>NC_140584.1:389852525-394652525 GCF_964204655.1 Triturus cristatus
TGACTTTTTTTTATCAAGAAAGCATTCTTAACCTACATGTTTGGTGAAGAGTTTACTTGGGCCTGTGATCCTTTGCACATTACCAAAAATCTGTTCTCTTAACAGTACTTCCCTTAACAGTACTATACTAGACAAATAAAATATGAGCAGGGGGATGCTCATTACAAATGGAAGCAGAAGAAAGTCACAGACAGAAAAAGTCAGCTGAGGAAACAGGAAATATAGAAAACACACAGTAGAATCCACATGAAATTAGACAAGGATACTTATGATTATACTCATTCCTCCACTGCACACTAAATTGAGCCTCTAGTGGCACTTCATTTAAGTAGTGGCTTCCAACTAACCTATTGAACTTTTTGTATCCATCCATATTGAGTAAGGACCTGCGTATCCTCACCTTTTCACAATTTTGATCCAGCTCCCCTACTCTAGGCCACCAGCTGGCTTAGCTGTCAGTATATATATTTGTATCTTTGAGCTCCTTGGGGATCACTGTTTGGATATCCTCTTCCTCACGGAAATGTGGGTGTGTGACAGCTCAGCACCACACATCGTGTTAGCTATTCCCACAGGCTTCTCTATTGTCCATCATGACAGAGTTGGTAAGAGAGAAGGGGGGCTGCTTCAATCACCATACACTCCTTGAAGTTGTCTTCTTTGAGATCTTTGAACTCCAGAGGGCTGAATTATTAGGTTTTTGTCTTTCTCCTATGACTAATAAGCCTTTGACCGGAGTGCTAATCCATTTCCCTCTGGCTGTGCCCCTAAATTTCTGTCCTCATTTGGACAAGGCGGATGATTATCAAGCTTGCCTACTCCTGGACACTATTCCTATAATGGTTGAATCATGGTGGATGAGGTTCTGAGCAACATCTGGTCAGATCATTGGGTAAAATATTTTAGCTGGCCCCTTGAGCAAGGACCAAGTGTCAGAAGTCTTACTCCTTCTTTATCCCATTGTAAATGGGCTAATGCTGAATCGAAGGAAATAACATCCATTATTAATAATAATGCTCTGTCGCTATCGAGCATAATTAAGGCAGAAGCTCCGGCAGTCAGTGCCTGCTAGGTAATATGGCTGACCTGGTGGTGCCTATCAAATCGAGGTTGGTAGTTTGAGATGGCCCAAGGCCCTGTGGTTTGATGAGAAGCTCAGACTTATACAAAAACATTGTAAAAGGTTGGAAAGATCTTGGCTTAATTTCTGCTTACCGGAAGACAAAGATCGCAATATAAAAGAGAGCTACATATTTATCACCAAGCAATAAACGCAGCTCAAGTGAAGTATTTCACAAATGAAATTGCCAGTCCAGCAATGAGCCCAAAGAGTTTTTTTAAATCACAAAGAAGTTTGTCAATCCTACTCTGGTGCAAACATCTCCATGGCCCAAAATAGATCCGAAGCATGCCTGCCAGCGGTGCTGTATTTTATGGGCTGGAGTAATCTAAAAAAAAAAACAGTAAAACAGAGGTTTTGTTTTTTGGCTCTCCTTGGTGTGGAAAATGTTGGCCCGGCTCTGCCCTTTCCCCTCGGAGTCCTGCAACAGCAGTTCACAATCTTGAAGTGAAGATTGACAGCAAATGGTCTTTTAAATCTCAGGTGGAGAGTGTAGTGTGGCCCTGTTTCAGGCTTCTCTGATTTTGCAGGAAATATTTGTTCCAGCTTCCTTTAGCGTGTCAGAAGACAGTAGTTCATGCCCTCATATCATCTGGGCTGAACTATGCCAATGTCTTATTGTGGAGTCTCCCTCTGTACCTACTCAAACGTCTGCAGTTGGTCAGAATAGTGCAGCCTGGCTCTTGCTTAACATCTCAAGAAACACTTACATTTATTCCCATCTCCCGCTCCTCAGACGCTCTATTGGCCATGGCACCCAAGACTAGCAGAAGAAATGGGGCAGGGGGCACCTTCTTCTCAGCAGTGGCCGCTACAGGGTGGAATACCCTTCCTTTGCATCTGCATGCAACTAAGGATGCAAGCTCTCTCAAACATGGCCTACAACCTGGGTGTTCAACTGTGCTTTTTGATATGTGTTTCATATTTGTGAGACCAGTGGTCGATATACCGTTTGTGTCAGAACACTCTACAGAGTTGCTGCGTGCTTTAAAAGTGCACTTTGATTTGATACGTAGTATCCTCTGCATGCTTGCTTCAACACCCTTTGAGTACTGTGCAAGACATTTAAGGGGATCCCCCCGACTTTAATCAATCTAAATCAGTCACCTATGCATCTTCATTTCCCTTTTTAGAATCGAGGTTATACTTCATCACCACGGCCCTTTTGTGTTGCACAGCGTTCGCATATACAGTCTCTTCTCATAGGCAACCATGGCTAATTGTGACTATTTATGACTTTGTTGCATTCTGTTTAGGCTGTTCACCACCATACTGCCTACCTGCAGCTTCTTGGTTACCCTTGATTGCTGTGACAAATTTGTTTGTACATTTACGCCCTTACATATTTCTACTCTGTTTGAGCAGCACTCTAAAGCCCCTTTTGGGTTCAGTTCACCCTAGAGGTGGCCGAGCCACTGAAAGCTCGAGCCAGGCTCGCGAGTCAAGCATGGCTCTGGCTCAGCTAGAGGTCCTGTTGGAACCTCGAGCCCATAACGAGACAAGCTTTCATTTGACTTCTTCTTGCTTCCTCCATCTACCCAGGATGCTGCATTATTGTCAGAGGCGTCGATCGCAGAAGTGGAAAACCAGGGGGATTATTTATGAGAGCCCTGCATCACTTTTGCACCATGTAAAGTGGTACATGCATGACACAGGGCTCTCATAAAGATTCATGAAGCCACACAAAGTAACACTGTGTGGCTTTGAGTGGTCTCATAAATCATCAATAAGGCGATGCCGCGTAAATCGCTGCGTTGCCTTACTCTGTGCCCAGGAGGCATGGGCATTGCGTTGGGTTTACCCATGCAACAACCATGGAATTTGATGCTGCCCCAGATTTACAAAGTGATGTATACCTTGGGAAGTGCCAAATCCACATGCCTCCTGAGTTGAGGTGTGACGAGTAGAAATATGCTTCTTTCTCTTCGCTTTTTTCTCTTTTCATATTTTCTGCATTCTGCAGCACACATAGAAAGAGGAAAACTCCTCATAGGTTTGTTTTTGTGCCGCTTCCTGCACAAAAACAATCCTGCGTGCAACGGAGGCACCCTTGTACCATGGTTAGACTGCCAAAACAGTGTCAACACAGGCAGAAAAGACAGGAATGCCACGTATTGCTTAAATACTGTACTTTTCTGCCCTCATACATTAGCGTAGGGCAAACACAGCAAGGTGCCTTGCCGAGCTGCCCTATGCCAAAATGCCATAAATTACGCCCCAGATTCGATTCTGTTTCTGGGTCAGATCAGAATCATGTTTCCTCATGCCTATAAACAAGGCATGTGACCTTGTGTAATGTAACTGGTGCTCATGTAAAACACTCAGCCTTAGCTCGAGTTCACACTGTATTTAAAAAGTACAGAAAATGAACTAAGAGGTCAAACATAGTCTTAATATAAAGAAAAACAAATAGAGACTCATTTCTCGGCTTATTTGTACAAAGTGAAACCAGAAAACCTGGATAAATAGCAGCGTCCCCACTTAAATTGTGTGATCTTAAACAAATACTTTTGTCACCTAAACTCTTTTCTTCATTATCGCCAATGAAATCGCTTTCAAATATACGGGTTCAGACTAGCAGTTGTATAGACTGTTAGTGGAGAAGTGTGGCTCAATGGTTAGAGCGGCAGACCCTGATGCAGAGTTCTGGTCTGGGACCAGAGTTCAATCCCCCGCCTCGGTGGGTCCTGGATTCAGTTTCCACGGACCTGATAATTCTCGCCTCGGTGCCTATTCTAATCATGGGTCCCACGCTGCAACTCTGGGCAATAGCTTGCTTAATCTCCACAACGGCCCCAGCAGCGCTGGGATGCCTAGCTTCACCATGGGGGTGCCCAGGAGTGGACATTTCACAGGGAAAGGCCAGATAGGGTTCCACAACGGTAGGAGTAAAAGCGCCTGGATACCCCTGTTGGGGCTGGCAGTGTGCTATACAAGTACATTTTACTTTTAATAGGTATTTCTGTGCAGTGCTATAATTAGCCTTATTATTGTTAAAGCATCCACGTTACTCTTTTTTGAATATTGAAGAGCTTTACCATATTTTACGTGTTGTTTATTGTATGATTTACATAGGAAATATATTTTGGGCTCAGCTCGGGCTCTAAGATCCGAGCCAAACCCTTGGCTCGGCTGTCATTGGTCATTTGCTGGCTCTCCCACCTCTAAATCGCTCTTTAAAAGCCAACGCATCAATATATTATTTTGTGCATTGGAGAAAAGGTGTTAGTTATAGACAGACAGAGAAATGCTCAGCTAGTAAGTTGAAGCCATTTTGTTTCCTTTTTGACTGTATGATCTTGGCCTTGTGCCAATCTGTTATATTTATGTTTGTACATAGTCCTGTTATGAAATATCAAAGCACTTAAAAAAAATGTGTTTAGGATAAATAAATTTTTACAGTCCTTCACTTTAAAACATAAAGAAACCAACAATGTGCAAGCAGAGGAGTTCTCCTTTAATACCATTTGTATAATTGGTGTACATTTATCCGATTACATCCCACTCTCCCACCACTGTCCTTTAGTAGAGAACCATTAAATGAGTAGCGTTTTATGTCCATTGTTCTTGCCGCCGCCAGAGACTCCGTCGTTAGTTTTCATTGGATCGGTATCCGTAGCAATTTTCTGCAATTAGTTAAAGCAAAATCACAGGGTGCATTCATTTTAACTAATCTTCACGCATGCAAATGATCCTTCTATTAAATATAAGTGGCTTTAAATGCTTTGGTAAGTTAAAAACAGAAGCCGTCGACTGCTGCTGCTTTTCTAAGGATGACGCCCCAGTGGCCTGTTGATGACGCAAATAGAGCACAAACAAGCAACTAATCAAGGGGCGGATCCACGTGCCACCCAGCAGGGGTGTTTCTGTCGTAACTACAATGGTGGGAGAGGCTCTCTCCATACAAGTGTGGTTGCCTTTTTCTATCGAATTGGGGGTGAGGAAGTGTGAAAAGATAATTTTCTGTGTGTGCAATAACAGATCAACATGGCTATGCCAATACTAGGCATTTTTCCTTTCAGACTGAAATATACACACATTAAAGTATTTGTATACCGTATTTTCTTGTACCACACAGTGCCCACACATCTGACGTCACAGAACTATTGGAAGGAGGAAGGCAAGATGGTAAGTGCATTATTGGGACAAGATGTCTCCTCAATCCAGCCAATGATCTGCTATTGGAGTTTTGGGGTTGCTTCGATTCTATTTATTAAGAGAGTTATGCAGCTGGGAGCCGCCTTAGAGCAGTAGGAGTGTCCAGAGGAGGAAGCTCGTGCTAGGGACTTACCTTGATAGGAGGCGGCTGACACCTAATCCTCAGTGAGGTCAGCACTCCAAAATTCTTCATTGAATATGATGAAAATACCTAGATTAGGCCCTCTGACAGGAGCGATTGGTCTCAGATTTCTGTCAGCAGATCTACTTCACTTGGTGAGCTTGATCCTGGAAGCTATAATGTGAGACAAGCTGCTGAGTTCTGACACCTACAGTAGTTGGGACGCAAGAGGAGTTTTTTTAGGCTTGTTTTAGGGGTCTGACAGATTGATCAAGGTATATCTGGTTATTTATAAAGATTAGACCTCGGTACAAAGCAACATATCAGTGTACACTTGTGGTAGATGTGAGGACTAAAAGGGGGGGGCAGGATCAGGGAAAAGATGATCACAACAATTTACCAGCATTGGTCCATTATCAGGCAGGTTACACTTGGGTGAGAATTTGTTTGAAAATGATGGCCTGCATGAAGCGCAGGAGCAAAAAAGCATCTTGAATCTACTTGGGGAAGAATGTAACAATCCTATAAACATAAGAGAAGAAGGTTTGGGATCTGATCTTCTCCTTGCTTCGTTTGTCTAGAGCCTGCTGACTTTGCTGCTGGACGTATTGGATAGTCTCCAAGGATATTGACCTTGAGCCCCAGATCTGAAACAATGCTTACATATACTGATTTTTATTTGATTCAGAAGACTTTCAAGATTGGTGGATGTAGCCCGTGGACTTTTTTGGTGGCTCTCAGTTTCTGTCACACTTCCAATGATTCTCGGTCAGTTGGGCAGTGGTGTGAATGATGCTTTTCCGTGGATCCGGTGTAATTATATGATGGTGGCAAGCATAGCTTTGCTTACAATGAGCTGAGATGGGAACGAGGCTTGTCTTCTGATGTAAAGCCTGCTTTAAGGAAAAAAGCATTTAATTTACAGATCATGATGAATGTTTGCCAAGTGGTTAGTATGTTTTCTCAGGTGCATGTTTTATAGCTTATAGAGATGAGGAATATAAAATAAGTATTTTGTGATGAAGCCATCAGGATTCATTGCTAAGGGCCAATCCTGCACATTTTATTGTTGACTGCTGCTGGAGATTGGTATGAACTCTCTTAAGAAGATTTAACTTAAAGAATGAGTGAGACATTAATTTTCAAATACATTAATTTCCAAATAACACTGAAGCAATCTTTAATTTGGTGATATCATTTTATGAACTCTGGGGTATATTCACAAGAATGTGTGATAACTACCGCAAGAGTAGCGTAACGCAACTTTCAATATCGCAGCCTATCACGGGAACATAACCCAGTGCCAATGTGGAATTCACAACAAGGCGGTAGCATGCGATAGTCACCAGATAACCCGCCAAATCTCTGTGTGAAAATCAACACCACCCGCATAAATGCGATACGCTTACCCAAAAAAATATGCGATGAGGCCAACCGTTATACAAAAAGTAGCGACAACCAGCCACAGGCCTGCAAATCCCACACGTCTGGCGGAACAATGCACCATAAAAACCACAGAAAAAATACACCAAAAGCGTGTAGCAACATGGATGCACCTGACTACCTAAACCAGGCACAAGCCCGCTGCCAACAGGAAGGCAGCAACGGCGACAGGAGGTGGCAGCTCAGCGCCACCGGAAGAGCTGAAGGAAACCCAGGCCACAGTCATCAGTGTGGAGACGGTGCAAGGAGTAGGGAGTACAGACACAGCTCGAGAGGACCTGACACAACATCAACAGGGAGTGCAATGAACTGGGACTGGGGGGACGAGGGGAGTGGGCACAATGGCATACATGCACAACGAGGTGTAGCACACTGCACAGCCACAATCACCCAGGTCCATGGGCTCAATTCCCTTGGCACACTGCAGCACGCACACATAGCACGAACAGCACAACCACATTGACGATATTAGGAACAACGTGCATAGCCGACACTGCAGAACAGAGGACATAACTGGCTCCACACGTGCACAGAAACATGCCTACTACATCTGACGGAGCCGGAAACTGTGAAATGGAACTGTACGTGTACGACATCACATCCGTCATGTAGACCAAATGTACACTGTCCCGCAGAAGAATCCAGCACCCCCCAAACAATCACAATGTACATTACCATACAGTCTGCACGCAAACCTGCACAATGCCCCAACATATATGTCAATACGCACCTCCTCTTCACATCGCAGAGGGGCACACAACACCTTCGGCAGAGCACAGAATACAACACATCAGTGATGCCGGAGAGGACCACCACACTGTCGACACTGACGCCCTACAACAGCACATGGATATCCCATGCAACCCCCCACCGGGACCCGGACAGCAAAGCTACTCAGAGGAGAACACCCAGCCTGCAACAGACCACACAGCATGAAGCACCGACAAGCACAGCTGGCTCACGACACTTCACCCACCCACACATCACACCCCTATGCCATGTTCCTGCATCCCAAAAGGAGGTGGCCCAATAGGTGTGGGTGGGGGCCGAACCCATGGAATGCAAACCAGGACACATACGTAGGTGTCCACCCTTCAGGGGCCACCAACACCCTACTAAGGAGACCCACACTGCCATAGAGACACATGCAGTTGCACATTCACAGGTCAGAACCACGGGCAGGGGCACTCAAATTGCAGTCACACACCCATGTTGGCTCTGCGTACGACGGCCCTGGCCACTCCCCCTACGAATTGAGTGGGTGACAACAAAGCTACATGTCCAAGCTCCAACCCGCTGCCTGCGGTGACACGTCTGCATCCGATGTACACAGCACAATGTAATGGCGTCGGGCCCAGAGCCCTCATGCATACAACAAGACCACAGGCACACACGCAGAAAAAATACACCAAAAGCGTGTAGCAACATGGATGCACCTGACTACCTAAACCAGGCACAAGCCCGCTGCCAACAGGAAGGCAGCAACGGCGACAGGAGGTGGCAGCTCAGCGCCACCGGAAGAGCTGAAGGAAACCCAGGCCACAGTCATCAGTGTGGAGACGGTGCAAGGAGTAGGGAGTACAGACACAGCTTGAGAGGACCTGACACAACATCAACAGGGAGTGCAATGAACTGGGACTGGGGGGACGAGGCGAGTGGGCACAATGGCATACATGCACAACGAGGAGTAGCACACTGCACAGCCACAATCACCCAGGTCCATGGGCTCAATCCCCTTGGCACACTGCAGCACGCACACATAGCACGAACAGCACAACCACATTGACGACATTAGGAACAACGTGCATAGCCGACACTGCAGAACAGAGGACATAACTGGCTCCACACGTGCACAGAAACATGCCTACTACATCTGACGGAGCCGGAAACTGTGAAATGGAACTGTACGTGTACGACATCACATCCGTCATGTAGACCAAATGTACACTGTCCCGCAGAAGAATCCAGCACCCCCCAAACAATCACAATGTACATTACCATACAGTCTGCACGCAAACCTGCACAATGCCCCAACATATATGTCAATACGCACCTCCTCTTCACATCGCAGAGGGGCACACAACACCTTCGGCAGAGCACAGAATACAACACATCAGTGATGCCGGAGAGGACCACCACACCGTCGACACTGACGCCCTACAACAGCACATGGATATCCCATGCAACCCCCCACCGGGACCCGGACAGCAAAGCTACTCAGAGGAGAACACCCAGCCTGCAACAGACCACACAGCATGAAGCACCGACAAGCACAGCTGGCTCACGACACTTCACCCACCCACACATCACACCCCTATGCCATGTTCCTGCATCCCAAAAGGAGGTTGCCCAATAGGTGTGGGTGGGGGCCGAACCCATGGAATGCGAACCAGGACACATACGTAGGTGTCCATCACCCTTCAGGGGCCACCAACACCCTACTAAGGAGACCCACACTGCCATAGAGACACATGCAGTTGCACATTCACAGGTCAGAACCACGGGCAGGGGCACTCAAATTGCAGTCACACACCCATGTTGGCTCTGCGTACGACGGCCCTGGCCACTCCCCCTACGAATTGAGTGGGTGACAACAAAGCTACATGTCCAAGCTCCAACCCGCTGCCTGCGGTGACACGTCTGCATCCGATGTACACAGCACAATGTAATGGCGTCGGGCCCAGGGCCCTCATGCATACAACAAGACCACAGGCACACACGCAGATATCATGTTGAACTGGCTAGGGGCACATGCATCCGGCCCCTTTATTGGCAGGGCCACATGTACAGTGACGCCTGTGCTGGATGTGTGTGGGGTGAGTGTAAGCCATTCCGCATGGAATGTCTGATGCTGGCAACCACTTGAACATTAGACACCAGTGCAACGAAAACAGAAAACACATGCATAAAAGAGTCAACTGCTGAGCAACATGGATGGAGTCGGAGAAAGTCCATAGGACAGCCAACATGCAAACAGAGTTGTCCGTGAGTTGCAGTGCATTGGGGATGGGACACTAGAGATGAGCGCGCCCATGTGGAGAAAAAGTTCTGGATTGTGTCCCTCCGACAGACACCTGGTGCATATGCAGTGGGGTGTATCATGCCTGCATCATCTTCCCCATCAATGTCTCAGGGCCCCCACACTGTTTGAGGTGACATAGCTGCACAACCTCTCCACAGCTCAAAACTCAATCAGTAACGGACAATGGCTTGCGGTCACTGACACCTGAGGTGCTGAGCAGGGTATCAGGCTGATGATGGCATCCACGACAGGTCTGGCCAACTCCGTAAGTCTGTCCGGACCACCGTGTCGACTGTGGCAGATGGCTGTTGGAGGTGGTCCTTGCGGTGGTGGCGTGTGCCTCTTGCAGTGATGCCACGTCCGGGCCGGTCAGGACTCGATTTGGTGTGTGAGTCCTGGTGGGACGCTGTTGGGCTCGGAGGCTGCATACAGCACAGGGCCACAGAGAAATGGTGTTGATGACCCCAAGGCCAAGGCTTCAGGGGCCATCCAATATCTCAGAAGAAGGGGTCCTGGACCTGACCAGCACAGAGTTAGTGGCCCCAGATGCACAGCGGCCAGCACAGGCACCCAGCCACAGGACAGCGACTTGCGGTGCAGTAAGATGGGCCATGCGACCTGAGCGGGTCACCATCAATGTCTGAGGTGTATGTTGTGGAGGGTATCGGGGGACAGTGGAAGGTGTCCTCCAGGGAATGATGCCGAATGGTTTGATTTTATCCGGAAGCAGCAAATGGAGGAGTGGAATGCGACAGCCTCGTTTCCACCACCAATTAGGTATCATCTACATGAGGATGAAAACTGCCCCCTAGTCCATAGACTCAGACGCCACCAAAGTTTGACCAGAGAGTGTCCATGATTGTCGGGGAACAGACTTAGTGGCACCGGGGCAGAGAGGGGATGCTGTCTACAATGATGCCGGTATGCTGATATGAACTCAGCCATTGCAAATTGAAGAGTCTGCGACCTACTGGACCGCAGTGTAGGCCGGAGACAGTGGTCAGCAGTGGCCCACAACCATGTGTCATTGGCTGGCGAGGCACAGAGTTAGTGACACAAGGGCAGTTTTTGGTAGTGTTCGATCACCTCCGTAATGATGATCTTGTTCCCTCCGGACTGCAATACGTCATCCTCTTACGCCTCTCCATGCGTGCCATAACATGTATTCTGCCTTCTGAATAACCGATGTTCAGTTCCAAATCTGTGACCCACTCGTGCGCAGCATAGGCCGAGGGCAGTAGTCCGTGTAGGGCCACAGACACATGTGGTTGTGATGCCATGCACAGACTTGTTGGAACGACATTGAAGTGAGTATAGTGACTTGTTCTATGCCTTAAATGATGTTCACTGCCATGTGTTCCAAATGTGTGACCTACCTGACTGGGTAGGCCTGAGGCAGCGGTCAGCACGGCCCATTTACTGAGTGTCACCGGCATCGGTTGGATGGCCCACGGGCCTGCGTAGTTCAGGCTCAGTAGCACCATGTGTTGGGACACCTCCATGTATGTGACCTGGATTTCGTCTGGACTGAGCCGCATCTTCCTCTTACTCCTCTCCATGCAGCCACTGGTGTGGACTCTGCCATTTGTGATTTGCGACTAGGTGCTGGATGTGGGACCTACTGGTCCGCAGGGTAGTCCTGGTCCCTTATGCACCTGTTGCCAGCTGGGGTTGAACAGGGTTGGTGGCACCACATGTCGCCGGCTGGCGTTGAACAGGGTTAGTGGCACCACGTGTCGCCGGCTGGCATTGAACAGGGTTAGTGGCACCATATGTCGCCGGCTGGCGTGGAACAGGGCTATTGGCACCACGTGTCGCAAGGACCCCATATGGAACAATGCCTCACTGATTAAAGGTAGTCTGGTGCTGTTGCCGGTGGCCCGGATTTGGGGTCACTGCCATTCATGACTCAGGACACAGTTTCACACATGGGACCTACTGGGCCGAGGAGTAGGCCTGAGACGGCAGTAGAGTACGTCAACGAAAAAGGACTAAAGCGGGCGTGTGGCGTGGAGGCCGTGATGGTCTGAGGAGGCTGCCAAGGTCACGGGACTCAGTCCTGGAGCTTGAGCCAGAACGTGGTGGGCCTTCTTTGACCCACACCGGTGTCGGCAGGTGATCAGTGAGGCCTGGCTGTGCAGGGGCATGCCTGACTGGTTCGTGGTCCGGCAGGCGCACAGGGTCGCAGGCAACTCCGCTGTAGAAGATTGCATTGGCCTCGTGGCGGGATGAGAGGCGTCGTCCTGACAGAGATGTTGGGCTTTCCGGAAGAGGACCACTCCCAGGGCTACGTGCTACTTATTCACACCCCTGCGCTGGCATGGCATACGCCAGGCCATCCCACTCCGGTCATGCTTAGGTGGGGCGTAACAGGCAAGATTTCCGCAAGGTCTCCCACTGGCTGTGGTGACGTGGTTGCGTCCACTGTCCACTACAATCCATACACCAGAGGTGTATGTTGCCATGGATATGGGTGTGTGCTGCATACTGAGGTATGTCCAGTACATCTCCGCCACTCTTGGCATTGTGTACTTTCCCAATCATGGTACTACTGCATCCTTCACACATGCCTGTTTGCCACCTCTCCCCACATTCGGCTGTTGTGTGGCTGAGGTAGCATGCCATTGAGTGCTCATGTTCACGGCTTGGCCAGGTGACCATTGTGAGTTGTTCTGTCGTGTCTGGTGGGTGGGCATGTTGTTGTGCATGTTGGTTGTTATTTTGTGACGTGTGCATTGCCAGAGTTGTGATTTGCATAGTTGTGGAGTTGAGGTGAGTGGGGTGTTCATTTAGAACTTGCCAAGGGGCCTTGCATTTCCATTGGTGCCATCCTGGGAATGCTGGTTGCTGATGGACTGTCGTTGGATGGAGGAATAATGCACACTGGCTGTGTATTTGAAGGCGACATTGTTGGAGGTTCCACGGTGTTCTGTTGTTGCCTGCACATTGGGGTGGGATGTGTGCTTTCTGTTGCAGTGATAGTGTGCTGTGTCACCAGGGGGCACAGGTGGGACATGTCTGCTGTGGATTGCCCCCAGCACGTGTGTGCATCCTGCTATGGCGTATGATCCTTGCTTGGTCTCCAGTGTGACCTGAGCATTGTGTTGGATGTATGGGGACTGGGGTACCAGGGTGATGGTGATGCCCAGGACAGGTGTGAGGGACTTTGATGTGGCTGGCAGTGAGACTCCTCTGACTCTGGCGGGTGTTGGTTGGGGGGTGCCAGGGGCCAACAGGTGCAGCCAAGCCAGCAGCTTGGTGTGGGGTGGGATGTTGGTTGTCTGCTGTGTTGGTGCCGTAGGCCTGTTGGGCGATGATGGTAGGGATGTGTGGGGTGATTGTCCCGTTCAGCCTGTGGTGGACGGTGACATTGTCAGAGGTTGGGGCTATGTGGCTGGTACGCTTCCTGGGGCTCCGCTGTCTTTGTCTGCGCTGCATCTGTGGTGGTCGGGGGGGGTGTTCCGGGTGTGGGTTGTGGTCCTGGGGTGGTGTCGGTGGGTGTTGTGGCCCTCTTGGGTGTCCGGGCCGCATGATGGGTGGCTCCATGACATCTGTTGCCCTTCCGATGTGGCCCTGGGCTGGTCTCCCTTTTGTGGTTCAGGGTGCCGTCCGACTTTACACCAGGTCAGAGCAGGTGTAGATTTCCTGGTGCTAACGCACCTTATCGCCTGTTTTGTGTTTTTATCACAGTTCTGTCTGGTCGTTGAAAATGTTGAGGTGTGATGTTGTTGCGGCTTTTATCACGGGAACGCCCACTCTTCATCTCATTAGCGATAGTTGCGGGGGGCCTCTGTGGCGATGTTTTTTGCAGCTGCTATCGTGGGTAAACTGGTTGTGTGGGCTGTTTACACCAGCTGGTGAATGGGGAGGTATTTTGGCTGCGATAAAGTGTCATTGGTTCAGCGATAGTTCCTTGTGAATATGCCCCTCTGTTTTTTAATGACCTTACTAAGGAATAGTTTATGAGTTTGGTCATTTGTTAGTCAGGTTATCTAGCCACATATAAGGTTTCTTCATAGAAGGTCAAATTTGAGCAATATTGAAAGAGATACGAACAATGCTTCTGATGAGGGTGTTTTGATGATATTGAAGAAAGATCAAAAGGTTGTTTGAGTCTAGCTAGGGGGCTTATGTTGAATGAGTGAAAGGGATGAGGTGGGACAAGTGTGAGATGTAGTTTCTAGTCACTGAGCTTTACAAGGTCCTAAGACCTAAACAAATGTTGCCCTTTTATGCAATAAGGGCCTATCTTTGACGATCCCATGGCGGTGCCTTTGGGAGCATCAAAGGCAGTTCCTGCAGGTCATAAAATGTCAAATCCACACCCTGCAGGAACTGAGGATGCATACAGACAAGGGAACGCACCATGTGCCCATGGCAAAGAGACACAAGTGGGCCCTGTAGGAACCTTTATCACATTTCCATGAAAAGTGTGCCGTGAGGAAACTCGTAATATGCTTGGTGGGCTGCAGCCTCAATACCATCGCGCCACCACCAGGGGTTCTGATCCCTAGTGGTTGCGGCGGTCCTAGGGTGGCCTTACCACCCTGGTCGTAATAAGGCAGTCAGAAGACTCCCACCTTTGCGCCCCCATTTGATTCTTGCTGTCCGTGTACCACCAGACTTCTATGGAAGCCTTTAGTCTCTCTGGTGTAAGCTTGATGAGAAATGTCTTCGCTGATTTGGTTTCATTTTGGAGCAATGTATTTTGCAGAGTACTGATAAATTTAGATATAGTGTACCAACTATCGACATCAATGTACTCTAGTACACATAGTTGTGATACAAGGCATGCAACACCTTTAAGAGGCCTTCGAGGATCAGATTAGCTGTCATCAGTAAAACAACCAATTTCAAGCACTATGTAAAGAAATCAGGTTTTAAATGCATTTCAAACTACTGAAGTTTTTCTAATTTTGGACCCTTATGTTCGATAATTGTGTTATTTTGTGGTCATAAGAATATGTTAAAATAGCTTACTTGAATCATTGAATGAAAATAAAAAATGAACGTCTTACTGTTTGTTCCCAGAATACACAAGAGCTTTTAAGTACTCTAGAAAGATTTTCACCGAATCAGTTGCTTCTGATAGACTGAAATGTGGGTGGCATCACTGATTCTGGGCCTCCTAAAGTCTTAATCTTCGGCACTTGTCATTTTGATATAACTGTCAAGCAGTCTGTTTGACTTGCTAAAATATGGTTGTGGAATATAGTTTTCAATCTCAGACACAAATATGGCATCATATGGAATGGGTTTGTCTCATAAAAGGACTAATCAACTAAGCGCAGAAAGTCACTGCGGCGTGGGATGTCTCATTTTGTTACTTGCTGCCAGTGTGGGGAGGACTACAAACCCCAGCTGTCCACTGAAAGCCCAGAAGGAGGAGGGGCTGTCTAACCAAAGTGCTCTTTAGCGCAGAAAGTCACTGCTGCACGACACGCACCCGGGCGAAACCCGGGCCCATCCACACCAGGCTGGAGCTGCCTGAGACCTGACAAGCCCCCCACTCTTGGCTCACTTACTTGGCATTTCTTGTTTTTACTTTTTCTACTTGAGAATGGGTAAGGTCAAAAGAAAACTTGGCTGTAAGTGGCTGTGTAATGGCCAAAACATTATGACACTCCTGACCTCAGCGGTGGAGGCTATCACAGAGGAAATCAGTGCTGTGGAAGTGGAACTTGCTCAGACAGTTAGTCACTTGGAGGAAGGGGCTCATATTAATTCTAATGTAGTGGATCCTTCTATTTTGACTACTACGACACGCTCTACAATACGCTTCCATACTTCTACCCGTTTGCAGCAGGATTTACCCCTTGTTGATCCCTATGATTACCCTCATATTTCAGGAGGGCAGCCCTCCCCTTGTGGTCCTACATCTGCCCTTATGGCTGGAGCTACGAAAAAAACGCCTTTCTAAGCAATCTCTGCCTCTACCAAAAAATAGATTCCACCCCCTCCCCCCCCCATTTGCTCCTGTGATCATCTATTATTTGAGGACCATTTGAATGCATATTTCAAAAGACTTATGGAAGGACTTGTAGACAACATGTTGGTGAAATTTGAAACCCTGGTTGTGTCTATCTTTTCTTCTTTTGAACCCAGACTTTCCAAGATTGACAATATCATTGTTAAGCTTGAGGAGTCTTTTGGATCCCCACTGTTCAATGAATCCACTTGAAGGGATCCCCCTGTTAGCGTTTCTGTAACAGAGAATGAGAATTAAATTAGTATTAGGGAAAGGGTTTTGCCTTTAGTGGCATCCTCTCAGTGGGAGTCTCTGTGTCCTCATGACTCTTGTTATTAGTCAGTGCAACAGCCTGTGTGTTTGCAAGATGTAAGGCACATCCCTTTAACACTGTGCAGGCTTGTTTGCAACAGGCAAACCCACATTCATTAACATTAAGGCCTTACCTGCCTCTAGACCAGTATTGGTTCTAGTTAGGCACCAACAATGGTTTGTCTTCTCCCTGGTCTTCCAATTTGATGCCCTATAGTTTAAGTTTACCTCTTGTTGCTACTCCCTATGCTATAATGAAAGCCAATGTTCCCTTATTGGGACCCAATATCATGGAAGATTACATGTTTTCTTTGAAGAGCAAGGTAGTGCACTTGATTAACGAACCTTTGGGGTATGACAGATATTTGGTCAAGTCTATTATAATGGCAAGAAAAGTCCCATGAATAGATTCACGCCCTAAACACTTTCATGGGGATTGTGTGGTAGTAAATGTTAATAATCCTCACACTGCTGGCTCCTTGCTGTCATAGTTTGCAGCCAGATTTAGGTCACTTGTGGGAATCTGCCTTCTTCCCTAAGGGTATTATTTATAAATCACAGTTTTCTTGTCCTCCTCATTCTTTGCCCAATGTGGATCAGATTTTCTTTCTTGCTCCTTCAAATGTCAGTTTGAAGCCTGCCCATGAAAGTAATTTACCCATTTCAAATAGATTTGCCCCCTCCAAGCACCCTGTCTGAAATTGATTGACTTCCATCTCATTCCCATGAGACCTTGCCTGCTTGCAAGATTGATACGGTTGGGTGTTTGAGTCTTCCCAATCTTATTACCCCTTTGAGTTGGAATGTTGCATGCCTCACTAATAAAAGTGGTAATGGGGAGTTTTTTTATTTATTAAATAGATTTAAATTCATTTGCTTACAGGAAACGTGGGATACTGATAACAATTTTTATTTGGATGATATAACATCTTACACTTTGACCTCGCTACCACTTCATCTCATGGTAGGGTCAAAGGTGGTCTTCTTATCTTACTGTGTTTGTCTTTAGGTTGTTCCATTAAAAATATTACCCACCAGCTCTCCTAATAAAGCTGCACTTCTGCTGACATTCTCTAATGTTCCCAGTATAATGTTAATTAATTTTTATAATGCATCTTTGCTGACATGTAATCAAGGTCAAGGGCAGGTTTTAAACAGCTTCTTGGACTGTTTATCTAAATCCCTGTTAGGAAATCATTTTACCATTCTAGCCGGAGAATTTAATTGGTATACTCAAGGATGCTTGTTGCAACATGTTATGGTTGGTGACTTCGCTCTGGAGGTCACACATATTTTACACTCACCTGGGGGGAATTTCCTAAACCCGCTACTATAATTTAGTCCAAATTTCTTCCCTGCACAGCATTCGTTTGTTCTACTGAAACTCTCATGGGTTAAACAATGTTATGAAGTTATAGGTGTTTAGAGAAATTATTGAGCAGTATACAATTTTGTGTTTCCAGGAGGCATGGCTGTGCAGTGAACTCCGTACGATAGATGGCTTGTTGGATTTACCAGAAGGCAGAAGGTAGTGCTTTGGGTCGACCCTCTGGGGGCCTTGTAACTTTGCTATCTACCAAAATTGCCTCAAGTATATGGGAAATTAATCCACAGAGTGATTGGGTTCTTGCTTGTCTGATGAAATTGACGAGGACAAGCATGGGGAAAAATGTATCATTATCTTGAATGTTTATATGCATGTAAGAAGTATATCTAAATACAAATAAACTAGTGAAGTGCTCAAGGTGGATGTGGTTGATATAGGCGCACAAGCTGGGGCATTAGAACTAATTAGAGAATTCAAGGTTCTCAAATTGGAGGGCAGTGATCATTACCTATTAAGTATAACCGTCAACCTGGATACTGCACCAAGGCAGATGAGGGGCATCTCTTTAAAGGTCGGAAGCTCAGAGCACTAGTGAACCAGGCTGTCAGAGAAGCATTTAAGCCTTTTAAATGCTGTTGAACATAAATATGTGTGACTGATATCTGAGATGGGACATTCCAGCCTGTTACCTTGGTATGACAAAATAATAAAAAAGGTTGTCGCTTGCTTAAAAATAGAAGTAATAACCTTTCCCCCCACACAAGATATACATAAATCCATGAAGAAAGACACAAACCGTTGGTTTGATAAGGGTGCAGAATCTTAAAAATCAACATTCGTAAGCTCAAAAGGAACATTAGACGTTCAAGAAATTAAATTGGGGAGGTTACGTCTCTGCAGTTTAAAGAATGACTACAAAAATATGGTCGCTTGGAAGAAGCAGGAATTAAATGCAAAATGTTGGGAAGCAATGATGGAGACCATAGAGGCCAAAAACATAAGGCTGGGGGTTGGTGCAGAGTGGGATGGGAAATTCCCAGGGTCCTACGTCAGAATTTTGGCAGGAGGCTTGTAACAAGGATAGTTGGCAGGGTATGCCCAGACATGGGTCCCTTGCTCACTTTGCCACTGGATTCAAGCTAGCCAGGCTGATGAGGGGTGTTACCCCAAAACCGGTCCCAGGATGGTTGTTTCCAGTCCAGGGAAGACATGGCTTGGCAGTTCGGGCTGGACTGTTCCCATGAGGCACAGAGTCAAGACTGATTTGCATATAGCTGTGTCTGAACTGGGGTGGTGAAGTGAGCTAAAGAACGATGATGGATTCAACCCAGATCTGTGACTGACATGGTGAAAGTTGTAGCAGATCCAGGCAACAGGCATGTCTGACCTGTGCAGCGGAGTGGGGCGGCCGAGCGGCAGCCGAGTAGCCGAGTGTCCAGCGTTATAGGCTTCTCGACGGCACCTTGGAGACCCCCCTGATCCCCCCGACACGGGGGGTCGCGGTGAGCACGGCAGATCAGTCGGAGCCAGGACTAGAGCTCCTGTGGTAAGTGCAGCTGCTGTCCGCAGTGAGTGCGTACCCTTGGCAGATCGCGAAAGGCGGCCCGATTAGATCGGGTCCAGCCTGCGATTCTGCCTAGCGTGCCCCGCTAGCCTTTCTCCCGCCATCTGCCTGCCATCTGCCCGCTGCCTTCTTCCTCCATGCCCCTGACTCACCTGCTCCCGCCACCATCACCAGCTGCTCTTCAGTCCAGCCACTACCATCTCCCTAGCCACGGCTGCCATCATAGTCGCCATCGCTGCCGCCAGCAGGGCGGCCAAGGAACCCGAAGTGCTTCCACCTTAGCGGCCGCTGCTCCCTCCAGCCACCCCAGCCACCCCAGCCATTCAGCAATCACTGCAAACCACCACCACTGCAGCCATTGTAGCCATTGTAGCCACCACAGTCATTGCTTCACCTGCATCAAGGGGGGAAATTAACCAATCTTTTACTGCCTGCACTGCATCGTTGAGCCACGATCCCCCGGGTGAACTTTCTGGGTATTCTGAACACTCTGAGCAGCCTAAATGACTTGGTCTCGGTCAGTGGGGGATGTGAGGGGGGATCACCGTCTCCCGGGCCACCCTCTACCCCCTACCCCCTACATCTTCCAGGGATGAGATCAGGGAAAACCAGGAAAGCCCCACCCAATCCTTCAAAAAAATGCCTCAAGAAGAGGGTTTCTGACAATGCAGCAGCGGTCCTATCCCCAATTGTAAAACAGGCAAAATCGTCGAACCCACAGTCACAACTGGGTATTGCCTCGGACACAGCACCCGAGTTACAACCTCATCACTCTTCACCTCAAGTTCAGCCTCCCCTCGTCCAACAAATAACCAGTGGAGCCGGTGGAGTCGGTGTGCTCCATGAAAGCCCAAACTGCAAAGACATGAAATCGAGACCTTCAGCTATCGCAGTTTCTTCATTGAAAAACATGTCTTTGAGGGACTATTTCAGAAGTTCTGCACCTGCTTTGAAGTCCAGATCAAGCTCACTTGACATACCCTTGACTCCCACTTTAACTGCCTCACCCTCAGCCCTAGCCCCAGCCTCGCACCAAAAACTGGTCAAGCCAATGATCCATGTGTATGCCGGCGAGACAGGCCTCAGTTCATCGCTCCCAGGCCTTCCAAAATGGGCCGATCCCCAAATAAAAGAAGCTCCCGAGGCCCCTCCACCGCCTCGGGCTCTCGTCTAGGCTCTCGACCAGTTCTCCATTGACGCACAAGACGACAACTCTCACGTATTGGCTTTCATTTCCCCTTCACCCTTCATTGGATGCCAGATGACCTCGCCAAATCATCACTCTGTTTGGATCCCTAGCCAGTTTTCTCCTTTAGCAAACAAGTCCCAAACCTTCAAGGCCCATTCAATAGCAACTATTAAAGTCCTCACCTCGCAAGTTGCAACCCAGGCAAACGAATATCTAAGCAACCCCACAATGTCATCTCCAACCTTCTCATTATTAACTGCCAACAGTTGTCAACAAAAGATCAATACAGGCTGGGGCATAACACCATGCCTAATACCCAGCTCGACTTATCTTATTTTACCAAAGAATCCAACAGGTCGACCATCAGCCCCTCATCTCCAGACCTAAACGAGCTCTGGTCACAACTCCTCCAAACCCTTCAATCTACAGTGCCAGCATTGAACTACCACTCTGACAAAATGGACCAACAGGTGGATTTATTAAACACCCTTGCTGTGTACACCATTGGGATTGATCGAAAACTGGAGGCGCTCAATTCACTGATAATAAAAGCTCAATCTCAAGTGCAACTAGTTCAATCAGTATGTTGCTGCTCTCCCATCATTGACTCTCTATCCTCACTGCCCCAATTTCTGTCATCAGTACTAACAGAAATTCAGAGGATTCAAGCGTCCAGGCTCCTCGACCCCACGTCACCGGCTCCTGAATAGGGCGAACACCCGGAGCCTGAGCACACGACCGATAAATTATCAACGTTTTTTTACCATCAATCGAAGCGACAGCAGTCTCTAATGCACCCACCGACACAATAACCAACGCCAAATCACCCCAGCAATCCATCTTTGGGCTATCAAAACGGGAAAAAAAAGACCTCAGAAATCCCGTAATAGGCTCACAGAAGAGCCTAAAAAAAAATCTGCAACTATTTTACAAACAATAAACCAGCAACAGCACAAGGTTCAAGCTTAGCACTCACCGTCCCTACCAGTCAGTTGCAAGCAGCCCAGTCCCCAATGTCCCAAAAAGGACCCTTAAAAGTAAAACGTTCAACAAAAACAGAGTCACCTAAAGCTTCAAGGCATTCTCCACATCTAATATCTCAGGAAAAACATTGGAAATACTGGAAAAAGGCAATTACAAACCAATGAAGAGCTAACAATTGTCAACATGTCAGCCACAACCACGCCCCCACAAAAGCGTTCACCAACCACTGAAGCCTTTTCCCCACCTCAACTGACGATCAACAGTCTAAGCTTACATCGCACAGTTAACCCTAGCACAGGATTGGATCATCAGTATTCGGCAACCCCATCCAGCCAACTTCCTTTGGCGCCTATGAGCAAAACAGTTCCTACCTCAGCATCAACCAATCAAGTCAGTGAGCAAGCCCCCCTCTTGTACAGTATATCAATACCTCAACGAACATCAGAAGTAAAGTTCAAGCCAACTACGTCCTCACCTGCTGAAATCCAGAACCTAGCCACAGATACCAATGGGACCAAATTACTGTTAACACCTAAGTATGTCTCCCAAGGCCCGCACAACATATTAAACCGCGGGAACATAATCCGGCTTTTCAAATCGAACCCGAACCTGTGTAAGCTGGAATCAAAAAACATACTCGCCATCGAATTCAAACTCAGTAACGGCCCTCATGTTTCAGAATCGACCCTAATTAAATTAGCATCTAAAGCCACAAGGGAACTGGTTCAATCTAAAGATGAGCAATTCAAAAACTGGGGAATAATTATAGCAACGCCCCGAGTTCCCCGATACCCCTCAATACTCGCACCCAGCCAGGCCCAAGCTTTAAGTAGAAGCCCTGCCCCTTTTTCCATATTAAAGTCAGCCAGGAGGCACTCTCCAGTCGGCAACGACCAGTGCAGTGAAGTACAGCAAGCCACCAGAAATGCAAACTGATCATGGCTGCCAGCAGCCCTATCCCAAAACAGGATCAATTGAAACAACTTCGAACATGGCTTAATAATTTGCTCCTGAAATATCAACAGTCTTTTGCCAAAATTTCAATCCCCAGACACACTTGGATCCTTAAAAAAACACAACATTATTCTTCTCCAGGAAACCTGGTTATCAACCAGCAGCCCAATCGAAGGGTAACTAGAATTCACATCGCCCGCCACAAGATAGAGCAAGTTCGGCAGACTGTGTGGCAGACTTTCAATCTATGCATCAACTAAATTTGAAGTTGACTGGGTCGCTGGCATTGTGGTTGAAAATTCCACATCAGAGAGCAAGCTACTACTGCTAAATGTCTACATTTCTTCTTGCACCACTGAGAAAAAATCCCAACTGGACTGCCTGACCAAAATATTATGCAACATCTTAAGCACATACGGCGGTACACCCTGTTTAATCTCTGGAGATTTTAATACAAACCTCTTCCACAACCAGTTCGAGGACCTAGGGATCATCCTTCCAGCGGTCCCCTCACATCTTGCTACACAAACATTACCATCAGGACTCAGACTCTCTAAATTGGGCGAATACGCAGTCCTCCAATTTAGCAGAATAGGGTATATAGTAATAAACAGTCACTCATCCACAGATACGCCCCGGCCTGGACAAGAACTAACAGCTGAACCCATTCGTTTCTGGACTTTACATTAGGAAGCAGTGAAATGCTCGCCTTAATCGAGTGCCATTACATCACAGCACAGGGGGAGAGTGAAAATCGACCCCAAATAATAACATTATCTCTCCACATGCCTCATCATTAAGCACTCGCTCACACGCTATCAGACAGTCATTCAGAAAACCTAAGGAGAATGAAATGGACGTCCAGCGCTGTCCCCACTGTCACGGGGAAATGTGGTGTTCTACATTTACAAAGCAAAAAAGACCTTTTTTTTTATCGACGGCTGGGAAGAGCTTGAAAACAGTTTATTAAATGAATTTCCATCCAAATCTTATTTCTGGCAAGACACACCACAACTTCGCATTTCACCTGCAACAAAAATGCTAAAATCTCAAAGAAACTCGGCCCTACGCCAGGCCAGAAAAAGCCTGGAAAATGCAATCCTATTTAACCTCTTTCAGCAAGCTCAAAAGCTTTCAAGGCATCCGTGCACGGAGATAAACAATCAGTGTCAGACTAGTTCCGGTTGAAGTTAGTCTACGCCAGCAAAAAGTCCAACACAAAGATATTCTGGTCCCTCGTGAACAGAGGCCCATTAGAAGGCAGAGGACAAAGCAACGCAAACATAAGTGCTGACGACTGGACCAGGTTTCTATCCAATCACTTCAGAGAACATTTAAGCAGGACAGAGCATCGTAGCCCCCATTCGACATCCAAATCTTGGTTAGCACACACTGAAGCACGTTGCACAGGCAACACCGGGTCCATTACCCCAGTCGAAGATGCTCTGGATGAAACAATAATCGAGAGAATAGAGCCACAAAATAATTCAACTCCAATGATGCTGACGACACCAGGAGTTTCAAGAAACACCATCGCCCGGATAATCAGGAAAGGCAGGTCAGACAGAGCCCTTGGCCCCAATGGATTACCTCAGGGCTTGTTCAAATCAGATGCAACGTCGTGGTCAGGTCTCCTTACACCACCGTTTTTACATTGCAGGATAAACAACAACATCCCGGACTCCTGGAAAGGTGCTATCATTCATCCCATCTACAAGAGTGGTAAAAGAAATGACCCGAAAAATTATAGAATGATTGCCCTTCTTGATATCGAATCCAAATACTATGCCAGCATTTTACTGGAAGAGCTGTCAACCTGGGCTGAATCAACACAGCGCCTCCCCTTTAATCGGACCGGCTTAGTGGCTAATTCAGGCACAACCAGCAACCTACTGACACTAACCGTTTTGTTGGAGAAGGCAGATGTTCGTCATATCCAACTATACTGCTGCTTCGTCGACTTCAAGGCAGCATTTAACCGGGTGCCACTCGGCCGTCTATGGCAAAAATTAGAGAGCTGGGGCATACCCCCACCCTCTTACAAGCCATAATCCAACTCCACACACAAACCTGGATAAGAATAAAGTTGGGAGACGGGTTCCATGTCACAAAAAAGATCCAAACAGGAAGTGGTGTTAAACAAGGCTGCGTGTTGGTGCCCCTTCTTTTTAATCTGTTCATCTCGAACCTATCCTCCACACTTGACAAGGTTAACTCCCACCAACCTCAACTGGACGGAACCCGCATCAGCAACCTTTTATACGCTGACGACCTTGTGTTACTGAGCTACACAAAGGTAGGCCTGTTGAGG
This sequence comes from Triturus cristatus, assembly GCF_964204655.1. NCBI lineage: Eukaryota > Metazoa > Chordata > Amphibia > Caudata > Salamandridae > Triturus > Triturus cristatus. The sequence goes on from NC_140584.1 coordinate 389,876,999, forward strand.
CTAGTCGACAAACTACTCCCCTATACAATTGATAATGCTCTCGAACTGAATCTGTCAAAAACAAAAATAATTCATTTCGGCAAACAGAAGCAGCGGAAAAGTGGGTGCTTTTTCAACAATAAAAGCATCGACACAGTGCCACACTATAAATACCAGGAAATCTTTCTTGACTCCAGAGGTTCCTTCACCAATCAAAAAGATGCCGTTAAGGCTAAAGCACTGTCGCTTGAGGTCACCTCAGCAAAACTTTCAAAACATCTACTTGGGCCAAGCCTAATGCCACTGCTCAAGGTGATGAAGGCTAAGATCACCAACTCCTTATCACACGGACACGATATTATGATGGGCGCAACAAACATCCTATTAAACAAATCAACTACCAGAATCTTTAAACGAGCATGGCGCCTGCCTTGATCTTCATCCCCAGCACAAGTCAGACTAGAACTTGGCCTGCGAGATCATAAGGGCATCAAGGCTGGTGCGTTTATTAAGTTCTGCAACAGACTGCGCAACTTCAGGGATGGCAGTCTTGAGGCCAAACTTTGGAATGAAATTTCGACCAGCACATCTAGTCAAAAATATCGGCACCACTTGGCCCACTCCCTACAGCTACTCAGAGTCACGGAATATTGGGGAACAAACCCATCACAACAGGCATTGAAGACCGTAATCAAGCAAAATGTTAGGCTCTGACAGGGCAAAACTATCTAGAAGGAAACACGCCTGGGCTGTTGTCCCCGACTTCATACCGGGGGTTGAGTCACCCTACCTATCAGGTACATACTCACTCTTTTGGAAGGTTAAGGTCATGGCCCTAAGGCTGGGCTAGTGGCCTTTTTTAAAGCATCTGCCACAATGGCGGCGCCCTAGACTCAGTTTCGAATGCAGAGAGTGCGACTCCCACTACGAAAGTATGGCGCATATAGCCTGCACATGCCCTGCTCTGCTCAACGACAGAAGGACTTTATTGCGGGAGGAGTGGAACAAACTAGGTGCTCGCACATGTCGTCAGGCCATAATAGCTGCCATGAACCCAGAAAATATGAAGCTGAACATTCGGTTCACCAAATTTGTCATCAGAGCTGCTAAATCACTGGGGAAAGATAAGGCAGCAAATCTTCAGCCGGTTGGTCTCGCCACCTCGTTGTTATAAAATTGTAGCAGCCACCGGCCCCTTCAGCGTGGCCTACCTGAACATTGTCTTCAGTTTTTAATACTAACTCTCGTATTCATTTGTCTCTTTTTTAGACTTTCTTAAAACTATGCTGTGACTGTTATGTTATCCAAAGACCTTGAACTATATAGGCAAACAACCTCAATATTCAGACATTTTTTAACCACAACCCATTTTACAGCAAGATTACTGCACTGTTTTTGCATTAACCTGGGTCCTCTTTTTCTTTCTCTTTAAACCTTTGTATGTGTACACATGAGCTACATGGTTTTAACATTGTGTTATTGTTTTTAGTAATCAACCAATAAAATTCAAATTGAATTGAATTGAATTGAATTGACTGGAGGTGAGTGTCTGAAAAGTTTCAACGCTCTGTCCATCATCTCCTTGTGTTTCCTATGTGATTTTGAACCAAACAGGAATTGGGATTCAGAGAAAATTAGATATTTTCACGGACTACTGCAAGGGGTAAAACGTAAAAATAAACATGGGCAAGACCAAGGTACTCCTTCTAGGCAAGCAATTGAAAAATATGGCCTGGATAATAATTAAAGTCAAATTAGTATGAATTTAGGGGTGTGTTTTTCCCATGATTTAGGTTAGAAGAATCACCTTGCCTCTACATAAGCTAAGGGTCTCCAATCAATGGGGGTGCTGAAGAAATGTAATTATCGCTATGAGGGGCCCTCTATGAGACCGGTGCTGGCGGCCGATCAGCCAACGAAAGGGCCACAATTTCAGTATGGTGCTAAGGTGATTGGCATAGGGGAAAAAAGACCTGGGACCTTGAAGAAGGATGTGCTTGAAATAACAAAGCAGGTTTCCAGAGAGGAGGATCTTTTATATTTAAGGAAGAAACAATCAGTTTCTCACTTGATAATTTCATGGACAGGAGGTGAGACCTTTCCCTATCTAGAGAGACACCCCAACAATAAGATGCGTCGAAGTCTCTTAAGATCTAGATGTGGATTAAATCATATGCGTATCAGAAAGATTTGCTACTCTATGCGAATGAAGAATTTGCAAGTGTAGCCACAACATGAAGGGAAACTTTATCCACATATGAGTTGATTGTTTATGGTTCTTGGCACAACCTGTTTTTTAAAAATAAAATATGACATAAAGGACAGGGGCAAGCAATTAAAATATTGGTTGAAATGAGATTCCTTGATGTGGTGTGTGCCATGGGCCGATTTTTTATATCTATTGATAGATCTTTACAATTAAAATGAGTAAGTCCTTTCTGAATTATGTAAAATCTTTCAATTTATTGGTTTGAATATTTTTAAAGTAACTCGTTTTATTGATTGGATGATTCATGTTTTAACCATATTTAATATCATGTTTTATATTGGGTATATTTGTGTCACATTTTATTGTTTTCAGAATCTTTGTTTAAAAGACTAAGGGTCATATATACAAGGACTGGCGATAACTACCACTAACGCTAGTTAGTGGCAGTTTTCGTACCGCTGTGACCGCTGAAAACTATCACCTTGTTAGCGACGTATGTACAAGAAATCGCAACATGTCGATAGCTTCAGGGATCAGCGATGGAAACTGCTCCTAACATTAGCCTGATGGCGATAGGAATTCCGGCGTTAGCTGACAAAAACCAACGAAAGGCCCATTAGCGGCAAAAAAATGCACGTTAGTCAGCCCAACGTGAGTTTTTTTTGCCTCTATTGGATTTCAGTCGACCTCCATTGGAAAATAGGCAAAAAAAACAATGAAATGCACAAGGGAGCAGCCAGACCAAGTGCAACACACACCAACAAGCCCCTCAAGCCACCCAACATCCAGGATGACCAGGATGAGAGCCTGGATGCCTCGCAGGACCTGCGTCCAGAGCCTGGCTGCCTCACTGGACCTGAGTCTGGAGCCTGGATGCCTTGCTGGACCTGCGTCTGGAGCCTGGATGCCTCGCTGGACCTGCGTCTGGAACTTGGATGTCTCACTGGACCAGCGTCTGGAACCTGGATGCCTCACTAAACCTGCGTCTGGAGCCTGGATGCCTTGCTGGACCTGTGTCTGGAGCCTGGCTGCCTCACTGGACTTGCGTCTGGATCCTGGAGTGGGATGCGGAGGAGCTGATGAGTCGATGAGCCGTGGCAGTAGACATTGAGGCGCGGCAATCGCCCTTACTTGGTAGTGAAGTCAGGCAGGTCGCATTGACACAAGTTGCTGACCTGTGTGAGAAGACCGCCTTGAGCCCCTTGGAGCTGTGAATGGTAGAGGCGCTCCTGCACACCAACGTAGAGAGGTCTGCATCGCATACTACGATCCACGGCTACAAAGGGGTGCACGGAAGAGATTACCAATGGTGGGCGGCGCCTCTCTGCATCACAGGTGCGGAGGGCGAGGCCCGTAAGCTACGCCAAACTTGTGTGGCGGGAGTGCTGCAACTTCATGCCTAAGGAGGCCCTGCTGCATCAACTGCATCAGGAGCTTCACCAGCAGACTTGTCAGCGACTGCTGTACCCAGCCTTGTGAAATCCCACCTGGCTGGGGCTCCCGTTGGCTGATTCACAAATTTGGAAACAGTGCAGTGGATTGCGCCATGGTGTTAATGTCCAGGTAAGGAGAAGGTGGGACGCATAGCGGAGGAGGCCCGGGGGTCGGGTCGCACAGGCCTAGCACCTGTAGATGACACACCCCCAGTGGCGGCTTATCCGCTATGGCGGAAGAGCGTCGCCCCACTGCTTTCAAGCAGTACAAAAAGAGGAAAAATTATCACATGATGATAACTTCCTGATGCAATCGTGCTTTGTTTCCTTTGCGGGCGAGAGGGTGGGTAGGGCTGCTCCACTATCGGAGCAGGGCAGGGGCAGAGTAGCATGCCCACTCAAGTGCGCAATGACTGTTTGGTCGGCCCACTCAGGCCGCCCAAAGCAGTCATGCGCACTATCCTGTGCGCAATGCAGGCTGCAGTACAGCCTGCATGAAGAACACTCCCACCCTTCCAGCCCCTGGCTGAACGCCTTGTCACGGTGCCAATCACCAATCCCAACACCCCATTGCAGCGTTGTGATTGGCTTAGCGGAAGGAGCCTGATTGACTACTTCCTGTTCTTGGAAGCAGACTCAGGAGAGCAGGAGCAACGAAGACACAGGACCTGGCCTCGAGGTAATATTTCTCGCATTTAAATATTTACAACACCCGCTCACACACAGCCCCCCGTGTCCATGCCCCATCTAGTGTCCTTTCCAGCATTTCCCACCTCCCAGTTGTCCAGTCTCTCCCAGCACTTCTCAATGGCAGCCGCTTTGTGGCCATGCGCAGCGGGTGAACAGATGGTATGCCAAAGGTATATATGAAGTAACAACACATACCATTACATCGCATTCCATTACAATATATACTAATACTAGGCATATTGCAACAGTAGGGAAGGTGATGTAAATAATACTATTTCCACTGCAGTGAGTGCAGCCCTAAAACTAACCCTTGCACCCCAAAGCAAACCCTGAACCCTAAAATTCATCTTTGAGCCCCCAAAACAAACCATAAAAATCATATTTAACCCAAATGCCCACCCCAATGTTCGTAATTGACCCCGAAACACACCCCAAATTTCGAATTTCACCTCATAATACACCTCAAATTTCCTCTCTGACACCCAAAACCCATACCCACCCTAAAACTTAAAAGTATCCCATTACTGACCTCACAATGCATTGTAATTGAATGCGATGTAAAGGCACCTGTGTTGTAGTTGCATTGTAAAGGCATTACGATGTAATGCCTGGGTTGTAATGGACGTCTCCTGTGCCAAAGGCATGCCATAGGCGAGCCCGTCTGCATATGTCTGCCCCTGGAAAGCGCTCAGCACCAAGCACCATTCCTCTCGGACACTCCACCGCTACGACGCCAGAACCCTCCTTGCCATCAACGCTGAATGCCACATCGCCTGCCGAGACCAGCCTCTGCTCCGGACATCGCCATCACCATCACTGACGGCTACTAAATCACCCGCAAGGACCTCCCCGACTGTCCAGGAGGAGGCATTGCCATCACCTACAGAAGCACACTCCGACTGACCACGCACTCTAATGACCCAACGGTGACCATGGAACATCTCAACTTCCAGATCCAGATCAACCCCAACCCCATCCTCTGCGGCACCCTCATCTGCAGGGCCCCTGGGCCATGGACCCCCATTCTCTGACACCATTGTAGACCTCATTACACCCCAAGCTCTGCCATCCACCGACGACATCCTACTCGGTGAACTCAAGTTCCACCTGGACAACCCCAGTGACCAGAACACCACCCCCTCCTGGGGAAGTTCCCCAACATCAGACTCAAGCAGCTAGTCACTGCAGCAAGCCACATGGTAGGACACACGGTCAAGACCGTCTCCTCCACCAGCGGGAACTTCAACTACAACCACACCACTGGACTCTCCTGGACCGACCATCATTGTATACATCACGTATTCACCATGCGCACAGTACACAAACACCATCATCGCCCCCCTTCGCAATTGGATCAAGGCCACCAAAGAACATCACGTCAACTCTCTCAGCACCACCACTCTGCTAATGCTTACAGACGATGACACCGCATCGCGCAACCACCACCGATGGATCTCCAACTACGCCAACACCCTGGCACCCCTCAAAAACAGCACTGCATCAGTACCTTATGCCTGCCTAATGGCAGCCGTAAGGGTAATGCAGTGCCACAGAGATAGGCTGGCCCCATGCATTGCTGGAGTTGCATCATGGTTGTGACACGACTGCAGCAATGAGAGACTTTAGCGCAACACAGATACATCAGGATTCTAGATTACTTGCGCCATGGAGCTCTGTCCAGTGAATACAGTGCATCCTTGGTGTCACAAGAAGGAGGTAATAAAAAGTGTTGCAGTGATGTCTTGTCACAGCGCTGCAACACTTTTCATGACTGAGGCCCAGGAATGCGCACTATCTTATTGATGGTGCGCATTCCTGCCCTGTAGTTTTGTTGCAGGGTTGCGCAGCAACATTGCTTGCAGCGCTGTCCAGCACCAAACCCTGCTGAAAAGAGGCCCCAAGTGCTATCTCCACTTTTAAGACCAGCTATTTTCTGGTCTTAAAAAACTGCCTCTAACTGCAGTTAGCGGCAGATTTTTTGGTCCTCCAAAGTTCAGGAATCCCCTTCGTAAATATCGCGAAGTGGTGTTAGCAGCCGTTTTTGCACAGGAATGCCTCCCTTGCATGTCATTATCGCTAACAGAAGTTGTGATCTTTCGAATGGACGTTTTCGCAGTACAACTACAGCTAACAGAGGTTAGCTGCAGCTTGTACATAAGGCGATAAGAATCTTGCCACAAGACTTTCGGAAAAGTGCTGCTAAGGCGGAGTTAACCCCTTGTACAGACATAGTCCCCTCAGGTCTAAAAGACATTAGGCCTGGGCGTTGAACTACGCTCCGTTCGCGGAGCTTGCGAAGTTTAGGTAACTTCGCGATTCGCGTAGAGCGCGAAGTTGCACATTGCTACGCAATCTAGCGTGTAGCGTAGTAAATTTGCTTCCTCGCGCGCTCAATATTCATTCTCGTGCGCGCGGTAACGTCTTACCTTGATTCTGCGATCGCCAACTTGATTTTCTGTCTGTTCGCGAGCGCCACGAGATTTGTACTATGGCTGCCCAAGCCCGCGAGAGTGTGCGACCCCGAACACGTCATTTGTGCGCGCGAGCTGACTTCCGGCGGCTGTTTTGGTAAGATCGCGATCCCGAACATGGAAAAACTGCAATCTGGCAAAGAATATCTCGCGAGCTTCATAAAACCTTCTCTAAAATGATCATTTTGCTCAGAAAACTCCTCAGATTGTGATCTTGCTGTAGTCTTTTGTGTAAGAAAGAGTCCTTTAATTTTTTCAACTCTTTTTTTTCAAGAGGAAGGAAGTGCCCCTGAGTCTACAACTTCCTGTTCCTGTCCAGCAGGCTCCTCCCACGTGCTTTGTGCATGTGTTGTTCACTTTCATTTGGATTTGGAGCTGGAAGGATCACTTTTTGTGTCTGTCTGCTGCATCATACCATTGGATTGGATTTATTTGAGGAATTTTTGATTTGAGATTTAATTTACTACAAGTAAGTTGGAGAATTGGTGTGTTTGTTTCATTGGGGCTTGTTTGTACCTACATTTTTCTGGGATTTTTATTGTTTTTAAAAATTATTGTTGTGGTGGGTGGCCTGTACTACTTTCAATAGGGGCCTAGTTGTTTTTCTCTGCAATTTCAGCCAGTAGGGTACCCATGGGTCCATGTTTTGTGGTGTCTGTAGAATTTCTACATCATGTAGGGCATGGATGGCATAGGATTGAAATGCTAAACGTGGCTGTGGTGTATTTCACTGTTGGTGTGTGTGTGTGATTTACCTTTGTTGGATGTGTGTGCTTGTGGCCTAGTAGTCTTCCAGTAGGCCCAGAGGTAGTCAGCCTCCAATCTGTGGTGCGTGATTTAAATGTACAGTTGGTGTTGTCTGGTGATTTTCCTTTACTCCATGGATGGCTTTGGATTTTATTGCAAAAGGTGTGTTTGGGGTGCAATAGCATTTTTTGGGTGTGTGCTAAACAAATTGGGCTTTTTTGGCCAGCATGTAAGGCAAGGGATTCAGCTCGCGAACTTTCGGTAACTCTGCACAGCGCGACAACGCGGACTTACAGTTTTCGTCATTTTTGCGCTCGCAATATGCGTGTTCGCGCACGCGAGAAAGCCTTTTTGTACAGTTCGCGATCCCGAACACGCAGCTTTTGCAATCTGGCAAACAATATCTCGCGAGCAACATAGACCCTTCTCAAAAACGCTTTTTTGTGCATTTCTGCACAAAAAACTCCTCAGGCTGTCATTGAGCTGTAGGTTTGGAGCAGGGAGAAGCTGTTATTTGTCTGGAAAACATTTTTATGAGAGGGATTAAGTTCCACAGACACTACAACTTCCTGTTCCTGTCCTTTGCAATCACTTTTTGTTTGTTATTGTGGTGGGTGGGCTGAGCATGTGTGTGGCGGCCATTTCAGGAAGGCATGCATTGTGCCTTTGCCATAGGCGTCCATTGACTGTCTCCCATTTCTTGTGGTTGTTGTGGGTGTGTGGCGGCCATTTTGTGAAGCCATCCAAGCAGTGTGCTTTTGCCATCCGGTTCCAAGCTTGTGGCCTAGTAGTCTTCCAGTAGGCCCAGAGGTAGTCAGCCTCCAATCTGTGGTGCGTGATTTAAATGTACAGTTGGTGTTGTCTGGTGATTTTCCTTTACTCCATGGATGGCTTTGGATTTTATTGCAAAAGGTGTGTTTGGGGTGCAATAGCATTTTTTGGGTGTGTGCTAAACAAATTGGGCTTTTTTGGCCAGCATGTAAGGCAAGGGATTCAGCTCGCGAACTTTCGGTAACTCTGCACAGCGCGACAACGCGGACTTACAGTTTTCGTCATTTTTGCGCTCGCAATATGCGTGTTCGCGCACGCGAGAAAGCCTTTTTGTACAGTTCGCGATCCCGAACACGCAGCTTTTGCAATCTGGCAAACAATATCTCGCGAGCAACATAGACCCTTCTCGAAAACGCTTTTTTGTGCATTTCTGCACAAAAAACTCCTCAGGCTGTCATTGAGCTGTAGGTTTGGAGCAGGGAGAAGCTGTTATTTGTCTGGAAAACATTTTTATGAGAGGGATTAAGTTCCACAGACACTACAACTTCCTGTTCCTGTCCTTTGCAATCACTTTTTGTTTGTTATTGTGGTGGGTGGGCTGAGCATGTGTGTGGCGGCCATTTCAGGAAGGCATGCATTGTGCCTTTGCCATAGGCGTCCATTGACTGTCTCCCATTTCTTGTGGTTGTTGTGGGTGTGTGGCGGCCATTTTGTGAAGCCATCCAAGCAGTGTGCTTGCTTTTGCCATCCGGTTCCAAGCTTGTGGCCTAGTAGTCTTCCAGTAGGCCCAGAGGTAGTCAGCCTCCAATCTGTGGTGCGTGATTCAAATGTACAGTTGGTGTTGTCTGGTGATTTTCCTTTACTCCATGGATGGCTTTGGATTTTATTGCAAAAGGTGTGTTTGGGGTGCAATAGCATTTTTTGGGTGTGTGCTAAACAAATTGGGCTTTTTTGGCCAGCATGTAAGGCAAGGGATTCAGCTCGCGAACTTTCGGTAACTCTGCACAGCGCGACAACGCGGACTTACAGTTTTCGTCATTTTTGCGCTCGCAATATGCGTGTTCGCGCACGCGAGAAAGCCTTTTTGTACAGTTCGCGATCCCGAACACGCAGCTTTTGCAATCTGGCAAACAATATCTCGCGAGCAACATAGACCCTTCTCGAAAACGCTTTTTTGTGCATTTCTGCACAAAAAACTCCTCAGGCTGTCATTGAGCTGTAGGTTTGGAGCAGGGAGAAGCTGTTATTTGTCTGGAAAACATTTTTATGAGAGGGATTAAGTTCCACAGACACTACAACTTCCTGTTCCTGTCCTTTGCAATCACTTTTTGTTTGTTATTGTGGTGGGTGGGCTGAGCATGTGTGTGGCGGCCATTTCAGGAAGTCATGCATTGTGCCTTTGCCATAGGCGTCCATTGACTGTCTCCCATTTCTTGTGGTTGTTGTGGGTGTGTGGTGGCCATTTTGTGAAGCCATCCAAGCAGTGTGCTTGCTTTTGCCATCCGGTTCCAAGCTTGTGGCCTAGTAGTCTTCCAGTAGGCCCAGAGGTAGTCAGCCTCCAATCTGTGGTGCGTGATTTAAATGTACAGTTGGTGTTGTCTGGTGATTTTCCTTTACTCCATGGATGGCTTTGGATTTTATTGCAAAAGATGTGTTTGGGGTGCAATAGCATTTTTTGGGTGTTTGCTAAACAAATTGGGCTTTTTTGGCCAGCATGTAAGGCAAGGGATTCAGCTCGCGAACTTTCGGTAACTCTGCACAGCGCGACAACGCGGACTTACAGTTTTCGTCATTTTTGCGCTCGCAATATGCGTGTACGCGCACGCGAGAAAGCCTTTTTGTACAGTTCGCGATCCCGAACACGCAGCTTTTGCAATCTGGCAAACAATATCTCGCGAGCAACATAGACCCTTCTCGAAAACGCTTTTTTGTGCATTTCTGCACAAAAAACTCCTCAGGCTGTCATTGAGCTGTAGGTTTGGAGCAGGGAGAAGCTGTTATTTGTCTGGAAAACATTTGTATGAGAGGGATTAAGTTCCACAGACACTACAACTTCCTGTTCCTGTCCTTTGCAATCACTTTTTGTTTGTTATTGTGGTGGGTGGGCTGAGCATGTGTGTGGCGGCCATTTCAGGAAGGCATGCATTGTGCCTTTGCCATAGGCGTCCAAACTTGTGGCCTAGTCGTACAGTAGGCCCAGGGGTACAACTCAGCAATCATCACGGCGGGTTTTTGTTCCTTGCTATTCTTCTTCCTAAGTGTTCACAGTACAAATACAACAGGATCCCTGGCCTTGTCAGTCTCTTAATGGCTGGCTATACTGTTGATGTTGTTCACTGACTTCATGAAATTTAATAATTGTGATGACCACCCACGAGACACTAATAAGTTATATATTATATTATGGATCTTTTGACTGATGTTCTTCTGGCTTTTTTGCTTTTAGGTGCACAAAAGACAGAGGTGTGTCATCATCATCCACTGTTGTGGTGCCAGACCGAGGTCCTGCTGCTGTAGTGTACACAACGTGACGTGTCAGTGACCTGACCAGGCATCTCTGCAACTTGTGCAACTGAGTGCTGTTTTGACATCTGTTGAAGATGCCCCCAATGAAAGCAGGTAGCAGGTCCTCCGGTACCAAGAAAGTTGCCATGGAGAAGAAGGAACAGAAGAAGAAGGAAGTGTCACTTAAGTCTGGTGTGCCTCCCAAAACCTTTTTTGGTTCACCAAAAATGAGGCCTGCAGCAGCGGTGTCGGGGGGCCAAGCTGGGGGCAGCACCTCCACATCAGTGGGCCCAACCCACCAACCCATGCCCAAGCAGATGAGTGTGGAAGAGGTAGCCAGCCTTATGGTAGAAAGCAGTGATGCTGAGCCTGAACTAAACTTATCGCTATCTCAAAGTAGTACACAATCAACGCAGGAGGGAACATCATCAACACAGCAGATAAGTGGTCAACAGCCGCAGCCACCGCCCGCAATAGTAGCTGTTGTTCCTTCCGAAGTAGGGGCAGTTCAGGAAATTGAGCCTCATGCAGAGGAAGAAGAGGAAGCCACTCCTTTTGAAGTTGCATTGGCTTTTAAATCCCCAGCAAGGAAAAGGAGGGTTAGTACATCAAGTTCTTCACCAAGCCCCCCTTCTGATGATCTAGATGTCACTTGGAAGCCACAAACTGAGTCTGAGAGGGAAACACATCACAAGAGCAGGCATGGGAAAAGGAAGGTTCCAGAAAGCCTTACACTTATGTATGTTGATGTAGAAGAGCAGGTTGATGATGATGATGATGATGAGCCAGTCATCACAAACATCACTCCCGGGCCTGAGGAGATGGAGAGCAACATTTTTACATTATCCAAAATGGATGCGAGGGATGTAGCTCGCATACCTCCAACACAGGTAACACCAACACGACCTCCAGCTTCCATATTTACATTAGCAAAGGGCCGTCAGCGTCCTACATCCAGCACAACAAGCACCACCTCAGCAGAAGTAGGTAGTGGTCCTGCACAGAGTCAAATTCAACACACACCCTCCAGTTCATCCGGCATTGGAAGTGGGAGTGGCACCTCCAGCAGGAGACAAAAGTTAAGCTCCCCAGTGTGGGACTTCTTTACGGTTAGCCGAAAGGAGGAGAACATTGCTGTATGCTCCGTTTGTCATTCCTGTGTTAGCCGTGGAAAGCTTGGTACAAATTATGGTACCGGAGGCCAAATGACCCATCTGAAAAAACACCACGCAATCCAGTGGGAGGAGCACCTTAGGCTCATCAAAACTGGAACCATTGCTGTTGGGCTTAAACGAGTAGAAAGTCCGCTCACGGTGGAACAGGAAGAAGAGGGAGACATTCTCTGTGCTAGTGGTACACAAAGTAGCCCTGTCCCCAGCACTGCAGTGGTAACGCCCACATCCTCAGCCACATCTCATTGGCACAAGAGTAAGAGCCAGCCTGAGACACCAAGGAGTACTGCTGGCACAAAAAGTGCGACGTTGACCACAGGAAGGAATACCATGCAGCCTACCATGCTTAGCATGTTTAGTAGGCCGGAGGGGCAGTACGAACGCAATCACCCAATAGCACGTTTGTACAATGCTAAGCTGGCAAAAATGTTAGCACTGGACCTTCTCCCTTTTTCTTTTGTTGAAGGGGTGGGTTTTCTTGAGTTTGTGACCACCATCTGCCCAAAATGGAAAGTACCCAGCCGCTACTATTTTGCAAGAGTTGCTGTTCCAGCACTACATCACGACGTGCTGGAATTGCTTGGAAAAGCCTTAAAAAAGAGTGCTGTTCAGAGTATACACCTGACAACAGACATGTGGACCAGTTGCCAAGCCACTGATTACATGTGCATCACTGCACACTGGGTCTCTTTTTCGGGTGTTAAAGATAAGATATCTGACGGCGTTGTTGACACCGCTGAGATTTTTAAAGACACTCGCAAACATGCAACTGTAGCCATGTTTGCAATGGAGAAATCTCATACTGCTGCTAACATTTTGGATGAGTTTAACAGCAAGGTGCTTGAGTGGCTGCGACCAAGAGGTCTTACCATTGGTTTTGTTGCCACGGACAATGGCAGTAAAGTAGTTCGGGCCATGAAAGATGGTGGCTATTTCAGGGTGCCATGTTTGGCACACTGCATTAACATTGTTGTGCAAGACTTTCTGAAAAATGAAAGCAAAGTCAGCAGCTTACTGACCACCTGCAGAAGAATATGCACACATTTCAACCATTCTTTTAAAGCCCGGAAGGAGCTGAGGGTGATTCAACGTGAGCATAAAATGCCAGTCAAAGCACTCATCCAAGAGGTGCCAACACGTTAGAACTCAACGTATTACATGCTTTAGCGTCTGTTTGAGCAGTACATACCACTTAATGCTTATGTCATGAAAAGGTCAGGGGATCCTACAGTGAAAGGCATGAGAGTTGAGATGGCCCAATGGGACCTTGTCAAAAGCCTGACAGAGATGCTACTTCCTTTTGAGGTCTTCACCCGTGAAGTGAGCCGGGAGGACTGTACTATGGGCCAAGCTATCCCATTGTTGTACATGCTAGAGCAAGAGCTGAAGGAGGTGGCAGAAATGTACGCAGGTGTGGATGACAAAGTAGACGCACATTCTTTGGCAGACACCTTATCCGCTCGCTTATCTCACAATACAAGGATTCAAAATAACATTCTGTCAGATCCACATTACATTACTGCCTCAATTTTGGATCCACGTTACAAATTATTGCTGAGCAGTAATGAAGTCATTCCTTTTTCAGAAGTGAATGTTGCCCAGTACAAAACTTTGATAGCTGAGGAAGCCACTGAGTTTGAAAACGAAAGGATCTTCATTAAAGGCCCGCCCCTCCAGGGCAGAAAAAGTACTGCAGGGCACCCAGAACGAAGTTCTACTTCAGAAGCCAAGAGCAGTGCGTTTGCCTCCCAGCAGTCAACACTGCCAGCAGCAATAACATCAACAGCACCAACAGGATCATCAGGCACATTTACAAAAACGGCAGGTGATTGGTTTCTACGGAAAGGGTATTGCACATCAATGACTGATGCAAAGGCAAAAGAGGCCCAGGAAATCGGAGCACCCCTGAACATTGAGCGGATGGTTCAGGCCTATCTAGATGACACAACAGAGGTCTACATGGAGCAAAGCCCATTGGTGTATTGGTATGGGAAAAGAAGCCAATGGCCAGTGCTCAGCAGACTGGCGATAAAGTATGTGGCTTGCCCTGTTGCAAGTGTCTCTTCAGAGCGTGTTTTCAGTGCTGCTGGTGCCATTGTTACTGTCAAAAGGACCAGTCTCTCGCCCAAAAGTGTTGAGAGGTTAACCATGATCAAAATGAATCAACACTTTATACCACCGGAGTACAAAATACGTGAATCACAGGAGGAAGAGGAGAGCGACTTTGATGACATAAGTAGTGGATTGTTAGACGTACTGCTGTCCGAACCACCAGAGTTTGAGGACGAGCTCCTCTTCCCTGACAACTAGGCTTTCAAATTGTTCTCCCTTCCTTTATTTGTGTGTGACTGTGTGTATCTGTTTTTCTGGTTCAAAATCTACATTCACAACAAAGCCATCAACAGTCTCCTCTTTTTATTTCCCTATTGGAGTTGCACGTCTGTGCATAACTGTCCACTCCACTCCTCAGGGTCCTGCTCCATGTTCCTTACTCTCCCTAAGTACATTTCAAGCAAGTCAGACATTGGATGGAGATGGAGAATAGTACAGTACATAAGAAGTGAAACGTGACTCCACCTATATTCCATTTTGTTTCCAATCCGAAAGAAACTCATCACTGACTGGCAGAAGGCTAGGCAGGCATCAGATCAGACAGCCAAAGAGAACACCAAGACAGGTAATGAGTGATTATTGTGAATGATGGTGGCATGCATTGCATTGGATGCTGGCTGACTACGAAGAATTGTGCATGCCATGAAGTAGAACTATACTAGTTTATCGACAAAGTAAAAGTGACTCAGGTGTGTTGACAGTTAATGTTTCCTTGTTGTTTAATAATGACCACATTGTACTCCTACCACTGCAGGTGCCGGCCAATATCCGTTGTAATTTGGTAATATGGAATATATTATAAACTTAATCAGTCACTACAGACTGAGTTGGTGTTGGAGAATACGTACCACACGGTCACCATCATTGAGGATGCTGAGCATACTATCTTTGCACACAGTCAGTTGGATTGGAGAAAATTGATGGAATAACTGCGTTTCATGGGCTGACTTAAAAGGTAAAAAGTTTGAACAAGATCCACAGCAGACCTAGGCTAGATGTCCGTGTAGTGGTGTGGACTGGAGTAGAGTGTAGTGGTATGACGGACAGTGGCGCATTGATTTAGTCACTTCATTGGGAAAATTCTAGGTTGCTGCAGTGCATATGACATTTCTCTGGCTCGGTCAAAATGTAAGTAAGGGGTAGGGTGCCTGGCCTGTGCCGCGGTTCTCCTGTTCTGTGGCTGTGCTGGCTCCTGAATCCTGTCCCGTTGTTGTTGTACCTTAATGCTGTAGAGTAGACACACTATGTAGCCTATCCAAGCTGCCTCAGTCTGAAAGTGTTCTCTCCAGAGTGTTGTCTTGCACTCCACTGTAATTGAGTTTATTGTTGTAAATGCTGTAATTTTTCAATACCCCGTTTGTTTTTCCATCTACACTTACAGGCCGGCCTTTACCCTGTGCTACAGTGGGAGAAACGACTCACACGTACCTTACCAATCCGCATCAGGCGTTTCATGGGCTGACATAAAAGGTAAAAAGTTTGAACAAGAACCACAGCAGACCTAGGCTAGATGTCCGTGTAGTGGTGTGGACTGGAGTAGAGTGTAGTGGTATGACGGACAGTGGCGCATTGATTTAGTCACTTCATTGGGAAAATTCTAGGTTGCTGCAGTGCATATGACATTTCTCTGGCTCGGTCAAAATGTAAGTAAGGGGTAGGGTGCCTGGCCTGTGCCGCGGTTCTCCTGTTCTGTGGCTGTGCTGGCTCCTGAATCCTGTCCCGTTGTTGTTGTACCTTAATGCTGTAGAGTAGACACACTATGTAGCCTATCCAAGCTGCCTCAGTCTGAAAGTGTTCTATCCAGAGTGTTATCTTGCACTCCACTGTAATTGAGTTTATTGTTGTAAAGGCTGTAATTTTTCAATACCCCGTTTGTTTTTCCATCTAGACTTACAGGCTGGCCTTTACCCTGTGCTACAGTGGGAGAAACGACTCACACGTACCTTACCAATCCGCACCGGCAGGCAGTGATACCCAAGATTGATGTGCGGAGTGTCCATGGAAGGGAGGACCAAGAAGAATGACGAGAATGATGCAACTCCACATTTGGACCAGGATAATACAGTAACTTTAGTATCATCATTCGTCTTTACATTTATTTGCTTGCTTTTTTCTCTTTAATCATTACGACTGTGTGTTGTGGTTTGTTTGTTAATTGATCCAACTTTTTTTTAATTTCCTTAGCTAGCTTGAAAAATAAAAGTAAGCCCGGTACAGCATGTAATTGGGTTCGGTCTGAGCTCTGAGGGCGTCAGACAGGCAAGGCAAATTTCAATTTTGTCCCTGACTGTACTGTCTCATTGGGTCATAGTAGTTATAGTACAACTCATTATCATTAACCATCAAGTTATCCTCCTCAGCATGCATGCATTTGCTTTCTCTCACTTCATACTTTGATTTCTTTGATAATGGATCATGGTCGTCTTACAAGATTGTGTTTTACTTTTGTTGTGTCCATGCATATTGTCTGTTTTTCTTTCTCAAACCTTTCCCAAAACCCCACTTCCCATCCAATCATCAATCCCTAACCCTCTTCCCCCGGGCTGTGTGATTTATATTGAGGTGTGATGTGATGACTATGTACACCAATTGATCACACGCTTGCTGGGGCAGATGTGGTGAAAGCAACACTAATTGAATTTCAACTAAGGCAGGGCAAGGATCTTCTTCTGCTTGACCACCCATGCTGTAGTTTACTTTGTGTTCTGTTCCACTCCTCCTCCCAGAGTCTCAGTCAAGTGACTTTCTCTTTCTTTTTTCAAACGCTATTGCCAGTGTCTACTACTACCACCACAATAATGGCATCTACTCCGTCAATTTGGGAAACCAACCATGCAGCCATCAGTGTGTCGAACTTCATCATCAATGACAGGTAAGATAAGTTTGGTGGGAGGTATGGACTAGGAGGAGAGACTGACAGTACTATTATGACAATTAAAAATAACTCAGTGAGGGGTACTGCATCTATCGGTTTGTGTGTTACAAAATCGGCAGATCTTTTAAATCAAACACTGGCTGTGGGCATGCAGCAGCACGGAAACAAAGTAAACAACCATGTAACTTACATTGAATTCGGCAAACTGTAACCCACCACAAAAAACATTAACATCGTATAAATAAATAGTAAGTATATTTTTAATGTCCCCTAACAAAAATAAACTATCCCGCTCTGACCTAACCCACCCCCCTCCCTAACCCCAACGAAACGAAAGTCCAAAGTCCCAATGTCTGTAGAAATCCCCAACGCCCACAAACCCACCCACCAACAAAAGGAATTAAAAAAGGGGCAAACGACGAGGTCCTCTATTGTCGGCAGGCCTTAAGATGTTTGTCCACCAGGATCTTTACCCGCTCCTCCAAGTTCTCCTCCAAGCGGGCCATCCGGTGGAGCAGCTGGCGGCGAAATGCCCTACAGTTACATCCAGGGTGGGGGGCAGCAGTGCTGGAAATAGAGGCGCGGCGGTGGGCGAATGCCGGACCACGGCGCCGTGAAAGTGGAGGCCGGGCCTGACTGGAGCCCGGGGCATTGGAGGAGGCTGCAGCTGCAGCCGCCTCCTCCTCCTCCTCCTCCTGAGCCACCAGCCGGCGATAATGCTCGCAGATGGCCTCCAGTTTCCGCCGCCGGGCCCTAGCGGCAAACTCCTTCCTTGATGGTTTAGTGGAAGGAGTATCATCTATATCAAGAAAGAAAAAGAACATGTTGGAGCCAATACTCTTAGCAAAACAGGAACACTAAAATCATTCAACACATAGTGTCACAGTATCACTAGCAAGCACAGTTCATAACATTTGGGATTTGGTGCTGGGGTAAGTATCTGTAATCCTACTTCCTTGGACTCTAACATTTGTGACCGTTTCAGACATTATTTATAAATATAATCGTACTATGTATGTACTCCGGTACACCAGTCATGCTGTTCTTATCTGTAGTTTAGCCCAATTACATAACCTTGTTGTAGGCGGCATGCCAGGTCCATCAGCTAAGCTTGCACCCAAGAGAAACAGATATGAGCCACATGATGCAGACTCACGTTAGTTTTATTTACTACTACTGTCTGCAGGTGGGGAAGCTCATCTTTTTGTCTGACGCCTTACGGCCGTTGGCACTGGTCATACTCTGTTACATGAGGGCAAATGGCATGCACAATTTCACTTACACCCTGCCATGGGTACTACAAAAAGGCTGATTATTTATCGGATCCAACGATCAATGCTTATGTTCATATTATAGATGCTGCTAGTGCTAATACGATATACAACATCAGGTTGGTAGCGGTCGGTGGGGGGAGTGCTGCCGGTCGGTGACGTGGGAAGGTGCAGGGTGGGGATAGTAAACGATGGATTAAGGACATTCACAGGTAATTAAAGAATACATAAAAAAAAAACATTGCTGCACACAGTAGCACACACTGCATCGCATTCGGCGGTGCAGTACGCACCTTGAAAATAGTTTTATTTATTTTTATGTTGATTACCTGTATTTGGCCGTAACAGTAATACACAGTTTACTCGCCAGTGCCACCCACCCGTCCCCTCCCCATGTCACCGCCCGCCAACAATCCCACCACCAACCGCTACTGCAGAGGGTACTTTGCTTTCATTGATTGTGTAACCAATATACATAAACATTAAACAACAGATAGGCCACCCTTTGCAGGCTGGCTGCCCCAATCGAAAATACATTAATAATAATAGGTAGGGAGTGGTCCCCAGAGTGGGAGGAAGGGGTTTCCGCTTGATAATATATGACGTGCTTGCAAACTACTGCAAGTGTACTGTATGCTCATAATACTACCTTGATTCCTCTAGGCTTTGCTACTGTCGCGCAGTTTCTGTTACATTTTCTTCAAAGTAAGAATCTCCAGTGACACTTTCCACCTATACTGTCTCTTGGTGATAGTACATCCAGGCATACATCCATTAAAGTAAACGTCTATCCTTTTGTATATATCTCTTAACAAACCTTAGTTGGTTTCACCAACAAACACCCATGCTTCTGCTCCTTCCTTCCTTGCCTTGGCTTTGAGTTTGAACCAAAAACACCGCTGATTCTTGCTATCTAGTACTATCCACCCATACTGTGTCGCCCACCCAGGCAGGCATTCTTTCACCTTCCACCCATCCTTCAACAACCCATGCATCTGATCTTATTACTATCAGACTCCTATACATGCTTCCAACAACATATCCTTCTCTGCCGGTCAGTCATATTGTTTATCTCGCCCGTCCTTCCACCCTTAGTGCTTTCCCTCTATGTTCAACACATCCATGAAGGTCATCTGATCTGAGTTTGTCTTCTCCATAAAACATTCACAGCTGATTTTGGAGTCAAATAGAAGAGGCCATTGGTTACTCTACTCACGCTGGTAATGCTACGTAAAGGGTGTCTTCTTCAACCGTTGTATAATAAGTCGCACAGTACAGTGAAATAGTGAACACAGTTCCATCTAGCTGTAATGTCAAGAAGTAATGAATATAACTTACCGCCGCCGGCCACTGCTGCTGGATCCCCCCTGGGCCCTGTGTCTCCTGCAGGTGCCGCCAGTTCGCCTGCCCCCTCCGGAATGGCCGCATCGCTGGCCCCGACGGCACTGGTGGATGGTAGTGTGCCTAGAAAAAAGCATCACAAATTTTTTAGATGCCTGTAAACCTCCCCCTATTTTAAGTGTTCACTTGGAACATTGAAAAAAAAGTTAATGCGATGCAACATACATCAGCACTAGACAGTAAGTACAGTCAGTAGACAGACACTAGTAGGATATGGTTCCACTTCCTAGGGTCATCTAGTCCTACTCTACTCTTTTGAAAGTTAGCCTGAGCCATGAGTAACCCTTTTAGATTCATCATGTCGACTACTACTCTTTTGGTGCATATTATACCTGCCAGCTTATTGACATGTGCAGTAGATGCCTTTAAGGCCGCTTGACTGTTGCGTACAAGTGAAGAGGTCGAAAAAAAAACAACTGATTGACTTTGTTTAGTTTATATTGCTTAGCCATCACACATACATGTTACACTTTTTGGCATGACTGCAAAATGCTAGCATTCACCAGTATACTATCTAACGGCTAACTCGCAGCGTTTTTCTCATATATCATAGGCGGAAGATTCCCTTCTACAAACCAGAGATTTACAGAGCATATTGGATGCAAGATGATGTAACCAGTATTTCTACGTTCTACGGTGAGGGATCTTCCAGAATTAAAAAGATCTTGGCTCTTGTTCTTGTTGTCAATCATGCACTTGTAAATGTTTACTGTTTTAATGTTAGGCTTTTTGCTGGCTTATTGACTATGGCTGTCGTAAATTAAATTTCATATTAACGATGTACAGAGTTTGATACTTGTTTCAAATAAACCTTTTGAACTTACACATAGACTCTGTGGTATTTGGTGTGGTGGAGTGGACTTACACAAGTGTGTGAGCAAAATGGTGTTTGTTATTATGTTCTGGGTTGTCCCTGTCTCAGTCATCATCAACATTGTGTATCGTCTTCGTGGGGGGGTCGGGAGTGGGACCCTAATGTGAGACACTATAGCTAGTCGGTTAGGGGATCCTGGGTTCTTCGGACTGAGGTGTGATCAGTAAGATCCAACCTCCCATCAGCACCATCCTATTTTGTTGTGCATAGTTCTGTATGTGGCTCTGCAGAATCCTAGACAATAGTAGTATCATGTACTATCCGATCAAAAATACTAGTCAAATATCTGGTTGGGCATTTTGTTTGTGGTAATTGTCAAAGCCTCAACATTGAGAAGACTTGAAGAGGACAACCCAAAGGACAGGACCCAGTGGCTAGAGCTATTGGTCAATCAGAGTTTTATTGTTGCAAAGAAAACCTTCTATTAAAGAGTGGGCAACTGTGCAAGCTTCGCTACACACAGAGTAATAATAGTAATAGTAGTAGTAGTATTAGTAGCACAGAGAGTCATAGCAGAGGGAGTTAGAAGCAACTTCGAGGCAGGGATAAACAGAATTAGTAAACAGATAGTCAAGGTCAAAGAAGTAAGCTTTTGTAAAAAAGAGATTCAGAAAGTGGAACCATAATTTAGAGTTTGGGAAAAAAAAGATGCAGTAACATAACATTTAGGGAAATATAAATGTCAATCTAACCAATGGAGGACTTACTGGGGCCAGCTGCAGGAGCCTCAGTAGAGGAGAGGTCCTGGGGTTCCCCCGCCGACTCCGACCCCGTCTTCTTGCCCCTGGGTGGTGCTGATGATCATGTAAAATATAATAAAGAAAGAGACCAACATTAAGGAGTGCTGTGAGAAAAATAATAAATCATTTGGAAAAACAATAAGTCAAAGAACATTTTAGGAAACAACAAGTGCAATAAAATTGACCTATCTAATCAGATGGATCGACTACTGGCTGCTTCCTAGTGCATTTACGGATCGTCTACTTATTTATGAACACTCCAGTGTTCCTTGATCATTCTGATTCCAAATACTAACAAAGCCTAGTAAGTACCACCTGACCTACACCACCTATTCCAGACGGGCCAATTGTTCACTAAGTCTGCACTTCAATTTTTTTCAGCCATCAAATGCATAGATGAGATTGAGGACACATGCATAGTTGCATACATTAGTGCATACATACAACAAATTGTGGGTTGGTTGCATAATGCTGATCTAGTTCTGCTACTGACTGACCATGCTAAGCCTACCACTCACTAAACAAAGTACAAAAGGTTCGACGGAGGACTGGGGTAAGCAGCACTCAGTGACAGAGGATGCGTCACGCAGACCGCATAAAACAATTAGGGGACGATTCACAGAACTAACTTAAGACAAAATCCTAAACTTACTACTTTAGGTATTCACAGAAGTTAGGATTTTGTCTTAAGTTTGTCTTAAGACAAACTTAAGACAGACTTAAGACAGTCTTAAGACAGACTTAAGACAGTCTTAAAACAGACTTAAGACAAACTTAAGCCAGACTTAAGACAGACTTAAGACAGACTTAAGACAAACTTAAGACAAAATCCTAACTTAAGTCTATCTTAAGTCTGTCTTAAGTTTGCCTTAAGTCTGTCTTAAGTCTGTCTTAAGACTGTCTTAAGTCTGTCTTAAGACTGTCTTGTTAAATGGTAGCGGCAGTTTCAGTCGATAATCTTTCAAGTATTTGCCCGGCGGTAATCGCCTCTCATACCACTCGATAATTTACCAATAAAAGAGGCAGGCGCCGGAGACTGGAAGGCAGGAAACAAAGTTTTATTCCGTCGGAGCAGAACACATCAGATCAGACAGCAAGGTATCGTCACGAGGTGCTCTAACTGCATCTCTGAGACCTGGTCTCTTATACACTGGTTTATTGCTTTATTACACATAGTATATTCTTGAGATTCCCTTGATGTGCGGGGAAATATCCCCTGAAGCCCCGGCTCAGATCCGATCCCACACATGGTTACAGTAGAGGTTCCCACCCTACCCGCAGTGGGAGATGGCTATCGCGCAGCAGGGAATTCCGCTAATTCCCGGGGGTGTGTGCAACCGGCCGGGTCTCAGGGGGTAGGGGCTTTGATTCTACTGTAATCCCTTTGATGTGGGGTGTTTCCCTTACAGTAGGGGCAATAAACTGCATCCGCAGGGCTAGGTGATGGCCTGGGACCAGTTCAGACAATGGGGCGCAGAGGAAGGGGGTTATCAAAGGAGAGGCATGACCATGTATGGGTTGTCGGTCGGAAGTGGTTCCGTAGCAGGGTCGCGCAGAAGGAGAGAGTTTATGGCCTGTATGAGAGAGCGGGGGTGGCCGGCGCGCGGGGGATGCTTGCAGCGCCAAGGGAAAACGCTGGCGGTCGAGAGTGAGCGGGGAGAGAGCGGGGTACCTAAAATGGCGGCCGTGCATTCGTTGTGCGTGGCGCTGGGGAGAGGCAAGATGGCGCAGATAATGTTCAGTTTGCACGCTAAATTTCCACAGTCCTCCCTTTTAACATGTCTCGCCAGCTTGCCCGGCCAATATTCGCCTTTGTTAGCCTTTCAGTTACAGTATCGTCAATGTTCGTCACACATTTAAAGATACAGAGTCTTTAGGGTAGGCAGGAGTAATCTGACACATTTGTACATTGTCTCATACAGTTTGATGAAGCAGGCGAGGAGGAAGTACATTCAAAGTTGCAGTATAGTTGTGTACATGGCTGGTGTTGTATGAATGTTACTATACAAAGTTACATTTCTTAACTTCTCAGTGTACAGTCGGAAGTGATTGATGCAACATCATGAAAACTTGATAAGAAGATAGTTAATATAATAAGGTGGTTGGGAGAGGATTTTCAACTTTGACATGGGTTCTTCTTTCCAGTGTCCTTGTTTATAAAGAGCTATCACTGGTAAGCTCTCATTGTTGTTCTTCTTTCGTTGGCACTGTTGAGCACCGGCGGTGGAACTAAGGTCCAGTTCAAATCCGATTTCTTCACGTGGCAGGGTGTGACCACTCACTGTTCTTTGATCATAGTCCTGTTCCTTAACACAGTTCACCACAGGTACCTTTGAGACAGGGTGCCGGCCTTTTGTTCCTCGGTAGTAGGTCAAAGTCATAGTCCAAATGAAAGAGGAAGAGAGAATGGGGTGGCATGGGATCAGATCAAAAATGCGGACCAAGGAGAGCAGAATCTTTTCGGCACTGGGCCCATCAATCGGGCCCGACGGGTTAAGACTTCAGGCACGCTGGTCAGTGAGCAGGGGCCTCGATGTAGCCCTTCGCGCTCATCGTTCTGATAATGGTGCCTCGTCTCACACTCTTGTTGCTTCGTCGCTTCCCCCTTGGTCGATGTCATAGATGTTTTATGATCCGCAGCCAGACTGTGCGTCACATCCGACCCCTCTCTTCCGATGTCTGCAGGTTATCCTTGAATAGTTTATAAGAAACGAAAGTCTTAGAGATCTTGGCAGGGAAGACATTTACATACTTCATTCTCTCTCCCAACCACTGAGTAGTTGCGGAAATGCTCTTATCTGTTACTATATGATTGGTGTCTATTAACTCTGATGTTAATGTGCGTGTTACTAATCTATTAATTGCTGCTGTGGTGCAGGGTTCTGTGGGTGTCCCTGTCCATCGTCTGGCCTTCTAGGTGTCAGTTTCTGCGCCCTATAATGCAAGGTTTGGTAATACCCGTAAGTGCGAGGTGCTATGGTCATGCGTTTACGAGTATCCTTTTCATACAGTAGGTGACCCTTTATCAGTTTAAAACAGGGGCCATCAGCTGTTTTGTTCGGGATACTCTGAGACGGCTAGTATAGGGCTGGAGTTATCTTTGGGAGAACAGGGTGCTTTAGACATTCTATTTCGGGCTAATTGGTCAGGGGTAATTCTGGGTGGTGGAGATGGTGTCCTTTAAGAACAAAAACCACTGACATATAGTCCCCGTGTTGTGGGTCAGATTGGGAGACATCAGTCGTCTTACCTGTCCTTTCCTTCTCAGCCGATTAGGCTTAATGTTTGTAAAAAGGAGAGGTAGTAACGTGGTAAAGTATGGTCGTTTTTGTTTCTGTCAATTTGTTCGAACACCACTGTGTTCAGGCCAATTATACACTTACCAAAGGGGTGTATGTCGTTAATTTATTCAAGAAGAAAAGAGGGCAAGAGAGAGCCTTTTGCGAGGGAGGGGGAGAGGGAGAGAGAGAGAGAGAGAGAGAGAGAGAGAGAGAGAGAGAGAGAGAGAGAGAGAGAGAGAGAGAGAGAGAGAGAGAGAGACGTGTGCATCAAGTAGGCTATTTTGGCATACATACGACACAAAACGAGAGAGAGAGAGATGGGTAAGATAATAGGCCACTTGGTGCACACACAACATGGAGTAGCATGGGTCTGTTCCATGTAAGAAAACACAAGCGGGGAAAAGACATAAATTCGGTGATCATGTACACACAAATGCCGGATAGGGTATGACAGTACATGCAACAAGACGGAGACTCAGGGTTGCGTCGAGCACGGGGACCTCTCCTTTCCTGTCCTCTATTCCTATGCATGCTGCGTACCTTTAGTATTTTGTAGTTTATCTTATGGGTTGTCTGACCCTTTTATTCTCCTCCCTTTGATCGGTGGACGCACACTTCAATCATACAATGACGCTCTCTTCAAGTGATCCGAACATGAAATGCATACACATTCATATCGTATAATCGTAGTACACACGCACAATCATATCATACAGTTTTTCATGTTCTCAATGGTGGTCTGTAATTTTACACACTATCTCACAACGTTTGTCTATGTTTTCCCTGATATTGAACTTGGTGCGGTCCATGTCCACTCCACTCTTCAGTCGGAACTTCGTCGTGACCTATAGAGGGGAAATAAGAGGGGAGGGGAGGTGCAGTATTCAAAATACCCCAGCGCGCGCAGACACGAAAGGTTCTACTTACCATGTACCAGGCTAGTCGCAGGGGTGGGTAATACCACGGACCCATTATTCTTTAGTTCGAGGCAAAGATGCTCTAGTTCATTCATCTCCTAAATTCGCGTTCCCTGGTCGTGCATGTATTTCTCAATTGGTCGTGTATTATGGTGCAGGATATCATACCTTGCATGCGACATATACCTTAAGTTATAGTTCATTATTGATTTGACAATTCTTGGAAAAAGGGCAGGCGGGATGGGTACAAATTCCGTTAAACAAAAAGATTTTTAGGCAAATTGTGTCTGTATTATCTGTATGCTTTCGTTTAGGAGTAACAATCATTTATTCAAAAGAAAAACCTTCAACAACCTAGATGATTAGTCATGACACTGATTTCGTAATTCCTTTTTAAGAAGCCCTTTATTTAAAACAATGTCAGTATGGAAATACGGGCCTACAGCCGCTATAGACCGGCCACGGTGTGAGAGGCGTCGAGCAACATGAGCAACACTAGATTAACATAAAAATCGGTTCCCCCCTTTCCCCCACCATCATGCGTGAAAGCATCGCATACATATATATATATATGTCTTTTTAACACAAATGTCACGTGGCTGGAACGCCACAAGGAGTTATAGGCCACTCCTACATCAGCGCCATCTTGGGGCGGGGTCGGGCCAGTGCACAGTCTAAGTCTTTCCATGAATTAGCAGTTGAACCAGAATTCCTTTCGGTAGTTCGAGAACTTTCGTTAGCGTCAACTTTGCGTCAGCATGGCGTCACTGCAACCTTGTAGCAAAGCCACGGTTTGTTCTTAGGGCGGGGCAGCAGGCGGGTTCTTCCGCCAACGCTTTACTTTCTCACTGCACCAAGCGGAGGCAAGGCGGCTGCCGCCCGGGGGGCAAAAGAGCAATGGCGGTGGTTTTGTCCTTACCGGAAGTCCGCAGGAGTCGAATGTCAAATGACTCCAACCAATTCTGCAAGGCTGAGGGGAGCGTTCTGTCAAGGGTGGGGCCCATGCCCTAGCAAACAAGCTTTTGAGTCCAGAAGTGTCTCACGGTGGGCCAGGCCTGGAACCGGAGGGGTCGACCGCCGGAGTTCAAGGGCAGCAGTAGCAGCAGCTCTTCGGTACAGTCACCGGAGAGGAGCCAGCAGCAGTAACAGCAGCAGTTCGGGTGGTGCTGCCACCGGGGTGATTCCAGTAGCAGTGACGACAGCAGTTTGGATGGTATCACCACCGGGGTGGGTCCCCGATTACCTTGCTGCGGGGGCCCACTCCTCACGTCGGGCGCTAGCGGCAGTCCTGGTGAACCCGGTGCTTGGGTGGTTGCCTGGCGGCCGCGTGCAGGGGTGCCGGCTCAGCCGAACGGCGAATGAAGTGGCAGGGCGCAGCTCAGCTGGCCGACGTGTGAAAGGTGTGGTTTGGGGTGCCCTCATCTGCTGGCGAGCCTCCACCTGGGGAGGTGGGGGAGGTCCGTCCGCGTCGCCTCCCCCCGCCAGGGCACCCTCCGTTATTGAAGGAAGAAGTGACTGGGAAGACCCGCACAGCGTGCCAGGGTGAAATTCAGCAGGCCGATGAAAAAGATGGCTGGGTGCAGCTTAGCTGGCCGGAGAGTTAAAGGCGGTTGGGGTGCCTGGCAAGCCTCCACCTGGGGAGGTGGGGGAGGTCCGTCCGCGGCGCCTCCCCCCGCCAGGGCATCAGCCCTTATTGACGAAAGAAGAAGAGAAAGCGGAAAGGCCCGCACAGCGTGGCGGGCTCCGCCTTGGTGTTGCCAGAACTTCGGCGCTTCGTATAGCCTCCGGCCTATTCGCACAATCGCTCGCCACTGATGTCAATGGATTTTTGCATGGCTTTTATAGCCCAAAGTCAACTAAGAGGGACCGCCCAAAACAGGCCAATGTTGCAATTTCGAGGAAGGAGAGGCGAGGACGGTGTCACGTGGACGTTAAGGCTTTGGGATGGAGGTTGCAGCAGACTGTCATGTAAATAGTTGTTTTAAAACGTGTTTTATCCTGTTCATTTTGCCGGAATGTTGTTATACTTGTAATTTATTAAAAATGTTTGATCATACTATTTTGCTGGAGCGTTGTACGTATCAGCGATCTGGTTAGCGTATTCGGAAAAAATGGCGTTTGCTCGATTGCACGTGATCCTAATCAAGTGTGGTGACGTTGATGGTGGGTATCAACAAACTTCCGGTTGTGTCTATTGGGGTCCCTATTTTTGTTCAGTTCCAAAAGGACCGGGCACTGGGATTTCCAGTGTCCGAACCCTCTACAGAACGCACATTGATTTCCATCTAAGTCTCTCCGTCCGTTGTAGGGTGTAGGTGTATGGTCTCTAGGGGGTAGCTTTCTAGGGGCGGTTGGTTGGTAATTCTCTTTTGGGGGTTCCCTTCCTATGGTCACCCCTTGCAACTGTGCTATCATCACCCTCTCCTTTAATTCCTTTTTCTTCTTCTCTGATGCCCTATCGTTCTCGTTCTTCTGATTTTCGTAGTATTGGGCCATCTGGAGAATTGCTGCGGGTTTGGAGGCTGCCCAGCTACTCTCGCTGGTCTGTAGCTTCTGGGAGACTTCTTGAGACAGACCCTTTACATAATTCTGGACAAAGAGGTGGTGTCCGGTTGCGGTGGTCATGTCTTGGCCACTGTAATCGGAAAACACAGTCTCGAATCGGGAGAAGTATTCAGACACATCCTCCTGGGGTTTCTGGCGGCAAGCCGTCACTATCGACCAGTCTACCTTTCTTTCTGGGATTAAAGTCTTCAGCTTTTGTACAATCTTGTCTGGGAGCTCTAAGATGGCTTTCGGGGGTTTCTGTCCAGGTTCTCGCTGTTTATCTATGGTATCGAGTTGTACCCAGGTATATCCGAACGGCTCAGCGTGGTCAACTTTCCGGATTTGTTTCCACACATCAGCCGGCAGACATAGCCCAAAGAACAAGTCGATATCTGCTAACGTCATTATCGTTGAGCCTAAGGCTGTGCCTAATTCAGTGTAGAAGGCAGTCGGGTTCTTTCTCAAGTCGGGTAGGGTCTTTCTAAAGGTCAAAATATCGTGCCGGTCCCACGGCTGGTAGACCCAGTTATATACAACCCTTCCCTTCGCATCTTGGTGGTTGATGTCGTCGTGCGTTCCCTGACCCCGTGGGGGGACCCAATAGGGGGCAGCTTCTTTAATGGGCATCATGGCATCGTCCCTTCCTCCCTGGGGCTTAGTTGCTATGGGGGTTTCTGTTTTGGTGGTCTGTCCATGTTCTTTAAGGTGTCGGTAGACCTCGAGTGTACGAGTGAAGAGGTTCGTTACATCGCCCTCTCTTTCTTCCCCAATGTCTACCTTCCTATATAGGGCCGCTAGGCCTTCGGGACCTTTATCGTGGTACCTATCCTCATATGTATTCAGGGTGTGATAACAGAGCCGTACGACGAAGTGTCGTCTGCGGCTGTCGGCATACGATTTATACACGTCCGTTATATACTCCTCACTTTCTTTTCGCTCCACCAGCGTCCCTACTATCTTGTCAATTCCTGCTCGTTCATCTTTAGTTAACCGATTCATTCTGGTGGACTCTTTCTTTCCTATCTCATGGTCGTCTAGCGTTGTAGTCGACGTTAGGTTCAGTACAAGAGGCTCAGCCGGCGCGGAGGCCGTGAGGGCCGAGGCCCCTGTACTGCTTTCGTTCGTGTTCGGGGGTTGTGGGTGTTGCACTACCGATTGGGAGGGTGCATACGGAGGGGGCATGTAAATGGTCGGGGGACCTAACAGTAATTCGTCATTCGTTTGCTGCTTGGAGGACAATACAGGGTAGAGCAAAGAAGGGGTCCTAACAGCGTACTGGCCTGAGGTTTCGGGCTCCTGTCTTAGTTTAGTTTCCCTTCTCTCCTTTATGTCTTCTTCTAACTTTTTAGCGGCTAGGTGGGCTGCCTTTCGTAATTCCTTTTCTGCTTTTACTTCTTCCCTCTTTTTCCGTTGCGTCGCTTCTTTGCGCCACATGCCAATACTGTCAAGCATAGTAGGCGTCGTCTTATTGCTACGCAGAGCTACTTCTAGCGCTTCTATCTTGCGGTCGTCGAAGGATCCCATCAGTGGCCACTGACTTTCGGGGTCCTTCTTGGTATATTTATGCCACAGCTTGCTATAAGCTACGGCGACTAGTCCATATTTAGTGAACATGTCCTTATTAGGGGTGCCTTCCAGTGGAGCCGGATGGTTCACCTCTAATAAGCGGTCCGGGCAGAACCAACTACCAATCAGTGGGGAGAAGATAGGCATGACGGGTTTCAACGGGGACAAAAGTCAGCACTACCTATCTTTTCACTGCTTGCAAAGACTAGACAGAATATCTCTATTCTTCGTTATTTGTAAGCAGAGAATACCTCCAAAGAACCAATATCGAACAACTAGTGTTCGGACAATCAATCAATCAATCAATGGGGAGATAAAGATAGGCACGACGGGTTTCAACGGGGACAAAAGTCTGCGTTACCTACCCTTCACTATTTGCAAAGACTAGACAGAATATTCCTATTCTACGTTATTTGCAAACAGAGAATATCTCAAAAGCATTATTCTTCAAAACAATCAATGTTCGGACAATCAATCAATGGGGAGATAAAGATAGGCACGACGGGTTTCAACGGGGACAAAAGTCTGCGTTACCTACCCTTCACCATCTGCAAAGGGAGAGAGAGAGAGAGTATTTCTACTCCTCCCCGTTTGTAGACAGCGAATATCTCAAAGAGAACAATCAATGAGCACAATCAATGAGCAATACTAGTATTCAAACAATCAATCAATTATTTCGCACTTTTGTCGTATTTCACGACCTTACCCGGACCGCTTGGACAGTTTCTCGTCTTCCGCCTCCAGCGCCCGATCGTCCTCTACTCTCCGTATTTGCCGCGGCACTCCTGATGGTTCCCAGTCAGGACCGTAGATCACTCGAGAGAGGTCTGCTCGGAACCAGTGAAGTTCGGATGATCGGCTGCCAGACGAGGGTCTATTGGGCAGGAGCTCTCCCGATCGTTGCAGTCGTTCACTCTGTCGTCGGGACCTCTCCCACTGGATCCACGTGTCGCTGATGGGCCCCACGTTTGGGACGCCAATTGTTAAATGGTAGCGGCAGTTTCAGTCGATAATCTTTCAAGTATTTGCCCGGCGGTAATCGCCTCTCATACCACTCGATAATTTACCAATAAAAGAGGCAGGCGCCGGAGACTGGAAGGCAGGAAACAAAGTTTTATTCCGTCGGAGCAGAACACATTAGATCAGACAGCAAGGTATCGTCACGAGGTGCTCTAACTGCATCTCTGAGACCTGGTCTCTTATACACTGGTTTATTGCTTTATTACACATAGTATATTCTTGAGATTCCCTTGATGTGCGGGGAAATATCCCCTGAAGCCCCGGCTCAGATCCGATCCCACACATGGTTACAGTAGAGGTTCCCACCCTACCCGCAGTGGGAGATGGCTATCGCGCAGCAGGGAATTCCGCTAATTCCCGGGGGTGTGTGCAACCGGCCGGGTCTCAGGGGGTAGGGGCTTTGATTCTACTGTAATCCCTTTGATGTGGGGTGTTTCCCTTACAGTAGGGGCAATAAACTGCATCCGCAGGGCTAGGTGATGGCCTGGGACCAGTTCAGACAATGGGGCGCAGAGGAAGGGGGTTATCAAAGGAGAGGCATGACCATGTATGGGTTGTCGGTCGGAAGTGGTTCCGTAGCAGGGTCGCGCAGAAGGAGAGGGTTTATGGCCTGTATGAGAGAGCGGGGGTGGCCGGCGCGCGGGGGATGCTTGCAGCGCCAAGGGAAAACGCTGGCGGTCGAGAGTGAGCGGGGAGAGAGCGGGGTACCTAAAATGGCGGCCGTGCATTCGTTGTGCGTGGCGCTGGGGAGAGGCAAGATGGCGCAGATAATGTTCAGTTTGCACGCTAAATTTCCACAGTCTTAAGTCTGTCTTAAGTTCGTCTTAAGACAAACTTAAGACAAAATCCTAACTTCTGTGAATACCAAAAGTAGTAAGTTTAGGATTTTGTCTTAAGTTAGTTCTGTGAATCGGGCCCTTAGTAACTACTACTAACAAACTAAACCTAGTATCCAATATCCATCCACCACTATTTCACAGTAGGACAATGGAAGGACTAGAGTCTCTCTAGCAAATCGCATTACCTAACTTCAGTTCTGTAAAGTAAACTCTTACATAATCAGCATCAGCACAAGCTAGCGCAAACTACGTTGCAAACAAGTAAGAGTACGACCGTGCACCTGGGTCCTTAAATCAAAGAACATTTTGCTTTTTGGAACGTAATTTACCAGCAACGCTTGGCACGCAGCAGTAATCTTGTTGTTCATCTAATTTAATATACACAATCAGTTACTCACCAAGCCCGATGACCTCGACACCTAGCAGGTCCAACAGGTCCTGCTCCCGGTCCAGGATGTCGGACCACCGGTGAGCTAGCTGGTTGTCGGTGCGCCGGATCCCAGTGCACCGGAACACGGCCCGGCGCACCTTCGCCCACCGACGGTGCTGCTCCTGGGTAGCGTACCCGGAGCCGGGCCTGCCGCCTGCTGCCAAGGTCAAGGGGAGGAGGCGCTGGATGAAGAAAACAAGAGCCGCCACTTCCTCCTCCCCAAACAGTTGCCGGGCCTGCACCCCTGCAGGACGCATTCTGCCGCAAGGCAGGCGGCGCTTCTCTGCGCCTGCATGTCCCTTGCCCTTGGGACTTGGTGTGCCCTTGGCCATGGTTCTGGGGTGGGTGGGAGGCGGAAAAGAAAAGTCCGAAGGGGAAAAAAAGTTAGGGGGAAGAAGATAGAAAGAACTTTATAAAAGTAACAAAAACACAGTAAAAGTAGAAATAAAATGCAAAACATAAACTGAGGCAAACAGAGAGATAGATAATAACTAAAAAAGTCAGGAAAAAGGCTTTAAAGACAAAGGATTGCTATGATAAAGGGAGGATACAAAAGTAGGCACAGAAACATGGCATAGAGTGAAAAACAAGATGGCCGCGCCCATTCGCGACCGCGTGGGTAAGTTTGCGCGATATTTCTCGCGATCATGTACTATTTATCGCGAACAAGTAAAATGCGCTCCCGAACACGTCAATGCAAATCGCGAACACGCTATCCGCGACCCGGAACAGGAAATAAGGCATCACGAGCGGGCGGGACTATAGAAAAACAAGATGGCCGCGCCCATTGGCGACCGCATGGGTAAGATCGCGAGATATATCCCCTGAGCATGCAAACAGTTCCCCGAACATGCTTACCGCGCTCGCGAACAAGAAAAAGCCATCGCGAACAGGTTGCCACAAGCAACTACGCAAGCTCGCGAAGCTTCGCGAAGTTCGCGTAGTGCAATGACATCTTCGCGAAGCTTCGCGAAGCGCGACTACGCGAACTACGCCCAGGGTTAAAAGACATATGCTATCACTTTCTCACTAGATCCTGTTTCTACTGTCTCGACCAATAGTCAATCTGATATGCTATTTCTCACTTTCACTCTGAGAGGCACAGCTTGTGTTATTGATTGTATTTTTATTTCTTCATCCACGTTTTTTTTTCTTCAAGTTTTGAGGTACTATGGTCCCCTTTGAGTGATCATTAGCCCCTCTTGGCCTTTTTCTGGTGGGACTGTGGTAGTGCTCCTTCTAATCCCTATATGCTGGATAATGTTGTTTTTAGTTCCCAGGGTCAGTGCCTTAAAAGGGGAAACAGCGTTTACAATGCTATCATTACATCATGCTACTATTATAACGCGGTCATTACAATGACCGCGTTGTTAGTACGCGATGCATTTACATCGCAAATCATTACAACGACTTCCACTAGGGGGCGCTGAGGTATTGGAAAGGTGACCCTCTTCTCGACGGGGAGCCAGTGGAGGTCTCGTAGGTGTTGGGTCATGTGTTTGTGACACGGTGTCCCGAGAACAAGTCTGGCGGCGGCGTTCTGGATGGTTTTATAATTTGTGTAGAAGAGTTCTGTTGATTCTGGCATACAGGGCATTGCCTTAGTCCAGTCTGCTGGTTATGAGCGCGTGGGTGACGGTCCTTCTGCAGTCAGGGGGGATCCATTTGAAGGTCTTACGGAGGATGCGCAGGCAGTTGAAACTAGTGGACGCAATGGCGTTGATCTGGCGGTTCATGGAGAGGGAGGAGTTGAGGATGATGGTGAGATTATGTGCGTGGTCTGTAGGGGTGGGTGGGTTCCCGAGGGTGGAGGGCCACCAGGTGCTGTCCCAGGCTGAGGTGTTGGGTCCGTGGATGAGGACTTCTGTCTTTTCTGAGTTGAGCTTCAAGCAGCTGTCCTTCATCGAGGCTGCCACGTTCTTCATTCCTTCCAGGAAGCAGAGTTTGTTGTCTTCAGGATTCTTCGTGAGTGAGAGCATGAGCTGGGTGTTGTCAGAGTAGGATACAATGCTGAGCCCATGCTGTCTGACGATGGCGGCGAGGGGGGCCATGTAGATGTTGAAGAGCGTGGGGCTGAGCGATGATCCTTGGGGTACTCCGCAGTTGATATCGGCGAGTTGGGAGAGGAAGGGAGGGAGTCTGATCCTCTGGATTCTGCCAGCGAGAAATGATTGGATTCAGTCGAGGGTGGCTCCTTGTATCCCCGCGTCGTGAAGTCTGGCAAGGGTCCTTAGGGGCTCCAGAGTGGGTTTTCTTCATGGTCGCAGTGATGTGTTTGACGGTGGCGTGTTCCTAGGTCATGAGGGTAGGCTTATTGGTGGTGGTGGGGAGAGGGGTAGTGTCCGGCGTCTGTTCGCTGAAGTTGTTGTAGAGGATGTTGATCTTCAGATGGAAGTAGGAGCTGAGCTTGTCGCAGAGTTCCTGGGAATGTATGATGTCCGTGGCTTTGCTGGGCTGTTTGGTGAACTGCTGTATGACGTTGAACAGTAACTTGGCATTGGTCGCGTTGGTCTGGACCTTGTCTCTTATGAAGGTTCGTTTGGTTTCTCTTATGCGCTGGTGGTATTCCGTCAGGGCGCTCCTGTGGTTGTTCCGTGCTTCCATGGTTTTCTGGTTTTGCCAGGTCTTCTCTAGGTGTCTGCAGGAGTGTCTGGCTTCTTCTAGTTCTGTGATGAACCAGGCGGCCTTCAGTGGGCGTTGTTTGGCGGGGTGGCAGAGGGCTGCAAGCTTGTTGGCGCAGCAGGAGATCCAGCGGTGAAATTCTGTGGCTGGGGGAATTGGAGTAGGGTGCTGTTGAGGTGTTCCTGTGTGACCTTGCTCCAGTTCCTTAGTGGCGGGCGCGGGGTGGGCGTGGGTGCAGTGGTGGTGTTGAAAGTGAAATGGACACAGTGGTGGTCCGACCAGAGGGGCTGGGTGGTGGCTGCAGCGGATGTTTGTTCCTCCCGCGAAGATGGGGTGGAGGGTGTGTCCTGCTCTGTGGGTGGGCATGTTGACCAACTGTTTCGGACCGAGGTTGGCGAGGTTGTTGAGGAGGATGGTGGAGTCGTGGTCGTTGCAGTTGTTGAGGTGGAAGTATAGGTCCCCAAGTAGAATGTATCAGTGAAGGTGATGGCATGGGGTGCAGCGAGCTCGGCGATGGTAGTTGCAGACTGGGTGCGAGGTCCCGGCGGTCTGTAGATGAGGGTGCCTCGTAGCGTGGTCCTGAGATAGTCTGGATTTGGAAGTGGAGGTGTTCTGTGTTGGAGTGGGGGTCACTCCTGCTGGATGTGGAGAGTCGGAGGGGGGTCTTGTGTGTGATGACGAGTCCTCTTTCTGGGCAGTGGGGGCGGTCCTTTCTCTGGATCTTGTAGCCGTCGGGGTTGGTAGTGGTCAATGTTGGGACCGGAGGTGGCGTTGGTCCAGGTTTCCGTGAAGAAGGCGACGTCGGGTGAGAGGGTGTCGATCAGGTCCCAGATCTCCACCGTATGTCGATGCAGGGAGCGCACGTTGAGGAGGATGCATATCAGGGTTTCGGTGGTGCGTGCATCAGGATGGCCTTCGGTGGTTGTGGGGGCTTGGCGATGGTGAAGAATCTGCGGCAGGATCTGCACGAAAACTGTCCATGGGGGGTGTTCGGCGAGGATCTCACACAGTCGGTGTGTCTTCCAGGATTGAGTGCGTGGAGGGTGGTGGATTCATAGTGGTGGGGCCAGGGAGAACCAGGGTTCCTGGCACTGGTCGCGGTCAGGTCACAGACGGGCGCAGACGGGCTTGCCTTAGGAGCGCCTTCTGCACGCCAGCTGCGTGACTGCGCAGCAGTCGCCATTAAGTAGGAGAGGGGGCGGGACCGGCATTGGGGAGGCGGGAGCGGGGACTGATTTGGGGGGGAGTGGCCGCAGCAGAAGCAGCGGCGGTACAAACGGGCTTGACAACTCAGGCAATTAAATCAGCAGAATTAAGAAACTCAGGCAAATTAAATCAGCAAGTTAAATAATAATACTCAGTGAGACCGGTGGATGCCGAATACAAAATACAAAACAAAAATTACCAAGAGGCTGGGTGCGCTGCTGGCGCGAACCGTCACAGTGGAGAACTCTACGCTGCGGCAGTGAGGCGGAGCTGCTAGGGAGAATGCTGTTCTGGACCGAAGTTCTAGGGATCAATACGCGCTACCCGCAGCGGTTGCCATTAAGTAGGGGAGGGGGGCGGGACCGGCGGTGGGAAGGTGGGAGCGGGGACTGAGTCGGGTGGGAGGGGCCGCAGGGGCAGCAGCGGTGGTACAAATAGGCTTGACAATTCAGGCAAATTAAATCAGCAGAATTAAGAAACTCAGGCAAATTAAATCAGCAAGTTAAATAATAATCCTCAGTGAGACCGGCGGATGCCGAATATAAAATACAAAACATGAATCATCAAGAGGCTGGGCGGGCTGCTGGCACGAACCCTGACAGTGGAGGACTGGAGGCTGCGGCGGTGAGATGGAGCTGCTGGGGAGCGTGCTGGCCTGGAGTGTTGCGCAATCTGGTGTAGGAAAAGTAATTAATACTATTCCTAAGTCCATCGCGCCCCCTAGTGCAAGCCGTTGTAATGACTTGCAATGTAAATGCATTACGTACTAACAACGCGGTCATTGTAATGACCGCGTTGTAAAAGCACACGATGTAATACATCGCAATGTATTTAGCCATATTCCTAAAAGAAAGAATTTGATCACAGACTTTTATCTCTTAAACTTGTTTAAAGGCTGTCACCCTGATATGGAGTTGTGTCTGAGTAGTGACTCTTCAAATTTGGATATTTTGAGATAATTCACGACCATTTGTGATAATTTTAAACTTCTACTGACTTCTAAATCAAGTTCATGGGCTTCCAACTCTGTTAAATGGTTTGATGCCAGTTGTTCTAAGGGGCATCGTCTATTGTAGATGCCTTGCAGTCATTTCCTAGGGATCATTTAAGGGTTGTTTTCTGTCGCTCTTTGTATAAAAGAGTACTGAAGGAGTGTAAACGAACTTTGCAGAAGGAGATATGTGGAGAACTGCTTTTAGCCTGTCCGATGTGTGATGGTTCTCTGTTCTGGGAGATTGTTAATTCACCTATTTTTAAGCTGCAGTTGGCCCGGTTCTACTTTGTACTATCTCCTCTAAGCTATGGGTCAAACATTTTGAGCATATTTATGCTGGGCCTATGTGGACACTTCTGCTTTATCAGTAATTGAGAATACATTTTTAGGAAGACTTTTATGCCTACCCCAGAGTACTTCTGTCTTTATTACTCACATTGAGTTGCTTCAACCTCTGCCTCACATACACTTTGAGTGCCTTACACTGGACTTTCCTTACTTAGTCCGCCCAGTAAAGTAGCAATACTCCTGATGTTGCTACTAGTGATGCTGATAGACATGTAAGGGAAAGAAACTCAAAGCACAGGAAAAAAACCTGGGGGTCTCAAGGGAGGTGCTTCTTATCATGGGTGGAGCGGCAGATAAGGGGTTTAAACCCGCAGCTGACCGTGAAGACTCAAGCCTCTGACAGGGTGTTCCACTTACAGCTCTCCTACTGTGTACTCGAACTGTGCAGAGGGAGCAGCTTTTGTTTACAAGATGCCCATAATTGAACCCAGGATAGGTCGAATGAATTAATAACCTGTCCATCTCTGCTCATCCCTATAGTCTACAGTTGTTAAATTCTTCACACTTTTAAATGGCAGAGATGGGCGTGACCTAAGATTTAAGAAATCTGTAGTACCTAATATTATGTAATGGGTCTGCTGCTATATTAGGGCTAATAGCTCCATACTTTCCACACATATTTTCTGTAAGGTTTTATATGTCAACATTATTAGGGTATTCACTTATTTTTGTTATTGTTGATCTCTTTTTGTGCTTTTCAAATGGTTGTTCAATAAAAAAAAAAATAGGCTGGTTAATGTTAGGATTGCAGAACCATATGAAGTAGGATATAGGGAGAATGTGGTCAAACATAGGACAGAGTGTGCTTGCAAAATGTCGGCACATATATTAGGTCACCTATTTATGGCGTAAATCATATTTCAATGAACGAATGACCCATTATTTGATATTTTCCATGAAGATACAAATAGGATACGGCCTTTTTTGCAAATGGCTAGTCGCATAGTACAAAATTCAATCTAGACAAGAACATTTGGGGACAGGAATGATATAACGGTCTCAGAGATTCAAATTGAGCTTCCTGGAGACCTCCCAATACACTGAAAATAGGCTGTTTACACACACATAAATGAATGGGCATACCAGAGATTAAACTGCAAGCTTTAGATGTCCGTGTACTATTTTTGGCAACGCATAATTCTTATATTTATCCTATTTGAAAGTAATCCTAATTATTTGCATTTATTATTAAGGGTTTTTCGTTTTTTACAGAATAGAGATATTAGACTTGCAGAGTTTCACCGAGTTGCCAATGGTCAATTTTAGCCATGATTATCTCTATTAATTGCAATGTAAGGGGCATATGAGATTGTCATGCAATGCGGCGTCACCTTGCTGTGCTGCATTACAGGGAAAGGGCAGGAATGAGCTGTATTTATTACAATACTGCTCATTCCTGTCCTTTCCCCAGCACTGGCGCACAATGAACTGCCTAGCGCCAACGCAGGCACCATGCTTCAAGGGAGTCTGCATTGCATGCAGGATTGTTTTTGTGCAGGAAGGTATACCTTCCTGCATAAAATCAATCCTAAAAGGCATATTCTCCTTTCTTCTGAATGCAGAATGCAGCACACATAGAAAGAGACGTAATGAGGAGAAATAAAGATATTTCTCCTCGTTGCGCCTACTCTGAGGAGACTTATCTTTTTTGCAAATTCCCAGTCAAAATCCATGGGAGTTCTGTGGGAACACCCACACACCGACGGGATGCCTTCCGATGGCAGAGTAACGCAATGCAAAGATTTGTGATGGATGCATTGCGCGACTTTGGATTTATGAAGCAAGGTAGACTTGCATGGCTTCATAAATTGCATTTGGGCTTGCGTCGTGCTTGCACCACAATGCGCGGGGCAAGAGCAATGCAACTCCCCTCATAAATATTCCCCTAAGGATTTAGTGCATGGGAAACAGGTATAAAGTGAGTAAATAAACTATGGTAGCCCACTGGCGCCCAAAACTTAAGGGCTTACACCTATAGCTCATGAAAATACATGCATTAGATTATTATAAAAATATGTTTTCTACTTTATTATCAATGGGTTTGAACACATGTTCACAGAAAAAGAATAAGAGGGTCTGTCCAACATTCAACTGCAACAAAGTTTCAAGATCGGAGTCCTTCATTAACTTTGTGGGCTGAAAATCACATAGGCATGTGATGTGGGCTCACAAGGAACCATTTTTTAATAACTCTACACTTGGTATGGATAAATTATTTATTGAGCTAAGGGACCACCAAGTAACTCCAGTGGTGCAACAGTGGCACCACGGGCTATAATGCAATGAAGGTAAACAATCACCTTTGCCCAGCAGTTGTCTAGTAAAAGTCCCAGTGTCACTGCACCTGCTGCACTATTGATAGCTATGCCCCATTGGAAATTAAGAAGGTGCTTACTTCTTTCAAACGGGTTTTTTTAATATAGAGGGCAATTCGCAAAGATATTTACGAGTTTTTGAAGTAGTACTATAGGAAAACGGTTTTATGTACATGTAAATTTTATTGTAAATTGGCCCTGAAATACCCAGCTCCTATTCAACAATTCTATTTGTACTATTTTTTTATGAATATTCCCTGAAGATTCCTATTTTAGATGTTTTCCCAGAGGTATTTAATAGTATGTGAAGCAGTACTGAAGGAGTACTACTTTATGTACTCACAAGTGTCATTGTGAATTGTCACAGAAATATCCAATTCCTCTTAGTAAAAGTGCAAAGAGCACACAGTCCTTTCTATTTGTACTAATTAGATTAGTTTATGAATATTCAATGCATTTTTCGAATTTAGATGATTTGGTGCCACTTTAAAAGGCATTTAAGACTTGATGAAGTAGTACTGCAAAAGCACTTCTTCAGGCACTCATGAATGTAATTGTGAATTGGCCTCATCTTCTCTAGAAGCTCTATGAAGACCAAAGTTTAGCAAAGAAGACATTGACATTGATAAGAAGAGCCTTACAGATGAAGCCAACCAGAAGTGAGCAGGTATTGAAAGGCATTGCTAAGACTTGTTGTTTTCTCTATTGTCAAGGTTGAATTTAGGCATGAAAGGGAAGATATAAGAGATAAAGAAGACCCTGCCATACAATATAAGGATACTGCAAGCCAAGGAGTAGCGCCATAAACATATAGAGGAAGAAGGTAGAAGCAGGCTTCCTAAATAAGGTTATGGAACACCGAGGTGACTTTCAATATCCTTATCATGTACACTGGGGGCTACTTTATCCCATATAATACATTGTCACACAATCAACTTTCCAACAAACCACTTAAAAACTTGGTGTGCAGCTCTTTCACATGAAAGAGTGAGCATGCTTGTAAACATGAAGAATAAAAATAAAACCTCTACTGCAAAATGAAACACATCAAAAACCTGTTTGATATTTGTTGCAAACAGATATTAGACACAGGTTAATACAAGAGTGTGTAGAAACATGCAGAAAGATTCTAGTTTTTCTCTAAGGAGTGCAAAAAAACAAACATGTTGCCTCTGGTTATCATTGTAAGCTATTAAAATTGAGCAGAAGAAAGAAAAGCAGTGTTCTGATTTTGTTGCTTTAAACAGTTACTTCAAGTATGCTCTGTGACCTGACCTGCCTTTCACCTCAGCTGCTGGCTCTGGCAGCAGGCATTGTGACACCAGAATTCAACTGTAATTACTTATGACAAGCAATTTCTGACATTTATTCTTTATAATCGGTGACTGGTTGAGTCACAAGTCACCGATTATGTAAGGGAAAGAATACCCCCTGCCGTACAGGATAAGGATATTCCATAACCATATGGAGGAACGAGGCACAAGGCCACGTTCATTTATAAGTGTATAGAACTCTGAGGTGACTTGCAATATCCTTATCATGTACACCAGGGGCAATTTTGTCCCATATAATGCATAGTTACAACATCACCTTTCCCACAAACCACTTAAAACCTTGGTGCATAGCTGCTTCATATGAAAGAGTGAGCATTTTTGCAAACATGGAGAATACAAATAAAACCTCTAGTATTAAATTAAACACATTAAAAACCTGTTAGATCTTTGTTGCAATCAGAAACAGTTCAATACAAGTCCATTATGTTATCAGAAAAGCTGCAGTAGCTCAGAATGTGTAGAACCTGCAGAAAGATTCTAGCTTTTGTCTATCTAAGGAGTGCAAAGAATAAACATATACTCTCTGATTGCCATTCTAAGCTATTAAAATAGAGCAGAAGAAAGAAACGGAACATTCTGTTCTCCTTGCTTTAAGCTGCTTCAATTATGCAATGGCCTGACCTGCCTTTCACATTGAACTTCTGGCTCAGAAGGGCATTATGACCTCAGATCTCCACTGTAATAACTCATAATAGTGGAGTTCTGGCAATCTTTTCTTTATCAGCGGCGACAGAGTGTGCCAGAAATTAGAGACGTGCATTTATACAGAGATGACAGAATCCCGTGTATTATAAAGAAGTTGGAGACTGTGGTTTTAACAGGCATTACAGAATCCCATGTATTATAAAGAAATTTGAGACTGCAGTTTCAACAGGGATTACAGAATCTCATTTAATATAAAGAAATATGAGATGTGCATTTATACAGCGATTACAGAATCCCATGAATTATAAAGAAATTAGAGACTGTTGTTTCAACAGGGATTCCAGAATGTCATGTATTATAAGGCATCTAATGGTATTATGTGTGTGCTGATCAGTGTCCAAAAACATGTATTAATAATCAGATAAAATGTATTCAATGCAAACTAAATGTGATTACTGAAAAAAATATATAAGATTTGTATTGGACTGTCATAAGATGTACCATATATATAGATTTAATCGATTTCTGTGTTTTGGGTGGATATATGCTAATGGATGGTGATAAATTAGTGGTTCTAACTTTGAAGGAGAATGAAAAAATATAAAGTTTGAAAATAGCCTACGTAATTAGAGTTACCACGTGAATACATTTAACAGTATTTGCAATTTCCCAGCTTCAGTTTCAAAAATCACTTCTTTCAACTGCGAAAGACCAAAGGGCTGGTGTGGAGTAGAGCACGTACAGAACGTGCACAGGAATGCATAAATGCTGCGAAATGGTCAATAAAAACCTAGAAGTGGAAAAGAAGTAATACAGTCTCCTATATTAATTTTCTCCCAATTTTCATTCTCACCTTTTTGGAGAGAGTGTAGTGGGCTGTCAATGAGATTCACCAGCTATGACTGAATCTCGGACGCTGCACACTGCCATTAGATCCAAAGCTGTCTTTCATTTCCTGATTAAGTCCAGCGTTATAAAATCGAGCTCTGTGCCCTGCCCAGTCACTCTGGGCTCATTATCTTGCTTTTTGAAGGAATACACCTTCTAAAGGTCAAAGGCAGGTCGCAAACCTAAGCTTAGGTCTGTCTGCCAGAAGAACAACTAAAATTAGATTTAAGAAAATGCTGTATAGCTATGAGACCATCTTGAGTCTGGGGAGGTTAGTCCACCCTGATTAATGATTGCAGGAGCTCTGCAGACAGGCATGTAAAGTGCCAATTAGCATAATGGAAAGCTGTGATAACTTAATAAAGATTAAAGGCATTAAAATTAAAAAACCCAAGTGCTCTGACAAGACGATATGACTTTTCTCTTGTCCTGAACTTCCCGCTGAATACTGGCACCTGTCTGCCCATTATTTCAGTGAACCGCAACCCCACTTAGATTTTAACTGTAAAAGACAGAAGCAAGGGAGAAAAAATCAATTCCCATCTGTACCCTGATGTGTGAGCTGAAAGCTGCTATTTCCTTGGTTGTCTGCCCGCTGAAGCATTCAATGCGACTTGGCAATTGGGGTAGCGGCTTTGACGCGACAGAGATGGCCGCTCGAAGGCCGCCGCCACAGCAGTGGATGCTAGACTAAAGGACTGTCACTTAAATATAAATAGAGGGATTATCAATCACCCACGTCTTCGTGATGGCAATAAGTGTTGAAACATTGAACCTGTCAGACCATCTGCTGCTCCATCTACAGCAATGGCCAGCATGGTAGGGAGCAGCCAGAGCGATGCTGCGTTTTACTCTTTGTGCCATAGTATTGCGATTGTAGCCGCAGCAAGCTTGCTCCTTCTCATAGCTGGACCTTTCTTTTTGGCACCACAGACTTATGTCAGAGCAGTTCTGCAATCAGTCTGTGCTCTATGCAGACAGGTGGCTGAAAATCATTATAGTGTTATACTGTGTAATACACTCCAAAATCAACCTGTGTCAGAGGAGAAGCACCCACGTATCTCCCTCACTTTAGTCTCCATGCTTATGAAGTTATTTGTTTAGGAAGATGATTATAGCATTACCCACATGAGGTTGCAAGGATATAGTGATAATTGGACAACTGGAAAAAACATCATACCTTGGATTAACGGAAGTATGACCTTGTGGCCATGTTACTGTGGCCATCTAGTGTGGGTCCACACCAAGTTCATGACCTATCAGACTTATCACATAATTTCAGCACCCTACTACTACTTCGATTACTGCACTCAGAAGGCCTATTTTCAAAGGTAGTTTTATATGGGTGGATC
Organism: Triturus cristatus; assembly: GCF_964204655.1. NCBI lineage: Eukaryota > Metazoa > Chordata > Amphibia > Caudata > Salamandridae > Triturus > Triturus cristatus. The sequence goes on from NC_140584.1 coordinate 389,920,553, forward strand.
TTCTCTCATGCGAATCTACAACTACACCTAAGTGTAATTCACCATTTTCTGTGTGTAGATATCCTTCTAGGTGTAGACTAGTCAGTCACCTATAACTGAGTTTCAGACTAAAAAGTAACTATTAGTAACTTTCCAGCTGCTTGAAGAGTTCTCCACCACTGGGATAACATGATCCCTATAGCAAGTTATAGAGGATTTTAAGAATATGCATTTTAAGTTTGTAAGAATATATATAATCATCTATGTTATATGTAGGGGATGAAGTGCATTGCGTATGATGACATTTTAGGTAGTGATATTAGAGAAATACATAATCATCACAATCAGGAATAGGTGAAATAGATCAATTATCTTTTTTGCTGCTATATTTATCTGTTCCATCTTGCATATTTGCACAATTGCGAATTTTTTGCACAAATATCGTTATGTTATTTTTATTAAATATATATTTATTATTGTATATTTATTAATACATAGGCTTTAGTCACTTTTTACCCACAAGTATGCGTTGGCATTTTTAGTAATTGTCAATTGTATCTATTGTTAGCATTATGCTGATCAAAATATGCAAAATGTATAAATGTATGCATTTTAATATATGTATGCATTTTAAATGTGTTTTCTGAGAGGCTAATTATTTTTACAAATTCACAAACAAATATGCCGGTTGTTTTTAACAATATTTCTTCTATGTCTATGAAAATGTGATTCATCAATGGGTGGACACCTAGCATTTAAAAACAATGGCGGACGTTTGTTTTCTCGTGTGATCAAGGGCACAGGGTGCTCGAAACGCGCCGCAGAGGGAGACAATAAATAACATTTACTGCCTTGCCTGTTTGGGTCCGTCTCTCTCTGTTCGCTGAAATGAAGTACGAGGAGTCTGGAAGAAGGTATACATGGAACTTGGTTGCTTTCCGGTGATGGGACCCCCTCCCCACAAGCAGGCAACCGCATGCAACCACAAATTAAGTTGGATTCCGGAGAGGAGTATTTTGCGGTTTGCTCCCTACAAAAGCTAGATATTTCGGAGCCAGTCGGTGACCGACAACAGCAGGGTCGGAGGACCCGTTGAAGGCGTTACCCGGTGGTGAGTAATACGGCGTGCTGTGTAGGAGGGGAGGCAACAGCATAAGGGCAGGAGTAGGAGATCGGCGGACGCCGTTTTCCGTGGAAAAGATTTTACTCGCTCTGAGAGAATGTCTGCTGACACAGTAAGAGAACGAGAAACGGCAGCTGATGAATTGTTTAGCAACCCGCCTAAAGTTATTCCGAGTGCAGAAGGCTCACAAGGAAGTCGAGGCATCGTGAATCAAGATGTCAAACAGCTATTTTAGAAAAGAAGTCCAAAAATGAAATCACCAAATGGTGGGAACATCGATCGCTCACCAAATATGAAGAAGTGGGGAGAGTGCCTCGGGGTCTCAGGATCATGTTGGCTCCTAGTTTTGAGGAGCCTAACCCCGAAATGCTTAAAGAATGGGGAGAAAGTAATCTGACAGCCTCCATGAACCTGGTAAAGATTTTAATAAAATATGCAGCGATAGATCGTCAAAAATTACTAATTGAAATGGAAAAAATAAATGAAGAGCTAGATAAATCGGAGTTGAAAGAGTTTATAGCAAAATCCCGCAAACTAATGATTGAAAGATTACGTAAGCATGAAGATAGAATAAAATTATTTAAAGCACATAAGTTTGCCAGAGATCAGGATGATTATGAACAGGGGCAAATATATACCTTTTCACGAAAGTTTGACCACGTAAAGAAATTGAAATATGATGACAAGCGAACAAATAGAAACCCTGTTGTACCTCAACAACAAAGCCATGTAGAGGAAGTATCCGATGGAGACACAGAGTCACTCATAAGTACATCAGGCTCCGAATACAGCAACTTAGGAGGTCAAAACACTAAAATCGTATTAAGTCTGCGTGAAGAGATCGATTTTTTAGTGGAGGAGCGACAACAGACTCTACGTCCGAGAAATCGGAACATTCAACAAGAAAAAAGAGAAACGCAAGGAGAAGAGCTAGGCACAAAAAGCAAAAGCAAACAGCCAAAGAAAAAACAACAATGGTTCAAGAAACAGCGTTAAATGATCAAACCATCATAAATCTATCGGAGGTCACACTCACAGAAGCAGAGAAGCAGCTCTTAGCATTAGGACTCAATTATTGTCCTGAAAGTACATTTAACTACGCTAGCACGCGAATTGACATATTTTGCTTCATAAGAAAATTAAAATTAAAAAAATTATTTACTATTAAAGCAGGAGTTCAAGATACAACAACAACTCCCGAAACCAGCAATGATAATGTGCTAACATTATTGGCATCAAATGCCTCGTCCCTTCTCACCCTTCACAAACTAAATACACCTGGAGATGACACTCAACAACCAAATGAGACAACTGATTTGAGTACTCAATCAAGGATACAGGCAATTGATATTGCACAAAAGGGTGCAGGTGAAAGCCCATTCAAATTAAAAAGCACCTTTATTCCTATGATGCCGAAAGATGTTTTCATGAATGTGTGACAGAAGATCTGAAACGATTATGTCATGCCTCAAAAAAGAAAAATTATTTCAAGAAAAACTACAGGGATATGCAATATGCTAAATTAATGATAAAACTAGGGGACAATCAAGAAATAACATCAACAAGTCAGACAAGGGGGGAAATATTGTCTTATGGCCTAAAAAATAATACATTGCGGAAGCCATGAGACAATTAAATGATGAAAAATGTTATATGGGGACCAACATGAAGGAATACAACAAGGCGAAAGAGGGCCTCAAAAAACAACTATTACAATACAAATGAGAGGGATTGGTGTCATCCACTGAATTTGATTTCTTGTACGTTGAATGCCCGGTTATTCCCATCATGTATTTAATCCCTAAAGTGCACGAAATGGTCTCGCCAACACCAGGTAGACCCATCCTTTCTGCCATCAACAGTGTCAGTGAACACATCTCGCAATATGTAGACTACTATTTGCAGGATTTTGTGAAGAAATTACCGAGTTATGTTAAAGATACAGGAGATTTCTTGAACAAAATAAATGACACTAAGTGGGAAGAAGGTCTCATTTTAATCACGTTAGACATTGAGTCGCTTTATACAAGCATCAACCATGAAACTGGACTCAATGCTGTCAAATTCTTTTTAGACAAGAGACCTGTTGAATATTATGGGCACAACAAAATGTTATTGGACTTGATTTCATGGTGTTTGAACAACAATTATTTTTTGTTTGGAAAAGAAACCCTAAAACAGGTTAGAGGTGTAGCGATGGGATCTTGTTTCTCCCCCAGCTGTGCTTGTTTACATGTTGACTGGTGGGAGGAACAGGTCCTGAAAAGGGTTCACAATGTGCATCATGTGCGGCAGTGGCTGCGTTACATAGACGATGTCTTTATTGTTTGGGATGGAGATGAGGAGGAAGCTCAAGAGTTTATTACAACTTTGAATATTAACTCTAGCAATCTCGTTTTTACCTCCAAAATAAGTAGTACAAGGATAGAGTTTTTAGATGTACAACTCATGATTATCAGTAACAAATTAGAGACATCGTTATTTAGAAAAGCCACAGCAGGAAACAGCACATTACATGCTAGTAGCGGACACCCAAAACACCTCATAGAGAGCATAACCTATGGTGAGCTACTTAGACTTAAATGCATTTGTAGCACACCACATGAATTTGAAAGTTGCACACACGATGAGCTTAACAGAATGCACATCAGAGGCTACAGCGAAAGAGTACTCAGCAATGCGATAAGGAAAGCACAAGAAAGGCCAAGGGAGACGTTACTTTTACCTAAAGAGACATTAGAGGACACAATTAAAGAAGAGGATAATCCTCGCCTGATTACGACTTATAATAAACAAGAAAGAAAGATTAAGTCGATTATTAGGAAGAACTGGCCTATTGTCCTTACTGACGGAGTATTAGGAAACAGACTCCCTGAATTACCAGTAATAACTTACAGAAAATCAAAATCTATGAGGAGCCAATTAGTTAAAATGAGCCCAGAATTAAGCTCATCAGGCACATGGCTTAAACCAAGGCAGGGTTTTTATAAATGTTCTTCATGCCGTGCCTGTAAATTTGGCATTAACACTACTCATTATGCTGTCCCATTTTCAGACACTAAGGTGGCTATCAAAGGTAGCTTCGGATGTAGAACAGAGTATACTGTTTATGTCCTGGCATGCACCTGTGGCTTACGTTATGTGGGTAGTACTAAGCTACAGGTGCATGTCAGGATTTTCCAGCACCTCAGGCCGATTGCTAACAATGATAGTACATATCCGGTCGCAAAACACTTCAAAGCCACACATAATAATGACCTGAGCTGCCTTACATATTACGTGATAAATGCTATTGCACCATTAAGGAGAGGGGGCAATAGGGAAAAACTACTAAGAAAATTGGAGACACGCATTATTTTAGATGTAGACAGTAAGGCACCCCATGGTTTGAATACCACAGAGGACATGCATAATTTCTTATGAATAGTAATCAAAATCTTGTCATTTTGTGACTGTATGTCAATAATATTTTCAATGATTGGTCAGTATGTACATTTGGTTATAATAGGATAGGGGATTAGTTTCATCTATTACAAAGTGTATCAATTAGTGAATTGTTTTTTGTACTATTTTGTTTATATAAATCTATTAGATAAATACAGAAGCACTTTTTACGGGTGTTTTTAGTAATATGTTTTTTTAGTCGCTGTTCTTATTAATATTAAGGTGTCAATTAGATTAGGTTTTTTAAGTCCATGGGTTTTATACACAGTATTTTTTGGAGATTTTTTAAGTTGCAGTAAGCACTTTTTTGAAATCACATGTTCCAATAGGAGAATAGGATGATAGGAACAGTAGCATCCGAATTACAACCTGAGGTATAAGTTATTCTATTACAGAAACACATGAGATTTTGCAACACAGCCCAATTTAGGTGGATATTTAGAGACATATTGACAATTGTAAGGAGCATTCAAGCAGATAATCATCTATGTTATACGTAGGGGACGAAGTGCATTGCATATGATGACATTTTAGGTCGTGATATTAGAGAAATAGATAATCATCACAATCAGGAATAGGTGAAATAGATCAATTATCTTGTTTACTGCTATATTTATCTGTTCCATCTTGCATATTTGCACAATTGCGAATTTTTTGCACAAATATCGTTATGTTATATTTATTAAATATATATTTATTATTGTATATTTATTAATACATAGGCTTTAGTCACTTTTTACCCACAAGTATGCGTTGGCATTTTTAGTAATTGTCAATTGTCTCTATTGTTAGCATTATGCTGATCAAAATATGCAAAATGTATAAATGTATGCATTTTATTATATGTATGCATTTTAAATGTGTTTTCTGAGAGGCTAATTATTTTTACAAATGCACAAACAAATATGCCGGTTGTTTTTAACAATATTTCTTCTATGTCTATGAAAATGTGATTCACCAATGGGTGGACACCTAGCATTTAAAAACAATGGCGGACGTTTGTTTTCTCGTGTGATCAAGGGCACAGGGTGCTCGAAACGCGTCGCAGAGGGAGACAATAAATAACATTTACTGCCTTACCTGTTTGGGTCCGTCTCTCTCTGTTCGCCGAAAGGAAGTACGAGGAGTCTGGAAGAATATATATATATATATATATATATATATATATATATATATATATATATATATATATATATATATTCAAAGTTTCCTCAAGTAACAACGCACACTCAGGAAATCTGGTTTCAATTCAGTTGTGGTTTGGATCAGGTATATTGATGATCTGTTTGTTGTCTGGAGTGGTACGGAACCAGAAGCACGGGCCTTCATTGACAAACTCAATCTTAATCCATATAACATCACACTCACTTCAAACATCAATAGAGAAAAATTGGAATTTCTTGACACTTTTGTTATGGTAGAACAGGACAAGCTAGTCACCAGTCTCCATAGGAAAGAAACAGCTGGTAACAGTCTCCTTCATGCCCTCAGTGCTCATCCAGAAGCTCTTAAATGGAGCATTCCATTTGGTGAGTTACTGAGGGCAAGGAGGAACTGTAGCACTGACGACATGTATAAGTGCGAACAAGAGAAGATGCTTGTCAGGTTCAGAGAACGAGGTTATCCAGAATGGGCTCTTAGTAGAGCTATAAATAGAATTAAGGAAACTACTAGATCAAGCACCCTGGAAACAAAACAACCTATATCCAGCGAAGGAACGGTAACCAGAGTAATCACTACTTTTAACCATGACTCTGAAAAAATCAAGAAAATATTGGCCGATAACTGGAAAATCTTAAAAACTGACAATGTGATAGGTTCCAGTATAGGAGATAGACCCCTGATTACTTACCGGAGAGGTAGAAGTCTGAAGGCGATATCTCTGAAATCCCCAATAGAAACAACCACAACCTCAAAGGTTTCTATCCCTGTGGGCACTGCAGGGCTTGTAAATCTAGCCATATGGTGCAAGACTTTGAGATCCCAGGCATGCAACAGAACAGAAAGATTGGGCAATTCCTGACGTGTAGCACCAATTTCACGATATATGTTTTGGAATGCCCGTGTAAACTTAGGTATGTCGGCAGCACGACATGCATGGTTAAAAAACGAGTTCAGGAGCACCTACGAGCCATCACTAACAAAGATTTACATTACCCCATTGCCCGCCATTTTCAAGACAAACACCGTTCTAATAACTCCCTCTTGAGATTTTTTGCTATTGAACAAGTCAATACAAGCAAAAGGGGCGGAAATAGAGAGTTAGCCCTTAGGAAAAAAGAATCTAAATGGATTATAGAACTGGAAACTAGATTCCCAGGAGGGCATAATCTCGATGAAGAATTAGCGAGCCACTTACATGATGACTAAGCTGACCTTGGATTTTCTGTATAAAAAATGCTGTGTTCATATCTATTAACTGTACTGTAAATATTGTGTTTTTAACTGTGTGCTCTGTTTTGTTGTATTTTAGGAGGAAAGGAAGGGACCCTTCACTGGCGGGCACAAATTTCACGGGTACCCTACCCTTTTCTTCATCAGAATCACCTGAGCACTCTCCATCAAGAAAAATTACGTAACAAACTTTTTACCTTTATCTTTTCAAATTTATATTGATTCAATTTGATCTTGGGTTATGTTTCACAGTGTAGGAGGTTTGGTTTTGTGGAGCTACCTGGGGTTTTGTTTATAAGAATCATGTAAGGCATTTGCTCAGAGCCACTAGGGCGCCTATATTGTTACAATTCTATCGTTTGTGTGTAACCCACAGAGTTTTCTCAAGGCACTGGCCTGAAAAACCTTGTTTGAACTTTATTGATGCCCGAATATTCTGACACGAAATCGTGTGCAGTTATAGCAGAATACCCTTCTCTATTTTGTGCAGGACTTTTGATTTTGTGAAGCTACCTGGGGTTTTGCTTACAAGAATCATTTAAGGCATTTGCTCAAAGCCACTAGGGCGCCTATATTGATATAGTTCCATCGTTTGTGTATAAATCACATAGTTTTCTCAAGGCACTTGCCTGAAAAACCTTGTTCGAACTTTATTAATGCCCGAATATTCTGACACGAAGTCGTGTGCAGGTACAGCAGAATACCTTTCTCTATTTTAGAGATGTTATATATGAATATGCACTGGCAGATTCTAGACAGAATGTATCGAAATTGGAAATCATATAACCTACCACATACAATGTACGATATTATCGATTTTTTGTATCTTTTGAAATTCTACTTTAGTTTTGTATTTATCATGTACTGGACACTGTGGTATCATGGTTTATCAATTTTGCGTTCATTATTTGTCATCTTAGTAGACATTAACTTGTAAACCTACACTGTCAAGGTATACAATACTTACTGAGGTTACACTTCCAAGATGGATGCCAAAAAACGGGGCAGAAATGGTTGCTCCAATGGTAGTGCCTTTTCTATGTTTTTTGTTGTCAAATACACGTCATGTAACACTGTGAAAATCGTGTGATCAAGACACTCTTGGTGTCGAAACGCGTAGCGGTTCACGTTAATAAACCTCTGTGGTTGCAATGGATTCCTGAGTGTGCGTTGTTACTTGAGGAAACTTTGAACATTTTGATACCGGCTTGGGTTTCTGCTGGCTGACGCACCACCTGGCGACGGGACCGATCCCAGAAGGACCCGGATTTCATTTGTATATATATATATATATAGATCAGTCCGAGTCGCTCCTTTAGCATCCCCAATCCATTGAGGGGTGGCACGAGACCGGTAGAGAAACCGGTAAATCAATATGTTTCGAGAACGGGATCCCACTCGTGCTCTCAAAAACTTCTGACACAGTAAACCAGGCCTTAGTTCATATCCAAATGGGGGTTTATTCTTTTCATAAACCCACCGTGACGCGTTTCGCCACCGTAGTGGCTTGTTCACACAGTGATTTTCAATAAAGTATGCCAATACATATACTTCCGTGTTAGTAGTTCATAAACATAGTAAAAGGACTCCACAGTTTGTACAGCGAGTTGCCGCATTTCGTGCGCCATCTTGTAGCGTCTCATCAAATCATAATATTGCACTACTATTCTTATACATTGTAAATGTGTACATGTACATATTCATTAATCCAAAATTATTTCATTGTTTTGAATAGAAAATGTCCTGTGCATTCTAGTATATTGGCATTATGTATCCCTGTGTAATTATGCTCGAACTCCCCTGGTTAGTGGGTAGTACTTTCGTAGTAAAGTGCGCACCATTGGATAGGTGCTGGACTGAGTGTGCAATCTGTCTCACAGTGGCAATCAAATTGTAAAACAATGTGAAAATGTATCCATACAAAGATAAAGTTACTGTGTGACACCCTGGCTAGTGGGTATACCGCTGTCCTTCATACGAGATGGCTATTGCACTGATTGTCATTCACCCCGTAAACCGTATTTTGACAATGTTACAGGCCAAAATGTACTGGGCCAAAGAGGTAAACCCTCATTGGTGGGAAAATGAGCCCATGGTCAGAGAGGTATTAGCTTCCGTGAAGGTATGGTACATATCAGTCTCCTTGCAGTTTTTAAACGGAAAGTAAAATACAAATAAACCGGCATCTATATCAACACCCCCTATCCCTTAGAATACCCCGTGGTGTTCCCAAATACAAATTCAAAATAATATTGTCAAAGGTGTACGTTAAAATCTTATCTCAATGTTGTGACTGAAGGATGATCTGAAGAAAGGGTAGGGATCTCGTTGGCACCATAGATGACAATTCCCTTCCTTTCCTCCTGTGGGAAATAGAAAATGCAGGTGTCAAATTTCTGAAGTATTATCAGTTAAAAACCCTTTACCAGTTCACATTGCAGGATAAAAGATAACACATGACAGATATGATGTTAAACACATATAGTACTTCGTAGCATGTTGATCAAACGACATAAGTCATAGCCATTTCATCATGTCTTGAGTATCAAACAGATAATCTCACAGAGCCCTTATTCCTCTTGTAGATGTATGGCCATTTCTTCATCCAAGTTATGGCCTTCGGGAAATAGGGTGCACATACCAATAATGTGTCTTGATTCCCGTTGCCTTAGTCTTAGGACACGGTTCCCGCCTCTCACTTTCGGTAGAACCTGCTCAATTGCATAATATCTTAACTTTTTATAATCTGAAAAATGGTGGCTGGCAAAATGGCGGGCTATGGGATATTGTCTATCATTGTTAGTGATAGCCCGCATATGTTCAAGCACACGTTTCTTTGCCATATGTGTTGTACTGCCCACGTACCGTAGTTTACACGGGCATTCCAACACATATATGACAAAAGTGCTGGCACATGTAAGAAATTGAGAAATGGTGATCATGGTGTTTGTGCTTGTATTCCAGAATTCTTTAACCATTTTGCTGTTGCTGCACGCCTTACAGTGGCCGCATGGATAAAAGCCCTTTATATCTAGACCCCTCCCTTCTGCGTTAGTTGTCAAATCGCTATGTACCAAGGAGTCTCTGAGGCTACGACCCTTTCTATATGTTATACTGGGTCTTTCTGATAATGACTTGCCAACTATGGGGTCATTTCTTAGAATGTTCCAATGACGATTAATTACCTTGCGTATCTGGGTAGAGTTGCCATTGTATGTCATAATCATGCGTGTGTTGTTGCCCTCATCATTTTCACTTTCTAGTGCTTCTTTCTCGATTTGAGCTAGAGTACTCGATCTCTCAACCTCGGTTACCCTAGCGACTGCTCTCTTGAGAACCCATGCTGGGTAGCCTCTAGATTTAAATCTCTCTATCATGGTTTGTTGCTCGCTCAGGAAGTCAGCGGGCGAGCTACAATTTCTTTTAGCTCTGAGCAGCTCCCCGTATGGTATACTCCACTTGAGATTATCGGGATGGCTGCTCAGAGCATGGAGAAGAGTGTTGGCCACTGTACATTTACGATAGAGAGTTGTGTGGATGGTATTACTTCTCACTACTACTTGTGTGTCCAGGTATTCAACTTTTTCCTTACTTATGGTACAGGTGAGGGTAAGATTTCTTTCATTGTTATTGAGTTCTTCTATGAACTGCAAAGCATCTCCTTCTGTGCCCTGCCAAACAACAAAAATGTCATCGATGTACCTGAGCCACATTTTTACACTGGTAAGGGCTTTCTCGAGATTCTTGTTGTTATGAATCTCCTCCTCCCAAGCCCCCATAACAAGGTTGGCAAAGCCGGGGCAAAGCATGTGCCCATCGCGGTACCATGTCTCTGTCGGTAGATTGACCCATTGAACAAAAAATAATTGTTCATGAGACAGTACCTAATCATTTCAAGGATCATATTGGTATGTTCTAAAAAACCAATATTTCTGCGTTTCAAAAAATGGGCACGGGCCTGTACCCCTTGATCATGGTTAATTACCGTATATAGTGAATTAACATCCAAGGTTATAAGGATATAATCCTCCTTCCACACCAAATTGGCTATTTTATTTAAGAAATCTTTGGTGTCCCTTACATATGAAGGAAGGGTACACACAAATTCCCTCAGAAAATGGTCCACATATCTTGAGACATTCTCCAGCACGCTACCCCTTGAGGAAATGATAGGTCTACCTGGGGGGTTTACTTTGTTTTTGTGTATCTTGGGAAGCAGGTACATCACTGGTAGAATGGGATAGTCTTTCTTTAAAAAACAAATTCCTCCCATTCTAGCAATCCCATATCTCTCCACTCATTTAGAAGTTCCCAGATCTTACAGATACTGTTGTTATATTCTGCCCTTGTGGAGATTGTGTATGTGTTACTGTCACTGAGTTGTCGCTGTGCTTCGCTGACATACATTTCCCTAGGTAAAATGACAATGTTCCTAAAGAAGGAGAGGGCAAAAGAGACCAGTTCGGAAAGAGATAAAAAAGACGAAAGGCCTAGGCTAGTATTAGGCCCAAACAAGTTTAGATCAGGTGGGAGGGCATACCTTAGTTTCTCTTGTTGCCCTCACACACCCCGAAGGATGTCATGCTTCATCATTGGGCGTTTGCTCCTCGTCGGGCCGGCGCTGCAATGCCCTACGGGTCCCCCGAAGGGTCACTTTAGCGGAGATCTTTTAGAGAAAACGCCGTTTGGTGCATGCGGGTGTGTGGTTTGGGTCCTAATAAAAAGATGTGTGGTGATGGGGTGTGTCAGTGACGTGGTAGCCTAAAAATGTCTAAGGGTTACTGAAATAATAAGGTTTAATGTAAATAGCACCCTTGACATACTAAAAAACCCGTAGGTTGGGTGTTACCTTATTGGAAATGATGTGCCATTAGGTAACTAGTGTGTGGTCATGTGGTCGACATGTTTCGCGCCCCAATGGTCCAAAAAAGGATCCTTGGCGCTTCCTCAGGACCAAAAAAGAGTGATAGTGAATGTGGACTGAGGGGTACTACCCACAGTAACTATCCGGGCGTACAGTTCGAGATAGCAATGCTCTCTGTGTGAGAGTCAGGTCGCTCCAGGATAAAAGCCTAGGTAAATATAAAAAGAAAGAGAAAGGAGAACATCCTGCATATTAAAGAATGTTCACCTGTCCAAGAGATTCAAGAACGAGTACATAATAAAAACATTCAAAAGGGATATCACCTCCACTCACGGGTGGTGGCGTGATGGGGTCTCAACGATAAGCTGCCGGGCGCCTGGGCCAGGGAAAGAGACCTGGAATGGAGACAGCCCGTCGCCGATCGGAGTCGCCCATTAGTCCAGGCACTAACCGTGGCAGAGATCAAAACAGGTGTACAAGTCCTCATGCGGCATACAGTGTGTAGGTCTATATCATTAGGGTTCGTACACTGATATGTTACAACACTCACCTAAAAACGGGGAGAATAATGCTCCATAGGTTAGGGGACGAGCGTACACACCTTCTAGTGCTGTGAAGAAGGAATAAATGACAGGGAACTGCTAGTAAACCTTACTCGTAATAATTCCAAACTCGTCTGAGCTGTCATATACACTTTGTTTGAGTAAATGGCCACTCTCCTCAGTACCTATACATGCGTTTTACTCACAGTTTAGCTCCGGCGTGGCCTCTTCACCACCTACCCCAGTCGTCCTCCTACCTGGAATGGAGACGAGGACTTCTCCGGGTTCCTTTTGTAGTTCCCGCGTAGACTAATTGGGGCGATACCCGTGTCCGGTCGTCTACGAGGAGCAGCTGTGTTTGCATCGTTAGTGTGTGTTGATGCGCATGTGCAAGAGATAGACAGGCGAACTACGCGCATGCGTGTGTCAAGTAATGGCTCCGGCTAGCGTTCTGCTGTTGCCATGGTAATGTGCCTGTGCAGTCCTCAGTGGTACGTGCATATCGCTGAATAATGTTAACAATGTATCTACACAGTTCGAAATGGCCGATCTCGCGCGGTAAATGCGGCATTTCTAATGTGGAAAGACTGTGTTATTATTGGACCATTATGGTGACTATGTATGTGCAATCAATTGTAGACTCGGGAGAGTTTCTTGTTGGATGAGTCTCGGGGGCATCGGGGAGGGGGAAAGAAAATACGTAACTACATAACCAACCCTTCATGGTTTATCGGGTCGCTGCCTACCTGATTGACCAAAACTACGAAAGGGAAGGGGGAGTTACGTGAGAAGGGTGCTCCTAGTTGCGACATATCCCCATAGGGAGGGGCAGATGGTGCCTCAGTGTTAAAGTCATTGTGTGACAAGTGACTCAGGGAAGCATATGCTAGAGCTAATTGTCTCTTTTCAATCAGAGTTTCTCAGAAAGGGAGGTATCACAAAGACAAAGTAGGCCCTGGGCATGTTATGGCTTGGTATGAGCTCGTTATAATGTAGTTGTGGGTGTGTGCTGATTATTTGACTCACAACCCCTCAAGCTGGGTTATAATTCAGTCCATGGTATATCATCGTTCAAGCCCACCTCATTGGTCCGGAGACGATGTACCCAGCGTTGTTCTCTGCGCAGTAGGGTGTTGTTATTCCAATGTTGATTGTTTTCCAATACTGTCCACTTAATGTCATCACATGTATGCCCTATTTCCATGTAATGATTCGTTAGTCTGGTTGCTGTTCTCCCCCGTCGGATCGTACTCCTATGTTCGCTTATCCTTAGTTTCACTTGTCTTGTGGTCATCCCCACGTAGCGAAGTGCACAGGGGCAGGTGATGAGGTACACACAGTTTTTTGTGTTGCAGTTTGTGTGGCTCCGTTGGTCCCACGTGATCTTGTCCAGCTCCAAGTGTGTAGTGTGTTTGGTAAAGGGATATGCACTACAATTGCCGCATGGGTAATGGCCTTTCACAGCAGGGAGGGACCATAGCGTGGACTCCTGACGAATGGTCTTAGCGCGGGGTCTCGTGTTGATCAGTTGGTCCCGTAGGTTGGTGGTCCTCTTGAACGCAAACCTGGGGCGCTCTAACATGAGATTCCCCGTGTTCAGAATTCTCCAGTTACGGTTCACAATGTTTTTGATTTGGTTTGACAGAGGGGTAAAGGTTGTGACACAAGTGATGGTATTACCGGTTTCCTTAGTCTTGTCTTCTAGTAGCGCCTGGCGGTTGTTGTTCCTGGCTCGTTTGCATGCTCGTTGTATAATCCTCTCTGGGTAATGTCTTTGTTTTAGATTAGATGTGAGGGAATTTGCTTGAATGTCATATTCATGGGTGTCACTACAATTCCTGCGAATCCGCAGGAACTGTCCGAAGGGCAAATTTTCCCTCAGTGCTTTGGGGTGATGGCTGTGAAAATCCAGTAGACTGTTGCAATCAGTCGTTTTTCTGTAGACGGTAGTGTTGAGTTTTCCCCTTTCGAGGGTGATCAATAAATCCAGGAAAGGAATTTCTTTTTCACTTTCTGATTTGGTAAAGCGTAGATGAGGGTTCAAGTTGTTTATCCATGTGTAGAATTCCTGGCAGGTCTCCACACTACCCTTCCATAGGATGAGCACATCATCGATGTATCGTTTCCACGTTACCATGTTCTCTCTGTAGGGGATATTCTCAGTAAAGATGTTATTAGCCTCAAAGTGCGCCATGTACAGCCCTGCCAGACTCGGCGCGAATGTACTCCCCATGCTGGTCCCTTGTATCTGATGGTAAATGGTAGTCTTGTACATAAAGAAGTTGTTCTTAAGGGCCAGCATGATAAGTTCTGTGATGAAGCTCGCAGGTGTACTGGTGGGTAAGTCTGTCTCGAGTAGGAGTTGTTCAACTACTTCAATCGTAGCATCTTGCGGGATATTTGTATACAATGCCTCTACGTCTAAAGTTAAGAGGAGGTTGATGGTCTCGGTATTGTTGTCGTTGATCTCTTGTATCAGGTTCAAGACGTCCCTGGTGTCTTTTAGGTAGGCTGGAGTAGCTTGGACCATAGGGCGGAGGAAGAAGTCACTGAACTTGCTCAGTGGTTCCAATAGCGAGCCTATTCCAGAGACAATCGGTCGTCCTGGTGGTGGAATGATGCCCTTGTGTATTTTGGGTAGTAGGTAGAAGTACGGCATCCTGGGGTTCTCATTAATAAGGAATGCCGCCTCATGAGATGTGATCCAGCCCTCATTGGTAGCTTCGTTAACAAGGATGCGTATACGTGATAGAAGTCTCTCGGTGGGATCAGTCTCCAACTTCTTGTAGTACTCAGTTCTCCCGAGTTGTTTTACGCATTCTCTTTCGTAGTCATCTACTGACAGTATGACGGTGGCTCCCCCCTTATCCGCCGGTTTTATAATGATGGTTTCGTCCTCGGTGAGTGATAGTACTGCCTCACGGAGTTTCTTGGGTAAGTTGTCAAAGACATGCTGACTTCTCAGGTTGTTGGCCTCCTTAAGGACTGCCTTTTCAAATGTCAGTACTTCACTTGGGACCATGCCCGCTGATGGAGTAAATTTGGAGGGTGGTCTAAGTCCGGTATCCTGGCGGTCAGGAGTAGGGTTGTTATTGAAAAAGGATTTGATGCGGATCTTTCGGAATAGTTGTTGTAGCTCCTCGTTCAAGCGGAAATTGTCCTCCTTGGGGGTGGGTACAAATCCTAAGCCCAGTTCCAGGACTGCCGTTTCATCTGTGTTCAAGTGTCTATCTGTGAGGTTCACTATCAGGGTCTTGGGAGTGTTGAGCTCCTCGTTGTTCTCTGTTGTGTCTCTTGATCTTGCCACTGGACTTGTTTTTGCCCTCTTCTTCTGCCTCTGCCTCGTCCCCTGCCTCTGTTCTGAAAAGGAGGAGGTGCATTGGGGAAGAATGGTTGTTGGAAACCTGGATGTTGACCCGGAAAGGCTGGAAACCACATCGGGCCTTGTTGAGGAAAAGGTTGGTGTGCATAGCCGTACATAGGTGGCATCGGAGGTGGAGGGAGTAGGCCTGGTTTGTTAACGTTCCTACCCCAGCTGCTATTGCTGGAATTGCTGTACATGGATCGTCCTGAGCTCGTAGATGTTGTAGAGCCGTCATCTGAGCCCGCATCACTGTCTGATGGTCTGTATTCCTCTTTGATATACGGGTATATCTTCTCTCTGTCGAATCTTTTAATGTCTTTTTGTAGTTTTGACACTTTTTGCTGTAATAAATAATCTCGATGGTCAGTCATCTCCGCGTTAATTTCTGCTAGACGGGTTTTGTAGGCTGAAATACTGATCCCAGTTTTCAGTCCATTCTCTGCGATATTGATCTTGATCATTAATGCTTCGGAGAGACGTTTAGCGGTGCCAATAATCAGGATGAGCCAGTCGCGGGTGCATTTCCATGCGATCTGGCTCCATTCTTTGCGGAAAATGAGATCTTCCAGGAAGATTCTTGGTGCCGTGCGAACAACCAGACCATTGGGTGCAGCATTTGCTCTCAAATATTCAGTCATGATTGTGCCATGCATGGTAACTTTACTTGTAATTTCTTAAGTGATGCCAGGGAGTTCCAGTCACCTTGTGATGACGTACTGGCCATATTACCCTCACTATCTAGTAGTGAGGGGGTTCTCAGGATTTCCGCCACGATGTCATCATCAAACCCGAGTCCCAGATTATCCCCCATGTTAGAGGTTGACATTTTACGTACTCAATTTGAAAAAGGAGTGGGAAAGGAGAGTGAGGTTGGGTCCCTCGGCTACGCTGCCGTGCTAATTATCTGTACATCAAAGAGAAGGGGGGGACCGGGAGCTAGTTATGGTCCAGTGTCTGTGCTCCGTGTTATATCTATAATACTCAAATGGAGACACTGTTCCTAAAGAAGGAGAGGGCAAAAGAGACCAGTTCGGAAAGAGATAAAAAAGACGAAAGGCCTAGGCTAGTATTAGGCCCAAACAAGTTTAGATCAGGTGGGAGGGCATACCTTAGTTTCTCTTGTTGCCCTCACACACCCCGAAGGATGTCATGCTTCATCATTGGGCGTTTGCTCCTCGTCGGGCCGGCGCTGCAATGCCCTACGGGTCCCCCGAAGGGTCACTTTAGCGGAGATCTTTTAGAGAAAACGCCGTTTTGGTGCATGCGGGTGTGTGGTTTGGGTCCTAATAAAAAGATGTGTGGTGATGGGGTGTGTCAGTGACGTGGTAGCCTAAAAATGTCTAAGGGTTACTGAAATAATAAGGTTTAATGTAAATAGCACCCTTGACATACTAAAAAACCCGTAGGTTGGGTGTTACCTTATTGGAAATGATGTGCCATTAGGTAACTAGTGTGTGGTCATGTGCTCTGTATTGAATTGTAATTTAAATCTTTCTTTTAGGTTTAACCCCTTGCATGCCCGCCCCTTTCCCCGCCCAGTGCCGCGCTTAACATTAGCGGGCGGAGTTCATGACGAGCTGGACTCGTCATGGGCACAGCGCCACCGTAGCTTTGACGAGTCCAGCTCGTCATGGGCACTGAAGGGGTTAATAAGGTGCCAGTGCTTTTTTAAAATAGATCTTACTTCATTGTGTTTAGTATTGAAGGTTGTTATAAATCTATGTGTTTTCAATCGATTTTTCAGCTCTTTCTTTTGCTGTGTCTTAGATGGTTCAAACAGTACTTTCTCTCTGTTTAGTTTCCTCGCTTTTTCCGATGTATCTTGTATAATCTTTGGGGGATATCCTCTCTGACTAAAACGACTATGTGTGTGTATATATATAAATATTCACCGAAAAAATCGTAGGTTTTACAGACGTTATAGTTAGGAATTAGCATTTAAAAACCTTAGAAATTCACAGAAAAAAACATAGGTTTCAGGGACATTATAGTTAGTTGGACCTTTGACTCATATAAAACCTGAGAAACCCTCCCGTTATAGTTAGTTGAGCTAACTATAACTCACGCGCCCGCAATGCACTGGTGATGGCGTCACATATTACATCACTCATGACATGGTCAGTGACATCACTGATGACATCACTGATAACATCTCAAATGACATCACTGATGACATCATCCAGTGAATGTGTGTTTCTGTTAAGTTTAAATATTTTTCATATATATCTATGCCAATGTGTATTGAAGAATGAGTGGATTTACAAGTGCCTAAATGGATTATTTAGTAGGTGCGTGACTGACTGTATAAGTGAGTGATTGAACATCTGTTTCTGAATGTATGGGTTAGTGACTAAACTGTGTGAAATTCTGTATTAGTGTCTCAGTTGGTGTATAAGCGGCTGCATGGGTTGGTGAGTAGCTACATGAGTGTTATATGGGTTATTGATTTGTTGTCTGAGTAGCTGTATGAGTGCCTGAGTGTCTGTGTGGGTGGGGGTGGGGATGTGTGACTCTGTGCATACATATCTGAGTGGGTGATTCACTGGTTGTATGGATTCAAAAGTACATCTGGGAAGGGCTGTATGGGTGAGTTAGTGTGTGTATGGGTGTGTTGGTGAGTGAATAAATGTCTCACGGGTATATGTGTGAGTAACTACATATGTTTTAAGGCAGTATATGTGAGTGTTGGAGTATATAAATGACTATACGTGAGACTAATTGATTTGAAGAGTGGGTGTATAAAAGAGTGTCTGCTTGTATCAGTGATTGTATAAGACAGTAAGTATGTGTTGGTATCTGCATAAATATGTGATATGGTGTGTGTATAAATAACGCAGTTGGTGTGTATAACTGTATACATGAGTAAATGGGTATGTGATTGATTCTTTGAATGACTGACTAGGTGTGTGAGTAACTCTATGGATGAGTGGCAGACTGTGACTGTATGTATAGGTGTATGAGTGCATATTATAGTACTGTATTGATGAGTAACTGCATGTATAAGTGAGTGGATGTGAGTGTAGGCATAGGAAATAGTGGGTGGTAGGTAGTATCTGGCATTGTTGTGTGTATGGTTTCATAAATAGTAGTCTGTATTTTAGAGAGCGTGTATCAAAGTTTATATTAGGCCAGCAGTATGTGCATCAGATTATCACATGGATGATGTCATCAGTGATGTCATGAGTGATGTCATTTGAGATGTCATCAGTGATGTCATCAGTGATGTCACTGACCATGTCATAAATGATGTAATATGTGACATCATCACCAGTGCATTGTGGGCACGCAAGTTATAGTTAGCTCAACTAACTATAACGGGCGAATTTCTCTGGTTTTATATGAGTCAAATGTCCAACTAACTATAACGTCTGTAAAACCTATGGTTTTTTCAGTGAATTTCAAAGGTTTTTTATAAATGCTAATTCCTAACTATAACGTCTGTAAAACCTATGGTTTTTTCAGTGAATTTCAAAAGTTTTTTAAATGTTAATTTCATATTTTAACATATATAAAACCTATATTTTTTCTATTTTTTTTGTAATATTTTGGAACTCTATTATCCTTTTTTTTATGAATTAAAAAATATGTAATGTTTTATATCTTCAAAAAACAAGTATCTATATCTTTTTTTTTTTCTTGAGAAAACTGAAGTCCCGTACCGGTAGTGTACCAAGCTCCATCAGCACGCAAATCGTATCCGCCATATTGCTAAACTCGTAAAGGATGTGCATTTCGTATCTGACGGGTTCATTGCACCGCGTCCCACGTAACATCATATACATATGTGGTTGCGCCAGCTGCTACTTTGGTATGCGACGGGTACGCAGTACCAAGCAGCGCCTTACATCATGTACATATGGGGTCATGCCCGCTGCGCGTTGCGTATGCGATGAATACACGCTGCCAGGCCCTGTGTTACATCATAGACGTATGGTGTCACGCTGGGTACGCCATTCCCTCTTTTTTTTTTTGTCTCAAAACTATATCTAAATAGGTTTAAAGTGTATATGAGAACAAGCGATAATGTAAAATATTTTAAATATTTATATATTTCTAACTGTAATAAACTTATATTATGGTAAATATATTTTCTAAAAATGGCGTCGGGTGCGGCCTCCTTGCGCGCTCGGTGCGCGATTGCCATATGACCTTAAAGAAAAGCATTTGATTGGTTCATAACATTTCCCATTGTAACAGTTGGTGGACCCCACCCATTTAAGTCATTCTCTCTACAGCGTTTGATGAGAGACTCCTCTTCTGTTAAGAGAGCTTTTTTGAAAACCTTTTGCTATGTACACATATCTGACACTACACACAACATGCAACCATCATCTACATCAATATTCATGCTCTGTGAAGTAGTCTTCCACCTGTGATAGCCATGCATCTAAAAGCTACATAACAGAAGTTTTCACCACTGCCAGAGGAAACATGGTTGCAATGTAATGTGGTACAGCCCAGGGGCAATATCATGCATAGATAATGAACACACGGACACAGATAGATAGTGGAAGTAGGTACGGGCACGTGCGCTCGACTCCTTTTTATTACCAGGGTCACATATCCAGTGATGTCTGTGCTGAATGCGTGTGGAGTGAGTGTAAACCAGCCCTCAGGGAATAGTTGTTGCTAGCATCAACTACAACAGTAATCATTGGATCACACACAGAGATTCAATAATAAAAGGGTCAATAGTTTGCGCTGCAGTAAGGTAGGGACACTAGATGTGAAATAATATAGAAAATATTCTATCGTAAAAGAACCATAACTTGTGGTATACTGAGATACAGGCAGTAGATCTGAAATAATACACAAAAAGATTGTATCTTAAAGGGTCCATCAGGTCTAGTGCACTCAGATAGCCACATCAAAAGCATTCAGCATGTGCACAGCCAGCAATGATGCGTGCTGCGGGCGGGCCGTACTAGGAACAATGTCTGTTGCCTACAGGACTGCCTCATTTGCAATAGCGACTCGATCTGAATTGTAAACACTGCTGTCTGCATTGTAGGCCAGAGAGCGGTCAGCAAGGGCCCACAGCCACATGGCGTTGACTTGAGCTGTCCTGTTTGCAGTACACGAAGCAACATAAACCATGTGCGGACCCTGTGATGATGCGTATGCGTGGTGGGGACAGGGCGCACTGGAGCAATGTCTTTTGCCTACAGGACTGCGTCATCTACAATAGCGACTCGATCTGAATTGTGAACACTGCTGTCTGCAGTGTAAATTGAAGGCAGTAGTGAGCACAGTCATCCATGAATACTTTTTCTCACTTCCTCTTCACAAAATATAACAACATAAATTACAAAAAACTCTGCAATTAATAAGCCAAAACAATTTGAATTGCGATCTCTGCTGTCCACTGTGTAGACTGTTATTCAGTGTTCTTTACCACTACCAAGAAGAATTTGGTCATTGTACTAGACCTATAAGTCATCTAAAAAAAGTTCTTCAAGCAAGTATACTAAAAGGCTATTGTGTATATTTCAATAGACTTTGTAGTTAGTTGCCTACTGGATTCTGTAATTAAACAATCAGGCCAGAGGCAGTGGTCATTAACGCCTCACAGCCACGTGCCATTGGATCCGAAAGCACGGAGTTGGTTGCACCTGATCGGAGGGGGTACACACAAATCATCACAGACTTTAACTTCTGACATCCTCAATCACAGACTCAAGACCCCCGTTTCACTGTTCCGACCTGCTGTACCGCAGTGTACTCCAGCGACTGCAGTCAGCCAAGCCCAATGATCATGTGCAGCAATTAGCTACGGAAGCACAGAGTCTGATGCACCCCAACGGAGGGAATTCTGTGAAAACCAAGAAGCAGGTAATATCGAATATCGTCCATTCTGGGATCAAGACACCGTCCCACTGTTGGGACCTAGAGTTGCTTGCACCTGGTCGAAAAAGACTTGTATGTAGAGTACCATTTTGTGCTGTTATCATGAGATCTAGAAATTCTATCTCGTGGTGGTTCATGTTCAATGTCAGGTGTATATTATAGTTGTTTCTATTAAGTCTCTCTACAAATCTTGTGGCTGTTTCTTAAGTACCTGACCAGATTATAAAAAGGTCATCAATATACCTTAGCCAGAGCTTGACTTTAGAAAATTCTAGAATAAAATCAACATCAGACCGAATTTCCTCCTCCCATTTTCCAAGAAACAAATTCGCGAAACTTGGGGCAAAACAAGTACCCATCGCGGTACCACGTATCTGTTTAAAAATGGTACCATTGAACATAAAAATGTTTCTTTCTAGACATTGTCTCATCATTTGTGTAATCATTTTCGTGTGTTCTAGATATCTTAAAGGTCTATTTTTTAAGAAATGGAAACACGCTTCTATGCCTTGAGAATGATCAATTATAGTGTACAACGAGTTGACATGGAGAGTTATCATAAGATCTGTGTCAGTCCAGGTTATATCTTTAAGCTTGCAAAGAAAATCTTTTGTATCCTTGACATGAGAAGCAAAACACAGAAACATACTCTCTTAAAAAATGGTCAACATATTTAGATACATTTTCTAAAGTGCTTCCAATAGAAGAGACTATAGGTCTCCCTGGTGGATTAGTGGGTCTTTATGCACTTTAGGCAACAGATACATTATAGGCAATTTGGGAAAGTCCCGTTTGAGAAAACAATATTCCTCCCATGTTATAAGAGCATCTTGTTCCCATCTTTTTAGATCTTCCCATGTATCAAATACGCTTTGATTATACATATCGGCATTGATCTTCACATAAAAATCTGAGTCATTGAGTTGACGCACTGCTTCATTGATATATGCTTCTCTTTTCCAGAGTACAATGTTTCCTCCTTTATCCGCTGGGCGGATAACAATATCAGTATCGTCAGCTAGAGATCTAATTATTTCTTTTTCTTTTACTGATAGATTAAATTTAGATGGTGCATATCTTGATTTTTGGCGTTTAAGTTTTTGTAGCGACTTTATCACTACGACTATGAAAACTGTCAATACTGTCATGGGGCAGATTAGGATAGAAAATTGATTTAGGTTTAAATTTAGTGTGGGCCGCTTGATCCGTGGTGACATCCAATTCATATCTGAGTAGGACAGAAAGTCAAGCCTAAACATAATGTTTTCTTTTCAAGAAAGGAAAATGGCCGTTCAGTAAGATTAATGATTGTTTTGTTTACCATCCCTGGATCCATTATTGTTTGTTTCTGGAGTCTTCCAATTTGTTTCCCACGGACTCCTTGATGTTGTCGTTTTTGTTCCTGTTGTTTCTTTCATTTCCTCCTCTGTTTGCTCCTCCTCTGCCTCTTCCTCTTCCTCTGCCTCTCTGTGCTCTTCCTCGTCCCTGGACTAGATAGTTATAGTTAGGACCGTGTTTCCATAGGAAATCTGAAAAGTCTATTTTGAATAACTTTGGCGCCAGTTGACGAATCTTCGCAAAATTTTCAAAACTAATGGGGCGCTCCACTCAGCTCCTACCCTGAAAGTCTCGGGGGGATTCGTCAAGCGGGCGCCGAGAAAAAAGGGGGGTCCCAAATCGCGTTTTCCCCATGCATTTTCCCATAGGACCTTTAGTCGAAGGTACAGCCCGAACTGATGAACAGAATTACTTGAAATTTGGCAGAGAGGTAGTCCTCAGGTCAGGGATGTGCCTTTTGCATATATGGAGTCAATCTGTTCAGTAGTTCCTGAGAAAATTGCAGTTAAAAGCACATACATATCTATAGAATTGGGGAGAGAAAGCAAAAGACCCACAAATGCAGTCACAGTAGGTGCAGGTAAGCGTGGGGGGGTGGGACGTGAGAAAAAGTCGACTGATGATGGAATAGGGAAAATAAAATAAATAAATAAAACAGTCATCTGTTGACTCCCTCCCACCACTCACTACCCCCCACAACCCCCACCCCACCCAGCCACACTGACATGCACTAGCTGTGACTGCACAAATGATGGACGGAATATGGAACAAATCAAACATTCACCCCAGTCAAGAGATCTGGGTTAAATCCATTGTTCTTTTCCTCATCATGCCACCAAAGTTTAGATATAGCCATATGCAAATTAGTCTTGACCCTGCTCCTCATTTATTTATTTATTTGAAAAATGTTATAAAGCTCGAACAAGGATGATGTCATCAGTGATGTCGTGAGTGATGCCACTGACCATGTCATTAGTGATGTAATATGTGACGTCATGAGCAGGATTGCGGGCGCGCGAGTTATAGTTATCTGAACTAACTATAACGGGGGAATTTCATTGTTTTTTTACGAGTGAAATATCCACCTAACTATAACATATATATATATATATATATATATATATATATATATATATATATATGCCCCAAGGAATCGCCTCAAAGGTTGCGCAGCATGCACGCGCGACAAACTCATATATATATGAGCTTAGAATATTCATCTGTTCCTCGTTTAAATGTTTTTCGGCATTTCTTGCCTTGTTCACATATATATTGTTCGATTTAAAAAAAAAATTAAACATTTTTTTTTCACCCTTCGGGATCCTTCAGGGACCCCCTGACAAAGGCTAGGGGGTCAGGAACTCGCTACCCTGCCCCCTTTTCACGTTTGCCACCTCTCTTTTTCAGTGCCGCACCCAAAACAAACAAAATGGCGGACAACACTTCCTGATTTCGACCGATTCGAACGTTGACTGACATGTAACCACCAATCAGAATTACGCTCGCGCACGGCACCGTGCGTGCACAGTGCGCGCACGGTGAGCGGCTATAGATATTTATGTACTTTTAACTGCAATTTTGTCAGGAACTACTGTACAGATTGACTCCATATATGCAAAAGGCACATGCCTGACCTGAGGACTATCTCTCTGCCAAATTTCAAGTAATTCTGTTCAGCCGTTCGGGCTGTACCTTCGACTAAAGGTCCTATGGGAAAATAACATGGGGATAACGCGTTTTGGGACCCCCTTTTTTCTCGGCCCCTGCTTGACGAATCAACCCGAGACTTTCAGGGTAGGAGCTGAGCGGAGCGCCCCATTAGTTTTGAAAATTTCGTGAGGATTCATCAACCGGCGCCAAAGTTATCCAAAATAGAATTTTCAGGTTTCCTATGGAAACACGGTCCTAACTATAACTATCTAATGCCGACCGCCAGTAGATAATATATATATATATATATATATATATATATATATAAAGACCAACGCTTGTTCTGAGTAAGAAAAAGCACGGCACACTTGGAGTCTTGTGAGGGCTTTAATTAGATCGAAATTCGCACAGCAGGCAGTCCATG
Source organism: Triturus cristatus (assembly GCF_964204655.1). NCBI lineage: Eukaryota > Metazoa > Chordata > Amphibia > Caudata > Salamandridae > Triturus > Triturus cristatus. Next base: position 389,945,522 of record NC_140584.1, read on the forward strand.
AGAATCAGGCACATCAAAGTACTGGCAGTTCATGAAGCGTTGGCATACGCGTTTCAGCGATAAATCGCCTTCGTCAGTGCCGGTTTCACAGAGTCGCCAGCACACAGTTCAGCCGCTATTGCTTCTGTTCCTGTTAAAAATGTAACACATGCCCCTCCTCTACATCATGTGCTTGTTGCAGCGCGATGACACTCCCACAGGCCAAGGGATGCTGGGACTTGGAGTCCGAGTGGACGCCTGAAAAATTTCTGGAACGCTCCAAATCATCAAGTGATGCTCCCAGGTCAGTGAGCACGGGCCTCAAGCCAGCTCGAGTGCCCGCGGGGGTGTACAGTCAAGGACCTCACTAGTTTCTCCATCAGGCACACCATAATGCCTCCTCTCTCCCCATTCCAGCTGATACTGCCAAATGACGATACACCTTTTAGGGGGGGCGCCTTGTTTTGCCGAAAAACAAAAATTACCAAAAGGCTGGTTTCTCCTGGGCGCCCCTGATCGAGAGGGTGTGCCGTTTGTCCGCCTCCAGCCAGCGGACTAAAACACAAAGACCAACGCTTGTTCTGAGTAAGAAAAAGCACGGCACACTTGGAGTCTTGTGAGGGCTTTAATTAGATCAAATTCGCACAGCAGGCAGTCCATGAGAATCAGGCACATCAAAGTACTGGCAGTTCATGAAGCGTTGGCATGCGCGTTTCAGCGATAAATCGCCTTCGTCAGTGCCGGTTTCACAGAGTCGCCAGCACACAGTTCAGCCGCTATTGCTTCTGTTCCTGTTAAAAATTTAACACATGCCCCTCCTCTACATCATGTGCTTGTTGCAGCGCGATGACACTCCCACAGGCCAAGGGATGCTGGGACTTGGAGTCCGAGTGGGCGCCTGAAAAATTTCTGGAACGCTCCAAATCATCAAGTGATACTCCCAGGTCAGTGAGCACGGGCCTCAAGCCAGCTCGAGTGCCCGCGGGGGTGTACAGTCAAGGACCTCACTAGTTTCTCCATCAGGCACCCCATAATGCCTCCTCTCTCCCCATTCCAGCTGATACTGCCAAATGACGATACACCTTTTAGGGGGGGCGCCTTGTTTTGCCGAAAAACAAAAATTACCAAAAGGCTGGTTTCTCCTGGGTGCTCCTGATCGAGAGGGTGTGCCGTTTGTCCGCCTCCAGCCAGCGGACTAAAACACAAAGACCAACGCTTGTTCTGAGTAAGAAAAAGCACAGCACACTTGGAGTCTTGTGAGGGCTTTAATTAGATCGAAATTCGCACAGCAGGCAGTCCATGAGAATCAGGCACATCAAAGTACTGGCAGTTCATGAAGCGTTGGCATACGCATTTCAGCGATAAATCGCCTTCGTCAGTGCCGGTTTCACAGAGTCGCCAGCACACAGTTCAGCCGCTATTGCTTCTGTTCCTGTTAAAAATTTAACACATGCCCCTCCTCTACATCATGTGCTTGTTGCAGCGCGATGACACTCCCACAGGCCAAGGGATGCTGGGACTTGGAGTCCGAGTGGGCGCCTGAAAAATTTCTGGAACGCTCCAAATCATCAAGTGATGCTCCCAGGTCAGTGAGCACGGGCCTCAAGCCAGCTCGAGTGCCCACGGGGGTGTACAGTCAAGGACCTCACTAGTTTCTCCATCAGGCACACCATAATGCCTCCTCTCTCCCCATTCCAGCTGATACTGCCAAATGACGATACACCTTTTAGGAGGGGCGCCTTGTTTTGCCGAAAAACAAAAATTACCAAAAGGCTGGTTTCTCCTGGGCGCTCCTGGTCGAGAGGGTGTGCCGTTTGTCCGCCTCCAGCCAGCGGACTAAAACACAAAGACCAACGCTTGTTCTGAGTGAGAAAAAGCACGGCACACTTGGAGTCTTGTGAGGGCTTTAATTAGATCGAAATTCGCACAGCAGGCAGTCCATGAGAATCAGGCACATCAAAGTACTGGCAGTTCATGAAGCGTTGGCATACGCGTTTCAGCGATAAATCGCCTTCGTCAGTGCCGGTTTCACAGAGTCGCCAGCACACAGTTCAGCCGCTATTGTTTCTGTTCCTGTTAAAAATTTAACACATGCCCCTCCTCTACATCATGTGCTTGTTGCAGCGCGATGACACTCCCACAGGCCAAGGGATGCTGGGACTTGGAGTCCGAGTGGGCGCCTGAAAAATTTCTGGAACGCTCCAAATCATCAAGTGATGCTCCCAGGTCAGTGAGAACGGGCCTCAAGCCAGCTCGAGTGCTCACGGGGGTGTACAGTCAAGGACCTCACTAGTTTCTCCATCAGGCACACCATAATGCCTCCTCTCTCCCCATTCCAGCTGATACTGCCAAATGGCGATACACCTTTTAAGGGGGGCGCCTTGTTTTGCCGAAAAACAAAAATTACCAAAAGGCTGGTTTCTCCTGGGCGCTCCTGATCGAGAGGGTGTGCCCTTTGTCCGCCTCCAGCCAGCGGACTAAAACACAAAGACCAACGCTTGTTCTGAGTAAGAAAAAGCACGGCACACTTGGAGTCTTGTGAGGGCTTTAATTAGATCGAAATTCGCACAGCAGGCAGTCCATGAGAATCAGGCACATCAAAGTACTGGCAGTTCATGAAGCGTTGGCATACGCGTTTCAGCGATAAATCGCCTTTGTCAGTGCCGGTTTCACAGAGTCGCCAGCACACAGTTCAGCCGCTATTGCTTCTGTTCCTGTTAAAAATTTAACACATGCCCCTCCTCTACATCATGTGCTTGTTGCAGCGCGATGACACTCCCACAGGCCAAGGGATGCTGGGACTTGGAGTCCGAGTGGGCGCCTGAAAAATTTCTGGAACGCTCCAAATCATCAAGTGATGCTCCCAGGTCAGTGAGAACGGGCCTCAAGCCAGCTCGAGTGCTCACGGGGGTGTACAGTCAAGGACCTCACTAGTTTCTCCATCAGGCACACCATAATGCCTCCTCTCTCCCCATTCCAGCTGATACTGCCAAATGGCGATACACCTTTTAAGGGGGGCGCCTTGTTTTGCCGAAAAACAAAAATTACCAAAAGGCTGGTTTCTCCTGGGCGCTCCTGATCGAGAGGGTGTGCCGTTTGTCCGCCTCCAGCCAGCGGACTAAAACACAAAGACCAACGCTTGTTCTGGGTAAGAAAAAGCACGGCACACTTGGAGTCTTGTGAGGGCTTTAATTAGATCGAAATTCGCACAGCAGGCAGTCCATGAGAATCAGGCACATCAAAGTACTGGCAGTTCATGAAGCGTTGGCATACGCGTTTCAGCGATAAATCGCCTTTGTCAGTGCCGGTTTCACAGAGTCGCCAGCACACAGTTCAGCCGCTATTGCTTCTGTTCCTGTTAAAAATTTAACACATGCCCCTTCTCTACATCATGTGCTTGTTGCAGCGCGATGACACTCCCACAGGCCAAGGGATGCTGGGACTTGGAGTCCGAGTGGGCGCCTGAAAAATTTCTGGAACGCTCCAAATCATCAAGTGATGCTCCCAGGTCAGTGAGCACGGGCCTCAAGCCAGCTCGAGTGCCCGCGGGGGTGTACAGTCAAGGACCTCACTAGTTTCTCCATCAGGCACACCATAATGCCTCCTCTCTCCCCATTCCAGCTGATACTGCCAAATGACGATACACCTTTTAGGGGGAGCGCATATATATATATATGTGTGAAACGAATTATGACTGACAATTAAACAGCTCATTTACTGCACTTATTAAGTGGTCCGTGTCTGTTTTGCTGGAAACCGGCATAAGAGAAGCTGAGGAGAAAGATATATCTATGTATATATATTTTCTTTTTTTTTCTTACAAACTTAAAAGTTTTGGCAGTTGTCAGTAGGTAGTTATAGTTAGGACTATATTTCCATACTTGCCTATATCTTTGGAGCCATTTGACGAATCTTCACAAAATGAAAAATAAAAGTGTGCCAGTGATTCTAGTTGAAGACACACAAATGAAGGACGGAATATTGAGCAAATCAAACATTTAACCCTAGTCAAGAGATCTGGGTTAAATCCATCATTCTTGTGCTCACCATGCAACTCCAGTTTAGACCCATCCTTATGCAAATTAGTCTTGGCCCAGCTCCTCTTGGGATCAGTCCAGCCCGAACTGCCAAGCCAGGTCTGACCTGGACCAGAAACAAGTATCCTGTGACCGGTTTGGGGGCATCACCACTCATCATCCAGGCTAGCTTGAATCCAGTGGCACAGTGAGCCGAGACCCATGTCTGAGCCTACCCAGTGGACTTGGGGCGAGAAAGCAAAAGACCCACAAATGCAGTCACAGTAGGTGCAGGTAAGCGTGGGAGGGTGGGACGTGAGAAAAAGTCGACAGATGATGGAATAGGGAAAATAAAATAAATAAATATAACAGTCTTCTGTTGACTCCCTCCCACCACTCACTACCCCCCACAACCCCCACCCCGCCCCGCCACACTGACATGCACTAGCTGTGACTGCACAAATGATGGACGGAATATGGAACAAATCAAACATTCACCCCAGTCAAGAGATCTGGGTTAAATCCATTGTTCTTTTCCTCATCATGCCACCCAAGTTTAGATATAGCCATATGCAAATTAGTCTTGACCCTGCTCCTCATTTATTTATTTATTTGAAAAATGTTATAAAGCTCGAACAAGTCCCTTACGGGTATCAGAGCGCTGTACAGAAGTGGCGAAAGCATGGGTAACCAAAACACAATGTTACAGTGGGTGTAGCTAAGTCATACATTGTCAAATAAAGGGAGGAAACAAATCCGGTCAGGGTTGGGGAGTTCGCTCGACCAGAACTGTATCAGAAGTGCCTTGGAGCCTGATAACAATTTAACAGATAAGCAGACAATAAATCGCAACAACGGAGTACAATAAGAATCAAATTTGCAGACAAAGCATGAGAACAGGTTGATTCTGTTAATGTTCATTCACAAATAGCCATTTGACAAGTTTTTTGAAAGTGGAAGGATTGGATCTTATCTCAGGAGGCAGGGCGTTCCAGATTCATGAAGCAAGAACGGTAAAAGCACAATTGTAAGATCATTTCTTTTTTAATTTGGGAGGCTTCATAAGTAGGGTGGACATACTTCTTAGGTTCCGGCCTGATCCGGAGAGTGCAAGCTTATTTGCCAAGTAGATCGGGGTGTTGTAATGTATGGCTTTATGCCTCAAGCAGGCAATCTTAAAATGTATCGTAGCTTCGATAGATAGCCAATTTAGTTGCAAAAGGTCAGGGGAGATGTGGTCATGCTTTCTACAGCCCGTGATGAGCCTCGCCGATGCGTTTAGAGTAGCTCTGAACGGGGCCAAGCTAGCTATAGGAAGCCTAGCAAGGGTCAGCAATCCATATTCCAGTCTTGAGATAAACAGGTATTGTACAGCCGGCCTGATGTCTTCAGGGAGGAGGAAAGGCTTGATTTGGTTAAGGGAGTCAAGTTGAAAGTTGGCTCCCCTAATAGTGCACTGTTGTGCGCTTGCATATTTAGGTGTTTGTCCAAGGAGATGCCTAAAGATTTAGCAGAGTCTACTGTATGAGGGGTGCAGTTAAGAGCAGTGAGTTGTTTAAGTCAGTCCAGGGTAGGTGCAGAGTAACTGGGGGGCAATCAGAAGGAATTCAGTTTTGAGAGTATTTAGCAGAAGATGGTTCTGGGCTAACCATTGTTGCGTTTTTGCAAGTGCAGCATTTAGAGTTTTTATGTCCTATTGAGAGGAGATCTTCAAGTACAGTTGCGTGTCATCCCCATACATGTGGTACTGAATGTTAGCATGGTTCAGAATGACAGAAAGGGATTCCATAAAGAGGCTGAAAAGAGTGGGTGAGAGTGTGGATCCTTACGGAACTCCGATCGTAACCGGGGTACTGGTTGCAAGGGTCAAGAAAGAAAAACAAAGCCAACTGTCTACACTAAACTGATTTCAATATGCCCAATCATGGGTCAGGATTATAGAAAAAACCAAGGCCCAAATCTGACTCGGAAAGATAAAGAGACAAAAAGGAAGATATAACAGCACATAATTTATTTAGATAACAAAGATCAGGATGATAATCTTCGTACAAAGGATAAACAATATAAAATACACTCCAATATACAGATATGTGGAAGTCCCACACATAAAACAAACATACACACACTCATTCATACATCATACTCGTGTATAGGACAGAACAAATATAATTGCAAAAAAGTTACTTTTCAGTTAGGTTTAAAAATGACATCAACAATGTGTGCATTTAACAGGGTGGCAATTCAAACAGGCTCGTGCACTCCCAGTTCTTAGGGACAGATGGAGTCTTCTGGTGGGCACGAGAAAATAAGAGCCAACGCACGAGCCTGTTTGAACTGTGAAATCCTCCCCATTAGGGAGCAAGGACATGGGAGTCAAGATCGGATTGGAAGAGTGGTTAGCTTGTTGTTTAATGATTTTAAAGAGCTTTTTGGGTCTATTTTTAGTGCCATCCAGCTGAGCCATGAAGTGGTCTGTTTTAGCAATGCAGATGTGTTTGTTGTAGGTACTTCTAACCTTCCTTAGCTGAGTGAGACTCGGAGGGCGTGTTTCTCCAAAGCCTCTCTGGGAGTCTAAGATTGTGCCGCTCATCATTTATTGTACCATTAAACCAAGGTTTGGATTGTTTGACTGGAATACTTTTGAGTTGCTTCGGTGCAATAGTATCAAGAATGTTAGCCACAGTTTTAATGTAGTGATCAGAGAGATCGTCAAGGGTGGTCATGTTGGGAGGGGGCTGAAGTCTAATATTGGTGGTTGATGTTAGAATATTGATGTTGAGGTCTTTCATATTGCATGTCAGTTGTTTAGCTTTAAGAGGTTGGCCCTGCCTACATGAGACCTTTTCCAAGATGTGGAAGGAAATTTGATGATGATCCGACCTGTCACAGGGTATGTTGTTGCCCAGTTGTATGCTATTCTCTTTGGCAATGATAAGGTCAAGAGTGGCGCACTTGTTGTGGGTAGGAGCCTTACAGACCTGTGAGAAGTTAAGATCCGAGAGGAAAGATTTAAAGGAGCAGACTAAAGGATCATTTGTGTCATTCCAGTGTAGGTTAAAGTCTCCAAGAAAGATATGGCAGAGTTGGTCCGAACTCAAGCTAATGACTTCCATGATTTGCTCTATCAAGATCAGATTATCACCCGGTGGATGATAAATCAAGTGAAACACACAGGCCTTCTTGCCCTTATTCCGAATTTCAGTGAGCAGTTGCTCACAGGAGGACAGCACAGTGCACTGCGATTGCTTTACGGTGAGGTTGGAGCGATGAATGCATGTAATGCCCCCCCTTTTTAACACATCGATAGGGTCTGATAATGGTGTAATCAGGGGGGATTAAGATGTCGAGAACAGGGGAGGAGGCATCATTGAGCCAGGTTTCAGTGGGAATCAGTAAGTCCAAGCCTTGCAAAATGATGAGTTCCGAAATATCCGCTGCATATTTCACAGCTGATCTACAGTAAAGAAGCATCAATTTGATGTGATGGTTGGTAGTGATCACTTCATGATGAGAGGTAGTTATTTGAAGTAGGTTTTCCATGTTAACCGATCTGTGGTTGATACTCCGTTTCCTGTCATGGTCCAAGGAGTTGGTAGGGATGTTGAGAGTAGAGTAAGAGGAGGAGAAATTCCTCGAGCCACTGTACGAAAATGAAAGAGTGAGAATGTCCTCATCCAATAGCTGAGGCTGGAGTCTATGGGGCCTAGAATGAGGGTTAGGTAGAGGCCTAGAACTCCAGTCGAAGCTAAGAGGGGAGTGGAAAGAGGACTGATCATTAACAGCGTAGAACATTTTCCATTGATTGTATTTATCGGTCCCATGAGAGGGGTGTGTATTCCAAAGCTTCTCCATCTTCATGGAGAACTGTAGTAGGGTCTGCATGATCTCTATGACAGCAAGGAGATCCTGCTTGAGGTCAGCAATCTTCTCCCCAAGGCAGGGCTAGTTAATGCCCCCTTCGACTGATCTAGAATGAGACGATGGGTCTAACCCAACTGTGAGAGGGATATTAGAGTGTACAGTAAGTCCCTTACCATAGTTACAGCGGGAGATAGAGTCCTGCTTAAGAATGGTCTCACCGTCTCCCAAGGCAGGAGGGTTAGCATGACGGAGCTTAAGATTAGGTGCAAGGGGAGCTGAGCAGATCCTAGAGTGGGATTAGAAGCGAGCAAGGTGGATTTAACAAAGGCGATAGGGAAAGCAGAGTAGGAGGAAGAAGGTGTGTGTGGGTTATGGGTCGAGGGACTGGAGACAGCAGCTAGATCCAAATCCCTCAAGTTAGTAGAACCTGAGTCTAGGGGTAGAATAGCAATGCTATTATGGTTGTTTGTGCTGGTGTAGTGCCCAGACCCCCTGTTGTTGAAACGTGTAGTGGGTGACACAGGTGACGTGAGATTTGACGGAAGGAGTAGGAAAGGAGTAGTAGTTCTGGGGACAACAGCTTGGTGGAAGGCAACCAAGTCTGACATACCATAGCCCAAGTGAGGAATAATAGGGTTGTCCAGGTTAAGGGTGTGGGTTATTTACACATCCTCCGGGTTGTTGGAGAGAACAGTGCGGTGAATAGATACAGATGGGGACACAGAATTGGGGGAAAAAGAGGCGTAAGGCACAGAGGGAGCAGATATTGTGGGTAGACAACTCAGATGGTGAGTGGTCGGGTTAGGGAACAGTCCAGCACGAACTGCCAACCCAGGTCTTCCCTAGACCTGAAACAAGAATCCTGGAACCGTTTTCGGGGTATCATCCCCACTCAGCCAGGCTAGCTTGATTCCAGTGGCACAGTGAGCACAGGACCGACGTCTGGGCATACCCATTGCACTTAGGGCGAGGAAGCAAATGACACACAAATGATGGACGGAATGTGGAACAAATCACACATTCATCCCCAGTCAAGCGACCTGGGTTAAATTCATCATTCTTTTGCTCACCATGCCACCCTGGTTTATACCCAGCCATATGCAAATCAGTCTTGACCATGCCCTTCTTGGAAACAGTCCAGCCCGAACTGCCAAGCCAGGTCTTTTCCTGGCCCAGAAATAAGCATTGCTGGGATTCTAGCTGTGCATGGAAAGTTTTGGGGTGCTCAGTCAAGCTGGGGGTAAAAGAAAGTATGTTTCCCATGTTTTTAGACATGACTGCAGCCCGAATAGGTGGACGGAATGACATCAAATTTGGCAGAAAGGTAGCTCTTGCTCCAGAAAGCACCTTTTTTGTTATTTGGTGTAAATCCATATAGTAGCGTGTGAGTTATTCAAAGAAGTCCAAATTTCGATATCTAGGGATGCAATGGCACCACGAACCTTCCCGATATTGTGCTGAGATCTGATTGGTTGGAAACACTTCAACCAGGAAGTGTTGGCAGCCATCTTGGGATTCGGCTTCAGTCGAGACCCTGAAAAAGGTTAAAAAAAAGAAAAGGGAGCATGGTAGGAATGCCCTAACCCCTTAGCTCTGGTGCTGTGGTCCCAGACAGACCCTGACAGTGCAACAAAGCATTTTGTTAAAAAAAATCACCAGAAAATCTTGGCATGGTAGGAGCTGGCAGCTCTCTCCAAGCAAAGCAAGCACTCCGCTTCCAGCAAGTACGAGCTGTCAAAGTGCTCCCATTTGCTGGAACTGAATGTTTCATCTCTTTCCCTGACTGCAGACATGCGGGCAGGGAAGGAGATGAAACTATTGCTCTTGCACACAGGGAGCTGCATTTCCAGCATCTACATGTGTGCAATAGCAATGCCAGCTCCTGCAGGAGGCGGGGAGCTGGCTGGGACCATTGAAACAGTGAGGCTCCCCTCGCGGTCCCCAAGATGCACACTGGTTGGCCTGGGTGAGCTCCAGGGCACCCAGAAGACTTGGCTGGGACCCGGGGATGGGGTCACAGGGCCAAAATTGGCCCGTGGAGGGAGGTTGCGTGTCCCCCCTCCTCTTTTGTGTGTGGCCAGATGCAGGGAAGGGGGGCTGTGTGTCCCCCTTCCCTATTGACTTTTGGCCAGGCCCCTGAGAGATGGGTCCTTGCCTCCAAAATTGGCCCAGGGAGGGGACCTTGTGGCCCCCCTCACCCAATCAGTTATAGATGGGCACTGGGGGATGTGGTCTCCAGGGCTGAATCGGCTTCGGGAGGGGGGTCATGCTGCCCCCTCCCACATTCAGTAAAAGCCAGGCCCTGGGGGATGAGGAAGTGAAAACAGAGGGCAGGAAAATGAGCAGAAAAGGCAAAAGGGGAAAGAAAATTGAGCATAAAGGGCAAAACAGAAGGCAGAAAAAAAGAGCAGGAAAGGCAAATCAGAAGGTAGAAAACGAGCAGAAAAAGCAAAACAGAGGGCAGAAAAATGAACAGGAAAGGCATAACAGAGCAGAAGAGGGTAACACAGAGGGCAGAAAAATGAGCATGAAAGGCAAAACAGGGGATAGAAAAACAAGAGGAAAATACCCCTACTCAGAGACTCATGCACCCACTCACAGACCCACTCAGACACTCATACAGCCACTCACACACCCACTCGGAGACTCATACCACCCACTTCACAAGCCCACTCAGATACTCTTGCACCAACTCACTGACCCATTCAGACACTCATACACCCCCTCACAAACCCACTCAGAGACTCATTTACCCACTCATAGACCCACTTAGACACTCACAAACCCACTCACAGACCCACTTAGACACTCGCACACCCAGTCACAGACCCACTTAGATAATCACAAACCAACTCACTGATCCACTCAAAGACCCATCCACCCACTCACAGATCCTCTCAAACTCATGTACCCACTCGCAGACCCACTCACAGACTCATATCCTCATTCACACACCCACTCAGAGACTCATTTACTCACTTACAGACCCACTCAGAGACTCATGCACCCACTCTCAGACCCACTTGGAAACTCAAATACCTACTCAGAGACTCATGCACCCACTCACAACCCCACTCAGAGATGCATGCACCCACTCACAGACCCAGTCAGAAACTCATGAGCCTTGCACAGACCCACTCAGATACTCATGCACCCACTTATGAACCCCCTCAAAGACTCATGCAACCACTCATAAACCCACTGATACACCCACACACTCACTCACAGACCCCCTCAGAGACTTATGTACTTACTCACAGACCAACTCACAGACTCACATACCCACTCACTGACATACTCAGAGACTCATGCACTCCCTCACAGACCCACTCAGAGAATCATGCACACACTCACAGACCCACTCAGAGACTTATGCACCTACTCACAGACCCAGTCAGAAACTCATGTACCACTCACACACCCAGTTAGACACTCCTGCACCCACTCAACAAACCACTCAGAGACACATGTAACCACTAACAGACACACTCAGATATCAATGCACTCACTCACAGACCCCCTCACAGACTCATGTACTCACTCACAGACCCACTCAGATACTCATGCACTCACTCAGAGACTGACTCACACACTTATGGAGGCCCTTGCAAACCCACTAAGACATGCTGACAACCACTCACTGATCCACTCAGGCACCCACTCAGATACCCACTCAGGCACTCAAGCATCCACTCAGACAGCCACTCAAACATTCACACACCTACTTCCAGACCTACTCAGACAATCATACACCTACTGACAGACCCACTCAGACACTCTCACACCCACTCACAGACCTACTGAGACACTCATGCACTCACTCATGTACTCACTGTCAAAGGTTACTGGATACAGTTAGGAATTTTTTTTAAAAAACCTTAGAAATTCACATAAAACAACCAAAGGCTACAGTGACTTTACAATTAGGAAATAACAACATAGAAATTCATTGGAAAATCATCAAAGGTTACAGGGAAGTTATAGTTAGGAAATAGAATAAAAAAGACCTTACAAATTCATTCAGAAACAAAGATTACAGGGATGTTATAGTTAGGCTCAGATTTCTCTCGTACAAAACCATAGAAATTCAGCAGCTATAGTTAACTGACCTAACTATAATTTACACCCCAGCAATGCATTGCTTATGACCTCATATAATACATCACTCATGACGTGGTAAGTGACATCACTGATAACAACTCAAATGACATCACTGATGACATCATCCACAGAACACACCTACTCCCACTCACAACCCAATACAACATCTCATACACCCACTCACACACCCATTCACATAAGCATTTAGAAACCCATAGAAGTATTCACACAACCACTCACTCATCCATATAGCCACTCATACACCTACTCACTCATTCATACAGCCACTCACACAACTACCCACTCACCCATACAGCTACTAATACAGTCACTCTCCCATTCAGCCACTCACCCATACAGGTTCACACACACACACTTAGTCACCTAAAAAGCAACTCTCACACCCACTAATTCACCCATACAGTCTCTCAACATACCCACTCCCTCACTCATACAGACACTCATAGACTCACTCACACACCCACACAACCACTTACATACCCATTCACACATCCATTCACAAAGCCACTCAGTCCCCAATACAGCCACTCACAGACCATCTAACTGAATCAAACACCCCTCAAGCAGCTACTCACTCACTCATACAGCCACTTATGCACCCAGTCATTCACCCACACAGCCTCACACACAGCCACTCACTCACCCATACAGCCACTCACACAGCAACTGATGCACCCATACAGTCACTCATACACCCACTCATCCACCCATATAGCCACTCACACAGTCAGTCCCTCTCCATACAACCACTCACACCCAGTTATAGACTCATTGAGCCACACACACCCCACTCACACCCCCACACAATCACTCATACACCCACTCATACAATCACGCATACACCCACGCCCATACAACTATTCAAACACCAACTCACACACAGATAGACACAGTCACACAGCCAATTACACAGTATATGCTATAAGTTGTATCACTCATTAGAAGTGCACAAAGTACAGTAATATAACTTTGTAGGAGCAAAGTATGTATCTTTAAGACTCTTAAACCTTTACAAAACACTAACACTCACTGGATGATGTCATCAGTGATGTCACCGATCATGCATGTCATGAATGATGTAATAGGCCAACTCCCTCCTCGGAGAGAAAAGAACTGCACTCTCATCAATGAAAGTAAATATATTTTATTTAATTCCTCAGTCGTCCTGATGCGTTTCGGTCATCTTATATATATATATATATATATACACTCAGTCCAGAGTCCTAAGGAAAATGAATAAATACAAACATAGGGTCCCAGGTAAGATACGGATACCCTGACCCCCTTGACCTGGTGGTCAGCTCCTTGGGGGTGGAGTGCATGTGTTACGGAGATTGGGGGACATGGACCCCCTCCCTGAGTTTAAAAATGCCCTGTGGACCTCATCCCGTAGGGTCATGTTTTCAATAAAGGGGAGGGGGTCATGCAATCCCCATTCCTGAGCCATAAAATTGCCCCGGATAGACCCAATCTCCCGGGGCCAGCTTAGTGACGGCGTTCCAGGGTTCCCATCTTGCCTGCAGGCGTGGGCAGAGAAAGTGCACTGTTCTCCCACCAGATAGAAGCACAAAGTCACCCCACCTACTGGGATAACAAGACATTCCTCTGCCCATGGTCTGGGGCAGGGAAATGCACTGAATTGCTCCAACCCCATGGGAGCAAAAGGAAACTGCTCCAGTGGGGTTGAAGCAATACCAGCTCCCTTTCCACCCACGATGGGTGCATGCAGAGGAGCTGCAGGGGCCCTAGGCCTCTCCCTGCAACCCCCAAAAATAATAATGGCCTGCATTGCCCTGGGTGGGCACTGGGACAGCCCATATTTTTTTTTTAAATAACAGCTCCTGCCCGGACCCATACGGCTACTTGCAGGAAGCTGGCAGGGTCATGGAGCCCTGGGGCTCCCCACGGAGCCTTTTATTCAAACAAAACAGTGGGTTTCCCAGGTGGGACAGGGACACCCAGAAGTGTGTTTTTTAAAGAAAAACTTGATAACAGATGAGTGACCAGAGATGCTCATTTATTATTCACTACTCCTAGGATGACCAACCAACCGTAAATTTCATGGACTGCCCATAATTTGGGCATCTTATCTGTTGTCCATGAAGAATTCTTTCACAGATGCCTTTTGTCCGTAATTTCGGACATTAGAGTGATCTGCGCTGCCCCCTGAAAGCAGCCTGAGAGACCTGTGCTCTCACTACAGGGGCTAGCTCGCGCTCCTGCTGTGATCAGTGGCCGGCAACAGCCTCTTCCCGACCTGGCACAGGCTGCTATCAGCCCATTATCATTCTGTATGTCGGCCAAATTATCACATACAGAATGATAATGGGCCAGTAACAGAATTTGCTGGGCCTCCTCCTGCCAGAGACCAGGGCATGGCAGACTACTTTTTTTATTGGCTCCTGTCACCTCACCTGGGGCTAAGCTCTTGGGTGGGTGGAGGTTTCATTTTGGCGCATGTTACCCAGGTGATCCAATATGCAAACGCAGGTATTTAAGTTTCGCTCAGGCACACAACGGATGCAGTGCAAGGTTCACTCAACCTAATATAAACTTAATTTGAATTGTGGTTCTGTTGGTTGTCTATTTACTTATGTAATATTGCCCGACCTCCTCTGATGTGGCTATAAAGTGTACTTTTTGTCCCAAATTTTTGTCCTGAATTCTGACCTTCTGTCCTGAAATTTCATCCTGAATTTTGACCCTTTGTCCTGAATTTTTACACTCACTGTCCTGAATTTGCACCCATGCCAGTTGGTCACCCAAACCGCTCCTTAATGGAGTCCCCCTTAATGGGCTTTTTACATATAATTTGCTTTTGTTTTTTTATACTTTGTCTCTTTGAATGGCTTCAAGGACTCATTGAGAGCATCCGAGTACACATATCCTTGGGGAAGGGATTCGACTGTTCTGGAGGCCTGTTGGGTGCTTGGGACTGGTGTATCTCTTAGGTGTTGGTGAAAGGTGGAGATGATGCCTGTGTAAGGGCTGCAGCTGTAGGCCCTTATGGAATGGGGCCCCTGCAGTTAAGAAGCAGCTTGGTGCAGAACCAGATTATGGTGGGACCTTCTCTTTGGACACCATAGGTTTATGTTGTTCAAAGCCAGGAGGAGCTCCAACATCTGCCTCCTCCTGACTTGTGATATCTGCATTCCCTCCTCCCAGTAGCCCCTTCAGCCTCCTCCCAGAGTCTTTTTGTGAGAGAGAAGTTATCTGTCTCTTGGTAGACGCACTACCTGCTGGGATGAACTTTGGCCAACCCGTTCCAATGACAAGTAATGTGAGAAAACAAGGGGCTTTTTGAATTTGAATGTTCTGTAATGCTTTTCCTCAGAACTCTAGATAAAAGGGATAAATTATCTCGAAATACAAAAGCTGACATGAGTCTTTAACAAGGTTGTTACTCTCTTATGCTTTGATGATAATATTTGTGCACTCCAAAATAGTTAGGAATGATATTTGCAAAATTATCTTTTGAATGAGGCATTTGTAGGAGGAGGAAAGGTTATAATAGTGCCATATTTATTTGACTAATCCTGTGCGAAATGAAAAAAGATGTTTTACAACATCTTCGACACATTTGGTTATATGAGACAAGAGTGTATTTGCACAACCAAGCCGTGCAAAGGATTTTGAGCCTAAGTACAATGTCGGGCAGACTTAAGTCTGCCCAACATCGTTTCGGTCTTGGGACTGCCCGGCCTCCTGTCGGCAGTCCAGACCGATCAATTACGATGCGACCGAACAGTTTTCGGTCGCACTCCTATTCTTTACAATGGAAGCATGCATCCTGACTGGAATGCATGCTCTCATTGTAAAAAGAGAGGTGTAGTTCATCCCTGCACCCTGTAGCATGCACCTCAAGATACCTGCAATGGGCTGCTGGGACCATAGGTGCCCCCTAAGCCACCAAACAGAAGCCATGCACCCATAGGGGCCCTGCTGGAGGCCCCCAAAGTTAACTTCCGACATCCTTTCTGTGTCGGAAAGGCAGGCACAGAAAGGCTGCTGGAATCCAACATTGTAATCCCTCAGGTGAAAGGAGCAACCCTTGGGATTACTGAAGTCATTCTGACTGTCGAACCGGCTGTCTGACCCCGTCGGATGGCAGTCGGAATGACTGGTCGAATTCCTTTCCGACCGACACCATCCAAATGGGTCGGTCGGAGTGGAATCCGATCAGCAGATTACGATGCGGTAGGAATAGCTCTGACCGATGGTAGGAGCCGTATCCTACCACATCGTAATTGGCCCCTAAGTCTTATTGT
The DNA here is from genome assembly GCF_964204655.1 of Triturus cristatus. Taxonomy (NCBI): domain Eukaryota; kingdom Metazoa; phylum Chordata; class Amphibia; order Caudata; family Salamandridae; genus Triturus; species Triturus cristatus. The sequence continues at coordinate 389,961,768 of NC_140584.1, forward strand.
TGAATATTTACAAATGCAGTTAAACATTAATAATTATTGGTGTAATTGAGGAATTGAATGAGTAAAAAATACATGATGGTTTAGAGGTAAGATAAAGGTACCACAATGTTAGCATCACAGAAAGTAACATGGGCAAAATTGAACTGTAACAGATCACTAATCTGTAAATTGGGACTTAACATTTATTTTGTCATATAGTGGAGATCTTTATAAAAAATGTCCACAATGTCAAGATCAGACGAGTATTTAATCTCAAAACAACTACTACAATATATGCATGTGAGCAGTAGCAACTTTCAAACCTTTCATAACATACACATAACACGTAAAATACAGCATAGAAGATTAACACAAAGCTCATAGTGAACACATGACAGGACACTACTCTCAACATGCATATACCCTTACGTGAATAGTCCAAAAATACCACTGAGGGTTCTGCAGGCAGTTCTGAAGACCCTTTTGTATAGTTGTGTCATGATAGGATGCCAGGAATGTGTCTGGGAGGACAAGCCCACAATGTCAGGCAATTGTTTTGGGCCCAGCAATGAAGGCCCTCCCAGCGCCTGGAGCAGACCTCCCCAGCCAAGTAGGGACACCCACTGCACTGCAATGCGTGGCAATGTCCTCTCAGATTTGGGCCCATGCTGCATCACTCAAATGGGGCTCCAGGTCCCATAACGTTGAGTGTACTTTTGAACAACCCCCTCACAAATTATTTCTAATTCTGAATTTGTGAACAGGGAGCTCTTCTCCTCTAGTCCTGTTCTCTACACATGTTGTGAGAGGTAAAATTAATGCAAGGAGAAGCAAAACTGAGGAGGATTGTGTTGTGGTGAAGAGAAGATGGCTCATTATAGTCACAAAATGCCTGACTTCCTCGTTCTGTATGCAATTTCCTGTTTTTTGCCATAGGCAGAGGATTCTGCCCTGACCACAAAGTCTGTGGGGCCACATGTGGGGCAGAAACTCCAGTCACGGTGGAAACTCTGTAGTTAGGAGGCAACCCTCTGCATGCAGGAGGAAACATTTGACATGAGGAGGAGATACTGCCAGATGCTGGAAGGAGACCCGTGTATGTAGCAATGATGTTAAAAAATGGATAGAGGCAAAAAATAATAACAGGGATGCGCCTAATATCTGTATGTTAAGTAAGGTGTTAATGAAAAGTGTTTGAATATTACTGTACATAAATGGTCAACTTATTTTTCACTAGAGCATAGCATGTATGTTTATGGCATTATATGAAAAAAACTGATATATTTCAAGATAGTTTATATGGACAGTATGCTAGTAGTCCACCATTGATCATAGACAAAAGACTGTTCAACCCCATAAATGCAGCAACCAAACTAGCAACTCAAGAAAAAAATGAGTTAACTAGCTGATCAATCACATGAAAACCCTGACCCCTATTTTGTATCCTATCAAGGATAACTGAATGTGGGTGTAGATCAGGGTCAATCCCCATTGCATGGCAATTTTGTAAAACACTTGACAGGCTACAACAATCTTGAACACGATGACTGGGGAATACACCATTACCCCCCTCCCGTGTATGGTTAAGACATCTGAATCGTGACATTCAATAATGCCTTGTGTATGTATGTATGTCTTATTGCACCTCTGTTGAGGTAGCATGGTTGAACATCTGCAGGACATGAGGAGATGAAAAGAGGGAGAGTAACAAAGACATGTGAACTGGTAACAAAGGGCCCTCTGTTTTAAATGTAATATATCATGCCTAAAACATGCAGCAGATGTGAGGGCAATGTGTGTGTATAGTGTTGTAGGGATTACTGATTATCCTAAAAATCCCTCTCCAGATGCACATGTAGCTCCAGTGTGAGGAGTTATTACTTACCAATGTGCCACGGAAATCAGGAGCAACCAAGCAACATGCAAGAGGTATCTATCAGTAGATGTAGTTGTCATGTGTGAAAGTACGCAAGGCCACAATCACCCTCAGCTCAATATTTGGCTTCTGCCTCTCCCTCCGCCATGGGAGCAGAAGTATTGGCGCTGTCTGAGGTCTTGTGGCTATCTTCCCACATGCATCGTAATCGGTCAGTCAGATTGCGAAGGAGGTGGCAGGAGGACCCACAAAAACACAACGGCAGTCCACATCCCACCGTCATCATAATCAGGCCCTTAGTTTGTAAATACTGGCATTTTCTCAACTTAAGACAAAAAGTCAAACATCGACCAGATATAGATATAATATATATATAATACAATATATTTATAATGAACATGTATATAAATACAAACAATCCATAATCGGTACTTAAGAATGCTATAATAGCCTGAACTCAAGATTACATAAAAAAATCTTTTTGCATTACATGTTGTTCTTTACTTGTTTTCCTTGGATATTCATTCTTGTTCAATATTTATTTCAATTCACATCTACACACTCCTTTCATTGCTCAGCAGTCAAGTATATTTGCATATTTCATGCCTAATACACACAATGCCTCTTTTGTCCGCCTGGGGTTTGCTTCAAAGCCAAATGACATGCATCCTTTATCACTTTTAATTGTCTCCTTCATAGGGCATCTGAAAATGCCAGCCTTTTAGAGAGGTTGGCAGGGTACTTATTTCCCTAATCAGCTCCGTGGGTGAGACCATGAGTGACTGCACTGTCATGAACTTCCCAAAGGTTCTCTTAATGAGGCGTCCCAACTGCTCCAGATCTGTACTTTGAGCATTGAATGTGGTTCATCAGCATCTACCTTCAGTCCTTGAAGTCTACAAACTGTAGTCTTGGAGTCGTATCATAAAAAGTGAGTACAGAAAGTGCTCATTTAGGACATGAGGTCCTATTACATGAATGAGTAATGGGTTCACTACACGCTAAGTTAAGACACAAACTCTGCCACAGTTTTATCCAGAATGGTGTATTAAATAGTTGAAGAGCTAAGGCGGTATTACGTAAAGTGAGGAGTGGTAGAATAGTCTCTATTCTGTTCAAATAACCCATGAAAAATGCACATATACAAAATCTATAAAATAATAATACATCCACCTCCCGATCTAGGGATGCTGTAGCTAACCGATATCTCATCTCAGTTTGTTTAACTCTACACATATGTTCATAGCTAATCAACAATTCATTTGGCGTACCATAGAGAAACATAGCAGTCAAAGTGCTCTGTGCATTGTAGTACTACAGCATGACAATTAAAAATGCTCTATGCATTATAGTACCACATAACTATTTTGGAATAGCAGCATAGTTTAACAGACAGTGGCACTAATTCAAATACAATACTCTCTTATCCAATAAAGTTCTTGTGCATTAAATAACCACATTTCCTTATTAGTGAATAGCAGCATGATTTTCTAGTAAACACTGTAAATATAGTATGAAGTGCTTGTTTACAAATTTCATCTAAACTGAGGCATTCCTAAAAACACTTCTGTTTTAAAATTCTAGACAACCCACTTGTTGCATAGTGATAAACCATCCTTAAAATCTTAAAGACTTCCCATAAGAGATTTTCTAATATGTTTCCTGGTAAACATTAATAAAAAGAACAATTTCACATATAGAAAAATCAGTAACACGATCTTATATTTTAATTTAGTATCTCAATCTCCAAGCAAACAATAAAAATCTAGAAGGTGCAAAAACTAACCATTCAGTGTTATTGCTTTTGAGGATCCTATTTGTAAAATCTGACATATTGGGATTAACCAAGTTCTCCTGATTGCAACACAGGCAGGGCAAAAGAAGAGAAAATACTCTTCCTTAACTATTCCACCTACTGCAAAAATCAATTAAGGATAAAATACTGTATCTGAATTCTAAATATAATGATTTTACTTGTGGGGGATCAAACCAATTCAGAAACACTTCAAACAGCATACTATCCTTAAAATCCAAAAACTTCTTTGTTAATACCCCAGCAGTATTACTACATAACAATTTTCCATTGACGTAGTTCCAGAATCTCCTTTTAAGGCATATCAGAGTATTCTTCCTTATACACCCAGGACTGAGCCACGATTCATTGATCCCTAGCCTTTCGAGCCCAGTTTAATGTACTTAAGCCAAGGCATTCTCCCCCTGGAATTGAGTTCTTGTACTTCATAGACTGATTGCCTCATGGGAAGTGGTGATTTACTAATCCATATCCTTAGCCAGTAGGCTAAACATTTAAAATCAACCACATGCACAATGTTCTTTAAGCCTAGGTGAAGACGTATGGGGGTTAGTGGCACTTTCCGGGGAAGTGGAAGAACAGATCTCATAAATATTTCACTACTTTCTTTAGGCCCACTACATTGTTTAGACCCCATATCTCTGCTCCATACAGGGCACCCCCAGACCTCCTGCATGGAAGATTTCTTTAGCTGGAGTAACAGGCCTATAGTTAGAGCTTTTTAACTTTTTTATTTTAGTGGAACCTGCTTACTGTAGTGTGAGCTGAGTCTTACTTAGCTGGGGAGTTCATGTAAGTGTATTTGCAATCTTGACCCCTAAATAATCAAAACTGTTTGACTTGATCCAAAAAGTTAACCCCTAACTTAACCCTACCTCTAAATGTCCTATGTGAGTTATACGTCATGAATTTTGTTTTAGCAACATTAACTTCCAAACCATATCTTTCACATGAGGACAGAAATTGATTGAGAATGTTTTGGAGCGCCATAGGGGCCTTAGTTACCAATAAGACATCTGCAATAGCAAGGTTGGTACTAAATGATCTGTTAACTTTGGAGGATCTCCATTGCAGTCTAATAGTGTCTCTATCAACCCATTTATATATAGGGTGAACAGATTCAGGCCAGTACACATCCTTGGTGAACTCCTCTGTTCACCAGATATGTCCTGACTGCTCTCCATTCCTCCCCCCACCACAGTTGAGCACAATTATTGCTGTGGAGTCTCATTAAAATTGGTAATAAATTCACTGGCATCCCAATCTTTTCAAATGCTGCTCACATTTTCCCTCTTGGGATGAAATCAAAGGTCACATATGGATTACCTCTTAGTGACCACGCATTTTGCATATTAATAATATAAACCAAAATATTTCATCCACAGTGCTAGTATTTGCCCTAAAACTAACTGTTGCACTTTCATCAAAGTTTGAATCCTCACCTACAGTTGTCGACAGAACAACTTTGAAAAATTTCTAGCAAACTAACGGGCCTAAAATTAGCCTGCTCCCCTTTGTCGCCCTTCTAATGTACAGGCACTACCTCTGTACCCATCCTAGAATCGGGTATATCTGCCCCCTTTGTTATTGCATGACAAATTTGGTTAGAAATGTAGCCCCCATATCACTGGTTCCAAAGCAAAAAGATCTACCGAGGCTTTATCAAGTCCTGGTGCTTTACTTTTTTCAAAGTTGGCAAGAGCCTAGATTCTTTCCCCCAGACTAAAAATAATTAGCTGAACCTCCCTCACCACCCTGCTTTTGTCATTACACACCAAATCATTTGCCTCAGTCCTTGAATCATCCTGTTGAGAATATAGGGTGCTAAAGTGATTGACCCAAGTGAGTGGCTGAATATGAAAGTCTTCTTCATTAACTTGGCGTGTTGTCCCTTTAGCTATCACAGTAAAGTGAGTAGTACTGGAGTGGCAAGTTAAGACACACAGACATACTTCTGAAAGCGTGCACTGATGGCTACCAGAGTTTTTGGCTGACCTAAAGTTTTAAGCAATTTAAGAACAGAAGCAGCGCTATTTTACCACTTTAAACATTTGTCAGTGGTTAGTTTTCACAGAAATGTTTAAGGCATGTGCTACATTCGGCTGGAAATATATCAGTGTATGTTGACATCTCTTAAGTAAACTACTAAAGTAAACTACTATGATAGCACATCATACACAAAGCAACAGAACACCACAGCTAAAACATTACAAGGCACTTCACTACAAACAACCCAACTCATAAACTGCAATACATCAAAACAAAAACACATTGCAAAATTGCAGCACAAACAGCCAACAGCACAAAAATAACAGCACCAGCACAACACAATGGCGCAATACAAATAAAGGAATGAATGAATTATGAGATTTGAAAAGCACATGGCTATTACTAGAGTGTCACGGCGCTAGGCATAAAGCTGAAGGGAGGGCAAAACTAGCTTAGTCTTTGAAAATGTGGATTTTCAGCAGTTTGTGGAAAATCTTTTTGTGTGGAGTTCATCTGAGGGCCAGAGAATGTTCATTCCAGTGTTTGGCAAGCCAGTACTGAGCAAGCTGAGCTGCCCCATTTATTTCCTCTAGTAAATGGAATGGACAGCAGAGGAGCTGACTGTGACCTCAGAGATCTTTTAGGACAGAAGAGGGTCAGTTTGTACCATAAGTATTTAGGACATATCCTGTAGAAGGCTGTGTGTGCCACCAGCAGATCTTTAAAAATAATTCTCTTATTCATTGGAAGCCAGCGCAACTGGCTTCAAAACGGAGATATCGCAGCATGTTTAGGAAGGTTAAACAAGAGGCAGACGGCCATGTTTTGTACAATTTGTAGTTTCTGAATTAGGTAGTCTGGGATACCTATGTATACGATATTAGCATTGTCAAGGCAGCAAAATGTGCTTTTGTCTCTGGCTCATTCTGTTGTAGGTCAGCAGAAGTTCTGGATCGTCTGCGTACAAGGTGAGATGGATGCTGAAAGTGTCGATGAGGTATGCCAATGGCATCATATATATATTAAAAAGTGTGGGACTCAGGGAAGAGCCCTGAGGCACTCCATACTTGAGTGCTTTGGCATCCGAGTAGTAGGGTTTAAGCCAGACTGCCTGCTCCCTAATCTCTAGAAAGGATCTTAGCCAGGTCCAGGCCTTCCACTCCACCGTAATATGGGTGAAACTATGAGAAAGATCTTGTGTGAGATTTTTTCAAATGCCGCTGAGAAGTCTAAGAAAATCAGTACAACATTATGACCAGCAACCAGTGTGAATCTGATGGAATCTGTGATTTCCATCAAAGAGGACTCTTTACTATGGAGGACCCTAAAACCTGATTGTGAGGGGTGAGTAGATTGAGCACAAACATTCCTTTCACACATTTACCAACTCCAGAATCCTGTTTTTATAATACAGTGACAATGTAGTGTAGAATAAGCACTACCTTAATAGTGCCAGTGAAAAATGATTGTGATCCTGCCTACTGACAATGCCACAGTTTTGGGCTGACTGGTGTCTTAATTAGTTGAAGAACTGGAGCAGTATTATTTTACCACATTGGATAGTGGTAAACCTATACTCTTCACAGGAACTTCGAAGATATGTGCAGTAAATGTAGTGCGTTTGATCCTGGACTACGTGCGTAATTTCAAACCAAGGAAGGGTCGGTTGCACAAGTCAGTACTCTGTGGGCGACTAATAAGGCGACAATATGGGGGTTTGCCAGAAATTTTATCAGAGCCCGATAGTGTGAGTGCTCCTGTCTCGTTGCCTGACTGGAGGCTCGCACCCTTTGCCTGGAGCAGCGATTGGCATTGACTCCTCAGGAAGAAGTCTTCTATCAGTTGGGTCTCATCCTTGAAGACATCTGTGTGCACTCATTTGAAGCAGACAAAACTCTTTGGCGAGCCACAATGGCCAAGATTTATGGTTGGGGCGACAAGAATGAGAAGCTGCTCTATTGACTGGCCTCTCACCAACAATTATCCCTGAGGTCATGGATGACGCTGGTTGTTCACGACAATATCTACCTGAGATTGCCCAGGCTTTCGCTCAATACTATAGGAAGTTATACTCAAGGCAAGTAGATGGGGACAAAGTGGTATCCTGATCCTACCTTGATGCCACATTTCGAGATACCCTTTTCCCCTATCCCTTGCCCTTGTATCCAGAGGTCTGCCACATGGGCTCCTTTCCTTAAGAGCTGGACTCGGGCATTATAGTTGTGATACCTAAGTCGCACCCTCCATCTACGTCCTGCACCAACTATCGTCCAATTTCACTCCTCAATTGTGAGGGCAAAGTTTTTGCCACGGTATTAGTGAACAGACTCAAGCAGGTCTTGACTACATTGGTGTAGCCAGGCCAATGCGACTTTATGCCATCCTGGAGCACGAGACATTGTATCCGTCGACTTCACGTGGCCCTTGCCCACTGTCATCGATTGCCCCAGGATTTGGCCTTGCTCCTAATTGACTTTGAGAAGGCTTTTGATACGGTGGATTGGAATTACCTTCAATTACTGTTGGCCCATGCTGGCTTTGGATCGTGATTTTGAAATATGGTCCGTGTCCGGTACTCTAACCCCACTGCTTCAGTGTGAATCAATTAGGTCCTTTCCATGATTTTCCCTATAGAACGAGGGACCAGGCAGGGTTGTCCCCTGTCCCCCGCCTCTTTGCCTTGACAATAGAGCCTTTGGCCCAACTTATTTGTACAGATCCCCGGTACTCTGGATGCACTTGGGGGTGTGGGTCATGAGGACCACATCGAGATATACGCGAACCTGGCTTTAAGTGGCCCTAGATGTCTTAAATTGCTTCAACACTTTGAAGGGGCCTCAGGCTTAAGAAAGAACTCCTCTAAGTTAGTGCTTGTCCCTTTAGTGTCAGCCAGAGACTGCTTTGACTGGCAGACAACTATCCCTCTCTGCCAGCTTAGTTTTAAATATCTGGGAGTATGGGTTGCTTTACATACGAAACTTACCTGGGCCCTTTATCATTAGCCTTTGGTGCAAAAGCGAAATCAGACCTCGCTAGATGGCAAACACTTCCTCTTAGCGTCATGGGACGTATTACATTATATAAAATGATGATCCTTTAAACTTTCTTCAAATTTTTCAGAACTTACCACTTCAGCTGTCTCTGGTGTGGTTTCGCAATTTAGATGGACTTGAGAGAACATTCCTGTAGTGGGGCGCTAGGCGCATCTGTCCTTCACACACTGTCAACGAGGTCTGGTTGATGGTGGTCTGGGGATGTCTAGCCTTTACCTTTACTATTTGTACTCCAACCTTCTTGTTATCCACGATTGGTTTAATGGGGGATAGTCAGATCCTGCCTACCGCCTAGAGCTCTCTTCCCTCACATGCAGGCCATGCTCTATGGCTCCCTGGCTTCTAAGTCCATACCTTTGGTAAAAAGAGTGGTGTTCCTTGCATGGAGAGCTGCACTCCGGCATGTGCAACGGGAGGCCAGACTTACACAGCAAACCCCTCTCTGGCACGGCACCTGGCCGGATGGAAATGTTGGTGCTCTGTGGCTTTTGATTGTGGGACCTTATTGGTATCACACAACTGGGAGGTGTGTGGTCGGGTTCACATATAAGCTCCTTCCAGGACCTTCAACAGATATATACTCTTGCACATACCCAGTTCTGAAACTACCTCCAACTCAGACACGCCCTCCAGGCTCACATCCAGTCAACTGATGCCCTCCGGGAATTTAATTTTCTGGAAGCTAACTTACTCATGGGCAATTTGGGCTGCGGCGAATTCTCTCAGATTTATTGTACCCTTGTGATAAACTCCCCTGGTTCTCTAGACCTCATTAGAACCTGTTGGGATAGCTTGGTGGGACCCATGGAGGATGATGATTGGCAGGATGCCCCAATGGCCCCTCATGAACATACTATCTCCATGCGGCTACGACAGGTGCAAACGTACTATCTTTATTTTGCTCATCTCTTCCCAGTCTGCCTATGCTGCGCAGGCCTTCGCCCTACCTCTGCCTGTCCTCACTGTGTAATTGGCTAGGCAGACTTTCATCATATGGTGTGGTCCTGTCCAGTGATACATCATTATTTGGACAAGGAAACACGAGATTTGTCCTTGGGTGGGAAGTACCCTCTTACTTCAGTTGGTTCTCCTTGGTGTATTTGAAGGCTCCGGAATTACGAGGGCTGAAGGATCATTCCTGGGCACAGTTCTTTTAGTCGCGAAACGTGATATTGCTATACAATGGCTGTCTCTCCCGACTCTGATGGGGTGGAGACAGGGTGTGGATTGGTCTGCGCAACAGGAGCATGTGGTCTTTTGAGGCCAGGGGCTGTCCCCAGAAACATGGGCAGTGTGGGGGAAATGGTTGGGTCAATTTGTTTGAGACTGCTATTGACATGTATCCTGGTCACTGCTTTTGCTCTATGTGATGTACTGCTTGGGGGTTACTTCCTTGTCTCGTCATGATACTGTGCCCTCTACAGTGCTGTATGTGTGCCAAATTTTCTTCTTTGCCATTTTTTTTAATAGCCAGAATTCAATAAAAGCTGTTTATCAAAAAGAAAAGGTAGCACATTTGCTGACATATCTAAAGTAAACAACAGGACCTCATACAGTATTATACACAAAGCAACATAACACAATAAAGACATAATAGGATACATCACACCAAAAAATTCAAAACAGTACGCAACACAACTGCAAAACAACACAACTAACTCACACTACAATAATGGACTACAAATTGTAAAATAAAAAAACCTACTTTTGTAATAAAGCAGCACAAAATAACAAAAGCACAAACTATAGAACACGTCACGACCACACAAAGTGCTAAACAACAAATATGCACAAACATTCTCGTCATGTATTACTACCTTTAGAAATCTTCTTTCATAATACTATGGTAAAAGGTGTCTACTTTAAGCACTGAGTCAACTCACCACTAAACACATGAAATAGCATTGGTCACAAATGTTTTCTGATACCACTCTTAGGGGCCCATTAGCATGGCGGTGGGAAAACCACTCCGACCGCCATGGTAGCGGAAAACAACCGCCCGCCTGTACTGTGGCAAATCCGGCGGTACAATTAGGATTAACCGCCCCAAAAAAACGACCGCAGCAGAATGAGCGGTCGACAGAAAAAACTCACAACAAGGCCACAAAGTGCACACAGCAAAATAGCCATGCACCCAAAAACACAGAACACACCCCAACGACACAACCACATGGCAACTACAAAAATACAAATCCCAGGACAAACCACACAAAACACCTGACAGCACTACCCCATTTGGACACACCCACATAGCTGAGTATAAAACAAGCCCCTTCCCTGACCACAATCCTTTGCACCACTCCACAACTGAAGGGCCCAATCCCTCCGAACCAAGGATAGGCAAATCAACACACCATCACCACTCACATCACACACAGCACCACCACCACTTCCACACCTGCACCTCTAACCCCTTTGCACATCACACACCATACACATCACTACCACCCCCACCACTCACACCCCTGCATCTATAACCCCTTTGCACATAACACACCATGGCAACCCAGAAAATGCCCAAATTCACTGAGAGTGAGTTGACAGTCAGGGTAGATGAGATAATCAGAGTAGAACCACAATTGTTTCATATCCTGGTCCAACAGACACTATTAGCCACAAGAGCACAAATGTGGGCAAGGATAGTTGATAAGGTCAATGCAGTAGGGACCACCCCGCGATCCAAAAAGGAAATCATGAAGCGGTGGCATGACTTGAAGAGGGTTGTGAAAGAGAAGAAGAGCAAGAACCGTGAGCTGACTCAGAGGACTGGCGGTGGCCCTCCCATTGCACCCAAAACATTCACTGCATGGGAGGAGAAGGTGCTTGCCATACTGCATCCAGAGAGTCTCACTGGAATAGCTGGGGGAGTGCAGGCTGGTAAGTACCAACAAATGTATACCATTACACTGCTATGTACAGTCTTGCACAACTACAAAGCTACATCTCCCAGGCCCAAGTATATACATCTGCACACAATACCCAACACAGGTCTCACAGATGTAACATTTACTCCATCTGAATCACCCCAAAGGTAGCCAACATTTACAGGGTTGAATGTGTCCAGGCAACCAGCACTACAACTTCCAACAGGCCCCCCATCCCACCCCTGAGAAGGATGTAGCACTCCCTCCCACCCAGAAGCATGGGGCAGCCATTGTATGGTTCCCCTCACCTACCAGGTAGGTAGCCATCTTCCCAGGGAGGGCTGTTTGGGGGCGGGAGGCCTGCAATACAACTTCCACCATGCACCCCTTTCCCACCCCTGAGCAGGATGGAGCACTCCCCCACCCAGAAGCATGTGGCAGCCATTGTATGGTACACCCTCACCTACCAGGTAGGTAGCCATCTTCCCAGGGAGGGCTGTTTGGGGGTGGGAGGCCTGCAATACAACTCACACCAGGTCCCCTGTCACACCCCTGAGCAGGATGGAGCACTCCCCCCTGAAGCATGTGGCAGCCATTAGATCACTACAAACAAACTAACAGGTAGGTAGCCATCTTTCCAGGGAGGTCTGTTTGGGGGTGAGAGGTCTGCAATACAACTCACACCATGGCACCCATGTCTCACCCCTGAGCAGGATGGAGCACTCCCCCCACCCAGAAGCATGTGGCAGCCATTGTATGGTACACCCTCACCTACCAGGTAGGTAGCCATCTTCCCAGGGAGGGCTGTTTGGGGGTGGGAGGCCTGCAATACAACTCCCACCATGCACCCCTGTCCCACCCCTGAGCAGGATGGAGCACTCCCCACTGAAGCATGTGGCAGCCATTAGATCACTACAAACAAACTAACAGGTAGGTAGCCATCTTTCCAGGGAGGTCTGTTTGGGGGTGGGAGGCCTGCACAACAACTCACACCATGGCACCCCTGTCCCCCTGTAGCAGGATGGATCACTCCCCCCACCCAGAAGCATGTGGCAGCCATTGTATGGTTCACCCTCACCTAACAGGTAGATAGCCATCTTCCCAGGGAGGGCTGTTTGGGGGTGGAGGCCTGCAATACAACTCACACCAGGTCCCCTGTCACACACCTGAGCAGGGTGGAGCACTCCACACCCAGAAGCAGTTGGAAGCCATTGTTTCACTACAAACAAACAGGTAGGTAAACCTCTTAACAGGGAGGGCTGTTTGTGGCTGGGAAGACTTCACTACAACTCCTACCAGGCCCCCTGTCACACACCTGAGCAGGATGGAGCACTCCCCCCTGAAGCATGTGGCAGCCATTAGATCACTACAAACAAACTAACAGGTAGGTAGCCATCTTTCCAGGGAGGTCTGTTTGGGGGTGAGAGGTCTGTAATACAACTCACACCATGGCACCCATGTCTCACCCCTGAGCAGGATGGAGCACTCCCCCCACCCAGAAGCATGTGGCAGCCATTGTATGGTACACCCTCACCTACCAGGTAGGTAGCCATCTTCCCAGGGAGGGCTGTTTGGGGGTGGGAGGCCTGCAATACAACTCCCACCATGCACCCCTGTCCCACCCCTGAGCAGGATGGAGCACTCCCCCCTGAAGCATGTGGCAGCCATTAGATCACTACAAACAAACTAACAGGTAGGTAGCCATCTTTCCAGGGAGGTCTGTTTGGGGGTGGGAGGCCTGCACAACAACTCACACCATGGCACCCCTGTCCCCCTGTAGCAGGATGGATCACTCCCCCCACCCAGAAGCATGTGGCAGCCATTGTATGGTTCACCCTCACCTAACAGGTAGATAGCCATCTTCCCAGGGAGGGCTGTTTGGGGGTGGAGGCCTGCAATACAACTCACACCAGGTCCCCTGTCACACACCTGAGCAGGGTGGAGCACTCCACACCCAGAAGCAGTTGGAAGCCATTGTTTCACTACAAACAAACAGGTAGGTAAACCTCTTAACAGGGAGGGCTGTTTGTGGCTGGGAAGACTTCACTACAACTCCTACCAGGCCCCCTGTCACACACCTGAGCAGGATGGAGCACTCCCCCCTGAAGCATGTGGCAGCCATTAGATCACTACAAACAAACTAACAGGTAGGTAGCCATCTTTCCAGGGAGGTCTGTTTGGGGGTGAGAGGTCTGCAATACAACTCACACCATGGCACCCATGTCTCACCCCTGAGCAGGATGGAGCACTCCCCCCACCCAGAAGCATGTGGCAGCCATTGTATGGTACACCCTCACCTACCAGGTAGGTAGCCATCTTCCCAGGGAGGGCTGTTTGGGGGTGGGAGGCCTGCAATACAACTCCCACCATGCACCCCTGTCCCACCCCTGAGCAGGATGGAGCACTCCCCCCTGAAGCATGTGGCAGCCATTAGATCACTACAAACAAACTAACAGGTAGGTAGCCATCTTTCCAGGGAGGTCTGTTTGGGGGTGGGAGGCCTGCACAACAACTCACACCATGGCACCCCTGTCCCCCTGTAGCAGGATGGATCACTCCCCCCACCCAGAAGCATGTGGCAGCCATTGTATGGTTCACCCTCACCTAACAGGTAGATAGCCATCTTCCCAGGGAGGGCTGTTTGGGGGTGGAGGCCTGCAATACAACTCACACCAGGTCCCCTGTCACACACCTGAGCAGGGTGGAGCACTCCACACCCAGAAGCAGTTGGAAGCCATTGTTTCACTACAAACAAACAGGTAGGTAAACCTCTTAACAGGGAGGGCTGTTTGTGGCTGGGAAGACTTCACTACAACTCCTACCAGGCCCCCTGTCACACACCTGAGCAGGATGGAGCACTCCACACCCAGAAGCAGTTGGAAGCCATTGTCTCACTACAAACAAACTAACAGGTAGGTAGACCTCTGAACAGGGAGGGCTCTTTGTGGCTGGTAAGACTGCACTATGACTTCCACCAGGCCCCCTGTCACACACCTGAGCAGGATGGGGCACTCCACACCCGGAAGCAGTTGGAAGCCATTGTCTCACTATAAACTAACTAATAGGTAGGTGGAACTCTGAACAGGGAGGGCTGTTTGTGGCTGGGAAGACTGCACTACGACTCCCACCAGGCCCCCTGTCACACACCTGAGCAGGATGGAGTACTCCACACCCAGAAGCAGTTGGAAGCCATTGTCTCACTACAAACAAACAAACAGGTAGGTAGACCTCTTAACAGAGTTGGCTGTTTGTGGCTGGGAAGACTGCAGTAATACTACCATCAGGCACCCTTGTTCCCAAGCTCATCAAGATGGACCACTCACCCCCACTAAGATGCATATGGCAGCCATTGCATTTTACACTTCAAACTAACAGGTAGATAAGCATATTATGCCCTCTTGTCCCACCCCTGAGCAGTATAGAAGCCTCCACCACACATGCACACACACACAGATGTCTCACAAATCCAACCCAAATGTGAAAACAGAACAGCTAAGTAGCCAATACATGCACCCAGCCATCCCCACAAAAAGCATGGTGCCATATGACAACACCAGCCCTCTCATCACACAAAAATACACACAGATCCTATTGCCACTCACAGTGTGCAGACAGCTAAGCAAATGTAACTGTCACATCAACCAAAGTGTGACAAACCAATTCACATGTAGAAGAAAGTCTGTGCACAATCATGCACAGCACTGAATACCATGTGTAAGTGTAGTCATGTGGCCAGAGCAGCAAGGACCATATGAAAAACAAAGTAAGCATGGCTGGTGGTACAAATTTAGATTTGAACATGACATGACAAAGGTATGCATGAGATAACAATGGCCAGTCCATGCTCAGATGGAACGTCTGCCAGGGCAGAGTGTTCAACAAAGAGGCGTCACAGAAAATCTTTGTTGCGCTAGTCCCTAGATGCAACCTGTCCCTGTAATCACAAAAAATATGCAAGTGGCACATGGTATGTTTTAAAAACCCGTATTATAGTAGGTCAGCACTCCAAGTTCACCAAAATTACTTATGGGTAAATGTCTTAATTGATGAATGAGAATTGTGTATAATCCCTTAATGCGTGCTACTGCGTGAAAGGGTATAGCCCTATACCCTGTTAATGAAATTCTAGGTGAGGACCTGGGAATACCCAAGTCTGCGCTGTGCACAGCTAAAGTCCCTGAAGGTTCATGTAATTGTCTTACTTTTTGCTGATCACTCAACATTAAAGTAAACATGTAGACAAAAGTTCTTCATCTAACATATATTGATCATAACATCATCATGATGTGATTCGTTTCAAAAACATAAATCTATTGCGATAAATCATCATGAATAAATTAAATGAATCTTGAGAAAGGCTAACACAAAATTTCTATGATGACCCAATGCATTTCGGGTTTGATAAAAACATTGACGTTTTGGACTATCCTTCTCCACACTGCCTTGTGACTGGCATCTGTCTGTTGGACTGGGTCACCACATCTATGTGGTGACTACTCTACTGTCTCATTTACCATATCTGTCAACTCACTGCTTCACTAATCACCTCAATGTAAATGTTCACCCCCTCTCACATGTCAACATTGTAAATTAACACTCCTTACACACGTCATTGTTTCTGCTCCGTGTTTATGCCAGGATGTTCAGTCTTCACCGTGATTACAATGTACCAGGCGTATGGAATGTATTTGGTCAAGGAGAGGCTGAAGGGACCTAGGAAAACACACCAGAATAAGATTCACTAGTCTGGGTGTGGCATCACAGACATCACACAAGACTTACCATCAAGCTAATCCATCATGCACACATCACACTGAGCAACAGTGCCAATATACACATCCTGTAGATGTTCCAGGATACCCTGTCTCAGTAACATTGTCAGCCACCACTGAGTCAAAAACCGGCTGCAGTCACAAAGCTCACATAGACCCTCACAACAACACCAACATCATCATACAAAGTGTTGTACATCGTCACTCACCTTTAAGTGAAGTAGCGGGTGATGAGCTGTTGACGCAGGTCGACACCTTCCTCCTCTCCACTGCCCTCGTCACTGGACATGGGTTGGTTTGCAGGCGGGGGCCTTGGCTGGTCATCAGCATCTAGGATCAGGGAGATCTCCTTGCGAATGGCCAGGTTGTGGAGCATGCAGCATGTGACTACTATCTGACACACCTTCCTGGGCGAGTACATCAGTGCACCTCTGGTCTTGTCCAGGCAGCGAAATCGTGACTTCAGGAGACCAAAAGTACCCTCCACCACATGACGTGTCCTCCCATGGGCATCATTGTAGCGGACACCAGCTGGTGTCCAGGGATTCCGCAGTGGGCTCAGCAACCAAGGACAACAGGGATATGCAGAGTGACCTATGTGTAACTAACACAGAGAAACCTTGTATTGTTTCTGTGGCAGAGGCCAGCATGTCACACACACAACACGCTATTTGACTATGCATACTCACCCACAATCCATGCATACTCGGGAAGCAGATTGCCATCAGCTGTAGTACAATGCTGTTACACAGGATGTATGAGTCATGGGCTGAGACTGGAAACTTGACACACACGTGCAAGATGATCATATCTGTCTGAGACACCACTTGCACATTTATGGAGTGGAAGTGTTTACGATTCCTGTAGATGTGCTCACGTGCCTGTGGTGGAACAAGCCCAACATGCGTGCAATCAATGGCACCAACAACATGGGGGATGTGTCCAATGGTATAAAACTCTCCCTTCACAGCCGCTAATTCAGGCCCCCTGGGGAAATGGATGTATCTGTCCTTGTAGATCATCATAGCGGCCAGGACATCACGCAGCACCATGCTGAACATAGGTTGCGACATCCCACCTGCGCTGGCCACTGTCTTCTGGAATGATCCAGTGGCAAAAAAATGCAGGGCTGCCATCACCTTAGATGTTGGGGTGAAAGCTGTTGGATATATTCTGCGAGGCTGCAGGTGGGGCTCCAACATAGCACATATATTCTGTAGGGTGGCTCTATCCAGACGGAATTTCCGGATGATCTCCTCATTCTCCATGTCTGCCAGCACTGTGAACGGACGATACAGAGTTTGTCTCCTCCTAGGTGAAATGAAAGTGGACACATGCCACTGCAATACACCATGAGATGTGCACAACATCTTACGTTTTGACTGACACAACGCCAACAATGACTGTCATCACAATTGAGTTACAGAGCAGCTTACATGTAGGGACACCTTCTGCTACACTACTCGTACACTTGTCCCCTTTCACACAGCAAGTACCTCCGAAACAACATTCGACTATGAGAATGCACATAGGGATATGGCCACATCTAGCATGAGCAGGCCTGAGAGTATTTCATACAGCATATGTGTGAAACTGCAACACTACTGTCTCATACCTAGCTGCTGTACCTGACACACCTTCAGTCATAAGTTGCACATGGCACGCATCAACAACACAATGACCACAGGCTGAGCGTAAATGACAAGTGTGTGCATGATCCAGGAAAAGAAGGCAGTCAAATCTGCATATTCTTCATTGAGACATACATCGCTGTGAAGCTTCACTGCACTTTCCCACATTGACATCATTCTGTACACAAAAGAGAGTCCATGACAACACTGTTCTGTGTACATGCTCATCAATATCACAGGTGACATGTGAGGGAGTACATGTCAATGTACCAAATCACATACACAAACATGGCATGTGTCGTCAGTAGTGTGTTAAATTTCACATTGGCATTGTGAGCACAATGATGTGCCAATAATCATGTGGCCACTGTGCACTGTTGATCACTGCCCATTGGCCATTGACACAGCATGTTGTGTCCATAGGTGCTGTCAAAGTGCTCTGCCACCCAAATCCCTGTCACTCATGTTAATGTATGGTACGCAAGTCGCGGTAGCTACCGCCTGGCTCCTGCAGTGTGTCACCGCCAATGCCCAAGACACAATTGCGGTGGTGATAGATACGTATGTATTGCCAAATGGCAGTTGGCATGCTCCGCCACCCAAATACTAGTCACTCATGTTAATGTATGGCATGCAACTCATGGTAGCTACCACCTGGCCCCTGCGGTGTGTCACCGCCAATGCCCAAGACACAATCACGGTAGTAATAGATATGTATGTATCACCAAATGGTGGTTGGCATGCTCCGTCACCTAAATCCCGGTCACTCATGTTAATGTATGGCACACAACTCACGGTAGATACCGCCTGGCCCCTGCGGTGTGTCACCGCCAATGCCCAAGACACAATCACAGGAGTGATAGATATGTATGTATTGCCAAATGCCGGTTGGCATGCTCTGCCACCCAAATCCCGGTCACTCATGTCAATGTATGGCACGCAACTCACGGTAGCTACCGCCTGGCCTCTGTGGTGTGTCACCCCCATGGACCATGCCCTTACAGTCAATGGTAAGCGCGCTCACGGTGGCCTAATGCAATTTTGAAAATCGCGGTAGGCGTGCTCCACCACCGCGGGGACGGACATTGGATGCATTTGGAAGATGCACCACCATGGTAGAGTCCGTCTGGCCCCTGCGGTGTGTCAACGCCATGGACCATGCCCTTACAGCCAATGGGAAGCGCACTCACGGTAGCCTAATGCAATTTTTAAAATCGCTGTAGGCGTGCTCCGCCACTGCGGGGCTGGTCATTGGATGTATTCGGAAGATGCACCAAGCGGTAGCGTCCGCCTGGCCCCTGCGGTGTGTCACCCCCATGGACCATGCCCTTACAGTCAATGGGAAGCACACTCACGGTGGCCTAATGCAATTTTGAAAATCGCGGTAGGCGTGCTCCACCACCGCGGGGCCGTACATTGGATGCATTTGGAAGATGCACCACCATGGTAGAGTCCGCCTGGCCCCTGCGGTGTGTCAACGCCATGGACCATGTCCTTGCAGCCAATGGGAAGCGCACTCGCGGTAGCCTAATGCAATTTTGAAAATTGCTGTAACCGTGCTCAGCCACCGCGGAGCCGGTCATTGGATGCATTTGAAAAAGGCATCGCTGGAACACCAATTGCAGCAGCTTAGAACCACTGAAACGACCCCAGGGGCCTATATATGTGTGGGAAAGAGCCTCACATTTGCACTGCTCCCACAGTCTGCTGCCTGAGACCCCTCACCTACTGCTCCCTCCAGGGACTACTGCCTGAGATCCCTCACCTGCTGCTGCCTCCAGGGACTGCTGCCTGAGACCCCTCACCTGCTGCTGCCTCCAGGGACTGCTGCCTGAGACCCCTCACCACCCACTGCCGCTGCTGCTGTGACATGGCCACAGTGATGGCAAGGACTGAGAAGATCTGGGCCAGTCCCTTTACCAGCGAGGAGCTGGAGGTCCTGCTAGACAATTTGCTCACAAAGTATCCAAAGCTATATGGTGCCCCAAATGTCATGGTAAGTCTTCAACAGTGTGAGTGAGAGTGCAAGGGGGGCACACATGTAGTTGATCAGATGCAGTATGTGCCTGAGAGTGTGTGGTCGTGTCAGGCACTGCCTAACATGCTGTATCCGGGGGTAAGGGGTGTGTAGCCTTTATCACACATTTCCCAGCCTGCACATCAAGATTGGATGCAGATAGTTGGTAATGCAGGAGTCAGGACAGTGATTGCTTATGTGAATGGCTGTGTGGGTCCCTGTTGTCCATCTCAGTGTGAGTCACTTGGCCTGCACAGTCACCGCCCAAATTGACAAGGACACATCACTGAATGTACAGAGTGTGACGTGTTTTTTTTCATTACTCTCCATCAATGAGCCATCTCAGCCCTGTGGATTGCACACGACAGGCCTTGTGAGAAGGTGGTGTGTTCGTGAGATCATGTCCCTCAATGTGACATCCATTACACAGTGAGACATTCACAGGGCAAGGACATTGAGGGCTGCGCAGTGTTGGACACAGTGAGTCTACCCCCAAACATATGTTGATAGGTATGTCTTGCTCTACCTCAGAAATGGACAGTAGATGTGGACAGACTACACATGGCTTTCTTTGCTGGCATCCTGCACGTGTATGAGATGGGCAGGTACTGTGTCCACCCTCACACCTGTATGCATTTACCTGTGGTTCTCCCATGATGATGTACCATGTGAGGTGCATTCTTGTCTCTTTTAGACATATCTGTGGATTTGTGATGAGTCACTATCATGCTACTGTCCTGAGAGATTTTGGTGGATAACACTGTGTCACTGATGTTTTCCCCACTTGTCTCCCATGCCTGCAGCTCAAAGTACACCAGCGTAAGTCCATGTGGAGGGCCATTGCAAGCAAGGTGCGGGCTCTGGGTGTCTCAAACCATCGGCGCACCCACTGCCACAAGAGGTGGGATGACATCTGCCAGCTGAGCAAGAACGTGGCAGAGATGACACGGGCTGCTCCCTCAGACTGGCAGGTTGGCACGGCACAGCATGACACCACTAACGGCCCGCATCTTGGCCGTGACACAGCCTGAGCTGGATGCACGATTGAAGGAGCATGAACAGCAGACTAGGGGTGAGTATTCTGGCAAGGGTGACTTTGGCTGTGAGTGGCTGCATGTGTACAAAGCGTGGGCCAGCACTGGGCTGTTTGATGTCGGTAGTGTGGTGGAGTGGCTTGTAAGTGGCCTCTGTGCTGGGTGCAGCTATCATGCATTTGCCCTACCTGTACTTTCTAATGTAATATGAGTACTGGCCATTTACATAGCATTCTGAGTCGTGGTCTTAAGGTATTGTCTGCATTGGGGTAGTCTGGGGAATCACATGGAAGGGGACGGCAGTGTGCCCAATCTGAGTGTGCTTTCATCAATGCATGCATTGCCTGACCCCAGATTTGTGAGGCTTGGACATCTGACGCCAATGTGCAACAGTAGGTGTGCCCCAAAGTGCAACATGGTTGATGGCATGGGCTCATGGCCATTGTGGGATGTCACGTAGGAGTCTGTATCTGGTATGTCCCCTTCTGCTCCAACCAGTTCTGACAGTGGCAACATGTTGTAGGGTTCATCCTATCCCCCATCAGGGCCGTAGGTCTGCTCTGAGCTATTTGTGTGTCGGATTGAACGGAGCCACGGGCAGGAAATTGGGTTGTGTGGTCATCACATGGCTCACTTCTGCTTGGTTTTCTTGTTTACACGCACTGTTCGAGTTAAAAATTGAGGTTGCACAATGTTATTGCACAGGGTGGTGTGCAATGTGTCAATTTCTTCATCTTCAGTGATGCTTTGCTTGCATATGTTTGTTCTGTTGCTGCCATTGAACTGACCCTACATCTCTCTCTCTCATGCAGCATCTCCCGTGGTCACGGAGGGACAGGGGACGGACACCAGTGGTAAGGCATCAGGCACAACAGCTGCACAGGAGCACAGTGATACAGATGTGACCAGCACCTCTGAGGGAGACAGGAGTCTGATGGAGGAATCACAGCCAGAGACGCAAAGCTCAACATTATCTGATGCCGGCAGTGACGCATCCATATTGGCGGGCACAGGGAACGGGGACTCTGCCTCGTCCTCCACCACACAGCATACAGTGCCCACCCTCCCACCTACTTCCACTGTTGCTGCCCGTGTTCGCACCAGTAATAAGGGAAGAGTGTCCTTCACCCCAGGCACCGCTGCCCCTACCCCTGTCCCCCCTGCTGCCCTCACTGCTGAGTCTGTGGAACATTTGTGCCAGCTGTGTGTGGGCCAAACAGCTCTCCTCAATGCCTTCATAGACCATGACAAAAAGTTGGCACAGGTGGTTGCTTTCATGGAGGGCATACATTCAGACGTGGGTGTGCTCCACTGGACTGTCCAGTCTTTGTCCAACGCAGTGACTGCAGACCTTCAACTGGCGCAATGTCAGAGTCCAGCTCCAGTCCCTTTGTCCACCCCCCTGCCAGTGGCCACATCTGACGATAATGACCAGGCACCACAGACATCAAGGGCAAGATACAGCACTCGCAGCACACAGCAGCCCAAGTGGTCCAGGGCGCAGACACCATCCCCACAGAAAACTAAAGCCACCCCAGAGCGCAAAGACAAAAGCCCGTCAGGTGACACCAAGGGCCACAAAGCCAAGAAGCAGACCTCAGGGTCACATGTCTCAGAGACATCCACAGCCAAAGAATCTCCTGTCCCAAAACTGTTTCGCAGAGACAAGCAGACAGTTTCCGTGCCCACTGAGAAGGTTGTGCCTGTTAAGAGTACACATAAGAAGAGCTCCAAGGCAGATTCACCCACAACCTCGACTCCCATCCCAAGCCCAGTGAAGCAGGGAAAGGAGGGCACTGTAGGGGGCACACCTGGTAAACAGGGGATGGAGAGGCAAGTGCAGGACAAGTGTATCGCTGGATCCAGCACATGCCCAAAGGGAGGGCCACCGTCTGCACCTGATGCAGCTTTGGTGGTGAGTGTGCCTGTTGTGTCCACTCCATTTCCCATGAATCCCAAGACAGGGAAGCCATTTAGAGTCCCCAAGAAGTGGAAAGGCACCCCTCCACAATCTCCCACCCACACTGTGTCTCACATCAGCATGACTCCACCTCCAAGTGCCACTGCACCACCTGGTCCAAGCAGCCCTCCGGCATCCCAAGCCACTGATGCCTCTACCTCAGCTGGGCCTCTCGCTCCCCGGTCAAGTGCTCCAACTGTCCCTGACACACAGCCTGCTGCCAGTCCGACTGCTAGCCAATTCTGAATGGTAGTGACCCTCACACACCTGTCTCTCCCACAGTGGTGCCTATGCTGCCCATTGTTACACCCCTGACTGTGTTGCTGACCATGGCAGGCTACAGTCGCACACATTCCCTGTGCAGCTTCTCATGTACTTATTCTGCACCTTGGACTGGCCACTGGCCTTGCTGTTTTCCCCTTCCCTGTGCAGCTTCTCATGGAAATACTCTGCACCTTAGACTGGCCACTGGCCTTGTTGCTCCTTGCTGTGTTAAACTATTCCCTGTGCAGCTTCTCATGGACATACTCTGCACCTTGGACTGGCCACTGGCCTTGCTGTTTTCCCCTTCTCTGTGCAGCTTCTCATGTCCTTACTCTGCTCCTTGGACTGGCCACTGGCCTTGTTGCTCCTTGCCGTGTTAAACTATTCCCTGTGCAGCTTCTCATAGACATACTCTGCACCTTGGACTGGCCACTGGCCTTGCTGCTTTCCCCTTCCCTATGCAGCTTCTCATGGACATACTCTGTACCTTGGACTGACCACTGGCCTTGTTGCTCCTTGTTGTGTTAAACTATTCCCTGTGCAGCTTCTCATGGACATACTCTGCACTTTGTGCTGGCCACTGGCCTTGCTCTTGTCTAATATTAGTGCCTATCTGTGCAATATGTGAAAAAAAGCAAGTTGCTCCTGTTGTCTGTTTTCTCAGTGTCCTTACTGAATAAACGTTTTGCTGTGTGGGTATATTTTACTGTGCCACATACTCTGTATGCCACTTCAACATTGCCAATGGCTTGTCTCACTTTTTCTTGTTTTTACAGGGGTGACAGGGACTTCAGTTCTTCCTGACTCTGATGCTTGTGGGTGCAGTGATGGTGGTCTTAGATGAAATACCGTTATCATTGTCATTCTTTGTTCCTGTTAGCTATATTGTACACATGTCAGGTTTGGGGGCACTGCCAGAACATAGTGGTATTCTATCCACAGGATTGCAGGCAGGCTGGCCAGGGTCATCTTGTATGTGTGATCTTACTTTATGTGTGCCCAGCGGTGTAGGTGTATAGTCATGTTGTGATTGTCAGTCATCCCAGTCACTTTGCTTGCTTTCAATGTGTGCACTTGGGTGGTCAAGAAGTGTGCAATGTGAAGGGGGTGACTTAGTTGTGAGTGTTGATGTGTGTGTGCCCCTGAAGTGTCAACTACACACATGTGTCACCCAGGATTGGAGTGCCTGTTTGTGTGATTGGTAAGCCCAGTGATTGCGTGCACATGTGTGTGTTGTATGCTGTGCACTGTGCGGTGTGTTGGTGTGTCCTTGCAGTTCTGGCTGACTCCTACTTGTTGTTTTTGTCAATTGTGAATATGCAGAGTATGTGACTGGCAAGTTAGTGTTGTGTTTTGTTGATCATCCATGTGTCTTGATGCTGTTTGTGGTCACTGTGCATACCTGCCCAACCACACTGACATGGTGGGTGTGATTTTCTCATGCATTGCTGTCACATGGGGCTTTTTTGCCTCCAGTATGGCATGGGGTGTGTGGTGTCATACCATCCCCTATCTGTGCTTCAGATGCCTACCCATTGTGAGTCTACACTCCATCTATTTGTGTATGGTACACTCCTGCTATGTCCAATACTGAGGTACACACCACTTCACTTTAATGTCAGCTGTCCCCTTGTAATGCCTGTGTGTGCGCCTCCCCATCACTTCATTTGTGACACTGTGCTTTGTGGAGCAGATCTTTGCACAGGGGGAATGTGCCACTCAGGACATTTTCGCAATTGGTTATATGTGATTTTCTTGTACCGTTCAGCAGTCATGGTTGCTCATATGCAGTTCAAATGTTAGTGCTGCACAATCCTCTGGTCAAGATGTTTCCACTTTGGTGTCCCAGACTTGTGCATCTGTGGGTGTTGGGTTAGGTGTACGTGTGTTTGCTGAGGTACTTCTTGAATTCCAGAGTGTGATGTTGTCAGTGTGCTGTTTTGATTATTTTTGTGGGTGTTCATGGTGTGTCACTCACATCTGTGTGAGAATGGTATGTTGTGTGTGCACACACTGCTTGTCATGCATGCAGTGCTGTCAGTGTATGTAGCCTTGTCCTTGCCTGGTGTGCATCCCCTGATGTCGTGCTGTGTTTGCTGTGTGATTTATTGGCATGTGCATCTGTTGTGGGTTTGATGTGGCTGTGTTGTCTCTTGCAGATGACAGATGCTATGTGTGTGGTGTTCTATTTGCATGTCTGTGTGTGTGTGTTTTGTTGGTGTGGTGTGTTTCATTCAGATGTGTGTTGCCAGTGTGGTGTGTCTTACTTGTGTGTCTGTCACATGGACTTAGGTCTATTCTAGTTCCTGTGCTTGTGTTAGGCGTGTCCTTGGTGTTTTCTCCTCTCATATTTGTGCTGTCTCTTGTCATTCTTGTGCATGTGCAGGCATGTGGTACACTGTGACATCATGTTGACTTGATGGGTGGTGTGGTATGTCTGTCTGTGTGTCATTGTGGGCCCATTTCTCCCAGTTTGTGTCCGTGTTTATTTTGTGATGGTGCACTTCTTGTCTGTGTTGTGGTATGTTGTCTGTGCAGTGTTCCTGACTGATGAGGTTGTTCACCCCTGTTCTGGCTGTGCTTCCATTGCCTTTCCACAGTTTGGCTGAACAAGTCATGTCTGGTCTTGTTGTGGTTCTGTGTGTGTTTTTGTTGAGTTATGTGTTTGGCAGTTGTTTTTGTGAAGACATTGGTTCTGGCATCCCTGTGTGTTTGTGATGTTTGTGGATACCCCTGGGGAGTGTGATTGTTTGTCTGTGTATTGACTGGACATTATTGACACCCTTCTGTGTGTCTGGCACTGGTTTTGTGTGCTGCATGTGTGATGGGGGTAAGTGTGAAGATTCCTACTTGTGTTTAACCGTCATGGAGTGTGTCAATGGGCCCTTTGTGTAGTGCTGCTGATATACTCATGTCAAGTAGTTGGCTGTTCACAGTTTGACTTCAGGGCCTCCCTTTCATCCCTGTGCCAATACATGGGTTGCCTTGCTGTCTCTCTGAGTTGTTGCACTGAGGTGACTGTGGTTTGATCTCACTCACTGCGCCAGCCATGTGTGATTTAATCGGCTGAGGGTGTTGTTACATGTTCCTTGTCTTGCATGTGATGTACAATTGCTTGGTGGTTATCTTCTTGGCCTTCCATTTGTGTGCACCTCATTTTAGCTTTCCTATAGGTTTTGCTCCATTGCTGCTGGTATGTGGTCTGTGTATGTGGCTGTGTGTCAGTGTGGGGTATGTCTGTGTGACTTGGCAGGCTGTGTGTCCAGTGGTGTGATTGTTCATTATCTGTGTGTGTGTTCAGTTTGTGCTTGGAATCAGTTTTCTTGCCATGTGTGTGGTTGTGTGGTGGTGTGTGGGTTGCCCTGGCCCTGTGCGTCTGTGCTGTGTGTAACTCTGCAGCCACTCCTGCTGTGGCTGTCTCCCTATTTGTTTGGTGTGTGGTGTAGGGTGTGGGTTCACATGGCTTGTTGTTGTGCAGGGTGGGCACAGGAGGGGCACATGGCATGTCCCTTCTTCTTGGGGGGGGCAGTGTGTGGAGGTGGAGGTGTGGCTCTGTGGTCTTGATGCTGTTTGTGGTCACTGTGCATACCTGCCCAACCACACTGACATGGTGGGTGTGATTTTCTCATGCATTGCTGTCTCCCTATTTGTTTGGTGTGTGGTGTAGGGTGTGGGTTCACATGGCTTGTTGTTGTGCAGGGTGGGCACAGGAGGGGCACATGGCATGTCCCTTCTTCTTGGGGGGGCAGTGTGTGGAGGTGGAGGTGTGGCTCTGTGGTCTTTGTGCACTGCCCATGCCTGGCACTGGCCCTGCCTTCTGCATTGTGTGCATGTTTTCCTGCGTCTTCACCGCTGTGGTCACGTGACTGGGACATAACTTCATGATCGCGGTTGATGGGTGACCTGGATGCGGGGGGGTGATTTACTGACAGGTAGGACATGTGTGGACTGGAATCCTATATCAGCCCATGAGTTGTGTGTTGTGGTTGTGTGCGGGATTGTGTTATTGCGTACCCGCGGCGTCCTCCGCGATGGTCCTTGAGTTGCTGGTAATGGGCCCATTGCGGTCGGGACCGGGTGGAAGGGACCGGGACTCTGGTTTGGCGGTCTGCTATCGTGCTTCCGTTGTGTCTGGTTGGGCGGTTTCTCTGCTGCGGAGAGACTGGCTGTTTGGGGCATCCTGATTTGTACGGCGGTTGGGATGTCATTTCGCACGGTGGTGAATCTCCATTGGCTCCCACCGCCGCGGTGGCGGGCGCACTTTGAGGGCAGCACACGTCGCACCGCGGCGGATGGAAATGGGCTATGTTTGGCCATACTAATATGGCGGCCGTGAGAACGGCTGGTGCCGTGTGGAAAAAAGCATTTTTCGCCACCGTCAGCAACGCGGTGGTGCCTCCGCCCACCATACTAATAGACCCTTAATGTTCAGATAATGCACATATTTTGAGTTGACAGCCCCACCTCCTGCCTGTCACAGGAAGCACTGCTGTCTCTCACATCTCTCCTGCTCAAACATGAGGCAATTCAATTAAATCATTGTTTGCTTGAAGAATTGTGAGGCAATTTGCCTTAGTTATGGAATAAAGCAAACATTTAGATTAGCCATTGAATAATTTACACTTACTTGTGTGTGTAGCTTTAAATTTCAGCAAACCTTAAATTAGGCATCAAGTAATTTATACTTTACTGGTGTGTGTAGCTTTAAATTATTTCCCTGTTGAAATATATATCAATGCAATATGTTATCAAGGTTTGCATGTAACAGTTTAAGCACACATATGTCTAATGTTAACATGCAACCGAGATTTACATCCATTGTTTCCTGACCCCAAACTGTGCATAATGTATGACTAGCATGACGAAATAATAGGTTCTAAAATATTGTTGAAGTTCTATATTCTTTTTAGATTTTACGATTCTCTCTTTGTACATGCATCATTATAAAAATGCATTGATCTTTGTACTGGAGCACTCTCCAACACATTCAAAACTACTTTTCCCACCTTATAACATTTTACCAATGAGGTGCTCCGAAAAGTGAATTAAATAATTTCCTGGTTCACAATCATAGGAAAAGGACACTTTTTGCATCGTCACCCCGATTATTTCTGCCCTGCTGCTTTTGTTTTTTGATTCTGTGCACTGGATTCTGCTAACCAGTCCCATTCATGTACTCTGACACCTAAACATGGTGAAATTTGTTATACTTGTAATTGGCATATTTAACTTACCTATTCCTTACCTATCTAGTTTATGGTACAAAGTGTATCCAGGGCCTGTAAGTTCAATATTACTAGTGGACTGCATCACCCATTGTACCACCAGCTATGGTGACATTGCAAACATGTAGCCTGGATGTGGCAGATTTAAACTGTGAATTCAATCTATTGAAATAACCCATTTCCATTTTGACATGTCTAAATCGTCCTTTTAAATCTAAAAAGCCACCTTTTAGTCGACCTTACTGCCCATAAGATAGGGTGCAGGGTATTTAAAAGTAGGACATGTAAAAATGTAATCTTAAACATGTCCTTAATCTGAAAATGCTCCAACAGCAATTCACATTGTAACAAGACTCACTGTTCTATAGGGAAATGCTGGTTTACAATATTACATTTAATTATGGTAATTTTGGTTATAAAAGAACTAGAAATATAATTTAAAGACAATTGTTAAAAATCCAATTTAATGGTGAAATCAAATTTTTAATAGCTAATGGTTACCTTTTTTACTGCAAAAAGCCTCGGGAGGCTCATTTGCATGACCTCCAACTGTCACCTGGAGGCTGAATATCCCCCTTGATGAGGTGGGAATACTTCACCCAGACCAAGACAAACTCCTTGTTTTGGAGAGGTTTTTATGTTTCTCTTGCAGTATGACCAACAGGACTGTGACCAAGAACTTGATTAACTTTAAAGTGGCCTACCCTCCCACAGGCAAATATTAGTGGAGGTTCACTAACACAACATGGATGTAAAAAATATCGATGGAAAAAATATCAGGTAAAAAATATAGACAACAAAAATATTGACTCCTATACTTTAACAGGTAAGTACAAAAATATTGAATCAAAAATATTGATGTAAAAAATATAGATGTAAAACATATTGATTTAAATATATATATAAAATAAAATAATATATATAAAATATATTAAATATTAATATTAACAAAATGAATTACATTTATATACACTTTTACAAAATATTATAAATAAACTTAAAAAAACACACACACATAAAAATGTATATATATATATTTACTTTAAAATATTTAATGAACTAGTATCTTTAATCTATCTTAAAACTTTAAAATATATAAAAATATTATATATATATATATATATATATATATATATATATATAAAAAACCTACTGGCGGTCGCCAGTAGGTAGTTATAGTTACAACCTAGTTTCCATAGGAAAAGCATTTTTTGATTTGCTAATAACTTTGGCGTCGTTTGATGAATCTTTGCGAAATTCTAAAAAAGAAAAGTCTATCCAGGTCAGCTCCAATCCTGAAAGTTTGGGGGTGATTCATCAAGTGGGGGCTGAGAAAAAAGGGGGGGGCCCAAAACACGTTTTCGCCATGTTGATTTCGATAGGAAATTTAGCGACGAGCTACAGCTCCAACTGCTAAACGGAATTACCCCAAATTTGGCAGAAAGGTAGAGCTTGGTTCAGAAAGTGACCTTTTTTTTTTAATGGTGTAAATCCGTTCAGTAGTTGCTGAGAAATTAGAAAAATACAAGTTTTGATATCTGGGCGGAGCC
Organism: Triturus cristatus; assembly: GCF_964204655.1. NCBI lineage: Eukaryota > Metazoa > Chordata > Amphibia > Caudata > Salamandridae > Triturus > Triturus cristatus. The sequence goes on from NC_140584.1 coordinate 389,991,795, forward strand.
TAAGTCCCGTGCACGAGCTTCACTGTGATTGACTGTCAACACTTCAAACCAGGAAGTGTTGGCAGCCATCTTGTGACTCGGTAAAAGCGAGTCACCAGAAAACAGAGAAACAAAGGTATAAAACAAGAGAAGGGGACAGGGTAGAAACACTCTGACCCCCTAGGCCTGCTCAGGGGGTCCCAGAATGACACTCAGGGCCAAAGAAAGCATTTTTTTTTTTTTAATATATCGGCGCAATTCGCACTGGGGTCGTGGGTTCCTGCATTTTATTTTAATGAGACCCCGGGGTGAGCTAGGTCCCGGGGGCATTTCTTAAAAAATAATAGCGGGGGCTCGCTGGGGCTACGGGGGCCCTCTGGGGTCCGTGCAGACCCGGGGCTTCACTCATGTTGGGAGGGGGTTGCGCGGCCCCCCTCCTGGAGTCCTCCATGTGCTTATATTTTGGCATAGTTTGACGAATCTTTACTAAATTTTCCAAAAGGTTTCTCTTTTTTGATCAGCTCCTATCTTTAAAGTTTAGGGGTGTATTGAGGATGTATAAGGTTGGTTGTTGATTGAAAGCAAGTTTATTGTGAGATATTTGCACCCACGACCAGAGCCTCTCTGCGAGATACGCTCTTCATGGTCCCTCTCCCCACATCACTGTTCTGCAGCTATCCCTTTGGAAGCAGATGGCCCACACCTTTCCCTATACCAGTCGGCCCGCAGGTGTTCCTCTGTGAGCTGGTCTGCAGCTCTCCCTCTGCAAACTGACGAGCCGCGGTTCTCCCTCTATGAGCCTGCCAGTAGGCTCGCAGCTCTTCATCTACGAGCCAGGCCGCCAGCTCGTAAGTCTCTGAGAACAGATGCAATGGCGGCAACGATCATGCAGGTCGGACACCCACCACTGCTCCGACATCCCCCAGTAGGAGCTCCTTGTCTGCCATCCCCTCACCCCCGCCCCCCACAAACAAATGTGAGAGTCACGTTAGGGAATCTGGAAAGTAAAAAATTGGGTAATGTTGTTTAATTATTAATAAGAAGATGCTTGTGAGGTTGGACAAATAAGAATCTTAGTCATGCATGGATTTACATATAAAACATTTTATTAAAACAAAACAACAACAAATAAAACTATGTACAGCCATGTTGTGTTATCGCTGGACCATTTGTGAATCACAGCCTGCAAGCCAAAAGAAAGATAAGATGGTGCGTCATGCATTCAGCAAAGGAGAAAAAGAAAGAGAGAAAGAGTGAGAGAGAGGGAGAGAGAGAGAAAGAGAGAAAGTGTGAGAGAGAGAAAGGAAGAGAGGGAGAGGGAATGTTGACACTGGAGAAAATCTTTGCAGCTCACCTTTTTGCCACCTGTGTGTCTCCAACCACGTGCCGGGACATAGCGCACCCTCAAGTTAAGTCACCTGAAAGATAGCATAGAATTAGTAATTGCAGAGTACATACAACTGCACACGCCTAATTATCTGTTTTGCCAATGGGCACTCAGGCTGATACATCCCATCCACTCCCACTGCTCGGAGGTATCTGTGCGCTCTTGTGCGCCCAGGCTGCTGCACACTATCCGCCCTACCGCCCATAGGTGACTGCCCGCTGCTGCGGAAAGAAGCCTCTCTGCTCACCTTCCGCCACCAGTGTGTGTGTAAGAAGGTCCACCACATGCTGAAGCAACTTTCTCAGGCGTTGTCAGGATGGCCACGCATCATCTCAGGTTCTACACGCGTTCAGCTGTGGTGGTGTTGGGGGAGGACGTCGATTTGTGAATCACAGCCTGTTAGATAAAAAGCAAGATAAGATTGTACATCATGCGCCCATCAAAGGAGAGAGAGAGAGAGAGAAAGAACGAGTGAGAGAAAGTCAGAGAGAAAAAGAAAGAAAGAGTGAGAGGACGACAGAGAGAAAGAGAGAAACAGTGGAAGTGAGAGGAAGAGAGAGAGAAAAAGAAAGAGTGAGAAGAAGACAGAGAGAAAGATTGAGAGAGACGAAGAGGGAGAGAAAGAGTGAGAGAGAGGAAGAGAGAGAGAAAGAGTGAGAGAGAGGAAGAGAGAGAGAGAAAGAGTGAGAGAAAGGAAGAGAGAGAGAAAGAGTGAGAGTGAGGGAGAGAGAAAAAGAGTGAGAGAGAGGAAGAGAAAAAGAGTGAGATACAAGGAAGAGAGAAAGAGAGAAACAGTGTAATAGAGGAAGAGAGAGAGGAACAGTGTCAGAGAGAGGAAGAGAGAGAGAAAGAGTGAGAGAGCGAAAGAGAGAAAGGAAAAATGAGAGGGAGAAGAAGAGACAGAGAAAGAGAGAAAGTGCAAGAGAGAGAAAGGAAGAGATGGAGAGGGAGAGGGAGTGTTGACACTGGAGAAAATCTTCGCAGCTCACCTTTCTGCCACCGGTGTTTCTCCAAACTGGGACATAGTGCACCCTCAAGTTTAGTCATCTAAAAGATAGTGTAGTATTAGTAATTGCAGAGTACATACAACTGCACACGCGTAGTTCTCTGTTTCACTGCTGTGCACTCAGGCTGCTGCACCCCATCCACTCCCACTAGTCAGAGGTGTCTGTGCGCTCTTATACGCCCAGGCTGCTGCACACGATAAACTCCCACCACCCAGATGTGACTGCCCGCAGCTGCGGAAAGAAGCCTCTCTGCACACCTTCTGCCACCGGCGTGTGTGTAAGAGGGTCCACCACATGCCAAAGCAACCTTCTCAGGCATTGTGTACTCGCGGTGAAACAGAGCGCACAATTCAAAGTGGGTGTTGATTGTCAGGATGGCCACGCATCATCGCAGGGTCCACACGAGTTCAGCTCTGGTGGCACTGAGTGGCGGGAGTTCCGTGTTGGGGGGGCCTCAATTCGTGAATCACAGCCTGTTAGATAAAAAGTAAGATAAGATTGTGCGTCATGCGTCCATCAAAGGAGATAGAAAGAGAGATAGAGAAAGAAAGAAAGAGTGAGAGGAAGACAGAGAGAAAAAGAAGGAAAGAGTGAGAGGAAGACAGAGAGAAATAGTGAGAGTGAGATGAAGAGAGAGAGAGAGAAAAAGAAAGAAAGAGTGAGAGGAAGACAGAGAGAAAGAGAGAAAGAGTGAGAGAGACAAAGAGAAAGCAAGCTCCCACATCTGAAACATAGTACAGAATTAGTAATGGCAGAGTATATACGACTGCGCATGCCTAAATTGCTGTCCCGCCGCTGCGCACCCAGGCTGCTGCACCCCATCCACTCCCGCCGCCCACAGGTGTCTGCCTGCCCTGAGCACCCAGGTCTCACTGCTCACCTTTTCACGGACAGGGCACCCTCCACATCATGCAGCCCCGCTCCACAGGCCAACAGGTCTCACATTTGGTGCTGCGTCTTGATTTTGCCATCGTAGAGGACATACCAGTGCACCCATCATCATCGCAGGTTGCACACCCACTCAGCACTTGCGGTGCCACTAACACAGTGACCAGTGAGGCCATGCTGTTTGATGGCTCAGGCCTACACTGAAATGGAAATGGTGTCCAGGACGTACGCCCGGTCTTTTTTATTGGGAGGGTCACGTGACCTGTGACGTATGTGCTGGATGGTTGTGGTGTGGGTATATACTAGCCGTGAGGGAGTGGCTGTGGCGTACTGACAACTAGGGTGTGACCAGCAGATCACTGCAATGAAAATCTGGACCATGTAGCGTTGTTGTCCTTCCCTGTAAGCGTAAGTAGAGTGGGCAGGCCTTGCGTATGCCAGTCCTGCGTGAGGCTGTGAAGAATGACCCCCCGGCGCTATGGGCGTGGCTCCATCGTGAGCTGTATGAGGAATCAACTGATGCGGCACTGTTGCTATATTGGGCTAGATCAAGGACAATTGAGCTATATTTTTCCTGGTTGTGCGGTAAAATTTTGGTTTGTGCTAGTTGCCAGATTATAAATATATACACAGCGCTCCAGCAAAGTAGTATGTTAAAGCGCTTTATTAGACAAATATTTACTTGGCAGCCTGCTGCAACATCAGTTCCAATGCATTCACCGCCTGCTTGACAATGTCTCTGCCCCTCCTTCCTTAAAGTAGCGATATTGGGCTACTTTGGGCTACTTTTTGGTTGGCTTTGGGCTAGAGAATGCTTAAAAAATCCGGCAACACTGACATTCGGGTGTTCTTGTTGTAGTGCTGCCGTCACCCTGGTCACAAGTGTCAATGTGTCACTCTGTGAGCCAAGAACCACAACATGGCCATCATGGAAGGTACGGGGAATCACTAACCTTACATTGATCCATAGTTCCACACAAGAAATATGGGGGACATGACACATCTGTGTGGATGTGAATGTTTATTGCACATTCAGTGGAGTATTGCAGCTGTAGCAATACAGGGCCATGCAAAGCCCAAATTTCAGTTTTTGGGACATGGAGGGCAGCCAATTAGAGACAAGCTCATTGTTGGAGTTAGGCTGCGCCAACATATTTACTTTTACAATCACTCCGCCAATCGCCACGTACTTATAAATTCACTATACACTCTCCTTGCAGTACTCTAATCGTCCAGTCTCTATGTACGAACTTGTACAATGACCCAGACAAAGTTACATAACCAAAGTTTTCTCCCACTGTCAAAGGTAAGTTGGTTGCATATGCTGTCCAGAGCACAATGTAATTTGGTAGGGCTCAGGGGCAGCATGCTCCATACATATGAACACATGGACACAGATAGATAGTGGAACTGGGTACGGGCACGTGCGCTCGACTCCTTTTTATTACCAGGGTCACATGTCCAGTGACGTCTGTGCTGGATGCGTGTGGGGTGAGTGTAAGCCAGCCCTCCAGGAATGGATGGTGCTGGTAACAAGTACAACAGTAATCATTGGATCACACATAGAGATTCAATCATAAAGGGTCTATGACTTGTGCTGCACTAAGTTAAGGGCACCAGATGTGAAATAATACACAAAAGATTCTATCGTAGAGGGTTCATGACTTGTGGTACACTGAGGTAGGGGCAGCAGATCTGAAATCATACACAAAAGATTCTATCATAAAGGGTTCATGAGTTGTGGTGCACTGAGGTAGGGGCATCAGTAGCATTCCGCTTGTGCACAGCTAGCGATGATGCGTGTTCCGGGAGGGCCGCACTGGTAGCAATGTCTGTTGCCTACTGAACTGCGTCATCTGCAATCGCAACTCGATCTGAATTGTGAGCCCTGCAGTCCGCAATGTAGATGAAAGGCAGTAGTCAGCACAGACATCGAGCAATGCTTTTTGTCACTTCCTCCTGACAAAATCCGAGGACATAGAGTACAATTCTGTCTGCGATTATTAAATCAGGTCTCAATGTAAATTGTGAGCTCTGCTGACCGCAGTGTAGGTAACAAAAGATGAAATATGTATGGAATACATTGTCAAAATGTGTAGGTTTCGGGGACATTATAGTTAGTTGCCTACTGGACTCTGAAATTAATGAATCAAGACTGAATTTGAATTGTGAGCCCTGCTGACCACAGTGTAGGCCGGAGGCAGTGGTCAGCAAAGGCCCACAGCCACGTGGCGTTGACTTTAGCTGCACAGATTGGGAGCATTTGGTTTTCTTAACCGATTATAGTCTCTTACACGATTTGCATTGGTACTAATCTTGAATTGTGAGCCCTGCTGACCGCAGGGTAGACCGGAGGCAGTGGTCAGGAAGGGCAAACAGTCATGTGGCGTTGACTTGAGCTGTATAGAGTTAGTGGTAGGTGTGGCACTCAGCGTGTGCGCAGCCAGCGATGATGCGTTGTGTGGGCGGGCCGCACTGGGAGCAATGTCTCTTGCCTACTGGACTGCGTCATCTGCAATCGCGACTCCATCTGAATTGTGAGCCCTGCTGTCCGCAGTGTAGATCGAAGGCAGTAGTCAGCATAGACATCGAGGAATGCTTTTTGTGACTTCCTCTTGAGAAAATCCAACGACATAGAGTACAGTTCACTCTGCAATAAATAAATCAAAACTGAATTCGAACTGTGAGCTCTGCTGTCCGCAGTATAGACGGCCATTCAGTCTTCCTTTGGACTTGCAAGATGAATTTGGTCATTGCACTAAAGCTATAATTGATATAAAAAAAGTTCTTGAAGCAAGGATACTAAAAGGATATTATTTAGGTTTCAAAGACGTTGTAGTTAGTTGCCTACTGGACTCTGTAATTAATTAATCAAGACTCCATTTTAATTGTATGCCCTGCTGACCGCAGTGTAGGCCAGAGAAAGCGGTCTACAAGGACCCACAGCCATGTGGCGTTGAGTTGAGCTGCACACTGAGAGGCACCTGAAGCAATCAGTATGTGCGGAGCCTACGATGATGCATGGTCCAGGCGGGCCGCACTGGTAGCAATGTCTTTTGTCTAATGAACTCTGCCTTAATAAGGCTACGTGGCGATGACTTGTTGTGCAGTGAGTTAGTGGCACCTGAAGAACTCAGTGTGTTTGCACCCTGCATTGATGCGTGGTCTGAGCGGGCTGCACTGGTAGCAATGTCTTTTGTCTAATGAATTCTGCCTCAGTAAGGCCACGTGGCAGTGACTTGTGGTGCACTAAGTTAGTGGCACCTGAAGCACTCAGCGTGTGCGCACCCTGTGATGATGCGTTGTCCGGGCGGGCCGCACTGGTAGCAATATCTTGTGTCTAATGATTTCTGCCTTAATAAGGCCACGTGGCGTTGACTTGTAGCATTCTGAGTTAGTGGTACATCTAGCTTTCAGCATTTACGCAGCGTGTGATGATGCGTGGTCTGTACGGACCACACTGGGAGCAATGTGTCTTGCCTACTGGACTGCGTCATCTGTAATCGCGACTCCATTTGAATTGTGAGCCCTGCTGTCCACAGTGTAGATCAAAGGCAGTAGTGTGTACAGACGTAACTCTGCGGTGCTGTGCCGCTGTGTTCGCAGGGGGCCGGCGGTCATGGTAGCAGCCACGTGGCAGGGTGAGGGCTGCCGCTCTGGCAGACACATTGGCCTTCACACAAGTGAACCACGCCCAGAGCCCTGGCCTATTTATTCACATGTGCGTTGGACCAGCCCACTGCGCTTTCGCTTACAGGGGACGATGACACTGGTACATGACCGAGATCTTCCCCACTGCCTGAGGTAACATGGTTGCATCCACTGTCCACAACACTACAAGCACCAGCAGTATATGTACACAAGGAGAGGTTTGTGCACTGCATAGTGAGGTCTGTCAAATCAAATCAAATCAAGGAGTATTTATTTAGCGCACACATCACCCGAAGGTCTCGTGGCGCTGGCGAACGACTCCCCAATTGTCAGCGAAAAAGAGCAAGAGCTAGTGGTCAAACAGCCAAGTTTTTAAATGATGGCGGAAACAATTATGATCAGCAATATTACGTACATCTGAAGGCAATTTATTCCAGAGAGTAGGAGCAAGAAAAGAGAAAGCCCGGCCCCCGTTTCTGACGGTACGTACTCTAAGTTGGGTGAGAAGAGATTTGTTGCAAGATCGCAGAGGCCTGCTTGGCTGGTACCAGCTGAGTTTTTTCCTCCAATAACCCGGACCCCTGCCGTACATGTTTTTGTGTGTTAGGCATAAGATCTTAAAACAAATTCTCTTCTTCACAGGTAACCAATGAAGATGTCTAAGGCTGGGCGCTGAAGGAGTTCTAGATGGAAGGTTCAGCACCAACCTGGCCGCAGTGTTCTGCAGGACCTGAAGTTTGGAAAGGAGGTTGATGTTTATTTCTGACAGCAGAGCATTGCCGTAGTCCATGCGGCTTACAATTAGTCCCTGAACAAGAGGTTTCCTGGCTTCCAATGAGATCCACTTAAATACCTTACGCAGGTTGCGCATAATACCAAAACAGGTCCCAATTATATGGTTGACCTGTTTTTTCATTGATAACTGATTATCAATTTGGATTCCCAGGTTCCTCACGGTTTGTTTGGGGGGAGGACAGGGGCCAAGTTTTGGGGGCCACCAATCATCTGACCAATGCTCATGGGCTTTACCAAAGAGAACGATCTCTGTTTTACTCCCATTTAATTGTAGATGGTTGGTGTTCATCCATTCGTCTATATGAAGCATACAGTTCCTGAAACGTGACTTTGTCTCGGTGGGATCGGGACCAAGGGTGATCAGTATCTGAGTATCGTCTGCATACGACACTACATCAAAGCCGTATGTTCTGATCACTGCGGCCAGGGGAGGCATTTAAAGATTGAACAGTGTGGGGCTCAAAATTGAGCCCTGAGGCACACTCATCCTAACAGACCTACAACAGGAGACCAGGTCGCCGATCTGAACTGCAGAGGCTCGATCTCTCAAATAACTTTTAAGCCACTCCAAGGCTTTCCCTCTGACACCAATATCCCAAAGTCGTTGTTCAAGAGTGCTGTGGGATATGGTGTCAAAGGCCGCTGATAAATCCAGCAGAATGAGAATAGATGACTGACCTCTATCTAATGCAATTCGGATGTTATCCGTAACTTCTACCAGCACGGTTTCAGTGCTATGTGCAGCCCTGAAACCGGACTGTGAGAGGTCTAACAGGCCATGGCTCTCGAGATGGTCTACGAGCTGCCTGTTGACCAAAGGCTCGAGTACCTTCCCAAAAAATGGGAGCAGCTAGATAGGGCGATAGTTGGCTAAAAGTTTAGGGTCTGTAGTAGGCTTTTTCAAAATTGGTCTGACTCTAGCTACTTTCCAAATCTTTGGTACAACTGCTGTAGAAAGTGACTTGTTAAATAGAGTTGTGATGTCGTCCAATAACACCGGAAGAATGTTAGACAAAAAAACAACGTGATACAGGATCGACTGGTGAGCCTGATTTAATTTTTCCCAGGGCTTTGGCCACTTCCTCAGAGCTGTTCTGAGAGAAAACCTCTAAGAGAAAAAGGGGATCATCTGGGGGAGCATGATGGTTTGCATGAATGTTTGAAAGTTGTTGCACAGGGAAAGAACTGTGAATGATGGCAATTTTGGTTTCAAAATATTCGGAAAGGGAGTCTGCCCACTCCTGTGAAACAGGAATTTCTGGCTGACTAGGGGGCTTTGTAAATTCCTTAACAATGTTATGAAGTTCTTTGTTAGAATTTGTCGCTTTTTCAATTCGGTTTAGGAGGAAAATAATTTTTGTTTGCTTGATGGAGTCCATGTAATTACGATGTATATGTTTATAGTTTTCCCGGTCAATTCTGGCTTTGCTCTTTCTACATTTGCGTTCTGCTATTCTACAGGAGACCTTTAATATTTTTAATTGCTTAGTAAACCAAGGGGCAATTCTAGCTTTTATGTTGACCGTGGTAAGAGGAGCAATTTGATTTAGAGCAGTTGTTATTTCGCCCTCAAAAAGAGAGGCTGCCTGGTCCATATTCCCCTCTTTACATAACATTGGGAGATTAAAATGGGCAGCAAAAGTGGTGGGAGTAACTTTCCTCCATGATCTTCGCCACACTTTCTTACTCCGCGACTCATTTTGACTGATTTGAAAAGGGATAGTGAACTTCAGCAGGTCATGATCTGACCACAGTAGCGGGAGAGGAGGTTCTACTATAATGTTTGTAACATTCGTAAACAAAAGATCAAGCGTATGGCCTGCAACATGAGTGGGGTCAACCACCATTTGAGTCAGTCCCAGAGAGTTCATAGTGGTGATCAGTAGATTTGTGTCGGAGTCCAAAAGAATCTCCCCGTGATAGTTAAAATCACCTATTAAAAAAAAACATCTGCGGCCAGAGCATGAGGAGCAATGGCTTCTAACAGTTTATGGACAAAATCTTTTTTCGGACCCGGGGGTCTGTATATTAAGGCACCTCTCATAGTACCTTGTTGAGCCATGCCCTTTAAACCGAAGATGTAAAGTTCGAATTGATCTGTGCCCATAGTTTCTAGGGAGATCACTTCGATGTCCGTGGTAGTTGCTATAAGAACCCCTCCCCCTCTTTTCCCCTTCCTGTCCAGTCAGTTTATATTGTAAGTAGGTGGAAACGCGGTAACTACATCCGTAGAGGAATTTTCGTGAAGCCAGGTCTCAGTTATAAAACAAAAATCTGGCGCTTCCATATCAAGAAGACTCCAGAGCTCTACCGCGTGTTTCGGGATAGAGCGCACATTCAAATAGATTGCTTTTAGTAAATTGGTAGGTGTGTTTTTCTCAGATTTAGACTGTGGTCTAGATGGGTCCCATGGTATCTGGACTTGCGAACAAGGCTTTACAAGTGGACAAGTGTTGGCTTCCCTTAAGTCAGATGAGACTACAAGATAGGGTTTGTTTAAATTTTTGAGCTTCTCACTGGAGTAAGATAATCTGGCCATAATTAAAATAACCCACCAAAAATGCCAAGATGTATAACACAGAGACAAAACAAATACCTGAAACCGAAACATGCCCCAAGACCTGGCGGCGTCCTGGCGCGTACGGGCGCAGACGGGCTTGCCTTTGGCACGCCGCTGCGCACGTCCGCACCCCGCCCTGCCTTAAATACGCCTGGGGACTGGTGTCAACCAGCTAGCGCGCTGACCACAGTTCCGGTAAAAAGACCAGAAGAGTGAAAAGAAATGAAGCCCGGTCGTCCCTTCGCTTCAAGCGGCACAAGCCGTGACGAACGGGGATTGAGGGCTAAAAGATACAGGTAATCATTTTAAAACTAAGAATTATGCACAGTTTCAATGGCTGCATAAAACCAACATAAAACTACCACAACATTAATAAACAGGCGGGGACAAAGCAAAGTGAAAAACACTAACTTTCCGCTAATATCTTTAAAAAATCATCAGTCGCTATTTACAGTTAGCAGTAATTATTCCGTAAACAGTTTGACTTGCTAAAAGCGTTCCGTGCTCGATAATAGCCGGCACTGGGGAGTGCCCGCCTCACGTCCGCACCCCGCCCTGCCTTAAATACGCCTGGGGACAGGTGTCAACCAGCTAGCGCGCTGACCACAGTTCCGGTAAAAAGACCAGAAGAGTGAAAAGAAATGAAGCCCGGTCGTCCCTCCGCTTCAAGCGGCACAAGCCGTGACAGAACGGGGATTGAGGGCTAAAAGATACAGGTAATCATTTTAAAACAAAGAATTATGCACAGTTTCAATGGCTGCATAAAACCAACATAAAACTACCACAACATTAATAAACAGGCGGGGACAAAGCAAAGTGAAAAACACTATCTTACCGCCAATATCTTTAAAAAATCATCAGTCGCTATTTACAGTTAGCAGTAATTATTCCGTAAACAGTTTGACTTGCTAAAAGCGTTCCGTGCTCGATAATAGCCGGCACTGGGGAGTGTACAGCACATCACCGCTCCACTTGGTATTGTGTGCATTATTATTGGTGGGTGACTTGTGTCCATCACACATGTTTGGTTGCCACATATCGCAACATTCAGCTATTGTGTGGCTGAGGGGCCATACCATTTTCGGAAGGTTCACTGTCCTGTTGTGCGCTGCCTCGGTGGTTGTAGGGGGGTGGTCCGGGGGAGGTCCTGAGGGTGGTGGCAGTGGGTTTTGTGGGCTTCTTGGGTGTGGGAGGTGCATGATCAGTAGCTCTATGCCATGAGTTGGTCTTCAGATGTGATTCTGGGCTGGGCTCCGTTTCACACTGTAGGTAGTCATCCTACTTTACACCAGTAAAAGGCAAATTTTACATTCTTACTGATAACGCAGCTTATCACCTGTTTTATTATTATAATTAGCGTTAGTTGTTGCTCTCATTTGTGGTGATTTTTTTGGGGGGAAGCTATTGCTGGAAAACTGGCGATGTTGTCTGTTTTCACCAGGTTGAGAATGGAATGATAATTTAAAATCACTGAGAAAACCATTGGTTTAATGAAAATTATAATTAGAAATTAGAAATTAAAAAACCTTTGAAATTCACAAAAAAAAACATGGGTTTCAGGGACGTTATAGTTACAAATTATCATTTTAAATACCTTTGAAATTCACTGAGAAAAACATAGGTTTCAGGGACATGATAGTTACAAATTAGCATTTAAAAAACCTTTGAAATTCAGGGACGTTATAGTTAGTTGCACATTTCACTCGTACAAAACCATAGAAATTCAGCCGTTATAGTTAGTTGAGCTAACTATAACTCATGCCCCCGCAATCCACTGCTGATTACGTCACATGTTACAACATTCATGACATGGTCAGTGGCATCACTGATGACATCACTGATGACATCTCAAATGAGCTTGTTCCAGGCATAAATGTGGAACACTTGGTACATTCCTTAGAACACACTGAAGCTGTGGAAGAATAGAAGAAGGACTTCACCTGCTGTTTCAGATCTGTGAGGGGAACTAAAGGGGTAGACCTGATCCCCTGTGTATCCAGGACCATGAAGTGGAGGCCAAGGGTCAGTTGTAGTATGTCCTGTTAAGCTACAGGGACACAACAAGCTGCAAGATGCCCTTTTCCTGAAGAGCTCAGCTGGCCAGTTTGAATTGGACCTGCCCTGGTCCCTGCAGGTGGATTCTGCTGGAGTGAGTCTTGATCCCCAAGTGCTGTTTCTGAGGTCCTGCAACCCTTCGCTGTGTCAAATTGTACTCTTCCTAACATCCAAAGAAATCTGGGACTTTTAAACTTTTTGGCTCCAAAGACCACCAGAGGACACATCTCCCAATTTGATCCAACCAAGGTGAATTTCCACTGAGCTAAAGCTTCAGGTTTCTCTAACTCAGAGCTTTTCTGCAGCAGCAAATCTCTTTCAGTGGGATCTTATGGAGAAGGAATCAGCCACACTGAGCCCTCTTCATATACAGCTTGTAGATTTGCCCCGCTCAAGGTATCTGACCCCTGAAAAAGTGACGAAGTCTGAATGAAGAAAACGTGACCATTTGAAGGCGCCATTGGTATCCCTTGGTGCGACATTCAGAATTTTGCCACTCTGAACTTTTCCAGCCTAAACCAACAGCTTCACCTGGATTTTGTTCCACACCTATCTGCCCTCGAGAGAACATGGCGCAGAGACCCAACACCGGACAACATGACTGCCCTCAAGCTCGCCACCCGAAAACACCACCAACTCATCCACGCCACCAAGAAAACCGCATTCAAGGAATGGCTGGACAACAACGCACACAACAGCAAGGAACTCTTCAACATCGTTAAAGAGCTCTCCAACCCCAACGCCGGAAACAACGACATCACCCCTTCGCAAGACCTCTGCAACTCCCTCGCCTCCTACTTCCACAACAAGATCGCGGACATACACAACAGCTTCAGCACTCAACCGACGCATGCCACAACTGAACCACCGCCCCCCACCACCACCCTCCGCGCCTGGACCCCGATCAGCACCGAAGACACCGTCCGCACGATGAACTCCATCCACTCCGGATCTCCTACCGACCCCTGCCCTCACCACGTCTTCAACAAGGCCGATGCTGTCATCGCACCCCACCTGCGGGACACCATCAACACCTCCTTCGACACCGCTACCTTCCCGGAGAGCTGGAAGCACGCCGAACTCAGCGCTCTACTAAAGAAGCCATCAGCCGACCCCACCATCCTCAAGAACTACCGCCCCATCTCGCTGCTCCCGTTTCCTGCAAAAGTCCTCGAGAAGACTGTCAACAAGCAGCTGGCCGCCTTCCTCGAGACGAACGGTTCCCTCGACCTCTCGCAGTCTGGCTTCCTGGCCAACCACAGCACCGAGACCGCCCTGATCGCAGCCACCGATGACATCCGAGCACTGCTTGACAACAGAGAAACAGCAGCCCTCATCCTCCTAGACCTCTCCACGGCCTTCGACACTGTCTGCCACCGTACACTAGTGCAGCGACTCAGCAACGTCGGAATCCAGGAGAAGGCACTGGAGTGGATCATCTCCTTCCTCGCCGGAAGGACACAGAGAATCCGCCTCCCCCCGTTCAGATCTGAAGCCACCGAAGTCATCTGCGGCGTTCCTCAAGGCTCCTCGCTCAGTCCAACCCTCTTCAATGTCTACATGAGCCCCCTCGCAGACATCGCACGCCAGCACAACCTCAACATCATCTCCTACGCCGACGACACCCAGCTGATTCTCTCCCTCACCAACGACCCCGCCACCGTCAAAGCGGTCTCCTCGTCGTGCTTCAACATCCTGCACATGCTACGTAAAATCTTCCGGTGGATCCCCACCGAGACCAGGAAGACGGTCACCCAGGCCCTCGTCACCAGCCGTCTGGACTACGGCAACTCCCTCTACGCCGGAACCACCGCCAAACTCCAGAAGAGACTCCAGCGAATCCAGAACGCCTCAGCACGACTCATCCTGGACATCCCCCGTCGCAGCCACATCTCCGGACACCTGAGAGACCTGCACTGGCTCCCGGTCAACAAGAGAATCACCTTCCGACTCCTCACCCACGCACACAAAGCCCTACACAACCAAGGCCCAGGATACCTCAACAGCCGCCTCAACTTCTACGCTCCCAAATGCCAGCTTCGATCGACCGGCCACGCCCTCGCCGCCGTCTCCCGCATCCGAAGAGCCACCACAGGGGGGCGGTCCTTCTCCTACCTCGCCGCCAAGACATGGAACTCCCTCCCGACCCACCTCCGCCTGACCCAGGACCACCTCGCCTTCAGGAAGCAACTCAAGACCTGGCTGTTCGAGCAGTAGCGGACCCCCCTCCCCCAGCGCCTTGAGACCCTCTGGGTGAGTAGTGCGCTATATAAATGCTTTGATTGATTGATTGATTGGTGCCGTGGAGCCATCCTCAGATACAGCCTTCTGCCTTGCCCGCTGAAAGACTTTGACTTCTTGAACTTCCTGTGGCATAACCACCAGGTTGAATGTGATTGGTGTAAAACATTGCAAATTCATACCTCTAGTTTCTCTTACTGAAGTTTTGTGTTTTTGGTGTGATTCTGTTAAACTAACCTCCATTTTTACAAATTAGAGTGGGATTTCTATTGTGTTGTGTCTTATCGGTTTTGATACTGCTAAATGGTTTACACATTTTCTTAAACTAAGCTTGACTGCTCTGTGCCTTAGCTAGCAAAGGTTGCAGCATAAATTATTTATAGCTTTACTAGAACTAATACAATAGTAATATTATTACTTGGATTGGACTGCATATGCTTGCAACAGTAGATGAAACACCAATTTATTTTTGTGGATAAAATGTTTTTACTATCAGACCAGTATTTTATGCCCCGAAAGTTTCTTGAATCGCCCTACTTTCTTGTGACGGATTGGATTTAAAGTGCAGTTCATGGAAAGACAAATACACTCAGCCTCGGGTAGAATACATTTAGTCAGACAAAAAAAACTGAGTGGAAAACATAATAGCAATCACACCAGCCAAAAGTGTGGTGAGAAAAGGCCAAAATGCCATTTCACCTGATACAAACATTCCAGCTTGAAAATGCTTTTAATTCTGTCGGCAGAATTATGCTGGTGTCCATAGTAGTGGCACACCACTAAATGCATACTGAAAAAATGCTGGCCTACTTTAAGTTCTGTGTCCTCTAGTTCACAAATTCTGGAGTGCAGTCTTATGCAAATAAACTCCCACCAGCCTAGGGTGGTAAGTCAAAGTGAGAACCACACAGAAGAGGTTGAGAGATCATCAAGACGGGATACAGTATTAAAGTTAAAAACTATGGGTTAAGTTGGTATTCTCATGTACATAAATTATAGTTGTTGCAGTGCTCCCCTACTTGTTTGCAGTGTAGTTTGTATTTTGACTTTTGGGCAGCTTCAATCTTCATATTCAGCCATGCACACACTGCTGAAAAACTGGTGCCTACATATCCTAACTTCAAGAACTGTCTCTCTTGTAAGGCACCAGTCTGCATTAGAGGTGGGCGAGTCACTCAAGTTCTTGCTATATAAAAACTGCAGAAAATGGACAAAGTAAAATTACAGTCTTAACATAAGGAAAGACAAGCAGACACCAACTTACTGGCTGATTTGTACAAAGTGCAACAAGAAACCCTGGATAAATCACAACGTCCCCACTTAAATTGTGATCTTGGCAAATATTTTATTTCACCAAAAGTCTTTTTTTCTCATTATCATGTTTGAATGCACTTTCAAATGTGTGAGTTCAGAATACCAGTTGTACAAAAACATGTGTTTGATTCAATAGGCTATAATGATGCTGTATAATAATTGTGGCAGTCTGCAAAGTTTACATGACAATTGTCTTGCATTTTACTTCACTAATGGTTCATGTTTAAAAACGATCACTTTTATTAAAGTACTTGTCAGAGCAGTGCTTTAATGTGACATATTAAGCTTTCACATGTTAAAGAAATACACTTTTTTGAAAAAACGTTATCATATTTTACAAGATGTTTGTTGTATGATTTACATAGCAAACATTTTCAGGGCTCAGCTCATGCATGGGCGCTAAGATCTGAGCAAAACCTTTTGCTCAGCTCTGGCTCAGTTTTCCTAGTTAATTTGTTGGCATGGCCACATGTAGTCTGTGTGATACATAGAGTATAATTAGGGAAAGTAGTAATGAAGGATTTACTTGTCTTATCTGCTTCCTAAGTGTAAATAACTTGTGATATAAGCCTAAGAGTTTTCCAGGCAGTCTCCTTTGGAGGAAGTATGTCTTGACATATGAAATATAATTGGGCATTTTCTTTGTTTCATGTGATTGTAAGATGCTACCAAAACTCCTTTTTAGCATGTTGTTAATTTGGGTTGAAAGAACAATCATGGCGTTAATTTCCTATTACCAAATACATTTAACCGATTTAAGATATGAAATATATTCTTCATGAACTCAGCTGAGGTTCATTTCAATGACATCAACAATTCTATCTGGGAATACAAATATTTCACAACTTTTAATGACTTTGCTCTACAGCTGGCACTAAGGGCCTTATTATGATTTTGGCGGCCAACTGCCCGAACTCCGCAGCCACAGTCTCTAGAAGACCGCAGAGCTGGCAGTCAGTCAACTGCCATATTATGAGATTACTGCGGTGCCAGCGGTGTGGCTGTGGGGGTCTTGCGTTGGTGGTGACAACTTTTGCATATATATCGATGCCTGTGTGAGCATCTCGACTGCTACCGTGTTGCATGCACACATATGCATGATACATGTGGAAAAATACTACCTACCCATTGCTGGAGTCTGGCCCTTATGTGGGCAGTCCAGGCAATGGGTATATGGTACAAAACGGACTCACCTGTATATCCCCGAAAACAGGGAGATAATCTTCAGGGTGAAGATGCTGCTGTGAAAGGGGGACCTGAAGAAAGGGATCCACACCAAATTCTGACTGAAAGAACCAGAAAGGGGAGAGTACGCACCCCAAATCCTTAGTTTCCGCCACCTTGAAACTGGCGGTCCGCCAGCCATGGTCAGCTCATCAAAAAGCCAACTTGTAATACAGATGGCGGTGAAACTCCCCTGTCACCCTATGGCAGCTGCTTTTTCGCAACCGCGATCCCAGCTGTCTGAAATGTGCTTGCAGTTTCAACTGTTCAGCCACGGTCTTTTGAAATGCAGTTCAACCCGTCTCATAATATGGCAGTCGGACCACCAAGCTCTATGCGGTCGGACAACGGGTACAGTGGTTCACAGACCACCAAACTTGTAATAAGGCCCTTAACGGGTTGACCACACTTTTAAGACCAGGATGCGAGGAAGGATTTCCTTGGGGAATGCTAAGTGAGAGAACTGCGACTTAACATAATCTTACGGGAGTCCAACACAGGGGGACACTGTTAATCTATTTTGCTAAAAGCACATGAACAAAGTGTTAAACAATGTAATTTACGATTAACAAATAAAAATAGTGGGGTGCTTAGGTCATTCTTACAACTTTGGGTCATCTGGAACAGTCATCTGTTACAGTTCTTGTACTACAATGGTAAGTGAGTGTCATTGGTACTGGTATTTGGCATGCCGGCAGTTACCTGAGGTGGCAAAAGCATGAGTGACTTCCTAATTATTGTACTAATTAAGCACTAAGGGCCTTATGTAGGTGGCCTGGCATTTACCACTTCATAAATACCGAATCATACTGATTCGGTATTTATGAAGTGGTAAATGCTATGTAGGTATTCCTGCGGTAAAAATTACAGATTCATAGAAATTCGGTAATTACCGAATCGGTATTTACCGATTCGGTAATGAGGCATACCTTCCCATTGATTGAATCAATGGGAAGGTATGCCTCATTACCGAATCGGTAAATACCGATTCGGTAATGGGGGGAACACAATCAAGGGTGGCAGGGTGTCACATTGACACCCTGTTGCACCCCTGATTCCTGCATGTGTGCACATGTGGCACACATACATGCCCTAAGGGCATGTATGTCTGCCACATTGCACACTTCTAAGCGCTTGAAAATGCATTTACAGCGCCATTCTTCATTTACCACCAACTATTAGTTGGTGGTAAATACCGACTCCACACGACACCCACACACTCCCCCTACATATCATTACAGGATTCGGTATTTACCGAATCGGTAAAATTACCGAATCTGTAATTTTACCGATTCGGTAAATTACCGAATCCTGTAATGTGCCCCCTACATTGCAAAAGCCTAAATACCGGTCGGTAACGGTATAATTACCGAAAATCGGCCGTTACCGACCGGTATTGGGCTACCTACATGAGGCCCTAAGTCCTTTTCCCATACAGA
Organism: Triturus cristatus; assembly: GCF_964204655.1. NCBI lineage: Eukaryota > Metazoa > Chordata > Amphibia > Caudata > Salamandridae > Triturus > Triturus cristatus. The sequence continues at coordinate 390,010,335 of NC_140584.1, forward strand.
AAGCAAAGCACTAAGGGGTCCATTACGAAGGCGGGCGGACAACCGCAATGGCAAACTGGACAGCCCGCAAGAGGTGCGGCGATCCCGCAATGGCAATTAGGATGCCGCCGCCACGGTGGTGGTGGCATCCCGCATATATTGCATTGCGGCGGGCAGTGCTGTAAGCAGAACCTGCCACAATGCAATATATGCATGTTGTGCATTGGCATGCACAACGTGACAGGCACCACGCGGTGCCTGTCACCTTGTCCATGCCAATGTGCAGCTCCCCACCCTTCTCCCCCGAGGGGCCCGCAACGGGCCGATGCGAAAACCGCATGCCTTTCCATAGCAGTCTCCACCATGGAAAGGCATTGAAAATGCCACATGCTAATATGGATGGTGGTTCCTGCAAGGCACCACCACCATATTATGGGCCTTTTCCACCCTGTAAAAGCGGCAGACGGTCTTTCCAGATATAGGTAGAACTGGGAGGCAAGGGTGAGCTCTGAGACTGGTACTCACAATTTTCATGCCTGAAACTCTGGGATTGTTTTCCTGGCACAAAGCATGGCCTTTGTATTATGATTGGCTAGTTCTCAAAACCAACAATTGACTTTTTTACCTGTTCGAACACCTTGCTTTTCCCACCTCCAGGGGTGCATCTGCCCTAAATCAGAAGAAGGGCAAACAATGGATGCCTGTTGCCTTGAAGAATTCCTGTCTACCTTACATCGATTCAAATAGGTACCTTCTTTCCTACACAAAACTCTTAAGCATTTTGCTCTAGGACTGATCATGCTAGTCTCCTGCTGACACAAAGGGAAAAAAGGGGTCACAATATGCCGGTAGTAGATCCTATGTGCTGCATCAGAGGGCACCCTTTCACACTGTTTCATGAAGAAGAGCTGACATACATAGTAATCGATGAAGGCAGTGAGAGGGATGCTGGCACTCTGGCTAGGGGAAGTGGAACCGCAACATCCTACAGAGTCTTGAACGTTGAGGAATATTTGTCACTATGTTACAAGAGAGCTTATGGTTCGGGTCAAATGCCAGTCACAGAACAAGAGGATCCTACTGCACTTCTCTTTTCAATTTTAGTGCGCACAAATAAATGGGAATGGTCAAAACTGAAAAGGTGGTACGGGTTAAAATGTATTAGATTGCTGTTTTGTTCACCACTCTCCACAGCACATGCCTCACCACACAAAGCAGAGTAGTGGGAACAGCCTTCAAGAATAATGGGGACCGAGGCCTTAGAGACAACAGAATTACAGTTAGAGGCACATACTCCTCCAACAAACATTGCATCCGGTGAGGAAATTCCTCCTTTCGTAATGTGGATTTTAAGGAAACTTTAAAAGAACTGCAAAAGCAATAAAGGGAAGACCTTCACCAGTAGCTCTAAAAAGTCATACCCAGTATTAATAAGGCAATTTGACTTTTTGACTAGATGTTGACCAACTTGGCACTCAAGTGCAAAACATGAAGATGACCATGAAATACCTAGACGAAACGACTGGAGTCATGATGATCAAAACCGAGCCACCTGCCAGAGTAGCCTCATAGTCTGCCAGGTGATCCTTTAGCGTTCCCACAGCAATGGGAATGTCAAAGACTGTTCTTGCCCGGCATGGACTATGTAGTCCATGTTGTGCAGGAAAGTGGGTGCATGTAGACGGGGGGCACACCATGTGCACCCTGCATGCATCACACGGGCCTGAGGTAAGAAGGTGCCCTGTAGGGCCCCCTTTGTTTCCTAACCGCCACCCTTTTCAATGCAGGCTCACCGCCATGGTTCAGGTTTCAGTGAGGAAACTCATAATTTGCTTTGCTGTGCTACAGCTGCACTGCCAAGCATATTGCAGCATCAAGACCGGAGCATCAGCACCAGGGATTGTGGATCTATGGCGACTGCAGCGGTCCTCTCACAGTCCAACTGCCATACTCATAATATGGACCGCCAAACTTGCAATTAGGCCCATTTTCATTAAGCCCTCGTTATATCCACAGAAAGAACACATTTTGAAGTAAATGCGGAAAGAATCACTACTACTTTATGGCGACAACTAATTGATTTTGCTACAGGATTTAGCTCAATCTGCTCTCCAAAAATGCAAGGCCTGAAAGCCACTAACAGAGACTCTGAGCAAAAGAGTCATTCAATTTAGATGGACTTTTCCATGCGGAGTAGCATTTCAATCAAACTTGGAGAGGCATGATATACACAACTTTCCAAAACAATTCAAAATGATGGACTTTCCTTCAAGACAGACCTCTGATTGAGACAGACAGACATCCCTCTAGAGGCAAAAAACCATGACCAGGAGGCACTACCCAAACTCAAAACCCAAAGACAGACCCAAAGATAACTGGGAGTGAAAATATCTCATGAAGATGTTCTGAAGGACATGCTTATGTTATGTTTCGTAGGGTACCCCAATATAGGCTTGAGTAGTCACCTGCCCCTTCACCTACATTTACCGTACCATTGTACTACATATGGGTTTTGGTATTGACCTTTTAACAGTGTGAAGACTGCTCTCAAATGGGAGTTACTTAATGCTGAATGATCAAGGCTGTTGTGGGATTCTTCCAGGCATCGCATATCTTGTCACTGTTAGTTCCAGGGTTACTTGTTGTATGCAAGTATTGTTTCCAATGACCCACACAGTCAGGGAGACACCGTTATGGCCTTCGTTGAATGATTCCTTTATACGATTTGATACACTGAGCTGAATGAAAGCCATGCTCTTACAGAATGATGTGCCCTTAACTTCAGCTCGAGACTTTTGATCTCCAGTTTGCAAGGTCCTCTGCTCAGATACAAGCACTGGTAGGAACAATTTGCCCTTTTCATTTTGGAGAAATGGTACAGTGTATCTTTAACATGTCTGATACAAAGGATATAGTACAACTATTAAAGACCATAGATTCTGGACTGTTAAGCACCTTTCAGACAGTCTTCGGAGTGATTACAGCTTATATACAGTCTGTATTTGGAAGCCTTTTTGGAGGGCTTCCACTGATCCGACTACTGATAGTGGGTATCCTGATTTAACATTTTCTGCTATACAATGGATGTCCCAGTCACCAAGGAAATGTAAAAACTGCTCTTGGAGCGATGTTACTGTGATTGCATGGTACTCCATCTTGGAACACCTCGACTTCGGGAGCTAAGTGAGCCTTGGTTCCTATAATTTCGAGCAGCCTGGATGGACTGTGTTTTGCCTGTTCTCCTGCTTGTCCTGCGGATATGAATGCGTGTTGGATCTCTGTCTAACAATTCCATTGGTTGCGTCACCGGACGTGGATGCATTGCTGGACCCGTTAACGGTAAACGTACTGCAGTGTCCCCAGCGTATTCCCATGTTGATGTCAGCATTATTAGAGCCACCACTGGATGCTTCCGCTCCTATTGGATTGGATGCCAGGTCTACTACAGGCACACAGGCTTTGGATGTTTCAAATGCTGCCCCAGCATCAGCTGTGGGAACTAAGGAAGATCATCTTTGCTCAATTGACCTGATCTGTGAGGTGTTACACGGACCGTCGTCTGCGCAGGCAAACAGCAGTGATGTTACGTCTCCCACACAGGACACATAAACATTTGGCTCTCCGTGTGCTGGGAAGAATTCGGCCTTTTCCAAAACAACCGAAATTGGAATTTTAAGCAATTTATTTTTCTTATTTACTTGTACTGAGCACCATGGCTTTCAGACGTACTCAGTTGCTCGGACTATATATATGAACATATTTTAAGGGACTTTTAGAGTTTGTTTCTTGGGGATTTTTATGACTTTTTAGAATTTTTTTTTTAAAATGCCTTTTTAACAATGTTTAATGCTTGAATTGAAGGACATTCCTTATTTACTATATCATTGGGTCAGGTGAGTAGTGGGTGTTATGTTTTGTAGGGTACCCCAATATAAGCTTGAGTAGTCACCTGACCCTTCACCTATATTTACCGTACCAGTGTACCACACAAGGGTTTTGCCATTGACCTATTTCCTAGTTAAGCGATGCTTAAATGTCGTGTGGGTTTCCCCGAAAACTAGCCAAATTAATTATGCATGAGGATTCTCAGAATCACAGCAGGATTACCATCTTCTGCAGAATAACCATGTATAAGGGTCATCCCTTCCATCATCCTCGGCTGACATGACACAGCAAGGTAGAATCCCCTGAGGGTACCTTTGGTATATATACACCTTATCTTTGCCGGGGCAGGCAGACTAGAAAGACTTCCATGATGACAGACTGATGCGAGACGCTGAGGTTCCTGCATGCAGGCACTCCAGCACGCAGTCGTCTGACATCCCTCGTGTGGTGTCCATCTCAAGACCAAGACGGGGCCCTTCATTCTCTCACACCAGGTAATGCGGTTGGCCTCATCCTAGTGTGGTTCTTGGCTATGTACCTACATACATGCGAGGTACATTTAGGTACATCTAGGGTTGCATCGTAGGAGTACGCATTATTACTGTCATGTATTTATATGCTTGCATATATTCATTGTTTTAGCACTATGGTCGAAATTTACCATCCATTTACTCTGTTGGCGCTTATAATTGCTTATATCTGTTTCTGTTGTCAGATTGTTTCAGCACACCTATTTTACACTAGAAAGACACTGGTTCAATAAATGCTTATTGAAAACGTCCCCACCATTTATTCTGTGTATCTCTCTGAGACAAAATGAGTACGAGTGACTGTGCGAAAAGTACTGTACTGTTTCTACGATCCCTGATGGGACAGGGTTGTCATGTTCGATAGTTGCCAAGACCTTTTCTCTCCTTGGTAGAAGGAGTTTATTTTGGCACTGTGAGCTAGCTGATATGCAGGCGAGCATATTCGGTGGGGGTAGGGGTGTCTGGAATCTGTCTGGATACCAATCCCACAGTTTATGTTGTTTAAAAGCGCAGATCCTGCATACTTTTATAGGAACTACATGATACTTAAAGTGAAATAACTGTATTTAAGGGAAGAGTAAGAGGGATGGTCAGCTAGGTTGCCCACTTGGGAACTCTGGTGGGATTGTGGAAGAGATAGTGTGTTTCTTTGGATATGATGTGAAAGGCTCAAATTTAACTAATTGCAACTGGTGAGGAAAATGCTTACAATTACATTTTAAGTAATGAAACATCATTTTTCCTATGTTTTGGGGCATTTCTCATTTTTCTGCAAAGGAAATTACATGAGTTTTGCCCAGGTATAGTTATGATTATTTGCAAAAAAAATGACTGCAGCACTACGCAACACTACGCTACGCATGTTCGCACTGTGCTACGTGCAGTTCGCGTAGTGCGAAGTAGCGCGAACTTCGCAAACTACGCGAGCGTAGCGTAGTGCTTCGCCCAGGCTTAGCCTTGACCCGAAGCTGCCTGTTTCTTCTTCTTGAAAGGTACTCAGTTAATCAATTAGTACATTTCAGAAGGATGAAAGGCTTCATTAGGACCTCGATATTAATATTAGTATCAGATGGTTGTGTGTTGAAAGCTCCAAAAATCAGTAGCAAGTACTTCCCCCTTTTTCCCTCCTCTATCAACTTACAGTTAGCCACATCCTCCCTCATGCTACCAATGTAACAAACAACATTTCTGCATATCACCTGAATCTCTGGGGACCAGCCCGGGGTAATATATACATTCAATATGTCAACCACACCACCTTCGGGCCCCTAAACCAGATGCTCATATGCTGTACATTAGACGACAATGTGGCTACCCCCAATTGGTCTAGCCTACATTTCAATGTACACTGTAAGCCCCTCCCCCCGGGACAGCCTGAGTCCTGATGTCAGAAGAAATTCGTTTACACTAATTCCCTAGAGGGGCCATGTTTTCTGGAAGCAGCATACGATGTATTGCTCGAAAAACTTCAGCCAATCCTCACCCTCTGTTTTGCTAGATTTCAACAACATGCAACCTTTAGTTTAAAACATGTTTGTGCAATATGCAGTAAGCACTATGCTATCTTGACTCTTACCAGATTTATTATTATTATTATTATTCTGTAACAGTTATTTATGTAAAGACCATAATTCGTTCACCCTGTCGCTGATGAGGTGAAGATAGTTGTATATCTAGGGGTGCGTAAACCTCCATGTTCGCCCTTCTTAGCTGTTACGAATTAGCAGGGGTTTTCTTCCACTTCCCCTACAAAGTGTTTTCTGTGCATAGTAGTAAAATGTTACTGTCAAACATGGTACAACGGGTGCTTAATTCACCATGTGCATCTTTGTAACAAATTTGGGTGTTAAAAAATCGATGCCGAATTTTTCTTAGCGAGTTTTAGTTTAGTGGATTCATTCCAATTAATCCTAAAAGTTATTGATGAATTAAAGATTACTATTTTCTGCAAAGTATATCGGCAGAATACGTTTTTGTGTTAAAGATGTGTGAGATGACATACTTGCGATATTCACTTGCAAGTCATGAAACAATTCGAATGAAGTTGCAAAGCGTTCGACTGACATTTACGAAAGTAGATGAAACGTTGCCACTTCATACACTGGTAGTTTCGCAGTCGCAGTAAATGAAATGTTCTCTTTCGCACTCTCTTTTCTGTTTTTCTTGCAAGAAGGTATCCATGGGATTGGGGAGAAACATATTTCAAAAGAGAATATCTAATATCATCCAGTTACTTAAATTAATTATTAAACTGATGGCAAAACCACTTTTAAACATACTTGTTCAGTGACCTACTTTTGTGTTCAGTACTTCATTCCATGATCTTTAATGGAGAAGAAACAGGGCAAAAACGACCACAAAGTTTTTCAGCTTGAAATGATCAGTTATATAGAAGTGTGTTTTTCGCAAGTCATAAAAGCATTACTTTTAGAAAAAGTCTTAAGAACTCTTAAAAGACTCGAAAGGTCAAACGAGTCACACTACAACATAAGGCGCATATGGAAACAATGTTGTTTGGGTGACAGTGCTACTAGGAAGGCTGAGGCATTGTTACGCCCTCCCTCGAGGATGGATTAGTGGATTTTGACTTCATCCAATGTGTTAAAAAGGGTGAACTAACACCAGAGGGATTATCCCAACACAGATCCAATAAGAGATACACAGACATTAGCTCTTTGTGCTCAACCAAGGTTTGGGAATGCACACAAGGCAAGGTACTTCGGTGTAGAGCATAGAACATGTGTTCGTAGACATTCTTGGACACTGCCAGTACAAGAGATGCCAGATCTCTGCTAAACAGAAGACAATTCAGAGCTAGGTAAGTGTCAGGAAATCATGGAATAACACATAGTGAATCAGTCAAGAATGAGCTGTCAGGCCTCTTTCTCTTCTCTTTCCCATAAAAGTATTTGCACTTGCGAGATACAGCTATACCTTTACATTTTCACCTTATAACCTGAAAAGCTCATGTCTAAAATTGCCACTGGGCTCCTCCCCCAGAAATGCCCATCCGACACCCAGGCACTACAAGAGGTGCAACTTGTGTACATATCTTCTCGCCATCTTATCCAAGCACACCACGATGTGTTGCCACATTTTGCATGTCAGTGGAGAAGAGGTGAGGCGTAAACCCTACACAAGGAAGATTGATTACACAAGTGACGGGATGCTGAAGCAGAATCTAGAAGGTGGTAGGTCATTGCTTCTTACAAATATTCATTTCAAAGAAACACTGCTTTTGCATCACAAACCAAGAAGCAAATTCCACATACTGAAGCCAGTCAGTAACCATCACTGCAGTACAAGGAGCTGAAAATATCTGGCAAGTTTGACAATGGAACCAAATCAGAGCCTCTCTACAATCATTAATTAAATGGATATTTTGTAACATTCACAAGGCTGCCTCGTCTCTTCTTAATTTCCCCAGGAACAGCTGGGGAAAATACACTTTTAGACGGGCTTATTCTTTCATGTATGGAGGACACCAGCTATTTTTTTCAGTTGGCACGTTTGACACTCTCTTTAACAATGCCAGACTAAAGAAGCAATCATCACATGTTCTAAACTGCTCTGCATTTCTTTAATAGATATATCTGTATCGCCGTTCTGACATAAATCACACATCTCAAACTTTCTTCCGGAGATGATGTATTAAGACACTACAGAATGAGGAACCACCTCGTGTTAGAAATGGGGGGCAAAAAATATCTAGGAAAGAAAGATAGGTCCAATCTTAAAATAAAATAATCTGATAAATCCTTACAATAAGTGGCTACAAGCCAAGAAGCAGATGATTGAATGTATTCACTTCTCCACTTGGGCCCCAAAATCAGGCAGTTTGTTGTTATGCTCTAATTGTGGCTTCACACTATTTACACATTTGACCCTTATTCTAAGGGATCTGAAAGCCTGAATACATGTAATTTTAGAACCCCCAACTTTAATGCGGTGATGGAAAGGACTCTAAACGCATGCCTGATTAAGGTCAGATCCAGCCGCAGTCGGTAGTAGGAGTAACTGCAGGGCGGTGACGTGGGGAGGGGGAGGGGCAGGGTGGGGGGTAGTAAACTATGGATTACGGAGGTTTACAGGTAAGTTAACATATACATTAATAAAACGAATTTCGTTGCGTGCACTGCATCCCCAAATGCGATGCAGTGCACGCAACGAAATTCGTTTTATTAATTTATATGTTAACTTACCTGTAAACCTCCGTTATCCATAGTTTACTACCCCCCACCCTGCCCCTCCCCCTCCCCACGTCACTGCCCTGCAGTTACTCCTACTACCGACCGCGGCTGGTCAGATCACTCCCTAACACACAAAATTTAAATGTGGAATATCCTACATGACAATTTTGGGCTATCGTTTTCCTCACCGTAGCCCCAGCTCTGCCCCTGACCTCCCACTCACCATTTCTCATGACTACTTGATTTTCCATCAAGACAGAGTAGGCGCAGCCAGAAGGTGGGTTGCCATTATATAGCACCCTAAGTTCCTTTGCTCTAGTAAGTATCTAGATCTATCAAACAACACAAAGGCTCTCTCTTTCACTCTTAAAATCTCTGATAAATTTTTGATCTCTGGAGTGCCTTTCTAGTCCCCTCCCAAACCTGACACTAATTTTTGTAAGGTCCTACCATCTGCTATCATGCCTTCTTATTTACATCATGCTGACTTTTTGGTGCTGGGAAAACTGTAACCTACATGTTTATGACCCTAGCTGCAAAGCTGCTGAACAGCTTATTGAAGTCCTGTCTGATCTCAACCTAGTTCAAAGGGTAGAAGGGTCCACGCATAATGCCAGCCACACGTTAGATGTAATTTTTTCTAACATCCCTTCTTTAGAATTTGGACCACCGGTTCCCCATGCCTGGTCAGACCCCTACCTAGTTCCTTTCTGTCTACAGCAGTCTATCCCACAGGACCCAAAAATGTACCACTCTTGACAATCTATATCCGATATAACTTTAAATATGGCCTGCACACAAGATATGGTCAACCAGTCAGTAGACATTGATACGGCCGTCACCTCTTTCAATTCTCACCATATTGTTGTACCAAGATGAATCTTGGTAACATAGCACCCTTAAGAAAAATAATAGCAAAAGGACTTCCACCTCAGGTCCACGGTTCTCTGCCACGCTGAAAACTAGAAAATCAAAGTGTAAAAATTGAGAGAGGAAATTGCAATGTGATCTCATGGAAGAAAGCAAGCTTACTCTTAAACAGTTCAGAAAAAACTTTTTAAAATACCATAGCCTCTCTGTTTACTAAACAAATTAATGATGCGGAAAACGCCCACCAGACAATTTTTAAAATTGTTAACTACTTTTTTTATCGTTCTACAGGAAATCAATCTACACCATAGATAAAGGAGTTTGTTGATAATTTGTAGGAATTTTTTCATGATAAATTTTTTATTACCGATTATAAATTCACAAATGATGAAGTTGTTCCCATGATACATCCTTCTGATTCTCAGACTTCGAACCCTCAAATACCACTTTAGTGAAGATCTTCTCTAAAGACTCTGAGATCTTGATTCACAAAACCCAATCTGGCTCGCTTTTGGACATTAGCCTACTGCACATTCTGAAACTGGCAGCCCATTCCATTCACCCGCAGATCAATTCTCTTTTTAACCTCTCCCTTAATCCAGGCTCAGTGCCATTATGTTGGAAAAAGGCGCTAGTACTTCCTCTTCAAAAAACAGCAACTTGGACCTGTCATGCCCAGTCAACTATAGTCCTATTTTTCTTTCCCATTTTTTTGGCAGGTGCTGGAGTCCCTGGTCACACACCAGATTACCAGATACATTGAGGAGACTAAAGTTTTAGATCCTTCACAATCTGGTTTCCATGCTGGCTTCAGCATAGAGTCAGCACTCTTAGAAGTCACTAATTTCATTATAACCCGACTTGACCTGGGCACAAATTCTATAGTCATTTTGCTAAACCTATCTGCAGCTTTCGTTGCGGTGTTGCACGACATTCTATTGCAATCACTGAAAAATGCCGCAATAGTCGCCACTGCTTAAAAATTACTAAAATCTTTCCTCTCCAACAGAAACCAAGCGCTATATCTACCCCCTTTTACCTTGGGTTACAGAAAGGTCAATTGTAAAGTGCCCCAGGGATCTGCCCTTAGCCCCATTCTGTTTAACATCCACGTTGGCCCCCTTTCTGTCATCGTACAATCATGGAATTCAACGTGGTGTTGTATGCAGATGACACTCAGTTGATGTATGCCTTCAAACACATGGATGACTCTGTCACAGCTAACTTCCAAGGCTGCTTATCAAGCAGTTGCTGAGTGGGTGCACAAAACCTGTCTCTGTTTGAACTCTGAAACGTCAGAGATTCTAATATTTGGTACATCTTCTATAGATGATCTGTCCTGTATGTGGCCCACAGAACTGGGTCAACCGCTGCCAAAAATCTCGGGGTAAAATGAGATAATGCATTATCTTTTAAGCCACACATGAAAACCACCCACGGATTCAGTTTTTCTCTGTTGAAATCTTTAAGAAAGATGTTTACATTTTTGCCTGAACATACTTAGAAAATCATCACCTATGCTTTAATTACATAGAGTCTGAATATGCTAATGTACTGCTTCTCTGGTCTCCTCAAGAATTGATTAACAGATTACAAAGGGTACAGACTGCAGCAGCAAGATTGGTTCTGAACATTCCAAAACATCAATCAATACGGAAGGACCCTCCACTGTCTACCTATTAGTCGAAGAATACAATTTTAAACTCTCAAGATCACGTTCAGGGCTACTCACCCAGCATACGCCTGCAACAAGATTAAAGATATCATCCTCACAGAGTACTTCGAGCTGCTAATTAAAATTTGCTATTCATCCCCAAGATCAATAAATCAATATCAGGGGGCCGTTCTTTAACTTTTTTAGCCTCAACACTTTGACAGCTTCTCCCTGAACATATTGGGAGTGTAACATCAGAGGCCACCTTTAAAACCCTCCTGAAGACACATCCCTTTAAAGAGATTTGATTGGGCCTGCTCTGTATTCTCCCTCAGGGTTCTCTTCTCTTGCTTCTTGTTACAACTCGGCTCAGGGGTGCTCCTGCTTGAGCAGCTGTCACACTGTATAAATCCTGATCATTCATTCATTCATTCAACAGAACCTTAAATAGGCATGGATCACGAGGAGTACAATCTCTTATGGTAATACACCTACTGGCGTGCCTGGCAGTAATTATACAAGTAGAAACTGCGGTACCTGTGAAATGACATACAAGTTTATCTCGGAAGAAGAGTTTTTCTCTGCAGTTGTGCAGTAAGGCCCTTTCATAAGAAGAGTTGGTTAAAGCTCATAGGTATCTATTTCCCATCAATTTGAAGAGTGCTTCTTTGCAGGAAAGAGAATAAGTGGCAGTTGAAGCTCATATGGACTAACAGGAAATCCTGCTCTTGAAGTTGGTCGGGAGAGTGGGATGGTATCTATATTGTTTGATCTGCCAATGCCATCTATCTTTAGAGATTTAGCCCCAGAGAGAACTGACTTTAGCTGCCACTATATGCCATTATGTTTCCTCTGCCAATAACTCCATCCTTTCTGATCATCAGTCAAACTATCTGAAGGACAGGTAAGGAAATGAAGATATACATGAGGCGTAATCCAACTTAAAGGCAGTCACATCAATGCTCTCTGCCGACGCTGAAGCAAAAAGAAATGACAAAACAGAGTTCACATTGGAGGAAATATGCAGGAGGTGCTATCCGAATCGTGTGCAGATTTCCCTGAATGTCTTTACACCTGTAAGAATGAAAATACTTGACTCAATACTTCTACAGCATGATCGTCTATTATCCCTGTATGAAGGCAGTGTAAGGAATCATTTACAAGAAAATGCCAGAGTGCAGTGTTACCTCAAATTTGGCAACTCCATGCTCTGACATTTTCAAACCGCAGGGATGCGTGGAATTTAGAGAAATACGGCACACTCCTGCATTTCCCCAAGCGCTGGCCCTAAAAAAACTGCATAGAACTTGCACAGACACTGTTGCGCCATGTTGCAAGGGTGCCTGTGCTGCAGGGGCAATTGTTTATGTGCAGGAAGAAACCTTCCTGCACATTAACAATCAATGATGGCAATTTACTCTTTCTGTGTGTGCTTCAGAATACAGCACATATAGGAAGATAAAAAAACGAAGAGAGATTCTTAATTTCGCCTCTTATCGCCATTATAAGACCAGGTATTACCTGGCCTTAGTTTTTGGTGCTGCCACAGCCTTGTAAAGCTGGGGCAACATTAAAAAGGAATATGCCTCTTTTTTCTGCATGCTTTTTCCCCATAGGGAATTACAACATGGTTGTTACAACAACTGCGTTGTAACAACGCATACCATTACACGCAAGTCGTAACAATGGCTTGCTCTCGGGGGCGCTGTATGTTGGCATAGTATAATTTACTATTCCAACTCCAGTATGTGCAACAGTAGGGAAGGTGTTGAATTTTAAATCCAACACCTTCTGCCCCCTCTGCAAGTTGTTGTTCCAACTTGCGGAGTAATGGTATGCGTTGTTACAAAGCGGTCGTTGTAACAACAATATCATTGCTTGGGGGCATATCAGCAACAACCGGCGATAATTATCGCTAAGCGCACTTAGCACTAGGATAATTATCGCCGGCTAACGTGGATTTTTATTGCTGAGATAGCGTGCTATTAGCAACACTTATCTCAAAAGCGATAAAAATCCTAGCGCTAACTGCCAAACGTGAGATTATCGCTGGAAATCCAGCGATAATCTCACAAAGTTTGGCGTTAGCTTGATGATAGGGCAAGGCAAACTTAGCCATGATATCCACCTTCCATAGGATATCATGGCTAAGTCAGTCTTGAAGCAGATGTAAGGAAAGTAGCGATAACAGGGGTTATCGCTACTTTTCTTGCCGCTATGCTTCATAGCGTTAGGCTTGATGATAGGAGACTCCAGTCTTGTCAGGTCAGGAACGCCCACTTTGCATCTCATTAGAGTTGCAAAGCATGGGCGTTAAGAATCCGGGCGCTTATGCAAGGTTTCACGCGATAGCGTGACCTTGCTAATTAGGCGATAAAATTATCGCCGCTTTTCGCCCGAAAACGGAATCAAAAGCGGCGATAATTTTATATCGCCTCGTTGCTGATATGCCCCTAAATTTGTCTTGCCCTATCATCAAGCTGACATCAAACTTTGTGAGATTATCGCTGGATTTCCATGTTAGCCGGTGATAATTATCCTAGCGATAAGTGGGCTTAGCGATAATCATCGCCGGTTGTTACTGATTTGCCCCTAAATTCTACAACTAGGGGCTATGCTACCAGGTGAATGTTATTCATCCAGATTTCTGCTAAGAAAATAGTTCCACTGGATCTTCTTTTCGTGTACACATGTGTCCTGTTTGTTTTGCTCGGTCCTTATTCAGAATTTCCTGTTAAACTCAGCACTTCTCTTCCTCTCAGGCAGTTTGCGTGTTTCAGTACACAAAAAGAAGTGATCAAGTAGGCCAACAAATGCCATCAATGAATTCGATTGGAGACATACTCATTTCGCTAGGAACTCCAAAGCCACTATTTACCGATACACTCAAACCCAAGATCCGGTATTAGATTAAAAGAGAAGAAATATCCCAAAATCAGGCACTCACGAGGCCCACTATGAACTACAACCTCTCCCAGATGTTTAAGAATAATTGGCTGCATTGCATACACGTCATGATCTTGCAACACCCTGCAGCCCCAAGGCTGTCACTCAATGAGTGGCTGACCACAGTGCTTAGATCAACCAGTGGTTGACATAGAGGTAAGATAACGTCCCTTTCACATACTAGAGCCTCAAAAATGATACTGCCGTTTTAGTGAAAACTCTGTGGCCAGAAATAGGGAGCTAAGAGCACTGAAAACTCATACATGCAATACGTGTGACTCTTGCCTCGGGATAGGTGATCTAAATTCGCGCACTGGCTAAGATTCTGGTGAAAAGAGAACGTGCACTTTTTTAACACCCTTCTCTGCAGGTCCTTTTCATGCGCACAAAGATCTTTACACTACTAATGTGTGAGCACAAATTTATTGACATCAGAATTTGCAACAAATGATGCACCATTCGGGTAGGTTACACAACTCTCAGCCATATTTCATGAAATATGTTCTTTTGAATGGCCCAGCTACCACCTTCCTCTGAATACAGACTTTTCTGCGCTTACAAAGAAGTTCCCAAAACAGTGGCAGGATATACTTAACGCTTTTATGTGTACAGGTGCACATCATATGAATAAAGGAATAAAGGAGCACGCTGCAGACTGGAGCTGAACACTAAAACAGTGTCAATCATAGAAAAGAAAATTACTATCATTTTTGAAATACACTGTTCAGCACTCTAGCATCAAAGTGAATAACGAAACATATAGGATCACATTAAACATTGCAAAAATAATGAGCCTAAAACAACTCTTTAGTTTCTAATATTCCCCAAGATCAAAGGAGGAATTATAGAAAATTGAAATACCTTGCATTTGTAAGATGCTTGCTGAAAGCCAACTTCCTTTTATTTAAAAGTGGGGTCCAAAGAAAGGATGAGGTATAAAGTACTCCAGAGTACATTTTTTTCCATCCAGTTAGGTAGTGTGAGGGCTGAAATGGAAAAGTGTGGCACAGCAGCAACAAAAGCAAAAAGTTGGAGTGCGAAAAATAAAGCAATGAGCTTCGTTTTACTCAGTGACTGAGCCATGTCAGTAAGGGATTTGGGTTAACGAGCAAACGGATATGCTGTACCATGTTAAAGAAAAGAGAAAATACTCAAACAGAAGGTTGTGAGAAACTTGTGAAAGAAAAAAAAAATGTTATCATGTTCCTAAATATTGCTTGTGTGATACAAGGTGCTCAGCGTTTTACTCTAATGCACGTTTGTTCTGTGGTTAATGCACTTTTGTATGTTGTTAAAAGTAATTCATTTTTAAATATCAATTCGTATTTTTAACTTTCTTCGCCGACCCGCGGTGCCCGTATGTAAGAGCAGGCCCGACGTGTTCAGGGGTCAGCATTCTAGCGTTAATCATCCTGGGTATAAAAGACACGCTGGTGCGACCGCGCAGCGTGTGATATGAGGTGCTCAGAGATTTACTCTAATGCACGTTTGTTCTGTGATTAATGCACTCTGCACTTTTGTATGTTCTTAAAATTAATTCATTTTTAAATATCATTTCGTATTTTTAACTTTCTTCGCCGACCAGAGTGCCCATATGTAAGAGTAGGCCCGCCGTGTTCAGGGGTCAGCGTTCTCGCATTAATCAATTCTGGGTATAAAAGACACGCTGGCGCTACCGCACCGCCGGTGAGGGCCAACGGTGCACCAAAGGCAAGCCCGTCTGCGTCCGTCAGCACACAGCACCAGTGCCCCTGGTCCTTTTGTGTCCCGGAGTTTCACTAACAAACAATTGCTGGAGCTCAGGAGAGGTAAGTGCTGTGCTCCTGATGTTTGCTGCCAGTGGGGGAACTACGGGGAGTTCAAGTGTACTAGCTGTTATTTTCGGTTTGATACGGAATTAAGTACTAATAATGTTGCTGCAGGTGCTGCAAAGACAGGGGCCGGTGGGCTGGAGGTAGAAATTGCAGTCCCGTTGATCTCCACTAATGGCACAGATATTACATCAGGTAGTTCTCGAAAATTTGGCAGAAGTTCTAGGCCGACTCAGGAACAGTCCCTTCAATGCATATTGCTTAACACTCGCTCACTGATCAAACATAAGTATCAGTTTGAATTTTTATTGCAGCTCTCTAACCCGGACATAGTATTTTTGTCTGAGACTTGGATCAATCTGGCTTCCGATCCTGAGTGGAACATTGCACTTCCTGCAGGTTATTCAGTGACTAGCCAGGATAGGCTAGGGAACAAAGGAGGGGGCATTGCTATTATACATCGCTCCCACTTAAATGTTCGAGTAGAATCTACCTCACAGCTTCCGGCGGAGGCTATGCTTTTTATGTTCAAAATAAATAAAATTTCTACTTTTCATGGCCTACTCTTGTATCGTCCACCTGGACCTAGAGCAGCTTTCACTCAAGCTCTTCAGACTTTTCTTGAATCCTGCCTAGAATCCCTCACGCTTACTATTCTGGGTGATTTTAATTTCCACCTGGAACTAAAAAATAACACAGACACTATAAGGCTACTTGATGACCTGGAAGCTCATGGCCTAACTCAAATTGTGTCTGAACCCACTCACTCAGCTGGTCACACACTTGATGGCATATTTACTAACAACCCCGATATTACACTGATCAAAACTTCCGTACTACCCTGGACCGACCATAAGGCTGTATATTTCAAAATGAAGATTATCCAGCCCAACCATCCCATCTTAAACAAACTATCCTTTGTAAAAATTCGATCATGGAATAAAATACAAAGGAACGAATTAGAACAGTCCCTTGACATATGCCCTCCCTCATTGGTCACTGATAACAATGACGCAGTTTACCAGTTTGAGAATTGGATCAGAACAGCAGTCAACCATGTAGCTTCAGATAAAACTATCAGAGCAAGAAGATCCCAGGCGACGTCACCATGGTGTGGACCAGATCTTAAAAGCATAAAGGCCGAATGTAGGAGAATCGAACGAATATGGAGGTCTGACTATAGTAAGGAGCATAAATTGGCATATAATCTAGCCTTAGAACAATACAAGAGGGCCATCATAAATGCCAAAATAGGCTATTTTACAGCAAAAATTGAGGCGGCTAATAACTCCGCTAAGGAGCTTTTCAAATCCGTCCAAGTTTTATCTAAGCCGCAGCAGGTCAATCAGTTTAGGCCTCATCAAGCCTTCTGTACTAAGTTGGCTAATGTTTTTCAAACTAAGGTGCAATTAATCTTCTGCAACCTCCTTAATACAGCTCATGTTGCTGACAAATGTAATAGGCCGCCTTCTGAGGAGAAGGCCACTCAGAGCCAACTAATGAGTTTCCGGACCCTTACAAAAGAGAAAGTGAATAATCTCATATCAACTAAATCGAGATCACCTATTGATCCCTGCCCCCCCCCCCCTGGCCATTCTACACCTGGTCTCTGGAAAGATTAGCTCTCATCAAACTCCCCTTCTAAACAAAGTTGTAGAGTCAGGGATTTATCCCTGTGCTTGGAAAAAAGCGTTTATCAGGCCTATCCTGAAAAAGCCTGCCCTGGATCCTACCGAGGTAAAAATTTATTGTCCTATTTCATGCTTGCCAATAGCAGCCAAAATCCTCAAAAAATCAGTGAACAGGGAGATAACTCAATAGATTGACTCCAATAATCTGCTTGACTCCAGTCAGCATGGCTTTTGATTATGTCATTCTACAGAGTCTGCTTTGATTATTGCGACTGAGGAGATTCGCAGACAGGTGGATGGGGGGCAGAACTGTCCTTATCCTTTAAGACCTACCAGCAGCATTTGACACCGTGAATCATCATACGGTGTTAGTGCGGCGGCTGAAGGCTGTGGGGATTGGGGATATGGCTCTGGCCCTCCTCACCTCCTTTCTAGCTTCTAGGGAGCAGAACATACACTGGGAAAATTTGCAATCTGACACTTTCATCTTCAGTGCGGGGTGCCGCAAGGATCGGCCTTGTCACCGACCCTATTTAATATCTATGTCACTCCACTGACAAGACTCATCAAAGAGCATTGCTTTACTTTGGTCTCGTATGCGGACGACTCTCAGTTTGTCATATCCGTATCTAAACATCCGTAGACCACTGCTATCAGCTTTCAAACTTGTCTGACCGAAATCATGAGCTGGATGAGTCAAACCTTTCGTAAGATTAACACAGATAAAAAGGAGGTTATGGAGTTTGGCAACGGCCAATCCCTGTGGAATCAAACTTTGTGGCCAATTGAGGCTGGTGAATGTCCATGTCCGACAGCTAAGGTCAGGATTCTAGGAGAGATATTCAATAATCAACTAAATTTTGCGGGTCAGATTTATCGCCTAACATCCTCCTGTTTCTTTTTATTGAAGATCTTACGAAAGATTTTCCTCTTCATTCCTCAAGAATTCAGGAAAACTGTGGTAGTAGCTCTTATTCTCTTGAGAATAGACTACTGCAATGCACTCTTTCTGGGCATTGACAAGGTGCAGAGGACTAAATTACAATCGTTACAAAATGCCGCTGCATGATTGTTATTAAACATTCCTAAAGGCCATACCACCTCTGCTGGTATAAGGTCACTACACTGGCTCCCTATCCAGCAACAAGTGGAATTTAAGGCCATCTGTCTGGTTCATAAGGCACTATACGGAGGAGGTGCTGTTGATATTCAGAAACAGTTTTTATGGTACATTCCCACCAGAAATCTTAGATCCACAAATGTGGGTCTTGTACAAATCTCCAATATTCGCAGAGCAAGATGGGGAGGTAGGAGTCTATCACATTGTGCAGCTAAACTGTGGAATAAGATGCCAATTGCCATGAGACTACAGTCAAACATGCAGCATTTTGGAAAATTGCTAAAATCCTGGTTGTTCCCCTCTAACTAAGTAGCCAGATTTAACGGAGCAGTCCCTCCTCTCACTTCTCAGCGCCAAGATGCTGCGGCAATCAAGCTCTTTATTAACATATTTTATCTTATCTTTATTTATCTTTATCTTGAATTAGTAGACATTTGGATGTTTTAGTGTAGAGCCATGCAGGATCTGTAAGATAACTTCATCAATTGGATCTGTTCCAAAGGTTCACATTTTGGGTCAACCCATCTCCACAGAGATGAAATTTAATATATGGTGTCCAACAGTTTGCAAAGGAATTAGACCTACATATAGGTGCCGCAACACCGCAACGATACACAGAGTTGCTCAGCCTGCTACTCCACATGGAAAACACCAAGGGACTGATTTCTAAAGGTAAACAGAGGCGAAAGTCTAAGAGGGCCTTTGCGAGTAGTAAAGTAAGACCTTTGTCTCAGTTTAACTGATGTTTTGTTCTTAAGTTTAGCTGAGACTAGACTTTAGACTCAGTTAAACTTAAGACCAAAATGTAAGTTAAACTGAGACAAAGGTCTAACTTTGCCACTCGTAAATAATCTTTTTGAATACTGAAAGCTGTAAAGATAGTCTTTTGTCCCAGTTTACCTTTGTGAATTTGGCCCCAAGACCACAGGTACCTCCACTGGGGGTGCATCATCTAGGTCTGTTCACTTTATGCAAGTTGAATCTAGTAAGCCTGTGGCCTCAGGATTCCATACCAACATGGTTTCATGGAAATGAAAATCTATTGTTTTGCACTCGTATTTTGTTATTTCAAATGTGTTTTGATCTTGTTTATAATCCATCGCATATAACGTCACTTGACTTCCCTGGTCTAAAAAACCCTATTATAAATATTCATGTAAGAGAGAGGTGGCTGACAGGTGTAGCTGGGGTTTTAAGAAAGCTTCATAGATGAATTAAGGATAAGCACCCTCGAAAAAGCGCCCAGTGTAGCTGTAAATGCATTAGAGAGAATTATAGAAGGGGCGTGACATACTCCAGGAATATAATCAAAGGGCCTTCTTTACAAGGAATTGATGCAGAGCGGTGCTGCAAGCCATTTGGCTGCGCCGCGCTGCGTTTATTCCGAAGCAAAGGGATGTGTCATATCTACAATGATATGATGGATCCCTTTGCTCTCCCCTGCACTGGCCACAATTAGCTGCCATTTGCCGACGCAGGCACCATTGCACAATGGTGCAAGGGTGCCTGCATCACAGAGATGATTGTTTTTGTGCAGGAAGGGACACCTTCCTACACAAAAACAATCACAGGCAGTGATTTCCTCAGGCATACATGATTAGAAAGAGGAAAAAACGAGGAGAAATGAAAATATTTCTCCTTGTTGCACCTCCCTACACCTCCCCTGGGGCGGCATAGCATTCTGACAAATTTCCAGGTTTCCGATTTCTCGTAAATGTAGCAGAATCCATGAGCGTTGCGTGGGAACACCCACAGCAACACCCATGGCATGCCCCTTTCTTGCAAAGTGTTGTGTGTAAATGGGCCATATTTGCAAGGACATGAAAAGCCACACAGGCTGGCTTTAAGTGTCCTTGTAAATATGGTGCAGCAGGTTGATCAGCCGGTGTGTCACAAAAAGTGACGCATCGGCAGCACAAGGGGCTTGTAAATAGGCCCCTATTTGTATTACATAAGGCAAGAATAAAATGGAATGCATATGATTTATGGATTACAAATTAAGAAATGAAAGAACCCAATTAAGTGAAGAATTGTACATTTTAATCTAAACCAGGAATGGCAAAAAACACTAAACATACATAGGGACCTCTGAGTACCAAGAACACAGTGGCCACAATCTAGTGAATGGGGAATGTGCTAGACAGTTCCAGTGGTACCATAAACTATGCTTGCAAAAGGGTGACCTGGCACAATGCAGTGTAATTTTCACATGATATGAAAGCTATGCCCTTGATCTTTGGCACCTTGTTTATGTTTACCGGTGCTCAGTGTACGTGCAATGATGCACGCTTTAGAAATAAATGTAATTGAAGGAATTATTCAAGATTGTCCACGCCAGACATATAAAAACCATAGTATTAAATAATGTGTATCTTTCAAACCTTTGTAATATTACTTGAGAGCATTGCTTTAGATTGCATCGTGTAGATGAAAAAAAGCTGATCAGTACTGTATATTAACCTACCTGAAAGACAAACTTCAATAGTAGTAAAGTGATGAGTTGTGTTAAGGCTCTGATAATCACAGTATGCTTAAGACAAAGCCCTCTAATGGCTGAACTGCTTCAGGTGCGCAGAAGGCAATTTGTCCCTCCTGAGAGAGGTCAAAGCCTGGTCATGACAGAGTAGATGTGGGCGGATCAAGTCTTGTTGCAAGCCCTATACCAAAATGGGCTCAAGATCATCCTCAAAATCCCCATACATACCGAGTAGCTCATCACACCTGCAGCCATATTGCATTTCCTGGTGTGGACATGACCACAATAGGATGGGGAACAAGACCTCACGTGGTACTACCCAGATGATTTTGTCCCTAAACCCTAAGCCTTAAGCCCTGTTATTTAGTTTGGATAAGCTGGGTGAAGTCTCTAAGCGACCGTGGATGACATACATGAAGACGCCTTTCACCATTTATGAAGGAGATGAAACGCAGCCATTAATAATATCATAAACCAAAAAAACAACACTCCACAGTGTGGGAAGTTAATGAATTGGAATTAATTATTAATTATTTTAATTACTGTTAATTAATTTACAGATAGTTAATTATGTAAATTGTGTAATTAATTAGTCTTTTAAGTTATAATTTACGTGCAGGTTGTGGAGTTTGTAGGTGTAAAGTGTTGGGAGTTGATTAATTTTAATTAATTATTAATTGATTTGAATTATTATTACTTTTTTAATTGACAATTAATTACGTACATTGTTCAATTTTTATTTATTTTTCAAATTGTAATTGAGTTGTGGGTTGTGGGGTTTGTAGGGTAAAGGGTGGGAAGTCACTAATTTTAATGAATTCATTATTTGTTATTATTATTCATTATTTAACTGATAATTATGTTAGGTGTGCAATTCATTTGTTTTCTAAGTTGTAATTCAGGTGCGGGTTGTGGGTTTTGTGGGGGTAAAGAATGGGAAGTTAATTCATTTTAATTAATTAATAATTTTAACAAATGATATTAATTGATAATTATATAAATTGTGTAATTCATTTGATTTATAAGTTGTTATTTAGATGCGGGTTGTGGGGTTTGTAGGGGTCACTGGTAGGAAGTTTAATAATTTTAATTAATTAATAATTTTCAATTATGACTAATTATTTAATCGGTAATTGATTATGCAACTGTGTGATAGCTATTTTTCAAGTTATATTTCAGGTCTGGGTTGTTGGGTTTGTAGGAGTACAGTGTGGAAAGTTAATTATGAAAATAATTATTGATAATTATGAATTTATTATGAATTATTTATTTGATAATTAGGTATACTGTGAAATTATTATATTTGTTAAGTTATATTTTAGGTGTGGGTCGTTTAGTTTGTAGAGGAATAGGGTGGGAAATATTTAATTAGAAATAAAAAATATATATATATATTTTTTGGAATATTTTTGAATTCAATCCATAACAGGTGACAATCATAATTAATTACATGGATATTTTAACACTCGCAAACAAAATCATACACAACATAACAGATTTGCAATATGCGGGCAAACAATTACAGAGAAAACACATAAAAAAGAGAAGAAAAAAAACATACACATGTAAAAAAATCATACTAAAGACTTACTAGAAAAGAACTCTCACTGCATATGCTCTATCATAGGCCCCCATATCTGAATACCCAATTTTTTACTTTTCATTGATTTCAGACAATAGATGCTAAATTCTAAATTAAAGGGCTTCCCACTGCATCCAAACTGACGCAACACACATCCGTGCTACTGCCACGGCTATGAATATTAAATATTTAAGAGTTTAGCCTGATTGACCCTGCTTGACAATATCACCAACTCATGTTAACATTACATCCATTGTTATATGAGGGTCGACCCCTGTGACTTCAGACAAAAAACCCTCAATATGACCCCACCATTGAGTTAAGTACAATCATAAAAACTATGCATGATGTCAGCCTTCTCCATCGCACATCTAAAGCACTTCTCATCATTTTATCCCCCCCATTTCATCATCCTCACAGGTGTATGATACAAATTAAATAAAGTTTTGAAATCTTGCGCTTTCAAGTTGGCTGACACCAAAATTGTCCCCGCAATGTCAATTGATTGCTGCAAATACACGCCTTCCTGTCCTAACCGAGCACGCCATTTCCTGTCTTGGACTTCCAAATCATCCTGTTGTGTATCTATTAACATACCATACATTACCCCGATTTTAGCCCTTGTTTAATTGCCTCGACAAGGAGGTTAGTTTCCATCCCCTTCTGCTTCTGTTGTTTCCATAAATAATCTCGAATTTGTAAATACTTAAAGAAATCATTTTTTTGCAAGCTAAATCTGTCAGCTAAGGCTGAAAATGAAACAAGTACTTCTTCCTCAAAAGAATCTCCTAATTGCCTTATACCGTTAGCCCTCCATTTCTCCATTCTTAGATCCCAGAATAAAGCAGGTAGCGTTAGTGTGGAATTTGTAGGAGTATAAAAACATATCCCTGAAATGTCCAACATCTTCCGAACTAACTTCCACACCTTATACGCTGCCCGCACTACCTTAAATCATGTTTTTTTAAAGTAACTTGGTGGCAAAAATTTAAATAAGCAGTTTCTAGCAGCTGACCCTAACAGCATCTGCTATATTAAAGGTGTTTCTGCTAGTGTGCCCACTTCCCCCCCTGTTAACAATATCCTCATATTTTGAAGGAGACACACATAATAGTAAAATGTGAAATTGGGTACGGTCCAACCTCTCCGGTCACGTGGTAACATCATAAACTTAAAGGCCCACCGAGCTTTCCTTTGCCCCCACAAAAACCTATCACCTATAGATTGTAATATCAGTAGTTGTATTCAAGTCAGCTTTAATGGCACTGCCCTAAAATAATACATAACTTTGGGGAGGATACTCATCTTGAGTACATTGCACCTCCCACCAGGGAGAAATGCAAGCCCTCCAACCGATCCAGTTGTTGTTGAATCCCTGCAACTATACCTCCCCAATTAACCTCTATTAATTCCTGCAAAGACATCCTAATTTTAATACCCAAATACATAGCTTCCTCGGTTACCCGCGCATCTCCGGGGCATGCCACTTTCTTACAGACAATCTGAATTTTCATTGGGTTTAATTTATACCCTGATACCTCCCCAAATAAGTAAGGCAAGCTCTTTAACTTTCGGACCGCCTGCTCTGGATCTGAGGTTGCCACCGCAATGTCATCTGCATAGGCTAAAACCCGCACCTGGTGTTGCCCACAGGTCATAGAGTTGATCTTATTACTCTTTTCCAACATTTCCAGAAACAGGTTAATATACAGGGCAAATAGCAATGGGGAGCAGGGACACCCCTGTCTTGTCCCCCTACTTATATACACATGCTCCGATTCCTTGCCCATTACACAAATCCTAGCTATCGGTGATATGTACACAGTTTGGATAGCCCTGATATAGCCTGGGCCAAACCCCATCTTATGCATGACAGCCCATAAAAAATGCCCGGAGACACATTCAAACACATTTTCGGAGTCAAGAAAAATCAACCCTAGTCTGCTTTGTTGTGTATTAGCAAAATGTCTCAAAGCGACTACTCTATTTATGTGATTGACCGTGCTCCTGTCAGGTGTAAATACATGCTGATAGATGGATACCAGGGGCATGATCACTCGTGCCAGTCTAGTTGCTAAGAATTTTGCATATACTTTGCCATCCGCATTTAACAAAGAAATTGGTCTATAGGACCCTGGCAAGTTCAAAGGTTTATCTTTCTTTTTAAAAACTACTATGTTAGCCTCATCCCATGATGGTGGTGGGTTCCCAGACTGAGCCTCTTGGAGTGTAACCAGCATGTCCTCCTTAAGCACTTGGAAAAGCATTTGATAGACCTTGAGTGGCAATTTGTCTGGTCCTTCTGCTTCTCCCCTAGCCATCGACCCTATTGCCTCCTCAAGCTCTTCCATAGTTATCGGGGCATCAAGTACTTCCTGCTCCTCTTGTCTTAAGCCTACTAGCTCTAGTTGTTGAAGAAATACATTGATGTCTTGCTCATTACTTTCATTCTGCGTATACTGCTCTTTATAAAAGACATGAAATACTCCCAAAATGCCCTCCATAGTTTCTGTTATATTCCCAGCAGGATCAACCAATGCAGTTATTTTCTGTAGAGATTGTTTGACTCGTAACCTCTGTGCCAGACAACGCACTGTAGCTTCACCATATTCGTACTTTTCCTCCTTATATACCTTATATAGGCTAGCGATTTCCTTGCTCCACACCTTATTCGTTTTAGCTCTACAGCAGGCTATTTTAGTTTGTAGTTCCTTAACTTCTACTCCCTTCCTTATTCCCTGCATGAGTCTCTGCTCCGCTTCCCATAGATCATCCAAGAGCCCCTGTATCATAATCTGTGGTTGCTTCTGCTTAACCAATCCATAGCTGAGCGTCTCTCCTCTCAGTCTGGCCTTCAGAGCATCCCATACCATGGCAATAGAGGTGGACCCTCTATTGATATCAAGAAATTGTGTAGCCCAGGTTTTCATGTGATCAACAAACAGGCTATCTAATAGGAGTTTCCTATTGAAGGTAAAGGCCCTACCCAGCTTCTTTAGACTGATAATAAAAATATCCAATAATAGTGGACTGTGATCCGTAGCTTAGACGTAAAGACATAATCAAACCTAACTAATTTATGGTGAGGATGTCAATAGAAAGTATACACAGAATTTTTCAAGTTATATTTCAGGTCTGGGTTGTTGGGTTTGTAGGGGTACAGTGTGGAAAGTTAATTATGAGAAAAATTATTGATAATTATGAATTTATTATGAATTATTTATTTGATAATTAGGTAAAATGTGAAATTATCATATTTGTTAAGTTATATTTTAGGTGTGGGTTGTTTAGTTTGTAGAGGAATAGGGTGGGAAAACATTTAATTAGAAATAAAAATTGTCTACCAATCCGTGATCACCGATAAGCTGTTGTAATGCTTTAAAAACCCTGGGTTTCCGGCCCTCATATTTATTACTGTTTGACTCCCACTCCTGACCTTTCACATGGATGTTAAAATCCCCACAAAAAATCAACGGAGTATCCCCCATGACCAATTCAACATTTAACCCTTCTAATATTTCTGCTTCATAAAAATTTGATCGATATACAGTGCATATTACCGCCTTGGTGCCCCCCACTAAACATTCTGCGATAGCCCACCTACCAAAATTTCTGCCAATTTCCTCCCAGTCCCACAGATTCCTTGTCGGGCCAAAATAGCCACACCCCTATTTGTAGTAGTCTGTCGAGATGCCACATTTAATGTAAATCCAAGTTTCACTCCTCTTCAGCCAGGATAGCTTGATTCCAGTGGCACAGTGAGCCGAGGACCCACATCTGGGCATACCTGGCGCACTTAGGGCAAGAAAGCAAAAGACACACAATTGATGGACGGAATGCAGAACAAATCAGAACATTCCCCCCCAGTCAAGAGATCTGGGTTAAATCCATAATTCTTTTGCTCACCATGCCACCCCAGTTTAGACCTGGCCATATGCAAATTAGTCTTGACCCTGTGCCTCATGGGAACAGTTCAGCCCAAACTGCCAAGCCAGGTCCTCCCTGTAAACAAGCATCCTAGGACTGGTTACGGGGTTTCACCCCTCTTCAGCCAGGACAGCTTGATTCCAGTGGCACAGTGAGCGCAGGGTCAAGACTGATTTGCATATGGCTGGGTCCAAACTGGAATGGCATGGTGAGCAAAAAAACTATGGATTCAGATCTCTGTACTGGGGTGAATGTATGACATTGTTCTGCATTCTGTCCATCGATTGTTCTTTTTGCATTTGTCACCCCGAGTGGGACGGGTATGCCCAGACGTGGGTCCCGTGCTCTCCATGCCACTGAAGTCAAGCGATCCTGGCTGATAAGGGCTGAAAGCCCGAAACCAGGCCTAGGTTGTCTGTTTCCAGTCCAGGGAGGACCTGGCCTGGCAGTTCGGGCTGGACTGTTCCCATTGGGCGCAGGGTCAAGAGTGATTTGCATATGGCTAGGTCCAAACTGGAATGGCATGGTGAGCAAAAAAACGATGGATCTAGGCCCGGATCTCTGTAATGGGGTGAATTTTTGACATTGTTCTGCATTCTGTCTATCAATAGTTTTTTTGCATTTGTCACCCCGAGTGGGACGGGTATGCCCAGACATGGGTCCTGTGCTCTCCATGCCACTGGAGTCAAGCTATCTTGGCTGATGAGGGCTGAAAGCCCTAAACCGGTCCTAGGATGCTTGTTTCCAATCCAGGGAGGACCTGGCCTGGCAGTTCGGGCTGGACTGTTCCCATTGGGCGCAGGTTCAAGACTGATTTGCATATGGCTGGGTCCACACTGGAATGGTATTTAACAAAGAAATTGGTCTATAGGACCCTGGCAAGTTCAAAGGTTTATCTTTCTTTTTAAAAACTACTATGTTAGCCTCATCCCATGATGGTGGTGGGTTCCCAGACTGAGCCTCTTGGAGTTTAACCAGCATGTCCTCCTTAAGCACTTGGAAAAGTATTTGATAGACCTTGAGTGGCAATTTGTCTGGTCCTTCTGCTTTTCCCCTAGCCATCGACCCTATTGCCTCCTCAAGCTCTTCCATAGTTATCAGGGCATCAAGTACTTCCTGCTCCTCTTGTCTTAAGCCTACTAGCTCTAGTTGTTGAAGAAATACATTGATGTCTTGCTCATTACTTTCATTCTGCGTATACTGCTCTTTATAAAAGACATGAAATACTCCAAAAATGCCCTCCATAGTTGCTGTTATATTCCCAGCAGGATCAACCAATGCAGTTATTTTCTGTAGAGATTGTTTGACTCGTAACCTCTGTGCCAGACAACGCACTGTATCTTCACCATATTCGTACTTTTCCTCCTTATATACCTTATATAGGCTAGCGATTTCCTTGCTCCACACCTTATTCATTTTAGCTCTACAGCAGGCTATTTTAGTTTGTAGTTCCTTAACTTCTGCTCCCCTCCTTATTCCCTGCATGAGTCTCTGCTCCGCTTCCCATAGATCATCCAAGAGCCCCTGTATCATAATCTGTGGTTGCTTCTGCTTAACCAATCCACAGCTGAGCGTCTCTCCTCTCAGTCTAGCCTTCAGAGCATCCCATACCATGGCAATAGAGGTGGACCCTCTATTGATATCAAGAAATTGTGTAGCCCAGGTTTTCATGTGATCAACAAACAGGCTATCTAATAGGAGTTTCCTATTGAAGGTAAAGGCCCTACCCAGCTTCTTTAGACTGATAATAAAAATATCCAATAATAGTGGACTGTGATCTGTAGCTTAGACATAAAGACATAATCAAACCTAACTAATTTATGGTGAGGATGTCAATAGAAAGTATACACAGAATTTTTCAAGTTATATTTCAGGTCTGGGTTGTTGGGTTTGTAGGGGTACAGTGTGGAAAGTTAATTATGAGAAAAATTATTGATAATTATGAATTTATTATGAATTATTTATTTGATAGTTAGGTAAACTGTGAAATTATCATATTTCTTAAGTTATATTTTAGGTGTGGGTTGTTTAGTTTGTAGAGAAATAG
Source organism: Triturus cristatus (assembly GCF_964204655.1). Lineage (NCBI taxonomy): Eukaryota > Metazoa > Chordata > Amphibia > Caudata > Salamandridae > Triturus > Triturus cristatus. The sequence goes on from NC_140584.1 coordinate 390,038,983, forward strand.
GTGGGAAAACATTTAATTAGAAATAAAAATTGTCTATCAATCTGTGATCACCGATAAGCTGTTGTAATGCTTTAAAAATCCTGGGTTTCCGGCCCTCATATTTATTATTGTTTGACTCCCACTCCTGACCTTTCACATGGATGTTAAAATCCCCACAAAAAATCAACGGAGTATCCCACATGACCAATTCAACATTTAACCCTTCTAATATTTCTGCTTCATCAAAATTTGATCCATATACAGTGCATATTACCGCCTTGGTGCCCCCACTAAACATTCTGCGATAGCCCACCTACCAAAATTTCTGCCAATTTCCTCCCAGTCCCACAGATTCCTTGTCGGGCCAAAATAGCCACACCCCTATTTGTAGTAGTCTGTCGAGATGCCACATTTAATGTAAATCCAAGTTTCACTCCTCTTCAGCCAGGATAGCTTGATTCCAGTGGCACAGTGAGCCGAGGACCCACACATGGGCATACCTGGCACACTTAGGGCAAGAAAGCAAAAGACACACATTTGATGGACGGAATGCAGAACAAATCAGAACATTCCCCCCCAGTCAAGAGATCTGGGTTAAATCCATAATTCTTTTGCTCACCATGCCACCCCAGTTTAGACCTGGCCATATGCAAATCCGTCTTGACCCTGTGCCTCATGGGAACAGTTCAGCCCAAACTGCCAAGCCAGGTCCTCCCTGTAAACAAGAATCCTAGGACCGGTTACGGGGTTTCACCCCTCTTCGGCCAGGACAGCTTGATTCCAGTGGCACAGTGACCGCAGGGTCAAGACTGATTTGCATATGGCTGGGTCCAAACTGGAATGGCATGGTGAGCAAAAACATGATGGATTTAGGCCCAGATCTCTGTACTGAGGTGAATGTATGACATTGTTCTGCATTCTGTCCATCGATTGTTCTTTTTGCATTTGTCACCCCGAGTGGGACGGGTATGCCCAGACGTGGGTCCCGTGCTCTCCATGCCACTGAAGTCAAGCTATCCTGGCTGATAAGGGCTGAAAGCCCGAAACCAGGCCTAGGATGCTTGTTTCCAGTCCAGGGAGGACCTGGCCTGGCAGTTCGGGCTGGACTGTTCCCATTGGGCGCAGGGTCAAGAGTGATTTGCATATGGCTGGGTCCAAACTGGAATGGCATGGTGAGCAAAAAAACGATGGATCTAAGCCCGGATCTCTGTAATGGGGTGAATGTTTGACATTGTTCTGCATTCTGTCTATCAATAGTTTTTTTGCATTTGTCACCCCGAGTGGGACGGGTATGCCCAGACATGGGTCCTGTGCTCTCCATGCCACTGGAGTCAAGCGATCTTGGCTGATGAGGGCTGAAAGCCGTAAACCGGTCCTAGGATGCTTGTTTCCAATCCAGGGAGGACCTGGCCTGGCAGTTCGGGCTGGACTGTTCCCATTGGGCGCAGGTTCAAGACTGATTAGCATATGGCTGGGTCCACACTGAAATGGTATTTAACAAAGAAATTGGTCTATAGGACACTGGCAAGTTCAAAGGTTTATCTTTCTTTTTAAAAACTACTATGTTAGCCTCATCCCATGATGGTGGTGGGTTCCCAGACTGAGCCTCTTGGAGTGTAACCAGCATGTCCTCCTTAAGCACTTGGAAAAGCATTTGATAGACCTTGAGTGGCAATTTGTGTGGTCCTTCTGCTTTTCCCCTAGCCATCGACCCTATTGCCTCCTCAAGCTCTTCCATAGTTATCAGGGCATTAAATACTTCCTGCTCCTCTTGTCTTAAGCCTACTAGCTCTAGTTGTTGAAGAAATACATTGATGTCTTGCTCATTACTTTCATTCTGCATATACTGCTCTTTATAAAAGACATGAAATACTCCCAAAATGCCCTCCATAGTTTCTGTTATATTCCCAGCAGGATCAACCAATGCAGTTATTTTCTGTAGAGATTGTTTGACTCGTAACCTCTGTGCCAGACAACGCACTGTAGCTTCACCATATTTGTACTTTTCCTCCTTATATACCTTATATAGGCTAGCGATTTCCTTGCTCCACACCTTATTCATTTTAGCTCTACAGCAGGCTATTTTAGTTTGTAGTTCCTTAACTTCTGCTCCCCTCCTTATTCCCTGCATGAGTCTCTGCTCCGCTTCCCATAGATCATCCAAGAGCCCCTGTATCATAATCTGTGGTTGCTTCTGCTTAACCAATCCATAGCTGAGCGTCTCTCCTCTCAGTCTGGCCTTCAGAGCATCCCATACCATGGCAATAGAGGTGGACCCTCTATTGATATCAAGAAATTGTGTAGCCCAGGTTTTCATGTGATCAACAAACAGGCTATCTAATAGGAGTTTCCTATTGAAGGTAAAGGCCCTACCCAGCTTCTTTAGACTGATAATAAAAATATCCAATAATAGTGGACTGTGATCTGTAGCTTAGACATAAAGACATAATCAAACCTAACTAATTTATGGTGAGGATGTCAATAGAAAGTATACACAGAATTTTTCAAGTTATATTTCAGGTCTGGGTTGTTGGGTTTGTAGGGGTACAGTGTGGAAAGTTAATTATGAGAAAAATTATTGATAATTATGAATTTATTATGAATTATTTATTTGATAGTTAGGTAAACTGTGAAATTATCATATTTCTTAAGTTATATTTTAGGTGTGGGTTGTTTAGTTTGTAGAGGAATAGGTGGGAAAACATTTAATTAGAAATAAAAATTGTCTATCAATCTGTGATCACCGATAAGCTGTTGTAATGCTTTAAAAATCCTGGGTTTCCGGCCCTCATATTTATTTTTGTTTGACTCCCACTCCTGACCTTTCACATGGATGTTAAAATCCCCACATAAAAATAAACGGAGTATCCCACATGACCAATTCAACATTTAACCCTTCTAATATTTCTGCTTCATCAAAATTTGATCCATATACAGTGCATATTACCGCCTTGGTGCCCCCCACTAAACATTCTGCAATAGCCCACCTACCAAAATTTCTGCCAATTTCCTCCCAGTCCCACAGATTCCTTGTCGGGCCAAAATAGCCACACCCCTATTTGTAGTAGTCTGTCGAGATGCCACATTTAATGTAAATCCAAGTTTCACTCCTCTTCAGCCAGGATAGCTTGATTCCAGTGGCACAGTGAGTCGAGGACCCACATCTGGGCATACCTGGCGCACTTAGGGCAAGAAAGCAAAAGACACACAATTGATGGACGGAATGCAGAACAAATCAGAACATTCCCCCCCAGTCAAGAGATCTGGGTTAAATCCATAATTATTTTGCTCACCATGCCACCCCAGTTTAGACCTTGCCATATGCAAATCAGTCTTGGCCCTGTGCCTCATGGGAACAGTTCAGCCCAAACTGCCAAGCCAGGTCCTCCCTGTAAACAAGCATCCTAGGACCGGTTACGGGGTTTCACCCCTCTTCAGCCAGGACAGCTTGATTCCAGTGGCACAGTGAGCGCAGGGTCAAGACTGATTTGCATATGGCTGGGTCCAAACTGGAATGGCATGGTGAGCAAAAAAACAATGGCTTTAGGCCCAGATCTCTGTACTGGGGTGAATGTATGACATTGTTCTGCATTCTGTCCATCGATTGTTCTTTTTGCATTTGTCACCCCGAGTGGGACGGGTATGCCCAGACGTGGGTCCCGTGCTCTCCATGCCACTGAAGTCAAGCTATCCTGGCTGATAAGGGCTGAAAGCCCGAAACCATGCCTAGGATGCTTGTTTCCAGTCCAGGGAGGACCTGGCCTGGCAGTTCGGGCTGGACTTTTCCCATTGGGCACAGGGTCAAGATTGATTTGCATATGGCTGGGTCCAAACTGGAATGGCATGGTGAGCAAAAAAACGATGGATCTAGGCCCAGATCTCTGTAATGGGGTGAATTTTTGACATTGTTCTGCATTCTGTCTATCAATAGTTTTTTTGCATTTGTCACCCCGAGTGGGACGGGTATGCCCAGACATGGGTCCTGTGCTCTCCATGCCACTGGGGTCAAGCTATCTTGGCTGATGAGGGCTGAAAGCCCGAAACCAGGCCTAGGATGCTTGTTTCTAGTCCAGGGAGGACCTGGCCTGGCAGTTCGGGCTGGACTGTTCCCATTGGGCACAGGGTCAAGAGTGATTTGCATATGGCTGGGTCCAAACTGGAATGGCATGGTGAGCAAAAAAACGATGGATCTAGGCCCAGATCTCTGTAATGGGGTGAATTTTTGACATTGTTCTGCATTCTGTCTATCAATAGTTGTTTTGCATTTGTCTCCCCGAGTGGGACGGGTATGCCCAGACATGGGTCCTGTGCTCTCCATGCCACTGGAGTCAAGCTATCTTGGCTGATGAGGGCTGAAAGCCCGAAACCGGTCCTAGGATGCTTGTTTCCAGTCCAGGGAGGACCTGGTCTGGCAGTTCAGGCGGGACTGTTTCCATTGGGCACAGGGAAAAAGACTGATTTGCATATGGCTGGGTCCAAACTGGAATGGCATGGTGAGCAAGAAAACAATGGATTTAGGCCCAGATCTTTGTACTGGTATGACATTGTTCTGCATTCTGTCCATCAATTGTTCTTTTTTCATTAATCGTAAGTCAGCCCCCACCTGTTGCTTTTTATTAATATTATTCAGGCCACAAATATTGAATAAACTGATACGTATCCCACAAGTTTTACCCGCCATACCTTGCCAAACTATCTAACTACCTATATTTCATTTCTTCAGAAAAACTCATAATAGTCATGATAACCATATTACCCTTGTTTTGGACTGAATTTTTTAACACCTCCACCCCACACCCCCAACCTACCCCTCCCCATAGAACCCACACACCCCACACCCCAAACATCCCAACCCTGTGCCAGCCCCTCACCCCCGCTCACCCTCTTCCCTTTCTCCAATGCTCGGGCAATAGGGCCAATGGCCCTTGCGATGGGGAGCTAGCTTCCTACCCGGTGTGACCCCCCCTTAAACCAAAATTCTTATCTTCTTCATCCAGAAGTTCAGCAACAGTCAGAGAAATTACATACATTAGTGAAAACATACCCAATCCTGCTATCCCTAGTCAATTCCTCAACTAGATAGTTTCTTTATATCTCCCTCTGAAGAAAAAATAAGACTAATTACCCTCAAAGTGCACCAAAACACCATAATTTAGCTGGCCCATCCATCGTCATTACCATCATAAAACCAACATAAGGAAATCAGGATGGTCTAATCCAAAGGACCCCTACTAACATTTAAACTTGAATATACAAAAGGTATTCCTTAGCTTGATACTCTGATGTGAAGAACCGTGTTTGTCCCTTACATATTATTTTCAAGGTGGCCGGATTCAACAGAAAGGCTTGGGCCCCCTTGCCTTGAAATGGAGAAATTACTTGGCGTAATTGATACCTTCTTTCCACCGTGTGGTGGCAAAAATCAGGCCTTACAAGAAATTGTGTGCCCTTCCTTGCCCTCTTCCTATCGGGCTGTGCAAGATCATAGACAGCCTGGCATGAAAGGAAGTTATTCAAACAAATCAAGATTGCCCTTGGCCTAAGGGCAGTCTGACCCGCTTTGGTTGTCTGTTGTTTAAATGGAAACCTGTGTGCCCTTTGAACTTCGCTGGCCCAGTTCCACATCGAAACTTCAGGGAAGGTCTCTGACAAGAGTTTCACAACAAATTTACGGACATCCTTGCCCTGAATTCCCTCAGGGATCCTCAATATTCTCAAATTATTCTGCCGTAATCAGTTCTCTAAATCGACAAGCTTAAGTTGCATATCTTCCTTATGTGAACAAATAGCTTCTCTAGCCACGCTTTGGCCCACCATTGCATCCTCAAGCATCAAAAGTTGCACCTCTGCTTCATTAATTCTATCCGTAAACTCATTGCAGGCTTAGGCAATCCTCCGAACAGTATTCTGTAGTTTCCGGCAGGCAGTGTGCATTTTTAAATTCTCCCTTCGAGTCTCAACCCTATGGTCTAAAATACTTTGATAGATGGTCTCAGCAAAATGTCTTCATCCTGCTTTTCTAGTACCTCTCCCATGGTATACCTGGTAGCTCTTTCTTCTTCAGGTGACAGCTCTAATGAAGAACAAAAGTCCCACAATGCACTATTTCCTTCACCTAATTGCTGCCTTTTTTACTTGATCACGCTTTTTTTGCGCACCGTCAGTAGCTCAGTTTTTTCATAGTCCAGATTTACACTATTCTTGTCACTACCAGTAATCAATATTGATCCATCGTAAGATCGCAGCTTAGAGCCTAACATGCCTTCTTCATCCAAAGTGTCTGAGGGATCTGACATAGAGAAAAAGTTCTCTCCTGAGTCTATCTCTTTACCAGACCCCCCTTAGGCTCCTCCAGTGTCAACCATAACCGAGACTCCATCTGCCATAGTTCTCATAAAGGCAGCACTTTACACAGCTATCGGATTAAATTCTGCTGCTCCCCCCAACTCCCTAGCTTTGACCCCGCTTTCTACCATATCCCTGTGCAACTTCTGAATTGCTCTTGGGATAGTCCTGCAAAGTCAGCTGCCCCTGGGATGTATTATCTACTATAGCTCTGTCCAAATTGCTTAATGTTCCTTCTGGCATTTTCTCGGCACCCACTTTAGAAACCTGTGGGGAAGCAACTTTCTTTTTGCCCAAAGAAATCTGGGGAACTTTTTACTGTCAGCTCCATGGGATAAATTATCCATACTGCCCGCTACTCCATCTGATGTCATGCGCTGCATACTAGCATAATGCGCCCAGTTGCAGCACCTCTATTCGCAGAAGCCACATCCACCGTTACACGGGTCTTCCCTCTTGCCGATTTGGGAGGCATACTGCTTCACCTGAGCCTGGAGAGCGCCACCTCTCAGCGCCACCGGGCTCACTGCCTCTGATACGATCCACGTAGTGCATCATAGTGCAATGCCATCAATTCTTTCTTTTAAGCCGCCGCCGCCAAAAAAGAAAGCCTTACTCCAAACGCCGCATCACCTTCTCGGATGCCACCAGTAAGTTCATTACTCCCCTAAGTTATTCCGCTATCGTCTCCGCCGTCTTTACGAATGTTTTTTTCCGTTTAGACAAGGGGGGGGGGAGAGCCGGGACTTAGTTGCTCACTCGTGCGACCCAGCGGATGCCGTCTTGCCTCTAAACAATTTTTTCAATAAAGGAAGAAATACAAAATATTTCTTTGTTTATTAAAAATTGTTTTATTTATTAATTAATATGTTGATTGTGCTATACTTTTTAAAATTTAAATTCAGTTTTTTAGGTGGCTGTTATGTATGTGGGAATATAGTGTGGTATTTTATTTAAAATAGTAATACTTGCTTTAATTGCTAATAATTATTCAAAATTGTAGTAATTATGTAATTTGTTTAATTTCTGTTCAAATTAAGGCATATCATTTTTATATTTAGAATTTTATATTTGTGGGTATTGAATATAGTTCTTAAAATATGTTATTTGTTTGAAGTGAACTACTCTCGCTCTACTATTGCAGAGACTGCAGTGGGAATAGTAAATGTTTCCCCTTTGGTGTCCAATGGATTCCCTACTGTTGCACTGAATGGAGTTGGAACAGTAAATTTTTCTCCTCCTGAGTCTAACGCTTTCCCTACTGTTTCACAGACAGGAGCGGGAATAGTAAATTGTACAAGAGTTTAGTAGTTTTGTTGAAATTGTTTAAATATAAATTATTATTATGTGCTTATGTATTTAATGTTATTTATTTGATATATATAAATGTATGTAAAAACAATTTTATTGAATAATTTTTATGAAGTTTTCAGAAAAAGAAAGACAATATCAAGCAAATTAACACATTGTGAACAAAATATAACAATTAATATATGAAGGAATAACATGCACAAATGATATAGGAGAAAAAGAAAGAGAGAAGAGAAGAAGAAAGAAAGAAAAAGAATGAGAAACAAAGAGAGAAAGAAAAGGAACTTAGAAATTAAGACGCAGGTACATATGTAGAAAGATAAGAAGTAAAGGGTAGCCAAAGTAGATCAGGTTTAATTTTCTGAGAGTGAGTAAGAGAAGAAACATCAGCAATTCTGTGTTCGTCATAAATATAGTTCCACCAAGTTACCGATGATAATTTTGAATTTTCTTTCCAGCAGGACGAAATCACTTTGAATGCTAGAGCAATAAATAGATCAAACAACAGAGAAATAGGAGTAGAAGCATCCAAAACAGGTGAGGAGGAACCTAGAAAAACATTTTACATTGATAATGGAACATTACATTGAAATATTTTCATACATTTAGACCAAATAGACTGCCAAAACTTCAATACATTAGAACAATCATAAAGTTGATGAATTAAAGTCCCATTGGACTCAGAACAGGACCAACAAAGGGACGAGGAAGTAGGGGAAAAACGTGGATATACAAACTGGAGTAATGACAGCTCTACTATAAATAAAGTATAGGGATTGAGTAATACAGGTGGAAATACAAGTTTTAAATAACTTGAACCATAGTTTATTCCAAGAGGAGATAGAAAGCGATAAAGTAACAGGTGATAACAACATCTTATAAATAGAAGCATCCTAAGGCCTATGCTCCTGAGAAACACTATATAATGGTGTGGATGGAATAAGTGAGGGAGACACTAAAGGGAAGTTGTTGGAGGTTAAATAGGACTGCAAAGCTGTTGATATTAAAAGGTACTCAGTAAGAAATGAATCAGATAAATTATAATGCAATTGTAACACATGGAAGGGAATAACAGAATTATTTTGAATTAATTAATGAATAAAAATAATTTCCTTCTCCTTCCAATGTTTGTAGTAAAATGATTTACGCTTATATTTGATAAATGTATTATACCACACAGTGGAGGACAAAAAACATTGATGTTGATCTAGACCATCAGTAAAAATATTATATAATAACTGTTGGGAATATTTTAAAATAGGATTGTCTGATATGAATGTACAATTAGACATATAGATTATGTTTCGAAAAGAAAAATCCTTTAATAGGGAACGTTCAAAAACAATCCAGCGAGGGATAGGGTATCAGCAAAATCATGAGTTAGGGCAAAAAATTGACGAATTAAAAATGCTGAATTATAAGATTTAAAGTCAGGAAAGCGCACACCACCTTCTGTTTTGGGATGTTTCAGTTTCATAGGAGCAATGCGGGGGTGTTTGTTATTCCATAGAAATTTTGTACAAATAGAATTAATTTGTGAAAAATATGAGACAGGGATCCGAAAAGGTAGCATAGATAAAGTATAAATAACATGGGGCACAATCATCATTTTAATAGTATCTAATCTACCCCACCATGACAAATGAAGAGGGGACCAAGAAAGAAGGAGTGATTGTATTATTAGTGTATTAAATGTAAAACTAATTGTGTTAGATAAGTTAGAGGAGAACCACATACCAAGGTATTTAATTTTTGTGGGACACCAGGTAAAATTAGTATTATTAAACATATATTGATAGCAGAGAGAAATCAAGGGTAAGACTTCTGTTTTAGAAAAGTTCAATTTATACCCAGAAATACTGGAATACAACTGGACCTCATCCAGAAAGGGAGGGAGGGAGGTATTGGGATTAGACATATATATCAGAATGTCATCAGCATATGCTGACAATTTAGTTTCTATAGAATTATGTGTAAAACCAGAAATAAATGTAATAACACGAATGCGGTCGAGAAAGGTTTCAATACATAAAACAAATAACAAGGGGGAAAGGGGACAACCCTGGCGTGTACCCCTATACAAAGGGAAGAATTTAGAAAAAAGATTATTCACAAAAATACTAGCACGAGGAAAAGAATATAACAGTTTAACATAAGGAATAAAATTTGGACCAAAACCAAACCATTGAAATGTATTAAACATAAATTGCCCGTTTATACGATCAAAACCCTTTTTGGCATCTAAGGACAATGCTGCAAGTGGAGACTTATACTTCCTCCCAAAGGAGATAACGTTAGCAAACATGCAAGCATTGTTCGCAGCCAATCTGTCCTTAACAAAACCAGCTTGATCAGTTTTGACCAATAGAGGAATAATATTTTCGAGGCGAAAGGCAAGGATTTTAGCAAATATTTTACAATCATAATTGATAAATGAAATGGGACGATCATTTTTACAGAGGGAATGATCTTTCTCAGGTTTGGGAATAAGGACAATCAAGGCCTCCATAAAGGAACCAGAGGCTTTAGAATCAACATGAAATGAGTTAAAAAGGGCCAGAAGTTTGGGACCAAAAATAGAGGAAAAAGTAGAAAAAGAATTCAACAGAAAGACCATCAGGGCCTGGTGCTTTTGATTTTTTTTTTTTAAGGCTTTAATGGCATCTGTTATCTCTTGGAGAGTAACCTCTTTTCTAGTAATTCAAATTCATCAGCAAGCGAAGGGGGTTTGGGGAGACTCAAAAAAAGGTGTGTAAATTTTGATTAAAGGGATTTGTGTCATCAGAATATAATGCTGGATAATAATCATGAAATGCAGTAGCAATATCCTCTTCACAGGACGCTAAATTATTAGTAGACTCATTTAGAATTGGACCAGTGCTTTAACATTCAGATTTCATTTTTAAGTAAGTGGCCAACAACTTGCCAGCTTTATTTTGACCTCCATGATACTTAGACTTAATTTGAAGAAGAACATTACAAGCATCAACTGTAGCAAGTTTGTTAAGAGCAGATTTGGCTTTAATTAATTCATGAAGAACAGAAGAAGACCTAGAAGTAAAGTAATTGTGTTCCAGCATTTTTAGTTGTTGTAATAAAGTTGTATATTTGGCCTTTGCGGTTTTCTTCTTTCTTGCTGAATATGAAATAGTGAAGGCACGAAAGGAGGCCTTAAAGGCTTCCCAATTATTGGGAATGGAAGTATCTGAAGGATTATTAATTGTAAAAAACTCATTAATAAAAGCAGTGGCTTCAGGAATGAAAACAGTATCTAACAACAAAAAAGTATCAAGTTTCCAGCAACCAAACTTTGGAGAACTCAGGAAGAGGTCAAGTGTAGAGAGGACAGGAACATGATCTCGGAGGATTGAATAGTTGGAAGTAAGTGTTTACTAACCAAAATATAATCAATTTTAGAATGGGTATGATGGACATTGGAGAAAAATGTAAATTCAACGGAATCGGGGTTACAAGTCTTCCAAACATCAAATAGTGGACGGGAGGCAATGGCAGATTGAAATGATCTATGAGATTTGTCAGGATTACATTTGTATTTAGACTGTCTATCAGAGAAGGGATCTAACCATTGGTTAAAATAACTAGCAACAATAATATTGGAACCATCAATAGAGGAATGTAAAATCTTGATATTATTCCAAAAATCAGGATCTGGTTTAACATGGCTATAAATGTTCAATAAAACAAGTTCTTTATTGTGGATAACAACCTTAGCCATTACCCAATGTCCATCAGGATCACATTGTGAAGATAAAATGTGCACATGTAATGACTTATGAAATAATATAGCAACACCACCTTTCCGATTAGAGGCTGGAGAATAAACAACTTGACCCACCAACTGTCTTTTTAACTTAAGCGATTCAATATCAGTACAATGAGTTTCTTGAATGAACAAAACATGAGAATTCAGTTTAGACAAATGAGAGAGTACCTTTTGTCTTTTGACGGTGTGTCCAAGACCTCGAACATTCCACGTAATAACATTACACATATTGGAAGGAGGGATAGGTAATATATAAATTGAGATGAAACACTTCAGAAGAACATCTGGGAACATAAAAACACCATTTATTAGATGAATACAAAAAACAACATGTAAAACAACAATTAACAACAAAAAGCACATGCATCATACAAAATATTGTCAAATAAGAACAAACAAAAGGGAAGAGATAAAGAGAAGAAAGTAAGAAGAAAAAAGGTAGATCAAGGAAAGAGATCCAGATCTAAGAAAAAGAGGAAACAAAATGAGCATGGGATGCAACAGCACCGAGTACAGACGGAACGGCAGAGAAAAAGAAATTAAGAAGTAGGAAAATGAACAGCCATACGAAATCTGTTAGAAAGATGGAAAAAAGGAGAAAAGAAAAAAAGAAAGTTAGAGACGTTGAATAGAGTTATCCACAGAAGTCGGAGAGAGATTGTGAAGAAAAGACCTCAATTTAACAGGATCATTAAATGAACGAGAGGAACCATTGTGAGTAATTTTTCATAGGCAAGGGTGCAAAATGCCATAGCGAATATTTAACTGTCTCATCTGAGGGCGAAGGACCAGAAATTCCTTCCGTCTTGCATTGGTAGCATTGAAGATATCCTGTGAGAGATATATTGTGTGACCAGACCATACAAGGCGACGCTTTACTTTTGCTGCTTGAAGCACACGCATGAGATCTGTAAACTCCAGAAATAACATTATAATACCTTCAGGTCTGATAGAGTTTGATTGGATAAGTCCAAGGCGATGAGCACATCGGATGTTTAATGATGGCTCAGATGGAAGATCAAGGAGCTCAGGGAGGAACTTCTTAAGAAAAAGAAGAAGGTCTGGACCCTCCGAATTTTACTGCAGGCCATAAAGACGAAGATTATTACGTCTATTACGGTTTTCAAGATCCTCAGTGTGTATTTTAAGACGTTGAAGTTCCTGTTCCAGTATAGGAATTTTAGTAGAGACATCATGTAAGTCACTGATGCGCTGTTCCATATCAAAAACCTGTGCCTCCATAGTAATCCACCTCTCTTCAATTTGTTGAAGTTTCTCCTTAGTAGTGGACATAAAAAAGTTCAGACCCCTCACCTCATCGAGCATAGTATTAAGGAAAGGATTATGCAAAGACAAAATAGGTGAAGCTCTAACAGGCAGAGAAATGTCACTAGCCATCTTGGAACGTGAGGCAGAACGATATATAACTTTTAATGAAGAGCTCAGCCTGCCCATATGATGTGAAAAAAAAAACACACTGCCTTTCTCAACAGAAGACTTGAAAATGCGTGCAACGGGTGCACAGCAGCAATAGTTAACAGCACAAGGAGAATGTTGGTCGGGTAGTAGAGACCACGGTGTAACAGACCTTTGATGCAAATTAAAGGAGGTCACAACCTGCCCACATGATGATTAACGACACTGCAAAAGCGGACATTGAAGCAGGGAAAATGCAGAGCAACCAAGGAAAAACATCATCACATTCCCTCCTGGTTTATGTGAAAAGTTAGTCAGCAAATATGTGGAAAGATGGAAAGGGAGAGAGAAAAAAAAGAAATCCCCCTCCCTTCCACTCCTTCTTAGTAGGGAGAGTCCATGCAAAAATAAAATACTTCAACATAAGGCACCAACATGAGTTAGGCTGAAGAAGAGAGCTAAAAGAGTAAAAAAGTGCCTTGTGAAATAAGCGAAGCTAAATTGAAGAGATGTCCATATTGACATGCATCCATAATGGTACTGGTACTAGATGTGTAAAAAAAATAATAAGAAAAGCGATGGAAATAAAAACGTTGCCGTGCTTTTAAACGCCGGTTCTACCTCAGCAGGAGATCAATTGCTGCGAGCAGTAGGCACTAAATGACAGCCGCTCGCAACTACTGTGAGGAAATTCACCGCCGCCAATGCCGGGTCACACAGGGCAGGAAACAGAACGAGAGAGGCTCCAAACGATGCACCAACAGTTCGGAGTCATCTGGACGTCTTCTCCGCACTCCGACGATGAAAAATGAGGCTTTAAAACGAAAAGGAGCTCCGCGTCCGTGCGGAGCTCAGGTGAGAGCAGCCATCTTACTGCGGCATGTGATTGCGAACCCCAAATGTATGTAATTTTTAAGATAGATATAGTAATACGTATTGTTGTTTATTGTTTAGTTTTTCTATATAATTAAATTGGCAATATTGTAAATGTTACTGCATTTCATCTGTTCCATTTTTCTTTTTGTTTGAACATATATGAATGTATATATATATATATATAGATATATATATATAAATATTTATATATACATATTTATATATCAAACCAAAAGGTCCTTCCCCTTCTAGAAAGAACTTGAGCCCACGCAGGTAAGTAAAGATTCCTCCATTAATAGCAGTGCAATGATCGGCATAATGCATTTCAGCGTGATCGCCTTCCTCAGATGCCTTCGATCATAAAGTCATTCACTGTTCACCTTTTAAAAATTCAGCATGTCCCTCTGCGATTGATAGAGGCACCCCTTCACGTGTCCAGGGGCGGGTACTCAAAACGCAATGTCTCAAGCTTCCAAGCTGCAGCGACACCTGTGTAAGTTCATATGTATATATATATATATATATATATATATATATATATATATATATATATATATATATAGATATATAGATATATATATATATTACCTACTGGCGGTCGCCAGTAGGTAGTTATAGTTAGGACCCCTTTTCCATCCATAGGAAATCCGCAACATTCTATTTTGAATAACTTTGGCGCCGGTTGACGAATCCTCGCGAATTTCTCAAAATAGGTGGGGCGCTACGCTCCGCTCCTACCCTGAAAGTCTCGGGGGGATTCGTCAAGCGGGGGCTGAGATAAAAGGGGGGTCCCAAAATGCGTTTTTCCCATGCATTTTTCCATAGGACCTTTAGACAGGGCTACAGCCCGAACGGCTGAACAGAATTACTAGAAATTTGGCAGAGAGGTAGTCCCTAGGTCAAGGAAGTGCCTTTTGTAGGTTTGGTGTAAATCTGTTCAGTAGATTCTGAGAAAATAGCCTTTAAATCAATATATATATCTGAGCCAGCTTACGGTACGCGTACCGTAAGCTTACCGTACGCGTACGGTGGCGTGCGCGAGCGCGATTCTGATTGGCTGTTAGATCTTAGTAAACATTCGAATCGGCCGAAACCAGGAAGCGGCGGCCGCCATTTTGTGTGTTTCACTCAGAAAAAAAAAGAGTGAAAACAAGAAAAGGGGGCAAGGAGGAGAGTTACAGACCCCCTTACATTTGTGAGGGGGTCAAAGAAGGACTGTAAAGTACAAAGAAAACATTTATTGATTTAAAAAAAGATCACGGGGTACGCGTACGGTAAGCTTACGGTAAGCGTACGGAAGAAAAAATAAATAAAAAAAGAAATGAAATGCAGATTTAAGAGTTTAGATATTAGGGAGCTCTAAAAAGAGCCGTTGTGTTTATGAAGTCATTTTTTAAGTGGTACCTACAAGTAAGTACCGATGCAGAGTCTAAGGTTCAAGAGGAAGACTCTGTTCCCTTCATCATTGAAGTGCACACCATCTCCTCTATAAATGTCTTGCATGTCATAACGCAAGTTGTTGTGGTAAATGGCACCCATACCATAGTCACGGAGGAAAGCAGAAACAGATTTGTTGACGTGCTTTCTTGCTTTGTCAATTTGCGGACAGAAATGATTGGACCAGTTCCATTTTTGCCTTTGGCATATGTTGGAAAACACAAAGGCAGTTTTAGGGAAAAGTGAAAACAGTTGTGCAAAGGTGTCCTTCATAAGCATTTCCAGACCTACCCCAGTCAAAGTGCCTAGGTCATTGCCACCACAGTGCACTATTATGAGGTCAGGGTGTTGGATTTGCATGAAGGATTTCACCAATGGCATCAATTGGTGCCACTTTAACCCTCTCTGACCAATCCATTTAATGTCTACATTTGGCAAAGCAAGGTCTCTCACCATACCTGTTTTCTCTGCAAACTTTTCACTCCAGAAGACATAGCTGTGCCCTACAATCCACACTGTGAACATCTTCAAAGGAGAACTGGATGCACTCAGGAGGTGTCTTTCAGTAGAATGGCAATATGAAAAGAAAGACAGTTTGGAAATGGAGGCATACATATTTTTTTCAAAACAAAAAGAACTGATTGGCTGTTTCATACCATTCTAGAATAAAAACTAGGCTGTATGTGTAAATTAATAGAAGCATGTTTTGTATTGGTACAAAAAAATATGTTACCAAAGAACAGTACTATGGATTTGCTGTTAGGTTTGAAAAGTCAAGCACTCTTGCTCTGTGGAATTGAAACATTGTGTGGCGAACTTCTGACCTAACTCCACACAGCAGTGTTCCATGAGCTGTTGCTATGGTAGCAGGCAGAAGTCAAGTTGGGGGAAGGGTATTAGGCAGAAGTCAAGTTGGGGGAAGGGTACTTTTGGAAAAGGGTTGGTTTTCAACCAATAGAAATGTGTGATTACATTTGAAAAAAAGGGGGAAGCACTGAGATTTGAAACTTACATGTATATGTGTGGAAAAATAGAGGGAAAGTTTGCCATTATCTGGTTCTGCTGAGAGGAGAGAGGTGTAGAGAACAGAGATCCTGGCTCTGATAATCTGCTGTTTGAGTGCCACATTTCTTTCACAACTAACTAATTTTAAAGGTGAGTTTAGAGTTAGAGAGGGGATGTATATGGTAAATTAAGAAATGAATAATAGAATTGGAATTCCTTTTGTAGAAGTTGTGTTTATTATTTTCTGTTTTGGGAGAAATTTAAATGTGAGGAACATGTAAACTAATATGGACTATTTTTTCATGATAAATTAAGGTGTACTGGTAAAAATAAGGAATACTTTAAGGGTTTGAGGTTGCAGTCAGTAATGCAAATACATTCAGCATCACTAAGGCTGGTTGCCCTTGCTGGAGTGTAGGCAGTCACCGAGGATACAAAAATCAAAAAAGTGGATTCATAATGTGTCAGTCTGTAAAAGTGATTTTCACTTGCCAAAAAAAAAGAGCAGTAAGTGTGCATTTAAATTGGAAAAGAAATTTTGTTTTGGGACTAATGTGAAAACATGACTCTGTGTGCAAATAGGAATTACAGGCAGAGATTTATTGCGTTTTGCTCTGGTGATTTCACAGTAGCATTAGTAGGAAAAAGGGGGAGCGATTTTTTGGTGCAGAAGCAGACTCTTAGCACACACCCAGCTGCTTGCCATGTATAATCATGCACAGTATTTAGAAGCGAGTGGGGTTTTCAGGTTTCAGTCTGTAATGCAAATACATTCAGCATCACTAAGGCTGGTTGCCCTTGCTGGAGTGTAGGCAGTCACCCAGGATACACATGGTGGTGGTCTGAAAAAGCAGTCTGGACATGTGCAATTAAAAAAATCTAAAAAGTGGATTCATAATGTGTCAGTCTGTAAAAGTGATTTTCACTTGCCAAAAAAAAAGAGCAGTAAGTGTGCATTTAAATTGGCAAAGAAATTTCGTTTTGGGACTAATGTGAAAACATGACTCTGTGTGCAAATAGGAATTACAGGCAGAGATTTATGCCGTTTTGCTCTGGTGATTTCACAGTTGCATTAGTAGGATAAAGGGGGAGCGATTTTTTGGGGGAAGAAGCAGACTCTTAGCACACACCCAGCTCCTTTCTATGTATAATCATGCACAGTATTTAGAAGCGAGTGGGGTTTTGAGGTTTCAGTCTGTAATGCAAATACATTCAGCATCACTAAGGCTGGTTGCCCTTGTTGGAGTGTAGGCAGTCACCGAGGATACACATGGTGGTGGTCTGAAAAAGCAGTCTGGACATGGGCTTTTTTAAAAAAATCTGAAAAGTGGTTTCATAATGTGTCAGTCTGTAAAAGTGATTTTCACTTGCCAAAAAAAAAGAGCAGTAAGTGTGCATTCAAATTGGCAAAGAAATTTCGTTTTGGGACTAATGTGAAAACATAACTCTGTGTGCAAATGAAATGCAATATATTCTGAAAACAGCAAAAATAAGGCAAAAATATTTTTAGGTAAATATGTAAATACGTGTACTGTTTTTTTTTAAATGTTTAAAAAATATTAATACTTTTTTCTTTTTTTCAGATTGATATAGAAAATTTACGAAAACTAGAACCATTTTTTAAGCAATTTTTTTTATAAAAAACAAATGAATAAATATTTTTTGGAGTGGGTATGGTAAGTCAATAATAATAATTGTAGTGTTTCAAAGTCCTTGAAATGTGATTATTGATTTTTAGTGTTTTTAAAAAAAAAAAAAAAAAAATACGCGCACCGTACGCGTACGGTAAAAAAAAAAAAAAAGTTTTTAAAAACATCTATAAAAAAAAGATGAAAGATAAGGTTGGCTCTTACAAGAGCCGTTGTGTTCATGCAGGGAGAGAGGAAAGAAAGAATGGGAAAATTAGTCTCTGTGACAAGTGTGCTGATCTATTTTGTTGTCCACTAGGGAAACACTGGTCTCCCTATGACAAATTAGATCATGACAAGAGGCACATCGAATATCAACCCTCCGAAATCGAGGGTTAATTTCCAGAGGGCCAGCAAAAGGAGATGCTCCCCCCACAGATGAAGGGCTCACCTGACCTGCAGAAGAAGGAGTCAGCCCTGCAGATGATGGTCCAGGCTGAGCTGCTGTGGATGTACTTGGTTGACTTTCTGAAGAGTTACCTCCAAAAAGATGAGCATGTGTCCTTCTGTGTACATCCTTGAGGTGTCTCTTCATGGTATGATTCCCAAAGGAATACTTCCTGTCAGGATTACCTCTTGAAAGTACACGCTGACACAGCCTACAAGTTACTAAGGGTGCATTTACCTTTTGCTGGCCTTCAGGAAAAGTAAAATAATCCCATACATAAGAGGGCTTTTGTTTCCTCGCTCTCTGCCTCAAGGTAGTGCTGCTAGTGCTAGCCTCACTCTCAGAAGAGCTCTGCTGTTCTGCCATCGTATCACAAAGACAACCCAGCTCCTTCTCCTAAGGGATCACAAGCAGAAATGAGAGGAATGGGTGTGGTGTAGGAGAGTTCTAGAACTGAAAGTAGTTTCAACCAATCAAAAGTTGTGTTTCATGATCACATGACCTACCGTACGCTTACGGTACGCCTTACGGTACGCTTACGGCAAAAGTGCGCATGCGCGTAAAAAAGACACGCGCTTGCGCGCATGCGCATAACAGTCACTACCCGACACTTCCGCGTAACGTGCGCGTGTAGCGTACGCGCGCACGCGTCCCACGCGGAGTACGCGCGGCTACGCAAATTGCGTAACTATACGCAAGCAGCGTAGAAAAATTACGGGCGTTGCGTAAACCGTACGCTTACCGTAAGCTTACGGTACGCGTACTAAAAAAATAATAAGAAAAAATGTACTGCAAATAAATTTTACATGTTTATTTTAAAAAATATATTAAAAAAAAACATATTAAAGAATTTTAAAAATTTAACCATAGTCTTTATAAAAGGTAAGAAAATAAAAATGTGTTAAAAAAAATAGAAGAAAAAAAAAAAATTAGCATTTAAAAAACCTTGCAAATTCACTGAAAAAACCATGGGTTTCACACACGTTATAGTTAGGAATTAGCATTTAAAAAACCTTAGAAATTCAGTGAAAAAAACCATAGGTTTCACACACGTTATAGTTAGGAATTAGCATTTAAAAAACCTTAGAAATTCAGTGAAAAAACCATAGGTTTCACACATGTTATAGTTAGCTGGACATTTTACTCGTAAAAAACCAATGAAATTCCCCCGTTATAGTTAGTTCAGCTAACTATAACTCGCGCGCCCGCAATGCACTGCTGATGACGTCACATATTACATCACTCATGACATGGTCAGTGACATCACTCATGACATCACTGATGACATCTCAAATGACATCAATGATGACATCACTGATGACATCATCCTTGTGATAGAGTGGCAGACCTCCTCTTCCCCTAATATAACCTTTGATACACACATTCAAAAATAGAGACTAAAATTTACAAAACAATGGACATACCAATAACAGTTACAACAACCTCTTCAGTAATTCTAAGATCCACATACACATCCACTCATTCACCAACAGTCCTATACAGTCACTCATACATGTACTCACTTATCATATGTACTCATACACCTATACATCCTGTTACACAATGCCACTCATCCATAGAGCTACTCACACACATAGTCACTCATGCTAATAAAGAATCAAACATACATTTACTTGCATATACAGATATACACACACCACCACACTCACTTCTACGGAAACTTACACATACTTAGTCTTTTAAACAATCACTTATAGAAATACATACTTATTCATACAGGAACTCTTTCAATCTCTCACTCTCACATATACTCACATATATAAACCAATAGTCACATATACTAGTTTTAAACATATGTAGTTACTCATAAAGACACTATTGAGACAGTCATTCACTCACTAACACACCCATACACACACTCATCCACCCATGCAGTCCTGCACACATGCTCTGTTCAACACATACAAACAGTGAGTCACTCATTCATGCACCTATGCACTACGTCATACCCCCCACCGAACCATGCAGACACTCATACTGATACTCAAAAAACCAACTAATAACCTATATAGACACCCATGTAGCTACTCACCAACCCATGCAGCCACTTATACACAAAGTGAAAAAATGATACAGATATTTATATATTTAAACATTACTCACTAAGCCATGTATTCACTATGATACACTTAATCAGTCAGTTACACAATCAATTTTTCAAAAAGAAATCATCCATTTAGACAGTAATATACCCATTTATTCTTCCATCGACCTTGAGATATACATATATAAAACATATTTAATTTTCAGAAAAACACACATTCACTGGATGATGTCATCAGTGATGTCATCAGTGATGTCATTTGAGATGTCATCAGTGATGTCATGAGTGATGTCACTGACCATGTCATGAGTGATGTAATATGTGACGTCATCAGCAGTGCATTGCGGGCGCGCGAGTTATAGTTAGCTGAACTAACTATAACGGGGGAATTTCATTGGTTTTTTACGAGTAAAATGTCCAGCTAACTATAACATGTGTGAAACCTATGGTTTTTTCACTGAATTTCTAAGGTTTTTTAAATGCTAATTCCTAACTATAACGTGTGTGAAACCTATGGTTTTTTCACTGAATTTCTAAGGTTTTTTAAATGCTAATTCCTAACTATAACGTGTGTGAAACCCATGGTTTTTTCAGTGAATATATATATATATATCATCGCTCCCGCTGCACCTCCAAACCAGCGCACTCAAAAGACGGGTGCTTCAAAACGCGAAGGTGAGTTCGCGTTCATAAATGCACGCTCATTCCCAGTCACCTCAAGAACTCGGGAAAGCACTCACGGGACACTCCTGCAGTTGTTAGGTCGTTTATTGCATAGCGAGCATAGAAAACATGACGCATTTCGGCTATGCCTTAGTCTGATGTTTTACAAATTTCGCGCCAAAGCAGCAACGTATTTAAATGAAACGTTACGTGGATCACATGACATCACAATTCATAGACATCATAGAAGGACAAACACATTAAGAGAATCACTGTAGGCAATTCATCGCCATTTTGGAATGTAAAAACAATTTGATAATATTGCTTATCAAATTGTTTTTACATTCCAAAATGGCGATGAACTGCCTACAGTGATTCTCTTAATGTGTTTGTCCTTCTATGATGTCTATGAATTGTGATGTCATGTGATCCACGTAACGTTTCATTTAAATACGTTGCTTCTTTGGCGCGAAATTTGTAAAACATCAGACTAAGGCATAGCCGAAACGCGTCATGTTTTCTATGCTCGCTATGCAATAAACGACCTAACAACTGCAGGAGTGTCCCGTGAGTGCTTTCCCGAGTTCTTGAGGTGACTGGGAACGAGCGTGCATTTATGAACGCGAACGCACCTTCGCGTTTTGAAGCACCCGTCTTTTGAGTGCGCTGGTTTGGAGGTGCAGCGGGAGCGATGATTGGATTTACCAGCGACACCGTCGAGGTGTAAAGGGGAAGAAGAAAATTGGGATCGACCGCGAGGACGAGATTGCTGAGTCCGGGAGTTTGTGACGTATTTTAAAGCAAACGGAAAGCGGCGACCGGTAAGCGAGTTACCAACGTTTACTCGTTTCTTTTCCCTGAAACCATTTGGGCAGACGAGGGACCCTGCAGTTTGGTCTTAGGAAATAATTTCCTATGCGAGCATGTTTAACATATCTGAACGCCGCGAAGCGGCTCAGGACATGTTCAAAAGCAGTGTTTCCACCGATACCACACAGCGGGGCAACAGAGCGCTCCCCATAGTTACGAATTTGACCACGAAATTTATGGCACTTGAACGACTCTATGAGCGGGAACAACGCAAATGGTGGGAAGCCACCTCCTTGCAGAGCTACATTGACGTCGATCGCATCCCAAGGGGGTTGCGAATTTACACCATTCCGGCCTATGAGAACCCGGATCCTAAGTTGCTAGATGAATGGGCTGCACACTCAGCGGAATCGAGTAAAGGCATGCTAGTAATATTGGTCAAATTCGCTTGGAGCGACAGAGACAAAGCTCTACTTGAAATTGAGAAAATGGAGATGGAGATCGAAAAGGAGGAGGACAAAAAGAAGATAGAAGAACTAAAAGAACAAATGAAAAAACGACTTGTTAAATATGAAGCCAAAATCAGATTAAGAAAGCAAGAAAAGTTCGAACGCGACGAGCGTGATTATGCCCTAGGAAGAGTCCTAACGTTTGCCAAGAAATTCGAGGGCCCACGTAAAGAGTTAAGAGCCAAAGGCAATGAACCGGATACCATCAGAATTGAAACATCAGAATCGGACCTTACGGGGGGTGAATCTTCGGATGATACCACTGGACACGCAAGACCTACTGCGACTCCTTTTCAGGAGGAATTCCGGATAATGAGGCAGACATGGCTAAGAAGGGGCAAGAGCAGACCTCCGGAGGGGGAAAAAGAAAAAGAAAGACAAGGCGGGGCGGCTGGAGAAGAAGGACGAAAAGCTCCTACCAGGGCCTCTCGCAACAGAAGGGGGAAGAAATGGAATTAGACAATCTTACCATCATTAATCTAACACCCAGAACCCTTACATCTGCAGAACAACAAGTTCTTAGTTTGGGTCTAACTTTTTGCCCCTCGAACAGAATGGAATATACACAGACTCGTATCGATCTTTTCAAGCTAATAAGAACATTTAAGCTTCATAAATATTTCAAGCTGAAACCTAGCGCCTTGAAATCAAGAAAATCTTCAAGCCGACTGGGAGTGGCAGACATCTTAACAGGTGAAGACTTAGCTGCCCTTGAAACAATAGAGTCATTGCATACGGACAATACAGATCGGAGTCAGGAAGATAACATCTCGGAAACTGACTTAATACAAAGAACCACGCGTTTGGGATTTAATCAAGTGAGAGATATAAGTGTTTTTAAACCCACCTCACAATTCCTACCGCAGCTACCCATGGATGCCATCGACGTGTTTGCTGAGGCAGTTAACAAAGATCTTTTGGCCTTGAGAGGAAAGTTACAACACTCTAATACCAAGCAGAATATAACCAAAGAGCAACGCGCAGCGATTAGCAACCTGGGCAATGACCATATGGCGATCTGTAAACCATCGGACAAAGGTGGTAACGTGGTTTTACAAACAAGGGAAAATTACGAAACGGAGGCGATGAGACAACTATCTGATGCGGAGAACTATCAAAAGATTTCCAAGGATACTTATCTGGATAGTATCCGAAGGTATCATGATATGCTCAAAACATGGCTTGATAAATCAATGCTTTGTATGGAAGAGTATCTGTTCCTCCGTTGCCTGAATCCAGTTGTCCCTACGTTTTACCACATTCCCAAAATCCACAAGGATAAGGATCATCCCCCAGGAAGACCCATTGTTTCCTCTCAGGGGGGCCTAACAGAACATTTATCTATTTTTGTTGACTCTTTTCTTTTTCCATTGGTCCAAACCTTACCTGCGTACATTAAGGATTCGCAAGACTTCTTGAAGCACATTGAAAAACAACAATGGAATCCTGAGTATAAACTCATTGTGCTCGATATTACCAGCCTATATACCAGGATAAGACATGAACATGGCTTGGAGGCGGTAGCCCATTTTCTCAAGAAGAAGCCCCTAAAATTCACGGAACATAACACTATGATTCTTCAATTTACCGAATTTTGCTTAAAAAACAACATTTTTGTTTTTGGTGAAGACTTTTACCACCAGAGATCTGGCACTGCGATGGGCACCTGCTTCGCCCCCAGTTACGCGAACTTGTTCGTGGGCTGGTGGGAGGAGCAGGTGTCCAAAACACCTGGCTTGATTGATTCCAACAGGGTCATAAGTTGGTATAGATATATCGACGATCTCTGTATTATCTGGGATGGCTCCTTCGAAACAGCCTCTTCCTTTATTGACAGTTTGAATAAGAATACTGTTATTTTAGAATTTAGTGGGGAGGTAAGCTCTGAAACTGTCAATTTCCTTGATTTAAAGATCAGAGTAATCAACAACCAACTGTCGGTATCCCTATATCGGAAACCCACAGCTGGGAATTCGACTCTTCATGCTAGGAGCAACCATCTTCCTGGTTTAGTTAGAAACATCCCTTATGGTGAGTTCTTACGGTTGAAGAGAAACAGTACGAGAGTTGATGATTTCGAAGATGCAGCAAGAGAAAGTATCAGTAGATTTATTGCAAGAGGATACGGTAAATCATTTCTTGAGACCACACTGCAAAAAGTCAGGAATATACCGAGAACCACCCTGTTGGATGGTGATCCAAATAGGGATACACAGCAGAGGAAAGAGGGCAGAAAGAAAAATAAGATGGATGAGTCAGGTACCAATAAATTCAGGATGGTTACAACTTATTCAAATGATGCCAACCAAGTAAAGAAGATTTTGAGAAAAAATTGGCATATCCTGAAAACGGATCATACTATTGGTCCGGACATCCCTCCTGCCCCTTTAGTAACTTTCAGAAAAGCCAGATCATTAAGGGACAGTTTGGTACAAAGTCACTTATCTACTAGACCCAAGGCGATGGGAACTCCAAGGGACCTTAGAGGTTTCTTCCCTTGTGGCAAGTGTAAAGCTTGCGTTGGCAGCAAGAGAACACTGACCTATATGGTCACTGGTCTAAAGAGTCCTCGGCCCATCAAAAAGTTCCTTACCTGCAATACCAACTATGTGGTCTATCTATTGCCTGGAATGCCCATGTGGGTTACGCTACGTGGGCAGCACGATCCATTGTGCTAAGATTCGCATTTTAGAACATATGCGAGCGATAGCCAAGAACGATGTCACCTATCCCGTGGCAAGGCACTTCGCTGAGAAGCATAATGGCAATAGGGAATTGCTACGTTATTATGTTTTAGATCAAGTCCCCGCTAACATCAGGGGAGGGGATAGAATTAAACAACTTTGCAGGCTTGAATCACGATATATCATCGATTTAGGAACCAAGAATCCGATGGGTATGAATGTGGGGGAGGAACTGTCAGTTCATCTTGGAGACTGAAGAGTAGCAAGAATCTATACACTATAGGTAAGACTAGTAACTGAAGAATGGGAATCTATAACATGGTGTGATTATAAGGTATTCTGTGATTGTATTTGTGAGATTGGCTATACACGTTAGCTTTTGGACATTTTGAAACAATTTTTTAAATGGTACTATTACAAATGTGGATCAGCACACTTTTCAATGTCAGCAACAATGATGTGGTCTTAGCCGATACACGGCGTGATTTTTCTTAAGTTTTACTTGAATGTAGGACAATAGATACATGATAGGATGTTATCTTAACATATTTAATGCTATTTAACGTGTTAAGCAATTTAGAATGACCCCTGTGTTGCTTCGAGATCTCTCATGTGACATTGGTTTGCCGATACACGGCTTTATTTTTGTTATCTTTGAGGGATATCACATGCCCATATATGGCGATATGCGTGAAGTTTTTAACCTTACTTCTAATTTGGGATTGATTTTGAAAGCCGATACACGGAGTAATAAGCAATATTATCAAATTGTTTTTACATTCCAAAATGGCGATGAATTGCCTACAGTGATTCTCTTAATGTGTTTGTCCTTCTATGATGTCTATGAATTGTGATGTCATGTGATCCACGTAACGTTTCATTTAAATACGTTGCTTCTTTGGCGCGAAATTTGTAAAACATCAGACTAAGGCATAGCCGAAACGCGTCATATTTTCTATGCTCGCTATGCAATAAACGACCTAACAACTGCAGGAGTGTCCCGTGAGTGCTTTCCCGAGTTCTTGAGGTGACTGGGAATGAGCGTGCATATATATATATATATATATACATACATAAAAAAATAGAAAATTATAATGTAAATTAAAAATTATGTTTTGTAAAATGTTACCATGATATATGTGTATACAATCATACACACATACATTTATATGGGTGTGGTTTTTTTAAGTTTGTATATTTTCATATATATTTTTAAATATTATTTAAACATATATTAATTTACTTTATATCGTTATATGTTAAAATATTTAAGATTTAATACTTTTAACAATTATGATGTCGGACACCATTTCGGTGTGGGAACCGACCGACTGCAGGTCTGCGGTTTCTAACACCTTGATGTGACCGCACATGGTGCAGTAGCGAACTCCCATTTCTCTATGGGAGCTTGTGCTGTGGGAAGTTTCTTTCCACAGCATAAGCTCCCACAGGGAAATAGGAGTTTGTGTAAATTCCTGCACCCTGAGACAGGCACATCCCGGATTTACAGGGGAGGGGGCACCATAGGTGCTCGCCAACAGGAGGCTGCTGAGGGATGGGGACCTGATTGGGGCCACCTAAGTCGCTCTCCGACAGGGAAAGCCTGTCGGTAACTGACATCATAATCTCTGCGGTGGAAACGCTGCATGGGAGGGATTATGAGGCTGTTTCCGACTAGCCGACGGGCTCCTTGAGCCCATCAGAAGCTAGCCGGATAGACCGGCCGGGTTAAACTTTGACCACCTACATTGTAATTAGGCAGTCGGATTCTAAACCGCTGAAGTCGGTCATAAAGCCTACGAACTGCGGTTTGAGGCTTTCCGACCGACATCCTAATAAGCCCCTATTTTTTTGTACTATATTTTTTTGATAAGTTATGCCCAATTGACGGGTGAAATTGCTTTAGCACGAATTGCCAGTCGTCACTTGAGCTTCATGGTGGCAATTGTCACGGGTTGTTCGTGTTAAGTGCAGGTCAAGCATTGCTGGTTGTTTGCAGATGGTAGCTTACGGCATCAAGAGCAGGTCCTGCTGGAGGTTTGCATTGTCATCTGTAACAGGCAGTCAATTTTTGGTGGGAAAATGTCACTTTATGGTCCTGAGGAGCTTCAATACTTGTATATCTTTACCTTTTTCTTCCGGAGTTCACACTGATACAGGCCATTTGTGCAGGACCTAAGCCAAGCCTTGTTCAATTGCTGAAAACCTACTGAATTAGTGTGAGGTTTACACCTGATAATGAATATCTAGAAAACCAAACAAAAAATCAACTACATTACTAACAAACTCAGAGACATATACTGACAGTAGAAAATATAGTATCTATATAAATATATACAAGTTACCCTGGCTCACACCAAACCACTATAGTAGAACAGCTTACCACTTTAGAGAAGCATCTGTTCTCCTAAACACAGCATGCCATCTATGGATTAGTGGGAGGCCTGCTACCTAATCGAAGGAAGCAAATAATCCAACTCTTTGACAAAATGCAATCTACAATCCCATCCTGTGGAAAAAGTGAGCACTTACTAGAGCAGCAGTGTGGGCAATGTGCTGTCTGCCTACATGATGCTACGACATGTGCGTGTGAGGCTGATTTTAGAGTCATTGAGTCACGAACTGTTTGCAGGCTGTCTGGATTTTAAAAAACAGAGCGAAGGAGAAATACATTTAACCCAAACATGCTCTGGCCAGTACAAATAAAAACAACATAGTCTGAGGACCTGCATCACAATTTAGGCAAAGCTCTACGCAGATATGTAGTTTCAAGCTGGGAATTGGGCTACAATAGACATAGACAATATATTGAAAAGCATGCATGTTGGCTCAACCAATCTAAGCTCAATACAAACCAGCAAATACCATAGACTATTATTTGAGATGTCATCAGTGATGTAATTTGAGATGTCAACAGTGATGTCATGAGGGGGAGAGAACTCAGGTGTCACAATGGAGACACTTTTCGAAGGGGAAAACATGGCGGCCGGCGAATAGCAGGTCGCGGGTGGGCTCCCGGAACGTCCGGGAATTTTAGTGCGGAACTTAATATGGGATTGTAAGCTTCGAGTTTGCCCTTAGAAAGGAAGATAAAAAAAAATAGATGACCCGCAACGTCTGCTAAATATTATATATTAAATTTTATCTTGCCGTGTTCGGGTCTCCCGGCTCCTCGGTACCTGGCTGCTGTGTGGTTGGAGGGGCTGGCCTCAGCGAAGCGAAAAACAAGGCAGAGTGAGGGCTCGGTAGGAGCTCGGCGAGTGAGGTAGTGTTTTCATCGCCTAACACGGCGCCGGAGCGTGTGTGGCGCAGAGCGGCCCTGAAGCTCTGTAAGGGGAGAGGAGCCACGGGGAAAACTCCTTCTGGGGTGCCGGAGGTGAAGGTCTGTGCAGTGTAGAGGACAGCGGCGCCAGCATATGGGGAAATGTTTCTTTGGGTGAGGAAGGTCTCTCAGAGGACTGCGAGCCGAGGAGAGCGTTCGGCGGAGTGAAAGACACCGTGCCCCCGCAGCCCAGCGATATTGAGAAGGTAGTCAAAAGAGGTAGGAGGAAAGTGGCATTTGGAGGCACGCCAGTAGAAGGGATAAATAGGTATGCCCTGCGAAGTGCAAGAGAAACACAGGGCAAAGAAGACAGCTGGGAGGCAGGTGAAGCTCAGAAGGATAGAGGAATACTTCGAAAACGAGATAGGAGGCAAAAGGGTGAGAAAAGTGGGAGGGGAGAGAAGGGGAGGGAGTGCGGGGAGACAGAGAAAGTTGAAAAAGGAGTAAAAGCAGGGGTCTGCGAAACCCCATTCAATACAGTGAATAAAACGATTCCCCTCCCTCCCAAAACAAAACATAGGAAAACCCCACAAGAGCCCATACAAAACAAAAAATTGCAAAGCCTTAAAGTTAAAATTACTCCCTCTCTCAAAACTTATTTTAGAGTCCTTCCGAAAATACTAATCTTGGGTGAAAACACGATGGCGGGGTCAAAGAACAACCTGGCAAAACAAGCTGAGAGACAGCTAACTTTCCCTGAAGAGTCCCCAGTCTGTCTAGAGGGGAAAGGGCACGAAGCAGGAGGGCCACAAGAAAACTCTGATAATGAACTGGATAGGCCAACCCCTAATTTTGAAAATACATCTGAACAGGGTTTAAGCCATCCAGTTAAGGAAGATGTGTCAGTGGGTGCGCTTCTAGCAGCACGATCAGATGAAATTAGGAACAGATTCGAGATATCTGAGTCTAACCACCTAGAGATAAAAAAAGGCTTGCAAAGTGATGGAAAAGAAGGTCGATGACCTCAGTTGCAGAACAACAACCCTAGAGAAGGAGGTCAAAGACCTTAGAGAAACAGTGCAGGCAAATTGTGCTGAGATCGATAAACTAAAGACTGTTGAAAAAGAGAATATGGACAGAGTAGAAAGGTTGGAAAATTTCCAGAGACGCAATAACTCGACGATTTTGAAGGTGCCTGAAGGTAGAGAAGGGGATGATATTAAATCTTATGTCGTAAAGTTGATCAAGAATAAACTCCAGTTGGAAGAATCGGAAGAGGAAATAGCAAGAGACCTACAACGAGTTCATAGAGACCCTTTCAGACTCAACACAAATAGGGCAAATCCCAGGAAGATCTTACTAAACTTTCTAAGGTACGAGATAAGATCGGACGTTTTTGTTACCACCTCTAACAGGCAATGGGAGATGGGGCAAAGGATAGATAGTTTGAAAAGCCTGGGCGCGTCAGTACAGCTAAGATTCCCCGCCTATTTAAAGGTTATGTTCAATAATAAGATGCACCTCTTCCACTCTGTAGATAAGCTAGACGACTTCATTAAAAGTTTCCAATCAGGGAGCTAGGCCTTTCTACTACCGGTTTTAAACACTGCTATGTTCCAACAGCGGTAATGGAAGGGTCTAATTTCTTTCCTTTATATCAAACTTATGGGTATAAACTAAATTGAATTAATTCACAAATATGTGAATTTATAGGCAAACTCACACTGTAGAGGAAACAATACTTTAAATTATATTTTTTCCCCTTGTTTTTCTAACACACGTTCGTTCCGAGGGGGGAGCACCCATATGCCCATGAGCCATGTAGTAGTTGGGGAGGGTTTTCCAGGGGGTGGAGGGCTTGGGGGGTGCACAGGGTGGGTACCAGTGGGAAAAAAAAAGATCCTCAGACACCTCTAAACCTCTTATTTCAGAACTGATTAGTTTCTCTTCGGTTTTTTTTTCTCTTGCCCTTGTGATTTCCTGTATTTTCAAGATAGATGGGTGAAAAGAGAAGAGAAACAATAAAAATTCTTTCATGGAATGTTAATGGTCTTAGGGTACGAGGGAGGAGGGACAAAATATTACAATATCTAAAAGACTGCCCAGCCCAGATTATTATATTGCAGGAGACACATCTACCAGATAAGGAGGGCTTGGATCTTTTTAGGCGCCAAAGCTGGATCTCTCAAGTAGCTTGTACATCGCATTCGGCTGTGACAAAAGGGGTTGCCATTTTAGCAAAGAGAGGGTCGCAAGTGGTTTTTGATTCCCATATCTCAGATAAAGCCGGAAGTTGGTTACTGGTCAAGGTAAAGGCTTCAGGTTATCCTTTTACTCTAGTGGGATATTACATTATTATATATCAGTATGATGATTACCCTCTGGGGGAGTTACTAGCGGAACTAGTGGACTCTTCGGATCCAATTATTATGGCTGGAGATTTTAATGCAGTTTTAGACCACAATTTAGATAGGACTTCACGTAGTAGAACCCGTGTTAACCCAAAAATGTCAATGCTTATCAAACAAATAATGTCTCAGTTGGGACTTTGCGATATCTGGAGGCAGAAGGTGGGGCAAAGAAAGGGTTTCACAGTCTATAATCAAAAATATAGACATCAGTCTAGGATAGATTATTTTGTTTACTGATAGCAATCTGACTAAATGGAGTGACAAGGT
This sequence comes from Triturus cristatus, assembly GCF_964204655.1. Taxonomy (NCBI): domain Eukaryota; kingdom Metazoa; phylum Chordata; class Amphibia; order Caudata; family Salamandridae; genus Triturus; species Triturus cristatus. Next base: position 390,069,883 of record NC_140584.1, read on the forward strand.
CGAACATATGGGTGTTCATCTGTCTGACCATTCGGCAGTGATTCTACTTTTAAAACTATACGAGAAAGCCTCCCAATCTAGATGGACTATAGACCACACTATTCTACAGGATGAGGACGTAATAGCAACATTGTCCAGAGAAATAGAAGAGTTTTTTCATTTTAATCAGGGGTCAGCCTCATATGGAATAATTTGGGACGCTTATAAAGCTTTTCTTAGAGGCAGATTAGGGACAATAGTGGCTGTAAGAAGGCGTTGTTACTATGAGGAGGTGTCAGCAGTAGAGAAACAGCTCCGGTTTCTAGAGAAAGATCTGACCGACCCTGTGATAGATGAAGAAGCTCGGGAGAACCTATTACAAAAAGTGTAGACAGTAAAATCTAAATTGGCGACAATTTTACATGAAAGGGTGAGAAAAAAATGAAAGGCAAACAAGCTGGCTCACTTTGAATATAATGAAGGCTGCAGTAAGCTGTTGGCCTGGAAGGCTAAAAAAGAATAGGCGAGGAATAGAATTGACCAGGTCAAATGTGTTAGCACAGATGCCCTTACTAGTGACAATGAGAAGATCGAGCAGGCTTTTCATAAGTATTACAGTAGGGTGTATCAAGAAGATCAAAAACCCACTCAAGAGGAGGTTGGAGCTTGGTTAGGTCAGGGCTCAAGAAAGACCCTTACAGGTGAAAAGAACAGGCTTTTGAATCAGGAAATTAAGGAAGGGGAGATAGAACTTGTATTAAGATAAGGAAAGAAAGGAAAAGCCCCAGGCCCCGATGGCTTACCCCTTGAAGTCTATAAAGCTATGGTAAACACATTAAAACCTATTTTTTCAGAAATCTTTAATGACTTTTTTATAAACGGGGCAGAAATGCCTGCCTCTTGGAATGAGGCAAATATTTCCCTGATTTTGAAGCCTGACAAATGTCCAACTAGCTGTGATTCGTATAGGCCGATATCTTTATTAAATTGAGATTACATGACCTTCGCAAAGATACTAGCCAATAGGTTGAACGGTTCCATTGCGGAGTTGATCCATTTAGACCAAAAAGGTATTATACGTGGAAGGATTTTAAAGGAGTTAACTTTTTCTCTGATAGGTTCAATAGATCTGGCATCTACTTATGAGCTTCCACTTGCGGTCATGGCTTTAGATGCCACTAAAGCTTTTGACCGAGTTAATTGGGTCTTTTTGCAGTCTGTGGCAAAATCAGTGAACTTGGGCCAAGAAGTTTGCAGAGTATTGGAAGCCATATATAGGTCCCCAAAAGCTAGATTATTGATCAATGGTTCACTGACGGACCCGGTTTTTATTAGCAGAGACACGAGGCAGGGGTGTTCTCTATCACCACTCCTGTTTAACTTATACACAGAGCCTCTGGCCAGAAAAATCAGGGAAGACCCGGACCTATCCAATTTGCGGGATTGAGTAGGAAACTGGGTTTATATGCAGACAATATTCTTATTTACACAACCAATCTCCAAAACACCTTAAGTCATATTACGGTATTAACAGCGGACTTTGGGAAAGTATCGGTATACGACATCAATCAATCAATCAATCATATCACTTGTATAGCGCGCTACTCACCCGGAAGGGTCTCAAGGCGCTTGGGGGAAGGGGTCCGCTACTGCTCGAACAGCCAGGTCTTGAGTTGTCTCCTGAAGGCGAGGTGGTCCTGGGTCAGCCGAAGGTTGATGGGGAGGGAGTTCCATGTCTTGGCCGCCAGCTAGGAGAAGGATCTGCCTCCGGCGGTGGCTCTTCGGATGCGTGGTACGGCGGCGAGGGCGAGGCTAGTAGACCGTAGCTGGTGGGTGGGCGTGTAGAAGGTCAGGCGGTCGTTGAGGTACTTGGGGCCCAGGTCATGGAGAGACTTGTGTGCGTGGGTGAGGAGTCTGAACGTGATCCTCTTGTTGATGGGGAGCCAGTGCAGGTCCCTCGGGTGGCCGGAGATGTGGCTGTGTCGGGGGATGTCCAGGATGAGTCGGGCGGAGGCGTTCTGGATGCGTTGGAGTCTTTTCTGTAGCTTGGCTGTGGTTCCGGCGTAGAGGGTGTTTCCGTAGTCCAGTCGGCTGGTGACGAGGGCCTGGGTGACCGTCTTCCTGGTTTCGGTCGGGGTCCATCGGAAGATCTTGCGAAGCATGCGAAGGGTGTTAAAGCATGATGAGGAGACGGCGTTGACTTGTCTGGTCATCGAGAGGGAGGAGTCCATAAATAAAAGCAAGACCGAAATGATGTCCTGGAATCTAGAAACAGGGGAAGTTGCTAAAAAAGAAGTAATGAGATATCTAGGGGTTATGATCCCACATGATATTTCTCAACTAACAAAAATTAATTTGGAAGAGGCAAAACAAGAGATTAGTGGGCTTTTAAAAATGTGGGCACATCTTCAGCTTACTCTGCTAGGCCAAGTTAATCTAATAAAAATGATGATTCTCCCCAAGCTAACCTTCTTGCAGTTTTATATGGGCGAGCAGAGGTCCAAGAATAGCCTGGAAGAAATTTAAAAGGAGGGCGGAGAAAGGGGGCCTAGCATTGCCAGACCTGCTTTTTTATTCATCGGAAATTGGGACACTGTTGGGAGTTATGTCAAGACAGGAGCCAGGAGGCAGCCAAGGTTTTATGTTCAAGTACGCAGACCCTAAATACTTCAAGAAAGTTAGGCTGAAGATCCTGAGAGGCCTAACTGAGACCTGGTATAGGGTCAGAAAAGCTCTTAAGATATCATATTGCAGTTCTAGGGCTCCCATCTAGGACTCACCAGGCTCACCGGGATGGACAAAAGATGCTTTGGCCAGGCCTTTCAGAGAGGCAGGTTTAACAAGCTGGAACCATATTACACTGGATTCGCAACTAATAAACTGGTAAACGTGTAATTACCTGTCGAACTAGCAAGTTTCTAGATTTAAATATATACAAATACGGAGTTGTTTCCAAGATGCAAGCTTGCAGATCGGAAACACGAATTAACTGGAGGACAGACTTCTGGATGAGGCAACTACTAAAAAAGAGCTGGCGATGATTTACTGGCTGCTGGTTGAGCTGGAGGATGGCGTTTTTACATTACCTATGGAATTATGGGGAAGATGCTTGCCAGAGTCTTCGCTGGAAAATAAGTGGCAAGTATCAATGTCTATGCTTTTTGAAATTGTAAAACCTGCACACCTAAGGAGAAATCACCTTTTCTCCATTCACAGAGCTTATTGTTCGCCACAGAGGTTGTCAAAGTTCGGGAGTGGAGGTGATTTTGCCTGTCCTAAGTGTGGTAGTTTGAAAGGAGACAACGTGCATATGTTTGTGGATTGCCCTGAGATACAGATATTTTGGTCAGACGTGAGTAAGGCTCTGTTCTTTATGCTGGGTTCTGACATCAAGGTAAGCGTTGGCTGTGAAGACTCCGTTGAAGGATCCACAGAGAACAAGGCAAGGCTGTTTTTTTACTCTATGTTACTAGCACGCAGAGAAATATGCAAGCAGTGGATTTCTGTATCTCCTCCCAGGTTCCTTGATTGGGTGTCTTCTATTAAATATGTGGTCAGTTTAGACATGAAGGTTTTTAAAAAGCACAATTTTTGGTCTCCTGTTTTTGAGTGGTGTGAACAACAAACAAATGCTGATATCCAATGATTATGCCCTATCTGCCTGGTACGGCTGGTCTGGCTTTTCTCTCCTTTTTCTTTGCTTCCCAATCTGTGCTTCGTCTCACGGGGGATTGCAGAGGAGTGATAACAAGGGAGTCGAGGTTGGAAGACGGCGTTTCGATACCAGGGCGGGAACAATTCTCCTCCTCCATCCAGCACAAACGTACAGAAGGGCATGGTACTTTCCATTTTACTGGTGCAAGTGGAATGGTGCTTTCTTTTCTTTTATGAGGCAAATGAGGATTAAAAAAAAACAACAACAAAAAAACAGTGATGTCATGAGTGATGTCACTGACCATGTCATGAGTGAGTCATAAGCAGTGCATTGCAGGCGGAAGGGGTACGTTATAGTAAACTAAGGTAACTATAACTGCTGAAATTCACTGGTTTTGTATGAGTGAAATATGAGCCTTTCTATAACGTCCCTGTAACTTTAGTTTTTTTCAGTAAATTTCCAAGATTTTTTAAATTCTATTTGGTAACTATAACAACCCTGTAGCCGTTGTTTTTTAGGTGAATTTCTAAGGTTTTCCAAAATCTATTTCCTAAGTATAAAGATATTGTAGTCTTTGGTTTTTTAAGTGCAATTCCACCGTTTTTTAACTAGTAGTCATGTTTACACATTGGGGGAGAAAAGGGGCTAGGCCTCTGACCTGCAGGAAGAACTCTGAGCATCCAAAGACCATCAGAATCCAAGGGGACTTCATTACCCAACGACCAGTGCTCTAGGAGGTGCATTTGCAGAGTGGTGGAGAAAGGGGGCATGGCCTCCGAACACTTCCCAGCAAACCCACTATGTGGGACTTACTGGAGGCAGCAGGAGGTCTTGTTGGTCCTCAAGCACCCTCTGGAGCCATGGCGACTTCATCCCCCAACCAGCAGTGCGCCACGAGGCATGTTTGCAGAGTAGTGGAGAAAAGGGGTGTGGCTTCTGAAGTAAGTCTGTGCGGTGAACTCCGCTCCGCTCGCAGAGTTTGCGGGGATTTCCGCACTCCACGTTATGTCAAGTTGGCCAGCTTGGAAAATCCACCTCCCTGCGAGATTTTTGTTTGTTTGCGATCGTCAACATCACGTTGGCGAGCGCGAGCATAGAAAATTCAACCTCCCGGCGAGGTTTCTCAGCGCAGGCGGTCATATTTCTCATTGCGAGTGGCCGCTCATGCTTGCGACCGTTCGCATTGAGAAACTGTCCGCTCGTGCTGAGAAAGCTGCCTCTTGAGTAAAAATCTACTCGAGCGGCAGAAAGGAAGCAGCGCCCGCTTGAGCTGTACATGGTGCCGTTCACGATGATTACATAGTGCAGACAAGCACCTGGCACTGAAAATCACGTGAACAGCATTTATCCAATGCACTCCGACGCTTGTGGAGCGCTGCGTGGCGCGGCAGGGTTTTTTTTGCACTTCGCCGTGTTCCTGGTAGCAGAACTCTGCGAACTCCGCCCAGACTTACTCTGAAGTTCTCCTAGCAACAGCATTCTGTGGGACTTACTGGAGGAAAGATGACTTTATCCCCCAACAATTATTGCGCCAGGGGGAGCGTTCGCAGAGTGGTGGTAAAAGTGGCTGGGGCTTCTGGTGACTTGCTGTTTTTTTAAATCAGGGGAGTGGGGTCACATGCCCCTCTTTCCATGGGCTGTTTCTGGCCCGGGGACCCCATCCCCTGGGGCCAATCTCAGCCCCGTGGATCGCATCCCCTGCAGCCCAGCATTTTTTTTCCAAATTTTTAAACTTTCACTAAAAAAGGTAAAGTTACAGTGACATTGTAGTTAGGAAATAGAATTTTAAAATATCTCAATAAATCACTGAAAAGAACTAAATTCACCAATGGGGTAATTGTAGTTAGCTCAGGGTTTCCATAGGAATTATTTTTATTGTGTTGATAATAACTTTGGCATCTTTTGATGAATCTCCACTAAACATCCAAAAAGTGTGCTCTTTTTTGCCTAGTTTGTGTATGGAATGTTTTGGGGTGATCCATAAAGTGTGGGAAGAACAAATAGACGGGTCTCAAAACACAAAATCCCCATGTATTTTCCATAGACTCTTTAAGTAATGCCACAAAACCTGACAAGCAGAATTACAATAATTTTGACAGGAAGCTAGATTTTGGTACAAAGGTTGTTCTTTTTCATGGTTTGGTGCAAATCTTTTCAGTGGTTTTTGAGAAAATAAGGGTTAACTATATTTCTATATCACAATAGTTCTATCCGCGAGAGTCTTGAGAGAGTCTAGTGGGAGCAGCAGTCTATTGGACCAGAGAGTTTTTTTTTCCCCTTGGGCAATTTCACTCCTGTGGGAGTCTGACTCAGGTGGCATCTGGCACCACTCTCTGGGCTCCCATTCTCAGGCCCAATGCTTTTAATAAAGGGGGAGGGTGAAAGTCCCCCGTCCCCAAGCCCTAAAAAGCACTGGTACCTTATCTCCCAGGGTTGTCAATGCAATAAAAGGAAGGGGTGCTGGCTCACTTGCTGTGTCGCATGGAGCCAACCATCCGGGCACAGTAGTTTCTATGCCCACACTACCATGGAAGTGAGACAAGTTTCTGCTGCCATCTGGCCTGAGCATTTTCAAATCTCCTGCCAAGCTGGAGAAAACACAAAGTCTGCTCCCAGTGATCAGGAGCTTTAAAAATGCAGATGCACCGTGGCACCCACTTTTAAATAAGGGGGGGACCCAAGGGATGGGCTCATGGCGCACCTCCCCTTTCAGAAAAGGCCATGCCCAATAGATGGGGTGTCAAGTGCATGAGAAGGCTTTAGGAGGGGAGCCACGTCACCCATTTTTTATTATATTTCGCCCAAGGGAATGGGCTTCCTGGGGCCTAATAAGGCTTTGTCAAGCACTCACCTGGAGTTCTTGCAGGAGTGAACTGAAGTGAGCTGAAGTGTGCAAATGCTGTGTCCCAAGTCAACCACCAGGTCCAAGTCCCCTGACAATGTCAGTACGCCAAGGCAACTCTAACCCAAAAGGGGAAAGGTGAATGGGGAATAAGAGACACTGCTCCAGTTACCTGCACCATCTGCGACCTCTTTTGGCAGCACAGCTGTGGATATTGAATTTCTCTCCAGTTTTCAGTTGGAAGGCACACTGGTGAGTTCAATGTTGTGTAATAAGAGAAGCGTAACCCATGATATCTACCTCCCTCTATGCCATAGAAATGTTGATGTACCTGATCATTCCCTCATTCTCATCTGCAGTACCTGTTGACTAACAAGTGAGTTGTTGGGAAATGGAGACTGGTAATCACTGGAGTCAATAAAACCTTAAGGAACATACACAAGAATTGTGATCAATCAGTGTCTCCCTGACACATGTGGGTTCTAGCATACCGTACATACCATAGTTACGATGACTATCGCTGTATATCTCTGGGCAGTGGCCAATAATGCGATGCAAATGAGAACAATATCGGATTATCAACATTATAAAATCAGCACACGGAAAACAGTACTTTGCACAATTATTTCCCCCAAATAGTTTAGAGTCTATGCTTACATCTCAGCAATCACTGTACATTAACATTTAAGTTATTAGGGAATGAGTCCATGCTTTAAAGCTTATTATCCACTTAATCTGTTAAATTGTTGAAATTAGTCTTTAGCCAGAGTGTGCCAATAATATCTTTCTTTTACAGGTCAAAGAAAGCCTCTGCTAAGGTTACGATTAGGATTCACACTCCAATGGATTTCGGATCACACACACAAGTTAAGATCAATATACTGCATGCACACACAGTGAGTTACCGCCTTAACGTTGTTTTAGTCTGTTTTCTTTCTCTTTTTCAGGTCATCGTCGGCTGCGCAGAAGGTCGAGAGAGGATTCAAGTCAGCGATGTCCTAGAATTATGGCATCCAGCAGGAAGCACCATGATCGTAAAGAGGTAAGAAGGAGAATGCAGGGATCTCTCTTCAGTTCGATGGCAGGAAAGACAAGTGCTTCTTAATGGTTGGGGCAGTTTAAGTAGCTGACAGAAATCAGCCTCACTCAACATGGCCGATGGGTCTCACAAGGCCTCTATTCTCACAGGATTTGGGTCCTTGTGTACGGAAGTGTCTATAAAGGCATAAGTCCCTTCCTTGGCTCAGGGAGAAACCTGCAGTTTGTGCATTATAACCACTGGTATTTCTGGTAAAGTTTCCTCCTCGATTTCAGAGGAGTTGGGTTGTGTGCAATGCACACTAGTACCTGCAATGTAGCTGTCCCCTTCACAGTCAGAGCCAAAGCTGGTCTTAGCCACAGAAGAGGCACAATCAGGGTTCCACTCCTGTGCAATGTCTGGATCAGCAGTAATGGCAAGACAGGCCCGACCGGCTTAAGGACGGAGGCAACACACTCCCATCCCTTTTTTAAAAAAATGTGACTCTGTGAGATGGGGTCGTTGGGGCCTAAAAAGGCTCAGGGAGGCATGCCCTTCCTTTTTTAACTTGCTTGGGCCCCAGGGGATGTGGTCCCAGGGGCCCGACAAGTCTCTGGAAGGGAGGCCACATGACTTGCCTTCCCTTTTTTATAGGTTCGGCCCCAGGGGATGTGATCCCTGGGACCTAATGAGAGTAGGGGAGGAGGCTGCATGGCCTTCCTTCCCTTTTATAATGTACATGGCCCGGTGGGATAGGGGTCCCAGGGCCTTATAAATCTCGCTCTCAGTGCACAATGATTGACCGTGAGCGCACCACCCATGCTGTTCTTTGGAGACTCTTTTCATAACTTTGTAACCTCTAGGTTTTTCACCTGGGAATCTTTTCAGCACTATTTTCTACATCAGTCCACTTCCTAACTCACCAGGAGCATTCGTATACACAACTTCGAAAACTGATACTGATTCCTGACCTTTTTCCTCTAGAGTGTCGCCCCTGAAGAAGGGCTTGGACAGCCCGAAATGTATTGGGCATCCGGATAAAGGGTTGATTGAATAAGAATGATTACAATTCCACAGTATTATTTGAAGAAAAGGTTCAATAAATTAAATTGACCTCGGAAAATGTTTCTTGTGTAATTTGTTTCATGGAAAAAGAGAATACATTTCTCTCAAGAGTGCAACACGAGTGACACTTCCTATTTAGGAGCGTGCTTATATTTCAAATTGGGACATAATATCTGACTTTATCCTTAAAGAGGATTTTAAATTACAATTCATTTGAGTCTGAAAACGAAATGTATACCCTTTTCTAAACAAAGGATAGCACTTAATAAATTTATTACAGTAAGCTAAATTTACCCTATTAGAGAGGTAGGCCTTACAGTAGAAGAAATCTAATTTACGAGTTTTTCACTGCCAGGACTTTGTTGAACATAAAAACACATGTCCTACTTTTTAAATTCAATGCACCCTGCCCTATGGGCCATTTAGGGCCTACCTTAGAGGTGATACATGTTTCAAAAAGGAAGATTTAGGCCTGGCAAAATTATTAGTATGCCAGGTCTAATTGGGAGCTCAATTTTCACTACATTCAGCAATAGCAGACCTGAGACATGTTTTAAAGGGCTACTTTACTGGGTAGCACAATAAGTTCTGCAGGTCAACTAGTAGCATTTAATTTACAGGCCCTTACACATAGCACCATATACTAAGTAAACTAAATTTGCCAATCAGGTGTAGACCAATTTTACCATATTTTAGGTAGAGAGCACAAGCACTTAGGCACTAGTTAGCAGTGGCAATGCCAACAAAAGTGAATTTCACAATACAGGATGAATGAAGGCAAGAAGTTTGGGGGTGACCCTGTAAAGAGGACCAAGTCCAACATCTGCCATAAGATTCTCCATATTCTTAATATTGCTGTTTGCAGGCAGGATATGTGGCAGCAGCCTTATCTCTAAAATATCGACCAAATCAAGCTCTGCATGCTATCATTTGCAGTTGATGGAATAGATAGTCGAATATCGTTAGCATGTTTTATTTCTATCTTCCGAAGTACCCACTTGCTCATGATTCTCCTTGACCCTCCAATTTATGTTCCTATCTGTCACATATTTGATAGTAATTTCCTATATATCCTTTTAGAGTTTCCTATGCAATATTAACAAGTGTCGCCCCCATATTATGTGATAAAAACTCCTATATAAGGAGCGTTGTGCTCTTTGTGCATTCTAAGTCCGCAAAGAAAAAAAGATCAAAGGTCCACCATTTAGCCCTTCTCTAACCCTTTCTATTTTTCTCAGTCAGTAACAAAGGGTAATGATAAAAGATGATCTTGGGGAAAATCATAATGCTAATATGTGGTATGCACATATAAAGTGCAAAGGCCATATCAACACTAGAATAGTCTGTGGACCAAAGAAAAATAAGTGAATCCTGGCTTTTTTATTTCCAATATACATCTCCGAAATCTTATAAAATCTGTGCTACTACTCACTGGCCCACTGAATCTGCACTAATCTTAATCACTCTTAATCACTTCCATGCCACCCCTTCTTTCAGGCAAAATGTCTACTTCTCAAATTGCTACTTGTTGCAAAGTACATATTAATGTATGGTAACCTAGCTGTCTCATTATTGCCCAACCTTTTCCAGCAACAAAAATTGCAATGACATAGACGGCCCCAGGTTTCAATGCTAATAGCTCTTCCTAAATTAATTTCCATTCAAAAGAGTTATTAAAGCTACACACATGCCAACTAATAATATTCTGAATAGTCATTACAGCAAATAAATATATTATGCAATACCAACTTTAATCACGGTCTCCTCTGTCCATTTGTTGTTTGTTCTTATGTAAGGACCACTCATATTTCCAAACATCCCTCTGTTCTCACTTTTATCTGTGCCCCCAGCCCTCTACTATTCCCATGACCCCACCAATACAGGCAAGCCTTCAGACACATGGGCAATACTTCACCCCCTTCTAGCCAATCAACCCTCCCATGTTGCCCAAATGGGAAATTCATCGCCATTACTGCTGATGTATAAAAGGACATGCCAGAGTTACCCTCACCACTACAAAGATTTCAATTACAGCAATGGCCTCGACACAAGTGCATCATCTATGTTATTTTGATCAATCTTATGCATCCCCCCAAAAAAAAAACATTAACAGAATTTTCCTTTAATTCTTTTCCTCTTCTTCCTACTTCCCCCTTTCTTTTTCCTATTTTTCCTTTCTCCATTTTCAGCCTTCATTTTCTTGTAGTTTTCTTTATTCTTTATTCTTTCTCTTTCTCCTCCTTTTCTTCTTTCAATAATGACACCACAAAGTCAATTCTATCAGAAATATCTATTTTCAGAGTTTGTAGTTTCATAGTTTTCATGTATCAGCAATTAGTCAACATCACTGGTTTTATTTCCGTGTTTGGTATTGGACTCTGTAATGCATTCCTCTTGATGTTTACACAGTAGCTCTTTAGCTTCAGTTTCAGAATTGCAAAAATGGGTGACCCTTGTTTTACAAACTACAAACTGGTTGGTCTCTGAAAAAAATACCTGGACACCTTCCCCCTGTAAAGGATAAATAATTTGGTGGGACAACCATCTCCACTCACCAGTTAAGTGACAAAAATGAGGGCAAATGAAAAAGGCAGTTGACTCAACAATAGTCGGTGCAGCAGGCTATGCTTTGAAATAAATTACCTGCCAACATTGGTCTAGGCTAGGAACCAAATTTTGGAACTGATGTGAAATGGAAATGTATGAACCTATTTAATCTAAGTAAGCCTCAGTTAGATCAATCAGGAAAGAATTTAAAAAACAAAAAGTCTTAAATTGTTCTGGATTGTTGCCTACATGCCCTTCCTTGAGACCAAGTACATGGAGGTTATTCTAACATTGTCTGTTTTTTATTTTTTATTTTTGAGTATTCATTGAACATCATGTACCCTGTTTCTTTGTTTGTCACTTTGACCCATCATCCATGCATTGGCTTCCTTTATTTCAGCAGCACTCATTTCAAGTTCAAGTATTTTGTCAGATATGGTACAGATATGATCAACAATTTTCTCAACTGAATCTTGTGTTTTAATTTAACAGCTTTTACCTCTTCATGTGGAGACTGTTTCTGCTATGTGAGTTTATATCAATTGAATGATAGCTCCAAGTGAGGGTTCAACTGACCGCACAAGACTGTACAGGTGCATCCCCATGTGATGATTCACTTAAATCCACAGCCATAGAATGCACCTCCTTAATGCTTAATAATGGCAAATTTGGGGATTCTTTACCTTCTTTTTGGCCATATTGAAAAATCTAATTGGGATCTGAGATTCTTCCCTCAGCCTTTCCTGTCTTGGTGGTTAGCACACTTCTTTTCGTCTCATTTGATTTGCTAGAGCAAATGCTAACATTTGCATGCCCTCCTTAGATGTAAACAGGGGTCTGGAACTAGTTTATCCAGTGTTTTAAGTAGCCACCATCCTTCTGTTGTTCGTATCACATTTTGCGGAGAGGCTCCTAATATATCATTGATCTCACTTGTCTCTTGACTGTCACCAGAAAGAGATCATTTTAGAGCTAGTATTGGGTTTACAACATTTTAACTAGCTTTCTTGGTGATTCCCCAGTGAGGCCCTCTCTCTCTTACACTTTTAATTCAGACACATTGAATTCTACATCATGGGGTCAAGTAATGTTTGGATCAAGTAATGTTTCTGATCAAGAAATGTGAATCTCTATGTCAGTGAGAAAGTAATTATTTTTTCTATTGCCCCATGATGCTTGGCAGCCCAACAATAAACAGGTAAAGTAACCCTATGCCAAAATCCATCCTTCAATATGGCAGGCATAACAAGCTCTCAGTCTAAACCTTTAATAGTTTCAACAGTGGCAACAATATCAACAGTCAATGGCAACTGTTCCAGAGGGAAATTATCAGCATTTACCTTTGTGTTGATGGCCCCATCAGCTCAATCTGCAACTCGGCCTGATAGTAAATCTGCACAAGTACCGCCATTACCATCCTCAACATCTGCGATATTACTGCATCAGGGGGAAGTCAACGACTGTGTGTTAGATGAGGACAGGGAACCTTCAGCCAGGACACTGAACTCTCCTGTCATGACTCTGAAATGCCCTTGAACTCAAAATCGGTAGACAGAACCATCTGTAACACTGTAGCGGTGAGGAGCTCTCTAATTGCCATAGAATGAGTGGAGGCGCTGCCAAAGGCCCCCAAAAAACACTACCAAACCAGGTTAGCCTATTTTCAATGACAGCAATTTACTTGCATCAAGGTCCCTCTGTCTGCCTGAAATTCCCTCATGGCGGGTGCTGCCAACCTGCTGGTGCCGTTGATGATACAAGCTATTGGACTCACTAGATACCACCATAATATGTGGAGTGATTTTGTGCCAAAGTAAAGCATGTTCAAATATATATTTAAAGAAAAGAGACTCTCATGTAGTATATCAATGCCCAGTGTCCTATTTTGTAGATGGCTATTATCTTGTGGACTGCCAAAACATCAAATTGCAATAGTGTTGAGGTGGAAAGGAGATGTAATCCACGGACACAACTTTGTAGCCGATTATGATGCAGGGCAGACCGAGTCCGCCTGGCATCGTTCTGGAACTGGAACCAAACTACCTCCAGTCATCGGTTCCAGCACAGGAATTAGAATGCGATGGACCCGTGTTCGGTCACAATCCTATATTTTCTAAGAGAGCATGCATTTTGAATGGAATGCATGCTTATAGCAAAAAGCTGAGGTACCGTTCATTCCTGCAACCAGTGCAGGCTCCTCAAGGTGCCAGCCACCGGGTGCAGGGATCAACAGTGGGGTACCATAGGTGCCCCCTAGGCCATCATTCAGCAGCCTTGCACCCATAGGGTCCCTGCTGTGGGCCCCCAAAGCTTTTTCCCAAAGCCCTTCTGTGCAAGAAAGGCCGGCACAAGAAGGAAGTGGGAAACTGCCATTGTAATCCCTCGGCGCGTAAGAGCCAGCCGGGGGATCACAGCAGGATTTCTGGATGGCAGACATGCTCTTTGAGCCCATCGGAAGCCATTCGGAAATTCGAGTCAGACCCCCTTTCGACCGAGCCCATCGAAATGGCTCAATGGAAGGGAATTCGAACAGCAGATTACGATGTGGGCAGGAAGGGCTCGGACCAATGGTCGGAGCTCTTCCTGCCTGCATCGTAATTGGGCCCTTAGCAGGGTCATTTGAACTATTATGTTCCAATAGTAGTCCAAAACCATGTAACTCCGTTAGCTCAATTAATTGTTTTGCCTGAAAAGTGCAATAAATTCTGATTCCTAAATTAATGTTCCATGCTTTTTTGTGTCAGTTTAATTTTGCATTTTGGCCGCTTTTTTAAAACACAAATTTATGGAATGTTACTTCATGAATATTTTTCTTTTAACTATTCCCATCTGTCTGAGCAAAAACTTTGTATTAATAATAATCCTCTTGGTGGTAAGTTAACTAATGGCAATTGATACACATTATAATTTTGGTGCCAGCACATCAATAATTTAGTGACCAACCTCACTGGCAAAAACCTTACAACCACACAACTACAGGTAGTAAATAAAGGCCTGAAGTTTGTACCCACAACTCAGTTCGACGGATTCCATTTACATTGCAAATTGGCCCGTTTCATTTGCTAATTATGCCTGGAAGCTCACTTTGTGGATCAGGAGATCATACAAGATTTTTCTACCACTGGCCTAAGAAAGAAGTCAACATTTTACCCACTGACTCAGACCACCCAGTTGAATTAGTGGCTTTTGAACAGACAGTATATTAAGAAACTGAAGGCATTGACACTAAAACCCTAAGAAAATTCCAAAATCTAAGCAATGTAGAAAAACAAGCTCTACATGAATTTCAAACTGACACTGATATCACTATTACACCCGCTGATAAGGCCAAAGGGATTGCTTTCCCCTCAACAGCCAACAGAACAGATTTCCTCAGGCTATTGCAAATGAACACAACTATAAGATACTAGTTTTTGATCCCACACCTGCACTGAAATCAGAGATTTACTCCTAGATATAGGAGGCAGAGTGTGAGGGATGGATCACTAAGCAAGAGGGGGACTTTTTGAGAAACATAAATCCATTGACACCATATTTTTATACTCATCCAAAGGTTCACAAAAATCGTGACACACCTCAGGCCAGGCCAATTGTATCAGGAATAAGTTCCCTTCTGAAACCCTTGTCACGATTTTGTGATTTTTTCCTTAAACCGATAAATACTACAGAATACAAAGACATATATAAAATAGACACAAAGGACCTATTGGTCCATATCAAAAACATACAATTCAATCACCAACAAGACCTCCTCATGAACTTAGATGTAGAGAGTTTTTACCACAGCCTCCCCCAGGAAGAAATACTAGAGGTCATCAATGGGGTACTTGAGAGTGCGGAATGGGCCTATTCCACCCCCAGAGATTTTGTGATGGACTGTGTGTGATTAGCTCTGTCAAGAAACTACTTTGAAATCAAAGGTACCCTTTTTCTGCAAACCCATGGTACTTTGACAGGGAGTACTTTTGCCCCCAGTGTGGCAGAGCTGTAGGCACACAACCTACAAAAGAGAAACATCTTACATGAGACCAACCCGTACCGGAGTTATATCTCTACTTGGAAACGGTATATAGATGACATTCTGATGATATTGGGAGGGGACATCTGTCCTCAACTTAATTATTTGGCTCAATAACCAGGATAGGAATCATAAAGTCACACATACTGTCAGTAAATAATTACTTACATTCCTGGATGTGAATATCTTCCCAGAGAGAGGTACCCTACAAACAGGCAACCATCATTGTGAGAAAATCTTTCTTATAGCCAATTCCTCCACTTCAGCCGTATAAATGACTTCAAACAACAAACAGACCATCTGTCAGAGAAATTGATGGCACAAAACTACCCTGAAAAATTCATTCAGAAGACAAAAAAAAAGTGTGAGAAATCACAACCGATATGCGCTACAAGAGACATCAGCAAGAAAAAAACTGAACCCCCCACTGGTATGTGTCACCACATACAATATCGTGTGAGACTGCATCAAGAAGATCATTAAACACAATTGGCTCATTCTAGACACAGGACCCAGACAATAGGACTATCCTCTCTTTTCTAACAATTAAATGGTTTACTACTGATCTTAAAGTTCTGAAATTAAATCTGAGACGTTCTGAGCGTCATTGGAGACGCAATTATTGCCCCGTTCTTCGGGCTCAATATAAACGCCTCCTAAATGAATACAAGCATGCCGTCCTCTTGGCCAAAACCAAGTATTTTTCTGAGAAAGTGGTCTTCTCCGCCAATAAATCCAAGGAGATTTTTTCTCTGGTTCACGATCTCGGACCATGTTAATTCCAGTCTCATTCCCTCTCAGGACCTCTGCCTTTCTCTTAGCGACTTTTTCATCGAAAAGATCGTTAAGATCAAATCCAATATTCCCTCGGTTCCTCATCTTTCTTCTGTTCCCTCCCTTTTGGCGCCCTCTTCCTTTTTTGATTTTTTTCCACCTATCTCCTTGGATTCATTTCTCTCCTTGCTTACTAAGATTAAGTCTGGCTCTCCGGCCGATTGCGCCCCTGCCCGTATTTTGAGAGCATTATTTACTACCTGTCCTTCCCCCCCTCTCTCTCTTCTTAATGCCTCTCTTGCTCTTGGCTCAGTCCCTTCATCTTTCAAATCTGCCATTGTTCTGCCTATTCTTAAAAAGCCTGGCCTAGATTCTTCGCTTCCCTCTAACTTTAGGCCCATTTCCCTTCTTCCCTATCTTGGTAAAATTCTAGAAAGTTATGTCACCTCTTGCTTATCTGCTTATTTTGAGGAGAACCATCTCCTGGCTTCTCATCAAGCTGGTTTCCGCCGGGGCCACTCTACAGAGTCAGTGGTCCTTGCGGTCCTTGATGAGTTGAAATCAAAGGCTGACTCTTCTCTCCCTCAAGCCTTGGTCCTCCTTGATTTGTCCGCTGCGTTTGACACGGTTGATCATTCCATCCTTCTCGACCGTGTCGGCGCAGCGGGCATTCGGGGCTCTGCCCTTTCCTGGCTTGCGTCCTTTCTTTTGGGACATTCTCAAGCGGTTCACTTTTCTGGTTTTTCTGCCCCCACTCGTCTGGTCCCTTGTGGGGTCCCCCAAGGCTCTTCTCTTTCCCCCCTTCTTTTCAATCTTTATATCTACCCTCTCATCACCTCTCTTCTTGATCTGGGGGTCTCTGTGTATAACTACGCAGATGACCTCCAGATTGTCTTTGACTTTTCCCCCTCACCTCTGTCTCTTTCTAAATTTCGCTCTACTTTGGTTTTTATTTCCGATTGGATGAGCTCAAATCATCTTAAACTTAACCCGGACAAAACCGAGTTGGTCTTGATGGGCGGCTCATCCAATCCTTGGTCCCCCGCATTCTGGCCCCCCACTTTTGGTTCCCCTCCTACACCTGTTTCCTCAGTCAGAACTTTGGGTATTCAGCTCAGTCATGATCTCTCCATGCATGCCCAAATCAGTTCTGTTGTTTCTTCTTGTTTTTTATCTCTTCGGCTTATCCGAAAAATTTCTCGTTTTTTTTCTTTCGATGCACTTAAAATCATTATCATGGCTCTGATCACTTCTCGCCTCGATTACGGGAATAGCCTGTATGTGGGCATCCCAGCCTATGAATTACGTCGTTTACAGGCTATCCAGAATCAAGCTGCCCGTCTCATTTTTCGTCTCCCTAAAACACATCACATTACCCCAGTGCTTAAGTCCCTTCACTGGCTTCCTGTCTCCCATAGGTCTCTCTTCAAATTGGGTTGTCTTGTTTTTTTGGCTCTTGCCCGTTCTGCGCCGGTTTTCATTTGTTCTCTTATCTCCTCTCATACTCCTGTTCGCACCCTTCGCTCTTCTACTTTGGCTTTTCTCAATGTCCCTCGTTTTCGCAAATCCAGAACGGGAGGCACCCGTTTTTCTGTTCAGGCCCCCCGTTTCTGGAATAGCCTTCCCCTTTCTATGCGATCTATCCCCATTTATTCCCACTTTCGCAAAGCACTAAAAACGCATTTGTTCTCTCAGGCATATTCTTGCTAAACTTATGCTAACTCCCTTCTGTGATTGGTTGGTCCTAGCTCCTAGCGCCAGGAAGCCGCTTGGCCACAGTGCGCTTTATTAAATATTTTTTTCATTTCATTTCATTTCATTAAGACAAAAACCTATGGGATATACTTGTCCAAACCAAACCCAGAGCCAAATTGAAATTAGAGAGTACATTTCACAGTGCACTGGCCTCCCAGGAGAAACAGGTCACTATCCGTGTGGTCAATGCAGCGTTTGCCACCTGACCTCACCAATGAAAGAAACTGACATGGGCTTACACACTCCTTGGCAATTATGAAGACATACAAACTGCAATACTAAATAAGTTCTATATTTGATAACCTATCCATGCAAACTCAGTCGTGTAGGCATGATGACTCGGAAAAAAGCACAAGAATCTGTTAACACGAGTAAGATCAGGTGTAAACGCAATACCTCCGGAATGGCGGAAATTGCATCATGACTGGACATTCCATGACAGACCTGAAATGAAGCATTCTGGAAGAATGAAAAGACAAGGAATTTGGAGAGAATTTTATTTGAGAAGGAAAACGGTTGGATTTATAAATTATCCGTGAAGAAAAAAGGATTGAATTATGAAATCCCCTGGTAGAATGTGCTACAGTAATAATCTTTTTTTGCAGTTCACCATCCAGGAGCTTACACTATTAACCCTTTCAGTGCATCGGATGGCCGGGAGCCCTCTGATGCACCAGTGCTCATGTGTGTCTGACGGCTCCCAGCCGTCCGCACACATGGCACAAGAAATCCTTCTTGTGCGGGCACCAGCAGGATTTCCTATCTGTCAAAACACCCTCTGGATCAGCGCGCACGTCACGCTGACGTCATTTCGGAGGAACTGAAACTCGGTTTCAGTTTCACTGCCTCGGTGCTCAGGGGGCTATCTCAGCCCCCTGAGCACCAAGACAGATGGGAGGGGTATCATTGGAAGGGGTATCACCTCAGGAGGGCGATCTCGTAGCAGGGATCAACCTACTAAGCACCAGGGAGGGGGAGCAAAAGTCCTTTCGAAAGAAGCTGCCCCCCTGGAGCCTAGTGGGTTGGCATATTGGGCATATTCAGTCTTTCTGCCCCCTTGGGAAGCAGATGGGGGCAATAGCCCCCGATATGCCCCAGGGGGGCAGAAAGCACACTAGGCACCAATTAATTTTTTAGGGCATATTTAGAGATTAGGGCTGCCCGAGATGGGCATGCCAATACCCCCACCATGCAAAATTCCAGTCTTTCTGCCCTCCCTGGGAGGCATATGGGGGCAATGCCTCCTGATCTGCCCCTCCCCACGGGGGCAAAAAGCACACTAGGCACCAGGGATTTTTAATTTTTATGTATAAATGCAAAATAGACATGGCAATCACCCCACCCCCTAAATGAAATTGCCACAGTATTTCTGCCTCCCCGGGAGGCAGATGGGAACAATAGCACCTGATCTGCCCCTCTGGGGCCAGAAAGCCCACTAGGCATCAGGGATCATGTTATGTTTTTATACATAGAGGAGGGGGTGGCCCAGAATTCTAATGCCCCCATACCAAAAAAAGTCTTTATGCCCACCTGAAGGCAGATTGGGGCATTAGCCCAGTAGGAACCAAGGAAATGTTTATGGACATGTCAGGGAAAAGCCCTATAGGCAAGGGTTGCTCCCCTTTTTTAGACAAACAGTTTGGCTGTTTCAGTGATAGTTTTAGTCTCATCTACCCTAAAAGAGGGCCCGAAAACCACTAGAAACCAGGGAGAGTTTGTGTGTGTGTGTGTGACCTGGAGTTTGGTTGACGGTCTGCGTGTACTGACCTTTGGCTTGCATTTTGCTGTGGTGTGTGTGGGGTTGCACTTGGCTAATGGTGTGTGTGGACTCGCACTTAATGGCAGTGTGTGTAGATTTCTGCTTGCCTGGTGGTGTGTGTGGAGTGGCACTTGGCTAGCAGTGTACGTGTACTGGCGCTTGGCTGACAGTGTGCATGGATGGTGCATGACTGGCAGACTGCGGGGATGGGGCGTGGCTGGCAGAATGTGTGGGGTTGTTTGGCTGGTGGTGTGCATGAATGGAGATCGGCATAGTGTGCATGGATGGCACTTGGCTGGTGGTGTACGTGGATAGCACTTGGCTGGCGGTTAGCATGGATGGTGCTTGGCTGATGGTGTGCGTTGATATCGCTTGGCTGGTGGTGTGCATAGATGGTGCTTGGCTGGTGGTGTGCATGGATGGTGGTGTGTGTGTACTGACTCTTGACTGGCAGTGTGGCTTGCATTGATCCGTATGTATCTCACAAGGGGGTTCATAGATGTTGAGTAAACACATTCATCACTACTCTTAAATATATGTCTCACAAGGGTGATGAACTCGTAGTGATCTACACAGGTCACTACCTTATCTAGCAGAGAAAAGAACGAGCAATAGAGTAAAAAAAAGCCTTAATTTTTAAAGACAAGAACCCTCACTCACCCAAGGGTGACATGCTTCATCATTGGGTCCCCTCTTACACACTACCACCACGAGGTAGGTAGTGTGGGCTACTACTCTCTAAAACAGAGTGAGAGGAGCGTGAGGTGTTTTCAGAGTAACCAATTTAGGCAACGGGAGTGGGGGACAGAGTGCACGTTACAAAACAAAAAAGTGCAATAAAATTAGCTCCTGGGTGGCAATTTTTTTTTTTAATAGTAGTCCCCATGGGCTAAAGTAAAAGCAGGTGAAAAAGGATTGAAAAAATATCCTATTTATCAGTGATCAGTGGTCAACATGTTTCTGCCTGTTTGAACATTAATTCATGGCATTCGTCAGGACCTAAGATGCTGTCACTCTGTATATAAACTGAATTATAAAATCAAAGAAAACCATACTTAATTGAATATGGTGAATCATGGACAAAGACACCAGCTTCAGTCAGGTTCTTTGTCTAGGGGGCAATATTAATTTACCTCCTCCTTACAAAGAGTGTGCTCTCAGATCGCGGTTTTCTGATGATAAACGGCGTCAAATTTTCGTATGGCAACGCTCCAAAGGGGGCTTGTATTGATCCCCCAGTGTTTTCTTACCCAGAATCCCCCGAAAACCTCCAATTTACTTACAAAGTCACATTTTCCTCACATATCCCCTTGGTCTTCCGAGAAAAATCTGATCTCACTGGTGTGGGTGCCCAAAGTAGCATCTGCCTATAAACGTACAAACACACTGCCCTTTTGGACCCGCTTTGGGCCCCCCTCACTTTTTACACGTTTTGAGCCCTTCCATGTCATAGGCACTTGGCCCGTCTACACAAGTAAGATATCATTTTTTGGGGGAGACTGAGGGGAACACTGGGTGGTAAAAAATGTGTGCCTTGCAGTGATCCCACAACTGTCCCACACAGATATTAGATGTAAATGTAAAAACTAGACTTCTAGGTGAGTCCAGGCCGGTGCATCTTGCATGGATCTCCCAACATTTTCCTACCCAGAATCCACTGCAAAACTCAAAATTTGATAATAAAATCACATCTTCTTCACTTTTCTGTGTGGGAAAGTTGTAGGATCACCGGGCCGCCACAAATTTCCTACCACCCAGCATTCTCCCAGTCTTCCTATAAAAATGGTACCTCACTTGTGTGGGTAGGCCTAGTGCCCGCAACAGAAAACACTCCAAAACGTACTGTGGAGACTTCAAATTTATCTATTGCAAAAATACCTGGTTTTGCGAGGGAGTCACCTGTGTTACCTCCCTGCATTCCCCTGGGTGTCCAGTTTTTAGAAATGTCTGGGTTTGATAGGTTTGAGAAAGATGTAACTTGTATCGCAGGAGGTAGATCCGGATTTCCCAAGATTGGTGTGTGCGAAGAGATGGGAGTAGAGAGCTGTTTAGACGACTAAGTATATCCCATGTCCCCTTTGTCACCCTGACTACTGGAGAAACATATACTTCATACAGGCTGTGTTTCCGAGGAAGCCAAAGCATTTTCCAAATATGTATGACCACTACGGCCTGGTCTAGAAAGCACAGATGTTTCTCTGTAGTCAGGCACTGACACTCCACTATGAACTTCTGTTGCGACGCTTGGTAGAATCGTATCAGGTGTGGGATTCCCAGTCCTCCTTCCGAAAATTGGTAAGTATGATCCCCCCTGGCCATCCAAGGTCTCTTACCTCTCCATGTGAAGGTTTTAAAAAGTTGTTGAAGTTTTTGTAAGTCGTGAGGTGGGGGCTTGAAAGACAGTGTCTACATAATATACAGGCTCCTGGGGAGAATGGACATTTTAATAGCTGCTATTCTCACAAGCCACAATATAGGACCGCCCTGCCAGGACTGAACTGTGGAGCAGATGGCAGCCAGTAGATATGCTTAATTGAGCTCCACTGTCTTCTCCAGGTTGAAGAAAATGTAAATTCCCAGGTATGGAATCCCTGGGTCATCCATGAGAATGGGAAAAGGACCGCCAGGTGGGCTTGTTCCTCTGGAGGAATAGTGAGATCGAGGGCCTGGGACTGATGTGCGTTCATTGTAAACCCTGATGCTTTCCCAAATAGTTAATGTTCCTCTAGTGACAAGGGAAAAGACTGGCGAGGATTGGTGGCAGCTAAAAGCACATTGTCTGCCTAAAAGGCCATCTTATTTGTTTGGCCACCCTTCATGACTCCCTCTATGAGGGATGCCATCTGATACGCTCCACCATAGGCTCCATGTAGAGAGCGAACAGGAGTGGTGACAGAGGGCATCCCTGCCACGTCCTTTGAGAGATGGGAAATGTGCGGTAGAGCACCCGTTAATCCATACTGATGCAGTGGTGCTCGAATAGTTAGACCATACCCATTGACAGAAGCGGGGGCCCTGTACCACAACCTCTAGCCCAGTTCACAGAAAAGGGCCAATGTCAGCGATCAACCGCTTTCTCAGCATCAATCAATATCAAAAGGGTGGGTACCCGAGAGCGGGTGGTCTTGTCAATAAGATGGATAGAGTGCTTAGTGATGCCTCCGCAGTTTCACAGGCCTAGTCTAGATCTATCAATCCAGGCATGTATGGTCCCAGACGGGATGAGAGAATGCCGGTAAATATTTTTGTGTTGACATTCAGCAAGGATATAGGACGGTATGACGCACAAGAAACCAGGTCTTTCCCGTGTTTGGGTATAACTGTCATAATAGCTGTATCTGTAAGCAAACCTTGTGTGCTAAAGAAGTTATATAGCCTGGTCAATATCAGAGCTGTTTGTGTGGCAAATTGTTTGTAAAAAGTGACCATGAACCCATCCTGTCCTGGTGCTTTATCCAACTTGAGTATCTCCAAAGCCTTAATGACATCCTCTATTGTAATATTTTTGTCCTAAGAAAGTTTCTCTCTCTAAGGAAGTTTAATTAGGGGTGTCTGTTTTATGTAAGAAGTAATGTCTTCTGGGAGAAATGATTCGGCCTCTTATAGCTCAGGGTACAATCTCTCAAATTCTGCCACAATCCCGGTATCGTGATGTACGGTGTGATTGGCTAGATCTCTGATTTTGGAGATGCGCTGGCTTTGTGTCTGCGTGCTCAGCCAGTGGGTGAGAAACCACCCAACTTTGTTTCCCCCTGCATAGTATTTCTGTTTGGTGCAGAACAAAGCATGCTCCACTACGTCCATGTCAAATGCCTTGAGTTGCTTCCTAGCGAGTGTCAAATGTCTCCGCATCTTGTGAAAGCCTATTTGCCTGTATGACTCCTCTAGAGCCTTTAATTGAAACTCCAGCAACGGGCGTTTGTCTTTCAAATCTGTATTAAGCTTTACAGCTATTACTTTATGTGTCTGTCTTACCACTGCCTTAAGCGCATCCCAGTAGTGCCACTGGAGTGTGGAGAGTATTGTTCGTTATGAGATACCCTTGGATCACACACTGGATTTCTTAAACTGGGAGCTCATAGACCAATTACTTACGGTTGAGTCTCAATAGAAGTTATCAGGAAGAGTGTGTGGGTAGGTATAGCATAAGTGTGATTGAAGCATGATCAAAGAGTGCTGCTATTACTATATCAGTGTGTGCATCTAATGCAGAAGGGGAGTGGTAACTAAGAAATAGTTTATTCTAGTGTAGGTCTGGTGTGCAGTGGAGAAAAATGAGTAGTTATTTCTGGTGGGGTTCTGGGACCTCCATACATCTACCAGGCGCCCCTCACCGAGCCACTGTAGTCCCTGGGGGGTACACACCCTGGTCAAGCTCACCCACTGAATCAAGTGGTCCAGGAGGGCATTATGCACCAAACTGAAGTCTCCCCAAGTCAATATATTGCTATCTGGCAAGGCAAGGACCTTTCCAATTGCTTGTTGAATAAACGATTCTTGATGATCTTTAGGGGCATATAGACAGCCTATCGTGAGGCTATGGTTGTGGAGGGTAAGCCTTATAGAAAGCAGGCGACCTGTATTCTGAGTCTACTTGGAGCACTTGCCCCTGAAATTGAGCAGCCAAAAAGATCGCCACCCCGCTATCTTCCGTGGGCCAGAAGAGAAATACTGTCTATTGAACGATTTCGATTTCATGCAACCCCATTCACACTGGAGAAGATGTGTTTCCTGCATTGAGAAGATTTTAGCTGTGCCATGATAGTCAGACGTTTAGCCAGAGCACTGAGTCTCCGGACATTGAGGCTAAGTACTTTTACCATGTGCCCATTGTAGGGTGCAGGCCAAGGTATCCATGCCTGGGAATGTCGATTAAAAAGTGTCCGTGGATACGCGTCCCATGTGAGCTATAGAAGATGAACTGCATGAGTATGCATGCTATGAGCATCTTATGGGTTGGGTAGGAAATAAACTGGGGGTGTCAAACCTGTAGAAAACAAAGAATCATAGAGATAGGGTCCTTGTCACTGACGGAAGTCCACTGCAGAAGAAAGCAGTAAGCTGGAGCCCCGTCGCACCCAGGGGGGATAGTGTAAGATCATAACGTGTGTGGGAATGCACTCCTCAGCTCAGAAGGAAAGGCTCTGCAGTCAGGGCAGCTTGTCTCTTAAGCTCGTGGGTGTATCGTTGGCATTATGAGGTAGAGTCAACTTGCATTATAGCAAATCACCATCTCACTCTGCCGTGGAGCCCTGTAATGACTCTCTAAAGTTAAGCTGTTGCAGCAGGGCTGATCGCTCTCTAGAGCTGCCGTAACTGATGATTTGCTCATCTTCTTGCGATTCTGGGTTCCGGATCGCCCTGTTGTGTGGAGCAGAGGTGGGGAGGCACTGGCATTGAGGTGGCATGGGTTCCAGCTTCTCTTGATCCTCTCACACGATCAAAGCTGCCTCATGGAGAGTACGGACTGCGTGTGTCTCTCCCTCCCATGCAAAAATTAGGTGGGTTGGATGGCCACACTTGTAGTGAATCCCCTTCTGCTGCAGCAAGGAAGTCACCAGTTTCAAGGCTCTTCAGCATGATAAACGAGAGGTCCTGGTAGAGCCAGACCCTTCCCCTCCAAAGCAGATGAAGTTTTGATCACATTCCGCCCCATTATTAGCTCTTTTTAGCAGTAGCTACATAGGCAGGTCCAAGTGTCCTGCGTGGTCCCTGGGGCAATTGAGGGCCTGTCGGCTCTCTTTGTACTATCTAGGAATAGTTCCTTATCTGTCAACTCTGGGACGAAGTGGAGGGAGAGCTGTAGCACATAATCCTCTACTTTGCCTGCATCTACCTGCAACAGAACGCCTTCTATCCGGATGTTGTATCTGCAGGACCTGTTCTCCAATTCTTCCAAGTAGTATTTGAGATATGTATACCGGTCTTGGAGCTTGAATATCTGGCTGCGGCAGGCTTCTAACTCCTCCTCCTGATCGCTGTTTCCCTGTTCCAATGTATCCACATGCTGGCCCAGTTCTCCCATCTCATAGCGGAGTTCTTTGACCACACTAGCTACCTCCTGCCTAAAGGCCACTATGCCTTCCCGAAGTTCGTGGAACAGGGACTCCATGAATGCCCAAATGACTGGGGCTTCCTTTCCCAATGGACTCTTCTGGAGGGTCTCAAGGGAGGGCCGGGAAGGGGACCTAGGGTCCATGGAGGGGTCGATCCATTTTTAAGTGCATTCTTGAACAGCATGTCATCAATGGTTAGAACTCGCTTCTTTTGAGTTGTCGTAATGGCCTCTGTGTGGTGGGGCGCTTGTGGAGTGGGCCTCAATCGCCCTCAGACAGCAAAGAGAGGGCTCCCCAGGGCCCCACTTTCTCTAAGCACTATCAATGGAGGGCAGGATCTAAGCTCACTTTAGCCATCCCACTGGCCTTCAGGCGACCACGCTGGCAATGTCCAGCAGCCCCACTCAACCGTTAAATCAAGGGCAGCAAAGGTCGCGGAAGGAGTGGCAAAAGCTCTCCTGGGCCCAAGGACCTTTCACCAAGAAGTAGCAACACAGGTCTAAAGCAACTCTGTGGGGCAGCTGCGACTCCCCCAGCACTGCAGGCACAGCAGGCGGCGTGGCTCCACCTGTCTATTCTGGCAACTCCTGAATAGGGCCCCGCTGCAGGCAAATCACCAAGATAACAGGAGTGTCTCAGGGTCAACCACAGTGGCAGAACACTGCCACTACCCTCTGTAGATGCCCTCATAGCTGCCTGGTGTGGCATTCTAGGCTGTGGCCTCCTCGTGATCACCAGTCCAGGTGGAGATGCACTGCAGCCACCTATGTCAGCCCTGCTTCCGTAGTTTTCCCGGCCAGGGCTCCAGGTCCCCATGTCAGCGGAGGTCTCCGTGCGGTTGAGCCTCAATGATTCAGACTCACTGCACTTCTGTGGAGCCCTCCCAGAAGATGTTCCCAGCCTTCAGTCGGCCCTTGTTGTATTGCTGCAGCTGCCTGTCTCCAGGGATCAGCAGGTGCAAGCATGGGGTTGGAAGCCGTCGCCCCCCCTGGTGACGAAGCCGGCCGGGTAGCAGATCTTCTCAGAGCCTAGCGAGGGGCTAGTGGGGCCCAGTAAGGCCACCATTTTAGCTGCCAGGACTACCGCGCATCCAAGTAGGTGAAGTGTCTTGTGCAGTCAACAATTGCAACCAGCACAGCCCCCGCACTCTCTTGGGTACTGTCTTTCATTTCAGCGGCTGCAGGTTTGCTCTGATTTTCCCGATTAGGATATGGCCTGATAGGTACAGCGGAGCTCCGCAAAGCAGCTCCTACACGGACGCCATCTTTGACATGCCCCTTGCCACTAATTTTAAGTGTAAACTTCATATCACTTGTTCCTTTATTGCATTTTTGTAATTTTAGGTTAATTTAATTCATTACATTATTCTTTATTTTTCTAAAATTGAGTGGGATTTTTATTGAGTTTTTTTTTTTACTTTTAACTATTTTGGTACACCTAAAAGCTTTACACATTTTCTTAAGTTAAGTCTGTCTGCTCTGTGTCATTGTTACCAGGGGTTAAGGTCAGGTTTATATTACTGAAACCTTTATTAGACCTAAGAATATTAGTGACAATATTAATTATGGTGGACAATCATCCTCACCAACTAACAATCCATTTTTGCAATTGTCAATCCCCATTGACCTGGTTTTGGCAGTTGATTTCCATCTCATAATCATTTATACACCTGTAATGCTAAAAAAAAAGTACTGCAGTATGCAGAAAGCGGAGCTCCAGTGGGTTGGGTCCTCCTGTATGTGGGTTTGTACAGGAACTCTATTAGTATGCTAAATTATCCACAGCTACTTCCAGGCTTTGAAAGCAGCAGCGGCTCCTCCGCAAGGGCCAGCCAGCATCTGAAAAATAAAATAATATTTGTTTTATTTTTCTGCTGCTGGCTGAGCCAGCGTATGCAGGGAGGGGCGGGCCAGGCAATGGGAAGGAGAAGGCGGAGTGGTAGATGTGCACTTTTAAGTGCACATGGCAGTTTGGCCAGCTGTCTTAAGTCAGCCAGACTGACATGCGCACTTAGATTTCTCCAACCTAGATGCATTTCATATCCATGTTCAGAGAAACAGCACAGACTTCCTGTGCCTGAATGAGCTTAATCCAGCCCGCTCAGGCCAATCCCCACACTGCTCTGAAACTTGAGAACACCGCGGGGATTGGATGGGGTATGCTGTGCCAGGAAATACTGAGTCCAGAAACTGGCAGCAGAGGAGCGCGAGGTGGCTGGCAGCCCCAGGTAAGCGATTTCTGATCAAATATATATTATTAATCCCCACGTACAATCCAAACAATTCATGGTCAAATGATGGTGGAGAGATACAGATAAAGAATGATGAGTGAGGTTTTACATCCTGAATCCAAAGCCAAAATTAACAAGACCTCAAAGAGGCACAGTAAGGAGGGGTCTTAAGGGCAGGAATCGTAAGTTGATACTGTGTGCAGTAGCCTCCCTCACTATGACATTTCCGTTGTAAAGAAAATAAAAAAGAGAGCGTTGAATTTCAAGCGAGCAAAAAATAGTCAGATTGTCCACTCCAGAAAAAAACTAACTCAAAATGAACTTAGACTTGATTATTGATGCCCTGCATTAAAAACAACAGCCACTCGCGCTCAATAGAGACACCTAATGTTCTGCAATTGTTTTTTAACCAAACTAACTAATGTGCAGGTGGCATGGAAAATGTTATTAAAGCAGTATTACACATCACATCAGTAAAGTGAAGTGCCGGAAATTGGACAGATCATGCTGGCATTAGGGATATTTCACCCTTGTGATCCAGCGCTAACAATTAAACAGGGATCAATACTCAATAAGATTCACATATAGGGTGACCAACCGTCCGTAAATTTCACGGACAGTCCGTAATTTCGGCCGTCTGTCCGTTGTCCGTGAAGGATTCTTTAACGGACTCCATTTGTCCGTAATTTTAACCGGGCACCGATCGCACCACCCTAAAGCCGGCACAGCTTCCACCCTTCTTGACTCCGATGCTGTTGAGGTCGGGTGTAACAGACTCCGATCTAGTACCAAAGCTCAGATACCCAGCAGCATTGGAGAGGCACAGCGGGATGGCAACCCTCAGACCTTCAGCCCTTGATGAGCTGTTAAGAGGTGCTTGAAGGTGACTGAGAGGGAGGGGCTGCAGCTTCAGGCGCAGGGGCATCTATTCAGATGCAAACAGCCCTGAATAGGTCATGTCTCTGCAATTTAGAGGGGCCTCACACATTCCCTTCCTGCCCAGGGCCCCAAAAATCGTAGAACCGGCAGCACGTGGTTCTCTTCACAGAGCTTAATTACTGTTACTAAATTGTAAGCAAACCTTGGTTCTTCAAACATGCAGTCTATAATGCAATAAAATAAAGAAATGGCACAATCGCACCCACACTGATTAACAAAGTATGGAGGACAATCAGTTAAATCAGTTCTCTTGGAGTATCTCCTTTAAGTACTGTACATCACAGTGGGGGATGGCAAAACTAACATTTTAGAAAGAGAGCCTGTTGTCTCGTTGCCTTTCCCACCCTGGAAGAGACCAAGATGATACTAGAATACTGCATGCCCCCCCTGTGCCCACCCTGGTGGATCCTGTTCCCCCGCCTGTGATGGGTCCTGCCCCCCCTTATGATGGCTCCTGCCCCCCCCTGCTTGCGATGGCTCCTGCCCCCCCACCCCCTTCCCCCACGCCCCATGGTGGATCCTGTCTCCGCCCTGGGTGGCTTCTGTCCCAGTCCTGGAATGGCTCCTGCAGCGAGGGTGAAGTTCTTGATGGGCCTCTTCTCAAAAAGGCTCAGCTCAAAATTAATATGAAAAGGTGAGTGAGTGAGTAAGTGAAGGGATGGGTGGATGGCTGGATGAATTAGTGAAAGAGTGAATGGATGAATGAAAGATTGAATAGATGGATAATGAGAGAGGATAGATGGATTGATGAGTGAGTGGAAGGATGGATGAGAGAAAAGGTAAATAGCTGGATGTATGGGTGGAAGGGTAGCTGGATGGGTAAAAGGGTGGATGGATGAGTGAAAGGATGGATGAGTGAAAAGGTGGATGATGAGTGAGTGAGTGGGTGGATGGATGAGTGAAATGATGGACGGATTGATGAATTGATAAGTGCAAGGGTGGATGAAAGGATGGATGAGTGAGTGAAAGGGAGGGTAGGTGGACAAAAGGATGAATAGATGAGTGAAGGAGTGAAAGGATAAATGGATGAGTGATAGGGTCAATGGATGGATTCATGAGTGGATGAGTAGATGGATGGATGGGTGGGTGGATGGAAGGAAGGATGGCTAAGTGAAAGGGTCGATGGAGAGAGAAAGGGAGGATGGATGGATGACTGAAAGGGTGGATGGGTTGAAGGATGAGTGACTGGGTGGATGGATGAGTAAGTGAAAGGATGGCTGATGGATGAGTGAATGGATGGATGTGTAGAAGAGTGGATGGATGAGTGTACAGATGGATAGGGTGAAAGGGTGGATGGATGGATAATTGATGGATGAGTGAATGGATGGATGAAGGGATGGATGAGTGAAATGATAGATGGAAGGATACATGATGGATAGGTTTGCAAATGGTTGAATAGGTTTGGATATGGATGGACTTACTTATATACTATTGCGCGACCTCCTCTGATGTGTCTGTAAAACTTACCTATTGCCCTGAAGGTTTGTCCTGAATTTTGACCTTCTGTCCTGAATTTGTGTCTCGAATTTTGACCCTTTGTCCTGAATTTGTACACTCACCATCCTGAATTTGCACCAATGCCAGTTGGTCACCCTATTCACATACAAATCTTACCTACGACCCATAAACTGAGAACGTTAATTTGCATGGATTGTTCCTACCTCTTTTGTACCAGGAACAGTCTTTATTGCTAAAGTGGGAACAAGCAAGTGTTTCTATGTCTGTTGTACATTCTTAGAGAGAAACTGGAAGATTACTTGTGACTTAGAAAGTAGCAAAAGTGACTTACCCAATTGGTGTTTCTCTACAGTGGATGGACGACTACACGTACAAATTTGTCTGCTGTCTTGCGCAAAACAATTGACCGGCAGCAAGTGCTTAACTACCGTACTGACCAATTGCAAAGTTTAGGACAGGGCACGAGTCGGGGTACACGTGGTTGGACGGCGTCCACCCACTTTTTTTACAGGGTGAACGCCGTCCACCCTGCCAAGAATTTGGGCCCCACTGAATAATGTGCTGAACACGTCCAAACACCGAGACACTTTCAGCAGCGCTTGCACGTTGTCTGCTTTACTTCTGCAACAAGCAACAACGTGCAGGCGGGGACAGGATGGGGCTTTCTTATTCAAGAATCCTGCTGGGTCCATAACATAGGCCGAATTTGAGGGGTCATCAGGCCTCCTTTTGTTTGAGTCTCTTGGCTGAGAGCAGCCTGAAGCCTCACACCTGATGCAAATGAAGTGGAGGGAAAAGCTCAAACCTTGTTAGCACTTCACACATGCTTAAGAGGGCAGCTTTTAACAATGTTCAGTCCCTGTTTAGTAGATATGCATGCACTGTAAGAATATCAGATGTGTTGGTCTTTCCCAGTATTTACAACAAAACACATTGCATTTATATAGAGCTTAATTCCCCTGAGGAGGCGTTGAAATAATTTAAGTACCACTATTTTTTCTTTTATAGCCCCACTCATTCCAATGCAAGGTGTGAGAGCGCTTTACATCAACACGTACATATTACATGTATAATAAATTATATGTTTGTAAATGAATGTACAGGATGAGTTACATAAAACTGTGGGATTGCCAGGTGTAGAAGTCACATATCATCTTCCATAGCTCACTGTGGTATTATCCTCGCAATGCGCTC
This sequence comes from Triturus cristatus, assembly GCF_964204655.1. NCBI lineage: Eukaryota > Metazoa > Chordata > Amphibia > Caudata > Salamandridae > Triturus > Triturus cristatus. Next base: position 390,101,172 of record NC_140584.1, read on the forward strand.
AAACGTACACATGATAGACCTGCTAAACATATATGTGAGGGCTTTAGATCTGATGTCACTTCTTGTTATGCCACTTCCTGTAATGTTGTGACTTGTGATGCCACTTTCTATGATGTCAATTCCTGTGATGCCATGTGTGATGTCATGCGACCTGATGTTGTACGCTGTGGTGTCGTGCGCCGTGATGTTGTGTGCTGATGTTGCGCGCCATGATGATGCAGGCTGTGATATCACTTGCATACTGCCTAACTAGGTTAGTCTCCCCACTTCTTTTTTTAGGACTTGTGTTCTGGTTTAGGAACCTAACCACCTGCATAGTGGGGCTGGATATAGTGAGACCACAATGGCATATGCTGTGTGTTGCAGCCTGCATGTGTGTGAGGGTCAAGTACGGTGGCAGAAAGTAATTTCCCTCGGACTGGTTGAATTTTGGCTTCTTAATCTTTTGTACTTTGTCTTCTACGTTTAGCCGCACTGATGCTTTGCACGTATGTTATCCATGCATGACCACTATGTTACAGTTTTTCTTGCTTGTCAGATATTTCTCTCAACTGTTCCACATCATTTCCAGGATCCTCAACTGCACCCGGTGATGTCCCTCATGTCTGTGGCGGTCTTCAAATGACAGAACAAGAAACGGTGCGAGCAGAGATTAGCTCGATCTTTTTCCAAGTTGTTCTGTCTAAAGATCATTCATTACCTTGGAAAAATTGCGATGTATATGTATGAACTTTAAATGCATCAGACATAAACAACAGTCAATCTCTGTAGTGCGCGGAGGGAGCTGACTCCATCACGATATGACCACTGCATTTCCTCATGGATAAGACAAATTATTTGAATAACACATGCTTGAACGCATCAATACCAAAATCACATATAAACAAGAATGGATCGGGCGTCTGCATTTCCCCAGTAGTGCACATATGTAATGGCGAATATGAAGAACATGTATAAAATCCAAAAGGGTTATATTTTTGTAAAAAATATGTATGACAATATTTAGATCACATGATATGATCACAATTATTTGGCCCCGTGCCATTACATTGGTAGTTTCCTATGTTGAGCCGTTTTTCTCTCCCGAACTTCCTGGGGCAGTATCTTGAAAGACTGTGCATACTTAGCATAGGATTGACTTCCTGTTTTTATGCACATGCAGTGTGTAAAATGAATTCATTGGGCCCGATTCACAGAACAAACATAAGACAAAATCCTAAACTTAGTACCATTTTGGTATTCACAGAATGCACTTACTACTTCTGGTATTCACAGAATGAACTTACTACTTTTGCGATTCACAGAATAAACTTACTACTTTTGCTATTCACAGAATGGATTTACGACTACTAACTTTACGTCCGCACTCGGGCCGGAAATTCCGGCCCGGAGGCGGAGCTTCCGGCCTGGAGGCGGAGCTTCCGGCCCGGAGGCGGGTCTTCCGGGCCGGAGGCGGAGCTTCCGGCCCAGAGGTGGAGATTTTGGCCATGGCTAAATCCCCACCACTAGCCGGAATCCCCACCTCTGGCCCGGAAGCTCCGCCTCCGGCCCGGAAGCCCCGCCTCCGGCCCGGAAGCTCCGCCTCTGGGCCGGAATTTCCGGCCCGAGTGCGGACGTAAAGTTAGTAGTCGTAAATCCATTCTGTGAATAGCAAAAGTAGTAAGTTTATTCTGTGAATCGCAAAAGTAGTAAGTTCATTCTGTGAATACCAGAAGTAGAAAGTGCATTCTGTGAATACCAAAATGGTACTAAGTTTAGGATTTTGTCTCAAGTTTGTTCTGTGAATCGGGCCCATTGTGTCTGATATTTCTCCAACTTAGTGCAGCTCAGAAACAGAGAGAGACAAATTATTTTCACTGTTTCCAAACTGAAGTGAATGAAAATAAAGCTCTACCTTGGAGAAATATTGGGTTAAAGGAATTCACTTTATGCACAGCAGCATATAAAAACAAGCATTTGCAATGCAATCGGTCTCGCATTTGTCAGAGTTAGAGCTATTGGTGTTCTAAATGTATATGTTTTTATTTATGCATACTCATTTCCTTCCCTTATTGTACTCCTCTGCGCTAAGACAATAAAGGCGTGAAGTACACTCTGAAAGTACCAGATATTAATAAAAAAAGCTTTACGTGGCTCTCGGGTTCCTTCAACTGGAAAGTGTGGGGGTGGGTTGATTTAGAATTAGAGGAAAGCGAGAGGAGGAGGAGGAGGGCAGTCGGTTTTAAAAGAATGGGAAGCTGGTGGATTTTAAAAATATCAGATGGGGCGGGGGTGAAGTGGAGGGCATGAAAATATTGCAGAGCTCCTGTTTTTCACAGAACATTACAGTGTCCTTGTTCTACCCAATAGGCCATATAACCCAGCAGTGAGTGCAGCGCGCAGCTGCAGACATGTTGATAGAAGCAGCAACGGGAGGTGGGGGGGCAATGCATGGAGAAATGGGCTAGCGACGAGCAGGGCACAGAAGACACTAGCAGCTGCAGGCATGTTGATAGGAGCAGAGACCCAATCCAGCAAAACACACAAGCACATGTTCTTTTAATAGCAGGGAGTGCCAGGAACACAGCGCCTAATGTAAATAATGATGAAAGAACATCGCAGAAACCACGTGTTTGTGAAGTGTGTGCCGCTAATTACGTAAAAGCGCGGCCACACTCACAAACAGATATAATTTTAAAAATACTATGGAGTGTGCAAAGTAAACATCTAGCACAGAGAAGGGCACTGTAATACCTGCAAACAATGCTGCTCCGAGGCTCATTAGTTCCAATGGAAAGGTTTTTTTGGCAGCGGGAGGAAGCCAATTGAGAACAGCCTGCTTGCTCTCTTTACGCCCTGACTGCAGCTGTGGGAAGAGGTGGAAGAGGCAGCGGGGGCTATGAGGAAGAAGCCGTGTTGGGAACTTGCCCTGTTTGCGCCGTGCCTGCCTGCTGGAAAGAGGTGGGAAAGGTTGAGGGTGCGATGCGGAAATAAAGGTGCGCATGCTGTGTAATAAACCACCACGCTTGTAACTGAAATCCAACAGCACACTATAAACAAGCTGCACCATTGCATGAAAAACAACAAGGAGGAACGTGAACATATGCAGTGAAGGGGCCCAGTACTAGCAGGGGTTGGGCCTCGAAGCCTTTAATGCAGCTGGCCCCACCCGGCGTCAGTCACATTGAGTTAATGTCCCTCCACCAGCAGGAAGGACTCAGTAGGGGCAGCAATACATAAAGTTTCACAGGAACCATTCCACAGGGAGGTGCACGCAATCAAAGCCACAACCCGTGTTTACTGTAAACTGCGAACAACTCAAAGACCGCTCAGATAAAGCCATGGCCCAGACCTGCTCCAGGAATCCGCTCACCCTGTGTGCCAAACTCGTCAGACGGACATTATTCCTCCTTCTAATTACTGGCCACGCAAAGGTCGGTTACTGAAAGGAAGGTTTTCTTTAAAGTGGGCAAACAAAAGATGCAAATCACAACCAATGGGACTCCTTTGTCCACCCATGTTTAGGACAGTGGTAAACAACACCCCAGTAGCAGGTAAAACGAAATCACCCAAAGCTACCGCATTTTTTGTCACTTTGCATCCTTATCTAAGCAAAGATAATGTTTTCCATTTACTGCATTACGCACGCGCACGCAACACTAATGTCTGAACTCTGCCATCTCAAATCATTCTAATGTATTTGATGCAGATAAAAAAGTTAACAGTAAAAGGCGAGCTGAAAAGTGAGCTCGGAATGTCGCACCTTCTCAGCCATTATAGTGAATTAGCAAATTGTCAGCAAGCCATCCACAGCGTCTGTTCTGGCCGACATCTGTGGAGGATGAGAGAGAGGAGGGGGAAGTCAGGCGGGAGAGGGCAGCGTCTCTGCCTCCTAGTGTTTGGGAGTGTTTCCAGGCAGCGGGCTGACATTCACCGAGAGGTGCCGACTGCACGCCCGCTTGGCAGACGGAATGCACTCGCCTATAGCGGTGTAAGGAGAAAGGTTTCATTTGGAAAGGCTGGCAGGACAGGGGCATGTGCAGTCAGTCACACGCCAGACACGCATTACCTCGTAGGAATTCCGGTCAATTTTATTAAGAAATGATTTCAAAATTATTTCACTTTTTAAAAACTTCTCTACACCTCACACATAGCGCCTGACCCGAGATATTAAGCAGAGCAGGCCCGGGCATTTGTGTCTGAAAGCGCTGCGCCTTCAAAGTGAAAGTGGGCACTTCCATGAACTGGTAAAAATAAAATTAAATAAAACCGGGAGGGGTGGAACGGGAGGTGCAATGAACGAGCGGCGGAGAGAAGGGGGACAGGATGTGAGGAGGAATGAGCAGGCTCCCGTTTTTCCTTGGCCAACTTTGCCGCAGTTTGTGAAAGAGGCAGTAAACAAAGTGCTGCACGGCATGTCTGTGCCTTGTGTGAAGTCGCAGCACCGCACTTTGTGAAAGAGCAATTGAAATAAAGATGTGAAAAAACGCCGCTGGCGAGAAGCAACAGGAGGCCCTCGATCGCTGGAAGTGAAAGCGATACATATGAAACAAGCATTAAAGGGTGCTCACAAGCGATGCGCTTGAGCAGAACAGGCCCGGGCATTTGTGTCTGAAAGCGCTGCGCTTTCAAAGTGAAAGTGGGCACTTCCATGAACTGGTAACAATAACATTAAATAAAACCGGAGGGGTGGAGCGGGAGGTGCAATGAACAAGCAGCGGAGAGAAGGGGGACGGGATGTGAAGAGGAATGAGCAGGCTCCCGTTTCCTTGGCCAACTTCACCGCAGTTTGTGAAAGGGGCAGTAAACAAAGCGATGCACGGCATGTCTCCGCCTCGTGTGAAGTCGCAGCGCTGCACTTGATCAAACATCAAAGCGGCCGCGAAAGTGAAAGCAAACGAGTGCTTTCAGGCCTCCAAATGGTGCGCGCGCCCAGGGCACATGCACTGTATTTGGAGGCCTGAAAAGCCACTGTTTGCACTTCCAAAACTCGCTTACTATAAATCTCGCCAGAACAGCGCTAAAGCGCTGTCTCAGACGAGACCTAACAGATACTTTCATGATGTGGCCCCTGCAATACTCCTGAATACCATGAGCACTACCCGTGGGACTCAAAGTTCTCTGTATGTATTTTCACATGGCAATCGAAACGCTAGTACATTTTTTAAGTCATGAAATTTTAAAAGCTACCCCAGCATCCACCCAGTTACTAAGCCAGGGAAAAATTAGTTTTCAGTGCCAGCTAGCTCTCGCAATGAAATAAAGCCATTTTGCAGGGAGAAAACGATCCAAGTGACAAAATGTATGGAAACAATGAAAGCTGATAGAACAAGCATTTGTATAGCGAACAGGTCTCGCCTTTGTGACCTATTGGCTTTGTCAATGGTTTTTAGCAATGGTGCCCAGCATTTGCGATGCTGTGAAGTGTGGTTAAGTTAAAAAAAAACAACAACAGTACTTCACACAAAAGAAACAAGCATTGGCATAGCCAATAGGTCTCGTCTTTGGGACCTTATGAGTGTTTAGCCACAGCTAGTGGCTTTGTTAATGTCTTTAAAATTGGCGATATTACCTACCGCGAACGTAGTAGTTGAACGTTTTCTGTGTATGGTGTTATTTGTTTTGCCTGGTACAGGTTGTTTTTCCCGTACACGTGTTGCTGCATGCCTCTAAAAACAAGAGCGAACGCTTTCTGCACAGCAGTGTTCGCGTTAAATGGTTTAAGTCTGCACCATGTTACCCCCTCGCTCCCCACAAGCCATCCAAAGTGCCACGATGCAGCTCTTTGAAGCTGAGGGCGCTGTGTTTGATGGCTTCACCATGTCTTAATGTGAATGCGAATTTTCTGTCTTATTTTCGCGATCCGTTGGCCGAGCTCTCTAGAAAGTGGTTTTCCAGGCGTGCACCTTTCGGTGTTGCTGTCCGAGCTCAACATAGCACCATCATGGCAACGGACCCTCACCCCCCCCCCCCCCACAGCAATAATGCCCGCAGATGATACACACCACACAAGTTATACTTGGGAAAAAACAGCTGCAGGTTTATTACATACAACTTTATGTAATCTGGTGGGTTAGCTTACGGGCGATCCAAGGACAGGCAGCCTTCTCGCCACCTGCCCGCCTGATGAGCCTAGCAGCACCGTGGCAAACCACTTCATACTGCACCTTTTGGTGATCCCCTTCCCAGATCACCTGACCACCCTAGGTCCATTATACTCACGCCCTTCCGGGCGTTGCGGAGCTAGGCAAGCCCCCGGTTGCTCAGGCCCACAACCGCCCGAAGAACTACGGGGCGCCGACATAGAATCCGTGAACCTCCCATGAGGCTCCTGGGGTTTGGATCTGGCACCACCGTGTGACGCACAGCGGTGCCGTTCTGTACCCAAATGCATCCAGATCGCCCTGTAACTCCTCCACAGCCCAGGAGGCGGCCAACCGCCGCCGCCGGGGCCCCCCACCAACTGCTCTAGTCTATTACCTGCAACCTATGTGCGCTAGGGCCTCCTCTAAGTCTAGCAGGAACAAGTCCATCCCCACCGGAGTGAGGTGTACCCCGTCAGACTCAAAGTATCCTTTGCCACTTTCCTTAGTCATTTCGTGTCTGATAAATCCCAGGCCCCTCTGCTGAGTGAACTTGCGCATGGAGCTGTTCACCCGTTTCCTGGACCGCTCCACCGCCTCGCCAGACTTAGCACCCTGCCACACCCTCCGCGGCAAAATCTCCGACCACCAGAGCTCGCACTGACCTAGGCATTTGCTCAGTTCCCCCAGGTTAGTCTTCATGGCATGTAGGAGCAGGGTCCTCCCCACAGCAGTCAAGTCATTGCCCCCAAGGTGGATCACCAAAACGTTGGGCGGGGCACCCAACATGGATAGCGAGTGCTCCAGTCTGTTCATGAGGCTGCACCATCTCATCCCAGGAAACCCCAACCACTCAAACTTTGTCTGTGAAAAGCGCCGCATCCAGTTCCTGATCGATGCCCAACTGGCCAACTGGGAGATGGCAGAGTGCCCAATGACCCACACACGTGACCCTAAAGAAACAAAGGACACGTTTCAACCCAAAAGTTTATTACCAAACAGTAAGTTATGCACTACAACCACCAAACCATACACAAGTGGCACACAACACTGCATGTTGCAGTCCAAACATAAAGCAGGCCCCATCAGGGGCGGATGTTTCGCTTGTAACACTGAGACTCCCAGTGCCCCACTTTCATGACCCGTGCCGGTTCCAGGCCTGCTGAGAATGCAGTAGTGGCCGCCCTAATCCTGAAGGAGTGGCTTGAATATTTCAGCCTGGAGAAGGCCGGCCTTAGACAGGCAAGCACCCATAACCCTGTCTTCCTGGAAGATGGTTAGGGGAATAAGGTCTGCGTGAATCAATTAGTAACCCGGTGCTGCAGGGCGAAGAGAAACGAACGCCCGGACCCTCGCAACCGGGCAATATCTGGTGTCTCCTAAAGGCAGTAGCTCCACCATCACACCCTTTCCGTTCTGATCTGTCTTTGACCTACGGAGGTGGATAGTTAACTCACCCAACAACCGGATATCCGCTATGCCCTGGGCGTCCCCTACCTATCAGATTTAGACCGAGCCACTAACTCGCTGATCCTGAAAGCTCCAAAGAATGCTAAGCAAAAGGAAGCGGCAAAGAGGGACACCTCGTAAGGCGAGTGGGTGACACCTCCCAGGGCATCTAGCATGACCTGCAGGATGGGAAAGGTGATGGCGGACCTGTTGTCTGGCACCCAGGGCTCTTCCCTCTCCCACCCCTTTAAAGCCAACCTGATGGCAAAGGACTTGGTAGGGTCCTGTCCTCCGCTAAGCTTAGCATCGTGGCTGACTGCCGCTAGATGACCAGAGACCCAAGAGTGACTCTTTCCCTGTTTCTTGGCCCACACCATGAAAGCCTGTACCTTCCCTTCAACGGGTACCCCGGACAGACCTAAGACAGCAGCCACATTGTTAAAGCAGGTCAGGTGTGCCAGGTACCGCTTCCTGGTCCCGGGGGGCAAGGCCCGCTCCCCCATGGCCCTTAGCTGTTCTTCCACTCCAAGATCCTCCAGAGGGTTGAGGGGAAGGGGGTCATCTCCGCTCTTGCCTGCGGCCAGGCCTCCCGGAATCAGAGCCACTGAAAACGAGAGAGAGCGTCAGCCGCAACATTCTTGACCCCCTCAATATGTTGAGCCCTACACTCCAAATTGTGGCGCAGGTTCCCTCTGGCGAGTTCCCTGAGCAGGCATAGCACCAGCAGGCACTTGGCGGTCTGCCCGTTGATGGCCTGCACGACCGCCATATTGTCCGACCAGAAAAGGACCTTTCTGTCAGACAAAATGGCCGGCCACAAGTGGAGGGCTCTGATGATAGGGAAAAGTTCCAAAACGGTGATTTTGGAAGTGATGCCGCACTTGCGCCACGCGTTGGGCCATTCCTGTGCGCACCATTCTTCACCCAGGATTGCCCCAAAGCCCTCCCTCCCCGAGGCGTACATGCACAAGCTGAGCTCGGGACTGTCCAACCAGGGGGCCCTTCAGATAACCGTCCCGTTGAAGTGCAACAGGAACTCCCCCCACATGACCAAGTCCTTCTTCAGACCTGCCCCCAACTTGAACAGGTGGTGTTTTCTAGGCACGTTAGCTGTGGCCCTGGCTAATCTCCTGACGAACACCCGCCCCACTGGAATGACTCTGGCTGCAAAGTTTAACTTGCCCAAGAGGCTTTGGATGACACCCAAGGGAGCCTTGTCTTTCCCCAGCAGTGACTGGATGTTCTGCTGGAAAGCCATGACCTTCTCTGCAGGGAGCCTAGACACGCCCGTCACTGTGTCAAGCTCGATGCCCAAAAAAGGTGAGAACCTGCGCAGGACCCTCCATCTTGCCAGGTGCTAACGGCACCCCTAAGTGTCTGGCCAGGTCTTGGAAACTTTGCAGCCCCCTGCTGCACTCCTGTGTTCCCGCACTCCCAAGGAACAAAGAGTCGTCCAGGTAGTGGGTCACCCCCTCGACGCTGAACCTTACTGAGAGGGCCCACTGCAGGAATGAGCTGAAGGCTTCAAAGTAGGCACACGAGACCGCACACCCCATCGGCATGCACCTGTCGTAGAAGAATTCACCTTGCCACTTGAACCCAAGGAGGTGCTGGCTATCTGGGTGGACCAGGAGAAGTCGGAAAGCGGACTTAATATGAGCCTTGGCTAACCAAGCTCCCCTCCCCGCCCTCCTGATCATACCCACTGCCATGTCGAGCGAGCAGTACGAGACAGAGCACAAACCCTCCTCAAGCCAGTGGTTCACTGAATCCCCTTCTGGGTAGGACAAGTGCTGGATCAGCCTGAATGCCCCCGGCTCTTTCTTCGGGACCACCCCCAAGGGAGAGACAAGAAAGTTCGGAAGGGGGATGCAGGAAGGGGCCCGCCACCCTCCCCATGGCCGCTTCCTTCTTGATCTTGGCCCCTACTACCTCCGGATGGTCCCTGCCTGACCTGAGGTTTTCCGCATCCCTGCTGACCAGAGGACCCAGATAGGGAATTCTGAAGCCCTCCAAGAACCCCTGGACCAATGACAGTGTATCCTTCGCATTGGAGTATTCCCTTAGTAGTGGTAGCAGGTAGGCGGTTAACATGGGGGATGGACCTTTAGCCATGGGCTCCCAGGGGGGGAGGATCAGGGGGGGTGCCAAGGCGCCTGTGCAGAGGGGAAGTGGAGGGTGAGGGCCCGGCCCGAGGAACCCAGACACAGGGCCTACTTGTCTTGTCTAGCGGGCATGGAGGTGTGCTCGCTCTTGTTGCAGGAGGTGGCCGAGTGAGGGGAACCGCACTTGCTGCAGGTGTGAGAGAATTGACAGGCCTTGCCCCAGGAGCAAGACCCAGCATTAAACAGCCTGCATGTGCCATTGAAGGCTCTCCTGGGTCCCTGCTTCTGGCGTCCCCGAAAGGGCTGCTTGAACTGGCCCTTCCTGTCCTGCCTCTAGCCCTTGCTCGATTCTCCCTTCTTCATGGAGGAGCTAGGCTTCTCCTCGGCCTCAACCCTGCCCTTTCCCATATGCTAGACCCAAAGACGCACCTCCAGCTGGTCCCACCCCAGTTCGGGACAGATGGCCATCTTCTTCCTGAACTCGCAATCATACCTGTACCAGCCCATCCTGCCATTAGTCTCCGCCTCATTGGTGATAATGCCAGCGTATTGGAACAGCCCTGGCCCTTGTTCTGGGTACCGTTCCATGACAACCGCTGCCAGAAGGGCAAAGGCCTGTCCCCACCTTTTGATATTTTTGTCAGGCCAGGCTTGGAAGCGAACCTTCTTGTCCTCCTCCTTACCACTCATTTTCCTGGTATCAACCCCTTCTGCCCCGTGCATCAAAAGTGTAAAGATGTCAGTAAATTCCCTCCTCCAAATCCCTTCCTTGGCCACCAGGGGCACCCCCCACGCTAATGAGCATCGGCCAGACAGCAGGGGAGCCAACGTGACCAGTGGCGTGGGGGCCGGGACTACCGCAGGCGGAGCTGCAGGGTTGGGGGGGATGCCTGGCGCTGGGGACGCAGGCAGAGGAGTGGCGTTGGCGGCAGGGACCGTGGGGGAAGCGCATGAAGCTGCGGGCGGGATGGCTGTCTCTACTTGCATCTGGCGCCTGACTCGTGGGAGGTCCCCGCAGCAGGGAGGGGAGGGTGCTCGATAACCCCACGCTCAGGCACGGACCCAGGGACTCCTTAATGCATGCTGCCCTGTGGCAGCACTGATCTGTGGCAGCTCCCCCACATCCACCCCAAACGTTCGTGACTGAAGGGTCACCTGGTGCCTGCACAGGTGATACTGGGCTAGCAGCCCCAACTCCACAGTTCGCTATGTTCCCGCTGTTGAACGCCAGGAGACCGGCTCTGACCTCCGACATGAAGTTTGTTAGCGTGACCGTGAGCTTACCCAGGTCGTCACAGGTGCCAAAGTTCATAGGCGGCGCTGCCTTGACCAGGGGGCCCACTGGTCTGGCTGCGGGGGGCAGGGGAGCATTGGCCAACGGCACGGCCGCAGTCCGCACTGTGCTCATGGTGCGGCTCCTAGCTACCAGCGGTTCAGCTGGAAAGTCCTTAACTGTAGGCCTGCGGACCCTCTTTGATCTGGTAGGACCGTTCTCCTCAGCGACTTTCTGACCCGTGCATGGGGCAGGCATGGCAATGCCAGAATCATCTGGGCTGTGTGCCCTCAGCAGCTCAGTGGCCCAAGCCACTCCTTTAGCCCTGACCATCTCCATGACGGTCGACAATTGCGCATCTTGGGAGGTTCCTGGCTGGGTATCCTCCACCTGGGACATCATCGAGAAAAGCGGGGGGGATCCCTGGCTATTCATCTGGATGGATCTGCGACTGCCCACCTGGAAGAGAAAGTGAGCTGTAAGCCAAAACCTAACTGCTAGTGACGGCTCAGCTTCCCAGTCTTCACCTACGCCGCTCGGTCCCACACCCTCACTCCCTACTTACTTCCTGTGGTCGCTACTCTCCTCCTGACGATGCTCGTGATGTCGTGTAGTCTGGGAAGGGACTTGCTGAACCCTGTGAGGGGAGGATGATAAAATTGTTAACCAATGGACCTGGAGGACTTGCCGGCCGCTGGCGCGGCGACAGTCCCTGCTTGCCCATCATGACTCTCTCCCCCTTGGAGCTGGTGCTGCCATGAGAGCCCCCCAAACCTGGCCCCCTCGGCGGAACTCTCCGCCATGCGTTACCTCGAAAGCACCTCCGCCGGCGACTGGTGCTGTACCCTGAACCTCTGCGGAATGTCCTGGAAGTGCGGGACGTGGCTGTAAAACAAAGCAAGTGGCGTGAGAGGGGGTAGTGACTTTCACCACCTGACCTGGTCACCATAGGGGGTGGTGGCAAGGGTAAACATGGCCATGTGGCACACGGCCCTTGGCCTGATGGCGGCACCCCCGCCATGCACTGCAGCAGGAGGCGTTCCGACCCCTTCGTGTTCCTTGCCTCGGGCAGTTCTTATCCTTTACCTGTGTGTTCCAGGCGGATCCTAGTAGGGGTGAGGAAGGGGGTGGCCTGGCATCCGATACTACTCCTAGCATAAAGACAAAGATAAATTAGTACATTCGCACATGCAGCTGTCCCAGAAGGCAACAGGGTGTCATTCGCCGGATCATGAGCAACCAACCTCGGCCCCACACCCTTACTATTGCAAGCTTCGCCCTACAGCATGAGGAACCCCTGGAGCTCCCCTGATCTCGTGTCCGCGACGATGGCTGGGCGTGCGGTGACCATTAGTCCAGTGGGTCCGTGATTCTACCTTTTTGACCCACAGGAGATGCGCTCTCGTGACAGTCGGCCCCTTGTATCTACTGGGTGGCTCCGCAAGCTGATGGTGACCGGACGAAAAGCGCATGCACAAAATTGCATACCTCAATGCGACCTCCCTCCCTGCGCTTCTCCGCCCTGGATGGTGCCTAGCCACTGCAGCCCACCTCGGGCTCCAGGCGCAGCGCTGCTAGCATCCCCGTTGACCTTCTGGTGGATCCACACCTTTCATAAGTAAATACCCTAGCCTGCGCATACCCTGCGCAAAATAGACCTAGAAAGTCCAGGGTGGACACCTGCCCTTCAGGATCGGGGCTGATCCTCCTGGTAAATCTGCCTGGCAGTCCTACCTGGCTTTCATCTATGTTATCTTTCTAGATATATATATATTTTTTTTAATTTTTAGTGCCTGGTGCCCACCCACGAAACAAGGGTCAGGGGTAAGGTGGCCTGCCCAGGCCAGGGGAGCCGGAGAGGGAGGTGCGCATGATGGTCGGGACAAGAAAAGCCCATCGCAAGCCTCCCAAGACTATGCCGGTGGTGTGGCGCGACTCGACCCAAAGGTCGGAGCACATGGCATGAGCAAAACCATGGAGATGGGGGGGATTCCCAGAATCAGCTTGCATCTCTTGCAGGGCATGCTCACCATTCCCCACGCAAGGACACAGCCAGGCATAGGCCGTTCACAAGACCAGACCACTCTCGCCCAGCCCCGAGCCACTCCTTGGGGTGGGCGGAACAAGACAGAGGCTTGGCATCCCATGATTAGCCCCACCAGCGCACGTACCGGACTTCCCGCAGCCGAAGCCCGTAGGCAACCCCGCTTATCGGAAAAGGGTGGCTGCAGCAGAGCACACAGCTACAACCCCGCGGCACCGCCCTGTTGGTTCGATGGAACATGGGCCCGAACCTGGTTCCCAGCTACACAGGGTCTATGACCCACGGACCAGGAGCCTTCAAGGACGCCGGGCCCAGTCCACCGCACAGCCCTCCGCTCGCCATCAGGGGAGCACCCGATCAGCAGCGCCATGCCATCCTTGAGGTGGGAACGGCCTGCCGAGCCCCCCGCTGGCCAGAGGAGCCAAAACTCCATGGAGGGAGGGGGCGGGGAGGCCGTGTGCCGACCCGGAGGTCAGCCCTCACCGCCCCCGGGGCATCCCTACACAACATGCACCAACCCTGCCCGACGCGAGGCAGGACGAGGTGAGCTCTAGCCCTAAAAATTGTTTTGAGGGCGAGTCCGGACACGGGGCATGTGGCGACTCCCCCCCTCCTAGGCATGGCCTGGATCGAACCCCCTGGTGGCCGACACCGCAGTCACCGTCCTAACCACTGTGCCACTGGCTCGCTGCAGCGGGGTGTCGGGCACTGCAGTACCCAGCGGCAGCGGCGGGGTGGGGGGGACCAGGTCCCCGGGGCCGGCCCGGGGACGCGCTGGCCAAGGCTGGGAAAACTACTCATGCTTGAGCGCCGCCCCATCAGTGCGGCCCACAACAAGGCACCTCACGGAGGCACACCTGGTCAAGCGGTGCCAGCCCCAGACCCACGCCAAGACCACCAGGCAGAAGCCAGCTACCCCCCGAACCTCCAGCAGCCAACCAGCGTAGGCTGGGCCGCCCCGCCCCGCCGTACTGCAGCCCCACCTGGGGTGCACAGGCATGGGGGGAGCTAACATGCACTCACCGCGGAGAGAACAGCGTGGCGAGAGCGTGGAGGAAGCGTGGTGTCCGTGGCACGTCTGCTGCGAAAAGAGGCCGAGATGGGGGTGGGGGATACCTATGTACCCCTCACCCTGCCTTTCGCACCGGACGTGACGCGGGACACCCGCGACCCCAGGGGGGACTCCTCCCTAGGCCAAACCCCTCCCAGGAAAAAGGGGGGAGGAGCACGGAGCGGGGGGGCAGATGCCCAATGCCACTACAGGGCTGTCCTCTTGAGTGGCCCCCTGTGGTGGCCTCGGGCAGCCGCATGGCCTCCGCAATCCGCCCCTAATTTCCACACGAGTTGCAGGACACGTTCCCCTGTCGCCAATCGGAGAGTGGGGTCTCGTCTAGTGCCAGGCACGCCCACCAGCCGGGGATCCGAGGTGCACCCTGGTGACAGAGGGGGAGAAGCCACAGGAAGCTGTGCTGTCGCCTCTGCCCTTATTGAGCGCAGCCTGCCCGAGTGTCTTAATGAACCCGTGCGCTGAAGGCAGCATCATTAAAACTAAAGTACGGGGCTGGTGTCTGTCAGAGTGACGCACACTTGCACTTACACAGCCAGGAAGGCTCTGTTTGAAGATGGAACCTTAAACTATTCTGATGGTGTGTCAGCATTTGCAGAGTTCGGCACCTTACATATATTATGACACACGTATTATGTACATTTGTTTTCTTCCATTTTATTTAAAGAATACATAGAGTGCTGACATGGAGCTCACCAGGCTCTGTTGCACTGAGTAGGAGGTTATTTAATCCTGTAGCTTTCTTTATGATATATGTTGTGCTCAATTCTCCCAGGAGTAGCAAGCAGTTTGTTCTGGTTTAATAAACAATAATAAAAAAAAGAAACCACGGTAGCCAATTTAGTGAAATCGATATTATTCAACAGAAAAAAAAAAAAACTCACAACTGCCAAGCATGAAAAATTTGTGAACTCATGCTCTATGTGGCAGAGAAGAAAGAAATGAGAAGAAAACCTAAACACACAGTAGGTGTTAAATAAAGTATCTTGTTGTTTCCTACACATTTTATAACACCCCAATGTAAATTCACGGATTCAAGTTCTGAAAGTTAGTTTGTATCACTGACTAGATCCGAGTCAGTATTATGGTTTTAAGATTCCAATCTGTCAAATTTCACTAAGTATACAAAGCCAGCGGCTCCTTTACTTTCATATTAAGCACCCTCAAGGCACTGCCCAATAAAAGAATAACCAGCAGCTTCTTGCTTCCTGGAGGGTTGCTTTAACCGGTCTTCCTCATCCCTGTAGAGAGCCACCTGGTTGTTTTCTTATAACAGGCAGCTCTAGCATCTGGCGCCACCTAATGATGTTGCATTGCTAGATGCTTCATGATTAATTAACCATCCAAGCCTGCTTTTTCTTAGGTCTTGGCTAGACAGCGCATGTGCTGTCTTTTCGAGACTATTGTTAGCTTATAGTGGACATAGTGCCTACCCATTACTTACCATTGATTGGTGCCATTCTCACTCTCATTTCTTTACTTCTTAGTGGCTAGCTGCTGTAGACATCCCTCCTGTTCAGATGTTCACTCATGCCCCGGAGCATGGATGCATTACTTGTGTTCCTTCATGGCTAATTTGTTTAGGCGCTTTCTTTTTTCTTGGTGTGGAAGCACTCTGTCAGAGTACATCTTATTAAGCAGGCTGCCTTGTGTAGTTCCCCACCCCACCCCCCACCCACCCTAATTCTGTTGTCTGGTGTTGCCATCTCCAACTCACCATCCCTCCTTCCCTTCGGTTGTCTGTGGTGTTGCACTTGATCACCCAACTCCTCCCTCCCTGCCATTGTCCGTGGTGTTACCCCTTCTGAGTATTTACCGTTCTTTCCTTCAGGGACAAAGCCACGGGGGTAGGTGTGGAGATCGTGCAGTCTATATTTTGGTCTATCCACCATCGCATGCTGAACTTTATTTTCTTTTTTGCAGATTTATATAGCACTACGGTATTGGAGACCTTTACATGAGCACCAGTTACATTACACAAACATACTTTCATTTTTGGTAGCCACCGGGAGAATAAATGATTTTACCAGAATCACAGGAGGTTGAGCCAACGCCGAGACTCGAACCTAGTTTAAAGTCGACAGCTCTGGCCATTTGCACATTCTCTCCCCTTACCCAGAAAGTTATGCCTGGGAAACCTTGCAAAGTGACACTCATCAGGGTTTGGTGTAATATAGCGCTCACACAAACTACAAACAGAAGGCATGCTGTTAAAAAATATGATTCTCTTTTGTGGTTTAAAGTCTGTTGCCAATTCAATCAATCAAAGACATTTATAGAGCGCACTACTTACCCGTAGGGTCTCAAGGCGCTGGGGGGAGAGGGGTGCCGCTACTGCTCGAACAGCCAGGTCTTCAGCTTCTTCCTGAAGGAGAGGTGGTCTTGGGTCAGGCGCAGGTCGGTCAGGAGGGAGTTCCAGGTCTTGGCGGCCAGGTAGGAGAAGGACCTTCCTCCTGTAGTCGCTCTTCGGATGCGGGGGACGGCGGCGAGGGCGTGGTTGGCTGATCGGAGATGGCGTTTGGGAGCGTAGAAGTTGATTCGGTTGTTGAGGTAGCTCGGGCCTTGGTCGTGTAGGGCTTTGTGTGCGTGGGTGAGGAGGCGGAAGGTGATTCTTTTGTTGACGGGGAGCCAATGTAGGTCTCTCAGATGTCCGGAGATGTGGCTGGTTCGTGGGATGTCGAGGATGAGTCTGGCTGAGGCGTTCTGGATCCGCTGGAGTCTCTTCTGGAGCTTGGCGGTGGTACCGGCGTAGAGGGCATTGCCGTAGTCCAGTCGACTAGTGACGAGGGCCTGGGTGACGGTCTTCCTGGTCTCGGTGGGGATCCACCAGAAGATCTTCCGTAGCATGCGTAGGATGTTGAAGCACGCCGAGGAGACGTTGTTGACTTGCCTGGTCATGGAGAGGGAGGAGTCCAGGATGAAGCCCAGGTTGCGTGAGTGGTCTGTCGGTTTTGGTGCGGTGCCCAGGGCGGGAGGCCACCAGGAGTCGTCCCAGGCGGAGGGTGAAGAGCCCAGGATGAGGACCTCCGTCTTGTCTGAGTTCAGTTTCAGGCGGCTGGTCGTCATCCACTCGGCTACCTCTTTCATCCCTTCGTGCAGGTTGGCTCTGGCGGCGGCGGGGTCGTTGGTCAGGGAGAGGATCAGCTGGGTGTCGTCGGCGTAGGAGATTATGCTGAGGTTGTGTTGGCGTGCGATGGCCGCGAGGGGGCTCATGTAGACGTTGAAGAGGGTGGGGCTCAGCGAGGATCCTTGAGGGACGCCGCAGATGACTTCGGTGGCCTCTGACTTGTACGGTGGTAGGCGGACTCTCTGTGTTCTTCCGTCGAGGAAGGAGATGATCCATTCCAGAGCCTTCTCCTGGATTCCGACGTTGCTGAGGCGCTGTACTAGGGTGCGGTGGCAGACAGTGTCGAATGCCGCGGAGAGGTCTAGGAGGATGAGGGCCGCTGTTTCTCCGTTGTCCATCAGGGCTCGGATGTCATCGGTGGCGGCGATGAGGGCGGTCTCGGTGCTGTGGTTGGCTCGGAAGCCAGACTGTGAGGGGTCGAGGGATCAATTTGTCTCAAGGAAGGCGGCCAGCTGCTTGTTGATGGTCTTCTCGATGACTTTGGCTGGAAACGGGAGGAGCGAGATGGGGCGGTAATTCTTGAGTTCGGTGGGGTCCGCTGTGGGTTTCTTGAGTAGAGCGCTGAGTTCGGCGTGCTTCCAGCTCTCAGGGAAGGTGGCGGTGTCGAAGGATGTGTTGATGATGTCTCGCAGGTGGGGTGTGATGACAGCGTCGGCCTTGTTGAAGACGTGGTGAGGGCAGGGGTCGGTCGGCGATCCGGAGTGGATGGAGTTCATCGTGCGGATGGTGTCTTCGGTGCTGATCGGAGTCCAGGCGTGGAGGGTGGTGGTGGGGGGTGGTTGTTCGGTCGTGGTGTGCGTTGGTTGGTTGTTGAAGCTGTTGTGTATGTCCGCGATCTTGTTGTGGAAGTATGAGGCAAGGGAGTTGCAGAGGTCTTGCGATGGGGTGATGTCGTTGCTTCCTGCGCTGGGGTTGGATAGCTCTTTCACGATGTCGAAGAGTTCCTTGCAGTTGTGTGCGTTGTTGTCCAGCCGGTCCTTGAATGCAGTTTTCTTGGCGGCGCGGATCAGCTGGTGGTGCTTCCGGGTGGCAAGCTTGAAGGTGGTCCTGTTGTCCGGTGTTGGTTCCCTTCTCCAGACTTTCTCGAGGGCTCGGCAGTTCTTCTTGGAGCTCTTGAGTTCGTCGGTGAACCATGGGGCTTTCTTGCTGCCGGGTCTGCTGGGCGGGGTCCTCAGCGGGGCGAGCTCGTCCGCGCAGTTGCTGATCCACTTCGTGAGGTTGTCGGCGGCCTGGCTGGGGTTCGCTGAGCTGGCAGGAGGGTGCTGGCTCAGGGAGGCGGCGAGCTGGTCGGCGGTGATCTTGTTCCAGCTTCTACGGGCAACCTGTTGCTGGTGGTGGTGGATCGTCGTTCTTTCGAAGGTGAAGTGGACACAGCTGTGATCCGTCCAGTGGAGTTCTGTGGCGTGGCTGAAGGCGATGTCTTTGCTGGATGAGAAGACGGCGTCGAGTGTGTGTCCGGCGAGGTGGGTGGGGGTGCTCACCAGTTGCTGGAGTCCAAGGTTGGCGAGGTTGTCGAGCAGGGTGCTGGTGTTGCGGTCGTTGTTATTCTCCAGGTGGAAGTTGAGGTCCCCCAGGAGGATGTAGTCAGCGGAGGGGAGGGCGTGCGGGCTGATGAACTCGGCGATGTCCTCGCTGAATTGAGTGCGTGGTCCCGGGGGTCGGTAGATCAGGGTGCCTCTGAGGGTGGTTTTCGGGTCGGTGTGGATCTGGAAATGCAGGTGTTCGGCGGTGGTTAGGGTGTTGTCGGTGCTGGTCGTGATACGGATGGTGTTCCTGTGGATGATGGCGATGCCTCCTCCCACCTGGTTGGCGGTGCGGTCCCTCCGGGTGATCTTGTAGCCCTCTGGGATGGCGATGGCGATGTCGGGTGCTGAAGAGGCGTTCATCCAGGTCTCCGTGAGGAAGGCAACGTCCGGGGCTGTGGTGTCTAGGAGGTTCCAGAGTTCGATGGCGTGTCTGTGGACGGAGCGGGTGTTGAGGAGGATGCACTTGAGGTGGTTGCTGCTGGTGTTCGGCTTGGCGGGCTCTGGTGTGGGGCAGGTCCGGATGCAGGTGAACTTGCAGGCGTGACAGCTGAAGGGTCCGTGGGTGCGTCTCGGGGTGGCTTGGTGGCATCCTGGGAATCGGCCGGTGTTGAGTGCGATGAGGGTGGCGGCGGTGTACGTCAGACGGGTCGGCCGGGGTCCTCGTGGGTCATGGGTCCTGGCACTGGGCGCGGTCCAGGCGCGGACGGGCGTAGACGGGCTTACCTTTGGCGCACCTTCGGCGCTCAATCGGCGCGCCCGCTGCGCGTGACCGCTGCGCGTTCGCACGGTCGCCATATATGGCGAAGTGCGCGGGGGGCGGAGCAGCTGGGAGGCGGGAGCGGGGAGGGTACAGAAGGGAAAAAGGGGCGGGGTTAGCGGCGGTGGCGGGAAGCGGGGAGTGGGGAGGGAAGGCGAAGGCTAGTCGCAGGCAGAAAAAACACGAGATACAGAAGGCAAAATTACAACTATACAAACAATTCTAAGCAATCAGACAGCAGGGGCACAGGGAGAGAAGCGGACCACGCCGCTCGAAGGAGGGGGCGTGGCCACGCGGCGGCAGCCGGGCAACGAGGCACAAATGCGGGGAGGCACACGCAGCAGCTGGTGGCCGTGCGGCACGGGGGTGTCCTAGAACTAGGTCACACTCACCTGCGTCGCACGGTCGCCATATATGGCCAAGTCCGCGGGGGGGCGGAGCAGCTGGGAGGCGGGAGCCGGGAGGGTACAGAAGGGAAAAAGGGCCGGGGTTAGCGGCGGTGGCGGGAAGCGGGGAGCGGGGAGGGAAGGCGAAGGCTAGTCGCAGGCAGAAAAAACACAAGATACAGAAGGCAAAATTACAACTATACAAACAATTCTAAGCAATCAGACAGCAGGGGCACAGGGAGAGAAGCGGACCACGCCGCTCGAAGGAGGGGGCGTGGCCACGCGGCGGCAGCCGGGCAACGAGGCACAAATGCGGGGAGGCACACGCAGCAGCTGGTGGCCGTGCGGCGCGGGGGTGTCCTAGAACTAGGTCACACTCACCTGCGTCGCACGGTCGCCATATATGGCCAAGTGCACGGGGGGCGGAGCAGCTGGGAGGCGGGAGCGGGGAGGGTACAGAAGGGAAAAAGGGGTGGGGTTAGCGGCGGTGGCGGGAAGCGGGGAGCGGGGAGGGAAGGCGAAGGCTAGTCGCAGGCAGAAAAAACACGAGATACAGAAGGCAAAATTACAACTATACAAACAATTCTAAGCAATCAGACAGCAGGGGCACAGGGAGAGAAGCGGACCACGCCGCTCGAAGGAGGGGGCGTGGCCACGCGGCGGCAGCCGGGCAACGAGGCACAAATGCGGGGAGGCACACGCAGCAGCTGGTGGCCGTGCGGCGCGGGGGTGTCCTAGAACTAGGTCACACTCACCTGCGTCGCACGGTCGCCATATATGGCCAAGTGCGCGGGGGGCGGAGCAGCTGGGAGGCGGGAGCGGGGAGGGTACAGAAGGGAAAAAGGGGCGGGGTTAGCGGCGGTGGCGGGAAGCGGGGAGCGGGGAGGGAAGGCGAAGGCTAGTCGCAGGCAGAAAAAACACGAGATACAGAAGGCAAAATTACAACTATACAAACAATTCTAAGCAATCAGACAGCAGGGGCACAGGGAGAGAAGCGGACCACGCCGCTCGAAGGAGGGGGCGTGGCCACGCGGCGGCAGCCGGGCAACGAGGCACAAATGCGGGGAGGCACACGCAGCAGCTGGTGGCCGTGCGGCACGGGGGTGTCCTAGAACTAGGTCACACTCACCTGCGTCGCACGGTCGCCATATATGGCCAAGTCCGCGGGGGGGCGGAGCAGCTGGGAGGCGGGAGCGGGGAGGGTACAGAAGGGAAAAAGGGGCGGGGTTAGCGGCGGTGGCGGGAAGCGGGGAGCGGGGAGGGAAGGCGAAGGCTAGTCGCAGGCAGAAAAAACACAAGATACAGAAGGCAAAATTACAACTATACAAACAATTCTAAGCAATCAGACAGCAGGGGCACAGGGAGAGAAGCGGACCACGCCGCTCGAAGGAGGGGGCGTGGCCACGCGGCGGCAGCCGGGCAACGAGGCACAAATGCGGGGAGGCACACGCAGCAGCTGGTGGCCGTGCGGCGCGGGGGTGTCCTAGAACTAGGTCACACTCACCTGCGTCGCACGGTCGCCATATATGGCCAAGTGCACGGGGGGCGGAGCAGCTGGGAGGCGGGAGCGGGGAGGGTACAGAAGGGAAAAAGGGGTGGGGTTAGCGGCGGTGGCGGGAAGCGGGGAGCGGGGAGGGAAGGAGAAGGCTAGTCGCAGGCAGAAAAAACACGAGATACAGAAGGCAAAATTACAACTATACAAACAATTCTAAGCAATCAGACAGCAGGGGCACAGGGAGAGAAGCGGACCACGCCGCTCGAAGGAGGGGGCGTGGCCACGCGGCGGCAGCCGGGCAACGAGGCACAAATGCGGGGAGGCACACGCAGCAGCTGGTGGCCGTGCGGCGCGGGGGTGTCCTAGAACTAGGTCACACTCACCTGCGTCGCACGGTCGCCATATATGGCCAAGTGCGCGGGGGGCGGAGCAGCTGGGAGGCGGGAGCGGGGAGGGTACAGAAGGGAAAAAGGGGCGGGGTTAGCGGCGGTGGCGGGAAGCGGGGAGCGGGGAGGGAAGGCGAAGGCTAGTCGCAGGCAGAAAAAACACGAGATACAGAAGGCAAAATTACAACTATACAAACAATTCTAAGCAATCAGACAGCAGGGGCACAGGGAGAGAAGCGGACCACGCCGCTCGAAGGAGGGGGCGTGGCCACGCGGCGGCAGCCGGGCAACGAGGCACAAATGCGGGGAGGCACACGCAGCAGCTGGTGGCCGTGCGGCGCGGGGGTGTCCTAGAATTAGGAAACAGCTCTTGGCCATTGTGCGTGATGTCCAGATCCCTGCGTGTGCCGGATATCCGGATTGATTGTACCCTTGATTGTACCCTTATTACATCCTTCCTGGCTTACCCAGGCAATCTAGTTTTGTTTGCTTGGTGAGGTCTCATGATTGTCTCACACGCACCTTGCAGCACCCACAAGTCTGGTGTAGTTAAAATGGAACTGTTGGACATTTGCGGAAACCGTATCGGGTACATTTTCTAATCTAGTGTTCAGAAACCGGAGGATTTATCAATACAGAGTACAGAAGGTGCAGTAGCACCAGGGTAAATTGTTGTGAGGGGCCGATAGCAGAGTCGTTTTGGCTGCGTTCTACCTAGGGGTGGGTGGAATTTGCGAAATCCACTTTCGCAAATTATCGCGAAAATGTTTAAAATTATCGCAAACAAGCGGAAATATCGCGAAGATGCAGAAGTTTTTTTCCCGCATGTTCGCGAGATTTTCTGCATGGTTGCGGGTCGCCAACTTACCCATGTGGTTGCTCGCGGGCGCGGCCATCTTGTTTTGAGTTGTTTGGCGGTGCATGATCGCGAGAAGAAAGACGTGATCGCGCGACGCATGACATCACTGCAGGCGCGAACTGTCGCGAGACAGAGCAAATGGTTAAAACAATACATCATCTCATGGAGAACGAGACCGGATCAAGAAAACTTGTCGGCGAACGCAGGGATTGAGGTAAGGCGATCGCGCGCGCGCGAGAATGTATTATTTTACAGCGCGAGCAAGAAACAAATTATCGCCAAGCTGCAGAAAGCGGAAATTTTGACATTTTCGCGCTCTCCGCGGAACGCGAAGATGTCAAATTATCGCAATTTCCGCGAACGGAATGAAATTTTAGCCCAGGCCTAGTTCTACCCAGAGGCATGGATGCAAGTTGCTGTGTTTGCATTACGGACCATACCATCGTAGCTACGTCAATCCACCACCCCAACACTGTGTGTCCAACCCTTCAAAATCACAGCATTAAGTGGGAAAACTGCCCAAGCACGTAAAAAACACACTCAGCGATATTGGAACTGTACATCAAACAATACAAGGGCCATTCACAACAGTCCATTTACCATGGCGAAATGGACCCCCAAACAACAACAACCATAAACACATCACCCCTCACCTCAAACACAGAAACCGACAGCCTCCAGCAGAATAAATTGACAGAAACTCATGTATCCTGCTAAACGCCTGCCAATAACGAACCATTGTGCTTTACACCTCTGAACATATAGACTCAGATCTCCTCTTCGCCCCAACAGTTCAGACACCCTCTTTCTACCTCATCCTTATAAACATAGTTATCTCCCCTACATACTAAGAATCCAGGGACCCTTATCCCTTCTCTAAATGTAGGAAACGCTGGAGCGGGAGCGCACTCCACCTGCCCTGGCCCAGGGTCCGAGCTTTCCTCTTCAAAGCCAGCACTAATAAAAGTCTGTCACTCTCAATCACTGTGTCCTGAAGTGGAGTGTAGAATAGAGCTTGGGGCGAACTGCTGCGGTACATTTTGATATTTACTCAAGAGAGCTTTCACAAACTTTGGGTGCCCTCCAGGCAATGGATTGAATGAAGATTTTTCAAAAATCTTCTGTGTGTGTCCGTGTTTTTTTCCATGAGGAAATGTGGAAGGGGTCTGTGTGTAGGCTATGAATGTGGTGCCAGATGAAACCAGGAGCCAAGGTCACACAGTTGGTGAGGCAGAAGTGGGCCTGAAGTTTTTTTTGCCTAATGTGCAGATGCTTGTTATGTGAACATTAGGGTCATGGATGGTGTTCAAGGACCTCCAACGATGATCTCATGGACCACTTTATCAAAGTCATTAACTGGCAGGAAGGTCATCTTTGCTACATAATGTGGTTTCTATGCCACAAAGCCAATGGACTTCAGTTCAATGGTTTCTCCTGGCCGTTACAACTTGTAAGGCAGGAGCCTACTGCATTATCAGACGTTTTGCAACAGTGGTTCCAGTGCTGTGGACTAGACATGGCCGATTGTAGATAGACTGCTGCTTGAGTGTGGTATTTATGCTTTAAGTTCTCTACATCGATGTAGCCTTATGGTGAGTGTCCCTCCTCCAGGGTCAGTGTCCATCAGTGGTGGTATTTATCAGTTACAGTGTCACAGGTGATCTACATCACTATGAAATGAGGTATCCTAGTGCCTAGGGAGCCCGGGGTGGTTCCTGAAACCATCACAGAATATTGAATTTGCGGTGTCTTGGCTGTGATCTAGATTTCCCCTTGGTTTACAGGCCTATATCTGTGCATGCTGTGTTTAAGGGTGGGCAAAACTGCTTAATGCCATGGAGTTATCTAAAAATTCCACAGGTTTCCGCGTGCGCCATATTGTAGCCCGGTGTTAGTATTTTTCAGTTTGTAGGGCTAGTACAGTGGGGCACTGCTTCAGATTGTCTTAGCAGTCAGTGTAATTTTCAAAATCATCCCTCGTGTCTGAAAGGTGGTGCACAGAAACGTAAGCGATTCAGAGATTAGCGAAGGTTGTACAGTCTATCTAGAGCTGTGAGCAATGGTGCAGGAAAACACATATTAGAGCCAATACCGACACACTGCCCCCACTTCTAGATGGTCCTAAAAACGCCACGTCTCACCCTCAGAACACTGTATGAGCTGCCAGCTGCGTGCTCTTAACATTCTGGTGTCATACTGGCCGGTGGGTCACAGGCTCCAGACTGTGAGACTTATAACACTAAATTTGATACACCCAGGCTGCAGGTAGGTGCTGCCCTGCGAGGGCCACTAGTGCCTCCCAGTGTGATCACGGACACTGTTGCCCTGAGGGCATGGTGAGAGGATGTGGGTCAGAGCTGCAGACGGACTTGGGGAACCAAACTCTAATCTTGGAGTTCAGTTCAACAACATTCTCTGAAATTTCTGGGCAAATCAATCATGTAATTTCCTTGCATCTACAAAAAATGATTATGTCCTTGTGTAATGTTACTGGTGGTCACGTAAAGCGCTTTTAATACTTTCGGGTCAAGTTTGCAATACATTGTAAAAAAAGAGAAAGCCACAAACATGCATATAAAGGCAGACATTGCAGAAACAAAAAACACACGATCAGTTTCACTTTCATTTCAGCCCCAGCTCAGGAGTCAGGAGGACTCAGATGCAAAGTTTGCAAACAACAGGACTGCTTCCAACTCTTTTCAGGTAAGCTAAATCAATTAGTTGCACTTACCAGCTACCATGATGCGTATTAAGAGCAGCAGATGCATTCTTCATGGTATTTGTGTCCAAGGGTAGCCTGGCGAGGCCAAATTATTATCTTCACAGATCGGCGCATCCATTTTGCTGTTTGAGACAGGGCAAGAGCCATCCAGGTGTCCCCAATCAGTCACCCATCCAGTAAGTGCAACATGGTTCCTGTTGATGCCCTGCTCTTCGGAGGTCTGCCTTAGCTCGGAAGGAACATTATATTGCAGCCCACAGTCCTGCTCTATCAGACACCCAAGCAGGAAACCAACACTGAACAGGTTTGGCTTGATTACCTAACCCTCTATACTGATACAAGCAATAATAAACCATGTTGTCCACATGGTAGCTCGACTGGTTTTGTCTTGGTGCAGGAGCAGCTGACGTCTCACTGATTTATTAGTTTAAAATCACTCCTTCAACTGTGCGAAGTGTTGATGTATTTGTCAGAAGGCATGCACGGGCACGTTCCCGCGTTATCACTGCAATGCTCTTGGGAAGGGTACTGGGTAGCAACCTCCACTACGCGGCACTTAGAGGAGTTTTTGCCTAACTCCATACTCCAAGCTCAGTGGGCAAAACTCTGTGAACTCCACTTGTGGAGTGGACTCCACCACCCACCCCTAGCCATGTTCAACTATTTTGGTGGTGGAGGGGAGGTTTCTTTTTTGCCACTATGTGGAAGAACTTAAGACTGAGATCATCCTTCCATCTTGTGCCTTGTCAATCCATAGGCACCTATTGGATCCACCTGTGCTTTATAATTAAGACTGTGCTCCAGTTTTGAGAATGAACATGAGTAGACATTCACTCCAGCATTTGCAGAAAAACATTTCAATGTTTGCATGCAGCCATAACTTTACTTGTTCAACCATGAGCTGGCCAACTCTCCATCCTGACTTGGTGGCTTTTTGGTAGCCTAGAGTGCACAAATAGTTAATCTGATTCTAGCGATATCAAACATCTCTAATAGAGCACTACTTTCACATGCAAAAAATGTTTTTTACTACTGTCTTGCGGCCTGAAATTGCATCCTATCTAAAAAAAAGTGCCCGCTACATTCCTAAAATACAGCATTAAAAGCTGATCTTTACTTAAAAGTTTTGATGGTCGTCTCTCCTTTTTCCTTTCAAATGGCTCTCTCCTTCCTTTCCATCTGCTGCATACCACTTCACTCTGAACTCAAACTTCTCTAAGTCATATGCATATTTTCCTTAATCTCTATTAATTTATTTCTGCATATTGCCCACATCTCATTTTAAGTTTCAAAAGAAAATGTATTGGGAGTACAATAAAATGTATCATCAAAGAACAAAGGATATAACATCAAAAGAAAATATTATTTAACATACTAACAATGGCATCAAGGCAAATGAATACATAAGATAAAAAGATCTATGGTAAAGACAATGGGAATAATAATTGAAAATGAATAAACATGTAAAATAAAACAAGGTTACATTGAATGAATTAAGGTTACATTTGAATACATCAAGGTGGTAGAGTAACTTCCTGAATAGATGGTACTGGAGCAAAGGAGCTTTTAGCACTATTATCTAAAAACGTCGTAACAGGGGACCATAAAAGTAATAGTTTTTGCTTCAGGTACATGGGAAAAACAAAAGTTGTGTTGAGTCTATGATTCTGGCAGACAGAGTACCACCAAGCCAAGTACGAAAGTTTGAAGGAATCCTTTCTATTTTTTGTTATCTGTTGAAAAGCAGGGGCAATTAGCAGAACAATGATTTTGGTTTATTCCAGCAATGAGCAAGGCTACCCAGGAAGATATTAGCGAATGTCAAGGAGGCGTTAGTTTTAAAGATAGTATTGATTTGGGACCAGACTGCTTTCTAAAACTGCAGAACTTGTGGGCATGAAAAAAGTAAATGTGGAAGATCAGCTCGTGGGAATGAACAAGACCAACAAGTGTCAGGATTATCAGAATGCGGGGGGGCGTGGCTAGGCGCCCGAAGGAGATGGCGGTGCCGGCGTAGGGGCTCCATCCGCGCCAGGGTTCATCGGCGGTTTGCGCTCACCAAACGAACCATGAAAGGTAGCGTTTACCATCTGAAGGTGTCAGGCATGCCTTAAGCCCTCTTTCTACGCCGCGGCGGACCTCCTCTGACTTTGCTGCCTGTTTTTCTTCCCGGTCGCGGCTCTGAATCGCCCGCGACCGCCATTTTGGATTTCCTCCTTCAGAAGTCCCTCAGCAGCGCGTTTTACCGCGCTTTGTGTTTCTGGCTGCTATATGGGTCCTACGCTACTCCCAGCACTATCAACATCAGGGATGTTGTGGAACTACTCTTCTTCATCACTTACGCGGCTGCTCCATGGAGTTAATTTACATCTTCTGTTCTCCTCAACTTTGGCAGCCATTTTGATTGTTCATTTCTGTCTCCTGGCTCTGTGGTATTCAAGCTCCTCTGGTTTGGCAGTAATTTTTTCCCTTTTTCATTTCTTTTTTTTTTTTATCAACTGCTTGCTCCTCTTTCTTCTCTACGCTCATCGGAACCTGCAAAATACTTGTTTTTGTCTTCAGTCTAGCAGGGCGAACCTGCACTTCTTAGATGCTTTGATGGCTGAAAGTTGCGGCAAGTTTCAAAAGCGCAACTATATTAAAAATTCTAAGCTCTTCACGGAATTGGCTCATTTAGAAGCTTCTCAGTCTTCTTCTACCAGTGAGACGATATCGAATATGGAATCCTCTTTACAGTCTTCAGTAAAAATGACGCCTAAAAGGTTAAAAAAGGATCCACCTTCGCCTCCTAAATCTTCTTCGACCATTTCAATGGAGCTACTCCTCGAAGAGATACGGGCCTTGCATCCTTTTATGGAGGAAACCAATGCTAAGCTGCAGGTTCTTACTGACAATTGGGCTGTGATGGATGAAAGAATGTCCTCGGTGGAACGTGATGTCTCCTCTCTTCAAGATTCTGCAGCCAAGGTCACCCACATGCATACGCAGATCTCCTCTCTCCAGAAGCAGGTGGAGGACTTGGAAAACCGAAATAGACGCAATAATCTTCGCCTTTACGGCCTGGTGGAAGGCTGTGAGGGGAGCGATCCCATCACTTTCTTCAAGTCTTTTCTTCCCAAGCTTTTGCACTTGCCTGAGGATACCCCACTCAATATCCAGCGTGCCCACAGGCTTGGTCGAGCATCCACATCTCTCTCCACACCAGCGAAGCCTAGAGGTGTAATAATGTATTTCTTGGAATACACAGATCTACTGAAAGTTCTTTCTGCGGCCAGAGCTTCTCCTCGCCTCACATGGTCGGGTTCCACTCTGTTCTTTGCACAAGATTACGCCAGAGCTACGGCGAATCGTCGGAAGGCCTTTTTGGACATGAGACCTGAGCTTCGCTCCATCGGTGCTAGATATGGCCTTTTCCATCCTTGTTTATTCAAAGTCACTTACAATAATAAGACTACGACATATGAGGAGCCTACACGCCTTCGAAGTTTCCTGAATTCTTGCGGCCAGTCTGAGATGGAGCTTTCTGGTCCTTCTTCCTCTTCTCGTCCACCATGACTCTTTCTGAAGCTCTATTATGTTGCTCTTGTTTTTTATGTCTGCAGATTCTTCTAATCCAATTGTTCTTACGCATGCATGTTCTCATGATGAATGTATTTTTTCTACTGTAGTATTTGTTATTGACGTTGAGATTCCTTGGTTTGTTCTATTTATTGCATGTTTTATGCCCTTGTCGTCCGCCGTTGTCTAACTATGTTACCTTTCTTCCCCTACAGATCATTGTTTGTGCGTTTCGTCCCGTTTCTCTGATTGGACGTCCCACTGACCCCGAGTGTCCTGCCTTCTTCAGTTGGCCCTACCTCCCTCCCCTTACCTCCACGTACGTCCTTGCTTATCCCTGCTCCTGATCGTATCTTCCTTGAGTTACCCCTTGTAAGTATCCCTTATTCCTTTATTGATATGTCTGTTCTTGTTTTGTCTCTCCCTACTCTGTTCTTTCTCTTCATCTTTTCAGGTTTATTGGTGTCAATATCTTTTATGTGCTTATTCTCTGCTCCCCTCTTTTTCTCCTTTCTTATCCTTGTTGATTACTGGCTCTCTTGGTCATGCTTCTCTCTCTTTATATATTTCATCACCCCGCTACATCATTTCTCCCATGACCCATATTCACGATCCGTTCCCTCTGATCTTCCTCTTTTGTGTCTTATTTATTTACTGGTCCTTACGCGCATTTTCTTTGTGCTGTTTCATTTGACCTTACTTATCAACACCTCTGGACTCCATTTCATCTCTTTTTCGTTCTCAGCAACACCTTGGCTCTTTTTTATCTTTATGATATCCCTTATTCTCCCTTTATTCTTCTTTCTCTGGTCCATTCCATTTCTTCTCTATTCTTACTTGTTTCTTTCTTTTTTCTGTGTTCCTATCTTTTACGAGGCTGTTTCTCAATGGTTTCGTTTTTCTGTGCATTACTCCCTCAATAATTCCTAATGTCTGTGCGTATTGTTTCTTGGAACGTTAAAGGTCTTCACTCTCCTATTAAGAGGCAAAAAATTATTTCTCATTTAGCTAAGTTGAATGTCGACATTGTCTTCTTGCAAGAAACTCATTTGTCTGATATTGAAGCTGCTAAGCTTAAGAGGGGATGGGTAGGTGTTGTGTTCTCTGCTCCTGGTGATGGTAAAAGAAATGGTGTGGTTGTGTTAATTCGCACATCTTTCCCTCACTTGCTCTTGACTTCTGAGTCAGACCCCGAAGGTAGATGGTTTTATGTCAAACTTTCCTCGAAGGGCATCCCCATCTCCCTTTTCAACATTTATGCACCTACTGGTGGTGACCCTGCCTTCTGGCGCACAATGGCTTCTCGTATTTCTGAATACGTTGATGTCAATTTTATCATGGCAGGAGATTGCAACTTACCCCTTGATCCCTTCTTAGATCGACATTCCAAAGTATCTTATATCCCTAATAAGTCTCAGAAAATGTTTGTTCAAGCAATATCCCAGCACAAACTCATTGACGCCTGGCGTTTGTGTAACCCTACTGCTAAAGAGTTTACCTTTTACTCCTCATCCCACCAATCACAGTCCCGCATTGATTACATCTTCCTCTCCCATCATATTTCTCAGTCCCTTACTTACGCCGACATTGGTCCCATACTGTTTTCTGATCATGCCCCTGTTTTGATTAACATTGATATCCTACCCAAGTCCACTGGGCCAAAAAGATGGCGCTTCAACAATACTCTACTTCTTGACCCCAAATTCACCTCCTCCTTTATTGATTTCACTAAAGAATTTTTTGCCACCAATGATACCCCCACTCTGCCTCAGCATGTTTTTTGGGATGCTTTTAAGGCTGCAGCCAGGGGTTTTATCATTAATTATGTAGCCAGAAAGCGTAAGTCTGCTTGCAAGCACATGAGTGATCTTCTCCTCACGATTAAAAAACTGGAACATTCTTTCCACACTTCTCATTCGCAGGAAAGTTTGACTACTCTTATCAAGGCTAAGATGCAATTTTACAAACAATCCACTGATGATGCTTCGCTATACTTGTTGAAATCCAGTTCAAAATTTTATGGGGGAAAGAACAGAGCGGGGAAGATTTTAGCCAATTATTTAAAAGTTAAGCAACATAAATTGAACATTGAGTCTGTCTATGATAATAATTCTGTTTTAAAGCACACAGATGTGGATATCTTAGAGGAATTTTTCCGTTTTTATTCCACGCTATACTCTTCTGAAACTCACCCTACTACCCAATCTCTCGCCACCTTTTTCTCTAGCATTAAAACACCTTCTAATTTTCCTGTTGACTTATCCACTCTTGAATCGCCCATCTCCATTTCCGAATTACACAATGCAATTCAATCCCTCAAGAAGGATAAAGCCCCGGGTCCAGACGGATTCACAGTCGAATTTTACCTGCACTTTTCTAAATTACTATTACCCAGACTGCATTCTCCTATTGATTCTTTCATACTTAGTGGCACTTCCTCTGGCACTTTCTCAGACGCCCATATATGCATTATACCCAAAGAAGGCAAAGACACCCAATATTGCAAGAACTATAGACCAATTTCTTTGGTCAACATTGACTACAAGCTGTATGCTAAATCCCTTGCCATACGATTAGATCCCTTTCTTCCTGAATTGCTGGGTCCGGAACAATCTGGATTTGTTAAGGGCCGTTTCATCACAGACAATACTAGACTTCTGTTTAATGTCCTGTCCAGATCCTCACGGTTCCAGGACTCGCTAGCGGCAATTGCTTTAGACGCCGAAAAAGCGTTTGACAGGGTAGAGTGGACTTTCCTTTTTTCCACCCTCAGATGGTTTGGGTTTGGTCCTAATTTTATCTCCTTTGTTTCTTTTCTGTATTCCAGCTCCAGAGCGGTAGTTTGCGCTAATGGCCTAGTTTCCTCTTTTTTCAGTTTAGGTAGGGGTGTTCGTCAAGGCTGTCCCCTCTCCCCTTTCATTTTTAATTTGGCTTTAGAACCCTTCCTTTCAAAACTCCGCCAAAATCCTAATTTGCATGGTTTCCAAATCTCACAGACCAACATCAAACTTGCTGCTTATGCGGATGATATCCTACTCTTTATGTCCAACCCCGTCATTTCTATCCCCACATTTCTATCTGAAGTTCATGAATACTCCCAAATTTCTGGCTATAAGTTGAATAATGACAAATGTGAAATCTTGCCCCTCACTAAATTTACCTTCAAACCTGATTTCACTGCGTCCAATTTCACTTGGAGTCCCTCCCATATTAAATACCTTGGTCTGTACATAACCGCTTCTCTCCCTGACACTGTCTATTTGTGCCTTAATAAATGCACACAGAAAATGTCTGATCTTACCTCCAGATGGCACCCACTTTACCTTTCCTGGTGGGGTCGCCTTGACACGATTAAAATGATGCTCTCCCCAATAATTCTATATACGATCTCCAATATTCCGATGCCTATTCCATCTAAATTTTTTAAGAAAATCAATACTGTTCTCTCTACTTTCCTCTGGTCCGGCAAAAAAGCGCACATGTCCTTGTGCAGACTACGTCTTCCCAAATCAGAGGGTGGGGTCAACTTTCCAGATTTCCCCACTTATCACAAAGCGTTCCTTTTGCGACAAGCCTCCCTTTGGTTGAGGGACCCTGCTGAATCCTCCCCCTTATGGCTTGTCATTGAGCGTCTTTCTTTATCCCCCTTTACTTTTGCTGAGTATCTCTCGTTTTCTCGTAAGCCCCAGGCTATTGCCACTCCCATACATAAGTTTACTACCAAACTTCTTCTCTCCACTTCCCCAAGCCCCCCTTCTTCTGTCGCTGATTTTCTCAACACCACCATTTGGTATAATAATAGTATCCTCATTAACCAGAAACCCTTTTCTTGGAAGTCCTGGAGGCAGAAAGGCGTGATTTTTTCTGGCTCCGATTTCTTACCCTTCTCCGTTCTTAGCCAAAAGTTTGATCTCCCTCACTCTTTCACCCGTAAATATCTCACACTCAAGAACGCAGTCATGTCCACTTACACCCAATTCTCTAGGTCTCCTACTCACTCTGACCTTCCCAGCCCTACTCTGCACCTCCACTCCTTGTTACGTACTTTTCCCACTGCTTCCTCAATTTACCATTCATTTCGCAAAACTCCTGCACCTAGGCCCAAATCCAAAGTAGAGGAACTGTGGGAGTCTGATTTTGACATCTCCTGGCCCACTTCTCTTTGGGATGGGGTGTGGATCAAACTCCGTAAGTCGTCTAGGGCTGCTTCTCTCACGCAAACCCTCTTTTTTGTCTATAATAGAATTCTCCTCTCACCTTACATGCTGAATAAGAGGTTTCCTCTAACACCTGATCTTTGTTGGTCTTGCTCCGCGCCTAAAGCTTCTCTTTTTCACATGCTCTTTTCCTGTACCGCTACGCATGACTTTTGGAAGCAAGTGTGGGCCCAAATTAATGCCATATTTCATACTGCACTTCCTTTCTCCTTTGTTAATATCTTTTTAGGCAGTCTTTCTCCCTGTTGGACAGATACTGATTTTAATATACAAATTGTTGACTTATTGCTAGCTGTCGCATTCCAAAAATTACTGTTAATTGGAAACATTTTGCTAATATTTCTTTTAGAGCTTGGTGGTACAATGTATGTCATAATCACAGGCTAGATACTGCCTTTGTTTACCCCCTAAGTCTGGCCAAAAAGCGACAAGATCTTTGGCTTCCTGTAACCCTGTACCTTGATATTTGCGCCAAATGCTCGCATCATTTGCCTCCCTCTCAGCAGGAAGTCTCTAAACCTCCTTGATTGACCTTTTTGTTCCCTTACATTTTTTCTTTTATAATTCATTTATTGCACTTTACCTCCAATTTTGCTTCTGTAATTTAGCCTCAATTATTTGCTGTTTCTCAGTCTCATGTTTATTTCCACAGTCATGTTCTATTATATAGCTCATATTGCTGTTATGCTTTAGGTTTTCTTCTGTATCGACACCTTACTTGTTCTAATAAAATCTTTTGAACTTAAAAAAAAGGATTATCAGAATGCATTTTGTGTAAGGAAACAGGTGTTAGTAGCAATCTATTGTAGATAAAAAAAAGAGTTTGTTTAGTGCTGACTGCCCTGGAAGATTTCTTAATTTTAGTCCAAATCTTATTCCAAATAAGTATGGGCCATTGTGTGCCTAACTCAATTTCCCAGGAAAGTTCAACCTTAGTTTTGGATCTCTGTAAAAACGGGGACAATAAACAGGATTATAGGGTGGAGGCCTTCGGTGATCTGGAAATGATATTTAGCCAGGCATGGTCTAATGGTATAGGGGCAAGAGGCAAGGAGTGAAAATGTGTATAAGAATCTAGTATGGCAGAGCGTAAGGCTAGAAACTTATGTAAAAATGGTAATGGTAAGCGATATATGGAGCATGCCTTTGAAAAAGTAGGAAAATAATTATTCTCAAATAACTGATGTACCCACAAGATGCCTTTATCTCTCCAGGTTTTCCAATAAACTGGTTTTCCTTTGATGCAGATGAGTTTATTATGCCATATGGAGGAGTTAAGAAATGTATGTAAATCATGTGGCTCAACCTGAAGAAGTTTATTCAAGCTTTTACATGAATACTTAATAACGGGTGTATGTAAGTTTTGCGGTTTCCTCGTAAAAGATAGATATTCTTGAAAAGAAAATGGGGAAAGGAAGGAGCTCTCTAAATCTACCCAAAGAGGGAGATCAGGCAATGGAATCGACAACCACTTGGATAAATGTTTCAATAAGAATGCCTTGTGGTACTTAGGAAAATCAGAAAATCGAACACCCCCTTCAGATTTCGGACGCGACAACTTCAATAAGGACATTCTTGGTTTTTGATTCAACCACAAAAAAGAAGTAAGAATGGAATTGATTTTATGAAACCATTTTGTGGGAATAGTCATTGGTATATTAGAAAGAAGATAAAGAATAATAGGTGTTAACATCATTTTAATGGTATCAAGATGACCTTACCATGAGAGATAGGTGAGGGTGCCATTTGGTCATCAGGGAAGTAATTTTCTCAATACATTTATTAAAATTAAGCGGAATTGGTGATTTAAGGGAAGAAGTAAACCATATACCAAGGTATTTTATATGAAGGGGACTCCAAGTAAAATTAGACAAGGAAAAGTCTTCTTTAAAAGTGTATTTGGAAAGGGGCAACATTTGACATTTGTCATTATTTAGCTTGCAGCCTGAGACTAAGGAGTATGATTTAACTTCATTCAAAAAGGTCGGCATCGAAGTATGGGATTGGGAGAGAAATAAAAGAACATCATCGGCGCATAAGCAGCTAATTTGATCTGTAAAGATTTGGAGGAGTAGCCCGTGATAGATTGATTCTGTCGTATTTTAGACAAGAAAGGGTCAAGGGCTAAATTAAACAGGAAAGGAGATACAGGACAGCCTTGTCTCACACCTCTATGTAGAGTAAAATAAGAAGATGTAAGACCATTAGCAAAGATGGCGGCCTTAGGGTTGGAATACAATAAAGAAATTAAGAAGGTGATTTTTTGGTCAAAGCCGAACCATTTTAAAGTCTGAAAAATGAAAGGCCAGTAAACTCTATCAAAATTCGTCTCCGCATCTAGAGATATGGCAGTGAGGAGTTCTGTGAGATTTGGTGACTTAGAGATGATATAAAAAAACAAACGTGTATTATCATTAATAGATCGACGTTTAACAAAACCCGATTGTTCTTTTCCTAAGAGTTGGGGCAAAAAAGATTTCAATCTGAGAGCTAATGATTTCGAAAAAAGTTTGTAATCTATGTTGACTTGGGAAATGGGTCTATAATTTTTGCAATAATGTAGGTCCTTCCCCTCTTTGGGGATAAAACAGATTAGGGCTTCTAGAAAAGTTCCAGAGGAATTACCAGCAGAAAGAAAAGAGGAAATTAAAGAATTAAGCTTAAGGATGATTATTTGGGCAAAGTGTAAGAAGAATTCAACAGTGAAACCATCTGGACCAGGGGCCTTCTCTTTTTTAAGGGATCTGAGAGCGGTAAGTAGATCAGTCGAAGTCAGGTCCATTTCTAGGAGATCAAGATATGGAAGAGAAATCGAACTTTTGTGGATTGAAGAGAGATATAGGGAGATATCATCCTCAGAGGGGTGAATTTCAGGGGTACAAAGTTGCTCATAGAATTGAACAAATTCTTGTAAAATCTCAGCGTCTTTGTACTTAGAAATGTTTGTGTCCGACATTATGGATTCAATATGTAATTTATTTTGTTTAGTCTTTAGATAATTAGCTAATAGTTTACCGGATTTATTTTGTCTTCCATAAAATTTAGCACTAGTTTTTAAAAGAAACAAAGAGGCAGCGTCAGGTGTTCATTATTTAAAGCCCGGGCAGTTTTCCGTTTATTAGAAGTGTATCGAATAATAAAGTCCCGTGCAGAAGCCTTGAAAGCTTCCCAAATTATATGAAAGGGCATAGTGTCGTCATTATTGAAGAGGAAATATTCATTAAAAAAATAAATAAAGGAATAATTAAAATGAGGGTCCAAAAGCAAAGTATTGTTGAATCTCCATCTCCTGGGATATGGTGAATGAGGCAGTAAATCTAACAAGATGGATACAGGAGCATGATCGGTGATAAGGATGGGGCCTATATCAGCAGAAATTAGTGATTGAGAGATATTTTGTGACATAAAAACATAATCAATTCTTGATTGGGTCTGATGAGGTGCGGAGTAAAAAGTAAATTCCTGCAAAGACCGGTTACATAGTCTTCAAGCGTCAATTAAATGTGAGTGTTTAAAAGGGGCGAAGGGTACTGTAGATTTCCGATCTAAAAAAGGATTGAAAACTTGATTACAATCACCAGCTAATATAATATTACTAGAATAATTGTAGGAAAACAGTTGTTGTAGATGGGACCAAAAGGGGGCATCTCCAGAACTAGGAGCGTAAACATTGAAAAGAGAGGGCAAAACGCCATCAATCTCTAATCTAGTAAACAACCATCTACCTTCATCATCTTTTTCTTGAGCAACGAGGGAAGTCCGCAAAGATTTGTGAATTAAAGTAATAACTCCATTTCGTTTGCCATCCCCAGGGGAAAAAAAGAGTTCACCAACCTAATTCTTGTTGAGCTTTAGAGATTCAGACTCAGTAAGGTGAGTTTCCTGCAGCAAAAGCGATTTTAGCGTTAAATTTAGATGAATAAGATAAAACCCGTTGTCTTTTAATAGGTGAATTCAAACCTTTAACATTCCAAGTGATGATTTTTAAAGCCATAAATCAGGGGATGAAAATGTATATTAAGATGAACCAACCATAATGTGTATACCATTCATATATAAATTAGATGCCATTAATAGCGTACAAAGTTTGAAACTTAAAAAAATGAAGAAAGAGGAAAGAGAAAGGGAAAAAAGGAGTGAATAAATTGAAGAAGTCATTCGAAAGGAATATGAAGGAATAACAAAACAGTTTAGGAAAGAACTAGTGGGATGAAGGAGAAGAGGAGAGGAAAAAAGAGAAAGAAGAGGGTAAAGAAAAAGAAATAGTATGCAACACAATAGAGAAGACACAAAGAACATACTTACAGATAATCCAAAACACATAGTTCAGGAGTAGTAAAGGTAGGACTCCTAACTTTAGGACTCCTAAATGCCTTCTGTGAATACCGAAAGTATTAAAGTTAGGATTTTTCTCAGAAACTGAGAAAAATCCTAACTTTAAGACATTCGGTATTCACAGAAGGCATTTAGGAGTCCTAAAGTTAGGACTACTAACTTCTGTGAATACCGAAATGAGTAAGTGTCTTCTCTGAATACCAAAATGATTAAGTGCCTTCTGTGAATACCAAAATGGTAGTAAGTTTAGGATTTTGTCTTAAGTTAGTCTGTGAATTGGGCCCATCAACAGTAATTATGAAAAAAGAAAAAAATAGGAACGCAGTCCACACAGAACAGTAACAACTATTTGTTAGTCGACAAGGAAGATGCAGATGTATCCATAGAATCCGCGTGACAGAAGTTGAGAAAACGTTTCTATTTTAGAAGATCCTCATATGTGGTAGTCTTGTTATTGAGAGTTACTTTAAAGAGGCATGGGTAAAAAAGGCTGTAGCAAGCTCCAATAGATCGAAGTTGAGGTCTCATAGGTAAAAAGTCTCTTAGTCGGTCAGCAGTGGGTTTTGAATAATCCTGAGAGCAAAACAAAGCATTTCCTGCCCAAGAAACATGGTTAGCTGCTCTAGCTGCTGAGAAAACTTTATGTAAGTCAGTGTACTCTAGGAAATACAAGATAACCCCTCTTGGTTTTCTCATACTGGTAGAAGACGATGCCGGAGCAGAACCCTGACAATGAGGTCGTTGGATGTTTAGCTTGG
Source organism: Triturus cristatus (assembly GCF_964204655.1). Lineage (NCBI taxonomy): Eukaryota > Metazoa > Chordata > Amphibia > Caudata > Salamandridae > Triturus > Triturus cristatus. Next base: position 390,139,297 of record NC_140584.1, read on the forward strand.
TGTCTTGAGGCAGATTAAGTACTTTGGGTAAGAATGACTTGAAAAAATGTATAGGATCAGAGCCCTCTGAATTATCCGATAATCCATAAATACGGATATTATTCTGTCTATTTCTATCCTCCAAGTTTTCGACTTGTTTTTGAAGAGACAACACATGAGAGTGAAGGGCATCTGTCTTGCTGCTGGCAGAAGTCAATGATTCGAGGGACTGTTCTACTGTAGCGACTCTGTCCTCCAAGCTTGACCATCTTTCCGTTAGAGTTTGTATTTGAGAATTTGTCTCCTCAACAAATGAACGAAGAGCTCTAATTTCCTCAAGTAATAAGTCTAAAGAGACTGAAGATGTTTGTTTGGGAGGAGAAGGAGGGTCCTTCTTTAGACATTTACTTGGTGTTTTGTTTGTGCCGGAGGAAGTTGTAATATTAGTGGTTGTGACGCTCTTAGGTGAAGTGTTCGACGAATCATCCATGGTATCACAGTCTGAACGAGATTTAGAGCGGGTTGAAAAATTGCACACCTGAGATGAAGAAAGTGGAGCAACTTTGAGTATTTTGCCCATTCAACTAACGCAGGTTAGAGGAGCTAGGACGAACAGACTCATAGATTGTAAACACAATAAGTATTTATATCATCACATGCGGTGTAAAAAGAAGAAGAGATTCATAAGCTATAATCGAAGCAACATACCGCGAGCGACTCCTTTTGACAACCTCATCCAAAGGTGAAATTAAAAGTAGGCCAGCAAAATAGCATATCCAGTATAGTTAGCAATGCCCCACAATTAAAATGAATGAGATATAATCAGAATGAGAGCAAAGTAGCACGCAGGCACATAAGGGAGAACTTTGAGAACGTTGAAAAAGAGAAATGTATTACAGCAGTGCAGGTTATTTTTCCAAAAAGAAAAAAAATGATTAAAATAAAGCTTTCTGCAAATTTCAATATTTCATGACAGAAGTATTGCAAAAATGCCTTCCTGGAATGTAGAGCACAAAATGGCGGTCAGGCCAGTGCAGAAGATGATTCATTCTTTCAAAAATACAAACATATGAAGAGAAAAAGAACCTCAGAACATCTTCTAATTCCTTCCGCGGCAGTTCAAGGGCATATCAATCATCATGACAACAATGCAGGTGAAAGTGCTGGAATTGTAACGAGATGCATAGGGAGAATTGTGAGGAATGCGCGGAGCGGACAAAATGGCAGCAGAGTCCGTTTGAGAAGCGCTCCGGTTGTAAAATGCAAAATACCTTCTCTTCTAATCCTTTGCAAGAGTTCAGAATGATAGCATTCAGCTCCGCAGCATTTCCGACTGTAAAGCTGAGAGTTTCAGATGCTGTGTAGCGGGTTCGCCTCCCATCGAGACTGAAATCCCCTCCGCGTCCCCGGGAGCATCAGGCGCCAGCAGCCATCTCCCTCGGGCGATAGCTACGCCCCCCGCCCACATCTCATTTTAAATTTGACAAACTCCTCTATTTTTGGAAAGTTATACCCCTGCACTACATATTCTCCTGTAGGTCATCTACAAACCTCAAACATCCCTAATTCCCCACTAATCATCACACCAAATATCTATTTCTTCAATCCACCACAAATGAACTGAAGTAAATGCATGAGATGGCTTGAACACACATGACTAATTCCAGCAAGCAACAGCACCGGACTAACCACTAACCTTGGGATTGAAATCAGCATATTGTTCGACGTAAAGTGCTTCAGTGCCTCGTCAGGGATAGTAAGCCCTGTATGAATGCAATTTCAATTACATTATGTGAGGAGATGCTGTAGAAGCCTGGAAACGAATAGTGTCTCTGCGATGGTAAGTGAAGTATGCATGCTCCTGACTTTGGACTGCTCCGAGAGCTGTTGATTGCTAGAGCTGCAATGTGCAATTACTGTCTGTGGTGGATCAATTATTTGTGCCATGGCAAGTCAGAGGGCTTGTCTGGACGTTTGTTCTTCCTTTTTCTTAAATTGGAACAGTGTTGGACCAGCAAAAAGGGTGGGGGCAGGGCATGTGATAAGATGATTCATATCTAGCTGCCTGGGATAGGTGTACAGTCTCTTCTCATCCAACAAGTGACTATGCATGTACAGAAGCTCAGTACACACAGACCTGTATGGTCTGACTCACCTGGATTTGGCAAAAACACAATTGAGGTTCAGGCTGGCCTGGCTTCTTGATTGCTGCTATTTCGAAGTTGAAGGTAGAGCCACCAGAAAATGGACAACAGAGAAGAGCATCAAAAACAGTGAGTGCTTTCTGTGGGCGGAGGCAGCGAGTGACTGGATTGAGCATATTTAATACACCTAACAAACGCGTTTCTGGGTGCATCAGTTTACCCATAAGTGGACCTAATCACTAGAAAGTAGGCAAAGTATGGGTCTTCGATCACTGCCTCAACGTCCTTTTTCTATTTTCATCAGTATTCTCTATAGTATACCCATTAGTACTTTCAGAATTCCGAGTAGTATTTGAGCAAATGTATGAATTTCTGTCAGGTGTAAAAACAGGTAAATACAGTCATAAATTTATTTCTATGATCATTGTGAATATGGCCCTACGTATCTATGGCTACCAAGACCAGAAATGCAAATTACAATCCAGGACTGGGTGAGTGAATCACACATTGCATGGGATGACCACATGAGCTATCCTGTAAACAGGCAGCAGTGCAAGTGGAGGAGAAGCACACATGGCTGCAAAACTCACCCTGCTGATCAGGATGTACTTTGCTTTTTCACTGAGACCCTGATTGCCCCTGTTTACATAATCACAGGTACTGTGGATGCAAACTCCTGCTTGGAGTTAAGGATATAAGGTAAGCGGTAGGCAAACCACTTTGCTTGCTCCATGTCAGGTGCAAGAAAGTTGCCCAGTTCTTGTTTTAGTCTTTTGATTCTGCTTCTGAAGTTTTCTTTTCTCAATTATGCAAGCCTTTTTATGCTGGAAGAGCTTTCCTGATTTGGACAACTTGAGATCTCTGGCTGAGCGTTGGAATGAGGGTGGAATGTTGTGAGGTTACTATCAGTCTGTCATCATTATACTGCCACACCAAGAAAGAGAATGGAAACTGATCTTTCCTTGTTTACACCCTTTCATTGTTCATTGGGTCCCAGTAAAGGCATTTCGGATTACTGACTGGCTATAGTGAAGCTTCCTCTCTATATCAGCAATGCACGGATCCTGCAGAAGCAGAGCCAAGCTTTCTGATCATGTGGCAAGATGTTTCTGTGTCATCAGTACTCCACTTTTCCAATTGCTACAGTTGGTAATCATGGAGATATTGTTCATAACATATGATAGAACATATGATCACAAGTGGTTATATCCCTTCAAGGTATGAGCTCTCCTGACTTCAGTGCACTAGAAATGCTGCAAAGCTACGATTTTAGAAGATTCCTTGATCCATATGGTGCCTGGATCAGCTGTTTTTGTGGACATCACATCACTTTATAAGCTATAGTTTATTTACAAATATAGTCACTAAGGAGAAATTAAGACACTTGTTATTGCCCTTTGATTAATGTAACTCTTCAGAAGTGATGTAGTGTCAAATGAATCTGCGTATGTATCCATATTTGAGATTTTGAAATAATCCTAATTGCAAACAGTTATAGTCTTGAAAACGATGCTCTTGTAATATGGCAGACGGGACATCCATCACATTTGTGACAGAGTATACAGTTCATCAAACTCTAAAAAAGGCCCTAATGTCTTCTTGCCTAATATTCCACCAGATTTGTAAACTAATCTAAAAGTAATGGCTCACGATGTCCCCAGAACCTGTTGACTCTACCAAAGGGCTGAAAATTAGCAGCCAGCTCATAAGTCAAAAGAGTGTCACACCAAGTTATTGATGCTTTGATGGTGTGACACAGTGTACATTGCCTATTGCAAATATTTGAAGTTTCAGGGGTTTAAGTATTAGAGCCCCCCGTATTGTGTTTGTTGTAGCAGTTCATATGTCTTTAGTCTGATTTTGTGTTCTTCTTCTAGTGTGTTCTGAAGTAGGTATTTCCTCTTAGCTTATGCTTAGATGTCCCTGTTTTGTCTATTGTGAGATTCTCCTCCTTTGTCAAGGCTCCCTACTTTCCTTTGTGTTTGACTGTTATGTAGGGCAGGCCCCATAAGCACCTTCTGCAGGTACATTATAGAAAACAACACTCTTGATAAAATAATTTGTTGGAATGGAAAGAAGAGTTCCTCTTGCACTAAGTATGCCAAGGAACTAGAAGTAGGTATTCCTCAACCACCTTGAGCCTGCTGTAATGTGCACATCATGGGTTTGAATCTAACAAGGCAAACTTAGTCTTTTATCTGCTGGAAGTTGGTAAGTTGAGTACCATTACATTTGGGAATAGAAAGAGGCATTATTTAGAACTACTAATACTTATTTTGAAACGGTCTTGAACTGTAGATCTGAAATCACCCATGGCCGAAGTTTTCTTCTTCGTTTCCTAGGGGCTTGTTCTTTATACTTGTATGATAAGTGTACCAACTATCCATAAGTATAGAACCATGCAGGGCCTCATTTGGAGCACAATAGTAATTGAAAATCTTCAACTATTTAGCGAAAACTCTAGCTCCCAAGTTGCCACTTTGGGGGTGAATGCTTTATAAAATAGGCATGCTAAGTTATGGAATGTTATATCAATTATTGAATGTTCTTGTTGAGATAAGTCCATCCCTAATTTTTGAGTTCAAACATCTGCCGTTTTTACTCAAGACTCTCTCCTTCGCTCTGTCTTCATGACACCCCATATCGATGCTTGTTATAACCTGCACAGAATGTTTTTTTTAACCTTTTTTCCAGGCAGTCCTACACGTGATCACAATGACAAGGATCTATGATGGTGCAGTAGAGCTAAAAATGAGGACGTTCAGCATTTAAAGCATAAATGTAATAGCTCCACCAGCTTTGAGCCAAGGTGTTATATTTAGTGCATTTGTGTACCGCTTACTACCATGTGTATGGCAAAATAGCACTTTAGGAACCTGGACAGCCTTCGTGGTCCTGTGGTACCCTTTGACTGAACTCAAAGTGGTTTAATGGCATTGTATTTAGGTAGTTTTTTCATATTCTTTTAGAAGTGTGTCATACTGGACAGTGACAGGCAAAATTTGAATAGACTAGTTGTGCCTTATCATGGACAGTGGTGGCTAAATTCTGGCATTTTTGTGGCAGTCATGTTTTCTATCAATGGCACTGATAGTAACATAATCTGCTTTTAATGAGGTACCCTCCTGGACACAACAACATGATATCTCAACATTCTTGCAGCTGTGACAAAGCCTGTTCTTTGCCTGTACAGTCCTTCTTTTGCATTGTCACTATCTCTTGCTTTCCATGACTTTCCACACACTCCTGCATTTGCATGGATCAATTCCTGCAAACCAAACGTATACTATATAGTACATTAAGGGTCCCAAAATCACGAAGTGGTTTTGACATATGATAGGTATATAATATACATTTTCGTCAGAACATAAATCTTCTATAGAATTGAAGCTTAAACCACTATTTTACAATAATTTGTTTTGCCACAATGCATCACATGCCATTTATTATGGCTAAATATTCCTTGGAAAAGTGCCCCAACTGCTACACCTATCTTTTAATCCAGTCCAATTTTCAGCATCTACTCTCCATTTTTAAGCAGTTTTTCGAAACATCCTCATGGGAGTATCTTCAAATGCATTTTGTCTAGTTGTATTTAAGTTCTTTCAGCTTTTGACCAATGTTACTGGCCCAAGGTGCTTTGAGGTTCCATTGCTGGGATACTTTTATCTCGTAGTGCTCAAGACACATGCTTTGTGAGCAAGTAAGGTAAAGATTTGTATTCAAATGTGTATGCTGTTCGAACTTATATCTATGGTTCACTAATCCAAAGCCTTCATTATTAGGGTAAGCACTCTAAGGAAATGCTGTGAGCTTTCACTACTGAGTTGATCCAGTACTAAAATGTGGAAGATTTAATATTCTGAGAATACCTTTTGTGCTCCCATAACGTTTTCTGATTAAATGCAATACTTGCAGAAGCATACTTGCAGAAGCTTGAAAGCAACATTGATGATTCATTGCTTTGAAAATAAATTGTACACAAAACAAATACAACTAGAAACATGTCTTGGAAAACTACTGTGCAATTTTAGGTACAGTTTCTTTGAAGTATCATTTAGTGAAATGCGTTTTATACATGCTTGTGCTTTAAAAAAGATACATAATGTAAATATACTGGAAAGCAAGTTTCAGCAAGATTATGGCAAACATGAAAATAAACAAACATTGGCAAAAATCATTAGTCTGGCATTGGTTTTTAGCGTTATGGTTTGTCAATGTGTGCACTGTTTTGACATGGTTTTTGTAAAACGTAATAGTTGTGGTAACTGCTGGAACATGATCAATATCATGCTAAAGGCAAAACTGTTTTTTTGTCTAAAAAAGCACAGAGTGCCATAGTAGAGCAAGGTCCTGAAGAAAACAAATGTGTGTTCTGCCAGCTCACTCTCACTTGGGAAAAAGCACAATGCAGTCACTCACAGTGGGGTTAGCCCTATATAGGGATATGATTGTGTATATATATATATATTCACTGAAAAAACCATAGGTTTCATACACGTTATAGTTAGGAATTAGCATTTAAAAAACCTTGCAAATTCATTTAAAAAACCATAGGTTTCACACATGTTATAGTTAGGTGGATATTTCACTCGTAAAAAACCAATGAAATTCCCCCGTTATAGTTAGTTCAGATAACTATAACTCGCGCGCCCGCAATGCACTGCTGATGACGTCACATATTACATCACTGATGACATGGTCAGTGACATCACTGATGACATCACTGATGACATCATCCTTGTGATAGAGTGGCGGTCGCGCGAGTTATAGTTATCTGAACTAACTATAACGGGGGAATTTCATTGGTTTTTTACGAGTGAAATATCCACCTAACTATAACATGTGTGAAACCTATGGTTTTTTAAGTGAATTTGCAAGGTTTTTTAAATGCTAATTCCTAACTATAACGTCTGTGAAACCTATGGTTTTTTCAGTGAATTTGTACGGTTTTTTAAATGCTAAGTTATGTATGTATTATTATTGTTTTAATATATTTATTTTACAATAAACTACCTATTAAAATGTTATTTTTATTTTTTATTTATTTTTTGGTTTTTCACGGTGCGCGCACCCCCGCGATTTTTTAAAAAAAAATTACATTTTTTTTTTCTGCCTTCGGGGTCCTTCAGGGACCCCCTGACAAAGGCTAGGGGGTCAGGAACTCTCTACCCTGCCCCCTTTTCACGTTTGCCACCTTCCTTTTTCACTCTCGCACCGAAAACAAACAAAATGGCGGCCGACACTTCCTGATTTCGACCGATTCGAACGTTGACTAACATGTAACCACCAATCAGAATTACGCTCGCGCACGTTAGGGTGCTCGCACGGTGCTTGCACGGTGCGCTCACGGGGCGCGCACGGTGCGCGCACGGTACGCGCACGGTGCGCGCACGGTACGCGCTTATAGATATTTATATGTTTTAAATGCTATTTTCTCAGGAACTACTGAACAGATTGACACCAGACCAGCAAAAGGCACTTCCCTGACCTGAGGACTACCTCTCTGCCAAATTTCAAGTAATTCTGTTCAGCCGTTCGGGCTGTACCTTCGACTAAAGGTCCTATGGGAAAATGCATTGGGAAAACGCGTTTTGGGACCCCCCTTTTTTCTCGGCCCCCACTTGACGAATCGCCCCGAGACTTTTAGGGTAGGAGGTGAGCGGAACGCCCCATTAGTTTTGAAAATTTCACAAGGATTCGTCAACCGGCGCCAAAGTTATTCAAAATAGAATTTTCAGATTTCCTATGGAAACACGGTCCTAACTATAACTATCTACTGTGGACCGCCAGTAGATAATATATATATATTTTTATATATATAAGTCAATCAGGTTGCACAAGGTGAGGAGGCCGCCCAGGGTTCCATTCTCATAACCACGAGGGCCCCAGCAGTATCCGCCTATAACCATCCACTACGCGGCTCGACGCATTTCAGGCCAACCGCCCTTGTACACGAGCCTCAGGAAATGTAGACACAAGACGACTATGCTGATCTGGAACACCTGCTTTATTTGCAAAAAGTCCGCCCTCGTGGGCGTGTCTTTAAGCCACTCACTGCAACGACATCACATTGCCTTCTGGTATTAGCAGTCCAAATCAGTTGTATTACCTCAGTGGGTTCATAAATAGTGCCATAGTTCAAAATCCCAATTTTAAAATTCCAAGTGGGTTGAATGGACAGGGTAAGGTGAGTCCGCTAAGTTATGCAACCCCCTCGTTTGCGAAGAACTCTGCTCTATTGACGCCTGGAGTCCCGGCGCCTGGATCCGCAAGTTAGCGGCGGGCCACCTCGCGACCGAGCCAGGCCGCTAAACATAAGTGAATCAGGTTGCCCAAGGTGAGGAGGCCGCCCAGGGTTCCATTCTCATAACCACGAGGGCCCCAGCAGAATCCGCCTATAACCATCCACTACGCGGCTCGACGCAAACATATTCATTGGTGTCTCTGTTGCAATCGTTGCACATCCCAACAGCGCATTAAATATAAGCCTGCCAATAAAACTTGTGCTGTCACAGTAAGCAAGGTAGATCCCAGAGTGCCTTTACTGTAAGCACTGCAGATCGCTGCAGTACCACATCTAAAAGCACTGGAGGCAGAACCCAGAAGTGCCTCCGCTGTAAGCAGTGCATTTCACTTCATTCCCTCCACTGTAAACAGTGCTGATCCAAACGGTGCCTCCACAGTAGGCACTGCCAATCACAGCAGTGTATCCACTTTAGGCACTTCAGACGAAACCCAGCAGTGCCACCACTGTAAGCACTGCTGACCCCTGCAGTGGTTCTCCTGTAAACGCTGTAGACAGATCTAGCAGTGTCTCCAGTGTATGCCGGGCACATCCCATCAATGTCCCATCTGTCAGCACTGCTGATCCAAGGAACACCAGACGTCCCCGTTTTCCCAGGACGGTCCCCGTTTTTGGGGAAGTGTCCCCGTGTCCCGACACTTTTCTCCAAGTGATTCAAATGTCCCTGTTTTCAAACAGTGTCCCCGTTAAACACAGAAATGTCCCTGTTTTTCATTGTTCCGGTTGAGCATGCGCGCGCATGCTCTCTTTGCACTGTTTACGGCATGTGTCGTCACTGAGGTGAGCGCTGTAGCAAGAAGGGAAATCCTTTGAAGAGAGACATTTTACACGCAGCGCCACCTACGTCATCGTGCCAGCCAAAGTTTCTACTTTGGATAAAACAATATTTCTTCATCCTGTAGCTTGTATTCATAGTCATACAAACTTTTCAGTAGCCCTTATGCATACCGTGCAAGGATTAATGCATTGCTCATTGCATGTTTTATTCATAACCAATTGATGCATGCTTTGTGTTCTCCATATCAAAGCTATGGTTTGACCTTTCAGATCACGGCAAACTGTTTAGCTGGAAAGGACTTAAAGGAGCAGGGTTAACACCTGTGGGAGAGGCGAGCAGCGCTGATCGAGCTTTTTGCTCAGGTCTTCACACTATTGCATTATGAGATGATACCAATGGCTAGAGTGCACTATACATACCCCAGTAAGGTAACATGACATCTCAGCAGTGACTACGCAAATGTGGGAGGACAGTGTGGTCGGCCAACCTTTGCCACCCTTAAGACCCTAAGGCAGTAATACCTGGAGAGAAGTTTTTTTTTTGTACATTGGTCCATGGCTGTCATTTGGCAATTTAGCATTCCACAGTTTACCTCCCATGCTTTTCTGTCATGAGCAACTAAGCAACATTGGTGAGTTGTACTTTATGTGGTGCTGATGTGCAGCTATAGAAACGAGCATTGATAAAGCTAGTAAATCTGGCGTTTGCTAGCCTGTGATGTTTTATTGATTTTTGGCAAATATATGCTATAGTCCTTAAAAGTGTAAATGTAATAAAAAGTACTAATTCTGCTGTGTGAAGGAGAGGGTTGCCAATAAAAGACCGCAGATTTGTTGTCTGTAATGCTTCATCTCGGTCTGTGGAGGGAGCTGTAATTGTAGTCCTTTTTCTATGTCTATGACAGCTGTCAAATAGTCCTACTTTTATGTCGATGGTTACTGCAAACCGTAGTCCTACTTCTATGTCTATGACCTGTCCCCGTTTTTTGTTTTGAGAATCTGGTCACCCTAACCTCCATGCAAGCACTGCAGACATCCCAGTGGTGCCTCTACTGCCCTCGCTGCATATCCCATTTCTAACGTAGCCGTAAGCACTGCAGTTCCAAATAGTGCCTTTGTGGAAAGCATGCAGGTCCCAGCAGTGTCTCCACTATAAACACTGCAGACAGATCCAGGGTCACACCGGCCTCAAGGGCAATCAGTCTGGCAGTACCAGAAGGGGTTGATGGACTGGTCCATGTATGGGCCGTTTCCCTTTTTTGGGGGATGTTTGCGGGCCTGCTCTATGGTCTGGTGGGCCGTTTCTATACTGTTCATTTCCCAAGTATTACCTGAAACACTGCATTGAGCAAGCATAAATGCATGCAGTCTCTCATTCCTCCCATGTGAACTTCCCCACCACCCTGTTCATCTCACCTGCCCTCTTTCCGTTGACTCTGCTGTTGCCACCTCCTATGCACCCGCCCTCCTTCCCTTCCATTGTCTGTGGTGCCACCCGCACATCTCTCTCTCTCCCTTAACCATAGACACCTCCCTAAACCCAATTCCTGAATACTTCTTTTACATGGTTGTCAGCTATGTCTCTCATTCACATGATTCACAACTCTTGTCAAAGGTGTGATCCTGAGCAAGCGGCATTAAATCATGCGCCTCATGCCTCTGGTCTTGCCAAAGTACAATTTCTTAGCACTCAATGAAAGGTGTGTTGGACACACTATACAAAGCCGCAAACTGCACGTTTAGATATAGGCAGATGCATCACATTTCCATATATCTGGGGCAGAATCAGTCAGATGTCAGGTTTAACCTTACTGAGTATAGAACCTTTGACCTGCAGTTTGTGCAGATTGGCTGTAGGCGGCATTAAACCCATGAGCTATCAGGGAGTATGTAACCTGCATGTTCAGCTGTGTGACAAACATGCGGTAGACCCGGCTTTTGAAGGAGTGCCTGGCAAACGGATGTTTGGCAGGCCCTGGCACTGGACACCCCGAACCGGCTCTGCTTTGAAACTGGCAGATGGGTGAGGTGTGTTAAACCAGCGCTGTGGCACACCCCATTGTTATATAAACAGAACTATGTTATCCCGATGTATGCTGCAATAGTGGGAGACATTCCTGTCGCGCTACACCCATAACAGAAGAGAACGCAATTCGTCTACCCAGGAATGCGTTAACAAACAAATCCTAGGGTAAATGAAAGTGTGCATTGATAACTGAATGAAGGATTTAACGCATGAATGAACGAATGCATTGAATAATGATTGCATGGATGAATGATTGAGTTTATGTTGAATGAATGAATAAGTGAATTATTTAACGTATAAATGATATCATGCATCAATATTTAAGTGAAAGATTAAACGCAGGAATATGAAAAAGCTTGTAAGAATGACTGAATGCTTGAATGAATGTAATTCATGACTGAACAAGGGAATTATTGAGTGCATGGATTAACAAATGCATTAGTGATCGAATGAATAATAGAGAACATATTCTAAGGCATGCTCGAATTAATGCATGCTGTGAAGAACCAATTCATTATTGACTTAATAAATGGACGGATGTATTGATGTACATGCGACTGAATTGATTTAATGCATGAATAAACAAGTTCATGAATTACTTCTTGAATGAATGAATTACATTTTGATGGTATGTATGAAATAGTAGGTTGGTGCGTTAAAAAATACATGATTAAATATATCTATGCTGCTACACAACATGGCTAAAATACATTCACACTGACAAAGCCGATAGCTCTCGCATTGCTGAGAACTATTGGTTTTGTCAATACTTGTTTTATAATAGAGACTCCTCGCCACGGCGCCCCACCTCCCACTGTTGTAGTATACAAACTTGCCGCACCCTAATCTGTATTGCTGGTTTAGCATTTCCATTGTTCAATGAGGAGCTAATACATAACATCCCAAGGAGTCCTCCACTTTAGTGTCAGCCCGGTTTCCCCTGGCTGGGCGTTTGAACAAACCTAATAGCCAAGAGGTGACCCTATTCGCAAACATTTAGAGGCGGGTGACAGTGTCCAGGGGCTAAGAAAAGAGCACATGAAAATCCTTGCCCATACATGACGCCTGTCTCTCATTTATTCAGTCCTGAGCAGCAATGGCATAGAGATTAACATCGGAAATCCTTCAAGAATCCTTGAAGGTATCTGATTATGGCATTAAGTGAGATGCTAATGCTTCTACCACTCTAGCTAAAGCTTGAATAAACGAGGGAGGCATATCGTTTCATGAAATCATTTTGATTCCCTTTTCTAAACGACAAAGCTTGGCTGAATATGCAGTATTGGCATGGTGGGTGCTTTACGAGTCCTCTCAGGCTTTTGTTGAGAGGCTCGACAAAGTTTTAACAGCTTTTTCTTGTGCATTAATAACCACATCCAAGCTGTAAAACAGCCCTGACAAGCATGCCCCCTTATTTTCTTATAGGGGTTCATTTACAGCAAAGCTGTAAGCATTAGGCAGAAAAAAAATGTCCTCACATCATGCTAATTTTTCAAAAAGTGATTATTGTGTTAATCAAAACAATTCAATCAGTCAAGAAGTGGTTACGTTCATTACACGCGTGATAGTTATAAACATGTTTACCATTGTTGTCATTATTGTGTATGTGTTATGATTAAAAATGTTTGCGCTTGAAGACAATTGCATTCAGTATATACGCTTATGCTGACATGTTTTTTTCGTAATTGCAGATTAGACCAACCTTTATATTAGAAGTTTACACGTTGTGAAAAAGTAAAAATAAAAGTATTACGTACCTCAGGCAAATATGCTTTCAAAAGTCTAGATCAAGAGCTGTGACTTTGAGATTTTTCTCCGCCTCCTTACATAGAAGTAACTTTTTTTGATGCTGGTTACTCTATAACACTCCTGTCACCACAGACCTAATTATGGGGTAGCCGTGCAACTTGTCTTAGGGTATATTTGTATATACAGTTTAGGAAATCTACCTTTTAAAGTTTGTGGCCCTCGATTTTTTTGCTTTTTATGGCCAAAAACAGCTGGAATTACCAATGTTTCTGTAGTGAGAAGGTATAAACATTCCTCGCTGCATGTCATCCTCCTAAAAACAATTATAATAGTTTAGCTATTCAATTAGCATATCTAACATACGTGCAAGGCTATCCCAACTGCGCACAAACAACGCAGATGGCATCAAATATATGCACCCCTTGCAGACTACATTAGGGTACTTGCCACCCAAATGTGGGAGAAACCTAAGTTTGAGCAAAATTACAGGTGCCCCCCGCGCCTAGGGGAGGGGCGACCTTAGTAGCGCCACGGGGCTGAGCCTCCTCCGGGGCCCCTGGACAAAGGAGGTTGGCTGTCCAGGGTGGCATAGAAATGAAACTTGCAAGAAATGAAACCTAGCAGGCTATTTAAGCTGTGCCACGGGGGGTTTCGTTCTCTTTGTCCCCTTGGTGTACAGCCTGGATTAAAGGAGCATCGCCAACCACCCACCCACCCGGCACAAAGAGTAAGGCGTTGCGGAGCGCTGACAGTTAACAACAAAGACGGATGCACAACAATGGAGCTGCATCCATTCCATGGACCCAAGGAGGGGGTAGATTCCACGTTTGCAGTGGGTCGGCGGGGAGGAGGGACTGACCTGCCGGTAGTCCTGGACTCTACTGCCCTAACCCATGATGTATGGACTGAGAACAGTCTTGGGAGGTTGCCTGTGGGCAGGTACCCCGGTGGGCCAGTGCGTTATGCGGTGCCCTGGATCTCAAGTAGTGCAACTGTTGGCTGTAGCGCATTCGGGCCTGCCGGCACAATGTGCGCAGCAGAGTGGAACATTGGTGGCCGAGCCGGACAACTTCAAATGTACGGCCAAGTTCTAGTGTACGGCCGAGTTAAAAAGTTATAGTGCAACTGTTGGCTGTAGCGCGTTAGGGCCTGCCGGCACAATGTGCGCAGCAAAGTGGGACGTTGGTGGCCGAGACGGCCAAGTTCAAATGCAAGGTCAAGTTCTAGTGTACGGCCGAGTTAAAAAGTTAAAGTGTAAAGTTCAAATGTAAGGCCAAGTTATTCTAGTGTATGGCAGAGTTAAAGTTAAACATGTAATGGGGTACTTAATTTCCTTACTGCCGTTAACATGTTGATGCAGCTAAAGTGTGATGCTGTGAATAATTCTTATATATCCAAGAAGGATACTTTATTTGCTAATGGTCTGTGGTTAATTCCTTGGCTTGATGTGAATAAAAGGCTACGCCGTGGACAATCTACCTTGATTCTGAGAGTTCTTGGGCGTAGTGGGGCTAAGGTGACAGAATTTGGGAAGGAGGGAATGTCACGTTGTGCGCATAATATTATGTATACACCGAAAATATCTCCTAAATGCCGTAAATTTTGCATTATAAAATTTTCACAAGATTGCCCAGGTGCGCAGTTGTGCTTACTTTTCAGCTACAGGAGACATATTTGTGCAGGAAATGTTATGCAGCAACAGTAACTCCTGCAGCACCACTGCTGAGAGAAATTTCCTCTTTGAACCAATCTCCTCCTTGTACCTGTCTTTACTTATGCCCTCGGAATCACTTATCACCTTAGATATCAGCAATCACATTTTGTGAAAATTTGGATAGTTGCATCTATTTCTGGTGAAAAATAATATGATTTTACACACTTTTAGAGAAAACCCTGTACATGAAATAAAAAGCAGCGATTTCACACTGTAGCAGGGGCCTCAGAGTTGGTATGACACTTAAAGTCATTTTTGGCACCGTAATATTAAATCTGATATTAGGTAACGCAACTGTCCATGTTTCTAGTGAAAGCAAGGCCTAGCTGCAAGATCGTCATATTTTACACATATAAGCTAAACCTCTTACGTGCAATAAGGATGGCATGGGCCCAAAAGTTCTTTATCAAAAGAGTATGTCTCAGTTTACACACTACATAAATACAGGACTCCTTATGTTTTTAGTTTGGTAGCTGCTGCAAACACAGTGGCAGCGAAATATGACTATATGGCGAAAATCTATATTATTGGTATGCTTAGATTTTTATTTTACATGTCCTCTACTAGAAATGGGATTTGTGGTTAACTAAGGTATGCACTGACGCCTGGCTGGATTCACCACTTTAGTCAGGGTAGGATAGATAAACGAGACAAGATAACATGTGCTCACCCTCTGGTAGCTTGGCACAGAGCAGTCAGGTTTATCTAACACCGACAGTAACACAATGAATACACCACCAAAATAATCCACACAGGTTTAGAAAACTAGATTAATATATTTAGAACAAAATAAAACCAAAACAACACAAATCCAATGTATAAAATTTGAGATTTCAAATTTTAAAGGAATAAATGTAGTAAAGTTCTTAGAAGAAAGTAGCGCTAAAAAAGTAGGTTGCACTGAACCGGGGCAAAGTCAAAGTTCGGTGAACCTGTCTTCTGTTTTGCAAAACTCCTGGCAGGGGAAGGCAGACACTTGTCAAAAACCATCCTTCAGTTGGAGGATCCTGTCTTTTATGTCTCCATCCACATGTCAAGAATCAACGACCCCAGAAGGTGTTTTTGAAGCCTGAGTGTCACATAGACAATCACAAACATAGCTTCTTGCAGGGGATGTTTAGAAGTTGTGTGCTCCTTTTTGATCATGAAGTGTCTGAAAAGGGCAGGTTTTTGAGTAGGACTAAGAAGTAGTGACATGGGAAATGTGCTAAGGCTCCAATAAGCCATTTTTGGAAACAAGGGCATACTAGCTTGTGGATTTGAATATCTGAACAGTAAGGGATATAATGCACTGGATGTTTTCTGTGATAGGCTGAGGGAAATTTTCCAATGACTACTTATCTACATTTATAAAACACTGTCCCCAACAGAATTGTACTGGGGCACAAAAGAACAAATATGCCCAGCAAAGAGTCATTCTTGACTGTTGAGGAATGACTGAAGAGTGCTATTCTAGCTCCCCTAGAATCTCCAAAGCCTATTCTCATGGGGATAACAATCTAGACTCCTGATGGTCCACATCTAGAGGAAGATCAAGTGCCTCCTGCTATGGACTATCTTTCTTTAAGACTGTGAACCACAGTGTGTCTAAGAAACAGAGGTCACAGCTTCTGTCTACAGAACAATCACTGAGACCAATTACAATAGGAAATTTAGTAGCTCTTTTCCTAACTGGAAGTAGGAGAAAGCTTATTCTCCATTTGAACCTCTAGCCTGTTGTCCATGGAGAAGTTGCAAGAAACCAAGCACCAAACTGAAATATCTTCAACACATATGCATGCTAACTTCATTTCTCTTTCTCTCTCTTTCATTCTCTATCTCTCTCTTTAAACTCCTGGCTACCTACTGCACAAAAATGATGCCCAAATTATAATAGCACTTTGGCTTCATATTAATTGTTGAACACGCCATAAAATGCTTATAATATACATACCATAACCTTCCCTTGTATGCAAATAATCCCAAGAGAGACAAATTGTCTGTGTTCTCTTGTCTATCCTCCTTTAATTTCGGTATGACGCCATGTCTAGGATGACAGGATACCTGGTCCTTTATTTACAGTATCTATATGGTAACATATCAGAGGAGAGCAGAGATGGTCAGGCTGTTAGGACTTTGCACTTAATGTATCTGCATGTCAACATGCCCATCAAGGAAAGGTGGGAAAGGCCCTGGATTCCACATATCTGGGTGGTAATAGACCCATAGATTTGCCCATCGCTACACCTAGAACAGAAAATTCCACTCACACACCCGGTACAGCACAGATATGCCATAAGGGGCTATCATGGGGCCATACAAGCACTCTATAATAACTCAACCTCCAGGAGAACGCATGTACAAGCAAATAGCACAGTAAAGACGTATAAGTTGGGTGTCAGCAGGCTTCCAATCACATTGTTTATTAAATAATGAAACACATATAAACATGTCAGCTGCGGGCCCACGGAATCATCAAACCAAAGTAACAAAACCAACCATTAAACACCAGTACAGTAAAAAGAAAAGCTAATAATATCTATCTAACTCAGTCCATATAAGCCAGGCTAGTAGGTGGATATTAGGAATTTCTAACGCCAATCAATATTTGCACAAAATTCATACATATGCACAGGTCAGGCAAAACACATACCAATAAAGACAATTATCATGTACGCATCTTGGTGAGACATCAGGCTATACTGAAAAAGCATAATAAATCTAATTATTAAAAAAAAATCTTCAAATATACTCTGTTAAACCTATCAGTCCTGGACCCTTGGAAGTAGTCCAGGAGATGCTGTGCCAGCCGAACTATGCTCCTGTAAGCAGAAACAACGCAGCGCAACGCATCTCCTAACAGCCGCATCAGAACCGCCATAGTGCAATGTATGCCCGATGCCAGACTTTGCATTACATTGCACAGTCTCCTTGGAATCACTGCTGCACAACGCATCCATGACGCACGCCTTTTGCATCGCAAGCCCCTTGTCAACGGCATCTTCAACCACAACGGAGGACCTTACATCACAGCCTCGCAGCTTCTTCTAAACTATCTGTGCGCAATGCATCTTTGACCCAGGACATTCCATCACAAGTCCCTCATCAAGGGCATCCTCAACGACAATGCAGGTCTCCACATCACAGCTCCACAGCCCCCTCGGAACATCCTCGACATGTGATCTCACAATGCTCTGCAAACCAAAATTTAAGGTCCTTTGTTTAGAAGGCCTGACTTGGTCCCTGTATCCAGCTCGCGCTCCATCACCAGCCTGAACTTGTGACTTTGTCCCAGTCCAAAACGACCAGATACCCTTTGTGCTTCTCTGCACTGTTTTCATTTAAATCTTTAAAATTGAATATTTCCAGTTCTACTGATTGAATTTTTGTCATTTTGAGGTAACATACTTTATCAAATTCTGCTCTGTTTTTTAATATGGATGGGATTTTTCTTATTTTGTGTTTTCACTGTTTGAAGGGCTGCATAAATACTTTACACTCCTCTAAGTTAAGCTTGACTGCTTCTGTGCCAAGCTACTAGAGTACTAAGCAAAAGTTAATTTGAGGTTTACTTGTGTTTCATCCTGACAAGAATTGTGGTTACTGCTTGAGTAGGGTTTCACCCTCCTCAATCAGTAACCCAATTTCCAACATGCACTCACTCTCACTTTCACTGCCTGCTACTAACCACAACTCATAAATAAAGCCACACTTTGGTTTGCACTGGAATCCTTGAGATCAGGGCAAGAAGAAACCAGCTCAATTAACCCTTCAATGCCAAACCAATGGCAGAATGTGTGCTATATAAATACATATAACATAAAATGATGTCACAAACAGGCATGATGTAATAAACGGGTCTAATGTAACCTATTAGCATGCTGTTATAAACAGGCTTGGTGTAACAAGCAAGCATGATGTAACAAACGTGACAAATGCAACTTGCACAATGCAACGTGGATGCGTAGGATCAACAGGGCTTGATATAAAAGAAGGTATCATGTCTTAAGTCCAATTTGTTGCATGCATGCAAAAATATACAGAAAAATGAATATATATTGAATTACAAAGTATGCTTAAGTATGCAACAGAAACCTGATGAGTAAAGAGCACTCTGTATACTAAATGTTTGAATCCCAATAAACTAACATGTGCAGACACCAAACAGATAGCTGTTTTTGTACAAACTTTGACTAGAAGTTGAATCTAAGACATTCAGAGTGCATTCTTGGAGTGACTGTTAATCCAAGACTCTTTTCCAAAAGTATGTGTACTCAAAAAATGTGTCTATGGTGGGGGTTAATCCCTGAAGAGAAATTATCTCTAAAGGTCTGTGGTACAGATGGGTGAATCTATATATTTAATTATGGTCTTGAATTGGGTCTTCGCTGTATTTCCTGTGTAAGCAATGGTGCATGAATTCCAAAGTTCACGGGGCATGGTTTGTACGGAAATGGCTCTTTTTGCTTGATCATCTCCAAAGTTTTGAACTGATGCTGCTGGTCAGTTCACTCTGAGAGTGCACTGAAGCCGGACCTCAGTGCCAGTGTTTTAACGATTTACAAAATATATGTTGAATTGGCTACGCCCAATAGGCATAAGGTTGCTTTTTTATACACCCCTAGTATATGGTACTAGGGTTACATAGGGCAAATAAGTTAAAGTGTCCACCCAGGCCTGCAGCAGTGATTGTGCCACCCTGAATGTGTGACAAAGTACAACATGGCTCCCAGCCTGCAACTGCAGCCTTTAAGGGCAGTTTTGAACTGGTAGTTCGACTTTGCCCTTAAAACCAACGGCAAAGCCCCCACTCCCCTTAACGATATATATAAAAGTCTCCTCTTAGGAAGACCTATCGAGCCATAGGGCAGGAAACCAATATTATTAATTTGGACAAGTACTTTTATATGTTCTAACAGTAAAACCCCTTGTTGTTTTTACTGTGGAAAGGCCAGTACCCCATTGGGTAGTACAGAGTTACAGGCTGATTTGAAACACACAAACGGTGATGGGAGGCTGGTTTCAATAAGTCTAACCACTAGTAATAGCTCACGTGGCACTCCAGCTCATTGTTATTTTTCTCACCATGCCACCACAGTTTGGACACTGCCATATGCAAATCAGTTTTGACCATGGTCGTGTTGGGAACAGTCCGTCCTGAACTGCCAAGCCAGGTTCTCCCTCAACAAGAACACATGCAACCCAGGACTAGTTTCATCTTAGTTATGGGCTCATCAGTCAGGTACAGCTTGGTTCCAATGACACAGTGAGCATGGGATCCAGGTATGGACATAACCATGCCACTTAGAGTGTGCATGAAACACAAAAAAGTTGATAGGAAGCTGCTTACAATAAGTCTTACATCGGACAATAGCAGGAGGTAGCACTCCAACCCATCATTCTTTTGCTTACCATTACACTTCAGTTTGGACCCAGCCATATGCAAATCAATTTTGACCCTGTTCCTCATGGAAACAGTCCAGCTCGAATGACCAAGTCAAGTCCTCCCTGAACTGGAACACAAGTAACCCATGACCGGTTTTGCCCTAGTTATGAGCTCATCAGCCTGGTGCAGCTTGGTTCCAGTGAAACAATGAGCATGGGACTCATTCATTAAATCTTTATTTCGATTTATAAAACCATAAAAGATACACAATAAACAGTTTATACATGTTTGATTTTAAAACATGATTTAAAATTCAAGACATTCCTTTGATATTGCGATTAACCCCTTCAGCGCTGCGCGGATTCCCGCGCAGTACTGAAGGATCTGAGCGCGGGCGGGGCCATGACGGAACGGTTCCGTCATAAGCACAGCCCAACCGACGTGCATGACGGAACCGTTCCGTCACAAGCGTCGAAGGGGCTAAAATGTAATAAAAAGATGCTAAGCTTCTAATCCTCTATAGGTAAAACCAGAGGAGAATAAGTTTAAGAGTCAAGACAGCAACCAAAGTGCATGTGCTTTTGAGAGTGCATATAGACAAAATGTAACAAAACGAGGCAAGTTCGTTCAGACCACTACGCATTATCAAAGTGCAAGTGCAAAAATAAGAAAGTACATGTTGGAAATTACAGCTACACATTAAAAGATTAAAATTTCAGGCCTTTTTTCTCTCTTAATATACCCTCAGCAAATAAGTATCTACTGACACTAAAAACATTTTTCTGCAAGGTATTAGTTTTTAGTATTCTAAACGCTTCAGAACAAGACCTAGTTACCAGGTTTCGACAAATGGGTCCAATCCATTTTTGCCTTGGCATGGCATATACAGGGCAAAAGAATAAGATCGGTATCTCATTTTCTAATGAGTTGTGTTGACATAAGACACAGCAGTCATCATTATTAGTCACACCAGTCCTTTGACCCTATTCCGTTTGAATTAATTTGCAGTATACCATAGCAACATTTCATATACAATGTTTTTGCTAACTGGGGCTGTACCTCATCCAGGTATTGTTCAAAAACTGGGAATGGTTTTACAAGCAGGAACTGAGATGTTATTCTACCTGTGTCTGGGTTGTGGGAAACAATATTCTGTATGAACACCCAGAAAGCAGTTTTCAATGCCCTTTTGGCTGTTGCTGTCAGTAAAATAGGAGTTTCCCGAAAGTGCTTTAGCCCAAGTTTATCAAAACATGTATGCACATGTTTAACCCACTGGAGAGTGTTACTTTTGTCAAACTCTAGGATCTCCTCTAGCCCTTCCTTGTAACTAGCTAGTTCTGTTTTAGTCCAAATTCAGACCCAAACCAACAAGGGTCGCAATATGGCCCGATGGTCAATACGTTTTATATCCAAGTCCATAACAATGGGTATGATAGGTGTTCGCACAGGAAGATGTAGCAGCAATCTACAAAATGCATTTTCTTGCCTGGCAAATGTGTTCCTACAGCTAGCCCCCCATATGTCTGCACCTTAGAGGGATGCTGCTTGAGCTCTCTATTCATACACTTCAAGTGCTGGGGACACTGCCTTTGTGATACTATTCCCATGTTTTTTTATTATTGGTATGGAGTTTTGACTCAGGATAGTCTTACTTTTTTCCAAATGTGGGTGCCAGGTCATTTTAGTGTCTATTTTATGCCTAGATAGTTAAAATTTGTCACATGTTTTAGCTTTTGTTTTTGGACAGTTATATTCTTCTTGAATAATCTATGTGGGTTGACTGCCATATATTTTGTTTTGCTAGAGTTAATTTCTAGGCCCTTGGAATCGCAATAGACACTAAAAGAATCTAACAGACCTTGTAAGCCCCTCGGGGTCTGCGACTCTAAGATAGTGTCATCCGCAAATAAAATAGTGGGTACTGGCATCCCACCTAACTTTGGTGAGTCATGTGTGCATCCCAAAAGGTAATTTGTAGCATTATTGACATATAATGAAAATAGGGTTGGTGCCAGTACACAGCCCTGCCTTACACCTCTCTTTATGGAGATTGCCTCAGTAAGCTCTCCCCTTGGACCCCATCTAACCCCTGCATAATTATCTTCGTGCAATCCTATTATTTGCATAAGAAGATCCTCTGGTACACCTTGGCTTCTTAAAGATTTCCAGAGCAAATCTCTGTGGATGAGGTCAAAGGCACCTTTAAAATCTATAAAAGCTATATACAAGTGACCTTTTTAAAAAATCGTATATTTCCAGCTCATACAAACAAATTTAAAAACTTGATCAATGGTACTGGTCTTGGCTCTAAACCCAGCCTGGTATTGGGATAAAATGTGGTTCTCCTCAACCCAATCGTTTAATTTTGATAAAATCTGCTTAGCATATGTTTTTTGAAGAACGTCAATTAAACTTATTGGCAGGTAATTAGCAGGGTTTTGGAGATCTCTATTTTTTAAAATAGTAATGATTTCAGCTCCTTTCCAGGACTCATGTTTTGGAGCACCTGCACAGTATTGCAAAGGCAGTTGACGTATGGCCCCCATACAGCTTTATCGGGCTTTAGCAGGTCGCCAGGGAGTTTATCTGGGCCCGGGGCTTTCCCGGGTTTTATTGAATCGATTGCTGCTAGGGTGTCCTCTAAGCTAAAGGACGGTGTTGTTATTGGAGAATTTGTTGCACTACCTTGCTGGATGTTTAATCTCTCCATTGCAGTCCCTGAATACATTTTAGGGAAGTGATCTACCCAAGTACCTGGATCTAAAAAGAGATCTTTGGTACTTCTTCCATTTTTGTTTCCTTTAGCAACCAAACTCCAGAAACTTACATGATCCTTACTTTTTGCTGCAACAATCAGTTCTGACCAGACACTATCATCCCACTCTTTCTTGGTTTATGTTAACAATTTTTTTTATATTTTAACCTTTTATCTCTTAGTGTAATAACATCATTATTTTTTGCTGCCGTAATTAGTTCGCACTTGGCTTTACGACACTCACTATTAGACCATTGGTTTACTAGATATTTGGCAGCTATCCTCCCCCCCTTCTTTTACCCCAGGCATCCTACTTTAAATTTGTTTTAGTTTGTCTACCATTATGTTGTGGATCTGTATTATTGGAAACTCTACAGTAGGCAAGTCAATATACGGGGAGATAACTTCTGAAATGGTGTTATAAATATTTGTCATGATCTCGTCTTTACCTACTATAGAAGGCCATTTAAAAGCTCTACGATTATTAGTGACTGTGGGTTCTATTGGGAGAGGAATGTTATCATTGTCTTACCAAATAGTAGGATCGAAAGAATTACCTGCTATTGTGAGACACAGAGGATAGTGATCACTGTCATCCCTAATTTCGACCTTTAAGTCATGGACATTTGACCAAAAGTTAATGGAGACCGGTATATAATCAATGATGCTCTTGCAACTCCCTCTGCTGAATGTAGCAGCACTTGGTCTATCGCACGGTAAAAGACCATTATAGACCCTAAATCCATGCCCCACGACTAGTCGAGTAAGTTGTGATACTAAAACTGTACAGGGTAATACAGGGTTGCTATCCAGTGGAGGAATATTGTTTACAGTATCCTCCTCTTCAAAAATATTTTCTAAACCAACTACTGTTCGTACTTACAGTTGAAATCTCCCCCCACAATTACTATAGCCCTTGGACCTATTCTGCTTAAGTACTCATCGAATAGCTCTAAAACAGGGGATTCCTTACTCAATGTGCTTGGTCTTTTGTAGATGTTTACTATATGTATTTCATTTTTATCACTTGTAGAGATTTGTATTCCAATTATGTCCTGTGATGCAAAGAGTCCAACTGGGTTATATCAACAGTGAGGGTGATCTTAACCCATATAACTAACCCACCCAATGGTCTGCCTCTTAATGATGGGGTTACATTCACACTATGGGGCCTATTAGGATGGCGGGCAGACTTTCGTCTGCCCGCCACCCTAGCGGTGCTGGGACCGGCCGCCAGTGGTGCGGCGGTCCCGCACCGTCAATTAGGATGCCACTGCCACCATGGCGGTGGCATCCCCTATTCCCAGCATTGTGGCGGGCGGTGCTCACAGCACCGCCTGCCACAATGCTGGGAATGCACGTTGTGCATTGGCATGCACAAGGTGACAGGCACCGCGCGGTGCCTGCCGCTTTGTCCATGCCAATGCAGGGGCGTACCATAGGAACTCCCCATGTGCACCCCCCAGACCCCCAACTACCTGGGGGCCCGCTATGGGCCCCCAGAGGCAAAGACCACATGCCTTTCCATGGCGGCAACGCCACCATGGAAAGGCACATCTCCGCCTACATGCTAATATAGATGGCGGTGTCTTGCAGACACCGCCACCATGTTAGACCCCTTTTCTGCCCGGTCTCCCGTGAGACCGGCGGAAAACCGGTGGATGGTCTTTCCGTTTGCTGGGGTCCCCTCCGCCATCCTAATATGGCAGGGGGAAGGGAGGAGGGCAGAGAATTAAGGCAGGTGGATCGCCACCGCCATATGGCCAGTGGCGATCCGCCCGCCATTATAATAGACCCCTATATGTTTTATACCCAAGCTTATATGGGGTTTCCAGGGCCCATATTTCTTGTAGCAAGCAAACTTCATTATTATAAATATATTCGTGCCCTTCAGTGTCATTCAACTTCCTTTTCAGTTCTGCAATATTCCATGATATCAATTGTAGTGTAGGTTGCTGGCTTGGTATATTTAACATGTCTGTTTCATCAAGGAGTCGGTCTGCCCTTAATTCACCCCTAGTTTCTTCAACTTCATGATTATCTTTGTGAGGGACATGGGACTATGATTCAACTCTAGGTAAGCCCAGTTCCTTGCAGTATAATAGAGTACAGATCGGAGAGACCGGTGGTACCAGGCAATCCACCTTATCTGGCCCTGGCCGTGCGACAGGACGCTTTTGAGCTTGGGGCTGGAACATACTATTTAAGTTCTATTTCATCTGTATGCCTGTCGGAGTAGGTGGACATGCTATCACTTCAAATGCTATTAAATTTTGCAACAGGTTCCCCTCTCTTAAATGTAACTCAATGCAATCCAATTGAGTAGCATGGTGACTCAGGCTTTTGGCTAATAGTATGTCATCTCAGATGACCGATCTACAGCCCCTAACCTTTCTGATCCAATGGATCGATTTATTGATTAGGGAGTTGTGGTCTTCATATTTATTGTGTAACGGTATTTTAGGCATATAAACCAGGAAGATACTTTTTGACGAGGAACTGGACAGTACAAGTGAGTCGCTTGAGTATCGCATGTTGTTATCCTTAGATATGTCATTTCTACCTGATTTTCTACCCTTTGGTTCCTGAGCCTTTGGGAACGATGGTTTTATAGGGGGGCATGTAGGAATGGACATCAGAGGAGGGATGTTGGGCATGAAATTTCGAGGAGCAACATTTATCTGGTGCGAAAGAGGGAATATTACAGGACCACTGGAATAGTCTGGAGCGCAAGTTTTGGGTGGGTCCCTACCCAGGATTTTTTTTACCTTATCTTTAAGGTCTAAAATTAATAATTTAAGTGAATTAACTTCCGCCCTTAGGTCATTGATAATCCCGGTCGTATCCGTCCCCAAAATGGACTCTCCTGACTTGGTCCTGTTTTTATCATTGTTACACTCATACTCATCTTGCTCCCCACATGCAGGACCAAAACTAGGCGAGTGTGTCTTCATCCCTACCTCGATCACTCTCACTACATTGTTGTCTGTTATGCCTAGTAGGGGAGAAAACCTATTGGTCAAGGGGATTGTGGACGAGATATTCAAACTATCTATTTCACCAATATCGCCATTTACCTCAACTGTCTGACTTCTACCATCAGCTAAAGAAGAACCATGCATGGGACGCACATCTGGGCATATGCCATTGCCATTGATACCCTAGTATCCTGGTTTGTTATCTGGTCACCTTGTGTTCTTATATGAGAACTTGTGGCTACTTGCTCTTTGTTTTTTGTTCCTGTGGTTGAAGATAAGATTTGTGGTTCAATTGAATTTCTATTTTCACCCACAGGTCTTGTGGTTATGGTTTTAAATTCAGACCTCGGTTTCATGAATTCGGTGTTTGTCATAGCATGTTTTGTTGGATTTGGTCCCTCACTTAGATGTCTCGATGCTTTACTATTTTCTTGTTCAAATAAAATAGATTTTCTTTGGAGAAAAATATTTGAGCTTGCCATTTGGTCATGCAAATTTGACCCTGGGCTGCTAGAATCCGCTTTTGATGTATTATTACTGTGGTTATTAATCTTATGACAAGGCTGTTGAATAAATATTGGGTAGATTTGTCTTTTTTCCTGAGCAGCTTGTTTGCTAACACTGTGCCTAGCCCTCCGAGCTCGTTTTCGTTGTCTTTTTGTTTGTGCACCACTTAATGAACTGTGTATGGACATTGATTGTTGGATGTTTTACTTATTTCCTGTTCCATTTGTAACTGCGACTTCCTTATTTTTCATGATACCTTCATGCAAGAGGTTGCAAGTCCTGCTCTACCTTGTTTGTCATCCTTTTGTTTAGCTGTGGTAATACGTTCCATATTTTCAGATGGTTGAACTACAAGTAAGATTTCCGGGAGTATTTCTGGGAGGAACGCCAATTTATCTATTATCTGACCACATCCGCAATTTAGATTCGACAAATGACCACTGTCTTCAAAATCATTTTTATTTCCTTTTGTAATTTGTGCTGTTATTGAATCCAGTTTTGTATTTATTCCTGTGATGTGTACCGCAATCAGGTTCATTAAATCAATCTGAACCTCTAATTTGTTGGATTGGAAGTTTAATACATCTATGGCTTGCTGTAGTGCTCTTAGCAGCGTTTTGCTCCATGTGGCTTTGTGAAATGATTGCGTCAGAATCCCCGAAATTGGTTCTATTCCACTGACTGATGAGATCGTGATTGGGGGTGACAGTATCTTTCGACTTTCTGGAGGTTGAACGATTCTGTTGTTATTTTTTCCCTCCCGCTGATCCGGGCTGGCAGAGTGTGCCAACGGCTGGGATTTTCACTTGTTTGTTTGTATGAGTATCTTCTTGGGTTTGTGTATTTATTTCCAAAGCTTGAATGAGATCTGCATCATTTGACATGGAGAAAGAACTGATCCATTTGTCTATTTGTATCTTTTCTTGGGTATCAGTTTTACCAAAGCCTCCTTTGCTATCCTTATTATTTCTCATTTCCCTATCCTTACTTAAGTCTGATGAAGCCTTGGGCAAATGGACCTGTGCTGTTATTTTTATCAACCCTCTTTTAATGGGTTCCTCTTCACGATCAGCCACCCATACGCTTGTTTCTTGGCCAGAGTTTTTATTTTGTGGTGAGATTTCACTTAATTGGAATGGTTTTGCTTGCAGTTTTTGGGATCCCAGTGTCGGGGGGCTTGCTTCTCCTGATTTTTGGGGGATTATAGGACTTGGCAAACTGGAAGCCTCATCTGGGGAGGCATAGATTGCAGCGATTGGATCCTTTTGAAAATAAAATTTCTGTTTTCCATTTTTCCCCCCAAATTTGAAAAGAGCTGGTTCTGGTGTCGGTGCTGGGACCAGCCTCTCTATTTGCAAAATGGATTTCTCTTTCTTTTTCTTTAAATTGAGAGTTATATCTTTTGTGGATGCTCTCATCATGGATTTGCTCGGAGGTGCCTGGCGGATTTTTCCTGATCTCATACTCCTTTACTACTTGGCTCAACCCACTGATAAGCTGCTCACTGGACCTCTTGTAGGCTGGGCTCTCTGCAAAATCTCTGCAATGGGGCAAGTTGGAGGAACACTAGCGTATATTTTGACTGCCCACTTTTTTTTCTGTTATGTGGGCACTTTCTCTGGGTGTTCGTAGTTTGTCCACTGTGTAGCGTGGCAGTTTACTGATCGTATTTCCTAATGGAACGCCTAGTTTTTGTAAGCGTATTCTTAATGATAGCTGCCGCGGGAGCGCCCCTTCTGTCCAGCTACCACTGCCCCGTTACTACTTCCAGCTTTCCAGGTTAGGCGGATTTGGGGCCAAAGGCAATTTAGGCTGTGCCAGTGGCCTTGGTTGTTTACTGCTTTTGGCCTTTTCTGTGGTTTCAAAATACTTCACTTTCGCATTCTTCTAACTTCCGTACTTTGATGACCTGCATTTCAGTAATTGTTCACAACCTCACTACCACCACCCCCACAGATCAACCAGGCTGGTGGTAGAAGGAGGGAAGGAAATAGTGGAATGACAAGTGACGACCGCTTCGGGGCCGCAGGCTGCACCTGATCCTAGTCAGGCTGCCTCCACGGTCTACCGGGGTCATACACTTCGCGGCCACCAACTACCGATGGCCACACCGGATACAAAGTTGCCCCCGCTCACTAACAACCGTTAATGCCAAATTGGTGCTGTTTGTGACTGTTTAGGGCTGATTGGGGCTGTTTTATAACTTTCAATAACTTTTGGTGCCTTTGGTGCCTTTATAACTGGCGACTTTTAATGACTTTTGGTGCCTTTGGTACCTCTGTAACTGGTGAACTGGCGATGATGGCGGTAATCCCCCTTTTTTTTTTTGCTGGCATGGTGCTATTCCACCCTGGTGAGTGCGGGGGCAGAAGGGAGGGGCAGGAGGGGGAGCGGGGGCCTCTCATTGTTCCCAAACTCACTTTCGCTGCTTGACCCCGCTCAACCCAGCAACCTGGCCCTGTCTCTGGCTCCTCTTGCGGAACTGCACCTTCAGCTGGTAAAGAGGATATTTGCCTAGGCTGTAGTGTTAAGGAAAGAGGGAGCGAGCGGTGGAGCAGGGGAACGGGAGAGTGAGCTGCTGGGCCAGCTCGCTTTTACTCCATTCGCTTGCTCAACCCGGCTCCCGCTTCGGCTCCGGTCACAACTTCACACCGGCTCCACTCCGCTCGAACTGCGGACCAAACTGCGGGCCGAGTGCTGCTAGCAGACTCCTCCTCCTCTCAGGTGAGTGAACGTCGAGAATCAGAGAACCGTGTGGTTATGGGCTCATCAGATGAGTACAGCTTGGTTCCAAATACACAGTGAGCTTGAGACCAATGTCTGGCATTGCACAAAAGGTGATAGGCGTCTGCTTGCAGTAAGTCTAACCACTGGCAATAGCTCGGGGAAGCACTCTAACCCATCATTCTGTTGCTTACCATGACACCTCAGTTTGGACCCATCCATATGCAAATCAGCCTTGACCCTGCTCCTCATGGGAACAGTCCAGCCTGAATTTACAGGCTGATATCTCAGCCATGATTACTTTGGAGTTGCACTACTAAATGGGCACTTCAAGATATCAAATTAATTGTGGCATTAAACGTGACCTAATGCCCAAGTCGAATTTAATGTCATGGAAAAGCAACTTTTAAAAAGTGGCCAATCTATTGGCCAGTTTGTATGATGGCCAATTATAGTTGCTGGCAACCAGACAGCCCACCTGGGGGTTCATGTGAATAACTCCTGAACCCAGGAACAATCAAAGCCTACTGCAGAGGGATGTGTTACCTCCCTCTCACAGAAACTCCATACAGATGTTGGCATAAAAATCAAAGGAGAAGCCATCTTGAATGTACAAAGGGAAATCTGACTTGATGGGGGCACATTTTCAGAGTGGACAGAATAGTGCACTCTGGGATAGGTAGACGCCACACATAGCCGGAAGTTGTTATAAGGCTGGAAGGATCCTGGCAGCCCATAGGCTAATGATTGCATTGCCCCCAGGGCACTTTCTGGGTTTAAATGTGGTACCTACCCCTGGCACCCTGAACCTCAGATCATATCTGAACTGGAGAAAGAAGAACTGCCCTGCGGACCCCTGGACCTGGCAAGAGAGGCTGTACCAACTGCTTGAATGCATCTACTGCTACTTTGGCTAGTGAAAAGAGGTTTGCGCCTAAAGGTAAACACCAAAAGTCTAAAAGCTGTCTCCCTGTTCCAGCGCCTGGGGTCATAAAAGCCAAAGTGGCCTGTTCTGACACTTCAGCCACTTTCCAAGAATGGCCGCTGACTACCAATGTGCAGCCAAGAAGACCACCCCTCGATGCTCAAAAGTTGCACCTATGCCTGTTAGACCAGGACGAGTCATCAGAGTGTGGATTGGTCACCAAAGAAGGACACTACACTGCACCAAAGGAAATCACTGGAGCAGCTGTGCCCAGAGATCAGTAGCCCAGTCACCACTGGACTACTGCTGGTTGAACAAGGGCTTCGAGGCACCAAGACTCCTGTGGCTAAAGTCACCTCACCTCAACAGTGGACTGAGGACCTTCCCCCAAAAAAGATCCCCAATGACTGCACAGCACCCAGAGCATCTTTTAGCATCCTCAGCATCCTGTATCCTCAGCAAAAGGACTACTCCTTTGAAGTCTAGGCCAGTCCTTGCATGAAGTGTGGAACTGGACTCAAGACTGCTGGGGTGACCAGAGAACTGTCTGAATACTTCTTGCTGGCCCCCTGACCTTCTCTATGTCAGAATTGGTCACACAAAATGGGCCAGAGTAGTGAAATACGGCTCTTTCAAACTTTCCAAAAGGTTTCAGTCTTTACGGTTACCAGTGTTCGTTTGCACTTTGGGCTAAAAAGCTAAGATTTACGTTTTACTTACAAATATATACCTCCGGAACCCTCCACTAGATTTTGCTCATCTTGGTGCCTTCAAATATGTAAAAATTAAAGCAATCTTTCTTTGTGTTGGATTTCTTTTGTTTTGTGTGACTTTCTTATTCAATCGTTTGGTGCGTCTTATAACTTTATACAAGTTCCTTTGTTTAATCCTTGCTGATCGAAGCCACAGCTTCCCAGGGTTGAGACAAAGGTTTTGGAAATTAGCCTGACTGGACCCAAGATGGTTTCATGAGTGTGTTACTTGGTGAGGTCACATAACCACACCATATAATACACCACAATCCTGACATGTTTCATTGATTAATCATGGGTCATGCTCAAAAGAACGGCTAGCCAAATCTTCAGGTATCTTCCTTATAGTTACATCTAAGTTGAAAACTGTTTATGGGAGGAATTCACTTACTTTCCAAGAATATATCAAGTGAGAGCTTGCCTGGATTTGTTTTCTTACAACACAAACTAGCCTCCTATGTTCTGCTGCTTTATACTGCATAGCTGGTTATGCCTTGTTCCTTGGGACTTACTTTCTTTAAGATGTTTACAATTTATTGATATATGGTACTTTCCTTCCAAAATGGTTGAGGCAAACACAAAGACATACCCCCAAGAAAGTGAAATAATTTGAGTGAGAGGCTTTAGAATTGTTTACTAAATTCCATTAGTTCTATAAGCTACTATGTGGGCAATGTCGCACATCAAGGAACAGTGTAAGTATAATACAAAAAGTTAATGTACAGAGATGCACGGGTAACGATAACCGCGAAAAGAACAGATGGTGGACAAAATGCTGAACAAATGAAACATTCACCCTCCGTCACAGATCTGGGTTCAATCCATCATTTATTTTTTTGCTCACCATGCCACCCCAGTTTGGACCCAGCCATATGCAAATCAGTCTTGGCCCTGCTCCCCATGGGACCAGTCCAGCTGGAATTGGCAAGCCAGGCCCTCCCTGGACCTAAAACAAGCCTGGGAGCAGTTTGGGGTATCACCCCTTATCAGCCAGCCTAGCTTGAATCTTGTGACACAGTGAGCCCGGGACCCACGGACAAAACCAGAAAGAACAGATGATGGACAGAATGCTAAACAAATCAAACATTCACCCCCAGTCCCAGATCTGGGTTTAAGCCATAATTTTATTCAATCACCACGCCACCCCAGTTTTGACTCAGCCATTTGCAAATCAGTCTTGACCCTGCTCGCCATGAGAACAGTCAAGCACGAACTGCCAAGCCAGACCCTCCCTGGACCGGAAACAAGTATCCAGGGACCGTTTTCGGGTTATCACCCCTCATCAGTCAGGCTGGCTTGAATCCAAGAGACACAGTTAGCTTGGGAGCAATGCCTGAATATACCCTTCCCACTTAGGGTGACAAAAGCAAAAAGAACAGATGATGGAGAGAATGCTGAACAAATCAATCATTCACCCCCAGCTGAACATATCAAACATTCATCACAGTCATAGATCTGGGTTGAATCCATCATTTTTTTTGCTCACCCCAGTTTGGACCCAGCCATATGCAAATCAGTCTTGACCCTGCTCCCCATAGGAACAGTCCAACCAACACTGACAAGCCAGGCCCTCCCTGGACCAGAAACAAGCATCCTGAGACTGGTTTCGGGGTATCACCCTTCATCAGCCAGGTTAGCTTGTATCCACTGACACAGTGAGCGCTAGACCCAGGTCTGGGCAGACCATTCCCACTTAGGGTGACAAAAGCAAAAAGATCAGATGATGATATTTTCACAGCTTGGGTAATGATAACCAACTTCTGCCTTCACTTCGATTCCAGTAGATGTAATCAAACACTTCCTTGTCTAGAAAAAATGTTATATTATGCAAAGAAAACAAACTGAGCGCAAAGACACAAAGAAAACAGAATCACTACTTCAAATTCCCCAAAAGACCTTCGTACAAATTGAGTAGATTCATCTCGAAGTGTAGGGAGCTTACTTCATGCTACACACATCACACTTTTTTTTTCCTTCTTTTTAGAGTTGTTCTCAATAAATTCACAACAAAACTAGCATATCAGTCTGTTCGACCATCATCCGCATTTGCTTCCTCTCTGGACAGCATACACCATGTAGCAATGGATTAAGCCATTTCAGTCATTAGCATTATTGCCCTGTGAGTGACTAAATTGTTCCTGGTCACTGGTGCACATCTGGTATACAGTCGGTGCAGTCCAGTACTTGACTACTTTACTTCTCCCTTTTTCATCTACTCATGTTACAGCTCCCCTTTAGTTCTTTTCTTTTGCTTTTTATAGATCATGTGGCTGCTCCCCAGAGAACACATAGGGCTAACAGGTTCGATGTTTTTTGTTTATATATATACTTTTTATTGAAATCATATTGATAACATGTTTATATTTATTTTCATTGTATTCTTTAAATTGTCTAGTATATGGTTAAAAAAAAAATTGCATCCCAAATATAAAACAAGAATAGAAAAATGCTTGTTAATTCTTGCTGCACCCACAACCATGGCAAGATTCAAAGCACAAGTGAAACAAAATGACTCTATAACACGACAATGTCCTTCCTTCTGGTGATAAAATGTAAAAAATAGAACGTGATTGCAATGATTCACAATAACTCCAGTGTTCTCCGAGTGGCTTCTACAACAGGCAATTAGAGAAACAGACAACTTGCAAATGCAAATATAATATATTCCCATAACCTTGCCCAGCTACACCAATCACATGGCTAATTCGCAGTGATGTGGACAATGGGGAATGAGGAGGAATCCGTTCTGGCACTCGAGGTTGCTCTGATGAAGTGTCCCAGCTCCATGCCTGCCGCTGCACTTGAAGAGCATTTAAAGAACATGAATTTTGAAAGGGTGTCAGAGGCGCCGAGCAGCCATCCATCATGCGCCGCAACGACCAGCGTAAAATAGCCTGCTAGCTCTCGAGTGTCTCAATTTGTGACAGTTTGTAAATGGATCACATTATGATCCATGATCCGGGTAACTACATTTGAGATTCGGCGCCTGCCTTGGTACATGACCTGCATAGCCAAGGAAGGCCCCGCTGTGCAATTGCACAGTCTCACCTCATTATACAAGGGGACACTGATAGCCATGAAGGCAGAAGTACAAAGAAGGATGGGAGGACGATCCTGCTGTGGATGCCATCCTTCAGCTGCAGTTGATTTTAACATTAAGTTAAAGGAGGGAAAAAATGAAAACGGTCCTCGTGCACATTGGCGCCACGCGCTCACTTAAAGCGGCAGCGCGGTGTCAAATCATCGAGAACGCTTGTCAGCTACAGGGGCGCCGTCCATCCGTCTTCTGCTAGTGGAGCAAGTGTCTTTTTCATTTATAAACAATCCATTCCAGTCTTTAGTGACGCCTTTGCATGTCTGCAGAGCGAAGAACCCCTCCGCTAGCATCGACAGTCTACATTTTGCTTCCAATTGAATATTTTATGGAAGCTTTGGCATGGAGCGGAAATGAGGCTTTGTTCCCATGGGGTAGCTTAGTCAGTGAGATTTGGGAGGCTCGAAAGTGGGAGTGGCGAAGGGAATCTAAAAAGCAATGGGCTGCAGGGTGGAGAGGCGACATGACCAAGGTTCGAGATGAACTGTTTATATGAAGAACAGAGACAGCGCTGATTTGAATTAAGTGGGCTTCTGTCTAGAGTGGCACAGTAGGTATAAAACTATGGGTTGGAATCAGGGGTCGAAGTGCATTAAAAAAAAGTATGGGAACTTCAATGCTTCGTGCAATGGAGACAAGGTCAAACACGTGGCTAAAAAAAACAAAATATTCTTTAACTTTTTTCGGTCTTTCACCTTCAAGTAACTACATATAAAATAATGCATTACTGTACATCATAAAACCTCTATTATTTAATGCACTACAGAGGTCTGTCTGCGTAACCAGAGTCACAGATTTGAAACTTGATTGGTGCATTGCAGAATAGTGACGTGTATTTTAATCTATTTATTTTTTGTGTTCAATAATTTTTATTGCCGTTTAAATAACCAAAGTACAGTACAAAAATGCATAGGCCTTGCATCAAACAAGATATAATCAAAACAATTCATTGTATTATAGTACATAGAATGAAATATGTGCAATATTACATCATCCTATCCAAAGGACAACATATTGCGGAAACTATTTAAGACAGACATAAGTGGCACAGAAAAATAAATAGAGAAATCCCGTAAAGCATTAAGGTGTAGGGTTGTATGCCTTCAATAATTTATAATAGAGCTAATTGATGTAAGACAAGAGAGATTCTGTTTAAAGATGACAAAGAATGTAGCAAGGTATATGACCCGATCTTGCCATGCAAACAATGAATGTGATGAAAATGGAAAAGGAGAAGGAGAGGAAAGAGGGGGAAGTGCACAGCTAAGTCCCATATCTAGAGTCAAGATAATGCAACTCCATAGATTATAATATTTACATTATACTTGTAATGAAGCAAATTTGACTAACGAGAGTCAGACAGTAGGGTATATCTGAGAGAAAGACCTTCTTTTTGAGTGTGAATTATGGTCACTTCTTAAAAAGGAGACCCATGCCCACCAAGTGGATGTATGTCGTTACAACGCACACTTTTACAACGCATGCACTTACAACGCATTTTTTACAACGCAACATCCACTACAACGCATTCCATTACATAGCATGACACTACAACGCATTTTTAAAAACTACCTTTACAACGCATTCCATTACATCGCATACTACCTTTACAACGCATACCATTACAACGCATAATATTAAATTGCATTTAAGGTAAGTATTGGATAGTATAGGGTTAAAATTACTATTCTAACTCCAGGGGGTGCAACAGTAGGGTAAGTGTTGGATAGTATAGGGGTAAAAATTACTATTCTAACTCCAGGGGGTGCAACAGTAGGGTAAGTGTTGGATAGTATAGGGGTAAAAAATGCTATTCTAACTCCAGGGGGTGCAACAGTAGGGTAAGTGTTGGATAGTATAGGGGTAAAAATTACTATTCTAACTCCAGGGGGTGCAACAGTAGGGAAAGTGTTGGATAGTATAGGGGTAAAAATTACTACTCTAACTCCAGGGGGTGCAACAGTAGGGTAAGTGTTGGATAGTGTAGGGGTAAAAATTACTATTCTAACTCCAGGGGGTGCAACAGTAGGGTAAGTGTTGGATAGTGTAGTGTAATATTATGCGTTGTAATGGTATGCGTTGTAAAGGTAGTATGCGATGTAATGGAATGCGTTGTAAAGGTAGTTTTTAAAAATGCGTTGTAGTGTCATGCTATGTAATGGAATGCGTTGTAGTGGATGTTGCGTTGTAAACAATGCGTTGTAAGTGTAGTGCGTTGTAACAGTTGCGTTGTAAACGTTGTTCCCCCCACCAAGTATGAAACGAAATGTGGATGAAAGATTTCCCTTCCGATAAAATAACCATCACAGCAACCAAGAGGAGTATGTCTAGAAGAGCCATATCATTACAGCTTAAGGTAGTCAAGTATTTGGATGCTCCAAGTCCTAAAATTGCTGTAGGGTAATTTAAAAAAATCGAGAATGTCGGCAATTGGAACTGGACTTGGTCCCAGTATGATTTGAGAAGACGGCAGTGAAAAAAACATATGTTGGTGGGAACCAGTCTCCTCTCCACAGTTCCAACATTTTCCATCCTCACGAAGCTTCAGTTTATGAAGCCTAGCAGGTGTCCAGTGTAGAAGGTGCATAGCAAAGAATTTCATCTGGAAAATAAATGGTGCAATTTTGTTCCTCAAGGTCATTTTGTTAATGTTCTGCCTTCCTTCGTCAGAGATGTGTCTAATTGTTGCTTTGTCAAAATGATAGGCCCATTCAATGGCAAGGGAAGACTGTTGGGATGGGGGAAAGACTAGATGGTATCCTGTATATTTTAGAAGCGATGTGACCAGACCTAGGCCAACTTAATAGGTCACCTGGTAAGGAAGGAGGGTTGGGTTTGCTAATTTTGACTTTTGACTTTAAACAACTATAGAAGTCTAGTGCTGCAAGATTGTAAGTATGAGCTAAACTAGAGGAAGGTAAGGGACACTTATTATCATGGTTTTTTAATGCTACAAGGTCAGTCTGTGACAGAAAGCACTGTAAATATGTAAGTTAATATTTTAAACTTGCATTACACACAGTATAAGATAGGCTGCTACAAAATGTGCAAAAAGGTTTAAGATTAAAATGTTTCCAAAATAAAAATGTTAGTGTTCCCCAGACTTTATGTAGCGCAAGTTTTTATAACTGTCTTTTAAATCACATACTTCACAGTTCAGCAGGTAGCTCCATTCTAATACCTTTCAAAAATAATAAATCTGTGTCTTTGGTAAGCTCCATGAGACTCTATCAATTAAAGCCAATATTGGCTTCCAAGCCCTCTTTCCATTTGCAGATTAAGCATTTGCTCACATTTACATTTTTTCAGGCAAGCAGGCACCCAGGCAGGAAGGCTTGTTTAGCTGTCTGCCCCTCCCTTGGTTTCACAGCACATTAGACTCCCTCTTTTATACTACAGCTGAAGCATTTCAACACTCGAGATTAACGGTCCCGGGACAGTTGTCTTTCAAGAAAAAGTTGGGGAACTAATTTTCTTACAATGAAAAAGTATGGGCACATCGTGACTCTCAGATCCCGCCCACTTTGATCACTAGTTTGAATGCTACCCTGAGCAATTGTCACTGGTTAGACAATTTGCAAGCATTCATCCCACCACCTTGTTGGTGTTTGATTGCCATAGTATGCCTGGAAACTTTACATTTGCTCAACTTTCTAGGCCTACTACTACAGATATTGGTGAATTCCAAATAGTATTACATTTACACCCATTCAAGTCGTACTACTATCAGAGCAGATTTACTCCTTTTTTGGTAAACTGGTCAATATATATATATATTAAGGCTTCTGATCTGAAAAATGAACAAGTGAAAACCTCTTAGTGAAATGAGAACGACAAGAAAAACTGACACAGACATAGCAGACCCGACCAAGGTAACCAGATCTAACTACTAAGCTAAGAATGCATTTGAGGGGTGTCACACCCCAAGCACCCTCAATAAAACTGCATCCCTGCCCATTCCAGATGGGTCTGGTAGTTTTACCTGGGAACCTATGATTTGGTCACATACAACACAACGGACTGCTGGACTGCCCAGGGATCACACATTTAAAATATATTTTCACTGTATGCACTCTCCTTCATCTCGGCTGCAAGAAGCCTTGATTGAAGAATTGTCAATTCATTGCATGAGGGGAGGACTCCATGTTTTTAGTCCTCACCTTTCACAAATCCTTTTATCAAGTGACTAACAATCCCATGTACTAACCCCTGAGTCACAAGTAGAGGTGGGAACACAGGAAAATTAATAGGGGAGCCGAGCGAGAACCAGGCCATGTGTCTGGGTTCACAATAACAGTCTGTGTACAAGATGAGCCGTTTGAAAACGTTTGACATGTATAATGTGCAACCAACATACTTTTAAAAATATGATACAATCTCCTCAAAATTCAAAAAGGAGTACTTCTTTAACATGCGAAAGCGTTTCACCTTAGTGCATCAGATTTTATCACTGCATAGAGGGACATTTATTAAAAGTGATAGTTTATAGAAACATTAATGGCTCGACCCCACAATGACAATGCTCTTAGTGATCCACAAGGTCAGTCAGTAGAAAAAAAAAATCAAAAGTGGCCTAAATTCTTATCATAGATAGAACAACAGAGCAGTCTATTAAATCAAATATAAGAGTTTCTTGTAAAGAACACATCTTGAACTCAAGTATTTAAAAGTGCACTTGTATGTGATAATAAAGAAACAGAAGGCTCTTGGAAATAAAATATGTGCCTAGAATCACACAATTTGGGCAAGGAAAGAAACCAGTATTTATTCTTGGTTGTCTGGTTTCACATTTTGAAATTCAGTCACCAGATGGATATCCCTGTCTCTCGCTCTCTCTGCCGTTTCTATTAAAGGTCACTGTTTTGTCTTTCATTCTTGGCTCACACAGAGATAGCAGACCAACTCAAGGCACTTAGACCCAACTACCAAGCCAAGAATGCATGTATTTTGGGGGTGTTACCATCACAAACACCCCTCCATGAAGCTACGCTTCTGTTTGTTCCCAACAGTGTGCAAGACAACGGCACAAAATTGTACGGTAGGTTAGCATGGGATTTGTGAGCTCTGCATTCTGTTACCTGCCCTAAAGGGCTACAATGCTCTGTGCATATGAATGGAGCAAAGCCCATGAACATATCCTGATGGGGTGCATGTTCGTTGTAACTCTCTCCCTAACGATGCCAACTAATTAGTGCTACTCCCCATTAAAACACATTGTTTAGGTGAACATATGGTAGATATGCAATTCCCCACCTTCATGCATATGTAAGTAATTATACCTGTTTCCAGATTGTTACTCATATGTAAATTATGGATCTGAAAAATATAGACAATCTGTTTATAGAGCCTGACGGAAAACCGGCTTTTGGGAATGTGGGTACAACTGATATCACTCCTTTTATAGCAAGGCATACAGGATTGGAAATGACATTATAATAATAATAATTATTATTATTATTATTACTATTATCATTAATATTACAGTTATGGTTGGTTTGTTGTTTTAGTTGTTGGTTTGTAGTTATTATTATCTCTCTCTCTCTCTCTATATATATATATATATATATACATATGTGTGTGTGTTCATTATAAGAATATTGCAGGTCACGGAGGAGTTCAGTGACCATGTCGAGGCGATAGGGCGCAGGCCGAGGGCCTTTATTCATCACAGATCTCTGAGGTAATATGCAAAATCCTATAGTAAGGGGATATTTAATAGTATAGGCTTTGCTCCCCGCCTTTCGAAAGAAGATTAAATGGCCAACAAGTTGGCATCTGTGATGCGTGACTCTTTCTTCTGGTCCTGCCTCTGCAACCCGCAATACTTGCACACAAAAAACCTACATGTCCCAGAATGCAATCTGTTGCAGGCAGCAAAGGCAGGCATTGCTGATGGTGTGGTACATGGCCTGAGCCCCTTAGCAGTTCTGATTAGACAGCTTCCAAAAATTCGCAGCGCTGACCCATCCAAGAAACAAAACGTATTACTTTGATGGATGAAAGATAGAGGAGCATCCAAACAAGTTTCTTTAGCCTTCGCCGATGAAATGAATGACTTTAGTTTCTAAGATGGACAAGCGCCAAGCGTTACTGCAGGCTGCCTCAGCAGCCTGCATTCCTTCCCAGACACAATGAGGGAAGTTGGAACGTGCAGCCCCAAGCACTATCTCTGAGAAGTGACAGTTTATTTCAAAAACTGCTGCTACACGCACACAAGCACACACGCGCGCACGCATGAACACACACATAACACCTGCGCGCACACACATGCGCGCACACGCACACAAACACGCACGCATACACACACGCACGCACGCACTCATGCAAACACACGTGCGCACTCACACGCGAACACTTACAAACACACTCAGTGCTTGGCTCACAAGTGGCAACTTTTTTCTATTTGAGTAAAGGAGGTCACAAGTCGCTTATAATAGCTTATTACAAGTGGCAGGATGCGTTATTTTCTTATTATAAGCGCGCTCTAACATAAGAAAGTGTATATAATAACGTTAAATACAATAGGTTATATAGAGAGTACGAGCTTCCACACATTATCATCTAACAAAGCACATCAGTGCCTTCGAGATGGACATTCAATAAAAGATGCGGTGCTTCAATCAAGAGGAACAAACCAATCAATGAGGTCCATAGTGCGGCTGCATATTTGGAATAGTTTATATTAAGGAAATCCCCTCATTCAGAAAATACTCAGTGGTAGGTCGTCCAAGCCAGAGCTTTGCCAAATGATAAGAAGGGAATGAGCAAGTTGACTATTGACTGTGGAAATAGTTGGAAAAGTGACAGAAGAGACAAAAAGAAGATGAAGTATCAAAAAGGTAAGGGTACACAGAAAGAACAGATTGGAGAGTTTCATCCTACGGTATTTTGTGCTGGTAATACCATAAATCCGTTCTCTTCTCATAGCAAATGTATGGGTCCAAAGAGTTGCACGTCCTGGGTAATATTGATGGTACTGAGCCCAGGAAAGTTATAATGAAGATCTATTAATGCTTGAGAAAAAACAAACCCTCTAAATAACATGCCAAATAGATGTTTTCTTCTTTCTGGACCAAACCCTATAATATTTCAGGGTGTAGTTACCATCATACAAAAGTAACTTGAATTTTGGACCAATATAGGATCACTACCTCAAAATGAGGTGACCTGATATCCATAAGATAGCAAGAAGAATCTTCCTTCCAAATGGGTGTGACCAACAGAATGCATGAAAATGAAGGCAGTGGGCTGAAGACAGACGAACTGACAGAGATGGGGCAGAGCATATAGTCTTTATATGATTTTCTGTTTGCGTGACAGAGATACCAGTGTTTGTCAGAGCAGCTTTAACTCTAAAAGGCTTATATTGAGGTGGAGCATTTGGTGGTGCATGTAAGCATGCATTTATGTGGTATTTGTCTACTACCAACCTAGCCAAAAGCACAGAAGAGCAATGCTTAGAGTCAAATGGAAGCATACAGTCAGTGATGTAACTGCATGTTGGATAGCAACTGCATTGTGATATAGTGTTCCATAAAGAAGTGTGTCGTCATCTCTTTCCTAAACTGGAGCAGTCATTATTCGGGCCAAGAAATCCTTGGGAGCGGTTCCCAGTGAATATGCTATCTTTTGCCTAGATAGATCTAATAATAGGAGTGGAGGGCTGGCATTAATCTATCGAGATTACATGCCAGCTGTTTTCAATTCTGCTTCGGTAGAGGGGCTAGAAAGGGTGTTTTTTGATATAGAACTAACTAAAATTCAATCATTTAATCGTATGCTCATCTATCGTCGTCCAGGGCCAAGAGCACCTTTTCTGATAAGCTCAGCCAGTTATTGGAGTCCCACATGCTGAAGTCTGATTTTACAATCATTGGAGATTTTAAATTCCATCTAGAAAACCACTTAGACTCTAAATAAGAACAACTATTAGATACCCTCTCAACATTGTATTTTCTCACTCCCTCCCCCTGACCTAGTCGAATCACCATGCGGTGAACTGGCATATAAGTTCACAAGAGAGGCCACCCCCAGCAATGCGTAATAAGAAATCGCACAGTTGTGCTTGGAATAACATACAAGCCGCCGATTTAAACCATCTATTAACAAACTCACTACCTGAGGTAGGGATTAATTTAGATCAGGTGGAAGAGGATTGCTCCAACTCATTACCTCCACCCTCAATGACATTGCCCCTATCAAACCTATAGCTAACTATTAAAAAAAAGGTATCCCAGCCGTGGTTTGATGCAACACTTAGGGCCACCAAGCAGGGCTGTAGGAGACAAGAGAGCAAATGGCAAAGAGAATATAGAGGAAGAGAGAGAAAAATATAAACTATCTAGCAAATTGCAAAAAGCTAGAAAGTGATTCCAAGAAGACTCTCTTTTAAACATTAAAAAACGGACTCTTCCCCACAACAAGCAATGCAGCAGTAAATAATCAAGATTTCTGCAAATCCCTAGCTGGTTTCTTTCAGGATGAAGTCACAAATATTTTTAACAATTCACTACTAGCAGGCAGACCAATAACAAACCCTCAGGGGTGGGCCCCAAAACTGCCAGTTTTAGGCAATTTAAGGCCCTTTTAGCCGAACAACTCAGGGAGATCATTCCCAGCATCACAGCTGGATCCCCATATGATACCTGTCCCCTAAAATAGTGCACTTAGCACCTGAGGCAGCAGCACTTCATCTGACTACCATTTTC
The DNA here is from genome assembly GCF_964204655.1 of Triturus cristatus. NCBI lineage: Eukaryota > Metazoa > Chordata > Amphibia > Caudata > Salamandridae > Triturus > Triturus cristatus. Next base: position 390,181,804 of record NC_140584.1, read on the forward strand.
TCTGCCATATTTGAGACAGGAATCTTCTCTACCCCTTGGAAGTTAGCTTCAGTTCTTCCTTTATTAAAAAAACCTAATTTTAATCTTATGGACCCGAACAACTATCGGCACTTTTCAAGGCTTCCTTATCCAGCCAAATTGGTAGAGGAGATAATTAATCTGCACCTTTCCTTCTTTATAGAGACAAATCATCTTTTAGACAAGGCTCAGTTTGACTTCAGGCAAAGCAATTGTACTGAATCAGCACTGATTACGGCTATGGAGGAAATTAAAGCGACCTTGGAAGGAAGTGGAAACGCATCTCTCATCCTACTGGATATATCAACAGCCTTCAATACGCTCAACCATGAGATATTGGTTGACCGTATGTAAGAACTCTGGATTTATGATCTGGTTCTGACCTTATTCCAATCATTTCTCTCTGGGCAGCGACAAGCAGAGTCCATGGGGGGATTTACCTCACACTCATTTTTTGCATATGTAAACAAAGACACCTTTGAACAGACAAATAAGAGATGAAGTCCAGGGAGTTCCCAGAACAGGTTTGCTGGACAGTAAAAGAAACAAAGAGAGGAGTGTGGATTTACTTTTAAATGGTTCTAGATTACCATATTAAAAAGTGCTAGATAGAATGGCTGATTTTCTCTGACTAAAGTACGCTCAGAAGATGCATGCTTGCACAGCAGGCACATTTGGTCTCACTTCAGAATAGTGTATAGACCTTGGAATGAATATGCAGACAGGCAAAATTCATGCGCAAAGAGATTCTGACAACTGATCACTTTAACTTAATCATGGATCCTATAGCAAATAAGTTCTAAAATATAGGTATATGTGGTACAAGAATATTAAAATCAAATATTGTCTGACCGAAATACTTTGTCCAAAGTACAATTTACAAAAATTTTGGGCTAAATAACAAAGTTCACACCTAGTGAAGCAATAGAATTGTAAACAATCTTTAGGATACACTATCTGTGTCAGACAATATATTTGCTAATTATAGTCTGACATGGAATCATCAGAGGCGAGTTGCTTCAAATGTTAGCAAATTTGAGGCACTTGCAAATATTTGTAGTAAAATTTGACATTTTTTAACATTCATGCTGCTTTTCACAAGATTCATAGCAGATTTTTCTTCTGGGATTTACTTTATCTTTGCAAATTCTTACTTCATACTAATTGTAGAAAATTGGAGTAGGTGATATTTCAATTCAGACCATCCTCAAGTGATGAGGGCTGTATGTATGGACACTCAGTGCCTGCTTCACAAAGGGATTTACGACTCATAAAGCTTTGAGTTCGTAATATCCGCATTCATTGCAGAATCTTCACTGCACTCTAGCATTTCAGTGTGGAGATTCCGCCCCGAGTACAGAGATCCTGCCTCTAGTGTGGAGACTAAGCCCTGTAACTTTACGAGTCGTAAGTCCCTTTGTGAATTGGGCCCCCTAGATCTTAGTGTATGAAACAGAATTGCTCAGAAATGGTAGAAAAAACCTAAGGACAGAGTCTTGAAATAATCTGTGACTGGACTCCCACAAAGGTAAAACTATCTGACTTTTATAAGATTTGAAATTTCCCAGGAGTAATGCATGTGGTGTGTGTACTAAAGCATCAAAACAATGTATTTACATGACCATCTCATGATTTAATACCAAGGGTCTTATCAAGAGTGCGGCTGATATGTTGCAACCAGTTTAGTCTGCCACCTTCACCATACTAAGCCAATACTGTTTCAATATACTTGGACTTAAAAAGACTAGACATGTCTGGTAAAAAAAAAATGAGCCTATGGTGACAGTGGTAATAAGAGAGATGGAATTTCACTTGATGGACTAATAGATTTTGATGTCAACTTATTGGTAATGGACAGGAGGTGATTGAAGAGCCTAAGAAGATACATCACAAGTTTAATATTTTTTAGTAAAAAGTATACTAATGTATTGCATGTCAGTATTTGGTAATTGTATAGCGCACCTAGCAGAAAAGGCAGCAGGGTGCTGTACAAGGTCAAATGCAAAGACACAGTCAGCAATTGCAGGAATAGCTGGGTTATGAGAGTGGAAATGAGCTCTTACTATGTTGTTATCTAGTGATCTTTAAAGGGGTGTGTCTTCAGCATTTTCCTAAATTGGAGCATTTTGTGGGGGTGATTAGCAATGGAGAAGAGAATATTGTTCCAGTTCTTGGCTGCATTTCTGGCGCAAGTTTGTTTCCTTTTCTGTACTTTGTCTCACGTTTGATGCTATCATGATTGAGGCTATGCCAAGAGTAATTTATTATACTGTATAGGTGAATAGCATACTGCAGGACATAGGTGAGTTCAGGCATATAGTGTTGATAGCATGAGGTAGAAATCCATGCGGAGATATCATTCAGTGATGGTAATTCCAGTCAAAGTCAAAACAAGCTTTATTTGGTATATAAAAGTATATCCATAAAAGCATTCTACATAATAAAAGCAAATTGTCAAGAATTTTATAGCAATCAAGAGTTATTTCATCGGAATACATTCTCAAATGACCTAGTTTCCCCCTGGTAAAATTGTTGAAAAGAAATACAAATTGTTCAATAATAATATAAAGACACCATAGCAAACAATGAATTTTTCGTAGGGCACATAAAAAAACTACAAAATCCTAAAAAATACGTGATATGTTTAGGAGGCTAGGGATTTTATAAACTATTCAGTTTCATAAAAGAGTGATTCCAAATTTAAGAACTCCTTCCTTCGCTTGATGGCAAGTTAAGTGAAGGCAATTACCGCATTACAAACTGAAACATGTTTTAGGTTATAAATAAAATAAAAAGCGGTTTTATAGGAGTATAATCTATTGCAAATGAAAAGTGGACGTAAAATTAATTTCCTTAAGTCCTTTTAAAAATTACTAAATATTACAAAGTGCAGTGTGCTTTGGGCAGATTTACCATCACAGGGGCACATTGAAAGATTTACGCTCCATTTACCCATCTTTGGGAATGTTATCTGATAATGAAGCGTTCTCAGCCTTAATCTGGTTAAATAAAATCTATGTTGCGTATTTCTAATAAAAAAGAGATAAGGCTGGGTGCCCAGTGATAAAGGCCCTTCACAGTATGATCTAACATTTGATTTAGTACACAACACGGCTTCCCTTTTTGTTTCCCTAGATCTAAGGAGTCTCATTTTCAGCTCCTTCTTACTAAAAATCTCGATACTCATTGGGTCTCTAAAATCAGGATTCACATCACACTAAGTAAGGAGACCATGGATATATTTTAACCATGGTATTTTCTTCGAGTGATCAAGAGTTAGACAGTCACGTATTATTTCCTTTGTGAATTGAGTTTCTTCCTTTGTCCAAATTCGATACCATAAACTTATAGCAGATATGCTAATCAGGTCATTTAAAAAGGGGAAATCTGTTTCTCTATGGACAATGTAGGTAGCCGTGGAATTAGGGACTGATAACACTCTTCGTAAGAATTTATTTTCCAATATTTGTAATATGGAGGTGTCTGCCACCCCCCAAAAAGCTCCACCATAGCATACCCCTGATATACATTTGCTCCCATATAATTTTAAAATCTCTTGCACTGGCTTATTGCTTATTTTTTGAGAAAATCTGAAAATAGCATCACTTGTCCTTAAAAATTTCAATTTACTTAAGTTAATATGTGCATTCCAGGTACCTTTACAGTTTAAAAGTAAACCTAAATAAGAAAAAGTCCTTTCAATTGGTACACCATCAATGAAGTGGGTTCTGCTTTTAGTTTTACTTTTCCCACATTTCATAACCAGGGTCTTTGACAAATTGATCGCTAGGTCTTTATCAGTCATAAACTTTGTAAAATGATCAATTAGGAGTTGAAGACCGTTAGCAGTCCTGGAAATCAGGACAACGTTGTCAGCATATAATAAAACAGGTGTTGCATGTTTCCCAACAATAGGGGCATCAGCCTTTAGACACTGCAATAAAAAATCAACTCCATTGATGTACAATGAAAATAAAAGTGGAGCAAGGACACAACCTTGTCTGATCCCTCGGGTAACTCTAAAATGTGTTGTGCATTTCCCGTTCTGTCTGTATCGTGTCTTTGATGTTAAACGGACATACATTTGTGACAAGAGACTAATAATGTTATGTGGGGCATCCATCCCTTCCAGCATTTGCCATAGCATGGTATGATTTACTAGATCGAACGCGCTGGAGAGGTCAACAAACCAAAGGTGGAGTGAACCCGCCTTCGCAAGGGTATATTTCCCCATGAGCAAGTCTAAGTTAATACATTGTTCAAGCGTGACGATTCTCCTTCTGAAGCCGTATTGTGCTTAAGTTAGAATATTTCCATCCTTGATCCAACATTCCAATCTAGCAAGCAGAATTCTGCCCATGAGTTTAAATGGGGAGTCAAGGAGGGAAATCGGACGGTAACATTTAGCACTAGCCCTATTACCTTTTTTGAAAATCGGGACGATCACACTTTCAACCCAGGTTGCGGGCAACACCCCATCAATAACAGCATTTAAAAATGTGGCTAAGAAATCAGTATTATGTTTAAAAATATCTATCGGGACCCCGTCCAGGCCAGCAGCCTTCCCACTTGCACTATCTTGTAAGGCAATACCAATCTCATCTGCAGTAATAGTATCGATTTTGCTAATTTTTAATAAGATGATGTTGCCATCATTATCCTTTTTATTGCAACATTTAGTGGTATTAAAAATGTCCTCAAAATGTAGTAGCCAATCTTCTGGTGTTACTACAGTGTCAACCCCTGCCGAGGAAGCATCCTTAAACAGGGGTTGGTCTATAGTTTTCCAGAAAAGAGTGGAGTTCTTAGTATCGGCTTCCTGGACCAGATTGTCTCATGCAATCTCTCTAATCCCTATTTTCCCTGCATTTAAAGCTTGTTTATAGCATTTGCTAAGGTTTGTAATTGTTTCCCCATTTCTGGGTTTAACTTACAACGCTTCCATCAAATCTCTATTCAATTTCGAGCATCCTTGGTTAAACCATCGTGGGCAATAATCAATTTTCTTTTTATGGTGTTTGTTTTTTAATCTCAGATCCTTATCTATGGCTATAGAAATATAATTAAAAGCAGTAACAACCTCAACATTATTGGAGGATCCGTCTAGACAGATTTCCATATCCTGATTATTACTTGCAATTAAATTTTCCATAAAATTAACAGGATTAACACCAGACCATTTGATTGAAATCCCATTTTCTCCTTGGGTTCTTATATCGGCTGCCGAAACACATATCCAGTCACTGGGAAGCGCCTCTTGGAATTCTGCCTAACTTTTATCAGGGCCTGAGAGTAATGTGGCTACCGGAGAACTGTGCGGTGTTGAAATTCCTGCATGTTTTTTTGCAAACTTAAATGCACATCGAATTGCTACTTGATCAGTGTGCGAAAATTCCAAAATTTAATATCTATAATTTTTAAATCTAAAACAGCAAAGAATGCCCTAAACATGTCACCAATCAAAAGAAATCTACACACATGTGGCATCCTCACAACTGATATTAAGATTGGGGACATTCTTGTACATATGTATGCTGTCAGCAAGGGATGTCACTACAACTGTGATTGAACGTGGCATCAGGTGTGAGAATGGAATTTAGATTTTGTTAATTTATCACTGAGTTTAGTAAAAATATTTTATGATAACCTTGATTTGTGACTTGCTCATTCACCCTTTGGGCATTTGGGGAATGTATAGCAGCTGTTTATTGTTACCCAATGCACTAGTTCTCATTTTATCGACCTCAAAAGGAGGAAGGACTTACTGGACCCACCGTGATTCAAAGCTGTAATAACAAGGTCAAATACAGATTTCTGAAGTAAATGCATTAGTCTACTGACCATCAACCCAGATCTGTGACTGGGGGTGAGTCCATCAACTCTGTCCATCATCTCCTTGGGTTTGCTTCGTTCTCCCTAAGTTGGCAGGGTATGCCCTGACGTGGGTCCCTTGCTTACTTTGCCACTGGATTCAAGCTAGCCTGGCTGATGAGGAGTGTTACCCCAAAACCGGTCCCAGGATGCTTGTTTCCGGTCCAGGGAAGACCTGGCTTGGCAATTCAGGCTGGACTGTTCCCATGAGGCACAGGGTCAAGACTGATTTGCATATAGCTGGGACTGAACTGGGGTGGCACAGTGAGCTAAAAAACAATGATAGATTTAACCCAGATCTGTGACTGGGAGTGAGTGTCTGAAAAGTATCAGCGCGCCGTCCATCATCTCCTTGTGTTTGCTTTGTTCTCCCTAAGTTGGCAGGGTATGCCCAGACGTGGGTCTCTTGCTAACTCTGCCACTGGATTTAAGCTAGCCTGGCTGATGAGGGGTGTTAGCCTGAAACCGGCCCAGAATGTTTGTTTCCGGTCCAGGGAAAACCTGGCTTGGCAGTTTGGGCTGGACTGTTCCCGTGAGGCACAGGGTCAAGACTGATTTGCATATAGCTGGGACTGAACTGGGGTGGCACAGTGAGCTAAAGAGCGATGATGGATTCAACCCAGGTCTGTGACTGGGGGTGAGTGTCTGCAAAGTTTCAGCGCTCCATCCATCAGTTCCTTGTGTATGCTACTGAGACATCAAACCTTGCTTAATGTGGCCCTTCCCCGAGGGTAGCATAACTGTGTACATAGCAACAGGTATATTTGACAATTATGTGGGGGTACTTATATAACACGGGATGTATCAAAGTGTAAAGAAGGCTGTGAACAGAGATTAGCCATTGGGTGGTATATTGATGTAAAAGTGCAGTGTCTTTTCTAAAGCACTGCGAAGGGGGTGCACGTATTTATATGGGGGTGTAATTTTGGGTAAATTGAAACCAGGGGCATGATCATTTCAATGCATTTAAGCCTTGGAGGTGAGAGTTAGTTGTCACTTGGATTCTATTGAAATGGTTTTGTGTTTAGAATCTAGCAGGTTGGAATATTAATTCTGTGTAGGACCACTGGAGATCTTGATCTTGCTTTTTAGGTTCTCATGTTATTTGGGTGGGAGGCCTTGTAGGCTGGGCTGAAAAAAACATACTGCACAGGCCTTTTTATTAACAAGATCTCTGAAGGATAGTTGCTGTCCATTTAAAGGCCCACCGCTTTAAAAATCAAACAAGGAAAAAACAGTGGTTGATGCCTTCCAGATGATTTATCCAATCACATGATGCAGGAAACTGTGGTCACAGCGTGCATTAGACAATGAGGATAAACTCAATCTAGATAGTTTAAGTGTGAGGTACTCTGCAGACATTTTGTGATCTCAGCCCAAGAATGTCATTAGTCAAGAAGACTTTGAAGTAAAGGTAAGAGTCACTGAAATATTAAGGAACTATGATGTCGTGGTGGGCAAATAATACTTTAAGTAGCTCCATATAGAAACTGAACAACATAACTATGAATATTATCCATATTTATCCCTAGGGATGACCCATAGGCCCTTCCCGCAACTCTGAAAACATGCAGTAAGGCAGGTGCTTTATTAACACCATTATGCCATGAATGCTTGTGTGTATATGATGTTGATATAGGACAAACCTACCCAAAAGACAGCGGAGCGCTGTACATGGTCAAAGATAAGTATAAAATCAATGAGTCATAAGAGAGGAAGCTGGGTTGTGGATGATTAATGCATTGTGATAGAGTGTTTTTAAAAGAAGTGAGTTTTCAACTCTCTACTAAAGTGGAGCAGCATCAGGGTGGTCTTGATGAATAAGGGATGTTGCTTCAAATCTCGGTGCATACACAGTGGCAGTCCGTGTAGGTAGGTGGGGTGGGGCTGGATGGGGTGGGGCGGGGCAGGATAGGTCGGTGTGGGGCAGGCGGAAGGCGGGAAATTTGACAGATGATGGAATAGGAAGAATTAAATAAATCGCATTCCGCCCTCTGTCGACTTCCCGCCCCACCCCTCTGCCCCACTGCGCTTACCTGCACCGACCGCCGGGGCTGTGCATAGACAGGAAAGGCCTGTTGTCTTGGTTTTTCTTTTTTACACTTCTTGTCAGCAGCCTGATGGCGTCCTTTTTGCGAGTGTGCCAAGATACACCAGATATGGTGACCTTGTCTGCAAAATAAGCGGAGGTGCTGTTCCTGATGACTTTGTAAATGTAGAAGTTGGTGTTTGATGATGGTACAGGCAGGTAAGAGTAGTCAATTGTGTTCCTTCGGCATTGGAGTACTGTCAATTTTAAAGTAAGGAATTTACATTATATGTGAAAGCCTAATAACATTATTAACTTTTTATCTAATAATAATTGCAGTTTCTGCACTACAGTGTACTCCAGGACTTCATTGGTCATACCAGATGCAGTACAGGGCATCCCCAGTCTGCGTGCGTCTTTAAAGTTAAATGTAAACAAAAAGAGCCCTGGAATATGAAGAATGTCTTGAACAGTCCCCAGCAGAGGGTCATGTTGATATTTTCATATTATATTTTGATGGATGAGCCCATGATGGATTTATCAGAACCGCATTTCTATTCAGGGCTGTTAATTCATGCTCTGCTTCCCCCATTTCCATTCTGTTTTAACAAACGCAGTCAAATGCTGATGAAAGGATGATTGAATAGCAAGGCGGCCAGTGTGTGCCGAAGTACAAATATCACTCAGAGCAGAATGTTTTAAGGAAAGCAATCCATTTAAAAAGTAAACTTTGATTCAAGATTTATGAGGCTAAAAATGAATCATTAGCCACATCCAAGCAAGTCTTCAAGTGATGTCCTTATAGGTTTCTTCATCTGCGCCTAAAGAATGGTGCACATTCTCCAAGCTAGATAATGTACTTCAATGTAGATTACTGTTACAATTTTTTGGAGGGAGAAATGCTTATTTACGAATAAACAGTGCACTACTCTCAACAATTTGATAATTACAGACGACTGAACCATGTTTAAGTGGGTCCAAAGTGCATGAAAAGGATGCAGCAGCAACGGAACAATTACGCAGATTATGGTTCAACAGTCCGACAGCCATATGCTTACATCTCACTGGATCTCAGCTAATCAACAACGATGTAATGCCACCAAGTTAAAGACAGTGGAACCGTGACCATTACGATTTGTATGAAGTACGAGTGTAAAACTTCAAAGCGTTGCCCATTGAATGGGTTAAAGTATGGAATGAGAAAATTTGTAGTAGCATGCAATGAATTGCAAAATTAAACACAGCGCAATTGAGACGACTGTGATTTTCACAAAGTACAAGTGTTAAACTTCAAAGGATTACCCATTGTAGGGGTTAACGTATGGAAATGAGAACTTTTGTACTAGCATGCAAAGAAGAGAACAATCTCAAAGGACTCCCCATTAAAGGGGTTAAAATAAGGAGATGAGAACAGTGTGTACAGCATGAATTGATTTGAAAGACATTTAAATGTTGTCAACAAAAGCAAAGAAGGACTTATATATACCCGTGATCATGGTCCTTAGGGAATCACTACCGAAAGTTGTTGCAACTATAAATATCAGGCTTTGCAATCAGGATTCTGGCTCAATTCTTGTCACACCTGTGAGGGAGTCTGGAGATGTTCATAGCGGCATAGCATAGCTTGCAGCAAAACACTATAGTGCACCGTATCGCCCACAGAGGACCTTGGAGAAGGGTATTGCCTACTGGCGGTCACCAGAAGGTAGTTACAGAAAGGATGTAGTTTCCATAGGAAGAGTGTTTTTTTATTTGCCAATAACTTTGACATCGTTTGAAAAATCCTCTTAACATTTTCAAAGGTAGTTTCAGTTTGCCACTCAATTCAGCTGCTATCGTAAATTTCAGGATGATCCGTCAAGCAGGGGCCAAGAAAAAGGGGGGGGCCCCAAAACGTGTTTTCCTCATGTTAATTTCCATAGGAACTTTAGACACGGCTACAGCCCTTACTGCTGAACGGAATTACACCAACTTTGGCAGAAAGGTAGATATTGGCTCAGAGAAGTGCCTTTCTGTGAATTGGTGTAAATCTGTCCATTAGGTGTGGAGTAATTTAAAGAAATCTCCAGTTGTATATCTAGGGACTCTGAGGATCTGCGACCCCTCCCAATCTCGTGTTGAGATTAGGCCTGGGCGGTAAATTCCGTTCCGTTCGCGGAATTTGGGTAATTTCGCGTTCCGCGGAGAACGCGAAATTGCCCAAAAATCTGCGTTCCGCGACTTCGCGAAATTTTTTGCTTGTTCGCGTTCTCAATATGCGTGTTCGCGAGGTATTTCACCCCGAGCACGCAAACAGCGATCGCGAACAGGTAAAAAGTATCGCGAACAAGCAATTCCGCGTGTTCGCGGAATTCCGCGTGTTCGCGGAGATTTTTTACCGTTTCGCGGAGATTTGCGTAACGCGATTACGCAAATTCCGCCCACCCCTAGTTGAGATCTGATTGGCCGCCAATACTTCAAACCAGGAACTGTTGGCAGCCATCTTCTGACTCGGCTTGAATCAAGTCACAGAGAAAATGCAAAAAAAGGGCAGGATAGAAATACCCTGACCCCCTAGGCATCTTGGAGGTGTCCTACAGGGACCCACAGGGCCCAAAAAGTGTTTTTTTTCAAATTCTTGGAGGGATCTGCGGATCATGCTGAATTAGTTATAAAAAATGAAGTGAGGGCTCCAGCACTGAATTATTAATCAGCACCCAGGTGCGCCAGGTCCAGGTAGAATTTGCATATTATAGCAGGGGGGTGCACGGGCCCCTCGTCCTGGGGCCTACTAATGCCCTAGGGACCGCCATCTCTCCAGGGCTTTGTTTAAATGAATGCGGGGGAGGCTCGTATAGCCACACTAGAGGCCGGGCCCAGAGGGATAGAGTCCCCGGGATTGAGATCAGCCCAGGAAGGGAGGGTTCATTCAGCCCCCTCCACTTATTTATTTTAAAAAAAGGAGAACGGGCCTCGGAGATGGGGCCCTGAATTTAAAATCAACATCCCTGCTGTTAAATTAAAAAACATTTTTTTTAAAAGGTTGGGCTCCAGGAGATGGGTCCTTGGGGCTGAAATTGGCCCGGGAAAGGAGACACATACCCCCCTCCCCTAATAAATAAATACATTTAAAAAATGGTAAATCGCCAGAGGCCCACCACCTTTTTTCACCAATCTCCAAACGCATCTCCTGGCACACTATTGGTTTGGGGATGAAGTCCCTTTGGCTGCTGAGTCTCCTTGGGGGCCAACAAGCCCTCCTGTTACCTCCACTAATATCAACACAGTGGAATTGCTGGAAAGTTTTCGGAGGCCACACTCACTTTCTCCATTATTCAGCAAACATGACTTCTGTTGCACTGCTGGTTGGGGGATGACGTCTTCTTGGATGCTGCGGTTTCTTAGGGGCCCAGAAGCCCTCCTGTTACCTCCAGTAAGTCCAACACAGTAGGATTCCTAAGATCTGGTCAGAGGTCCAGTCCCTTTTTCCCACTACTATGCAAACGTGACAACTAGTTTAAAAAAACCATAGAAATTCACTTAAAAAAACGAAGGTTACAGGGACATTAAAGATAGGAAATTAAATTTGAAAAACCTGAGAAATTCACTTAAACAGGGTTACAGGGTTGTTATAGTTAGGAAATAGAAGTAAAAAAAACTTAAGATTTCACTGAAAAAAAAACAAAGTTTACAGGGGTGTTATAGTTAGGCTCAGATTTCACTCATACAAAACCAGTGAAATTCATCAGTCATAGTTAACCTGAGCTAAATATAACTTATGCCCCCCACAATGCACTTCTTATGACCTCACATTTTAAATCACTCATGACATGGTCAGTGACATCACTGACATCATTGATGACATCTCAAATGACATCACTCATGACCTTATCCACAGAACCACTCACAAACCCACTCACATCCCTATAAAACCTCTTGTATTCCCACTCACACACCCACACAACCACTGACATACCCAATCACTGACCCATGCCAGTACTCACACATGCACTCTCTCCTCTATAGAGCCACTCACAAACCCACTCATTCACTCATACAGCTACTCATACAACCAGTCACTCACCCATACAGCCACTCACTCAGTCACACAGCTAGTCACACACCCATTTATTCACCTACACAGTCACTCACACACCCACTCACTCATTTTTACAACCTCTCATCACAGCCACTCACTCACCAATATAAGCACTCACACCCTCACTTGCACACCCACACAATCACTTACATACCCATTCACACATCCATACAGGCACTCAGACATCTTCTCACTCACCCATACAGCCATTCACACAGACACTCACTCTCTAATTCACCCACTGATGCAACAACTCACTTAACCAAACGCCCACTCCAACAGCCACTCACTCACTCATACAGCCACTTACACACACTCAGTCAGTCAATCAAACAGCCATTCAGATACCCACTCACTCACCTATTCAGTCACTACACACCCAATGAACCACCCAGAGAGCTACTCATACTGCCACTCATTCACCCATACGGTTATTGACACACCCACTCACTCATCAATACAGTCACTCACACACAATCTCACTCACCTACACAGCTTCTCACACACCCACTTATACACCCATACAGCATCTCACAAGCTCATACACAAAATGATACATATTGTCACAGAGCCACTCACATAATATATGTTAAAAATAGTATTGCTCAGTAGTAGTGCAGCTAGTACACTAATGTAACTTTTATAATAGGTTAGTATACATGTTTGATACCCATAATTGCTTAAAAAACCACTCACTTAATGATGTCTTCAGTGATATTAGTGACCATGTCATAAGTAATGTAATAAGTGAGGTCATAAGCAGTGCATTGCAGGGGCAATGTTATAGTTAGCTCAGGTAACTATAACTGCTGAATTTCACAGTTGTTGTATGAGTGAAATCTAAGCCTAACTAAAACATCCCTGTAACATTGTTTTTTCAGTGAATTTCTAAGGTTTTTATATTCTATTTCATAACTAGTACATGCAGCACCTCTACCCAACTGGAGTACTTAACTACTGCCTAATTAGTAAGTTCTACCTCGCTGGGTAAATGTAAGTGCATCTCCTACACTGCAGATGCGTAAAGGATGCCAAGAAAATGTCTCCAGTAATTTTGTGTGACTGTAACTTTGCCAATGTGATTGATACTTGAGTGTCTGCAGTAGAAAAGTTTATAAGGTGGTACTGCAGAGAAAACACACTTGGATGATTTAAACACATTAATTACTGTGGGTAAGGGAGCCACATCATGCTCCTACGCAGTCTGAGGTCAGCCTAGGGCACCCCATCACCAAGGACCCAGTCATGTCACCTGGGTGGCCCTATATATTACCCTCTGGTGGTCACCAGTAGGTACCTATAGTTAGGCCCATGTTTCCATAGGAGAAGCATTTTCTGACTTACCTATTACTTTAATGCCGTTTGACAAATCTTCACAAAATTTTCCAAAAGTAGTGCACTATTAATTCTAGATGTGCATGGAAAGTTCCGGGGCGATCCGTCAAGTAAGGGCCGAGAAAAAGGTGGGGTTAATAAAAGTTTGTTTCCCATGTTAATTCCCACTGAGTCTTTAGACACGCCTGCAGCCCGAACAGCTGGACAGAATTGCACCACATTTGGCAGAAAGCTAGCTTTTGGTCCACTGATTGTGCTTTTTGTTGTTTGGTGTAAATCCACTCTGTAGTTATAGAGAAATTTAAGGAAATCCATATTTGAATATCAACGAACTCGAATAATGATGAGCTGGTGCAGGGATCTGCAGAGCTCTGATTGGCTGCCAATACTTCAACCAGGAAGTGTTGGCAGCCACCTTGAAACTTGGCTTCAACTGAGTCCCCCCAAAAATATGAAAAAAGAAAAGGTGATAGGGTAGGAACATCCCAACCCCCTAGCCTTGGTCATGGGGGATGGGTGAAACCTTGAGTCCTGGTGTTCTGATTACAATGCAGGAGCAGATTGAATTGGGCCTGTCCCTGCTTTTCTTCTAAGGCTGCTAAGGAGCTGTTTTGGCCTCACCTAGGACGATGTGGGAACTGCAGGTGGCAAGCTGCCATGTGAAAGGCCCACCAGGTACTTCATCGCCCACAGCCCCGCACAGTCAACAGCTGTTCCCAATAGAGTCTATTTAAAGACTCGCGCTGCCTTGCTGCGTGGGACACACGCGTGCCGTGCTCGGGCCAAGGGTGGCCCCATCAGAGCTGGGAAGAGCCTGGCCAGGACCACCACCCTTGGCTCTTCTGGAGGGTTCTGAATTATTTATCTTCCACATCTGGGGCTCTTTGAAGTGTGATGTTTTAAAGGTAACCTTTGATTTCCTTTCTGCACCAGACTTTAATGTGGTACTCCACTGAGTTATGCTGGAACTGTTACTATATCAAGATGGCTTGGATTTGGACTTGAAGTTTAAGACTGTGTGTATCCCGCTGTTTTAGAGGTTCGAGGGGAATAGTTCTTTGATACCTGATTTTTGTTTAGCTTCCCCTTGCCTAGTGTCAGCAGGTTTGGTTATTCTGTTACCTTGCTCCTTGTCATTTCATTTGAGCAGCATTCCTTTGGCTCATTGTACTTTGTACATTAACCTATGGAAAAAAAAAATCTCTTTACACTACAAGGGTGGTGCCCCCATGCCGGTGTCTGATTGCCCATCGATAATTTCCTATTTGGCATCAGCGGTAGGGGCTTTTAATAACAAACTTTTACGTGCAGAAAATGAGTTAGGCTTGAGCGAAAATAGAGGGTTGTCTAGTCCTGCCAAAGAGGTGCAGGTTTGTTAGAGTGGGGATATTGAGGGGGTTTCAGCCATCAATGTTGGGCATAAAAGTGTCACTATAATTGATGCTCAGCACAAAACTAGTATATCTCCCCTGACTCTGTCCAGCCAGCAAATAAAAAGAAGAGGCGGGACACAGGTATAAATAAAGAGCAGTATGGGGGATGAAACGCAAGCTAGATAAGGTGATGCTCACCACTGATACTTGGTTGATGATTGGTAAAGAGGATGTATGCACCTTGTCTGAGAGTACTGTGTCTAAAGTTGATGTATTGTTAATACATTTCATGGGCAAAATGGAGCTTATTGTGAAGGAGGCTGTAGTTTCTATGAACAAGAAAATGTAAATGATTGAATCTAAATTGTTAAAGATCTTTCCTGAGAATCACACTTACTCCACCTCTATTATAGGGTAGCAGAAGGGCAGAGGGTCAGTTAGACTTTTACCTCTGTCTCCTCCCAGGTCTATTGATCGTCCTTGCCCTATCAAGGTTAGTAATATTCAGCAATCATTGGAGCCCCAAATATCCAGTCAGGAACCATTTTACTCTTGGCTAATAGCTAAAGTAATAGTAGCAAAAACGATAGTAGTACACAAGAGTGAATTACAGCCACACAGAGTAGTTCAGTGGGCTTTAGATGTAGACCCCATCTGCCTCACAAGTCTCCCCTTTTAGCTACAATTCTGACTGGACTAGGCCCCCTCAAACGGGTGTGAGGGAATCTGTGGTGGAATTGGGAAATAAAGTTACTCACTGTTGGAAGCTAAGCAAAGTTTAGGGGGCTATTAAGCGAATCACATTACAATGGTTAGAAGATGTGAATGGGTGTGCCCAAGGGAAAAATTCCGGGAAGGGGACTGTATAATTGTTAATTATAATAACCTGTATTGGGTTACACAATTTTTATATCAGGCTGTGCAGATAAGCCCCCTCTCATCTGTCATTGAAGTCTATTAATTGGGATTTTGTTCCTGTGAATGACAAGGCAGTGGTAATATTGGGGTTTGCCTATTATGTTCTAGAATAGATTTAGCACCCTAATGCCTTGGATTGCAACAACTGACTACACAGTCCTTGTATTTGTGCTACCCCTATGCAAGGTGCATCTGCGGGCTCTGCTTCTGAAATCCCTTCCACTCATATCCCGTAATTGGACCGTCACTTTGAGGTCATAAGTTGGAATGTGGTAGATTTAGCAAATAAGCTACTAGGTGAGAATTGGCTGAGTTTTCTGAGAATATCAAAGTGTTGGATTTCAAGAGGCATGGATACTGATATGACTGGTATTGTTAATTTTTATGCCAGCTATCGTATCAATTAGAGGGTGAGCAAAAGGTGGTCTTGTCATTTTGATTTCTTTAGACATCCCTTGCAAAATGGCCCAGGTGCAGACTGGCTGTCAGTTGCATATGGTCGGTACTCTATCATTTACATCCTCACCTGGCCCTCTAGTTATTAAGTTTTGCAACCCTTATCCCCAGGATACTCAGAATGAACACTTGAAGGCACTTAATTGATTTCAAGCTGATTTGAAGCCCCTTTAGCTGTGATTGTGCTTGGAGCCCTGAACCAGGAATGATGAATTCTCTGTAGAGGGTTCCTGTCATTTCAAACATACGGGCCGGGTGAATTTTAGGGTAATATTTTGGCTGACAATGATCTGCAATTGTTAAATCATTTAAATGATGGCATTAGTCCGGATTTGATTTTTGCTACCTTTCTTGGATGGGGTTTTAATTCTACAGTGGATTATATTCTGCTTTCCAATTTGATTCACTTTGTTGCCCAGTATAGAGCTGTAGGGCGTCACCTCAGGAATCACAACCCGCTGTGTTTGACTTTCATGTGTAATTTATGGAACACTAACCAAATTGCTAAAATCCAGCTGGGGCAGGGGCTTAAGCCAGTTGATCAGGGTCGTAGACTCAAATGGTCCACAATAGCACCTCGGAACCTTATGCAACTTGTTGTCAGGACATTTTTATGTGTATGAGGTCTTCTTTTGCACCTGATGGCATTCTGTGAGCATTTCACAATATTTGTGAGTCTATCTAGGGTTATATTAGTTTACGAAAGCCCAAACCAGGGGTCTGACTGCTGAATTTTGATGGGTTGACCATGTTTGTTCTCAAGACTTGTGACACTAAAGAAGTGACTTTGTGTAGGAAACTGTATAAATATGCAGGATCCACTAGGAAGAAGTTGATTCAACAGGACGCATGAGTCCAACTCCTACAGGGAGATGTTTTAAAAAACAGTACACAATTCTGGAAATTAGTTAATCACCCCTTTTCTCTGGAGCAGTCAATATTAAGGTGGCTGCGCCAGAAAGGTGGAGGACTTTAAGGGAATTTATGAATGCATTTTGTTTGAAAAAACTAGGGCCAGATTTGTTGTTAATGGAGGGTAACTGAACCCTAGTCTTTCAGGTAGATTAAGTCAAGATGGTTATTGCTGGCATCTCTAAAAATAAACCACCAGGACCAGATGACGTACCAGCAGATTTATTTAATTTGGACCCAGGAAATAGGCCATAATTGTGTCCAATGTGTTGAATGCTGCAGTCTTGACTGGTATCCCATCTTCCTGATCCAGGTCAATAATTTTGCCGATCTTCAAGAATATGGGTGAAAAATGAGCTGCGCTGTTATCACCCCATCTCCTTAATAGATTTGACAAACAAGATCAAGGGTCGGGTTATTCTTTCAAGGTTCTTTCAAGGTTGGTTGTATGGCTGGAAGATAACAAATTCTTGAGCGACCTACAATATGGCTTTACATCAGGGAGAAGCACCCTGGACCAATGTTTAAATTTACAGCTGGTCATAGATAAGTATACTATAGCCAAACAGGGTCGCATGTATATGGCGTTTATGGACATATCTTCGGCCTTTTGATATGGTCAATAGGAGTAAATTATGGGCAATTTTGCTGAAGATGAGACAAAGAGTTGCCGCATTTTCTGCATGCTTTGCACCCTGACCTGGAGACATTAATTAGATATACTCAGGATGGAGATGCTACAACACCCTTTAAGGTTCATCGTGGTGTAAGGCAGGGCTGCATATTGGCCCCGGTTTTATTCACCCTTTATATTAATGATTTGGGAGAGAACCTGCAAACAGCCTGTCTGGTTATCCCACGTGCAGGTAATTGTAGTATCCCGGGTTTGTTATATGCCGACGACATGGTCCTTTTATCTAGAAGAGTAGGCAGCTTGCAAAAAGTGCTGAACAATGTTACAGTTTCATGGAGGAGTTGGATTTATGTACTAATTTTAGTACATTACATACTTTGGTGGTTGGAAGAGGTGTCAGAGGGAAGAGAACCTATTTTTTTATTATACGTTTATACGTTTGTATTATAAGTTAAAAAAAATCTTTTTTTTTGCAACTGGGGGTTTTTGTGGGACCCCCTAAAGCAGGCCTAGGGGGGCAGGGTGTTTCTACCATGCCCCCTTTTCTTGTTTTTTAAACTTTTTTCCACTCTTTTCTTGTGCTTCGGTTACCGAGTCACAAGATGGCTGCCAACACTTCTTGGTTTAGAGTGTTGGCAGGCAATCAGAAGTCAGCTCGTGCTCCGGAGTGTTCGCAAATCCTCCTCGGTGCTCAGTCATATATATTTTTTTATTTTTTTTATTTCTCTGGAACTGCTGAACAGATTTACACCATTTTTAAAAAAGCACGCTTTCTAGACCAAGACCTACCTTTTTGCAAAATGTGGTGTAATTCTGCTCAGCAGTTCGGGCTGTAACCTGTTTCAAAATTCCTATGGAAATTACTATGGAGAAAACACATTTTGGGACCCCCCTTTTTTCTCAGCCCCTGCTTGACGAAACGCCCCCAAACTTTCAAGACAGGAGCTGACTAGGCCTGGGCAGTAAATTCCGTTCCACTCGCGGAATTTGCGGAATTTGCGGAATTTGGGTAATTTTGTGTTCCGCAGAGAACGCGGAATTGCCAAAAATTCCATGATCCGCGGCTTCGTGGAATTTTTTGCTTGTTTGCGCTTACAAAGTGCGTGTTTGCGAGATATTTCTCCCAGAGCACGCAAACAGCATTTGCGAACAGGAAAAAAGCATCACGAATGGGCGAAAAAAGCAATTCCGCATGTTCTCGTAACTTTTGCGTGCTCTCTGAGATTTTTTACCGTTTCGCGGAGCTTTGCATAGCGCGACTACGCAAATTCCACCCACCCCTAGAGCTGACCTAAGAGAACCATTAGTTTTGAAAACTTTGCGAAGATTCGTCAACCGTCACCAAAGATATTGGCAGATCAAAAAACGCTTTTCCTATGGATAATACGTCCTAACTATAACTACCTACTAGTGACCGCCAGTGGCTAATATATCTATCTATCTATCTATCCATCTATCTATCTATCTATCTATCTATCTATCTATCTATCTATCTATCTATCTATCTATCTATCTATCTATCTATCTATCTATCTATCTATCTATCTATCTATCTATCTATCTATCTATCTATCTATCTATCTATCTATCTATCTATCTATCTATCTATCTATCTATCTATCTATCTATCTATCTATCTATCTATCTATCTATCTATCTATCTATCTATCTATCTATCTATCTATCTATCTGTCTGTCTGTCTGTCTGTCTGTCTGTCTGTCCGTCTATCTATCTCTATATAGATATATATTTATATATACCCTGTTTCTATTCAAAAAGTGCTTTTTCTTTTGCCAATATCTTTGGCGTAGTTTGACAAATCTGCCCAAAATTTTAAAAACTAATGGGGTGGTCAGGTCAGCTCCTTTGTTCAAATTTTCGCTGTGATTCATCAAGCAGGGGTTGGGCAAAAGGGGGTGCCCAAAATGGGTTTTTTCCATGTTCATTCCTATAGGAAAATGTAGACACGGCTACAGCCCGAACTGTTGAGTGGAATGACACCAAATTTGGCAAAAAGATAGCTTTTGGTCCAGAAAGCACTCTTGCTGTTAAATGGTGTAAATATGTTTAGGAGTTGCGGAGAAATGTCAACATTTCTCAGATATCCATACATCTCAAGTCTGCTCCTTGCATGGCGCAGGGTTTCCATGTGCTGGGGCCGCAAGCCCCCACCTAAGGCCGCCCTTTGGCTTGAGGATCCCTTACGCTGCCAGACTCTCCTGTCCGAATTCTGGGATCTCATGCCGGCTAGATCCCGGCCAATTGACATATGGGGCCCACTCATGTCCTATCTCCTAAATCGCAATTCCCAGCGCCCGGCGACCTCTCCCGCGCTCCCCGCCCGCGGCGACCTCCGGTGATGGTCAAAGAGTTGCTTGCTTCCTGCTCACCATCCCCTCCATTCGACCATCCTCTCTCCCTCACTTAAGGTGCTTCTTTCCGGGGTCCACCCCACTCTATTAGTGCTCATATCGATATTGCGTCTTTGTTTTGTTTTCATACAGTCGGTACTCGAGATTTCTTTTGCTGAAATATATTGTATGTTCGTACATGATGTCTTGATATGGTGCAATCATGTAACTTTGCTATGCAATTTTGTTCAATAAAGGTTTTTGAAAAACAAAAAAATGTATATATACATCTCAAGTCTGCAATCTGATTGGCTGCCAACAGTTCCAACCAGGAACTGTTGGCAGCCATCTTGTGACTCGGTTGAACCGATTCACCTAAAAAAGGTCAAAAAAAGATATAAAACAAGAAAAGGGGGTGGGGTGGAAACTCCCTGACCCCCTAGGCCTACTCTGGGGGTCCCACAGGGAATCCCAGGGCCCCAAAAAATATGTTTTAAAAAACATTTCAGTGGGAGTCGCATAACGTGCATAAATCCCACCCAAAAAAAACCAAATGAAGCGCAGTCTCCTGCGCTCCGTTTCTTTTAAGCCCCCTGGTGGGCTAGGTCCCGAGGACAATTGTATTTAGATATGCAGGGGCCTGTGGGGGCACCCGCAGCTCAAGGACCACCACTTCCCCGGGTCTTTTTTAAAAAAAAAATGTGTGGTGGGCTCCTGCCCCCCATGCAGTCCTGGGGACCTCTACCTCCCCGTGACTATTTATGTTAAATAAGGGAGGTCATGGGTGTCACAGACCCCCCCACAGCCCCGGGGACCACCAACTCCCCGGGGCTATTCATTAGGAGATGCACTATACTTTTAGCCGTTGAGAGATCACTTACTGATTAGCCTAACTTCGTGGACATGGTCATGGTTAAGAAGATGTACTTTCTCCTCATTTCCACCATGAAAAGATTGGTGTAATCTTTGACGGAGGTGGTTACACCCTTGCTTTTCTCGAGCGCAAAACCTCATGCAGTTCCTGTGACCAGGAGGTTCTTTCTCGTCATCTGCTGCTGAGACAAGATATAGTGAGCTGATCTTTTTATAACAGGCATGTAAACTTGCCGAGAATCCCCGCCTGTTTGGCCCTGCCCCATATACATTAGCTGGATGCAACGTCTTCCCGCCCATTTCCCAAAATGATGGACATCTAACTGAAAGCACACCAGTACGTTTCCAGCTCAGTGGCAAAGTTACAGACACACAAGGTCACTAGAGACATTGCTTCAGGTCCTTCAGGCAGATGTAGTAGCAGGCCACGCCTCCTTTCTCTGTCACTCTGCAAACACACCTTCCTGCTCGCTCTTGGTTAGGGCATGAAGTCCCATTGCCTCTTGAGGTTTCCTGGGGACCAAATAGCCCTCCTTTTACCTCCAGTATGCCCCACACAGCTAGATTTCTGAGAGGTGGTCAGAGGCCATGCCTCCTTTCTCTACTACACTGCACACGTGCCCCCTGGTTCACTACTGGTTGGGGGATGAAGTCCACTTTACACCAGAGGGACCTAGGGGGCCAAGAAGCCCTACTGGAACCTCCTGTAAGTCCTACGCATCAGAATTCCTGAGAGCTGGTTGAAGGCCCAGACCCCTTTCTCCACCACTCTGCAAATGTGACTGCTAGTTAAAAACCCTTTAGAAATTCACTGAAAAATACACAGGTTTCAGCAATGTTATAGTTAGTAATTTCCATTTAAAAAAACCTTTTAAATTCACAGAAAAAACACAGGTTTCCGGGACATTATAGTTAGGAATTAGCATTAAAAAAACCTTAAAAATTCAGTGAAAAAAATAAATGTTACAGGAATGTAAGCTTATATTAGAGTGTAAGTGCATCAGAGATTAAGTGCATCAGAAATTATGTGGATGATGTCATCAGTTATGTCATCAGTGATGTCATTTGAGATGTCATCAGTGATGTCCCTGACCATGTCATGAGTGATGTAATATGTGATGTCATCAGCAATGCATTGCGGGGGTGCAAGTTATAGTTAGCTCAGCTAACTATAACGGCTGAATTTCTATGGTTTCGTAAGAGTGAAATGTCAACCTAACTATAACGTCTCTGCAACCTTCGTTTGTGTAAGTGGATAAAATTATATATATGTGTGTGTTTGTGAGAGAAGTAACTAGTTTTAGTAATGCAAAATAATTGTGGCTGACAGCATTGCTTAAATGTTGTACATTATCATCCACTGACCTTTATTTTCCACACTATACCGCCTCTTGATTGCATTCTGGAAACACTAGCTGATTGCTCTGATGATGCATAGATACACTAGCTATGTAATTAGATCCATAATGGACGATGGGCTCCTAAGACAGGATGCATTCTGCATACATATTCATGGAAACGTACTGTGCCAGACTAAAAAATAGATGGAAATAAACTATTGCCTTAAATTGAAGCACGGGCACACTGGAAGAAGGTAGAAATGACCAGATTGTTAAGTGTATACAGCTCCTATTGTGATAGAAATATCTTGAATTTTATAGTGTAGCACTGCTTTAACTTGCAACATACACGTTTCTGTATGTGCATACAAAGAACACAGAAAACAAGATTCTGTGTGTGTATATCTATCTATCTATCTATCTATCTATCTATCTATCTATCTATCTATCTATCTATCTATCTATCTATCTATCTATCTATCTATCTATCTATCTATCTATCTATCTATCTATCTATCTATCTATCTATCTATCTATCTCTCTCTCTCTCTCTCTCTCTCTCTCTCTGTATATATATATATATATATATATATATATATATATATATATATATATATATATATATTCACTGAAAAGCCAAAAGTAACAGAGACATTATAGTTAGGCTCAGGTGTCACTGGTACAAAACCGGAGAGATTCATCTATTTTTGTTAGTGAGCTAATTAGGATTTGCCCCCCCACAATGCATTGCTTATGACCTCACATATAACATCACTCATGACATGGTCAGTAACCTCACTGATGACATCATCTGGTGATTGTGAGTTTTTTTAAAGTTTGTGTATTAAATTATACACCAAGGTGTATTGGTTAAACAGTGGGTGTATGAGTGCCTGATTGGATGCTTCAGTGGGTCTGTGACTAATTGTATAACTGAGTAATTAGATGACTCAGTGAATGCATGGGTCAGTGACTGGTTGTGCCAATGTCTGTATCTGTTTGTCAGTTGGTGTCTAAGTGGCTGTTTGGGTGTCTCACTGGGTACGCGAATTTCTGTATGGGTGAGTAATTAGTTGTCTGAGTACCTCTATGGGTATCTGAATGTCTGTGTGGTGGGTGAGTCAGTGGCTGTATGGATAAATGAGTGTGTGTGTGTGTAGGGCTGTATGGGTGTGTGAATGTGTGTATGGCTGTGTCAGTTACAGAGAGCATGTGTCAGTGCTATATGAGTATCTGGGTATGTAAAGAGTACTATAGGTGAGAGATGGGGTATATGAGTGACTGTATGGGTGAATGAGTGAATGTAAGAGTCACTGTATACATGAGTGAGTACGCATTAGTATCTATATGAATAAGTGAGTGAGTGTGTGTAACTGTATGTGTAAGTAAGTGACTGTGTGATTGACTGTTTGGATGAGTGAGTAGGTATGTGAGTAGCTCTATGGGTGACTGACTCAGTGTGTGAGTTGCTGTATGGGTGTATGAGTGGATATGTCAGTGGATTTATTAGTGAGTTAGTGGGTACATGAGCGACTATATGGACAAGAGAGTGGGTGTGTGCATTGTTCTATGAATCAATGAGTAGCTGTGTAAATACTGGTATGTGTGTGAATGGATCTGAGAATGGTAGTGTGGAAGTTGGAGTGGGTGTCTGAAAGATTATATGGGGTGTGAGTGGGTGCATCAGAGATTCTGAGACTGATGTCATCAGTAATGTCATTCGGGATGTCATCAGTGATGTCATCAGCGATGTCACTGACCATTCAATGAGTGATGTAATATGTGAGGTCATAAGCAGTGCATTGCTGGAGCATGAGTTATAGTTAACTCGGCGGAATTTCTCTTGTTTTGTATGAGTGACACCTGAGCGTAACTATAACGTCTCTGTAACCTTTGTTTTTTGCAGTGAATATCTAATTTTTTTTAAATTCCATTTGCAAACTATAACATCCTTGTAACCTTTGTTATTTTTACCAGTGAATTTCTTAAATTTTGGAAAATTCTATTACCCATATTTATATATATTGCAATGTATGATCCACATATGGAATATATTGAGGTGATGGAGTTCACTTCACAGATGAAGGGAACAGGGTGTTTCTAGGCAACCTGAAACTTTGCATACAGTTTTATATGTA
Organism: Triturus cristatus; assembly: GCF_964204655.1. NCBI lineage: Eukaryota > Metazoa > Chordata > Amphibia > Caudata > Salamandridae > Triturus > Triturus cristatus. The sequence continues at coordinate 390,206,131 of NC_140584.1, forward strand.
GCTGTCTTATACACACTCTCAACACAAAGGCTCATATCAGATCCACCCAAGAGCCCAAAATGTTGTTCATTTTCTTGTTAAATGATTTTCTTGGGAAATTTTGAAATTTGCAGAAACATCGCGATGAGCGGGAACACATTGCCTAACTATACCATCCCTGTAACCTTTGTTTTTTTCAGTGACTTTCTACATTTTTAAAATTCTATCTCTTACCTATAACATCCCTGTAACCTATGTTTTTTCAGTGAATATATATATATTTGTATACATAAAATATATGTGTGCGTGTATATATATTACCTACTGGCGGTCGCCAGTAGGTAGATATAGTTAGGACCTATTTTCCATAGGAAATCCGCAATATTCTATTTGGAATAACGTTGGCGCCGATTGACGAATCTTCGTGAAATTTTCCAAATGTTTGGTCCAGTCCGCTCGTGTCCTGAAAATTTCATGGTGATTCGTCAAGCGGGGGCCGAGATAAAAGTGGGGTCCCAAAACACGTTTTTCCCATGCTTTTTCCCATAGGACCTGTTGATGCAGCTACAGCCCGAACTGCTGAACGGAATTACACCAAATTTGGCAAAGAGGTAGTCCTCAGTTCAGACTCATGCCTTTTGCTTAAATGTTGTAAATCCGTTCAGTAGTTCCTGAGAAAATTAGAGTTAAAAATATAGATATAACTATGGCCGCGGAGAATCCGCGCACCCTCCCCGCACCCTCCCGAGCACGAGCTGAATGCTAATAGGCTGCCAACACTCTGAATCAGGAAGTGTTGGCAGCCATCTTGTGCCTCGGTAGAACCGAGGCACAAGAAAACCCCCCAAAAAAGGCGCACAACCCACAAGGACCCCAAGGCCCAAATTTTCTTTTTTTTTTTTTTTAAATCGCAGGATCCGCGCATCCCGCTGCCGAAAAAAAAAACAAAGTGCGGCCTCCCGCGCTTTGTTTTTATTTAGCCCCCGGGGAGGCCAAGTCCCGGGGGCAATATGTATATTATAATGGGGGGCCCAGAGGGGCCCCTCAGCCCCAGGGACCGCCACCCCCCGGTGCTTATCTGAATTATGGGGGGGCTCTCAGCCCCCCCAGCCCCAGGGACTGCCACCCCCGGGGATTTATTATAGATGGGTGGGGGGCTCAAAGGCCCCCCCAAGCCCCGGGGACCGCCACTCCTGGGGCTTTAAGTCATTGTATGTGGGGGGCTTGTTTTAAAAAAAAAATGAAAAAACCCTGTGTGGGGGGGGGCTCGAGCCCCCCCACACGCCCTGGGGACCACCACCTCCCCGGGGCACTAATTATTTAACATAGGGGTCCGTTACGGACCCCCAAGCCCCGGGGACCACCACCCCCTGGGGCTTTAAATTAAGTGAGAGGGGGGCCGCACGGTGCCCCCTGGAGCCAATGAAGGCCCTGGGGACCACCACCCCCCAGGGCTGGCTCCTGCAGTGTCCTGGGGTGCCCACCCCTGGGACTCTGCTGTTTGCAATGGCAGGGCAGGAGCCTCGCGGCTCCCGCCCTCCCATTGTAAACTGCTTTGCTTCATTGAAGCGAGAGCAGGGAAACCTACTCTTGCTTCAATGAAGCAAAGCAGATTGCTTTTCCACATGGGGAGCAGCATGTTAGCTGCTCCCCATGTGGAAAAGCAATGCCGGCTCCTGCAGGATGCGGGGAGCCGGCTGGGACCGTGGGGGGATTGGGGACCCCCCCATGGTCCACAACGAGGTGGCCAGGCCCTGGGGGATGGGGTCCCCAGGGCAAGTAGTGGCCCGGGAGGGGGCCACGGGGCCCCCTCCTAAAAATAAAAAAAATAAAATAAAAAAACAGCACCGGGAATGGGGTCCATGGGGCAAAAAGGGGCCTCAGGAGGCGGGCAAGAAAGCCCGCCTCCAAAAAAAAAAAAAAGGGCCATGCCCCGGGGGATGGGGTCCCCAGGGCAAATTAATTAGAAAAAGAATAGGGGCTACACAGCCCCCCTTCTAAAAAAGAAAGAAAAATAAAGAAGGGATCGGGCCGGAGGCCACACCCCCTCCTTGAACCACTCTGCAAACGCGCCCCCTGCCGCTTTTGCAGAGGAGGATCTAATTCCCCTTGAATACTGGGGGTCCCTGGGGGCCAACTAGCCCACCAGGAACCTCCAGTATGCACCAGGGGGCTGCGTTGCAGAGAGGTGTAATGAGGCCACGCCCCTTTTTACACCTCTCTGCAACGCAGCTCCGTGGTGCTTACTGGAGGTACCTGGCGGGCTATTTGGCCGCCAGGATACCTCAGGATTCAAGGGGACTTAATCTCCCAACTTAAAACGTGCCACAGGGCGCGTTTGCACAGTGGTGAAGGTAGGGGGCGGGGCCTGAGGGGATACTGTGCAAACACACCCTGTGGCGCGTTTTAAGTTGGGGAATTCATTCCTCTTCAATCCAGAGGTCCCCTAGGGGCCAACTAGCCCACCAGGTACCTCCACTAAGCGCCACGGAGCTGCGTTGCAGAGTGTTGTAAAAAAGGGCGTGTCCCCTGAACACCTCTCTGCAACGCAGCTCCCTGGCGCATACTGGAGGTACCTGGTGGGCTAGTTGGCCGCCAGGGGACCTCAGGATTCAAGGGGACTTAATCCCCCAACTTAAAACGCGCCACAGGGCGTGTTTGCACACGTTACCTCAGGCCCTGCCCCTTTCTTTACCAGTGTACAAATATTCCTCTAAAATCAGCCGAACTACGAATTCCGATTTACTCACCTGTTATCAGGAGAGAGCCCAGTGCTGCATCTTTTAGTTCAGCACTGACCCTGAAAAGTAATTCTAAGCATACTTACCAGTAACTTGTATTTCCTTCAATAGCAATCCATTGTGTGGTTTTCAGCAGAAAAGTTTCTAAGTGTCCATTTTTGAAACATACAAATATTCCTCTAAAATCAGACGTACTACGAATTTCGATTTACTCACCTGTTATCAGGAGAGAACCCAGGGCTGCATCTTTTAGACCAGCACTGACTCTGAAAAGTAATTCTAAGCGTTATTACCAGTAACTTTTATTTCCTTCCATAGGAATCCATTGTGTAGTTTTCACCAGAAAAGTTTCTAAGTGTCTATTTTCACACAGTAAAAATATGCCTAAAAAATCGTCTGTATGACTTAAACACATTCTTTCAACTGTTTACAGGAGGTTGGCCAGTGCTGGATCCAGGATCCACCACTGAGTAAGAAAAAGTAACGATAACACTACTTACCTGCTAAGTGAATTTTCTGCCATAGGATCACATTGGTGATTCTATGTAAAAACAATTCCAAGTGTCAACTTTTAAAATACAATAATATTCCTTAAAAATAACTACTGTAACCAAAATGCTTTCACTCAACTGTTTATAGGAGATGTCCAAGGACTGAATCTAGGATCCAGTCCTGTGGTTAGAAAAGTAATCCATAAAGTAACTAATTGCATTTGACTAGAAATTCACATTGAGCTCAATGTTGCATTAAGTTTGAAATTGTGTTGCCCATTGCAACAACTGTAACTACTGTACTTAAAAGTCTATTGCCTATTTGCAAAGTATTTCAACTAAAGTAATTCATTCTGAGAAAGCATATTTTGTATTGTAATGTATAATGTAATTATAATGTAATTAAAAAAATATCTAAAAATAAATAGTTTAAAAATGTAGTAAATCAGTGTCAAAAAAATCAGTATAACAATACATTAAAAATTGTCAGTTACAAAAGCTTTGAAATTCACTGAAAAAAACCATAGGTTTCAGGCCTGATATAGTTAGGAATTAACATTTAAAAAACCTTTGAAATACACTGAAAAAACTATAGGTTTCAGGCCTGATATAGTTAGGGTCGTTATAGTTAGCTGGATATTTCACTCGAACAAAACCATTGAAATTCCTCCGATATAGTTAATTGTGCTAACTACATCTCACGCGCCCACAATCCACTGCTGATGATGTCACATATTACATAATTCATGATGACATGGTCAGTGACATCACTGATGACATCTCACATGACATCACTGATGACATCACTGATGGCACCATCCACGTGACAATCAGATACACCTCATAATACACTAGTATAACCTTTCATCACTCACTGTAAAATACAGAGTGTCAGATTTAAAACCATTGACACACCAATACAAGTTTCTAAACACCCACTCAGTGATTCCTAGATCTGTACACACATCTAATCACTTACCTATAGATTGACTCATACATGTTGTCAATGATCAATAGAACACTATTCGGGAGCTGGCATTGCTTTTCCACATGGAGAGCAGCTAACATGCTGCCCACCCATGTTAACAAAGCCAAGGGGGGTTGTGGTCCCCAGGGCAGTGTGGGGGGGATTGGGACCCCCCACACTTTTTTTTTAATTATGCCCCCGGGATTTGGCACCCGGGGGCAAATTAGCATATTCAGCGCGGGAGCCCACGCTGAATTGTTTTTTTTTATTAATTCTTTTTTTGGGCCTGGGGGTCCTTGTGGGACACCCTGGATAGGAGCAGACCAGAGCTGGCCAAAAGTTTGGAAAATTTCGCGAAGATTCGTCAATCGGCGCCAACGTTATTCCAAATAGAATGTTGCAGATTTCCTGTGGAAAATATGTCCTAACTATATCTACCTACTGGCGACCGCCAGACGCCAGTAGGTAATATATATATATATATATATTCACTGAAAAAAACATAGGTTTCATGCACATTATAGTTAGGAATTAGCATTTAAAAAACCTTAGAATTTCACTGAAAAAACCCTAGGTTTCAGGGACGTTATAATTAGCTGGACTTTTCACTCGTACAAAACCATTAAAATTCCCCCATTATAGTTAGTTCAGCTAACTATAACTCACGCGCCCGCAATGCACTGCTGATGATGTCACATATTACATTACTCATGACATGGTCAGTGACATCACTCATGACATCACTGATGACATCTCAAATGACATCACTGATGACTTCACTGATGACATCATCCAGTGAATATGTGTTTTTCTGAAAATTACATATGTTTTATATATGTATATCTCAAGGTCGATGGAAGAATAAATCGGTATATATGTGTCTAAATGGATGATTTATTTTTGAAAAAATTGAATGTATAACTGACTGATTAAGTGTATCTTAGTGAATACATGGCATAGTGAGTAATGTTTAAGTATGTAAATATCTGTATCAGTCTCTCACTTTGTGTATAAGTGGCTGCATGGGTTGGTGAGTAGCTACATGAGTGTCTATATATGTTATTAGTTGTTTTTTTGAGTATCAGTATGAGTGTCTGAGTGTCTGTATGGTTCGTGGGGGGTATTACGTAGTGCATAGGTGCATGAATGAGTGACTCACTGTTTGTATGTGTTGAAGACAGCATGTGTGCAGAACTGTATGGGTGGATGAGTGTGTGCATGGGTGTGTTAGTGTCTTTATGAGTAACTACATATGTTTTAAATTAGTATATGTGACTATTGGTGTATATACACGAGTATATGTGAGAGTGAGAGATTGAAAGAGTTTCTGTATGAATAAGTATGTGTTTCTATAAGTGATTGTTTAAAAGACTAAGTATGTGTAAGTTTCTGTAGAAGTAAGTGTGGTGGTGTGTGTATAACTGTATGTGCAAGTAAATGGATGTTTGATTCTTTATTAGCATGAGTGACTATGTGTGTGAGTAATTCTATGGATGAGTGGTGTTGTGTAACAGGATGTATAGGTGTATGAGTACATATGATGAGTGAGTACATGTATGAGTGACTGTATAGGACTGTTGGTGAATGAGTGGATGAGTATGTGGATCTTAGAATTACTGAATAGGTTGTTGTAACTGGTATTGGTATGTCCATTGTTTTGAAAAATGTAGTTTCTATTTTCGAATGTGTGTATCAAAGGTTATATTAGGGGGAGAGGAGGTCTGCCACTCTATCACAAGGATGATGTCATCAGTGATGTCATTATAGATGTCATCAGTGATGTCATGAGTGATGTCACTGACCATGTCATGAGTGATGTAATATGTGACGTCATCAGCAGTGCATTGCGGCGGCGCGAGTTATAGTTAGCTGAACTAACTATAACGGGGGAATTTCAATAGTTTTGTACGAGTGAAAAGTCCAGCTAACTATAACACCCCTGAAACCTATGGTTTTTTCAGTGAATTTCTAAGGTTTTTTAAATGCTAATTCCTAAATATAACGTGCCTGAAACCTATGGTTTTTTCACTGAATTTCAAAGGTTTTTTAAATGCTAATTTCTTACTATTCCTACAGAGATAGGACATGTGAAGAAAGAGGAAAAAACGCACAGAAAGAAAAAAAGGAAATGCAGAAAGAAGCAACAGTAGTCCTCAAAGACGAAGAAAGGTGCAGGAAGAAGGATAACGTGCAGAAAGAACAAACAGAAGAGCAGAAAGAAGCCTTTTTGCAAAATCATACTGTACCCTCAACTTTTTCAGACGGATACTGGTGGTAACTGAGTCTGACTAACCAGTCCTAGAGCCAGTGCTATGTTAAAAGACACTCAGATACAGTGAAAACACCTACATACACTAGGGAACACTATGCGTTGGGGTCCCCTGTGTCGAAATTTAATTCGTAACTGAACATTATCTGCGCCATCTTGCCTCTTCCCCAGCACCGCACGCAAAAACACATGGCAGCCATTTTAGGCACCATGGCCTCTCTCCCTGCTCATTGCCGATCGCCAGCGCGTCCCTCTGGCGCTGCGAACATCCCCCCACGCGCTGACCACCCCCGCTCTCTCATGCACGGGCCATAAAACCTCACCTCCTGCGCGACTCTGCCTTGGAACCACATCCCGTGCCTGACCAACACCTCCCTTCATCCCTTACATGGTCACACACCCTTTTGATAACCCCCTTCCTCTGTGCCCGATTGTCTGAGCCGATCCCAGGCCATCACCTAGCCCTGCAGATGCAGTTTATTGCTCCCACTGTAAGGAATCACCCCTCTTCAAAGGAGTTACAGTTGATCAAGGCCCCCACCCCATGAGACCCGACCAGTCGCACACATTCCGGGAATCGGCGGGATGTCCAGCTGTGTGATAGCCATCTCCTACTGTGGGTGGGGTGGGGACTTCTACTGTAGCTATGTGTGGGAGCGGGCCTGAGGTGGGGACTCCGAGGATGTCCTTTCATGTATCAAAGCAATCTCAGGAATGTGACATGTATAATAAACCTGTAATAAAGTAATAAAATTGTGTATAAGAGACCAGGTCTCAGAGACGCAGGGAAAGCACCTCGAAACGATACCTTGCTGTCCGATCTGACGTGTTCTGCTCCGTCGGAATAAAACCTTTGTTTCCTGCCTTCCAGTCTCCAGCACCTGCCTCTCTGTTTGATCTTTATCGAATGGTATGAGAGGCGATTACCGCCGGGCAATACTTAAAGGTTATCGACTGAAACTGCCTACCTTTTTACAATTGGCACCCATTGTGGGGCCCATCAGCGACACGTGGATCCAGCGGGAGAGGTCCTGACGACAGAGTGAACGACTGCAACGATCGGGAAGAGCTCCTGCCCGATAGACCCTCGTCTGGCAGCCGATCATCCGAACTTCACTGGTTCCGAGCAGACCTCTCTCGAGTGATCTACGGTCCTGACTGGGAACCATCAGGAGTGCCGCGGCAATAACGGAGAGTAGAGGACGATCGGGCGCTGGAAGCGGAAGACGAGAAACTGTCCATGCGGTCCGGGTAAGGTCGTGTAACACGAATTGCGAAACAATTGTTTGATTGATTGAAAATACTAGTATTGCTTATTTGGTTATTCTTTGAGATATTCGCTGCCTTCAAACGGGGAAGAGTAGAAATACTCCCTCTTCCTTTGCAGATAGTGAAGGGTAGGTAACGCGGACCTTTGTCCCCCTTTGTAATCTGTCGTGCCTATTTATCTCCCCACTGATTGATTGTCCGAACATTGATTGTTTGAAGAATAGTTCTTTTTGAGATATTCTCTGTTTGCAAATAACGTAGAATAGAAATATTCTGTCTAGTCTTTGCAAGTAGTGAAGGATAGGTAGTGCGGACCTTTGTCCAACCTTTGTAATCTGTCATGCCTATCTTCTCCCCACTGATTGGTAGTTGGTTCAGCCCGGACCGCTTATTAGAGATGAACCATCCAGCTCCACTGGAAGGCACCCCTAATAAGGACATGTTCACTAAATATGGACTAGTCGCCATAGCCTATAGCAAACTATGGCATAAATATACAAAGAAGGACCCCGAAAGTCAGTGGCCACTGATAGGATCCTTTGATGATCGTAAAATAGAAACGCTAGAAACAGCTCTTCGCAGTAATAAAACAACACCCACCATGCTTGATAGTATCGGCATGTGGCGCAAAGAAGCAGCACAACGGAAAAAGAGAGAAGAAGTGAAAGCAGAAAAAGTGTTATGAAAAGCAGCTCACCTTGCCGCTAGAAAGTTAGAAGAAGAAATAAAAGAGAGAGAGGAAGCTAAACTAAAACAAGAGTCTGAAACATCAGGCCAGTGCCCTGTTAGGACCCCCTCTACGCTCTACCCTGAGTTACCTTCCAAACAACGAGCGAACGATGATTTACTATTAGGCCCCCCAATTATCTACATGCCCCCTCCATACGCTCCCTCCCAACTTTTAGTACAGCACCCACCATCCCCGAACGCAAGCGAGAGTAGTGCCAGGGCCTCGGTCCTCACGACCTCCGCGCCGGCTGAACCCCTTGTACTGAACACAACGTTAGCGGTAACATTAGATGACCCGAGACTAGAAAGAAGGATTCCGCCAGAATGAATCGGCTGACCAAAGGTGAGCGAGCCGGAATCGATAAGGTAGTGAGAACATTAGTAGAACGGAAGGAAAGTGAGGAATATGTAACAGATATGTACAATTCATATGCCGATAGCCACAGACGACACTTTGTCGTGCGGTTTTGTTACCACACCCTAAATGCCTATGAGGATAGATACCAGGATAAGGGTCCTGAGAGCTTAGCGACTTTGTATAGAAAAGTTGACATTGGTGATGAGGGCGAGGGCGATGTGACGGACCTCTTCACGCGTACGCTTGAAGTCTTCCACCACCTCAAAGAACAAAGACAGAAAGCCAAAACAGAAACCCCCGTAGCGACTGAACCCCATGCAGAAAAAACTGATACCATGATGCCCATCAAGGAAGCCGCTCCCTACTGGGTCCCCCCACGAGGTCAGGGAACACACGATGACATCAACCACCAAGATGCGAAGGGGAGGGTTGTGTATAACTGGGTCTATCAGCCATGGGACCGACAAGACATCCTGACTTTCAGAAAGTCCTTACCCGATTTGAGAAAGAACCCGACTGCCTTTTTCACTGAACTAGGCACAGCCTTAGGTTCAACAATAATGACCCTAGAGGACATCGATTTGTTTTTCGGGTTATGTCTGTCAGCTGATGTGTGGAAGCAAATCCGGAGAGTCAACCACTTTGAGCCGTTCGGATATATCTGGGTACAACTCGATGCCATAGATAAACAGCGAGACCCTGGACAGAAACCCTTGAAGGCCATATTAGAACTCCCAGACAAGATTGTCCAGAAATTAAAGACCCTGATCCCAGAAAAGAAGGTAGACTGGTCGATAGTAACGGCTTTCCGCCAGAAACCCCAGGAAGACGTATCGGAATACTTCTCACAATTCGAGACAGTGTTTTCCGATTATAGTGGCCAGGACATGACCACTGCAACCGGACATCACCTTTTTGTCCAGAATTATGTTAAGGGTCTGTCGCAGGAAGTCTCTTAGAAACTACAGACTAGTGAGAGTAGTTGGGCGGCCTCCAAACCCGCGGCTATCCTTCAGATGGCCCAGTACTACGAACACCAAAAGAACGAGAACGATAGGGCGTCCGAGAGAAAGAAAAAGGACCTGAAGGAAAGAGTAATGATCGCACAGTTGCAAGGGGTGACAATAGGAAGGGAACCTTCCAAGGGAAATTATCAACCGACTGCTCCTAGAAAACTACCCCCTAGAGACCATACACCCGCACCCTATGCTGGACGTAAGGACTTAGATGAGAATCAGTGTGCGTTCTGCAAGGGATTCGGACATTGGAAATCTCAGTGCCCGGTCCTTCTGGAAATGAACAAAAATAGAGAAGCAAGAGACGTAGCGAATGGCCCCAGAAATAGAGGACAGGGACGTGGGTACATGAATGACACCAACAACGACAGGCCAGGTAGACCAAACACATTTGACCATCCCCGACAGAACCAGTACCAACAGTCTGACTACGAGAACACCCATGACTTTGCATAGGACCGCCAGGGGCAAGGGAGGGATCCAGTCGAGCTCTGTGTTGACCAGCAAGGTCCTTACGTCACCGCTAAGGTGCTGGGCACGAAGTCTCCATTTTTGGTAGATACTAGGGCGACACGTAGTGCGTTATCAAAACGACTGATTCCAAGGGCACCCTTGTCTGGCTCACATGTAACATCAATAGGTTTTGATGGAACGCCCTCCACTAATCCCTTGTCCACACCGATCTCCTTTGATTTGGAAAATAACACCACTGACATGACATTTCTGCTCTCCTCCAACACCCCCGACGCCATTCTGGGTCTTGACTTGCTAAAACATTTCCGAGCTACCATTAGGTGTTCCCCAGACGGAGTTCGAGTCATACTGTATGATAACCCAAATCTGTTCGGGCCTTGTCTCACATGACGTATGTTCTCCATGACCGATGCTGACTTGTCCCTACTCAACACTTTACCCTCATACCTATGGGCCAAAACTGACTCAGACGTAGGACGCATGATGATCGACCCTGTACATATAACTGTTCGACCGGACGCAGTGCTCCCAAAACTTCCAAAGTATCGGATATCGCCCGAGGGTGAGAAAGCATTGGTAAAGATTATCCAGTCCCTAGTCGATGCAGGAGTGGTAGAAGAAGTAGTTAGTAATGTTTGTAACAGCCCTATATTACCCATTGTAAAGAAGCAAGGCGAGGGAGATGAGAAAGGGTACCGCTTCATCATTGACCTACGAGAGGTTAACAAAGTGGTTGTGCCTCAGTATCCCGTAGTCTCAGATATCACCACCATTCTGACCCTGATTCCGTCCACTGCCACCACCTTTTCTGTTATCGATCTCAAGAACACATTCTTCTCCATCCCCATCCACCCAGACAGCCGCTACCTTTTTGGCTTCACCTTAAAAGCCCGTTCGTACAGATTTTGTAGAGCACCCCAAGGCTACACTGAAAGTCCCAGCATCTATAGCCAGGCCCTCAAGAGACAGCTGGATGCTGTCCAGCTACCGGATGGAGTGGTGTTAATACGGTACGTCGATGATATTCTTTTGGCGGCCGACACCACTCCGCTTGCAGTCACAGCCACCATCCAACTCCTCCACTTCCTCGCGGAGAACGGTCACAAGGTCTCCAGGAAGAAGTTGCAATTCTGCCAACCCCAAGTGACATACCTAGGCCACCTCCTGTCCAAAGATGGGAGGAAACTTACGCCTAACCGGATTGAGACCATTCTGGAAACCCCTGTTCCCAAAACTCAGAAGCAAGTTCGCTCTCTGGTAGGCCTCACCTCCTTCTGTCGACAGTGGTTGCCAAACTTCAGCCTTATCGTAAAACCTCTGCTTTCCCTGCTGGCTAAAGATGTCCCCTTCCCACTCCCCTGGACCCCCGAATGCCAATCCTCCTTCAAAGAATTGCGAGATGCCCTTTGCTCAGCACCAGTCCTAGGAACCCCAGACTACACTAAGCCTTTCTCCCTCTTCACCCACGAAAGGGAGGGATGCGCGTTGTCTGTTCTAACTCAATCCATAGGCCCCAAGCAACGCCCTTGTGCCTACTTCTCCGCCACTCTTGACCCCATAGCCAGAGCTTTGCCTGCCTGCCTTCGAGCAGTAGCCGCCGCTGCTGTCTCTATCTGACAAAGTGAGGGGATCGTACTTTCGAACTCCCTCACAGTGTTAGTACCCCATGCGGTTGACACCCTCCTGAACCAGACTAAGACTCAACACCTGACTAGCGCACGACTGACTGGTTACGAACTGACTCTGCTTGCACCCCACATCACACTGAAACGATGTACCACTCTGAACCCAGCCACTCTGTTACCTCTCCCTGACACTGATCCCAATGTGTCCCCTATACATGACTGTGTGACCCTCACGGACGAACAGACTAGGAGTAGGGTTGACCTCTGAGACACTGCCTTCCCAGACCCTGACGGAGAGCTATGGGTAGACGGCTCTTGCATCAAGCTCCCCGACGGCACCACCTCAGCTGCCTATGCAGTCACCACGGCCCGAACGGTAATTGAGACAGCCCGCATCACACAGCGATCCGCACAGGCGGCAGAACTGATTGCTCTCACACGAGCGTGCATTCTAGCAGCAGGGACGACCGCAAACATTTACACAGACAGCCAGTATACCTTCGGGGTGGTTCATCATTTTGGGCTCTTGTGGAAAGAGAGGGGATTCCTGACTTCTCATGGCACACCCATCCTGCATGGAGATCTAGTCTCCGCTCTGACCGAAGCAGTCCTCCTCCCGAAACGGCTAGCTGTGATCAAATGCCAGGCACACAAAAGGGTGACGGACATTATTGGACAGGGAAATGCGCTGGCTGACATCACTGCCAGAACCACAGCCGAGAATAGGACGACGACACGCATGTACGTGACTAGGTCACAAGCTGAAAAATGGAAGGATGCTAGGGAAACCATTAGGGACATCCAATTGGCCAGCTCACCACACGAATTGACTGAATGGGCACGGGTGGGATTGAAAGACGATGAAGGCCGCTGGCGGACTAAAGACACGAACAAATGGTTGCTACCCGACTCATACCTGATTCCCATACTGACCATGGCACACTCCCCCGCACACATAGGATCTTCCCCCATGATCAAACTCATCTCCAAAGTTTGGCACAATGACAGGATCCCAGACTCAGCTAAACGCCTGGTTCAACAATGTCTAATATGTCTGCAACACAACCCTGGGAAAGGAACTGTTGTACCCCGGGGAGGGTTTGGGGTCCCTGACCATCCCTTTGAAGTCCTTCAAATGGACTACATCCGATTAGAAAGGTGCCAAAGCCTGAAATACGTGCTTTTTGTTGTGTGCGCATTTAGCAAGTGGGTGGAGGCCTATCCAACCCGCGACAACACTGCCATGACCACCGCAAAGGTACTACTGAAGGAATTCTTCCCTCGTTATGGCCCTTGTCGAATTTTGTGGAGCGACAACGGCCCCCACTTCGTAGCCGAAGTTATCCAACTCATCTTGAAGGGGTTGGGTGTAAAGCAAAAGTTTCATGCGGTCTTCCACCCCCAATCTGCAGGCTTGGTTGAGCGACACAATGCCACACTGAAGCTCAAACTAGCAACAATAGTAGCCACCACGGGACTGAAATGGCCAGACGCTCTCCCACTGGCATTGCTATCAATGCGTTCCACCCCTACCAAACACCACTTAACCCCCTACGAGGTCGTCTTCGGGTGACCCATGAACCTCTGGACTGCACCGAAACCGACATCCATGGCATGCAGGCCATCCCTGATGCTTCCAGGGGCCCCGGACACGACATCCAACCCGGTGATTTCGTCCTAGTGCGAAATTTCCAGCGCGCAAAGAGTCTGGAGCCCCGGTGGACGGGCCCCTGGCAAGTCTTGATCACCACCCGAACAGCTCTTCGAGTGGAGGGGAAGCGTAACTGGCTGCATGCACATCACTGCAAGAAGATATCCTCGACTCTGACGACAACTGAAAACGTCACCACCCAAGAGGAGCTCCTGGACAAAGACCGACCATCCCTGAGCTGTTACCCTGATACAGAGACACTTGAATTGGCAAAATTTCCCGATCCCACTGTGCCATCCAAAGAAGGGTATAATCTGCGTCGAAAGGAGGGAATTTTGGCTAAGCAGACCACTGACTAAGTTAAATCTCAGAGCGGTAGCCTAAACACAACAAAGGCCTCCAAGAGAGAAGCTAAACGAAGTCTGTGGTTCTGCCCGCTCCCGAGTCCTTTGAAGATGATGGAAGCGCCCGATACGAAGATGATGGAAGCAACCGGACGTCCGAAGATCCACTACAAAGACCCAAAGACTGACAAAATGCACAGCTCAAAGACTATTGCACTTTTCATCGCCCTTCTCTTTTGCCTCCTCCTCATGGCCACCCTCTGGATTGTGGAAGAGAGCGCACCCGCTCATAAGACATTGCTAACCACTGCTCAGCCTACCACCATGAAAGAACACCAACTGATCTCACTTTCACCTCAACTCCGAGAAAGGCGTAAGGAGTTCTGGAATAACTCTTTTGTGCAGTTGCTACACCAACACAATCTTGCCGCTAATGCCACGAATTGCTGGATCTGTGGATTGCTACCACATGCCACTGGACACTCTATCCCTTTCATCCCTTCGCCTTTCTCTGTCCATGGTTCCTGCCTCACTTGGTTGATCCTCTTACAAGAGAGTTACAAGGATAATGCCACTTCCAGCAAAACTGTGTCACACTTCTATCATGGGTTCTGGCTGAACAAAACAGGAAGAACTTCTGCTCCCTTTTGCCCTCTGACATCAAACGCCTCTTTTCATATGGACATCCCTGCCAAAAAACGAGTTGAAATGCAGGTGTTCAACAATCCAGCCAGACCCACCTTCTCTTACCTCCGGAAACGAACAGCCGCCACCCTGACAGTGGCCCTGTCTGTCGTCAACGTCTCAGGCCTTGTATGCATCAAAGGCCTGGGAACGCAGTTGGTGGGCCACAGTTCCTGCCACATCACCCGAACATTAGACTCAGTTGATCCACCCTCTTTTGTTACCTCCCCAAACATGTACTTCGTCTGTGGTACTAAGGCCTACACCTGGCTTCCAAAAGGCTGAGGGGCACCTGTTACATCGCTTTTATCCTTCCTCCGACGTATGTGGCTCCAGCAAACCACCACCGGCAGAAGCGTGCAAGGGACATTGAGCAAGCAGACTCCACCGGAGCACAGTTCCTGGATGCAGTAAAGGGACTTGTTCCACTTTGGGGTCCGATGGCGAACAGCCGTGCCATCCGACACTTGACCCAGGCAGTTGAGACAACAATGAACATTACAGCTGGCATCCTCACCAACAACACCGCCGAGCTTCAGGCCGTCCGCCTGGTGGCTCTTCAGAACCGCCTCGTTCTAGATGTGGTTCTGGCTGACCGTGGAGGAGCATGCCGCATCATTGGATCCAGCTGTTGTACCCACCTATCGGATAACTCACCCTCAGTCTACAAAGCAATTGAACACCTCCACAGACTTTCCTCAGAGGTTCATCAGGAACAAGAAGGATGGTCGCTTGGGAGCTGGTTCTGGGACACTATGAAAAACTGGGGGTGGAGGTTGTTTTCGTTTATCCTAATACCAATCGTGATACTATGTGGATGCTGCCTGGGTATTCAATGCTTGCCACCTCTGTGTTCACTTTTTGCAATCTGTATCTGCCCTAAGACTCTGGACTTTGAAGCCGAACGTATGAAAGCTCTGTATGAGGTAGAAATACGTAATATTATGGGGATAGATCCGAACTAACAAGCTGGCGAGATATGTTAAAAGGGAGGACTGTCAAAATGTAATTCGTAACTGAACATTATCTGCGCCATCTTGCCTCTTCCCCAGCACCGCACACAAAAACACACGGCAGCCATTTTAGGCACCATGGCCTCTCTCCCTGCTCATTGCCGATCGCCAGCGCGTCCCTCTGGCGCTGCGAACATCCCCCCACGCGCTGACCACCCCCGCTCTCTCATGCACAGGCCATAAAACTTCTCCTCCTGCGTGACTCTGCCTTGGAACCACATCCCGTGCCTGACCAACACCTCCCTTCATCCCTTACATGATCACACACCCTTTTGATAACCCCCTTCCTCTGTGCCCGATTGTCTGAGCCGATCCCAGGCCATCACCTAGCCCTGCGGATGCAGTTTATTGCTCCCACTGTAAGGAATCACCCCTCTTCAAAGGAGTTACAGTTGATCAAGGCCCCCACCCCATGAGACCCGACCAGTCGCACACATTCCGGGAATCGGCGGGATGTCCAGCTGTGTGATAGCCATCTCCTACTGTGGGTGGGGTGGGGCCTTTTACTGTAGCTATGTGTGGGAGCGGGCCTGAGGTGGGGACTCCGAGGATGTCCTTTCATGTATCAAAGCAATCTCAGGAATGTGCCATGTATAATAAACCTGTAATAAAGTAATAAAATTGTGTATAAGAGACCAGGTCTCAGAGACGCAGGGAAAGCACCTCGAAACGATACCTTGCTGTCCGATCTGACGTGTTCTGCTCCGTCGGAATAAAACCTTTGTTTCCTGCCTTCCAGTCTCCAGCGCCTGCCTCTTTGTTTGATAATTATCGAATGGTATGAGAGGCGATTACCGCCGGGCAATACTTAAAGGTTATCGACTGAAACTGCCTACCTTTTTACACCTGTGATTAGCATGACCTCCTCTGTAAGCCCCATGTATATAATAGGGCAGGGGATTAAAACTACCTCTTAAAACGCACCACAGGGCGTGTTTGCACACGTCACCTCAGGCCCAGTCCCCTCCCTTCCCCACTGTGTAAACACGCCCTGTGGCCGTTTTAAGTTGGGAGATTAAGTCCCCTTGAATCCTGAGGGTCCCTAGGGTCCAACTAGCCCACTAGGTACCTCCAGTAAGCACCACAGAGCTGCGTTGCAGAGAGGTGTAAAAAGTGGCACGGCCTGGACCACCTCTCTACAACGCAGCTCAGTGGCGCTTACTAGAAGCACCTGGTGGGCTAGTTAGCCCCCAGGGTCCCTCAGGATTGAAGGGGAATTATTTCCCCAACTTAAAACGCACCATAGGGCTTGTTTGCACATGTCACCTCAGGCCCCGTCCCCTCCCTTCCCCATTGTGTAAACACGTCCTGTGGCCGTTTTTTAAGTTGGGAGATTAAGTCCCCTTGAATCCTGAGGGTCCCTAGGGGCAAAATAGCCCACTAGGTACGTCCAGTAAGCACCATTGCAGAGAGGTGTAAAAAGTAGGCCTGGGCGGTAAATTCCGTTCCGTTCGTGGAATTTGCGGAATTTGGGTAATTTCGCGTTCCGCGGAGAACGCGAAATTGCCCAAAAATCTGCGTTCCGCGACTTCGCGAAATTTTTTGCTTGTTCGCGTTCTCAATAAGCGTGTTCGCGAGATATTTCACCCCGAGCACGCAAACAGCGATCGCGAACAGGAAAAAAGTAACGCGAACAAGCAATTCCGCGTGTTCGCGGAATTTCTGCGTGTTCGCGGAGATTTTTTACCATTTCGCGGAGATTTGCGTAACGCGATTACGCAAATTCCGCCCACCCCTAGTAAAAAGGGGCACGGCCTGCACCACCTCTCTGCAACGCAGAGCAGTGGCGCTTACTGGAAGCACCTGGTGGGCTAATTGGCCCCCAGGGTCCCTCAGGATTGAAAGGGAATTATTTCCCCAACTTAAAACGCGCCACAGGGCGTGTTTGCACACGTCACCTCAGGCCCCGTCCCCTCCCTTCACCACTGTGTAAACGCACCCTGTGGCCGTTCTAAGTTGAGAGATTAAGTCCCCTTGAATCCTAAGGGTCCCTAGGGTCAAACTAGCCCTCCAGTAAGCGCCACAGAGCTGCATTGCATAGAGGAGTAAAAAGGGGCGTGGCCTCAGAACACCTGTCTGCAACGCAGCTCCCTGGCACATACTGGAGATACCTCTTGGGCTAGTTGGCCCTCAGGGACCCTCAGTATTGAAGGGGAATTAATTCCCCAACTTACAACTGGCCAGGGGGCGTGTTTGCAGAGTGCTGCAAGGAGGGGGTGTGGCCTCGGCGTGATGCCGGTCTTTTATTTATTTATTTTTTTTAAGAAGGAGGGCTGTGTGGCCCCCCTTCTTTTCTAATTTATTGGCCCCATCCCCCAGGACCTGCACCCTAATTTTTTGTTGTTGAGAAAAATAAATTTGGCCCTCCCAAGGCCTTAATCGGCCCTGGGGACCCCAACTCAAGGGTCATGGCCTTTTTTTGTTTTTAATTCTTTAGGAGGGGGGCTGCGTTGCCTCGGCGGCCCCGTACTTCATCGGGTGGTGCAATCCTCCACGGCTGGAACTGCCGTGTATTTATATTTCCATATGTTGCCCTGCATCAAGGACGCACTCCGCCGGTTTCAGAGAAATAAATGGTTTATGAAATCCTCTTCTGCGGAGTGCGTCCTTGATGCAGGGCAACATATGGAAATATAAATACACGGCAGGTCCAGCCGTGGAGGATTGCACCACCCGATGAAGCATGGGGCCGCCGAGTCTTTGAACTATCTTAACTCGGAAAGCGGCGCAGAGGAGTAATGAATTGTGCAACTGACAATTCTTATCCTGAGACCCACTGGAGGGTTTAAAAACATTAATTAAATTGTGCAATGATTTTCAACATAACCTACTGGAAGGTAAAAAATATGTATGGATAAAAACCACAAGTCCCAGCAAGCTTTAAGAATTGGTACACCGGAGGCATATGAACTTGTGAAGTATGCATGCTGGGATGGAATTAACTTGTTGACTCAGTGTTTGCCCATGAAGAAGAAGCAGGAGGCTCAGAAATGCGTCAGCGAGAGAAATTATCGGGATGAATTGCCGGTTCCAGAGAAATAAATGGTTTATGAAATCCTCTTCTGCGGAGTGCGTCCTTGATGCAGGGCAACATATGGAAATATATATATATATATATATATATATATATATTAACATCCTGATAGTCTCTTCAACAAACAGGCACCAGCTCCGTGAGTAATTTTGACATAGAAGACGATTTATTCCAAACCCGGTCAGACGCGTTTCGGCGGAAAAACCGCCTTGTTCACTGCACTATATATATATATATCCACCAACAACAGGGTGCCCCTGTGAGGATGCCCACTCGAAAATTACTCTCCCTGGATGGAGGACCTGAGCACAATACAGCCTCCTCCTTGCACTCTCGTGCAGCAGCTTATCGCGTTTCAAACTGTTCGTTCTTGATCACAAGCCTTGGCACACAGGAAAACGACAAACTAAATGTGTGGCACCTGCTCTTTATTTAAACAACCCGCCTAGTGGGCATGTACTTCTGCCCCAGTGGGCATATGCCGAAGAGCATCCTGATATTAGCAGTCCATACACAAAGTATTACCTCAGTGAGTGTTTACAGTTTGCCTTAATCATGTCTATAAAATCCTAAGTGGGTAGGTGCACAGAAAGGAGTGCTGGAAAGTGCACCTTTAAAAAGTCAGCAAACTGGAGCTTTTTCGTCTCATTCAGCGTCTCACATTCCCAGGCGCTGCAGGTCTGCATGGATTGCGGCGGTTCATCCTCGCGGCTGGGTCAGCCGCAAATACATCCAACAACAACAGGGTGCCCCTGTGAGGATGCCGACTCGAAAATTACTCTCCCTGGATGGAGGACCTGAGCACAATACAGCCTCCTTCTTGCACTCTTGTGTAGCAGCTTAACGCGTTTCAATCTTTTAGTTATTGATCAAAAGCCTTGACACACTGGAAAATGACAAACTAAATGTGTGGCACCTGCTCTTTATTTAAAAAACCCGCCCAGGGTGCGTTTACTTCAGTGGGCGTATGCCAAAGAGCATCCTGGTATTAGCAGTCCATACACAAAGTATTATATACATATACATATATTATGCTCAGCAAGTTTGCTTAGTCGGGCTACACAGAACTCCCCGAAGTGGTAAAAAAAACTCAGCGAGTTCAGCGAGCGGGCAGATTTGCTTTTCACATCCATTCACACGATATACACAACATGTAGTACTTTCTCGTGCGGGAAATCAGGTGCAAACTGCACCACACGTTCACATGGGTGTGGCCATCTTGTTTTTGCTCTGTTTATGTAACTGGGGCCTACTTTTTGAGTCGATCTAATACTACCCTTATGAAATTTATCTACCCTCATTTTTATTTATTACCTTACCCAGTGTCTTTGCACTTTTGTATTTTATGTTGTTTCTGAAACAATTTGTGCTTTTGTGTGACTCTTGTACTTTTTTATTTTTCACTTTACTTTCTAATTTCCTTCCTTTATTCCTTCTTTTTCTTTCCTGTTTCTACTTTCTTCTCTTACCCCCATCTAGTGCCATGGCAGAGCAGGGAAGGGGCAGCACCAGGCCTTCCTGATCCAGCTGCCTATCTTGCTGTCCACAGCACAGTGAAGGGGTACAGCCCTGTGCGATCTTTTCAGAGGTGGAGGTGGCTGCACTAGTTTTTATGTGCATCTCCCTCTCCCCTTCACCCTGGTAGCAGCCGGCAGGAGCATGGGCAGTGGTGGGAGATGATGCGTCAGGCTGTGTGCCGCTGCTCTGGGGTCCGGTGCACCCAACAACAGTTTATGCACCAGTGGGCTGGCAAGCTGGATAGGGACCAGAACCTGCTTGACCTGCTGAGTGTGGAGGTTGCGGGGCTCAGTGAGTAATAATCATTTATTTGTTGTGTTCTATCTATGCTAATTTTCTTTTCCCAAATAGCAAGCATTGTGCTCACACTCAGGTAAGCTAGGTTTATGTTACTAATATTATGTGATCATAGAGTAGACAGGTGCTTGGCGGAGCTGCCAAATCCTTCTTGTTGGCTTTGGCTGTTTGTTTAAAAAGTCTTTCAGAGACTCCTCTGGCCTGTCTCTAAGATTGTGGTAGTTATTAGTATTAGTGAGTTAACGCATTCTCTCACTTCTCTGCACTTTTAATTTTTTTGTAGCTCATACGGTCCCAAAACCCAAGCAATTTCCCGGTGAAGAGTAGTTTGCATGCATCTTTTCACTGAAAAAAATGCAGACTGAGTTGGCCCGTCAAAGGGGTAACTTGAAACTGGAAGATTGAGAATGAGATGAGAAGCAAAGATAATTAGTTGCAATTTATTAGTAGTTCCAAAATGTTGTTTAAGATATTTGGCACAGGGTTATGTTTATGAAATTACAAATAGTCCCTTGATATTAGTAGTACTACAGGAAATCTGATTTAGAAAAGTTCAACGTTAACTGTGTTTGACTTTCCCTGTCAAAATATATTTGTGCAGATTATTATTAACTGTACTACTAAACTTACTTTATGTATTTCTTACATTAGCATTCAGGGGCAAGAAAGGGATGGGCCTGGAGGATCCAGCAAGGCAGGCAAGGGAGCTGGAAGTGCCACTGCCTCCACAAGTGCCTTGGCAGATGGCTCTGCTGGCCTGAATAAGTACTCCTGTTGTCACTATTATTATTTCCCTAACTTTTACTGCATCACATTTATAATTATTTTACCTTTTTGCTGTTCCTGTCTTCTAAGTTTTTTTCAAACTCCTCCTCATCTATTTGTCTCCTAAATTTTTCTTATCCTTGCATTATACTATTTGCTTATTTTCCATAGTTCAAGTTACTGTACTTGACATCAAACTGTCTGTACTAGTTTGTCTGATCTGTAGCTTCCTTTCTTTAGCTTTGTCATAAAGCTTTCTCTCTCGCCTTATATATAATGTGGGATGGTTGTACTGTAAGACTCATGGTACCCATTTTTGGTTAGGTACTACTACTTTACAGTGAAGATTGCATGCCCAAATATGGTATAGTACACATGTTTTTTGAGAAGGCTTTCTTTTTCTTGCTCATGCTCAAACAGCAAATCAAGAGAGTGGCCATGGTGCACCCCCAATGTTGTGTATGTATTAATATTATAGTATGCCAGCAATTGATGGCAGAGCAGCATGACTCAAAGTATGAGGATGGACCAACTACATTTGCCATCCAAGAACATATGTCCTTCGTTGATCAATTATTCCACCCCATCATTGCACTTCATGGAGTAGGATTCATCATGGTAACTTCTACCCCTCCATTACAAAATGTTTTCAGTTGGCTTGACTACCAGTCATTTCAAACTTTGCCAACCAACAAAATGCCCAACATTATATTTTGATAGCAGAATAGATACTGTAACCAAACTGTAGTGATGTATTGTGGTTGTATTTTGACAAAAAAAATATAACGCAGGTGGCATATCTGGCGTTTGGCAGCAAGGGCACCAGTGGAGTGGATGCTACAGCAGCAGATGAAGGGGAAGTCCCAGTGAAGGCAGGGATGGGCAGTGGTAAGTCACATTGCTTGCTGATTTACAATTAGTAATATATATTTCCTGCAAGGGTGTTGGCTAGTGAACACCCTCCTTTAGCAGATACAGCGGGAGTTGAGTAGTTAATGGCGTATTCTACCTGGAACTCAGCAGACAAAGGTCGATAATAAATGAAGTTAAACAACAATGGGTTGATAGAAAAGAGAAAAAAGTATGGAAGGAGAAAGGATGGGTGGAATGTGATATGAGTCAAAGGATGCATGAGTGAATATGTGGGTGAAAGGATCCATAAAGTTGGGTGATACAATGCATGGGTGGGTGAAGTTAGATGAAAGGATATATGCCATGAAAGGATGCCTTCCTGGGTGGGTGAAAGGGTATGGGTGATAGTTTTCCTGCCTGGGTGGGTGAAAGGAATGCTCGGGTGGGTTAAAGCAGGATGGTGTGAATAGCTGAAAAGATGTGTGGGGGGGCAAATAGATGTTGGTGAAAGGTGCATTGAGAGCAATGTTTGGATGGATGGACATATGTGGGTGGCTTGTTTTCAATGGTGAAAGACTGGATGAGAGAATGTATGTAAAGTTTAAATGGTGTGTATCCAAGCCAAGGGTGAGGAATACTAGAACAATGAAATGATGAATGAAAACTTGCTTGGATAACAAAACAAGGGAGCTCTTCTGGATAGGGGCATGCTCACCTGCCTCACTTGCTTAGAATCGTTTTTATAAAAGCTTTGATTCAAAGGGTTGGGGTGGTATTTCTGTTTACTCCATTGACTCACATTACTTTTTTAGGTATATATTTGTATCCCACCAATCATCACCTCCCTCCCTACCCAGGGGATTTTGCCAGTACCACCGATGATGACCAAACCGCTGCACGGTTGAATTTGTCACTGTAGTGCTGGCTGTGCAATGTGCATCTGCTTGTGTTAATTAACCCTGGGCGTAGTTCGCGAAGTAGCGCTATGCGTAGCTACGCGAAGTGCACTTCGCACTACGCGAGCTACGCGTAGCACTACACGAACTGCGTAGTGCGCTGTTCTCAATGATTGCACAGTGCCGGATGCTTGTCCGCACTGTGCAATCATTGAAAACGGCATCTTGCACAGTGCGAGCTGTCATTTTCTGCCGCTCAAGTAGATTTTTACTCGAGCGGCAGCTTACTCAACGCGGACTGGTAGTTTCTCATTGCGAGTGGTCGCGAGCATACGCGACCACTCGCAATGTGAAACCTGACCTCCCTGCGTTGAGAATCTCGCCGGGAGGTTTATTTTCCACGCTCGCGATCGGCAACTTGATGTTGCTGATCGCAAACGAGGACAATGTCTCGCCTGGATGTCATTTTGCTTGCTTGCAGTCTCCAATTTGACGTTGCGGACCGCGTGCAAGCAAAAAATGGCCGCTGCACTACGCTACGCTATGCGTGTTTGCACTATGCTACGTGCAATTCGCGTAGTGCGAAGTAGCGCAAACTACGCGAGCGTGGCGTAGCGCTTTGCCCAGGCTTAGTGTTAATGTGGTATTTTCAAACTTTTCAATGCATGGCAATACAAAAAGAACTAAGGTGTGTTTTCCTTCCCTCTCAGTGCCCATTCAGTCACTTCCCACTAGTGACGGAATGGGCACTAGTGCCCAAATTTTCCCAAATTTTGTTCCCTCAGCCTCCCCAAAGATTTTAAAAATCTATTCTTTGCATGCGCCACATTTTTCTAGCCAAGTAATATATTTCCTCATGGCTTCCATAACAGATTTACGCCTGTTCAAATTCTTCCCTTTCATCTTTGTCAACCACAGTGACTAAGAAGCCAAAACTTAGGCACATGATAATGCCCTGCTTAATCCCTCTAACTTACCCCGCAGTAGAATAATTAAGTTTCCTTTCCTTACTGCCAAGCAAATGTATTTGTTGGAAAAACAAATTATAAAATGTGATGGAGGGCGAGACCAGAGAGTAAAGTGAGACTAAGAAAACTTCCTTGACTTTTGAGGATAGAATAGTCTCTGCTGAATGTGTCATGTACAATCTGTATCCCATTCTTTAATCCTTTCCCTGTACTGCATTGCTTTTCCCACTGTCTACTTACAAGGATATACAAACTATTGATACGTGAGGTGTATCAATATTCATCGGTCTTGTCGTCAGGATAACATTGATTTGAACGGCATTTTGGAGAAGAGCAGGGCCATTGAAATAAGATAATTGTCTATTACAGCTGCCCCAGCTGCAGACTGCATAGAGCATCAAATTATGACTAGTAATGAGTACAACTAGGGTGCCAGCTGAGCTGGCATACCTCCATTAATTTAGCACAAGAGAGAGAGTACTTGTACTCCATAGTGTATAATGCCTTACTCATTATTAATGAGAGGTAATTGATATTTATTTTTTCACACAAAGTGTCTGTTTAGCTATTTTCTAACAAGAAATTCCTTGAAAAGTGAGAAAAATAACAGTTTTTTTAAACTGTGTGCTGTGTTTATATTCAGTCCTAATTCCTTCCAGACAGTTAGTGCATTTGCCATTTGCCTTTAGTTTTATGTTAGGCATGTGTGGGTAATGGCTTCAATTCTAATCACATCAAATTGAATGACTCTAAAGGACCAGTAATGTATTGCTACTGTGCCACCCAATACATAACTTTAAACAGGAGTTTTGCTCAGAGCAATGCATATAATGTCTCTCTTTTCTTTCTAGCAACTCCTGCTGTCAGTGCTCATCCAACTCTGCAGGATTTTGCAGCCTGACTGCAGCAGCAGAAGGCGGAGATGAAAGGGGATGCATACTAACGGCTGATGGTCCAGCAGGAGGAGGAGGAGACCATTGCCCAGGGCCCTAGCCAGCCACCAGCAACTCGAGGCTCTAAACACCGGCGCCACAGTCCACTGGCAGATGCCCACCTGTGTTTCTTTACTGCTGCCCCACCTCAATTTCTGCCCTCACCTTCTGCTGCATCATGCTCAGGCTGGACGGAATGGAAGCCGGGCAAATTAAGATGTGGCACCTTAAAATGCTCCTAACCTGCTATTAGTGCCCTCTTCTGCCACTTTTTTAACCTTTGTTTTGGTGGGGGAAGTTTGTTGTGAGTGGGATGAGAGTTGGAACCTGGACTGTTGGACTTTAGTTGTACTTTTTTTTTTTTAGACATTTTGGACATTGATTGGGGACGTGGATAATTGTTTGGAGAGAGGGGTGGGGGGCCACTTCAGGATTGACGGGGTGGATTTATATAATATTTTTGTTTGGGAAATAAATATCTTTATACTTCAAGTCTAAAGGGAGGTAGGGGTTACAACTTTTCATTTTCCATTGCCTATATTGCATAACAATGCTCATAGTTCTCTTACCTGATTAGATGAGCCGAGGGCTGCATGGTTTCAAGGTGCCATGGTGCTGGTAGGGACTGGCGCACTAACAATGAAGGAGAAGCAAGGTCCCACTCCCACCTAGGCGAACTCTTACTGTAGGATTAATCAGGATTAAACCGAGTTAGTGGGTTAAATATATTAGGGTCTCATAGCTTTACAAACACTTGGGACTAGAATATTACGCAACAAAGAATACCTTATAGTGTAAATATAACATGCATTACTAAATTATTCAGAGCAATGGTGAGCTTGTATTTAATTAAAACTAAAGCAGTAAATACTCAAATCATGAAAGGGAGAAAGTTAAGTGTTTATACAACGCAATCCCTACCTGAATGATGATACCGATGAATGATGTTGTTCTATGTCTAAAATATCAATCACTTTTATGTGTAGGTGGGTAAATGGGGCCAGTGTAGGTTATTGTTTCGGTAATAGAAGTAGAACGGAAGATCCTGCACAGAGTTGGTGATGCTTTCACCACTGTACCCCACCAAGTGCATGATCAATTAATGGTGTAAATTATAAAGTCAACCCTCAATAAATCACACAGCCTGGGGAAATAGGGTTAGGGGTTTGATGAATGGATGGGAAAGGGTATTTGGGAAAAGGTGGGACAACGATAAACACTATACAAAAATAATATTCATCTGGGCAATGGGCATTCAACCATCATCAATCTGCTATGGGAGGAAAAGTAAACAAAAGAATAATTATGACAGTTAACTTAAATGCAGTGCAACCCAAACAGTCAGTCAGCCCCAGTGAGGCCTACGTTATATTTATTATAAGTATCTAAATATTCTATCACATAGGTTTGGAAAATATAATAGTAAATATAAATTATATAGGAGTGAGATGACCAACACACACAGTTCTAAAAATGATTATTCTAAGAAAAATTATATTGTATTGCCAAATTGGGAGGTGCATCTGCATTCTTTTTGGATTGTCTGTCAATCTTTGGTACCTGCTTGGCTGATGTGGGCTGGTAAGGTAAGCGTGAGTGTGATGGTGCTTTTGCCTTTTTGTGCAGGAGAAGATAAGGCCTGCGTATTGTAAAACAAAAATGTCATTCTAGAATCAAGGAGAAGGACAAAAGTTAAACTTCATAAGGAGTTCACCAAAAAGACTCAGAGGCAGCTCAAGAGAGAAGAATAGTGCTTTTTGCAGTCATTCATTTCATGACTGATGTGTGTTCAATTAGGTGAAAGCAATTACAACAACCAACAATAACAGACAAGTGGCCTCATGTACTATTGGGCTGATCAAACTCGCAACTGTCATGATCATGATCATAATAATAATACTATGTAGCCTAGCACATGCTTAATGTGATGATCCCCACATGTCTGTCTCCAGTGACCTAGAACAACAGGCACCCCACCAAACAAGCACTTTGTTTAAAATTTGAGCCAACCAGCACACACACTCAGTAACATTGCATTTCCCAAATCAAGTAAAATCAACGCACCTCTCTCACAACCACTCCACAGAGTTGAGTAGGCCTTTCAGAGTCACCACCAAATGTTGGTCTCCGTGAAGTCAATAACTTACTTCTTCTGGTGGCAGTTGTGGAAGTAATCAAACCCTGAGTCCTTCCATAATCCTCTGACTCTGAGTAACTAATGTGTCCAACTCTATACTGACTTAGTCCTCTCTCAAATGCAAAAGATCGAATTGTTGTGCCATGCTGTTGATGAGAAACAAGAGAAACATTGAGTCATTTTTTGAGTAGAATAGATTTGTGTTTGTTAGCTAAAGGGACTGGTTTTGGTCGGGTCTTTAAGGAATGTGAATCAGAAAACAAAGCAGTGAGGTGGATCCGGCAAATAAATCTCGCTAATTGTCAAAGGGGAAGGAAAAAATCACCTTCATGAAAAAAATGATCACCTGTCGTTAGGCGACAACATTGTAAATCAATCATCACAAACAAAATCAAGCTTAATAGTTATAGTTAAACAATAAACACCAAGTCTCAACTTCTGCCACAACATGAATCATTTCAACACATTCACAAACAGCAATCACTCATTGGTCAGTTTTGTAATCACTCATTGGTCAGTCTTGTAAATCAAATAATGTGGGGCAGTCCAGCTAGGTGAATAAAGAAAGCATAGATATGCACTGGACGGTAGCAGGCATACATTTGTCTCTCCAATGTCCTTGAGGGGAATGGAGGGGGAGGGTTCTTCAATGAACTCTGGTCCAACTCCAATCCGGCAATGAAGTGTGTGAAAAACAGTTTGGTGATAGAAATAGAAAGTTCTACGGTTGGTGGACCAGGCCTAGCAGTCAGGGAAATAGATTTCATCCTCGAACTCAGGTGGTTTGTCCAGAAGTAGGTCAGCTACCACACTACTACCATGAACTGAGTACGACCAATCACCCTCATCTTCGTCCTGTCGTACTTCAGATGTGGTGTAACTGAGTGCTGATTCATTTTGATCATGGTTAATCATGGTCAATCTGTTCACATTGTGGGTTGAGAGACTGGTCCTTCTCACTGTGACAACTGCGCCAGCTGCTTTGAACAAATGTTCAGATGATACACTGCTATCGGGCAAACCAGATAGTTTATTGCCAGCCTGCTGAGCACTGGCCATTATTGCATCTTTCCAACCAATACACCAATGGGTTTTGATCAAGATAGAACTTTGTTAGGTCATCCAGTTAGGCCTGTACCATCCTCTCAATAGTCATTTGTGCTCCACCTTGCTTGACCTTGTTTGCCTTCAACTCTGACCCTGGACTAAAGCTGTGCCTGTAGAAATCAATCACATGCAGGTTTCGGGGCAGGTGCCCCTCTTCCTGTTGTTGCTGGTGTTCTTGTTGTTGTGTTTTGGCTTCTGTGAGCAAACAGTACTACCCTTTGAAGTTGAAGGCTGCACCGCTTGTGCTCTGGGGGAGTGGGCTTCTAATTCCCAGCCATTCTTTTTCTAGGTCACTGGCTTGCACGTCTTGTAGTTTGAAACATCCCAGTCTGAAAAAGGACTGAAAGTGGCCAGTAATTATTTGTACAGTGGCTCAAGAATTGTGGCACAGCTATAATATTTGGATGAAACAATGTGTCTTTGCACCATTGTAGTAAGAGATAAGCGAAGGATTAAGCTCGCCATCAACTCATGTGCATCTTCTTTTTCGTCCACATGTGTGTATATTTTAGACACCTCCTTTAGCTGTTCCTTTAGCATATGCAACAACAGGATAACTTGGCCCATGGTACTGTCATCATTGCTGACTTCCTGTGTAAACATTTCAAAAGGAAGCAGCATCTCTCTCATTCATTTGACTAGGCCCCATTGGTCCATCTCAATGATCATGCCTTTCACAGTTGCATTCCCTCTTTCCATGACATTTTCAACTCCAGCATGCATCCTGGTGCACTACTGGTTTAGGGATGAAGTCTCCTTGGCTGCTGAGGGTCCTTAGGGACCAATAAGACATCCTGTTACCTCTAGTGAGCCCCACTCAGTGGGATTGCTGAAAGGTCTGGCTTCTACTGGATGCAGGATGAAGCTCTCTTGCATGCTGAGGGTCATTGGGGGCCAAGAAGCCCTCTTGCTACCTCCCTTTTCTCCACCACTCTACAAATGTGAACAAAACAGGTTAGAGGGAAGTTATAGTTAGGAAATAGGATTTTTTTTTAAACTTAGAAATTCGCTGAAAAAAACAAAGGTTACACGGTATTTATATTCAGTGATGTCATGAGTGACCCGTCTTTTCTCACTTGATGGATCACAACCAAGCTTTCCAGGAAGGAGCTGAGGTGGCTGAACTTTTTTTACACCAAAGTTATTATCAAAGCAAAACATGCTCTTCCTATGGAACATCTGACCTAGCTATAAATACATAGTCATACATACATATGCACTAAAAAAATAAAGTGCCATTATGGTTAGGTGAAAATGTCAATTAAAATTACCATTTTAAATGAACAAAATCCACAGAAATTCACCAGTTATAATTATCTCAAGTAATTATGATTTAAGCCCTAAAGTAACTCATTCTCTGCCATGCACATTGTTGTCATCAATGATGCAATTTCAGATGTTTCAGTCATGTTATCAATAATGTAATTGAACATGTCATGAGTGATTTTATACGTGAGGTGATAAGCAGTGCCTGATGATAGTGCGAGTTATAGTTATGAATATGGTATGTTTTAATTGACATTTTTATGAACTATAATGTTCCCTTTACCTTTGTTTTTTTCAGTACATTTCCAAGATTTTGTTTAAAGTAAAGTAGTTGAAAGTAAAGTTAGATATTATTACATTCCTAACTATAACGTCACTTTAAACTTTTATTTTTCCAGTGATAAAGTTCTGGTGCTGCCACCATCACCCAACGTGGTTCACTGAACCCCGTATTGAGGAAATAAAGAGGCATAAAGGGGCAGGGTGAACTTCTCCTGACCCCAGAGCCACTTGGGAATGCCTGCAGGTTATAAAATACATTTTTAAGAATTCTTTTTTTATTGCACTGTTCATGAACCATATGATGCTGAATTCATGAATTCCAGACCTTACCTGGTACTGAGAGACCCAGGGTGGGTCCAGGATTTGAGAATCCAGCATCAGATTCACAAATCCTGTAAAAACTGGAAATAAAGTATTAATTGTAGTACTGCTGCACTTGACCAATGGCTGCACATTGGCGTTAGGCGCACCGGATAGGTTAGAAGCAGACCCTGGCTTCAGTTCAGTGAATAACGCTATTCCCAGAAAAGCACAGGCAAAGGTTTTGTGTTCTTCATGTGTTTGCTTCCAGAAGGCCTTGCATAGTGGCACTATTTTGAAAGTTGGGTGCAGCGTATGACCACCTGTGACTAGTCTCTACATGGCTATGTGCAGAAAGGTATAATCTCCTGCAGAGGGTTGTGCACTGGGTCTGGCTAAAGGCCAAGTGCTGTAATTCACTCCAGCTATGCACTGCCATAGACAATGCATAGTGGGACTGACCATTCCTGGAGTGTTGGGCAAATAACTGGGTCAAAGTCCTGTCCCTTTCTATTAACACTCATTGTGCAGAGTCAAAAAGCAAACACAGTGGGCCTGGCTCCTCGTGATTGCTTGAGCACAGAGATTTGTTCCATGTGGAATATGATTTAAAAAACACCAACAATCATTCACAAAAGCAAATGTTAAAGTCAAGTCACTGTAAGCTTTGATAATAACACATTTTTAAATAAACCATAGAAATTCACTTAAAATCCACAATTAAAGTGCAGTTATGTTTACAAATAAAAGCCAAAAACAACAGAAAAACTGAAATGCAAAAGTTATGCTTAAGACCACAAATAACTCACACATCAGA
Source organism: Triturus cristatus (assembly GCF_964204655.1). Taxonomy (NCBI): domain Eukaryota; kingdom Metazoa; phylum Chordata; class Amphibia; order Caudata; family Salamandridae; genus Triturus; species Triturus cristatus. The sequence continues at coordinate 390,236,912 of NC_140584.1, forward strand.
CATGTGAACAATAGCTCACACACCTAATGTAATGTTTATGACCTCACAATATGTATGCCAATAAATGACAGCATTTAAAACCAAATAATCGATAATCCTACATTTATAGTGTCCCTGTCAAAGTGGTTGAGGTACTGTGATATATAATCTCATCGCTAAGATGATTTATCTGTGTAAATGCATGCTTTTCAGTAGGAGTGGGGTCATGACCATTGCATTTAGGGTGCAAGGTATGTTTTGTATGGCTGTTGTGTTAGTTTTGGATTGTCTATCTGTCTATCTATCTATCTATCTATCTATCTATCTATCTATCTATCTATCTATCTATCTATCTATCTATCTATCTATCTATCTATCTATCTATCTATCTATCTATCTATCTATCTATCTATCTATCTATCTATCTATCTATCTATCTATCTATCTATCTATCTATCTATCTATCTACCTACCTACCTATCTATCTACCTATCTATCTATCTATCTATCTATCTATCTATCTATCTATCTATCTATCTATCTATCTATCTATCTATCTATCTATCTATCTATCTATCTATCTATCTATCTATCTATCTATCTATCTATCTATCTATCTATCTATCTATCTATCTATCTATCTATCTATCTATCTATCTATCTATCTATCTATCTATCTAACTATCTATCTATCTCTGTCTCTCTCTCTCGCTATATATATATATATATATAGAGTTATAGATAGATAGATAGATAGATAGATAGATAGATAGATAGATAGATAGATAGATAGATAGATAGATAGATAGATAGATATATTTATGTATATATTTATATATATATATATATATATATATATATATATATATATATATATATATATATATATATATATATATATATATATATATATATATATATATATACACTGAAAAGCCAAAAGTCACAGAGACGTTAAAGTTAGGCTCAGGTGTCACTGGTACAAAACCAGAGAAATTCATCCATCGAACTATCACACAGTGACACTTACCACTATGCAATGATATCAACATTTCCATATGAAGAGCGTTTTTACTTTGCTAATAACTTTTATTTCGTTGATTTGCAATATATATTGGCAAATGTATTCTTAAAATGTTTAAACTATGTTGAAATGTTTTTGTACAAACAATAGTATGTTTTCCATGACCATTAATGAATATGCTGCACTGGCACTTTAAAAATGGGTAAACTCTTAACGTATGATCAGGTGATCAGGTGATCAAGGCTGCTTGGACGGCCGAAACGCTCTTGACATAGAGAAAATAAAATAATGCTTAACACAGTTGGTCTACGCTGGTGATTTCCACGCGTAAGCGGGTGAACGTCGCGAGTTGCTGAGAAGTATTACCGGCCTTGGATTGCCGCCGGTTCGTAGACCCCCCCGCAGAAAAGGAGGCTTCACCACAGGCAGTCTATTTGCCCTTCGGTGTTTCTCGTCTTCTAACACTGCAGGCTCGTGGTGTTGATTTGGCGTGGACCCCGGGGGAACCAAGTGGTGTTCCGATTAAGGAAATGGTGAAAGCTCCCCAGGTGGCTTTGCGGCATTGACATTGCTGTTGGAAAAGTAGCGCGGACTAACAAACAGAGAGACAAGAAACGGGAGAACCTGCCTCGGTCAACAAGGATCGCTCGGCTGAGCAGATAAGTGATGGAAGCAGTACGAGAAACTCTCTGGCATTGTAAGGTAAACGCGCACCAGCATAACAGCCACTTGGGTCAGGGGGTTAAAGTTTCCAGAGGAAGCCGAAATAGAGTGGGGCACTATATCGTAAGGACTGGCTAGCCACACAATGTAGTACATAACCACAATACACAGAGGCGACCTTTGGATAATCAAAGCATATTTTCAATTTTTCTCAATATGTCGGATGACGTACGAAGAGCCCGTGAGCTCACCGCAGATGACATATTCTCAGATGCCTTAGAAAATGAGACTGTAACTAACAATGATGCATGCACAAATATTGGAACAGAACCTACTGGTTTGAAGGAATCCTTCAGATTATTGGAAAAGTACAAAAAGCAAGAGCAGGCCAAATGGTGGGAAGCACGCTCACTTAAAAGGTACTTGGATGTGGGAAGAATTCCCAGGGGGCTCCGTATTATGCTGGCCCCCAGCTATGAGGCGCCCAACCCCCTGATGATGGCGGAATGGGGACAATGTAATTTGGAATCGTCAAGACGCCTCGTTCAAATCCTGGTTAAATACGCAGAGATAGATGGGGCAGATCTGCAGGTCAAAACTGATGCTCTAGAAGCCAAAATAAAACAGCAGAGTGAAGAATCCCACCAGGAGTTGAAAACAAAATTGTGGGAGGGTATGACCAGTAGGCTAACCAAGGAAGAAGACAAAATTAAAATACGTAAAACCTACAAATTTAGAAGAGATCGAGATGATTATTTACAAGGGCAGATATTTACCTTTGCGCGCCGCTATGACTCACTTAGGGCGGCCACAGCAAAAAAACGCATCCAAGGAAACAAAGGGGTACAGCAACAGCAAGTGGAACTGTCTTCACCCTCCAGCTCGGCACCTGAAAGTGAATCAGACAATGGGAGTGCCAATAGAACAACTGGAGTAAAACTGACATTGGGGGAAGAATTGGACGTTCTAAAACAAAGCAGGAGGGATACACTGAGACCACGCCCGCAAGGAGTAAAGGCAAAACAAGATGCCAGGGGAGAAGAGGGAGACGCCAGGCCCGTAAACGAAGTAGAGCAAAAGAAGCGGGGTCGGGGCAGAGGTCGCAGGTACTAGAAGTTAAGGAAAAAGTAGTATCAAGCACCGGCAGTGTATTAGAAGATGGGAAAACCAAATCCATCATAAATCTTAGTACAATTGAACTGTCGGAAGCGGAAAGACAACTACTATGTTTGGGACTAAGTTTTTGCCCGGAATCAAACTTCCAATATACCAAAACAAGAGCTGATGTGTATCAATTTATCCGCAAACTCAAGCTTAAAAAATGTCATTTACAAAGAACATCCTTAGAGCACGCAACAAATCTGACAAATGAAATTGAGTCTCCGGGATTGAAGATCTCTGATTTGGGCCTTTTGCAGGATATGTGCCAATTAGCTTCGGGGGATAACAGCAATATGCAGGAAGCAGCAGCATTTATGGGTCAAAAGAAAGCAGAAACCCATTTCAAACCGAAATCTAAATTTCATCAAGTGATGGCTTGGATGCGTTCAACGAACATGTTGTGGCACAAATCAAAAAACTGACTCTCACGAACAACAGACAAAAGAAAAAATATTCAAACGGGGAAAGAAAATATCAACAGTTGATGGAGAAACTGCAGAAAGGAGACTTGATAATAAGAAATTCGGACAAAGGTGGTAATATTGTGTTATGGCCAGTATCAGATTATCTTAAGGAAGCATATAGTCAACTAAATAACGTCGAATGTTACAGAAAAAGTACTTCATTGAAATATAAAGCAATGCAAGATATGTTATTCCAAAGTTTGTTAGCGTGGAAAGGATTGGGACTCCTGAGTTGGGATGAATACAGGTTTATAAAAAAAGAACATCCACTGGTACCGTATATATATTTTATACCTAAGGTCCAAAAAAGTCTAACCATTCCACCGGGAAGACCAATTATTGCAGCATGCAATGGGCCGCTAGAAAATCTCTCCAAATACATAGATTACTTTTTACAGACTCACATGAAGAAGCTAGATTCTTATATACAAGACACCAGTGACTTTCTCAACAAAATTAAGGATCTAATTTGGAATACTGATCTATTATTAGTAACACTAGACGTAACCTCTTTGTATACATGCATTAGGCATATGTATGGTTTAAGAGCAGTTGAATATTTCTTGAGCAGGAGATCAATGGAACATACAGAACATACACGAATATTGTTAAACATGTTATCTTTCTGTTTAGAAAATAATTACTTCCTTTTCAATGGCCAATTTTATCAACAGGTGCAAGGCGTAGCTATGGGGGCCAGCTTTTCCCCCAGTTATGCCTGTTTGTTTATGGGCTGGTGGGAGGAGCTGGTCCTCAGGCGTAAATATGAACAAACCTGTTAATGCAATATAGTCTCCTGGATGCGATTTATCGATGATTTATTTATTGTTTGGCGAGGAACTGAGGAGAGTGTGTTACAATTTGTAGAGGATATTAACCACAATGATCTTAATCTTAACTTTACTTTTAACATCAGTAAATGCTCAGTGACATTTTTAGATGTACAGGTTTTAGTACATAACAATATATTAACAACTACCCTTTTTAGAAAACCCACTGCGGGCAATACACTACTACATGCCAAGAGTGCACACCCCAAACACTTGATAAACAGCATACCTTATGGGGAGATGCTCCGCATCAGACGCATCTGTAGTGATCCATTGGACAGGATAGTAAAACAAAAGGAAAGCCAGGCAAGGTTTTTAGATAGAGGGTACAGTCCCAGAGTAGTCAAAGCAGCTATGACTAAGTCACAGGTCAAGCCAAGGGAAGAACTCCTTCAATACAAAGTAGAGACAGGAAATGAAAAGTTGGAGCCAGTTCGTCTAATTCTAACCTACTCAAAACAAGAAAAGGAGTTGAGAAATATTGTCAGGCGTAACTGGCATTTCGTTCGAGATGACCCAGTGATAGGTGACCTAATGCCCCCAAACCCTGCCATAGCTTTTCGTTAATCTACTAGTATGGGTAATGTGTTGGCGAAAAACAGTCAGGAGAACTTTCAAAAGGAGAGTTGGCTACCTACCAGAAAGGGATTTTATAAATGCTCCAGCTGTAGGGCATGCCAATTTGGAACCAATACTAAAACCTACAGGACATTTTTCTCTGATAATATCAGAAAAATTAAACAACACTTGACATGCAAAACTGAATACTGTGTGTATGTCCTGGAATGTGACTGTCACCTAAAATATGTAGGGAGTACCAAATTGGCAGTACATAAGCGAATCCTACAGCATTTAAGGGCAATAACTAATAAGGATCAGAATTATCCCGTTGCAAGACACTTCGAAGCCACACACAACAGTGACCCCCGATTCCTCCACTATTTTGCTGTTGAATCAATCCCCATAACAAAGAGAGGAGGGGACAGGGAAGCTTCTCTACGACGGTTAGAGACCAACTATATATTGGAGTTCAATTGTAAGTGGTCGGGAGGTTTGAACACAACGGAAGATCTACATACCCTCTTATGAGTAAATAGAGAGTGAAAGGGGTTGTTTCCGCAGATAAGAATGTATACATGGCATTCAAGTGCAAAATATCTGATCCTATGCAATGTGGCCAAACCCTATATTAGAATAGAATATCCTGTCTTTGGAATCCTGGTGAGATAAGTAAATTAAGAAGAATGAGGAGATGGGAATATAGTAAATTTATTTATCATAGGGGCCGTAATCCCTTGACATTGGTATTTACGATTAGTTTTAAGAATTTCATGGGTAGTTTTTATCTATGTGTTCTTTTATTGATTGTTTTAGACATGTCACTGGGCTATTGTCCATGATCTAATATATATATTTTTTATCCCCATCAATTCTACACACTCTCTTTTATAATCTCCTGTTTTACAGAACGAACAGCATCTCTTATTTCTGAATCTGTAGTTTTTTATACACGTGTTTAATGGATTTATGTCACTTTGAAATGCACTTGTCACTTTTCTGAATTTAGCGTTTAGGTCTTAGTTACACTAAACGTGTGGTATCATAGCACTATAGCATTTTTGAGAAAAAAACTTTCTGGGCCCGATTCAAAATCCTAAACTTACTACCATTTTCGTATTCACAGAAGGCACTTACTCATTTTGGTATTCACAGAAGACACTTACTCATTTCGGTATTCACAGACGTTAGGAGTCCTAAGTTTAGGACTCCTAAATGCCTTCTGTGAATACCGAAAGTCTTAAAATTAGGATTTTTCTCAGTTTAGGAGTCCTAAAGTTAGGACTCCTAACTTTACTACTACTAAACTGAGAAAAATCCTAATTTTAAGGCTTTCGGTATTCACAGAAGGCATTTAGGAGTCCTAATGTTAGGAGTCCTAACTTTACTACTACTAAATTGAGAAAAATCCTAATTTTAAGACTTTCCGTATTCACAGAAGGCATTTAGGAGTCCTAAACTTAGGAGGCCTAACTATACTACTACTAAACTGAGAAAAATCCTAATTTTAAGGCTTTCGGTATTCACAGAAGGCATTTAGGAGTCCTAATGTTAGGAGTCCTAACTTTACTACTACTAAATTGAGAAAAATCCTAATTTTAAGACTTTCCGTATTCACAGAAGGCATTTAGGAGTCATAAACTTAGGAGGCCTAACTATACTACTACTAAACTGAGAAAAATCCTAATTTTAAGGCTTTCGGTATTCACAGAAGGCATTTAGGAGTCCTAAAGTTAGGAGTCCTAACTTCACTACTACTAAATTGAGAAAAATCTTTATTTGAAGACTTTCGGTATTCACAGAAGGCATTTAGGAGTCCTACAGTTAGGACTCCTAACTTCTGTGAATACCGAAATGAGTAAGTGCCTTCTGTGAATACCGAAATGAGTAAGTGCCTTCTGTGAATACCAAAATGGTAGTAAGTTTAGGATTTTGTCTTAAGTTAGTTCTGTGAATCGGGCCCTCTATTTTTAATCGTTTTGGTGAGCACTTAGTATAATGTGATGTATATTGTGCAACAAATTGATTCATGAGAAAAGTTTGGATAAAATGCAATATATTTTTCCATCATAGACTGATCAACTTACATAAGAATACTTGTATGAGGAAATTAGGGCATTCAGGCTTTTATTTCGTTGATTTGCAATATATATTGGCAAATGTATTCTTAAAATGTTTAAACTATGTTGAAATGTTTTTGTACAAACAATAGTATGTTTTCCATGACCATTAATGAATATGCTGCACTGGCACTTTAAAAATGGGTAAACTCTTGGCGTATGATCAGGTGATCAAGGCTGCTTGGACGGCCGAAACGCGTCTTGACATAGAGAAAATAAAATAATGCTTAACACAGTTGGTCCACGCTGGTGATTTCCGCGCGTAAGCGGGTGAACGTCGCGAGTTGCTGAGATATATATATATATATAGAGTTATAGATAGATAGATAGATATATTTATGTACATATTTGAGTTAAGGGGTTAGCTGGTATACATTTGACACTAAAAAATGCTTTTATTTCATGCCCTATGGGCAACCATATATAGTTTAATAAAATACAACCCACAAATTCCTGATATGGACAGAATAGCATGCAGCCTTAAAGCCTTCCTTACAGCACCAGTGTGAGTTCTGTAAATAAAATGCCACACCTCATTGCTACATAGAATGCTTCTCTGTTGCTCTGTATTACAATTATTTGCCCATATCCATGGGTGAGTAATGTTTTGCCAACAGTAGGGGTGGGTGGAAACTCTAATTCCACCGATGAGATTGGTGGAATGTGATGACTACACATTACTTTCATAACACAGCATTCTGGCCAAATTCTACCGATCACTCTGTGGTGGAATTATTTTGTGCGAGGCTCCAGAAATGCAAGCTGGCAAGTCAAACCAAGATTCAGCATCCCTTAGTGAAATTTTCTAATGCGCCTGTTTGCAAGCAGCCGTGGTCAAAGGGCTGATCTCAAGCAAATTTACTGCAGCTCGAGTAGATTTTCAACTAAAGCGGCAGCAAAATCAACTGGCATGGCCGTGCGCTCTTGGCACCGCATGGTGTCATTCCCGCTGATTTTTCAGTACTGGTCTGGCTACTGGAGCTAAATAGCAGTGCGAGCAGTGTGACATGCATATTTTCTGCCCGTGGATGCACTCCATAGAATTTCCCCGAGTTTTTATGTAGCTCTGTGGAATTCCACAGAGTGAACTGCCATGAGTTCTGCCCACCCCTAGTCAACAGAAGCTTTGGCTTTGGATTGTTTACCTTCGGCTTTGGCTCTAAGCTATAAGCTACTTTGAAATGCACCTCTGCATCCCACATCAGACCTGTTTAGCCTTTTCTTTGTTTAACATGGAGCACTTCTTGCACCCCAAATTTTAGTGATTTCCAAGCAGTACAACATACAACTTTCAACATGCAAAACCACACTTGCCTCCAGGGCTTATGCTATTTCTATGCCATAGATCCACAAGTGTTCGCATAGTAACTCTATATTGTATATGACTAAGATCCTATCCGTGATTGCATAGAAGATGTTCTTTTTACACGTCAATAGTGATGTGATCAATAATGTCATTTATCATGTCATGAGAGATGTAATATGTAAAGTTTTAAGCAGTGCATGGCACTGTTAGCCAAGTAAATTGGACCTGGTGAAATTCATTGCTTTTGTTTTTTAAATATTAGTTTTGGTTTTTATGTCGACGCCATACTATAATGTCACTTTAACCTTTAGTTTTTTTCAGTGCTTTTCTGGGGTCTTTTTTAATGCAAGCTAGGATAATAATACCATGGCTGACTATAACATCAGTTTAATTTTCGTTTTGTCAGTAAATATGGCAATGTTTCCTCTAAAGAGGCATTGTCCATAAAGTTTCAAGACTAAACTGCACAGAACCTTAGAAACATACAGCATAAGACACAAAAATGTCAGCAAATCAGGCTTCATGCAGATCTATACAGGAAGGGAGAAATTAGGGGGGGAGGTATCAAAAAAGTCTGTTTTCTCTTATTACTCCCCGTTGCGGTAAAAACAGATGAATGGAATCATAATAAACGTATTATGAAACTAGATTTTTGCTCAGAGGAGTAAATTTGCTTGGTCTGGGCTGAATCTGTTCAATAGTTTTCGAGAAATGTACATTGCAGGAAGATTTTGGACAGGCGTCACGGGGTTAATCAGGTAGGGACATTTGTTTATCCTGACAATTTATCCTCAGAATATTCGTAGCGCTGGATCATTAATTTCCATAAGGATAATAAATGTGGAAATGTTTTTTTTCCTGTGAATGCATTTTTCCCTTTCAGCCAATATAGGATTCACAGATTCTCGCAGGATTTCAGAATCGGTACAGTCAAACTGACCATCAGCAGCTGAAAATTGTATTGCATTAGGCCCTACAGAATGCCGAGAATGAAATAATGAGTCCTAAAAAAGTTATAGAGAGAACACAATGGGGGTGAGGGGAGCCGGCTTGACTCCATGGGGCTCATGGGGGGTCTGAATGGGAAAGTACTGCATGCAAAAGTTAAAGAAGAAAATTGCCTGATTTTCCTTAAGGTTTCATGGTGATTGTTTCAAGTGCACTAACCCATGCATTCAAAGGCAAATCTGCAGATTCTGTTTTTTGAAAATCAATATTTTTTTTCAATTGTAAAAAAGTAAAAAAAATACATTCAACTAGACATGACAATGACCATGCACAATTGATAACTGTGCACCGTAAGAATTGCTCTGTTCATGGATTGAGATCAGATTGTGTGCCCAGAGCCTGCAGTGCATTGGTAAAGGCATACACAGGGGTGGATTAGAATGTGGTATAAGGTATAGCATTAAAAACTCCAACAGTTCACGATAAGTTATGTTTCTTCTGCTCAGGAGACAGTAACGTTTGTTTGTCCTTCTTTGCCCGAGCCCACACTCCACAATGAAAAATGTCCATACATTGCACTTGACATACATGTTATATTTATGTCATCACAGTGGAAAATAAAGTTGGCGCACAAAAACATTATTTAGAGCATCTATATGAATAGAAACAAGCAGGGGCGGCTGGTGACTTTTGAAAAAGGTAGGGCGTAAACGTTGTGCGTGAGTTACCGGCGGCAAGAGCTACTGACTGCCAAAAGAGGGGTTCAGGGAATTTCCCCCTGAGAACATTTTGAAAAAGAGTGGCTAAATGGTGCATTTTCAAGCAAATTTGAGAAAGCAAGTTGGTTAATAAATCAATAAAAAGATTTCATATGATAATGACATAGGTAGCTGCTTATCCAGTTTATCCACAGAACTTAACAGACTTTGCGATAACACCTCTGAATATGCTAGTGAAGTATCTTACATCTGATGCTGCGATGGCAGCAGTGCCTCGTTACAGGAGCAAGACTTACTAAGTGTCAGTGGTGGTTGGTGAAGTCTGACAGTGGTAAGCTGAGAGGGGGCACGACATTTTTATGGAAGTCCGTGGAGATTTACTGTGTGTTTATGGGGTTATATTAGTTCTCAGGCGGATTGACAGAACGGAGTTACACACGTGGGGGCCAGGAAAAGTTATTTTCATTTTAACAGCAAAGTGCACTGTTTACAATATATATATTTTGTGAATGGGGGAGATCAACCCTGGCTCCTTCATAGGCATAGCAAAAATGTGCCACATGCAGGCAAGTCTGCATTTGCAGCATTTAAAAAGGAGACTTCCTTGGCCTTTCCATAAATAAAGTCAAAATCCGTGGAAGTCTGAGACTTTTGACACATCAGCACACTACCATCTATCTCAAGATAAGGGCCTGAACTTATCCCAATCATAGAGCATCTGTAAAGCGACAATAAAGACAAAAGAGAGTTGATCAGGCCTCATAACCACAGAAGCTTGAAAACACTGGATTTTACAGTACCCTTCGATTTATAGCGAGGCAAGATTCCCTGCTCTTCACAAGGGCGAACAAAGCACACGTTTTTGCTGTTCGCTCCATTGAAAAAATTTAAATAAATTCAGTCATACTTCATCCAAGGGAAAGGCCAGACATTCATTGTAATCTAATTTGTTTCTGCAGTGTATCACGGCCAGCAATGTGTGCCCTAGTAACAAGAAAAACAAAAGTAAATTTTCATAGCAGGATGTAAGATGGTAGTAGAGTGCTTTACATGAGCACCAGTTACTTTACACAAAGACACTTTCATTTATTTTTAGGCACGAGGAGATTTAGATTGTGATTTGCCCAGGATCACAGGAGGTTGAGCGGACGCCGAGACTCAAGCCTGGTTCCCCTGCTTGTAATTTATAAATAGTCACAAACACAATTTATTATTAGCAGCACCCTTAAAAATAAACTGCACTAGCCTACAGCTGCATATTCAAACATTGGCGACGGCGGCATTGGCATACCATAGAAACACTTAAACATAGAAAATCAACAAAACAGAGTTTACCTTTTGTTTTACTCTGTGGCCCACCGCTTCTGTGACTTGGAACGTGCTTTCCTTTATTGTCTCTCCACTGTCCTTTTCTTTATTCTTCCTTTGTTCTTTCTTGGATGAATGAGCTCTTTGTTCTGTCTCTGAGTCTGAACTGGATTTAGAAATCTGCAATCTTTTCCTCAGGGAGTTACTTCTGGGGACCAAAGTTTACCTTGGCTCTGTCTCCCCCTTTCAGAGTTTTCTCCTTCTTTATCTTTTGTCTCTCCGTCATCCGACTCAGTACTGGATTCTGATTCATCAAAATATTCCTTTTCTTTACAGTCAACTGGATTTGGAATTCTCAAGGTATGATTTGCATGGATCCAGTTCTTTAATCCAGCACACTTTACAGCTGTTGTTCTAGTCAAGATGACTTGCCTTGGTTTTCCCCACCTGGGAACCAAACAGTTTCTTCTTCTGTGTACTTTTATTCTTACCCAGTCCCCTAGGCTTAGATCATGAGCTGGCTTCTTTTAATGAGTGGTGGCATCCGCTCCAACCTGATGAAACACAGAATGAACTGCGTCAGCCAGGCTTTTACAGTATTCCAATACCATGTCATCAGTTATTGACACCAGCTTTTTGACTGGTATAAATACATGTCTCATTGCGCGTCCCATGATGATTTCATGAGGACTCAAACCAGTAGTTCTGTCTGGTATTGATCTAATAGTCATGAGTACTAGAGGCAAGACATCGGGCCATTTCATACCTGTGGCTAAACACATTTTCCCTATTCTGTTTTTGATAGTACCATTCATTTGTTCTACTACACCAGAAGCCTCTGGTCGGTAGGCACAATGCAGTTTTTGTCGTACATTCAATGCTTCACAAATCAATTTTATGATCTCATTATGAAAATGCCCTCCTCTGTCTGATTCAATTGTTATTGGGAATCAAACCTAGGTATAAATTCCCTCAACAATAATTTTGCCACCGTCATTCCATCATTTCTTCTTGTTGGGAACACTTCTACCCACCTGGAGAATGGGCATACCATTACCAGGACATACCTCAACCTGTTACAAGGAGGCATTTCAATGAAATCTACTTGCAATCTGGTGAAAGGTCCTCTCTCTCGACCTATTGTTCCTAGACTCACCACTGTCTTTCTTCCAGGATTGTACTGCTGACAAATTAGACATCTTTGACAAATACTTTCCGCCACAAGCCTAAACTTGGCATTATACCAAGTTTGTTTAAAAGACCTAATCATGGCGTCTCTCCCTATATGTCCCTGTCCATGATACATCCATGCCATGGCAGACATCATGCTATCAGGCATCTCGATAGACCCACACATGATCTTTCTCTCTTGGTGCACATCCTGCTTTTACCCACTGTTTTACTTCTTCTTCTCCTGCCTCTTCCTGCAATTGTCTTACCTCATCCCATGTTCCCACAGTGTTAGTAAACAATGTGAAACAAGAAATCGTTTCTTTTTTCCCAATGCCCGATTGATTGAATTCTGATTTCTAGCACAATACTGTGCCATGTCATTGGCAAACTTATTTCCAGTGGCAATATTATCACCACTGCGACTATGAGCAGCACATTTTACCACAGCCAATTGCCTGGGCAGCTGTATTGCTTCAAGCAACCTTCCAACCACTTCAGCATTCTTAATGGGAGTTCCACTTGAGTTCAGGAAACCTCTTTGCAGCCAAATTTGGCCGAAATCATGGACCACCCCGTAGCCATACTGGCTATCAGTTATCACAGTCACTCTCGCACTTTTCCCAATCTTACATGCTCTGGTCAGGGCGATAAGTTCAGCTACTTGGGCCGACCTTACTCCTTTCAAATAGGATGCTTCCATCACTGCTGCAACTGTACATACTGCATATGCTGCACTTAGCACTCCATCAACTGTTCTCAAACAAGATCCATCAACAAACATGACATAATCACTTTCTGGTAAAGGGTCATCTTTTATGTCAGGCCTTGGTTTTGTACAAAAATCAAGTACATCCAAACAATCATGATCTGCTTCATCTCTTACCTCCACATGCACTACATCAGGCAACAATGTTGAAGGATTCACATTCACGCATCTCACAAGACTCACATTTGTTGCACCCAAAATTACCTTTTCATATTTAGTCAGTCGGCTGTGCGTCATATACTGAGTACGACTAAACGGTTAAAAGAATCGCCACATCATGAGGCCCAAACACTTTCACAGGATACCCCATCACAATTCCTTCACTCTGTTCCAAACTTCGACATGTAGCAGCTACTGCTTTCAGACACTCAGGAAGGGCTACAGTTACTGGGTCCAACATGGATGAAAAATATGTAATTGGTTTCCTCAGTTTTCCATGCTTCTGTACTAGAACAGAGAGTGCACATCCATTTCTCTCACTGCAATACAACTCAAACTCCTTATCATAGTCAGGCATACCTAACGCTGGCGATTCACACAATCCTTCTCTCAACTTCTTGAATGCTGCCAACTCCTCCTTGTTCAGATCAATCGGATCTCTCACATCGCTTCTTGTCAGTCGTACCAAAGGTTTTGCAATCAAGGAAAAATTTCCTATCCATTGACGACAATATCCAACCATTCCCAGAAACATTCTCACTTCTCTTTGGGTCATTGGTGGACTCATTCTTTTTATCATCCTGATTCTATCTATGGTTATTTTCCTGTGTCCTTTCTCAATGCTGTGTCCCAAATATTGGACTTCTCTTTTACAAAATTGTAATTTTGATGGTGACACTTTTAGTCCTCCATCCGCCAAATGATTTAACAAAGCTACCGTGTCTACCTCACAAGCTTCACGAGGTTTCGATGCCACAAGTAGGTCATCGATATACTGGACTAGTACTGAATTTTCAGGCATTTCTAGACTCTCCAAAGACTTTTTCAATAGCTGAATGAATATTGAGGGACTTTCTGTATACCCCTGTGGAATTCGGCACCACACCAAAATACGCTCGCCGAAACTAAATGCAAAAATTTGCTGACTGTCATGGTGCAATGGGATGGAAAAGAAAGCATGGCACAAATCAATCACTGTGTACCATTCTGCGTCATGAGGAATCTGATATAAAATCACAGATGGATTCGGTACAATGGGACAACATGGTACAACAATTTTGTTTATCTTTCTCAGATCTTGCACTATTCTGAACTTCCCACTAGGCTTTTTCAGTCCCATTATCGGTGAATTACATGGGCTACTCATTATTTCTCTCAAAATTCCTTGCCTTATCATTTTCTCAATCACAGGAGTAACTCCTTCGATTATTTCAGGAGTCAATTAATATTGTGGGACATTTGGATAACTTACTCCTTCTTTTATAGTTATCTTTACTGGATCTATATTCCTCATCAATCCTACATCTTCTCCTGTGAAGTCCCAAACTTCTGCTTTTACTGATTGTTTCAATTCTTTTGGTAGTTCATCAGGGTTGAATACAGCATATGTTCCTGTAACCTCTTTCTCTCTTGTTTGCCAATGTCATTTTATACAACACATCATCATCTGGTGTTTCAAAGGCTATTCCATCTGGAGTACAAAATATAGTGCAATTCGTCTTGCACAATAAATCCCTACCTAACAAGTTCACAGGACTAGTGTCACACACTACGAATCTGTGCATTTCAGAAAATTTCCCTATACTAACTTTCACTGATTCTGTAAGATAAGTTTTAATCTGTCTGTTGGAGACCCCAACTACTTGGATCGTTTCATCCGAGAGAGGAAGATTCTTAACATCAGCTGATCTAACAGTTGATCGAGTAGCACCAGTATCAACTAGGAAAGTAATATTTTCATTATTAACTTTTCCATCTACTAATGGGCCTGTCTGATCTACTTCTAGAGTTGGGCCAAGTACGCACTCCTCTTCCTCCCTTCAGCACCATCAATAACCCTCTTCTGAATCGCTTTCATCACGTTGCAGCCAATACTGCGAAGCAGCGCTAGCGCGTTGCGGCTTATTTACCTTTTCTTCGTTGTAGAATCCATTCTTCTTACTATACTTCTGGCAATTTTTGTTCTGTGGAAAAGGTGGTTTTGGCACCTGATTCTGTTGTGTTACACCCTGCTGTTGACGTTGCTGTTGACCACTCACCTCATTCTGCACCTGTGGATTCACTAATTTCTGGACGAAGACCATATACAAACCTGTATACAAAATGACTCAAATCCTTGTCACTCAAATTTTCATCTCCACTGAATTGTTTAAAGGCTAAAATTAACCTCTCATAATAGGCATGCACTGATTCTTTGCTTTCTTGATGTGTTCTGTCAATTTTCACCCAATCTGTCTCCTTAGGGGGTACTTTGTTCTTCAAGAATGCCATAACCTGTTCGTATTTCTTCATTACCTCAGGGTCTGGAGCTCCTGTCTTAGGATCCCTTGGGTATTCCTGTGTCGGCCAATCTATTACTATTTTACATTCTGTCCATAGATCTGCTGGTACAATTATGTCAAACAGGCTATTTAGATCAATCCACAATACTTTGGATAATTTCACAAATCTGTCCACCTGTCTATACCACTCGACGGCCTTTTCACGCAGTCGAGGGAAATCATTCGTAAATGACAAAATATCCTGTCTAGTCCATGGGACATGCACATATCCTCCTCCTGGAATCTCTCTCATAGGGTATTCTGTCACAACCTTCTCTTTTTCTCTCATAGGATAGGCTGAAAAAGTTTTGTCTGAAACTTCGTCTCGCTTACAATACCATCTGCTCTTCCATTTGTCCACATTTCCCTATTTTCTCAACAAGATTATTATATCCTTAATCTGACCTATTCGTCCTGTGGTATTCATGTTTTCAATGTCTTTTTCGGTGAAATCTACTCGATAGAGTTTCTGTAAGGCTTTTACCTTTTCAATATCAATACCCATCTCATTTGCCATTTCTTCTAATCTTTCATGAAGACTTTTCGCTCTCCATGTTACACTTTTGCACAGAAATAACAATTCCTCATCTTGGTACGTTTTTAACTTCTCTGTCGGGATAGTTCCTACTATTAATTCTTCCTGTACCATTCGTAATTTTGCTACATCTATCGACTGAGATTCTTTGTCTTTCTTTTGCAAGCTTCTCAACCATTCACTCAACTCCTCTGTAGATGGTCCTACTGGCTTCTCTACATTACTTTGTCCAAAATCTTTTTGTGTTTCTGACATGGTCTCTATCATTGTCATACGTTTTTCTGCACAGTTCTGACCTACAAACAGGTTGTTTGAAAAATTTGGTTCAATCATACTCATAGTCTGTCTCCATGGATTCTCACTCTGACTCACTCTTGGTTGTTCAACCGGTTTATTACTTTTATAAGGGACTGTCAAACAATGTTCACTGTCTTTTTGCTTGTCAAAAATAGGCATTACTGGACCTATCTTTACTGGTACAGTTACCGCTTCCAGATTCTTAGTCAATTTTCTTTTTTTCTCCGTTAATTCTAGGGATGTTTTGGCTAATTCTGCAGAATTTTCTCCATCCAATTTTCCTCCAGACTTCTTTTCTACCTCTCTAATAGGTTTGTTTCTTCCCAAATCTTGGAACTCTGGTTCCGATTTTATGATTCGTACTGTTTCTTTCATTGGGGCACTTGGAGTTAATATTTCTGGTTCTGATCGGTATGGTGGTGGATTCTTATAGAACATATCATCAAGAACATCATCCTCGGACTCATTCACTCCATACCCTTTCGTCTCCACATTATGCCTCTTTTCTACGCACTTTCGTCCTTCATGCTCTCCTGCAGCTCTTACGGGAAACAAACCCTCAGTCATACTCGCATTCCGCCACCTTCTCATTCGATCATCATGCGTCTCATGTCCGTACAATCTGCCAAACAAGTACCTATATCCTCTACCATTTCTCTGTCTTTCTCGGTCATGCATTTCGTCTTCCCACTCCGGCAAAGCCTCAAATTGAGTCGGTCTAGGTCTCGGTTCTAAATTCATCATTTTCTCTCTCAAATTTCTCAAAACAGCCAAATTAAATGAAGCATGTTCTGGAAAAGCTAATACTCCATCCTCCTTTGTATACTTAACCCAGTTGTCTAACCAAATACAGGTGTGATATCCATATTTTGCAATCATTAAGGATGCAGGGGTTTCGGTGGAGGAAGTAACGGTCCTTCCCTAGTTTTGACCGGTTTGTCCTTCTTAAATCACTTCTTAATTTTACCAAACCATGACTTTTTCTCCTTTTCAGGTGGATCGTAATACATTTTCCTTTCTTTTCGTAACTCACTAGTTTCTCCCTGAAACTGTACCGCTACTCTGTCCAATCGCAGCGCGACTCACACTAGCGCACCAATCCGGAGCGTCTATGTCACTGTCACAATCCTCAAATCCCAGCGCGACTCACACTAACGCACCAATAGGGAGCATTTTACGTCACCCTGTATTTCTCCACTCCTAGCGCGGCGCACACTAACGGTCGTTCTGACGTCATCAGCCGCTGCGGCAGCTCCTGCTCCTGTCTACCCCTCCTTTACAAATCTGCTCAGTAAGTTTTTTTTGTTTCAATTTCTACAATTCTGTTAGTAACAACATAAAAACATCTCAATTGTCCGCTTCGCTAACCAAAGAATAGCAATAGACCTTTCTCACAAGAATTCCGTCTTTCCCGAGAGCAGCGCTTACCTCTGCCCTACTACGGAATCGTTACTTCCGTTGATAAAGTTGCACATCCCTCTACTTCACCCTTCTAACAAGCATTAGCTAACCATTTCTCTAGTATTTAAGACATATAGTTGGAGACCCAATGCTCCTGAGAAATAAACCCAGAGTTTCGCAATTAACCCAAATGCTATTTCGTTCACACAGGAAAAATGTAGTACATTCACGCAGAATCCTGTCTTTCCCGAGAACAGCGAACAGTCTGTTCTACTACAGAATTATGACATACGTTAACAAAGCAGCGCTTACCTCTCCTTTGTCCTTCTAATTAGCTCAGAGAGTACCTATTACCTTTCCAGTGATAAGCGTTATCGGAATGCCAGTCGGATCCCTGGTACCTAATACCAGAACTTCACAGGTAACCTTCGCTATCATACACACTTCTCTCACACAGAAAATGTCTCTAATGGCAACACATGGCGATGTCACCGAATCGAACCCAGACAATGCGTCATGCAACTTCAATTGTTACACGTTTTCTCCTGTGTACCTACAGGATAACAACAATTCCGTCTTTCCCGAGAGCAGCGCTTACCTCTGCTCTACTACGGAACCGTTACAATCTTCCAACTTCCTACATCCCAGGAGCCGTGCAAACAACATAAAACTCAACACGACTCAACATAGATTGTTAGTACATAAATCAATATCTATAACCAATAATCAATAAGCTATTTACACGCAATAATCACCAAACCAAAACAATAAAAACCATCGTCTTGCTACCAGAAAACTGATGCAGCGCGGAACGTCAAATTCCCTCTTCGGCACAGACCAACTACCTCAGTATCCAATTCACTCACATACATTCATTGGTGGGGCCCATAACACCAATATACTTACACTCGGTTGACCTGTTTTCTGAGGGAAAATACGTTTCTCAACGCGGACATGAGAGGAATACCTTTACTTTACCCTAAACACATTGACATTAAACCTAAGATATCCCACCCATATGGAAATAGATCATTTAGTTGGATTGGTAATTGATGATTAACTCGTCTACCTTTGCTCTATTACTTTTCTCTTAATCTTCTTCTTCAAATAATCGACACAACACATTTGTCATTTAATCAATTATTCTTTATCTAAGAAATATTGAAAGAAATGTTAGAAATCATCATTAGCATTTCAGAGCATCATATTTACCTATTCTGGCTAAAGTCGTCCTCTAAGTCAGTCAGTCAAAGAGAATTTATTCAGCAAAGTTTAGGCCGCAATTCAGTCTCTCATTGATTCAGGATAACAGCTGTCCAGCAGTGTCACCGTCCTCTCCGTCAGCATAACGTCAGGAAATCAAGTTCGTCCAAGAAGAGCAGGCGCGCGGCGTTACTATCTTAATTCCCTACCTACTTTTATAATGAAAATAATATCAAAAATGTATCAAGATCAGGGTTTAGAGAGTCCTCATTGGTCAACTTTGACTTGCGGGGCACAATTCTCAGGGTGTCGGATAATGAAGTCATCCAACTTGCTTGTTCCGGCTTTTAAATCAAGCATTGTCCTTTCTTTTGGATGGGTTCCCGGAACGACCTTGGAGGGTACATGTTCTCCCGGGGTCAGCCACTGTTGCTGGCGGTGACGCATGTGCACTTCACCCAGAACCTCGTTTTGTCAGGGCAGTCACGTTCAACGTCTCGTTCAGCCATCTTGTTTAGGCCGAAATGGTCAACTTAAGCAAAAGAAACACAAAAACGTAAATAAAAGATAGAAATGACTAATAAAATGTTATCCCCTTGCTAATACCCATATGTGTGTGTATTTATCTAGCAGAAGCAACACTCAGAGCGATTTATACTCACTCAATAAAGCACAAATCATCAAATACATCACTTAAAGCAACATATAGCATATAATATTTAAATTTTCTACTATTAATATGCGTACACTAGTTAATTCACAATTAATATAGCCATGCAAAGTGCAATTCCCACGTGTAATTCTTTTATTAATATAGTTGGTGAGTTATCACTTCAAACAAATTAATAATATTACAATTAATTGATTATTCGGATTAATATAAACATGCAGAATTGGGGGGTATACAAAATTTTGTACTGCCCGCTCCAGCACTATCAATTGTGAAAGCAGCGTATATGCGGGCACACTGTGCACGGATAGGTTTGTGTATGTCTGTCTGTGCTTCATTCTGTGCCTGTACAGAAGAGTGCTGCATTGCTGCTGTGAGTCCCTGCAAAGGGTGCCTGCAGTTCATATATAGTTTCTTTAAGAGTGGCAACTATTTCAGAGCGAGGAAAGCTGAAAAGCTGCCAAGTGTCGCTATCCCCGTGCACACAACTCTTCAAAGTGTCTGCTTTCTCTGACGCTCACGAGCGCCCAAACATTAGAGGCTGAGCAGGCACCAAGATCTCAGAGGTCAGAGGGCTGAGCAGGCAGAGGGGCCTGAGGGCTGAGCAGGCAGTGCCCATGTCTCGCCTTCAGTTTCCATTTCAAGCTGTCAGACACAGTGTCTCCTCCCTCTGCTCCGACTACAGCTCCTTCTCTTTGTCTAGGCACACGAGGGACTCACGGACCTCAGCACGCTGGCCGACTAGGAAGGCTGCACAGGAGTCTGGGTTTCCGCTGCCATCCTCGCTGCACCGGTTCCCTTCGTGGAGACCTTCATTTCATGCCCTCTTCGGAGCCCTTCCCTGTCTGACCTCTCACATCTTTCCACTGTCACCTGCTGCCATGCCTTCGTCTTCCCGCGATGATGTGTGTATTTTATTTAAAGTGTATTATACATCTAATTCAGTTTTCTAATTACAAAGATATTTCCTACACTGGACCACATGCTTTAAAATCCTTCCCTCGCATACTTATAAGGTCCCAAAGGCGATCTATTGGTTATGCCAATGCTTTTTTTACTTTTTTGGCTGTAATTTGCGCTGGGTGCGCGAATCTCGACGATGTTGTTTTCCCCCAAAAAATGCTTTTTTGGGCCTTGGGGGTCCTTGTGGGACCCCGTGAGCAGGCCTAGGGGTTCAGGGTGTTTCTACCCTGACCCCTTTTCTTTTTTTTCACCTTTGTTTCCCTGTTCTAAGATGGCTGCCAACACTTCCTGGTTTAGAGTGTTGACAGCCAATTAGAATAAAGCTCGTGGCCGGGAGGGTCCGCGGATCCACCGCACCTCTAAATATCGAAACTTTTATTTTTTGATTTTCTCAGCAACTACTGAACGGATTTACACCATTTAAAACAAAGTTCTCTTTCTGAACCAAGGGCTATCTTTTTGCCAAATTTGGTGTAATTCTGTTCAGCAGTTCGAGCTGTAACCATGTCTAAAATGTCCTATGGGAAATTGATTGTCCGACATCTTTTTTTAAAATTTCTCAGGAACTACTGAACAGATTTACACCATTTAACAAAAAGGTCTCTTTCTGAACCAAGGGCTACCTTTTTGCCAAATCTGGTGTAATTCCGTTCAGCAGTTCGAGCTGTAGCCGTGTCTAACGTTTCCTATGGAAAAAAACATGGAGAAAACACGTTTTGGGACCCCCCTTTTTTCTCGGCCCCCGCTTGCCGAATCACCCCAAAGCTTTCAAGACAGGAGCTGATCGGAGCGCCCCACAAGTTTTGAACATTTCGCGAAGATTCATCATCCCGGCCCAAGGTTATTGGGAAAAGAAAAAACGCTTTTCCGATGGAAACTAGGTCCTAACTATAACTATCTACTGGCAACCGCCAGTAGATAATACACATATTTACACATGGTAAACACTTTGACAAAGCCATGTTATACCACCATGAAAATACACACCATGACAATACACACAGGTGATATTTGACAAAACATGACCTAAATTCGTATTGTAAAAAAAACAGAGAAACCAATAAAATTCATAGTCATTAAAAAGGAGACATGGAGAGAAGTGTAATAGGGCACGATGAGACAAAACTTTCTCTAGTGCAAGGAGAGGGAATAATATCAAAGAAATTGAGAAAACTGAGTGAAAAGATAACCTACCAAATGGGAAATGACCAGCCAATGTGCAGTTAAAAAAGCAAAGACCCAAATGTATCAGTACAAACAGTCCATCCTCGACGGGTTTGAGATGTTTACTGGGTTTATATGACCATTGTGTTCGTCATATGCTGGTGACCGTGATCCGGCACAGACGAGAAGGAACCATATGTGAAAAAGCAGATAGAACAGAAAAGCAAGGGCATTGATGAAATAATGTTGTAAACACATATCAGAAAAGTACTGGTGTGAAAATAATTCTAATACTAAAGTCAAATTGATGAACAGAGGGTCCTGAGTGCAAGGCGATTCTGTATACACGATCTATTGAAAGATCAAACCATTTTTGTGAGTTGAGTATACTGACTCACTCCAAAAAAAAGGGAATGGGCAGCCTTTAGCCAGTTCCAGGGAAACAAGCATGATTAAAAGAATAGAGAGTAAAACAGATGTACATATCTATATGGAATCAATATTTTAAGATATATATTCTAGAAGTAAAAATGTGTTTCAGGAATCCATCCATATAGGAATCATGAATATCTGTATTTCATATACATTTAGTAGAGGGGCTTTATGCACCCAATACAGGGCACCTGTGGGCAAACAGAACGACCAAGATCGTGATGTAAGTATGTAACAGGAAAAAACAATGAGTAATGAAGATCTGTTAAATATAGTGTTATGGAGTAGTTGCAAAAAAATTATGAATGTCATGCCAGGATTTAACCAAGTGGGCGCACCCAAGATCTTCCCCTTGAACGTGCTAGAAAAGTATATTTTTTACGCACAATGGTCCCCAAATGTGGTTGAGCACTATACGTAAGTGCTCCCAACTCCAAAACCCCTCTGTCACCACCTGAAGCAGCCGCTGATTAGAAACTAATTGCTTTCATATCCCCGAAAAGAGAGAAAGACGCCCCCCATCAGCTCTCTAGTCACTGCGATATAGTCAGGGCTTTGAGACTGCGGGGGAAGAGGAAGAATTTGAAGGATCCTGGGATTTGTCAGAGGAAGGAGCACCCCGGTCACGCCCCATGCCACGAAAGAGATGGTGAGACTTCTTGTGTTGACTGAGAATTTGGGACAGGCTGTTTTCTTGGGGGCCTGCAGCTTGCGGTCCTCTGCAGACTTCTTTATCATATCCTCCAAAAGCGGGCCAAACGACTTCACTCCAGAAAAAGGGATCTTCATCAATAAATCTTTCGGGAATGCATCCTCCTTCCAAAACCATAACCACATCTGGCGCAAAGCCATGACAGAAGACCCAGCCTTAGAGGCAGTCACCCCCAAGGAATCAAAAGAAATGTCTTACAAGAGCAGGGCCTGCTGTTCCATCAGAGCCAAAGTAGGTGAAATGTCCTCCTCTTGGTCCATCAACTCTTCCAATGATTGGAAGTCTTTGAGGCCTGAATAGCATACGTAGAATAGGCCACTGCCCTAATTGCAAAATTGGAAGCTAAAAAAAGTACACTTAATATCAATGTCCACCCTCTTATCAACAGAGTCCACAGATGAGGCATCTTTGGACGCACCCTGGGAGGCTAGCCGTGCCATCAACGAATCCATCTTCACAGAGGCTGGTAATTTGTCCGCAAAGTTCTGTAAAGGATATCGCTTTGCCAACAAACAGAGAAACCCATGCTTATCAATTGTTTTCTTTTCAGACTCTAATACCTTCAGTGCTGAAGAATGTAGAGGTAAGGACTCTGGTTCCTTCCTCTGATACTGGGAGAAAAAATCAGTGTCCTTCTAAGGCACCCCAGTCTCTGGAAATATCAAGTTCGAGCAAATGTAGTGAAGAACCTCCTTCAATTCAGGAACCTGCACATAACGCCCTTTCAGTTCCATATCATCCTCCCCACCACAGTCAGTCAAAGTTCCTGGATCAACTTGAGATCTCTTAGCAGGAGGAACAGGCTCCATGTCCTTAAATGCAGCAAAAGTAGCCTGGATCATCTGGTGAATAGTAGCCATAGAAGGAAGTGGCTCAGAAGCATCAGCATCCCCAACAAAATGGGACCTCTCACTCACTTTTCCACCTGACTCCGTACTGCAGATGGACATGAACTGCCAGCTTTTGTACACAGCATAACCGGAAAATCAACTGAAGTTGACAACACTACAGTGTTGTGTTTCGATTTAGATACCAGTATATAGGTTTCCCTGAAGCATGTCCTTATATAGGCACAATTCGCATTGCCCTTATTTAAGCATAGAATCCTAGTCCTTATTTAGGCATTAGGCATGCTAACCAAATACAGGTATGGTCACCTACATCCGCCCATCCCACGTCACAACGAGTTCTTAGAAACCAGACCCTTAACGAATGGGACTTTCCCTAGCTAGGATTATTGATTTCTCCAATAACTCATCTATTATGCATGAACTAATATTCCTTAGGTGTTCATCCATAACGTCTTCCTCTGCCCGGCTTTACGTCAATGCTAGCATTCCTAAAAACCTTCCAGGTATAAATGTACCTTCCCTTACCATGGCAAACGATGGCATGGCACGGCGGTTACACCGCACGACTTGACTGCACGGTTCGCCATGGCAAGTTCGGAAGAGAACAGATCCTGGCCGGATGCACTGACCAGACGCTGTCATCCCTGCTCGCAGAGATTCCAGCTTCCAGTGTCCTGACTCCCTTCGCGGGGTGTTAGAGTGTGAGACCAGGATAGAGATTCCCACCTCGCTCATTCTAAAGGTATGGAGCCAACTAGAACCTAGAGGGACTCTTGGCATACTAAACTTAGTATATACCATACTGTAGAAAACAGCACCTATTTTTACCTCGCACTACACTTAGGTTAGGTACACCGGGGTAGGACTATTTAGAAGCATCAGACGAATATTCGCATTTTAGCCTATGTTTTTTATATATGTATTTATGAATATATGTCATAGCTAAAAGACAATGCTATTGCAGTATTATTTCTTCCTACTGCTTACGCTGTACGTATTATATTTTGCCTTCTGTCTAATGATCGTAACAGCTCATATCTCTTATACGAGAAACAAGACTTTCAATAAACCCTTTTATTGAAACGCCCATCTTTCTATTTCTGTGTAATTCTGGAGAAACTAAGCATGCACGATTGACTGAGTGAAACTGTTATCTATTGTTACCACAATTCTAAGACGCGTTCCGATGCTAAGGGAAAAAAAGTTGTCATGTTTATGCGGTTGTACAAAACTAATCCCTTCTTGTTCATTCGAGAAGTTTCTAGTGACCTCTGAGTTAGCATACTGACCTTAGTCTTATGCAAAAACAATTGTGTATATTATTCTAATGCGCAGAGCCTATAAGGGAAATAGGAACTAAACTCCAATAGTTGCCAGGGAGATGGTCCCACAAACCAATGTGGTGACTGCTGCCATGTAAGGCAAGCATGCATGCCACAAAAATGACATAAAAAAACCCCGCAGGCTGCCAGCAATAGTGATTGCGGGATGGTCCAACAGCCCCGCTTACTCGCTCATACGAGCACAAAGCCGAGCCAGCAGGATCCTTGCAGCCATGAATTAAGAGAAACCTTGTCCTTCCCCGAGGGCGCACCGCCGGACCACCAGGTAAGCACGCGAAAACTGCCAATTTCGCAGCCAGGACCAAGAAGGAAGGATCACAACACTCCTCCGAGTCGACTGTAGCAGGACCACCACGGGAAAGGGATCACCAAAGAGCTGACTCTGCAGCAAGCCCCACTCCCATGAAACTGCTACTACGTTCCCCGCCAGTCCTCTCAAGCAGAACGACCAGCACCAGGTAGCACAAGTCAGTAAAAACCAAAAACAATAACGTAAGGTCACCAAGGCATGCCCAGCAACACCCTGACCCCATGGGAGCCAGAGTCTGCTACAGTGGGACCACACTTCCCACTTACCTTCAATAATCTCTTCCACACAGCACTTGGAGTAGAGCAGAAACAAAAAAATGGTTTTCCTGGGGTATGGTAGCTCCTTTTATCTGATTGGTGGATAGAGGAGGTGGGCATATTGGAAGGATGGGAGGCTAGTATGCTAACTTTGACTTTGGAGTTTCTGTGGGAGGCTAAAGCTCATGCATTAATTGCTGAGGCAGGAAGACGGACGAGGAGGTAATAGGCCCCAAATCATGGTTTCATTCATCAATGAAATGTGAATTTCCATGGGAGTTTTTTTCTCCACGTGTTACTCTGAAACCCTGAAACAAATGTTCAGCACGCCGGTCTTTCTGACATTCAGTGCCTTTTCTGGTTTAGGTGAAATTCCAGTCAGCCTTTTAAGGACTATGAGCCAAAATATGAGTGTCCGGTACCCCTGTCAAAGTATGTCTATTTTTAAAACAGTTCTTGAACAATGGACAACAGATTGTGTGCAACGGAAAATGACATGTTGCACAAGCTCATCATTTTGTATATGCACACCGAAAACTCACAAGTCCTGCCCATCTCAATGTTCAACAACAAAAACATAAAGCTGCACATTGGGAGAGGTGAAGCTCCTTTATTTATTTCCTGGCAGCCATGGGCTCAGCCTTCTTTCCACTTTTCTACAGACCTGGCTGACAGGCTGGAGAAAGATATGGGCAAAAAAGGTGTTCATACTGTGGCATGCATGGAGGGATGTAAGTGGCTGCCCCAGCGCTGAGTTCTGAACACCGCACTGCGATAGCACCTTTTATCACTCCCAGCATGGTGCACGCAATAGAGGTCACAACACAAGAACAGCAGATACCATGTATGCCAGCAGAGGGTTCCCATTTGAGGATACAGGGTTGAAAAATACGTATGTATGGGGCCCGTTCTACTTGTTCGCAATTGCATGCATGGCACAGAAGTGGCTACTTTCTGACACTAGTGCTTTTATAAACCTGTTTTTAACCCCCACTTGCCGATTGGCAGACCAGGTAAAAGAATGTGACACTGCGTCTGCCGTTGGACAAGGCAGATGTTTGTAAATATAGGGAGGGATTAAAAACAAACCAGTTGATCACTGGGATTAAGAGAACAATGCCTCCATCCACAAATGCATTTTCTTTAGAACAAAACAACCCTCTTACCCGCTTCTAATGTTTGCAAGTATGGGGAAATGTTAAACCAAATCAAAAATAACAGCAATAGGGCTGGTTTGAATTTTCAGTTACAAGCCAGACTTGTTGTCATTGCCAGTGTTCCAGGCAGGGACATAAAGAGGAGCTGTGGAGGCTGGGCCGAGTGGCTGGTAGAAGATTTGGGAGGGGATAGTTTAATTAGAGGGTCTGCAACAGGCACCTGATCATACAGATGAGCTGCAGGGGGGATCCAATACAGCAGGGTGGCACAATGAGCTGTAGGGGAGATGAAAGCTCACTAAGGGGCTATATCGTCAGGTCAGTGGGGTACATTGAGGTTGCAGACTGACACATAGGGACTGCAGAGGGTGATGGCACACAGATGGGATGCAGAGGAGGTGGGAGCACATAAAAGGGGACAAAGTGGAAGAGCCACATGGAATGTCTGCAGCAGCAGTCCTTTTTTGGACATAGAAGGGGTAAACGTGTAAAACAGGGCGGCAAATAAAGTGGCTGCAGGGGACGAGGCCTGTCGGGTTGACTGCCAGGAACAAGGGGTAGGTAGTACGGCTCCAGAGTTGGGGAGAGCAGCACACAGGGGATGAATAAGGGTAATGAGCACACAGAAGGGTGAATGGGGATGGTGATACACTGATAGACTGCAATTGTGAGGGTCTATGTACTTCGAGGGACTGCAGTGGGATATCCACCATCATGTGTTCACAGTCTACGCAAGCTATATAATATACTAACAAACCCTTCATCATCATGCATCCACACAACCAACATCATACAACAGCACATCCACTAAGCATTGACAAGCCCACTCACCATCATGCAATGACACAACAAATATCATGTGACAACACACCCATTGACATACCTTCAGAGAATCAGCATCGTACACATCTACAAAGGAAATGTCAACAAAAGCAACATCCTATGGCCACAAAACAAACGTCATACATTAACACATCCACCTTATAGCTCTGCACTGCCCACATGATACAAATGCACCCCATATTCATTCGCCAGTGCACCTACTGTCAGACGCTAGCACACCACCTGTTATATGTTTCCACAAACACCATCTTACATCCCCAAAGCCACCATCAGACACCAAGACATCCACCACAATACATCAGTTTATCCACCATCATACAACCACCATTACAAGCCAACATAACAATATGTGTTGGTATCTCTGCTGAATGACATTCATTGCTCTTTGGACCACTGGTATGAAGCCAATCTCTTTCTGTAGATTTGGTTTTTCTCCTTTCCTTTCTTTTTGGGGTAATTTTAGATTATTCAACAGGATACATGTTCAAAGACAGAACTTAAACTAAATAAAGTAATAAACTAATAAATACACTTATCGCCATACGTACAAATGAAAACATCATATGCCAACACACATTCATATCTCAACATACTCACAATCATACTCAAATAAACCCACAATCATATATCACACAACTGATAGCATATGTCTACGCAACTAACAGGCAAACATACCCACCATCATTCTCGAACATACAGAAGCAAATGCATAAATAAATATAACAAAAACAATTACATTTCTCTACAAGACTGAAGTGGAATGAACATTAAGGCTGAAGAATACAAATACATTGACAGCACAACCTGAAGGAAACTAAAAAGAAATAAAATTCAAAAGATAACCCCTGACCCAACCTCCCACCTCCTTCATACTAAGTCAACTTCAGCTTCACCTCTTGTCATCACTTTTGGAAGGTGGGAATAAGATGAGAAAGAAAGTTTGAGCGTTTAAATGTTTCAAAAACCCCTGAAATACCCAAGATATACTAAGCTACAGTTACCATTTACAAGTTAATATTGCATTAGATTAAATGTAAAGGAAATGTGCAAAATCTTTGTCATTTCGCATTACATTGAGCGTTTTTTTCTCCATGAACCAAGCATTTTCTCATTGATCATTTTTCTGCTAGTTCTCATGTGACTTTTTGTGAAAGATACTTAGGGGTTGATTAGGATAGCGGGTCGACTTACATCCAGCTGCCACCCTATCAGAAGTGGGACTGCCCGACAGGCTGTCGGCGGTCTGGACAGAAGCATTAGTATGCCACCGCCACCAAGGCAGTCGCAATGCCTCTCCATTTCACTGAAGTGGGTGTTTCTGGCTGCAGCACATGCCACAGTGCAAAAAGGGGACACCTGACATATCCCTGCACTCGTAGCAGGCACCAAGCGGTGCCTGCCACATGGTGCAGGGATATGTAGGGGGGATCATTCATAGGGTAAGGGAACTAGGGGTGGGCGGAATTTGCGTAATCGCGTTACGCAAATCTCCGCGAAACGGTAAAAAATCTCCGCGAACATGCAGAAATTCCGCGAACACGCGGAATTGCTTCTTCGCGATGCTTTTTTCCTGTTCACAGTTGCTGTTTGCGTGCTCGGGGAGAAATATCTCGCGAACACGCATTTTTGAGAACGCGAACAAGAAAAAATTTCGCGAAGTCGCGGAAAGCAGAATTTTGGGCAATTTCGCATTCTCCGCGGAACGCGAAATTACCGAAATTCCGCAAATTCCGCGAGCGGAACGGAATTTACCGCCCAGGCCTAAAGGGAACCCATGAGGGGCCCTTGAAGGGTCCCTATTAAATGTATCTAAAGACAATTGAGTATCCCTTCTGGAACCAGGCTGGTTCCTTCAAGATGAAAGAGGTCTAGGGGACACCAATGATTTCTATGCCAGTCTGTTGCTGACCAACTTGTGTGAGTGGGAAGGGGAAAAGACCCTTTTCTTCATATTGCCCTCACTCACTCTAATAGTGACGTGCTTCATCATCGGGCTCACACCAACTCCTAAAGGTCGGGTGGGCTCTCAGTTAGATCAATCTAAATCTTACCTTTATGGCGACCTCCCTAGGGCTCTAGATTGCCTCCTGTCAATCGTCGTCCTCCAGTAGTCCCAGGTCAGATTCCCAGCTGGCTCTCAGTGAGACCAGGGGATCTGGAAGATTATTCATTATTTTCCAATAGGTTAGGGACGTTGCTTTGTCTTGCATAGGGTCGAGTAATAGTCGGTCCTCTAGAGGGTAATAGTCGGGTATGGGTTCTCCTTCTGGTATGTAATGGTTGGTGAAGGGCATGCGTTATGTTGTAAGTAGCGAAATTGTTCTGTGCTGGCCATTTGATATTCAGTCTCGAATTCCCCAAAGGTGAGCATTTTCCCACCCCGCAATACATCCCCGATGGTGTCCAGACCAATCAGGCTCCACCTATGGGATCCCTGCAGGCGCCCCATGTTGCGTGGTGCATCGCTCTTCCAAAGTGGTGTTTGTTGAGTCAATCTCGAGTCCCACCCCAGCAGCTTAGTGGTTGATCGTCACACCCAATGGTGTCAGCGACTTCCGCCGTTGCTTGTGGCAGAGGGCCGCTAAGTGCCCTCTGCTCCCCATTGCACATCTGTCAATCCTGTATGCCGGTTCTTTCTGTGGCGCAAAGACCCAGCCATTAATATTGTCCAGTTGCGATGCTATATAGTAGCTCGAAATGTCCTGGACCACTAGACCGCCCTCCTATACCCCGTGCTGTAATTTGCTATCCGAGGCTTACCGCCCTCCCACAGGAGGCTGCATTGTCCCCCCTCGATGGTCCTGAAAAAGGAGTCTGCGATCCTATATGGGGTGTTCTGCAGGGCAAAGAGCAGGAGCGGTCTGGCCATCATCTTAAATAGTGTCACTCTACCCAGACCGGAGATCCGCAAGCTCCACCAGTGCTTTGCGTCCCCACGCAGTCTCACTAATTGGGAATATATATTAAGACTTAGGAATTCCTCTGCTGTCCTCGTGATCCATATGCCTAAGTATTTGAATTTATCATGTTGCGTCAGCCTGCGCAATCAGTCGTGAATGGTGGGAGTTCGCCCGCGAGAGTAAAGATGAGAGATTTTTCCCAATTTATCTCGTATCCAGAGTAGGTACCAAAGAGTCGAAGTATATTTATTAGTCTATGGAACGTTTGTTTGGGTTTGTGTGCGTAGAGCAGTACATCATCTGCGTACAGTGATATAACCTCCTCCAATCCCCCTCCGATGTCTATGCCCCAGATTAAGGGGTCTCCTCGGATCCATGCCTCTAATGGTTCTAGCGCTAATGCGAATAATATTGGGGATAGCGGGCACCCCTGTTGTGCGCCCCGGTGGAGTGTGAACTTCCTTGAAATTGACCCATTTACCCGCACACGGGCTTTCGGACATTGGTACAGGAGATGAACCCAGGCACAGAAGTGTGGTCCAAAGCTCAGTCTGAGCAGCATCCCATTGAGATAGGCTCATTCAATGCAATCAAATGTCATTTGAGCATCTAATTACATAAGAGCGGCAGGTATATATGAGTGTGCTGCCGTGGCGTGGATTACACCGTATAGTCATCTGAGATTAAGTCGGGTAATTCTGTGAGGTATGAATCCAGACTGGTCTGGGTGTATTAAGGGGGAGATTATAGGTATAAGTCGATTTACCAGCACCTTTGCAAGGACTTTGGTTTCAAAGTTAAGGAGAGATATAGGCCGGATGGAGTCACATAGGTCTGCAGGCTTGCCCTTTTTTGGGAGAGGACTTCTATTGTAGCTAATCTTAGGTCCTCAGGCAGATATTGCTCTGTCAGCACGGTCTGAAAAATGCCAAGCATCGGTTTTGCCACCCTCTTTGCTACACATTTAAAGAGTTCTGCGGGTAACCCATTCCGGCCGGCCACCTTCCTGAACTGTAAGTCTTGAATGGCCCCTTCCACCTCCTCCTTTGCTAAGTCACAATCTAGGGCATCCCTATCTTCATCTGAAAGAGTTGACAGGGAAATATGACTGAGAAGTTCAATATTTTTGTCCTCTGATCTAGCTGTCACTGTTTGATAGAGTGACTCGTAGTAAGATGCGAATGCCTCAGCAATGCCTGCTTCCGACCCTCGCTTTTGTACCATCGCCATATGGATTTCCGCAACCCAGTTACACTCCCTAGCTTTCCTTTCTAGCCATGCAATGAGCTTGTTGGCCTTGTCCCCTAAGTCATATAGCCGCCTTGGCATAGCTATTGCGTGTTGATGCGCCATCTCCTTATCTAAATCCTGAAGTTCCTTTTGTGTAAGGCGTATTGTGTTTTAGCCCACGAGCCTCTGACTCGCCACAACAGGTTGTTTATCCTACTGTTTCTATCCCGTGCTCTAACGTTTTACACTTACAGCGCCTCTCTTTCTTGATGCCCCTATCGTTGCTTGCAAGTATCCTCTCGCCAATGCTTTGTATGCTTCCCACAGAGTGGAGTGTGAATCTACAGACCCCATGTTTTTTTCAAAAGTACTGCTGTGTTTGCTCCCTGAATTTCTCTTGGTGTTCTCTATTCTGGAAGTACCAGCGTGCTATGCGTGGGGGTGTGGTGTAGGTTTAGAGGCCCAGCAGATTTAATGCACTTAAGGGTGCACTGCTGTTTTGAATGCTGTCATTTTAAAGGCAGCCTTATGTTGCAGGCTGCTTTTAAAATAAAATTATATGTAAATTCCACTTTGGAATTAGAAGGGTGCCTTGTAACTATAAGCAAGGTTTTTAGGAGATGTTTTATTTGCCCTGGTGAGAAAACAACTGCCAATGTCATTGTTCACCATTATAGCACATTTGTTTTATAGGTTAACATGGGGCTATTAACAGGAGCGAGCTAAAAATATACTTCAAACTATTAAAATGAAACTTGCCAAAGTTAGATTTATTGTAACTATCACGGAATAAAAGGTATAGATCTTGCTTTTCTGAAGTGCCAAAATCCAGCCTTCCAGCAGTCTCTCCTGATTGGTCAACCTTTGACAGGCTGAGCCAAACTGCTCTGATGAGGTGTGAAGTGGCTTGCTTACCAAAAAAGCACATCTGGTGGGAGGAGATCTGCAGCTACATAGCAAAAGGCAGAATTGGGTGGAGTACTCAAACTGGTCTTCAAAGAGGGAATGACGGTAAGGACAGTAAGGACAGGACACAGGCTCACCCCCACATCCTGCAGCCCAGCCAGATAGGAGTTCCAACAATTGAATTAGCAGAGGAGCTGGAAGGGGAGTGTTAGGGAAACTTAGCCACACCAGTTAGGAGAGAGATTGCCAATTTTGTATTTTAAAGGAATAGTGCTTTCTGGGACAAGGTTATGCCACACTTTGGAAGAAGGTGTCACACATGAGCATGGCACCCTGCACCACATTTGTCAAGGATGCCCCCTTCTTGTCACCAACGAACACTTGATAAATATGAGAGAACTGCCCAACAACTCAGATCTCTGCCTGAAACTACATGAGGAAGAAGGACTGCCCTACTGGAACCCTGGCCTGCACCAAGAGGATCCCACTCTGAATGACTGAACCTGCTGCACACTTTGTAACTACAGCCCTAAGGACTTTGCCTTGCTTTGAAACTGAAGGAGTGGACTCCCTACAAGCACAAGGTTAAAACAGCTCATTTCCAGCAAGAAGCAACCAGCTGTCCTCCTTCAGCTGTCCTTTAAAGGATTTGGCAAGGTGCATTGTGGGAGATGTGGTCCCATCATGGCAAGGAGCAACTCAGTGCTTCTGGAACCTTGGATTGGTATTGTGGACACTCTGGAAAACCAGAAGGACCTTCTGGAAGAAGATCCAGAAGTTTAGAGAAGTTTGGAGAATTTTTGTCAAAATGCTCCATAAGGTGACCAATCTGTCGATGAGAGTCAAACCTGTGACACCGAAACGTGACTGGGCCTGAGATTCAGATTTGCCCAGGTGAACCACCACAGCTTTTCATTTTCAATGAGACTTCCAGGAGTTGAACCAATCATCACGCTGAGTCAAGCTGCTATCGTCGAACCCAAAGCCGGCCTGTCAAGAAGCCTTGCTCGACGTCGGAAGAAATGCTCTGAAAAAGTGACTGAGTTAATAGGTGAAAACTTGACCTGGACCTACCACTAAGTGTATCCGATCTGCCTACCATGGCAGTCGGCCTGAAACTTTGACTTTGTCCCAGTCAAACATGACCAGATGTCTCAAACTGGAGCTTTTGGCTTTTAGGAACTATTAAGTGTTTATTCTTTAAAAATCTATATCTCCGGTTCCCTACATGGATTTTTATCATTTTGGTGTCATTTTAGTCATAAATATATGTCATATTTTTAGAAATTGGTGTTGGATATTTATTGTGTGTTGTGTCTTATTTAATGTATTGATGTTTTTTTAAATGCTTTACACACCAAGTTAAGCTGGCCTGCTCCCTGCCATCTACCAAGGGTTGTACAAGGGAATAATCTATAGAGACCTCAAATGAATTTTATATTGTGATTGTGCCATTATTACTAGTGGTAGGTATCTACTTACCCCTACTACTAAACCATATTCCAACACAAAGTTCTACCACAGTTTTGGGCTAATTGTTGCTTTATGTAGTTGCAGAGCTGAGGCAGTGCTAGTTCACCAACTCAGACAGTGGCAAAATGTTGCTTGTTGGAGACACTTTCAATACATGTGCTGCTTTAGGTCAGAAATGTATCAGCATTTGATGAGGTATATAAATCAAACAACTAAACATAACGAAACCACACAACAAAAGGGTGGTGGTATATCGATTATATTCAGGTCTGGGTTTAAAGCTACCTTTCAGATTGTCTGGTTGCCTGGGGTAGACGCCCTGACCTTTAACATTAAAATAAGCAACATGGTATACTTCCCCGTACTACTTCTTTATAGACAGCCTGGACCAAAATCCTTGTTTATCCAAGGTCTACGGATCTTTATGGAATCCTGTCTGGACTCCCCAACTTTCACAATACTAGGGGATTTCAATTTTTATTTGGAAGGTGTTAAGAGCGCAGTTACCTCCATGTTGCTAGACAATTTGGAGGCTTTGGACTGACGCAGATAGTCTTGGAGCCCACTCATAAGGTGCATCATACGCTGGATGGAATTTCCACCAACAATTCCTCTAATATGGTGAATAGAGTCCTGCCTTTAACCTGGACTGACAACCGGGCAATTTTCTTCAGCTTACCAGGCTTGAATAATCAATTCCCTCAGGTACAAAACCTGCCTCACACTAAATTAAGATCCTAGTGCAAAATCAGGACAGATGTTTTAATTGAGACGCTTGACAACAGCATGCTTGTCCTAGCGTCAGACACCAGTATGGCGGCTGACATTTACGACAATTGAGTAAGATCTGCCATGATCCTGTTGTCCCCAGAAAGATTAGTTAAACAAAAAAGGAACAAACCCCCTGCACCCTGGTATAACTCTGAGCTAAAACTCTTAAAATCTAGCTCTGGAAGTTCAGAATGTGCATGGAGGATTGAATGTAGTGAGCATGGTAAAACCACCTACAAACATGCATTAATCAAATATAAGGAAGCCATTAAAAATTCCAAAAAGATCTACTACACAAGTGAAATTGGGTCAGCAAAAAATTCCTCCAGAGATATTTTCAAGATGATATTTCCTTGTCCAAGCTCCAACAAGTGAATCAATTTGCCCCTGATCAAGTTCTCTGTGATAAAATGGCTAATTTATTTCAGTCAAATGTCCAAACGATATATGGTGAACTGGCTGGGAAGATCCCTGCCCCCACTGTCTCTTTCGCACAATCAATGGAGGACGTTTCTTCCACCACTAGCATTGGCCATTTGTCTAGATTCTCACTTTTAACAGTGTACACAGTCAATGACCTACTACAAAGCCACTAAATCAGGGTCCACGACAGATCCCTCCCCCCCTGACATAATACATCTGGCCTCAGGGAAGATTAGTACTCTATTAACCCCACTCCTGAACAATGTCATCAGACAGGAACCTTCCCAGCTTCCTGCAAGAAAGCCTGTATTAAACCCTTCCTAAAGAAACCTTCCCTTGATCCAACAGAAGTAAAGAACTACCGTCCAATCTCCTGTCTACCCCAGCAGCCAAGATTCTGGAGAAAGCCATTAACTTAGATTTAACATGTTATCTTGAAACCAATAACCACCTATATTCCACCCAACATGGCTTTAAACCACGCCACTCCACAGAGTCGGTGCTAATCGTGGCCACTGAGGAAATCTGTTTGCTAATTGATGGTGGAGGCAGAGCTGTCCTGATCCTACTTGACCTATCAGCCTCGTTTGACATGGTGAATCATGCAGTACTTACACAACGGCTGAAGGCAATAGGAATTAAGGATGCTGCTCTAACCCTTCCCACCTCATTCCTGATAGCCAGAGAACAGAGGGTGTGATGGGATAACCTCAAATCCGACACGTTTTCCCTCCCCTGTTGAGTTCCCCAAGGCTCAGCACTGTCACCAACTCTATTCAACATATATGTGACGCCTCTGGCCAAGTTAATCAGGGCTCACAGTTTCTCACTGGGATCATACGCCGATGATACACAGATTGTTATTTCCATATCTTCATGTGTAGATACCGTGGCGGGCAGATTCCACAGTTGTCTTGAGCAAATCATGGAATGGTTGCATAAGAATTACCTCAAATTAAACACGGATAAAACGGAGGTCATGGAGTTTGGAAATGGACATCCTATTTGGCATCAATCATGGTGGCTAGCAGTGGCAGGGGCCTGTCCAGACCCAGTGGCAAAAGTGAGAAATTTGGGATTTCTGTGTGATGTCCAGTTAAACTTTCCAGGGCATATTAACCAGGTGACATCCTCCTGCTTCTTTCTTCTAAAAATCCTCCATAAAATCTTGCCTTATATTCCCTCAGACCTTAGAAAAACAGTAGCAGTTGCCCTAATTCTCTCTCGAATTGACTATTGTAGCACACTCTATTTAGGCGTTGACAAATGTCAACAGTCAAAACTGCAATCATTGCAAAATGCTGCAGCGCTAACTCTGCTCAATATCCCTAAATACCACCACATCTCTAGCTATATCATGAATCTCCACTGGCTTCCAGTCAGGCAACGCATAGAATTTAAGGAGCTGTGTCTGGTACATAAAGCACTCTATGGTGGAGGGCCATTGGACCTACAGAAACTGTTTCAGTGGTACACCCCCAAATGAACCTCAGATCAGCCAATAAAGCACTGGTTCGGGTCCCTAACATCAATAAGGCAAGATGAGGAGGCAGATGTGTCGCATATTGAGCATCGAAGCTCTGGAATGAGTTACTAACTCATATCAGGCCTCAATCTTCCAGACCCCTGATTAGGAAAATGGTCAAAACCTGGCTATTCTCTCCACTGAAATGATGTGGCGTCTCCTAGTTTTTCGCGTTTCTCTGCAAACCCCAGCACCAAAACGCCTCAGCATTTGTGCGCTCTATAAGACCTTTACTTACTTACTTACATACACAAAAGCAATATAACAACACAATTCAAACACAGTATAGCACATCATCACAAACAGAATGCAACTCAGCAACTACAGTACAAGGCTTCAAAAGCACATTGCAATAATAGAGCACAAAACCACTGCAGCGCAAAAAAAGTAAGAACAGAACACTTCACCACCTCAACAAAATACAAATGTGCACCAACGATTTTGAAGACTTTTCCTCCTCCAAATCCCTGCTTTCATAATATTTTATAAAGTGTTAGAAGCAAGCACTGCCTTATCTTACCACCCAGGACACGGTTTAAGTATAGTGCCTTGCTAATGTTTCCCGCTAGTCCAACCTTAAGGAAGAGTACAAAGAAGAGCAGACCCGGATCACTACCTCACTCACACCCTCCGATATTGCATATATCAGCTGCTGCAATGCACTCCTTTTTTTGTTGTGCTATAACAAGCTCTTTTTAACACACATACAATTAGCGAGCTAAAAGATTAAAACGTACCCTCTTACAGAACGAGTTCTTTGTCAATGTGACTGTACAACATTTTGATGATAAGCCTCTTCACCCTTTGTGTTCGGAGATCCTTAACATGGCTGAAGGGGATGATTTCGTCGCTTCGACTGTGATATGTTTGACCAGAAGCCAGGTGCACTTCATTCAGTGCTTTTCTCTGATTGCGAATATGCCAAACACAAGTGAAGAAGGGCATTGACACAAAAGAACACAGAGCCGACTGAGCTTAAGCAGATATTCATTCCCCTGTTACGGTCGACAAGTTTCACACAATTCTCACCTTCTCATAGCACCACCGAGTGCATTATCTCGCATGTATTGTATACATCTTGAATTTCATTTGCAGGGAACCCAGCTGTATCCCTCCATAATGCCTAAAGCAGGCATGGATTAATATGGCCTGTAATCAAAAAAGGAGCTTCATGGGTAGATCTTCTTTTCTTCCTTCTCAGCTGCCTTTTAAAAAGCCTCTTTTTCTTGTTAAGCCTATTCACTGGCAACCAACACCAAGTCGGCACCCTGCTCCTATAGTTTACTTAGCTTAAAGTATTAGAAATGTGCAGAGGGGCAGGGCTCCAATGATCTTCGGTGCAGGTTTCGATACATTGCCTTTGCTGTACTATTCTTACTTTTAAATATGTTTTACAATTGAACACGACCTTAATAATTAGAATTTCAAATCAGAGTTGCTCACTGTCCTTTGGTCAACACATGGAGTAGTGGATTGTGGGAGAATGTTTCCAGCGGTAATTCTACTTCTGAGTAATCCCACGTGATCCTTGCACTCTGTTTTTAGCATTAATATTTGTTTGTTAACATTAGTATAGTAGAAGGTTTTCTTTCTATAATTATAGCAGGATTGGGAATAAAAACATATACATATGCTTCTATGCGGAGCTTGGTAGGGCTATCTTCTGATAAGGGTGGTACTTGCATTTCAGATGGTAGTCTTTCTTGCACTAATGAGTACACAAAACCAAGTGTTGTCAATAGAAACATTATTTTTTTTTTTAAATGGCTGCAAAGTATACATGACATTGTTTTTCTGGAATCAATGACCTCCACTCCCCACATTTCTCCTGCACAATGTTTTGGGTTGAATTTCACAACACTGGAAGTGTATGGGCTTCCCTTCCCCCTTTTTGTCTTGGATTCAACTACTCTATACAAAGCCACAGGTCAAAGTGCTAATCAACAGGGTGTGTTCCCCCAGTTTCCAGATCACAAGAGGTACATGACAGGGGTGTCCGCTATCTCCTCTACTCTTTGCGCTGGCCATGGAGCAACTGGCAGCCAAACTCCGGCAGCATCATCGGGAATACGCCCTCCAATATCCTGAAAGACAAATTTTAATTTCACTATACGCAGATGATCTCACAATATATCTACGAGACCCCGAAGTAAGCCTCAACCCAATACTGTGCATATTTATACAATTCTGGATGTATTCGGGAATCAACATTAATTGGGGAAATTCCCAGATTTGTCCGGCGCTTGAAACACTGACGGACTCATCACCGGATGGACTGCCATGCCTCTCTCACTAGCGGGACGGGTGTCACTAATCAAAATGGTGATACTTCCTAAGTTACTCTACCTCTTCATTAACATCCCCTATGCACACAGCAAAAACTATCTACAAAAGCCTGAAACCTCAAATCATCCGCCTGAGTTGGGGAGGCAGACAGCCTAGATTAAAATGGGAGAGCCTGACTCAATCATTTGCTAAGGGAGGATTTGAGGTACCAGATATCGAACTGTACTTTTGGTGCACCCAGGCATACTGGATACGCCCACCACCATACATGCCGCATTTGGCCATGGAGCATGGATATATGGCACCAGAACCCTCTACAGCCTACTTAAGCTCACTGGTTAATACTTGAAGTAGAGATCTATCTACTGTCGAATGTACAAATATAGCATGGCGCGATATAGCTAAACGCTTGCAAATATGTACGCGATACTCTCCTTTGCTGACATTGCCGGGCCGCCTAGATCTCCCGGTTACACAGGAAGTGAGCTGTCGACAGATGCTTCGAAAATTTGAAGCATTGACTTGGGGAGACTTGTATGAGGGAGGGAAGTTCCGCACTCAAGAGGCATTCTTCAAGGACCGCCAGCCTACCTTAATGGAGCTTTTCATGTACGTCAGGCTCTTCCAGGACGTTAAAGGTTGCCACTCCCGAATTTCCAGCCGAGCCCCCTACCCTGGCCCCATTACATGCCATACTTCAATGGTCCACTCCTGCGCATGTGGTCTCTATATTATATCGCACCACCCAAGCGGACAGTCCACAAACTGCTCAATCAGCACGAGCCCGCTGGGAAGAGGTCCTGGGAAATCCCCTTAGCGATGACCAATTGACATTTTGTTGTCAACAAACTGGACGTGTATCAGCCAGCAGTAGACTGCACATCATACACTTTAAATACCTATACCACCTTTATTACATTCCTGCGAAACTATTTCACTTCCAGCTCAGGGAGAATGATAACTGTGACAGATGTGGGAGAGCGGGAGCCGATTTTCTACACCTGGCATGGGAATGCGCCCCTATTCAGAAATACTGGGGCACAGTACTTGAAATACTATTTATTTATTATTTATTCAAGCATTTTATATAGCGCTAGCCAGACCTAAAGGTATCGGAGCGCTTTACAGCATTATCAATCTTAAGATACATTAATATAGTAATATGCACAATGGGTCCTTACGCATCGTGTAATATCTTTGCAACAAGCACAGAGTCACTTGTGAGATATGTTAACACCGTTTTATGTGCAATGTCTCAAGACGTTTCGAGTGGTGTCATCGTAGCAGGCACCATGGGCCCGATTCACAGAACTAACTTAAGACAAAATCCTAAACTTACTACTTTTGGTATTCACAGAAGTTAGGATTTTGTCATAAGTTTGTCTTAAGACAAGCTTAAGACAGACTTAAGACAGACTTAAGACAGACTTAAGACAGACTTAAGACAAACTTAAGACAGACTTAAGACAGACTTAAGACAGACTTAAGTTAGGATTTTGTCTTAAGTTTGTCTTAAGTCTGTCTTAAGTCTGTCTTAAGTCTGTCTTAAGTCTGTCTTAAGTTTGTCTTAAGTTTGTCTTAAGTCTGTCTTAAGTCTGTCTTAAGTTTGTCTTAAGACACACTTAAGACAAAATCCTAACTTCTGTGAATACCAAAAGTAGTAAGTTTAGGATTTTGTCTTAAGTTAATTCTGTGAATCGGGCCCCATGTCTCTTGACAGGATTTGGTCAGGGATGTGTTGTATGATATTCTTGTAAGCACTGAGTCGCTTGTAAGAGATGTTAACACAGTTATGTATAGAGTGTCTCAGGTCTCTCTGAATGATCATGTCGTAGGTAGAACCCTGTCTCCTGCCGGGGTTTGATCCGGGATGTGGGGGATCACTGAGGTAGTCCTGGGGAGAGTGAGGTAGAGGTCTTAAGGTCAAAGTGACAGTGTGGTGATGTAGGCAGGCTTCAGTGTTTGGCTGTAGCTAACCCTTCGGGAGAGATCTGTTGAGGAGGAGGTCTTTGAGCTGCCTTTTGAATTTTACGTAGGAGGGGTTAGTTCTCATGTGCACTGGGATGGAATTCCAGATTTTGGGCGCACTTCCTGCGAAGGATCGAGATGTGGTTTTGTGTTTGCGAGGGATAAGGAGTAGAGTGTTGGAGCTGCTTTGGTTTCTTGTTTGACCTGCCTTCTGGAGTTTGGAGGCCAGGTAGGCAGGTTTCCCTGTCTGCAGCGCTTTGTGCGTGAGGCATGTGGTTCTGAGGTTGGCAAGCATTTGAACTGGGAGCCATTTTAGTTCTCTGAGTGCCGGCGAGATGTGTTCATATTTCTTTACCCCTGTGACCATTCTGGCTGCTGCGGTCAAGGTTGACCCGATGGGAGCTAGGTGTGATTTTGCTGCTCCTGTGAGGGTTGCACTTCCGTAGTCCAGTCTTGACAGCATCAGGGATTGAGTGG
The DNA here is from genome assembly GCF_964204655.1 of Triturus cristatus. Taxonomy (NCBI): domain Eukaryota; kingdom Metazoa; phylum Chordata; class Amphibia; order Caudata; family Salamandridae; genus Triturus; species Triturus cristatus. The sequence continues at coordinate 390,278,508 of NC_140584.1, forward strand.
CATGTTTGAGGTCGTTCAGCGGCATGAAGGGTTTTATTTTGTCGAGTAGTTTGAGGTTGAGGAAGGCGCTCTTTGCGGTGTTCTTGATGTGTTTGCTCATGTTTAATTTAGGGTCCAGAGTGATTCCCAGTGATTTTACTGAATCGGCTAGGATGGTGTTATAGTTGAGAGCATCAATGGCTTTAAGCCATTCTGTGAATTGGGGGTTCTTCTCCTTGTTGGAGATGAGGAGGATTTCCGTCCTGTCTTGGTTTAGTTTCAGGTGATTGCGTGATAACCAGTGTTGGACTTCTCTAAGGGTGTCGTTCAGTCTCTGAATGTCTTCAATGGAGGAGGTTTCCAGATAGATCTGGGTATCGTCTGCATTAGGTGGAAGGGAATGTTGTTGTTTTTCAGTATGGTGGTAAGGGGTTCCATATATATGTTGAAGAGCTGTGGCGAGAGTACTGATCCTTGGGGGATACCTCTGCCACTGGGGAGTAGGTCCGACGAGAAGTTTTTGATATTTATTCTGTGGGTGCGGTTCTATTGAAAGGTGGTGAACCACTGTAAGACCACCTCTTCCGCTCCAACCGTTTCTTGAAGTGCCTTAATGAGTAGTTTGTGGTTGACTGTCTCGAAGGCTGCCGATAGGTCCAGGAGTACGAGTAGGCAGCATTGGCCTGTATCGAGAGATTTGTGCATGTCGTCAATAACATTTAAGATCGCTGTCTCTGTGCTGCAGCCTTTTCTGAAACCCGATTGGTGAGGGTCAAGAAGGTTGGTGTTGTCCAGGTGTGGAGTGAGTTGGAGGAGAACACATCTTTCCAGGATTTTTGATAGGAGAGGGAGGTTGGAGACGGGTCTGAAGTTGTTCAGGTCGTTTGAGTCGGAACCTGTTTCTTGAGTAGAGGTATGACTTTGCTGATTTTGAGGCAGTCAGGCATTACTCCAGTGCTTAGGTAGCTGTGTATAATCTTGGTCCAGAGCGGGGCTAGGGAGAGTTTTAGCCTTTTAGCCAGGTGGGTAGGTATGGGATCCAGGGCGTGTGCTGAGGGTTCAGAGCTGGAAATAATTTTGATGACCTCTGCTTCCGAGATGGGATTGAAGGATTTCCATAGGTTTAGGGGGTGCTTGGGTGTGGTGTCTGCTAGTGGGGCAGTTTACTTTCAGACGCTGCGCGTCCAGGGAGAGTTCTATCTTGGTGATTTTGTCATCGAAGAAATTGGCAAAGTTATCGCACAGGTCTTTGGAGGCCACAACTGGTGACGATGGGGGACTTGGAAGTTTGTTGCCTAATGAGATTGAATAGTTCTTTGGGCTTGTTCTTTGCATTACCAAGGACATTGCAGAAGAAGGAATTTTTTAATTCTTTATCTGTTTTTTATATTTTGCGCGTGCTGATTTGAGTCTAACTCGTAGGGCTGTGGATGGGTTGTTTCTCCAGAGTCTTTCTGCTGCTCTTAGTTCTTTTCTTTCTGCGTTTATGGCTGTGTTGAACCACGATCTGGATGGTGTGGTCTTTACTCTTTTCAGTTTCAGGGGGGCTATTTTGTCCACAATGGAAGTCATAGTGGTGTTGTAGTGAGAGGTGAGTTTGGTTGTTGAGAGCTCATCAGTGTGGATTGGGAGGAGGGAGTTTACCCTTTCCTCCAGGTCAGCGAGGGGAATCTGACTTAGGTTTCTTGCTCAGCGGGGAGGGTCTTTTGTATGGGGCTGGCATTGGATCTTTTAGCTGATGTGGAATAGAATGATATGGTGATCAGACCAGTCAACATGCAATGTGTTGTCGATGGAGACTGTGTCAGCTTGAGTGATAGCATCCAGGATTGAGCCTTTGTTGTGAGTATTCTCTGTGCAATGCTGGGAGAGGTTGTTGTTGCTTAGGAGATCATTTAGGGTTTTGATTAGCGAGTTTCTCTCCTCATTCCAGTGTAGATTGAGGTCTCCTAGAATTATGTTGTTGGAGTCGCGGAGTGAGCATTGAGTTGTCAGGTCAGAGAGGTGTTCTCAGAATGAGGCGGTGTTTCCTGGTGGACGGTAGAGGAGATGGCAGAGTAAGGTTTTGTTGTCCCTTGTCTTAATGGTGACAGTAAGGCATTCGAAGGAGTTATATTTGAGGGTGTCAGTTTCCGTCACGAAGATGTAGTTCTTGTGTATGATTGCGATACCTCCTAGACATTGGATTTTTCTGTCTTTGTGGATGATTGTGAAGCCCGGGGGCACAAGCATGTCCATAATTGGGAGAGAGAACTAATTGAGCCATGTTTCGCTGATGAAAGTGATATCGATTTCGTGGGTGAATATGGTCTCTGCCAATTCTGTTGCATGTTTGGTGGACGATCTACAGTTAATGAGCATGCAGTTCATATTGGATACCTCATTTTTGTTATTTTCTGTTGAGGGGGCCCTGGGGAGATTAGCGAGGGAGGCAGGGGGTCTTGAGGGTCTGTGGAGGAGGTGGTCTCTTCCAACTCCAGTAATGTCCAAGATCTTGGAGCTAGGGGCGATAGTGGTGGAAGTGTCGTATGTGGTGGCAAGATCCATCGCTTCAATTCTGGACATTGCGGCTCTTGTTCTTTTTGGTCTCTGTGTCTGGTTCGGGAGAGGGGTTGTGGTCCAGCTGCGCCATTGGGTCTTGCGAGGCCTTGTTAGATTGGTGTTGATGGATGAGGTTTGCAGAAGTGGGTGTTGGTTGGGCTTACAGGGAGTGGAGAGGTTCGGTAGTCTGGATCCCCCATACCTAATACCCCGCTTACTATACTATTAGGGTACACAAAGAACCTTGAGGCCTCAATAAGAAGGTACGTCTCGTTGGGCTTACTCCTAGCTAAACGCAGGATGGCCAGCAGGTAGGGCAGAGGGCGGTCACCCATATTTAAGGAATGGCTAAACGATCTTATATTTTGCCAAGAGCAATTAACTACATATGCGGAGCTAATGCTGCCTACATCCCGGCCAAAGAACATTTGGGAACCCCTACGGACATACTTACTTGAACGATCCACTACAAGAGAAACAGGGGGTGGGAATGCTAAGGGGTCAGCGGAGATACTGGAATGAACACAAATAGGTGAGGGGAAGCCGTGGGAGAAACGAGACGAAAATATTGTGTTTGATCAAGAATGTACAGGTTTCTTCTATTGCTTAAATCACTACAATTTGTTACTAGGCCTATGAAAATGCGGACGTATACAGTGTTTATGCTACTTTGATGCTATCATGGCCACTTTAGCTATGTCAATATTGTGTTGTGTTGTAGGGCTGAATTGAAGCCTGTTCATGCTGATTCACAGATGTAAAAACAATAAACAGAGTTAAAAAAAAATGAATTTCCCCCCACTGGCAAAATGATACAAAGTCCACAAACTTCATGAAGTTGTTAGTTGTGTAAACAACACCATTGGTGGAATCTAAAATGGACTTAGTTCTACTCTCAGGACATAGTGTGGGTTATTAGTTGCTTTCTCCCCCTTAGAGAGGAGAATCAGTAATTCATCTTAAGCAATTACCTACTGAAAGTTGATGGTTTAACAAGATATCTCCAAAAAGTTCATATACCCAATACATGTTCCTCTTGGATATTTCAGTAGGTAGGGAAGAAATGAAGACTGGAACTCTTTCTCACTGCATTCTAGTGCCCTAGGTGTCCGAATTTGCTCACATGCCTACTGCTCTTACTTGCATTGACATTCACGAGGGTCATGAGTATCAATTTTCACATTGAGCTATCCAGTCATTACCTGATGAACACTCTCACATGTCAGTCGTTTACATTATTCAGTTGAATTTCTTGGACAATACATTCCTGTGATCCCCTGCAATAGACCAGAGCCACTTAAGTAGCGTAGCTTTGCTAAACAAATGTGTTTTTTATCATTCATAAATGACAGCTCTTACCTGTTCCAGACACGCCTGTTTTGTATACTTTCTTGCAGTACCCCTAGCATTTTGGTGAATTTTATATCTCTATTCCGAAGGTCTCTCAAAAGCCCATCGCTCATAGTGATTGCCATAAAATCTCAACCTACACTATCAAACACATTTTTGGCACCTAGAGATACCAGTATTGCTTGCTTATTTCCTCCTCTCCTGATATCCAGAAAATGATCACTATTGTTACTGGCCTGTCTCTCTTGCATGATACTCAACTAGACAGAATATATGATTTCTGCCACTACTGCCTGGAGAGATAGTGCTGCTATCAGTGAACATTTTCACTTTCAGATTTAGTAATGAATTCGGCTTATAAGAGACACAACCATCAGGTGGCTTACCTGGCTTCAGAATCAGGGATTCAATTTATTTTGACATTGTGGGCACCAGTTTCCCATCTTGTATTATTTCTTCTAAATCTTTAAAAAGGAGGGGTAATAAGAGGCAATAAAGGCCTTATAGAAGGTGGCCGTGAACCCATCTGGGCCCATCAGAGAGTTTTTAATGGTGATGTTGAACATCATTATTTCAGTGTCCATTCCGGAATACACATCAGTACAGGAATACCATTTCTGTTTGTAGGTGTAGAGGATAGCAGGCCTTTTCATTTTTTTCTCTGTTTTTTAAACAGATGTAATACCCTATGAAAATATTTTAAAGTATTGCATCTACCTTTTACTCCTATTCTGCATCTTTGTTTTTTTGAATTTACAGTAGTTTCTGTGAAATGAAAACCCTGTCTCTAAAACATGGTTTTGGTGTTTGGACATGTTGGACTGGCATGAATAGAGGGTGAGGGAAATTATTAAACTAATTCTGTTTCTGACAGCTGTGCAGTACATGCCAGTTGAGAGTTCTTAGAAAGAAGTGTAATACCTACAGGTGAGAGCTGCCATGCTTTCCAACAAGAATTTGTAGTAATTCACTCAAAGCACTGCTGCAAAATCCAAGAAATTTATGGGCAACTGCCGGGCAAGACATTGGTGAGTTATGTTTCCAAACTTTCTGCACAAAATATAAAGGAAATGGAACAATATGCACTACTAATAGTAAAACAACATTGACATCTAATTTGGCAAATGGAAACTGATCATCACTTGGGATAGCTGCTACGTTGTCCACCAAAAATGTGTGATAAATCACTTATAACACTGCCACAAAATCCATGAAATTTATGGTCAAGTGCTGGACAAGAAATTGTCAAGTTTGATCTTAAACTTTTCTCACAAAATGTAACGGAAACGAACAGTATGCACCGCTGTTAATGAATACACATTGACATCCAAATTGGCAGATGGTAGCTGAACACACATGCGATTGCTGCAACGGAGGAAAGTGCAGAACCCTGGGTGCCAAGGGGAAGCAAGAATGGAACTCCGTCATATGAACAGCACTGCAGAGCACACTGAAAGGTTCTTGCTATTTTCTTGGCATAGAGAGATGTATATGAGCAGAAACACAGGACTTACATGTCTAGTCTCACTGCTTTGATAGGAACCCAGACCTCTAGGTACGAAATTCTAAACTGTAACACTAGACTATATTTCTCTCCCAACATGTTATAAGTCTTGACATGTTTTACAGGTTGATGTTTGAGTTAATGGTACGGTGAAAATTAGTGTTTGTGGTGAACTACACGATTATCCTTCTCCTTCCTGTAAAAAGTTGTCAATTTGGCCCATGTTTCTGCCTTTCCTATTACTTTTCCCAGCAGGATTTCCACTTTTAACAATCTATGCATATGGAAGCTAAAAGCCCCATCGTTCTTAGTATTGCTGACTGAAAAACACTACTGACTGAAAGTTATCCTCCTAAGTCTATTTCTCAACTATGAGCCCATCCTGGGTATTAAAAACGTGTTGGTGACTAATGATACTATTTTAATTCTTCGGCCCAAGCAGATTCCAAGCTCCTTAACTTCCTGTGTCAGTGTCCTACTTCCATAAACCCTTGAACTGGGTAAATTGCATTACTTTCAATTGCACATATTAGGATTGACATAATTCAAAGGGAATTCACTTGAGTTGATTTTTTTCAGTCAGTAGTGTCCTTCAGTTTTTGGGGGTCTGCTTGATGCTCTGAAAATCAGAATGAAATTGCCAGCCGATCACAATGATAACTTACTGTAGGAAAATGCCTCTTTTTGCAGGATCACACCTATTTTATGGCCTCATTGTGCTGTTATTTTGACTCACAGGGACTCTGTTAACCAGGCGCCAGAGCATGCGCTCTGACCCATGAGACATGTTAAAACTGACTATACTCCTAATCTGCATATTTAACACACCTATAAGTCCCTAGTATGTGGTACAAAGTGTACCCCTGGCCTGTAAATTGGATGTCACTAGTGGACTGCAGCACCCATTGTGCCATCTCTAAAATGCCCGCACAAAACATGACTGGAGGTCTACTACTGTAGCTGCCTGTGCAGATTTAAAACTGCAATTTCAACCTGTCAAAACAAGTCTTTGACGGGGCTCAACTGTCCTTTCAAATATCATTAGGTCACTCATAATATGGCCCTATTGCCCAATAAAGCAGGCTGCATGGTATTTAAAAGTAGGACATATAAAAGTGCAATTTAAAAAGTCCTTTCTATGACAATATCTCAAAAGCAATTTTCACCGTAACAGGGTAAGCTGTTCCACAGGAAGGGATTGGGGATATAATGTTAACATTAAATATTGTTATCTCCACTTAGAAAACAGCTACAAAGTTCATTTTGGACTTTTTGAAATATTAATTATAAGCCCAATTCACTGGTTAAGTCAAATCTGTTCTAAGAATTTACAAAATCTACTTTTAAAAAGTCACCATTTACCTGCCTAAAGCCTCCAGAAGCCCATTCACATTGAATTTCAACTGTCACCTCAGAGCTGAATAGCCACTTTGATGAGGTGGGAACATGCTCACAGAGCTGAAGCTAAGGTCCTGGGTTTGGGGAGGTGTTCTGTTTCTCTGATAGGATACCCATCTGGGCAGTTCCCAGGAAATAAGTAACATTAAAGAGACTTACTCTGTAACAGACAGTTGCAGCTATCACCTGGGCATGAACCCTCCTTTGCTCCTCAAATTAGTGAGGCACCAATTACAGTGGGAATGGAGCTGCCCACAGAACTGGTTTTGGGTGACCCCGTAGTAGAGGATGCTAATTGTCCTGGCCACTCCTCTACGATGGGCGGAGAAGCTCTGTACAGGGTAAGATTTCAGTAGAGAGAGGCACTGTATGATGCTTGCTCCACCCACATTTGCAGAAATCCCAGCAAATGTGGGTGGGTTACTCATGGGAACTTTTTCCTATTGGTTAATGAGGAGCTTACACCACACCAACGGGCTAGTGCTAGGAATATGTGAGGCACCACTGGGCACCGTCTTCAGCACACTAATGGACCAGTGGAAGACAGAGAAAGGACTGAACCTACTGTTGAGACCAGCGAGGACCCTAAAATGACGGACCTGCTTCTACTTGTACCTGAGAAAAAGAAGGGGATTCCGAGGGTAAGTTTGCTGACCTCAAATGACTGCTTTCTGGTGCTATCTTCATTTAAAACTCTGGTTACCCTTATATTATATTTTTGTCATTTTAGTGTCATTTTGTTCATGAAATTCTTTACCATTTTTATAAATTCGAGTGGGATTTTTATTGTGATGTGTTTTCAAATTTGTAAATGTTTTGGTAATTATAAATGCTTTACTCATTTTCATAAGTTAAGCCTGTCTTATCTGTGCTGTAGCTACTAGGGGTTGAGCTCAGGTTTAAAGTACAGAGGGCCAGATGTACGCCCCTAAATTGCATGCGCAAATGGGTTTGCGACCCGTTTGCACATGCAAAATGGCCCAGGGCCATGTACAATTCCTAAATTGCGACTCTCTATTTAGAAATTGCGAGTCGCTATTAGGAAGGGGCGTTCCCTTCCTAATTGCATCCGCAAAGCAATGTATGAATGTTTTGTGACCGCAATTGCGGTTGCAAAACACTCCCAAATGACCACCTTCTTCAAGAGGGTGGTAATGCAGTTGCAATTTGTGACTGACTCAAAAAATATCTTTAAGGGCAGGCAGTGGTCCCAGGGACCAATACCTGCCCTTAAAAAAATTAAACAAGAACGTTTCATTTTTTTTGTAAAATGCATCCCATTTTCCTTTAAGGAAAACGGTCTGAGTTAAAAAAAAAAAAAAACTGCTTTATTTAAAAGCAGTCCCAGACATGGTGGTGGGCTGAGCCCAGCAGGCCAACATCCCTGGGAGGGCCTGTCATTCCCAATGGGCTCTCAAATTGCGAAAGGCTCATTAATATTCATGAGATTCACAATTTGCGACCCTATTGGGAATCGCAAACAGTGTTAAACACACTGTTGTACATGCCGCATAGCACCTTGCAAACTGCTAGTCGCAAATGTGCCACAATTTGCGAGGCGCTATTCTGCAGGTCGTACATCTGGCCCAGAAACGTTTAGTGGGCCTAACAAGAATAGTGACACTACTTTTGGGTGGTTAGCATCTATCCAACTTATAATTAACTTTCTTACACTTACTAACAAATTGTTTTTATAAAGCACTTTAATTGCACTTCAGCTGCTTCTAAGCACTATAAATTTAGCAAACTCAGATGCACGGATGAACACGACAGTCTTGCCCGGATTAAATTGTGTGACCTGCAGATCACTGCATATGTCGTGACTGACACAAAGTTTTCGGAAAAGGATTTACTGGTAAGGCTTCAGGGTAGCTTCTAAGCAGTGGTTGACGTGGGTGCGGTCTATTGGGAAGGATGTTCACATTTGTTTTTTTGCAAAAATGTTTCCCCTTATATTTGTTTATAAATAATCATGCCATGACTGTTACTGCCGACCTTATGGTACCTCTTTCTAAAAGGGAGGTGTGTGGAGTGGGGGGAGGAGAGTCTCCTGTAATGTGAAGCCGAGGGAGAAGCAGAGACTAAAAAAACACTCAAGCCATTGAGCCAGTGTGCCTGCTGCGTGAAAGAAATGTGTGCAATTGCTGATGTATTGGCTGCTATGTATTTGGTTTTAATTGATGGAGTGGTTTGAGGTTCCATGGCGACAAAGATTTACTGTTTTGAGAGGTAATGAAATGGTGTTACTAGGTGAGTTTTGTAGTGCGTCCGTCTAAAGGAAAATTCTAAAAAAGGTTTGTATTATGTAAAGTCAGATTGTACATTACTAAAAATATATATTTTGAAAACATTTAGTTCTGGTTTGTGACACTAAATTTCTTTGGACATTCTATTAGTTGTGTAACACTACTTGAAAATAATGCCTCGTATAGTCAGAGTGCTTTCAGTTGCAGACTGGAACCTTGTACATCTGTAAACACACACATGAATATCCCCACTGTGCCAAGCAGGATTCAGTTCTATGACTGGCTGGTGAAACACAAAGACATCTGTAGTGAACACATTAATCACATGAGCTTGAATTATGCAATAGTGCATTTCTTTTATATTACTTTTATATTACTGTAACTTGTCTTATGTTTCGTTTAAAGTGTGTACATTATATCTTATATGATTTTACCTTAAGGTGAAAGGCAAAAAAATAGTTTATCCAAGTCTCTTGCTCCACTCCCACTCTCACTAATCCCATCTCCATAGCATCAGGAGCACATACTTTTTTTATGCATGTCAACCGCTGTAGGAGATGATGGCAAGGGCAGCTTTTCAGCAAATCCACATTTAAGTAAAATAAATACACTGGATGTGAATGGGAACAATTGATATAGCCTATATCAATCAGGAAAGTACCTTAGAGGTTTACAATGGGTTACCCTGGCTAAAATTGTGATTATTGTTGTCCATATGCATGAAGCAGGCCTGAAAAGAAGTAAGGTCGAAGATGATTGGATGCAAAAATAAAATTAACAAGTGTGATCTGCCTAATAGTGGTACCCAGCCCAACCCTCCACAAACCAGCTGCCCTCTTCTCTTGAATGCCTTGGCTGGCTTCAGTTGATTATAGCTCAATCATGAGCCGTAAATCACTGATATAGCCCAAAAACAATACTCCTAAAACCTTAAATCATTGAAAGAAAACATAAATTGCAGTCTCCCCATACACATGGTAATTCACCATTTGGCTGTAAATAGTATGTGAAGTTCTCTAGGGTTGAGCACAGTAAATTGTATGTCTCTCTTACTACCAATGTCCGACCTTGTAGCTGTTTGGGCCATGTCTGGCTGAAAATGCTGTGTCTGCAATGCAACTACCCCATTGCCTCCTCTGTTGCCCCCCCCACGTGTCCCTGCCATCTGTAAGACAACCTTACCCTTCCTTATGTTCCCCAGCATGATATTGATTCAATGCTGCTGCCTCTGGCCCTGTGGCTCAGCAGGGATTGTGCCAGTGGCATCCGCCAACCTTGCTCCTTAGCTGAAGGTGAGTGGGACAGCTTCTGGAACAGTGAGGCTTGTTGTCCTGTTCCTCATCTTTTGGACACTCCGGCTCCATCGCTCCTCATTGGCCCTTTCAAACGGTGCGACCCAATCCGGCTGGTGTAATTTAATGAGCCATGAGGGGAAGAGTCGCCTTCCAGGGCATCTACTGAGCCCAGTAAGCACCCAAAGCCCAGCCTGGTTGGATTTGAGCCCTCAGGCATGCCAGTCTTGACTCAGTCTGTTTGATTTGTCTGATGAGTGTGTACTGCAAGAACTGTTCTGTCATGGCTTTGCACATTCTCAGTTTTTCATGCATAGCTGCTTTTGTGATTTAAAGGTTGTTGGTAAAATATGACCCTTCCACTTTGTAATTAATACAACAACCATGTTTACTTACCTCAGACAAAATGTCAGTTCTGCTATTATTGGTTTCTGTACGGAATCCGAGTGAGAGTCAATAAAAGGCAATTTAGTCAGTGCTTCACCCAGCGCAATCTATGTATTTCCTCTATGAAAATATTATGCTGTTCTCTTTGTCCCTCTCAATACCTGGAATCAACTTGCAGGCAATGTATATAAAATTGTTAAGCGATTGTCTGCGGGGAAGTCAGCATCTCTCATAAACTGATTAGAGTGCCTTGTTTGTCACTGAGTAATCGCTAGAGGTGGGCAGTAACCTACGCTCCTCCGGTGGAGTTTGAAGAGTTTTGCCCATTCTGCTGGGAGCACGGAGTTCACCAAAAACTCTGACAACCGCTGCGTGGCGGTGTTTCTCTCGAGCCTGCTTGCCTAGGTTAATTTGGCAAGTGAGACAAAAAGAGTGCTACACTGCCTCCCGGCGAGATTTCTCAAAGCGGGCGGTCAGCATGTCCTTACCACTCACATTTAGAAAGTTGTCACTTGTGTTGCTAAAGCTGCTGCTCAAGTAGAAAAGCTATTTGAGCGGCAGAGAGAAAGCAGCGCCCTCTTGTGCACCGCGTGGTGCAGTTTGCACTGAATTTTGCAGCGTGGGAGAGCAGAGTGAGCAGTGCAACTGACCGGAATTCTGCTGCACACAAAACTCCATAGAATCTCGCAGAGTTTTTAGTAGGGGTGGGCGGTATTTGCGAAATTCACTTTCGCAAACTATTGCGAAAATGTTAAAAATCTCCGCAAACACGCAGAAATATCGCGAAGATGCGGACGTTTTTTCCCCGCCCGTTCGCGGTATTTTCTGCGTGATCGCAGCTCGCCAACTTACCCATGCGGTTGCTCACGGGTGCGAGATCTCAATCATCTCATAATCTCGCGGTGCATGATCGCGAGAAGAAAGACGTGATCGCGCGACGAATGACGTGATCGCATGACAAATGACGTTAATGCGGGCGCGAACTGTCGCGAGACAGCGCAAATGGCTACCAACAATCCAACATCTCGTGGAGAACGCGACCGGATCGGGAAAACTTGTCGGCGAACGCGTGGATTCAGGTAAGGCCATCGCACGCATGCAAGAATGTATTTTTTGACAGCGCGAGCAAGAAAAAAATTTACGGTAAGATGCGGATTGCGAAAATTTTGACATTTTCGCCCTCTCTGCAGAACGCGAAAAAGTCAGATTATCGCAATTTCCGCGAGCGGAACGGAATTTTAGCCCTGGCCTAGTTTTTAGGTAACTGTGGAATTCCACTGAGTAAAATTTTCACAAGTTTCGCCCACCCCTTGTATTCACAGTATTTTATGAGGTACTCCATCTGAAAAGCTTTTCAATGTGTGATTTGCTACTGCTGCTAGTGGACAATGGACGTGAAAAGCAAGTGCACTTCTTCTTACAGCAGTAAACAAGTTGATAGAAGAAATGCGTGAATTCACCTCCAATGCTTGCATTAACTTCCACCAGTGTTGATGAATCTGGCCTGCATGACAGTTCATTCTTTTTTATCGACTAGGCCATTCAACACAGAGACCAGCCATTGGTAAATCAGTCCAACCTGGTCTACTAGGACATGAAAAAAGATTATGTTGTAGTAATTTTAAGGTTGCGACCCAAAACTCAAAAACTGGTGACATTTTCCTATTCTTCTAGCAACTCAGTTTTCACTTCCCCAAAATGAGCTGCTCATTACTTTACAGAACATCTCTTATAATTTCCTAATAACGATATCTATTGAGCAGCTGCTGACATCTCTTAACCTCTTCAGTGCCCATGACGAGATGGTCTCATCATGGAGCACGGTTGCGCTGTGCCCATGACGAGACTATCTCGTCATGAACCCCACCCACTAGTGCAACGCCCGGCACAGGAGGGGGAAAGGGCGTGGCACTGAAGGGGTTAAAGCATCCCTAAAGGCAACGTTGATGCCTTCCGTGATGTCAACGTAGAATACAATCTATAAGAGGACATTTTCATCTGTTAATTATTAAAACGGATACATAGTCTCTGTTACTAATTTTTACACATATGTTGAAAATTATTTTTCGTTTAGAAACTTGTATGTTCTATATGCTAGTAAAGAGTCCAGTAATACAGTAATGAATATGAAATAGGATGCTGGTTTACCACTTAATGAAAGTCTTGTGTTTTTGTCCCAAGAGGCAGCAGGCCACTTGGCTACATGTCAGAAGTGAATTCATCAGTCAACCTTTTTTTACACTGCATTATTTAACACTGAACAAATCATTACATGCAGATGTTTACTTTGGCAGTGCCCTACAGACTTAAAAAATACATATATACATATATGACAAACGCATAGTAAGATTAACAGTGGCTTAACCGAAGCATAAATACATCTCCAGACTACAAAAAATATCTACAAAATTACTAAAGTTGTTCTTAAATGTATAATTAAAAAAGAATAGATATTAAAACTCATTTTAAATATAGTAGGCTTGAGGGGGCATAACAAGTTAAAGAGATGATTCTAGGGAGTGAGAAGGTGAGAAAATGGATGATTAGTTTGTATAGATGGGAGTCCACCACAAGGAATAATGTTACAATTCTTAATAGGTTCAGACAGTTTACTCCATCACAATTGTGACGGATATATCATCTACCAAAATACAAATCCCAATATATCCTAGGGGATTTATATTTCAGTGGACAGGATATATGTCACCATTGTGATGGAGTAAACCATCCACCAAGATCTAAATCAGACCCTTGGTGGCATTGTTGGTGCTTGGATTCCTCCAGCACTGCCAGAGTGAACACTGTATCTGGACAGTGCTCCATGAGATAGATAGTCTTCCCATGACAACCAGCTGAAATTGATTTGCTGCTTTGGGAAGACTCTGAGTGTGAGAACCTGAATCTTGGGTCTAGCGGCAACACACCTTCCTCAGATTGACTTTGCAGGTTTGTCCTGGTCTTTCAGAGGTCTTTGGACCAATAAAGCTTCTAATTCAGAGGACCCTAGGAAAAGCACTAGGGGGTCAAGACTCACTTCAGCAAAATCCACCAGAAGAGTCCAGGGTAGGTTGCAGTTGCAACTAGTCAGCTGGGACCTTCAAAAAAAGGGGTTCTAGCAGCTTGTTGTGTTCCTGAAACTTACCACGAGGTCAGCCAAGTGACCTTTGCAGTCCACTTCTTTGCCCTGGGTACAAGTGATAGCAGGTCCATCTTCTCAGGACTCTACACAGGTCTCAACAGCTGGCACACCCCTTCTTCTATCTTCCACAGGTCCAGCAGTGTTCTGAAGAGGGTGTCAAGGGGTGTCTCATTTATGCCTGGCAGTAGCCCATGAGTGGAGGGGTGACTGCTGGCCCCTCTCTAACCCATCGGGAAATGTTCCCATGGGTAACCCTACCCACTTTTGCAGCAGTTCCTGTGTGCCCTACTGTAAATAGTCCCACAGTGCATCGCTTTATCTAAATCCAGCATGGATAAACCTTTTTTCTCCTCTGGAGAGCTTCTCTGCCCACCCTAGATGTGTGGGCAGGGAAACAACCAATCCATTCTCTGTGGTCACTCAAACCTGGTTCTAGGATCAGCTCATCTCCCGATGGGTTGATGCCTGGCTGACTAGAGGGATACAGAAGGGGGCAGGCCCAAGTGCAAGCTACTTCTGCTTGTGATAGGGCAGACCTTATAGGAGTTAATTTCCTTGACAAAGCCCAGATGGCCATCTATACAGAGGATTAGAACACCCCCTACCCCACAAGCATTTGTCTCACAACTCTGTGAGAAAGTTTACACCTCATCAAGAGGGCTACTTAGCTCTTGAGTGATAGTTGGAGGTTCATGCAAATCTGCCTCTGTAGGCTTTCTGCAGAGAACAGGTAACTTGCTAAAATACCTTTTCCCAAATATGTATTACAAATCCAACTTTATAAGAGAATTGGGCTTGTCATACAATGTTTGAAAAGCGCGAGAATGAACTTTGTAGCTGTTTAGTAGGTGGATACAACATTATTAAATGTAATATTGTATCCCAAGGTTTTCCTTTAGAAAAACTAACCCTGCTACACCTAAATAACGTTTGAGGCATTTTCCCTTTGAAGAAATGTTTAAAATTAAACTTTTACAAGTCTGACTTTTAAATGCCATGCACCCTGCCTTGTGGGAATTAAGGACTACATAGAGATTACTTATTAAATTTACAAGGAGATGTTAAGTCTGTCAAAGGGGTTATTTTGGCTGGCTGAATTTACAGTTTCAATCCTACACAGGCAGGCTTCAGTGGAAGGCCTTTAGTCATATGTGCACTGTCACTGTAGTGGATAGCAGAATGGGTACTGCAGCCCTTTAGTGACATTTAACTTAGAGGAACTCAGTACATATTGTACATTATGTATTAGGAACCTAAAGGTAAGATGAATATGTCACTTATGAGTATAGACAATGTTTACATGTTTTAGAGGGCAGAGCACATGCTCTGTGTTCTGGGTTGCAGAGTACGAGTTCACAGAGTCAAAACACCAGCAGCATCGGTCCAAAAGGATATGGGAGATCATGCAAACAGAGGCATTTTTACACAAGGAAGTATTCCAGAAAAATCCTACTCTAAATCTCAGTCTTTTGCTAAGTACCTTACCCTCAGTTTATGAAATTAGCTGTCAGACTCTGCCTGAAACAATAGTAGACATCTAGGTCACCACTTTTGCCATAACTATTCTCATAAGACACCCCTACAGCTATTGACCTGGTTAAGTTTTTGTCACTGCCTCTAAAAAATGCAAGTTTGTTTTGCCCATTGCAAGTTTGCTGTGTTGATTACTTCCTGTTTTGTTCTACGTTTAGTGGTAGTTTTCACAACTTTGTGTGCAAGAGATTGGTGCTTCATATTGTGTTTATCACTATCCTGCTTCTACCAACCCTAGTGTTAGACCTGGCACCTTGGCGTGAGTTTCCCTTCCACTTTTTGATGGTGTGCCTCGATTGTTTTGCTGGTGTTGTCCGCTCAGGGCACTGCGCCACGGCTAATCCGTGCCGCAGTGCAAGTGCTCCCTAAGTAAAGTGTACCTGTAATTGGTGTCCATGATTGGTTGATTGGATTCACTGTCAGTCCCCAGTAGAGTGCACCAGGGGTGCCAGGGCTTGTGAATGCCAATGCTGCTGGTGGGCTTGCAGCGCTGGTTGCGCCACCCACGGAAGCGGCCTTGTAAAATGTGTCTAGGGTCTGCCACCGCAGACCCTGTGCGCGGTCCGGGACCGTCGCGCTGACTGCGCAAGTGCCCCACTTGCCAGTCCCTAAACCTTCCCTTACCTACATATTAGCCACCCCTCTGGTAGGCCCAAGGGCAGGGTGCATTGTAGGCGTAAGGTAGGACATGCCCTGATGTGTGTGGCATGTCTTAATAGTGAATTACAGCCATTTTCGTTCTTCACTATTGAAGGCTACCTGCTCTCCATAGGCCAGAATGGGCTGCCGGGATCACGCCGACGCTGTGACCCCAGTGGACTCAGAGAGCATGGTAGAAGTGTCAAGTTTAGTATGCCTGAACTCAGGATGATAAAATACGTCTTGTAGTCAAGTCTATTTTAATATCCTGGGTTTGTAAATACTACTTTTAGAAAGTTAGTATTTACTGACCTGACCATCTCAGTCCGCCTCTGCTGTGTGTATGTGTTCTGCCTGGCAACAGTAAGGAGCAGGGTTGGGGAATCCCCAGAGACAGGTTGGCTGCCAGGTGGTGGGTAGAGAGATTACACCTGGATGGGTGGGAGGAGTACACCTTGACTCTTGAATAGACCTGTGCTCTGCCACCACAAAGCCGGCGCCACCCCCTGTGGGGCGGCTGATGTCTCTGCCCTGCTGCTGAAAGGAAAGAGCAGACTCACCATAACAAAGTGCTCCAGAACTGGACTGAGCCAGGCCTAGGCCCCCTGGCGCTAAAGAACAAAAGAATCATGGTATAAAAGTAGGAGCCTGGCTCCTAAGAAATCAGAATCCTGTTTACCACAAAGAACCTCTGCCCGACTAGAAGGAGAAGAAGACGCTGGAGGAGCTGGCCTGCTGCTTGCCTTGCTGAGAAAGGAGAGGAAGAGACTACTGAAAAGACTTTGCTACTTTGTGCTTGAACATTCTCCAAGGGCTTGATCTGAGCTTGCCCCCTGAACTGAACCCCAGGACCAGTGGGTTCTCTGTGCTTTTTGCTCGTCCTCCAATTCGAGCCGTGTGTGCATCCCGCTGGAAAGAGACTGCGCCCCTCATCGCCCCTCCTAGTGCCGTGACACTCAGGAGCTCGCCTGCCGCAATCCCGTGAGAGCCCCGCTCCGTCCGGAGCCGCTCTCTGTCCCCGGGCCAGGCCGCCTGCCCCCCTGTCACCGCCTGCCATTGGAGTGCGCTGAACGCGCTATCACCCCTCCTGCCGGAAGCCGTCCGACGACTGTGATCTACGCCGGGTCATCCAGCTGCACTGACTGTGCCCTGTGACCCCGCTTCGCTATCCCCGGACCACTCAGGCCGCGCCGCCCCCGCTGTGGAGACCCCCCTGCACCGCCGTGCTAAAGGGTCACTGGCCGCGCCTGCCTACGTGCCCACACCTGCTGATTGAGGACCCAAGAACACTTCCCAAGCTGAGAGTCGCACCGACCTGTGCCGACTCTCCACATCACGAAAGAAGTTCCAGCATCGGGCTCGGGGCCCGCAACGCCTTATTTCCCCGTTCGCAGGAACCGATCTCTGTGAGTACTGGAACTACAAGTAAAAGAGACTACGAACTATCCATTTGAAGCTACGAACCACGAACATTTGCCCGCTGTACAACCTGGTGGCATAGCGAAAACGTTATTGGTCTTGTGATAAGTCTGCTGAGATATATATACCTTATTTTTACATAAAGAATCGTATTTTTATATATATCCAAGTCTGGTGTCCGTTTCTGGGGGGATTGATGTATTTACTGTGTGTATGATTGTAAGTGCTTAACCAACAACGCCTGAGGAATCGCCTTGGCTGCTCACGCCACGCACCTAGAGGGTGAGCAAGGGTCATTCGCGAGGGGTTATCCTGCGCCCTGACGTGGAGGAGAGGGTTCCTGCTTGACACAAGGGCAACCTTGCGCCCACCAGAGATCCCCGACTCTAACATTGGTGGCAGCGGTGGGATTTCGGATTTGCACTTGTAATTTGCATACAGTGAATTATTAATCACCAGATAGTGAGAGCAGACCAAATAACGCAGCCACAGGTTTGTAATTGTTGAACTTTGTTGAGACATCTGCCATTACTGCAACCATGCCTGGCTCGCACTCCGCTGGGAGAGCACTCTCTGTGATTTCTGGAATAGATGAGGTGGATTGGGAGAGACTGGAAGGCTACACGATGGAGCAATTGAAAGGCTACAGTGTAAAATTCAGAGTCCCCCATGCTGGATGCAAGAGGAAGCCCCAGTACACCAAGGCGTTGAGAGCCTGGAAGGAGTCACGAGACCTACGGAATGCGGGGGACATCGTTCCACCCGACAACCTTGAGGAGCCCAGCAGAGTCCGGTCGCCAGAGGAGCTGGCAGACAGGGCAGCCGACAGGGCGCATGCAATGGAGATGGCAAAGTTGGCAGGACAAATGGAAATGAAAAAGCAGAAGTTGGCCCTGGAGGCACAACAACGCCAAATGGATCATGATATCAGATTGAAGGAGTTGGAGCTGAAGGCGAAAAGTTTGGACACCGCTCCTTCTGGTGGCAGCACTCCACCAGCGCAGGTAGAGTCCAAGGTGTACATCCCCAAAGATGTAGTAAAGGAGTATTTCAGAAAGGATGACATAGGGCAGTGGTTTAGGGCCTACGAGGTGGCCATGTCCTCACACCGGGTCCCTGAGAAAGACTGGGGAGCGGGGTTGTGGGGAAGGTTCCTTGCTGAAGGGAGTGACACACTGTTAGATTTACCCTTAGATCTCCAAACCTCATACCCCCATATGAAGGAAGCTTTAATGACCAGGTATGGGTTAACTCCTGAGCTATATAGACAGAGGTTCAGGGAGACCAAGAAGATCCCTGAGAGTACGTATGTGGAATATGTGACCTTTATCTGCAGAGCGCTGGATGGTTGGGTGAAGGGTAGCAAAGTGAATGATTATCAAGGGCTGCTTGATTTAATTGCATGGGAGCACTTGTCCAGTCAATGTTTTCCTGAGCTACGCCAGCACCTGATTGATAGCAAGCTGTCCAACCCGAGGAAGCTTGCTGAGGAGGCGGACCGCTGGCTCAGCACCAGGGTCCACAAGGGTCAAGTGGGAGACTCCGCCAAAGGTGGGCAGGGTCCCCAGCAGAAGAGTGGGGGGGACAAGGGTAAACAGAAGGGGTTCCAAAAAGGCCCCCAAAGTAATTCCCAAGGGAACCAGCAGAAGGGTTCTCAGCCTCCCCCACCCCCGCAGCAGAACGGGGCCCCGACAGGTAGACCTGTTCCAAAGGGGCCCTTCAATTGTTATAAGTGTGGTGACCCGGGTCACATTGCCTCTGATCCTAAGTGTCGCCTGTTTGGTAAGACCGCACCCACTGGTGCTCCACCCCGGCAAGTAGCTAGTGTTAACTTTGGGGAGGAGGTAGCAGTCCAGGAGGGTGGGGGTCCCGGGCAGATGACCCTAGTCTCGCTAGGAGACAGTGAGATGGTCCCTGTAACCTACCTGCCCTCTAACACTAAGAAATATGGGCAAGTGGTGACCATCAATGGAAAGAAGGTTGAGGCTCTTAGAGATACAGGAGCCAGCGTGACCTCGGTGAGGCAACACCTGGTGTCTCAAGAGCAAATTGTACCCAATGCCTACTGTAGGGTTGTCAATGCTGACAACATAGAGAGTCGTTGTCCAATGACTCAAGTTCCCTTTGAGTGGGGGGAGGTCTCTGGTACTCTACAAGTCGCTGTGAGAACTGACATGCCTGTAGATTGTCTGCTAGGGAACGACCTGGAGAGCTCCCCTTGGGAAAAAGTGGAGAAGACCACGCATCTGAGGATGGTGGGTCTACCCGACTGGGCGTGCGTGACCACCCGGTCCATGGCAGCCAGTAGGGGTGTTGAGAGGGTCCTGGAGCCTGAGGGAGAGGTCCAGGAACCGGCCTTAGGGAGAAGGCGCAGGAGGCGCGGGAAACCGGCCCCCGAAGTTCCCACGGCCCAGGAGGAAGTAGACCCTGAGGGGGATGCTCTGGAGCCTACCGGGGAACAGATTGCCGAACTGGGAGATCTGCCTGAGCTGACCCATTGGCAGCAAGAAGGAGGTCCCTCCAGGGAGGAATTCTGCAGGGAGCAGAAAGAATGCCCTTCTCTCGTGGGAATGCGGCAACAGGCTGCAGACCAGGCCAATGGTGTTCAGGCCAAAACACACTACGTGTACTGGGAGAGTGACCTCCTGTATTCCGAGCCTAAGGCTGCTGAACCTGGGTCAGCCCGTGTGCTGGTGGTACCCCAGAAGTTCAGAACCTTCCTACTGGGGCTGGCTCATGATGTGCCGTTAGCAGGACATTTGGGGATGGACAAGACCTATGACAGGCTTGTCACCCACTTTTACTGGCCCCAAATGCATAAGAATTCAGATTCCTACTGCAGAACCTGTCAGACTTGCCAGGCAAGTGGTAAGAGCGGAGGGAAGCACAAGGCTCCTCTGCAACCTTTCCCTGTGGTCGGTACGCCATTCCAACGAGTGGGTATTGATATTGTGGGGCCTCTGGACCCCAAGACAGCCCTGGGCAACAGGTTCATCCTGGTCTTGGTGGACCATGCCACCCGGTACCCTGAAGCCATCCCTCTGAGGACAGTGACGGCCCCCGTGGTGGGACGGGCACTGATGGGAATTTTCTCCCGAGTGGGATTCCCTCTAGAGGTGGTGAGCGACAGGGGGACCAATTTCATATCCACATATATGAAATCCCTGTGGAAGGAGTGTGGGGTAACGTACAAGTTCACCACTCCTTACCATCCCCAAGGAAATGGGTTGGTTGAGAGATTCAACCGAACCCTCAAAGGCATGATCATGGGCCTGGACGGTCCGATGAGGCGTAAGTGGGACGTCCTCTTGCCATGCCTGCTCTTCGCTTACCGAGAGGTGCCACAGAAGTCTCTAGGATTCAGCCCCTTTGAGCTTCTGTATGGTCACCCGGTAAGAGGACCTCTGAGTTTGGTAAAGGAAGGCTGGGAGCAATCTCCCAGGAAACCTCCCCAGAATGTATATAGTTACATGCTGGCCTTCCGAAACCAGACTCGGCGTTTCAGGCAACTTGCTGAGGCAAATCTGGAAGCCAGCCAGGAGGAGATGAAGCGGTGGTACGACCGGAATGCCACTCTGGTAGAGCTTCAACCTGGACAAAAGGTGTGGGTCTTGGCCCCAGTGGAGCCGTGTGCACTTCAGGATAAGTGGACCGGTCCATTTGAGGTTGTGGAGCGCAAAAGTCCTATCACCTACTTGGTGGACATGCAGACTCCCAGGAACCCTTTGAGGGTCCTACATGTTAACCGCCTTAAGCCCCACTTAGAGAGGACCGAAGTGGGCATGCTGCTGGCCACTGATGATGGAATGGAAGAGGAGACCGAGCCTCTTCCTGACCTCTTAGTGGCCTCTGAGAAAGATGGGTCAGTGGATGGAGTTAACCTCTCACCCACCCTGACGCCCGAACAACAGGAAGACTGCCGCCACTTGCTGGGACAGTTTTCCGACCGATTCTCCCTGGTTCCTGGTGTCACAGATTGGTGCGTCCATGATGTGGACACAGGAGACAGCTTACCTGTAAAGCACAAGGCTTACAGGGTAACTGACAGGGTCAGAGCTTGCATTAAGGAGGAGGTCTCCAAAATGCTTGCGCTAGGGGTGGTTGAGTCCTCCAGCAGTCCTTGGTCCAGCCCCGTGGTCTTGGTCCCAAAGGCTGCTGCGCCGGGAGCCACACCTGAACTCCGGTTCTGTGTGGACTACAGAGGACTCAATTCAGTCACGAAGACTGACGCGCACCCCATCCCCAGAGCTGATGAGCTCATTGATCGGCTGGGGGCTGCCCGGTTCCTCAGTACGTTTGATTTAACGTCTGGGTACTGGCAGATCGCCTTGACCGATGGGGCCAAAGAGAGGTCCGCATTCTCTACACCAGATGGGCACTTCCAGTTCCGAGTCATGCCATTTGGGATGAAGAATGCCCCTGCCACCTTTCAGAGGTTGGTCAACCAGGTACTGGTTGGGCTGGATGCATTCAGTGCCGCCTACCTGGATGACATCGCAGTGTTCAGTGCCACCTGGCGTGAACACCTGCGCCACCTCTGGGAAGTGTTGATGGCGCTGCGCCGAGCAGGCCTCACGATCAAGGCAAGCAAGTGCCAGATCGGGCAGGGTTCCGTGGTGTACTTGGGACACCAAGTGGGGAGTGGCAAGGTGGCACCCTTGCAACCCAAAATTGAAACCATCCTGGCTTGGGAACCCCCCAAGACGCAGACCGCAGTGAGGGCCTTCCTGGGGCTCACTGGGTACTACAGGAGGTTTGTCAAGGGCTATGGAACGATCGTTGCCCCCTTGACCGAGCTGACTTCGAAGAAGCAGCCCAGGAACGTGATTTGGACTGACACCTGTCAGAAAGCTTTCGACACCCTGAAGACTGCCATGTGCACGGCGCCCGTGCTCTTGGCCCCTGACTTCTCCAAGGAATTCCTAGTGCAGACAGACGCTTCAGACCATGGTGTAGGGGCTGTTCTTTCACAGATGACTGAGGAGGGCTGGGACCAACCCGTAGCCTTCATCAGTAGGAGGTTACTTCCACGGGAAAGTAGGTGGAGTGCAATTGAGCGAGAAGCATTTGCTGTGGTCTGGGCGCTGAAGAAGCTAAGACCCTACTTGTTTGGGTCTCACTTCCGGGTTCAGACGGACCACAGGCCCCTCAGATGGTTGATGCAAATGAGGGGTGAGAACGAGGTGGTCCATCTCCCTACAGGGTATGGACTTTACGGTGGAACACCGTCCTGGTACAGATCACGCCAACGCTGACGGTCTGTCCAGGTATTTCCGCCTTAGTGACGAGGAACCCCCTGGGCAAGGGTAGTTCTCCCCACATTTCAGCTGGAGGGGACACGTGTTAGACCTGACACCTTGGCGTGAGTTTCCCTTCCACTTTTTGATGGTGTGCCTCGATTGTTTTGCTGGTGTTGTCCGCTCAGGGCACTGCGCCACGGCTAATCCGTGCCGCAGTGCAAGTGCTCCCTAAGTAAAGTGTACCTGTAATTGGTGTCCATGATTGGTTGATTGGATTCACTGTCAGTCCCCAGTAGAGTGCACCAGGGGTGCCAGGGCTTGTGAATGCCAATGCTGCTGGTGGGCTTGCAGCGCTGGTTGCGCCACCCACGGAAGCGGCCTTGTAAAATGTGTCTAGGGTCTGCCACCGCAGACCCTGTGCGCGGTCCGGGACCGTCGCGCTGACTGCGCAAGTGCCCCACTTGCCAGTCCCTAAACCTTCCCTTACCTACATATTAGCCACCCCTCTGGTAGGCCCAAGGGCAGGGTGCATTGTAGGCGTAAGGTAGGACATGCCCTGATGTGTGTGGCATGTCTTAGTAGTGAATTACAGCCATTTTCGTTCTTCACTATTGAAGGCTACCTGCTCTCCATAGGCCAGAATGGGCTGCCGGGATCACGCCGACGCTGTGACCCCAGTGGACTCAGAGAGCATGGTAGAAGTGTCAAGTTTAGTATGCCTGAACTCAGGATGATAAAATACGTCTTGTAGTCAAGTCTATTTTAATATCCTGGGTTTGTAAATACTACTTTTAGAAAGTTAGTATTTACTGACCTGACCATCTCAGTCCGCCTCTGCTGTGTGTATGTGTTCTGCCTGGCAACAGTAAGGAGCAGGGTTGGGGAATCCCCAGAGACAGGTTGGCTGCCAGGTGGTGGGTAGAGAGATTACACCTGGATGGGTGGGAGGAGTACACCTTGACTCTTGAATAGACCTGTGCTCTGCCACCACAAAGCCGGCGCCACCCCCTGTGGGGCGGCTGATGTCTCTGCCCTGCTGCTGAAAGGAAAGAGCAGACTCACCATAACAAAGTGCTCCAGAACTGGACTGAGCCAGGCCTAGGCCCCCTGGCGCTAAAGAACAAAAGAATCATGGTATAAAAGTAGGAGCCTGGCTCCTAAGAAATCAGAATCCTGTTTACCACAAAGAACCTCTGCCCGACTAGAAGGAGAAGAAGACGCTGGAGGAGCTGGCCTGCTGCTTGCCTTGCTGAGAAAGGAGAGGAAGAGACTACTGAAAAGACTTTGCTACTTTGTGCTTGAACATTCTCCAAGGGCTTGATCTGAGCTTGCCCCCTGAACTGAACCCCAGGACCAGTGGGTTCTCTGTGCTTTTTGCTCGTCCTCCAATTCGAGCCGTGTGTGCATCCCGCTGAAAAGAGACTGCGCCCCTCATCGCCCCTCCTAGTGCCGTGACACTCAGGAGCTCGCCTGCCGCAATCCCGTGAGAGCCCCGCTCCGTCCGGAGCCGCTCTCTGTCCCCGGGCCAGGCCGCCTGCCCCCCTGTCACCGCCTGCCATTGGAGTGCGCTGAACGCGCTATCACCCCTCCTGCCGGAAGCCGTCCGACGACTGTGATCTACGCCGGGTCATCCAGCTGCACTGACTGTGCCCTGTGACCCCGCTTCGCTATCCCCGGACCACTCAGGCCGCGCCGCCCCCGCTGTGGAGACCCCCCTGCACCGCCGTGCTAAAGGGTCGCTGGCCGCGCCTGCCTACGTGCCCACACCTGCTGATTGAGGACCCAAGAACACTTCCCAAGCTGAGAGTCGCACCGACCTGTGCCGACTCTCCACATCACGAAAGAAGTTCCAGCATCGGGCTCGGGGCCCGCAACGCCTTATTTCCCCGTTCGCAGGAACCGATCTCTGTGAGTACTGGAACTACAAGTAAAAGAGACTACGAACTATCCATTTGAAGCTACGAACCACGAACATTTGCCCGCTGTACAACCTGGTGGCATAGCGAAAACGTTATTGGTCTTGTGATAAGTCTGCTGAGATATATATACCTTATTTTTACATAAAGAATCGTATTTTTATATATATCCAAGTCTGGTGTCCGTTTCTGGGGGGATTGATGTATTTACTGTGTGTATGATTGTAAGTGCTTAACCAACAACGCCTGAGGAATCGCCTTGGCTGCTCACGCCACGCACCTAGAGGGTGAGCAAGGGTCATTCGCGAGGGGTTATCCTGCGCCCTGACGTGGAGGAGAGGGTTCCTGCTTGACACAAGGGCAACCTTGCGCCCACCAGAGATCCCCGACTCTAACACCTAGTAATAAATATCTTTCTCTTGGAAACTAGACCCTATTTGAAATATGGTTGTCTTTAGCATCTTGATTGTTTATGCACTAAACATTTCTTCAGGTGCTCTATTGGGTGCATTATGTGTTTTGCTTTCTCTTTCTCACACATAGAGGCCCATGACTGCTTTTTGATTGATTTAATCTGTGTTTTAGATATTTTCTCACTTACTAATCACCCTGGTTTGCACTCTGGTTCCAAATGCACTTTACCGATCTTCTTCTGTATCTTTGTAAACAATCCATAATTTAATTGTACTTTTTTTCACAGATGTACAAAGACACATAGAAGCACACGATCTGACAAACTTCTCACCACTGGTGGTGTACAAAGACACATCATTTTTAAGATGAACAATGCCATGCAAAAGTCATGACATTTCAAGAAATTTTGCTTTTGGAGATTAAGGAACATTGCTGATATCTTGTAATATTTCACTTATGCCAGCAAGCCCTTTCAGTTAAAAAAAAAGTCTCATTTAATAGCAGCAGAAGATGAGAAAATATCTTTTAGTTAGACAGGCTCTGTATGAACCAGTACTCTGCATGCTAAATGTATTTGAAATTGCATACTGCAAAATGTCAAGAAATATTGTGGATAATCCATACCACAAAATTTGTAAATTATACAAATGTGATTGGCAAAATTAGAATTTTGCTTAGGCTTACTTAGCCATTGGCATGCCACTTTTAAGCAATTTGTGGAAACGCTATTTAGGTTCCTCTCAGTTTAATTCTCTCCCATCACACATAAGATTAAAAAAATAATGTCCTCAACATCAAGAATATTGATCTTGTCATGCAGACCAATGGCTATCCATCTTTCTTTCAGATCTTGAGTGGTTATGTGATGGTTAATGGACCATTCTCATACAGTTTTTTTTCTGGATGGTCAGATGCCTAAGACTAATGCATGTCCTATCTTCCACAATGATATGATGTGTTTTTCATGTATCAAATGCCTTGACATTTATAATCTGTGCAGTGTGTGAAATTGCATAATTTTTCCCTTCAATATTTTGGAACAGTTCATGAATATTTAGTGGAATTATCCTTGTGTACTCAATTTTTCACCACTTCTTTTAGCAAAAATGAAATCTAGTGAGATACCAGAAGACAGAACAGATTAGAACATACAACTCTGCTAGACCTTCTCTGTGAGAAGCAATTTCATGCTGGTATCTCACAAGACTTATTAATGTAAGATGTAAAAAATATAAAAATTTGCAATCTGCAAACTTTCTGAATTTTTGATGAATTTCACGTACTGTTGTATTTGGGAATGTTGCTGGCATAATTAAAAATTGCTCTTAGACTAATTGAGAAACATTTTAGTTTGAAGGCTCTACTGAACACCAATGAAAATTCTGGGAGGGTCAATGACTACCCGAGGGCCATTGGCCTGGCTAGCATAGATGCCATATTTTGAGAGTCCTTGTGTCTGGCTGCTGCTGTCACATGCTGGTGGTGACATCTGTTGAAAGAGGAGTCTTCTCAAGATGGCACTTGAATTTGAAAATTCTGTTTATGGCACACAATTGCATGAATGTTGCAAGGCAGCTTGAACATGGCATGGGACCTGCCTACCAAGCACACCTTGCTGAACTGTACACTTCATAAAACCTAAGAATGAGATGGAGCATAAGTGCATTAACCCAGAATTTCCTCAAGTTGCATCTGCCTTGTATTATCATTCTGTATATGCTGAGTGTTTCTCAGAATCCCTCCTTCTGACCCCAGGCTCAGCAGTGCCTTATACCTTTCCCTGAAGATTTTGATCTTACAGTCATTCTAGGTTTTACTACTGCTGAATGTTAATGGAAAAATCTCAAACATAGCCTCTTTGATAAATATTAGTATTTAGATAAAAATATACTGCACGAATAAAGGATTCCACTTTTTCCAAAAACCACAACTTCAACCATGGTTTGGAGGCTTTTCCTGCCGGTGGATTGTTGCATTTTCTATTTCATCTGTGCTCCTGACCCTACATTCCTAGGACTTGTAGCTGATGACAAGGCCTTGTCTTGGCCCTTGCCTCTCAGCAACACTTGGCCTTCCCTGTCTCTCTTTTCTGATGGCCTTGTGGCACAGTGTGCAATTTCTAAGCCTGCCTTCAACGTAGATTTAGAAGTGACATTTTTCATAGGATTTTCTTACAAGTGGGCTTTAAAATCTTGGGAGTCACCATAGATTACCTTTTTTAAAAACAGCCTACCTTCTAAACTGTATGTCCATAAAACATCCTGAA
This sequence comes from Triturus cristatus, assembly GCF_964204655.1. Lineage (NCBI taxonomy): Eukaryota > Metazoa > Chordata > Amphibia > Caudata > Salamandridae > Triturus > Triturus cristatus. The sequence continues at coordinate 390,305,771 of NC_140584.1, forward strand.
ACATCAACCCCTTAAGACATGTATTCTCCACAGATTTGGTCTTGCTTTTAAAAAGCAATAAAACATGTAATATAATACAATATAGCCCAGATTAATGTAGATCTCAGTAACACTGGTGCTGACAGTAGCAAGAGTAGGTCAAGGAGCTGAGTCTCTGGCCTAGGTACATGAACTTCTGAGTTCAAATCATGGTTATAGAGCAATTAAGGTAAATACACCTCATGACATTTACACAACATATTCAATTATCTTGCTTTCTTCTTTAAAAAGAAAGACACGTATGCTATTTACAATCCCCAAGTTTGGTACCCATTCAAAACATAAAATCGTATATGCGGAGGTGCCAACAAGGGATATGTTTGCACACAGGGGTTCCGAGGGACATCAGTGACAGACCCAACTTCACTTTCATTGTCTATGACTTCACGTAGACTCGTTTGTTAATACCCATCCTTGTTGTTAACAGATACCCATCTACAATGATGCATAATGACGATTAAAGTGTTCAGCACTACTAGTGTGGTCCCTTACTTTCCTATGCCTCCCCTTCCTAGTTCTGGCTCATAAGTCAAATTAGACTTATTTACTGTCTCCTATAACAACACAACTACTAAGTTACTCTCTCAGTGCAGGGGTGCACACACAACGCATTGCCAGTCTTTCTCTAAATAAAGTGCCCATGGTGGCACTTAATTTGAGGAAGCGTAACTAAACGTTCTTTGTTGTCTTTATGTAATTGACATGAAAAACATAAATGTACACACAGTTTGATAAAATACCAATGAAAATCCTATCATAAAAGTACAATAAAATGCGTCCTAATTGACTTTTTGAAAATGTGTATAATTTTCAGCACATTTGCCTGGTTGTTAGGAGAAAACATTGTTTCAATGATTAATATACAGAGTCGACGCTTTTTTTCTTCAGGTAAGTTAACCCCGTTCTTCTCTAATGTTTATGTGTGTACCCTGCGGTATAAAAACCTGTTCTGGGCCCCACTGACAAAGCCATAAGGCGGTGAAAGGGTTAATACAATAAAAAAGCAATCCCACAATCTCTATTGTGTGCAGTCACTATATGTTTCCATCCTCGTATTTGAGTTATTTTGGAAAAATAAGCAATTTAATTGGCATTTTCCAACAATAAAGCTGTAGAATATTGTGTGATTGGAGCAGCCTGACACATATCTTACTGATCATAAAGCCTGAATATAAACTTGGGCCAAAATATTGAAAGTATATTGGAAGAGGAAGGGTTTAAAAAACATATTCAGAGAACTATGGCGGTGCATTTCTTGTGTAAGTCTATCGTTGAAGAAAGTAGCCATTTTCTTGTCTCAGTTTTAGCAACCTCTTCATTGACCTTTTATTTGTATCAATCACATATATTTATTATGCTTAACTGTTTTAATTACATGATCAAATACGGCATACAGCACAGAATAAACGGAAAATACAGAACGGTCAAACAATAAAGATTTACGTTATTTGTTGAATTATTATTAATAGGTTTATTACGTAATTTATCCAGTGCACAGCTCAAAAATGTGTCCAACTAGCCGATAAATGATCTCGGTTTCTTAGTTCTAGTGATGTCTTCTCCATCGTTGACATGTTGTTCATTGATTCATGCTTTGATTTCGGGTGCTTTGGTGAGTTAAATTTTGATACATTTAGTCTTTTCCCTGTACTGTACACGTCGCTTCTTTGTGCAAATGTCTCCATTTGGAATGTGTAATGCTGACAATGAGAAAAATATTTTAAGAAGAAAATTGATATAAATAAAATTATTTATGCTCCCATCTGGAATACTGATATATTATTTAACTTTCATGTTATCCTCCAGCCCTGTCAATAATGCATAGGTAAATATAATAGTGGTGCTGAGGAATGCGCCCGAAGCCCAAACCACCCTACCAGTTGCAGAAGAGCAATGAGGAATGTCAGGGCTATCCTTGGTTCCTAATCAGGGAGCCATGATTAGCAGAGAAATAAATTGTCGTTTTATGATGCATCACACAGCCTGCAAAGAAAAAGTATTCTCTTTCCATGGTTTATTGAAAAACCACTCGCTTAGGATTCCACAAAAGTGATACAATCTAATTCTGAGCAGCATGGTTCTGTATGCATGAGTTTTTCATTGTGAGCAACCTATCAAAATCTAACACCTTAGAAATGGAAAATTCCCCTTGTTGGCAAAACATTAAAAAAACAAATCAATCCTCTTTCTGTGTAAGTAACATTTCAAATGGATTTGAAATGAAAATTCGTCTGTCTCATTTTCAATAGTACACGTTGCACATTTAACAGATTTAGGCAGCCTGTGTAGGAATGAGCCATGTTAGACCTGGCATCTTTTGGCGTAGTTTCCCTTGTCTTTTTGCTTCTGGTCTCCTGTTTTTGACTGTGTGCTTAACTTCGTTTTTGCTGGGGTTAGGTCTCTGGGCACTTTACCACTGCTGACCAGTGCTAAAGTGCCTGTGCTTTGTTTCTGAAAAGTGATAGCATTTGGTTTCTCCTTGATTGGCATATTTGATTTACTAATAAGGGTTGTATGATGGTAGAACGCATGCCTGAACGACGCATACCTGCACCACGCAGTCTCTACCACAACCGCGTCTTTAGCACGCATGCCTTAACCACGCATGCCTTTACCACGCAATTTCGTGGTGAAGACATGATTGGTAAAGGGACATGTGGGATAAACCTCTGCCCTGTAAACTGTGCCTTTTCTCCTTGTACTACCCCCTAAAAGTTAAATCTACAACCCCAAAAACTACCCTGACCTCAGCCCCCTGCCCTGAGCCCTAAACTATCCCCTACTTCCCTAAACTACCCCGACCTTGCCCTGTAAACTGTTCTTTCTCCCCCTGCCCGGAGCCCTAAAAAGTAAGCCCACAGCCCACAAAAACTACCCTGACCCGGACCCAGCCCCCCTGCCCTGAGCCTTAAAAACTATCCCCTATATCCATAAACTACACCGACCCTGCTCCCTGACTGTAAACTGTCCCTTTTCCACCTGCCCTTAGCCTTAAAGAATAAACCCACAGCTAATAAACGACCCCAACCCCAGTCCCCCTGCCCTAAGCCCTGAACTATCTCTTACATCCCTAAACTACCCCGACCCTTTAAAATGTTCCTTATCCCCATGTCCTGAGCCTTACAAATTACGTCCATACCTCAAAAACGACCCAGACGGCAGCCCCGCTGCCCTGAGCCCTAAAAACTATCCCCTACATCCCTAAATTACCCCAACCCTCTCATGTAAACTGTCCCTCTTCTGACTGCCCTGAGCCCTAAAAATTAAGCCCAAGCCCCAAAAATTACTCCGACCCAGCCCCCTGGCCTGAGCCCTTAAAATTATCCCCTACATCTCTAAACTACCCCAACCATGCTCCCTGCCCTGTAAACTGTCTTTTTCCACCTGCCCTGAGCCCTAAAAAATTAACCTGTACCCCAAAAACTACCTCGACCCCTGCCCCCACCCTGAGCCCTAAAAACTATCCCCTCCATCCCTAAACTACCCCAAACCTGCTTCCTGCCCTGTAAACTGTTGCTTTTCCCCCACCCTTAGCCCTAAAAACTGTCCCCACTCTAAAAACTACCGAACCCCCTCTTTAGTCCTAATACCTACCCCGCCTTGAAAAAGAACTCCCTCCACCCCCAAAACCAAGCCTCAACCCTACTTTCCTCACTGTGTCCTCTCCCGGTTCCTGAGTCTTCTGAGTCCTAGTCTTCCCTTCCAGTCTTCCCCTTTCTGCGTCTTCGCTCAGCAACTAGACAGCACATTACCTTAACCATGCATATGCGTGGTTAAGGCACATGTGTGGTTATTTGCGGGGAAACAGCATGCATGGCTCAGCCTGCGTAGTTAAGGCTGTTTCCCATAAATAAGTCTCTAGTACAGTGCACTACATGTGCCCAGGGCCTGTAAATCAAATGCTACTAGCAGTCCTGCAGCACTGATTGTGCCACCCACATGAGTAGCCCTTCAAACCTGTCTCAGGCCTGCCACTAGCCGCGGCCCGTGGAGGGAGTTCCGTGGGGCGGTAAGGCGGGGCGGGGGAGGGGCAGGGTGGGGGGTTCTAAAAGCCGGAATATGGATAATTGCAGGTAAGTAAACAATTAAATAAATAAAATGAAATTCGTAGCGCGCGCTGCATCGCAAAATGCGATGCAGCGCGCGCAACGAAATACGTTTTATTTATTTAATTGTTTACTTACCTGTAATTATCCATATTCCGGTTTTTAGAACCCCCCACCCTGCCCCTTCCCCGCCCCGCCTTACCGCCCCACAGAACTCCCTCCACGGGCCGCGGCTGCCTGCCACTGCAGATCCTGTGTGTGGAGTTTTAAACTGTCATGTCAACCTGGCAAATAATCTACTTGCCCAGCCCATGCCCAGCCCAAACCTTCACTTTCATTACATGTAAGGCACCCTTAAGATAGGCGCTAGGTAACTCCATGGACAGGGTGCAGTGTATTTAAAAGGTGGGACATGTAATCAGAAAACAGGCAAACTGTTTAAAACTGTGAAATATCCTAGTAGTGAAAAGCTGCTATATTTGTTTTTCACTACATCAAAGCCTATCTTTCCCATAGGTTAGTATTCAAGCTGCCTTGTAACACTTTACAAGTATAACTTCCAATTGGAAGCAGATGTGAAATTGGAGTTTGGTGTCTCTGGACTCACAATTTAAAAACACATCTTTTAGTGAAGTTGGTTTATAAATTGCGGGTCTGAAAATGCCACTTTTATAAGGTTCCAAACCAGAGTGCACTGCCAAAAGGAATTGCTTCCAACAAACTTGATTCTTAACATTTGATTTTATTTAAATCCATCGTAATATTTCCAGATTTTGATACATAATTGCTTAATGTCCATACAAAATGTACCCGAAATGCATTGGGTCTAACTATTTACTTAACGTCACGGTACAAGGAGGGGCGAATCCCCAGTTGTTGTTCGAAAGGCCTGGAGGGGCATTCGATGAATATGAAATACGATACTTACATCTTCAAATCAAATCAAATCAAATCAGGTGTTTGTTAAGCATGACTACTCACCCGTAAGGGTCTCAAGGCACTGGGGGTGTTGGGGGGGTTCGCAGGTTCCAGTCCATCAAGCAGGAGGTCTGTTGAAGAGCCAGGTTTTGAGGTTTCTTGCGAAGATGGGGAGCGATGTTATCTGTCTGAGGTGGAGTGGAAGGTCGTTCTAGGCTCTGGCTGCGCGGAAGGAGAAGGAGCGGCATCCCGATCTGGTCTTTCTGGTGCGGGGGACCACGGTGTAGTAGAGCTGGGCTGATCGTAGGGTCCTTTGGGGTGCGTGGAATTTGAGTCGGCTATTCAGGTATGCTGGTCCGGTGTCGTGGAGGGCCTTGTGAGCGTGGGTTGGCATCTTGAAGGTGACTCTAGCTTCGATGGGGAGCCAGTGGAGTGTGCACAGGTGCTGGGAGATGTGGCAGTGTATTGGCAGGTTGAGGACCAGTCTTGCGGCAGCATTTTGGATGTTCTGTAGCTTGCGGGTGATGTTTTTGTTTATTCCGGCATGGAGTGCATTGCCGTAGTCGAGCCTGCTGGTGACCAGGGTGTAAGTGACGGTCTTTCTGTGTTTGAGGGGGATCCATTTGAAGGTCTTACGTAGGAGGCGGAGGGTGTGGAAGCAGGAGGACGAGACAGAGTTGATCTGGCGGTCCATTTTGAGCTCTGAATCCAGGATGATTCCCAGGTTGTGTGCGTGGTCCATGGGGATGGGCGGGCTTCAGAGGGCGGGGGGCCACCAGGTGTCATTCCAGGCATCTGGGTTTGGGCCCATGATGAGTTCTTCCGTTTTGTTGGTGTTTAGTTGTAGGCAGCTGTTTTTCATTCATTTGGCGATGGCTTCCGTGCCTTCTTGAAAGTTGTGCCTGACAGTGTTGGGGTCGTTGGATAGGGAGAGGATGAGTTGGGTGTCGTCTGCGTATGACACAATGTTGAGTCCGTAGGTTCTGACGATGGGGGCGAGCGGATCCATGTAGACGTTGAAGAACATAGGGCTGAGGGAGGACCCCTGGGGGACTCCGCAGGTGGTAGGTGTAGGGTCCGAGAGGAAAGGGGGGAGTCTGACCCGCAGCGTTCTGCCAGAGAGGAAGGAGCGGATCCAGTCGAGGTCCTTGTCTTGGATACCTGCGTCGTGGAGTCTGCGTATTAGGGTGCGGTGATAGACTGTGTCGAATGCCGTTGAGAGGTCGAGGAGGATGAGGGCTGCTGTTTCTCCTTTGTCCAGTAAGGTATGGATGTCGTCTGTTGCGGCGAGGAGGGCGGTTTCCGTACTGTGTTTTTTTCTGAAGCTGAATTGGGAGGAGTCGAGGATGTTGTGCTCTTCGATGAATGTGGTGGGTTGGCTGTTGATGGCTTTCTCGATGACTTTAACTGGGAACAGGAGCAGGGAGATGGGTCTATAGTTTTTGAGGTCGGTGGGGACCGTAAGCGATTCTGTATAAAAATCTGGAAATATTACGATGGATTTAAATAAAGCCAAATGTTTAGAATCAAGTTTGTTGGAAGCTATTTCTTTTGGCAGTGCACTCTGGTTTGGAACTTGACGAGGCTTTATTATTGTTTCTTACAGACGTTGTGAGCATGGATGGAACGCATGTTTTCAGGGCGCACGCAATAAAACCTAAAATTATGAATTTCACTTATGTTTGGAAAATACAGAGTGCGTACGCTTCATCAGTTTGTAAATTTTAAAAGGATGGCATTTTCCTGCTTAATCATGCTGTGCCTCTGCCTGACCCTTGAATGCACATCTGGGCTGGATTACAGTTGGACTTTGTGATTTCACACTAGTTAATCACACACAAAGCGTGCTACGGTGCGACCTGCATATCCTGATGGCCCATCACCAGGCTGATGGGGCTTCCTGAGCTAGAATGGTTGGAGAAGTTGACACTTGCACCTGGATAGGCTTGTGCCTGTCCCTTCACAAAGAGCTAAATACCCTCCTGTAGTCTGTCTGGATCAAGGAAGGGCAGGGTATTGTGCACTACAAAAACTTTTTTTTTAAGTCTTCCTACATCAAATTCTAAAATGGGTATACGTTCTGGACCTCTGACACCATACACTCAGAAAACGTCTGAACTGAAGACATTCTGCCAGGAAGAACAGTTGTTGTGCTGCCAGGAGCGATTGCCACTTTGCTGCTTGCTTTGCTGTGTTGGCCTTCTGCCAGCTGCCTCCTGCCTGGGAGTGAGAGAATTGGGCTTTCCTCTCTGCATCTTGCTTTCTAAAGGTTCTCTAAGTGCTTGACTAAGCTTACCTCCTGTTCCTTAAGTCTCAGGGACATCAAAGACTTCACCTGCATCTTGTAGAAAGCACCTGGGCTCCTCTGCTGTGAGTCCTGACCTGCCAATTGGTGGCACACCCAGTCTTGAGCCCATGGAGGTACATTTGGTGCTGCAACAAACAAAATTGATGCCAACCTTCAGTCCGAATTGTAATCTTTCTGTAAAAGCGACACATGGCTGTTGCCTGCACCAAAGCTGCGAACACCACTTCTCGGGTGTGCAACACCACAACGCCAACTTCAACGCAGCCTGACCGTACCGCAATAGCTCCAAAGAACCGTGGCAGTGTGAGTCTCAACACCATGCCACGATGTTCATTGTGCCCAGTCCCCACTCCACCACATATTCGTCCCTTTGTGACTTCTGATCGACGCATTGCCTTGTGCCCAGCGGTTCAACTTTGATGCAGAGGATTTGACGCCCCGCCATGATATCATCACCGCCTCAACACCACATCACCTTCTGAAACCGAAGTCTCACAACCGATGCACATCCTCTGTGCAACGCATCATCCCAAAGCGGCAAAAGCCTCAAAGACCCTGAACGTCCTTAAGGAACCGAAGCGTCACCTACAACCGCAATGCCTCACCTCCACTGCCTGACACCGTGTTTTGGTTTCTGACACCATGTCCTTGGTTTACAACACCGCCAATGTACTGTAGCATGAACAGATAGCCTCAGTGTGAGCTATAGACTTCTAAGCATTACATTTTTGATTTAATCTTTAAAAATTGATATCTTGGCTTGTGTATGTTGGTGTTTTGCTATTTCGATCTTGTTTTGCTCAGATAAATATTGCCTATTTTTCTAAACTGGTGTAGAGTACTTTTGTGGTGTTTTCACTGTGTTGCTGTGTGTGGGTGTGGGGGGAAAGGGTGTGTGTGTGTGTGCCTCTTTAGTTTAGCCTGACTGCTCTGAGCCAAGCTATGAGAGGATGAGAACAGGTTAACTTTTACTGTGTACTACACTTGCCCTGATTACAGTGTGCGTCCCTAGTTAGAAAGGGTGCATTCCTCTGTCAACTAGAGACCCCATTTCTAACAAGTTGGACGGTGGTTCATCTATGCCTTACGGAAGCACAGCTATATACATGATGATGTCTGTTCCTAGTTCCTTGTGTTTTTCAGATCTTCTGTCTGTCAGACCTTGAGGTACCTGACAACTGAATATTACAAAAGACATTTTTGAAAAGTATGGGCAGCTCACATTTGCTACCCTTCATAAAGTGTGGCGAGGAGATGTTTTCAGAGGTTGGCAGAAACAGGGCAACTGCCAAAAAACAGCAGAGTTCATTCATTGGGTTTTGGCAGCACTCCCTCAGCTTCCACCACAGCTGTAAATCCTTGATCAAGCAATCTGTCCTTTATAGGACTACTGGTCATAGTGGCAGTCTCTCTGCTGAATATCCTATCACTAATGTTCCCAGCCCGAGTATCCTAAGAGATGCATGGTGGTTCTTGGAAGGGAAACAAAAGAATGGACCTTTGCACTTGGAGAAAATTCTGCATCTCAAAGGCTTTGTTATTCTGCTTTTGATGGAGAAACTCCTGTTAAAGTTCATTATAAATTTAAAGAAAGCAGAACCTGGAGAATAAATGACGGCTAGTCAGCAGTCATCTATGTCTACAATATCCCAAAAATGGTCTGGTCTTGCTGGGAAAACAATTTCTTTAGCTAAAAAATCATGCTTACTCAAAAGCATGTGAGCCATAAATCGACGAAAAACAAATCCTGTGAAGAAAGGGAGAAAAAGTAATACAACACCATAACCGGATTTAAAATATATTGCATGAATTGAGGCAATCGTATAACAAGAATATTTGAATCATAAGAACAGTTGCTCCATTGAGTGACAACATTTTAAAAAGTGCTCATGTAGTGTGACAAATGATAATTGTTACAAAAATAAAGTATATATGAATTGTAGTGGAACAATCGACTAAACAAAGCCTGTCTGGGCTCAGTGTAAATGGCAGTATCCTTGAAGCAAGGGTGAATCAAATTTCTTCTTTTTCATAGCCGTTTGGAATTTGTTGGTACACTGCAGGCCAGTAAATAGATCATTGATGGTTCTACCCAGAACACATGGTTACTCAAAACCTTTCCCAAGGGTCTTTATCAGGACAAGTGGAGGGGCAACTTGGAGTCACATACCTTTACACCCCTCAAATGGGTGGTATCTCATTGGATAAACAAAAGCTGATGGCTCATCTTTAAAGACTGAAAACTCAGTGAAAGGGTCCGACTCATATGCATTAATGCGGATGCGTCAGAAAAGCAAGCCCTTCTTCATGAATGTAGAATGAGCGCTAATCGGCTTGTCAACTCAACCTTAGCTTTGGCTGCATGTTTGAGTCGTAATACTCATTGGAGTCATAATTACAGAGTATTTTAGATCTAATTTCACCCCCAAAGAACTACTTGTCACAAATGCCCCAAGAATCTTCCTGGAAGACACCTCTTTTAGGAAGGATTGGGTACACATTGCCTTACATTGTACCAGAGACTGACTCATACTAATTATAAAAACAACAAATACATTATCAGGAGCTGTGTTGGTAGCGATCCAGATTTCAGATAACAAGTTAAAAACGACAATACTGTCATACAAAAAGATGTTGGATAAAATAAATGAGGAGATGATGGAATACAAAGATTTTTTGACTCAATCTAAGATTTAAAACTTCCAAAAGATCTGAAGCTATTCTCCTTTGTAAAAATATCCCCCTAATCAGCACAAGATTACATAATTCCAGCCAATGAGAAAACAAATAAATCAACAGACACTAATTCATCAAATGATAGATAGATCATCAGATTCAGATAGGTGGAGTAGTGGAGAGGACAGCAGGGAAAAGCAAAGATGTAGAAACAGAAACCAGGCTTGGCTACAACTATAACAGAATTTCAACCCCTAGAAAAATCCAGTCTTTATTTTTTCCCTCCACAACCACCACAGTTCTATGGGTGGGGGAATGCATTCCACTAGGGGCCACCACAGTATTTCTCCCTAATTAAAGAATTTCTTTTTTATGAAGAGGAGGGAGTGCCAGAGGAAAGAAAAAGAAAGATGCTCAAGTCCGTCGGGAAGAAAGCCAAACAGGGGTTCACCCAAGGAGCACGTCCAGGGAAGCACAACTCAGGGCCAGCAGGAACATATTGACTAACCTGACTACTGTGGAGCTGAATGGTACAGAACTTTAGGTATTAAGCAAGGGGTTAGTCTTTTTACCAATGGCCCAACTTGACAAATTCTGCCTTCATTTTGAATTAGCAGAATTCTTTAGGAAACTGAAGTTCAAAGCATTCTTCAAAAAAACAGAGACACTAGGTGACACAGAGAACATGGGGTTCACAGTTTTACAAAAAAATGTACCTTTTGTCCCCATAACACAACCATTCCGATTGTGATCCTAACATTTGAGCAAGCAGGGTTAATGAAGTGAGACCCTTAAAGACAAAAGTACTAAGGTGTTCCATAATATGACCAGAGATGGGACAAAACCTCGCAATGAACTAAAAGCTAATTCAAGCATGATCATAAAACAGCTGACAATGGCAGAGGCATAGTTATACAAACTACAATAGATTTCAATAATATATGTAGATGTCTTCTACATGACCAGAAAAACTACATTATCCTGCCTGTTGACCCTACAGCTCAATTGAAATTACTGATCAAAAAGCTGATAGAGGAAGCTGAATCCAATAAGATCATATCCAAAAAGGAAGATAAATTCCTACACACCGGTAATCCTGTAACCCCATATTGTTACACTCTCTCAAAGATACACAAAAATAGGCCTTCTCTTCCAGGACTATCATATCTGGAATTGGTTCACTGCTTGAACCTCTATCATGCTTCTGTTGTTTCTTTCTAAAACCTTGTGTACAAATAAAACAATATATTTGAAAGTAACTAAGGATCTCCTTAATTTACTAAAGGAGATAATTGACCCAGACTGGACGTTATTGATAAATGTAGACTTAGAGAGCTTATACACAAGTGTACCACAGGATTATATTATTAAAATCACACAAGAAACCCTTGAACAGGGAGAATGTGAATATACAACCCCAATATCCTTCGTCTTTAGTTGTACATGCCTAGCACTCACAAAAACATCTTTGAATTTGATAGTATCAGACAAACGGAACTTCAATGGGGAGTACTCTTGCCCCTAATGTGGCCGGTCTGTATGTCCACAATTTTGAAACCAAATTTAGTCTGAACTCTAACAACCCCTTCCAGAACAACATAATATTATGGAAAACATACAGAGATCATGTACTGATAAACTGGGCAGGGGATGCTACATCCACCCAATACATTTTTCCTGTGCTGAATAGTTACAACAACAACTTAACATTTACAAATACTGTGAACATTGAATCATTGATATTCCTTGATGATACCATATTTGCTGATGAGGGTAAACTACACACAAAGACGTATCAAAAACCAACCAATAAGAACACATTCCCTAAGTTTGACAGTTTTTACCCGAGTCCTATAAAAGAAAATCTTCCCTATGGCCAACTTCTACAGCTTAGGAGGAATTGTAGCAAGACAGTAGATTTTAACCAAGCCAAGACCCTGTCTGGGAAAGTACGGGCATGTGATTATCCAGCAAGGATCTTTAAGAAAACCATGAAACAAAGCAGAAATCAGAACAGAGAAGTCATCTTGGAAAAATAATGATCTCAATACAACAGAAATTCCTTTATCCTGTTTTACTGTCTTCAATATAGTCTCTCATCAGGTAAAAAAAGATAATAAACACCAATTGGTGGATCCTAAACAGAGGCACCCAAAAATCAGAAAGCACCATGTTTTCCTAGAAACATGCAAGAAGTCCTAAGGACACATTGTTATCCACCAGCCCAAAGAAGTGTAGGAAGGAACGCTACAGCCGCTGTCCTCAACTGCTAGAGACTCTCTGACATTATAGGGAATTTTCCCTGTGAGAATTGCCCTGTCTACCACCTAACATGCACAACTGAATCTTTGCATTTAGGACTAAAACAAATATGGACCATTGGAAAACACACAAACTGTAATTCCTCACAAGTAATTTACATGATCACTTGTCCCTGTGGGGTAAGTTATATTGATATGACTGGCAGGAAAATAAAGACTAGAATCTGCGAACATCAAAGCAACATCCACTGTAAAAGAAGAACCACTAAGAGAACATTTTCTAGCAACAGTACAACCAACAAATGACCTGAGGTGGGCCATTATTGAAAAATTGAGAATGGCATCAGAATCCTAGGCAGGATACTATTCAAGAAGGAAAAAAGATGGATATACCATGTATCTACCCATAAAACAGGGTTAAATTGCATTATTCCTTGGAGCACGGTTCCAATATAAATAAATGCTCAAAGTGTTCCAATGAGGAGAATGTCCAAATCAAAACTTTTTTCACAATAAATGTTTAAAGTGACCCAATGAGGGGGATTGCCAAAAATCCAGTGAGATCCGTTCAGAAGCACACTTTGTACTTGTTTATTTTCACCACATTATGACTTATGAGAAGAGCGTCTGCTATCCATACATTGGTGGAGTCTCCATTTTCACTCACTAGGATTTGACACATGGTTGGACCCCATTGCAGGATTTCTTTTTATTTATTCTCACTTAATGTTCCCATCCTTTGTTTAGTAAACAAAGTCCACATTAATGCCCTTTTAATTCTTAGGGAAACTCATAAATCCCTATCCAGCATTGGCAGCTGTTCACCACTTCTATAGCACCACCACAGGCACAGTGCTTCCACTCCCACAGTGCCATGATGTGCATAACTGCGTAATGCGTCTAAGCTGGAAGATGCTTATCTAGCTCCGAATTCATGAACACGCGATCATGCAGAGCTTAGAGGATACCAAAGACGTCTGTAGCAGGTGCAAAACCTTGATGAAGTAAGCCTCTGAGGGAAGAGGGGTTCTTTGTAACAATGATAGATGTCTTCATGAGGGACACCAACATTGCTGGTAAGACTTTAACAATCAGACCTCATTTCCTACTCTGTGAATACAGGGTGTGCCCGCCTCTAAGTCTCTATGATGCTATGGACAACATCATTTAATGTGGGTCGAGAAGCCCTAATATTGGGTTTTGCTTCATGAAATGCATGCACTACACTGCCAATGATAAGTCTCAAGATAACACGGATCTTGAACCATTTTCCCTCCTTTAAGGACTTTGATACAGACTGCATGAATTGAGTGTGTTTGTTTCCGATTAATTTAGACACTTCACAAATATGGCTATCATTGAATTCTTTTTATGTTACTTGTTTAATGATTTCCTCTTACCTCGATCACTACATATGTACCCGCAGAACACAACCCTGTGTTTAGCATAACAGAGATTGTAAGTTCCGACAAAATTTCAAGGATTCACAAATAGTGGTACGCTTGTGTACACTAGTGAATGATAAACACATAAAAAAAGGGATCTAGCGGTCCTGAAGAAAATAATTTGACCCTGAGGGGCATTTAATAGCATTGCTGAAACTTGTAGACCAAAATGTGAGAGATCATAAGAATCTCGTTTTTTAACCTTACTTAAGGTTTCCATCATTGAAAATTACCATTCCTGGTAGCAATACATTGAGATAATCTATGCTGATTCTTGACAAAAAAACAACCAGCTTCACTGTAAATCAGGTATTAAAGCACACCCAGATGCACTAGGCGTCTCAGGTGGGAACCCCATGAAGCATGTCACTAACCCATATTTGTGGGCGGGGTGACCTTTTAGGACAAAAGTAGCAGGGTCTCTCTTGTTGATTGTTGTGTGTAATCTTATGCCTCAGTAAGGGATGAGTTCTTTATAGCCAATTATATTCCAAGCTCAGATTCAAATGTTTGTTAGTCAGGTCACTAACCAAATTTCCAAATGGCAGCTGATTTTAAAATTCTTAATATAGCATACTGGATTGTGACATTATGGGAGAGAAAAGCCCCTGACTAACTACGAGTTGCAGTTGATCTCCAAAATAGTTACAACGGACCAGCATCTAGAAGTAAACACTGGTTCCCTGAGGAAACCTGCACTCATACATAAGAGTATGGCACAAACAGGAAGACCAACTTCGGAGACTATGCATAAAGTATGTGAAAAACAGTTTTAAAAATAACATTTAAGGTCAAAATATTGCTAACCAATTTAGAAAAATATTAAACGTAAGCATGAAATACATCAAATAAGCATAAGGTGATGGGGGAATGCTTACATTAAGTCTAACCACTGGCAATTGCTTCGGGTAGCATTACAAACCATAATTCTTTTGTACCTTCATGCTAGCTCAGAATAGACCCAGCCATATGCAAATTAGTTTTCTTACAGCTCCATTAGGAATAGTCCAGCCCAAACTGCCAAGCCAGGTCCTCTCTGAACCGCTATCATCTAATATTCTTTGTTTCACAAGCACTGTTTAATAGTTTCACAGAGTTAAAGTGAACAAAAGTGCATGGTATTCAGTAATCATGTGATCATGGTTCATAATCCAAACGTCAAAATGCATGTGGCAGTCCTGAAAACAGGCAAACCACTTCAAACAGTGATAGGATAAGGTGTTCTGACGGGTGGAAATGATTTAGGGGCAGGCAGTGTGCCAAATTCGTGGTGGGCACATGCACAGCAGGAACTATTTCAGAAACTTATTTAGACTTTGGCATTGTGGGAACTCCACCATAAATTGGATTAGCTTCCTCCCATTGAAATTCATGCTTCCCTGCATCATTTGTTGGTGGAAAACTATTGTATCAGATAACAGAGCCATTTAAAGGCCTTCTACTTGAAACTCAGCAAACATCTGATGGTCTGCTTTTGGGAGTCCTGAACCTGGGGGGGAGGGGTGGACTGACATCGTGCCGCCATTTCACAGTGACAGTAGCTCTTTCCACCGTAGGTGGGATGGAGCATTAACTACTTTCCCTCCTTACTTCTCCAGGTGACAGCCCTATTTAAACATTTTCAAAATTGTTGAGTGACAGGCATCAAGCCAAAACTCCATGTATTCTGAGTATCAGTAAACACTTTTTTGTCCATATTCATCTTCAGTGTCTAGGGGTCCATGGAATGTTCACTTTTTCTGATTTTTGAGAGGCCTCATATCATGAGGCAGATTATAATTTTCAAGCAAGTTCAGTGACTGAAGAGACACCAGGATTGGACTGGCCGATAGGCCATCTGGCAGTTCCAGAATGGCTGGTCTGACAGGTAAGTCCTTGAGCCCTGTTTTTGGCTGTTTGTGGGCCTGTTTATTGTCAGATGGGTTGGTTTTTATTGTTGATTTTCCTTGATATTCTCCCACACATTGCCTGTAGCAATCACAAATGTCTCCCATACCTTGCAAAACACGTATACTGAGTGTCTTTAAAAGTTCAAAACTGCTCTGATTTGCAAATGGGGGCTACATTTTATAGTTTGGGTTGAAAGTGCAGCTGCCCCCAGACAATTATATGAAAATCGCCAGCAGAGGGGATTTCCACCCACATGTTAGAAGCCAAGACTATAGGATTTGATTAGGTAGAAAATTGTATGGTTTCACAAAAAAAATGATTACCCTCTAGTCTACAACCAACAGCAACACAAAAAGCACTTTTACTCATAAAGCAAACCTATTGGAATTTCCCATGCTTGATTAGCTATCTTATGTACTAATGTGGGTGTTGGAAATGTTGATCCTTTGTGCAGTATTTCCCCAGGTGTTTGCCTTCACTAATCTACTTTTGCTGAATTCGTATTTGCTGGTATTAGGACTCTGCACATTCTACTCCTGCTAACCAGGGATAAAGCGTTTGGGCTCTCTTATGGCATGGTATTAAAAATGCAGGACATATATATTTAAAGTTGTGCATGTGCTAGTGAAAAATCTCCAAATTTGTTTTTCACTGTGGCTGGCCTCTCATACTCTTACACTGTTTTACCTGATTACATTTAATGAGTGCTAAGTTTGGGAACAACGAAAGAAATATGTTTTCCACTCATTTGAATTGCAATTTAAAATTATCATTAAGGGTAAAATCAGATTTTACTACTTTGAAAATACCTCTTTTAGAAAGTTGCCATTTTTAAAAAGTGTGATGGTGTGTGGGGTGTGTGTAGGAGGTTTCTAGAGAGAGTGCTTATGTCTGTGAATTTTGAAATCTACATTCTTTGCATTATTGTTTGTGATCTAAATGGACATGACTAAAGTTGCTCATTATTATGCATCCATTACATTGATCTAAGTAAAGATATTTTTGATTAAATTATATTTTTTCAGATATAAGTAATCATAAGGCCCAGTTGGGACTGTTTAGCACCTTAGATAATACATGAGTTACACCATTGCCGTCTATCAGAGTAGGCAGGTTGTTTGATTATGTTGCAGACTCTCTGTGTATTATTTGAGGTGGGTTCTAACAACTGTCAACTAAAAATCCAATCTCTTACAGTGGGCCACTTTTATTTTGGTGGCCAGGCCCATTTTCTGTCCCAGTTCTACCCTGAGGAAGAGATCAGTTCATATTCAGCAGAGACTTAATATGACTGCAAGGATACGAATAGAAGTTCATATTAGCAACGCTTTGCGATAAATATCGCAAAGCGCGCTTAGCGAGTATTTTTTCATCGCCGGCTATCGCTGGATTCCACCGCCGAGATAGCACGTTATTAGCAACGGCTATCTCCACGGCGATGAAAAATCCAGCGATAGCGGCGAAAAGCGGAATTATCGCATGAATTACAGCGATAATAACCCAGCGTTAGGGGGGTGGTTGCTGATAGGCCATGGTGGTATCAGCCACACAATCCACCCCCCCATTGAGTTGAATGGACAAGTCAGGTTTTGAGCAGGTTTAAAAAACCTGTGATAACCGCGGTTAGCGTGACTTTCATTGTCGTTAACCGGGTCCCAGGGCAGAATTTCTGATAGGAGGTAGGTGTGTTTGCGAGTGGATTCCTGTTGTTTTTGTGGGGCACGCCTACTTTGCATGTCATTAGCGATAAATATCGCTGACATGCAAAGTGGCAAGGGAAACGGTGTGCTGTCACCAGAAAGCTGTCGCTAACAGCTGTTAGTGACAGCTTGTTAATTGGGCGATAATATTATCGCCGCTTTAGCGGCAGAAAGTGCTGCTAAAGCGGCGTAAATGCCCTTGCTAATATGCTCCAGAGTGAGGGGCTTTGATTATAATCGGCAACTGAATAGTTGAAGCGTCATATTATCCTTGCATGCCTTAATCCATATTCTTTTCCCATCTCTCTTTACTGATCATTTCCCACTTACAATCACCATTTTGTGTAGGTGCAGACATCTTTCTTTCCAATCCTTAAAGGTGGTTCCCTGGTGTTGTGTCCTGCTGGACACAGTCTAGTGTTTCCCAGGCACTCCCTCGAGGACTGGCCCATACTCCCACCCCACACCCATCCAACACAGGTGTCACCGGTCAGGTGACCCTGCCAATAAAAGGGCCCGAGTGCACATGCTCGAGGCCAGTTCCAGTACCCCCATCTACGGTGTCTGTGCCATCATTCCTTAGTTATGTGGGCCAAGGGCCCACGTCATAACAATGGCGAAGAGCAGGTCTGAAATGCATGTGTGCTAGATGCTGTTTTGCCTCTCCTTGTGGGAGACAGGCGAGCCATACTACAAGGCACCCTGCACCTGCTGCCAGCGCACCAGCACCCGAAGCACGACAGGGCAAGAAGCCCCCCTGTAGTATGAACCTGACGGTGGGGGAGGAGAGACTTTTCGTTTACAACAGCCTGGTGCCCAGCGGCCGTCGTCCAACTGCAAAGGGGAGAGTGCTGGTGAAAAGTGAGAAGAAGTACACAGAGCGCTGACAGCAGGATGCTGATGAAGCAGGCACCCTGATCCCCCCATGTACGACTGGGCCTATACAATGTCATGCCGCTACTTGAGAAACGCTGACATCCTGCCGTCGGACCCCACTTGAGGAGGAAAGCGGCTTTGCCCAATGAGGTGTGGGCAAAATATTAGTGAAGCTGGCAGGCAATGCAAGTGAGGGCGAGAGACGTTGGCACATAAAGACTGTGGCCAGTCATTGAGTGTGGCACCCCCTGTACTGGAGGCCCCATACCTGCCATCAGCATGGAAAAAAGAAAACACTTTCTTGCAGCAGCCACGGCAGGATCAGAGCAGCGAGTCCACAAAGCAAGCAGCTCAGAAGGCAGGAAATCGCTGATGCCGGCCACGCACTGGCCCAAGGTGAGGTAGATAGCGCTGGGGAGATTATTTTGGACTGCAGGGTGGGAGGTTCGCCACACAGCGCTAGCACAGGAGGTCCTGCGGAGCTCCCTGCAACCTTTGCATTACAATGCCAGTAATGCTTCCGGCTGCATGAAGAAGAAAAAAGAGACGCAGTTTCCACCGGCAGTCGGCGGGCACCACGTATTCCTACCTGCGGGTGAGAGGGCATGCATCAGTTCAATCTGCCAGCTCTACGGTCACCTACGGAATCCCTGCAGAGGCTACGTTCCATTTGGCTGCCCTTTTTAGGTCGAGCCTAGCACAGCACGCATGCACTGCACTAGCAAAACGACCTCTTGGAATCACTCTGTACTTTTCACACGCTTGTGAGTGTGGGTTTTTGTAGCATTTCTTCTATTGGGCTTTGCGTGCGTCTTTCTAAAAAGACAGCACGCAATGGGGCAAAGGCGGGTGCATGTCCCACCTTTCCCAGGAAATATATCCGACCATGGCCTACAGCTTGCGGTTACGAGCAGGGGTGCCATCTGTTCAGGGTCGTGTCACCATCTGTTTTTAATTAGCGCGTATGTGTTCACCATGCTGCCATGCTCACTCACCCCTGCTTCTCTCTTGTGCCATTCTTTTTACCCAACCCTCCCTTCACATATCACATGCACACGCACGGTCCTGCCAATGTTCTGTTTGCAATGAGAAACTTGTGCATTCGCTGCCATGCTAGGCCTATTGCTGTTGACTTGTAGAAGGAGGAAGGCAGCAGAATCGTGTTTTGACAGTGGCGGCCGAGGCAGAGTTAGCGAGGCCTCTGCTTACACACACGGCTCCTGATTTTCTCTACTGTGCTAGCTTTCTGATTTGGTACTGGCATTATATAATGCAATCTTAACTTTAAGGCAAGCACCCTATTAATCTTATGTTTGATCTCACAACAGCAGGTTCGAACCCCAGCGCGTCTGCTCAGCCTTTCATCCTACTAGAGGCCGGCGGACTGATTAACATTCATTTGGTTGACAATAAACATCTGTTACTCTGCACCAAGATGCAGCATACTCCAGCCCCGCCTTTACTTGCACACTGGGATAACTCACTTTTGCCTCCTTTCAATTCAGCACCTGATTTTCTCTACTGTGCTCGCTTTCTGATTTGTGACTGTCATTATATAATGCAATCATAACTTTAAGGCAAGCACCCTATTAATCTTATGTTTGACCCCACAACCGCAGGTTCAAACCCCAGCGCGTCTGCTCAGACTTTCAACCTACTAGAGGCCGACGGACTAATTAACATTCATTTGGTTGGCAATAAACATCTGTTACTCGGCACCAAGATGCAGCATAACCCAGCCCGGCCTTCACTTGCACACTGGGATAACACACTTTCACCTCCTTTCAATTCGGCTCCTGATTCTCTATACTGTGCTCGCTCTCTGATTTGGTACTGATTTGGTACTGGCATTATATAATAGGAAGATAGATAGACAAAAATAGAGATGGCCCAACTCGTTCCAGGGAACAGGGCACTTTAAATCAGTAAGAAAGGAGAATAATCCCTGGAGGTAAATCACATCCACTTCCACTCTAAAAACATTGACATTTTTAGAGTGGAAGTGGATGTGATTTGCCTCCAGGGATTATTCTCCTTTCTTACTGATTATATAATAGGAGCCAGCAGGGGTGTCATGCAGGCTGTCACCTGTTTTGGGTCAGGTTTCATTTCCAGACCATGACGCTTTCATTAGAAGGCGCGTCCCCTACACCCCACCTCCAGAAGAGTGCGCTTTCATTTTGTCTAAAACACAAAAGAACAGAAACTAAATCAATTACGGTGACATCTTACTTTTCAGCAGAATCGTCAGAACCTTCTAATGAGCGGGCCTTGGCCAACAAGCCTACCCTGGAAGGCAACAAGCAGCTGCTACAGTAGTTAAAGCTCCTTAAAGACCACTCATGTCTTGGGGAGGAAGGGAACGATCCTCGTGGGGTTTCAGTAAATAGCTACATTGTGATGCTTAACCATTTGTTGACTGGATGCTCATGCTTCTGGCTAAACAAAACAGAAGACCGTTAGCAATCAGCATTTTACCAAACATCTACAGCAGGTAGGCACAGCGTAACTCTACAGAGTGCATCTTTTCGCTCCCCCACCTCAGAAATCTGCAAGCACTTCTTTCATTCCTTATTATATTTTGCATTATGTAGCGTGAATGAAGGTATCAAAGCACTTTACAAAAGTACTAGTTCCATTACAGAAATTGCCCGGTGGGTGATGATGTGCTGCATGGCTAAACACTTATAAGGTCCTAAAGGCAAGACCTATTGGCTATACCAATGCTTGTTCAGTTTTTCCCTCCGCAAAGCCTTTCGCCCCAGTGTGGTGCCTGTCCACTGTCCCACCTAGTGGCGAATAACCGCACTCAATCCAGTAAGTGACATAGAATAAGGCGGATCGACTGCATGAAGATTGTACTGATAACAAGCTGTCCTGCCACATTTTGCATGGGTTCAAACCCCCTGCACCAACACAGAGGAAAACCCCCGGCACCTGCATCGCAACATTAATGAAGCTGTCAGCACCATTACAAGTTACTACTGGGCCACCTATCAATTGCCTGTTGCACCACACCTGTGACTGTAAAATGAGGTGGTCCTATCAGTTAATCCAATGTCAAGTACAAGTGGCCTTGCTTTGCACGTGCCTACAGTGCCCACACATCTTGCCTGATGCATGAAGAGACAGCCTGCAGGAGTTACAGCCCAGCAATCTGACAATTAAAAAAACTCTCCAGAGAGTCAGGAGAGTTTTGGTTCACCCCTGTACATTGATGAATACTGATTCCAGCACCATCTGGAGGTCATGAGCTACACTGTGCCCAAGCCAAGGGGACCGGAGAAAAGAGGCACTGGCTGATCTGTTTTGCACCATAAAGCTGAGAGACGAGCAGTGCTCACCCCCAAATGGCAACAGGCCACTACTGCTCCATCAGAAGCCTGAAGAGAGAAAACCACCCCCGGCCCTGTGTGAAGTCGCCTGCATCATTCTGCAGCCTCCAGTGCGGAGAGCTGTTGTTTGCCTTGGACGAGGCAATAAGGCGGCCCGCACAGCACCCTAGCGGTCGAGCCAAGAACAATGAACAGATTGAAGGTTAAGATGCAAGCGAGGCAGCCTTACCTGGAACTCGGTAAGTGCGGCATTCTGCTTGCTGGGGAGACTGGACCCGCGTTGATAATGAACATCCTCACCTAGACATGCACGAGCAGAAGGCTTGCAGCCTCCACAAAGCTACTGAGGTCGAATCCTATGATGAAAGCAGCGCCTTGCCCTGCGAAAGGTGGCAGGGCTATCTAGTGGCCAAACATGGAACTGTACCAGTTTAAAGTCAATACTTTATAAAGAAATGATCTGAGGCAGTAAGAAGGTTGCTGTGGCCCACGCCTTTGAAGTGGCCGCACCTGTACCATATCGACCCCACCACACCTGCCACTCCTGCGAGGTGCAGAGAGATAGACAAGTAGTTATCTCCTGCAGCCATGCTACCATGATCGTCAAAGAGCCAGGTTTTCCATAGCGCCAACCTAGGCAGTAGAGACTGATAGTGAAACCCTGCTGACAGACACCCTACCTACTGCAACATAATCAGTGGGGGGTGAATGATCCCAGCAGGACGCACCATGCCTCCACAGAACTTTTGACACTAGTGGATCCCATGGCCCACTAAATGAGCCTCAACGGTGAAGAAGTTCTAAGGCTCCAACATGAATATATCGTGTTTCCACCCACTACCTGAAGTGCACAGTTTCCAATCTCCCATGCTGTAGAAAAGACCATAGCTGCTACTGGCAGAGAGAGAGCATCCCACACCCCTAGTGGTGCACTACCGTCAGCGCAAGTTACGAGGGAAAATAATTGACTGAGATTTCTCTGCAATGTAGGAGGGAGAAGAGCATTGCACACCCCCAGGTGACAGGATACTACCATTGCAAAACACAGTACAGGAATACAGAGAGCCAGCTGAGTGCTCCATAGAGAAGAGCAGAGGTAAAGCCAAGTGTGGCCTGAATGCAGAAAGGAGATAGATCGTGTTCACCCTACCTGCACTAGCACTGCCCTGTAGTGGGCCATAGATTATTCAGGGAGTGTCTTCCAATACTGCCTTAAGACTGTGTTGTACATCAGCCCATTCCAGGCATGAGGAGAGTTGCACGCTCCAAGTGGCAAGCTGCCACTGATGCAAGAGAAAGGAGACGCTTACCTCCCACAGGGATCCTGAGTTACAGCCAGAATACCTTGTTGAGGAGAAGGAGGGTATGGAAGGCACTGCAGGGAGGATCCACAAAAGCACGCCTACCTCCACTGCCATCCATGAAATGGCTGATGCACCTGAGAAGACACCCAGTCCTACTGACAGGACTGGACCTGCGTGTGGTCCGTGGTGGGAGAAGATGCATAGTCCAAAGGAGTGAGCAAGAGGTCCCTGTGAGAACACGTGGCCTGTCGCTACATTCAGAGCATGTGTAGAAAAGAAAGACATGGCCTGTCATCACTTTGCAACATTTACAAAGAAGACATGTGACCGGACAAAACATTACACAGGAAGCAAGAAACAAGGAAGAAGAGAGCGTGTCACGTAGCCACATTTTTAAAGAAGAAAAGGAGTGGACAGATAGGAGAGTGACAATCCTATCACAGAAGAGCAGACGACAACAGGTGCGCAGGAGAAGTCAACAAAGGGGACAAGAACGAGTACTCATACCATTGCCTGAGTGCACTGACCATTACAAGCCAGCCACCGAGGTGCAGTGACGTCACGGGAGATAGTTCAGTGGGTGTACCAAACGTTAGCTGCCTACATTCACGAACTGTGGATCTACCCCATGCTTCACAGTGTGACCGACCAGGCACCTGTCACCGGCTGCTTACAGTAAATGGCATCCCTGTTTGCTTACACACATGCCGAATAGGAAGAGCTGCCCCAAGTGTCTGACGATCTACATGACTGCAAAGATCCCCCAGACACCCTTACACCATGCAAGTCAGCACCACCTGTCGTACAAGTCGTCTCATGGCAGGCACTCCATCATTTGCCATGTGCATCACCACCATCCCTGGAGCATCAAATAACATGACTGTAGTCCTGCACCATTGCCATACAGAGTGACGATCTGAAGAACCAGTGACCATTTGTTTAATTGGCTTACATCCTGATCCCGGTAGCAAGAGCATGTTCTGACCAGGACACATCCACCCCTGACATTGCACGAGTGACTAGGCGTGGCATTGAGGTGGTCTTGCGGCTGTCAAGATGCAGACATGTGCAGATCTAGCACAGCCCATAGGCAGTCCTGTGGCAACTCATCCAAGGGGCCACCCCATGCATAAGAGATGGAATTTACTTTGCCCCACCGATGGATTCCTGGAAGTAGCAGGGCAACCGAGAGTTCAACAGGTCACAGAATACCAAGGCTTTCTTCAAGTGATCAAGCAACATCATTGTCAAGTGTTCACAATGGACTCCACCTATGCTCCTGATGCACCTACATTTGAACTATAAGTCACCCATTGCCTCACAGCAAGAGTCCGCTGGACCGACTAACATCACATAGGTGGACTGTCACTCTACTGACGCCAAGCTGAAAGGTCCGGACTTCATCAGCACTATGTCTTTGTCCAGATGTACCTGGTTAAAGTATGGACACATGCCAAGATGCCCAGGTGCTCCCAGCTGCACCTGTGCACCGCTGTCCTGTGGACTGCCTCTCAGAACTGTGAGACTTCAGTTATTGTTAGTTGTATTCTCATTCCTTCCCACAGGTTGGACTTTTGTTTGTTGTTTTTGTTTTTAATAAAATTTGGGAGGAATGTTGTATCCTACTGGACTCAGTCTAGTGTTTTGCCAGCCACTCCCTCGAGGGCTGGCACACACACCCACCCCACACCCATCCAACACAAGCGTCACCGGTCAGGTGACCCTTCCAATAAAAGGGCTCGAGTGCACATGCTCGAGGCCAGTTCCAGTACCCCCATCTATGGTGTCTGTGCCATTCATTAGTTATGTGGGCCCAGGGCCCACTTCATAACACCTGGCACCTTTGCTACACTTAATATATTTCTACGCAATGCCCATTTATTATCACTGAGGAGATCCTATTAAAATGCCTTTTAATCTCTTGGCCGAAGAAGTGCTGTTGCTGTATACTCAGTGGGGATCTTCCCTGCAAGGAATGTGCCTCGATATAAAAGCTGTACAGTCTGCATGCAAATGATCAGTCTATCTACGATGAATTCTAAAAACCTTACCACTAATTTTTTGTTACAATTCTCATGTTTATTGTTCATAATGTACCAAACAAATCTGCAGATAGTAATTATCAAATACTTGCTTGATTAATCATAATTCTTAGGTCCTCATTATTTTTTTAATGACGAGTGAAATCTCCTGGAGGAAAACCCTTAGCCACCTATTCCGCGTGACCGTTTTTACTTTCTCATTCTGAGGTTTGCAAGGAGGAATTAGGAATACTGCTAGGCCTCTTACCTGTAATCAAGGTCAGAGTGGCCTAAAGGCAATCAGGCAGTGCTGTGGACTGGGTTTATGGTCTGCTGGGCCGGTTTACTGTTGATTTCTATTATATTACAACACACGTTGCCTGCAGAAACCTGAAATTCATGCAGACTTCCATTCCTTGCAAAACATTATTCAGGAGTCTTTGCAAGTTAAAATTTGTCCCAACTTGGAAACTTGGATTTCTTTATTAGCTTTTTAATTCACTAATAGGGGGCATTTAAGTTTTGCTGTCTTGTCCTAATTTTTGGCCCAGCCTGACCCTGCCTATAATATCGATTACTTCTAATCAAGGTCTTCCCGTACAGCCATAACTCAGTGAGATCTATCCACACCCTACAACCTGGCATATACCAGCTTGCACCTCTATATTTCTGTTTTCAATAACATTTTTTGAATGTTCTATTTCTTTTACTTTTGTCTATACGTAATCTCCAACTACCGTCCAATATGTGAATGTGAATGAATGTGTTGATGTGAATTTAAGAAGAAACTAAAACTGAAAAATCACATTGAAGGAAATGAAATGATGGAAAAGCAATGTTAAAGAGAGACACTTTGAAAGAAATGCAAAAAATCGAACGTGAAAGGAAACATTTTAAAGGTAAAATAGCTTCAAGGAAATAACTTCGAATTGCATTGAAATTGGGGGACGTTTATGGGGTATTTAGGAGGGATTTGGGATCAGAGATGGGTGATTTTTAAAGGTGATGAGGGATTTTTGGGGGTGAGGGATGGATGGAGTTCAGGTGTAGAAAGGGGTAAAAGGTGGTGAGGTTTGTTCCATGATAAGAAATGGGTAGAGTTTAGGGCTGTTTTAGTCTTTACAGATGAGTGGAGTTTAGGGGTGGTGAAGGGGTTTGGGGGCTCATGGATGGGTGAAGAGTAAGGATGTTGAGGGGTTTTTAAGGTTCACAGATTGGCAGAGTTTTGTGCTGGTTTTTTTTTTTAAGGTTTAGGAATGGGTGGAGTTTAGGGTGGGGAGGGGGTTTAAGGGTTCAAATATAGATGGCTTTTAGGGAAGGTGAGGGTTTTTTAGAGTTTATGAATGGTTGAATGTTGAACTTGGGGCTCTCTGCAGGGTCACTTTCAAACGTTTTGCCTTAACCCCTCCAATTTTATATTTTCTGAACCCTTCTGAATTGTTGTTTAGGAATCTGTGCCCTTGACCACTGCTAACCATTGCTAAAGTATATGTCCCCCCGCCCTAAAACATGGTACAATTGTCTTTCATTTGATTGGTGCATCTAATTTACTTATAAGTCTGTAAGAAAGTGATACAACACGTAAATATGCCATTTATATTAAATACTACTAGTAGGCCAGCAGCACTCATTCTCCGCCTACTTAAACAGCCTTTTAAAACATGTCTCTGGTCTGCCATTGCAGCCTGTATTGCAGTCGTAAACTACCAATTTGAATTGGCAAAATAATCCTTTTGACAGACCTAAACCTACCTGTTTAATACATATAAGTCACACCTACGCTAGGCTCTAAACAGTCCTTAAGACAGGGTGCGGTGATTTAAAAAGTTAGACATGTACTTTTAAGTTTTACATTTCCAGGCAGTGAAAATATGAAAATTTATTTTTCACCACTGCAAGGTCCATCTCTTCCATCTCTTCCATAGGATAACATTGGGTTACCTTTATTAGCTGCTTACATTTGATGGATAACAAGTAAAATGTTATATTTGCTCTGTATTGAATTGTAATTTAAATCTTTCTTTTAGGTTTAAGTCAGATTTCAAGTCACAATTCTGAAAATGCCACTTTTGGAAAGTTTATATCTTCTTATCCTAACCATTTGGTGCCTGTATCCCTGATCACATGATTAGGTGTAATTGGCCTTTGTGTATTCCTCCCAGACAGTGAAACGAGGGGGGCCTAGGAGATGTCAGGATGAGCCATCTTGTCAGGATGGGAGGGCGCAGTTTTAACCTACCCTTACACTTGCACTTCAAAGGGGCTGCTTCAGAGCAAACACAAAGGATGTCACACTAGTCTACTCTCATCCCAGACCCCTGGGATCCAGGGCAGGGGATGAAAGATAATTCCAGAACCAGATGTGGGGGAAGCCTAGATGTTTCTCCCACTTCAAAGCTAGCACCAGTTATACATATTGGACCCTCAGCCCAACTCTTCAATACACTCCTGGCCCTGTGGATACCACAGAAGGAGTGTCCTGCTACCAGAGGACTGTTGTGCTGCTTGAGGCCTGTCCTGCTCTGTGAGAAGGAAGACTGGACCTGCTCCCTTCATCCCAGGTAGAGTGACTCCAAGGGTCAAATGGGTGACCTCCTGTTCTGAGCTACAGGGACATAAGCTTCAGAGGCCTCCCTGCAACTGCCCAGCTAACTTGCTGCAGTGGACATGCCTGAGACTGCGACTGGACCTGCTTGAGCGCTAATGACTTCTGCTGGAATTAGTTACTTATCCCAAAGAGGTGCATCCGCAGGTCCTTGGTTTCCATCAGTTGAGAAAAGGAGAAATCCTGACTTTTTGGGCTGTTCGTCTATCATATCAGAGATGCAACAATCTAAACATTTAGACCAAAAAACAAAGTTCAGGAAATTGTTACAATCATTATAGTTAAGAAAAATTCTTTATGCATCAATTATTCATACAAAAGCACCCCGAAGAGCAGCCAACGCGTTTTGCTCGCACTTGAGCTTCATAAGGGCTGCAAGATACAAAAAATAAGGGAAAAAATAATCTCTGATAAAAACAACATTAAATAAATATTTAAATAACAAACATATTAAAATCAGGTCATAAGAATACTCAAAGCAAAACAGAAAATACAATTGGACAAAACAAAAAAATACATATATAATCACATGGACGAGAATCCAACAAAATTGTTTTGGCAGACAAATAGAAAATACCATGTTAAACACATCAAGTTACTTCAGCTAAGAATTCATACAAGAGTTGGCAACCAAATTACTAGCATTTATTAGGTAATTGTACAGTGCATAGCTTTTATCTTCCATGTGTTTCAGGTTCTGAAATACAGGCACCAATCTCGTTGAGTGGGGACAGCGTGTTTTAAAATGCAAAGTGACATCATAATCCTCACAACGTATTTCTAAAATACTCCATAAAATGCATCATAATTCGTATCCCACATTTTGAAAAAGACAGCCAAGGGTTTGTAGAGGACGAGAGCATCCCTTGTTTGTAAGGCACTCCAATGCGAATCCCATCTACAACTGTGGCCCCTAATGTTGTATTCTAGGCTTCATCACTATCACTATACTCGTCAGAAATAGACAAATCATTAATAACTGTATTAAGAATTTGCAATAATGGTGCCTGGATACCCTCACGGGTGACAAGAAGCACTCTAAAAATTTACTGATTGAATTTTAAACAATTTGAAAAAGGAAGGGAAAACTCCTAATCCTGTTTTAAATTAGCATTAAAACGTCCCATTTCAGATCTGACTTACATCACAACTGCTGCAGACATTCAGCAAACGATCTACCACACATGAGCACCAGTGGAAAAACAACAGATTACTTTACCACATATATCACTATTATTAAAGCATCATTATGTGTTTTCAAGAGCTTAAATGCAACAATAGAAGGATTCTTATAAGTGACGTAAACAGCAGCCATCCAAATATAGCGCGATTAGGCTTGAGGAAAACGAAAGAAAATAGAGAGAACTGAAGTAATAATCTGTCGATTTTTACATAAACATACAAAAATGCCTAAAATTAATCAAATGGCATGTAAAACCCGTTGACAACATCACCATGTGAAAACACAAGATTTACCTCGCAATGCCCGAAAACCGTGTTTAACGTATATTCAAAAACTTAAATGCAACAGTAGATGAGTGTTTGTAAATGACTGAAACAGCAACTATCCAAATATAGTGCTATTAGGTTTCAGGAAAATGAAAGAAAATAGAGAGAACAGAAGTATTATTCTCTCTATTTAACATAAACTAATGGAAATACCAACCACGAGTCGAATGGTATTTAAGACCCCTCAACAACACCACCACCTAATGGAAACACAAAATGTGGCTCGCAATGTGCAAAACCAGCGCTTGACAAAGTAAATGATGTTTACAAGACATCCAGATCTTCCTTTACGGGGATTTGGCATAGGGCAGTACAGTAAGCCACCTTGCTGCGCTCCCCTATGTCAAAGTGAAGCAGCAGGAATGCACTGTATTTAAGCAATATGGTGCATTCCTATCCTTTCTCCCTGCACTGATGGCGTTTCAGCAGCCTAGCCTAGGCACCCTTACATCGTGGTGCAAGGGTGCCTGTGTTGTCAGCAGGATTGTTTTTTGCAACAAGGGGCTGCTTCCTGCACTAAATCAATCCTTAGAGTTGTTTTCCTCTTTATGTGAATGCAGCACACATAGAAAGATGAAAAAACGAGGATAAATAGAGATATTTCCCCTTGTTACGCCTCACCCCGGGAGGCATAAGAATGTAGCACTTTGCTAGGTTTAAATGATCTTGTAAATCTGGGGTAGCGTCAAAATCCATGTCTGTTGCATGGCAAAATCCATCTAAATGCCAATGGAACTACTCCCGAGCACAGAGTACGGCAACACAAAGATTTACGCTGGCTTGCCTTTCTCCATCTCTATGAGGTCATCAAAAACCATGCATAGTGGCTTTGCGTGGCTTCACAGATATGATTTTATATTCTGCACTGCTGGAGCCTCACAAAAAGTGACACTCCAACAGCGCAGGGGGCTTGTAAATAAGCCCCTACATTTCCACTTTCAGCTATAGTCTCAGTCATATATATCTGGTGCTTGGAAGAGAGAACAATAAGAACAAATAGAGCAGTTTAGACCATGCACACATGGCGGATTTCAACTTCGTCGATTGAGCCTGAGAAAGCAATCTGTAAGCGCTCATGCAAGCCTAAAGCCAACCTATTAATGGCCGCATGGTCTTAATCCTTCTGATGGTAGCCACAGTCCACACCATACAGCATGTACAGGGAAACAAGTCCCATCACACCCGGCGTCAGAATCTCAAAAATACTCTAAACAACTTATCTGTGTGCAGGAAGATTTTTCACATCTTTCACTACAAACTGCCAAAGAACTCACCAGTAGCACGTCCCATGTTATACCCATCAGCCTTAGCTTACCCTTGGTAACAGACGTTGTCCTCACACATTTCCACTCTGTTGCCATTTAGGCTGCGTAACCATGCAAAAAGAGTCAGTAAAAAAACATTTTAGCAGGCCAGCCTGTATATACTCAATACTCTAGATCAGAAAAACAAATGTATATTGTAGCCAGAATGTTTTCACCAAAAACCTCTCTGGCAGTCCATCAATGTTCATTTTTTCTTAGTCTCTATAAGCCTTTCCTATGTGACCGACAATGCTCTCATAAATCATTACTCGGTTGCCTTCTTGGGCTATGCAGATCAATAGGAAAAAGGAGGGTAACAAGCTGTATTTGTCATATTTGACATAATGTATTAATGTTTACAGTGAACAAACATACTAAAAAAAAATGCTACATGCAACACTTACTATACAATCCCAAAATGCCAAACCATGACTTGTTGTCCCTGAATGGGCTTGCATAACTGCCCCAGCATGAAAGCTTCACTTGACCAAAAAGCAAGCTCACATATATTCTTTCTTTTACTGCTGACTACCATCGATTCAAAGAAGACACCAAAAGAAGCCTAACAGATTACTCGCTTGCCAGAAAAAAAGGGAGGGGACAAAGAGTGTCTTTAGAACCACACCAAAGCTTCCTAAAACACTATCCTGTTTAAATTCAGAGAGAATTCATTGATGTTTCCTTATGGTGACCATACCAACCTGGAATAGCAAGGAGCTTCAGATTATTTTAGAAAGTAATATAACTCACTATCTGAATTAAATACTCGTTCTACTGCTCTCTGGAAATCCATTTAGCTTCTAATTTGTCGCAAACGCAGAGTCCTATCCCCATCCCTGGGATCTGATAGTGCCATATCAATGTCATGAATCCTGAAGTTAGCTCTACCACCATCCTTATTGCACAAGTGTGTGCCAGTGGATAGGTGGCATATTGATTTAAACATGCTTTGCGATGTTCCTGTATGCATGACTGTAACTGACATGCTGTCCTTTCCACATAGATTTTTTCACAAATGCACTTAATTACATTGATAAAGTTACTGTTGAATAATAACAGAAATCCTTTGCCCTATTTAAGCCCAAATGGCGCATGTTACAGTTGCCACAGACAAAAAAGCCTTATGGCCAATTCAGCCAAGTCGTATTGTGATTAACTCAGGGCAGTGTATAACTAGGGCAGGTTATTTTTCTAGTGGTCTGACTGTGTAGGTAAGTAATAGAAAGAATATCAGTGAGCAGAGAGTCCAAAGCTGGTACTCCTTTGAGTAAAAGCCAATGTCTGTTAAGGATCTTGTTGACCTCTTGACTATGTTTGTTATATGTGGTCAGAAAAGATAGTCTCTTCAGACTTTTGCTCTTATATCTAGGCAATAAACTATTGGATCAACTAACCATTCTAGCTTTATTTGCTGCATTCTGCAACGTTTGATCGCCATACCCTCGCATTCATAATCTAGAGATGGTTTAAGCTATAATGTGTTCAAAAGAAAAGTCCTCACTACAATTCATTTTCATTCTTATCATCTCTCTATATGGGATAGCTTTCCTGGTGCAGGGAGGATGTGTACTCTCATAATGGAGGATACAATTAACGGAGGTGCCCTTCAGAAAAATAGTACTGTGAAGTTTACTACCTACCACATACAACTCAATTTCCAAGAATTGTATTTTTCTTGCAACATACGCAGAGTTATCCTCACATTATATGGATTCTGGTTGAGATAATCAAAGTATGCTCTCACCTGTGTTTCAGTCCCAGTCCCAACAATCATGATGTCATTGATATATCCCCCAGTAGTGTATCTCATTTATCCATTCTGCAGCACCTGAAGCCCAGTCATGCAACTTCTCGTATTGTCCCTTGAAGAGGTTTGCATATGATCAGGCAAATTTAGACCCCATCACTGTCTCATGCAGTTGTTGGAACCAATCTTTATTGTACAAGAAGAAATATTTTGAAAGGAGGGGATCTACCATTTCTAAGAGCATTTCAATATGCTCCACATCGTTGGCCCGGTGAGATGACAAAAAATAGTCAGCAGCTAAGCAGCAGAATTCCTCCTTAATGAAGATATAAAGAGACTCCACATCTAAGGTTACCAACCCCATAGATTGTTGGTCCTATAGTAGATCCTCACATTTTTTTAAGATATCAGTAGTAGTATAACAAATGAGTGAAGGGAGATTATTGATCATGAATTTCATAAATGCATCTTCATGTTGAGATAGATGTTCTGTAAGAGAGCCTATTCCTACAATAATAGGGCAGTCTGGAGGAAACAGGGCCTTCTTATGTACCTTAGGCAACAGGTATAGCAAAGGTAATTTGGGATTATCTACCTTTAGGTTAGTTACCCATCACAATGAGATTCAAGCCGGTGACGTCGAACTTCAAAGCGGCCTGACAGTGTAAGTTTGCTCCGCAGAAAGCTCTGGAGTTCCAGCATCACCAAATCAAAATCTGGATCCGAGGAAATGATTGTTCAAAGTCGAGAGAAAAAGCTAAATAAAACTGGCTAAGTCAGAAGGTAAAAGCTTGACAGGGCCATACGACTCATTGTACCGGACCGCACTTTATCGAGATCAACCTGAAACTTTGACCCAGTCCAGCACGACTAGATAGCTGCTAAAAAGCACATTTTTGTGTTGATTTTTATTGTTTGTTGTGGTTTACTTATTTACTGTTTTGGTGATTTTAAATGCTTTACAGACCTGTCTCCTATATATAAACGTGACTGCTCATCAGCCAAGCTACTAGGGTCTGAGCAAGGATTTATTTGTTGAGAATTGGCTGGACCTTATTTGTGATTGTGGTGTTATTACTAGCTGTAGGTACCTACCTGCACCTACTAATAAACTACCTTGCAATATTTGGTGCGCAATGGTGGGATTCAGAACTTGTGTTTTACAACACCATTCAGTATTTAAATGAGGCAATTACAAATTCTCTAAGTAGACCTAGAGCGAAAATTGTTTTTGATTTTTAATTTGGACTAATATTAATAAATCCATTTTTTAATGTTTTTCTACATTATTCTTACCTCAATTTTTGTAGCAGTTTTTGTGTGTGACCAAAAACTCGAGAAGCCATTGAGCTGAATCTGCTTAGCCTACCCACCCTAACTTTAGTGGAGCTTAGGGGGTTGTGTAAGGGTAAGGAATTACCAGTTCCTGCCAGTACTAGGAAGTCAGAGCTGGTAAATTCCCTCAGAGCCTGAGCAAAATCATAGCTAGTAGATTTAGCCTCTGGGACAGAGATTGATCCAGAGATAGAAGCAGAGGGGGAGGAGGAGGGCCCTCAGGCCTCAGTAAAGGTGAGATAGAATGCCTGTCCACTAGTACAATAACCAGAGCCCTGCCTAGAGATAGTGGGAGAGAGGATCCACCATAGGAGGAGGAAGACTGACCCTCAGAGAGATAGAATTTGAGGCCCAGTTAGACTACATAGCACTAGAAGCTTAGACATTGGCCCTAGCTAAAACGAAGTGACCATGTGAAAAAAGAGGAGATGGTGGCAGCAAAGAAGAGTCAGAGCTGTCTATGGGTGGTGGGGTTGACCCAAAGACTGACCAAGGGGATTGTCCCTAAGTATCAGGAACGTGATAACATTGACAATTGGCTGACAGCTTTTGAGAGGGCCCTTATAATGAGGGGGTTTATATCTCAATACAGGGGTTCCCTCCTGTGGGAGTTGATTCCAGTAGCTGGGTAAGCTAGATTCTTGACTCTAGAGGGGAAGAAAACTGAATCCTACTCCCACATGAAAAAAAGCTTGATCAGGAGATTTGGTATCACCCCTGAGCAGTATAGAGTGAAGTTTAGTAACATCCAGAATGATGCCAGCACCCAATCCTGGGCTGATTTTGTAGACATGTCTGTGAAGGCTTTAAAGGGCTGGATACAGGGTAACAAGGTAAGTACCTATGATGGTCTCTACAATTTGTTCATGAAGGAGCACATATTCAGTAATTGTCCCTCAGAGAAGTTACACTAGAATTTAGTTGACACTGGTTCTAGGGGCCTACGTGATATAGCAGATGAGTGGGTTCATACCAGGTTGACCAAAAGAGCCACGGAGGTGATCAGAAAAAAGGAGGACAGGCCCCCTGCGGGGGGAAAACCCTGTGCACCTCAGATTAAAAACAGAGTACTCTAAAGGTCTCCAAATACCTGCACAGAGTTGGGGGATCCTGAGCCATTGCATTTTCAAAGGGACATGGTTTTCAGGGCAGTTCTTGGACCAATGCTATGTGGGGAAGTGTTATGACTGTAATTAGCAAGGACACAAAAAGAGAGATGCTGTCTGCTTCTAGAAGCCCCTCATTGTTGGGCAGTCCCAGGGGATTGATAGTGTAGGTGTGGGAGATGGAAACTGGGCCAGATATGGGAAAAGAGTATACAGAGGTAACCTTAGTTTCAGTAAATGGGGCGGAAGTTGCAGCCCTGTCAGGCTTGCCTCCAAGCATGGAGAAATACAGACAGAGGCAAAACCACAGGACTGACGCTGAGGCTCAGAGGGATACAGGAACCAATGTTACCATAGTGGTTGACAAACTGGTTTCCCCATAGTAGATGAAACCTGGTGTATTCAGCCAGGTTACCTATGCAGACAGCAGAACTATTTTCCAACCCATGACAATGGTGAGCTTGGAATGAGGAAGTGTGACTGGCCCTAAGAAGGTATTTGTGTCTCCTGCCCTCCCATTAGGTGACTACTGGAAAATGATATCAAAGCTTCTGACTGATCAGGGGTGGAAAGGCAGGTCTATGTGCAGATGCCAGACCTCCCTGAGTGAGTATGTGCTGTGACTAGGTCACAGACTGCACATCAGGGAAGGGCTGGACACTTGCACCCTGGAACAATGGGCCCCGCCTCCAGAAACCAGAGAGAGGGCACAAGCCAGTTAGGACCTAGAGGAATCTAGCCTCTGAGGTAGGGACTCCACCCCTGCAAGGGCTGTCCAACTGGCAGAATTGCAAGAGGCTGGTGGACTCAACCTCAAGGAGCTGTGCCTGAGGCAAAGAGATTGTCAAACTCTTGAGGACCTGAGGCAGATTGCCTCTAAGCAAGAGCGGAGTAATCTAAGTGAACTCCACAGGGACTACTGGGAGGATGGAGTTCTCTATACTAGGGCAAGGGACCCAACCAAGCGGAAACCAGGAGAGTGGTTGACCCCCAGAAGTACAGAGAGTTTCTCCTCACTTTGAGCCATGATATCCCCTTGGCAGGACATTTGGGTCAGACAAAGACCTGGAATAGGATGATCAACCATTTGAATTGGCCCAACATGTCTGCCAAAGTAAGGGAGTTCTGTAGCTCTTGTGCCATCTGTCAGGCCAGTGGTGAGACAGGGGGCACACATGCCAGGCGAAAGCTGTGGGAGATTTCTGGATATTAGAGGTACCAGGAACTACATTTTAAAGCAGCCCCATGAAAAACAAGAATAAATCGAAGTGGAATGTGTTTACTTTGTTAGCAACTGGGATTATTTGCTCAATAGTTAAACAGGCAATCCAAATACTATGCTTCTGAGGGGGTTTTGGAACCGGAGTCATCATATCAGCCATGTGACAACAAACATAATCATTCCTTCATTTAAATCTTTATTCAGTTATTAAAGAAAACAGCCATAAAAGTATAAGCAGAATATTATATCTAAAAAGACAATTCAAAACATATAATTACAGTGACAATTATAAAACAAAATCAGGTAATTTGTTACACGATAGCATTATTCTTTTCCCTGCATTAATCGATTTCAAAATAAACAAAGCAACATTATAACATATTGAAGAATCATCTAGTGTCACCAAAAATGTCATTGCTACTTTGTATGACCTAATGTTCTGAGCAGCAAACAATGATTTAAGTTACAAGCACCTAAAAGTATGATAACATTTACAAAACAATAGAAAGTGCAATGTGTTTTGTTTTCTTTTGTTGTCACAAGGACATGGTACCATATCAGGTAGGTGGGACTTCATTTTTGGGAATGCGACTAGGTAGTGAACAATGCCACATCTCAGTCTTGTCAGCACAAAATGATGTTGTACATTTGTCACATGTGATAGGTATTTATTACCTCCCACCTCCAAATTAAAAGATGTATACAAGGCGACTGTTGGTTTATTCTGCTTGACCATTGCTCTACGATCCAGTCTGTGTTGGAAAATTAATTATTTGATACCTTTCTTTATGGGAGACAATTAATTTGAAGGATACGACCCAATGGGTATCTTAAACAGCCTTTCGAGGGAGGAGTTAACATACAATAACCAGGGGGTACTTAATGCATCATTCAGGGTTAAACAGTCTAAAATAATTGATCTGGTGAAAGCCATTTCTTCCCTGTACCAAAGTGAAGCCCACAATCTCAGCGGTCTAACCAATAAAAGATCCTATAAAAACCGTAGTCCCACCTCATGATGTACAATAGTGTTAGAAGCAGAGGAGGGTAGGTGTAGTAAAAGTTTTAAAAAGCAGTTTTCTTCTATATGCAGGGCCGTGCTATTTGCATAACCCCAGAGACCCACCCCATAAAGGGCTGTGCTTACTCCTTTTGCTTTATAAATGTCTAACATTTCGTTAATTGGTTTCCTAGTTTTGAAGAAAATGTAATAATCCCTTGGGATGCCCTATTCTTATTCTTAGCTGTAGTATTTAAAATATGTTGTGACCATGAGCCATTTCCCGAAAATGAAATACCAAGATAGCAAAAGGAATTCACTGTATTAATTGGAATGCTGTCAATAAAAAACAATTTGCAGGATTTGGGTTTAGGCCCACTGACCGCAGTGAAGGTTTTAGATTTATAAATTACCATTTTCTTTTGTGTCATAAAATCTGAAAAAGCATCCATCACTCTCTGGAGGTCTGCTGGAGTACGTGCTAATAGTACTGCGTCATCTGCATATAGTAGTTTGTATAAAGGGCAGCCAGCCACCCGGGGGGCATCAGCCTGAATCGTCTGTGATTATCAACCCCATTAATAAAAAGGGAAAATAAAATTAGCGCTAACACACATCCTTGCTAAATACCTCGCCCTGCTTTAAATTTAGGTGAGCATTCCCCCCGAGGTCCAAAGCGGACTTGGCTGGTTAGGTTCTCATACAAACGGTAGAGAAACCCAATGATCATCCTAGGTGCTCCCCATGGAAATTAATGTTGGCCAGAGTAAATTATGGTCAACCAGATCAAATACACTACTTAAATCGGCAAAGCATAGATAAAGAGAACCTGCCTCAGCTCTAGTATACTTGACGATATGTAACTCTAGGTTGATGCATTGCTCGATAGTCCCAAGTCGTTTCCTGAACCCAAACTGCACCGGGGTTAAAATCAAATGCTCTTGCGCCCATTCCTCCAGTGTTAATAACAAACCACCCTACTCATCACTATCAGGGTGGTGTCTAGTATCAAAGTAGGGCAATAGTTTTTTTATCTGTTTTGTCCCCTTTTTTAAATATAGTTACGATGATGGATTCTCCCCATGTCTGTGGGA
Source organism: Triturus cristatus (assembly GCF_964204655.1). Taxonomy (NCBI): domain Eukaryota; kingdom Metazoa; phylum Chordata; class Amphibia; order Caudata; family Salamandridae; genus Triturus; species Triturus cristatus. Next base: position 390,343,512 of record NC_140584.1, read on the forward strand.
TCATGTCTGTTATGGCTGAATGAAACACCCTGGTTAAAATAGGTCGCCACAATTTAGGGGATGATTTAAAATCACTGATTGGGACACCATCCGGGACTGGGGCCAGACCCCCGGTGCTCGCCTGAATAGCCTGAAGAACTTCTTCATTAGTAATGTTCAAAGGAAGGCGCCTCCCCTCACACAACTCCCAATCAGACCCTTTCATCGTCTCCCCACTGTTACTAAAAATTCCAGAGAGGTGGGTCACCCATGTATCAGAGAGAATAAAAGAACAAACCTCAGGGATATTGTCATTCTTTAAAAAGGGAGCATTTACTGTATCCCAGAAAAGTTTGGTATTCCTGGTTTTTGCAGCAATGACCAGGTTTTCCCATGCTTCTGCCTGAAGTGTCTTTTTCCGGGCCGCTACAGCTAATTTGTACTCGTTCTGAAGGGATTTGATAGTTGGTGTGTCTCACAGGGATTTAGACAGGGCATACTTCAGTGAGTGTAGTGCTTTAGTACAAGTACCATCAAACCATCCCTTTTTGTTGTTACCTCATGTACCTGGATACTTGGTTAAAAGTGATTTAATGGAAATTGTAATATAACAAGTTTTTAATCACTATATTTGAGGCGATTTCATCGTGAAGACAGTAAGTAATTTCCCTATGGTTGGATACTACTATTTTCTGCAAGGTCATAGGTGGATCAACGCCAGTCCACTTAATTCTTACACCATTTATCCTAGTGGAGTCAATATTATTTATTAGATCGCATGAGTGCAAGTAGATTGTGATCACTAAATATAGAGGGAGCGACACTAAAATGACCACACATACCAATGGCGGAGGCAGACACCAATACACGATCTATGATAGAATACAAATTTCTCCCAGTAAAGGTTCCAGTTAGGGCCACGGCCCCCTCTAAGTAATTGGAGATCATATTTAGTAATGATCCAGTTTAATATTTCCCCATACTCGTTATGGCAAAAATGGTTGTTTCCCTCTCTGTAGGAGAGTAGGATCTGCTTCACATGGATACCCCCACTTTTTGCTGGTGTTTTACTGTTTTTCGACCTTAGTCTGGCTGTGGCCCTGCTAATCAGGACCCCAGCCTAGCTGCTTCCTCTCTAAAATGGTTTCCATGTACATTAGGTACATTTCTAATTGGATTCTGGAGTGCCTTATAAGCCCCTAGTATATGGTATACTATGTACCTAGGGCATAGGTACCTCAGAGACCTACCAGGGGCTGAAGCATGTATTATGCCACCCGTGGGAAGCACTCCAAAATGACACCACAGGTCTGCTACTGCAGCCTGGGTAAGGTGGTGCTTGCACCCCTTACTGTGGTATAGGGTACCTATATCACTACCATAGCACACACATATAAAACCTATAATTCACTCCTATGGCAGGCCTAAACAATCCTGAAGGCAGAGTGCTTGGTTTTTAAGTGAGAGGGTGCCCCTGCATGAGCAGAGCCCCTCTGCAGCATTCGGAGTACCTCCTCTGATGCTGTTTGTGGTGCAGCCTGATCATATACTCTTAAGTGCATTTTAACCTCGCGGTAAATGCTAACTTTGGACTGGCTTCACGGAAACATGTTGTGTTTGGTGTCAAAAACTTTGGAATACTACCCCACCCCCCTCAGTTCTGGCAGCGGGTGTAGCATTCCACCCTTCTAGAGGGAGAGACATGTTCACACTGGTCTACCCGGTAAAGACTTTCTAAAGCCCTGGCATCACAAAATGAATGCCTCTGCCACAGACACGGGTCTGGCCTCCTGCTACTGACCGAATCTCCGTCAGGGGAGTCCTGGACAATAGGTTTCCTGTCCCAGGGAGGTGTAACCACCTCCCCAGACAGGCAGATGTGTTTTGGGGCTGGGCGGAAGCACTCTCTAGGGCTTTGAAGTCCTGCACTGGGGGCACACTTGGTGTCCCTGTGCATAGTCCAGTTCAAACCGGTTGCAGGGGCTACCTGCTCCTGCTCTGGCGTGAAACTGGACAAAGGAAATGGGTGTAACCATCCCTCTTTCCAAATCCTCCCATAGGTGGGTCCCTAGAGTATGTCCAACCCCCAAACTTTGTATAAGTATGGGAACCCAGTCCTTGCGACTTTAGATTACCCTGGACGAAACTCTGAAACATATATCCTGGACCTTCGACGTTCTACTTTGACTAGAAGACTGAAGAAATCTCCCTTGGGGTCAAGGAGTGACTCCCCTGCTTGGCAGGCACCAAAGAAGCAACTGTCTGGTCTGCATCGCTGAAGCTCCCGCTGGACACTGAAGTCTTTGCATCACCAGAGGTTCATTTCCAGACTTCCCCCTGGCTACCCTGAGTCCACAGCAAAGCTGAGGCCCATGGCTATCGTGGGTGACGTGGAACCTTGGACATCATGATCTTTTGCCGATCCATCATCTTCCTGGTTTTCCTTGAAGTTGTGCTTTGGGCTCCGAGTAGCCCCAGCCTTCAGCACCTCCTGCACGAAGATGTCTGGCCTCCACTCCACGAGTGACCCGTGGGCCAGTTTCCAGTGCGACCGCCTGAGGCTCCTTCGCGATCGCTAGCCCGTTGGCTAGTGGGTCCCCACGAAGGAAACTCCTCTTCTGATTGGGCTTTACTGGTTGCTCCAGATGTGCCCCTACTTACCCTTGCTGGGTGAGTCCCCCAGACCTTGCTGGTCTGCACCAACGTCCTTTCTCTGATTCCAAGTGACTTGCCGTTGCCTAGGCTTGTTGGGTCCAATCTGGTCGCTGACACCGCAGCACTCGACAGACTTTGTTGGACAGCTCGAATTCAGCTCCTGGTTGTCATCGGCGCCTCCTGCCTCTTGTGGCTGAAGAGTCAAGACACCCGTCAACTCACCTGAAGCACCCGACATCTGTGGGCATTGGTCTATCGTGCCCTTGGTCACTGGTAAGTGACCCAGACTCTGTCCCCTCTGCTTTTAGGGTCCTTCCATCCTAGATCGAGGCTTGGATCTCTCTGGACACTTCTCTTCACGGCAGCAGCAGTTCCTGAGCAGCTTCCATTGAAAACAGCGACGCAACCCAAAACCATTTGACACCTATGTACCCGGCTTCCCTGGGTGAGGTAACTTAAGTAGTCCGGTGCTCCCATAGGTGTTGGCCCTAGACACCTCTAAGCCCAAAAGGGTTCGCTCATAGATCTCCTCTAAGTGTCCTTAAACTCTAAATTTCCAACCGCGACTTTCCCCATAGAAGTAAACGGCAATTCTCGACTGTCTTTTCACACTGCATGCGTCCCCCGTGGGTCCCCTGTGTCACTACCTTGGGTGGTTCCTTGTGGTCCAAGCACTTCTACAGGCTCTAGGCCTTGTGTATAGTTCAGTCGTGGTTCTTATACCACTTTATTGGTATATGGTTTGGTGCGCCCCTAGCGCCCAAATGTGTATTAGTGCTATTACTGTTGAATACTGACTTGTAACTTAAGTACTCCGAACTCCAGTCTCATAAAGAGACTAGAGGGGTGTGTTTTATCTTAAAAACATATATTTTAAATATATACCTGGTGTGGTTGTCCTTTCATTTGATTATTCAAGAGATTATAGACTGGTAAAACAAGCTGCTTTACATTCCTTCAAGACTTAGCCTGAAGGCTGCTCTCCATAGCTACCACTAGGAGAGCTTTCAATAAAGGTTGTCTTTAACCTATCACCATAAGGGGTTGTTTGGACTGATTCAAGGTGCCCACTATAACTAGTGGACAGCATATATCAGGCCAACTTCTCACACTCTCCATCCTGGTAAATATGGCTGCATGCCTGGGTGGAAGATACTCCATATTACTGGATTTTAAAATCTCCTGCCCAAATTAATGCATAATTTGTATTGATAAAAGCTAAAAAGGTTTTAAGGCCACGATCAAGGGCTGTTGCCACACTGCTATGTGTTAGAATCAAAGATATTGTTATTGAAGTTTACAACTACCAGGTCGTTCCCTCCTTTTTTATTTAACCACAGCAATTGTGCATGGGGGCCCACTGTGCAAACTTTTTAACATTAGTAGAGATTTTATTAGAAATAAGTATCTGTAGTCCGAACAAACATATCATAATCATGAAAGGACCGGCCATTTGATAGAACCTACCAGGCCATTCTATTCTGATCGCAAAATGTATCACAGACTTTCTATGGAAGTAAATAATACACAGAAAGTTTTTATGATAAAAATCTTTGTCCTAAAGAAGGCGGTTAAGAATTATTCCATTGTCCACCGAAATGCAAGTTTTGTGTCTTATTAAAAAGTCAAAATACTTTTTTATGTATCAGATGTTTACATTTTTGTAAATCATGCAATAATTATTTTGAGAAGCTGACAATGTACTAGAAGAGCAGAGAGGATTATTAGTTCCTTTCTCAAAACTATTTTAGCCTGTGATTCCAAATGCATGAGAATTATTGCCAAAGGTTTTTACGAAAATAATACACACAATTTTTGTGCATTACACTGTGTTTGTAAGGGACTCGAAATATATGTGTTTGTAAGCTTGTGATTAGTAGATTTTCACTTGAAGATACAGAGAAGGGAAACTAACCTTTGCCTAGTAAGACATGTTGCAAGCCAAAGGACCCCTTGATACCACTGCCAGTGGTTAGGACTCCCTTTGAGTGGGTGGAGATTAGCATTGTTGGTCCCCTAGACCCACTAACAGCCTCTGAGAATAGATATATTTTGATGGAAGTAGACCATGCCAGCAGATATCCAGAGGCAATAACCCACAAAACAGTCACTGCTCTCTTAGTGCCCAGGGCCCTACTTGGTGTCTTTACCAGAGGATTTTCCAAGGGAGATGGTCTTAGACAGGGGGACTAACTTTATGTCCCCCCATCTGAAGGCGATTTGAGATGAATGTGGTGTTACCTATCAGTTCACCACCTCATATCTTAGCCACACCAATGGCCTGGTGGTAAGCTTAATTAAGCCCCTGAGAGGCCTGATCATCGCCTTGGTTGACAATCTCAGGGAAGGATGTTCTTCTCCTATGCCTGCTGTTTGCTTACAGGGAGGTGTCCCAGAAAGGGGTTGGTTTTACCCCCCTTTAAGTTACTGAGGATCATTTTGTTTGGTTTGGGAGAAGACTTCTCAAGGAATCCTGTCAGAATATGCTGGACTATATGCTAGGCCTATGGTCTTGCACGGTATAGTGCATGTGTAGAGCAAGAAACAACCTGGAGGCCAGCTAAAAGCTCATGAAGCTCTGGTATGACCAGAAGCCTATAATGCCTGAATACCATCCAAGACAGTTGATGTGGGAGCTTGTGGCTCCTAGGATCCTCCAGGAAAAATGGACTGAGCCCTTTCAAATTTTGGAGAAAAAGGGTGAAGTTACCTAATTGGTGGACCTTGGCACCCCGAAGAGTCCCCACCGGGTCCTGCATGTCACTAGATTGAAACCCCACAAAGACAGGGAAGACATAACCATGCTGATGGCCACAGGTGAAGAAGACCTCCTTTCCACCAATGTGCAAGATAGGTCAGTGGAGGAAGCTGTATTCTCTCACAAGTTGACAGACCAGCAGCAAAAGGACTACAGACAAGTGTTAAAGCAGATTGCTGGGCTGTTGTCCTTGACCCCTGGGATCACCACTTGGTGTGTCCATTATGTTGACACTGGTGACAGCCTACCTGTCAAAAACAAGCTGCACAGGTTTTCTGACCAGGCCAAAGCCAGCATTAGGGCTGGGTGTAAGTTGGGAGTAATTGAGCTCTCTGACCATTCTTGGGCCAGGCCAGTGGTACTGGTGCCTAAACCTAAACCCCAAGGGGGGAAGAAATAATTAAGAATTTGTATGGACTACAGCGGTTTGAATGCAGTCACCAAGACTGAAGCTTACCGCATAACTAGAGCTGATGAACTTATTGAAAGGTTGGGGGCTGCATAGCACCTGAGTATATTTGATCTGACCCCAGGTTACTTGCAGATTGCCGTAAGTCCAGGTGCAAAGAAGAGGTCAGCATTCTCCACTCCATAGGGCCAATTCCAGTTTAAGGTGATGCCCTTTGGTTTGACGAAAACCCCTGCCACCTTCTAAATGTTGGTGAACAGAGTCCTGTCTGGGGTGGAAACTTTCAGTGCAGTTTATCTTGATTATATAGCTGTAATCAGTTCCACCTGGGAGGAGCACCTACTCAAACTTAAAGATGTGTTTTCAGGACCTGTAACATACAGTGTTGACTATCACAGCAGGCAAATGCCAAATAGGGCAGAGTTCAGTGGTGCACTTGGGCCACCATGTTGGTGGAGGCCGAGTACAACCTCTCCGGCCCAAACTCTAGACCATCCTGGATGGGAAGGCTCCTAAAACCCAGACACAGGCTTAAGCTTTTCTTGGCCTGACTGGGTATTATAGGATGTCCATCAAGAACTTTGAGAGGGTTGTGGCTCCTCTGACAGAACTTACCTCTAAGAAACAGCCCAAAAAGGTAATTTGGACCCCTGAGTTTCAGAAGACCTTTCACACTCTGAAGGAGGCTATGAGTTCATCACCAGTCGTACGGGCCCCTGACTGAACAATGCAGTTTGTGGTTTAGACAGATGCTTCAGAACAAGGATTTGGGGCAAAGTTGGCAAAAGTAAATGAAGGGGACCAGGATCAGCCAGTTGCCTTCATTAGCAGGCGACTACTCCCAGAGAGCAATGGTTGAGTGCCATTGAGGGCGAAGCCTTTGCTGTGGTCTGGTCAATGAAGAAGCTGAGACCATACCTGTTTGGTACTCATTTCCATGTTGACACTGACCACAGATCTCTCAGATAGCTCATGCAGATGAGGTGGAGAATCCAAAAATGTTGAGGTGGTCAATTTCCCTGAAGGGGATAGACTTCACAGTGGAACAGAGAACTGGGACTGCCCATGCCAATGCAGATGGACTTTCTAGGTTTTTCTACTTAGCTGATAAGGACTACCAGGGTGTAGGTTAGTTACACATCAAGTTTTGTTTGGAGTGGGGCTGTGTAGAAAACTAATCCTTTTTGCCCCTATGTTCCCCAATGTTTTGACTGACACTGGTGGTTACTGATTCTGAAAGTGCCCTACCCTCTGCTAACCAGGTCTAGGGCCGAAGCTCTGTCCTTAAAAGGTATATGGTAGTTGGTTTCATTTTAATTGGTTAAGTCCGTAGCATATGATAGGGCATGTAGGTTTAGAGACCCCTGTGGAATCAATGCACTTAAGTGTGCACTGCTGTGGTGTCTGGCATCATTGTAAAGTCAGCCCTGCTTTGCAGGCTGGCTCTAAAATAAAACTGTGTCCAAATATGATTTTGAAACTAAAAGTCCTTACAAAATGTAAAACTGTTTTTGTATTACATACAAGTCACCTCTAGGGGTAGGGTGCCTTGTAATTTAAAGCAGGGACATTTAAAAACTGTTTTATATGTCCTGGTGAGGGTATAACAGCCAACATGGTTTTCCCCATTACAGTGCTGCTAGCTCTATAGGCTAACATGGAAAGGCTTTATTAAGCTTCAATAAAGTCTAACTTTTGACAGTACTGAGCTAGCACCATAACTCAAAGTATCAAAATAATTGTTACAATAAATTAAAATACTTGCCATGGTCACATTTATTACAACTATTGCAAGAAAGTAGTTTTAGAACTTGCTTTTCCTAAGTTACCTATAATGGCCCTGTAGGAGCTTCTACTAATTGGCCAGCCTTTGACAGCCTGAGCCAAGCTGTTCTATGATTTGGTGTGGAGACACCTGTGGCTTAAACAATAGAGACATCTGGTGGGAGGAAATATGCTGCAGGCAGATGCCAGGACAGGAAGAGGGCTGAGGAGCTAAACTGGCCTTCAAAGGGAGAAGCACACATAGCATAAGAACCATGCACACACCCACTTCCTTGACCACCAGATGCTGGGAGATCCTCCTATTATATTAGGAGAGGTACAGGAAGGAGAGTGTATGGAAACATAAGCCATATCTGTGGGTTGGGTTAGCCAGACCTGAAATTCAAGGAGAGATGTTCTCCATTTTGATTTTTGTTGAGATGTGCATTATCTGACAGAAATATGCCACACTTCCCATGAAGTGGTCATAACAGAGGGTTGCAACTTAAACACCATTGGTTGGGGTGCCCTCCCTTGTGCCAGCCCAGAATATGGAATAAATATGGGAGAGCTGCAATGCACCTCTCATCCCTGCCTGGTTACATCTGGAGAAGAAGGACTGCTCATCCCATGGACTGCACAAGAGAGGACTGCACTCATAAGCACCTTCTGCACTCTCAAGTCTTCACAACAAAAGGACTTTGCCTGTCTTAAAAGATAAGGAGTAGACTCCCTGATTAGCAACTGGTAGAAAAACAACACCAGCTGACCAGCTTCACCTGGATTTTACTTTGATTGACCAGGTTCATTGTGGAAGTTGTAGTCCCAGACCCCAAGAGGCAAACTAGAGATTCTGAACCCTTGGCTGGTATTGTGGAGCCCCTTTCCTGCACCAAGAAACCTTCATAGAAGAATTTCTGAAAGTTTGGGAACTTTAAGCAAAGTTTTGGGAAAAAAGCTCTATGAGAAGACTGACATTGACAACAAGAGTAAAGCTGACGATGTTGAACTGTGGTTTGGCCTGACTGTGCAGGTGTGCCCCGCTGAAAGCTCTGGAGCTTTTTGCAATAAGTCTTCCAGGACTCACTGATGCATCGCGCTGCAGCAGGCCAAGCTGTTGAACTGAACTCCAGAGTGGAGGTCCCGATCGACATGAAGAGAAAAAGCTTCTAATAAGTTACTAAGTCAGATGGTAAAAAATTGACTGCGCCCTATCGCTCATCGTAGCCGACCCGTACTCCATTGTGGTCAGTCTGAAATTTTGACTTTGTCCCGATCCAGCATGACCAGAACGCCACGGATGGCGCTTTTTACTTCTGGGTGCTAAAATCAATTTTTTTACATTTAAACTTACAAAATGTATATCTTCAGTTACCGATATTGTCAACCCAGACCCATCGGAGGCAGGGCAGATGAAGGAAGTTAATTACAGAACCAGATGTGTCTAGAAGTTTCCCCCACTTTAAAGCTGGCCCAAGTTATAAATATTGGACCCTCAGACTAACTCTTCAGTACAAACCTAGCCCTGTGAATACTACAGGAGAAGAACATCCCTGCTACCAGAGGACAGTCATTCTGCTTGAGGCCTGCCCTGCTCTCTGAGAAGGAAGACTGAACCTGCTCCCTTCATCCCAGGTAGAGTGACTTCAAGGATCAGATAGGTGACCTCTTGTTCTGAGCTAGAGGGACACAACATCTCCAGTGACCTCCCTGACACTGCCCAGCTGACCTGCTGCAGTTGACCTGCCTGGAACTTCAACTGGACCTGCCTGAGACCTGCCGTTCTCTGCTGGAGTGAGATCCTGATCCCCAAGAGGTGCCACTCCATGTTCTGGACCTTTGTCTGACATCGTTTGCGCTTCTCCTGTGAAGTTTTTGGGCTCTTCGTACCTACAACTGGACCCATTTGTCCCAAGATCTTGCTACCAAGACACCCGCCAAAGCAAAGCTCCAGTGGACCTGACTTTTCATGAATTGATACTGTGACTGCCAACAACGCTCTACGAAGCGAGATCTGCACTTCACGCTACAGCATCAACAGCCTGCACTGGGTTTGAAATGAAAGCTGTTTAGGGGTGGTGAGAAATTTTTTGAGATTTGGCAAGGACAGCATTTAGTGGTTGTGAGGGTTTTTTATGGTGCAAGGATGGGTGGAATTTAGAAATGAGGAGGGGTTTCAAAGGTTTGGGGATTCTTGAGGTATAAGCACAGAAAGAAAGTATTGGCATGCAGGAATTAGTGGAATTTAGTTGTAGTAAGGAGATTTTAGATTTCAGAGACAGGGTTAGTTTATGAGTAGAAAGTGCTTTTAGAGTTCAAAGATTGGTGGAATTTAGGGGTTAGGATTGGGTGTAATTTAGGTGTGGTGAGTGGTTTTAGGGTTCAGGGATGAGTAGAGTTTAGGGGTAATAAAACTTGTGGGGTCAAGGCTGGGCAGAGATTAGGGGTCAGGGATGGGAGTAGTATAGATGTGAACAGTTATTGGGGGCAAGGATGAATGGTGTTTTAGGGCTGTGAAGGGATCAGGGGTGGATTGTGTTTAGGGGTGGTGAGAGGCCATTGAATCCAAATACAAATTAACGTCCCCTGAAGAAAAGCTGTGAAATAAATACTTCTGACAAAATGTTATTGTCCTGTAGCCATTGCATTTACACCTTTACTAGTATTCTGTAAACTAATTTTTCAACAATATCATTGTAATCTCAACCATATGTCAGGCCTAGTATTTATTTGGGAAAAATTGTGGGATTATCCAACAGGGACAAGGAAGACCTTGATTCAAAGTAATGGAGGTTGCTGGTAAATAATTCTAGCATTACCTTCTCATCAATTCTTCCTTGTGGCTGTCTTTTTTCAGGGAGGATATTCCAAGCAAGAGTTTCTCATGAAATATTTGAATGAAACCACTTATAGTATTATTTTAATGCGACTCTCCTTTTTATATCCCAAAACATTACTCTTGGTGAAATCTTTTCATTTACCGCAGATAACAATTCTTCTGAAAACTCCCCATATTTGTGAGAAATAGTGTCCAAATCATAGTGGGAAATACAAATTCATGGCCCAGGAATATCTTATGCTTCTGTCCAAGAGGTTGCTGTACACTAGTATACCTATGAACAATCCTTTAAGAAATGGATGACCTGTTCTTCTTCGAAACAACTAAAATAGCTGACTTAAATCAATCGTTAATTGTTGTCATAGATGGTTTATGACCCTAATGATTTGCTACAAATATGGCTAACATAAATCTACAACAAAAAAAAAAGAAAATCTGTATCAAACATATGTAATAACAGTACTTCCCCTAGATATGGAGCAGGTGTTTTTTTCTATCAAAGTGGATGGATCTTGAGCAAATACCTGCAAAATAATTTATTGATTTAAGAAAAAAATTCGAATTTGCTGTATATATTTTACTACATTGTTTTACGCAACCCAAATGTTTTAATTCTAACCATTCAGATTCTAAACATGAACTCATTAAAGTTGCCTTGGAAAGAACTGGCCACCCCATGGACTTGTATATATCGAAAGATGAATTGAAGAGGTCACTCCTAATTTTTATTACAGGGCGATGATGGCCTTCTGGGCCAGAATGAGGTTCTGAGAAGCACTGCTGAATTTCCCTCAGGAGGATGGGAATTGGAGGAAATAAATATAGAAACCCTGACACCCGTCGAAAAGATAGGGCATACATCTTCCAGGCTGCTTGGCAATGATTCCAGGATAAATATTCGGGAGTAGAACATCCGCTTTGGATGCAAATAGATCCAACCTGCAAAACCCATTTTATGAGTTAGACCACAAAACAATTCCTGTTTAAAGTGGACGTTTATTGAAGATCAAAACACACTGCTTAGGTGATCTGCTATTATGTTTTTCACTCCTGCCAGGTAACATGCTGTGAGAGAAATTGGATTTTCTCCACCCTTAGACCTATCTCCTTTGCCATACCCTCTAATTGTTTACCCCCTTCTTGATTTGTGTATGCTTTTATCACTTGACTGTCCATGTGAACTAACACCCAGATTGGCAAACCAAAAGGGAAGCAAATGCTTTCAGAGCCTTTAACACAACCTCTAGTTCCCTCCAGTCAGATGAGTTTAATGATTCTCCCAGAGACCATTGACCCTGAGTGATCACATTTTCTAATATTGCTCACCATTCTATCGCACTGGCATCGGTAGTTACTACAATTGGAAGAGAAGGATCGGGAGATACCCCCTTGAGGAGATTCACATACTTTATCCATCCTGACATCTCTTTCATTGTATGAGATGAGACAGACAGTGCCACTCTGAAGTCCAAACTGAATGGATCCCAATGAGTCAGCAGGTGACATATTAAAGTCTTCCAGGGTAAAGAAACCCATGAAAGAACCACTGTGACTGAAATTATTCTTGTATCTTCAGTCAAGTCCCCACCAGGTTCCAGTCTCTTGCCAGTAATGACATTAGATGCAGTTGAAGAGTCTTCATTCTTCCAAATGAATTGAATACTTTGTTTGATGATCAGTATTTAATGAGATGGAACTAGGTTTGTTTTTCTTGGCTTAGAGTTAACAAAAAGTGTAGTATGGTTTGGCACACCTTTTCAGTATGTTCTTGTGCCTTAAAGAAAGGTGATGTTGAAACTAGTATTTCACCTACATTTCTGAATGCCTTTTAGCTGTACACATTTCTGGGTGCTAAAGGCAGGCCAAATGCAAACTGGTAGTGATCCTCTCCTACCACAAAACATATAAGTCTTTGCAGTTTGGTAAGTGTAATAAGGCATTTTGTAAATATAAGGTTGTCACATAATCCCTTAAGTTAACAAGTAGAACCACTGCCTGAAAAGATAAAATCTTAGGGCCTGATTTAGATCTTGGTGGGAATGGTCCTGCTGTTGTTTTTTCAGCGTTTTTCCCGCCCACCGCCTTGGTTGTCTGCACGCTCAATTTAGATGTTGACTGGTCAGTGGACAGAAGACCATCACAGTCCAACCGCCTCTGCTAGAGTCTTTCTCAAACTGCAATAGCATCAGAGGCAGAAGCTGCTGTCAGAGGGAGTCCCATCAAGATTACCGCTGTCCAGATTACTATGTGCCTTTCCATCAAGGCAACTATGGTGGGGAAACCTCCAAGCGGGAGTTGGTGGAATTAATGAAAAAGGTGTGAACATTTTTGTGGTCCTACCACTGAATCCATCCTGAACACCATTGTCCAGTTCCTTCCTGCGCTACTGGTACTTGACCACCATGCTCAGCCACCCCGCTGTCGTGGAATCTAAGGTAGGCTTTTGTGTTGGGTCTGAGTGTACATTCAATAGTGTATGTATGTTATTGGTGTGCAATGCTATATGTAACAAAAATGGGCAGAACAATTTTCCTACATGTACATTTTGACAGATTCACAACATAAATGTGTATTGAGATGTGATAAGTAGTATTCACCTGTTTCCACACCACTATTGGCTCCCTCCATTAGGTGTCCACCGCAAGGCCTCCCCAGCACAACGGGAACATCTAAATCAGTTTGGTGCAATTTCGCCCGCATGACAGCAACAAAGTACTATTAGCCGGCAGAGAAGACCGCTGTGGTCTACTGTCAATTGCCACAATAAATAAATATGCCGTCAGCTGGATGGAGTACTTGGGACATCAGCCACTGCAGGATGGCGGTAGTCCTGCCAAGATCTAAAACAGGACTTTAAACAAATTTTGTAACCGATTCACGTTGGATGTTTGTCTTAAAATGGAGTATACTCTTTTTACTCCCTGATGAATTTACATCTTTACAATGGCTACCTTCTCAGTAGAGAATCTCCTTTCCTGAGTGCCTCCAGTTTTTCTCTGTCTGAAGACAGATTTGAAATGAGGTTTAACAGGAGAAGAATTGTATTTTATCTCATAACCTTGAAGGGCCCATTAATTTTGAATTTGGTCTATCCACATATTGTAGAATTTCTACAGTCTTCTCCCTACTACTTCCTAATTTTCAGCATAGTCATGCCAGTGGATTCTCAGGAGTGAAAATAGTTGCTTGTGATAGAGGTCTTTTATCACAGGCCACATCCCAACCTTGAGCCTGCCCTCAAAAGGCCTACTTGAGCCTAGCATACTGTGATTACTGTCTTTCTTACAGTGACCAAACAGACCCTGCCCTTGATGATGTTCCTCTAAAATGCTGTAAGAATTTTGTTTCTTCTTTTGATTTTTCATCAATTATTCCAGTTGAGGGCAGAATAATTAGTTCTTAATAACAGCCATTGTCAAATAATAGACTTTTGTGCCAAATCAGTCTTCAAGAGCCACATCCCAACATTTCTACATCCTTAAGTAACCATTTCTGGGGACATTACTGCTGGACATAGATTATCAAATATCTTGTTTGAAAGAAATCTTGCAATTTAAGTCATCATAACCAGCAGCTAAGTGCAGTCTTTGTCTTTTCATACACCTCCATAGGGAGTCTGGAGGATTTTTAGCATAGTTTCTGATGCAAAAGCAGCAAACGTTTCTATTCTAAATGCAACATGTGTGATTGCATATGGTTTTTTCAATGCCCCATTAATTCTTTTATTATGGATCATTTAGCCAAGCTGCCGATATAGATAAGTTAGAAGGCATGCTGATGATAGGAAATTATTTTAACCAACTGAGTGAACTCTTCCTCGAATGATTTAACTGATACCTTTGTGGCAGATATTGTGACAACACATATTTTTCTAAGTCTTTACAATCGCATTCCATTAGGACACAGGATGCTTAATGTACAGGTAAACAATCAGACTTTTCTAGACAATGGAATTGAAAAATTACTCTTCATTCTCTCGTTCAGGAATGGCAAACTCTGTTTTAATCAAATATATTTCATTACTTCAAAAACAGGGGTCCATGTACTAATATTCCCCTAAAGTCTGTGAATCAATTCCTTTGAGTTCATCCTCTCCTTCATGCTCCAAGGAGGGTATTTTTCCACCTTGTGCATGGGATACTGCAGCCACAGCTTTAGTAACAATTTCTTCAACTTTGCTTGTGATGGAGAATTGCCTCTATTATCAGGTGAAAGGTGATTTATGGGAATATTCTTTTGAACAGTCTTAGAGTATGAATTGAAGAAGGGAATTTGATCCCAATAGAGCAAGGGGGCTTTAAAGAAGATCATTCTACCACAGATAATTTTTTTAGTCCCTGGCCGATTGCCCACAAATCGATTGCAGTGTTGGATGGTGACATTTGAAAGTGGTGTAGAGTAAAGGTGGCGGATGAGAGTCTGGCCATCATAAGGGTGGTTCGATGAGTTCTTTCCTAGAGAACCTATTTAAGAAAAGAGTGGACACTGTGCATGTCGAAGAAATGCAAGTGTTCACAACTTTCTTTAGAAGTGGCATGTACATCAGCCCCTTGGCACACCTTTTTCATCACCATTCTGTGCACAGTGGGCAGGATGAACTAATGATCCCAGGGTACCCGTTCTGAACAGTTGACACCTCAGCAGGAAACATGATCTGATCACTAGGACTGCTACTGTACACACTGGTACAATCTTATCACGCACAGTGTATCATAGTTGAAAACATTCTGATAGGCAAATGTTTAAATAAAGTTATCTGAAATTATACATCGTTCTTTCTAGTTGCTTCATATATGTTATACTTCTGCCTTGCTCCATGCAGAACCAATGGCGAGACATCCCGGAAAGTCAAAGTCTATAACGGTATGAAAATATACACACACGGGTAAGTAATAAACCAGAAAGTAAAATGCATGAAAAGAGGACCCAGAGCATGGAGATTAAATAGCACAAAAGTGTTTTGTGTCTCTGTTTTTGAAATATCACACCTGTTCTTTAAATAGCAGCAGAACAATGCTAATTGAACAATTAAAAGTGTTTTCTACTGGGGAGCGAGGCTTGGACTCTGAGAAAAGATGGCAGTCCCGCTGTAAACTCCGCTTGGACGTGGAGCTTATTTCACAAAAAGTGCCTCGTAACGTGGAGTTTTCGAGCCCTGACACTGGCTCTGACATTACAATGTGGCGATGAGTCTGCAGGCTGCGTTTGGTGCCTCCAGCATCTTTATTTAACCGTGGAGCCGCAGCGGTGCTTCTTTTCCTCAGAAACGCAAGCGCCCGCCATTTTGAATTGTGGCGCTCACGCTCCATTTTTTCCTCACAGCTGGGCTTCCCATACAATATTTACTGCCATGAAGTATTTTTCTAATAATAGGACCTTGATTTTTAAGTGGTCCTTTTTAAGTGGTCCTTTGCTCTATATCTTTAATTCTTTGGTACCATGTGCCGAAATATCTCTCTCTTGGGTCTACTGAAATATACTGAATTGCACCACAAGCTACTTCCACCTCAATATTGCATGCTGAGGGAGACTTTTCTTCTTTTTTTATTGGATGTTTTGGCATGCTCTGCTCCTACTGATGCTGGACATCTGCTGATATGGTGATTTCCTCTTATTGGGGTAATTTTTGAAGGCTCTTAAGTGAATGATATATTGTGCTTATACCCCTCTATTTTACTCCACTGAGACTATTTTCTGATTCTTGTTCATTGACTTTGCCTACTTCTACATTGGTGTATGGGAAGGATTCGCAACTATATGTTGCTAGGCATCGTTCCTATCAGCAAGTCAAGATGGCAAGTGACCCTCACACCACCTCCAAATCATCTTTTCAGATGCAAAACCCAAAAGGCACAAAAATGACCCACCGTCTCCTATTTTCTCCTCACAAAATCCAGTACTTGACTCTATTACAGACGAGGTTCGCGGGCTACAACCTTTTATGACCGCTACCAATGGAAAACTGCAGCAAATAGAGGACTGATGGATTGTCATGGAAGGAAAGGTGTCGGAACTTGAACAACGTGTTGGAGACCTTCAAGATATCTCCACAAAGATTCATCTGCTAGAACAAGAGATGCATAAACTGAAACTACACACTGAGGACCTTGAAAATCAAAATCGGAGGAAAAACATACGCCTTTATGGTCTACCGGAAAATATTGAAGGCCCAGATATGCTATCTTTCTTGAAGAAATTCCTCCCAGATCTCTTAGATCTTCAGTCTTCTTCACCTCTCAACATACAGCGTACACACCGTTTGGGTTGTCTTCACCCTAATTCAAGCAAACCACGTTTGTATTATAATTCTCTTTCTTGAATTTACTGAACTAATGCATGTTTTGAAGGCAGTTAAACTCAAACGCTGCCTCACCTGGTCGGGCCATAATATCTTCATTTCTCAAGACATCTCCAATGCTGCGAATGCTCGTTGTAAAGAATTTCTGGCTCTTCGCCCTCAGATGAGACACTTGAATATCCAGTATGGCATTCTACATCCCTGTCTCTGCAAAATCACTCACAGAGGAAATTCACATTCTTTCAACGACCCTCAGAAACTGAAACTATTTCTAAACAGCATTTCCTCTCGCAATATGGATACTAATGTTTAACTTCTTTGTAGTTCACTGGTTGTTACTGTTCTCCTAAGTATACTTCTTTTTATGCTATGTATTTTTTGAATTATATCTATTTTCTCATTTTCCTTTCTCATTTTGTTTGTTTTCTGTTCTGTGCTCATTTCTTTATTACTTAAGAGACTTTTTATTACCTTTTTACTTTTTCTTCCGTCCTTGTCTTCGGCGTCACCATGCTCCACTCATATACTTATTTCTCTTCAATTCTGAATTATTTTCCTTGATCTGTTTACTGATTCCACCTTTCTATCTTTTTCTTCTTCTCCTTCTACCTTTTTTCTTGTTCCTTGGATATTTTCCCTTTCGGATGTTTCTCATCATTATCTTATCTCTATGAGTGTCTTGTTTTATCCCTATTTTTTCTTTTTCAATTTCCTGATTTCATACTTTCACAGCTTAACATTTGTTAAATGGTATCCTCTATTTTTCTTTTTTACTGGTCTTACAGCGTGTTGTTCCTGTATCGATATGTCTTCCCTTAATCCTCCTCATGTTTAACGTTGTCTGGTGGAATGTGGTGGTCTAGGTCACCCTGTCAAGCGTCAAAAAGGTGTTGTCTCATTTATCTAAACTTAATGCTCAGGTTGCCTTTTTACAAGAGACTCATTGCAATGATGTGGATTCTGATAAGCTTAAACGTCAATGGGTTAACCAAATTGTTTTCTCTCCTGCTGTTTACCGCCATGGCGGTATTGCTACTTTATTTCATAAATCAATGAATGCACAAATATTATCGACCGAATGTGATTCCAATGGATGATGGGTTTTGGTTGACGCTAATATTTTCAAAAAGCAAATCACCTTCCTTAATATTTATGGCCCTTCAAGCCTGATCCACAATTTTGGTATTGTATCAAATTTAAATTGGCCTCTATCCCTAACCCCAATATAATCATCGGTTGCGATTTTAACAATTGGCTAGATCCTTTTTCTGACAGAAAATATAATGCAAATTTAAACCTGATAAAACCCATAAATCTTTTCAATCTGCCATCACCTCTCATCCGTTGTTTGATGTATGTAAAACATGTAAGCCAGACATTTGTTAATTTACTTTATTTTCACCTTTTCACAATACTATGTCCCACATTGACTATATTTTAGATACTAAATCATTGCTTACCTGTATCCATACCTCTGAAATTGTTTCTATTTTTATTTCTGACCATGCATCTATATCTGCCTCTTTTGATCTGTCCCTAAATCCGTACAAACATGGTCGTTGTTGTCTTAATAATCACTTGCTTTCAGACCAAACCTTTATTTCTGAAGCCACCTCCTTGATTAATAAATTCTTTCACCTTAACAAACCTTCAGATACCTCAACATATAATAATGGGGACGCTTTTATAGCATCCTTTAGAGCCTTTACCATTGCTTATTCTGCAAAGAAAATGAAATGACTAGCACCCTTATGCATCAAGCCAAAATCCAGTCGGTAAAATACCGAATCCTTATTAGCTCCCGGTATTAAGTAAAAAATACCCAATCCCAATGCATCAACCCAAAAGCAGAAATCGGTATTTAAGGAATCCTTAAATAGCGATTCTTTAAATAGGGATTCCTTAAATACCGATTCCTTAAATAGCGATTGCATTTAAGGAATCCCAAAGTGAGATTCCTTAAATGCAATGCATCAAAGTTAAAAAATTAGCGATTTCGCTAATAAGGGGAGCAAATTACCATGAAGATGAACTGCATGGTAATTTGCAAAAACTTTGAAAAATGCACTTTTGTGCATTTTTCAAAGTTTCATGTTGCGCACACACATGCCCTTAGAGCATGTGTGTGTGCAACATATGTGCACATATCATTTTCAGGGGTGCAACAGGGTGTCCTTTTGACATCCTGGCACCCTTGAAAGTGCTCCAGCTATTAGCGATTCGGTAATACCGAATCGCTAATACAGAATGGCTTTACATTCATTCCTATGGGCCTCCAAGCCCATAGGAATGAATGGGTAGGTATTCCTTATTACCGATTCGGTATTACCGATTCGGTAATAAGGAATGTTAAGGAATCGCTATTTGAATAGCGATTCCTACATGCATAGCCTTTTGCTATTCCTTATTAGCGATTCCTTATTTTTCGCTAATAAGGAATCGCAAATGCTAATGTTGATGCATATGCCCCTTAATTCTCAATACTATGACACTCTTCAATTGATTAAATCTCTGGAACACAATTACTTTTCCTCTAATTCTTCTTCCACTCTGCAAGAATTGATTAAAGCTAAGTCTACCTTGAATAAAATTGCTACTGCGGATGCTTGTAACATTCTCCTTAAAATTAAATCTAAATTTCACGGAGGCCAAAATAAGGCAGGGAAAATGTTAGCCAACTATTTAAAAAACAAATCGGAGCGTAAACATATTGGTCCTATCCACTCAGAAACAACCAATAAGCTTCTTTCCTCTAATTCAGACATTATAGGTACATTTCAATCATATTATGAACTTTTATATACAGAAGATACTTCTCCATCTGAAAATGATTTCAAAACTTTTTTCCAGGGTATTCTCAAACCTCCTTCCCTTCCTGACACTTTTTTACCTTTTGAAAATGATATCTCCCTTCAAGAGATAACTGATGTTCTTAAATCTTTAAAAAAAGGCCAGAGCCCCAGGACCGTATGGTTTTTCAATTGAACTTTTCTTAACTTTTTCCACAGTTTTTGCCCCAAAACTACTGGACCTTTTTAACTCATTCCTTTCTAACTATAAAGCATATGGCTCTTTTTTTAGAAGCCCTTACTGTTGTTATTCCCAAACCGGGCAAAGACTTCTCCTTTTGTAAAAATTTCGGACCCATTTCACTGATTAATTATGATTGTAAAAGTTTTGCAAAGATTTTGGCTTTCCGTCTAGAAAAGATTATTCCTCATCCTATTAAACCAGATCAAGCTGGCTTTTTTAGGGGTTGTCTTGCCTCTGACAATGCTAGAATGTTTTCCAATATTTTTGCCCTTGGTAAAAAGTACTCCCCCCCCCTTAGCTGCCCTCTCACTTGATGCTGGAAAAGCTTTTGATCTAATAAATTGGCATTATATATTTAATAATTTTAAATGGTTTAGTTTCGGTCAGAAGTTTATTTCTAATATCAGGTTACTATATTCTGCCCCTCGTGCACGTGTTTTTGTCAATGGGGAGAGAAGTTGGCCTAACGGCTAGGGCGCTCGACCTCGGACCTGGGGAACTGGGTTTGAGTCTCGGTAATGACACTGAACTTCCTGTGATTCTGGGCAAATCACTTAATCTCCCCATGCCTAACAAAAAATGAATGTGTGTCGTCATGTAATGTAACTGGTGCTATGTAAAGCGCTCTGATACCCGATTGGATTCGGCTCAAGTTTGCGCTATATAAAACTCTGCACAAAAAAAAGATCTTTTTTCCTCATACTTCCACTTGCAAAGAGGCACTCGCCAGGGCTGTCCCCTTTCTCCATTACTTTTTCACCTTTGTTTAGAACCCTTTCTTGAGCGCATTAGGCATAACCCTAATATCACTGGTTTTAATCTCAATTTCCATCAAATCAAACTCTCTGCATACGCAGATGATATCCTTGTTTATATGTCCAATCCATGTAATCATCTTCCCCATTTCCTACAAGAGATTTCTTTGTTTTCCACTGTTTCTGGTTGCAAACTTAATTTCTCCAAAACTGAGGTTTTACTCTTAAATTCCTCATGTTACGTTTGATGGGACCAACTTCACTTAGTGCCCCCAAAAGATTAAATACTTTGGAACATGGTTTTCATCAAACATCCCTGATACTTTAGCCAATAGTTTTTCGTCTTTGAAACTCAAACTTACCAATTTGTTATCCTCTTGGTCTCCATTATTTTTATCCTGGTGCGGCAGACTTGATACGATTAAAATGATGATTGTATCCCAAGTGCTTTTCCTGCTCTCAATGTTACCTTTTAAAATTCCCAAATATGAATTTTCTCAGACTAACTCTATTTGTACCAAATTCTTATGGAACAACAAATGAACCCGTATTGCTTTATCTACGTTAATTAGACCAAAATCTGAAGGTGGTGTCCGATTTCCTGATTTTAAATTGTATCATGCTGCTTTTTTGATTCGCCAATTTTATGCAATGTCTAGAGATTACCAAGATTTTCCTATGCCAACATGGGTTGAAGTTGAACGTTCATTGTTGAATGATTTTTGTTTTCAGGACATTACGCTTATGACCAATTGCACTTTAATTTCTTAATACCCTATATTTAAATACTCTCACTATCTTCTACATAACCTTTTCTTCCAAGGTTTTGATCCCTATCAATCCTTCTTAGCTTCTTCCATTTGGTTTAACAAACATATTAAGTTCCCTCACAAATCTTTCTACTACAAGCACTGGAAAGTGTTGGTCAATAATTCACCTCTATCCTTTCCCCAGTTACAAGAGAAATGTAATCTTCCTGACTCTTGTCTACATCAATATAATATACTCTTTCCTGATCTCCAAACCTTTCTACAAACCCTTAATTCCAACCCCTCCATACTTCTTTTACTCCTGTTATTCCCCTATTTCAAACTCCTCTTGACCCAACCCCAAGTGATTCTTTTATATATAGGACCTTATCCTCACCTACTACTATTCAAAATAAATCTCCTATCAAATTGCTTTGGGAACAAGACTTATCTCAAACACTTTCTGTTTCTCAATTGAACCGAATGTGGCAAAAGATTTTTAAGACTTCTAAAGCTGCCAATATTACACAATCCCTATATTTAATTTACAACAGAGTTGTAGTTACTCCCCTTTTTCTATACAAAATTGACCAATCTATCTCTCCATTATGTTGGTCATGTCTTTTCTCTGAAGATTCGTTGATGCATTTATGTTATTATTGTCCCAAGGTTTATAACTTTTGGAAGGCTATATGGTCGAAATGTTTATTGATTTTTACTTGTGATGTACCATTTGCAATTCATAAAATCTTTTTAGTTACCTTGTCTGCGGATTTTGATCAGCTTCTTTCCAAATCTATTTTATTCAACCTTTTTATTGCTATTGCCTTTAAAGTTATATTTACATGTTGGAAAGATCATTCTAAGATATCTTTTTTGTTATTGTGAAATTTGATTTGTGATGAACATAGAATTGCTTCTGTCTCTCACTCTTCTATTTATTTAAAGATAAAATCTGATTTACAATGGTTACCTTTTTTCAAAATTTTTATCCTCACACTCATCTTTCTTATAACATCCATTTTCTACTATAATCTTTAATCCTCCCTTCCCCTTTCTCTCTTTCCTCTCTTTCTTCTTTTCCTTCTTCTTTCTCAATTATTTTCTTGATCTCTTTCATATATCAAATCATTTCAAATATAACATCTTCTCTAATGGAACACATTCCTTTATTACATTAATGTATTCTCTTTATTCTTATTTTCTCCTTTCCTCTTACACATGTATTCCTTTCTTATTACAATATTTGCTATTGTCATTATGTATTGTTTTTGCACTAAGAAACATATGTAATGTTCTAAATCTGTGTTCATTATCTATATAAAAATTATTTAAAAGAAAAAAAAGTGTTTTCTGCTCTTCATATTTGTTGACAGCTCCGACCACCTCTGTGTCCAGTGTGTGTAATTGTCTGCGCACACATATTTTTGACAACTGCTAGTGATACTGATACACACATGCATGTGAACATCTAAGAGTCAGTTGATACAGGAGGCCACTATAACGTCGTAACCACACATCGGCCATAGTTTGCATTAAACCTTTTGAGATAAATACATACATTTTCAAGAAACAAACCCCACATATGAGGAACATGTTAAGAGTAAGTGAAAGTTTAAACACATCAGCTGCTAGAACTGTCAGATAATTCATGTGACATTTCTATGTGTGATTTCAATTTGAAGAATGAGCCGGCTGGCCAGGACAGGAACTTGGTGTTAGTAGCCTGGCTCAGTAACAGGTGGTTTGAGGGGGGAGTTGTTAGCCCATGCTGCTACTCAACTCATTTCCTCGTCTTGACGGCAACTCCAGTCCGAGTGCTGCCTTTGTTTCAGACATTCACTTCAAGGTCAGGAATAACATCTCTATCTCCCTCTTTGTGCATAATGCTGTACTAGCAGTGCGCACAATCAGGAAAGAGAGCAACTTCCACACCAATCCAGATGCTACTCTCATGCTCAGCAGCATGAGAGCAGTGCCAGGATTGGCAGGAGCAGTCTTCCTCCCTGCTCCTGCTGGCACTGGGGGCCTGTGCCTGCTCTCCACCAAGCTTTCTAAGACAGCTGAGTGGAGAGGTTTATAGTCTGCGTGTCAGCCTGCCTGTAGGAAGACAGTCGTCCAAAATGACATACACGTTATAAACTTATGGTGTGAGCACCACTCCTCTGCTGCCAGTCAGAAGGAGAGGCCCGCCCCACACATGTCTCGGCTAGAGAAAGGGGAAAATAAATTGGGACTACATCAATGTATTCCCATTTTATTTTTCACCTTTGTGGCACTGGTAGAAGAGCGGTGACGCTCATCTGCCCTGATGGAGGGGCTGATGTTAAACAATTGAAGAGGGGAGAGCCTTTTTTCTTGATTTTAAATCTGCATTTGACTGAGTAAACTGTAAACTTTCACAAACCATGGGAATTCCAGAAGATATGCTGAGAATCTTAAGAGAACTCCATATTAATAATAGGGCGAGGGTAATAGTGGACAAAGGGGGGCCTCCCAGGGAAAGTAATCATGAAAAATGGGTTGCACCAGGGATGTGTGCTGGCTCCAACACTCTTTGCATTGTACATAGCAGATCTGCCCAAAACATTACAGTTTTCACAGTAATTTTCACCACAAATGGGAGGCTCTCATATTCCCTGCCTCCTTTATGCAGACGATCTGCTAATCTTAAATATCACTCCAATCAGCTTCAAAAGGAAATGGAGGAGTTTAGTTATTATTGTGAAGAAAAGGATCTGGTGATACTTTTTGGAAAGACTAAAATGATGGTATTTGGGAAAAAGAATGTGGGAAAGGTATGGTTTATTGGGAAGACCCCAGTTTAGGAAGTATTAGAATATAAGTGTCTGGGGATGGTTTTTACTAAATCTCACTCCTAGAGGTTGCACATAGATATGCTGAAATCCAAACCCTGCTCAACTGTTGGCGTATTGAAAAAATGTAAAAGTGATTATGATGATCTATCACTACACTGAGTCCTCGCTACATTTAGATTTATGGTTCTCCCACAATTTCTGTATGGGGCAGAGGTACTGGGTTTGAGTGGGTATCGGGCTGGACAAAGATGGAGTGTCTGTGTTTAAATAATTTCCTCTCCTTACTAAAATGCACAATGGCCCAGGCAATAAGGATGGAAACTGGATTAGAATCAGGGTCACCAATAGCTTTGATTGAGTTTCTGAGGCAAATTAATGATATCAGAACAGCCAAAAGAAGCCTCCTTAAGCAAAGATGAAAAAATGAGTAATTACAATGCTGCTTACTCTATCACCCTGCCAAAGATTGAACTAAAGATGATGGGGGGAGGGTTAGGAGAGACAAAGATCTGAATTACTAAAAGAAAGAGGCATTTGTAGTTAACATCTGTGCAGTCTGGGAATCCAATATTTCTTCACCCTTATCTGCATAAATTGCCTTACTACTGAGGCCGATCCTCCGTTATGGCGGAGGAGCGTCTCCCCACTGCTTTTAAGCAGTGAGAAACATGACATAATAATAACTTATAGTTATTATCATGTTATGCTTCATGTCCTGCTGCTTTGAAGGTGGGCAGGGCTGCTCTGCTCTCTGAGCAGGGCAGGGGAGGAGTGGTTTGCCTACTCCTAAGTGCGCAATGACTGTTTGGTCAGCCCTCTCGGGCCACTCCAAAACAGTCATGTGCACTTTCACCGTTCTCCATGCAGACTGCTTTACAGCCTGCATGGAGAACATGCCTACCCATCCAGCTGACATGGCGCTCAGACTAATCACAGCGCTGCATTACAGCATTGTGATTGGCTTAGGGGAGGGAGCCTGGCTGCCTGCTTCCTGTCAGAGTCGGAGGCAGGAGCGCAGGAGCAGAGACGTGGGACCCGGCCTCAAGGTAACACCCCCCTCCAACCCTTGTGCCCACCCCTTGCGAGCCATGCCGGCGGCCACTGCCTAACTAGGCAATGTGCAATGCAATCCTAAAAAAAAAAAAAAGTTGGTCTGTATCTTCTGTAGTCTCGCCCAGCTGGAATAGCATCTTTTAAAAATTCAGACAGATTATGTAGCTGTGGGATAAATATGCATTTAACAATCCTACATATTGTACTGGACAGTTTTTATATTTTAAATGTACGTCAGAATATGTTAGAAGCTGTGTTTTTAAAATATAATGTAAGGGAGAGATCAGCAAATTTTTTTTTTTTCTTCATATGTAATATATGCATGTAGTTTGCACATTGGCCAAAAATGTTATGGCTTTAAAAGATGTCATGCCTGTGATGAGCAAATTCAGGATTCTTCGCAGATTTCACCATTTCTATTTTAAAGAGTGTTGTAATACTTTGTTTCAAGGATTTGCTATTTATAGTTTGAGAGATATTGGGGGATACTTACAATGAAATGGCGCAGTGCGGCACCGCAAGAAATCTTGCTGCGTCATTTAAAAAATGCAGGGATGCACAGTATTTAAAGGAATGCAGCGCACCCCTGTGCTATCCCCGGCACAAAAGCAGCAGCTGTGTGCAAACGCAGGCAACCTTGCACCTTGGTACAAGAGAGGTTGTGTTGCAGGGATGATTGTGTTTGTGCAGAAAGGGACATCTTCCTGCACATAAAGAATTAATTGTGTTTGCTCCTCCGATGAGAAAGAGCAAAAAACAAGGAGAAACACAAGTATTTCTCCGCGTTGCGCCACTTTAAACCTCCCCTTCAAATGCGTTTGTTTTTGGCGCTGGCACAAATTTACTAATCCTTGTAAATCTGGGGAAGTGCCAAAAAGCCATGAGTGTTGCGTGGGAACACCCACAGCAACACCCATGACACGCCCCTTTAATACAGAATATTGCATGAAAGGGAGCCATATTTACAAGGCCTTGTAAAGCCACTCAAAGTGGTTTTGCATGGCCTTGTAAATATGGGCCAGCACACAGCGCCACCGAAGCATCAAAAAAAGGGACGCTCCGCTGACGCTAGGGGTTTGTAAATATGCCCTAAAGCCGCGAATAAACTTATTTATGAAGTGAACTGAGATGACAGAAATGTAGATAACAAGTGTCTTCTCTTCTGTTAGCACTTTAGGCTCTCCATACTCCTAGCTTCGGCAATCCAGTAAGTTTGCTATTGCTAGATGTTATTTTATACTACCCGTTCCTGGGAAGCTCTTTTGCCTCTTTCGAGACTGCACCAGGACTGGGAAACTACGAAGGCTATCCCCATTATGCAGAATAATATGTTTTCTTCAAGCAGAGCACCTGACATTGTCAGAACACACTGCTTACAGAGACACGGTCACCACTACTGTCGACCCCTCCCAGCAATAGTGATTTAAAGAGAACCCAGCACCTGCTACAGCACCAAGCAAAGCCCGCAATGACCAGCGCTTCAGATACCCCAAACAGCTAAAGCACAGCTGGCAACTACAACTTCGAATTCATTTAATCTCTCATTTCCTTACGTTCAAAGCATGCTGTGGAAGGAAGGCACACATGTCTGGATGGAGGGAGTACTGAAGAGGTTATTGGGAGGTAGCTGGAGATTACATACAAAAAACAATAAAGGAAATAAAAGAAAGACAAAGAAAGCTTTCTTGAAAACAGCAAAAGTGGTGGGAAGACATGTAAAAGCTTGTTTCTCCGGCTTGGAAGGACCTCACCAAAAACTGACTGTGAACATGAAGACCTATGAGAAGTTAATGTGCATTGTCAGCTTCACCGCATGTTATGACCGCAGGATGTAACATGCACAAACAGGAATTAAACGAAATACCCATAGGCCAAAGCACAATTGGCGCGGATCTCAAGAAAAAAAGTGTATTGCCTATTTTCGAAATGCAGTGTGATCACAGTCTGTTTTCTTTAGATCTATCCTCAAATGTGACGTTTGAATCTTACTATTACCTTGATATTTTCTGTAGTTATTTAAAACGGACTTTGCAGCTTTTATAATCTCCTCTCAAGCTGGTGTAAGTGTCGCAAGGCACTTATAAAGGGAATGGAACTGCCTGAGACAAGATGGAGTATAAAACGCGAGGGTAAGGAGAAACTTCCCTGACCTTGGAGAGACCATCCAACCATATTTATTTCCCAGCAGGTGCAGACAGCTTATCAAATAAAACTTGGTTTATACTTTCTCCAGTTTCAATTATCTGTAGCAAATCTGCCATAACCGAAATAACTCTAATGCTATAATATTATTGTGGCATGAGCTACAATTTTATAGTGGCAGTTGCAGAATTTTACAGTAACCGTAATAGTGAAGCCAGAATTTTACTGTAACACTATAACTTCATTATAGCTTTTGTTTCGTACTCTCTGATTTGCATAATCACAGGATACAATAAAGTCAACATTTCCATTGACAATGTTAAGTATGTGCTGTGAATGTCATATAGAATTTGCTGACATTGTAAAATATGTGATTGCAGAATAAAAGCAGGAGAGCTTGAATACAGTTGGTCTTCCGTATATATGGCAGAGTGATACATTACAAGAGCAGATACAACAGAAAAAATGCACGACTATTTAAGAATATTTTATCTTAATGAATCTATTTATTTAAGAATTTTAAAGTATATGTCTAGCTATCTTGAGGAACTCTGGGCCAGACCGAAAACACGATACTAAAAACATACAGTTGTTTCTCAACTGTCGAACATCTGTCTTCAAAACAAATTGTAGACAGTACTGTATATTACAAAGAGCTGAAAGAACACGATGTTCAGTGTCTGCTTAGGCTATAAACTATAATCAAGTTCCAGAGTGGCTTATGCTACATAAGTGAGTTGACTTTTAATAAATGTTGGATTGCTTGCACCTTTTGCCCCATTTCATGAATCATCATAAAAGTTTCAAAGCTCAAAAATGTTCCGGATCAGTTCAAGCTTCTTACATTTCATGCAGATCGCTTATATGTTATAAATGTGTGCTTCAAATTGAAAAGTCATTGGCCATTGTTTCTCACATACATTTATTAATTTGCTGGAAATAGGGAGACTAATTTTTTGATAAAAAATAAGAGGATGTACATTTTCATCTGCATAAGGCAGTTCAGTTTTCCATTGGCTTCATGGACCAAACTTTGCATCTGGTCCAGGGATCCGATTAGTTTCAATACCCTTTACCCATGTCTTGTCTTAAATGTGTAAATGACATTCCCTGGGCCTATGTTCTGTGACTAGTAGACATGCAGAAGTAACTAAAGTGCATTGTCTGTGGCCATGGTCTGTTAGTAACAGTGCTCACAGTCACTGTATCCTGTGACAATGCGCTTTGAATGTTGGACAATGTACCTCTCCATGCCCAGTGAACATTCCGTATGATCCTAGGACATGAATTCTATACACTTCCTGTTAGACCTGACAGCCTTAAGGTGGTCTTCCCCAAAGCTTTTGCCTGCTTCCCTCATATCTTTGCTGAATTATTTTTGGTGGATTAAGAATTTGAGCACTTTACCACTTCTAACCAGTGCTAAAGTAAAGTGCATGTGCTATCTCCCTTAAACATTTTTTCATTGCTGTATCGACAATTGGCACATTTAATTTAATTTACTTATCAGTCCCTAGTACAGTGCTGTTAGATCTGGGGGTCTCTAGTTGGCAGGGTAGGTACCACTGTCCAAGTAGGGACCCTTGCTTCTAGTCAGGAAAAAGGGGGGTACACTGTTAAGATAACCCCTGCTCACCCTCTAGGTAGCTTGGCCTGAGCAGTCTAGGCTATCAATGTGTAAAGTATTTGTACCAACACTCACAGTAACACAGTGAAAACACCACAGATTTACTCTAAACCAGTTTTAGAAAAATAAGGTATCTTTACTAAAAACCTCACAAGACCAAATACTACAGAAAAACCAACATACAATTAAAAAGGTTACTTTAAAGATAGTTCAAGAGTTTGTAGAAAGTACTCCAGGATGTAAAAATGAGTGTCCTGCACAATGCGACTCTCAATGCACAAAATGCGACACTCTTGTGCCCAACAGTACCTGTAGTTGCGCCAAGGTTCCCAAAAGCTATAACAATTTTATTTATTTATTTAGTGTTTTCTATAGCGCGGACATGACCCTGCGTAGGGTATCAGAGCGCTTTACAACTGAATTTCGGTGAAGCAGAACCGAATACATTACAAGTCATTAGATGCCTACCAAGTTTAGAACAGAGCATTAGGCAGCAAAAGATAATATATACACATATTGAATTACCATGAGTAGTTTAAAGTAAAAGTAAAAGACTACAATTTGAACATGTATATACAGGCCCATATAAGGTTAGAGAGCAGCTAGCGGGCACATGGAAAAGTCATGATAGGTTTGTAGACTGTGACCAAGATGTACTTATGGGTAACCCTGGGCGTAGTTCGCGAAGTAGCACTTCGCGAAGCTACGCAAAGTGCAGTTCGCACTACGCGAGCTACGCGTAGCACTTCGCGAACTGCGTAGTACATTGTTCGCACTGTGCCAGATGTCGTTTTGAATGATTGCACAGTGCGGACAAGCAACCGGCACTGTGCAATCATTGAAAATGGCATCTTGCACAGTGCGAGCTGTAATTTTCTGCTGCTCGAGTAGATTTTTACTCGAGCGCCAGCTTTCTCAACGCGAACTGGTAGTTTCTCATCGCGAGCGGTCGCGGGCATACGCGACCACTCGCAATGAGAAACCTGACCTCCTCGCGTTTGGAATCTCGCCGGGAGGTTTATTTTCCATGCTCGCGATCGCCAACTTGATGTTGCTGATCGCAAACAAGGAAAAAGTCTCGCCGGGATGTCATTTTGCTTGCTCGCGGTCGCCAACTTGACGTTGAGGACCGCGAGCAAGCAAAAAATGACTGCAGCACTACGCAACACTACGCTACGCGTGTTCGCACTGTGCTACGTGCAGTTCGCGTAGTGCGAAGTAGCACGAACTTCGCAAACTACGCGAGCGTAGCGTAGTGCTTTGCCCAGGCTTACTTATGGGAGAAATTTCCTCATATAGAATGCTTTTGCTTCCTTTTTGAATGCCGTGATGGAAGGAATTCTTCTAATGTTAGGGGGGATAGCGCTCCAGATTCTTGGAGCTGCCCCGGAGAATGCTCTATCATAAGTTCTTTTCTTACAAAAGCGAGCCGGTTTCAATAGAAGGTCTGCATGGCTCCTGGAAAATCAGCACCCTCCTGATAGCGTGAGTTTTTTTACGAGGTAAACTGGAGTTTTGAGATGTAATGCTTTGTGCGTGATGCATGCCAACTTGAATTGAATTCTTTTTTCGAAGGGCAGCCAGTTAAGGGCTTTCAAGTGAGGGGTGATGTGGTCGAATTTTTGGATCCAGATATAAGTCTTGTGGCAGCATTCAGACATGCTTTCAGTTGTGCTGTTGAGATCTTGGGGAGGCCGGCCAAAGTTGTGCAACCATACTCAATGCTTGATATAACCAGTGCCTGAACTGCTGTCTTGAGATCTGTGATATTTAGGAATGGTTTTAGTTTCCGCAGGTAACTTAAATGGAAACGGGTGTTTTTTGCCATTGAGTTAATGTGAGCTAACATGTTCAGGTTTTTGTCCAGAGTAATTCCCAGAGATTTAGTAAAGTCGACAATCTTCGGAGTACATTTTAGAGCAGTGATAGTGTCGGTCCATTCTACTATATTTGATTTGCTTTTTTGGGGTGTAATCAATAGGAATTCTGTTTTCTGGGTGTTTAGCTTCAGGTGGTTAGCCGTTAACCATTGGATGGTTCTCGATAGTGCATGGTTCATGGTCTTTATCTCTTCAGATGATGAGACCTTGATGTACAGCTGGGTGTCATCGGCGTACATGTGGAACGAAATGTTCGCTTTTTGTAGTATATCCGTTAGCGGTTCTACGTAGAGGTTTAATAGTGCCGGATATAGTGTTGACCCTTGCGGAACTCCGATATTGTTGCTGGATGGTCCTGAGAGGGTTTGGTTGACTATGAATTTTTGTGATCTATTCTCGAGAAAGGATCTAAACCATTTAAGGACAGTTCCCTCTAGACCCATTCTGTTTTTCAACCGATCGACTATTTTTTCATGGTTCACCGTGTCGAAAGCCGACGACAGGTCCAACAGGATAAGGAGGCATGTTTTGTTATGGTCAAGTGCCAGTAAAGCGTCATCTACTATCTGCAGAATAGCTGTTTCTGTACTATGGTTTGGTCTGAAACCGGATTGGAAACCATTTAAAAGATTGAATTTTGAAATATGAAAACTCAGTTGTTGTTGGACACATTTTTCCAGAACTTTGGCTAGCATGGGAATATTTGTTACTGGTCTGAAGTTGTTGGGATCAGATGGGTTCTCTGTAGGTTTTTTAAGAGGGGAATGACTTGACCAGTTTTTAGGCAGGCCGGTATTTGGACTTGTGACAATGAAGCGTTTATGACCTTTGTCCATGATGGGATTAGTAGGTGGTTTATCGCAGGCCAGCACTTTGCCGGTATGGGATCGTTGTAGTGATTGTTAGGTTTAGTGGTTGACAAGATCTTCGCAATGTCTAGTTCGCTGACCGGCTTAAATCTGGACCACTGAGCCTTGTTTTTTGGTTTTTCTAATTCTTGTTGATTATGCTGATCCATTGAGAAGTCCTTATCTCTTTCCATGTTTTCGGCTGCCTTTTTGAGCTCCCTCTCCAGTGCGTTGGCTTTGTCTGTAAAGAAAACGGAGAAGTCTTCACTATTCAAGGTCGTATTCGTGATGGTTGGTGTGGATTTGGCAGATTTATTTGATTGATCTTTTAGAAGATCGAATAGTTTCCTTGGTCTGTTTACTGCATTATCCAGTTCTTTCCTGAAAAAGTCTTTCTTAGATTTTAGAATGCTTTATTGTAAGCTTTTCTGGATTGTCTCAGTTGGGTTAAGTGGGGCGACGAAGGGTGTTGTCACCATTTACGTTCTGAGAGTCTTAGAGACCTTCTTTCTTCATTAAGGGCGCCGTTTAACCACGGGTTTTTGTCTTTGTCAGAGATTCTTTTTAGTTTAAGTGGGGCTATGTCCTCGATGATGCTTGACATTGTCTTGTTATAGTGCAGCGTGATGTCATTGACGTCAACCATGCTCTTAGGTGGCTGCAGGTCTATTTCACAGCGCACTGCTGCATTTTCCAAGTTAATTCTGCTGGTGTCCCGGGTCCATTTTTTTGGTTTAATAGATTGTGCGGTCGATTTGGTTTTTCTGAAAGGAATTACGAATGAAATTATGTGGTGGTCAGACCAATCACAAGGGGTGATTACGATTTTCTCGATCGCTTTCTCTTTTGCTAATATCCATTCTAAGGTGGAGCCTTTAGAGTGGATAGGGAGTTGACATCCTTGAACTAACGCTTGCTCTTCCAGGAATGCTTTAAACAGTGCGATCTGACTATCAGAGTTATCCTCCCAGTGAATGTTGAAGTCTCCTAGGAAGATATCATTAGATTGCAGATTAGAGTTGGTGGTTATAATTTCTATCATCTGGTCTATGAACATGTTCTTAGTACCAGGTGGGTGGTAGATTGCATGTAATTTACAGGTTTGGTTATCTGTCGATCTAAGTGACATGCCCAGATATTCACACGATTCTAAGGGGTCAGCCTGTATTTTTGTGATGGTTATGTCTGATCTGTGTATACAGGCAATGCCTCCTCCCATTCTGTGACATCTGTCCTGTCTTAAAATCCGGTAGTTTGGGGGAACTAATAGGTCTAAGCATGGAGAGGACGAGTCAGAAAGCCATGTTTCTGTTAAAATGGTTACGTCAATTTCCTGGTTTAGTATGAGGTCAGCTATGTCAGATGCGTGTTTATTCGCTGAACGACAGTTGAGTAGTATGGCCCGGATGTGTTTTTGGGAACTGATTGTAGGCAAAATAATCTTTCCTGGCAGTAATGGTACATTCTTTAGGTTGCTAGCATTTATCCTTCTAGTGTTTGACTTTGAAGTTCTACCAGCGTTCGTTGGGATAGTTTGGATCAGGCTCTCACCTATCGGCGTAGGAATAGGGTCATATGTAGACAGGATGGAAAATATCTCGCTGTCTGTCAGATAGTTAAGTTGCGCCCGAGGGCGGTAAATTCTGTTTGCTGCCTCCATGGGGGTGGAGCGGCGTTTAACTTGTGTTTCATATGAGGAATTCTGAAGATCCTCCATTTTAGTGAGCCATTGTTCAGATAGGTATAACAGGTTCTTCATATCTCTAATAGCGAGAAGCATGGCTTTGTGAGTCTTGCTAGATTGTACACTGAAATTATTAGATTCCCTAATAGTTTGATGGGTTCTAATCTTTTCCAAGTCTAATATGAGTTGGGCGTTAGTGGGCGGTTGTGTGGGTACCCCTAACGGGGGGTTAGCTGTGTATATCTCTGCCGGATCTGTGCATGATATTTTGTGATTAGATACAGATGCACGGATCCCTGTGTTGGTCACTTGGGGAACTCTCCCGTTAACTTGTTCAACAAGTGTAGTTCCCGACCTGCAGGCTGTTCCCAGTAGCGGGTTGGAATCAATGTCAGAGGTGGGAAGGGAGCTAGAGTCAAAGGGTATGGTACCTAGTGACCGCTGAGTGCTGCGGTACCCTTCTTCTGACTTACTAGTTACGTGATTTAGTTGTTGGGGCTCATCATTGGTGGAAGTGCATTCCCATGCCAACTCAAGATCCGACTGTTGGAGTTCTATCTCCCCGAAGGAAGGATGGGAGCTAGAGTCAAGGGGTAAGGTGACTAGTGTTAGCTGAGTGTTGAGACCCCCTTCTTCAGACTTACTGGTTTCATGATTCAATTGTTGGGGCTCATCATTAGTGGTGGTGCATACCAATGCCAACTCATGGCCTGACTGTAGACGTTCTAATTCCCTGGAGGCAACCGGAATGCCATCATTCGAACACCCAACTACCTGAATTGTCATTTGGGGCTCATCTTTGGGGTTTCTGCTCATTAGTGTGTTAGTGCTACCAATTGCGCTGTCATACAATTTATTGGTCTCCTGGTTGGACGGTTGTGGCTCATCATTGATGTTTATGCACTCTAGCATCAAAACATGATTAGACTGTTGGTAGTCAGTCTTGTTGACGATTTCCATCACAGCCTGTTGGTTCCCATGTGTGACGAGGGGTTGAGGAATCCTATTAGAATGGTAGTTTCTTGAGGTGGGACTACTGAGGACATCGTTTTTTAGTATTGAGAAATATTCATCAAAACGTTCCAAATCTTTGTTGGCAGCTTGAATGAGGAACGTGCCGTTTTTATAACACGTTATGTTTAATGATGCTCTCAGTTTTCGGGACGGTGTGATGAGCAATTTTGTTCCGTAGGGAATGTTTTTTGTTTCCTGTATTTTCATCGAGTTATTTAATGTATTTCTCCACTTAGCTATTTTAGTAGTAAAGAAGATGAAGTCATTAATAATCGCGCCTTTTTTTAGGTTAAAAGATGGATCTAATATAAGCGTTTCAGGATTAGTTCTGAGCAGGTTATGTTTAAAGGTTTTTGAGGCGTGTTTAGAAATATGTGGAGGGTAAATTATTGAGTACGAGTTCCTTCCTTCTGGTTTTAGTTGATGCCCTGACATAATTGTGGTTAAAAGATTTTGTACCTTGTACTAGCGGAATTGAACGTGTGGGTACAGCCCCAGTCCCTAGCTTCTAAGGTAGCTGTCAGAATCGATGTGCCTGGCTGGAGAGTAGCTTAAGATGGCAAATGCAATGAAGATGGCAAAGGCGATGCGATACTTCTGAGACCTTGCGGAGGCTTTGCAGCAGCCCTGCTTCACGCAGCAGAGGTGGAGGATGCGATGACTTTGGCTTTCGTTGCGTAGGTTTCTTAGGGGGAAGCTTCACGCACAGGTACGGTGCGAGGCTCTTTGATGTGGCGCGATGCGTGGCGCAGCGTTGACTTCTGGCGCCGCAACCCTCGATGCGCCACGGGACGGGACTCTGCGTCGATGCACGCAGCGACTGGATACTTTCACGCACTGGCAGTGGTGCGGCCCGCAAACTGGTTCTGCGACGACCTTCGCAGTGTCAGAAATCTTCACGCATCGGGACGATGCTTGACGCACTAGGCGATGCGGGGACTCCGGGTCCTGCGATGGCGGCCCAATGAAATTCTTCTCACACTCTCGATCTTGCGACTCGCAACCGGATGATGCGACCCTCAAACGGATGATGCGATGGGTACCAGTTACTCTTGTTCACGCTTTCTGCTTTCCAGCTCCCAAACAGAGCAAAACGACCTCCTGAGGCCCCAGGACTAGGCAAGCACTCCAGTGCAGGTCAGAACTCCCTCAGCAGAGTTCCAGGGGAGCTGGTGGTGAAGTCCTATTGTTCCTGGGACTTCTTAACAGGGAGCCAGCTCTCCTCAGGCCCTTGGAGATCAGAATCTAAAGAAGGGGACACCACAGAGTCCTTCCCCTCTCCTTGGCAGCAAAGCAAAACAGCAAGCAGGCAGTCTTCTCCTCTTCAGTTCCTTCCAGCTTTCTCCTTGGCAGAGGTTCCTTCTTAGTTCCACAGTGATCTAGAATTTAGGTGTCTGGGGTCCTCTTCTTATACCCCTCCAAGTCTTTGTCTCTCTTTGTTTCAGTGGGGCGATTCCCCTGGTCAAACCTGTTCCTGAGTGTGCTCTGCCCTGGAGCACCTGGTTCCTTTCAGAGTGAGGGGCAGGGTCGTTGGACGCTCCGCAGGAGGTGGAGCCTTCTTTGTGCTGGCAGAGGCAGAGTCCTCACCCTGGCCAGCAGGGGGTGGAGCGGGCATTGTGCTGGCAGAGGCAGCCCTATTCAAACCCAGGAGCTACTCCTCCCACCCATCTAGAGCAGATCTCCCTATTCACCCTGCTGCTGACTCATCCAGACTCCTGGAGCCACCTAGCCCATCACATGACACCAGTCAGCCAATCTGCACACAGGCACACAGGAAGGTTAAACAGGAGAATCGCTACTTTCTAAAAAGTGCTATTCTCACACAGTTAATTTAAAAACCATCTTTCTAAAAAGATGTATAATTAAATTCTGAACACAAAGACACCAAACTTGGATTTTCTATCTTGCATTTAGGGGAAGATAGGCATGTAAACAGCCTCCCCCATTCTGTCCTATGGGCAAGATAGCCTCTCAGCAGTGAAAAACGACAATGCCTGTAATTCACTACCAGGGCATGTTACACACCTCAGTACATGCCCTACCTTTCAGATACACTGCACCCAGCCCAGGGGGGTACCTAGGGCCACCATAGGGATGCCTTACATGTACAGAAAGGGAAGGATAAGGCCTGGTCAGTGGGTGCACTGGCCAGGTCGACATGGCAGTCCTGGACTGCACATAGGCACTGCAAGCAGGCCTAAGACATCATTTTAGCGCTACTCCTGTGGGTGGCACAATCAGTGCTGCAGCCCACTAGTAGCATTTGTGCTACCAGCCCTGCACTCTCAGTGCACTTTACTAGGGCCTTGCAGCTAGAACAAATATGCCAAGCATGTATAGCCAATTACATCTCAATTTCCCTAGGGAGCACTTGCACTTTGACACTGATCAACAGTGGCAAAGTGTCCAAAGCATCTATACCAGTAAAAACGACATCCAGCATAGCATCAAAAATACAGGGGGTAGAGGCAAAAAAGTCAGGGGTAACCACGCCAAAAGATGCCAGGTTTAACACGTGTCCCATCCAGCTGAAATGTGAGAACTACCCACCCTCTTAGGAGTTCTCATCACTAAGGCGTAAAAACCTGGACAGACCGTCAGCGTTGGCATGGTCTGTACCGGGACGGTGTTCCACCGTGAAGTCCATCCCCTGTAGGGAAATGGACCACCTCAACAGCTTAGGATTCTCACCCCTCATCTGCATCAACCATCTAAGGGGCCTGTGGTCTGTCTGAACCCGGAAGTGAGTCCCAAACAAGTAGGGTCTCAGCTTCTTCAGAGCCCAGACCACAGCAAAAGCTTCCCTCTCAATAGCACTCCACCTCTGTTCCCTGGGAAGTAGCCTCCTGCTAAGGAAAGCTACAGATTGGTCCAAGTCCTCATCATTTAGTTGTGAGAGCACTGCTCCCACTCCATGCTCAGAAGCGTTTGTCTGCACTATGAATTCCTTGGAGAAGTCAGGCGCCTTGAGTATAGGTGCTGTACACATGGCCTCCTTCAGGGTATCAAAAGCTTCTTGGCAGGCACTGGTCCAAATCTCTCTTTTGGGTAACTTCTTGGAAGTTAGTTCTGTCAAGGGAGCAACAATGGTGCCATACCCCTTAACAAAACGGCGATAGTACCCGGTGAGTCCTAAGAAGGCTCTCACCTCTGTCTGGGTCCTGGGTGGTTCCCAATCCCGGATGGTATCTATCTTGGCTTGTAGGGGCGCCACCTGGCCGCTTCCTACCTGGTGTCCCACATACACCACTGAACCCTGCCCTATCTGGCACTTATTGGCCTTGATAGTGAGGCCTGCACTGTGCAGAGCCTTCAACACTGCGCAGAGATGTTGCAAGTGTTCTTCCCAAGTGGAGCTGAACACAGCAATGTCATCCAGATATGCGGCGCTGAATTGCTCCAACCCGGACAGTACCTGGTTGACCAGTCTCTGGAATGTGGCAGGGGCGTTCTTCAACTCAAAGGGCATGACACGGAACTGGAAGTGCCCCTCTGGCGTTGAAAATGCAGATCTCTCTTTGGCACCATCAGTTAAGGCAATCTGCCAGTACCCAGAAGTTAAATCAAATGTACTGAGGTAGTTGGCAGCTCCCAACCAATCCACAAGCTCATCAGCTCTGGGGATGGGGTGTGCGTCAGTCTTCGTGACCGCATTGAGCCCACGGTAGTCCACACTAAACCTAAGTTCTGGAGTGGCACCTGGCGCAGCAGCTTTGGGTACAAGTACCACTGGGCTAGCCCAGGGGCTGCTGGAGGGCTCAATCACCCCTAGTTCCAACATCTTAGAAACCTCCTTCTTGATGCTGGCCCTGACCTTGTCAGCCACCCGGTAAAACTTTTGTTTTACAGGCATGCTATCTCCAGTGTCCACATCATGGACACACCAGTTGGTGATACCGGGGGTCAGGGAGAACAGAGATGCAAACTGACCCAACACATGGCGACAGTCCCTCTGCTGTTCTGGGGTCAGGGTGGGCGAGAGGACCACTCCGTCCACTGACCCATCTTGCTCCTTAGCTTCCAGGAGGTCAGGAAGAGGATCGCTATCCTCCTCCATCCCTGCATCTGTAGCAAGTAGCATTGTTACTTCAGACCTCTCAAAATGGGGTTTGAGGCGGTTCACATGTAGGACCCTCATGGGGTTCCTGGGAGACCGCAAGTTGACCAGGTAGGTCACTTCACTCTTGCGCTCCACCACCTCATATGGCCCAGTCCACTTGTCTTGGAGCACGCAAGGCTCCACTGGTACCATCACCACACCATCTGCCCAGGTTGAAACTCCACCAGAGTGGTATGCTGGTCATACCATCTCTTCATCTCATCCTGGCTGGCTTCCAGGTTCGCCTGAGCGAGTGTCCGGAAGCGCTGTGTCTGGTTGCGGATGGCCAGCACATAGCTGAACACATCCTGGGGGGTTTTCCCAGGGGATTTCTCCCAACCCTCCTTCACCAAACTGAGAGGTCCTCTAACAGGGTGCCCGTACAAGAGCTCAAAGGGACTGAACTCTAGAGACTTTTGTGGTACCTCCCTGTAGGCAAATAATAGGCATGGCAAAAAGACGTCCCACTTCCGTCTCATGGGCTCTGTCAGCCCCATGATCATGCCCTTCAGGGTCCGGTTGAACCTTTCAACCAACCCATTTCCTTGAGGGTGGTAAGGAGTGGTCGAACTTATAAGTTACCCCACACTCCTCCCACAGAGACTTCATATACCTGGAGATGAAGTTGGTACCCCGGTCAGATACCACCTCTCGGGGGAAACCCAGATGGGAAAAGATCCCCATCAACGCACGGCCAACCACCGGGGCTGTGGTTGTCCTGAGAGGGATAGCCTCCGGGTACCGGGTGGCATGATCCACCCGGTCCAGGATGAACCTGTTGCCCAAGGCTGTCCTGGGGTTCAGTGGCCCTACAATATCTATCCCCACCTGCTCAAAAAGGGTGCTCACGACAGGAAAAGGCTGGAGAGGGCCTTTGCACTTCGCTCCAGCCTTGCCACTTGCCTGGCAAGTCTGGCATGATCTACAAAAGGAACCGATGTCCGTCTTCATCCCGGGCCAGTAAAAGTGGGTGGCAAGCCTTTGTCGGGTCTTGTCCTGCCCGAGATGTCCTGCAAGAGGCACGTCATGAGCCAGACCCAGTAGGAAGTCTCTGAACCCTGCGGGTACCACCAGGGTACGTGATCCACTGGGCTCAGCAAACCTAGGCTCACTGTACAGCAAGTCATTCTCCCAGTAGAGAAAGAAGTTCTTTGGATCAGCATCTGCTGCCTGGTCTGCAGCCTGGTGCCGCAGACCTTCAAGAGTAGGGCATGTCTTCTGCGCCTGGCAAAACTCCTCTCTGGAGGGACCACCCTCTTGCTGCCAATGGGTCAGCTCAGGTATGCCTCCCAGCTCAGCTACCTGTTCCCCTGTAGGCTCCAGGGCATCCCCCTCAGGGTCTGCTCCTTCCTGGACCGTGGGAACAGCGGGGGTGGACGCACCACACCCCTTGCCCTTCCTCTTTCTGGCAGGGACCTGGGCCACTGTTTCCGACTCCAGGTCTGCTTCACAACCCTGTCTGGCTGCCATGGACCGAGTGGTCACACAGACCCACTCAGGCAAACCCAACATCTCCAAATGAGCCTGGTGTTCCACCTCCTTCCATGGGGAACTCTCCAGGTCATTACCTAGCAGACAGTCTACTGGCATGGATTGACTCACAACAACTCTTAGAGGCCCTGAGACCCCCCCCCCTCAAAGGGAACATGTGCCACCTTGCAAAGGCGCATGGAGTTGTCAACTGACACTACAGGGTGAAGTACATCGGGAATGATCAGCTCCTCAGGGACCCACTGACACCTGACCGAAGTTACACTGGCTCCAGTGTCCCTGAGAGCCTCCACCCTCTTCCCATTGATGGTCACCCACTGCCTGTACTTCTTAGTGTTATCAGGCACAGGGGTTTCCCGGACCATCTCTGTGTCTCCTAAAGAGACAAGGGACATAACTGCTAATCCCTCCAAATCACTAGAAATTAAATCCCCACCAAAAGCTACACTAGCTATACCCAGTGTTGGAGCACCAGAGGGTGCCTGCGATTTCTTGGGACACATAGGGGATTTGTGACCCAATTCCTGACAGTGATAACACTTAATGGGACCCCTGAAATCCGACCTGCCCTTAGGGGGCCAGGTTGGTTTGGGTTTTGACTTGGGGGGCTGGGACTGGTTACACTGGGAACTGTTTTGGGGCCCTTGTGAGAACTCCTTTTGGTTAACCTTGTCCCCCCCCACTCTTGTGCTGGGGACGCTGCCCACCTTTGTCTGTGGTACCCACAAAACCCCTATGGACCCTGGTACTGACCCAGCGGTCCGCCTCCTGTGCAAGCTCAAGGGGATCAGTAAGCTTGAGGTCTAAAAGATGCTGGCGCAGCTCTGGAACACATATACTACTCAAGTGCTCCCAAATGATCAAATTCAACAACCCCTTATAATCATTCACCTTGCTGCCCTTTATCCAACCTTCCAGTGCACGTGAGAACAGATTTACACATTCTACCCAAGTCTGGGACCCCTCCCTCCTGGAGTTCCTGAACTGTACCCTGTACTGTTCTGGGGTTAACCCAAACCTGAGTCATAAGGCCTCCTTCATATGGGGATGGGTCAGGTGACCGGCTGCTTCCAAGGGCTCTAGAGCACTGCTCCCTGAGGCCTCAAAATGCTTCCACAGACCTGCACCCCAATCTTCTCCAGGCACTCTATGCATCTTACAAGAAATCTCATAAGCAGAAAACCACCCATAGATATCATCACTCACTCTGTAACTCTGAACCACATCCCTGGGGATACATACCTTACCCCCTTTCACTGGCTGTTTGCTGCCACCGTTTGAGCCGGTCTCCACCTCTCTGGCTTTGATCTCCAGCTCCTTCATGCTCAACTCATGAGCCAAAAGCAATTTTCTTTCCTCAAAAGCAAGGGCATTCTTCTTCTCCTCCTTTGCCATTTCCATTTTCATTTTCATTACTTCCAGCTCATGTTCTCAGATTCTTTGATTCTCTTGTAACTCCTCTGCTGGGGAGAGACCCCTGCTGGAATGGTGGCTCCCCGCTCCGCTGGTGGGGTTGCTCACTGGCAAATCATTTGTCCCAAACCCATTCCCTTCATTATTATCATCTGCTCCGTCAGCCTCTTTAGCCTCCCACCAGGTTTTCAGAACCTTCTGCAACTCTTCCTTTCTGAAGTTGCTTTTTATGGGACAACCAAAATCCTTGCAGAACTGCTACAGCTCCTCCACCTTGTATGAATACAAATCCTCAATGGTGAACTCTAGCTCTCTTTCTACACTGGCTGCTTTCTCACTTGGAGCCATGATAATTCAAGAGTTACCTCAAAAATAGAACCAAAAATCAACAATCAGAAGTATGTGGCTGTGTAATGGTCTGCTCTCCTAGTGACGTACACCAATTACTGTGGGTCAAGTACAAATACAAGTTCAATCCTCACCGCTGACCACCAATGTTAGATCTGGGGTTCTCTAGTTGGCAGGGTAGGTACCACTGTCCAAGTAGGGACCCTTGCTTCTAGTCAGGGAAAGGGGGGTACACTGTTAAGATAACCCCTGCTCACCTTCTAGGTAGCTTGGCCTGAGCAGTCTAGGCTATCAAAGGCAATGTGTAAAGTATTTGTACCAACACTCACAGTAACACAGTTAAAACACCACAGATTTACTCTACACCAGTTTTAGAAAAATAAGGTATCTCTACTAAAAACTTCACAAGACCAAATACTACAGAAAAACCAACATACAATTAAAAAGGTTACTTTAAAGATAGTTCAAGAGTTTGTAGAAAGTACTCCTGGATGTAAAAATCAGTGTCCTGCACAATGCGACTCTCAATGCACAAAATGTGACACTCTCGTGCCTTGGGGAGGCTTTGCAGAAGCCCTGCTTCATGCAGCAGAGGTGGATGGGCCAGCTCCGATCTGTAGGGGGAGGATGCGATGACTTTGGCTTTCGTTGCGTAGGTTTCTTAGGGGGAAGCTTCACGCACAGGTACGGTGCGACGCTCTTCGATGTGGCGTGATTCGCGGCGCAGCGTTGACTTCTGGCACTGCAACCCTCGATGCGCCACGGGACAGGACTCTGTGTCGACGCACGCAGCGACTGGATACTTTCACGCATCGGCAGTGGTGCGGCCCGCAAACTGGTTCTGCGACGACCTTCTCAGTGCCAGAAATCTTCACGCATCGGGACGATGCTTGACGCACTCGGCGATGCGGGGACTCCGGGTGCTGCGATGACGCCGCGATGAAATTCTTCTCGCACTCTCGATCTTGCAACTCGCAACCGGATGATGCGACCCTCAAACGGATGATGCGATGGGTACCAGTTACTCTTGTTCACGCTTTCTGCTTTCCAGCTCCCAAACACAGCAACACGACCTCCTGAGGCTCCCAGACTAGGCAAGCACTCCAAGGCAGGTCAGAACTCCCTCAGCAGAGTTCCAGGGGAGCTGGTGGTGAAGTCCTTTTGTTCCTGGGACTTCTTAACAGGGAGCCAGCTCTCCTCAGGCCCTTGGAGATCAGAATCTAAAGAAGGAGGCACCACAGAGTCCTTCCCCTCTCCTTGGCAGCAAAGCAAAACAGCAAGCAGGCAGTCTTCTCCTCTTCAGTTCCTTCCAGCTTTCTCCTTGGCAGAGGTTCCTTCTTAGTTCCACAGTGATCTACAATTTAGGTGTCTGGGGTCCTCTTCTTATACCCCTCCAAGTCTTTGTCTCTCTTTGTTTCAGTGGGGGGATTCCCCTGCTCAAACCGGTTCCTGGGTGTGCTCTGCCCTGGAGCACCTGGTGCCTTTCAGA
Organism: Triturus cristatus; assembly: GCF_964204655.1. Classification (NCBI taxonomy): domain Eukaryota; kingdom Metazoa; phylum Chordata; class Amphibia; order Caudata; family Salamandridae; genus Triturus; species Triturus cristatus. The sequence goes on from NC_140584.1 coordinate 390,386,658, forward strand.
TTGAGGGGCAGGGTCGTTGGACGCTCCGCAGGAGGTGGAGCCTTCTTTGTGCTGGCAGAGGCAGAGTCCTCAGCCTGGCCAGCAGGGGGTGGAGCCGGCATTGTGCTGCCAGAGGCAGCCCTATTCAAACCCAGGGGCTACTCCTCCCACCCATCTAGAGCAGATCTCCCTATTCACCCTGCTGCTGACTCATCCAGACTCCTGGAGCCACCTAGCCCATCACATGACACCAGTCAGCCAATCTGCACACAGGCACACAGGAATGTTAAACAGGAGAATAGCTACTTTCTAAAAAGTGCTATTCTCGCACAGTAAATTTAAAAACCATCTTTCTAAAAAGATGTATAGTTAAATTCAAAGATACCAAACTTGGATTTTCCATCTTGCATTTAGGGGAAGATAGGCATGTAAACAGCCTCCCCCATTCTGTCCTATGGGCAAGATAGCCTCTCAGCAGTGAAAAACGACAATGGCTGTAATTCACTACCAGGGCATGTTACATACCTCAGTACATGCCCTACCTTTCAGATACACTGCACCCAGCCCAGGGGGGTACCTAGGGCCACCATAGGGATGCCTTACATGTACAGAAAGGGAAGGATAAGGCCTGGTCAGTGGGTGCACTGGTCAGGTCGACATGGCAGTCCTGAACTGCACATAGGCACTGCAAGCAGGCCTAAGACATCATTTTAGCGCTACTCCTGTGGGTGGCACAATCAGTGCTGCAGCCCACTTGTAGCATTTGTAGTACCAGCCCTGGCACTCTCAGTGCACTTTACTAGGGCCTTGCAGCTAGAACAAATATGCCAAACATGTATAGCCATTTACATCACAATTTCCCTAGGGAGCACTTGCACTTTGACACTGATCAGCAGTGGCAAAGTGCCCAAAGCATCTATACCAGTAAAAACGACATCCAGCATAGCATCAAAAATACAGGAGGTAGAGGCAAAAAAGTCAGGGGTAACCACGCCAAAAGATGCCAGGTCTAACAAGTGCACTACATGTGCCCAGAGTTATTAACCTGAATGCTATTAGTGGGACTGCAGCCCTGCTTGTGCCACCCACTCAAGTAGCCCTTAAACAAGTCTCAGACCTGTCACTGGAGAGCCTGTGTGTGCGGTTACACTGACATGTCTACTTGACATTGACATGTAAAACCCCTTACCAAGCCTTAGACTCCCATTTTATTACATTTAAATCACCCCTAAAGTAGGCCCTAGGTAGCTCATAGGACAGGGTGCTATGTAACTAAAAGGGAGGACTTGTGCTTTTATGTTTTACATATCCTGGTAGTGAAAAACTCCCAAAGTCATTTTTCAGTACTGAGAGACCTACCCCTCGCATGGGTTAACATTGGGTATTCCTTATTACATTTAATTAGCTGAAATTCCTAATTGAGAGAAGGACAAGTTATCATGTTTAGTACATATGGAATGCTTATGATAAATCCTCTTTAATGGTAAAGTTGGATTTGTGGTTACTATTCTGAAATGCAACTTTTCGAACATTAGGCATCTTCCTGCTCTTAGTCAGTTAGTGTCTGCTGCATGTCGCTGATCACTGTCTGGATTGGGTCACAACTTACTTTGAGTATTCCCCTAGACAGCCACACACAAAGGAAGCCTGGGTGTGACTTTGTGCATCTTCCTGGGTGAATTGGCTGTGTCTTGTCGACCCATAAAGGGCTGCACACCCCCTGTAGTGAGTCTGAAGTCAGGGCAGAAACAAAGGATGCAAATCAAAGACCCTTCTTGGAAGTCACCCCCACTTCAAAGGCACAACTGGGTATAAGTACTGGACGTCTGACCCTTCTACCTCAGTACACTGCTGAACCTGAAGTCAATCTGCCAAGAAGAAGAACTGCTGTGCTTAAGGACTGCCACTCTGCTGGACTGGTGCTCTCAAAGACATTTGCCCGGCTGTGCTGCCCTGCTGCCTGCTGCCCCCTCTGACTGGACCTTCACCAGTTGAAGCCAGAGTGACTCAAAGGGCTAGCTGTTTAACCTCCTCTCTTTAGACTCAGGGGCATCACAGTTTTCTATTCTGCTCCTGTGCCTGGGCCTTTGGAAGTGGACCCAGGTGCTTGCTCCAGCAGAACTGACACATTTACTGCTGCGAGAGCAGAATCAACACGTCACCACCTTTGTGGGTGGAAAAGGTGCATCACACTTAGAACCAGCAAATCCCCAACAGAACCGCTGCATTGGAATCGTAGTATCTCCACCACTGCAGCGAGATGATCAATGCATTCCCTCAACAGCATGGAGAAAAACCGGCACATAGTGTTCTAAAACATTGCATCTCAGAACCTGCCCTTCTTCTTCAGAACCACTGCATCACCATTGCTGGGTGGAGAAAATCAATGCATTACCTCGACTGCAGGATTGGCACCAATGCAATGCATCCCTCAGCTGCTCCCTGCATCTTGCTGTTTGTGACCAGGATCAAGGTATTTTTCTTCAATGGTCCTTGCCTGGCTCCTGTATCCGTCGCAGTCGGCCTTAAATCTTGACTTTGCCCTGGTCTAGTGCGAATAGATAACCCATTAGGCACTTATTGCTTGTAAGCCCAATTTCTACTTTTAATCTTTAAAAATTCATATCTTGTCATACTACTTAATAGACTTTTGTCACTTTGGTCTAGTTTTTATTGATGGAGTTAAGAGAAACTTTTCTAACTTGATTTGGGTCCTTCTTGTGTTGTGTTTTCACTGATTTACTCTTTGATGTGTTGCACAAATGCTTTCCACATTGCTTCTTTAGTTAAGCCTGACTGCTTATTGGCATGCTTCCAGAGGGTGAGCACAGGATAATATAGGGTGTGTTGTGACTAGGATTGTTGTTCCTGCTTGGACAGGGTGCATATCTCTACCAGCCGGAAATCTAAATTCTAACATTGGTGATCAGTGGTTATCATAGGACTTGTGATTGTGCAGTGCCATACAGTAATTGGTGTACACTCCCAATCCAAACCTAAGACTTCTATGAGTTTAAATCCTGCCTGAGTGACACTTTTTGATTTTTCAATTTTTTTCCCAATTCCTTTTTTTCCAACTGTGAACTCACCTGCCATGATGAAGTTTGAGCTGGCCAACCTACAGAGAGCTATACTGTGGCCAGCTCAAGGGATTTTGCCAGGAGAAGAGGTTGTTTACCATTGGGTGTGCTAAAAAGACAGAGCTACAAACAGCTTTGAGAGCATGGACAGAGGACCACCAGTCCCACACAGACCATGAGGAGGAGCGCTCAGAAATAGAGGAAGAATTGGAGTAGGATGCCTGAAGGTTTTTCTTTTTTTGGAGAGTTTTGACATAAGACCTGCTGAGAAGGGGGGAACCATGCTCTCTGGATTGGCAATCTACCCATGTGCAGGGAGCAGTGTGTCATTGAGGAATGTATCCCCATTGGAGCTGGAGGACAGGAGGGAGTAGAACAAGCTTAAGCTAGAGTTAGCAAAACTAGAGAAAGAGTAAAAGCTTGTGAAATTGGAGAGGGAGGAAAGGAGAATGGTCCATGACTTAAGCCTGAGAGAGCTGGACATCAGAACCATGCAGGTGGAATCCAGCAATAATGGTGGCAGTGTACCTGCAATGTCTGCTGGAAAAGGGAAGGTTTGCATCCCAAACGATTTAGCACCCAGTTCTGAAGTGGCTCTAAGGGTGCACACATTTCCTGAGGATCCTTAGAGGGGGTAGCTTGTGGAGATGCATGACCTTGGTGGGGAGGGACACTCTCCTGTTACTAGAGGTAGAGGATCAGACCCAGTACACCCCCATGAAGGTCATTCTAGTAAGTACATTTGGGCTGACCCCTGAGAGGTATAGACAGAAATTCAAGGGCAGCAAAAAAATCTCTTCACAGACCTGGGTGGACTTCTGTGATAATGCTAGTGAGGCACTGAAGGGCTGGGTGAAGGGCAGAAAGGTTGATGAATATTCAGGGCTGTTCAACCTTATTTTGAAGGAGTATATGCTAGATATCTATTTTCCAGAAGGAGTTATCTCAAGCTCCTCAAAACAGTTCACATGAAAAAGGGTCTGATTTCCAATCTGTCTGCCAAATATAGAGTTTCCCTGACAAAAGTCAGTACAAGACTCCCAAGTGCTATGAGTGCTACAAGTATGGGTATTACAAGGGAGATCCCAAGTGCCCAAAAGGAGCACAGGCTCCAACTGGAGGTTAGACACAAGGGGTGGTGAGTGTAGTGCCGGGAAGGAGTTTGTCCAAATTAATGGGGGGACTCGGTGAGGTTGCCCTAGTGTCCATGGATGACATGGAGATGGGTCCAAAAACCCATATGTACTCAAATATTGCAAGTATAGGCAATGGGTTACCATCAATGCGAAAAGTGTTGAGGCTCTCAGGGACAAAGGTGCCAGCATGCCTCTGGTAAGGAGTCAGCTGGTGTCTCCTGAGCAGATTGCACCCAATACAGGTTGTGGTAGCAGACAACCATCAGGGTCACTATCTAGTGGCCCATATTCCATTCAAGTGGGGGAAGGTTTCAGGTCTTCTGAAAGTAGCATGGAAGCCCTGCTATGCCTGATGATTGTGGGCCAGGGACTAACCTAGAACACACAATCTGAAAGGAAGTAAAGCTTAGTTCACATCTAGAAATGTTGGGGTTGTATGATTGGTTGAAACAACCACCAGGTCCATGTCTGCATATATGCAGTAAATGTGGTGAGAATGTGTGGTTACTTACAAGTTCTCCACCCCCTACTATCCACAAACCAATGGGTATGTATAAAAATTCAACAAGACCCTTAAAAGCATGATTAGGGGCTTGCCTGAGGCCAGGAGGTGTAAGTAGGACTTCCTCTTACCATGCCTACTCTTTGCTTACAGAGAGGTAATGGTAAGAGGGTTTGGTTTTAGCCACTTTGAACTTCTGTATTGTCATCTTATAACTTAAGGGGACCTTTTAGTTTGGTTAGGGAGGTGTTGGAGCAAGCTCCCAAGAAGCCCCCAAAAATGTTGTTAACTACATGCTAGCCTTCAGAAGCCAGATGGCCAAGTTGTGGAAACAAGCATCTGACAACTTAGATGCCAGCCAAAGCAGTGGTACAACCAAACTGCTCCCCCTGTGGAATTCCAGCCTAGGTAGTGTGGGTGATGGAACCCTTGGAGCCCAGCCCCCCCAAGACCATTGGACTGGGTCCTATGAGATAGTTGAGAGGAAGGGGGAGTTCACATACCAGGTGGATCTCAAGACTCCCAGGTACCCCCCAGAGGATCCTCCATATCAAGTATCTCAAACCACACTTTGATAGGTCTGAGGTCACTATGTTGTTGATGACAGATGGTCGGAAGAAAGAGGAGAGTGGGCCTCACCCTGACCTCTTGGCACCTTAAGAGAAATATGGGTCAGTGGAAGGTGTACTTACACTGACTTCAGAAGAGCAGGGGGATTGTCACTGGTTGCTGGAAAAATACTCCTCTCTATTTTCCCCCACTCCTGGGACTACCCATCTGTGTATCCATGATGTGGACACACGAGACAGTATGCATATGAAGAATAAAATATGCAGGCTGTCAGATAAAGTGATTGCCAGCATCAAAGATGAAGTATCAAAGATGTTGGAATTAGGGATGATCGATATCTCCAGTAGCCCCTGGTTCAGCCTAGTCATGCTGTTACCAAATGTTGCCCCACAGAACTCCAGTTCTGCGTGGATTACAAGGAGCTCAGTTCAGTCACCAGTACTGATGCTCATCCCACCCCCCGGGCTGATGAGTTGATCAGCAGGTTAGGGACTTCCCAGTTCCTGAGTACCTTTGATCTTACTTCAGTGTACTGGCAGATAGCCTTAACCAAATGAGCCATGGAGATGTCAGCCGTCTCCACCTCAAAGGGACACCACCAGTTCAGAGTGATGCCCTTTGGGCCAAAGAATTCACCTGTCACCTTCCAGAGACTGATGAACCAGGTCTTGAGTGAGATGGAGGCCTTCAGTCCTGCTTACATGGATGACATAGCTGTCTTGAGTAGCAGCTGGGAGGACCTCCTTTTCACCTGCATGAAATGCTTCAGGCTCTGCAAAAGTCAAGACTGACTATCAAGAACAGTAAGTGCCAGATAGGGCATGGGCCTGTGGTGTACTTAGGACACCTGATGGGCAGGTTAAAGTGCAGCCCCTCCAGGCCAAGATAGAGAGTATCATCGCCTGGAGCCCCCATAAATCCAAACTGAGGTGAGAGCCTATCTAGGCCTCACAGGCTACTATAGGAGGTTTGTCAATGGATATGGCACCATTGTTTTTCACTTTATTGAACTAACCTAAAATAAGCTGCCCATGAATGTGACTTGGACAGAGCCATGACAAAAATCATTTGACTCCCTAAAGCAGGCCATGTGCACAGCCCCTGTGCTCAAGGCTCCTGACTATTACAACTAATTCATTGTGCAAGCTGGTGCCTCAGAGCATGGCATAGGGGTAGTTCTTTCACAGTTGAATGAGGATGGCCTAGACCAACCTGTAGCTTTCATCTCTAAGAGGTTACTTCCCAGGGAACAGAGGTGAAGTGCTATTGAAAGGGAAGCCGTTGCTGTGGCCTGTGCCCTGAAGAAGTTGTGACCATACCTGTTTGGGACTTACTTCCATAGTCAGACTGACCACAGTCCACTAAGGGGCTAATGCAAATGAGGGGTGAGAATATAATATTGTTGATGGGGTACGTCTCTCTACAGGGAATGGACTTTACAGTGGGACACAGACCTGAGGTAGACCACGCCAATGCTGATGGTCTTTCCAGGCTCTTTCCCTTTACTGATGAGAACTCTCAAGTGGCTAGGTAGCTCTCTCAATTTTCAGCTGAAGGGGTAGATATGTTAGACCTGACAGCCCTAGGGTGATCTTTTCCCAACTTTTTGACTGCTTTCCTCATATTGTTACTGAATTTGTTTTGTTGGCTTCAGATTCTGAGCACTTTACCTCTGCTAACCAGTGCTAAAGTGCATGTGCTCGCTTCTATTAACATGGTTTAATTGATGTTTCCACAATTGACACATTTAATTTACTTTTACGTCCTTATTACAGTCTACTCCATGTGTCCAGGGCCTGTGAATTAAATGCTGTTATTGGGAACTCAGCATTGCTTGTGCCACCCACTCAAGTAGCCATGTTTTCTTCCTGCCACTGCAGAGCCTGTGTGTGCAGTTATACTGCCATGTCAACTTGGCATTTAAATCCCCTTTGCCCAGCCTTAAACTCCCCTTCTAATACATGTAAGTCTTCCCTAAGGTAGGCGTTTGGTAGCACATAGCACATAGGACAGAGTGATATGTATATAAAAGTTAGGACATGTGCATTTACATTTTATATGTCCTGGTAGTACAAACTCCCAAATTCATTTGCCATTACTGAGAGGTCTACCCCTCTAATAGGTTAACATTGGAAATTCCTTTTTACCTTTAATAAGCTGTAACTCCTATTTGAGGGATGGCACATTTGTCATGTTTAGTACTTATGCATGGTAATGATGAATCCTCTTTAATGGTAAAATTGGATTTGTGGTCACCATTCTGAAAATGCCACTTTTAGAAAGTTAGACATTTTCCTACTGTTAGCCATTTGGTGTCTGCTACCTGTCTCTGATCACTGGCTGTGCTGGGTGACAGCTAACTTACTTTATTCCCCCTAGAGAGCCACACACAAAGGAAACCTGATGGGACTTCATGCATCTTGCTTGGAGAATGGGAGGAAGGAGCTGGACACAGCCTCCCAATTACATCTGAATAGGCTATGTCCTGTCCATACCCAAAGGGCTTCATACCCTCCTGTAGTGAGTCTGGAGACAGGGCAGGAGGAAATGACCTCTGTGCACTTCAAAGGCCCCTCTTTGTAGTCACCCCCACTTCAAAGGCACAACTGGGTATAAGTTAGGAGTGGGTGGAATTTGTGTAGTTGTGCTCCGCAAAGCTCCGCGGAACTGTAGAAAATCTCCGCAAGCACGCAGAGTTCCGCGAACATGCGGAATCGCTTGTTCCGCCCGTTCGCGGGGCTTTTTTTCTGTTAGCGAACGCTGTTTGCATGCTCGGGGGAAATATCTCACGAACACGCATTTTGAAGGTGCAAACAAGCAAAAAATTCCTCGAAGCCGCAGATCACAGAATTTTCGGCAATTACGCGCTCTCCGCGGAACGCGAAATTACCCAAATTCAACGAGCGGAACGGAGTTTACCGCCCTGGCCTAGTATAAGTACCAGACCTCGGACCCCACCAACTCAGTACACTTCTGGACCTGAAACCAATCTGCCAAGAAGAAAAAATGCTGTGCTTAAGGACTGCCACTCTGCTGGACTGCTTCTCTAGAAGACTGCTGCCCGGCTGTAATTCCCTGCTAACTGCTGTTCTTTCTGACTATACCTTCACCACTTGAAGCCACAATGACTCCAAGGGCTAGCTGACTAGCATTTCAGGGACATCAAAGTCTTCCATCCTGTTCCTGTGCCATTGGAAGTAGACCCAGGTGCTTGCTCAAGTGGAGTCATTGCATCTCCAACAGCAGAATTGACAAATTACCCCTTTTGCGGGAACAGAACTGTTGTATCACCAATGGAACCAATGCATTGCCATCGGAACCACCACATTGCCACCACTGTAGCAAGATGATCGAGGCATCCCCTTGACTGTGTGGAGAAACCTGACACATCAGCTTTGGAACTAACACATCTCAGAACCAGCGTTTCATCCTCGGAACCATTGCAATGCCATTGTTGCATGGAGAAAATCAACCCATCATCTCGACTGCAGGATCAGCACAGACACATCGCTTAGCTGTGACGTGTATCTTCCTGGTTGCGAACAGGCTCAAGGAGTTTTTGTTCAGGGGGCTTTGCATGGCTCCTGTATCTGGCCTGCACTCCATCACAGTTGGCCTGAACTCTTGATTTTGCCCCGATCCAGCGCAACCAGATAAACCCATAGGTGTTTATTTCATCTATTTTTTAAAATAATTTAGTCAATTCTTACCTCAATTGCACACAAGAGGTACAGTAAAGATTTACAAGCAACATTTATATTCAGGACATAAAGCAAACCACATGTAAACAATGAATTGCTCATCTCAATCCATTTCATATGAAAGAATCAAACATTACCATATTGATATTCAGCTTACAAACAAACAACTCCTGCAAGATCAACAATTAACTAGGAAGAACACACACCGGAGCGGATTACAATTTGTAAAACATATATCCCTCATCATAACACAGCCCTTACTTGATCTAAATAAAATATATTGGTAAAAGACGCTTCTACCCTCTCATAAGTTCATGCCATTCCTACCATATCATCCATTTTCTAGCCATTCCAAAACCCATGCCCCTATCCTGGCTCCCCTGTTTTTCGCAGTCCTGTCCTTTCATGCATACAGGTTGCTCTCCAGATCGAAAATGGAGAGCCACTGGCCAACCAAGGGTTATAGTTAGGAAGGCTGAGCCAGTCTGAAGCAATACAGATCTGAACTACTTCCATGCCCACAAATACAAAATATTAAAACTGTCTGGATACCTCTTGAGTGTCTAATCCTAATAGAATGAGCTGGGGTGAAAGGTGTATCTGTATGTGCAAAAGACCCTCCAGAAGCCCAATAATCCTCTGGTTAAGCCTCTACAACCTAATACAATTGCTAAACATTTGGGCCAGATCTGCCTTTTGGCTACTACATCATGGGCAAGTTATCCCTACCCTTCTTTCCTAGCTCACAATTTTTGCAGTGGTATAATAGAGGTTAAAATGCATCTTATAATGTTGAGCCTGTAGCCCTGCAGATAATAATACCAACTGGCCTATCTGCAAAGACTCATAAAATGGTACTTTATTGATGCCCAGCCACAAACTCCAGTTGTCTGATTGTTTTTCCAAATCTTACTGCATGAGCCCCATTGAGGGGCCGATTCCGATCTTGGTCGGAAGGGCACCGAATCTAGTTTGGTCGGAAAAACTACGAGCCGTACGCGTGTTTTCCGGCCGACTCGTACAGCTGTATGGGCGAGCAAGTACGATGCGAGCTACATGAAATTCTCCGACCGAGTCGTTTCCGGGTCCAAACCGCTCCGTACGTCCCAGTCGGAAGCTAACCGTGGCGTGCAATGGATGAGATTTACAACCAAGCCAGTACGATGCACGTGTCGGACAGCCTGTGCGAGCCGGAGTGTCCAGATCACAAAAGCTCCCGGAGTCGAACTTTGGGGGTCCGCGTCGGAACCCCTGACACCCGCAGCCCTATGACTCGGACACAGGGGTCTCCCCAACACAGGCATGTACGCTGCGGGTGGCACCAATGCGTACCCACTGTAGGGGGAGTACTTGTTTGAGACGTACCCATTCAGTCAATGGGAGCCCACGTACGCGTCGTACGACCGGCTCCCATTGACTTCTATGGGAGTCCGACCGAACCGAGTCCGACAGCATACGTGCGCATCGTACTCGCTCGGTCGGACTGTAGGGGTCCGGCTCGGTCGGAAAACACTCCGGATCCGACTCGGTCGGTGTGCTTTCCGACCCGGATCGGAATCGGCCCCTAAGTATTGATAGAGCTGACAGATCCTGCATTCAGCTAGCTTGCCAAGCTGCCCTATCACTGGAATCTTCTCCCTCATACAATTCTCCTGGGACATTTTAACAGAAATTCTTTAAACTGGAGAAACATTAAAAAAATCCCACCTTTCAAGCCTAAATTCCCCTTGCATCTCATTGACAGATTTCAATTGATTAAGATTAAAGATTCTCCAATTTTACCTACTCCACACTGTTTCCATTTATTACAGTACTTGTTGTGTAAGATAGCTGGAAAGAGCTGTGCTCTCCACAGGGAAGTGTAGTAATTATTTCGCCGATCCACAATTTACGCTTGACCACAAACCATATCTTAAATGCAGAGTGTACTCTTTTAAATTTACCATTTATAAGATAATTAGGTTCCACTAGTCTTCAAAAACATGCATTCACATCTTCTCCCATCAAAAAGATGTAAATTGAACACCCAGCAGCTTTCCTATAATTAAAGTCCTCATATTTTGCAGGGCGGATAACATTAACATTAAGTAAGGTAACATTAAATATTAAATAAGTAAGGTAACATTAAATATTTCAGGGATCTTCTGGCTAAGGCATGTGACCATAAAACTGCTGGCCATGTCCTTCGTCCCCTTAAGCCAGCAATTATCAAATTCCAAATTAATGGTAATGAAAAAATAGAGTACCCTAGGTAGAAAAAGCATCTTAATTATATTACATCGCACCACTATTAAGAGATGTTAATTATACATCTGCTGAAAGTCCCTCTTAGTATTCTGTGATACCATGGCCGAATGTAATTCTACTATCTGTTCCACTTTACTCATGATGCTAAATCCCAAGTATCAGCATGCTCATTTCTGTGGTTGTCCTCTAACTGTACCCACTCATTAGCCACTATCTTAATTGTATTTGTATGTAAAAGATACCTAGAAACTTAATCAAACCTCACAGCTTTGCCCTCCGCTTCCCTTAATGGTTTTTCAGATTTAGGTGTAACCTGCATGATGTCATTTGCTATCTATTGATAAGCCTCCTAATTAATGGATCGATGTATAAGTGAAGAAGTAGGGACAAGCAAGGGTACCCTTGCCTTGTTCCTCTCATTATAGGAACAGCCTCAGATTCTGTTCCCGCTATTTGCAGGCTGGCTACCAGCTTTTTATATAATGCCTTCAGTGCTCTTATAAAATCAGGACCAAATTGATTCCATCTAAGTACAGACCACAGATAATCTCATGACACCCGACCAAAAGCCTTTTTAGCATTGAGTAATATTAGGGACATGGGATCCCCTGTACTACCAGCCTTATTAAATAGTGTAAATACACATCTGGTGTGAACGGTAGTCCTTCTTCCAGGGATATACCCATGTTGCCATGGGGATACCAACTTACCAATTCCTTTACTCAATCAAGAGGCCAAGATCTTAGCATACTGTTTTACATCCCGTCTATTAATGAAATGGGCCTATAAGACCCTTGATCTGCCAAAGGATTCCCGTTCTTCTTAAGCAATGCAATTTTAGTGAAAACCCAGGATAGCGGGTTTTGTATCCATCCTGCACTTCCTTAAATATGTTGCTGAGATCTACTGGCCATTCTGAAAAGAACACTTTATAAAATGTTTGTGGAATTTTGTCTGAACCTGCCCCTTACCCAGCTGCCAGTATAACCAAAGCTGCTTCTGTTTCTTGAACTGTAAATGGAGCATCTAAGGCAGCCTTCTCAACTGTATTTAGCTGCTCTCCTACAATAAGTTCAAGATATTGCCTGATCTCATTCTCTGTAGGAGTAATCTCTAAGTTATACAGTTCCCTGTAAAACTCCTTAAATGCTCCCAGTTGTGCATCAGTAGTAGCTGCCATTTCCCCCCGCTTTCCCTTAATTTCCTGGATGTCGCTCTGGGCCATCTTGTTCAGCGGGCCTTTCGTAGCTCATGTATCCAGCCTGCGCTCCATCACAGTCAACCTGAGCTCGTGACTTTGTGCAAACAGATATCTCCATAGGCACTTATTGCTTCTAAGTGCTATTTCTACTTTTAATCTTTACAAATTAATATCTTGACTTCTACTTATTAGATTTTTGTTGTTTTGGTCTTGATTTATATATTACATTAAGAGCTATTTCTCTAACTTGGTTTGGATTCTTTTATGTGTGGTGTGTTTTAACTGATTTTCTGGTTGATGTGTTGCACAAATACTTTAAATATTGCTTCATACGTTAAGCCTAGCTGCTTAGTGCCAAGCTTCCAGAGGGTAAGCACAAGATCGTTATGGTGTGTTGTAACTTACCCTGACTAAGATTGTGGTTCTTGCTTGGATAGGGTGCACACCTCTGCCAAACAGAAACCCAGTTTCTAACACTTGCACTACATGGGCAACCTATATAACTTGCATGTAGTCATGTCCACAGGAAATTATGACAAAGCAAAAAACATGGACTTAGTTTATGCCCTGTTCCTAGAGCCTCTGGCCACAGTATCTACATGGCATTACCCCTTTGCTTGCACCCACACACTCGGTATCTGCGGAGGGCATAGTTCTGCATCATTCCCAAATTTCATGTTTATGTTCAGTGGGCTCCCAAAGCCTATCCATTTGCCTCAGAGTCCAGAGTGTGTCTTTCCTTTACCGTTAATTCACTCGCCTTGTGATGTCTTTGAATCTTGGTAAACTGCTTTTTTGGTTACCTTCTTTCTTAACCTGAATGTCGAAGGTTATATGAAGCATGTAACATTTTCTATGTATGTGCTCCTACTTCAAACATACTGGCGCACCAGAATGAGCCATAACGCCTTGTGATAAATAAAGTGTAGATTGCTTATAGATGAAACAAGTGCAGTACGGAATGGGCAATGCCAAGGATGCAATAGGGCTTGTAGCTGTAGTACTTACTAAGTTTACTACTGTTTCATATAGTTTTGAATAAAGGGAAGAAAGCTTGTTTTGTGCTTGAAATTTACTACAGCATTGTATAATAGAGCTCAGCGGGTTCGGCACCCAATTGGTCATTTCAGTTGCTAAAATACACTATACAAATACTGAGAAAAATTTGATAACAAACTGCTGCAGACGTCTGTGTGTGATCCATGCACAAATTGAGAATGCTGGGTTGGTCAACACTTTGGGCAGCCGCTGTCTGTGCAGGTGGGACGGTGGGGCCGTGTAAGGGGTATTTTGAGGAATGATGCAAAGGGAAAATTAATTATTCATTTTATTTTCCCTCTGCATCGTCCCTCAAAATCCCTCCTTACACGACCCCACGGACCAACCGCTGTTACCTGCATGGACAGCGGCTGACTTTTTACATATTTCCTAATTGCAATTCGCTCCGAATCGTATATAGGAAATCAGTATTCCTAATGCATAAAACTCATTGAGTTTCAGTTAGAGATTCCTTCTGTGTTGCAAATTGACCCACTTCATAAATTAATGAGGTTGTCAGCAGCTTGTGACCCATTAGAAATCACAGCCAGGTAAGCAGACCACCATGTCTGTGATTGTTTTTAATAAAGCAACCTTTTTTTTTTTTTATTCATCCCATTTCTCTTAAAGGAAAACAGGATAAGTTTAAAAATAGAAAAATGTAACCTTGAAGATTCATTTTATAAGCAGTCATCCGAAAATAATTGTATTTAAATTCTCTAATGAATTCTGGACACTGCAGGCATGTGTCCATTATGACTTTTTTTCTGATGATCATCTACTTTCCGACAGAAACAGGCAAATAAATGTATTGATGCTTTGAAATCATCAATATAAGTTATACGTGTGGATATTAATCAGTGGTCGAAGTGGGCGGGATCGGCAGGGCACGGCGTGCCCCTACTTCTTTAATAGAATAGATTCCGCTCCCCTACTTTTTTATTTTAAAAATGCATCCCGGACGTCAGAAATAGCCATGGCCTATAGTTAAGACTCGTCGTTTGGGGACGTACGAGTGGGCAGAGAAGGTAAAGGACAGTCTTTTTCCTTCTTGCCCAGAGAAGACAAGGACAGTGTCCACTTTTCCTCTGCTCTGGGAGTGTCCCCCCTCTCTATCTTCCTCTTATTCCCTCTCTTTCTGTCTAGCTCCTCCTCACTTTCTGAAAACCGTGACTTGAAGAAAGGGTTCTCAACCTCTATTTCCTCCTTTCGTTTATTTGTTCCCATGTGAAATGGATCACAAAAAGAAAAACACTTTTGCTGGAACTGTTGCCTTTTTTTTGAAGTTTTTCTATTCCAAAGTGGAGCCTAGGGAATTAAAGGTTCAAAATATGAAAAATAAATATCTAAATAAAGCAAGACAGAGTGGTCGCAAAGTGGCCAGATTGATGTTATTCACGCCCAAACACATCAGCATCACTTGACAGAGTTTGCCAGTGAAGCGCTACTTTTATTTTCTTGTCTGTCTTTGAACAGCATTGTTTTACCCAGGTGGGGAAGTGCACCAATCCTGGAGGTACTGCAATGCCTGATTGATGAGTGGATTGGAAAACAAAATGTGTACCGCAGTTCTGAGTTCATCAATGTGGTCTTTTTAAACCATTCTGCTTATGTTTTGTAAGGATAAATGCAATCAACATTAAAACGGGTCTCTTCCTGCACTTAACTTTTCACGCAAAAACTCTCACTGATTTCTGATTAATGAGTGTAAAAGTGTTAAGGTAACCATGTTGTTCCTGCCTACAATTGCACATGCTTTACTTAATCTTGCATTCCCTATGAGTGTTTGCTTTTTTCAGGATGTTGTTACTTCGACCACTGATGTTAATTAACCAAACTAGTAGAGTTGATGAACGTGACATCATGTACCCTTTGACCTCTAGTGGCAGAAGTACAGACTTGCCTCTTGTCCCATCCCTTTGACACTTAGAGGCAGATTTACGAGCCCCGTGCGCCACATTTGCGCCGCTGTTACGTCACTTCTGTGACGCAGTGGCGGCGTAAACCATGAACCACGTTGCGCCCTATTCACAACGTGACGCATCTAGGGAGATGTGTCACGTTGTAAAGCCCTGCGCCACATGAAACCAGCGTCAGGTTTCATGTGGGCGTTCCGGCACAGGGGGGGGCGTTCCAGCGCAAGAACGCCTCAGAAAAGTGCCTGAGTGAAACCTACAAGATTTCACTCAATCACTTTTCCGACGCAGATGCGTCAAATCCTTGGACCTGCTTGAAGCAGGCATAAGGCGTGACGCACCATGTTGAGGATAGGCCAGGTCGGAACAGTGCTGGAGTTGCATTGCGCCCACGACACAAATTCAGCACTGCGCCAACCTTACGCCGGCAGATGCAACATGCATCTGTTTATCCTTGCGCCATGATGCTCTGCATTGTAAATGCGGCGCATCTGTGGTGGCGCAAGGGTAAACTCGCGTCACGCATTTTTCCTGGCGCATCCCTGCTGATTTGCCGGGATGCGCCAGGAAACGTAAATCTGCCCCTTAATATCTTTCTATTTGCCGGCGAAAAGCTGAAAGACAGGCAAGGAGTGGTTAAGAATTTGAAACTGCAAAAAGTTAAGTCCCCTTTGTTTTCTGCTACTTGTGATGCCTTCATGAGCCGTGTGGCCTGGGGAATCAGCATGGATGGTGGCGGAGGTACCATGTGCAAACCCCTGGGGTGGCAGCTGAAACCCCAGGCTTAATTTACGTTGCCGTCTTCGGGTGTTCCTACTTGCAAACGAAATCCCTGATTCCAGCGATATCTTATTGCTGCTTTCGGCCTTTTCTCACCGAAATCAGTCAGACATCCTCCATGTCCAGAGCACTCCCCACCAAGCATGATGATGATAGACTGCACTATTTAACATTTATGAAGCCTCTTACTTACTCCCATCAGCCCTAGCCAGGGCAGGCCTTGCAGCCATCCTCCTGGACACACACAGAGATTAGGAGTTGGTTTCCTCATTACAAAAAGCCATTGCCACGAAAAGTGTCACAGATATCAGAGAAATTCATTATTCGGTACTTGAGATCAGAAATAACTAAGGAATGCAAGCTGCTGGGTTCTCAAGCTGTAGAAAGTTAAAAATAGAAGTTCTTTACTCTGTCCTATAGGGGGAGATGGAGCGAGAGCAATACAATCAAGTTTGCACTTCCAAAACATTCTCGTAACAAAATACGCCTTCCTTTTGAATATATAAGTTTGTAACCCTCATCAGAGCTAAGGGTTATTTATTTCAACGTTTTTCTTGCTTAATGGCCCCCATCAATTTAATGGCGGATCTGGGGACATCCCCGGAGGCGATGTGACTAAGTTGTGGCTATAATTCCTTGAATCTGCCTCAGACAGCTCGAAGGAGAGCAGGCAGCATTTGTGCTCATCTAAGCAGTGAAGGATTACGTCCGCCCCATGCTTCCAAAAGCCCTCTTCGCGCTTGTTAGCGCCAGGAGGACGCTTCGTCGACAATTGCAGGGAGGTTGGGATTTGGACGAATTGTTGCACTGTTGAGCATCTGATGGCGGCGTGGCTTCCACTGCTGGCATCTTGCAGTGCACGAATGCCGCTTAAGATTCCAGCTCGACTCTCACAGACACTAATTGTGTTTCCAGGTCCCCAGGCATCCTTAGCAAAGGGTGAAGATGGGAAGAAAGAAATGCGTAAAAATAGAACATGTATCATTGTTTCCTCTTCAAAAAAAATTCGCACAGTCAAAGCACTTATTAGGCACTGTCTAGTAAAAGTGCGCAGAATTCATGTTTCTCGCAACATGATCACACGGGACTGACTAACACGGTTCAAGAAGTTCAAGGACATTTACTACGCATTGTTTTATAAATCAAAATTAAATTATACATCGTTTATATACATGAATATTGTAGAACCAGATAAGTATTGATGTCTTTCAATAATCAATATTAATTCTGTGCCAGGACATTGCCCAATGTCCACGACAGTGAGGTTTGAAACACTGTATTCCCTGTTCGTACGCTTTCCTTCCCTCTGTGTGTCCTTTTAGTTACTACACGGGACTGTCGCCGTCAGGAACTATGTCCTACCATCAGAATGATGTTGAATTTTGTGGTTCTCGGTCTAGTGTGTTCAGTGCGTGATCAGAGGAGGCCACCCAACCAGCACCCTTTGTGCCCCCAAATTACAACTCAAGGTCTGCGCTCTGCATCCTTATCGCAATCACACATCTCTTCTCCTCTCTTGATTGGAAACTGTTGTAAGAAGGTGTGAGCCTTTCATAGGTCACAGAAAAGAGCCAACCATGCCACCATTGTCCTTTTAGGTGGCAGTAAAGCAGCTTGAAGGTCTTTGCTTTCTGCTTCCTGGTTTCTAATACTCTTCTAGAAATATCTCATATGCATTGTATGGAAAAGCTAGAATCTTCCTCTCATTGTACAGTAGTTCATCCTTTTGTGCCAGTCTGTCTCAGGCTGTCTCTTTGGCAGGCTGGTTCAGGAATCCATGAGAGTAGGCCTTACCTCTAGACCACAGGTATTCTCTCTGTTTGACTTTAGCAGATAGGATGTTTCTAAACATGATGGTCAACCACAACGCCAACGTCAAGAGACTCTGTGGCCACTGTGTAATGTGTCAAAGTAGGTTCTTTCCATCTGCTTAGGATAAAGGCAGAGTATTCTGATATGTCATGAGTCCACACTGTTTTCAAGCATTTCGGCTCTGTAGCCAAGTGCCTTATTTTCTCTTTTGAGGAATCTCCTGCAATTATTGATCTATAATGGATATTACTGCATTGAAGTACCTCTGGTGTCACGTCTCTAGTTTGACCATTCTTCCCACCAACACCAATGTCTTCTCATCCCATGAAGTAACTCCCCAACGAAACATGTCTTGTTTCATGTTCCACTTGGAAACAGGCAAACCATTGCTCATGACCTTCTACTCAATCTTTGTGAACATTTAAAACACGAGGATCACTCAAAGAGAGAAATATCATTTCTCTGATCTAGATTTAAGGAACAGTTTATTTGATCAGCCCCTTTCTTCTTTGAGTCTCAAAGTCTTAGGACGTACGTGAGAACTTCTTTGTTCAGAACAGGAACACACGTATGCTACTTTCCGTGGTTCAATGCATTACCTAATCAGCACCAGCCCTTGTAATCTAAATGACTCAATTTCTTTAATTTTTCTCCAGTCCAAGTCCATGAGCCAGAAAGGCTGGGGATGGTTCCCCATTTTGAATCGTCACAAAGCACAGTGTCTCTTCACCTAGGGTAACAATGTCAGTTTTGGTTGTGATTCTCTATCGTTGACTAGCCTCAGATCTACTTCACACCTAATCTCCAGGGCAATCCAAGGTGTTAGTTGTGGCTTTTCTTTATCCAGCTGATTTCCCATGTAGATCACCCATTCAAATCCACATCTGCAGCAGTCACTATTTGTATCTTCCTCTGCTGGCAAGAAAAAGTGCCTTTTTATCATCCCTTTGCCTATTCATGCATCCCAAAATTGAACATTCTTTTGCCCAAGGGACACAGCCACATTTCATAGGCTTGTTGGTGGATGGTTGTATCTGTTTGAAACTGATCTTATTTCGAAAATGTTTGCAATCTGAAAAGCGAATCAAATGTTGCATGTACGTAAGTTCCTCTCGGAACAGGATGAAGGCTGATTTGTTTATCGCTGGTTCCTAGTTGAGGTGGTATGGTTAGCAAAAAATAATGGCCTCAGATGCAGCCTTAAGTGAATGAGATTAATTCAAACACTCCACCTAACATGTTTTTGTTTCCTTCAATACAACAACCTAAGTGTGATGGGTGTAGCCATACGTAGTTCCAATGCCCACTATGCTACAAGGACTCAAGCAATCCCTCACTGACGAGCTGTAGGACAAAACTTGTATGGGGTTTCCTATATTTCTTTTCGAACAGTGCTTAGCAGTTTGGCTGGACTGTTTCTATTCAAGCAGGATCAAGGCAGAATTGCCTTTAGCTGGTTCCTGTCTGTGATCAGCATGGTGTGCAAAAAAATATAAACTAGGATGTGGCCCTGAGTAATTACCAGCGGATGAGGCTATTTCAAGGATCCCATCTATCACTTTTTTGTTTTTTTAGTTTTTATTTCCTAAGTACTGTGGACATGCCCAGATGTGGCATGGTGGCCAAAAAAAACAATGAAATGGGATGTGGTCCTGAGCAATGACCAGTGGCTGAGTTTAATTTAAGCATTCTATCCATCACTTTTTATTTCCTACCATTTATTGCACCCAACTTATGTAACTGATAATTAATTTGATCTATTTAATGGACTTTTAAGGAATGTATTCTTCCCAACCACAGTATTTACTTCTATTTTCATTCCTGCCTACATTTAAATGCAACATTAATTATAAGTTAATGTCCAAAAGTCAGAGCTAGTCTAGACGTGATGAACGACAAGTTTTGTTCTGATATAAGGACCATCTTTGGTTTGTTTGTGTCTATGCACTCCACACCTTTCACATACATAGAGAGTCTATTAACTAAAATACCATGGCCTTGTGTAGGTACAACTGCACTCTTGAAACCCCAAAACCTGTCCTAGGATGCTTGTTTCCGGTCCAGGGAGGACCTGGCTTGGCAGTTCGGGCTGGACTGCTCCCATGAGGCACAGGGTCAAGACTGATTTCCATATGGCCATGTCTAAACTGGGGTGGCATGGTGAGCAAAAGAATGATGGATTTAACCCAGATCTCTTGACTGGGGGTGAATGTTTTAATTTTTCCTGCACTCCGTCTATCAATTGTTTGTCTTTTGCTTTCTTGCCCTAAGTGCGCCAGGTATGCCCAGACGTGGGTCCTGGGCTTACTGTGCCACTGGAATCAAGCTATCCTGGCTGAAGAGGGGTGATACCCTGAAACCGGTCCTAGGATGCTTGTTTCCGGTCCAGGGAGGACCTGGCTTGGCAGTTCGGGCTGGACTGTTCCCATGAGGCACAGGGTCAAGACTGATTTCCATATGGCCAGGTCTAAACTGGGGTGGCATGGTGAGCAAAAGAATGATGGATTTAACCCAGATCTCTTGACTGGGGGTGAATCTTTTGATTTGTTCTGCATTCCGTCTATCAATTGTTTGTCTTTTGACAACTGCACTCTTTGCTTCTGCATTTGACAGCATGCATCACACAGTCTTGGGGTGGAGTTTAGTGTAACTCTTTGCATTTTGAACCCACTCCCTTTTAAGCAGGTCTTGGTGTGTTATGTAAACCATGACTTTGCCATAGTTCTACAAGGTTTATTATACAAATTAACTTGGTTGATAGCACCAGTGGCGAATGTAAAAGACAGGTTATTGTAGACCTTGAGAACGCTACCCAATACATTTTTTAAGCAGAGTTATTGCTTTCGGGTTACTAACCATCTGTATAAAAGGGATCAGGGGCACCGTGGTAGCAAACAAACCTATTTCACACACACTGCACTAAGAAGATTGAACACTTTAAAATGGAGCATTTATTTTGGCAGTAATAACCTGATTCTCAGTACAGCTAAAAAACGACATAGGATACCATAAAAACAGCAAGAAGGCAAATTGTGAACAAGAAGAATAAATGAACATTTCTAACATGGTTAAAATGTCATCTAAAACCTAACATCGTAGAACCTACTTCTATGCGCTACACTGAGAGAGCATGGTAAGCAGAGCAACTTGCAATCTAGTGTTTCTTAGGGAGAAGTAACACACTGCCTAACTTGTTGACAGTAAGAGCTATTGTTATCAGTGGAGGCATGAAGACAGTGTTTCCTGCGAAGGGCAAACAGTCCCTGTGGTGTCGGACTTCCTCCAGCACTTGGCTTCATCTACACTGTGTGAGATGTAGCATCTTTGAAGTGCACTGGCAGTAGGTGAGCCCACCTCCTGGCAAAACCTTATGCAATAATCTTTCAGAAGGACCTTTCCAGACAAGTGGTCAAATGACATTCCTTATATCCTAAATCTTATCAGAGATTTAAATTTCTGATATACGTTCAGGAATGAATTACATAGATTATGGTGTGTTTCCCAAACGTTTCCTTATGAACACATATGGTGAGAAAACGTCAGTTTAGACTATACTAATTTAGCTATATGCCTGCACATTTGATCTAGACATGGTGGTAGAAATTTGTCCCAGACTGGTGTGGCTTCAGGTGTTATATCTGTGTCATTAGCCGAGTGGCCTGCCACTTTCACAATTCTAAGAAAGATATGGTCACATAAGATGTGGGTCAAATGGCAGACATGACAATGATTCTGACATTAATTAAGTAATTTGGTGACTTCTATCATCTAAAAATGGCGGAGCCGTGGGGAGGCCAGACACGGCGGGGCAGTTTTCCAGGAACAGTTGCAACCATAGGCAGCCCTCCCACTGGTAACAGGCTCATGGGGCGTATTTCCTTTTAAAATCAAATAAATGATGACAGATACCTATTTAGGTATCGTATATGTGCTTTGACAATTCTCATGCACTGGATAATTAACCACACAAACACATTTTCAGTAATGTAATTGAGTTTAATGAACAAACCACATAATTAGTGAGTGTAGAAGGGATCTGTGTGGTCCGGAAGAAGAAGCCAGAGGGGGTTCGAAACATGTTGACTGACATAGGGGGTATAGCTCATTGAGGCAAACAAACCTCCCTCCCCACACCTTTTTAACAATACCAGCTCAAAGGTATATTAAAATTTTCTAGACCAACGAGCCAGGTATCTTTTAAAACCTCACCTCTCCAATCACTCCTGACCCTTCCACTCACACTCCTACACGATACATAGTCGTCTCATAACAACAGTGCTCCCATGTATTTCATAGGTTGTAGCACGCCCTGTCCCATAGAGGGGCGGGAAGACCCCTATGATGAAGCATGACACCAAGGGCCCTTTTGGTGTGTGAGGGTTATTTAAACAAACTGTGTGTTTTTCCCACCACTGTAGGAAACATACTCAATCTGGGAGGACATGGCTTTTGAAACTATCTGAGGGTGGATCTTTTTGGTTAAGTATCTAAAAATGGCAACCTCCATTGTCTAAATGGCAGCCTCCGTTGTCTAAAAATGGGGACAAGTCCTATTTAAAATGCAGTTGGATAAGTCGGACCTTAGGGGCTTTATGTCAGAAGGACGCAATAAATTAGGTGCAGCCCTACACCAATCACGAGGGGAGTACTGGTCCTTTTCAAGCACCAAAAAACACATGTACAAATACTGCCAGCTTAGCTCTCAAATATGCACCTCACCTTGAAGGAAAAAAAGAGAATCCTCTACATCCTTTTTGGCAGAATGCAGCCTATGGCTGCCCCATCAACAGGGCCAGTATTACCCATGGGGCGATCAGTCTCTTCTGCAGTTATTCATTAGAGCAACTACATCCCACCTTGTCCTGGTCCAGAGGATCCAATGGGTGTGTGATATAAGTGTCTGATGCCTTCTTGATGGTAGACCTTTGGGGAACAGGTTCAGAATGCAGTATAAGCATGAGAACATTTGGCTGGTGGATCCACAGTTGGACTGACATGTGGCTACCTTTTTCAGGTTGGTAATTAGGCCTTCTTGCACTTTAAAAGCAGACATTTCATGGGACCCCCAAAAGATTCTGTCCAAGAAGGCACTAAATGTCCACTACCACAAATCTAGGAAACAGACAACTATATATTTGATGGGCTCTTACATAGCACCAATGGAATTTTCTCTTTTATCTTGGGCTCACCTCATTCAAAAAAGAAATTCCAGCAATCAAATGTAAATGTTGTAATTTACCAGAGCCCTTTCATTCCATATTGCATAACATTATTAATTACAAAATATTAATCTGCATCTTCAGCAGTGCAAACAGCCTGCAGCTGCACTAGCAAAGCAACGACATATTTGGTATTCACTTGAGTATCTATTGGATTTAGTATAGTCTTTCATTTTGCAAAAAATACAAATCTACGTTGTGCTTGTTTGATGTTATTTCTAACGTGTCTAGAAACTACTTCCAGGCAACAGCATGTCTCCAGATAACAACAACCATTGTCCAAAATGGAGATACATATAAACATCTGAAGAAAGTTGATGGGGAAGATGTGTCTGGTATGAGCATATTTCCATTTTCCGGTGGCATGTCTGGCAGGTGTTTCAAAGTGTGGCCCCCGAGATATTGGGACTGATTAATTATTTTCAGGCAGATCCTCTTAATACTTGCTCATCCCTGTGTCTGTTAACCAGTGTGCAACACCATATTTTCATTTCGGCTACTCAAATAAAAAAAATATAGCAACCTAATAAAACCCAGGTAGTGTTACCTAATACAGAAACAAGCAAAGAATGGACAGCTAAGTATTCCTTTATGGTTCAGCTAATTAGAGCAAGACTTCTCACTGCATACTTGAGATGCCAGTTGACAGCCAATGTTAAATATATAGTTCTAGAAAATTGGCATGGGCAAATAAAATTGTCTTTCGGTGATGAATTCACTACGCAATCAAAAATCTACTCCAGGGAATTTCCTGATAACGTACTCGGTAATTCTAGGCAATGGTGCAGCTATCAGGAATTTTATAATCCAATGGTAGTTAAAAGAGACGCCATCTTTGGCAATTCCTGTGTTTGTGTGTTTTCTGGGATAGTTTTCTGACTGCAAATCGTATTCTATTACAGGACCGGAGGCTTCGTATTATGCTTCTCTTTCCTATTTATTGCTACCCACAGCAGCCAATGAAACTTGTATTGTGTAAAAACAAACTACATTTCCCATGATGCATGCACCACATCACTTCCTGCAATGCCCCATAAGAGCCAGCAATACCGGAACCTGTCCTCTTTCTTTGCTGCTCACGCAGAGAGTTAAGTTACACAGAGCTTTCTTGATAATTATATCGCTAGCATTGTACTATTTTAACGTTTAGTGATTTATAACTACTCAAGCGGCGCATTGTGATTGATGTTAGAACGTAACTGAATGCCGCTTTGCTATATATAAATGTACCCTGAAGTTGCTCATTGCCTTCAGTAACGCCGTCAGGCAGTTTGGAATTCGCGCCCTTGGCGCTGCGGGGCTCCCGCTGGGAGTGCTTGTGCTGGACGGGGTCTCACCCTAAGGATTTGGTTACGCGCGCGTGACGCGCAAAGAGCGGCGCTCTGCCGCACTGTTGGTGATCTCCCAGCGCGTTCAGCGCTTCAGCAGGGAGTGAGTGCAAGGTACTGCCCCGCCTTCGGCAGGTGAATTTAACGATCAAAATCAGTGCGAAGGCTCCCCTCATATGCCGGTGCGCTTGGAGCCAGTCACTTTTGCTTTTAGTTTATGTTTCCACGTGCGTAGCCCAATTGGGCTATTTTAGTAGGATTTGGGCTACGCACGTTGTTACAGCCCGGTTTTCTGTAGTTTTTCTTTCGTTTGTCTCATTGTGATCTGGGATTTCCACAGAGAGCACTGCTTGACGCCTGGCTGGCTGCAAAAACGACCTGGGCCTGGAGGGAGCACACCTCCTTGGATTTCTCTGCTCTTTTTGGCTCCACTACGCCCTGTGGGCTGTAATAATTGGGACACAGCTGTTGCTGAGGAGCTAGGTACCTGTGCTGTTGTGCTGTGGGTTGGCTCCCCCCCTTTTTACTCCTCCTTACTGTTGCCTTTATGAGCAAGTACGTTTATAAATTTGGCTCCACAATGGAAAATTGGGTGCACTATGAGGAGGATGACACCTTATATGAGGAGGAAGTAGGCACACCTTCCATCGAGGAAAAAATTGTTGAGGCCCTGGACGCTTCCGTACAGGAGTCGGTCAACAAGGCTCTGGAGAAGGCAGTTCCGGGAACTGTGCAGCAGGCATTGGCGACTGCGTTGAAGCCTATTACCAGGCAATTGGAGAGGTTCGCGAAGCATCATGGCTTCACTACCCCAGCAGGGTTTTCGTCAGAAGGCCCACAGCCTAAGCCTCGGCCTCATTCTGCCTCTTACTCTTCACTTCCGCGCCCTGAGACGGAGAGAGAGAGGGTTCAGGATACCGACTCGGAACCTGGTTCCACCGAATCTGACACCCCAGATGATTCCCCTCCTAAGAAGAAAACTAGGAAGCCCAAGAATGTGGAAACTCCACAGATGACCCCTACGCCTTTTATGTTTAATCCCTCGGACATTGTTCATCCTAGGTCCTCTGATTGGCTGCCCGCCCCAGAGGTGGCGGCGTACCTGCATGAAAATTTGCGCAAAATTTTGACAAGGAGGTGCGCAACAGACTTCGGTCTGAATGTCCCCGACCGGATCTCTCGGAGAAGGTGGCTGAAACGCCTGAAATTGACTCCAGTCTATTAACTTTCCTTAAAAAGTTTGCTAAGGACCCTAAGAAGGGTATGGATCGCGCCTGGCGAGGGTGTCAAGACAAGCTTCTTGATGTGGTCGGCGCTTTGGCCAAGATCTTGGTGCTGGCACTGGAGGCGCAGGAATCAGGAACCACCATTGACTCCCATGTGTTGGCGGGCTGGACCCAGCGGGCTATCTGCCTCTTAGGTAACGCCAAATGCGCAATTTCTACAGAGCGCCGAAAGTCCATTCTTATGCGCATGGACTCTAATCTAACGGAGCTGGCGGCAGCAGAGCCTGGGCCTTTGGCGGACGGGAACCTCTTTGGGGACCGTTTCGTCAAAGATGTGGCGAAATACGTGGGCACTTTCACGACCCTGGATAAAGCACAGGCGGGAATCAAACGTGTGTTTCAAGCTGGGGTTTTCAACAGGGCCGGACGAGGCCGGGGACGCTCGTTTGGCCGTCAGTTCTCCCAAGGTCCTCAGTGAGGAGACTTCGGTCGTGGCAAGGGAGAGTGGTACTCTACACGCGGCAGCACCTTCTACCCCACCAGGCAACGCTTCAACAAGCGACGCTTTAATAAAGGCTCCTATCGGGGAGGATTCCAGAACACCGAGTCTTCAGGTGAGCGCTCCAGACTTATTCCTTTTTCCATTGGGGGAACGTACTCAGCAGTTTTATCACAATTGGGCTCAACTATCGCAGGATGCCTGGGTTTTGCAGACAGTTCAGGGGTTTCATCTAGATTTCTTTCAGACTCCTTATCAGGTTCATCGGCCCAGACAGCTTTCTTTTTCCCGACTAGAGTCCGATTTCAGAGATTCAGAAATAGAAGGATTGCTGCAGAAACACGCGATAGCACCTTGCGACAAGGGCCCTCACGGTTTCTGCAGCAATATTTTTCTGGTGCAGAAGAAAGGCGGTGGTTACAGGTTGGTACTCAATTTGAAGGATTTCAACCAGTACATGACTTACAAGCACTTCAAGATGGAGGGCATCCATATGTTGGCAGACCTCCTGAAGCAGGGGGACTGGTTGGTCCGTCTGGACCTGAAGGACGCCTATCTGTCCATCCCCATATTTCGACCACATCGCCGATTCCTTCAATTTCAATGGTGGAACCGGTGGTACGAATATTTGGTCCTTCCTTTCGGACTTTCCTCAGCACCATGGTGCTTCACCAAGGTTCTGAAACCTGTAGTAGCTTACCTCAGGGAACAAGGGGTTCGCATGATTGTCTATCTAGACGACATGCTCATCATGGCGCAGTCCCAGATGTTGGTGATTCAGCACTTGCGCATGACCATTCGTATATTGCAGAACCTGGGGTTTGTGATCAACGAACCAAAATCGGTTCTGTGCCCCATGCAGATGATAGACATTTTGGGGTTCGTCATAAACTCCCAGCTCAGTCTTCCACGCTCCAAGCTTCGGGATATCAAAAAGGAGCGTTGCTCCCTCTTGACCAAACAAATGGTTTCTCTCAGGGTTATTGCCCGGATAGTGGGACTTCTTGCGTCGTCCATTCAAGCAATATTTCCGGGACCCCTACACTACAGGGCCCTTCCACGACTCAAAATTCAGCACCTGCAGAAGGGTCTTTCCTACACGGACTTAGTCCCTCTTTCCCCGGATGTGCGGGAGGAGATACAGTGGTGGCTTGCCCACGTGGAACGGCAGAGCAATTTTCGGCTCCCTACCAGAAGTGGTCATAGAATCCGACGCCAGTCATTGGGGCTGGGGAGCGCGCTGCGGAAATATTTCCACAGGGGGACGTTGGTCCCTAGACGAGTTAAATCTCCACATAAATTGTCTAGAACTCCTTGCGGGGTCATTTGCGATCAGGAGCCTATCTCCCAGACAGGTCTCATGTTGCATCCTTCTTTGGATGGACAACATATCGGCGGTACGGTACATCAACAAACTGGGGGGCAGGAGGTCCTCAATGCTGGTAGAGATAGCGAAGGACTTTTGGCATTATTGCCTGAGTCATCAGATTTCGGTCATAGCCGAATACATTCCGGGTCAGTCGAATGTAGTAGCGGATTGGAACTCACGCCATCTCAAGGACTACAGCGACTCTTTGTGAGATCGACCTGTTTGCCTCCAGACTGAATCGTCAAATGACGAAGTTTTTCAGCTGGAGGCCGGTCCCATTGGCTCTAGCGACGGATGCCTTTGCACAGGATTGGACCCCGACTTTGAATTATGCGTTTCCACCCTTCATTCTAATTCCTCGCGTGTTCACACAGGTGATGCTCCAGAAAGCTGAGGTGATATTGGTGATTCCCTTGTGGAAGTTGCAGCCTTGGTTCCCGTTATTGCTGGAGGCCAGTTGCGACTTCCCCAGGAGGAACCCATGGTCCTCGACAATGCTCCAGGGCCCTCATGGAGAGATGCACCCGATGGTACTATTGGGGCAACTGTCTCTGATGGCCTGGAGACTTTCCGGCAGCGTTGGCAAATGCTGGGTTTTTCGGAACAAGCTTCAAGCTTCATCAACCAAGCGTGGGCCCCCTCTACTAGGAAGCGATATTCTTCAGCCTGGGGGTGCTGGGTTCGTTGGTGCATGGGACAGCATGTGGATCCCGTGGGGACAGAAATACCCTTCATTGTAAATTTCCTGTCCGAAAAAGCGTCGGAGGGTTTAGCGTATCGCTCTGTTAATAATTTCCGTTCCGCCATTTCGGCGGGCCACTCTCCAATTGAGGGAAAACTTGTCGGAATGCATCCCCTAATATGCAAGCTCTTAAAGGGTATCCGAGTAGCTAATTCACACAAGCCGAAATATTCTTCTCTGTGGGATGTCTCGCTGGTTCTTTCCCTATTTAACCGATGGCCCAGTAACAATATGTTGTCTAGGAAACAATTGTCAGCCAAACTGGCCATGTTGCTATGCCTGGCAGCTTGTAGACGTTCTTCGGATGTTAAGGCTCTAGATATTACAGGTAGAGTATATACTCCGGAGGGAGGTTCTTTTAATATCACGTCTAGAACGAAAACTATGTCACGCAGCGTAGACTATCCTGCTTTTCCTGACAATGCGAAACTTTGTGTGGTTCAATGTCTTAAGGCTTATGAAGAATGTACCAGGCCTACTAGGCCTGATGGTGTGGTACAATTATTGATTGCTTTGCAGAAACCTTACAAACCTGTTACTGCAGCTACAATAGCCAGATGGTTAAAAAATGTTATGCAGGAAGCAGGTATTGATACTCAAGTCTTTGGTGCACATTCTGTTCGAGGAGCTATGGCCTCTAAGACCATCATGTTGGGTTCCACTGTTCAAGATATCATGCATTCTGCGGATTGGTCATCTGAGTCAACATTTAAACAGTTTTATTATAAACCGGTGGGTGACATATCCTCTGTGGTTTTTAATCAGCGTTAAACTAGCATAATACGAAGCCTTCGGTCCTGTAATAAAATAAAAAATTAGCTAGCATTCGCGCCAAGAATTTTCAATTCTATTAAGGACACGGAGGCGAGGATTATCCCACCCGGTTAAATTACAGTATTGTAATTCTTACCCACCCGTTTGCACATATATTCTGGTCACACAGAAGTTACGGGTTGTTCTATCTCTGATTTTTTCCAGGATCCGAAAAGAAGATGGATTAGACGTAATCCTGCTTGAAGTTGATGTTCCTCCCAGCTGGTCTGGTTCTTCCACGTTGGAAGCTGTTGTTGGACTTTTGTTTATATTATTGGACTTTAACCCCTTGAGTGCCCCGCCCATTCCCCCTCCTGTGCCGGCCCTTTCATTAGCGGGCGGGGTCCATGACGAGATAGTCTCGTCATGGGCACAGCGCAACCGCGCTCCATGACGAGACTATCTCGTCATGGGCACAGAAGGGGTTAATGTTCGAAGCAAAGAAAGAGGACAGGTTCCGGTATTGCTGTCTCTTATGGGGCATTGCAGGAAGTGATGTGGTGCATGCATCATGGGAAATGTAGTTTGTTTTTACACAATACAAGTTTCATTGGCTGCTGTGGGTAGCAATAAATAAGAAAGAGAAGCATAATCCTCGCCTCCGTGTCCTTAATAGAATTGAAAATTCTTGGCGCGAATGCTAGCTCATTTTTTATCCTAGTCAACAACTGCCACCTAATTGTAGAGAGTCACCCGGGTTCTCCTCGACAATGTATCAAGCATACACTCCTCGGGCGGGCTCGACCCGAGGAGCTCAAATAAACGGTGCGAGACTGCTCAGGTTCTTCCCACCAAACTATATCTAACTGTGTGATTGTCCCTTATTACAGCGCTGTGCAGGCCCTTGTCACCCTGGGCCCCGCCACGCTACACTAATGTCGCAGGAGCTTTCTTTTTGCAGCTGAAGAATGCCATGTGACCATTCAACAGTCTTCCCAGAAAATACTTGAACGAGCAAAACACGTCTGCTATTTTATGAGGGTGGCTCTTGGTGTCAATATATTGCTGTTCTGTGACCTTCTCGGAAAAAGGTGCAGCAGAACCCATCTTTTAGGGAAGACATATGCTTGACAATCACCATCAAAAGAGTGGCAACAAAAGATCTGCTCTTTGGAAGATTCTTGTAAATGAGGCATTGAAGAGTTAACAGACCAATAAAATACTGGATGGCAGGGAAGAGTTACTTGGGTGGAATAAACCTCTGCATCGTAAAATGGTTCAGGCTAATGTATTTGGGAATGTGCATTAAAACAATCCACCAACCTGCTGTATATTTATAGCAGGCGTGAGAGTTGAGGAGTACTAAGAAATCCGGACTTGTTAAGGGAGCAGCTCTACGCGCATGCGCCTCTGCTGTTCACATTCATCACACACGCATTGTGGTGCTTCCTACTAAGAATTTTTAGCTGTATTCCGAACAGATATTGCCATGTTTCGAAAAGAAAACTAATTTCTTAAGAAATATGTCATTTCTGGCATAAAAATATAAATACGATTTTTTAGGGTTCAATTCAAATTTTTCTATATCTAAGTCGGCTACTGCTGCCATACCTTCCTGCATTTTTAAAGTCCGCCAGATTATAAAACATAGTCGTAGCAAAAATGCTTTTAGATTAACCCAGAATTCTTTTACGACTTCAACTTCCTCAATATATTTCATACCTAGATTATTTCACTTTTACAAATGTATATTAGGCAGCCAATGCTCAAGAAATTAGGGAGGTTTCTGATTTATGCTTTACTGTTTCTACCAAAGAGATGGCCCAGAGAAAATCTTTCCTATACGGATTGTAAAATAATTCATTTTGTTTAAGTCATTGGTCGGCAGGGGTTTAGCAATCTAATGCATTTTTAAAACATTGTTTTTGTCCTTCTTGAATGTCTATTCATATAAGGAGAGATAATGCGCCATCCTTGCAGAGCCAATGTTGACACTTAATTAATGCAGGCTTGTCTGTGGGTTGCAACTGTAATTGTCTCGTGTGCTTCTGTGTAGCCGCCTTTTTCACCCAGCTTCTTATTTAGAATGATGACACAAATTTGATATTTTTCCACAAAAAATATCTTGAAAATACATAAAAATGCCTTCAAACTAGTGAGGACAGTGGAGTTTGTTACTCTATCCGCTTCAACAATCACAGACACGTGCAGTCGGATCCAGTCCTGGTTTTCCGTGAGACCCGCTGTGGGAGCGGGAGAGCAGCAGCAACCAGCAGCGGCGGCGGCAAAGCGGAGCCCGAGAGTCGCGTGGGTCTGAGAGCCGCGAATCGGGAACTGAACCGTAAAGCTCCAGCGAGCCCCTTTGAGCCCTACTGGGAGCCGAACCAGCAACTGCAGAGTGGCAGCAGAACCACGGGGGTTCTAAGAAGCAGGAACCAGGAAGATGAACCAGGAATCTCCGGTGTGCTGCATGGGGGAGGCCCGGACACCGCGACACGGGTGCCGTGATCAGAACCGGTGGCGAGAGGCAGTGACCGGTGAGGTTGAGAAGGGGTAGCAGGGGCTGCAGGGGGTAGCCAAGCCGAGGTCGAGCGGGGCCCGAGCAGGTAGAGCTGGTTGTGCGGGGCAGTGTGGCAGCATCATCTCATCCTGCTTCCACTCCCGCACCTCAAACAACTCGAGCAGAGTCCAAGCAGGCTGAACGCTCCTGCTCCTCCGCCTGCCCCGCCCCCCCAGTTCCTTACCTTCCCACATATCAGTCAACCGCATTTCACCAGTGATTAGCTGCTGGAAGAGCTGACTGAGAGCTGACTGATGCCAATGCTGAGACTGGTTCAGAAAGCAGAGCAGTGCAGAGCAAAGACGGCAGGAGCATTGATCTGTAGTTAGACTGCCAAAAACAGCCAGAACAGCCCAAACAGCTTTCAACTGCAACAAAGCAGGCACCCTTCCCCTTCTGGTTTCCCTACTTGGAAGTCCTTGGTAAGAACTGCGTACAGAGCTTCCAGCCCTGGTTAAGCTCTTGTCAAAAAGGGCCACACTGGTCCACAGCCCAAGTTAGTGCCCGCCACATCATGCTCAGCCACAGCTGGCTTATTTATCCACCTGTCGGATCACCTGCAATCCCTCGCCCAACTTAATGAAACCAGCCAACACGCCGTATAGCAGTGAAGCCATTGAGAGTGGCTTTGGAAGAGGAACCACACAGAGCTGGAAACTGATCTACAAATTAAAGTACAAATTTCCTTACAAACTAGGGGACAGGGTAGCGAAAGGCAAATACAACCCAATCATAACCATCCTCATATACAGCAAGAGAGGCAAATGAGCAAGAATAAGTTAAACAAGAACATGAGCAAATTCACCAAACTTACCAGCTCAGGCAATAGAACAAAACCAGCAACAAGGAAGCAAACACGGCTGGCGTCCACCCCCCTGCCACATTCACCAAATTCAAGCCCCATAACTGACACCAAGTCAATCTGAAAATATTTCATCCCAATAAGGCCTCAACAGGGAAAAAATAAGTTATACAGCAACGCATTAATACACACAACGCTACAAGCCAAAAGGCACATAAGTCAGAGTCAGAGCCTGGAAATGACCCAGGAAACGACTGAGGAGATGAGAAGCCAGGGCAGCGGGAGACCTACAGACGCGACGCTACATCCCGCCAGGAACATCAACACAGACTCAAACCCACTCTAGGAGAAGGTGAAAGAAGGGCCAGGGCACGGAGACACGGAAGTGTTTGAAACCTCAATCTCACCCCAGTATCCAGCATTCCAGGAGGAGAAGCAAGCCGCATCAGGCCAGACTCAGAGCGAGTAAAAAAAACCAAGACGCACAAGGGCAAGGAGACCCAGAAGTCCTTGAAATTTCATCAGCATTAGAGTACTCGGAAACCCAGGGAAAGAGGCTCGAAGTATCAGGCCTGGGAACCTTGGAAATCCTAGAAATATCTTTCACTCAAGAGCCAATAAATAAAGTTAAAAATTACCATCACACGCACGGGGAAATTACGACGGACTCACAAGGAGAAAGCAGAAACAACCCGCAAGTCCTGTCCCAGTCCCCTTCCCACACACGGAGCCTATCAGCAATTAAAATTCTCACCTTCAATCAAAGCCTACTCCCGTTGGAAGAAGAGTAAATAGCCTCTCAGGAGAACAGAATCTCCTCCACTCCACTGTCGAAACTAAGTGCACACCCGAGATGGGATGTCACAACCAAAATTCTCTATTGTCTTCAATCAACTCCACTTTAACAACGGCTATCAACACGCACACCTGGCAAATGCAAAAATTGGAAATACAAATGGATACCATGCAGGCAATTGCGATGGCCATGGTTAACATTGAAGCTAAAATCTACGCGCTAACTGGAAAATTAGATCTGCTGAGGACACTACCATCAACCAGGTGTTCATGTTTACCGATAGTGGAGAAGCTTAGCTCGCTTCCAGAGGTTTTAACATCTATTATTACAGAACTTAAGCAAAGACATCGGACCACCATAGCCCAGTCCCAACAAAGAACTCCCGAAAGAACATTGAAGGATGTAAATAGAACTAATGACCCAGTGAGTGCAGCAAGCGCCCCTAATGTGCCACCACAAACAGCAATGAGTAATACGAACCTCTGTGCGGGCAACATATGCCCAGTAGAAAAGACCACAGAGCAGAATAAAATTCAAGTCGGCATACCCACCCTGTGCAGGGACACTCCTCTGTCATCTTCACAACTGGCAGCAGTGATGCATCAAAGCACATCTAAATATGAGGAAACCTGCACAGGCGAAATTCCGTACAGTAACATCGGTGGAATAACCAACCTGGAACTCATCATCGAACCCTGCAAAACTCTATCGCGGAGAGCAAAGAAACGCTTGAAAAAACAAGCTAAAACCAACAAACAACGGAACTGGATAAATGAAACACAGTTGAGCCTGAGAGAACCAGTTGGCCCACATAGCCAAAAAACACCAGTAAAAACGGCTTTCATAATAAATAACGTGGAGCCACAGAAACTCTAACTGAATTTTCAAAAGGAAAACTGTGGTACCAGGCCAGAAAACGGCCAGTCAAATAAAACAACAAAACCAAAAATAACTACAAATTCACACACCAACAAAGGACTGACAGACAAAACGGAGGAGGGGCCCCATCGTGTGCCAGAAGCGCCGGAAGCGCCTCCACCAACAGTCAGTACAAGTACCTCTCCCATAAAGCAGTATCAAGAAAATAATACGCAGGAAACCAGGTCCCACGTTACCGCCAGAGAAATGCCAGCCCCACCGATATCAATCCGAAATGACCCCCGGGAGACCAAAACTAGCCACAAAGATAACAGAGTGACCATAACTAATGCACATGGACTGGCCACATATCCAACTGATGATCATCAAAGGGTGCAAGGGCAAATTAAAGTAGTGAACAACATCACCATCTTTACCCCTGAATACACATCACGAGGAAGCACCGATATTTTAAACAGGACTAATATTTTACAAATATTTCAACATATTCCTGAGCTCTCCCCGATTGTGACCGAAGACCTCATTCAAGTACAATTTAAGCTATTGGGTAATAATGAAACAAAAGAGTCGTCAATACTAAAATGGAAAAAAATGACATCATACCACAAATATTCATGACAGAAAAAGACCGCTTTGCGAATTGGGGGATTAAGGTACACATTCCCAAAGACGAAAAATGCTTGTTTATGTTAAAAGCTAGCATCAACATCAAAAACACAGAGAGTACACAAAAGTTTTGCCTAAAAGGAACAAATTAAGTTCCCCGCACAACAGCTTTCACCAACTTAAGAATATACCTTTCACCTAACTCGGCCCAAACAAGGCACAAGTACACAGAACGTGAAAAGATAGATCCCGAAAGAATCCACCAGGAAGGAATGCCAATAACCCGACCACCGATAAGAACACAATGTTCCTAGCAAACAATGTAAAGACTCTCACAGCACTGTACTGAGGGACACTGTGAAAGTAATTTCATGGAATGTGTACGGGTTAAAAACAACATTACAGAACACAGAATCAGTTGACTTCCTACAGTCTGGGATCTGTTATGCCTCCAAGAAACTTGGCTGCTAACCTCAGCGGACATTCCATGCTTCACGGAATTTCAGCAGCCGGCAAAAAAGCACAATATATTCGGAAGACTGTCGGAGGGGACTATCAATATACACACGAATCAGCAGCAACATAAAAGCTACACACCTACTTAACACAGGCATGGTCCAAGCCACTCTTCTGCCAGGCTTCAAATTGAACGGCTGCCCAATAAAGATTTTACTTGTGAACATCTACTTTAACAGTAATGAATCATCAAGACCCAGTGCCATGAGGACCCTAGTGGATGCACTGGAAGAGCTACTCAGCAGCCAGCAAAATTGCGGGATTATAATCGCCGGTGATTTTAACACTCGTAACCTAGGGACTGCACCAAACGATGCTGTGCCAACGGACACGGCTGGAAAGCTAATGAATACATTTTTAAATACACACAGACTAAAACCAACACAAACTCGTAACCACCCCAAGATGGCCTCGAGCACAGAACTACTGGGAAAAATCAAAACCACGATTGACTATATCTTTGTGTGCAAACGCTTGCATGGACATGTGTTGGAAACTCAGAAACCCATGTTCCAGACGAGCGATCATCTCCCACTGGCCATAGTCTTTGCATTACAAATAGCCATGCAACCGCTCGTTGCCACAGTGTGTTACACAAAGCGGGAGGAAATTCACACCTTACAGAGAAGAATAAAATGGAACACAATAGATACAACAGCATTATGCAAGTGGAAAGGAATCTGGCCTAGTCTCGCTCACAAACTTACAGCAGGCAACGTTTGTGAAAACTGGATCAAACTGGTGACAGAGGTGTACGAACTTCTGATAGGCAGACAAATAAACCACCGACGAACACCTGGAGAAGGAATTCGGTTGCCAACCACAACCCCGGTGCGCAAAAGTGGGGCAAAGCAAGCGGACCTTGAGATCAGCTATCCGCACCCATAAACGAGAGGGTAAGGCCAAAACACTCCAAAATCAACTCCTACCTAGGAAAATCCACAGGAAAAATGTATAGGATAGCAAAAGAAAACAGCAAGACTCTTAATGGTTGCACATCTACAGTCTGCTGACCTCAAATAAACAGGCAGAATTCTGGTCATACATCAACAGGCTCTCAGGACACGGCCACGATAGGCGCAACGTAGTTTCCAGTCATTCATGGATTGCCCATGTGGCCGCATTGTAATGTCGCGTGCCAAGTCAGGCTCGGCCTCATCAGCAACATCTTTATATCACCGATGACTTGAGAAACACACTCGCTCCTACCATCGAAGATTCAGCTGTACAGCCACTAACAGAGAAATCCTCGTATTGCGAAGAAACTTCAGCACATCATGTCACACTAATTCTAAAAAATATCAGAAAGGACGGAGCACCGGGTTCCAACGGTTTGCCAGGACATCTCTTCAGAGAAGACTGCAATCTCCAGGGTACCATACTTACACCACTTTACCAGTATTGTCTGACCAACTCAACAGTCCTGGAGACCTGGAAAGGTTCTTTGCTGCAACCCATTCACAAAAAGGGAGACAACGGGGATCCAGTGAACTATAGGCTGATCGCTCTCCTGAACATCGAGGCGAAAGGATACGCAAGCCTCCTATTGCACAATCTACAGGAATGGGCCGACGATAATGAAATCCTCTCAGTCTAGCAATCCGGTTTTGGAGCATCAACGATGGATAACATCTTAGCTCTCGCTTACCTAGCAGAACAGTCCAGTCAGAAAAAGCAGCTTCCTCTCATTGCATGTTTTGTGGACTACTCCGCGGCATTTGATTGCGTTAACCGGAGCCTGCTGGGGCAGAAACTGCAAAACTGGGGGGTACCACCGATATTGCTAAAAGCAATAATCAGCCTCTACACTGGAACATGGGTACAGGTGAAACTCACAACGAACGCAGCCACTAAAAAGATCCCAACAGATCAAGGGCTGAAACACGGCTGCGTACTGGTGCCCCTCCTTTTTAACTTATACACGGCAGACCTCGGCAATGCACTATCCAAGGCTAACCTTCTATCTCCTAAAATCGGCTTGACTAGATTATTCTTAATGCAGTATGAGGACGATATGGTGTTATTGGACCACACCAAAACTGGCATGCAACGATTATTGGAAGCTCTAAACAATTACAACAACATCAACGACCTAAGGGCAAACGCAGGAAAGACGCAGGTAGTAATATTTGGGAAGTATGCCAATAAACTCAGACAAAACTGGAGACTGGGCAGCTTGCATATAGCAACAACGACCAAGTGCATCTACCTGGGGGTCTGGCTTCTGAGTAATGCGAAACCCACGGCACATTTTGCTTCCATGGAAACAAAAGCTAAGGCAGTGTCGTATGCCCTATGGATACTAAATTCTAAACTAAGTGGCCCATCTACTAAACCCATCAGAAAGGTCATATGCACAAAGCTGTTACCCTCTCTCACATACGGCCAACTAGCATTCCCGGCATCTTATAGTAACATCTTGGAACAAGCCAACTGTCGAGCGTATAAGCGAATCTTTCAAATACCAACATATGCCCGGAATGCACTGCTCCGATTGGAATTCGGGCTAAACAAACAGAGCTACGAGCATTGGGCCTAGATTGTGCGGTTCTATCGTGGGGTATGTGCGCCCCCCCGCACTCAATTAAAGCAATCTTAAAATCAATTTTTGAGGAAGAAAATAACTCGTGGTCCAATGGCCTGCACACTGCCTGCATTGAATTGCACCTTGACATGTCCAACTGGCAGGATTTTATTCATCAGCCCGGTATCCTAAAATCGATTTTAAAAAAACAAGTTAGACTACTCTCTAAGGAAGAGGACATGATGGAACTGAGGCTCTCCAGCAGCAGCATCAGGATACTTGCCACCTCCTATGAAGACCGCCTAAAGCAGCCTTATTTTGACGCCGCTTTAAACAAGTCAATCTTAAAGCAAATCTTAGCAGTGGGACTTATGATGCTGCCGATAAAAGACATTAACATACGCTGGAAATCATTAGAGGTGGTCAGTAGCTGCAGACTGTGCCACCCTTATGCGGAAACCATGGTACACTTGGTCTGTATATGCCACTGTTTGACACAGGCACGCTGCACTTAACTAAAACTGTTGTATTTAAAATATGGAACACGTACATGTCAAGATGCGATGGAACTTCTCTTCAACCTGGATATTCCAATGGAACTGGCAAGATTTGTGAAATTTGCACACAAGGTGAAAGAACTTTTAGCCAATACCTCGCACACTGCAGTTTATTGAATTTTTCGCAGCTAAAGTACCGAACGCGTATCTGCATAGTCGCCATGAAAAACCTTTTTTGGGTCGCATATAGATGAGCGAAAGTTTAAACTTCAATGAAAAACTCTAAATCATCGGCCTAATCAGGGATTATAGCTAACTGAAGGCATTGACAGCTGACTATTTTCACTGTTTTACTCATTTTAGTGTTAAATGTAATATTTTAAATCTCTTTTTTTCATGTATTAGAATGGTATTTATTATCGGTTGAATCCATACCGACGATAACTGAATTAATTAAGTTCTGGAACATCGCCACTGGTTCTCCATTGTAACAATTTTAATTAATTGAAACAATGAAATGTATTTCATTTATTTAGTGAGGAAAATGTGTTTGTTAGGTAATGTGTTAGTTAAGCTGTAGATGACACAAAATGGTCATGTAAGTTGCTTAAAAATCCTCTGCCATTGTTGGCGAATAGAAAACAAAGACACAGACGCTATTTCAAAGACATTCACGCTGTATAGTGTATATAACGATCTGTCTGCTTTCTGTCGCTAGACAGGCAGGCACCAATTCTGAGGACATCATTACAAGTGTAGGTGCTATTTAGCTCACCTAAAGAATATCCTATTGCGAGTTTCTGGTGAATAACATGCGTATTTTGATGTTTAGTGCACCAAAATCCGCATGATACGGTACATACCATATGCTTTCCCCTTGTTAAATTCCGCCAGGTTTGACCTGCCTGAATTTAACGAAGGGTGAGGTATTTACAACATCCAATAATTATACGATGGGTTAAATAACACTACGCTCATAATTCCCACCCGTGCGCAAACATGGGTTTATGCAGGGGTCAGAAAATAATGACCCACTGGTAATCAGGCCCCAGGTGTTTCCAATTAATAGCACATTGTTCTATTTTATTAAGGAGGTCTCCAGGGAAAAAGCATGCATACAGCTTCACCGGAATGTCACAAGTGATAATAGACATAATAGAGGCCACATTCTCCCAGAATCAAAAACACAATAGACAGAGTTGGAGGAAAGAAGCCTTGACCATATTTATTCTTATTTGTACACCAATATAAATTATATATGTAGATGTGCAGAGTTTTATATGTTATTTATCACCATTGTTGAGTAGGAGGTAATATCACACATTTGGCCTTTGCACTACAGTTATAAATGTTTTTATTACTACACTTGTTCACATTCTAAAATCACTTTACAAAAGAAACCAACTAGGCCATGCTAACAAGGCCTATCAACCGTCATTTAATTACACTGCACCAATTTAAACGCTTGCTTTAGGGTTATGGATACACAACCTTTTTGTAGCTACTGCACACGAAAGAACACCCTGGTATAAACCAAACATGTAGATTTGGTGGGTGTAATACACTACTTATTACCATTGTTGAGGGTTATGGGAGTTTGTTGGACTTGGCCCTTTCTGCTGGGTCAGCCCTAGACGTTTTGTCTTCTTTCTCCTATTTCTTTAGCTGAATTCAATTTTGTTGGCCTTAAAACTCAGCGCAGTTTACCACTGCCAACCAAGCTAAAATGCCAGTGATATCTCCTTTAAATATGGTAGAATTGGCTTACACCCAATTGGCATATTTATTTACTTATAGGTCCCTAGTAAATTGGTACTACAAGCACTGAGGGCCTGTAAATCAAACACTATTAGTGGGCCTGCAGCACTTGTGCCACACACTTAAGTAGCCTTGCAAACCTGCCCAAAGCTTGCCATGTCAGCCTGTGTGTGCAGTTCTAAACTGTCATTTTGGCCTGGATTTTTTTTTTAACCAGAACCAAACCTTCATTTTTAATACATATACATCACCCCTAAGGTAGATCCTGTCCCGCCCATAGGACAGGGTGCAGTATGTTTAAAAAGCTGGATACGTGCTAACATTTTGCATGTCCTGGGTGTGAAAAACTCCCAAAATTGTTTTTCACTACTGTAAGGCCTACCTCTCCTACACGATAACATTGGAGTTACCTTATTACATTTAAGAAGTATATATTCCAAATGAGAACAGGTAAACAGTTCCTGTTTGGTGTCTTTGGAATTGTATTAAAAAATCCTCTTTTATGGCAAAGTCGGATATTGAATTACAATTTTGAAAATGCCACTTTTAGAAAGTTGAAATTTTCCTTCCTTAGTCATATAGGGCCAGATTCACATTTTGCCTCCCAATTTTGCTGATTCTTTTAGCTGACCTTAGGACTCTGGGCACGTTACCACTGCTGGCCAGTGCAAAAGTACAAGTGCTTCTCCCCTAAACATAGTGACATTGGTGTATATCTGATTGGCATATTTGTTGTACTGTCAAGTCCCTTGTAAGGCGGTATACCATAAACCCAGGGCCTCTACTTCAAATGTAACTAGTGGGCCTGCAGCACTCATTGTGTGACCCACAATCGTAGCCTTTCAAACGTGTCTCAGGCCTGCCACTGTAGTGTCTGCGTGTGCAGTTTACTGCCACTTTGATTCGGCATTTAAAACCTACTTGCCATGCCTTAAACTCCCCTTTCATTACATATAAGTCATCCCTAAGGTAGGCACTAAGTAACCTTAAGGTCAGGGTGCTATGTAAGCAAAAGGTAGGACATGTATCTTTATGTTTTGCATGTCTTATTAGTGACAAATAGTCTATTTCATTTTTCACTACTGGGAGGCCTACCTCTTTTACAGGTCAGCATAGGGAATTCCTTAATACACTTTTAAGCTGTAATTCCTGATCAGAAAGGAGTAGCTTTTTCATGTTTCATATGTTTGGAATGGTAAAGATAAATCCTCCATACGGGTGAAATTGGATATAACCTTATTGTTTTTTAAATGTCACTTTTAGAGAGTGAACATTTCTCTGTACTTACTGCTCTTTGTGCCTGACAGCCTCTCTCCAATACACATTTGGGTTGGGTGACAGCTTCACTTCATGCATTCACTAGACAGCCACAAACACAGGAAGATGAAGCTCATCTGCATTCTGAGCACTCATCAGTATTCTGATGTGGGTTGTCCTGGGTAGGAAGGAATGGGGAGGCTAACACTTACACTTCAATGGGTAGTGTCTTGTCCACACACAAAGCTCTGATTTACTCCACAGGGTTAGCCTTGCAACCAAGACTATGTTGAAAGGGATCCTTGTGGACTTCAGAGAGCTTCTTTGAAGTCACCCCCTACATTTAGGGCACTTTTGGGTATAAGTACTGGGTGTCTGACCCCCAAAAATCATTCACTTCTGGATCTTGACTGAACCTCTGTTAAAAGGACTGCTGTGCTGCTTAAAGGACTTTCTGCTTGCTGCCTGCTGCTCCCTGACTCTGCCGGAGGGAGAGTTGGACTCTGCCTTCTCTCCAAGTTATCTCCAAGGGTTTTCTGGCTTGCCTCCTGTTTTCTGAAGTCTCAGGGGCACAAAAGACTTC
Organism: Triturus cristatus; assembly: GCF_964204655.1. Classification (NCBI taxonomy): domain Eukaryota; kingdom Metazoa; phylum Chordata; class Amphibia; order Caudata; family Salamandridae; genus Triturus; species Triturus cristatus. The sequence continues at coordinate 390,428,534 of NC_140584.1, forward strand.
CTGCAATCCAGCTGGTACTGTCGGGCTCCGTCTTCTGTGAGTTGTATCCCTGCCTGAGGTGTCCCCTCCACGTTTTGGGCCTCATAAGTAGGTTCTGCAGCTGATTTCTGCAAAAACCTATTCTTTGCATTGACTGCTTGAGAAATTCTGCCACATTACCCTTCCACGCTAACTCAGCGGATCCACAGCCTGTGGGGCTCAATGATGAAGCTCTGTGCGGATCAATGATGACACATTGTATTCACTTCAAAGGAGCTTGACGACGATTCGGAACCCTCTTTGTGCGTCTTGACAACGATGCAGTAGGCTCTCGACATCATCACTTGCTCCAGCCAAGGTATTTCTTCAGCAGGACATGTCTGTGTCCTGTAGCCAAGCTGTTGCAGCTTGTGGTCAGCCTGATCTTTGGATTTGGCGCTGGGCACTCATGACCTCAAGTAACCTTTTGATCACTAGTGACTCTTAAGATTTATTTTGCTTTAAAAATGTATAGTCTTTTTGCAGAGTATTCTTTGTGTTGTTGTGTGTGTTTTGCACAAATACTTTACACATTGCCTTTGTAGATAAGCCTGACTGCTCTGCGCAAAGCTACCAAAGGGTGAGCACAGGTTATCTTATTGGGTATCTAGCTTACCCTGACAAGAGTGGTGGTTCCTGCCTAGGTACATACCTCAGTCAACCAGGAATCCTAACACCTGAAGTCTAAGTTTAAACCTAAAGTCTAAGTTTTGACCTTAAGTCTAAGTTTAGATCTGAAGTCTAATTTAGACTTAAAGTGTAAGTTTAGACGTGAAGTCTAAGTTTTGACTTTAGGTCTAAGTTTAGACCTGAAGTCTAAGTTTAGACCTCAAGACGTCTAAGTTTATACTTCAAGTCTAAGTTTAGACCTGAAGTCTAACTTTAGACCTCAATTGTAAGTTTGGACCTGAAGTCTAACTTTAGACCTCAATTGTAAGTTTGGACCCCTAACTTTAGACTTCAGGTCTAAACTTAGACTTCCCGTTTCAACGTACGCTTCCAGTCTCAGTTTATCTTTGTTAATTGAGCCCTCAGTGCCTGCAGTCTGTCTCTAGGTCTCATGAGTAGTTGTAGTTCGCAGTTGTTGTTTGTGTATATCCCCAGACAACCACACATATCAAAGTGCTTAGGTGTGCCTGTATGGGCATCACTGGCAGGATGGGAGGGTGGAACTTGCCACAGCTCTACTTGCACCTGAATAGACTGTGTCCTGCCTTCACACAAAGGATTGCAATACCCCCTGTAGTTAATCTGGAGCCAGGAAAGGCAGGAAACCAGAGCACTTGAAACAGAATACTCTAGCAGTTTCTCCCACTTCAAAAATAGCACCAGGTATAAATACTGGACCTCAGACATCAACTCACCAGTGCACTTCGGGACCTATGGAAGACTGTGCAATAAAGAAGGACTGCTGTGCTGCTGAAAGAAATGTCACTCTGCCTGACTGCTATCCTGCTGCTGCGCTGATCAGCTGCACCAGCTGCCCTCTTGTCTGGTTGAGAAAGACTGGAACCTGTAACCTGAACCCAGGACCATCAGAGTGACTCCAAGGGCTGGTCTCTTGTAACCAGCACCTGGGCTCTGCAACTGTGAGTCCTATCCTGCTATCCAGGGAAAGATCAGAAGCCTGGTGATTATTTTTCAAGAGTGACTGTGCAGTGCCTTGGTACCCCATCTAAGACAGTGGAGGCCTCCATCAATTTTTTTGTAAAATCAAGCACACCAGTTGCCATGTCTTTAGAACAAATGGTCACTGCCCTGAGCCAAGATAGTGCCATGTTGAAGTTAAAAGCTGCTATTGCTCACCAATCATGAAACCAGTACTGTAGACTTATCACTAATGACTGTGAGTATTTAAAGTTAACACATGTAAGAGATGAACTATCAGTGACTCAAGAAGGCCTCATCCTGCGAGGCACACAAATTGTTATTCCAGAGAGTCCACAATAACAAGTAATTAACATTGCCCTTGAGGGACATCAAGGAATAGGTGCCACAAAGAGAGCTCTCTGAGACGGAGTCTGGTTTATGTATCTCGACAAAAGGGTCAAACAAGAGTTAAAGGCCTGTAATGTATGGAACTGACTTTCATCTCAAGGTATTCAGCATCCTTTGAACATACCAGAATTGCCACATCATGCTTGGGAGAGAAATGAAGTTGATTTCTTTGGCCTTCTATAAAATGGACATCATCTTCTAGTCATTGTTGAAGAGTACTCCTGTTTTCCATTTTTAGAAGACCTTTCAAGCACTACATGTGAAAAGCAAATTCAAAGGTTAGATGGCATCTTTGCTACATGGGATGTCCCTGCAATCTTAAAATCTGACAAGGGTCTACCATTTAATAATTAAGAACTCAAAGACTTTGTAAACTGCTTCAATATAAAGCATAAAAAAGCACTCCTCTTTGGCCCCAGGCCAATGGCCTGGTAGAACGGTTTGTGAGTACTCTAAAGAAAGCTGTTCAGCGTGCTGCATTGGAGAAGCTTGACCTAAAAGTTGTTGTGAACACTCCACTTTGAGCTTACACTTCAACCCCTCACTCAATGACCGGGGAAAGACTGCAACTAATGTTTAGAAGGGTCATGATGACCAAGCTGCCCCAATGGACCAACCTCAGATCCAAGACTGAGAAAGACATTCATACTAAGGACTTTGAGCACAACAAAAGATTAAAATATATGCTGACAAACAATGTCATGTCAGAGATTTCACCTTTACAAGAGGCGATCGAGTGCATTACAAGAAAATACAAGCAAATGTATATTCTGTACATTTTCAGGTTTCTTGTCAACATAAATTAATGGGTTCTATAGACTTCAGAAAATTCAATTTGCTTCATCATGTTCCAGCCCAGCCATATTCCAAGGCAGAAGTAGCCCACAAGTGCTACATCAGAGGCTCATCATTCTTTAATGTGGGGAAGGGATAATTCAGGAATCACCAGACTTTCAATCACTCGACCTCCCTGCCCTAGAGAGACAACTATATCCTGAGGATTCCTCTGTCCCCTGTGAAGATCATGCTTCCCCATCACAAGATCACCATGCATCGCCACCAGCCCCTCAACGTCCCCTTCCACAGCTGGAACAAAGATACGCAAACCCAATGGACGGACACCCTCAATACCACCCAGCCTGACCCCGCAACTGACCTGGAACAAGCAGTCCAGAACTTCACCACCTGGATCACCAATGCCGCCAACCGAGTCACCCCCATCAAACATGCCAAGATCTGCAGATCCACCGAACAAGGCAGTTGGTACACACCAGAACTCAGGATATTGAAACACAGCTGCAAACAACTGGAGAGAAGATGGCGCCCCAGCAGAGACCACTCCTCAAGAAATCTTCAGCCCAACCCAGCACAGCACACCATCTTGCTGAACCCCTTTCCTGCCAAAGTCTTCAAGAAGCCCATCAACCAGCTGTTCACCAAACACCTGTAGATAAATAACCTGCTCAATGCCACCCAATCCAATTTCCACACCAACCACAGCACTGAGAATCATCTTCTCGTCATTGTTGAAGAGTACTCCTGTTTTCCATTGGTAGAAGACCTTTTAAGCACTACATGTGTAAAGCAAATTCAAAGGTTAGATGGCATCCTTGCAACATGGGATGTACCTGCAATCTTAAAATCTGACAAGGGTCTACCCTTTAATAATTAAGAACTCAAAGACTTTGTAAATTACTCCAATATAAAGCATAAAAAAGCACTCCTCTTTGGCCCCGGGCCAATGGCCTGGTAGAACGGTTTGTGAGTACTCTAAAGAAAGCTGTTCAGCATGCTGCATTGGAGAAGCTTGACCTAAAAGTTGTTGTGAACACTCCACTTTGAGCTTACACTTCAACCCCTCACTCAATGACCGGGGAAAGACTGCAACTAATGTTTAGAAGAGTCATGATGACCAAGCTGCCCCAATGGACCAACCTCAGATCCAAGACTGAGAAAGACATTCATACTAAGGACTTTGAGCACAACAAAAGATTAAAATATATGCTGACAAACAATGTCATGTCAGAGATGCCACCTTTACAAGAGGCGATCGAGTGCATTACAAGAAAATACAAGCAAATGTATATTCTGTACATGTTCAGGTTTCTTGTCAACATAAATTAATGGGTTCTATAGACTTCAGAAAATTCAATTTGCTTCATCATGTTCCAGCCCAGCCATATTCTAAGGCAGAAGTAGCCCACAAGTGCTACATCAGAGGCTCATCATTCTTTAATGTGGGGAAGGGATAATTCAGGAATCACCAGACTTTGAATCACTCGACCTCCCTGCCCTAGAGAGACAACTATATCCTGAGGATTCCCCTGTCCCCTGTGAAGATCATGCTTCCCCATCACAAGATCACCATGCATCGCCACCAGCCCCTCAATGTCCCCTTCCACAGCTGGAACAAAGATACGCAAACCCAATGGACGGACACCCTCAATACCACCCAGCCTGACCCCGCAACTGACCTGGAACAAGCAGTCCAGAACTTCACCACCTGGATCACCAATGCCGCCTACCGAGTCACCCCCATCAAACATGCCAAGATCTGCAGATCCACCGAACAAGGCAGTTGGTACACACCAGAACTCAGGATAATGAAACACAGCTGCAAACAACTGGAGAGAAGAGGGCGCCCCAGCAGAGACCACTCCTCAAGAAATCTTCAGCCCAACCCAGCACAGCACACCATCTTGCTGAACCCCTTTCCTGCCAAAGTCTTCAAGAAGCCCATCAACCAGCTGTTCACCAAACACCTGTAGATAAATAACCTGCTCAATGCCACCCAATCCAATTTCCACACCAACCACAGCACTGAGATCACGCTGATTGCTGCCACTAACAACATACACATTCTACTCAACAGAGGAAAATTAGTGGCCCTGATTGTCGTCAACCTCTCCGCAGTGTTCGACACCGTATACAACCACACAATCATCAAGAGACTGCACCACAATGTAATCCAGGGAGAAGCCCTCAGACGGATCACATTGTTCCTCATGGGACAAACTCAGAGAATCTGCCTACCTCCCTTCGCCTGAGAACCCAGGAGTACCATCTGCGGCATCCCTCAAGGTCATCCCTCAGCCCCGACTCTTCAACACCTACATGACAACTGTAGCCGATATCATCAAAGCCCACATCCTCTCACTCTTAGCAGACCCCAACACCATGAAGACCAACTTCCACAACTGCATGAAGAATTTCGCTGACTGGATGAAGAACAACTGTCTGAAGCTCAACACTGACAAGATCGAAGAGTTAATCTTAGGTAACAGCTCTTCTCTTTGAAATGATACGTAGTGGCCCACTGAACTCGGACCCAGCCCCACACAGACATAACACACCTGCAACCTCAGTATCATACTGGCCAGCAAGCTTACTATAAAACAACAGATCAATGAGGTCTCCTCTGCCAGCTTCCAAACTCTCTGCATGCTCTGAAGAATCTTCAAATGGCTCTCCATTGGCACGAGGAGAACTGTCACTCAAGCCCTAGTCACCAGCCGGCTGGCCAATGGAAACGCACAGTATGCAGGAACCGCCACTAAACTCATGCGGAGACTGCAGATGATACAGAACTCAGCGGCTACATTCATCATCAATCTGCCCAAATAGACCCCCATCACCCCTCACCTTAGGAATCTCCACTTTCTCCCTGTCCAGAAAAGATGCCAATTCAAGAGATCGACACATGCCTACAAAGCCCTCCATGACCCAGGACCAGCATAAATCAACCTCTGCCTGAACTTCCACCACCCATCCAGAGACCTTCACTCCGCCGCCCTCGCTCAAACTCTGCACATCCACCAAAGCCACAGTGGAGGCTGTTCCTTCTCCTAACTTGACGCCAAGTCCTGGAACAGCCTTCTCCTCCACCTCCAGAAATTACCCTCCCTGGCAGAGTTCAGGAAGAGACTCAAGAACTGGCTTTTCAACTGAGCCACCATGAAATCCAGCACCAGGATAACCTGCTATACAAATGCTGTTTAATTGATTGATATCATTACCAGGCCCCACTGCAGCAGCCATCATTGACTTATTTACTTTAGTGTATTCTTTTATTGTGCGAGGTCTCTAAGCACTCCACAACAGGTACAACATCAATCAGCCTTTTAGAAAATAATAAAAGTTTTGCCATACCAGATTTGCAAAAACCAATGAGCCAAAAGTGATTCTAGAGTATGAAGTAGGTGCAATTGAGTGAATAAAACACATTTTTGATTTTTTTACCAACCCTAGTGCTTCTATCTCCTACAATGTGTTCAGAATAGAACTTTTATTCATGGGAAGAGACTCACTATATGATAATAAAATCTATGGAGGTTGACTCTAAGTTCTGCTTCAGTTACACCCCTTGAGAGTAACAAACTGTGCACTCCATTACAGGCTCATTGTTCCTCAAAACAAAAGCTCATGTCCCATGATTGATGATTATCAGGAGCTGTTGTGGTTCCTTGTTCTTCATTTCTAATATGCAATGATGGTTTAACTTGGCTACCTGGATTTGCCTTTACTAGTAGAATACTACCCTCTTTTTGCAATCTGACAGATTTTGTATGTGCCACAATATACTTCACCCCCCATACTCTAGACAGGGTGGAAGGGGCGTATTTTCAGTTATCCCACCTACCCACACCTGAATGATCATATGAAGAACTCTGTACAATATTTGGAACACACTGATGCACAACAGGAAGGATGTACGGTTCAAATAAATTTGCCCCAACTCTCTCTTCCATCTTGGGGTTGCAGTGGTCCAAATAAGTATTATTGAATAAAGAGACAAAGCACTACCACCTGGTGTCATTGACATAACCTCATTAGAGACCTTCATGCCAGGATAGCTGGGGAAACTCAATATTTCATTTTGTGTTTTGTGATTCTTGTAATCTTTATATTTTCATGTTTTTTATACCGCCCATTTGAACCATTGAAGAGGTCTCTATTATGGAAGAATTTTGCTTTTCTAAAGAATTAATATCAACATTAGCTCCTGCACCAATCTCTGCTCCTATGTATGACATTAACCCATTCTCCATACCCGACTTATTGCCCACTTTTTGTAACCCATTTTTAAACATGGGGGAAATCTCAGGCATCGGTGCATCTGAGGGGAATTTCTGACTATGGAATATGGTCTTGAAACAACAAACTTAAGCAAAGGTCCTCAGCAACATGTGTATAACAATTTGTTTACGGGCATCTCATAACTTATTGGTTTGCCAACTTGAGCAAGGGAAACATCGTTTACAACGCATACATTTACATCGCGGTACACTACATCGCGGTTTTAACAACGCAAGTCGTTACAACGACTTGCGCTAGATGGCGCTCTAGGACAAGGAATAGTATAATTTACTATCCAACACCTTCCCTAGTGTACGTAGACTGGAGTTGGAATAGTAAATTATACTACTCCTAAGTCCTATTCCTTGTCCTAGAGCGCCATCTAGCGCAAGTCGTTGTAACGACTTGCGTTGTTAAAACCGCGATGTAGTGTACCGCGATGTAAATGTATGCGTGGTAACGTCATACATCCATGATATTATTATTAGCATTAGCATTAAGAAAGTCTCACCTATTAACATTCTGTACCTCAAATAAAATTAATTGAAGTGCTTCCAATACATGATCAGAACTTGACACAGATTTCTCTAAGAATGAAAATATAGAAGATAACAATTTTCAACAAAACACAAAATATCTGATGAAACGCCACATCCTCTTACTCCATTATTGGACTGATATATATTCCGCTGTGTACTTGGTAATAGAATATGATCATGATCTGGTTCGGAGGGGAACCCCCTAGGGGTGACAGAACTGCAATATAGTATCAATTGAGATGGGCAAGAAGGGTGGGTAGATGGATTTCTATTAGATTTATACAAATCACGATGAGCAATTACTGGTGAAAAGCAAGCAAAAGGCACAGCCACTGCCTCCACTCGAAAGTCAAGATCAATGTCTAGCAGGGTCAATACTCCACAAAAGAACCTCCTCCTCATCATTAACACAATTAACTCTTAAGAGGATGACTTCCAAATCTACCAAAGAACCGCCTTCCTGATGTGATAAAGGTGATGAAATAAAACAATCTCCATTTCCCTTATCAGAGAATTGACTCCCAAATGACTGAATGGAAGGAACAGACATCTCCTCCAAGGCTTGTTGTCCAGACCCTCAGGTACACCTGCTTCCATCAAAAGCCCTGGGGATTAGTATTCCCCTCTAATCTTATTTGAGCTATATCTGGAAACTCATTTACAGATGGAGAAGAAAACGTATGATCAGAACCCTTTGTACTTATCTGTGCTAAAGGTGTAGAAAGTGCAGCCAAAGATGAAGCTGCTGTATAAGAAGATTTTAAAAAACACTCTGCTTCCTTAGAAAAAAAGGTTGTCTATTTTTACCACCAAAAAAGTGCAAATAGATGAATCAGATTTATTAAAATTGCTGCTGAGAGCCTCTGTTTTCATTAGCAGATTTCTTTGTGTTTATTAGAATTAAGTTAGAGGAGTTAGAAGAGATTACACACCCAGCGCTTAACTTCTTCAGTGTCTTCTTCTCTGGAGGACTCCAAGGCCACCCTCAACAAAGGGAAGAGCCAATCCAAAATAAACCTGTGCTGAGGACTGTCCAGAGCCACTGGGGCCCACTGCATAACTTCCATGAGACCTAAAAAACAAAATGAACTAGGAGTGCATAGGCATACTGGCACCTCAAGCCTCAGCCAGTCCTAGCTGGGTCACTTTGAGGATGCAAGAGCCCACTTTATGATATGGACACTAATCCACAGTTCTCTCACAGGCCACACAGGTCACAAGGCCCTTCTTACTGGGCAATCCTCCACAGACCTTGGTCGGAGCAGCTCTTACTCCTCTCGCACCGCTTGTGCTTCCTACCAAGCGCTGTGCCTCACCAGAACACAATGCTGATATTAGAGGGCACTTCCCTTGTGCCACAGAGCATTCTAGGAACCTCAGGTGACCTCTCTCTCTATGGGGGGGCCAGCACGGTGTACTCTGGGCCTTATTTCTGCGCTCTGTCCATCATCTCCTTGGGTTTGCCTTATTTATGAGGCCCTTAGGCCTTCATTGCGTCACTTTTTGTGACGTTGCGGCGGAGTAAAAAATGTGCCACACTGCGCCATATTTACAAAGTGAGGCATCTAGGCAGATCTGTCACTTTGTAATCCCCTGAGCTACATTATACCTGCAATAGGTATAATGTATGCAGGGTCAGCATTCAAGCACAGAAAGGGCTCGTCAAAGTGTTGCAGTGAAATTTCATTGATTTCACTGTGACACTTCTGAGACACCACTGCGTCAAATCCTTATACTTGCCTCACAGCATGCATAGGGATTGACGCAGGCCCTTCACGTGGGGCTTGCCCCATGTGAAAAAACACATTTCAGGAGTTGTGTCTCTTTTCAGACACACGCCAGCAAAGCACCACTTTTGCACCTACAGCTACGTCAAGAACACTGACCTATCTGAAAATCCTTAAGACATGGAGCACCATATAGTAAAAATGGCGCATCCATGGTGTCGCACGGAGGGCACACTGAAAAATGTTGCTTCAGTGTTTTCAGAGCGGTCTAACACTTTTCATAAATGAAGCCCTCTGACTCTTTTCTCCCTACTCTCCACGGCACCACTGTGTCACAGTGTGGGCTGCATCACTGGGGGCCGCACGGCTCAGTGGCCACCAGCCCCTCCACTCTGCTGCTTAGGCAGGGCTGGTCTTAGCTCACCACAGCCTCTGGACATCTGAAACTCAGCATGCCACTTCACTCTCCTCCCTCAGCTGCTCAGCCGGCTGCTCGCATCCAGTGTCACATCACTTTCTCATCATCTTCTGGCCTATCAGTTCCAGTGTAATTTTTTTAAATACATTTCCTGAACCTTTTTTTTGGACAGCTCCATTACCCCTAATCCAGCCATGTGTGGTCATTGTTCTGCAACTGCCATTCCCACCTGCTCTGCATAGTTAGCTTGTTTCCCCAACACACCTCCTCCCTGCTGTCTGAGTTTGCACCTGCCCACTCCCTTCTGCCTTGCATGATCTGATGTGCTGCCACTGCCCACCAGTTGGCTAAATGTCCCTGCCCAATCCTCCTGCCCACTGCTGCCTGAGCTTATGGCCTTATCATTGCCCTCATGATTAGCCTCCATGCTTAGCTTGCTGACGCTACCCTCCTTCCTTTGCCCTCCAATGTCTGTGTGTATGCCCCTGCACCCTCCTTTTTACCCACCATGTTCCATGTACTTGCCACTTCCCCTCCTGACTACGATGCATGTTCTGTTGAGTTGCCACTATCCCTTCACCCTGTCTTCCATTATCCAAGTTCCATCCCACTATCTCCTCCCCCCTGTCCTCCATGATACATTTTGCTGCCGCTCTCTTCTGCCCGTCATGCCCTGTTGTGATGCAACTGCTCCTCCCACCCACCCTGCATTGTCTGTTGTGAAGCCCCTGTCCCTTCCCCTGCCTTCTTTTGTCTGTGCCCAGCACCTATCTCTCTCTTCTGCACTCAATGGTTCTTAGTGCATAGCCCTGACCCTCCCTCTTGCCCACCATGGTGTTTTGCTGCCATTAACCTTCCCGCTTGCCATGAATGTTTTTTTGTTCTGCTATTGCCCCTCCCACCTTCCTTGTGTAGTCAGCTTGCTACCTCTGACCCCCTCCCACCTTCCCTGTGGTGTCTGTGTGTATGACATTATAGTCTCCCTGTTGCCCTCCATAGAGTGTTGTGCTTCCAGTGCTCACCCCACCTGCCATTCATGGTCAGCTTGCTGCTCCTGCCCCTGCCCTCTGTTATCCATGTGCTGACCCAATCTCCTCCCTCCTGCTTTCCACAGTCTATTGGCATGCCCCTGCCCCTCTATCCTGCCCTTCATGGTCCATTGTGCTACAATTGCCTGTCCTGTATGGTCAGCTTGCTGCCCTTGTTTCTTTCCCCTCTGCTTTCTATTGTTCATGGGCATAGCCCTGGTCTATCCCTATTGTTTTTCATGCTCAGTTGTGTTGCACTGCCCTCCTGCTTGCCCTCTGTGGTGTATTGTGCTTTTGTAACCTGTTGCTCCTGCCCTGTAAGGTCAGATGGTGCCCCAATCCACCCCTTTCTCCTACCCTCTAGTGTCCGAGCCCATGCCCCTACTCCATTGCTCCTGCCCTCCTTGGTCCAATGTACCATGCATGCCAACATTTTCAACTTAGTAAGTGGGAGATTTTGGAAATCAAAAAATCTAGGGAGTTGATTTTTCCCATTGACTTGCATTAAAAAAGAGCTGATTTTAGGACGGGAGATGGATAACATAAAGCCACTTTGGGCTTTAAACTCCAGGAATCTCCTGCCTGCATCGGGTCTGTTGGAATGTTTGGTTTTACTGCCACTACCTCTAACTTCTTCCCTCAATGGTCTGTTGTATTGCCACAGCCTCACTTGCCTGTCCTGCATAATTGGTTGTTTACCCCTGCCCCCCTTTCCTCTGCCCTCCATTGTCCTTTGGACTGCCACTGCCCCTCCCACCTGTGCAGTGTGGTCAACATACTGCCTCTGCCCCCTTCTCCTTGCCCTCAATTGTCTGAGTTCGTGCCCCCGATCTCTGCCTCCCACAGTGTTCTAATTAACAGCTAGATTGCTAACGTTCTATATTTATTACAAAGTGTAGCACGCCTAAAGTCAGAGCAAAACTGTAATACCTAAAATATTTTTCTTAGAAATTATAATGAATGAGGGGGTGTTTTTCCCATAGAAATTATGGTCAGTGATCTAAAAAAACAAAAATGAGTGCACAAATTTTGAGTTGTCTAATAGCTACAAAACACTTTTAAATTATTTGCTATATTTATGTTTTTTTACCTAGATGATCACTTGATTATTTGTTGCACTTAGGAGAGTGTCAGGTGCCCAAGCTAGGCCAAGAGGGAATCATTGTCCTTTCTACTTGGACACAGGTTTCTTCCTAAAGTTCACACAAAGATGTTTGACACATATTTGCAATCGGTACAGCCTGAACTTGTTTCCTAGTTAACTATACTTGCTTACAGAAACAACTTTGCAGGACCAATATCATACCACCTTGATGCTATGTACAAGGTTTATACATACATTGTGCAAATGTGCTTATTGTTTTCATACATGCGGCAACACAGCTATCTATAACACACAAACAACGGCAGCCTGATTGAGATCTTGGCCCAAGTCTAGGATGCCTATGCCACTTGTTATAAATAAACATCCATTTCTTTGTGTTGGCAGAGGAGCACTTCTGCTGTCATTGCAAGGTCTCCACATGCTGATACTTAAGTTCAGCAGTTTGCTGATAACTAGGCAAGGGGTGTCCAGATCATGACCAAGACAAGGTCCTACAGTTAGTCCCATCATGTAATAGGGTTGGATCATCCAGTACGGGGATTCTTGGTAGAAAACACACATACACCCTAGACTCTTAGGTTAGAGAATGCATTGTAGGAGTATGGAAGATTGTTATATTGTTTATATATATACATTGTCTCAGCACAATGGTGGAACTTTTTATTTGTTCACTGTCCTGATACTTCTAATAACTTACATCTGCTTCTGTATATTCATCATGGCAGCACATAGATTTTGTGCAAGAATCACGTTGGTTCAATAAACATTAAAATTTGTCCCTCTGTTTATTCCTTGTATCTTTCTTCAAGCAAACTAGAGCACGATTACCTCAGCAAAACGATTCTAGATCTGTTACCAAGATCACTGGGAGATCAGGGTTGTCATGTTCAGAGGCTTCCAGAACCATTTGCTACCTGTCTAGGTTTAGGGGTGCTGATGGTGGCACTGTGAGCTAGCTGGCCTACAGGACAACATATCCTGAGGAGGTGGATGGAATCAGTCTGGGACAATCCCAACGGTTATGCTTTCCACAAATGTGCAGTTCCTACTGTAGGGTGGAAACTAGACGACCAGAAAGGGTGTGGCGTTATGGCCAGAGCTGCTAACTTTGCAACTGGGGAACCAGGTTCAAGTTTCAGCATCAGCTCAACATCCAGTGTTTCTTGGCAAACCACTTACTCTCCCTATCCCAAAAACCAAAATGGATGAGTCCTTGTGTAATGTAACCGATACTTATGGAAAACACTCAAATAGCTCTGGATCAAGTCCAGGCTATATAAAAACAAATGTTTTGTACACCTCTGTCATTGCGCTATACGTATGATACATTTAGGTGAAGTTTGTGCTCTATTTGGACTCCTTTGTCTTTTGTTGCCATCTTGGGAAATGTTTGTGTTATGATGCTCCCTACTTCCCTTATTTACTGCGGTAGCCTCAGTAGAAAATGATTTCAGCTTTCGACTTCAATTCCATCAAGATGGCGTACAGATGAGCCACAATTTTGCATAATATCAGAATGTTAGCACTCTAGTTGCTCTTTAGAACACTATGCTAAAGCTGCTGGGGTGGTACCTGCCAGTCTGCTGCTAGTGTTGAAAATTCATGTTTCAGTCTGCATATCAGAATGTTTTAATGAAATAGAAGCGTTAGATATTTATGCACTTATTTCAAATTTGTCTTAATTTTGCTTTCTACAGCAAAAACCTGAATTTCTATGTAAAAAATGAACCCCCTCCTTTAGTTTGTATCTAAATGAAGCGTTTGTTCTACCAATTTAATTCAATCAAGATGGCTTCAGGTGTGCCACAGTTCTGTCATAAGTTAGACTGTTAATGCTCTAGTTGTTCCTTAGAATACTCTGGGAAGCTGCAGTGGAACACTGGGTAATCAACTGGCAGGTGCTGATGCTTCTGGAAGTACATGTTTTACTGAGAATATCAGACTTTATTCTAACATGACTGAGAAGGAGAGTGTGAATTTATAGAAAATATGTTCTCATTTTAGCTTCTGTAGCACCATCCATAACCTATATGAGAAAATCATGAAATCATAAAAAAAAACAGTTTCTCTCAAACATGATTCATGAAATCCAAGCAGAAGGTCAGCCTTTTTCACAGGGTAAAATCCTCTAGAACACACGACAGTTCCTAAAATCAATATGGAGCCATCAGCATTTGATTCATATTGTAACTAAAATCTGTTATGACCCTCTAAAGAGTGCTCCTTTTGTGACCCTCAAAACCTGCCATTCGCTACAATGTATTTCAATGGGTTCCATGTCCAAGAGTCCAGCATTAGTTGCCACAGCATTTTGTCTATGTTGTAGCCAGCCAATAAAGAGGGAGTCCCTCAGGGACCTCCCCACATGCCCTCTGGGGTCTGAGTGTGGTTTAATTCATTTACAGGACACAGGGACCATGGCTCCCAAAACATATTGTTCAGGTTCAAACCAACCAATCAGAATTGACTAGACCCCTTTAAAATGGCCAACCAGAGCATATCTGGACACCAACTGCCTGGATATACAATTATCTTTTAATCATAATTTCTCAAAAACTGTTCAAAAGCTCTATACCAAATTACAAAAAGTACAATCTGAGGACCATGACCTAGCTTTCGTCAAAATTTGAGGGAATTCGATTCAGAAGTTTTGCATGGAGATTTTGTGTTTTGGGGCCCACCTTTTGTCTCTGACTGAAAGATCACCCAGTGAAAGATCACCCTGAAACTTTCCGGCAAGGAGCTAAGGTGGATCAACATTTTTTAGGGAAAGTTTTCTAATGATTCGTGCAGTACCTACACCCTTGCATGTAACAGAAGTTAGAGCAAGTGAAATCACTCCATAAATAACACTTATTGACTTATATTACGATTAGGGTTCCCAGTTTTATGGTATTTCGTTTTTTAACATTTCCGTCTGTATTTATCCATATTTATTTTTGGGCCCCCTTATTGGTATTTATCCATATTTATTGTGCTTCAAGATTAAATGTAGCTGTAAAATGGTATATTTCTGCATTTATGGAACTCTTTAACGTGCACTCAAACATGGATTTCTGTCACGTTTTAGAAAACTAAGCAGCCACGTATAACAAAATACTATACTCACAGGTGCATATTAGCATCATACTACAAATATATGTTAACATATGCCTCTATTTAAGGAAATCTCATCCGATGTGAGGTTAACATTAATGTTTAGAAACTTGTATTTATTATTGACCTATAGATTTTTAAATATTTTATAACTTAAGTTTGCACACGTTTGAGGAACATTTGCAGATTTTTGCAGTCTTCTTCCACCAGCTTAATTGTTGAAGGAGTAAAAGTCTTGCGATGTTGGATGAAGAAGGTGTGAGAAAATAGTGCTCCTAGAATGTGCTTAAATCAAATATATTTATAACACACTTTTATATTTTGTGTTAAGTGAAAATTGGAAGTCGTATTTCGTTTAAATTTATCAGAATTACATACTATGGTGTGCACATGTTTATTGTGTGTAGTGCAGGTAAGTAATGTAATTAAGTTATAAGTTTAAATGTATTTAAAATTAGACATTTTAGTTATCATAGTATTGTTGCAAAATATGAGTTTATTTTGAGATATTACCATAATACCTAGTTATTACAAATCATTAGTTGAGTAGCTAATCATTGTCTTTACAAAAATTAAAGGCAGCCATGTTGTTTTTAGGTACACTTTCCCTGTGTTGTGCATTACGCCTTCGGATGTAGGTAACTATTAGATTTGTAATTATTTCCCTAACTATTACCACTTTAGTAAAGTGGTAATGGGTAGAGCAAAATATTTATAACTTTCTAGATATTCTTTTTAAAAACTATGAAGTATTGCAGTAGTGTTGTGGTAACCACTAAAAATGTCAAAGGTTAGCATTTTTGTTGTTAAGTTTCTTACATTTTTATACTAGTGTATGTAAAACTGCTTTATTTTCAGTGGTGGTAACTTTGACTGATTAATGCACTATTCCGTACAACTTTTGTGCATATTTAAATATGAATCCATTTGAAAAAACATTTTAGCACACTATAGCATTAAAATACAGTGTCTAATATTATATTTTCAATTTCGTTAATTTTAATTTTTACAGTACCACAGTACTTATACGGCATTACATTTATTTTTAAAATATAAACTTCTAAATATTTTTCCCTACCAATTTCCACTGTATTAAAGTGGTAATAGGTATGGGAAAAATACCAAACCTAATACTTACCTACATTAAATAGCAGAATGCAGAACACCGGGAAACTCAAGCTAAAACCAAGATAGTTGCCTTTAACTTTTGTAAAGGCAGTCATTAGCCAATCAGCTAATTCCTTGTCATCACTGTATACCTCAGTCATAACGCAATACTACTATGGCCACAGATATACCTAAATTAAAAACACTTAAAACGTATGAAATACTTACCTAATTTACCTGCCGTAACCCACAGAATGAACAGTGCACAATAATACATAATCCTTCCAAATTCTGACGTACATTATAGTTAGCTCAAGTAACTATAACTGCTGAATTTCTAAGGCTTTGTGTGTGTGAAATCTGAGCCTGACTATTACATCCCTGTAAGCTTTGTTTTTTTCAGTTAATTTCTAAAGTCATTTTAGTTCTATTTCCTAATTGTTACATTCATGTAAACTTTTGTTTTTCAGTGAATTTCTACATTTTTTATCAAATGTAGTTTCTAATTATAACGTCCCAGTAACCTTTGGTTTTTAGTGAATTTCGAAAGATTTGTTACATTTTATTTCCTAACTGTAACCTGTAACTTTTAAGAGTGGCTGTATAGGTCGGTCAGTGGGTGTGTGTGTGAATGTGTGGGTCTGTGAGTGGGTGTGTGAGTAGTTTTGTGGGTGTTTGAGTGGGTGTATGGGTTGGTGAGTGGGTGTATGGGTCTGTGAGTGGGTGTGTAAGTAGCTGACTGGGTCAGTGACTGGGGTGTGAGTGGATGTACGGGTCAATGAGTAGGTGTGTGAGTAGCTATATGGGTGTATGAGTAGCTGTGTGACTAGTTTTGAGGGTGTGTGAGTGTGTTTGTGAGTGAATTTGTGAGTTAGTGAGTGGGTGTGTGAGTGGCTGTTTGGATCTGTGAGTGGGTGTGTGAGTGGTTGTGTGGTTATATGAGAGGTTTGTGAGTGGCTGTATTGATCTGTGAGTGAGTATGTGAGAGGCTGTATGGGTCTGTGAGTAGGCATTTGAGTAGCTGTATGGATCTGTAAGTGGGTGTGTGAGTGGCTGTATGGGTCTGGAGTAATTTTGTGGCTATGTGAGCAGCTGTATGGGTCTGTGAGTAGGTATGTAAGTTGTTATGTAGGTGTGCCAGTGACTATGGGTCTGTGAGTGGGTGTTTGAGTGGTTTTATGGGTATGTGAGTAGGTGTTTGAGTTGAGTGACTGTATAGGTGTGTAAGTGGGTGTGTGGTTCTGTGAGTGGATGTGACAGTAGATGAATGTGTGTGTGAGTGGGTTTCTGAGTATCTGCATGTGTGTATCAGTAGCTGTGTAAGTGACTGAGCCAGAATGGAACCTCACATGCTTCTTTATCCAACAAGAGTCCATAGTTTTAAACAAAATGTCCACCCAACTGGGGAACATTCTACTTGTTAGTTAATAAGTGCTAACTTGTTAACTAGTTGGGTAAATGTCTATTGCATATTCTACACTACAGCTGCATAATGGATCCAGAGGAAATGTCTCCAGTGACCTTCCATGCATTTAATTTTATTAATGTGATTGTACCTTGAGCGCCTTCTTCCAGGAATCTGTGATAACATGAATTCCGCTGTTGAGAATATGATAACACTACAAAGAGGTGAATCTCTACCAAACAAGTGAACTTCCTCCTAACTATATAAAGTAAGTGCTTCTTTGTTTGGTGGAGATGTCCTCATATTAATCGCATCTAGAAGGCATTACCAAAATCAGTGGGAAATGCTCTGGGAGACCTATCAGTAAGCTGCCCATCATACTGGACATATTTGCATACTACTAAGGTGGATGGAGCCGGGCCAAATGGACGAGACTTCCAGGTGATTTTGCACATTTGTCTCTTTCTGCTCATTGCTGACCAGTCAGTCACCAGTAAATAGTTATAGTTACGGCCTAGTTTTCATAGAAATAGCATTTTTGACTTGCCTATATTTTTGACACTGTTTGACAAATCTTCACGAAATGTTCCAAAAACTGCGCTAGTGAATCTAGTTGTGCATAGAAAGTTTTAGGACAATCCATCAAACAGGGGCCGAGAGAAAGGGGGGGTCAAACAATGTTAATTTCGATAGTAATTTTAGACATGACTACAACCTGAACGGCTGAACGGAATTACACCAAATTTGGGAGAAAGGTAGCTGTTGGTCCAGAAAGTGACTGTTTTGTAAATTGGTTTAAATTAATTTAGTAGCTTGCAATATTTTAAAGGAAAACCAATTTTGGATATGTAGGGATGTGGATACTTCCTGATGCCTATGTGGAGCTTCGAGAACGCTTGTGCGAGGAGAAGTGTTATGACTGACTGGCTGCAACTAGTGAAGAAAGTTGCAGCTGCCATTTTCTAAATGGGGACCGTGTCCAAGAGGATGAAATTTGAGGCTAAATAGTATAGAAGGGGTCCGGATAGATGTACCCTGACCCCATGGGTGCATCATAGGTATGTATGAGGACCCCCATTTGAGTCTCAAAATGTCTTTTCCACATGGCTGGGGTCACAAATTCATTGTGACACTCAGCGCCCAAAAAATATATGCACTCACACACTCACTTGCACACTAATGCATTCACTTACATAGAGTCACACATTCAGTCACAGACCCACTCAGAGAGTCACAAACCCACTCACAGACCTACTTAGATATGCACACACCCCTCGCAACCATCGCACGTCAACACAACCTCAAGATCATCACCTACGCCGACGACACCCAGCTGATCCTCTCCCTCACCAGCGACCCGGACGCCGCCAGAGCCAGCCTACACGAAGGGATGAAAGACGTCGCCGAATGGATGAAGAACAGCCGCCTGAAACTGAACTCAGACAAGACGGAGGTCCTCATCCTGGGATCATCACCCTCCGCCTGGGACGACTCCTGGTGGCCCCCCGCCCTGGGAGCCACCCCCAAGCCAACGGACCACGCACGCAACCTAGGCTTCATCCTGGACTCCTCCCTCTCGATGACCAGACAAGTCAACGCCGTCTCGTCTTCATGCTTCAACACCCTGCGCATGCTTCGAAAGATCTTCCGGTGGATCCCCACCGAGACCAGAAAGACGGTCACCCAGGCCCTCGTCACCAGTCGGCTGGACTACGGGAACGCCCTCTACGCCGGCACCGCCGCCAAACTCCAGAAGAAACTCCAACGGATCCAGAACGCCTCAGCACGACTGATGCTGGACATCCCCCGACACAGCCACATCTCCGGACACCTGAGAGAACTGCGCTGGCTCCCCGTCAACAAAAGAATCACGTTCCGACTCCTCACCCATGCACACAAGGCCCTCCATGACCTGGGCCCCAAGTTCCTCAACAGCCGCCTGACCTTCCACAAGCCCACCCGCCAGCTCCGCTCCGCCAGCCTCGCTCTCGCCACCGTCCCCCGCATCCGCAGAGCCACCGCCGGAGGAAGATCCTTCTCCTACCTGGCAGCCAAGACATGGAACTCCCTCCCCATCCACCTCCGGACAACGCAAGACCATCTCGCCTTCAGGAAGCAACTCAAGACCTGGCTGTTCGAGCAGTAGCGTTCCCCCCCCCCAGCGCCTTG
This sequence comes from Triturus cristatus, assembly GCF_964204655.1. NCBI lineage: Eukaryota > Metazoa > Chordata > Amphibia > Caudata > Salamandridae > Triturus > Triturus cristatus. The sequence goes on from NC_140584.1 coordinate 390,448,220, forward strand.
AGACCCTCCGGGTGAGCAGTGCGCTATAAAAATGCCTATGATTGATTGATTGATTGACACCCACTCACTCACCCACTCAGAGACTATTTTACTCACTGACAGACCCACTCAGACAGTCACACACCCATCACAGACCCACTCAGACAGTTCGCACCCATTCACTCACCCACTCAGAAGCTTATGCATCCACTCACAGACGCTTTGAGAGACTCATGCATCTACTCACAGACCAAATCTGACACTGATGCACCTACTCACAGATCCCAGACCCACTCTGAGACTCAAACACCCACTCACAGACCCACTAAGGCACTCAATCACCCACTCACATGCCTACTCAGACACTCACTCACCCATTCATAGACCCACTCAGACACTTACATACCCACTGAGAGACCGAGTCAGACACTTATGCACCCAGTTTATGATCCACTAGACTCATACACCTACTCATATACTGACTCATACACCCTCTTAGAGATTTATGTCCTCACTCACAGAGCCACTCAGAGAGTCGTGCACCCACTCACAGACCCCTCATTTTCATGCACCCACTCACAGACCCACTCAGATACACTCATGCACTGACTCACTCACCCACTCAGAGACTCATTCATCGAAGAGAACTCCATCCTAGACTCCTCCCAGTCCGGATTCCGCTGCAACCACAGCACTGAGACCGCCCTCCTCGTCGCCACTGATGACATCCGCATGCTACTCGACGAGGGACTCACCTCGGCCCTCATCCTACTAGAACTCTCGACAGTCTTTGACACCGTCTCACACTGCACGCTCACAGCCAGAGTTCAAGATGCAGGGATATGAGGAACCGCCCTCAACTGGATCTGATCCTTCCTCTCCAGCAGAACCCAAAGGATCAGACTCCCTCCCTTCCTCTCGAACCAACAGAGATCAACTGTGGAGTACCCCAAGGATCGTTGCTCAGCTCCACGCTCTTGAACATCTACATGGCCCCCCTCACCGCCATCGTCAGACAGCATGGGCTCAGCATAGTCTCATACGCTGATGACACCCAGCTCATCCTCTCCCTCACGAAGAACCCTGAAGACACCAGACTCGACTTCCAGGAAGGAATGAAGGACATCGCGTACTGGATGAAAGACAGCTGCCTGAAGCTCAACTCGAAGAAGACCGAGGTCTTCATCCTAGGACCCTCCAATTCGGCCTTGGATAACACCTGGTGGCCTCTGCCCTTGGGAGTCCACCCACCCCTACAGACCACGCAAGGAACCTCGGCATCATCCTGGACTCCTCCCTCACCATGCCCCGACAGATCAACTCCGGTGCCTCCACGAGCTTCAACTGCCTTCGCATCCTCCGAAAGACCTTCAAATGGATACACCCGAATGCAGAAAGACTGTCACCCATGCACTCATAACCAGCAGACTGGACTACAGCAACGTCCTCTACACCGAAATCAACAGAACTCTGCTGCACAAACTCCAAACCATCCAGAATGCCACAGCAAGACACATCCTAGGGACACCACGACACAAACACATGACCCAACACCTACAAGACTTCCACTGGCTCCCCGTCGAGAAGAGAGTGACCTTCAAACTTCTCACCAATGCCTACAAATCCCTCCACAACATCGGACCCAAATACCTCAATGAGAGAGTCTCCTTCCACGTACCCAAAAGAAACCTCCGCTCTGCCTACTTCGCCCTGGCAGAGACCCCCCCCACATCTGCAGAAACAGAGCTGGTGGATGAACCTTCTCCTATATTGCAGCCAAGACCTGGAAGGGGGCTCCCAGCAAACATCAGATGCTCCCTGAAACTGCACACCTTCAGGAAGTACCTCAAGACCTGGCTCTTCAACTAAACAGGAGCTGCACCCCCATCCCGCCCCCACTCCTTGGGACCCTCACAGGTGAGTAGCACACTTTATAAGCCCGCTGATTGATGCACCCACTCACAGTCATAGACTCATGCACACACTCAAAGATTCACTCACATAGTCATGCACCTACTCACTCACCCAGTGAGAAACCTATGCATCCACCCACAGAAACACTCAGGCACATATGCACCCAGTGACAGACTCACTCAGAGACTTATGCACCAACTCACAGACCTACTCAGAGACTTATGCACCCACTCATAGTACCGTTCAGGCATTATGCACCCACTCATAGACCCTCTCAGAAACTCAAATACCCACTCACTCACCCACTCAGCATTATATGCACCACTACACAGACCCACTCAGACAGGTATGCACCCACTCACAGACCCACTCATGTTCTCATGCATCCACTCAAAGACACAGTCAGACACTCATGCACCCACTCACAGATCCTCTCAGAGATTCCACTCCCAGGCCCACGTAGACACTTATGCACCTATTCACAGACTTACTCAGAGACACTCATGCAACCAGTCACAGACCCATGCAGACACTCACACACCCACTCACAGACCCACCAACACTCCCACCCACAAAAAAACCTAGGCAGACACTCATGTACACACTCACAGACCCACTCAGATAGTCACACATCTACTCACAGATTCAATAATAGACTCATGTACCCACTTACAGACCCACTGAGACATGCACACAGTCACTCACAGACCCACTCAGAGACTCTTACTTCCACTCACAGATGCAATCATAGACTCATGCATCCACTCATGAAACCACTCAGCAAGTCATGCACCCACTCACTCACCCACTCAGATACATATGTTCTCAGTGACAGACCCACTCAGAGGCATATGCACCTACTCACAAACCCACTCAGAAACTCATGCACTTAGTCACCTACTCAAAGGCGTAATCACCCATCACAGACCCATTCAGACAGTAACATACCCACTTATAGACCCTCACAAACACTCAAATACTCACACACCCACTCCAAGACCCACTTAGAGACACTTATGCACCCACTCATAGACACACTCAGATGCCCATGCATCCAGTCACTGACCCACTCAGACACTGATACACCCACTCACAGACCCACTCAGACACTTGTGTACTACTCAGGCCCACTCAGAGACTCATGTACTCACTCACAGACCCACTAGGACACTCACAGAGTCACTCACAGACCCAGTCAGGGTTACACACCCACTTACAGAACCACATAGGCACTCATGCACCCACTCACAGATCCGCTCAGAAACTAATGCACTCACCCACTCTTCTACTCAGACACTGATGTGCTCATTCACTGGCTTATTGAGACATTCATGCACCCATATACACCCATTCAGAAACTGACATATTCAGTCAGAGACCCAATGATAGACTTATGCACCCACTTACACAAATACTTAGACACTTATAAAACTACTCACAGAACCATTGTCACATGAATAGAGTGAAACTGAGAGTAATAAATCTTAAATTTGTGGTTGTGCATTGAATGCATGCTTTTGCTTTGCGGATCCATAATGGATTTGCGACTCTGAAATAATTTTTATTTTAAAGGGTTTAAAATGAAGATTAATTAGTGTTTGATAAGAGGGTGGCTTTTAGAAGAGCCTTTAGCTTTATTTTGTGTAGATGACAGCTACACATAAAGTAGAATGCAGTCTTTCATATTGTTAAAGGAATATCCTTTTGCCTTTGTCAAAGAAATGTTCTCCATCACTCCTGTATATATGTTCCATGTCAAAGCGCAAGTTGTTCTTATAGATGAAGCCCATGTTGTGGTCTCAAAGAAATGCAGAAACAGTTTATTAACATTTTTCCTGGCTTTGTGTATTTATGAACAGAATTTTTCTTACGATTCACAAACCTGCCTTTGGCAAAATGTTGGAGTACACCAGAGCAGCGCAAGCAAAGAGTGTCATTAATTGGCCAAAGATCTCCTTTATTGCTATTTCCAGTCCAACTTCAGTAAGAGTGCCTAGATCGTTGCCACCACGGTGCACAAGAGGTCTGGATTTTGGCAATCTGCAATGCTCTTAACAAAGGGAAGCAATATATATGCCACTTTAACCAATCCAAGTAATGTCCATATTAGGCAGACCTAAGTCCCTGCCAATGCCACTCTTTGTAGGACACTCTCTGGCCTAGAAAACATAGCTGTGAGCCACTGTCCACATGCTAACTATTTTGGAGGAAGGTGCAGTAGCACACAAGAAAAGGCTGCAGCAGAATGTCACAGTTGGTAGAATAAAAAGCAGTTAAATTGGAGGAATGGATCTAGTGTAAGAAAAGGACATAGTTGATAAGTCTGGGTGGTGAACTCCTCTGTTTGCTGAGTTTGTGGAGTTTGCCACACTCCGCATTGTAGGAAAGTAGTATCTGCTTCTTATGGTTACCTCCACTTTTTTGCCGATGTAACACAGTTTTTGGACTGATCTGACTGGGATCCTGCTATTCACGACCCCAGTCTATCTGCTTTCTCCCTTAAATTGCTAAGTATGTACTTTAGGGACACTCCAGATTGGATTCTGGGGTACCCTTATCAGTCCCCAGTACATGATACACCATGTACCCAGGGCTTAGGTACCCCAGAGGCCTCCCTTGGGCTGAGGCAAAATGTAAATGTAAATTTGATACTTGTATAGCACACTACTCACCCGCAAGGGTCTCAAGGTGCTTGTACGAATACCGCTGTGGAACCCATCCTGGCTTTCCCTGTGAGGCGTCCACTCCTGGGCACCCCCAAGGTGGAGGCCAGGTATCCTTAGCGTTGTGGGGGCCATTGTGGAGATTAAGCAAGCTATTGCCCAGAGCTGCAGAGTGGGACTCCATGATTGGAATAGGCACCGAGGCGAGAATTATCAGGTCCGTGGAATATTTGAGCCCAAGACCCACCGAGGCAGGGAATTGAACCCTGGTCCCGGGCTAGACCTCTGCATCAAGGTCTGCCGCTCTAATCATTGAGCCACACTTCTCCACCCGTGAGAGGCCATTCAAATTGACACTACCAGCCTGCTACAGCAGACTGTGTAAGCTGGTGCTTGCACCACTTACTTAAGATATAGGTTCACTATATATATCGAAATCACTACACTTAAATACCGATCAGTCACCCCTATGGCATGCTTTATCAATCCTAAAGGCAGGGTGCTGGGTTTTACGTGAGAGGGTGCCCCTGCATGAGCAGAGCCCCTCTGCAGCCTTTGTAGACCATTCTCCAGGTTTGTCTGTGATGCAGCCAGAAATACATGTTTAAGTGCATTATAACCTTGCGGTAAATGTTAACTTTAAAACGGCTGCTTAGAAACATGTCGTGTTTGGTGTCAAACACCTTGGACTCCTACCTCCACACCAGAAACTGGTGTGGAAGGTATGATTCCACCCTTCTAAAGGGACGTATGTGGGTCACCAGTCAGTCTACCCGGTACCAGCTTTTTTGACCTGGGCAGCATAAAATGGACGCTGACAGTCACAGACATGATTTTTCTCTCCTGTTGCTGAACCAAGCTAGAGCCGAGGAAGGCATGACAATAGGCATCCTGTCACAGGGAGGTGTGACCACCTCCCAGACAGGGTTCGGTGTATTGGGGCTGGGTTGGTGCACTCTGAGAGTGCCAGAAAGTCTGCACTGGGGGCACATTTGGTGTCCCTGTGCATAGTCCAGCTCAATCCAGTTCTGGGATCCATTGGCTCCTGCTCTGGCACGAAACTAGACCAAGGACATGGGTGTAGCCACCCCTCTGTCCTGCCACTCCCCTAGGAGGGTCCACAGAATCTTTCCAACCCCTTCCCATGGGTATAAAGTGGGTTACCTGACTACAGGACTTTAGATTTTACCTGGAAAAGATTCTGCTAAGAAGAAACCAAGTATTGCATGACGCTGGATGACTGAAGAATCTCCCTTGGAGTAAAGGAGTTAGTCCCCTGCAAAAGCAGGCACCCAAACACATCTGACTGGTTTGCTTCTCCCAAACTCCTGAGGACTCTGAAGATTTCAGCAACATAGGAGGTAGGTTCTCCAAGGTTCCTGAGGTAGATCTGCCCTCTCAGCGATTCTGAGACCAGTATCCCTTGTGGGGACCGTGCAACTTGAACCCCTGTGTACCGGGTACATTTGCAGTTGCATATGCTTGTTGACAATTGGACTCCGTGTAGTCCTGTCTCCAAGCAGTATTTGCACCCAAGATATCCGGCCTCCACTCACCGAGTGTCCTGTGGGCTGGTACTTTGCCAACTTGCTTGAGGTCTCCTCGCGATCCCTGGTCTGTTGGCCTGTGGGTCCTGGTGAGGGTCACCTTGTTTGTTCTTGGGCTTACCTGATTGCCCCAGATGTGCCCTGACTTGCTATTGCTTGGGGAGTCCCCTGGCCTTGCTGGTCCACACCGTAACCTGTTTACTCTGACCACGTGGGTGGCATTTGCCAATGCTTGTTGGTGCTCCAGTCGGATATTGACCCTCTCAGCTCTCGACATCCTTCGTGGGACAGCTCACATGCAGATCCTGGTTGTCCTCACCATCTCCTGGTCCCCGTGGCTGCAGAGTCACTCAACCCTTCTTCACTCCTGAAGCACTTGACAACGGTGGGCATTCGAGTACTGAGCCCTTGGTCACCTGAAGTGACCCGGACTCTGTCCCCTCTGCTTTCAGGTACTTCTCACCTTGAATCCAGGCTTGGATTCCACCAGACTCTCTTCTCCCTCCTGGCAGCAGTACTTCTTTGTAACTCTCCACTGAAAACTACGAAGGTTTCTGACACCACTTGACCCCTATGCACCCGGCTCCTCTGGGATAGGTTACACGGGTACCTCGGTACTCACTGGTGGGTTGGCCTTAGAACCTCCTATGTTCCAAAGGGTTTGCTCAAAGTCCTCGTAGAAGTGTCCTGGAACTATAACTTTACAACCGCGACTTTCCCATAGATATGTACGGAGCATGCGTTTGTGTTTCCTCACGGCACCCCTCCTCCATGAGCTCCCTGTGTCACTCCTTTGGATGGTTCCTTGGGGTCCCAGCAATTCTACGTGCTCTAGGCACTGTGTCTAGTCAAGTCATTGTTGTTATACCATTTTTGTAGTATATGGTCCGGTCTTCCCCTGGAGCCCGCTGTGTAATTTGCTATTTACGAATGTTCTATTGATTCAGCATTGTGTACTTTGTGCCCGAGTCTTGTTTAGAGACTAGTAGAGAGTGTTATATTAATAAATACATATTTTTATACACCACTGTGTGGTTCTCCTTTCATTTAGTCATTTAGGAGGAGATATTCTGGTAAAACAAGCTGCTTTACATTCCTTCAAGAGTAAGACTGAAGGTTGCTCTGCACAGCTACCACTAGGATAGCTTTCTAAAGGTTATCTTTGACCTCATGCATCATAAGGGTCGTGTGGACTGGTACAGGGTGCCCACTTTAATTGGTGGACAGCATATACCAGGCCACCTTCTCACACGCATTACGCAGAGCTCGCGGAGTTTCGAAATTTTTTTTCCCTCACTTGCGTTCTTCAATGTCAATTTGGAGAGCGCGAGTGAGGAAAATCCACCTCCTGGTGAGATTTTTCCTCATTCACGAATGTCAACATAAAGTTGGCGAGCACAAGCATGGAAAATCAACCTCCTGGTGAGATTTCTCAATGCGGGCGGTCACATTTCTCATTGTGAGTGGTCGCATATGCTCGCGACCACTCGCATTGAGAAACCATCTGTTCGCGTTGAGGAAGCTGCCACTCGAGTAAAAATCTACTCGAGCTGCACAAAGGAAGCAGCGCCCACATGTGCCGTGCATGGTGCCATTCGTGTTGATTCATTGTCCAGTGCAGAAAAGCACCTGGCACTGAAAATCAGCGTAAATGGCATTTATCCAACGCACACTGCTGATTGAGGAGCTCCGCATAGGTCGGCAGAGCTTTTTTGCGAACTCCGCCCAGGCTTAGTGTTTGAATGGGTGGTGTAAATAATTAGATCGCTGAAAATTGCTAGTGATTTATTAGGTAAAGTGAGTGGATCTGTGATAGGCTCTGGATGAATGTAGGAGAAGTTATGCTGTTGTGGAAATGGTTACATTTTGAAGCAGTCAACCACACCTTCTACAGTTGAACTGGAAGCGAGTTGCGAATCCTTGCCCAGGCACTACCAGATTGGGTGTTTTATTTGGAGAATAATAAAGAGTTCAAGAAAAACCTGACAATTGAAAACTGGAGTAAGAACAGGAAAAATGTAAGCAAACGTTTTTATTTGGAAATTACATCAGTATCACTGGAAAAAGAGAGGGAAACATTGCCATCACAGGTTCTTTCTTGCAGAGAGGGGTACTTATAATTTTCTGTGAGAAGAAATTTGAAGCAAAAATATGTTACAATTTGAAACGCACCAAAACAAATTGAGAGGTAGATTAAAAATGGGGACATTAATAATGTATATATAGCAAAATATAGTGAGTTATAAATGTCAAGTAATTGTAATTTAGATCTGATTGTGTAAAACAGAGAATAGGGAATTCAAGGCATGCTACTGCAGAACCTGTGAATGCATTTTACACTGGTATGTTGAACTGGTATGTTGAACTGATATTTAGAACGCTTTAAAAAGTCTTAAGCTTTCATTTAATTAAATATATAATTAAATATAAATCATCCGTATAGTTAGCTGTAGATTGCTAATAGGGTAGGAAGGTATCTGTTTAGAAGATAAAACATCTATTTTGAATTTTTAGTGCGTTAGAAACATATTTAGAGACCAACATACCCAGTTGTACATGCAAGATTGTAACAGAGCCACTTAAACCATCACTCACACACATACAGATTTTATGTATTCTATAGTAATGGAGGGATTTGCACTCACACTTAAATACACCAAAACTTACAAATACAGCAAGTTAGTAATCCACGGAGCCTCAAACATACATGTTTAGAGATCCATTAAGTAATTTAGAGCGTTATTCCTATTTCAACATATATATTTAGATATCCAATGACACCCCCACATAGGGACAGAGACACTCATTCGCATATGTGCTGAAGAACTGACACTAGCATGTCACACATGCAGGCAAGTAAGTGTTTAAACATGTATCAGGCCTGTTACAGTAGAGTGTGTATATGCAGTTTTCCAACTTGACATTTCTATACCTTAAACTCCTTTTCTACTATACATAAGTCACACTAACACAAGCTTAGGGCATAGTGTAGGGAGGTATTTGCTTAAAAGATAAGGCATGTTGCTTGAATTCTCTCTGACTCACATGTGCAGTTACACACCCATATGTCCAGTTGCACATAGTATCCCACCCATTCCAAAACTCACATACCTATCTTTAAAAGGGTAGAGCTATTAATACACCCAGTCAGACAGTGACGGAGACACTTACACATTCACTTACAAACACATATAGCTCCTATGAATCCAGCAGTAACAAAGGTAGTTGCAGACACATTTAAATACCCCACAAATCACTAACACAGCTAGGAAGCATTCCAAGAAGCACCTTACATACAGATTGAGAGTCCCATGGGAATAAGAAACAGACCCAGACATATTTCAACATACTTACTTACATAGCCAATGACACACTCACATAGGTACTGAGACACTCAGTTAGGTATGTACTGAAGAACTTGCACTAAGAAATCATTCATCTGGGCAAGCAGGCCTTTACACATGTTTCAGGCCTGCTACTTTAGAGTGCGTATATGTGGTTTTCCTTGCAGGGCAAATTGACATTTAAAACATGTTGCTAAGCTTAAGCTCCTCTTCTACTACATATAAGTCATCCCTAAGATAGACTGTAGAAAGATGATAGGGCAGGGAGCTATGAGCTTAAAAGATAAGACATGTTCTTTCTACTTTCATTGAGTTACATGTCCATTGCCAGATCCATATATCTAGTTATACATTCAGTCTCCTTCCCATACTCCCATAACAACATCCTCGACTCCTCCCAATCAGGCTTCAGGAAGAACCACAGCACAGAGACAGCCCTCATCACTGTGACAGACAACATCTGCTCGCTCCTCGACGGAGGAGAGACTGTGGCCCTCTTCCTCCTGGACCTCTCTGCAGCCTTCGACATAGTCTCAAACCGCACCCTAGCCAGCCGACTCCACAATGTAGGAATCTGGAACAAAGCCTTTGACTGGATCTGCTCATTCCTCTCTGGCAGAACACAGCGGGTCAGACTTCTTCCCTTCATCTCGGAGCCCACGCCAACAACCTGCGGAGTCCTCCAAGAATCCTCCATCAGCCCCACCCTGTTCAGCGTCTACATGGCCCCTCTCGCTTCCATCGTCAGAGCACATGGACTCTATATTGTATCATACGCAGACAATGCACAAATCATCCTCTCACTATCCAACGATCCCAACATGTCAAAACACAACTTTCAAGAAGGAATGGAAGCAGTCGCCAGGTGGATGAAGGACAGCTGCTTACAACAGAACACAGACAAAACCAAAGTACTAATCATAGGCCTACATCCTGATGCGTGGAATGACACCTGGTGGCCCCCCACCCGCTGGAACTCACCCACAGACCACGCACGGAACCTCGGAATCATCCTGGACTCTGAACTAAAAATGGACTGCCAGATCAATGCCGTCACTGCTTCCTGTTTTCACAACCTCCTTCTCCTATGTAAAACTTTCAACTGGATCCCCCTCGACACAGGAAAACCGTCACACACGCCCTCATCAGCAGCAGACTGGCCTACGGCAACGCACTCTATGCCAGGATCAGCAAGAACCTCACCCGCAAACTCCACAACATCCAAAACGCCGCCACCACGCTAGTCCTTAACGTACCACGTCATTGTCACATCACCCAACACTTGCGGCCACTACACTGGCTCCCTGTCAAGAAGATAATCACCTTGAAGCTTCTCATCCATGCCCACAAAGCCCTCCACAACACCGGCCCACCTATATGAACCACCGCCACTCGTTCCATGCACCCCAAAGATCCCTCCGCTCAACCCAGACCTCCCTCGTCACTGTACCATTCATCCAGAAAACCAGAACAGGAGGTCACTCCTTTCCTTCCTCACGGCCAAAGCATGAAACACCTTCCCGCTCCACCTCAACCAGACACCGACTCTCACCAAGTTCCTGAAGGATCTCAAGATCTGGCTCTTCGACGAATCACCATGAGCGTCCGGCACCCCACGCACCCTGATGGGCTATGGTAGCCTTCTGATGATTCTTTGCGAGGTCATAGGAGCCACGCGCCCCCACACCCCCTCCCCCCAGCGCCTTGAGGACCTTTTGGGTGAGTAGCTGCGCTTCACCAAACATGACTGAATGATTGATACTGGAACTGACATACTTATGCGTAAAAGGATTGAGGCACTAATACAATTATTCACACAGCGACTGAGGCACTTAAACATTTACTTAACACACACAGCTGATATGCATCTAGCAGTAATGAAGGCAGCTTCACACAGTTTAATACCCCAAACTCACTAACACAACCAGCAAACAAGTCATCCATCCAGACAAGTAGGCCTTTAAACATGTTTCAGGCCTGCTACTGTAGAGTGTGTATATGCAGTTTTCTTGATAGGCCAACCTGACATACAAAACATGTTCATAATCCTTAAACTTCTTTTTTACTACTTATAAGTCAACCCTATGATAGAGAGTAGGTAGGCCATCAGGTGTTGAGCTCTATGCTTAAAAGATAAAACATGTTCTATGAAGTTTAATTGAGTTACATGCACACTTACATACCCATATCTCTAGTTATATGTCCAGTCTCCTACCCACATTGGAAATCACATACCTATGTGTAAATGGATAAAACTACTAATACACCTAGTCACACTGATTGAAGCACCTACACATTCTCTCATACACACATACAGCTCTTATGTATCCAGCAGTAACAGAGGCAGTTGCATACACAGTTTATTGTCCTAAAAATCACTAACAAAGCCAGCAAGCTTTCTGTGGAGATTTTTACATAGCTATTGAGAGTCCCACTGAGTAAGTAACAGACCCAGACATATATCAGCAGACTTACTTGCATATCCAATGACATACCCACATAGGCATTGGGGCACTCAGTTAGGTACGCACTGAAGAACTGTCATGAACAAGTTATCAATCCAGACAAGTAGGTTTTTAAACACGTTTCCGGACTGCTACAGTAGAGTGTGTGTATGCAGTTTTCCTGCTAGGCCAATTTGACATTCAAGGCAAGTTGCTAAGCCTTTATTGTCTCATACTACATATTAGTCACTGCTGAGATACGCTGCAGGTAGGCCATAAGGCAGGGAGCTATGAACTTAAAAGATAAGAAATGTTTCCCAAGTTTAATTAAGTTATGTGCACAATGCCAGACACATGTGCGCATTTATGGATCCAGTCTCCTTCCCATGCTGGAACTCACATACGTATGTGTAAAAGGATTGAGGCATTAATACACCTAGTTACACAATGACAGAGGCACTTTAACATTCTCTTGCACACACATATAGGACACATGTATTCAGCATTAACAGAGGCAGTTGCACACACAATTTAATACCTCAAAACTCACTAACACAGCCAGCAATCATTCCATGGAGATCCTTACATATATATCGAGAATCCCATAGATTAAGCAACAGATATTTATCAATATACTTACTTGTTCATATTTCCAGTGACACACCCACATAGGCACTGAGAAACTCAGTTAGGTATGTACAGAAGAACCAGCACTAACAAGTCATCCATCCAGACAAGTATGCCTTTACACATGTTTCAGGCTTGTTACAGTAGAGCGTGTAATTTAGACATTCAAAATTCCTTTTCAAGCTTTAAACTCCCTGTTTTCTACATATAACATGAAAACTGCATATACAACTCTGAAACATGTGTAAATGACTACTTGTCTCGATGGATGACTTGCTACTGCCAGTTCTGATGTACATAATATATTTTGTTTTCAGATATCTACTTCTGTTCAAAGTGAAGCATTTAAGATGTAATAAAAGGAACAGAGGAGAAAAGCACAAAAGAAACATTACTACCTCAAAATAACTCAGAACAATAAACAAAAAAGTTTACAGAATGTAGAGGAAAAGAGCATCTGCTTTTAAGAGAACTTAGTAGCTTGAGAATAAAAAGGAAACTTTGTCAAGAACTCGGAAGAGAAAAGCAGTAACTCATGTTCAAAATGGAAAAGGTTCTAAAAAAGATCTCATGTGACAGTACACCAGAAACAATACAGAGACATATGAAGAAAAATGTTTAGAAGTAGGGTAATACAAAAATATAAAGTAAAGTAAGAGAACAGCAGCTTACAAGCAAAAAGAAACACACAGAAAGTGTAGTAGATAAAGCAATCGCCTTGACTATTTATCCTAACATTAAAGAGAATGAGTACACTGGATAAAACTGTCCTCTATGAAGAGGAAAAGCCAGAAAAAAACCTGCTTATTGAAATAATAATTTGCAAAATATTCAATGGTGACTGGATGCATACTACCAGTACTGTGCCTTTCTTTAATCAAGAAAGCTACTTTCAAGAGAACACATTAGTACATCAGTTGAAACAAGTGGTCGATGTTATGAGCTGAAGGATGGTACTCCCATTCCAAAAGAGGATATGGTTCAAAAAAATGTAGAGGAAGTGATAGCTAAAGAGGTACAGGGAAGACATAGACAGACCCCTGTGTACAAATGGAATTGTAGCAGTGTGTGCAGTGTTCGGTAGGAATCTATTGATGTATTGAGTATTTCTGTACGTAACTTTCCATGCAAAAGTCTGAAACAGGGATTTAGATAGGGATAGGGATTTTGAAAAGATGAGATCCCTGCAATGTAAGGAAGTATACACATTTTTAGAGATATTCACCAGCATGTCTATCAAAGAAATGTGCCAAAGCAGCTTTCCCTACTTGAGAATGTTAGCTGTTCACTACCCTAAAAAGTAAAATTTAGTAAGCAGCCTTTAATATGTAAAAGCTCCTGCCCTTTGTTTAGGAGAAATGAATACAGCTCTTTTAAATGTACACTAGTAGAGGACCAAAACGTTTGCAAAGATGTTGAATTTCATGTCTTTGGTCCTGAACAAGAGTGGAGCAAAAATGAGGAGTTGTTGAGTGGAGGTATAGAGGAACAGTACAGAGGTATAAGTGTTGAGAACTTCACAGGAGAGATTAGGAAATATAACACAGTTTCTTTTGAGAAACCAAACTTTGTTTGTATTTGTTGTTGACGCACACACCACAAAAGCCAAACTTGCAATGTAGTTCTCTTCTCAAAAACTCAACAGGAGAACAGAGATAGATGACAAGAAATTGCTGTTTATTTATTTGTAGTGGAACGATTTGATTTGTCAGCACATCAAGTTATATGTAAGCACTGCTACGATAAGTTATAAAACAATAAAATGCCACCTAAAGCATTACATAACAACTTAGAATTATCTTTTCCACAAGACTAAAATATTTAAATGTTTATGAATTGATTTTTATACAATGTGTACATCCATTTCAGGCTAGAGTACGCACGGATCCTAAGACAGGGAGGCTGCCACCAACTGACCTTCAGAAAGGCCTTAAAGGAAGAGTTGTCTACTTGCCTTTAGATTTTTAACAGGTTATTGAAACTCTTAGGGTACACAGATAGGATCATGAACCAGTTGTCATTCTAGTAAATGGTGTGTCTACAAAGAGTAATACAAACTGGCAAGAGTTAGTGGATGTTTGTAATTTTTTTTTTAAAAAAGTGACATTATACCTGTTAGCAAATAATGGTTATTATAAAAATGCTGATGTTCTTTGAGATATGACATATGCAGGGGATGAAATCAAAAGTGGATTGATCCTGATCAGAAGAGATTTATGAACACTAAAGCATCCATCCTTTGCATTCTAATGAAGTCATTGGTGATGCTATTGATCTCTTTCAAATGAAGGAAGCAAAAGGAGCACCAATGAGTATGTGGGAGAAAAATTTAGAAGCTCACTGTTTTCCTCAGCTGTTTCCCACTGGAAAATGTGGTGGTTTGATGATTGCCCTGTACAGATACCAGCACCTGAATACCGGTCAACGAGATTAAACTTCAGACGATCCAAAATTTTGACAGTGTGTTCCCTATGTATTCTATCTTCTTTTTGGGAGTGACTTGCCTGGACTTTCACATGCTGTTTATCATATAATGAAAACAGGTGTTAATCTTCAAAATCTGTCTTCAAAGGAATTTATTGATAAAGATCATGGGAAGAATGAAAACTTGCAGTACAACTTGATTTACTAGGCACCAATAAGTATTGTTATTGCTGTCATGGAGAACTGAAATATATGTTGAGAAATCTAGCTGCATCCACTTGGTTTCTGGCACTCAGTTGTGCCGAGTACACCTGGGATGACCTGCTTGAATTTTTGCAAGAACTCAAACATAAAGGACATCAAAGTGAAAACTGCAAGAGAACTTTGGTCCATGGAACCTGCAAATACTTGCAGATTTTTAAACCACAGGTTCCAAGCCACTATTTCTTTCATCTGCAACGAAAGTAACCCTCCTCTTGGTGAAGTTGTTGATTTCTTGTGGTACAAAGGTTGCAAGGGTGTCATTAGGACACCCTGTTGCAGCCCTGAAATAAGCATGTGTGCACATGTGATGCACATACATGCCTTAAGGGCATGTATGTGCGCCACATGGCAGTTTGAAAAGTGCATTTTTCAAAGAAATTGCAAATTACCACCAACCAGAAGTTGGTGGTAATTTGCGATTCCTTAAGCCAAAATCGCACAACTTGGGTGCTTCCTACATTGCATTTAAGGAATCGCAATTTGGGATTCCCTAAATGCATTCGCAAAATAGGGAAACACAAATTTTGCGATTCCTTATTTCACAAGTGGGTTTTTGTGTGCTACATTGCACACTGCCTAAATTGCGATCACAAACGCTGACATTCTGCATATTTCGGCGTTTGCGATCGTAATTTGGCTTCATACATATGGCCCATTGTTACTTATTTACAATGGTGTACTGTGCAGCTATGTTTTCTTTTTTTCTACAATCCATATTGATAGTTTTTTCCCCACTGTTCAAGGATGAAGCTTCATATAGTGCATTGTTTATGGTGTATAAAAGTATGGAAGTTGAGAACAGTAAAAAGGGAAACTAAATTGTTTTATTATATTGTGATATACTGTTACAGCATGAGCAACAATACTGTTATGTTGAATTTTGTAAATAAAAACGAACTGATATTTGTATTCCTTTTCTTTCACAACAGGTTTTGGATAGATATTTGTTTAGATGTATCAAGATTCATCTAGTGTGCAGGTAGCTGGTTCTCTATATAGTGTACTAAAAAGAAGTACACTGTGCAGAGTCCAGAGAATCCCGGAATGGTTTACAGAGGTAAACACAGATCATTTTAATGGTCTTTTTGTGGTAGTGTAGGTGAACAGTTAGGCTTATCAGAGGGTAATGCTAAGCATTAGTTGTGCTCCGCAGAGGCAATAAATGACTCACACACTCAAGACTAAATCTGAGACCAATTTATAAATATAATATCAATTCCGATGTAATTTCTAAGACCAAGAACACAGTTCAAAGGTAAGTACTTTCAGAGTTAGGATTTTGCAAAGTTCAGAAAGTATATCACTTTTGTGGGCAGTTAACCAGCATAGGAAACAATGGGGGAAAAGAAGAAAAATGCAGATAAAAGCAGGCAATGTTTTCACGAAGTTCACCTTCATGTTTTAGGTCAATGTCGGGACCAGGTCAAAAGTTTTTGCAGGAGAAGTTTGGGATCGTCCTGGATTGGGTGGGAGCTGAGTGCTGAGGGTCTTGGAAGCTAGTGCACAAAAGACGAAGGGAACCACTTGAAAGTACTCTGCTCAGGAAGGGAGCTCTCAAGGACTTTGGGACCATAGGAGCACAGCTGGTTAGTTGATGCAGGGGCTGGTGGGACCGGATGTAGAGCGAACAAGTCAGCCATATGTTGTGCAAATTGAGGTCCTTGCGATCAGGAGCAGGCAACTTGGAGAGGCAATCTTGGGACAGCGGGGCCACTCAGGAAGTAGGTCTTGGGTGTATCGATGTCCCTTGATGGGGGATTGCTACTGATGCTTTAGGATTACGGTGCACACTCTTCTTCTTGGTGTTTTCCATTGGGGGTCTGGTACCCCAGGTATTGGTACGCCGCTGCTCCAGTAGGTCCTGGTGTCTCTAAACTTGGCAAGGAGACAGATCTGGCCCTCCAGAGCTGTTGTACCTTTTCTTGCTTCAGTGCTGCATTAAGGTAATCAGAGGGCATTAAGTAAAAAAACAGACTTTATGGGATTGGGGCCTGCAGAGTGCAGGGAAGGGATACCTTCACACCAAGGTAGCTTCTTGATGATTTCTTGAAGTCTGAATGTGCTCTGGGGTTCTTGAAGTCCTGTCAGGCTCAGCACAACACAGCAGGCAGTGATTGTCAAGTGCTTGAGGAAGCAGGTAAGGTTTGGCACCTTTTTCTTCTACAGCAGTTTTTGTGCAGTGGGTCTTCTTTGTCCTGGTCTTCTCTTGTCTATTGAATGTGATATGCAGATCTTGGGGTCCCACCTAAATATTATATTTAGGGGCGTTACAAGGGGAGACAGGAAGTAGTCAATGGGCTGCCTACCTTTAGAGTGTCTACACCCTCTAGGGACCACTTCCTATGGGAAGGGCTACTACCCTAGCCCTGATAGGTTATTTTTTTAACCATCCCAAGATGGTGACATTTCAGGAGAGGGGTTCACATTGCCTGCCCCACCATAGGGGTGGTGTAGGCTAAGTGGGGAACCTCCTCCTAATCTAACTTCTTTTTATGCCTTTCCTCCCATTAGAAGTAGAACAGAAAAGAGGGTCTGACATCCCCCACTAACTGGAGGTTCCTTGGTTGGATTTCATAGGCAGCATCGCCTCTTAAGTTCCAACCTAGGAAGGCCAACCTGTGCTAGAAGGGGTGTGAAGCACCTCTGCCCAAAGCAGACTTTGTCTCTGTCTTCTGAGAGTGCTGGCTCTCACCCGATTGGGTCAAAAACATGTCTGGTGGTGGTAGACTGGCAAAAACAAGTCAGAGGCCACAGCAGTTCTTGGTAGATTTTCAGTGGACCCGCTAAAATGGTCTCCTGTGTGAATCTATTAATAATTCCAACACTGGCATCAGTGAGGGTTTATTAAGACAAGATGTTTGGTACCAAACATCTTAGAAAACAGTAAAGCCATCATTTAGATAGGAAACATGTGTTGACAAGTATCCAGCCTATGTACTCCTTAGGGGTTCCCTGTGCACTTACAACATCACAGAATAGACTGGACATTGTAGGGTCATAGCTGCTCATGTAGATATGCTCTCATATAGGATATAGTGCACCCTGCCTTAGGGCTAAAGGCCTGCAGTAGGGGTGACTTACATGTCCAATGGCTCTCCTCCAATCAGCTCAAACTCAACGCAAAGAAGACAGAATTTCTACTAATTTCCCCACCCAAAACAAACCCTGAGACTCAGGTATGGATTAAGGCCATCACAGCCTTAAACTCTCCCCCAACCATCGTGGACTCGGCCAAATCCCTTGGAATAATCCTTGACTGTAACTTGAGCATATGGGACCACATCAACTCAATGGCCAAAAAAGCCAGATTCCACCTGAGCTCCCTAAGGAAACTGAAACCTATCCTTGATACTCCCGACCTAAAAATGGCAGTCCAGTCACTAGTCATCTCTAGACTCGAATATGGCTGCTCTACCCTCTCGGGTCTACCCAAGATCTCTCTGGCACCTTTAAAAGCCTGCCTCAACGCGGCAGCCAGACTACTAACAGGCTCAAGGAAATTCGACCACATATCACCACATCTGAAACCTCTGAACTAGCTTCCACTACAGACCAGAATCCAACTCAAATTGGCATGTATCACGCACAAGGCATTATACTCAAACACCCCTGAATCTCTTGCCCAGAAACTCGTGATACCCAGAGGAACCAGAAACTCCCGGTCCACCAGAGACCGCTTGCTCCGACCTGCACGTTTTTGGAAAAAGAAAACCTACAATCGGGCCTTCACAGGGGCCGCACCAAGAATTTGGTACTCACTCCCACCCGCCATCAGAAGAATCCCTTCTCTGGCTCTCTTCAAAAAAGATGCCAAAACCTTTCTAATGGGCAAATTCCTCGCCTAAATTTGCCTTCTAATCATCCAGAGACCTTGCTCTACTTCCGTCTATTACATCCTCTTGGTGTTCCCAGACACTATCCACCCAGCACCTCCTGGCATCCCACCATGGACCCTGGGACCTTGTTTCTCGTATAATGTAAATGTAAAATGTAATTACTTATCCTTTATCCCTTATGTGTCCAGCCCCCCCTTCCAAGTCTTTTATCTACTACTGCTGATTCCTGTAAAGCACTCTGATACCCTAAAGGGTCAAGTTTGCGCTCTATAAAAACTAAAAATAAATAAATAGTGTATGGGTGGCATGGCACACAGGGCTGTGTGCCATGTTGACTCTTTGGATTTGTCTGCATGAAGACATGCAGCCTGCAATGTCAGAGTGCATAGCCTTGGTAAGGGTCTCTGGGGTGGCACAGCCAGTGCTGCAGCCCCAGAGGACCCTCTTCAGTACCCATACCCTAGGTACCAGGAGTACCATTTACTAGGGACTTACAGAGGTAGCTGAAATTGGGCCAATCATGATACAGTGTTTGGGAAAGATATCTGACACTGGAAACCTGGCTAGCAGGGACCGAGTGTACTTAGAATATCCCCCCAGGATATTGTGGCATAGATTTGCAAAGTTTGCAACACAAGAATTGAAATTTTGCAGGACAAAAATTAAATTCCTGCATTCTTGCGCACTTTATTTTACTCATAATCATTTCATTTTAGTCGTAAATCAGTGGAAACTGTTTTAGCAGCGTATATCATTTCAAATAGGCATGTTTAAAGTGTCTGAGAGTATTTGTCCTTGAGTCCTGTAATGGCTGGCAGCAACATGTTTCTCAGTTGCTAGCAGCCAATCAGAGAACTTGCATGACCCAAGGGAAATAAAAATCCCAGGACCAATCATAACTCTCTACTTTTAAATTGGCAAATTGCCCAATGCTGCTCCCCACTTCCTGTCTACTCTTGCCCCAGAACAGAGGGCAGGCAACCCTACCCTGACCAGTGGCATCAACCCTTCCACCCTCCTGCCACTGGCCCGACTTTCAAGCCTACACCATAGTTTGCTATAATTTGATTCGCTCCTGGCTGCTGATGCACCTAATAGCTGCACAGTAAGCAACAAGTTGCACAAAAGATTATACTGACTGACCCCCCCCTCACTCCCACCTTCCATCCTCTACCACTCTTCTCCATGGCGCAAGTCCTGAAAAAAGAAGTGGAGGGGCTAACAAATTAAGGTAGTTTGCAAGTGACATCATGGCACATGACACCATAGCACATGATGCTACGACACGTGGCATTGCATGTGGGATCACAGGAAGTGACCTCTTTGGAATTGAAATCAGATATTAAGACCTCACACATGTTTATCAGGTATATCATGAGTACATTTAAGCGCATTATGAGATTTAACAAACTAGATTTTGCTTTGAGATTGTGCCAAAGAATTGGTGCAATTCTGACGCAAAATCTGGGCCTAAACTAATAAAAAAAAATTTTTAAACCTTGCCACAAATAAATTGTTAACAAGGAGAAGCATGGTTGTAGATCTCTTCTGGTAAATTAGTTGCAAAGTCAGCATTTTAAAGTATTTTATGGGGTTAAGGCATCTGCTGTAAAGGTGCCACATAAATATCAGGAAATAATAATAATGGTAAAACAACTCTGAGGTTAACGCCTTTGCTGGAGATCTTTGTTTTGTCTAGTCCCAGATTTGCATCAAAGTAGTGTAGAAGGTTAATGTGTCTAATGCAAAGCACATCACGTAACATGCAAATAAGAGATTTTATTGTATGTAGCTAGGTAAGTATGTTACTGCTTTGAATACAGAGATCCTTTTGTTAATTGCAGCTCATAAATTGTAATCCCTCTAATGTGGCACAGTTGGCTATGAAGGTCATGTGACTCCTACCCTTATAACCCTAACTGACTCACGTAACACATCTTGTACATTGATTTACACACTTACATTATTTATTGTTAATGTATAATGTGTATGTTATGTAAAGCATTCTGAAACCTAGCATTGGGATGAGTAGCGCTATAAAAGAAATAAAACAGTGCTATTTAAATTGTTATTTTTGTAAATACTTGGACAGAGCAACACATCTGACGTCCTTACAGTGTATGCACTTACTTACTTCAAAGGACTGAACAAAGACAAAAGCATGTCTCTCCTGAGTACCTGTGAAGAGATAACAAGCTGTGTGCTTTTGTTTCCCCTCTGTTGTATTTACATTTAACTGAGGTTCCAGGCTACATCCAGTCAGGATACCTGATCAAAAAGAGCCGCCTGGTGGCCCCTTATCTCGGCCTTTATCTTTGGAACAGCTGGAGGTGTCAATAAAGAACCCCTCCCCTTGCTGCCTGCATATTTTTGCTGAGAACAGAATGCAGGAATTGCCCTGCATGCATGGGCCGTGAAATACATTTTTGGTTGTTCTGAAAGCTTTCTGCCACCAAAGCCCTAACTAGACCTGATTTCGCAGGCACTTTTGTAAAATGCATGGTCTTTTTACAAAAGTGCAGATTTCGTGATTATTTAGCAAATCGTGAAATAACAAAATCATGAAGGGTCTGCTTAGATTTCGAAATCACATGAGGCATCAGGGAAAAAGTCAGAGCTAACCATTGAAAAAGAGGTACTTTCCTACATAGTGCTAGAGACATATTACTTTGCTATAGTCATTTAGAGGATCTTCACGTACAAAACCAGATCCTATCCCTTCCCACCAGTTTCTTTTAGGAGGCAGAGATGCTAGAAAACTCCCATGCAATTGATTGCTGCTTTTATGAGCTCTGGCAATTAATCTTCACTCACTTATACAGATGATCACATATCCCCTCACTCATCCATAAAGCTACTCACACACCCACTCACTCACCCATACAGTCACTCATACAGGTTTGCATATACCCACTCCCTTACCCATAAAGCCACACAAGCACCCACTCACTTATAAAGGCACTTACACAGACAATCACTTATCAATTGAGTTACAGACACACTCACTCACTCTCCCATGCTGGCATTCATGAACCCTGTCACTAACCCATATGGTGATAGATGCAACTACTCATCCATACTGCCATTCACATAACTACTCACTCACCCATTGAGTTACTCATACACTCACTTACTTACTCATGTAGCCAGTCATGCATCTACTTACTTAATCGTGCAACCACTCACATACCCACTCCCTCACCTAAATAGCCTCTCAATGACTACTCACCCATAAAGGTACTCATGTACCCTCTCACAAACCCATATAGCCACTCAATACCCACTCACTCACCCATGGAGGCACTCATGCATCCTGTTACTCACTCATACACCAGTCACACATCTCTTCATTCACACATATAGCAACTCAGACAGCCACTCACTCACCCATTGAGTTACTTACACAGATACTCATCCACCCTCTCACTTACTCATTCAGCCACACATATAGCCTCTCACTTACTCATAGTCACTCATGTTCCTACCAAGTCACTCATACAGTCACTCACTCACACACCCACTCACTTTATCCATTGAGTTACTCATACACATACTCACTCACTTCTACAACCACTCACATACACTCACTCACCAAGACAGCTACTGACACATCAGCTCACTCACTCATATAGTTACTCACACAACCAATAACTCACCCATTCAGTAACTCACATACCCACTCACTCACCCATACAGCCACTCACACAGCTATGCACTCACTCACTGAGTTATGTACACACTCACTCACCCATGCAGACAGTCATGCAAACTCTTGGTGACCTATGTAGCCACTCCTTCATTTACCTATATACCCACTCATGTTCCCTGTCAGTCACTCATACAACCACTCACACACCTACTTACCCATAGAGCCAGTCACAAAGCTATCTGCTCATCTATACAGCCACTCACACAGCTGTTTAATCACCCATAGAGCTACTCATGCACCCACTCACTCAGGCTACCTGTCATGCACCCACTCATTCACACAAAGTCATTAAATCACCCTGGTGCTTACTCATACAACCACTCACATACCCACTCACTTACCCATACAGCTACTCAACTCACCCATACAGGTGCTCATGTACCCTCTCACTCACCCATATAGCCACTCACACAGCCATAAACCCTACCATACAAGTACTGATACACACTCTCACATACCCATACAACCACTAATCTACCCTCTCACTTTCCCATATAGTTATTCATATAGCCTTGCACTCACTCATGCAGTCAGTCATATACCCACTTACCATTCATACACCCACTCTTGCACCCTGTCACTCACTCATACAACTACTAACATACCTACTTACTCACCCATACAACCACTCACCACCCACTCACTCACCCATATATTCACTCATGCACCCTCTCAATCACCTATAAAGCAGTCATGCAGTCACACACTCACATAGCCACTCATTTGCCCATAGAATTACTTTCACACTCACTCACTCATGTAACCAATATTGCACCCTCTCCCTTATCTACATTGCAACTTATGTACCCATTCAGTCACACATATATCTACTCTTGCACCCTGTCACTTACTCATACAACCCCTCATACAACCACTCACTCACTCATGCAGCCACTCAGCACCTACTCAAACACCCTCTCACTCACACTTGTAGGCAGCCTCCCAGTCACTCACTCACTCACCCCTGCAGGTATTCATATACCTTGCAGTATCCCTGTGAATGATTACAGTGGCATCAATAAGAGTATGAGAATATCACAGATCTCTCTAGTTGCCTAACTGTTGTAGAAACAGACGGGAAACCAAAGTCTTTTGGACTTATGCTGTATTTGCAACAAAAATCATCCTTTATGGAAGAGGAAACCTTCAATACAGCTACTCACATGTCAACTCACTTAACCAAACACCACCACCCACATGGATACAGACAGTCACACAGCCACTCACATAATATATGTTAGAAGTAGTATCACTCATTAGTAGTACACCTAGTATAGTAGTTTAACCTTTGTAGTACCTTACTATAAAAATCATAAACTTAGAAAAGATTTACACTAACTGGATGACGTCACTAGTGATGTAATTTGAGATGTTATCAGTAGGCCTGGGTGGTAAATTCCGTTCCGCTCGCGGAATTTGTGGAATTTCGGTAATTTCGCGTTCCGCGGAGAACGCGAAATTGCCCAAAATTCTGCTTTCCGCGACTTCGCGAAATTTTTTCTTGTTCGCGTTCTCAAAATGCGTGTTCGCGAGATATTTCTCCCCGAGCACGCAAACAGCAACTGTGAACAGGAAAAAAGCATCGCGAACAAGCAATTCCGCGTGTTCGCGGAATTTCTGCATGTTCGCGGAGATTTTTACCGTTTCGCGGAGATTTGCGTAACGCGATTACGCAAATTCCGCCCACCCCTAGTTATCAGTGATGTCATGGAACATGTCATGAGTGATGTAACATGTGAGGTCATAAGCAGTGCATTGCAGGGGCGTATGTTACGGTTAGCTCAGGTAAATATAACTGCTGAATTTCACTAGTTTTGTAGGAGAGAAAAGTGAGCATAACTATAACGTTCCTGTAACCTTTGTTTTTTTCAGTGAATTTCTAAGGTTTGTTAAATTCTATTTCCTAACCATAATGACCCTGTAACCTTTGGAATTCATTGGAAAAAAAACACGGTTACAGGAACATTATAGTTCAGAAATGGAATTTAAAAAAATCTCAGAAATTCATTGAAAAAAACCAAAGGTTACAGGGAAGTTACAGTTAGGCTCAGGCTTCACTCATATTAAACCAGTGAAATTCAGCAGTTATAGTTAGCTGAGTTAAATATAACTTGTCACCCCGCAATGCACTGCTTACATCACTCATGACATGAGTGCCCCCGCAGTGCACTGCTTACATCACTCATGACATGAGCAGTGAAATCACTGATGATTTCACTCATGACATCTTAAATTACATCAGTGATGATATTATCCACATAATGTCTGACACAACTACTGTAACACCCCATGTAACCTTTCATACACCCACTCCAAATTTCACTCTTCCATTCTCAAAACCATTGACATACCCATACCAGTACATACATACCCACTCACTGATTCACACACATCCACTCAATCAACCATACAGCCACTCATACACCACCTCACTTACTAATAAAGCCACTGATATAGCTATACATACAGCACACAGCCACTCACACACTCTCAGTCACACATAGTCACTCACCCATAGAGTCTATCACACAGCCACTTACTCACCAATACAGTTATGCACATACCAACTCACTTAGACATACTTACTTACATATACAGTCACTGACACAAGCACACCCATACAGCCACTCTCACAATCACTCACTCACACATACAGTCACCTATATACTCCAAGACTCACCTACACTGGCTTTCACATATCTAGTTACTCACCCATATACCACTGACAAATCAATTCACTAGCAGACACAGCCATACATACTCTCTCTCATCCATGCAGCCCCTCTCAGACACACTCAAGAAGCATATAGCCACTGATTCACCCACTCACTCATCCATGCAGGGAGTCACACACCCTCAATCACCCACACATTCATACATCCATACAGGTAGTCAGAAAACCAATCAATAACCCTTTTAGCCACTCATGTACCTCCTCACCAACCCATGCTGCCTCTTACACACTAACTGACAGACTGATACAGACGTTCACACAAATTAGTTACTCACCCATACTTTCACTGAGCCACGTATAATCACTCACTTATACAGTCAGTCATGCACCCACTTAATCATCCATTCAGGCACTCATACACCCACTGATTCACCAATATACCTTGGTGTACATATATTTAACACTCATAAACATTTTAGAAATATTCACAGTGAATCACTGATTTGATGACTGCCTGTTTAGTAGCTGGGTTATTCCATGAGTGCCTGAATACTGCTTGACTGACTCAGAAAGTACCGTCATTGCTGTTAGATACATAGGGCCTCATTTATGAAAAGTGACGGATCGCTGCGTGAAACAGCGATGCGTCATTCTTCATTGCTCTCTCCTTACGACACCATACAGTATGACGCATCATGTCACAAGGAGTTACAGATGCGTCAGTATTTCTGCCGTATCTGTAGGCGCAAAAATGACGTATTTTGCTAGAGTGTGTCACAAAAGTGACGCAACTCCAGCAATGGGTCATTTCACATGGGCATGTCCCATTTCAAATGTGCCTGCATCAGTCTTACGCCTGCTGTGAGGCAAGCATAAGATATTGATGCATTTGCATCCTATAAGTGACGCAGTGAAATCTCATAGATTTCACTGCGTCACTTCTACGAGGCTTACTTGTGTGGAAACTCCCACCCTGCAAACATTATACCTGACACAGGTATAATGTGGCGCAGGGGTTTTTGTAAATATGACGCAACATGGCGCATTTTTACATCGCTGGTGTGTCACAAAAAGTGACGCACCGGCAGCGCAAAAGTGATGCAAGGGCTCATAAATAAGCCCCTCAGCAGTTGTCACTATGTCTCTGAATCATTGGTTATCTCCTGTCAGTATCAAACTACCTTTTTTACTGTATACATGCTTTTCTTCTGAGCTATGTATGAGTGAAAACGAGCTATCATACTTGATATATAAATGCATACAGGGCCCTCTAAAAACAAACATTGCTTTGTTACTGAGTGTGCACATGCATCAGTAAGTTTCGAAAATGGAAAGCAACACTGAAACTTTTCCAAGCACAAAACCTTTTGCGAATGGCATACCTACATCATTTCTTAAATACTTCTTCTGCTTCCAAAACATATATTCAGCATATCGCAAACAAAAGTTACACTCGAAATGAAGCAAGCACAAGAACTCTTAAGGCATTCTGCACAATTATTCCTTCTCAATTGTAAACAAACCATGTTTAAAGAAAAACACTACCCTCACCATATACATTACATTTTCATCAGCCTTACTAAACATAGATCTCCATGTAAACATATATGCAATTTCTTAACCTCTTCAGTGCCCATGACGAGATAGTCTCGTCATGGAGCACGGTTGCGCTGTGCCCATGACGAGACTATCTCGTCATGAACCCCACCCACTAGTGCAACGCCCGGCACAGGAGGGGGAAAGGGCGTGGCACTGAAGGGGTTAATAGATATACACCATCAAGCCATCTTTCCCAAAATATATACCTCTCTGCATCTTTAAGCAAACTCAAAAGTCCCACCGTATATATAGCTTTGTGGAAGCACAAAAAACATATCTCACCATCTAAGCACATGCAAAGTGGTCATATAAGTTAAAACCACATTGACAAACACTTACCAATGAATACCTTACAAGTATTACTTCTTTCTAATTCATATACAGGCAGACAACATGTTCTCATCTTTTATTTCTCACTACACTATTCCTGTTTATTAATGTTACTAAAAGTACTAGAACTCCCAAAATGCAAATGACAGATGTATCTATTCTGCACATGATGTTTAGACATTCAAAACATTCTTAGTTCCTCATTGCAGCTTTCCACAAGACTATACTTTTGTTTTTAAATAATCTACATAATATTATAAACAGGCACTAATTCATTCTCCTCTTACTTCCCAAAACATTTACCACTAACCTCTTAAACACATACCCTCTAATAGATGCAGTTCATATCATATATTTTTCCTATCACTGTGATACTCCTTTTAATCAAACTCCCATATCCATCTTCATTTATTTTTCTAAAAATCATTCTTTTTTTAATTTTAAAAATGTTATCCCCCCTCCGCCCCATTATCCAAGCTAGCAAAAAGTACAAAAAAAAGAAGAAATGGGCAGATGGGTATAGCAGGCATATATAAACAGTGACAGCATAATAGAGACACTAGGTGCTAGTGTTTACAAAATAAACACACTTTATATTCGAGGCCACGGCTCCAGTGTTGGTTTTTTCGCCCTTAATTGAGGAGTTTGACGCAGTGGTTTTTTGTGGATATATATATATATATATATATATATATATACATATATATGTATATATATATGCACACTTAAAAAAACATAGGTTTCAGGCACATTATAGTTAGGAATTAGCATTTGAAAAACCTTAGAAATTCACAGAAAAAAACATAGGTTACAGGGGTGTTATAGTTTGCTGGACATTTCACTCATACAAAACCATTGAAATTCCACCGTTATAGTTAGTTCAGCTAACTATAACTTGCGCGCCCGCAATGCACTGCTGATGATGTCACATATTACATCACTCATGACATGGTCAGTGACATCACTCATTACATCACTGATGACATCAGTGAATTTCAAAGGTTTTTTAAATGCTAACTTCTAACTTTAACGTAACTGAAACCTATGGTTTTTTTAAGTGAATTTCAAAGCTTTTTTAAATGCTAGTTTCTAACTATGCCTACAGAGGTAGGACATGTGAAGAAAGAAGAAAAAACACACAGAAAGAAGAAAAAGATATGCAGAAAGAACCAACAGAAGTCCTCAAAGACGAAGAAAAGTGCAGGAAGAAGGAAGACGTGCAGAAAGAACAAACAGATGAGCAGAAAGAGTCTTTGTTGCAAAATCATCCTGTACCCTCAACTTTTTCAGATGGGTACTGGTGGTAACTGACTCTGATTAACCAGTCCTAGAGCCAGTGCTATGCTAAAAGACACTTAGAATACAGTTAAAATACCTACATACACTAGGGAACACTATGCATTGGGGTACCCCTATTATTAGCATGACCTCCTATGTAAGCCCCTAGTATATAATAGGGCAGGGGGATTAAAACTACCCCTTAAAACGCGCCACAGGGCGCGTTTGCACACTGGTGAAGAGAGGGGGGCTGAGCTGAAGTGTGCAAACACGCCCTGTGGCCGTTTTAATTTGGGAGACAAAGTCCCCTTGAATCCTGAGTGTCCCTTGGGTACAACTAGCCCATCAGGTATCTTTAGTTAGCACCACAGAGCTGCGTTGCAGACAAAATGGGCATGGCCTGGACCACCTCTCTGCAACGCAGCACAGTGGCGCTTACTGTAAGCACCTGGTGGACTAGTTGGCTCCCATGGGCCCTCAGGATTGAAGGGGAATTAGTTCCCCTACTTAAAACACGCCATAGGGCATGTTTGCACACGTCACCTCAGGCCCCGTCCCCTCTCTTCCCCACTGTGTAAACACGCCCTGTGGCCGTTTTAAGTTGGGATATTAACTCCTCTTGAATCCTGATGGTCCCTAGGGGCAAATTAGCCTACTAGGTACGTCCAGTAAGTACCATTGTAGAGAGGTGTAAAAAAGGGCACAGCCTGCACCACCTCTCTGCAACGCAGTGCAGTGGCGCTTACTGGAAGCACCTGGCAGGCTAGTTGGCCCCCAGGGTCCCTTAGGATTGAAGGGGAATTATTTCCCCAACTTAAAACGCGCCACAGGGCGTGTTTGCACACGTCACCTCAGGCCCTGTCCCCTGCCTTCACCACTATGTAAACGCGCCCTGTGGCCATTCTAAGTTGAAGGATTAAGTTTCCTTGAATCCTAAGGGTCCCTAGGGTCAAACTAGCCCACTAGGTAGCTCCAGTAAGCGCCACAGAGCTGCGTTCCAAAGAGGTGTAAAAAGGGGCGTGGCCTCTGAACACCTGTCTGCAAGGCAGCTCCCTGGCGCATACTGGAGATACCTGTTGGGCTAGTTGGCCCTCAGGGACCCTCAGTATTAAAAGAGAGTTAATCCTCCAAGTTAAAACGCGCCACGGGGCACGTTTGCACAGTGGTGAAGGAAGGGGGCGTGGCCTGAAGTGACATATCTGCAAACACACCCTGTGGCGTGGTTTAAGTTGGGAAATTAATTCCTCCTTAATCCTGAGGGTCCCTGGGGGCCATCTAGCCCAACAGGTACCTCCAGTATGCGCCAGAGAGCTGCGTTGCAGAGAGGTGTTCAGAGGCCCCACTCCTTTTACAACACTCTGCAACGCAGCTCCGTGGCGCTTACTGGAGGTACCTGTTAGGCTAGTTGGCCCCCAGGGTCCCTCAGGATTGAAGAGGAATTAATTCCCCAATTTAAACCGAGCCACAGGGTGTGTTTGCCCACATGTGAACTCAGGCCCCGTCCCCTCCCTTCACCACTGTGCAAACACGCCCCATGGCGTGTTTTAAGTTGAGGGATTAACACCCCTTGAATACAGAGGGTCCCTGGGGTGCAACTAGCCCACCAGCTACCTCCATTAAGCGCCACAGAGCTGCGTTGCAGAGAGGTGTAAAAAGGGGCAGGGCCTCAGAACACCTCTCTGCAACGTAGACCCCTGGCGCATACAGGAGGTTTCTGGTGGGCTAGTTGGCCCCCCGGGACCCCCAGTATTCAAGGGGGATTTGTTCCCCATCTGCAAATGCGCCAGGGGGCACGTTTGCAGAGTGCTCAAAGGAGGGGGCGTGGCGTCCAGCGCAATGCCGTTTTTTTATTTTTTGTAAGAAAGGGGGCTGTGTGGCTCCCCTTCTTTTCCAAATATTCTTGGCCCTGGGGACCCCATCCACCAGGGCCTGCCCCCCAATTTTTTTTCTCCAAATTTTGCCAAAATCTGCCCCGGGGACCCCATCCCCCCGGGCATGGCCATATTGTTTATAATTTTTCTTTTTTGGAGGGGGGCTGCCTTGCCCCCCTCCTTAGGCCATTTATGGCCCCGGGGACCCCATCCCCCGTGGCCGGCCTTTGTTCTTTTTTTGAATTTTATTTTTAATTTTGGGGAGGGGGGCACATGGGGGGTCCCAAATCCCCCCACGGTCCCGATGGCTCCCCGCATCCTTTGGGAGCCAGCATTGCTCTTCCACATGAGGAGCTGCTAAGATGCAGCTCCCCATGTGGAAAAGCAATTTGGTTTGAATTTTGAAAGAGAGAGCAGGTTTCCCTGCTCTCTCTTTCAAAATTCAAGCCAAGTTTCCTATGGCAGGGCGGGAGCCGTGAGGCTCCCGCCCTGCCAAAGCAAGCTACAGTGTCCCAGGGGTGGGCACCCCGGAACACTGCAGGAGCCGGCCCTGGGGGGTGGCGGTCCCCAGGGCCATGACAAGGCTCCAGGAGGGGGTCCGCCATGCCCCCCTCCCACAATCTACCAAGCCCCGGGGGATGGTGGTCCCCGGGGCTGGGGGGTCCATCACAGACCCTCCAATTTAAATATTTAGAGCCCCTGGGAGGTGGTGGTCCCCAGGGCGATCTGGGGGGCTTGAGCCCCCCACACAGGTTATTCTGTATTTACAAAAAAGCCCTGGAGGTTGGCGGTCCCCGGGGCTGCGGGGGGCATTGTGTCCCCCCGCAATCAAAATTAAGTAGAACCCCGGGGGGTGGCGGTCCCCGGGGCTTGGGGTGCCTTAGATGCCCCCAACATTAAAGTAAGAAGCCCCGGGGGTGGCAGTCCCCTGGGCTGCGGGGGGGCAGTGTGCCCCCCACAATCAAAATTAAGTAGAGCCCCAGGGGGTGGCAGTCCCCGGGGCTGGGGGGCCCCTCTGGGCCCCCATTACATAAATCATATTGCCCCCAGGACTTGGTCCCCCTGTGGGCTAATTAGCAGTAAAGCGCGGCAGCCCGCGCTTCGTTTTTTTTTTTTTTTTTATCGGCAGGATCCGCGCACCCAGCGCAAAAAAAAATATATATTTTTTTTGAGGGGACCCCCTAAGCAGCCCTTGGGGGTCAGGGTGGTTCTACCCTGCCCCCTTTTTGCGTTTTGTGCATTTTTTTCTGTGCGGTCGAACCGAGGCACAAGATGGCTGCCAACACTTCCTAATTTGGAGTGTTGACAGCCAATTAGCATACAGCTTATGATCGGGAGGGTGCGCGGATCCACCGCATCCATAGATATATGCGATTTTACTTTTGATTTTCTCAGGAACTACTGAACGGATTTACACCATTTAGCCAAAAGGCGGGTCCCAAAACGCGTTTTCTCTATGTTATTTCCCATAGGAAACTTTAGACACGACTACAGCCCGAACTGCTGTACACAATTACACCAAATTTGGCAAAAAGGTAGCACTTGGTTCAGAAAGAGACCTTTTTTTAAATGATGTAAATCCGTTCAGTAGTTCCTGAGAAATTAAAAAAATAGAGGTCAAAAAATCAATTTCCCATAGGAAACCATAGACAGGGTTACAGCTGAAACTGCTGAAAGGAATTACACCAAATTTGGCAAAAAGGTGGTGCTTGGTTCATAAAGCAACCTTTTTTTTAAATGGTGTAAATCCGTTCAGTAGTTTTTTAAGATATTAAAGGACAAAAATCTTTATATATCTGGGCGGGACCTAACTACACAAGCACAAGCTTGGCTCTAATTGGCTGCCAACACTTCAATCCAGGAAATGTTGGCAGCCATCTTGGTGCAATGCTTTTTATGTCTCGCCTAGCGACGCAGGGCATGTGCTGTCACTACAGAAACTCAACTGCACTGCCCTAAACCCTAAAACACTACCCCAGCACGAGCCCCTATACAACATCAACACCACTGCACTGCCCTAAACCCTGAAACACTACCCCAGCATGACCCCGACACTGCCCGAACACCACTGGACTGCCCTAAACCCTGAATCCATTGTTTTTTTTCTCACCATGCCGTTCCAGTTTGAACCCAGCCATATGCAAATCAGTCTTGACCCTGTGCCTCATGGGAACAGTCCAGCCTGAATTGCCTAGCCAGGTCCTCCCTGGACTGAAAACAAGTATCCTAGGACCGGTTTAGGGGTTTAACCCCTCTTCAGCCAGGATAGCTTGATTCCAGTGGCATGGGGAGCATGGGACCCACGTCTGGGCATACCCTTCCCACTCGGGGTGACAAATGCAAAACCAACAGTTGATGGACAGAATGCAGAACAATGTCATACATTCACCCCAGTACAGAGATCTGGGCCTAAATCCATCGTTTTTTTGCTCACCATGCTGTTCAAGTTTGAAACCAGCCATATGCAAATCAGTCTTGACCCTGTGCCTCATGGGAACAGTCCAGCCCGAATTGCAAAGCCAGGTCCTCCCTGGACTGGAAACAAGCATCCTAAGACCGGTTTCGGGGTTTCACCCCTCTTTAGGCAGGATAGCTTGATTCCAGTGGCATGGGAAGCACGGGACCCACATCTGGGCATACCCTTCCCACTCGGGGTGACAAATGCAAAAACAACAGTTGATGGACAGAATGCAGAACAATTTCATACATTCACCCTGTTGGACTTGGCCCTCCTGGCAAGTTCACCCCCAGAACTTTTTGCATTATCCTAGCCTTTTTCCTGTGTTGTACTAGTGGTTTTAGGCCTCAAGGCGCTTTCACACTGTGTCCCAGTGGAAAGCGCGTGCGCTCTGTGTGGTTGAGTGAGACTGACCTGCCCTCCCATAGGAATGCATGGGGGAATGTATGTGTCCCTGGTAGTTCCTGATGCGTGGGGAGTGCAGGTGCAAGTTTGGTATGTACGGACTCGTGTGATGAAATGCTGCGCGATGATGTGTGCGGCATCCATGTAGCTAGTGTAGAAGTGCCACTTCTAGATGCTGGCATAAATGTGCAGTGACTGCCTGGCGTGTGATTGGCTGGTGAGCCTGGAGTCAGGGTGGGTCTGCCCCAGTGGTGGGTGGGGAGCTCTGCAGGTTCATGAGTGGGAGGAGTGCACCTAGGACCTGAATAGGGCTGGGCTTTTCCCACACAATGCTGGCTCCGCCCCCTGTGGTGCGACTGATGACCCTGGCCTGCCCTGTGAATAGGGAGAGGGGCTGAGCAAAACAAAGTGCTCAAGAACCAGTTGCATCTGGTTCGCCCCTCCCCTGCACCTTGAAACAAAGGTGATCTGTGTATAAAAAGGGGCTGTGACCCCATGTAAAATATTCTTGTTCTGACTTGAATCTGCCAGGGGCGCGCTGCCGCTGGGGCCCAGGGGAAGGCTTGCCTCCCTGGGCCCTGCCCAGCCCCTGGATACCTGATGGACTTCAAGGACTTTATTTCTAGCGCCTGGTGAGCGCTTTATTGCTGGTTCTGCTTGGGATCCTGATAGGAGGGGGCTCGCTGCTGGTGGGGCCCAGGAGGGACCGCCATGGGGGCTGCCTCCCTGCTGGAGGGCCCTGTGTGCTGGCCCCTGGGCCCTGCCTTGCCCCCTTGATGCCTCCAGGACTTTTTAGGGCGATTTGCTTTATTTCCCTCGCCCCAGGACCTTTGCTGTCTCATAGCGCCTGGAGAGCGCTTTATTCCCCCAGAGAAAGGAGCTGGGGCTGTGCAGCGTCGCGCTGCGAGGGAGAGGGAGTCCCCAGACTAGGGATTCCCCCATGATGTGTGCCTTGCGGGAGCCCACCCCGCATTTTGCCTGTTCGGCGCGGGAGCCTACCCCGCGTTATGCCTCCGTTAAACAGAGCGGGTGCCCACCCTGCGATTCGGCGTGTTTTGCCGATTCCATGGGAGACTACCCCGTATTATGGTGTTCGTTGGCGGGTGCCCACCCCGCTTATTTCCTCCGATTTCAGCCTTGAAGCATTGCGGGAGCCCACCCCGCATATTGGTGACGGTCGCGGGTGCCCACCCCGCTGACTGCGGTATTTACGTTGCGGGAGCCTACCCCGTACTGCCGCCAAGGAGACCGGGCCGCCACGCTGCCTGCGGCGACCCGGAAGTGCAGGAAGTCCCGTCCGGTGGTGGGCGGGGTAATGCAACGCGAGGCCAGCCCAGAGCCTCACGCGCTCCCCTTCCGCCTTCCCCGTCGCGAGGAAGAGGTGGAAGGCAACCTTGAAACCAAGTCCCGGTCCCGAGAAGGGGGACCGGGGGAAGAGTGACTGCACGGGGCTCCCGTGCCAGCGAGAGAGCCCCGCAATGTGCTGGATAGGCCAGAGTAACCAGCCTGCCGGATCCGCCAGCGCCGAAGGAGCCCGGTGAGTAGGGGCTTCTCTTCTTGCTTACGGAGCGGCCCCGCATCTGACAGCGGGCCGCTCCGACGGTGGCCTATTTATTTTCTGAGTCCCAGAGCAGGACTCCAACGTTGACCACCCATTCATCCCCATTTGGGGGCCATTCCATATTTAGAAGTCCCAGGGGGACTTGGGGGCCAATTGTTTTAGAGCCTAGAGGCTCCAACGCTACGGGGGCAGGTTTATTTTAAGAGCACCAGCTGGCTCCACGTTACAGGGGCAGATTGTTTGTTTAAGAGCCTAGAAGGCTCCAACGTTTGGCCCCCCCTCATTTCCTTAAGAGCCAGAGAGGCTCCAACCCAGCATTGTTTGCCCAGAGAGCGCCAGTGTGCTCCACAGTACTGTGGGACAAGCCCCTTTGCTATATTGGCGCACATTGATCGCAGGAGCCCGTGCGCTCCATGGGGACATGGTGTGTGTCGAGCCTAGGTGGCTCCAACGTGTTTGGATACTATTTGCCTTCCCCAGCTGCGCAGCACTTAGTGTCAGCTGCAGCGTTTAGGCCCTGTGCTTGTCCCCAGCTGCCCAGCAAGTAGTGGGCAGCTGCTACGTTTAGGTTCTGGCGCAACCATTCAGTTTTTTGCATTGATGGTGGACATATTAATGGCGAGATCGCTACGCTGTCAGCATAGTTGGTGCACCGGCAACCAGCTTTTCTGCAGGGTAGACCTTGCCTATATCGCCCTCCTCATCTGTATATTACCTTTAGATTGGAGTGCTGGATGACTGGGACCAATCTTACCTAACCATTTTGAAGCCCTATGACTTTGCCCCGTTATACCTCATTAAGATCTAGCTTTACTCAAAGGGGATTTTTGATTTATACGATATTATCATCACTTCTCTTATTCGGAACTCTAGAACCACTCTAACCTAGATCACCGTTTTGCAAAATATGAAAATCATAAGAATTATTCTAAATTATAGATTTGTTCATTTAATATTTATGCCTCCTTACATGATGTTTTGATTTTATGGACATCATGGGTATTTGCGACGTATATTGGTCATTTCTAATAGGTGGGTCCCACTATATATTCTTTTAGACATTGCCGTTTTAAGTGGGAGAGTGCCGCTTTAAGAGATGCGAGAATCGAGTCGCACCACTACGACGTAATACCCTAGGTGAGAATGATTATGTTTAATCATCTCACATATAAAACTGACTGCCAACCGACAATGGGTTTATCGGTCCTTCACTCGGAGACGAGGCAAACGGAACTCGAGATTACAACTCCGATTCCCACACGAAGATAAGCGCCGCATGGGTTGAATCTATATTGAGGCGCTTAGCGGGAGTCTATTGGGACTTCATGAATGGGAGGGGAACTAGGAGACCCATACAATTTTTGTTTCCCATTATATAATCATTTAGTGTCATTTTGAGACGCCGGATCCTTTGTTAACATACGGCTCAATGCCGCTCAGCGTCGTGACGGTTATAAATATAATATTGCCCGGAGACTTCTGATTCTCAAATAGATGGCGGAATGACATTTAAGTAACTCCAGATGAGTTTTCTTAATCAACACGACCAAATAGAATAAATGTGGCCATTTTACATCGTTAGATTGACTATATTAGACAGTACACAGTCATGGACTAACATAAGAATGATTCTCTAAATCGATAACATGTATGTATGTGATTTTCACTGAGGCTATTCACCCTTGCTCTTTAGATTTTTTTGAATGTGAGTTAATCATATGATCCCTAGCGAGTTAGTCAAGATTAATAAAACATAAATGTCAAGCTGTTATAATTCTGATTTTAAATATTCAGATAAGCCAAACTTACAATATAAATAACATATGTAACTTACTGATACTGTAGGTGGATTTGACCATGTGCTATCCACGAGAGGATTTCCCTAATGAATATATATATTGGAATATCACTGTGAGTTCTTCTGGATATACCCCGTTGGAACCATATTTATATAAAAATAGCATAGTGAAACAACTGAGGTAAGCAGGGAATCTTTTATGCTCTAATTCTCTTGTATAGTTACTATATCCATATTGGGTCAGTCATTGAATATGTATCTGTATCCCTTATTAGGATTGGATATTTTGAACTATCTTTGCCAAAAGTGGAATCGATGGACCAAGTTATTCTATCAGGGACACATTCATAATAGCAGCTAGCAATGAGCTTGTCCCTTTGATTCGATTTAACCCATAGAAGGGGTACGTATTATTATTGAAAAATACCCTTCCATAAAGGAAATGAACATGTAAAGAAGGGTTGTGAGTTGTTTGATGTAGAGTAGAGGACCTATTTAAGGCCCCTATGATTTATAATGCAAGGGATAGGTTTGGTTGTATGCACGATATATTTTGGTAAATCAGCTAGATTGTGTTTTTGGGCTATGTATGAAATGAGTGGTTGGTGGATACCTTCTTAAACAACTGCATGGAGTTTTTGATAAACATACGATAGATCTGTCTATGTAGTAATGTTAATTTTTTTTGGTTTTAGAAATACTTTATGACACACTGGGCAATACAAATGTATGATACAAATCAATAATATATTCACTTAAGAACATTAAGACTATTTATTAAACATGAAGAGATGTCTAGATCTGTTGTTGTTTTTCTATATAATTTTTTTTTATTAGGTTTTTATATCTTTATGAAAGTCGGAGAGATTTTATTATTCTTGTCCTGATGAAGGTGGAATTCAAATAAGCATCTACCACCGAAACGCGTTGACGCTTGTGTTTTTAAGAATTGGTTAAAATCCAGGAACTACTTCATGTCAAGATCTATTGTGAAAATTATAGACTGATGATTCCTATATATTGATTCTCACTGGCTGGAAATAACCTTTCTTTGATGAATATATTGATTTCACGTTACGTTTTTGCTCTCCAAGACTTTCTTTCTATTTTTATTTTTAATACGTATTTTTTCCATGTATTTTACCTAATGAGTATTATATGAATTTGTTAATTATTATTGACGTGATTATGTGAATAGGTAAATTTTAATAAATTGTGAAAATTAATTGTTTTATTGACCCAGTTCTTTATCATTTAGTCATATGGGGTTGTAATTTGGGATCCACACTGAAGTTTGAGTCAGGTTGAATAATGGGATGTTTGTTCCTTTGATTGGGAATTAGAGTGATTGGTATATATACGATATAATATTGTATATTTTAATAAAAGGTGGTCTTTATAGATACCCAAGAGAATACTTTTTCTCATATACATTCACTCCAGTACAGAGATCTAGGCCTAAATCCACCCCCAGCACGACCCCCTACTCTGCCCGAACACCACTGCACTGCCCTAAACGCTAAAACACCAGCCCCAGCACGACCCCCTAAACTGCTCGAACAACACTGCACTGCCCTAAACCCTGAAACACCAGCCCAAGCACGACCCCCTATACTGCCCGAACACCACTGCACGGCCCTAAACCCTGAACCACCAGCGCTAGCACGACCCCTTATACTGCCCGAACACCACTGTACTGCCCTAAACCCTGAAGCACCAGCACCAGCACGACCCCTATACTGCCCGAACACCACTGCACTGCCCTAAACCCTGACACACCACCCCCAGCACGATCCCCTCCACTGCCTGAACACCACTGCACTGCCCTAAACCCTGAAACACCAGCCCCAGCACGACCCCGACACTGCCCGAACACCACTGCACTGCCCTACACCCTGAAACACCAGCCCCTGCACAACACCCTACAGTGCCCGAACACCACTGCACTGCCCTAAACCCTGAAACACCAGCCCCCGTACAACCCTCTACAGTGCCCGAACACCACTGCACTGCCCTAAACCCTGAAACACCAGCCCAAGCACGACCCCCTATACTGCCCAAATACCACTGCACGGCCCTAAACCCTGAACCACCAGCGCCAGCACGACCCCTTATATTGCCCGAACACCACTGCACTGCCCTAAACCCTGAAGCACCAACACCAGCACAACCCCCTATACTGCCCGAACACCACTGCACTGCCCTAAACCCTGAAACACCAGCCCCTGCACTACCCTCTAAACTGCCCGAACAACACTGCACTGCCCTAAACCCTGAAACACCAGCTTCCGCACAACCCCCTACACTGCCCGAACACCACTGCACTGCCTTAAACCCTGAAAGATCAGCCCCGCATGACCCCCTACACTGACCGAACACCACTCCAATGCCCTGAACCCTGAAACACCACCCCCAGCACGATCCCCTATACTGCCTGAACACCACTGCACTGCCATAAACCCTGAAACACCACCCCCAGCATGACCCCCTACACTGCCCGAACACAACTGCACTGTCCTAAACCCTGAAACACCAGCCCCAGCACGAGCCCCGACACTGCCCGAACACCACTGCACTAACCTAAACCCTGAAACACCAGCCCCAGCATGACCCCCGACATTGCCCGAACACCACTGCCCTAAACCCTAAAACACCACCCCTCAGCAAGTCCCCCCACACTTCCCAAACACCACTGCACTGCCCTAAACCCTGAAACACCACCCCCTGCACAACCCCTACACTGCCCAAACACCACTGCTCTGCCCTAAACCTTAAAACACCACCCCCAACACGTCCCCCTACACTACCCGAACACCACTGCACTGCCCAAAACCCTGAAACACCACCCCCAGCATGACACCCTACACTGCCCGAACACCACTGCACTGCCCGAAACCCTGAAACACCAGCCCCCGCACGACCCCCTACACTTCCCGAACACCACTACACTGCCTGAAACCCTGAAACACCAGCCCCCGCACGACCCCTACACTGCCCAAACACCACTGCTCTGCCCTAAACCTCAAAACACCACCCCCAACACATCCCCCTACACTACCCGAACACCACTGCACTGCCCAAAACCCTGAAACACCACCCCCAGCACGACCCCCTACACTGCTCAAACACCACTGCATTGTCCAAAACCCTGAAACACCAGCCCCAGCACGACCCCCTACACTGCCCGAACACCAATTCACTGCCCTAAACACTGAAACACAAGAAGCCGCTCGAACCCCTACACAGCCCGAACACCACTATACTGCCTTAAACCCTGAAACACCAGCCCCCGCACAACCCCTACACTGCCAGAACACCACTGCCCTGCCCTAAACCTCAAAACACCACCCCAACACATCCCCCTACACTACCCGAACACAACTGCACTGCCCTAAACCCTGAAACACCAGCCCACGCACAACCCCCTACATTGACCGAACACCACTGCACTGCCCTACACCTTGAAACACCAGCCCCTGCATGACCCCCTACACTGCCCAAAAGCCACTGCACTGCCCTACACCCTGAAACACCAGTCCCCGCATGACACCCTACAGTGCCCGAACACCACTGCACTGCCCTAAACCCTGAAACACCAGCCCCCGAACAACCCCCTACACTGCCCGAACACCACTGCACAGCCCTAAACCCTGAAACACCAGCCCCCGCACGACCCCCTTCACTGCCCGAATACCACTGCACAGCCCGAAACCCTGAAACACCAACTCCGCACGACCATCTACACTGCCCGAACACCACTGCACTACCCGAAACCCTGAAACACCAGCCCCCGCACAACCCCCTACACTGCCCAAACACCACTGTACTGCTCGAAACCTGGAAACACCAGCCCCCGCATGACCCCTACACTGCCAGAATACCACTGCACTGCCCTACACCCTGAAACACCAGTCCCCGCATGACACCCTACAGTGCCCGAACACCACTGCACTGCCCT
The DNA here is from genome assembly GCF_964204655.1 of Triturus cristatus. NCBI lineage: Eukaryota > Metazoa > Chordata > Amphibia > Caudata > Salamandridae > Triturus > Triturus cristatus. The sequence goes on from NC_140584.1 coordinate 390,488,903, forward strand.
AAACCCTGAAACACCAGCCCCCACACAACCCCCTACACTGCCTGAACACCACTGCACTGCCCTAAACCCTGAAACACCAGCCCCCGCACGACCCCCTTCACTGCCCGAACACCACTGCACAGCCCGAAACCCTGAAACACCAACTATGCACGACCATCTACACTGCCCGAACACCACTGCACTACCCGAAACCCTGAAACACCAGCCCCCGCACAACCCCCTACACTGCCCAAACACCACTGTACTGCCCGAAACCTGGAAACACCAGCCCCCGCAAGACCCCCTACACTGCCCGAACATCACTACACTGCCCAAAACTGTGAAACACCAGCCCCTGCACAACCACCTACACTGCCTGAACACCACTGCACTGCCCGAAACCCTGAAACACCAGCCCCTGCATGACCCCCTACACTGCCCGAACACCACTACACTGCCCGAAACCCTGAAACACCAGCCCCAGCACGACCCACTACACTGCCCGAACACCACTGCACTGCCCGAAACCCTGAAACACCAGCCCCTGCATGACCCCTTACAATGCCCGAACACCACTTCACTGCCCGAAACCCTGAAACACCAGCACCCACATGACCCCTACACTGCCCGAACACCACTGCACTGCCCTAAACCCTGAAACACCACCCCAGTGCGACCCCCTACACTGCCCGAACATCACTGCACTGCCCTAAACTCTGAAACACCACCCCCAGCAAGACCACCTACACTGCCCAAACACCACTGCCCTTAACCCTGAAACACCACCCCCTGCAAGACCTCCTACACTGCCCGACCACCACTGCACTGCCCAGACCCCTAAAACACCACCCCTGCATGACCCCCTTCACTGCCCGAACAACACTGCACTGCCCTAAACCCTAAAACACCATCCCAGCACGACCCCTACACTGCCCGAAAATGACTGCAGTGCCCTAAACCCTAAAACACCACACCCAGCATGACCCCCTACACTGCTCGAACACCGCTGCACTACGCTAAACCCTAAAACACCAGCAACATCACGACCCCCTACACTGCCTGAACACCAGTGCACTACCCTAAACCATAAAACACCAGACCCAGCAAGACCCCTCACACTGCCCGAACACCACTTCACTGCCCTAAACCCTAAAACACCAGACTGAGCGTGACCCCTCACACTGCCCGAACACCACTGCAGTGCCCTAATCCCTGAAACACCACACCCAGCAAGACCCCCTACAATGCCTGAACACCACTGCACTGCCTTAAACCCTGAAACCCCACCCCCTGCATGATCCCCTACACTGCCCGAATACCACTGCACTGCCCTAAACCCTGAAACACCAGCCCCCGCACAACCCCCTACACTGCCCAAACACCACTGTACTGCTCGAAACCTGGAAACACTAGCCCCCGCATGACCCCTACACTGCCAGAATACCACTGCACTGCCCTACACCCTGAAACACCAGTCCCCGCATGACACCCTACAGTGCCCGAACACCACTGCACTGCCCTAAACCCTGAAACACCAGCCCCCGCACAACCCCCTACACTGCCTGAACACCACTGCACTGCCCTAAACCCTGAAACACCAGCCCCCGCACGACCCCCTTCACTGCCTGAACACCACTGCACAGCCCGAAACCCTGAAACACCAACTACGCACGACCATCTACACTGCCCGAACACAACTGCACTACCCGAAACCCTGAAACACCAGCCCCCGCACAACCCCCTACACTGCCCAAACACCACTGTACTGCCCGAAACCTGGAAACACCAGCCCCCGCAAGACCCCCTACACTGCCCGAACATCACTACACTGCCCAAAACTGTGAAACACCAGCCCCTGCACAACCACCTACACTGCCTGAACACCACTGCACTGCCAGAAACCCTGAAACACCAGCCCCTGCATGACCCCCTACACTGCCTGAACACCACTACACTGCCCGAAACCCTGAAACACCAGCCCCAGCACGACCCACTACACTGCCCGAACACCACTGCACTGCCCGAAACCCTGAAACACCAGCCCCTGCACGACCCCTTACAATGCCCGAACACCTCTTCACTGCCCGAAACCCTGAAACACCAGCACCCACATGACCCCTACACTGCCCGAACATCACTGCACTGCCCTAAACCCTGAAACACCACCCCAGTGCGACCCCCTACACTGCCCGAACATCACTGCACTGCCCTAAACTCTGAAACACCACCCCCAGCAAGACCCCCTACACTGCCCAAACACCACTGCCCTTAACCCTGAAACACCACCCCCTGCAAGACCTCCTACACTGCCCGACCACCACTGCACTGCCCAAACCCCTAAAACACCACCCCTGCATGACCCCCTTCACTGCCCGAACAACACTGCACTGCCCTAAACCCTAAAACACCATCCCAGCACGACCCCTACACTGCCCGAAAACGACTGCAGTGCCCCTAAACCCTAAAACACCACACCCAGCATGACCCCCTACACTGCTCGAACACCGCTGCACTACGCTAAACCCTAAAACACCAGCAACATCACGACCCCCTACACTGCCTGAACACCAGTGCACTACCCTAAACCATAAAACACCAGACCCAGCACGACCCCTCACACTGCCCGAACACCACTTCACTGCCCTAAACCCTAAAACACCAGACTGAGCGTGACCCCTCACACTGCCCGAACACCACTGCAGTGCCCTAATCCCTGAAACACCACACCCAGCAAGACCCCCTACAATGCCTGAACACCACTGCACTGCCTTAAACCCTGAAACACCACCCCCTGCATGATCCCCTACACTGCCCGAATACCACTGCACTGCCCTAAACCCTGAAACACCCCCCCCAGCAAGAACCCCTACACTGCCCGAACAACACTGCCCTAAACCCTGAAACACCACCCCCATCAAGACCCCCTACACTGCCCAAACACCACTGCCCTGCCCTAAACCATGAAACACCAGCCCCAGCACGACCTTCCACACTGCCCGAACACCACTGCACTGCCCTAAATCCTGAAACACCACCCCCAGCACGACCCCCCACAATGCCCGAACACCACTGCACTGCCCTAAACCCTGAAACACCACCCCCCTGCACAACCCCCTACACTGTCCGAACATCACTGCACTGCCCTAAACCCTGAAACACCACCCCCAGCAAGACCTCCTACACTGCCCAAACACCACTGCTTTAAACCCTGAAACACCAGCCCCAGCAAGACCCCCTACACTGCCCGAACACCACTGCCCTAAACCCTGAAACACAAACCCCAGCAAGACCCCCTACACTGCCCAAACACCACTGCACTGCCCTAAACCCTGAAACACCACCCCAGCAAGACCCCCTACACTGCCCAAACACCACTGCCCTAAACCCTGAAACACCACCCCCAGCTAGACCCCCAACTTTGCCCGAACACCACTGCTCTGCCCTAAACCCTGAAACACCACCTCCTGCACGACCCCCTACACTGCCCGAACACCACTGCACTGCCCTAAACCCTGAAACACCAGCCCCAGCACAACCGCCTACACTGCCGGAACACGACTGCACTGCCCTAAACCCTGAAACACCACCCCCTGCATGACCCCCTACACTGCCCGAACACCACTACACTGCACTAAACCCTGAAACACCACCCCTAGCATGACCCCCTACACTACCCAAACACCACTCCACTTCCCTAAAACACTACCCCCAGCACGACCCCCTACACTACACTAACACCACCGCACTGCCCTAATTCCTAAAACACTACCCCAAGCACAAACCCCTACACTACACAAACATCACTGCACAACCCTAAACCCTAAATCTACCCCAAGCACGACCCCCTACACTACACAAACATCACTGCACTACCCTAAACCCTAGAAAAGTAACTACCACCCCATGTCCAATCCCCCTTACCTCTCACTCCTCGTTGTTCCTCTCTCCTCATGGTTCCTGCTTCATGTCGTCTCTGAGGGGCGGTGAACGTCAGTGTGAGGAAAAGGAACTGCCTCTGTTTCCCTACAACGACGTGGATTGTCTATATTTTTTTAGAACTCATGGTCATTTACGATACATACCTTTACAACAAAATTTGTGGGAAAGGCATGCGTGGTAAATGACCATGCGTTCTAAAAAAATGCGTAGTAATGACTTCACGATGTACAACGCATAATGGTATTGCGAAGAAAAAAATTAGTTGTAATGGCTGTTTACCGATCGAATCTGGCCCCTGTTCTTCAGTGAGTCGTTTTTTTAATCAATTAGGAGGGAGGAATGTGTTTTTTTTACCGAAAAGTGTATTCCCTGCTGTTGTATTGTGAAAGTGTCCGCGTGGCCAGGTTTCACTTCCGGTGAGAGAGTGGAAGAGTCTGTTTGGATCTAAAGGAGTTCTGCTGAATGGACGGGGCTGGCGCGACACCTCATCAGAAAACACAGCTAATGGAAATCATTGTCCCCGAAGTGTGGAGCAGTGCCATGAGAGGTCAACGAGTGTGCGTCCCACCGCAGTATGACCATACCGCGTGACCCATGTGCCGCCTCCAGTGTTCAGAAGGCAGAAGCGGCATCCATCACAGGTCCTCTTGAAGACCGTTGTAGCACTAATTCTACATTTTGGAACTAGGGCATTTTAACCTTGTTGTTCCTGCCAAATACAAAGAGAAGAATCTGTGTTATTCAGTACCCTTGTTACCTTTTCGGTGGGTAGTGGTGCTTGTTACTTCTCTGCCCCCTGGTGCACACGACTGGGCTCCCCACCTCGTGTGCCATCTGCAGGGCCTCTGCCCTCGGATCACTGGTTTCGGTTTCTGGAGTTGTAACATAAACAGTTGCTCCCAAAGGCCTAGCCTGAACACTTAAATGAATATCCCCTGCGCCAGCATTCCACGGAAATTCTTTCCTAGCTCTCCCACGTCAACGATGTCATAATAGCACGGCTCCGCTCGCAACACCGTATGACGTCATAGGAGCCATAAGAGGACCTCGTCGGCGTGCTCACGTCAGTTCCACCCATTTTTTCCATGCCACCGAGGTAAACAGGTGGACCGACACATTTTCACATGTATACATAGTATACTATATATATATATGTATATATATATATATATATACATATTTATATTTTGTTTAAATGTGGGGTGGAGCTTTACCCTAAAACATGGCGGCATCTGAAGAAGGCTCTCAAGCCGAAATGCATTATGCCCGTTTTATTTGCTGGATTAAAGGTCTTTCAACGTCCCCCTGTGAGGTCTCTGCTTCTTCGGTTGGAGGAGGGTTTGTTTCATATTTCGCGCTTACCAGTGGCGCGTGGGAGACCCCGTTCTACTTGAGGCCGGATCGATGCTGGTATCTGCTGCTGCAGTTCTTGCTTTATCCGAGGGATCGGAAGGATTACGGCCCGCCCCGCAGCGCATACCGTGCCATGGGCTGCTGCCTTGTGCAGCTCGTGACTTCACGAGCGGTCAGTCAGGTTTACTTAAACTTTGACTCGCGGCCCGGCGTGATTGTGCATTGGGGCTTGAGCGTTTGGGGAGCAGAGGAAGCCTAACCAGCTGATATTTCTTTTGGGACTTTTTACCTGACATCCCGCATTTACACATTGACATCAAACCCACAGGAGCTAACATTTTGAAAAGCTCTCCCCAGGCAACACTCACCGGACCCAGCTTCCTTCTGGGAACTGTAGTTTGTGGTGAAGCTGTCATCATGTGACCTGTGGTCAAGCGGACTACCGCCTATGGGAGAGGCATATACTGTTTAAATGTGGGGTGGAGCTTTACCCTAAAACATGGCGGCATCTGAAGAAGGCTCTCAAGCCGAAATGCATTATGCCCGTTTTATTTGCTGGATTAAAGGTCTTTCAACGTCCCCCTGTGAGGTCTCTGCTTCTTCGGTTGGAGGAGGGTTTGTTTCATATTTCGCGCTTACCAGTGGCGCGTGGGAGACCCCGTTCTACTTGAGGCCGGATCGATGCTGGTATCTGCTGCTGCAGTTCTTGCTTTATCCGAGGGATCGGAAGGATTACGGCCCGCCCCGCAGCGCATACCGTGCCATGGGCTGCTGCCTTGTGCAGCTTGTGACTTCACGAGCGGTCAGTCAGGTTTACTTAAACTTTGACTCGCGGCCCGGCGTGATTGTGCATTGGGGCTTGAGCGTTTGGGGAGCAGAGGAAGCCTAACCAGCTGATATTTCTTTTGGGACTTTTTACCTGACATCCCGCATTTACACATTGACATCAAACCCACAGGAGATAACATTTTGAAAAGCTCTCCCCAGGCAACACTCACCGGACCCAGCTTCCTTCTGGGAACTGTAGTTTGTGGTGAAGCTGTCATCATGTGACCTGTGGTCAAGCGGACTACCGCCTATGGGAGAGGCATATACTGTTTAAATGTGGGGTGGAGCTTTACCCTAAAACATGGCGGCATCTGAAGAAGGCTCTCAAGCCGAAATGCATTATGCCCGTTTTATTTGCTGGATTAAAGGTCTTTCAACGTCCCCCTGTGAGGTCTCTGCTTCTTCGGTTGGAGGAGGGTTTGTTTCATATATATATATATATATATATATTCACTGAAAAAAACATAGGTTTCAGGGGCGTTATAGTTAGCTGGAATTTTCACTCGTACAAAACCATTGAAATTCCCCCGTTATAGTTAGTTCAGCTAACTATAACTCGCGCGCCCGCAATGCACTGCTGATGACGTCACATATTACATCACTCATGACATGGTCAGTGACATCACTCATGACATCACTGATGACATCTCAAATGACATCACTGATGACATCATCCAGTGAATATGTGTTTTTCTGAAAATTACATATGTTTTATATATGTATATCTCAAGGTCGATGGAAGAATAAATGGGTATATAAGTGTCTAAATGGATGATTTGTTTTTGAAAAATTGATTGTATAACTGACTGATTAAGTGTATCTTAGTGAATACATGGCTTAGTGAGTAATATTTAAATGTGTAAATATCTGTATCAGTCTCTCACTTTGTGTAGAAGTGGCTCCATGGGTTGGTGAGTAGCTACATGAGTGTCTATATAGGTTATTTGTTGGTTTTTTGAGTATCTGTCTGAGTGTCTGTATGGTTCGGTGGGGGGTATTACGTAGTGCATAGGTGCATGAATGAGTGACTCACTGTTTGTATGTGTTGAAGACAGCATGTGTGCAGGACTGTATGGGTGGATTAGTGTGTGCATGGGTGTGTTAGTGAGTGATAAACTGTCTCAATAGTGTCTTTATGAGTAACTACATATGTTTTAAACTAGTATATGTGACTATTGGTGTATATAAGTGAGTATATGTGAGAGTGAGAGATTGAAAGAGTTCCTGTATGAATAAGTATGTGTTTCTATAAGTGATTGTTTAAAAGACTAAGTATGTGTAAGTTTCTGTAGAAGTAAGTGTGGTGTATAACCGTATATGGAAGTAAATGGATGTTTGATTCTTTATTAGCATGAGTGACTATGTGTGTGAGTAACTCTATGGATGAGTGGCGTTGTCTAACAGGATGTATAGGTGTGTGAGTACATATGATGAGTGAGTACATGTATGAGTGACTGTATAGGACTGTTGGTGAATGAGTGGATGTGTATGTGGATCTTAGAATTACTGAATAGGTTGTTACTGGTATTGGTATGTCCATTGTTTTGAACATTGTAGTTTCTATTTTTGAATGTGTGTATCAAAGGTTATATTAGGGGAAGAGGAGGTCTGCCACTCTATCACAAGGATGATGTCATCAGTGATGTCATTAGTGATGTCATTTGAGATGTCATCAGTGATGTCATCAGTGATGTCACTGACCATGTCATGAGTGATGTAATATGTGACGTCATCAGCAGTGCATTGCGGGCGCGCGCCCCTTTGAGCTTAAAAACATTGGACGTTTCCTGGCTGAAACGGGTCTGTTGGCATGTATGGTTGTACTACCACTGCCTCTTCCTTCTGCCCACAATGGTCTATTATATTGCCACAGCCTCTCTTGCCAGTCCTGTATTGTTGGTTTGTTGCCCCTGCCCCCCTTTCCACTGCCCTCCATAGTCTGTTGTGCTGCCACTGCCCTTCCTGCCTGCCCAGTGTGGTCAAATTGTTGCCTCTGCACTCTCCTACCTGCCTTCAATTCTCAGAGTCCGTGCCCCTGGCCTCTGCCTCTCAACAGTATCCCAATGAACAACTAGATTGCTAACATTCTATATTTATTACAAAAGTGTGGAACGCCTGACGTCATCTTGATGTAATCAAAACTGTAATACCTAGAGTATTTCCTTTAGAAATTACATATATGAGTCTTATTTGCATCAAAATTATGGTTAGTGCTCTAAAAAACTAAAATGAGGACATATTTTCTGAGTTTTCAAATAGCGACAAAGAACTTTTAAATTATTTGTAATCTTTATTTTTTTTATCCAGTTGACCACTTGATTACATTCAAGATGGCTTCAGGTGTGCCATACTTTTGTCATAAGTAAGACTGTTAGCGCTCTAGTTGTTCGTTAGAACACTCTGGGACATTCTGTCATTGGGCTATACTTGGGCTTCATCTGGGTGATATTTGGGCTACATTTGGGCTCTTTTGTCTCTGGTGGCCATCTTGGGAGATTTATTTGTTATGAAGTTTCCTAATTTCCTCATTTATTGCAGTCTCTTCAGTAGGAAATACTTTCAGTTTTTTACTTGGTTCCATCAAGAAGGCATTCAGATGTGTCACACATTTGCCATAAATTCTGAATGTTAGCACTCTAGTTGCTCATTAGATCACTGTAGTAAAGCTACTGCTCACCAGGGAAGTCTGCTGCTGGTATTCAAAGTGCATGTTTCAGTCTGCATGTCAGAATTTTTTTATGACATAGAAGAGGATTTGAGAAGTCAAACTGTGCCCTAATTTTTCTTTCTGCAGCACTAATCATAATTTCTATGGCAAAATGAATCCCCTCATTGTGTTCCTTTGTAAATTAAATGTTTTAAGTGTTACCACTTTATTCCATTCAAGATGGCTTCAGGTGTGCCATACTTTTGTCATAAGTAAGACTGTTAGCGCTCTAGTTGTTCGTTAGAACACTCTGGGACATTCTGTCATTGGGCTATACTTGGGCTACATCTGGGTGATAAAAGTCTTAAAATTAGGATTTTTCTCAATTTAGTAGTCCTAAATTTAGATTTAGGACTACTAAATTGAGAAAAATCCTAATTTTAAGACTTCCGGTATTCACAGAAGGCATTTAGGAGTCCTAAAGTTAGGAGTCCTAACTATACTACTACTAAACTGAGAAAAATCCTAATTTTAAGTCTTTCGGTATTCACAGAAGGCATTTAGGAGTCCTAAAGTTAGGAGTCCTAAACTTAGGACTACTAAATTGAGAAAAATCCTAATTTTAAGACTTTCGGTATTCACAGAAGGCATTTAGGAGTCTTAAAGTTAGGAGTCCTAACTATACTACTACTAAACTGAGAAAAATCCTAATTTTAAGACTTTCGGTATTCACAGAAGGCATTTAGGAGTCCTAAAGTTAGGACTCCTAACTTCTGTGAATACCGAAATGAGTAAGTGCCTTCTGTGAATACCAAAATGAGTACGTGCCTTCTGTGAATACCAAAATGGTAGTAAGTTTAGGATTTTGTCTTAAGTTAGTTCTGTGAATCGGGCCCAATGTGAATTTACAGAAAATATGCTCTCCGTTAGCTTATAGATCACCTTCCAAACCTCTGTGGGAAAAGCATGAGAAAATAGTTTTCTCTCAAACATGATTCATGATATCACAGCAGAAGGCTTTTTCACATGGTAAAATCACCTTAGAACACACCACAATTCCTAAAATGAGTATGGTACCATCAACAAATGATTTATAATGTAACTAAAGTCTTAAAACCTTCTATTAACTGCAATGCTTTTTAATGAGGTGCTATCATGTATATTGGTCCCAAGATGGCCGCCAACACTTCTTGGATGAAGTGCTGGCAGCCAATCAGATCTCACGATGAGATGTGTGGTTAGGCTCCGCCCAGATAAATATGTGATTTTACTTTTGATTTTCTCAGGAACTACTGAACGGATTTACACCATTTAAGCAAAAGGCACATGCCTGACCTGAGGGCTACCTCTTTGCCAAATTTCAAGTGATTCTGTTCAGCCGTTCGGGCTGTACCTTCGACTAAATGTCCTATGGGAAAATGCATGGAGAAAACGCATTTTGGGACGCCACTTTTGTCTCAGCCCCCGCTTGACGAATCACCCCGAGACTTTCAGAGTAGGAGCTGAGCGGAGCGCCCCATTAGTTTTGAAAATTTCACGAAGAAAAGTGAACCGGCGCCAAAGGTATTCAAAATAGAATTTTCAGATTTCCTATGGGAACTCGGTCCTAACTATAATTATCTACTGGCGACTGCTAGTAGATAATATATATATATTATATTATATATATATATATATATATATATATATATATATATATATATATATATATATATATATATATATATATATATATATATATATATATCCAAACTGCAGCCAACTCCTTCCGGTCAACTTGGGACCCGTGAAGAGTGGGGCGCGCACCGGCGGAGAAAACCGGTTTGTCAACAATGCATCAATCCTCAATAAGCACGCTCTCAGAAACATCAACTCTGTGTAGAATGCAAATACCGCTGTTTATTCACAATGCGTTTCGCTTTAGACAAGCTTGATCACGTGAACTTTGTGCAACCAATGACAGCCAAACTTATAGTGGTCATGGAAATCGGTAACAGGGAGGAAACAGGAAAAAGGACTATTGAATAACATATGGCAGACATCTTAGAGTAGTAAATCGTAATACACTGATAACAGGTTAAATGCCTATATCCGTAATTAAACGTGATTCAACAATAAATAGGATGTATCAAATTGCAAAGTTGCATACTAGAAGTCCAAAATCCCTCAAGGGCACTTGTATGTATATATACTAAACAGTAAACGATCAACAATAGTCAGTACCAACGTATATGAACTTGTGCCATTGATCAATTGTAAACAATAATTGGTCTAACATGAGAGATTAATAACAGTGAAAATATCTCTGCGTTTAAATATCCCATTCAAAATCTTGCGTGTATCCCATCACGAGCACATATTCTCAATTGGCCCAATTGGCCCATCACGGATCACATGCACTAGAGAAGTGAGTTAAATATACCCACAAAGGAGAAATGTACATACTTACAGCTGATAAAACTAGTATGACAATAAATATATATATGATAAGCTGATCAAGACAGAACATGCCGTATTACCATACATGTTTCCATGCGTGTGATATTAAAGTAATTAACAATGTAGATATGCCCCTTGTATGTTATATCACATTGTCAATATATCAATACATAACATTGGTAGTTCAAAATAGGAAATAAGGGCCAATGTCCGCAATGGTGCTGTCTATATAAATAATGGCCATCATGTACTTCTTCTATTTGTGCCAAATGATGATTCTCAATCTCCCATGTCACAAATGTTTAAACCCCCCTGGCTGAACAGCTTTGTCTGGTATAAAGGCCAATGCCTATACTCTTAAGCTAATCTTCAACGTTCAACCTACACCTAATATTCACATGGCCTACCAAGGTTAGCCGTCAACAAATCATAAGTGACATACGTGCTTTTGATGTTAGAGAAAAAGGGTCGGTCGCCCATGCTGGTCAATACTGGTGAGTGGGCCCCTTCCTTTCCTCCTATGAAAAAAGAAAAAATAGAAAAGAAGAAAAGACGAATTAAAATCAGGATCTCTAAACCCTGAGCATATCAATATGCACATTCTACATTTTGTAATATTGTAAATCACTTCTTGGAAGGGGAAGAATAAAAAACAGCAAAAGAGAAGGAACATTAAGAAGGATAAAAATCAAATATCTCGTCTATAACTGATAGATTGTTCCTCTCTCTATTGCACAAGAGAAAACATGAAACATAATGTAGAGACAAAGGCAGAAACAGAAACTGTACACAGGAACCCTATCAGTAATGAGAGTCCAAGCTGTTATTCTTTAAGATGTATCGATAACTCTTCTTCTTGATTAAGTCCTCCTGGATTTTTTGTTTGGAAGTCTATAATGTATTTAGACTCCCTCTATCTTAAATTAAGCATCCTGTTTCCACCCCTAGGATGTTTCTCTATCTGTTCCAGAATGAGAAAACTCATATCTTTGGTATTGGAAAAAATGTTTCTCTCTAAAATGTCGCGCTACGGGATATTTAGGGTCAAAGTTGGTGATAGCCCTCCCATGTTCTAAAATGCGCTTCTTTGCCATACAGGTGGTACTGCCTATGTACCACATTTTGCACATACATTCAATGGCATAAACCACGAACGTAGAGCTGCAAGTAAGAAATTGAGTAAGTTCCTTGCTGACACCATTGTATCTGACCTGTTTGTGGAATCTGCTGTTGTTACAGGCTTTGCAATGGCCACAGGGGTAAAAACCCCTGAGTCCATGCAAATCCTTGTGTGGGTATATGGTGATATCACTGTGGATCAACATGTCCCTGATGTTTCTACCTCTCCTAAAGGTTATATTTGGTCTGTCAGGAATCATCCCCCCAATGACATTATCGCTTTTGAGAGTGTGCCAATGTTTGGTGAAAATGCGCTTGATTTTATTAGCATCTGAGCTGAAGGTCATAATCATTCTAGAGTTATCTTCTTCACATTCCTCGTTAATGGATTTGTCAGCAATAGTTGAAGGTCTATCAACCTGTTCTGCTCTGTTGTATGCTCTCTTAACCCCTTCCCCGCTCATGACGGAACCGCTCCGTCATGAGCCACGGTTGCCGTGTGCTCATGACGGAGCGGTTCCGTCATGCCACGACTGTTGGCGGACGCTCCGCCCACGCGGCGCTGTTTCCCCGCCTGTGCGGGGGGACAACGCAACTGGGCGGAGTCATTACGGAACCACTCTCAACCGTGGCTCATGACGGAGTGGCTCCGTCATGAGCACAGCGCCACTGCGCTGCCCCCCGCACCCCCCAGCGCTGCGGCGGAATTCCCGCCGCAGCGAAGGGGTTAAGTACCCATTTAGGATACCCTCTTTCTGTAAAGTGTGTAATGATGTTATTGCTTTCAAGTTGATAAGCATCCTCAGTGTTACAGTTCCTTTTTGCCCTCAGCAGCTCACCGTATGGTATACTCCATTTCAGAGTATCCGGATGAGTGCATGTAGGACACTGTTGCCTGCAGTGGATTTCCTAAACAGGGAGGTATGTATTCTGTTTTGTTTGACTTCCAGTTTCACATCAAGGTATTCAGCTTCAGTCTTACTGATGTTACCACTGAGTATGATATTTTGGTCATTAACATTCAGTTTTTTTATGAAATCCTGTGCTTCCTGCTCCGTCCCCCTCCAAACGATGAACAGGTCATCGATGTAGCGCAGCCACATCGACACATGTTCAAAGCCAGAAGAGAGAGCCGGATGGGATCGTATGCTTTCCTCCCAGCCACCCATGAACAAGTTCGCGAAGCTGGGAGCAAAGCACGATCCCATGGCAGTACTGGTAACCTGCCGGAACAGGGCACCATTGAACATAAAGATATTGTTCAATAAACAATACTCTGTCATGTCAAGAAGCATTTGAGTATGTTCTCGAAATCAAATTGGCCTGTCTTTCATGAAATGCTTGCATGCTTTCAATCCTTGCTGGTGGTTAATGATAGTATAAAGGCTGTGCACATCAAGTGTGATCATAAGCAACTCATCGTCCCATGCAAGGTTGTCAATCTTTTTGAGGAAATTCTTGGTGTCACGAATGTAGCTGGGTAAAGTGGTGACATATTCCCTCAAAAAGTGGTCAATGTATTTAGAGATGTGTTCTGCCACGCTGCCAGGGAGCTGCGTTGCTGAGAGGTGTTCAGAGGCCACGCCACTTTTTATACCTTTCTGCAACGCAGCTCTGTGGCGCTTACTGGAGGTACCTCGTGGGATAGTTGGACTCCAGGGACTCTCAGGATTCAAGGGGACTTTATCCCCAACTCGAAACGTGCCACGCGGAGCCTTTGCACAGTGGTGAAGGGAGGGGGCAGGGCCTGAGGTAACATGTGTGCAAGCACACCCGGTGGCGCGTTTTAAGTTGGGGAATTAACTCCTCTTCAATCTGGAGGGTCCCTGGGGGTCTACGAGCCGACCACTTACCTCCAGTAAGTGCCACTGCGCTGCGTTGCAGAGAGGTGCTCCAGGCCATGCCCCTTTTTACACCACTCTGCAATGCAGCTCTGTGGCACTTACTGGAGGTACCTGGTGGGCTAGTTGGACCCCAGTGACCCTCAGGATTCAAGGGGACTTTATCCCCCAACTTAAAATGGCCACAGGGCGTGTTTGCAAACATGTAGCCTCAGGCCCCCCCTCCCTTCACCAGTGTGCAAAGGCTCCGCGTGGCACGTTTTGAGTTGGGGATAAAGTCCATGGCGCATTTTAAAAGGTAGTTTTAATTCCCCTGCCCTTTTATGTCCTAGGGACTTACAGAGGAGGTCAGGATAATTACAGGGTACCCCAACGCATGGTGTTCCCTAGCGTATGCAGGTGTTTTCACTGTATTATTTTAGCATAGCACTGGCTCTAGGCCTGCTTAGTCATAGTCAGTTACCACCAGTACCCGTCTGAAAAAGTTTTGGGCACAGGAGGACTTTCTGCTCCTCTGTTGGTTCTTTTTGCACATCTCTTCTTCTTCCTGCACTTTTCTTCGTCTTTGTGGACTTCTGTTGCTTCTTTCTGTATTTCTTTTTTTTCTTTCTGTGCGTTGTTTCTTCTTTCATCATATGTCCTACCTCTGTAGGCATAGTTAGAAACTAGCATTTAAAAAACCTTTGAAATTCACTTAAAAAACCAAAGGTTTCAGGCACGTTGTAGTTAGAAATTAGCATTTAAAAAACCTTTGAAATTCACTGAAAAAACCATAGGTTTTAGGGAAAGTTATAGTTAGTTGGACATGTCATTGGAGATGTCATCAGTGATGTCACTGACCATGTCATGAGTGATGTAATTTGTGACATCATTAGCAGTGCATTGCGGGGGCGTGAGTTATAGTTAGCTGAACTAACTATAACAGGGGAATTTCTCTGGTTTTGTACGAGTGAAATGTCCAACTAACTATAACTTTCCCTAAAACCTATGTTTTTTTCAGTGAATATATGTATATACACACACTCATATATATATTTATATATATATATATATATATATATATATATATATATATATTATCTACTGGCGGTCGCCAGTAGATAGTTATAGTTACAACCTAGTTTCCATAGGAAATCTCAAAATTCTATTTTGAATAACTTTGGCACCGGTTGACGAATCCTCGCGAAATTTTCAAAACTAATGGGGCACTCTGTTCAGCTCCTACCCTGTAAGTCTCGGGGTGATTTGTCAAGCGGGGGCCGAGAAAAAGGGGGGGTCCCAAAACGCGTTTTCCCCATGCATTTTTCCATAGGACATTTAGTCGCAGCTACAGCCCGAACGGCTGAACAGAATTACGTGAAATTTGACAGAGAGGTAGCCATAAGGTCAAGGAAGTGCCTTTTGCAGGTCTGTTGTAAATCTGTTCAGTATTTCCTGAGAAAATAGCATTTAAAAGCATATCAATATCTATACGCGCGCACCGTGCGCGCACTGTGCGCGCACCCTGCCGTGCGCGAGCGCAATTCTGATTGGTTGTTAGATGTCGGTAAACATTCGAATCGGTCGAAACCAGAAGTATTGGCCGCCATTTTGTCTCTCGCAGTCTGAGGGGGTGAAAAAAAAGGTGGAGAACGTGAAAAGGGGGCAGAGTGGACTGTTCCTGACCCCCTAGCCTTGGCCAGGGGGTCACAGAAGGACCCAAACGGGAGAAAAAAACAAATTATTATTTTTTTTTTTAAATCGCGAGGTGCGTGCACCGCGCGCACAGCACGCACTGCGAACCGTGGGTGTTCGGTGCACGAAGCGCATCGAGCGCCCACAGCGCGTGCACGGTGCGCTAAGCACACAGAGCACGCACGGTGCGCGCACGGTGAAAAACCTGAAGAAAAAAAAATGTAATAAATACATAACTTAGCATTTAAAAAAACGTACAAATTCGCTGAAAAAACCATAGGTTTCACACACGGTATAGTTACGAATTAGCATTTAAAAAACCTTGCAAATTCACTTAAAAAACCATAGGTTTCACACATGTTATAGTTAGCTGGACATTTCACTCGTAAAAAACCAATGAAATTCCCCGTTATAGTTAGTGCAGGCAACTATAACTCACGCGACCGCAATCCTCTGCTGATGACGTCAGATATTACATCACTGATGACATATGTGTCTTTATGAAAAATAAATATTTGTAATATATGTATAGCTAAAGATTAATGGAAGAAGACATGGGTAAATAAGTGTCTAAATACAGTGATGTAATATCTGACATCATCAGCAGAGGATTGCGGTCGCGTGAGTTATAGTTGCCTGCACTAACTATAACGGGGGAATTTCATTGGTTTTTTACGAGTGAAATGTCCAGCTAACTATAACATGTGTGAAACCTATGGTTTTTTAAGTGAATTTGCAAGGTTTTTTAAATGCTAATTCGTAACTATAACGTGTGTGAAACCTATGGTTTTTTCAGTGAATATATATATATATATATATATATATATATATATATATATGATAGCCAAGTATGCTGAAACGGTTCCCGATAGAACCCAAAAAGCAGGTACGGACCACAGCGTGGAAATTGTATTTTCTTTATTTGGTGCGCAGATTAAAGTGCATAGTGCAAAATGATTCACAAGTGCTCAGCCTGACGCGTTTCGACTGCCCCACGGCAGTCTTGATCACATGACGCGCAGGACCAATCAATGGCTATATATAGAGTGCCCAATCAGAGAACAGCTTACAAAGATTGTCAATAAAGTTTTCAAACAAGTATAGACATAGGACTTGGCTTTAACAAAATATAGAGGCATGATTTCTCACAGGCAATTTTACATTTGTCAAGCATTTCATAAAAAATTGGAAAACACACAGATAGGTATAACAGTCTAAATAATGAAAAATAAAAACATAGTGTTCCTATATGCTTTTTTTTCTTTTTCTTCTCCTTACTTATAACATATCATGTCGTGTTTGTCATACCATATATTATTAAATGTAGTGGGTTGTGACAATCAGAATATTGTCTAAGAACATAGTGTTCATTAATGATAACTCACAACTTCTAAACATCGCATAAGTAAGAAAACTACCTATCTAGTGTCATTGACCATATATTCCAGCATATATATATATTATCTACTGGCGGTCACCAGTAGATAGTTATAGTTAGGACCGTGTTTCCATAGGAAATCCGCAACATTCTATTTGGAATAACTTTGGCGCCGGTTGTCGAATTCTCGCGAAATTTTCAAAATAGGTGGGGCGCTCCGCTCCGCTCCTACCCTGAAAGTCTCGGGGGATTCGTCAACCGGGGGCTGAGAAAAAAGGGGGATCCCAAAACGCGTTTTCCCAATGCAATTTTCCAAAGGGACCTTTAGTCCAAGGTACAGCCCGAACGGCTGAACAGAATTACTTGAAATTTGGCAAAGAGGTAGTCCTCAGGTCAGGCATGTGCCTTTTGCATATATGGTGTCAATCTGTTCAGTAGTTCCTGAGAAAATCAAAAGTAAAATCATATACATATCTGGGCGGAGCCTAACCACACATCTCACCGTGAGATCTGATTGGCTGTCAGTACTTCATCCAAGAAGTGTTGGCAGCCATTTTGGGACCAATATACATGATAGCACCTCATTAAAAAGCATTGCAGTTAATAGAAGGTTTTAAGACTTTAGTTACATTATAAATCATTTGTTGATGGTACCATACTTTTAGGAATTGTGGTGTGTTCTAAGGTGATTTTACCATGTGAAAAAGCCTTCTGCTGTGACATCATGAATCATGTTTGAGAGAAAACTATTTTCTCATGCTTTTCCCACAGAGGTTTGGAAGGTCATCTATAAGCTAACAGAGAGCATATTTTCTGTAAATTCACATTATTTTTCTCAGTCATGTGAGAATGAAGTCTGACATTCTCAGTAAAACATGTACATCCAACAAGGGCAGAGACTGTCAGTTGATTCCTTTGTGTTCTACTGCAGCTACCCAGAGTATTCTAAAGAACAACTAGAGCGCTAACAGTCCTACTTATGACAAACGTATTGCACACCTGAAGCCATCTTGATTGGAATAGAGTGGTAACTCTTAAAACATTTAATTTAAAAAGGAAGAAAATGAGGGGGTTCATTTTGCTGTGGAAAGTATGATTAGTGCTGCAGAAAGAAAAATGAGGGCACATTTTGAGTGACTTCTCAAATCCTCTTCTATTTCATTGAAATATTCTGACATGCAAACTGAAACATGCACTTTCAATACCAGCAGCAGACTTCCCTGGTGAGCAGTAGCTTTACTACAGTGATCTAATAAGCAACTAGAGTGCTAACATTCTGAATTCATGGCAAATGTGAGACACATCTGAATGCCTTCTTGATGGAATCAAAGTAAAAAACTGAAAGAATTTCCTACTGAGGAGACTGTAGTAAATGAGGAAATTAGGAAACTTCATAACAGATAAGTCTCCCAAAATGGCCACCAGAGACAAAAGAGCCCAAATGTAGCACAAATATTACCCAGATGTAGCCCAAGTTTAGCCCAATGACAGAATGTCCCAGAATGTTCTAATGAACAACTAGAGCGCTAACAGTCTTACTCATGACAAAAGTATGGCACACCTGAAGCCTTCTTGATTGGAATAAAGTGGTAACACTTAAAACATTCAATTTACAAAGGAACAAAATGAGGGGGTTCATTTTGCCATAGAAATTATGATTAGTGCTGCAGAAAGAAAAATTAGGGCACATTTTGACTTCTCAACTCCTCTTCTATTTCATAAAAAAATTCTGACATGCAGACTGAAAAATGCACTTTCAATACCAGCAGCAGACTTCCCTGGTGAGCAGTAGCTTTACTACAGTGATCTAATGAGCAAATAGAGTGCTAACATTCAGAATTTATGGCAAATGTGTGACACATCTGAATGCCTTCTTGATGGAACCAAAGTAAAAAACTGAAAGTATTTCCTACTGAGGAGACTGCAATAAATGAGGAAATTAGAAAACTTTATAACAAATAAATCTCCCAAGATGGCCACCAGAGACAAAAGAGCCCAAATGTAGCCCAAATATCACCCAGATGTAGCCCAAGTATAGCCCAATGACAGAATGTCCCAGAGTGTTCTTAAGAACAACTAGAGCACTTACTGTCTTACTTATGACAAACGTATGGCACACCTGAAGCCATCTTGATTGGAATAAACTGGTAACACTTAAAACATTTAATTTAAAAAGGAACACAATGAGGGGGTTCATTTTGCCATAGAAATTATGATTAGTGCTGAAGAAAGAAAAATTAGGGCACATTTTGAGTGACTTCTCAAATCCTCTTCTATTTCATTACAAAATTCTGATATGCAGACTGAAACATGCACTTTTAATACCAGCAGCAGACTTCCGTGGTGAGCAGAAGCTTTACTACAGTGATCTAATGAGCAACTAGAGTGCTAACATTCAGAATTTATGGCAAATGTGTGACATATCTGAATACCTTCTTGATGGAATCAAAGTAAAAAACTGAAAGCATTTCCTACTGAGGAGACTGCAGTAAATGAGGAAATTAGGAAACTTCATAACAAATAAATCTCCCAAGAAGACCACCAGAGACAAAAGAGCCCAAATGCAGCACAAATATCACCCAGATGTAGCCCACATGTAGCCCAATGACAGAAGTGTGCAAAACACTTATTTTTTGTGTATTTGCAGTTTTATATAGTGCAGACTTGTCAGGTATTGGAGTGTTTTACATGAGCATTGGTTACATCACACAAGATCAAATTCATTTTGGTTGTAGACATGGGGAGATTAAGTGATTTGACCAGAATCACAGAATGTTGAGCTGAAGCAGAAACTCCAACCTGGTTCCCCAGTTGCAAAGTCTGCAGCTCTGAAAGTAACACCACATACTCTCCCCTAAGTGCAACATTTAATCAAGTGGTCAACTGGATAAAAAAACATAAAGATTACAAATAATTTAAAAGTTCTTTGTCGCTATTTGAAAACTCAGAAAATATGTCCTCATTTTAGTTTTTTAGAGCACTGACCATAATTTTGATGCAAATAAGACCCTCTCATATATGTAATTTCTAAAGGAAATGCTCTAGGTATTACAGTTTTTATTACATCAAGATGATGTCACGCGTTCCACACTTTTTGTAATAAATGCAGAATGTTAGCAATCTAGTTGTTCATTGGGATATTGTTGAGAGGCAGAGGCCAGGGGCACGGACTCTGAAAATTGAAGGCAGGTAGGAGAGTGCAGAGGCAACAATTTGACCACACTGGGCAGGCAGGAAGGGCAGTGGTAGCACAACAGACTATGGAGGGCAGTGGAAAGGGGGGCAGGGGCAACAAACCAACAATACAGGACTGGCAAGAGAGGCTGTGGCAATATAATAAACCATTGTGGGCAGAAGGAAGTGGTAGTACAACCAAACATGCCAACAGACCCGTTTCAGCCAGGAAACGTCCAATGTTTTTAAGCTCATATGGGCTTTATTTGATCTGTCTCCTGTCTACAATCTCCTCTTTTTCAATGTAACTCAAAGGGGAAAATCAATACCCCAGTTTGTTTTCAAAATCTCCCTCTTACCAAGTTCAAAATGTTCGCAAGTATGGTACATTGGATCATGGTAGGCAGGAGGAATTGGGTGAGGGACATGGACTTGGATAACAGAGGACAGGAGGGACATGGAGAGGTGCTCTAAACTGACCCTCAGGGCAGGCATCACGGTTTGCAGAAGCACAATACACCACACAGGGCCTGCGGGACGGGAGTGCAGCACAACAATCCATAGAAAGCAATAGGGAGGGGACAGGACCATGCAGATGGACAACAGAGAACAGAGTGGAAAGAGGCAATGGTAGCTAGCTGACCATAATGGACAGACAGGAGAGAAAGCTGCAGCATAACAGACCATAAAGGGCAGGAGGGACGGATCAGGGGCATTACAATGGAACAGACAAGCCAGGAGGGAGGGAATAGGGGTCTGCACATGGAAACAGAGGGCTGAGGGCAAGGGGGCAGGGCAGGAGCACCAAGATGACCATGGAGGTCAGACAGGATGGGCACTAGAAACAAGACACACCATGGAGAGCAATTGTGAGCATATGATGGCATACACACAGACCATGGAGGGAAGGTGGGAGGAGGTCAGGGACAGCTAGCTGACCACACAGGGAAGGTGGGAGAGGCCATGGCAGCACAGAAGACCATGCATGGCAAGCAGGAGGGTAAGTGGCAGCACAATGGCTATGATGGGCAAGAAGGAGGGTGCAGGGGCATGCACAAAGGGCCATGGAGGATAGAAGGGAGGGTCAGGACCTGGGCACAGACAAGAGAGTTCAGGGGTAGGGGCCTCACAACAGACCGCGTGGGGTAGGCAGGAGGAGCAGTTGCAGCACAACAGACCAGTGAGGGCAGAATGGTGTGGCAGTAAAATGGACCATGGAGGACAGAAGAAAGGGGATAGGGGCATGGCATATGGACAGGCAGGGTGGAGGTGGCAGGGACAGGTTACAGTCATCTGACAATGCTAGGCAGGTGGGAGGGGAGTGGCTGCTCAACAGAACACTCAGAGTAGTTAGGAGTGGCAGGTCCATGGAACATGGTGGATAAAAAGGATGGAGCAGGGGCATGCACAAAGACATCGGAGAGCAGGGGGGAGGAGAATAGGGGCAGCAAGCTAAGCAGAGAGGCTAAACAGGAGGTCAATGATGGGCCACAGAATTGAGCAATGGAGGGCAGGAGGAGTGGACTGGTACATCATGCTAAATGGAGCGCAGTGGCAGCACATCAGACCATGCATGGCAGGAGGGAGGAGGCTAGTCCATGGATTCAGACAACAGAGGATAGGTAGGAGGTGGATGGGGCAGCAAGTTAACTGTTCAGAGAAGGTGGGTATTAGGAACTTTATTGTTTTTAAAATGTGTGTCTATGCGAACTACTTAAAATATGAACAAGTATGCAGCATAATCTCACTTTTATTCAGGAAGAAGAGGACGTTTGTGACTGTGACTCACTTGGCAGAAACACACGCTGACCCTCCACCCCCATCGCAAAATGTAATGCCCGTGAAAAGGGAAGGTTGACGCAGTGTTATATAGAACATAGTCCTGAGAGCACGATTGAAAATGAAAACTAGATATAGTATATGGTATAAACTATGCACCAAAAAGTGTGATATAAGATGAACCGGGGCGTGAAATATAATATGCAATACATTGTGCGCAATGACAGATTCATTGGAGAGCGCAAGAGCACAGGCACTAGCGCGTGCTATGCGATATGCGCCTTGGAGTGTAATATGCACAGGGCAGTGTTGTGTAACCTAACTAGTCTCTAAAGTTGTAATATAAAATATGTGCTGGGAGTGTAACGTTGCATATGCACTGTGACAAAGATATGGATCCCAGATTGTAACATGTATGGCATAGCGCTGTGCGTTATAACATAGGCATCGAGGAAGGCACGTTAGATGGGGCAATATAACCCGTGCGAAGGCAAGTGTGGCATGACATGTTCACGGGGTGGTGTTACAGTGCACATGGGCTAGAGAGTGTCATAGCATACGCACTAGCTGGTGGAGTACAACACAGAGGTGTGAGGCACTCGGCTGGCACTGGTGGTTGTAACACAGCATTGGGCTCAGCCAGGAGCACGCTGTGACTCTCAAGTGAGGTTTGTCTCCTTTCCAGAGAGTAAAATAAAAAGTATTACACATCCGGCGGTGGATGTGTGTTTTATTAACCATGAGGGGGGTTTCTTGCATAGTTTGGTCGATTTTTGGTCGAATCCCCTTTGAATGGCTTGGTGTGCGTGTGTATTAAATGTGCCCGTCAATAGCTACCCATGTTTGTATAAATAAACGACAAGGGTGTCTACTTGGAGAGTACCCACCAGCAGGGGCGCCGGGATTAGGCACGTTAGGGCGTCAGACACGTCAGAGCTTTGCTAGCGGTGTAAATACATTCCACGTGGATTCATTGTATGCATAGTCGCCTTTTAATGAATATCACACAAATCGTCATGGTGATAGGTACATACGGTTTGTCCAGCATGTCCTAGGTGTTTCTATAAATATATATATTTTTTAAATAATAAAAAACAAAGGCCGGCCCTATGG
This sequence comes from Triturus cristatus, assembly GCF_964204655.1. Lineage (NCBI taxonomy): Eukaryota > Metazoa > Chordata > Amphibia > Caudata > Salamandridae > Triturus > Triturus cristatus. Next base: position 390,512,166 of record NC_140584.1, read on the forward strand.
GATGGGGTCCCTGGGGCCATAAGTGGCCTGAGGAGGGGGGCAATGCAGCCCCCCTCCTAAAGAATTTAAAAAAAAAAGGCCATGACCCGGGGGTTGGGATCCCCGAGGCCGATTAAGGCCTTGGGAGGGGGGCCAAGCGGCCCCCTTCCAAATTAATTTTTTTCAACAAAAAAATTAGGGTGCAGGCCCTGGGGGATGGGGTCCACATGGGCCAATAAATTAGAAAAAGAAGGGGGGCCACACAGCCCTCCTTCTTAAAAAAATAAAATAAATAAAAGACCGGCATCGTGCCAGAGGCCATGCCCCCTCCTTGCAGCACTCTGCAAACACGCTCCCTGGCCAGGTGTAATGTTGGGGAATTAATTCCCCTTCAATACTGAGGGTCCCTGAGGGCCAACTAGCCAAACAGGTATCTCCAGTATGTGCCAGGGAGCTGCGTTGCAGACAGCTGTTCTGAGGCCACGCTCCTTTTTACACCTCTATGCAACGCAGCACTGTGGCGCTTACTGGAGGTACCTAGTGGGCTAGTTTGACCCTAGGGACCCTTAGGATTCAAGGGGACTTAATCTCTCAACTTAGAACGGCCACAGGGCACGTTTACACAGTAGTGAAGGGAGGGGACGGGGCCTGAGGTGACATGTGCAAACACACCCTGTGGCGCGTTTTAAGTTGGAGAAATAATTCCCTTTCAATCCTGAGGGACCCTGGGGGCCAACTAGCCCACGAGGTGCTTCCAGTAAGCGCCACTGAGCTGCATTGCAGAGAGGTGGTCCAGGCCATGCCCCTTTTTACATCTCTCTGCAATGGCGCTTACTGGACATACCTAATGGGCTATTTTGCCCCTAGGGACCCTCAGGATTCAAGGGGACTTAATCTCCCAACTTAAAATGGCCACAGGGTGTGTTTACACAGTGGGGAAGGGAGGGGACGGGCCTGAGGTGACGTGTGCAAACACGCCCTATGGTGCATCTTAAGTTGGGGAAATAATTCCCCTTCAATCCTGAGGTCCCCTGGGGGCTAACTAGCCCACAAGGTGCTTCCAGTAAGCGCCACTGAGCTGCGTTGCAGAGAGGTGGTCCAGGCCGTGCCCCTTTTTACATCTCTCTGCAACGCAGCTCTGTGGCACTTCCTGGAGGTACCTAGTGGTCTAGTTGGACCCTAGGGACCCTCAGGATTCAAGGGGACTTAATCTCCCAACTTAAAACGGGCACAGGGCGTGTTTACACAGTGGGGAAGGGAGGGGACGGGGCCTGAGGTGACTTGTGCAAACATGCCCTGTGGCGCGTTTTAAGAGGTAGTTTTAATCCCCTGCCCTATTATATACTAGGGGCTTACAGAGGAGGTCATGCTAATCACAGGGGGACCCCAACGCATAGTGTTCCCTAGCGTATGTAGGTGTTTTCACTGTCTTCTGAGTGTCTTTTAACATAGCACTGGTTCTAGGACTGGTTAGTCAGACTCAGTTACCACCAGTATCCGTCTGAAAAAGTTGAGGGTACAGGATGATTTTGCAACAAGGCTTCTTTCTGCTCTTCTGTTTGTTCTTTCTGCACGTTATCCTTCTTCCTGCACTTTTCTTCGTCTTTGAGGACTTCTGTTGCTTCTTTCTGCATTTCTTTTTTTTCTTTCTGTGCATTCTTTCTTTACATATCCTATCTCTGCAGGCATAGTTAGAAATTAGCATTTAAAAAACCTTTGAAAAGTGCAGCTAACTATTACGCCACTGAAGCCTATGGTTTTTTCAGTGAATTTTTAAGGTTTTTTAAATGCTAATTCCTAACTATAACGTGTCTGAAACCTATGGTTTTTTCAGTGAATATATATATATATATATATTTTTTTTAAACAGCTCCGTTTTAATTTTTTTTTTTGTTGGGAAAACTACCTTATTCAGCCCCAGCCTTCTCCTGACTACTATTGCTCCTTCATTTCAACATGCTTAGAGTATCGATTGTGGGCCACAGCTATATCTATTGGGCTAAAGAGAATGCAAGGGACTTGGGTTTACCAAATGTGCAGATTGCTTGGTTCGGTCAGAGAGGGTTAAAGTTTCATCAGTTGCTGGCTTTGGTTAAATCCATCATGGATTACCAAGCTCCTTAACTCATTATTGTGCACTCTGGTGGCTACAACCTAGGCACATTGACTGGGGTAGGGCAGGAAATCCGAATGAAAGAAACCTTTGCAGAACTGATGTTGCTTTTCCCTCACACTGTCTTGGTGTACTCTAGTATATGCCAAAGACAGAAATGGAAGTGGTCAAATTAATTCTGTCCACAGATGTTCAAAGCCAGGAAACATGTTAATAATCCTGTTTCTGCATTCCTGAGAAACCATTGCATGGGCTGTATATATAACAACAACTGCATTTAGACATGCATGGAATTTATAGAAATGATGGCATGCACTTTACAGATGAAGTGTTTAAACTTTCTATGTAACCTTAAATTCTGCGTCCGGTCTTATGTGTAGCAGCCATATACACACAACCAACACACAACCAACATAACACAACCAACACAATGGCTCTTATCAGATCCATTGTAAATTAAAGAGAGAGACCCCTTTTAAGACCAAAGGGAGAAGGTACTCTTAACAAGTAAAATACAAGTTCCCTTTGGAACAAATCTCGATAACATATACCATGACGTGAACACGAAATGAAAAACACTTTCAAAAACTCAAGCTAATGGGTTGAAGTAAATTCTAACACAGAAACTAAAAACATATTAAAAATATTTCTTTAAATAAAATTACATAAAAATCAATGAATTTACACAAAGGCAATTTCCTCTTAATACATACAATCTGTTCAAAAAGATTTCACTTTGACATATATAACAAAATGTTAACAAAAGCATCAATACATATAAAAACAAAAGAGAAAACACGATTATAGACTCCTATCGTAAGTCTTTGTCTGTACATATCATCTATAGCAGTGAATTAATGGTCTGTTTTAAACTTCTATTTTTACAATGACACGACCATATTCCAATAGAGATTATGTAATTAAAGTAGCGTTGACGCGTTTCGATGGATTTTTCCAACTATTTCCATCTTTTTCAAGACAAATGGTTAAATAGCGTTTTCTCAATATATTATTTCCTGGTTCTGTATGGTCCTTGTATAGATATTTCGATTTTGATTGTATTTTATTTTCAAAGTCGTATGATATCCTCAATTCTGTTCAGATAAAAACAGTTTATAGAAAATGTAGCTGCCACCTATTTAAAACCTTATTATTTGTATTACGTAAATATTGTTCGGTATTAGAGCCCGTTTTTGTATTGATAGTTCCACTCTACAAGGTGTCCAAATGTTACCCCCTTGAAATATTTAGCAGTAAACCAACTATTGTAGCTCCGTTTTCCAAACACCCCGAGGGACAAATGGATAGTTTGCTCCGCGATGTGCTATTTAAAATGCAGCCTGCGTCCTGCATGTCCTTCACTGTCGTGGCATTCTCTCGAAGTGTTTAAACTTTCTATGTAACCTGAAATTCTGCATCCGGTCTTATGTGTAGCAGCCATATACACACAACCAACACAATGGCTCTTATCAGATCCACCCTACAGCCCAAAAGGTTTTTTTTTGCTTTAGTTTTTGATGATCTTGGCAACGACGTCATGATTGTTGTAGATACGTCGCAAAAACAGGAAAAGAAGCAGAGATTCAATGGCCACCAACACATCCACCAAGATTATTTTTAAAAATCCATTCTGAACATTGCACTACATATATTACTATATTCATTCGTCTTTCAAAGCTTGTCTAAACTCATAGTTTTATACTAAGTTTCTTTAAAAAACAACTTTCAGACCTTTTTTCCATTTCTGTAGTTATTCGGGCCATCACGATGACGTCAATAAAAGCGGCGATCGTGCCTTATCCGTAAAGTGAAAAACACATATGTGCACACAAGTTACAGTGTTTTACACACCAGAAGTTTATTACTGTAAACTTCAAAGTCTTGTTTTTATAGCGTATTTTTTGAACAACCATCTCTAAAACCTATGTTCCAAATAGCTCTGTAAAACATTTATCAATATCTCTATATCAATATATTAATGATTCATTTATATATTTGTTAAATATTTCCCCAATATTCCCGATGACTTCAATAGTCATGATGTGCCCATGATGGTACAGGGGAGGCCGCGGTGGTGGCAGTGGCGTCATCACGAATATCGTGTGTGAATCTAAAAAAATTGGACATATTACTTACACCTCCATTTCTCAACCCTGAGGTCAGAGTATCTCTAACCTGACCCCTTATGTGGGCTTTTACACAGATTTTCATCCCCAGGAACCATTCCTGATAGATAAAATGGCAGCTGCCACTTTCTATTCAGGTTGTGTCCAGCCAATCAGAGCATTTCCGTTGGTGCATGCATTCGCAATTCATCGCGAAACCTTTGCAAAATATCGACAGGCCAGAGATAAAAAACTTACATTTCTCAAAAACTACTAAAGAGAGTTACATCAAATATGCAAAGGCACTTCCTTGAGCTGACATCTATATTTCTGCCAAATTTGGTATGTCAGTTCAGCGGTTCAGGCTGTAGAGGTGGCTAAAGGTTCCTATGGGAATTAACATTATAAATGCAACCTTATTTTGTGCCCCAAATTCTCGGTCCCCACTGCACCGATCATCCCCCAAACTTTTCCAATCAATAGTACCCACCGTGACACTTTTATGGCAACATTTCATGCAGATTGGGCAAACAATGCCAAAGTTATAGCCCAGTTCTAACTATAACTACCAACTGGTGATATATATATGTTTCTTCTTCAAACACTGTGATCCCAAAAGTGTCATGCTCAACAGCTGAGGCCGTTGTGGAGGATGTACTATCCTTCATGTATTTTTCCCTCCAAGAATGATAGCACAATACTCCAAGAGCTATAAATCATTCTATTTTATTTTAACAGCACTACAACACAGATGTCTTTCGAACTTCACGTTCTTGGTCCCAGTAAAGCAATCCTTTATTATTTTCACTATTTATAGTGTTACCTCTGTCTTATCAGTTATGAGACATTCTGAAAGCTGAAGTTCAAAATAATTCATTACACAGCATTTGTGAATAAACAAAGCAAATGAAGGAAAATGAAAGGTTCAAAACATATATTCTCTATAATTATTGATAATTCAAAAAATGACTAATGTTTGATTGCAGTAATTCACAATAAGATAGTTAAGGTTTTCTGGTTTAGTAACATCATCAAACTATTATATATATACGAATTGCTAGCGTCTCTGTTAGTGGTATCCAGTTCCTGGTTAGAAGTGTTGATGAGGTTGAAGGTTTCTGTTGGGCCATGTATAATCACCTGAGAGGCACTTTGGAGCCCAATGAGGCTATTCAGTCCATTCCTTCGAACAATTGCTTTGCAACCTCAGTAGAAAATGATTGCATAATTGGATAATTGTCAACAAGTGCTACAATGGTAGTTGGGCATAGCGATTCACAGCCTAATGTTGGCTGTGCTCGTGTATCAGATTGATACATAACGCTGGCTTGAATATCCTAATGGGGAGAGGGACTGCGTGGCCCCCTCCCCGAGCCACTTTAAGCAGGGGAGACCTCATCCCTAGGCCCAGCTATGTTTCCCTGGCTGCCCTAGACCCTACCTAGGTCACCCAGTGTGAAATCGAAGAGCCGGGAGTCTCAAGTCTCCCCGGTCCCTGTCAGCATTGCTATTGCAGACAGGGTCCTGCTGGAAATTCAGTTCCATGTGTGCAAGAGTGTTTCATCTCTTTCCCTGCCCACATATCTGCTGGCAGGGAAAGAGATAAATCCTCCACTTCCAGGAAGCAGGAGTTGTTTGACAGCTCCCACTTGCTGGAAGCAGAGTGTTTGCTTTTGCTTGGTGGGATCTGTCTACTCCCACCAAGCAAAAGCAAACAGCTATGTCCTAGAGGTGGGCACCCAAGGACATAGCAGGAGTGGGCCCACGCAGGTTGTGGTCCCTGGGAGTCCACATGTACCCCCCACCATTTTGATTTATTTAGATCCAGGGAGGTGGTAGTCCCTGGGCTTTTTAAAAACCTTAGGAGGGAGGCCCGTTCGGCCCCTCCTTTTTTTAAGTACAGCCCCAGGAAGGTGGTGGCCCTAAGTGCATGAGGGTCCGCAAAGCCTCCCATATATGTTCATGTAGCCCCGGGGAGGTGGTGCAGCTGGGGAATAAAAATGCCCTAGCAGGGTGATTAGGTGTGCCCCCTTCCTTTTATTAATAAACATTGGCATGCCCCCAAGACCTGGCCCACCCATGGACTTGATTAAAAAACAAGCGTGTGAGACTGCGCTTGGTTTTAAAAAGTAAAAAGTTCCATGAATTTCGTGAATTTGTAGCAGAGTCCCAAGATGGCTGCCAACACTTCCTGGTTGAAGTGTTAGCAGCTAATCAAAGTGCTGCAGATTTCTGCACAAGCCTGTCATTATTCACGAAGTCATCTCAATCAAAGCTATCCAAATTTGGATTTCCTTAAATTTCTCAACAACTGCTGAACAGAATGACACCAAATTACTGAAAGCTTGATCTGCATGTCCAAATCTATATTTTTGCAAAAGTCAATCTAATTCCATTTAGTGGTTCAAGCTCTAGTCGTGCTCAAAGCACCTATTGGAATTAATATCGTAAAATGCACTTTTTTAATCCCCCACTTAACAGACTACCATGAAACTTTCCATGCAAAACAAAGACCTAACTTGACATTTGTTTGGGACAGTTTTGTGAAGATTAATCAAATAGCGGGCAAAGTTATAGGCAAATTAAAAAATGCTTTTCCTATAGAAACATGGTCCTAACTATAACTAATTACTGGCAACCATATGTATGTATGTATATAGTCACTGAAAAAATCACAGGTTTAAGGGACGTTATAGTTAGTTGGACATTTCACTCATACAAATCCAGAGAAATTCGGCTGTTATAGTTAGTTGAGCTAATTATAACTTGCGCCCCTGCAATGCACTGCTGATGACATCACATGTTACATCATTCATTACATGGTCAGTGATATCACTGATGACATCATCCAGTGGCTGTGTGTTTCTGTAAACTTTAAATATGTTTTATATACATATAGGCCAAGGTGTATTGATGAATGAGTGGGTTTATGAGTGTCTGAATTAATGATTTAGTAGGTGCGTGACTGACTATATAAGTGAGTGATTAAACGTGTCTTAGTGAATGCATGGGTTAGTGACTAAACTGTGTGAATGTCTGTATCAGTCTGTCAGTTGGTGTGTAAGCAGCTGCATGGGTTGGTGAGTAGCTATATGAGTGTCTATATGGGGTTTTGATTGGTTGTAGGAGTATCTGTATGGGCCTGAGTATCTGTGTGGGTGGGTGGGGGGGTTATGTGACTCTGTGAGTAGGTGATTCACTGGGTGTACGGGTTCAAGAGTGCATCTGTGAAGGGCCGTATGGGTGGGTGAGTGTGTGTATGGGTGTGTTGGTGTGTGAATGGATGTCTCAGTGATATATGTGTGAGTAACTGTACATGTCAGTGTGGGAGTATATAAATGACTATATGTGAGAGTGAGTGATTGTGAAAGTGGCTGTATGGATGAGTGTGTGCTTGTATCAGTGATTGTATAAGAGAGTAAGTATGTGTTAGTATCTGTATGAATAAGTGAGGTGGTGTGTGTATAAATATATTGGTGAGTAAATGGGAGTGTGATTGATTCTTTGCATGACTGACTCGGTGTGTGAGTAACTCTATGGATGAGTGGCGGTGTGTGAGTGTCTGTATAGATGTATGCGTGCATATAACTGTATTGAGAGACTGCATTTATGAGTGGCTGTATGGGTGAGTGAGTGGAAGTGTGTGTGAACCTAGGAATCGGTGAGTGGGTATGTAGTAATTGGTATTGGTGTGTCTATGGTTTCGAAAATGGTAGTCCGTATTTTAAAGTGGGTATATCAAAGGTTGTATTAGGGTGTGAGAAGGTGCATCAGATTATCACGTGAATTATGTCATCAGTGTTGTCATCAGTGTTGTCATTTGAGATATCATCAGTGATGTCACTGACCATGTCGTCAATGATGTAATATGTGATGTCATCAGCAGTGCATTGCGGGGGCATGAGTTATAGTTAGCTCAACTAACTATAACAGCCGGATTTCTCTGGTTTTGTACGAGTGAAATGTCCAACTAACTATAACGTCCCTGAAACCTGTGGTTTTTTCAGTGATATATATATATATTCACCTGTTTGTCTTTGCACATATGTTTTTAGACATACTAGCATGTTTGAGTTCCTTGTTTGCATGCAGAAGCATATTCTCAGAGAAAACGTGTGTCTTACTTTGCAAACATGCACTACTACGCTTCCAATTGTACTTTTTAGATTCTCCAGTTTGTCCTTTTGAACGTGTAGCTACCTTTTCTCCAATACCCTTGGAGTACACTTTCATTGTAATTCTTTTCAGGTAATGTTTTGAAGGCATTGCGGAAACTTTGATTGTACCTGTATATAACAAGAAGAAACAAAACAAACAGTACTACTAGTAGTAAGTATAATTCAGTATAAAGAATATTATTACCTGTAGATCTAACATTCGTCTTAAAATAAATATAGTTCTAGTTTATTCTAATTTACCTTATATGCAAATAATCACTGCTATTATTTTCCTATTTCCTAACAATTGAAGATGAAACCATAGAAACAAATACATGTATCTCTAAACATCACTTCAAGTACAGTTTTAATACAGCAAAAACTGTAATGTTAATCTTGTTTTCAGCACCCTAGTAGTATTGGGTTATGTTAGTAGCCTACTGCTAAATAGTTATAACAAGCCATATTAATGGCTGTTTTTCTCATGTGAGTAAAGTGCTTATTGAAGTTATTTGGCTGTGGTGATTGAAAATGGTTCTGTGTGGATAATTGGACACAGTTATATTTTTTGACTAGAGAGTAGAAAAGAGGGATGGAGCATAATTTAGGTTTGCTAAATCTTGATATCACATGGGTGGCAAAAAATGGTTTAAGGTGGATAAACTCCAACCTGCAATTTAATCTCTTACTAAATGCGACAGTCAACATTTTATATTTATTCATTGAGGAGGCAATGATATTGGTTATCTTTCAGGTGCACAATAGAAACTGAGATGAAAGCAACTTTTACCTTTCTAATGAACTTATTTCCTCACATCCATTTTGTTTATTCTAATATTTGCCAAAGTATTAAATGGAAATACTCTGCTTAAAATACAGTAAAGTATCAAAAAATGTGCAGACATAGCAGCAAAATGATGTCTGCATTCCTAAAAGATCACAACATGCCCTCCATATATCAGATCATCGTTTTGTTTTCACATACTTAACTTTATATTGCTGATGGTGTCCATTTCACTACAAGTGGCAATAACATATTCATTAATACCATCCGGCAACTCCCACTACCACATATCTAACATTAAAATAATCAGGTATAATGAAAGGTTCTTTTGAGAGCCAACCTAAGAGGAACATCTGTAAATATCAATAAGTATAACTTGTTCTTTAAAAAAAATCTTTAACTGTACTGCAGTGCTCTCTAGAGTACCATGTAGACATACAGTTGTATGCCGTACATTTTTAAAGACATAATATTACATTTCCAAACTTTATACATTACATATGACAGTTACATTAGCCTCAGTCGGATCATATTTACAACTCAACATCATTTATTTTTTAACCCCACTTTTGAGGTGTATTCCAAAACACAGTGCAAGCGCTATATAAAACAACATGGCTGCCATGAGGTTTTGCAGAAGACGATTAGTCAGTCAGATAACCCCTTGTCCCATGGATATAGCCAGAAATATGCCTTATAACAGAACATTTACTTGCTATTCTTGCTTATAGTACCCCAAAGAATCATTTACACCCCCAAGTATGCAATACCACCAAATTTCATAAAAGTCCAGCTAACGCTTTTGTGCTCTGCCTAATAGAAAAGTCTATGGAAAAAACATTGGATATGGTGCCCGTTTTGGGACTCCCTTTTTTCTGCACCCCCTGGACCAAACACTGCTAAACTTTCACTTTTCCCTAAAAGAGTTGGGAGGGGGGTACAGTTTTGCAATGTTTCATGCACATTCATCAAACAGGAGCTGTTTGAACTGGCCTTTTTTGCAGGGTAATTGCCAAACCTTTTTGCTTCTTCCTCTTTGCTAATCAGTGCTAAAGTGCACACGTTCTCTGTGTAAATTTTGATTATGATTGGTTATCCACGATTGGCATATTTTATTTACTGGTAAGGCCCTAGTGAAGTGCATGGAGTGTGCCAGGGCCTGCAAATAAAATGCTACTAGTGGGCTTGCAGCACTAGTTGTGCCACATGAGTAGCTCTGTAAATATGTCTCAGACCTGCCACTGTAGTCTACATGTGCGGTTGTAAACTGCCATGTTGACCTGTCAAGTGCACCCACTTGCCAGGCCCTGCACTTCCCTTTTCTAACATGTAAGGCACCCTTCATGTAGGCCCAAGGTACCCCCATGTGCCGGGTGCAGTCTAGGTGAAAGGTAGGACATTTGTTGGTTTGTTTTACATGTCCTGCTAGTGAAATACTGTGCATTTTACATTTTTCATGTCTTTCTCGTAAGTTAACATGGGAGCTGCACTGTAACGTATAAATAGACAAGTGTAACTTCCCACTGGGACAAGACAGAGAAATGGAGTTAAGGCTCTCTGAAATCAGAATTTACTAACACATCTTTTAGTAAAGGTGGTTTTAACCCTTTCGCTGCAGCGGGAATTCCGCCGCAGCGCTGGGGGGGGTTTGGGGGCAGCGCGGTGGCGCAGTGCTCATGACGGAACCACTCCGTCATGAGCCGCGGTTGAGCTGTGCTCATGACGGAGTGGTTCCGTCATGATGACTCCGCCCACGGCGCTAATCGCCCGCACAGGCGGGGAATTAGCGCCGCGTGGGCGGCGTGGCCGCCAACGGCCGCAGCATGACGGAACCACTCCGTCATGAGCACACGGCGACCGTGGCTCATGACGGAGTGGTTCCGTCATGAGTGGGGAAGGGGTTAAAATTGCGTGTTGGAAAAAAACAATTTTAGAATGTAGGCATTTTCTTGTTCAACCATTCTGTGTGCCACTGCTTGTTTGTGTATTCACTGTCTGGTTTTGGAGTGATAGGCGCTTGGGATGTGCATTCACTCTAGGCAGTCACAAGAAGAGGGGCTGAAGTGTGTCCTGTCTTGCCTGGGTGACTCATAACTAGGCTGAATAGACCTGGTCTGCATTTAGAGTGGTGGCAGAAGTTTTTACTAGCACCTGAATAGGTTGTGTCTCCTTTGCACAATGCTGTCTCCACCTCATGTAGTGAATTTGGACCAGGGAGGACAGAACTGGTTTTTACTGAGCTCAGAAACTCTTGCAACAAAGACTTCAAAGACAAAATGGGGTATAAATATTAGACCTTAAAAGCCAGAATGGTAGATCACTTCTGGAAACAAGAGGAACCTCTGCCAACGCGCCCTGTGGCCATTCTAAGTTGAAGGATTAAGTTTCCTTGAATCCTAAGGGTCCCTAGGGTCAAACTAGCCCACTAGGTAGCTCCAGTAAGCGCCACAGAGCTGCGTTCCAAAGAGGTGTAAAAAGGGGCGTGGCCTCTGAACACCTGTCTGCAAGGCAGCTCCCTGGCGCATACTGGAGATACCTGTTGGGCTAGTTGGCCCTCAGGGACCCTCAGTATTAAAAGAGAGTTAATCCTCCAAGTTAAAACGCGCCACGGGGCATGTTTGCACAGTGGTGAAGGAAGGGGGCGTGGCCTGAAGTGACATATCTGCAAACACACCCTGTGGCGTGGTTTAAGTTGGGAAATTAATTCCTCCTTAATCCTGAGGGTCCCTGGGGGCCATCTAGCCCACCAGGTACCTCCAGTATGCGCCAGAGAGCTGCGTTGCAGAGAGGTGTTCAGAGGCCACACTCCTTTTTACAACACTCTGCAACGCAGCTCCGTGGCGCTTACTGGAGGTACCTGTTAGGCTAGTTGGCCCCCAGGGTCCCTCAGGATTGAAGAGGAATTAATTCCCCAATTTAAACCGAGCCACAGGGTGTGTTTGCCCACATGTCAACTCAGGCCCCGCCCCCTCCCTTCACCACTGTGCAAACGCGCCCCATGGCGTGTTTTAAGTTGAGGGATTAACACCCCTTGAATACAGAGGGTCCCTGGGGTGCAACTAGCACACCAGATACCTCCATTAAGCGCCACAGAGCTGCGTTGCAGAGAGGTGTAAAAAGGGGCAGGGCCTCAGAACACCTCTCTGCAACGTAGACCCCTGGCACATACAGGAGGTTTCTGGTGGGCTAGTTGGCCCCCAGGGACCCCCAGTATTCAAGGGGGATTTGTTCCCCATCTGCAAATGCGCCAGGGGGCACGTTTGCAGAGTGCTCAAAGGAGGGGGCGTGGCGTCCAGCGCAATGCCGTTTTTTTATTTTTTGTAAGAAAGGAGCTGTGTGGCTCCCCTTCTTTTCCAAATATTCTTGGCCCTGGGGACCTCATCCACCAGGGCCTGCCCCCTCAATTTTTTTTCTCCAAATTTTGCCAAAATCTGCCCCGGGGACCCCATCCCCCCGGGCATGGCCATATTGTTTATAATTTTTCTTTTTTGGAGGGGGGCTGCCTTGCCCCCCTCCTTAGGCCATTTATGGCCCCGGGGACCCCATCCCCCGTGGCCGGCCTTTGATCTTTTTTTGAATTTTATTTTTAATTTTGGGGAGGGGGGCACATGGGGGGTCCCAAATCCCCCCACGGTCCCGATGGCTCCCCGCATCCTTTGGGAGCCAGCATTGCTCTTCCACATGAGGAGCTGCTAAGATGCAGCTCCCCATGTGGAAAAGCAATTTGGTTTGAATTTTGAAAGAGAGAGCAGGTTTCCCTGCTCTCTCTTTCAAAATTCAAGGCAAGTTTCCTATGGCAGGGCGGGAGCCGTGAGGCTCCCGCCCTGCCAAAGCAAGCTACAGTGTCCCAGGGGTGGGTACCCCGGAACACTGCAGGAGCCGGCCCTGGGGGGGTGGCGGTCCCCAGGGCCATGACAAGGCTCCAGGAGGGGGTCCGCCATGCCCCCCTCCCACAATCTACCAAGCCCCGGGGGATGGTGGTCCCCGGGGCTGGGGGGTCCATCACAGACCCCCCCAATTTAAATATTTAGAGCCCCTGGGAGGTGGTGGTCCCCAGGGCGATCTGGGGGGCTTGAGCCCCCCACACAGGTTATTCTGTATTTACAAAAAAGCCCTGGAGGTTGGCGGTCCCCGGGGCTGCGGGGGGCATTGTGTCCCCCCGCAATCAAAATTAAGTAGAACCCCGGGGGTGGCGGTCCCCGGGGCTTGGGGGTGCCTTAGATGCCCCCAACATTAAAGTAAGAAGCCCCGGGGGTGGCAGTCCCCTGGGCTGCGGGGGGGCAGTGTGCCCCCACAATCAAAATTAAGTAGAGCCCCAGGGGGTGGCAGTCCCCGGGGCTGGGGGGCCCCTCTGGGCCCCCATTACATAAATCATATTGCCCCCAGGACTTGGTCCCCCTTTGGGCTAATTAGCAGTAAAGCGCGGCAGCCCGCGCTTCGTTTTTTTTTTTTTTTTTATCGGCAGGATCCGCGCACCCAGCGCAAAAAAAAAAATATATTTTTTTTGAGAGGACCCCCTAAGCAGCCCTTGGGGGTCAGGGTGTTTCTACCATGCCCCCTTTTTGCGTTTTGCGCATTTTTTTCTGTGCGGTCGAACCGAGGCACAAGATGGCTGCCAACACTTCCTAATTTGGAGTGTTGACAGCCAATTAGCATACAGCTTATGATCGGGAGGGTGCGCGGATCCACCGCATCCATAGATATATATGCGATTTTACTTTTGATTTTCTCAGGAACTACTGAACGGATTTACACCATTTAGCCAAAAGGCGGGTCCCAAAACGCGTTTTCTCTATGTTATTTCCCATAGGAAACTTTAGACACGACTACAGCCCGAACTGCTGTACAGAATTACACCAAATTTGGCAAAAAGGTAGCACTTGGTTCAGAAAGAGACCTTTTTTTAAATGATGTAAATCCGTTCAGTAGTTCCTGAGAAATTAAAAAAATAGAGGTCAAAAAATCAATTTCCCATAGGAAACCATAGACAGGGTTACAGCTGAAACTGCTGAAAGGAATTACACCAAATTTAGCAAAAAGGTGGTGCTTGGTTCATAAAGCGACCTTTTTTTTAAATGGTGTAAATCCGTTCAGTAGTTTTTTAAGATATTAAAGGACAAAAATCTTTATATATCTGGGCGGGACCTAACTACACAAGCACAAGCTTGGCTCTAATTGGCTGCCAACACTTCAATCCAGGAAATGTTGGCAGCCATCTTGGTGCAATGCTTTTTATGTCTCGCCTAGCGACGCAGGGCATGCGCTGTCACTACAGAAACTCAACTGCACTGCCCTAAACCCTAAAACACTACCCCAGCACGAGCCCCTATACAACATCAACACCACTGCACTGCCCTAAACCCTGAAACACTACTCCAGCATGACCCCGACACTGCCCGAACACCACTGGACTGCCCTAAACCCTGAATCCATTGTTTTTTTTCTCACCATGCCGTTCCAGTTTGAACCCAGCCATATGCAAATCAGTCTTGACCCTGTGCCTCATGGGAACAGTCCAGCCTGAATTGCCAAGCCAGGTCCTCCCTGGACTGAAAACAAGTATCCTAGGACCGGTTTAGGGGTTTAACCCCTCTTCAGCCAGGATAGCTTGATTCCAGTGGCATGGGGAGCACGGGACCCACGTCTGGGCATACCCTTCCCACTCGGGGTGACAAATGCAAAACCAACAGTTGATGGACAGAATGCATAACAATGTCATACATTCACCCCAGTACAGAGATCTGGGCCTAAATCCATCGTTTTTTTGCTCACCATGCTGTTCAAGTTTGAAACCAGCCATATGCCAATCAGTCTTGACCCTGTGCCTCATGGGAACAGTCCAGCCCAAATTGCCAAGCCAGGTCCTCCCTGGACTGGAAACAAGCATCCTAAGACCGGTTTCGGGGTTTCACCCCTCTTTAGGCAGGATAGCTTGATTCCAGTGGCATGGGAAGCACGGGACCCACATCTGGGCATACCCTTCCCAATCGGGGTGACAAATGCAAAAACAACAGTTGATGGACAGAATGCAGAACAATTTCATACATTCACCCTGTTGGACTTGGCCCTCCTGGCAAGTTCACCCCCAGAACTTTTTGCATTATCCTAGCCTTTTTCCTGTGTTGTACTAGTGGTTTTAGGCCTCAAGGCGCTTTCACACTGTGTCCCAGTGGAAAGCGCGTGCGCTCTGTGTGGTTGAGTGAGACTGACCTGCCCTCCCATAGGAATGCATGGGGGAATGTATGTGTCCCTGGTAGTTCCTGATGCGTGGGGAGTGCAGGTGCAAGTTTGGTATGTACGGACTCGTGTGATGAAATGCTGCGCGATGATGTGTGCGGCATCCATGTAGCTAGTGTAGAAGTGCCACTTCTAGATGCTGGCATAAATGTGCAGTGACTGCCTGGCGTGTGATTGGCTGGTGAGCCTGGAGTCAGGGTGGGTCTGCCCCAGTGGTGGGTGGAGAGCTCTGCAGGTTCATGAGTGGGTGGAGTGCACCTAGGACCTGAATAGGGCTGGGCTTTCCCCACACAATGCTGGCTCCGCCCCCTGTGGTGCGACTGATGACCCTGGCCTGCCCTGTGAATAGGGAGAGGGGCTGAGCAAAACAAAGTGCTCAAGAACCAGTTGCATCTGGTTCGCCCCTCCCCTGCACCTTGAAACAAAGGTGATCTGTGTATAAAAAGGGGCTGTGACCCCATGTAAAATATTCTTGTTCTGACTTGAATCTGCCAGGGGCGCACTGCCGCTGGGGCCCAGGGGAAGGCTTGCCTCCCTGGGCCCTGCCCAGCCCCTGGATACCTGATGGACTTCAAGGACTTTATTTCTAGCGCCTGGTGAGCGCTTTATTGCTGGTTCTGCTTGGGATCCTGATAGGAGGGCGCTCGCTGCTGGTGGGGCCCAGGAGGGACCGCCATGGAGGCTGCCTCCCTGCTGGAGGGCCCTGTGTGCTGGCCCCTGGGCCCTGCCTTGCCCCCTTGATGCCTCCAGGACTTTTTAGGGCGATTTGCTTTATTTCCCTCGCCCCAGGACCTTTGCTGTCTCATAGCGCCTGGAGAGCGCTTTATTCCCCCAGAGAAAGGAGCTGGGGCTGTGCAGCGTCGCGCTGCGAGGGAGAGGGAGTCCCCAGACTAGGGATTCCCCCATGATGTGTGCCTTGCGGGAGCCCACCCCGCATTTTGCCTGTTTGGCGCGGGAGCCTACCCCGCGTTATGCCTCCGTTAAACAGAGCGGGTGCCCACCCTGCGATTCGGCGTGTTTTGCCGATTCCACGGGAGACTACCCCGTATTATGGTGTTCGTTGGCGGGTGCCCACCCCGCTTATTTCCTCCGATTTCAGCCTTGAAGCATTGCGGGAGCCCACCCCGCATATTGGTGACGGTCGCGGGTGCCCACCCCGCTGACTGCGGTATTTACGTTGCGGGAGCCTACCCCGTACTGCCGCCAAGGAGACCGGGCCGCCACGCTGCCTGCGGCGACCCGGAAGTGCAGGAAGTCCCGTCCGGTGGTGGGCGGGGTAATGCAACGCGAGGCCAGCCCAGAGCCTCACGCGCTCCCCTTCCGCCTTCCCCGTCGCGAGGAAGAGGTGGAAGGCAACCTTGAAACCAAGTCCCGGTCCCGAGAAGGGGGACCGGGGGAAGAGTGACTGCACGGGGCTCCCGTGCCAGCGAGAGAGCCCCGCAATGTGCTGGATAGGCCAGAGGAACCAGCCTGCCGGATCCGCCAGCGCCGAAGGAGCCCGGTGAGTAGGGGCTTCTCTTCTTGCTTACGGAGCGGCCCCGCATCTGACAGCGGGCCGCTCCGACGGTGGCCTATTTATTTTCTGAGTCCCAGAGCAGGACTCCAACGTTGACCACCCATTCATCCCCATTTGGGGGCCATTCCATATTTAGAAGTCCCAGGGGGACTTGGGGGCCAATTGTTTTAGAGCCTAGAGGCTCCAACGCTACGGGGGCAGGTTTATTTTAAGAGCACCAGCTGGCTCCACGTTACAGGGGCAAATTGTTTGTTTAAGAGCCTAGAAGGCTCCAACGTTTGGCCCCCCTCATTTCCTTAAGAGCCAGAGAGGCTCCAACCCAGCATTGTTTGCCCAGAGAGCGCCAGTGCACTCCACAGTACTGTGGGGCAAGCCCCTTTGCTATATTGGCGCACATTGATCGCAGGAGCCCGTGCGCTCCATGGGGACATGGTGTGTGTCGAGCCTAGGTGGCTCCAACGTGTTTGGATACTATTTGCCTTCCCCAGCTGCGCAGCACTTAGTGTCAGCTGCAGCGTTTAGGCCCTGTGCTTGTCCCCAGCTGCCCAGCAAGTAGTGGGCAGCTGCTACTTTTAGGTTCTGGCGCAACCTGGACTCTAATGTGATTTTGGTGCTAGGAAATGTACTGTGTAGTATGTTTTGTGCACCCTGTGTTCATGCTTTTGGTGCTAGGAAACGTACTGTGTATAGCATGTTTTGCGCACCCTGTATTTTATACCTCTAAATGTGGTCATTTCTGCCTAGGAGGTTGTTTTACCTGTTTAGGTTGGTGTTAGGGAGATGGTACTTCCCTGTGCGATATACGCCCCTAGTATAGTTAAACTTAGGTGGGTAGGTCTAATGCGTTAGACCAATGAGAAACTGCATAATGTGTTTATGCCCCTGTGATGGATGCAGGATAGGTTTTATGCTGATGCTAGTGTGATGACGCTGAGGTCATTATTGCGCCAGTAGTTACTGGTTGTGTTCTACAGTGCTAATTTGTGTTATGTTCTTCATGTACACTTGGTGATTTGTGCTAATTCTGACAGTGGCCCATGTGGCCCTGTCCCATGTAAATAGTCCCTTGTAAAATTCTGCCCAGTGCCAGTTGGCACAGTGTAAATTGTGTGAATATTATCTAATGTGTTTTGGTATAATACAAAGGCTATTTTTATATAATACCTTGTGTGGAGTTTCTTTTGTGGTGGGCCTTGGGTGTTGTTGCTGGGTGCGCTCGCAAATGCTTTACACATTGCCACCGGGATAAGCCTGACTGCTCGTGCCAAGCTTCCAAGGGGGTGAGCAGGGGTTATCTTTGGCGTGTAACTCCCTAGCCCTGACTTAGAGTGGTGGTTTCTGCCTGGCTTTGGCGCAAGCCCTAGCCAACCAGAAATCCCATTTCTAACACACCCCAGCCCGATTTTATAATTGAGATAGCATGCTAGTAGTAAGGGAACAGAAAAAACTGGGCGATGATACACACAAATTAGTGTTTGTAAGCCAATACTCTTGTTTGAGCAACAAAGTAAAAAATATCATTAACTCAAATTGGAGCATTCTTAATGATTCTACATCTACCAAACTAGATAAACCATTATTCGCTTTTAGACGAAACAACAACTTGAGAAGAGAGTTAGTTCACACTTATAGAGAAGTCTCATCTATACATCAAAGCACACTGATGGGCACCCAAGCTATTGGCAACTATAAATGCAGTCATTGCAATATGTGCGGACAGTGTATACAGGGCAAAGAGGTAATTTACAATAAACACACTTTGGTTTCCAAAACCCTGAATAATTGTAGAAGCAAAAACTTAGTGTACTTATTCTTATGTCCCTGCAATTTGGGGTACGTTGGTGAGACATCTCTGGAACTGCGAATTAGGTCAGGGAAACATAAGTCCGCAATAAAGAACAAAAAGGAAAAAGCCCCACTTGTAAGTCACTTCCTAAAAGAGGGACACACTCTCACAGATTTTAGGTGGTTTATCATAGAAAAGATAGAAGGTAACAACCCTAAAACGCAAAAAGCGTGAACAATGGTACATTTCTATTCTAGATACCATTAGAATGGGTTTGAATACTAAGGAAGACTGGATGAAATTAATAGACTGACATGTATTATGGAGATACCATTCAGTTTTTTGCATTGATGGTGGACATATTAATGGCGAGATCGCTACGCTGTCAGCATAGTTGGTGCACCGGCAACCAGCTTTTCTGCAGGGTAGACCTTGCCTATATCGCCCTCCTCATCTGTATATTACCTTTAGATTGGAGTGCTGGATGACTGGGACCAATCTTACCTAACCATTTTGAAGCCCTATGACTTTGCCCCGTTATACCTCATTAAGATCTAGCTTTACTCAAAGGGGATTTTTGATTTATACGATATTATCATCACTTCTCTTATTCGGAACTCTAGAACCACTCTAACCTAGATCACCGTTTTGCGGAATATGAAAATCATAAGAATTATTCTAAATTATAGATTTGTTCATTTAATATTTATGCCTCCTTACATGATGTTTTGATTTTATGGACATCATGGATATTTGCGACGTATATTGGTCATTTCTAATAGGTGGGTCCCACTATACATTCTTTTAGACATTGCCGTTTTAAGTGGGAGAGTGCCGCTTTAAGAGATGCGAGAATCGAGTCGCACCACTACGACGTAATACCCTAGGTGAGAATGATTATGTTTAATCATCTCACATATAAAACTGACTGCCAACCGACAATGGGTTTATCGGTCCTTCACTCGGAGACGAGGCAAACGGAACTCGAGATTACAACTCCGATTCCCACACGAAGATAAACGCCGCATGGGTTGAATCTATATTGAGGCGCTTAGCGGGAGTCTATTGGGACTTCATGAATTGGAGGGGAACTAGGAGACCCATACAATTTTTGTTTCCCATTATATAATCATTTAGTGTCATTTTGAGACGCCGGATCCTTTGTTAACATACGGCTTAATGCCGCTCAGCGTCGTGACGGTTATAAATATAATATTGCCCGGAGACTTCTGATTCTCAAATAGATGGCGGAATGACATTTAAGTAACTCCAGATGAGTTTTCTTAATCAACACGACCAAATAGAATAAATGTGGCCATTTTACATCGTTAGATTGACTATATTAGACAGTACTCAGTCATGGACTAACATAAGAATGATTCTCTAAATCGATAACATGTATGTATGTGATTTTCACTGAGGCTATTCACCCTTGCTCTTTAGATTTTTTTAAATGTGAGTTAATCATATGATCCCTAGCGAGTTAGTCAAGATTAATAAAACATAAATGTCAAGCTGTTATAATTCTGATTTTAAATATTCAGATAAGCCAAACTTACAATATAAATAACATATGTAACTTACTGATACTGTAGGTGGATTTGACCATGTGCTATCCACGAGAGGATTTCCCTAATGAATATATATATTGGAATATCTCTGGGAGTTCTTCTGGATATACCCCGTTGGAACCATATTTATATAAAAATAGCATAGTGAAACAACTGAGGTAAGCAGGGAATCTTTCATGCTCTAATTCTCTTGTATAGTTACTATATCCATATTGGGTCAGTCATTGAATATGTATCTGTATCCCTTATTAGGATTGGATATTTTGAACTATCTTTGCCAAAAGTGGAATCGATGGACCAAGTTATTCTATCAGGGACACATTCATAATAGCAGCTAGCAATGAGCTTGTCCCTTTGATTCGATTTAACCCATAGAAGGGGTACGTATTATTATTGAAAAATACCCTTCCATAAAGGAAATGAACATGTAAAGAAGGGTTGTGAGTTGTTTGATGCAGAGTAGAGGACCTATTTAAGGCCCCTATGATTTATAATGCAAGAGATAGGTTTGGTTGTATGCACGATATATTTTAGTAAATCAGCTAGATTGTGTTTTTGGGCTATGTATGAACTGAGTGGTTGGTGGATACCTTCTTAAACAACTGCATGGAGTTTTTGATAAACATACGATAGATCTGTCTATGTAGTAATGTTAATTTTTTTTGGTTTTAGAAATACTTTATGACACACTGGGCAATACAAATGTATGATACAAATCAATAATATATTCACTTAAGAACATTAAGACTATTTATTAAACATGAAGAGATGTCTAGATCTGTTGTTGTTTTTCTATATAATTTTTTTTGTTTTATTAGGTTTTTATATCTTTATGAAAGTCGGAGAGATTTTATTATTCTTGTCCTGATGAAGGTGGAATTCAAATAAGCATCTACCACCGAAACGCGTTGACGCTTGTGTTTTTAAGAATTGGTTAAAATCCAGGAACTACTTCATGTCAAGATCTATTGTGAAAATTATAGACTGATGATTCCTATATATTGATTCTCACTGGCTGGAAATAACCTTTCTTTGATGAATATATTGATTTCACGTTACGTTTTTGCTCTCCAAGACTTTCTTTCTATTTTTATTTTTAATACGTATTTTTTCCATGTATTTTACCTAATGAGTATTATATGAATTTGTTAATTATTATTGACGTGATTATGTGAATAGGTACATTTTAATAAATTGTGAAAATTAATTGTTTTATTGACCCAGTTCTTTATCATTTAGTCATATGCGGTTGTAATTTGGGATCCACACTGAAGTTTGAGTCAGGTTGAATAATGGGATGTTTGTTCCTTTGATTGGGAATTAGAGTGATTGGTATATATACGATATAATATTGTATATTTTAATAAAAGGTGGTCTTTATAGATACCCAAGAGAATACTTTTTTTCATATACATTCACTCCAGTACAGAGATCTAGGCCTAAATCCACCCCCAGCACGACCCCCTACTCTGCCCGAACACCACTGCACTGCCCTAAACGCTAAAACACCAGCCCCAGCACGACCCCCTAAACTGCTCGAACACCACTGCACTGCCCTAAACCCTGAAACACCAGCCCAAGCACGACCCCCTATACTGCCCGAACACCACTGCACGGCCCTAAACCCTGAACCACCAGCGCCAGCACGACCCCTTATACTGCCCGAACACCACTGCACTGCCCTAAACCCTGAAGCACCAGCACCAGCACGACCCCCTATACTGCCCGAACACCACTGCACTGCCCTAAACCCTGACACACCACCCCAGCACGATCCCCTCCACTGCCTGAACACCACTGCACTGCCCTAAACCCTGAAACCCCAGCCCCAGCACGACCCCGACACTGCCCGAACACCACTGCACTGCCCTACGCCCTGAAACACCAGCCCCTGCACAACACCCTACAGTACCCGAACACCACTGCACTGCCCTAAACCCTGAAACACCAGCCCCCGTACAACCCTCTACAGTGCCCGAACACCACTGCACTGCCCTAAACCCTGAAACACCAGCCCAAGCACGACCCCCTATACTGCCCAAATACCACTGCACGGCCCTAAACCCTGAACCACCAGCGCCAGCACGACCCCTTATACTGCCCGAACACCACTGCACTGCCCTAAACCCTGAAGCACCAACACCAGCACAACCCCCTATACTGCCCGAACACCACTGCACTGCCCTAAACCCTGAAACACCAGCCCCTGCACTACCCTCTAAACTGCCCGAACAACACTGCACTGCCCTAAACCCTCAAACACCAGCTTCCGCACAACCCCCTACACTGCCCGAACACCACTGCACTGCCTTAAACCCTGAAAGATCAGCCCCACATGACCCCCTACACTGACCGAACACCACTCCAATGCCCTGAACCCTGAAACACCACCCCCAGCACGATCCCCTATACTGCCTGAACACCACTGCACTGCCCTAAACCCTGAAACACCACCCCCAGCATGACCCCCTACACTGCCCGAACACAACTGCACTGTCCTAAACCCTGAAACACCAGCCCCAGCACGAGCCCCGACACTGCCCGAACACCACTGCACTAACCTAAACCCTGAAACACCAGCCCCAGCATGACCCCCAACATTGCCCGAACACCACTGCCCTAAACCCTAAAACACCACCCCTCAGCAAGTCCCCCTACACTGCCCAAACACCACTGCCCTGCCCTAAACCCTGAAAAACACCCCCTGCTTGACCCCTTACACTGCCCGAACACCACTGCACTGCCCTAAACCCTGAAACACCACCCCCTGCACAACCCCTACACAGCCCAAACACCACTGCTCTGCCCTAAACCTTAAAACACCACCCCCAACACGCCCCCCTACACTACCCGAACACCACTGCACTGCCCAAAACCCTGAAACACCACCCCCAGCATGACCCCCTACACTGCCCGAACACCACTGCACTGCCCGAAACCCTGAAACACCAGCCCCCGCACGACCCCCTACACTTCCCGAACACCACTACACTGCCTGAAACCCTGAAACACCAGCCCCCGCACGACCCCTACACTGCCCAAACACCACTGCTCTGCCCTAAACCTCAAAATACCACCCCCAACACATCCCCCTACACTACCCGAACACCACTGCACTGCCCAAAACCCTGAAACACCACCCCCAGCACGACCCCCTACACTGCTCAAACACCACTGCACTGTCCAAAACCCTGAAACACCAGCCCCAGCACGACCCCCTACACTGCCCGAACACCATTTCACTGCCCTAAACACTGAAACACAAGAAGCCGCTCGAACCCCTACACAGCCCGAACACCACTATACTGCCTTAAACCCTGAAACACCAGCCCCCGCACAACCCCTACACTGCCCGAACACCACTGCACTGCCCGAAACCCTGAAACACCAGCCCCCGCACGACCCCCTACACTTCCCGAACACCACTACACTGCCTGAAACCCTGAAACACCAGCCCCCGCACGACCCCTACACTGCCCAAACACCACTGCTCTGCCCTAAACCTCAAAATACCACCCCCAACACATCCCCCTACACTACCCGAACACCACTGCACTGCCCAAAACCCTGAAACACCACCCCCAGCACGACCCCCTACACTGCTCAAACACCACTGCACTGTCCAAAACCCTGAAACACCAGCCCCAGCACGACCCCCTACACTGCCCGAACACCATTTCACTGCCCTAAACACTGAAACACAAGAAGCCGCTCGAACCCCTACACTACCCGAACACCACTGCACTGCCCAAAACCCTGAAACACCACCCCCAGCATGACCCCCTACACTGCCCGAACACCACTGCACTGCCCGAAACCCTGAAACACCAGCCCCCGCACGACCCCCTACACTTCCCGAACACCACTACACTGCCTGAAACCCTGAAACACCAGCCCCCGCACGACCCCTACACTGCCCAGACACCACTGCTCTGCCCTAAACCTCAAAATACCACCCCCAACACATCCCCCTACACTACCCGAACACCACTGCACTGCCCAAAACCCTGAAACACCACCCCCAGCACGACCCCCTACACTGCTCAAACACCACTGCACTGTCCAAAACCCTGAAACACCAGCCCCAGCACGACCCCCTACACTGCCCGAACACCATTTCACTGCCCTAAACACTGAAACACAAGAAGCCGCTCGAACCCCTACACAGCCCGAACACCACTATACTGCCTTAAACCCTGAAACACCAGCCCCCGCACAACCCCTACACTGCCAGAACACCACTGCCCTGCCCTAAACCTCAAAACACCACCCCAACACATCCCCCTACACTACCCGAACACAACTGCACTGCCCTAAACCCTGAAACACCAGCTCACGCACAACCCCCTACATTGACCGAACACCACTGCACTTCCCTACACCTTGAAACACCAGCCCCTGCATGACCCCCTACACTGCCCAAACACCACTGCACTGCCCTACACCCTGAAACACCAGTCCCCGCATGACACCCTACAGTGCCCGAACACCACTGCACTGCCCTAAACCCTGAAACACCAGCCCCCGCACAACCCCCTACACTGCCCGAACACCACTGCACAGCCCTAAACCCTGAAACACCAGCCCCCGCACAACCCCCTTCACTGCCCGAATACCACTGCACAGCCCGAAACCCTGAAACACCAACTCCGCACGACCATCTACACTGCCCGAACACCACTGCACTACCCGAAACCCTGAAACACCAGCCCCCGCACAACCCCCTACACTGCCCAAACACCACTGTACTGCTCGAAACCTGGAAACACCAGCCCCCGCATGACCCCTACACTGCCAGAATACCACTGCACTGCCCTACACCCTGAAACACCAGTCCCCGCATGACACCCTACAGTGCCCGAACACCACTGCACTGCCCTGAACCCTGAAACACCAGCCCCCGCACAACCCCCTACACTGCCTGAACACCACTGCACTGCCCTAAACCCTGAAACACCAGCCCCCGCATGACCCCCTTCACTGCCCGAACACCACTGCACAGCCCGAAACCCTGAAACACCAACTACGCACGACCATCTACACTGCCCGAACACCACTGCACTACCCGAAACCCTGAAACACCAGCCCCCGCACAACCCCCTACACTGCCCAAACACCACTGTACTGCCCGAAACCTGGAAGCACCAGCCCCCGCAAGACCCCCTACACTGCCCGAACATCACTACACTGCCCAAAACTGTGAAACACCAGCCCCTGCACAACCACCTACACTGCCTGAACACCACTGCACTGCCCAAAACCCTGAAACACCAGCCCCTGCATGACCCCCTACACTGCCCGAACACCACTACACTGCCCGAAACCCTGAAACACCAGCCCCAGCACGACCCACTACACTGCCCGAACACCACTGAACTGCCCAAAACCCTGAAACACCAGCCCCTGCATGACCCCTTACAATGCCCGAACACCACTTCACTGCCCGAAACCCTGAAACACCAGCACCCACATGACCCCTACACTGCCCGAACACCACTGCACTGCCCTAAACCCTGAAACACCACCCCAGTGCGACCCCCTACACTGCCCGAACATCACTGCACTGCCCTAAACTCTGAAACACCACCCCCAGCAAGACCCCCTACACTGCCCAAACACCACTGCCCTTAACCCTGAAACACCACCCCCTGCAAGACCTCCTACACTGCCCGACCACCACTGCACTGCCCAAACCCCTAAAACACCACCCCTGCATGACCCCCTTCACTGCCCGAACAACACTGCACTGCCCTAAACCCTAAAACACCATCCCAGCACGACCCCTACACTGCCCGAAAACGACTGCAGTGCCCTAAACCCTAAAACACCACACCCAGCATGACCCCCTACACTGCTCGAACACCGCGGCACTACGCTAAATCCTAAAACACCAGCAACATCACGAACCCCTACACTGCCTGAACACCAGTGCACTACCCTAAACCATAAAACACCAGACCCAGCACGACCCCTCACACTGCCCGAACACCACTTCACTGCCCTAAACCCTAAAACACCAGACTGAGTGTGACCCCTCACACTGCCCGAACACCACTGCAGTGCCCAAATCCCTGAAACACCACACCCAGCAAGACCCCCTACAATGCCTGAACACCACTGCACTGCCTTAAACCCTGAAACACCACCCCCTGCATGATCCCCTACACTGCCCGAATACCACTGCACTGCCCTAAACCCTGAAACACCAGCCCCCGCACAACCCCCTACACTGCCAAACACCACTGTACTGCTCGAAACCTGGAAACACCAGCCCCCGCATGACCCCTACACTGCCAGAATACCACTGCACTGCCCTACACCCTGAAACACCAGTCCCCGCATGACACCCTACAGTGCCCGAACACCACTGCACTGCCCTAAACCCTGAAACACCAGCCCCCGCACAACCCCCTACACTGCCTGAATACCACTGCATTGCCCTAAACCCTGAAACACCAGCCCCCGCACGACCCCCTTCACTGCCCGAACACCACTGCACAGCCCGAAACCCTGAAACACCAACTACGCACGACCATCTACACTGCCCGAACACAACTGCACTACCCGAAACCCTGAAACACCAGCCCCCGCACAACCCCCTACACTGCCCAAACACCACTGTACTGCCCAAAACCTGGAAACACCAGCCCCCGCAAGACCCCCTACACTGTCCGAACATCACTACACTGCCCAAAACTGTGAAACACCAGCCCCTGCACAACCACCTACACTGCCTGAACACCACTGCACTGCCCGAAACCCTGAAACACCAGCCCCTGCATGACCCCCTACACTGCCTGAACACCACTACACTGCCCGAAACCCTGAAACACCAGCCCCAGCACGACCCACTACACTGCCCGAACACCACTGCACTGCCCGAAACCCTGAAACACCAGCCCCTGCACGACCCCTTACAATGCCCGAACACCACTTCACTGCCCGAAACCCTGAAACACCAGCACCCACATGACCCCTACACTGCCCGAACACCACTGCACTGCCCTAAACCCTGAAACACCACCCCAGTGCGACCCCCTACACTGCCCGAACATCACTGCACTGCCCTAAACTCTGAAACACCACCCACAGCAAGACCCCCTACACTGCCCAAACACCACTGCCCTTAACCCTGAAACACCACCCCCTGCAAGACCTCCTACACTGCCCGACCACCACTGCACTGCCCAAACCCCTAAAACACCACCCCTGCATGACCCCCTTCACTGCCTGAACAACACTGCACTGCCCTAAACCCTAAAACACCATCCCAGCACGACCCCTACACTGCTCGAAAACGACTGCAGTGCCCTAAACCCTAAAACACCACACCCAGCATGACCCCCTACACTGCTCGAACACCGCTGCACTACGCTAAACCCTAAAACACCAGCAACATCACGACCCCCTACACTGCCTGAACACCAGTGCACTACCCTAAACCATAAAACACCAGACCCAGCACGACCCCTCACACTGCCCGAACACCACTTCACTGCCCTAAACCCTAAAACACCAGCGTGAGCGTGACCCCTCACACTGCCCGAACACCACTGTAGTGCCCTAATCCCTGAAACACCACACCCAGCAAGACCCCCTACAATGCCTGAACACCACTGCACTGCCTTAAACCCTGAAACACCACCCCCTGCATGATCCCCTACACTGCCCGAATACCACTGCACTGCCCTAAACCCTGAAACACCACCCCCAGCAAGAACCCCTCCACTGCCCGAACAACACTGCCCTAAACCCTGAAACACCACCCCCATCAAGACCCCCTACACTGCCCAAACACCACTGCCCTGCCCTAAACCCTGAAACACCAGCCCCAGCATGACCTTCCACACTGCCCGAACACCACTGCACTGCCCTAAATCCTGAAACACCACCCCCAGCACGACCCCCCACAATGCCCGAACACCACTGCACTGCCCTAAACCCTGAAACACCACCCCCCTGCACAACCCCCTACACTGTCCGAACATCACTGCACTGCCCTAAACCCTGAAACACCACCCCCAGCAAGACCTCCTACACTGCCCAAACACCACTGCCTTAAACCCTGAAACACCAGCCCCAGCAAGACCCTCTACACTGCCCGAACACCACTGCCCTAAACCCTGAAACACAAACCCCAGCAAGACCCCCTACACTGCCCAAACACCACTGCACTGCCCTAAACCCTGAAACACCACCCCAGCAAGACCCCCTACACTGCCCAAACACCACTGCCCTAAACCCTGAAACACCACCCCCAGCTAGACCCCCAACTTTGCCCGAACACCACTGCTCTGCCCTAAACCCTGAAACACCACCTCCTGCACGACCCCCTACACTGCCCGAACACCACTGCACTGCCCTAAACCCTGAAACACCAGCCCCAGCACAACCCCCTACACTGCCCGAACACCACTACACTGCACTAAACCCTGAAACACCACCCCTAGCATGACCCCCTACGCTACCCAAACACCAGTCCACTTCCCTAAAACACTACCCCAGCACGACCCCCTACACTACACTAACACCACCGCACTGCCCTAATTCCTAAAACACTACCCCAAGCACAAACCCCTACACTACACAAACATCACTGCACAACCCTAAACCCTAAATCTACCCCAAGCACGACCCCCTACACTACACAAACATCACTGCACTACCCTAAACCCTAGAAAAGTAACTACCACCCCATGTCCAATCCCCCTTACCTCTCACTCCTCGTTGTTCCTCTCTCCTCATGGTTCCTGCTTCATGTCGTCTCTGAGGGGCGGTGAACGTCAGTGTGAGGAAACGGAACTGCCTCTGTTTCCCTACAACGACGTGGATCGTCTATATTTTTTTAGAACTCATGGTCATTTACGATATATACCTTTACAACAAAAGTCGTGGGAAAGGCATGCGTGGTAAATGACCATGCGTTCTAAAAAAATGCATAGTAATGACTTCACGATGTACAACGCATAATGGTATCGCGAAGAAAAAAATTAGTTGTAATGGCTGTTTACCGATCGAATCTGGCCCCTGTTCTTCAGTGAGTCGTTTTTTTAATCAATTAGGAGGGAGGAATGTGTTTTTTTTACCGAAAAGTGTATTCCCTGCTGTTGTATTGTGAAAGTGTCCGCGTGGCCAGGTTTCACTTCCGGTGAGAGAGTGGAAGAGTCTGTTTGGATCTAAAGGGGTTCTGCTGAATGGACGGGGCTGGCGCGACACCTCATCAGAAAACACAGCTAATGGAAATCATTGTCCCCGAAGTGTGGAGCAGTGCCATGAGAGGTCAACGAGTGTGCGTCCCACCGCAGTATGACCATACCGCGTGACCCATGTGCCGCCTCCAGTGTTCAGAAGGCAGAAGCGGCATCCATCACAGGTCCTCTTGAAGACCGTTGTAGCACTAATTCTACATTTTGGAACTAGGGCATTTTAACCTTGTTGTTCCTGCCAAATACAAAGAGAAGAATCTGTGTTATTCAGTACCCTTGTTACCTTTTCTGTGGGTAGTGGTGCTTGTTACTTCGCTTCCCCCTGGTGCACACGACTGGGCTCCCCACCTCGTGTGCCATCTGCAGGGCCTCTGCCCTCGGATCACTGGTTTCGGTTTCTGGAGTTGTAACATAAACAGTTGCTCCCAAAGGCCTAGCCTGAACACTTAAATGAATATCCCCTGCGCCAGCATTCCACGGAAATTCTTTCCTAGCTCTCCCACGTCAACGATGTGATAATAGCACGGCTCCGCTCGCGACACCGTATGACGTCATAGGAGCCATAAGAGGACCTCGTCGGCGTGCTCACGTCAGTTCCACCCATTTTTTCCATGCCACCGAGGTAAACAGGTGGACCGACACATTTTCACATGTATACATAGTATACTATATATATATGTGTATATATATATATATATACACACATATATATGTATATATATATATATATATATTCACTGAAAAAAACATAGGTTTCAGGGGCGTTATAGTTAGCTGGACTTTTCACTCGTACAAAACCATTGAAATTCCCCCGTTATAGTTAGTTCAGCTAACTATAACTCGCGCGCCCTCAATGCACTGCTGATGACGTCACATATTACATCACTCATGACATGGTCAGTGACATCACTCATGACATCACTGATGACATCTCAAATGACATCACTGATGACATCATCCAGTGAATATGTGTTTTTCTGAAAATTACATATGTTTTATATATGTATATCTCAAGGTCGATGGAAGAATAAATGGGTATATAAGTGTCTAAATGGATGATTTGTTTTTGAAAAATTGATTGTATAACTGACTGATTAAGTGTATCTTAGTGAATACATGGCTTAGTGAGTAATGTTTAAATGTGTAAATATCTGTATCAGTCTCTCACTTTGTGTACAAGTGGCTGCATGGGTTGGTGAGTAGCTACATGAGTGTCTATATAGGTTATTTGTTGGTTTTTTGAGTATCTGTCTGAGTGTCTGTATGGTTCGGTGGGGGGGTATTACGTAGTGCATAGGTGCATGAATGAGTGACTCACTGTTTGTATGTGTTGAAGACAGCATGTGTGCAGGACTGTATGGGTGGATTAGTGTGTGCATGGGTGTGTTAGTGAGTGATAGACTGTCTCAATAGTGTCTTTATGAGTAACTACATATGTTTTAAACTAGTATATGTGACTATTGGTGTATATAAGTGAGTATATGTGAGAGTGAGAGATTGAAAGAGTTCCTGTATGAATAAGTATGTGTTTCTATAAGTGATTGTTTAAAAGACTAAGTATGTGTAAGTTTCTGTAGAAGTAAGTGTGGTGTATAACCGTATATGGAAGTAAATGGATGTTTGATTCTTTATTAGCATGAGTGACTATGTGTGTGAGTAACTCTATGGATGAGTGGCGTTGTCTAACAGGATGTATAGGTGTGTGAGTACATATGATGAGTGAGTACATGTATGAGTGACTGTATAGGACTGTTGGTGAATGAGTGGATGTGTATGTGGATCTTAGAATTACTGAATAGGTTGTTACTGGTATTGGTATGTCCATTGTTTTGAACATTGTAGTTTCTATTTTTGAATGTGTGTATCAAAGGTTATATTAGGGGAAGAGGAGGTCTGCCACTCTATCACAAGGATAATGTTATCAGTGATGTCATTAGTGATGTCATTTGAGATGTCATCAGTGATGTCATGAGTGATGTCACTGACCATGTCATGAGTGATGTAATATGTGACATCATCAGCAGTGCATTGCGGGCGCGCGCCCCTTTGAGCTTAAAAACATTGGACGTTTCCTGGCTGAAACGGGTCTGTTGGCATGTATGGTTGTACTACCACTGCCTCTTCCTTCTGCCCACAATGGTCTATTATATTGCCACAGCCTCTCTTGCCAGTCCTGTATTGTTGGTTTGTTGCCCCTGCCCCCCTTTCCACTGCCCTCCATAGTCTGTTGTGCTGCCACTGCCCTTCCTGCCTGCCCAGTGTGGTCAAATTGTTGCCTCTGCACTCTCCTACCTGCCTTCAATTTTCAGAGTCCGTGCCCCTGGCCTCTGCCTCTCAACAGTATCCCAATGAACAACTAGATTGCTAACATTCTATATTTATTACAAAAGTGTGGAACGCCTGACGTCATCTTGATGTAATCAAAACTGTAATACCTAGAGTATTTCCTTTAGAAATTACATATATGAGTCTTATTTGCATCAAAATTATGGTTAGTGCTCTAAAAAACTGAAATGAGGACATATTTTCTGAGTTTTCAAATAGCGACAAGGAACTTTTAAATTATTTGTAATCTTTATTTTTTTATCCAGTTGACCACTTGATTAAATGTTGCACCTTGGCGAAAGGATGTGGTGTTGCTTCCAGAGCTGCAGACTTTGCAACTGGGGAACCAGGTTGGAGTTTCTGCTTCAGCTCAACATTCTGTGATTGTGGTCAAATCACTTAATCTCCCCATGTCTACAACCAAAATGAATTTGATCTTGTGTGATGTAACCAATGCTCATGTAAAGCATTCCAATACCTGGCAAGTCTGCACTATATTAAACTGCACACTTCTGTCAATGGGCTTCATGTGGGCTACGTCTGGGGGATATTTGTGCTCCATTTAGGCTCTTTTGTGTCTGGTGGCCATCTTGGGAGATTTATTTGTTATCAAGTTTCCTAATTTCCTCATTTACTGCAGTCTCCTCAGTAGGAAATGCTTGCAGTTTTTTACTTTGATTCCATCAAGAAGGTATTCAGATATGTCACACATTTGCCATAAATTCTGAATGTTAGCACTCTAGTTGCTCATTAGATCACTGTAGTAAAGCTTCTGCCCACCACGGAAGTCTGCTGCTGTAATTAAAAGTGCATGTTTCAGTCTGCATATCAGAATATTTTAATGAAATAGAAGAGGATTTGAGAAGTCAAAATGTGCCCTAATTTTTATTTCTGCAGAACTAATCATAATTTCTAGGGCAAAATGAACCCCCTCATTTTGTTCCTTTGTAAATTAAATGTTTTTAAGTGTTACCACTTTATTCCAATCAAGATGGCTTCAGGTGTGCCATACTTTTGTCATAAGTAAGACTGTTAGCGCTCTAGTTGTTTGTTAGAACACTCTGGGACATTCTGTCATTGGGCTATACTTGGGCTACATCTGGGTGATATTTGGGCTACATTTGGGCTCTTTTGTCTCTGGTGGCCATCTTGGGAGATTTATTTGTTATGAAGTTTCCTAATTTCCTCATTTATTGCAGTCTCTTCAGTAGGAAATACTTTCAGTTTTTTACTTGGTTCCATCAAGAAGGCATTCAGATGTGTCACACATTTGCCATAAATTCTGAATGTTAGCACTCTAGTTGCTCATTAGATCACTGTAGTAAAGCTACTGCTCACCAGGGAAGTCTGCTGCTGGTATTCAAAGTGCATGTTTCAGTCTGCATGTCAGAATTTTTTTATGACATAGAAGAGGATTTGAGAAGTCAAACTGTGCCCTAATTTTTCTTTCTGCAGCACTAATCATAATTTCTATGGCAAAATGAATCCCCTCATTGTGTTCCTTTGTAAATTAAATGTTTTAAGTGTTACCACTTTATTCCATTCAAGATGGCTTCAGGTGTGCCATACTTTTGTCATAAGTAAGACTGTTAGCGCTCTAGTTGTTCGTTAGAA
This sequence comes from Triturus cristatus, assembly GCF_964204655.1. Taxonomy (NCBI): domain Eukaryota; kingdom Metazoa; phylum Chordata; class Amphibia; order Caudata; family Salamandridae; genus Triturus; species Triturus cristatus. The sequence continues at coordinate 390,545,559 of NC_140584.1, forward strand.
CACTCTGGGACATTCTGTCATTGGGCTATACTTGGGCTACATCTGGGTGATATTTGGGCTACATTTGGGCTCTTTTGTCTCTAGTGGCCATTTTGGGAGACTTATTTGTTATGATGTTTCCTAATTTCCTCATTTACTACAGTCTCCTCAGTAGGAAATACTTTCAGTTTTTTACTTTGATTCCATCAAGAAGGCATTCAGATGTGTCACAAATTTGCCATAAATTCAGAAAGTTAGCACTCTAGTTGCTTATTAGATCACTGTAGTAAAGCTACTGCTCACCAGGGAAGTCTGCTGCTGGTATTGAAAGTGCATGTTTCAGTCTGCATGTCAGAATTTTTTAATGAAATAGAAGAGGATTTGAGAAGTCACTCAAAATGTGCCCTAATTTTTCTTTCTGCAGCACTAATCATACTTTCTATGGCAAAATGAACCCCCTCATTTTGTTCCTTTTTAAATTAAATGTTTTAAGAATGACCACTTTATTCCAACCAAGATGGCTTCAGGTATGCCATACGTTTGTCATAAGTAGGACTGTTAGTGCTCTAGTTGTTCTTTAGAACACTCTGGGAAGCTGCAGTAGAACACAAAGGAATCAACTGACAGTCTTTGCCCTTGTTGGATGTACATGTTTTACTGAGAATGTCAGACTTCATTCTCACATGACTGAGAAAGATAATGTGAATTTACAGAAAATATGCTCTCCGTTAGCTTATAGATCACCTTCCAAACCTCTGTGGGAAAAGCATGAGAAAATAGTTTTCTCTCAAACATGATTCATGATATCACAGCAGAAGGCTTTTTCACATGGTAAAATCACCTTAGAACACACCACAATTCCTAAAATGAGTATGGTACCATCAACAAATGATTTATAATGTAACTAAAGTCTTAAAACCTTCTATTAACTGCAATGCTTTTTAATGAGGTGCTATCATGTATATTGGTCCCAAGATGGCCGCCAACACTTCTTGGATGAAGTGCTGGCAGCCAATCAGATCTCACGATGAGATGTGTGGTTAGGCTCCGCCCAGATAAATATGTGATTTTACTTTTGATTTTCTCAGGAACTACTGAACGGATTTACACCATTTAAGCAAAAGGCACATGCCTGACCTGAGGGCTACCTCTTTGCCAAATTTCAAGTGATTCTGTTCAGCCGTTCGGGCTGTACCTTCGACTAAAGGTCCTATGGGAAAATGCATGGGGAAAACGCATTTTGGGACCCCACTTTTGTCTCAGCCCCCGCTTGACGAATCACCCCGAGACTTTCAGAGTAGAAGCTGAGCGGAGCGCCCCATTAGTTTTGAAAATTTCACGAAGAAAAGTGAACCGGCGCCAAAGTTATTCAAAATAGAATTTTCAGATTTCCTATGGGAACTCGGTCCTAACTATAATTATCTACTGGAGACTGCTAGTAGATAATATATATATATTATATTCACTGAAAAAACCATAGGTTTCACACAAGTTATAGTTAGCTGTACATTTCACTCGTAAAAAACCAATGAAATTCCCCCGTTATAGTTAGTGCAGGCAACTATAACTCACGTGACCGCAATCCTCTGCTGATGCTAATACTGTATTTAGACACTTATTTGCCCATGTCTTCTTCCATTAAATTTTAGCTATACATATATTACAAATATTTTTTTTTCATAAAGACACATATGTCATCAGCAGAGGATTGCGGTCGCCTGAGTTATAGTTGCCTGCACTAACTATAACGGGGGAATTTCATTGGTTTTTTACGAGTGAAATGTACAGCTAACTATAACTTGTGTGAAACCTATGGTTTTTTCAGTGAATTTGCAAGGTTTTTTAAATGCTAATTCCTAACTATAACGTGTGTGAAACCTATGGTTTTTTCAGTGAATTTGTATGGTTTTTTAAATGCTAAGTTACTTTACGCCATTCGTGGCGTGCGCGCCCAGTTAACGCAGTTCGTTCCGTGTGCGCACGGTGCGCTTCGCGCACTGTGCGCGCACAGTGAGCCCACTTTACGCAGTTAGTGCCGTGCACGCATGGTGGTCATGCGGTCGCACCGCGTGCCCACGTTACGCGGGATGGGCCATGTACCCACGATGCGCTTCGCGCACCGTGCGCACATGGGAGACATATTATGTGCTTCGTTGTGAAAGGTTTTCATTTTTAGTTTCCTTGAGGTGCATATGCCATGCACAAATGGTGCACTTCGGGCACCATTTGTACACGGGGTGGGGAAAGTGTGGATAATTTTTTATTTTTAATAATTTTAACCGTACGCGTACGGTAAGCATAATCGGCGATTTTTCAAAAAAAATTTAAATTGTTTTTTTGCCCTTGGGGGTTGTTGGGGGACACATATATCGATGCTGGGTGGTTAAGAACTAAATATACTACCCCTTTAGATGTTTTTTGACTTTGTTTATGCTGCCCCCCTCAGAGTGCGAGAGAGAAAATGGCGGCCGCTGCTTCCTGGTTTTGACCGATTCGAATGTTTACTTAGATCGAACAGCCAATCAGAATCGCGCTCGCGCACGTCACCGTACGCGTACGGTAAGCGCACCGTAAGCGCACCGTAAGCTGGCTCAGATATATATATTGATTTAAAGGCTATTTTCTCAGAATCTACTGAACAGATTTACACCAAACCTACAAAAGGCACTTCCTTGACCTGTAGACTACCTCTCTGCCAAATTTCAAGGAACTCTGTTCAGCCGTTTGGGCTGTAGCTGTGTCTAAAGGTCCTATGGAAAAATGCATGGGAAAAATGCATTTTGGGACCCCCCTTTTATCTCAGCCCCCGCTTGACGAATCCCCCCGAGACTTTCAGGGTAGGAGCGGAGCGCAGCGCCCCACCTATTTTGAAAATTTCGCGAGGATTCGTCGACCAGCGCCAAAGTTATTCAAAATAGAATGTTGCGGTTTTCCTATGGAAACAGGGTCCTAACTATAACTACCTACTGGCGACCGCCAGTAGGTAATTATATATATATATATATATATATATATATATATATATATATATATCCAAACTGCAGCCAACTCCTTCCGGTCAACTTGGGACCCGTGAAGAGTGGCGCGCGCACCGGCGGAGAAAACCGGTTTGTCAACAATGCATCAATCCTCAATAAGCACGCTCTCAGAAACATCAACTCTGTGTAGAATGCAAATACCGCTGTTTATTCACAATGCGTTTCGCTTTAGACAAGCTTGATCACGTGAACTTTGTGCAACCAATGACAGCCAAACTTATAGTGGTCATGGAAATCGGTAACAGGGAGGAAACAGGAAAAAGGACTATTGAATAACATATGGCAGACATCTTAGAGTAGTAAATCGTAATACACTGATAACAGGTTAAATGCCTATATCCGTAATTAAACGTGATTCAACAATAAATAGGATGTATCAAATTGCAAAGTTGCATACTAGAAGTCCAAAATCCCTCAAGGGCACTTGTATGTATATATACTAAACAGTAAACGATCAACAATAGTCAGTACCAACATATATGAACTTGTGCCATTGATCAATTGTAAACAATAATTGGTCTAACATGAGAGATTAATAACAGTGAAAATATCTCTGCGTTTAAATATCCCATTCAAAATCTTGCGTGTATCCCATCACGAGCACATATTCTCAATTGGCCCAATTGGCCCATCACGTATCACATGCACTAGAGAAGTGAGTTAAATATACCCACAAAGGAGAAATGTACATACTTACAGCTGATAAAACTAGTATGACAATAAATATATATATGATAAGCTGATCAAGACAGAACATGCCGTATTACCATACATGTTTCCATGCGTGTGATATTAAAGTAATTAACAATGTAGATATGCCCCTTGTATGTTATATCACATTGTCAATATATCAATACATAACATTGGTAGTTCAAAATAGGAAATCAGGGCCAATGTCCGCAATGGTGCTGTCTATATAAATAATGGCCATCATGTACTTCTTCTATTTGTGCCAAATGATGATTCTCAATCTCCCATGTCACAAATGTTTAAACCCCCCTGGCTGAACAGCTTTGTCTGGTATAAAGGCCAATGCCTATACTCTTAAGCTAATCTTCAACGTTCAGCCTACACCTAATATTCACATGGCCTACCAAGGTTAGCCGTCAACAAATCATAAGTGACATACGTGCTTTTGATGTAAGAGAAAAAGGGTAGGTGGCCCATGCTGGTGAATACTGGTGAGTGGGTCCCTTCCTTTCCTCCTATGAAAAAAGAAAAAATAGAAAAGAAAAGACGAATTAAAATCGGGATCTCTAAACCCTGAGCATATCAATATGCACATTCTACATTTTGTAATATTGTAAATCACTTCTTGGAAGGGGAAGAATAAAAAACAGCAAAAAGAGAAGGAACATTAAGAAGGATAAAAATCAAATATCTCGTCTATAAGTGATAGATTGTTCCTCTCTCTATTGCACAAGAGAAAACATGAGACATAATGTAGAGACAAAGGCAGAAACAGAAACTGTACACAGGAACCCTATCAGTAATGAGAGTCCAAGCTGTTATTCTTTAAGATGTATCGATAACTCTTCTTCTTGATTAAGTCCTCCTGGATTTTTTGTTTGGAAGTCTATAATGTATTTGGACTCCCTCTATCTTAAATTAAACATCCTGTTTCCACCCCTAGGATGTTTCTCTATCTGTTCCAGAATGAGAAAACTCATATCTTTGGTATTGGAAAAAATGTTTCTCTCTAAAATGTCGCGCTACGGGATATTTAGGGTCAAAGTTGGTGATAGCCCTCCCATGTTCTAAAATGCGCTTCTTTGCCATACAGGTGGTACTGCCTATGTACCACATTTTGCACATACATTCAATGGCATAAACCACGAACGTAGAGCTGCAAGTAAGAAATTGAGTAAGTTCCTTGCTGACACCATTGTATCTGACCTGTTTGCGGAATCTGCTGTTGTTACAGGCTTTGCAAAGGCCACAGGGGTAAAAACCCCTGAGTCCATGCAAATCCTTGTGTGGGTATATGGTGATATCACTGTGGATCAACATGTCCCTGATGTTTCTACCTCTCCTAAAGGTTATATTTGGTCTGTCAGGAATCATCCCCCCAATGACATTATCGCTTTTGAGAGTGTGCCAATGTTTGGTGAAAATGCGCTTGATTTTATTAGCATCTGAGCTGAAGGTCATATACATTCTAGAGTTATCTTCTTCACATTCCTCGTTAATGGATTTGTCAGCAATAGTTGAAGGTCTATCAACCTGTTCTGCTCTGTTGTATGCTCTCTTAACCCCTTCCCCGCTCATGACGGAACCGCTCCGTCATGAGCCACGGTTGCCGTGTGCTCATGACGGAGCGGTTCCGTCATGCCACGACTGTTGGCGGCCGCTCCGCCCATGCGGCGCTGTTTCCCTGCCTGTGCGGGGGGACAACGCAACTGGGCGGAGTCATTACGGAACCACTCTCAACCGTGGCTCATGACGGAGTGGCTCCATCATGAGCACAGCGCCACTGTGCTGCCCCCCGCACCCCCCAGCGCTGCGGCGGAATTCCCACCGCAGCGAAGGGGTTAAGTACCCATTTAGGATACCCTCTTTCTGTAAAGTGTGTAATGATGTTATTGCTTTCAAGTTGATAAGCATCCTCAGTGTTACAGTTCCTTTTTGCCCTCAGCAGCTCACCGTATGGTATACTCCATTTCAGAGTATCCGGATGAGTGCATGTAGGACACTGTTGCCTGCAGTGGATTTCCTAAACAGGGAGGTATGTATTCTGTTTTGTTTGACTTCCAGTTTCACATCAAGGTATTCAGCTTCAGTCTTACTGATGTTACCACTGAGTATGATATTTTGGTCATTAACATTCAGTTTTTTTATGAAATCCTGTGCTTCCTGCTCCGTCCCCCTCCAAACGATGAACAGGTCATCGATGTAGCGCAGCCACATCGACACATGTTCAAAGGCAGAAGAGAGAGCCGGATGGGATCGTATGCTTTCCTCCCAGCCACCCATGAACAAGTTCGCGAAGCTGGGAGCAAAGCACGATCCCATGGCAGTACTGGTAACCTGCCGGAACAGGGCACCATTGAACATAAAGATATTGTTCAATAAACAATACTCTGTCATGTCAAGAAGCATTTGAGTATGTTCTCGAAATCAAATCGGCCTGTCTTTCATGAAATGCTTGCATGCTTTCAATCCTTGCTGGTGGTTAATGATAGTATAAAGGCTGTGCACATCAAGTGTGATCATAAGCAACTCATCGTCCCATGCAAGGTTGTCAATCTTTTTGAGGAAATTCTTGGTGTCACGAATGTAGCTGGGTAAAGTGGTGACATATTCCCTCAAAAAGTGGTCAATGTATTTAGAGATGTGTTCTGCCACGCTGCCAGGGAGCTGCGTTGCTGAGAGGTGTTCAGAGGCCACGCCACTTTTTATACCTTTCTGCAACGCAAGCTCTGTGGCGCTTACTGGAGGTACCTCGTGGGATAGTTGGACTCCAGGGACTCTCAGGATTCAAGGGGACTTTATCCCCAACTCGAAACGTGCCACGCGGAGCCTTTGCACAGTGGTGAAGGGAGGGGGCAGGGCCTGAGGTAACATGTGTGCAAGCACACCCTGTGGCGCGTTTTAAGTTGGGGAATTAACTCCTCTTCAATCTGGAGGGTCCCTGGGGGTCTACGAGCCGACCACTTACCTCCAGTAAGTGCCACTGCGCTGCGTTGCAGAGAGGTGCTCCAGGCCATGCCCCTTTTTACACCACTCTGCAATGCAGCTCTGTGGCACTTACTGGAGGTACCTGGTGGGCTAGTTGGACCCCAGTGACCCTCAGGATTCAAGGGGACTTTATCCCCCAACTTAAAATGGCCACAGGGCGTGTTTGCAAACATGTAGCCTCAGGCCCCCCCTCCCTTCACCAGTGTGCAAAGGCTCCGCGTGGCACGTTTTGAGTTGGGGATAAAGTCCATGGCGCATTTTAAAAGGTAGTTTTAATTCCCCTGCCCTTTTATGTCCTAGGGACTTACAGAGGAGGTCAGGATAATTACAGGGTACCCCAACGCATGGTGTTCCCTAGCGTATGTAGGTGTTTTCACTGTATTATTTTAGCATAGCACTGGCTCTAGGCCTGCTTAGTCATAGTCAGTTACCACCAGTACCCGTCTGAAAAAGTTTTGGGCACAGGAGGACTTTCTGCTCCTCTGTTGGTTCTTTTTGCACATCTCTTCTTCTTCCTGCACTTTTCTTCGTCTTTGTGGACTTCTGTTGCTTCTTTCTGTATTTCTTTTTTTTCTTTCTGTGCGTTGTTTCTTCTTTCATCATATGACCTACCTCTGTAGGCATAGTTAGAAACTAGCATTTAAAAAACCTTTGAAATTCACTTAAAAAACCAAAGGTTTCAGGCACGTTGTAGTTAGAAATTAGCATTTAAAAAACCTTTGAAATTCACTGAAAAAACCATAGGTTTTAGGGAAAGTTATAGTTAGTTGGACATGTCATTTGAGATGTCATCAGTGATGTCACTGACCATGTCATGAGTGATGTAATTTGTGACATCATCAGCAGTGCATTGCGGGGGCGTGAGTTATAGTTAGCTGAACTAACTATAACAGGGGAATTTCTCTGGTTTTGTACGAGTGAAATGTCCAACTAACTATAACTTTCCCTAAAACCTATGTTTTTTTCAGTGAATATATGTATATACACACACTCATATATATATTTATATATATATATATATTATCTACTGGCGGTCGCCAGTAGATAGTTATAGTTACAACCTAGTTTCCATAGGAAATCTCAAAATTCTATTTTGAATAACTTTTGCACCGGTTGACGAATCCTCGCGAAATTTTCAAAACTAATGGGGCACTCTGTTCAGCTCCTACCCTGTAAGTCTTGGGGTGATTCGTCAAGCGGGGGCCGAGAAAAAGGGGGGGTCCCAAAACACGTTTTCCCCATGCATTTTTCCATAGGACATTTAGTCGCAGCTACAGCCCGAACGGCTGAACAGAATTACGTGAAATTTGACAGAGAGGTAGCCATAAGGTCAAGGAAGTGCCTTTTGCAGGTCTGTTGTAAATCTGTTCAGTATTTCCTGAGAAAATAGCATTTAAAAGCATATCAATATCTATACGCGCGCACCGTGCGCGCACAGTGCGCGCACCCTGCCGTGCGCGAGCGCAATTCTGATTGGTTGTTAGATGTCGGTAAACATTCGAATCGGTCGAAACCAGGAAGTGTTGGCCGCCATTTTGTCTCTCGCAGTCTGAGGGGGTGAAAAAAAAAGGTGGAGAACGTGAAAAGGGAGCAGAGTGGACTGTTCCTGACCCCCTAGCCTTGGTCAGGGGGTCACAGAAGGACCCCCACGGGAGAAAAAAACAAATTATTATTTTTTTTTTTAAATCGCGAGGTGCGTGCACCGCGCGCACAGCACACACTGCGAACCGTGGGTGTTCGGTGCACGAAGCGCATCGAGCGCCCACAGCGCGTGCACGGTGCGCTAAGCACACAGAGCACGCACGGTGCGCGCACGGTGAAAAACCTGAAGAAAAAAAAATGTAATAAATACATAACTTAGCATTTAAAAAACCGTACAAATTCGCTGAAAAAACCATAGGTTTCACACACGGTATAGTTACGAATTAGCATTTAAAAAACCTTGCAAATTCACTTAAAAAACCATAGGTTTCACACATGTTATAGTTAGCTGGACAATTCACTCGTAAAAAACGAATGAAATTCCCCCGTTATAGTTAGTGCAGGCAACTATAACTCACGCGACCGCAATCCTCTGCTGATGACGTCAGATATTACATCACTGATGACATATGTGTCTTTATGAAAAATAAATATTTGTAATATATGTATAGCTAAAGATTAATGGAAGAAGACATGGGTAAATAAGTGTCTAAATACAGTGATGTAATATCTGACATCATCAGCAGAGGATTGCGGTCGCGTGAGTTATAGTTGCCTGCACTAACTATAACGGGGGAATTTCATTGGTTTTTTACGAGTGAAATGTCCAGCTAACTATAACATGTGTGAAACCTATGGTTTTTTAAGTGAATTTGCAAGGTTTTTTAAATGCTAATTCGTAACTATAACGTGTGTGAAACCTATGGTTTTTTCAGTGAATATATATATATATATATACATGATAGCCAAGTATCCTGAAACGGTTCCCGATAGAACCCAAAAAGCAGGTACGGACCACAGCGTGGAAATTGTATTTTCTTTATTTGGTGCGCAGATTAAAGTGCATAGTGCAAAATGATTCACAAGTGCTCAGCCTAACGCGTTTCGACTGCCCCACGGCAGTCTTGATCACATGACGCGCAGGACCAATCAATGGCTATATATAGAGTGCCCAATCAGAGAACCACTTACAAATATTGTCAATAAAGTTTTCAAACAAGTATAGACATAAGACTTGGCTTTAACAAAATATAGAGGCATGATTTCTCACAGGCAATTTTACATTTGTCAAGCATTTCATAAAAAATTGGAATACACACAGATAGGTATAACAGTCTAAATAATGAAAAATAAAAACATAGTGTTCCTATATGCTTTTTTTTCTTTTTCTTCTCCTTACTTAGAACATATCATGTTGTGTTTGTCATACCATATATTATTAAATGTAGTGGGTTGTGACAATCAGAATATTGTCTAAGAACATAGTGTTCATTAATGATAACTCACAACTTCTAAACATCGCATAAGTAAGAAAACTACCTATCTAGTGTCATTGACCATATATTCCAGCATATATATATATTATCTACTGGCGGTCACCAGTAGATAGTTATAGTTAGGACCGTGTTTCCATAGGAAATCCGCAACATTCTATTTGGAATAACTTTGGCGCCGGTTGTCGAATCCTCGCAAAATTTTCAAAATAGGTGGGGCGCTCCGCTCCGCTCCTACCCTGAAAGTCTCGGGGGATTCGTCAAGCGGGGGCTGAGAAAAAAGGGGGATCCCAAAACGCGTTTTCCCAATGCAATTTTCTATAGGGACCTTTAGTCCAAGGTACAGCCCGAACGGCTGAACAGAATTACTTGAAATTTGGCAAAGAGGTAGTCCTCAGGTCAGGCATGTGCCTTTTGCATATATGGTGTCAATCTGTTCAGTAGTTCCTGAGAAAATCAAAAGTAAAATCATATACATATCTGGGCGGAGCCTAACCACACATCTCACCGTGAGATCTGATTGGCTGTCAGTACTTCATCCAAGAAGTGTTGGCAGCCATTTTGGGACCAATATACATGATAGCACCTCATTAAAAAGCATTGCAGTTAATAGAAGGTTTTAAGACTTTAGTTACATTATAAATCATTTGTTGATGGTACCATACTTTTAGGAATTGTGGTGTGTTCTAAGGTGATTTTACCATGTGAAAAAGCCTTCTGCTGTGACATCATGAATCATGTTTGAGAGAAAACTATTTTCTCATGCTTTTCCCACAGAGGTTTGGAAGGTCATCTATAAGCTAACTGAGAGCATATTTTCTGTAAATTCACATTATTTTTCTCAGTCATGTGAGAATGAAGTCTGACATTCTCAGTAAAACATGTACATCCAACAAGGGCAGAGACTGTCAGTTGATTCCTTTGTGTTCTACTGCAGCTTCCCAGAGTATTCTAAAGAACAACTAGAGCGCTAACAGTCCTACTTATGACAAACGTATTGCACACCTGAAGCCATCTTGATTGGAATAGAGTGGTAACTCTTAAAACATTTAATTTAAAAAGGAAGAAAATGAGGGGGTTCATTTTGCTGTGGAAAGTATGATTAGTGCTGCAGAAAGAAAAATTAGGGCACATTTTGAGTGACTTCTCAAATCCTCTTCTATTTCATTGAAATATTCTGACATGCAAACTGAAACATGCACTTTCAATACCAGCAGCAGACTTCCCTGGTGAGCAGTAGCTTTACTACAGTGATCTAATAAGCAACTAGAGTGCTAACATTCTGAATTCATGGCAAATGTGAGACACATCTGAATGCCTTCTTGATGGAATCAAAGTAAAAAACTGAAAGAATTTCCTACTGAGGAGACTGTAGTAAATGAGGAAATTAGGAAACTTCATAACAGATAAGTCTCCCAAAATGGCCACCAGAGACAAAAGAGCCCAAATGTAGCACAAATATCACCCAGATGTAGCCCAAGTATAGCCCAATGACAGAATGTCCCAGAATGTTCTAATGAACAACTAGAGCGCTAACAGTCTTACTCATGACAAAAGTATGGCACACCTGAAGCCTTCTTGATTGGAATAAAGTGGTAACACTTAAAACATTCAATTTACAAAGGAACAAAATGAGGGGGTTCATTTTGCCATAGATATTATGCTTAGTGCTGCAGAAAGAAAAATTAGGGCACATTTTGACTTCTCAACTCCTCTTCTATTTCATAAAAAAATTCTGACATGCAGACTGAAAAATGCACTTTCAATACCAGCAGCAGACTTCCCTGGTGAGCAGTAGCTTTACTACAGTGATCTAATGAGCAAATAGAGTGCTAACATTCAGAATTTATGGCAAATGTGTGACACATCTGAATGCCTTCTTGATGGAACCAAAGTAAAAAACTGAAAGTATTTCCTACTGAGGAGACTGCAATAAATGAGGAAATTAGGAAACTTTATAACAAATAAATCTCCCAAGATGGCCACCAGAGACAAAAGAGCCCAAATGTAGCCCAAATATCACCCAGATGTAGCCCAAGTATAGCCCAATGACAGAATGTCCCAGAGTGTTCTTAAGAACAACTAGAGCACTTACTGTCTTACTTATGACAAACGTATGGCACACCTGAAGCCATCTTGATTGGAATAAACTGGTAACACTTAAAACATTTAATTTAAAAAGGAACACAATGAGGGGGTTCATTTTGCCATAGAAATTATGATTAGTGCTGAAGAAAGAAAAATTAGGGCACATTTTGAGTGACTTCTCAAATCCTCTTCTATTTCATTACAAAATTCTGATATGCAGACTGAAACATGCACTTTTAATACCAGCAGCAGACTTCCGTGGTGAGCAGAAGCTTTACTACAGTGATCTAATGAGCAACTAGAGTGCTAACATTCAGAATTTATGGCAAATGTGTGACATATCTGAATACCTTCTTGATGGAATCAAAGTAAAAAACTGAAAGCATTTCCTACTGAGGAGACTGCAGTAAATGAGGAAATTAGGAAACTTCATAACAAATAAATCTCCCAAGAAGACCACCAGAGACAAAAGAGCCCAAATGCAGCACAAATATCACCCAGATGTAGCCCACATGTAGCCCAATGACAGAAGTGTGCAAAACACTTATTTTTTGTGTATTTGCAGTTTTATATAGTGCAGACTTGTCAGGTATTGGAGTGTTTTACATGAGCATTGGTTACATCACACAAGATCAAATTCATTTTGGTTGTAGACATGGGGAGATTAAGTGATTTGACCAGAATCACAGAATGTTGAGCTGAAGCAGAAACTCCAACCTGGTTCCCCAGTTGCAAAGTCTGCAGCTCTGAAAGTAACACCACAGACTCTCCCCTAAGTGCAACATTTAATCAAGTGGTCAACTGGATAAAAAAACATAAAGATTACAAATAATTTAAAAGTTCTTTGTCGCTATTTGAAAACTCAGAAAATATGTCCTCATTTTAGTTTTTTAGAGCACTGACCATAATTTTGATGCAAATAAGACCCTCTCATATATGTAATTTCTAAAGGAAATGCTCTAGGTATTACAGTTTTTATTACATCAAGATGATGTCACGCGTTCCACACTTTTTGTAATAAATGCAGAATGTTAGCAATCTAGTTGTTCATTGGGATACTGTTGAGAGGCCAGGGGCACGGACTCTGAAAATTGAAGGCAGGTAGGAGAGTGCAGAGGCAACAATTTGACCACACTGGGCAGGCAGGAAGGGCAGTGGTAGCACAACAGACTATGGAGGGCAGTGGAAAGGGGGGCAGGGGCAACAAACCAACAATACAGGACTGGCAAGAGAGGCTGTGGCAATATAATAAACCATTGTGGGCAGAAGGAAGTGGTAGTACAACCATACATGCCAACAGACCCGTTTCAGCCAGGAAACGTCCAATGTTTTTAAGCTCATATGGGCTTTATTTGATCTGTCTCCTGTCTACAATCTCCTCTTTTTCAATGTAACTCAAAGGGGAAAATCAATACCCCAGTTTTTTTTCAAAATCTCCCTCTTACCAAGTTCAAAATGTTCGCAAGTATGGTACATTGGATCATGGTAGGCAGGAGGAATTGGGTTAGGGACATGGACTTGGATAACAGAGGACAGGAGGGACATGGAGAGGTGCTCTAAACTGACCCTCAGGGCAGGCATCACGGTTTGCAGAAGCACAATACACCACACAGGGCCTGCGGGACGGGAGTGCAGCACAACAATCCATAGAAAGCAATAGGGAGGGGACAGGACCATGCAGATGGACAACAGAGAACAGAGTGGAAAGAGGCAATGGTAGCTAGCTGACCATAATGGACAGACAGGAGAGAAAGCTGGAGCATAACAGACCATAAAGGGCAGGAGGGACGGATCAGGGGCATTACAATGGAACAGACAAGCCAGGAGGGAGGGAATAGGGGTCTGCACATGGAAACAGAGGGCTGAGGGCAAGGGGGCAGGAGCAGCAAGATGACCATGGAGGTCAGACAGGATGGGCACTAGAAACAAGACACACCATGGAGAGCAATTGTGAGCATATGATGGCATACACACAGACCATGGAGGGAAGGTGGGAGGAGGTCAGGGACAGCTAGCTGACCACACAGGGAAGGTGGGAGAGGCCATGGCAGCACAGAAGACCATGCATGGCAAGCAGGAGGGTAAGTGGCAGCACAATGGCTATGATGGGCAAGAAGGAGGGTGCAGGGGCATGCACAAAGGGCCATGGAGGACAGAAGGGAGGGTCAGGACCTGGGCACAGACAAGAGAGTTCAGGGGTAGGGGCCTCACAACAGACCGCGTGGGGTAGGCAGGAGGAGCAGTTGCAGCACAACAGACCAGTGAGGGCAGAATGGTGTGGCAGTAAAATGGACCATGGAGGACAGAAGAAAGGGGATAGGGTCATGGCATATAGACAGGCAGGGTGGAGGTGGCAGGGACAGGTTACAGTCATCTGACAATGCTAGGCAGGTGGGAGGGGAGTGGCAGCTCAACAGAACACTCAGAGTAGTTAGGAGTGGCAGGTCCATGGAACATGGTGGATAAAAAGGATGGAGCAGGGGCATGCACAAAGACATCGGAGAGCAGGGGGAAGGAGAATAGGGGCAGCAAGCTAAGCAGAGAGGCTAAACAGGAGGTCAATGATGGGCCACAGAATTGAGCAATGGAGGGCAGGAGGAGTGGACTGGTACATCATGCTAAATGGAGCGCAGTGGCAGCACATCAGACCATGCATGGCAGGAGGGAGGAGGCTAGTCCATGGATTCAGACAACAGAGGATAGGTAGGAGGTGGATGGGGCAGCAAGCTAACTGTTCAGAGAAGGTGGGTATTAGGAACTTTATTGTTTTTAAAATGTGTGTCTATGCGAACTACTTAAAATATGAACAAGTATGCAGCATAATCTCACTTTTATTCAGGAAGAAGAGGACGTTTGTGACTGTGACTCCGGGCTCACTTGGCAGAAACACCCCCTGACCCTCCACCCCCATCGCAAAATGTAATGCCCGTGAAAAGGGAAGGTTGACGCAGTGTTATATAGAACATAGTCCTGAGAGCACGATTGAAAATGAAAACTAGATATAGTATATGGTATAAACTATGCACCAAAAAGTGTGATATAAGATGAACCGGGGCGTGAAATATAATATGCAATACATTGTGTGCAATGACAGATTCATTGGAGAGCGCAAGATAGCACAGGCACTAGCACGTGCTATGCGATATGTGCCTTGGAGTGTAATATGCACAGGGCAGTGTTGTGTAACCTAACTAGTCTCTAAAGTTGTAATATAAAATATGTGCTGGGAGTGTAACGTTGCATATGCACTGTGACAAAGATATGGATCCCAGATTGTAACATGTATGGCATAGCGCTGTGCGTTATAACATAGGCATCGAGGAAGGCACGTTAGATGGGGCAATATAACCCGTGCAAAGGCAAGTGTGGCATGACATGTTCACGGGGTGGTGTTACAGTGCACATGGGCTAGAGAGTGTCATAGCATACGCACTAGCTGGTGGAGTACAACACAGAGGTGTGAGGCACTCGGGTGGCACTGGTGGTTGTAACACAGCATTGGGCTCAGCCAGGACCACGCTGTGACTCTCAAGTGAGGTTTGTCTCCTTTCCAGAGAGTAAAATAAAAAGTATTACACATCCGGCGGTGGATGTGTGTTTTATTAACCATGAGGGGGGTTTCTTGCATAGTTTGGTCGATTTTTGGTCGAATCCTCTTTGAATGGCTTGGTGTGCGTGTGTATTAAATGTGCCCGTCAATAGCTACCCATGTTTGTATAAATAAACGACAAGGGTGTCTACTTGGAGAGTACCCACCAGCAGGGGCACCGGGATTAGGCACGTTAGGGCGTCAGACACGTCAGAGCTTTGCTAGCGGTGTAAATACATTCCACGTGGATTCATTGTATGCATAGTCGCCTTTTAATGAATATCACACAAATCGTCATGGTGATAGGTACATACGGTTTGTCCAGCATGTCCTAGGTGTTTCTATAAATATATATATTTTTTAAATAATAAAAAACAAAGGCCGGCCCTATGGGATGGGATCCCTGGGGCCATAAGTGGCCTGAGGAGGGGGGCAATGCAGCCCCCCTCCTAAAGAATTAAAAAAAAAAGGCCATGACCCGGGGGTTGGGATCCCCGAGGCCGATTAAGGCCTTGGGAGGGGGGCCAAGCGGCCCCCTTCCAAATTAATTTTTTTCAACAAAAAAATTAGGGTGCAGGCCCTGGGGGATGGGGTCCACATGGGCCAATAAATTAGAAAAAGAAGGGGGGCCACACAGCCCTCCTTCTTAAAAAAATAAAATAAATAAAAGACCGGCATCGTGCCAGAGGCCATGCCCCCTCCTTGCAGCACTCTGCAAACACGCTCCCTGGCCAGGTGTAATGTTGGGGAATTAATTCCCCTTCAATACTGAGGGTCCCTGAGGGCCAACTAGCCAAACAGGTATCTCCAGTATGTGCCAGGGAGCTGCGTTGCAGACAGCTGTTCTGAGGCCACGCCCCTTTTTACACCTCTATGCAACGCAGCACTGTGGCGCTTACTGGAGGTACCTAGTGGGCTAGTTTGACCCTAGGGACCCTTAGGATTCAAGGGGACTTAATCTCTCAACTTAGAACGGCCACAGGGCACGTTTACACAGTAGTGAAGGAAGGGGACGGGGCCTGAGGTGACATGTGCAAACACACCCTGTGGCACGTTTTAAGTTGGAGAAATAATTCCCTTTCAATCCTGAGGGACCCTGCGGGCCAACTAGCCCACGAGGTGCTTCCAGTAAGCGCCACTGAGCTGCATTGCAGAGAGGTGGTCCAGGCCATGCCCCTTTTTACATCTCTCTGCAATGGCGCTTACTGGACATACCTAATGGGCTATTTTGCCCCTAGGGACCCTCAGGATTCAAGGGGACTTAATCTCCCAACTTAAAATGGCCACAGGGTGTGTTTACACAGTGGGGAAGGGAGGGGACGGGCCTGAGGTGACGTGTGCAAACACGCCCTATGGTGCATCTTAAGTTGGGGAAATAATTCCCCTTCAATCCTGAGGTCCCCTGGGGGCTAACTAGCCCACAAGGTGCTTCCAGTAAGCGCCACTGAGCTGCGTTGCAGAGAGGTGGTCCAGGCCGTGCCCCTTTTTACATCTCTCTGCAACGCAGCTCTGTGGCACTTCCTGGAGGTACCTAGTGGTCTAGTTGGACCCTAGGGACCCTCAGGATTCAAGGGGACTTAATCTCCCAACTTAAAACGGGCACAGGGCGTGTTTACACAGTGGGGAAGGGAGGGGACGGGGCCTGAGGTGACTTGTGCAAACATGCCCTGTGGCTCGTTTTAAGAGGTAGTTTTAATCCCCTGCCCTATTATATACTAGGGGCTTACAGAGGAGGTCATGCTAATCACAGGGGGACCCCAACGCATAGTGTTCCCTAGCATATGTAGGTGTTTTCACTGTCTTCTGAGTGTCTTTTAACATAGCACTGGTTCTAGGACTGGTTAGCCAGACTCAGTTACCACCAGTATCCGTCTGAAAAAGTTGAGGGTACAGGATGATTTTGCAACAAGGCTTCTTTCTGCTCTTCTGTTTGTTCTTTCTGCACGTTATCCTTCTTCCTGCACTTTTCTTCGTCTTTGAGGACTTCTGTTGCTTCTTTCTGCATTTCTTTTTTTTCTTTCTGTGCGTTCTTTCTTTACATATCCTATCTCTGTAGGCATAGTTAGAAATTAGCATTTAAAAAACCTTTGAAAAGTGCAGCTAACTATTACGCCACTGAAGCCTATGGTTTTTTCAGTGAATTTTTAAGGTTTTTTAAATGCTAATTCCTAACTATAACGTGTCTGAAACCTATGGTTTTTTCAGTGAATATATATATATATATATATTTTTTTTAAACAGCTCCGTTTTAATTTTTTTTTTGTTGGGAAAACTACCTTATTCAGCCCCAGCCTTCTCCTGACTACTATTGCTCCTTCATTTCAACATGCTTAGAGTATCGATAGTGGGCCACAGCTATATCTATTGGGCTAAAGAGAATGCAAGGGACTTGGGTTTACCAAATGTGCAGATTGCTTGGTTCGGTCAGAGAGGGTTAAAGTTTCATCAGTTGCTGGCTTTGGTTAAATCCATCATGGATTACCAAGCTCCTTAACTCATTATTGTGCACTCTGGTGGCTACAACCTAGGCACATTGACTGGGGTAGGGCAGGAAATCCGAATGAAAGAAAACTTTGCAGAACTGATGTTGCTTTTCCCTCACACTGTCTTGGTGTACTCTAGTATATGCCAAAGACAGAAATGGAAGTGGTCAAATTAATTCTGTCCACAGATGTTCACAGCCAGGAAACATGTTAATAAACCTGTTTCTGCATTCCTGAGAAACCATTGCATGGGCTGTATATATAATAACAATCTGCATTTAGACATGCATGGAATTTATAGAAATGATGGCATGCACTTTACAGATGAAGTGTTTAAACTTTCTATGTAACCTTAAATTCTGCGTCCGGTCTTATGTGTAGCAGCCATATACACACAACCAACACACAACCAACATAACACAACCAACACAATGGCTCTTATCAGATCCATTGTAAATTAAAGAGAGAGAGCCCTTTTAAGACCAAAGGGAGAAGGTACTCTTAACAAGTAAAATACAAGTTCCCTTTGGAACAAATCTCGATAACATATACCATGACGTGAACACGAAATGAAAAACACTTTCAAAAACTCAAGCTAATGGGTTGAAGTAAATTCTAACTCAGAAACTAAAAACATATTAAAAATATTTCTTTAAATAAAATTACATAAAAATCAATGAATTTATACAAAGGCAATTTCCTCTTAATACATACAATCTGTTCAAAAAGATTTCACTTTGACATATATAACAAAATGTTAACAAAAGCATCAATACATATAAAAACAAAAGAGAAAACACGATTATAGACTCCTATCGTAAGTCTTTGTCTGTACATATCATCTATAGCAGTGAATTAATGGTCTGTTTTAAACTTCTATTTTTACAATGACACGGCCATATTCCAATAGAGATTATGTAATTAAAGTAGCGTTGACGCGTTTCGATGGATTTTTCCAACTATTTCCATCTTTTTCAAGACAAATGGTTAAATAGCGTTTTCTCAATATATTATTTCCTGGTTCTGTATGGTCCTTGTATAGATATTTCGATTTTGATTGTATTTTATTTTCAAAGTCGTATGATATCCTCAATTCTGTTCAGATAAAAACAGTTTATAGAAAATGTAGCTGCCACCTATTTAAAACCTTATTATTTGTATTACGTAAATATTGTTCGGTATTAGAGCCCGTTTTTGTATTGATAGTTCCACTCTACAAGGTGTCCAAATGTTACCCCCTTGAAATATTTAGCAGTAAACCAACTATTGTAGCTCCGTTTTCCAAACACCCCGAGGGACGAATGGATAGATTGCTCTGCGATGTGCTATTTAAAATGCAGCCTGCGTCCTGCATGTCCTTCACTGTCGTGGCATTCTCTCGAAGTGTTTAAACTTTCTATGTAACCTGAAATTCTGCATCCGGTCTTATGTGTAGCAGCCATATACACACAACCAACACAATGGCTCTTATCAGATCCACCCTACAGCCCAAAAGGTTTTTTTTTGCTTTAGTTTTTGATGATCTTGGCAACGACGTCACGATTGTTGTAGATACGTCGCAAAAACAGGAAAAGAAGCAGAGATTCAATGGCCACCAACACATCCACCAATATTATTTTTAAAAATCCATTCTGAACATTGCACTACATATATTACTATATTCATTCGTCTTTCAAAGCTTGTCTAAACTCATAGTTTTATACTAAGTTTCTTTAAAAAACAACTTTCAGACCTTTTTTCCATTTCTGTAGTTATTCGGGCCATCACGATGACGTCAATAAAAGCGGCGATCGTGCCTTATCTGTAAAGTGAAAAACACATATGTGCACACAAATTACAGTGTTTTACACACCAGAAGTTTATTACTGTAAACTTCAAAGTCTTGTTTTTATAGCGTATTTTTTGAACAACCATCTCTAAAACCTATGTTCCAAATAGCTCTGTAAAACATTTATCAATATCTCTATAGCAATATATTAATGATTCATTTATATATTTGTTAAATATTTCCTCAATATTCCCGATGACTTCAATAGTCATGATGTGCCCATGATGGTACAGGGGAGGCCGCGGTGGTGGCAGTGGCGTCATCACGAATATCGTGTGTGAATCTAAAAAAATTGGACATATTACTTACACCTCCATTTCTCAACCCTGAGGTCAGAGTATCTCTAACCTGACCCCTTATGTGGGCTTTTACAAAGATTTTCATCCCCAGGAACCATTCCTGATAGATAAAATGGCAGCTGCCACTTTCTATTCAGGTTGTGTCCAGCCAATCAGAGCATTTCCGTTGGTGCATGCATTCGCAATTCATCGCGAAACCTTTGCAAAATATCGACAGGCCAGAGGTAAAAAACTTACATTTCTCAAAAACTACTAAAGAGAGTTACATCAAATATGCAAAGGCACTTCCTTGAGCTGACATCTATATTTCTGCCAAATTTGGTATGTCAGTTCAGCGGTTCAGGCTGTAGAGGTGGCTAAAGGTTCCTATGGGAATTAACATTATAAATGCAACCTTATTTTGTGCCCCAAATTCTCAGTCCCCACTGCACCGATCATCCCCCAAACTTTTCCAATCAATAGTACCCACCGTGACACTTTTATGGCAACATTTCATGCAGATTGGGCAAACAATGCCAAAGTTATAGCCCATTTCTAACTATAACTACCAACTGGTGATATATATATGTTTCTTCTTCAAACACTGTGATCCCAAAAG
Organism: Triturus cristatus; assembly: GCF_964204655.1. Taxonomy (NCBI): domain Eukaryota; kingdom Metazoa; phylum Chordata; class Amphibia; order Caudata; family Salamandridae; genus Triturus; species Triturus cristatus. The sequence continues at coordinate 390,566,114 of NC_140584.1, forward strand.
CGTCATGCTCAACAGCTGAGGCCGTTGTGGAGGATGTACTATCCTCCATGTATTTTTCCCTCCAAGAATGATAGCACAATACTCCAAGAGCTATAAATCATTCTATTTTATTTTAACAGCACTACAACACAGATGTCTTTCGAACTTCACGTTCTTGGTCCCAGTAAAGCAATCCTTTATTATTTTCACTATTTATAGTGTTACCTCTGTCTTATCAGTTATGAGACATTCTGAAAGCTGAAGTTCAAAATAATTCATTACACAGCATTTGTGAATAAACAAAACAAATGAAGGAAAATGAAAGGTTCAAAACATATATTCTCTATAATTATTGATAATTCAAAAAATGACTAATGTTTGATTGCAGTTATTCACAATAAGATAGTTAAGGTTTTCTGGTTTAGTAACATCATCAAACTATTATATATATACGAATTGCTAGCGTCTCTGTTAGTGGTATCCAGTTCCTGGTTAGAAGTGTTGATGAGGTTGAAGGTTTCTGTTGGGCCATGTATAATCACCTGAGAGGCACTTTGGAGCCCAATGAGGCTATTCAGTCCATTCCTTCGAACAATTGCTTTGCAACCTCAGTAGAAAATGATTGCATAATTGGATAATTGTCAACAAGTGCTACAATGGTAGTTGGGCACAGCGATTCACAGCCTAATGTTGGCTGTGCTCGTATATCAGATTGATACATAACGCTGGCTAGAATATCCTAATGGGGAGAGGGACTGCGTGGCCCCCTCCCCGAGCCACTTTAAGCAGGGGAGACCTCATCCCTGGGCCCAGCCATGTTTCCCTGGCTGCCCTAGACCCTACCTAGGTCACCCAGTGTGAAATCGAAGAGCCGGGAGTCTAAAGTCTCCCCGGTCCCTGTCAGCATTGCTATTGCAGACAGGGTCCTGCTGGAAATTCAGTTCCATGTGTGCAAGAGTTTTTCATCTCTTTCCCTGCCCACATATCTGCTGGCAGGGAAAGAGATAAATCCTCCACTTCCAGGAAGCAGGAGTTGTTTGACAGCTCCCACTTGCTGGAAGCAGAGTGTTTGCTTTTGCTTGGTGGGATCTGTCTACTCCCACCAAGCAAAAGCAAACAGCTATGTCCTAGAGGTGGGCACCCAAGGACATAGCAGGAGTGGGCCCACGCAGGTTGTGGTCCCTGGGAGTCCACATGTACCCCCCACCATTTTGATTTATTTAGATCCAGGGAGGTGGTAGTCCCTGGGCTTTTTAAAAACCTTAGGAGGGAGGCCCGTTCGGCCCCTCCTTTTTTTAAGTACAGCCCCAGGAAGGTGGTGGCCCTAAGTGCATGAGGGTCCGCAAAGCCTCCCATATATGTTTATGTAGCCCCGGGGAGGTGGTGCAGCTGGGGAATAAAAATGCCCTAGCAGGGTGATTAGGTGTGCCCCCTTCCTTTTATGGCATGCCCCCAAGACCTGGCCCACCCATGGACTTGATTAAAAAACAAGCGTGTGAGACTGCGCTTGGTTTTAAAAAGTAAAAAGTTCCATGAATTTCGTGAATTTGTAGCAGAGTCCCAAGATGGCTGCCAACACTTCCTGGTTGAAGTGTTAGCAGCTAATCAAAGTGCTGCAGATTTCTGCACAAGCCTGTCATTATTCACAAAGTCATCTCAATCAAAGCTATCCAAATTTGGATTTCCTTAAATTTCTCAACAACTGCTGAACAGAATGACACCAAATTACTGAAAGCTTGATCTGCATGTCCAAATCTATATTTTTGCAAAAGTCAATCTAATTCCATTTAGTGGTTCAAGCTGTAGTCGTGCTCAAAGCACCTATTGGAATTAATATCGTAAAATGCACTTTTTTAATCCCCCACTTAACAGACTACCATGAAACTTTCCATGCAAAACAAAGACCTAACTTGACATTTGTTTGGGACAGTTTTGTGAAGATTAATCAAATAGCGGGCAAAGTTATAGGCAAATTAAAAAATGCTTTTCCTATAGAAACATGGTCCTAACTATAACTAATTACTGGCAACCATATGTATGTATGTATATAGTCACTGAAAAAATCACAGGTTTAAGGGTCGTTATAGTTAGTTGGACATTTCACTCATACAAATCCAGAGAAATTCGGCTGTTATAGTTAGTTGAGCTAATTATAACTTGCGCCCCTGCTATGCACTGCTGATGACATCACATGTTACATCATTCATTACATGGTCAGTGATATCACTGATGACATCATCCAGTGGCTGTGTGTTTCTGTAAACTTTAAATATGTTTTATATACATATAGGCCAAGGTGTATTGAAGAATGAGTGGGTCTATGAGTATCTGAATTAATGATTTAGTAGGTGCGTGACTGACTATATAAGTGAGTGATTAAACGTGTCTTAGTGAATGCATGGGTTAGTGACTAAACTGTGTGAATGTCTGTATCAGTCTGTCAGTTGGTGTGTAAGCAGCTGCATGGGTTGGTGAGTAGCTATATGAGTGTCTATATGGGGTTTTGATTGGTTGTAGGAGTATCTGTATGGGCCTGAGTATCTGTGTGGGTGGGTGGGGGGGTATGTGACTCTGTGAGTGGGTGATTCACTGGGTGTACGGGTTCAAGAGTGCATCTGTGAAGGGCCGTATGGGTGGGTGAGTGTGTGTATGGGTGTGTTGGTGTGTGAATGGATGTCTCAGTGATATATGTGTGAGTAACTGTACATGTCAGTGTGGGAGTATATAAATTACTATATGTGAGAGTGAGTGATTGTGAAAGTGGCTGTATGGATGAGTGTGTGCTTGTATCAGTGATTGTATAAGAGAGTAAGTATGTGTTAGTATCTGTATGAATAAGTGAGGTGGTGTGTGTATAAATATATTGGTGAGTAAATGGGAGTGTGATTGATTCTTTGCATGACTGACTCGGTGTGTGAGTAACTCTATGGATGAGTGGCGGTGTGTGAGTGTCTGTATAGATGTATGCGTGCATATAACTGTATTGAGAGACTGCATTTATGAGTGGCTGTATGGGTGAGTGAGTGGAAGTGTGTGTGAACCTAGGAATCGGTGAGTGGGTATGTAGTAATTGGTATTGGTGTGTCTATGGTTTCGAAAATGGTAGTCCGTATTTTAAAGTGGGTATATCAAAGGTTGTATTAGGGTGTGAGAAGGTGCATCAGATTATCACGTGAATTATGTCATCAGTGTTGTCATCAGTGTTGTCATTTGAGATGTCATCAGTGATGTCACTGACCATGTCGTCAATGATGTAATATGTGATGTCATCAGCAGTGCATTGCGGGGGCATGAGTTATAGTTAGCTCAACTAACTATAACAGCCGGATTTCTCTGGTTTTGTACGAGTGAAATGTCCAACTAACTATAACGTCCCTGAAACCTGTGGTTTTTTCAGTGATATATATATATATATATATATATATATATATATATATATATATATATATATATTCTTTTTTTTTAAGCACAACAGAGAACCAGTGATGTGAATGTGTGTAAATATTTTCATTATTAGTGCAGAACCTCCCCAGCACTGACAGACGTGTTTTGCCACTCCGGCTTTTTCGATGTCAGTTAGTTTTTTACAACGACCACCATTTTAAAGTGAAAAAATTGGTAAGCTTAGAAGATGTCTTCATTAAATTCGTAGATGAATGTATCTGTTTTGTGGTGGCCATCTTGAAACCTGTATGAAAGATATGTTTGAATATCAATCACACATCATCTTAGGCTGCCTATCTGAGTATTTAGGAACCTCTTCACACTCTGGTTTTATGTTTTTAGATATGCCAACGATTTATGCCCATTCAGGGCTCCACAACGTACACAGAAGGTTTGGCATACATAAAACATGAGATATTACCACATGAGACGATAAAAATGGTGGGGCTGCACTGTTTTAAAATATCATTGAATATCTGTTCTAAAATTCCATGAATGATACATGCTGTCACCACAACTAATTAATTGTTATATCATGTATATATATTTACATTTACATAGTCTTATGATACAATTACGAGGACGTTATCTAATATGACGCCATAGTTTTAATTTGTGCCGCGATAGCTTTTAAGATGGCCACCACAAAACAGATATATTCATGTACGAATTCAATGGAGCCATCTTCGAAACAGTATTTTTTGCATTTGTGACTTTGAAATTTTGTAACTTTGTCAAACAATTGTTTGTTATATTCTTTATTTGGGAAGTCGCTAGTAACATATTGTTCAACAAACTGAAGAACCGATTCAGTAGTGTCATATCCAGATTTTGGTGCATTCTTTATCCGTTATAGCGTATGAACATGAGGTTCACCTCTCACCTCTCTTAGAGGTAACAGATAGTTCACTTCCATATAATAAGGTAAGAATCAAAGGTAGTTTTGCCTAAAATGAGGATCTTCTGAAAACAGTCTTATAGAATGATATTAGGAAGCAGAAATTGGTATGGGATAATCATTGTAGCGCCGTCCTTTTCCTCTTAGAAAGAAAGCAGGATAGCATTGAGCCTCTATAGTTTTTTCCCAAATACTAGTAGGATTTCCCATAGCCTCTCTCATTTGATAAAGCTTTAAGGCATCACCCATGAAATCTTAAGAAGGCAATTGATGTATAGTAAAGGGCTTGTGTATTTCTCCTGACAGTTCTTCTTTCATTTCCAAAAACTGCCCTACATTATTTTCCCCTGGTAGTAGTAGGTCGCTGGTGGCAAGGAAGTCCTAGACTTAAAACTTATTATAGAGTATATTATTTTGTATCAAGTCTGAAATAGCATCTTGTATTTTGGGAATGCTTATCAATTGTTGCCAATTTTTTAAAATCTTTTGTAGGAACTCTATTAACTAACATACCTAAAGATTCTACTAATAGATGCAGTACTCCAACAGTGTCAATAGTTTTGTTAAAATCTAATGGGAGGAAAATTATTTTCCTTTTAGTTCACGGACTCATTCTTGCACTTGGAATTTTCCAGATGGGTGTATTCTATTAATAGTTTGAAAAGGATTTAAAGTTTGAATTAATATACTTTTGTATAAATTCACATTTTGTAATTAATCAGGTTTGGGGTACATTTCCAAATTATTCCAAATTGCAGGTGAAGGCATAACGTTATGGTGAAGTTTCCTAAGGTAATAATAACCTACAATTTGATCAGAACAAACATCATATCTGTTTTCCACAATAAGATCCATAACATATTTCCCCCAAACTGCCATATTTTTGTTTTCTGTCTCCTCCAGTGAATCAACATATTTTAGCTGTTTTATATAATGTTTGCTTCTACAGCAAATGTGAACTTTCTTAGGAATTGCTGTAATGTTTTCTTGGATCATAAAAATATCCTAATGAAACTGTTTAAAGTTTATCATTGCACGATCAACTACAGTTTGTGGAGCTGTCCTCCTCACAATCACAAGTATTGTGAGTTTATATAGTTTGTAATCAATAGGACCTTTTCTGGATTAGAGTGTAATATTGCATCATTTATTGCCTCCAATTATATTGCAGGCCCTTTCACAAAGAATACATTTCGGACAACTTTCCTTATAGTAGAATGATGAATTGAAAGCATTTTAATGTTATGAAAAGTGGAATTACGCATATTATTCTTTAGGCAGGCTAAGCTACATCCTTGCAGCTATGTAGTATTGTGAAATTGGTCAGTTGTCCAATGTTTACAGAACTTTAATTTTCCCTTGTAAATATTCTTTTTTGTTAAGTAGTGATAATGTTTAGTAGAATTTTCATACAATGTGTTGTGACTTTGCATATCGAGGGGCTATTTCTTTAGTAAACAGAATATGTACTTATTTTTTCTTGAAAATCCTCTTGTGACTGTTCCTTAACGTTGTTCACGTTTTCCTGCAAGCCAACAACAGATACATGCATAGCTGCATAGCAATGTCCCTCATTGTTTACAGCTAGGAGCCAATGAGTACATGTGAGGTAACCTACATTAAGCTATGGTTTACTACTGGATGTATGTTTTAACCAGCCTCCAAATATGTTTGAAAAATTTAAGTGATGCAACTTATTTTTGCCTGACTTAGATATTTTAAAACTTAAAATTAAACATGTCAGTATTTTCATGTGATTCATTACAAAATAAATAATAAAAATTTCACTGCAAAGGTTTCTTCCACAATTAAGTTAACATATAGTTTATGTTTCAGTTTACCAGTATGGTGTTTAAAAGAAGGACTAATTCATAGTAAATTCCCTAGTAACCTTTTTTTATACTGTCAAACTTTCTAATAGTGTGTCTCTTTGTATGTCCATACAAGAAAGAAGAATTCACCTGTTTGTCTTTGCACATATGTTTTTAGACATACTAGCATGTTTGAGTTCCTTGTTTGCATGCAGAAGCATATTCTCAGAGAAAACGTGTGTCTTACTTTGCAAACATGCACTACTACGCTTCCAATTGTACTTTTTAGATTCTCCAGTTTGTCCTTTTGAACGTGTAGCTACCTTTTCTCTAATACCCTTGGAGTACACTTTCATTGTACTTCTTTTCAGGTAATGTTTTGAAGGCATTGCGGAAACTTTGATTGTACCTGTATATAACAAGAAGAAACAAAACAAACAGTACTACTAGTAGTAAGTATAATTCAGTATAAAGAATATTATTACCTGTAGATCTAACATTCGTCTTAAAATAAATATAGTTCTAGTTTATTCTAATTTACCTTATATGCAAATAATCACTGCTATTATTTTCCTATTTCCTAACAATTGAAGATGAAACCATAGAAACAAATACATGTATCTCTAAACATCACTTCAAGTACAGTTTTAATACAGCAAAAACTGTAATGTTAATCTTGTTTTCAGCACCCTAGTAGTATTGGGTTATGTTAGTAGCCTACTGCTAAATAGTTATAACAAGCCATATTAATGGCTGTTTTTCTCATGTGAGTAAAGTGCTTATTGAAGTTATTTGGCTGTGGTGATTAAAAATGGTTCTGTGTGGATAATTGGACACAGTTATATTTTTTGACTAGAGAGTAGAAAAGAGGGATGGATCATAATTTAGGTTTGCTAAATCTTGATATCACATGGGTGGCAAAAAATGGTTTAAGGTGGATAAACTCCAGCCTGCAATTTAATCTCTTACTAAATGCGACAGTCAACATTTTATATTTATTCATTGAGGAGGCAATGATATTGGTTATCTTTCAGGTGCACAATAGAAACTGAGATGAAAGCAACTTTTACCTTTCTAATGAACTTATTTCCTCACATCCATTTTGTTTATTCTAATATTTGCCAAAGTATTAAATGGAAATACTCTGCTTAAAATACAGTAAAGTATCAAAAAATGTGCAGACATAGCAGCAAAACGATGTCTGCATTCCTAAGAGATCACAACATGCCCTCCATATATCAGATCATCGTTTTGTTTTCACATACTTAACTTTATATTGCTGATGGTGTCCATTTCACTACAAGTGGCAATAACATATTCATTAATACCATCCGGCAACTCCCACTACCACATATCTAACATTAAAATAATCAGGTATAATGAAAGGTTCTTTTGAGAGCCAACCTAAGAGGAACATCTGTAAATATCAATAAGTATAACTTGTTCTTTAAAAAAAATCTTTAACTGTACTGCAGTGCTCTCTAGAGTACCATGTAGACATACAGTTGTATGCCGTACATTTTTAAAGACATAATATTACATTTCCAAACTTTATACATTACATATGACAGTTACATTAGCCTCAGTCGGATTATATTTACAACTCAACATCATTTATTTTTTAACCCCACTTTTGAGGTGTATTCCAAAACACAGTGCAAGCGCTATATAAAACAACATGGCTGCCATGAGGTTTTGCAGAAGATGATTAGTCAGTCAGATAACCCCTTGTCCCATGGATATAGCCAGAAATATGCCTTATAACAGAACATTTACTTGCTATTCTTGCTTATAGTACCCCAAAGAATCATTTACACCCCCAAGTATGCAATACCACCAAATTTCATAAAAGTCCAGCTAACGCTTTTGTGCTCTGCCTAATAGAAAAGTCTATGGAAAAAACATTGGATATGGTGCCCGTTTTGGGACTCCCTTTTTTCTGCACCCCCTGGACCAAACACTGCTAAACTTTCACTTTTCCCTAAAAGAGTTGGGAGGGGGGTACAGTTTTGCAATGTTTCATGCACATTCATCAAACAGGAGCTGTTTGAACTGGCCTTTTTTGCAGGGTAATTGCCAAACCTTTTTGCTTCTTCCTCTTTGCTAATCAGTGCTAAAGTGCACACGTTCTCTGTGTAAATTGTGATTATGATTGGTTATCCACGATTGGCATATTTTATTTACTGGTAAGGCCCTAGTGAAGTGCATGGAGTGTGCCAGGGCCTGCAAATAAAATGCTACTAGTGGGCTTGCAGCACTAGTTGTGCCACATGAGTAGCTCTGTAAATATGTCTCAGACCTGCCACTGTAGTCTACACGTGCGGTTGTAAACTGCCATGTTGACCTGTCAAGTGCACCCACTTGCCAGGCCTGGCACTTCCCTTTTCTAACATGTAAGGCACCCTTCATGTAGGCCCAAGGTACCCCCATGTGCCGGGTGCAGTCTAGATGAAAGGTAGGACATTTGTTGGTTTGTTTTACATGTCCTGCTAGTGAAATACTGTGCATTTTACATTTTTCATGTCTTTCTCGTAAGTTAACATGGGAGCTGCACTGTAACGTATAAATAGACAAGTGTAACTTCCCACTGGGACAAGACAGAGAAATGGAGTTAAGGCTCTCTGAAATCAGAATTTACTAACACATCTTTTAGTAAAGGTGGTTTTAACCCTTTCGCTGCGGCGGGAATTCCGCCGCAGCGCTGGGGGGGGTTTGGGGGCAGCACGGTGGCGCGGTGCTCATGACGGAACCACTCCGTCATGAGCCGCGGTTGAGCTGTGCTCATGACGGAGTGGTTCCGTCATGATGACTCCGCCCACGGCGCTAATCGCCCGCACAGGCGGGGAATTAGCGCCGCGTGGGCGGCGCGGCCGCCAACGGCCGCAGCATGACGGAACCACTCCGTCATGAGCACACGGCGACCGTGGCTCATGACGGAGTGGTTCCGTCATGAGTGGGGAAGGGGTTAAAATTGCGTGTTGGAAAAAAACAATTTTAGAATGTAGGCATTTTCTTGTTCAACCATTCTGTGTGCCACTGCTTGTTTGTGTATTCACTGTCTGGTTTTGGAGTGATAGGCGCTTGGGATGTGCATTCACTCTAGGCAGTCACAAGAAGAGGGGCTGAAGTGTGTCCTGTCTTGCCTGGGTGACTCATAACTAGGCTGAATAGACCTGGTCTGCATTTAGAGTGGTGGCAGAAGTTTTTACTAGCACCTGAATAGGTTGTGTCTCCTTTGCACAATGCTGTCGCCACCTCATGTAGTGAATTTGGACCAGGGAGGACAGAACTGGTTTTTACTGAGCTCAGAAACTCTTGCAACAAAGACTTCAAAGACAAAATGGGGTATAAATATTAGACCTTAAAAGCCAGAATGGTAGATCACTTCTGGAAACAAGAGGAACCTCTGCCAAGGAGAAGAGCTGAAGAGCTGTTAAGAGGAGTACTGCCCCCTTGCTGTGTGTGCTTTGATGGGTTGGTCTGCAGTTGCTGCTTCCACCAAGGAGAGGACAAAGACTGGGGGCTGATTCACAAAGGCAATCTGAGACAAACTCTCCATACCCGGGCTGTACTCTCTGTACCCGTGCTGTACTCTCCGGCTCAGGCCGTACTCTCTGGCTCGGGCCGGAATGTAATTTTTAAAGGGTGTGGCCAGGCACTACATCATCACATCATATCCCAGAAAAGTTTGCGCCGTTGATCATGGTACATGCATTCGACAATTGGCGCTCCCCTCAGTGTTGACTGAAGTGCTACACCAAAGTTTGGGCAAAAATCCACAAACTCTTCCGGTGTGACAGAATTCTTTGCCCACCCATAATGACATCACTGATTACATCATCCAGTTTTTGGGAGTATTTTCTAAAAGTCTATGAATGTTAAACATGCATATTAAGGTACTACAAAAGTTAAATTACTGTACTTTGTGTATTACTACTGAGTGATACAATTTCTAAAACTTTTTATGTGAGTGACTGTGTGACTGTATGGATACATGTGTGAGTGGATGTCTGAGTGGCTGTATAGGTGTGCGAGTGGGTGTGTGAGGGACTGAAAGGACGAATAAGTTGGTGTGTGAGTACCTGTATGGGTAAAAAAGTACATGTGTGAGTAACTGTATGGGTGTAGGAGTGGCTGTATCACTGGCTACATCGGTGAGTGAGTGGGTGTTTGAATGGCTGTATGGGTGAGTGAGTGGCTTTCTGAGTAGCTGTATGGGTGAGTGAGTGGGTACGTGAGGGGCTCTATGGATGAGCAACTGGGTGTCTGAGTGTCTGTATTGGTGATTGAGTGGCTGTATGGAAGAGTAAGTGGCCTTGAGAGTGGCTGTATGGGTCATTGAGTGGATATGTGAGTGGCTGTATCGGTGACAACATGGATGTCTGATTGGCTGTATAGGTGAGTGAATCACAACCTGATTATTGACTGCTGTACTTGCAGTGCAGGTGCAGTGGTGGCCAGGGGTTGCCCACACTTGTGGGCCAACCCCCAAATTACTGGTTTGGTGGTCGGATCACCATGGGACCACTGAAACTGCCGCTGCAAGGCAGTCGGGGGATTCCTAAATGCTTGGCGGTGCTGCTGTGGCACCACCAAGCATATCATGACTTTCCCCACCACAAGCCTTTTCATGGTGGTGAGCCCACCATGAAAAGTATGGAGATGGGGAAAGAAAGAGGGCTCTACAGGGCCCCCTGTTGCCTCTGTGCATGGGGATGCATTCAGGGGGGCACATGTGTGCCCTCCTGCAACTATGCATCCCCCAGTACTTACACTGCATGGACTACACAGTCCATGCTGTACAGGTATGGGCTGTGACACTCCTATTGTGGTGCCTTTGAAAGGCATCACCATGGGACCGTCAACCACCCACCAGACTGCAATACAACTAATAATCTGGCAAGTGGCCGACAATCGACTTTGGCAGTCTGGGAGTGGGGTGCTGGCATGGTGGCCCACTCCCACACTGTCAACATCGTAATCAGGCTCTGAGTGTGTAAGTTGCTGTATGGGTGACTGAGTGGCTGTTTGAGTGGTTGCTTGGTTAATTTATTGGTTGTAGAGTGACTATATTAGAGATTGAGTGTGTATATGAATCATTATATGGGTGAGTGAGTACATGTGTGAGTGGTTGCATGGGTGTGTGAGTGAGGGTTTGAGTGGTTGTATGGATGAGTGAGTGGCTCTGTTGAGATGCGGCATGGGTAAGTGACTGGGTGAGTGAATGGTTGTATGAGTGAATAAGTGGGTGTGAGTATCTGTATGGGTGAGTGAGTGGTTGTGCGAGTGGCTGTATGGCTGAGTGAGTGACTGTGTGAGTAGGTATATGGGAAGTGAGTGGCTATCTGAGTGGCTTTATGGATAAGTGAGTAGGTGTGTGAGTGGATCCATGTATCTGTGAGGGAGTGTGTGAGTGGTTGTATAGGCATGTGAGTGGATGTATGAGTGATCGGGTAGGTGTGTGAGGAGATGTGTGAGTGGTTCTATGGATGATTTATTCAGTGACATCATTTGGGATGTCATCTGTGATGTCATTAGTGAACTCACTAACCATGTCCTGAATAATATAACATGTAAGGTCATAAGCAGTGCAATGTGGGACGTGAGTTATAGTTAGCTCTGCTAAATGTAACTGTTGAATTTTGTCAGATTTAGTAAAATCTCTGCCTAACTATAACGTTCCTATAACCCAGTTGTCCCTGAAGATATTCTTTAAATTAAATGATTACAAAAAATTATATTAGAATGACCTTAAAACACAAACTAACCCTCTTAACCATATTTCTTTCTGATTGTGATTGCTCCTGTAATGAATTTAAGAACACAGTAACAGATATGAGCAGAATCCATAGAAAGAAGAAACCTAAAACTTTCAATATGAGAGATGGGAAGATAAGCCCTCAATAAAGGTAACAGAAATCTATCTATCTCTTTTCTTTTTCTACGGGGCACAAAACAATGTTAAGTGCAGAGTGCTTTGTTTTGTCATATTATTTCATGGGCACAATGGAAGATTATTTGCCCATCTGCATTGCTGGCCTGTGTGGTCTTTTGTGAAGACCCTTCCCCTGCCCTCTTTTGTCTATGTCCAGCCCCTAGCCCTCCGTTCTATCCTCGATAGCCCTTTATGCATACCGCTGCCCCCACCCACTCGCCAACCATGGCCATTGTTCTACCAATAACCCTCCTGCTTGCCAAATATGGTCTTCTGTGCTGCCACAGCCCCTCCCACCTGTGCTGTGTGGTCAGCTTGGTGCCCCTGACCCCCTCCCACCTTCCCACCATTGTCTATGTTCATGTCATTAAGTCTCACTTTTGTCCTCCATTACCCATCCCGCCTGCCCTCCATAGTCAACTTTCTGCTCCTCTACTGCCCCCTTGCCCCCTGCCCTCTGTTTTCCATGTACAGACCCCTATCCCCTCCCTCCAGCCCTGTCTGGTCTGTTGTCATCCCCCTGTACCCTCCCTCCTGCCCTTCATGGTCCATAATGTTACAAGTGTCCCTCCTTTCTGTCTAGCATGATCAGCTTGCTTCCCTTCCCTCTTTCCCCTCTGTTCTCTGTTGTCCATGTACATGGTCCTGTTCCCTCCCTATTGCTTTCCATGGTCTGTTGTGCCGCATTGCCATTCCGCTTGCACTGTGTGTTGTGTTATGTTATGTTATGTTAACCTCCACGGCTACTCAGAAGTGTCCTGGCGCGAAAGCCAAAGGCAGGAGATAAAAGAGAGGTGACCCGGCTCAAAGATTACTTGAATAACAAAGTTTTTAAATGTTTTTTAAACAGCCTAAGGTCACTGATGCTGTGAAGTTCAAAGGGCAAGGCATTCCAAACCATGGCCACTCTGACAGAAAGGGAGCTGCGGCCCATTCTATCCAAATGGTACCTAGGTATGACAGCAAGGCATTGGCCTCAGGAGTGCAGATGTCTGGGTGGTACATAGAATGTGAATCTCCTCCTAAGATAATGCGGCCCTGCCTTTTAGAGGGCACCATGAGCCAGTTTAAGAGCCTTAAACAGAATCCTGTCAACCGGAAGCCAGTGCAGATCCCTTAGCAACTGCCTTATGCCAGACCTAATGGGGATCCCCAATAAAGCTCTTGCTGTCGCGTTCTGGACAATCTGCAGTTTTTTTAGCTGATATGCCGGGAGACCAATGTGCAAAGCATTGGCATAGTCCAGTCGCGACAAAATGAGCGTGCGGGTCACCATTTCTTTGGCCCCTTTGGGCAATAGGGGCAGGGACTTCTTTAATGGTTTAAGTGTGCCGAAGCACACACCGGCTAATTTATTAATCTGAGGCAGAAATCTTAACTCCTCACTGAACCACACCCCCAGATTTTTCACCGGGCTCCCCATAGAATTAGGCAAGGGATAACTCACAGGCCAGATGTCCTCTCTGAAATGCGGAGGGAAGGATCCATAAAGGAGCACCTCCGATTTGTCCTCGTTGCACTTCAGTTGGGCTTGCGCTAACCATTTAAAGTCTTCAGCAAGACAGTTTTTAGCAATGGTCGGAGAAAAATCGGTTTTCTTCCATGCGTGCTGTATTATGCTGTTGCGAAACGTGACACCTTCCCTGTAACATCAGTTTGGTGCCCCTGCCCATCTCCCTCCTTTGAGTCCATGTCCCTACCCTATCGCTCCTGCCCTCCATGATCCAATGTACCTTACTAGCCAACATTTTGAAATTGATAAGAGGGAGATTTTGTTGAAAAGAAAACCTGGGGAATTAATTTTCCTCATTGACTTACATTGAAAAAAGGACATTTCTGGCAGGAGACAGATAAAATAAAGCCCTTTTGGGCTTAAAAGCATCAGGAGTCTCCTGCTTGAACCGGGTCTGTTGACATGTATGGTTGTACTGTCACTGCCTTTTCGTTCTGCCCTCAATGCCCTTTCATATTGCCACAGCCTCTCTTGCCTGTCCTGCATGGTTAGTTAATTGCCCCAGACCCCTTTTCCTCGTCCTCCATGGTCCTTAGTGCTGCCACTGCCCCTCCCACCAACCCAGCGTGGTCCGCTTGTTGTCTCTGCACCCACTCTGAATCAGAGGGTCTTATTCCCATGGAAATTATTGTTAGTGCTCTAAACAACTAAAATTAGGGTGTATTTTCTGAGTTCTCAAATACCAACAAAGAACTATTAAATAATTTGCTATCTTTACGTTTTATCCAGTTGATTGCTTGATTATATTTTACACTTAAGGGAGATAATGTGGCGTTATGGCAAGAGCTGCAGACTTTGCAACTGGGGAACCAGGCTGGATTTTCTGCATCAGTTCAACATCCTGTGATTCTGGGCAAATCACTAATCTTCCCATGCCTAAAACCAAATGAATGTGTCCTTGTGTAATGTAAATGATGGTCATGCAAAACACTCCACTACCTTCAGGTCAAGACTTCGCTCGATAGAACTGCAAAAAAATAAATAGTAACAGCCTTATTGCGAGTTTGACGGTCCGACCGCTATAGAACCATGTCCATCCCTGCCAGCAGCCTATGGCCGTGTCGGCCCAAAGACGGTTGTATTACAAGATGTCCACAGGGCGTGTGATGTGAAGGCAAGTATCTTGCAGCAGTGGTGAGTTCTTTTTTCAAATATATTGATGCCTGTGTGTGCAGTTTGACTGCAGATGTGTTGGATACATACATATGCATGACATATGTGTAAAAATGCCATATACCCAATACCGGGACTCAACCCATATGTGGGCAGTCCTGGCACTGGGTAGATGGTATGAAAAAAACTCACATGATTATCACATCACACAGGGTCGTAATCCTCGGGGTGAAGATCCTGCTGCGAAGGTGGTACCTGGAAACAGGGATTCACATCAGACTTTGCCTAGAAGAAAAAGAAAAGGGGTGAGGACACACCCCAAATCCTTCGACACCGCCACCTTGAAGCAGGCAGATCAGGCAACTGATAATATGCATGGCTGTGCAGCTCCCCCATAACGCCCTATGGCGGCTGCCTTTCTCCGACCAAGAACCTGGCGCTCGACGGTCTGCTGGTCGTCTTGGCAGTCCAGTGGCAGTCTTCCCTAAGCCAATCCGCCCAACTCATAATACGGTGGTTTACCACCAAGCTCTCCACTCTCAGACCGCCACCACCAATATGGCGGTCCACGAGACTGCCAAACTTGTAATAAGGCCCAATGTGTTTTGCACACTTCTGTCATTGGGCTATACTTGGGCTACATTTGAGTGGCATTTGTGCTATATTTATGCTCTTTTTTCTCTGGTGGCCACCTTGGGAGAATTATTTGTTATGAAGCGCCCTAATTCCCTGATTTACTGCAGTATCCTTAGTAGAAAATGCTTTCAGTTTTCCACTTAAATTTCATCAATTGAATGATGAAATTCAATTGATGTGCCACAGTTTTAGCTACGAATTCAGAATGTTAGCACTCTAGTTGCTCATTAGAATATTGTGACAAAGCTGATGATCAACAGCTGCTGGTATTGAAAGAGCATGTTTCAGTCTGCATGTCAGAATGTTTAAATGAAATAGAAGAGGAAGATATTTGAGAATTCCAATTTTCTTTCTATAGCACTAACCATAATTTGTATGACAAACTAAACCCTCTCATTTTGTTCCATTCTAAATTAAATGCTTGCATTTTACCAATTTGATTCAATCAAGAGGGCTGCAGGTGTGCCATACTTTTGTCATAAGAAAGAGTGTTAGCGCTCTAGTTGTTCTTTAGAACACTCTGGGAGGCTGCAGTAGAACACAAGGGAATCAACTGACAGGTTGTTCCTCTTTGAAGTACATGATTTACTGAGAATGCCAGAATTCTCGCTCAAATGGCTGAGAAAGATAGTGTGAATTTAAAAAAAAATATGCTTTCATTTTAGCTTCTGAAGCACCTTCCATAACCTCAATGGTAAAATCAAGAGAAAACAGTTTTCTCTCAAACATGATTCCTGAAATCCCAGCAAAAGGCTTTTTCACAGGGTAAAATCACCTTAGAACACACCACACTTCCTAAAACTGTTACAGTTTCATCAGCAAATGATTTATATTGTAACTAAAGTCTGTTATCACCTTTATACGTTCTCCTTTTTTTGACTCTCAAAACTTGCCATTCTATACAATGCATTTCAATTGGGTTCTATCTTGTTTATTGGTCCCATAATGAGTGCCTTCACTTCCTGTTTGAAGGGTTCTCAGCCTCCCACATCCCACCACGGAGGCTGTGCATAGCCTCCACCCAGATATTCAAATGTGTTTTTCCTTTACTACCTTCAAACCTACCAAACAGATTTACCACAAAAAACAAAAAAGGCTCTTTCTGGAACCAGAGCTCACTTTCTGCCAAATATGGAGTAGTTCAGTTCAGCGGTTGAGGCTGTAGTCGTGTCTGAAATCTGTATGAGAATTAACATGGAAAACATACTTTTTTTAACACCCCCTTTTTCTCGGCCCCCACTTGACAGATCACTCTGAAACTTTTCTTGCACAACTACAATCAGGAGGACACTTAAGAAGAAGTTTTTATATGGAATGATTATTCCTCAGATTTGAAATGTCTAAATTAATTATTTAATTGACAGTTTGTCTTTTTGTTCTCTGCACAAAAGTATGTAAATATTGACCTCAGTCTCACTTGACTAGTATTGATTGACATTGGTCGGATCACAATATGGACTGCCTCTAGATTTTCCGTAGAGCACTGATATTGCTTTTTAGTATTGTATGAACTATGTGAGCAATGGGAGATTTCAACCATTGTGTAGATATATGATGTATAAAGATGTTACTTTGTCACTTTTATTTTAGAACCACAAAGAACTCAGTTGTAGGTGAGTACCAGTTTAAAGACAGCAATACTTTCAGGCAAAGTAGGAATGTTTTGCAAATAGCAATAGGAATACTTTATAGCAGTACTGGAAATACTTTGCGGTGTCAATCAACAATAGGAATAACTTAGCAATGTAGAGAATTAACAGTGCACATTTGCAGGTTTCAGGGCACAAGGGGATGGGGGGGTTGGACAAGCACATTGGGGGCCACAAGGCAGCACCAAGAACACATAACCAGGGGCACAGGGGGGCCATGTGCAAGGTGCAAAGACAGCCTCGGATGCCCAATGCAAGTGAATGCGGGAACTCCATTCCACAAAGAGGCTACAGGCTCGGACCAGGAGGCTGGAAAAGGGTAACCAATGCCTGGGCAGTTAAGTTCAGATGTCGGAAGATGTCGACACTGTCAGCTGTACTCCCCAAGGTCGGGGGCTGAGGATGCAGGGGTGCCTTTAGAAGTCGAGAGATCTTCACCGGAGCTGGTCTGGGGGACTCTTAGTGCTGTGGCTTCAGGTGTTTTTGTGGCATCCAGGTGAGGTCAACCACTGATGGATTTGAGGTCCGCATCACTGGGGAGACTTCACTGCACCAGTGGGCCACTCAGACTCGGGCTGTGGGTGTTGGGTGCAGAGTGGGCAAGACTTGCAGTTCCAAAAGGCAAGAGAGTCTTTGGTGTTGGTTTCTTTGTGGACAGGGTAGCTGTCCTCAGGAGTTTTAGGTATTTAGGGAAGGTAGGCAGTCCTCTGAGGGATTTAGAGGTTACTGGGCCCACAGGACAAGTCGTCTTCTTGGAGCAGGGTCTCGGAGCTGCAGACAGGCTGTTAGGGTTGGGGGCCAAGTCAATTGTTGTCTGGAATCTTCACTGCTTTGTCTCTTTGGTCCTTCTTCTTCTTTAGGTTGCCAGGGAACTAAGGAACAAGGTTCAGGGACGTCCCTAACTACTCAATTTAGGGGTGTTACAGAGGTCGCAGGCCAGTAGCCAATGGATACTGACCTTTAGGATGATTACACCCTTTGTGTGTCCACTCCCTTTGAGGAGGGGGGAACATCCCTGTTACAATTAGCTAACAATCTCCAAGTCGATAGTTTAGGATTTTTAAGAGAGGGGTTCACTTCAGCTCTGGACACCTTAGGGGTGTTCCCAGCTGAGGCGGACACTCCTTCTCTGATTACTAATTTTCCTCCCTTACCTGCTGCCGAACGTGGGCTTAGGTCTGGGGGATGGGCATCTCCACTAGGAGTGGCCCAAGTCAGCATAAAAGAATGCCGGAGCCTTTGAGGCTCACCGCTGAATGTTGCTGTTCCTGCTAGTGGGAGGTGTGAAGCACCTCCACCCAGAGCAGGCTTTGTTCCTGGCCCTTGAGAGCAAAAGGCTCTCACCCCATGGAGCCAGTAACCTGTCTGGTGGTGGCGGCTGGCAGAGACCGGTCAACCACACTCTAGAGAGTTGGTCGTTTTTCTGGGGGCATCTCTAAGATGCCTTCTCAGTACATTTTATAATACATCCAACACTGGCATCAGTGTGGGTTTATTATGCTGAGAGCTTGATACCAAACTTCCTAGCATTCAGTAAAGCCATCATGTAACTGTGGTGTTCATGATTACAAACTCCCAGCCACAATATCTGAGAATGGACTTAGACACTATAGGGGCATATTGCTCATGCAGTTAGGCTCTCACCTGTGGTATAGTGCACCCTGCCTTAGGGCTGTAAGGTCTGCTATAGGGTTGATTTACCCATGCCACAGGCAGTGTTTTGTAGGCATGGCACACAGTAATGTGTGCCGTGTCGACTGCTAAGTTTTAGCTGCACCAAAACACACAGTCTGCAATGGCAGCGTGTATGAGTTTGGTGAGGGGTCTCTGAGGGAGGTGCACTACATGCTCTACATACTCTCTCTGGTCACAAGGCCCTTGGTACTACTGGTACCTTTAACAAGGAGCTTATATGTGTGTCAGAGGTGTGCCAATTGTGGAAACAAACGTACAATTGTGGGACAGAATACATGCACTAGGAACCTGATGAGCAGGGACCCAGTGTATACTCAGTCAAAGTGCATCAGAATCAGGCAAAAAGTGGGGGTAACCATGCAAAAAGGGGCACTTTCCCACAATAGCACTGGCCCTATACGTGCACCACACTATCTGTGTTATAGAAAGGGCCCCACAAGCCTCTGCAGCCCTTTCTGGCACACCAAAGTGCCCCAGGTGTACACAAAGTGGTTTCACATGCCTGTTGCACCCCCAAGGCGCATTGTATAATAAGGCCCTAGGTGCGCATTATTACAGTAGTTTTACAAACTTTCAAATTGGCACATTCTTTTATGTGGATTGACTTCAGGATGGAACTGCTCCCATCCTTTGTTTGTCCTGCTGTTTAGGCATTTTAGGCCTTTTAGGCATACTCCAGCTATCAAATAAATTATTCTCCGAATGTGTAAACAATAGTACATTTTACAAACTCTGAATCACATGCTAATTTCAAGATAGAAGTTTGCCTGATCCAATTTGCCAATAACTAATCTAACAATCTATTATTGTGAGAAAGTGGATAATTTGTTGAAGTGGATGGTAGGCCCCTTCAAGTAATAATGGAATTTATTTTTTTCTTTCTAGGTCTAGTTAGGTCTCAATAACTTATAACTGAGCTCAATCCTTGGCAGTTGTAGCACTGAGCAGACAGGCTTAACTTAGGAGAAATGTGTAAAACAGTTATCAGTACTAAAACAGTTAAAAAGTAGAAAACACAGCACAATAAAAATCCCACTCCAATTTGTAAATATGAAATAAAAATTTGAATGAGCAGACACCAAAACGGCACAAAAATCTGATATAAAGAGCCTGAGATTATCTTTTTCAAAGTAGTATGTGTTTCTAGTGCCAAAAAGCAGATAGTGCCAACCACAGGTATCTCGTGCTAGACAAAAAGTTACGCTCAACCACAATGGTGCGTGGGTGGGATACAGGGACCAGGCTCATACTGGTGGGAAGTTTACATTCTGCCTTAGTCATTTTTCTGGAAACATTTCCTCATCAACGATGTTGGCAGGTCGGGGTGCCGGATGTATCAGAAGAGGGTCTTCTCAACAGAGGCCAGGTGAAGCATAAGACCTCAATGGGATCCTCAGCTCTGGCAGAAAGTTTGAGGCTTTTGATGTTGAAGGCAGGAAATCTCCGAGTGGACAAATCTGCGGCTCAGGAACATCGTCAGGGTGATGCTCAGCAGTATTACTGGTGAAGTCCTCCATGTTAAGACGTAGAAACATTTTGGGAAGTCAAAATACTTTCAGTGGGGAAAACCAGCATGTTGAATCTGACCAACAGTTCAACGTGAACTGTTGTGGCTTTGTAGTCATCGGTGGCAGCCTGTGGTTCTTTTTGCTAAAAATACAGAGAAAGTTTCTAAGTGTTCAGTCTTACAATTTTGGAGAGAGAAAGAGTACACTTCAGCACCAGCCAAGGGTCCAAGATCTTTTGGGCACCAATTGGACATTAATACTCAATCTCTCAAAAGCCACCAGCAGGTTCTAGGGCAAATGCAGTTAGAACTGGTCAGCTGGGCTCTTAGAGTTGTGAGCTTCAAGAGGCTAGCAAACAAGCTTTGGAGTCTGCTTTTCTATCGTAGCTACAAATAGGGAGCAGGTCTAGTATTTGCGATTTCCCACCACAATTTCAACAGCAATGTAGTCCTTCTTCTGTCCTTCTTCTGTCTGCCACATGTCTAGAGGTGTTCTTTTTTTATTTATTTTTGTCCTCGTATACACCATGGATGTGTCTACCAATTTTGTACACCTACCATACTTCTACAGTCTCTAAACCTTGTATCAGAGAAATGCTCCAGGGCGTAATCATTGAACCACTCGATCTGCTTATCCTCCATTTTCCAAACATTGACCATAACTCAGTCCTACTCACTTCACACCTTGTCACTTCTAATGCATAAGCATGTCTTATAGAGACCATCCAATCAGTGATAGATGTTTTTTTTTACAAATCTCTCTTCATGATAACAGTACCAAATACAATCACATTTATTCTTCATCTTGCTTTATCACTATCCCATCTGGAACTGTTTCCACTGCTCTGAAAAAGATTAAGGGAAGCCCAGAGGTGTTTTTAAGAGGGTACTGAGGGTGCCACTTTTATGCCCAGCGCCAGCCTGTGGATGGGGGAATCTTGTTGCTACTCCCTAACCATTGGAGTGAAAGTCCCCTGTGATGCTCCTACCAACCTTTGTAGCATTTCCTGTGGTTTTACTGTAGACTATGAGACGGTGCGCCTCTCTAACTAAACCCAATATGACAGAACCTTTCTCCCCTTTTGCAGAGCTCTAGGCATACATCTGAGGTGTGTACACGGAAAATGAGGAACGCCCCCTGCAAACCAATTTAGGAACTGGTTTTCCCCCAACTGGAATTGGTGCTACTCTGTCTACTTGGACAATGGCAGGCTTAAACATGGATTACATCTGCCTGTGAGAGGGAATGACCTTTTAAATCTTGTGTATTTGGTTGGCACATGCCCCAGATCATCCTGTCAGGAGGAGGTCACACCTCCGCTCTACCAAAGCCCTCTTATTATCTTTCCTGGGAGCCATTCATACCTCTCAGCAGGCCAAAAGGTGACAGTTAGCTGTTAAATCTGGGGATTAACTCTGAATAAGGCTGCTACTAGAGGCTTAAGAAAGGAAAATGCCAACTTTCTAAAAGTAGCATTTTCAAAATATTAATTTAAAATCCAACTTGACCATTAGATTGGATCTAGCTATTCCAAATTTAATTTATGGATCATAATGTGTTAAAATGTAACCCACTGCATTTCTATGGGAGAACTAGCACTTTGGGAATTTTTCACTGCCGGGACATGTAAAACCTAAGAACACATGCCCTACTTTTTGAAACACCAGGCATCCTACCCTATGGGCATTTAGGGCTTATCTTCGGAGTGACTGATAAGTATTAGAAATGCAGGTGTATTCCTGGAAAAAATCTTTTTTGCATTTTTAAAGCTGAAACTCAGGCTGCAGAGGCAGGCATGAAGATATGCTTTGTAGTGTCACTTTACAGCAATAGGCACTGTACTACACTAGTTAACTTACAGGCTCTGGGTACCATATACTAGGGATGTACAGGTAAGTTAAATGTGTCATTTAGGGTTTTAACCAGTTCAACAGGTTTTTAGGGGTCAGAGCACAGCTGCTGGAGCCTGGTTAGCAGGGTTTAAGTGTACAGAGTCCAAAACTAATAGAACCACCTAAACAAAAAAATGAGAGTGATCAAGCACAATGAGACATTTTCTTACAATAATGCAATAGAACAGATAATGATTGGGCAGTTTGGGGCAATGATGTGCATGCTTCTGTAGTCCTTTTCTCAGTTATAAGTTCTCAGATAAAATAGACGCCGAAATCAAAAAAACTCTTCTACACAAACTCCAAACCACCCAGAACGCTGCAGCCAGACTCGTCCTCAGGACACCGCGCCACGAGCACATGACCCAACACCTACGAGGCCTCCACTGGCTCCCCGTCGAGAAGAGGGTTACCTTCAAAATCCTCACCCACGCCTACAAATCCCTCAACAACATCGGACCCAAATACCTCAATGAGAGAGTTTCCTTCCACGTACCCAAGAGGAACCTCCGCTCCGCTGACCTCGTGCTGGCAGAGCGCCCACGCATCCGCAGAAACAGAACCGGTGGTAGAGCTTTCTCCTACATCACAGCCAAAACCTGGAACAAGCTCCTGGTGAACATCAGATGCTCCCCGACCCTGCATACGTTCAGGAAGGACCTCAAGACCTGGCTCTTCGACTGATCCAGAGCCGCACCCCACACCCCCCCAGTGCCTTGAGACCCTCACGGGTGAGTAGCGCGCTATATAAACCCCCTGATTGATTGATTGATCTTTTAGCCTGCTATCTTTTAAGATTACTAAATTCTCAATCATAGTGCCTTTATGGTATATACATGCAGAAGTGCCAGATCCATGTCAGATTTTCAGGCTAACCATTGAATATATAAGTTAACTCCATTTAGACCTTTAAATCTGAATTTGTTTTATTTGGCTATCTTGAAATTCTGCTACATATGCAGCCCTCCTGAGCATGCACTGGACACCTAAGTGTTAAATCTTTGCTGAAACACTGCCTGGCAGTGCACAGCACCTCCTTCAATGAAGCAGAGTTAAAACTTCTCATGATACAACTCATCTCTCACGTGCTGCCTTCGTAATGTTGTCTCTCTTCCTCGATGCCTGCTATGCTGCTTTTATTGAACGCTATCCTAGTCGCGGAAGTCTGAAGGAGTCTTGGCTCACTTCCACTGCATAATAACATTAACAGTTACATTAGTAACTTCACATTTTCTTGTGTCAATTTTCCCCACCATTACTTCATCACAGTCTTTAATTAACATCAATAAAATGGACAGATTAGGAACATTGAATTCATCGGAAATGTCAGACATATATTGCTCTCTTTTGTTAGGAACCAAGTTTAGTACCGGTATGCAAATGCGTGGCAGGTACCTCCTGACATTTTGGATCCTTGGCTGGAACTGAGTAATAAATTTCTGTTACTGAATTTAATTTGATCAGCAGTGAAATCTGTTGGAATTTAAAGGCTATGTTGCAGCCCAATTAGTTTCTAATTAAATTACCTGAGCTCTGATAGGCTTCCACCAGAGGTTTCTCTTAGATGGTAGTGCACTGCAGTCAAAGTTCATTGAGTTATGACCTTGCACTCGCAGATGGAATGGCAGAAACCCTCCTGCGTTCTGCTCGATGGGATACCTTTAATGAATCTATTACCAGCTGTAATACTTGGCGTGCGCCGTGATCACAGCAGCCAGGTATTCAGACATGCTTGACAATGACAGGCAATTAATTCTCTACCCTTTGTAATAGCCAATCATTGTCCCCTCAAAATAGCCAAGAAAAATAATTACCTATAAGAGTGACCAAACTGACAATATAATTAAACAAATCCTACCTTACATACACCAAGTGAAAATAAATATTTTTTTCAAATTTGACTTAAAAATATAATTTTATATTTTTTAATTTTTATTTTTAATTCAGCTGAAGAGATATTTATTACATTGTTACTGAGTTCCCCTTCAGCTAATTTAAATATTCCTTCTATAAGTGTTTTCTTTAAAATTTTAGGTCATGCATGACTTTGTCAATGGTGTTCTGCAGCACTGCTTGGAATCCTTACTATTGACTGTGGCTGAGATTTATCAAATAATATATAACATAATCTTATCCCTCCCCTCCCCAATCAGTATTAGGCCCCAGAGACCCCATACCCCGGGGCCAAACACAATAGAAAATTGAAGGGGGCATAGAGCATTCTGATAGGCCCAGAGATCTTTTTTCCCTTTAGCCAATCCGCTCCCGCTGGAGTCTGACTCCTGTGGCAGCGAGTACTCTGAATGGCTGCCAGCAACATGAGAAAAATGTTGATGCTGGTCCATTACAGGACTTGGGACCTAGTATCCGGTTCTGAAGTTTAAAAAAATATATATAATGAAGTATACTAGGGATACCCTGACCCCCTAGGCCCTACGGAGAGGTTCTCTCGGTGTCAAAATAAAAGAAAATCAGATTTTGTTTACTGCAATCTCGCAGTACTCCTGTGGGATCATGTAAAAAAAAGGTTTGCGACTGCCATTCTCTTTATTAAATATATGGGGAGAAGGGCATGAGTAGGGCGCCATCCCCAAGCCCATTTTGGACCCCGGGCCCCATCCCCTGGGGCTGGGTAAATTATTTAAGGGGAGCGGATCAAATGGTCCCCCTCCTCAAGCCTTGTTAGGCCTGGGGACCCTATCTCCTGTGGCCGAAATCTTTTTAAAAAACAGGAGGGTACGCACCCCCTCTAACCAAGCCTTGAAAGTCCTCCGGCTGATTTCAATTAAAAAGAGAGGAGTCCACACTGCCCCCTTGCCTCAGCCTTCAGAAGGTCCCAGGGACCCCGTCCACAGGGCTGTCTCACTTACTGTATCCTGCGGAGCCCACCCACGGTAAATAGAAGTTTCCTTTCCACACCAGCGCAGGCAGGTAAACATATGATTGCTCCCATCTGGCGTGAAGATTTGTAAATCTCCTACCAGACAGGAACAAACATGGAAATCTTCTGCCAGCCAGCACCAGCTTTAAACATGCTCCTGCCAGGTGGGAGCAGATGTGTTCTGTTTCCCTGCCCCAGGGAATAGGGTTCAAGAGCCCTAGAAGGCTCAGGGGAGCTGCGGCCAGACCCTATGGCCAACCCACCAGGAGGCAGCCAACCACCCGTGGGGGCAGCCAAACAAACACAGAGCACACGTTAGCAGACAGGCCCCCGTGTCCAACTCCCTGCAGGCAGTCACCTGGTGGCAGCCAACCCTTTGGCCTTATGCAGAAGAGGGTTGGCCAGAGGGCATGGCCTGCGGCCAGACCCTGAGCCCAATCCCCCAGCAGGCTCCTATTCCCAGGCCATGCACATCCCTTGCTGTGTGTGCCGTGGGGTTGGCCTTCATGCCCCAAGGACCTATCCCTGAGGCCAAAACATATATTTTAAGGGGAGTGGGGCATGCAGCCCCCTCCGAGAGACTTAATCGGTACCAGGTTCCCCATTCCCTAGAACCGAATTCCAGTAAAAAGGGGAGAGGAGTCGTGTGGCCCCCTCCTAAAGCCTTAAACAGACACATGGACTCCATCCCCTTTCGCCAGATGCTATTAAACAGGGGAGGGAGGCACTAGCAAGCACAGTAAGTGAGCCATCCCCCTCCCTTTTATTTTAATTTTGGCCCCCGGGGGATGGGATCCCCGGAGCCTATAAAGGCTCGGGGATGAGGATGAGTGGACCCCTCCCTATTTTTATTGAAATTAGCCCAGGGATGGGGTGCCTGGGGATTTCAAGGCTCAGGGACTGAGGCCACAAAATTCCCTTCCCATTTTTATGATTTTGACTTTGGGGGATAGGTTCCCCTTGGGCCTAACAATTCTCTGGGAGGCGAGCTGTGTGACACCCTCCCCTTAATTAACATGCCAGGCCCTGGGGGATGGGGTCCCTGGGGCACAAATTGGGATTGGGGCCCGATACACATCCCCTCCCCATATATTTCCTAAAGAGAATGGCCGCCTCCATTTTTCTTTTTATGTTTATGCCACAATTCCAGGTGAGTCCTGCTGGATTGCAGGAAAAAAACTTTTTTTTTGTTTTGACTTGGGGGGTCACTCTGGGTTGCTCCATAGAGCTGAGTGTACAAGGAATCCTTACTCTACACCCTTGCAGTATATATTTTTTAATTCAGGACAGGGAACTAAGTCTCTCAGTCCTGTAACGGCTTCCAGCAACATTTTTCTCATTTCTCGCAGGCAATCAGCACGTTTCCACCCGCGGGTGTCAGAATCCTTCAGGAGTGAATTGGCCAAAGAGAAAGAAAAGCTCCCGCCCTACTTATGCTCCCCTCCCCAAGACCATTTTGGGACACTGTAACCCCATCCCCAAAGATGGATATATATTAATTAATGGGAGGAGGTCACACCCCACCCCCCCATCAAAGCCTTGCAAGGTCTTGGAAACCCACCTATGGTGTAAATATAAGGAGATGGGCACTGTTTGGTCCCACTCCCCAAGCCTTGAAATTCCCCCCGGACCCCATCTCTGGTGTCTGATTTCAATAAAAAAGAGATGGGGTCCGCACAGCTCACCTCACTGTTCCTTAAAAATGTCCAGGGACCCCATTTTCCGGTGCCATCTCACATACTGTGTCCCAGGGATCCCACCCACAGGACACAGTAGCTCCCCTCCCCATACCAGAGTGGCGAGGTAAACATATATTTGATCCCATTTGGCAAGAGCATTTTTAAATCGCCCATCAGATGGGAGCAAACGTGGTAGTAAGCTCCCAGTTGGTGGGAGCTTTAAACATGTGCCTGCTGGGTGGGAACAGGCCTGTGTTCTATGTTCCTGCCCACACTCCTTCAGGCAGGGAAACAGAACACGAATTGCTTCCACCTTTAGTGAGTAAGCATAATTAGCTGCTCCCTCCGGGTGGGAGCAATGCTGAATCCCAAAATATGCAAAGAGCCTACTTGGGTCACAGCGGCCCTGGAGCTCCCCCTGCAACTCTAACCGGTCGTGGATGGGTGCCCCAGGTAGGCACCTGGGCGCCCACCTATAATTAATGAAAATCTAGGGGATAATGCTCCATTGGCCGAGAAGGCTCATGGAGGGGGACTGTGGCACAGCCTCCACCCCTTTATAATAACATGCAGCCCATGGGGATGGAACCCTGGGGCTTGATAAAGCTTGGGGAGGGAGACACATGGCCTCCTCTGGATTTGTTTGTATTTTACACCGAGGGATGGGGTTCCAGGGTTCTATTAAGGATCATGGAGGGGGACTGTATGCCCTTATACCCTTATAATTAGCCACAAGGGGATGAGGTCCCTGGGACATTTTAAGGCTTGGTGAAGGGGCCATTCCTCCGTCCTCTGTTTAATTGGTTTTCGCCCTAGGGGATGGGGCCCATGGGGCCTTTCATTTCATTTCAATAAAAAATGCTGAAAACTATGATAGCTGGTGGCTATTGAATAGAAAATGAAAATGCTTACCGATATCTTGCCATACTCTGCATAATGCCATAATAACCTTTAATTTCACTTGTCTTGGTTGTTGGTTGGAGTTGGAAAACCAAAAAAGGTATAATGAATGAGGTATTTTGAAGTAAATCTGCTCCACTACTTACAATAAATTTATGAAATCAGGAATTAGGTACTGAGAGGTAAATGCTCAAAAAATTCCAGCAACGTAAGCTATGTGAGTAAAAAAACTCATTTGTTTGTCTCTGTAGTCCTTCAAGATCATGTCTTCAAACAATAACATCCTTCCAACTAAGCTACCAACCAAGAAATCAACAGGAACAGAGGCTGAAAGGTTTGCATATGAAGGATAGAGGCATGAACGTGGGTATATTCTTTTATCTGGGTCTTTCCACGTTCACAGGACAGCACAGCATCCAAAACATCAGGATGAATTGGTAATCCAATCTGAGATCACTAAAACTGTCTTTGTACTGTTTCTGATGAAATGCCACCCTTAAAAATGCATGAAATCTCACAGTGTCACATATATGAGCCAAATGAATGGAAGCATATATTTAAATATATTTTTAACCCCCTGCTCTTCCAGGACTTACTTTGCATCACAGTCCAGAGACTGGGATGAATCTGAATCAGATTTATCCATACAGGCATCTTTACTTTGGGAAGAGCTCCAATATAGTAAATCTTTCTTTATAGCAGTGGTAGTTACTACTCTTTCTTGGCTTAATCTTTCCCCTGCGTTCACCTCGAGGACAGTAGGCCTGTCTTTTCTTCTTTTATTATCAGGGATGGGGGAGCCTGGAGCAAGGTGAAGAAGATAAAAAATATTGACCATGCTTTTTTCCTGTCATGCTGAGCTACTCAAAATTAGCGCAGACACCATAAATACCACTCACCTCTGAAAGACAGATTAAATATAATAGGAGATTGCAGAGCACACATTGACTCCCGGAGAAAACAATATTTTGCACATGTGAAGTCATGCCTGTGCCATTTCCAGAAACTACACATGTGCTTAAAAGATGAAACTACTCCATCTCAAGACTTTTCCTTAAATTTCTATTCCATCAGCTCTAAATATCACCCCCAACCCAGCAGTCAGATTTTAGTCCTGGGGGAGAAAAAACTGCAGCAGACAACTGCTTACATTGAAAAAACTTTACCTCATCTTGCTATTATGTGGCAAGTATCAATTCCACTTCCCCTGAACCACCAGTCCCACAATGTGAGTGAGTGAGTGACTGGGGTCAAAATAAAAAAATAATTGGCAGTTTTTGCCACAATCCGTTGGGACTCCCGCAGGATTGCAGGACAAAAGCAAGAAAACAAATGGTGGCCAACATTTCTTTAAAAAAACATGGGATGGGGAGCCTGAGACCATTTTGTGTCTGGGGGCCCCCATCCCTAAGGTCAGGGCATATTAATTTAGGGAAGGGGCCCCAAGCTTTGAAAGGCCCTTGGGGTCCCATCTCCCTGACTGAGTTCTTTTAAAAAGAGGAGAGGGCGTGGCTTAGCACCAGCCAAGTTGGCTCCGGGGCCTTCTAGAAAGCCGCAATACCTGCATATACCTGGCAGCTGTGTTACAAAAGTAGCTATCGAGGACCCCAGAGCAATGTCCCGGGGCCGAGAGATGAACATCGTGACCGTGTGCGTGCACTCTTGAGAGCGACGGAGGCAGACCTGTGCAGCTAGAAGGCCCGGAAAGCGATGGCAACGTGGGCAGAGCCGCGTAATCGAACAGCCTCAGTTCAGAGCGTGAGGCCCGGATGTGAAGCAGGAGAGGACAGCGGCGCGGGGATCGAGACCAGAACCCTATCAAAATACATGGTCTGGGCCCGGCAGGAGCGCGGAAGACTCCAACAGATGGAGTGGGTCCCGGGCGCAACCATCAAATCGCCTGACTCGCGCCGGGACCCTCAGAGATGCTACAAACGTTTGAAACATCGGGATGTGGGCCCGAGAGGAGACAAGCCTGCACCAGGGCAGGTGAGCTTGGTTAGCACTACCCACAAGGATGGAGGCGTACTCCGGGCGGCCTGCAGTGACTGTGGAGTGTGGCGGCCAGAGTGTCAGGAGAGACTGAGGGGACTTAATGATAGCGGCGACCCATAGCCCAGTCCAGCTAGGTAGGTTTGGGCTCAAATCTACGGAAATGGATACGACTAATATACTTCCCCGATGGCGAATGTAAGAGTTAACTGATCTATATTTAGAGCCTTTACACTCCATAGTGGCACTCGGCAGGGCTGCCCATTGTTGCCAATGCTGTTTGCTCTGGCGCTTGAGCCGCTGGCCACCTGGACACGAGGAGACCCGCTGGTGAGAGCCATTGATCTGGGTGGGGGTTGGGAAGAACGCATATTCCTGTATGCGGATGACATCCTGCTTTATACCCACAGACCCCGACATACATTCCATAGGCTCATTTATATAGTACAGGCTTTCGGAACATATTCAGGATACTGCATAAACAGGGATAAATCCCTAGTGTTTTACCTGGCTGGTGAGCTCCCAGTCCTGACATGGGCATGCCAGGAGATGGTTCAAATAGAGGTGTTTAAATATCTGGGCATATGGATAACTAAGTCAGAGGAGGAATGCAATTAAATGTATAGGCACAGTTAGACAGACTGAAGGAGGATGCCTCGCATTGGAGGCGATTACCGGTCTCCCTTATGGGCAGAGTAGTCTTATTTAAAATGATGGCCCTCCGATGCCTACTATATATAGTACAGAACACCCCATATTGGATACCGGAGACCTTTTTTTTAACGCTGCTGTGGGGGAGAGGGCAGCCCCAGGTTCGCACTAAAGAAACTTCAGAAAGGAGTATATGAAGGGGGATTGGCCGTTCCGGACATTAGAAAATATTATTGGGCCTCTCAACTTATTTAATATCAATGGTTGGGTATTTGCACCGCTCGGGGAGGCGGCATATAGGGTGGACCGATGAGCAATGCGTAAAGTTAGTTTTCTGACTGAGTTATATCGGAAGGGGAGAGGAAATTAACATCTCCCGATACACACACTGACAGCGATCGATGCATGGCATAAGGCAACTAAAATGACTGTCTGGGAGACCAAGTTCACAGAGCAGACACCACTATGGGATTGAGATCGCCTGGGGGAAGTGAAGCGGCTAGAGGGCTTCCGGAAATGAAGCCATATAGGGATTGATCAACTGGGAGACGTCTGGAAGGGAGGGAAAATTATTGAATTCGACACCTTGTTTGAGGATTTCCAAATGGGGGGAAGTATCTTCTATATCGACAGTTAAGACATGCTCTCCACTGTCATCTGAAGGAAGGGGACCTGATACCGGAATATGCACCACTCAGGGATAGACTCCTCCTAGACCCCACGATTGACAAATCTATATCCCTCACATACATAAAACTTGTGAATAACTTCCCGGACTGCATGAGACTCCTGGGGGAGGCCTGGGAGTCGGATGTGGGTCTGCTTGAGGACGATGGTTGGTCCCAAGTCGTAACAGAGCCCCAGAGAAATAGCTATTGGGGCATGATACAGGCTTATTCAGCTCTGTATTCTACATCGATCCTATGTTTCCCGAATGGCGCAATTTCATATAGGTAATTGTTTGTCCGAATAGTGTGCGAGGGGATGTGGCAAAAAAGGGACATACTTTCACATACTGTGGTCCTGCCCTAAAAAACAAATATATTGAGAGGGCCTGAGCCGAGTAATGACAACAGTTGTGGGGTCCCGACAGAGCCGTGGTGGCACATCCTGGGAGTAATGGGAGAGATAGTATGGCCACAATGGTCCACCACCTGGATGGCCTTAGCAGGTGGGGTGGCCAAAAGAAACATTGCCCGGGCAGGGGGGGCAGGGATGTCCCCGTCACTAGAATCCTGGAAGAGAGACATGGATTGGTGTCACAGGGCAGAGCAATCGATTTTCCAGAGCAGGTGTTGCCCACGCGAATGGGAAAAGATATGGGGTGCATGGGGATAGTACAGAGGCCAATGGTCAGTGTTATAAAGAGTGTAAAAGACTCCTGAAGAAACTATGAGGTGGGTGGCTATTCAGATCTTCCTGGTTGCAGCTGTGGACCGCTGTGAACGATATATTGTGCAATTTATGGTACTTTTTGTAAAAGTCAATCCACCAAATGTATGCTTTTATATGATGCTGATCTGAAGCATGTTTGACGTGTTTAATAAAAGGGAGCGGGGTCCATGTTCTATTAAAGGCTCCAGGAACCCATTCTTGGGGCCAATCAGTTAAAAAAAAGGGGAGGAGGTCACATGGCCCCCTTCCTGAGCTTTTATAGCACCCAAGGAACCCATTCCATGGGACTGGCTCAGTGACTGTGTCTGATCAGCCCACCCCAGAGCACAAAGGTCTCCTTGCCGCACTAGCGAGGGCAGGGAAACATGAGTTGCTGTCATCTGGCGGAGCATTTTTAAATTGCACCAAAGGGAAATTAAAAAATGCTCCTGCTATCTGGGAGCAGACTTTTGTTCTTTTTCTTTGCCCACATGGACGCAGGCAGAGAAACAGAACCCACCGAACCAACCTGTCCAGGGGATTAGGAATCCAGAGCAGAAGAGTCTCAGAGAGGGACCCACGTTGTCCCCTCCACTTTTTTATTGGTTTAGCCTCAGGGATCAGGTTACTACAGGGCAAAATAAGTCTTGGCGAGGAGACAGCACTGTCCCCTCCTCTTTTATAGTGCATTTGGCCACAGCGGATGTGATTCTCTGGGCCCATTAAGGCTTGGGAAGGGGGACTGCACACCCTCCTCCCCTGTTTGATTGTATTAGGCCCCTGAACATTGGGTCCCCAGGGCCTTTTAAGGCTTGGGGAGGGGACCCCTCTTCTATTTTTGGAACTTGCCCCAGAGGATGGGCTCCCCGGGGCCAATTAAGGGTCAGGGAGGGGGCTGCACGCATTCCCCCTTTAATATATATGTTTTGGCCCCGGAGGATGTGGGCCAAAGGCCAACTCTATGCGGCGCATGCCAAAGACTGTGCGCTGCTTGGGGTTGGCAGCCTATTGGGGGTTTGGCTACAGGGCCTGGAGGCAGGCCAAGCCCTTTCGCCAACTCCTTGCCGCAACAGCCAAAGGCTGTGTGCAGCATGCCGTTGGCTGCCTAAGGTGAGTTGGATGAAGGACCTGGCTACAAGCCAGGCCCTGTGACTAATGCCATTACACCCACAACCAAAGTGTGAGGCTCACCAGGTGTTTCCCCAGGGGCAAAGTGGAAAAAACTGATGCTGGATCTCAACTTCCCTCACCCACCTCCTTTGCCCAACAGAGTCAAAGCCAAAGAGGAGAAGGTGGGAAAGAGGGGGAACAAAACAAGGAAAAGGAGCTGCAGTAGAACCCGATGGCCCATCTGGTATGATGTTGCCTATGTTCCTAATGGGTAAAAGTAACAGGAGGTAAGTAAAATCCCTTAGAACTACAAGAGTAATATTATAGGAACATGAGTTTGAATAAATAGAACTCAAGACTAACACTGTTGGATATAAAAGATAGAAGTATGCATATTAATCATTAAGACTGCAGAATTTTAGCATTCTATTCTATCATGATAAGCGTGAACAATACCAACCATAACAGAGACCACTTCTGGATTCACTAGACCCAAGAAAACATATACTATCCTAAATTAACTAGGAAAAAAACAAAAAACTCATTTTCCTAGACATGACAAGAAAATATAAAAATAATGCACACAAAGGTGCTGGGTCAGGGTAATAAAGAATATCTCTGTAATTTACCAAAGCACCTAATACCACTATCTTATTTCACAGCATAAGAGAAGGTGCAACAACCAATCATGGCAGGGGAACAATCTCTATGCGAAATAAAAAAACATCAAGTCAGAAAAGTACATACCCAGATGCTAAGGTATATGTAATACTACCTTATAAGCTGGAGGCTAGGGTTCTTTAAGTAAATACTCTCTGTTAACTCCCTTTCAGGAACAGATAATGCGGTGTGAAGAGAAGCTGTCAGGTGAACAGAACAGCCGACAAGGGAGCAGCAATGCTTCGGACTTCTCCTGAAGAGGAACCAAAACCCAGAAGCGCAGGACCCAGAAGACGATGCGAGAGAACGCAGGAAACTGATCCTGCTCTCTGACGCGGAATCACAAGGTAAGTGCGGGAGAGTGAGAAGGCTACACGGGGATCCGTGTGGAAACGCGAAGCGTGTTACTGTCATATGCCTTCCCCTTTTATGGCCCTAAGCACTGCCCTTGCCTGCCGATGATTGTCGGCTAGCTGGGCTTGCGTAAATGGCCGTGGGCGGGTTTACTGGCAAAGCTGCCTGACACAATGGCCATGCGCACCATGTGGTTGGCTGCCTGTGGAGGACTGTCTCCGGGTGGGTTGATACTGTTGCCAACCCTCTGCTCTTCAAGGTTAAAAGCTGTGTGCAGCGTGGGGTTGTCTACCTGTGGGGGTTTGCCCCAGTTGGGTTGGCTTTACATATGGTAATAAAATATTAATTTACATTATGAACACCTTGAAATACACGGAAAAAAAACACAGGTTAATGTAATGTTATAGTTTGGGGATTATGTCAGTGACAAAATTAACATTTTGAACTCAGAGAACCACAGGAATACACTAGTTATAGTTATATTTATAGTTATCCGAAGTAACTATAACTTATGCCTTAAGGTAACTCTGACTCGTGCCCTCGTCATGTACTGCTAATTACCCTACAAATTACATCATTCATGACATCTTCTGTGACATCATTGATAATATCGCTGAAACATTTGCAATGAAATTATTTATGAGAAACATGTGCATACTTTAGGGCACCAGCTAACTGAATTGACAACTGAACTAACGTCATTGACGACAACACAGTGCATGGTGGGGGATGAGTTATAGTTACTTGAAATAACTATAACTGATACATTTCAGTTTTTGTTGTAGTTTAAAACATTAAGGGCCTGATTCACAAAGGTAAAATGAGACTGAAGTCTAACTTTATTACTTTCGGTATTCACAAAGGGCGTTTACTACTCGTGAATGCCCTTTGTGAATACCAAAAGTCGTAAAGTTCAACTTTTGGTATTCATAAAGGGCATTTACAAGTAGTAAATGTCCTTTGTGAATACCAAAAGTCGTAAAGTTAGACTTTCGTCTCAGTTTACCTTGATGTCTCATCCACCTCAGCTCATTCCTGGAATGTTGCAGGGTGATCCATCTAGCAGAGAGAAAAAAAGGGGATCCTAAAACACAATTTCCCCATTCTTTTTTCCATAGAGAAACTGAACACAGATACCACAAAATCCTGCTGAATGGTATTACACCAAATTTGTCTGAAAGCTAGATCTGGGTGCAGAAAGCTTGTTTTTTGTGATTTGGAGTAAATCTGTTCAGATCTAATTGACTGCCAATAGATGGTGACTGCCATCTTAAGACTCTGGACATAGTTCAGAGTCCTTCAAAATGAGGTGGAAGAAAGATGTGAGGTGGTAAGGTAGGGCATGCGCACCCCCCCCCCATGGTGGTGGGCCAAACAAAAACACCTCCTTACACCTTGCAGGAGAATTGCTGGCTCCTGCTCCAGGTGCCCCCTACCATGTTGGTTCATGGATGAGGACCACTCACCCACCTCCCCTTTAAATTTATGTTTTGGCCCCGGCATAAGGTCATTGGTGTCACTGTTGACAAGGGGATCACTGTGTGTGGCCCCTCACTTTAAAATAAAAACCTCCCAATGGGATGGGGTCCCCAGGGAATACAAAAGGTTCGGGGAGGAGGACTGTGTGCCCACCTTTTTTTAATTGAAGAACATTGGCCCAGGGATTTGGGGGCCTGGGGCTTTCAAAAAATCAAAAAAATAATTGCTGGCACTCACTGGTACCCATGATGGTTGCTGGCAGGGGAGCCAGCGGTTCCATATGGCCTCTTTTGCACCGTCCCCTCGGGCCTCACCAAAAAAGAAAAGGATCTGGGTACCACTAATAGGCAGCGGGACACCTAAAGTAAATTTGAAAAAAGAATAATAAATGAGTGGCAGGAGCAGAGGCACCATGATGCATTTTTTTATAATGTTGTGAAGTGCTGCAGCGAACACAGCAGCCCCCATACAACAACATTTAAAAAACAATAAGTCTCCTGGATCATTGAAATCATGATCCCAGGAGAACATATTATATTTTTTTAAAGCAGGAGCTCCATGCTCTTCAACTACAGTACAAGGTCCTCTTGTGGTTGTTTTCATGATTGCATGTTGTGGTCTTAAAAATGTTAACCCCTTCGCAACTAGGCCTTTTCCCCTCCTGTGCTAAGCACTTTTTAGGCTATTTGGGGTAGTGCGCGCTTAGGCCCCTGCAACTTTTTGACCACATTAGGTATCCACGCCAAATTTGCGTCCTTTTCTTCCAACATCATGAGGATTCTAAAGGTACCCAGGGTTTGTGGATTCTCCTAGAGGGTTCCCAGAAATTAATCAAAATACAGCAAAATGTTGTTGTTTTTGTGGAAAACGGGAAAAGTGGCTGCAAATGAAAGCGTCTGGGTTTTTCTCTGTAAATTATATCAAAAAAGGGTTTGTGGGGCTGAAATCACCATTTCTCCAGCTTTTAGGGAATGACAGATTTTTGTCAGAAATCCAACATTTTTTACACAGTTTTGACATTTTACTGGGACATACCCTATTTTTGCTATTTTTTGGGCTTTCAACCTCCTTCCAGATAATGGTAGAAATGGGTAGAAAATAAATAATAGATCCTGGAAAGCTATACATTTTTGCAAAGTAGGCAAAATTCTGAATTCAGCAAGGGGTCATTTGTGTAGATCCATTAAGGTTTTTTCATGGAAACTAACAGTTAAATATAGGAAAAATTAAAAATTTGTTGAAAAAAGCAGCCTTTTGTGTCAACGTTTTCAACTGTAACTTCTTCTAATTATGACATCTCTTTGAAAGCAATGTACCTTTACATCCGCTGGACCTTCCTGGTTGTGGGGATATATGGGACTTGTAGGTTCACCAAGAGCCCAACGAACCCAGAGTAAAAAACTGAGCAGCATTTTGTAATGTTTTTTTTTTTGTTCCGGGTATATAGAAATTATTGTGTGAAAATGTATACATGGAAAAATTGGTATGAAATACACCTATGTATTTCTGAAATGGGAACAAATTATAGAGTTTAGAAACAGTGCATATTTGCACATTTTCGAAATTGGGAATACTCATACTTGCATGACAATTATTGGTCATTTTTCAAAATGACTTTTTTTTTACACAATGTCTTTCATTTGGAAGGGAGAAATGCATCAAAAATCAATAGTTATTAACAGTTGCTTTACAAATCTGAACTACCCTAAGACTCCCGATAAAAATGGTACCTCACTTGTGTGGGTAGGCATAGTGCCCACGACAGGAAGTGGCTCAAAACCTAAGGTGAACACACCACATTTTCACACTGAAAATGTACACATTTTTTGTGAAGAGTCTAGCTGTAGTCTTTGAACCCTAGCTCTGCCGGCACCTAGGGAAAGATAGCAAACCTATACATTTTTGAAAACTAGACACGCAGGGGAATCCAGGATGGGGTGACTTGACTGGCTCCCACCATGATCTGTTACCCAGAATCCCTTGCAAACCTAAAAATTGACAAAAAAAAACACTTTTTCCCCACATTTCTGTGGTGGAAAGTTCTGGTATCTGCGTGGATCCACAATTTTACACCCACCCCGGGTTGCCCAAAGTCCTACAAGAAAAATGGTACCTCACTTGTGCGAGTCGGCCTAGTGCCCGCAACAGGAAACGGCGCAAAACGCAACATGGTCACACCTCAATTTTGCAGTGAAAATTGACCCTTTTTTGGCAAAGTGACTAGCTGTAGTTTTTGAACCCTAGCCATGCCGGCACCTAGGGAAACCTAGCAAAACTATATATTTTTGAAAACTAGACACCCAGGGGAATCCAGGATGGGGTGACTTGACTGCCTCCCACCATGGTCTGTTACCCAGAATCCCTTGCAAACGTAAAAAATTGACAAAAAAAACACATTTTCCCCACATTTCTGTGATGGAAAGTTCTGGAATCTGCGTGGATACACAATTTTCCACCCACCCCGCGTTGCCCAAAGTCCTACGAGAAAAATGGTACCTCACTTGTGCGGGTCGGCCTAGTGCCTGCGACAGGAAACGGCGCAAAACGCAACGTGGTCACACCTCAATTTTGCAGTGAAAAATGACCCTTTTTTGGCAAAGTGACTAGCTGTAGTTTTTGAACCCTAGCCCTGCCAGCACCTAGGGAAACCTAGCAAACCTATACATTTTTTAAAACTAAACATCCAGGGGAATCCAGGATGGGGTGACTTGACTGCCTCCCACCATGGTCTGTTACCCAGAATCCCTTGCAAACCAAAAAATTGACAAAAAAAACACATTTTCCCCACATTCCTGTGATGGAAAGTTCTGGAATCTGCGTGGATCCACAATTTTCCACCCACCCCGCATTGCCCAAAGTCCTTCAAGAAAAATGGTACCTCACTTGTGCGGGTCGGCCTAGTGCCCGCGACAGGAAACGGTGCAAAACGCAACGTGGTCACACCTCAATTTTGCAGTGAAAAATGACCCTTTTTTGGCAAAGTGACTAGCTGTAGTTTTTGAACCATAGCCCTGTCGGCACCTAGGGAAACCTAGCAAACCTATATATTTTTGAAAACTAGACACCCAGGGGAATCCAGGATGGGGTGACTTGACTGCCTCCTACCATGGTCTGTTACCCAGAATCCCTTGCAAACATAAAAAATTGACAAAAAAAACACATTTTCCCCACATTTCTGTGATGGAAAGTTCTGGAATCTGCGTGGATCCACAATTTTACACCCACCCCGGCTTGCCCAAAGTCCTACGA
This sequence comes from Triturus cristatus, assembly GCF_964204655.1. Taxonomy (NCBI): domain Eukaryota; kingdom Metazoa; phylum Chordata; class Amphibia; order Caudata; family Salamandridae; genus Triturus; species Triturus cristatus. The sequence goes on from NC_140584.1 coordinate 390,604,516, forward strand.
GAAAAATGGTACCCCACTTGTGCGAGTCAGCCTAGTGCCCGCAACAGGAAACGGCGCAAAACGCAACATGGTCACACCTCAATTTTGCAGTGAAAATTGACCCTTTTTTGGCAAAGTGACTAGCTGTAGTTTTTGAACCCTAGCCATGCCGGCACCTAGGGAAACCTAGCAAAACTATATATTTTTGAAAACTAGACACCCAGGGGAATCCAGGATGGGGTGACTTGACAGCCTCCCACCATGGTCTGTTACCCAGAATCCCTTGCAAACGTAAACAATTGACAAAAAAAACACATTTTCCCCACATTTCTGTGATGGAAAGTTCTGGAATCTGCGTGGATCCACAATTTTCCACCCACCCCGCGTTGCCCAAAGTCCTACGAGAAAAATGGTACCTCACTTGTGCGGGTCGGCCTAGTGCCTGCGTCAGGAAACGGCGCAAAACGCAACGTGGTCACACCTCAATTTTGCAGTGAAAAATGACCCTTTTTTGGCAAAGTGACTAGCTGTAGTTTTTGAACCCTAGCCCTGCCAGCACCTAGGGAAACCTAGCAAACCTATAATTTTTTTAAAACTAAACATCCAGGGGAATCCAGGATGGGGTGACTTGACTGCCTCCCACCATGGTCTGTTACCCAGAATCCCTTGCAAACCAAAAAATTGACAAAAAAAACACATTTTCCCCACATTTCTGTGATGGAAAGTTCTGGAATCTGCGTGGATCCACAATTTTCCACCCACCCCACATTGCCCAAAGTCCTTCGAGAAAAATGGTACCTCACTTGTGCGGATCGGCCTAGTGCCCGCGACAGGAAACGGTGCAAAACGCAACGTGGTCACACCTCAATTTTGCAGTGAAAAATGACCCTTTTTTGGCAAAGTGACTAGCTGTAGTTTTTGAACCATAGCCCTGTCGGCACCCAGGGAAACCTAGCAAACCTATATATTTTTGAAAACTAGACATCCTGGGGAATCCAGGATGGGGTGACTTGACTGCCTCCCACCAAGGTCTGTTACCCAGAATCCCTTGCAAACGTAAAATATTGACAAAAAAACACATTTTCCCGACATTTCTGTGATGGAAAGTTCTGGAATCTGTGTGGATCCACAATTTTTCACCCACCCCGCGTTGCCCAAAGTCCTACGAGAAAAATGGTCCCTCACTTGTGCGGGTCGGCCTAGTGCCTGCGACAGGAAACGGCGCAAAACGCAACGTGGTCACACCTCAATTTTGCAGTGAAAAATGACCCTTTATTGGCAAAGTGACTAGCTGTAGTTTTTGAACCCTAACTCTGCCGGCACATAGGGAAACCTACCAAACCCATACATTTTTAAAAACTAGACAACCGGGGGCTTCCAGGGAGGTATGGCTTGTGTGGATCCCCCAACGTTTCCTTACCCAGAATCCCCTGCAAACCTCAATTTTAGCTGAAAAAAATCACTTTTTCACCACATTTTGGGGTGGGAAAGTTGTGGCATCACCGGGCTCACACAAATTTACCACCACCCAGCGTTCCCCCAGGTCCCCCGGTAAAAATGGTGCTTCACTTGTGTGGGAGGCCCAAGTACCCGCGGCAGGCAAGGGCCCAAAACGTAGTGATGCGACATTTGGGATAGGCAATGTTGATGTCGCATCACTACGTTTTGGGCCCTTGCCAGCCGCGGGTACTTGGGCCTCCCACACAAGTGAGACACCATTTTTACCGGGAGACCTGGGGGAACGCTGGGTAGTGGTAAATTTGTGTGAGCCCGGTGATGCCACAACTTTCCCACACCAAAATGTGTGAAAAAAGTGATTTTTCAGCAAAAATTGAGGTTTGCAGGGGATTCTGAGTAAGGAAACATTGGGGGATCCATGCAAGCCATACCTCCCTGGAAGCCGCCGGGTGTCTAGTTTTCAGAAATGTGTGGGTTTGGTAGGTTTCCCTAGATGGCCGCCGAGCACCGGGTCAAAAACCAAAGTGACCCCCCTTGCAAAACCAGGCGGTTTTGCGATAGGCCATTTTGATGTCGCCTCACTACGTTTTGGGCCCTTGCCTGCCGCGGGTACTTGGGCCTCCCACACAAGTGAGGCACCATTTTTACCGGGAGACCTGGGGGAACGCTGGGTGGTGGTAAATTTGTGTGAGCCCTGTGATGCCACAACTTTCCCACACCAAAATGTGTGAAAAAAGTGATTTTTTCAGCAAAAACTGAGGTTTGCAGGGGATTCTGGGTAAGGAAACGTTGGGGGATCCACGCAAGCCATACCTCCCTGGAAGCCGCCGGGTGTCTAGTTTTCAGAAATGTGTGGGTTTGGTAGGTTTCCCTAGATGGCCGCCGAGCACCGGGTCAAAAACCAAAGTGACCCCCCTTGCAAAATCAGGTGGTTTTGCGATAGGCCATTTTGATGTCGCCTCACTACGTTTTGGGCCCTTGCCTGCCGCGGGTACTTGGGCCTCCCACACAAGTGAGGCACCATCTTTACCGGGAGACCTGGGGGAACGCTGGGTGGTGGTAAATTTGTGTGAGCCCGGTGATGCCACAACTTTCCCACCCCAAAATGTGTTAAAAAAGTGATTTTTTTCAGCTAAAATTGAGGTTTGCAGGGGATTCTGGGTAAGGAAACATTGGGGGATCCACGCAAGCCATACCTCCCTGGAAGCCGCCGGCTGTCTAGTTTTCAGAAATGCATGGGTTTGGTAGGTTTCCCTAGATGGCCGCCGAGCACCGGGCCAAAAACCCAAGTGACCCCCCTTGCAAAACCAGGTGGTTTTGCGATAGGCCATTTTGATGTCGCCTCACTACGTTTTGGGCCCTTGCCTGCCGCGGGTACTTGGGCCTCCCACACAAATGAGGCACCATTTTTACCGGGAGACCTGGGGGAACGCTGGGTGGTGGTAAATTTGTGTGAGCCCGGTGATGCCACGACTTTCCCACCCCAAAATGTGTGAAAAAAGTGATTTTTTCAGCTAAAATTGAGGTTTGCACGGGATTCTGGGTAAGGAAACGTTGAGGGATCCACGCAAGCCATACCTCCCTGGAAGCCGCCGGGTGTCTAGTTTTCAGAAATGTGTGGGTTTGGTAGGTTTCCCTAGATGGCCGCCGAGCACCGGGTCAAAAACCAAAGTGACCCCCCTTGCAAAATCAGGTGGTTTTGCGATAGGCCATTTTGATGTCGCCTCACTACGTTTTGGGCCCTTGCCTGCCGCGGGTACTTGGGCCTCCCACACAAGTGAGGCACCATCTTTACCGGGAGACCTGGGGGAACGCTGGGTGGTGGTAAATTTGTGTGAGCCCGGTGATGCCACAACTTTCCCACCCCAAAATGTGTTAAAAAAGTGATTTTTTTCAGCTAAAATTGAGGTTTGCAGGGGATTCTGGGTAAGGAAACGTTGGGGGATCCACGCAAGCCATACCTCCCTGGAAGCCGCCGGCTGTCTAGTTTTCAGAAATGCATGGGTTTGGTAGGTTTCCCTAGATGGCCGCCGAGCACCGGGCCAAAAACCCAAGTGACCCCCCTTGCAAAACCAGGTGGTTTTGCGATAGGCCATTTTGATGTCGCCTCACTACGTTTTGGGCCCTTGCCTGCCGCGGGTACTTGGGCCTCCCACACAAATGAGGCACCATTTTTACCGGGAGACCTGGGGGAACGCTGGGTGGTGGTAAATTTGTGTGAGCCCGGTGATGCCACAACTTTCCCACCCCAAAATGTGTGAAAAAAGTGATTTTTTCAGCTAAAATTGAGGTTTGCACGGGATTCTGGGTAAGGAAACGTTGAGGGATCCACGCAAGCCATACCTCCCTGGAAGCCGCCGGGTGTCTAGTTTTCAGAAATGTGTGGGTTTGGTAGGTTTCCCTAGATGGCCGCTGAGCACCGGGCCAAAAACCAAAGTGACCCCCCTTGCAAAACCAGATTAACTATTGTTCCTACAGCGTGAGAATTTTGGAATAATATTGCAAAGAAAATATGGCAGACATTTTGAGGTTTGCAGGACATTGGGGATAAAAAAACTTTTTGAATTCACAAGAGAGACATCACCATGAGCTCCCATGGGTTTTCGACAATATCTACAGTTGGTGGGTTATTCTTACATGAAAAGTGTACCTTGGCAGAGAAACTAAAGACAAAGATTCCTGCACAACCATCTATTCCTCAAACACGCACACATACTGGTTGGATTTGGCACGAGGGCGAGTCATGGTTCAGTGTAATAAATTTTATTAACAAGAGATTTCACAAAAATGAAATGCACTGTCAATAATTAAATTCACAAAAAACCAAACCAATGACTCGCAGCTCGTGAGCTGTAAAGCCACGTCAAGGCACCAACCACTTTACAGGCCATTCACACACCTTTCATACGTGATACAAACAAGACCATTCGCACCACCAGGCACAAAAGCAACACATTACAAAATTCACAAAAAGGGACAAGGTACACCCTGCTTCAGAAAGACAAATATTACTGCACAGCCATCTAATCCGCAAGCACACACACATACTGGTTGGATTTGGCACGAGGGTGAGTGATGGTTCAGTAGATACAATTGTATTAGCAAGTGATTTCACAAAAATAAAATGCACTGGTAATAATTGAAAGGGTGAGAAACTGAACCATTGACTCACAGCTCGTGAGCTGTAAAGCCACGACAAGGCACCAACCTCTTTACAGGCCATTCATACACCTTTCATACGTGTGAGACATACAAAACCATTCACACCGCCAGCCGCGGGCCCATCACATAACAAAACTCACACCAGCACACAGCGCCATTCAAGGGCCCATCACTTTCACACGTCCACAATCCAGACACAGCAACTACACAGGCTGATGGATTGCGTGGAGTGGCACTCAGCTAGCAGTGTGCGTAGTGACCAGCAGAAAGTCACTACTCACACACAGCCAGCCGAGCGCCAGTCCACACACACCGCTAGCAGAGCGCCAGTCCACGCACACCGCTAACCAAACACCAGTCCACGCACACCGCTAGCCAAGCGCCAGTCCAGGCACACCACCAGCCAATCGCCAGTCCAGGCACACTGGCAGCCAATCGCCAATCCACGCACACCGCCAGCCAAACTCCAGTCCACGGACACCACCAGCCAAGCACCAGTCCGCACACACCACCAGTCCACGCACACCGCCAGCCAAGTACCAGTTCACGCACACCGCCAGCCAAGCACCATTCCACGCACACCGCCAGCCAAGCTCCAGTCCACGCACACCACCAGCCACGCACCAGTCCACGCACACCACCAGTCCATGCACACCGCCAGTCCATGCACACCGCCAGCCAAGCACCATTCCACGCACACCACCAACCAAGTGCCAGTCCACACACACCAACAGCCAAGCACCAGCCTACACACATCGCCATCACATTTAGGATTTTTTTAGAAAAAAATAAAAACACAAACAAATCGCAAATAGATACAAATCTTCAAACACAAAATCAGCAACTAAATACATTGCACTAACACCAACCTTGAAACAGAATCAAATTATCCAAAGAATACAGACCAGGCAGTTCACTTTACCACTCATGAATGCTCCCAAAAATTATTTTGCGTGTGGTACGCTCGAAAACAAGCAGGGACACACAGTGCAGGTTGAGAAGGACAGTCGGGGCAGTACATAAGACTCTCCTTCCGCGTACCTCTTCGCCAACAGACTCTACATCTCCTACTGGGAAAATCTTTTGAGGGTGTGGGAGGAATGTGATCTGGAAAGTGGCGATCTTTCAATCTAGCAACATCCTCGACCACTCCAACTCTAGGAACACTTGCCTGTTCCACTACAACAAGGCTGCCTATTACAGACTCCTGAAACTTAGCAAAAGTCATCTTTGACTCAGGGCAAGAATCCTGGAACACAACAAAAGCATGAAACATTGCCAAGTGGAAAAGATGGATAGCCAACTTCTTGTACCAAATGTAAGCCTTACGAAGAGCAGTGTAAGGTTCCAACCTCTGATCTACTCTGTCAACACCACCCATGTGCCTATTATAGTCTAAAATGCACACAGGTTTGCGCGCTTCAGCGACCTGACCCCAAACAGTCACAGGTGCAGTGCTTTCATCATGGATGGTAGTCAGCATGTAGACATCTCTCCTGTCTGAAAACTTCACAGCAAGAAGCTCCTGGCAACGCAACGCACTGTACTGTCCCCGCACAAGCTTTTGACAAACAAGTTCTTTCGGGAAACCTTTACGGTTAGAGCGGATTGTGCCACAAGCAACAGTGTCCACTTTGGCCAATTCCCTGAACAACCGCACACCAGTGTAGAAGTTATCTACATATAAATGGTGGCCTTTGTTAAAAAATCCTCTACCAAGTTCCCAAACAATTTTCTCAGTCACTCCAAAAGTGGACGGACAACCTGGGAGGTTAATCCTAGATTCCTTACCGGTGTACACCCTGAAATTAGAGACATATCCAGTCCTACTGTCACACAGCATATACAGCTTTATTCCATAGCGTGCCCTCTTACTAGGAATGTATTGCCTAAAAACCAAGTGGCCCTTGAACAACACCAAAGACTCATCCACTGCAATGTCTTTCCCAGGGGCATAAATCTCAGAAAATCGATCAACAAAGTGATCAAGGACAGGCCTAATCTTAAAAAGACGGTCACACTCAGGGTGATCTCGTGGCAACGCTAAACCATTATCAACAAAATGCATCATCCGAAGCAGAAGCAAATACCTGTCACGACTCATGACTGCCGGAAAAATAGACGTTGCCATCAAGGGACTGCTAGACCAATATGAAGACATTGATGGCTTCCTTAGCAAGCCCATCAAAAAAGTTAAACCCAAGAACTTCTTCATCTCTTCAACATTTGTGGGAGTCAACCGGGTAGCTCTAGAGTGTGGCTTAAGACTGGCACTGTTGTCCCTCAAAAACTGTTCGGCATACAAATTAGTCTGCTCAACAATCTCTGCCAAAAACACATCGTCCATAAACAACTGAAAAAAATTTACCGGCAAAAGGTTTTCGGTATTCACTCTAGACCCTGGAACACCAGTAAACTCTGGCAATGCCGGCTGCACCATGCCAGGGGCAACCCAGAGGTCATCACTTTCAAAGGGAAGCCTTGCAGCCCCAGCCTGCAGCCCAGATGCCTCTTGCCGCACTACACCAACGGGAAGCCTTGCAGCCGCAGGCTGCAGCCCAGAAGCCTCTTGCCGCACTACACCAACGGGAAGCCTTGCAGCCCCAGGCTGCAGCCCAGATGCCTCTTGCCGCACTATCGGCACATCAGCCTCCTCCTCTAACACAGGCACTTCATCCGCACTAAGAGTATCTTCATCATCCGATGACTCCATACGGAGAGAAAACTCACTGCCAGAATCGTCCCCTGCCTCCTCTCCCTCAGATGCAGAGTCAGTCTCTGAACCATGGTCAGAGGAAGACTCAAACAGCAAACCAACAACCTGCTGAGCAGTAATCCTGCGGCTAGCCATTATACTTACTAAGATAGAAGACTGCACAAACAAGTCAACAACAACCAACAATGTGCAAACCAAGTACGTAAGATCAATGTACTCAAAAACTATACAATTCAATTACAAGAGACAGCTGCACTCACCAGAACCTACTCTGCAGTGACACAGCAAAAACAAACAATATCCAACTAGAAAGAAGAAAAAAAAAAAACAAATTATTCACAAGACAACAAAATACACATCGAGCACAAATGCACACAGTTTTTGACACTCAAAAACCAAATATACTACTATTATTACACCATTTGCAAAAACAATTCATGCAGAGAAATCAAACACATTTACATTGCACAAAAAAAGTATCTTACCAAACTACACAAACAGTAACGAAACCGCAAACTGAAAAGAGCAAAAGCCTTCACCTAGAACAAAAAAGTAAAAAAAAAAACAATTAGAATTGCAATACACAAAAAATATATCAATAAACATTATAACATGCTATGTTACTACCCAAATGGTAAATCGGGTTGTGTGCCAGGTGGGGCAGAAAACAGCAGGAAAAAAAACAGGCTAATCTGTCCCGGGGCGGGGGGGGCAAAATACATATTATAAAAAATTGCCCCCTGGAAGGGACCCTTGCCCAAGGGGTCACTTCCATCTTTATTAAAACTAATTCCCTGGTGTCTAGTGAGCTTTTCTGCCCCCCCTAGGAGCAGAAACGGACAGAAAGACGATCGATCTGCCACCAGGGGAGGCAGAAAAGTCTTAACATTATTTTGGCCCCCAAGGAAGAGACCCTTGCCCAAGGGGTCGCTTCCTAATGCAGAAACAGACATCCCTGGTGTCTAGTGGGCTTTTCTGCCCCCCCTGGGAGCAGAAACGGATACAAACACGACCGATCTGCCCCCAGGGGGGGCAGAAAAGTCTTACTATTTATTTTGCCCCCAAGGAAGCGACCCTTGCCCAAGGGGTCGCTTCCGAATGACAGAAACAGGCATCCCTGGTGTCTAGTGGGCTTTTCTGCCCCCCCTGGGAGCAGAAACGGACAGAAAGACGACCGATCTGCCCCCAGGGGGGGGCAGGCAAGTGTTCACATTATTTTGGCCCCCAAGGAAGCGACCCTTGCCCAAGGGGTCGCTTCCTAATAAAGAAACAGACATCCCTGGTGTCTAGTGGGCTTTTCTGCCCCCTGGGAGCAGAAACGGACAGAAACACGACCGATGGGGTAGAAAAGTCTAAATATTTATTTTGCCCCCAAGGAAGCGACCCTTGCCCAAGGGGTCGCTTCCTAATAACAGAAACAGACATCCCTGGTGTCTAGTGGGCTTTTCTGCCCCCCCCCTGGGGGCAGAAACGGACATAAACACAACTGATCTGCCCCCAGGGGGGGCAGAAAAGTCTTACCATTATTTTGGCCCCCAAGGAAGCGACCCTTGCCCAAGGGTCGCTTCCTAATAAAGAAACAGACATCCCTGGTGTCTAGTGGGCTTTTCTGCCCCCCCTGGGAGCAGAAACGGCTATAAACACGACCGATCTGCCCCCAGGGGGGGCAGAAAAGTCTTGGCATTACGATTTGGCCCCTGGAAGCGACCCTTGCCCAAGGGGTCGCTTCCTTTCTGCACACAAAGACATCCCTGGTGTCTAGTGGGGCATCCCTGCTCCACGATCGCGACGCTGTGCGCGATCGTGAAGCAGGAATGCCCAGCATTGAGACATCAGGGGAGAGGAAATACTCTTTCCTCTCCCCCGATGCCTCAAGGCATCCCAATTCACCCCCCCCCCCGCCACACCGGAGCGAAACACTCACCTTCTCCGTTGGACGCGCTGGAAGAAATGAATTCCAGCGCGTCCAACGCTTCCTGATGACGTTGGCGCGCTGTGTGTGCTGACGTCATGGGGAAGCGTGGGGGGGCTTGGGGGTGGCAGCGGAAACTCTTCCGCTGCCATCCCCCTCTGTGGGGGCACGATCGATGCCCCAGGGGGGGAGTGCCAGCGCTTCCCCCAGGGGCTGTGCTCATGACGGAGCGGTTCCGTCATAAGCACAGCCCAACCGATGCTCATGACGGAACCGCTCCGTCATGAGCATCGAAGGGGTTAAAAGAAAAACTAAGAGACTTGTTTGTTTTGATTAATTTAAAGACAAAGATAACAGGTCTTTCTTTTAACATTTTTCAGCCCTCACAATGCAATCACAAGAATGGTGTTAAAAGACTCACAGACATGCTGATTTCTTTTTTATTAAAACTTTATTAAACATTTTTAAAATCATCACTATTTTTAAACAATACTACGGGCCTTTGCCCTCTGAGGAGGGGTCTTTGTCCAACCTTTTTGCATCCCCTTCCCCTGTTTTGCTGAGTTCTTTTTTGTTGGCCTTAGAACTCTGCAAACTTTACCACTGCAGACCAGTGCTAAACTGCATGCGTTCTCTCCTTTAAACATGGTGAATTTGGCTAGCACCTAATTTCATGCTTAATTTACTTATAAGTCCTTAGCAAAGTGGTAAGACAGATTCCTAGGGTATTTAAATTAAATGCTGATATTGGGCCTGCAGGACTGATTGTGTCACACACTTAAGTTGTCTTTTAGCATGTCCCAGCAATGCCATTGCAGCCTGTGTGTGTAGGTTTAAACTTCCATTTTGACCTGGCAAAGTACACCTTTTGTCAGGCATACACCTTCCTTTTTAACCTCTATAAGTCACTCCTTGGGTAGTCCCTAAACAGCCCAGAGGGCAGGGTGTGTTGTATTTAAATAGGTGTATATACACTTTTAAGAGGAATATATCATGGCAGTGAAAAACTCTCAAATGTTTTTTTCACTTTTGCAATGCCTACTTCTCCCATAGGATAACATTGGATTGACTTATTGCTCTTAATAAGTTATAAGGTTTGATTGGAAGCAGGTAGGAAAGTCATGCTTGGTGTTGTAGATATTGTAAATGAAAACCCTTTTCAAAGGTAAAGTTGGATTTTAGGTCGCAATTGTGAAAATGGCACTTTTAGAAAATTTACATTTTCTTGTCCTAACAATTTCTTGCCTAAAGGCTGTTCCTGGGTCACATGATTAGGTGTTGTTGACAGTTGGCTTTTGTGTATTTCTCACAAAGATGTCCGAATAGAAAGTATGATTGTTGGCAGAATGAGTCATCTCTGGCAGAATGGGGGTGCAAAGCTGTGATCTACCACACTTACAATTCTAAGGCATTGATTCAAATCACACACAAAGGACTTCACACTAGCCTTGTGTGCCTCCAGGCAGACTAGGAGCAGGTAAGACATCTCTATAGGGAAAAATTCCAAAAGCTTCTCCCACGTTAAAGTAGGTACCAGATATAAAAAGGGGAACCTCAGACCCACTCTTCAGTACTCTCCTGGGCCTTTGAATACTACAGAAGAAGGAAGCCCCTGTTGCCCTGCTGCTTCAGGCCTGTAATGCTTGCTGAGTAGGAATACTGAACATGTGCCCTGATGTCATTTGAGATGTCATCAATAATATCATCAGTGATGTTACTGACCATGTCATGTGTGATGTAATATGTGAGGTCATAAGCAGTGCATTGCCGGGGGGTAAGTTACAGTTAGCTCAGGTAACTATAATTGCTGAATTTCTATGGTTTTGTACGTGTAAAATCTGAGCCTAATTATAATGTTCCTATAACCTTTGATTTTTCAGTAAATTTCTAAGGTTTTTTAAACATTTTATTTCCTAACTATAACGTCCCTGTAACCTTTGTTTTATTTAGTGAATTTGTAAGGTATTTTCAATTGTGTTTCTTAACTTTAATTTCCCTGTAACCTTTGGTTTTCAGGGAATTTCTATGTTTTTATAATTGTTTATTCCTACCTATAATGCCCCTGTAACCTTTGGTTTTTTTTCTATGAATTTGTAAGGTTTTTTAGATTGTATTTCCTAACTGTAACCTGTAACCTTTGAGAGTGCCTGTGTGGGTCTCTGAGTGGGTGTGTGAGTACCTGTATGGGCCTGCAAGTGAGTCTCTGAGTGGTGTGATAAGATTGTGAGTGGATGTGTGACTGGCTGTGTGGGTCTGTGAGTAGGTGTGTGAGTGACTGTGTGTATCTGTGAGTGGGCATGAGGGCTGTGCTATGGATATTATGCATTTGCATATTTATGGTACTAAAATTGAAAACCATGGACTCTGCTCTCGCCAACAGACTGAGGAAAATACAAGCTTATAAAAATGTTCCTTATAGAGCCATTTTAGATTTTAAAAAATACAATGTAAATCAAAGGTTACATGGATGTTAAGGTTGGGAAATAGAATTTGAACAACCTTAGAAATTCACTAGAAAAACCAAAGGTTACAGGTATGTTATCGTGAGGATTTAGCATTTTAAAATTGTACACCCATGGACAGCTAAGGAGGTTTCATCAGTGTGTCTGTTACTGGTGGTGTGGGATGGATGAGTAGGGGAAGGAGTTGTGTATGTGTTTTTCAGGGTTTAGGGGTCGGTCTGTTGTGAGACAAATGGGTGGGTTGAGATTTATTGATTAATAAATGTATTTATGTCTTTAACATGATGATCTCTTCCTTTATTAGTTTTGTGTTTGTCATTACTGTTCATTGATCAATAGAGTAAAACCTGAGAATTTCCACCAAGATTTTGAAAGAGACTCACCTCCAAATCTGGCACATCATAGACAACAAAAAAATTATTTAGACTTGCCCTCACTTTCTCTATATGAGCACTAATGCCAGGCTAATACAACTTTCTTCCTCCTCGTGGGCTGAGCAGGGATATCCATCTCATGCTCCAACAATAGCAAATAGTTGTTGAAGAAGGGTTTTACCGATTTAACTAACTGGCCACCCTTGCAGGTCCAAAAAAGGATGAGGTCACATATAATAAGGTTTCTCATTTGAATTTGAGGTGAACCCTCAAACAACATGAAACAAGACTGGTTCAGCTGTAAGTCCAAGACAGAGGCCAGCACAACTCACCACAGTAGACAGTCATTTAAAGAATAAAGCAATGCAAAAAGTCCAAATATATAATATCAAAAAGTATATCATACAAGTTAAAGATCAATTATGGATCCTCTGTGTTTCATTGATTATTAAAATAAAAGTACACACTTGCTAGCCTGCCGCTGAGCTTTATTCAGTACCAGGGTGTCCCATGGGCAGAGTAGTGGGGATGGTGCCGGTAGCTTTGCATTTTACCCTCATTTTAGAAAGTTTTGGTGTTGCTTACCGCCAAGGTTTAGATCTGTACATGGTGAAAATAGATTATAACACAAAAGATATTGCAATTGGGGTTAAGAAGAGAAGTAGACGAGCAATCAATATATGGGAAGGGAAGATTATGGCAAAGCTGAGTGTGACAGACGGACATACAGTCACTGAGAGGGGCACCCAAATGTGTTATGGAAGTAAGATGAAAGTTAGGGGAACCCAATTCTAAATGTCTTCAGCAGCTTATAGACACCTAGGCTTGTAGCATCGATTGGAATGTAAAATGGAAAGCTTATGCACATTTTAAATCAAACTTTATAATAAATAAAATTAATGATAAATAACATTTTCTAACTGCATCTTCGGAGGAGGGCTGAGCCCCAGAGCAGGAGCACCAAGAAGATTCACTGTAGAAGAAACAATGAAAAGGCAATATTTGAAAGTTGAGCTAAATATAGTGTTCAAAGTCTCAAAGTAAGGAGTATAAACTGGCTTAACTACCACTAACAAAAGGCCAATCAATTAAAAGCCCCTTACAACTAGATGCACATACAATAAATAATTGACCAGTGTTGGACCTGATACTCGTCAGGTAGCAGTTACCGGAACTTTTTTCTTTTTTCACCTTGGTTTTGGTGATTCTCTTATGTGGCCTCCGGCCCTTTGGGCTCTTTCCCACCACAACTCCTGTGTGAAAGTGTGTGCGCCCTTCCAATCCGTGTTAAGGAATGGCGCTGATTTTATGTTCTAAAACACTGGCTGATCTGTCATTGCAGACCGGTGGGTGTGCACTGGTAGCTATCATAAGTAAACTCACGAAAGGCTTGCTAGTGTAGTGCACACCCACATCTATGGTGCTCATGATTGCATGTGCACCCTGCCAACACAGGTTAGTGCATGCGCATAGACACACATATTGGTTTAACCCGTTTCCAGTCTGCTTTGCTGACTTGGGCGGACACACTGGCACTACTGGTGCTGGGAGCTATGTATATCTCCTGCCATTGCAGGTCTGGGTGTGCAATAGCACATGTGCACCCAGGTAGTGAGGAATACCTATATTTGTTTCCACTACCTATGAAGCCTGCTCTGCCCCTAAGTAAATATGGGGAAATGGGTGACAATACTTTGCGCTGCAATGGTGGATTCCAGTGGAGCAGCCTCATGATGTTTCATATCTATGGATTCACAGTGCCAAACCCTTTCCATTGGTTAAGGGGGTTTTGGCATAACTCACTTTTAAATGGCATTTATTGAAAATTGGAATTTTCAATGGTCCAAGAGTCTCGAGACAGAGGAGTCTGGCTCCAGTTGACACCAAGGGTCAGGGTAAGCACATCTGTGCATTCCCCAATCGACAGCCATAAAACATTGACATCCCATGGGAGTGGCAGACCTCTGCCATTTGAGGGCTGAATAAGATAGACTGAAGATTTAGGTTGTGACACATAGCCTCTAGGGGCTGGTTCATTTTCCCACAAAAGTTTAAGCTCTACATTCCAAGGCCTCATGGCAGACAGGCCTACAATTCAGGGAAGACATCTGTGGTTCAAAAGGGAAATCCTTAAACCTCCCGACTTCAAAGACACATGACAGTATAACTATGGGTGCCATCCTCCAGCATAGGGTAAGATACGTTTGTGGGGATGTGGGACTGGAGAACCCAGACTATATGGTACCCATTGTCAGGGTACTCTAATGTGCACATGTAGGATAACTGTCCAAATAGAGACTGGCCTGGGTCGAGGACCTGCTGAAGTGTGACACCCTGAAGAGTGCTCACCAAGGGCCCGTAGGTGGGCCTCCTGTTCTCCCTGAGATCTCAGGGATATCAAAGATATCCCCCGACTGTCCCACACCATCTACCTGTGACATTTAGATAGTAGTAACCTCTCAAGTGCCCACACTAGCTATTAAATCCAAACTGGTTGCGTGGAGTGAGTGTGGACTTAAGACTTTTGTCTGGAGACTGGATAGCCTAGTACACAGCCCCAGAAATCTTGCCCCTACCTGAGGCATGTGGCTCCCATACTGCAGGGACCACAACACTGATAAGTGTCTAGTAGTGGTGAGTGGATTCACTGGTTGTGGGTCCCCGCGTGGCCCATTTCATCGTTGGACCACATTTCTCTCATGTGACATGCCGACTGCATGCTCATTATATGTGGTATCCAATTCACAGTGTGCAACCCTCGGAGGTGGGGATGCACCCGGAGTACTGGCTCTTTCTGCTTCATGTGGCTCTGCTGAATTTGCGCCTATTTGTGTGTGACTGGACTGGTCTGGTACAACCTGTTTTATCATGCACCCGACGTTGTGCCTCATTTCCAAAGAGGTAAGGAATTGCAAATCTTTGTTCTGTGTGATCAGAATTGCCTGGTGCAACCCCACTCAACATGCACTGGTCATTGTGCCTCCTGACCAGGGAGGTGGGGAATTTGCTACGCATCTTGTTCAAAATCTGAAGTGACTTATCCCCAAGTGCACCAGTCCCTGTGTCCAGTTTGCCTGGGCACATCCGGGATCATTGGGTACTGATCAGGGTGCCTCGTCCTACTGAGAGGCTTCCTTGTGTTACTCCTCATTCATCGGTTGTTCTCTCGTTGACCATCATTGCAGCGGACCAGCTGCTCTCGCCACCCCTGGCCCCTCTTGAAGAGATTGTGGTGCCAGGGAGTAGCAAGAGAGTTTGACTGGGTTGAAGAAACGCTTCTGAGATAGGTCGAAAGCGGGTCAAGAGACTCTGTGACTCCTTTGTGTGTTAAGACCTGTGGGTGAACTTCCAGAGTGGCTGCAAACTTCTCCCTTGTTTACATTTACCTCCTAATTTAAACTGTTACATATTACTACCTTCTTATCAAAGATTTAGACTAAGTGTGACTTCACACGTGTGCTGCCTAATGTCCGGGAGATGGGGCTGGTTATTTGCCATCCAGCGGTATAGGACAATAGGGATGAATTTGAGGGTGGAAAGAGGCTTGGGCCACAGAGTCTCCAGAGGATGAACCATATACCTGCCGGATACCATTGGCATTGCAATAGCTTCTCCTACCTTGCTGCCAAGACCTGGAACTCCATACCTCTGCACCTCAGGCAATCACCATTGCTGCCACTAATTAGGAAGGACCTCAAGACCTGGCTCTTTGATTGAACACGATCTGTGTAATGGATGACCCAATATACCCTTGAGGGCTTGGGCAGATAATATGTATGGGTGAGTAGTGCCTTCAAGGGATTTGTTGAGAACTAAGTTGTACAAATTGCCTATAGGATAAAAATATACCTATAGATGAGATTAATCTTGTAATATAGATTTCAAACAGTTATATATTATGCATTAGTCATATATATATATACAGATCTTTTTTATGTTGATTTTAAAGCAGTTAAATAATCAAAAAGAGAAACAGACAAAAGGTGTGTGAGGAACGAAATTCATTTATATCAACAAATGGTGATAAGGGTACCTAAAATTAAGACAGTTATACAACATTAGGGAGGAAGTACTACATTCAATGATTCCTCCACTTCAAGATATATCAAACACTTTTTCAGAGATATTTATACATTTATCTAGAAAGCAGTGTGATAGTCGACGTTTCGGTCTTTAAGTGCAATTTTATAAGACCATCTTCAGGACTGGTTATTAAAAGTTGACCCCTCGTAATTAGTGACTGCAATACTTAGTTCTCAACAAATCCCTTGAAGGCACTACTCACCCATACATCTTTGATTGAACGGCAGTAACCAGACCCCCCACCACCCAGTGTCTTGAGACCCTCACGGGTGAGTAGTCACACTTTATAAGACTCTGATTGATTGATTGATTGATTGATTGATTAAGGGTGGTGAGTGTGTATGTGTTTGTAAGATCTTGCTATGTGGACTGGCTGATACTGTCATGTTCTTTAGGCTAGTCCTGTCATGTATAACTCTTTTTTTAATACATTGTCCCATCTACACGACAATAACAGTTCTGAACAGATGACCTTTTACCTAGTAGCTTGCTCCTTTCTCTTCGACACCAGACTCTTAGCATTCTATCATAATCTCTGTTCCTGACATACATAAATATGTCCTCAGCCACCGCATAAGTGTTCTGTATAAGGGTCACCACTTTTTTCATCCTTGGCCAACAGCCCGCTGTGCATGATCGCATTTGTTTGGAAAAACATTTATGATTGTTTTTAAAACATTTATGATTGTTTTCTAAACATATCTATTCTAGAAGAAACCGTGGCGTGACCACTCTAATATATAAGACTCCTATTCCCCTTTTCAAATCAGAGGAGAATTCCTTCTAAGCTGACATGGGGTCCTGCATGCTGAATGTTCGACAACCAGCAGTCTGACATCCCTTGCAGGGTGTCATCTTCGAAGCAAAGATGGAGTACTTCGTTCTCTACCATCAGGTGAGGAGATGGTTCTTTGCTCTGGGATTCTTGGCTACATATATACAGATATACATCTATATGCATATACATGCTACACATACAGATCTAGGCTAGGTACATTGAGGCAAATTACTTAGGGTGCACAATTTAGGAATATGCAAGTGCTTCTATCTTATCTGAACTTTATATGTTCATCTTCTTAGCACTATGGTAGAAATGTATTTACTGTTTACTATATTGGTACTCACGATTTCTTTTGTATGCTTCTGTTCCCTGATTGTCGCAGCAAATATGTTTTACACAAAACTTACGCTGGACCAATAAATACTTATTGAAATGTCCTAATCGCCACCCTGTGTATTTTCTGAGAATAAGTAAGCACGCGTGACTGAGTGAAAAGTACTGTACTGTTTTCCACGATCCCCTAGGAATCAGGGTTGTCATGTTCAGTAGTTGCCAGAAACTACCTACACCACTGTAAGATACAGGGGGGTGGTAGTGGCACTGTAGAGCTAGCTGATCTAATGGCTGACATATCCTGTGTGGGTGTCTGGAAGCTGTTTGGAAATAAAGCCTCAGTTTAGTTCATCCAAAACATGCAGGTCCTGGGGATTCCTAGGAACTACACGACAATACCTGTTGCACTGTATAGTGGTGCAGGTTGAGTGTGTGTGAGTGGAGTGATCATGTGTGCACCACCTGTGGTTCACGATACTGCCAGGGGTGCAGCCTTATACGATGATTGGTTCCAAAAGCACAATACCTTTTGACATTGAATTTCTCCCGCTTGGCTTCGACTCATGGTGCTGCTAAAACATGTTCTATGTTGAATATAGCACTTTACTACGCAATGTATTGCTTCGCGTTCTATTACAACGCAGTCGTTACAATGACCACGTTGTTACTATGTGATGAATTTACATCGCAAGTCTTTACAACGACTTCAACTAGGGAGCGTGCTAGACTTAGGAATACTATTATTTACTATTCCTACTTCAGTTTGCGCAACAGTAGGGAAGGTTTTGAAATTCATTTTCAATACCTCAGCGCCCCCTATTGGAAGTCGCTGTAAAGACTTATGCATTAAATGCTGTAAATGCATTGTGTACTAACAACCCGGTCGTTGTGACCACCGCGTTGTAAATGTATCGCGGTGTAATGACTGCGTAGTAAAGGTTGTTTCCCTTCTACGTTTTGTGTACGTGTGTAATCTTGATATTTTGCACCTCATAAAGGTGCTCTCTCTCGATTGGGGCGATGTTAGACTAGGAATTGGCCACAGTGTGCATACTAGTGAAAGCATAACCATACGAGTGGGCCATTTACTGCTAGTAATATCTCTGATTGTGGTTTATGCCCAAACGTATATGATGGCCATGTTATAATGATTAAATATGTTTGTTGAATATAAACATTTTTACATACATCCTGTGTGAAGTCTCTTTTGTGATGATCAGTGTATTTACTACTTTACACATTGCCTCTGTAGTGAGCCTGACTGCTCAATGCCAAGCTATCCAAGGGTGAGCACGGGTTATGCAGTGAGTGTAATCACCTGCCCTTGATAGGAGCTGTACTTCTGCCTGGCTGGGGGCATCCCTTCAGCCAACCAGACACTGCTGATTCCAACAGTCACCCAGGTATTAAAGATTTCATGTTTAGCAAAACCCATTATGTCTGCCAAATTATTCTTTTTGCACTTGCTGATAAAGCCATTAGTAGGCATAATGTTTACATAAATCACCTGTTTCCAGTCCATAAGGGTGTGCCTCTTTAAACATGGAAACAGATAGCCCCAATAGATCCCCTTTCTGATTGTGCAGATTTTCTTTTTTCCTGGCAATTAGCAGTTGCTTCCAAAAGGGCGAAGGGGGGATGAGGGGGTCGGCGAGCGGTGGGGGGAGGGAATTAATAATACATTAAAAATAACACTTATCTGGATGCGGCCAGCCACCGCCTCTTCTCTGTCCTCTCTGTTCTCTTCCTGGCTTCTGTGGAAGCAGGAACCACCCAGGCTCCCCTGAGCCAATCACACTGCAATGCAGCATTGTGATTGGTCTGAGCGCTGTGGTTTGGCAATCAAATAGGTGATGGGACCCTGGACATGTTCTCCGCTCAGGGTGCAATGCAGCCTGGGTGGAGAACATGCAAAGTGTGCATGACATTTTGGCCGGCCCAAGATGGTCATGCGCACTAAGAAGTACCTACCATTCCTCCCCCACCCTCTAAAAAGCATAGACTCACCCCAACCTACTGAGCAAGTATGTTTAAATACAATGATAATTGCATTAAGTTATTATCATTTAATTTTTCTGTTTTTTCCTGTTTTTAATTGCTCACTAGGGGCCATATGTAGGAAGCCTAATACCGGTCGGTAACGGACGATTTTCGGTAAATATACCGTTACCGGCCGGTATTTAGGCTTTTGCTATGTAGGGGGATCATTTCAGGATTCGGTAATTTACCGAATCGGTAAAATTACCGAATCGGTAATTTTACCGATTCGGTAAATACCGAATCCTGAAATGAGATGTAGGGGGAGTGTGCCGTGGGTGTGGGGATTCGTTATTTACCACCAACTAAAAGTTGGTGGTAAATGACGAATAGATGTAAAAATGCATTTTTGTGCACTTTGAAGTGTGCAATGTGGCAGACATACATGCCCTTAGGGCATGTATGTGCGCCACATGTGCACACATGGACGAATCAGGGGTGCAACAGGGTGTCAATGTGACACCCTGCCACCCATGATGATGCCTCCCCCATTACCGAATCGGTATTTACCGATTCGGTAATGGCAACCGGCTTCCCATTCATTCCTATGGACCTCCAGGCCCATAGGAATGAATGGGAAGCCAGTTGCCATTACCGAATCGGTAAATACCGATTCTAAAATACCGACACTTACCGATTCGGTATTTTTTTACCTACATTACATTTACCGATTCATAAATACCGAATCGGTAAAATTCGGTATTTAAGAATCGGTAAATGTAATTTACCTACATATGGCCCTCAGTGAGCAGTGGGGCTACGCTCCTCTGCCTCAGAGGAGGATCCCCCACTGCTCCTGGCACACCTATTGAAGATAGAAAGGAAAAAATTGAGAATTTGAGGCAACCTAAAACACAAAGAATTCAGAAGAACCAAGACATGCTGTTGTACAGATTAACTAAAGGCCAATCAAGTAACACTCCCAGAGACAGATAGAGTTGTACTCCCATAATGATCACACAAAGATTTTACAATAGTTGATTTAGCAAACCATATGTCACGTTAATCACCTGCTATTGAAAATTGATTTAAGACAACAGAGGACAGCAATGATTATGACATTTTTGTCATAAGAAGAATCTAGTTCCATTGCATACTTGGAGACCATTGTCCTTTGCAGAGTCGGGGTTGATCCTGACATTTATTTAAATGTTTATTTGACACCACTTAACAGGCCCAAATAACTGTATGCTTGATTGTCTTGCTTACATACTAAGCACACTTGTCTATTTGTGTTTATTTAAGTCTCTTATTGCAAAAAATGAAGTTCTATTTATTTTTTAGAGCAGACATTGTAATGTTCCTTTTTATTTTTAGTTCAGTATGTCCAGTTCATCTTCATTTTCATGGGCTTCCTCTGGCGAATGCTCACTCACCACATTTGGGATGTCTAAGAAATTAACTTTCAGTCAATATTGTCACTTGTAGAGCCTGATCATTTGATGGATGAAATACTAATTCATATTTATCATTGTGAGCCTGTGCACATTTTGACGCGACAGACTGGTCCTTGTGGCAAGATATGCTGGCTATAGGATATGCTAGATATTTTATTGCCAGTCTGGTGACTGTTCTGACAACTTTTGCTTTTTATCATGACAATAGGAAATTTGCTCTTGATCTTGAGGAAATCTTATTTGCCTTATGTAGCATTTGGTGCTCCTTGCATGGCTCACAGCACAATCTTCCTTACTGACTTCCTGGGTCAAAATCTAAAAGGGTATACACACCTCTACTTGTAGAACATAATCATTTATATACACCATGGGCCCGATTCACAGAACTAACTTAAGACAAAATCCTAAACTTACTACTTTTGGTATTCACAGAAGTTAGGATTTTGTCTTAAGTTTGTCTTAAGACAAACTTAAGACAGACTTAAGACAGTCTTAAGACAGACTTAAGACAGACTTAAGACAAACTTAAGACAAACTTAAGACAAACTTAAGACAGACTTAAGACAGACTTAAGACAGACTTAAGACAGACTTAAGACAGACTTAAGTTAGGATTTTGTCTTAAGTTTGTGTTAAGTCTGTCTTTAGTCTGTCTTAAGTCTGTCTTAAGTTTGTCTTAAGTCTGTCTTAAGACTGTCTTAAGTCTGTCTTAAGACTGTCTTAAGTCTGTCTTAAGTTTGTCTTAAGACAAAATCCTAACTTCTGTGAATACCCAAAGTAGTAAGTTTAGGATTTTGTCTTAAGTTAGTTCTGTGAATCGGCCCCATAGTGATCAAACATCAAGTATAGGGTGGAGCCACTTGTATTAAGGTTTGTACAGGGGCATTGCTACTTCACTGTATGATCCTCAAGTACTACTGGGCTTTAAAATGTAATAACTAAAATGTGTGCAAATCCTCTGAAAGGTGATCAATGAGTTGTAAACTATTACTTCATGTTTTAGGAATTCCTGAACAATCATGTTTATACAATGGGGTAAACACAGCATTCCATCTGCAATGTCTTTGACAATGTTACTAGTGTTTCAGTGGAAGCAAATCCACACCTGAGGCCCCTACTCAAAGCCATTGTTAGACAATGATATTAAAGTTTTCCAGGATGTGGTCAGCTGTGTTTTATTTTCCCACTGAAAACATTGCAACTGTTGCAACTGATAAACATGTTTCAGAGCATCAGAATTGGTGACATCAATTGATAACCCTCACTTGAAAGAGACCTAGTGTGAGGTGATGGATGTGTTATCTGGAGCTTGAAAATGAATCCACATGTCTGTAGCGAGCCAAACACACTGCACAGCACTCTCCTTTATTGTCTTAGCAAACCGTTTTAGCACTTTATAGTGCAGCTGAGGCACAACAATGCTTAAAAAATAGACCCAGCTTGGAATCTTCCATTTTGAACATGGGGCCTCTACAAATTCCATAATGCCTTCTCCTTTTACTAATGAAAAGGAAGTCAATATCCAACAACTAAGCCAGGTACTCATTGTAATAATGGAGCTGACTATCATGGCAACAGTGTATCTTCATTGAAATAGTGATTCTCATTCAAAACATTGCTGCTTGGGTTTAAATCTGTAGTTTTGGGCTCATAAATTACCAGAACTGTCAGTTCAGGTAATAAATCTACCTGAAATACCGCTTGCATAACAAATAACAGAAGATACATCTTACATTAAAATGTTTCCCCAAAAATACACAATGTGGAGTAATGACATAATCAGGTTGCCGACTGGATCTTGGGAGCACTAAACTCCATAGCCCCAGTGGTAGAGAAAATAGCTCGCAGAACTAGACCCATGGCTGATTTGTTTAATGAGGAATTGGCCATGCTTAGAAAGAGCTGTAAGAGCTGTGAGCACATATGGCATAGGACTTTTGATCAGACTAGTAAGGAGGCGTATCAATCTGTTCTAAAAACCTACCATGACTGCATCAGGCCGTTGCGGCATGAATTTTACAGAAATAAAATAGAGATGGCTCATAATTCCTCTAGATAGATTTTCTCTGTTGTTTAAGTATTAACATTACTGGATCGAGTTTCTGCAGCAACGCCATCATCTGAGGAAAACTGGGACACATTGGCAGATTTCCTTTCAGACAAAGTTGCCACCATTTACTCTTTGTTTCCAGAGGCATCTTGAAATGTCCTTTACCGCAACACATGGTTTGAGCCTTCTTATGAAAGCAATTGCTTACTCCATTTGAAATCCATCGATGGAGATGAGCTGAAGGTGTGCATGTCTCCTATTAAGTAAGGTTCTTATTGATCTGTTAATTAGTATTTTTTCAGGAAACATTTACATTCAATAAATTTACATTGAAACAGTACAGGGTTATTCGATAAACGTTATACATTTTAAGCATTTTCTGATTAGTTATACTTCCCCTTAGTACATTTTCTGATTAGTGTATACAATGCGTAACAGGTATAAGCATTCCAAATAAAGGAGCCCTGTATATAAAGTGAGCCGTAACAATCGATGTAAAATTGCTGTGGATCACGCTGACACACTCCAGCCCGCTTGTGAACTGTGTAGTCACAAGCTTCCATGTTAAACAGTAGTAAATGGCTATATATTATGTAGTCATAGATCAAACAATTTAACTGGAGGTTAATAACAAAGAGGTAACCAACAAAAAGAAAAAAGAAAAAAATATGTTTGCTGTCACTCCATGCAGTGTGCATTCGCTATAAAATAAATACTAACATTGCCCTGGTTTTCTGATTTGCCTCTCTTCTTGTATAATAATGCACACCTTCAGGATCAACATAACTATGGGATCCATAGTATGTGTGTGCGTTCTAGTTTATTTGCAGATTAAATTTCACCAGTATCATCAGTCTCCTCCTCAGGTCTTTATGCTGATTGTATGACCCAGCAATATTGCATCCCAGTTGGATGAGATAGGGAGTTTACACAGCCCCAAAGTATCCTCCCTGTGGAGAGATACTTCCTCCACTTTAGCCCATTTGAGTATTGAGTAGGACCAGCCCTGTAAGGACGGGGTTTGCCAGATTTCCAGTGTCTTGTGATGAGACGCTTGACTACCTCCTAAGCCAAGGTCCAAAATCTAGTCCACAAATCTAGTAGTGGCTCTAGGTTTCTTGTCTCTTGCTAACATGCTCAGTATACAGACTTACTATGAATTTGAGCGTGCTCTATCAGTGAACTCGGACAGGCACCATGTCACTCCCTCCCAGTTAGCGGTGCAGCGCGGGACACAACCATAGCATATGTAGGATATCAGCATCAAAATGACTGCACCAGGGGGCACCATGCATCTTGTCAATGGAAATACTTGTCAATCTTGTCAATGAAAATACGGATTAATTTTATCTGGTGTAAGATATGTCCTATGAAATATGTAATTCTGAATCAATCGGAACCTTGCGTTGCGGGAGATAAATGTAGGACTTGCTAGTATTGTGTCCCATTCCTTGGGTGTGCATGGATGGGAAAAATCTGTTTTTCAGGAGTTTTGCAGGGGTGTCAAGTATACTGCAATCTGCATACAGAGAGCATCAGCGAACCATCTAGCAAGATGTCTCCCTTCACCCATGACATGTACATACTGCTTTATGAGATGTGTTTGTAACTCTTTTGCAATGTCTCCCCTGTGTTGTTGCCGCATGCTTATCCAGGATGATTGACTAGGAAAATGACCTGGCGGCATTCCCTCTTCCTCCACTAAGTAATCGTGTGTCATAAGCGTGCCATCCTTTTAGAGGTCGCCTATTGTGTGAATGCCCGCCTCATGGCAGGATATGAGTTCGGCCAGCATCGTCCTCCTGATACCCCTAGGCATTCCCAGTAATGGAAGTTCTGGTGCATATGGTGTGATGTGCTTGGTAAGTAACAGACAGCGACTGAAGCAGCAGTGGGCCACCAGTAATAGCAATGGGAGATACTTGGGTGACCTGGTGCATGGGTGAAAAAGATGAAGTATTGCATCTAAAGTAAGCCTGGGCGGAGTTCACGTAGCGGCACTACGTGAAACCCCGCAAAGTTACCAAAAAACTCTGCTCCACCGCTACACGGAGTCCCGTGAGCGAGCAGAGTTGCTTGTGCTGCCCGTTCGCATGACGTTTTCCACCGTACTTCAATGTGGATTGGGTGTTTGGGTGGAAATATCCCACCAACTGCACCACGCGGTCGCACTTGGGCATGGCCTTCATTTTTTTTATTCTGTGTATGGTGCTCGGGCCTACTTTTTCATCCTTCATTAATCTCTGTACCCATTGGCTTTTAAAATCTTTTTCCCGTCTTTTCTTATTTATTATCTACCCTTTGTCTTTCTAAGTGTTCATTTGTGGTTTTTTCTTCTTTACTGTGTGTGTTTTGGTGAGTTTTGTACTTTATTTTTTAGCTTTTCTACTTCCTTATTACTACCCAGTCTTTCCTTCTTTTTCCCTATTTCTTTTTTTTCTCACTTTCCGTTGCGGGGCTAGGTGAGTAATTATTAAAATTATTAATTTTCATTATTACTTGTGTGTTCTATGCTATAGCTAATATTTTTTTCCAAATAATAGCAAGCATGCTGCTTACATGCAGAGAAGTTAAGTTTTCAAATATTATGTAATAATCTATTATTCTAGACAGGTGCTTAGCTTACTTGGCGCTACCCACCTAACCTAGTTATTGAATCGTACTTGTTGCCACTCACTTGGGTTGATGTGATTAGTGATGATTATGTAAGACGTTCTTTAATTAGTTATTTGTAATTTCGTAACCGCATGGTTCAGGCCAATGCCACACAAATGGTGCAGGGATGTTTGTGAACAACATCCATTCTTCAATGGAAGTTTGTGCTGCAGGCCTTTTTTGCCTGCCACACAATCTTCCATTGACAAATGGAGGTTTGCGACCTCCCTATGGCCTATGGGCAATCGCATTGATTTGTAGTACACTAGTGCGGTCATCGTGACCGTGGCGCCAACCTAAGGTCAGGTGGTTCCAGAACCGCATGGCATCCGCCCGACATCATTGTAATCATTATAATAAGGCTCTTAGTGATTAGTGCATTGGCCCGTCAAAGGGGGTTGACTTAAGACTGAGAGATTGCGAATGAGATTTGAGAAGAAGCTAACATCATAATTTGTTGCAATTTATTATTAGTAATTCCAAAATGCAGTTCACTAAATTTGGAATAGGAGTCAACTGGGTAGGTAGGTTTTGGAAATTTTGAATAGGATAGAACGGTCCGCGATACACTACTACTAGTTGATCTGATTTTTAAAAGTTCAATGTTATTGTGATTGACTTTGCCTGTAAAATATATTTTTGGAAAATATTATATATTACCCTTAATCTTTTTTTGTCTTTATGTTTTACGTCAGCATCCAGGGGCAAGAAGAGGGCTGAGGTGGGTGAGGGTCTGAGAGATAGAGCTGGAGGGGCCTCCCAGAGTTCCTCGGCCAATGGCTCTGCTGGCGCCAGTAAGTCCTTCTGGTGTTAACATTAATATATTTATTCCCCTGATTTTTCTGCACCTTTTTGAATAATGTGAAGTCTACCCGTTGATAAATTATTTTTCCAAATTTTCTTTGATGTATCCATTTCTAAATTCTTGTTATCCCTGCATTATCCTATTTACTTATTTTCTATATTTCAAGTTTCTCTATTTTACATCAAACTGTCTCTAGTTACTAGTTTGTCTGTAACTTCCCTTCTTCTGCTTTTTCCAACAGCTTTCCCTCTACACTTTTGTGGACTGCCTAGTGGTGGTAGTCTAAGACTCAGAAAAACCATTGGTCACATAGTACTACTACTACTACTTCTCCTCTGCCGTGCAGATTGCATACTCATTGCCCAAGTAAGGTATTCTACACCTGTAATAGATGAGAAGGCTTAATCACTAAGGGCCCCATTCACAAAAGTAATCTGAGACAAAATCCAAACTTTACGACTTTCGGTATTCACAAAAGGCATTTAGTAACAGTAAAGTTAGGAATCCTAACTTTACTATTACTAAATACCTTTTGTGAATTTTGAAATTTGCAAAGTTAGGAGATAGTCTTAGTTTAGTAGAAGTAAAGTTAGGAATCCTAACTTTACTACTACTAAATGCCTTTTGTGAATACCGAAAGTCGTAAAGTTGGGATTTTGTCTCAGATCACTTTTGTGAATTGGGCCCTAAAGCAGGAGAGTGACAATGGAGAGTGTCTTGATGGACACCACCAAATTTGTGTCTTCTTATTAGCTAGGCCTATTATTATTAGCAGCAGTTGGTGAACTGATGACTGTGTGCACCTTGTCTGGGAGGAAGTATGAGGAGGACAGTCCTATTGCATTTGGCGACCAAGGCCATATGCTATTTTTTTCTCAAAACATCAGACTCATCAATCAATAGCTCCAGCCACTCATTAACAGCTTGCCTCTTGTCTTGACTTCAGGCTTTTTAAAAACTTTCCTACAACAAAATGCCCATTCTGATATTTCTTTTATGGAAGATACTGTTTGTAATGTATCCAAATTGTAGTAAATTATGTGTGTGGTATTTTTTTACTTTGCTATAGAACACTTAATAGGGAAAGATGTATCTGGCATCTAAGAAATGTGTAATCTTTTTTTTTCCAGCCGCCCTGACCACCAGTGATGGGGCCACCACAGATGGCGCTAGCCAGTCTGCAGATGCAGCAGCAGAAGGGGGTGAGCCAGCAGCAGTGCCGGGCGGTGGTAAGTCATATTGCTTGCTTATTATTGACAATTAATTATAATTATAAGCTCACTGTAAAGGTGTAGTCTTGGTGACTTGTGAACTACAGGTGAACACAGCTGGAGTTGAAGTTGAGCTAAGTAACTAATGGCCGCTCCTATCTTCAACTCAGCAGAAAACGTGTCGTGAGCACAACCTTGAACTATGTTTTGTTGAAAAAGGGAAAGATGGAAGGAGAATGGTTGGATAAAATCTATTATATATGACTGAAAGTGAAGGATGCGTGGGTGAAAAACCGGATGCTTAAATAGTTCTATAGGTGGCTGATAGCTAGGATGCATGGGTGAGTGAAGGATGGATGCAAGATTGGTATGCGGGTAGGAACGAAGCTTGCCTGGGTTGGTGAAAGTGCATGTGTAAAAGGATGCCTGCCTGGGTGGGTGATTAGAATCCTGTAGTGGTTTCTTTTGATTGAAATAAACTTAAGAACACATGGGTGGGTAAATGTCAAATGACAAATGTATGTTGCTGAAAGGTTTTTACTTGAGCTTACGAGACTAGAGTGAGACAGAGAGCCATGTCTGGAACATACAGCAATATTCACCCCCTTCTTGCTAACTGAAAAAAAGTCCCAAACTTGGCAGGTTAATTTTCTGGCGCTGCTGGTGCCACTTGTAATGTCAGATGAACTGGTAGGGGGACATGACATTTCACTCTCTGCAGTACCTACTTCTAATGAGGTGGTTGTTGTGGATGTAGGTCGCTGCCACGCATTTGCAAATATGGAAGCTGGAGGTGGTGTTGGTGGTATCTATGTTGGTGGTATCCATGCCACATTCCTCACAGCAATTTGGGATGGGGTAATGTCGATCTCCACTGGGGCGGGACTAATGTCCATGATGACTGGCTCTTCATCATCCTTCTCTTCAACTACCTCCATAACTCTAAGGCTTTTTGGAACCTTCCTTTTCCCTAGTCTTGTGTCGTGGCATGTCTCACTCTCAGACTGACGTGGCTTCCAAGTGGCATCTAGATCATCAGAAGGGGGCTTGCAGAAGAAGCTGATGGACTAACCCTCCTTTTTCTTGCTGTTTATCTGGAAGACAATGGATCTACTGAAAGAGTGGCTTGCTCTTTTTCTCGATCTCCTGAATTGCCCATACTTCGGGAGGAACAACTACTATTGGAGCTGTGGTTGTGTCTGTTGTTGCCCACTTATCTGAGTTTCCTGCATTGATTTGGTACTACTTTGAGCTAAGTCAATTTCAACATCACTGCTCGTCGGTATTGGACTCGTGATTGGACTGGCAGCCTCTGCAACAGACATGGGCTTGCGCATAGGTTGGTGGGGTGGGTCCACTGATGCGGGGTTGCTACTTCCAGCTTGCTCCCCGGATGCAGCTGCTGCAGGCGCAATTTTTGGTTTCCCAAAAAAGGTCTTGGGTGACATACCAGTCTTGGTAAGTGGCAGCTTTCTTGGTACTGGACCTGGTACCTTTCTTTGGGTCCATCTTCAAGATGTCAGCAGCATGCAGTGGCACAAGTTTAAGAGGTGTCTGTGGTCACATGATGTCATGTGCAGCAGGACTTCTGTCTGGCAGTACAATGAGTGATATTGTCTCCTCCTCTTCTGTGCACCTAAAAGCAAAAAAGCAAGAAGAACATCAGTGAAGCGTGGCATTCATTGTTGTGGTTCAATTACTGCTAGTTCAGACAAACAAATATAATATATAACTTAGTGTGTGGTTACACTTGTTAGTGTTATTAATATTATTAAATGTATTACATTTATTACCTCAGTTAATAAAAAAACATAACAATACAGTGTAGCCATTTGTGTGACTTTGACAACAATGGCTTTAATGGTGTACTGTACGCTCGGGAAGGATAGGAAAGAAGAAGAACAACAACAAAAATACAAATGTAACGAAAACGGATTGGCCTTGTGCATTACGTGGGATGCAACATTCAGGGAGCTGCAGCTGACAATAGATGGAGGCAATAAGCCAAGAGGAATAGAGGAAATACATGCAGGCCTATGGCAAAAGCACATTAACTACCACCAGCCATATGGTCACTCACAATAAGCAGTAGGCCTGGAAAACAATGAACTCAAGCAGACCTATATCATGGACACAGACTTAACAAAATGGCCCCTGGCAACATGGGGAGGCTCAGCTAAGACAAATGCTGCTGGCCCACTATTACAAACACACTCACATACTGGCCAGACAAAAGAGGCGTGCTAAACAACACAGCTTTAATTCAACAATGCAAAAACAAAAATCCACAGGGCTAAAAAAAGGTTTTCAAGTTACACAACAATCACACACATCCAACAAATGCATTTATTTAGCACACATGAAGAAAGTGAAATACCAAAATAAACATTTTGCAATTAAATTCAATGCTACCCATGCCCTAAATTATGTTTAAATTCAACAGACACCACAGAAACAGTTGCTTCATGCACCTATGAGTAGCTCTGGGTCTACTGGCTGACTACTGAGCTAGTGAATTAAATAAATATTGGAAACTGATTTTAAAAGATGAAGAAAATGTAGCGAACTGTGCAACATGTTTCCTTTATAAAAAAATAAAAATTACTTACAAAGAAAGAACTAGGCCCCTACTGAATCTACAGGCCACCTACCACAATATTTTTTTTAAAATGATGAAAAGTATAAAAAAAAATGTAGGTGCAATGCCCCAATCAAAGAAACAACACCAATTTTCCAGCTTACTTGTGAAATATCAAATCCCATGGTATATGATGCAGCAGCCACAAAGTGTGATCTTTCCAGCTCCAAATCCAAATGAAAAGTGAACAGGAGATGGACAAAGCACTGGGAGGAGCCTGCTGGACAGGAACAGGAAGTTGGAGACTCTGGTGCAAGTCCTTCTACTTTGAAAAAAAAAAAGTACTCCTTGCACAAAAAAATACAGGCAAGTGTCAATTTGAGGAGTTTTTTAATCCAAATCATCATTTCGAGAAGGTTTTGATGCTGCTCTGGAGAGAATGTTTACTAGATTGCAGATTCTGCTAGTTCGAGATTGCGTTCTTCACAAAACTTCCGTCGGAAGTCCGATGGCGTACCCGAATGACGTGTTTGCAATCATACTCTCTCGCAGGACAGTGCGACTGGCTACCAAATCTTGTGATGGATGAGAAATCTCATTGGTGATCGCTGGCACCCGGTAAGTCATTCCAGCGCACGCAAAAGTGCATTTTGGGTGCACGAACACAAAAAAACCTCTGCTCTGTTACGGAGTGCGGAGTTTTCCGGCAACTCAACGTTCTATGCAAAATGCGGTGTTGCCAAAAATCCGCAAACTCCGCGAGCGGAGCGGAGCGGAGTTTTACCCCCAGGGTTAATCTAAAGTGCATGGAGGACCATTCTCTGCCGTGTCTTACAGGAACAGATGCGTTCCATATAAAATCGCAGAGCATGCATTCTAGTGCATGAAAAAAGGATGGGGATTAATAGCATGGTAGATTGCCGAAGATATAAAAGACGTTGGAGAACCACCATTTTACTAAATGCCACTCTCCCTGCAATGAAAGAGCAAGTGTTTTCCAAAATGCTATCTGTGACATCAAAGAGGTTATCGCTCTGGTGAGGTTGCTGTTTATAAGGTCTCGATTAGTATGATAGATATGAATTCCTAAATATCGAAACATTATTGGCTTCCAAGTGACTGGGACATCGCAATTAGTTTAGTGACGGCCGGATCTTGTGTATGGGAGGCAAAAATTAAACAGGCATGATTTCAGCCAATTAACACACAACCCAGAGAGGTTGGCGATGAGTTTGGGGATGTTGGGTATGTCGTCCGGGACCGATCCGATTTTCCTGATATATAGTAAGATGTCGTCTGTGTATAGCGATGTTGCGTGTGTCCTTGCTCCTAATAGAAAATGTCAGTGTCCTGCAGAAGCGCGTATAGCCATCGCCAATAGTTCAATGGCCAATAAAAAGATAATTGGGGATAGGGGGCAGCCTGTCTGGTGCACCTATTGCCTTTTATGGGCTTTGATATTAAGTTCCCAGTCCAAACCAGTAGGGTTGTTTCATCATATAAAAATTTGACCAGGTGGAGAAAGTACAGGCCAATCCCATATCTTGGCAGTACATTGAAGAGAAACGACCATTCAACGTTGTCAAAAGCTTTTCCCAAATCAAGCACTAATCAGCCTGATCTGGGCCACACATGAGGAGCGCATCTCATTACGTGGAATAGCCTGCACAGGATAAGAGAGGTGTTACGTGCCGGAACAAACCCATTATGATCCCTATGTATCAACTGGGGTATCAATAAAGCTAATCTCCCCACTAGTACTCCAGCCAGTATCTTATAATCTGAATTTAATAGCACAGCGGGCGGTATGATCCTAGTTTTGTGGGGTCTCGGTCAGGCTATTATAGAGTGACCAGTGAAGCTTTATTGAGGAAGTCGGGTAGATGTGTTGATTGTAGTGCCTCTTCATACACCTGGTGCAGTTGCGGAGCTAAAATGTCTACATATACTTTATAGAATTGAGATGGGAAGCCATCCGGGCCGGCACTTTCCCATAGGCTAAACCGTGCATCGAGCCTTGTATATAGGTAGGTGTGATGGGAGTGTCCAACTACAAGAAAGTGCTTATGTCCGAGTCCGACGCTTCCAGTGTCGATTGATATTATTTCGTGAAATGGAGGACCATCTCACCATGTATTTTTATGCTGTGTGTATCACATCACGTCATCAGGAGATAACAGCGCAATGATTGGTCCAGCAGGCGGTGGGCGAGGGATTCATGAACAAACAAAATGGTTTGTACCCTGCCTTACAGTCTTAAGTCTTTGTAAATTCACAAATAGGCTAGTCCTTTTTGATCCCCCATATAAACCCCGGGGATACGGACTAGCTACCTAGTCCTCTCTCTCTCCTTTCATAGTGACATATATAGGCAGCGCACAGCTGCGAGAGATAACGAATACCCACTATGGCCGAAAACCACGGCCTAACCTTCACTGAGGACGAAATCAGTGAGATCCTTGCTGACCCATCCTTTCTGGCAGACTTCAACATCTCTAACACCATAGCTCAAACAACAGACTGGGACACACTAACGGAGAAAAAGCGGAATCGAATAAGAACCATCTTACATGGCGTCATACTGACCCAATATCTACGCACTAATACAGCACCAAGGGGTCTCCTGGTTATCAACGCCCCCAGAATATTCCTGGATGACGCCATCTTTAGGAAAGACTGGGCCCAGATAGCCTGGCACTGCACCAGGGACAGGTTAGTGCTAATCATTAAAACAGCGAAACGTCTCTCCGACGCCATAATTATTGATATCCAAACCACAGAAAACCATTTCAAAACCACACTAACATCATACAAAAAGAAACTCGACGATCAAAACAAAGAGATGGCAGAATACAAAGACTATCTGACCCAAAGCAAAATTAACAAATTCCAAAAAGACCTCAAAAAATTCAGCTATTCCAAAACATACCCATATGCGGAGAATGACTATGTATCCCCGGACAAAACAGATGGTGCCTATGACAGCTCAGGAGACAACACATCCATATTAAGCGACTCGAGCGCAGGTGCCAACAAACAACGCGGCAGAGGACGCCGAGGCCAACGCTGGCCACAAAACTGGCAGGGACCACCACAAACTCACACCTTCGGCCCACCGCCATTTGGACCAATGCAACACACATACTATGGATATCCACCCCTATACCCACCAGGCCCAATGCCCTTCTACCAAGGGAACCAAAGACCCCATTTTTTATGACAGGGCCGCAGAACACGCAGAAGGAGACGGAACCACCAGCAAGTCCAATGGGAAGAAGAAGATCCAGTCAGTGCCAACACCCGCAGCAAAACCCGAGAACAACCAGGAACGAGCAAACAGTGATCCCTGATACACCCACATCCCTGGTGTTTAATCTATCGAGTACACCTGTGACAGAAAGCGAAACAGCGGTCCTTAGTAAAGGCCTATCGTTTGTCCCTACCACACGACTGGACAAATTCAAGCTCCATGTCGAACTAGCTGAGTTTTTTAGAAAGCTCAAACTTAAGGTCTTCTTTGAAAAAGTAACACCAGAAGAAACTACCACCAATCCCAATGAAACAGGCCTTAGGTTAAAATCCACCTTTGTGCCACCTCCTACCAGTGTACCCACAGAAATCTCTACCTTCGAACAAGTAGTCTACACTGACATAGAGAAACTGAACCTTAAAAGAACATACAACAACCTATCAAAGACAGACCGTGACACCATGCAACGCCTACAAAGTAACCCCACCATTGTCATCAAACCAGCTGACAAGGGGGGAGGGATCGTCCTTATGGATAAAACTGACTATGATCAAGAATGTCGCAGACTCCTTAGTGACACACGTAATTACAAAAACACCTGGAAAAAGACCCCACCGCCGAACTGCAAATCACCATACACACCATGGTTAAAAGAGCCAGTGACGCTGAACATATCTCAACCCAAGAGGCGGAATACCTGTTTACCAAGAATGCGAAAGTACCTTACTTTTATATTGTACCCAAAGTACACAAGGGCACCATACCACCCCCAGGAAGACCTATAGTCTCAGGGATCAACTCTCTTCTGGAACCGCTAACTAGGTACTGCGACCACTTCCTGAACCAACTGGTACAAGGAACCCCTACCAACATCAAAGACACTAAACACCTCCTGAACATCATCACTGAAATGAATTTCGATCAAACCACCCAACTACTGGTGGGACTGGACATAGAAAGCCTGTACACCAGTCTCCCACAAGCTGCCACCCTGCAAGTCCTACAAGATGTACTGATGCAAAACCCCTGGATGTACCATACACCACGGCAATTCATACTTGACTGTGCAGCCCTTGCCCTCAAGGAAAACTACTTCGAGTATGATGGCACTTACTACCTACAAACTAACGGAACCTCGATGGGCAGTGTTTTTGTCCCTAGTGTGGCAGGACTGTATGTTCACCATTTCGAGCAGGAACACGTCATGTCAATGACCAACCCATACTCAAAAAATTTAAAGACTTGGCACAGGTATATAGATGACATCTTCCTGATTTGGGAAGGAACACAGGATGTACTAAACGTCTTCCTCACTTGGCTTAATGAGCATGACCCTTACCTACGATTCACGGGCACCTCCAGTGCCACCGAGCTGGCCTTCCTGGATCTTAACATTCGAGCAGAACAAGGGTCTGTGCGCACCACCACCCACTACAAACCAACAGCTAGGAACTCACTGTTGCGATTTGACAGCTTCCACCCCAGACAATCAAGGGAAAATCTACCATTTGGGCAATTCCTGCGGATCCGCAGAAACTGCAGCCACCTAGAGGACTACAAAAGACAATCCCGCACCTTATCACACAAACTACAGGAACGTGGATATCCCAATGCCATTATTGCCAAAACCAGCAAAAGGGAACGCAATATAAACAGAGAATCACTATTGGAAACAGTAACAAAAGACCAAGATCCACCACCCATGACCTGTGTGACCACGTATAATACAGCGTCAAATCATGTTTACAGCATCATCCGCAAACACTGGAAAAATAATCAATTCTGGCATGAGAAAATGGGAGATCCCGCGCTTTGCATTCAAACGTGCCAACAACCTTAAAGACAAACTAGTGTCAACAAGACCACGTGCCAGTCCCAAATCTATGGACAACACAGACCTTAACTGTTGGGGCCTTCCCAAAGTCACTGGACATTATCCATGCAACAACTGCAGTGTGTGCCAGCTCACCAAACCAACGAAAACTCTCAGCCTTGAACCTGGCAAAATCTGGACACAACCCCAACACACCAACTGCAACTACCGTAACCTTGTGTACCTCATAACATGCCCCTCTGGGGTCCGTTACGTGGGCATGATGACCCGCAAAATCAGGACCAGAGTGGTTGAACACAGAAGCACGATCAGGTGTGACAAAAACATCAGCAGACTGACAGATCACTACCTCAGTGCACACCACACCCCCAATGACATGTCCTGAACTGTCATTGAACAATTTGACATTCACCAAACAGACAATGACCGGATCCTTCATAGCAAAGAACAGAGATGGATCTATCGCCTCTCCACGCAGCAACCGGGCCTGGGCCTGAATGACTCCATACCCTGGAGCTCACTAAAACATGAATTTCTTACTCTTGATTCCCCTCCGTGTTAAATGTCCCCCTGTTGTATTGGCCAGTTATAACACACCTGGCACCCCACAGCGCTCTTTAAGTTCTCTCTTTCCCCAGTTAGCGCTCTTTTGTTTTACAACTGTACACTAATCTGTGTGCACTGGGTACAGCTCACCCAGCCATCCCAATGCGCAGGCGCTGACATTCGGCACCGCACATGCTCACAGCAGAGCACACTACTCCCCCGCACATGGGCATGCTCGCAGCAGGATGCTCTTCTGGGCATGCTCACAACAGGATACACTGCTCTCCCGCCCATGTGCAGTACAGCCATGACTGAGCTTGTCCTCGCACAGTCTGTCTTCTCTGTCCTTCCCCGCACAGGTGTTTAGAATGATGCAGCCTGCATTTAAAGCACAAACACGGCCGATGACAGCCCAACGGAGGCC
Organism: Triturus cristatus; assembly: GCF_964204655.1. Classification (NCBI taxonomy): domain Eukaryota; kingdom Metazoa; phylum Chordata; class Amphibia; order Caudata; family Salamandridae; genus Triturus; species Triturus cristatus. The sequence continues at coordinate 390,640,562 of NC_140584.1, forward strand.
GCAGAGACGACTGGAGGCTCAACGCAGACACTGACTGAAAGTATCGTGAGTAAACCAAGCGCTTCAGCTACAAGCCGGGTAAGCTCTTTTTCCACAGGTCCCTAACCGCCTAAGGACCCTTTATCTTCCCAGGGTCCATTCCTCTGCCGGAATACTCCATGGGGCATTTTTGGCAACAAGCCAACGTGAGCATAATCTTCCTTTCATGCACTTTCCACCGTTTTTTTTGTGTGTTGATGCGCTTACGATGCTTAGCCCACCACAAAACTTCATGTACATATGATAACACTCATCTTAGCCATACCACCAATATGGCTACACCATTTGCCGGTTATTTATCGTCTACACGGCACAATAGATATCGGCAATCAATCTGTCTTGTGAATATGTAACCATACTGAGACACTCCCCTGTATGTGTGTCCTTTCATACTTGTTGTATGTCCAGTAATGCTCTAAGAGGGAATCCCCCTCTCACATGTAAAGCACCTTAGCGAGTGCTACACATTTCTCAAAATTACACAATCACTTAAATCTAAGTAATTTGCACCTACACACTTTGGTCCTGAGGAAAGCCAGTTTTAATCATAAAGGCCTGGCTGAAACATGAAGACCACAACTGGATGTAGGAAACCCTAATTAACATTCCTATAACATCCAACAGCCTTTTTTAATGCTATCAGTGACCCAGTTATTAAAATATAATTTAGCCTCGGGTACTGGGATCCCTGCATAGCTTTTAAATCGTCACCTTCACGTCACTACACTGCACACTCAGATACATACCTGCTTCGCTGTACCCAGGCGTCGCAGCACACCCGGGACACACTCGGTGTCACTGGGTGGGCCCGATGATGAAGCATGCCACCAACTAGGTTGGTGGGTGAGGGCTTCATGAACAAACAAAATGGTTTGTACCCTGCCTTACAGTCTTGAGTCTATGTAAATTCACAAATAGGCTAGTCCTTTTTGATCTCACATATAAACCCCGGGGATACGGACTAGCTACCTAGTCCTCTCTCCTTTGATAGTGATATATATAGGCAGCGCACAGCTGCGAGAGATAACGAATACCCACTATGGCCAAAAACCACGGCCTAACCTTCAGTGAGAATGAAATCAGTGAGATCCTTGCTGGCCCATCCTTTCTGGCAGACGTCAACATCTCTAACACCATAGGTCAAACAACAGACTGGGACACACTAACGGAGAAAAAGCGGAATCGAATAAGAACCATCTTACATGGCGTCATACTGACCCAATATCTACGCACTAATACAGCACCAAGGGGTCTTCTGGTTACCAACGCCCCCAGAATATTCCTGGATGACGCCATCTTTAGTAAAGACTGGGCCCATATAGCCTGGCACTGCACCAGGGACTGGTTAGTGCTCATCATTAAAACAGCGAAGCGTCTCTCCGACGCCATAATTATTGATATCCAAACCACAGAAAACCACTTCAAAACCACACTAACATCATACAAAAAGAAACTCGATGATCAAAACAAAGAGATGGCAGAATACAAAGACTATCTGAACCAAAGCAAAATTAACAAATTCCAAAAAGACCTTAAAAAATTCAGCTATTCCAAAACATACCCATATGCTGAGAATGACTATGTACCCCCGAACAAAAGAGATGGTGCCTATGACAGCTCAGGAGACAACACATCCATATCAAGCGACTCGAGCGCAGGCACCAACAAACATCGCGGCAGAGGACGCCGAGGCCAACGCTGGCCACAAAACTGGCAGTGACCACCACAAACTCACACCTTCGGCCCACCGCCATTTGGACCAATGCAACACGCATACTATGGATATCCACCCCTATACCCACCAGGCCCAATGCCCTTCTACCAAGAGAACCAAAGACCCCCTTTTTTAGGACAGGGCCGCAGAACACGCGGCAGGAGACGGAACCACCAGCAAGTCCAATGGGAAGAAGAAGATCCAGTCAGTGCCAACACTGCAACAAAACCCGGGAACAACCAGGAACGAGCAAACAGTGATCCCTGATACACCCACATCCCTGGTGTTTAATCTATTGAGTACACCTGTGACAGAAAGCGAAACAGCGGTCCTTAGTAAAGGCCTATCGTTTGTCCCTACAACACGACTGGACAAATTCAAGCTCCATGTCGAACTAGCTGAGTTTTTTAGAAAGCTCAAACTTAAGGCCTTCTTTGAAAAAGTAACACCAGAAGAAACTACCACCAATACCAATCCCAATGAAACAAGCCTTAGGTTAAAATCCACCTTTGTGCCACCTCCTACCAGTGTACCCACAGAAATCTCTACCTTCGAACAAGCAGTCTAAACTGACACAGAGAAACTGAACCTTAAAGGAACATACAACAACCTATCAAAGACAGACCGTGACACCATACAATGCCTACAAAGTAACCCCACCATTGTCATCAAACCAGCTGACAAGGGGGGAGGGATCGTCCTTATGGATAAAACTGACTACGATCAAGAATGTCGCAGACTCCTTAGCGACACACGTAATTACAAACGCCTGGAAAAAGACCCCACCGCCGAACTACAAATCACCATACACACCATGGTTAAAAGAGCCAGTGATGCTGAACATATCTCAACCCAAGAGGCGGAATACCTGTGTACCAAGAATGCGAAAGTACCTTACTTTTATATTGTACCCAAAGTACACAAGGGCACCATACCACCCCCAGGAATACCTATAGTCACAGGGATCAACTCTCTTCTGGAACCGCTATCTAGGTACTGTGACCACTTCCTGAACCCACTGGTACAAGGAACCCCTACCTACATCAAAGACACTAAACACCTCCTGAACATCATCACTGAAATGAATTTCGATCAAACCACCCAACTACTGGTGGGACTGGACATAGAAAGCCTGTACACCAGTCTCCCACAAGATGACACCCTGCAAGTCCAACAAGATGTACTGATGCAAAACCCCCGGATGTACCATACACCACGGCAATTCATCCTTGACTGTGCAGCCCTAGCCCTCAAGGAAAACTACTTCGAGTATGATGGCACTTACTACCTGCAAACTAACGGAACCTCGATAGGCAGTGTTTTTGCCCCTAGTGTGGCAGGACTGTTTGTTGACCATTTCGAGCAGGAACACGTCATGCCAATGACTAACCCATACTCAAAAAATGTAAAGACTTGGCACAGGTATATAGATAACATCTTCCTGATTTGGGAAGGAACACAGGATGTACTAAACGTCTTCCTCACTTGGCTTAATGAGCATGACCCTTACCTACGATTCACGGGCACCTCCAGTGCCACCGAGCTGGCCTTCCTGGATCTTAACATTCGAGCAGAACAAGGGACTCTGCGCACCACCACCCACTACAAACCAACAGCTAGGAACTCACTGTTGCAATTTGACAGCTTCCACCCCAGACCATTAAGGGAAGATAATCAATTCAGGCACAGGAAAATGGGAGATCCAGCGCTTTGCATTCAAACGTGCAAACAACCTTAAAGACAAACTAGTGTCAAAAAGACCACGTGCCAGTCCCAAATCTATGGACAACACAGTCCTTAACTGTTGGGGCCTTCCCAAAGTCACTGGACATTATCCATGCAACAACTGCAGTGTGTGCCAGCTCACCAAACCAACGAAAACTCTCAACCTTGAACCTGGCAAAATCTGGACACAACACCAACACACCAACTGCAACTCCAATAACCTTGTGTACCTCATAACGTGCCCCTGTGGGCTCTGTTACATTGGCATGACGACCCGCAAAATCAGGACCAGAGTGGTTGAACACAGAAGCACGATCAGGTGTGACAAAAACATCAGCAGACTGACAGGTCACTACCTCAGTGCACACCACACCCCCAATGACATGTCCTGGACTGTCATTGAACAATTTGGCATTCACCAAACAGACAATGACCGGATCCTTCATACCAAAGAACAGAGATGGATCTATCGCCTCTCCACGCAGCAACCGGGCCTGGGCCTGAATGACTCCATACCCTGGAGCTCACTAAAATATGAATTTCTTACTCTTGATTCCCCTCCGTTTTAAATGTCCCCCTGTTGTATTGGCCAGTTATAACACACCTGGCACCCCACAGCGCTCTTTAAGTTCTCTCTTTCCCCATGTTAGCGCTCTTTTGTTTTACAACTGTACACTAATCTGTGTACACTGGGTACAGCTCACCCAGCCATCCCAATGCGCAGGCGCTGACATTCGGCACCGCACATGCTCACAGCAGAGCACACTACTCCCCCGCACATGGGCATGCTCGCAGCAGGATACTCTTCTGGGCATGCTCACAACAGGATACACTGCTCTCCCGCCCATGTGCAGTACAGCCATGACTCAGCGAGTCCTCGCACAGTCTGTCTTCTCTGTCCTTCCCCGCACAGGTGTTCAGAATGATGCAGCCTGCATTTAAAACACAAACACGGCTGAGGACAACCCAACGGAGGCCGCAGAGACGACTGGAGGCTCAACGCAGACACTGACCGAAAGTATCGTGAGTAAACCAAGCGCTTCAGCTACAAGCCGGGTAAGCTCTTTTTCCTAAGGACCCTTTATCTTCCCAGGGTCCATTGCTCTGCCGGACTACTCCATGGGGCATGTTTGGCAACAAGCCAACGTGAGGATAATCTTCCTTTCATGCACTTTCCACCATTTTGTTTGTGTGTTGATGCGCTTACGATGCTTAGCCCACCACAAAACTTCTTGTACATATGATAACTCTCACCTTAGCCATACCACCAATATGGCTACACCATTTGCCACTTATTTATCGTCTACACAGCACAATAGATATCGGCAATCAATCTGTCTTGTGAATATGTAACCATACTGAGACACTCCCCTGTATGTGTGTCCTTTCATACTTGTTGTATGTCCAGTAATGCTCTAAGAGGGAATCCCCCTCTCACATGTAAAGCACCTTAGCGAGTGCTACACATTTCTCAAAATTACACAATCGCTTAAATCTAAGTAATTTGCACCTACACACTTTGGTCCTGAGGAAAGCCAGTTTTAATCATAAAGACCTGGCTGAAACATGTAGACCACACCTGGATGTAGGAAACCCTAATTAACATTCCTATAACATCGAACAGCCTTTTTTAATGCTAGCAGTGACCCAGTTATTAAAATATAATTTACCCTCAGGTACTGGGATCCCTGCATAGCTTTTGAATCGTCACCTTCATGTCACTACACTGCACACTCAGATACATACCTGCTCCGCTGTACCCAGGCGATGAAGCATGCCACCAACTAGGTTGGTGGGTGAGGGCTTAATGAACAAACAAAATGGTTTGTACCCTGCCTTACAGTCTTGAGTCTATGTAAATTCACAAATAGGCTAGTCCTTTTTGATCTCACATATATACCCCGGGGATACGAACTAGCTACCTAGTCCTCTCTCTCTCCATTGATAGTGACATGGTCCAGCAGGCTGTCATGCCTAATCAGCCAGGACAGAAGTTTTCCTCAATGGTCAGCTGTCACGTGTGTTCTCAGTGAGTGTGCCGTATAGTTCCGGCATCTAAGTCGCTCAGTCAGTGTTGCATGAGTTTCATGCACATCTGTTTGTGTTGGGGAACAGGAGGATGTGGAGGCAGCACATGTCTCAATTGTTATCAGGGTGCTCTCCAATTTAAAATAGGTCTGCCTCCACTTGTTTCCTCATTCCACTCCCCAGTCCCAGACATTGCCCCCACAATGTAACCTTTAATGCTTCCCATTACACCAAGGCTGGCGTAGTCATGCCTTTATTGTGTGCAAAATAGTCTTTGATGGCAGTATTAAGGGAATCCCGAGAGGGGGCGTCTTCCAGCATGGCCGGCTGTAAACGCCAGGTGGGGACCAGTTGGGTGCTCTCATTTCCCAGGCCATTGTTATATATTATGGATTGTGGTCTTAGTGGGTGCGTCCTAAGTAATCAGTGTCTGCAACGGAGGGGAGCAGATTGAGCGTGCCTAAGACTCTATCTAACCAGACATGTAATGCATGGGGTGGGGAGTAAAAGGAATACACTTGTGTCATAGGGATGCAATGTCTCCACATGTCTACTAATCCCCACTGCTACGCCCAGTCCCTTAGTGTGGACGCATTGGTGGAAGCAGTTGTGCAGCAGAGAAGGAGAAAAGATCAATCCCGGCCCATGTTTATGACACTGGTAAAATTCCCACCTATCAGCCTATGGCAGACCACATCACCTGGAAAGCACTGATGATAACAACTGCACAAAGGGGCCCTGTTCTACATTAGGGGCATAGATGTTACCCAGCAAGAGGTGTTGACTGTTCAATCTTGCCTTTATGAAGAAATATCTGCCCCCTGTGTCTGTCACCACCTCCACCACAGATAAGTGGGCGCCTGGGCGAATCCAGATCACCACATCTCGAGCATTTGAAGAGAAATTTGTGGCAAATACTTGGCACCTTCACCTATGCTGAGTTTGTACGCTTCAGAGTGTGTCAGGTGTGTTTCTTGTAGGGGGGCAATTTGAGTCTTATGTAAGGGTGGGCGTAGTTCGCGAAGTAGCACTTCGCGAAGCTACGCCAAGTGAAGTTCGCACTACGCGAGCTACGCGTAGCACTTCGCGAACTGCGAAGTAACATGTTCGCACTGTGCAAGATGTTGTTTTCAATGATTGCACAGTGCGGACAAGCAACCGGCACTGTGCAATCATTGAAAATGGCATCTTGCACAGTGCGAGCTGTAGTTTTCTGCTGCTCGAGTAGATTTTTACTCGAGCTGCAGCTTTCTCAACGCGAACTGGTAGTTTCTCATCGCGAGCGGTCGCGAGCGGTCGCGAGCATACGCGACCCCTCGCAATGAGAAACCTGACCTTCTCGCGTTGGGAATCTCGCCGGGAGGTTTATTTTCCATGCTCGCGATCGCGAACAAGGAAAAAGTCTCGCCAGGATGTCATTTTGCTTGCTCGCGGTCGCCAACTTGACGTTGAGGACCGCGAGCAAGCAAAAAATGACCGCAGCACTACGCAACACTACGCTACGCGTGTTCGCACTGTGCTACGTGCAGTTCGCGTAGCGCGAAGTAGCGCGAACTTCGCAAACTACGCGAGCGTAGCGTAGTGCTTCGCCCAGGCCTAGTCTTATGTGTATTGAGGCAGGAATATACCGCATAGTGGCGGGAAGGTGTGTGCAGGACTTGCACATTCCAAGTGAGAATTTGCATATCTGTCAATTTACAATTACGTAATGGATTGTGATACTCCCAGGGTCAAGTCTTGCATGTAGCTATGTAGAGAAACAACAGCAAAATTCTGAAATAAGCGCCTGCAGTGGAACCTGTATAATATGGCCTGAAACCTAAGTGTCAACATGGTGGTGCAACAATACCAAAAGAGTGGTCCTTACAAACAATAGAGGCTGCCCAAATTAATACTCAAACTTTTCAGAATCAACTGAACGCCAAATTAGTGTGGGTGAGAGGATGTTGAACCTCGAGAGGCACTTAATGGTAACATCCCCCAACATTACCATTAGATAGAAGGCTACTGGAGGCAGTACAGCCTTAAGCCAAAACCGGTAGAGGGTGGCCCCCTCAGCTCACCCCAATTCAGGTAGCCATAGTGACACTCAACTGTTCCCGACCTAATTCACCCCACTCAGTATAGTGACATCATATCAGCTCTACCATACATGGAAATGTAAAATGACAGAGGAGAGCAGAGAACAGGTAAAAGCAGGTTTCACATGAAATAATAGCATCGTCGTCTGTGGTGTAATGTCTAGTAAGGTGAGCGAATTAGTGTCTTTTGCCCTGCCACCAGCGTGACCTAGGAACCCCTTTCGTGGTGCTCATTTCTCTGCCGCTGTTACCTGGTCGAGGACCTGAGAACTGTCCGGTGGATTCTAACCAGTCCCATGTATTCTGTGGTGCATCAAAGAATCTTGCCTGGCCACTGGACACCACACGAAGCCATACAGGGAACAACAAGGAGAATTCAATGTCATCCTTGTAGAGTTTCTGCTTCACTTGCAAGAAGGAGGCAGGTTAGCTCTGTACTCCCATAGTATAGAATGGGAAGAACATTACGTGAGCATTCTCTAGCCTGATCTTCTGAAATTTCCACGTTTCACGTAATATTGCATCCCTATCTCGAAACTGTAGGACCTTGAAGATGAACGGGCAGGGTCCCGAGCCTGGTGCCGGTCTCCTGGAAGGAATGCATAATCCTTGTTTAACCGTGAGGTATGACGACAGGGAAGAAGCAGGAATTAGCTCCTTGATGCGCCTCTCCACAAATGACACTGCATCTTGGCCCTCCGCCCCCTCCAGTAGCGCAATTAAGTGGACATTGTTGCACCTCGAGCATCCCTCCACATCTTCCACCCTGTCTTCTAGATGTCGAATTATGGCCTTTCACTCCTGCAGTTGTTTTTCCACCAACTCAGGCACGAGTTTTAGCGCTCACAGGATTTGTTCCATGGTCCCCCCCAGTCTGACAGCTTTCTGTGGTCTGCATGGAGTTCTGTGAGGTCTTCTGCCACACTGGATCTCTCTATAGCATTCAGTATAGCATACAGTCTATCGCTGGGGAGCGGATCTTGGGAGTCCAATTGTTTTGATTCCATTATGAACGAGGAGTGTAAGGAGGTTCTAGATCCAGCACCTTGTGTGCGACCCATTCCTGTGACCCCTGGTATGGCCCAGCCGCAGTGAGTGGTGTCCCATCCACCCCAGTTGACCAGCCAGTTTAATCAGTGATCAGTCGTGAGGGGAGTAGAATGCCAACATACGCTGACCCATTGTGCAGCCCCGTGGGGCCTGCCTGTGTATACCCTGCAGGCTTTGATGTTGCAATATGTCCCTAGGAGCATCTCCTTCACACTCTAGTAGACTTGGACCACCTCCAGAACAATCTGTGCCAGTAGTGCTTTATATCCCGTAGCATCACCTAGCACCACCAAAGGAGTGAGGCCCAACGCATCATTGAGGAGAGGAGGGCTGCTGCACGGCAGCGGGAAGATGTCTTTCCTCAGTTTGTTTTCATGTAGATCCCCCAGTGGGCATACGTGCCAATGCTTCCACTCCCGAGACCTCAGTGTCCCAGTGAGGAGCGACCTTGTTTAATTTTATGCCACCCAGGGCGTTTCTCGTGTGCCAGCAGGGAACCTCCAACCCTTAATAACTTAATCTGTGGCCTCGTAGTGGTCAGCTATGGGGGTGACTCCTCCAGCTGATTGCTCTCTATCAGCCTCTCTGGGGCCACGTCTACGGGTGTTGGCAGCACCACATGGCCGACTCCTCTTCAGCCGGCCCATGTGACGCTCAACAATACAGCTTCAATTATGCCTTCCGGTCCCATTTTCTGCAATGGCCCTGTCCCAGAACCAGAGGGCTTCCTTCAACGAAGCCAGTCCCATGTAGTCAGCGTTTGAGAAAAGAGGGACAGGCATTGTACACCGCTTCTCGGCTCCCCACTGCTAGGCCTTGGCTCGGGCCCTCTCTGGCAAGTGTAGGTCTCCGCTCTCCCAGGGATCTGCTGGGTAGTTTTCCGCAGTTGGGGCTCAGGCAATCCCTCAGTTCACACTGCTGCTGCGCTTCAACTCATTGCCGCAGCCTTCGGCAGCTATGTAGTTTGCTATCCAGAACACCTCATACTTTTCCTCAGCTCCGTGCCTCGTTAGTGCACCGACCTCAGATCTTCCCTCTGTATCCGCAATGATCTGGTGACAATTAGCAGTTTTTCTTTCCCCAGGACATCCCTGTGAGGTCAGGAAGCCGCCCTCATGCCAAGTGCCACAGGATGCAGCTCTACGGTGTTGGCCATAAAATCTTCAGGTGACTTCTATCTTTCCTGGATGGTCACACTTTCCAGGTCCTCCAGAAGCCTTTCTGTTCTAAGGTAGTTTCTCTGTCACAGGGGTTCCACAGGGCTCCTCGCTGAGCCCTACCTTATTTAATTTTTTGCATCCACCCCTGTCAGACATTTTCATGTAACACAGCTTTGAAAGAATATTGTATTACAATGATACCCAGTTGCTCGTTACCTTGTCATATAATTCTGCTGCTGCGGTTGACTCTCTGAGGTCTTGCTTGTCAGAGGTGTCTCATTGAATGGACATCAACTGCCTGAAGTTAAACGCAGGTAAAATGGAGGTCCTGATTATTGGCAAGAAGCCCTCTATATGGTCCTCTTCCTAGTGTCTGGAGAGTCGTGGGCCCTTTCTTCAGCCTAAATCCAAGGTTAGAAATGTTTTTTTTTGGTTTGACGACAAACTCACTTTTGAAAGTCAAATCATAGCCTTAGGGGGCAAGTGTTTGGCATTATTAAATCTCTCAAAGTTGTATTCATCTTTCACCTATCTCAGCCCAGACGACAGTGATCCAGGCCTTAGTGGTTTCTCAGATGGACTACTGCAAAATCTTATATCTGTAAGCTTCTCAGGCTAGGATCAAGAGACTCCAGCGAGTGCAAATCTTGGTGGCTTGCCTTCTGCTCAAAGTCCCTAAGCGTGCATCTAAGGGTATGGCACTTCAGAAACTGCATTGGTTCCCGGTGAAGAAGCGCCTCTCTTTTAAAGCTCTTTGCTACTGTTATAGGATTCATAAGAAGATTGTGGTGATGTATCTGCATCCTCTTCTCACTTCTTATTCGCATAGGAGGTGCCTCAGGTCCTCATAGGCACTATTAATGTGGGAGCACAGAGTGAAGAAAGCTCACTCTGGCGTAAGATCTTTTTGTTTTCATGCATCTTAGCACTGGAATTCCCTTCCACTGCAGCTGAGGCAATGTATGTCAAAGCCTCAGTTATGGAAAAATCTGAAAAGATGGCTCTTTTAGGCTTCTTCTCCTCACTGGCTACTAGCTTTTCTGCTATGAGTTTGTTTATTGGGTGCCACCTTCTTCACTTCTTATTGGGTTCGCAGTAGCTCTTACCAGACAGGTCTCCCAGGCTCTAGTGACAGCTAATTCACAAACCTGTCTCTATTTCAGTCTTATCACTTGCAGACAATAAACAATATGAAAGAGCAGAGTCAGACTTGACCATTCAAGTGAATGTGTTCCAAGTCTACATAACATATAATAATAATATGCCTATGTGTAAACTAATTGTTCGACTGGGTACTAGTAAGGGAAAACTCAATGAAAGCTACAGAAAGAATGTTTTTCAATGCTAAAAACAGCTTTGATATTCAGAATAGCTAAAATAAGTCTGATATAATCCACTACCACAAGACACAAAGACCTATGTGATATAATAAAAATGTGGCTTCCAAAAGGACCCATGTAACCCCTATGAGAGTAAAGTGGAGGTTGTCAAAATTGATTACATTAATTTTAATAATAACTATAGAATTCACAGGCTACAAGCAACTTAAAATGAGGCAGCATATCTGTGAACACCTAAAGGGTCAAACTTTGAATATTCTCAGAAGAATGTTGTTAAAAGTGGCAGAAAGCAATTAATATTCAATCATCAAACACATACTGGTTTCACAAAATGGTGGAGCACATAGCTTGGCAAAGAAGGCATGGAGAACAAAGACAAAATAGCCATCTACGATATACACACTGGCCTTTCTTAATTATGGATGGGCACATGGCTTGTCAAGGAAGAAGGCTTGGAGAACAAATTAAACATGACTTCCTATCAGATACACACTGGTTTCACAAAATGGTTGGGACAACCACAAGGCTTGCTAAGGACAGACTGAACTTATACAAGCGTTCACATGGAACTCATATATGAAATTTACAGTAAGACAGCAAAAATAACTGTCAAGGTTAAATCAAGAGGGATCCAGTATGTTGTGGTTATCTTCAAACATTTTAATTCAAATGATTGTGCATGGAAAATGCAACTATGTAGATAGATTTATGCAAGTGTAAAGTGCACATTACGCCATGTGACATACGATAACTAAAAACAATTGTGAAACAGAGCGTGCGATACAGGTATATTGGTTTAGCAAACAGTCATATACAATATTTTTCTCTGAAAATACAGAAAAAACTGAGTGCCCAATTATAATGTCAGTCGCGAAGCCTCCGACCGCTCGTCGGAAGCTTTCCGACTGCAGCCAGAGGCTTTCCGACCGACCTGGTCAGTTGGCGGTCCGACCGCTGAGTACGATGTCAGCGGTTGGAGCGTAAAACCGACCGGTCATTCCGATGCGGTTCTGACTGACACTTGGAGTCTTCCGGCTGGTCGGACCCACAACGTAATCCCCTATGGAAGGCGTTTCTGCCTTCGGGATTACAATGTCGGTTTTTGACAGCCTTTCTGGGCCGGCCTTTCCAACACTGAAAGGCGTTCAGAAAGAAGCCTATGGTTTGTGGCCCAGGGGGTACCTAGGGTGCCCCCTTGTAAATTCATGCAATATTTGGCAGGCCCCATGGGGATCCTGCCACAGGGTGCAGGGTTTACCACACACCCCCATTACTTTATGGGAGTCTGTATTACAGCCAGTTAACGACCGTAGTACAAGCTCCCATAGAGAAAGTGGAGTATGGGACCCCACAGTGTTCGGTTGCATCATAATCAGGTGGTCAGAACCACTGACTTGAAGTCAGTCAGTCCTGTTTTCACCTCGGTATGAGTCAGAGGTAACTCAGACCGACATCGTCCTCTAAGTTGGATTCACAGAGTGTTCTATTAACACTGCAGAAGTGTCAATGGTGTTTTGACCCTGCTGAGGTATAAAAGGGTCTCTTCAGGATTGAGAAGGGCCTGGGGAAGTGACAGCATAATATAAAAATTAGCGCTGAGATAAAGTCTCAAGTAGCCATAATGTATAATGGGAAGAAAAGGAAAAAAACATACTGGTATCTCATATTGTTAACTGGATTACCAGTGGGAACTATGTCTCAGTCTGGGGAACTGTGTCCCTGTCTGGGAATAAGAAGTGCAATCAAAAGAGTGCAACAATTAGAAATAATACTCACGGGATTGTGCCTAAAGTATGGAATGAATAGGGATAGCTGATTTAGTTGAAGCAAGAAAAATACCTTGCAAATAAGTAACCACATTCAGCGCATTTAAGCACACACGCATACCCATAGAGTAATGGGACACACTTAAGAATTGGCAGGGGCTCTAAAATGAGAGACGCTCTCCGAAGCAGTCCGATCGACAAAGTCATGGAGTCCAAAGAAAATGTGGTGGTCTTCCCTGGCGTCATTTCCTCCCCACACCCCAAATAAAGACACACATCCATATAGGGCAAAGATTGCACAAAAAGTTGCCCAAAATGTGCCTAGACTCTGCACCTGCCCATACATCACCAGTAATGCAGCAGTGAGGATGTATGAAAATGAATTAAGATAAAAAAGAATTATAGCAACTAAGCACAATGGAAATTGACACAAAAAAACAATTAAACCTTTTCAGAAATCCCGAAAATACAAACATTCCCAGGCAATAATTACCCCAGCTGAAGGCTTTTAAAATTTGCAGAAAATACACATAAATAAACCATCTCTCTCACACACACACATTAGACACAAACCCATTGAGAAGAAGGCAGTTGAGAATAATTGAAAATAGATGAATACCTGGACTCCTGGTACTCCTCCACCCACAAACAGCTACATGTAGACTAAAAAATACCCTCACTTTTTCATAAATTCAAGGCCATCCATAGACCTGTATAATATCTCTATCACAGCAGCAGTGAAAATGTGAAAAATCACTGGAATAACTGGAAGAACAGGGAGGAGTTTTCCAACAGGAAGAGTAAGATGTCACTGTATGTGCTCTCTAAGGGATTTCCCCAGTAAAAACACAGAAAATGGATTTGGCACTAAAATAGTTGCCAGAATGGGGCTTTCAGTAGCACCGCTACAATTTGAAAAACAAACACTGCGACATTTATTCATGTAGAAGCAGGGCTGCAATGCTACGTTGACTGAGAGAAACAAAATAACTCAAAAGATACCATTCACTAATATATAAAACACAGAAAATGTGGTGTTTCGGGGAAACTAATGCTAACTTTAATATCATCCGTGTTAATTAAAGTGATTTACAATAAGTTTGCTAATTAATTTTGCCCTTGAAACAAGAAAACATGACACCCTCAGTGCTCTTTAAAAAATGGTACCTGAGCAGAATTTTCCGAAATTAGCTGGTGCAAATGGTGGAAAATCGGGAAAGTCTCGGTAAATTCCAAACTCTTGGTTTCCTCGCTCTGTGGTACAAGATTAACTCAAAATAAAATTGAAAATCAAATTGGTGCCCAGCGTCAAACAAAAGAGGGGCAGATTTACTAAAATCTCATGCAGCGAAGCAGGCAAAAAAGCTGCACTACATTGCACGAGAAGCAGAGAGCAGGAGAGCTCCACATGTACAGAAATATGGCACTCTGCTCCATTCTCCCTAGCGCAGGTGCTAAAATTAGCTGCTGTGCACCACGTACACACCTTTGCACCATAATGCAAGGGTGTCTGTGTGAGTCTAGCATAGGTTTTGCACTGAAAGGATTGCTTTCTAGTACAAAATACTAAGCTCAGACATGGGGGTAGGTTTTAAAAAATTTTGCACTGTGTTAACATCTCAAATTGATGAAGTAAAGTTTTTTTACCACTTTACTTTCCAGCACAAAACTTGTTTTGCATTAGAAAGTACCCTTAAAGTAAACCAAAGCAGCGCGAAGCATTGCTTTGCGTTACTTAGCACCAAGGGGGCTTTACACGTGTGGTACATGGGTGATCATATGCACCCATCGATGCTTTGTGATGCAAAACCCTGTATACCAACAATTGTAGACCGGGTTTAGTGCCAAAAGTTAACGCCATCTGAAAGGAGGCGTTAAGAGGAGAAATATTTTAATTTCTCCTTTTTTTAAAAATACTTTGCATGTGTGCTGCACTGTGCAGCACACATACAAAGTGGGAAAAGTGTTTGAACTCGTCCAGGCATAGTATTTTGAACAGGATGCATACCCTTCCTGTACCAAACCTATGCTAGACTCAAGCTCGCACCTTAGCTCTATGTTGCTAGGGTCTGTGCCTGGCATAAGGCAGCGGAACCTAGTGCTGGCGCTAGGGAAAGGGTTGGAGAGAGCCATATCTCTGTAGATATGATGCTCTCCTACGCCCTCCCTGTTGCGCAACACAGAACGGCCTCTTTGGGGCTTGCACTGCGATCTGGCCCTAATTTTAAACCATTTCCCACTTTGTATGTGTGCTTTACAGTGCAGCACACATACAAAGCCGGAAAATGAAAGAGAAATTAAAGCATTTCTCCTTCATAACGCCTACTTGACTGACTATTTTCTGACACTAAACCCTGTGTACTTTATTAAGTAAATAGGGCTTAGCGTCAGAAAGCCTGGGTGTTTGCATGGGAACGCCCATGCACCACCCATGGTACGCCCCCATGGCGCTATGTAATGCAAAGCATAGTGCTGCTTTGCATTACTTTTTAAGTATATAAATAAAGTAAATAGGCACAAAGGTGTGTGTGAGGTGCTCAGCACAAAATTCTGCGTTGACGCCAGGGAAAGGGGAGGAGAAAGCCATATCTCTGTAGGTATCGCGCTTTCCTGCTCTCTCTTTCGTACTCAACACAATATTTTTGCCTGCTGCACTGCGTTGCATGGGAATTTAATACATCTGGCCCCTCATTTTAGTGGCATGGCTTAATAGTGAAATCTTGGGCATCTTGCGTGATGCGAAATACCCAAATTATGCGATTATGCTGGTGTAAAAGAAATTACACCGGGGCTTAATTCAAATAACCAAAAGCAGGATGAAAAAAGTGCATGGAAAGGTTTGCTTAGCGTCAAAACCTACCTTTTCCAGGAGATTTTTTCTGTAAGGGGTATTTAGCTGGCTTTTCTCGTGCAATGGTTTTTGGGAAGAAACCGGTGCTCCCAATAGAAGCTCACTTCTTTTGCAACTTTAAGAAAGACAGAAATTACAAACGTTTTGGAATTTGGACCACAGAATTAAAACGTCGTCCAACCCGTGGCCAATCTTTATGCATTACAGTTTGTATGAAAGTTGCCCTTTTTAGATAGGGGGCCTTGTTCTTACCTACAATTCTAGAGGCTTTACCATTTGAAATTACGTGACACCACCAAATTACCTGCCACTGCCTAAACCTATCCACACATGCTCTCAGAACATGATTGCTAAGGCATTGTATTATTTTGTCTGATGATAGTAATTTGCAAAATTGGAGTGATTACAGCAGCATGCTATTCCAGCAAGTTTAGATGTTGAGGTCAGCAATTTTCATACATTGTCTTACTAGGTAACAAACTAATAACTAATGAGAAATATGTGATTAGAGGTCAAAATTCCACCTCGGCTTAAATGTAGTTATGAACATTGAATACTTCGAATTTGTTAGCATAGCTCACGATTTTGCATTTAATCACCGAGAATACTACTATATCAGAATATTTTAAAGGCTTCAAATGTAAATTGTTTTTAGGTTTAAAAAAAATATATATTTCCTTACACATAAATGCAGTGCGCAACTAGTAAATCTGAATCACACTTATATGTGTGATTAACAACAGATAGTTTCATTCTGTAGCTGCGTGATGCACAATAGTTAGTTTTGCACTAATGCTTCACAACTTAAATTTCCGGGCTACCGTTTTAAGAAAGGGGGTGTGGAAGATCAAAAAGAAGTGCTAGATTTATGACGAGGAAGTAAATAAAATTCAAAAGCCATGACGAAGCGAGAAAAAAGATCTCATCTCTCTGCATAAGTTAATAGTAGGGTACAAGTGGTGAAGTCTGTCTTGTTAAAAAGTCAATCCGTAGTGTCATTTAGACGCTAATTGCGAACTGCCAGCCCCTAAGGTCAGTGGATTCCAAGGCCTTAGTGGCCCTGTCAGAGGGCTCTCTGCTGGCCTCCATCTCTAGGCCTACAGTCGACTAAAGGATGAGTGAAATGCTGAGCATGTTGTTTTCTTCTCGCTCAGCATTTCTGTTTGTTTTGCACAATTATGCTTACAAAGCAGAATTGTGCTTATGTAAACCAAGCAATCTGTGAACCTGACATGGAGGGAGGTTTCTCCCTACAAGTGGGGGTCACTGATATGCCTGGACCGCTATACTGAGCCTTATCTATTACATATGAGTCTTTGGACGTTGTCCTCCAGAACTAGACAAAACAGGTCTCTCTGCCCGTGTGGCGTTTGCGGCCGGGTCACTGCTTTATATACATGACAGTTGTAGGTGCTCGTGTGAGTGCCCATGGTGACATGCTCTCTATTGCTGGGTTTGACAAAGGAAGGGCCATGTCTTTCTATCACAAGCTGGTGCCCCTTTTTATGTGTCCACGCTAGCTACATCCAGGGCCCATTATCTGCTTTTAGAAACCCAAGGTTTAGGCCCAAACCCCACAGTTATATCGGCCTAAAACAAACTATGCGTTCCCTCCTTTGGTCTCTGTAGTATTTACTATACAAATAAATGACTGAATATCTAAAAAATTGAACTGCAAAGATTCTACAGTTCTGTCCGCTAAAGACAACTACAAATGGAAATGGTGCTGCAGCAGAGACAGGCTCAAGACCACACGGTTGAGTAGATCTACTGCCTTCCACATCACCCGGTCTCCTCCGTGGCTCCTACTGGTGCTCTGACCTTCCTCTCACCTGCCCACTCCATCTTTTTCATGTCCTCAGTGCTGTCATTTCCGGAAAGACCAGGCCTCAATCATGTTTGTACGGTAACAATAATGCATCATGTGCAGTGGCACCAGAACCCAAGTCCTGAGGGGGCCACTGAACCATGTTTTTTGCTTTATTCTACTACCCATACACCAGTTGAGGGGGGGGGGCATTTTTCTACTTGAGTTACGACCCATGGTACCACTGATGATCCACTGCTCGCAATGGTAAGTGTATTACAAGCCCTACCCACACATTCTTGGCATACACCTGGATTATGGCTCGCTTCCATCATGAGGGCACAATGGGGTCACAGTTGCCTTTTTTAGGTGGGACAAATTGTGTCCAGAATGTTCCTGTCGTTGACAATGTGCAAATTGCCCATTTTTGCACCATCCCGTGAGCAACAGGCTGTGCATTTCTCTGCTATACTGATCAGTGCTTGCCCTCAGAGTGCAATCAATATTTCCTTCTTCTAGAATCTCTGCAAGTATTTAAGCATTTTTAATTAAATGTCAAATTAACTTTTATGAACTAATTGCTTCCTGGAGACAGAAAAATAGACCTCTAGTAACGCTCAGCTTCACACAGTTTCAGCAGGGGAGTCTCTCTTCCCACAGCTCACTGATATCAGTGCAGAACTGAGAGACAGTTGACAGCGCGTCTTTTGAACCCTATTTTATTCAAGGCAATGGACCTCCTCCCCCGCCCCCTCCCCGGACACCTCTTGGGTGTTATGGCAACTTCAATGCAACCCTGAAGCCGTTTAACAAGTCAGTGTTGTGAGTGGAGAAATTCAGACTTCACGAGATGAATCATTCATTACTGAAGCAGTCACCTGTACCGCCAAGTACATGCGGGGCAAGAAACAATTAAGAATTTAGCGCAGCCAGCAATAGGATTCATTGGGCCTATTATAGCTCATCAAGGGAAGTGATGTCAGGCGAGCCCCTGAGAATGACGGATTCCATTACAAGAAACAAAATGACCCATTAAGAGCCCCGACACAGCCAGAGACCTAGTCAGAAGGGTTAGGTTTGACGAGCAACGCTACTTTGCTCACTGAGGCTAGGAGACACTTGAGAGGCTGCTGGGAACACTTTGTGTCGTTACTCAGTGGCGTAACGAAACTTGAGGCCCGCCCCTGCAAAAGACACGGAGCCCCCCCCTTCACCAGTCCACCACCTACTACTTTTGTTGAGGGGGGCCCCCTGGAACGCCCCTCCCACCCCCGCACCGCGGGGGCTGCGGGGATTTCTGTTAAACCACTACCATTTACTGCCAGCCTTCCTACATCCGTAGCAACCTTGCTCTATACTAGGAGTGAACAGGAATTGGAATTGTTTGGAGTCATGGGAATGCAGAACAGGCCTGGGCGAAATGTAAGTTATGTGGAGTAAAAAACTGTAGACTCGGTCACTTAAAGCCCTGCCGATGCGCCAACTCACTATGGGGCATATTAACAAGCCAGGCGATAAAATTATCGCCGCTTTAGCGGCAGAAAACTGCCGCTAAAACAGCGATAATGAGCTTGATAATATGCTCTATGGAAATCCAATTGAAGCCCATGTTAGATGTGAAGCAGCCGCAGTCGGTAGTAGGAGTAACGGCAGGGCGGTGACGTGGGGAGGGGGAGGGGCAGGGTGGGGGGTAGTAAACTATGGATTACAGAGGTTTACAGGTAAGTTAACATATAAATTAATAAAACGAATTTCGTTGCGTGCACTGCATCGCATTTGGGTATGCAGTACACGCAACAAAATTAGTTTTATTAATTTATATGTTAACTTACCTGTAAACCTCCGTAATCCATAGTTTACTACCCCCCACCCTTCCCCTTCCCCTCCCCACGTCACCGCCCTGCCGTTACTCCTACTACCGACCGCAGCTGATGTGAAGGACATCTAACATGGGCTTCAATTGGAATTCCATAGAGCATATTATCAAGCCCATTATCGCCGTTTTAGTGGCAGTTTTCTGCCGCTAAAGCGGCGATAATTTTATCACCTGGCTTGATAATATGCCCCTTAATGACGCGCCATTCATGGTACAAATGTACTGCATTTTACCACATATGCACAATTTGTTGTAAACATTCACCGCAAATGTAATAAATGAAATAAACATAACACGAATGATTGTTGTTCACGGTGCTTCTGAATAAAGGCATCCTCGTACCAAAGCTTGATGCGAAGACACCTGTCATGCTAAAATATAGTGCAAAATGACAGGTTTGTATTTCTCATAGTTACGCTTAAGTTTGTGTAATTTTTCTGTAATTACACAGAAGCAAATTACGTGAGTTTCGTAGACCCCTAAGTCAGACCCTCTTTGTGTGATGTAAAACATGATTTTTCTCAACCAAACAAACATAAAAATATAAAGTTCTTCTTCTACTTACAAATTTATAATATGAATTTATCAAAAGTATCAAAAGCAGCTTCAGCTGTCAAAAGAACTTAAATTGAAATGCCAATCATACCATTACTTCTTAGCTTGTGAAAAAAGCTATAATAAAAAAATATCTAAGGGCCTGAATTGGAGTTTTGCAGTCTGACTGCCTGAACGCCGTGGCCTCCAGGACACCGCATCACCGGCAGTCTTCTGGCCACCGTATTCCAAGTTGACTGGCGGGCGGCTGGTATGCTGGCAGCAGTCTAGCAGTGGCGGCATGCTTTGGCTCCCAGAGTGAGCCTGAAGCCAATTCCGCTGCACTGTAGGACCTGCACTGTTGTGCGTGCACTGTTACCATGCACCATGTTGTGCAGCGCACACAGATGTGCCCCCAGCCACAATGCCCAATGGGCGAAAATACATGGAGGGCCCAATTTTGGGACATCCCTCTTTGCCTTTCTGCCAAACTTTTGATGGTGGGATCCCTGCCATGTAAAGGCTATTGGAAAGGCAACTCGTAATATGCACTGGGGTGCCGGCATCAGCACCACCTCCATTAATTGCCACTTTACACACCACTGCGGGAACCAGGATCCTGGCAGTGGTCTTGTATCAGCTTGGTTGTGGTCGGACCTCCACTCTCATAATATAGCGTTTGGACTGCCAAGGTCGTGGCGGTCAGTCAGTTACCACAGGTTCGGGGGTCTCGGAACCGCTGAACTCATAATAAGGCCCTAACTTTTTAATGATCTGTTAGTATGGTTTTGCAATAGTAATTGGCCCAAATGCAGATTTGGATTTTGTTTGAACTTCCTAATAACCCTGGGTGTAGTGGGCGTAGCAGGGCTATGCGAAGGTCCACTGAGTCTCAAATAAACTCTGTGGATCTCTTGCGAGAAATGCATATGCACATTCGCGCGCGCATGTGCAGTTTTCACCAGGATTACTGATACGGCGAGGAAGAGGAGGACTGCAGACCGGGGATGCCGCAGTATAGAGGTAAGTGGTTTTAAATGTATTTTTAATTAATGTTTACTTACTTGTAATAGTGGGGGTGGAGGCGGGGGCTGGCCAGCTCCACTCCGCAGAGTGCGGAGATTTGCCTTCTCCGCGTAATCTGCGGAACTCAGAGAAGGCAAATCTCTGCACACTCCGCGGGCGTAGCGGAGGTCTCCACCCGAGGTTACTTCTTAATGCAGCAAATTTAGGCACATATTAAAGATAATTTTGAAGACATACTGCAATCGCTCTGTTGGGTTAAGAAAAAGACATCTACACACTATTAATTTGGACATAAACATAATCACACACAATTTATATTGTGATCCTGCTGTGATTAATATAGAGTTTGAAGAGAGCTTTACTACAAAATCATTATCACTTTATTGGTGATAAGATTTCACCGAAACCCTCAATGATACCCCGAACCCTCAGCATGCCTCTACATATCTCATGAATGAAATGAAGGATCTGTGCTGTAGGCAGAGAGAGGGTTCAGTCCTGACGAGAATTGTGACTAAATTCCTAAAAGGTCCAAAACATTCCTATTCAAAAAGGTAAACTGGTTTCTCTGAAAATTCCCTATCTCACCCTTGGTAGTTTGGCTTATGAAGCAAGGCCAGAGAAACTGCGTGCAACAACCATTCAATCAACTATACAGTTTTGAAATAAAGAATCAGCTTAAATGTAAAGATAAACACTTGGGGACTCATTTGCTAGTTTTTGACACCGGGCAGGGCAGAAGACAATTTGCTGTGCTGTCCTGCTTCAAAAGAAAAGGACAGGAGTGCGCCATATCTATGTGATACAGCGCATTTCTGTCCTCTTCCACTGTGCTGGCGAACTAGGGCTGCCTTGCACTAAATGCAGGTACCCTTGCACCATGGTGAAAGGGTGTCTACATTGTATGAATGATTGTTTTTGTGCAGAATGGACAAATTCCTGCACAAAAACAATCAATGGAAGCGTTTTCCTCCTTCTCCTGGGGAGGCATAGGCTTTTGACGCATTTCCAGGATCCTTGTAAATCTGTACATGTGTCAAAATCCATGGGTGTTGCGTAGGAACACCCACTGCAACTCACATGGAATGCCTCTTGGACACAAAGTAAGGCAACGCAGTGACTTGTGCTGCTTTGCCTTATTCCAAAACCTATGAGGCCATAAAAAAGCCATGCAAAGTGGCTTTGCATCGCTTTGTTGAAATGGGTCTGTACTAAAAAAAAAGTGACGCACCGGCATTGCAATGGGCTTGTAAATAAGCCATAGCACACACTGGAGGGGGAGACAGGGAGCAAGAAAAGGGAGGGAGAATAGGTCCTGTACCAATGCTCCTAAGATAACTACACGTACAATAGGGTAACAGTTCCTAAGGGAGAACGTGCCGATATGGTCTGCTGCCTAAAGGGTAAGGGACATAGCAACAGGGAAAGTAAGGGAGAGGTTTGTGATTGAGGATGTGGTGTAGGCCAGGTACTCCTAGATGGTATTCAAAGTGCCCTCACACACCCTTGCGGGTGCAAAGCATCATCATCGGGCGAAGCTCCTCATGGGGGTGGCGCTGCAGTCCCTCACGGGCCCTACAAGAGGGCTCTCTGTCGGAGATCTTTTAGTGGAGTAGCCGTAGTTGTGCATGCGGGTGTGTGGGGAAATGTGTGATGTGGTGTGTCTAAAAAGACCCTCTGGTACCCTGAACTGATTTATTAGTGAGTCCGTAGGGTCTGAGTAAAATCTAACGGGGAGTAGTGCCTAGGTCGCACTGTAGTGGGTAGGGGAAAGAGTTAACAATCCCACTGCTCTCAACCCGTGTGTGAAGTTTCAGAGTGAGAGTGAGGATGTAAAGAGGGTGGTCAACATGTTTTCGCGCTGCCCGTGGTCCCTAATGGATCCTTAGCGCTTCGTCAGGACCTTAGTGAGAAAAGGAGAAACTTAGATAAGGGAACAGGAGTGTCCTATATTCCCATCAAAAGTGGATGGAAGCACGAGTTATTCATGTCCCATACGTCGAACCCGTCTTGATGGAGGTCCAGACTGTACCGGAAAAGGACCATCTTTCCATCCACTTTTGATGGGAATATAGGACACTCCTGTTCCCTTATCTAAGTTTCTCCTTTTCTCACTAAGGTCCTGACGAAGCGCTAAGGATCCATTAGGGACCACGGGCAGCGCGAAACATGTTGACCACCCTCTTTACATCCTCACTCTCACTCTGAAACTTCACACACGGGTTGAGAGCAGTGGGATTGTTAACTCTTTCCCCTACCCACTACAGTGCGACCTAGGCACTACTCCCCGTTAGATTTTACTCAGACCCTACGGACTCACTAATAAATCAGTCTAGGGTACCAGAGGGTCTTTTTAGACACACCACATCACACATTTCCCCACACACCCGCATGCACAACTACGGCTACTCCACTAAAAGATCTCCGACAGAGAGCCCTCTTGTAGGGCCCGTGAGGGACTGCAGTGCAACCCCCACGAGCAGCTTCGCCTGATGATGATGCTTTGCACCCGCAAGGGTGTGTGAGGGCACTTTGAATACCACCTAGGAGTACCTGGCCTACACCACATCCTCAATCACGAACCTCTCCCTTACTTTCGCTGTTGCTATGTCCCTTACCCTTTAGGCAGCAGACCATATCGGCACTGTCTCCCTTAGGAACTGTTACCCTATTGTACGTCTTGTAAATAAGCCCCCTAATAATAATTTGATAAATGTCAGAAAATTGTATCAAAACTTACAAGGATATAAAATCTTGGTCCAAAAAAAAAAAGAATTAGAAAAAACGTTTACTATTACACGGCAGAAAATGTGAAATGTAGGAAAGTGCCCTTTTTGTATATTCACTCCCCCACTTTTTTGCTCCAATGCTGATGGTTATGACTCTGGAAGTATGCTGGAGCCTGCTGGCCAGGCCCTAGTGCCAGTGCTCTCTCCCTATCTTTGAATGGGCAACCCCAATTAGCGAAGACTTTAACCCCGTATAAATCCCTAGAAGATGGTACCACTGGCACTCAGGGCATGAATGTTAAAGGGGTCATCAGGGCCTTAAGCACTGTTTGTGCCACCCTGGGCGACCCATGTAAATTGATGATAGCAGTCTTGCCATTTCAGACTACAGGAGCAGTGCAAACTGCTCGAAATAGACTTTTTCCTCACTATGTGCTTCATTACTATGCCAGTCCGACCGGCTTACACAGTCCTGTTGGAGGAGGTCAGACCACCGTAATACCATCAGAAATAGTCGCTCCAACCACTGTATTACGATGCATTCGTATACATTGATTTCTGACCGTCATGGTCCTTTCAACTTCACCAGGAAATTATGACCGGGTGGGGTCGGAAATGCCCAATGGAGGCAGTCAGAGACCAGACTGCCTCACGAACCACCCGCCCAATCACGATGTGCTTTTCAGACGAGCCAACTGTGGCTATCCAACCACCCCATCAGAGTTGGTGGAAAGGAAGGGGTAAAAGGACAAAATTCATCTGTACACAGCTTCCCACATACTGTGCCGAAATGGAGCCTATCACACACGTCCTGCCACTGTTGTAGCTACTCAATGATGTCCAAATTCAACACCATCGTAGAAGCAACCACTTATAAGTGTTACTAGATGCCTCAGCAAATCGATGATGCACTATGAACTCTGCAGCTGAAACACCTTCCACTGCTGCAGTTGTAACTGTAAAGTGACTCACAATAGACCATTCACTGTCTCCTCATGTCAAAAATGAAGCATCATCATACTCCAATGCAATCGAGCCACAGGTGTTGTTGTTGCAGTAGCTAATTTAACTAACAACTATTGGCAAATCCAATAGTTTTGGCATGTTTAGCTGCAATGTAACTTGTTATATCACATATCTGAATGTTGGAAAATGGCAGAAGTAGTAGCATACCATACTTGTGGGACACTGTGCCAATCACAGATGTACAGCTTATGTGCTTGTAAGCCACGCTCCCGTGAGACTCCCCAGTACACTCATCCCACTCAAAGTCCTATTGTGGAGAACACCAAAGAAACAAACACAACTTTCACAAGAATATTTTCATTCACCACAAAATATAATGCAAAGTGCATGTGTATGTGTCAGTGTGGGCAAGTAAACATCCCAGGTGAAAATCTACACACACTTCATATCACCTGACTGAATCCACTCCTAGCCAACTACGTCCCACACGATACACCAATCATGGTTTGTGAAACTACATACAACCCCTGGAGCCACGAGACCATGGATAAGGCTTGGGGCATTGTATCCGTGTCCAAACATATTTTGTGGGCTCCTGTATGCAACATCACAGAATATATGTTCCCATCACATCTTCATGATGCCCTCTATGTCCAGGTCACTTACAATTTACAGCACAGGCACATTGTCACAAACTCCACATGTGTGCACATCTCAGAAGCAGCTGAACTGATGTGTGCAATAAACAGTGTCACAAAACAGCAACTCCCCATGAATAACATAGCAATAATCTTCTGTGACACCCTCACATTGCTCAAAAGATAGGCCCTGTTATGACAAGTAGAAACAGACGAATGAGGAACCATCTCCTCTGTCTTAACGATCGCCTTCGGCGACATCCTTTGAAATAATTTGCCACGTTTCCAACCGGCTGGTGGAGTAATCGTGAGAAGAATTATACTGTTTCAGACCACAACCTTCGGATGTAGGTCACCATCGTTATTGTAACCAATGGATTTCAATCAATTTTACATATAGGATCCTTGATGTCAATCAGTTGCGGCTGCCAATCCTTCCAACAGTCCTGAAGAAGACCCGCCTTTGACGAATATTAAGCTACGCATTTTTCAAGGGCCGAAACGTCAACGTGATTATCACACTAGTCCATGCAGTTTCTCTGACCTGAATACAATATAACATTAGGGTCGAGCATTCATGCGTCAATACTTGGACAGGAAAATAAATATCTTGTTGTTTTCTTCATTCCTTGTGTCTTGCACTTTGTACTTCACCTATCACCAAAATGTCACTTATCCTGCATTTTGCTCACTGTTACTTCGCCGTATTTGTATGGCTTTTTTGGCAGCCTTCTTCATTCTGTGTTGCCCTTAAATGTCTACGTAAACCTTTCACTTCTGACTAAGTTACTTGGCATTTTTGGTGTGTTCTCTGCTGATTTCTTCTTATTATTTATTACTCTTGTTTGCTTTTAGAAAATTACTGTTTACTCCAAATTTGAAATTGTTTTCAAACCTTTTTAAATTAAAAGTCCAAAGGTTACTGTACTATATACATTGAGCAAAGTAATTGAAAATTTCCCGATGGAACCACTTGTTATATATATCTGTTGTGACATCGAACATACATCGGTATGGATGTTTAAGGAACATAAAGCTAAAGCACTGTGTTGGCCCTTCACACATCAACCACATGAAAAATGTAAGTTAGTGAAATGGGATCCCCAAACACCACAGTGTAAAAGCTTTGAAGTCAACAATCTAAACACTCCCTGCATATTTGAGTTCCCCAAACCAGGGGGACTTCTGGAAGGCTATGTGCCAAGGCCACAGACCATATTGCACCTGCCTCAAAGTCTCCATGTGCACAGGACCTGTGACATGAGGTATATAATCGACAAACAATATTGTCACAAAGTGGTATGCACATGAGGCTAATGTGTAAGTACAAGTCCTTACATAATAGACTGCAGAAACAGCAGTTGGCAGACATCTGTTAGATGTACATGGAAAGAGCACACATGAAAATGGTTACATGTGCATCCAAAGTACCAATTAGGTATGACAATTTAACACCCCCTTGTGTTGAGAAAGAAAGACCTAATTTGCACACATTACACACATATCCACCCTACATCTCAGGCAGTACTTCAAGCCGAAAGTCGTGGGCATTGCCAAAGGCAAGCTGAAATACTTACCATATCAGATAACACCCAATGAAATGTATGTTCCAATTGGAACTCATTCTAAATTTACATCCATTGAACATTGACCCATCGGCCTCTGTAACTCCATAACTTGTCCCAAGGTCTGACTATACTCACCACTGCAAAAGGATCAGCCATCATGATGAAACAAACACAACTGTCGCACTCCCTAAATCATCCAAAAACAACAATTAGCATCAGTAGCAATGGCAGGACAAATGTCTGCAAAACCAATAAAGGTTTATTGTATATAACAAATCTGTGTCCAAAAAGAGAGGCCAATGGCCAGTCCAACTTTCATTGTGTGGGTCAGCATACTGCTGTGCCACCAAATGTGCCTTCCAGAACACTGCCAGGGATACCTCTTTAGGAAGGGACATCTAGTGGGCAGTCCAGGCACCTCTATAATATTACTCAGGTGTGCTGGGGTTGGTATTGGGAGGGTTGGGTTGGTCTTTGGAAGTGCTGGGCTTGGGATTGCGAAGGTTGACTTGGTCTGCGGGAGGGCTGGTCTCAGGATGGAGTGGGCTGAGAAGGTCTGTGGGAGGTCTGATCTCGGGATGGGGAGGGCTAGGTCTTACAGTGTGGGGAATTTTATATTCCTGAAGTGTAGTGATGTGTTTAGGGAGAGGGGTTCAGGTGGTTTACTTTTTTGGGTTGATTTAGAGCATCTGGGTTGGGGTGTGGAAGAGGTCCTTTGGGTTTTGAAAGTGGGTGGGCTGTTTCAAGACCTTTCTCTCTTTCGCACTTACCCCCTTTTTGTTTGGCTGGGCTAGTGGTGTGTTTAGGAGGGGGAAGTTTTTGTTGGGGTGGATTGATAAGTAGAAGAGATGGGTAGGGGGAAACCAGCCCTGTGTTTGGAAGGGGGATGGGTAGCTGCAGCAGGGAAGAGCTCAAGGGCAAACAGGGTAGGTTGTGTGGGACACAGGGGAGACGGTGAGACAAGGGATTGGGTTTTGGAGGTAGAAGGATGTGAATTTTGAGGTGTAGCTGTACTTGCATATGTCTGATGTAGATTTGGTTGTTGAATGTGTGGTGTCCTTTGCAATCTCTGATGTGTATGTGGTTGGTGATATGGCTGTGGTTTCTGGGTATGTGATGTGGGTAGTGGCTGTGTCTGATGGCATGGTGTCTGACTGTGTGATGTGGGTAGAGGCTGTGTCTGGTCGTGTGGTGTCTGACTTAGGGGTGGGCGGAATTTGCGTAATCGCGTTACGCAAATCTCCGCGAAACGGTAAAAAATCTCCGCGAACACGCAGAAATTCCGCGAACACGCGGAATTGCTTGTTCGCGATACTTTTTTCCTGTTCGCGATCGCTGTTTGCGTGCTCGGGGTGAAATATCTCGCGAACACGCATATTGAGAACGCGAACAAGCAAAAAATTTCGCGAAGTCGCGGAACGCAGATTTTTGGGCAATTTCGCGTTCTCCGCGGAACGCGAAATTACCCAAATTCCGCAAATTCCGCGAACGGAATGGAATTGACCGCCCAGGCCTAGTCTGACTGTGGTATGTGGGAGTGGCTGTTTCTCTTGGTGTCTGGTTGCATGTGTATAGTGGCTGGTTCTGTGGGTGTGGTTTCTGTGTGTATGTCACTGAATGTGGTGGTGAGTGTGGTGAGCGCCTGAGTGCTTGTGGATTGTTTTTTCTTCCTATATTTCTCTATATGTGTGTTCTTTTGGTTGGTCTGGGAAGAGGGGTTGTAGACAGGGAGGAGGCAGGAGGTGGGGTGGAAAGCTGGAATTGGTAAAAGGCTGCAATGTGTGTGGAAGCTAGAGCCTGAAGAGATCTCTGTTGGGCAGGCATGTCAGCATGAATGCCTTCCAGGTACAACACCATCTGCATAAGCTGGGGGCTTTGTACCTGGATGGCATTCTGCACTGTAGTCTGACCCATAGGGATCTGCCTCAGGATGTCAATTTCTTCCACAATCAGGGCAGCAGGGGAGACAAGGAGAGGGGGTGTGGTACCTGGTCTAAAGGAGACCCCTCCCATTTTAGGGGAGCAGGTCCGGACAGCTGGCTAGGGAGCAGTAGGGAGGGTAGAGATGGAACGGGGTGGCGGGCTTGGATGTTGAGGATGCAGGTCAAGGGGAGTCCACCACCACCAGGAAGTGAACACAGGGAGCTACAGCTATATTCTTATCATGAAAATGAAGATGTCTCCTCTTGCTCCTCCATGATACTCCCATTACCCTCTGGGCCACTGGTTGCCTCTGAGTCACTGGTACAACGGAAACCACTGAGCCAACTGCTTCCCCAAATGGTCTTGACCCTGTCTACTCCACTGCCCTGGGATGCTGCTCAAATAATAGTAGAAATAGGTTCAGTGCAATTGTGTGAACACATTGAGCAAACAGATCCTAACACAACCCATTACACAATTGCACAGATCACAACACGTACAAGGATGACTACATTGGCTTGAGAACATGCATGAATGCTACATGGCCTGTGCACATTCACACATAATGGTGTCATAACCGCAGTCTACTCCAACTGCATGTGTGACCGTATCCCAAATCCAGCCTCATGTGTGCAGTAGGAGATATCATCACTTTGTCAACCTAGGCCCTTGCAGCATACCATAGTTACCTGATGTCATCAAAGGGGATATCCACATGGAATGCATTACTATCTATCCACAAAATGTCCTGCAATCAGCAAATGGTCAACTGTACCAACCCACACCATGTAGAACTAATGGGCACCTGCTACAGCTAAGTTGCAGGTATATGTGACTATCAAGAAGAAGGGACATGGTAGTGCACATTCCACACAGTGCACACATCGCAAGTGACACTTTCACATTTGTCCACTGCCGAGTGATGCAGTTGAAAGCTGCACATGATTAGCTTAGCTAGGTGTCACGTGTAGTACAGAAAAGTTGAATGGAGAGAATTTGGTTCCCAGTGGTGTGCGATTTCAGCACAAAGGAACATTGTACATGACTCTGCCTAGGGACATCCCCCCCCCAGTCAAGATTGGTTTATGTGAGCAACCTTTCTCACATTGCAAATATCAATGCCATTAGAACACTTAAAGGACATATGATTTAGGATATATCGAGTCCATAAAGAGGGCTTACTTGTGTCTAAAAGGTAAGGGAATTTGTTGTACCCCCTTGTCGTGCAAACACAAATGCCAATGCAGTACTGAGTGCAGACATCCACATAAGACCCCATGTCAGCATGTTACTCCCCGAAGAATGTCTCCAGCCATAAAATGACCCTGCACAAATTCACATGTGCATCACAACTAACTGTATACACCCTTCTCAATGACATGCAAACTCACATTGCCACAAAGTACTGGAAGTCTTCCAACCATTTGTGTTATTGCCTCAACAATTTGACCTGCCTCAATGATATCCATCAATGTCATTAGGTATATGTGACTCACCCACCGATGTCTACACACCCTGGTATGTGGTTACATATACTCTGTATACCAATCCTGGAATACTATTACACATTGGTCAACACATACAAATGTGATGGAATCAAACTGAAAATCTTGTAGATCCTCACATCATGTATGGAACTGTTTTACATATAACAGTATACCAGTACAACACATAAAGGTAAGCATACCAGCATGTAGGCATCAAATCAGATGTTACCAGCAGTGTTATCCAATTCATGCTACTGTACATTCCCCACTAACCAAGGGGAAGTATTGCTCAGTGTCTGCATCCAGAGTACATTGTATGCCATGCCACAAGTAAGTGGTCCATCATCACATCAATCAGACACAGTAGTGAGGGAGCATCACTCCAGACACAAGGATGACAGATGGAATTTTTTTGACCACTGTCACATATGACAGCAAAAGATAATGTAGGTCATCTGTGACATTAGGCAGCCATGTGGCTGTTCAACTCTGGAAACTGGCATTTTACAGGACCCTGCTTGGTTCCTGTTCACATGGACAATAGTCTAAGGTTATCACCATGCACCTACTACCAGACCTACACATGCAACAACTCTCTGATTGTATGGGCATGAATCGCCTTCCAGCTTGATGGGAAAATAGCAGGCTGTAACAAAAGATAAATAGTCATGCAGAATGTAAGACTCAGGCCAATAGTCACTCTCTCCTAGTTGCTATTGGGTTCTCAACTGCCCATCAACGTCTGGGTATGCCACTGCCAGTATGTGGGTCATTAGCGGGGTTAGGGTCCGGTGCATGCCCCTTCTGCCTGGGAAGGACAGCACCAGCTGGACCTTTACAAGCTGTGGGGTCCGGCATCTCAGGTACTACCACCTTTTCCTGCACTGAACTCTGTGTAGACGAGTTACCACCAGGGTCTGCACCTTCTAGGAGATGGCTTTCCACAACAACACCTTCCGATGGGCATTGACTTGTACTGATGCAATACATGAAGATACTGAGTAGACTTGTGAGATATAGGTTATCTGTGAGGGTGACACTGAGGTTATAGACAGCTTGCATATCTATCGGTCAATAGTCAGCACACTAAATGTACATAACACAAAAAGCATTACTACACACTATTTAAGTCATCAGAGGACTACACTCAATCCTGATTATGCCTATAATGACTAGGCCAGCCCACCAACATCACGTAGCCCTGGACCACACAATATGTGCTCTGAAATGAGTAATCATGTTACACAGCACATCATTGTGTCCTCTTTAAGAGTACAGTACTAGTTTATCACTGGATAGACACCTGAACAGTCTGGACAAATTACTTTATTCATACAGTCCAAGGCATCACTGCTACCATTGCATTGACAACGTTTAAAGGTTTGAATCACAACAAAAGGGCTGGCATGTGTTGAAGAAATAAAAACCTTCTAAGGGGTTCACTGATACACCTGGTCCTTTAAACCAACAAAGAAGAGATTGGCACGGAAGCTGTAATATCAAGAAAACATTTTTATTAACCTCACATGAGGGAGATTGCGTCACACAGTACCCTCAGGCCACTGTAGGAGACATTCTAAGGAGTACAGAGAATAGGGGCCTTATATATGCATAGGTTACATAGTCAGCATAAAACCAAGGCGAGGTCCTGGCACATACAAGCATGCTTATTGACTAATATGGGTATACAAAATTTGCTTGCTCAACAAAGTGGGAGGAGAGATTTTTCTCCTTACATCAGCAAGAATAGCCTGACAGTTCTATACTAGGAGCAGGTGCACTCTATCAGCTAAACCTTTCTGAGCACGTGCAAGGCTCTGAAAGAGGGACAAAGCACATGGCTAACTAAAATGGCTGCCATGAACAAAATGGCTTATAGCTCATGCTAACAGCAATTCCTGCCATCTTTAACAGACGGTCCTTTTAGCATGAGCTAAAGACATCCCTATGATATAGAAAGAACATAGAACATATTTTGCACATTTATTCTCATAAATTCATCAATATTCTAATACATTGCTAGGTGGGCATTTCTCATTCTAAATATTGTTAAGCGGGCATATTTAAGGTATAGACAGAAGCACAAAGGGAACAGAGCATTGGGTCATAATTAACATACAGATAGCAGGAGAGAGTAATGACTATTATTTCAAACAGAACCATCAATATTTTTCAACCCCAAGCATAAAGCAAATCCTAGACCCATCTAGTCCAATTCTATGTAAAAAACATTTTCAATAGACTTTTCCAGTGTTTCTTTTATGAAGGCTAGAGTATCAATCATTATAGTCAAGGAAAGGGCAAAGTAACATGTGTCAACTGTTCAGATGAACTTTTCTTTTGCAGAATAAACATTATTCCTAATGCAAATATTAAAGCAGTCAGATATATGATTACAAAAACAATTCTGGCTCCAGGGGACCAGGAGGACCACACAGGGCCATGAGAATTAGGACGAGGAGCCGCAAAGGGCTGCTCCTCCTCAAAAATGGGACGACTAAAGGGTTACGGTACTAACAAAAGAAGTCCTTGGGAAATTGAAGCTGCTGTACAACCAGCCAGAGGGGAGTCTTCTCCCTGAGTCCGTTTGAGCCTTACAGGCAGGCTCTTGTTGTTCCCACTGTGGAGCTGCACAACTCGCAACTCAGCAATCACGGCCCAGTTTCAAGGGAAAAGTTTATTCTTTCAGTATAGGGCAATCACCTTCTGGGGCAAATGCTCTCAGCAATCTTGTCCAGTGTCTCAGGCAGTGCACCAGTTTTCTTCACTTCAATCTAACAGGCACCAGAGACACAGCACCTGTACCCTAAACTCAAGTCCTTCCCTAACTCCTGTATTGCTCTGCTGGCGCACTGCTCTTTCGTTGTGGCCACAGATTGTATCCAGTGTGCCCAGGTATCTCTTGTAACCCTGGGCGTAGTTTGCGAAGTAGCACTACGCATAGCTACGCGAAGTGCACTTCGCACTAAGCGAGCTACGCGTAGCTTCGCAAACTGCTTAGTGCACTGTGCAAGATGCTTGTCCGCACTGTGCAATCAGTGCAAACTGCTTCTTGCACAGTGCAAGCTGTCGTTTTCTGCCGCTTGAGTAAATTTCTACTTGAGCAGCAGCTTTCTCAACACGGACTGGTAGTTTCTCATCGCGAGCGGTCACAAGCATACGCGACCACTCGCAATGAGAAACCTGACCTCCCCGCGTTGAGAAGCTTGCCGGGAGGTTTAATTTCCACGCTCGCGATCGGCAACTTGATGTTGCTGATCGCGAACAAGGAAAAAGTCTCGCCAGGATGTCATTTTGCTTGCTCGCGGTCGCCAACCTCAAAAAAAAAAAGGAAATGTTCCACACTTTTACTCATAAACTTTACATTACTTGTACAGGACTGCAGACACTTCTAAAATGATTTTTCTTTCATACAAGCACCTACATGGTACACGTAGCACCATGTTCTCATGTTATAGGTGGAGCAGGAAAATCTAAAACTGCTAATTTAACAGGGATTCTTATACATAAAGAACTAAAAAAACTCAACGTAGTGGGTACATAAATTTCTCCAGCAGAACATGTAACAAAAAAAAAAAACTCCTATAAAACAATATTTTCCTTCAAAAATGTTTGCTGTGGATCACATGGGCGTCTTCCCTGACATTATAAACATTATGCATTCTACTTTTCACAATGTAGACTATGCAACATCATTTTCAAAGGAAAAAACCCTATTCACCAGCTCTAATAAGGGCTGTCAGCTGTCAGCTCAATTACAAAGGCTAACTAATAAAAGACTAGCAATGCCCTTGCAAAACTGTATGTAGCATGAGAATAACAGATAGTTTCCCCTTAAAGGTCAAATAAGGGAACAGCAATCTGGACTACTCATCCTTTCATAATTTCATCAGACAGGATGGGCAGTAACATAGCATATTTATTTATTCATTTTATTAATGCTAACAATTTTTAAAACAGTATTACTGAATAGCCAATTAAATGTCTCATGGCTGTTTCCCAGACAGATTTGACAGGCTCAAAAGAGAGTGAGAAAAAGAGAGAGAAAACATAAATTTGCCTACCCCTAATTTGCAGAGGAGCTAACCTCCTTCCCCCATTTCGACAGTAGGAAACCCTGAAACAGGTTTACCTTCTGTCGACACTATCTACCCCTATTGGTTGCAGCTGGGCACAAACAAACTTGTAGGATGTAAATAGCACATTGAGCTAGCTAGAACACATTAATAACCAACTACCAATTCCTTGAGCAATTGTACTAGTGTAACATAAGGGCGCATGAATGCAAACTAAATCCTGTTGCCTCCTTTTCTCAGCCCTTGCACAGTCATTTGTAAGCTAAAAGCATTAGTGCCATATACATGGCAGAGCTATGCTCTAATCAGGGCCCACATATACCACTATATTTCCTTCTGTTCATATGACTGCACAAAAACATGCTTTTGCCAAAAATAGTAAGCAAAGCTTCTCTTTCTCTCCCGGCGCTGTCATCTCATCTTTCAGAATTTTCAGAGGTCAAAATGTCAAAGCAAACCTTGCCCGTAGCCCTGCTAGGCTGCTAAATGCAGACCTCGACCTTTAACCCTTATCAGCTGTCCTATTTTTGTGCAAGGCTTTCCATGCGGCTTTTCCAATTCAAAGCAACTTAAGGAGACTCACAGCTGAAAAGCAGTCGTATTCCCTTCCTGTTTACCAGTAATTTAGAGGTAGGATAATAACTTCTGCTGATTTTTTATACTTATTTTTTATTGTGTGCAGTGTGTGTTGTGCTTTTCTAGCAGTATAGTCAGCTGTTCATTCTATACTTGCATGTGTGCATTACTGAAGCCTGAGATCAGTTTGAAAACTGCCCTGAGTGGCATAACTACTTTTAAACAGTACATTTTGCCCAAACTCAACTTTGGTGTTGGGGCACTCAAAAATTGATAACCTACAATGTGTTGGCATATTAGTCATCCCTAGAGTGTCCCCTAGATATTCCAGGTATGGGGGATCAGAAATGTATAAGGTACACCCTTATAAAAATGAGTTTTGTATGCTTGGGTAAAATGACATTTTCTAATTTAGTTCCCCCCATTGCTGTAAAGCGCTGCTTAAATTCAACTTTGATGCCAGGAGTTCACAGTATGATTATTAGGCATTATAGAGATTAAAAAACAAATTTAGTGGACTCATTTTTAATAAACTTGTTTTGTCATATAATCAAAATTAGCTTTTTTTTCTTTTTTTTAATAATGATCACCAACCCTTTTTATGGTTCCACATATGAAAAGCAAGCTTCATTCCTTTCCTATCATATTTAAACGCATTCATTTATAACCCTAAGCACAGAAGCCTTACTTGATATAAGAAAACCCTGCGCCACTTTTAAAGGACAGGTCTTATTTAACATCAGAACCACAATTATGCTTATATAAAAAGCTTTAAGAAAGGAAATCCCTACTTTTAATATTTTCTCTTTTATCCAAAATAATGAAACTGTCTTTTGTAACTTTTAAAATCAACAGTCTCTAATGCAGGCCTTTATACCGTGTTTTGCACTAACTTAAAATCTAGTTGACTCAGTAGTTTCCTTGTGGCTTGGGACCAAGAATAGCCATGTATTACTGACGCAGCTGTGCTCTTGACCAGCAGGCGTCACTTTACACGCCTTTCAAGCCAGCACAAATCTATTGTTCTGTAATGTCGTATTCATTTCAGCAACAACCAATTCACTCAGATGGTGTGAATGCCTTTTTAACATTAATATATAAGGATAAATGCTGTAACATTTTATATTGAGTCCTAGGTGTGTAAAACACACAATTTCGTTTTTTCCCTTCCTTTGTATGAGGCCTATTTTATTCCTATTGATTGTCAATTCTAATTTATCTTTAGCATTGTGGCAATTTGCACATCCAGACTTTGTTAGTATTTTACTTTCAATGTGCTATTTAGCATATGTTACATAATTTCATTTCTGGATTTTTTGTAAAATATTTTAATTCATTCAATGACATTTTGCATAACAGAATGATGCCAAAAAAACCCACAGTGAGCTAATTCCAGACATTTTCAGAAGGGGGCCATACACTCAGAACACACAATACAGCGTGCTTAAGGCTAGCCATTCTTACGCAAATAGCGCAATCGCTACTTACTCACACAAGTACCACCGATGTCAAACCACAAACCACATAGACATTCAAACACACAATTAACCCACAAATCAACACTTAGGACAGAAACAAAAGACAGCCCACAGACTGTACTTACACCAAACCATTTGTAAATATTAATTGTAAGTCATATTTACAAGAAAAGCTCTCAAAAGTAGTTTAAAAGACTGCACCACAAAACAGCCCAAAAGTCTGTTCCATGTTCAAGAAGCCAAAGTACACCGAATTTGCCAATTTTGGCTGGCAGAACCCTCAAAAAGCGCTCTGCATATCACCACTTATGAAGGTTATTAAGTGCATAGACCAGGATCCTTTTTTATGTACATATTTAATTCCATGGGGTACTAGTCACCAGGAAAGAAATACGTTTTTATGCCTAAGCCGATTTAGGTATCCCCTCTAGGGGAGCCGGCTGATTCCATTCAAGATTCACATTGGTACCTCCAAGAAAGCAGCACATTCTTCGATGTGCGCTTGAAAGAGGCATGCCAAAAATATTGTAGCGTATAAAATATTATACAGCAGTGGCACTTAACACAATATGTGCCGTTACAAATTATTCAAAAGTTAGAGAAAAATCTCCTCATTACCATCTACATAAATTGCAATTCACATATATTTCTAAATTCCAAAGTCTTTGGCTAAACAAAACAAATCACATGTCGACGACCTTACCAAGTACAAATCTCCAACATCTCACTGCCAAGTTCTGAATGACCTAACGGTCATTTTTAGAATACTCACGCCAAAAAGGTTCTCAGTCGAGAGCGGCAAACATTTGGAGAATCAGATCAGAAAGACCAGAAATATACTGGGCTGCAGAGACAGAGAATGTCCGTGCGCAGGGTACCTCCTCAATAGATTCCTGTCCTGTCCTCCTCAGTAGATTCCTGTCTCCTGTCAAGACCACACCCTTGGATAGCCGCTTGAGGCCCCTATTCGCAGCGCCATTTGAAGAAATAAAAACCTTTTAAGGGGTTCACTGATACACCTGGTCCTTTAAACCAACAAAGAAGAGATTGGCACAGAAGCTGTAATATCAAGAAAACATTTTTATTAACCTCACATGATGAGATTGCGTCACACAGTACCCTCAGGCCACTGTAGGAGACATTCTAAGGAGTACAGAGAACAGGGGCCTTATATAAACATAGGTTACATAGTCAGCATAAAACCAAGGGGAGATCCTGGCATATACAAGCATCCTTATTGACTAAATATGGGTATACAAAATTTGCATACTCAACAAAGTGGGAGGAGAGATATTTTTCCTTACATCAGCAAGAATAGCCTGACAGTTCTAAACTAGGAGCAGGTGCATTCTATCAGCTAAACCTTTCTGAGCATGTGCAAGGCTCTGAAAGAGGGAGAAAGCACATGGCTAAAAAAAATGGCTGCCAGGAACAAAATGGCTTTTAGCTCATGCTAACAGCAATTCCTGCCATCTTTAACAGCATGACACTGAGAACTCCCACTCTGAGGATCAGTGGATGTGTGGTTTACTCATATGGACATCAGACTACGTCTGAATGTGTTTGTGTGGAAAGTCAAGTCATCACAGGACACACTATATGCCATTGGTGGCACTGCATATGGGATTAACATAACATTGCACATACTGCCTGATTGGTCATTCTTACTCAGCTGGGGATGCACTTCTGAACTGCACTGCAGATGTAACCAACAATCTGCAGAGTACATGTTTCACATGAACAATTCTCCTGTACAATGTTCACATTACTCCTAGGACAGTCATATATCAGATGCGTGAGAGTAAGGGGCCTGTCCTAAGGCAATGACATACAGTGACAATATGGGTCCACGGACCGTAGTCCCGGGACTGGGGATATCATGCACCATAGCAACTGTAGTAATACTAGGTGCATTTAGGCCAACTCATGGTCCTGTGGAACTAATTTAGGCCACAACTGAGGATCTGAGCAGTTCTACAGGGAGAGGACTCTGTGCATCAGTCCCATAGCCACATTATCTCAGTTACAGCATGGGCCATGGACAGTGCAGGGCACAACTCATCATCATTGCAGGGTTTGCTCTCTGACGGCTGAGCATATTGTTCCCACATGATCATCACATGCCCACATAGTCTATATCTAACAGTACATCTTGGGACCACCCTATGTATACATTTGTATTTGTAGGTCACTCTAAAGGGGTTTGCTACATGTTGTTATCTCCCATACCACAGTTTGGTGAGGTCTCATGTGTGTTGAGGGATATGTGGGACTGTACAAATACCTCACTTCATCCTCACATGCTACTTATAGAAAACATACACAAGTTAGGGTTTAAGGCCTATACCCTTGTAAGAACATCTGCCATTAACTGTATAGCAAATTCCTCATAGGCAACATAACATGTATATATGTATATATGTGTATGCAACCGGTGTAGGATTGAGGATTGATTACACATCAATATGATGATGTGAAGTCCATTAACTACATTGCCCCATGAACCATGATATGACTGTCCTATGGAGCGGCCACACTATCTGGCTTGCAAAACTCTGATGTCAGTCTGGTACTCTGAGCCACATTGTGGCCTATGGGATTGCATTTGTGAAGCAGAGTACGGGCTGTATCAGCAGTACTCACCTGATCCTCTGGTGAGCTTTAGAGCTGGTGATACAGGGGAAGGACCTCCTTCACCAGGTTCTCTTGCTCCTCTGGAATGAATGCAGGGGCCCTGCTCCCTGTACAGCATGACATGACAGCTCCTAGAAATGGAAAACAGCAGCTGATGCTGAGGAGGTGGTGGTGTAAGCAGCAGTGTCTGAAGGCAAGTGATTTGATTTTCAAACCGCAACAAACAAGTACACCACATAGGCAGTCTCCTGTGTAGATAGCCACAGCCATTGGACTGCAGCCACCACATAATCCAACCTTACTCTATGGCTGTGACCGCAGTTGATGGAACCTCCCACCGTGCAGTTTAAATCAGCCAGGTTTTGGCAAATGAGCATGTCCGAGTAGCGAGTTCTGGCATCCACATAGGTTGTCCCCTTTGTAGACGTACACAGCCCTAGGATGGCAGCGGTTACATTATCCACCATTACCCTGTGGAGACGGACGCCTACTGTGTGGTTTAAATCAGTCAGCGGCCGGCGAATGAGCATGTTCCATTAGCAAGGTCAGGCATCTGCCATGTCAGTGTTGAAGATCACATAGAAAATGATCTTTTATGTGCATCTCCACCAGTTAAAAAATATGTTGGGACATATCACCTGTTGCATGTCACCAATCCTCTGCCTATCCCAATACTCAAACATCCATGTTGTTCATTACATCCCTCTCATCGCAGAGGATGGAGACCAGCAGGAGCCACCGGCTGAGGAGCCTGAAATCTCAAATGATGATGATAGTGGTGAAGAAGAAGGAGTTGACATGTGTCAAGAGCTCATCAACAACGTCTTCTCATGAATGTAAGTATGCTGCGAAATGTCATGCCTTTGACCGTTATAGTGAATGTTGTTGTAATGCTGTGAGGAGGAAGTTCATGGATACATGGTAGGTATGTACAGCTCTGGCACACCCTGCCCACAGCTGTTTGTGGAGGAAGGTCTTGACACATGCACACGTTGTTGATGTTGCTTTGTGTAGGTGACATTCACCCATGTATTGTATGCTACAAAATGTGTTGTCTTTTGTATGCCTTCCTAGCTAATCTATTTGTTTTGGTCTGTTGTAGGTACCTTCACCATGCCATCTTCGTTTGGACATTTCAGAGTTGTGACATCAGCATGTATATGATGCTCTTTTAAAGTACAAAGTGGACATGGATTGTTCCTGGGAATGTCTGGCACAAACTTTGGGTGTACTACTCCGGTACCAAGCCAGCTTGCACAGCAATAGAATGGAAGTTGCTAAGACTCCATTGACTTGTTTTCTGTTGTATTATGGTCTTATTGCAATATATGATGTAGAATCTTGTTCTCAAACACAATGTGGTTGTTGGGTCAAATCTAGTCTCCCTTCACATTGGCTATGTACTCAATGTGCATGAACTGGATGTTGCTGTTGATATGTCTCATCATTGTACGCCACAGTGCTTGTGCTACACCACTGACATATGTTTGTGACATTTGACCAGATGCAGCAACACTGGATTGTAATGAACCTTTGATCAGAGACTGTTGTACTGCCATGATTCGATTTCTCGTTTTCGATGATGTGGGATACCTTTTGGGAGGTTGTTGATGTGGCTCCAGCTGATACCATGAACCAATAGCCATATGCCTAATCTATTTAGCATTGTCTGATGTATGCCCTCTGACCATGTTGTAGAGGCTTGCACATGACATTTGTGGTCACGGACACAGATCATTTCAATTATGTAATATTTAACTCTGTTGTTGACATTATGCCTTCATGAGCTTTGAGCAAGGGAACAAAGATGTCATGAGACTGTACACTTGTCGTACTTTAATATTCGGGACCGCGTAGGGGACAGGGCCCTACCCCTGTCTATGTTGGTATTAGCGAACCGCAAATGGTAAATGCGGCATGTACGAGTGCTTTATATATCGTTCTAGCTATGAATGCACTGTGTACACGTTATTCTGCTTTACTACGCGGGTTCCATTTTGGAAGCAGTGGCCATCTTGTCATTGCCCTCACATAGGCTATAATGGAGTAAATACGGGCCTCACAGTACATGGGCTTTCCCTCTGACTTCTCTGTGACCTGGGCAGCTGGCTCTGCTGCCACGGGTCAAACCGGTCTCACGAGCTCCCCTTCCTCCTTCCACCTGTGATTAGCATCAGGGCTTGACCCGTCATAAAACCCTTTCATTCTATACAATCCCCTGGCTAATCTCTTCCACACCTGCTTGTTCCTGCTTTATGACTTGTTTCCCAAAACAGGAGATGCTCATGTTTATTGGGGGGTCTATTTACATCAAACGTGGGATCTGAACCTTACTGTGTAAATCATTGTGGGCTGGCCGAACTGGAATGTGGGATGGTCATCATGACTCTGCCTTTTCTTTGTAATGTACACTTGCATATTGCCGCATCATAAAACCTAGGAATGTATGCTTGAGGCAGGAAAAAGCGTATTTAAGATGAAGTCCGTTCCTATGATTTTCAGCAGTCTCCTGAGAACATACACGCTGTTGTACTTCTAGGATACCTGTCATTGGTCTGCAGCCAATAAACGATTCTTTGACTTCACCCAGAAGACTCTGTGTTTCTGTAGGTCCGGAACAGGGTGAACCCAGAAGTCATAGGGTGTGTGCCCCTGCACCGCTGGGTCTAAATTACCCAGTACTTCAGTTTGGCGCCCAACTCGGGACGATTTCAGCGGTACCAGTCCAAGCCAGAGGTTCGTGAGGAGCTTCGTGTGGAAATTCCGGAGGAAGGCCGCCACTTCATCGACCCCTGCATGTCGACGTGGTCCGAAAGTCTTTTCTGCGAGGTTCTCCGCGTCCCGACGGCTACGAAGGACTGCTGCCCTGATTAATCGACCTGTTTTGGACCCTTGACGAGTTTTGAGAGAGCGAAACAATCGAGAGAGTCTTCTGGTGACGCCATCGATCAGCAATATTCAGTTAAGTATAAGTGGAGCGTCTCCCATTTGTTTTGGTATCCTTCGGGATCATTTTGAATTAGTACTTTGGAGTTTGCAAACGCCAAAACCAGAGGACTCGTGTATTCACGAGGATATCGTAATCGATAATCCTTTGACGTTTGGATCTAGACTAGTGAGCAAAGATGCCTGGTTCTGGACTATTTGGTAGATTATTCTGTTTGGGTTGTGGAAAAGATTTCCAGCTAGAGGAATCATGTCCGGTTCCTCCGGTTGGAACTCCAACTTATGAGCTCTATGTGAAACATGGCGTAGGCCCCATTGCATATAACGAAGTATGGATCCACTACACCAGGAAAGATGGTGTTTTAAAATGGCCCCAAAATGGTAGTTTTGATACCGATATTTTAGATAATTTAGAAATTAAATTGTTTAAGAAGAAAGCCCGGCCGGCGATGTTTGACTCTTTCCGCTTATGGCGAAAGGAAGCCAAACAGAAGGAAATTAAGTTAGCGAAAAAGAATAAGAGAGAGAGAGGTATGTCAGTAATGCAAGCAGCTGTACAATTTAAAGACAATGAAGAGGAGCAAATGAGTGAGCAATTGCACAGGCAGCATAAGTTAGGGATTGACAAATGCTACCCAGCTTTGCCACATTCTAAGCAGGATGAGTCAGAAGAAAAGGAGAAAGATCCCCTGATGTCACATTTGTTGAGTTCG
This sequence comes from Triturus cristatus, assembly GCF_964204655.1. Taxonomy (NCBI): domain Eukaryota; kingdom Metazoa; phylum Chordata; class Amphibia; order Caudata; family Salamandridae; genus Triturus; species Triturus cristatus. The sequence goes on from NC_140584.1 coordinate 390,683,293, forward strand.
CCACCCCCGTATGCTCAAACTGCCACGGCGCCTCCCCAGCTTGTAAATATGCCGCCTCCAGTGCATATACTGCAAGCCTTGCCGCAACCGCCAGTTGCTTTGCAACCAGTTCCTATTCCTGTAGCGCAGTCCTCTCAAGCGCCGCCAGTTGTGCTTCCAACTGCCCCAGCACTTCCTGCGACTTTGCCTAATCCAGTAACTGCCTCCCCTAACACTCTTCCTTCCACCACTCCAGTACCTGTCTCTACATCCTCTTTTCTTCCCTCTGTTTTTCCCCCTGTTCTCGCCTCAGCGTCTCCTTCAGCGCGACAGCGCTTAGCTAATGTGGTTACTACATTAATGTCTCCTCTCTTTGGGTCATCTGGTGCAACTCCTGGTGTACAGCGTAAGCAGTTGCGCAGCCAATTGCCTAACCCCGATGAGAAAAAGGTAATAGATCACATGGCGCGTAGATGGATCGTTTTTCCTTCACTGTATGATGTGGAATCAGTTGTTAACACTTTCCATCAATGGGATGCCCCAAAACAGAGATATGTGTTTGAGAAAATGTGCGAAATTCTCTGTGAAGAATTGGAGGATAGTGGTAGAAATCCGAACCCGCAGGAGTTGTGTAGGGTGAGGTTTGATTTTGGAACTGGTATAATTGTGGACCGCGAAGTAGATAAAGCAGTTGCGGTTGTATTATCCTTAAGGAATGACGATTGTCAACAGTCATTGTTTGAACAAGAGGTCCTTGTGGGGAAAAAGGCAAAAGCGCGACAATACCCTATGAGAGAAGTTCCCCCGGTATGGAAGGAAGCGGTTGCAGCTGCCGGTGGTAACCCCGCTGTGGCAGCGCATTTCCAGCGTGTTTGGGTGCATGTTCCATGGAAGCGCTCTGAGGTGTTAGCGCTTAAGCAGTCCTTGCCTGATCCCCGTAAAAACCCCGCAGGTTATTATAAAGAGTTGTCACAGACGGCAGGGTCATGCATTATGAATCTGGCCGACATAGACATGTTGTTTGGTAATGTTGTTCCACAGCCTTTATGGGGATCAATTCGTAATGTAGATCACAATGCAGAACTAGGGGATACATGGGCTAACATTGTTGCTGCTGATGCTAGACAAACTGGTGGTGCGAAACCAGAACCTTTAGTAGCTGAATTGCCTGGTAGAATCATCACGTATATGAAGACAATAATGCCTGCGATGCGCGTAAATTGGGACAAGTTATCTGCATGCAAGCAGAAGAAAGATGAGACAGTGTCAGACTTCTTTACTAGGTTTGAAGAAACGTTTATTGATCACAGTGGGCAAGATATGAGTACTGAGGGTGGCCAACGGTTATTTGTGGATAAGTTCGTGCAGAATTTACTTCCTGACCTGTGTAAAAAGTTAAAAGATTCAGAAAGTTCTTGGGCTGTTTCTTCTTCAGCGCAAATACTGGCTACTGCACAGTATTACGAAAACAGAGATAAGGACGAGAAAGATAGAACAGAAAAGAAAACGAAAGAACTCAAGACAAAGGTCCTTTTACAGCAGGCCTATCCGCCACGTGGAGGTGGTAATAATTATAGGCAACCCCAAGGTGTCTATCACCAACCCCAACAGTTTCAGAACAATCAGCAAATGAATGGGTATTACCAACCACGTGTCCCTGTAGGTCCCAACCAATGTTCATACTGTAAAGAGGAAGGTCATTTTAAATACAGTTGCCCTAAATTGCTGCAGCGTAACGGTAATACGTATGGCGCAAGAGGTAGGGGTGGTCAGCAAGCTCCTAGAGGCAGAGGGCGTGGAAGTGTTCCCCTGAACGCGCGTCCTCTGCCGCCTCAAAATACTATCAATAGCTTTGATCAGCAAGCTAACGCGATTAGTAATACGGCCCAGTATTATAATAATGATTATTATGCAGAGGACGGTGATGCAGAGAATAATGATTACTAGGACAGCCGTAGACAGAGAGAGGGAGTTGTTTCAGTGCCAGTGGATCAGAGTGGACCGTATGTTGAGGTGACTACAGCAAATGTTACGGAGCCTTTTCTGCTAGACACTGGTGCTGCAAAGAGTTCAATTATGCATTCCAAACTCCCTGGCGCACCTTTGTCTGGCGATATAAATGTTTCAGTAGGTTTTTCTGGCGCCCCAGTTAGGAACCCGATTTCTAGTCCCATGTCACTTTCTGTTGGACCTTGCGAGCTGAAAGCACCCCTGATTCTGACAACAGGTTGTGGTGAGAATTTGCTGGGATTAGATTTGTTGAAAAGATTGCACGCTACACTGTATTGTTCTCCTTCAGGAGTACAACTTACATTAGGCAAGAAAGTGATTTCCCCAATGTACTTGTCTAAAAACACAATGCCACCTGAATTGTCATCCCTTCCGGATGCCCTTTGGGCTACTGGTCCCAATGATGTGGGCCTCTTGGAAATACCGCCATATGTGGTGACTTTAAAGGCTAATGTCAGACTGCCACGTATTCCCCAGTACAAGATCTCTAATGAAGGGCAGAAAGCATTGTTGGACATTGTCAGCGACTTGATTAATAAGGGTGTGATTGAAGAGACAAGAGGCAACGTTTGCAATAGTCCGATTTTACCTGTCTTAAAACGAACGGATCCTTCACAGCCACCTGTTTACAGATTTGTGATCGATCTTAGAGAGGTTAATAAGATTGTTGTGCCACAGTTTCCGGTTGTCCTTGATATAACTGCCTTGTTAACGATGATTCCAGCCTCTGCTGCATGGTTTTCAGTGATTGATTTAAAGAATGCTTTCTTTAGTATCCCAATTGCAGAAGAGAGCAGGGACATTTTTGGTTTTAGTCTGGGAGGCCGAAGCTTCCGCTTCAAACGCGCTCCACAGGGCTACTGTGAGAGTCCATCCATATACAGTCAGGCTTTGAAAGCGCAGCTTGATGCACTTGTTTTACCTAGTGGCGCTATCCTGATTCAATATGTGGACGATTTACTGATCGCCGCGGATACTGAGAAGATCTGTAAAGAAGCCACATTGTCACTGTTGCGCCATTTATCCGCTTTCCATCACAAAGTGTCTCTCTCTAAGCTGCAATATTGTCGACAAGAAGTGACCTACTTAGGTCATCTCTTATCGAAGGAGGGAAGGAAACTGACCCCAGAAAGAATTCAAGCCATTGCACAGTTAAGTGTGCCGAAAACACAGAGAGAAGTACGTGCTTTCTTGGGCATTACTTCATACTGTAGGCATTGGATCCCTAGTTTTTCCTTATTGGCAAAACCTTTGTTAGCCTTAACATGCAAAGACACACCGAATCCTATCCCATGGTCTGAAGAGTGCCAGAAAAGTTGTGTGGAATTGCGTAATGCATTATGTTCAGCACCTGTGTTGGGTACTCCTGACTACAGCAAACCTTTTACATTGTATGTTCACGAGAAAGATGGATGTGCGTTGTCGGTGTTAACACAGCCTTTTGGCGACAGACCGCGCCCATGCGCATATTTTTCATCTACCTTGGACCCTGTAGCGAGGGCATTGCCAAGCTGTCTGAGAGCGACAGCTGCTGCAGCGATGTCTATCCGACAATCTGCTGGTTTGGTAATGGACAACACATTGATTGTCATGGTTCCACACGCTGTAGACACATTATTAAATAGAACCAAGACACAACACTTGACTAGTGCACGATTATCAGGCTACGAACTTACACTGTTAGCTAATCACATACACATAAAAAGATGTAATACGCTGAATCCAACCACATTGTTGCCAATTCCAGCAGACTCAGATGAGATTGAGCAACATGACTGTCTGTTCAGAACAGAAGAAGAGACGAAAGGGAGAGTAGATCTGAAAGATACTCCCCTGACTGAGTGTGATGGCACTTTATGGGTAGATGGGTCATGTTTCAAGCTCCCTAATGGTGACACGACTGCTGCATATGCTATCACGACTTTGCACACAGTCGTGGAAACTGCACGAGTGCCACATAATTCGGCCCAAGCAGCAGAATTAATCGCCCTCACGAGAGCATGTGTGTTGTCTGAAGGAATGAGAGTAAACATATACACAGATAGCCAGTACGCCTTTGGCGTGGCTCATAATTTTGGGCGACTGTGGAAGGAGCGTGGGTTCCTGACGTCGCATGGAGCTAAAATTCAGAATGGCAAGTTGGTGAATGATCTCCTTGAGTCACTGACCCTACCGTTGCAAGTCGCGATCATGAAATGTAGTGCGCACAGGAAAGTCACAGATGATGTTGGACGTGGGAATGCGTTTGCTGATGAGACCGCGAGAGAAACGGCACAGAATGTGAAGACTAGAATGTATGTTGCAGGTCCCGCAAGATGGGTTAATGATGTGGGAATGTGTGAGAACACAATAGAGAGTGTGAAGTTGCTTCAGGCTGAAGCCACAGAGGAAGAGTTAAGCAAGTGGAGAGAAAGTATGGGTAAGTTGGATGAGAATGGTTGTTGGATTGATCTGACAGAACATAGGCGATGGTTGTTGCCTGATGCATATGTGCTTCCAGTGGTTACTATGGCACATGGAATGGCACATATCAGTACGAAAGGTATATGCAAGTTGTTGGCTCCAGTATGGCAGAATGCTGGGATTCCCAAGTGTGCAGAGAATGTGGTCAAGAATTGCATAGTATGCTTGAAGTACAACCCTGGTAGGGGAACCCCAACTCCGGCTGGTCACTTTGCACCCCCATCATGTCCATTTGAAGTTTTGCAGCTGGACTTTATTCACATGGAAAGATGCAACAACCTGAAATATGTACTGGTGGTTGTTTGTGCTTTCTCAAAATGGATAGAGGCTTATCCTCTGAAAGATAACACTGCCCTATCCACAGCCAAAGCCCTTGTGAAGGAATTCTTCCCTAGGTTTGGGATGCCAAGAATGGTGTGGTGTGATAACGGAAATGAGTTTGTGGGTAAAGTGATGAAAAATGTATGTGAAGGGCTAGGGATAAAGCAGAAGTTCCATGCTGCAAATCACCCCCAATCAGCTGGATTAGTAGAACGCTACAATGGAGCCTTAAAGCTCAAGCTGGCCAAAATCCAGGCGAGCACCGGTCTTAAATGGCCTGACGCTCTGCCCCTAGCACTCCTGTCCACCAGAATGACCATACACTCACGAGTGGGACTTAGTCCTTATGAGGTCGTCTTTGGCCGCCCGGCTAATGTATGGGGCGTGCCAAGACCGGCGAAATTTAGCGAAATAGAGCATCCAGTACTGCTCGATTACCTGTATGATTTGACTGTTAAACTGCGTGTTTTGCACCAACAGGTACATGATACCCTTCCCCAAGCCTCTGAACCTCCTGGACACCCTATCAACCCTGGTACGTGGGTCCTGGTCCGAAATTTCCAGCGCAAGAGCAACGACGAGCCTCGCTGGATCGGCCCTCATCTTGTTCTTCTTTCAACAAGATCAGCAGTGCGAGTGAAAGGGAAGAAGCACTGGATTCATGGTACTCACTGCAAGGTAGTCCCCTTTTCTCTGCCATATGACCAGTGGGTCAAGGAGGGTATCGCCGACTCAGAGACAGACACTGTACCTCGTTCTGTACCATTCAGTGACGCACGCTTAAGAGGCACAGTTTCAGACCAAGAGAGTGACAATATTCTGCAGGAAGCTGTGCCACCATCAAGTCGACTGGACACCACTGAGCCTGAACTCTTGTTTCAAGACCAAACAGCACCTGGCCGTCTCCGCTATAATTTGAGACCTAGGCCCATGGACAAATAAAGATTTCCTCACTATTTTCCCTTTTGACATTTTTTTTTGCTCTCCCATCTGAAGGACTTTCTTGATTTTTGTTTTTCGAACCACCATCCGGGTTCTGCCGCAGGGTCGCGGTGCCAAGACTCTGGGGTACAGGCCGAAGACGCTAGGTCAACGGTTCTGGTTGGTCTAGGGCGTTTCCCTGGACTGGCAGGCGTACCCCTTAGCAGAAGAAACTCATCCACCGCGAGCGGCCCGAGTAGAGGATGGAGTTTTTTAAGATGGAGAGACCAATTGAGGAAATGAACTTTAACGCAAGGATGTGTAAAATTATGAAAAGTAAATGTTTTGTCTTTTTGTGCCTTTTTACATCGTGTAGTATCATAATGTTTATAGTAGGATTTGTGTTTTTCTCCGCTCAAAAGCCCATTGCACCCACTGAACGGCCTATATCTCTTTCTACTGCCTCCTCTCACTCTTTTCACCCTTTGCCTGAGCACGAACAGACCAGACGATCAGAGTTCGTAAATAACTCGTTTATCCAGCTCTTGCACCAGCACCAACTAGTAATGAATACGACCAATTGCTGGGTGTGTGGGTTAATGCCACATACCATTAACAAAGGTATTCCCTACCTGGTGCTGCCGTATAGTTACAATGGATCGTCATGGGCATTCCAAACCATGTTTCTCTATGCTCTAGATACATACTCCCCTCGCCAACCGCGTTCCATCAGACCTATCACCAATAATAAGGCTTTAATAAAAGGAGTTGCCGATATGAGTAGGGATATCAATGCATACTCATCTATTCCCAAATAAGAGTTGAGACCTTATGTAGGATGGAACGCGACGGGGTATAGTATTAGTCTGGGTGAAAGACAGCGAAAAATCTCATCTCCAATCTGGGTCGTACCCCACATGGGTCGGTTCTGCTTACAGGGTAATGGTCAGAATCCTAGAGCTCAACTGGGAAGAAGTGACTGTACTGAAACGTACACTTTCCCGTCACAGTTTTCCCCTGCGTTTTTGGCTGCTAAGGGCACATATTTCATCTGTCATGACCGAGCATATACATGGCTGCCCCCTGATTTCTCGGGCACATGTTATATTGCGAACTTGCTACCGCCGACATTTACTGCTGCCTCTGACTATCACAAGACCAGAGTTGTGAGAGGTGTGATTAGTAAGGAAGACACTGCCGGTCAGGAAGCAGGAGACTTCTTCTTGGGTTTCCTGCCGTTTTGGGGACCTATGGTCAATAGTAGGAACCTGAGACAGCTGACACGTGTGGTTGAATCCACTGTCAATGTAACGGCTGGTGCCCTTAGTAATCTGACAGCTGAGCTCCAAGCGGATCGCCTCATGACTCTGCAGAACCACATGGTCCTAGACGTTATTCTTGCAGACCGCGATGGGGTATGCAAGGTCATCCAATCCAGTTGCTGCATTTTCATACCAGATAATGCTCCAACAGTGTATCAAGCCATCTCCAAACTCCTTAAAATATCTGAAGCCATACACGTGGATAAGGGAGATTGGTCACTGGTGGGGTGGTTCTGGGAATTGATATCTGCCTGGGGATGGAAAGTTCTGATGGTCATTGGAATGATCTTAGCCATTCTTTTCCTGCTCTGCCTGTGTATACAGTGTGCTCCCGCGATATGTGGTCTCTGTACTACCTTATGTGTAGGGAAACCTGTATCGAGGGACGAGCTAAGTAATAGGATGATGCTACAGCAACATCTCCATGACTTTGTGAACATTGACCTAGACTCGGATTAAGATGAGTATAGTGATTGCCTATGTAAGGGCAAAAGGAGGGTCTGTCGTACTTTAATATTCGGGACCGCGTAGGGGACAGGGCCCTACCCCTGTCTATGTTGGTATTAGCGAACCGCAAATGGTAAATGCGGCATGTACGAGTGCTTTATATATCGTTCTAGCTATGAATGCACTGTGTACACGTTATTCTGCTTTACTACGCGGGTTCCATTTTGGAAGCAGTGGCCATCTTGTCATTGCCCTCACATAGGCTATAATGGAGTAAATACGGGCCTCACAGTACATGGGCTTTCCCTCTGACTTCTCTGTGACCTGGGCAGCTGGCTCTGCTGCCACGGGTCAAACCGGTCTCACGAGCTCCCCTTCCTCCTTCCACCTGTGATTAGCATCAGGGCTTGACCCGTCATAAAACCCTTTCATTCTATACAATCCCCTGGCTAATCTCTTCCACACCTGCTTGTTCCTGCTTTATGACTTGTTTCCCAAAACAGGAGATGCTCATGTTTATTGGGGGGTCTATTTACATCAAACGTGGGATCTGAACCTTACTGTGTAAATCATTGTGGGCTGGCCGAACTGGAATGTGGGATGGTCATCATGACTCTGCCTTTTCTTTGTAATGTACACTTGCATATTGCCGCATCATAAAACCTAGGAATGTATGCTTGAGGCAGGAAAAAGCGTATTTAAGATGAAGTCCGTTCCTATGATTTTCAGCAGTCTCCTGAGAACATACACGCTGTTGTACTTCTAGGATACCTGTCATTGGTCTGCAGCCAATAAACGATTCTTTGACTTCACCCAGAAGACTCTGTGTTTCTGTAGGTCCGGAACAGGGTGAACCCAGAAGTCATAGGGTGTGTGCCCCTGCACCGCTGGGTCTAAATTACCCAGTACTTCACACTTGTATGTCTGTGTTGGGGTGACATGGTTGTGATACTCAGTTGCACATTGTTGACATTCCACATGTCCATGCTTACACAAATATCTTCTACTTACATATGGTAATTCATAAGGGTATAACTTCAGAACTTGGTAGATGTGAATGATACTACATGAGCTAATGATTTTTTGACAAGTGCATTTATTGCAGTGCACAATGTGAAAGAAAAACAAACAATCTTTAGAAAAATAGTGACAACAAAGGAGTGTAGTGGACAGTGTTGGTGGATTAAGCAATTTTTGTATCAACCACATTGTTTGAAGTCCAAAGTCCACCATACTCCTACTACCAGAAATGGAAACGTGCACAGGAATAGTCAACAAACTGAACATGTTGCTCACAAAGGAGGCCTCATTTGTGACGTCTCTTTATGGTGGTGGGGAGTACCTTGCCATCCGAACTTCCTGGATTTTCTTTTGGATGATCCCACCCACGAGGGGAGGGGATCGCTGATGCAGGATCAGGGGTGTCTGACGAGAGAAGTCAAGGGCATCGCTGCCACAGATGTAGAAGGGTCAGATTTTGATGGGCCACAGGGGCCAGAGGTGGGGGGGGGGAGCCCTGCAGAGTGTGGTGTTTATGTCCCTTAGCACCACTATGAGCTGGTCCTTGTTGTTGTTGGGGATGTCCAGCCTCTGGTTTATAGATATCTGCAGTTCCTCAAGTACGTGGCCCATCACTCCTCGATATCCCTCATAAGCTCCCAGGACATGGGTGGTATTAGCCTGCATGTCCCTGGTACCAGTGGCCTCACTTTGCGGTACCAAAGGGGATGATGGACGGAGCGTTTGAGCTAATCAAACACTCACCCCCAGTCAACTGATCTGGGTTTAATCCATCATCATTCTTTAGCTCACTCCACCACCCCAGTTCAGACATGGCCATATGCAAATCAGTCTGACCCTGTGCCTCATGGGAACAGTTCAGCCCGAACGGCCAAGCCATGTCTTCCCTGGACCGGAAACAAGCATCCTGGAACCGGTTTCGGGTTCATAACCCTCATCAGCCAGACTATATTGCATCCAGTGGCAAAGTGAGCAAGGGACCCACGTCTGGGCATACCCTGCCAACTTAGGGCAAACATAGCGATACCAAAGGGGATGATGGACGGAGCGTTTGAGCTAATCAAACACTCACCCCCAGTCAACTGATCTGGGTTTAATCCATCATCATTCTTTAGCTCACTCCACCACCCCAGTTTATACATGGCCATATGCAAATCAGTCTGACCCTGTGCCTCATGGGGACAGTCCAGCCCGAACTGCCAAGCCATGTCTTCCCTGGACCGGAAACAAGCATCCTGGGACCGGTTTCACATTTACCCTCCTAGGACCCCTGCCCCAACAGGCCTGTGACATTGGTCTAGCCTGCCCCCTCTCACTGGCTTTTCAATCCTCAGTGAGAGTGTTGTCAGTCCTCCTTGGGAAGTGCACCCGGGTTGCAGAAGATGTTGCTGCCCGGGCTAAGCTCACAGGTTGTTGGGGCAAAGATCATCTGAGTTGTTGCAGCAGGGGTAGGAGTGGGAGTTGTGGTTGTGGGCACAGTGAGACTCACTGTTGCTGTCTGCCCGGCTGTTCCAATGGGCCAGGTTGGTCCTCCAAGTCCATGTTTCCAGGAGATTTGATCCAAGGGGGCAGTGGAGTCTGGGCGGTGGTCTGAGTTTGGCAATATGTGCCGGATTGACCTGTTCAGACATAGAGTAGATTGTTATTGTTGTAAGTGTGATATGTACATCCACATCATTTAGTACACAGTGAGTTCAGGCCTGGGAGAGACAAGAAGGGTGGAGGTTTACATTGTGAACTATCCCTGTTGGGTATGACTCATTTGCAAGGCATTGGGAGACATCCATTACATTAAGTGATATTGGCCTGATCATTTGCTGTACTGATCTGCTTTATGTTGACATTAGGGATGGACATGTCATCTACCAATAACCTGAACACAACACAGTCTCAAAGTTACATGTGTAGTTGTAAATTCGAAGTCCTAGGTGTGTACAAAGCAGGCATACAGACAACCTGGATGTAGATTTAGCATGGTAATCATGTGTGCGTTGCAGTGCTCAACAGCCATTTCAAATGGATTACCTTCATGCGTTACTGATATTTCAGGTCCCAACTTGAAATTGTGTCACTCATGGCCTCGTTCTTTTTATTTATGGAGATATGGGAAAGTACAGGCTGAGTAGGCAGGCATGTAATTGAGCATTTCATTCTCTCCCACTCCACACTTGACCAATGGCTAACTGCTCGTGATGTGAACCTCAGTTGCCATGTGGCTGACCTTTGAGTAAGGACAAGCAACAGTGGTGCCTCCTCTTACATTTTCAAGCAACAAGACCTCAAAGTAGTTGTAGTCATTTCATTCTCTCTGACCAATGGCTAACTGCCTGTGAGGTGAACCTCAGTAGTCACATGGCTGACAAGTGAGTAAGGACAAACAACAGTGGTGCCTCCTGTCAAGTGTTCAAGCAACAGGGCCTAATGGTAGTTGGAGTCATTTCATTCTCTCCTCACTCACACTTCATTAGACAATTGCACATATAATCGGTCCTGGGATGATGATTTGATGCTAGTGCACTTACAGACACCATTACCACATGTGGGATGTAATGGAGGTTGATACATGTAAACTTATGTGCTTGACTACTGATTGTAACTGGCAAATACACATCTCTGATACTTTGGCTACTGCATATAGGAAAAGTAGATGAGAAACATGATAGCAAAAGCTGAGAAATTTTAAAAGTTGGTGTGGTGCTACTTATCAATCTCCACTCCCCAAGGTACTCCTGTCAAGCCCTCAGAAAGCAGAATGGTGTGAACCTTCTCCTCCCAGGGTGTGAGCTCTAATGGTGGGCTGGGAGGACCACCGCCAATCTTCTGGGCCGCCTGGTGGTGCCTGCAAGCAAGATTCTTCAGTCTCTGCCTGAGGTCGTGCCACCTTTTCCTGATGTCCTACTTTGTGTGCAGGGTGGTACCTACAGATCACTGCGGCCAAAAAGAAGAGCTGCTCCAGGAAAGCCCCCGAAATAGGAAGTCTAAGTGAAAACCATCAGTTTATAATAAACCAAAACAGATTTCCTTGAAAAAAAAATCTCCAAATTCTAATAGAAATCCTTCAGGACAATAACTTTGAAAACAAACATTAAAAACCCACCCGCATAATACATCAAAGTTACAAATACACATCACGTAATCAGCAAAACATACATAACATCACTTAATCTAACATAAAGTATACATATATTTACATAATTTTTTTTTAAAATGAGAAGCGACAAAATAGTGCAAAACACTATCAAAAACACATCTAAGGGGTCTATTACGATCTCGGTTGCAAATCCTCAGACTGAGATCGTCGGTTTCAATTCGAATCGCCTAATTACAATTTAGGCGGTTGAATTTAAACTGCCAGGTCATTCCTGCTGTATTCCAACAGGTTCAAGGAGCCTGTCGCCAGTCAGAAACCAGCCTGTAATCCCAATAGACGGCGCTTCTGCTGTTCGGATTACGATGCACCGTTCCCCACAGGCTTTCCATGCTGGGAGTCCCGACATGGAAAGCCTGTCAGAAAGCGAGTTTGGTGGCCATAGCAGGGCTCCCTTCTCTTTGCAGCCTCCGGGGTGGCACCTATGCTGCCCACTGTTGATCCCTGCACCGGGTGGTGCCTGCCACCCAGTGCTGGGATGAACACAATCTCCCATTTTTTATGGGAGCTTGTGCTTCAGCCAGTTTACAGCCACAGCACAAGCTCCCATAGGGAAATGGGAGTATGCAACCGTAACATGTGCAGTCGCATCATAATTCTGTGGTCGGGAAGGCCAACCGGAAGTCTGTCGGTCCCGTATCCGCGATGATGTTGGTCAGAGGCAACTCCGTCCGACAACATAATCAGCCCCGCAATGTACAAAACACCATACCCAACTTTTAACCATTCATTGTAAATCCCCTCTACCCTCAAAACCCTTAAATAATCTTTAACAAAGGACTTACCTGTTTCAATGAACAGCAGCACCTAACCGCGACTTGGTTCCTTGAAAATGTCCCTAAATAACACAAATAGACTGCAAAATGGAAGTTAGCAGTAAAAAAAGGCCACCAAATGAAACTAAAAAAAAGACTATCTCCAAATACAAACCAAAGGAAAATATAGTAAAAATGTTTTATAAATGCTAAAAAGAACGTAATACATTTATTAAAATGTTAAACTTTTTAAGCATTGTTTTAAAACATGCCTTAAATGTGTAAGGTATAAATTACATAATAATATAAAACGTATACAGTTATTTAGTATAACTATATACTAATAAAAAAAGTTTATACATTTATAAAACTTGTAACACTTTTTTTTTAAATGCTAAACTTGTCAAAAGTTCTGTAAAAATGTTTTAAAAAATTGTAAAGTAATAAGTAAATAATGGTATAAAATAGATTAAATTATTTCATATATACTAATAAAAAATTAAAATAATTGAAAAAATGTCATCAAACAGATTATTAAAAATATAAAAATTGCAAGCAATGTAATATATAATTTGCAAATGTACATTATACAAAGACATTAAATGTGATGTACCTCTCTGTTTTGACGGTAAAAAATTAACAGAAATAATTTTTTTCACACCAATTTGAATATAGTTTAAAAAAATATCATTTATGTATAAAACTTTACAATAAATTGAAAATTACAAAAATAAAAGCTACAAAACATGTGTGATATATTTTTATTACACTAATGTGCCGATTATCATATGGCCCATAATGGCTCCGATCTTTGGTCGGAGCATTTAGGACCGCATCGTAATGGACCGGTCCGCCTCATTATGTTGAAAGAGGCTGGAAAGTAAACCAGCCGGTCATTCTGGCTGGCGTCCGACAGGCTCGGAGAGTCCATCCACCAGTCGGAAGCCTGCAAGTAATCTCAAGGGTGGACCTTTCCTCCCTTGAGATTATGATGCACGGTTTCCAACATGGTTTCCATGCCAACCAGTCTGACATGGAAACCATGTTGAAAGCATGTTTGGGGACCCACAGCAAGCCACCTTTGGTGCACAGCCTCTGGCTGTCGATCTCTGCACCTTGTGGCAGGTACCTTGCGGTGCCTGCCAGAGGGTGCAGGGATAAACTGCACCTCCCGTTTCTCAATGGGAGCTTGTGTTATGGCCGTTGTACGGCCGTAACACAACCTCCCATTGAGGAAAGGGGGAATGCGACCGAACAGTGTTTGTAATGAGCCGATTGGGACCATTGACCGGGTGTTGGTCGGTCACAAGACTTAGTCGGTATTGGGTGGAAGCAAATACGCCCGACATCGAAATCAGCACCTAAGAAACAATATTATACACAACGATATTTCCGGATTTAATGTTTTTTGCAATAATATTAAAAACAACACTAAAAAACGATTTTTTTACACTTGATATCTGTTCATGATATTTGTGAATTCATGATATTTCTGTGTCTCAATATTTTTTATCAGATTTTTTCTCCAAAAATGCTTATATTGCCTTTGCTTGGTCTCTGGTGTGATCTGTTCCTGCCATTTGTCTTAGCTCTGCCACACAAGTGGGGTACCATTATTACTGGGAGACATGTGGAAACACTGAGTGGCAGGGTGCATAAATCCATGCATTATCTAGAACATTCCTCATAGAAATCTGAGCAAAATCTGTGTTTTTAGCCAAAGTTTCAGCTTTCCAAGGCCTTCTCAGTCAAAAAACATTGTGGTATCCACACGAATCACACCACCCTGGACTCCTCTAGGTGTTCAGTTTTCAGAAATGTATGGGTTTGGTAGGTTTCCCCGGGTGGAGCACAACCGAGGGCTCCAATTCTGTATCACCCACATCGCAAATTAGAGGGTCAGTTTTGACTGGTGAAATAATATGTCTCCACATCGCGTTTTTGGCTAGACCTAGCCACACAAGTGGAGTATAGTAATTTTTGGGAGATCTGTGGGAAAGCTGGGTGGTAGGAATCTTGTTGATACACCTAGTTACACATGTGAGGTACTGTTGTTATTGGGAGATGTGTGAATGCCAGGTGTTAGACATTTTGTCAATCCCTGCAGTTTCCAGAACTTTCTCTCACAGAAATGTGGGAAAATAGGTGCTTTTAGCCAACGTTTGAGGTTTGAAAGGTCTTCTGGGTAAAAACACTTTATGGGATCCATGTGAATCACACAACCCCATTTCTCAAGGGTGGTGGTTTTCAGTAATGACTTGAGGTTGGACCTGGCCGTTTTTGCAGGGTTATCCCCAAAAATGTTGCCTTCCTACGCCTACCTTACTGACCTACTTTTTGTTGACTTTAGGACTCCGGATACTTTACAACTATTAATCAGTGCTACCGTGCATGTGCACTCTTTCCAAAAACATTGTATGATTAATTTAAACCTGTTTGCCATGTTTGAATTACTTGTAAGTCCCTTGTACAGTGGTATACCCTAAAGACACGCCTCCAAGAAGCCGGAATCCAAGAGAAGGTCCTCGACTGGACCTCATTATTCATCTCCGGCAGAACACAGAGCGTCCGCCTCCCACCCTTCCGATCCAAAACCACCTACATCATCTGCAGCGTACCCCAAGGCTCATACCTCAGACCGACACTGGTCAACGTCTACATGGCCCCCTCGCACAAGTTGCCCGCCAGCATGACCTCAACATCATCTCCTACTCTGACGACACCCAGCTTATCCTCTCCCTCACCAAGGACCCGCACACTGCCAAAACCAACCTCCACGAGGGAATGAAGGTCGTCGCCAAATGGATGAGAAGTAGCCGACTGAAGCTGAACTCAGACAAGTCGGAGATCCTCATCCTCGGTCCGATCCCCTCAGCCTGGGACAACTCCTGGTGGCTGACCGCGCTGGGAACAGCACCGACACCCACTGACCACGCACGCAACTTGGGAATCATCCTCGACTCCTCCCTCTCCATGTCGAGGCAGGTCAACGCCGTCTCCTCCTCCTGCTACAACACCCTCTGCATGCTCCGCAGGATCTACAAGTGGATCCCCACTGAAACAAGAAGAACGGTGACACAGGCCCTCGTCAGCAGCAGGCTAGACTACGGCAACGCACTCTATGCAGGAATCCCGGCAAAACACCTGCGACAACTGCAACGCATCCAAAACGCCTCTGCCCAACTGATCCTTAACGTCCCTCGCTGCAGCCATATCACCCCTCACCTGAAAGACCTACACTGGCTCCCCGTCGACAAGAGGATCACTTTCAAGCTCCTCACCCATGCACACAAGGCACTCCACAATACCTGACCAGCCTACCTCAACAGCAGACTCAGCTTCTCCACCCCCACCCGCCAGCTCCGCTCCGCCAGCCTCGCCCTCACCGTTGTGCCCCGCATCCAACGAATGACCTCCGGTGGCAGATCCTTCTCCTTCCTCGCCACCAAAACTTGGAACACCCTCCCTACCCACCTTAAGTAGACCCAAGATCTGCTCACCTTCAGAAGACTCCTCAAGACCTGGCTCTTCGAGCAGTAGCAGCACCTCCCTTCCCACAGCGCCTTTAGACCCTCATGGGTAGGTAGTGCACTTTACAAATTCATTGATTGATTGATTGATTGATTGATATCCCATATACTCAGGGTCTATAGATTAAATGCTATTAGTTGTCCTGCAGCACTGCTTGTGCCTCCTACAGACATAGCCTTTGAAAAATGTCTCAGGCCTGCTACGGCAGGTCCTGTGTGTGCAGTTTTCTGACACATTACTGTGGCATTTAAAAGTACTAACCAAGCCATAAACTTTCCCTTTTATTGCACATCGGCCAACCCTAAATTAGGCCCTCGGTAGTGCTGTGGGCAACGTGTGGTGTAAGTAAAAGGTAGGACCTGCGCTTTTAAGTGTTGCATGTCCTGGTAGTGACAATCAGACTATTTTGTTTCTCACTGTTGTGAGGCCTACTCCTCTCATAGGCTAGCGTTGGGAATTCCCTTATATGCTTTTAAATTGTGGTTTCTGATCTGAAAGTAGTAGCATTGCTATGTTTGGTATGTTTAGAATGGTAGTGATAAATCCTGCTTATTGGTATAGTTGGATTTTACATTAATATTTTAGAAATGCCACTTTTAGAAAGTGATGAAGATTTAAAACCTTCGGTAAAACATTCATTTTGATGATATTGCATCTACCTATTAAAGTAAGTTGCAGACGAGCCCACTTATCTAATGATGCCTTAATATTACGTAACAGCGCATTCCAGTTACCATCAACAACTTCAAGCATCGATGACCTTATCTTAATACCCAGATATGTCACTTCTTTTAACACTCTGTCATCATTAAGTACAAGATTATCAGTACATAATATTTGAGTATTTGTGACATTCAATAAGTAATCGGATACCTAACCAAAAAGTGCAGCTAACTGTTCAATCTCTTGAAGAGCAGAATATGGGTCAACCGAAGTCACTGCGATATCATCAGCGTAAGCAAACACTGTGTATGTGATATTTTGTGCTACAAAGGGCTTGATCAACGGGCTATTACCTAGGTGCTCAATAAACGGGTTAATATATGAGGCAAAGAGTAATGGTGAACAAGGGCACCCTTGCCTTGTGCCCCTAGTGATAACAACAGGATCTGAGAATAGACCCATTGAAGCGATCTTAACGATCGGTGAGGTGTACAATACCTGCAGGGCAGTCATAAACTTCTTACCAAAACCCATTCGACACATCAATTCCCACAAGTACTCTCACTCCACACAATCGAATGCCTTCTCCGCATCCAATAAAATTAACCCAAGATCCCGTTTCTCTGTCTGAGCAACATCAAGCAATGTCAATACCTTATTTACATGAGTGACAGTCCCTCGTGATGGTATAAAGCCATGCTGATTCTGTGAAATTAATGAATTAATAATCTTAGAAAGACGGGAAGCCAAAATCTTTGAATAGATTTTACCATCAGAATTTAATAATGAAATCGGACGATAAGACCCCACCAATTCTGGGTCCTTGCCCTTTTTACTGAAAACCACTATGTTGGCTTCTGCCTAAGATTTAGGGGCATGTCCATCCTGAGCAGCCCTGATTGTGGTCAGCAAATCATTTTTTAATAAATCAAATAAAAGCTTGTAAATCTCCACCGGGAGCTTGCCAGGTCTGGCAGCCTTCTCTGAAGCTAAACTGTTAACTGCGAGTTCTAGTTCTCCGATCGTAATTGGACATTCTAACTGCGCCGCCTCAGCAGGATCTAATGTGAGATAACCCCATCCAAACACCTACCGAAATCAATACCCTTCTCTACCTGTTTCGTATAAAGCTCCGTATAAAACTGATGAAAAATAGCTAGGATCCCTGCAGGTTTCTGACAAGCTATTCCCGCTTTGTCATTTAAAGCCTTAATACAGCGTGCAGATTCTTTCATACGCAATTTTAATTTTAAGCACTTACCTACTGCTTCACTATACTTGTGATTTTGTTTTTTATACACCAAATATTTTCTGGCATTCTCTATATTCCAATTTCCCTGAATTTTTGCCCGGGATCTAGCAACAGCATCTCCTAACTCCAATATATTGTTGCCTTGCAAAGTTATACCCCGAGTTAATTTACCCTCAGTGTCTCTCAAAGCAGAGTATAATATTTGCTTCTCTGATTTCCTCTTTCTTTGCTGATTAAAGCTAAAGCTTAATACCTCCCCTCTAAAACATGCTTTAAACGTGTCCCAAACAATTGCGCTATGAACGGAGTATCTATTGTTCTGAAAAAAATAATTAATCCAGCAAGACATGTGATCTTTAAAATCGTCATTTAAACATAATTCCGATCAAATGAAAATGATTTAGGAGGTGCATCACAACCAGCAGCAGCAATTTCTAATACAATTGGTGAATGATCTGAGGATATCCTCGGATAAATTTTAATCGAGGCCCCTACCAAAGAGACACTTGGTGCAAAAAACATAATCCAGTCGTACCATCTTTTTATGGGGAAAAGAGTAAAATGTATAACCTGGGTCCAACAGATGTAATTTACCCCACACATCCACAATACCATGATCATTTACCAGATTATATAGGGCCTTAAATACCCGTGGTTTGCGGCCTTTATACCATCAGGGGGTATTCAGCAGCTCCTGATTAGTTAGATTAATATTGATATCCCCGCAAATTAACAGCTGGGTCCCCCAAGTTCCTAGCTCTATATTTAGCTCCTCCAAAATAGTTGCTTCATCTAGATTAGACCCATAAATGGTACAAACTGAATATTTACTATCCCCTAATCTACATTCGGCTATAGCCCATCTAACGAACTTATCTGCCAAGCTTCGTCCTGTGGCTTGTACAATAGATTTAGCCAAAATCGCCACCCCATGAATCATTGAAGCTTGCTGCGAGGACACAACCAACGAATAACCAAGTGTTTCTAGAATTGCCCATTGACTCCAGGGTATATGTGTCTCTTGTAGACAAACCAAATCCGGCTGAATAGTTTGCACTTCTGCAGCTACCCTATTCCTTTTGTTCCAATTATTAAGGACAGAGACATTTAATGAACAAATCTTTATCCCCTTAAAGACCATAATAGCCGCCAAAAACCAAAAAAATTGCTACTAGTGTATAATATGAACCCCATGGTAGCAGACATACATTCCCTTATGACATTTAACATAACATTACATTGTTCTATATTCTCTCTATTGGTTACTGTGGGCATTTTACCCTTTTTACCCCACGAATGTGACTCCATCCTCCCCGCCCCATGAACCCCAAAGAATCTCACCCCCAACCCCCCCTGTAACAAGGCTTTAGGACCAATGGTCCTGTAGATGCAGGCTCCCGAGAGCCCCCTGCCATTACTCGCGAATCTTAATTCTTCAAAAAAAACAAAAAAAAAACTAAATCATATATAAGGAGAAGGGAGAAAACCCTATAGTAACTATCTACCAATAAGCTACAGAGAGGAGAAAAACACCTTCCTATATTGAATTAAAAAATTCCTTAGCAGGCCCTTCACTAGTAAAAAAACGAGTATGATCCTCACTGATCACTTTTAACTTTGCGGGGTTCAGTAAGGAGGCTTGGGCCCCTTTAGCCTGATATTGTGCAATCAATTCCCACCGCTGCCTTCGAAGCTCTACTGTAGACCCGCAAAAATCCGGTCGTACAAAAAACTCAAAATCTACCCCGGCTCTCTTTTTATCGGGTCGTGCCAAGTGAGACACCTCCTCTTGCACTAAAAAACTATTAAATGAGATTAAGAAAGCTCTTGGTCTATCATTAACTTGGCCAGCTCTAGGACGAATGGTAAAAAGAAAGCGGTGGGTATGTTCAATCTCTCTGTCCCAGCCCCACTTTGTCAACTGAGGGAATGCTGTTTTAAACAGTTCAAGTATAAATCGACGCGGATCCTGCCCTTCCTTCCCTTCCGGAACCTGAAGCACTCTCAGATTGTTCCTGCGTGCCCGATTTTCAATCTCAGCCAGCTTCCATTGAGTATCATCCTTATCCGATTGAAAAGAGGTAGTCAGTTTCTTTTGTTGAGCCAGTTCGTCCTCTAAACTGGAAATTCGAGCCTCTGCCTCAATAAATCTTGCGACAAAATCAGCATGAGATTTCATCATTCGTCGAGCTGAATTCTGTAATTTCCGACATATGTTTTGAAGTCTCTGGCTTTCTTCCCATGTTTCAACGCGATGAGACATAATCGATTGGTAAATCAATGAGAGGGAAATATCATCTCCAAGATTAGGTACATTTTGTGCATTATCAACCAATAACGGTACCCCCTTACTGGCTTTCAATTCTAATTTCTTCCGAACAGTGTGGGGGCTACCTTCCATAAGATCCCCAGATTCCTCCAAAAACAAGCTACTGTGATCACTACCGTCAGCAGCACTCATCTGGACAGTATACTGATTTACCAGGTCCTCACAAGAAGACGTTGAATGATCTGATAAGGAATAAAAGTCCCCAGACTCCACATCAGGTGCCAGCGTTTGGACCACAGTTTTTAGGCTAGTTGGAGAAATCAGGTGTAGGTCACCCCTTACAGCCCCCAGGTCTTTATGAATAGGGCTTCCGGAATTATCGATATTGCCATTCCCATTGCTATCTTCCAAATTAACCTCACGAACAAACGGGGGATCTACTAAAATCCTGGGCTGTAAATCCATGGCAAACTTTTGCACCTCTGCCCCAGTTACTATAACAGACATCACATCCATTACCATAACCTTATCCAGCTTATCTACTATGTCCTCAAGATTAGACTGATCAGCTTAGTTTTGATCTGCTGTGTCATGACTTCATTCCAAAAGAGCGGCAGGTTGTTTCCCCTTACACTTGTCTTTAACAGCTGAGAAGATCGCCGGAATCTTTTTCTTCTCCCCCTTCACCTTGGAGACGACAACTGCATTAGCACTAACTGTTTTTACAGGTTTTACCATTTTTTCACATACTGCAGCGGCGCCGTCCCTCACCTCTGTTGCCGGTACAGCCATAGTATCCACATTCATATATTCATTGTGCTCATTTTCATTATCCAGAGCCCGAGGTCTGCCTTGGGTTCCTTTCGGGGGCATTTCCACTTGTTTCTCCCACCGCCGCTCACACAGCACAGCACAGCCAAAAACAGCCTCTGAACGTACCGCAAACTTCCAATCGGCAACGCCCACAAGCCGCGTCAGGTCCGAGTTAGTTCCAGCAATATTCCAGGAAGAGCCTCCACCAGCATCTGCGTTCGCATGTTCCCCTTCTTGGTGTCCCAGCTGTCTACACCCCCAAAGGTAAGATCAAAGCCCCTGACACGAAGAGCTGGAAACAAAGTTGCAACCGCTACTCCTCCACTGCGATTAGCCGTTTTCCAGCAACACCGTTTCGCTAGTAACTCGCTTCTCTTTCCTCCTTCATAAAACGATCCGCAGAGTCCGGCAGGAGCGGTCAACCTACACGTCTGCTACTGCGGGCGCCATCTTGCCTCTTGCCTCTGTCCTGTTCACCAAGTGTTGTTCTAAGGGAATTTAAGAGTGTTTCCCTGTCAGGACATGTAAAATGTAAGCACACATGTCCTACCATTTAAATACAATGCACCCTGCCCCATGACCCTTTACAGCCTACTTTAGGGTTGACTTATAAGTATTAAAGAGGAAGGTTTGTAGTTAGAACTGTCTCACAAGCTACTTTAGAAAACAAATGCAATCAATCACAAGTGGTATTGCAAAATCGAACAGCCGTTTATTAGCACTGTTGATGACCCTGTTCTTACAGATGATTGAAACTGTAATCAGGGCTGTGTGGTCATCAGTCCTGTCCTTACTTCCTTTACATTTTTCAGGGAATTTCATAAAATGCCCAGCAATTACATAACATTTTTCATAAATTAGCAAAATTTATAGGCGGTGCTCACATCACAAAATGGATGTGAGAAAGCAATTTATTTAGAAAAAATGTTGAGAAGTAGATATTTTTTATGGCCTGCATTTTGGGACTAGTGTGTGCACCACAGACGCCTGCCTTCTTGCTGAATATAAACCACTCTGTCCAGATTTTAGACATTTTCTCTTTTCCTTACAATCTGACTTTTATTTTGCTTATTTTTCTTTTTTGTCCCTGCTGCTGTTCTTTTTTTGCATGTGCTTTCTAATTTATTTTTCTTTAAATATAATATTTCTTTATCATTTATAGTGCATTTTTGTTCACCGTCCCCACCCCCCAAATTGTTGGATGCGCCATGAGGAAGGGTGCAGGTCCCACTATAGGTGCCGCTTGGGTGTAAACCCAAGTAATAATTTTTTTTGAGCGGTGGCAGATATCTTTTTATGCCCTGTGACACCTACCGATCATGTTGGTCACTGTCCTGGTTATGGCTACAGTCTGGCGGAACAGAAATACTACCAGGAGCGTCTCCAATGCTGCATGTGCATAGAACTGGCATCTTGTGTTCTCAGTGTCAGACATCTATGCCCAAGAACAGGACCTACTACAGTACATAGGCACTGTGGTGGAGACAGGTAAGTAGTTGTTCGGAATTGGTTTACTGGTTGACTGTGGTGTGAGCCCTGGTCAAGCAACAACCACAGTCCTAACAATTGTAAACAAAAAAACTTAGGAACAATGATTAAAATAGCATGGACCTAGAAAAGCAGACAAAGAAGTAATTGCATGTACTAATAGATACAGAAATATAATTTTCTTTATTTTATTTTATAACATCATGCGTTTGGTATAAAGAGATTACATGTCATGTTCATATTTCTTCATGTATCCAAGATGAAACAAAAGAGGAACATATAACCCAAATGATTATCAAATGTTTAAACCCATGATTTCTGCTTCGTCAAACAATCAAAGATGGGTGATGATTCTAGACATAAAGAACAATTGGATTCAAATTTATGTCAGTGTTAGATCTGTAAAGGACAATATATTCATATAGGTATGGCTTTGTAGATGTTGAATCCTACACGCATTTCGGCTTGAAGCCTTCATCAGGACGCCATGTCAGGCCCAAAGATATAGTCTGATCAGAATGGGTTTTAATACCTCGAATCTGATCCAACGTTAGGTTCTACTCAGCTTACTGAATGTGTTACGAATATTGTATCGTAGGGGCTCTATAGGCCACTAATTTGGGAATGGACTCCAAATATGATAGATAGTTCTTAGGTCGAATTATAGTCATCTACAATAGACGGGAAGTCTTGGTTTTTAGTGACACGCTGTCCACCGTCACGTTGAGGGGGGCCAGGAAAGATAGAACCGAAAAAGAGTCTGGATGTGTTGGCTCCTTGTTTGTACTCACGAACAAGGAGCCAACACATCCAGACACTAAAAACCAAGACCTCCTGTCTATTGTAGATGACTATAATTCGACTTGGGAGCTATCTATCATATTTGGAGTCCATTCCCATATTAGTGACCTATAGAGCCCCTACGATACAATATTCTTAACACATTCAGTAAGCTGAGTGGAACCTAATGTTGGATCAGATTCGAGGTATTAAAACCCATTCTGATCAGACTATATCTTTGGGCCTGACATCGCTATATTCAACCGATAGATCCTTCCTCCTGACTCCGATACCTATCCAAGGTTACATGAAACATACATACATGGCGTCCTGATGAAGGCTTCAAGCCGAAAGGCGCGTAGGATTCAACATCTACAAAGCCATGCCTATATGAACATATTGTCCTTTACAAATCTAACACTGACATAAATTTGAATCCAATTGTTCTTTATGTCTAGAATCATCACCCATCTTTGATTGTTTGACGAAGCAGAAATCATGGGTTTAAACATTTGATAATCATTTGGGTTATATGTTCCTCTTTTGTTTCATCTTGGAAACATGAAGAAATATGAACATGACATGTAATCTCTTTATACCAAACGCATAATGTTATAAAATAAAATAAAGAAAATTATATTTCTGTACCTATTAGTACATGCAATTACTTCTTTGTCTGCTTTTCTAGGTCCATGCTATTTTAATCATTGGTCCTAAGTTTTTTTGTTTACAATTGTTAGAAGCACCCTGATTTAGGAATTGTTTCAGGGGTACCCACAGTCCTAGTCAGGGTATGGCACAAGCAAACCCAAAATGAAACTTTGCTCAACCCCTTGGTATCTTTGCACAGAGCAGTTAGGCTTAACTTAGAGGCAATGTGTAAAGTATTTGTGCAACACTTCAAACAGTAAAACAGGAAAAACACCACACAAAAAGGTATCTTTAAGCAATAAAACAGGACCAAAATGACCAAAATCCAATCAATAGAAATTGAGTCATTTATTTTTGAAGATTACGATGTAAAATAACATCTAAAAGCACAAAGCGCCACCCAAGGTTATTTGGTCATGCTAGACCCGGTCAAAGTCAGAAGTTCAGGTCGACCATAATGGAGCATGGGTCGGATAAAGTCCCAGATTAGTCCAGGTGAAGTTTTACCTTCTCAAGTTTTGTGCCAAGCTTCCTGATTGGGTTGGGGAGGGTCGAGGGGATCAAGGAGAGCATCATGGGTGGTGGTCAGTGTGGCACGAAGAGCAGGCAGGGCATTGCAGATGGTAAGGCTGGAGCTTCGCAGTGGCAGTTCCCCAATGGTTGTTGATGTTGCTGTGTAGCAGCTCGTGCTGATTTTTAGTGTGAGCAGCGGGATTCTGGTGTGAATGGGTCCATTTACATTAGTCAAGAGCCCATAAGCTTGATTTAAAGAGACCATGAGCCACACCAAGGGTCCAGGATCTGAGAGACACAACTTGTGGGTAAGTAACTTGTTGAGGAGAGGTCCAGGAGCTTTTGGGAAGCCTCCTATTTCCCTGAGCCTCAGATCCGGAGGCCAGAAGACTCACCATTTGAGTCACTTTGAAGTCCTGGGTTCAAGATGGAGTTGCAGGTCCAGTTCTTCTTCCCCAGGCAAGAGGGGAGTAGGCAGCAGGCCAGTGCAGCAGGGCAGTAGTTCCTTAAGAGCAGCAGTCCAGAAGAGTGGCAGTACTTTTAGCAGCACAGCAGTCCTTCTTTCTGGCAGAGTGTCCACAGGTCCAGAAGTGCACTTAAGAGCTGGTGTCTGAGGTCCTTCTTTTACCCACAGTTGTGCCTTTGAAGAAGGTGAGAAGCTTCTATAGGTATGCTTTTGAAGTGCACAGATGCCCTGCCTTCCTGGCCCTTGCTCCAGAATACCCACAGGGGGTATGCAGCCGTTTGTGTGGAGACAGGACACATCCTAGTCAAGTGTAAGTGGGGCTGGACACAGCTCCTCCTACCCATCATGCCAGTGATGGCCTATCCAGTCACACCTATGCTCCCTAGTGTGTGGCTGTCTAGGAGAAATACACAAAGCCGAACTGTCAGCAAGACCAAGTAATGTGACAGAGATAGGCTGCAGGCACCAAATGGCTAAGTAAAAAAAATGCCAACTTCTAAAAGTGGAATTTTCAAAATTGCAATTTAAAATCCAAAGTTAGGATTTTAAATTGTGATTCCAGAGACACCAAACATAAACTACTTATCTCCTCCCGTTTGGAAATTACACTTACAAATGTAATAAAGCAACTCCAATGTTATCCTATGGGAGAGATAGGCCTTGCAGTAGTGAAAAACAACTGTAAGAGTTTTTCACTACCAGGACATATAAAACCTAAAAGTACATGTCCTGCTTTTTACATATACTGCACCCTGCACTTGGGGCTGTCCTTGGCCTACCTTAGGGGTGACTGATATGTATTAAAAAGGAAGATTTGGGCCTGGTGAAAGATTGAATTTGCCAGGTGGAAATGGCAGTTTAAGCTGCACACACAGGCTTTGCAATGTCAGGCCTGAGACATGTTTAAAGTGCTGCCTAAGTGGGTGGCACAATCAGTGCAGCAGACACACTAGTAGGATTTAATTTACAGGCCTTGGGCACATTTAGTGCCACTTTCCAAGGGACTTGTAAGTAAATTAAATATGCCAGTTGGGTACAGGCCAATATTACCACGTTTTAGGAAAAGAGCACCAGCACTTAAGCACTGGTTAGCAGTGGTAAATTGTGCAGTCATAAGGCCAGCAGAAACAAAGTCAACAAAAACCGGAGGTTTGATGGTAAAAAGTTATGTGTAAACCACTCCAAGGATGCCAGGTATAACAGTTATGTTTCTCTAACTTCTCAAAACATTTTCATCATTAATTAATGTAATTGTAATTAATACCATATTCAAATGTTCACTGCTATTCTGTCACATGTTTGAAAAATAAAACTTCAAAGCTGTGACATCACTTTCTTCTTTCAATGAGAACCATTCCCATTTCCATATATGTTGCTTAAAATACGGTCCCTTTTCTAACCACTGGCTTAGGAATTTGTGACTGGTGTCGTGGGATGAGCTTCAAGACTTTAACATATTTGTGACAAGTTAGGTCCCTAAATTCAACTGACAATTTATTAAAAAGAGTACCTAATCCCCCTAAAATTATTCCATGTAGGCAAATGCATACTCCATACCAGCATGGTGGACCCCTTTTGAGAAACTCACCTTGCTATATGTGATGTCAACAAAACAATCTGTGGCCAGATTTTTCACTGGAGTGGAGGCATAATGGCCCATTCATGCAAAGTTCTACTTCTAAGCACTAACTCAGATCCTAGCACTAACTTTCTAAGTGTATTTCATGTGTGTATGTGTATTTGCCCACTGTGGTGCATGCATTGTGTGTATGAGTGCAGAAGAGTAATGGAGGCTTTTGGGTTCCATTTTGCAGGTCCCTGCCCAATTCCTATGCATACAATGGATGGGAGGTTATTTTCCCAGGCAGTGAAAGTGTATCACTGATATTTCTGAAGCTGGAGAGAGGAAACCTAGGTGTTGAAGTGAGGACCAAGGGGACAAAGCCCTTTATAAGTTCAATTAGGCCATTTGGGGGGAGGTGTTTTTGATTAGTCTCCTGAGGGACTGCCACTTCGTAGATGGTGAGTGTAAAGGGTGGGACTGCAGTATCTGTTCTTAAGGAAATACAGACCCATAGGTGAGACAAACCTGTTTTCTCTTTCCTGATCACTTTTCAGTGTGGCTTATGGTAGCCAAATGCAGAAAGCTAAAACTCACACCTCTTTGTGCCTTTGCTATGGGTACTCCAGCCTGGCCACTGCCCTGCTTTGAGGAGCATCACTCTACACAAAGGCTGTGTATGGTTAGCTGCCTGGAGAGGATGATTCAAAGAAGAACCAGCCCAACCCAGTTATGAAGGTGTAAAATATCCACATATTCTGTTTGTTTTGACTGTATAAATTGGAGCCATTCACATATTTCTTTTTCCATATCCAAGTTCTCTTTGACCATTGAAGCAAGTGTGCTGCACAGTATTTGGGGGACTAGTGAGTGGCCAGACATCGTGCTTGTGTGACAGCCACCTTCCCAGATGTAAGGGGACTTTGTTTGGATCTTGCCTTGATAGAGGGCTGTACTCCTGAACTGAATCGCCTAGAAGCTAACTTGCCTGATGAGAGAGAAAATGGGTCAGTCAACCTTTCAGGAATTGTGTCTGGCTGGGTAGTGCCAGAAGTAGTATGATTCCTGGTTCTGTGGGTCTAGCAAGACAAGGAAGGCTACAGAGAGTGATCTGCAAGCCGCATGAGCACAGTATCTTCAGGAGTGCGATTCTGAACAGGAATCATGGATAAACATCTGACCTGGCCTTGGTGCAAAGAAAACTGATTGTGAGTGTTCATGCTTCTAACATCAAGGGTTGTGCTTGTGGTGGACATCACCACAGAGAGCCAAGAATTGTGCCTGCTGTTGACATCAAGAAATGTGTTGGTTACGGTTGTCACCATTGCCGCACCTGAGAAGTGGACCCCACAGCTCTCATTATTCCACTGTGACCTCCTATGTGCGGGCCCAACTGCTCTTCATTGCCTTGTGACCCCGAATGTCTGACATCTGCTGACGGCCCTGCTTGTATTCTGCACCTATTAATGCTGAAGGGCTCTAGTAGGCAGCGCCCACTTCCCCATGCTGCTGTGACTTGATGGTGAGACAGATACTGGTGTGGTGAATTGTTTCAAATGGCACTGCATTGAACTTGCCTCACCTGCTAATAAACAGGGGCATATATGCCTAAATCATGGTTCAGGCCACACTGTGACTTTCTGGCTAACAGGGAACCCGTCTAGAGATACAAGAAGAATTACACCTAGGATTGGGGAAGGCAGGGCAGTAGCAGGGGTGAAGTAATCCAACCACCAGCATAAGCTTATATCAGCTGCTATTTTCTATGTGGTATTTTGTTTTTATTATGTGTGGTAAAGTACTTTTCTTGTCTTAGTAATGCACAGGGTTTCACATTGAATAATTGTGCTGGTCGGTGGTTGTTAGGTCATAGTTTGCTCACCCCACTGCCCTCCTGAGAAGCTTGTTACTGTTCTCCATCACTGCTACTGATATTTAAGTGCTAATGGGGTTGTAATTGACTCAGTTTGCAAAGCGATGGCAGGATGTACCCTAGGTACATCAGAGGCAAATGACCGTTGCCCTCATTGCTAAGTCATAAAAGCCCCTGCTTACCCTGTGGCCCCCTAAATATGATCTAAAATCGTCTTTTACATTAAGGAACCAATATTTTGGAAAGAAAACATTTAGAACTTGTGGTTTCTGAATTCATTCTGAGATCCTCTTTAATGTCTCCAGGTGCTCCATCAAAAGTGGTATAGACTGTAGTGGTTTTGTTAACAACACATTTACCTCATCTGCATACGTGTTCAATTTATACATATCACTCCCAATTATTACTTCCCCACTCCATTGACTGGATTTATATTGATTTGTGCTGCAAATGGTCCCACTGTAAGAGCAAACAACAGTAGGGAGACAATATACCCTGTCAAATATTTCTACAAATGTTAAAGCAAGTTGAGGAACCCAAATAAATCCATAGCATGGCATTAGGTTTCTCATAATAGACCCTATGCCAAACTTCTCAAATATCTTCCTAAAGAACCGCCATTCTAGTGAATGCCTTCCTAGCATCCATAAAGAGCAAGATGAATCTTTTTTGATGTTCTGTGAACATTGTATATTATTTCCAAGTTCTTGTTTGTGCTTTGAACACATTGTCTGTAAAATCCAAACACTGTCCTAGTTAATAAAGACAGATAGGATCAGCCCCAATTGAGTCTCTAAAACACCTGTAAATATTTTCATGTCAAAATGTATCAATGTGCACTCATATTTGCTACAGTGAAGGAAAGGCTGATGCTCATGCTGCAACAGGAATGTCTTTGGAGGACGTAGTAAGTGATGATACAAAGTATGATCTACAGTACCCCTGATGGCCAAACTCTCACGTTGTTTGGAAATTTCAGAGGTCATCTTTAATGTTGAGTGTAAGTTTCCTCATGGTCCACTCGCTCCTTGCTAGGCAATTGAGATACTTAGTTACTTCAGCTGAGATCTAGGGCCACATGTAAAAAACATCTATTTTGCATTCCCTAAATATCGAATTTTAGGTAATCGCTATTTATGGAATGCAACATGGTATGTAAGAAAATAGTGATTACCTAATAGCGATTCCTAAAGAGTCGCAATTGCACTAAGGTCATTGGTATTACTACTCTATTAATTCCTAGGGGCCTAATGGCCCATAGGTGCGAATGGTTTTGCATTACCTAGTTTGTGATTACCTAATTGCGAGTTACACAAAAGTAACAGATAGGGCTCTTAAAGCTAAAGACGTTTACAATGTTTACGATGTACATACTGGGCTTGTTTCACTAAGGTAAACTTACACATTTGTGTAAGTTTACGCATATGCAGTAGTCACAAAACTGCATTTTAATAGTAAGTTTACGAGTGTGGAAACTCCACAGTCGTGGCTGAGAACTCTGCACATAAAAACATAGGCCTGTCCTATCTTTTATTTGCGGAGTTCTCTGCCCCGATTGTAAAGTCTCCACACTCATAAAATGACTTTTAAAATTTACTTTTGTGAACACAATATTTATTGATGTTGTCTATTTATGTTCCAAACAGAAATGAATATTATATGTAACAAGAATTAACATTTTAGAATTAGATGCACTGTAATCTATAAGGCACTAACATTTGTATTTATTTTAGATAACTGGTAAGACAAGTTAATTAAAGTCCATGCCCAGCATAGTTGCTGTGTCAGGCTAGCAATCTGCAGACCCTCTGTATTCTCTTCCTATCCCATTCCCCCTTCCCCGGGTCTACTGTCATGTAACATTTTGCAACTGTATTGGGTTGGTAGTGAATATGGTGAAGTGTGGAAGTGCACATCACTGCCATTGAATCATGGCTACGTGGTCAGTACTTTCTAACAATACCATAGGGTCTTTAACTGCTGTGGAGATGACTGCTATTCATGCTTATTTCATGTAAGTGGAGTTTTTCATAGTGACAGTGACAGAGTTAAACAACTGAGTCAACAATTACTGTAGGCACATCTTGGCCAGGGGATTTCCCTGTGTTGCGCTTGCTTTGTCATGGGACTTATTACATAATTTTTTAGCCAGCTTACTTTTGGGCTGTTGTTAATGTTAGTAAATTAGGGTTCTACATGTTCTGTCAATAGATATGGGGAGGATTTATCTGATTGCTAAAGAACAAAATACTGCTGTAATTTACTTTTTTCAAGTTGATCCTCTCATCCTTTACATTTGCATTAATTTTCCTCATATCTTGTCTGCAAAATCAGATAGCAAAAAGTGCCCAGCTTATTTATCCTCAGTACAGAGGCACTTTTTGAGTTTTAGTAGCCCATATAAAGTTGTCATGTAGTTCCTATAAATCTATATAGGATCTGCACATTTAAACAACATAAACTGTGGAATTGGTCTCCAGACTGATTCCACACCCCTGCCAGATATGTTCGTCTGTATACCAGCTAGCTCACAATGCCACAATGAAGCCCTCTTACCAAGGGGAGAATAATTTCTGGCAGCTATCAAACATGACAACCCTGTTCCCTCAGGGATCGTGGAAACAGTACAGTACTTTTCGCTCGGTCACTCTTGCTCACTTTGCCTCAGAGAGATACACAGAATAAACGATGGGGACGTTTTCAATAAGCATTTATTGAACCAGCGTCATTCTAGTTTAAAATATGTGTGCTGCAACAACCATAAGACAGAAACAGATATATATGGTTATGAGCACCAACAGAGTAAATAGATAGTAAAATTCTACCATAGTGCTAAAACAATGAATATATGCAGGAATATAAATACATGACAGTAATAATGCATACTCCTATAATGCTGACCCTAACAAGCTGTACCTAAATGTACCTAGCATGTATGTAGGTGTGTAGCCAAGAATCCCCCTAGGACAGAGCCAACCCCATAACCTGAAGTAAGAAAATGAAGGAGCCCGTCTTGGTCTCGAAATGGACACCCCGGGAGGGATGTCAGACCACTGCGTGCGGAAGTGTCTGCGTGCAGGAACCTCAGCATCTAGTGTCAGCGTGTCAGCATGGAAGTCTTTCTCCTCTGCCTGCCCCAGCAATGATATGGTGCTTATATACCCAAAAGGTACCCTCAGGTTTTCTACCTTGCTGTGTCATGTCGGCCGAGGATGACAATAGGGACTACCCTTATACATAGTTATTATGCGAAAGATGCAGAGGATGGCAAACCTGCTATTATTCTGAGAATCCTCATGCATAATAAATGAGGCTAGTTTCCGTAGAAAACCACACAATATTTATGCAGCACCTAACTAGGTAAAAGGTCAGCACAAACCCTGTTATGTAGTACAATGGCAGGACAAATATAGGTAAAAGGCCAGGTGAGTACCCAAGTCTATATTGGGGTACAATGCAAATCATAACAAAGTCTTGTCCTTATCTGAGGATTCGACCAGTGCTTTCAGTATTCTCAACTTGCTCTGCATTTTGACTTCTCCCTTTCTGTATGAATCCCTTTCAATTTTCTTATTTGTCTTCTACATTCTTTCTACTTCAGCCCTTGTTGTTTTGATACTAGGTGCTGATGAAAACACAGTGCCTCTTATGACAGCTTCAAGGTCATCCCAAAGGTTCCCTTGATCAACCCCATCTTTATCATTCTCTGTGATGTACCTTTTATTCTCTTCCTGTAATTCCTTTCTTTTTGAATTTTTTTGTTCAGCTCTCTTAGTCCTGTCTTTTGCTGAACATATAAGAAAGACTAGAGTGTAGAGAATCTGAGCATAGTCCAGGATAGAGATATGTACTATTTCTGAATGTGTTATGTGGGAGACCACTAAGTAGGAGAAATTTGAATTTGAATTTCACAACTCGGGTAGACCACTCCCCTTTCAGATATTTTGGTGCCTTTGTCTGGTCAAGAGTTTTATTGCCTTCTCCTTTTTTGGAGTTCAGAATCTTTCAGTGGGCCAAGCATGTGGATGTGTACAATGCTGAGTTCCATGAGGCTGGATACCTTCTTACAAAGGGTCTGCAGAATCAGATTTGCTGCTGCAGAGAAGCTCTGAGCGGGAGGATTTATTAGCCCAGTTAGATCAAGCCTTGGGCAAATACATTAGAGTGGTTTGTCCTGGTCCTCCAAAAATATTCTAAGGCCCAGGTTTTCAGAGGTGATAGGGTAAGTCCAGCTAGGTACAGCCAAAGGATCCCAGACACCAGGAACATTACTTGGGGTCAAGATTAGGAATGTGCAAACTTTGCATAATTTTCTTTTGCATAATTATGGCAAAATTACAAGAAATTATGCATAATTATGCATAATGCCAATCCATCATTTCATGCTACACTCAGCTTTTTGTTGCTAAAACACATTCAAACACAAGTACCCCAAACACACTCTCATGTTCTGGTGTCCCTGTGTGTTTGCAGTACATTTTTACCATGAATGGAGCCAATACCTGTATGTTTTTACCACAAATTCTTCATATTTACATGAAGTGGCATAATGGGGGCACTATGGAAAGTTCTTTAGGTCAGCCTAAACTGCAATTCCCTAAAGGACATGAATTATGCCAGTGTAATTTAAATTCACCCAGGCCTAGTCAATGCTCACTCCAGCAGTGGCCACAAACAGTGTCAAGGTCAAGCCCTGTTGGTACTGGTCAGTTGGCACTTAAGGAAAACGTCCTCTTGCTGATGGACTGTAAGCTACACATGAGGTCAGACACCTGACCCTTGGAGTCTATGTACAGTTTTTTGACTTGGGTATAAGGGGGAGCAGGTCCAATCCTTCAGTGCTCCTTTCAGGTCACAGACAGAAGGTTCAGTTCTCTTATGTTCTTCTGGTGGCCCAGAATGTGTTCTGAAGAGGGTACCTGAGAATGCCACCTTTAGGCCTGACACTAGGTAGTGGGTAGGGTTTGACCCCTGACTCCTCCCTAACCAGTGGAATAAAGGTTCCTAGGGGTAACTCAAACCACTTATGCAGCAGTTCCTGTTTGCCCTACTGGGAACAAAGCCACAATGCCCCTCAACCTCAAAATTCAAGATTGAGAAACCTCTTTGCTTGTTCAGAGCCTGTGTACCCACCCAGGGGTATGGCCAGGTTAATGAGAAAGGCTGGGCAGTAAACTCCGCTCCGCCTAGGGAGTTCATGAGTTTTTGGCACTCTGCACTCTGCCTGGAGAGCAGAGTTAATGAAAAACCGCACCGCGTAACAGTTTTTCTGCCCACTCTACCATTTATCATGTTTCACAACTTTTTTCTGGCTCATCACGAGGACCTGTTAATTTTATTAGCTTTCACTATCTAATCAATGACGGCCTCATATGGTGAGAATACATTTTCATACCTTTTAATATGGCCACCGTGAGCAGCAGATCTTCTGAGGAAGTTGTTAGCACGGTACTCTTTGTGCTTCTATTGTATTTCGAAATTACGTACTACTAGTCTAGTTAATTTGAAACTGAAAGGGATATTACTGATGGAATTCCGAGCACACGCCCTTATCACGTCATCATCACCAGAAGATAACTATGTTTCTTCTTAGTTACTGGCTCGTTAGGCAAGAATCCCACTGCGCGCATCATACCGGACATGAAAACTTGAAAGATTATTTGAGATACTGTAGGTGATTCAGATTGCATTCAGAATATCCAGGGGGCATATTACCAACAAACGGAGAAAAATATCGCTAAGCGCGCTTAGCACTATTTCAGTTATCGCCGGCTATCGCTGGAATGTATCGCATGGATAGCGCATTATTAACAACGCATTTCTCCAAGGCGATATAAATTCCAGCAATAGCGGCGATATGCAGGAATATCGCTGGAAATCCAGCGATATTCCTGCAGCGATAGGGAACACCTTGTAAATATCCCCTGGTGGTCGTAGCACAACAATCCACCCCCCTTAATAAAGATAGCTAAGTCTGAAAATTATCAGACGTTAGCTTACGGCGATAACCGTGGTTAGCGCGGATTTTATTATCGCTATGTGTGTTAGGGCAATGCTTGTAAATATTACGATGTGAAGTCAGCGATATTTTACATGTTGTTATGTGTGGAAATTTCCTCTTTGCATCTCAATAGAGATGCAAAGCGAGCGTCGGTAAAAAGGCTGTAAACATGCGCTAATGCATGTTAGCACTGCCTTGTAAATAGGGTGAAAACATTATCTCCGCTTTTTTGGATTTTAAAGACAAAAACGCGGAGATAAGGCCCTTGATAATATGCCCCAAGGTTTCTAATAAAAGCCTAGCGCTCCCAGTCTGTACCTGGGTTTTCCTTTGCGCAGAGCTGTAAACATCTTTGAAATGTACCCTGTGTAGTTACCTTTGAACAGCCAGCAGCCCTTTCTTATTTACACCTGGTTTGGTTTCTGAAATTATGCACTGAGAGAATAACGGGCCATATTATAAAGAATGGCGATAACATTATCCCCGGTTTAGCGGCAGCAAGCTGCCACTAAAGCGGCGATAAGGGGCTTGATAATATGCCCTTGTGAATTCCAATAGAAGCCCATGTTCTGGTGTGAACCTGGGCTTCTATTGGAATTCACAAGGGCATATTATCAAGCCCCTTATCGCTGCTTTAGCAGCAGTTTCCTGTCGCTAAACCAGCGATAATGTTATCGCAATCCTGATAATATGGACCACTGTTGATTAGGAATATATTATCTAAAAGCTTGTGTTCCTTGAATGATGAGTGAGTTAAAAGAAAGTATTTTTTTAATCCCTAAATCAGCCTGAACTGATAGCTTTGTATCGGAGCCGTGGTTCATTTATTGTGTCCACTGTGGAAGGTTATGGTTTTGCGCATTTGTGTAGCCATGTTCTCTGTGGAAGACGCCTTCTGCATTGAGCTTGCTGTAATCCTATCTGAGAGGGGGTTTGGTGTCACTCGCGCTGGGAAGAGGGCGTGGCTTGTGGGGTCTGTGTGATGAACATACGGCATTAAAAGCATTTGCAATGCAATCGGTCTCGCCTTTGGGACCTTATATGTATTTAGTGCAGCACATTAGCCTGGGTACTGAAACATGTACTGTTCTTTAACTTGGATGGAAAATAAGCACCAAACTGCGTGCCACGCCTGGTATGGGAACACATTGAGAGAAATATTGCCTTTCAGCAGGAAATGGTATAGTCCAAAGCTCTGTTGTTCAGAAAGCAATTCTGGTATTTTACTGACCTCTGCAGGTCGGTTTTCATGAAGACAGTTAAATCGAGGCAGTTGAACAGAATTAAAAATTCCCTAAGTGGAAGCAGACAAGTCCTAGGGCTGATCTCCAGAGCCCACAATGTACATACACATATAAGTATATACTAAAGTATATAAGTATATACTAAAGTATATATAAGAGTTCTCGAATGCTCGACCTAAAAAAATTGAATTAGCCAGATTGGCAGTACCAAAAATATGAAGGACCTAACAGGGATCTGAAAGAGCAGCAAATTCCTGACTGTCCTCCTAAAGTGAGTCAGTACTCACTGGCATTACTTAACATTAGCGAAATTCGCATGGGTGCAACTCTGCAACTTTAGCCTATCCTTTACTTTATGTCATTAAAAAACATGCTAGATAGCCACATTTGTTTATCGGTGCAATTCTCAGTAGGCATCAAAATAGTTGAAATATATTTCCTGCTTTTCTATGCAAAATCGATTAGAGAATAGTATGCATTTTTTATTCTTATTGAATCCATCTTCTTCTTCCCTTACTCACTTTGAATTTTTTATGTGCTTGTGCCATCCAGTTACGAATCAGATACATTTTGCCACGCAGTTCATTTTTTGCACTGTGCTCTTCCATACTCAGTAAATACCAGACTATAAAATGTTTCTAGAAGAGACTTTTGATTGCATGATCTGTCTCTTTTAATTGTCTTTAGTCTTTTATAGTGTGTCTAACTTTTTCAAGTGAAATACATAGTGCAGATGCGCAGGTGCTCTCTGTTACACAGCTCTATTCCGGCAATGATGTGCTTTTACGATTCTTGAATTTGCTTTTGTGAAACGCTCTGCTCATACTATTTTTGTCTGTATGATTTGAAATACTTTCGGTGCTCACCATGTACCAGTTTTTCACTGTACTTAATCTTGCTTTAAAAAACACAGGGGTTTGGTGTAATTTCATTGTTACTACGATGGGTGGAGCTCGCTAAATCTCACAGAGTTTTTTGGTCACTCCTGAAATTCCACAGAGTGAAACTCCGTGAGCTCTGCCAAGGCCTAGCAATGAGCATTGCTTTCCTCCTTGGTCACTTCCATCAGCTCTGAAGGCAATTTTTCCCCCACTGGCTTTGGTGCTCGCTTGACTAGAAGAGCAAAAGCTCGGGCCTTCCAGGTGTCAACTATCATTAGTTTGTGATAGAAAGACCACTTTGAAATAAGTTAAGTTTGTGGGTACAACCAAACTGGTGTTCCTGCCAGATGAGTAGAAAACATTTTCCCTCACCCAAGCCATTTTCTCTGGTAGCAGTCAGTAGCCTACCACTGGAGAGCTCAGGCAAATTAGCCCCCAGGAGCTTCTAGCAGGAAAAATGTAACTTTCAAAAAGTTATTTTTCTTTAATATTTATTAAAATCAGTTTTCACCACTAAGTTGGGCTTTTAATAAAGATATAAAAGAGTGGTTTGATCATATGTCCACATAGTTACAACCCAGAGAGAGTAGAAGTCATATTTAATCTTGCTTCCTTTTGTTTCTCTTGTTTCTCTGTGGACCAGCCAGTGTTGCTACAGTGAAAAAAGCTTGTGGGTGCTAGTCATTGTAAGGACTTGTTAACTTTAAATAACTTCATGTCCTATGTTTAAATACCATGTCCCCTGCCTTGTGGGTTGCAACGACTTCATAGGATTAACTTATTCATATTTAAAAGGAAGGTTTTCCCCTGCCAAAAAGGGTATTTTGACAGGTTGGACTGCAAGTTTAAAACTTCAGCAATCTGTTTTATATGATTACTAATAAAGGTCATAATATTCATTCTTCTATTGGAGCCATCTTTTTCTTGATGCATATAGCCTTGCAGTATATTTTGCCCATTCATGTGACAATTTGAAACTGTACAGTTATCCAAATTCTCCTTTGTAAAAGTTGTCCTGCTCATAAACAGTGCATCCATCAGAAAATTGACATTTTCCTGCTCTAGCTTGATAACATAAATTTAAAACACCATGGCAATTCAGCACACATTTTATTAGTTGCATTTTCAACACATAAGCCTACTTTCTAGGCTTTATCACAACACCAATTCTGTGAGGTTATATGAGCATTAGTGATTAACCATCCACAGACTAATATCCTTTGTGCCAGTCACTCAGAGACAGGTGCCAGTTATAGTCAGAGATTGAGATGATGTAAAAGAGGGTAGGTACTGTAACAAATGACCTTGTGAGTGGTTGTAATTGGAACATTGGTGGGTTATGTGGGTGACAGGATATACCTATACTTAACAATGAAGTAAGGAAAATGAAGAAAATATCATGTGACATGAGAAAAGGCATCAGATCTGTAACTTCACCCAATACACCTAATGATGAGACAAGGTGAACAAAGGTTCCTTATTGTTTTATTGAATCAGATTGTTCACTGTCTTCACACTGATGCTGAGAAAGTGATGTCTAGAGAATCATTAGTTGATATGGATGCTGAGTTGTCAATTATGGCATCTGTCTGATGTCTTTGGCCAGTCCACACCTTAGCCTGGGCAGTGAAACAGAAGAAAAGGTGATAGCAAGTCATTGAGTGGCAGGCAAGACAGGGCCTCCAAAGGAGAAAATGACACGATGACAATGAGCATATCTGAATCCTTATCACTTACAAAATAACTATGCAAAGAATTGGTTGACTGGGCATTTAAAGACATAATACATTTATGGCAGTGTTCAGCTATGACAATGGAAGATGCACACTTCACAAGATTGTGAGTCATGGCAGTAACGCTTGCCTAGTTGGTGGTAGGGATGCATACAGTTGAGCTACAGGTGGTGGCCCAGTTGTTGAAAGGGCTGTGGCTGCTATATTTGTCACCAGCAAGGTACCAGACATGATGACTGCAGAAAAGAATGTTAGAAGGCATTAGGATTAATAAAATGTTTCTAAAATGTAATCGTGGAAGTGTGTATGATTATTAACATATATATGAGGTACATGCCTGTATAAAATAGTTAAATGTGTGTTGTTTGAGGACAGTGGGACATGAGGGTGGAGACATAAAGTAGTTGAAAGAAAAAGGTGTTGTTTTGACCTAGACTTAGATTGGAATTGCCTGGAACACAAATGCCATATAGTAGGTCAGGGTCAATTAGCCAATAAAGTTACCAGCTGTATTTCCATAGCCTTAATTTGAATTGTGTGTCTCTCCATCTCCTCTTGTAAATGTTTTCAGTTTTGGCCTTCCTTCTGACACAATGCTAGATTATAGATCCTGTAATCTTGGTTTTCCACCCCTGAACTAAACAAAAATTAAACTAGAAACACATTGGTAGTAGTGTTTTCCTCAAGAGGAAAAG
The DNA here is from genome assembly GCF_964204655.1 of Triturus cristatus. Classification (NCBI taxonomy): domain Eukaryota; kingdom Metazoa; phylum Chordata; class Amphibia; order Caudata; family Salamandridae; genus Triturus; species Triturus cristatus. The sequence goes on from NC_140584.1 coordinate 390,722,093, forward strand.
GAACCGTACATCAAAAGCAAAATCAATTACAAAATGCCAAATACAGTAGTGTGAATAAATAACAATAGCACCTAACAATTCCATTCAGGGGTGCTACAATCACTCTAAAGCACCTACTACCAAAAGATGCAATTCACACAAAAGGAACCCAATGTGTGTACAAACTATAGAAAAATAGAGCATCAATAAGCACACCCTTTAACAATTAAATTATCTCAAGTTTTGGATGCATAAAAAGCTCTAAATAACAGATTCCACACAAAGATCACTAAAGTAGTGAGTCGCTCAACAAAATATATTTTCTATTCAGGATTCTGGATCATACTACAGTACATAGAGTCCACACTGGTTCAGATTCTTCAATTTGATGTTGTTTATTTTTCTCTTGTTGTTATATCCAGCATAAAACACTGCCACTATGCCAACACGTGTTTCGTCTCCCCATAGACTTTGTCAAGGCTGGAACAAAAGGAATTCAAGATATAATCGTCATATTTTTCATATCACAGAGGTGGTATTCAATACTCAAAATCAAAATGTACTATCGTGGCTGAAGTGTACAGACATCATATGTACATACATGATTGAAATCAGTCCCTTATCTTGCCCTCAAAGAGGGTAATGAAACCAACAAACAGATATAACCTGCATCCCTTATTATTCTTTATATGACAAGTTGGTAATTCAAATGTAATCTTCAACCACTTTGATTTAAAAGAAGTTTAAAAGAGTTGTTGCCTCTAATCCAACACATAAAGGTGAAAGGAAAAGATAAAAGCCAGCCAAGAAAACCAGAGATGTCTGATAGAAAAATTTATGTCAAGTATTATAAAGAAAGAAATACACCACGTGTCACTATAAAACACACCCAAACAAGAACATGATACAAGTCAGGGAGTCCAAACAGAATTGTGCCCGAACCTCCAAAATAAACATCCACCGATTGGCAAAATGATCGTTGTCCATCCGTATTACAAGATGAATCCTCCCGGATGGAAGTATACCCAAAAGACTGTATGAGTAATAAAACAAACAAAATTATATTTGTTTGGGGAGGTCCCTTCTCATCCAAAAACATAACTAGACTTACAGTAACAATAAAATATAATCAAACAAGGCCTTTGCTCATGCAATGGTATGTACAAAATACCATACCTCACAGTAATTGAAGTGCATCTGGACCTCAATTATTTTTATATTTACTAACAACAAATGTCACCATCTTGGTCGCAATCCACTAATCACAAAACTGCTCAAGAAAAGGGTGCGTCACATTGGTTCCTTTGTAATATACACGGATAGCTATAGTCATTCAGGTATATGAATATTATAACTAGAAATGAGCTTCTAATCGGAAATACACGGTCCCTCGCTAGGTGTGCATGGAAAATTTTGTTTAAATTCTTAAAGACGATTCCTAGTTGAAAAAGTACTATTTGGTATATAAATTGTGTATAGCAAGTACCTTAAAACCGTGAATATTCCTTGTCACGGGAATCCTTAATAGTCTCCATGAGATGAAAATCAACCCGTCAATTGTTTAGAACGGGTGTCGGTATCCTATGTAAGAGGGAAGATGGAAGACGTTTTCAACATAATTTCCCTTCCCAGCGTAGTGGACAATGAATAAGGTTTAACTAAAATTCAGTTAATCTAAAAAACCCGCTATAAATCTTACCTCAGAAAACTGAAAACATTAGTCCATCCCTTTGACGTATAACGTATCCATTTAAAAAAAAATTCGATAAGGAACCCTGATAAGCTCCTCACCTAGAACATAAAAAATCACATCCAGAATTACACTTCTATTAGGAGTGCTGTAATACACTTTGCATATCAAAGCAGCACAATTATTACTATCTACAACAGCGGGGACTCACCACGGTTAAGGTGCTGTACTTTCTACCGGTACTCAATTTCTTTGTTTGGCGTTCAGGAGACAGTCGCGGCCATTCCTATTTAAATAATGGCCAAAATGTGTACGTGAAAAAATGTCAGTCACCAGATGACTGACACGTGATCTGGTTTTATGGCAACATAGTGAACCGCTATTTGCTGCCACATGGCCGCCATATTGTATAAGTAAAAAGAGCACGCAATGGAAACAAATCCACATAAAAGCTGAAACACTGGACACTAAAAATACTCAAGTTTTATGTTTCCCCATCATGGGAAACTTGATGTTCATACTTGAACAATTATTAAAAACCATTAGTCCCCAGTCAGTGAGAAAAAATGTGCAATCAATATACAAACTCTGTTAGAAATGGGGGTCTCTGGTTGGCAGTGGATGGCCACTGTCCAAGCAGGGACCCTTCTTTCTAAGTCAGAGTGAAGGGCTGCACCCCTTTGACAACCCCTGCTCCACTATGTGGTAACGTAGCACGAGCAGTTAGGCTAATCTCAGAGGCAGTGTGTTAAGCATTTATGACCATACACAGTAATACAGTGAGGAACACTACAAAGGGACACAACACAGGTAGGTATCAAAAAATAGTTATCTTTATATAGAGGCTTATCACAAGACCAAATAACGAGGAAACCACAATACTGTACAAAAATAATTCTATCTGGATGCTGCAAAAATAGTTCCAATGGGGAATGCAAAGCTCAGTTCAGGGCCATGGTCTCTGCGACCCTTTTTACTCACAGTACTGAGATGTTGTCAAATAATCCACAAAAAATGCTGCTCCGGTGGGTTAGCGATGTTTTTCCTCACGCTCTGGGTCACGGGCGCTCGCTAACGGGGGTTAGCGACAATTTTGGAACCCGCAACCGGGCAGGGCGATGATCAGGCCAGCGAGGAGACGATTTTCCTGACGCTCCGCGGCTGTAGTGATGATTTTCGGGCCGCAAACGTGCGGGGCGATGATCAAGCCAGCGAGCCCTCAGCAGCAGCGATGCAGTGATTTTCTTGACGCTCCGTAGCTGTAGCGATACTTTTTAGGCCCACAAACGCGTGGGGAGATGATCAGGCCAGCGAGCTCTCAGCGGCAGCGATGCGACGATTTTCCTGACGCTCCGCAGCTGTAGCGATAATTTTTAGGCTTTAGCGATAATTTTGAGGCCTGCAAATGTGCGGGGCGATGATCAGGCCAGCGAGCCCTCAGCGGCAGCAGTGCAATGAGTTTCTTGACGCTCCTTGGCTTCGGCGGCTCACTAACAGGCTTTAGCGATAATTTTGAGGCTTTAGCGATAATTTTGAGGCTTTAGCGACGAAATAAAGTCTACTGGTCCTGAAACTTAAGTCAGGGGGCTAGTTCTCTCTCTAGCCCTTGGGTGATTGCAGGTTCAAGATTAAAAAGTTCTCTTACAGCTTCCTTTCCCTCCTTTTTCCAGTCCAATGAAAACTACTGCTGGCCAATCCAGGGAACAGCACACAACACCAGGACAGTCCTCTCCTGCAGCTTTCTTCAGTTCGATGGACAGAGGTTGGTCTTGAGATCCAGGGGCAATACAAATTGTAGGGGTTTCAGCACAGATATTTGTACCCCAAAAGTCTTTGTTCTAAAGAGTCACAAGTCACTGAACCCAGCCAGAACCAGTTCTGCTCAGTCCTGGAGCACTTTGTTTACCAGGCTTCTTCTTTCCTTTCAGGGTGCAGGGCAGAGACATCAGACGCACCACAGGAGGTGGAGCCAGCATTGTGGAGGGAAGGCACAGCCCTATTCAGGTCCCAGGTGCACTCATCCCACCCATCTAGATGCAGACCTCTCCATTCACCACTCGGACACCTCACCCTGTCTCTTGGAATTCCCCAGCCCTGTCACTCCAAACCCAGACAGCCAATACACATAACAGCAGAGCACACTGGAAGGCTTATGCAAGAAAATACCTACTTTCTAAAAGTGCTATTTTCAAACACAGAATATAAAAATAACCTTCACTAAAAGATGTAATTTAATATTCTGAGCTCAGGCATACTAAACTCGTTTTTCTACCATGTTCCTGGGGTCAGTTAGGACTATAGAGTGTAATAGTCAAGCTGCCCATTCTGGCCTATGGAAAACAGGTAGCCTTACAGTAGTGAAAAACGAAATTGGGTGTAATTCACTACCAGGACATGCTACACACATCAGAGCATGTCCTACCTTACACATACAATGCACCCTACCATAGGGGTGGCTTACATGATGCCAATGGAAGGTTCAGGGGATGGGAAGTGGGTGTACTTCACAGCCAAGATGGCAGTTCTAGACTGCACAGACACTGCAGTGGCAGGTCTGAGATACACTTTACAAGCTGCTTCTGTGGGTGGCACGAACCAGCCCTGCAGGCCCACCAGCAGCATTTGGTTTACCAGCCTTGGGCACACACAGGCCACGCTACTAGGGACTAACAGGTAAGCCAAATAAGCCAATCATAGATATACCAATTCACATATCATATTTACAAAGGGAGAGCATATGCACTTTAGCACTGATCAGCAGTGGTAAAGTGCCCAGAGTCAAAAAACCAACACAAACAGGTCAGAAAAAATACAGGAGGAAGGCAAAAAGTTTAGGGATGACCCTACAAAAAGGGCCATTTCCAACAAACTCATTGATGCATTATAGTGCGTTACCATGGCACTGTGGACCCACGGGATCATAGTGCCGCCCGATATTGTAGAATCAAGCAAATGGCAAAATCCAAAGAGATTCTCCAATTGTCTCATAAATGTCACAATTCTATATCCCTTCACCACACAATAAGAGTTGGGTGAGAGAAGAAATGGCATGCACTTGTGAAAAGAAAGGGAGCAAATACGAGTTTGTTAATCTCACAAATCTATCACATACACTGACAATTAGGCATTAATGATCCAGCGCAAAACCCTAGCAACGGGGTAATAACCCGTACCGGTATCCTCCCCGCAGCACAGACCCGACGTCACACTAATTCATTCACACATGCAGTCATTGGTGGGGCCCATAACACCAACACTCACACGTCACTTCCACACCGGTCTGCACACACAGGAGGGATGAGTGATTCAAGCGCCGGACATGTGAGGGGAACACCTTATGACCTATAGGGAAGGAAAAGTCATTTACAAAATATACATTAACGCCCTTTCACCTACAGATCCTAAATCCCAAAACATCAAGGCACTCCTCCCACTTTGGTCGATCGGACCAAATTAGTTGGATTGGTTGATGGTGATTTTGAACCAGCTAAAACACATTTTAAGACTTCGGAGTCTGTCCCTTAAATAAAACTCATAACTCATAAATTCTCGTTAATCAATAATTGTTTATCTAGAATTTCATAATGATTTAAATTCACCTTTGTCCCATCAAAGTATTGAAAAGTTTATCAAAATGTTTAGTAAAACGCAGTACGTCATATTTACCTAATCTGTCTATTTGGAGTCCTCTAATTCATTGGCTCTGCATAATCAAATTTTCAGTCAATCGTCCAAAAGCAGGCCAAATCTCAAAGTTCTCTGCTCAGCACGCTATTGTGCCAAATATCGGCAAAGGACCAAAAATGTGCAAGCATCTATCACTGTCCATAGACTTAAGAAGGGTTTGCAGTCCTCAAATGGTCGAGCAGCATCAGGACCCTCTAAGATTCTGGAAAAGCGGATGGATCCCTCTCTATTCTACTACGCATTTTTATAATAAAATGAAGCAAAGATTATACAAATTAATATTTTAGGTCAGTCGTGATTGGCTGGTTGTGATCGTCCGATGTTAAATCTTAGGGATTCAGTTCAGTTCGAGGGGTGAGGTCATAAGTTAGTTTCGAAGTCAGCTCTTTCCGGTTTATTGTGAGGTCGATTGTTCTCGGTCTTGGCTGTTTTCCCACCGTGTCCTTGTTCGGGTACATGGTGTACACAGGTCAATGCGCCTCGTGGGACAGTGGCCACTTCGTCGTGTAGCGTCAGCGGCCATCTTTGATTTAGGCCCAAACGCCAACTTAAGCAAAACAAACACAAAAGTGTAATTAATACATAGAAATAATAAATCTAATGTTAACCCCTTACTAATCCCTCCATGTGCATGTATTTATCTAGAGTATAGCAACATTTAAAGCAATTATATTCACCCTTTTGTTCCTCTTCTCGGGCAACATTACAAGACATTACAAAAGCAACATTTCTCATGCAGTATTCTAATTACTACATATACTACTTGTTAGTATGCGTACGGATTTTAGTCATAAAGGTTATTTTGCCATGCAAAATGCAAATCCCACGTGTAATTCGAATATTAATAATGTTGATTAATAAACATGCAAACTCATTTAATAATATTAAAGTTAATGGCTTATTTAATTAATAATTTTCATGCAAAATGGGGGTGGTATACAACATTTTGTACTACCCGCTCCATCATTATCATACTGACAATTAGGCCAATAACACTCATGATTGATCAGACAATAAAGTACTTAATATTCTGTAAACTCTTACAACATTACTCAATCAGTACAACAATATACATCCCCACATCTAACGTTGCAGATATATCACAACAGTAACATGAACCCATAGATTTGTTACGATGTTTTCTTTTAGTAACAGTTGGTCTATCACAATATACGGTTAGATACTTTACCCTATAGAAAGACATGCAGTTCTCTGTCTATATTTAGACCCAGGTCTACAGATCTCAGTTTAATCAGCCACCTGGTTTCTAGTTTTCTTAATGCTAAGGTCCGATCCCCTCCCCTGGGATTCTCTTCTGCTACCGCAATGCCATGAAATCTAATTTTTAATATTTATGAGGTGTTATGCACACTATTGTAGTGAGCGGCTAGTGGGTAGTTATTGTTGTTATTGCGGATTGCCCTAATGTGTTCTTGAACACGTTCTTTGAGAGGCCGAATTGTACTGCCAACGTAGATCAAGCCACATTGGCAGATAATGCAGTATACTGTGAATTTCGTGTTACAATTTATAAAGTGGCAAATCTGATTTGCTTGTCCAGTGTTGTAGCAAAACCTGGTTATTTTATTCATGGCAAACTGGCAAACATTAAACATCATACATTTAAAGAAACCAGCCGGTTTCTTAGGTAGCCAATTTTGTGTTTGTCCCTTCATGTTACTTTTCACAATTGAGGGGCTAATTATATTCCTCAACGTTCTACCCCTACTATAAGTCACTTGTGGTTTGTCAGTTGTATGGGGATTAAGACTATGATACAGTTCAAGAAGGTACCAATGTTTTGATAATACCTGGTAAATATCATGGCTGAACGCATTATATGGTGTTATCAATGAAATCTTTTCTCTCAGTTTATGTTTACTATTATTTCTTTTCAAAAGCCCTGAGCGCTTAGTCCTGTGAATTCTCTTCTGAGCTTTTTCCAGAATCGTTCTCTCATACCCTCTAGTGATGAAACGTTTCTTCATGCAGGAAAGTTCCTGTTGAAAAATCTCATAATTACTGTAATTAAGCCTCAATCTTGTCATTTCCCCATAAGGGATGGCTCTAAGTTGTGTGACTGGATGTGCACTATCCGCATGTAGTATGGCATTACATGCTGTTGGTTTCCGAAATATTTTACACTCTAGTTTATCTCCTTCAGTATATAAAGTAATGTCAAGAAAATCAATTTGATTTCTGTCATTATTGTATGTAAACACCATATTGTAGTTGTTGTTGTTTAAGTACTTGATAACTCTAAGAGGGTCTCATTATCACCCCCCACATCATCAGGATATCATCTATAAAGCATCCCCAATAGATGATGGATTCCGTCAAAGCATGTGGGCCCCCTTACCAGATATGTTGTTCTTCAAAGAAACCCATGTATATTTGCGAAAGATGGGGAGAATTTCGTACCCATGGCCACTCCAAAACATTGTCTAAACCATGAGCCATTGTGTAAAAAATTGTTATTATTCAATGTAAGGCGGGTGAGATCTAACACCATTTGTGTATGTTCATATAGTGTGGGGTCTCGTTTAGCAAGAACGTATGTCAGAGCTTCCATAGCTTTCTCCTGAGGGATACATGTATATAATGCACAGACATCTAATGTAACTAAGGCAAAATTATCAGACCATGTCAAGTACTCTAATTTGTTCAAAAGATCTTTGGTATCTTCAATGAATGATGGTAAATTACGTACAATTGGTTTTAAACGTATATCTACATATTCTGAAATTCTTTCTGTTGGTGACCCTATTTCCGATATTATTGGTCTACCGGGTGGGGCCGTCTCGCTCTTATGGTTCTCGGGCAATATATAAATACATGCCGCCTGTGGTGTTGAATTGAACATGTATTTGTACTCCATATCCGATAGAAGCCCCATATGCGATAGAATTTTAATGTCTTGTCAATAAGGGTAGTTACCTCTTTCATAGGTTTACTGGTTATAGTAATATATCTTTCTGTTTCGGTTAGTTGTTTATCAATCTCTTGAATATAGTAGTCTAAGTCCATCAGGACAATGTTGCCCCCTTTTTCTGCCTCTTTGATGGCTACATCTGAATATGGGGTCAGTTTGAATAAAGCTGCTTGTTCTTCTTTATTGAGGTTATCTTTATTAAATTTGTCCTCAAGTTTATAAAGATCCTGTGTCACTGCTTTATAGAAACAATCTATCAGGTTGTCTGCTGGTAATATTGGAACACATTTTTGATTTTTGTCCTGAGTCCACTATCAAGGTTTAGATTGGTCTCTATATCTAAATCTTGAAGGATATCACCCATACTGGTGGCTGATCCCGAACTTTCATCAAGTGATAACAGTAATTGTAGATCTTGTATATCTTCAATTGTTTTATCACTTTTGTTGACTGTATATAACGGGATTTGACACGGTTTGTAATTTGCGTCAAAATATTTTTTTAATTTCAACTTACGCACATATTTATACAATTCAATATGCAGTTGTGTGAAATTAGGTTTAGACATCGGACGAAAATCTAGTCCTTTTCGAAGTACAGTAACCTCAGCATCAGTTAATTTGTGTTTAGACAAGTTAACAATAGAAACATCATCATTGGCATCTATAGAGGACATGAGACAAACTGATGTATCTGAAAGATTTTCCCCCCTTCCAGCACTCAGGTCTTTTGAGGGCGCGATGCTGATCTTAGCACTCTTTTTTCTTGATTGGCATTGGTTTTTCCTCCCCCCTTCTTGTTCTCTTCCTCCTGAATCCTTCTTTTGGAACCCTACTCTGTTTCTGTTCCTGTATCGTTTTAGTTTGTCTAAAAAAGATGACAAGCCTGTACCTGAATTTGAATTACCTCCTGAATTGGTGTGTGTTTCACATCGAGCTTCGCTTAATTCACTGGTTATGCTCGACAGGTCAGACTCACTTGCCAATGTAGAGGCCACTTGTCTGACTTCTCTGGGTTTTTCTAACACCCCACTTGACTTGTATTCGTCAAATCTTTTACGAAAGTATAGATTCTGCCGTTTTTGCAGTCGTTTTTTTCTCTTTTTAGTTTCCGAATTTTCTTGTCTCTGATGTAGTTTTGGTGCGCACTGAGTACCTCCTTAAGAATCTTGTAATTTTTTTCCGTTGCTTCTCTAAGGTTCAAGGATTTGGCCTAATTGTCAGTATTATAACATCAATTTTGCATTTGAGGTTGAGTATGGCAATTGTGACGCCTTGTCAATTTTAATCTAGCATTATAAGTGAAGAGAAATGACTACAATATAGTGACTTGTTACTTTCTTGATCTTATAAACCAAACAATGTTTTGTGCTACATAGTTTATGTGATAGATTGGTGGGATTAACAACCTCGTATTCGCTCCCTTTCTTTTCACAAGTGCATGCCATTTCTTCTCTCACCCTGCTTTTATTGTCTTTATGTGGTGAAGGAATTTAGAATTGTGACATTTATGAGACAATTGGAGAATCTCTTTGGATTTTGCCATTTGCTTGATTCTACAATATCGGGCAGCACTATGATCACGTGGGTCCGCAGTGCCATGGTAATGCACTATAATGCGTCACTGAGTTTGTAAATTGATTGCTCATTTTTTGTCACTGACTGAGGACTAATTGTTTTTAATAATGTTCCTCAATGACGGTGATGTTACATAGTTAGAAACGTGTGATTGTACGATATAGTGCCAATATACCTACTATAAAATCGACTTGTACTGAGTAAAACCTTCAGTATAGTTTTCCATGATGTGGAAACATAAAACTTGAGCATTTTTAGTGTCCAGTGTTCAGTCTTCGTCTTGATTTTTTGTGGATTTGTTTCCATTGTGTGCTCTTTTTACTTATACAATATGGTGGCCATGTTGCAGCAAATAGCGGTTAACTATGTTGCCAGGAAACCAGATCACGTACACACTTTTGCCATTATTTAAATAGGAATGGCTGCGGCGGTCTCCTAAGCGCCAAACAAAGAAACTGAGTACCGGTAGAAAGTACAGCGCCTTAACCGTGGTGAGTCCCCACTGTTGTAGATAGTAATAATTGAGTTGCTTTGATATGCAAAGGGTATTACAGCACTCGTAATAGGAGTGTAATTCTGAAAGTGATTTTTTATGTTCTAGGTGAGGAGCTTATCAGGGTTCCTTATCGAATGAATTTTAGTTAAACCTTATTCATTGTCCACTACGCTGGGAAGGAAAATAGTGTTGAAACGTCTTCCATCTTCCCTTTTACATAGGATACCGACACCCGTTCTAAACAATTGACGGGTTGATTTGCATCTCATGGAGACTATTAAGGATTCCTGTGACAAGGAATATTCACAGTCTTAAGGTACTTGCTATACAAGATTTATATACGAAATAGTACTTTTTCAACTAGGAATCATCTTTAAGAATTTAAACAACATTTTCCAATCACACCTAGCGAGCGACCGTGTATTTCCGATTAAAAGCTCATTTCAAGTTCTAATATTTATATACCTGAATGACTATAGCATTCCGTGTATATTACTGAGGAACCAATGTGTTGCACCATTTTCTTGAGCAGTTTTGTGATTAGTGGATGGCGACCAATAGGGTGACATTTGTTGTTAGTAGATATAAAAATCATTGAGGTCCAAATGCACTTCAATTACTGTGAGGTACGGTATTTTGTACATACATTAAATGAGCAAAGGCCTTTTTCTGATTATATTTTATTGTTACTGTAAGGAGAGTCTAGTTATGTTTTTGGACGAGAAGGGACCTCCCCAAACAAATATAATTTTGATTGTTTTATTATTCGTACAGTCTTTTGGGTATATTTCCATCCGGGGGATTCATCTTGTAATACGGATGGACAACGATCATTTTGCCAATCGGTGGGTGTTTACTTTGGAGGTTCAGGCACAATTCTGTTTGGACTCACTGACTTGTATCATGTTCTTGTTTGGGTGTGTTTTATAGTGACATGTGGTGTATTTCTTTCTTTATAATACGTGACATGGATTTTTCTATCAGACATCTCTGGTTTTCTTGGCTGGCTTTTATCTTTTCCTTTCAACTTTATGTGTTGGATTGGAGGCAACAACTCTTTGAAACTTCTTTTAAATTGTAGTGGTTGAAGATTACATTTGAATTACCAACTTGCCATATAACAAATAATAAGGGATGCAGGTTATATCTGTTTATTAGTTTCATTGCCCGATTTTAGGGCAACATAATGGACTAATTTCAATCATGTATGTACATATGATGTTTGTATACTTCAGCCACGATGGATGTTCACTTTATGTCTCTGATTGTACATTTAGATTTTTAGTATTGAATACCACCTCTGTGATATGAAAAATATGATGATTATGTCTTGAATTCCTTTTGTTCCAGCCTTGACAAAGTCTAAGGGGAGACAAAACACGTGTTGGCATAGTGGCAGTGTTTTATGCTGGATATAACAACAACAAGAGAAAAATAAACAAGATCAAATTGAAGAAACTGAACCAGTGTGGACTCTATGTACTGTAGTATGATCCAGAATCCTGAATAGAATATATATTTTGTTGAGCGAATCACTACTTTAGTGATCTTTGTGCGGTATCTGTTATTTAGAGCTTTTTATATATCCAAAACTTGAGATAATGAAATTGTTAAAGGGTGTGCTTATCGATGCTCTGTTTTTCTATAAACAAAAATTAAAACAGCCTTTAACCACTTTTTGCAAGTGAAAAGGCCAGCATTGGAAACACACTGCCCATGATGACATGTAGTGAGGTCACAAGCCTAGTAAGGATCATTGCTAGATGATATTTACCGAGCTATATGGATTCCATCAATTTATTACAATGGGTTTTCATTCTCATTAATAAACGTATCCTCACGTATTGTACACAAGTGCAGATATTGGTGAACAAAGATCATATGAGATGCTAAATATAAATAATTTTCAAAGCAATTATGTAGTGAATCACCAAGTGGGCATCACTCCGTAGACTCCCATCTACTACAGTTTTGTTACAACCTTCCAAAGAGTAAAACTTTGCTATTGCAAGAAAGTTGAAAAGTTGAACTTTTAGTTGCAATTTAAATGAAAATCCTACCATTTTGGGCGATATCTTAATTTAAGAAAGTTAGATCCCCAGTGTAAATTCGGTTCTAATTCCGCAGCGGATATAAGCCTGAAATTACACCCGCATTTATCTGTTCTGCAATTGAAACTGACTCCCCTTTCTTTCCCATTCACTCATTTCTGCAGAGGTCACCTGCTGAAATGTGAAGGGGAAAAAGGCCTAGAATGGGTCAAAAGATGAGTTAGCGCGCTAACATGGATTTCCAAAGTCAAAAAATATAATCCCTCAAGAACTTCAACCAAGGAAAATACTAATGCTCGCCTTTTTGGTATCTATAGAAAATTATTTTCCTGGCAAACTAAAAATGACTGCTTTAATGTTAATGTTTAATGTTTAATGGGATGGTAAAATCATCGTGCAGAGAAACACTTTACAATATGTAAAATTCCACAGAAAAAGTTCTGTATCGTTTTTGCAGATTGGATGGATATGGACGGAGTAAAAATTATGTTAGGATCCCTTCAAATTTTCTCAGAAAAAAATTACACCATTGAAGGTGGAGGCAAACCAGGGCACATCGCAACTTGGCAGAAGGCAGAAATGGAGAACTTTGTAAACTTTGCCAATAAACAAAAATGCTTTGCTCATCCCTCTCCGAATATGTCTTTTTAAGTGCTTTCTTGCATATGCATCTTTATATTCGTGAAAATATTGTTAGTGAGTAAGCTTTCCTGGGAGTTCATCATTACTGTATGTATTCTCTATCAGTCTTCATCTATCACTTGATGTGGGGCTAATTTTTCACCACTTTATAGTTCTACAGGTTTGTTTGAGGTGTCACAGTTTACTTACTTAAGTCCACGTATGTTTTGACCTACTAGCAGGATTGCTACAAGTAAGACTTCTGATTTAAAGCAACAAGGTCATTCAATCAGAGGATAAGGGAAAAGACTGAGTTTGAGCTATTGGCATTGTAAATGACACCGCCTTTTATTTATGTGTTTAGAAAATCTGCAAGTGGTGCGTAAACACACACTTTGTACTTATAGTCCTTGCTTACGAGATGCAAGGCTGGCAGTAAAAGAGGCGTAGTTACTGCCAGCATTGCTTCTCGTAAGCAACGACCATAAGTACAAAGTGCGTGTTTATGCACCGCTTGTGGGTTTTAAAATACATATGTAAAAGGCATTGGTATTTGCAATGCCAATAGCTCAAACACTCGCCAATGCGAGACCTATTGCATTGCAAATGCTTGTTTTCATGTTGCACAACAGCCCGGAATGCAATGCAATTGTGCTTAAAGGAAAACAATTGCTATGACACGGTCAAGACTGGCTACGTCATAGCAATTTAAAAAAAAAATTTTAAGCCATGTTGCACTGCAGCCTGCGCTGCTGTGCAAAACGTTAAAAAAATGACAAAACCAATAGATTTTGCATAGGCGACACCTATTGGTTTTGCCAGTGTTTGTTTTCTTGTATGACAGAAGCTTGAACTACAGCTGCTACTGAGTGTATTTGTTCTTTGATTATTACTGAGGTTGGAAGAGCAAATCGTCACTATCTAAAAGTCAGCACTATTGCCTTTAGCATAGACAGTAATTTAGTATTCTATTTCCTGTAGGACAGACCTTCCTCTTCCTTCATGATTCTAGGCCCTCAGGACTCCTTACATCTGCACCTTGCACTGCAGTTCAGACAGAAAATTAAACGTTTAATGACTCTAACTATTGAACGTGCATGGGAAATATACATGAAAAAGTCACATTAGAAAGTAGTGAATGAATACTAAGAGTTCCATTAGGATGTAGGGTGGAAAAACACACCGACCACCATGGAAGCGTAAAACAACGATCCGCCGGCCCCGAGGGAACACCGGCGGACAAATCAGCATTAACCGCCCAAAAAAAACGACAGCGGCGGTACTTGTCCCAGAATAACCGCCTGTAGTGGGCGGAGATGGCCAAAATACGTCTGTGGCAGTCGGAATCGCAGCGGAAATACAAGTATAGTGGAGACACCGCCCCGGAAATTAGTATATCCCCGACGGTCCCGCGGTACGTACCGCTATCTACGACCGCCGCGGTCGCACAATGGGATGAATGGGAGAGCCAGCTGAAGAGCTGAAGCACAGCTATCGCGGTAGATGAACCGTCAAATAGACATGCCTCCCAAATACACAAAACACACCCCAATGACACAACCACATGGCAAAACGAAAAATACAAATCCCAGGACTACACACCTGTCAGCAACACCCCAATTGGACACACCCACATAGCTGTGTATAAAACCAGCCCCTTCACTGACCACAATCCCTTGCAAAACTCCAGGAGAGAAGGGACACATACCCCAGCTGACAGGAGAGGCAAAGGACACAACATCACCAGCCACACCACACACAGCACCACCACCACCTCCAAAGCAGCACAACTAACCCCCATGCACAACACACACCATACACAGCACAACCACAACCACCACTCACACCCCTGCACCCACAATCAATTTGCACACCATACACCATGGCCACACAGAAAATGCCCAAATTCACTGAGAGTGAGTTGAAGGTCATGGTATATGAGATTGTCAGAGTAGAACCACAGCTTTTTGGTACCCTGGTCCAACAGACACCATTAGCCACAAGGACATAAATGTGGGCTAGGATAGTCCAAAGGGTCAATGCAGTAGGGACCACCCCAAGATCCAAAAAGGAGATCATGAAGCGGTGGCATGACCTGAAGGGGGTGGTCAAGGAGAGGAGGAGCAAGAACCATGAGCTGGCCCAGAGGACTGGCGGTGGCCCGCCCATTTCACTAAAAACATTCACACAATGGGAGGAGAAGGTGCTTGCCATACTGCATCGAGAGAGTCTCACAGGAGTAGCCGGGGGAGTGGAGGCTGGTAAGTACAAACAAATGACTACCGCCACTCTGCTATGTACTGCCTTGCACAACTACAAAGCTACATCACCTAGGACACACACCATCCATCTGCACCCCACACTCCCAAAAACATGGCTCACAGATCCAACATTCACCCACTCCCTTTCACCACAAACATAGCTAACAACATAACCATGGGGGCATGGGTACAGGCAGACAGCACTACAACAACCACCAGGCCCCCTGGCCCACACCTGAGCAGGATGTATCCCTCCCCCACCCCACCCAGGAGCAGTTGGAAGCCATTGCAGTACAACAAACAAACTTACAGGTAGGTAGCCATCTTCACAATGAGGTTGTCTGGGGGTGGGGGGCCTGCACAACTACTCCCACCATGCCCCCTGTCCCACAACCTAGCAAGATGTATCCCTCCCCCACCCCAACCAGGAGCAGTTGGAAGCCATTGCAGTACAACAAACAAACTCACACATTCTCCCCAAATTAAATGGTGCCATATGACAACATCCGCCCTCACATTGTACAAAGAGCCATACCTACCCCATTGCCAAGCATAGTGTGCACACAGGTAAGCCAAGGAAACCACAACCACCAAAGTGTGACACACCAATGCACAAGTAGAAGAAAGCTGGGGCACATTCATGCACAGCAACTAGTTACATGTGCATCACCATGGGGCAAGTGCAACAAGGACCATTCTCAAAATATGAAAGCATGTGTGGTGGCACAAATCAAGATATGCACATGCCAGGACAAAGGGATGCTGGAGATGACAATGGCCAGTCCTTGGCCAGATGTGGCGTCTGCTAGGTCAGACAACTAAACCATGAGTCCACAATTAAACACATGTTGTGCTAGGCCCTAGATGGCAACAAGTCCCAGTAAACCTCAATTGGACACGGTTCGCATGGTATGCCCTTGCACCTTGCACCATGGACAAGTAATGCTTGTATCACTGTATCATGTCAGGGAGCACAGTACTGCAAACAGTCAACAATGTGATGATATGTGAATTGTGCAGTGTACAAAATGTGAATGACACAGAGCTAACCCAAAGCTTGCCGGGTGCACTGCAATGACCATTTCACATCTGACCCACAGGTGACCAAGAACTCACTGCAGAGGACAACACCAGCCACCTGCAGAGCCAGTCTCCACCCCTGGTACAAGGACTCTCGGATGTTGACTCCCAGGATTCCGTGGATGATGAGCTCGCGGCCGGCCCATCTGGTATGCCAGGGAGAAACAGGTCCCAGGACCCCAGCATCCCTCCCACTACATCGGCAGCAACAACAACTCCACAGCAGAACCCTGCTGTCACGGCCTGTGCAGCCACAGCCACCACCATCAGTGCTGCCGGCAACACCCTCCCTGTCCCAGAGGATGCCCCACACACACCACCCATGGAGGAGGGCAGGGAGAGGATGCGGGTGCCCACAGTGGCGAGGCAACAGGTCCGTGGCAGCAGGGCAGGTGGGAGGGGCAGGGTCACCCAGGGACACCAGGAGGCTGGGACCCACTCCCTGGAACACATCACCAGAGTCCTGGGCACATACGAACAGGCCCAGGGACGAACGGGCCGGTCAGACGATCTGTTGCACGAGTTCATCCTGCTGATGAGGACCATCGACAGATGCATGGGACAAATCGTGGACCTCTTGGGCCAGCAAGTGGCTGTACTGAGGGACAGGCATGCGCCCCAGACAACACCTCCGCTTCCCTCTGGTGGGCTGCACTCTGACAGTTCATTATCCTCCCCTGCGCCCACAGAGAGGGGTGAGTCCTCAGACCCCACTGGCCCTGCAGCATGGCCCCCCCCTGCCAAACGACAAAGGGGCCGTCCCAAGAAGACCCTGGGAGTATCTGGAGGCAAAGCACCTGCCAGACGCAAGTCACGGAGCCAGCCATGATGGCAACCCTCTCCACCACTGCATTGACTCTTTGGACTGTCCTACCCCACACTGCCTTGTGAATGGCATCTGCCTGTTGGACTGGGTCACCACAGCAATGTGGTGACTACTCGACCATCTCATCTACCACGACTCTCAGCTCACTCCCCCCAATGGAAATGTACACCCCCTTGCATCTCACCATAGTAAATAAAATATCCTCACACACATGTTGTTGTGTCTCCTCCGTCTTTATTGCAGGGTGCACAGTCTTCAACATGATCACAATTTACCCGGACCATTGGCTGTATGTAGGCAAGGAGAAGTCGCAGGCACCTAGGGAAACACAACAGAACAACTGTCACTGATCTGGGTGTGGCATCACAGACATCACACAAGCCCTAACACCAGGATAACCCAACATGCACATGTCATAATGGCCCCCAAGTGTCAACATACACGTCCCGTTGATGTTCCCAAAGGACATGTCCTAGAAACATTTCCAACCACCACTAAGTCTACAACTGGCTGATGCTACAATTCTCACATGCCCCTTCACGACAACAGCAATCACATCAGACAATGGGTATGTTGCATATTGCCACCAACCGTCAAGTGAAGTAGCGGGTGATGAGCTGTTCACGTAGGTCAACACCTTCCTCCTCTCCACTGTCCTCATCACTGGACACGGCTTGGTTTGCAGGCTGGGGCCTTGGGTCCTCACCATCATCCAGGAGCAGGGGAATCTCCCTGCGAATGACTAGGTTGTGGAGCATGCAGCATGCAACAACAATCTGACACACCTTCCCGGGCGAGTATACCAGTGCACCTCTGGTCTTGTCCAGGCACCAGAAACGTGACTTGAGCAGGCCAAAAGTGCGCTCCACCACACAACGTGTCCTCCCATGGGCCTCATTGTAGCGGACTTCAGCCGGGGACCTGGGATTCCGCAGTGGGATAAGCAACCAGGGACGGTTGGGATATGCAGAGTCACCTAGGTATGACAAACACAAATAGACATTGCAATGTTGCAGAGTCTCAGGGGAGCAGGTCACACACACAGCACGCCACACGACTAGGCATATTCACTCACAATCCATGCACGCTCTGGAAAAAGATTAGCCATCAGCTGGGGCACTCTGCTGTCCCTCAGGATGTAGGAGTCGTGGGCCGAGCCTGGGAATTTGGCACACACCTGTGAGATGGTCATATCTGCCAGGCACACCACCTGCACATTGATGGAGTGGTAATGCTTGTGATTGCGGTAAATGTGCTCACTTGCCTGTGGTGGCACAAGAGCGACATGGGTGCAATCAATGGCCCCAACAACATTGGGGATGTGTCCAAGGGGATAGAAGTCTCCCTTCACAGCTGGCAATTCAGCACCCCTGGGGAAATGGATGTATCTGTCCTTGTATAGCATAATGGCGGACAGTACATTACGCAGCACCATGCTGAACATCGGTTGTGATATCCCACCAGCACTGGCCACAGTCTCCTGGAACGATCCTGTTGCAAAAAAGTGCAGGGCTGCCATTACCTTATAAGTAGAGGTGAAAGCTGTTGGATATGTCCTCCGTGGCTGCAGGTGGGGCTCCAACAGATCACACAGAGTTTTCAGCGTGGCTCTGTCCAGGTGGCATTTGCGTATGATTGCAACATCCTCCATGTCCTCCAGCGCCGTCAAGTGACAAATCAAATTTGGCCTCCTGTTGAAAACTAAAACAGCGATATGATTAAGCATTCACTAAAGACATGAATTCTCTCTAGTTAAAACATGTTTCTTGTCTTATGTTGACTAATGTCCGGACTCCATTTTGTATTGTCATGTCTCCACGTGCTTTGCACGAGAAGAGTCCTACCTTTTCGCTAGTTGCTCTTGTAATCTGCCTAGTAACAGTCTATAAATAGCTCCTTTGTCCGTCTGGCGCATGCCCAGACTTGACCACATCTGTTATCAGTTAGTCCTTGTTTGACCATGTTTTCGCGGGCTCAGGAAATTGTTAACTCCGCCCACATATTGATCCTGTATCGAAAATGTCCATAAATGGTAATGAATTTTGCTCTATGTTGTATCCACCCGCTTATGAGCCCCTCTGTTGTGTATAAAAGGGGACCGCGTACGCAAGTTCTTTGTGCTACTCTATGCAATACTGAAGAGTGTTGTGTAGGTTGTAGGACCACCCTTAAGGGTTAATAAACTTTGTCTTTGTATTTGCAGTTTCCGTGCCAACTTCCTTCTAGCTTTTGTTACAGGAGAGCGAACCCTTGTATTCTGCGGGCCTAGCTGGGGCCTGTATTCATCACTCCTTCTATTGGAGTTGATAGTGGACACATGTCAATACAATACACCAAGAGATGTGCACAGCATATCATGTTCAGGATGATACAACAACAACAATGACTGACATCTAGAGTGACTAACAGACCAGCTTACATGGAGGGACACCTTCAGCTACACAAAGGGCACACGTGTCAACTTACACAAGACAAGTACCTCAAACACCACCTTTGGCTATGTGAATGCACATAGAGATATGGCCACAGTACACATGTGCACGCCTGGGAGTCTAGCATCCAGCATATGTGTAACTAATCAAAACCACTGTCTCCTACCTAGCTGCTGTACCGGTCACACCTTGATGCGTCATTACAACCTGGCACACATCCACCACACAATGACCATAGCCAGCGCTGGAATGATGAATGTGTTCATGAGCAGACATGAGAGGCAATGCTAATTAGATCAACATTCATCGAAACGAGCATTGCTGTGATTGTCACTGGACCTCAACACATTGACATGTGTACACATTGTACCATCCAGGACTACACTGTCCTGCCTACACCAACATCAAATCCTCAAGTGACATGTGAGTGGGTACAGGCAAATGTATGTTACACACACACAAACATGGCATGTGTAGCCATCAGTGGAGTAAATTGAACATTGGCATCGTGTGCACAATGATGTGCCATTGAACATTTTGGCACTATGCACTGTTGATGTGTGACAGATGGACATCGCAATTGCATGGCACCCATGTCGCGGTAGCTACCGCCTGGCACCGGCGGTGTGTCACCAGCACCCCCATTCATTCCAGTGCAGTACTCATAAGCATGGAGACATGTGAAAATGGCGGTTGGCATGCTCCGCCACTAAAATCGCGGTAGCGCACCCCGGGCCCCAGTGGTGTTACACCGCCATGGAGCTCATCCTAGAGCCAATGGGAAGCTCGATGGCGGTGGCATGATGCAATTTTGAAGATTGCAATAGGCGTGCTCCGCCACTGCGGAGGTGGTCATTGGCTGCATTTGAAAGATGCACCATCGCGGTACTGCACCCCGGGCCCCAGCGGTGTTACACTGCCATGGAGCTCGCCCTAGAGCCAATGGGAAGCTCGATAGCGGTGGCATGATGCAATTTTGAAGATCGCGGTCCGCGTGCTCCACCACCGCGGAGGCTGTCATTGGATGCATTTGAAAGAGCAGATATGGACCACCAATTGCTGCAGCTTGGCACCTTTGAAACGACCCCAGGGGGCTATATATGTGGGAGTGAGCCTCACATTGCCACTGCTCACAGAACCTGCTGCCAGAGACCCATCACCTGCTGCTGCCTCCAGGGACTGCTGCCTGACACCCCTCACCTGCTGCTGCCTCCAGGGACTGCTGCCTGACACCCCTCACCTGCTACTGCCTCCAGGGACTGCTGCCTGAGACCCATCACCTGCTGCTGCCTCCAGGGACTGCTGCCTGGGGACCCTCGCCCCCAAAATCCCCTGCTGTTGTCTCACGTCCACAGTGATGGCAAGGACAGAGAAGATCCGTGCCAGTCCCTTCACAAGCGAGGAGGTGGAGGTCCTGGTGGACGAGGTGCTCACACAGTACCCAAGGCTATATGGTGCCCCAAATGTTGTGGAGAGTCCTAAACAGTGTTGTGGTAGGGCAGGGGGGGCCACACATGTAGTGGACTGATGCAGTATGTGCCTGGGAGTATGGGGTAGTGTAATGCACTGCCTGACATGATGTCTCCAGTGGGAGGGTGTGTGTACCCAATGCCACAGCTTTCCCTCCCTGCTCATGTAAGTATGAGTGAGTTGTGTTGTGTTGTCAGCCATACAGTGACACAGAAGGTTGTTCATGCTGTAGTCAGGACACTGATTGCTTGGCTGGATGGCTGTGTGTGCCCCTGTAGTCCATCTCAGTGTGAGCCCAGCTGGCCTGCTCAGTCCCCGTCTACTAAGACAAGGACACATCACTTCACTTACAGAGTATGACATCAGTCTTTTCACATTGCACTCCAGCTGTGGCCCATCTCAGCACTGTAGATTGCACACAACCGCCCTTGTGAAGGGCATTTTGTATTTGTGAGATCATGTCCCTCAATGTGACATCAATGACACAGTTATCTATTCACCGGGCAGGGACATTGAGGTCTGCACAGTCATGGACACAGTGGGTCACCCCCCAACACAGGTTGATATGTGATGTATGTGTTGCTCAACCCAACAATTGACAGGAGATGTGGGCAGGCAGGTTTCAGTGCTCGCATCCTGCATGTGTGTGAGATGTGCAGTGACTGTGTTCCTCCTCACACCTGCATGCTTTAACATCAGCTTTTCCCATGCAGTGGTCACATGTGGGCTGTACTATAGTCTGCTATACTGATAGATGTCGTTACATGGCACTGTATACCTGATCATTTCTCCCTCTTGTCTCCCAGGCCTGCAGCTCAAGGTACACCAGCGTAAGGCTGTGTGGCGGGCCATTGCAGCGAAGGTGCGAGCACTGGGGTTCTCAAACTGAGAGATGGGATGCCATCAGCCGGCTGGCAAAGAATGTGGCAGAGATGACCCTCGGGCTGTTTCCTCGCACTGAGCGTCTGGCGCGGCGCAGCATGACACCACTAATGGGGCACATCTTGGCGGTGACGCAGCCTGAGCTGGATGCACGTTTGAAGGAGCATCAGCTGCAAGCCAGGGATGAGCATTTGGGGAGTCTGACTTTGAATGGGAGTGGCTGCATGTGTACAGAGCCTGTGCCAGTGCTGGCCTCTGTCATGTTGGTAGTGTGATGCTGTGGCATGTAAGTGGCTGCTGGCCTGGGTGCCTGTGGCATGCATTTGCCCTACCTGTACTTACAAAGTTGATTTGGAAGCTGTGCCTTCACATTACATTCTGAGGTGTGCTCTACAGGTTTCTTCTTCATTGGTGTAGTCTTGGGAATCCCATGGGAGGGAACGGCAGTGTGCCCAATCTGATGTACATCGTACATCAATACGGTCATTGCATGCACCCATATTGGGGAGGGTTAGATATCTTACAGCTATGTGCAGCATTCTATTGTCCCCAAGGTTCGACATGGTGGGTAGCATGGGCTAATGTCCAGTGTGGACTGTCATCTTGTAGTCTGGGTCTGTGTTGTCCCCTCCTGTTACATCCAGTATCCAGTTATGTCATTGGCAACAAGTTGTGTGCCCCCATCATGTCCCTAAGTGTGCTCAGAACAAGTTGTGTGTCTGTTTGAACAGAGCCACAAGCAGGGTGTTGTGCTGTGTGGTTATCACATGGCTCACTCATGCCTGAGTTTCCAGTTTCCATGCACTGCTTGAGTCTATGTAGTGAGTTGGCACGATGTGATTGCACAGGATGGTGTGCAACATGTAGATTTGCTCAACTTTTGTCAAGCATTGCTTGCATATGTTTGTTCTGTTTTTGCCACTGACCTGACCCTACATCTCTCTCTCCAATGCAGCATCACCTATGGTTACGGAGGGACAGGAGGCGGACACCAGTGGGGGTGAAACAAGCACCACAGCTGGCCAGGAGCCCAGTGACACAGACGTCACCAGCGCATCAGAGGGGGACAGGAGTCTGCTAGAGGAGTCCCAGCCTGAGATGCAAAGCACCACATCATCCGATGCCAGTGGGGATGCATCCATGTTGGAGGGCACAGGGAACGGGGACTCTGCATCGACTTCCACCACACAGCGGCCATTGCCCACCATCCCAGCCACTTCCTCTGGTGCTGCCCGTGTCCGCCTCAGTAAGAGGGGAAGAGTGTCCTTCACCCCTGGCACTGCTGCCCCTGCCCCTGTTCCCCCTGCTGCCATCAGTGCTGAGTCTGTGGACCTTTTGTGCCAGCTGTGTGAAGGCCAGACAGCTCTCCTAAATGCCTTCATTGACCACGACAAGAAATTGACCCAGGTGGTTGCCTTCATGGAGGGCATACATTCCGACGTGGGTGGGCTGCACCGGACAGTCCAGGCTTTGTCATCAAAAGTGACGTCTGCCCTGCAACAGGCACATTCTCACAGTCCAGCTCCAGTCCCTTTGTCCACCCCCCTGGCAGTGGCCATGTCTGATGATAGTGTCCACGGTCCACATACATCAAAGTCACGATACAGCACACGGAGCACACAGCAGCAACAACCCAAGCGGTCCCGTGCGCAGACACCATCCCCACAGAAGACCAAAGGCACCCCAGAGCACAGGGAGAAAAGCCCATCAGGCGACACCAGTGGACAATTAGCAAAGCAGCAGACCTCAGGCACACATGCCTCAGTGGCATCCCCTTCCAAGGACTCTCCTGCCCCTAAGGCATCAAGCAGAGATAATCGTACAGTGTCTGTGCCCACCAAGGAGGTGGTGCATGCCAAGGGTACACCTGGGAAGGGCTCAAGGGCCGTATCACCAACCACCTCGACTCCCATTCCAAGCCCAGGAAGCATGGGCCAGAGGGGACTGTAGGGGTGACACCTAGTAAACAGGGGAAGGGGGGCAGAAGTGAAGCAAGGCAAAGTGTTCCGCTGGGTCCAGCACATCACCAGAGGGGCTGCCAGTGCCTGCACCTGCTGCAGCTGTGGTGGTGAGTGTGCCTGTTGTGCCCACACCACTTCCCGTTGATCCAAAGTCAGGCAAGCCATTTAGGATCCCGAAGAAGTGGAAGGGCACCCCTCCACAATCTCCCAGCCACACCATGACTCCCATCTGCATGACTCCACCTCCACGTACCACTACACCACCTGGTCCAAGCAGCCCTCCAGCCTGCCAAGACACTGATCGCACTACCTCAGCTGTTCTGCTCTCTCCCCCTTTAAGTGCCCCGACAGTCCCCGAGGCACAGTCAGCTCCCAGTCTGCCTGACAGCCAATTCTGAGTGGTAGTCACCCTCACACACCTGTGTCTCACACAGGAGGGCCTGTACTGCACATTGTTGCCCCCTGACTGCGCTGCTGGCCATGGAAAGGGACAGTCGCACACCTTCCCTGTGCAGCTTCTCATGGACATGCTCTGCACTCTGCCCTGGCCACTGGCCTTTTTGTTCACTGCTGTTTTCCCCTTGCCTGTGCAGCTTCTCATGGACATGCTCTGCACTCTGCCCTGGCCACTGGCCTTGTTGTTCACTGCTGTTTTGCCCTTGCCTGTGCAGCTTCTCATGGACATGCTCTGCACTCTGCCCTGCCCACTGGCCTTGTTGTTCACTGCTGTTTTGCCCTTGCCTGTGCAGCTTCTCATGGACATGTTCTGCACTCTGCCCTGTCCACTGGCCTTGTTGTTCACTGCTGTGTTGGACCCTTGCCTGTGCAGCTTCTCATGGACATACTCTGCACCCTGCCCTGGCCACTGGCCTTGTTGTTCACTGCTGTTTTGCCCTTGCCTGTGCAGCTTCTCATGGACATGCTCTTCAACCTGCCCTGTCCACTGGCCTTGTTGTTCACTGCTGTTTTGCCCTTGCCTGTGCAGCTTCTCATGGACATGCTTTGCACTCTGCCCTGGCCACTGGCCGTGTTGTTCACTGCTGTGTTGGACCCTTGCTTGTGCAGCTTCTCATGGACATACTCTGCACCCTGTCCTGGTCACTGGCCTTGTTGTTCACTGCTGTGTTGGACCCTTGCCTGTGCAGCTTCTCATGGACATACTCTGCACCCTGCCCTGGCCACTGGCCTTGTTGTTCACTGCTGTTTTGCCCTTGCCTGTGCAGCTTCTCATGAACATGCTCTGCACTCTGCCCTGGCCACTGGCATTGTTGTCCACTGCTGTTTTGCCCTTGCCTGTGCAGCTTCTCATGGACATGCTCTGCACTCTGCCCTGCCCACTGGCCTTGTTGTTCACTGCTGTTTTGCCCTTGCCTGTGCAGCTTCTCATGGACATGCTCTGCATTTTGTGCCTTACTCTTCTCTTCTCATGGTGCCTATCTGTGCAATGTGTGAATTTAAACAGTTGCTCCAGTTGTCTATTTTGTCAGTGTCCTTTCTGAATAAAGTTATTTTGCTGTGTGTAAATGGTTTACTGTGCCACATGGTCTGCGTGGCACTTCTTCTTGGTGCAGATACATGTGGTGGCAATGGTGTCAATTTTGAATGTTTAGCAGTAGTCATTTACTTGATTAGTTCATGTTGGCTGTATTGTACACATGTCAGATTGGGGGGCACTGCCACTGCCAGCACAGGGTGGGTTTCTCCACACAGTATTTCAGGCAGGCTGTCCAGGGTCATCATGTGTGTGTTCTTCCTATATGTGTGCCCATTGGTGTATGTGTGTGGTCATCTTGTGATGGCCAGTCATCCTAGTCCCATGGCTTACTTTCCATGTGTGCTCTTGGATGGCCAGGTATTGTGCAGTGTGAAGGGGGTGAGTTTGTGGGGAGTGTTAATGTGTGCATGCCTCTGCAATATCAACTGCATACATGTGTCACCCAGGAGTTGTGTGCCTGTTGTTTTGATTGTTCATCCCTGTGGATGTGGTTGTATGCCCATGTGTGAGTTGTATGTTGTGCACTGTGCAGTGTGTTGGTGTGTCCTTGCAGTTCTGTCTGACTCCTACTTGTTGTTTTGTCACTTGTGAGTATGCAGAGGGTGTTACTGGCAATTCAGTGTTGTGTTTTGTTGCACAGCCCTGTGTCTGGTGGCTGTTTGTGGGATCTGTGCAGACCTGCTGCTCCACACTGCCATTGTGGTTGTGTTTTCTCATGCCTTGCTGTCCCATGGTGCCTTCTTGCCTCCAGTGTGGCATGTTGTGTGTGTTGTCATGCCATCCCCTATCTGTGCTTCAGCTGCCTACCCATTGTGGGTCTGCACTCCCTCACTTTGTGTATGGTACACTCCATCCATGTCCCCTACTGACATGCAGTACACTTCACTTTGGTGTGAGCTGTCCCCTTGGTTTGCATGTGTGTGTGCCTCCCCATGACTTCATTTGTGCCACTGTGCTTTGTGGTGCAGTTCTTTGTCCAGGGTCAATGTGTCACTCAGTGCATTTCCCCAATAGGTCATGTGTGATGTACTGGTGCTGTCTGTCAGTCATGGTTGCTGCTATGCAGTTCAACTGTGTGTGCTGTCCAGTCCTGTGGTCAAGTTGTTTCCACCTTTGTGTCCCAGACTTTTGCATCTATTGGGTGTTGTGTTGGATGTATGTGTGTTGTTTGTATTATTGCTTCTCTTCGCGGGTGTTGTTGTCCTTGTGCTGTGCTGTATGGTGTTGTGTGGGTTGCTGTTCTGTCACTGATGTCTGTGTGTGTCTGGTATGTTTGGTGTGCACACACAGCTTGTTGTGCTTGCTGTGCTGTGTGTATGTTGCCTTGTGATTGCCTGTTGTGCTAGTGTGTGGGTGTGGCCCTGTGGTCGTTGTGCCCTGCCCATGCCTGGCACTGGCCCTGCCTTCTGCATTGCGCATGTATTTGCTTGTGTTCGCCGCTGCGGTGACGTGACCAGGACATTGCTGCATGGTGGCGGTAGATGTGTGTCCAGGATGCAGCGGGGTGAATTTGTGGCAAGTGGGTGATGTGTGGGTGCCCTTGTGGATGTGTCCCTATCCCCCTAGAGTGTCTGATGTGGATTTGGACCCTGTGTCAGGCCGTGGGTTGTGTGTTGTGTTATTGCGTAAATGTGGCGTGGTCCGCGGCAGTCCATGAGTTCCTGGTGATGTAGCAGTTACAGCACCGGAAAGACGTGTAGAGCTGGGTCCATTGCGGTCATGTCCGGATGGTGTGGACCGGGACTCTGGTTTCGCACTCCGCTGTCGAGTTTCCGCCATCTCTGGTTGGGCGGTGTCTCCGCTGCGGTGCATCTGCTTGCTTGAGCCATCCTAATTTGTGGACTGGGGCGGACGTCATTCCGCACGGCGGAGGGTCTCCATTGGCTCCCACCGCCGCGGTGGCGGGTGCACTTTGATGGCAGTGCGCATCGCACTGCGGCGGTGGGGAATTGGCCTATGTTTGATCATACTAATATGGCGGACGTGATGTCCGCTGCAAGCGGGCGGAAAAAGGCATTTTTCCGAACCGCCAGCGCGGCGGTGGTCCCACCGCCCTACATCCTAATGGACCCCTAAATGTCTTTTAAAAGCCCAACCATCCGTCTCCCCAGAAGTAAGGTTTCATAGTGTTATAGCCGCACTTGGGACTTTGATCCGATTTCAAATATCGGTGGGACCAGATGCTTTTACCCTAAAGAAACTCACATCTCTTTAAGCATAAGTTTGAAACCTGAAAAAGCATTGTAGCCAATAAACAACATTTTTTTACTGAGTTTTTAGTCATTTCTGTTCTATATATTTGTTTATTTACTGAAAAGTGGTAACTTCCTGAGTCACATTAAATAGAAGTATATATGTGGTTTTTGGTATCGTGTCTCTTTTTATACACTTATTATTGACATATTCTTTCTCGTTTCGAAATCTCACAGTCTTACATCACAGTTTATCACAGATCTTGTTCACTCTTTATGAAAAAGTGCATCTACCAAGGACAACGGGGCTACTGCATTTATGTTTATTCTGACCACATTTTACTTTAACCCGTTCCCTGCTCATGACGGAACCACTCCGTCATGAGCCACGGGCGCCGTGTGCTCATGGCGGAGTGGTTCCGTCATGCTGTGGCCGTTGGCGGCCGCTCCGCCCACGCGGCACTGATTCCCCGCCTGTGCGGGCGATCAATGCAAGTGTGCGGAGTCATGATGGAACCACTCCGTCATGAGCACAGCGCGCCCGTGGCTCATGACGGAGTGGTTCCGTCACGAGCATGGCGGCGCCGCGCTGACCCCGAACCCCCCTAGTGCCGCGGCAGAATTCGTGCCGCGGCGAAGGGGTTAAAAGCATATTCTGGAACCTGATATTTGTTACCTATTATTAATTTTATCACCATCACTTTTAATATTTGAAGTCAGTAAATATTAACAAACTATACATATTCTAACCCATCTTTAGAAGCACACCAAGTGAAAAAGTACTGCCTTTGTGGTCACTACTAGATACACGACGCCACTAACTTTAGAAGAAGTCTGAGCTCAACAGACTTTGCAATCATACATTACTTAGATTAAAACTGAGGCGAGGAGACACTGGATCACCTTTGCCATAAGCATGAGCCAGACTCCCGGAGCCTGATGGTAGCTGTAGTTATTCCTTGAGGGCAGCTCCACAAATTGATGAGCAATATTCTCAGCATGTCATGCTCGGAATCCTGAACTCTCTGTATGCGGTGTGGCCTAAGTAATGAAGGGCGTGGCTTGAACACATAAAGGCGTGCTTAATCTTCCTGTGCCTACAAAGCTCTTAAAAGCAGAGTGAGTAATGCAAAATGAGAGATTTTTGTTTTAAGCAGATAAAAGCAACTTGTATATAGACATTGAAATCTGTATGACACTGAAATGTCACACCTACATTTTCTGTGGGAGAGCGAGCCGCAGTGGCAATTTGTGTGGGTCTCAAAATGGGAGCAGAAGTAATCATGTAGCAGGCATCAGGTTCAAAATATACCAAGGAAGCTAAGGAAATATTCAAGCGTCCGCACACTCACTTCATCTGCACTTGATAACAAGCACGTGGGCAACATTAAAGAATGCTGCTCTTTTAAACACAGCATACACTCGTAGATATGCGTGCCGTTTTCAAGGGATCCCTCAGCACCACAAAGGTACATGGATGTGGATGCCTGCTTATGCCCCAGGGGCACCAAAGAGTGCACAAACAACCGTGAGCCTGCAAGGAGGTCCCTGCGTGTGCCCCAGGGGTAAGGTGGAATGTGCGCTCGATCGGCGCATCAAAATGACTCAGGCACACCCAGTCTGAGCAGAGGCTGAGACCTTAGGTAATAGGGCAGCACTGCAGAGGCAAAAGCTTTAATGGACAGGAGGTATTTTTTAGCCGGGGAACAGAAGGTTCCAAAATAGTTTGCTAAAGAACAGATAAACAACCAAGGCGTAAGGATACGGTAGTTAGTCCCTGCTCTGTGGAAGGAAACAAAGACAAAAGAAGGAGAGACTAGACGCAGGTTGACCACTAACAAGCAAGTATTTTTGAAGGACAGTGAAACAAACAAATGAAAGCAATGGGTGGGCTGTAAGCCCACAAAGAACTATATAGAAGTATATATATAAGTATATACTAAAGTATATACAAGAGGTCTCAAAAGCTCAACCTAAAAAAAAGGGGTAAGGGAAGAAGATAAAAGTATTAGGTGAAACGAGAATTAGCAGAGGGGTGCAAGTAAAAATGATCTATCTGAGGAAATAAAATAGACATATGTTAGAAATTGGGTTTCTGGTTGGCTAGGGTAGGCACCTAAGTCAAGCAGAACCCTCTGCTCTAGTCAGGGTAAGTAGGTTACACATCCAGGATAACCCCTGTTCAACCCCTTAGTAGCTTGGCACAGAGCAGTCAGGGTTATGCCAGAGGCCATGTCTAAAGTATTTGTACACACACACACATACACACTCACAGCAACACAGTGAAAGCACTACAAAATGGACACACCACCAGCTTAGAGAAATAGGCAATATTTATCAGAATCAAACAAGACCAAAATTTAAAAAATCGAACATACACAAATCAATATATCACTTTTTAAAGATTAAGTCATTATAGCTCTTAGAAATCAAAATTATCTCCAAACGGGGCTATTTGATCATGGATAACATCAACAACTCCACAAAGTCAGTCCGAACGCGATGGAGCGAGGGCCGGTTACGGAGTTTGACAAACCCCAGTACAGTACCTTGGAGTCGTAGTGAAAAACAAAGGCAAAACCAAACACAGAGGAGGTGAGGCATCGCGGAGGCCGTTGCGGCATCAGTTCCTTACGGTTGCAGGGGTGGTGATGCATTAGTTTGTTACTGCTGGGCAGGGGAGGTGATGCGTTGGTTCCATACTGCTGCATGGAAGGTGAGGCTTCGGTTGTTGGTGCAGTACCATGGTTCCTTACTGTGAAGCAGCATCGATGAGATCCTGAGAGTCAAGCCGCAAAGCTTAGGTTTCCGTGGCGTCAATGTCGGACCAGGCCACAGCTTTCAGAGTCAGAGCGCTGCGCCACTGACTTCGGTGGTGGAGTGCTCCAGAGTCGTGTAGTGGCGTAGCTTTGGAGGTGCTGTGGCATCGTTGGAGCCTGTGGTGCAAGTTGCGGTCAGTGCGTTGAGCTGGACCAGGACCTACTCAAGTGGGTGGCACAATCAGTGCTGCAGGGCCACTAGTAGCATTTGATTTACAGGCCCTTGGCACCCCTGGTGCACTGTACTAGGGACTTATTAGTAAATCAAATATGCCAATCATGACGAAACCAATCATATCATGCTTTAGAGGAGAGAGTATAGTAGCAGTGGTAAAGTGTCCAGAGTCATAAAGCTAACAAAGAGAAGGTCAGAAAAACAGGAGGAAGAAGGTAAAAAGTCTGGGGATAACCCTTCAAAAAGGGCCAGGTCCAACAAAAAAAAGGCAGAATTTTAGCAGCAAAGGAGAACACGACGTGAGGGCGCTCTAACTACATACCCACAAACTGTACACTAAGCATAGGAAACCCCCTCTTAGAAATAGAAATAACGCTCAGCATTCTGTAAAGGCGCTTAACAGCAAATATCACATACAGGTCAGAAAGTCCCTGGGTTGCCATTATCTGTCCATCTCAGCAGGCAGCGGACTGCAGTGTGGGATGCCTAATTGGGTAAGGGATTTACCGGCAGCCTGAAGATTTTGCCAGAAAATACAGCGGGGTCGTGCATTTACAGTGAAGTGGTGCATTACAGCAGAGAAGCAGGCGCCCTCAGGACTGCTCTTGCTTTTGTAGAAAAATGTACAAGATCACGTTCATCATATGATAAAGGTCATACCCGTGATCAACATGTGCTCACTCCCCAGTCAGATTTTACACAGGGCAAATATATAATCTTGGACTATACAACCAATATAGCATAATGTATTAGCATAAAGTAACAGAAGCAATGCTATGATCACAGGAAGCCGCTCTGACAACTATGAACCATAACGTTGTATGTTATAAATATCGTTTTACCAAACATTTTTTGATAACATTTCTTCTCAAAAACGTCTTTATAGTAACCTTGTTTTCCCATACCAGCTTACACCAAACTAAACATTGCAGTCTATGACGCAAACAATATGTACCTTTAAATATGTATTGATCAAATATGTATTGATAATTTAACAAATGTAACAGCACAGTTTAAAAGAAAGATTTATTTCCTATCCGTAAACACCATTTTGTAATTATTTCAAACAGCAATAAAACATTTCCAATAATATTAAACGGGATGCTTTCAATCTCTTTTCATCATTCTAGATGGCTATTTAAGACCTCTGTGTACGGGGTTACTCCATAAGGTTAATGCGCTAATGGACAGCTAAGGCCTTGTTCCAGCATCCTTTCTCGTTTTGGCAAGGTTATTGATCCTTGAGCCTATGCCAAAGAAAATTTGCACAACCTTTACAAACTATGTAATTTTCTAAACTTTCACACATTTCCTAAACTTTCATAAATGTATATATTTCAATTCTTTCCCTACTGTATCCTTTCCTTAAATCCTTCCTTTTTGTATTAGCACCTTATGTTTTTGAGTGACCTAACACTGTACTATAATTGGGAAGCATGAAAGGAAGTAGTGTGACCTAAGGACACATTATGTTACTAGAATGTTCTATTTTAGGGTTACACTCACCTAATAATTGTGAAATACTTGCCACAGAACGAGTAACTACAACAAAAGTCTGATTCGAAGAATCCTATTTAAAAATGTAATTTTATTTTATATTATTTGATTTCATTACAGTGCTGTTAGATATTGTGAACGTAATAAACATTTGGCTTGAACATTATTTCTTTTATGTTTATGTCTGATGACAAGGTTGCTATGACAATGAAACAAACTCCTCAATGGCGCCAAAGTATGTGAGCAAGGTGGTTTAACCACTGAAACGTGTCAGGAGCCTTTTGTCTAATAAATCTTATAATACTTACATCCAGCGTGTCGGTGCCTGTTTCAGGTTATGAAACAGGATTGGAGTGTATATAGCTATGTATAAATATATATTCACTGGAGAAAGAAAAGGTTACAGAGGTGTTATAGTTAGGCTCAGGATTCACTCATACAAAACAAGAGAAATTGAGCAGTTATAGTTAGCTGAGCTAAATATACCTCATGCCCCCGCAACGCACTGATTATGACCTCACATATTACATCACTCATGACATGGTCAGTGACATCACTGATGACATCTCAAATGACCTCCTGTTACCTCCAGTAAGGCCCACACAGCTGGATTGCTGAGAGGTGGTCAGAGGCCACACCCCTTTCTCCACCAGTCTGCAAACATTCCTATGGGAGTACTGCTGCTTGGGGGAAGAAGTCCACTTTAGTCCTGGGGTCCACAGAAGGAAAGGGGACATCATCCCACCACCAGCAATGTGCCGGGAGGTGCGTTTGCAGAGTGATGGAGAAAGTGTTGTGGCCTCTGACCACCTCTCAGCAATCCCGCTGTGTGGGGATTACTGGCGGTAACAGGAGGTCCTCTTGGCCCCTAAGGACCCTCAGCAGTCAAGAGGACTTCATCCCCCAACCAGGAGCCTGTCAGGAGGCGCATTTGCAGAGTAGTGGAGAAAGGGGGCTGCGCCTCCAGCAAATTGCAGCTTTTTTTACATTTTTTTTTTTTTTTGGAAGGGGCCATGTGGACAACCTTCTCTGGACTAGTGTGGGCCCATACCTCGGGACCTGATCCTTTTTAAAAAAAATATACATTTAAAAAATGGGAGGGGGCCATGCAGCCTCCCCACAGGTGGATTTCGGCCCTGGGGACCCCTTCCCCCGGAGTTTGCCTATTTTTAAATTGTTTTAAAAAAAATAATTTGGAGGGGGCCACGTAGCCCCCCTCTTGAGGCCCATTTCAGATTGGGGACCCCATCTCCTGTGGCATGGCAAGCTTGAAGGGCACCGGGGGGGGCCTCAATGTCCCCATGGTCCCTGCCAGCATTGCTTTTGTACAGAGGAAGCTGCAAACATGCAGCTCCCTCTGTCTAAAAACAATTCCGCTCTGCTTCATTGAAGCAAGAGCATTTTTAATGCTCTCCCTTTCTAGAAGCAGAGCACTGTTTGCTATGGCATGGTGGGAGATAGCAAACTGCAATCTCCCAGGGGAGGGCACCCTAGGACATTGCTGAAGCCATCCCTAGGGGGTGGCGGTCCCCAGGGGCATGCGGGGCTCCTGCAGGGGGCCACACTGCCCACTCCCATCTTGTATATAGCCCCAGTGAGGTGGTGTTTCCCAGGACCAGGGGTCTGCAACAGAGCCCCCCTTAGTTGGTGTATGTGTGCCCTGGGAAGGTGAAGGTCTGCGAGGCAGGAAGTCTGCAAGGCCCCTCCATATTGTTTCAATTAGCACCCAGAGAGGTGGCGGTTTCCAGGGCAGCGGGGGCCCGCGAGGACTCCCCATAATTTGGAAATTAGCCCCAAGGAGATGGCGGTTCCCAGGGCAGGGGGGTCCAGGAGGCCTCCCCATATTCTTTAAGTAAGCCCCGGGGAGATGGGGATCCCCGGAGCTTTACTACGCCCTAGGAGGGGGGCCTAGGGGGCCCCCTCCTACATACATTATGTGCCCCCTTGACCTGGCCCACCCAGGGGTCATTTTAAAGCAAGCGCAGTAGCCGTCACTTTTTTTTGCCGCAAATTCACAAATATCATAAATGTGCTGCACATTTTTAAAAATGCTTTCCAGCTGTGGCAGGGTCCCAGGGGGACCCTGAGACCATATCTTGGGGGTCAGGGTATTCCTACTCTGCCCCCTTTTCTTTATTTAGGGGGGACTCACCACCACTTCCTGGTTGAACTGTTGGCAGCCAACCAGAGCAGTGTATTTCCCTGCATGAGCTCTCTTTGTTCATGAAGGCTTTGTAATCTGAGATATCACAACATTTTAAACTTAAAGTTCTCAAAAACAGTTGAATGGATTTACACCAAATAAGCAAAAGGCACTTCCTTGAACCAACATCTGCCTCCCTCCCAAATTTGTTGAAAGTTCGTTCAGAGGTTCGGGCTGTAGGTTTGATTAAAGGTTCCTATGGGAATAACATTACAAATGCACCCTTATTTTGTGACCTAAATTCTTGGTCCCCACTGCACGGATCACCCACAAATGTTCCACGACAACCAGAACCTACCTTGACACTTTCTTTTGGAAAATTTCATGAAGATTGGTCAAACGACATCAAAGTTATAGCCAAATCAAACAATGCTTTTCCTATGGAAACTAGGTCCTAACTATAACTACCTACTGGCAACCACCAGTAGGAAATATATATATATGTTTTACTGTTCAAGTTTATTATCAGGGTTTAAACTAAGATACCTTTGTGGTTTTTAGATTTATAGATAATAGTGTGATGTAGTTGGGGAGTTATATCACAACCAATAAGCCCATGGCACTGGATCGTAACCTCTATAGGGTGCTTAGGGAATTTTGCACAGATGTGGAGAGATGGAGGACCTTACTGCTGACGCTGCTTGGCAGGGCAGCACTATTTAAAATGATAGTGCTCCCTAAATTCCTCTATGTATTGCAAAACACGTATCAGATGATACCACCTGAAGTGTTTACAAAAATTGACGACACGTTACGGACATTTCTCTGGAATGGAAGACCACCGAGGGTAGCGCAGGCGACGTTACAGCGCAACCAATATAATGGGGGTATCTCACTACCAGATCTTCAGGCATAATATAGGGCGGCCCATTTGGTGGTGATAAATGAATGGCAATACATGGATAGAGATCATCCCACATATGTGCTTGAACACACACAAATCAGCAAGCGCCCATTTACACATTACATATACGGGGGGAAAGGCACTGCACAGTTACTGACCGCGACAAGGATTGTTGTAACGGCGTTGAAACAGGCGGAACGATGAATGAAATGGGAGGGCCGCGTCAACAGAGAACCCCGCTTTGGGTGGGGAAGAGGCTGGCTCCGGGAATTCACGAAGTGAAGCGGTTCCTGAAAATGGGACCTGCTAGGCATTTCACAACTTAAGGATATAGTACACAAAAAAGAGCTGGTCACCTTCTCACACCTTCAGGCAGAATACGATATGAGTACAAACCAACATTACAAATACCTGCAACTGGCCCATGCATGGAGGGCGCAGCATATTGACACTGCCGACATCCCTGAATACGCACCTTTAGAAGGACGACTTTTGATGGGGGAGCTAGAGGGCAAGGCGGTCTCATGGACATACAGAACAATAATTAATAATAAGCCAGACACACTGCAGAAGCTGCGGGCAAAATGGTAGTTGGAATTTGGAGAAATGGAGGATTTAGACTGGGAAATGGCATTGATGCATCCCCAAGAGGTGGCCATTAAATGACGGCTTAGACTGATTCCATTTAAATTTCTGCATAGAGTATACTATGACAGAGCACGACTGCATTGTATGGGAAGGGCGGAGACGCCTGATTGTCTGCGCTGTAGAGCGTCTGAGGGTACATTCTTCCATACAGTATGGGACTGTTCAAAGATCCAGCTGTAGTGGACTGATCTGTTAGAGGAATTGGGGAATATTCTTGGAGACACGATTCCGCTTAATCTCCAGCTTGTCCTGCTGGGAATATCTACCGAAATAGACCTCCCCAAACCGCAATTAATTTTACTCCAGCTGGGATTGGTGGTTGCGAAACGTGATTTGGCAAAGGCATGGGGGGCAGGGACGAGTCCATCCATGGTTGAATGGAAAAAGAGTATGGATATGTACATGTTGGGAGAAAAGACGACTTATAAAGCGCGGGCTGCCCCAAAAAGTTTTGGAAAATATGGAAACCATGGTTGACACATTACGGACTCTCACTCTCTGAGACAGAATAATTTTCTGGGGTGGGTATGCTGGTGGAGGGATTGGACGGGCCTCGCGGAAATGCAAGGGGATATGGTACAGTCA
Source organism: Triturus cristatus (assembly GCF_964204655.1). Lineage (NCBI taxonomy): Eukaryota > Metazoa > Chordata > Amphibia > Caudata > Salamandridae > Triturus > Triturus cristatus. The sequence continues at coordinate 390,758,496 of NC_140584.1, forward strand.
TTTGAATATCCGCTACTGCTATTCGAAAAGGATACAGATGTCGAACTGCATATGTCAATTGGTTCTGTCCTTGGAGACTGTTTTTGTATTTTAAAATGTGAAAATGTTAATAAACATTTTTCCCCCCCAAAAAATAGTGTGATGTAGGATTTAGTAACACTAGCACTTTATATGGGTTATTTTTGAAAATAGTTGCACTTTATAGGCATACAGCACTTTTTGGCATTATTGCACATTTGAATTAGCATAATACTTTCTCCCCTATGCATTTAAGCAGGAAGCTGTTCAAGTAGGAGGATTTGAATTTATTTAGGCATGATTTTGCACAAAGATTTGTTTACATGTAATCTTTGCTACCTTTGCACAGTTAAAGGCGTAATAATTTTAGCATTTTCATGTTTTTATTCATATATTTATATATACAACATGTTTTTTACTATTGATTAAATATGCATTTAAGCCTATTTTATTTTCAATATAAACTGTGACAAAACATATTTATAAATCAAATTTTAACTTCGTTATTAGGGAAGTAGAATCTGGTTGGATCGTGAAATGTAATTTGCATTACATGCATTTCTGCAGTCATATGAATTCAATGCCTTATTTATGCGAATAATATGTGTATTGACCTTGCATATTCAGAAAACAGACTTTTCTTTGCAAAAAAATGTGGCGCCAGTACGTCTTCTAAGTTAATTAATCAAATGGGGGCATCACTATGACACAAATATATATAAAACATGGTAAACGGCGTGTATGTTGACCTGTGAGCAAGGATTCAAGGTATCCGAAATGCGTCAGTCTCGAGGATTACAATAAATTAAGATCTGTCTCATACCGTTGGGTTTATGTCTCTGTTCACCGGATGGAAGTGCAGAGAATCGAAGGAATGTTTGTATATATATATCTATGAACTTATCAATAACCCGTTTATTCATTTGGTCAAACCTATGATTAAATAAATCCCGTATAAGATCATTTAAATTGATTGGGTCACCCACGGGGGCATTAATAGGTTTTGAACCTTACTTCGGTTCTCGGAGTCAATATTGGGAATGTCGCAAATGGAAACGATATCTTATCAAAACCAATGAGTTATACTGTGCTTTTGATTTTTTCAATCTATATTGTGTTCCATTTATTGATATGTATGCCCACTTGGGCTTGAAGTTTATTTTTATTTTTATTTTTGATATAATCATATGAGTGTTCAATTATAATGCGAGAACTGCACTTCTCTGCCATAGATGGCAATTGGTAAAATGTGTTATTCAGTTGTGAGCATTGCTCATGTTTATTTTGCAGTTTAAAAACACAGTCTGTTTTCCTAACTCAAAAAAAACCATTACATATGTAGATTCTGTTTTCACTGTCTATCACTGTGGTGTCACATGATACATTTAAAGAAGTTGTTTCACTGACGCTCTTACTCGTGATCAAGGAGGTGTTTCTCCGAAACGCGTAGAGTGACAAAACCATCAAAATAAATGCACACTGAGAAAAGTTTGTGGCCATTGCATCGTTTCTTGAAAAAAACGGTATAACGATTCGTTTGGATATTGGGAGTCGCTTTCCCGCCGTGGCCCGCTACTGCAAGCGGCTCTGGTCTTCGTAGCGAAACATGAGAAGTGGATCTAATTAAGGATTGACCTTTGCCCGCCCATCACGAAAACGCAACACAACCGGCACGACTCTGTAAGGTGGAAGCTCGAACGGAACTGACTTCCGGAGATACGGGAGGTTGAACCGTGATGAAGCCGTCACCGGTGAGTCTAACTGTGGTTTGTGTGTAACGGATTCCTGGTACTTTGGTTGGGCAAGTAGACAAGGGGGACGACTGTAAGCACTTAGTCCTCCTTTGTTTTCTCAGCGTGGGCGCTACGATCGCGCCGGAATACTATCCTTTTAAATCGTAAGATGGCGATGTCAAGGAATGAAAAAAGAAATGAAGCAGCAAGTAAAATGTTCGATGCACAATCAGGCTTGAGTTATGATGAGCACAATTCGATCCCAAGTACTAGTGATAATACCATTATGACTAAGAAGGGACTGTGGAGCAAACTTTGGAAGTTGTTGAAACTCGAGCAGAATAAATGGTGGGAGGCCACAACACTCCGCAAATATGTGGAAGCAGGACGAATCCCAAGGGGCTTGAGGATTTTTATCACGCCCACCTTTAATGACCCAGACCCGGACTTAGTGGATGAATGGGCTACTAACAGTCATCAATGCTCGACGGTCATGTTGAAGCTGTTAATTAAATATGCTGAGAAAGATTGCGCCAAAATCACAATTGAGATCGATGAAATAACAACAAAATTGAAAGCAATTTGTGAAAAAGAAGAGTTTCAGAATGACATGAGTAAAATGGAGCAGAGACTCGACAAAATTGAGAATGAAATTAAAGAGAAAAAACAAAGGAAATATCTACGAGATCAGGTGGACTATGAAAGAGGGCAAGTACTAACCTTTGCCAAAAGATATGACCACCTTAGAAGTATCTCCAATATCACTGTAACTCCATCTGATGTAACACGACCTGTTAGTTTAGCAGATGATAATGATATGGCAATCGCCCCAACTAGCGCAATCAGCACCAACAATGACTTACAAACCGCTACAACTATCAGTACGAGCACAATTGAATTGAATAAAAGCCCCGTGAAGCTGGGACCAAAAGAACTAATTTTAAAGGAATTTTCCATGATGGCCCAAGGAAGATTGGCAACACAGAACAAAACAAGTGCCAGCGGGTCAAGAGGTCGTGGAAGAGGAGGCAGAGGAGACGCAAGATCAAGCGTATCATTCAGAGAAGAGATTTCAAGTCCAGTGGGAACCAGGACCAGGGGACAAAAGAAGCAACAAAAATGAAAGACAACAGAACTGTCGTTAATTTATCAACAAGAAAGCTTAATGACACAGAAATTGAGGTATTAGCCCTGGGGCTTTCTTTTTGTCCTTCATCAACTTTTGATTACACACAGAGTAGAATCGATTTGTTTCAGTTTACTCGGAAATTAAAGTTGAAAAAGTGGTTTGCCACCAAAGTAAAAGAACCTACAGCTAATAACACTGAAATGTTAAGCAATGTACAAATCGATGATGTCAATATGCTCCATATGTTGCATGATCTAGCGGGGGACCCAGATACCAACCAGGATCCCAATCTCAATCTGATCAATGATAATATTAGATTGGATTTGAATCATGATAGTGGCCTAAGACCCAAATCTATGTTTTTACCCCAAATACTAAATGAATCAATTGATCTTTTTGAGAAAGGTGTAACCAAAGAGTTTGTGAAACTATCTAAAACGAGATCGTACACGAAGAGCAACCTCACTGAACCACAAAAGAAAGCAATAGTATCACTCAAAAATGACACGAGCATAATCATAAAAAAATCTGATAAAGGGGGAAATGTGGTGGTCCTGTCCAAAGAGGCATATATAAAGGAAGGGCTTAATCAATTACAAGACACAACCAGATATGAAAAAAGCAGTAAAACCAAATTAGATGCAGCCAACAAAATTCACCAAGATAATTTAATCGAATGGACCAACAGAGGTCTATTGGAACAAGAGGAGTTGAATTTTCTTAAATGCAAGCATCCTAAAATACCTGCTCTCTATTTGTTGCCAAAACTACACAAAAACCAAACCAATCCCCCTGGAAGGCCCATCGTATCGTCCAGAGGAAGTTGTTTAGAGAATACCTCTAGGTATGTTGACCATTATTTACAACCGTTGGTCCAATCCCTTCCATCTTACCTTAAGGACTCAGGACATTTCTTACACGAACTGGAAACTATTGACTGGCAACCAGGCTGGCTACTCATGAGCCTGGACGTTAATAGTTTGTACACCAGCATCCCACATGATCAGGGCATCCAAGCATGCAGACATTTTTTGAGACACAGATCGTTGTCATTACTTTTCCACACGGAGATGCTATTGGACATGATCTTTACATGTCTAACCCAAAATTTCTTTCTCTTCAATGGGCAGATCTATCGTCAAACACTCGGGACTGCGATGGGTACTTGCTTCGCCCCTAGCTTTGCAGGTCTTTACCTTGGCTGGTGGGAGGAGCAAGTAGCCAGCAGGCTAGACCAATTCAACACTAAAGTGAAAAGTTGGATGAGATACATAGACGATATTTTCTGCATTTGGGAAGGCAGTGTGGAAGAAGCTAACTTGTTTGTTGAATCACTCAACGAAAATACCTTCAATCTGACCTTCACGAGCCATATCGATGCAGAAAGTATAGATTTTCTTGACCTGAAAGTTAAAATTGCTGATAACAAACTCTCTACTGTACTATTTAGGAAGACCACTGCAGGAAACAGCCTACTTCATGCTGACAGCTGTCATCCAAGAAGTTTAATTAATAGCATCCCTCTTGGAGAGCTTCTCAGAGCCAAAAGAAACTGTAGTACAGTCAGTGAGTATGAGAATGAGAAATCAATAATGTGCGAACGCTTTAAAACAAGAGGTTACAGTAAAACCTGCATCAACAAAGCATGCACAGATGTTGATAGAAGACCCAGAAATGAGCTTTTCAATAACTGCTCTAGAGCAACAGAGGATGAGAAAACATCTAGTATAAGATTCATCACGACTTTTCACACTAGATCTTTTGAAGTCAGAACTGCACTCAATAAATATTGGGAAGTTTTAAAACTTGACAAGGATCTGGCTAAATGTATCGAAGATTTTCCCCAGATCACATACCGAAAATCCAAGTCCCTTAAAGATACTGTTTGCAGGACTTTACTAACCACTGACAACAAAACTAGCACGATACAAGGGTTTTATACCTGTGGGAAATGTAAAGCCTGCAAATACAGTACCAATTGTAAAGAGGTATCACTATCGCAAGAAATGAAACCCTTCAAAATTCTAAAACACTACACATGCAATACTGAATATGCAGTCTATGCCCTCAGATGTCCCTGTGACAAATACTATATTGGAAGTACCATCCATAAAGCCAAAAAACGTATCTTGGAACATCTGAGGGCAATCAAGAACAATGACAAGCAATACCCCATTGCCAGACACTTCACAGCCTGCCACAATCAAAACAGTTCTAAACTGTCTTTCTGTGTTCTAGACAGTATCCCCATGAGAGAAAGAGGGGGTGACAGAACCCAAGAATTAAGACGTTTAGAATCTAGAATGATTATTAAATACCACACCATGCAGCCTTCAGGACACAATGGAGATGAAGGGTTATCAGTTCATTTAGGGTAATCTATTATGATTATCAGCATATCTTGAAATTCTGAATAACTTCAAGCCTTAGTGTATTAAGAAGAATGATGCTTACCTTTTAAGTGTTTTTAGTGCTCATTTCTTTTAAAAGACACAATAGCTATGTAAACAACAAATATTTACTTTTGTTTTAATTGCACCTTGTTCTATTATGTTTCACAGGTCTCTAATGTGGTTTGAAAGAGAGTGGGACACGACTAAATTGACTTATTATCGAGTGCAGATCTTGCGAAATACCATCTCAGAAGACATGTTATATCTTTTTAATGGAAATATTTGGTTATTTTTCATTTTTTGTTAAGACACAGATACTTGTGATGGGTATGCCCACTTGGGCTGAACTTATCAATAACCCGTTTATTCATTTGGTCAAACCTATGATTAAATAAATCCCGTATAAGATCATTTAAATTGATTGGGTCACCCACGGGGGCATTAATAGGTTTTGAACCTTACTTCGGTTCTCGGAGTCAATATTGGGAATGTCGCAAATGGAAACGATATCTTATCAAAACCAATGAGTTATACTGTGCTTTTGATTTTTTCAATCTATATTGTGTTCCATTTATTGATATGTATGCCCACTTGGGCTTGAAGTTTATTTTTATTTTTATTTTTGATATAATCATATGAGTGTTCAATTATAATGCGAGAACTGCACTTCTCTGCCATAGATGGCAATTGGTAAAATGTGTTATTCAGTTGTGAGCATTGCTCATGTTTATTTTGCAGTTTAAAAACACAGTCTGTTTTCCTAACTCAAAAAAAACCATTACATATGTAGATTCTGTTTTCACTGTCTATCACTGTGGTGTCACATGATACATTTAAAGAAGTTGTTTCACTGACGCTCTTACTCGTGATCAAGGAGGTGTTTCTCCGAAACGCGTAGAGTGACAAAACCATCAAAATAAATGCACGCTGAGAAAAGTTTGTGGCCATTGCATCGTTTCTTGAAAAAAACGGTATAACGATTTGTTTGGATATATATATATATATATATATATATATATATATTCACTGAAAAAACCATAGGTTTCAGGGGCGTTATAGTTAGCTGGACTTTTCACTCGTACAAAACCATAGAAATTCCCCCGTTATAGTCAGTTCAGCTAACTATAATTCGCGCGCCCGCAATGCACTGCTGATGACGTCACATATTACATCACTCATGACATGGTCAGTGACATCACTCATGACATCACTGATGACATCTCAAATGACATCACTGATGACATCACTGATGACATCATCCAGTGAATGTGTGTTTTTCTGAAAATTACATATGTTTTATATATGTATATCTCAAGGTCGATGGAAGAATAAATGGGTATATAAGTGTCTAAATGGATGATTTGTTTTTGAAAAATTGATTGTATAACTGACTGATTAAGTGTATCTTATTGAATACATGGCTTAGTGAGTAATGTTTAAATATGTAAATATCTGTATCAGTCTCTCACTTTGTGTATAAGTGGCTGCATGGGTTGGTGAGTAGCTACATGAGTGTCTATATAGGTTATTAGTTGTTTTTTTGAGTATCAGTATAAGTGTCTGATGTCTGTATGGTTCGGTGGGGGGTATTACGTAGTGCATAGGTGCATGAGTGAGTGACTCACTGTTTGTATGTATTGAAGACAGCATGTGTGCAGGACTGTATGGGTGGATGAGTGTGTGCATGGGTGTGTTAGTGAGTGAATGACTGTCTCAATAGTATCTCTACGAGTAACTACATATGTTTTAAACGAGTATATGTGACTATTGGTGTATATAAGTGAGTATATGTGAGAGTGAGAGATTGAAAGAGTTCCTGTATGAATAAGTATGTATTTCTATAAGTGATTGTTAAAAAGACTAAGTATGTGTAAGTTTCTGTAGAAGTAAGTGTGGTGGTGTGTGTATAACTGTATATGCAGGTAAACGGATGTTTGATTCTTTATTAGCATGAGTGACTTTGTGTGTGAGTAACTTTATGGATGAGTGGAGTTGTGTAACAGGATGTATAGGTGTATGAGTACATATGATGAGTGAGTACATGTATGAGTGACTGTATAAGACTGTTGGTGAATGAGTGGATGTGGATTTGGATCTTACAATTACTGAATAGGTTGTTGTAACTGGTATTGGTATGTCCATTGTTTTGAAAATGTTAATTTCTATTTTTGAATGTGTGTATCAAAGGTTATATTAGGGGGAGAGGAGGTCTGCCACTCTATCACAAGGATGATGTCATCAGTGATGTCATCAGTGATGTCATGAGTGATGTCACTGACCATGTCATGAGTGATGTAATATGTGACGTCATCAGCAGTGCATTGCGGGAGTGTGAGTTATAGTTAGCTGAACTGACTATAAGGGGGGAATTTCTATGGTTTTGTACGAGTGAAAAGTCCAGCTAACTATAACGCCCCTGAAACCTATGGTTTTTTCAGTGAATTTCTAAGGTTTTTTAAATGCTAATTCCTAGCTATAACGTGCCTGAAACCTATGTTTTTTTCAGTGAATTTCAAAGGTTTTTTAAATGCTAATTTCTAGCTATGCCTACAGAGATAGGACATGTGAAGAAAGAAGGAAAAACGCACAGAAAGAAAAAAAAGAAATGCAGAAAGAAGCAACAGAAGTCCTCAAAGACGAAGAAAAGTGCAGGAAGAAGTATAACGTGCAGAAAGAACAAACAGAAGAGCAGAAACAAGCCTTGTTGCAAAATCATCCTGTACCCTCAACTTTTTCAGACGGATACTGGTGGTAACTGAGTCTGACTAACCAGTCCTAGAGCCAGTGCTATGTTAAAAGACACTCAGAATACAGTGAAAACACCTACATACACTAGGGCACACTATGTATTGGGGTCCCCCTGTGATTAGCATGACCTCCTCTGTAAGCCCCTAGTATTTAATAGGGCAGGGGATTAAAACTACCTCTTAAAACGCACCACAGGGCGTGTTTGAACACGTCACCTCATGCCCCGTCCCCTCCCTTCCCCACTGTGTAAACATGCCCTGTAGCCGTTTTAAGTTGGGAGATTAAGTCCCCTTGAATCCTGAGGGTCCCTAGGGTCCAACTAGACCACTAGGTACCTCCAGTAAGCGCCACAGAGCTGCGTTGCAGAGAGGTGTAAAAAGTGGCACGGCCTGCACCACCTCTCTGCAACACAGAGCAGTGGTGCTTACTGGAAGCACCTGGTGGGCTAGTTGGACCCCAGGGTCCCTCAGGATTGAAAGGAATTATTTCCCCAACTTAAAAACGCGCCAAAGGGCCTGTGGGCGTTCTGAGTTGAGAGATTAAGTCCCCTTGAATCCTAAGGGTCCCTAGGGTCAAACTAGCCCACTAGGTACCTCCAGTAAGCGCCACAGAGCTGCGTTGCATGGAGGTGTAAAATGGGGCGTGGCCTCAGAACACCTGTCTGCAACGCAGCTCCCTGGCGCATACTGGAGATACCTGTTGGGCTAGTTGGCCCTCAGGGACCCTAAGTATTGAAGGGGAATTAATTCCTCAACTTACAACTGGCCAGGGGGCGCGTTTGCAGAGTGCTGCAAGGAGGGGGCATGGCCTCCGGCGCGATGCCGGTCTTTTATTTATTTATTTTTAAGAAGGAGGGCTGTGTGGCCCCCTTTTTTTCTAATTTATTAGCCCTGGGGACCCCATCCCCCAGGGCCTGCACCCTAATTTTTTTTGTGGAAAAAAATTAATTTGGCCCTCCCAAGGCCTTAATCGGCCCCGGGGACCCCAACCCCCAGGTCATGGCCTTTTTTTATTTTTTTATTCTTTAGGAGGGGGGCTGTGTTGCCCCCCTCCTCAGGCCACTTATGGCCCCGGGGACCCCATCCCCCGGGGCCGGCCTTTGTTTTTTATTTTAAAAAAAATATATATATTTATAGAAACACCTAGGACATGCTGGACAAACCGTATGCACCTATCACCATGACGATTTGCGTGATATTCATTAAAAGGCGACTATGCATACAATGAATCCATGTAGAATGTATTCACACCGCTAGTGAAGCTCTGACATGTCTGACACCCTACCGTGCCTAATCCCGGCGCCCCCGCTGGTTGGTACTCTCCAAGTAGACACCCTTGTCGTTTATTTATACAAACATGGGTAGCTATTGACGGGCAAATTTAATACACATGCACACCAAGCCATTCAAAGGGGATTCGACAAAAATTCGACCAAACTATGCAAGAAGCTCCTTCACAGTTAATAAAACACACATCCACCGCCAGATGTGTAATACTTTTTATTTTACTCTCTGGAAAGGAGACAAACCTCACTTGAGAGTCACAGCGTGCTCCTGGCTGAGCCCAATGCTGTGTTACACCCACCAGTGCCCACCGAGTGCCACACACCTCTGTGTTGTATTCCACCAGCTAGTGCGTATGCTATGACACTCTCTAGCCCATGTGCACTGTAACACCACCCCGTGAATATGTCATGCAACACTTGCCTTCGCACGGGTTATATTGCCCCATCTAACGTGCCTTCCTCGATGCCTATGTTATAAAGCTCAGCGCTATGCCATACATATTACAATCTGGGATCCATATCTTTGTCACAGTGCATATGCAATGTTACACTACCCAGCACATATTTTATATTACAACTTTAGAGACTACTTAGGTTACACAACACTGCCCTGTGCATATAACACTCCAAGGCGCATATCACATAGCAAGCGCTAGTGCCTGTGCTATCTCGCGCTCTCCAATGAATCTGTCATTGCGCACAATGTATTCCATATTATATTTCATGCCCCGGTTCATCTTATATCACACTTTTTGGTGCATAGTTTATACCATATACTATATCTAGTTTTCATTTTCAATCGTGCTCTCAGGACTATGTTCTATATAACACTGCGTCCACCTACCATTTTCACAGGCATTTCATTTTGTGATGGGGGGTGGAGGGTCAGGGGATGTTTCTGCCAAGTGAGCCCGGAGTCACAGTCCCAAACGTCCTCTTCTTCCTGAATAAAAGTGAGATTATGCTGCATACTTGTTCATATTTTAAGTAGTTCGCACAGGCACACATTTTAAAAACAATAAAGTTCCTAATACCCACCTTCTATGAACAGTTAGCTTGCTGCCCCATCCACCTCCTCCCTATCCTCTGTTGTCTGAATCCATGGACTAGCCTCCTCCCTCCTGCCATGCATGGTCTGTGGTGCTGCCACTGCCCTGCATTTAGCATGATGTACCAGTCCACTCATCCTGCCCTCCATTGCCCAATTCTATGGCCCATCATTGACCTCCTGCTTAGCCTCTGTGCTTTGCTTGCTGCCCCTATTCTCCTTCCCCCTGCCCTCCGATGTCTTTGTGCATGCCCCTGCTCCATTCTTTTTGACCACCATGTTCCATGGACCTGCCACTCCTATCTACTCTGAGTGTTCTGTTGAGATGCCACTCCCCTTCCACCTGATTAGCATTGTCAGATGACTGTAACCTGTCCCTGCCACCTCCACCCTGCCTGTCCACATGCCATGCCCCTATCCCCTTCCTCCTGTCCTCCATGGTCCATTTTACTGCCACACCCTTCTGCCCTCCCTGGTCTGTTGTGCTGCAACTGCTCCTCCTGCCTGCCCCACACGGTCTGTTGTGAGGCCCCTTCCCCTGAACTCTCTTGTCTGTGCCCAGGTCCTGACGCTCCCTTCTATCCTCCATGGTCCTTTGTGCATGCCCCTGCACCCTCCTTCTTGCCCATCATAGCCATTGTGCTGCCACTAACCCTTCCGCTTGCCATGCATGGTTTTCTGTGCTGCCATGGCCCCTCCCACCTTCCTTGTGTGGTCAGCTAGCTGCTCCTGACCCCCTCCCACCTTCCCTCCATGGTCTGTGTGTATGCCATCATAGTCTCACTGTTGCTCTCCATGGTGTGTCTTGTTTCTAGTGCCCATCCTGCCTGACCTCCATGGTCATCTTGCTGCTCCTTCCCTGCCCCCTTGCCCCCAGCCCTCTGTTTCCATGTGCAGACCCCTATTCCCTCCCTCCTGGCTTGTCGGTTCCATTGTAATGCCCCTGATCCGTCCCTCCTGCCCTTTATGGTCTGTTATGCTGCAGCTTTCTCTCCTGTCTGTCCATTATGGGCAGCTAGCTACCATTGCCTCTTTCCCCTCTGTTGTCTGTTGTCCATGTGCATGGTCCTGTCTCCTCCCTATTGCTTTCTATGGATTGTTGTGCTGCACTCCCGTCCCGCATGCCCTGTGTGGTGTATTGTGCTGCTGCAAACCCTGATGCCTGCCCTGTAGGGTCAGTTTGGTGCACCTCTCAATGTCCCTCCTGTCCTCTGTTATCCAAGTCCATGTCCCTACCCCAATTCCTCCTGCCTACCATGATCCAATGTACCATACTTGCGAACATTTTGAACTTGGTAAGAGGGAGATTTTGAAATAAAACTGGGGTATTGATTTTCCCCTTTGAGTTACATTGAAAAAGAGAAGATTGTAGACAGGAAACAGATCAAATAAAGCCCATTTGAGCTTAAAAACTTTGGACGTTTCCTGGCTGAAACGGGTCTGTTGGCATGTATGGTTGTATGACTACTGCCTCTTCCTTCTGCCCACAATGGTCTATTATATTGCCACAGCCTCTCTTGCCAGTCCTGTATTGTTGGTTTGTTGCCCCTGCCCCCCTTTTCACTGCCCTCCATAGTCTGTTGTGCTGCCACTGCCCTTCCTGCCTGCCTAGTGTGGTCAAATTGTTGCCTCTGCACTCTCCTACCTGCCTTCAATTTTCCGTGCCCCTGGCCTCTGCCTCTCAACAGTATCCCAATGAACAACTAGATTGCTAACATTCTATATTTATTGCAAAAGTGTGGAATGCCTGACGTCATCTTGATGTAATCAAAACTGTAATGCCTAGAGCATTTCCTTTAGAAATCACATATATGAGAGGGTCTTATTTGCATCAAAATTATGGTTAGTGCTCTAAAAAACTAAAATGAGGACATATTTTCTGAGTTTTCAAATAGCGACAAAGAACTTTTAAATTATTTGTAATCTTAGTTTTTTTATCCAGTTGACCACTTGATTAAATGTTGCATCCAAGGGGAGAGGGTGTGGTGTTACTTCCAGAGCTGCAGACTTTGCAACTGGGGAACCAGGTTGGAGTTTTTGCTTCAGCTCAATATTCTGTGATTCTGGTCAAATCTCCCCATGTCTACAACCAAAATGAATTTGATCTTGTGTGATGTAACCAATGTTCATGTAAAGCACTCCAATACCTGACAAGTCTGCACTATATAAAACTGCAAATACACAAAAAATAAGTGTTTTGCACACTTCTGTCATTGGGCTACATTTGGGCTACATCTGGGTGATATTTGGGCTACATTTGGGCTCTTTTGTCTCTGGTGGCCATTTTAGGAGATTTATTTGTTATGAAGTTTCCTAATTTCCTCATTTACTGCAGTCTCCTCAGTAGGAAATGCTTTCAGTTTTTTACTTTGATTCCATCAAGAAGGTATTCAGATATGTCACACATTTGCCATAAATTCTGAATGTTAGCACTCTAGTTGCTCATTAGATCACTGTAGTAAAGCTAATGCTCACCAGGCAAGTCTGCTGCTGGTATTCAAAGTGCATGTTTCAGTCTCCATGTCAGAATGTTTTTATGAAATAAAAGAGGATTTCAGAAGTCAAAATGTGCCCTAGTTCTTCTTTCTGCAGCACTAATCATAATTTATATGGCAAAATGAACCCCCTCATTTTGTTCCTTTGTAAATTAAATGTTTTAAGTGTTACCACTTTATTCCAATCAAGATGGCTTCAGGTGTGCCATACTTTTGTCATAAGTAAGACTGTTAGCGCTCTAGTTGTTCTTTAGAGCACTCTGGGAAGCTGCAGTAGAACACAAAAGAATCAACTGACAGTCTCTGCCCTTGTTGGATGTACATGTTTTACTGAGAATGTCAGACTTCATTATCACATGACTGAGAAAGATAATGTGAATTTACAGAAAATATGCTCTCAGTTTAGCTTATAGATCACCTTCCAAACCTCTGTGGGAAAAGTATGAGAAAATAGTTTTCTCTCAAACATGGTTCGTGATATCACAGCAGAAGGCTTTTTCACATGGTAAAATCACCTTAGAACACACCACAATTCCTAAAATGAGTATGGTACCATCAACAAATGATTTATAATGTAACTAAAGTCTTAAAACCTTCTATTAACTGCAAAGCTTTTTAATGAGGTGCTATCATGTATATTGGTCCCAAGATGGCTGCCAACACTTCTTGGATGAAGTACTGACAGCCAATCAGATCTCACAATGAGATGTGTGGTTAGGCTCCGCCCAGATATGTATGTGATTTTACTTTTGATTTTCTCAGGAACTACTGAACAGATTGACACCATATATGCAAAAGGCACATGCCTGACCTGAGGACTACCTCTTTGCCAAATTTCAAGTAATTCTGTTGAGCCGTTCAGGCTGTACCTTGGACTAAAGGTCCCTAAGGAAAATTGCATGTGGAAAACGCGTTTTGGCACCCCCCTTTTTCCTCATCCCCCGCTTGACGAATCACCCCGAGACTTTCAGGGTAGGAGCGGAGCAGAACGCCCCACATATTTTGAAAATTTCGCGAGGATTCGTCAACCGGCACCAAAGTTATTCCAAATAGAATGTTGCGGATTTCCTATGGAAACACGCTCCTAACTATAACTATCTACTGTCGACCGCCAGTAGATAATATATATATATATATATATATATATATATATATATATATATATATATATATATATATATACTGAAAAAAACATAGGTTTCAGGGGCGTTATAGTTAGCTGGACATTTCCGTCGTACAAAACCATTGAAATTCCCCCGTTAGGCGTGGTCTGGCCACGCAGGAAGATGGCCGCCTGACAAGTGAGCTCCGTCGCGGGATGGACCCTTAACAGAAAAATTCCTACCTCACGTCTGCTTTGGAGTCCTCTTCTTGTGCCCTGCGACAGCCGGAGAGTGGTGGGCACGACTTGGGTGTGCTTCCGGCGATGTGACGGCGAAGTCTCCCCGGTGTTTGCTGCTCGGATGACGGAGTGGTGTGGAGCTGCGCGTCCGGCGGGGCTCGCCTGACGTATTTACACAGGCTGCTTCTCCTCCCTCCTTAAGCCGCGCCTATGCCACGAAGACCGCCTACCCCCATGAGGCCGCGCCTTTGCTGCTACTGAAGAGCGCTCGTCTCCTCATGAGGCCGCGCCTTCGCTGCTGACGACGGGCGCCCGCCTCCTCATGAGGCCGCGCCTTCGTTGCTGACGACGGGCGCCCGCCTCCTCATGAGGCCGCGCCTTCGTTGCTCCTGACGACTGTTTGCCTCCTCATGAGGTCGCGCCTTTCTCAACCTGCCTGCAATACTTCTCTTCAGGAATGTCACCTGACAGGAGTTAGATTTTTTGGACGTGTCGTCGCTCAGCCACTGGTAGGATAACTTCCTTCTATACTCCTGTTGTGGCACACATGTCATTCGCCTCAATCAGCCAATGAGCATATTATCAGGTCAGCAAGCAATTTGCGCTTCATCACGCTAAACTGTTCTTCAAAGCTGGGAAATTTTTTGCTGCAGTTACAGTTTCGCGCCTTTTTGACTTTTGGTTACAATTGACGCTTCATGGCCTCCTTTAGCGCAGTATATATGTCCTACACAAGAGAGTGCTTTCTTCTAACGCCATTATAGCGCTCATGTCAACTCCTTCAGTCAGGCTGTGCCTTTTCTGCTTTGACTATGATTACTTTGCATTCTACAGCCCTGTTCATATTGCTGTGCATGTAGCTGTGCTTATTGTTATTACCATAAACGCGCGTATGATGTTTCATTTTATCTTACCTCTATTTACATACCTGTGAATATAGCGACAGTTGTTATCATATTTACAAGTGTAGGCAGTGGGGGTCATTAAGCAATGATACACTTTTACATTTTACTGTCTAGAAACGCGTTATAAGTTTCTTTTTGCTTATTAATGCTGTACATATACAGTTATCAGGTGTTTCTTTTGCATGTCTTGGTGTTGTTCTGCAACTATATATAAGCATTCCTTGGCAGCAAGACGGCTTTACGTTCTTTCAAAGTTTTTATTAAACATTCTCCTCAAATGCCTGCCTCTAAGCAAGGAAACAAGGCTTCTAAACCACTTCTTTTTGCAGAAGCTCTCAAGCAATCCACCAGTATGCCTACAAAAGACAATGCCTCCTCTCCTTCCGCCTCACCTCAGGCGTCGACCTCTAATGGTGGGCAGGCGTCGGCGGCAGCTTTGCAACGTATCCTGCACGAAATATCCGAGGTCAGTCGTCGGTTAGATGACATGCACCTCACAATCACATCACTAGCTGAAGAGACTAAATCTATTAAGACAGAACTCACCACCTTTCATACGAAGTTTGAATCCCTTGATTCTAGGGTTTTGGCAGTGGAGAATCGATTGGAATCTCTTCCAAATCAAGACCGGGACCTTTTACTCTTCCATAGTAAACTCATTGACTTGGAAGACAGAAGTAGGAGGGACAACATTCGTTTTTTTGGCTTTCCAGAACGCATTGAAGGGCAGAATTCCAGTGTATTTCTGTGTCGTATACTCCCAAAGCTAACTGGTATTCCTTTCAATCCACCCCTGGAGATACAACGTGCTCATAGAATTGGTCCTCCACGTGATGATCCTGCCGCACGTCCACGACCGATTATTGCCTGTCTTCTTCGTCATGAACAAACAAGACAAATATTATCTGCGGCTCGGCTGCAAGGCTCCTTTTCCTTTGAAGGTCATCGCATTTTTATGGCAGCTGATTTCTCCAAGGAAACTAATGAGCGGCGGAAAGCCTTTCTCTCCATGCGACCTCAACTGCGGCAGCTAGGTATCAAATATGGCCTATTCGATCCAGCACGCTTTCGCGTTACCAAAGATGGAGTCTCTAAGGACTTTTTCGACCCCGAGCATCTTCAACAGTTCCTGGACCGTCTTCATCCTCAAGAAATGGAGGTTCTTACTACACCCTCACAGCAAGCTCAGTTCCATTCACCCTCTAAGTCTTCCACTACATTGTCAGATCGCAACAGGCGCCCTCCTAGCAGCCCCCGACCAAGGGGAAGGGATTTTGAACGTCTTCATCGCTCACAAGAAGATAGGAAAGCTGCAATTCAATCGGTCTCGGTTGCTACGTTTTCACAAGATCTACAGAGAGACAAGTCACGGTCTCCTCTTAAAACTCCTTCGGATGCGGACTGAATAATCCTTTCACTCCTAGAAGTTGTTGTCCTTAATACTATTGGCAGTTAGCTGTAGATTCTCTTGTCTTGAGAGTCTTATTTTTTACTGTTAATTATTTACCACATTTTTCACATGTTTTGCTGTTCTTATAATATCTGCTTGTCCCTTTTTTACCTCTCTCTTTCTAGCTTTTCATCTTATTTTCTTTTCTCCTCCAGCCTGCTTACTGTTATTCCTCTGCCTAATAATAATTCCACTCTTTCTTCTTCTTACATTCATTGCTTTTCCTGTTACAATTTATTGCCTTAAATATTTCCCCAACAATTTTGTATCTACTGGGGCGTCTTGGCGCTTAATGGTTTAATTACAGTTTTATTATTCTACTTGCATGTTTCTATGTTGGTTTATTTAAACACGCATTGTATGCCTTATGATATTAGGTTACTTTACATTTAATTATCACTGGATTCTCAACCTCTATTTTGCTCTACCTACCTTTTTATTACACCTAGGTTCTTTTCCACAATGTTATTCTGGGCTTCCCTTCTATATCATTATTACTCTCCTAATCTTTTCTCTTTTCTGTGGGGTCCTTTCCCGTGGCGGTGCTCTAGTGCGCCCAGGCCCGCGGGTAACAGTCTACGGTCTCGTGTTCTCTCTTTGCTTTTACTCAATATTTTCTAGTTCTCTTTAATATTATATCACCTCTCTAAATCTTATCTCCCTTTTTCTTCTTTTTTTCATCATTCTTCTTATCGCTTTTTTCATGTATTCCATTTAAATCGTAGTTTCGTTTCTATTTTTTTTTTTTTTATCCTTGTTTCCCTTTCTTTTTGTCATTTCTTTTCTTTTTCCTTTGTTTGGTTTAACACGTTGTTTTGTGCTCCATTCTACGGTTTCTGATATTTACGTTGTTCTAATATGGCAAAAACACACTCTCTTAATGCAATTACTTGGAATGTACATGGTCTCACCCATTACATAAAACGGAAAAAAGTTCTCTCCTACCTTCAGACTAAGCATGTAGATGTAGCCTTGCTTCAGGAGACCCATTTGGATGCTCTAGAATCAGACAAACTTTGTAGGGATTGGGTGGGTAAAGTTATACATAGCAGCATTCAACAAGATGAATCCACGGACACAGGCCCCCTCCGCAAATGTGGAGTTGCAATTCTTCTTCGCAAGTCCCTTCCGGTCACTGTTTCTAAAACATGGTCAGATGTAAATGGCCGCTATGTTTTTGCTAAACTTAAAATTGGTGATTCTCACGTTTGTGTAGGGTCTGTATATGCCCCTACAGGTACCAAGAAAACATTTTTTCTTCAACTATCCCGATTGTTGCTTGAAATTAATGCATCGCAATATTTGATTGGTGGTGACTGGAACGTGACGCAAGATTCTATTCTAGATAAAACTGGTCCATTAGATAGGGGTAATGCGTCAGATAGAGCTTTGCTAGGCGATATTGTGTCAGATATCGGTTTGGTTGACCATTGGCGTATCAGTCACCCAACGGATAAGGAATATACTTTCTTTTCGTCGACTCATGGTACGTTTTCTCGCCTTGACTACTTCCTTATCTCACAGAACGCAGTTAAGTTGGTCACAGATTCCTGCATCTTGGAAGCGGCATTGTCTGACCACTCTCCGGTTCTCCTTTCCCTAGACCTGGGACTTTCTAATCCTGGACGTAAGCCCTGGCGAATGAACATTCAGCGCCACAGAACTCCTGTTGGTAAATCCCAACTGCAGTCACACCTTCAAACTTATCTTTCTAATAATCAGGGATCCGTGACTTCCAGCAGGACTCTTTGGGCTGCTGCTAAGGCTACTTTAAGGGGTCAACTAATGCGCGATGCAGCACTCGCTAATAAGCAAAATGCGAGGAAGCAAGTGGAACTCGAACATGACATACAAACCTATTCTCGCCTATATATCACCTCTCCGTCCCTACAAAATCGGAAATTGCTTGAACAAGCCCGAATGGCCTTAAACAGTCTTTTTACATCTAAGGCAGAATACGCCTTACAGAAAATGAAAGGTCGACATTATGAGCAGGGAGAAAAGGCGGGAAGGTTATTAGCCGCACAGTTGCGTCAAAGGGAGGCATCTATGGCCATTCCGGCCATCAGATCTGCGCAAGGACACTTGTGCACAAAACCTCATGACATTGTCAATGAGTTCGCCTCCTTTTATGAATCTCTCTATACTTCTGATAATCGAATGGATTCGGATAAGATGACGGCATTCCTTGCGAATGTGCATCTCCCTTCTCTTTCAGCGGATGGTAAGGCCATCCTTGAGGGTGAAATAACTAGGGATGAGGTTTCCAGTGCGATAGCTGCTCTGCCCTATCACAAGGCCCCTGGTGAGGATGGGTTTCCTCCTGAATTCTATCGTTGGGCGGGTCTCAATATTATTGACACTCTACATGCTGCATTCCAGGAGGCGGATGCTGCATCTTCACTGGGTTCCCTTTCTAACAAAGCTATCATTGTCGTGCTACCAAAGCCAGGCAAAGATCCCCAGCTTTGCAGTAGTTATCGTCCCATTTCTCTGTTGAACTCTGATATTAAAATTCTGGCCAGTATCCTTGCGTCTCGTCTGCGTAAAGTCTTACCTTCTTTGATACATCATTCCCAAGTAGGCTTTGTACCGGGACGCTCTTCCCGGAATCATCTGCGTTCCCTGTCCCATGCACTGTGGTCGGCTCAACATCTCACAGATGATGCGTTAGCCCTTTCACTTGACGCAGAGAAAGCGTTTGATCGCATCGAATGGAACTACCTTTTCACGGTCATGGAAAAATTTGGCTTAGGTACAAAATTTATTGATAAAGTGCGTTTACTTTACGATCATCCTTCTGCTCAAGTGAACTGTGGTGGATTTCTATCTGATACCTTTACAATCAAGAGAGGGACACGCCAAGGTTGCCCACTATCCCCCCTTCTGTTTCTTTTAGCTATGGAACCTCTAGCTGCAACCATCCGTCAATCTGATGAAGTTTCTGGTATTCCCCTCCCTATTGGACATTCTAAAATATACCTGTACGCTGATGATATCTTACTCACCCTTACTCGTCTTCCTCGGTCGATCCCCTCTCTTCTTCAGATTATTAATGATTTCTCTTCCTTTTCAGGTTATAAGATTAATTGGGACAAAAGTGAGGCTCTACCTATTTCTAATGGTACCACAAAAGCTGCCATCTTTGGTTTTCCTTTTCGTTGGCAGGCCTCACGCCTCAAATACTTGGGTGTCCTAGTTAATAAAGGGTTACAGGACATGGTTACAGATAATCTATCTCCTCTTATCTCCCAAATGCGTCGGGACTTTGATAAATGGAAGGCTCTGGGTCTTTCTCTCTGGGGTAGGGCTCAGGCTGTTAAAATGGTTACTCTTCCGAGATTTATTTACATTCTAGGCATGCTTCCCCTACAGATTCCCTTATCCTTACTCCGATCAGTAGATGCCCAGATTAAAACCTTCATTTGGGGTAATGCCAAGCCACGTCTTGCCATAACTAAGCTGAAGGCTCATCAGTTATCTGGTGGCATTGGTCTCCCATCCATTGAACACTACTCCTTGGCGTTACATATCTCCCAACTCTCATATTTTTTACCTGGTATTAAAGACTTGCCACAATGGGTCCAAATGGAACGACATCTTCTATCCTCAGAATCGAATCTTACTCCTTTGTATGGTAGTGGCACTAGCCGTCTTGACCCGAAAAATCCGATTTTATCTGCCATGCATAAATCCTGGCAGAGAAGTCATAGGCTGTTGGGTTCGAATCCAAGAATTCATATCAAAGCCCCCCTATGGAATAATTCGGGCATTCGTATCAATGGTCGTATGTTATCCTGGCCTGAATGGCGTGCTGCAGGTATCCTCTATCCGGATCAGCTTCTGCATGATGGGGATTTTAAGCCATTCTCTCAGCTAAGAGTAGAATTTGATCTTCCCCTACACCATTCTTCTAAATACCTCCAGCTTCAGCAATGTCTGAAGATCCATATGGGGTCACCGCCATGGATATTACAAGATTCCCCTATTTTATCCTATTTGCACGTTTGGGGGAAATTTAAAGGTGTTACCTCCGGCATATATAAAATTTTATCGTCCCACCTCTTCTCTAAACCCCTTTCACATGATCTTCAGCGTAAATGGCAAGTTCGCCTCTCAATTTCCTTTTCTGACATTGAATGGGATCTGATTCTGGAGAATTTGAACAAGGGAGCCCGTGAATCAAGGCTTAAATTTTGTCTTTTTAAAATACTACACGATTGGCACTGGTCTCCAGTCAAATTGCACAAAGCTGGCCTTCTTTCCCATTCCAATTGCTGGAGATGCTCCAATTCAGGTTGCGATATTACTCATATCATCTGTGATTGCCCTAGTATCCGATCTTATTGGGCTTACATTGGTACTACTTTGAATTCCACTATGCCCCTAAAATTGCCACTTACACCAACTAATATCCTCCTGCATGATGTCCGCCACTCCCCAAAGCTCTCGAAGCCACAACTCCGTCTTTTTCATATCTCACTGGCTACTGCTAAAATATGTATCCTGCGTCATTGGAAATCATCTTTACCTCCCTCTCAGGAAGATTGGTTGGTAGCGATGATACAGACTGCCTCACATGAACGCACAATCTATAACCTTCAGGATCAAGCTGACACCTTTCTCCGAATTTGGTCTCCATTTCTTAAATCAAATTCTGCTAACTCCCCTGCTTCTACTTCTATCCAAGCACATTAATCTGCTTTTACCCTCTCTTGTCCTTTGTTTATTTCTTTTCTTTTTCTTGTCTTCTGTACTCTCTGTTTTATTCGCTACAGTGTTCATCTGTCTTTATCTAATCATTTTACCTTTGTTTTATCTATTTATTTATATTTCCTGCACTTCTATTGTCTAAGCTCCTTCCCTTTTTCCTCCCCTTATAGGTTATGTCTTTATAATATATCATTCTATGTCTTGACATAATTATTACTTCAATTAGTATTTATATATTTAAATGCATATTTATATCATATTTATCTAATATTTATTCATCAGTATCTTTTTGCATTATTTCTCTCAACATGGATCTATTTCCTCTTCATTTTCTGTTGTTTATGCTTTGATGTATTTGTTTTACAAAACTTTAATAAAAAATTTCAACACAAAAAAAAAGAAATTCCCCCGTTATAGTTAGTTCAGCTAACTATAACTCGCGCCCCCGCAATGCACTGCTGATGACATTGCATATTACATCACTCATGACATGGTCAGTGACATCACTGATGACATCACTGATGACATCTCAAATGACATCACTGATGACATCACTGATGACATCATCCATGTGATAATTTGATGCATCTTCTCACACCCTAATATAACCTTTGATACACCCACTCTAAATTACATACTGCCATTCTCAAAACAATAGACACTCCAACACCAATAAGTACATACCCACTCACTGATTCTTAGGTCTACAGACCCATCCACTCACTCACCCGTACAGTCACTCATACTTATGGTCACTCAGTACAGGACTATCATATGTACTGATACACCTATATAGACACTCACACACCGCCACTCATCCATAGAGGTACTCCCACACCTACTCAGTCATGCAAATAATTAATCACACTGCCATTTACTCACCTATACAGTTATACACACACTAGCTCAATTACTCATACTAATGCTAGCATATTTGTACGCTCTTATACAATCAATGATACCAGCACACACTCATCCATACAGCCACTCTCACAATCACACACTCTCACTTATAGCCATTTATGTACTCCAACACACATATATACTGCCTTTTACATATGTAGCTAATCACACATGTACCACTGAAATATACAGTCACTCACTAACACAACCATACACACACTTACCCACCCATACAGTCCATCACAGATGCACTCTTGAAACCATGCACCCAGTGAATCACCCACTCACATATCTATGCACAGAGTCACACACACCCCACCCACACAAACACTCTTGCACCCATACAGATACTCAGACAACCAATCTATAACCCATATAGACAATCATGTAGCTATTTGCAAACCCATGCAGCTGCTTACACACCAGCAGACAGACGGATACAGACATTCATAAAGTGTAGTCACTAACCCATGCATTCATTGATATATGTTTAATCACTCACTTATAGAGTCAGTCACGCACCTACAAAATCATCCATTCACACACTTATACACCCACTCATTCTTCAATATGCCTTTCCCTATATATAATAAACATATTTAAACTTTACAGAAACACAGTCACTGGATGATGTCATCAGTGATGTCATCAGTGATGTCATTTGAGATGTCATCAGTGATGTCATCAGTGATGTCACTGACCATGTCATGAGTGATGTAGTGCATTGCAGGGGCGCGAGTTATAGTTAGCTGAACTAGCTATAACGGGGGAATTTCAATGGTTTTGTACGAGGGAAATGTCCAGCTAACTATAACGCCCCTGAAACCTATGGTTTTTTCAGTGGATTTTCATGGTTTTTTAAATGCTAATTCATAACTATAACATGTCTGAAACCTATGTTTTTTTCAGTGAATATATATATATATATATATATATATATATATATATATATATATATCACTGAAAAAACATAGGTTTCAGGGGTGTTATAGTTAGCTGGCCATTTCACTCGTACAAAACCATAGAAAATCCTATGTTATAGTTAGTTCTGCTAACTATAACTCACGCGCCCACAATGCACTGCTGATAATATCACATATTGCATCATTCATAACATGGTCAGTGACATCACTGATTACATCTCTTTTCGGAGTCGCGCACTCAAATCGTACACATCACGGTGCGTGCATAATCGCCGCCATTTTAGAAAAGTCGTGAAGGATTCACGTACAGTGTGCAATGGCTGCGTGTTTTTCAGTTACAACATATACATTTAATATTACGTGATGTGCGCGATTGGTATGCGACTAGTCCGCGACTCCTGCTCCTGCGCATTCACGACACATGCGCATTACGGTACGAGATGCTTGCGCGTTTGCGGGTCCCGCGTGACGTCATATACGTGCTGGGGTGCGCTGGGTGCGCGACTCCCGCAAAAAAAATTATGTTCCAAAATGATATGTATGTGTCTTTAATATACATATTAGGGCAAGAGATTATCTAAGATATTCATAAAAATAATATATTTGTACTTATTTTTAAAAATATTTTTGCGAAGTCGGGTGCGTGCATCATGAGTGCAGAGAACCAGGTCAGCAGAGCTGCTGTAGATCCAGAGAAACCAGGTCAGCAGAGCCATTGTAGAGCCAGACAACCAGGTCAGCAGAGCTGCTCTAGAACCAGAGACCCAGGTCAGCAGAGCTGCTCTAGAGCCAGAGACCCAGGTCAGCAGAGCTGTTCTAGAGGCTGAGAACCAGGTCAGCAGAGCTGCTGTAGAGCCAGAGGAACCAGGTCAGCAGAGCTGCTTTAGAGGGATAGAACCAGGTCAGCAGAACTGTTTTAGAGCCAGAGAACCAGGTCAGCAGAGCTGCTCTAGAGCCAGAGAACCAGGACAGCAGAGCTGCTTTAGAGCCATAGAACCAGGTCAGCAGAGCTGCTCTAGAGGCAGAGAACCAGGTCAGAAGAACTGCTTTAGAGCCAGAGAACCAGGTTAGCAGAGCTGTTCTAGAGCCAGAGAATCAGGTCAACAGAGCTGCTTTAGAGCGAGAGAACCAAGTCAGTAAAGCTGCTTTAGAGCCATAGAACCAGCTCAGCAGAGCTGCTTTAGAGCCAGAGAACCAGGTCAGCAGAGCTGCTCTAGAGCCTAAGAACCAGGTCAGCAGGGCTGCTCTAAAGCCAGAGAACCCGGTCAGCAGAGCTGCTTTGGAGCCAGAGAAACCAGGTCAGTAGAGCTGCTTTAGAGGGAGAGAACCAGGTCAGCAGAGCTGCTCTAGAGGGAGAGAACCAGGTCAGCAAAGCTGCTCTAGAGCCAGAGAACCAGGTCAGCAGAGCTGCTTTAGAGCCAAGGGACCAGGTCAGCAGAGCTGCTCCAGAACCAGAGAACCAGGTCAGCAGAACTGCTTTAGAGCCATAGAACCGGGTCAGCAGAGCTGCTTTAGAGCCAGAGAACCAGGTCAGCGGAGCTGTTATAGTGCCAAAGAACCAGGTCAGCAGAGCTACTCTAGAGCCTAAGAACTAGGTCAGCAGAGCTGCTCTAGAGCCAGAGAACCAGGTCAGCAGAGCTGCTTTAGAGCCATAGAACCAGCTCAGCAGAGCTGCTTTAGAGCCATAGAACCAGCTCAGCAGAGCAGCTTTAGAGCCAGAGAACCAGGTCAGCAGAGCTGCTCTAAAGCCAGAGAACCAGGTCAGCAGGGCTGCTGTAGAGCCAGAGAAACCAGGTCAGTAGAGCTGCTTTGGAGGGAGAGAACCAAGTCAGCAGAGCTGCTCTAGAGGGAGATAACCAGGTCAGCAGAGCTGCTCTAGAGCCAGAGAACCATGTCAGCAGAACTGCTTTAGAGCCATAGAACCGGGTCAGCAGAGCTGCTTTAGAGCCAGAGAACCAGGTCAGCAGAGCTGCTCTAGAGGGAGGGAACCAGGTCAGCAGAGCTGTTGTAGAGCCAGAGAACCAGATCAGCAGAGCTGCTCTATAGCCTAAGAACTAGGTCAGCAGAGCTGCTCTGGAGCCAGATAACCAGGTCAGCAGAGCTGCTGTAGAGCCAGAGAAACCAGGTCAGCAGGGCTGCTTTAGAGGGAGAGAACCAGGTCAGCAGAGCTTCTTTAGAGCCAGAGAACCAGGCCAGCAGAGCTGCTTTAGAGCCAGAGAACCAGGTCAGCAGAGCTGTTTTAGAGCCAGAGAACCAGGTCAGCAGAGCTGCTCTAGAGCCAGAGAGCCAAGTCAGCAGAGCTGCTTTAGAGCCATAGAAACAAGTCAGCAGAGCTGCTTAAGAGCCAGAGAACCAGGTGAGCAGAGCTGCTCTAGAGCCAGAGAACCAGGTCAGCAGAGCTGCTCTAGAGCCAGAGAATCATGTCAGCAGAACTGCTTTAGAGCCATAGAACCGGGTCAGCAGAGCTGCTTTAGAGCCAGAGAACCAGGTCAGCAGAGCTGCTCTAGAGGGAGGGAACCAGGTCAGCAGAGCTGTTGTAGAGCCAGAGAACCAGATCAGCAGAGCTGCTCTATAGCCTAAGAACTAGGTCAGCAGAGCTGCTCTGGAGCCAGATAACCAGGTCAGCAGAGCTGCTGTAGAGCCAGAGAAACCAGGTCAGCAGGGCTGCTTTAGAGGGAGAGAACCAGGACAGCAGAGCTTCTTTAGAGCCAGAGAACCAGGCCAGCAGAGCTGCTTTAGAGCCAGAGAACCAGGTCAGCAGAGCTGTTTTACAGCCAGAGAACCAGGTCAGCAGAGCTGCTCTAGAGCCAGAGAGCCAAGTCAGCAGAGCTGCTTTAGAGCCATAGAAACAAGTCAGCAGAGCTGCTTAAGAGCCAGAGAACCAGGTGAGCAGAGCTGCTCTAGAGCCAGAGAACCAGGTCAGCAGAGCTGCTCTAGAGGGAGGGAACCAGGTCAGCAGAGCTGCTCTAGAGCCAGAGAATCATGTCAGCAGAACTGCTTTAGAGCCATAGAACCGGGTCAGCAGAGCTGCTTTAGAGCCAGAGAACCGGGTCAGCAGAGCTGCTTTAGAGCCAGAGAAACCAGGTCAGTAGAGCTGCTTTAGAGGGAGAGATCCAGGTCAGCAGAGCTGCTCTAGAGGGAGAGAACCCGGTCAGCAGAGCTGCTCTAGAGCCAGAGAACCATGTCAGCAGAGCTGCTGTAGAGCCAGAGAAACCAGGTCAGCAGGGCTGCTTTAAAGGGAGAGAACCAGTTCAGCAGAGCTTCTTTAGAGCCAGAGAACCAGGCCAGCAGAGCTGCTTTAGAGCCAGAGAACCAGGTCAGCAAAGCTGCTTTAGAGCCAGAGAACCAGGTCAGCAGAGCTGCTCTAGAGCCAGAGAGCCAAGACAGCAGAGCTGCTTTAGAGCCATAGAAACAAGTCAGCAGAGCTGCTTAAGAGCCAGAGAACCAGGTGAGCAGAGCTGCTCTAGAGCCAGAGAACCAGGTCAGCAGAGTTGCTCTAGAGGGAGGGAACCAGGTCAGCAGAGCTGCTCTAGAGCCAGAGAATCATGTCAGCAGAACTGCTTTAGAGCCATAGAACCGGGTCAGCAGAGCTGCTTTAGAGCCAGAGAACCGGGTCAGCAGAGCTGCTTTAGAGCCAGAGAACCAGGTCAGCAGAGCTGCTCTATAGCCAGAGAACCATGTCAGCAGAACTGCTTTAGAGCCATAGAACCGGGTCAGCAGAGCTGCTCTAGAGCCAGAGAACCATGTCAGCAGAACTGCTTTAGAGCCATAGAAGCAGATCAGCAGAGCTGCTCTAGAGCCAGATAACCAGGTCAGCAGAGCTGCTGTAGAGCCAGAGAAACCAGGTCAGCAGAGCTGCTTTAGAGGGAGAGAACCAGGTCAGCAGAGCTGCTTTAGAGCCAGAGAACCAGGCCAGCAGAGCTGCTTTAGAGCCAGAGAACCAGGTCAGCAGAGCTGCTTTAGAGCCAAGGGACCAGGTCAGCAGAGCTGCTCTAGAGCCAGAGAACCAGGTCAGCAGAACTGCTTTAGAGCCATAGAACCGGGTCAGCAGAGCTGCTTTAGAGCCAGAGAACCAGGTCGCAGAGCTGTTGTAGAGCCAGAGAACCAGGTCAGCAGAGCTGCTCCAGAGCCTAAGAACTAGGTCAGCAGAGCTGCTCTAGAGCCAGAGAACCGGGTCAGCAGAGCTGCTGTAGAGCCAGAGAAACCAGGTCAGCAAAGCTGCTTTAGACCCAGAGAACCAGATCAGCAGAGCTGCTTTAGAGCCAGAGATGCAGGTCAGCAGAGCTGCTCTAGAGCCAGAGAACCAAGTCAGCAGAGCTGCTTTAGAGCCATAGAACCAGCTCAGCAGAGCTGCTTTAGAGCCATAGAACCAGCTCAGCAGAGCTGCTTTAGAGCCAGAGAAACCAGGTCAGTAGAGCTGCTTTGGAGGGAGAGAACCAAGTCAGCAGAGCTGCTCTAGAGGGAGATAACCAGGTCAGCAGAGCTGCTCTAGAGCCAGAGAACCATGTCAGCAGAACTGCTTTAGAGCCATAGAACCGGGTCAGCAGAGCTGCTTTAGAGCCAGAGAACCAGGTCAGCAGAGCTGCTCTAGAGGGAGGGAACCAGGTCAGCAGAGCTGTTGTAGAGCCAGAGAACCAGATCAGCAGAGATGCTCTATAGCCTAAGAACTAGGTCAGCAGAGCTGCTCTAGAGCCAGAGAACCAGGTCAGCAGAGCTGCTGTAGAGCCAGAGAAACCAGGTCAGCAGGGCTGCTTTAGAGCCAGAAAACCAGGTCAGCAGAGCTGCTTTAGAGCCAGAGAACCAGGTCAGCAGAGCTGCTCTAGAACCAGAGAGCCAAGTCAGCAGAGCTGCTTTAGAGCCATAGAAACAAGTCAGCAGAGCTGCTTAAGAGCCAGAGAACCAGGTGAGCAGAGCTGCTCTAGAGCCAGAGAACCAGGTCAGCAGAGCTGCTCTATAGCCAGAGAACCATGTCAGCAGAACTGCTTTAGAGCCATAGAACCGGGTCAGCAGAGCTGCTTTAGAGCCAGAGAACCAGGTCAGCAGAGCTGCTCTAGAGGGAGGGAACCAGGTCAGCAGAGCTGTTGTAGAGCCAGAGAACCAGATCAGCAGAGATGCTCTATAGCCTAAGAACTAGGTCAGCAGAGCTGCTCTAGAGCCAGAGAACCAGGTCAGCAGAGCTGCTGTAGAGCCAGAGAAACCAGGTCAGCAGGGCTGCTTTAGAGCCAGAAAACCAGGTCAGCAGAGCTGCTTTAGAGCCAGAGAACCAGGTCAGCAGAGCTGCTCTAGAACCAGAGAGCCAAGTCAGCAGAGCTGCTTTAGAGCCATAGAAACAAGTCAGCAGAGCTGCTTAAGAGCCAGAGAACCAGGTGAGCAGAGCTGCTCTAGAGCCAGAGAACCAGGTCAGCAGAGCTGCTCTATAGCCAGAGAACCATGTCAGCAGAACTGCTTTAGAGCCATAGAACCGGGTCAGCAGAGCTGCTTTAGAGCCAGAGAACCAGGTCAGCAGAGCTGCTTTAGAGCCAGAGAAACCAGGTCAGTAGAGCTGCTTTAGAGGGAGAGATCCAGGTCAGCAGAGCTGCTCTAGAGGGAGAGAACCAGGTCAGCAGAGCTGCTCTAGAGCCAGATAACCAGGTCAGCAGAGCTGCTTTAGAGGGAGAGAACCAGGTCAGCAGAGCTGCTTTAGAGCCAGAGAACCAGGCCAGCAGAGCTGCTTTAGAGCCAGAGAACCAGGTCAGCAGAGCTGCTCTAGAGCCAGAGAACCAAGTCAGCAGAGCTGCTTTAGAGCCAGAGAACCAGGTCAGCAGAGCCTCTGTTGAGCCAGAGAAACCAGGTCAGTAGAGCTGCTTTAGAGGGAGAGAAACAGGTCAGCAGAGCTGCTCTAGAGGGAGAGAACCAGGTCAGCAGAGCTGCTCTAGAGCCAGAGAACCATGTCAGAAGAACTGCTTTAGAGCCATAGAACCGGGTCAGCAGAGCTGCGTTAGAGCCAGAGAACCAGGTCAGCAGAGCTGTTGTAGAGACAGAGAACCAGATCAGCAGAGCTGCTCTGTAGCCTAAAAACTAGGGCAGCAGATCTGCTCTAGAGCCAGAGAACCAGGTCAGCAGACCTGCTGTAGAGCCAGAGAAACCAGTTCAGTAGAGCTGCTTTAGAGGGAGAGATCCAGGTCAGCAGAGCTGCTTTAGAGCCAGAGAACCAGGCCAGCAGAGCTGCTTTAGAGCCAGAGAACCAGGTCAGCAGAGCTGCTTTAGAGCCAAGGGACCAGGTCAGCAGAGCTGCTCTAGAGCCAGAGAACCAGGTCAGCAGAACTGCTTTAGAGCCATAGAACAGGGGCAGCAGAGCTGCTTTAGAGCCAGAGAACCAGGTCGCAGAGCTGTTGTAGAGCCAGAGAACCAGGTCAGCAGAGCTGCTCCAGAGCCTAAGAACTAGGTCAGCAGAGCTGCTCTAGAGCCAGAGAACCGGGTCAGCAGAGCTGCTGTAGAGCCAGAGAAACCAGGTCAGCAAAGCTGCTTTAGACCCAGAGAACCAGATCAGCAGAGCTGCTTTAGAGCCAGAGATGCAGGTCAGCAGAGCTGCTCTAGAGCCAGAGAACCAAGTCAGCAGAGCTGCTTTAGAGCCATAGAACCAGCTCAGCAGAGCTGCTTTAGAGCCATAGAACCAGCTCAGCAGAGCTGCTTTAGAGCCAGAGAAACCAGGTCAGTAGAGCTGCTTTGGAGGGAGAGAACCAAGTCAGCAGAGCTGCTCTAGAGGGAGATAACCAGGTCAGCAGAGCTGCTCTAGAGCCAGAGAACCATGTCAGCAGAACTGCTTTAGAGCCATAGAACCGGGTCAGCAGAGCTGCTTTAGAGCCAGAGAACCAGGTCAGCAGAGCTGCTCTAGAAGGAGGGAACCAGGTCAGCAGAGCTGTTGTAGAGCCAGAGAACCAGATCAGCAGAGATGCTCTATAGCCTAAGAACTAGGTCAGCAGAGCTGCTCTAGAGCCAGAGAACCAGGTCAGCAGAGCTGCTGTAGAGCCAGAGAAACCAGGTCAGCAGGGCTGCTTTAGAGCCAGAAAACCAGGTCAGCAGAGCTGCTTTAGAGCCAGAGAACCAGGTCAGCAGAGCTGCTCTAGAACCAGAGAGCCAAGTCAGCAGAGCTGCTTTAGAGCCATAGAAACAAGTCAGCAGAGCTGCTTAAGAGCCAGAGAACCAGGTGAGCAGAGCTGCTCTAGAGCCAGAGAACCAGGTCAGCAGAGCTGCTCTATAGCCAGAGAACCATGTCAGCAGAACTGCTTTAGAGCCATAGAACCGGGTCAGCAGAGCTGCTTTAGAGCCAGAGAACCAGGTCAGCAGAGCTGCTTTAGAGCCAGAGAAACCAGGTCAGTAGAGCTGCTTTAGAGGGAGAGATCCAGGTCAGCAGAGCTGCTCTAGAGGGAGAGAACCAGGTCAGCAGAGCTGCTCTAGAGCCAGATAACCAGGTCAGCAGAGCTGCTTTAGAGGGAGAGAACCAGGTCAGCAGAGCTGCTTTAGAGCCAGAGAACCAGGCCAGCAGAGCTGCTTTAGAGCCAGAGAACCAGGTCAGCAGAGCTGCTCTAGAGCCAGAGAACCAAGTCAGCAGAGCTGCTTTAGAGCCAGAGAACCAGGTCAGCAGAGCCTCTGTTGAGCCAGAGAAACCAGGTCAGTAGAGCTGCTTTAGAGGGAGAGAAACAGGTCAGCAGAGCTGCTCTAGAGGGAGAGAACCAGGTCAGCAGAGCTGCTCTAGAGCCAGAGAACCATGTCAGAAGAACTGCTTTAGAGCCATAGAACCGGGTCAGAAGAGCTGCTTTAGAGCCAGAGAACCAGGTCAGCAGAGCTGTTGTAGAGACAGAGAACCAGATCAGCAGAGCTGCTCTGTAGCCTAAAAACTAGGGCAGCAGATCTGCTCTAGAGCCAGAGAACCAGGTCAGCAGACCTGCTGTAGAGCCAGAGAAACCAGGTCAGCAGAGCTGCTTTAGAGCCAGAGAACCAGGTCAGCAGAGCCTCTGTTGAGCCAGAGAAACCAGTTCAGTAGAGCTGCTTTAGAGGGAGAGATCCAGGTCAGCAGAGCTGCTCTAGAGGGAGAGAACCAGGTCAGCAGAGCTGCTCTAGAGCCAGAGAACCATGTCAGCAGAACTGCTTTAGAGCCATAGAACCGGGTCAGCAGAGCTGCTTTAGAGCCAGAGAACCAGGTCAGCAGAGCTGTTGTAGAGCCAGAGAACCAGATCAGCAGAGCTGTTCTGTAGCCTAAGAACCAGGTCAGCAGAGCTGCTTTAGAGCCAAGGGACCAGGTCAGCAGAGCTGCTCTAGAGCCAGAGAACCAGGTCAGCAGAACTGCTTTAGAGCCATAGAACCGGGTCAGCAGAGCTGCTTTAGAGCCAGAGAACCAGGTCGCAGAGCTGTTGTAGAGCCAGAGAACCAGGTCAGCAGAGCTGCTCCAGAGCCTAAGAACTAGGTCAGCAGAGCTGCTCTAGAGCCAGAGAACCGGGTCAGCAGAGCTGCTGTAGAGCCAGAGAAACCAGGTCAGCAAAGCTGCTTTAGACCCAGAGAACCAGATCCGCAGAGCTGCTTTAGAGCCAGAGATGCAGGTCAGCAGAGCTGCTCTAGAGCCAGAGAACCAAGTCAGCAGAGCTGCTTTAGAGCCATAGAACCAGCTCAGCAGAGCTGCTTTAGAGCCATAGAACCAGCTCAGCAGAGCTGCTTTAGAGCCAGAGAAACCAGGTCAGTAGAGCTGCTTTGGAGGGAGAGAACCAAGTCAGCAGAGCTGCTCTAGAGGGAGATAACCAGGTCAGCAGAGCTGCTCTAGAGCCAGAGAACCATGTCAGCAGAACTGCTTTAGAGCCATAGAACCGGGTCAGCAGAGCTGCTTTAGAGCCAGAGAACCAGGTCAGCAGAGCTGCTCTAGAGGGAGGGAACCAGGTCAGCAGAGCTGTTGTAGAGCCAGAGAACCAGATCAGCAGAGATGCTCTATAGCCTAAGAACTAGGTCAGCAGAGCTGCTCTAGAGCCAGAGAACCAGGTCAGCAGAGCTGCTGTAGAGCCAGAGAAACCAGGTCAGCAGGGCTGCTTTAGAGGGAGAGAATCAGGTCAGCAGAGCTTCTTTAGAGCCAGAGAACCAGGCCAGCAGAGCTGCTTTAGAGCCAGAAAACCAGGTCAGCAGAGCTGCTTTAGAGCCAGAGAACCAGGTAAGCAGAGCTGCTCTAGAACCAGAGAGCCAAGTCAGCAGAGCTGCTTTAGAGCCATAGAAACAAGTCAGCAGAGCTGCTTAAGAGCCAGAGAACCCGGTGAGCAGAGCTGCTCTAGAGCCAGAGAACCAGGTCAGCAGAGCTGCTCTAGAGGGAGGGAACCAGGTCAGCAGAGCTGCTCTATAGCCAGAGAACCATGTCAGCAGAACTGCTTTAGAGCCATAGAACCGGGTCAGCAGAGCTGCTTTAGAGCCAGAGAACCAGGTCAGCAGAGCTGCTTTAGAGCCAGAGAAACCAGATCAGTAGAGCTGCTTTAGAGGGAGAGATCCAGGTCAGCAGAGCTGCCCTAGAGGGAGAGAACCAGGTCAGCAGAGCTGCTCTAGAGCCAGATAACCAGGTCAGCAGAGCTGCTTTAGAGGGAGAGAACCAGGTCAGCAGAGCTGCTTTAGAGCCAGAGAACCAGGCCAGCAGAGCTGCTTTAGAGCCAGAGAACCAGGTCAGCAGAGCTGCTCTAGAGCCAGAGAACCAAGTCAGCAGAGCTGCTTTAGAGCCAGAGAACCAGGTCAGCAGAGCCTCTGTTGAGCCAGAGAAACCAGGTCAGTAGAGCTGCTTTAGAGGGAGAGACACAGGTCAGCAGAGCTGCTCTAGAGGGAGAGAACCAGGTCAGCAGAGCTGCTCTAGAGCCAGAGAACCATGTCAGAAGAACTGCTTTAGAGCCATAGAACCGGGTCAGCAGAGCTGCTTTAGAGCCAGAGAACCAGGTCAGCAGAGCTGTTGTAGAGACAGAGAACCAGATCAGCAGAGCTGCTCTGTAGCCTAAGAACTAGGGCAGCAGATCTGCTCTAGAGCCAGAGAACCAGGTCAGCAGACCTGCTGTAGAGCCAGAGAAACCAGGTCAGCAGAGCTGCTTTAGAGCCAGAGAACCAGGTCAGCAGAGCCTCTGTTGAGCCAGAGAAACCAGTTCAGTAGAGCTGCTTTAGAGGGAGAGATCCAGGTCAGCAGAGCTGCTCTAGAGGGAGAGAACCAGGTCAGCAGAGCTGCTCTAGAGCCAGAGAACCATGTCAGCAGAACTGCTTTAGAGCCATAGAACCGGGTCAGCAGAGCTCCTTTAGAGCCAGAGAACCAGGTCAGCAGAGCTGTTGTAGAGCCAGAGAACCAGATCAGCAGAGCTGTTCTGTAGCCTAAGAACTAGGTCAGCAGAGCTGCTCTAGAGCCAGAGAACCAGGTCAGCAGACCTGCTGTAGAGCCAGAGAACCAGGTCAGCAGAGCTGCTCTAGCTGACACTGACTGACTGACACTGACTGACTGACACTGACTGATTGACACCTACTGACACTGATTGACTGACACTGACTGACACTGGTTGACTGAAACTGACTGACTGACAATGACTGACACTGATTGACTGACACTGACTGACTGTCACTGACTGACTGACACTGACTGACACTGATTGACTGACACTGACTGAAACTGATTGACTGACACTGACTGACTGACTGATACTGACTTACTGACACTGACTGACTGACACTGACTGACTACTCTCTACTACTTGACTACTCACTCTCTACTACTCTCTCTCTACTACTCACTCTCTACTACTCACTCTCTACTACTCTCTACTACTCACTCTCTACTACTCTACTACTTTCCACTACTCACTCTCTACTACTCACTCTCTACTACTCTCTACTACTCACTCTTCTACTCACTCTCTACTACTCTCTACTACTCACTCTCTACTACTCTCTACTACTCACTCTCTGCTACTCTCTCTACTACTCTCTACTACTCACTCTCTACTCTCTATTACTCACTCTCTACTCTCTACCTCTCTACCTCTCTCTACCTCTCTCTCTACTACTCTCTACCTCTCTACCTCTCTCTCTACTACTCTCTACCTCTCTACCTCTGCCTCTCTACCTCTACACCTCTACCTCTACTCCTCTCTCTACCTCTCTCTACAAGCACACATATGCACATATATATATATGTATGTGCATATATATGTATGTGTCTATATATATATACATTTATATATATATAAACTATATATAATTTTTATATCTATATAAATACAAATATAAATGCATGCATACATATACATATATGCATACATATGCAATGTATGTAGATGAAAGTTTGAAAAACACTCATACAAGCAAAGCTAAAAAGCCACCTATTTACAAACAGAATTGCTTTAACTTAAACGAGGGTGAGACCTATTGCACTTTCAATGCTTTTTTACTTTGGTTCCATCAAGAAGGCATTCAGATGTGTCACACATTTGCCATCAATTCGGAATGTTAGCACTCTAGTTGCTTATTAGATCACTGTAGTAAAGCTACTGCTCACCAGGGAAGTCTGCTGCTGGTATTGAAAGTGCATGTTTCAGTCTGCATGTCAGAATTTTTTCATGAAATAAAAGATGATTTGAGAAGTCAAAATGTGCCCTAATTTTTCTTTCTTCAGCACTAATCATACCTTCTATGGCAAAATGAACCCCCTCATTTTGTTCCTTTTTAAATTAAATGTTTTAAGAGTTACCACTTTATTCCAATCAAGATGGCTTCAGGTGTGCCATACGTTTTTCATAAGTAGGACTGTTAGGCCTCTAGTTGGTCTTTGGAACACTCTGGGAAGCTGCAGTAGAACACAAAGGAATCAACTGACAGTCACTGCCCTTGTTGGATGTACATGTTTTACTGAGAATGTCAGACTTCATTCTCACATGACTGAGAAAGATAATGTGAATTTACAGAAAATATGCTCTCAGTTTAGCTTATAGATCACCTTCCAAACCTCTGTGGGAAAAGCATGAGAAAATAGTTTTCTCTCAAACATGATTCATGATATCCCAGCAGAAGGCTTTTTCACATGGTAAAATCACCTTAAAACATACCACAATTCCTAAAATGAGTATGGTACCATCAACAAATGATTTATAATGTAACTAATGTCTTAAAACCTTCTATTAACTGCAGTGCTTTTTAATGAGGTGCTATCATGTAATGTATATTGGTTCCAAGATGGCTGCCAACACTTCTTGGATGAAGTGCTGATAGCCAATCAGATCTCATGATGAGATGTGTGGTTAGGCTCCGCCCAGATATATCTATGATTTTACTTTTGATTTTCTCAGGAACTACTGAACGGATTTACACCATTTAAGGAAAAGGCACAACTTTGCACCAAATTTGGTGTAATTCCGTTCAGCAGTTCGGGCTGTAGCTGCGACTAAAGGTCCCTATGGAAATCTGTGTCATCAGTGATGTCATTTGAGATATCATCAGTGATGTCACTGACCATGTCATGAATGATGTAATATGTGACATCATCAGCAGTGGATTGCGGGCGCCCGAGATGTAGTTAGTACAACTAACTATATCGGAGGAATTTCAATGGTTTTGTTCGAGTGAAATGTCCAGCTAACTATAACACCCATAAAACTTGTTGTTTTTTTCAGTGATTTTCTAAGGTTTTTTAAATGCTAATTCCTAACTATATCAGGCCTGAAACCTATGGTTTTTTCAGCGAATTTCAAAGGTTTTTTTAAATGCTAATTCCTAACTATATCAGGCCTGAAACCTATGGTTTTTTTCAGTGGATTTCAAAGGTTTTGTAAATGACAATTTTTAATGTATTAATTGTTATACTGATTTTTTTGATACTGATTTACTACATTGTTTAAACTGTTTATTTTTAGATATTTTATTTTTTTAAATAAATTAAACATTACAATATAAAATATACTTTCTCAGAATGAAATACTTTAGTAAGTACAGTAGTTACAGTTGTTGCAATGGGCAACACAATTTCAAACATAAAGCAACATTGCTCTCAATGTGAATTTCTAGTCAAATGCAATTAGTTACTTTATGGATTACTTTTCTAACCACAGGACTGGATCCTAGATTCAGTCCTTGGACATCTCCTGCAAACAGTTGAGTAAAAGCGTTTTGGTTATAGTAGTGATTTTTAAGGATTATTATTGTATTTTAAAAGTTGACACTTCGAAAAATATTCACATAGAATCACCAATGTTATCCTATGGCAGAAAATTCACTTAGCAGGTAAGTAGTGTTATCATTATTTTTTCTTACTCAGTGGTGGATCCTGGATCCAACACTGGCCAATCTCCTGTAAACAGTTGAAAGAAAGTGTTTAAGTCATACAGACGATTTTTTAGGAATATATTTAGTTTGTGAAAATAGACACTTTTCTGCTCAAAACCACACAATGGATTCCTATGGAAGGAAATACAAGTTACTGGTAAGTACGCTTAGAAATACTTTTCAGGGTCAGTGCTGGGCTAAAAGATGCAGCCCTGGGTTCTCTCCAGATAACAGGTGAGTAAATCGGAATTTGTAGTTCGGCTGATTTTAGAGGAATATTTGTACGTTTCAAAAATGGACACTTAGAAACTTTTCTGCTGAAAACCACACAATGGATTCCTATGGAAGGAAATACAAGTTACTGGTAAGTACACTTAGAATTACTTTTCAGGGTCAGTGCTGGGATAAAAGATGCAGCCCTGGGTTCTCTCCTGATAACAGGTGAGTAAATCGGAATTTGTAGTTCCGCTGATTTGAGAGGAATATTTGTACGTTTCAAAAATGGACACTTAGAAACTTTTCTGCTGAAATCCACACAATGGATTCCTATGGAAGGAAATACAAGTTACTGGTAAGTACACTTAGAATTACTTTTCAGGGTCAGTGCTGGTCTAAAAGATGCAGCCCTGGGTTCTCTCCTGATAACAGGTGAGTAGATCGGAATTCGTAGTTCGGCTGATTTTAGAGGAATATTTGTACAATGGTGAAGGAAGAGGGCGTGGCCTGAGGTGACGTGTACAAACACGCCCTGTTGCGCGTTTTAAGTTGGGAAATTAATTCCTCTTCAATCCTGAGGTCTCCTGGGGGCCAACTAGCCCACCAGGTACCTCCAGTAAGAGCCACGGAGCTGTGTTGCAGAGAGGTGTAAAAAGGGGCGTGGCCTCATACACCTCTCTGCAACGCAGCTCCGTGGCGCTTACTGGTGGTACCTGGTGGGTTAGTTGGCCCCTAGGGGACCTCTTGATTGAAGAGGAATTCATTCCCCAACTTAAAACGCGCCACAGGGCGTGTTTGCACACATATCACCTCAGGCCCCGCCCCCTACCTTCACCACTGTTCAAACGCGCCCCGTGGGGTGTTTTAAGTTGGGGGATTAAGTCCCCTTGAATCCTGAGGTCCCCTGGCGGCCAACTAGCCCACCAGGTACCTCCAGTATGCGCCACGGAGCTGCATTGCAGAGAGGTGTTCAGAGGCCACACCTCTTTTTACAACACTTTGCAACACAGCTCCGTGGCGCTTAGTGGAGGTACCTGGTGGGCTAGTTGGCCCCTAGGGGACCTCTGGATTGAAGAGGAATGAATTCCCCAACTTAAAACGTGCCACGTGTTATGATATATTTTTGTAACATTTTCTTGAACATTTAAGGACACTTGCAGGTTAAAAGTTGACGATTGTTTTAAGTTCGAACAGTGCCTTCCAAATGCAAGTAGCAGGTGTGGTTGAGCTGAGCAAATTTTATCCTATGATATATACTCCACGTTGAAACAGCTTTTTCTTAACCAATCACAAAGATGCTTTTCCACAAAACTAATGTGCACCCTACTTTTAAAAAATAATGCTTTTCATGATATCTTCAGAGATAAGTTATAGATAGGAATTAGCATTTAAAAAACCTTTGAAATTCACTGAAAAAACCATAGGTTTCATGCACGTTATAGTTAGGAATTGGCATTTAAAAAACCATTGAAATTCACTGAAAAAACCAAAGGTTTCAGGGGCGTTATAGTTCAGCTAACTATAACTCGCAATTACATCACTCATGACATGGTCAGTGACATCACTGATGACATCACTGGTGACATCTCAAATGACATCACTGATGACATCACTGATGACGTAATCCATGTGATAAATTAGTGCATCTTCTCACACCCTAATATAACCTTTGATACACCGACTCAAAATTTCAGATGAACATTTTGCCAACCATAGATACTCCAATACCAATAACTACTCACCCACTCATTGACTTTTAGGTCTACTTACATCTCCACTCACCCACCTGTACAGTCACTCATACTTACAGTCACTCTATGCATTTATACACCTATATAAACACTCACACACCGCCAATCATCCATTGAGGTACTGACACATCTAGTCAGTCATGCAAATAATTAATCACAGTAAAATTTACTCACCTATACAGTTAAAAACACTCAAGTTCACTTACTCATAAAAATACTAACAAATTCTGTGTCTTTCTGCAGAAAAACAAACAGCACATGACACAGATATCCTTGCACTATGGCGCATACAGCCACTCCCAAAATCACACACTCTCACATATAGATAGTTATATACTCGAAGTACACCGTCAATCTGCAGCTTCTCGCCAAAGATGGAGACGGACCACAATTGAGTGCCAAAATGCGTGATTTATTTAGCCTGTACGGTCTTGATGCGTTTCGGTTCGAAAAAGAACCTTGATCACATGACAGGGGTACAGCGTAACCTTACATTTTTTAAAGTGACAGTGAAATGAGGTAAGCATAAACAAGGTAAAAAGACTGTGAGAGTCTGACGGCTGCCTGCAACATATGTTAATGACACAAGTTTAAAATGTTAAAATTTCTTGATCGAATAAATATCATGACAATTGCATATCAAGTCGATAGATATAGAAATAACAATTCATTTGTGCCATCAAAGTACAATTGTGCGACTCTGTGAAGAGTCTTAGACCTTAGTCTTTGGCTCCCTCTCTGTAGTGCATAATAGAATAGAAGTGCAAAAAGATTTTTTACAAAAACATTGTGCAATAGCAAATACAATGCAAGTGCTCAGAACTATATAATTGTTTATGGTCAGATGTATATACCAAGTTTTCACCTCAAAACGTTGTATATGTTAATTCATAAATTGTTATGTCGTTGGTATGTATGTGTAAAATACATAGATATAGATATTTAGGCAAGTACTGAACATGTGCGATGTTTAAAGGCAGAATATCCCATGTTGTCATGGTACGGCACAGTGTTGATTATGTTGGAGAAATGCAGACATATATCATACATTTGTTCTACAATGATAATAAATAGCAATAAATAATAATATAATAAATAACATGGTATAATAGTCAATCTTTTAAAATCTAATAAAATAGTTGTATGAAATTACCTAAAATTCCAATGTTATAAAATTAGATATCGTAAAAAATCATCATTGTAAATATTATACGTAGTGCTGTACTCCTCCGTTAATTTGGACATCTAAATATGTCAATACAATACTGTGTTAACCATTACTGCTGAGAAATATGTAACCAATGCTCATGTTTAGGGAGGAACCTGATATGTTTAAGTTTCTAGTTTTAAAATAACTTTGTGTACTTTTGCCGCATGATGTCTATAGATTAATAAAAGACCGAACTGCCAAGCCATGTCTTCCCTGGGCCGGAATCAAGCATCCTAGGACCGGTTTCTGGCTATCAGCCGTCATCAGCCAGGATAGCTTGACTCCAGTGGCGTAGTGAGCACGGGTCCCACGTCTGGGAATACCCATCCCACTTAGGGCGAAAAGCGTTACAACAAACAAATGATGGACGGAAGTTCGGGCTGGACTGTTCCCATGAGGCACAGGGTCAAGACTGATTTGCATATGGCCATGTCTAAACTGGGGTGGCGTAGTGGGCAAAAGAATGATGGATTTAACCCAGATCTCTTGACTGGGGGAGAATGTCTGCATTGTCAGCATTCCGTCCATCATTTGTTTGTTGTAAAGCAATTTTCGTATAACACGTTTTTTGTCGCTGAAAGGAGTTTTATATTCTGTCATATTGATGCCTTGTTGGCATGCCTTGCACGTTTTGCAGCGAAAGAAACCCTTGTGTTGAGAAAGCCAACTAGAGTTTTCAATTGTTTCAGGACTGGTTGAGACTAATCGGTCTCTCATGGATGGACCTCTGCTGTAAGTTACCAACACTCTGGACGGTAATTCAGGTCCAATAATTGGATCGTTTACCACCAATGGCCAATTCTTCTGTAGAATTGCTTTGATTTCTTTATGTTGTCTACTGTATTGTAGGACAACTCTCAATATGTTAGGTTTTGTTGTGATGTTCTCAGTGTCTGATGAAGTGAGATTTTCGCGTGTGTAATTGTCTTTAACCTTCAGTAATTCAGCTCGCGATTGAAGCATAGATTTATTAATTGCAGCTTCAATGATTGTGTGGGTGTATCCCCTCGCCAAAAACCTTAACCTACTTTCCTCCTGGGCTTGTTTTAAGTCAGTGTCGTTGCTGTGGAGTCTCCTCATCCGCAACATCTCACCATATGGAATACTGTTGATGAGGTGCTGCGGATGTGCGCTCCCTGCATGGAGAGGTGAGTTCCCTGAGGTGGGTTTCCTGAAGAGTTTGGTCTCTATCTTGTTGTGTTTGATGTAAATCTCAGTGTCTAGAAAATTTACTGACTGCTCACTTATGGTGGCAGTGAAGTGTA
This sequence comes from Triturus cristatus, assembly GCF_964204655.1. Lineage (NCBI taxonomy): Eukaryota > Metazoa > Chordata > Amphibia > Caudata > Salamandridae > Triturus > Triturus cristatus. The sequence goes on from NC_140584.1 coordinate 390,799,313, forward strand.
GGTTAAGCTCATTGTTGTTAATGTCCGATACAAATTGAAGGGCTGACTCTTTAGTTCCCTTCCATATAACGAACAAATCGTCAATATACCTGAGCCATGTTATCACTCCCAAGTTGTTTTGTAGTAGCTTGATGAGGACCAGCTCCTCCCATCTGCCCATGTGGAGACAGGCGTAGCTTGGGGAAAAGCTGGCCCCCATAGCTACACCTCTTATCTGCCGATACAGAACATTATTGAACATGAAAATATTGTTGTCTAGACAGAAACGTGTCATATCTATTAACATTTTTTGATGTTTCTCACAATGATCTTGTTCTTTGTTCAAATAATGTTCGATTGCTGTGATACCATCTTCGTGTCTTATACTAGTGTATGATGAAGACACATCTAACGCCATCATAATGTACGTTTGATCCCATTCAATGTCTTGTAGTTTGTTAAGAAAGTCACTGGTATCACGTATGTAGTAAGGAAGAGATTTTACATGCGGCTGGAGGAAATGATCAACATATTGTGATGTATGTTCAAGCAAGCTGTTACGTGCTGAGATGATAGGACGCCCAGGCGGCTTCAAAGGATCCTTGTGTGTTTTGGGAATAAAGTAAATCGATGGTGTAACTGGATGTTCATTTCTTAGAAATTTATATTCCTGAGACGTTATAAGGTCCTGTTTATGCCATGAACGTAGCATCTGATGATATTGTTCATAAATCATTTTTAAGTTGCTACTGCTGATTCTTGTATAACATTCTCTGTCATTTAATTGGATGTACGCCTCTTTGTTGTATTCAATTTTACTCCAGATCACTATGTTGCCTCCTTTATCAGAATTGCGTATGATAATGGCTTTATTTTCTTTGAGTTTAACAATGAGCTCATTGTATCTTTGATCTTGCCACCGATACTTGTTTTGTTGTCCTTGAATTTTATAATTAAGTTTTTTGATTTGCTCAGTTACCAGTTCATGGAAGACATCAATGGAATCTCTTAACATGACAGGGTTGAAAGTAGATTTCGGTCTGAAATTCGTTCTATGTTTTGTTGTTTTGTTAGGAGGAATAGATGCCTCCTGACTCATTATGGGTATTTGTTTGCCCCTGTTTCAGACACATGCTGTGGTTGAATCCAAAGTTCTTCCAGAATCTCCTCTAGGGAACCGTCACTCTTTGTTGCATCCTTCAATGTTTCTCCAAGGGATGGTGTTTTGGTTTTAGTGGCTGTTTTGTGAAATGTTCTTAGTTTGAGCTTCCTCAATGTTTTGTAGATGTCTGTGCGAGTTTTTACATAGTTGAAATTGTTCATAGGGCAGTAGGATAGACCTAAACCCAATATCTTTTTTTCTTCGTCATTGAGATTAATGCTGGACAGATTGATGATGGTCTTGTCAACAGTGCCTGTGACATTATCTACCAGCGACGTCCTCTTTGTTGCCTGGTTTTTGGACCTTTTCCTGTTCGCTTGTCTTCTTTGTCTCCTCCTGTAGTTCTTGTTTCTTCTTCGTTGCTCCGCGGTTTCCTGGGGCGTAAAGTTTGCCTTCGATCTTGGTATAAAAAAGACAGCTCTTGTACCAAGGTATTGGGTTTGGCTGTGTTTCTTCCTGTAATCCCTGAGGTTTCGTTGTCAGAGCCACTTTCAGCTGGGGAACTGAGGTCAGAGATTGTTGAATTGGACCCTGTGGTGCCGCTTGCAGTTGTTCCTATTTTAGGTGGTATTGCTGTTTTGTCCTTTAATGTACGCATTGCTTCATATCTTTTAGCAAACGTGAAAATTTGACCTCGTTCATAATCATTTTTATCGCGGTTAAATTTGTATTTTTTGCGTTCCTTTATCAACTCCTCCTCTTTGATTAACCTTGTTGTCATTTCCTTGCGGAGTTTGTTACGTTCTTCCATTGTACCCATTTCCTCTATTTCCTCATTCAATTTATTAATTTCCTCCAGTAGAGTGGCTCTATCAATGTCTGCGTACTTGATTAATATCAAAATTAGACGTTTGGAAGACTCAAGGTTGCATTCTGCCCATTCTCGCATCATTTCTACATTTGGGTTTTCATAGCTTGGTGCCAGGAAAATTCTTAAACCACGCGGGACTCTCCCTACATCGATGTAACGTTGAAGTGATCGGGATTCCCACCATTTGCTTTGTTCAGCCTTGCTCTTTTTTTCTAAGATTTTAAATTTGTCTTTTAAGGTGTTGGAAAAATTGGTCTTTGATCTGACAGTAATGTCTTGACTTTCAGCGGCAGGTGTCGAATCGCTAAAAATGTCTATTGCCGCTGCTTCTCTGCTCCGTACCGTGTCATCCGACAAGGCTAAAGTTAAATTGGTCGTTGAGTGAGGGGGAAGACAGCGCTGATTACAAGCGTCTTCACCAAACACAGTTGACTTGATGTAACCCCTCTGATGGCACACCTCTCTACCCCAATATTGCCGCAATCAGTCCTACCTGGTAAACTGCTCCGCACCTCGGGTCCTCCGACTCGCGGTGAATCGTAGATTAAACAGGATTTACGGTGATAGTAAGGCTGTGGGGGGTCAAATGCTCAATTCCTTCCCAGGAAGTTCCGCTGATTCTGGTTCCGGGTTGCCTTGTAGCCAGACTCCTCCTTGCTTGCATTGACCAAATCCAGAGAGGGGGTCCGTCAGTAGTCGTCGGAGGTTCGCCGACTTGAAATATCGAAGTACACCGTCAATCTGCAGCTTCTCGCCAAAGACGGAGACGGACCACAATTGAGTGCCAATCTGCGTGATTTATTTAGCCTGTACGGTCTTGACGCGTTTCGGTTCGAAAAAGAACCTTGATCACATGACAGGGGTACAGCGTAACCTTACATTTTTTAAAGTGACAGTGCAATGAGGTAAGCATAAACAAGGTAAAAAGACTGTGAGAGTCTGACGGCTGCCTGCAACATATGTTAATGACACAAGTTTAAAATGTTAAAATTTCTTGATCGAATAAATATCATGACAATTGCATATCAAGTCGATAGATATAGAAATAACAATTCATTGGTGCCATCAAAGTACAATTTTGCGACCACTCATTGACTTTTAGGTCTACTTACATCTCCACTCACTCACCTGTACAGTCACTCATACTTACAGTCACTCTATGCATTTATTTACCTATATAAACACTCACACACCGCCAATCATCCATTGAGGTACTGACACATCTAGTCAGTCATGCAAATAATTAATCACAGTAAAATTTACTCACCTATACAGTTAAAAACACTCAAGTTCACTTACTCATAAAAATACTAACAAATTCTGTGTCTTTCTGCAGAAAAACAAACAGCACATGACACAGATATCCTTGCACTATGGCGCATACAGCCACTCCCAAAATCACACAATCTCACATATAGATAGTTATATACTCTTACACACATATACACTGCGTTTCACATATGTAGTTACTGACACATGTACAACTGAGATATACATTCAATCACTAAAACACCCATACATACACTCACCCAACCATACAGTCCATCACAGATGCACTCTTAAAAACATGTACCCACTGAATCACCCACTCACACATCTAGTCACAGAGTCACACACACCCTACCCACACAAACACTCAGGCACCCATACAGATACTCAGACAACCAATCAATAACCCATATAGACACTCATATAGCTATTCACAAAACCATGCAGCCACTTATACACCAACACACAGACACATACAGACATTCACACAGTTTAGTCACTAGTCTGCAGTAGGATACATTTAATGACTCACTTATAGACTCAGTTACACACCTAGAAAATCATCCATTCACACACTTGTACACCCACTTATTTTTCAACAGGCCTTTCCCTATATATATTAAACATAATAAAACTGTTCAGAAACACATACTCAATGGATGATGTCATCAGTGATGTCATCAGTGATGTCATTTGAGATGTCATCAGTGATGTCACTGACCATGTCATGAGTGATGTAATATGTGACGTCATCAGCAGTGCATTGCGGGGGCGCGAGTTATAATTTGCTGAACTAACTATAACAGGGGAATTTCTAGGGTTTTGTACGAGGGAAATGTTCAGCTAACTATAACACCCCTGAAACCTATGGTTTTTTCAGTGAATTTCCAAGGTTTTTTAAATGCCAATTCCTAACTATAACGCCCCTGAAACCTTTGTTTTTTTTCAGTGAATTTCAAAGGTTTTTAAAATGCCAATTCCTAACTATAACGTGCATGAAACCTATGTTTTTTTCAGTGAATATATATATATGTACATATAAATATATATCCAACAAAAGAGTTTTCCCCTTAAAGAAGCCACACACAGATGGTCAATCTTAATGCTTTATTCGTGAGAGCTACAGCGTCAATGGCAGAACAGACACCAAAGTATAGAGCATCTTGTGCCCAACGCGTTTCATGCTCTCGCGCACTTCATCATGGGCTGGTTCTTAAAGGACACGCCAAACAGTTCAAGCACCTGATTGCATTTGAAACACCCGCCCCAGTGGGCGTAGATAATCAGCATTACCTTCTGGGCGTCGCAGTGCTTGTCAATATTAATCTCCTGTGAGTCCATCAGTGCGCTCCCTTTTAAAATCGGTAAAACCCCAGTGGGTAGGTCGAAAGTCCAGCCAGTTCAAGCTACACTTTATAACTGTCACAGCGTATCTTTTGTCCATCAAGCTTGCTGCACACCAGGTGGCGTCAGCAAAGGTCCGCTGGCTATGCGGCGGGGCTTCTGTCATGGCAGGAATGGCCGTATTTACATCCATCAAAAGAGTTTTCCCCTTGAAGAAGCCACACACAGAAGGTCAATCTTAACGCTTTATTCGTGACAGCTACAGCATGGATGGTAGAATAGACACCAAAGTATAGAACATCTTGTGCCCAATGCGTTTCATGCTCTCGCGCACTTCATCATAGGCTGGTTCTTAAAGGACACGCAAAACAGTTCAAGCACCTGATTACAATTGAAACACCCACCCCAGTGGGCGTAGACAATCTGCATTGCCTTCTGGGCATCGTAGTGCTTGTCAATATTAATCTCCTGTGAATCCGTCAGTGCGCTCCCTTTTAAAATCAGTAAAACCCCAGTGGGTAGGTCGAAAGTTCAAACAGTCCAAGCTGCACTTTATAACTGCCACAGCGTACCTTTTGTCCATCAAGCTTGCTGCACGCCGGCTGGCGTCAGAAAATGTCCGCTGGCTGTGCGGTGGGGCTTTTATCACTGCAGGAATGGCCATATTTACATCCAGTAAAAGAGTTTTCCCCTTGAAGAAGCCACACACAGAAGGTCAATCTTAACGCTTTATTTGTGACAGCGTGGATGGCAGAACAGACACCAAAGTATAGAACGTCTTGTGACCAACGCGTTTCATGCTCTCACTCACTTCATCACGGGGTGGTTCTTAAAGGACACGCCAAACAGTTCAAGAACCTGATTGCAATTGAAACACTTTCCCCACTGGGCGTAGACAATCTGCATTGTCTTCTTGGCATCGTAGTGCTTGTCAATATTAATCACCTGTAGTCCGTCAGTGCGCTCCCTTTTAAAATCGGTAAATCCCCAGTGGGTAGGTTGAAAGTGCAGACAGTCCAAGCTGCACTTTATAACTGCCACAGCGCACCTTTTGTCCATAATGCTTGCTGCACGCCGGCTGGTGTCAGCAAAGGTCCATTGGCTACGCGGTGGGGTTTCTATCACAGCAGGAATGGCCGTATTTACATCTAACAAAGAGTTTCCCCTTGAAGAAGCTGTGGGCATCCCTTTTTGGCAGTGCTGTGTCAAATCCAGCTTGACAGGTCTGTTTAGCCACGTGTAATATTTGGTGCATATTTGAAAGTGAGAAAGTAGCCAACTTCTGATTCTCTGAATGTTGTGAGTACAGTGCCTATTTCAAGCTGGATTTTAGTTTTGGATGTAGCAGCACACTATGATTACCATTGTACACTCCCCACACACACACACACCCAGCTTTCAGAGCCCAAGATTAGTGTGACCGAAGACGTTCACCATCTTTTAAATGCCCTTACACAGAGCATTTTGGGTCTGTTTGCAGTAAGGCAAAATAAAAGTGGGTAAGGTTGTTCCAGAAACGTGTAACCCTTTGGTTAGGGTGGGGTCAGGTGTCTCCCACAAGCTCACGCCCATGATAAATGTGACACCTTCAAGCACCCAGACATCATCACAACAACCCTTCCAAACCCAAAAACTCATTAGCCATAAATTAAATAAATACAAAATATCACGTTTTTAATAATGTACCTGCAAATATTTTTGAATCAATACAAAATATCTAATTGTTAATTTTTATCCAAACAATAACAAATTTTACATTATTAATACATTCTTTGTAGAAAAAGCCCCCTACTAACACAATCCCAATCAAGACCCAGTTTAGTCCAAACATTAAAAATAAAGCCCCTGTTGTGTGTCTCAGTCCCAAAACAAAGGAGGGATTCCATAATCATTCCTCCTTATGTGGTCAACAACATAAGGAAGTAAAAAGTGTTGATTTACGTTAAGGTGGAACATACAAAATTCTTCTTTCAGCTTCATCAGGACTAACAGTTGCAAAGATGAAATATGAAAATGAAATCAAAGGGAAGTCTTACAAAAAGAAACAATATGTATATATTGAAACAAGTGCAAGTATACTTCGGAAGATACAGTATATCTGTTGGTCTCTTTAACTTTCCAATTGTTACTGTTACTTTTGTTAAATCACAGTTATTTAGGGCAGGTGTTCATCTTTTAAGAAATGTGTCTTATATTAAAACCCATTCAACATACTGCAACTCATCAGTCAAACTTGAATTTAAACCAAATTTTTTAATTTTTTACTCCATATGTGTGATATATACACCCTTCCCTCCTTAAATCTAAATTCATTCCGAGGCCTTACTCAGATGTAAAAAGAATTAAAATGGCATAAACAAATTTGTCTTGCACATGTCTTATATTGTCTAATTTGTAGTGACCCCTTCTAGTTGACTAGATAGTCAAAACTATCAATTAATTAATGCTTATAGCCTCCTCCTATGCCCTAATGCATACACAAACTAAAGTACATCATGTATGTGCCCTACTTTTAATCACGTTTTAAAATGATTGGCCAATAGACACACTACTGGCTAATGACCAGTATCTCATGTTCCTTCTGGAGTAACTCAATTAGGACACCAATTCAGGCACCCACTTTAGAACAGGTTAAACCACTAAATATTAACCCCCAGAATATCATGGTACAAGAATATCGAGGAGAGAATATCAAGGGACAACATTTTGAAAGGTAGGTGTATATATCAGGGTACAAATGAACTATTTCTAACTACACATCTACGAGCCTTTGAAGATGTATATGTTCCTCAGTACATATATGTGGAGTTAGGTATGGAAAATCTATACTTACATATCGATATCTTAGATGAAATATTTTGTCCATGATATTCTGTGCCATTCTGGTTTCTATATACAGGATGAACACTTTCAGAACACTTTCTATATCTGCAGACAATCAGCAAAGGAGTGGACCAACTGTCTGTGATCTGAGAGGAGCCCTGAAGGACTGGATCTGCTCTCTCTTGTAAATAGGATAAAGACATGGACTTCAAGGTTCAGTTTTCTGATGTCCTAGGTGGATAAGGGAAGACATATAGCTACAAGATGTTTTTTCTGTCACCCTGTGTGTCTCATTGTTCCTATACTATGGTCCTGAAGCCTTAAGAATTGTACCCCTGTGGCTGATTGTGACTTAAGAGGGTAAAATCTTTGATAGGGATGAACAAGGTTGGTATGTTTGATCCTCGCTCCATCGGGGTCAGCCTGAAATTGCACCTAGTTCCCGGTCTACCATGTACATAGACTGTCATTATCCCCTAGCACTTTTTTGGCACAATTTCTGCTGAACACTTTAAACATTCATATCTCCAGTTCCCCTTATTGATTTTTTGCCATTTTAGTATTTCATTTATTAGATTTTGCTCTATTTTCTATTTATATTTTCCTGTTTTGGTACTGCATAAATAATTTACACATTGCCCTAAGTTAAGACTTTATGCTCTGTGACATAGCTAGTATGGGGCTGAACTCAGGTTAAGTTAGTGAATTTGAGTGTTCACCCTGACAAGAGTTGTGAATATTCCTTGAGGTGGACAGTCACCCACCCCCAATAATAATTCAATTCCGTACACTAGTGAAAATGACTGTCAAACTACTTGCCATGTTCCTCATTCTACAATGCTCAGACTAAGGGTGGGCGTAGTTCACGAAGTAGCACTTCGCGAAGCTACGCAAAGTGAAGTTCGCACTACGCGAGCTGCGCGTAGCACTTCGCGAACTGCGTAGTAACATGTTCGCACTGTGCAAGATGTTGTTTTCAATGATTGCACAGTGCGGACAAGCAACCGGCACTGTGCAATCATTGAAAATGGCATCTTGCACAGTGCGAGCTGTAGTTTTCTGCTGCTCGAGTAGATTTTTACTCGAGCGGCAGCTTTCTCAACGCGAACTGGTAGTTTCTCATCGCGAGCGGTCGCGAGCATACGCGACCCCTCGCATTGAGAAACCTGACCTCCTCGCGTTGGGAATCTCGCCGGGAGGTTTATTTTCCATGCTCGCGATCGCGAACAAGGAAAAAGTCTCGCCAGGATGTCATTTTGCTTGCTCGCGGTCGCCAACTTAACGTTGAGGACCGCGAGCAAGCAAAAAATGACCGCAGCACTACGCAACACTACGCTACGCGTGTTCGCACTGTGCTACGTGCAGTTCGCGTAATGCGAAGTAGCGCGAACTTCGCAAACTACGCGAGCGTAGCGTAGTGCTTCGCCCAGGCCTAGCTCAGACACAACATAAGAGCCATCACTGCATGGCTGGACCCCTTCATTTATACAAGCTATTTTTACTGCATAGGTCAGGCTAAAAACCAGTGACATGCTAAATACAGTACCTTGTAGCTTAGCATGTGTATTTGTAAATAACACATTCAGCTCGCAGAGCACTGTGGCACAAATAAAGCAGATTTGTATTGTTACTGAATTTACTGGTACACGTTGTATTGAATTCAGAACACTGAGAAACTGAGTGAAACTTCTGGGATTGAAGCCTGTGACCATGAGTTCAAATACAGATTGTGGCAGTGGAGGCATTATTAATAACATACTACACAATCAGTTAATTTACTTTCTGTTGTTTCCACCTTTAATATAGGGATTAAAAACAACTAATTACACAATTGTGCATTTATAAATTGTGTTCAAAGTTATTAGGAGACTTCTTTTTGGGTGGAAGCAGGTGGAGGTTTCACAAACCGGGGCATATTCTCAAGGAGCTATTGCTGAGTTAACAGCACCTTATCACAGCCAAAGTTGCAATACATTTATCTCCCCATTCACAAGCTGGTGCTAACAGCCCATACCACCAGCTTTCCTGCGAAAGGATCCGCAAAAAACATCGCCACATATGACCCCGGCAACTATTGCTAATGAGATGCAGAGTAGGTGTTCCCGAGCAAAAACCCGTGAAAACACCACACCTCAACATTCTCAACGACCAGCCAGATCGGCGAAAAGAACACAAAACATGTGATAAGGCACGTTAGCTCCAGGAAACTAACACCTGCTCCTACCTGGTGCAATGTCGGACTACAACCTGCATCACAAAAGGGAGCCCAGCCCAGAGACACACTTGAAGAACAACAGATTCCATGGCACCACTGAACATGCGTGCCGGACACCCAAGAGGGACACAACACCCACTGCCACCACACCCAGGATTCCAAGCAGCAGTCAGACAGATATCTAGAGTGAAATCCCCTTTGTCCCAACACACAACGCTGAAGGCCGAGCCAACCCCCGACCTTGGTTCTGAATGAGGCTGGGACACCCTGCGTGAGATACCATACCAGCCTCCGGCGACTCCCACACCACGAACTGCTCTAATGAAACACCAATGTGCCCACACCCCACACACACTTGTCCCTGCACGACCTACACCTGCAAGGAATGCCCTAGACACATTAGTCAAAAACTACCCATACGTCCAAACTTTGCACACACATACTACTCATTGCCCAGAGCTGTGGCATATCGTCCAACGAACTTCCGCTGGTCTGAGGAGTGCCGGTGCCATGAGCCCAACAAACGCAATGGCAGGCATTCCTGGGCACATGCACAACCCCTGTCACGTGGAACTGTACTGTGCACAAATGATGCATCTGTTGGGATCCCTGCCAATGGCAGTGTTGCGAATCAGTTACCGTCTGAGTTTCCGTCTTGCCTACGTCACCTGCATCCAGCCCTGGTTCCACTGTCGATCATGCACATTCGAGTGGCCCATGGAGGTCTGCCTATCCAACGCAACGGAAGCTGAATTGGATAATGACTGACAGTGTGCCACCTGTTGGCCCACAAACAGGAGTGTCACGGGATAGCCGTGCATGGGATGCACTGATCTTTGGCATATGTGCTGGCAGTTGTGCATGGGAGATTGCACAACTCCTCATGTGCAGTGACCACATCGAGGTGCTCCCCTATTGGGCTGTTGGGATCCCTGCCAATGGCAGTGTTGCGAATCAGTTACCGTCTGAGTTTCCGTCTTGCCTATGTCACCTGCATCCAGCCCTGGTTCCACTGTCGATCATGCACATTTGAGTTGGCCATGGAGGTCTGACTATCCAACGCAACGGAAGCTGAATTGGATTATGACCTGACAGTGTGCTCCCTGTTGGCCCACGAACAGGAGTGTCACCGGGATAGCCATGCATGGGATGCACTGATCTTTGGCATATGTGCTGGCAGTTGTGCATGGGAGATTGTACAACTCCTCATGTGCAGTGACCACATCGAGGCGTTCCCCTATTGGGCTGTGTTGCGGATTGGGTAAACTGTGTGGACTGAGCACATCTGCCCGGACCAGTTAATGGATTGGCTCACACTGGTGTTCCTTGAACCCGACAACGACGTACTATTGGAACACATTGCACATGAGGCTGCTCTGGCATTCATGGACGAGTAACTACGTTCCTGCAGCCACATCGGATTGTCACCCACAGCACAGGTCCCAAAACCTTGTTGCATCGTGGGCAATGCTCACATATCCCAACACAACAGAGGACATGTCTGCCTTTGTCTGGACTCTGAATGCATGTGCATGGAACTATGCGTGTGTACACACACCTATGCAAGGTGATGCAGTTCCATGGTCGGAGCAGCACAGCGTCGTTTGGCAATGTTACCAGTTCAGACACACTGCTGGGGAGAGAGCACACACATGGCAATGTAGCACGACATGTGACCTAGTTGGACCCTTTCACCTGATCACAGATGAGCAGACAGTCGGCGCATTCCGGTGGCAGAGCGCTATGCAGTCCCCATGGGCTCTAAGTCGCACCCCCTCACATGGGGCAATGGGCAGACTCTAAACAACACATGACTCGTCCAGCAAGGCAAGGTGGGCTGAGACTGTTGCCATCCATAATGATTGGTGTTCATCTCTGCCTCCCCATTTCCTGCACCTTGAAAGGTTCCCGTGCTGCGTGCAAGTGTCTTAAGCACGTCCCTGCCTATTGTGTCCCTTGCCTTGTCCGTACTGACACGCACATGCCAATAAAGTCTACACAACTTCACTGGTGTCTAACTGTGATGAGCGTTGATGAGAATGACCACTCGTGTGCCACAATGAGCATCATCCCAACACAGGGAGGGTCTGACTGACGCATGTACAATGGGGGTGGGTCCCTTTTAACAGCGCCACCTCTGTGAGCTAGACATTGTTTTGGGATAGTTGCTGGCAGACCAGTGCACTTACGTGTCTTCAGCGATGTGAGTATGGTGTCCAACCTCTGACCATGTGGAGCAATGTCATTAATCACAACAGAATGTGTCCACACAGATGTGTGTGAGTAGGTCTGCGACTTGATGTTCTGTTGTCACATGTGATGTAGGACACCACTCCTGGCCTGCTGTCCTACACACAGCCCTATTCAATACATGGACGTGTGCCTTCATTGGGGGGTTGTAAGATTGCTGTTGATGTGCAATGGGAACACAGCTAGTACTCACCTTCACAGTCATCCAATTGCCCATGTGCCTCAGGGGTAAACATGCTCATTGATGTAATTCACCAGGGTGTACCTTCTTGTGCAATCATTGTCCCTACATCCAGCCATACTTCCATACATAAGTGAACATATTCATGACACATCTGTGTGATTTAGAATGTTTTATTCACAATCTGGTGAATGACGGAGCTGGAGCTGTACATGGCCATCCAAGCCCACATAACATGAAACCCCAGTGGTGGGCCAACCAGAGTCCTTTGGGGACTGTAAAGTGATTGGGAAGAGGGAGAGTGCACTCCGCAGCAGGATTGCTGTGTAATTGTCAAGCAGTGAAGATGTGGCAGTCCATGTCAGGGTCAGGTTGGATGTCGCAGAGTATTCCGGGGTGCAGTGGGAGGTGTTGTACCAGGGCATTATGCATAGGGCTGAACCAGACAGGAACAGGCCATCTGGCGGTGATGGATGCTACTATCTCCTTCCTCACACAGTAATTACCATCCACATCTTACTCCTCTGATACTTCTTCTGTGTCCGGTGTGTCCGGTGTGTGTGGCGATGTAATGGCTGCATCACTGGATGCCACCGACTCATCAGGGTGCGAAGGTGATGGTGCTGCATCCCTGTGTGCTACTGATGCATCAGGGGTCGGAGATGTGTGTTAAAGTTCCCGCTGCAGTTATCTGGGACTGGCTCAGTGGCAGCAATGGCAAGCGGATGAACTGCAGGGCCGGGAAGATCCCAGCTACATCTTGCTGGTTTTCAGCCGTGGCAGCCCTACTTCCAGCCTGCATCTGCTCCATGGTCTCCATCATCCTCCGCATCTGTGCCAACTCTGTGCTGTCATCGTTGGTGCCTGTCTGACTAGACAGTTCCTGTATCCAAGTAATGGCCTCAGCGAGGACAGTCAAGGATTGTCGGTGAGCATGGTGCGGACATGGGGTGTCCTAAGGGACTGTACATGGTCCCTGATGGGACACCCACGTATGGTCTTGAGTTTGGCTGCCATAAGCTCAAAACCCGACTGCAGTTGATCCGCAAACTCCACCTGGCAACCCAAAACACGGCGTTGAAATTCCATGTATTGTTCGCGGGGGTCCTGGGAGACAACCATGGTGGTGTGTGTTTCCTGCTGTGTGGCCTGTGCAGGTGGTGGGGTCACCTCGAGGCAGCTGGCCTGCCCTGCTCCTGGGGGTGGGCTGCGGAGGCTGTCCATTATCCATTGGAGGGTGTCTTGACATATGTGCAGGTTGTCCTCTTGATCATCACTGATGGGGTTTGTGGTCTGCTCTGCAGTTAGTGTTGATTGTCCCTCTGCAATGTAAAGGGGAGATGCAGGTTAACAGAGTTTCCCCTGTATGTTGACACTTTGCAGATGTTTACATACAGACTGCACGACAATGCATATTGTGACTGTTTTGGTGGAGCTGGCTATTTGATGGCAGACAGTGGGAGTTTCGACTAAATGACGGATGTGTGTTAGTACCCGTACATTATCATGACACAGTGTCAGTCAATGCCAGATGTGAGTGGGCAGTTTCTACGCACAAGCTGAACCTGTTGTGTCCTCTGTCCTGTGGTGTATGTGTTGCACTTTAAACCACATTGCCATCATTGCTGATGTTGTGTGATTGCTATGTGTGTGTGCTGCATTGTGGGGCAGTTGCCCCTGCAGCTCTGATTTTGTATACCCTTATCCCTTTGAGGCGGTGTGCCTTTGAATTGTGTGCTTTTCGGGGGCTGAAATGTTTGCGACCTGGGTCATATGTGCTCTTGGACTGATACCTCAACAACCGCCTCAACTACCTCAACAACCGCCTCAACTACCTCAACAACCGCCTCAACTTCTACGCTCCCAAACGCCACCTCCGATCGACCAGTCACGCCCTCGCCACCGTCCCCCGCATCCGAAGAACGACAACAGGAGGAAGGTCCTTCTCCTACCTGGCCGCCAAGACCTGGAACTCCCTCCCGACCGACCTGCGCCTGACCCAAGACCACCTGTCCTTCAGGAAGAAGCTCAAGACCTGGCTGTTTGAGCAGTAGCGGCACCCCCCACCCCCAAGCGCCTTAAGACCCTCCGGGTGAGTAGTGCGCTCTATAAATACCTTGATTGATTGATTGATTGATTTTGTGGCCTTAAGCATTGCTCGTCTACTGCGTGTTTTGGATGGCCTGGGTTGTGGGTGCACGTGGATTTGTCAGAGTGTGACCTGATCCTTTACGGATGTAATCCGTACTGGGCCACCTGCATTAATCAATCAATCAATCAGTCATTTGTAGAGCGCACTACATACCCGAAAGGGTCTCAAGGCGCTGGGGGGCGCTACGGATTGAACAGCCGGGTCTTGAGTAGCCTCCTGAAGGTCAGCAGGTCTTGGGTCTGTCGTAGGCTCAGTGGGAGAGTGTTCCAGGTCTTGGTGGCGAGGTGGGAGAAGGATCTCCCACCGGTGGTTGTTCTTTGGATGCACGGGATGGTGGTGAGTGCGAGGTTGGCGGAGCGGAGCTGGAGTTTTGGGATGTAGAAGGAGAGTCATCTGTTGAGGTAGGCTGGGCCAGTCTTGTGGAGTGCCTTGTATGCGTGGGTGAGGACCTTGAAGGATATCCTCTTGTTGACGGGGAGCGAGTGCAGGTTTCTCAGGTGTGAGGTGATTTGGCTGTGGCGTGGTATGTCGAGGATCAGTACTGCTGAGGCGTTTTGGATGCGTTGCAGTCATTTGATGAGCTTGGTCGGGGATCCCGCGTATAGGGCATTTCCGTAGTTGAGTCTGCTGCTGACGAGGGCCTGGGTGACTGTTCTTCTTGTATCTGTCGAGATCCACCTGTAGATCTTGCAGAGCATGCGGAGGGTATTGAAGCAAGAGGAGGAGACGGCGTTGAATTGCTTGGTCATGGAGAGCATTGAGTCGAGGATGATTCCCAGGTTGCGTGCATGGTCTGTGGGTGTCGGGGCTGCCCCCAGTGCCGTCGGACACCAGGAGTCGTCCTAGGCTGAAGGGTTGGAGCCAAGGATGAGGACCTCCATTTTGTCTGTGTTCAGCTTCAGTCGGCTGATCTTCATCCAGTCGGCGATGGCCTTCATTACTTCATGGAGGTTGGCTTTGGCAGTGATGGTGTCCTTGGTGAGCGAGAGGATCAGTTGAGTGTTGTCGGCGTAGGAGAATATGGTGAGGTTGTGCTGTCGGGCGACGAGTGCGAGCAGGGCCATGTAAATTTTGAACAGTGTCGGGCTGAGGGAAGATCCCTGGGATACGCCGCAGATGATCTCGGAGGCTTTGGATCGGAATGGGGGAGGCAGACGCCCTGGGTTCTGCCGGAGAGGAAGGAGGTGGTCCATTCCAGAGCCTTGTCTCTGATCCCTACGGCGTGGAGGCATGCGCGTAGTGTGTGGTGGCAGACGGTGTCGAAGGCGGTGGAGATGTCCAGGAGGATGAGGGCTGCAGTCTCACTGTTGTTCAGCAGGGTCCTGATGTCGTCATTGGCGGCGATGAGGGCGGTCTCCGTGCTGTGGTTGCTGCGGAACCCTGACTGGGAAGGGTCCAGGATTCTGTTCTCTTCGAGGTATCTGGTTAGCTGCCTGCTGACGATCTTCTCGATGACCTTGGCTGGGATGTGAGCAGAGAGATGGGCCGGAAGTTCTTGAGGTATCTTGGGTCTGACTTGGGATTTTTGAGTAGGGAGTTGATCTAGGTGTGTTTCCAGCTCTCTGGAAGGGTCACGGCCTCGTGGGAGAGATTGATGACATTGCGCAGGTGGGGTGTGATGGAGCTGCTGGCTTTGTTGAAGATGTGGTGTGGGAATGTGTCTGATGGGGAGCCGAAGTGGATCGTGCTCATGGTCTTGATGGTGTCATCGGTGCTTGCACTGGCCCAGGCTTTCAGGGGGTCGTGGTCGATGGTGTGCGGAGAGTATATTGTATTGCTGTCAGTTGGGGCTGTCTGGATGTTGAAGCTGTTGTGGATGTCTGCTATCTTGCGGTGGAAGAAAGTGGCGTGGGAGTCGCACAGGGCTTGCGATGGCGGGATGGCGTTGGTGTTGGAGCTGGGGTTGGAGAGTTCCTTTACGATGTTGAAGAGCTCCTTGCTGTTGTGTGCATTGTTGTTGAGGCGGTCTTTGAAGGAGGTCCTCTTGGCATTCCTGATGAGGTGATGGTGGTTGCGGATGGTGTCCTTGTGAGCTGTTTGGCTGTCTGGGGTTTGTTCACTGTGCCATTTCTTCTCTAGTATCCAGCAGGCTCGCTTGGAAGCTAGGAGTTCTGGGGTGAACCAGCTGGCCCTCTTGCTAGTGTCTCTGTGGGGTTTTTTTTTTAGTGGATCGAGGGTGTTGGCGCAGTCGTCGATCCAGCATCTGAGGCTGTGGGCAGCGTCGTTGGTGTTGGAGGGTTCGGTGGGTGGGCTGAGAGTGAGGTGTGCGTGTAGTTGGTCTCCGGTGATTTTGCTCCAGCAGCAGAGGCGGGGGATCTGTTTGGTGCGGTGGTGTGTGGTGGGTTTCTGGAAGGTGAAGTGGATGCAGTGGTGGTCAGTCCAGAGGAGTTCGGTGGTGTGGCTGAAAGAGACGTGGGGGCTTGAGGAGAAGACGCGGTTGAGAGTGTGGCCGGAGGAGTGGGTAGGCATTGTGACGAGTTGCCTCAGTCCGAGGTTGGCGAGGTTATCAATCAGGGTTGTAGAGTTGCTGTCGTTGTTGTTCACAAGGTGAAAGTTCAGGTCTCCAAGGAGGATGTAGTCGGTGGAGGTCAGGGGGTCCGTGTTGATGAAGTCGGTGATGGAGTCGCTGAACTGGGGTCGGGGTCCGGGTGGTCTGTAGACGAGGGTGCCTCTGAGGGTGGAGATGGGGTCTGTGTGGATCTGGAAATGCATGTGTTCCGCGGTGCTGAGAGTGTCGTAGGTGCTGGTCGATACCCTGAGGCTGTTTTTGTGGATGATGGTGATTCCTCTTCTGACTCCGTTGGTGCAATGTCTGCGGCCACCATATATGGGGAGGTGGGAGGGAGGAGCTGCTGGGCAGGGGGAGGCGGGAGGTAGGGGCAGCGAATGGACAGTCAGAGGGGCGGGGCTGCAGGGGACGCAGTGGCGGGAACAGGAGCAGCGCGCGGAACAGAAGACAAGGGCACAGAATCACGGGGCAACAAAAGAAAAACGGGCAGAGAATCACAGGGTTCACAGAAGAAAAACGAGCACAGAAACACGGGTGTCACAGAAGGAAAACTGGGTGCAGAATCACAAGGGTCACAGAAGGAAAACGGGCACAGAATCACGGGGGTCACAGAAGAAAACCGGGCACAGAATCACGGGGGTAACAGAAGAAAAACAGGCAGAGAATCATGGGGTTGATGTACCGTAAAAATAAACTAAAAGGACTATACCTACCAATAGTCCCGATACAATTACCAAATATCAGTCAGTTGGCAGTGAAGAAGATTCAATTGTTTATTAACCCTTTCGCTGTGGCGGGAATTCCGCCGCAGCGCTGGGGGGTGCGGGGGGGCAGCGCGGTGGCACTGTGCTCATGACGGAGCCGCTCCGTCATGAGCCACGGTTGAGCTGTGCTCATGACGGAACGGTTCCGTCATGACTCCGCCCATTTGCGTTGTCCCCCCGCACAGGCGGGGAAACAGCGCCGCGTAGGCGGAGCGGCCGCCAACGGCCGTGACATGACGGAACCGTTCCGTCATGAGCACACGGCCACCGTGGCTCATGACGGAGCGGCTCCGTCATGAGCGGGGAAGGGGTTAAGCAAAATACTCTATAGAGGAGCCTCTCCGAACCTCACCCATCAGGTGCGCCGAGAAGACTGTTGGCTTGAATTCAAACATGAGGTTATATACTTTTCGGTTCAACACATACAATCACTATGAAAAGGAAAAACACCAGTTGGCCCTCGAGCACCAGGAAATATATATGGCACACATCAAACCAGTACAAAGACTTGACTATCTATTACTGATGAGGTCAGGAGGGGTGACTCCCCTTCGTCTTGGTGCCTGGGAGTGTGGGCATGGCGCCTCCAGGAATGCGCTTATCGCCCCCCAAAGCCAGATGCGACCTTGAGTCTTTGAACAGTCGAATAACAGCCTACCTTCAGCTGCTACCAGTAACTCAGATAAACTGGAGCTTGACAAATGCACGTGATCATCACATGATCACGGCCCGTGCTCGAGCATATGACTAGAAAATGGCGTCTGTGTGGTTCTCGGCCTACTCTTTTAGCAATAGATATACAAGGAGGAAATAAATGAGTTTCCTGCAAGCAGAAGCATATATATTAAACAGAGAGTGTGTACATAGATGCATCATGCTAACATGATATAGGTCCAATACTCCTTATATACGGGTAATTTACTTTTTTATCCCTCAGAACGGCCCTTTTAGCATGATGTAGCAGTTCAATCTTCAAATATTCCTTCATCAATCTGCATTAGGTCATTGAGCTCCTGCTGAACTAGCTGAGCTTTTACCGCTGTTGGAGATGGACCAGACACAGAGGAAGTGAGTTTGGTTGCGCAATAAGAGCAACATGCAGGTCCACATTGTACACAAACACAACACGTGAATATGATACCAGCTATACAGGCCAGCACCATCAACATTTTCCATCCCCAAGTAGACAGCAAACCCCAGAACCAACCAGAGAGAGACCACGTACCAGTTTCTTCATGTATCTCAGAAGCTAAACGAAGTAGCTTCTGTATAGCCAAATGAACGGAGGGGGCGGAGTCAGGAATATAAACACAGCAAGAGCTGCAGATCACACAGCATGCCCCTCCCCGATCTGCCAGGATGACGTCCAAAACCATACGGTTTTGAAGCGAAACAAGTCTGGTCGCCTGTAGCTCTACTGTTATATTGGTCAGTATTCCTGCGGTAGTGTTAATTACCCCTTCAACCA
This sequence comes from Triturus cristatus, assembly GCF_964204655.1. Lineage (NCBI taxonomy): Eukaryota > Metazoa > Chordata > Amphibia > Caudata > Salamandridae > Triturus > Triturus cristatus. The sequence continues at coordinate 390,818,240 of NC_140584.1, forward strand.
CTCTGACATGCGTCGTATTTCTTGACAAGTAATTTTTGGACCCCAAAAGGGTAACACTCCCTTCATAAATCATTGTGTCAAAGTGTGGCTCAATGGTTAGAGTGGCAGACCCTAATGCAGAGGTCTGGCCCGGGACCAGGGTTCAATTCTCGCCTTGGCGGGTCTTGGGCTCATAATTCCTCGGACCTGATTTTTCGCCTCGGTGCCTATTCTAATCATGGGTCCCATGCTGCAACTCCTGTAATAGCTTGCTTAATCTCCACAGCGGCCCCAACAGTGCTGGGATGCCTGGCTTCACCCTGGGGATGCCCAGGAGTGGACATTTCACAGGGAAAAGCCAGGAAGGGTTCCCTAGTGGTATGAGTACAGTGCCGGGACACCCCGAAATGGGGTAGCTGTGCGCTATATAAGTACAAACACACATAATGTCGGTGAAATACTGCAGAGGAGTATCGGTCTGCTCTATATCGGAGGTATCTATCACCCTTTTATTTCTCCTAATAAGCACACTACGTTTATCTAGGCGGTGATCCTTGTGATAATTAGAAGGGGCAATATAGACTGGAGGGTACAGGAAAGACAGGTAGCAACGTCCATTCCAACCTTGTGGAAGCCAAGTATAGGCGCTCTCTCCACAGACAAAATATACATTAGGAGGGGTTAACAACGGAGGGCTGCTAAAGGTACGCAACCGATACGTGCAATTACATCAGCTTTGTCCTACTGATATGTACCCAGCTCCTTGAACACAAAACGCAGAGGTACTGTTTAATACAGGCACTGGAATAGCCCTATCTTCAGTAACATTACGTTCCTGAAAGTGTCGATAATATTGAGTGAAATTGAATTCAACAAAGTCTAAAATTTCATTTTTCAACCAAGTGGCATTTTCGTGCATTATATACATATTCATACAGGTATTCGGATCTAAAGTTCCCTCTCCATTATTCCCATCGGGGTTAAATCCTTGAGGAACCTCAATATATGCTAAAATCATTTCATAATCTCTCTCTGAAAACCTTTGAGCGTCCACAGTGTAATGCATATACATCATAGAAAGCAATTTAAACCAAGCCTCGCAACTTCCCAGATGAGACAAAGGTAGGGATATAAATAAGTCGTGCTTGTGCATAACAGATGGTAAAAGACCACAAACCCAACAATTTGCAGTATTGGTGGCACTGTGTGCTTAATGAAGCATTTCAATGAATGTATTTTTCACATAGGTCTGACGATGCCTTTCCTTATGAGGGGCTAAAGTATGAAACACATGTTCTGGAGGTGGGGTAGTTGTTCCTAAAACATAGGATGGCGAAATTCTAAATATATGACTACTCCCAGTAATATGATTAGCAATATTGCTATAGTGGCTACAAATGCTATCTTAACACGATTGGTCCAACTAGAAAAAACAGGCATATATATAGAAAAATAGCGTGGTACAAAAGGACGTTCCTCTTCAGGAACAAAACGTGCAAAGGGATACATGCTAACTAAAAGTTCAACAATAAACTAGGGCAATGCAGTCCAACCTGCCAGAGGGTGCTTCTTTCCTGTGTCCTTTTAGAGCCTCACAGGCAGGCTTCTATCGTTCATCACAGATAATACCAAAACAAACTTGGCACGTTGGAGTTATGTACTCACACAACCCTTGAAGAAAACACAACCTGGGCCCCGTTGAACGTGAAATTCAGTCCTTCTTTCTGAACTGAGCAAACAAATGTTCAAGGCTCCGAGCGCGTTCAATCCAGTGTCTCGCTCAGTACACCAGAAGCGTATCTAACAGACATTCATAGCACAGGTCTGTACCTTCTCATTCAAGTCTCTCCCTATCTCCTACCATGTTCACCTGGTGTACCGTGCTGTTTTCTGGGCCGCAGGTTGCATCGATATTTATATGACCCAATTTAATTAGGATGTTATTGATAACAGTATTGATTCTAATAGATATCTAAATTCCCTATTAGGACCCTGTAGCTTGAAAGAACAGGGATATCAAGGCAGTCCATCAAGAATATATACAAAACAGAACATTTCCATGTATCTGTCCCTTTGAGTGGACTGCACCCTCCGTGGGGGTAGGTATTATCATTAACATTATACAATGACAATATCACTGTAGAGATAGATATAGAACATAAAGTTTATTAACCGACCTGATGCATCATAATATTGTTACTCTGCACCTCCAGGCTTTAGTATATGTATATTTTTTTTGAAAAAAGCTAAACAGCTGGGTGGGTTGAATGAGTCTGTATGTTTGGAATGCGCATGTATCTGAAGACTAGGGGACCCCTTTCCCAATGGCCGCATGCACTCATAGAGAAAGTTTGGATAGAGCTATATGCCCGATAGGTTTTTGTTATTAGCAGGATTCCCATTTGATTGTTTATATAAATCAATACCTGAAATATAAGACACCTACAGATGTATTGCAGATCATGTTTGTAGCAATGTATTCAGGTTATTGACAGTATTATAAAAAAATATTTTTTTCTTTTATTGCCTTATTAGGTTTTTAAATTGTTTAGAAAAATTGGAGAGTTTTTACATTTTGTCCTGATGAAGGTGGGATCCAAATAAGAATCTACCACCGAAACGCGTCGACGCCTGTGCAATTCAGAATTGGTCTAAATTCCAGAAACTGTTCCATATGTTGATCTATTGTTCAAAAAATAGACCTGTGATACGTATACATTGATTTATACGGGAATTACACCATTCTGTGATGAATATATTGATTTCACATCACATCCTCGCTCTCTAATAATATATATTTTTATATTGTATGTTTATGAATTTTATGCTGTATGTACCTTTGAACTCACTTGCAGGGTTATAGATATGTGGATATATTTTTGTCAATAAATTACAATATTAATTTTAATTTGATTTAGTTTCTTTGTCTTTGAGTTATATGCGGCCATTTATTTGGGTGTTCCAGAACTTAAGCTAAGTTTGTGTGAATATTTGGATTGAATTCGTATAATTGTGATCTAGGGGGTTAAACTTACCCAAGAGAATCTCTCGCTTTACACATTTGTATCGAGTATGGCCAGACACTTCTTGATCAGAGAACAAAACAGAGGATGACGAATCCGGTGAAACAGGGGTACTGCAAGCCTCTGGGCTATCCGTAAAAACAACAGAATCTGGGGCGGTCAATTGTGCTGATGACAGAGCCCCTTCCGAGCCTGGTGCCCCTTCTCCTTGCCCTTCTCCAACTACTTGGGCATCAGAAAAAGGGATGAATCGAGGCACTCGCTCACTTTCCAGAGTCAGAACCCCGTCCTGGGTTCGCTGATCATATGGAAGCGGAAGGGGTAACTTTTTCAGATGTGACACATGAATCCATTGTCGTTTGCCGTTCACCTTTACCGCCGTCCGTGTGGCCAACAAGACTTGAAACGGTTCAGACCAACGAGGATCCAAGCTGGATGTTCGCTGATAGTTACGGACCAGAACCCACTGTCCTGGTTCCAAGCGGTGTCCAGGACCCTCTGGCAGGGGCTGCAAAACTGCTGAGACCTGTTGATGAATGGAACGAAGATCTTTAGTCAAAGCATACAAATAGTCTGTCAGCATAGGATACTCTATATCACGAAACGTTCTGGGTCTCGGGACGCCCCAAACATTAGCAGGGCGCCCAAAAATTACCTCATACGGAGACAAACCAGAACGGGAATGTGGAGTAACTCGTATTGACATTAATGCCAGCGACAGAGCATCTGGCCATCTCAATCCAGTACTTTCTTGAATTTTAGCTAATTTAAGCTTTAATATCCCGTTATACTTCTTGACCAACCCAGCGGCCTGGGGGTGTCGAGTCGCATGGAATTTCTGTTTAATCTGTAATCCATTACAAATATGTGTGATGAGTTCTGCATTAAAATGGCATCCGTTGTCACTCCAGATCACACGAGGCAATCCGTAGCGAGGGAAATACTCCTTTACCAATGCTTTTGCTGTTGCCAAAGCAGTGTTTTCTTTTGTCGGGTAGGCTTCCACCCATTTACTAAAAGCGAATACCGCGACCAAGACATACTTCAAATTGTTAGCACCTCAAAAGTTAAAGATGGTGGTGTAGAAGTGGATCTCAGCTAGGCCTACCACCGCCCTTCTCTGAACAGAGTTCTCAGACCAATAGGAAGAAGTTGGCACAGAAACTGGAATAGAAAATACAAAGTTTAATAACCTCATGAGGTGGAACTACATTCACACAGCACCCTTCGGTATTGTATGAAGTAGCACCCCGAACAGAAGGAGCATGGTCCTTTTATACCCACACAGGGGCTCAAAAAGAAGGCGGTACAAGTACAGAAGAAGGTTTTATGCACATATAAGTTCATATAGAAATGCACAGTCGACAAGTAGGAGGAGTTAACAGTTTGCCAATGCTAGTAAACACATCCTGACAGTTACATACTATGGACAGCTGAAAACTCAACTGGGCGTGTGCAAAGGTGGAAGATGCTAAATATAGTTCGTTTCTAGGCAGATTACAAGAGCAGTCAACACTGAGGGAGGACAGACCACATGGTGAGCATGTGGCAGCACATGGCAAACAAAATGGCTGCCAGAAATACAAAATGGATTCCACAAAATGGACAAGATAGCCTCTAAATACAAGATGGATTCTGCTAATGCTAATCCAATCGCTGCCAATTTACAACAGTGGTGCAAAGTTACCACTCAGAACAGGCTCCCTGCCCCCTGGATTATGCTGTAAGTAAACCATGCAATAATGTACTAAATGAGCAGCGGTCCTAGAAATATTGGGATTGTACCAAACAGGATCTAATAATGCACAAATACCTTTCACCCCAATATGAGCTGAACCATGTGCCATTGTCACTACCGCATTCACTAATGCATTAGGCAACAGCCACCGCTGCTTTTCTGTCAGATCGACCCAAGAACCATCTGCATCTAATCTCCCAATTTGCTCTTTCCAGTGAGCCAGTTCAATAGGGGTAGCTTCTTTCTGTATTTCTCGGACACTCTCTATGGTATTATCAAACATCTCTGTTTCAGCCACCCACCTAGCAGAGCTAGTCACAAACATTGAAGTCAATTTGAATTTCGCAGTTTCCTTAGCTACTTGATCGACAAAAGCATTACCCTCCCCGCATGCATCAACCACTGCCTTGTGTGTACTACATTTGACCACGGCCACCATTTCTGGTAACGTCAATGCTGTCAACAATCGCAAAATCAGGGGACCATGCTGTATTCGCTGACCATGAGAAGTAAGAAAACCTCTCTCTGCCCAAAGTCGGCCAAAACTATGAGCCACGCCAAAGGCATACTGGTGTAAATATTTACTCTTAGTCCTTCACTTAACTCACAGGCTTGAAACAATACCACTAATTCAGCCGCCTGTGCTGACTGATAGGGTACTCGAGAAGCCTCAACTATAGTGCGAAGAGTAGTTATCGCGTATGCAGCAGTTGTCGTGCCATCTGGTAACTTGAAACAAGAGCCATCGACGTACAACTCCCCTTGAGGGTCAGATAGAGGAGTGTCAGTCAGGTCTACTCATCCCTTCGTTTCTTCCTCAGTCCAAAATATACAATCATGAACATCATTGTTCTTTTCATTCGAAGGGAGGGGTAGTAATGTGGCAGGGTTCAGAGTGGCACATTGTTTAATCGTAATGTGTGGAGCAAACAAAGTCAATTCATATCCGGTAAGACGCGCACTCGTAAGGTGCTGGGTCTTTGTTTTGTTCAATAATGTATCCACAGCGTGCAGTACCATCACTGTGAGGTCAGTTTTCAGAACGAGCCCTTCCGACTGTCGAATAGCTACCGCAACCGCAGCAGTAGCTCTTAAACAGCTAGGGAGTGCTCTGGCGAAGTTATCCAACACTGCCGAGAAATAGGTACAAAGTCTCTGCTTACCACCAAATCCTTGTGGTAACACAAAAAGTGAGCAACCGTCCACCTCGTGTACGTAAAGCACAAAACGTTTTCGGAAGTCAGGAGTACCAAGAACAGGTGCAGAACAAAGAGCAGATTTCAAAGAGTCAAAAGCATCTTGACAAGCATCAGTCCAGGGTAAAGGTTCATGCACGTCCTTAGTGGTTAAGTACAGAAGAGGTTTAGTAAGAAGGGAAAAATTAGGGATCCATTGGCGACAGTAAGAAGTTATGCCGAGAAATGCACGAACATCACGGTGAGTATGAGTTACAGACATATTAAAAATGGTAGTCACACGCTCAGGGGTTAGTCTCCTCCCCTCCTTCAACAGTAGATGACCGAGATAGGTCACCTCCTGTCGACAATATTGAAATTTAGAAAGGGAGACTTTATTGCCATCAGCAGCCAAATGAGACAATAATTGTACAGTGGCCTTCTTACAACCTTCCTCGGTATCAGAGGCCACTAACAAATCATCTACGTATTGCAAAAGCACATTGCCAGGGGGCAAGACCAAATCATCCAACAATGTTTTCAAAGCCTAACTATAAATACTAGGACTCTCTGTGTACCCCTGGGGAGCGCGGCAGAACCGGAAGCTGCGAACAGTTAATGAGAAGCCAAAAATATGGCAGCTATCAGGATGAATCGGAATGCTAAAGAAAGCATTTTTTAAATCAATCACAGAGAAATATTTAGCAGTAGGAGGAATCATAGTGAGAATAGTAGTGATGTCTGAGACCACAGGGTATTGGGCCACCACTATTTTATTAATTTCTCGCAAATCAATCACAAAACGATAGGTATCAGCATAATCAGGATCGCTTCCAACAGGGGCCTTTTCTAAGATAGGCAAAATGGGGCTGTTGCACACATTAGCAGCCGTCTCTTCCACCACACCCTTGTTTACCAAATCTTGTATGATGGAGAGCAAAGCCTTCTCGCCTGCCGGAGAGATTTTGTACTGAGGTATACGAGGAAGCCGAGCATTTTGCTTCAAAGTAATAGAAATGGGCGGAATTTTTAATAATCCTACATCAGTGTCACCAGTGGCCCACAATGTTGCTGGAATAGCAGCAAACTCGGGAGGGAAGGGTTAATTTTTAGTAAAACACTGCAAAGTGTGCTTCCCAGGGGAATTAATAGTTAAATAGACACCATCAGGCGAACAATGAATCTTAGCATGTAATTTTTTTAGCAAATCCAAGCCTACAAGTTTGCCCCACAATGAGAAGTCAAAAGAAACGTGGAGTCTATCGTAATAGGACCAATTGTAAAAGGAATAGGTTTTGAGATGGGGCTCACCACCGGAATTCCCGAAAATCCCACCGAAACATTATTGTGCCCGGACAGAGCAGCCCCTGGGACCAGGGAATGAGAAACAGAACTATTCAATGCACCCGTATCAACTAAAATCTTTTCAGTTGTCCCCATCAAATGTGCCTCTACATAAGGTCCTTGCTGATCAACGGGTACTGACACCTGGCCCTCACTCTGTCCATGGCTATCCTATGTATATACATACCCTTCGGTCGCGTCCATGGCACACTCCTCATTATAATATTGCCTACCTCTTGGATTATCAAAATAGTTATTTTCTTGCTAAAATTGCGTCACCTCTTCTCGTCACATATCATTGCGATCCACACTTCCCCAACCTCTTCCTCTACTTCTCATAGCCCCGTTCTGCGCCAGCAACAACGGACACTGAGATCGCCAATGCCCTTCCTCCTTACAATAAGCACACTGATTTATTCCCAAAACGACAGCCTGCCCTCTGCCTTGTCCAGTTCCCGCCCCCTTCGGGACGAACCCTCTACCGCCTCTCTCGAGGCCTCGTCCTTGCGCAACTTGTTGCAACAACACCCATGTTTTAAGATCCTTCGTTTTCTTTTCTGTCTTATCCTTACTCTCATTTTCTCTATGTTCGTAATATTGGGCGATACTCAATATTACCGAGGGCGTAGAAGTGGTCCAGGTACTTTCAGCAGCTTGTAGCCGTGAAGAGACTTCTGGTAAAAAGATTGGTCACAAACCGATTAACAAATAATCGTATACTAAAATCAATCAATGAATACGCCCTCAAATCTAGTGAAAAAATCAGAAACGCGTTCATCTTTCTTCTGTTTACAGGCAGTCAATTTCTCCCAATCCACCTTATGAGGCGGAATTAAGGAATGCATGTAAGTGATAATACGGCCAGGTAATGCCAATAATTCAGGGTTTGGCTTATTTCCAGGCTTACGATCCTTGTCCCAATCTTTTATCTGCTCCCATTTTCCGCCTAATTCTTGAGCATGGTCCTGATCATGCACCTGACGCCATACGTCAACGGGAACTAACAATGCAAAAAATAACTCTATGTCAGCTAAGGTCATGATGGTCGAAGAGGCCGCTTCTGTGAGTTCCTTATAATAAGCCGTGGGATTCTTACGGGGGTCGGGCAATTGTGATTTTAGCGAGAGGACTTCACTCCTCTTCCAGGGGGTGTAAACCCATTGCTCCTGCACTCTGGCCTCTACATGAGGTCTAGTCACTACACCATGGTCATCCTTCAGTTCCGGTATTTGAGGATGAAAGATAAGATCAACTTCTCGTATGGGATGCTGAGTGTCCCACGAGGGGCACTTTTAATGCATCCGTTCCCGATAAATTAATAAAACCTCCACATTTCTATATACTTCATCTGGACTAAGCTCAGACTTATGAGCCCTGTCCCGGATGTCATACATCACTTGGGCGCCCATCCCCCCTGGAAAACACTGTTCCCAAAGAGAAATAATACGTGCAGCCATGTGTTTCAAAGCATGTTGCTGCATAACAGGCTCATAGTCTCGAAGCGTATCCCATATATCAGTTATAGTGTAAATAGGCTGTCGCATCCACTGGGATGACTGATTCTCAATCATCTGTTTCTCATTCTGTCCTACAGCCGAACGAGTAAACAACTTCCGTTCGTCGACATCCGCCTGAGCACGAAATGGAGTCGAAACAGCTGGAGATAGGGTCATGCTTGCAGAAAGGGAAGCCCAAGCAGGGGTGGGGGGAGACAAAACAGCTGTGGACATAACGGAAGACGGCAGTGTAACAGGCCATAAGGCAGCCGTCTCAGACACTGAGGGAGACAAAACAGAGGAGGTTCCCGGAGAGGCAAGAGAAGAGGAAACAACAGGGGCGGAAGCCGAAAGGGCCTGTACTAGAGTTAGGGAAGCAACGGGATATATACTCTGCGGAGCATAAGGCGGAGGTGGACGAGTATCCAATAAATCCTCTATCTCATCTTCCGCTTCAGTCCTAGCCACATAGGTTTTATCCACTTGCAATCTAAATTGTCTATCTGCACAATCAATCCCTTGTTCAGTTTGTGCCTTGTCATAAGCTATAGCTTTCTGCGTAATCGTCTGAATTCCTTTCATCCTACATACTTTCTCTTCCCGTATACGTCCCCGCTCTGCTTCCTTTTGCCACAGATTTAGGGAGTCAAACATTGCCTGTCAACTTCGTTTGGAAAATAATCGATCCTGCAGAAAATTTATCTTTTTCTCATCAAAAGACCCGGTTAAGGGCCATTGTAATTCCACATTCTCTTTAGTATATTTATGTCATAATGTATTAAACAAAAGAGGTGTAATACCATGCTTTACATACATATCATATCTTAGGCTGCCCTCGGGCGGGGCAGGTTGACTTTCAGCCAAACGCGTATCATTAGGGCGGCAACAACATCCAAAACAACCCAATTTGCTAAAATGCGGCATGGTGATTGTCGTCACGCGTTCCTCATTTAATCATACAAATAAACTTCCAAACATAGCCATGTTCAAACATTCGCAAAACATACAACCTCGCGCTCATTCAAACATACACAAGACAATATTATATGTATACATACAAAGATATTCAAAATGACATCTTTTCAAACAAAGAACAGAGCCTGTCGACTCCTGTTCGTGGAGAATCAATCAAATTCAGATTCCAAGACCGATAGATACCAAAACCAAGCAGTCCAAAGTCTATCAAGAGACCGTCAGACAGGTATAACACAGACCGACCTACAGACCATCCTGCAGCCTTCCTGTTTCACTCTTGGGACTATTCTGACTAAGCCCGCTTCATTGGTAACGCTTCAGATATGTTCCCAAAGCTACCCAGGTACAGCCACAGGCTTTGCAGAGAGCAGTGCGGTCGGGCGCGCACCACACGTGCCACACCGGGCGTCCAATCGGCATCTCTATTATTCACAAAAAGGTCTGTTGGAGCATCTATTCGTGCAGCCACCATAATGCTGCCCCGTCAGAACCCCAAGATTCTCTGTGGTACACTGACCACCAAATAATTCCACAGTTAACTGCTTCAAAAGCACTGCTCAACAGTGCATACCAAGAACATCAAGACAATTCCACTCACCTGGTGCACACAGGTACAATTGCGTGTTTTCCACTGCCAACTCCCGAAGACCAACAGAGTCAGCTCCTGGGTTACGGCCGTAGGACTCCGGTGAATGGTCACTAGCAGCTGGGGAGACTCTGATCGTGAGAGCGGAGTAAGTTCATACCAAAGATGGCCATATTTCAAAAAGGATCCATTTTTCCGTCCACCCGCTCAACCAGAATTGCCCCTTGTCCTTACCACCTGTTTACGGGGAGGACGACCCAATTACGGAGTCCCAGCGGAGTCGCCAACTGTTGTACCATAAAAATAAACTAAAAGGACTATACCTACCAATAGTCCCGATACCATTACCAAATAATCACTCAGTTGGCAGTGAAGAAGATTCAATCGTTTATTAAGCAAAATACTCTATAGAGGAGCCTCTCCGAACCTCACCCATCAGGTGCGCCGAGAAGACTGTTGGCTTGTATTCAAACATGAGGTTATATACTTTTCGGTTCAGCACATACAATCACTGTGAAAAGGAAAAACACCAGTTGGCCCTCGAGCTCCAGGAAAGGACCATATATGGCACACATCAAACCAGTACAAAGACTTGACTATCTATTACTGATGAGGTCAGGAGGGGTGACTCCCTTTCGTCTTGGTGCCTGGGAGTGTAGGCACGGCGCCTCCAGAAATGCACTTATCGCCCCCCAAAGCCAGAAGCGACCTTGAGTCTTTGAACAGTCGAATAACAGCCTACGAAAATGGGCACAGAATCTAGGGGGTGACGATGGGAACAGAAGGAAAGGAGGGTACAAGAGAAAATACAGGCATAGGGGGAAGACAGACAACAGCAGTCACAGACAACAAAAAAGAAAACGATAAGGGCAGTACAATGAATGACACTGACAATAGGACACACCTAAGGCCTACCACTGGCCACCAGGGATGACGCACAGGTGGTAGCCTGCGGGTGGAGGAGGGCCTCAACTTTCCTCAGCAGCAGCAGCTGGGGCAGGGACAGGACGCACAGGCGGTGCTGTGCGGAGGGGGAGCGACCTACCTAACAAGGTCAAGGGTCGCTCTCCTCACCGTGCAGCGGCCACCATATATGGGGAGGTGGGTGGGAGGAGCAGCTGGGCAGCGGGAGGTAGAGGCAGCGAATGGGCAGTCAGGGGGGCAGGACGCAGGAGACGCAGCGGCGGGAACAGGAGAGGCGAACGAAACGGAAAGCAAGGGCACAGAATCACGGGGTAACAGAAGAAAAATGGCAGAGAATCACGGGGGTCACAGAAGAAAAACGGGCAGAGAATCGCGGGGGTCACAGAGGAAAACCGGGTACAGAATCACAGGGGTCACAGAAGAAAAATGGACAGAGAATCAAGGGGGTCGCAGAAGGAAAACGGGCACAGAATCACGGGGGTCACAGAAGAAAAACCGGGCACAGAATTATGGGGTAACAGAAGAAAAACAGGCAGAGAATCACGGGGGTCACAGAAGGAAAATGGGCACAGAATCATGGGGGTCACAGAAGAAAAACTGGGCACAGAATCACGGGGGTCACAGAAGGAAAACGGGCACAGAATAAAGGGGGTCCCAGAAGAAAAAACAGGCAGAGAATCACGGGATAGCAGAAGAAAAATCGGGCACAGAATCACGGGGTAACAGAGGGAAAAACCGGGCACAGAATCACGGGGGTAACAGAGGGAAAAACCGGGCACAGAATCACGGGGAAAACAGAAGAAAAACTGGCAGAGAACAACGGGGGTCACAGAAGGAAAACAGGCACAGAATCACCGGGGTCACAGAAGGAAAACGGGCATAGAATCACAGGGGTCACAGAAGAAAAACCGGGCACAGAATCACGGGAGTCACAGAAGGAAAAACGGGTAGAGAATCACAGGGGTAGCAGAAGAAAAACCGGGCACAGAATCATGGGGGTAACAGAGGGAAAAACCGGGTACAGAAGGGTAACAGAAGGAAAAACCGGGCACAGAATCACGGGGGTAACAGGAGGAAAAAGGGCACAGAATCTAGGGGGTGACGATGGGAACAGAAGGAAAGAAGGGTACAGGAGAAAATACAGGCACAGGGGAACAGACAACAGCAGTCACAGACAACAAAAAAGAAAACAATAAGGGCAGTACAATGAATGACACTGACAATATGACAGACCTAAGGCCTACCAGTGGCCACCAGGGATGAGGCACAGGTGGTAGCCTGCGGGTGGAGGAGGACCTCAACTTTCCTCAGCAGCGGCAGCTGGACAGGGACAGGACACACAGGCGTTGCTGTGCAGAAGGGGAGCGACCTGCCTAACAAGGTCAAGGGTCGCTCGTGCACCATGGCATGTATGTTTGCTGCTGCCATGCTATCGGGCATGCAGCGTCACATGCAGTCAGTGTGGCTCACACAGCCACTGCTTTTCTGTATTCATCACATGTGCATTGCTCGGTTGTGTCGTTGGTGATTTGGAGTGGGCACATATGTGCACATAGTGGAGATGGGCCTACTTGGTGTTCCTATGTGTGCTGCAGTGTGCCAAGGGTGTCAGGGACATGTTCCACATTCATTGTGGGTGTGCAGTGTGATACACATAATTGTGCATGTGTGCCATTGTGCCCATCTCCCCCCGTTCCCCAGTCCCTGGTGGTTACTCACCCTGTTGCTGTTAGGTCAGGTCATTTCGAGCTGTGCCCAGGCGGCTTCCAATTCCTGCCATCGTCTCTACACTGATGACTGTGGCCACCATTTGCTCCAGCACATCCAGCTTCTCCTGTGGCGCAGGAGGCCCACCTCCAGTTGCCCTTGCTGCCATTCTGTTGTGCACTTCATTCCAGCGCCTCTTCACTTCCTCCATTGACCTCCTCGACATTCCGACTGCATTGACTTTGGTGACGATGGATTGCCATATTTCGGTTTGGGTTGCCAGTGCCGCAGTGGAGGTGATGAACAGTTGTTGATGGTGTTCTGTCAACTCCGTGACGATGATCCGGTCTTCCTGGGCACTGAACGTCGTCTTCCTCTTCCTCTTCTCCTTGCCCTTCCCCGAACACGGAATTCCTGGCTGGTCCTCCGTGGGGCTTGTGGAGTTAGGCTTGCCCTCTGCACTCGGTCCGGGTGCATCCATGGTTCTACGCAGTTTGAATAGGTTTTGGTGGTTTTTTTTGTTGCTTTTATAGTGAATTTACCCGCATAGCATATGGCAATTGCAGGCCTGTTGCTAGTTTTCGCTGATTTTGGTATCGCGCTTTGTTGCATCTCAACTTTTTAGGCGTTTGTTTGTTTCGCATTTTTTGTTTATCATGTTGTTTTTTACGCGGTCATTTGATGCGTTATCCTGCTGCTATCACATGGTGCCTCTGGGTTGGGAATTGGACGTTAAGACAGTGTTATTTTCTCGCGATGAACTGCAATATACAAAGTTGCGTTAAGCTAAATCTGCAATGGTTATCATACGTTCTTGAGAATATGCCCCACCGTCTGTTAATGAGCCTAGGATACTCTTCTTGGCAGTGTTCCTTTCTTTTCGCTGATCTGCCTGAGGGGAGAATGGGTCATCTTTAATCTTGTACAGGTATACATGCAGTGTGATTGCTTCCAGCTATTGCATCTGTGAGAGAAGAATCTCCTGTCGAGGCCAGGGTTATCAATAGTTCAATAGAAGGTTGTGAGCTGCTATGAGTTTGAGAAAACCAGGGATCTGTAACATCCTATTCCAAGCAAAGGGCTGTATTTTGTCTTGAAAACATGAATGTATTTATGCAATTACAGCCTGTCTATTCATATTCAAAGTCATCTGTACCAATCTGTATTTTCTAGCAGTGAAATCACCAAGTCTCATTTGGACATTAGTTTGCCTTTTTTTGGTTACTAACTATTTTATGCATCTTTTATAGAAATACTCATCAGCTGTTTCGTACTGCATGTGACAATCATAACTCGTTCACAGTGTGGGTGGGTTGTCTAATAACTTTGTAGAGCGCTTAGGTTCCACTTCCTAAAACTTGCATTGAAAGGCTGCAGTGTGTCAGAGCCATAAAGAAAATATACGTCCAATATTCCAGTAGCTATTGCATCGCTCTTTCATTCCCAAATTGTCCTCTAGGCAAAAATATTTCTCATTAATATACTTTGGAGCAAAATGTCTCTTTTAGAATGGTCACCTCAATTTTTGGGAGAAATTATGCTGCTGTTTTGTTTTGACTCTGCTAACCAGACCCCAGTGCAAGTGATCTGATCTCTAAAATATGTTGAAAGGGGTATTATCTTAATTGGCATATTTAAGTTATCTATAAGTCTCATGTATTTGGGACCCAGTGAAATTTGGAGGAATGGTACTTTTTAGAAAGTTCCATTTTCCCTGCCTAAAGCCTCTGGAGGCTAATTTGCATTAGTCTCCATCTGCATGCTTCTGAGTTCTCAGCTCTGAATGAGGTTGCAAACTGCTCCCTAAGTTGGGGACATGTTTCTATTCCTCTGGCAGGATGGCCATTTGGGCAGTGCACAGGAACTTGATTAACTTCAATGAGTGGTCACCTGTCACATGAAAATGTTAGCAGACACCAAGACAGGCCCTTATTTTGCTCACCAGTCCCATCATGTGCGCAGTCATACCATGACATATGTCTGACGTAGGGGATTCTGCAGGAGCACAGCGAGGAGGGCAGACTGGACACGCAGCGAAAAAGGTAAGTGTGTTTTATTTACCTTCATTTTCATGTAAAAAAATATTTATGGGGGGGTGGAGGCGGGAGGTTCTGGGACTGAACTCTGCTATTGAATCGGACATTTTGCATGAACTTCATGTTCACGGCGGAACGCAGGGTATGCAAAAATCCGCAAGCTCCGACAGTGGAGCAGAGTTCCTGCCCAGGGTTAAATTAAACTACCTGAAATACAGCTGGTACAACAAGGATATTTTATCTCTGCAAAGCTTTATTTGAAATGAACATCTTGCCAAATGTATTGCAGGTGTATTATCTTTATAGTTTTATAGACACTGCCTATACCAGGGAGTAATGATTTTCTAAAATTGTCAAACAATTTGTTCCTGAAAGCGACTTCAGAACATTCATACATGCATGCAATTACATATTTATTTCACTTGCAAAGGTTATTGGACACTCACGCCCTCATTATTGTGGTGGTGAGACAAGTGCCCGACCAGTATCACCTCGGGCAGGTGTCCAACCGACTACATGTTGGTGGTCCCACCTGCTCGATTACAATGCGAACACTGTGCAGGCAGTTGGAAGACTGCTCCTTCCCATTGCAGCATGTGCTGTGGCCCTAGAAAAGGGCTGCAGCACAAGCTGTAGTGGAAAAGGGCAGTTCCAGTACCATGTACAAGGCACCATGTGGTGCCTGGCTCATTGTTCATAGATGTTTGGGGGGCATCAAATGTGCCACCCTGGCCCCATAGCAGAGTCCCACGGAAGATTGGGTCCCTGCTAGCGGTCACCAAAGTCCCATTCTGTCTGCCTTTAAATGGCGGTCGGATGGCAATATAAAGGCAGACGGAAAAGGGACATAATAATCCCTAAGGTGGAGCATCCGCAGGAACTGCCTCATTGTATGGATTACACTCCAAAAACCAATGCTCGACAGGCTCCTTGAGCCTGTTGGAGATGTTGTTGGTCCCTCCGCCCACTGCGCTTTGGCCAACAGTATCATAATGCGGCGGTCAGACCTCAGCCTCATATGTTGGACAGACTGATGGCCTGCCTGTGGCGGTTTGCCCAAAATCAGAATGAGCAATAGTGTGGCACATATTCCGGCACTTGTTCTGGCAGTCCCACCAAACATTTTTGTAATTTACCTTTGTGTAATTATCTAAAATGTATATAAAATGGAAAGATAATGGAAAATTACCCATAATTACGTGAATTACCAACCTGGCATTTGCAGGTATTTTTTAGAGTGAAATGTGCCCTTGCATTCTTTTGGGACATAAGCATGGCATTAGTGCAAAAAAATATGCTAAATCACTCAACGAAATATGAAATTGGATTTTTCCATGAACGAGCAGAAAATTACGCAACGTGTCACAAAAGGCTAATTTTAGGCATTTCATGTAACAATCATAAATTGGAAGCCAAAAATTATGTGAGATTACGGATGCATAAGAAAAACTTTCCTTGAACCTACAAAGAACAAAGAGTGCAAATTAACATTTAACTGCTTCTTCACAAGAAAACATTTTAAAGTTTACATTTATATTCTTGTTTATAAATCAGCAGATCTGATTAGCACTAGGCAGCGCCTATTTTTCCAGAGTCATTTGAATTGTGCCAAAAGGGAGAAAGAGATTTAGGTTTAAATTAAGGCTTTGTCCCTTTGTCGGGGTGAAAATTAAGAAATTGACAAAGCAAACGTTTGAAGCATTTGCAAATGGACAGATGAAATAAATCCATACATTCAGGTGCCGATTCGGATCCTGGAAAAAATTTCCCCGTACGAGTCGTATCCGGTCTTTTTACCGTACGAATCGTACAAGTGCCGTACAAACTGCCAAGTACGATTCGCATGGGTAAAAGTCCATACGAATCGCATTGGGAATAATTCCCCACACGTCCTCGGGTCGGAAAATGGGTCCGACACGTCCCCGGACGATTTACCATACAAATGTGAAAAGTGAAGTCCGACCGCGCAAGTACGATCCATCCCGTGCGTCCGATGTTACAACCGTATGGAAAACACACCGTCCGCACAGAACTCCCATAGCAACCATGGAGACATGTGCCCGCATACGTGCCCAACACCCCCCCAGCCCCCGTATGTACACGCCCAACCACCCCCCCAGCCCTCGTATGTACGCGCCGAACCCCCACCCGTGCATGTACACCCCCGTACGTACGGACCGTACACCCACCCGTGTATATACACCCGTGTACGTACGGCCCGTACCCCCACCCGTGTATGTATGGAGCGTACCCCCACCCCAACAGTGGATGTACGGACCGTACCCTCACCCGTGTATGTATGGAGCGTACCCCCACCCCAACAGTGGATGTACGGACCGTACCCTCACCCGCGTATGTATGGAGCGTGCCCCCACCCCAACAGTGTATGTACGGACCGTACCCACACCCGCGTATGTATGGAGTGTACCCCCACCCCAGCAGTGTATGTACGGACCGTACCCTCACCCGCGTATGCATGGAGCGTACCCCCACCCCAACAGTGTATGTACGGACCGTACCCCCACCCGCGTATGTATGGAGCATACCCCAACCCCAACAGTGTATGTACGGACCATACCCTCACCCGCGTATGTACACCAGTGTATGTACGAACCATACCCCCACCCGCGTATGTATGGAGTGTACCCCCACCCCAACAGTGTATGTACGGACCGTATCCTCACCCGCGTATGTACACCAGTGTATGTACGAACCATACCCCCACCCGCGTATGTATGGAGCGTACCCCCACCCCAACAGTGTATGTACGGACCGTACCCTCACCCGCGTATGTACACCAGTGTATGTACGAACCATACCCCCACCCGCGTATGTATGGAGCGTACCCCCACCCCAACAGTGTATGTACGGACCGTACCCCCACCCGTCTATGTACACCAGTGTATGTACGAACCGTACCCCCACCCGCGTATGTATGGAGCGTACCCCCACCCCAACAGTGTATGTACGGACCGTACCCCCACCCGCGTATGTATGGAGCGTACCCCCACCCCAACAGTGGATGTACGGACCGTACCCTCACCCGCGTATGTACACCAGTGTATGTACGAACCATACCCCCACCCGCGTATGTATGGAGCATACCTCCACCCCAACAGTGTATGTACGGACCGTACCCTCACCCGCGTATGTACACCAGTGTATGTACAAACCATACCCCCACCCACGTATGTATGGAGCGTACCCCCACCCCAACAGTGTATGTACGGACCGTACCCACACCCGCGTATGTACACCAGTGTATGTATGGACCGTACCCTCACCCGCGTATGTATGGAGCAAACACACACCCCACCAGGCTAAGTACGGAGCGCACCCCAGGCCCCAACACCAGCACCCTCACCCAACATCGCGCATGTACGAGTCGTACCAAGCCAGAGACAAGGACAGCACTGTACAACAAAATGGCCGATGTACGCACCGTACAGACGCTAAAAACACACGTACACAACCAGGACAAAGCAAAACAACACAAGAAGACTCCATTCGAATCGCACAAAGCCACAAAACATGTCCAACAAGCACAAATACAACCTATTCACTGACCTGCAACTGCCAAACTCCCAAACAGAGGCCCAAAACACAACCACTCCTTATAACACACCCACCCAAAGTTCAAACACAGCCACACCCACCAATGGACCAATAAAAAGGCCCAACACACACAAACCATGATCCTTTGCAACAGACCCACTGCTGCCAGACCACACAGAGAAACAACTGCACCATACTACAACCTCCACTACACCTTACACCTGCACACCTTCACACAACCACCTTCACAAACACCCCCTCATCAAATTCACACACACACCTGCACAACCACACCCACACACCCACAACCATCCACACCCACACCCCCCACAACCATCCACACCCACACCCCTCACCATGCCCACTAACAAGAATCCAAAGTTCACTAGCCGAGAGTTGGAGGTCCTTGTCGACGAAATCATCAGAGTCGAGCCAAACCTCTTTGGAACATTGGTCAGACAGACCAGCATTTCCGAAAAAACAGCCATGTGGCAGACGATTGTCGATGCTGTGAATACTGTTGCGTCCACCAGAAGGACCAGGCATGAATGCCAAGCCAGGTGGTACGATCTGCGGAGGACGGTCCGTCGCAAAATGTTCGACGACCACAACCAGGCCAACATCACTGGAGGAGGGCCGCCCCGCAGACCGGTACACTACCATCCCTGGGAGGAGAAGGTGATGGCCATGCTGCCGCTGGTGGGAGTGGAGGGAGTAGAAGGACTCCGAGAGCGTAGTGAGTACACAAACAACTCACCTCACATGGAGGGAACGTCATCCACAACCAAACTCACAATCATGCACGCAACCACCCCAAAGCTATCGCATGACTCAACCACACTCCATAAACACGCACATGCCACTAGCGCCACCATGCCCCATGCACCCAGCTAGACAATGCCAAGTCACAGGCCACAGAAAACACCAACACAAGACACGGTAACCCGGATGGCGGGAGTGTGGCAGTGGCGTAACGAAAGATGAGGGGGCCCCCCTGCAAGGTACAATGGAGGGGCCCCCACTTCATCTTTAATCCGGAGCTCATCAGGCCTGAGTACTGTGCTGAGGGGGCCCCCTGCAGCTCTGGGGCCTCCTGCAGCTCGGGGGGCCTCGAACCGAGGGGGCTGCAGGGGGCCTGTGTTACGCCACCAGGGTAAGCATGTTTTTACTGCTTTTATCAACTTCTCAACAGCTTGTGGTCGTGTCGACAAACCAACTCTTTGGGAAAAATGATCTATCCTCGAGATACCCTTCTGAAATTAATAACTGCTGTAGGCTCTTCCATGTGGTGTACAGTAGTAGTTTGCGGAGATAGTGGAATCTCTGTATACATAGAAACTCTGAATCGTCTAAGATAGAGATATCTATTAGCTCCCCTTCTATTTTTACTATACCTACATGATTTACCTTGAATATTTACTAATCTAATGGGATCTCATTCCATTCATCTTGATGCATGCTTACGAGTTGATTTTGTTAGACCTTATTCCTCTTGGTCTGAGACACCATTTGCTAAAATGCACACATTGCAACTAAACATTTCCTTAAGATAAACGAGCAAAAAAGTAAGGTTGTGACAGTTAATGGCAGAAAGTAAAATAGCTCTCATAATTCGGTGTTAGATGAGGACAAAAGCAACAGCCTCAATCCTTGTCCGGGTGAACCACAAAAGTCAATCAATTAACCTGTGCTTAACCCTCAGGTAGCTTGGCACAAAAGCAGTCAAACTTAACGTAGAGCCAATGTGTAAAGTATTTATGTAGCGCTTAAACAGTAAAGTGTAGACAGAACACAAGAAAAATACCACACGGATTTAAGAAAAATTGAGTAAAATGTAATATTATTTGACACCAAAATGACTAAAATTCGATCAGTAGAACTGACATGCAATTTTATATATTTAAGAGTAAGCATTGAGCTTGAAAGCAAAAAGCGCCTCTTGCGGTTATCTGGTCGTGCAAGACCGGGTGAAAGTCACAAGTTCAGGCAGACCCTGCTGGAGCGCAGGCCGGATACAGGGACCACGTTAGCCCCGCTGAAAAAGTTACCTTCTAAAGTCTAGCATGAAGAGTCCAGTTTGCGGTGGAAGAGGCCGTGAGGAGTAAGGACAGTGTTGGGGATGGTCGTCGCTGGAGTGCGAAGAGCAGGTCAGGCGTCGTAGTCAGTCATCACTGTGGCACGAAGGTCCTGTCGGGCGTCATGGACGGTCGTCACTCGCGCTTTGTTTTGGCAGTCACTGCGGGCTGACGATGCTGTAGTGATAAGTGCAGATTGCGCGTAGGCAGCGGTCGCTGTAGAGCGAAGAGTCTGGTTCATCAGATCTTCACTTTGGCGGTTGGCAAGGGCGTCAAGGTCTTGGCACAAACTGACCCATTAACGGTCATGAAGAGCCCAAAACTTCAAGATTTCTCCTTTTATTCTAGGAATAACTCATCTGATGCCACACCAAGGGTCCAGGAACTAGGAGGCAGGACCTCACTCCAGCAGAGACCAGGCAGGTCCACTTGCAGGTCCAGTGTAGCAGGTCAGCTGGTCTGTTGCAGTGAAGCCTTTGGAGCTTGTTATATCCTGGTAGCTCAGAACAGGAGGGCAGTCAGCTGACCCTTGGAGTCACTTCAGCCTGGGATGAAGGGTACAGGCCCAAGTCTTCTTTCTCAGACAGCAGGGCAGCCCTCAAGCATCAAGGCAGTCCCATAGCAGCAGGGCAGTCCTTCTGCTGTAGTATCCACAGGTCCAGGAGTGTACGGAAGAGTGAGCCTGATGGTCCCTTTTTATACCTGTGCCCACTTTGAAGTGAAAAAAAACTTCTAGAGTCTTCCCCCCACAGAAATGTCTGGAATTTCTTGCCTCCCTGCCTTGGTTCCAGGCTGTCTGCAGGCACAATTGGCTAGTGAAGAGTCCTTTGTGTGTGAACTAAGGCAGTCTGTGAAATGCAAGTGTGACAGGTGACTGCTCTGCACCTCTCATCAAGTCAGGATGGCCCATCCTACCCAGACCCTCTATTCTGTGGCTGTCTGGGAGGAATACACAAAAGCCAACTATACTAGTCATGAGACCGAGGAAACAGTCTGCAGGCACCAAATGGTTAGGACTAGAAAATGCCAACTTTCTAAAAGTGAGAAAATTATGACTAGAGAATGCAGTCCTTCCCTTATGTATACTCATTCTTCCCCCCCCCAATTTTTTTTTATCCATTAATGCATGCGTGACAGGTGCTGTGTACCGTCCCAAGGCACAGCCTATATAATCAATATATCATGGGGCGCTTGTGTGCACCCCACCTGCCGCAATGCGAATGTGGGAAAACTTCCCTCCTTATGTCCATTTCTTCCAGCATTATCCATAGCAATCTTGAGATACCCATAGTAGTCAATATTTTTAATCACTTTTCAAATTTCATGAAACACTGCTGAGATGGCATCCTTTCACCTTCCAACTTTATTTAAGCTTATATTAACATTCTAAAAGTGACATTTTCAGAATTGTGACTGAAATCTGACTTTACCATTAAAGAGGGTTTTAAATTACAATTCCTCAGTCTCCAAACAGGATATTCCTACCTGCCCTCAAACAAACGTTATCACTTATTAAATGTAATAAGGTATCCCAATGTAATCCTATGGGAAGGGTAGGCCTTGCAATAGAAAAAGACAAACTTGAGAGACATGTAAAAGTTCAAAGTGCATATCCAACTTTTTACATACAACGCACCCAGCCCTATGGGTTTTTAGGGCTTACCCTATGGGTGACTTGTATGTAATAAAAAGGGAGGTTTTGGCCTGGCAAAAGGTTTATTTTGTCAGGCTAAAATGGCAGTTTAAAACTGCACACACTGGCTGCAATGGCAGACCTGAGATGGGGTTTAAAAAGTCTACTTGACTGGGTGGCACAATAAGTGCTGCAGGCCCACTAGTATCATTCAATATACCGGCCCTGGCTACATGTAGTACCAATTTACTAGGACTTACAAGTAAATTAAATGTTGCAATTGGGTGTAAGCCAATTTTACCATGCTTAAAGGAGAGAGCACAAATACTTTATCACAGTACGAGTGGTAAACGGTGCAGAGTTCTAAAAGCCAACAAAAACTGGTTCAGATAACAGATGGGTTGAAGGCAAAAATATTGGGGGTGACTCTACACAAAGGGCTAGGTCCAACAATCCTGTACTAACTTTGCTCGGTGGGGATCTCTGTCCCAGTGCAATCTCTGCAGCTTGATTTTGGTTAATCAGGCATCTACACCTAGCCCTGGCTTCGGTTATCCACTGCAGACACCTACAGACACACTCAAAGGAGGGCTCGCTGAAGTTGGTTTTAAAACAAGACTTAACTTAAAATCATTTGTAACATTGTGCTTTTTCTAGGCATTTCAATGAAGCACTACTGAGTTTTTATTTGACTTAGAAGAATCTAACAGATAGTTAACCATCTAATTAAAATTGTCCTTGAAAAGGGCCATCCCACTGGCTATTTACATATTAGATAGTGAACACTGCATGAAATGTAAGTGAAAAAAGATCTTAGCTTACTCAGCCTAGGTCAATATGATGCAATCCTATGCCAATTTCTCTTGAACACAAGGGCAGAATGAAATTTTGTTGAGAACAGATAGATTATCATTACAAGCTTCAATAGGGGACTGGTGGCCCAAACTCAAGGCTGGCTGATTTCTCACCACTGCAAGGCAGGTGTGTATAACCTTCATTGTGTATTATTTACCTGAGATTAAAAACACAGCCATGTTGGTTTTTATATCCACAGTTTATGAAATGTGTGGTAAAATCATCAAGTGATGTCTACACAGAAATATTGTCTCTTCTCAATCAACATATCTGTTACTGTATATTTACATTTTTATAAAGCTTCTTAAATATATATTAATGTATCGTATAACAATCTTTATTTCTCATGTTACTAATGTATTTTTAACGTCCTTGAAGGCTCTTATACATTTATAATAATAACCTGAATATAGGTTTCATAAAAAGCACTATTACCAAAACAAAGTGTCAGTCCTATGTCTGGCCAAACACCAGCGTCAGCACAAAATACCCAAAGTGTCAGTCCTAGGTCTGGACAAACACCAGCATCACCAAAAAATAACCAAAGTATCGGTCCTAGGTCTGGCAAAACACCAGTGTCAAAAAAAGAAAAAGCAAATAAGTGGAAAACAGCCCAGTTTATACAAACTAAAATCAACATAAAAAGAGAGTCCAGGGCTCCTTAAGAAGTATAAAGAGATGTATATTTACTACAATGAAATACAATAATAATAGGTTGCATGTACATGGTCATAGTGTACTACTGCCATTTCTGCATGCTGTAACTAACAGATATTATTTTTACCCAGTTTATGGCTCTCATTTTACCAACCTCGGGGGCATGGAAGTCTGAGCCTCCCTTACCAGAATCTGAACTCCAGACATTCAGGTCACTAAGCAGTGAACCTTCCTGTTCATCGAGGCCCATGCCGGCTTATCTGGTTAGGAAAATATACCCATGAAGAGATATTACACTGTCAAAAGTATTAACTCCGAACGCGGTGCTTTCAATACTGATTTTGTATTTGGACAGGTTCAATTAACTTTCACATTAAGTCAATTAATCATTTTCTAGAAATTTCACCCGACATTCAATTTGCGGGCCTGTGGCTAGTGCTGTGCCTAACTACGCTGTTAGATTGCCCTAAATATTTTCGCAACTCACCTCTTTCCACTGCATCATAGGGCCTAAATACCAGCGCTCAATGTGTTGCTTAAAATATTTATTTATTTAATAATTTGTGCTTCAAGACTGTGGGTCTGGTTGTTCTGTGGATAATTGTATCCGCTAAAGTGAACTACGGTTCAGCCCATGTTTATAGGTTCAATTCCTTGTGGGTCCACACAGGCTTTCATCTTTTCGAGGATGATAAACTGAGTATCATTGGGCTGGGTAACAATAAACATCTGTTAACTGTCAATAGCGCCAAGAGTCACTTCGGAGTGTTCTCCACAAATATGACAGTCGTAAGGAGTGACCTGCTATGCTTATTGCTGCAGAACCGGAGCAACCGCAACATTAGTGACTAACAAGTTTTACAAAGTACAAGTTACACACTTACACGTCCACAGACAACCACGTGTCTCTCCCTGGCGAGCTCTCGTGCACCAGGACGCGACTCAACAAATACCAAAGCCTCATGGAATGGATTAAAACAGGAAGAAACAAGGGGGGAAAAAATAATTTAAGAAGGGAAGGCAATGAACTACCGACTGCTTACCTTGCATAGCTGTAATATATTGCAAGACAGCAGTGTTTTAAAAAATTGGTAAATATTTCACATCTGTTTAACGTCAGGATTCGATTAGGAGGGCTGCTAATTTCAGATCTGCGGCCATGATGGAAACTGCAACGCTCAAAAGAAATGCAAGTAGTGTAAAGTATTGTCGGCCTCATTACAACGCTCAATAAATATTCATTCAGCGCCGCCCATACGCTTTTCTTGGGGCTCCTTCCAGAAAGACCTCGGCATGGTGGCAGTTACCGAGTCTGGTGAACTGATGTGATGGGTTGAACATTCGCAACTGTGCATGAAGGAGTTAAATACACCTGTATCAACATCTGAACCTACATCGGCATCTGAAGTCAAGCTAGTTACCACGAAAGCTCCCGTTAAATCAGTCACTAACAGTACTAACAGTACTAACAGAAATGTTTCCCGGTCACCATCCGTACCTAATTCTCAGAAAGCGAGAGTTGAGCAACATCCTTCATGTTATCGTTGTGGTAGCACTTCTCATCTGGGAAATTTTAAATTTTGTTATGCCATAAATCAGACTTGCTTCAAGTGTGGGAAGAAGGGACACTTAGCACGTATGTGCAAAGCAACTCTACCCCAGAGGGTACCCCCACGCACTGTGAGGGCCATTGAAGAGAGCTGCGTGTATGAAGATGATGAATGTTATGAACTATTAATGTTATCTTCGTCAGCTACGATTGAAGATGGGGTTGTAGAAATAGCTTCCATCGGGGAGGGACGTAGAAGGAAAAGTCCTGTGTGCACTATTAACGTGAATGGAAAAGGCATGAAGTTTCTTGCCGATTCTGGTTCCCCTTTTACCCTCATTAATGTAAAGGATTTTAAAGGTTTGGGTGACATTCCAATAGCTCACTCTGGTATAAAGATTTTTGCTTATGGTGGCAAAAGAGTAAAGGTATTAGGCAAATTTAAGGGGAACTTAGAATTCAAGGGTGATTGTGTGGTTGGCATTATATTCATCGTGGAAGAGGGTGCAAATTTGCTAGGTTGGGATGAACAAGGTGAACTTGGAATCATCCTTGATCCAAATCATGCTGACATGGTTCTATCCAAACGGGAAGCTAAACAATATTATGCTAGTCTGTCGGAGGTTGCTCCTGTGCACACTATTACAACTGATGTGTGTGTTGAGAATGACTGGATTAAAAAATATCCTGAGGTTTTTAATGGAAATTTGGGGAAACTAAAAGGTTTTCAACACCGCATTGTTCTTAAGGAAGGTGCTAAGGCTGTGGCGCACAAGGTACGGAAAGTACCGCTTAGCATGCGTAGCGAATTGAGACTTGAATTGGAACGGTTACGCAGGTTGGGGGTGATTGAAGCAATTGAAGGGTCTGAATGGTTGTCACCCATAGTTTTAGCGCGCAAAGCCGATAAGTCCCTCAGGATGTGTGTAGACTTGCGCGATTTGAATGCTTGTATCTGGGTGGACCGCCAACCTCTACCGAACATTAATGAGATGTTGTCAACCTTAGAGGGTGCAAAGTATTTTTCTTCCCTTGATATATCTTCTGCGTACCATCAAGTTGAATTGTGCAAGGACTCCAGACATCTTACATCATTTGTGACTCCTGATGGTGCTTTCCGCTATTTACGTATGCCGTTTGGTTTGGCATCAGCTTCTGCAGTGTTCCAACGTCTCATGGGTAACTTGTTCAAAAACACTGCGGGGGTGGTGTTCTTCCAGGACGACATCCTTATTCACGGAAAGACCATACAGGAGCACGATGCTAGGGTCATGCATGTATTAGATATAGTCAAGTCTAGTGGGTTGACGTTAAGAAGAGATAAATGCAGATTTCTTCAAGAGGGGGTGGATTACCTTGGTCACCACATTTCCGCTAAGGGGGTAGAACCAAAAATGAAGTTACTGGATGCCATTAAGGATGCACCTGAGCCTGTAAACAAGGATCAATTACGCTCTTTTCTAGGGCTAGTTGAGTATTATGCGAAATTCGTAGCCAACTTTTCTGATAGAACGGTATGTCTGCGTGGTCTTCTCAAGAAGAATACGAAGTATGTCTGGTCTGCTCAGTGTGCATCTGATTTCAAGTCACTCAAAGAGGCCATTGTACAGGCGCAGCCACTTAAACTTTTCAACATCAATGACCAATGCATTGTCACCACCGATGCTAGTAATGTTGGTCTTGGTGCTGTTTTGATGCAAAAGAGGTCGGACAATAGGGAAGAAATTATTGCTTTTGCTTCCAGGACACTTCGCGGCGCTGAAGCAACCTATTCTACCATTGAAAAGGAAGCATTAGCGTTATGGTGGGGTGTACAGTATTTTCGGAATTTCTTGTGGGGAAATGGTTTTGTTCTCAGGACTGATCATAAGCCTTTGGTGGATTTGTTTACCACGAAGGGTGGTGGTAGGGCGACGCCTCGCATTGCTAAGTGGCAGTACAGACTAAATGAGTTCAATTATCATCTGGAGTATGTTGCTGGTGTGAAAAATTGTGTGGCTGACTGTTTGTCAAGGTTGCCTATTCTTGAAGATGTTGTTGAACCTGCAAATGATCTTTTGGAGATGGTGTGTGCGGTTGGCACTGTAGCTGATACGGGAGCTGCTTTATCAGAAGTTGATTGGAAACTGGCCATTTCTGAGGATGTTGAGCTTGGTAGGGTAATTGATTTGGTAATTCACGGTTGGCCAAACAGTACTAATATTCCTTCGGAGCTAATTCCTTATTCAAGAATTAGTGATGAGTTGTCTCTGGTTGATGGGATTTTGCGCAGGGGTGGGTTGCTGGTTGTTCCCTTGTCATTACGGAAGAAAGTTTTAGACCTTGCCCATGAAGGTCATTTGGGCATTCGAGCTATGAAGCGGAGGGTGAGGGAAGATTTTTGGTGGCCGGGTGTTGATAGGTCCATCGAGCATTGTGTCAGGGATTGTGGTGCGTGCGTGCTGAGTGACAAATCTCAGGTAACTTGTCCGTCCTCTGTCAGCCCCGTTGTAGTCAAGGAGACACCATGGTTTAAATTGGCTTTTGATGTGGCTGGTCCATTCAGTGGTTTGGGGGCTTCTCCCAAATACGTGTTAGTTTTGATTGACTATATGTCCAAGTGGCCAGAGGTTAAATTTGTGGATGGTATCAACTCTAGTGTGGTTATTAAATTTTTGTTGGAGGTTTTCCTTCGGGAGGGATTTCCAGAAGAGTTGGTGACAGACAATGGTACGCAGTTGGTGTCTACTGAGATGCAAAGTTTCTTGAGCAAGCATGGCATCAAACACACACTTACCTCCCTTTACCATCCACGCAGTAATGGCTTGGTTGAGCGTTTTAATCGTGTCATCAAGGAGCAGCTACAGTTGGCCTCCATAAATGGCCTTGATTGGAAGGGTGTGATTTCGGATGTGCTTTGGGCAATGAGAACTACTCCACATTGTAGTACTGGAATGTCTCCATTTTCATTGTTAAGGGGGAGGGTTGCGGGTTCCAAACTCAACAAAGATTGGATGCTTAGGAAAGTACTAGATCCACTAAGGCTAGGGGTTGTGGCTGATGTTAGAGCTGCTACTCAAGCCAAGTATGGTTCCATTTGTCCCAGGCAGTCTTTTGTGTGTGAGGGTGATTGGGTAAGGATCAAGAAACCAGTTCTTGTTCGTAAGGGTTTCTCTCGTTTTTCTGCTCCTGTTAAGGTTAGTAAAGTGAGAGATCATGTGGTTGTTCTGGAGAATGGGAAAGTCTGGAATAAGTCTGCTGTTGCAGTTGTGCCTAAACCTAAAGTGGAGTTTGTAAGAAGCAAATTTGGTGTAAATACTCATAGTGCAATTCCAGCTCCCAGCATTGTCAATTCTAGGGATCGCACGTTGGGAAGTAACCTTGTTCCTCAACAGGGTCTCATGAAGACCAGGTTTCTTCCTTCCAGAGCTAGGTCATCTCCTGTTAAGTTACAGGATTATGTTAGATTTTGATTTTCTGTGTTTTGTAGTAAATGCACTTTCTTGTGGGTTGTTATGGTTTATGTATTTAAGGGTGTGTGGTTTTTTTTTGTGAAGGGAGGGGGGTGTGTTGGGTGTTCTAGTATTGTGTTCTGGCGTTCTCTGCACGGAACCTGGAATGTAGGTTCCGTGCAGGGAATGTGGAACGGATTGGGACGGCAGTTGCTGCCGGGGGAACTCTGTTGCTGGACAGAAATAAAGGAGCTCATCGACAACCTACCTGCCTGCTTCTTTTCACGGTTACTTGGGAAAAGCGGGATGGAATGACGAATGATGGGTTGCTTGACGTCACGAGGACGTCTAGAGACACGTAGTGGTAATAGAATTTTCATGGTGGAAGACAGAGACAAACGTTTGGGGCCTATATGACCTTTTACTTTTATTCCCAGCCGCCCGCCCCAGGATGCATCTCATTCCACCCCGGGTCACCCTCTGACACGGACTGACGTGGACAGACAGACTCACCTGCGGGCGGCAGAAGACAGGCAAGACTGCAAAGCTGGTCAGGAGCTAGAAATAATTAAATGATTGGCTGCGGCCGCATGGTCCCTCTCGGTCATCTCTGGCCTCTGTGAGGCCTCGCCTCACTCGCGCACTTTTAATTGCACATGACAATGGTCCCCAGACCAGCCCCACCCTGAGAGTGAAGAACGCGCAGCCGCGGAGATATCTGCACACCGTGCACCAATTTGAAGAGGCCACGGCGAGGTGCTGGTGCAACGAACGAAGGCGATGCTGTAACCATTTAATTACCAAATTTACCCGACGGATGTGTAGTGCTTGCTGGCTCCGCTGAGGGGGCCCCTGGAGCGTGGGGGCCCCCCCGCAATGCGGGGGCTGCGGGGGCCTGTGTTACGCCCCTGGAGTGTGGGCCTCAAAAATCACATAGTGAAACTCAGAAGCAGACAACAATGCCCTCAGCCCATATGGCCTAGGTCACAGCCAGACAAACAGTGTGTCCCCACACAGGAAAGACTTGCCTGCAAATGGCGGACGCCTTGCATGAAGACATGGGGGTGAAGGCACTTTTTGCACATGACAGCAGCTAATGAACAGCCAACACTGTGAAAGAGTGGCAGCACACACCATCACAGCAGCAGCGCAGACACAGACACTACACTCAATGGGTGCCTGGAGATCAGAAACAAACTCACATGAACAAGCCAAGGGCCATTCAAAGATCTGCAAACAGTGTGTGCCTAGGAAGCTGGGCTGAGGTGACAGAGGGTGACACACAGAGGGAGGGAGAGGGGGAGAGAGAGGGAGGGAGACACAGGGAGATGGACAGAGGGAGGAGGCTGAGACAGGGAGGGAGGGAGAGGGGGACAGAGAGGGAGTGAGAAAGGGATACACAGGGAGACCAATTCAGCCTTGGGTGGTATGGGAATGTCTGCTCGTCAGCAGGAGGACTGCATGCATGTAGACAAGGGTGGCCAGTGCCTGAATCCCCCTCTCTTCTCCATGGCAAAACACTGGGCCATGTGTGTCAACCTGTGCACGAGCACAACGCCAGCTACCTGCATTATATAAGTGTGTGGAACAACTCCATTTGCCCACGTACAGTGCAACACGAAAGGCGCCAATGCATGGCTCGCCACACCTGCTCACTCAACTGCTGACTGCAGTCACAATTGACGCAGCAAGTAAGACTGTGTCAGACATAGGTAAAGTCGCAAAAGCTGTGGCCAAGGGACATACCCATGCACAAGTGCACTGTGAGTGGAATGCAAGACATATCCAAATACCCAGAGGAAATGTGCCAACTTTGAAACTAATGAAACATGGATGTTGCATGGAACAAAAATAACATTGTCTCTCTCACACACAGGTCAACGTCATGGATCACCCCCCAACACTGGGGGGGAAGACTCACAGGACCTGTCTCTGCGGGATGACGATCCCACCGGCAGCGACAACTCTCACCACTCTGTGGACGACCCCGACCAGCCTGGCCCCTCTGGTTTCCAACCACCTGCAGCACCTGCGTCAGGTACAACTAGGCCAACCACCACCCCCACTCCTGCCACATCCCAGGAGACACCCAGGATCCCTGCCCCACCACCACAACGTAGCCAGGCTGACCAGGAGGGACACGGTGTACCGGGCACCCAGGAGGAGGCAGGCGACAACGCAAATGCCACCCCTCACGGGTCCCGGAGACCCGATGTGCCCACAAGGGCAGGCCAGGCGCAAGTGGGCAGGGGTGGTGGGAGTGGAGGACGGCGGAGGCGCGAGCCTGACCAGTTGGCTGCGGAACCGGTATATTCCCATGTAAGAAACATCCTGGACACATACCGGCAGGACACCACGGGCATGAGCCAGGTTGTGTCCACCCTCAACGAGATGAAGGGGACCCTCGAGGAGATCAAGACCCAGCAGGCCCAGCAACATGCGGAGCAACATGCCTGTCAACAGCGGCACCAAGGACGGATGGAGGACAGACAGGCTGAGCTTGTGACAGTGCTCACGGGAATTAACCGTTCACTCCGTCGGATAGCCGACAACATGGGCAACCGTCCCTGTGCCACCAGGCGAAGAACATCACCACCCACAGGGAGGGATCAGGAGGAGGAGGATACATCCGACGGAGCATCCCAAGCATCGGCACGGCCTGCTTCTGAGGGTTCCCGCAGGAGGGCGGGTCATCCACGGAAAAGACCGTGAGGGTCGGCGCAACAGCACCATCTCCCAGGATGCCTGGCACCTGGCCCACTGGCCCAACAGCAGCACATCAGCAAATGACATTCTCTGCCACATGGACTTGCTGGTCACTGTCTGACCAATGTTGACAAAGACTGTGGCATGGACTCTGATGATTTCCAATGGCAAGGATACCAACTCCCCCAGTGAACTTTGGATTCCACACACCCGGAAAGCCCCTCTTGTCATACCCCCCCCCCCCAACACGTACCCCAACACAAATAAAAACTTACACGATCAAGAAATGATGCCTACATTTTGCATTATTACATTACATGTGTCTTGTAAAGTCTAACCATGCCTGAGTTTTCATATGACTTCAACCATCCATACCCTGGGGCCTGAGTCTGGCACAGGACACACATGGGTCACAATGTATTAGGCAAGACAGACATGGAGCACCATACACCCCCGTGATGGGCCCAACCAGCTGAGGGGGTGGCCGCACAACCGTGCCGACAGACATATTGAGTACAGCAACAGTCATGCGCAGAGGTCAGGGATCATGTGGAGTGTCCTGGGGGCACCCAGGTATGTGTAGACAGGTGGCAGAACCATGTCCTGCAAGCTTGATTCAGGTGGATGCAGAGAATGGTGGCCTGGCCAACGTTGGATGCATGGGGATGGCACATGTCACAATACCCACACAGTCATGGACATCATGCACAATACAGAGTCTAATCCCACACAAACAGCTTGCATCTTGCTACTCTACACATAGACACATAGCCACTATCACTGAGAACCATGCCAGACATGCCGTATGCACCGTGGCAACACACCAGCATTGACTGAGAAGAGGCACCTTGGAGGCATAGGGACACCTTAATTAGTCATGTATTCCGGAATGCAGAGGCAACTCGGAGTACACATACACAGGTCATGTGGAGTAACATGTGGGTCCAACACTGGCACCCCCCTTCTGCACCACAAATGCTTGATATCCATGGAACTGGCACACAAGTGTCGGGTAACAGCTAAACACCCCCTGCTGCTCACGGAGAGGCTGCCATACACCATTGATCCTCTGATGTGGAAGTCCCACACCATGTCAAGCCAATACAAACCGTATGTGTCCGAGGGCAGTGTTACACACATTGATGCCTTCATCACAATCCACTATCCCATTACAGATGACTGTCAACAAGTCTGACCATCTATTCAGGTGAATCCAGCTACATGTCATGTGTCCCATGGTGATGCGACATGTCTGCAGAGGAACCAAACATCGACAGGGGCAGTGTGCACACATCGTAAACAACTGCCACACCCAATACACCCCTGATGCATCCCTTACCCTAAGGAGACTTCCAAACTTGTCCGTGCGTGTAACGCTGAGTCAGCACACGATGACGTGTCCATGAGGAATAGCAGTGCCACAACAATGCAACCAGCAGACGGCATGCGCAAGTACCTGGGGATGAGAGACACACAAGAAGTCAGCCACAAAAAGCTCATCCACTTGCATGCGCATGTACTCGACACATATAAGGATGACAACATGCTAGGTCACAATTATGACTGCGGAAATACACTCATCACTGGCACCATCACTCGAGTGACACATCCACACACACCTCTGACTCACGTGGCATACATGCAGATGGACACACACATTGCAACACATGCCACACAAGGACCAATGCGTGCACACTAAGACACTGGTACTCACCACTAAGCAAAGAAGTCGCGTATGAGCCGACTCCGGATGTCCTCTTGCGGCTCCGTATCCTCCACATCACTAGCCCAATTGCCAAGCCCTTCGTCCTCCACGGGTGGATGGTCCTGATCATCTTTATCCAGGATGAGTGGCACAGCTTTCTCAACTGCCATGTTGTGCAGCATGCAGCAGACCATGAAGATTTTGCAGACCTTCACCGGGGCATATGGGAGGGCACCGCCGGTCTTGTGTAGGCACCTGAATTGGCTCTTCAGGAGGCCAAATGTCCTCTCTATCACTCGCCTTGTCCGGCCATGGGCGGTGTTGTAGCGGAGCTGGGCTGGCGTGCTGGGGTTGCGGAGAGGTGTGATCAGCCATGGCATGTTGGGATAGCCAGCGTCCCCTACATGGAAACCACATGGACATAAGTAGGACAGGAGAAGCAGTCGGGCAGGAAGTCTACGCAAAATACAGGACAGACAGAGTGTACCCACCAACAACACATGCTCATTCGTTGCGCAGCTGCGTCATCATTTCAGGCACCCTGCTACGCCTCATGATGTAGGCATCGTGTGCTGATCCTGGAAAACGAGCACAGACATGTGAAATTACCATGTTGGACAGACACACCACAAGGGCATTGATGGAGTGGTAGTGCTTTCGATTCCTGTACGCTACCTCCTGTGCCTGTGGTGGTACCAAAGCCACATGTGTCCCATCTATGGACCCAATGACATGGGGCATCCCTCCCAGGGCATAGAATCCACGCTTGACACCTGTCAACTGTTCAGGAGTTGGGAAATGGATAAACTCATCCAGGTGAAGCAACATGGCCTCTAAAAAATTATGCAGCACACGGCTGAACATGGTCTGGGACATGCCACCAACATGAGCTATGGTATATTGAAAGGTACCCGTGGCAAAAAAATGTAGGGCTGCCATTACCTTCAGCTTGGGTGTCAGTGCCGTAGGATACCTGTGCAGCGGTTGCAGGTGTGGTGCCAGCCTTGCCGTCAACTCCTCAATCAACGGTTGGGGGAAGCGGTAGCGGCATATACTGTCATTCTCCCGCATGTCAGCCAAGTCCGGAATTGGTCGGGGAAGAGGCGGCGCTCTGCAGTAATTTGGAAGTGACAAGGAAGAGTGCACTACAACAACAATTTATATGTACTGAGCACATGTTAATCTGTCAATACACATATGCTACATTCGGAGCCAGGTATGTGCTACATGCCCTGGACACGTATGGCTGCCAGGTGACACTCCTACCAAGACCCAGCTACACACGGGGATTGTGAACCTCCACATCCCATGGCATGGGACTAGCTGTGTCCCAGTGTAAGTGAACAGCCAGACGCAATACAGGAGTGACATACATCAACATATCAGCAGATGTAGGATGTTGATTGCAGAGACTGGTAGCGGAACACTAGAGCCACAGGTCACATGACATAACACTAGGACAGCCTACACACCTTGCCATGAAGGTGTACATGTCATGACTGATCACACATACATTGAGAGTATGCAGACAGGTCCTTGTTACGCTACTCTGTGTCTCATGCATACATACACACCTTACATCCGATACCACATGTGGCCTGGTGTGCGTAACAGTGTGCCATGGCCATCTACACACAGACACATGTTGGTTGCAGCAACTGCAGATGCATTTGAGGGAACACCAACATCAAGCTAATGGGAACACACCACACATACATGACATAGTCACATCGTGCAACGTGGGTAGTCACATGTCAGGTGTGGTAACCCCTGTAGCGGGCATCAGGGGACACTTGCGTGTGTTGTTGACTGTGCCATGCCAGTGACGCTTATCTCAAGTGTTCTGTACGACATGCGCACATGTCAAAGGAGTGAAGGGCATGTCTGGCACATAGTGCACCATCACACATAACATCTGTACACATCTCATCATACATCTATTGCCTTCACAACTCAGGAGTAATGTGCCACATCACAGCCTTTCACACCTGTGCCCCACACATGTAGTACTGCACAGACAATGCCTTGATGTCCATCCATGGACAAGTATGTCAGCTCTATTCCTTTCTGTGTGCTGCCTGTCACCACTGTTATGTGTGAAAGGCACCGTACTTTCGCTCTGAGGGCGTGTGTACGTTCCCTATCACTATGGGAGTGCTGCCGTAGGCCTACCCATAGTGATAGTGAGCGTACAGGCGTGTGTACGGTCCGTATCACTATGGGTACGCATACGCGAGCACACCCATAGTGATAGTGAGCGTACACGCGTGTGTACGCTCCGTATCACTATGGGTACGCATACGCGAGCACACCCATAGTGATAGTGAGCGTACAGGCGTGTGTACGGTCCGTATCACTATGGGTACGCATACGCGAGCACACCCATAGTGATAGTGAGCGTACAGGCGTGTGTACGGTCCGTATCACTATGGGTACGCATACGCGAGCACACCCATAGTGATAGTGAGCGTACACGCGTGTGTACGGTCCGTATCACTATGGGTACGCATACGCGAGCACACCCATAGTGATAGTGAGCGTACACGCGTGTTTACGGTCCGTATCACTATGGGTACGCATACGTGAGCACACCCATAGTGATAGTGAGCGTACACGCGTGTGTACGGTCCGTATCACTATGGGTTTGCTCGCGTATGCGTACCCATAGTGATACGGACCGTACACACGCCTGTACGGCCCGTTGCTATGCATTTGGGGTGCCCTAGGGCCCCGGAACGCACCGTACCTGTGTGTGAATCTCCAAATTACATAGGGGACACATGAGGGACAAGTATGAAGCCAGAGATGCATGCTGGTTGCCATGGAGACCGAGTTTAAACTTTGAATTTGTTGAATGAGGTGGCCTGCATAAGTCGGTTTGAATTAATCTACTTTGTTGCAAAGTTGTTGTTGAAATGACATCATGCTGAATTCTAAAAAAATCTAACCCCCTCACAGGGGTAGCTTTAAATGGATTGGAGGAAACATAGGATGCAAATGTGAGTGACCAATCACTCTGTACTCCTGTGCATGAAACAGGCCAGCAAGGCAGATATAAGGCAGCCAGGTCCCATGAGAGAGCACTTGCCTGCACATCTTTTGATTCCACAACACTGCTGCTGCTCGTGATTCCCTGGCACCATGTCAAGGTCTGTGGAGAGGGCCCAGCCTTTCACCCTGGAGAAGAATGTGGCATTGCTGGATGTCATCCTCCCACAGTACCCCATGCTGTATGGCCGACCAGGGTTTCAGGTGAGTGCTGAGTCCACTAGCACAGACTGTGGCCCTTTTTTGTGACTGTGACTTCTGGCATTGTGTCCAGGTGTGACACACATGCATTGTACTGTAGGGTGGGTCCCAGGGGGGGAATGCCTAATGTCTCCCAGCCAGAGCATGCTGTGGTGCATGTCTGCCGTCCTCACTTGCATTGTGTTTACTGTGACAATCACTGCATGGTGCATGCCACATTCTGCCTGTCTAATCCTCCTGGGAATGTTGCTTCTACAGTCCTCATGTGATTCTGTGGTCACCCCAGTGTGACAGGTGACTGTACCCACAGATGTGTGTTTGTTCAGTGTACCTGTGCTGAGAGTGTCCACATTATGTGTTTGTACCCTGGACATCGGTGTGTGTGTAAGTCCCCTGTCATGTGGGTGGGTGCATATGTGGAGTGTAGCACCCCAGCTGCATGAGGGATGGATATACCCTGCCCATCTGTTGTGAGCAGGGAGCAGTGCTGTGTGTCTGACGTGCAGAGCCAGCCCCACACCTGTGAGCCCCCCCAGTCTAGTGGCACATGTGCAGAGTGAGGTTTGTAGCTGCAGTTGGCAATGGCAGGTGAATGTCCTGTGCCTGTGTGTGTCTGTGTACTCTGCTGAGGTAGCGTCAGTGGCCTGTGGCATGTGACTGCTTTGAGATGCTGCACATAATCCTGGTGTACCTTCTGATGCACAGTGTGAGTCTGGATTATTTATTGTGTCGTACCCCTCATGCCACCTGTGTACTTTCAATGGCACGTGGTGCATTTGCCCTTACACAGAGGAAAATGTCCCTATGACAAAGGTGCAATGCTTTGGCTGCATACTATGCCTTGTTGAAACCAGCAAAATTGTTCTAATGTGTGTCTCTGTGACATGTGGCAGGTGTATTGATGTAGTCTCACTTTTTCAACCCCACAGGTAGGCGCCTCTGCCAAGGAGCAGATCTGGAGGGACGCCGTCAGTGCCATGAGGAGGACGGATGGTCGCAGGCGGCGCCTGGCCCAGGTGAGAAAACGCTGGCAGGATATCCGGTGCTGGACGTGGAGGATCGCACGGGTCCTGCTGGGGGACTCACCTGTGGGCCCTAAGAACCATGGGCGTCGCCGTCTGACCCACATCCACAAGCGTGTGCTGGCGGTGGTCTTTCCTGACATGGACAGGCGCTTACGGGAGAAGCAGCAGCAGGAAGGGGGTAGGTACATGTGTGTTTGTTGTGTGTCACCAGCATTTGTAAGTGCGCAGTTGCATGGATACACTGCCTGTGTTTAAATGTGCGGTGCAGGTCCTGTCACCCACAGTATATCGGTGCTGTCCTTCCTCCCTTCCCCTCCTTGCCATGTGTTCCGTGGTCTGTGTGTAGTCACTCTTTCACAAGGACATCTGGGCTGGCAGTTTATCCACGTGACCAATGCTTGCAGCATCATGTGTGGGGGTGGTGTGTAACAGGTTTTGGGACCTTGCCTGTGCCCTGTCCAGTTCAGTACTTGTGGGGTCCATGTCAATTGGTACTGGTGCTGAGTCCAGACATAGGAGTATGTCTCTGAAGTGTAATGCCTTACAGCAAGCATGTCCTATGTTGTGGCCTGTGACATGATGTGCATGAGTGTGCGATACGCAGAGTGCTGGGATGGTGGCCTGTGTTGCAGTCATTACCATTCAGGACCATGGAATATTGTGGCCACTACTGTCCCCTGGGGCATATTTTGCGAGGTATCAAGTGTGTCATCACAATCTGTGGACACTCTCAGTGTCTACAGCATAGGATGTGCTCTGTGCCATTGTCCCCTGGCACCATGTATATTTACGTAACGTGTTCTACAAGTGTCCACTGTACAGCCTGACCTAATTTTCCTCGTTCATACTCACGGTGGCCAGTGCCTGTGTGTCTTGTTACAATTATCTGATGATGGCCATTTGTACATGAGATCGTTGTACAGGCGCACATGGGGTATTTTGGGTCCAATATGGGTTTCTGGCAGCCCATGTGTATTTCTGCCAGACTAAGAGATGCAAGTGCTTCCTGTGTCTCATCAAATTGTCTCATGTAGGGGGTGGTTGGTGCGGGCAAGGCCTACATGTCGACACCTGAAATCTCATTGCTCGGTCTGGCCAGTGTGTGATGTTTGTCTGGACATACACTCAAGGTGCAGTGACCCATTCATGTTGGGCATGTCTTTAAGTATTACCTTTGCAGCATGTGCCTCAAGTTCATGGAGATGGTCCCTGCTCATCCCTAGTTACGGCAACGCTGTGTGGTGCAGATGCAGTGCTGGATTGTCCCCAGAGCCTGGCTCCTCTGTTTAAATCCATATCATGTCATTTGCAAATGTGTCTTGCTCTCCATAGTTTCTCAGTGGCATGGTGGGTGAACCAACTGTGTGTTGCAGGGCCTATATATGTACCTTGT
This sequence comes from Triturus cristatus, assembly GCF_964204655.1. Lineage (NCBI taxonomy): Eukaryota > Metazoa > Chordata > Amphibia > Caudata > Salamandridae > Triturus > Triturus cristatus. Next base: position 390,857,056 of record NC_140584.1, read on the forward strand.
ATTGTAGATGTTACTCATCTTTCTTTTCAGGCTATGCACTGTAACCTATGTAGATTTGACTCATGTGACATATGTATACAGGTGTCTGATTAATTCCTGTTTATTCACCTTGCCCACAGCATCGTCGGGGACAAGGATGGAGACACCGGCACGGACCGTGCGGAGGGACCGAGCACCAGTGCCAGCAGTGACATCTTAGCTGGCACATCGAGTGGAACTGAGGCCGAGGGGAGTGAGCCGGAGGACCTGTCCACTGCCACCACAGAATATGAAGCTGACGGGTCTGAGGCTGAGCTCTCCGAGGGGGCGGAGACTGCTCCAACAGCTGACAGCAGCACAACATCTCTCCCCGCCCCCTCCATTGCCATCAGCGGCCTCCCACTTGCTCGTCTCACTTCCCGGCGTGCTAGGTCACCACATGTCTCCTTCCTGCCAGGCACCGCACCCCCTGCCCCTGTCTCCACTGCTGCCACCAATGCCAAGTCTGTGGACATCCTGCGGCAGTTGCAGGTTGGTCAGGCTGCGATGCTTAATGTCCTCCATGGCCACAGCCGAGTGCTCAACAACATGGAGGCATACTTGGAGGGCATTTCAGCATCGCAGGCTGACCAACGCAACTTGCTGCGGTCTATTGACTCGACACTGACTGCAGCAGTGGATCTCCTGCAGCACTTCGTCCCACCCCCTACCCATGTCCCATCCACACTTCCCACTCCCATGCCTGTCCCACGTACACCCAGACGTCAGCATGCACACACCCCACCAGACACAGGCACCACACCAGCAGGGACGGACAAGCGCACACCTCCTGGCACGCACACACAGGGTGAAGTAGGCACACCCACTGGGTCGGGGGGCAAACATAAGACATGCAGCCAGAGTGGGAGTCCGCATTCTGCAAAATCCACTCCCTCCAAATCCACTCCCCTCAGCTCTCCTGGCCACAAATCCAGCAAGGACTCCTTCATGGCCGCTCTGTCCCTGAGCCCCACAGTGACACCACCCCGCAAGCGGTCAAAGGAGTCCCCGGTCAGGGTGGTTGAGTCCCCCCCCCTGTCCACACCCTCCCCGGGTAGTGCTGCGACCCATCCCTGTGACCCCCCCCTCCTTGGGGCCTGTGGTTCCTTCGAAGTGCAGGGGAGACGCTGGGCGACCTGGCAGTAGTGTGCAGCGCCGTGCTCCAATCCACCTTTGGCGCTGCCCCACCCCTTGTGTTGGAGTCATCCGTCCCTGCACCCACAACACCTACCCTTGCCCCTCCTGTCCCTGCGGTGCCTTGTCCTTCCCCCCAACATGATGCCCCCCCCTGTGGAAGACAAACTGTGTCCCCCATCCGGATTTGAGTCATGGACTGCCCTATGGGCCTTGTATATATTGACATTTATGATGATTATTACTTACATCCTGCTGAATAAAGCTATTTGTTTTTTCCATGGAACACTACTGTTTATCTGGTATTGCTGTTGGTGGACCTGCTTCATGATTTTGGGTGGTGATAATGTGTTGGGTGTGTGGGAAATGTAGTCTTGTGCTGGTCATAGGGTGGACCCTGGTATCTGTGTGACATCACAAGCTGTTGGCTAATTTACTTTGTTCATGTAAGCAGTTACTGCATGGTGACATCATCCCAAGGTGTGTTCCTTCCTCTGTGTAACCTGACATCTTCCCTGCAGGGTGTTTCCAATATGAGGTGCTGAGCTGTGTCTACATCAGCTGGGTGTGTGACGAACTCCTTCAACTTTGCACATGCATGCTGAGCGATGTCTCCACCTGCATCATTCGTGGCATCCTTGGTGGTCACTGTACTTGTGTATGTAGACTGTTGACATGACTTCATGTGGACATGTTCTCTTTTAGGTGCTATGCTTGTGTGTACTCCCAGCCTCGCACACATGTGGTACATGTACTGCAGGGTCTTTGTGCACCTGACTGACATTTGTGGGCATTGTATCTGTGAGTACTCCACCCTTTGCGTTCCATGGGCACTGCTGGGAGGACTCTACACCCTCTCCTCCTGCGTCTGGGCACTGCTGGGAGGACTCTGCACCCACCCCTCCTGTGTCTGGGCACTGCTGGGAGTGATAGGCACCCACCCCTCCTGCGTCTGGGCACTGCTGGGAGGACTCTACACCCTCCCCTCCTGCGTCTGGGCACTGCTGGGAGGACTCTACACCCACCCCTCCTGTGTCTGGGCACTGCTGGGAGGACTCTACACCCTCCCCTCCTGCGTCTGGGCACTGCTGGGAGGACTCTACACCCACCCCTCCTGTGTCTGGGCACTGCTGAGAGGACTCTGCACCCACCCCTCCTGTGTCTGGGCACTGCTGGGAGGACTCTGCACCCACCCCTCCTGCGTCTGGGCACTGCTGGGAGTGATAGGCACCCACCCCTCCTGCGTCTGGGCACTGCTGGGAGGACTCTGCACACACCCCTCCTGCGTCTGGGCACTGCTGGGAGGACTCTACACCCACCCCTCCTGTGTCTGGGCACTGCTGGGAGGACTCTACACCCACCCCTCCTGCGTCTGGGCACTGCTGGGAGGACTCTGCACCCACCCCTCCTGTGTCTGGGCACTGCTGGGAGTGATAGGCACCCACCCCTCCTGCGTCTTGGCACTGCTGGGAGGACTCTGCACACACCCCTCCTGCGTCTGGGCACTGCTGGGAGGACTCTACACCCTCCCTTCCTGCGTCTGGGCACTGCTGGGAGGACTCTACACCCACCCCTCCTGTGTCTGGGCACTGCTGGGAGGACTCTAGACCCTCCCCTCCTGCGTCTGGGCACTGCTGGGAAGACTCTACACCCACCCCTCCTGTGTCTGGGCACTGCTGGGAGGACTCTGCACCCACCCCTCCTGCGTCTGGGCACTGCTGGGAGGACTCTACACCCTCCCCTCCTGCGTCTGGGCACTGCTGGGAGGACTCTACACCCACCCCTCCTGTGTCTGGGCACTGCTGGGAGGACTCTACACCCTCCCCTCCTGCGTCTGGGCACTGCTGGGAGGACTCTACACCAACCCCTCCTGTGTCTGGGCACTGCTGGGAGGACTCTGCACCCACCCCTCCTGTGTCTGGGCAGCGCTGGGAGGACTCTAAACCCACCCCTCCTGTGTCTGGGCACTGCTGGGAGGTTTCTGCACCCACCCCTCCTGCGTCTGGGCACTGCTGGGAGGACTCTCTGCACCTACCCCTCCTGTGTCTGGGCACTGCTGGGAGTGATATGCACCCACCCCTCCTGCGTCTGGGCACTGCTGGGAGGACTCTGCACCCACCCCTCCTGCGTCTGGGCACTGCTGGGAGGACTCTACACCCTCTCCTCCTGCTTCTGGGCACTGCTGGGAGAACTCTACACCAACCCCTCCTGTGTCTGGGCACTGCTGGGAGGACTCTACACCCTCCCCTCCTGCGTCTGGGCACTGCTGGGAGGACTCTACACCCACCCCTCCTGTGTCTGGGCACTGCTGGGAGGACTCTGCACCCACCCCTCCTGTGTCTGGGCACTGCTGGGAGGACTCTACACCCACCCCTCCAGTGTCTCGGCACTGCTGGGAGGACTCTACACCCTCCCCTCCTGCGTCTGGGCACTGCTGGGAGTGATAGGCACCCACCCCTCCTGCGTCTGGGCACTGCTGGGAGGACTCTGCACCCACCCCTCCTGTGTCTGGGCACTGCTGGGAGTGATAGGCACCCACCCCTCCAACGTCTGGGCACTGCTGGGAGGACTCTGCACACACCCCTCCTGCGTCTGGCCATGTGCGCTCCATACATACACGGGTGTGGATACGGTCCGTACATACACTGTTGGGGTGGGGGTACGCTCCATACATACGCGGGTGTGGGTACGGTCCGTACATACACTGTTGGGGTAGGGGTACGCTCCATACATATGCGGGTGTGGGTACGGTCCGTACATACACTGTTGGGGTGGGGGTACGCTCCATACATACGCGGGTGAGGGTACGGTCCGTACATACACTGTTGGGGTGGGGGTACGCTCCATACATACATGGGTGGGGGTACAGTCCGTACATACACTGTTGGGGTGGGGGTACGCTCCATACATACACAGGTGGGGGTACGGTCCGTACATACACTGTTGAGGTAGGGGTACGCACCATACATACGCGGGTGAGGGTACGGTCCGTACATACACTGTTGTGGTGGGGGTACGCTCCATACATACATGGGTGGGGGTATGGTCCGTACATACACTGTTGGGGTGGGGGTACGCTCCATACATACACGGGTGGGGGTACGGTCCGTACATACACTGTTGGGGTGGGGGTACGCTCCATACATACGCGGGTGAGGATACGGTCCGTACATACACTGTTGGGGTGGGGGTACGCTCCATACATACGAGGGTGTGGGTATGGTCCGTACATACACTGTTGGGGTGGGGGTACGCTCCATACATACGCGGGTGTGGGTACGGTCCGTACATACACTGTTGGGGTGGGGGTACGCTCCATACATACGTGGGTGAGGGTACGGTCCGTACATACACTGTTGGGGTGGGGGTATGCTCCATACATACACGGGTGGCTGTACGGTCTGTACATACACTGTTGGGGTGGGGGTACGCTCCATACATACACAGGTGGGGGTACGGTCCATACATACACTGTTGGGGTGGGGGTACGCTCCATACACCTGTGTCTGGGCACTGCTGGGAGAACTCTACACCCACCCCTCCTGTGTCTGGGCACTGCTGGGAGGACTCTACACCCTCCCCTCCTGCGTCTGGGCACTGCTGGGAGTGATAGGCACCCACCCCTCCTGCGTCTGGGCACTGCTGGGAGGACTCTGCACCCACCCCTCCTGTGTCTGGGCACTGCTGGGAGTGATAGGCACCCACCCCTCCTGCGTCTGGGCACTGCTGTGAGGACTCTGCACACACCCCTCCTGCGTCTGGCCATGTGCGCTCCATACATACACGGGTGTGGATACGGTCCGTACATACAATGTTGGGGTGGGGGTACGCTCCATACATACGCGGGTGTGGGTACGGTCCGTACATACACTGTTGGGGTAGGGGTACGCTCCATACATATGCGGGTGTGGGTACGGTCCATACATACACTGTTGGGGTGGGGTACGCTCCATACATACGCGGGTGAGGGTACGGTCCGTACATACACTGTTGGGGTGGGGGTACGCTCCATACATACACGGGTGGGGGTACGGTCCGTACATACACTGTTGGGGTGGGGGTACGCTCCATACATACACAGGTGGGGGTACGGTCCGTACATACACTGTTGAGGTAGGGGTACGCACCATACATACGCGGGTGAGGGTACAGTCCGTACATACACTGTTGTGGTGGGGGTACGCTCCATACATACATGGGTGGGGGTATGGTCCGTACATACACTGTTGGGGTGGGGGTACGCTCCATACATACACGGGTGGGGGTACGGTCTGTACATACACTGTTGGGGTGGGGGTACGCTCCATACATACGCGGGTGAGGGTACGGTCCGTACATACACTGTTGGGGTGGGGGTACGCTCCATACATACGAGGGTGTGGGTACGGTCCGTACATACACTGTTGGGGTGGGGGTACGCTCCATACATACGCGGGTGTGGGTACGGTCCGTACATACACTGTTGGGGTGGGGGTACGCTCCATACATACGTGGGTGAGGGTACGGTCCGTACATACACTGTTGTGGTGGGGGTATGCTCCATACATACACGGGTGGCTGTACGGTCCGTACATACACTGTTGGGGTGGGGGTACGCTCCATACATACACAGGTGGGGGTACGGTCCATACATACACTGTTGGGGTGGGGGTACGCTCCATACATACGTGGGTGAGGGTACGGTCCGTACATCCACTGTTGGGGTGGGGGTACGCTCCATACATACGCGGGTGGGGGTACGGTCCGTACATACACTGTTGGGGTGGGGGTACGCTCCATACATACGCGGATGGGGGTACGGTTCGTACATACACTGGTGTACATACACGGGTGGGGGTACGGTCTGTACGTACCCGTGCCCACGCTGTGGAATGCTTGTGCGGCCCGTACCCAGGCCTTTGGCACATGGGTACGGACCGTACCGCCATTGGTGGGGTGACGTGGGTGTGGGCGTGGTACGACTCGTACCCACGCTCTTAAGGCGTGGGTACGGTACGTACCTGTATTGTTGTGTTGCCGGTTCGCGTCGTCGCCCACTTCCGTTGTGGCGGACGCTGGCGTTGCTGGACATGCCCCCACCCCCTCGAAGTGACCAGGGCCTGGAGGTCAGTTATGTCCAGGGCATATGTGCTGTGTGACTTGGGTGGGGGTTTTGTGTCCTGCCCCTGCCCCCCCCCTTTGCCCCTGGGTGTTGTTCTGACCTTCTGCTGCGTCTGCGTCGGTACCTGTAGAGGAGGTCGACTGCTATGAGGGCCGGGATGACACGTAGGTTCGGGTCCATATCTGTCCGTCGCGTACAGGTGCTCCTTGTGTGCGTCGTCCTGATTTCCCGGCAGTTTTTGGCTGCCGGAAAATATTCTCCGTGCGGGATGACGTCGGTGCGAATCGTACTTCCTGGTTCGTGGAACGCAGGCTGCATGCGTCCCGACGTCACCTCAGCGCTTTTCCGGATGTCATTTGTATGTTTATTTTCCTCTGTTGGTGTTTTATACGAATCGTACGGAAATAGTGTTTCCGTGCGAATCGTACTTGCATGTTTGTAAAGTTTTACAACCGGGTATGAGTCGGACGGAGAAAACCCTCCGACCGACGGTTCGTACCCGGTTTTTCCATGATCGGAATCGGCACCTCAATATATTAATTTGTATCTTGGTGAATGACAAGCACCATAATATGCACCACAGATAAGCTCTTTCCAGAACACTTTTAACAGAAACACGCTTTAGTAATGCAAATAAGCCTTGGTTTAATGGGACAGCCCATGCAAACACAGGCATGAGGATGTGATGTTTCCATGCAATAGCATATTAAACTAGATAATAGGCTTTACAAGTGGTTTGTGGCAGTGGACATATTAGTGTTGGTATTGTATTGTATTGGCAAAATTGTATAGTACTTTGTACCTCTGACACAACCGCAAACCCCACTGATTTGCATCCATTTCTGGGTGCCCTCTTGCAGTGTATGTTGGAATGCATTGTGTGTAGAATGACTTTACATTATATATTGGTTGAGGTGTGCAAGGTTTAGAAGCATGCTCCATTAGAAATGGTGTTGGTAGTGGTGGTGATATGGTATGTTATTGGGGGTGTTAGTAGTCTTGATGCTGGTGATATTAGTGATATTGGTGGTGGCATTGATGGTGGTGGTATTGTTTGTATTGATATATCTAGCGGTATTGGTGATGGATTTTGGTGTGGTGGTACATGTAACAGTATTGGTGGTGGTTGTTAAAGTGTATTGGTGGTAGCATTGGTAATGGTATTTGTGATGGTGTTATTGCAGTAGTGGAACAGTTGCCATTGCTAGTGTCTGGTGGTGTCATTGGAACTGGTGGTATTAGTATTCATGTTGATTGACTGATTGATTGATTTATTACTTGATGTGAAAATCCTCCCTTAGGAATCTTGGTGCTTGGAACTAGCTAAAGGTAAGGAACAGGTGTACATATTGGTTGTGATATTGCTGGTTATTGGTGATGGAGATTGTTGGACCAGTGCTAAAGTGCTTATGCTCTCTGCATAAAACATGGTAACATTGGCTTATACCCAGTCGGCATATTTAATTTACTTGTGAGCCACTAGTAAAGTGGCTCTATATGTCTCCTGGGCCTGTAAATTACATGCTACTAGTAGTCCTGTAGCACTGGTTGTGCCAGCCACTACAGTAGCTCTTCAAACTTGTCTCATGTCTGCCATTGAAGAGGCTGTGCATGCAGTTTTAAGCTGACATTGTGACCTGGCAAAGTAAACCTTTTGCAAAGCCCAAACCTTCCTTTTGAATACATATCAGCCATCCCTAGCGTAGGGCAGCCTCATGTCCTGGTAGTGAAAAGCTCCTAAATTAGTTTTTCTCTACTGCAAGGCCTATCTTTCCCATAGGATAGTGTTGGAGTTGCCTTATTACATTTTATAAGGGTAATTTCCAAATGGGAAGAGATAAGCAGTTCATGTTTGGTGTCCCTGGAATCCCAATTCAAAATCTTAACATCTGGTGCAGTCGGATTTTAAATTGCAATTCTGAAAATGGCACGTTTAGAAAGATGGCATTTTCTTGCCTTAGCCATAAAGTGCCTGCAGCCTGTCTGGTCACATGAATGGATGTAGCAAACAAGTGGGCTTTGTGTATTTCTCCCAGACAGCCACACGCAGGTGGAGCTTAGGTGTGACTGGATGAGTCATCACTGCAGGATGGGAGGGAGGAGCTGGGCACAGACCCACTTACACTTGAATAGGCTGCGTCCTGCCTCCACACAAAAGGCTGCATACACCCTGCAGTTAGTCTGTAGCCAGGGCAGAGAAGGTAGGACATCTGTGCACTTTAAAGGCATCCCTCTAGAAGCTACTCCCCACTTCAAAGACATATTTGATTATAAAGGAAGGACATCAGACACCAACTCTTCACTACACTTCTGGACCTGTGGATACTCTGCCAGTAAGATGGACAGATGTGCTGATACAAGGAATGCCTATCCACTAGGCTGCTACTCTGATGTAGCTACTGCCCTGCTGTGTTGACCTACTGACTGTTGCTCTCTTGCCTGTGGATAAAGAATTGGACCTGCACCTAATCTTGAACCGAAGACCCCGAAGTGACTCAAAGAGCTAGTCTGCAGACCTCCTAATCTAAGCTGCAGGGACATAAAATGCTCTCTAACAGCTCCTGGACCCATCTTCAGTGGGTTCCTGACCCCCCCAAGTAGTGTCTCAAGCTCTTCAATTCAAGCTTTGGGCTCTTCCTGACTGCAAACAGGTCCGTTTGCAGTGGGACCGCAACACAGGCACCGGTAATCAGCTTGAGCAGCCTCCAGCCTGTATTTTCACGCAGCAAGCATTGATCACCACAGAGGACTGATAACATGAAGCTCCACTCCAGCGGCCACGACATCCGGCCTGCTCTTTGTGCTAAACTAACCACCAGTGACGCTCTCCTATCTCCCTGCTACCCTCTCCAATGTAAACAAGGCTCTGGACACCAAACATGAGGAGGTAAAACTTCAGCAGGATTAATCTGGGACTGTATCTGAAGTGAGATCCATTGCGGTTGGCCTGAACCTTTGACTTTGACATGGTCCAGCAAAACCCGATATCCCCGGTTCGCACTATATGATTTAGGTGCTCTTCTACAGTTTATTCTTTAGAAATTCATGACTGTGGTTCTTATGGTTGGAGTTTTGTTATTTTAGTCTTGTTTAAATTAATATTCAGACAAAATATTGAGTTTAAAATATCATCCTACACCTATATCAAGTTTAAAATATCGTGACATGGAAATATCGTCAGCAAGAATATCGATGTCAAGAATATCGATTTGAAGGTATGTAATATTGATTTTTAAAATATCTAAGTTATTAATACCATTTACAAAACTATAGTTGTTTTAAAGATCTTTTTTTAATTATTGTTATGTATTTTAGTATATTCTTTAAAAGTATATAATGTTAATTTTTTTGTATATGATACTTTATATATTTGTTAATTTTTTAGTAGTTAATAAATTGACTTTAAGTACATTTTGTGATTTTTAGTTCACTTGCGGGATGTGGCTTTATTGGGGCATGGAAAGACTGTGTGAAACCGACATCATAAACCCGCTGTTCTAAAGATATTATGTTGTGGTTCCGTCTGGACGACAGGCTCCTTGAGCCGATCTGAAGCCAGCCAACATGACCGGCCAGTTTGTCTTCCGACCGCCTACATTGTAATTAAGTGGTCAGAAGTCAAACCAGCGATGTCGGTCGGAGAGCCTCCGACCTGCGGTTGAAGGCTTTCTGACCGACATCATAATAGGGCCCTTAATGGTATTGGTATATGCTGCATAAGTATATATATATAATTTGATATTATTTATATTATTGTTGAAATGATAATATAAATTAAAATTATTAGTTAACTAATGAGTTTTTAAGTAGACATATGGAAATATGTATATTATTATTAGATATGTGTGTTTAACTCTTTTAAATAAATTAAGTTAATTTGGTATATTTGTTAAAATATACAATAAATATATATATTAATATATTTTACTGGTTAAGATATTTAATATTAATATTATTTTATTCTATATATATATTCAAAAATGATATTTAATGCAGCTATATTAATGAAATTGATATATTTCCCCCCGGTATTTTTGTACCTATCATTTTAAGTATAGGATGTCGATATTTTTGATATTGATATTTTGGTCACGATATCAGTGAACCATTTTAATGATTCCATTTTGCCCTGTTTTTACAACCTGGTCTGGGACCTTTTTCTAAGTGTTTTTCCCAGTGTTTTTCTGGGTGAAGTATTAATAAAATGCTTTACACATTTCCTATAAGTTAAGCCTGACTGCTCTGTGTCAAGCTACCAGAGGTTTGAGCACAGGTTAATTTGGGGTTTGACATTTTCCTTACCCTGACAGGGAATGTGGTTGCTGCTTGACCAGGACTCACACCCCGTCAACCAGTAACCGAATTTGCAATAGTGATGATAAAGGTGCTGTTGCTATTGTTGTTAATGGTATTGTTTGCAGTCTTATTGGTAGTGGTCTTGTTATTGGTGCCATTGGTCACAGTATTTCTAGCATTGGAGGTGGTGGTACCGATGATGATTTGGTTGGAATTTATTGATGTAAAGCACTGTTAGGAGGACATGATATGGTCAGGCCTCGACCCAAGTCATGATAAAAGCAGTCAAAATGTGTTCTATAGTAAAACAAAACATGTTTTTTTGTATTCAATGAGCATTGAACATGTTAGATAAAGACATAAATGTGACAAATATGTGATGGCTGAGTGTACCTTTTACATTTAAAATAGTCCCTCATGTATTGCAATGTAAGTTAACAATAGGTAGCAGAATGACACACCTAATAGCATGCAAGTGAGAGAACAACAATTCTCCAGGCAGACCTAAGGTGTAGTTGATGATGGATTCAGCCAAAAGCTGGAAGGGGTTGATCCAGAAATGCACTGTTTGAAAGGGGGTGACCAAAGCCCACTTTATATAATGTAAGCAATATATCAGCAGACATTGTTAGCCTTGATACAAAAATGGGAAAGCAGTCAAGAAAGATGTAGAAATGGGTTTGATTCTGATACTGTTCACAATACTTATCTCCATAAACTTCAAATAAGAATGTTCAGTCACAGTTGTGGTAACAAAATTCATAAATGCATAGAAAAAGATGTCAGATCATGAACAAAATATTTGACATTGCTTATACAAGAGGAATGTTATTTTTATACACACTATTCACTGCAATTGGAAACACCAGCTCTGTTATTACTAAAAGAAATATTGACTAACACATGAAAGTAGATACATTTAGACAAAAATAAAGAAAGTGTGAACATGAAGTTCTTCAAAAATATTTAAATGCATCTTATCCCATCATCCAGCTGTAGCGGACAAATTTGAGAGGACTCGAGTTAAAATTATGGCTTTAAGAAAGAGCAAAGATTTTCCTCATTTAGTTTGAAAAGTTTAAATTAGCAGTCAAAAAGCTCTCCAAAAGAAGGACAACAAAAGATATTTAGTGAGAGGGCTGTCTTGCAAAAACCATTTCAGTGAAAATATGTTTCTGTTGGTGAAGGGTACAAAATCATGCGATGTTTGCAAAGGTTCAGAATAGGTGCATTTTGCAAAAACAAAAGGTAAATATCACAAGCAAAATGAGATGTAATTTAAACTACTTTTGAATTAGTTTAAAGGTCTGCCTTTTTAGGAACATATATCATATAATCATTGTTTCCAGTGTGACCCACTGTTTGTACAGGGATATAGGAATGTTAAGCCCTTCGGAGTTTTCCACAAGGGAGTAAATACTGGGATTAATCAATATTGCACCCCTTTATCGAACCTGCCAAAAATAACTGGGTGTAAAGGGCCCAGTATTTACGGAGATATTGAAAATTGGGTATGGTAGGACACAGAATACTGCATTTTATGTCCCACTTCGAAGTGAAAACTCACAATAGGCGGGAATGACCAGATTCAGTAAATACATCACCCTGTGATGTTAATGTTCACTGAGCTCCGTGAGTAACTCTACCCCATTTGGAGCATTTGTAATCGGAGATGTAGTGTTTACTTTTATATTTTTTGTAAGCTGTATTTTCACATTGAATCCTCATCTCAATGATTTACTGATGTTTTTGGTGGTCAAGTTGGTCATAATTGATCCAGAGAAGAAATGTTCTCGTCACAGGCACTAGTTTATTTGGCCAAAATATGGAGTCATAACTATTGAGTGACTCTAATATCGAGTTTTTAATATCGTCCTACAATTATCGGGATGCAGAGATATCATTGACAAAAATATCAATTTTGAAGGTAAGTAACATCATTTTCAATAATAATATTGTTAATATCGTTAATAATAATATTGTAATAAAGAATATCGTTTTTTAAATATCTTTTTGTGTTTTAAATAATATCGTAATTGTCTATGTTATATATTGTTTGTATAATTGTTTATAGTGTCATATTGGGTTGTGAGGGTTATAGGGGTACAGGGTGGTAAGTAAATTAAGTATAAATAATTAATAATAATAATGGTAAAATATTATTATTTAATAGATAATTAAATATATAAATTGTGCCACCTATACTGTCGGCCATGTTATCTCCAATCCTTGGGCAGTTTCAGTTGTTAAGGAGATGGAAGTGGACACAGTAGTTTGCTTGCGGGCCAACACTCTTCTTATCCCTCTTAAGGTCAACGGTCTGGCTCCCTTTAATAAGACCTAGAGGGTGTAGAGCTTAACTATCAATTGCAATTGCAAGTGGAGCACCATTCCCCGGATCTTAGAAAGGCGGTAATGTGGTACCCATTTACAAGAAGGATGACAGAAACCTAGCCACTAATTTTAGACCAATTAGTTTAATTGATTCTATACAAAAGGGTTTTTTGTTGGTTAGTACTGACAAAATTACAGGACTGGATTGATGAAAAATAAATATTAATATCACTGCAGGCTCGATTCAGGAAAAAAAACTGCAGTACTGACCAGGTCTTTCGCGGTTGCCTTTGTCAATTTGAAATCTACATTTGACCTGCCCCACCACAAAACTTATTGTACGTACTTCACGACATGAGTATGGTCTCCAACATTTTATCTCTAGTCATTCACCTCCATGAAGGTAATCAGTGGCGTAACGAAACTTGAGGGGGCCCCCCTGCAAAGAATCTGGAGGGGGCCCCCCACGCTCACGGATTCAGTCAGGAGCTCTCAGGTCAGGGGCCTGCTGCGCATGCACCAGTGGCGGCTGGTGAATCCTAAAAGTGGTGTAACGAAAAGCTGAGAACCAAGTTGAAGGAGCAAGTGAGTACAGCAAGCACACCAAAGTGAAAGAGGAGTGTTCGGGGTTGGCCTTCCCAAGTGGGCCCTTTAACCACTCAAATTTCAGCTTTAAATAAATTCAGTCATTTGTCTCCAAAATATCAGCTTGTCAGTTTATAAAAGCAGACACGTTTTGCTATTAAATACCAGCTTTGCCTTCTTGAAAAATAATGAAAATTCCCTAAATAAAGAAGTTATCTTTTTTGTGAAAACGTTCAATTATTGTCATGATCCACTAAAACACATGATAGATTCCGCCTTGAATATCTATGTGTCATAGTTGCATGTCATATGCGCCAATCTTATGCCAAGAATTACCGCCATTATGCCGAAGCAAGCATGAGGGCTGTGCACCACGCAATCAGACAGGAATTACCACTATTATGCCAGTGCCCGCATTTTACGCGGTTTGGGCTCCATTATACCATGGGTGAGCACATTGGGCCGATATGTGCCACCATTATGGCAGGGCCAACATTATGTCAGGTTATTTTATTTATTAAGTACACAATCATGGAACATTGCTGGTGTTGAAATGGGGTAGCTCTGTAGAATCTCACTAGTGGCCGTGACAAGCTCCCCTCTTTACCTAGTGATTGTTTTTTCTACACAAAGGCAACTATGGAAAAGAGAGAACAAGATATGAACGGCTTCCTTGTTTGTCTCTTTAACAGTCCACCCACTCTCGTCACAGTCTTTCCCACAGTACACAAGGACACCGATCTGTCCCGTGTACCCTTCCACAGGTCAAATGCATATCAACCATCCTGGAATGGTTACTTATTTAGGAAAGTATGGGGAGAAGTTTGAGAGAATAAAAATAGCTTGACCTTTATGCGTGATGCGGGGTCTGTAATTGGCTATGGGGCACTGGCGTACAGTTCTCTGCAGGACAGCTGCAGGTCACGACTTCAGAGCCCACTGTGTTTACTCCCTGCTCTGTCTTCATTCATGGTCTATGTCGTGCAACCTTATTTACACCCTGTAGTATTTCATTGTCTTATTCACCACTGTCCACCTACTGTATTTACACCCTGTATTTCATTGTCTCTCATACACCGCTGTCCACCCACTGAATTTACACCCTCTATTTCATTGTCTCTTATTCACCACTGTCCACTTACAGTATTTACATCCTTTCGCATTTCATTGTCTCTCATTCACCACTGTCCACCTACTGTATTTACACCCTGTAGTATTTCATTGTCTCTCATACACAACTGTCCACCCGCTGTATTTACACCCTGTAGTATTTCATTGTCTCTCATTCACCACTGTCCACCTACTGTATGTACGCCCTGTAGTATTTCATTGTATCTCATTCACCACTGTCCACCTACTGTATTTACACCCTGTAGTATTTCATTGTCTCTCATACACAACTGTCCACCCGCTGTATTTACACCCTTTCGTATTTCATTGTCTCTCATACACCGCTGTCCACCCACTGTATTTACACCCTGTAGTATTTCATTCTCTTATACACAACTGTCCACCCACTGTAATTACACCCTGTAGTATTTAATTGTCTCTCATACACCACTGTCCACCCACTGTACTTACACCCTGTATTTCATTGTCTCCCATACTCCGCTGTCCACCCACTGTATTTACACCCTGTAGTATTTCATTATCTCTCATACACCACTGTCTACCCACTGTATTTACACCCTGCATTTCATTGTCTCTCATACACTTCTGTCCACCCACTGTATTTACACCCTGTATTTCATTTTCTCTCATACATCGCTGTCCACCCACTGTATTTACACCCTTTCGTATTTCATTGTTTCTCATTCACCACTGTCCACCTACTGTATTTACACCCTTTAGTACTTCATTGTCTCTCATACACCACTGTCCACCTGCAGTATTTACACCCTGTATTTCATTGTCTCTCATACATAACTGTCCACCCATTTTATTTACACCCTGTAATATTTCATTGTTTCTCATACACCACTGTATTTACACCCTGTATTTCATTGTCTCTCATACACCGCTGTCCACCCACTGAATTTACACCCTGTATTTCATTGTCTCTTATTCACCACTGTCCACTTACAGTATTTACATCCTTTTGCATTTCATTCTCTCATACACCACTGTCCACCTACTGTATTTACGCCCTGTAGTATTTAATTGTCTCTTATTCACCACTGTCCACCTACAGTATTTACACCCTGTATTTCATTGTCGCTCATACATCTCTATCCACCCACTGTATTTACACTGTGTAGTATTTCATTGTCTCTCATACACCGCTGTCCACCCACTGTATTTACACCCTGTAGTATTTTATTGTCTCTTATACACAACTGTCCACCTGCTGTAATTACACCCTGTAGTATTTAATTGTCTCTCATACATCACTGTCCACCCACTGTACTTACACCCTGTATTTCATTGTCTCTCATACTCCGCTGTCCACCCACTGTATTTACACCCTGTATGTGAGAAGTTGGCCTGGTATATGATGTTCACTAGTTAAAGTGACCACCTTGTACCATGCCAAGCAACCCTTATGGTGTGGTTGTAAGTCAACCTTTTCGGACTAGCTGCCCTAGTGGTAGCGTAGGCTAAGCAGTCTTTGAGGCTAAACTCGTGAAACGTGTTAAGCAGGCTGTTTTACCAAATGTAACCCCCTTTTATACCAATGAAAGGACACCACACAGATATATATTCAAAATATATATGTATTTATTTCTCAAAGTAACCCCTAGACTCTTTATGAGCACAGGAGCACAAATCGTTAAACAAGAATACGTTAGAATACACAGAAGTTGCACTTTATATGGATAGGCCCTGGTGGCCGCTCAAACCATATACTAAAATAGTGGTATAAGTACCACGAACAGAAAAGGGAAAAGGCCTAGGGCCTCTAGAATCGCTGGGCTTACAAGGAGCTAACTTTAGTTAGTGACCAGGAGGTCCACGGGTTGCGTGTGCAGAGCAAATAGTCACACGCGAGCTCCCATAGGTTTTCAATGGGTGCGTAAAAGTTACAAAGTTACTGCAAAGAGGATCTTCCGGATGGACTATGGACTCAAGATTGGAAACACAGACACTAGAGATGATACTCTACACTTGGGCACCGGAGTGCCAGCTTTACCTCACCCACAGGAAGCGGGTGCGTAATTGTCGAAGTGCGTCGGGTTTCTTCTATCTCTTCAATGGAGCCTGTGGACAAAGATGCTGCAGGCGGTCGGTCCGGAAGGGATGCGGTGGATCCAAGGGTGGATCGGAGTTGTAGAAGACCTGTAAGCAGAGGGGACAGTGTTCACAGTCACTAGCCAGTGACCAGCGTGGCACCAGGTGGGTACCAGGCGATGTCGGGTGCAAACAGGGAGAAAGGTGTAGCTTGTCTCTGCAGCCACGTGGTCCCTGAAGGTCGACGACGTCCAGGAGTCAGTTCACGAGCTGTCCCACGCAGGCTCTCGCTGTCGGCGGTGTCGGCGACTTGATCGAAGCAAACAAGCCTTGGCAAAAGCAATTGTTGTGGAAAACGAAATAAGCTGATGGTTCTGACCAGCAAGGTCAGAGGGATTGCTCCTTTGGAGGGGAGCAAGGGCCAGTCTGGAGCAACCAGACCAGCGGTGTATTTCTTGAAGTTCGTCGCCAAGATGGCCACTAGCCAGCGGGCCAGCAACCGGTTAGGCGCGTCGAGTGGCAAAATGCAGAAGGGCCCCACGCAGATCGTGGAGATGCTGGAGGGCTCACCTTTGGTGCAGATGCTGCTCGGGTGTTGGGCTTCTCAGATCCCAAAGCACAACTTGGAGGGAGCCTTGGTTGTTGCGCTTGCAGCTTGTCGTGGTCTTTTCAAGATGGCTGGCTCCACGTGTCTCGGTGCCTCCACGGGTCTCCTCTTCTCAGGGACTGTGGATCGGGCGGTGAGAGGTCTGGAGGTCCAGGTCTTGTCAGTCTCTGGGCTCGGGCTCCGGCGGGAGGCGGCGGCAAAGCAGACGTTGATTCGCTGGATGGGGCTCGCGTTAGCAAGGTGGTCACTCCCTGACCACAGGGGAGATTCTCTTCAGTCCTCTGTGCGGCAGAGCGTCGAAGTTCCCGTCTTCTTCTTGTAGTTAAGTTGATTCCAGGATGTCTGAAGTCTTAGGACACAGCTCCTACCTTTAAGCGGATTCTAGGGGCCGGACTACCTGCTAGGTCCCTCCCTAAGGGTGGGACCAGGAAGGGGGGTGGTTACACCCCCAATCCTTTGTCCAGCTCGCCCCAGGCCCGGATTGAACTGGCATATGCACCGAGGCTCCTTGTGAGCCTCAGGCATGTCTGGTTTCTTTCAAGCCCTACCTGACCAATACACAAAATCCTGTCTGGGGTGGTGCTCGCACCTCCCCTGGCAGGAAACCCTTTGTCCACGTCCCCCAAGCTGGAAGGACTCCCAGCAGCAGGAGGGCAGACTTGTGTCTGTGGTGGCAGCATCCATTTTGTGGAGCTGAGGCTATGTCTGATTTTACCCGGGTTTCAGGTACTGTACATGTCGTGTCCCTCTAGAAGGGTGGAATGCTAACCCCGTCGCCAGAATTGGCGAGGGGTTAGTATTCCAATACGTATGACACCTTACTCGACATGTTTTGATAAAGCCAAACCAAAGATAGTATTTAACCGCGAGGTTCATAATGCACTTAAGAGTATATGGTATGACGATATCTGGAAACAGTAGAAGGAAGTTGTTCCGACCACTGCAGACAGGCTCAGCTCATGCCAGAGCACCATCTCACATGGAACCAAGCACTCTGCCTTCAGGATTGTTGAGGCCTGCCATAGGAGTGACTTATAGGTTAACATGTGTCCCATTTAAGGTTAGGTATAGGTATACTACACCTAAGTAAGAGGTGGTTACACCAACTTACCCCAGCTGAGTGATCAGCCAGTTGTGTCAAATTTGTTAGGCCAAGCCTGGGGTGGCATAATACATGCTTCAGCCCCTGGCAGGCCTTAGATACACCAATGCCCTGGGTACCTAGTGTACACTGGTACAGGGGCTGACAGGGTGATCCACTTCCAATTGGTTATGCACCTAGGGTGCATAGTTTTAATTTAGTAGAGAGAACAGCAGGCTGGGGGTCTGATTGGCAGGCCCACAGCCTCAATATGTCAAAAACCAGTGAAGCAAAAAGCAAAAATTTGGGGTGACCATAGGATAGCAGACCCTACTCTCCTACACTGTAGTATTTCATTATCTCTCATACACCACTGTCTACCCACTGTATTTACACCCTGCATTTCATTGTCTCTCATACATGGCTGTCCACCCACTGTATTTACACCCTTTCGTATTTCATTGTGTCTCATACACCACGGTCTACCCACTGTATTTACACGCTTTCTTATTTCATTGTCTCTCATACACCACTGTCCACCTACTGTATTTACACCCTGTAGTATTTCATTGTCTCTCATATCCAACTGTACACCCACTGTATTTACACTCTGTATTTCATTCTCTTATTCACCACTGTCCACCCACTGTATTTACACCCTTTCATATTTCATTGTCTTTCATACACCACTGTCCACCCATTGTATTTACACCCTTTCGTATTTCATTGTCTCTCATACACCACTGTCCACTTACAGTATTTATAACCTGTATTTCATTGTCTCTTAATCACCACTGTCCACCCATTGTATTTATACCCTTTCATATTTCATTGTCTCTCATACACCACTGTCCATCCACTGTATTTACACCCTGTAGTATTTCATTGTCTCTCATACACAACTGTCCACCCATTGTATTTACACCCTGTAGTGTTTCGATGTCTCTCATATACCACTGTCCACCCACTGTATTTACATCCTTTGATATTTCATTGTATCTCATACACCGCTGTCCACCCATTGTATTTACACCCTGTAGTATTTCATTCTCTCATTCACCACTGTCCACCCACTGTATTTACACCCTTTAGTATTTCATTGTCTCTCATACACCACTGCCCACCTACTGTATTTACACCCTTTAGTACTTCATTGTCTCTCATACACCACTGTCCACCTGCAGTATTTACACCCTGTATTTCATTCTCTCATATATAACTGTCCACCCACTGTATTTACACCCTGTAGTATTTCATTCTCTCATTCACCACTGTCCACCCACTGTATTTACACCCTTTAGTATTTCATTGTCTCTCATAGACCACTGTCCACCCACTGTATTTACACCCTTTAGTATTTCATTGTCTCTTATACACCACTGTCCACCCACTGTATCTACACCCTTTAGTATTTCATTCTCTCATACACCACTGTCCACTTACTGTATTTACACCCTTTAGTATTTCATTGTCTCTCATACACCACTGTCCACCTGCAGTATTTACACCCTGTATTTCATTGTCTCTCATACAGCACTGTCCACCCACTGTATTTACACCCTTTCGTATTTCAATGATTTCTTCATGTCTTTCTTCTCTCAGCATCCATTAGCTATCTTGGAACAATAAAGTCATAATAAACTACAGCAAAAGAAACATACATTGGTACAGCCAATAGTCCTGCAACCAACGTCAGACCTATTCGCTTTGCCAATACTTATTAGACATGACATCTTACATGGATTCTCCCCTTCCACCCATAATGTCCTTCCCTTCTTATGTGTGTCCTACTCTCTCCCATATGACTGGTGATTGTTTGCTACACTCCAGTCCCATTTATTTACCTGAATATATCTCTATTATTTTAGCATTTCGTTGCTGTTCTGGGCTCGTTCTATGTTTCATTAGACTTTAAGTACCAATTTATAACCTGCTCTTTATTGGATTCTTCAATAAAAAATATTACCAATGTGAATAGCAAGAAATAGAATTCATAGGAAAACAAACATAAAATAAAAAGTGCACAGCATGGGCGGAAACTGAATACCTAAAATGTATTTAAAAAAAGAAAATGAAGGTTCTGTGCTGTGGAACCTGGGAATGACTTTCCCCAACTCTATAGTACTCCGGAGGCCCCTAAAATGTGAGTTTTTCAGTTAAGCTGGAGTCAGTGGCGTAGCACGAGCCTCACGCGCCCTCATTTAAGGAGGTGAAAGAGCCCCCTGGCTCCTGGTTGGGTACTGAAAGACAGCTATAGTCAGTGTGCCCCTCCCATTCCTAGGCCCGATGCCACTGCACATGCGGCACCATTGGTACGTACGCCCATGGCCAGAGTCTAAAAGTAAATAAAAGGGCTGATGATAAAGCGAGTCAATAATACTAGGCAGGTGCCGAGGGTGCCAGCACCAGACAGTGCCAAATTGACACCAAAAGCATCAAATATTACCAATTAATTCCAAGGAGGGAGCAAAAAACAGAAAAAATAGAATTTTGCTGAAGGCTCCAGATAGTTTTGCACTTGGTCTCAAATGTCGCTCAAAAATGGGCAACAACCACAGACATGTTCTCCCTTCCTTTGCAACTGGGAAGACCACTGACACAAATGAAATGTGGCATAACAGCCAGAGATGCTGGCTTTGGAACTGGGGGATCATGCTCGAGTCTCAGCGTTGGCTCAACATCCTGTGATTCTGGGCAAATCACTTAATATCCCCGTGCTTAAAAATAAGTGTGGCCTTGTGTAATGTAACTGGTGCTCGTGTAAAGCGCTCCAATACCTTGGGGACGAGCTTGCGCTATATTGAACTATTAAAAAAGTACTCTCTGTCATTTTGTACACGTACATCCATTTTCAAACATTCTTGAGCCATTTTTTTTTAATCTCTTCTGTGGAGATCTGGGAACGTTTCCATGTTCACTATCAGCATCGGGGACACTGCAGGCCACCGAGGAAACACTCCGTGCCATCCAGGGAGACTGCGAAGCCAATTGCATTTCCAGTGCTTGCTTACCTTCCAATGCTCCCAGCAGAGTCCTGTTCCTGGAGCTGCAGTCCTTCTCCTGCCCCTGTCAGCTCTGTGCTGCCTCCTCCCTTCTCAGAGGCTGTGCCAGTGGGGAATGCTCTCTCTGGGGCCCCCACCCCTTTTCCAGCCCGGCTCTGACTGAAGAGAAACAATGTAACTTGTTACATTGTTTCTCTTCAGTCCTGCCCTGGGTCAGCGCGAGGAGCGAGGAGCCGGCTGCAGATTGCACCTGCTTTCTACAACAAGCCTTTCTCTCCCAGCTCTTTACCGAAGAGCTGAGGGGGCCCCCTTCACGTGGGGGCCCCCCCGCACCGCGGGGGCTGCGGGGGTGTTTGTTACGCCCCTGAAGGTAATTATGATAAAATCAGTTGGGGTGAGCAGGCACAGCTCTCGGATCAAATCCTCTTTAACAAGGGCATCCAGCAAGGATGTGTGCTAGCTCCCGCATTGTTTTCCTTATATCTGATTGACGTAGTACACTTCCTTTCCCAACTTCCTGCCAATGCCACCTACCTTGCCTAGGTAGATTTATCCATGCTTCTGTGTGCCGTCAACACGGTATTAGTGTTTAAAACTCTAGGCGGGTTTCAACAATTGTTGAACCTCTTCGAGGAATTTTCCCACATTCGCATCTTGGAGGTTGGAGGTTAATACAGCAAATAATAAATACATGTCCAGCACAAAACCTATAGAGGGATGCTATCACTTAGGACTGTGGCACTTGAAAGGGTAGATGCTTTTGTCAATTTCGGCATAAAGCTAACTAATCCCCATATTGACAAAATTACCATGAAATACAATCAAATTGTAGGTGCTATTTTGAAAGAGCATTGTGTATCATACACTAAACCAGTAGCACCTGCACTACAGATCCCATGAGTCGAAGGTTGTGGGCTCAGCCTTCTACAGAGCTTGTAAAGCTATGAATGAAACAGTACCATATGTGCTATTTGTCTGTGTGGCTTATGCTCATCCATGATCCACCTGAATCAAGCTGATCTGCAGACAGATGGGCATGCACAGTCACGAGTTTGTAGTAAGACTATTAAGATCTGACCCTAGCCCTCTTTATGCTTGCGCCATTGCTAAATGTCTGGGTAGGATGTGGATTGCAAGAAGTAAGGCTCTATTGACTCAGACAAAAAGCAACTACATTCTAGCTCTCCTACTTTTTCTACTTGTATTAGGGATTGTAATACTTGCATTTTGTCCTTTATATTGGATTGTGCATGTAGCACCTTGAAATATAGAAATGGTAGTACAAATACAATTGCTAGAAAAGAATTATGTGACTGTTCTGACTGTTTGAACTTTGTTATTGTTGAAACGTACCATTTTAGCATTATTAGTGAATGTAAGAAGTTTTAGCTTAAAGTATGAATTTTTAGCCTTCAAGGACAAGAGCTGATCAGTATTATGTCATTGTATAGTGGTTTCACTTTTTGCACTCTGTACCTTCCCCTTCAAGGTTAGGCAAATAGCACTTTGCAATATTGAAAGGGTCATAGTCCCTTGTCTTATAGACTTTGATATAGAACACTTCTAATTTGCACAACTATTCATCCTTCCTAATAATTCTCTAGGAAGGAGCCCAAACCAAAGTTGACACACAAACAAGATACCATGCTTCACATCCAGGATGATTAACACTTTGGGCCTTATTATGATGACAGTGGGACTGACTGTTTGACTGCTGTGGTTGCGATCCGATTCTGACCGCCCAGGGCGGGAAAGATCCCCCCTCCATATTACTATGCATCCACTGTTACCGCGGAGGTATCATCTACATCGGTGCACATACCCCGAATATCAATCAATCAATCAATCAATCAATCAATCAATCAATCAATCAATCAATCAATCAATCAGAGATGAGTGAAGCACGTTACTCACCTGTGAGGGTCTCAAGGCACTGGGGAGTGTGTGCAACTTGGATTCAACCAAAGAGCTAGGCCTAGAGGCTCTTCCTGAAAGTGGCAGAGTGGGGGAGCATCTGATGTTGAGCAGTAGCTCGTTCCAGGTATTTGCTGTGATGTAGGAGAAGGCTTTTCCACCTTCTCTGGCCCTGCAAATGCATGGGGTTTCAGCAAGTGTGAGGTCTGTGAGGTTGTTGAGGTAGTGGGGTCCAGTGTTGTGGAGGAATTTGTAGGTGTGAGTGAGTGGCTTGAAGGTTACTCTCTTCTCTACGGGGAGCCAGTGGAGGTCTCATAGGTGCTGGGTGATGTGGTGGTGTCATGGAATACCAAGGATGAGTCTGGCGGCAGTGTTCTGGATGGTCTGGAGTTTTTGAAGCAGGGATTTGTTGATTCCGGCATAGAAGGCATTTCCATAGTCCAGTCTGCTGGTTATGAGTGTGTGGGTGACGGTCCTTTTGAATTCGGGGGGTTCCATTTGAAGGTCTTGCAGAGGATGCGGAGGGTCATGAAGCACATGGCATAGACGGCATTGATCTGTTGGGTCATGGTGAAGGAGGAGCCAAGTATGATGCCGAGGTTGTGGGCATGGACCGTGGGGGGTTGCCGAGGACAGTGGGCAACCAGGTGTTGTTCCATGCGGAGGGGGTGGGTCCAAGGTTGAGGACTTCTGTCTTCTCTGAGTTGAGCTTCAGAGAACTGCTGCTCATCCAGGATGCAACATCTTTCATTCCTTAATGGAAGCTGAGTCTGGTAGTGTTGGGTTCCTTTGTGAGGGAGAGGATACGCTGGGTGTCATTGGTGTAGGATACTATGCTGAGTTCATGCTGTCTGACGATGGCGGCGATGGGGGCTATGTAGATGTTGAAGAACGTGGGGCTGAACAACGATACTTGGGGTACTACACAGCTGATCTCTGTGGGTTTGGAAAGGAAGGGTGGAAGTCTGATTCTTTGGGTTCAGCCGGTGAGGACAGAGTGGATCCAGTCGAGGGCGGTTCCCTGTATGCCGGCATCGTGGAGTCTGCCGATGAGTATGCAGTGGGAAACGCTCTGAAAGGCTGCAGAGAGGTCAAGGATGTTGAGGGCCGCCGTGTGCCCCTGGTCAAGGAGAGTGCGTCTGTCATCTGTGGCAGCGAGGAGTGCGGTCTTGGTACTGTGGTTGCTGCGGAATCCGAATTGGGATGAGTTGAGGATGGAATTGGCTTCAATGAAGTTCGTCAGCTGGGTGTTGGCGATCTTCTCAGTTAATTTAGCAGCAAAGGAGAAAGATTGGTCTGTAGTTTTTGAGGTCCGTCAGGTCTGTTGAGTGCTTCTTAAGGAAGGGCTTGACTTTTGCATGTTTCCAGTCATCGGGGAAAGTGCCGGATTTGAAGGTGCCATTGATGGTGTTTCGTAGTTCAGGTCCTATGGTGGTAGCGGCTCTGTGGAAGATGTGCGGCTGGTAGGAGTCCATGGGGGCTCCTGAGTGAATGCTTTTCATGGTCGTGGTGGTGTCTTCAGTGGTGACCGGGTTCCAGGTGGATATGGTAGACTGACTGGCTTTGCTGGAGGTAGGTGTGGTTTCAGTGTCTGGTGTCTGTTGAAGTTCTCGTAGCGGGACTACATCTTGAGATGGAAGTAGGATCTGAGTTTGTTGCAGAGATCCTAGGAAGGTGTGACATCTGAGGCTTTGCTGGGGGGTTTGGTGAATTCCTGTATGATACTGAAGAGTTCCTTAGAGTTGCTGGAGTTGGTGAGGATTTTGTCCTGAATGAAAGTTCTTTTGGTGGATCTGATGCATTGGTGGTATTCTGTCATGGTGTTCTTGTAGCTGGTCCATGTTTC
Organism: Triturus cristatus; assembly: GCF_964204655.1. Taxonomy (NCBI): domain Eukaryota; kingdom Metazoa; phylum Chordata; class Amphibia; order Caudata; family Salamandridae; genus Triturus; species Triturus cristatus. The sequence goes on from NC_140584.1 coordinate 390,882,142, forward strand.
CAGGGTTTTGCTGTTTCTCCACACTTTCATGAGACGTCTGCAGGTGAGTCTGGATTCTTGGAGGTCGGTGGTGAACCAGCTGGGTTTCATGGTCGCTGTCTGTTGGAGTTACAGATGGTGTGAACTTGTCTGAGCAGTTGGTGATCCATCTGTATAGTTAATTTACTGCTGAGTTGATGTTGGTCGTGGTGGGCAGGGGATCATGGTTGAGGGTGAAGTTGAGGTGTTCCTCAGTGACTTTGCTCCAATTCCTTTGCTGTGGGCGTGAGTTAGGTTTGTGATCCGTGGTTTTGTCAAAGAATAAGTGTACGCAGTGGTAGACCGTCCAAAGGGGTTGCATGTTGTGGCTGAAGTGGATGTTGTTCCCTTCTGCGAAGAGGGAGTCGAGTGTGTGTCCTGCCTTGTGGGTAGGGTTGGTGATGAGCTGCTTCAGTCTGATGTTGGCGAGATTGTCCAGGAGGGTGGTGGAGTTGGGGTCGCTGAGGTTGTCGAGGTGGAAGTTCAGGTATCTGAGTGGTATGTAGCCGCTGGAGGTGATGACATGGGACGTGATGAGGTCAGTGATGGTTGTGGTGAATGCAGTTTGTGGTCCGGGAGGTCTGTAGATGAGGGTCGTTCTGCGGTTGGTCTGGATCTGGAAATGGAGGAGTTCCATGGGGACACGGCATCGGTTGTGCTGGATGTGGTGAGGAGGATGTAGTTCTTGTGCGCAATGGCTAGTCCTCCTCCTGGGTGGTTGGGGCGGTCCTTCTTCTGGTTCTTGTCAGGGATGGCGGTAGCGATGTCGGGGCGGAGGAGGCATTGGTCCAGTTTCTGGTGAGGAAGGTGACATCTGGCAACAGGGTGTCAAGGAGGTCCCACATTTCTACTGAGTGCCTGTGAAGGGAGCATACATTGGGGAGGATACAGCTCAGGGGTTTGGGTGCACTGGCATGCATTGACTGGGCAGTGGCTGCGGGGAACCAGAGGTGGGTGTAGGTGCCGCAGCAGTGTCGACAGGAGAAGTTGCCATGGGTGGTATTCGGTGTTAACTGCTGCCAGTTGTTTTTTCCTGGGTTCAGCGTGTAAAGGGCAGCTGTCGTAGCAGAGGGAGGTTGGAGAACCAGGCTGGCTGGCACTGGTCACGGTCTGATCACGGACAGGCGCAGATGGGCTTACCTTTGGCATGCCAGTGGCGCGCCTACTGTACGCATCTGCTGGCACTGCAAGTGCATGCAAACTCACATGAAATGTGATATGTGCACACATGTATGATATATGTGGGGATATGCCTTGTGCACCATGTACCGCATTGCTGGAGTGTGGTGTGCACAGTCCAGTCAATAGGGATAGATGCCACCTATGAACTTACCTGAATTCCGGCACTCACAGGGTCGTAGTCTTCAAGATTAAGCTGCCGCAGTGTAGTGTGAACCTTGTGAAAGGGACCCACCCTGGAGACTGTTGGGGAGTAGCTGATTAGGGTGATTATGCATCCCAAATCCATTGTTTCTGATGACTTGAGGCAGGTGGTCGGACAGCCACAGTCAGGTCATCTGAAACCTGCATCGTAATCCAGAGGGTGGTCAGAAATCCTTGTACTGCCCTATGAAGGCCTATTTTTCTCTGAATGCCATCTTGTTGGTCAGAGAAAGGCTGTCCGAGTCAGCGATCTTTCAGCACTGGAGGCATGCATCGAAATACGGCGGTTGGACCAACCACTTTGCAACGGACCGCAGCGGTCAGACCTCCTCTGACAGGACCAGAGAAGCCAGTCCAAACAGCATTGTAATAAGGCCCTATATCTATGCCAAAGAATACTTTGTAACGACGACTGATTTCTTTAGATGAAATTTCAGCAAATTTGTACTGAGGTTCATCTCCTACCTCTTTTCGTACAAATGCATTGTATTTTATTGTATGCTCAAAACGTTTAAGGCACGTGTTGCTAAAATAAAGTCATTTATGATGATGATGACATCCTTGTAGCCACATTGCATCTAATCTTGTAACCTGTAAATTTCAATACACGTACCACATATAGTAGAGCGAAAAGTTTCCCATCTGAGCAACTTAGTGAGCTGACAGGAGAGCACTCCTTCCATTACGTATATTTCTGGCGTTGTTACTTCCTTTGGTCAATGCGCTCGATTTTTCATTCGTATTTCCTTTCAATTGTAGAATATCCTACAAAATATAAAGAAAAATTGCAAGGTTAGCGTTAGCAGCAGAATGGGTTGGGGGCCTTCGTTCTCCCCATTCCGTCCCGAATTAATACTACCAGAGCGATCCCTGCTGATGTCCAATCTCAGGAGAAAGCAACAGAGTACAATTTATCAGGGGAAAAAGGGGTCTCAAGTGTGTTCGATTCAAGAAGGATGTTATAGCAAAGGAGGGAGGGAGCACAGGGAAATGGTGGGGTTTTACATATTGTGTGACAGGAAAGAGTACAAGGGGATCAGAAAGCGGAAGATGAGAGGGAATAGCTGCATTTGGTAGAGGTGGGACATTCGTAGTATATGTTTTGTAACTTGTAGGATCCAGAGAGGCACTGAGGAAGAAAACATCGCAGTCAGAAGAATCACACTGAGATGTTATTGGATAGTTAAGGGAAAAAAATATTTTGTTTCTGCAAGAAACTGTATACCTATCTCTCATAGCATCTACATTGAGGTGTCATCATGGTGGTATGACAAGTTAAGAACAGCGCAAAACATTCAGAACATACATTTTAATGGGACATGTGAAAGTCCTGGGTAAATGTCCATCAATGTTTCCAGCCTTCTTCCAGCATGGCATCCTTGGGGTGGACTTTTTTGGACACAAATTACTCTGCCGCATCTCTCAGCCATCCCTCCACACTTCGTCAATCCCAAGTAAGCCACCTATCAAATGCTATTACCAGAGCCAGTAGAGCTGACTTTTAACTTATCTTGAAAGTGGCTGTGTTGATCAGACAAGATGTCAGTGTGAGCTTTAGTTTACAGTTAAAGAACGTGCTTGAGACTTATTATCAATTTACAACGCACACAGCAGATGAAGAATCTATCTCTGTATTTGTATTTTGGATATAGTATTTTAGGTGTCAGATATGCAAAATGGTGTGTGTTAAATTGTGTACCCCTATCATCTAGCATTAAATGTGGAAGCTCTTGCATGGGGGATGCTGTGTCCATCTTTTTGGGGCAATATCTTCACCACACTTTGACATTCGCTACTTCTCTTGTTTCGTGAAGGGCTTTTTGCTTTTCTTGGGTTATATAGGTATCAGTAATTGCCCTACATGGTGCGAACAGGCCTGGTATTGTTGTTGGTACTTTAGAGCTGATAAGGGCCTGTTGGAATCAGGGCCAAAAGTCTTTTGAAGCAATACAAATTATGTTGTTTCCTTAAAAATGTTCTCAATGAATGACTAGTATTGTTTGGTCTTTGGTTAATGCACCATATTTGTTGTTCCTTCCTTTTCATCGAATGATTAAAATGAATTCCTAGGTGTCTAAATGCCTTGGTGACCTAACAAAAATGCAGAGTCATCAATTAAAGCATCGACCCACCTTTGCAACTGCCAAGGGGCACAGGAAAGAATTCATTCATTTATTTTGAGTCCAGATGCAATAGAAATCATTCAAGAGTTGATCATACATCTCTCAGTTGCAGCTAATTTATTTGGAAGTATATGTATATGCTGTTTGTATATTACAACACTACATTTTCTATGGCGCCTGCCTAACTCCAGGAGCATCCCCAACTTTTACTGCAACAGACACAATAGCAGTGCAATGGCCAGAGCAACTGGTAGTGGGAACAGTGGGAATCCATGTCAGGTACCTCTTTCTAGAGTAAGACTCTTCTGATGTGGAGTCATGTGTCCTAACATATGGGGATTTACAGTTGTAGCTCACACATCTTGGCCAGAAAGCCCCACCCTAGTTTGTAAATTGCATTGTCTTTCTCTAGAAAAAACAGAACAATGGACTGCAACTACCATAAGTTGAGTAAATCGCCAAAGGGAGAAATCCTCACCAGTCTGAAGTTTTCTAATTATTCAGAAGAGTTCTTCCATTTCCAAAGTACCCTTTAGAGTGTCCCTTTGCATGCCAATCAGCCTCAAAAGTCACTTTAGACTTGATAATAGGGGTGTTAATATTCTAATCTGAAGGAGCCTCTTGCTGTGTATTGTCCTAAGATATTTACAGAATACTACATTGCTATCCTCCTCTGTGTGTACCTGCTTCGTTTATTTTATTGCTAAAATTTGCCAAATATGTAGGGGTAGATTTTTACCCTCTACAGGAGCTGCGGAGGGCAGTGGACTGCAGATTCTGGCACACATGGGACTCACAGGCACAGAGCAATGGAGTGCAGTCTCCTAAAAGGTCAGGGGCTCCACATTGTAAGCAGGTTGTTCCACTATAATATTGCTTCCAAAATATCTCTTGACACAAATATTGTCAGAAATATCATGTAGTCAGCAATATCATACGACAGAACACTGAAGTACAGAATAACTTTTGAGTATTTTTGTATTATACTTCTACATCATATTGTTTTTACATTAATAGTTTTGCATAAAATGTTTATGATACATACATTTTGTTGACTCCTTCAAAATCCAACACTGTTGCTACTTTTGCTTATTTTGGAGTGGGGAATACATCTGACCTCTACAAAGTACAACACCTTCCCTACTGCTGCTTATGGTGGAGTGAAAAAAGTAATTCTGATCCATTCAAGTCCAACACTTTCCTCCTGTTGTACAGGTTGGAGTGGGAATAGTAAATTTGAATCCTCCAAAATCCAACACTTTTATGTTATTCTATGTACAGTTATGTTATCAGTGTTTACACTTACACAGTAGGGTTCCCAGGCACTCTATAACAGGTGTGTGAGGCTAACCCTGGGGGCTTACTTGAAAAACCAGGTCTTTAACTTTTTGCAAAGTCAAGAAGCGAGAAGGAGGCTCTGGGGTATTGTCAGAGGTCATTCCAGGCTTTAGGGACCAGATACAAGAAGGTGCAGCCCCCTGATCTGCTTTTGTGTATGCATGGGGTGTGCTCTAGTGAGAGACCGGCAAAGAAAATGTGTCTGGAAGGATGGTGGAAGTGAATATGGCTGTTCAAATAGGCAGGGCCAACACTGTGGAGTGGGAATAGTGATTTTGTTGTGGGAATATGTAATCCGACCTCTCCAAAGACCAACACATTTCCAACCTGTGCTTACATTGGAGTGCTAAAAGTAAATGTCACCCCTTCAAAGTCCAACACTTTCCTTATTGTGTCTTGTGTTTGAGTGGGAATAGTAAATCTGATCACTCTAAAGTCCAACACTTTTCCTACTGTTGATTGTGTTGGAGTGGGACTAGCAAATCTGACCCTTCCAAAACTCAGCAATATTTGCTACGGCTGCTTAGACTGGAATGGGAGTACTACATATGACCTTTCCAATGTCAAACACTTTCCCCACTATTGATTTAGTTGGAGTGGGAGTAGTAAATATGACCCTCCAAAGTACAACATTTGCACCTCTCCTAATTTCTATGGAGTATGAAAAATAAATTTGAGCACTGCAAATTCAAACACTTTCTCCGCTATTGCTTATGTTTGGTGTACATCTAGTAAATCTGACCGCATCACAGTTCTATTTTCGTATGTGATTTTAAAAACATTTTTACATATATTTTTTGTAATTTAATTTTAAAAGTTATTTTAAATTAAATTTGTATTACATTTGTGAGTTTTATTAAATTACGCATCATAATATTAATTGAATTGTGTTTTAAAAATAATTTCAAAATATTGCTTGTCAATCATTTTGTTAATTTTAAATTGGTGTTATTGAAAAATTAAATATATTTAGCTTTTATTGTGAAGTGTATAACTTTTTTTATGTTTGTCAATCCTAACAATTTCTCTATAAATTTTTCTAATAAAATTATTTCAACTTTAATATTTGAAGTGAATTTAATGTTTAGTGATTAAAATTCTATATATTTACTTTTTGATGACAATATTTTTGCTTTCTTCATGGTGTTGTCAGTATTGTTTACTTCACATAAACAGTATGTAAAGCTGATATTTGTGACCTCAATATTTTTTGGCAACATTATTGTTGGAATGTTGGAAATCATTGTTGGAAGTTACACAGTTGTTAGCAGGGAAAGCATGTTGTACATATTCTTAGGTCACATGGCAGGAGAAGCCTCCACATCCTCCACACTTTTTGGCGAATAGAGATAGTGGACATAAGTAGATTTAAGTCCCTTGGTTAGCTATGAGAATATCTAATGGATAGAGGTTGGTATAACAAGGACTATCCTGTTACAGGGAGGACCATATATTCTTATGGGAAATGCTAACACGGGATGACTGTAATGTGTTGCCAGGTCATGCTGGTGGTCTTCAGCACTACTTATTTAAAAAAAGGATGTTTTGGGTTCTTGTGGGTTCTTCTGTGCAGTGTAATGCTTTGAGGATTCCGTATTTGTTGTATCCAATGCCCATTGGGGACGCCAGTCCTCTTTTTTTTGTTGGGTTAGATTGAATCTGTTTTGTTCTTGCTTTTTCCTTGTTTTTAATTGCAGTGAATGTCTCTATTGTCAAATTTAGTTTTACTTGAAACTTTGTTTTGCCTTGATCTTTTTGTACTCTTCGGTGCCATCTTTACACCTTTGCTCATTATCTTCAGAGCTTCTTTTGGCTATATCATTGCCTAGCATCTCAGTTATGTCATTCAGTCTCTCCGGAGGACAGGTTGTTTTGGAAGGTTGCCCCTATCATCTCTGCTCTAGATGACAGGGTAAGGTAAGAGAGGCGTGACCTTCATTAACAGAGATTTCTTATTTAAGTAACCAAACCAGAAGTATTGCCGTGCCACTTTCAATTTGAAGATGTTGCCCGTATGATAAAGTTTTGAAAATAATCAAATGTCGCTATTGCTCCCCCTCCAGTTGTGTAATGTGAGCCGTTAGGTGTTTCCTGAGTCTGGCTTCTATGCTTAGAGCAAAAAATCCTGACAGTAACCATCAGGGCATCCCATTTCATGCCTGTAAATAGTCTCATTCCATTTGCCCATCCTAAGAAAATCTTTAGAGTATGACAATTAGATTAAGGGTCTTCATTTAGAGTTAGGAAAAACAAGATACTCCTTCACAAACGTGTTAGGTTCCCTGTCCATGATATTATGAGTGTATTGTAGCCTTTGGCACTTCCATTACAGTGGGCAGGATATCTGTCATGATTTGATGGATTCGCCAGTCTGCCAAACTCTCAATAAGGCTCTTAGAATTTGGTGAGTGGCCACTAATGACCTCCACTATCCTGGAAGAGGATCTCCTGACAAAGAATCAGATTCTGGCCCTCAGTGAAACCACTAGGGCTCCCTGAAGGCACTGAATCTTTGACTAGCAGACACCATATTTCATGAACCCACCTAGCAAAGATTTTGTTTTACAATAACAAACTTTGAAAACAGGAGTTTGCTATTGGAAAATAAAAATAAATTAAGGTCTAGGTATGTTGGAAGTTCAATCCCTCTGTAGGAGTTATTCCACTTGCTTCATGTACCTTTACTTTGTGTTTCCAAATAGAAAACAATTATGTCAGACAGACTGACCTTAAGTGGGTCGAAGGTCTGCCCCTTAACCAGTTACCCATATTTCAGAAATGGTCTGGTTCAATAATTTTAAAGATCTGTACACTGATGAATCACAAGCCCCTGTTTATGGGGTGTCCTACCAAGTAGAAGCCTAGAGAATACTTGATCTGATGCTAAATTTGTTTGACATCAATACATCTCTAGATGCCATTGTGCGTGGTAAGGCCCCAGGACCAGACGATATATCTGAGGATATTTTTATCCATGAAAAAGAAAACTGGTACAAATACATACTAGCGCTATCAAATGCAATTGCAAGTGGAGCACCAATGCCTGGATCTTAAGAAAGGCAGTAACGTGGTACCCATTTAAAAGAAGGGTGACAGAAACGATCCACTAATTTTAAACCAATTAGTTTAATTGATTCTATTCAAAAGGGTTTTTTTGTTGGTTAGTACTGGCAAAATTTCAGGACTGGATCAATGAAAAATAAATATTAATATCACTGCAGGCTGGATTCAGGAAAACAACTGCAGTACTGATCAGGTCTTTCGTGGTTTACTTCTGTATTGGAAAGCCTTGCTATTTGATAGAGGCAACCTATATGTTGCGCTTGTCAATTTGAAATCTACTTTTGACCTGGCCGCTCAACAAAAGTTATTGTACATACTTCACAACATGGGTATGGTCCCCAACATTTTATCACTAGTCATTCACCTCCATGAGGGAAATTATGCTAAAATCAGTTGGGGTGAGCCGGGACAGCTCTCGGATCAAATCCTCTTTAACAAGGGCATCCAGCTAGGGTGAGTGCTAGCTCCTGCATTGTTTTCCTTACATCTGAATGATGTAGTACAATTCCTTTCCCAACATCCTGCCAATGCTATCTACCTTGCCAACGTAAATTTATCTATGCTTTTTTTTACCGTCAACATGGTATTAGCGTCTAAAACTCTAGGTGGGCTTCAACGATTGTTGAACCGCTTAGAGGAATTTTCCCACCTTTGCATCTTGGAGGTTAATACCGCAAATACAGATATAGAGGGATGCTATCACTTAGGACTGTGGCACTTGAAAGGGTAGATGCTTTTTACTATTTAGGCATTAAGCTAACTAATCCCCATGTTGACCAAATGACCATGAAATACAGTGTTGGTGCTATTCTGAAAGAGCATTGTGTATCATACAGTAAACCAGTAGCGCCTGCACTACAGATCCCATGAGTCGAAGGCTGTGGGCTCAGCCTTCTACAGAGCTTGTAAAGCTAAGAATGAAACGGTACCACATGTTCTATTTGTCTGTGCGGCTTATGCTGATCCATGATCCACCTGGATCAAGCTGATCTGCAGACAGATGGGCATGCACAGTCATGAGTTTGTGCTAAGACTATTAAGATCTAACCCTAGCCCTCTTTATGCTTGAGCCATTGCTAAATGTCTGGGTAGGATGTGAATTGCAAGAAGGGAGGCTCTATTGACTCAGACAAAAAACAACTACCTTCTAGCTCTCCGACTTTTTCTTATGGTAAAAGCGATGAAATGCCATTGTATTGGGAATTGTAACACTTGCATTTTGCCCTTAATGATGAATTGTGCATATAGCACCTTGAAATATGAAAATGGTAGTACAAATACAATTGCTAGAAAAGAATTACGTAACTGCTCTGACTGTTTGCACTTTGTTATTGTTGAACCATACCATTTTAGCAATATTAGTGATTGGACAATGTTTTAGCTTAAAGTATGGATTTTTAGCCTTCTAGGACAAGAGCCAATCAGTATTATGTCATTATATAGTGGTTTCACTTTTTGCACTCTGCACCTTCCCCTTCAAGGTTAGGCACATAGCAATTTGCAATATCAAAAAGGGTCATAGTTCCTTTTCTTATAGACATAGATATAGTCGCACAACTATTCATCCCTCCTAATAATTCTCTAGGAAGGAGCCCAAACCAAAGTTGACACACAAACAAGATACCATGCTTCACAACCAGAATGATTAAGACTATAGGCCTTATTATGATGCTGGTCGTACCGACTGTCCTACTGCTGTGGTTGCGATCCGATTCTGACCGCCGAGGCTGGGAAAGTTCCACCCTCCATATTACTATGCATCCGCTTTTACAGTGGAGGCCTCATCTACATTTGTACACATACCCTGAATATCAGTTAATCAATCAATCAAAGGTGTGTGAAGCACGCTACTCACCTGTGAGGGTCTCAAGGTGCTCTGGGGGTCATGTAGCTCTGATTCAACCAAAGACCTAGGTCTAGAGGCTCTTCCTGAAAGTGTTCAGAGTGGGGGAGCATCTGATGTTGAGCGGGAGCTTGTTCCAGGTCTTTGCTGTGATGTAGGAGAACGCTCTTCCACCTGCTCTTGCTCTACAGACGCATGGGATTTCGGCAAGGGCAAGGTCGGCGGAGTGTGGAAGGAAACTCTTTTGTTGAGGTAGTGTGGTCTGGTGTTGTGGAGGGATTTGTAGGCATGAGTGAGCAGCTTGAAGGTTACTCTCTTCTCTACGGGGAGCCAGTGGAGGTCTCATAGGTCCTGGGGGATGTCATGGTGTGGTGGGGTGCTAAGGGTTAGTCTGGCTGCAGTGTTATGGATGGTCTGAAGTGTTCAAAGTAGGGATTTGTTGATCCCGGCATAGAGCGTGTTTCCGTTGTTTGGTGTGCTGGTTATGAGTGTGTCGGTGGCAGCCTTTTTGAATTCAAGGGGTTCAATTTGAAGGTCTTGCAGAGGATGCAGAGGTTGTTGAAGCACCAGGAGCAGACGGAGCTCATCTGTTGGGTCATGGTGAAGGAGGAGCCGAGTATGATGTCGAGGTTGCGGTGTGGTCCGTGGGGGGTTGCCGAGGGCAGTGGGCCACCAGGTTTTGTCCCATCGAGGGGGTGGGTCTGAGGATGAGGACTTCTGTCTTCTCTGAGTTGAGCTTATGACTGCTGCTGCTCATCCAGGATGCAACATCTTTCATTCCTTCATGGAAGCTGAGTCTGGTGGTGTTGAGTTCCTTTGTGAGGGAGAGGATAAGCTGGGTGTCGTCAGTGTAGGATACTATGCTGAGTCCATGCTGTCTGATGATAGCGGCAATGGGGGCCATGTAGATGTTGAAGAGTGTGGGGCTGAGCAACGATCCTTGGGGTTCTACTCAGCTGATAACTGTGGGTTTGGAGAGGAAGGGTAGGAGTCTGATTCTTTGGGTTTAGCCGGTGAGGAAAGAGCGGGTCCAGTCGAGGGCGTTTCCCAGTATGCCGGCGTTGTGGAGTCTGCCGATGAGTATGCAGTGAGAGATGCTGTTGAAGACTGCAGAGAGGTTAAGGAGGTTGAGGGCTGCCATGTGGCCCTGGTCGAGGAGAGTGCATATGTCATCTGTGGTGGCGAGGAGTGCCGTCTCAGTCCTGTGGTTGCTGCGGAATCCGGATTGGGATGAGTTGAGCATGGAGTTGGCTTCGATGAAGTTCGTCAGCTGGGTGTTGTTGATCTTCTCCGTTACTTTTGCCGTAGAGGGGAGGAGAGAGATGGGTCTGTAGTTTTTCAGGTCCGTCGGGTCTGCTGAGGGCTTCTCGAGGAGGGGCTTGACTTCTGCATGTTTCCAGTCATCGAGGAAAGCACCGGATTCTAAGGTGGCGTTGAAGGTGTTTCTTAGTTCAGGTCCTATGGCGGTGGTGGCTGTGTGGAAGATGTGCGGCGGGTAGGGGGTCCATGGGGGCTCCTGAGTGAATGCTTGTCATGGTCATGGTGGTGTCTTCAGTGGTGACCGGGGTCCAGGTGGAGATGGTAGACTGGCCGGCGTTGCTGGAGGTAGATGTGGTTTCGGTGTCTGTTTGTTGAAGTTCTCGTAGAAGGACTTGATCTTGAGATGAAAGTAGGAGCTGAGTTTGTTGCAGAGGTTCTTGGAAGGTATGACATCTGAGGCTTCACTGGATGGGGTTAGGTGAATTCCTGTATGACACTGAAGAGTTCCTTGGAGTTGCTGGAGTTTGCGAGAATTGTGTCCTGAATTAAAGTTCTTTTGGTAGATCTGATGCATTCGTGGTATTCTGTCATGGTGTTCTTATAGCTGGTCCATGTTTCCAGGGTTTTGCTGTTTCGCCATACTTTCTTGAAACATCTGCAGGTGTGTCTGGATTCTCGGAGGTCGGTAGTGAACCAGGTTGCTTTTATGGGGCACTGTCTGTCGGAGTTACAGATGGGGGTGACCTTATCTGCACAGTTGGTGATCCATCTGTGTAGTTCATTGGCTGCTTAGTTGAGGTTGGTCGTGGTAGGCTGAGGAATGTGGTTGAGGGTGGAGTTGACGTGTTCCTCTTTGACCTTGTTCCAATTCCTTTCCTATGGGCATGGGTTAGGTTTGTGAGCGGTGGTTTTGTCAAATAATAAGTGTATGCAGTGGTAAACCGTCCAAAGGGGTTGCGTGGTGTGGCTGAAGTGGATGTTGTTCCCTTCTGTGAAGATGGGGTCGAGGGTATGTCCTGCCTTGTGGGTAGGGGTGGTGACGAGCTGCTTCAGTCCGATGTTGGCGAGATTGTCCAGGAGGGCGGTGGAGTTGGGGTCGTTGAGTTTGTCGAGGTGGAAGTTCAGGACTCCGGGCGGTATGTAGTCCCTGGAGGCGATGGCATGGGGCATGATGAGGTCAGTGATGGTTGTGGTGAACACGGTTTGTGGTCCGGGAGGTCTGTAGGTGAGGGTCGTTCTGGGGTTGGACTGGATCTGGAAATGGAGGAGTTCCATGGGGATAAGGCATCGTTCATGCTGGATGTGGTGAGTAGGAGATAGTTCTTGTGCCCAATGGCTAGTCCTCCTCCTGGGTGGTTGGTGTGGTCCTACCTCTGGATCTTATATCCGTCGAGGATGGAGGTAGCAATGTCGAGGCAGAGAAGGCGTTGGTCCAGGTTTCTGCAAGGAAGGTGACATCTGGCAACAGGGTGTGGAGGAGGTCCCAAAATTCTCTCTGCTGGGAGCATACATTGGGGAGGATGCAGCTCAGGGGTTTGGGTGCACTGGTATCCATTGGGTGGCCGATGGCCGTGGGGAACCGCTTGTTGGTGAAGGTGTGGCAGCAGTGTCGGCAGGAGAACTTGCCGTGGATAGTATTCGGTGTCAACTGCTGCCAGTTGTTTTTTCCAGGGTTCAGTGCGTAAAGGGCAGCTGAGTTGTAGCAGAGGGAGGTTGGAGAACCAGGGTCACTGGCACTGGTCACAATCTGGTCACGGACGGGAGCAGACGGATCTACCTTTGGCACGCCAGCAGCGGGCCTGCTGCACGCTTCCGGTGGCAGTGCAAGTGCATGCAAACTCACAGGAAAAATTTAATATGTTCACACATGTATGACATATGTGGGGATATGCCTTGTGCACCATGTACTGCATTGCTGGAGTGTGGTGTTCACAGTCCAGTCAATAGGGATAGATGCCACCTATGAACTTACCTGAATTCCGGCACCCACGGAGTCATAGTCTTCGGGGTTCAGCTGCCGCAGTGTAGTGGGGACCTGGAGAAAGGGATCCACCCTCGAGACTGTTGGAGAGTAGCTGATTAGGGTGATTATGCACCCCAAATCCATTGTTTCTGAAGACTTGAGGCAGGTGGTCGGAACGCCACAGTCAGGTCATTGGAAACCTGCATCGTAATCCAGACGGTGGTCAGAACTCCTTGTACTGCCCCATGGAGGCTGTTTTTCTCTGACCGCCATCTTGGTGGTCAGAGAAAGGCTGTCAGAGTCGTCGGTCTTTCAGCACAGGAGGCATGCATCGTAATACGGCGATTGGACCAACCACTTCTCAACGAGACCGCAGCGGTCAGACCAACTCCAACAGGATCGCAGAAGCCAGTCCGAACAGCATCATAATAAGGCGCTATATCTATGCCAAAGAAAACTTTGTAATGATGACTGATTTCTTTAGATGAAATTACAACAAATATGTACTGAGGTTCATGTTCTACCTTTTTTCGTACAAATGTATTGTATTTTATTGTATGCTCAAAGCTTTTATGGTACGTGTTGCCAAAATAAAGTCATTTATGATGATGATGATATCCTTGTAGCCACATTGCATCTAATCTTGTAACCAACCTGTAAATTTCAATACACGGACCACATATAGTAGAGGGAAAGGTTTCCCATCGGAACAGCTCTGTGAGCTGACGGGAGAGCACTCCTTCCCATTACGTATATTTCTGGTGTTTTTACTTCCTTTGGTCAATGCGCTCGATTTCGCATTCGTATTTACTTTCATTTGTAGAATATCCTACAAAATCTAAAGAAAAATTGTCAAGGTTAGCGTTAGCAGCAGAATGGGTTGGGGGACTTCGTTCTCCCCATTCTGTCCAGAATGAACACCACCAGAGCGATCCTTTCTGATGTTCAATCCCAGTCGAAAGCAACAGAGCACAGTTTATCAGCGGGAAAAGGGGTCTCAAATGTGGTTGTTTCAAGAACGATGTTATAGCAAAGGAGGGAGGGAGCACAGGGAAATGGTGGTGGTTTACATATGGTGTGACAGGAAAGAGTGTAAGGGAGTCGGAATGCGGAGGATGAGAGGGAATAGCTGCATTTGGTAGAGGTGGGACATTCGTAGGATATGTTTTGTAACTTGTAGGATCCAGATAGGGAACAGAGGAAGAAAACATCGCAGTGAGAAGCATCACACCGAGAAGGTATTGGATAGTTAAGGGAAAATAATATTTAGTTTCTGTAAGAAACTGTATACCTATCTCTCATAGCATCTACATTGAGGTGTCATCATGGTTGTCTGACAAGTGAAGTACAGCGCAAAACATTCAGAACATACATTTTAATGGGACATGTGAAAGTCCTGGGTAAATGTTCGCCAATCTTTCCAGCCCTCTTCCAGCATGGCATGCTTGGGGTGGACTTTTTTGGACACAAACTACTCTGCCGCAACTCTCAGCCATCCCTCCACACTTCGTTAATCTCAAATGAGCCACCTATCAAATGCTATCACCAGCGCCAGTGGAACTGCCTTTTAACAAATCTTGAGTCTTGAAAGCGGCTGTGTCGATCAGACAACATATCAATGTGAGCTTTAGTTTACAGTTAAAGAACGTGCTTGAGACTTATTATCAATTTACAACGCACACAGCAGATGAAGAATCTACTTCTTTATTTGTAATTTGGATATAGAATTGTAGGTATCAGATATACAAAATGGTGTGTGTTAAATTGTGTACCCCTATCATTTAGCATTAGATGGGGAAGCTCTTGCATGGGGGATACTATGTCCAGCTCTTTGGGGGCAATCTCCTCACCACACTGTGACATTCACTACTTCTCTTGTTTTTTTAAGGGCTTTTTGCATTTGTTGAGTTGTATAGGTATCAGTAATTGCCCTACAAGTGCAAACAGGTCTGGTATTGTTGGTACTTTGGAGCTGATGAGGGCCTGTTGGAATAAGGGCCACAAGTCTTTTGAAGCAATGCAAATTATGTTGTTTCCTTAAAAATGTCCCCAATGAACGTCTAGCATTGTTTAGTCTTTGGTTAATGCACCGTATTTGTTGTACCTTCCCTTTCTCTGAATGAGTACAATGAATTCCTAGGTGTCTAAATGTGTTTGTCACCTAACAAAAATGCAGAGTCATCGATTAAAGCATCATCCCACCCTTGCAACTGCCAAGGGGCACAAGAAAGAATTCATTAATTTATTTTGAGGCCAGATATAATAGAAATCCTTCGATATTTGATCATACATTCCTCAGTTGCAAGCTAATTTATTTGGAAGTATATTTATATGTTGTTTCCATACTACAACACTCCATTTTCGATGGCACCTGCCTAAATCCAGGAGCACCCCAAACTTTCACTGCAACAGACACAATAGCAGTGCAATGGCATGAGCAACTAGTAGTGGGAACAGTGGGAATCCGTGTCAGATACCTCTTTCTAGGGTAAGACTCTTCTGATGTGGAGTCATGTGTCTCAACATATGGGGATTTAGAGTTGTAGTTCACACGTCTTGGCCAGAAAACCCCACCCCAGTTTGTAAATTGCATTGTCTTTCTCTAGAAAAGCCAGAACAATGGACTGCAACTACCATAATTTGAGTAAATCGCCAAAGGGAGACATCCTCACTAGGTGCCATTCCAGTTTTAAGTTTTCTTATTATTCATTTCCAAAGTACCTTTTAGTGTGTCCCTTTGCATGCCAATCAGCCTCAATAGTTACTTTAGACTTGATAAAAGGGGTGTTAATATTCCGATCTGAAGGAGCCTCTTGCTGTGTATTGTCCTATTTATAGAATACTAAATTGCTATCCTCCTCTGTGTGTACCTCCTTTGTGTATTATATTGCTAAAAGTGGTCAAATATGTAGGGGTAGATTGTTACCCTCCACAGGAGATGCGGAGGGCAGTTGAATGCAGATTCGGGCACACAGGGGACTCGCAGACACAGAGAAGTGGAGTGCAGTCTCCTAAAAGGTCAGGGGCGCCACATTGTCAGCAGGTTGTTCCACTATAATATTGTTTCCAAAATATCTCTTGACACAAAAATTGTGTCAGAAATATCATGTAGCCAGCAATATCATATGACGAAACACTGAAGTTCAGAATGAATTTCAAATACTTTAAATCTTTTTTATTATACATGTACAACATATTTTTTTACATTTATAGTTTTGCATAAAATGTTTTTACTATACACACATATTGTTGACTCCTTCAAAATCCAACACTGTTGCTACTTTTGCTTATTTTGGAGTGGGGTAATACATCTGACCTCTACAAAGTCCAACACTTTCCCTACTGCTGCTTAGGGTGGAGAGAAGAAAGTTATTCTGACCCATCCAAGTCCAACACTTTCCCTCCTGTTGTTCAGATTGGAGTGGGAATAGTAAATTTGAATACTCCAAAATCCAACACTTTACCTAATGTTGCCTATGTTATTTTATGTACTGTTATGTTATCAGTGTTTACACTTAGACATTAGGGTACCCAGGCACTCTATAGCATGTGTGAGGCCAGCCCTAGGGGCTTACTTGAAAAACCAGGTCTTTAGCTTTTTGCAAAGTCAAGAAAAGAGGAGGAGGCTCTGGTGTACTGTCAGAGGTCATTCCAGGCTTTAGGGCCCAGGTACGAGAAGTTGCAGCCCCCTGATCCGCATTTGTGTATGCATAGGGTGTGCTTTAGTGAAAGGTCAGCAAAGAAAATTAGTCTGGAAGTTTGGTGGAAGTGAATGTGGCTGTTCAAATAGGCAGGGTTAACATTGTGGAGTGGGAATAGTGATTTTATTGTGGGAATATTTAATGCGACCTCTCCAAAGACCAACACATTTCCTACTGGTGCTTACATTGGAGTGGTAAAAGTCCAACACTTTCCTTATTGTTGCTTATGTTTGAGTGGGAATAGTAAATCTGATCCCTCTAAAGTCCAACACTTTTCCTACTGTTTTTTGTGTTGGAGAGGGAATAGAAAATCTGACCCTTTCAAAGCTCAGCAATATTCACTACTGTTGCTTAGACTGGAATGGGAGTACTACATCTGACCTTTCCAATGTCTAACACTTTCCACACTGTTGATTAAGTTGGAGTTGGAAAAGTAAATATGACCCTCCAAAGTACAACATTTGCCGCCCTACTAATTTCTATGGAGTGGGAAAAATAAATCTGACCACTGCAAAGTTAAACACTTTCTTCGCTATTGCCTATGTTTGGTGTACATCTAGTGAATCTGACCGCATCAAAGTTCTATTTTCGTATGTGATTTTTAAAAACATTTTTACATATATTTTTTGTAATTTAATATTACAAGTTATTATTTTAAATTCAATTTGTATTACATTTTTGAGTTTTATTAAATTATGTTTAATAATATTAAAAAAATAATTTCATTATATTGCTTGTCATTATTTTGTTTATTTTATATTTGTGTTATTTAAAAATTAAATATATTTTGCTTCTATTGTAAAGTATATATTTTTGTTTTATGTTTGTCATTTATAACAATTTCTCTATATATTTTTCTGATAAAATTATTTAAACTTTAATATTTGTTTGAAGGTTATATATTTTAAAAGTGAATTTAATGTTTAGTGTTTAAAATTCCATATATTTACTTTTTAATGACAATATTTTTCCTTTCTTCATGTTGTTGTCAATATTGTTTAATTTAAATAAAAAGGATGCAAAGTTGGTTTTTGTGACCTCAATATTTTTTGGCAACATTATTGTTGGAATGCTGGAAATCATTGTTGGAAGTTACACATTTGTTAGCAGGGAAAGCATGTTGTGCATATTCTTAGGTCACATGGTAGGAGAAGCCTCCACATGTTCCATACTTTTTGGCAAATAGAAATAGTGGAATATAAGGGGGTTTAAGTCCCTTGGTGGTTAGCTATGGGGATATCTAATGGATAGAGGTTGGTATAATAAGGACTATCATGTTACAGGGATTTCCATGTAATCTTATGGGAAATGCTAACACAGGATGACTGTAATGTGTTGATAGGTCATGCTTGTGGTTCACGGCACTACTTATTTAAAAAAAGGATGTTTTGGGTTCTTGTGGGTTCTTCTGTGCAGTGTAATGCTTTGAGGAATTCGTATATGTTGTATTCAATGCGCACTGGGGATGCCAGTCCCCTTTATGTTTGCTGGGTTAGTGTGAGTCTGTTTTGTGCTTGCTTTTTCCTTGTGAATGTTTCTATTGTCCAATTTAGTTTTTTTAAAAACTTTGTTTTGCCTTGATATTTTTGTACTCTTAGGTGACATCTTTACACCTTTGCTCATTATCTTCTGAGCTTCTTATGGCTATGTCATTGCCTAGCATCTCATTTATGTCGTTCAGTCTCTCTGGAGGACAGGTTGTTGGGGAAGGTTGCCCCTATCATCTCTGCTCCAGATTACAGGGTAAGTTAAAAGAGGCGTGACCTGCATTAACAGAGATTTCTTATATTAGTAACCAAACCAGAAGAATACTTGCCGTGCCACTTCCAATTTGAAGTTGTTGCCCATATGATAAAGTTTTGAAAATAATCAAATATCGCCATTGCTCCCCCTCCAGTTGTGTAATGTGAGCCTTTAGGTGTTTCCTGAGTCTGACTACCATGTCTAGAGCAAAGCAATAACCTTCAGGGCATCCCATTTCATGCCTGTAAATAGTCTCATTCCATTTGTCAATCCCAAAGTACATTAAATGAACCATCATCATACATGGCTGGAATAAAATTAAGCAAGAGAGTTGGTTAACTACTCTTCAACTCTGTGCTGAATCTCATGTGAGATATAGCGAGGCATATAGAGGGTTCTAACAACTGACTTTAGTCAGATTCAGACAAACTGCTTCCCTTGAAGTTTGGCACCAATCTCAAATGTTGCCATACAGCTCTAACCTCCACTTACTTCTGAAAAAGTTATAAAAACTTGAAAGAGCATGGAGGCGGCATTACTTTACAAGGGACAAGGCCATTTACACGAACGCCTTTAAAAAATATCATGTAGCACTAAAGCTAGCAAAAACCTTTTATTTTGAAAGGAAAATCTCTGCTGCCTGAAATAAGTCCCAAGAAATTTTTCAAATTGCTAGGCAGTTCCTGCATCTCCAGGCCCTGCTTCTCCAGAACTGTGCAACAAGCTGTGAGATTGCTTTGGAACAAATGATAAAAATTCAAACCGCTTTACATACTCCCTGATTTTAGACCACAGTGGCTAGCCCAGGAAGATGTGTGCACATGCAGTTTAACTCTATCTCCCTAGAGGACTCGGAAAAGCTCATCTTGAGTTGTAAGTCGAGGTCTCCTGCTGATATTTTTTTTACCTTTGATCCTAGCAATGGCCATCAGGGTAGCCAATCCAGTCTAACCAACCTATTAATACCTCTGCATGGACAGTGCAGGATCCAGCATGATGGTAGCAGGCAAAAGTGTTTCCTTTATTTAAAAAAAAAAAATTCATAAGGTAGATTCTGCCCTGCTGTCCAAGTTTCACCCGATCTTGCTCCAGATGGCAACCTCAAAATTGTTGGAAATTTGGTTAATACAAAACTATCTGAGTATTTGGAACAATTTAGGTTGTTTTATCCATTCCAGTGAAGTTTTCACCTCCATTTCAGTACCGAGGTAGCACTCATGGAGGTGGTTAATTACATGAGATTGACATTAGATAAAGGAAAAATATCTGCCTTGATTTTATTACATCTCTCTGATGCATTAGACATGGTCTCCCACCGCATCTTCCTCCAGTGCTTTGTGGATATTGGAGTTGGGGGTCAGGCACTTGGGTGAATTGTTTGACTCTGGACCGGCTGTGTAAATGGCATCTTATTTATTGACTACTAAGGCTCTTAACCTTGGGGTGCTGGATGGCTTATCTTTGAGTCAGCTTTTTAAATTTCTATATGTCCCCATTTCCCCCTTTGGTGGAGTAATTTGGTGTTAAGATAATTTATTTATGCAGATGACACACAGCTGTCTATCTCATTTGAGAATTGGTCCTTAGAGGCTCAGGAGTTCTTCAAATCCTGTCTTGTGTCTCTACTTAATTGGACATGTGCCAGCAATCTTCAATGTAATTCGGACATGACAGAAATTCTGTTGTTTTGTTCTTCTTCTTCTTTATAGTGGAAGAACAGCTGGCTAGTCACCCGGCCACCTCCACCTCTACCTGCTTCAGTGGCTAGACCTTTGGGAGTGAAGTTTGAACAGCAGCTCTCATTTCAGCATCAAGTAGCTGCTGTTGGGTTCTTATGTTTGCACTGTTGCTGGGCCTTCACTCCTGGAATTGTTGTCCATACTCTTATCACCTTGAGACTAGACTATGTCAATCAATCAATCAATTACTTATAACTTTATTCCATAATTTTCAGTAACATAAAAGTCTACCACAAAGTGAGTTAAAACAGTTAAAAAATGTTAATGACTCCTCATATATAAAGTGCAATTGGGGCGAAAACAATTGTCCTGTAAGGTTGCCCCTGCACACTTTTCCTTATTTTCAATACCTGCCACATGTAAGAAGACATTGCACAGCATAAAAGTGGGGTGTGTAATTGGTGTAAAAATAAAAGTGCTGGCCTACATTGTCTAAAATTAAGTGTTTAAAAACAGATAAAATATACCTCTTCCTAGATGTATCGAAAAATGTAAAAAACAATATAATGTGCAAATTGGTGATAGGTGACACACTATCACACAGGCACATTACCAACTCAGATGTAGAATAAAGTTATCCAGAAATCCTACCATCAACGGTGACATATTTGCCCTGAATCAAGTCAAATTAAATCTATGTTGGTCATTACATACCAGGGTCAAATAAGAGTTCAAACTCTCCTGTGGGGTCATTCTAATATAGGTGACTATGGATGGTTTTATTCCCTCAGTCATCTATCTATCCCCTAACTATTGTATTGTTGTGCACATGGTTGTGGACGCGCTGCTTCAGTTCTTTACCTATTAATTTACTATATTCCGGATTGGAAAAAAGTTTTGATGAACCAATCGCCTCAGCCAAGGGATTTCCATTGTGTGGTTTAAATTCATTGCATCGCTGAGCATTAGTTCATTCAAACTAGTTTCCTCATGCGTCCAGATTTAATGCCAAAGCAAAATACAGGCTATCTTCAGTCTGTTGGAGAAGTACGGGATTCCCAATTCAGCATGGACAATATAATTCGACGTGCTGGAGGGGAAAGAAAAGATGAATTTAAGAAATGAGTCTTCATCTCTTTGTATACTTTGTACATTGACTATTTCCCATACCCCAGCCCCGTAAGAAGCCGCTGCCACTGCTTTATTCTGTATATGTTAAGGAGTTCCCCTATTGCCTTAAAGCCCAGTTTCTTTATAAATGTGGATATCATATTAATGGATTCCTCCATTTGCGCACATCTGTTGGCTATCATTGGGGACCACAAGTTCTTACTATCAAGGAGTATCCCAAGATGAAGCAAGGTAGGTGATTCACTCAACTTATGTCCTTCTGCATAGAAATCAGGTTTTGTCTTGGGTTTGGCCCCATATGTCATGGTGTACGTTTGGAACCATTTACTTTCAGGTATAGGTCCACCATGAATATTATGCAATTATTTATAAGGGCTTGTAACACCCTCCCAATTCTAGCAATTAATACAGCATCATCTGCATATATTATGACTGAGAAGGGACGGGAAACCAGCATCGCTGTATCTCTAGTAGATGGAGCAAAAATAAAAAGTGGGCTAAAACGCAACCCAGCCTGACCCCTCTTTTGATGTTAAAGCTAGCCAAACACTCACCCTCCCTTCCTTAAGAAAACACAAGCATTTGCATTAATTTACATTTGCCTTATGTAGTTGATGATTCGTGTTTTGAACCTCAAGTCCTCCATGATTTTCCACAGCCTTGAGTGCGATATGCATTCAAAGGCTGTGGAAAAATCCATGAAGGATAGGTATAGTGTTCCCTTTTCTGCCACTGTATACTTTCCTATGATGGTACTTAAGTTCAAGCATTGATGGACAGTGCTCAAACCTTTTTTGAACCCACATTGTTTATCCACCAATATATTTGCTACTGCCCAATCTTCCAATCTGTTAAGCAAGATATGCCCCATAGCCTTCTCAGTGGTGTCCAACAATGATATTGGAAATTAATTTTGGGAAAGGGATTTGTCGCCTTTTTTTATAAATCAGGATAATGATCCAAATTTTCCATAAGGAGGATGGACCAATATCTATAGAAGCATTATAAACATTTTGTGAACAGCGAGCCCAGAGATCTGGCTGTTCCCTATACAAGTTTAAAGGAGTCCGGACTGGACATGTGGCCTTTCCTTTACTACTCTCATCTAAGGATCTTTCTACTTCATGCAGGGTCTCTGCCTATGTCAATGTCTTGTCCTTGGGTCCACTGGGTTTCATAACTAAGAGTTTGCAGGTGATACAGAACATGTCTGCATGCATTTTCTGAAACGTCCCTCATCTTGCCTCTATCTCTCATCATGTCTTGGCCCTGATCAAGAAAAGGATACAGTTTGAAATCTTAGTGCTTGCTCATTATCCATTTTACTGCTCAGACACCTAGTATCTTTCCTATACTGTAAGCTATTTTCTTTAACTTACACCATAGCACGTTATCCCATAGTGCATCCGAGTACACATGCCACAGTGAGATCTCTTGTTGCTGCACCAAGTCTGCATGCCCTCGTGGATTCCTCTATGTCAGACTCACTCTCCCTGCATAGATTCCTATCTCTCTTTTGAAATTTTTAAAATATAAACCCATTTACTGTACGTTTGAAACATCCTACTTACGGAGGGTTCACACCTATTTTCATGTATCCCATATTAAATCTTACCTTTGTTGAAAGGGTTCTCATGTTAAGAAAAAGACTGACCATATTCTACTTGATGGACAGCCTGCACAAGAAGTTCAAGACATTTGTGACTCTTGATATTTTAGAAGGAAACTGCAGTGTCTTATTGACTGGAAGGATAACAAACTTTGTGACTGCTCTTGGGAACCAGCTGACCAGGTCCATGCCCCCTGTTTGATTAAACAATAACCTAACACTGCCAAGAGTTCTCAAGCATGTCCCCTAGTCAATGTGCCACCATGAGTTATCATGCAGCAGCGCCGAGTCTGCATGCCACCTTGGGAATCTCCATGGCAGCGATGACTTTCCCCTCACAGATTCGTCTCTCCAAGCACTGAATATAGGACTCTGTAGCATCCTCACCCAGCGCCGTCTTGCATTATGCAAGTTCCTGCATGCTGGTTCTTGGTATCTGCTCTATGTGGGAATGTTATCAAAATTTTGTATAATTTAAAGAAGAGGCACAATTTCAGTATTAACGATATTTAGATACTTTTTTTATTAATCCCTTATTTTTGATATTTCAGTTTTTGATCACTGCTCTTTCCCCATCCAAGATGGCACAATGATTTTATTACTACCTCATAGGATATGAGGTAGTAATAAAATCATTGTTCTACACTATAAAAAAGGTTCTTTATGAAGTCTAGTTGCGCTGCAATTGTTCATTCTGCTGCTCACTCACTGGACTCCATGAACATCTTCCATTCTCCAGCTATGTAGTCGCTGATTCCTGTCCTTGCTCAGCCTAACAGTTCTTCTGGTCTCCAGTTTTTACCTTCTTGCTGTGTTATTTTATGGAGCATTGCTTAACAGCAGCTAATAATCTAAGGCTGCAAGTCCATATTCTGACTTCTGAAAAGCGTTGCTTTGTCAGTCCCAAGCCATATTACAACAAGGGTCTCTGGATCCTCCTCTGCTGGGTTGGTAGAGCTGAAATGTGATAGCAACTCTAGGAAGCTGAATTGGATACATGTCAGGTGCATTTTACTTTCAAGCCCTGCATTTGTCCCTCTGATAGGTCAAAGATGGGATTTATAATCACTAATTCCATTGCAAATGCACTAGTCGGGACTATGCCATTGGTTTCAGATGGCAGTTATCTCCTGGATGATTTCACAGCCTTTCTTGCTGAATTCAGAAGAATGATTGACCTATCAGACAACACAATATCTGCCCAGTAAGCCATCTTAGAGCTGTGCCAAAGATTGACGGACCTTCAAACAAGTATTTCAAGATTCAAGGCTTTAGCAAGAGAGTTAGATTGGACTGATTCTACTCTCTTTACCCTTGTTCAGAAGTACCTCACAGACAATCTCAAAGATGACCTTGCCATAGTTGTGAGACCAACTACCCACCCAAAAGACCAGCTCATTACAAGTAGATTTATCCACTATCATCCTTCAAGAGCACTCTGCCCAACAGATGTGTTTTTGGCAGCAATTCCTAAAATAAAACATTCCTAAAGAGGAGGATTTTCATTTTCCCTTCTGTTTGCCCAAGCATGGAGTCAGCTTCCACACATTCTTTGTGGCACCAACAATAAACAACAGTTTCATAAGCTATTAAAAACCTGGATTTTTGCTTCAGCATAATGGATCATAGCTTGCAATTTCTGTTTCTCTTCTAGCATCAAGGCACTACCAAGAATACCTGTGTGCTTTAGAAATATTTGCATTCATTCATGAAACCTATCGTTGTGTCAGGACTCTATATAACACAAAATGAATATTAGTATAAGCCAAAGCATCTAATTTCACACATTGCTATTATCGATAGCAATTAGTAAAAACGCTACCTAACAATATTTTGTAATTTTTTTTTACAGAGTTTTATATAGTGCAAACTTGACCCAAATCGGGTGTCAGAGCGCTTTACATGGCACCAGTTGAATTACATTTTTGTTAGGCAAGGGAGATTAAGTGATTTGCCCAAATCACAGGATGTTTAGCGTCATTGCCGAGAATCGAACCCCAGATACGAGGTCGACTGCCCTAGCCATAAGGCCAACTCCTCTCCCCTATGCCTATATTATTGTTAGTCTCAAAATGTGGTATTGGCTGAATAAACAGTACCAACTCTCACTTGGTATATCAAGTTATGTTTTATTCCTGCATAAATCCAAGAATCTCTGAGATTTCCAGATGGATCTATGCTGTCCTGCATCCTCTCCAAGGACATGTCTTTGTGTCTTTATATCTTTTTCCCCAGTGATTCTCTATGAAGAGGGAAGGGGAGTTATGTGTGCAGCTATTCACATCTACATTACTGCATGTGTAATGCCCAAGTTAGAGACATATCCAAAGAACAAAGTTAATTATTGCACACAGTTTCATAAACAGCACACTGAAAGATCTCATCTCTGCTGTGTTTCTGTAATTTTTGTTACTGCAACTAATGTCAACACGTTTATAAAATAATATGGAGATCTTGCATTCACTGTTCACTATTATAACAACTTAAAGCAGTAGTTTCCCAGGCCCTAAGCCTTTCACACACATATTCTAAAGCAGTAGTTCCCAAACTTTTGACTCCTGAGGACCCCCATTGAGTCACCACTGAAATCCGGGGACCCCCAAGCAATTTGTAGGATTTAAATTTCAAACATTACAACAGTCATTTGAAAAAAATAAACACACCTGTGCACACAAAAAATACTCTAATTACTAAGGATTTTAGGGGCATATTTACAAGCCCCTATCGCCATAGGAATGTCACTTTTTGCGATGTTCCCGCGGCGATAGGTGCTTCGCCTTATTTACCTGTCAGCGCTAAGCCACTCAACTTGGATGAATGCTGCCTTGTAAATAAGGCCCCCTTTCACGTAATGCTTAGAGTGAAAGGGGTGGGCAGTGGGTGTTGCAGTGGGCGTTTCACTGCAACACCCATTGATTTCGACGACGCCCCTGTTCACAAAGGCAGCGTGAAAAGGAGGCAGCTCCGAAATTAAGACCAGGGAAAACATGGTCTTAACTTGGCAAAACGAGGAGAAATGCTTTATTTCCCCTTGTTGTTTCTTTTTCCATGTGTGGTGCCTTGTGCAGCACACAAGGAATAAGCAAAACGCCTTGGATTGTTTATGTTCAGGAAGGTGACAATTCCTGCACATAAACAATCTTAAAAAAAATCTTTAAAAAAAAAAAACATTTTATAACTTTCATGTGTGCTGCATTAAGCAGCACACATAGAAGCGACAAAACAGCATTTCAAGATTGTTATTGTGCAGGAAGGGGGGCCTTCCTGTACATAAACAATCTTTCCCTGCATGCAGACATCCTTGCACTATGGTGTTTATTGGACAATGACCGATGGATAACTTCTGTCTTGTATGCTTCATGTGTACCTAATAATCAGGAGAATGTTATTATTAAGACCTTGTATATCTGTTAATATTTAACTGTAATGTTTACTATGTGTTTGTGATTATTGATATGTTATTGAAAAGGCTCTATGAGCATGAACAGCAGCTAAGTGGGTTTGAAATAATAACCAATGCTGCAGACCATTTTGCTTCCTGGTGTTATTCTTCCATGTCTAAAGTGGGTGCTGAATTTCCATCTTCATATATCTTCGGGGAGATAACTCTTGTTCAGAAGCACTTGAACTCTTGAGAGATAAGTACATTATTTGTTTGAGTTGCATGCAAACCCATTTTTGTGAGTTTTGACTTGCCCACACTTTGTATACCTCCCTCAGCCAGCTGATTTCATTTATTTCCTCATCATCAACATCACAAATTATCAAGCCTGGGTAATATTTAAATTGCACTGGTGTAATTTGTGTCATTTCAGAAAATGTGTGGTCTGCCACTTACGCAAAACTCCTGAAATGAATTAATTATACCATATTGTGTAA
Organism: Triturus cristatus; assembly: GCF_964204655.1. Taxonomy (NCBI): domain Eukaryota; kingdom Metazoa; phylum Chordata; class Amphibia; order Caudata; family Salamandridae; genus Triturus; species Triturus cristatus. The sequence continues at coordinate 390,908,875 of NC_140584.1, forward strand.
CTATGCTCCATTCTCAGTAAAAAAGCAAGAGTGTTTTAAGTGGTTGTCCATGTTGCGTTTTTGGACAGTCACTTCACGGCCATTAGTTTTGGTACTCTTTTTACTGGGAGTAGTGTGGAAATGCTAGATGGCAGGAAATTTGAAGATCTCTGCATATTCCAGAAGTTCCTTCACAGAAGTGTGAATAAATGTGTTTTTGTTTGGCACAGTTAGAGATTTGCAAGGGTTCTGGGTAAGAAAACTTTGTGAGATCCATGCAAGTCACACCACTCCTACTTCCCTTAGGTATATAGTTTTCATAAATGTCTGGTTTTGGTGGATTTCCCTGGGTTGTTGCTGAGCTAGGACCCAAATTCCTCAGCTACCCACACTGTAAAAAAAAAAGAAAAAAGAAATTCTAGGTAAAATGCCGTGTTTTGGGGTGTTTTGTGGCAAGGGTGCCAGTCCCAGCCACACAAGTATGGAATCACTTACATTGGGAAACATGTGGGAATACAGAATAGTAGGATCTTCATTACCAATTTGATTTCTTTGCATTTTTTGGTCAAACGTAAGAAAGAAAACATTTTGCAAAATGCCCTCTGAATCACATGATAGTATGCGCAACAACCCTGAATTCATGGGTGTATAATCTCAGCATGTTGTGCACATTTCTAAAATACATAGGTTTCCTTCACACCCATTTGTCATTAATTAGATTTTACCATATGAACTGTTGGACAATGAAAATTATTATAAATTGCAGCTAAGTTATAGACTCTCATTATTGCTCTTTTTGAAAATCCTACAAACCGTATATATCATTGTGACCGGAAGGTCTATAGGATGTGACAATCTGTTGCTTTTGCAAATTGGCCATTGTGACAAAAGATCTCAGATGAAAAGGTTGTCACCGATGACTATTTTTATTCCTACTCATTTTCATAATTGTTTTATTTCAATTATTAGTTTTTGGGGGAAAACCTTGAGTTATCCACACAAATTAGCCCTTGCTAATTTTGTCCTACTTTGCAGAAATATATAGTTTTGTAGGATAACCCATGGGTTTCGTGCATGTTTCCACCACAAACTGCAAGTTGGTTGAATTCACCAGAATTGGGTACCGTGGGCTACATCTTAAAAGAATGTACAAAAACTGTTCTGAAAAGATTGTTTTTTAAACAACTCTGCGCGTTTCTGGAAGCTGGGAAGATGATAAGTCCAGGACAGAAAATATGTCATTGATGTCATTTAAAAAAAAAAAAATACTCTTTCCTGCACAGCACTTTTTCAAATTTTTCACAAAAAAACCTAAATTCATCTAATTTGGCTACTTCCGGGGTTCTCTCTATGGAGTTCCACAAACCCTTCATATCTTTAGTATACACAGTATGTTTAAAAAGAAGGACTCAAATTTGGTCTCGACACCTTTTGCAGAAAAAAGTTGCAAAGGCCTGAACGCGAAATGCCCTGAACATCAAAAAAGGTTTCAGCACTAGGGATGGAACAGCATCAGCAGCTAAAGGGTTACATCGCACAATGTGAGAACCATTTTTCATTGTTTCTAGAATATCTAAAATCTTTGGTTGCTTTGATACTTTCAACTTGCAAATATTTTTTGTTATAGTTGTGTTGCATTTATTGAAAAACATGTTTGTTGGCATATTAGTGATGTTTCTTATGGATTGAAAGTATTTTTCATTTATAAACAAAGGTTGTTGTTCAAATAAATACTGCATTGAATATGGAGTCTCCCATGTTTACTTTAAAATCTAGTTTCCCAATTGTCTGAACCAACCAACATTTTTCTCAATAAAGCATGTAAATGCATATAAATGCAATATATTCTGCAGTACATGGTAATAATTCAAATTCTTATACCGGAATTAAACTGTACACAGAGTCTCACTTGCTCAGCATTTCCTGATGAGCACCTAAATTATGCATATGAAATATTCCAGCTTCATTATTAAAGAGATTCAATGGAACCTTATGTGACCTAATTAATGCGAGGGAATTTGTAAAGTGAATATAGATTTCAACTTTTCCTGTTGATGTCTACGATTTTCATTGAATGAAAAACAGGAGAAGTCATATTTGATATTGAATATATTTCCTTGCCATAATAATTAATTCATTGTCTATTACTTTAAAGATTCCTTGCAGATGATATGTATTTGACCTGTCAGCCTTAGGGTGGTCTTCCCTCACACTTTTTGACTTCTACCCTCCTGTTTTGCTGAGTTTGTTTATGTTGATCTTAGGACTCTGTGCATTTCACGACTGCTAACCAGTGCTAAAATGCTTGTGCTCATTCCCTTAAACATGTTAAAATTAGTTTTCAGCTGATTGGCATATTCAATTTACTTAAAAGTCCCTAGTAAGTGGTTTACCATATACCCAGGGCTTGTAAATGAAATGCTACTGGTGGGCCTGCAGCACTTATTTTATCGTCCACTTAAATAGCCTCATAAACATGTCTCAGGCCTATCATGTACAGTCTGTAGTGCGGTTTAAACTGCCAATTCGATTTGGCAAAATGAACCCTTGCCTGGCCTAATTCTCCCTTTTTAGTACATATAAGTCACCCCGATGTTATGGGCTAAACACCTTAGGCAGGGTGCATTGTATTAAATACAATTGGACAGCTCTTGTTCCTTATTATGCCAGCACTGGCAGAAGTTCTTGATAGGTTGGACCAACTCTTCCTTCAATCTCAGTTCCACTCCCATAAGTTCTCCAATCTTCAGTAACCACCCAGTCACAGGATATAACGTTGAAGCTGAAGTGTGACTGAGACTATCCCAAGAAGGCTGCAAATCCTGGAACAAAGCATGATGTAATTGATATTTCAAATCCTAAAATCCTGGAAGTTCCAGTACATATATATTAGAACATTGGAATGTTGCGAGCTCCATTGAAAACAATGGAGTGCTCTGGGCTTCCCAAAGGCCGGTAGAAGCCTGGAGTTCCAACATTCTAATGTTTGATCACAGCTGTAAACAAATTGCCTCATGGAGCCCACTCGGCCTCCATGAGGCCTTTGATTTACAAATTAGAACATTCTGCCTACTAGGGGCGAAATGTTCCAATAGAGCCCTCCGTAGCAGCCTCTACCGCTCATTAAAGGCCTGCTCCGTTGTTAAAGGCCATTGCCTTCGGCTCAGGCCTTTAATGCTGGAGCAGACCTTTTATGGCTTGGCTCTAAGGCTATATTAATTCTGGAAAGCATTTCATAATTGGAGTGGTTGTACAATTCATGTCTTGGCATATTATTTATTGGTTTCTGTGCCTCAAACAGGTTTTTTTTACCAATGATTCACCATTATCTACTATTGTCACAATGAAGGCTTGGTTTAACATACCATTTGCGCTCGTTACGAGCCCTTTTTAACTCAGAAGAAAGGGGTGCGACAACTGGAGGCTTACTCACCCACATTAGAAAGTGCTAACATTGATGCCTCAAATGTAAATTACATTTAAGACCTCCGTTTATTGCTACTGAACGTCACGTGTTTCTGTACCCACATAAACCGTAGCATCAGTCTGCTGTCACTAAATTATATTTATACCTTTCTACCAGTTGTATTGGACATATATGATCCAAGTACACAGTTTGGAAATGGTGCACACATTTTTCAAATGGAACTGGTGTGGATTTACTACTTTTAGAATGCTTTATTTTCTCACAAATGTTACATTGCAACACATGTTGTTTAGTCAGTTTTTCCAATAACGGCCATCACTAATACTCCTATAGGATGTGTAACATTGCAGTTACCCAAGCATGCATATAGCCTATTCCTTCATGAGCTTCGTTTGTAAATCTGGTAGATTCGTTTCGATAGTATGTTCTCCTATTTTAGATATTCTTACAGTAGGGAGCCCACCTTGTCCAAGGAAGTAGTTATACTTCACTGGAAAGCCTGGAGGAAGGATTCTTTCTTTATGTGATGATTGGAATACTGAATGGATGTCCAGGTCACTTTGGTTTTCAACTATCGGGTCATTGCAGCTACTTTACAAACCTTAACGTTTACTGCAGATTTTGCAGCTTGTTCTGTTGTAGAATTGCATTTAAATTGAACACTCTCACTCTGGTGTACCAGCATGTGCTGGACTCCCACTAATGAAAGCTGTGTTGAAAAGAGCTGTTAGAGCCCAAAACTGTTTAGCTGTTATCATCTTTCCTTGTTAGTCTTTGTATCCATACGTTTCCCAGTACTTTAAATCAAAATCATATAATTATTACTGTTGGAACTGATGTTTCTGTTTTCTGCAGGGCTAAAAGGAGTGCATTTAATTTTGCGATTTGTGTAGTTGAATCTCCTGAGGGCTTCCTGTGTATGCTATTTATTTTAAATTTAGAACTTTAAAACATTCCTTTTCTGTCTTGTAGAAATTCTTCTGGCTTCAATGAAAGATCATATTCAAACTGTATATCAGTTCTAAGCAGACTCACTGCAACTGTATGCAAGAAATGTGTAATGCTTGTGAATTTGGGGTACTTGCCTTAGTTGCAGCTGCAGCTTCCTGAGATTACATTGGTGTTATTATGATTCATTTATTTCCTTGAGATTTGGGCCACTCCTTAATCTTTGTTGTTTGTATTGCAGTGAGTATATTTTTTCTATCAGACTAAATCTCTCCTTTCTAAATGTATATACATATGACATATACAATTGGTGCGGTCCGGCATTCGTTGCACAAAATATATGTGTACCTTGATTGACTAGGTGCTATCTTAATCACCAAATCAAGTTTATTATCTCTTGTTTGTAAGTGTGCAGAAGTATTCATGCCTCTTCGAAAATCTTGGAGTATCTGTATATGTTCCTGTTTCCATTCCTTTCTACAAAATGTAGGTGTAATCAATTGATATCAAATTTTTACTGGCATAAGGTCTCTAGTATGTTCTGCCGAAATTCAAGAATTCCATTATTGCTGTACTTCCCATAGAGAATTTGAACGTTCAAGAGACACACATTTTAAGAAGAATCCAGGGGCGAGTGCTTTCCCTACACAGCGTAACTTGTATCTTAAAATATTAACATATAAAAAACTGTTTGGATTTCTTAAAACTCAATTTGAGTCCTGCCTCTTTTAAAGTAGTAACTATTTTATCAGCATGTTGTAAATGTTCTTCTGGATTATCGTATGTAATTGATATTATCCACATATGAAACTGCACTTAAATCACATTATAATATCTCAATTATTGTTTTTTTGTTTTTTTTTAAATTATTTTTATTGCAGGAATCAGTAAATCGTTACATAATCGGCCAGCATTATATATCAAGCAAGATCAATGAGACACAACCCTCCGTCCCCCCACTGTGAGTCGCTTACACAGCCATTTAGCCCACAACCCTAGGGTCGGGCGGCGGAATTCAATGGGGGCTCAGAAGGATGTCGAAGCTGGCCTGGATGACCCACTGTCCGTCATCTGCTTTTCCAAACAAGCCTATAAACCCAAAAAGAACACCCCACCCTTAAAACGCTACAAACCCAGGAAAACCCACCCACCCCCGCCATCAGTGCACGGCAACAACCGCAACAGGATCTACTAAAGGACCCATGGGGAGAGCAACAAAGCTGAAAAGTGCAATCGTCTATCGGGACTCGGGGCGAGCCGCTTCCTCACGTTCAGAGTCGCTGGGGGCGCAATAATCCCTAAGGGCCTGCACTAACATCTCCCATTCCAGCGCTGCCTCCTGTGCCTTCTCATTACGCTGCCTACAAGCTAGCTGGTATCTTAGCGTGCTCTCCCCCGCCGCCCACTTCAAAAGTTCACTGTGCCACCGGCCTCCCGTCGGACCAGCTCGTGCCTTCCAGTTCCTGGTCACCTCCCGTTTAGCAAGGAGCAACCCCAAATCAATGAACTTGCTAGATATTTTATTCTTGGGGGTATGAGGGAACCAGTGCAGGAGACCCACCGCCGCGTCAAACGATAAGGATCTCCCCGTCGTCTCCTCCAGGGTCTTACCCACTTCTACCCAATAGGATGTCAATCCCGGGCAGGCCCACAGCATGTGGAGAAGGTCCTCCTCCTGGGCCGGGCACCTGGGGCATGCCGCCGAAGTTGTAGCAAAATATCGCCTGATTTTCACCGGGGTCAAATATGCTCTATGGAGCACGTAGTAGTGGACCAATTGAAAGCGGGCGTGGCGTGTGCCCTTCCAGGCTCGCCGCACCAGCTGGGACCAGGTCGTCTCCGGGATCTCCTTGCCAATGTCCTCCTCCCACCGGTTTCTCAGGGTGGTGAGGGGAGCCAGCCCCTCATTGATCAGCCTGCCGTAAAGGCAAGTGACCGCCTTTACCGTGCCCGCAGACATCATCACGTATTGGCACACCGGGGATAAGGGAGGTTCCTCCTGCCCGCATCTCCAGTGCGCCTGGATCGCTCGAACAAGGGCCGAGTGCAGCAAAAAGTCGCCGCGGGGAATCCCGAAGCGATCAATGAGCTCCTGGAAGGGCAAGAGCGTCCCGTCCTCGTATAGATCACCGACTAGCTGTAGACCGGCGTCCTCCCAGGTCGCCAACCGTGACCAATCGCCCCCATGGGGCAAAGCCGTTAGCATCCCCAGAGGTATTTCAGGCGCATACGGTGTCCTCAGGTGGCCCCGGGCGTGAGCTCGGTTCCAGCACAGGCGAACGGTCCGCTCCTCCAGTGACAAGTCCTGCAAGGCCAACCGTTGTCTCATCGCTATGAAGGAGAGAACATGCCTGGCCATGCCCGTTCCCCTCCTGTCTTCTGGGCCTCGGAACTCCCGGGCGATCTCCTGGGTGAAGGCCTGGAGCTGCGCCGCTAAATAATATTTTTCGAAGTCCGGCACCGCAAGCCCACCCTCCTCCTTCGGCCTCAGCAGGGTCTTGAGGGCCACCCGCCGGCGGCCCGAGCCCCAGAGGAATCCGACTATCATTGATCGTAATAGGCGAAACGTGGCCGGTGGGACCCAGAGCGGTAGTGTCCGGAAATAATACAACAACCGGGGAAGCGCCACCATTTTAAGCAAAGCGATCCGCCCTGCCACCGAGAGCGGTAGCGTGGCCCAAAAGCTCATACTGCCTCGAAGTGCTCGAATGCCCCGGGTAATGTTCCCCTTCAGGAGGTCAGAAGGTTCATGGTAGACATACACCCCTAGATACTTAAAGCAGTCGGGTTCCCATCTAATCTCCCTACCTAGAGCAGGGGTAGGGGTGCCCCTGCGGACCGGGAAAAGACAGGTCTTAGTCCAATTCACTCGGAGGCCCGAGACCTCCCCAAACTCCGTGAGCGCCGTCGCAGCCCCATGTAGGGCAGCGAGCGGGTCTTCTAGGAAGAGCAACAGGTCGTCTGCATATAGTGAAATGTAGTGCGGGCCCGAAGGAGTCCACAGGCCCGTGTAATGGGCTCCCGACCGGAGATGCAGCGCAAGAGGTTCCACCGCCAGCGCAAAGAGCAGTGGGGATAACGAACACCCCTGCCTCGTGCCTCGTTCCACCGGATATTGTGAGGAAATCAGCGGTCCCGCCCGAACCCTGGCTGACGCCGAGGCGTACAGAACCCTGGTCCACCTGATGAAGCCCTCCCCGAGGCCAAACCTCCGTAGCACAGTACAAAGGTAGTCCCATTCCAGGCTATCAAAAGCCTTCTCTAAATCCACTGATAGGACAACCGGGCACGGGGCGTCCACAAGCGGGTCCCCCAGCAAGCGGAACAACCTGCGAATGTTCATGGTCGTGTTACGCCTGGGGATAAATCCAGCCTGGTCCTCATGTACCAAGGAGCTCATGTGTCCGAGCAGCCTCGAGGCCAAGATGCTGCTCAGTATTTTGTAATCCACCGTCAGCATCGATAAGGGACGGTAAGACCCCGGATCGGATGAATCCCTTCCGGGCTTGAGGAGCGGGACCACCAATGCCTCGCACATCGAGCCCGGGAGACGCCCAAGCCTCTTTGCCTCCCTGTATACTACCAACAACCTAGGGGCTAGGAGATCAGCATAAGCCGCATAGAACTCCACAGGAAGGCCGTCCAGGCCCGGGGTCTTATTTCTCGCCATCTTTTTAATGGCGCTACAGATCTCTCCCAGTTCTATGTCGGACCCCAAGGCTTTCGCCACGTCCTGCTCCATTGTTCGGATCTCTAGAGGCCGCAAATAATTATCGAGCAGGTCAGGGTCTCGGACAGAGCGACTGCGGTACAAGCGCTCGTAATATTGCCGGTAGCAGCTCAGAATCGCAGGCTGGGTGTACACCTGGGTTCCGTCTGCCCTGCGCATGGACGTCGTCAGTGAGGACTGCCGCGTCGGGTTGGCCAGCCATGCCAACAGCGCGCTCGACCTATCCCCCTCTGCAATGGATCGAACCGTATAGGCCTTATAGTCAAAACAACGGAGCCGTTCGACCTCCGCCGCCACCGCCTCCTTCGCCTCCGCCGTGCGTGCATGTAATACGGGGCGCCCGGGGCGGCGTAATTCCAGCTCGCGGAGTTTTCGATCCGCTGCCTCTAAGTCGGCGAGGATAATTCGCCTCACGCCGACCTGTTTAGAAATGCAGTACCCCCTCACCACCACCTTAAAAGCGTCCCACTCTAACGCTCTCGAGCTCGCGGTGCCACCATTGGACGCAAAGTACTCTGAGATCGTATCACCTAGGTCCGCCCTGAAAACACTGTCCTCAAGGGTCTCGGGCCGTAATTTCCAGGTGGGCACCGCAGGCACCCCGGGAAACCAACGAAGGTCCAACAGGAGGGGGTTATGGTCAGAAATGGTCCTGGTCAAATATTCAGACCGGACCGCTGCTGAAACCAGTTCGGGCGAGCCAAGAAATCCGTCCAGTCGAACGTGCAACTCATGGAGGCTCGAGAAGTAGGAGTAGTCCCTAGTTGTGGGGTGTTGCGCCCTCCAGATATCCGTGAGACCCCAGTGAGTCTGCCAGTCCCTACGATCCCTAGCCAAGCGCCGAACCGGAGAATCGGGGAGGGGTGGGTGCGAGCGGTCAGTGTCTACATCCACTACTGAGTTGAAATCTCCACCGAGCAGGAGGGGCCCGGAGAGGCAATGGGCCAACGCGCCCGATAACCTGGAAAGGAAGGCAGTCTGGTCTACATTAGGAGCGTACACACAGCAAACGTTTAGGTCTCTCCCTCCCAAAGTCCCCGAAATGGCCACATAACGCCCCTCTGGATCTATCACTGTGTTCGTGACCTGGAAGGGAACCCCAGCCCTAACCCAGATCAGCGCCCCTCTGGCATATGCGGAGTACGAAGTGCAAAAGACCTGCCCCCTCCACCTACGCTGTAACGCCGCCCCTTCCGCCTTGTTCAGATGAGTCTCCTGCAGCAGCGCCATCTGTATCCCCCTACGCACTAAGTAAGCGTGGACCTTGTGACGCCTGGACATAGTATGAAGCCCCCGTACGTTCCAAGTAACACATTTCAGATTAGCAACATCAGCCATTGTCCCATATTGTTCTCGCAAAGTCTCCCCATCGGGGTCCCAACAAAGGAAGGACATCGATCCTCTCAGCACTGATGGCGGCCATTTTCCCCAACCAAAACTTAACAACCCAAATATGAACCAACTCCCCAGCCACCCTCCCCAGAACAGGACCCAAATAGCACCATCTAGTTCCCATCCAAACTATACCCTCCAACAACTCACTATACCCTGCTAATCCTGCGGTCGCCACCGTAGGAAGGCCTTAAGGGCCAGGTGCGGGCCGGGCGGAGGCAGTGGGCCCTCGACGCTCAGGCCACCAGGACTATAGCAAGCCCAAAACAGTGTCACAGAGAAACCCCCTCGGGGCAAATCCGGGGCACCCCACCCTCCCGTCCCCGGGAGTCAGCATCTCTTATCAACACCCGCCACCCCCCCGCCGGGCCCCCACCCAAAATGAAGTAGCTCACCCCGTTACCCCTGTCCATCCAGAAGGTCCTCCACTGATTGCGGTGTGATCACCGGCGTATGGCCACTGTCAGGCACGGATTCCTCGGAGTCCGTTGGACCCCCCTCGTCATCAGGGATCGCTTCCTCCACAATGGCAACGTCCCGTGAACCAGACAGCGCCGATAGCACCTCTAGTACTCCCTTCCGCTCCGTGGATGTCTCTGCAGTTGAGGGACCTCCCGAGCGGCCACGGCGACCCCGAATCCTCCTGGTTCGCCGTCTCTGCTCCGGCTCCGCCGTCTGTGGAGGTGAGGAGCCGGATCCACCTTTCCCCGCTCTATAAAGTTCAAGCCAGTTACAAACATCCTCTGGGTTATCAAAGAACTGAGTTTTGTCATCGACAATTATGCGGAGCCTCGCAGGATAGAAGAGCGAGTACTGGATGCCCTCGCTCCGGAGCTCGCGCTTAACCGCCAGGAAGGAAAACCGTCTGCGTTGAGTTTCATAGGTGTAATCCGGGAAGATGTTCACCTGGCTGTTCGCCACTTTAAATGGCCCCTTATGTCTGGCGGCATTGAGGATGAGGTCTCTGTCTCTAAAGTGCAATAACCGCGCCACCACCGGTCGCGGGGCACGTCCCTGCTGCGGTGGCCTCGCCGGGACTCTATGGGCACGCTCCAGGGTGTAGAAGGAGGATAGACCCTCCGGGGCCACCGTGTCTCGGAGCCAGGCCTCCAGATATGCCACCATGTCGCCATCCTCAATCTTTTCCGGCAGGCCCACCACACGGATGTTGTTCCTCCTGTTACGGCCTTCCGCATCCTCCGCTCTCTGCTCCAGAACCGTAATCCGGGATAAAGCATCCTTCATAGCCGCAGCCAAGGTTCGCTGTGCCGGCTCCAAGGTTTTCACCGAGCTCTCCACTTCCTTGACCCGGTCTGAAAGTTTGCCGTGGTCCGCTCTAAGGAGACCTAGGCTCGTCGCTACCTGAGCAATGTCCTGCTGGAGGGCCGAGCGCGTGGTCGCTATTGCCTCTAAGACGCGATCAAATTGCTGCTGCAGTGGTGCACCGCCAGAACCCTCCGGGCCCCCGCGTTCCTCCTTGTCCTGGGTCTCCGAGTCCGAGACAGCTGGGGTAGCCCCTTTGGCGCCTCTAGGTTTCCCCATGTCGCCGGCCGCTCTCCGCGCGGGTCCCGGAGCGGGCGTCCCCGAGTGCAGACGCCGGCTATGACTCCCTCGGGCACTGGGCCTCGGGTCGAGTGCCCGAGAACCCCGTCTCCAGGGCCCGTCGGACCGTCTCAACCTTGGCTCGCGCCACCAACACGTCGTCCGGGGGCACCGAGGAGGAGGCGGAGACAATCGTCGCCAGGTCGGGCAGGCCCGCACGGCCGATAGAGTCCCGGAGTGCGTGTCACCAACTCCACCGGACGATTCGCGGCCCCAAAGAGTTGCGCCTCCCATGGAAGTGGGTCGGCCAGGGGAAGGTAGCCAAGTGCGGTGTAGGGAGTAGGGCCACCGTCGGGACCTCCAGACGTCCCCGTGTGGGATCCGCTATGGTGTGGGCATCCGCCCATCCAAGTGCAATCCCTGTTAAAAGAGAGCGCTCTGACCGATGTCCAGCTCCATCCCCCACTGGGAGACAGCAGAGCAGGGGATGCGCCGCCGCCAACGATGTCCCTCCAGTCTAATGGATCCGGCCACGGGGACAAAGAAGTTCGGGCGCCATGTTGGGTCGCACTCCGCAGTTCCCCAAACTGCGATTTTCGCCGGGTCACCGCTCGTGCCGATCGCGCCAGAGGCCCCGGCAGGTCTCCGTCAGGCCGGTCAGCAAAATGCGGGGGCTGGGGTGCCCCGCCGCCGCCGATTTACAGGATAATCACGGGCTCAGTCCCGGAGCCGAGCTCTCAGGCGACCATCACCATCGGCGTCCAAGCCACGCCCCCAAAATATCTCAATTATTGTTGCTTAAAATACCCCAGCACTATTTTCCATCCATCTGCTATGTCTATGATTTTATATTATGTGGATGTTATTTCCATCATTAAACATGTGCTACATTCCTTTGGTACCACATCTCTTTTGCAATGCAAATTCAAACTGTGAAAATCGGACACTGTTCTCCAAGAATTATCTGTTTTCAAAACCAGGTAAACAGGGGTGGTCATTGAGAGATTATCTGTTTTACGGGAACTGGACACCCTCAGTTGAACATTATATTTTTAATATATTGTATGCTTGGTTATTGTTAACTTTTTATTTTACATTGTATGTGCCACCCTGCATCTGTATCGTGCCATGAGAGAGACCTTTCGATGTTGATTCATTGGTTAATCTCATTTGTATATTCTGCTGTGCCATGTAAACAACTCAAGCCATTTAGCGAAATTAAAAAAAAAAAGTTTTTGTCTTATCATAAAATCTCCAAAAATACATTTAACAAAAAAAATAGATTGAACAGTGACAGAAGCATCTGGGTTACTGAGAGAATGCAAATGAAGGGCAAATAGGAAAGTTGTTTGTGGTCACTCAAAGGCTTTAAAATGTGTTGGTGCACTACCAAAGTTGGGGTACCAGGAGGGATCATTTCAGGGGCAATGAGATGGGGTACTGAGAGGTTAAAAAAGGGGTCAGAGGTACGGAGGTATGGGGATACTGGTCCGAAAGTAAGTGGGTCAAAAAGATCCTGCTAAAGTTTACTGTACAACCCTGACCAAATTTTGTGCAGCCCGACTCCCTCGTAATTTGTAAACCCTCACAGTTCTAATGTTAATGATTGTCAAAAAAAAAATAATACTGTATCTGTATTCTTCTCGGAATGTCCATCTTTAGTGCCTGGCTGAACCGGTCCAGTAAGGTAAACAGAAGTGTTATGGAGTTTCTACCTTTCGTGCAGGAGAAAATGCCGTGGGTTGTAAAGCAGATACTATTCTTGTAGAATCAAGAAGAAGGACAAAAGGTAAGCTTTATGAGGAGTGTACCAACTGCCAAGAATCAGAGGCAGAGCATGAGCATCGGCTGCTGCAATCATTCATTTTTATCAGTCATGGAATATCGATTAACTGAGAAGTGAGAGCAACTCACAACCAATCACAGACAAGTAGCTGCATGTACCGGGCTGATCAATCTCACAAATATCATCATAACATTTAGCTGAGTAAGTGCCTCGTGTGAAGATGATGTTGATTATGTAGCATCACATGTCTGTCTCAGGTTACAAGCAACAGGTCCTACCAGACCACAACCACATAAGAGGAGCTTCACATTTGAGCCAGCACACACACTCAGCAGCATTTCCCAAATTAACATACCTCTCTCCAGTCCACAGAGCTGAGTAAGCCTCAGAGTCATCATCACCTTGGTTTCCCTATGAAGGCAACAGACTCAATATCTTCCTTCTTCTGGCTATTGAGGTAGTCCCGTCCTGAATCCTTCGATCCTCCTCCTGAATCCGAGTAACAAATCAGTCCACCAGAGACCTGTAGTGCACTGCTGTTGAAGAACAAGAACAGAAACAGAATATTTGAATATTTTGAATTTGTTAACTAAAGTGACTGTTATAGTCTCTGAAGAACCAGGAAAAAGGAGTGGACCCTGCTAGTAAATCTCGCTAAGAGTGAAAGGGCCAATCACCTTCAGGGAAAATGATCACCCATAAGGCCCAAAGCATTGGAAGTCCTCGAAATCAAGTTTACAAATTATTAGATGAACACCCTCTCTCACTGTCTGCCACCACATGAATCGTCAATCATAACTCACAATCACTCAATTATATATAACTCATTTGTGCAATAGTTAGTTACCTGTTCAAATCCAAGCACAGTGGTAGGATCACATTTCTATCTCCTCTTTGATGCAAGCAAAACTTTGGAGTTTGGCTGTCTTGCAAATCAAATGATCTTTACTGGGGCAGCCCTGCAAAGGAATGAAAAAGAATGATAGGCATGGGATGGAGGAGGCATGTTCTCCAATGTTCTTGAAGGGAATGGGGAGGATACTTCACTACACACTGGGCCAACTCCAATCCTGCCATACATGTGAATAAAAATGGTGTGGCTGAATAAGTCAGACACAAACTTAATGTTCCACTAGCTATAGCTTTTTTCTTTTTGGCAAAATGTTTTGTGGTGACCTACTCTCCGTCAAAGAAGAAGAGTTTGTCCTCAACCTCAGGTGGTTCACCCAGGAGTTGGTCATCATGATCTAACACGCTTGAGTCTGACCAATCATCCTCATCCTCCACCTGTGGTATTGCAGGAATGGTGCAATTGTGTTATATGAAGTGTTGTTTTATTTTGATCATAGTAAATCTCTCCACATTTGAGGCAAGAGACTGGTCCATCTCACTGTGACAACTGCACCAGCTGCATTGAACACACGCTTAGAAGACACACCGGCTACCGGACAAGCCAGATACTTTATTGTCAGCCTGCTGTGCTCTGGCCATCCGTGCATCTTCCCTTACCAATATGCCACTGGGTTTTGATCCACATAAGCCTCTCCTTGGTCATCAGGATAGTCCTGGAACATCCTGTGAATGGTCTCTGGTGCTGCCACTTGCTTGGCCTCTTTACCCTTTGCCTCTGCACTGCACCTTCAAATTGAAAACAACCCAATGCAGAGATTCTGGGCAATTGTTGTATTCCTGTTGTTATTGTTGCCACCGGTGTTATTGTTGCTGATGCTGGCTGCTGTCAGACAACAGACTGCCCTCTCTGGTAGTTAATGGTGGCCCCCCAGAAGTTGCGCCCGGAGATGAGACGCTAGTATCCAGCTGTTATTCTTCCAAGTCAGGACTCTAGCAGACTGAACAATCCACGTCTTATATACTGAAATATCCCCTTCTGAAAAATGAAGGAAAATCGGCACCGTTAATCAAGTATTAGGCACAGATGTACTTTTTGGAAAGTACAATGCCTCTTTGCAGCCTTATATTATCAGCCAAGTGTAGGATTAAGCTCTGAACCAATTTATGCACATCTTTATTTAGACCTGCGAAGATTTCAGCCACCATTTTTAACTGGTCCTGTAGCAGATTTAACAGTGGGATAGCTTGGACCATTGTACTGTCCTCTTTGCTGACATACCTGTGTGAAAATCTCAAAAGGAAGTAACATCTCAATCAGGCAATTGACTAGGCCCTATTTTTCCATCACAATGGACATATTTTTCACAGTTGCATCCCCTCCTCTTTGAATGACATACTCATTGATTGGTTTGTACTGCTCAACCAGACTTTGTCATAGGTTCAGTTACAACTTGCTGACAAATCCTGTATGAGGACTATAACTGGTACTCTATTGGCATGCTGAATGATCCTCACCTTCTTCTGGGCTTTAAAAGAATGGCTGAAATGAGTGCAGATTCTTCTGCAGGTGGTCAATAAGTTGTTGACTATATCCTCTTTTTTTTTAATTCCTGCACATTGAGGTTGATTCAATGCACCAAATACATGACCCAACAATATTTACCATCTGCCATAACTGTATTACTGCCATTGTTGGTGGCACAAAAATCCAATTCTGAGACCTCTGTGTCACAGCTGTTAAAACACTTTTCTGTTAAATTCTTCCAAGATGTTTGCAGCAGTATGGGATTTCTCCGTGGCAAAAATTGCTACTACTGCATGCCGCCAAATACCCTTAAAATCTTCTTCCTTCCACAAAAGAAAAAGGGAGGAGGTACAGTGCTAACCTTTTAGCCAGCTTCCCATTGTACAGATTTACCATTGGGTGGTTGCATTCGGAGGGCCCCTCCTGCCTATACCTACACTTAATAGTAGCCTGGATTTTGTTTGTTTCTGCAGCCACTGGTGCATTCAACCTTCAGAGAGAAGGTAATGTACCAGCAGGTGAGGAAGACCTAGATTGTTTTCTTCTCTGCAGCCACTAGTGCAGGCGATGTTCAGAGAGAAGGTAATGTACTTTCAGGTGTGGTAAAATCAATGTGCTTCTTGGGGCTGTTGCTGTAGTGTCTCCATCTGGCTTTTGTGCCATTGTGAGGTTGCTGAGGTGGGTGATACTGGGGCATTGCTAGGGACAGGGCTGCTTTGTGTTAAGAGCATTTCACCCTTTTCTTCCTCTTCACCTTCACCCCCAACCATGATCAGAGCTGATCCCCCTCTCTCATCACCACCACTACCTGAAGCAATTCTTTTAAGGTGTGCCTTCCACTGGAATGCAAGTTTTTTTTCATATGGGTCATTTGGCCTCCAGTACTGTAGTGTGAACCAGATTTCCCTTGATGAACATTCATATGGCAAATTGAGCATGTTGCAATGGTATCCTCCTGTTTGCTAATCATAAAGTAGTCGAAAACGGGGGCGGTGAACTTTCTCAGTGGGCTACTGGTGCCACTGCAAATGCCTGAAGAACTGGAGGTTGGTGGGTGTGTCAACGATTGGCTCTCTGGAGAGCGTACTTCTACTGAGGTAGTTCTGAATGCAGGTTTCAGCGGGACCTTACAATCATGGCAGCTAGCCGTTGTCCATATCCCTCAGAGCGGGTTGAATAGGAGGGGTAAGTCGATCTCCTTTGGGCCAGCTTCCATGACAATTACTGGTGCATCATCCTCATCCACTTCCACAATTGTAAGGCTTTCAGGAACTTTCATTTTCCTGAGCCTCTACTGGCATGTCTCAGATTTAGCCGGGGTCAGATCCGTGCCCAGATCATCAATATGGGGGCTTGGGGAAGATGATAGAGTACACTTTCTTTTTCTTGCTGGAGAACTGGAAGCTGGTTCTAAAAAAGGTGGTTCTTTCTCAGCAGGAAGTTCAACATCCTGTTCTGCTCCTACTTCAGATGTTGTCCACTGCAGTGATTGGATACTACTTTGTGAAAGAGTAAAATCCAACTCAATGTCACTGCTCATCGGCATCACCATGATTGCAGTGGTTGCCTCACTGCCAGACATAGGTTTGGGCTTAGGTTGCCGTGGTGCCGTTATTGCGAGAGTACTGCTCTCAGCTTGCTCCCCGGAGGCCGGGTCGGCTGGCACACGTTTGTGGAAAAAGGTTTTGGTCCGCACACCGGTGGTGGAAAGCTGCTTCTTCTCACTGGCCCCTTTCCTGGCAGCCACTTTCTTTGGGGGCAACTTGAAGCTGTCAGTTGCCAGTGGCACTTAGCTCCACAAGTGGAAGAGATTGGAGGGTTTATGTTACGTCCTGTGTTCTTATATCACTTTGTACAGGCAACCATTAAGTGGGTCGCACACCGCTCGTCATACTAGCAAGTAGCCCCATAGGATTCTGGACAATGAAGTAGCAGCGGCGAGTACACCTATGCTATGAGTGTTAAATAAATGCCATCCCTGGACACGTGTTTCGAGGTAGTTGCCTCTCGTCAGCAGGGAGCAGGTCTGTATGTGGGGTGCCGGTAGACTGCCAAGTATACAAGGTTAAATACCTTTCACGGCGCGCGGGTGCGGGATCCTGACTCGTCAGCCATTTAGCTCGAGGGAGCTTTAAATTCAACCATTAAGTGGGTCGCACACCGCTCGTCATACTAGCAAGTAGCCCCATAGGATTCTGGACAATGAAGTAGCAGCGGAGAGTACACCTATGCTACGAGTGTTAAATAAATGCCATCCCTGGACACGTGTTTCGAGGTAGTTGCCTCTCGTCAGCAGGGAGCAGGTCTGTATGTGGGGTGCCGGTAGACTGCCAAGTATACAAGGTTAAATACCTTTCACGGCGCGCGGGTGCGGGATCCTGACTCGTCAGCCATTTAGCTCAAGGGAGCTTTAAATTCAACCTTTAAGTGGGTCGCACACCGCTCGTCATACTAGCAAGTAGCCCCATAGGATTCTGGACAATGAAGTAGCAGCGGCGAGTACACCTATGCTACGAGTGTTAAATAATTGCCATCCCTGGACACGTGTTTCGAGGTAGTTGCCTCTCGTCAGCAGGGAGCAGGTCTGTATGTGGGGTGCCGGTAGACTGCCAAGTATACAAGGTTAAATACCTTTCACGGCGCGCGGGTGCGGGATCCTGACTCGTCAGCCATTTAGCTCGAGGGAGCTTTAAATTCAACCATTAAGTGGGTCGCACACCGCTCGTCATACTAGCAAGTAGCCCCATAGGATTCTGGACAATGAAGTAGCAGCGGCGAGTACACCTATGCTACGAGTGTTAAATAAATGCCATCCCTGGACACGTGTTTCGAGGTAGTTGCCTCTCGTCAGCAGGGAGCAGGTCTGTATGTGGGGTGCCGGTAGACTGCCAAGTATACAAGGTTAAATACCTTTCACGGCGCGCGGGTGCGGGATCCTGACTCGTCAGCCATTTAGCTCGAGGGAGCTTTAAATTCAACCATTAAGTGGGTCGCACACCGCTCGTCATACTAGCAAGTAGCCCCATAGGATTCTGGACAATGAAGTAGCAGCGGCGAGTACACCTATGCTACGAGTGTTAAATAAATGCCATCCCTGGACACGTGTTTCGAGGTAGTTGCCTCTCGTCAGCAGGGAGCAGGTCTGTATGTGGGGTGCCGGTAGACTGCCAAGTATACAAGGTTAAATACCTTTGACGGCGCGCGGGTGCGGGATCCTGACTCGTCAGCCGTTTAGCTCGAGGGAGCTTTAAATTCAACCATTAAGTGGGTCGCACACCGCTCGTCATACTAGCAAGTAGCCCCATAGGATTCTGGACAATGAAGTAGCAGCGGCGAGTACACCTATGCTACGAGTGTTAAATAAATGCCATCCCTGGACACGTGTTTCGAGGTAGTTGCCTCTCGTCAGCAGGGAGCAGGTCTGTATGTGGGGTGCCGGTAGACTGCCAAGTATACAAGGTTAAATACCTTTCACGGCGTGCGGGTGCGGGATCCTGACTCGTCAGCCGTTTAGCTCGAGGGAGCTTTAAATTCAACCATTAAGTGGGTCGCACACCGCTCGTCATACTAGCAAGTAGCCCCATAGGATTCTGGACAATGAAGTAGCAGCGGCGAGTACACCTATGCTACGAGTGTTAAATAAATGCCATCCCTGGACACGTGTTTCGAGGTAGTTGCCTCTCGTCAGCAGGGAGCAGGTCTGTATGTGGGGTGCCGGTAGACTGCCAAGTATACAAGGTTAAATACCTTTCACGGCGCGCGGGTGCGGGATCCTGACTCGTCAGCCGTTTAGCTCGAGGGAGCTTTAAATTCAACCATTAAGTGGGTCGCACACCGCTCGTCATACTAGCAAGTAGCCCCATAGGATTCTGGACAATGAAGTAGCAGCGGCGAGTACATCTATGCTACGAGTGTTAAATAAATGCCATCCCTGGACACGTGTTTCGAGGTAGTTGCCTCTCGTCAGCAGGGAGCAGGTCTGTATGTGGGGTGCCGGTAGACTGCCAAGTATACAAGGTTAAATACCTTTCACGGCGCGTGGGTGCGGGATCCTGACTCGTCAGCCGTTTAGCTCTAAGGGAGCTTTAAATTCAACCATTAAGTGGGTCGCACACCGCTCGTCATACTAGCAAGTAGCCCCATAGGATTCTGGACAATGAAGTAGCAGCGGCGAGTACATCTATGCTACGAGTGTTAAATAAATGCCATCCCTGGACACGTGTTTCGAGGTAGTTGCCTCTCGTCAGCAGGGAGCAGGTCTGTATGTGGGGTGCCGGTAGACTGCCAAGTATACAAGGTTAAATACCTTTCACGGCGCGTGGGTGCGGGATCCTGACTCGTCAGCCGTTTAGCTCTAAGGGAGCTTTAAATTCAACCATTGAGTGGGTCGCACACCGCTCGTCATACTAGCAAGTAGCCCCATAGGATTCTGGACAATGAAGTAGCAGCGGCGAGTACACCTATGCTACGAGTGTTAAATAAATGCCATCCCTGGACACGTGTTTCGAGGTGGTTGCCTCTCGTCAGCAGGGAGCAGGTCTGTATGTGGGGTGCCGGTAGACTGCTAAGTATACAAGGTTAAATACCTTTCACGGCGCGCGGGTGCGGGATCCTGACTCGTCAGCCGTTTAGCTCGAGGGAGCTTTAAATTCAACCATTAAGTGGGTCGCACACCGCTCGTCATACTAGCAAGTAGCCCCATAGGATTCTGGACAATGAAGTAGCAGCGGCGAGTGCACCTATGCTACGAGTGTTAAATAAATGCCATCCCTGGACACGTGTTTCGAGGTAGTTGCCTCTCGTCAGCAGGGAGCAGGTCTGTATGTGGGGTGCCGGTAGACTGCCAAGTATACAAGGTTAAATACCTTTCACGGCGCGCGGGTGCGGGATCCTGACTCGTCAGCCATTTAGCTCGAGGGAGCTTTAAATTCAACCATTAAGTGGGTCGCACACCGCTCGTCATACTAGCAAGTAGCCCCATAGGATTCTGGACAATGAAGTAGCAGCGGCGAGTACACCTATGCTACGAGTGTTAAATAAATGCCATCCCTGGACACGTGTTTCGAGGTAGTTGCCTCTCGTCAGCAGGGAGCAGGTCTGTATGTGGGGTGCCGGTAGACTGCCAAGTATACAAGGTTAAATACCTTTCACGGCGCGCGGGTGCGGGATCCTGACTCGTCAGCCATTTAGCTCGAGGGAGCTTTAAATTCAACCATTAAGTGGGTCGCACACCGCTCGTCATACTAGCAAGTAGCCCCATAGGATTCTGGACAATGAAGTAGCAGCGGCGAGTACACCTATGCTACGAGTGTTAAATAAATGCCATCCCTGGACACGTGTTTCGAGGTAGTTGCCTCTCGTCAGCAGGGAGCAGGTCTGTATGTGGGGTGCCGGTAGACTGCCAAGTATACAAGGTTAAATACCTTTGACGGCGCGCGGGTGCGGGATCCTGACTCGTCAGCCGTTTAGCTCGAGGGAGCTTTAAATTCAACCATTAAGTGGGTCGCACACCGCTCGTCATACTAGCAAGTAGCCCCATAGGATTCTGGACAATGAAGTAGCAGCGGCGAGTACACCTATGCTACGAGTGTTAAATAAATGCCATCCCTGGACACGTGTTTCGAGGTAGTTGCCTCTCGTCAGCAGGGAGCAGGTCTGTATGTGGGGTGCCGGTAGACTGCCAAGTATACAAGGTTAAATACCTTTCACGGCGTGCGGGTGCGGGATCCTGACTCGTCAGCTGTTTAGCTCGAGGGAGCTTTAAATTCAACCATTAAGTGGGTCGCACACCGCTCGTCATACTAGCAAGTAGCCCCATAGGATTCTGGACAATGAAGTAGCAGCGGCGAGTACACCTATGCTACGAGTGTTAAATAAATGCCATCCCTGGACACGTGTTTCGAGGTAGTTGCCTCTCGTCAGCAGGGAGCAGGTCTGTATGTGGGGTGCCGGTAGACTGCCAAGTATACAAGGTTAAATACCTTTCACGGCGCGCGGGTGCGGGATCCTGACTCGTCAGCCGTTTAGCTCGAGGGAGCTTTAAATTCAACCATTAAGTGGGTCGCACACCGCTCGTCATACTAGCAAGTAGCCCCATAGGATTCTGGACAATGAAGTAGCAGCGGCGAGTACATCTATGCTACGAGTGTTAAATAAATGCCATCCCTGGACACGTGTTTCGAGGTAGTTGCCTCTCGTCAGCAGGGAGCAGGTCTGTATGTGGGGTGCCGGTAGACTGCCAAGTATACAAGGTTAAATACCTTTCACGGCGCGTGGGTGCGGGATCCTGACTCGTCAGCCGTTTAGCTCTAAGGGAGCTTTAAATTCAACCAATAAGTGGGTCGCACACCGCTCGTCATACTAGCAAGTAGCCCCATAGGATTCTGGACAATGAAGTAGCAGCGGCGAGTACATCTATGCTACGAGTGTTAAATAAATGCCATCCCTGGACACGTGTTTCGAGGTAGTTGCCTCTCGTCAGCAGGGAGCAGGTCTGTATGTGGGGTGCCGGTAGACTGCCAAGTATACAAGGTTAAATACCTTTCACGGCGCGTGGGTGCGGGATCCTGACTCGTCAGCCGTTTAGCTCTAAGGGAGCTTTAAATTCAACCATTAAGTGGGTCGCACACCGCTCGTCATACTAGCAAGTAGCCCCATAGGATTCTGGACAATGAAGTAGCAGCGGCGAGTACACCTATGCTACGAGTGTTAAATAAATGCCATCCCTGGACACGTGTTTCGAGGTGGTTGCCTCTCGTCAGCAGGGAGCAGGTCTGTATGTGGGGTGCCGGTAGACTGCTAAGTATACAAGGTTAAATACCTTTCACGGCGCGCGGGTGCGGGATCCTGACTCGTCAGCCGTTTAGCTCGAGGGAGCTTTAAATTCAACCATTAAGTGGGTCGCACACCGCTCGTCATACTAGCAAGTAGCCCCATAGGATTCTGGACAATGAAGTAGCAGCGGCGAGTGCACCTATGCTACGAGTGTTAAATAAATGCCATCCCTGGACACGTGTTTCGAGGTAGTTGCCTCTCGTCAGCAGGGAGCAGGTCTGTATGTGGGGTGCCGGTAGACTGCCAAGTGTACAAGGTTAAATACCTTTCACGGCGCGCGGGTGCGGGATCCTGACTCGTCAGCCGTTTAGCTCGAGGGAGCTTTAAATTCAACCATTAAGTGGGTCGCACACCGCTCGTCATACTAGCAAGTAGCCCCATAGGATTCTGGACAATGAAGTAGCAGCGGCGAGTACACCTATGCTACGAGTGTTAAATAAATGCCATCCCTGGACACGTGTTTCGAGGTAGTTGCCTCTCGTCAGCAGGGAGCAGGTCTGTATGTGGGGTGCCGGTAGACTGCCAAGTATACAAGGTTAAATACCTTTCACGGCGCGCGGGTGCGGGATCCTGACTCGTCAGCCGTTTAGCTCGAGGGAGCTTTAAATTCAACCATTAAGTGGGTCGCACACCGCTCGTCATACTAGCAAGTAGCCCCATAGGATTCTGGACAATGAAGTAGCAGCGGCGAGTACACCTATGCTACGAGTGTTAAATAAATGCCATCCCTGGACACGTGTTTCGAGGTAGTTGCCTCTCGTCAGCAGGGAGCAGGTCTGTATGTGGGGTGCCGGTAGACTGCCAAGTATACAAGGTTAAATACCTTTCATGGCACGCGGGTGCGGGATCCTGACTCGTCAGCCATTTAGCTCGAGGGAGCTTTAAATTCAACCATTAAGTGGGTCGCACACCGCTCGTCATACTAGCAAGTAGCCCCATAGGATTCTGAACAATGAAGTAGCAGCGGCGAGTCCACCTATGCTACGAGTGTTAAATAAATGCCATCCCATGACACGTGTTTCGAGGTAGTTGCCTCTCGTCAGCAGGGAGCCGGTCTGTATGTGGGGTGCCGGTAGACTGCCAAGTATACAAGGTTAAATACATTTCACGGCGCGCGGGTGCAGGATCCTGACTCGTCAGCCGTTTAGCCCGAGGGAGCTTTAAATTCAATTCAACAGGTCTGTATGTGGGGTGCCGGTAGACTGCCAAGTCTACAAGGTTAACCTTGTATACTTGGCAGTCTACCGGCACCCCACATACAGACCTGCTCCCTGCTGACGAGAGGCAACTACCTCGAAACACGTGTCCAGGGATGGCATTTATTTAACACTCGTAGCATAGGTGTACTCGCCGCTGCTACTTCATTGTCCAGAATCCTATGGGGCTACTTGCTAGTATGACGAGCGGTGTGCGACCCACTTAATGGTTGAATTTAAAGCTCCCTTGAGCTAAACGGCTGACGAGTCAGGATCCCGCACCCACGCGCCATGAAAGGTATTTAACCTTGTATACTTGGCAGTCTACCGGCACCCCACATACAGACCTGCTCCCTGCTGACGAGAGGCAACTACCTCGAAACACGTGTCCAGGGATGGCATTTATTTAACACTCGTAGCATAGGTGTACTCGCCGCTGCTACTTCATTGTCCAGAATCCTATGGGGCTACTTGATAGTATGACGAGCGGTGTGCGACCCACTTAATGGTTGAATTTAAAGCTACCTCGAGCTAAACGGCTGACGAGTCAGGATCCCGCACCCGCATGCCGTGAAAGGTATTTAACCTTGTATACTTGGCAGTCTACCGGCACCCCACATACAGACCTGCTCCCTGCTGACGAGAGGCAACTACCTCGAAACACGTGTCCAGGGATGGCATTTATTTAACACTCGTAGCATAGGTGTACTCGCCGCTGCTACTTCATTGTCCAGAATCCTATGGGGCTACTTGCTAGTATGACGAGCAGTGTGCGACCCACTTAATGGTTGAATTTAAAGCTCCCTCGAGCTAAACGGCTGACGAGTCAGGATCCCGCACCCGCGCGCCGTGAAAGGTATTTAACCTTGTATACTTGGCAGTCTACCGGCACCCCACATACAGACCTGCTCCCTGCTGACGAGAGGCAACTACCTCGAAACACGTGTCCAGGGATGGCATTTATTTAACACTCGTAGCATAGGTGTACTCGCCGCTGCTACTTCATTGTCCAGAATCCTATGGGGCTACTTGCTAGTATGACGAGCGGTGTGCGACCCACTTAATGGTTGAATTTAAAGCTCCCTCGAGCTAAACGGCTGATGAGTCAGGATCCCGCACCCGCGCGCCGTGAAAGGTATTTAACCTTGTATACTTGGCAGTCTACCGGCACCCCACATACAGACCTGCTCCCTGCTGACGAGAGGCAACTACCTCGAAACACTTGTCCAGGGATGGCATTTATTTAACACTCGTAGCATAGGTGTACTCGCCGCTGCTACTTCATTGTCCAGAATCCTAGGGGGCTACTTGCTAGTATGACGAGCGGTGTGCGACCCACTTAATGGTTGAATTTAAAGCTCCCTCGAGCTAAACGGCTGACGAGTCAGGATCCCGCACCCGCCCGCCGTGAAAGGTATTTAACCTTGTATACTTGGCAGTCTACCGGCACCCCACATACAGACCTGCTCCCTGCTGACGAGAGGCAACTACCTCGAAACACATGTCCAGGGATGGCATTTATTTAACACTCGTAGCATAGGTGTACTCGCCGCTGCTACTTCATTGTCCAGAATCCTATGGGGCTACTTGCTAGTATGACGAGCGGTGTGCGACCCACTTAATGGTTGAATTTAAAGCTCCCTCGAGCTAAACGGCTGACAAGTCAGGATCCCGCACCCGCGCGCCGTGAAAGGTATTTAACCTTGTATACTTGGCAGTCTACCGGCACCCCACATACAGACCTGCTCCCTGCTGACGAGAGGCAACTACCTCGAAACACGTGTCCAGGGATGGCATTTATTTAACACTCGTAGCATAGGTGTACTCGCCGCTGCTACTTCATTGTCCAGAATCCTATGGGGCTACTTGCTAGTATGACGAGCGGTGTGCGACCCACTTAATGGTTGAATTTAAAGCATCCTCGAGCTAAACGGCTGACGAGTCAGGATCCCGCACCCGCGCGCCGTGAAAGGTATTTAACCTTGTATACTTGGCAGTCTACCGGCACCCCACATACAGACCTGCTCCCTGCTGACGAGAGGCAACTACCTCGAAACACGTGTCCAGGGATGGCATTTATTTAACACTCGTAGCATAGGTGTACTCGCCGCTGCTACTTCATTGTCCAGAATCCTATGGGGCTACTTGCTAGTATGACGAGCGGTGTGTGACCCACTTAATGGTTGAATTTAAAGCTCCCTCGAGCTAAATGGCTGACGAGTCAGGATCCCGCACCCGCGCGCCGTGAAAGGTATTTAACCTTGTATACTTGGCAGTCTACCGGCACCCCACATACAGACCTGCTCCCTGCTGACGAGAGGCAACTACCTCGAAACACGTGTCCAGGGATGGCATTTATTTAACACTCGTAGCATAGGTGTACTCGCCGCTGCTACTTCATTGTCCAGAATCCTATGGGGCTACTTGCTAGTATGACGATCGGTGTGCGACCCCCTTAATGGTTGAATTTAAAGCTCCCTCGAGCTAAACGGCTGACGAGTCAGGATCCCGCACCCGCGCGCCGTGAAAGGTATTTAACCTTGTATACTTGGCAGTCTACCGGCACCCCACATACAGACCTGCTCCCTGCTGACGAGAGGCAACTACCTCGAAACACGTGTCCAGGGATGGCATTTATTTAACACTCGTAGCATAGGTGTACTCGCCGCTGCTACTTCATTGTCCAGAATCCTATGGGGCTACTTGCTAGTATGACGAGCGGTGTGGGACCCACTTAATGGTTGAATTTAAAGCTCCCTCGAGCTAAACGGCTGACGAGTCAGGATCCCGCACCCGCGCGCCGTGAAAGGTATTTAACCTTGTATACTTGGCAGTCTACCGGCACCCAACATACAGACCTGCTCCCTGCTGACGAGAGGCAACTACCTCGAAACACGTGTCCAGGGATGGCATTTATTTAACACTCGTAGCATAGGTGTACTCGCCGCTGCTACTTCATTGTCCAGAATCCTATGGGGCTACTTGCTAGTATGACGAGCGGTGTGCGACCCACTTAATGGTTGAATTTAAAGCTCCCTCGAGCTAAACGGCTGACGAGTCAGGATCCCGCACCCACGCGCCGTGAAAGGTATTTAACCTTGTATACTTGGCAGTCTACCGGCACCCCACATACAGACCTGCTCCCTGCTGACGAGAGGCAACTACCTCGAAACACGTGTCCAGGGATGGCATTTATTTAACACTCGTAGCATAGGTGTACTCGCCGCTGCTACTTCATTGTCCAGAATCCTATGGGGCTACTTGCTAGTATGACGAGCGGTGTGCGACCCACTTAATGGTTGAATTTAAAGCTCCCTCGAGCTAAACGGCTGACGAGTCAGGATCCCGCACCCGCGCGCCGTGAGAGGTATTTAACCTTGTATACTTGGCAGTCTACCGGCACCCCACATACAGACCTGCTCCCTGCTGACGAGAGGCAACTACCTCGAAACACGTGTCCAGGGATGGCATTTATTTAACACTCGTAGCATAGGTGTACTCGCCGCTGCTACTTCATTGTCCAGAATCCTATGGGGCTACTTGCTAGTATGACGAGCGGTGTGCGACCCACTTAATGGTTGAATTTAAAGCTCCCTCGAGCTAAACGGCTGACGAGTCAGGATCCCGCACCCGCGCGCCGTGAAAGTTATTTAACCTTGTATACTTGGCAGTCTACCGGCACCCCACATACAGACCTGCTCCCTGCTGACGAGAGGCAACTACCTCGAAACACGTGTCCAGGGATGGCATTTATTTAACACTCGTAGCATATTTGTACTCGCCGCTGCTACTTCATTGTCCAGAATCCTATGGGGCTACTTGCTAGTATGACGAGCGGTGTGCGACCCACTTAATGGTTGAATTTAAAGCTCCCTCGAGCTAAACGGCTGACGAGTCAGGATCCCGCACCTGCGCGCCGTGAAAGGTATTTAACCTTGTATACTTGGCAGTCTACCGGCACCCCACATACAGACCTGCTCCCTGCTGACGAGAGGCAACTACCTCGAAACACGTGTCCAGGGATGGCATTTATTTAACACTCGTAGCATAGGTGTACTCGCCGCTGCTACTTCATTGTCCAGAATCCTATGGGGCTACTTGCTAGTATGACGAGCGGTGTGCGACCCACTTAATGGTTGAATTTAAAGCTCCCTCGAGCTAAACGGCTGACGAGTCAGGATCCTGCACCCGCGCGCCGTGAAAGGTATTTAACCTTGTATACTTGGCAGTCTACCGGCACCCCACATACAGACCTGCTCCCTGCTGACGAGAGGCAACTACCTCGAAACACGTGTCCAGGGATGGCATTTATTTAACACTCGTAGCATAGGTGTACTCGCCGCTGCTACTTCATTGTCCAGAATCCTATGGGGCTACTTGCTAGTATGACGAGCGGTGTGCGACCCACTTAATGGTTCACTTTGTACAGGCATTCTGTCTGGCAGTACTCTGGGTGATGTCTCTTGTGCACCTAAAAGTAAACAAGCAAATAAAACATTTAGTGACTCTTCTTACCAGAAACCAACACCTATACTACCATCACACACCTTGTTTTGTTTATAGGGGTTCTTGTTTTTGGGTTGGAGGGAACTGATCGATATGTATGTTGATATGTTGTACATTTCCTGACCAACAATGATGCATTGCAATACTGTATACAGTGATGCCCTCATGTTAAAGAATCTGCACTATTGTTTTAGCTCTCACATTGTAAATTATCAGTGTCGGATTGCCAGTGCGGTTGAGTACTATGTTACATGCGAAAATCAATAATTAAAAATTGACCATTTTTTTTTGTGAAATGTGGCATTGTTGCAGTTTTAATCCAGAAAAATGACAATATAATTTAATGGTTACATAAGTTTTCATCCTTAATAGTTATCAACAATAGTGTATCCATTCCAAAGTCAAACCACACCACCATAACTTGAAAGTTTCATTTCTAATCAGGAGAATGACATACAGATGTAAATGTTTGATTTATGTGCATCAAAGCCAGTAAAACAAATATGGCAGTCAGGGAGGTACAGGGAAAAGTTGAATAATTAAAAAAAAAAGAATGCTGAAGAGCACATATGGCAGGCAAGGGTGCCCAGGGGAAATGGAATAATCCTTGAAAAGTGAATGCTGGTGTGTGTGCATCTATGGCAGGCAGAGGATCCAGGTGAAAATGGAATAATACTAAAGAATGAATGCTGTTTTGCGGCTGTGCACCTTTGGCTGTCAGGGGCTAGATGCGTGAAAAGACAGTGGGAAGATGCAAAAAAACAAATGTCAACATTTTAAGGAAAAATTTAAATACAATTATCTTTTTAAATAAACGTTTTTAAAGAACATTTAAATAAAAAGAACAAAAAAATATTTTCAACAATCTGCAATACAATATAGGCATGGTCTACTTTTATAACAAAGGGCTTCAAAATGGCTATTGAGAATTACCATTATCTCACAGTTCTTTCATAAACAACAAGATCTGTGATTAAATTTCTTTGACCATAATATAACAGCCTATATTGTGTGAAACTTTGCTGTCATTTATGTGCAAGCAAATGTGAGTGGCCATTATTGAGTGTTGTTCTTTTTTTCCCTACTGATACACAAGTTTTGTGCCTGTCCTTTCGTGTCTTTCTTGGGGCTATTGTGGCATTACTGTCATCATTTGTGGAATTTCTAACAGGAGTTGAAATATGATCACTGTTTGAGGTTTCCCAAGGCGCAGGGAAAGGAACAGGGAACATCTGAGATCCCTCAATCTAGGATAGGTATGCCATTCCCCCATGACTTCAGGTCCATTGTGATCTATTTCTGTAAGAATAGCTCCTCATACTTTAACCTGCTCTGAATGCCCACCATGCCACTATTATTGTCTGGATTTCCCCTTAACATTATCATCAACCATGGACTTATGTCCCTCCCGAAACTCTTATATGACAGTTGCTGCTGCATCTCATCAGAGATGCCCTTTTCCAGTGTTTCCATTGTATTCACAAGCCTATAAAATTTTCATAGAGCACTGTTTTACAAATTGAGATCTGAAATACTATCTACATGAGATCAAGCATATTATTTATTTCACAATGTCCTCTTCATACACAAAGCATCCCATACCATCAGCCCTTCTTAAATGTATCCTGCTAGACATTCCACCCCTTATTTTCAAAACTGTAAACACCACCTCTTCCCTTAAAACTGGACAAATAACGCAAATTATTACAAAGTGGAGCCTAGAACACAGCAACCTATTGAAATATCAGTCCCAGACCAGTCTCAAAACTCCCATAAATATTTAGAAAGCGGCTGCCTCACACCTCAGTATGTACATTTACAATAACACCCTTGTTAATAACTTCTAAACTCAACTCCTTGCGAAACACAACAAAAGACAGCCACAATTCAGGTACTAGATGACATTAAAAATTCTTGATGAGGGAGGTGCTTGTTATTGCTTGATCTCTCAGCGACAATCAATACTCTAGATCTTCAGTCCCTCATATTTATTGTATCCCTAAGAAGGAGATTCAAAGGTCCATCCAGAACTGGTTTCAGTTCTTCCTTTCCTCAAGATCATAGTTTGCAAAACTAAGCTCATTTCAATCTCCCACATCACCAGTCAAATATGACATCCCCTAATTAGTTATCCTTTCTCCATACCGCATTATAGTTTATATGAATGGCTAAGTAGTTTTAATTCAAGACAAAACCATCTTTAAATATCGATATGCTGATAACATAAAACTCTAGTTAAGCGTCTCCAACCCTGCCACCATAGACAACCTGATGATTTTTCATTGAATTGTAACCAACTTGACATCCTTTCTCTCCACATATAAAATGATATCCAGCCAAAACTGAATTTGTTACATTCTACTCCAATAACTTTCTTCCTCGCATACACAAGTGGCTAAAGCCACTACACCCTCTTCCCCACTCTGGTGCCTCACACCATATTGTTGGGCTTTTTCATAGTCCTATACCTCAACCTAATGGATAAGATTACCAAACTAACCAAATCTTCATTTGAACTGCGACTACTTAGAAAACGAAAACCCTACATTCCTCACCTGGACTTCCGATCAAAAGTTCAAGCCTAGGTTCTGAGTCATTTAGATGGAGGAATTTAAATCTTGGCAGTCCTTCCTAGATCATCCCTGGCATTTCTAAACTCTGTACGAAAAGCAGCTGTTCTCCTAGTTAATATAACCAGAAAAACTGATCTCACCGCTACCATCCTAAAACACTTTCACTGGCTCCTCTTAGAAGCTAGAACTGACTTTGAGATTGATTGATTAATTCACAAAGAATTATCTTCTGATCAAACACCATATCTGCAGAATAAACTTCAACTCAATGGAAACCACAGAAACACCAGGAACAGAGGTCGACTATCTTGAAATCCCAGCTTTTAAAATAGCAAAAACATCCACAATGGCTTTCTTCTGTCTATTCTCCAGACATCAAATCTATCCGTGATCATATCAGACTGAAACTAAATTCCTTTTTTTTCTACAAGAACCTAACAACTCATCTATTCAAAATGTATCTGCTTAACATTACTATTCTACATAGCATTCATTTCATTCTTCTCTTCACTGCATGTTATGTGTTACCTCTCTAATTTTATGAAAAGTGCTCCGACGTTCTTGTGGCTAGGTTCAGGCTAGACAAAAACTACAAGTAAATAAATAAAAGACCTGCAGCACAATGTTAATCATTTCCAGGGTCTGTTATGGCTACTATAGCGTTCGCCATTGAGGGAGAATCCACTTTGTTTCACTGGTTGGGTCGAACCAGGAAAGGGCATAGGTAATCAATGGTTAGACATGGGGTTGTAATGCTTATTTATTTTGTTCAATTGTGATGGTTTGATGACAATGTACTGTATTATGGATATTGATATGTTATGTTATGGTATGGAACACACTTAGGGGGTTTCTAGGGCATTTGGGGTACACAATTTAGGTTGTCTCCCCCTTCTACTTCTTCACCAACTATTGTCCTGTCCAACATTCTTGAAGAGCTCTGGGCTCCACAGGTTCCATGACCCACACCTTCTCGATACGCTAAAACTCTACCATAGTGGCCTTCTGGTTATAACAGTGTTTAATTACTTCTTGACTGGCCTAAATATTCTCCTCAGCCTTTTTCCAGAAGCTCTGCACCTAGTTGGGGAAAGCCAGTATGTAGCTGACTACATCCAGAGGGAGGTTCCTGGGAGCTTCCTCCCAACCCTCTCGCATTAATCTGAGTGGTCCACTAACAGGATGACCATAGAGGATCTCAAACAGTCTAAATCCAACCCCCTTCTGTAGCACCTCCCTGTAGGCAATTAGCTGACATTGTAAGAGGACATCTCAAATTTGCCTCATGGGCTCAGGCAGGCCCATAATCATGACTTTGAGGGTTGTGTTGAATTCTTAACCAACCTATTCATTTGAGGCTGATAGGGTATTGAGAACTAATAGCTAACCCCATACTCCTTCTACATGGATTTCATGTAAGCGGATGGGAAATTGGTGTCACTGTCAGACACCACTGTTTTGGGGAAACCCACTGGGCTAAAAATCCCCATCAGTTCCCTGGCCACTGCAGGTGTAGTCACCAAACTCAGAGGGATGGCCTCTGGGTACATAGTTGGGTCATCCACCAAACCAGGATGAGCGTGTTGCCTAAGGAAGATTTGGGATACAAGGGTCCAACACATTTGATGCCCATTCTCTCAAAGGGAGTACCAATGACAGGCAAGTGAACTAGTGGAGCTTTCTGCTTTTCCCTGTTTTCCTACTGGCCTGGAAGGTGGGTCAAGTCCTAGAGAATGCATCTGAGGCTGTCTTCATCTGGGGCCAACAGAGGTGGAGAGCACGCCTGGTAAAGGTCTTGTCCTGCCCCAGATATTCTGCCAGGGATATGTCAAGAGCGAGCCCCAGTAGGAAGATCCGGTAAAACTGAGGGACCACCAACACACGGGCTGCCCCAGGTCCAGGAACCATAGTCTCACTATAGAGGAGGTCACTCTCCCACTAGATCAAGTGATCTCCAGAGGTATCACCAGCTACTTGGCCTTCAGGTTGCCACCTCAAGCCTTCTAGAACTGCAGAATTCCTACCAGGTGGGCCCACCATCAATTTGCCATCCACAAAACTCAGGCAGGACTCCCAAGGTGGTAATGTCCTCCCGGAAGGTTCCAGGCAGCTTCTTCAGGAAGCCCATCAACCGGTACCGTGGGGTGTCGGGCCCGGTTTCTCATGCCCCCTGGCCTTTCCCCTCTTGGCAGCTGCCTGGCCCATTCCTCCTGGCTTCCTATTCTCTCCTCTTCAGCAACCATGGATTGTGTGATCATTGAGACCCACTCAGGCAATCCTAACATCTCCAGGTGTGACCCAGGCCCCCCTTCCTCCCAGACAGTGTGTTCTAAGTCATTGCCCAACAAATAATCTACAGGCATGGTCGGGCTAACAGGTACTTTTAGAGAACCCCACTCAAAGGGAACCAGAGCCACTGGTTAGTGGTTGGATGTGACTTTGCCCTGGTGGAATGCATTAGGAATGACTTGGTCTGAGGACACCAGATAACACCTCACAGTAGGCATACTGACTCCTGTGTTCACAGAGGCTCCAGACTTTTCCCATTGATGGTGACTCACTGCCTACACCGAAAAGTATTGGCAGGCATAAGGGTTTTTGGCACCATCTCTCTATGCCCTATGGACACTAAAGTAACTTCTGTCCTCTCCCCGAAGCTTACTGGGCCCACCTCCTCCCCAACCACTACACTTTTCAATCTAGTTGTCTGCCCACTTGTGGGGGGGATGTACCCTCTTGAGACATTAGGTGTCTCCCTTGCAGTACCCATACTTATAGCACTCAGTACTCTGGTGGACAAAGCACCCTGTCTGCTTCTTATAGAAGCCCTTTCTCTTTAGGTCAGTTTGGGTCTAGTTACAGTTCCTGTGGGAATTATTTTGGGGCCTTTAGAGAACTCCTTCTTTTTAAGTGTTTCTCCCCCCTCATTCTTCTGGTGAGACCCATGACCACCCTTTTGGGAGTGCACACTATATACCTTCTTGTGAACCCTGGTGCTGAGCCAATGATCTGCTTCCTCAGCAGGTCCCTGGAGTCAATAAGCTTATTATCCATTAGGTGTACGCACAGCTCTGAAAAACAATTACGGAACATGGACTCTCTTGCAAGCAGATTGTACAGTCCCTTGTAATCATTCTTAAACAACATTTCCCTTCATCCAACCATCCAGTACCTTGCAAAAGGAATCCACAAAATCCACCCATGACGGCTTGAGCAGCTTCTGGATGTCCCTAACATTTTTCCTGCACTTGTCTAGGGTGAGTCCGAAATTGGCGGCAAGGATGGATTTCATGAGGTCATACTTCACCTGGTCTCTTTTCTGTGGTGTGAGCAAGGAGTCCCTCCCAACTATAGGCATATGCATCCAGATACTTGCTCCCCAGTGGTCCTCTGAGACCCTGTGCATGCTTAGCGCTACCTCATAGGATGAGAACCACTTGTCGATGTCATCCCCCACCACATAGCTAGGCATCAGGTCTTTAGGAATGCAGACCTTCTTATCGCCATTGGACACTGTGGTATTGCTACCACCATTACTGCTGGGATGCATTTGCTTGCTTTGACTTGCGTTCCAGCTCTATAAGATTAAGCTAATGGAACATTCTCCTATACTGCAGGGCCAGTTGCTTTTCAGCCAAAGCCCTCTCAACCTTTCTCTCCTCTGCTTCCAATTTTAATTTTCTGAGCTGCAGCTTGAGCTCCATCTCAGTCTTTTGTCCCACAGCTCCTTTGGGGGCAGACCACAGGAAGACACACTGCTCTCTGCCCTGACAATGGGTGCCACTTCTAGGGTTGAGTTCTCATCCTCCTTAAAGTGATACAGCTCAGGATCTGTGCCGCGGTCCTCCTTTTGCTTCTCCACATCATCCTTCCCGTCCTTATCCTCTGCTGCCAGTCATTGATGAACCTCTACCCAAGCCTTCTGAGACTTCTGAAGCTCCAGCTACCTGGCGTTCCTCTATGCTCAGCCACAGTGTAATCATCCTGGTTGGCGAGCTGAAATTCCATCCTTGCAGGTGTAGCCACAGTCACAGGCAGTCAAGTAGATTGAGAGTGAATTTGGAAAAAGCAAAAAGAGCCTACGAAATTAAATGAAAATTGCAATTGCATCAAATTATTTATCTGAGATTTTAATGTTGCACAAAATCATTGCATGGCACTGCACAAACACTAGTACTGAATCTCACAGCTGAACATCAATGTAGGAAATTGGGTTACTGGTTGTGAGGGGTAAAACCCTACGGAAGCAGCAACCGCAATTCTTGTCGGGGTGAAACACAAGCAAACCCCAAATTAACCTGTGCTCAACCCTCTGGTAGTTTGGCACAAAAGCAGTCAAGTTTAATTTAGAGGCAATATGTTAAGTATGTATGCAGCACTTGAACAGTAGAAAAGTGAAAACACAAAACCAGAAAAAAATCTCCCACGAATTTAGAAACATAGAGTACATTTCAAACATTTTTGATACCAAAATTACAACTATCCAATTAGATAAACTGGAGATTTGCAATTTTCAAAGTTAAGATTAAAGTAGTGCTTAAAAGGACACAGAGCTAACTGTGACTATCTTGCCGCGCCTGATCAGGATAAAGTCACAATTTCAGGCTGACCACAATAGAGCAGGGACCAAGTTAGACCCATTGAGAAATGCCCTTTATGTCCTGAGTGCATAGCATTGCACAGCACAGCACAGTCCTGAGAAGTGAAATAAGGTCTGCATCAAAGATGTGTCACTAGGAGTGGGCAAAATTGGCAGAATTTAATTCTGAAGAGTTTAGCAACGGGGTGAAGTGGACATTTGGTGTTTTCTTTTTTTGTGCAAACTGCCCCCTTACATCTAAAAATGGATGTGCAGGTGCATTTTGTGCTAAGAAATAGAGCTGCCAAATTCACTGCAGTGCATACCTCTCGGCGCCTTTACATACTCTGCAGTAATCAATGAGTATATAAGGGCACTAAGGGGCATGCACTGCAGTGCAGTCAGTGGTTTCTAAACAGGGCCATAAGAGGTAGCTGTCCCTCTATATGTAAAAATTGCAGCAGATTAAACCTTAATCTGCAGTGGTTTTTAATCTTGCTCCCTTTTCCAGCCCTGTTTAAAAAAACAAACACTGCAGATTAGTTCTGCTGGTGGAATGGCGGAATATATTAGAAATTCTGTGTTACAAGAGCAATGCGGAATTACCAAATTCCTCAGATTCTGCCAGTGGAATTAATAATTACACCCAGGCCTATGCTTCACCCAGCAGCGGATTCGATGGACTGCGAATATATATTTCAGGTTTGCATCAAGCTGCATCAGTTCTGGTAGAAGCCCAAGTTGAGCTGGCAGAGCACCTTTAGCCCGACTTCCAAGTGTCCAGGAATGGAGGGGCACCACTTGGGGTTGGGACTCACAACAGGCAGAGTCCATGTCATGGGTGAAGATGGATGGAGCCTTTTCTGTCCCTGAGTCTCTGAACATGAGGCCAGGCAACTTACACTTGGAGTTACTCTGGTAGTCCTGAGATCAAGATTTAGATCCAGTCCTTCTCACTTTTGCAGCAAAGCAGAAAAGTTGCAGGACAATCCTTCCTGCCGCAGTACAGCAGACCCTCTTCTGAGTCTTCCACAGGTCCAGAGGTGTACTGAAGAGTTTGGTCTTAGGGTCCACTATTTATACCTGGTTGCCACATTGAAGTGGTAGAAGCTTCTAGAGTGCTCCCCCTGAAGAGGTGTCTGGAATTTTCTTCCTCCCTGTCCTAGGTCCAACTTGCCTGGGGGCACAAAAGAATAGTGTGAACCCATTTTTTTAGTGTGCCCAGGCATAGTCTTTGTGATGTGCAAGTGTGTTACGTGACAGCTCCACCCCCTTTGAAACCAGAGATGGTCCATCCTGTCAACACGTATTCCCCCTTTGTCTCATTGTTTGGAAGTAATACACAAAGACCGATTGCCAGATACACCTAGTTATGTGACCCAGGATACTAGCTGCAGGCACCAAATTGTTAGGACAATGAAATGACAACTTTCTAAAAGTGACTTTTCAGAATTTTGACTTGAAGTCCAACTTGGCCATTACAGAGGGTTTTAAATTAGAATTCTTTAGAGACCAAACTCAACATTTCTGCCTGCTTCCAATTGAACGTTAGCACTTATTAAATGTAATAAAGTAACACAATGTTATCACATGGGAGAGATAGACCTTGCAGGAGTGAGAAACAAATTTAAGAGTTTTTCACTACCAGGACATGTAAAAGTTAAAAGCACATTTCCAACTTTTTAAATATGCGCTGTTTAGGGCCTAACCTATGATTGATTTATGATTGAATTTTATGTATTAAAAAGGAAAGTTCAGGCCAGGATACAGTTTTGTCTTGCAAGGTCGAAAAGGCAGTTTACAAATGCACTCACAGGCTGCAATGGCAGGAATGAGACATGTTTAAAGGTCTACTTAGGTGTGTGGCACAATATATGCTGCAGGCTCACTATGACCATTTAATTTACAGTCCCTGGATATATGAAGTACCACTTTACTAGGCTCTTACAAGTAAATTAAACAAGCCAATTGGGTGTAAGCCAATTTCAACATGTTTAAAGCAGACTGCATAAGCATGTTAGCACTGGTTAGCAGAAGTAAATAGTGAAGAGTCATAAGTCCAACAAAAATGAATTCAGCAGAAACAGGAGTAAGGCAAAAAGTTTGGGGGATGGCCAACCTAAGGCTGATAAGTCTGACCATGATGTAGGTCACAAATAGTTACTCATTATAAGTGGATGCCATCACAGGGACGGTGGCCTGCTAAGGTCAGCAAACCACCATGTATGTGATCATATATTACAATAGGCTAATTTTTTTTAATGCAGCCCATTTTCTTTAAAGTTTTAAGAGAGAAAAAAAGAAACGTTTATCTTTTTTATTAGTTTGTTTGAGAGGTTGCAGTTGTATTGTGGACCACTGGCTACTGCCAAACAAATGCTATTGAACATTTACTAACTGAGGTAGAATGAGTTACTACCACAACTTGAGGTTGGGTAACTTTGCATAGGTTTGAGATCACCATTTTGGTACTGACCATTGATACATATGGAAAGGAATTGCTATTTGGTAAGGACGCTGACAGCATGCCCCTGCCAAATAGTAATTCCGTATATCCATTTCCAAACCGTTTTTAGGAATCGATAAAAAGTTACTGACTCCCAAAATATGTTTGGCACATTGCTAAAAGCAGTTTTCTGGTCACAAACTGCAAATCAGAGGGTTTGTGACCAGAACACTGCTTTGTACCCTTAGTGTGGTAAATCTGCCATCTATTACTGATATTTTACGACCTAGAAAAAAGGTATAATAGATTGTTTCAGCCCCAAAATCACCCCACAGTATCGTTATTACAGGGCGCGGATTTAGAGTACTGGTTATTTGCCAAACTTGTATTGAGAGCTTTATTTTTATGCTGTGTCCTCTAGTGCCTGACAGGTATGCTTTAATCTGAGTCTCTTTATTCATAATACTTCTATTGTAGTATATTTAAAATATTGTAATATAGAGACTTTTCACTTCCCACTGCACCTGTAGAAGTTGGTGCCTGGTTATAATATTTGTGTCCTCTTTGTGAAACTTCAGTTTTAAAATAAACCTTTATAATTTAAAAGGGCTGCCATTAAGGTATGCTTTCGAGACACAAATCTCGCAGCGCAGATAAATATCTAAATCACTGAAACACTCTTGCATGGATTAATCCACTGAACATGTTTACGTATTGATACATGTCAGCAATAATGCTTTAAAGGAAAGGAATATTTAACTTAAAGCAGGCAATTTTTACGCAATTACTCATCTTTACTTTAGCTAATCATCTGCCACGTAAAGAATTAGGTTTTATTAATTTCGAATTCTAGGCAGGGCACTTTTACATACATGGGGAACATCAAGATACAATCAAATGTAGGCGATGAACCTCCAAAATAGGTGAGAGAATGAGAAAGAGCATGACATTTAAGTCAAAATTGTAAAGAGTAACAACTATCATGAATAAACCCTCAGTGGAATAAAATACGATTTTTTCTTCTAACAGCATGTTAGGCATTAATAGGCACATGCATCAAAGGAAAAACCGGTCGCAAACGGGCAGATTCTCAGATTCTGCCCCTTTGCGACCGGTATTTTTGCATTTGGGATGCATCATCCCAAATGCAAAAATCGCAATTTAAGGAATCTCTAAATTGCGATTACTTAAATTGCGATTGCATTTAAGGAATCCCAAATTGAGATTCCTTAAATGCAATGCATTAAAGTAAAAAAATTAGCGATTTCGCTAATCGGGGGAGCAAATTACCATGAAGTTGAATTTCATGGTAATTTGCAAAAACTTTGAAAAATGCACTTTTGTGCATTTTTCAAAGTTTCATGTTGCGCACACACACGCCCTTAGGGCATGTGTGTGTGCAACATATGTGCACAGATCAATTTCAAGGATGCAATAGGGTGTCATTTTGATACCCTTGCACCCTTGAAATTGCATGAGCAATTTGCGAGTACCTACTGGTACTCGCAAATTTCTTATGCAATCTCCAGTTCATTCCTATGGGCCTGGAGGCCCATAGGAATGAATGGGAAGGCATTCCTTAATTGCGCCCCGCAATTTGCGAGTCGCAATTAAGGAATGTGTAGGAATCGCTATTTTTATAGCGATTCCTACATGCATAGGCTTTTGCAATTCCTTAATTGCGATTCCTTAATAATCGCAATTAAGGAATCGCAAAAGCCTACGTTGATGAATGTGCCAGTAAGTGTTTTTTCCCAGCAGCGCCATGTCTGGGAAATAATTTTGGCTGTAAAATAAACCTTGGCCACCTCTGGCCAAATATATTTTGTAGCAGCAGTATGGGCGGATTTTTCCTAGCGATTGGTTAGTTTGAATTTCAGCAAGTGTCTTTGCTACCCACTGCAGTGTCTGGGGCCTAGCCCCCTACCAACTAAAAGCTAGTGTGATATTTGAGAGCTTTTCCATTATTCACATGACTGCAAACCATTCACTGGTTTGCTCCGGACTGGCCAGCAGCTCACCATGAGGTAAGTGTCTCAGGGGCGTAACATGGGATCCTACCACCCCTGTGGTGTGGGGGGGGGCGCGGATGCAGCCCATCTTCGAAGTCAGAGCTTCCATAATGCTGTACACTGGAGGGACATAGAGCCGCGATATGCAATAACTGCATCTTCTCATTGTCCAATACTGTATCCCCAATATCACTCTCCCACAAGGAACTTGCAATGTTGAGAGATTGGCAAAGTGAAATTAATGAATAACTGTCCTCCCAGTCAAACATCCAGTCATGAGGAGAATCCTCGTACCTTTACCTATTTTTAAACTGGGCCTTCTCTTGTCAAAATGTACAGAGCGTTGCTGCTCATCAGCCATGATGGCACGAGTAAGTGCAAATACGGAATGCGGAAACCAGAGATGGTCCATCCTGTCAACACGTATTCCCCCTTTGTCTCATTGTTTGGAAGTAATACACAAAGACCGATTGCCAGATACACCTAGTTATGTGACCCAGGATACTAGCTGCAGGCACCAAATTGTTAGGACAATGAAATGACAACTTTCTAAAAGTGACTTTTCAGAATTTTGACTTGAAGTCCAACTTGGCCATTACAGAGGGTTTTAAATTAGAATTCTTTAGAGACCAAACTCAACATTTCTGCCTGCTTCCAACTGAACGTTAGCACTTATTAAATGTAATAAAGTAACACAATGTTATCACATGGGAGAGATAGACCTTGCAGGAGTGAGAAACAAATTTAAGAGTTTTTCACTACCAGGACATGTAAAAGTTAAAAGCACATTTCCAACTTTTTAAATATGCGCTGTTTAGGGCCTAACCTATGATTGATTTATGATTGATTTATATGTATTAAAAAGGAAAGTTCAGGCCAGGATACAGTTTTGTCTTGCAAGGTCGAAAAGGCAGTTTACAAATGCACTCACAGGCTGCAATGGCAGGAATGAGACATGTTGAAAGGTCTACTTAGGTGTGTGGCACAATATATGCTGCAGGCTCACTATGACCATTTAATTTACAGTCCCTGGATATATGAAGTACCACTTTACTAGGCTCTTACAAGTAAATTAAACAAGCCAATTGGGTGTAAGCCAATTTCAACATGTTTAAAGCAGACTGCATAAGCATGTTAGCACTGGTTAGCAGAAGTAAATAGTGAAGAGTCATAAGTCCAACAAAAATTAATTCAGCAGAAACAGGAGTAAGGCAAAAAATTTGGGGGATGGCCAACCTAAGGCTGATAAGTCTGACCATGATGTAGGTCACAAATAGTTACTCATTATAAGTGGATGCCATCACAGGGACGGTGGCCTGCTAAGGTCAGCAAACCACCATGTCTGTGATCATATATTACAATAGGCTAATTTTTTTTAATGCAGCCCATTTTCTTTAAAGTTTTAAGAGAGAAAAAAAGAAACGTTTATCTTTTTTATTAGTTTGTTTGAGAGGTTGCAGTTGTATTGTGGACCACTGGCTACTGCCAAACAAATGCTATTGAACATTTACTAACTGAGGTAGAATGAGTTACTACCACAACTTGAGGTTGGGTAACTTTGCATAGGTTTGAGATCACCATTTTGGTACTGACCATTGATACATATGGAAAGGAATTGCTATTTGGTAAGGACGCTGACAGCATGCCCCTGCCAAATAGTAATTCCGTATATCCATTTCCAATCCGTTTTTAGGAATCGATAAAAAGTTACTGACTCCCAAAATATGTTTGGCATATTGCTAAAAGCAGTTTTCTGGTCACAAACTGCAAATCAGAGGGTTTGTGACCAGAACACTGCTTTGTACCCTTAGTGTGGTAAATCTGCCATCTATTACTGATATTTTACGACCTAGAAAAAAGGTATAATAGATTGTTTCAGCCCCAAAATCACCCCACAGTATCGTTATTACAGGGCGCGGATTTAGAGTACTGGTTATTTGCCAAACTTGTATTGAGAGCTTTATTTTTATGCTGTGTCCTCTAGTGCCTGACAGGTATGCTTTAATCTGAGTCTCTTTATTCATAATACTTCTATTGTAGTATATTTAAATTATTGTAATATAGAGACTTTTCACTTCCCACTGCACCTGTAGAAGTTGGTGCCTGGTTATAATATTTGTGTCCTCTTTGTGAAACTTCAGTTTTAAAATAAACCTTTATAATTTAAAAGGGCTGCCATTAAGGAATGCTTTCGAGACACAATCTCGCAGCGCAGAAAAATATCTAAATCGCTGAAACACTCTTGCATGGATTAATCCACTGAACATGTTTACGTATTGATACATGTCAGCATTAATGCTTTAAAGGAAAGGAATATTTAACTTAAAGCAGGCAATTTTTACGCAATTACTCATCTTTACTTTAGCTAATCATCTGCCACGTAATGAATGAGGTTTTATTAATTTCGAATTCTAGGCAGGGCACTTTTACATACATGGGGAACATCAAGATACAATCAAATGTAGGCGATGAACCTCCAAAATAGGTGAGAGAATGAGAAAGAGCATGACATTTAAGTCAAAATTGTAAAGAGTAACAACTATCATGAATAAACCCTCAGTGGAATAAAATACGATTTTTTCTTCTAACAGCATGTTAAGCATTAATAGGCACATGCATCAAAGGAAAAACCGGTCGCAAACGGGCAGATTCTCAGAATCTGCCCCTTTGCGACCGGTATTTTTGCATTTGGGATGCATCATCCCAAATGCAAAAATCGCAATTTAAGGAATCTCTAAATTGCGATTACTTAAATTGCGATTGCATTTAAGGAATCTCAAATTGAGATTCCTTAAATGCAATGCATTAAAGTAAAAAAATTAGCGATTTCGCTAATCGGGGGAGCAAATTACCATGAAGTTGAATTTCATGGTAATTTGCAAAAACTTTGAAAAATGCACTTTTGTGCATTTTTTAAAGTTTCATGTTGCGCACACACATGCCCTTAGGGCATGTGTGTGTGCAACATATGTGCACAGATCAATTTCAAGGATGCAATAGGGTGTCATTTTGATACCCTTGCACCCTTGAAATTGCATGAGCAATTTGCGAGTACCTACTGGTACTCGCAAATTTCTTATGCAATCTCCAGTTCATTCCTATGGGCCTGGAGGCCCATAGGAATGAATGGGAAGGCATTCCTTAATTGCGCCCCGCAATTTGCGAGTCGCAATTAAGGAATGTGTAGGAATCGCTATTTTTATAGCGATTCCTACATGCATAGGCTTTTGCAATTCCTTAATTGCGATTCCTTAATAATCGCAATTAAGGAATCGCAAAAGCCTACGTTGATGAATGTGCCAGTAAGTGTTTTTTCCCAGCAGCGCCATGTCTGGGAAATAATTTTGGCTGTAAAATAAACCTTGGCCACCTCTGGCCAAATATATTTTGTAGCAGCAGTATGGGCGGATTTTTCCTAGCGATTGGTTAGTTTGAATTTCAGCAAGTGTCCTTGCTACCCACTGCAGTGTCTGGGGCCTAGCCCCCTACCAACTAAAAGCTAGTGTGATATTTGAGAGCTTTTCCATTATTCACATGACTGCAAACCATTCACTGGTTTGCTCCGGACTGGCCAGCAGCTCACCATGAGGTAAGTGTCTCAGGGGCGTAACATGGGATCCTACCACCCCTGTGGTGTGGGGGGGGGGCGCGGATGCAGCCCATCTTCGAAGTCAGAGCTTCCATAATGCTGTACACTGGAGGGACAACTGCATC
Source organism: Triturus cristatus (assembly GCF_964204655.1). Lineage (NCBI taxonomy): Eukaryota > Metazoa > Chordata > Amphibia > Caudata > Salamandridae > Triturus > Triturus cristatus. The sequence continues at coordinate 390,951,916 of NC_140584.1, forward strand.
TTCTCATTGTCCAATACTGTATCCCCAACAGCACTCTCCCACAAGGAACTTGCAATGTTGAGAGATTGGCAAAGTGAAATTAATGAATAACTGTCCTCCCAGTCAAACATCCAGTCATGAGGAGAATCCTCGTACCTTTACCTATTTTTAAACTGGGCCTTCTCTTGTCAAAATGTACAGAGCGTTGCTGCTCATCAGCCATGATGGCACGAGTAAGTGCAAATACGGAATGCGGAATCGATATCCTTGCATACATGGGGTGTCCTGTATTCATTTCCATTCCACGTATATCACTAGCCCTCTTGTTTAGGGAAGTGTAATTTCTTCATTATGATGTCTCTTATCAAAGGCTGGAAAGACAATGCTTCTGTACTCTATCCATACTGGACAGATGTCTGCCTAGCCTCCATGGTATTTATTTTTTGCCAAAAGTCCATCAGCTCCATAAAACACAATTTCATAGATATCTGCAGCTCCGTCATGCCGTATCTCCCCTCATTAGGGATCTCACAACTCTGCCTGAGTTTCACCCGCTCGAGGGCCGCCTGCTTATGGGGGATTTAGGGGCCCACAAAATTAGGCAGATATACCAAACAATCACTACACACTCCACTACCACTATCCACAAGACACGGGTGGCATGGTAGGAGGATGTGCCCACATTGACCGATGATGACTGGGCAGACACATTGGCCAGCCCTCGGTACTCTGTCGTCTCCACCGGGTATCAGTTGATTCAATTCAAGTACCTCCACAGGGCCTATTACACACGCTTACACCTCTACAGGATGGGGGCTATCCAGTCACCATGTGCCTTTCGATGTGGCACAGAGGAGGGGTCATTTATGCACACGGTCTGGAGCTGTGGTGAGTTGCAACCTTTCTGGACTGGCATTAGGTTCTGCCTGGGGCGGGTTCTCGGGTGGGACATCTCTGCGGATCCGAGACTGATTCTTCTCCATGGCACAGAGGACATTGGGGGGAACTTATATAAAAGGCACCTGCTGTTGTTGGGTCTCACACTTGCCAAGCGGGACATAGCACAACACTGGAAGGCGGAGTCCCCACCAAGCATAAGTAACTGGAAGAAAGCAATGGATGGATGTCTGTCGGCTGAAGTGGCAGTGTTCAAGGAACGGGGCTGTCCGCAAAAACACGGGAAAATCTGGTTGGGCTGGGCCACGTATAGAGGAATAGACCTGTCACTCTTGGGACCCGGTGGATAGACTTGTAGTAAGCAATTCACCTGTTTAATGCCACGGGGTGGCACGTGTGCACGGAGCATGATTATGTAATATCACTTTCTGATGATGGCTGGGTGTGTGGTGCGAGGTTGGGGGGGTTCTGGTCTGATGTTCTGCAGACCTCGGGGGGTGTTCTAGGGTGCCGGAAATTTCTATGATATGCCTGTATCGCATATTGACCTTAGAGTAATACTCAGAGCTTGTGTCAGTGGATTTAGTGCAATAATCTTAACAAATCATCTCATTAGGACTATGGATATGCAGATTTCGTGTAGTTGGCTTTAAGTAACTATGCAGAATTTTAAGAAAACTATGCGAAATGCAGGTCCTTCATTCATCCTTATATTTTAGCACAAAATGTTTCTTTGTGTCAAGTATTGACGTAAGATCATCCATGGTGAAAAATAAATGTGAAAAACGCAATTGTTGTGAACATCAATCATTTGCATGCTGATTGTTCTGACTTGTTTAAGTGCGCGTGCGCTATAACTTTGTAGTGAATGACGGCGTTATTATTCAACATGGCACAACGGCATAATTTCGGGAATTTAGCATAACAAACATAATGCTAAATTTCTGAAAGTGTGCAAATGTGTAAACAATGCAGGCGAAATTAAAATTTCAACTGCAACTATTTAGGGCATCATTCTTCAGTCTGTGACAATGTTGTGATTTACTATCAATCAATCAATTTAACTTTATTCGATTCATAGAAAGAACCATAAAAGTTTGCAATTCAATACACATTTAAAGAGAAAAAATTAATCAAGTCAATTAAAAACAGATTCAATAAAATTCATATAAAAATTTTAAAAGCATCAGTTAAAAACTTCCTTCTGGCAATAACAGACCTCAAAATCTTTGCCACTACTACGCATGTAAACAAATCCGGGAGCAGTTGTAAGAACAGATAAGCCGGTCTACATTGTCTAAAATTTAAAGATTTCATTAAAGGCTTGATAAAAGTAGTCCTTAGGTCAATATACAATTTACAAAAAAACAGTACATGGATAGTAGATTGTTTGGAGATCTGGTCACAAGGACAACATATTAGTCGACGAGACCAATTATTTCTGTTAGGGAAACTGGTCAAGCGATGGAAAATAGCCAATCTGAATCGTGTCAAGACAAATCCATGCTGGGCATTTAAAACACCGATTAAATACGGTTGCATCGTGTAACAGGTCAATATAATTTGATTATGTTGAACGGTGGGCATCACAAGTTCCAATGTTAATCATTTTTCCTCCAAATTGTTCAAACATACTCTTTAGATATTTGCAATAAGGATTTGGGCTTTGCATAGTAATCAGAATGACAAATATCATGCATGAAATTTTTTACGTATTTCAACCATGCTATCTTCATTGCATTATCAGCTCCGCAGCAGTCCTGCAGAGGACTGGCTGCACCCTTATCAAGTCCTCCAGATAGGTTATACCCAATTATGCATGACAGATAAAATTAGAACAGCTATTAGGAAGCCCTAACAGGTTTTTAAGAAACCCATTTTCTACATCTACATGACCCCACAATTCAGAACCATACATAGCTATTGACCGGCATTTCGCGTTATAAATGCTGAGCATGTCCCTAGGGAGTTTATGTCCCAGTTTCCTAGAGAAGTTACTCAGACCAGCAATTGATCTGAGAAACTGTATTCTTCTTGATTTAACTGCGCTTTTCCAGTTACCGATGTTATCAAACAATATTCCTAAATATGAAAATGTTAGTGTTTGAGGTAGAGTTTCGTTTCCTATTAAAATGTTGCGTCCCTTAGCTGACTTACGGCCGGCTTTCATTACATACGTTTTGCCTATATTAATGAAAAGACCCAGATTCTCCATAAAATTAACAAATTTATCTAAGAGATATTGAAGGGTATTAGGGGTGCGGGCCATAAGCACCGCATCATCTGCGTACAATAATACTGGTACTGGCCTATTGCCAATGTGGGGCAGGTCCTTAAAGGAATCCACAAGGGTATCACCCAGACCATTAATGTACAAATTGAATAAAAAAGGCGCAAGCACACACCCCTGGCGGACCCCCTTTTTGATGTCAACTGAGCTAGTGCATTCGCCATTCATACCATATCGAATCTTGGCTGAACTCCTTTATTTAATACAAATATCTAAGAAAAGTTGACAATTGCACAGTCAACACCCATGGCGGTCATGATAGACCAAAGTTTATCATGGACCACACAGTCGAATGCGGAGGACAAGTCCACAAATGCCAAAAACAAATTACCCCCTTTTATTTGTGTATACTTGCTCACTATCAAATTCAGGTTAATGGCCTGCTCTATTGTCCCAACACCCTTGCGGAGATTTACTATACTTTTTGTTTTTCTGGTTAAAAGTCAGAAATATAATGGACCATATACATTTTTTAGCCTCATTTATTGTGAATTGTCTCCTTTTTTCAGATTGAGCTAAATGTAATCCTTGGTGGCTTCAATACTTTTGCTCCAATTTTTATTTATTTAAAAGTTACCTTACGTTTCACAAACTGAAACATATTATTAATAACTTGACAACACAAAATAAATACAAATGAGGTGTAAAAAAATCCCTGTGGTAGTGAAAACTGTTAGGGTTGTGGCAAACCTTGATGTGTCCTCTACCAGAGCTCCTATGCAACCAGTTACAGCTGGTGTAAGGGAACTGTGGTGGGGCAGCGCAGGTGAGGCAGAACGGGGAGAAGCAGGGGGGCACATGGGTTTGAAAATATTAAATAAAAAAATTACCTGCTGGTCTCCTGCTTGCCGCTCTTCTCACCAATCTTCTTCTCTGGGCAGAGACTGAAGCTCCAAGCTTCCCCTACAACCAGTCCCGAGGCTGCTCTCATCATGACATCAGTGTTGGGATTGGACGGAGTGGGCTTGTTTTGTGCTCCATTGAGAGCTGGGAGCTTGTGCCTGCTGATCTCTCCTCTTGGTGGCACAGCTGGGTTCGAGAGATGTCAGTTCGCATGGCGGTTTGGCCATCCTAAGACAGCCGGCCAAACCATCATGTGCACTGATAGCAGGGCCCAGCGCACCCCCTCCTCCTGCTGCAGTGCTGTGACTCCACCCCCAAGACTCAGCCACAGGACGTAAAATAAAATGATCTGCTTTAAGATCAATTTATTTTTTAAATTACCTTTGCGGGCAGTGGGGCAACACTCCTCCGCCATAGCGGAGGAGCTGCACCTGTATGCAACCAGTGTCATGAAGACTCCTCAAAGGTAAATCACAGATCTAATTAAAGTATGCAGTCCTATGCCTTGATACTGTACTCTCAGAACAACAAGGACTCTTGTAAACGGGATGAGAATGTAGGGATTAACATTTCAGAAAGGATATAAGGAAAATATGAAATATGTGCGTCCCACATTAAGTTCCTAAAAAAGTGAAAATGCATCACCTAACTACTGACAGAAGTTTGAGAAAATTGGAAAAAGGAAAGGGGAAGAAAATAGCTTTTACCGTTTTCTGCATTATAGGTTCTTCTATGAGCCTTGCAGTCTGCTGCAGTCAGACTGCCTCAACACCACCCAACAGACCAGGATTTAACTCCTGATCTGGTGGGCAGTTGCACCACGGGTTTGGTGGTCCTACAGCAGATGGTGAGACAGCCAAACTTGTAATCAGGTCCTTAATCTGTAGTAGTTTATAGGTTGTCATCTATTTTTTTCTTTTTTGTTATGCTTGTTCCTAACTAATCACTATAATTTACACTTGAAACTTGAAAATCTTGAGGCTGCCTCTCCTCCCAATGTTAACATGGAATGGGAGCATAGTTACAAGACTGGCGATTTGTTAGTCTAGGAGCTCGATATCCTGCCAAATAGTTTCATTCAGCTTCATTTAGGGTCATATTTATGAAATAGTGGCAGTGTGCAGCATTTCACCTTGCTGCGCCGCGTCACTGGGAAAGGACAAGAAAGCACCATATTTAAGACATACAGCACATTCCTGACTTTTCCGTCTGCACTGTTGCACAATGGAAACCCTAGCACCAACACAGGCACCCTTGCACCATGGTGCAAGGGTACCTACATTGCATGCAGCATTATTTTGTGCTGGAAGGGACACCTTACTGCACAAAAATAATCCTGAGAGACATATTCCTCTATCTATGTGTGTTGCAGAATGCAGCTCACATACAAAGGAAAAGCAATAAGGAAAAATAAAGATATTTCTGCTCGTTTTGCCTTACCTGGCGTGGCGTATCTTTTTGGCACATTCCGTGGTCTTGTAAATCTTGGACTATGGCACAAGCCATGGGAGTTGTGTAGGAAAAACCACACAATGCCCATGGAATGCCTTCCTAGGGCAGATTAATGCAACACAGTGATTTGAGCTATGTTGCAGTACTCCAGATTTTAAAAGCAACTCAAAACCATCAAAAGTGGCTTTGCATGGCTTCAAAAATCTGACTTAAGGTTTGCATTGGTTTCCTGGTTGAAGTGTTGGCAGCCAGTCTAATTTCAGCACAGGGACTGCAATGATCTACGTCCCTAGATATCTATATTTCTTTAACCTGTTATATCTCTAAAACTACTGAGCGGATGTACACCAAATCACAAAAGCATGCTTTCTAGACCAACATCTAGCTTTCTGGCAAACTTGGGGTCATTAGGTTCAGCAGTTCGGGCTGTAGTCATGTTCAAAATCCCTCCGGGAAAATGCATTGGGAAAATATGTTTTGGGGCCCCCATTTGTTTCGTGGAACTTGCTTGACTGATCGTCCTGAAACATTCAACACAGCAAGTGAACCAGCTAATATATGTTTAAAAAAGTTCATGAAAATTTGTCAAGCAGTACCAAAGTTATTGGCAAAAGAAAAAATGCTTTGCCTATGGAAACTAGGTCCTAACTATATCTCATGTGGATCTGGAGAGTCCTTCATGCTGACAAGTTTGCAAAAATAAGGTGAAAAATCAGGGAGATCTCATGGATAGGATTCCAACTAAGACGGGGAGGGGGGCAGGGATGTGTCCTTGTGCCCATTTTAGCCTCTACATTAATGGAGCAGAAGAGTGGCTGAACAATTGCAGGCATGACATGCCTACGATGACTGGAGTCCCTGTCCCCCTCCTTATGTTCGCTGATGATTCCCTCCTTATCTCTAGATCCCCTTTGGGTCTGCAAGCAGAACTAGATTCATATGCAGCTCTTTGTTTGCATAGAGGGATAGTATTAAATATGGCCAAATATATGGTAACAATTCCACATCTCTCTTTTAGAGGGAAGATGACCATTGAGGGTGTCAAGATCGAGCAGGTCAACAAGTTTAACTACTTAGGAGTCAGACTGAGTGACAACATATGCTGGGGCACACAATTGTCAAAAAGCAAACCTACTCTTAACCAGAGAGCAGTAGCAATTAGGAGGATATTCAAATCAATGTCTGGTGGTTCTGTGTCCCATGCTTTTAAGGTATATAGGGCAAAGGCTTTATCGGCAGCAACCAATGGAGTAGAGATATGGGGATATGATGATGTAATTATCCTAATGAGGGCAGAAAACAAATTAATTAGGGTCCTATTTAATTTACCAATAACTACCCCCTCTTGCTCTCAACAGCATTCATTTTCTAATTGCATTAAAACGATTGTCATGCTGGTTGAGGTTTTCGTTATGAAAGTGACCCTAAGCCGAGACAAGCCTAAAAGTCAGCTCTAAACACGTCAAAAACTACCTATCGGTATCATGAGTGATGTAATATGTGACGTCATCAGCAGTGCATTGCGGGGGCGTGAGTTATAGTTAGGTGTACTAACTATAGCTGCCGAATTTCTATGGTTTTGTACAAGTGAAATCTCCAACTAACTATAACGTCCCTGAAACCTATGTTTTTTTCAGTGAATTTCTAAGGTTTTTTAAATGCTAATTTATAACTATAACGTCCCTGAAACCTATGGTTTTTTCAGTGAATTTCAAAGGTTTTTTAAATGCTAATTTCTAACTATAATGTCCCTGAAACCTATGGTTTTTTCAGTGAATTTCAAGGGTTTTTTAAATGCTAATTTCTAAGTATAACGTCCCTGAAACCTATGTTTTTTCAGTGCATTTCAAAGGTTCTTTAAATCGTAATTTCTAACTATAACATTTGTAAAACCTATGGTTTTTCCAGTGAATTTCGGAGGTTTTATAAATGCTAATTTCCCACTACAATGTCCCTGAAACCTATATTGTTTTTAAGAAATTCTTTTTTTAAAAGTGAATACTTTTTGTAGTGAAAAACTCACTGTAACAGTAGTCTGTTATAAGTTATAACAATGTTTAAATCTTAATTAGCACTAATTAACATCTAAGTGTGGAAAAAGTGTGACGCAGCAGCTATGATACCTGACTTCGAACAACAGCATTCACAGTTTGATTCCCTGCTCCAGCGGCACGTTAGCCCACCACTATGTCACTGTGGGCAATACCTTGCTTTATCTTCCCAACGCCTCCGAGCGCCGAGATAGCTGTACGCTTTACAAATACTGGCCTTTTTTTAATTTAAAACCATAGTGACGAGAAATATTAGCACATATTTTTTTTCTTCTATTCTGAACGATATTTTTTTTATTTCTTCTATTTAGAATTATGGCAATTAATAGATGTTTTTAGTCACAAGAAAGGAAATGACACGGTTTGCCGGGTAACAGTTTTTAAGCTCTCCAATGTATGTACATATTAAGGAGCTTAGACATGTGAGGATCGAAAACAAAACTTTTATCGCTTCACATTTTTTAACTTTTCCCAACACGTTAAACAGTAAAAACATGAGCACATGTCAACTGTAAAACGTGACATCTAAATGGGCGGAGCCACATGTTCCTTCCATAGACTACTCAATAACCAAAAAGTATATAAAGCACACCCGTTGATCGATTAGTTTTGTTTTTGCGAGTTATTTACGAGTGTGCATTCTGTGATGCAGGTTCCGTTTTCTAGCATCAGATTCTTCTTTTGCGACAACAAAACATATTATGGAGTTGTAAGTTGTTTGATTATGGCATAGCAGATATTTATAATACGTAGCTATTTGTGATTATTTAAAGATTTGTATTTAGAAAAAAGTGTTAATGATTATTTTTGCCATTTATATGTAACGTCAGCAGCTTGTATTCAGAAACAGACAGAATAGAGAAAACACTGTTTCTTTTCTGGCTCCTTTGAGCTCATATAGTGTGAATTTGTATATTATAATATTGACACTATACTTGACCTCAGAGATGTTGATGACCCGTGGACGCGAAGACTAAAGATTTATATGTAACGTCAGCAGCTTCTGTTTCTTACTCTGTTTCCCCCCTGAGATGATATAGTGTGAGTATGTATATTGTAATATTCACATTCATACTGACCTCAGTGGAGTTCATCACCCGTCGGCGCAAACACGAAAGATTTTGAAGTCCCGGAGAAAAGAAGCTTTGAACATATTCACCACTGGAAAATATTCTCCTGCTTTCCTATAGAATAAATTGGAATGGTAGTATATATTATACTACTATCTTATATGTTCTTATCTGTTAGCGGAGCAGTGAGCGACCTCTAAGCACTACAACAGAACTTTCCCGAGTTCTACAGAATAGAAATTGTAAGAATTTAGGTTTTTTTGTTGTGGTCCTTATTATTGTTCTCCTGTGGAATACTACAAACTCACCCTGCCTATTTTAATACTGTGACTTTATAGTGGAGGAGTGAGGCTCAATGGTTAGAGCGGCAGACCCTGAAGCAGAGTTCTGGCCAGGGACCAGGGTTCGATTCCCGCCTCGGCGGGGCTCGGGCTCAATTTCCTCGGACCTGTCTATTCTCGCCTCGGTGCCTATTCTAATCACAGGCCCCATGCTGCAACTCTGGGCAATAGCTTGCTTAGCCTCCACACCAGCCCCAACAGCACTAAGGATGCCTGGCTTCACCCTGGGGGTGCCCAGGAGTGGACACTTCACAGGGAAAGCCAGGAGGGGTTCCACAGCGGTATGAGTATCAGTGCCAGGAAACCGCAAAGGCGACACCGCAAGGTGTCCGTCTGGTGACAGTGCGCTCTATAAGTACTTTGACATTTACATTTACATAGTAGTTCGAGGGGTTGGAGATCTATCTGTGCGAGAAATTTACAACATATACTACAGGTATTTCCGTACACTTAGGTGCCGATTCCGATCCATTAAAAAAAATTACCGTACGACTCGTATCCGTATTTTTTTATGTACGGATCGTACAAGTCCCGTACAACCGGTGAAGTACGATTCGTACGTGAAAAATACATACAAATCGTTTCGGGAAAAGTCTACGAGACGTACCCGGACAGTTTTACATACAAATCGTAAAACTAAAGTCCGAGCGCGCAAGTACGATCCGTACTGCCCTTCCGAAAACACAAGTGCATGGAAAAGGCCCCGTACGGAGCGAACGCCGTACCACTCGTATCCGGGTAAACTTGTGCCCGGGATACGAGTCATACAGCCCCCTCCTCCCCCTGCATATGTCAGCACCGTACCCCCCCATGTCCCCACTGTACCCCAGCCCCGTACGTGTATGCGCTGTACCCCACCACCGTACCCCAGCCCCGTACATGTACGCACCGTACCCCACCACCGTACCCCAGCCCCGTACTTGTACGCACCGTATCCCACCACTGGACCCCAGCCCCGTACTTGGACGCACCATATCCCAGCGCCGTACCCCAGACCCGTACTTGGATGCACCGTACCCCAGCACCATACCCCAACACCGTACCCCAGCCCCGTGCTTGGACGCACCATACCCCAGCCCCGTATATGTACGCACCGTACCCCACCACCGTACCCCAGCCCCGTACTTGTACGCACTGTACCACACTACCATACCCCAGACCCGTACTTGGATGCACCGTACCCCAGCCCCGTACATGTACGCACTGTACCCCAACACCGTACCCCAGCCCGGTACATGTATGCACTGTACCCCACCACCATACCCCAGCCCCGTACTTGTACGCACCGTACCCCAGCACCGTACTAGGACGCACCATACACCAGCACCGTACTTGTACGCACTGTACCGCAAGACCGTACCCCAGCCCCGTACTTGGACGCACCATACCCCACCACTGTACCCCAGCATCGCGTATGTACGAACCGTACAACATTGCATATGTGAGCACTGTACAACAACATCGCTTATGTATGCACCTTACATACGCTAAAACGACTCGTACAGAACCAGGACACTGTCAAACAGCACAAGGAGGGCCAATTCGACTCGAACAACACCACAAAACACGTCTACAGTAGAAAAAACATCTAAATGACTTACCTGGCCCATCCAAACAGGCAAACAGAGTCCCAAACTCACAACCACCTCTTATAACACACCCACCAAAATTTCAAACCCAGCCACACCCACAAATGGACCAATAAAAAGGGCCCACACTCAAAAACCATGAGCCTTTGCAACAGACCCACTGCTGACAGACACCACACACAAACAACTGCACCCATACACCTTAACGTACACACCTTCACACAACCTCCTTCACACAGACCCCCTCTTCACATTCAGACACACACCGTCACATTCACACCCACACAGCCACAACCATCCACACCCACACCCCACACCATGCCCACAGACAAGAATCCAAAGTTCACAAGGGAGGAGCTGGACATCCTTGTCAACGAAGTCATCAGAGTCGAGCCACAGCTCTTTGGAACATTGGTCAGACAGTCCAGCATAGCTGAAAAATCACGCCTGTGGCAGAGGATCGTCGATAGGGTGAATGCTGTTGCGCCCATCAGAAGGACCAGGAATGAATGCCAAGCCAGGTGGTACGATCTGCGGAGGGCAGGCAAGCGCAAAATGAACGAGGACTACGCCCAGAGCAACATCACTGGAGGTGGGCTGCCCCGCAGACCGGTATATTACCATCCCTGGGAGGAGAAGGTGATGGCCCTGCTTCCACCGGTGGGAGTACACGGAGTCGAAGGAGTTGCAGAGCCTGGTGAGTACACAAACAACTTACGTAACATGGGGGTAATGGCATCCACACCCCACTACACCAAATTCACGCAACTACCCCCAAGCCCTCACCGGACACCACCACACTCAAAAACAACGCTCATACCACTAACATGTGTATGCCCCATCCACCAAGCAAGGTCATGCCATGTCCCAGGCTACACGAAGCACAAACCCAAGACTGGATGTCCGGGATGCTGGGAGGGTGGGGCTCACAAAACACATTGTTCAACTCTGAATCAGACACCATTTCCTTCAGCCCATATGGCCCAGGTACATATCCATGCACCATGCTCAATGCACAGGGATTGGCAAAGTACTGACAAGGTAGCTGACACTTGGCCCTGCTGTAGGCAGCACAAGGCCCTCCTGTGACCACTGTAAATTCAAACACCAACACCACAAGCTCAGATATCTAGGACAGGAACTCACACTCACTGGCATGGCAGCATGCACCATGAGGGGACAGATACATCACCTGGGAGACCCACAGCCAAATCACACTACACCCACCAGCAGGCCCTGTCACACACACCCCTTACCCAAGCACACACCCCCGGGGCAGGCAATGGATTTACCCACTCTCACAATGGACATGTGACACAACAAGATCAATCCATAGCCAAAGAAGCAGCACAGCCAAAAATCTACATGCCAAATACTCATGAGAACATATAAATCTGTCCCCCGCAACATACCCATCCACAAGTGAACATTGAGAGGAATGCTAGGCACATCCAACTACCTGGAGGAACTGTGCCAACTTGAATATGTATGAAACATGGATGTCGCATGAAACAGCATTAACATTGTCTCTCTCTCACACAGGGCAACATCATGGATCTCCCCCCATCAATGGGGGGGAAGAATCACAGTCCCAGGCTCGGCAAGAAGGTGATCCCACCGGCAGCGACGACTCTCAACACTCCGTGGATGACCCCAACCCACCTGGACCCTCTGGTGCCCAAGCCCCTGCAGCACCTGCTTCAGGCACATCTGTGCCAACCACCACCCCCATTCCTGCCACATCCCAGGAGACACCCAGGAGCCCTGCCCGCACTGAACAACTGAGCCAGTCTGACCTGGAGGGACAAGGTTCTCCGGGCACCCAGGAGGAGGCAGACAACCCCGCAAATGCCATCCCTCAGGGGTCCCGTAGACCCGATGTGCCCACAACGTCAGGCCAGGCTCGTGTGGGCAGGGGTGGTGGGAGTGGAGGCAGGCGGAGGCGAGAACCTGACCAGCCAGCTGAAGGGACCGGTATGTCACACATACGCTACATCCTGGACACATACCGGCGTGACACCAGGGCCATCAGCCAGGTAGTGGAGACCCTCACAGAGATTAAGAACCAGCAGGCTGAGCAACACGCCAGTCAACAACAACACCAAGGACGGATGGAGGCAAGACTGGCTGAGCTCCTGGCGGTGCAAACGGACATAACCTGTTCACTCCGTCGGATCGCCGACAACATGGGCAACCCTCCCTGTGCCACCAGGCGAAGACCACCACCAGCCACAGGGAGGGAGGAGGAGGAGGATTCGTCCGACGGAGTGTCCCAAGCATCGTCAAGGCCTGCATCTGAGGTTCCCCCGAGGAAGGTGGGTCGTCCACGGAAAAGACCGTGAGAGGCAGCGGACCATCCACATCTCCCAGGTCACCTGGCTTGGCACCTGGCCCTCATGCACAACAGCAGCACCTCATTCAATGACATTCTCTGCCACATGGACTTGCTTATCACAGTCTGACCAATGATGCCAAACACTGTTGGCTGGACTCTGATGACTTCAAATGACAAGGATCCCATCTCCCCCTGTGAACTTTGGAGTCTATGCACACTGTATAGCAACTATTTTTCAACACTAAACACGCCCCCCACCTAGAATAAAAGTAAATTTCTTTAATTAGATGTTGCAGTCATTTTGCATGAGTACACAACCTACGTGTGGGGAAATGTCAAACTATGCCTGAGTGTTGAACTAACTCCAGCCATCCATACCCTGGGATCTGTGTCTGGTACAGGACACACATGGGTCACAATGTATCAGCCAATACAGACATGGTCCACAATACTCATCCGTGATGGCCTCAAGCTGCTGAGGGGGGGCTTGCAATACTGTGTGGACAGACCAATTTTGAAGAGTATCATTAAGGCGTAGAGGTCATGGCTCATGTGGATGTTCCTGGGGAGGGAGTACCAGGTATGTTTGGCCAGGTGTGAGAACTATGTCCTGCATGCTGGAGTACGGTGGATGTAAAGAATGGTGGCCAGGGCAAGGTTGGATGCACCGAGTTGGCCCAACGGGGTCTCGGATGACAGACGTCCAAGGTTTGTTTGGGGTCTGGGGTTGTGGACTGCCTCCTGAGTGTGGTTGAGGAGTCTGAAGGTCATCCTGCAGCAGACAGTGATCCATTGCAGCTATCTCAGGTGGACGGTGATGTGGATGGGGTGTGGGGTGCGGGATGTTGAAGCTGAGGTGTGCAGATGCACCCTGGATGTGGACAAGTTTCCCGTGAGTTTGGATGTACTTGCTTCGTAGAGGGCGGGGAAGTAGTTGACATGGCTGGTGTTGTGGACCTGGGGGATGGTCTGTCTTTCCTTGGAGTGGATCTATCTGTGGATCATGTGCATCATGCAGAGGGTGTTGCAGCATGAGGTACAGATGCTGGTGATTTGCATGGCAAATGTGAGTGACAAATCCATGATGCACACCATCTTGTGTGCGTGGCCACTGGGTGCTTGTGTAGGGCCCCTGCGGGTGGGACTCAAGAAGTTGAGCCAGCTGTAAGGGGACAATCCTCAGATGATTACCTCAGTCCTGTACAAGTCCAGCCTCAGGTGGCTGATATTCAGCCATTCATCCACGGACCTCATGCCTTCTTGAATGTTGGAACTGGCAATGACTGCGTCTTTGGTGAGGGTGAGGAGCACCTGGCTGTCAATGGCATACGACATGATGATGAGGTTGTGTGCGCATGTGATGGTGGAGAGGGGGGTCCTGGACACATTGAAGATTGACACACTGAGAGATGATCCCTGGGCCATGTGCCAGATGACGCCACTATACTACATGCTGAAGGCTTGAGTCCCACTCCCATGGCCTTGCTGGTGGACGGAGCCGGTGTGGAGTAGGAGGGACATGACCTGATTGGTGTGACAGGGCCTGGAAGGCGGGGCAGCGCTGTGTAGGCAGTTGGAGTTGCACACTCAGCATGCAAAGGTGTTGTGTGTGCGCTTAGGGTATGCCTGAGAGCAGGCGGTTGATTTTCGGATGGACATTGTTTGGAGGGTGGCTGCAACATCAGACTGTAGTGTGATGTGGGTCATGCAAGGACATGAGGGTTGTGCAATGTGCACATTGCATGTGCTGACGGTCCTGCCTTTGGCACAGCGTGGCCGCACCAGTGGCACAGACAAGATGATGACAGCCAAATGAATGGGTGGAGGGAGGCAGGGAGCAGCATCTTTGAGGCGTGTGTGTTGCTGAATCCCGCTACTTTGTGGGCCCTTGCTGCAGGGGCCGCAGCAGCAGGCGGCATGTCCTGGAAACTATGCCAAAAGTAGCACACAAAGACAAGGATGTCAGAAAGGACAACTGCAACAGGCGTATGTAAAGGAAGGAGTGTCCGGTTACCCATAGCACACCCAGAGAAAATGGATGCACAATCACCAAAGATGACTGACACAGGATCAGGAAACAGAAGGCCGAGCTGCGCACAGGAGACACACCCTCAGCAGGTGTTGACGGCCCGTCATGGGGACCAACATACCCAAATACATACACAACCATGGACTTCATGCACAATAGAGATTCTAACCCATGAAGAACTGCATGCATGTTGCAAAACTACACATAGACTCATATGCATAATCTTTGACAACTATGCCAGAGATGCCGCATGTAAAGTGGCAAGAGACCTGCATTGACAGAGATGAGGCACCTTGGAGGGTGAGGAACACCTTTATTACTCAGGGAAATGCATCAATATGAACAGACTCACAGGTCATTTGGCTGAATATGTGGGACCTACACTGGACACCCCCTTCACAACACAGATGTTGTAAATCCAAATGGCCTGGCACACAAGTTAAGGGGATGAGCCAATCACCCCCTGCTGCACACGGAGAGGCTGCAATTCCCCATTGAGCCTCTTATGGGGATGTCCCACACTATGTCCACCCGTAGCATCCCGTATGTTTCTGAGGGAAGTTTTACACACATTGATGCCTTCATCAGAATCCACAAACCATAACAGATGACTGTCACGAAGGTTGACTATCAATTCATGGGAGTCATGCTATATGTCATGTGCCCCATGGTGAGTCGACATGTATGCATGATAACCCAACATGCACAGAAGCAGTCCCCACACATTCCAAACACGTAACACCCCCAAAATGCCTTGCTGCAATCCTCACCCAAAATGACTTTTTCCCATGTCCGTGCATGGAACGCTGATTCAGCACATGTTGCAATACTCATGAGGAATAGCAGGAGGCCAACGATGACACAACCAGACAGCATGCGCAAGAACCTGTGGATGACAGACACACAAGAAGTCAGATAAAAGATTGTTATCCGCATACATGGTCATTTACTCTACAGGAATAATGTTGTCACCATGCGAATTGAAAATTTTGTGTCTCAGCTAAAATGTGTGGAATGACATCATCACTCGAGTGACACATCAGAACACACATCTAAGTCACTTAGCATACAGTCAGCTGGACACACACATTGCAACACATGCCACACAAGGCTCCAAGCGTGCACACTCAGACCCAGTGACTCACCATTATGAGAAGAAGTTGCGTATGAGCTGACTCCGGATATACTCCTCCTCCTCCTCACTTGCCTCGTGACCAAGCCCTTCATCCTCCACGGGTGGATGTTCCTGCTCATGCTGCTCCAGGATGAGTGGCACTGCCTTCTCCACTGCCATGTTGTGCAGTATGCAACACACGAGGAAGATTTTGCAGACCTTTGCCGGTGCATATGGGAGGGACCCGCCTGTCTTGTGAAGGCACCGGAATCGGCTCTTCAGGAGGCCAAACGTCCTCTCAATCACTCGCCTGGTCTGCCCGTGTGCATTGTTGTAACGGTGATCTCCAGCTGAACTTGGGTTGCGGAGAGGTGTCATCAACCATGGAATGTTGGGATAGCCAGAGTCCCCTACATGGAAACATCATGTAAAGAAGTGGGTCAGGAGATGCTGTAAGATACAAAGATACCACAAAACACAGGACAAACAGAGTATACCCACCAACAAGACATGCTCGTTCGTTGTGCAGCCGCAGCATCATTTATGGCACCCAGCTACGCCTCATGATGTAGGCATCGTGTGCTGACCCTGGAAAACGTGCACAGACATGGGAAATCAGCATGTTAGCAAGACACACCACAAGGGCATTTATAGAGTGGTAATGTTTATGGTTGCGATAGGCGACCTCCTGTGCCTGTGGTGGTACCAAAGCCACATGTGTCCCATCAATGGACTGAATGACTGGGCATCCCTCCCAGGGCATAGAAATCACCCTTGACACCTGTCAACTCCTCAGGAGTCGGAAAATGGATGAATTCATCCAGGTGCTCCAACATGGCTGCTAAAACATCATGCAGGACAAGGCTGAACATCGTCTGTGACATGCCACCAACATCAGCTATGGTGAATTGAAACATACCTGTGGAAAAAAAATGTAGGGCTGCCATCACCTTCATCTTGGGGGTCAGCACAGTAGGATACCTGTGTCGTGGTTGGAGGTGTGGTGCCAGCTTGGCGGTCAAGTCCTCAATCAACTATTGGGTGAATCTGTAACGTCGTATGCAGTCACGTTCCCTCATGGCACCCAAGTCTGGCATTGGTCTGGGGACAGGCGGTGCCCTGCAGAAAATTGGAATGAATAACGAAGAGTGAGAACATAACAACATCAATGTCAATGAACTGAGCACTTGCTCAACTGCTAATACACATCTGCTAAATACAGAGTCTGGTCTGTGCAATACATCCAGGACACATATGCCAGCTAGGTGATACTCATACGAAAAGCCAGCTACACCCGTTGATTGTCAAGTCTACATGACATGCCTTGAAACGAGCTGTGGGCCAGTGTCAGTGAACAGCCAGAGACATCACAAGAGTGACATACATCCACATATCTCCATTTGAAGGATGTCATCTCATACAGAGAGCTGACGGCAAGCTAGATGCACAGATCACATGGAATGTCAAATGTACAGATCACACACATTGCGATGAAGGGGTACACGGGAAAACAGAAAACACAGACATTGAGACGACGCAGATATGTCCTCGTGTCAAAATATCATGTTCGATGCATACAGACACACGTTACGTGGAAATCCACATGTGGCATGGTGTGCGTAGATGTGTGCCATGCCCATCTACACACAGACACATGTTGGATGCAGCAACAGCAGATGCAGTTGACGGAACACCAACAGCAAGCTCATGGGAACACATGACACACACATGACATATTCACATCGGTGCAGGCTGGTCGTTAAATGTCAGTTGTTAGTGTCCCTGTCCCTGGCATCAGGGGACAGTTGTGGGTGGTGGTGACTGTGCCATACCATTGATGCTGTGCTTGACATGTTTGTACTACATGCACACATGTACAAAGTGTGAAGGGGAAGTGTGCCACATAGTGCCCTATCACACATGACATGTGTACACAGGTCATCACACATCAATTGTGCAAATACATGAGGAGATATGTGCAATATCACTGCCTGACACACCTAGGCCCTGCACATGTAGGACAGCAATGACAATGACTTGATGTACATCCTTGTGTGAGTCTGAGACCTCCATTCCTTTCGTGTGCGCATCCTATCAACAGTGTAAGCGTGTAAGGGCATGTGTACAGTCCGTATCACTATAGTAGTGGTGCCATAGGAGCACGCGTGGTATGGACCGTACACACATACGTGTACTACCAGTGCCTACACGTACGTGTACTACCAGTGCCTACACGTACGGGTACGCACTGGTAGTACACGTACCCATACGTGTACTACCAGTGCGTACCCGTATGTGTAGGAACTGGTAGTAAACGTACGTGTAGGCACTGGTAGTACACATACGGGTACGTGTACTACCAGTGCCTACACGTACATGTACGCACTGGTAGTACACGTACCCGTACATGTAGGCACTGGTAGTACACGTACATGTAGGCACTGGTAGTACACGTACCTGTACGTGTACTACCAGTGCGTACCCGTACGTGTAGACACTGGTAGTACACATACGTGTAGGCACTGGTAGTACATGTACCCGTACGTGTACTATCAGTGCGTACCTGTACGTGTAGGCACTGGTAGTACACGTACATGTAGGCACTGGTAGTACACATACGTGTAGGCACTGGTAGTACACGTACGGGTACGTGTACTACCAGTGTGTACACGTACGTGTAGGCACTGGTAGTACACGTACCCGTATGTGTACTACCAGTGCGTACCCGTACGTGTAGGCACTGGTAGTACACGTACGTGTAGGCACTGGTAGTACACATACGGGTACGTGTACTACCAGTGCGTACACGTACTTGTAGGCACTGGTAGTACACGTACCCGTACTAGGCCTGGGCGAAGCACTACGCTACGCTCGCGTAGTTTGCGAAGTTCGCGCTACTTCGCACTACGCGAACTGCACGTAGCACAGTGCGAACACGCGTAGCGTAGTGTTGCGTAGTGCTGCGGTCATTTTTTGCTTGCTCGCGGTCCTCAACGTCAAGTTGGCGACCGCAAGCAAGCAAAATGACATCCCGGTGAGACTTTTTCCTTGTTCGCGATCAGCAACATCAAGTTGGCGATCGCGAGCATGGAAAATAAACCTCCCGGCGAGATTCCCAAAGCGAGGAGGTCAGGTTTCTCATTGGGAGGGGTCGCGTATGCTCGCGACCGCTCGCGATGAGAAACTACCAGTTCGCGTTGAGAAAGCTGCCGCTCGAGTAAAAATCTACTCGAGCAGCAGAAAACTACAGCTCGCACTGTGCAAGATGTCATTTTCAATGATTGCACAGTGCCGGTTGCTTGTCCGCACTGTGCAATCATTGAAAACAACATCTTGCACAGTGCGAACATGTTACTACGCAGTTCGCAAAGTGCTAGCGTAGCTCGCGTAGTGCGAACTTCACTTTGCGTAGCTTCGCGAAGTGCTACTTCGCGAACTACGCCCACCCATAACCCGTACGTGTACTACCAGTGCTTACCCGTACGTGTAGGCACTGGTAGTACACGTACGTGTAGTCACTGGTAGTACACGTACGGGTACATGTACTACCAGTGCGTGAATAACCGGGGTTTAACCCAGCGGCGTCAGGGGCACGCCTAAGATCTTCGAGTTCACCTGTCTTGGTATACAGAGACACGGAATACTTCTGGATGGCATCAGAGACCAAGTTTATTAGCTGCAGCTAGTAACAGTGATCCTGGAAATACATCACGGTGTAAATTCTCAGGAGACTGCTCATTTTACTAAGGCAAGACGTCTCCTTTTATACCCAATATTCACATTATAAATGTACACCCACTGCACAAAATTCTAGCCAATAAGGTACATTTTCAAACAAAGTGTCACATAACAAAAACTCAATTTACAGTATCTCAACCCAAAAGTTAATTATTAGGAATGTCCCAAATTCAATCTCCACAAGCCGTACAAATCTATAATTGAAAGCATAACCCATGTAATGAAGAAACATAAAAAAAGAAACGGTAACAGATGCTGAACAAGATAAGGCATGTGCAAGGAAACTAAAAGTTAACGATGTCCTGAACATTGATTGGCAAGCTCAGAAAAATATCAATCAGGGAAATTGGCTTTGCGGGGTCAGTTTCAGGTGCAGAGGTCAGTTTCTTACAGTTCATTTCAGAGTCAAAAAGAAACCTAGTTAATGTATACATGAACTAAGAAGGCCATGCCACTTTATTCGCCAGGCTACCTTCACAGGCCTACGTGAGGGCAACACAAAATGGTGGCACAGAACAAAATGGAGTCAGACTCGAGGATTACGGAACCTCAGACCCTCCTTTTGCCATTACGTAGGCAATAACCTAAGACTCATGTTAATCTGAATCTAGGTCTATGTCGATATTCATTAGGTCATCAAGGTGTTGCTGTAGCATCATCTTATTATTCTCTACTTCTCTCGGGACAGGTCTCCGAACACACATAGTAGCACAAAGACTACAAATGGCGGGACCACACTGGATGCAAAGACAACAAGAGAAACGGATGGTTAAAACCATACCAAGGAATGTCAAAATCTTCCATCCCCATTTGGACAGCAGTCCCCAAAACCATCCCGTCAATGACCAGTCTCCTTCATCTACATGGATAGACTCAGAGATTTTATACAACCTAGAGATGGCTTGGTACACTGTAGGGGCATTATCTGGTATGTAAACACAGCAACTGGATCCAATCAATTTACATACTCCTCCTCGATCTGCAAGTATGATGTCTAATACCATATGGTTCTGCAAAGTCATAAGGCGGTCCGCTTGAAGCTCAGCTGTAACATTACTAAGAGCACCTGCTGTGTCATTAATAGTAGCTTCAACAACGCGGACAAGCTGTCGAATATGCCTAATATTGATCATAGGACCCCAAAAGGGCAAGAAGCCCTTGAAGAAATCTCCTACTTTGTGTGCTGCGGTATCTTCCTTATTGAAGACACCTCTACCATATCTCGTTCTATGATAGTCTGAAGCAGTAGTGTATGTAGGGGGAAGTAGAAACGCCACATAACACGTTCCTAAAAAATCAGGTGGCAACCATGTGTAGGTTCTGTCATGACAAACAAAATATGTGCCTTTAGCTGGCACAAACGGTGGAGAAGTCCGAGATGAATAGACATAGGTTTGAGCACACACACTCTTACCTAGCTGAGCTTTCGGATTCTGACCATTACCTTGAAAACAAAAGTGGCCTCGGTGGGGTACAATCCAAATAGGGGGAGACCTTTTTTGTCTCTCCTTCTCTGTCAAACTGGTACTGTATCCAGTCACGTTCCAACCAACGTAAGCCTGCACCTCATCCTTAGGGATAGCATTATATGCATCAAGATCTCGGATCATAGCTACTATTCCCCTTATTAAGGCACTATTGCTCGAGTTATCTTTAAGGGAACGTAAGGGGCGTACCTCATTTGCATAGATAAAAATGGTCTGAAAAGCCCACACAGACCCATTAAAAGAAAAAGGCAAAACCAAATATGGCATACCTTTATCTGTCGTATGAGGCATAAGACCACAAACCCAACAATTAGTGGTATTTACTACTAACTGATGCTGATGCAACAACTGTATAAACGAGTTGTTGACAAATTCTGATCTCCTTGTCTGTTCATGTTCAGGCAACGTATAAAACTGGTGCAAAGAAACAGTAGTGAAAGAAAGCATAGGTTGGGAGGTGGGTGCAGATGTCTGTTGTGTAGCATAGACAGTCCAACCCACACAAGCTAATGTGATACTTAAAAACATCAAAAAGCACAATATTAAAAAACATTTGCTATGTATCAATGTACAAAATCTTGTCTGAAGATCTATTCTCTCAACATCTCTTTCAGTTACAACAGACTCCATCCTCTAACATGCTGCTCTCGGCAATTTTCCTTCTTCACAAAAGTGTGTGTCCAGGCGTCCTAGACGTCCCTAGAACCGTAGACCTTTCGCCAATACACGGGCCACCCCTTAAGTTCTTATACCGCGACCCTGCAGCTGAATCCGGATGGTGGTTCGAAAAAGAAAAATAAATATAGTCTCTTGTCTGAAAGAGTGTAATTCACAAGCAAATTCAAATTTTATTTGTCCTTTTTAGACCTTAAGTTGTAGCGTTCTTTACCCAGCACAGTTTGATCCTGAAAGAGTGTCTCTGGGTGCGTAGTATCAAGTCTCAAACACGGCGGCACAGCTTCTTGCAAGACTTTATCATCCGCACGTTCTGACTGAGTCAATTCCAGATGTGCATCGCTAAAAGGTACAAATCTCGGAACCCTTTCACTCTCGGAATCGGCAGCACCTTCCCGGACCCACTTATCATACGGTAAGGGCAAAGGTATCTTCTTACAATGGGTACCATGTACCCAGTTTTTCTTGCCGAACACCTTAATAGCAGTTCGAGTTGATAACAGGACTTGGTATGGACTGGTCCATCTTGGTTCCAAGTTCTTTGACCTCTGGAAATTCTTGGTTAGAACCCAGTCGCCAGGTTGAATCGTGTGGCCTGCGTCTACAGAAACTGAAGGCAAAGTGTCATGGACCTGTTGGCGAAGAACACGCAATTTAGCAGTCAAATCATGTAAATAGTCAACCAACATAGGGTACTCGATATCACTGTACTTCTTCGGCCTCGGCACACCCCAGACATTCGCCGGGCGTCCAAAAACAATCTCGTATGGGCTAAGTCCCACGCGAGAATGTACTGTCGTTCTCGTGGACAAAAGTGCCAATGGTAAGGCATCGGGCCATGTAAGACCAGAGCTTGCTTGCACCTTGGCCAACTTCAGCTTTAGAGTGCCATTATAGCACTCGACCAGGCCTGCTGACTGGGGATGATTCGCAGCGTGAAATTTCTGTGTGATACCCAGACCCGCACATACTTTCTTCATAATCTGACCCACGAATTCACTTCCATTATCACTCCATACCATCCTCGGCAAGCAATATCTGGGAAATAATTCTTTAAGCAAAACCTTGGCTGTAGACAAGGCAGTATTATCCTTTAGGGGGTAGGCCTCTATCCATCTGGAAAAGGCACAAACAACCACAAGGACATACTTCAAGTTATTGCATCTTTCCATATGAATATAGTCTATCTGCAGCACCTTGAACGGATACGTTGGAGGAGCAAAATGACCCATGGAGTTGGGGTTCCCTTTCCAGGATTATGCATCAAGCAAATCATGCAGTGTTTAACCAAATTCTCAGCACACTTAGGAATTCCACCATTCTGCCATACCGGAGCCAACAACTTACATATCCCTTTTGAACTAATGTGAGCCAACCCATGAGCCATAGTAACCACCGGAAGCACATATGCTTCTGGCAACAACCATCGCTGGTGCTCTGACAACTCAACCCAACAGCCTGTTGAATCCCACATTCCCGTACTCTTTCTCCACATGCTCAATTCTTTCTCAGTAGCTTCTGCCTGAATCATCTTCACACTTTCTGTTGTATCTTCACACATTCCTCCTTCCACAACCCATCTGGCAGGACCTGCAACATACATCCGACTCGTCACATCTTTCGCCGTTTCTCTCGCTACTTCATCTGCAAACGCATTCCCTTGACCCACATCATCCGTAACCTTCTTATGCACACTACACTTCACTATCGCAATTTGGGTCGGCAAAGTAAGTGATTCAAAAAGTTCACTCACTAATTGTCCATGCTGAATTTTCGTACCATGGGAAGTAAGAAATCCTCTCTCTTTCCACAAGCGACCAAAACTTTGAGCCACGCCAAATGCGTATTGGCTATCAGTATAAACATTCACTCTCTTTCCTTTTGACAACATACACGCTCTAGTCAATGCTATCAACTCCACTGCTTGCGCTGAATTCTGTGCAATACGTGCTGTTTCAACAATCGTGTGCAAAGTTGTGACAGCATATGCTACAGTCGTCTCTCCATTCGGAAGCTTAAAGCACGAACCATCTACCCATAGGGTACTATCAGGATTCGAAAGAGGAGTATCTTTCAGATCAACTCTACCCTTCGTTTCCTCCTCTGTCCGGAGAAAACAGTCATGCTGTTCCTGAGCATCTGTCTCTACAAAAATCGGCAACAATGTAGCTGGGTTCAATGTGTTGCACCGCTTGATGTGCACATGGCTAGCCAAAAGCGTCAACTCATAACTAGGCCTGGGCGAAAATTTCGTTCCGTTCGCGGAAATTGCGATAATTTGACATTTTCGCGTTCCGCGGAGAGCGTGAAAATGTCAAAACTTCCGGTTTCCGCAGCTTGGCGATAATTTGTTTCTTGCTCACGCTGTAAAATAATACATTCTCGCGCGCGCGCGATCGCCTTACCTGAATCCCTGCGTTCGCCGACAAGTTTTCTTGATCCGGTCGCGTTCTCCATGAGATGTTGTATTGTTTTTAGCCATTTGCGCTGTCTCGCGACAGTTCGCGCCTGCAGTGACGTCATGCGTCGCGCGATCACGTCTTTCTTCTCGCGATCATGCACCGCGAGACAACTCAAAACAAGATGGCCGCGCCCGCAAACAACCACTTGGGTAAGTTGGCGACCCACAACCATGCAGAAAATCTCGCGAACATGCCAGAAAAAAACTTCCGCATCTTCGCGATATTTCCGCTTGTTTGCGATAATTTTAAACATTTTCGCGATAATTTGCGAAAGTTAATTTTGTAAATTCCGCCCACCCCTACTCATAACCTGACAAACGCGCACTGGTAAGATGTTGAGTCTTCGTTCTATTCAATAGGGTATCCACTGCATGTGGGACCATCACAATCAATGTATTATCCAATACCAAACCAGCAGACTGTCGGATAGAAACAGCCGCTGCCGCTGTAGCTCTTAGACAACTAGGCAACGCCCTAGCTACCGGATCTAAAGTAGCTGAAAAATACGCACATGGGCGCTGCATGTATCCAAATTGTTGCGTCAACACTGACAACGCACAACCTTCTCTCTCGTGTACATAAAGTGTAAAAGGTTTACTGTAGTCGGGGGTACCCAACACCGGAGCAGAACACAATGCATCACGCAATTCGGAAAAACTCTTCTGACATTCGTCAGACCAAGGAAGAGGGTGTGGTGTGTCCTTAAGAGTAAGTGCCAACAAAGGTTTCGCTAGCAAAGAAAAATTCGGAATCCACTGTCTACAATACGAGGTGATACCTAAGAAGGCACGCACCTCTCTCTGTGTGCATGGCACAGTCATTTGGGCAATCAATTGAATACGCTCTGAGGTCAATCGCCTTCCCTCCTTCGACAAGAGATGACCTAAGTAGGTCACTTCTTGGCGGCAATACTGCAACTTCGAAGGTGACACTTTATGATGAAGGTCAGACAGGTGTCGCAACAAAGAAAGAGTAACTTCTTTACAAATCTCTTCATCATCAGCAGCAACCAACAGATCATCAACATACTGGATAAGAGTAACACGAGAAGGCAATGCAAGAGAATCAAGCTGAGTTTTCAAAGCCTGACTGTAAAGGGAGGGACTCTCACAATAACCTTGAGGAGCGCGCTTAAACCGGAAACTGCGGCCTCCTAAAGAGAAGCCAAAAATATCCCTACTTTCCTCAGCAATCGGAATACTGAAGAAAGCGTTCTTGAGATCAATAACAGAAAACCAAGCAGCTGAGGCAGGGATCATTGTCAATAAAGCAGTAATGTCCGGGACAACAGGAAACTGTGGCACAACGATCTTATTGACCTCTCGAAGTTCGATCACAAACCGATACACAGGTGGCTGAGAAGAGTCAGTACGCTTAAGAACAGGCAGAACAGGACTGTTACACACATTACCTTTTGTTTCTTCAACCACACCTTTCTCAACCAAATCATAGATAATCGCTAAAAGAGCTCTTTCGCCATCACTGGAAATTTTGTACTGGGGAATGTGAGGTAATTTAGCATTCAACTTAATGGTAACAACGTAAGGTGGAATCTGCAAGAGACCAACATCATTGGGACCTGTAGCCCAAAGTGTATCAGGGAGAGAATGCAGTTCCAGTGGAAGACGATCCTTAGGCAGATACATCGGGGAAATCACTTTCTTACCCACCGTAAGATGTACTCCCAAAGGAGAACAATGTAATGTCGCATACAATCTTTTCAACAAGTCCAAACCCAACAGATTCTCGCCACAGCCCATCGTTAGAATAAGGGGAGCCTCCAATTCACAGGGACCAATAGAAAGGGGCAAAGGACAAGAAACCGGATTACAAACTGGGGCGCCAGAAAATCCTACTGAAACATTGGTCAAGCCAGACAAACGTGCGCCGGGGAGTTTAGAGTGCATGATAGAGCTCTTTGCTGCACCAGTATCCAAAAGAAAAGGTTCTGCCACACCTGATGTAATCACTTCAACATAAGGTCCACTCTGGTCTACTGGAACTGACACTACTCCCTCCCTTTGTCCATGGCTGTCCTAACTATCATTAAAACCAGCACTCTCACTTCCAACATAATAATCATCAGTGTAGTACTGAGCGGACTGGACGGTCGGAACATTCTGTTGGTCAAAATAATTCATAGAATTCTGAGGGGAAAAAGAACGTTCATTCTGGGGAAACGTACCACGTCCCCTACCCCTAGGTACTTGTTGGAAACCACCACGACCTCTCAGACCAGACATACCATTCGCACGCTGTAGCAAGATCGGGCAACTATTCTTGAAATGACCTTCTTCTGTACAATAAGCACACTGATTAGGGCTTAGCGGGAGTCGCGAAGCAAAAGACTCAGGCTTCTGCAACAGTTTCTGAAACTGTGGGGGTTGCTGAAACTGGGAAGGTTGCTGAAACTGACGCTGATTAGGGCGAGGCGGATAAGCCTGCTGCAGAAGAACTTTCGTTTTTAATTCTCTAGTCTTCTTCTCTACTTTATCCTTCTCATCTTTATCTCTATTCTCATAGTATTGTGCAGTAGCCAATATCTGAGCCGAAGAAGAAACAGCCCATGAACTCTCAGAGTCCTTTAACTTATTAGAAAGTTCAGGAAGTAAATTAAAAACAAACTTATCTACAAACAACCTCTGACCACCTTCTGTACTCATATCCTGACTAGGGGTGGGCGGAATTTGCGTAATCGCGTTACGCAAATCTCCGCGAAACGGTAAAAAATCTCCGCGAACACGCAGAAATTCCGCGAACACGTGGAATTGCTTGTTCGCAATGCTTTTTTCCTGTTCACAATTGCTGTTTGCGTGCTCGGGGAGAAATATCTCGCAAACACGCATTTTGAGAACGCGAATAAGCAAAAATTTCGCGAAGTCGCGGAAAGCGGAATTTTGGGCAATTTCGCGTTCTCCGCAGAACGCGAAATTACGCAAATTCCGCAAATTCCGCGAACGGAACGGAATTTACCGCCCAGGCCTAATCCTGACCACTATGATCAATGAATGTTTCCTCAAACCTAGTGAAGAAATCAGACACACTCTCGCCTTTCTTTTGTTTGCATGCTGCTAACTTGTCCCACTTCACCCGCAGAGGAGGCATCATAGTTGTCATTAAATTAATAATCCTACCAGGTAGTTCTGCAACTAAGGGTTCAGGTTTGGCACCTCCTACCTGCCGACCATCTGCAGCAATAATATTAACCCACGTATCTCCTAACTCTGGCGCGTGATCCTCGTGACGGATCTTCGCCCACAAGGGTTGAGGAACTACATTACCCATCAACATATCTATGTCAGCTAAATTCATAACACAAGCATCAACTGTCTGAGACAACTCCTTATAATAACCAGCAGGATTTTTACGGAGGTCAGGCAAAGTCTGCTTAAGAGCCAGGACCTCAGCTCTCTTCCAAGGGACCTGCACCCACACTCGCTGAAAATGAGCCGGTGCAGCCACAATACCATGAGCGGCATCAGCCACAACTGCCTCTCTCCATACAGGGGGAACCTCTCTCATAGGATACTGCTTCACTTTTCTCCTAATAGAAGGGTCAGGTTCGAACAATGACTGAGGTGGAAGTCTAGACCTAAAAGTGAGTAGTGTCTCTACCGCTTCCTCAACATCGGAACCCACTCTCGTCCCTTTAGCAAATTCAGACTGAATATTAAGCAATTCCAGTGGAATTGAACCCAACTCATTATCTTCCCACACCTGATGAAGGAAGGTACACATGACATCAAAAACATATCTTTGTTTTGGTGCCTCCCACTGTAGGAAGATATCCATAACCACTTGTGGACTGTACCTGGAGGTATTCGAAACCCATCTACGAGCAAGGAGATCTAACACTGCCCGCTCTTCGGGACCAGGGAGCTGACTACGTCTCTGCTTACGTTCAGAAACAGGGGTCATATTCAGTGACCCAAAGAAAGGAGACAAAAGACTAGTGACAGTCTCAGTCATTCGTTGCCGAGCAGAAGGAGAAGAAGTTGACATGAGGACAGGAGACAAAGTGTTTTGAGGTGACAGAGACGTAGGGACAGAAATAAGAGAAGTCGAAGATAAAGGAGTGTAAGGCAAAGGAGTTTGAGGCAAGGCTGGTGGAAAAGGCTGGCGGCCCTGGAGGAGGCTGCACCGGGGGAGGAAGAACCACCTGTGAAGCAACAGGTGGCTGAACAACAACAGGGGGCTGAACGACAACAAGGGGTGCAACAACTGTAGGTAACGGAGGTGCAGTAGCACCCTGCATATAAGGGGGTGGTAATCTCTGTAAATGTGACATCAAAGGATCCTTTTCAGGGTCTACAGTCACATTTGAAAGGGGAGGTGGCCATGCAATGTTGTCTATCTGACACTTCAATCGCACGATCTTCTTCATCTTCCTTAAACTGCCTAGCAGCTTGCATTACCGATATATTCCTTTCCTTCCTATCTCTCTTAGCTTGCTTAATTTCTCGCTGTTTGGCTTCCTTACGCCAAAGGCGCAAAGAGTCAAACATCGCCGGCCGGGCTTTCTTCTTAAATAGCGCAACTTCTAGGTTATCTAAAACATCTGATTCAAAACTACCATGTTGGGGCCATCGTAAAACACCATCTTTCCTTGTATAATGGACCCATACTTCATTAAAGGTAATGGGACCTACACCATGCTTTGAATAGAGCTCATAAGTTGGAGTTCCAACTGGAGGTATGGGACACGAGTCCTCAAATCGGGAATCCCTATTACAACTACAACAAAACCATTTCCTAAATTTGCTAAAACCAGGCATCTTTTAGCTCACTAGTCTTGCTTCAAACTTCAAGGGGTTATGAAAAATGATACACTCGCAAATATACGAACCCCCCGGCTTCGACTATTGCAATGGCCGAATCAAAACCAAGAAACAAAACAAAGTCGTGGGAGCGACCCACTTATACTTAACCAAAATGTCTGTCACGCCACCAGAAGACCGTCTAACGTCTCGCCTTACAAATCATCACAAGAGGGTCCAAGACAGGGCGACAGTCAGGGCAGCAGTCCTTCGCAGCCGTCGGAAAGGGGAAGCCTCGCAGAAAAAAACCTTCGGTCCACGTCGACATGCAGGGGTCGATGAAGTGGCGGCCGTCCTCCAGAATTTCCTCACGGGGCTCCTCACAATCTTCAGGCTTGGACCAGTACCGCTGAAGTCGCCCCACGTTGGGCGCCAGTTGAAGAACCGGGGTTTCACCCAGCGGCGTCAGGGGCACGCCTAAGATCTTCGAGTTCACCTGTCCTGGTATACTTCTGGATGGCATCAGAGACCAAGTTTATTAGCTGCGGCTAGTAACAGTGATCCTAGAAATACATCACGGTGTAAATTCTCAGGAGACTGCTCATTTTACTAAGGGGAGACGTCTCCTTTTATACCCAATATTCACATTATAAATGTACACCCACTGCACAAAATTCTAGCCAATAAGGTACATTTTCAAACAAAGTGTCACATAATAAAAACTCAATTTACAGTATCCCAACCCAAAAGTTAATTATTAGGAATGTCCCAAATTCAATCTCCACAAGCCGGACCTATAATTGAAAGCATAACCCATGTAATGAAGAAACATAAAAAAAGAAACGGTAACAGATGCTTAACAAGATAAGGCATGTGCAAGGAAATAAAAGTTAACGATGTCCTGAACATTGATTGGCAATCTCAGACAAAGATGGATCAGGGAAATTGGCTTTGCGGGGTCAGTTTCAGGTGCAGAGGTCAGTTTCTTACAGTTCATTTCAGAGTCAAAAAGAAACCTAGTTAATGTATACATGAACTAAGAAGGCCATGCCACTTTATTCGCCAGGCTACCTTCACAGGCCTACGTGAGGGCAACACAAAATGGTGGCACAGAACAAAATGGAGTCAGACTCGAGAATTACAGAACCTCATGCGTACACGTATGTGTCAAACGCACTGTGCAACTGGTGCCGTAGGGGTACGTGTGAAACGCACCGTACCTGTGTGTGGATTTGAAAATTACATAGGGGACACATAAGGGACAAGTATTAGGCACTAAATGCATGCTGTTTGTCATGGATACAGAGTTTACAGTTCGAATTTTTCCATCAGGTGTCCTGGAAAAGTCAGTTGGCCACAAAATACAATGTTGCAAAGTAGTTGTTGACTTGACATGATGCTCAAAATTTGAACAATGCAAATGCTGTCTCTAGTGTATGTGGAAAGGGATTGGAGTAAACGTAAGATGCAAATGAATCTGACCAATCACTATGTACTCCTCCAAATGAATGCCTCTCAGCAAGACTGATATAAGTCAGCCAGAACCCATGAGAGGGCACTTGCCTGCACAACTTTCCTGTTGACAACACTGCTGCTGTCTGTGCTTCCTCTGGCACCATGTCAAGGTCTGTGGAGAGGGCCCAGCCATTCACCCAGGAGGAGAATGAGGCATTGCTGGATGTCATCCTCCCACAGTACACCAGCCTGTATGGGAGACCAGGGGAGCAGGTGAGTGCTGACTCCACTACTTTTGACTGTGCACCTTTTTTGTGACTGTCACTTCTGGCATTGTGTCCAGGTGTGACAGACATGCAATGTTGTTTAGAGTGGGTCCCAGGGGGGGAATGGCTTATGTCTCCCATGCAGAGCATGATGTAGTTCATGTGTGCACTCCTCACTTGCATTGTGCTTACTGTGACATTCACTGCATAGTGCATGACACATTTAGCCTGGCTAATCCTTTGTGGCATTTTTTGTCTATAGTTCTGAGGTGATTCAGTGGTCCCCCCGGTGTGACAGGTGACTGTACCCACAGATGTGTGTGAGGTGAGTGGAGCTGTGGTGAGAGTGTCCAAGTGATGTGTATGCCCCCTGGACACTGATGTGTGTGAATGTTCCTTGTCATGTGGGTGAGTGTCTATGTGAAGTGTTGCACCACAGCTGCATGGAGGAGGATACAGCTCTACCCATCTGATGTGAGAAGTAAGCCTTGCTGTGTGTCTGACTTGCTGAGCTAGCCCCACACATGTGACACCCCACAGGCAATTGGCACTTGTGCAGAGTAAGGTTTTTATCCACTGTTGCCAATGGCAGGTGATTGATCTGTGCCTGTGTGTATCTGTGTACTCTGCTGAGGTTGCGTCAGTGGCCTGGGGCATGTAACTGCTTGGAGGTGCTGTCCATCAGCCTGGTGTGGCATGTGATGCACAGTATGTGCCATGATCATGGAGTGTGTCACACCCCTCATGCCTCCTATGTACTTTCAATGCCATGTAGTGCATTGGGGCTTCCACAGAGCCCAATGACCATATGACAAAGATGCTATTCCTTGGCAGCATCCTATGCCCTGTTCAACATATCAAAGATGTTCAAATGTGTGTCTCTCTGACATAGAGCAACTGCCTACGAGAAGGGGGAGATCTGGAAGCGGGCCGTCAGAACCGTGAGATCAGTGGAGGGTCGCAGTTGGCGCCTAGCTCAAGTCCGAAAACGGTGGCAGGATATCCGGTGCTGGACCCGGAGGATCGCCCGGGTCCAGCTGGGGGACTCACCTCCACGCCCCCACGGCGGGCGCCGACGCCTGACCCACCAGATGAGGCGTGTCCTGGCGGTGGTCTTCTCTGACATGGATAGGCAGTTACAGGAGAGACAGCAGCAAGGAGGGGGTAGGTACATGTGTGTTTGTTGTGTGTCACCAGCTTTTGGAAGTGCTCAGTCGCCTGGATACACTGCCAGGGTTTATATGTGCAGTGCATATCCTGTTCCCCCAAGTTAACCGGTGCTGTTCTTCCTCCCTTCCCCTCCTTGACATGTGTTCCCTGGTCTGTGTGTAATCACTATTGCACATGGTCATCTAGGCTGCCAGTTAATCCAAGTGCACATTGCTTTCTGCATCATGTGTGGGGGTGGTCTGTGACATGTGTTGGTACCTTGCCTGTGCCCTGTCCTGTTCAGTCATTTGGGGGTCCATATTTGTTGGCACTGATGATGAGCCTCAACATAGGAGTGTGAGGTTTCAAATGAACAGACTTGCAGCATGCATGACCGATGTTGTGGCCTCAGACATGATGTGCATGAGTGGGAGATATGCATAGTGCCGGGACGGTTGCTCATGTTACAGTCAGATCATTCCAGGAGCATGGAGCACTGTGCCCACTACGGTCCCCTGAGACACCCTTGCCTCATAATCATGTGTGTCATCCAACACTGTGCCCATTCTCTGTGTGTTCAGCATAGGTTGGCCTCTGTGGCAATGTTCCCTGGCTTCATTTGTATTTATCTAAAGTGTGCTACATGTGTCCACTGGACAGGGTGACCCCATTTGGCTTGTGCATACTCCCACTGGGCAGTGCCTGTGTGTCTATTCACAACTATCTGTTGATGGCTGTTTGTCACAAATATGTGTTGGCAGCCTCACAAGGTGATGTGGAGTACATTTGGGAATTCTTGATGCACATTTTTGTAAACCCTGATTAAAGAGGTGTCACTTCTTGATCTGTCTCAATCACATTGTCTCAGGTATGGGGGGTTTGTGCGGGTGAGGCTTACATGTCCAAACCTTATGTCTCCTTGCCAGGTCTGACCCGTGTGTGATAATTGTCTGGACAGACACTCAACATGCAGTGACCCAGTGATGTTGTGCAGGGTTTAATGTTTGTGCTTTGCAGCATGTGTCAAAAGTTTAAATACATGATTCCTGCTCATCCATTTTTGGCACCAGTGTGTGGTCCAGATGCTACGTAGTTTTGTCTTTGTGTGCTGACATCTGCGTGGACATTCTGGCTTGCCATGAGGGTGTCTCCTCAGTGCAGGTGTGCCGTATTCCAACACAACTGCAGGCCCATTAGCTTATGCATTGTCCTGTGTTTGGACATGTGTGCCACTCCACATGACAGGCAGTGGGTCAGATGTGTTGCCAACTGTGTCATCATGGTACGGATGGCCATGTGACAGGTGGCATGATTCAAGTTGTTAGTCAAAAAGTCTTGTACCATGGCACTCACTACACTTGTCAACATGTCTTCATGTTTTCAATGCTTGACTTTGATGTTATGTTGTGAAGGACAATAATGTGCCTGCATGACAGATGTCTCCCAAGGAAGTGCACAAGAAACCACCTTTACACTTTCAGGGAACACGCTGGCACATTTAAAGAAAGGCACAGTTCAAATAAGACTGTTTTTCAGATTATACATATCCATGTTCCCACAGTGTGGTGGCATTTGGGTAAGTCCTTGGTTGTTGGTGATACCGACTTACGGGTGTCAAGTCATCCAGACCGCCGTGGTCCCATGTATATGTACTTTCTGAAACCCCATTTCTTTCTAACAGTGGCCTCTTTGAATAAGGCTGGCAGTTCATAAAATGACTGTGTAAATGTAGTTTTGTGTGCACCTCCTTGTGTGACTTCTTTTATACAGGCACATGTGTGTTCTGTTCACAAAGAGGCACATTCACACATTCTAAACATGTAGATTGTGTAAAGTGATGGGATTCCCAACGGATCAAAATGTATTTTGTTTGGGTTTACAAAGTACTTACAGGTCTCTGAGTGTCCGGACACCTTTAGCATTGAGGTCTGCTATTTAGCCTTGGGTGCACAATACTGTTTCTTTCACAGTAAACAAGAGGTGGCATGCCTTCATAGTATTGTTGTGCTCAACTGTTCCCAGACACTAGCTTCTCAGTATATTTCTAATTCAAGTTTTGGGCTGTTGTGTCCTATATTTCCTTGTTTCCAAGTGGCATGGTGGGTCAACCAACTGGGGAGTACAGGGCTTACATATGTGCGGAGTAATCTAGATGTTACTCATGATGCATTGCCTGATATGCACTGTGACCTATTTTGTTTTGACTCATGTGTCAGATGTATTTTCTGTATCTTCACCTTGCCCACAGCATCATCGGAGGAAACCGAGGGAGACACCTGCACGGACCTGGAGGAGGGATCCAACACCGGTGCCACCAGTGCTGGCGAGTCTGCGGGAGCAAGTGGCACGGAGGGCGAGGGGAGTCAGGCGGAGGACCTGTCTGGTGGCGAGACCAACTACGACGCTGACGGGTCCGAGGCAGAACTCATCGAGGGGGCGGAGGCTGCTACAACACCTGGCAGCAGCACAACATCTGTCCCCGCCT
Source organism: Triturus cristatus (assembly GCF_964204655.1). Lineage (NCBI taxonomy): Eukaryota > Metazoa > Chordata > Amphibia > Caudata > Salamandridae > Triturus > Triturus cristatus. The sequence goes on from NC_140584.1 coordinate 390,986,380, forward strand.
CCTCCATTCCCATCACCGCCCTCCCAGTTGCTCCGGTCCCTTCTGTCCGTGCAGGGCACCACCATGTCTCCTTCGTGCCAGGCACCGCACCCCCTGCTCCTGTCACCCCTTCTGCCCTCACTGCAGAGTCTGTGGACATTCAGTGGCAATTGCAGGTTGGCCAGACATCGATGCTGAATGTCCTCCATGGCCACACCACACTGCTGACACAGATGGTGTCGTTCATGGAGGGCATGTCAGCAACGATGTCTGACCAACGGATGTTGCTGAGGTCCATGGACTCTTCACTGACGGCAGCAGTGAGTCTCCTGCAGCGCTTCGTCCCCCCCACCCCAGCCCCATCAACACTTCCCACTCCCATGCCTGTCCCATGCACACCCAGACATTCCCAAGCACGCACCCCACCAGACACAGGCAGCACACCACCACGTAAGGCCATGCACACACCTCCTGGCATGCACTCTCAGGGGGATAAAGGCACACCCACTTGGTCTGGGGCACACAGACATACACGCAGCCACAGTCTGAGTCCGCATGCCTAACTACCCCGTCCCCCCTGTGGTGGAGACGTCCGGCCTTGCACCCACCACACCTACCCTTACACCTCCTGTCCCTGCGGTGCCTGGTCCTTCCCCACATGATGCCCCCCCAGTCGAAGAACCTGAGGGTTCCACTGTGCAGGCAAGCTAGGGTAGACGCGTGCCCATGTGTGCCCCCAAGGACTTCTATTCTGGACTGGCCATTGGCCTTTGTATATAGTGTTCTTGAAAAAAAAAATGTATGCTGATTAAAGCATTTTCTTTTTACTTTGAACACTATTGCATTTCAGGTATTGATGTTGGTGCTGATGCTCCAGGAATTGGGGTTGTGGTAATGTGTTATGTTTCTGGCAAAGGTTCGAGTCTGATGGTCATGAGGTGGACCATGGGATCTGCGTGCCATCACAAGGTCTCTGCAAAGGATCTTTGGTCGTGTGTGTTATTTGTTTTTTGAGACATTGTACCAAGGAGTGTTCCTTCCTCCTTGGCACCTGACATCGTCCCTGCAGAGAGTTGCACAATTGTTGTGCTGACCTGTGTATACATTCCCTTTGTTGGTGACGGATCCCTTCAACTATGGCCAAGCCTGCTCAGCAATGTCTCCGGCTGCATCGTCTATGCCATCCTTGATAGTCACTGTACTTGTGTATAGAGTATGTTGACATGCCTTCATGGAGAAATTCTCCCTTTTCTGCACTATGCATGTGTGTAATCCCAGCCTAGCACACATATGGTACTTGTTCTGAAGGGTATTTGGGCACCTGACTCAAAAATGTGGGCATTGTATCTGTGGGAACTCCACCCTATTCCTTCCATGAGAGACAACATCTTGGTGGCTGTCCCAGCACCTGTACATTCCAATCAGTCCCGGGATGTGCGTGACAGTGTGTGTTCCCTTTGGCTCTCTTAGTTTAGTAGGCATTGACATGACTATACAGTCTTGTGGCATGATCTCTGTGTGTGTATTGTGCTGCATCCGCCAGGGGTGGGTATGCATGTGTCATTTGTCTTCACAGCCACATCTGGTGTGTCATGCAGTGGGGGAAAGACATCCATCCTCATGGGAGTGGGACACTGCTGTCAGTGATGTGTTGTTATGGCACTACCAACATAGTCGAAAATTAGGGATGCGTACATACACCCATGGAGTTGTGGTCATCTGATAATGATGTACACACCCCCATGTCTCTGTCCACTGCTGGGAGTGATAGGCACCCACCCCTCACATGTCTCTGTCCACTGCTGGTATTCCTCTGCACCCACCCCTCACATGTCTCTGTCCACTGCTGGGAGTGATAGGCACCCAACCCACACATGTCTCTGTCCAATGCTGGGAGTGATAGGCACCAACCCCCATGTCTCTGTCCACTGCTGGGAGTGATAGGCACCCACCCCCATGTCTCTGTCCACTGATGGGAGTGATAGGCACCCACCCCTCACATGTCCCTGTTCACTGATGTGAGTGATAGGCACCCACCACTCACATGTCTCTGTCCACTGCTGGGAGTGATAGGCACCCACCCCTCACATGTCTCTGTCCACTGCTGGGAGTGATAGGCACCCACCCCTCACATGTCTCTGTCCACTGCTGGGAGTGACAGGCACCCACCCCTCACATGTCTCTGTCCACTGCTGGGAGTGATAGGCATCCACCCCTCACATGTCTCTGTCCACTGATGGGAGTGATAGGCACCCACCCCATATCTCTGTCCACAGCTGGGAGTGATAGGCACCCACCCCTCGCATGTCTCTGTCCACTGCTGGGAGTGATATGCACCCACCCCTCACATGTCTCTGTCCACTGCTGGGAGTGATAGGCACCCACCTCTCACATGTCTCTGTCCACTGCTGGGAGGGATAGGCACCCACCCCATGTCTCTGTCCACTGATGGGAGTGATAGGCACCCACCCCTCACATGTCTCTGTCCACTACTGGTATTCCTCTGCACCCACCCCTCACATGTCTCTGTCCACTGCTGGTATTCCTCTGCCCCACCCCTCACATGTCTCTGTCCACTGCTGGGAGTGATAGGCACCCACCCCTCACATGTCTCTGTCCACTGCTGGGAGTGATAGGCACCCACCCCTCACATGTCTCTGTCCACTGTTGGGAGTGATAGGCACCCAACCCACACATGTCTCTGTCCAATGCTGGGAGTGATAGGCACCAACCCCCATGTCTCTGTCCACTGCTGGGAGTGATAGGCACCCACCCCCATGTCTCTGTCCACTGATGGGAGTGATAGGCACCCACCCCTCACATGTCCCTGTTCACTGATGTGAGTGATAGGCACCCACCACTCACATGTCTCTGTCCACTGCTGGGAGTGATAGGCACCCACCCCTCACATGTCTCTGTCCACTGCTGGGAGTGATAGGCACCCACCCCTCACATGTCTCTGTCCACTGCTGGGAGTGACAGGCACCCACCCCTCACATGTCTCTGTCCACTGCTGGGAGTGATAGGCATCCACCCCTCACATGTCTCTGTCCACTGATGGGAGTGATAGGCACCCACCCCATATCTCTGTCCACAGCTGGGAGTGATAGGCACCCACCCCTCGCATGTCTCTGTCCACTGCTGGGAGTGATATGCACCCACCCCTCACATGTCTCTGTCCACTGCTGGGAGTGATAGGCACCCACCTCTCACATGTCTCTGTCCACTGCTGGGAGGGATAGGCACCCACCCCATGTCTCTGTCCACTGATGGGAGTGATAGGCACCCACCCCTCACATGTCTCTGTCCACTACTGGTATTCCTCTGCACCCACCCCTCACATGTCTCTGTCCACTGCTGGTATTCCTCTGCCCCACCCCTCACATGTCTCTGTCCACTGCTGGGAGTGATAGGCACCCACCCCTCACATGTCTCTGTCCACTGCTGGGAGTGATAGGCACCCACCCCTCACATGTCTCTGTCCACTGTTGGGAGTGATAGGCACCCACCCCCATGTCTCTGTCCACTGCTGGGAGTGATAGGCACCCACCCCTCACATGTCTCTGTCCACTGATGGGAGTGATAGGCACCCACCCCTCACATGTCTCTGTCCAATGCTGGGAGTGATAGGCACCCACCCCCATGTCTTTGTCCACTGCTGGGAGTGATAGGCACCCACCCCTCATATGTCTCTGTCCACTGATGGGAGTGATAGGCACCCACCCCTCGCATGTCTCTGTCCACTGCTGGGAGTGATAGGCACCCACCTCTCACATGTCTCTGTCCACTGCTGGCAGTGGTAGGCACCCACCCCATGTCTCTGTCCACTGATGGGAGTGATAGGCACCCACCCCTCACATGTCTCTGTCCACTACTGGTATTCCTCTGCACCCACCCCTCACATGTCTCTGTCCACTGCTGGTATTCCTCTGCACCCACCCCTCACATGTCTCTGTCCACTGCTGGGAGTGATAGGCACCCACCCCTCACATGTCTCTGTCCACTGTTGGGAGTGATAGGCACCCACCCCCATGTCTCTGTCCACTGCTGGGTGTGATAGGCACCCACCCCTCACATGTCTCTGTCCACTGATGGGAGTGATAGGCACCCACCCCTCACATGTCTCTGTCCACTGCTGGGAGTGATAGGCACCCACCCCTCACATGTCTCTGTCCACTGTTGGGAGTGATAGGCACCCACCCCCATGTCTCTGTCCACTGCTTGGAGTGATAGGCACCCACCCCCATGTCTCTGTCCACTGCTGGGAGTGATAGGCACCCACCCCTCACATGTCTCTGTCCACTGATGGGAGTGATAGGCACCCACCCCTCACATGTCTCTGTCCAATGCTGGGAGTGATAGGCACCCACCCCCATGTCTTTGTCCACTGCTGGGAGTGATAGGCACCCACCCCTCATATGTCTCTGTCCACTGTTGGGAGTGATAGGCACCCACCCCTTGCATGTCTCTGTCCACTGATGGGAGTGATAGGCACCCACCCCTCGCATGTCTCTTTCCACTGCTGGGAGTGATAGGCACCCACCCCTCACATGTCTCTGTCCACTGCTGGGAGTGATAGGCACCCACCCCATGTCTCTGTCCTCTGCTGGGAGTGATAGGCACCCACCCCTCACATGTCTCTGTCCACTGCTGGGAGTGATAGGCACCCACCCCTCACATGTCTCTGTCCACTGCTGGGAGTGATAGGCACCCACCCCTCAAATGTCTCTGTCCACTGCTGGGAGTGATAGGTACCCACCCCTCACATGTCTCTGTCCACTACTGGGAGTGATAGGCACCCACCCCCATATTTCTGTCCACTGATGGGAGTGATAGGCACCCACCCCTCAAATGTCTCTGTCTACTGCTGGTATTCCTCTGCACCCACCCCTCACATGTCTCTGTCCACTGCTGGGAGTGATAGGCACCCACCCCTCACATGTCTCTGTCCACTGCTGGGAGTGATAGGCACCCACCCCTCACATGTCTCTGTCCACTGCTGGGAGTGATAGGCACCCACCCCATGTCTCTGTCCACTGCTGGGAGTAATAGGCACCCACCCCTCACATGTCTCTGTCCACTGCTGGGAGTGATAGGCACCCACACCTCACATGTCTTTGTCCACTGCTGGTAATCCCAGGCAGCCACCCACCCACCCACCCGCACCCTTGGTGCAGTACACTGCTGTTCTGGGCATACACACACCCCAATATACTGGTTATATGCTGCACCAGGCCCTAAGCCAACATTCGTGGCGTGTGTACACCTTGTATCACAAATGTACTGGCGCCGTAGGGGTACGGGTGATACCGACCATACCCCCACATTAATAGGGTGGGTATGGTCCGTACCACGGGTACACCTACGTCACCACTAGAATGGTGGTACGGACCGTACCCACGCTCTGAGGGCGTGTGTTTGGTCCGTACCACGCGTACCCCTATGTCACCACTATAATGGTGGTACGGACCGTACCCACGCTCTGAGGGCGGGGGTAGGGTCCGTACCACGTGTACCCCTACGGCACCACTCCAATGGTGGTACGGACCGTACCCACACCCTCAGAGCGTGGGTACAGTCTGTACCACGCGTACCCCTACGTCACCACTACAATGGTGGTATGGACCGTACCCACGCTCTGAGGGCGTGTGTACGGTCCGTACCACGTGTACCCCTATGTCACCACTACAATGGTGGTCCGGACCGTACCCACGCTCTGAGGGCGTGTGTATGGTTCGTACCACACATACCCCTACAGCACCACACCAATGGTGGTACGGACCGTACCCACGCCCTCAGAGCGTGGGTACGGTCCGTACCACCATTGTAGTGGTGACGTAGGGGTACGCGAGGTACAGACTGTACACACGCCCTCAGAGCGTGGGTGTGGTCCGTACCACCATTGTAGTGGTGACGGGTACGCGTACACCTCCACTTCCGTTGTTGCGGTATGCAGGGATTGGTGGACACGCCCCCCGAAGTGACCAGACCCTGGAGGTAATGTATGTCCTCCATATTGTATGTTTTAATTTGGGTAGGGGGTATGTTTCATGCCCCTCACCCCCCTTGACCCATGTGTGTTGTTCTCACCTTCTGCGGCGTGTGCGCCGGGTTCGGTGCACCAGGTCGTAGGCTAGGAGGGCCGGGATGACACGTAGGATGGGGTCCATGGCTGTCCGTCGCGTAACGGTGCTCCTTATTCGCGTCGTACTCAGTTTTTGGCTGCCGTAAAAAATGAGCCGTGCGGAGTGACGTAGGCACGAATCGTGCTTGCTGGTCCGTAAAACGCTGCCTGACTTCGTACGGACATCACGTACGCGATGTCCTGGATCAGAATTGTTGGTATTTTTTAGCCGTACGTAGTTTTGTACGATTCGTACGGAAATGGTATTTCTGTACGAATCGTACTTGCTGGTTTGTAAGGTGGATTTCCCGGGTACGAGTCGTACGGAGAATACGCTCTGTACGACCATTCGTACCCGGGTTTTACAGGCTTGGAATCGGCACCTTAATGCTTCATTTAATATTTTGATAAATCGTACATTTCTATGTAATATGACGTCATTTGTGTTTAACTGTTTTTTACTTGTTATTGTGACCTGAGATGATGTAGTGCGGGAGTGTTTCTTGTAGCATTTCTTTTCTACTTTATCTAAAAGTAGCAGATGCCCTTTTATATTAACAAAAATATGGGCCAACACTTTTACAAACTATAGGTGACAAAAAAAGGGAGGGTGTAGCCACTCTTAAGGGATATTTTATGAATTGCATTTTTATTTGTCACACCTCTGATATATACAGCTTCACTTTCCTAAGGAAGTATATTTGTGATTGCTTAATAAAAACTATTTCAAACCTAGAGTGAAATTTTTGCAGCGCAACCACACCTCCCCATCAGAAAAGTAAATAACACATTCTAAGTAAATAGTGCTTCTGGGAAGTATCACACTCGCAGACTTAATAAAAAGAAGACCGCAACACACTCTGTTATTTTCCTGCCGTGATTTGTAGGCCCCACGCAAATTATAAAAACTGGCCCTTAAAATATATAAAAAACTATTTTTACCTTCACAGTCAACCACTTTGTGACCACTGCACAGAGTTAATAGTGTTCCTACCCTCCCCTCTACTACTTTTCATTCCTTGCTCTTTTGAAGTGCGTAACAAAATGGCTGACCACAGTGAACCGTTCCCAGCCAAAAAGGAGCAAACTTGAACTCAGAACCCTTTAGCCAATAAAAGGTCCATGGTATTCTGTAGAGAGGGAGGGAATGGCTGCCAACACTTCTACTTTTAATGCTTCACATCCAATGGACATTAAGCTTGGGAAGGTCCTGCTTGGAACACGTTACCCAATCAGATGTCCCTGATACTCTGCGGAGGGGAGGAAATCACTGACAACACTTCTACTTGCAATGGTTTACAGCCAATGAACATTAAGGTTAGGAAGGTCTTCCTTGCAACACGTCAGCCAATCAGATGTCCCTGCTACTCCGCGGAGGGGAAGGGAATGGCTGGCAACACTTCTACTTTCAATGGTTCACAGCCAATGAACATTAAGCTCTAGAAGATCCTGCTTGGAACATTTGAGCCAATCATATGTCCTTTCTACTCTGCGGAGGGGGAGGGAATGGCTAGCAACACTTCTACTTTCAATGGTTCGCAGCCAATGAACACTAAGCTCATTGTTGCAACACCTCAGCCAATTTAACGTTAATTTTGTCCCACGCACTAGGACAGAACACGCCCTCCCACAAAATAATAAATTTCCTCTAACAAAGTGACACTATCCATGATAAAAGTGAACACCGCATTATAAGTAAACATTACTGCACATTGTATTAAAGGAAGGCCGCAATACAGCGCATTGTTGTTTTCCCGATATGATTTCCACAAGCCTACTGAACATTGCCACAATACCGCGCATTGCTGATTTGCGGACGTGATTTCCACGGCCTACGCAACATTCAAACTACCTGTGTGGGCACCATACACACTGCTTGCCGCAATACAGTGCATTGTTTTCCCAACAGGATTTCCAGAGACAACGCAACCTTGCCGCAATACAGAGCACCGTTGTTCTGCGGACGTGATTTTCACGGCCTACGCAACATTCAAACTTATTGCCTCTGCACCGTACAGACTGCTTAAACTAAGTCTGCAGTGTTCCTACTATACATCTGATACAATTTTTCTCTTTTTTCCCCCTACTCCTTTCAACTGAGTCACAAAATGGCTGCCAACACTTCCTAGTTCCAACCGTTCACAGCCAATGAGCCGCAAGCTCGTGCTCGTAGCGCCTCAGCGAATCAGATGTCAGAATTCTCAAATATCGATAACTGTAAATTTTTAGATTTCTCAAAAACTACTGAACGGATTTACACCATTTAAACAAAAGCATGCTTTCTGGACCAAGACCCTTCTCCCTGCCAAATTTGGCGTAATTCTGTTTAGCAGTTTGCAGCCTTGTCTAACGTTTCCTATGGAAATTGCATGGAGAAAACATGTTTTGGAACCCCCCTTTTTTCTCAGCCCCCCTTTGATGAATCACCCCCAAACTTTGAAGATAGGAGCTGATCTGAAAAAATAATTTTTGGGGAAAATTTCGTAAAGATTCGTCAAACGACGCCAAAGCAAATCAAAAAACGCTTTTCCTATGGAAACTTGGTCCTAACTATAACCGACCGCCAGTAGGTTATATATATATATATATATATATACCAGTCCAGAAAAGATAGAATGCGCACTCAGGAGAATAGATTTCACCAGGCTTTTATTCCTTCGTAGCGCATTTCAACACACAATAGTGTCTTGCTCACACGATAGTTACAATGGGAATCAGACGTGTTTAAATCAACCATACATAAACACAAATGATGTACTTGCAGTTTTTCATCAAACCGACCTGACAAACGAGCGCCATCTTGGAATGGTAAATGCAAAGAGATCTTTGTATATCTTTTGCCGTAATTGCACTACTGTTAGCGCATACATGGAAGGATGTATATTTAATTCATACTATTTTCAGAATTCATTTGCTGCACCATTTGTTTGAGAAAACTTCATTCAATTTAAACATTTAGAGAACTATATTTTCATGATTAATAGTTTAAGACTCTGATATTTCAAAACAGTGCTAGAAAGTAACAGAGTTTGCATTAGTTTGCAACGATAAGAATGGTCTAGTGCCAATAGGTATTTTTGTATGACTTCTGAAGAATGTGTTCAAATACAAGCGGACTAGTGCCTATGTGAAACAATATTTATGTTGTCTCAAACATTTGTAAATTCCAGATGGATATTCATGATATATGGTCACATTGATGTATCGCTGTAATCTACATTTGTAAAATGAAATTATAATAATGAAAATTAAATGAAAAAAGTGAAAACAGTGCTAACACCATAATGAAAAAGTGAAAAAGATCTCTTATCTTGATAGTGAACCGAGGAAATAAGGAACCCATGAGCTATCTCAAACCCTGTGGATAATGGGTCCCTTCTTCTACCCTGTAACAAAACAAGTTAAAAACATAGTTAAAATTATATACTTATAGATCTAAATTTACATTTTCATCTTACGCACACTACAGAACAATGGATAAACTACGAATTAACATATTACTTATAGTTTGTAATTCTCAATTTTCATGAAGATGGGTTGCCAGTTCTTCATCTAGATTGTGTCCCCCAGGGAAACGGGTTTCCAATTCAATGATCCATTTAGATTCTTTTTTCCTCAGTGCTAGTTCTCTATTGCCTCCCCTCTTTCCTGTATTTACCTGTTCAATGGCATAGAATTTTAGTAGAGAACTGTTGGACTGGTGTTTTTCTTGAAAGTGGCGGGCAATGGGATAGTGTAGATCACCATTGGTGATAGCCCGAAGATGTTCTTGTACCCGTTTTTTAACCATACAGACAGTGCTGCCCACATACCGTAACTTGCAATGGCATTCCAGTACATATATGGCAAAGTTGGTACTGCATGTGAGAAAGTGTATTAAAATATAGTTTTTTCTCCCTGGAACCATTATATCTTTCACCATCTGACTAGATTTGCATGCTCTGCAGTGTCCACATGGGAAAAAACCTTTTAAGTTGTGGACATTGCGATTGCTGGTTTCTGATATATCACCTTTAATGAGGATATCTCTGAGGTTTCTACCTCTACGGTAGGTGATTTGGGGCCTGTCGTTGATTTTTTTTTTTTTCGAAAAATCGCCGATTACGCTTACCGTACGCGTACGGTAAAAAATAAAAAAAATAAAAAAAAGTATCCACACTCTCCCCACCCCATGTGCAAATGTTGCGCGAAGGGCATCATTTGTGCATGGCTTAAGAAATAATTGAAATTAATAAACAAAACATTTCACAACGATGCGCATAATATGTCCCCCATGTGCGCACGGTGCGCGAAGCGCATCGTGCGTACATGGCCCATCACGCATAATGTGGGCACGCGGTGCGCGCAGCGCACCGCGTGACCACCGTGCGTGCATGGCACTAACTGCGTAAAGTGGGCGCGCGGTGCGCAAAGCGCACCGCGTGCTCGCTGTGCGCGCACGGTGCGCGCACGGAATGAACTGCGTTAAGTGGGCGCGCACGCCACGAATGGCGCAAAGTAAGTTAGCATTTAAAAAAACGTACAAATTCACTGAAAAAACCATAGGTTTCACACACGTTATAGTTAGGAATTAGCATTTAAAAAACCTTGCAAATTCACTGAAAAAAACATAGGTTTCACACATGTTATAGTTAGCTGTACATTTTACTGATAAAAAACCAATGAAATTCCCCCGTTATAGTTACTGTAGGCAACTATAACTCACACGACCGTAATCCTCTGCTGATGACATATGTGTCTTTATGAAAAAAAAATATTTGTAATATATGTATAGCTAAAATTTAATGGAAGAAGACATGGGCAAATAAGTGTCTAAATACAGTATTAGCATCAGCAGAGGATTACGGTCGCGTGAGTTATAGTTGCCTACAGTAACTATAACAGGGGAATTTCATTGGTTTTTTATCAGTAAAATGTACAGCTAACTATAACATGTGTGAAACCTATGGTTTTTTCAGTGAATATATATATGTATGTCCCAAGGTTGCCTCTGGATAAAGGACGCACTCCGCGAAAAGGTGGGTTACCAAATCCTTTATTTGCCAAAAGATTCACATTACGGCTTTGTAAAAACACAATCCCCTACGCGTTTCGAAGCCACAGGCTCCTTCCTCATGGGGTGACAAACAGGAAACGGCAGAAGCACCACAGCCATCTTTGTCCATTATTTGCATGCTCTGTTCAGTGAGAGCATGCTGGTAACTGTAGTCCAATTCTTCTCCATCAGTGGAGTCAGTCCATTTCCCCGCAATTTCTTTGCCTAATTCATTTATTTCATTGCCCTCCAGTGGCCTTCAGACTAGATGTGCACCTTTTAAATGATATTACCTTCCCGCGCCAATTCCGCTCCTGCAATGACAGCGTCCAGACCTGTTACCACATTTGAAATGGTAGGTGCATCCTTCGCGGCTTTTGCCACCGCCTAACACATGTTCAAAGGTTGCCTCTGGATAAAGGATGCACTCCGCGAAAAGGTGGGTTACCAAACCCTTTATTTGCCAAAAGATGCACATTACGGCTTTTTAAAAATACAATTCCCTACGCGTTTCGAAGCCGCAGGCTCCTTCCTCATGGGGTGACAAACAGGAAATGGCAGAAGCACCACAGCCATCTTTGTCCATTATTTGCGTGCTCTCTCCAGTGAGAGCATGCTGGTAACTGTAGTCCAACTCTTCTCCACCAGTGGAGTCAGTCCATTTCCCCGCAATTTCTTTGCCTAATTCATTTATTTCACTGCCCTCTAGTGGACTTCAGACGTGATGTGCACGTTTTAAATGATATTACCTTCCCGCGCCGATTCTGCTCATGCAATGACAGCGTCCAGACCCATTACCACATTTCAAATGGGAGGTGCATCCTTCGCGGCTGAGGCCGCGGCTTAACACATGTCCCAAGGTTGCCTCTGAATAAAGGACGCACTCTGGGAAATGGTGGGTTACCAAACCCTTTAATTTATCTATATATCTATATATATATATATATATATATATCTATATATATTATCTACTGGCGGTCGCCAGTAGATAGTTATAGTTAGGACCGTGTTTCCATAGGAAATCCGCAACATTCTATTTAGAATAACTTTGGCGCCGATTGACGAATCCTCGCGAAATTTTCAAAATAGGTGGGGCGCTCCGCTCCGCTCCTTCCCTAAAAGTCTCGGGGGGATTCGTCAAGCGGGGGCTGAGAAAAAGGGGGGGTCCCAAAAAGCGTTTTCCCCATGCATTTTTCCATAGGACCTTTAGTCCAAGCTACAGCCCGAACGGCTGAACAGAATTACTTGAAATTTGGCAGAGAGGTAGTCCTCAGGTCAGGAATGTGCCTTTTGCAGGTCTGGTGTAAATCTGTTCAGTATTTCCTGAGAAAATAGCATTTAAATCAATATATATATCTGTAAGCGCGCACCGTGCGCGTACGGTAAAACTTACCGTACGCGCACGCTGCCGTGCGCGAGCACAATTCTGATTGGTTGTTAGATCTTAGTAAACATTCAAATCGGTCGAAACCAGGAAGTGTCATCCGCAATTTTGTCTCTCGCAGTCTGAGGGGGTGAAAAACAAAGGTGGAGAACGTGAAAAGTGGGCAGGGTGGACAGTTCCTGACCCCCTAGCCTTAGTCAGGGGGTCCTAGAAGGACCCCCAAGGGCCAAAATTTCCTTTAATTTTTTTGAGAAAAATCGCGGAGTACGCATAGCGTGCGCGTACGGTAGAAACGGAAAAATTCCGCGAACTGCGTAACGTGGGCGCGCGGTGCGCGAAGCGCACCGTGCGCCCACAGCGAGCGCACGGTGCGCAAAGCGCACCGTGCGCGTACGGTACGCGCACGGTGAAAAACCTAAAAAAAAAATACATAACTTAACATTTAAAAAACCGTACAAATTCACTGAAAAAACCATAGGTTTCACACACGTTATAGTTAGGAATTAGCATTTAAAAAACCTTGCAAATTCACTTAAAAAACCATAGGTTTCACACATGTTATAGTTAGCTGGACATTTCACTCGTGAAAAACCATTGAAATTCCCCCGTTATAGTTAGTGCAGGCAACTATAACTCACGCGACCACAATCCTCTGCTGATGACGTCAGATATTACATCACTGATGACATATGTGTCTTTCTGAAAAAAAAATATTTGTAATGTATGTATAGCTAAAAATTTATGGAAGAAGACATGGGTAAATAAGTGTCTAAATACAGTGATGTAATATCTGACGTCATCAGCAGAGGATTGCGGTCGCGTGAGTTATAGTTGCCTGCACTAACTATAACGGGGGAATTTCAATGGTTTTTCACGAGTGAAATGTCCAGCTAACTATAACATGTGTGAAACCTATGGTTTTTTAAGTGAATTTGCAAGGTTTTTTAAATGCTAATTCCTAACTATAACGTGTGTGAAACCTATGGTTTTTTCAGTGAATATATATATATATATATGTATATATATATATATATATATATTATCTACTGGCGGTCGCCAGTAGATAGTTATAGTTAGGACCGTGTTTCCATAGGAAATCCGCAACATTCTATTTGGAATAACTTTGGCGCCGGTCGACGAATCCTCGCGAAATTTTCAAAACTAATGGGGCGCTACGCTCCACTCCTACCCTGAAAGTCTCGGGGAGATTCGTCAAGCGGGGGCTGAGAAAAAAGGGGGGTCCCAAAACGCATTTTCCCCATGCATTTTTCCATAGGACCTTTAGACACAGCTACAGCCCAAACGGCTGAACAGAATTACTTGAAATTTGGCAGAGAGGTAGTCCTCAGGTCAAGGATGTGCCTTTTGTAGGTCTGGTGTAAATCTGTTCAGTAGGTCCTGAGAAAATAGCATTTAAATCAATATATATATCTGTAAGCGCGCTCCGTGCGCTTACCGTAAGCTTACCGTACGCGTACGGTGCCATGCGCGAGCTCAATTCTGATTGGTGGTTACATGACTGTAAACATTCAAATCGGTCGAAATCCGGAAGTGTCGGCCGCCATTTTCTGTCTCTCGCACTGAGAAACAAAGGTGGGGAACGTGAAACGGGGGCAACGAAGAGAGTTGCAGACCCCCTAGTGTTTGTCAGGGGGTCCAAGAAGGACCCAAAAGTACGAAAAATTAATTTAATAATTTAAAAAAAAAATCACGGAGTACGTGTACAGTAAGCTTACCGTACGCGCACGGCAAAAAAAATAAAAAATAAAGACGTTACAATCACATTTAATAAATAAATTAAAGGACCCACAAGGGAGAAAAAAACAAATGTTACTGCGTAAAAAATGGCGAGGCGCGCACGGTGAGCGCCCACTGCGCGCGCACCGGTGTGCGCAGGGTGTGCGCATAGTGAAAAACCAGAAAAACCAGGAAAAAAATAAAAAATAAATACATAACTTAGCATTTAAAAAAACGTACAAATTCACTGAAAAAACCATAGGTTTCACACACATTATAGCTAGGCATTATCATTTACAAAACCTTGCAAATTCACTTAAAAAACCATAGGTTTCACACATGTTATAGTTAGCTGTACATTTCACTCGTAAAAAACCAATGAAATTCCACGTTATAGTTAGATCAGGTAACTATAACTTGCGCGACCGCAATCCACAATGTGTAATTTCAGATGTCATCATTGATGTCATGAGTGATGTCACTGACCATGTCATGAGTGATGTACTATGTGACGTCATCAGCAGTTTATTGTGGGCGCGCAAGTTATAGTTACCTGATCTAACTATAACGTGGAATTTCATTGGTTTTTTACGAGTGAAATGTACAGCTAACTATAACATGTGTGAAACCTATGGTTTTTTAAGTGAATTTGCAAGGTTTTGTAAATGATAATTCCTAACTATAACGTGTGTGAAACCTATGGTTTTTTCAGTGATATATATATATATATATATAGATAGATATATTTCACTGAAAAAACAAAGAGTACTGGTACGTTATAGTTAGGTAATAGAATTAAAATAACCTGAGACATTCACTAATAAAAACCAAAGATTACTAGGATGTTATAGTTAGATTCAGATTTTACATACACAAAACCATAGAGATGTAGCAATTATAGTTACCTGAGCTAACTATAACTTACAACCCCGCAATGCACAGCTTATGACCTCACATTGTACATCACTCGTGACATGGTCAGTGAAATAACTGGTGATATCACTAATGACGTCTCAAACGAAATCACTGATGACATCATCCAGTGACTGTCAGTGTTTTGTAAAAGTTTCTGAGACTTGAAGACATATACTATGCTACTGTATAAGTTGAATTACTATTCTTGTTTCACTACTAATGAGTGATACTATTTCTAACATATGTCATGTAATCCATAATCACTTTTTTAAAACTGGTGTACTATTTATCAGTAAACTGGCCTCTAAACTAACACATGTCCCCTGCTGATGTATGTGTGTGGTTGTACTTTGCGACAGTCTAAGCTGTTCACTGAGACTTCACTCCACAATGATGGCTGAGTACAGTTTAATTTCATGGCATACTGGCCAGTTTCCTTAGACCTCTCTCCTTTGTGATGAACGACTGTAGTAGTAGTTCTAGATTATGACGAGGCGAGTGATGACTGAGAAGAAGGTGAGCGGCATGATGATGAAGATATGTGGATGCCAGTGGAGAAGTCAAAAGGGAAGGAGGCGACAGGCTGTTTTGCAGAAGTCAAGGGCGGATAAGGGGACGGCCGTGGACAAAGTGGCTCAGAAGAGGGATGGATATCGCAAGGAGAAGAAGGACGTTGAAAGCTTGTCGGTAGGTAAAAGCAATTGTTGGGTGGTGTGGGGCACAGAGAACACACAGGTTAAGGGTAAAACTTGCAAGTCTGTGGGTGGTGGGGATGGTGTCATTAATGATGCAGGGGTTTTGGTGGAGGTCGCCTCCACGATGACAGTTGCGCCCAAACGGGCTGTTGGCTGCAAGAAGGTCCATGATAAAGGGGTTCAGACTCGGTTGTGGGTATGATGCGATGGAGGAAGACAAAGAAAGGAAGAGTTTGCCTTACATGGACTTGGCGATGCCACTTGGACGCCACCTTTCTGAGAAGAACAAGAAAAGAATTTGGAAACATGAGTATGTTGATGTTTTCAAGTTCCTACACAGGGAGATACTGGCGAAGGAGGGTTCTTAGGAGGAAGAGTGGGAGTTGACTAGGAGACGCGGGGTCCCCATCAACATGGAGAATTGGAAGTTGGCATTTCTAATTTATGGCAGTATTTATGTTGTGCTTTACACGGACAAGGCAGATGCGTTGTTCAAGTACTGGACATAATTAGGAAGGCACTAATGCACTTTGGGGGCTATGCATGGCTTAGTTACAAAGAGGAATTCAGGGTGAGGATGAGATTTAATTCAAATAAGCCATGAGGGAAGGCGGATTCTGAATTGTGGATGCAGTGAATGTCGCTACTTATTGGTCTTTTCAGCACCACCAAGCTCCGCAGGGAGGGGTTTTTGCTCCAAAACCAACTGGACCCAGCGTTTAGGAGTGTTGGAACTTCAAGGGGTTTTGCTCCCCTCATCCATGCAAATATAAACACATCTTTTCCACATGGGGGAGTCAGCACCCCCTCACACCGTGTCTCACACTGGCCAATCCTGCAGAACTGCGGAAGACTTCTAGATGGAGGGGAGAGCAAGGGTAGTCTGGGTCTAAGGGCCCCTACACCAATTATGGTGGAGGCCATGGCTCTCCAGGTACCTGGACAGAGAGGCAGCATTGTGTTTGGATTAGGTTTTCATGGAGGGCTTTCGGTGGGGTACCAGGGTCCTAGGGGTCACAGGTGGGTGGATAACTTGAACTTGCCCAAGAACTCCTTGACGTGGCAGCGGCAAAATTGGACAAAGAAGTATTGGAACGTCGACCTTTTTTTGACTGGACCCTGCCAAACGTGATCATCTCTCCGCTGGGTGTGGTGTCTAAGAAGGTGGTAAGGAAATTCCAGATAATTCACCACTTGTCTTGGCTGGAGGGTGCTTGGGTCAATGACTTCATTGCACAAGAACACAACAGGGTGCTGTATGCCTCAGTAGACTATGCCATTCGTTTGGTGAGAAGGTGCGGGGGCTGAACTTTTAAAGTGTGACATCAAATCAGCTTTTCAGCTCTGCTATACACCCACTGATTTTTCATTCCTCAGCATGCAAAATAGGAGCGTCATCTATGATTACAAGGTTTTCCCATGGGTTGTGCATTTAATGTGCGTTGTTTAAGACATTTAGCACATTCTTGCAATGGGTTTACAACAAAGAAACTGCCCATCAGGAGGATTCTAACTATTTGGATGACTTCTTGTTTGATGGCAAGGTAGCCTCTGGGAGTTGCTGTAGGGAGCTTCGGCATTTTTAGTCTTTGGTGCAGTTTTACGGAGTGCCTTTGGTCCCTGAGAAGACAGAGGGTCCCAGTCAGGCCTTGACATTCCTCTGCATTGAGTTGTACTCCGTGCAGTGGGTGGCGTGGCTGCCGCAGTGAAAGTGCTAGAGATCCAGGGTTTCTTGGCAGAAGTGATTGTGGAGTCGAGGATTGACCTGAGTTCAGTACAGAAGCTGCTTGGGTTTCAGAATTTTGCATGCAGAGAGGTGAGAGTGAGTCAGACTTTTTGCAGACATCTTTGTACGGCTATGTCTAGGGCAGTGTTGCCATATCACTGGGTGCCCATTTCGTTGGCTATCAGGGCTGACCTTTGCATATGGCAGACTTTCTTGGAAGACTTCAATGGTTTTTTTTCTGGACAAGAACACAGTGTGGCAAGTTCAGATCTTTTCCAATGCAGTAGGTGCTCACAGCTTTGGTCTGTTCTGGGATGGGAGGTTGTGTGCAGAACAATGGGCGACACACTGGTAGATGATTTTTCTCTTGTTGGTGGCATTGTCCATGTGGGGCAGTGAGTTGTCAAACAGGACGGTTTTGTTCCATGTGGACAACATGACAGTGGTTGACTTATGAACAAACAGAGAACAAGGGTTCTGAGGTTACTGAGATTACTGCGGACATTCATGCTGGTTTGTTTGCTTTTGAAAGTGGTTTTCAGGGCTGATGACGTTCTTGCTGCCAACAATGATACAGCAGACTCATGATCCCATTCGCAGTGGCAACAATTCCAATGATTGGTGTCAGGAGCGGAGGAAGTCACAACACTCTAGCTGGCTGACATCTGGGCCTAGAGGGAGTGAGAGTGGTGGGTCTGGTTGAGAAGTCGTTGGCTGGTTCCACTTGAAGGAGCTACCGACCAGCATGGAGGGAGTCTAGGACATTTGTGGGATGATCACCGATAGAGTTCATGCAGAATCTGTAGGAAAGTGAAAGGGGAGTGTTTTGCAGTGTATTGACAAAGGATTAGGTTTTGTCCATGACTCTTGTGGGCAAGTTGGTGGGTATTTCATTCTATGGCAAACTGTATGGGGGCTGGCCAGAGATGAGTTACTAAACTGTGTTCTGAAAGGGTGGGGCATAGAGAGGGATGTGGAGGGCAGCGTTGTGAGAGGCAATTACATTTGATTTGTTGCTGGATGTGGTGGAGGTTTTGCTAGTTTCTTGTTATGATGATTTTGAAGTTGCTGTGTTTCATCTATGCATGATCTGGATGTTTATTGGAGCTTTTCAGGTGTCAGAGATTTTGGGGTCTCCTCGAGGTGTGGGGGTGTTACATGAGGAGGTGTGTCTTTATCTTGGGCAAATGGGCATTTGGCTGTCAATCCAAGATGGATCAGACTGGCAGGGGAGGGTTTGGTTGTGTGAAGGGGGCAGTCTCAAGGTCTGTCCTATGCAAGAACGGCACAAGTTCCAGGAAAGGCCTGGTCGAGGTCAGTGAGTGTTTTATTGCCATGAAAATGGCAGCGGGGTTATTGCCTTCCAGTAGCTAGCTGTGTTGCGCATGGCATTGCATTGGCTGGGTAAGGGTCTGACAGGCTTCGGCACACATTCTTTCCGGATTGGGGTGGCAATGGCAGCTGAACATTTGGGTTGGTCTTGGGGAAGAATTCGGCAGATTGGCAGATGAAATTAGAGGTGCTGTGAGTGTTATGTGTGCAAGTTATTGGGTTCTGGGAGGGTTGTGGGGAAGGTATGCAGAGCGAATTGCCTTTTTCGAATGCAGGGTGCGTGGGCTGCCTAGGAACAAGACAGTAACCTGGATTGTGGGACATTCCTTTGGGATGGCAATGGCAGCTGCATGTTTGGGTTGGTCTTGGGGAAGAATTCAGCAGATTGGCAGATGAAATTCGAGGTGCTGTGAGTGTTATGTGTGCAAGTTATTGGGTTCTGGGAGGGTTGTGGGGAAGGTATGCAGAGCGAATTGCCTTTTTCGAATACAGGGTGCGTGGGCTGCCTAGAAACAAGACAATAACCTGGATTGTGGGACAATCCTTTGTGCATTGGAGGCAAAGTATGCAAACCGGCATGCGTATAGATGGAACCTGGGACTGCAGAGCAGCCGCCATAAGATGCTAACGTGGATCAGGGGGGAATGCATTGGGGTAATTTGCTACCATGGTTGATAAAGGTGGTTCCACAAAGGGGTTGTCCGGAATACTCCTGTTTCACCTGGGAGGGAAAAATACCTAGTTCAGTTGTCGCATTTGATGCAGCATAACATGGAGGCAATCGAAAATAACTTTTCAAGAAACTGTTTGGTCTGGACTGAGTTTGTGCTGCTCTGAGTTTGGAAGGGGTCTTTGAAACATGTGCCAATTGACAAGGCTAGGAGGAAGATTGACAGGGTGATGAGGTTTTTCTGCATGGCAAGGGACATTAAGGCGATTGGTCATGGGGGCATTAAGGAGGGGAGCAGTGTCTTTTCCGGGACAATGAGGTGCACATTTTGCAACTGGAGAATGCATATTGCATGACCCAGTTGCAGAATGTGGTGAGTAAATTGTGGAACAAATCGATATGGGAAATGGGGGGTTGGGCATGAAAATGCCCTACGGGGTTTTCCTGGTTGGTGGTATTTTGGGGGTGCTAAGTCACATGCGGACATATCCACCCTTCAGGGGAAGGAAGAGAGCACAGGTGACTGAAGGCAGTGAGCGGGATGTGACAATCAAGACAAAGATCTACATTGAAGGATGTTTGGTAGAGCAACTGACGGAGTGACTGGGTATCTGGAATAAGGTCAAGGAGTGAACGGGGGATGAAAGAAGCATAAAATCAGGGCTTTGGATCAGAAAATGGTGTGAGGTGTGAATGGTGCAGGTAGGAATGGGACTGTCACATCGATGTCATATTTATGAGGTTTGAGGTTATTGCTAATGTTAATAAGCTGAGTATTTGTTGCAACCCCATCCTAATAAATGGTCTTTTGCGCTAAAACAATGGTGTGGCAAGTGGTTATTGCACAAATAGCCAGCAGAGGGAAACTCAGTGCTGCACATGAACTGTGTGGCCTTCGTTTATGTGAAAATACAAGTTTTATCATGAAGCCTTCATTAAGCTACTGGTGATGTGTTGGACTCGAAAACATTTCAGACTGATGCCAAACACAGGTAAGTGATGGTTTAGTGAAGGTTTAGTTTTTTGGGTATTTGTTGCTAACTGATTAAAGCTCATTACACTGGGTGAAGACTCCTATTACTATGGCTATATTTCACTATATTCCTGTAAAATATCTGCATTTATTACTCCCCAAGTCAATGACATAGTTTTTGACCTCCCAGGTAAAGAGAAATGTGATCTCTTTTTGTCCTGACTTTGGAGTCTCATGTTCTATTTGTAGGTTTGTATAGCAATCAGGGGCCCTTCTCCTGGAGGCTTCCTAGTGGACAATTAATTTAATTTGCTTTAGCAACTATTGTGAGTGTACAACACCGAATGCCTGACGGGTGTGCCCAGGAGTTTGTCCTGTGCTTGCTGTGCATCATTATGGAAGCTGCACTTCACTGATAAGTCCCAAATTGGCCAAAGACAGAATGGCTTTGCTTGTTTGTCTCTCTAGAAAGGACCTGGTCTGGCAGTTTGGGTTTGGATGGTTTCGGTTGGAGCAGGACAAAGATGGATTTGCATAAGGTCATTCTGTTCCAGGACAGGCATAGTGAGATAATATCCAAAGTACTGGATTTTGCCCCACATGACTTCTAATGGTTGAGAGTTTTGAAAGCTTTTTCCTCAGCACTTTTGTGCTACAGCATAGGACCTGTGCTCATAGTGCCCCAGAGCACTGATGAGGCCCAACTAGACTGAAAGAAGTGCGAGTTGTTTGTTTTTCCATCTAGCGAGGGCATCACCTGTCATTTCAGGCAGGACTGTTCCTTTTGGAGTGGAACCAAGAATGATTAGTATAAAGTTGATCTAAGTCTGAAGTGGTATAGTGAACAAGAAACAATGGGTTAAATGTGGCCTAAGCAATTGCTGAAAACTGGGACTTTTGCAAGCATTCTACCAATCACATTTGTGATGTAACAACTGTGTTACTATACCTATTGCACCATCATCCACTAGATATCCCATTAACAGTTCACCTATCCTCAAAAGAGCATCCTGTGTAGGAAATGTTATTTAGTGAGACCTTAGCTTCAATGTGCTGTATTGGTTTTGAACAGATTAATTTTTTCAGCAAATGTATTTCATTCAACCTGTTCTTGCACTAACTGATTTGAAACTGTCTTTCAAAAATGAAGCCCCTAGCTACCTTAAATCTATATTGTAAAATCCATAAATATGTATGACGGTCGTCTGTTTTAGCATATGTTGCAGGTGATTGGTGAGCTTTGAAACTAATGGACCATAGCAAATGCCCTAAATTTCTGCAAGCAAATGAGCCTAGTCATTTCCAGGAGAGATCCTGTGGGGGAATTCCCACAGAAAATTAGCAAAAAAGCAGTCAATTAGTGCATTAAAATTAAGAATTTTCAAATACATTTGCTCAACCCTGTAGTCTCTGAAAAGGCACTATGTATTCTCAAGATTTGACACAATTTGTTTAAAAATGTGCAGAGGGGTCCGTAAGTACTTCCATTGTTCCAAGGCCAGAATTGTGTCATGGGTGCCCCTCATTTGAAATGGGCACTTCCTTGTGTCCAGGATTACAAACAATATGCCAGAGCCATAATTATTCCATTGATGCCATACATACACCATGGGTGGTCCATATGTGAAATAATTACCTCTAGTTTATCAGAGACATAATTTTGTCATGGTTATCTGCCTTGCCCAGCTTGCACTCCCACCCCCACATATGCCATGGTGGTTCTTCCTAATGGCCAGAATAAGGTTCAGTATATCAGTGCCAGCATTTGGGTGTCCCATATGCCGAGAATTATTTCTGTAGTGCTAGTTTTAACATTTCCCATTAAAATTGCCTCTAATATGCCAGTGCCAACATTTTGCCAAGGGTACCCCGTATTTAGAACAATACCCCCAACATGTCTGCACTGGCATTTTGCCATTGTGCCTGATATGCCCAGAATTCCATCTAGAATGCCAGCATCAGCATTCACCATGGTTTGTCCTTTTACTGACTTTACTAATGCATATGGACAAGGGAGTACCCCAGGGTTCATGGCTGAGCCCTACTTTGTTTAACATCTATGTGCTGCCATTAGCCCGAATCGTTAGAGCCTGCGGTGTGGACATCGTGTCATGTGCAGACGATATTCAACTACTGTTCTTCCTTGGTCCTGATCCTGACAAGGTGAAAAGTAAGTTTGCAAATTGCATGATGGAGGTCACTGCTTGGATGAGTTACAGCTGTCTGCAATTAAACAGCAACAAGAGAGAGATCATGCTATTTGGAAACGCAACAGAGATATGGTCAACCGATTGGTGGCCCACACTACTCGGCTCAACTCCTCACCTGAACAGGTAGTAAAAAATCTTTCTTTGAAGCTCGATAAATCTCTTTCCATGAAAGATCAAGTTAGCACCACCTGCAGGATCAGCTTTGCTACCATGAGGCTTTAAAAAGGCTCTTCTGTGGCTTTCAGACACTGCCAGGGAGACTCTTGTCCAGGCTCTTATCACCAGTTGCCTGGACTATGGAAATGCCCTGCTGACCTCAGTAAATGACACACTGTTGTCCAAACTTCAGGGGGTCCAGAACACTGCTGCTCAGCTAATTTGCAATCTTTCTACTTGCTCGCCTTCCTCCTCGATCCTTAGAAAGCTTAATTGGCTGCCTATCAGGAAACAAGTTATCTTTAAACTCTGTTGTTTGAGACACAACGCACTTCGCAAGTCTCAACCAATTTATTTGTCTCCTCAACTAAATCTCTACCTTCCTTGAAGACTTCTGAGATCTCCAGACAAGGCACTTTTGGTGATTCTTCATATCTGTACCTCAAGATATAGGGGAAGATCGTTCTCTTGCAAAGTCCCTTATCACTGGAATAAACTCCCTCTTAGCCTTTGCTCTGCCCAGAGTTCCCCTCCTTTAAGAAGGGGCTTACAACTTGGTTGTTTCAGATTCCCTCCATTTTTCTTCTCTTGCAGTTTAGCGCCGAGATACTCCTCTGGAAGTGAGTCGTGCGCGATATCAAATGACCGAATAATAAAAATAATAATAATAAACCATAAATTACATCCATTATGCCAGCATATGCATTTTGCTATGGGTGTTCCATGTTTCAAGCATTAGTTCAGTGTGCCAGCACTAGCATTTTGCCATGGGTGTTTCTTATAGGAAGAAATGTCTCTAATATACCAGCACCAGCATTTTCAGGAAAATGGATACACTATATGCCAAGAAATATTTCTGAAATAATAGTACCAGCAGTTTACTATGGGTGGGCTTTATGCCAAGAATTACGTCTAGTGTGACAGTGCCAGCATTTTGCTTCACCTAACCCTTACTCCAAGTACTGCTTCCAGTGCATCTAGACCTGTGGCAGACTCACATATGTAACACACACACTCTAACTCACTCCTGCTCACTTAAATTCATTCTCACTCACCCACATTGACTTAATTTCTCACTCTCACTCCCATTGTCACATTTTCACTTCTTCCAACATATTCTTATTCTCTGATTCACACATTCTCACTTACTGTTTTACTCAGTCTCACTTATTCTCACACACTTCCCCTGTCACTCACTCACTCACTCACTCACTCACTCACTCACTCACTCACTCACTCACTCACTCACTCACTCACTCACTAAGTCACACATACACACACATGCATGCACACATTCAGACACTGTCTCACTCACATGCTCACTCTCACTCACTCTTGAAAAGTCCCTGACCACATCCACACACAGACAAAGTCTTGCACCCACACACATTCACACAACTGTTAAAAGTCTATTTTTATTCACCATAACCTGCCTATGGTGGTCCAGCTCCTTAACTGCTGGCACAGTACCATCCAAAATTAGGCTTAGCAGCAGAAAAATAGATGAAGACCTGCAGCACATACCTATGCACTGGCAGGCTTTAGTTTTCACTCTCTTGCTTTTTTACCTCATGATCTCACATCTCATCACAGGGTAGGGCCAGCGAAGCTCCTAACCCCACCCACTGCAGTTAGAAGATGGGACAGCCTGGTGGAATTGTAGTCCTGAGCTCTGTAGAGTTTAAGCCTAAAACTCTCGGATCTACCTGTATAGATGATCCTGCAGCATGTCCCTAATGGTGTGGCACCTAGGTGAGGAAGGCCATTTAGACAGGTCGAAGGCTTTGCCTAGTCTTGAGCTCTGTAGTGCTTAGGCAGTATGTCACTAATGGTGTGGCACCTAGGTGATGGAGGCCATTGTGGCTAGGGCTGGGACTTTACCAGCCAAGAATATTCTGTCGGATGGCTGGCACTGACACCTCTGAGCACCTGTACCAAGCATCAAACTGATTCACTATCTGAGGCAGCTGCTGATCTTTGCACGTAGTGAGGGTCAACATTTTTTTCTAATTTAGAAACTGGTGAATAATAGGCTATTTTCACTATTCGTATAATACAAGTGAATCAGAAAAATGTAGGGCAGAGCCTTGACATCTATAATGGTGAGTCATCATTGAAAAGTTGGTAAACTATTGTTCTCTTGCTTTTAATTTAGTTCAACAAACAACAAGTTATCAATTGGTCACTTGCCATATCAAAGCTTGAGTATTTAAACATCACTAGGCATGTTATGACTTGAAGTTTAGTTTTTTTTACACTATAGGCCTATGCCTGTAATTTCAGCATGTTAAGAGTGGTTGGCTGAAGAAGCAGGTCTGACTGAAATTCTCCCAAATCCATATGTCCATTAGGGCAGTATGTGAATTATTGTCCCATTCAGGTGATAATTCTTGTAAAGCCCTTTTCTAGTCCACCTTTTAAACCTATCTATGGACCATCTACTAAAGATTGTCTCTGGGGTCTTTCTTTAAATTTGACGACCATGTCCCCAATATGGTGGCATTTTCTATCAATTAGAGAGTGACTTTAGAATGGAGGTTTCTAGTATTAGATTGACTTAGAGATGCAACTGTACTGTAATTTCCACCTTCTGCTCCAATCACCACCTTATTGTTCTTCTTAGCCACAGCCCTAGACCATGTTATTTTGTTATTGCTTATAATAACCATTTTATACAAACAATTTCTTACAAAACACACACCCTTCTAACATGTCTCTGGTTTAGTTTAGTTTAGTTTAGTTTATTGATTCAAATAATCGGTCTTTTAAAACCATTGCATCAAACAACATATTTTACCTACTTAAAGCATCCTTATAAATAAAAAGAGAAAAAAGAAAAACGTTAATAGGAGGTTAAAAACCATTGATCCTTGTTCTACACTTAGTAAACTCAAGTCCCGTTTATATTGTCCAAAAAGTGCTGCAACCTTAAATATCATCTTCATTATATAAACAATGTATAAGACTTCTGGATCTGTATATATTAGACGCAATTTCTTTGACTACGCATTTAAAAATGTTCCCAAACATCCTCCGAGTACCGGAGCCCCCGACCCTTCAGGGCGGCCTCTTTGTGAAATGAGCACGGAGCAGCCCATCAAATCCATGACAAGAAACAACAGAAAGAGGCCCACTGCTGAAAAGGTTGCATTTATTCTTAGCACCAAGCGCACAGAAGCTTCCGTCTCCTTACGCGTTTCAGCGAACACAGTCGCCTTGCTCACAGGTGGAAGCAATGAAAATTGCAAAGTGCAAACGTGCGTTTAAAAAGTCAGTGTGTCACATGACCAGTCATTTTAAACTTCATTTCCCATGATGCAGGTAAGTTATTTTTAAATACATTTAAGGAAGTCCTTGTCTTGTTATTACCTGCACGATGCTGGTGTGGAAAAATACTGATGCAACTGGCCTTGTTAATAAGTATTTCATGCAAGTGCTCACATTTTTTTAAAACATGCTTTGAAAAATGTCCATCTCCAGCACGATCAGAAAGGCATACATCCCTTCTGAATCCCTTCCATGTACTCTCCGGATTCGCTGAGTAGCACATCCTTTAGTAAGTCCTGAGAGGGCAAGTGGGTCATGCTCCTCAATCAATATTCCCAAACATCCTCCGAGTACCGGAGCCCCCGACCCTTCAGGGCGGCCTCTTTGTGAAATGAGCACGGAGCAGCCCATCAAATCCATGACAAGAAACAACAGAAAGAGGCCCACTGCTGAAAAGGTTGCATTTATTCTTAGCACCAAACGCACAGAAGCTTCCGTCTCCTTACGCGTTTCAGCGAACACAGTCGCCTTGCTCACAGGTGGAAGCAATGAAAATTGCAAAGTGCAAACGTGCGTTTAAAAAGTCAGTGTGTCACATGACCAGTCATTTTAAACTTCATTTCCCATGATGCAGGTAAGTTATTTTTAAATACATTTAAGGAAGTCCTTGTCTTGTTATTACCTGCACGATGCTGGTGTGGAAAAATACTGATGCAACTGGCCTATATACATGTATCTTGTTCTTCCCTTTCCACCACAAAGGAGACACTTTGCTGGGATGTCTTCTGGTCCCCGCGAATAGCAGGAAAATTGTTTTAGTATATTTTTCTGTATATTTTATGGATGAATGTAGAGCCCAATATTGGTCTGTCATCCACAAAGCACCTTACCATACATGAAATACTTTTCTGATTTGGTCTTAGAGAAATGGAGTGCAGACATTTGCATGGGTTGCCCAATGTGTGGGCGCAGTAGTTTCTGGCATTGATCCAATCACCATCATTCCAATAACACCTGGTAAAATACTATACAACCTCTTTTTCCCCTCCCTACCCCACACAGATATGGCTGAGATGGTTTCCTTGCCTGTTGTTTTACAGTCTCAGTGATGAAACACGTGGAGACACCATGCAAGCTACGTCACGGAGGGACCCGGCAGCGGAGAGCGACAAAGACATCGGCTGTGGGACGGCTTGCCATAGTGCAGTGGGTGCACATACGCCCGTATAACTTTAGAAAGGGGGTACAGACCCCTAGCTCTTGAGGTGGTCGAGACCGGAGGAGGGCTGGGGCCCTTTTGGAAGCCTGACTGTTCGGCTTGGTCCATCTCGGGGCAAGATGTCTACAACCTGGCTTGATTCCCCCCATGCAGTGAGAGATTTACCTGCAGACTACCACAACTGCCTTGGCCCACCACCACCCGGTCTTCTACCTCTACGGCCATCACCAGCTTGGGGATCTCTCCAGGCCCATGATCATTGCCTAGGAGTGCAACAGCACCCTGAAGGCCAGGCTGAAAACAAGAACCCTAACAATGGCAAGAAGATCATGCTGTGTAAATATATAATATATATTTGTCCAACCCTAATCACTTCAACTTTCTTAAAATGTAATATTGAGTGAATTTGCAACTTGTATTTATGTAACTCTAACCACTAGTATCTGTAGTAGAGTATGTACTACCATTCTTATGTGAGTTTAGAGTTTATCTGTTTCGTTTTCGTAACTTTTAAGTAATTCATGTACTCTGAAGTCCTTATGTAAGGTAACTGGTTAGATTGTAAAGTGCTCAGACACCTCTGGGTAATGTCCGCGCTATATAAAAATGCATAAATTCAAGCGGCCAGCCACATATTGTTGTAGAGCAATCCAGAATTGCTTGGCAGGAAGCAAAATCCCTTCACCGCTCAGCAGCAAGTTTGTGGGTCCATGGTGTCGAGTTCATGCCATAAAAGGGAGCTATGCATTTCTTCACATGTTATTCCTTGTTTTACAGGCATACGGAAAAAATATTTTTGGGCAATGGAGAGAAATACGTGCGCAAGAATAAATGCACTCTGCCGCTTGGGGATATATCTATAGGAGTAACAGATCGTCTTCAGTATATTGAAGATGGTTCTGTTGATAGAAAGCTTCAAGAAGAAACTACATGTAGTGATGTACACTTCCTGTAATGAATTTTGTAATATGTTTGGAAAGGTGAGGCCACAAAGAATTCAGTGTTATTCAAACATTCTCTAATTGGACAGAAAAGGTTTGAGTCAGTGCCTAAAAACGGATTGAAACTGATTGCCAAGGATGCTATGCTTCATATACTTTTCAGGGCAAAACCAGCCTGTACTGACCTGAAATCACACCCTTGCTAAACAAAATCCCCCAAAGCAATATTTCCGCTAGGGCCACATACAAAAGCATGCAAGAGGGAGAAGGACTAGCCACCAAAGGAGGGTAGAGTCCTTGTTAGTGATAACAATGAGACGTCCTAACCATGCCTGAGTTGGATCATGCTTTTCCTACCTGGAATGCCTTATCTGTGAGGGTATGAGGTTGAAAGCAACACTGTTTCAATTTATGTTGACAGAGGGTCGTGGTGCCTGGGTGTTGGAAAATATAAAATAAGTTTACTTGGTTCCAGTATAAACTTAAGATCCAAAAGCAACGCTGTTGTAGGCAGGAAAGTAAATGGAGATGTAGGTCCGTATTACAGGTTTTGTGGTCTGACTGCCATAGAATTGTATCCGCCTCCTCCAGTAGCCCACTCCATTGGCGGTCCAAAGACCGCCTTATTACCTGTGGACCACGGTGTGAGCGGTGTGGAGGTGGGGATCCTGTGGTGCTGGTGAGTACTTTTTCTAAATACATCGATGCCTGTGTGTAATTCAACTACATATGTGTGAAATGCACACATATGCATGATACATGTGGAAAAATACCATCTACTCAGCCACAGCCCATGCAGGTAAGAGTGGTGGGGTCTGGTGGTGGGGATTTCGACAGATGAATAGGAGGGAAAATTAATGATTCATTTAAGTTTCCCTTGTCATCGCCCATCGAAATCCCTCCCCACCCCATCCTACCGCTTTAACCTGCATGGGCCGCGGCTGCATCTACTCATTGCCGGGGTACGGCACATATGGGCAGTCCTGGCAATGGGTATTTGGTACAAAATTGTCTCACCTTTAGATCATCGCAAACGGGGTTACATACATCGAGGTGAATATCATGCTGTGAAGAGGGGGACCTGAAGAAAGGGATTCACAATGGACTCTGACTGGAGGTATAAGAAAGGGGTGAATACGCACCATAGATTCTTCGTCACCACCTCCTTGAAGCAGGCAGTTGGACCGCTGTGGTCTGCTCATGAAACAAGCAACTCATAATACGGACGGCGGTGCAGCTCTCCTGTACTACCCTTTGGCAGTTGCCTTACCCCAAACGCAAACCCAGCAGTTGGCGGTCTGCTGGTGGTCTCGGCAGTCCAGCCGCAGTCTTTGCAAAGGGCATCCGCCCAACTCGTAATACGGCAGTCGGACCACCGAGCTCTCTATGCTCGGACTGCCACCGCGAGTATGGCAGTCCACAGGACCCTAAAGCTCGTAGTAAGTCCCTTAGTTACAAAATCAGCAAAAAAGAAATGTATAAAAACTTAATCAGAGAGTATAAGGTCAGGATCATAGAAGAAACATCTAGCAATTTCTCAAAGATAATTGAGATTGGTAAAAACTCTACCAAAGAGCTGTTTAAGATAGTTAAGCAACTTACTAATGCCCATTAAAATAAGAATGCAAATCGAAATCAATCCTTTTGTAATACGTTAGCCTCATATTTTTAGGCCAAAGTTGCAGATGTTTCCAGTGCCTCCACGGATAAATCCTTATCGACTCCCAGTGGAGAAAAGTCTTTGCCCTGCACTTAGTAAAAAAGGCCATTCTCCAATTTTTGCATCCAAGCAACTATCTGCCCATTTCTCGTTTGCCTTTTCCGGGTAAGATAGTCAAAAAGACATGAATCTGGAGTTGGCTTCCTTTATAAATGCAAATAATCTGCTTGAGTCCACTCAGTTTGGTTTTAGAAGTGAACATAGCAAGGAATCTGCCCTTATTGTGGCAGATGAAGATATAGGATCTATTCTTGACAAATGAGAGAAATGCAGCATTGATTTTATTAGACCAATTGGCGGCGTTTGACATGGTCAATCAAGAACTGTTGATTGACCGTCACCACTCCTTAGGGATTAGAGGAAGAGCTTTAGCTCTTCTAAAATCTTTCTGTCCAAATTAGAACAATCTGTAGCTCTCGACAAATTTGTATCTGATCCCTTTGCACTCCCTTTTGAACTGCCACAAGGATCACCAATAATTCCCACTCTTTTTAACCGATATCTGTCACCCCATTGGCTAGGCTTATGAAATCGTTTGGTTTCTCAGTGATATCATACACTGATTATACCCAGATCGTGGTTGAAGTGTCCTCCGATCCTGACAACACTGCAGCGAGGTTTCATGATTGTATGTGTCATATAGGAAACTGGATGCACAATAACCATTTAAAATTGAACTCAGGAAAAACAGAGGTGTTTCTGTTCTGTAAAAACACCTCCTTCTGGTCACCCACCTGATGGCCTCAGCAATTGGGTACACTGCCAACACATGTCAAGAACGTGATAAACTTAGAAATTCTTTTGGACAACAAGCTAACATTTAAAAGCTAAATCAATTTTGTAACATCTTCTGCTTTATGCATTTAAAAATGCTCAGGAATATATTTCCTTACATCCCAAAGAATCAGCAAAAGACAGTGGTTACAGCCCTAGTCTTATCTAAATTGTACTACTGCAATGTGCTATATTTCAACTTGCAGCTAAAGCTTCTTAATAATTTGCAGATATTGCAAAATGCAGCAGCCCAGCTTCAACATGGAATATCCAAGCATCAGTCGGCATCTTCGGCACTCAAAGATCTGCTTTGGTTACCTATAAAAAGTGGATTGCCTTTAAGGCCTTGTGCATTGCCTTAACAGGTCTTCATAACTCTGGCTCTAATTTTTTTTTACACAGATTTTCTGGGTACATCTCCTCTAGACCTCTGTAGTCAAGAATGAAGTTGTTCCCAATTTCAAAAAATGTTCATGGGTAGGTAGAAGTTTTGTTATGTGCATGGCCAGGTCATGGAATACTCTTTCTTTTAAATTAAACAAAATTACAATCTCCTTCATTTCAGGAAAGCCCTGAAAACCTGGTTATTTAACAGATAGTTAGCGATTCTAAACAGTCCCCCATTCACTAACCTGATTATTTACTTTGACATAGTAATAGCCAGCGCCATGACACCTCTGGGCATTTGAGCGCGTTACAAATATAGTTTTCATTTCATTTAATAAATACAGTTATGTTATGTTATATTAGTTAAACTTATAGAGCACAACAGTTACCCTAGGGTGTCCTGGCGCTATGCACTGCCTGCTGGTTATCAGGAAAGGGGATGTCACTGGGTAAATAGCCATGTTTTCAGCCCCCTTCTAAACGAAAGGAGATCTTCTGAATTCCTCAGATGGAACGGCAGATCATTCAGGCCTTAGATGCACAGGTGATAAAACTCCTACCTCCCTAACTGGGTTTTCTAAATGTAGGAACTAGGACTTGTTTTGCTCCTGTGGACCAAAGAGTCCTTCCAGGAACATACCATTTTAAATGATTGCCTCCAATGGTTGGGCCTATTCCATTGAGGGCTTTGAGAGCCGTACAGAGAGCCTTAAAACACACCCTTTGTTTCACAGGGAGCCAGTGTAGTTGTATTAGTTCTTTTTTGACAGAGACAAATTCTGCGGTATCTGAAGCCTGTTAATGTGCTGTTTTTGGGCATTCAGATAAAGGCTGTTGCAGTAATCCAGACGTGCCATAACAAGTGCCGTGACCACCGTCCTAAGGCTTCCTTCAGGGAGATAAAGCCTTATTTGTCTTATGATTCTGAGTATCAGAAAGCAAGCTGACACCACCGTACTTATGTGGTCACTAAATGTAAGCTTGTTGTCTACTAACACCCCCAAGTTTTTTGTTTTCCCGGTGGAGCAGGGCAGATACCCAGATCTTCTAGCCACCAATCTGGCGTCAATAGGTGTGGGTTATGCCCAAATATGATGACCTCTGTTTTGCTTGAGTTTAATTTCAGGCAATTAGTCGACATCCACCCTGAGATGGATTTCATACAATATTGAAAACGTGCCCCAGTTTCCATTTCCTCCCTGTCTCTAAGTGATAACACTATTTGAGTGTTGTCCGCATAGGAGGTAAGTTGGAAGCCAAAGGATCTTATCAAGCCTCCTGCCAGAGTTATCACATACACATTAAAAAGCATCGGGCTCAACAATGAGCCTTGAGGCACCACACAAGGGAGGGAGAACGGCTTTGACTTATTGTTGTCCAAATCCACAGTTTGTGTCCTTTCAGAAAGAAAGGACTGCAGGAGGTTCCAAGCAGGACCTTGTACCCCTGCTTCAGACAGCCGGTCCATCAGAACTTCAGTCTACCCAGTTACAAATGGAATCAAGAACATTTCAAACTGTGGCCCTGGCTTGCAGTGAAGAAACTGGCACTGAAAATGGGGTCATATTGCCCCCCCCCCCCTCGCGGACAGATGGGTTCAGGGTCCTTTCCCAATGCTGTTCATTACCAAAGAATATATGGAGACACCACCCATCATAAACCTGAAAAGAATCGAGTCAGTGTGTGTGGTCCATACTTTCTAGATGGAAACTCTAAAGAGGATCATTTCAGTAATGCCATGTTGGACTTCTGAGATCCTGGGTTCAAGGAAAGCAGGTCCAGTTTTCTTTCAGGTTGCTGACAATAGGGCTGTGCTTGTTCAGAACTTCACAGCTCCAGGAGTGTTCTGAGTAGAGGTCTGTGGGATCTACGTTTAAGCACAGAGCCAGCCTGTGAATGGAAGGCAAGCCTTTGTACGCCCCCAAACCACTTACGGTCAGTTTCTTTAATGCCACTTGGTTTTGTGCCAGCCTGACTAGAGATGCAAAGGAGAGGCATGCCTAGATGTGAACTGTATCTGCCACTGAAAAGGTAGGAATCATTTGAAGCTCAGGAAGGGACTGAGAGCAGCTCCCAAGGCCATCCTGTCAAGAGAGAAGTCCCCCTCCCCATTTCCAGAGCCTTTTGCCACTGTGTGGGAGCAATACACATTACGCAATCAACACAGGGGAGTCATCACGCATCAGGTGACAGCTGGTCACTGGCAGGAAACCTTTTAGTATTCGTCAGGAAAGTGACAATTACTATTACAATGAGTCCGTGAACCAATTGCTAGCTAGCCCCAAACTGAATTTAGCACTTATTAAATGTAATAGTTCAAACCTATAGGAGAGCCAGCATTGTTACAATGAAAAATGACTGACGGTTTTTTAATGCCAGGAATAGGAAAATGTTAATGTACATGTCCTATAGTTTAAATACTGTGCACGATGCATAGTTTCAATGTATGTATGGGTGAAATTGAACTGTCAAACGTGTGACACTTGGAGTAACACTTTCTCTTAAATCGAAAATCCAAGCAACAAAGTCCACAAAAAGACATAAATATCAGAAATAACACCCTTTTGAGAAATGTGGAGTCCTAAACAGATATTGAAACTGGTAAAAAACCTCTAAATGGAAGGTCAATAAATTGGTACCCTTATTTAAATTAATGACTTCCATTCTATAGTGCTTTTGGTTCCATACAGGACTTCGTAGCACTGTAAGCACAATAGTAACCTATTCACCACTGCACCAACCAGGATTAATATCTGTTTCTCTCCGATTATATTTACAAGCAGGATTCATTTCTGTTTCTCTGATTATATTTACAACCACACTCTTGCAGTGATTGATTTAACTAACTGAGATTTTATAATGTAAAACAGTGGATGTTTCATTGATGTTATTTTAAATGGAATTACCTTTGTATGCTGTATTTATATTAAAATTGTTTTATATCAATCGCTTTATTTATTTGCACTTTTTTGGCAGGTTATCTTATACTGTGTATAATAACATTTTGAAATAACAAATTGCATATGCAAGGTGTTTATAACTACATACTGGGACTTAATAGCACTATAAATGCACCAGTCATTATTTCCCACTGCACCAACCAGGATTCAATTCTGTTTATCTCTGGTTACGCACACAGATATATGCCATGATTGCATTGTCCAAAGAGGGTTCCTATTGTAAAAAAGTGGATTTCGCACTTAGGAGTCCATTAGGATAACGGGCGGATCGCCACCGCCCGTATGGCAGTGGCGATCTGCCCGCCAAAAACCTCCGCCCGCTACAAATTACCCGCCGCCATGGCAGGCACCGCGCGGTGCCTGCCATGTTGTGCATGGAAGTGCACAACATACCTTCTTGCCATTGTGGCGGGCGGTGCTGAGAGCACCGCCCGCCGCAATGTCAAGTATACAGGATGCGCCCACCAGTGTGGCGGGCGCATCCTAGTGTCTGCAATGGGACCCCAGCACCGATGGCAGGCGGTCCCATTCTCCTAGAGGATGGCGGGCGGACAAAGTCCGCCCGCCAACCTAATGACCCTCTAAGTGTGTTGCTTGCATGTACCTTACATTTTAAGGTGTGTGTGCATTGTTACCCATATGAAGTTACCTACATTTCAAAGACCATCAAAAATACTGATAGAACTATTTTGACTTTTTCATCCATGTCTGAAAACCGACCCTGCTTGCACCCCACACTTATGGCACTGCCCACACTGCGCTCAGCTTGTGCTGGCACTTGTAAAGAGGGTTGGTGATAATGTCTGGCTATATCAAAGAAAACATCAGGTTCCCACTGCCCAGCCCGGGAATATCACACCCACCTGCAGGCTGCACCAGAAACACACAGTACAGGGTTACACAGTGTCATCACTACTGGGCACAGTGCACACAGTAGAGCAATGAAAGAACATACTCCATGTCTGGGCCAAACAAAAAGTGTCAGGACACATGCCAGGAAAACAAAACGGTGTTTTGTTGAATGCTGTGTTCACCTTCTCGCTGCAACGTCGGATCCACTTGGCACAAAGGGACTGGGCCAATTGGTTCATTCATTGAGGAAAAACAAATTATGCCAAAGCTGTCGAACCTTAGTTGCCCAGCAACATTACCTCCTCCCAGCCCGGCTTGTGATGACATTAGAGCAGCACATGTAACCAGCAGCACAGAGCAACCTGAAGGGCTCTGATTGCTTACATGATTGCAGAAGCACCTCAGCTCACACTTCAGGAACAGGAGCTGCAGCATGCATGACACATGCACAAAATGTGCAGTAGTCTAACCCTTGAGGTGTGGTAGTTGGCAGGGCTGTATAATATAACAATTCACTACCTAATCCTGCATCGTTAATGGGACAAGTATATATGAACAAAATAACAAATGGGAACATGCTGGCAACTTTAGGGGCACAGATATAGACCATACTAGCCTGCTTAAATAACCACTCAAAACCAAATAGGCAGGAATAGGAAGACCAGAGAAATCTACCACAATTTTCTGATCATGGGAGGAAAACGTCTACCCTGCAGGTCTGAAGTAGTCACACACTCTAATCACCAACACCCGTACAGATGAAAGGATGATTATAATGCCATGCATCTTCGCAAATATCCTTACTTGGCACCTCAAAATGACAATCATATAAAGGAGGACAGTAACACAGTCTACCTAGGCAGATACCCATTCCTGCTCACTCTCTCTACATCTGTTATCTTTCCTAGATCCATGAGATTTCAGAGAGGATGACCTCCTGCCTCAGCGAACAGAGCAAATCAGATTCGGAATATTAAGAAAAGCTACCAACACAATAAAGGAACGTTCTGAGCTAATCAGAACTGTCAGCATGCCACAAGGCATACAAATATGTGTGCCTATCCCTCAAAATGTGTTATCCATCACACAGACAAGCACTGTGTCCCATTACACAATAACCACACTCGCACCTGACACGGAAACACTTCCAATAGAGGCTCAAAACAAAAACAACACACTTCAACCACACACCAACATGGTGAAGCATGCTATTTGCGCGGATAAGCGCTGCAGTGCCCCTCAAAGGGTGGGTGTGCTTTGCTCTTACTAAAGCTCTACACTGCATTTTAAACTACACATGACATGGTCCAGTGTTAGTCAGATTCTCTTCCTTCATCACTCACTGCATAATGTAGATCAAGATTAAGATGGGTCTAGAAAAACTATTGCCAACATCCCATAGAATGTAATGATGACATAAGTGGTTTTCTTTGTTGTTTATCTTGAACATGGAGCATGAGGTGGAAGAAAATAATCCAGCTCAGTGTCCTAATGTCCTAATGCATCAGTATATCGATGACACTGAATTGTACCTGAAATGCAACACTGTGTGGCTGATTAAATTGCTAGCTGGACCAGAATATGCTGCTGAGTGTCCAAAAACAATGCTTGCACGTAGAACAGCTATTCTGCTTTATCAAATTTTATTGGGCTATTCTTTGATTGTAACCTGTACATGCATCCACATATAAACAACATCAGTTTGTGTGCCATATAAAGCCTTGTGTTGAAAATTCAAATTTTAGAATGAAGGAATGGGTAGATTTGTTGTTATTTTTTTCCCAAAATTTATTTTGAATGTTTTTTAAGTATGTATTTTTGAGTTTAGCACATTGACACCTTTGTATCACTATGAGCAGGGCAGCCGAAATTGTGTGTTTATACGGCAGCAGCATTTTTTCATAATTATAGATTTGCCCCATGTGCCACAGATTCCATCATCTGCTGCATAAACTGCATATTTTAACAAAAACATATTTCTAGCTAAAATGGTTGAAAAGTTACTAAAAACGCAGTGACATAGGCTGCTTAGCCTTGAAAGGCCATTTGGATAGATTGACGGGCCAACTTTCCACTGCTTATTGTTATATTTGGGTATTAAACTAGTATTAAAAAGGTGCAACCAGCACACAGACAGTGTCAATAAACATAAAAATGTCAAAATAATGAAGTATTACTATCACAAAATGTGCCTCATTGCACCGCATAATTTGCATTTTCTTGCCAAATAATTTACTCAACCCTGCCACCTAAGTTGGCCCTTCTCCGCCGCATAATACCAGTGCCCCTGACTATGAGTCATAGTGTCATGTAGTTCCAATGAACCTATATAGGATCTGCATGTTTATACAACTTAGACTGTGGGATTGGTGTCCAGACTGATTCCAGACTCCCCCAAAGGGTATGTTTGCCTGTATACCAGCTAGCTCACAATGCCACTAGAAACCCCTCTTACCAAGGAGAGAATAGTTCTTGGCAACCATCTAACATGACAACTCTGTCCCATCCGGGATCGTGGAAACAGTACAGTACTTTTCGCTCAGTCACTCATGCTCACTTTGTCTCAGAGAGATACACAGAATAAATGGTGGGGACGTTTTCAATAAGCATTTATTGAACAGGCGTCATTCTAATGTAAAATAGGTGTGCTGAAACAAGCATAAGGCAAAAACAGATATAAATGATTGTAAGCACCAATAGAGTACAGAGATGGTAGATTCCTACCATAGTGCTAAAACAATGAATACAGGCAGGTAGGAAAATACATGACAATAAAATGCATACTCCTACAATGCCACCTTAACTAGATGTACCTAAGTGTACCTAGCATGTATGTAGGTGTAAAGCCAAGAGTCCCTTTAGGATAAAGTCAACCCCATTGCCTGAAGTGAGAGACTGTGGGACCCTGTCTTGGTCTCTAGATGGACACTCGGTGAGGGATGTCAGACAACTGCAAGCTGGAGTGTTTGCGTGCAGGAACCTCAGCGTCTTGCATCAGTGTGTCAGCATGGAAGTCCTTTTTCTCCTCTCCCTGCCTCAGTAAAGATATGTTTTTTATATACCCAAAGTGGTACCCTCAGGGGATCTACCTTGCTGTGTCATGTCGGACTTAGAATGACGGAAGGAATGACCCTTATACATCGGTATTATGCAGGAGATGGTATTCCTGCTGAGTTTCCAAGAATCCTCATGCATAATGAATGAGGCTAATTTCAGGTAAAACCCCATGTCCTGTAAACAGTATTGTAACTAGGTAAAAGAACCGTTATGTAGTGTAATGGCAGGGTAAATATAGATGAAAGGTTTGGTTGCTACCTGAGCCTATATTAGGGTACCTATATGAAACATAACAATAGACAATTTAAAATGAAATAGTATATTTGGGCACTCAATACCCACTTACGAACTAATGTGCTTCTTCTATAGAAACAAACCCTAAGGCAACAGCAATATAATTAGGAAACAACTGTAAGCAAGACAGGAAAATGACTATTAACACTGTCCATTTTAATAAAAAGGCCACCTGTGGACCTTTAAAAAATGTCTCCAATCTGCTTTTGAGGTATGTGCACATTCAACAGATGCAGCCAGTCCAAAGATAACACATACTAAATTTTCATTTTTATGAAACTGACTAGCAGATCTGTTTAGTTCCCTATTTGTAAATAAATAAATACAAACATACATATATGCATACATGGATACATACATACATACATACATACATACATATGCACCTAGATGCACAGATAGCAGTGATTCTGGCAAGGATATGACATATTTGAGAAGTAAGTAAAGGCACATTTTAGCAACAGAATATTAATGTTACACCAAGGGTTAAGTTTACTTTCTGAATATATGTTTCGTAAATATATTTTAGAAGATCTGTTTAAAAAGCCCCTCTCATTACAGTTTTGCTATCATCTTTTGTTTGGTGCTCTTCCCCTACTCCGTTTCATCGGGCACGTTTGACAGATTAATATTCCATTGTTCTGACTGTACAGTCCGAACCTTCTGTTTGTGCTTTGTAATCCCTTCTGCTCATCGTCTAGACATTATGAGACTAGAATACATATTGTTCTGTTGGCAGCTTTCAATAGTAATCCCTACATTCTATGAAAATACCTTTCTATAAAACAGATATATACCGTGCCGAACTTTGCATAATTTGTCATTGCCAACATCACAAAATGAGAAACCGATGAATTAAAAACAAAAAGAGTAGGAACAACGGCAATGCGATGACCAAGCAGACACTTCACAACTGAGTGCTAGTGTTTCTCTTCTACTCAATGCCCAGTGCTCAACTTTGGAGCAGATTGTTTACCATTATATCCACTTCTGCACAGATCTAAGGAGGGCCCTGAGCTGCAACAAGTAAACACTGATACTGGCAGACAATTCCTGTAGCCAGAGGCAAGTGAAAGCTGGAGCGGCTCTATGCTAACAGACAAAAATAATACCAGTAAAAATGAATGGTAAAAACGAACATTAAAACGATGATTTGAAATATTCTAAATAAAAATCCTTACCATATAGTATGAATCTTAGAAAAATTGTGAAAACATTTCTAATGTATTTCCTGAGATTGACTGGGACCTAGGCACTGCCTGTAGCCAATCTTTAACATTCACAGTTGGATACAGAGAAGTGGTTTCCTCTGGTGAAGCACCTTCTCGTCTCACTTAAAAATATTTATGGAGCTCACAAATCGCCAACAGGATTCCCGCCAACCTTGAGGAAGGATCCAATTTGAGTTCCACAAGGTCCAACACGGAAAACTTCAGTAAGCCTTGACACTCCAGGGCAAAAATACATTCCTCTTGGCTGCTGTAGGATTACAGCTTCAAAGTTGAGCCACTTTCTCTTCCAAATTATAGCTATCCCGTTTGACTTTTTAAAATTTTAAGAGGAGCAAAGGCAATTTTGTAAAACTAAAATGCATGGAGGACAAATTTCCATTGACCCTGTTTACTTGTATCAAAGGTTTTAGGGGTGCTAATAGACAGGCGCTTAGACCACAGAGTTGTAGTTTATCTGTCACTGCCAGAGATGGCATACAGAAAAGA
Organism: Triturus cristatus; assembly: GCF_964204655.1. Taxonomy (NCBI): domain Eukaryota; kingdom Metazoa; phylum Chordata; class Amphibia; order Caudata; family Salamandridae; genus Triturus; species Triturus cristatus. The sequence continues at coordinate 391,026,505 of NC_140584.1, forward strand.
GATGGTAACAATGAAAAATGAGGTTGTTATCACTAAAGAGTTCTGAATGACATCAAATAGACAACAAAGAGCAAAGCTAGAAGTGTCTATGATTACAGTCACACCACTGAGGCAAAAAACATCCCCATAATTCCCTTTTTACATGTTTATAAGTTTATGTTATATATCGCCTAGAATCATTTGCTCCTACTACTCGGACTGAAGAGTAATAGTGGAGAGATATATAACATGGCCACCCGTATCCGGCCTAAAAGCTGAAAGAAAATACCCTGGCTGCTTGCTGCCCACCTCTATGAACATCCATGCCTTCTGTGCCCCCTTCCAAGGCTATGCTCTCTACTGCTCTCCATCAGACCGGACAGAGCCAGAGAAGTGCTGGCAGGTTCTCTGACAGCCCTGTCAGAGCAGCCTGACTTCGTCCCTTTATGCTGTTACAAAAGTGGCAAAAGACTTTTGTTTCCCCACACTTGATACATCATTACAGTGAATAACCAGATTAAGAATCTGGTGTACGCACTAGTGTGTATACCATGTTATTACATAACATAAGTTCGACCACTCCAATTTACTGATAGTCCCACCATGGCAAGCAACATGCACTGGCTTCATATGTCTTTTTTGAAATTACCAATACTAGAAGCAAACAGCAGGCAAACAAACTTTACAAAGTGGTCATAGGCACTGAGTCCCTGTAATCCAGTTCCAAAGCAAATCCCTTTCAGAAAGTGAATGCTCTTAAACATAAGATGACGATAGCTTGCAATTTGTTACATCTACATGGAACTGACTGGCTGACTGAAGGACTTATAAAGCACACTTTTGCTGAGGCGTCTTGGCGCTGGGTGAGTATGATGCAGACAACAACAGATCTTAAGACCTTGAAAAGAGCCAGGCCTTTATCATTTTCCTAATAAAGGCCCTATTGGATTCTAAACTGATTGTCTCAGGGAGGGAGTTCCATAAGAAGGATGCTTGGTAAAAGAACCCCGTTCCTCCCCATCTAACTCTTTTTGTTCTGTGGACACAAACCAATCCTGTATTGGCAGACCTGAGAGAGCGTTGGGGCTGGTATACAAAAAACAAGCTTTGAATGTCCGCAGCCCCTCCTCCATATATAGCCTTGTGCAGTAAGCATAGGGCTTTAAACTTCACTCTCCGATGGACTGGGAGCCAATGTAGTTCCTTAGTCACCACTGACGTCGGGTGGTGTTTAGGTTAGCCAAGTAGAACCCGAGCCGCTGCATTCTGAAGCGATTGAAGTTTTTTGATCTGTCCCTTGCCAACTCCCAAATTAAGGGCATTACAATAATCGATTCTGGACAAAACCAGAGCTCCGACCACTGTTTTCCAAAGTGACAGAGGAATGAAGGGCAGAATTTTCCGCAGGATTTTTAATGTGAAAAAACATGCAGAGGAAACTTGATTTATTTGTAAGGCAAATTTAAGGTCCTTATCAAGCACAAAGCCCAGGTTTCTGGCCTTGGGCACCGGGACTGAACAGATGCCTGCCTCCGGAGGCCACCAGATTTGACTCCATACAGAAGGTAGTTGCCCAAACTCTAGGACCTCGGTTTTTTCTGTATTTGTCTTTAAAAAGTTCGAATTCATCCACGCCATTACATCTGTAAGGCAGTTACGGAACCTCTCGGCTGTTAACCCAACACTTTGTGTCACAGAAACCATTAGTTGAGTGTCATCAGCATACGACTCCAACATTATACCATGATCTTTGATTACCCGAGCCAGGGGACTGACAAATAGATTAAATAATGTCGGAGACAAGGCCGAACCCTGTGGGACTCCACGTGGGAGATGGGAAATTCCCAATTGCAGGCCATTCCAGTGGAACAGTTGTTCTTGTGATGTTAAAAATGATGTAAGTAGAGTCAGAGCCACATCTTCAATACCCACATCCCTCAATCGACGCAGCAATACTGCATGATTTACGGTATCAAAGGCTGCAGTCAGATCTAACAGGATGAGTGGAGCTCTGCCTCCCCCATCCATCACTTTACGGATCTCTTCTGTGGTCATGATTAGAGCTGACTCGGTGGAATGCCGAGAGCGGAAACCATTTTGTGTAGAGTCCAGAATGTTACTACTGTCCAGGTATTCTGTCAGTTCTAGATTCATGGTATTCTCCAAGATTTTTGATGGTAGTAGGAGACAGGAGATTGGGCGATAGTGTTTTGATTCTGAGGGGTCTAAGGAGGCCTTTTTTATAATGGGCCTAATGCATGCCTTTTTCCACGAGGAGGGAAATTCCCCGGAGATGATAATCGCATTTAATAGAGGGGTCAAGGAAGAACTTACTTCTTGCGATCCCAGGTGCAATATATGAGAAGGACATGGGTCCAGAGGTGAGCCCGATTTAGTATGTAACAACAAGTTGGCAACTTTATCCTCCTCCAGAGTGGAAAAACGTGACAACCTTTGCAGAGATGCCCGGTGATCCAAAGCATCAGCACTGTTCGTTTTTTTAACACATGCAGCTGTGGCTAGCCCATCGTATACAATTTGAACTTTATTCTGAAAGAACGCAGCAATTTGTTCCACAAAATTTTGGTCCGGCAGAAATTCAGAAATCCTCTGTCACCCGGACATTTTGATAGCGCCGTTACCGTTTTAAACAACTCCTTGGAGGAATTTTTCGCCTCCAGAATTCTTGCGGTAAAGTAGACAGATTTGGCAAGTTTTATGGCTGCCTTATAGTCTTCTAAGGCACAGTTATAGTCTTTTTTGTGATCTGCACTGTAATCTGATCTCTAAATACGCTCACTGTAGCTACAGATTATTTAAATTTGCAGAAGCTCAGTCATATACCAAGGTGAGCTTACACATTTATTATGGAGTTGTTTAATGGTTTCCGGGGCTAACATGTTTATTGCTGAACTAAGCCAGCTTTCAAAATTTCTGGCTGAGGTATTAGAGTCAGAAGTCACCTAAGGGGGATTCTTCTCCAATGCGGTTACCAAATCACTCTTTTGGATGGATTTCCAAGGACGGGATTTGAACATGCCTGACCTTTGCCTATGCCCCCTAGTTGTTGGAGGGAGCTTTATGCAAAAAAGTATTGCGGAGTGATCCAACCATAATAGGGGTTGCACACTATGGGGCAGATTTATGTTCCCTGGCGCATCCCTGCAAATCAGCATGGATGCGCCAGGGAAGATGCGTCACACAAGTTTGCCCTTGCGCCACCGCAGATGCGCCGCATTTACAATGCCGTACAAAAGGGGGTGGTGATGGATGGAGCATCAGAACCAATCAAACACTCACACCCTTTTGTACCGCTTTGTTCGCCATAAGTTGGCAGGGTATGCTCAGACGTGAGTTCCTTGCTCACTTTGCCACTGGATTCAGAAACCGGTCCTAGGAAGCTTGTTTCCGGTCCAGGGAAGGCATGGCTTGGCAGTTCGGGCTGGACTGTTCCCATGAGGCACCGGGTCAGACTGATTTGCATATGGCCATGTCTGAACTGGGGTGGCAGAGTGGGCTAAAGAACGGTGATGGATCAAAACCAGATCTGTTGACTGGGTGTGAGTGTTTGATTGGTTCTGATGCTCCAACCATCACCACCCCCTTTTGTACCGCTTTGTTCGCCATAAGTTGGCATGGTATGCTCAGACGTGAGTCCCTTGCTCACTTTGCCACTGGATTCAAGCAAGCCTGGTTGAAGACAGCTGAAATGCCAGAAACCGGTCCTAGGAAGCTTGTTTCCGGTCCAGGGAAAGCATGGCTTGGCAGTTCGGGCTGGACTGTTCCCATGAGGCACAGGGTCAGACTGATTTGCATATGGCCATGTCTGAACTGGGGTGGCAGAGTGGGCTAAAGAACGGTGATGGATCAAAACCAGATCTGTTGACTGGGTGTGAGTGTTTGATTGGTTCTGATGCTCCATCCATCACTACCCCCTTTTGTACCACTTTATTTGCCATAAGTTGGCAGGGTATGCTCAGACGTGAGTCCCTTGCTCACTTTGCCACTGGATTCAAGCAAGCCTGGCTGAAGACGGCTGACATGCCAGAAACCGGTCCTATGAAGCTTGTTTCCGGTCCAGGGAAGACATGGCTTGGCAGTTTGGGCTGGACTGTTCCCATGAGGCACAGGGTCAGACTGATTTGCATATGGCCATGTCTGAACTGGGGTGGCAGAGTGGGCTAAAGAACGGTGATGGATCAAAACCAGATCTGTTGACTGGGTGTGAGGTGTTTGATTGGTTCTGATGCTCCATCCATCACCACCCCCTTTTGTACCGCTTTGTTCGCCATAAGTTGGCAGGGTATGCTCAGACGTGAGTCCCTTGCTCACTTTGCCACTGGATTCAAGCAAGCCTGGCTGAAGACAGCTGAAATGCCCGAAACCGGTCCTAGGAAGCTTGTTTCCGGTCCAGGGAAAGCATGGCTTGGCAGTTCGGGCTGGACTGTTCCCATGAGGCACAGGGTCAGACTGATTTGCATATGGCCATGTCTGAACTGGGGTGGCAGAGTGGGCTAAAGAACGGTGATGGATCAAAACCAGATCTGTTGAGTGGGTGTGAGTGTTTGATTGGTTCTGATGCTCCATCCATCACCACCCCCTTTTGTACCACTTTGTTCGCCATAAGTTGGCAGGGTATGCTCGGACGTGAGTCCCTTGCTCACTTTGCCACTGGATTCAAGCAAGCCTGGCTGAAGACGGCTGAAATGCCAGAAACCGGTCCTAGGAAGCTTGTTTCCGGTCCAGGGAAGGCATGGCTTGGCAGTTCGGGCTGGACTGTTCCCATGAGGCACATGGTCAGACTGATTTGCATATGGCCATGTCTGAACTGGGGTGGCAGAGTGGGCTAAAGAACGGTGATGGATCAAAACCAGATCTGTTGACTGGGTGTGAGTGTTTGATTAGTTCTGATGCTCCATCCATCACCACCCCCTTTTGTACCACTTTGTTCGCCATAAGTTGGCAGGGTATGCTCAGACGTGAGTCCCTTGCTCACTTTGCCACTGGATTCAAGCAAGCCTGGCTGAAGACGGCTGAAATGCCAGAAACCGGTCCTAGGAAGCTTGTTTCCGGTCCAGGGAAGGCATGGCTTGGCAGTTCGGGCTGGACTGTTCCCATGAGGCACATGGTCAGACTGATTTGCATATGGCCATGTCTGAACTGGGGTGGCAGAGTGGGCTAAAAAACGGTGATGGATCAAAACCAGATCTGTTGATTGGGTGTGAGTGTTTGATTGGTTCTGATGCTCCATCCATCACCACCCCCTTTTGTACCGCTTTGTTCGCCATAAGTTGGCAGGGTATGCTCAGACGTGAGTCCCTTGCTCACTTTGCCACTGGATTCAAGCAAGCCTGGCTGAAGACGGCTGAAATGCCAGAAACCGGTCCTAGGAAGCTTGTTTCCGGTCCAGGGAAAGCATGGCTTGGCAGTTCGGGCTGGACTGTTCCCATGAGGCACAGGGTCAGACTGATTTGCATATGGCAATGTCTGAACTGGGGTGGCAGAGTGGGCTAAAGAACGGTGATGGATCAAAACCAGATCTGTTGAGTGGGTGTGAGTGTTTGATTGGTTCTGATGCTCCATCCATCACCACCCCCTTTTGTACCACTTTGTTCGCCATAAGTTGGCAGGGTATGCTCGGACGTGAGTCCCTTGCTCACTTTGCCACTGGATTCAAGCAAGCCTGGCTGAAGACGGCTGAAATACCAGAAACCGGTCCTAGGAAGCTTGTTTCCGGTCCAGGGAAGGCATGGCTTGGCAGTTCGGGCTGGACTGTTCCCATGAGGCACATGGTCAGACTGATTTGCATATGGCCATGTCTGAACTGGGGTGGCAGAGTGGGCTAGAGAACGGTGATGGATCAAAAACAGATCTGTTGACTGGGTGTGAGTGTTTGATTAGTTCTGATGCTCCATCCATCACCACCCCCTTTTGTACCACTTTGTTCGCCATAAGTTGGCAGGGTATGCTCAGACGTGAGTCCCTTGCTCACTTTGCCACTGGATTCAAGCAAGCCTGGCTGAAGACGGCTGAAATGCCAGAAACCGGTCCTAGGAAGCTTGTTTCCGGTCCAGGGAAGGCATGGCTTGGCAGTTCGGGCTGGACTGTTCCCATGAGGCACATGGTCAGACTGATTTGCATATGGCCATGTCTGAACTGGGGTGGCAGAGTGGGCTAAAAAACGGTGATGGATCAAAACCAGATCTGTTGATTGGGTGTGAGTGTTTGATTGGTTCTGATGCTCCATCCATCACCACCCCCTTTTGTACCGCTTTGTTCACCATAAGTTGGCAGGGTATGCTCAGACGTGAGTCCCTTGCTCACTTTGCCACTGGATTCAAGCAAGCCTGGCTGAAGACGGCTGAAATGCCAGAAACCGGTCCTAGGAAGCTTGTTTCCGGTCCAGGGAAGGCATGGCTTGGCAGTTCGGGCTGGACTGTTCCCATGAGGCACAGGGTCAGACTGATTTGCATATGGCCATGTCTGAACTGGGGTGGCAGAGTGGGCTAAAGAACGGTGATGGATCAAAACCAGATCTGTTGACTGGGTGTGAGTGTTTGATTGGTTCTGATGCTCCATCCATCACCACCCCCTTTTGTACCGCATTTACAATGCGGTGCATCGTGGCACAAGGACAAGCAGATACGTGACGCATCTGCCGGCGTAAGGTTGGCGCAGTGCTGAAGTTGCGTCGCAAGCGCGACGCAACTCCAGCACTGTTCCAACCTACCCTATCCCTAACATGGGGCGTCAAGCCTTACGCCTGCTTCAAGCAGGCGCAGGGTTTTGACGCATCAGCGTTGGGAAAGTGACTCAGTGAAATCTTATAGATTTCACTGAGTCACTTTTCAGGGGCGTTCCTGCGACGGAACGCCCCACTCTGTGTCGAAACGCCCACGTGAAACCTGATGCAGTTTTCTTGTGGCGCAGGGCTTTACACCGTGACGCATTTCCATAGATGCGTCACGATGTAAAGGGGGCGCAACGTGGCGCAGGGTTTGCGCCGCCGCTGCATCACAAAAGTGACGCAACGGTGGCGTAAAAGTGGCGTAAGTCTCACATAAATCTGCCCCTAACTATCTTAGGATGTTTGTTGTTGGTAAAAATACCATCCAATGTGTGGCCTGCTAGGTGTGTCGGCTCTGCTACAAGCAGCCTCAAACCAAAGCTTGCAAGATTATCCAACAAATGAGATGTATCAGGGTTATTGTTAGCCTCCAAATGGAAATTAAAATCCCCCAAAACAGTAAATGTAGGAGTATCCAAACAAGACTCCAAAAACGTCTGGAGCGAACTAGAGAAAGGTAATCTCGCCCCTGGTGGCCGATAGATTAGTAGCCCCTGAAAAAATTCCAAATTTTTATTTTTAATACTAAAAGACAGTGCCTCCACCTGTAGTGAGGATTGTTGCAGAATTGTGGAAATGTGGATTTTCCTGATCAGTTATGTCCCCTATCTTGGACCCCAACGGTTCTATATGCATGTTACAAGTACATGTATGTTCCCTCCAGTTCCAGTTTCTAAGACGCAAACATATGTGTGTCTACCGTCAACATGTTCTCTGTCAGATCCGCCATCAATGGGCTGGATATTCGATTCCTAAGCATGAAAGGCCACCGACTTTATATGGCTAAGTTACTCCATTTTTACAGTTCAGGCAAGTAGGCCCGATTCTGTCCTCAAAGCCTTTCCCTGCTCTCTGTCTTTGACAGCTTCAGCTTGAGCTTGCATCTGTATCCATGAACTTTGTCCTACTCCCTGTGCAGCTAACGGTGCCTGCCTCGGCCAGTTTTCGCCTGCCTGCCAAGAAGCTGTATTTCACCTTCGAATTATCTATTTTGCTCTTCAGCCGATGCATTCCTGTCTAGTGATTTAGGTAAACATTTCCTCTAGCTCACAAGCAAGGCTCACAAGCAAGGGACTCAGCCTTTCCGTCCTCCTGCAAATGATTCATAGCCCTGCTGCCATGGAAGGTTTTCTGCCTCTCGCATCTCACATAGACACTTAGGCGTTTGTGCACGCACACAGTCAGTATTGACTAGATTTTGTCCGAGAGTCCTTCCTTGTGGATAACATAGTTCTTTAAACATAGGATGTTAGATATGATTTGGGATTAGGTTGACTTGACCCCTCAGACTTTTCGTCTCCATATGTAGAGTTAATGTCAAGTCCCCTTCACCCCCTAGTTGCACGTCAATTACACGTCATGCTGCCGCGCGCGCATCTATGCCAAGTATTATCTTATAGATCCACCTATGTCTGATAATCCTAACCAATCATGTTTCTTTTATTCCTTATTACGCCTAGTTTCGATTACGTACCTGTCATGTCACTTTTCTTATCAAATGTTACGCCTTCTACATTCGTTTCATTGTAATGTACTTATTATAAAAATGCATGTCTGTCAATAAAGTATTGTACTTCACTTCCTGAACCTTCTTGGTGACGGAACCTGAAGGCCGCGACTCGAGTCGGCCATTTTGAATGGAATAAAGCCCATTTAGAAAACCTCTTATACCACGGATTCTGCCTCTTGTTATTCTGAGCTATTTTTACTTTATCTTAAGATTCCGTATGAAATTCAGTCCGGTAAAGAAGATTTTATTTACCACATAATGGCGCCCGAACAGGGACACTTTCTCATCTCACGCGCCGGCGGTGCGTTGCAGGCCCGGTCTCCTGCCACAGCTGGACGGACCATAAACGCGTACCAGCAGGATTTCCTGTAAGCTCCCTCCGGTCAAGCGGGGGCGACTGAGGCTGCGATCAACCCAGACGAGGCGGTGAGAAGTGCGAAGTATCCCGACCAGAGCCTAGCTGAGAGAGCAAGATCCGAGGTATAGAGAGGCCCACCAGGTTTTTCGAAATCCCGATGTCCAGAGGGTCCGCTGTCCGCAGTCATCGAGTCCTGTCCATTCTCTGAGGCCTTCCGTTTCAAGGAGCTACTCGGTGAGTACCATCGCCGAGGAGGCGTATTGACGCGCACATAGGTTGTGCCGGTCAAGACGGATTTGGGTACACAAATCCGGTCTGCACTGTTTAGCAGTGTATATGTACTGTTTAGCAGTATATCAAGTATTCCGAAGTATTCAGTTATTGTCAAGAATTCAGCGTGGTGATTAGTTAGGCAGACTGTCATCATTGTCGGTCGTTGTTAAAATGTTTAATGTTTAATGTTTAAAGTGTTCAAATATTGTGGTATGAATGATTGTTCATTGTTCACTGTTCATTATTGTGTTTTTTCGTATTAAGTAAGTTCAAGAGTAAGTATCAGATCAGTTGTCAATATGCCGCTCTTCTCGAAGTTAAGACAGATTACTACCAGAAAAGGGGTGCTTGAAGAAGCAGTTCCTATTCCTCCTAGGGACACTCCAGGGCATTTTATGTACCATAAGCATGGCTTAGATGCCATATTGTTTCTTGATCTATGGGTAGATTATACCAAGGGATTACCGGAAAGTCAAAGGTGGCCCGCAGCGGGAACCTGGGATGCAGAGTGCATCATGAAAGTGGAGGAAGAGTTATGGAAAAGAAAGGTCAGACAGTCACAGAAAGACGCTGTTGAGTTATGGCGTAAAGAATCTCATAGACGAACAGAAAAAGCACGTAGACAAGAAGAGAGGAGTAAAGAAAGTTCAAATAAAGCTCAAGAAAATCTATTAATTGAGGAAGGTATCCGAATGAAATCAGAACAAATAAATAGACAAAGAAATGCTCTTATGAATGGTATGTATCCCCTCCTAGCCGAAGGACTACCTAAGGCTGCTCCAGAGATACCAAAAGACTTGCCACCCCCATTATTTCCAATTAAGGTACATCCAAAAGGGCATCCCAGAACCGCAGAAGATGTCTTTCTTTCCTCATATCTAGACGACGCAGCTCCCGAGTATGCTAACGCCACACCACATAGACCGTCTGGCGGAGGGGTTCAACGTCAGGATCAGGTATCTGTTCCCGTGCAACAGCAAGTCCCGACACAAGCTTCGGCAAGCACATCTGTTTCCGCATCTGTCTCCGCAGTCGACTCTACAGAGGTATCGACACCCATAGTTGCTGTGTCACGTTCAACGAACCCATTCACACCCGACGCCCCAGATGGGGCCACGGGAGGTGCTAGCAGTACCTTTACACCACCTAGAATAAATAAACTTGTCTTTCAAGAGTCAGCACATTCACGTACACCAAAATTCGTAAGTGAACGTACGCTTAAGGAACTCCTTGTTAATTGTAGATATGACCCGGTGGTTGGTAAAGAGGACGAAATGGTCCTGGCATCATTACGTATCAGGCGAGCCGCAGAGTATTTAGCAAGGTTACCAGGAATGACTACGCATCTAGATAACATATATCATTTTGTTCAAACAGGACGAGATCCAGGATGTATTAACAGAGCTATGGAATTCCAGAAAGTAGAAATACAGGGGGAACTGTTACGTTTCCTCATAAACTGTGTAATCAGAAATCAAGATCGTCCGGGGGTAGACCCGAATGCAATGCTTATTCTTACAAGATGGAGTCAGAATATATCAGAAGGGAGACACGATAAACAAAATTGTATAATAGCCATGTGCCGAAAAATCCGTAAAGAAATAGAACGTATTCATGAAGAAAGATTGGGAACAGACGAGTTTGAGCAAGATGAAGTGTCCGAATCAGGGAATTCCGCAAGACAGTCAGAGACCATAGCCTATGTAGGCAGAGGAAGATCCTGTGAAAATACTAGATGTTTTTCTGATCCAATACACTCTGTATGCCCAAATAATAGCAGAACGTATCCGACGCCTGTAATAAATCTGAAGTCTCCTGAACATTCGTTTCAAGCCGCAGATAAAATACTACGAGAACGAAGGGGTTACCACCTCCTCGATTCCATGGATGAGCAAGAATTAGCCAGATCAGCCGTTCACTGGATTGACAGTCCTGAAAAATACGGTGATGAGACCGTAGCACACACATTTTTTAATCTCAGTACAGATGAACAACGTTTAGCTGGAATCTATATGATTCAGCAACTCCTTATATTATATAAGAGCCAACATGCTGACCCTGGTCCTTTACCTGATATATTAACGGAACTACTCACGAACAGATGGAGAGGTTCTAGTAACAAGCTAATTAAAGAGATATTAGTGTCACGTAAACAGTATGTCCTTTTTGTAAGTCCGGATTCTCTCTCGCTGCCCCGCAGAGAAAGAGCGCCGTACTATATGGATAGACAAAATCCTTTACGAGAAGTGCACCCAATAAAAGGCGAAGACAATGAGTTTCACCGTGTATTTGTTTACACACCCATATCAAAAATGGAATTATTAGAAATGAAGAAAGTGGTACCTAGTCATGACAAAGACCCAGCGGGTTTCCACCGAGAAATTAAAGACATGTTACTAATGGGAGAGTACACCTTTCCTGATATTATGACGATATTAAAGGTGCTTTTGCCTGCTGGCATTTATGAAAAACTGAAAGAAAAAGAGTGGGAAGTGGGAGACCAAAAGATAGACTGGACAGCATTAGCAGAGGAAGAAAGGGGCCGAACTGCAGGTTCAGGGCTCGGGGATAAAGTTAAACTGTTACCAGGTTTACTAGTACAGGTACTGCCACGTTTATTAACTACAAAAAAGGAAGATTGGGGTGCAATCACAGCCTGCAAGCAAAAGCAAGATGAAGACACAAGCGATTATTATGCTCGATTTGAAAAATGTTTTGGTATAAATAGTGGTATAAAAGCAAGTAGTGACTCATATCCACATTTATTTGTGACAAAATTAGTGGAAAATGCATTGCCTCCAGTGAAGAATAGAATATTGAAATTCGAGAGTACCTGGCAAAGTAACACTCCGTCGCAAATGCTACAAATGTTACAGTATCATCACAATAGAATTAGGGATGAACAAGAACACGAGCATAGACGCATGAAGGATACAAAAATGAAAATGCTAGTTTCTCAGACAGTACCAGCAGACGGTCACAAAAAGGGTGTGACACATTCTGGTGATTCTGCAGTTCCTGTAAAAGGAACCTGCAATTACTGTAAACAACTAGGCCATTATGTACACGATTGTCCAGTCCTGAAACGTAATATAGCTACAGGTATTGCAAAAGAGAGACCACGATTAGTTAGACAAGATCAGAATGAACAAGGAGCTATGCAGCATGGACAGTCCATGCCAGTTCAGCAACAGTCCATGCCAGCCTCACAGCAACCCATACAGTTTGTGCCAGCTGCACCACCGTTGCCTGCTACTGCCACACAAACCACAACACGACAAATGTATCAGACTGCACAGTATGAATACCCTGAGTATCAGCGTTACGCATGAACCAGCCTAGAGAGGGAAGTTGACTTACCGCTTATCGAGATTCCTGTAGATCAAGAAGGACCTTATGTACATAGTGAATTATTAGGTCAAGATAGAAAATTCTTACTCGATACAGGGGCAAGTCGAACAACCATAAAACGTAGTGAAGTTCCAGGGGCACCCCTCTCAGGCTCTCAAAATGTTTCCCTTGGTTTTTCAGGAAAACCTATTGTTAATGAAGTATCACAGCCTCTACCACTTACGATAGGACCTTTGACACGAACTACAGATTTATTGCTTACTAAATCATGCCCAGAAAATCTGTTAGGAATTAAAACTCTGAAAGCACTAGGAGCCATAATATGTTGTTCTCCGGAAGGAGTAAGGTTGTTTTTACGTGATTTTAAAGGTCACTATGTGTCTAGAGACATGGATCCCCGACTACAGACTTTACCAGTACATCTATGGGCACAAGGCCCTACGGATGTTGGCTGCATGAACATTACACCCTATCGAGTCACATTGAAAGCAGGAGTGGTACTACCACGAATGCGACAATACAAGTTACCGCATGATGCTGTAGTGGCTTTGCTGAAAATCATTGATGAGCTAATTGCCCAGGGAGTAGTTGTAGAAACAGACTCCAATATATGTAATTCACCGATAATTCCGATTCTTAAACGAACTGATCCTACTGCCCCACCAGTGTACCGATTGGTTATTGATTTGCGTGAACTAAACAAGTGCATTGTACCACAATTTCCTGTGGTCCCTGATATATCATCATTATTGACAGCAATTGATTCCGAAGCAACATTCTTTACTGTAATTGACCTCAAGAATGCCTTTTTCAGCGTCCCAATAGATCCGGAAAGCCAATACTTGTTCGGATTCAGTTTAAATGGGCGCAGCTTTAAATTCTCACGCGCTCCCCAAGGATTCACAGAAAGCCCCAGCATCTACAGCCAAGCACTGAAACGAGAACTTGACAGTATCCACATGCCAGTCAATACTGCACTGCTTCAATATGTTGATGATCTGCTGATCACCGCGAGAAGCGAGCCAGAATGTGAAAAAGCTTCTCTGACAGTTTTACATTTCCTAGCCGACAAGGGGCACAAGGTGTCCCCTTCTAAGCTGCAATTCTGTGTCCAGCGAGTTATTTATCTTGGTCACTCGCTGTCCAAGGAGGGAAGGCAGCTTACACCAGATCGCATCCAGTTAATTGCTAACATGTCAATACCCCAGACACAAAAGGAGGTGCGAGCTTTCATAGGCCTCACTTCATATTGTAGGCAGTGGATCCCTCAGTACGCATTTCTAGCAAAACCACTCATTCAGTTAACCACACAGGAGGCAGCCACATCGACTGTTCTCCCTTGGACTCAGGAACATACACAAGCTTTTGAAAGCCTAAAGGAAGCTTTATGTCAAGCACCTGTTTTAGCAACACCATGTTATAGCAAACATTTTACACTCTTTGTTACAGAACGCGAAGGTACTGCCTTGTCAGTACTCACTCAGGACCAAGCAGGATCACGCAAGCCATGTGCTTATTTTTCCAGTACATTAGATCCCGTAGCTCAGGCTTTGCCTGCATGTCTGAAATCAGTGGCAGCGACAGCTTTAGCAATCAGACAAAGCGATGCCATAGTATTAGGACACCCATTGACAGTACAAGTACCACATGCAGTAGAGGTTCTTGTGAACCGAACACAAACACAACACTTGACCATAGCAAGACTTACCGGTTATGAACTGACATTGTTTCAACCACACATAGAGATCCGACGGTGTAATACATTGAATCCTGCTACACTATTACCTGTAATTGGAACAGACCCACTAGCTCATGATTGTGTTGAAATCATTGAAATAAAGACGAAACCTAGACAAGACTTGACAGACGTTCCATTGTTAGATCCAGACCTGACGTTGTATGTAGACGGATCGTGCATGAGAACAAGTACAGGAGATTTAGTGGCCGCGTATGCAGTCACAACAGACACTGAAGTTATTGAGACAAATTGTATAGATACTCTGTCAGCCCAAGCAGCAGAACTTATTGCTCTAACACAAGCCTGTATTCAAGCCACAAATAAGAAAGTTAATATATACACTGACTCACGTTATGCATTCGGAGTTGTACACGACTTCGGCGTGCTGTGGCGAGAGAGAGGTTATTTAACCTCCCATGGTGCCCACATTCAGCACGGACCCCTCATTCATGCCTTGTTAGACGCAATACATCTACCCACTGCTATATCGATTATGAAATGTAAAGCACACACGAAGGTTACTGATACCATTTCTCAAGGCAATGATTTAGCTGACAGAACAGCTAAACAGACTGCTCAGAATCACACATTAGACATGACAAAGCCAATAGTTCAGACACCAACACAGTGTATGACAATTAAGGATCCCGCACTTGACGTAATTGACATACAGACACATGCTACTGCAGAAGAATTAAAGAAATGGACTGAACTAGGAGGGATCCAGACAGATCAGGGATGGATGACGAAGGAGAAATCTGTATGGTTTCTTCCTGACTCTATGGTCCAAGCCATTATAGCTACAATTCACAGCCCGGCGCATTTAGGAGAAAAAGCTATGCTAGATAGCATTCAACACATTTGGTTCAATAAACATTTACGAGCAGCAGCTAAACAAAAGGTCCGTACCTGTATGATATGTTGTCAGTTCAACCCGGGAAAAAGTGTTCCCGTAGAACAGGGTGGATTCCAGACTCCTGATCATCCTTTTGAAGTGCTCCAAATGGATTATATCCAGATGGAACGATGTCGAGGATTCAAATATGTTCTCGTAGTTGTCTGCGCTCTCTCCCGTTGGACAGAGGCGTATCCCGTATCAGATTACACTGCCCCGACTACTGCCAAGCAGCTAGTTCGAGAATTCTTCCCACGGTACGGTTTACCACGTGTTGTATATTCAGATAACGGCCAGCCTTTCTCATCCGAATTAATGAAACATGTCTCACTTTTGTTGGGATATCAGTGGAAATTCCACTGTGTCCGACACCCCGAGGCAGCAGGTCTCGTGGAACGACATAATCAACTTTTAAAAATCAGATTGTCTAAAATATGTCAGGAAAAAGGTGTGGACTGGATAGTAGCCTTACTAGTTGCGCTATTTTACATGAGGATGGTAGCACACTCTCGAACAGGGCTATCCCCTTATGAGGTGATCTTTGGTAGACCACCGAATATGTGGGGGACGCCTATACCCCGTAAAATAACTGATGTTGACTGTAATATGCTGACAGATTACCTGGCTTCCTTGATGTCTGCACTACAATCTTGTCGTTCACAGGTAGTCGCAGCTTTTCCCGACAACACCGAGGTGAAACCTCATGACGTAATTCCCGGCGATTATGTTCTCGTCAGGAATTTTGATCGGAAAACCCAACTGGAGCCAAGGTGGAGGCTTCCTAAGTTGGTCCTGCTGACGACCAGAACAGCTGTGAAGATCGAAGGGAGAAAAGGCTGGGTGCATTCCAGCCATATCAAGAAATTTCATGGACTTCCTCCTGACACAAACAGTACTCCCCGTGTGTCTTCCCCCATTGACTCAAAGCTAACCTTGGCTGAGGCCAGTAGCACCGAACTCTATAAGCAGAAACTCAGGTCCAGATCCAAACTGTCGGACGATTTGATTGTTTAAGTCCTCTCCAAGGTGAAGCGGTTGAATCTGTCCCGACATGTATCCCTTAGGTCTGAATCACGTAGAGTCCAGAATCATAATGAAACGACATGCTTATTGTAAATTACTGCGTAGCCACTGTATTGTGACTTTATTAATTTTGTTTTCCTTGAGTTTTTTAATAGTTACTGCAAGTATATTGTTGCATATGTATTATCCTGTTTCTAAACGTGCTTTCAATATAACTGATGAACATTCTTTTAGTGACCTACCCCCACATGAGTTGTCCTATAGACTTGCGCTGCGCAATAACACCTTCATTAGTATGTTACATCATTCCCATCAGACTAGTAATGCCACCAATTGTTGGGTGTGTGGCCGACTCCCTCCCTATCAGAATAACAAAGGAGTTCTGCCTTTCTTTCCACATCCGTTCACACACAATGGCTCCTGTGGAGCATGGTTTAGTTTATTAAATTCCATAGACCCAGACACAGCAGTTTATCAACAACATTGGATATGGGGAAATCTGAATCTAGTTTTATTCAAAGTCTGTCACCCTAATAAGGAGGGTCACCCCAGTAGAACAGGAACTGATTTAGAAAATGAAGTGTATAAATTAGGTAATTTTACGCCTAATCTTATGATTTTGAATGTCAAATCCGAAGTTGAACTAATTCTGCCCACTATGTCAGTATTTCCAGTTAAGGGTGAATTATGTGTAAGAAAAGTTGGTTCCATACATATGGGCCATAGCCAATGCGTTACTACAGTAGAATATAGTGATCAAGGTAAATCTTCATTTAGAGCTTCTCGCCATTCTTACTTTATATGTGGTCAGACGGCATATATGCGTCTGCCTCTAGAATGGGATGGTACCTGTTACATAGCATTCCTTTTGCCACCTGTTTTCCTAGCTCCCCCTGATTATTATCGAAATGTTCATTTAGTACATAAAAGAGAGCGTAGAGATCTCCCAGTTGTCGATTATACTGAGACGGCATGGGACAAGTATGTAGATTTCAATAAAGGTATCTTTCCCTATATAGGTACAATATCAAATAGTAAGCTGATACGTAGACTAACCAAGACTCTTGAAGCTGTAGTAAACGAGACTATAGCCGCCCTAGGCAATCTGACAGAGGAACAATCAGTGATGAGAATTGTTGTTCTCCAGAATCGTCTTGTCCTTGACGTCATCCTGGCCGATAGGGGCGGAGCTTGCAGGATCATCGGATCCAGCTGCTGCATATTCATACCAGAAAATTCGCCATCTGTATATAAAGCTATAACACGCCTTCATAAGATTGTAAGCCAGATACACGAGAATCCAGGCACTTGGACGTGGTCCGGGTGGTTTTGGAGTGTGATATCAGCCTGGGGATGGAGAATTCTATCCTTCCTAGGTATTGGCCTTCTTATGCTCTTCAGTTGTTGTTTATGCCTGCAATGTGGACCAGCGATTTGTGGTCTGTGTGCCACATCATGCATTCCATATCAAAGTTCTCGTTCAAAATGCCGGAAGAAGAAGGAAGAAGAAATGATGCTCCATGAGCAAATCGATGGAATGATGAAGATTGATATCTCTTGAAGGGCAAGTAGGGGACAAGGAGGGAATGTGGAAATGTGGATTTTCCTGATCAGTTATGTCCCCTATCTTGGACCCCAACGGTTCTATATGCATGTTACAAGTACATGTATGTTCCCTCCAGTTCCAATTTCTAAGACGCAAACATATGTGTGTCTACCGTCAACATGTTCTCTGTCAGATCCGCCATCAATGGGCTGGATATTCGATTCCTAAGCATGAAAGGCCACCGACTTTATATGGCTAAGTTACTCCATTTTTACAGTTCAGGCAAGTAGGCCCGATTCTGTCCTCAAAGCCTTTCCCTGCTCTCTGTCTTTGACAGCTTCAGCTTGAGCTCGCATCTGTATCCATGAACTTTGTCCTACTCCCTGTGCAGCTAACGGTGCCTGCCTCGGCCAGTTTTCGCCTGCCTGCCAAGAAGCTGTATTTCACCTTCGAATTATCTATTTTGCTCTTCAGCCGATGCATTCCTGTCTAGTGATTTAGGTAAACATTTCCTCTAGCTCACAAGCAAGGGACTCAGCCTTTCCGTCCTCCTGCAAATGATTCATAGCCCTGCTGCCATGGAAGGTTTTCTGCCTCTCGCATCTCACATAGACACTTAGGCGTTTGTGCACGCACACAGTCAGTATAGACTAGATTTTGTCCGAGAGTCCTTCCTTGTGGATAACATAGTTCTTTAAACATAGGATGTTAGATATGATTTGGGATTAGGTTGACTTGACCCCTCAGACTTTTCGTCTCCATATGTAGAGTTAATGTCAAGTCCCCTTCACCCCCTAGTTGCACGTCAATTACACGTCATGCTGCCGCGCGCGCATCTATGCCAAGTATTATCTTATAGATCCACCTATGTCTGATAATCCTAACCAATCATGTTTCTTTTATTCCTTATTACGCCTAGTTTCGATTACGTACCTGTCATGTCACTTTTCTTATCAAATGTTACGCCTTCTACATTCGTTTCATTGTAATGTACTTATTATAAAAATGCATGTCTGTCAATAAAGTATTGTACTTCACTTCCTGAACCTTCTTGGTGACGGAACCTGAAGGCCGCGACTCGAGTCGGCCATTTTGAATGGAATAAAGCCCATTTAGAAAACCTCTTATACCACGGATTCTGCCTCTTGTTATTCTGAGCTATTTTTACTTTATCTTAAGATTCCGTATGAAATTCAGTCCGGTAAAGAAGATTTTATTTACCACAGAATCCGAACTGAGAAGCAAGATCGGTATATAATAGCTATCGCTCCTCCTTTCGTTTCGGCCCTATCCACATGTGCAACTAAATAGCCTGATGGAACTGCTGCGTTCCAATCAAGTTCCGATGTCTCATTGGCCCAAGTTTCCGTAAGGAAACACAAGATCCGGGTTTGCTATTTGGATCAGGCATTCCAGCTCATATTTATGTTTACTTATTGATCTTGCATTTAATAGAATACCCCTGATTGACTCGCCGCTAGGGCATGGGATATTACTGTGTTGGTCCGGGGAGTGCTGGGAGGGTTTATCCAAGACAATATCCTGCCCTTGTGATCCCCTAGTAAAATGACTATTCAATCAATCAATCAATCAATCAAGAACTTTATAGAGCACGCTACTCACTCGTGAGGGTCTCAAGGCGATGGGGGAGGGGGGGCGGTGCTGCTACTGCTCGAACAGCCAGGTCTTGAGGTGTCTCCTGAAGGTGATGTGGTCCTGGGTCAGATGTAGGTGGGTGGGGAGGGAGTTCCATGTCTTGGCGGCCAGGTAGGAGAACGATCTTCCTCCGGTGGTGGTTCTGCGGATCCGTGGGATGGCGGCAAGGGCGAGGGTGGCAGAGCGGAGCTGGCAGGTTGGAGTGTAGAATGTGAGGCGTCTGTTGAGGTATTCGGGTCCGGCGTTGTGGAGGGCTTTGTGTGTGTGGGTGAGGAGCCTGAACGTGATTCTTTTGTTGACGGTTAGCCAGTGCAGGTCTCTCAGGTGGGCGGTTATGTGGCTGTGTCGGGGGATGTCCAGGATGAGGCGTGCGGATGCGTTCTGTATGCGCTGGAGTATGTTCTGAAGTTTTGCTGTGGTTCCTGCGTATAGGGCGTTTCCGTAGTCCAACCGGCTGGTGACGAGGGCCTGGGTGACCGTCCTTCTCGTTTTGGTGGGGGATCCACCTGAAGATATTTCGAAGCATGTGCAGGGTGTTGAAGCATGAGGACGAGATGGCGTTGACTTGTTTGGACATCGTGAGCGAGGAGTACAAGATGAATCCTAGGTTGCGTGTGTGGTCCGTGGGTGTCGGTGGGGAGCCCAGCGCGGTGGGCCACCAGGAGTCGTTCCAGGCAGATTATGATGTTCCCAGGATGAGGACCTCCGTTTTGTCTGAGTTTAGCTTTAGGCGGCTGTATTTCATCCATTCCGCGACGTCTTTCATTCCTTCCTGGAGGTTGATTCTGGCAGTGGCTGGGTCTTTGGTGAGGGAGAGGATCAGCTGGGTGTCGTCGGCATAGGTGATGATGTTGAGGTTGCGTTTGCGTACAATGGCGGCGAGGGGGCTCATGTAGACATTGAAGAGGGTCGGGCTGAGTGAGGACCCTTGGGGTATGCCGCAGATGATTTTGGTTGCCGCGGACGGGAAGGGAGGGAGGCAGACTCTCTGGGTTCTGTCAGAGAGAAATTAGGTGATCCATTCCAGGGCCTTTCCTTGGATCCCGGCGTTGTGGAGGCGGGATCTTAGAGTTCAGTGGCAGGTGGTATCGAAGGCGGCAGAGAGGTCTAGAAGGATGAGGGCGGCGGTTTCCCCATTGTCGAGCATGGTCCTGATGTCGTCGGTGGCTGCAATGAGGGCAGTCTCGGTGCTGTGGTTGGATCGGAAGCCTGACAGAGAAGGGTCGAGGGAGCCATTTGCCTCGAGGAAGGTGGTCAGCTGTTTGTTGACGGTCTTCTCAATGACCTTTGCTGGGAAGGTAAGAAGGGAGATGGGCCGGAAGTTCTTGCGATCCTTTGGGTCCGCTGTGGGTTTCTTCAGTAGGGCGTTGATCTCGGCATGCTTCCAGCTCTCTGGGAAGGTGGCGGACAAGAAGGAGTTGTTCATGACGTTCCGGAGGTGGGGTGCGATGACAGTGTCTGCTTTGATGAATATGTGGTGAGGGCAGGGGTCTGATGGTGAGCCGGAGTGGATGGTGTTCATGACGTGGGTGGTGTCCTCGATGCGGATGGGGGTCCAGGTGCTGAGGGTGTCGGTGGAGGGCGTTGGCTCTGTGGCTGGTAGTGGGGTCTGGCCGTTGAAGCTGTCGTGTATGTCGGCGATCTTGCGGTGGAAGTAGGTGGCGAGAGAGTCGCAGAGGTCTTGCGAGGGTGGGATGTCATTGGAGTTGGCGCTGGAGTTGGAGAGTTCTTTCACGATGCTGAAGAACTCCTTGCTGTTGTGCACATTGTTGTCTAGGCATTCTTTGAAAGTGGTCCTTTTGGTGGTGCGGATCAGTTGGTGGTGTTTGCGGGTGGCGTTCTTGAGAGCAGTGAGGTTCTCTGTTGTTTGGTCGAGGCACCAGGTCTTCTCAAGGGTTCGGCATGATTTCTTTGTGTTCTTGAGGTCGTCGGTGAACCAGGTGGCTTTCTTGTTGCTGGGCTTGCTGGAGGTTTTTTTTTGTGGTGCGAGGGCGTCGGCGCAGTCACTGATCCACTGTGTGAGGTTGCGTGCGGCGGCATTGGTGTCAGTTGCGTTGTTTGGGTTCTGGCTCAGTGATGTGGTCAGCTGGTCTGTGGTGACTTTGCTGCAGCATCTGCAGGGGATCTGTTGTGGGTGGTGGTGGGATGTGGTCTTCTGGAAGGTGAAGTGGACGCAGCTATGGTCTGTCCAGTGTAGGCCGGTGGTGTGGCTGAAGGAGACGTTGTTGCTGGCGGAGAAAATGGGGTCCAGCTTGTGACCGGTGAGGTGGGTGGGGTGGTCACCAGTTGCTTGAATCTGAAGTTGGCGAGGTTTTCAAGTAGGGAAATGGTGCTCTTGTCGTTGTTGGTCTCCAGGGGGAAGTTCAGGTCACCCAGGAGAATGTAGTCTGCGGAGGTGAGGGCATGCACACTGATGAAATCGGCGATGGCTTCGCTGAACTGTGTGCGTGGTCCCGGGGGTCTGTAGTTGAGGGTTCCTCTGAGGGTGGTCTTGGGGTCGGTGTGGATCTGGAAGTGTAGATGATCGGCGGAGGGGAGGGCTTCCTCGGTGTTGGTCGTGACGCTGATCGAGTTCCTGTGGATGATGGCGATTCCTCCTCCGGTTTGGTTGATGCGGTCCTTCCGGGTGATCTTGTAGCCGTTCGGGATGGCTATGGCGATGTCGGGGGCTGAGGAGGCGTTCATCCAGGTTTCCGTGAGGAAGGCGACATCCAGTGCAGTTGTGTCGAGGAGGTCCCAGAGTTCGATGGCGTGTTTGTGGACAGAGCGGGAGTTGAGAAGGATGCACTTGAGGTGGTTGTTGTTGCATGGTCTGTGGGGTGGGGTGGCGGTGCGGAGGCAGGTGAAGTTGCACGTTCGGCAGGAGAAGGGACCGTGGGTGCGCTTTGGGGTGGCTCGGTAGCAGGTGGATGATCGGCCGGTGTTGAGTGCGTGGAGGGTGGAGGTGTCACAGCTCAGCCTGGTTGTATGGCTCCTGCAGGGGCCAGGGGTTATTGCGCTGGGCACGGTCCAGGTGCGGACGGGCGCAGAGGTGCTTGCCTTAGGCACGCCCTCGGCGCGCCAGCGGCGCGGCCGCGCAGCGGCCTGCATTATGAGGGGTCGAGGGAGGGAGGAGCAGCTGGGAGGGGGAGAGGGGAGCGGGAGCGAATCGGGGCTCGGGGGCGGGGTGGCAGGGGAGGCAGTGGCGGGAAACAGACGCGAGGCAGACGCAGGATGGGGGCAAGGGGAATGAGTGGCACAGACAAGGCAATAGAGAATAATGGGATACAACAGTGGGTAAAAAAACGGCACAGACAAGGCAATACAAGTTGGGAAATAAAAACAGTGGGGAAAGCAAAGAAAGATAGAAATCAAGACAGCAAAAAGAGAGACGGAAATTAGGGAGAAGAGGCACAGAGAAACAACCGGTACCACTGAAGGAGACCCACCACTGGGCCAGCAGGGATCGAACCGGCAGGCAGCAGGGCTCAGGGGCATGGCAGGAGCAGGGTGTGCTATCGCGTTGGGGGAGCAACCTGGCCTGAAAACAGGGTCAAGGGCCGCTCCCTCAGCGCGCAGCGGCCTGCATTATGAGGGGTCGAGGGAGGGAGGAGCAGCTGGGAGGGGGGAGCGGGAGCGCATCGGGGCTCGGGCCGCAGGGGAGGCAGCGGCGGGAAACAGACGCGGGGTGGGGGCAAGGGGAATGAGCGGCACAGACAAGGCAGTACAGAATAATGGGATACAACAGTGGGTAAAAAAATGGCACAGACAAGGCAATACAAGCTGGGAAATAAAAACAGTGGGGAAAGCAAAGAAAGATAGAAATCAAGACAGCAAAAAGAAAGACAGAAATTAGGGAGAAGAGGTACAGAGAAACAACAGATACCACTGAAGGAGACCCACCACTGGGCCGGCAGGGATCGAACCGGCAGGCAGCAGGGCTCAGGGGCACGGCAGGAGCAGGGTGTGCTACCGCGTTGGGGGAGCGACCTGGCCTGAAAACAGGGTCAAGGGCCGCTCGTTTGTTGACCATATTCCTGGCGAGTCCCTCTCTGTTCCCTTTTTCTGTGTGAAGACAACTTTTAGCCGGTTTGTCAAGAATCCCCAAACCACAAGCATTGCACCCTCTTAGATTATAAATATCCCTGTCTATCAATAGGGTGGGATTAAAACACTCACCAGTGTTAAGGGCAACCATCTAATTCCTGGAATACATTTTAACAAAAGGTGCAGGGGTTCTGGCGCTGATCGCACTCTGGGCGGTGACGGGCACAGACGGGCTTGCCTTTAGCGGGCCTTTGGCACGCCAGCGGCGCAGCCGAGCATCCAGCTGGTTTATATTAAGGCCCTCGGTAGCGGAAGTGAGGGGGAGTGTGGAGCCACGACCCATACATACAAGACATACAAGATACAGCAGCGAGACCACAAGGGACTGTATCCACGAACAAGTCAGCATGTCTCTATCCCTTGCTCTGAGTACTTGGTGTGGTGCCTTTTCCTGTGACACCGGGTCACTGTTAGTACCTCTGTGACTGAAACCTTCTGGGGACTTGTGGAACACTGGTCTGAGAAAACGGCAGATAAAGTGTGGGAGTACGGAGGAGTAGGAAGAATGTCAAACTAGGGGTTCTTCTCATGCCTTGAAGACACATTTCTCTTGAATAATTAGGCATGGCTTACCTTAAATCTATTCCTGTCCAAGATGGTCACCTAACCAATGTTTTCTTGATTGAACTTCCCAATCCAATATGATGCTAACCTTTTTTCCTGTGATATCATTTCCTGCTTGGGCTGTGTATAACGAGACATATAGATGGACGCATTGTAACATGTCTGCTTCTAGGTTTCAGTGTTTCCTTGCCCACTTAAAAGGTTTTTTATCCCCGAATTTTGGCTCTGAATGCAACTGGATTCCCCTCTTGATTGATTTTTGGCTCTGGATACAACTTAATTCCCTATTGATTCTTCAATTGTGGGAGACTCTGGGTCTTTTCTCCACCCTTGGTCATGGGGCATTTGGTGCTTGCTTATCAACTATTGTATCAGCCATCATTCACACTTCAGAGACACAAAGATTGCCAAGGAAGTTGATTAACCTTGGTGGACTATCATATATTGAAATTTGATACCGTTCACATGTATACTAAGTGTAGAGAACTTGAGAGACCTTTGCAGCATCCAGTCAGTCAGTCAAAATTACTTTATTCGGCTCGTATCAAGAACCATAAAAGTGCAAAACATCACGTATATATACAATAAATAACATTTAAAATAAGCATTTACAGATGGTTTTAAAACAATACTAAAAATAAGACTTGGTCAGATTTAATCTAAATTCACAATTAATTATAAACAACACTTGATTTTTTTCCTTAATCTCATCGCAATAGCCAACAAATTTGCTATGTTAAAAATCTCCCAAGTAGTACCTAGCAGCTGGAGATACAAAAGAGCAGGTTTGACTTGTCTAAATCCTTTGTTCTTGATAAGTGGGATGATGAACTTTTTACGGAGAGGGGACAAATGATTACAAAAAAAAAGAAAGTGAGCAGTATCCTTAAGGGAGAATCTGTCACAAGAACAGATCTCCAAGTCC
The DNA here is from genome assembly GCF_964204655.1 of Triturus cristatus. Classification (NCBI taxonomy): domain Eukaryota; kingdom Metazoa; phylum Chordata; class Amphibia; order Caudata; family Salamandridae; genus Triturus; species Triturus cristatus. The sequence goes on from NC_140584.1 coordinate 391,051,256, forward strand.
CTGTCCTTCATCCAACCAACAGAATCAGTGAGCAAAAGATGGTATTTGTTCAGTCTAAACCTGGTCAATAAAAAGCGATGTTTCATGTTATTCACTATGGTCAAGTAAGGTTCAATGCTGCCTGTTGTTATTAATAACTGATGGGCCTTTACTGTAGGTTTTGTTAACTCCTTTTCTTCTCTAGCTAAGGTTGTTCTATGTTTATGTGTATCTTTTACCCATTTTATGTCTCCCTTTGATAAATTATTAGGGTTATCAAATATGTCTGGGCGACCTATTTCGTCGCTTAGGTTCTTAACATAGCGCAGCCAAGGAATAGCCTTTCCGAACTCGAGCGATAAACAATCTTTTATAATTACACGATTTAACTCAAGTTCCGGATTTAGCCAGATTGATAGCCATTTTAATAGGGGGGCTAATGCTATCCGGTCAGTTAAATAACCAACCCCACATTCTTGATGGACAATGTAACCGGAGGTTGCCTGGGGAAGTGATAGAATAGATTTAAGGAACTTGTCCTCTACCACCTGAAGTTCCTTTACATTTTTAAATCCCCACAGGTCCGCACCATACAAGGCTATAGAGATACATTTGGCTGCATAAATATTCAATATAGCTTGCATGGGTTTCACCCCCAGTTTACGAGCAAAGTCCAACACGCCTATGATTGATCAGGCAAAGGCATTTCGTTTTGCAGCTAATTGAGGGGCCCATGATGACTTATCATCAAAAATGACCCCCAAGTATGGAAAACTGGTAATTCTAGATAAGACATGGCCCTCACAAAACATAGTCTTGGTTTTCTTGGGTTTACAACCTACAGTCATAACATGAGATTTGGCGAAATTCACGCTTAAATCAAGTCTTTTCATAAAATCAGCAAATGTATCTAAAAGACTTTGAAGCTCTACTGCCGTACACGCTAACAGTGCAGCATCGTCTGCATATAATAATGCAGGAATGTGGTACTTCCCTGCCCTAGGAATATCCTTACATGTCTCAGTTAAGGCAGTGGCTAGGTCCTTAATGTAAAGTGTAAAAAGCAGGGGAGCTAAGATACAGCCCTGCCTGACACCATTAGAGATTCCGATCTTGCCAGTACAGTTGCCCAAACGGTCAAATCTAACAGTAGCAGAAAGATCTCTGTGAAGATCTGCCAAAAAATAGACAAGGTTTTCATCTACTCCATACTTGAGGAGAAGTTCCCACAATTTCGACCGATTCACTCGGTCGAAGGCCGAGGATAAGTCCATAAAGGCAAGATATAACGTCCCTTTCTTAGCTATGGTATATTTATCTATTAAAAGGTAAAGATTCAGGCTTTGGTCTATGGTACCCCGACCCTTTCGGAACCCATATTGTAGGCACGAAAGGGTATTGGTATCCTCCAACCATTCTGTTATTTTGCCCAAGACTACTCGCCCCAGGACTTTTACTGCGGAATCAATAAGGGAGATAGGGCGGTAACAACAAGGGTCCCCTCTATTACCCTTTTTAAAAATAGGTATGATCACAGACTCGGACCAAGTGTCCGGAATGCCTGCGACACAGACCCTGTTAAAAATATTTGTTAAAACTGTGGACCAGGTCTCAATATCTGATTTAAAAAGGTCCGATGGGACGCCATCGGGTCCTGGAGCCTTGTTGCTCGTCATCTTGCCGATGGCCTCAACCACCTCGCCCTTGGTTACCAATAAAGTATATTGTTTCACAGTGGGAAGGGGGGAATTCGATCCACCATTCATACCCACTTCGTAGACTGACTTGAAGTGAGAGTACCACTGGTGTACCCCAATACCGCAATCTAATTGGTTATTACAGGGATCACGATAAAAAGGTTTATGACCAACGGACCAGAACTTTGCACTATTACGAAGGACGTCAACGGAAGAAAGTTCTTCCCACGCGTCCTCCCGGATTTCCTTTTTCCTGGTTTCCAAGGTTTTAGTATATTCTTTCCTAAGTTGGGCTATGTTAGACCAATTCAAAGGGTTGCTGCTCAAGGCCGCCCTCAGCTTTCTGTTGGCCAATGAACAGTTTTTGTCAAACCATCCCAACTCAGCCTTGTCCATTGTTTTAACAGGACACCGAAGTTCTGCTGAGATCTGAGAGCAGATTACGGAATACGCCCCTAGTACTTCCACGTTCCCTGCTTCTAAGTCAAGGCACATGGTCAACTCTGGGCCAACCTTCCTTTTTAAATTAGCAAAAAAAAATCAGCAGGAATAACTTTGTTCCATCTGATCCTGCGATCCTGATCTGGGGGGCGAATATGAGATTTGTCCGTTTTATCAGGGGTCATATCAGGTTGTAAGAGGAGATCAGACAAGGTGAGGACCACTGGATTATGGTCACTAAAATGTGTCCAAGCTGCTGAATATCCAATAGTCCTGTTCCCCAGTGCAGTACTGATAAAGATATAATCAATCACAGAGTATTTCCCGTTCCCTTTAAACGTTGGGAAGTTCTCATCCACCATGGGTGGGAGTAACAGGCCATAGTCAGCAAGGATTATTTCCAAAAGGACACCCTGAGGTGAGTGCTCAAAATGAGCATCCCGTGACTCAGTTGGCCCTAGAGGATCCGTCAGAAGACATTTCTCAGGACATCTGTGGATATTAAAATCACCCATGATAATAATAGGACAATTTATCTCGTTTTCCTCCTTAAATTTTACCAAGAAAGAATTTAATGCGGTGAGATGATCAACCGTGGTATCTCTATAATAAGAATTATAGAAATTAACAATTAAAAAGTTACTGCCCCCATTAAGGGAAATTTGAACTGCCAGACAAGTGCATGAGCCTGTGTCGAGTTGAGTCAGCGAGCCAGAGATGTTAGCTGAAATCAAAGTAACCAACCCCCCCTTAGCCCTCCCCATATTAGACGGTACAGCAGACACAAAAAAGCTTTTATAGCCATCTATACACAGGGTGTTATCAGTATCCCAAGTTTTTTGGAGACAGATTACTTCACCTGAACAGATAAAATCTCTCCAGGCTGGGTCATCTGTTTTGTTTCTCAGCCCGGCTATGTTCCAGGTGACCAATTTAGTTAAAGGACCCATGGATCCATGACTGGGGCCGTTGACTGTCAATGGCACTGTATCTGGAACCGCAGGCTGAATATCTGGCACTATAATTAATTCTTGTAGCCCTAGTCACTCATTCTCGTCCAAGGTGGATAGGGCAGAATATCTGTTAGAGACAGGGACAACATGATCATGGGGGGCACAACTCTTTGGGAAGTTATTTGTCGTCCTCCTGTCAAAAGCTGGGGGATAAAAGAAACCCAAAGGGAGGACATTAACATAATCATGATGAATTCTAGCTGAACCAGCCTGCCTCAAGATGTCCTCAACCAACCTGGGGGGATCTAAAACTTATGACAACACAGTCACCATCAAAACACTTATTAATCTTGCCCACCAAAGGAACTCTTCTTATCATCAGGAAATTACTGTGTAGATGTTGCCCCAAAACAGTTTTGTTCGATAAGTAGTGGAGGGCTTTGTTTTTTAATGAGGTCCAGTGTTCCCTGTTCCCATCCACAAGCTTTGGGACATTGGCTAAGATAATAGAGTAGGGGCAAGCCTCTGGTGGTAAGTGTAGTATCGAATCCCTCCCTAGGGGCCGATCTGGAGAAGAGATCCTCCCCCTTGGGTTCTGCATACAAGTTTCCTTACCCTGAACTATTTCTACAACATTTGGAGGTCGATATGTAGTGGTAGAACCTATAGCCGGAGTAGTACAGGGAAATGTTGGTTGTTGATGTATAGTAATCATGGAATCCAACATATTATCAACTGTAGCTGTGCACGCAATTAGAGAATCAACTGCCGCGGAGCTTGGCTCAACGTTTAAAACCTTAGTTTGAAGGTGTGACTCAATTTTAGTAATGCGGTCCTCTATTCGTTTCAATGTGGCCATTAGCGGTACAGTCAGTAACTTAAGGCGGGCATCGATAATTGTCGCTATTTCTAGCCCTATACTTTTATAGACAATATCGGGGCCCTGGGTTGTACAATTATTTGTTTCCCCGCACGTTGTCTCTCCAACTAACTGGGGAGAACTAAAATTAACCTGGGCCAACCCCTGAGCAAAATTACTCTTTCTTGGAAATTTTGCCTGTTTCCGAGCTCCCACGGGGTTTTTTTTGGCCTTTCTTTTGCCTGCCATGATTTTACCCCCGTTTGGTGTCTGGTTTGAAATACCTCTTGATTGTCTTGTTCTGACAACCACAGGAGAGGGGGCAGAATTCGGTTTGGATGACAAGGCAGGTGTAACTATAGAAGTCTCCACGTTGCCTAACCCATTTTCAGACATACAAGGATTGGTGTTACCCGCTCATCCACTTGTGCATTAAGCACGCATCCCGCTTTCCCACTACAACACCCATAATGCATCACTTCAGGGGTAGAGTTGTGTACCGTCCCAATCCCTCATTGCACGAGCTCATTGGTCCGTCCCTCATTGCACGAGCTCATTGGTCCTGGCTGATTTAAAACCAAGCTCCGCCCTTAGATAATTGCTTGGCTTTTCAAAGCTCTGGCGAATTTCGTTGGAAACCTTGCCTTCCTGTGAATTCTGGATTTCCTGTATTCCCTGAACCCCGGATCTAAGCTGTACTGAAGTTCCCTCCCACGATCCTTGGTTGATACTTCCATGCGCTTCTTGCCATCACCGTTAACCCCGAGCCGAGGACTGTTACTGCTACATTGTATCCGCTTCCCGTGTGAAGAACCCAGGAGCCCCTCATGTACTAGCGCTGGAAGCGTACCTAAGTGCATTTCCTCTTACCCGCTCTGCCTGCGGGGTGGGCGATTCTCTTCACTTCTTTCGACTGCCACATTGCACCAGCGATAAGAGACATCAATCCGCAGTCCTCAGAGTCCCTCTCCGCTCAATCACCCGATTCGATTCCTCAGCATTCTGGTACGTCAGACGCGCAGCACGCGTGCAGCTGTTTTTGTTTTCACTCTTCTACCGGGACAAATCTCACCCAGGCTGAACTTGTTGGGAACTTGTTGGGAACTTATTCAGGGCGACTGAACACTCGAGACTCGGACAAAATACTATATAGTCTCTTGTGCGTTCTCAAAAACTCACTAGAGGATAGTGGTGCTCCGTTTTTTATTTTTTTTATTTTTTGTCAAAACAAAACTTTATTGTCAACATTTGCCCTGCCTTTAAAGTAGCTTGGAAGCTGCTTCATTCGGGAGAATCCAGCTCTCTCCTACTTCACTCCTTGCTCACTGGGTGGAACATCCTTATGGTACTGAGCAGAGTCCTTGAGAGCAGCAACAGATTGCGAAGGTACACAACCTCTCTTAAAAACACATAACGCCTTACACATTGGGAAGGGGAAGAAGTGTGTGTTAGTTTATGGTATCATTGCCATTGATTCTCCCCTTTCTTTTTCCTTGTTTATTATTTTCTTGTGCTGCAGTCTTCTGTGTCCCTACCTGGCTCCGCACATCTGAAACCCTTTAGCCTCCCTGGTGGGCTACCCTGAGATCCATCCTTGGTCCCGGCTCTTCCCCTGGGTATAACTCATTACTCAGTTTATGGTCCCCATTGATGATGATTATACCCTAGGTGAGAGTCGTGATTCTGATCTTCGCTCCTGTGGATGTTGGCGTTCGCCCTCGGCTTATTCAAGTAAGTCAAATAGCCTGAGTGACAATTGGCAACATCAGGGGATGCACCACCAGCAATGGTCGTGGGAGGGGTACGAGAAACGGCTAGCTTAGGTGGTTCTAGTGAAAGTCTACGTTCCACTGATGCAATTTCTTTAACGATTGCAGATTCAGCATGTTTCAAGTAGCTATCAAGAGTCCCCAAACCCACGGTCCTTTTGCATGTTTTGGAGTTCATTTTCAACTATGACGGTGTAAGAGAACGTGCCGTGAGAACACAACCAGCTACCTGAAATCACCACTTCAACAACAAAGAAACCGACACAGCATTACCAACACCGTGCAGTCCGTTATCGAGCATCAGGTAGTGTCCCAAAGTCACACACCAAAGAGACAGGTCCCAGCCCAGCCTCACTCGGCCTCTGAGGGCCTTAGAGGGCCCGCCCTTTGCCCGGGCTTAGCCCGGCGCTCGCCCGCGCGCGTCCCGCGACGCGGAGAGAGCAGCGGGCTTTTGAGCGCCTCCGGGCACGTGGGTCACGTCAAGGAGCGCTAGGGTGCCTGGGAGCTGTAGTTCCCCCGCTTCAAATCAGCGAGGTGATGTGGCGGCAACAGCAGCGTTACGCTCAGCGAAGCAGCCCAAAAGAGCAACAGCGAGACGAAAGGTAGGGAGGGGAGGGCTCCAGCAACTTCCCCAGGCCAAAAGTTCAATATCTCGGCATCGCCAGGGCTCAGGATTCAAACTTCCCGCTCCACCGAGGGAGCAGCGGGCTTTTGAGCGCCTCCGGGCGCGTGGGTCACGTCAAGGAGCGCTAGGACGCCTGGGAGCTGTAGTTCCGCCGCTTCAAATCAGCGAGGTGATGTGGCGGCAACAGCAGCGTTACGCTCAGCGGAGCAGCCCAAAAGAGCAACAGCGAGACGAAAGGTAGGGAGGGGAGGGCTCCAGCAACTTCCCCAGGCCAAAAGTTCAATATCTCGGCATCGCCAGGGCTCAGGATTCAAACTTCCCCAGTCCTTGACACTGTTATTAAAATAATTTCCATCCACAAACACCTAATTTAACAGAAGAAAGTAGGCATCTACATTTATATGGGATTAACTTTCCAGGTATGCTAATCCTACAAAGAATTCTGCATATAATTCTGAAAGGTGGGATGATTCCTAAATGAAATGGTTTTCTTGGACATAACAAAACACTTTCCGGAAGTGGTTTGTGAGATTTCTAGAACACGAGGTCCCTGGGTAATCAGAAGTCACTGATCCCAACTGTATCAATTGGGATCTTTTGGTTTTTGTGTCTTGGGGTCTCATACAGTGGCCCATCAAACTGGGAACCAAGTATCCCTTTTAGCACTTGACTCTAAGGATAGTGAAACAGAGGCGTTTAGGGCTAACTCAGGGTTGTGCAGTGGGCTGGAAAATTAGAATTTAGCAACAAAACAAATAACACTTATTTAATCCATTTTCGGTCAGATTTTTTTTTCGAAAAGGAAAAGTACTTTAGTACATACAAAACTACTACGCACAAAACTAAAATGATATAAAAAGAGTCTGGTAGAAAAATCAATTGGAATGCCTTCTAGAGGATTTCACTTGCCGTGCACACTGAAGAAAGTTTACAGGTGTCAAATATCCCCCTTAATGCAAACTAGACACGTTATTCCTATGTAAATTTTATTGGTTGACCAACCAGCAGACCCTAAACCCTTCAACTACAATTCCCACGTATGTGTCTATAACAAACAAAGGATGCAGAGATTTAAAAGGTCTGGCCTAGTGGCTTTGTCATAGTTTGTCATGCCACATTTAACAGTAAAGTACATGCATTTCCATAGTAAACATTGGAGGATGTTCTTCAAATAAGCACTATTTTATTTTTCATTTTTGAGATGCCATACCCTTTGGCTTTGTCATATTTCTGCCAATAAAGAATACAAAAAAAAGATGAGCATTTAATTGAAAGGTTTAATTCTACGATTAAAACACCTTACCTAGCAATCACAATGTACTCGAAAACTCAATGGTTTCATGCACTTGAAAGACTCAACAAAAGGTCACTTCCAGGAACATCTGAAAAACTCTCCTGGGGCCATGAATCACTGGACAGGGAGACATAGGTGTCACAGTTTCAAAATGACTGCAAGTTACCTTAAGTGGGTGGGTGGGTACCACTATTATAAAGTTAGGAAGGTAGTCAGACATGTAAGGCCTTTTCAAATAGGGATATCTCTTGCACGATGGCATGATTTGGGTTGGGATTTTTTTGTGTGGCTCCCGGTGCTGTGCTCCATCCCCCAGGTGATTGTACCCTGTCCTCTTGGCATTCAAGTTTCAGTACTTTTTGCTAGATGAACCTTTATGCCTTTTTTATAGCCATTGGCACCGAGGCTACCTCCTTATTGCAACAGTGGTCTGAAAGAGCTTTAGACCTGCTCCATTGTCCAGTCCTAAGCAGTCTCTTGAGTAGGGGTGTGTGAAATTCATGTAATTTGCTTTTGCTTATGTAAAATTGCTGTAATATTACTTGAAATTGTGAATAACTGTCTGAAATGCAAATTCATCATCCGGCGCTATATTGTAGCGCAAAATGCATCCATGCTTCAAAGTTTGACCTGAGGACACTTTTCACTCGAAAACATACCACAAAAAAATGGCTTGGTCCTGTTCACATTGTTCCTGTGGCCCCACACTATAATTCTGCTGCTAACTATGAAGATGTGGCACATTGGTGTAATTTAGGGATTTCACCTAACAAGCACAATGTGAAGGTCTCAAAATTATGTGAATTTACAATGACATAATTTAAATGTCATCACACTTACTCCTGATCTTGGTTCTTCCCGCAGCAGCTCCCCACGCCTACTCCACATAGTATTCTTGTAAAAGTGAATATGTCATCTTGAAACAACATTGAAAAATAGCTATCCCCTGAACTAAACTATTTCTAGTCACTTCTGGTTCAGTCCATCCAAGACTTCAAAGGAACCTCTCTGTATTGACTGAACCAGGGTAGTCTACCTGCTCTCTCTCTTTGACCCCTTGAGAGGTCCCTGACAGTGATTTTCAATGAGAGGCAGCTAAAAAATCTTTGGAGATTCCTCCCCCTCCCTTATCTCCCAGCAGATTGCTTATTCCTGAGTATAATCCTCAGGCTGAGATATAAACTGCCTGCTGGCCAGCAAAGTAATTAGCTAGGCCCAGCAGGGAATCTCAAAGCCTAAATTCCATTAAGGGTGGCTCAGAGAAATATGCCTGATCTTAAGTACGATAACAAACAAATTAACGGAAAAAACTGACTTTGAGTATGCAGTCGAGACCCAGGAATTAAAAGGGAAAGAATTGCCAGTGTCTTTACTGTGCCATGCCATTCAAAAGTTATATTTTAGGCACATTGTACCCAAAGTGTAGAGTAGTTTAAACTTTTCACATTAACAACTTCAGCTAAGTAGAAATGGCACATTTATCAATGATTAGTTGAATTACAAGGAATAAGCAGACCATAACCATTTTATTCTGGTCCTATATGTCACAGTACTTCTACCTCTGCACAGATGCCAGACTGAGACAACAATTTTCCTCTCTCACCCTGCACACATGTGCACATACATGTGTACACAATTTCCTACATTACCTGTGCACAGCCTCTGTCATACAGTGAGTGAGACACCATTAAGGAGTTTTAGGGCCTTATTTAGTCCTTGCATGTGATTCTTATTTCCACCAGGAGCCACCAGAGGTGTGTACTCAACTGCCTGATGGATTCCTGCAATATTCACAGATCACCACCTGGCTGACAGTGATCTTTATCTCTTCTTAGGAGTCACTGCCACTGGGGCACCTCTAAATGCATTGAAGCTATTCTATGCAGACATCATGTTCCCTGTGCTGCAGATCCAATTTTTCTGACTTTGTTTTTAAACTCCTAAAGTGGGAGGTTGCTTTGAAAATCAAAAAACACAGAAATGGCACTATCATAGAGTTTTCTCCCACACTCAGGCTATCCCCAGCGGTCCCAAAGAGGAAAAAAGTACATAGGAACATCTGCCCTCAATAAAGCGGATAGTCTAAGGTATTTTGAACAAAGGTTCAATGTCAGTTTGGCCATCAGCTAAAGGTTTTCACTGTTGGTGCCAGCGGAGGCTCCACCGGCAGAAACATGATGATATGCCTGACTCTAAATATAGTGGGTAAACTGGTACTTTGCCGTACCACCTAATCCACCACATATGTGGCAGAGTACCCTGTCTGCTAAACTCAAAATAAGCCCCTTAGTCCCAAAAAAGAAACAAAACCCAGAGGCAAAAATGCAAAACACTATGAGTTTTTATGTATCAAAACCCACTTCCTTATATTGAGGTTTCCCTCTGAAGTGAAGAAAGACATTTCATTTGTCTTAGTGACAGAAACTGACCAGACCCTTCTAGTTCCATGCATACACATATCCAAGACAGGCATCTTCAATAAAGAAAACCTGCCGCATTAATGTGAATAACACCTCCCAAAGCATTATTCTGTTTGAGCTTATCCTCTGCCCTTCGAACTTTTATCAGGAAAAACTTTCCAATGCCAGATAGTAACAGAAGCCTATATATATATATATATATATATATATATATATATATATATATATATATATATATATATATATATATATACAAAAGACCTTTCATTATAGGCTCCTCATCTGGAGGCTGGTTGTATAAGTGGAGGAAGGAGTTCTGACACATTTATTTTCCAAAACACTCCTCACTTTCATCTGAGGTAGTGTCCTCACACTCTACTGTCTAGATTATCTATATTTGCTAAAAATTTCTGCACATGACAGTCACTGTGTCTCCATACCCCCATACATATAGGAATGTCTTCTTAATAGCATGTCAGAGAAAGGTTACATCAATCTGTATGTAGACCTGAAAAGATTCATATGTGAAAAAGGAAGGACAAGATGACACCTCACGTGTGCACCACCAATGGAGCTTACTGATTGGTACTCACCAGCTATGCCCACTTTTCTCATCATTGGTAACCATCTTGCCTCAAATAATAAAGGTGTGTTTTTTCCATTTTCCTGCTAACAGTTCATGGAGAACTGCAGTGTGCCATGCTCTGGGGACAGAGAGAAATCTTTGTGTTATCTGCATAGAAACATATTTTGGGGTTAGGGTCAGGCAACAGAGTTTTGTGTTGTGCATCTGGTCAGGAGAAGAAGAGGCCCTTCTTGAGTTTCTCAACTGGCTTAATGATCAAGATGCCAGTTTATGATTTACATGGACCTATAGTAGTCAAACAGTGGTGTACCTTGACGTGGACATCAGTGTGGAAAATAATACACTACGAACTTGTGTGCATCATAAGCTAACTGACAAGAACTCTCTTTTGCATTACAAGTCTTACCATCCGAGGGCACTGCGAGATAACCTTCTGGTTGGCAGTTCCTGCATTATCGCAGGAACTGTTCCACAACTGTGTCATATCTTGAACAATCGGAAGGTTTATGTGAAAGGTTCAGGCAGAATAGTTATCCTCGGAAGATTGTTAATAAGGCAAGAAAAGGAGCACTTAATACTCCATGCAGTGCATTATTGGAAACAAATGCAAGGCACAAGAATGATTGCCTGCCAGTCGTGATGACATTTGATCCACTGGTGACACAGATTCGCCAGTTGATGCAGAAACATTGGTCCTTAGTGTCCACAACAGATTTTCAAATGCCACCTCCGAGATTTGCTTTTAAACGGTCAAGCAATCTTAAGGATAAATTGGTACATTCCCAGGCTAAACCACACCAGAAAGACACTATCATTCCCCCTGGACATTACCCGTGTGGTACGTGTTCAGTGTGTAATCTGACGAAGAAGACTCTGAGTGTGGTTTTGAACTCTGGAAAAGTATGGCATTTGACCTAGTTCAGTAACTGTAATACGGCGAATGTCGTGTACAGGTTGACGTGTCAGTGTGGACTACAATATATAGGGCTCACTACACGTAAAATCAAGGTCAGAGTGCAGGAACACTTGAGTACGATCAAAGTTGGTAAACTATCCACTAAGCTGGTACAACACTGTAATGAACACAAACATACATTCTCGTGTGTTGTGCTAGAAAAAGTGGTGGGGGACCCACAAAATACAGACTTGATTTTGGCTACTAAGGAGGCACGTTGGATTTTCCATGAAAAATTTGATCAGACAGGATTAAATGATTTTATAGAGTGGAATACAACCAGAAGCTGAATTCTATGCACCAGGCAGTTGTCCCACATTTGAGATAGTTGTGTGACTGAAAATTTAAAATTCCCTTTGGTATCCTGGATGCTGGTATGTGATGTAATCGGCGTTTGGTTATGAATCTGAATTGGGAAGGAATTCCAAGAACTTGATAAGGGTTGTTTTAACCATAGTTTCAAAGGAAAGGATGGTATAAGTTTCCCCTTTGTAAATGGCCTCCAGAGTTCCAAGAGAAAAATATGGTGTAAGGTTTCTCTTTAAAAACGGCCCCCAAGGTTGCAGAGAACACACACGAGTAATATGTATCACGTGTTTTGAGGAATTGAGTACAGCGTGTCCATAGTGAGAATGAAGGCGATCCAGATGCGCGTTTGTGTTTTTTCTTTTAAAAGTAGAAAACCCTTTAGGGACAAAATGTAGAGCAATCTATAAACTTGCTGTCCTAGTGTTTTTAGTATATGTGGGTATTGTGCCATCAGATGTATGAATAAGAGACCCATTCCAAGATGGCCCCCAGAGTGAGCGAAGGGTCACGTGATGTTACGGCGATACTGGCAGTATTTTTAGATCTGAATACCGGCATGCCGTGAGCGAGGGATGAGGAAACATGCTGCGGTGTAAGGAGGCGGTAAGATGCTAAGGGCCTCAGATTTGAAGTCAGTAAGTGGGTGTTTTGAAGAAGGTAGACAGATGCTAAGAGCCCCAGATTTGAAGTAAGTAAGTGGTGGTTTTGGTATGAAGGTGGACCGATAGCGCTTACTTGAGGTGAGGCTGAATTAACGGACATGGGTCCTTATCAGTGAATGCAGATTGATCGAATTAGGCACCGACGTGATCGAGAACTATTGTTGTCCCATTTGTTTTTTAGATTGTTTACGACAGTAGCGTACTTGCCTACATGTGGGACTCACGTTTGGAGTTTACCTCTCTGTGACAAAGTGGTGGGCTGGTACGAGCGACTTGGCCCCCACATGGTAATGACAATACTTGTATTGCGCAACTATGTGTGTTTAACTCTTGAGAGTGATGACATTTGGTGAAGTGACCTGGCTTTGTTTGTTGTTTGTCTACACTTGACAGTCACTTGTGGAACAATACCAGTGTCCCTGTTTGATTGATTAAAAGACCCTTCAACCCTGACGAAATTGCCTTAAATGAAGAATGGCAATGAAACATGTTGGCCTAAACTTTTGCAATAATGCAGCCAATTTTTAGTTTGAATAAGTGCACACGTGAATAATAAAGTTGGCAATTGTGCTACTTATTTCAATTTTAAAATCATGGGGTCTTGATTTTTCAACACCACACTTGGTATGACTCTTTGCACTTTTTTTGGGACACACCTTTATTATTTGAGGCAAGATGGTTACCAATGATGAGAAAAGTGGGCATAGCTGGTGAGTACCAATCAGTAAGCTCCATTGGTGGTGCGCACGTGAGGTGCCATCTTGTCCTTCCTTTTTCACATAAGAATTTTTTCAGGTCTACATATAGATTGATGTAACCTTTTTCTGACATGGTATTAAGCAGACATCCCTATATGTATAGGGGGTATGGAGACACAGTGCCTGTCATGTGAGGAAGTTTTTAGCAAATATAGATAATCTAGGCAGTGTGAGGACACTACCTCGGATGAAAGTGAGGAGTGTTTTGGAAAATAAATGTGACAGAACTCCTTCCTCCACTTATACAACCAGCCTCCATATGAGGAGACTATAATGAACAGGTCTTTTGTATATATATAGCGTATTGAGTGGAGGGCGACCTGTTTGTTCTTTCCCTCTGTAGCTCCTTGTTGATTGACTAACAGAAGCCTGACAGGCCCATAAGTGAGATATAGTTGGCCTTTCTTCCAGTAAATGAGAGCTAAAGCCTGGCTGCGAAATACATGAAAGTATGGAACTGATCATACCTCAAAAAACAGGAACAGTTAACTATAAATTATGCACTTATCGGAATGCTGCATTTTGAATTTAAAACTGAAATGAATAGTTATCACCATTAAAACAATGAGATATTTTGGGGTGTCCTTAATTATTTTAAATAGAAAACTTTAGTGCTGTGGTAGAACAGAAGACCTACTTTTGTGATTGGGTGGTAGACTTTTAATTGGAGAGAGTGTTCTTAATATGACACCACAATATAAGGAATTTTCCAGCTGGTCCTCACTAAGGGCCTTATGTATCAAAAAAGAGTTTTGCGATTCTCAAATTGCGATCGCAAAATGCAATGTATGTAGGATTTGCTGAACATTTTGCGAATCCTACATATTCCTTATTTGAGAATCACAAATTGAGATTCGCAATTAAGGAATACCTTCCTATTCATTCCTATGGGCTAGGAGGCCCATAGGAATTAATGGGAAGACATTCTCAATTTGCGATTACCAATTAGAGAATCGCAAATTGAGAATGCAATTTCAAGGGTGCAAGGGTGCCAAAAGGACACCCTGTTGCACCCCTGAAATATGCATGTGTACACATTTTTTGCACATGCATGTCCTAGGCGCATGTATGTGCGACATGTGGCAATTTAAAACAATAAAAAATTTGCTTTTTTTAAAAAAAAATCGCAAAATACCACCAACTTGAAGTTGGTGGTAATTTTCAATTCCTTAAGGCCAAATAGCAAATTTCTGGTGCTTCCTGAATTGCATTTAAGGAATCGAAATTTGCAATTCCTTAATTGCATTCGCAAAATAGAGAATCGCAAATTTAGCAATTCTCTATTTTGGATTGGCCTTTTGGGATAATACATCCCAAAAGGCTTTTTCCAATTCGCAAACGGGCTGATTCTGAGAATCTGCTAATTTGAAACAGGAAAAAGGCTTGATACAAAAGGGCCCTAAATCACTGAATTCAGGTACCTCTCACAACTCATATCCTATGATGATGATGACCAAGCATGCAAAGCTTAATTGCTCCTAATCTAATAATTATCTCAACTGACCCACTAAGTTTTGGCCTCGTCCCATTGCCATGTATACATTCAGATAGAATATATTTTATCAGCTACTGGTCCAACCCACACTTCCAGGAACCTACTAATATCCTAGAAGCTAAGGTGACTGTAATTGAGACCATCTTTAGAGGATAAACAACATTTGACATTATGATCAACTTGGTGTTCTTGCTGGGTGTTGATGGCTTTTGAATGTAAAAGCTGCTAGTACTATTCCACATTTCTGCACACTGCCCTTTATTTCTTAAAATTGCTTGCTTCCATTTTTATTAATTGTTGGACCTTTTTTAACTGTTTTATACTGTGCATTTTTAACTTTTGCTTTTTGTGCTGCTGACTTACCCAGGTTCGCATCCTGATATGATGTCAGACTACTGTCCCTCAAGAAACAGTATAAAGCATTTGAATAGGACTGAAGAAAAAAGTATAAAGCCTCCAGACAGGCAACCTACAGAGAGGCGATCTAAAATGTCATAATGCCAAAATAATCGGATCAGACTCCATCCCTGCTAAAGAGATCTTTGATATCATTGGACACTAGTTTTAAAACTCTGTTGCCTGACCCTAACCCCAAAATATTTTTCTATGCTGATGACACAACGATTTCTCTCTATCCCCAGAGCATGGCACACTGCAGTTCTCCAAACAACTTGTCTCCTAGCTGCTTCCAACAAGACGGGGATGAACTGTTAGCAGCAAAATGGAAAAAACACTGATGTGCTAGTGGTTGGAAATGAGACAGCACTCTGGTTGCCTGTGTGGTGGGCAGATGAGCTTGGCCCTTTCCCTTCCTCTAAGCCTGCAGTGAAAGATTTAGGGATCTGCCTCGAGAGTGAGCTAAATAAGGCCCCACCATATTAAAAAACTGTCAGGCTGCTGTTTGGCCTACCGCATAGCCAAAACACATCCTGTGGGCTTTACCAAACCACGCTCAGAAGACCATAATCCAGGCAACTAGCATCCCATACTAGCACTGTGGCAATGTACTCTAGATGAGAGTTAAGCAGTCCTCCCTTCAGTGGCTGCAAACGATCCAAAATGCTGCTGTACTGTTGCCACTGCATATATCATAATATCACCCAGTTTCTTCTCATCTGCCCTCTGTGTTTGGATACAATATAAAAAAAAGAATACTGTGACTCAAAAATATTGTGTCAAGACCATTGGGATGTCAAAAATATAATTGACAGGAATACCGAAGGTAACAATATAGCTTTAAGTGTTGTTTTTAATATCAATGTAAACAATATTGATTTAGAAAATATTGTTGCATGCAACCTTGTTTGTAAGTTTTGATTTGTATGTAATTTATTGTAATGTGTTTGATTCTATATGTTTATTATTTTTTTATTTGTGTTATTATTAAGATAATGTATTCATTCAGAAATAGTTACAATTTGTCTTTTGTTGTTTTAATAATGTATAAAAGTAATGGATTTATATATTTTGTATCAGCTGGATAGTGGGTTTTCAGGAGATAAGGAGGGTGAGCTTTTTAAAAAAGTGGAAGTTTATTGTAAATGTAATGATAAGTATTTTATTGACATGCAAAATAATATTGTAAAATGTTTTAATTGGGAAACAGCCATTACCCCGCATACCATTACAATGCAAGCTTTACCACTCATGTGTTGTAACAACACATAGTCTTTACTACGCATTTTATTACAACGCATGTGCTTTTACCACGCATGCCTTTACAACACATTTTATTGTATAGGTATGTATGGTAAAAGCACATACGTTGTAAAGAAATATAGGCGTTCCACATTGTTGTGAGGAAACAGAGGCTCTTCCGTTTCCTCACAACAACTTGCACCACCCCTCAGAGCGCAGGAACAAGGATCCTCGAGGAGAGAGAGGAACCACGAGGAGAGACAGGTAAGGAGGATTGGACCTGGGGTGGGGGTTACTATTTTAGGGTAAAAGAGGGTTGGGGGTCTTTCAGGGTAGTATTTTAGGGTAGGGAGAGGAGTGAGGGTTGGGGGAGGGTTGTGCAGGGGTAGTGTTTTAGAGTTTAGGGTAGTGAGAGGACTGGGTGTCGGGGGTGGGTCATGCAGGGGTAGTGTTTTAGGGTTTAGGGTAGGGTCGGGGTTGTGCAGGGTAGTGTTTTAGGGTAGGCAGAGGACTGGGGGTCTGGGGAGGGTCGTGCAGGGATAGTGTTTTAGGGTAGGGAGAAGACTGAGGGTAGGGGGGCGAGTCGTGCAAGGGTAGTGTTTTAGGGTTTAGGGTAGGGAGAGGACTGGGGTCGGGGGAGGGTCATGCAGGGGTAGTGTTTTATGGTAAAGGGTAGGGGGTCATGCAGGGTAGTGCTTTAGGGTATAGGGTACGGTCAGGGGTGGTGCAGGGTAGTGTTTTAGGGTAGGGAGAAGACAGGGGGTTGGGGAGGGTTGGGCAAGGGTTATGTTTTAGAGTTTAGGGTAGGAAGAGGATTGGTGCTCAGGGGTGGTGCAGGGGTAGTGATTTAGGGTTTAGGGTGGGGAAAGGATTGGGGGTCATGGAGGGGTAGTGATTTAGGGTTTAGGGTAGGGAGAGCACTGGGGGTCGGGGAGGGTCGTCCAGGGGTAGTGATTTAGGGTTTAGGGTAGGGCAGGGTAGTTTAACTTGCCTTCAACACATTTACCAAGTGTATGCCTTTAACACTCATGCCTTTGCATTGTAATGGCATGTGTGGTAAAGGCATATGCGTGACAAAAGAATGCGTTGTAGTGGTAGGTCGTTGTAGGTGTACTATCGTAGTAATACCCGCGTTGTAGTGGCACACGTGGTATTAGTATGCATAGTACCGTCATACGTTGTTTTATTTATTTGTTACATTAATAACTTTTATAAATTATAACTTATAACCAATATGTATTAATTACATGAAATTGAGAAAATTATTGTTAACTTTAAATATTTCTCAATTAAATTCATCAAACAATTAAAAAAACCAAAAATAAATAAAATTACATTTATTTTTTGATGCTTAATTTAGCATTTAGATTTTATTTTTTATTTAATAGCTCAAAGAAATGGAGGCATGGCCTGGAAACATGGCCGACAGGAAGTGAGCTCAAAAGCTCCCAGCCGGCCTAGCTCCAAAATCCTACTTAATCCTCACTAATCCTGCATACAATGCCTTTTCTACCTTCTTTGTGACATCGCATCTCGATTTCTGTAAGGGGGTGATGCAATTTTGAAGCTTTGCTTCACTAGGACCAAGAAATGAACAGCAGCTGGGTAGAAGCCTGTCTGGCCTTGTGAGAATATGGCAGCTCTCCGCTTGTCCTGAAGGGGTGACAACAGCATCTGTGGCTTGCCTGGAGGTGGTACGGAGGTTGTGAGCTTTTCTTCTCTAAATGACTCACAGTGCCTACCTGCGGTGCTGATTTCCTGGCAGAGGGGTGTGCCAAGATCAATGGTGGGACCCAGATGTAGGTAGGCCTGAGCCCCCCAGACTGAGGCTGCCATGCAGTGCGCTGCTCTCTGCGGCGCAGTAGGCCTGAGCCTAATTGAGGTTCCAGCTTGAGGCGCGGAGGCCTCTAATCATCCTCTCCCCATCCCCCATTTCTGCTGACGAGCTGCAGACGGGTGGCAGCAGAGGTGCTTATGCCCCCCTGAGCATCCTGCAGTGGAATAGGGTGTGGGGGTGTGTGACCTCGATCCCCCCAAACTGGAGAGTGCAGAGGTGATCTTCCATGCTGGCGGTGTTGCCCTTGCCTTCTTGGTGGTGAGGAGGCACCGGGGGACTGGTGTGGGTTGGGCCAGGAGGGAGCAGGTGATCTACAGCAGCGGAAAGGTGAGGCTGGGAGGTCGGGCTGGAACACCGTGTGGGGGCCGAGGCTGGTGGGAGATGCCAGCCCGCTGTGTGCGAATTCAGTGATTTTGCAGGCCGGCTGGGTTTTCATCACCCCTTCCCACGCTGCCGTTAGTGAACTATTAGGCAGCATGGGGGAGTGCTCCAGGCATTGTGAGTGCTCAGCTGGAGCTGGCTGCTGCGGGTGGCCCCCGGACTATGAAATACTTGGCTGAAGGTGGGTGCTGTGACAGATGGGGTGTGAGACTGCAGGCCTGTGGTGGGCCTGCTAGCATTTGCCTGGAGGGCCCCTACTGTTTTTGGCCCTTTCCCCTATCAAGGCCGATAGTAATGATTCCAGGCCTGACTCTGGAAACCTTTATTTTACCTCTGCTGGACTGCTTTCACCCTTTCTCCCCTTGTTTGGCCTTGGCAGTGATAACAGCAGCTTGGTAAAGAGTGGGTTCCACCACCGGTGAACATTTCAGGGTGATTCCCGAGAAGCTTCATTTGGATAAGAGGCTGCTAGATCTAGTAGGGGCGCCCTTCTTGTATCCTGGAATGTTCTGAGGAATGCCTCTTTATTTTTGTGGCATTATGGTACTCTTCAGTAAGACACGTCACCTGATTGACACCTTGGGGGTTCAACTTGACAATCTCGACTGCTCTTCACCTGCTTTTGGGGGACATAGAGGTAGCCTTTTACTGAGAGGTGAGGTACAGCTCATATCAGACAGAGGATCTTCCTGAGTCTGGGGAAGACCCTCTCCAAGAAGGTCATGGCAGGACTTTATTGAGCAATCAAATGTGGCTTGTGATATATGGGATGGTGCTGGGGACTTGAGGTGACTTCTAAAGCTTGAACTCTGTGCCTGGGGTCTTGTGCTTTGATGGCTGGTTGGCTCTGCGGCAGTGTAAGAGGTTTCCTGTAGGGAAGCCTGAGTGTCCTGAAGTCAGTGATGCCTACATTTAATTGCTCAGCATAGGCTGGTCTAACCATAGCACCCGTCAAGTTGTGGGTAGTGGACACTGTGTATTGGTGTTGTCCAGACATGATGCGCAATGCAGAGGAGGCCTGCTAAGAGTGCTGGTGAAAACGAGGAGCAGGTCACTGGTCTGTCGCTGACTGTCCCTTCAGTCTCTGCCACTCCTATCAAATATGGATAAAGACAGGCTGCACTGAGCGCATGGCTCTAAAACTATTACACAATATACTACACCACAGCAGCCCCCTCAGTGGATAACTTGGCAGTCCAGTGTGGTGGAAAGCAAGGTCTCCCTGGATGCTGAGCTTGATCCCAGTAGGGCGGAACTGTTGACAACAATACGGGGGTGTCACACTGCCTTAGAGCATCGGATAGAAACTGTGCCCATTTATGTCAACCTCTTGTGGGAGGACCTTCGCAAGGTAGCAGATAAAGTCACTAACACTGAAACAAATATTGAGGCCTTGCAGGGAGAGGGTGCAATTCTCAAACGTCAGATGGCCAACATGATGGCAATGACAGCGGAGCTGGATCGGCGCGCGGAGGATTCTGAGGGTCACTCAAGTTGCAGCAACATTAGGGTCCTGGGCTCTCCCAAAAAGTGAAACGGTCATCTGCAATGCTTTCTCTGGAAGACTGGGTGTGCACTGTCCTGAAACCGCAAGGCCTGTCTGTCTTTTTTATGGTGGGCACATAGGAACTTCGTGCCTCCACCGAGACCGGGTGCCCGTCCCAGGGCCATCATCACTAAAATTCTTATTTATCAAGACAGGGATTGTATCCTACAAGCAGCCAGGGAACAGGAGATTCCCCACTTTGACAACAGCAAGATTATCCATATATCCGGACAACATCGAGCAAGTACAGGGACAGCACAAATCCTATATAGCTGTCAAACAGAAGCTACGGTCACTTCAGTTGTGGTACATGCTCCTATAATGGGCAAGGCTGAAAGTAATTTTTAAGGATAAGGCCCATTTCTTTGACCGGCCAGAAGATGTTTGGGAATGGCTGTAATGCAGTGATGTTGCTGTGGTGCCCTGTCGGGAGGTAGTCATTGACAATCCTAGGGACTTTGTTCGTATGTGGGGCGTTCCCTCTCCGACCAGTTTGGAGATGGCCCGAACTTAACTCCTTTGGGGAAGCACTGTGTCTATTAGGTGAGGTTGGCGCAATGCAAATGTCTACTATGGAGAGCCCGGCTGCTGAGGAGGAAATTGCTGCTCTGATGTCTTCAAATAGTTAGAGCAATGACTCTCTGAAGAATGAACCTGTTACTACTTCTCCATTGGCAATGGGGGGATGTTAGAGGTGGGTCCTGATTGAATTTCAGCACAGGGATCTGCTTGCTCAGTGGACCTTGGGGAGGGTCTGCTTGGAAACATGTGTTGGTAAGAATGGGTTTACAGGGTGCACGACCCAGAGATGTGAGTCAGAACTGGGAGGGTTGAGATGGTAGCACTCAGAGTGGAGATATTCAAACGGAATGATTGTAACGTGAACTGAATAACGTTTTTTCAGAATTTTGTGAGGTGGAAATGTTGCAGTGTGCGAGTATGCAGATGGGTGGTTGAGCAGTGTGTTTTTGGAGGGTTTGTTGGTTTTTTGCTGGTTGGACTTTAGGGAGGTGGAGCACTTGTCCTGGCAAATGCTGTAGGTGGGCTTTGATGGTCGCTACGTTGAGACATTTTTGCCCGGGTGCGGGGGGACCTTAGGCTTGTTTTCTTTCTTAAGAAATGTAGTTTATCACATTCTGCAGCAACTGGGAGAGGAGAGGGTAACGCAGGGAGATGGATCAAGTGGGACCACCTTCATGCCTTATGACACAGGATAAGTTCAGGGTTCTCTCCTGGAATGTGCAAAGACTGGGCACGTATGTGAAGAGGTATAGAGTGTACTCCTTTTTAAAGTGTAACAAAATAGATATTGCAGGCTTGCAAGAGATGCATTTGGATGACCCTGGTGTTGCCTGATTTGCTAAGAAATGGAAGGGGCAGGTGTTCCATTCCTTCTACTTGACATATGCAAGAGAAACATTGGTATGGGTGGCTCCGGGCGTTTGGTTCGCAAGTACATACTCAAAAGCTGATGCCGGGGTAAGATGTATGCCATTGTAGGGCACCTTACATGGTAGGCAATTGTCTGTACTAAATACATATGCCCAAAGTACCCCACGCAGGATTTCCTAATACAGGCCCACGATATACCAATACAACGGCTGGGGGGGCTTTAGTTGCATGTTAGATTCAACACTAGAGAGGAAAAGTAGGAATGAAGCCTCATATGATGAGGGCCTTGCGGACTGTGATGCAGTACTTTGCAGGATGCCTGGAGATCGGTGGATCCCACATACAGGGTCTTCAAATGTTCCTCCTTTACTCACAAAACCCAAAGTCGCTTAAATGGAGTGTTGGTTAGTGGACAAATGACGATAGCAGGAGTTTCGGTCACAAATTTGGGGCATTATTTGTCAGATCATGCGTCAGTCTCCTGTCTGAGGGAGAACACATGGGGTAAATAGTTCATGAAGGTTCCGGGTGGACATGTTGGAAGATCAACTGGGGTGAGAGGCACTGTCTCAATCTCTGACTGATTATATAGGCATTCATTTGGGCACTATGACCCATAGAGCTATGGAGTAGGAAGCTCTGAAATCGGTGTTACAGGGTGTGTGTATAGCATTACTTGCGGTCTGAACCGACAACTTAGAGTAGAACTACAGCAGTCTTAAGTCAATCTGGCAAGACTGGAGATGGACCCATCTGTGGGTGCTGATGTTTCCGTTCCGGCACTAACTCTGTGCCTGCATATGGAGGGTGACAGGGCTGGGAGTTTGCTGGCTTGGATGACACACAGAGAACAAACTCCACCACTTGTAACATGCTTGAGGACACCAGAGGGTTAGGAGGTTACATCTAGAGTGGATATCTTACATACTATTATGATGCATCTGCAACAGGTATATACCGCAGATCCAGGTGTAGATCAACAGCATTACATTGCTCTTGAAGCTCCATTGGGACTGAAAGATATTAGGGTCCGAGATTTGTGCTCTTCCTTGTCTGAAGGCTCCTGGAAGCGATGGCTTCCCCCCAGAACTTTATCAGGCCTTCCAGGAAACACTAGCTAATTGGCTTTTAGAGGTTTATCTTGAAACCTGGGATGCCGGTATCCTGCTTCCCACAATGATGGAAATGGAAGGTTTGCCTAATGCTTAAACTGGGAGGAGACAAGTCTGGCCCAGCAGCCTATAGGGCCCTCACAGTGATTAACACAGACATGAAGATCCTTTGGAAGGTGCTTGCTACATGCTTGGTGCCCTTCCTGTTGAGTTTGGTACATGAAAACCAATGTGGATTTATTCCTTGCCGTAGCACCAAGCTCAACCTGAGGAGGCTGGCTCAAGGCCTTCACGAGGTCCATCAACGGTTTGAGGAATTGGAGCTCATGGCTCTTGACCTAGAGCAGGCCTTTGACACAGTGGACTTGGGATACCTCCTGGAGGTGCTCTTGGGTCATGGGTTTTGGGCAGAGCTTTTGTAAGTGGGTGCACCTGTTGTACACTGAGACACATTTCAAAGTTAGGGAGAGTAAAAAACAAACAGAGGCTTGGGCTTTTGGTCAGGGTATGTGACAAAGTCCCTCTCCTATTGGAACTTGTAATTGAACCGTTGGCAGTCTGGGTACGACGAGGCATGCAGAAATGGGGTATTGTGTCAGGGGATGTACGGCATGTCATTTCATTATATGAACGGACACTTTAGAGCCAGTGCTTGAGTGATTTTTTTTAAAGAAAACTTTTTAGAGTGTTTTTGAACGCTTTTTAACCTCTCTTACAATGTTTTTATTATTAGTTACGTACAAACCTCTAAACGCCTTATTAGTATGCTAGAATTTACTAATGTCCTCCAGTCGGATGAGGAGTGGGTGTTATATTTCATATAGGTATCCCGATATAGGTCCGGATAACATCATAACCCTTCAGCTACTTTCTCTCCTATACTACATACATAACGGATTTGAAGGACTGACCTTTTACGTAGTTGCAATACTACACACAGTACGTAGGGTTGTTTGCTGAACACTGGCCTCATAAATTATGCATGAGGATTCTTAGTTTCTTGGAAACAAAGCAGGACCATCATCTCCTGCATAATAACTATGTATAAAGTGCATTCCCTATGTCATCCTAAGTCTGACGCTGGCACAGCAAGGTAGAACCCCTAGGGATATCTTAGGGTATATAAACATCACATCTTGCTGAGATAGCTAGAGGATATCAGGATTTCCGCATCGACACACTGACGCAAGATGCTGAGGTTACTGCATGCAGATACTCCAGCTCGCAGTGGTCTGACATCCCTTGCGAGGTGTTCAGTTCAAGACCATAAAGGGGTCCCGCATTCTCACAACAGGTAATGGGGTTGGCTTTATCCTAGAGGGATTCTTGGCTTTACACCTACTCACATGCTAGGTACACTTAGGTACATCTAGTTAGGGTTGCATTGTAGCAGTATGCATTCTATTGCCATGTATTTGATATACTTGCCTGTATTTATGATTTTAGTAAAATGGAAGAAACCTTTCATTTGTTTACTTTCTTAGTGCTTCTACTCATTTATCTATGCTACTTTCTACTGGTGATTTCAGTACACTTATTTTACACTAGAACAAGGACTGTTCAATAAATACTTATTGAAAACGTCCCAACCGTTTATTCTGTGTATCTCTCTGAGATAAAATGAGCACGAGTGATTTAGCAAAAAGTAAGTTACTGTTTCCATGGTCCTGAGGGATCAGGGTTGTCATGTTCGATAGTTACCAAGAACTATTCTCTCCCTGGTAAGAGGAGGTGATAGTGGCATAGCGAGCTAGCTGGCAGGCCAACATACCCAGTAGGGGCATCTGGAATCACTCTGGACACCAGTACCGCAGTGTATGTTGTCTAAACATGCAGCTTATATATAGGGTTTATAGGAACTATACAACAGGGGGTCCAGAGGTACTAGGCATGGGTGGTGCTGGAGATCCATATGGCAGAGTGTATCACCCTTGAATTCATTCCGGCTTACTGCTTCCTGGGTAATATCATAAGGCTGAAGGGTAAGAAAATGTCATATAGATTTCAGTAGTTAGACAGAAGACACATGGCCATTACCTGGTTGGTTCAGAGAGCTCCTGATTTTGATCACTGGCGCAGGGATGTAATGGAATGGATGGTCGCTGAGGAAGCTCACATGAGACTCAGTACGAGGGATGAAAAAGCAGAAGAGGATATTGCTTTGTGGAGTGATTTGTGTGTTGGGTTCTTGGATACAGAAATTGATACTAAGGTTCAGGGTATTGGAGGTGATGGTGACTCTGAATGTAAGTGATTGGTTGGGTGGGGGACATAGATTTCATATGATGGAAGACGTGATGCTTATAGGGGATAACATGGGGGTGGAGAGTTCCCTTAACAGGAGATTTGAGACAAATGGAATGATTCTATTGATGTTTTGCTTTGTTTCACTGGATCACCCGAAATAAATTATGATGTCTTAATTTCTCTTCCTTTCCCAATATGCTGTATTATCTATTGCTTTGAAAATGTAAATAAAAAGTAAAAAAACATATACATTCTAAAAAATATATGAATTGC
Organism: Triturus cristatus; assembly: GCF_964204655.1. Lineage (NCBI taxonomy): Eukaryota > Metazoa > Chordata > Amphibia > Caudata > Salamandridae > Triturus > Triturus cristatus. The sequence goes on from NC_140584.1 coordinate 391,076,484, forward strand.
TACTGGCGATCAAAAATAGTATTTTATAAGTTAATGTTTACATATGAATATATAGGTTTGGAGTTTTATGTTAATGTGTTTTTAAAATTATTTGTATGGAGCATTGATTGTGTGTATAACATTTTTAGTCTGTAGAACCTTGCATAAAATGCTTTAGTTTAGTGGAAAAGTTAATTTCATTTCTTAGTGTCCAACACATTCCCAAATTGGTTCAGATTTGAGTGTGATTGGTAATTTCACTCCTTTAGCGTCCAAAACCTTCCCCCCCTTTTGGGTTATATTGGAGTGGGAATAGTAAATATCACCCCTTTAGTGTCCAACACCTTCTCCAAATTGGTATAGATTGGAGTGAGAGTAGTAAATGTCATCCCTTGAATGAACACCTTCCGCATATTGGTTTAGATTGGAGGGAGAATAGTAAATATCACCCTTTTAATGTCTAGCACCTTCCCCGAATTGGTTTAGATTAGAGTGGGATTAGTAAATGTAACTCCTTTAGTGTCCAACACCTTCCTCAGATTGCTTTAGATTGGAATGTGAATTGTAAATATCAGCTTGTAAGTGTCTAGTACTTTCTTAAAATGGCTTATGTTGGAATGTGATTAAGAAAAGAGTTAGTTGTATGTTTGTAATAAATAATATTATTCTTTACATATTTACATGGATTAAAGACTTGTAACACATTCCTTTAATTTTATTGCTAAACAACAAAGGAATTCCGCACACAAAATTATATATCCATTCCAAGTCAGTTAGGCAACAGGCAAAAGATGATACACAAAGTTGATAAAATCCAACAAGTCAAGCACGGCGTCTGCTTTGATGTCTCAAAACGTTTTGAGACATCGAAGCACACGCCGTGCTTGACTTGTATGGTTATCACGGCACGAGAAAAAATAATTGCACACTATACTAAATGTGCGTTTCAAGACACAGCTGAAGACGGTGAATGTCGAAAGTGGTCATACATTTGGAAACTAGTATTGAGCCTTGAAGAAGTCCCGATTGGGAAGAAACGCGTTGGCTATTAGATTCTAGCTATTGCATTTTATCAACTTGGTGTATCATCTTTTTTCAATAAAGGACAATGTTTGAAAGAAAACAGAAATACTGCATTTGAGAGTTTCTCTGCATCATCAATTATGACTGTTGCCTAACTGACTTGGAATGGATATATAATTTTTGTGTGCGGAATTCCTTTGTTGTTTATTCTGTTTTGGGTTTCCAAATAGGGAGTATAGAGGGTTGTACTCTCTGCACCACCACTACTTTCCCGGAACTTGTTTTGACAGGTGCGGTTGTTTGCTTTGCCTTAACCCTTAGCTTGCTAATCCTTAATTTTATTGATGTTTTCAAAGTGTATTTATTGTATATTTTTGCATTTTTAAACATACATATTTCAATATAAAAATAAACATTTATATAAAGATAAATGAATAATTCATTTGTTAATGTATTTTAATTATTACATACAAAATTAAAATAAAATAGTATTTAAATAGTATTGTATGTAATATATTTTCCACTTTTTTCATTGTTTTAACATTTATTTCTTAAAATGTTTTATATATGTAACATCAGCATCATTTTAACATAAGTTGTTTTCAGTATATACTAAATAATTGTATGTATTTTATGCTATTAATTAATATATAATTTTCAATTTTTTTCAATTTTTGACATGTTTTGCATGTTTAATAATGTGTTACTTTTTCTAATGCATTTATTCAAAATAATTTTTAATTAATTTCTACGGGGAGATAGTCTTTTTTTATAGTTTCATTTAGTGCCCAAGTGTTTTTTAACCGCCACCTCCTCTTTTGTGGTATATTTGTGTCAACTTTAGTCGATTTTCCTGGACCCAGGTCGCGATAAGGTGCTGCTGTTCGACCGAAAAGTATTTCTTCTTTACGTTTTTTTCAATGATTTTAAGGGTAAGGTGTTGTAGGGGCGGCAGTCTATAGGTTAGTAATAGTGTTGTTTGTGGGGTTTTTGTACACTTAGGGACTCATTACGACGAGTCTCGGAAAGCCCTCGGCCACAGGTAGGAGGCTTTCCGAGTCACACCATGGGTTTCACTTTCAACTGACCAGGCGATGCTGCGAGCGCAAAGTAGGTGCTTTTCTTTCTTTCTTTCTTTACTCTCCACTTTACCATCGTATTTCACACTCCACTACCCCCCCACCCAGCCACGCCCCCGCCCCACAGCGTTACCTGTTCGACCCGCCACTGAGTGTAACCTATCTGTATTTTTGGGAATGCAGTGTGTTTTGCGGATGGGGTCTCTTGTTTTTACAGGATTTTTATTTTCAAACGTGTCATATGAGAGTTGGAAGTTGCCTTTTTTTTTTAAAGGAAATCACTTTTGGTTTATATTAAACCAATAGTTTTTTATTTTGGTTTCTCTTTATTTCAGGTTTCCAGGAGTGTTTCTTTTCTGGAACAATTTTTAAAGTTTTTTATGGTTCCTAAATACTTTGGATTGGTTTGAGGGGTGTCTATTGAATGTGCTTTATTTAGATTTTTGGACATTATTTTTCCTGTTTTTGGTGGATTATTAGTTTTGACTACATGGATACTGTGAAGATGCAGCTACAGAATAGTAACTCATATTTCTTTTTGGTAGAAAATGTTATATTGTATTGTTTGCATAAATATTATGTGATTTTTATTTGGTATTGTGTGGTTTATGTATTGTATTTATTTTACTGGAGTTTTTCTTTGACCTTTTTGGTTGGTGAGGTTTACATTTTTACTCTAAATGATTTATATATTATTTTCTTATTTCAGTCTTATATAACATTGGAGTTTTATTTACGGTTTAGACTGATGTAATAAAATATTATGTTTATTATTTAGATAAAAATAATCTGTGATGTTGGCTTGGGCAATTTTTGGGACTTTTGTAGGTTACTATTTATTTTATATAATGCTTTTGGATATTATTGAAAGTAATCTACTCCTTTGTTGTTTATAAAGAGTTTGACTTTAAATTTTGTCTCACATTCATTTGGTTTCTTTGCTAAGTTTAGGTACAATTTGGCTGCCAGGTTGCTCCATTTTTAGCTCTTGATAGCTTTTCTCCTTTTGTAATGCTTCTATAAATTTATAGAGTGTAGGTTGGGTTCTGCCTAGTGAAGGCATAAAATCATTGTAGGACTTGGCCCTTTTTGGCTAAAGTTCCCTAAACTTTTTGCTTTCCCCCTAGACCTTTTTTCTGACATGGTGTTGCCAACTTAGATGCTTTGGACACTTTGTCACTGCTAAACAGTGTCAAAGTGCAAGTGCTCCCTGTATAAAGTGTAATGGTAATTGGTTGTCCATGATAGGAATGTTTGCCTTAATAGCAAAGTCCCAAGTAAAGTGCACTATGTGTGCCAGGGCGGGTAATGCAAATGCTACTAGTGGGCCTGCAGTACTAATTGTGCCACCCACACAAGTAGCCTAAAAAAGGGAACTCAGGCCTGCCATTGCAGTGCCTGCGCGCAGTTTGTTAAACTGCCATGTTGTTCTGACCTGTGCACCCACTTGCCAGACCTTGCCCTTCCCTTTTTACGCACATCAGAAACGCCTATGGTAGGTCCAGGGTACCCCCTGGGCAGGGTGCAGTGCATGTGAAAGGTAGGACATGTACTAAGGTATATACCATGTCCTGACAGTGAAATAATCTCCATTTCGTTTTTCACTGTTGAAATCTTGCCCATAGAATAGAATGGGAAGGTTGTGTAATATGTTTCCCAGCCTATCTTCCCAAAGGCTTAAGATGGAGAGGTGACGTTTAGTATGCCTGAACTCACAATGTAATAACACATCTTTTTTATGAAGGTGTTTTTGCATTGTGTGTTTATAAGCCACTCTTTTAGAAGTGGCTGGGTTTTTGTTCTCTAACATTTCTGTGCGTCTCTGCCTGGTTGTGGATTGACTGTCTGAATTTGAAAGCGATAGGATCTGGGGAATGTCTTGACCCAGGGGAGGAGGTGAGACAGCAACAGGCTGACCTGCATTTGGAGTGTAAGGGGAGGAGTAGCCCCTAGAGGTGAAGAGGCCTGGGTTGCTGCTATAAAACAATTGTCCCATCTCCTGTTGAGTGATTGAGAATCCAGACCCCCACTAACCAAAGAAAGAAGGTGTCATGGGCAGGGAGGCACCCACAACTGGTTTGAACACGGGTCAGTGCCCCCTGAACACAAAGACTTCAAAGCCATTGAGGGGTATAACTATGAGTGCTGAAGCCCCTGAACTTTGGAGAATGGCTTGATCGAGATTGAACAAGACTGGAGCTATTTTGTGGTCAAGAGAAACCTTTGCCAAGGAAGAAACAACTGAAGTGCCCTGTGATCGTGGGCACCTGGAGTCCACGCAGGATCAGCGACGCTGTGTGCTTTTTGCAGCCTGAACACTTTGTGAGGATTGTCCAGTTATCGTGCGCACCGGAATCCAAGTGAGTCTCAACGCTGTGTGCCTGTTCTTTGTGCAGCGTGAGACCTTCGTGAGGATTGCCTTGTTATCGTGCACCCGGAGTCCAAGAGAGTCTCATCGACGCTGTATGCGTGTTCAGCATGCAGCATGAGACCTTTATGAGGATTGCCTTGTTAACGTGCACCAGGAGTTAAAGTGAGTCTCAGCGACGCTGGGTGCATGATCTTCGTGCATCCTTCGTATGGATTGCCCAGTGATGGTGCACCTGAAGCTCAGGGAAAGTCTCAGCGACACTGTGTGCATGTGCCCTGTGGCAGCCTGAGATCTTCTTAGCAGTAGTGGCCCGGACCAGCAGCCCATGAGGAGCTGAGCCGCTGGCCCGAGCCCGCTGTTGCTGATTCACAAAGATTACACAAGATGCAATCCCTCTGCTGGGACACAATGGTACAATACTAGTATCACGTAACACCACAATCAATCCTATTCCACTCAAATAGTCATGATATGTTAATCACATTTATTATGCAAAAAAAAATTTTTGTAAAAAATTACATACATGTATTTCATAAAAACAAATCATACATTTACATGAATATTTAAAAACACAGGATTTCACACCATATACTACTTGACAAATATTAGTTCAAATACATATAACAACCTGTTATGAGCCCGCATAACAGAAAACAACGAGAGACAGTATGCTTTGTCATTTGTTACACATCCTATTGGGTAATGAGTCAATATCCGTAGTTTGTGATATATTGCACAATTATATCTACTCCTGAAACCACGGTTCTCCCAAGATTGTGTAGTTGAGAAGCGTCGACGCGTTTCGATGGTAAGTCTTATTAATCCATCTTTATCAAGACAAGTTTATAGGCTTTAAGTCCTCATTATTTGATCTGGGACCTATTGGAAGAAAAAAAAATTTTTGTTTTATATTGCTATTGTGAAATAAATACTCCATTCTCTGATTTCTAGCTTTACCAGTGTCTCTCTATTTATCAAACCTAGCTGATAATACTCTTATAAATACATTGTAGGGCACTATTGAGTTCTTATATAATTATTAATGCTCCTAACATGAGCAGAATACAGTTACTTCCGGGAGAGAACTGTCCCCTTAGCTCATAAAAAGCCAACACAGTATATGTTATTATCAGAGAGAACCACTTACTTCTCTATATTTAAAGACGATTTTCCTGATTTATATTATCATCAATGATCCAGATTTGTATTATACGTCAAGGTAACGGAGATCCGAGCTATCTCTCCTGTGCACCTCACCTAATGTAAAAGACATTGTATTACGCACACATGTTAGCACTACTTGCATCAAAACAATGTTTTTCTTATTCCAAAAGCAACATATACTGCTCCCATCTACCTAGTGGCCCTTAGAGTATTGCCCCTATATTCTTATCTTATAATAAGTAGTGCTACAAATAGTCCAAAAGACTACTTACTTGTATGTTTCACGGACGGATATCCTAATATATATTAAAAACGACGTGACGGGGATCTGTGATAACTCTCCCTCAATGTGCGTCACCTGTTCCCAAAAACCGTGCGCGAATATTAGCGCCACGTAGCAACTCAAAACGGCGTGACGGGGATCCGTGATAACTCTCCCTCAATATGCGTCACCTGTTCCAAAAAACGTGCGCAGATATTAGCGCCCCGTAGAAACTCACATATATAACATTTCCAACTGACGGGGCAAAATGTCCCCATAAATACGTTCTATCGCTTGTAGCTAAATTACTTGTGTTCTCACCTATATGCTCGATGTTAGCAGCTTCGAGTGCGGAAATACTCCTGTTTCATCTCGCCTCGACTCCGCCTAAAGCGTCTGCTTATTTGTTAGTACTACCGTTGGCTGTGATAGGTCAAAATACACACGTGACCCTATCACGTGTTGTGTATTTGTAACCTAGGGATGTGTCGTGGTAAAAATCACTGTGTTTATAGAGCATGCGAAGCATCCAATTATATAAGTGGTTGTGCGGAAAATGTACCGACGCAACCCCACAAACAGTAATAACGTCATTAAGTTGGCGTTCGAAGTCCTATTTACATCATTAATAATGGTTAATTTTGTCACGTGATTTCGAACGGAATGCTCTTCAAACAGCTGCCAACTTTATTGTCACATTTGTTTAAAAGTCTGATTCACAAAGATTGCATCGGAGGCCCAAGCCGCTGGACGTGAAGAGGAGAGTGGGTTTGCGCCCCCCAAAGGTAACCTGTGTCGACTCCTGGGGTGGGGTGCCGGCTCTGATGGAGATGCTCTTGGCCTCTCGCTCGTTCCGGCAGTGTGAGCCTCTGCTTCGGCTTGGATCGCGGCCTGTATTGCCAAGGGAGTGGCAGTACTATGGCAGGAGTGCGAAGCTGCACTTTTTGTTACATCATACCTGTGTTGGGGCAACTGTTGACAAGGCTGACTGTGAGTCAGAAGGAGTGGCGGAGAGGCCGCCTAAGGCACCGTGATCAGTGCCGGAGTGTACTACGCATTATCTTTTTTCTGCATAACGGAGTACCGGATTGTCGTATTACACACTGCATCATTTCTGCATAACGAACTACCTGATTACAGTATGATGCATGGCATTATGTCTGCATAATGAACTACTTAAATGTCGTATAATGCATTGCATTGTTTCTGCATAACGAACTACCTGATTAGCTTATTACGCATTGCATTTTTCCTGCATAAAAAACTACCTGATTAGTGTATTACGCATTGCCTTATTTCTGCATAACAATGTACCTGGTGGTTATGCATTGCATTATTCTTTCATTGCAAAGTGCCTGATTGCCGCGTTACGCATTGCATTATTTTTACATTGCAAAGTACCGGATTGTGGTATTACGCATTGCACTATTGTTACATTTGCAAAAGTGCCTGATTCTAGCATTACAAACTGCATAACATGGTATTAGGATTACAGTGGAATGTTTAGAAGTGCTCATTAATATCGCCAGACCTGACAAGGGCTGGCTGTCCTAACAACCGGCCAGGAGAAATAGTTCACATACTCATATGTTGGATTTATATTGTGTGGTCTTATCGTATATCTTTTTATATAAACTTTATACTCATTTTTATAAAACTCGTGTGGTGTCATCATTGGGTTACTGTGAGCGTGGTTGCAAATATTTTACACATTTGCCTTGAAGATAAGCCTGGCAGCTTGTGCCAAGCTACCAAGGGGGTGAGTGGGACTATCTCAGAAGGTGACCTTCCTTGCCCTGACGTGGAAACGAGGGGACCTGTTTGGCCTAAGGTACCTACCTCAGCCAACCAGGGATCCCGGGTCTAACAATCATCCATTCACTGTGTTGTTTGTTTTGGCTTTCTGTGCCAAAGTGCATTCAGACATTCCATCATGCTATTTGGAATTTGGGTTGGCTTTTGTGTCCTGAGTGATGCAGTCTGCCAACCGAAGTTTCTTCAAAATAATCCATTACAGTACATAGTGTGTCTCATTTTGTTGCTAGAAAGTTTTCTATTAGTAAATTGTGTTGGTTCGCTATCTCTGTGACAGTTATATAGGCAAGTGCCATAATTTGTTTATTCTAAAGGCAATTTGGCTGTTAGCAGAATATTCTACACTTAGTCCAGATTGTTGGAGATGTTTCCCTATGCTTTGATTGAAATGACAGTAACAGCCTTGTACGGCCGTGTGGGAGTACCTTTTTTAAATTGTTTGAATCATGGCTTGTTCAAAGTCTATGACTGTGTTTTGTGGGTATTAATGAGATGTTTTATGTTTAATGTGGTTTAAGAGGTCATAGTGAGTGCTGCTTTATTTATTTAGTAGTAGGGCATTTATAAAAGGAATATTTGTGTTTTGATATTCACCAATTATGGTCTATATCTGAGTGATTGGTTCAGGACACAATTTGAAAGTCCCATCCATCACCTAGGTTTGAAAATGGCTTATTTTTAGGAATCTATCTGCTGTATAGACTATTAGTTTTTATCATTGTTTAGGTTGTCACATAAAAGGAAAGGTTCCTCATAATGTGTAATTTAGAATATTTCAGTAATTTCAGTGTTTTGATATCTACTAAGGGCAGAAGGACTATTGCGCGTGGCTATTTAGTTTGTGCAATGAAATATTTCAAAGTGGGTATCGGTGGGAGCAGGTTAGCAATGTTTTCAGGGTCTTTTCAGGGACTTTAGACAATCTATCCTTTAGGATTTTGGTTGTGGCTTCCTGTGAGCTTGCCCTGCGTATATCCTGCAACACCTTCCTTACTTCTATTGGTGTCACATTTGGTGGATGGCTGTGTTCTTTTACATGACCTACAACTTCATCGTTTGTAATGCATGAATTAGGACACTATTTGGTACATTTCCAATTCACATTTTCTGTTGATGCACTTCCTTGGCTGTAGATGTAGCCAATGTGACTTAGTGCCTTCCTTGGTGGGATTTTATATATTTGGCTCTTTTTGTCACTGTATGTAAAAGTAGTGTTATAGTATAGCTAAATGCAATTATTTAAAGTTTGCTATTTACATTTAAATTGTGCAACCACTTCTATCTTTTTTTTTTTGTAAACAAATTTTATTCGTCAAATACACATGTCGCGAAGCTCTGTAACCCAGAGACTTTCATAGCATCAAGAAACAACATATCGGCTTTGACAATTTTCTCATGAGATACCTAATGGAAATTACAGAAGAGACATGCATAACAAAAAACGCCCCCCCAATTAAATGAACATTGAACAATCCCTCCCCCCACCCATCGCACCGCCAATCCAGTCAAGGCAGCAAATCTGTTTGAGGCTACAATTCTGTCATCCCTACAGATCATGTCCATACAACACAGCTGCGCCCAATATACACATGTTGCACGTCCCCCAAAAGCAAAGAAGTGAGCGCCGGCCACCCAGGCAATCATTCCACTGGAATGGGTTCCAATTCCAATCCCCTGTAATCCGCCCACCGCTTCCAAATTTTATAGTGTTTTCGCGGGCAGCCCAGCGCCACATAAATGGGGGCCTCTAGCCCCATAAGAATTCCAGCCCAGCCTTCCAAGCTGATATTGGGGGGGCGGCCATCGCCTTCCAGGCCCTCGCTATATCCCGTTTGGCAAGGGTAAAGCCCAGGAGCATCAGATGGCGCTTATAAACATTGCCCCCTATATCATCCATCACATGTAGGAGCACCAGTTTAGGGGACCGAGGAAGATCCCAACCCAGAACCTCTGAGAGGCATGTCAATACTCCCCGCCAGAACCTAGCCAATGCAGAGCAGTCCCATATAGTGTGTAACAGCGTCCCTTCTTCACGCATGCAGCGAAGGCAATTCGGAGATGCCACTAAGCCTGCCTTATACAATCGAACCCTGGTGAAATACAATCTGTGGAGGTATTTAAACTGAATGAGTCGAAGGCTCACGGCGATGGCCGCCCTACGCGGAGAGGCCAGGGCCTCCGTCCAGTCCTCCTCCTCCAGCAGACCCACATCCTCCTCCCACACCCCACGGAGACGCTGCAGTGACGGGGAGCAGTGAGTCACAAAGGACTGGTATATTCTCGAAATCTTGTGGTCTCGTAGGTCCCCCATGAACAGTTTGGCCTCTATTGGGCTGAAATCATCCAACTCCTCCAGACCCACCAGACTGGGAGAAAGAGCATGTCGGAACTGCAAGTATTTAAAGAATTGGGTGCGCGGCATTTGAAAGTCTGCCTGCAGCTCCTGGAAGGATTTCAGGATAGAACCCCTCATGACATCCCCCAGAGTGGAGATCCCTATCGCGTCCCAGTCCTGGAAGCCGGGCAAGGTCGCCAATTGCGGCAGGCCACCATTTCTCCATAGTGGCGTCTCCCCGGTTAGCCGATTCCACCAACCCATCCTCCGCAGCACCTGTCTCCAAATCTGAAACACCAATTGCGTCACGCTAGGCAAAGGGCGCCGCAGCGGCGCAGAATAGAGTAGTGTATGGAGTGAATGATCTCCCATTAAGCGGCGCTCAACGCTATATGCCGGATCCGACCTGCGCCATACCACCATTCATTAAGGGCCAGCAGGTGGGAGGCCATATAGTAGGAGAGAATGTCGGAGGTAGCGAGTCCCCCGCAATACGTAGATTTAAAACACGTATGGAGTGCCACCCTCACAGCCCCTCCACCCCAGAGAAACTGACCCAGTATTGCATTCACCTGGCGGAACCAACCCGAAGAAACAGGATACGGATGATTTTGCAGCTGATATAACAGTCGAGGAAGGGCAACCATCTTGAAAATGGCCGAGCGGCCATATAGAGAAAGGGGCATATGAGACCATATTCGAATATCCCGCACCCTATTCCATACCGGCACCAGGTTCTTTTCCCAGGAGGTCGACCGAGCGTCGGACAAGAACACGCCCAAATATTTCAGCCTCCCACGCGCCACCTGCACCGCGGAGGCCCAGGCCCCAGGATCGGCCCCGCCTCCCAGGACCCATAAGGTAGACTTGCGCTCGTTTATGAACAAGCCAGCAGTCTCTCCAAACACCTGCATAATACGCAACAGCCGCGGGCCAGTCCTATCCAGTTGCGTAAGAAAGAATAGCACGTCGTCTGCATTTAATGCAATACGATATGACAGGCCATTGGCCCACTCGAATCCCGACACCTGCGCATCGATCCGCACCCACGCAGCCAGGGGCTCCATAGCCAGGGTGAACAAATAGGGCGACAAAGGGCACCCCTGCCTGGTGCCCCGACCAATGGGGAAGACCGACAAGACAGAGCCCGCCACTCACACAGATGCTGTTATATCAGTGTAGAGTAAAGTCAGATAAGAGAAAAAGCGAGGTCCTAGATTCAATCGGCATAGGAGGGCAAACAAATATTCCCAACTCAGGGAATCGAAGGCTCGATCCATATCCGCAAGCAACAGGGCCGCATGTGAGGAAATTCGATTTTCGATCTTGCTTGTATTTAGCCACCATTTTGTGTTCCACCGCCATTTTGTGTTGCCCTCACTCAGGCAGCACAATAAACAAAGTTTTTCTGCTGATCTCACTGCAACGTGTCAAAATAACCTCCTGCCTCTGTTTACAAGACTGATGTCAGGGACTAGCTAAGTCCACTAATTCCCGTCTGGTCTGACTGATCCCTGTCTCAACTGTCTGTTGGTTCGCACCATTCTTTCCTGACTTCATCTTATCTTCTGGCCTTCGCTATTCTCTACTTGTATTCTCTCATTTCACAACTGTCCTCCAAAGCATACAAATGTGTCCTGCCACCAGCAAATTGAGTTGTAGATACTACCACTGATTAACTTGTGGGGAGGGGTGACAAAAACAGTTGGAAAAGAGGTTTATTTGGGTTACTTGTTTTCAAACTTTTTTCATTGGTTATACCTTGTTTTCAAACTCTTCTTATTGGCTAATCATGTATGCATTGGGAGTGTTCTTGGTGAATCTATGTGCTATAAAAGATTGTGCGCCATGGAGTAAAGTGGCAGTCTCCGAAGAACATACCAGGTGTACTTCTGGGACAACTGTACTTAGCTGCAGCCAATAAACCTGATTGTCTACGCTCAACAGAGTGTCCTGTGTCTCTGTTCAACAAAGCAGGTGAACTCAGGAGATTAAGGCGTACCCTGCGCTGCCAGGCCTAATTCAGCCTGGTTCTTCAAATGGTGCCCTCTATGAGGCGGCTTCAGAGGTAGCGGTTTTGCCTGAAGGTCGTGAGGAACCCCGCAAGAAAATTCTGGAGGAATCGCGAACCACGTCAAGCGACCCCTGTATGTCAAAGTGGTCCGAAGGTCTTTTTCAGCGCGGTTTCTCCTTGCTGACGGTTGCTGACTGCTGCCCTGACTGCCGCCTTGCTTTGGCCCTTTTTGGTGATGTATGGTAATGTGAGACATTAGACGGGCCTCTGTTGGCGTAAGAAGACACTTAGTTAAGTATTGGTGGGTAGCTCCCACAATTTTGTTTGATTTGGGTCTTTGATTCGGCTATTGCAAAAGCCGAAGCCTTGGGGTGAGTACATTTGTGCTGTGTTATTTGATTTAACCCCTTGATGTTTGTGAACAGTCCAGTGAAATAACGATGCCTGGTCTGAGTAAGTTTAGAAAGTTTTGTTGTTTTGGTTGTGATAGGGATTCCCGGCGGGAGGACTCTTGTCCAATTCCTCCGGTTGGAACTATGTGAATCAAATTAGCCGGCTTCCTTGAGGGAATACCTAAATAGGTTTAGGTATAAAAACATATTTCTTCCTTGGTGATTCTGTATCCCCAGGGAATTAAAATATGGACGTAATACATACAAGGATCCTTTGTTCTGCGAAATCTTATTAATGAAGTGTATTTTGGCTTCTTGGACATATAGCAGTCTGTTGGGCTGTTTTTTTTTTTTTGCAGTCTATTGGAACATTATTAAGAAGCGTTTCTTGTAAATATGACTTACAACTAGTATTTACAAATGGCTTGGTTTAAGTATAGTCTGTGGGCTGTCCTTTGTTTCTGTCCTAAGTGTTGATCTGTGGGTTAAATGTGTGTTTCTGTGGGTTAAATATATGTGTTCTGAGTGTTTGACCCATTTCTGTTTATGTCTGAAATGAGCTCAATGTGTGTTTGTGGTTTTTCTTGATGTTTTCAGTCTGTTAAGCAAAATGTCAGTAGAAATTAAATAAAAATCCAGAAATGAACCATGTGATATGCTAAATAGCTATATGTTGCTATATAATTTATAGAGTAAGCAACTATACACATGTACAAACTGTTAAATGCTTAAAAAATTCACATTCACTAGGAATACAATGGCCTCAAAAACGAAATTGTGTGTTTTGTAGAAAAATAAACTTATAGTATTTTTTACTTACATACATTGTATTAGATATTAACAGGCAAACACTTCAGCTTAAGTAAATTGTTGCTGAACTCAAACGCAACACGCATTGATATGTCTTTGTTTGAAAAAAAAAACTGCCACGTGCTCATGTTACAACACTGAGAGACAAGCTTTTATTGTCGCTAAGCAAGCAGCTCTAATAGACAGGAATGTGTACTCAGCCAGGACTTCACCCTCAGTTGAACACGGGTGAAACTTTGCATTTCAAAATGTTGTTTTAAAAAGGTTCCAAAACTAAGGTTCAATATTTTGTAGTACACGAAGACATTTTAATTAAGGGTTTCCTCTCTTTAAGCATTTTTATAAGTTGTGTTGTACTGCATAATGAGGACATTTGTATATGGAATTTCACTTGGCGCAGGCTTTAAAAAACTCATTTTTTCTAAGGATTTGCATGAGATATGTCTAATGTCCAATATCTGCAATTTGTAAAAGTACATTCTGAGGATGATTAATATGTAACACAATTATAGGATATTTATTTTTAAGTGCCCCAAATATCATAGTCAAAATTGGTGCAAAATAGACTATTCAAACAGCATTCTTGCCATTTACATTAGCTTTAAAGTGCCTTAGGCTTCAGTAAATGCATACTAAATTTAGGTATAATACAAATTTGCAGGTTGTTCCCATTTGGGGTTGCTTTTAATGTCTCAGTGAGCCAATGTGCCCAGTGCAGAGGTTTGAGTTTAATATCAAGATTGAAGGTTCTAACTCTAGCTAGACCTACTGAGACGTTCATCCTTTTAAGGTTGATGAACTAAGTACCGTTGCATAGGGTAGTAACAAACATTTTTTCTAAAGCTAGTATGATATGTTATTATGTTCTGCGAATTATTCACAGTAACTGTTTTAATAATCTAAGAATAGAAACAAATTGTAGCCTCTAACAGAAGTAATATATATAACATGTGTTTTTAAATAGGGTTAATTATTGCAGGTTAAAAAGAGTTAGGAAGGCTTTTTGTCTTTGACAGCTTCAGGGTGAGGAAAGAGAGACACGCGAGGCAGATTATGACCTCGAGGTCAGTAAGGTGGGAGTTAGGAGTGAGTGTAAACAGATAAAAAACCATTTGCTTGGAAAAGCTTCTCTGACAAGAAGACATTAACACTATAGGAACCTTGAAAAGTGGCGGGGACCAGGAATGCTGGCAGAGGCTGGATAGCAGCCCAGAAAGTTCTACTGAGGTGTTATTCTTAGCTCTTGGAGGACTGTGCAAGGTCGAGAAGTGCATTCCTGCACGGCGTCGCTCAAAGCAGGGCCTCAAAGGAAGTGATACATTCATATTTCTGCTTTTGAAAAATAATGTCCACGTAGTTGCCTTCATTTAACAAATGTGGCATTAGCCTCAGACAAAAAGTAAGATGAAGCTCTTTCTTAGAATTTTGTGGGCTACATGCCTAGGTAAAAACGATCAGAGTGTCTGTGAAAATGTTTTCCTTTTAGACAGTTAAAATTAAGGTGGCTTAACATGCTTACATGTTTTAGTCATTGCAAAGTTGACAAGATGGTTACAGTTAAGTACCACTAGGTCTGTATTTTTTTATTTTTTGTGTTTTGTTAATGTGCGTTATGTTTTGTCTCCTGATTAAAAGTTATAGTTGATATTTTTGTGTGTTATGTGAAGTGTTTTTCTTTTGTGTGTTGTGTATTTTTTTGCTTCTGTCCACAGATCATTCATGGATTGTTCTGGGTGGTTCGAGGGCTGACAAGACTACAGTTGGACACGTGAGTTGGTTTGACGAAGATGTCAGTTGTGAAGGAATAATGGTGAAATGAGCACCCTGAATGGCTATAGGCAGGAAATCAGGGTGAGAGAAGACTAGAAAGGACTAAGAATGTTACAGTAGGTGAAGAGGAGTAGTGAAAAAAACAGGGGTTAACAGCCAACGAAACAGCAATGGTCCATATCATGAGGTGGTGGAACGAGTGTTCCATATGTCCCTGTGGGACCTAATCAATGTGCAAATTGCAAAAAGGAGGGTGCTGTCAGCTGTGTGTTGAAACAGATGTGTTTTTGCATAACTTCTTTGGAAAGAAATGTTTGTGTTTATTTTTGTGCAGCCTGACAAATTAAGCAGGCCAGAATATTAGTTGTTGAGTTGCAGGTTCATTGTGCATAAAGTACATGACATAGTGTTGTGCGTCACCGTCCATTTACATATGATATTGAAATTTCTCTATGCTTTCTGTGCTTGGTATACAGCAAGTATACCTGATGGCTTGGCGTGTGTGTTTTTATTTTATGCACGTTTTTTTTTGTTTTTGCGTTGTGTTTACGCTTTTGCTTTTAATACTGTTACAAGCTCCCCTGTGTTGTGAGGGGATGGTCATGACGATGCCCATCGCTACGCAACAGTTGGTTGGACTTGTTCTGGTTACTAAATTTCACAGATATGATATTTCATGCTGTGAACATGATAGACAACACTTCACCAGTGCATGTCTATTTGGCTATAATGGTATTGAAAAAAATAAACAGAAGAGATATACAGGATTAGAAGTGTGTCACCTGCAGTTAGTCATGTTACTGCTCTTTCCTTTAAGGGACGAGCAGCCTAGATTGATGTTCCCTGATTAGACCCTAAGGATGAACTATAAATCTGTGGCTCTTGCTAAAGGTGACCTAACTTTCCTTATGATATTGCACTTCTACATGTAGTCATAAGAGACACCAAGAGTTTCTTATTTGCTGTCCTGAGTAGCAGGATTGTGATTTTAAGTGGGTATAGTGCCCCCTCCGGACAGGTGACTAGGGAAAGGAAAAATTGTAGATCAGACACCAGAGACCTGAGAATTATTAGACTAGGGTGACAGGTATTCTCAGTGATCATGAGGAGATATTGTTTAGCCTGTGTATTGCATGGTGCACTTGCTGCACAATTATTAAAGGGAGGTATCTGCATGCCCCTGATAATTTGTATCATGCGTTTCCTCTTTTGAGGTGTTCTAGATAAGGAATGTAGGAACACACAGATGTAGTAATTTAAGAGATGTTTATCCCATTAGAAAATCATGAAATGAATATTTGTAAATCGATAAGGGACTGGCCTATCTGTAAAACTGGTGCCACTTTGAACCACGTCCAGTTTTACTAATGATACCAGAATGTTTAATTGATTGGTTATTGAATTTGCCTTTTGGATTGCCCTCCTTTATATCTGTCCTACCTCATGAGCACTTTTTCTTTTTTCACCCCCCCCTTGGAGCAACATCTTTTTCTATTAGGAGCATTTAATATGGTGATCTGTTCTAAAAGTCTTTTAGTTTTCTCTGGTCTGTATCATACCCTGTTCTCCTCAGGTTTTGAGCTGATCATGCATCTAAACTGACACATTTTCACTCTGACTCCTGCAGTCCCGCATTTTGGTGGGTCAGCACTGATTACAGCTCAGGCTACTGCTGCCATACCTTTTTGATGGAGCACTGTTCACACACATGTTGTGACTGATAAAGGAGAGACTGCAACATGGTCAATCTCCTTGTGGCTTAATTATATTGAGATTGGATACAGACTGTCATGTAGCAGATCCTATAGGCTGGCACACTGTGTGTTTGAGTGTTAGTATGAGTTACTGTGATACATTTGGCTGGCTGTCACTCTTAGGGTCTTGAGATGATCAGTGCTGCCTTCTTTAATAGGCACCTACTCTGAAATTGATTCTGGGCTTAACTTCACCTCAGAGAGCTACTTTGAAGGTACTGGCAAGCTACCAGTGGCTCCCGAGCAACTCGTTGGAGACCCCTGGACTAGAAGTACTGCCTTTGAGAATGACAGTGTATTCTAGATCAGAGTTGTCCCATGGCATATGGTCACTCCCTCGCAGATTGCAGGCCACCTGCCTGCAGTCCTATTGCTAAATACAATGAACTGTTTTTATACTAAACTGAAGGAAACTAACAACTGTGTCACATTCCCTACGTCACTAGATACTGCGGGAATTAAGTCATAATAACCTGCAGAACATTGATTTAAGCCTAATTCCCATCAGTGACAGCTACAGATGAAAGACGGACGTCTTGGACCTACAGTCCCAGCACCCAGACAGTAGCAAGGCTGGACAGCGATCGCCAGCGCGCCATCAATGGTATCTCCAAAGCATCGTACTTGCTCCATCAGACGGCATTGGACATCACAAAACCAGAGTTTCAGTGTAAAAGAGCGAAAGAGAAGGATCCCTGTTGCTGATAGCAGGGCTGGTTTGAGGCTTCAGTTTTCTACCTGTCATGTGCTGGTAACCTCTGACAGTGTGCAGTCCCTTGAGCCCCTTGGCCTGAGTTTTGGTCAACCCCCCTCTTTTCTTTGCTCCAACAGAATGGCAGTGCACCGGAGGATTTAAGGCACTACATGATGAAAGGAAAATTAAATGAAAGAGCAGCCCGAACATCCTCTGACACTGAATAGCGAGTGTTGGAGTCTGAAAGTGTTGCTGAGCATGAAAGTCTGTTGCTCTTTCCAATTAATAGTCTTGGATCTGCACGAGATGATCTGTGCCCATGACCAACGAAGAGCACAATATCTGTAGTGCCTGCCGCAGAGAAAATATATTGGTGCACTGCCTTGAGACATTGAGACTTTCGAGTGAGCTGTGAGTGTTTGCCAGGAGGGCACTCCAACAGATACTGAGAAGCACTATTTTCATGGAAGGTCTGAATGAAGAGGCCCAATGCGGAAGAAAACAACAGAAGCAGATTTGATTGACGATAGAAGCCTACCAGAGAGGCTTAGAACGGACTTTGGCATAGTTATGGTTGCACAAGGGGTTCCCGTGCAATTGCATAGAATGGGTGTTAGGAGACTGATTCTTATTGTTTTGCTGGCATTGTTTTAGAGTAGTATTCTGTTTAGTAAAAGCAGAATGAAGTCTATCCTCTGTTGAAGAGTATCCCCATTTCACCTGAGAGCATTGATAAGGATCGCCACTGTTTCACCTGAGTATACAATAGTCACTGAAATGCATAAGAGCCCTGAAAAGGTTCGCTAAATAATTTTAGGATTTGCTTTTGCCTAGGGTTGTGAAAAAATGATAATCCCGTTTGTAATAGTGGTCATTACTTTCTTCTGCTATCTGAATGTTAATTATGACCCGATGCTTTGTTCTCTTTGTATCCCTGTTGATAGCTTAGATATACCTGCTTAAATGAAATGTGTAGAATGGAAAATGCTCACCTAGCAATGAATTAGGATTTGCCTGAGTAATGGCAAAAGGAGGGTCTGAGGAAATTCGATTTTCGATCTTGCTTGTATTTAGCCACCATTTTGTGTTCCACCGCCATTTTGTGTTGCCCTCACTCAGGCAGCACAATAAACGAAGTTTTTCTGCTGATCTCACTGCAACGTGTCAAAATAACCTCCTGCCTCTGTTTACGAGACTGATGTCAGGGACTAGCTAAGTCCACTCATTCCCGTCTGGTCCGACTGATCCCTGTCTCAACTGTCTGTTGGTTCGCACCATTCTTTCCTGACTTTATCTTATCTTCTGGCCTTCGCTATTCTCTACTTGTATTCTCTCATTTCACAACTGTCCTCCAAAGCATACAAATGTGTCCTGCCACCTGCAAGTTGAGTTGTAGATACTACCACAGATTAACTTGTGGGGAGGGGTGACAAAAACAGTTGGAAAAGAGGTTTATTTGGGTTACTTGATATCTTGTTTTCAAACTTTTTTCATTGGTTATACCTTGTTTTCAAACTCTTCTCATTGGCTAATCATGTATGCATTGGGAGTGTTCTTGGTGAATCTATGTTCTATAAAAGATTGTGCGCCATGGAGTAAAGTGGCAGTCTCCTAAGAACATACCAGGTGTACTTCTGGGACAACTGTACTTATCTGCAGCTAATAAACCTGATCTTCTACGCTCAACAGAGTGTCCTGTGTCTCTGTTCAACAAAGCAGGTGAACTCAGGAGATTAAGGCGTACCCTGCACTGCCAGGACTAAATCAGCCTGGTTCTTCACATGTACCCCAAGAATGCCGGGCGCCGCGATAGCCGCATGCGCCCTGCGTATATTATGACGAGTCGCCCGCCGGGGCATAAACCCGGCCTGGTCGGGATGTACAAGAGACGAAATGTGAGGACGGAGACGATTGGCCAACGCCTTGGCCAAGACTTTAGCCTCTACGTTAAGAAGGGAAATGGGACAATAGGATGTGTGGTGCTCAGGAGGTCGGCCGGGTTTGTGAAATACCACCACCTCAGCGTGCCGCCAGTCTCTGGGCAACCTGCCCACCTCCCTGGCCTCTTCCACCACCCTGCAATAATGAGGGCCAAACTGCTGGGAGTATCGCTTGAAAAATTATTTCGGGAATCCGTTGGGACCCGGCGCTTTACCCGGCTGCAGCTCCTGAAGAGCGGAATTCAGTTCATCGACCGAGAACGGACGATCAAGGTCTGCACTCACCTCATCAGTCAGGGTCCTGGGAGGTAGGTCATCTAAAAATCGGGCAATAACCTCTGCCGGCAAACACTCTCGAGGTGCATTAAGGTCCGCGTAATAGTCAGCGAAGCTCTATGCAATGGCCGACAGGTCTGATATCGGCACTCCATCGGGTCCAACTACGCCCGGAAGGATAAGGGACTTCGTCGCCCCTTGACACAGTCCCCACTACTACTGCGCGCTTCTAGATCCAAAATCTTCGCCTCCGCCCGCACAAGTAAGTCCCTGCGGGCCCTGCGGGCCACGGCACAGAAGGAGAAATCAACCCCACAGAGCGTGGGCTTCATCGCCTCCCACAGAGACGCCACCGCCGACACCGCCCCCACATTTTGCTGCAAATAATGATCTATGGTGTCTCCCATGTGTTCCTTGTATTGCGCCTGCTGGAGATTCCACACAGAAAGACGCCACCGGAATGGTCCTCGCATAGGGCCCGCACTCAGCGTAATGGCGACCGGCGAGTGATCAGAGAGCCCCCGGGGGAGAATATCGGCCTCCACCACCCTGCCCGCGTCGCCCCGAGACACAAAAATACAATCGATACGAGAGAGGGAGTCGTGGACCGCCGAGAGGTAGGTGAATCCCAGAGTCCTGCCATGCAACCGACGCCAAGGGTCATCCCACTCTTGGCCCATTACCAGGGGGTGAAGTTTGGTGGAAGTGCCACCAGCCGGGGCCCCATCGGGCCTCCGCCTGTCTAGAGCCAGGTCCAGCACATCATTCCAATCCCCGCCAACCACCGCTAGCCCCTTCGGGATATCTGCCCACACAGTCACCAACTTCTCAACGAAACCCCAGGACAGCGGCGGTGGGGCGTACACGCTCCCAAAGGTCACAGGCTCACCCCACAATTCCCCTTGTAGAAAGAGATATCTGCCCTGTGTATCGCTCCACACTCTAACATGCATGTAGGGAACTCGTTTATGAACCAGAACTGCCACTCCCCGTGAACCCCGCACAAAGCCTGCATGGAGCACCTGGACATATCCAAAACGTTGAAAGCACAGCGCCTTCGTCCCCATGAGGTGCGTCTCTTGGAGCATCAGAATATCCGCACCAGCGCACTTAGCCTGCTTAAGGATAGCGCCGCGCTTAATCTTATCCATCGCCCCTCTGATATTCCAGCTCAAGATGCGCAGGGACCCCGAGGAACCCAGTAATTTACCCGGATTGGCGGCCATAACAGAGCATCAGTAACCAGACAAGCCCCAGCTGCTCCGGACATGACCCGCAGTGCAACCCCAACCCACGCATGGACAGTGCGATAAGAAAACAACAACAACTCCCAATGCAACCCCCGTAACCCCTTCCCCCCACCCCGTACCTCGAAAACAGAGAAGTACCTGTCGCGGCAGGCAGTGTCAGCAGACCCCAACAGGGGGTGCCACCCCACCCCCACCAATGGATCCCTAAACTACCACCCATCATCCCCTGATCTCCATCCCTTCTTGGTGTAACCAACCGGGATGACAGCCCATACAGGGCTCCCCTGACCGCTAGAAATATGCCCAAGAGACATGAATGTACATATAAAGGAAGAAATCAGTCTGACGGAGCCGTCGGATCCAATGTCGACCCCTCGCCCGTCAGTGCACCCCCGGTCCTGGATCGCCTCCTGGACCTGGAGTGGCGAGACTTCTTCACCCGGCCACCAGGCCCGCCCCTGGTCACCCCGCTCGAGGAAGAGTCAGATTCCTTCCCTGGCGGAGAGTGAGGGCCGCAGCCGCACCGTCTCATCCGTCCAACTAAAAACCTCCTCCGGGGAGTATGTGCGGGAGCGGTAGACAACCCGCAGCCGGGCCGGGTAAAGTAACGCCTAGGGAAGCTTGAGTTCCCACAGGAAGGCCTTGGCTGCAAGAAAAGACTGCCGCAGTTGCTGAGTTTGTTTCGTATAGTCCGGGAATATGAGGATATGGGCTTTGTTAAATTGCAAGGGTTCGTGGGCTCTGGCCTGCTTAAGGATCACATCCCGATCATGGTAATTAAGTAGTTTTGCAATCACTGGCCACGGCCTGGCCCCGGGGGGAGGCTTCTGCATCAGGGCTCTATGCGCCCTCTCAACCACAAAGCATTTGGAGAGGGAGTCAGTAGGTAGCCAGCTCTCTAGCCACCGAGTAAGAAACACCTCCATGTTCCCAGACTCGCATCCTTCCGGAAAGCCAACAAAGCGAAGGATATTATGACGGGCCCTTCCCTCCGCATCCTCGACCCTGGAAGCCAGGCCCCGCTGGGTAGTCTCTAGAGACGCCACTCGTTGCTGCAGGGTAGTCACCACATCCTCTACCCCCGAGATCTGGGTTTCGGTTTCCGTGATTCGCGCCACAGCATTACGCAGGTCCTGGCGCAGCAGCATGACATCGGAACCCACTGCCCCTATTTTGGCATCCAGGGCATCTCTGGATTGGGTGATAGCCGCCAGGAGGGCAGCATTGTCCGGCACCACACCGGGGGCCCCAGCCACCGCCCCGGCAGGACCCCCCGGGCCCGCATATTTATCTAACGTGCTCTGTTTGGAAGGCCCTACACCGGGTTTGTCCCTCGTCATGGTGAGGCAGGCAGACCCCCGCAGTCTTACTGCCCTCGAGAAGGCGCCGCTCCCACGGACCGCACCGGGGCTCCGTATATAGCGCAGGGCGATGCTGCAGACCGATCTTGGGCCACGCAGC
Organism: Triturus cristatus; assembly: GCF_964204655.1. Classification (NCBI taxonomy): domain Eukaryota; kingdom Metazoa; phylum Chordata; class Amphibia; order Caudata; family Salamandridae; genus Triturus; species Triturus cristatus. The sequence continues at coordinate 391,098,873 of NC_140584.1, forward strand.
TCGATCTAACTGCCGATGCGGCTGTCCGGGAGCCCCCGCCGAGCAATCCCAGCCAACGCGGGCCACGAGAGTCCCCCGGGGGCACTGCAGAATATCCACCCAGGCCCCGGATGTCACTGCGCTCTCCGGGCCCGAGACCTCAATGGGACCCGCACCCGGCCTCACGCATGCCCCAGGGAACAGGCAGGATGCACCCCCAGGCGTTCCACGGGGCGCCGCGGGCGCCACACGCCACACACTGGCACCCCCACGCACTCCAGCACCCCCACGCGGGCCGACAGCACCGCCGGACCCCCAGGTGGACCCAGATCGGCGGGGGGACCAGGTCCGGCCACAGGGAGCAGATTCACTCACCCCGCACCTCTCCCGGTATCGCCGCAGCCGGACTTGGCTGCCGAGTCCCAGGCGCAGTCACCAGTAGTCACGGCAGTCCAGGGCGCAGGGCAAAGACCCACCCATGAGTCACATCAGCCAGGCCCGCTTCTGTCTCCCGAGCCCAGCATCAGGTCCCGGCCTCGCCAGGGCCAAGCCAGCCGTGCACACGAGTAGGCGACCATTAGCCTGCACACATCGGACCTCACGCAGGCCCAGGAGCTCCCCGGCCGCGGGCCCAAGATGGCGTCGTCCCCCACGAGCACCGCAGTGCTCCACAGCTCTCTTCCCCTCGTGGACCGACTGTCTGTCGATTGCCGGGGGGGGCCCTCACAGGATATCAGCCTCCACCTGCGGGAAATCCCAAGCAGCGCCCCAGGCAGAGGGCCTCTCCACCTCTCTACCGCCGCCACACCGCCGCGGGATTTTGCCAGCCGGTCCGTAGCCGAGGCCGCGGCTTCAACGGCGCCCCCAGCCAGACCCGTCTCCATCACCGGGCACCGATCCGGACCCCAGATCGCGGGATATTGCAGCACAGTGGTTCCCACACTTCAGGTGTGGCAGGCGGGACGTCGTTTGGCCAGGGGAGCAGGATAATAGCAGGATAGATGATGGGCTGGACGGAGCTCACTTAGAAGCCGTCCGCCATGCTGGCTTGCTAAGCCACGCCCCCCACTTCTATCTTTCATACTTACACGTAAGTTCTTTTTAGATATTTCACACTGTTTACAACTTTTCCATTGGAGGTATTTTAATGTGAAGCAGGTGCTTTGTTTTCTGTTTCAATTTAGATGTTTATTTGTTGGTAGATTGTAGTGGTAGAGTTTGTTAGGATTATTTTTACTTGCTACTGGGTTGAGTTTACTTTGTTAGATCTTTTTGTTGGGTGGTTATAGTTGTTTTTTCTGGCAGCTTATCACTTTTAAAAGTCGTAGTACTTTCTTTTAGGAAGTACATGTAAAGAGATAGAACTTGGAGAGTGTTTTAATAAATATTTGCTATTTTACATGTGAGTTTATTTACAAGCATGTTTTATTTTAAATATAAGTTTTACTTACTTTGTTAGGTAGTTGTGGAGATGTATCGGTGTGGGATGTACTGGAGGTAATAGTAGAGATAGTTGGCCCCCAAGGACCTTCAGGAGTCAAGGGGACTAAGGGTCAGATGTACGACCATTTCATTTAGCACTTTGCAATTTGCGACACATTGCAAATTGCAAATTACGAGGCACTAAATAAAATGTACAACAGTGTGTTTGACACTGTTTGCGATTCCCAATGGTGTTGCAAATTGCGAGGCTCATTAATATTAATGAGCCTCTCATAATTTGCGAGCCCATTGGGAATGCCAGCCCACCCAGGGATGGTGGCCTGCTGGGCTCAGCAGACCACCATGTCTGGGACTGCTTTTAAATAAAACAGTTTTTTTTTTAATGCAGCCCATTTTCCTTAAAGGACAATGGGATGCATTTTAAAAAAAAACAATGAAATGTTTTCGTTTAATTTTTTAAGGGCACTGCCTGCCCTTAAAAAATTAATGTGCATGCATTTGCAAAGGGGAAGGGTTCCCCTGGGGACCCCTTCGCATTTGCAATGCATTACCACCTACTTGAAGTAGGTCGGAATTGTGAGTGTTTTGCAACTGCAATTACGGTCACCAAACATTTGTACATGGTTTTGAGACTCACTATTTGGTAGGGAATGCCCCTTCCAAACAGCAAAACGCAAAACCTATTTAGCGAGTCGCAAAGAAATTGCAATTGCTAAATGGGCTTTGTACATGTTTCTGCATGGGCAAATGGGTTCTCAAACCCATTTGCACATGCAAAAACAGGTCATACATCTGGCCCTAAATCCCCCAACTAGTAGTGTGCCAGGAGGTGTGTTTGCAGAATAGTAGTGAAAAAGGTCGGGCCTCTGGTGTCTTGTCGGCTGGTCTTTTAAAAAAACAAATGTTTTATTAGGGAGGGGGGCCCTTCCCTGGGCTGATTTGGTCCACGGAGACCCTATCCTTAGGGGCCAGGCCTTTTTGGAATGGGGAGAGGAGCCCAGCATCTTTTTTAGAGGAGGGGTCAGGCGACCCTTATCCTTGGACTTATTTCAGCCCCTGGTACCCCATTCCGCCGGACACATGCTCGACCTCCATCTTCTCCGCCAGCAACCACGTCACCTTCAGCCACACCACCAAACTCCTCTGGACCGACCACCGCTGCATCCACTTCACCTTCGAGAAACCCCCCACGCACCACCACCCACAACGGAGCCCCTGCCGCAGCTAGAACAAGGTCACTGAAGACCAGCTAATCACCACCCTCTCCCGAAACCCACCAACCGACACCGCCAACACTGCCCGCAACCTCAGGCAATGGATCGACGACTGCGCCAACACTCTCGCCCCGATCAAGAAACCCTCAAACAGACGCACCAACAGAAAAGCCATCTGGTTCACCGCCGACCTCCAGGCATCCAAGCAGACCTGCTGAAGACTCGAGAAGAAGTGGCATCACGAACAGACACCGGACAGCAATGCAGCTCACAAGAACGCCATCCGCAGACACCACCAACTCAACCGAACCGCCAAAAGGACCTCCTTCAAGGAACGCATCAACAACAATGCACACAGCAGCAAAGAGCTCTTCAACATCGTGAAGAAACTCTCCAACCCCAGCTCCAACTCCAAGAACATCCTGCCATCGCAAGACCTCTGCGACTCCCTAGCCACCTTCTTTCGCCGCAAGATTGCAGACATCCATGACAGCTTCAACAACCAGGCCCCCCAGACAGCCACCGACACCTCAGACTCACCGCCCCCAACCACACCGACCTCCTGCTCTCCTGGACCCACGTCAACGACGACGACACCATCAAAATCATGAACACCATCCACTCCGGCTCACCATCCGACCCCTGCCCGCACCACATCTTCAACAAAGCAAGCTCCACCATTGCACCCCATCTCTGGAAGATCGTGAACAACTCCTTCAAGACCGCCACCTTCCCGGAGGGCTGGAAGCACGCCGAGATCAACACCTAACTCAACAAACCCAAGGCAGACCCAAAGGACCTCAAGAACTTCTGGCCCATCTCCCTACTCCCGTTCCTGGCAAAAGTCACCGAGAAGATTGTCAACAGGCAACTGGCCCGCTTCCTCGAAGAGAACAACACCCTGGACCGTCCCAATCAGGATTTCACAGCAAACACAGCACCAAAACTGCCCTCATCGCCACCACCGATGACTTCAGGACCCTGCTGGACAACCCAGAAATGGTGGCCCTCATCCTCCTAGACCTTTCGGCCGCCTTCGACACCGTCTGCCACCACACCCTTTGCACACGCCTCCACAACGCAGGGATCTGCGACAAAGCCCTGGACTGGCCCACCTCCGTCCTCAACGGCAGAACCCAAAGTGTCCGCCTCCCTCCATTCCGATCTGAAGCCACCAAGATCATCTGCGGCGTACCCCAAGGATCATCCCTCAGCCGGACACTTGTCAACATCTACATGGCACCGCTCACCAACATCCAGCCTGATCGCATGACCTCAACATCATCTCATATGCCAACGACACCCAGCTGATCCGCTCCCTCACCAAGGTCCCCACCACCGCCAAAACCAGCCTCCACGAAGGAATGAAGGCCGTTGCCAAATGGATGAAGAACAGCCACCTGAAATTTAACTCGGACAAGATGGAGGTCCTCATCCTCAGCTCCAACCCCGCCTCCTGGGACGACTCCTGGTGGCCGGCCACACTGGGAGCTGCACCGACACCAACCAACCACGCACGCAACCTGGGGTTCATCCTAGACTCATCAGTATCAATGACCCAGCAAGTCAACCCTGTTTCCTCCTCCTGCTTCAACACCCTCCACAAGCTCCGCAAGATCTACAGATGGATCCCCACTGGAACCAAAAGGACGGTGACCCAGGCCCTCGTCAGCAGCAGACTGGACTACGGCAACGCCCTCTACACTGGAACCACGGCCAAACTTCAGAAACGACTACAACGCATACAGAACACCTCTGCACACCTCATCCTCGACATTCCCCACCACAGCCACATCACAGCCCACCTGAGAGACCTGCACTGGCTCCCCGTCAACAAGAGGATCACCTTAAAGCTCCTCATCCATGCTCACAAGGCACTCCACAACACCGGACCAGCATACCTCAACTAACAACTCACCTTCTACACCCCGAACCACCAGCTTCGCTCCGCTGACCTCGCCACTGTTCCACGCATCCGCAGAACGACCGCCGGTGGCAGATCATTCTCCCACCTCTCCGCCAAGACATGGAACACCCTCCCCATCCACCTGCGGCAGACCCAGGACCTGCTGGCCTTCAGGAGACTTCTCAAGACCTGGCTGTTAGAGCAGTAGCAGCACCCCCCAGCTCCTTGAGACCCTCACGGGTGAGTAGTGCGCTTTACAAATGTTTGATTGATTGATTGATTCCCCAGGGCCTGGCATACTTATAATCGGGGAGGAGAGCCATGTGGCCGCCCTGCCGTGGCCAACTATGGCCCCATTGACCCGAACCCCGGGGCCCGGCCATTTACAGATGGGGAGGGGTGCTGCTTGGCTCCCCTCCCTTGACCAAATTTGGACCTGGGGAACCCAATCACCTGGGGCCTGGCCATCTTAAAGTTGGTACCTCCAGGACACCCACTCTCCACTGGGACCACGGGTGGAGCCTGAAGGCCCCTATGGTCCCTGTCGGCTCCCCACCTCCAGCTGGAGCCGGCATTGCATTCACACAGGGAGCTGTTGGAAAAGCAGCTCCCTGTGTGAGAAAGCAATTCTGCTCTGCTTTAAGCAAGCAAGAACATTTTTAATACTCCTGCTTCCTGGAAGCAGAGTGCTTGCTGTGGCTTGGTGGGAGCAGTGAAGCTCAGCTGCATTTCTAGCAGCTCCCTGTGTGCAGCAGCAATGCCGGATCCTGCAGAAGACAGGTAGCCTGCTGGGACTGACGGGGCCTTGAGGTTCCCCCCACTGTCCCCATCCTGCACACTGGGTGCCCTGAGTCGGAGCAGGACACCTAGGGACACATAGCCAGCGGATGGGGTCCTCTGGGCTGAAATCAGACCGGGGATGGGGTCTGCGCAGTGTCCCTCCTCCATTACATTTTGGCTGCCCCAAGGGATGGGGTCTCCGGGCCGATATCAGCCCAGGAGGGAGGCACACAGGCCCCCCCCCCAGTGTTCTTTTTAGCCCCATGCACCAACACCTCCCCAGGGCTTTATTGAAAATAAGGAGGGGGCCATGGGAACTCCCCTCCATTGGGCTCCAAGAGCCCCAGGGACCGTCACCTCCCCATGGTATATTAAATTAAAGGAAGGGTGGTGCCCAGACCCCCTCAGGGGCTTAACCTCCTCGGGCCCTGGAGCCCACCAACTCTCCGGGGTCTAAAAACTGTAAAAACAGGGAGTGGGGCCGTGTGGCCCCCCTCTTGGGCTTTATACGGCCCGAGGACCACCACCTCCACTGGCCGGCCCATGCACAGATAAGGAGGGGGCACGCAGCCCTCCTCTTAGACCTAATAATAGCTCTGGGGACCACCACCCCTCAGGGCCAGCTATTGCTACGTCCCGGGATATCCACACCAGGGACATAGCTGTTTACTTTAGCTTGGGGGGAGCTTTTACAGGTCCCACTAAGCAAAAGCAAACACTCCAGCTTGCTGCAAGTGGAGGTTTCATATCTCTCCCAGCCCACAACATGCAGGCAGGGAAAGAGATGAAGTCATTGCTCTAGCATGCAGGAAGCTGCATTGCCAGCATAAAACAGCTACAATAAGATACATCAATCAATATTTGAGCTATTAAACCACATTCCTTTGACATGACATTTTACTTGATATTCTATTAAATCAAAGAGACATAATTCAGGAATATAATTTAGGAATACAGGATTACCATAATGTTCTTTATAGACCTTAACAGAGCATATTTGTAATTGGCATGCCTAATTCTCTGTAAGTGGTTAAAGTGGTTACCTTGAAACATACTACTTACTCAATTTTACACACCTTTCGGTGCAAAAGTATTGGTTTCACATCATGTTGAAGCAAGTCTGTCAGAAAACAGGCAGCATTCAAAGTCAAGGGCATTTTTTATGAAATTTGAACAGGTTTGGGATAGTAGCCATACCTGTAGAAACAGCTCAATACTATTGCAGTGGTACATGGAATAACGCTTTCTCCATCACTCCATCCTCTGAGTTGAGATTGTAGTGTCAGCTGTTCTGCAGTCCTCTAAAGAGAGTGGAGGTTCAAACCATGGTTAGCAGACAGTGGGTAAACAGGGGATTCTAACCAGAATTGATACCGGTTATGCTCTCAGGATGCCCCACTTGGACTCTGCAATGGAAAACATTCTTCAATTACATCATTGCATTGCTATTACCAACATTAAGATATATCCTCTTTACTTACCTGTATAATAAACAGTCATGAAACATAAGTAATATGTTGATTGGTTTTGTCTTCAGGAATGTCTTTCAAGTTCACAGGAGTGTTGTCAGCAGATCTTTTTATTAAAACCGCGTATTTGCTTGAGCTAGCAGAAGGGCGGGTCACGCTTTTGAAGTAAGCCTACGTTTGGTGCAGTAATGTCATTTAGCAACAAGTCAATCATTAAATTACGTATTTTGGAACCATTTTATAAAAACACAGCACAATAAAAATCATGAATTAAAATAAAATATGCAAACCAAAGTTCTTTTTAAGATTAAAGCTGGCAGAAAGTACAGTATATTTTGATTTCGTGACCTCTCATATCTCAGTAGGAGTGCTTACAAGATTTCCTGAGAAAAAGATATATACATAATTTGACATTAGAAGTTTAAAAAATGCCTGCCTGGATTCCCTATGTCATTTTTATATTTTAGGGAATGTCATTCTTGCAGAAGCAAAAAAAAACATTTTAGAAGAAGATGATTGGGAAGACGCATTATCACAGGGTTGTCACACTGTTTTTATTTCGGGAGCCCTCATTTTAGGGAAACTGAGTAAACTCACAGTCAACCCTAAAGCGTTCTGGGGGTAAAGCTTATAAGCACAGCGCAGGTACAATTCTATATATACCAAGGGAACATTAATGGGAAGATATGCCCAGAATTAATTTGAGTAATTTGGCCATTTTTAAATCTAATGATTGAGTGGACAATAACATGGAGCTCAGATGCAGATGTTATCTTACACAAACAATGGAATCCAAGTGGGGTGTGGTTTATCGCACTCCTAGGTATGTTCCGTGTAATCTACTTCATTTAAGTGGTGGGTGACGTACTGGTAAACCCTTCTGGGCACAAGGATAAATAACAAATGACAACCAGCGTTATCTCCCGTAAGAGTAACGTCTCCAAGTAGGCACACCTTGATTGAAATATCAACAAAATTCCATGGAAAGTCTTGAACTTGCTTTTGTTTGATTGCTTAATTTCATTTGATTTAATTCCATGCTATTGTATTCATAGTACATGGTAACTCATGTATTTCATTTCACATTTGTTCTGCCCAATGCATTTCGGGCTAAGCCCTTCTTCAGGGGACTTTGATTCTGAAAGTATAAACAATGGTATATTTGTAAACAAATGTGGACAAAAACGTGTAAATACCATCACGCGAAGCGTTGGTAAAACAAGTGGATGAACGACCGAAATATACGATTAAAAAACGTGAAATCTACAGTTGCTGTACATTTCAATGAACTCAATCACAACTCCAGTCAGCTATGTTTCTGTATCTTAGAACAAGTGCCACTATTACCTGGAAGAGATAACTCACAACACTTACTAAGGAGAGAATCCTTTTGGATAAATCATCTGTCGACGTTACAACCAAAAGGTTTAAACGAACGTTTGGACCTTGGTTGTTTTTTATAGTGCTAAACCGAGAGTATTACAGTGAGCCACATGACTGTATTTACATGTGCTAATCCATCATACGATGTCTATAATCTGTATTTATACATATCCTCTATACTTATTCGTTTTTTCGAAATTGACAACAATATATCACTCTTCTGAAATGCTGTTTAATTGGCGATTAATTGTTTTATGTTATTAGGTTATTTCAGAAAACATTGTATCAGCACGTAGATATGGGCATTCATGTTTTATCGTCATTCTAAATGTTGTGTATTATGGGACAAGCACCTAATCATTTCGGATTGCTTTCCGATTTAGAATCAGAATTAATTGTCACCTTCACATAACTTTATTGCACACCGTCCGCAGAGATCACATTAAGCTGATTTTCGTCGTCTACTTTTCATTTCTTTTCACTCATTTCGTTGAGCACAATCGACACTCAGAGTACGTCTTCACTATTCATTAATCACGTGATTTTTTTAATACGGTTCACTGTGTGACATGGAATACTAACGCACAGAACACGGAGATTATTGGCGCGTCTGAATAACAGTTGACGGTAAGCGAGTACGCGGTCTTCCGCTCCTCGTTACTCTTCACAATTTTGATACCACAGTAATAATTGCGCTTTATTCACAGGTTACTTTGTCAACTTTGGACCGCAGCGTTTACCTGATGAAAGCTTTTTCATTATTAGAACAAACTAACTGTCCTTTAAGGTCAGTCGTTTACACAATTTTTTACCCTCACTCGAGCTTGTTTTAATTACTAACCATCCATCATAGGCACCACTTCACGGACTAACTCACCATTAGAAAACAGCTACACGGGAAAATCTAGCATGTCACTAAAGTTCAGCATACCACCTGGGTTTTAACACACCGGTGAATCGTACAATCGCAGGAGACAGCTTTTTCAGTACACGTTTGCTCAGGAGTTTGACAGTCACGTAAGAACTCCCTCGATCAAACACACAATTTCGAGCACCATTAACAAAACAAAAATCACCAATAAACTGTAACTGCTACCATTTTGACAACACGGTCCGAGTTCGGTCGTTCATCCACTTGTTTTACTAACGCTTCGCGTGATGGTATTTACACGTTGTTGTCCACATTTGGTTACAAATGTACCATTGTTTATACTTTCAGACTCAAAGACCCCTGAAGAAGGGCTTAGCCCGAAATGCATTGGGCAGAACAAATGTGAAATGAAATACACGAGTTACCATGTACTATGAATACAATAGCATGGAATTAAATCAAATGAAATTAAACAATCAAACAAAAGCAAGTTCAAGACTTTTCATGGAATTTTGTTGATATTTCAATCAAGGCGTGCCTACTTGGAGACGTTACTCTTACGGGAGATAACGCTTGTTGTCATCTTACACAAAGAACCACAATCATACTAGGTTATGCATCGAACACCCTCCAGTTTTACTACATTAGACAGAATACAGATGGTGAGGGAAACTGACACATTAATCCATACAGAAATTCACAAGGCTAATGAATCCATGGTTTACTATTTGCTAAGTATTGCATTTGTTCTTCGTTATGGCAAATGGAACTATAAGTGGAATCCAGGAGACCCAGAAATCTTTTGAAAAATATTTTACTCCACTTGTAATTTATACACATTAATATATATCATAGACCTGCCTCATAGCTCACTGAGGTGAAGATTTCAGCATTATAAATTTTAAAGATGAATGGTATGTGAATGCTTTCATGGGGGCATATTATTAAGACAGGCGATAAAATTATCGCCGCTTTAGCGGCAGAAAGCTTCCGCTAAAGCAGCGATAATGGGCTTGATAATATGCTCTATGGAATTCCAATTGAAGTTCAGGTTAGATGTCCTTCACATCTAACATGGGCTTCAATTGGAATTCCATAGAGCATATTATCAAGCTCATTATCGCCGTTTTAGCGGCAGTTTTCTGCCGCTAAAGCGGCGATAATTTTATCGCCTGTCTTGACAATATACCCCATGATTCTTAGTCGAGCTAAAAATACTCCCATGTGTCTTGACCATTTTTAAGAAGAGCACTCTGTGGAGCTCTTCCAGGTCAATTTTGAGTCAAAAGCCACTCCTAGGTCAGAGGATGAATTGACCCTTTAAAGAGGAATAATATTCATCCTGATGTCCCACATTCCCTTGGCTGACACCGCTATTGGTTTAGTGATGCCTCACTACCAAACCTCACTGTGGCCTGTAGTTCACTGTGGCCTGTAGTTTGCCGTGAACTTCCTGTAACAAGGATAACACATCAGAAACCACCCTTAAATCTAGCATATTATAGACCTCTGCAATTCATCACAAGAGGCGAAGAGATCCATACACGTTATCCTTTCTAAGGGTGACCTTCTAGCTATGGAGGAGTTAGAGAGTCCTGGACTTGTGCAGATTTCCGAGCTGCTTCTTGAATCCAAACTGGACATCATTAATTATAATTTTCTATTCATCACAGTTACATGGATTACCTAAACTCACTCCCCAGTAGCTTACCTCTGGGAAATAGAACAGCATATCTAAGCGAAGACAGCAGAGCAGGGATGAATCAGAATAAAGTAGCCATGGGCCACAAAGGAATGTGCCATAAGCGCGTCACTTACATTCCTCTGGGTACAGTCATTGAACTTTGCCACAACTGATGGCCATCTTAGTGAACATAACAGTCACCTAAAGGCATTCAACAGCGCAGACTTAGAAGGATAGGCTCACAATCTTGATGTAACCACCTGCAGCATAATATATAAGCACCTCTTGGTGCAAGGAGATTTACTCCAGTCTATATCACATGCATATCTATTTATCAGTAAAACAATGAAAAAAAGGTTGGGCAACCATTACAAACAAGCACTGGAAAAGCCAAAAGGTCTTTATTGACTGCAAGCCTTTTGTCTTTGTCAGGGTTTGTATATTATATTTTCCAAAACTTTGTTGTTAAGGAAACTGCTGGGCTCTTGCCAATCAAAGGAAAATAGAGGGGTTTTAAACAAAAATAATATTTGTCCCCCAAAAAAATCAAACATTCACATACATAGTAGTATCTGGCAATGAAGGGAAGTACTTTGTTGTTGATGTGCTCATTATGAACAGGAAGAACGCTGAAACTTGCAGTGAAGTCAGCCTTTGGCTGCAGTGGTCTGCCCACGGCCTCATGCTGTTTACTGTAGTGGGTGGAATAAAAATGTGAATGACACATTAACAGACCAATGCATGAAGAGGGCCGACTGAAAGCTCCTGAAACTAAGTATATGATTCATGTTCTGCATGGCTCTCATATAGAGCCATTAGCATGATTGGCCTGATCCCAAATCCAGTAATTCACTGCTATGACTTGGTAGTGGTGGGTAACATAAAGGAAATTCACGCTGCTTTGGATGGACATTTGGAGAGCCTGTCAAAACAGCACTGGAAAGCAGGAATCACTGATTCTAGATGAGAGGGAAGGGAAAGCACAGTGAGTGGTGAGTGTAGGTTGCAGGTGGACATGTACTTTTTTTATTTGAGACAAATATGAAAGACCATGTAATGCATGACTCCCCCATTACAACTCTGCCTCTGTTGAAAGCAGATGATTTTGAGTTACATACATAGCATAAATTATAGAGGGGTAAAAGGTGAATTATGCTAATCATCTTTAATTGTATATGTTATTCATGGCTCTCATAGAGATCTAATAGAATGACTGACTGGACTCTAAATCCAGTAATTCAATGCTATGATATAACAAACATGGGTCACAAACGTTTTAACCATTATTGCTACGTCATGAAAGAATTTCACATTGGTGTGGCAGGGCTCTCTGGGAGCATGTCAGAGCAGTGCCAGAAACCAGAAAACACAGCGTCTGGGGGACAGGACACAGAAATTGAAAGGTGGCAGGAGGGCAGGAATTATTTTTTTCCATTTTGGACAGGGGTGAGAGAGTATGCCATGCATGGCTTCTCCACTACTCCCCTGTCCCTCCGTAACAGTTGCAGCGGCAGATTATTTTCAGGGCCATATATTTAAAAAAGTTGTGGATGGGTTAAAAGTTCATTGCGAGGATGTTTTTCACACCGAGGTTCTACGTGGCATCATAGACCACTCAAGATTCACTCTGATTGCTATTTGTTGTCACCAGAAACCCTGGGTGAAAAACTTACCAATAAATCACTGTTGCCCATCTGTAATTCTATGGATATTTTTATTAGAATCAAAAGGTTTTTGCTAATGCTAAACATACATGATATAACTATTGCTTATATATAATCTATCGACTCTTATCCTCCACACAGCAAAATGGGCAAATTATTTTGCTCCACTTTTTTAAAGGTAGGCACAGCAAAAATTGCGCTGAATCAGTTTGCTCCGTTTTTGACCTGGAGAGTGACTTAAATATTGCACAAATACTGGTTGCTTCATTTCTTATCACACAACCGCCATTAAAAGGCACAAATTAATGTTTTTTCAATTAACAACATTAATCAGTTTCCCAGTGGCACTCTATGTGTGCATCTCATTAATTAGGATTTCTGCTGAATTTACCATGCCCACCTGTCATCGAAAAGAGTGCTATGGGATATATTTTATGTAATGAGCTATTTAACACACAGGCATTCTCACTTCTCCGTTGCGTTTTTTCTTGATTCCTTGATGAAGCTGTTTTTTTTACCATTTATTCTGCTGATTACGATGGTTCAATCTCCTCTCTATATTTGCTTCCCACTACTTCTCTCTCCCTCTCTTAGCATTTCATTTTTTCTGCTCTATTTGAGCATTCCCTAATTTGATATGGGTAATTGTTATGCACACAGTGTCAGATGCCAAAGTGATGCTGTGATTGACAGGTAATCAGCCCATCAGTTGAAAAGAGTGAATAACTCTGTAATTGTATTTTTCCCCTGATTCCTCTGTGTGGGATGTCGAGAAAACTGAAATTAGCAATCAGCGCAGCCAACGCAATTCTGGTGAAGTGGGCTGTTTAAGCGTCTAATATAACCACCGGTGTATGTATCTCAAATGCCCTGCAACCCAGGGCAGGGGCCATGCGTTACGGTCTAATGCATCCTACTTGCAAATGATGGCGGATGAGCAACCTTGAGCCATTTCTGTAGATTAGCAGCAATGCGTATCAACACATTTATATGCCTTGCAATGCTGACTTTTGCAGTTTCTCAAACACAGAGAGCCTGCTAGTCTGCCATTACTTGAAAGGGACATTAGACATGATTTTTCAAATCGAATATATTAATGACGAGTATCTGGTTATACTATGCTTAAATGTCGACTACTGAGCATTTTTTTCTCTAGCTTGTCTTCTGAATCGTATAATGTAAGAAGTTCTTTAAAATGTATTTACAAAATAGAAGTTCATTTTTTGATTTTAATACTTACACCTTTTGCTCTAGACAAGCTTCAAATCTCAGACATAAGAAGCTATTTACACTTTTTTGAAAGACTGCAAAATCACAACACAACTATGGTAACCATTCTGTGTATAAATATCAGCGTTCCTCACCAAAGCTAGCGGATTTATTGAGGGAAATAAATCTAAGGCACTAATTATTATCCCTTTGCTGAAATTTTATGCCAGTCTATCCTTCCCTGCATGGTTTTCTTGCATGTTCTGATTACGCGTTTTCTTCGGCACACTCTTGATGAAGTAATATTTGTCTCAGCCATGAGGAAGGATTGCAAAACATAATCCATAAAAACTCGTTCATCTCCCTTTAGTTTGCTCCATGCATGGTCCCTCCTCTTCATGCCCTCATAATAGGCACTTGTGCACCTCCCTCCTGATGTATACTAAGGGGCTATTTATGAGCCGGTTTGTGTCCTGTTAGCACCATGCAATGTGGTAAATACTTGATGCATACCTTAAATGCAATTAATGAAGCCACGCAAGGCCACTTTACATGGTCCTTAGTGGCTCCATTAATCTGGAGTACAGCAATGCAGCGTTAATAACTGGATTGCCTTACTCTGCCCTGGGAAGGCATTTCATGGGCATTATATGGGTGTTCCCACACATCTCTCATGGTTTTTGACACATTTCCAGATTTACCAGAAGTGGTAGGCCTGGGAATGCACCAAAATGATATGCCTTCTCAGGGGAGGTGTAACAAGGAGAAATATCTTTATTTGTCCTCATTAGTTTATATTTCTATGTGTGCTGCATTTTGCAGCATTCTGCATCCTGCACATTGTTGCAAGGATGCCTGCATTATCGCTAGCTGCCAAAAGGGCGCCAGTGCAGGGGAAAAGGCAGGAATTGAATTAAGTACCGTGCATTCCTGCCTTTTCCCTGTCACGCAGTGCAGCGCAGTTAGGCGATTTGCTGTGCTGTGCTGCGCTGCGCTGCGCTGCACTGCATGATATTCTCGTAATTAGGCCCTAAGGACCTCAGGGTCAGGACAGATACAGGTTCAGAAAGATAGAGAAATCCAGGAATATGACAAGGAATACTTGAACTTGGAACAATAAAAGGATTATGGACTTAGAAAACATCCTAATATCAATATTGTAATGCTCAAAAACTCTAAACAATATGGCGTTGCATACAACACCAAATAAAATAATTGTTTCTATAAGCACAGAAATATGAATGGATTTAAAAAAAAATGAAATACAATATTTTGTAACAAATGTTAAATAATATCAGATCACATTAAAATTTTCTTTCCGAGTGCTCTGGACTCACAACCTTCCCAGCCCTCGCAGAAGATCAGATATCAGTACTTATGTGCATTTGTAGGGAGAAAAAGCTCCTTCATATTGAAATTTTCAGCAGCTACTTTGGACTTGATCTCCAAAGGGAGACTTTGTGAAGAGCATCTCACAAAAATATTTGGAATACAGCAAATTATGTTGTTCCACTGACATTCTGCCCATCTTTGAAGGATGTCATGTCCATCATAACATACAAAATGTACTCATCTGTGTTGCTCAGACAAACCCCATCACTAGAGATATGCAAGATTGGTTATTGGACCTCTGTACGTACATTTATATTAAAATGTACTTATTGTCTGGCTTTTGATAGCATGAGTAAGTTCTTGTTTTATAGGTCAGTATTGGAGACTTATAACTTTCATTTTCTTGGACACTACAGTATCCTCCATCCATCCCAAGATACGCATCAGCTTGCGAGCCTTTCATTAAACTTGTCACATGGTTATAGGCATAGCGCATTTATCACACTTCACAATAGAATTCAGAGTTTCATTGCTTTGGTAAAATATTACATACCCAGAGATGTCTAATTTGAGAAGTCTTTAGGTCAAGTGAACAATAATGTTTGTTGGTGACTTTAATGGAAAACGTATCTCATGGAATATACAAGACATGTTAGACCTGTTTTGATGGGGCATACTGCCCAAGGCATGATTGTAGGAAATGACTATCTTTTGCTAGGAGTACCCTTAGATTTTTGCCTTATCTGTTTTTACTGGCTGTAGAACTCTGCAAACTTTACACTTGCTAACCAGTAGTAAAGTGTTTGTGTTCCCTACCCCCTTTTAACTTGGTTGAATTTGCAAACAAACAATTGATGTATTTAACTTGCCTATAAATGCTTAGTATATTGTACAAACCTCTAAGGCCTGGAAGTTCCATTAGTCGACTGCAACATCTATTGTGCCATCCACTACAGTGGCAGCACAAACATGGCACCAGGCCTACCATTATAGCCAAGCCAAAGAAGTTTAAAAGCTATAATTCGACCTGTCAAAATAAACCCTTTTAAAGACGGGTCAGAACCTTACTTTTTAATGTATAACGTCACCCCTAAATAGGCCTGGTATCCCACAAGGCAGGGTATATGGTATTTAAAAGCAGGACATTTAGAAATTTTATTTTAGCATATCCTTCCAGTGATTAACAATCAAAAGCTATTGTTACTGTAGGCAGGCTGACTGAACTATAGAGAAACACTGGGAAGCGATATTAAATATTGATTTACTATCTGCATTTGGTGAACCGCTAGAAATATGGTTTGATGACCATTTTCCTGCCTGAATCTCCTGAATGCTAATGTACATGATCCTTCCAACTGTCACCCGGCTGGTGAAAGGGTCTGAATGAAGTGTGGAGACTACTCCCAGAGCAGAGACAAAGGTTTTGGTGTAACTAAGTGCTTTTGTTACTATGGCAGGATGGCTACTGGGCTTTGTCCAGGAACCTAATATACTTCAAAGATGCTTTCCCTGTCACAAGTAGATGTCAGGTGACACCTGGCCAGGCCCCTTCTTTTGTCCTCCAGCCAGGCAGGAACCAATCCCAGTACGGTATTGTAAATTGACTTTATTACTGTTTTGTTATGGGAGAAAATCTTTACACAGCGCTTGTCTGCTCTGTGCCATAGCTAGCAGTGGCTGAGCTTATATTAATTTAGTGGCTGTCTGGATTCACTCAGCCCAGGACTATGATATTTACCGAAGGTGTGTACTTACCCCCTTAGCTAATAATTCAATTTCTTACAATGATGAAACAGCAATGCCTGATACACTGCGGTAAGGATGACCACGTGAACACTCAGGAAGGAATTGCGTCAGAAGAAAGATGAAACACACCATTGGAACATTGTGCAAGTAAGACAAGCAAAAGTTTCCAAACAGTGAAGCTAAACATAGAACAGCAGCCAGAGAGTTGTTGTAAAACAATGAATGACAAAGAAGAAGAGGAGAACAAATCATGGATGAAGAGTAAGGCAAGTGGACCATGAACTATAAAACCGAAGGTACTGTGGCACAAGGCCCTATTTCTAAGGCTTTTAACTCCCTGCTGAATTGGAGCAATGGTGATGCAATCTATTATAGGGAAGGATGTCATTCAAGATGCTCGTTGTATGAAGGGAGAAGGCTTTTCCGTACTATAAAAGCAATTAGGACTTGGTCAAGTGTATTGTCTTTAAAATGGATGAGTTTTTTTGGTGTTATGTTTCATCTCTGACACTGATCTGTGAAAGTTTCCTACATATTAATTGTAACCAATGCAACAGGGTCACTCAGAAATGTTTTACGGAGTGATAAATGAACGTGATGGTAACTAGAGTGACTACTTTTTTGATTGACTTTTGTTGGTGCGGAGGCCTGTCTATTAGATTGAAGACAGTTGTCTGAGAGCAGAGCACTGGTGTAGTAGGTGAGGGGCTCCATTTATTTGAGGGTTGTGGTGTATTGAATGATTCAGGGCAATAAGAACTTTTAGATGAAAATAAGAGATCCTCTTGTTTTATGAGTTCAGTTGTAGCCTCTAAATACATGGATGTGAAGATCTGTAAGTGAGTCAGGTCTTTAACGAGACAATTGTGCTGAGATCATATGTGGTGACATTAACAATATCTGCCGAATGGCATGGTGTAAACTGTGAGCCCCATTCCTGATTTCAGTCATCATTTTATTGAGCATATCCAAGAGAAATAATTTACCATGGCTGAACACATAAAAATTCTGAAAAATATGCTAAAACCCAAACTCTGCTTAAAATAAAAGTTATTAAAGACGCATAATGCATATTACATCGTAACAGAAGGAATTTTAGATCCAAAATCAGAATTATCCAAACTTTTCACCTGAACCTGGATATGTGTTTTAAAAGTAGGAGTAGATGCAAAATGGAGTCTTTGCATATCTCAAACAAATATGCTTCTTGGGCCTACCCTGAAGATACTGCCTTATAATTTCTACTGGACAGGAACTATTCTGAATTTTATAAGCTCATGACAAATAAGATCTTACTCAAAGACTCGGGGGTATCTAACAACCTTACTATACAGAACCAAAATTAACAAAACATTTACCCACCTTACAAAATGAATCCACTCTACCTAAATAGAACCAGACAGCTTTTTTAACATCCAAAGAATGACGTTTATTCTTCCTAGTAGAACATGACCAGGATGAAATTGTGATAGAATGACTTCTTGTTCCAGATGGAAATATGAAACAACTTTGCCAACAAAAGATATTCCTAGGCATAAAACTAACCTATGAGGAATAATGATCCCAACTCCCCAAATCTTTTACCTGCAGTTAAACCCAATTACACGGGTTTAAATGGAGCACCTTGAATGTCTTCCTGGATCGACAACAGATCTCAAATTGGTATTTGAGATTAGTTTCAGAAAACCTTCCTGAAGGAAAGATGGGATGTAGAAACTCTTTAATGGCACATTATTTTATAGAGACTACCTAATGCTGATAGTCAATATGGACTGCCCTTTAGTGCACTGTATATCAATTGCAAATTCCCTAGACATTCTTTTCCTCTGAATACCCAATTGCTCAATCTCCAGATCAGTAAGTTGATGTGACTTAGAGGATTCTACAACAGGGAGGGAAACCTCAGGGGATAAGGATCTTTCAGAAACACCCATTCTGGCCAAGGCATCATCTGTCAAGGAAGAGGAAACCAAGTGGAGCAGTCCATTAAGGAGCAATTACTTTCACTTTTCTTGATACATGTCAAGAAATTTGAGAATAGAGGAAATGGAGATAGGCATACAGTTTTCCTTGCAGCCAGGGCAAGAATAAAAATCTGACCTCAGGCTTCCATCATTTAATATCTGGAACAAAAATGCAGAATCAAGGAATTTTTCCTATTCACAAAATGGGCTATTGTTGGAATTTCACACCTCCTGCACAGACGAAAAATAAGTGATGATCAAACAGCAAGCTGAAGAGGATGGGAGAATAATGCTCAAATTGTATACCTCTACATTGTCTACTCCATGGATATGAATCAAATTTCGTATATTGGGTATCTCTCTGTCCACTTAAAGATTGAATCCAAGTATGTCACAATAGGCTGGGATCCAGTCCCTCTTACCTGTTGATTTTGTTTGCACTGTCTTCTCATCAATAGAGGAGGAACCTAAACAAGGAATTAGCTTCTAGTTTCTTCCATTACAAGGATGTTTTTTCTTACATTTACCAATGACCCTGAACATATTTGTTTTGTAAATGTACTCCTCAACCCAGATTCACAGAGTCTTCAGTAATCAAAATATTGATAGCACTGAAAAGGAAAACCCCCTTCTATAAGTGTTGAACACCAAGCCACCATGTAGTTAATTGCCGATACTTTGTGACTAAGGCTTGTCCTATCGAAATCCTGAGAACTCAGGTTTGATGTACTTAGTACCAACCACATATCCTTTCCCAGACGAAGCCAGGAAAAGACAATGATTGCCATTACAGTTGCCATGTCCCCCAGAGACTGAAACCAAGTTCTGGGGAGTCTTGAATTAAGAAAGATAAGAGATGTGACCTGATCATCTGAACTCTTCAGTCTGGGAGTAGAATCAGGCCATGTTCTGGATCCAAATGTGATTTCTCTCAGTTTATCAGGAAATAATTATTCTGAAGTACTGAATCATTAATTCATTGTTCCATTAACCATGCATGTAACATCCAGATGTCTAAGTATAGGTGCAAAGAATTGCCCATTCTGTGCAGGTGTATCACCATTTGTACCAACACCTTTGTGAAGTCTCTGGGTTCAGATCTGAGGCCAAACAGAAGGACACAAAACAAAAATTCTGATCTTGTACAGCAAGCCTTAAGTTAGTTTGGTGACTTACATGCATTAGAATATGATGATAAGCATTTTCCACGTCAATAGTTGCCAAATATTCTCCTGAGTATGCCAAGGGAATAATCTTTTGAAGACACTTTATCACGAAGTGTGTTTTCTTTACCCACCTGTTGACTATGTTTAAATCTAATACAGAGCACTAGCCCTCTGTCCCATTTTTACCAGAAATAATTCTGAATAAACTCTTCTCAGGAATCACAACTGCCCTTCTGCGGCGATGTAGACATTTCTTCTCTCAATGTCTCTGCTTTGCCACTGTTTCTGAGAGTAGGGGTATGGATGCATCACAAATCTGGAGGCGTAGAGACAAAGGGCCTGATTTAGATCTTGGTGGACGGGTTACTCCGTCACAACAGTGACAGACATTCTGTCCGCCAAAATATAAATCTCATTATATCCTATGGGATTTATATTTTGGCGTGTGGGATATCCTTTACTTTTGTGATTGAATAACCCATTCGCCAAGTTCTTAATCAGGCCCAAAGTCTATAATAAAGCCATCTTAACAGTATCCAAGTCCCACTGATCTGAAAGGTCTTTTTCCCATAGTTGAAACGTCTTACTCCCATAGTTGAAAATGTCTATGATATGCCGTTTAACTGCAACTGAAATTTCCACTTTCCCCTAGTAGTCAGGATTACAGTTATTTGTCCTAACTGATCAGAAACTGTACTGTGCTAGATTTATTTTTCTCTGCATTTCCTACTTGAAAATGCTTGTGTCTTTGAGATCTAGATGAACATGAAGGATTTTTGCTTGACTCCCAAACTCCATAATGTGATTAAGAAGATTTCCGCTTATAACATATATTCTATTTTAATGGTCTTAATGGCTACATCCTATAACTGGTCTCCAGAGAGCTTGCAACCTTGGAATAGAGTCCTGAATAGCATGGTTTTCTCCCATGTATCAGCCTTCAAATCCCTCATCCACAACATGTAACTTCTTGCCAGAACTGGCCATCTACTAACGTAGATGATTTAAGGCTATGTCAGAAAGAAAGCGTGCTTGTTGCTCCCTTGGCACCAAAAGATCTCAGCACTTTACCTTCCTGCATGGCTCTCGCAGGGCATTCCAACTCTTCAACTAAAGACTGCAACATATGCCACATATCTTCCAGAGCTTAAACCTAAATTGTTTCCTGTATAAGCTTTCGTGAGAGCAGTTTGATACACTCGTCTACCTGAGCTGAAGCTGCGGATTTCTCAGGGGTCCCTCGACAAGTGCTGCAACAGACAGGCCATTCTGACAAGGCCACAAGGACGTCAGGATGCTGAGATAAAGCAACAGTCTGCTGAAAAAGTGAAAAGGCACTTCCATGGTTGAAAACGCTTGTAGGGTCTAATTTTTAAGATCTTTTATACAGGTGTGTAGGCCACATATTAACAAGAATGAAAACAGATTTGAGACCATTCAGAGACAGGATAGTAAAGTAGTGCATGGATTCAACCATAAATTAAATGAGAGATTATTGAACCCAAATATGTAGGCACTGGAATAAAGGAGGGCTGGGACGATCGGAGAGATAGATGTCTGTAGAGGGCAAAAGGGCTATGATGTGGAAGCGGCCTCCTAGCAAAGGGACAGTGATTCTCAAAGGCTGAGAAGAAAAATACAGGGAACATATTCAAACACTTGGAACAGAAGGAGAGCCGCACTAAGGGGCATATTATCTACAGTCCACAATAAACATCGCAAAGTGCTCTTAGCGCGATTTTAATTATCGCCGCCTATCGCTGGATTTCATCGCCGTGTCAGCGGCGTATTAGCAACGCTTAGCTGACAGGCGATGTGAAATTCCGTGATAGACTGCGATAGTGAACATTAGCATGTGAAATCCTGCGATGATTTCACAGCGCTAATATCAAGCTTGGTAATAGGGGAGTGTGGACTTAACCTTACAATCCACCTCCCATAGGCATTAATTGCAAGTCAGGTTTTATTCAGGGGATAGAATAGTACGATGATGGAGGCTTAGCGCGCCTTTTCTCATCGTTTCGCTGTTCAGGGGCAACATTGGCAATACCGCGATGTAGGTTTTGCGGGCATTGCACTGTTTGTCCTAGGAGGGAACGCCTACTTTGCATCTCATTAGCGATGTATATCGCTAACATGCGTTTGGCTGCTAACATGCGCTGATGCATGTTAGCACCGCCTTGGTAATAGGGCAATGGGATTATCGCCGCTTTAGCGGATAAAAGTGCGGCTAAAGCGGCGGAACTGCCCTTGATAATATGCCCCTATAGGCGAATAAGCAAAGGTCAAGCTGAATAGGGGTTGTCTGTGGAAAGCAGTCAGAAGGAGGCCGAGTTTATGGGCCTACTGGTCTTATTTACCATCACCATCTCTGAGTCTAAGGGGCTTTTTTACAAGCCCCCTGCGCCGTCTGTGCGTTACTTTTAATATGGGATAAAGTGACACACAGGCGGCGCAAGGGGCTTGTAAATAAGCCCCTATGTTTGTATTTAAACCGCAACACAAACAGCCTTATAAAACGGTTCATGTCATTTTGTAAATCCGTCATCGAGAGACGCTAAAAGCATATATTCGAGTGAGTATGCCTTCCCGCTGGCCGAGGAGGCCACCTAAAATGGCTTCTTTGTCCTCTCCTGCAAGAAAAAAATCGAGAGTCATCTCTGCAATAATGAAAATTGGCGTCTGAAAATGCTCTAGCTTGAGAGGATGTTATGACGTACCACAAGACAGGTTTCTGCAGCAAGCTATCACTTTCATTCAAGTTTGAATTTCAGTTACATGGTGCTAATAAATAGCTGTCTGATAAGGTAAAAGACGTAATGGAATGACGCTGTCACGTATGATGACCAGGCCAACATGCAGTTGTTGAATAACTCTCTAAACTCGAATGAAAGGAGAAAGATGAGGTGTGAGTCTGACAGAACGAAAACACGTAGGGGCATATTATCAACGGGTAGCAGTAAATATCATTAATTGCGCTTAGCGCAAATTTGATTATCGCCATCTATCGCTGGTTTATATCACCATGTTAGTGGCGTATTAATAACGCTCTGCTAACAGGCGATGTACAAATCAACGATAGACGGTGATAATCCTCATTTGCGTGTGAAATTCGGCAATGATTTCACACACTAATGAAAAGCTTGATAATAGGGGAGGGTGGACGTAACCAGACGATCCACCTCCCATACAAAACATGGCTAAGTCAACTTTCAAGCCGGAGTAAGAATCCGGCGATAACTGCAATTTGCGCGGCCTTCTTAATCGCTTTGCGGTTCCTGGGCCGAGTTGCAAATACTGCGATGTCGTGTTAGTGACATCTGTTATGTTGTTTCTTGGCAGGAACGCCTACTTTGCATCTAATTAGCGATGTATATCGCTAAGATGCAAAGCGTCACGGAAACGGAAGCTAACATGCGCTAATGCATGTTAGTGCCGCCTTGATGATTGTGCGATAAAACAATTGCTGCATTTTCTGCGCTATGTGCCGAAAAAGTGGCGTTATGTCCCTTGATAATATGCCCCGTACTCTACACGAGAGTCAGCGTCTGTGCATGTCTGTGAAAACGAGCATCTTGATCTGAATATATTTGTGTGTCCCTGTAGGGGCTGTTGTTTACGGATGGTGAAAGGACCTCTTGGAAGCGAACGGTACATATTTAACCAGGCTCCTCCTCAGACGTGTGATTGTTCAGTACACAGGCAACAGCTGACTCCAGGTGGCAATAGAACTTTGTCTTGGAACCTTAAGGATGAAAGTGAAAAGAATAGCAAGGGGAGATGAAGTACAGTTTGAGATGTAAATTCAAGTTTTATTTTGAGGAAGTGTTATCCATAAAATATCCTATGAACTTGTGTTCAGAGCACAAGCATGTATAAATGTGGGTTTTAAAATTTCGAATATGACTTATAATTATCGTTTATTAATTAGGGGTGGGCAAAATTGTAAAATTTTTACACATTTTGCAGAAATTAAGCTTAACAAAAGATTTTGCGGGTCATCAGTTTAAGAATTGTAAACAAGCAGGTATCTCACATACAAAACTGAATATATTTATATAGAGATATATAGATAGATAGATAGATAGATAGATAGATAGATAGATAGATAGATAGATAGATAGATAGATAGATAGATAGATAGATAGATAGATAGATAGATAGATAGATAGATAGATTTGAAATATTTACCTTACCTCAAACTCACATCAATAAGCTCTCTTTCTGGCACCTCTACAGAAACCCTTTACAACCAGCCACTTACCTGATAAAAATCGTTCAGGTACTTTTAACATGAATCAGATGCCATCATGGGATTCATCACATCCAAGAATGCCATCCAGATGTTAAACAGTTGCCAAAGCTGTACCTTCTTTGACTTGGAGCATTACATATCTAAGGCGTAAACGTTTGGCACAGACTTTATCCATTCTCCATAAAGTAGCACAGACTGTAACCATTCTCCATAAACTTGAGTCACCATCTGAATTTATGTATACACACCTCTTTCCTTGCTAGTGTGATTAAATAGATGAGCAATTTACCTTGACCTGGTGATAACAGATTTCTATATTCTGCCTCCACCAACATACCAAAAAATAATGAGAGTGGGTCTTGTATTTTCTGCATGAGAATTGCAGTTACTGTCTTAACCGCTTCTTGCCAAAATGTTTGCAGCATTGAACAGTTAGCAATCATATGTTAGTCATCTGCTTCAAGAGATCCACATTGGTGGTGCAGAAAATACAACAGGAGAAATCCTGTAAACCCAGTTGAGACCCGGGTGCGGTGCAGCTTTCTTCTAGGCTGAGCATCGACCTACCCAGTAGCATTCATCCCTCGATATGCGCTTGTGATTCACATACACGCACTCATCCCCCGATGTGTGGTTTGTGATTGATTAACGTACACGTAATGCAATCTGGGGCTGATTGACATCCCGAGTACCACGCTGTAACTATCATCCACTTATTGGGCACCATAAGTTTATCTTGATTTATTATCATCTTCCTATTCAAATGAACACACGCACACTTTTAAAATTCCTGGAGTCCTCCTAGCTGGTGCAGCCTTTGCACACCCCGCCCGACTCCCCTCCGCTTGGTGCAGCCATCGCTCACCCTACTGGATTCCCCATTCACAGGTTCCTGGTGGAATTGATCCCCCCTGTGATACCGTGCCGCTCCTGGCGTGCCTCCAGATTATGCACCAGCTATGGTTAATCAATATGTGCAATCTGGTCCTGATGACGACCTGAAACAACACAGGCCATAACGCCATTGACAAAACTCAGCGTAATTACGGCTTCTTTGACTCCTAACAAGTTTCCAATAAATTGTGATCATAGAGTTCATGTTATGTATCAATTTTACACTGTGCAGTCACGCTGTCTTCTTCACCGTATCACATGTTTCACTTTGTGGCGTTCACATTGCCAGAAGCACTTTGTATGCACTCATAGTTTGGATTAAACTTGCATATGATGAAATATAATATTGCTATCTGAAATTAATGTCTTTAAAAAAAAATCTAATACAGACTGCAATATCTAACTCTATTATTTTTCCCTTTCTTGCATCCTTCTTGTAAATATGTTACATTTTGTTAATTGTCTTTGAAGTATTACCTGTTGAGACATTGTTGCCTGTTACTACATATGGACTGCAGCACTTATTATACCATCCACTAGTCTGACAAGGCAAACGTAACTTCACGTCTACCAGCATAGTCTGACTGCTGCAGTTTAAACCTGCAGCCCGACCTGTCAAAATAACTCTTTTGGCAGGGTTAAATCCTTCCATTTAAATATTAATAAGTCACCCCTATATAGATCTTATAGCCCACAAGGTACGGTGCATAGTATTTAGAAATGTGACATTTAGTAATTTGAGCCCTCAACTGCTATTTCCACTCAGAAAGACCTTGCCTGTCCCATGGGAACACTAGACTACAGATTAAAATATTAACTCTTTATTTGGGTTTAGGATCAGCTAAATAACCAATCCACCCACTCTAAAAGCCCAATTAAATATTGATGTTGGATTTAAAAAAAAAACACAAAAACTTTATTGGCATCTTTACAAGGACACATGAACCATTTTACATTCAAGTTCTCGTACTAGTGATACATGGGCCCACATGGTGCATCTCTTCATAGTGTCTATGGAAATCAAGCCAACCTAACCTATCAACTCCCTCCCCACCCTCCTCCCAGCTCCCTTCCATGTCAGATCACAGAGTCATGTAAAACATTTAACATTAGACATGATCATCTGAGGTTGTATATTGAAGCCTAGCCAGTATCTTCATGTTGTCCCTGTTGGGAGATCAGCGGCACTAGTTGTGATGCCCTTTCACCTGAGAGCCTTTGGGTCTCCAAGGCCGGTCATCATTTAATTCTGTAAGCATATAAGACCATACCTGGAGATGGTCAATCATCTTTTCATCCTTCCGAACAAATTTAATTCATACCATTTCCGCGGTTGCCCACTCATACATATCTCTCACCGATTCCTTAATCTGTAGGGACCTAGGTTGAAGCCATGCTACAACAATGTGTCTCTTAGCCTGAACCAATCCCAGGAGAGCAAACCGTCTGCTTAGCTCCTTATGGCTAGGCGTGGGCAACAATCCCAACAATACTTCTCGGATCTCTTTAGGGATTGCCCATTCCGTGACCCTCTGGAGGTGAGCGAGCACATCATTCCTGTAGGAGAGTAGTGTCGACAGGTCCAGACCATGTGGAAAAAAATATGTTGGATTTTTAATGAATATTTAAGAAAAGAAGTTAGCCTTTCCATCCAGGAGGCAAATTTACATCAGCTGTCAATCAAGTGCTTGACTTTAATGATGTGTGGAACTGCTCCTAAAGCAGTGACAATTACCTGGAAGGTAGGTTGAGGTAGGCCAAGGAACTTAATTAACTTTAAAGAGGATTGCCCTGTCACAAGTATATGTCAGATGACACATGGAAAGGACAGACTTTGTCCCCATGATCAGTTTGATGGTAATGCTCATTGCCCTGGCCACACATCTGGCTGGACATACATGTCTTACACAAGGGTAGAAGAGGTTCCCCATCTTGGATTTTGATAATAAGGTGTACTGTGGGATAGTTTGCAGTAGGCCAGGCAGGGACTACTTCAAAAGAGGGAAGGGCTCTCCTTGGCAGCATTTTACCCCATTGGTTAGGGAAAGGCCAGGAGTCACCCCCACCCACCAGCTGGTGACAGACACTGGTGGCACTGGTGGCACCCAAAAGACACCATCCTCCGAAGACACAGGGACCTGTAAAAGAACGGAAGAAAGACTACACTTGCTATTCCAGACACGTGAGAATACCTGAATGGCTAGACCTGGTCCCACTTGTACCCAGGACAAAGAAGGGGAAATCAAGGTCAGTTTGCTGACCTCCTGTGGGGCTACAGGAACACAACAAGTGTCAATAGACATTTTCCTAAAGTACCCAGATAACCTGTGGCCACTGGACCTGCACCTTTTCTGTTTGCCTATGCCTGACATCCTGAGAATCTCTAAGTGCCATCACCTGAGGTCCTGGGGGCTTAGAAGTGTACTCTTGCATTGTTCAGGAACCAGAATAAAGTTTGGAAACTTTTGGAAATCTTTCCTCCAGTCTCCACACATTTAGTGAGCATCAGATTGAACATCAGCTTCCTACCAAACAGGGACCTCCGCATCTCCAGAGTGACAAAAGCTCACAAAAAAATGACAAAGTCCTATTCTACACTGGGATTTAGAACCTTATAGAAAGAAAGAAATCTCCAAACTTCAACGCACCAGTGGAACCAACCCGATTCAGGTATTTGGCCTTCGGGCTCCATGGCTAAGGGTACAATTTCAGTAGCAATCTGCTAGGTGAGGATATTTCCTCTCAAAAAGTGCATTGGGACGTAGAGGAAATTTCAAAGGTTTCCTTCAAGAAAGGGACAAAGTCTCTAGCTAAAGCTGGACTTAAAAATGTTTTGGAACATTTAACTTCCTGACTTTTACCAGGACCAATCCACTTGGGTATTTGAGCAAGGCACCATGATGGCTGGCCTGAAATTGGACTTTGACCCCAGTTTACCACGACCATGACTTACATTCTGTGCTTTATTTTTCTTTGTGATTTTTCCCACTTTTTTCCACTCAAATATTTAAAAGTTCATGTCTGTAGTTCCCCTTATTGTTTTTTTGTTGTTTTGGTGTTCTTTTGCATATTAAATGTTTCTCTGTTTTTTATAAATTGAAGGGTCATTTTTATTACATTGCACTTAGGACTTTTTAACTTTTTTGGTACTTTTAAATGATTTACACATTTTCTTTAAGTTACACTTGCTAGTTCTGTGCCATAGCTAAGGTTGAGCTCAGGTTTAAGTTATTGAAACTTTTGACTGGCCCTACAAGTTTAATGACTTTATTACTTGGGGTGGACTAACATGCACCCTTATTAATTATTCACTTTCTTACACCTCATAGGCAAATATATTTTCTGAATAACATATGGCGGCTTGTGCTTCTTATCTACTACCATAAATAGATTGCAGGATCCTTGTAGAGGCTTTCTTTCATCTAGGTGACATATTTTGTAACTCTACTTCAGTTTGGTATATATCTTTCTGGAACCAGTCAAATGATTCACTCTGCTTTGCCAGCTGATAACATTTTTATAGTGATAAAGTGCTTCTTCTCTTCCCTTTCGAACAATCTCAAGGTTGCAGTTTGCTGCCTTCAATCAATTGACCAAACTAAATAATTCCCACTTCTTTAAGCAGATAATTTAACTTATCCCTCATGCATATGGATGTGCCTGAGAGTTCAAAAAAAGAATAGCTCCCAAAATATGGGATTTTTAATATAATCCAAATATCATACACAAGTCTATCTGCTTACATCGTACCTTCTTGAAAAGATTTGATCCTCAAAACGTACACAATAAATGCCCTCCCAAGAAGCCATCCAAGAGATCTTCAGTCATTGTTTAAAAGAGATGTCCAATTGCTGGGTGATCTGGATTAGATATTAACAGTCTGTAGTTCTTTAAATTGAAGGCCCAGCAGTACAGTTGGAATCTGGTGCTGTTAAACCTCCTTTAACTAATTTCCTTCCTAATGTTTTCCAAGAGATTCTGATGTCTTTATGAAACTATTAATTTTCCCTTGTAATGTAGCTTAGCTGAATATTTCTCATTAAGGCTTACATCCATGTTATCAAATAAGAAGACAAACTTAGACAGAATAGATATCTTAACCACATTTTTTGTCCAATACAGTGTTAATGGAAGATTACACAATTTCTTCATCAGCATCTTTGCCTTTGCTAAGTTCTTTAAAGATTTATTTCTGCCATCTTTTCAAGGTTGTGCACTACTTTTTTTCCTAGTTAGCTTATCTCCTCCTTTAGTGTTATTGTTTTCCAAATCGAATTCCAATTCATGATTTTCATCAAGGAGCCAATCAACTGGTAACCTTCTATTTGAAATTATTTATTGCTTGTTCTGTGTGCGGTAGAGACATTTTTCTGTGTGTTGTATATATGATCAAATTGTCTACATACAAGCCAATTTTGTTTTCAAACAAAAACATACATTATTAATTGTTTTGCCTGATATGTTGAACTAACAGCTCCCTATAAAGATCAAAGAGTAAGGAGGAACGAGGGCACCTTGCCTAATCCCTCATGCTTTACTAATTTGTGTGCTCAATCTGTTAACTAACACATTTTCTTCGGGGAAAATATAAATCAACTATACTGTTTTGCAGAAAGCCTTCCCTAGCTTGTAGTGGGCTAACACCTCCTTTAAATATTTCCAGTTAACTCTGTCATACACTTTTTCACCTCTATTATGAGAATGGTGAGCTATGGGCTACTGCGAAATCCACTGGAGCGTCGTAAAAAGTGACGCCCCGGTGGCTAAATGCCCTTGTAAAATGCCCATAGGTTTCTTAAAGGTTCTGGGTTGTCGATATTCAGACCAAAAAAAACCACAGATGTAAATATGATGAACCTTCAATTTTGCAATTATGCACCGCCCTGCACATATGCTTCATTCATAGTTAAGTATCTTCACGGAGGAACTTATTCTGATCAGAATAGCCACTTCATTGGCACAGCACAATTGATTTTTGCAATAATTTACTTAATCAATTTCTAACTTTTCATAAATCCTCTCCATTCATTTCTGAGAAAGTTTCCTGTATGATTAGTACTTATGCACAAATATTTTGTAACTGTGCTTCCTCGTAAATATGCTTCCTCATTACTCTTAGCACATCCACATTTCAGAAATGTCCAAGAATGTCTGATCTTCAAAAGTGTTCAATACACTCATATTGGACTTCTGTGCAAGAGGTAAATTTATTGATCACCATATGCCTGCTTAGTTGTGATATGTTAGGAGGACTTTTCTTTATTTTCTTGTTTCTCCCAATCGCTCTAGAACCCCACCTCATATTCCCCCCCTTGTCAAATACTCCCCTTTCCTCTGTTAAGCATGGTCCTAATGCATTTTTCAACTCCCCACCAGGTTCCACCCTGTGTTGTGCTCTACATCTTTCTTTCACTTCTACATAGAATCAGATTTCATCTGTCAAATTGGATCGTCCACCTAATCAGTTTCAGTCGTGTTGGGAAGTTTATTGTTCAACATCACCCTGCGCAATTCAGAAAGTAAATTTTTCCTGATTATTTGTACCACATCTTTTAGCTCATTCATAAGTTTCCCTAATTTCCAATGCTGTCTTGTGTGGATCTAGATATATCTGACCTGATGCTAAAAAAGTGATCTTGTATTTGCAAGGGTTTCATCTTAGGGGCTGTGTTTAGTATTTGTTCCTTTGGTGTGTTTTGCGAAAAGTTTACTAACATTTTCTGTGGCTATTTTTGCTTGGGATTAAATTTAAAGGCAGTGGCGGCTGGTGTCCCTCAAAAAAGGTGAGGTAAACATAGGATACATTTTTCATGTCACAAAGCCAATAGAAGCATGCGGCTGCTACCCATGTCTATTGTTTTTTCCTCTGTAATTTACATATCGGGCACTCGATCTCTCACAGGATGGAAGTGCTTAGCATGAGCACTAGATAAATTTACATTACACAGATGTAAATGTAACTAGTGCTTATCTTAAGTGCTTCAATACTGTGAGTGATCAAGTTTGCGCTATGTAAATACCGGGAAAAATCAATAGTCATATGTAGCAGCCACATGCTTCTAATGGCCTTGTGACATCAAGAATTTGACATTTTTCATGTCACAATGCCATTGGAAGCATGCGAATACTAGATGCCTATCCCCCCCCCCCCCCCCGTATTTACATAGCGCAAACGCACAATCTCACACTTTGGGAGCACTTAAGATAAGAACTAGTTACATTCACATTACACAGGACTCAAACTATAAAAATAAATTATTCTTACCTTATCTTCTTTTCTACACGGCGGGCCGACTCTTTTACATCCACTGCACTGTCTGCTGCACTGAAGAGCTCAACATGTTAATGGGGAAACAGTCTTCACTCCTTCACTGCCCTGCAACCTCAGTCAATGAAACGAGTGCTCTCATGCTGTTTATAAGAGTTAACAGCATAAGAGCTCTGCAAGGATTTGCTGAAACAGACACTCACGGCATTCCATCTGAGACTGATGGGCTGTGTCTGGTTCCACAGACAGCAATGGCTTGGAAAGCCTAGAGTGCATATATCAGGCTGGCCAGAAGCACATTTCTGGCCAACCTGACATGCGCAGTTCAGATACACAGCCTCAGCTGGTCATGGCAGTAAACCATGCCTTCAGCAGTACACCTCTTGTCTGCCAGCATAATATGTGCAATATAATTGCTGGCAGGCAAGCGGTCATGCCCTTATGGAGAAATCAGTCCTGTTAAAAGAGTCTGAAATAAACTGTCTAGATTTTTGACATAATATCTATCGAGGTGTCAAGTACAGGTATTGCCTATTTCAGGAAGTCAACCACAAAGAGCTTTAAATCACCCCTTCCGCTCCTTCTGCAATATTTAGGTTTCTTTCGTTGTTGCATCTAGAATTATTGTCTAGTCTTTCCATCCTATATAGCATCTTCCTCCCTCTATGTTTTAGTCTAGTATTTCTTCCCTGTTACTCTCTACACTGTTACTGAGCTCCTAAGCAGCTTTTTCCTATGCTTGAGTGTGTAAAGCATAGCAGTTCACCTTTCTTTCCCAGGTCACACATGTTTCATGAATATCTTTCTGGTTAGTTTTGAAAGTTGCAAATCTATTTTTGAATTAAACTGACAATTTGGCCAGCATCTACTGGCACTAACTTTTGCATTATTATTATCCTCTAAGTCTTGATACCTAATATTTAGTTATTGCTGCCCTAATTTAAATTTCCTGTTGCAACAATGTGTATCCTGTTTCTGTCTGCGTCTCCATTGTGGAGATGTGTGTTTCCTGTTTTATCAACCCCACAATGTCTCTTCCATGTATCTTTTCTCTGTATAACCAGTTTATCCTGGGGATCTCAATTAGGCTCCCCATTCCTCCTTCCCACTGCCATTCAGTGCTCCCGATTATGATTATTTGTAACCTTTGTTTTTGTGTCCAACTTCTTCACTGTTCTTTTTTTTCACTCTGTCACCCTCCCTCGTTCTAGGTTTTTAATGATGAAGGGGTTGAATTAGAGTTTGGCAGAGAGGGTACTTTGTTGCCAGGATGAGAGAGTACGCTCCCTGACAAACTGATGGTCTGCCTGCCTGATTTACAGAAGGGAGAACCTTAAGTATTTTAGTGATGGAGGTTACTCTAGTCTCCCTCATGCTCCTCTAACAGCTCAAAGGAGTTAGGGCTGTTGGAGGTTTAGCTTTTTCTTAACATATGCCCTGTTTAATGGGTGGTCAAATGGCCAATTTTTACTCTCCCTTACTGCCATCAAAACCACTCACTAAGGCATAGTAAAAACATTTAAATGACCCCCTACACCACTTTGGTGGCGATTAGTTTTTGTTTTTTCAAAAACAAAATCCCGGTTTGGGATTTTGCTTTTGAAAATAAAAAAAACATGTTAAAGGTTTGACCAACTGTACTGTTATTTTGACAGCGCTGTGTATCAAACTTTGAAAAATTGTCAGGAATTGCAGTGATGGTGGGTCCTGCCAATATGTAGAGTTGTACTGATGAACACCTCAAAATTTGGTGGGCTAAGGACCCTCGGTCTGGTGGGACTGAATTACTCCAGCATAACAACGGAATTACTTCTGCTTGCGAAACTCTAAATCAGCTCCAAACTTTAGAATTTATGAACAGTATATTTAAATGGGATTTTATTTTTTTTGTCATTTTTCTAATTATTTTTTACACTCCAATCCCACCCTTGTACTCAGTTGCCTTTATTAGTTCCACAGCTACTTGTATTTTGTACATTAGCTCAACTGCCTTCTGTCTCGTGTGATAATATTTTGGAAGATCCCAAGGTGATAATTTCGAATTAAACAGATTCTCTTCCAAATAACTCAGTACTTAAGCATTTATTGGTTGGTCCGCCGACGCTCCTCGATCACTATAAATTGGTTACTCTGTTGGGTGTTTATCTTTCAAATATGATCCTCTCACATCACCCCTTGACATTTGCTCACATGCTCCCTCCGTGCAATACTCTGGTAGCATCTGGAGAGTAATGAGCATCTTCCTCCTCATGCATGCAGCATTTTTTGGTGACCCTGCCATTGTTCGTTCCTGGGGATATATAGGCAACCACTTGCCAATCCCGCCTCATCCACTACTGCCGCAACCAGCTCTCCACTTTATACATTGAGCAAATGGGGGTTTATTTATTTATTATCCTCTCAAATAAGGTTTTGTTTATTATTCCTGTGCCAAAAGTGGTAACACTTTATTTTCATACCCAGTGGCGACAACCTCCAGAACGACTATCCTAGCTGGCTGCCATGCTCCTGCCCTCCCGCTCTCTGAGAACTTTGTTAGGGTGCCAGGATTTCAAATTTCCAAACATGAATTATAATTATCATTTGTTAATAGGGTTGGAAGACTTGCAAAATGTGTCCTTGTTTAATGTGTGTACATTTTGAAACCATTACACGTATTAAAAGAAATGCAATTATCTAGTCATCTCATTAAAAATTGTACACAAGCACATATTTCACATACTAAACTCAACCGAGATATTGACAGAAGACTTTTTGGAGCAGAAAATGCCTTACTACTGCTGTACACACCAATTGCAATGGTTTGTAGCCATCAGCTTCACAGTTACTTCAATATCTCCTGAGGGCAGAAAGTTTGTGAAAAAAACTTAACTAGAAGTGAAGCAAAATGTATGCAAAATTCGGGAAATCCAGGAATCAGGAATGATTTATTTTTTGCTCGAGGGAAAAAAATACCTCCTATGCCTTCTTGTACTCTTGTAGCCTTTAGAAATGTGTACCACTTTGCAAACTTATCATATCTTGTGCATTTGATCATATCCAGAGTCTAACCTTATTAATATAGGTTACATCTGCATACTCCTTACTTTGCATTCAGCTCTCTTTTTGCTGAGGGCAAGCGGTGTGTTAAGTTCTTCTTCACTCATTGTGCCACCCAATTTAGTAGCTTTTTTAAACATGTCTCTGGCCTGCAATCGAAGCCTGTGTCCAGTTATAAACTGCCAATTCAACTTGTTAAGGGAAACTTTTGCCACACTTAAAACTCTATTTTTAATACCTATAAGTCAGCCCTAGGGTAGGCTAGCATACAGGGGTCGCTGATCTTTCCCTGAACACAAGCAATTACCCGATCATTGCAAAAGCTGGCTTCTCTTACCTCACTACTGGGATACACTTGCAAGGATCCATCCAGTGGACCTAGCTCCCTGCAATGCTCTCCTATCCCTCACAGGGCACACTGGTCTTGGCAAGCAGGCAGGTGTTGGTGATGCAGTCTCCATGGGCATGTGGTGTTGGATTCCCCATGTGATGTCCTCTCACCCAGCTGGTAGATTAGCAGGCATCGGCCCCCAGTCCTGGTTAAGGGCAGAAGTCTTACAGATCTCCTCCTTGCACAGCCTGTCTACATGCTTGATAGTTGACAATTTTTGGGGTCTCAAGGGTATATTATAGTCCATTTCTAGACACCAAATGTGATTTAGAGTCTGAGTCTTTGAAGTTTAAGCTGGGGGTCTACTTCTTTTTGATATGCCCTCACCTCTGTTCTCTCTTCCTCCAGTCTGTCACAGAAGGACTGACTACAAATCTGAAAGCCCCACAAAACAGGTCAGGGAGTGTTTAGAGGTTCACACCTGGATGTCAACCACTGTGATATGTCTATCAAAAGATTTCTCCATGACTTTATGATTCTTTTATCAGCCCCATCTCCTTCCTCAGATGTGCCCATGACCCTTCCCAATGACCTCTCTCCAAATCAAAAAGAAACCTTTTAAGCCTTTCTCTCCGTAACGCCAGTGTGTCGCACCTAGCTCACAGGAATACAGCAACTCACAAGTCTGTCTTGGGGGATTCCTCTACCTCCTTTCCTCATGTTCCTCCGGTCAGCCTTGGCTCTCCTAAAATGGAGCTCAGAGTCTTCCATGTACTGTACCATTCAGAGGCACACACACACACACACACCCAGCACATGCATATAGCATACACACCCTGCATAGCACTACATGCTTTATGTATTGTACCATTCTCTAGCACACATGTACCCAGCTCTTGCAAATAATACGCACTACACAGCCCCTCATTAATTATCCCTGTATTGTATCATTCTCAGGCACACATACACCCACCAAATGTATACCATGCATGCACTGCTGAGCATTACACAACAAACCAATGTAGGCCAAGTGTGAGTTAAGCACAGAGCAGCAAACCTTTAAATGAGCGAGTCTATAGGCCTCACTCCAGTGACACAGGTGAAAAGAACCTGTTTACTCATGCTGCACGGTATGCTGCCTCCACTGTGCTCATGCTGCTTACCTCATGGAAAGGCAGCAGCCTTTCAAAACTATGAGGGTAGTGCTTTGGGCACCACTCTAGGTCCAAAAATGCTGCAGTCCACAAAACAGCTCTATGTCATGGTGCACACTCATGATTCATGTTCACCCATGACAACAAAAATCTGCATTAGAGATTAAGACATCAGTACAGTTGAGGCAGTCAGGACAGAAGTGCATGTGCATCACCAGGCATTACTCTTTCATTAACTGACTCATTTCTCTGCTTCTATTTTGAGAGTTTACCAATATTCCATGGGTCTGATTGACATTTATTTCTCTGTTTAAAGTAGCAGAGTCAGAGAACGATGCTCATAATAAAAAGTGAAAACCTGAGGAAGAGCAAGTGTGCTGTGCGAATGAATGGCCTCGCCTTGTGGAAAGAAAACAGTGAACCCAAAAGAATAGGAGGGGTAAAAGTCATGGCCGACTTGCAGTGGCTGGAAATCTGCAATGTACAGAAAGAAGGTGTAGGAGAGTAGGATCTGCACTTATGTTGCCCCCACTTTTTTTCTGATGTATACACTGGTTTCTGGCCTAGTTTTCCTGGGTCCCTGCTAATCGGGGCCCCAGTCTCTCTGTTCTCTCTAAACAACTTGGTGTGCATATTAGATGCACTAGTGAT
The DNA here is from genome assembly GCF_964204655.1 of Triturus cristatus. Classification (NCBI taxonomy): domain Eukaryota; kingdom Metazoa; phylum Chordata; class Amphibia; order Caudata; family Salamandridae; genus Triturus; species Triturus cristatus. The sequence goes on from NC_140584.1 coordinate 391,135,275, forward strand.
TGGATACTTTGGTACCTTATGAGCCCCTAGTATATGGTACCTTAGGTACCTAGGGCTGCAGCATGTATTATGCCACCCCTGGGAAGAATTCTCAATCTGACAGCACAGGCCTGCTACTGCGGCCTGTGTGAGGTAGTGTTAGCACTCCTCACTGAGGTATAGGTTTCGATATCTCACCATATACACACACATATAAACCTATCAGCCACACCTATGGCAGGCCCTATCAATCCTGAGGGCAGGGTGCTTGGTTTACTATGTGAGGGGGTGCCTCTGCATGAGCAGGACCCCTCGGCAGCTACCAGAGTCTATTCTCTATAGCTGATGGTGGATGTGGTTAAACCATATACTCTTAAGTGCATTATAACCTCCCGGTAAATGCTAACCTTGGAATGACTGCATCAAAACATGTTGTGTTTGGTGTCAAACAACTTGGAATCATACTCCCACACCAGTTACTGGTGTGGGAGTATGATCCCACCCTTCTAGAGGGGATGACATGTACCAACTGTACTAAACGACAGAAATCCTATAGAGCCCTGGCATCACAAAATGGATGCCACCAGCACAGACACTGGGCTGCCCTCCTGCTGCTGACTGAAACTCGCAGTGGAGGAGGCCCAATAAAAGGCATCCTGTCACAGGGAGGTGTCACCACCTTCCAGACAGGATTTCGTGTATTGGAGCTGGGTGGGTGCACTCTTAGAGTGCTTTGAAGTCCTGCACTGGGGGAGCAGTAGGCTCCTCTGTGCATATGCGAGCTCAAACTGGTTCAGGGGCTACCTGTCCCTGCTCTGGCGCAAAACTGGACAAAGGGAAGTGGGTGTAACCACCCACTACCCTGACCCTCCTAGAGGAGTGGTCATAGAACTAGTCCCTCCCCTATCTTCACTATAAGATAGCAAGCATTGTCAATGCAATTCAGATTACCCTGGACAACGCTCTACAAAGAAGAATCCTGGCCCTTCGACATTCCACTACCTTTGGAAGACAGAAGAATCTCCCTTGGAGTCAAGGAGTGACTCCCCTGCTTGGCAGGCACCAAAAACCTTAATCAACGGTTGCAAACTTGCCTGCTCCTGCCAGAGTTCGAAGTCCTTGCTGCCCCAGAAGGGGATTTCCTGACTTCTCAACGGCAATTGTGAGTCCCCAGCAAAGCTGTGGTGAGTGGACCCCACGAGTGATGAGGAACAGCAATACCCGGGGACCGTGCACTATTGTCGAGGGCAATCCCTTAACAACATTCTACGAATTTGTGCTTTAGACTACCAGTGGCCCAGGCCTCCAGCAGGTCTTGCACCAAAAATCTGCTGTCTACCCAGTCCCGAGTGACCGTGGGCTCCTGTGAAGCATTTCCTGAGGAGGTGTCTTCGCGATCACTTGCCCGTTGGCTAGTGGGTCTCATGAAGACTTTTTCATCAACCCAAAGGACTCTCTGGGTTGCTCCAGGCCTGCCCTCACTTACCCTTTCTGGGTGAGTCCCTCAGACCTTGCTGGTCTGCACCATCGACTTTCTTCAGTCTACACAAGACTTGCAGTTGCCAAGGCTTGTTGGCTCTAATCTGGTTGCCGACACTGTCATCTGCTGCAGACATTGTGAGACACTTTGAATCCAGCTGCTGGTCATCGTCAATCCCTCCTGGACCTCGTGAGCAAAGAGTCAAAACACCATCAATGACCTGAATCAACGCGAATTCGCTGGTCAGCCATCTTCCTGGCCACCGGTCACTGGCAAGTGACTTTGAACACTGTCCCTTCAATCTTCAGGTCTTCATCTTCTTGAATCCACCCTTGGATTCCACCGGACACTTCTTCAGCCGACGCAAGCAGCAAGTCTTCTTTGGTCTCCAAAGAAAACAGCGACGCAACCCGACACCAAAAGACACCTATGCACCCGGCTTCCCTGGGTGAGGTAACTCGTGCACTCTGGTGCCCTAGTGTGTGTTGGCCCTCGAAGTACTTACCTTGTAAGTGGCTTGCTTGTAGACTTCCTCGAAGTACCCTAAAACTTTAAAAATCAAACCGCGACTTGCACCATTATAATCAATAGGGAACCCGTGGCTGTGTTCACACACTGCACGCGTCTCCCGTGGGCCTGTTACTTACCTGCTAACACTGCAGTAGTGAAGCCCCAGCGATTCCCCAGGCCCTAGGCCTTGTCATTTTGCAAGTCGACATCCTTATACCACTTTCTTAGTATATGGTTTGGTACGCCCCTAGGGCTCCAGCCATATTTTTGCTTAATTTATTGTGAAACGTTGACATTTGAATGTGTACCTGGTTTCTAATCTCATAAAGAGATTAGTAGAGTGTGTCTAGTAATAAATACATATATATTTGATATATATACCTGTGTGGGGTCCTTTCATTTGGTAATTCAAGAGATTATAAGGTAAAACAAGCTGCTTTACATTCCTCAGAGACTTAGCCTGAAGGCTGCTCTCCACAGCTACCACTAGGATAGCTTTCTTTAAAAGGTTGTCTTAAACCTATCTACCATAAGAGTCGAATTGGACCGGTGCAAGGTGGCCACTATAACTAGTGACCAGCATATGCCAGACCAACTTCTCACAGAAGGTACCACCATTAATAGCCTTTTGCCAAAAGACACCATATCTTGAGGAACTCTGTCAATTGAGAAAAGGTGTAAGTTAAACTTTCTCAAAATATTGGAAAGAGATGGAAACAAAAGTGTGAACAGCATGAGACTGAAAACTACCCCCTACAGGTCATTTGGAGGCTTTTATAGACTGGGGGCTTTTCACAGTTTTCATCTCTAGGAATGAGGAATATCCCCAGGATATAGCCTGTCAGTAGTTACCCACAACTCTTGCACCCCACCCCCAAGGAAACTCCACAGCATCTATTATAGCTATATAACCAAGTAGGAATTATGACCTGGCTTCTAGTTAAATTTGCTTGAAAGGATCCCAGGAGTGACTCAGTGTCCTGAGTGCATCTAGGGAAGAATGATTTCCAGTCCCTAGAGTAGAACATTAACATTTATTTCATACAGTTTTGACGCTAATGATCCTAACCTTACTACTGAGGCAGGAGTTTAAAGGCCTGGAGATGAGTCCATGACGAAGGCCTTGCACCAAAATGTTCATACTGGGAATGCCATTTAATAGCAGAGAGAACCTCATTCTCACTTCACTTGATCTGCAAATAAATTAGCAAAATAAGAAGATAGAGCAGGTATTGTAAATCATTTGGCAGGCACATATTGAAGTGAGGCCAAATGGAGTACAGAAGGGGCACAGGAATTAACCACATACCTCTCATTTTATGTTTACAAATCACACCCAGTTATAGCCCTGAGGAGAACCCCATTAATAAGATTTGGGCCCGAAACACGTTTGCATCTTTTACCTTCTGGGAAACATCCACATAGGATTAGGATCCACTTAGAGGAATAGTTAAAAAACTTACAACCCTAGTATTTTGAATATTAGTTCCCAGTAGTTAGCAGCACTTTAATAGATTCATCTTTGATAAAAAAAACAAATGATGACAATTGCAGCTGCATTTTACAAATAGATGACTGGTTTGGTATTGTAATTCATTGCAGCAATCTATTCGTTATATTTTTTGTGGAATATTATGTTTTGATGTTTTTGTGTTTGATATTTGTCAATATTTATCTTTTAAGTAGTGTTACAACTATTTACCAAGTTTGTATGTAAACATAGAAACAATAGACAGTATTTTCCTTTTCTCTGACACAAAAGAGGATGCTAAATGTTCTAAAAATGTATAGGATCATGGTCAATAAATACAAAAGCCAATGTAATTAGTATTTGGTCTGAGTCAGTTTAAGTAGAGAACAGCATTAAGAGTGACAGATAGATAAAATTATCTCTCAACTTCCTAAAATGGGCATTTTCCGAATTGCAACTTAAAATCAGACTTCACCATTGGTTAGGAATTTAAATTATGATTCCAGAGACACCAAACATCATCTGGTATCTATTATAAGTTGCAAATTACACTTATAAAAATGTAATAATGTAAAATGTAATAAGGTGACTCTAATGTTCTCCTATGGGAGAGGTAGACCTTGCAGTAGTGAAAAACTAATGTATGAGTATTTCACTACCAGGACATGTAAAACTTAAAAGTGCATGTTCTACTTTTTAAATACATTGCGCCCTGAGTTCTCAGTTGTCCAGGGCCTAGTTTAGAGGTGACTTACATATATTAAAAGGAAGGTTTGGGCCTGGCAAAAGGTTTACTTTGCCAGGTCGAAATGGCAGTTTACAACTGCACACACAGGTTGCAATGGCAGGTCTGAGACATGTTTAAAGTGCTACTTAAGTGAGTAGCACAATGAGTGCTGAAAGCCCACTAGTAGAATTTAATTTACTGGCCCTGGGTACAGGTAGTGATACTTTACTAGGGACATACAAGTAAATTAAATATGCCAATTGGGTATAAACCAATCTAACATGTTTTAAGGAGGGAGCAACAAAAAATAATTAATAAATAACAGCAAGGAGAGAGCAAGGAAATAAGGGGGACGTCCTTCTTCCAGGATTGAGTTAATAAACAACAACATGGACGGGCCCAGTGGGGGATCCAAATATAGGGAAGACACACTGTCATTCACATGAATGCTGAAAAACCAGTTGGTTTTTAAGAAGAACCAGCACCCACCAACCTAGTTGGTGGCATGCTTCATCATTGGGTTCCCAGCTGGGCTGCCGAGTACAACCCAGCTGTGCTGCGACACCTGAACTACAGCGGAGCAGGTTTGTTTTGGATTGAGTATGTGACAAAAGAAATGGTGCTAGAAGTGCGATTTAAAAGTACCTCTACAATACCCAGTAATTCATTTTATTCATGAGTTTCTATGGCACAATTAGAAAACAGAGCGGGGATATTCATGAAGATGAACTTGGTCTTCCTTATCCCACTTTAAGTGGTCTGCGTGTTTCAGCCTCGTCAAGAGTGCAGAGGCTTTCTTCAGGACCGAATCGAGTGCAAACAAATAAGCAAAACAGCACACACACTAAGGTGTGCTGTGATTCAGTGCAAAAAAGCACACACGCTAAGGTGTGCTGTGATGCAGTGAAGTTACCGTACTTAAGGTTCCCACTGACAGTGAACTTATAAGTGCTTCAGAGGTTCTGTAGCTAAATTGATCCCGGAGGGGGGCAGACTCCTGTAGTCACACACCTGCCTGCGATACCTACTGCGGTCCGTCTCGAGTGTATGAGGTGAGAGGGAAGTGGCAAAATCAGGGAAGAGAGGAAAAAGATGCCCCCTCGCAAAGTGCTTATTTAAAAATAAATTGAGTTCCTCCAAGTCAGAGATATTTCTCTTTCAATCAAAAAAATGTGAGAATCAAATACTCCTGGGTAAGACAAACCCAAGAATATGGAGGAAAGCCACTGAATCAAGAACATACGAGTTTGACAAGAAAACCATCCAATTATGAGCAAATCTCTTACCCAAAGCCAACTGTAAGCATATGCTATGCATTTGGAAACAATAAGTTCTGCCAACAGTTAAAATATTGTTTGGCTGAGACCTAAGAACGGGGTTAGATAGGTGGGAAATAGATTCCCTACAGACTAATATATACACACAATAATATATTTAGCATGGTCGAAGCACTAATGCTTTGTGCATACGGAAAAGCATACTATCCCCACTCAAAGTGTTTAAATACCTTGCGAGGAGTAAGAACAATGCTATTCCATACCATATCATACCATACCATACTTAATTCAGAGGAAGAGACAGACAGGCATACGAATAACATAAATGTTATTTCTTCAAAAGACTTCAGATGGCCTGCTACTTTAACTTGTCTTTATTATTGTGAATTCTGAATCATATTGGACCAAAGCAACAATACACAAACATGATAAATGAATAACGGAAATCGTGCAAAACAGAACAGAACACAACAAAACTGAATTCTAAGGTGCTATCAGCTGATACAAAAATAGGTAGCAGCAAGTACACTGATATTGTATAAATATATCTTATCTTGGTGTGTGGGTACCAGCATCTAGTAGTCCAAGTGAATATACAGAACTCGCATCTAGAGTGGGTACGGAAAACATGATGAGTGGCTTGGGAGTCAGCTTTTACGAAGCACTGCTGGAAGCTATCTGTGCCTCTTATCTTCTAATAGTTTTCGTCTTTCTGGCCCTTCTGATTTATGCTCTCCGCGATGCTAGGCATGCGAGAGACAAACGACGTTGTTCACTTGGCAGTCTATCATCTAGTTCTGTCTGTTTTTCTCCACATTGAGTGCTAATAGTGTCACAAGCTGCAAAGCAGCTCTCTGCTTGCCTCTGTGCCCGGGTGCTTTCAAACAGGGCAAAGCCATGCCATTATCTGTACACTGATCACATGCGTCCTACTTTATAACACAAGTGGAAACTTCATTGGCCAGATTCATCAATGCTTTGTGCGGCTGCAAAGTAAACCAAAAAGTGACACCAACTAGAACAATGTATTTATTTGTAATTTACTTTCCAGAGCAAGGCTTGTTTTGCACTGGGACGTTGTCTAAAAGTAACGCAATGCAGTGCTTTGCATTGCTCTGCTTTACTTTGCATCAAGTGGGCATCCCAGGGTGGTGCATGGGAATTCCCATGCAACCACTCGTTTTTGACTTAAAGTTCCATCTACTAATGTTTTTAGTGTGGGGTTGAGGCCCAAATGTTAGGTGTCCATAAGGCAAGCACATAGGACAAAAGCTTAGAAGAAAAGCTTTCTTTTCTTCAAACTTTTCTAACTCTCTGTGCATTGGCTACTACTGTACAGCACACATACAAAGTGGGAAACGTTTAAAGGTAAATCTAGGCATATTAGTATTTTGCACTTGAAGGGTGGCCTCCCAGTACAAAAACTGTGCTAGACTCATGCAGACTCCTTCACTCTATGGTGTAAAGGTGTGTGCATGGCATTAGGGAGCTTGAAAGAGCGACCAGCACTTGTGGAGAAATTGACAGCTCCACGCCGTGATATGAGGTTGTCATACTGCCTGTCCTTCACTCAATGCAGTGCAGCAACTTTGATTTCTGCCATATGTTGCATGAAAAACTAGTAAATGTCCCCCTACATGTTCATGTGTTTCAAATAAAACATGGGGCGCCACCTTACATGAGTTATTGGTCCCTAACTATCAGTATTTTACGTCATTTGTTTAAGGGCAGTCAATTTTGATATTTTTGAATGCATGTTGAAGTTTAGGCTTAAAAAAGTCCAATTCCCATATTTGGAGTTGGGCACGCCCCACGCAAAGCACTGCTCTTTTTATGTTATTATTACTAAGGAAGCATACTTGCTCTAGGAAAATCTATCAACCCTATAGCTGCTAAAAAGCAATTTCATTTGTACCGATACATGTTACAATAAAAGAAAATGCATGAAACATATACTGGTTCAAAGACAGGCAGAGAAAGTGAATCCTTCTAGGGACTTTTCATTACAGCAGGGCTTTAAGTGGGCAAGGTCCGTCCAGGTCTCAGACCGGGTAGTATCTTAAAATTGACATTGAAACTGGTCTCTATTGAGCCCAATATTCACATCATTAACTTTACCGGGAACAAATACTGACGATTTCTTCTAAACAATGAATGTCACTGACCATGCAATGAGTCATGTAATATGTGACGTCGTCAGCAGTGTATTGAGGAGGCACGATTTATAGTTAGTTCAACTTACTATAACGGCCGAATTTCTCTGGTTTTGTACAAGTGAAATGTCCAACCAACTATAACGTCCCTCAAACTAGTGTTTTTTTCAGTGAATATATATATATACATGTCAGACCTGGGGGTCGCTAGTTGGCTGGGGTAGGTACCTTAGGCCAAGTAGGGACCCTTGCTTCCACGTCAGGGAAAGGAAGGACACCTTCTCAGATAGCCCCCGCTCACCCCCTTGGTAGCTTGGCACGAGCCGCCAGGCTTATATTCAAGGCAATTGTGTAACCACGCTCTCAGTAACCCAGTGATGACACCACAAATGGACTCCACAAGAGTTTCATAAAAACTAGTATAAATTTACATAAAAAGATATACGATGAAACCACACAATATAAATCCAACATATGCATATTTGTAATATTCCTCCTGGTCGGTTGTTAGGCGAGCCAGCCCTTGTAAGTTCTGGCGATATTAATGAGCAATTCTAAATGATCCACTGCAGTCCTAATGCAATGCTACGCAGTTCGTAATGCTAGAATCAGGCACTTTGCAATGTAAAAATAATGCAGTTCATTAGGCAACAATCAAGCAGTTCGTAATGCCAAAACATTGCATTGCGTAACGCAACAATCAGGTAGTTCGTTATGCAACCTAACACAATGCGTAATGCAACAATCAGTTAGTTCATTATGCAAAAATAGTGCAATGCGTAATGCAACAATCAGGTAGTTCGTAATGGAGAAATAATGCAATGCTACGCAGTTCGTAATGCTAGAATCAGGCACTTTGCAATGTAAAAATAATGCAGTTCATTAGGCAACAATCAAGCAGTTCGTAATGCCAAAACATTGCATTGCGTAACGCAACAATCAGGTAGTTCGTTATGCAACCTAACACAATGCGTAATGCAACAATCAGTTAGTTCATTATGCAAAAATAGTGCAATGCGTAATGCAACAATCAGGTAGTTCGTAATGCAGAAATAATGCAATGCGTAATACTCTAATCAGGTAGTACGTAATGCAGAAATAATGCAATGCGTAATACGACAATTAGGTAGTTCGTGATGCAGAAATAATGCAATGTGTATGCAATGCGTAATACGACAATCAGGTAGTTTGTTATGCAGAAATAATGCAATGCGTAATACGACAATCAGGTAATTGGTTATGCTGAAATAATGCAATGCGCAATACACTCCAGCACCGATCATGGTGCCTTAGGCGGTCGCACTGCCACTCATACTGATTTGCGGTCTGCTCTTGTCAACAGATACCCCCACACGGTTATGGTGTAAATCAAAGTACTACCGAGGGTGCCTCTCTCCAAGACCGCACCCGCCCCAGGCGGTGACGCATGTTACCTGGGGCTGTGACCTCGCTCTCCTTTCCCCTTTCCGTGACTTGGGCCTCCAATGCAATCTTTGTGGATTCCTGGCAGTGGAACTCGTGCCCTGCCTCGACGGGATTGGTTCGAGGTACCGCTCTGGCAACGGTGTGATCGGGCCGGTGGCTCACCTCCTCAGAGGCTGCCGGTCCAGGCCGCTTGTGTTACAAAGATCTCAGGCTGCAGCAGGGCACACACACACAGCGTCGCTGAGACTCACTTGAGCTTTGGTTGCACACGATCACAGGGCACTCCTCACGAAGGTCTCAGGCTGCAGAAAGCACACACACACAGCGTCGCTGAGATTCACTTATACTCCGGGTGTGCACAATAACAGAGCAATCCTCACAAAGGTCTCAGGCTGCACAAAGCACACGCACAAAACATTGCTGAGACTCACTTGGACTCCGGGTGTGCAGGATAACAGGGCAATCCTCACGAAGGTCTCAGGTTGCACAAAGCACATGCATACAGCGTCGCTGAGACTCGCTTGGACTCCAAGTGCCCACAATCACAGGGCAATTCTTACGAGTGTCTCAGGCTGCAAAAAGCGTCGCTGAGACTCTCCTGGAAACTTTTGTGTTCCTGAGTTTCCACAACAGGGAGCCAGTTCACCTCGGGCCCTTGGGGATAAGTTTCTTCCGGACACAGCACACAGCAAAGTACTTTCAAGCAGGAGGACACAGCACACAGCAAAGTCCCTTTAGCCTCTCCTTGGTTTAAGCAGCAAACTGCAGGCCAGCCCCAGAGCACACAGCAGGGGTCAGTCCATTCCTTCAGTCTCTTCAGCTGTTTCTTCCTTGACCATGAAGTAGTTTCAGTCTTGTTCAGTCTTGATCAATCCATTTCTCCAAAGTTCAGGGGCTTCAGCTCTCATAGTTATACCCCTAAATGTCTTTGAAGTGTTTGTGTTCAGGGGCACGGACCCCTGTTCAAACCAGTTCTGGGTGTCTCCCTGCCAGTGAAACCTTCTTCCTTTGATTAATGGGGGTCTGGATTCTTAATCACTCAGCAGGAGATGTGATCATTGTTTTAGGGCAGCAACCCAGGCCTCTTCACCTCTAGGGGCTACTCTTCACCCCTACACTCCAGATGCAGGTCAGCCTGTTGCTGTCTCACCTCCTCCCCTGGGTCAAGACAATCCCCAGATTCTATCACTTTCAAATCCAGACAGTCAATCCACAACCAGGGAGAGACACACAGAAATGTTAGAGCACAAAAATCCAGCCACTTCTTAAAGAGTGGTTTCTAAACACAATGCAAAAACCACCCTCATAAAAAGATGTGTTCTTACATTGTGAGCTCAGGCACACTAAACTTCACATCTTGTCAGGGTGCAGAGAATATCTTACCAAGAGTCTTACACAGGAACAGAGATGCTGGTTTCCAACTCCACCTCAAAGATACTCCGGAGGTCCAGTAAAATATCTAGACTCCAAGACTACCTTCTGGGGGTAAGGGGGAGTGGATAAAATAATACACCAAGAAGAGACTGGTTCTGAAGCTCGTCTTCTCTCCTTCGCCTGCTTCTTCTTCCGAACTGCAGACTGTATATTATCTGAGAGAATCTAAATATTAAACAAGATTGGTTAATCACCTGTTCTACACTATTCACACATTCCCTTCTCTCCTATATTCTATGTCTACCCAAAGTTCCAAGTACTGTGCCTCTCCTCTAGCTTTGTTGTGTTGTTTTCTCTTTTCCTTTGTTATAAGCACCAGAAGAATTCACCTATCAAACAAGATAATACTTTTAGCCCTTTCAACCTTCTACCTCACCTTTGGTAAGTATTTATTTAAATGGCTTTTACTTCACTTACTTCTTGTGTGGTGCTCCTATTCTTCTGAATAACCTTTTCCAATTTCTCTTTTAATTTATTGACTATATATGTCTATGTCCTTTTCTAAGCTGTCCAGGTTTTAATGTAACTCTTCTCTTACTTTCTTTGTAGGGTTTATTGCCATGTAACTCTGTTACTGGTAAGTATCTGTTTTAAATCTTTAACCTTATACAACGTCTATCAATCTGTCTCAAGTTCTATAAACCCTTCTCTTTATTTTTGCAGGGACAATGGTCGTATACGCCTTGTGGATAAGTATCCCTCTAAGCCTTTAACTTAGTACAAGTCTTTCTATTTGTGCCATGCTCTAAGAAATATTCATTATTTATTCAACTGTATTTTCACTTTGCTTATTTATTCTCTTCTTTCTTCCATCAGGATAACTTCGACTGAACTGCAACGCCGCCAGGTCACCTTCACCCTTTGACGAGGACTGCTGAGGGAGAAGCACCAGGTACGAAGCTGGAAAATCTATTCGATGACCTAAACTACTCCCGACGGAACAAGCGGTCGATATCAGGACGAATTCCAGACGAAATATTTCTCTGGTACTAGAATTCTGTTGTGCCTTTCCTGAACGTGCATACTCGGTTGAAACTTCAGTGAAGTGCACGTTTGACTCAGTGCGCGTGCTTCAACCAGCCTCAGAACACCTATGGGGAAATAAACTAGACCGCCACTGATTAGAAGGCGGCAGCCATCTTTAAGTTCCGTTTTCGGTTCAGCTTAGTCCAACCATTGGTCCTTGTCATTATTCTTCCTCTTGGGCCATGACTTTCGTCTTGCAATGTGCCCATTATTGTCAAGGCACCTTCTGGAGGTCTGACAGTACCCCCCAACAAAGGAGGTCCTCTCAATCTTGGCTTCATAGGGAATTTTTGATGAAAAGATTTCACCAATCTCGGAGCATGAACATCTGACTCCAATTCCCAAGATCACTCCTCTGGCCCATAGCCCTTCCAATACACCAAGTGGTACAACTTTCCTTTAATCACCTTTGAATCTAAAATTTCTTTTACTTCAAACTCAACTCCAGATTCTAAGTGGATGGGTTTTGGAGCCAGGTTTTTCCGCAGTTCAGGTGGTGCCTTTTTCAACAAGGACAAATGAAAGACTGGATGAATTTTCAACTTGGGTGGTAGCCTTAACCGATAAGTAACTTGAGACATCTTTTCTTCAATCAGATAAGGTCCTATAAATCTGGGTTACATTTTAACTAGGGGTGGGCGGAATTTGCGAAATTAACTTTCGCAAACTATCGCGAAAATGCTAAAAATCTCCGCAAACACGCCGGAAATATCGCGAAGACGCAGAAGTTTTTTTCCCGCTTGTTCGCGGTATTTTTTGCGTGATCACGGGTCGCCAACTTACCCATGCGGTTGCTCACGGGCGCGGCCATCTTGTTTTCACCTGTCCCGCCCTCTCGCGATGCTTACTTCCTGTTCCGGGTCGTGCAATGCATGTTCGCGCCTGTTCGCGGTCGATATTTCCTGTTCGCGACCGCTTTTACTTAATCGCGTTGCTTTTTGCTTGCTCGGGAGAAAATATCGCGCGAACTTGCGCACGTGGTCGCAATGGGCGCGGCCATCTTGTTTTTCACTCTATTGCATGGTTCTGGGGCCTGATTTTGAATCCTCCCAAAATCTTTTCAATCCTTTGTTTATAGCCACTTTTTTTGAATCTTTATTACTTATTATTTCTCTAACTATTTTCCTGCCTCTATATTTTTGGTTTTTGTCTACTTTTTTTTTGTTTTTTTAGCTACTTTTTCTCTTTCTATTGCCTGCTATTTATTTCCTTTACTCCTTTATTTATTTTACCTTTTCTTTCCCGCCCCGTCCCCAGAACCATGTCCAAGGGTAGGGCTGTTCGCTGGCGCAGCTAGAGCCGCGACCGCCTACCTTGCGGAAGGCGGCGCCCACAAGGGGTGCAGGCACGGGCCTTATTTGGGGAGGTGGAGTTGGCTGCACTAATTTTCTTTGTGCAGCGCCACCTCCCCTCAACCCTGGCAGCAGGTGGCAGGCCTGGGTCAGGGTACGGCCTCCGGGAGCGTCGGCAGCGGTGGGGGAAGGTGCGCCGGGCAGTGTCACGCTTCTCTGGTGTTCGGCGCACCCAGGTGCAGCTGACGCACCGGTGGTCCGACATCTTGGACCGTGAGCAGGACCTGCTGGACCTGCTGCGAGTGGAGGTCCCGGGGCTTGGTGAGTACCTATTTAATTATTATTACTTTATGTCTGTTCTTCTGCTCTGTGTTATATATTGCGAATATCTTTTTTTTCTTCCAACCAGCTAGAATGTTGCTGCTTACATTCCAGGTTAATTACGTTTAAAAGTCTGTGATTTTTTTTGACACAGGTGCTCTTCTGCGCTACTACTAATCTTACTTGTTTGCAGCTTTGCGTTTGCGCTTACTTAGCGTGAATCTTTACGAGTTTATTTTAGAGAAATTAAGTTACGTAATGCTACAGTGACTCTAGTCCACTCCTTACTTTGTCCTGTCACTAATAGATAGGGGCGGATTGATACTTCGGTTTAGGTACTTTGTATGAGCTTCTAATTTGTTAGTGGTATGCGTGATGCTCCCTCACTCAGTTACGTGACGTGCTGGTAGTGCGGCTGTCTTTATTAGAACCTTTTCTTGTTTGTTCAATGAGTGGTGGTAGGCTTAGCAGTTACTTAGCACTAGCAGATCAGCATCAATCAATCAAACCCAAATTTGGTGTATACAAAACATGTAGTCATGTTCATGTGTCCGCCATGATTTGACCATATGCATTGTTGAGGAATACAGTGGAAATGCATACTTAATGTACAATTGGCATGCCTGGAATAGGTGGGCTAGTTTGGGTGGTACGCTGTACTTAGGCTTAGTTGTAACTTGGTATTCTGGAATCAGAATGGAAGACTGGATTACTGTTGATAAATAGTAACTTAAGTAGTCGAACTGCGAATCCCCCGATATTACTTGTTGACCAGATGAGATCAGTCAGTTTAGTTATTGCAATTGTTGTTTACATAAGTGATTTTTGACCGTTGTTGAAAAATATTGTATTTGTTTGACACCATCCATCAATGTTTGTCTCTTTCTTATATCTTTCCTGTTCATCAGCCCCCCGGGTGTAGACCGACAGGGACTGGGCAGTCGGCGGGACACACAGAACACCACCAGGAGGACACCGCTGAGGGCTCCTCTGCTGGCCCCAGTTTTTAATAATATTTCTTATTCCATAACTTGTACTGCCCCATATTTTTCCCGAACTATTGTTTGTTTCCAAATGCTATATTTTTACCACTAATTATCCTTCGATCTGTACGGTTTCAAAAATCTTATCCCTGCCTCCGCTATGATGACTCTGAGTACTACTACTACTACATACTATCAGTCTGTCTGTACTGTAGTAGCTAGTCTTGCCCAGTTGGCCAGTGCCACTCTTTGTGAAAGGTTGTAATATAAAACGCATATTCACCAGTAGCTCGAGCCATTGAGTCCAATCTGTTGGGTCGTTGTCTTGTACTACTTTTTCTCTTATAGATCTTGAGGCTTTGAAAATTCACAGCAACAGCCCTACCAGATTTATTACTATTTTGATATGATACCCTATAGGACATACTACTGTTGTAGGGATCTTGCACATACACAGACATTTGCACCAGAAAATAGGATGTTGGTGATGGTATGTTGGACCTTCCTTGCACACCTCAATCAGAAATTCCGCACCCACCACAATTCCACTGCTTGACTATAGTACTGTCTTGTCATAACTATTAGGTCTCGGAACCCTCCCCCTAAGATACCCAACAAGTAGACAACCCAGAACATAACACACCCAACCTCTCAGTCGTGGAAGCAATTCACATGCACACCCTTACTTTAATTTGCTCACTCGTGTAAGTTAGTCCACACCAAATACCACCAAGTCTATGTAAGTTCAAAATGTTTATTTCAATTTGAGAAGGTCTGTACACTGTTTTCTTATAAATGCAGCACCAACCGGAAAATCAATAACATTAAAGCAATATACATTTTTACACTTATACAGTTGGGAATTAAATCATGATAACTGAACAGTGGTGGAAGGCAGCACCACCATCCCATAGCAATTTAGTTTATATAAATTCATAAATGAAGATGTGAGTGAAGGGACCCCTCACCTTAGAAGTACCTAGTACTGGTAGTTGTTGCATCATTGAGAAGCTCTGGTTTGTGGAAGGGAATCTCGCGTCTGTAATGCGAAAAATGAAATGGTGTGCGTAAGTATATTGCAACTTGCAAGCATTTCTCAACCGTGCCAAAAAGTGTAGCATTTATGGATAAGCTATATGGACTAACAGTAACAGTAGTACACCAGTACTTCCTAAAAAAGTGGCTTGATAATGTTTGTTGACCGCTTGTACGCAGCGCGTAGACTAGACAGTAGCAGTGTGAGGCAGGTCATGTGGGCTCAAAGGTGTCTTAAGCTGCAAGGTAAAGGTAACGTCACATGTGCAAAAATAAAAGACACAAAGGTAAAATGGTAGCATGGCTAGGGCTAATTAAGCAAAGGCTACAATGATCATATGTAACTATTAGTGTCTACTCTACTACTACCTGATTTGTACTAGTGATGTATGTTAGTATTAACTCATTTTTCAACCTTGCTACTGATCAATAGGGGGTAGGTGTATATGACGCCTAATAAATGTGTAATGTTTTTTAGGCGCACTACCGACCACCATTGCCGGGGCCAGCGAAGGCGACGCGGAGGGCGAGGATGCGGCAGTTGCTGCAGATAGCAACGGAGCGGTAGGGGGAGTGGCAGCACCAGTGGCAGGCGGTGGTAAGTTAGATTCATAATCCTTAACTATTGTTGACCTTGACAGTACACTCACTGCAAGGGTGTACTGTATGTATACTGTACTGTTGAGACTTAGGGCCCCATTAGGATGGCGGGCGCATTGCCCCCGCTGGGCCAGCGGTATCCACCGCCGACACCACAGGGGCAAACCTCCCGCCATCCCTGTAGAAAAGAGTCAGACCCCCCATATGTCGACCAGGCGGAAATGGGTTCAATATGGCGGTGGTGTCTCTCTGAACACACCACCAGCCATATAATCTGCATTTTGGAATGCCTTTGCGTGGCGGCATTGCCGTCCGCCACGGAAAGGCATGCAGACATTGCAGAGTATGCTTGGGGGCCCCCATGGAGGGTACCTACCTATGCTATGGTACCCCCCTGCGTTTCAAAGCAAAACGTGACAGGCTCCGTGCGGGGTCCATCATGTTGTGCTTGGAAAAGCAGCACAACATGTATTTTTAGCATTGCTTTCGGCACCGCCAACCAGAATGTAAAAAAAACAGGATGCGCCCGCCACTGTGCCGGGCGCATCATCCTAATTAATTGTCCCCACGGGACCCCCACCCTTTTTAGCGTGAGGATGGCGGGCAGATAAAGTCCGCCCGCCATCCGATGTCGTAAGTAAGTATGAGTTGTTGGGGACATTTGAAGAGTGAACTAGAAGACTAGAATCCCTTTAATTTGCATAGGAGCGGGAGTATTGAGTAACCAATGGCCTCATCTATCTGATTTCAACTCCGCTTTGAAAGTTTTATGGAGAAGAGCACCTGGTGCACTGTTCAACTAAAAAGTGAAAGACGGGTGGAAGTAAGAAGGACGGGCGAGATTTAAAATGTTATGTACTACTGTGCTTTATAGTGCTACTCTACCATGCCACTATGTGTATAAATAATTAACTTGTCTTACTGTTTTTCTAAGAGTATATTTTACAATTGTCTTGTTTTTTTCTTTTTGATACACAGCTACTCCTAACCTAAACAGCAAGGAGTTGGCCGCCAAGGCACGGTGCCGGAAGCTGGAGGCAATCCAGCGAAAATACCGGCGGCTGGTGGTCTTAGCCGAGGAGGAGGAGGAGACTGCGGCTGCAATTGTTGAAGCCTCCTCCCGTGGCCTGGGCCCCAGCCACTGCCCTCCAGCGGTACGGCGCCACCGTCTGGCGGCTGCCCGCCGCCACCGTTCCATCTCCGGTGCCCCCCCACTGTGGCTGAAACTGCCGCACCCTTAGACGCCACGTCGCCTGTTTAGAGGGCGAGATGCGCCAGATGCGTGTCCTCCTGGAGTCCCGCCCACCACTTAGTCCCTGTCATCCTGTTCTGCCCCTTTTTTAATTCTTGTTTGGGTGGGTGGGTGGGAACTTGTTTGGGCGTTACGGACTTCTATGGACATTGGTTGGGGTTAGGGAGGGGGGTGGGTCAGCTTTTGTGGGTTTAGTTTATTTGTTAGGGTAAATTAAATATATTTTTCTATGTTACATGCAATGTTGTTAATGTTTTGTAGGTGGGGTAACTGTTTTACATCACACTGTTTCCTTGCTGGTTCATGGCCGCCCATGCCTGTGTTTGATTTCAATAATTGGCTGACTGTATAAGACACAGATAGATGCGACCCACCTCACTCATTGACTGGTCCTTCTAGTACTTTCAGTCTGTCCTCTAGTCTATGCATTCTTTGTACTGGTGTGTGAAAATGAAATCATTGACAACATGTCCATTATTAATTCTGCCTCCCCAAAACTTGTCTCTTACCGGTGCTTGATGTTTATGTCCAACTGTGGCACAGCACTGGCTGCATGGTGAAGATGGTTTCCTTTTTCATACATGCCATGATTGGGGTGGTGGTGGTGGTAGCAGCATAGTAGTAGTAGTAGACACTGGCAGGGCGGCAGCATTTGCAAAAAAAGAGGAGACAGTCAATCGCCTTTGAGAGACTGTTAGGAGTAGTTGAATGAAGTACAGTACAGAACTTACCGAGAAACAATAATATGCTCAAATATTTGACAAAAAAACAGAATGGTGGTTAGGAGGATAGCCTACTAGACAGAGTTACAAACTATAGTTGTGTCGAGTCACTTGACTAGGCCTACAGCCTAACAGTTAGTGCTGTATATGAGGAATGACAAGAAACAAATCCAATCAATGCCGGCAATTCATGCTGAGGTATATGTTCCTTTGTTAAAAAAAATAACCTCTGAAATATCCTACTCATGGGTGGCCAAGCAGAAGAAGATCATCGCTCTGCCTTGAAATTGAAGTAGTGTTGCTTTAACCACATCCGCCCCAGCAAGTGTGTGATTAAGTGTTGGTGTACATTTAATTTAGTTACACCTCGACAATAAGTCACACAGCCCGGGGGTAGAGGGTTAGGGTTTGTTGAATGGTTGGGAAGGGGGTTTTTGGGAAAGGTTTGACATAGAAAAACAGTATGCATACATAGACAAACAAACGACAATCATTGAAGACTACCATATCCATATGTTAAGGGAGAAAAAGGCAATGCATGCATGATGATGAGAGACCCGTATTACATACACTTCTATTGGATTTTTGCATCTCGGCATTCCTCTTGCTTCTCTCGTCCATCAATCTTGGGTGTGTCGCCTCGCCACTCGCTACTGCCCGGCTGGAAAAAAAAGGTGATTGATTGGTAAGGTAATTAATATGCATTGTAATGTTTTACAAAGTTTCGGGCAAGGCCCGGCCTGTAATTGTAGATTGAAAACCAAAGGGGATATTGAGAAAGAAAGTTAAAACAAATGCACAAGTGATGGTATAGTGCAACAAGAACACTTTCCGAGGTGGCATCTATGCATCATCTCTACTCTAGTCTGTTTCCAGCATTGACCTTCAACAGTAACAGGAGAGAGCAGGCCCACAGTGCTTAGCATTAGCATATTCTACGTTAACACTTAAAATTCTTTTTTTTTCTCCCAAAGAGTTGGACAAACGCAAAGCACATTATCCATTCCAAACATAGCATTTTACAGTTTAAGTTAGTAAAATCAATGCACTGCAGTCATCCCACTGCTAGACTCTATTCAACTTCTACACAGACATTTGGGTCTGCTGTGGTTGTTGTTGTTGAAGTGTTTACCTTTTGGCTTTTCCGTTTTATGACACTCATGATGAAACGTCCTCCTGAGTCCTGACTTAATCATCATCATCTCTGATACTTTTACTGACTGACTGTGAAGATCGGCCTGCAGTATAAGTAAAATTTTTATGACACAACAAGAGTAGAAATATAAATATTACTGACTTGAGTCATTCTTTATTGTGTACAGAAAGATAGATTACTAGTACACTTTGATATCACTTTGTGCACAACAAACAAACAACGCAAACACAAACACTAATAGCTTAGAGTCAGGTGTCCAATGCATGCCATTAATTGTCATCATTACCTGTTCCTTCTCATCTTAAGTTAACGGGCCGTCTATTTCGCCATCATCATGATGGACGGTGCTGTTGTGTCAATCATACTCATTGCGCAGATTGAGTGAGTCCCCTTCCTGTATTGAATTAAAAGCAATGGGTCACCAAGCTGCAGGAGAAGTACCAATTTCTTATTTGCAAGAAGGGGGAAATTAGTGTGTTCTGTAGAACGTTGATTAGTGGCAGTTCACAATTACATAAATTCAGGAACAACAAACACAACAAAATCTAAATCATTCAGTCTGCGAGTGCGACTCTGCGTCCAATGCATGGCATCAATCATTACCTGTTCCTTCTCATCTTAAGTTAACGGGCCGTCTATTTCGCCATCATCATGATGGACGGTGCTGTTGTGTCAATCATACTCATTGCGCAGATTGAGTGAGTCCCCTTCCTGTATTGAATTAAAACCAATGGGTCACCAAGCTGCAGGAGAAGTACCAATTTCTTATTTGCAAGAAGGGGGAAATTAGTGTGTTCTGTAGAAATAAATTCAGGAACAACAAACACAACAAAATCTAAATCATTCAGTCTGCGACTCTGCGTCCAATGCATGGCATCAATCATTACCTGTTCCATCTTATTTTCAGTTAATGGCCAGTCTCTCTCGGCTCTGAAAGGAGGATAGCTATAGTAGTCATCTGATTCATGGTCCACTTCTTTTGGAAGGACTAGGAAAGTTTGAATTTGTTGTTACCATCATCCAATCATCATTCATGAGGGAAATGGAATTGAGCAGGAGATTCAGTATGATGGAGCGGAGGAGCTGGATTCGGAGGACTGTACTGTCAAATAGCAGACACCTGAAACTTGTATATTAAATTAGAAGAGTAGAAGACGGTGGTAATGGATTTGTTGTGATTCACAAGTTTATAACCGGAACGACGGACACATAAACAAAGGGGGAAAAAAGGGAGGAAGACAGTAAGTGCGAGCCTAATTGTCAGGGAAGTATAGCTCGTCCTCAAACTCTGGGGTTCAGCCAGTAGTAGGTAATCATCTGACACAATACTTCCGTCACCTGAGCCGCTGTCCTCATCTTCCTCCGTTGATTCATGTATTGTGTAATTCGGTGGTATGAAGTGCTGATTCATTTTGATCATTGTTAACCTCTCCACGTTTTTTGGAGATAGACTGGTCCTTCTCAATGTTACAATGGAACCAGCAGCACTGAAAACATGTTCGGAAGAGACACTTGCGACAGGGCAAGCCAGATAGCTTATCGCCAGCCTGCTGAGCTGTGGCCATTCAGACCTTTTCCTATACCAATACTGCAATGGGTTTTGATCAACGCACACCTCTGTTGGGTCGTCCAGATAGGCCTGGACCATCCGCTCAATGTTCAGGGTTGCTGCTGGTAAGCTTTTGTGCTGTTTTTTCTGTGCATCAGCACTGTGCTTACAATAGCCCATCTTTACATACCAATCCTGTAATGATAATGATTGTACTCGGCCTAATGATCCAGTTATTGTTTCTGTAGTCAATAGTGATGGTGAGTGTTGTGATTGTGAGCCAACCGCACTGCCCTCAGCCGACGAAGTTGCACTTGATTCTGCATGGCCTGCTTCAGTATCAGTACTTGTTGTGGGTTGATCTTGCGGGCTTTTAATTAGCAGCCATTCGTTTTTCAACTTACTGGCTGCTACAGCTATACAACTTTTGTAGCGGGCAACATCATTGTCGGAAAAAGCAAGGAATGTCTTCAGTAGTCCCAATTTTGCACGTGGATCCAGAATTGTGGCACAAATGTAATGTTCTTGTGACAAAATTTTATTTTGTAACCTTACATTTTCAGTTAAGCGCCGGGATAAGCTTTCCACCAAGTCATGGGCGTGCCTTCTGTCCTCTACACCTTTGTATGATTCAGACACATTATTCAGCTCATACTCTAGCATTTGCAATATTGGGATAGCTTGGCCCATTGTACAGTCCTCCTTGCTGACTTCACGTGTGAAGACCTCAAAAGGAGAAAGCATCTCAGTCAGGCATTTAATTAGGCTCCATTGCTCCATGTCAAGGATCATGCCTTTAACAGTAGCACTAGCATCCCCTCTTCTTTTCCAGACATATTCATGGAGTGACATGTGCTGTTCGTACAGACGATCAAGCATGTAATACGTTGAGTTCCAACATGTTGCCACCTCCTGGATGAGTGCCTTGACTGGCATCCTAAATTCACGTGGGATGATCCTCAGCTGCTTCCGAGCTCTAAAAGAATGGCTGAAATGAGTGCATATTCTTCGGCAGATGGCCAGTAAATTGCTGACTATGGGTTCTTTTTTCAGAAAGTCTTGAACTATAATGTTTATGCAGTGCGCCAAACACGGAACCCTGAAATAGGAACCAAGTTCCATGGCCTTAAGTACATTACTGCCATTGTCTGTGGCAACAAAACCAATACAAAGCCCTCTGGGCTGCAGCCATTCCAAAACCTTGGTGCGAAACTCGTGTAAAATGTTTTCAGCCGTATGAGATTTCTCCATGGCGAACATGGCTACAGTTGCATGTTTCCGAGTACCTTCAAAAATCGCAGCTGTGTCAACAACACCTCGTGCAGATAGTTTATCTTTAACACCCACAAAAGAGATCCAGTGTGTAGTGATGCACATGTAATCTGTGGCTTGGCAACTGCTCCACATGTCTGTTGTCAGGTGGATATTGTGCACAGCACTCTTCTGCAAAGCTTGTCCAACCAATTCCAGCACATCATGATGTAGTGCCGGAACAGCAATTCTTGCGAAATAGGACCGGCTGGGAACTTTCCATTTCGGGCAGATGGCAGACACAAATTCAAGGAAACCCACCCCTTCCACAAATGAAAAAGGAAGAAGGTCCAGCGCTAACATTTTAGCCAGCTTCGCATTGTACAATCGTGCCGTTGGGTGGTTGCGTTGGAACTGCCCCTCCAACCTAAACATGCTCTCAATGGTAGGCTGGCTTACTTTCCTTAGTGGTGCTGTTTTCATTAACCCACTACGGCTCAACGACACAGATTGTCTCATTGAGGTACTCGCCGGTTGCCTTGATGTCTCACACAGACTCTGAGTATGGCTCTTACTGCGGTGCCACTCTGATGTTACTGAGGAGGATGTGGGCGTTACCACCACTGCACTACTGGGGACAGGGCTAGAAATGCCTCCCTCTTCTTCACCTGCCACCGCAATAATATCGCTCTCTGATTCATCCTGACCAACTTCAATGGGTTGACTTTTTCTACTTTCTTTTAACTTAAGTAGGTGATCCTCCCACACGATAGTGTGGTGTATTCTGAGATGACTTGCTTGTCCTCCGGTACCATAATTTGTACCAAGCTTACCACGCCGAACACCTTGCCGACAAATTGAGCATATAGCAACGTTCTCCTCCTTGGCGCTAACAGAAAAGAAGTCCCAAACTGGAGAGGAGAACTTTCTGGCACTGCTGGATGTGCCACTTTCAACACCAGATGAACTTGAGGGGGTGTTTGAAAATGTGTGACCCTGTGCACCTACACTGTGACTTTTACTACCACTACCTACTGAGATGGTTGAGCTGGATGTAGGTCCCTGCCGGGCCTTGGAAAATATGGCAGCTGGTGGTAGTGGTGGTGTAACCTGTGTTGGTGAGATCCGTGCTACATCCCGCTCAGTAGCAGCCTTTCTGGATAGGGTGAGAATGTTGGTCTCCAATCCCTTTGGGGCGGGAGTAATGTGCGTGATGACTGGCTCGTCTTCATCAACATCATCATCCCCTCTTCTACATCTACCTCCATAACTCTAAGTTTTTCTGGGACCTTCCTTTTCAGAAGCATTGTCTTGTGGCGTATATCACTCTCAGACCGAGCTGGTGGGACCCAAGTGTCATCACGATCATCAGAAGCGGGGCTTGAAGAAGAAGATGATGGACTAAGCCTCCTTTTCCTTGCTGGTGGTCTGGAAGACAATAGATCTTCTGAAACAGTGGTTTGACTTTGCTCCACTTTGTCTGCAGGAAGCTCGATTTCCTGAAATGCTCCTACGTCAGGAGCAACAACTACTATGGAGGGCTGTTGCGGCAGCTGCTGCTGTTCTTGTTGCGGCGGCTGCTGCTGTTCTTGTTGCGGTGGCTGCTGCTGTTCTTGTTGCGGCGGCTGCTGCTGTTCTTGTTGCGGCAGCTGCTGCTGTTCTTGTTGCGGCAGCTGCTGCTGTTCTTGTTGCGGCGGCTGCACACTGATCTGCTGAGTTTGTGCCTGCGTTGAACTTGATTGTGTACTACTTTGCGGTAATGACATTTCTTCAACATCGCTGCTCGTTAGTAGACTGGCTACCTCTGCGACACTAAAGCCCTTGGGCCTAGGTTGGTGTGGTTGGACCGCTGTGCTGCTCCCAGCTTGGTTCCCGGACAACGCTGCTGCAGGCGTAACTTTTTGGTGCCAAAAAAAACATTGGCCGGCACACCACCAGTCGTGGTTAATGGCACTTCCTTTTTCTGTTCCTTCTTCTCACCGGCAACTTTCTTGGTACTGGACCTGGTACCTTTCTTTGGGGCCATCTTCTTCATATGTCAGGCAGGATGCAGATGCACAACAAGTTCTGGTCACACGTGGACATGATGCGCAGCAGGACTTCTGTCTGGCTGGCAGTACAACTGGTAGCCGGGTGATGCTGATGACACCTCCTACTCTGTCTTTTGTGCACCTAAAAGCAAATAAGACAGGAGAAGAACATCAGTGAAATGTTACATTTGTTGTTGTGGTTCAGTTACTTACTACTGTACTAGTGCAAACAAAAGATAGTCTAGCCATTTATGACTTTTTTTTTAAACTAGAGCTATGTTATACTACTGTGTACAGCCACACACTACACTCTCAGGAAGGATAGGAAAGTTAATAATAACCACCAAAATAAAAATGTAATGAAAGTGGGGTGGACCATTAAATTATGTGAGCATCTCAGCATCCATGGAGCTGCTGCTGGCAAAGGGGGTGGATGGATGGAAGCAGTAAGCCAAGTAGCCAATAGGAAAACCATGCAGGCCTATGGCAAAAGCAGGACACTAATAACTCACAGTCCAAACACCCAAAAGGGCCACCACCCACATGGACACTCACAAATCACAAACAAGCCGGGGGGCTGGGAAACACCAGGAGCTGACAAAAGGCCTATAAAAGCCAGGTAAAGGATGCATGCTAAAGCACACTGCTCTGCCTTTTTAATGCAACAAAATGGAAATACGAACATTCACAGGCCCCAAAAATGTCTGCAGGGTGCATGCATTGCACACCAACACACCAGACACATACAACAAAAGCATGTCTTTAAGACAACCAACATCAGAAAGGCCACCCCAAAAAACACACTTCCCCAACTCAATCCAATGCCATCCATGCCCTAAATGATGTCTAAAAATTCAACAGACCACACAGAAAACACTTGATTAATAAAGCTGTGGCTACCTGCTCTGATCCTAGTGGATGAAAAAGCAGGCATGTTGGCAGACAAGGCCAGGCAAGCTTGCAGTCCTAGGCTTCAAAATGGCCACCAGCCACATGGCCAGGCCCAACAACATCACAAAGGCCACCCCCAAAAAACACACTTCCCCAACTCAATCCAATGCCATCCATGCCCTAAATGATGTCTAAATTCAACAGATCACACAGAAAACACTTGATCAATAAAGCTGTGGCTACCTACTCTGATCCTAGTGGATGAAAAAGCAGGCCTGTTGGCAGACAAGGCCAGGCAAGCTTGCAGGCCTAGGCTTCAAAATGGCCACCAGCCAAATGCCAGGCCCAACAACATCAGAAAAGCCACCCCAAAAAAACACACTTCCCCAACTCAATCCAATGGCATCCATGCCCTAAATGATGACTAAATTCAACAGATCACATAGAAAACACTTGATCAATAAAGCTGTGGCTACCTGCTCTGATCCTAGTGGATGAAAAAGCAGGCCTGTTGGCAGACAAGGCCAGGCAAGCTTGCAGGCCTAGGCTTCAAAATGGCCACCAGTCACATGGCCAGGCCCAACAACATCACAAAGGCCACCCCCAAAAAGCACACTTCCCCAACTCAATCCAATGTCATCCATGCCCTAAATGTGCTTGAAAATGAAATACATTCAAAAAACAACAAAAGGAACAGTTGCTTCATCATGCACACACCCATGAGGCCATGCCCATGGCTAGCTCGGGCCTACTACTACTACCCACAAAATAAAAAAAAAAAAGGAATGATGATAATTAATTATCAAAAATAAATTGTAGTTACTTACAACAACTGCAATGCCCACAATCAAACAGACACAACAACCACTTACTTGTAAAATATCCTATTCCAAAAATCCTCAAATTCAATTGCAATGATGCAGCAGACAAAAAGAGTGATCTTTCCAGCTCCAAATCCAAAGGCAGAATGAGCAGGAGATGGACAAAGCACTGGGAGGAGCCTGCTGGACAGGAACAGGAAGTTGGAGATTCTGTGTCACTTCCTCCCTCTCTCCACCTTTTAAAAAAAGGACTCCTTGCACAAAAAAGGACAGCCAAATGTCAATGTAAGGAGTTGTTTTCATCCAAAATCAGCATTTGCAGAAGGTTTCATGCTGCTAGAGCTGATATTCCTCTCCAAATTGAAAATTTTACATGTTCGAGTTATCGAGCTTCACATTACTTCCGCCGGCATGTCGAAAATGACATGATCGTGTTCTCTTTGTCCCTGTCGCGTTGGATATGACGTGTTCGGGGTCTCTTTCTCCTGTTCGCGTTCGATTAGACGTGCCCGCGTCCTCACCCTCTCGCTCGCGATGTAGAATGACTTGTTCGAGATCTCAATCTTCTCATACTCGCACGGTGCATGATCGCGAGAAGAAAGACGTGATCGCGCGACAAATGATGTGATCGCGCGACAAATGACGTTAATGCGGCCGCGAACTTCGCGACAGCGCAAAATGGCTACCAACATCCAACATCTCGTGGAGAACGTGACCGGGTCGGGAAAACTTGTCGACGAACGCGGGGATTCAGGTAAGGTGATAGCCCGCACGCGGGAATGTATATTTTTACAGCGCGAGCAAGAAACAAATTATTGCTAAGCTGCGGAATGTGGAAATTTTGCCTTTTTTGCGCTTTCCGCGGAACGCGAAAATGCCAAAATATCGCAATTTCCGCGAACGGAACAGAATTTTGGCCCAGGCCTAATTTTAACCTAAGGTTCTTTGTACTTAACCAAAACTATCTCCTTTCTCTAAGAGAGGGCCCTCTTGTCTCCTTTTATCTGCATAAGTCATATATTTCTTTTTGGCCTGTTCTAAGTTTTGAATAGCAGTTTGGTGGACTAGTTTTAGATAAGATACTAAATCTTTTACTGCTGGGACCGAAATATCAGTTTGTCTTATTGTAGAATTTGGGTGTCGGCCATAGTTTAGGTAAAATGGGGAATAGCCTGTGCAGACATTTTTGGCGTTATTGTGTGCAAACTCGGCAGCCCATAAATAATCTAACCACTCGCCATCTTGTTTCAAAAGGAATAACCTTAGATACTGCTCTAACTCTTGGTTCACCCTCTCCATCTGTCCATCTGTCTCGGGGTGGTAGCTGGTTGAATATCTGGCTTCGATTCCCAGACCTTCCAGGAAGGCCTTCCAAAAATGAGACACAAATTGTGTACCCCTGTCTGAAATAACATCCTTTGGGATTCCGTGAATCTTCACTATCTGTGTACTGAAGTGTTTAGCTAGCTGTTTAGCAGTGGGAACCCCTTTTAGAGCCACGAAATGTGCCATTTTAGAAAATGTGTCTACTACCACTAGAATTGTGTTGAAACCTTGACTAAGAGGTAAATCTACTATTAGGTCTAGCGTGACCATGTGCCATGGAAAGGGTGGTGTAGGCAAAGGTTGTAACAATCCCTTAGGAGCCTGCCGTTCTGATTTTCCCTGAGCGCAGATTTCACAGGTCTTAACGTACTTTTCAATGTCTCTGGTCATGTGAGGCCACCAATAATGTCTTTTAATCAATTCTTCTGTCTTGGCTTCTCCCTTGTGTCCTTCTAAAAGAGTATCGTGACACTCGTACAGAGCTTGATTTTGTAACTCTTCGGTGGGCAAGTACAAGGCCCCCTTATAGTAAGGTAGCTGATGTTGAATTTCTCTCCCTGCTTCTCCTTTGACCCAATTCTGCATTTCTTCTGGACTCATGATTTTGGTTATTTGTTCCTTCAGGTCAATTGAGGTGGTGGCACTGATGATTTTCGTACTTGGAATTATAGTTTGATTTTGTGTTTGACTCTTCTGATTACTAGTTCCTAATCTGGATAAGGCGTCAGCCTTCCCATTTTGAGCTCCAGGGTCTGTAAGTGATTACAAAGTCATAATCAGCAAAGTACAAGAATATCAAAGTTGTCTTGGAGTTAGTGTTCTAGCTGAATTCAGGAATTTTAAGTTTCGGTGATCAGTGACAACTGTTACTAGATGTTGAGCTCCCATGAGATAGTGTCGCCATTCTTTAAAGGCGTCTTTAATGACCAATAACTCCTTCTCCGTAATAGTGTAATTCACTTTAGCAGGTGTCAGTTTTCTTGACCTGTAGGCGACTGGATGCAAGTGACCAGTTACCTTGTGTCGTTGGGATAACACTCCTCCGACTGCTAGATCGGAGGCATCCGTTTCAACGTAAAATGGTTCCGAAGGATCTGCATGTAAGAGTATTGGAGCAGCGGTGAAGTCTTTCTTCAGAGATTTAAAGGCTTCTTCAGTTTCTTCTGTCCATTCAAAGTGGACTCCTTTCCTGAGTAATCGAGTAAGGGGAAGTATTTTCCGCGAGAATTCGCTTATAAACCTTCTGTAGAAATTTGCGAACCCTATCAAACTCTGGACCTCCTTAACACTTTCAGGGGACTTCCACTCAACCACAGCCTTGATCTTCCGTTCATCCATATTTATACCAGTTGGAGAAAGGACAAAACCTAAGAACTCCACCTGAGAAACATTGAATGCACATTTTTCTAGTTTTACAAACAGCTTGTTTTCTCTGAGCTTCTGTAAGAATCCTCTGACTTTCCCTCGATGCCTATCTTTGTCGGAGGAATAAATCAGAATATCATCAATGTACACAATTGCGCATTGATCTATATATTCATGGAGTATGTCATTAATAAAATGTTGGAAGGCAGCTGGGGCATTGCACAGACCATACGGCATGACTTGGTATTCAAATAGCCAAAATCTCATTCTGAAAGCTGTCTTCCAGTCATCTCCTTCGCGCATTCGAACAAGGTGGTAGGCTCCTCTAAGATCGAGTTTGGTATATATCTGTGCTCCTTTCACCTGATCCAATAGAACAGAAATGAGTGGAAGCAGGTAACGATTTTTCTTGGTGATCTTATTGATCGCACGATAATCAATACAGATCCTCAAATCGCCTTCCTTCTTCGGCACGAAAAATAGAGGCGAAGATACTGGAGATTGTGATGGCCGGATAAAACCAGTTGCTAGGTATTTGTCTAAGTATTCTTTTAAATGATGATGTTATTTTCTGTTAGAGCATAAACTCGACTGCAAGGCAGATTAGAGCCCGGTTCAAGATCTATCTTACAATCATACACCCGATGGGGTGGCAATTGTTCTGCCTCTGTTTCATTGAAAACATCTTCAAAATCTTGATATTCTTGCGGAATTTCTTGGGAATTGATGACGCACACAGATACTCCAGTCATACACAACGAATGAGCAGGATTACATCCATTGTTTTTTTTCTTTGCTTCAAAACAGTTCTTCTTGCAATACTCCGAATCCATTACTATTGTCCTGGAGCTCCAATTGATGGTTGGGTTGTGTTCTGTAAGCAAGGGCAGACCTAAGATGAGCTGAAACTGGGGTGCGTCAATTAAGTTGAATTGAATTACTTCTTCGTGTCCGTCACTAGACACGAGTTGCACCTGCTCTGCATGGCTCACTATGGGTCCGGAGGAGAGTTTCGTTCCATCCACCGCCCGGACTGGTTCATTCTTAGGTTTTAGTATTGCTTGCAAACCCACCCTGGCTGCAAATTTTATATCACAAAAGTTTCCGGTGGCTCCAGAATTTATCATTACTGAAACCTCTGTCAATGTTATTTATCGAAACTTAATTACCATAGATAAAACCAAGTGCGGGGCGGATGACTGCAGGGTATTCGCTACTTGATGTTCCTGTGGAGTTGATTTTTGATTAACATCCACCGGTCCAACTCACGCTACAGGTGGTGCTGCAAGTTTTCCTTCGGCTTAAAGGAAGTCTTTGGTTTCTTTGGACATCCTCTGACGAAATGTCCACTGGAGCCACAGTACATGCATAAATTGCCCGTTCTTCTCTTCTCCTTTTCCTCTTTTGTCAAAGGACCTCTTATCGATCCTATTTGCATGGGTTCCGAACCCATCTGTCCATCTGTAATTCTGGTGCTTTCTGACTGATCCCTATCAAATCTGGGAATTATTGGCTTAACCCCTTCGCTGCTAGGCCTTTTCCCCTCCTGTGCTAAGACTTTTTTGGGCTACTTGGGGTAGTGCGCGCTTCGGCCCCTGTAACTTTTTGACCACATTAGGTATCCATGCCAAATTTGCGTTCTTTTCTTCCAACATCATGGGGATTCTATAGGTACCCAGGGTTTGTGGATTCTCCTAGAGGGTTCCCAGAAATTAGTCAAAATACAGCAAACTTTTGTTTTTTTTTGAGAAAAATGGGAAAAACTGGCTGCAAATGAAAGCGTCTGGGTTTTCCTCTGCAAATGGTATCAAAAAAGGGTTTGTGGGGCTGAAATCACCATTTCTCCAGCTTTTAGGAAATGACAGATTTTTGTCAGAAATCCAACATTTTTTACACAGTTTTTGCATTTTTCTGGGACATACCCTATTTTTGCTATTTTTTGTGCATTCAACCTCCTTCCAGTTAATGGTAGAAATGGGTACAAAACCAATAATTGATCCTGGAAAGCTATACATTTTTGAAAAGTAGACAAAATTCTGAATTCAGCAAGGGGTCATTTGTGTAGATCCATCAAGGTTTCTTTATAGAAACTAACAGTTAAATATAGGAAAAATTAAAAATTAGTTGAAAAAAGCAGCCTTTTTTGTCAACGTTTTCACCTGTAACTTCTTCTAATTATGACATCTCTTTGAAAGCAATGTACCGTCAATCCGGTGGACCTTCCTGGTTGTGGGGATATATAGGACTTGTAGGTTCACCAAGAGCCCAACGAACCCAGAGTAAAAAACTGAGCAGCATTTTGTAATGGTTTTTTATTATGTTCCGGGTATATAGCAATTATTAAGGGAAAATGTATACATGTAAAAATTGGTATGAAAGACACCTATGTATTTCTGAAATGGGAACAAATTACAGAGTTTAGAAACAGTGCATATTTGCACATTTTCGAAATTGGGAATACTCATACGAGCATGAGAATTATTGGTAATTTTTCAAAATGACTTTTTTTTTACACAATGTCTTTCATTTGGAAGGGAGAAATGCATCAAAAATCAATAGGTAATAACAGTTGCTTTACAAAGCTAAACTACCCTAAGTCTCCCGATAAAAATGGTACCTCACTTGTGTGGGTAGGCATAGTGCCCACGACAGGAAGTGGCTCAAAACCTAACGTGAACACACCACATTTTCACAATGAAAATTTACAAATTTTTTGCAAAGAGTCTAGCTGTAGTTTTTTAACCCTAGCTCTGCCGGAACCTAGGGAAACCTAGCAAACCTATACATTTTTGGAAAGTAGACACCCAGGGGAATCCAGGATGGGGTGACTTGACTGCCTCCCTCCATGATCTGTTACCCAGAATCCCTTGCAAACCTAAAAATTGACAAAAAAAACACTTTTTCCCAACATTTCTGTGGTGGAAAGTTCTGGAATCTGCGCGGATCCCTAAATTTCCACCCACCCCGTGTTGCCCAAAGTCTTACAAGAAAAATGGTACCTCACTTGTGCAGGTTGGCCTACTGCCCGCGACAGGAAATTGCACAAAATGCAATGTGGTCACACCTCAATTTCGTAGTGAAAAATGACCCTTTTTTGGCAAAGTGCCTAGCTGTAGTTTTTGAACCCTAGCTCCGCTGGCACCTTGTGAAACCTAGCAAACCTATACATTTTTGAAAACTAGATCCCCAGGGGAATCAAGGATGGGGTGACTTGACTGCCTCCCACCATGATCTGTTACCCAGAATCCCTTGCAAACCTAAAAAATTGACTAAAAAAACACATTCTCCCCACATTTCTGCGGTGGAACCTTCTGGAATCTGCGTGGATCCACACATTTCCACCCACCCCGTGGTCCCCAAAGTCCTACGAGAAAAATGGTACCTCACTTGTGCGGGTCGGCCTAGTGCCCGCAACAAGAAACGGCGCAAAACGCAACGTGGTCACACCTCAATTTTGCAGTGAAAAATGACCCTTTTTTGGCAAAGTGACTAGCTGTAGTTTTTTAACCCTAGCTCTGCCGGCACCTAGGGAAACCTAGCAAACCTATATATTTTTGAAAACTAGGCACCCAGGGAAATCCAGGATGGGGTGACTTGAGTGCCTCCCACCAGGGTCTGTTACCCAGAATCCCTTGCAAACCTAAAAAAATGACAAAAAAAACACATTTTCCCCACATTTCTGTGATGGAAAGTTCTGGAATCTGCGTGGATCCACAAATTTCCACCCACCCTGTGTTCCCCAAAGTCCTACGAGAAAAATGGTACCTCACTTGTGCAGGTCGGCCTAGTGCCCGCGACAGGAAACGGCACAAAACGCAACGTGGTCACACCTCAATTTTGCAGTGAAAAATGACCCTTTTTTGGCAAAGTGACTAGCTGTAGTTTTTGAACCCTAGCTCTGCCGGCACCTAGGGAAACTTAGCAAACCTATATATTTTTAAAAACTAGACACCCAGGGAAATTCAAGATGGGGTGACTTGAGTGCCTCCTACCAGGGTCTGTTACCCAGAATCTCTTGCAAACCTAAATAATTGACAAAAAAAACACATTTTCCCCACATTTCTGTGATGGAAAGTTCTTGAATCTGCGTGGATCCACAAATTTCCACCAACCCCGCATTCCCCAAAGTCCTACAAAAAAAATGGTAGCTCACTTGTGCGGGACGGCCTAGTGCCCGCGACATAAAACGGCGCAAAACGCAACGTGGTCACACCTCGATTTTGCAGTGAAAAATGACCCTTTTTTGGCAAAGTGACTAGCTGTCGTTTTTTAACCCTAGCCCTGCCGGCACCTAGGGAAACCTAGCAAACCTATATATTTTTGAAAACTAGACACCCAGGGGAATCCAGGATGGGGTGACTTGAGTGCCTCCCACCATGGTCTGTTACCCAGAATCCCTTGCAAACCTAAACAATTGACAAAAAAAACAAACACATTTTCCCCACATTTCTGAGATGGAAAGTTCTGGAATCTGCGTGGATCCACAAATTTCCACCCACCCCGTGGTCCCCAAAGTCCTACGAGAAAAATGGTACCTCACTTGTGCGGGTCAGCCTAGTGCCGTGACAGAAAACGGCGCAAGACGCAACGTGGTCAAACCTCAATTTTGCAGTGAAAAATGACCCTTTTTTGGCAAAGTGACTAGCTGTAGTTTTTGAACCCTAGTTCTGCCGGCACATAGGGAAACCTACCAAACCCATACATTTCTTAAAATTAGACACCTGGGGGCTTCCAGGGAGGTATGGCTTGCGTGAATCCCCCAACGTTTCCTTACCCAGAATCCCCTGCAATCCTCAATTTTAGCTGAAAAAATCACTTTTTTCACACATTTTGGTGTGGGAAAGTTGTGGCATCACCGGGCTCACACAAATTTACCACCACCCAGCATTCCGCCAGGTCTCCCGGTAAAAATGGTGCCTCACTTGTGTGGGAGGCCCAAGTACCCGCGGCAGGCAATTGTATTAGCAAGTGATTTCACAAAAATGAAATGCACTGTTAATAATTGAAAGGGCGAGAAGGTGAACCATTGACTCACAGCTCGTGAGCTTTAAAGCCACGACAAGGCACCAACCTCTTTACAGGCCATTCATACACCTTTCATACGTGTGAGACATACAAAACCATTCACACCGCCAGCTGCGGGCCCATCACATAACAAAACTCACACCAGCACACAGCGCCATTCAAGGGCCCATCACTTTCACACGCCCACATTCCAGACACAGCAAAAATACAAGCTGATGGATTGCATGAAGTGGCACTCAGCTAGCTGTGTGTGTAGTGACCAGCAGCAAGTCACTACTCACACACAGCCAGCCGAGCACCAGTCCACACACACCGCTAGCAGAGCGCCAGTCCACGCACACCGCTAGCCAAACACCAGTCCACGCACACCGCAAACCAAGCACCAGTCCAGGCACACCGCCAGCCAATCGCCAGTCCAGGCACACCGGCAGCCAATCGCCAATCCACGCACACCGCCAGCCAAGCTCCAGTCCACGCGCACCACCAGCCAAGCACCAGTCCACACACACCGCCAGTCCACGCACACCGCCAGCCAAGTTCCAGTCCACGCACACCGCCAGCCAAGTACCATTCCACGCACACCGCCAACCAAGTGCCAGTCCACACACACCGCCATCACATTTAGGATTTTTTTAGACAAAAATAAAAACACAAACAAATCGCAAACAGATACAAATCTACAAACACAAAATCAGAAACTAAATACATTGCACTAACGCCAACCTTGAAACAGGATCAAATTTTCCAAAGAATACAGACCAGGCAGTTCACTTTACCACTCATGAATGCTCCCAAAAATTCTTTTGCGTGTGGTACGCTGTAAAACAAGCAGGGACACACAGCCCAGGTTTAGAAGGACAGTCGGGGCACAACATACGAATCTCCTTCCGCGTACCTCTTCGCCAACAGACTCTACATCTCCTACTGGGAAAATCTTTTGAGGGTGTGGGAGGAATGTGATCAGGAAAGTGGCGATCTCTCAATCTAGCAACATCCTCCACCACTCCAACTCTAGGAACACTTGCCTTTTCCACTACAACAAGGCTGCCTATTACAGACTCCTGAAACTTAGCAAAAGTCATCTTTGACTCAGGGCAAGAATCCTGGAACACAACAAAAGCATTAAAGTTTGCCAAGTGGAAAATATGGATAGCCAACTTCTTGTACCAAATGTAAGCCTTACGAAGAGCAGCGTAAGGTTCCAACCTCTGATCTACTCTGTCAACACCACCCATGTGCCTATTCTAGTCTAAAATGCACACAGGTTTGCGCGCTTCAGCAACCTGACCCCAAACAGTCACAGGTGCAGTGCTTTCATCATGGATGGTAGTCAGCATGTAGACATCTCTCCTGTCTGAAAACTTCACAGCAAGAAGCTCCTCGCAACGAAACGCACTGCACTGCACTGTCCCCGCACAAGCTTTTGACAAACAAGTTCTTTTGGGAAACCATTACGGTTAGAGCGGATTGTGCCACAAGCAACAGTGTCCACTTTGGCCAATTCCCTGAACAACCGTACACCAGTGTAGAAGTTATCTACATATAAATGGTGGCCTTTGTTAAAAAATCCTCGACCAAGTTCCCAAACAATTTTCTCAGTCACTCCAAAAGTGGACGAACAACCAGGGGGGTTAATCCTGGATTCCTTACCGGTGTACACCCTAAAATTAGAGACATATCCAGTCCTACTGTCACACAGCATATACAGCTTAATTCCATAGCGTGCCCTCTTACTAGGAATGTATTGCCTAAAAACCAAGCGGCCCTTGAACAACACCAAAGACTCATCCACTGCAATTTCTTTCCCAGGAGCATAGATCTCAGAAAATCGATCAACAAAGTGATCAAGGACGGGCCTAATCTTAAAAAGACGGTCACACTCAGGGTGATCTCGTGGCAACGCTAAACCATTATCAACAAAATGCATCATCCGAAGCAGAAGCAAATACCTGTCACGACTCATGACTGCCGGAAAAATAGCAGTTGCCATCAAGGGACTAGTAGACCAATATGAAGACATTGATGGCTTCCTTAGCAAGCCCATCAAAAAAGTTAAACCCAAGAACTTCTTCATCTCTTCAAGATTTGTGGGAGTCCACCGGGTAGCTCTAGAGTGTGGCTTAAGACTGGCACTGTTGTCCCTCAAAAACTGTTCGGCATACAAATTAGTCTGCTCAACAATCTCTGCCAAAAACACATCGTCCATAAACAACTGAAAAAAATTTATCGGCAAAAAGTTTTCTGTATTCACTCTACAGCCTGGAACACCAGTAAAGTCTGGCAATGCCGGCTGCACCATGCCAGGGGCAACCCAGAGGTCATCACTTTTAAAGGGAAGCCTTGCAGCCCCAGCCTGCAGCCCAGATGCCTCTTGCCGCACTACACCAACGGGAAGCCTTGCAGCCGCAGGCTGCAGCCCAGAAGCCTCTTGCCGCACTACACCAACGGGAAGCCTTGCAGCCTCAGGCTGCAGCCCAGATGCCTCCTGCCGCACTATCGGCACATCAGTCTCCTCCTCTAACACAGGCACTTCATCCGCACTAAGAGTATCTTCATCATCCGATGACTCCATATGGAGAGAAAACTCACTGCCAGAATCGTCCCCAGCCTCCTCTGCCTCAGATGCAGAGTCAGTCTCTGAACCATGGTCAGAGGAAGACTCAAAAAGCAAACCAACAACCTGCTGAGCAGTAATCCTGCGGCTAGCCATTATACTTACTAAGATAGAAGACTACACAAAAAAGTCAACAACAACCAACAATGTGCAAACCAAGTAAGTAAAGAAATGTGTACCTTTATCACAAAGATCAATGTACTCAAAAACTATAGAATTCAATTACAAGAGACAGCTACACTTACCAGAACCTACTCTGTAGTGACACAGCAAAAACCAACGATATCCAACTAGAAAGAAGAAAAAAAAAAAAATTACTCACAAGACAACAAAATACACATCGAGCACAAATGCAAACAGTTTTTGACACTCAAAAACCAAACATACTGCTATTATTACGCCATTTGCAAAAACAAATTCATGCAGAGAAAGCAAACACATTTACATTGTCCAAAAAAGTCTCTTACCAAACTACACAAACAGCAGAACCACCAGTAACGAAACCGCAAACTGGAAAGAGCAAAAGCCTTCACCTAGAACAAAAAAGTAAAAAAAAAACATGACAATTGCAATTCACAAAGATTTTTAACAATAAACATTATAACATGCTATGTTACTACCCAAATGGTCAATCGGGTTGTGTGCCAGGTGGGGCAGAAAACAGCAGGAAAAAAAAAACAGGCTACTCTGTCCCAGGGCGGGGGGGCCAAATACATATTATAAAAAATTGCCGCCTGGAAGCGAACCTTGCTCAAGGGGTCACTTCCATTTTTATTTAAACTAATTCCCTGGTGTCTAGTGGGCTTTTCTGCCCCCCCCTGGGACCAGAAACGGCTACACAAAAGACCGATCTGCCCCCGGGGGGGGCAGAAAAGTCCTAATATTAATATGGGGCCCCAGGAAGTGACCCTTGCCCAATGGGTCGCTTCCTTAACACTACAAAGACATCCCTGGTGTCTAGTGGGGCATCCCTGCTCCACGATCGCGACGCTGTGCACGATCGTGAAGCAGGAATGCCCAGCATTGAGACATCAGGGGAGAGGAAATACTCTTTCCTCTACCCCGATGCCTCAAGGCATCCCAATTTCCCCCCCCTCCAGCCCCACCGGAGGCAAACACGTACCTCGTTGCTTGGACGCGCTGGAAGAAATTAATTCCAGCGTGTCCAACGCTTCCTGATGACGTTGGCGCGCGCTGTGCGCCCTGACGTCATGGGGAAGCGTGGGGGGGCTCGGGGGTGGCAGCGGAAACTCTTCTTCTGCCATCCCCCTCTGTGGGGGCAGGATCGATGCCCCAGGGGGGGAGCGCCAGCGCTTCCCCCCTGGGGCTGTGCTCATGACGGAGCGGTTCCGTCATAAGCACAGCCCAACCGATGCTCATGACGGAACCGCTCCGTCATGAGCATCGAAGGGGTTAAAATCTCTTCTTTTTTCTCCTTTTCTCTCACCTTGACGGAAGTCTATTTCTAAGACCAGATCTACCAGCTCTGAGATTTCCGTGGGTCGATTTGGTATCTGCGCCAGCACGTCTTTGAGTTCGTCTCTTAGCCCTCTGTAAAAAACTGCAGCTCTTTTACTCTCGGGCCAGTCAGTTTCCACTACCAGTTTGTTAAACTGTGCTAAATATGCCACAAGGTCTCGGTTTCCTTGCCTTTAATCTAGTAATTCATTATCAACCGCTTGAGAGATTCTTCGCCTGTCAAAAATCCGAAGAAATTCTTGCTTGATTGCTTCGTAATTATGCAGTAGAGGGTCATCACGGTAAACCAGAGGCATAGACCAAGACGCCGCATCACCACTTAAATATGACAACACAAAGGCCACCCTTGACTGCGCATCTGGGAAAATTGAAGGGCGACACATGAAGTGTAAAGAGCACTGAGTGGTGAATATCTGCGCCTTTTGTGGGTCTCCTCTAAATCGCTCTGGGGGGGGGCTAACGGCATAACTGGGGACAAGGAATGGATTACTTGTGTTATTATTCTGCTTGGGCCTTCAATAGGGGGATATAATGTTTTTTGTCCTGTACTAAATGGTTGCCTTAGTCTCTGAGCTAATTCCACCATTTCTTTCCTTTAGTTTACTACCTCTTGTCTAAGACTCTGATTTTCTTCTCTTACTGCCACCAACTCCTTCTGTATAGTCTCTAAAACCGTTCCTAAGGTCTGCAAGTTTATTCCTTCAGCCATCTCTGTCCGGGTGCAAGTTTTTAAAACGTGGGCACTTCACTCTGTCAGGGTGCAGAGAATATCTTACCAAGAGTCTTACACAGGAACAGAGATGCTGGTTCCCAACTCCCCCTCAAAGATACTCCGGAGGTCCAGAAAAATATCTAGACTCCAAGACTACCCTCTGGGGGGAAGGGGGAGTGGATAAAATAATAAACCAAGAAGAGACTGGTCCTGAAACTCGTCTTCTCTCCTTTGCCTGCTTCTTCTTCCGAACTGCAGACTGTATATTATCTGAGAGAATCTAAATATTAAACAAGATTGGTCTACACTATTCACACATTCCCTTCTCTCCTATATTCTATGCCTACCCAAAGTTCCAAGTACTGTGCCTCTCCTCTCGCTTCGTTGTTTTGTTTTCTCTTTTTCTTTGTTATAAGCACCAGAAGAATTCACCTATCAAACAAGATAATACTTTTAGCCCTTTCGACCTTCTACCTCACCTTTGGTAAGTATTTATTTAAATGGCTTTTACTTCACTTACTTCTTGTGTGGTGCTCCTATTCTTCTGAATTACCTTTTCCAATTTCTCTTTTAATTTATTGACTATATATGTCTATGTCCTTTTCTAAGCTGTCCAGGTTTTAATGTAACTCTTCTCTTACTTTCTTTGTAGGGTTTATTGCTGTGTAACTCTGTTACTGGTAAGTATCTGTTTTAAATCTTAAACCTTATACAACGTCTATCAATCTGTCTCAAGTTCTATAAACCCTTCTCTTTATTTTTGCAGGGACAATGGTCGTATACGCCTTGTGGGTAAGTATCCCTCTAAGCCTTTAACTTAGTATAAGTCTTTCTATTTGTGCCATGCTCTAAGAAATATTCATTCTTTATTCAA
Source organism: Triturus cristatus (assembly GCF_964204655.1). Lineage (NCBI taxonomy): Eukaryota > Metazoa > Chordata > Amphibia > Caudata > Salamandridae > Triturus > Triturus cristatus. Next base: position 391,174,055 of record NC_140584.1, read on the forward strand.
CTGTATTTTCACTTAGCTTATTTATTCTCTTCTTTCTTCCCTCAGGATAACTTCGACTGAACTGCAACGCCGCCAGGTCACCTTCACCCTTTGACGAGGACTGCTGAGGGAGAAGCACCAGGTACGAAGCTGGAAAATCTATGCGCTGACCTAAACTACTCCCAACGGGACTAGCGGTCGCTATCCGGACGAATTTCCGACGAAATATTTCTCTGGTACTAGAATTCTGTGGAGCCTTTCCTGAACGTGTATACTCGGTTGAAACTTCAGTGAAGTGCGCGCTTGACTCAGCGCGCGCGCTTCAACCAGCCTCAGAACACCTGTGGGGAAATAAACTAGACCGCCGCTGATAAGTTCCGTTTTCGGTTCAACTTAGTCCAACCATTGGTCCTTGTCATTATTCTTCCTCTTGGGCCATGACTTTCGTCATGCAATGTGCCCATTATTGTCAAGGCACCTTCTGGAGGTCTGACACCTCTCCATCTTAAGCCTTTGGGAAGGTAGGCTGGGAAACATATTACACAGTCTCCCCATTCTATCCTATGGGCAAGATGGCCTTTCAACAGTGAAAAACGAAATGGAGATTATTTCAGTCAGGACATGGTACACACCTTAGTACATGTCCTACCTTTCACATGCATTGCACCCTGCCCAGGTGGTACCTTGGACCTACCATAGGGGTGTGTGATGTGCATGGGAAGGGTAAGGCCTGGCAAGTTGGTGCACTTGTCAGGACAACATGGCAGTTTAATAAACTGCGCGCAGGCAATGAAGTGGCAGGTCTGAGTTCCCTCTTTAAGGCTACTTGTGTGGGTGGCACAATTAGTGCTGCAGGCCCACTAGTAGCATTTACATTAGTAGCCCTGGCACACATAGTGCACTTTACTAGGGACTTTACTAATAAGGAAAACATACTAATCGTGGACAACCATTTACCATTACACTTTACACAGGGAGCACTTGCACTTTGACACTGATCAGCAGTGGCAAAGTGCCCAAAGCATCTAAGTTGGCAAAACAAAATCCATCACAGCATCAAAAATAGAGGAGGTAGAGGCAAAAAAAAAAGAAAAAAATATTATATATATATATATATATATACACATATGTTACTGCCATAACCTGTTTAAAATAAAACATGCTCCGACGCAAATTTAAATCACCATGTTTAAACCGGTAAGAACAGACATTGTGACGCGTTTCAGCAAAGGCACTGGCCTTTCTCAAACAAGTCGAGCTCCATATTGATTTCCTTATTTAAATTATACACAAAACATGTGATGCATACATATAGAAAGCGGAGAAAATTCAACTGCTTTCATATTTTTTACCCACAATATTGAAATCATTTTTATATAAGCATCATGGTTTAAACATTGGATACAATAACATCATGCAAGTGCATTTAATCCTTTCACTGCACGTTCGATGCTTATGACCAATGAAGACCTCTGGTATAATACCCAAGACAAGTTTTGAATCCTCATCTTCAAAACACCAGTGTGTGCAAAACAACTTGGACCGTGCATATTCATAATGCAAGATTGCAAGCCAAACATAGAGTAACATCGTGTCTATCGAGTTAATCACTTATTCATAATGTTATGCGCCCACAGAAACTACTTACAATGACAAAACACATACAATTTGCTGAAGTGACTGTTATCCGTATTTTAAAATGCTTTTAAATTACTCTCAAGGAGAAAAGAAAACATCAGGCTCCCATCCAAAACTGCCCATCTTATAATATAAATATATATGTAACCACCTATTCACTGCATTGAAATTTCTGAAAAAAGTTTCATCAAAGAACTTAAAAGTATGAGATTTAAGAAGAAGGGTTTCATTAGAAACAATCTATCACAGGGCCAATTTACAGCATTAGAGACCCTACACAGTGACCCCTCCATAGTCATTCATCATTCAGATAAGGGGGAAAGGTTATAATACTGTCCGAATATGAGTATCTTTGTGGAGGGATAAGACATGTTAGTGATGTTACATGCTATGCCTCTTCCAATACCTCAGAAGTCACAGCCTCCAATCAGAAATACTGGGAGAGTGGAAATCCAGAGGACTTTTGGAGTGGGAAGAATATATTTTCCTCAGATGCAGTCACCCTAGAATTCCAGTGCTATACTTACTACCTAAACTGCACAAATATGCATCCAGGTCTCCCTGGGAGACCCATTGGGTCAGCAATAGGGTCCCTGCTCGAAAACACTTCCAAATACATAGACCACTATCTTAGACCATTTATCACAACCCTACAAGTGTACATAAAGGACACCACACACACTTTGACTCTGATTGAGAATATAGACTGGGAAAATGACTACTTGTTATTAACCATGGATGTGAGTAGCCTCTATACCAGCATCAGGCATAACTTGGGCATTCAGGCTGTCAGGCATTTCTTAAGCACAATCCATCTCATTATTGTTAAACAATAAGATGTTATTAGACATGAGCCTATGTTGCCTTACTAACAATTTTTAATCTTTGATACCCAGATGTATAAAGAGCTGCAATGGACTGCAATGGGCATGTGTTTGAAGGGAGGAACAGGTGGCGATGCAGCTGGAAAACTTTGAAGACCAGGTGATTATGTGGATCAGGTTTATTGACGAGATTTGTGTAATCTGGAAAGGAGATGAGGAGACTGCCTCTAACTTTGTTTCTAACCTGAACACAAAACATACAGGGGCAGATTTACAAGGCCCTGGTGACACTTTTACGCTGCACGTTGTAAAACCCTGTCTCAGGTATAATATATGCAGGGTGGGCGATCCCGTGCAAGAAAACCTCGTAAAAGTGACGCAGGAAAATCTACAAGATTTCACGGAGTCACTTTTACGATACCACTGCGTCAAAACCTTACACCTGCTTGAAGCAGGCGTAAGGAGTGATGCAGCACAATAAGTATAAGCCGCCCCGTAGCATTGCTGGAGTTGCGCTTGTGACATGACTCCAGCAATGCGTTACCTTTATGCCGACAGATGCGTCGAGCATCGGTCAATCCTTGCACCACGGTGCGCCACATTGTAAATGCGACGCATCCATGGTGGCACAAGGGTTTTTTTGCATGACGCAAATTAACTGACGCATCTCTGCTGATATGCAGAGATGCGTCAGTTCTTGTAAATCTGCCCCACAATATTCAACTCACCTTCCAAATCAGTAAGACCAACATAGTTTTCTTGTACATAGAGGTAGAGCTTAGCAATGGACATCTACAAACCAAGTTACATCGTAAACCCACAGCAGGTAACTGTTTACTCAGTGGCAGTAGTGCCCATCCATCTAGCCTGATATACAGGATTACCTACGCAGAACTCCTACTGGCGAAATTTAATTGCAGCACTAAGAAGGCATTTGAGAGAGAGAAAACCATAATGTATAAGAGGTTCCTGGAAGAGGAAACAGCAAGAAAGTCATAGAACAAGCATGTGCCAAAGTGGATCAGGTTTCTAGACAAGGCTTACTGAGTTTTCATCAGATAAATCTGAGCATATCAGATTTATCACCACATTCATCAAACAATCTTAGCAGCTCAGAAAATGGCACAATCTTAAAACTTATCAGATACTCAACAAATCCTTATATGAAAGTCCTTAGATAACTTTCAGGAAGAGCAGATCACTTAAGGATAAACTGAGTCACAATTGGGTTACCCAAGGCAATACCAATCATCTTGGAGGAAGTACCGATGGCTTTTTTTGCAGATGCAGAGCATGCAGGAATAATTTGAATGCCAGAGCCTGAAAATAGTACTTGGGTGCATCAGATCAGAGAGAACTATAACTGTAACACAGAATATTTTGTATACTGTCTCATTTGCCCATGTGACAAACTGTACATAGGCTGTACCATACATCGAGCTAGGAAACAGATACTCGAGCACAGACATGCCATTCGTCATAATGACAAACAGTATCTGGTAGCAAGACACTTCAATTTGACAAATTTTCAGAATGAAAACCTTCAGAGTTTTGTGGTGATTGCTGCCATCCTCTGTGATTACAGAGGGGGTAACAAAGACCTCAAACTGAGGGTAATGGAATAGAAATAATTTTGGATTTCAATACACTGACACCAGGGGGTTTGAACTCCAGGGAAGAAATGTCTGTTCACTTTGGATGAATGTGTGTATTGATATAGCTATTGTTTCTCAAATGCTGCTTCTTGAATAATTTTGATAACTTGAACTGATTTTAATTTTTTGTATATACATGTACATTATGTATATATTTTTCTCTTACACAGGTATGCACAGTGAATGTTAAGAAGAGTAGCTATTTCAGTACTGCACTGGTTAGTGTATAAACCCTCACAACAGGGAGCACACCACAAGAGTCTGTTGGGAGCCCACATGGGCGAGACCTATGAATGGCTGCACTATTGGTGTAAGACACGGTTATCCCATTGGAGCACATGATCAGGCATGATAGTATGTGCTTGTTGCATGTTTGGGTATAACAAACGACATGCATTTCTTAATAATGTTCATGTTTTTTTTTATTATTGGGAAACACAATGTCCCTTAATTAACAGCTACCATCATTGTCTTTACAATCACCAGCTAAATCAAGCATTACATTATTATTATTGTGCGGTTCTTATAGACTTGCCACACCACAGCGCTTTCCCCATGGGCCACTCGGGATAACTACCCATACTGGGGTCGTTTCCCAATGATTAAACTTAGTCTAGCCTGGTGACAACACACTGATTGAATCCAGCTTATTGAGTTACAGAGTGTCATGTGTGCTACATTCTTTGTAGGTCCAGTGAATATAATAATTACAGACTTTAACCATTCAGGGCCTTATGTATCAAGCTAAATTGCGATCCCAAACGCTGAAATGCGCAGAATTTCAGCATTTGCGATTGCAATTTAGCAGTGTGCAATGTATCCCACAAAAACCCACTCGCAAAATAAGGAATAGCAAAATTTGCGATTTCCTATTTTGCAAATGCATTTAAGGAATCGCATTGCCATTTGGCCTTAAGGAATCGTAAATTACCACCAACGTGAAGTTGGTGGTAATTTGCGGTTTTCTTTAAAAAAAGCACTTTTTTGATTTTTTAAAAGTGCCATATGTCGTAGGGCATGTATGTGCACAAAATGTGCACACATGCATATTTCAGGGGTGCAACAGGGTGTCCTTTTGGCACCCTTGCAATCTTGAAATTGCATTCTCAATTTGCGATTCTCTAATTGGTTATCGCAAATTGAGAATGTCTTCCCATTCATTTCTACGGGCCTCCTAGCCTATTGGAATGAATGGGAAGGTATTCCTTATTTGTGAATATCAATTTGCGATTCGCAAATAAGGGATGTGACGGATTCACAACATTTTTAGCAAATCCAAAATACATTGCATTTTGCGATTCTCTAATTGCGATTCGCTAAAAATCGCAATTCGAGAATCGCAAAACTCTTTTTTGATACACATGGCCCTATGTTTGGAATTTCTTCCACGTTATAAACTCCGTTTCCCGAAAGTCATTGGGGAGAGGTTATATGGCCGTCAGTGGACCATATAGCACACAGATCCATACAACAGGACCAATATACTGGTCTTATGTTTCGTGTTACTAACACATGTCTAGAAGCAATGAATTAGTGATACAGTTACATGATTTCGGACAGGTGATTTTCAATTACATTGCAAATTGTTTGCATTCCAGAGAACGCAGATTTGCTCCAGGGAGAAATGACAACAATTGAATTAAGTCTTAAAAATGTAAATAAATGCTATTTCACAGTATGTATATATGTTTGTAGTCAAACAAAATATGTGCTAAGATGGCGGCTACATTCGACATCTCTTTACCTGTAGTTCACTTTTGTCTGTTGTTAATGTCACTGATTGGTTGTCTATATTGTCCACGTCAGTTTCTCTTCCCTTACCGTGATCAAGGCTACGAAGTTGAAAACCTCCATTGGAAATAAATTAATTGAAAGTTTAAGAGTGTTCGTTGTATTTTTTATGTTGGAGTCTTCATTGGTGATTATATGGGACTGCTGGAGCCCAACATGGACCGCCGTTCCTTGAGCCCCTGGACTTCAGCTTTTATATATATATATATATATGTGGTTGTGTTGCGGTCGTTATATTTAACGACTCGTTGTAAAGCAATTTGCGTAGTAAAAGCTTGAGTGGTTCCTTCATACATACAACAGGCAAACCCTTCAGCAAATTTCAATAGACACCATGTCTGCAGCAGGAGCTATGGTTAAAAAAGTTGAGCTAAGCCTTTCTCCTGTCATCATCCTGAAGACTGATTCTAATAAACTAATTGGTGTGTCCCTCACAGCCTAGGGGAGATAATCAGTTGCAATAATTTCCTTTTGGTTGGAACAAACAGTAAAAACATATCTCTTTATAGTGAAAATAGTAAATCAAAGTCTTATTTTCAGAGAACTTGTTGTAAAACTGTGCTGATAGTGTTAAATTCACATAATTCCCTGCCATCATGCCTGAAACAATAACACAGACCTAACTGTGTATTTGGGAGAAACCGACTACAATCTAGAGACCAACAAATCTAAACCTCCACACACATTATATAATCTCAAAGCTTCCTATTGTGACCCCAATAAATTAAAGATACAGGAAAGACATCAACCCAAATAACCATAGACACAGTGTTGGAAGAGTATTACCGAACAGTCTATTGGAGGGGAGGACAGATCCTTTTCACGAAAACCTCTACCGCGAGGTCCACGCCTCTCTGATGCACTAGCTGAATATGCGGGGCCTATTATAGCCTGTAAGACGTTTCAAGTTAAACAACGGCTTTATATGAACCATCCCAAAGGTAATTTATACCTTTATCAACTACTATACGATACGGGGAAATTACAAGAGGTATCAACACACCTTTGGACTTCTTTCTTTGGTCTATCTACATATATCTTTCATAGTGAAGGAACATAACAAGCTTACAAACAGTTATAGAGGACATATCTTTTGGAATAATCTTTTCAGACGAATTACTGATATCCTAACACATGGATATATGGACACCCTTGACCAATTAGGAATAATCTGTTGGTGCTGTGATTGTCTTTTCGCAGACCATTGTATGGATTGAGATTGCGCAAAATTCTTCACATAGGAATAAAAACAACATAAATCGCGAAAAAGAAATCTGTTCTAAAAGCCTTGAGAAAGTCACTTGGTGTGACGAAACACGTGTCGGCTGTTGCGCATGTGGATCAAGACCATAAAGCCATGGACAAACACTCTAAAGCAGTCATCTCAATATTATGTCTATTGAATTCTTATGGTCTTAGTCTGTAAAATTGTGATTTTTATTCGATGCATTTTATATATTAAAATGAAAAGATTTTTTGCACAAACCAATCTCTGTGTATTGCCAGTGAGACACTGATAAATATTAATTATAGTTTACCAGTACAGGATAAATTAAGGTATTACTTTGGAGTGCCGGGATATGAATATACTATATTGTCTTACATAGTGATTGTTCGCATGATCTGTGTTTCTCGGTACCTAAGGTAGTAAGGTAATTTCTTATCCAGAGTAGCACCATAATAAATTGTTCTTGCTATCAACAAAATGAGACAGTTTGATTTACCGAATCTGATTGTATACTGTCTTCTGAAGTGCGACCAGCCATACATTACTACCGTCCATATGTTTCTCTAGATCCTTTTCAGCATTTGAACCCATTTTAATAGAACTGTGTACTGAGGTGGTAAGTCAGAGTAAGCCTTTCCGGCTTCCAAAAAGAGAAGTGCCTATAGAAATTATTTTAAAACTGGTAGAGGTTTGCGATGCTGGAGAACTCTTCAAGCATACTGTGAGCAAATATCTGAAGAAGTGAATGATACAGTTATAATTCCATTCTGTTAAACAGACCTTCTCAGCCTCTATCACTGCAGCCTAGATATCACAAAAGGTGATCATGGAAAAGTCACCCCTATTTCAGTAGACAAATTATATTCCAAATATGAACCACTAGGGACAATAAAGCACTTTAATTTATAAAACTAAATGGAAGTGAAGGCAGAGCCCTTCTGTTTGTAATGATCAACCCAACAAGTGGGATTACTTCTGAGAAAATATGTCATGCTTCATTGTAAGAAATATTGCTTAAGGAGACACAGGTGGGCCTAAAAAGAAAAGACAAAAGGGAACCAAAGGTGGCAGTTTGCGACCATTAACCATAGACAATCAATGGTGACTGTGGCATACAGGATTAAGCATTGTAAACCTATCAGGGACGGTGGCAAAAGGACGTGGAGAATGAGAAGCTGAAGACGCTAAATAAATCGAAGATGCAACCATTAAAACAGCATGATGTCCTTGATGTGCTGGCAGGTGCAGGGACAGGTAATGCAGAGTAAGCAGTATGGCATGGTAAAGACATTGAGAGATGGAAGATGAGATATATGGGAAAAAGACCTGTGACCAGTGTCACAAAGAAGTGGCATGGAGTGCAAGAAGGTCCAAGAGCAGGTATCGGGCTGGTGAACCAAAAGCAGCCCTATCAAAGGTGCTCAATTCAGCCCAGTTCCCTCTGTATCCTCATGCAATCTCTCTTTTTCTATCTACCCATTTTTCCTCCTTCTCTCCTCTCTCTCTCTCTGATTACTTTCTTTCTACTGAACCCCTTCCTCCTTCTCTTTTATTGTCTCTTTCAGCCGCCACTGGCTGCTGCAATGAACCTCTGGGAGTTGGGGAAAGTGACAGGGGCAGCAAGAGTGACTCTGAGCTTTCAAGGGATTTCCAAGGGCTCTAGCCCACTGGGAAAAAGCCTGGAGGAATAAAAAGCCTCTCTGGTCCCGACAAGAACAGAATACTTAGACCCTAATTTATGGCATTTTGGTGTATGGCAGTTCAGAAAGGCACCTTGCTGTGCTGCCCTATGCAATGTGATAGGGCAGGAATGCATCGTATTTATGTCATACAGTACATTCACATCCTTACTCCCTGCACAGGTACAGTTACAGCAGCCTAGCACCAACATAGTCACCCTTGCACTGTGGTGCAAGAGACCTCTGTTGCATGCAGTATTGTTTTTGTGCAGAAAGGGACAACTTCCCTCACAAAAACAATCCTAACAGACGTGTCCCTCTTTCTATGTATGCTGTAGAATGTAGTACACATAGAAAGAGGAAAAAAGGACAAGAAATAAACATATTTCTCCTCCTTACACCTCACCTCGGAAGAGGTTCAGATTTGCTGCTTCCCCAGGTTTACATGATTTTGTCAATATGAGGAGCCTCAAAATCCAGGAAACCCCACTGCAATGCTCATGGAACGTTTCAAGGGTGCAGAGTAAGGTGACGCAGGGATTTCCTCTGCATTTCCTTTCTCAAGATTTATGAAGCCATTCAAAGCCACTTAGGGTAGGCTTTGAGTGGCTTCATATATCGGATTGAGAGCCCTGTGTCATGCATGTACCACTTTACATGGTGCAAAAGTGATGCAGGGCTCTCATAAATAAGCCCCTTAGAGGGTAAAGAGAGGACAGATGAAGTGAATTGGGGGAACAAGCATACTGAAACATTGACTCAGGCAAAAACAAAAAAAGTGGATGTTTTTAGGGCGTGGATATAGACTATGGGCCTTATTATGAGTTGCAGGACAGCCCTGCTCCCACACAGCCAAACCCATGTTTGAACTGCCCTCTAGATTACAAGTTTTCTCCTGTCTGGCAGGCGGTTCTTTGGTGTTCAAAGTGGTGCCTATGAAATAATCACTAGAATGGGAATGCCAAAAGCAATACCTGCACGGCATGGACTGTTGCAGTCCAAGTCATGCAGGTACTGGGGCACATGTTTTGCCGCCCTGTGTGCCTCCACATGGCATGAGGCACAAGGTGGCCCTGTAGGGCACCCTTTATTTCCTCACCGCTGCACTTTTTATGGCAGTTGCCACCCCATGAAAAGTGTGGTGGCGAGGAAACTCGTAATATGCTTGGTGGGCTGCAGTGGCTCTGCCAAGCATATTTGAGACTCAAGACCACCGAGCCACAGCCAGGGATCCTTGATCCCTGGTAGTGGCGGTGGCTCTGGGCAGCCCAACTGCCACTCCCAGAATAGGGTGGTCGGAAGACCGCCACCGCTGTGCCCCAGCGAGTCTTGCACTTGGTGGATCAACAGAATTGTAATAATCCCCTAAGACAAGAAACAAATGAATGCCTGCACGCTTTTTCTGTGAAACATATAGCGAGAGAAACCATGGTTCAGTGCCTTCAGCACACCAGTTTTAAGGCATCAGCAAGCACAGAAATGGCAACAATGAATCATTGCAGAATGTGGATATGTTGGTGAGGGCAAAAGCAGTCATGAATTTGTTCTGTGCAAGCAAACCTGACATGAGCTTCTCGTTTTTGATTTACTTCTTCATTTTCTTGGACCACAACTGTGGCTTTATTATCCAAAATTGCATCATCTTTGGTCATCACAGTAGGATATTTAGGATGCATCCTTTAAAATAGTGTCATTTTTAGGGTACTATACATGTTATTCTTGCTACTGCCATACAGCAGAGTTCCTATTTGTGAGAACTGCTGAGGACATCTGAGGACTTCAAGGTGGAGCAGGGCTCTGAACATCATTTGAAAACACACAAAATATACATTAGGAACCAGAAAAAAAAGAAGAAAAAGGGAACAATAGAAAAACTGGAAAAAGAGTACAAGTATGCTGAATGCCATGTACCCTTCAGAGTGATAATAGTATTAGGAGAGGTCTCATCAGCTGAGGTTCCTATCATGTGCTTCAGACCAATATGAATACCAGTCAGGGTCCTCAAGAGACCAAGAAGACCAGCTAGACCAGAGCTGTGAATGCAAAAGACAAATGGATCCTGGAGGTATATTATCAAAACAAACACAGCAAAAAAGAAGGGGCAAAATGTGAAAGTCCTAACGAAGGCAAAAGCAACAAACTTAGAATAATGCAACAATCAGGTATAAACTCAGTGAAGCAGAGTGCCACAAAATGCAAATGTGGCCAGGCATCTACTCCACATTGTGTTGGCCTTAATAGAGAATCTTCCTAATATGGCATAATATGGCCCAGGCATGCACTCATAACCAGGAGGTGAGTCTGTAAAGGCAAAACTCTATTTTATGGTCTAATGTTTGTAGACTTCCAGCTTCCATAAACCTGTTTCCCAGAGTTTCCAAGCCCTTCCATTCCTGCTTGTAATCTTGTGTTTATGCTGTGTGTAAATCCTAACTATGTTTCAATTACTAAATATTGATTGACGTATAAGTGCTCAAGTGCTTAACACAGTTAAAATCATTCCTACGCATTGGATTTCTGTTTGTGTCTTACAGTTACTCCACTGTAAGCCTCTCTTTCTTAATCTATGTTCCTACAATTGCTTCATCTGCTTCTCAATGTATGTATTGTTATGAGGTCAATATCCAAAAGATGGGATCTGTAGCCCTTCTACTTCAAGGGTAGCTTGAAAATAATTTTACTCTGAGTTTTTTTTATAAAACGAACAGGTTGTTCCCACAAACCTTTTATAAGGTTGAATAGATTAGGTCCTGACTCATTTCCATAAATGTGGAAGAGCAGATCTTTTGTGCAACAGTGTCCCCACCGGACTGAAGAACATGACTATTTGACTAGAGGAACTGGGGAACCATTCTCCTGATCAGTCATCAGGCAAAAGAGAATATGCTTCCCATTGGATCGTGCATTGTTTATATCTTCTTGGTACACACAAGCGAGAAATGTCAAGAAGATTCATTGCTCTGGATTTAAGGAAAGCAAAGCAAACTTTAAATATGAAAGTTAGCTTACTGAATGCCTTTGCCTAGATGGGTATTGGAGGATTGTGATATTTATTTGCTGTCCCAGGTCAGTGTGGAGATCTTGGGCTTTGTTACAATATGACCAGCCTGAAGATGATAGGATTTAAAGCATCTCCTGAATTCCTGAAAATGATTTGCTGGATCCAAAATCCCCACTAACCCAGGAATTGACTATGATAAATCTCCTGTCAAATATGTTAGAGTTTGTGACTTCATAGCCCAGCACTTGAGTCTTCTTTTACTAAGGCATTTTCAAACCTGCAAATCCACCTTACCATGAACTCCTGCATTGCAAATCCAAGTGTGAACAAATATGTTTACCCTCTGCCTACAACTATCATTGGCTGAGAAGAATAAATCCCCATTATGTCAACAAAAGGAGAATGATCCAACTGGCCTGTTTAACTTATCTTGGTGACATTGAGACCTACATCAGCTACACAAGGTGCTTAATTCCCATTCTGTTTTTAAGACTCTTCGTCACAGTTTACATTTCAGCTTTTCTAACTTCAAGGAATGTTTTCCAGAAAGTTTTGAGACAGGGGCCTTTAGAGAAAAGTCTGTTCTGGAAATTCTTATAAGCCAGACAGTTAATGTATTCACAGGCTCGAATCTCTCACATCCGTTTGGCCTCATTCACTTGTAAGTTAGCTCATCATTTCACACATCTCCCACTGAATACATGCATAGCCATATTTACTTTTCTGACATTTTCACCATTTCCCATGAACTTGATTTGATCTCATAATTTTCCATAGAAATCGTTGGCCCTAAAATGATAAATAAAATGATCATGTGTATTTTGTCAATTTTCCTCCACTTTATTATTCCCAAAATATTTGAGGTGGTATTTACTACAATTCCATAATTTTATTATGAAATGTATTTGATCATTCATTGTGGTTTTAACTATATTGCTTTTAGAATAATTGATAATTGCAGCCTTACCCAATGAATACATCTTGAGCTTGGCTTCCTTTATTAAGAAGCATCTGGGAAGTGTATTATGAGATGCGGGAAGATTATTTGCAACACATACAAATGTCCTTTGCCATTCGCCCACTAAATCCCTTGAAGAAATTAGAAAAACAAATCCTACACACAGAGCTGGTAAGACTCGTAGCATAATTTCTATTCAGAGACAGGGCCCTTGGCCATATCACTTCAAACAATGGTAAATAGGCATAAGCCAACATCCTTTAAATTCCAGTATGGTTTTCACATGCCTCAATGCACTCTCAAAGATAAATTGAACCATGCAAAATTGAGCCATCTGTTTCACCATGTGTTCAATCTTAAGATGCCATCTTGAAAATTGGATTTATTTTGTAAATTCACCCGGGGAAAGGGCTCACAATTTTGTTGATATTACTTATACCTTGTACTGTTTACTTTTGTGCGGTGTGAACAAAGCATGCCTATTGTTACAGACCAATGGAACACTGCAGAATTCCAAAACAATTGGACAATTTTGACCAGTATCTTGGAAATTCCTATCATCTAAAAACAGTAAACGCCTGTGCATAGTCATTTGAGAGGGTTTCTTGGTAGGGTATGCCCTGACAGTGCAAGAGCAAATCCAGAGGTAGATACATGGCCTGGTAGCCCCATTAGCGCAGGGGTGCCCCAATTCTTCATTGAGGCTGCATTCAGCCCAAAGCAAATAAATATATGTGAGACAAGGGAGATTTCAGATACCCTTGTCAAATTTTACTGGGGATCCTCTCCTTTTGCATCATACCTCGGGTTAACCAGGTGTCTTCACCCCTACTTGCATGCCATGAATGCATGTGGATTCGGGAGACCCTTACTCTTTCTAGTTTACATAATGAGGCATCCTCCTGACAATCTAGAATTTTCCCCACAAAAAGTGTCTACTTTCGTTATCAGTAGTGAATGAAATTTCAGGGTAAGAAAGAGACAATTCAAATTAAAGGGGGCTTACAATGCTTCCATTATTTTGGCTAGGACAGCAACATTGCATCAATTTGGTTGTTTTTAATTGGCTCAATCTTAGCATAGTTCTTCTCTGGCATGTGAGCTTTGTGTAAAAAAAATTAAAATAGATAATATGGGTAGAGTTCTTAATCCATTTAATCCAAGGGTGTCCAGATTAGGTCCAAGATGGGTGGATCCTTACTCCATTTTCAGAAAATACTGGCTTGGATTCAGATTCATTATGCATAAAATAGATGTACTACAAAAATCTGGAATTGATCTGCAATTCCTGGTCTTGTATTGAACACCCCCAATTGTGACAATATTTGTTATCAAGTGTGGGCTAAAGAAATTGCTAATTGTTAAGCAATTGGGAGTTTCTCCTATTTTGTTTCTTCAAAAAAGAATAGTTGTTGCAGGGAACACTTGGTTTTTCACTATACACGTTTTCCATAAACATAGATTTTTCTAGATTTCAATCAAAAACATAATTACATCTGCACATACAACAGACAAGATGGGATGAGCCAGTATGTGTGAAAAAGAGCACTTTAACATCCTGGAGCAGTACCAATATTCAGACATAAATCTTGCAAATGCACAGGACGGAGAAAGTGGCAAATATTTGTAACAGTTCACAAAGTTTTTTCCCTACCTCCAAACTTCCAGTTTTTTTTTCTTTTACAGTTTGTGATTTTCTATGTGTACGCTCGCCTTCTTTCCGTCATTTTACTATATATCACATAGCAAGATAATTTTCCCTGTATACCACAATATTTTACACTTTAATAAGTGGTCGTCCCCCAAACGTTTTGCCTTTTTTGCTGATCTCGTTTTTCTACGACTCTGTACATTTTACCACTGTTAACCAGTGCAAAAGTGCATGTGTTCACTTCTTAAAACATGGTTACATTGGTTTATGCCCAATTGGCATATTTAGTGTCCTTATAAATTCCTCGTAAATTGGTACTCTATGTACCCCGGGCGTGTAGCGCTAGAAGGCCTACAGCACTAGTTGTGCCACCCACTTAAGTAGCCCTTTAGATCAAGTCCTTCCTTTTTAATACATATTAGGTATCCCTATGGTAGGCCCTGGAAAGCCCAGAGGGTAGGGTGCAGTGTATTTAAAAAAGGTGAACATGTATTTTTAAGTTTTACATGTTTCTGTAGTGAAAACCCCTTAAATTGTAATTTCCAAATGGGTGGAGGTAACCAGACCATGTATGGCGTCTTTGGAATTGTAATAAAAAAACTCTACCTTATGGTGAAGTTGGATTTTAAATTACAATTTTGAAAATGCTACGTTTAGAAAGCGGGCATTTTACTGCTTGAGCCATTTAGTGTCAGTAGCTTGTCTTGGTTACATGACTGGGTGTGGCTGACAGTTGGGCTTTGTATATTCCTCCTAGACAGATACACACTTTGGTGCCGATTCCGATCCTGGAAACATTTTCCCCGTACGACTCGTATCCGGTCTTTTTACCGTACGAATCGTACAAGTAGCGTTCAAACTGCCAAGTACGATTCGTATGGGAAACAGTCCATACGAAATCGCATTGGGAAAATTTGCCCACACGTCCTCGGGTCGGAAAAAGTGTCCGACACATCCCTGGACGATTTTACGTACAAATGTGAAAAGTGAAGTCCGAGTGCGCAAGTACAATCCGTCGTGTGCGTCCGATGTTACAACCGTATGGAAAATGCACCGTACGGACCGAACTCCCATAGCAACCATGGAGACATGTGCCCGCATATGCGCCAAACCCCCCCCAGTCCCCGTAAGTACGCGCCAAACCCCCCCCAGCCCCCGTGAGTACGCGCCGAACCCCCCCGAGCCCCTGTAAGTACACGCCGAACCCCCCCCAGCCCCCATGAGTACGCGCCGAACCCCCCCAGCCCCCGTGAGTACGCGCCGAACCCCCCCCAGCCCCCGTGAGTATGCGCCGAACCCCCCCAGTCCCTGTGAGTACGCGCCGAACCCCCCCAGCCCCCGTGAGTACGCGCCAAACCCCCCCAGCCCCCGTGAGTATGCGCCGAACCCCCCAGCCCCTGTGAGTACGCACCGTACCCCCACCCGTGTATGTACACCAGTGTATGTGCGGACCGTACCCCCACCCGTGTATGTACACCAGTGTACGTACGCACCAAACCCCCACCCGTGTATGTACACCAGTGTACGTGCGGACCGTATCCCTACCCGTGTATGTACACCAGTGTACGTGCGGACCATACCCCCACCCGTGTATGTACACCAGTGTACGTGCGGACTGTACCCCCACCCGTGTATGTACACCAGTGTACGTATGCACCGTACCCCCACCCGTGTATGTACACCAGTGTACGTGCGGACCGTACCCCCACCCGTGTATGTACACCAGTGTACGTGCGGACCATACCCGCACCCTTGTATGTACACCAGTGTACGTATGCACTGTACCCCCACCCGTGTATGTACACCAGTGTACATGCGGACCATACCCCCACCCGTGTATGTACACCAGTGTACGTACGCACCGTACCCCCACCCGTGTATGTACACCAGTGTACGTGCGGACCGTACCCCCACCCGTGTATGTACACCAGTGTATGTATGCACCGTACCCCCACCCGTGTATGTACGGCATGAACCCCCAGCGCTACATGGTGGGCGTACGGTGCGCACGTACACTGGTGTACATACACGGGTGGGGGTACGGTCCGCACGTACACTGGTGTACATACACGGGTGGGGGTACGGTGCATACCCACGGGGGCTGGGGGGGTACGGTGCGTACTCACGGGGGCTGGGGTGGGTTCGGCGCATACTCACGGGGGCTGGGGGGGGTTCGGCGCATACTCATGGGGGCTGGGGGGGTTCGGCGCGTACTCACGGGGGCTGGGGGGGTTCGGCGCGTACTCACGGGGGCTGGCGGGGGGTTCGGTGCGTACTCACGGGGGCTGGGGGGGGTTCGGTGTGTACTCATGGGGGCTGGGGGGGTTCGGCGCGTACTCACGGGGGCTGGGGGGGGTTCGGCGTGTACTCACGGGGGCTGGGGGGGTTCGGCGCGTACTCACAGGGGCTGGGGGGGTTCGGCACGTACTCACAGGGGCTGGGGGGGTTCGGCGCGTACTCACGGGGGCTGGGGGGGGGTACTGCGCGTACCGGGCCCCCTAATCTGGTCGTTTCGCGGCGTAATCAGGTCATTTTGCGGCGTACTTCGCTTTCCCGGCACTTTTTGGGTGCCGTAAAAATATTGCCGTCCGGACTGCTGTGGGTGCGAATCGTACTTCCTGGTTCGTGAAACGCAGGCTGCATGCGTCCCGACGTCACGTCGGCGCTTTCCCGGATCACATTTGTATGGATATTTTCGTCGGTCGGTGTTTTTTACGGTTCGTACGGAAATGGTGTTTCCGTGCGAATCGTACTTGCATGTTTGTAATGTTTTTTTACCGGGTACGAGTCGGACGGAGAAAACACTCCGACCGACGGTTCGTACCCGGTTTTTCCAGGATCGGAATCGGCACCAATATAGAGTTTACTTGTGCCTTGATGAGCCATCACTAGCAGGATGGGTGGGCAGACCTGGGACGAGCCCTACGTACACTTTAATAGGCTGTGGCCTGCCTCCACACAAAAGGCTGCATACCTCCTGTAGTTATTGTAGAGCCAGGCAGGGAACCTGGGGACTTCAAAGGGAAGCCTCTAGAAGCTTCTCCCCCACTTCAAAGTCACAACTGGGTATAAATACTGTATCCAGACACCAACTCTTCAGTACACTTCTGGACCTATCACTGCTCTGCCAGGAACAAGAAATGTTGTGCTGGTGAATGGACTGCCACTCTGCTGGACTGCTGCTCTGAAGGACTGCTACCCTGCTGTGATGACATGCTGCCTTCTGCCCTCTTGCTTGGGTGAGAAGGACTGGACCTGCATCTCTTGAATCCAGAGTGACTCCAAAGGCTAGTTGGCTGGCCTCCTGATCTGAAGCCTCAGGGACACCATGGACTTCCAGCAACCTTGCCACCACAGTCCCAGCCCCTTGAAAGTTGTACCAAGGTGCTTGTCAACCTCTGTGGATCCCGCAGAACAGAAGCATGTGTGGATCCGCACTGTCGCAAAGACCTCATTGTAACCACCGCAGTGTGACGTATTCTTTGCACAGGGTCTCACATCTCTCAACGCCAGCCTCGACAACAATGCCTCACAGGTCCTCGGAACTGATGCATTGCCGACCTGCGCTACGCATCCGCGAAATTGGACATTGCATTACAAGTCCTCATTGACGGGTTCTTCGGCGATGACGCAGGACTTCACAACGCAGGTTAGCCACATTTTAGAAAAGACGTATTACATTGACGGTACAACGTATCTTTGACACGGATCCTAGCAATGCTCTGCAAACCAGGATTTAAGGTATTCTATTCAGCAGGCCTAACTGGATCCTTGTGGCCCACCCGTGCTCCATCACCGTTGGCCTGAACTTGTGACTTTGTCCCTGACCGGTGTAACCAGCTATTCACAGTTGGTGCTTTGTGTTTTGGCACTATTTTTACTAAAATCTTTCAAATTGAATATCCCCTGTTCTATTAATCGGATGTTTGTTTGCCCTTTTAGTCTAATTTTATTTATTACACATTGCTCTATTTTTCTAAACCAATTAGGGAACCCTTTTGTAGTGTATTTTCACTGTGTTGTCGTTTGAAGTGATGAACAAATACGTTACACAGTGCCTCTAAGTTAAGCCTGACTGCTCTGTGCCAAGCTACCAGAGGGTTGAGCACAGGTTAATTTAGGATCACGTGTGACTTCACCATGAGAAGAGCTGTGGTTGCTGCTTGACCAGGGCTCACACCCCAGTCAACTAACGACCAAATTTCTCAAAGAAATCATCTATGAAAGTGCATCTTTTGCAGTGAGTTTCTAATCACAAAGTTCAGGGTATGCAGAATTTTTCTTGGCTTGATTACCTTTTGCAGCGATTTTCTTAATTAATAATTAATATATTTTACAGGAGATGAATACTCACAGCTCCATAATGTTTGGGGCCAGAAAATAAGGATAAAATTGTTAAATAATTTGTATGTGATAAGATAGGGTGGACAAATTAGCAAGTTCTTAATTTGCCCCTGATTACACCTTGGGCTTCAGAGAATGGGGAATGAGAATGACGTACCCATATGCAATATTTTTCCCATTTTGAAGTGCATAATAGGTCAATATGCTATTCATTATCTCGTTTTGCAGCAGGTTTCACTTACCACAACTTGCTGGATCAAACACCCTTGATTTGCAATGAAAGTACAAACCCGTTTTAGGAGCAAAATGGAGATACTTTGAATCCAAATTGGGAATGGCCCTACCATTTCCACAACCAGGTTGCAGTCAGGGGTGGCTCCACCACAATGGCAGAGGAGTGCAAGCCCACTGGCTCGGAGCCAGCAGCAGAAATCTAAAATTATATTTCAGCATTGTTTTATTGTTAAGCCGCCGGCTCAGCCAGCGTGTGCAGGGAGAGGTGGGGCTGGGGTATGGGAGGGGGAGGAGGAGTGCTAGTGCACTCCCTAACTGCTCATGTGTGTTTGACTGGTCATCTCAGGCTGACCAAACTCACACGCGCCCCTAAGGTTTCTCTAACCAGGCTGTTTTGAGCAGCCGAGTTAGAGAAACCCCAAAGACTCCCTGGTCTGAGCAGGGTGTCTTTCTAGCCTGCTCAGGCCAGTCCTCATGCTGCTCTGCAGCACCGGGATTGGACAGGGAGTCTGCGGCTAGCCTGCAGTATCTGCTGGGACAAGGAAGTCCCAGCACCAAGGTGCGACATGGGAGACGGCCAGCAGCAGGTAAGTTTAACTTTTTTTAATGTTTTATTCTTCTTCTTCTTGATCTGTTCCCCCCCTCCCTTGCGCCCCCTTCCACGGTTCGTTTGGTGCTCCCACCTCCCCCGCCCTCCACTTTGTATATGTAGCGGCCCCCACTGGTTGCTGCGATGTATATCTTTTGAAAATCCATTTTGTTAATGTTGAATACAGAGATATGTACTGCATACATTGTTACGAAAGTCACTCTTAACCCGTATTGTGACAAAGTGAGAACATTTGTAACTTTTAAACCGTTGGAAAGTTTTCCACTGACCTTTGAGAAGGTTGAAAGAAATTGTACACCCCATTGATGAATCGTTTGTCAGCGTTTTGCCCACTAAAACCATGTGCCCTGAACGATAACTTTACCATTCATGTGTACTGTAAATCGAGCATTTCAGAGAATCAGCAGCAAAGCCTGCATTGAGACACTGCCAGGAAATACATGGAACCAGTGCAGCGTGTTGGGATTCTATGCTGCAATAAGTGGCTAAGACTTTATCTTGTATAGGGAGTGGAAAGGAAATGTTCCATGGTTCCGTTTCTTAATATTGAGTGTGTGATGTACTTTCCAAGGTGTTGAGCCTGATCCAAATACCACAACTATTGGAATCATTCTTACAAAAAAATAAGCAAACAACAGCAGTCAAATAGCTGCTTTTAGCTTCGGTAGTCTTTCTTCCATCCATCATCTGGCCGCAGTGTTTGTGAATGTGATCAGCAGATTGCACACAAATCTCTACAGTCAATACTAAACCCATTGAACTTTACTACTGAGGTAAAAAAGGATAATTAAATTAGCTCAACTCAAAAAAGATTCTGACTTGAAAGGTAAAAAAGAAACACGTAGTTTATTTTCGGGAATTTGTAATGCTACGTTTAGAAATGCGCCCCAATGGTTGAATATACCTTTTTAAATGAAAAAAGTCCTCTTTCTGCAAATTTTTCTCAAACTATCACTCTTCAGCTACATTGAATGCGTAAGCTTCTGTGGAGTGCTTCTATTTCTGTCTGCTTCCTCTTAACAATCCCCTGGGGGTGATAATATTTTTCCGAGATAGGATCCCACAGTTCTTCATGAAAAATTCACAAAATTTATTATGGTCCAAAAGGCTTGTATATTACCCTCAATTTAGCTATTCACTTTAAGATAAACCTGTCTAGAGCTGCTAATAGATCTTTGTACTTGTACCTGACAACTCACTTATCATTTTTGCTGCTCCCAGTTGTGCTTTCTGTATCTTCTTCGCACATTCCTTGTCCTGTGCAGAGCAGAAATGCACACACACTACCTGTTGAAGCCAACTCAGCTTAAAGCAATGTCATAATCAAAGGGACGAATTTCTGGTGCTATTATTATTATTATTATTGTAACAAAGATTAACTGGCATTCATACAGACATATCAAGGGGATTATTATGAGTTCTAATCCTTCTATTTCTGGGGAATATATTTACTAACAAAAATCAACTATATTAAAACAATTGTTTTTTTTTTTAACCTATTCTGTTTGGGAGAACCTAGTACCTTGCTAGTTTGCAGTGATCCCTATTGTTACTCCTGACATCTTTGGTTTGGCATTCTCCCACACTTTTTGCCTCCTTTATCCTGTTTTTTGCTGAACCCGTTTTTGTTGTCATTACTGCCTCATTACGATGTCGGTCGGAGTTGTCTCTGACCGACACTGTCTCGTCTGTGAACCGCCCGACTATAGATCGGCTGTTCCGCAGACCGATTAGGATCTGACCACACATGGGAACCGATCACGATGTGGTCGGAGCCTTTCCGACCGCATCGTAATATGCAGGTCAGATTACTTCCACCGCCCCACTACAATGGATTCGGTCGGAAAGGAATCTGAACGATCATTCTGACTGCGTTCCGACGGGCTCGGAGAGCCCATCCGCCAGTCGGAATGCGGCCAGTAATCCCAAGAGTGGCTCCTTCCAGCCTTGGGATTACGATGTCTGGTTTCGGCAGCCTTTCCATGCTGCCTTTTCCGACACAGAAAGGCTGTTGGAACTCTATTTTGGGGGCCTCCAGCAGGGCCCCCTTCGGTGCACGGCCCCGTTGTTGATCCCTGCACCCCGTGGCAGAACTGCACTGGTTTACGGCCGGAATACATGCTCCCATTGTAAAGTATAGGAATGTGACCGAACAGTGTTCGGTCGCATCCTAATTAGTTGGACGGGGCCTCTAGCCAGGTATCAGTCAGTCCCATGAATGAGACAATGTCGGGCGGAGGACTCTCCGCCTAACATCGTAATCAGCCCCAGGGTGCAGCGCAAACTCCCATTTCTCTATGGGATCTTGTGCAGCGGGCAGAAACTGCCCGCATCATAAAATTCCATTGAGAAATATAGTTTGTGAAAATCCCTGCAGAGATTTACCCCCCCCCCCCCCCCCGCCCCCCCCAGGGCCACAACTGGCGGGCCTGGGGCAGAAGGGGGCCCCCAAAAGTCACTTTCCGACAGCCTTTCCATGTTGTAAAGGTCAACATGGAAAGGCTGTGGGAAACCAACATCATAATCCCGATGGCGGAAAAGCTGGCCTTAAAGGATTGTGAGCCTGTTCTGACTAGCAAATGAGTTTGTTTCCCGGCCGGTTTAGACTCCGTCTGCCGGCATTGTAATTCGGCGGTCGGAGTGTAAACCTACTATGTCGGCATAAACCCTCCAACCAGCGACTAGAGGCTTTCTGACCGACATCATAATAAGGCCCTAGGTGTCTTTGCTCTTTACCCTTGCTAATTAGTAATACAATTTGCTTGTGCTCTCTCCCTTAAACATGGTAAAATTGGTACCCGCCTAATTGGCATATTCAATTTACTTATACGTCGCTATAATAATTTAGCACATGTATCCAGGGCCTGTAAATTAAATCCTCCAAGTTGGCTGCAGCTCTCATTGAGCCACCCGCTAGAGTGGCACTGTCAAACATGCCTCCAGCCTGCCACTGCAACCCAGGGCCAGCTTTAGGGTGGTATGACCAGTGCAGTCACACCTGGCACTGGCCTTGGGTGGCTCTGTGTTTAGAAATCATTGACAGTTTACAAGCACCTGCTGCAGAGTTTCTTGCGTAACCAGAAGACTGTGGGCAACAATACAAATGGCAAGATAACTCTGGTGATTACTTTTCCTGCTGGGGAGAGATAGGGGTTTTGTCTAGCGGAACTTTTGACTCATCATAATATAGCAGAGAAACAATGTGTACTATGAGGATCACAAAACTGCATTTTATGTTGATAGTTCAGTGGGCTACTGCTTTTGTTATGTTATGTTATGTTATGTTATGTTATTAGGTTTATAGGGAGATCAGCCACCTCCAGCTGGAGTGTGCCAGCAATAGGATTATTCTCATGGCAGAAACAGAGGGGATCCAGAGGTGATCAGGATGAAAGCGAGAAAGGAGACAGACAGGAATATGTTACTTGCAGTTCTTAAGTTACAATCATAATATAGCACTGTGACTTATAAACTGTCATCAAAGAGCTGTGTGCAAAGTGCATAGTATAGATTAGGCCACTATGTTTTTCCTGTTTTTTATCATCTATTCCTAATGTTGCTGAAAAGGGTTCGTTTGTGTACAAAAATATATTTTTGTTTGATAACCCAACTCCAACCAGCACTTTAAAACAAATTAAATTAATATGAGAGCGGGACTATGGAGAGATGAGGAACACTGTTGGCGGGTGGTAGTGAGGGAATCTATGGAGAAGGAGGGCATTGGGGGTTGGGCACAAAGATACATTGTCACACTGGGCATCATCATGCAAAAGCTGTTCGTATTGCTGCCTGTAGTGCAGTTTTAATCTGCCATTTCACCCTGGAAAAATAAACCTTTTGTGTGACCTAAACTTTCCCTTTTAATACGTATAAGTACTGCTAAAATAGGCCCTAAAGGCTCAAAGGGCAGGGTGCATGATATTTAAAAAATGGGTTGTGTACTTAGGTTTTCATGATCTGTCAGAGAAAAGCTCTTAATGTCATTGCCAATGGAGCAAGGCTACCTCTTCCATAGGTTACCACTGGGTTACATTATTACATTTAATTAGTGAAAAATGTACTTTGCAAGCAGATAGAGAAATACTTCTTCCACTCATTTTAATTGCAATTTTATAATCCTCTTTAATGGTAAAGTTGGATTTTAAGTTACTATTCTCAAAAATGCTAATTTTCCTTTCTGCCAAAGTCCAGGTCACATGACTGTAATGGCTCTCCTGTGACATTGTGTGATGTGATGTAATGTGATGTGTCCTCTTTCAAGATAGGCAACAAAAGGACTCCGGGTGTGGGTAAGAGTGTTCCTTCCTTGAGTAGGATGGCTGGGGGTTGTATTCAACACTTTGCTGAACTTTAAAGATTAGCGTGAGAGCTGTGACCACTGCCTTCCTGACTTCGGGAGCTGCCTTGTATATTACTGGCAAATGCAGCTGACACCTGGGCCTGCCTCTCATTTGTTATCATAGGCAGTTTAGAGTCGAGCCCAGGGTAAGCAGCAGAACTGACCAAAGCCAGTTCAGGAGTAGACAAAGAAATGGACCCCACACTCAAGCTAGCACTGGGTGTAACAGCTGTATCTTCAAAACCTCTAACTCCTGGACCTGTGGAAGATCTATAAGAAGGACTGCCCTCTGTCTGAAGAAGGAAGACTACAATGGACCTACTTGCTTTGAATACAGAATCTACAGAAGTGACTCCAAGAGTAAGCTCACGCACCCTTTGTTTGAGCTCCAGAAACAAGCTTCCAGAGTCCTTCCCTGAAACTGCCTAGCTGCCTCAGCCTTGCTCATGGCCTCTGCTTTAGTGAGTCCTGCTCCTCAAGTTGTGCCTCATCTGGTCATGGACCTAGGTCTGTCATCAGAGTGTACTCTTTCTACTTTCAATAGGCAAAGACTTGAACTACAGCTGAAAATCCTCTTCGCATCAGCAACTACAGCTTGCAGCTCCTGCCAATCCAAAGCTCCGATGGCAAAAGTGACTGCCCAAGTGTCCAACCAACCTGAAGCTCTTTGTGCTGACAATGATGTCCATGCTGCACCCCAACATGAAACTCATTCTGAGGCTCCTCACGTCGACTTGGAAAAAATTCACTGGGATAAACTTGATCCCTTTATCCAACCTGCACTCCATCACAGTTGGCCTGAATTTGGGACTTCGATCTGGTCCAGCACAACTAGTGAACCATGAGCAAAATGAACAAATGATGGATAGAATGCTGAACAAATCAAACATTCACCCCCAGTCACAGATCTGGGTTTAATCCTTGCTCACCACGAAAACCCAGGGTGGACCCAGCCTTATGCAAATCAGTCTTGACCCTGCTTCCCATGGGAACAGTCCAGCCTGGACTAACAGGCCAGGTCCTCCCTGGACTGGAAACAAGCATCCTGGAATTGGTTTCGGGGTATCACCCTTCTTCAGCCAGGCTTGCATGAATCCAATGGCACAGTTAGCACAGGACCCACAACTGGGCATACCCTTCATACTTAGGGCAACAAAAGCAAAAAGAACAAATGATGGACGAATGTTGAACAAATCAAACATTCATCCCCAGGCTGAGATCTGGGTTCAATCCATCACGCTTTGTTTTTGGTGCTATTGTCACCAGAAACTTTAAAAATTCAAAACTCTGGTTCTACCTATGGGATTGTAGTCATCTATGTGTCATTTATTTATTTTAATATACTCTATTTTCTAAATGGGGTTAGGTTTTTTCTTGTGTTGTGTTTTCACTTTATTACTCTTTTGCATATACACTTTATAAATTGCCTCCAGGTGAAGCCTGACTGCTTTTGTGCCAAATTACTTGCACTGGTTTAGTTAGTGACTGTTGTCTTTCACCCTGACAGGGATTGTGTCTATAAATTGAGTGGGACTCTCATTCTCTCAACTAGTAATCCAGTTTCTGACGCCTATCTTCTGAAAAAATAATTTCTGAGATCTATGTGCTAGCTTAATGATCTGTAGACATGCATGGTTTATCCTCTGCTCTGTGTTCCTGTGCAGGTCACCTAACAAAGCTTGTGCAGAGCACTGAAGGAAATCATGATGGTGCAGTCTAACACCCCATCTGTGGGGCCACTACAGGGTCCTTGGGACCATCAATCAATCAATGCATTTATATAGCGTGCTACTCACCCGGAGGGTCTCAAGGCGCTTGGGGAGGGGGTGTCCACTACTGCTCGAACAGCCAGGTCTTGAGCTGCTTCCTGAAGGCGAGGTGGTCTTGAGTCAGGCGGAGGTGGGTCGGGAGGGAGTTCCACGTCTTGGCGGCCAGGTAGGAGAAGGACCTTCCTCCCGTGGTGGCTCTTCGGATGCGGGGGACGGCGGCGAGGGCGTGGTTGGTCGATCGAAGCTGGCGTGTGGGAGTGTAGAAGTTGAGGCGGTTGTTGAGGTATCTTGGGCCTTGGTTGTGTAGGGCTTTGTGTGCGTGGGTGAGGAGTCGGAACGTGATTCTCTTGTTGACCGGGAGCCAGTGCAGGTCTCTCAGGTGTCCGGAGATGTGGCTGTGTCGGGGGATGTCGAGGATGAGTCTTGCTGAGGCGTTCTGGATCCGCTGGAGTCTCTTCTGGAGTTTGGCAGTGGTTCCGGCGTAGAGGGAGTTGCCGTAGTCCAGTCGGCTGGTGACGAGGGCCTGGGTGACCGTCTTCCTGGTCTCGGGGGGGATCCACCGGAAGATCTTACGTAGCATGCGCAGGATGTTGAAGCACGATGAGGAGATGGCGTTGACTTGTCTGGTCATGGAGAGGGAGGAGTCCAGGATGAAGCCCAGGTTGCGTGTGTGGTCTGTTGGTTTGGGTGCGCTGCCCAGGGCGGGGGCCCACCAGGACTCGTCCCAGGCGGAGGGCGACGAGCCCAGGATCAGGACTTCCGTCTTGTCTGAGTTCAGTTTCAGGCGGCTGTTCATCATCCACTCGGCTACGTCTGTCATCCCTTCGTGTAGGTTGGCTCTGGCGGTGGCGGGGTCGTTGGTGAGGGAGAGGATAAGCTGGGTGTCGTCGGCGTAAGAGATGATGTTGAGGTTGTGTTGGCGTGCGATGGCCGCAAGGGGGCTCATGTAGACATTGAAGAGGGTGGGTCTGATCGAGGAGCCTTGAGGAACGCCGCAGATGACTTCGGTGGCTTCTGATCTGAACGGGGGAGGCGGACTCTCTGTGTCCTTCCGGCGAGGAAGGAGATGATCCATTCTAGTGCCTTCTCTTGGATTCCGACGTTGCTGAGGCGCTGCACTAGGGTGCGGTGGCAGACAGTGTCGAATGCCGCGGAGATGTCCAGGAGGATGAGGGCCGCAGTTTCCCCATTGTCGAGCAGGGCTCAGATGTCATAGGTGGCTGCGATGAGGGCGGTCTCGGTGCTGTGGTTGGCCCGGAAGCCAGACTGCGAGAGGTCGAGGGATCCGTTTGTCTCGAGGAAGGTGGCCAGCTGCTTGTTGACGGTCTTCTCGATGACTTTGGCCGGAAACGGGAGGAGCGAGATGGGGCGGTAGTTTTTGAGTTCGGTGGGGTCCGCTGATGGTTTCTTCAGTAGAGCGCTGAGTTCGGCGTGCTTCCAGCTCTCCGGGAAGGTAGCGGTGTCGAAGGAGGTGTTGATGATGTCCTGCAGGTGGGGTGCGATGACAGTGTCGGCCTTGTTAAAGACGTGGTGAGGGCAGGGGTCGGTTGGAGATCCGGAGTGGATGGAGTTCATCGTGCGTCGGGTTTCTTTGGTGTTGATCGGGGTCCAGGCGTGGAGGGTGGTGGTGGGGGGTGCAGGTGCGGTCGTGGGGTGCGTTGGCTGTGTGCTGAAGCTGTTGTGTATGTCTGCGATCTTGTTGTGGAAGTAGGAGGCGAGGGAGTTGCAGAGGTCTTGTGATGGGGTGATGTCGTTGTTTCCGGCGTTGGGGTTGGAGAGCTCTTTTACGATGTTGAAGAGTTCCTTGCTGTTGTGTGCGTTGTTGTCCAGTCGTTCCTTGAATGCGGTTTTCTTGGTGGTGTGGATCAGTTGGTGGTGTTTTCGAGTGGCGAGCTTGAGGGTGGTCATGTTGTCTGGTGTTGGATCTTTGCGCCAGGTTCTCTCGAGGGCTCGGCAGTTCTTCTTGGAGCTCTTGAGTTCGTCGGTGAACCATGGTGCTTTCTTACTGCCGGGTCTGCTGGGCGGGGACCTCAGAGGGGCGAGGTCGTCTGCGCAGTTGCTGATCCACTTCGTGAGGTTGTTGGCGGCCTGAGTGGGGTTCGCTGAGCTGGCGGGGGGGTCCTGGCTCAGGAGAGCGGCGAGCTGGTCGGCTGTAATCTTGTTCCAGCTTCTGCGTGCAACCCGTTGCTGGTGATGGTGGATCGTGTTCTTTCTGAAGCTGAAGTGGACGCAGCTGTGGTCCGTCCAGTGGAGTCCGGTGGCGTGGCTGAAGGCGATGTCCTTGCTGGAGGAAAAGACGGGGTCGAGTGTGTGTCCGGCGTAGTGGGTGGGGGTGGTCACCAGCTACTTGAGACCGAGATTGGCGAGGTTGTCCAGCAGGGTGGTGGTGTTGCGGTCGTTGTTGTTCTCCAGGTGGAAGTTGAGGTCCCCAAGGAGGATGTAGTCAGCGGAGGGGAGGGCGTGCGGGCTGATGAAGTCGGCGATGTCTTCGCTGAATTGTGCGCATGGTCCCGGGGGTCTGTAGATGAGGGTGCCTCTGAGGGTGGTCTTGGGGTCGATGTGGATCTGGAAATGCAGGTGTTCGGCGGATGTGAGGGTGTCGTCGGTGTTGGTCGTGATGCAGATGGTGTTTCTGTGGATGATGGCTATGCCTCCTCCGGTCTGATTGCCGCGGTCCCTCCGGGTGATCTTGTATCCATCCGGGATGGCGATGTTGGGTGCTGAGGAGGCGTTCATCCATGTTTCCGTGAGGAAGGCGACGTCTGGTGATGTTATGTCGAGCAGGTTCCAGAGCTCCACGGCGTGTCTGTGGATGGAGCGGGTGTTGAGCAGGATGCACTTCAGGTGGTTGCTGCTGGATCGTGGCTTCGTGGGTGCGGGTGCAGTGCAGGTCTGGATGCAGGAGAACTTGCAGGAGTGGCAGCTGAAGGGTCCGTGGGTGCCTCTCGGGGTGGCTCGGTAGCATCCTGGGATCCGGCCGGTGTTGAGTGCGTTGAGGTCGGTGGCGTCGTAGGTCCGGCGGGTGGGCTGGTGTCTGCAGAGGCCAGGGGTCCGGGCGCTGGGCGCGGGCCAGGCGCGGACGGGCACAGACGGGCTTACCTTTGGCGCGCCTTCGGCACGCTTAGGGCGCGCCCGCTGCGCATCATTGCTGTGCGTTTGCCACTCTGCCATATGAGGAGAGTGGGGGGCGGAGCAAGGGAGGAGCAGCTGGGAGGCGGGAGCGGGGTGGCGAATGGGAAGGGCGGCAGAGGGAAGGGGGCGGGGCCGCAGGGGGGCAGCGGCAGGGAGCGGGGAGGTGGCGGGAAACGCGGCAGGGGCTGGGCACAGCAAAGGGCACCAGGGGACAAAAAACCACGAACTAGGTAAAACTAAATAACACAGGGAAGAAATACAATCACAGAAATACAAAGCAGAAACAGCACACTAAAGCGGAACGAAATAAACACAGGTAAAAGTACAATACAAGGCAGCGCAAGCAGCAGCGGTCGGGGACCAGGAGCACAGCTGCGGGCAGCGGCGGCACTCCTCGGGAACGGGGGCAGCCTGGGCTCACACACGGAGGAGTAAGCGCGGTGCGTGGGGTGACCGGCCCAGAGGGTCAGAGGTCACTGCTCACCACCGTGCACACTCTGTCCTATATGGTCCAGTGGGAGGGAGGAGCAGCTGGGAGGCAGGAGCGGGGCGGCGAATGGGAAGGGCGGCAGAGGGAAGGGGGCGGGGCCGCAGGGGGGGCAGCGGCGGGGAGGTGGCAGGAAACGCGGCAGGGGCTGGGCACAGCAAGGGGCACCAGGGGACAAAAACCACGAACTAGGTAAAACTAAATAACACAGGGAAGAAATACAATCACAGAAATACAAAGCAGAAACAGCACACTAAAGTGGAACGAAATAAACACAGGAAAAAGTACAATACAAGGCAGCGCAAGCAGCAGCGGTCGGGGACCAGGAGCACAGCTGCGTGCAGCGGCGGCACTCGGCGGGAACGGGTGCAGCCTGGGCTCACACACGGAGGAGTGAGAGCGGTGCGTGGGGTGACCGGCCCAATGGAACAATAGTACAAATTAAAACAGCAGGTTACCTTTCACACTGTCAATACAGGGTGGGCACCTTACTGTCTTTAGAAAGCCCTATGGCTCACTTCAATGATGGGAGTAAAGTACAGTTTATGAATGCATCCCCTCAAATTGGAAATCAAAGAAGGGTCCATGGAGGGTTCCCTCCTAAGACATGTTCTGGGACAACAAAAAAGCAAACATAAGACAACAGGCCTCCTCCATCTATAAACCCATGATCTGTAACAACATCCTACATCCGTTAGAGCTGCTCGATCCAACTCCAATTTAGGAAAGAGCAGAAGACACACCTCTTTAAAGAACACCGCATCACGTTGCAGACGCAGTCTACTTTCACTCTCAGAACCCAGCTATCAACTAATGAGTCATTGACTCTTTACATTTGATCTCTTACACTTACACTAGTCTAGGTTTGCGCCTTACAAATACCACATATTTACACCCATACACCTATCTGTCGGTCACCTCTTCAGTGGCAGAGTAATCATGCAAGGCACAAGGGCAAAGGCATGAACTCATTTGTATGGGTCGGTTGACATGTTTCGGTGGTGGAGGATTTATTCATGTCAAGTATGATTCCATCGGCGAATTCCTACTATCTAGCCAACTAAATGCTTCTTTCTGAGTCTTCTAGTTTCACTTTTTTACTTATGCATCCTTCATCCGCTGCAACGTATGATGCAGTAGAGGTGGGGAAAGATGGATATGAAGAACAGGCTAAAAAGAGAAGCAGGGAGTTGTGAAACCAATATGTCAGTGCAGGAAGCCCTTACTAGGAGTCAGTTAGAGCAAAATCATAGCTTTTAACACGTAGAATTGATAGTTATCGTGTTATTTTCTAATATTCACAGAGAAACAGTGGGGAAAAAACTGGAAGTAGTATGTGCTATTTGGTCTTTTTTGGCATGGCAATTAGAGCAGATGCGATTTTTATTAGCTGTCTGATTGTTCGGTTTAATTTGTTTCTACAAGTAGATAGCTTTTTAACAGCATTCAATAGGTAATGAACTTGAATAGCTCTAGGTATACATTCCCTTTTATATAGTGTTCCATAACCTTCAGGTCTCGAGGCTTTGTTGTGAAATAAGTGATTGAATCTGGAGACTTTAAACAGAAAGCAGTCACACCTTTTCAGTGACTAGAGTGCAGTTGTCAGTTTGTGATGATCACTAGGAGGAGTGTTAAATTCTTGGTGGAGACAGAGAAAAGGAACGTCTCTGTAGGCATCAATGCCAGAAATGTTCCACCACGGCTTTCTTTGCAGGTACGCATCTCAAAGAGGGTGTCAAACAAATACTGTCCTTGCCAAAAAAAGAGAAAGTGTTAGAGCGGTTGTAGTCTCAAGATGTCGCATGCGCAGTCATATGACTGTGTTGCAGATGATGTTCAAAAGAGAATGGTAGTGAGATAGTCTGTAAATTTCGGGTCTTAAATCTACTCCATGAAGAGGGAAGGCCCTCGTGTCAACATGCAACTGTAGCT
The DNA here is from genome assembly GCF_964204655.1 of Triturus cristatus. Taxonomy (NCBI): domain Eukaryota; kingdom Metazoa; phylum Chordata; class Amphibia; order Caudata; family Salamandridae; genus Triturus; species Triturus cristatus. The sequence continues at coordinate 391,205,309 of NC_140584.1, forward strand.
AGTGACTGAAAACGGCTCCAGCAACTCGTGCAGTGCCAGCAGCTCTTGAGAATGGTCCTTCTCTGATGAATTTGCCTTGTGCGACACGGATGCATTGAAGTTCATGATGATAAAAAGACCGTGAAAAAAGGTTTCTTGTGATGGTGATGAAGTACCATCCTTCTATGTTCATGTTTGTCACTCTAATACATGCCAGAAGGTGGAAATCAAAATATCCCTCAAACTGCCTAAACCTCTGTCTACAAAGCTCATGTTCACATGTCCCTATTGGACTGTTAACGTTGGAAAATATTTAGGGTAATTTTGTGTAGGACTGACTTTTCATGACATTTCCATCAAGGTTTACGTTTATATTATGGATAGACCCCTCCAATCAGATGCTGTGATATGTATTCACTTTGCTGAAAAATTAAAAGGATTGTCCAACTTTTACTTGAGGAAAGCAAGCATTCAATTCTAGAAGTATAAGTCAAGCTGTTCCTTGGTCTGAGGATAAGGAATAGCATGAAATTGCAGTTCCAAAATAAAGTGAGACAGTGGCACATCATTGAATGGTTTACTTTACTCTTCAGGAGCAGTTCAAGACCAGCTATAAGACCTTTTACCAGCTGACATCACTGATGGATCGAACTCTATGGATGTTGCTATTGGTTGCCATGTCTAAAAGAGTTACAGATGAAAGAATCCATGTTGACATAAGCATACCATTACCAAATAAAGAATAAAGGGGCAGATTTATAATAAGTGGCGCATCCCTGCATATCAGCAGGGATGCGCCAGTTATTGTGCGCCACAGCTCCGCCACCATGGATGCGCCGCATTTACAATGCGGCGCACCATGGGGCAAAAACGGCACAGATGCGTGACGCATCTGTGCCGTAAAAGTGGCGCATTGCTGGAGTTGCGTCGTAAGCGCGACGCAGCTCCAGCAATGCTTTGGGGGAAACTATCTTCACAATGCTGCGTCAATCCTTACGTCTGCTTCAAGCAGGCGCAGGGTTTTGACGCAGCATGGGCTCAAAAGTGACTGAGTGAAATCTTGTAGATTTCACTCAGCCACTTTTAGGAGGCATTCCTGCGACGGAACGCCCCTCCTGCACAGGTACGCCTACTGCTGGCGCAGGGCTTTACAACGTGACGCATCTCTCAGATGCGTCACGTTGTAAATACCCCGCAGCATGGCGCAGGATTTGCGCCGCCGCAGCGTCACAAAAGTGACGCATCGGCGGCGTAAATGAGGCGCAAGGGCCTCATAAATCTGCCCCAAAGTATTTTGTGGGAGGAGAAACGTTAGTCTGTTGAATCCTTGTTTTCTTACTTGTATTCTTCACACATTCTCCCTCCTCTGTTCTGTTGATTCCTTTCTTCCTCCCTTTAGTTATTCCGAAAGATGGAAGACACCATGCAAAACGGAGGTGACAGAACTCTGTATGTCGTTGGCCTGTCATCCGACTGTTTTCTGTGAGAGAGATGGGGAGCAGGAAGTGGATGAGATTAAAAACGGCAGTTGAATTTAGCATGAATCCTCTTTGTGCGACATAAGCTCCCCCAGAAGTAAAGGGCCAAGTACTAGAAATGGCATTCATTTCAGTAAAGCATATGTGCCCATCATGGTCTGCAACTTATGGAGATAAGTAACTCAGCAGAAAAATCACTTGTAGAAGGAGATGAGGCAATGAGGGGAAATAATTGGTATTTCTTTTCAACAGTACAAAACGTGTTTCACTTTGGAAAGCAGCCCTACAGTAACGCAAAGTAGTCTTAGGCGTCAAGACGGGATACCATGAGTAGGACATTGACGTTTCCAGATAACCACCCATAGTTTTTTAAACAAAAGCCCAATCTATTTACATTAAACAGGGCTTTGCATTAAAAAAAATAATGCATCTTTGAGGGTGGTGTCAACTTGGAGAAATGATTTTATTTCTCCAAACTTTTCAAACTTGGCAGCAGTGCTGCACATATAAAATATTTGACATGATTTTTAGTTCTCTTAGCAGAGTGTTGCAGACTGGAAGGATAATCTTCCGGTACAAATCCCTGCGCTAGACGTCACACATACACCTGTGTGCACTCTGGCGCCAAGGTCTGTGCGTGGCGCTAGGCAGCATGTTTGTCTGAAAGCAGAGGACAACAGCAGCGCCATGCCATGAGAACGAGGCCCTGCACTCCACTCCTGGTGTGTATCACCAAAGCCCGTGCGCAGCAGTTGTTGGCCATCTGCAGTGGCATGAGTTATAGTGTGTGTTGCATAGCATACCTGGTGAATTACAGAGGTTTTTTGTATTTACTCAGCTGTTATTATCTTTATAGTGTATTTTTCAGTAAAAATATACACCCAATTTTTTAATTTATCTTTGAGAATATAAATGTGACCAAATATGTTATTTGACACAGGTATACTGATAAACATGCTTCACTCATTTATTAGTACTGTGCGAACGTAAAAATCCTCATCATTACCAAGGTACAGTGTAACTGACTCGAGAAAAGCATTCCTGTTGTCTCATAGATTGCGTTTTTGAATTATGGTATTACACGAAAAGCTTAGTTATGGCATGCTATCTCACTTTATGAATTTAACCAACTTGTGGATACGGTTGTAAATCTTGGTTTAATACTACCGCACATTTAAAATAGCATTTCATAAACCATACATGCAACTGGGCAGAGTGTATTATTGTATTTATTTATTACCATTAATAACTAATCTTTGTGTGTAAAGCCCATTTATTTAAGTCAAATAGTTCTAGAATAGATTATTTGAGACAATAAGCATAGTTTTATCAACCCAGTTACAATGTACTGTGGTCAAAATTATGAATACGAACTTGGCACCTTAGTAATAAATAAGTGAAAGTGGTTTTATTAATACACTTAGATATAGAGGAGAGCCTACCGACTTTTCTTCTTGGTTGAAAACTTATTTTGATCTAACAAGCCTGCTCACGCTACTCAAAGTGCACAAGATTCGTTTTACTATTTAACAATCATTTAAGATACATTTATTTGAATTTTTATGGGCCATCAACTCATAAAAATAATAATAAAGTTTCAGTCGAAGTGTGCAGTATAGGCTTCCACCAATTCGGCACCCACGTGTCTGTGTTTTTCACTTTTGTATAAGGAATGCTACAGTATATTGAAACTAGGCAGTGTTGGGAAAACAGCTGTCATCGTCTACCCTGCTAGCATATATCAGTAATTAATGTCCTTCTTTGAAAGTCTCCTTTAGTAGACTTCTTTTAAATTATCTATAAATACTGCATTCGAAATCATCCTGCTTCCCCTTTGCATCTGACAATGATGTAAACACTGAAGCCAGCCACTGTGCCAGAGCCCATAACATGCTCTTTGACAGAAATACCACTTCTTTTAACCAAGATCTAACATTTTCAATATCAAGGGGTTACTTGTCAACTTAAATCCCCCTCACAGTACACAATAAACAAATGCCATCTTTGATCTGCAATGCAGGCTTTTGGTGTGTTTTCTCTTTACCCTGTGGGTTAATGCGAGTAACATACTCGTTATTTCAGGCTGTGCCCCGGTTCCTCTTCTCCCGGAAGCACTCCACAGCTGGGGCCTTCATGGAACTCTTGGCATGGGTGCACAGCGTAGGACTGAAGAAGCACTCTAAGGGAGGTACGATCAAATAGGCATAATATTAATTGTTAAAAAATACAGAGGGTTGGCCATTTTCCAAGATGACTGCAACACAGCACAAGATGTGAAAAAAATGACATTTGCCTTTAATGAAGATGGCTGTCCAGAATGGCCATTCTGTGCTGATGCACATGACCACGCTGCTAGCAATCAAACCATCATATCGTTTTGTGATTACAGTGATACTTCGAAAAGTGACCCCTTCTCTCACTTCACTTTGGTAAATGAAGTTCTTTATTTTCCACCTAATTGCCATCTCAAAATTGAATGGTCATTCAATTAATCCCTTTGCACAGTGTTCACTTTTAAGCACATTACTGTTTCATGGTTTTAAGAGAATGTGCCAATTTGAATTCATAGTAACAACGTGACGGGTAATACCAGCATGCCTGTTTTGCAGGGGAACAGAACCACGCTTCAAAAAGACTAGCCCACGGAAGGCACAAGATTCAGAATATGCACAGGTTTGTTTCTACAGCGGTTTCACTTTTAATTCGAATGCACACTCTATTGGCTTCCTATGTGTGTGTGGGGAGGGAGGGGTGCGGACCAGATGTCCCCCCCGAATTATTTTCTGCTAGTTTGAGCATCAGGAGTTGTGTAGAGCCACCTTTTGGAGTCTGTGCAAAACAATCAACTCCAGGTCATCAAAGTAACATGAATCATACATTCACTGATTGGGGTTTTGTGTTCTCTGGTATTCTCTGTGGCTATTCGGTTGGGGAATTCTTTGACTATTCTGAAGAGTTCTTTTGTGTAGATGCCGCAGAGTTTATATGGGTGGTGATGGCTGCTTTCTTGGCTTTCTTGATGAGCCTGTGATATTTGCGAAGGGCTGATTTGTGAGCTGCTCTGTCAGAGAGGTTCTTAGTGGTGCACCATCATTTTGCAAGTTGGTGGCAGTTGCGCTTGGTGAACCTGAGTTCTGGGGTGTATCAGCTGCTGTGTTTGGCAGTCTTGTTGGGTTTTGTCGGTTTCAGTGGTGTGACTCTGTCGCCGCAGTCCTTGATCCAGGTGGCGAAGTTCTGGATAGCCTGGTTGAGGTCTGTTGAGCCTCAGGTTGGAAGGTGGTGAGGAACTGTGACCACTGAGTTTTGGTGACCTTGCTCCAGCTGTGGTGGGGGTGATCTGTCGCCTGGTGATGGTGTGTTGGGCATCGGCGGTGGTGAAGTGTCCACTGGTGTGGTCAGTCCAGGTGAGTTCTGTGGTGTGGCTGGCGACAGAGTTTGACATTTTGTGGCAATCCAATGTATAACATGGACCAACATGGAATAATGAGCTCATGGAAAAATTGTGCCAGTTTCTGGAAAAATCTGTGCAACCTTGGTGCCATAGAGATTTTTCTTTGGTATAATGGTGATCATTTTTGGCTTACTGTGGACATCATTTGAATAATGGTGCCCAACCACGTCATAATAGTGGCCATGGAATTTCGTGTTGTAATACTTGCAATATTCAGGGTATTCTTAACTTGATGGACCCACCCCTGGTACACTGGTGGTCTCTCTTAACATATTTTTGGTGTTACTGGCCTTATGGAAACTATTGTCGCATAACAGTGTAATGAAGGTATCCTTGCACTTTTTAAGCATTCCTGGAATTATGAAGCTCGTCCCTGTCATTACAGTGGCACTAAACATAGTGTGGGCTATCTTAAAATAATTATGGCTTTCTCTGAGGGTATGATGGACATCCCAGGCAGATCATGGTGACACATGGATGGCAAGGTGGAAGCTGTCATGGTGTGGTAGTAGTTGATGTTAGGAGAATTGAGTTTCTTACTGCATATTAAAAAAAAATGTTTTAAATCGGCAAACTGATGGTTGGGGACACAATATTTGCAATCCCAAACTGGTTTTAGTGATGGCTGTTGAGTGATAATGTGTGCTGGGTTTGGGGCACATATTTCTGATGTTGTTTCTTGTGCCACTGAGCACTTATATGTGACATCATTATTCTTCTAGGCACATTTAATAATTGTAATACTTTTAAAGAAAATACTAGTGTTGTATGATGTCTGAGTCAGTAAAATATTGCGTAACTTGCTTGTTATCTGGTTATATAAGGTGTAGGCAACAATTTCACTGCTAAAAGCCTATTACGTGTGTCCCTCTTTGGTGTTTTTGGCCAGCAATTGTGAGCCTATCTAATTTTTGTATTTCCTACTCTGCCCCTTCCAAGCAAATTCTGACAGTGCACAGGTATGAGAATCTAGTATCTAGGATCTGGTTTAGAAACTAAAAAGTATAATGTGAAGGTTAAAAAAATAAGGTATATTAATTTAGAAATGTTATTGGCCATGTGCAAATCACATGCAAAGATTTTTTTAACAGCATTTAATAACAAGGATTGTGAAGCAAATATTTAGGGCAATTTTGCCTAATATTCACCAATTTGTAATCATTTTGTCAATGTTTTCTTGGGGAAGGTGATTCAAAAGCATCCCAGGGGAGAAGCAGTCTTACTAGGCACAACATAAAATTATGCTAATATGTAAGGTTTGCTCCTTTTCAAGTTAACAATTTTTGGACAATTGACTTAGGAGCAGTCTATAAAATGTAATACTTAGACTACATTTTAGGGAAACCTCCCCCTCCCTAGAACACTTCTGGAAGACGTAATGCTCACTTCCTTTGAATGTTCGGTTCAATTTGGTGCTTGTATTCATGTCCCAATCACTTTGAAAGTTCCTTATTCTCTGTCTTCTTGATTGAAGCATAAGGATGGAAGGCAGCACAATTCACAGGAAAGATAAAGTGAGCAAATATTAGGTCTCGTTTGTAAGCCTATCACTGTAATGGATAAGAATTTCTTTCTACATAGAAAAAGATCAACTGATGCGCATGTAATAATTCCTATCACAAATAGTGCTTGGTGTCTTCCATTTTTTGCGCCCACTGGTCCTGGCAACTATTGCATACCTTAAGGACACACAAGATGTACTGAACCTGATACAGGAAATTAATGATGATAACACTAAGACAATTAACCTTCCCCTGTCTCTTGACATAGAGGCGCTCTACACTAACATTCTGCAGGAGGCAATCATTGAGGTGGTTGGGAAACTTCTCCAGGAATCGGACCTCCATACTAACACGCCTCATAATTTTATCACCGACATCATCACAATTGCACTTAAAAATAACTTCTATATGTATGGAACTACCATCTATCACCAAGTACAAGGGACCAGCATGGGCAGTAATTTCACACCGAGCCTAGCTGGTCTCTACATGGCCGGCTTTGAGGCCACTAATATCTTCACGGACAGCAACCCGTTTAAGGATAATCTCATAGCCTGGAAACGGTATATCGATGATGTCCTCATCCTTTGGCTAGGCGATGAGGACACCTGCAACAGGTTTCATGAGTGGGTTAGCAGCCTCAATCCGCATCTTCATTTCACAAAGACAGTGAGTGATAAGGCTAGCCGTTTCCTTGATTTACTGATCACCTTGGAGAATGGGCATCTAAAAACTATTACCTATAGGAAAACGACGGATCGCAACAGCCTACTCAGTTTCAGGAGTCACCATTCCAAGGCCCTCAAAGAAAACCTCCCATACGGCCAATTCTTGAGGTTGCGCCGTAAATGTAGCATTATCCAAGAGTATGACACCCAAGCCAGATCCATGTCTATGAATTTACAGAACAGGTACTATCCCAGGGACGTGATACAAAAGGCGAGGAAATGCGCCAGGAATAACAACAGACAGGTTCTTCTCAAAACTAAAGAGAAACAGCCTAGTAATGTTATCACCTGTGTCACAAACTTCACTCCTATTTCCAACAAAATCAAGAACATAATCAACCACAATTGGAGGATCTTGAACACTGGAGCGTTGAATTTGGATAAACCACATTTCGCCTTCAAAAGAACCAAAAACCTATGTGGTGAATTGGTCCACACCAGACACATGACACTACCCTATGGAACCTCCCACCGGTACTTGGCCACTACCCATGTGGCATTTGCAGTGCATGCTCTTCCAGTCGACATACACAAACGCTACATCTGAATGATTTCATATAGGATCAGCGTACACACACTAACTGCAACACCAAAAACTGTGTGTACCTGATCACCTGTCCTTGCTTCCTTATGTACCTTGGGATGATGACACGCCCAATCAAGACTAGGATTAAAGAACATAAGAGCATGATCAGACGGGGCAGAAAGGCAACAAGAATGACAAAGCACTTCTTGGAAAAGGGGCACTCCTGTGAAGAAATTTAGTGGACGATACTGGAGGCAATCCAAATATGGAGCAATACGTCCTTGCTATGCAGGGAGCAACGATGGGTACACCGCCTTCGAACCCATGAAAGAGGAATCAATGATGAAATCCCCTGGGTAGAGCTATAACCATCATAGACCACCCTAACAATTGCCCAGAGCCTGGTTCTGTGACTCGCACCGGGAGACACCTCGTGAGAAACACACCCTGCCATGGACTACAGAGGACACTTCTCCTCCCTTCTTTCGCCTTTGTCCAATGTGTTGGGCTGCTGCACTAAAAACCAACGGGGGCACCGAAAATAAGAGGACAGCCTACCATAGTTCATGCCCCTGATCTATGGTTATGACACACGTGACTCCTTATCGAGATACACCCTCCTTTGCCACGATCGTTTACCGATCTCTTGCCGCCCTTCCTTCCCGACCCTGGCGTCTGTCATCACTATGGCAACCAGGATTTACTAAGTATACACATGCGCAGGCCAAAGGATAAGTCTCCCTTCAGGAGACATGTGCACTACACATCTCTTAGTCACGCATGCGCACAGAAGGAAGCAATGACTGGCGTTCCAGAAGAGGGAAACTCCAGTGAAACAATTACCCACAGTATATCTAGCCACCACTGCCAGGATCATTTCACCGCAGGCAGGCATATGGACAGGGAAGGTGGACTAGAGCCGGCACCCAAAGTCAATTGTGAGTAAAATTAGATGGCTGTTACACAGTCGGGATTTATACAAGTAAGTCATAAATGTATGATGTAGAAGAGTTGTGTACTGTTGTCTTATGTACACTTTCCCTATTTTTCTCATCTGCAGCCCCGTAAGGTGCAGGCATTCTACGCTCCCTAGCCTTTGGAGCATTACTTCCACTATTGTTAGGTAAGATAGCGGACAGTGGCTGCATTTCCGCTGCGGGAAAACGCGTGTCACGAGGGCTGTGTCAAAACACCGCGTGTGTCGCCGGGGCAAATGTACACATGGGACTCCGGTGAAGCCCAGCCATTGCACACTGGGTTCAGTCCCCCCGGCTGACAAAAATCACATAGAGCACCTAACTCCTGCATTTTAAAATCATTGTAACTGTGCTTCAGTGAGGCAGGCGGCACTGCACACGCTACAGCCACGCTTTCTGGTGCTGCGAGTGTGTGGTCTCCTCCCCCTCACCCTGTGGAGGCAACACATGGTAGTACTTGTCAGTTGTGGCTCCTCTCTGGTCCCTACTAGTATCATTCTTGATGATGGGGCATGCAAAGCCGATATATGTACACTGGGGACATATCTTAAAATGCGCCTCCGCCTTTTATTTATTTATTTTTCAATTTATTTTTTGTTATGTTTTGGCACTCCAAAGAGGTCCACATAAAACAAGATACACAAACACAAATACAAATTCACAAAGTAAAATTGACAGCTACAGCATTTTCCACTGAACAAGATAATCAGCGACACATACCTCCATATTTCATCAATAAATATCTAAAAAACCTTTAAAAAAGTTAAAAATATTGAAGCAAAACATTTCATTTGGAGGAATATATAAGGCCTGCAAAAAAGAATTCACATTGAGGATACCCAATTGCAAGCATATTGGTCTTAACCACTTCAAACGAAGTTGACGCAATGCAGGACATATAAACAGTACATGAGAACGATCCTGAGCAGACATATTACAAAAGTTACATGTGGGAGAAGACCCATGCCATTTTGCCAAAAGAGTATTTAGGGGCAGCAAGTCCTGCCTTAGAAGGAACCAAAATCTCCGAACACCATGTGGTAGGTTCCAGGTGACATAGGGTTGAGCAAGCTTCATTGAGAATGTGTTAGCAAGGAGATCACCTCCCCTCTTTACTAGCATGGGCTTCTTGTCCAACGAGAATCAAAGAGCCCAAGAAGCCTGTTTCGAAAGTGATTTTAGCTGGGAAGGAGAAATAGTAAAAAGGGTACTCTCTTCCAATTCAAGAAGTGCCACAGCCTTTCTAAAATTCTTAACAATTTGGGAGTACTCTCTAACTACCCAGCAATTCCCCCTTGAGAAGGGATCTCAAAGTCCCCGTTTCTCCTCTAGCCAGGCTGGCAACCCATCGTACTAGAGCGGACAGGCCCTGCGCCCAACTGCTACGGAGACCGAATTCAAGTCTACAGGCAGCCACAGAACAGGCGGGGTTGAGAGAAGTTATAGACCTTAATAATTTTCCTTCTACCGTCTGTAGAAAACCCCAGTGCTTTAAGTCAACCAGTTCCATTCCATACAGGAGGGTTGATGGAATTTTTGCCCTAAAGACCTCCAGTAAACAAGCAAAATGTCTTCTCCTTGTGGCGGAATAAAGGGCGCTCAGACTTTTGCCTTGGGACAGGGCTTTACGGGAATTGTTATCAATATGAGGCTTCTCACTCAGGTTGGCCGAAATTATTTTTCCTAAGAAGGTATATGTCTTAACCACCTCCAATTTCTGACCATCAACTGACCAACCAAAATTCTCTGATTTAGATTTTTTCTTCCCTGTAATGCACATAATTTTGCTTTTTGTGGCATTTATCCTCATGTAGTGGGTTTCTGCAAAAAGATGTAAAGCCTGCAGACGATTAGCTAATCCCTCAGGTGTTAAATCTAGGATAAGGATATCATCTGCATATAGAAGGCAGGAAATAGAAGATCCCCCCACTACCGGGGCTATGCCAACACAAGATGAAAGCGAAGCAGGAAGGTCAGCAATGTACAGGGAGAACAGTAAAGGGGCCAGTAGACAACCCTGCTTTAATCCATTAATGGAGGGAATAACCCACGATAAACCCCTTTCTCCACCTTGTAACACTCTGCACCAAGTGTCCGTGTGTAAAGACCGCACCAGATCTAATAGAAGAGGGGGCATGCCCAAGTCAGATAGCTTTCTCCACAGCAAGGGACGATCAACTTTGTCGAATGCTGTGGAGAAATCAATGAAAGCCGCATACACTCCTCCTCCCCGAACTCTTATATATTTGTCCGAAATAACCTGAAGGGCTGTAAGGTTATCCAATGTACCATGCCCCTTACGGAAGCCAGTTTGTTCAAGGGGTAATATCTGATTCGCATCAACCCAATCAGTAATTAGCGATAGGAGACATTTGGAAAAAACTTTTCCAATGGCATCAAGAAGGGCTATCTGGCGATAATTCATTGGCTTATCCCTATCGCCCTTCTTGAATAATGGAACCAATATGCTCCCTTTCCAAGAAGAGGGCACGGTTTTACTAATGAAGCAAGATCTAAATAAAGGAAAAAGAATCTTGCTCCATAAGACAGGATCCTGCTTCAATACCGATATGGGAAGTTCATCAGGCCCCATTGCTCCAGAGGAACGCATATCCTTAATGGCCATTTCAATGGTTTTCTCCGAAGGGGCGTCAATAGAAAACTCATCTTCTTTAGTAGTCCCCTTACATTCCACCCTTGCGCCGTTCCCAGCATACAGGTTGGAGATGAAAGTGACCCATGACAATTCAGCAATGGGAATAGGGAGGGGGGTAACTCTTGCTCCACAACCCTCCCCAATGAGTGACCAGAATTGTCTAACTTTGCCATGAACTGCGGCCTCCCGTAGACTTATCCAGAGTGAATCTTCTTTTTCTTTTTTAAGTTTCTTCCTAATTCTGCTTCTCCTTCTTTTTAACAAGTATATTTTATTATTTATTTCAATGGATCTACGCAAAAATTGCTCCCGCACTAATTTATTTATTTCCTTATTTAGGAGGGTAATCGGTCTAGAAACATAAATCTTTTTTACAGAAGGGCTAGACCTTTTGGCAACACGGATAACCTCCTTCATAAAATTCTCAAAGTGAATTATTTCAGAACCCTGCCAATCCTTCAATTCTAGAATTGTTTTACCTAAAATACACTCCAAGCCCTTCTTGGCTTTAAAATTCCAAAAACATCTTCCAGAGTCCTTATGAAAGTTAACTACATCACTGTTAAGGGACCATGAATCGGAATTAGGAGGTTGTAATAAGAGGCTTATAGTAATCACATTGTGGTCACTAAATGATGTCGGAGAGACCACCAAATCCTTCACTAAGGAAAAAGTACAATAGTCGGTGATTACATAGTCCAGAATTGACTCACTTTGGAAGGATCTATGAGTATATTTAGCAGGGACATCAGAGGGAAGCCTACCGTTCACTATTAACCCCTCCGCCGCTGAAAGTTCAACTAGCAACAGCTTCCCTCTCTTATTTGTTTTAATTTTATTAGGGAGGAGATATTGAGGAATAAGATAGGCTTCTTCTTTAAATTTGTTTCTAAATAACTCTATGCTAGAGTTAGAAACTTTACAATTAAAATCACCTACTAACAACACATAGGGGGGAGGTTCTAACTCTTTAATCTGTTTAATGTACGAAAAGACTTGCTTCAATAGAATATTAAAACATTCATCCGGGGGGATGTATACATTTATTATTACCAGAGGATTATTATTTCCCCTACTGGTTAGACTACAAAGTGTCACCGCCTGAAAGAGGTTGCTTGGGTCAGCATAATGAGTGAAGTTCCACTTTAATCTTTTGGACAGAAGGCACGCAATTCCCCCTTTTGCATGCTCTTTCTTCGAAGGAGAGGCCATTGCCTCAAGGACAAAATAATCTCTCCCTACACACAATCTACTAGCACACCAGGTCTCTTGGATGCAAATCACACTAGCGTTCAGAGAGAACAAGTACTGTAATTTCTCGGGACTATTATTTATCCCGGCAGCATTCCAAGAGAGAACTTTTAAATCACTGCTAAAGATGTCGAAAAAGTTTGGGGTTGTCTATGGATTTACTAGACAGAGCACCGGGCAGCCAATTCCACAACTGGATATCTTCTATTGGGAGGGAATTCTGAATTAACGGGGCAGGCATTACATGCGTCACCAAACGTGTGCTTTTCGAAACCCAAATCTTTAAATCATTAAATGAGGGAGGGGGACCATCTTGGCCAGTGCCCTGCTGAGAGAGTCTATTATGAGGGAAACTATCTCTTCCAGAAGACAAAACAGGTAATACATCAATTCCCCTACACTGGAAGTTCTCAGCCTGTTGCAATATAAGATTTACTATAAGTTTGGAATAGAACTTTACCCTGACATAGGGCGCGGCAACTGTTCCTGATATGGAGACTAAATCAGTATCGTTAGATTGGATTAACCTTAGACTCTCTATGTCTTTGAAATACTTAAGTAACCATGCTCTATTTAAGGGCAGATCAGAGTCAAATAACGATAGAAAGTCCAGAGTCAATGTATCTACAAAAACTTCTGGTACTCTTATAGGTAGATGATGAGGCCATACAACACCATCACCTGCGGCATGAAAAATAGGAGCAGAAGGTTTAATAGCCACAGATACAATAGGGACTGACCTGGACATCTCTGCTACGGGGAGAGGAATCGTCAATCCTCCTACATCTAATAGGGGGCCTCCCACGGGAGAGATTGAACAATTGGAAGACATTTTAATGCCTAATGCAGAGGGATTCAAATTATCAGAAGTATGAGTGGCCGCTTCCTGACTCAAGGACCCATTTACAGATTCTCCAGTGTTAGGATCATTGATATCAGGGACTTGGGAATCCTCAAAAATTATTTGTCTCTGCCTTTTCTTCCTGTATCTGCGGATTGGTTTCCCCTTTTTTCCTTTGTTCTTTCTTTGTTTTCCAGTTTTTTCTTTTTCTTCCCCCCCTATCCCCTTCATTTCAGGCACAAAAATTGGGAATAGCTCTTTTTCAGATTTTGGAGCAGTAACATCAACACTTTCTTCATCAATTTCGAGGTCTAAATTCCTTACACAGTTAGATACGGGAAGTGTGGGTACTAAAGATGGCTCATTTTTAAGGATAGCCACAGGTTTATTTTGAACTGAATTAACATTTCCAGCTAGATGGTAACTACCCGACTCAGGCCCCTGCAATCCTACCTTAGGAACTAAGTCAGGAACCTTTTCTGGGAGCTTTAACAGTAAGACATTTAGTATCTGAGTGACTGATTCCAAAATACAATCAGAGCTTCCCACAAATTTACCCAGTAACTGTAAAATAGATGCCAGCAAATGTTCCAATGCAATCAGGGATTCAGAAATCGGTTTTTCCGATTTATCAAAACCTAGGGGACCCATGGGACCAATGCCAGATATATTAATAGCAGTGGACCCTTTGAGATGTTATACTGTGAGGAGATATCTAGCGATTTTAAGGAGGGGGTACTGCTATAAAGCAGAAGACCAGATGGAGTAGCGCCGATCGGGGACTTAAAAGCTTCAGATGATTTCAGAGTACCGTCAGTTAGGTATCGACCACAAAGCTCCAGGTCAATACTCGACAACTGAGAGTCCCCCTTACCATCCCCCTTTGGCTGTAAACTAAGGGTGGGCGTAGTTCGCGAAGTAGCACTTCGCGAAGCTACGCAAAGTGAAGTTCGCACTACGCGAGCTACGCGTAGCACTTCGCGAACTGCGAAGTAACATGTTCGCACTGTGCAAGATGTTGTTTTCAATGATTGCACAGTGCGGACAAGCAACCGGCACTGTGCAATCATTGAAAATGGCATCTTGCACAGTGCGAGCTGTAGTTTTCTGCTGCTCGAGTAGATTTTTACTCGAGCTGCAGCTTTCTCAACGCGAACTGGTAGTTTCTCATCGCGAGCGGTCGCGAGCATACGCGACCCCTCGCAATGAGAAACCTTACCTTCTCGCGTTGGGAATCTCGCCGGGAGGTTTATTTTCCATGCTCGCGAACAAGGAAAAAGTCTCGCCAGGATGTCATTTTGCTTGCTCGCGGTCGCGAGCAAGCAAAAAATGACCGCAGCACTACGCAACACTACGCTACGCGTGTTCGCACTGTGCTACGTGCAGTTCGCGTAGTGCGAAGTAGCGCGAACTTCGCAAACTACGCGAGCGTAGCGTAGTGCTTCGCCCAGGCCTACTGTAAACCTCCCATGGGATCATTGGATAAAAACACTTTATGGCTTGCAGACACATTATTTTGTTGCCCACCCTCAGAATTAGGAGCAGAACACTTAATGTCACCAGTCATTTCAGGGGGCGCTGGGCAAGATTCCTCAGTAATCAGAGAGCCCGAATATTCTTCATTCACCAAAGGAGGGACCTTCTTGAGCACCATAAGGGCTGTGCCAGATGGAGAAGCTATGTCAAAGGCTTTATTTGCAACATTTAACAATTCCTTATCCTTGGGTTTTTCCCAAAATTGCAGCAGCTGGCATTGACCCTTTAATAACAAATTACTAACAGCCTTGTTTCTAAGGGGGTTGGATCTTGTCTTCGTACAAGACCTTCCCCCCAATAGTCTCCCCGAACGTAACTTTTTAGCCGTCATCCTTATACGTGGAGAGCAGGGGAGACCGTAACCCCGATGAATACAATTAATAAGTTAAAAAGATTGAATATTTGGAGGTAAGTTACGATGAGTTCCTGGCCAGAGAGACAATGTTTATACCGTCAGAATACGACGCGAAATATGAAACACTAAGCAAATGAAGAAATTCAAATACAAATAAAATAAAAATATAAATAAGTAGGCCCAGCCCAGCCTACTTCAACCTCTGAGGGTCACAGAGGGCCCGCCCTTTGCCCGGGCTTAGCCCCCGCGTGCGATCCCGCATCGCGGGAGAAGTGCCGCTCCTTTTCTGCGCCTCCGGGCGCGGGCGCTGGTGTCAGGGGGGGTGGAGCCACAAAGGATTGTGGGGCCTGTAGTCCCCCCGCTCTCGTGGTATGGAGTGCGACAGCGGGGGGGACCAGGCAGCAGGAACACACAGGTAATATCCCCCAAGTGCTCCGCAAGTCCAAAATGCGACAAATTGGCTCCAAAAACCACGTTTAGGCCATGTAATTACCCCCCAATGCTCCTCAAGAGAAAGCACGACAAACGGGAGGGAGGCACACCTCTCCCACTGTGAAACCAGCAACAGCAGCAATGGCAAAGTCAATGGCCAAAGTCCGAGAAGTCAGGAGACAGAACCGCAGGAGATTGCGTCTTAACAAGTCTCACCAAGTCCAATAATTAGCGCCACCGCCACCGCTACACTCATGGGACTCTTTGAGACTGATGCACTTCCGCCGACTGGTCCAATTCGGCAGGGGACCAATTCACAGCCGATCGGCAGGGCCGCAGCTTAGACAGCAGCGACAGGTCCGCCCGGCTTCAATCCCCCGCTAGGCCCACGGCCCACCACGCCCAGGAGTGCACAGCTCACCCTCCGATCCGCGGAATCAAGGATCGTGGCCACAGCACACCACGGAGCCGCAACTCCTCCTCCTTGTGCTGATTGATTTCACCAAATATCAAATGTCAGACAAAAGTCTTAACGTCACACTTCTGCCACAGCACAATATTTATATTTGTATTTGGGTTTCTAAAATATTTCAATTCTATTTGTGACCTTTAATGAGCAAGAGAAGAGGATTATTTGCACGGAGCAGTGTTAAATTTTATCCAATATGCTGCTGCCTGCTGTTATAGACGCTTCGGCGCTAACACCTCAGATCCGCTCTTACCGGTCGCAAGAGATGTAATGTTACGGCCGGTTAGCTCCTGGTATTAAGGCAGTGATTCCCATCAATCCGCGGCACTCGATTTAACTTCGATGTTAGCCTGGACGCCTCAACGCTGACTTGGGCGGCCGCTGAACGCCGAGCACTTTCGCGTCCCGTATTTCAAACTTTCAGGAGAGTTTCAGCTCGGGTTCTCCACGGTCGCCTTTGCCCTCTTTGCTCCACACGATCCACTGCAGTCTTCCCTCCGGGGAAGGAGTCTCGTTCCTCCTGTAGTCACACCTTCATCAACAGGCCGCGTCTGCTTGTTAACCTGCAGTATTTCCCTCGGTTTACATGGCTGATGCTAGTCTTTTCATTATTGTAAATGCTCTTTCGTTTTATTTCTGTTTATGTCTCACCTAGGTCGTGAACAGGAGGGGTCTCAACTATTTAGTTGTAGCCACACTGTAGGGTACACAGCAGCTGGCCCGCCCTGACACTTAGATAGGGTTTTTCTTATTATCTCCACGTGCACACTACTTATTTTTCATTGGTCCTGAAGAAGCGCAAGGGATCTATGACTGCGTGGGCGCAAAACATGTCAACCTCTTTTTAGTTACCAGGGCGCATTGAGCCTATAGGGGTAACATTTTGACCAACGGGTTTTTTATTTAGTCAGGGGATCCTTTATATTAAATCTCTGCTTTGGTTACCCCCTAGACCATTTTAAACCACATTGCATGCACATCACCACCCTCATAATAGGACCCACCCCTCACACCCGCACTTATCATACGGCATTTCTCTTAAAAGATCTCTGCCAAAGTGACCCTTCGGGGGACCCGTAGGGCATTGTAGCGCCGGCCTGATGAGGAGCATCGCCTGATGATCAAGCATGACATCCTTTGGGGTGTGTGAGGGCAACAAGAGGCAGGACTTGTCCTTTCCTTAGATTAGTGGGTCCTAGCACCAAGGACACCTTTACCTTATCTCTATGGCTTCCCTCTCCTTGCTTGGATTGAGTGGGTGACACATGACACCCCTCTTTTAAAACTGTGCCCCTTTGTTTTGATTTGACGACTTCCATATAAAACCTTATATCAAAAAGAACTGAGGTGATTGGTAATTTTGAACAAACATTTTAATTTAATAGGTGTCTGGAATCTTAATAAACAATGTAGAATTTTGCTCCAGTGTAACCAATGAGCGCAATTTTCAGTAAATAAATGCTTACAACATTCAGCAGACAGGCCAATGGCTTCCAAGATTTTAGTACATGGTTGTGAATGGCACTGAACTTCTACCGCCGATCATGACAAACAGGTTATTTTGTATTTATTGCATTCTTCTTTGATGTAAATTGATGGAAGCATTGGCTGCAGACAAATTGCCTTCGCCTTTGCTTGGTTTACTCAGAAATGGTTTTGCTAAACTTTATTGCAAAAACATTTCAAAATGGTTGTCCATGTATACACTTAAAATGCATGCACGGATAGCAATCTTGAGTGATTTATTTAAATAAAGTTTTACAAAATATAGTTAAAGTGGCCACCTGTGGGTCCGCACATATACCCAAGGACAGGCATTTATTATTCATATATTTTCTTTATACTTTATTGAAATCTAAATATAGATGTCTGTCTGTGCTTGAGCATGCATGCACTTAAACAAGTGGCCTTTATAGAAAGGTTTTTAATGATTGGTTGTAGAATCTGGAAGAAACAGGAGCATGCGAGGAGACTTTTAAGTCCCGGTATCAACCTTCCTTGATTGAGGTTGCTAAAAGGTCTTCACCCTAAATTTGACCCATAGCTCCAGTGGCTAAATTCAATTGGGCATACAATCAGGGTTCAAAGGACGAATTGATCGATACACAGAATCTAGCAGATCTGTGAGATATATGGAATTATAACTTGCAAAACATAAAAACTTGGATTGAATATAAAAGAACAATCCCAAGTTTACCACTGATGAATCGCATGGCTTATGTGGAGAATCAATATTGTTAATGAAGGAATGCAATAATTTCTCCTTCCAACAAGCTTGTTCTTTCAGTTGATTAGATTATTGTGTCGGGAGACACCAAAATATAACTGTTAGCCTGAAGAAGGTGGTGTATTCAATCAAACCACCGAAACGCTTCGCTTTGTTTTGAAACCGCACCCAAGCATCACTGGTTATTTGATAATAGGGATTTGATCGAACATTTACGTCTGTGTCATGTAATTTCCAACTGTAAATGTAATATTAACGAAGCCTGTGTATCTTGGTTTGCGTAATAGAGTCATTGGACTCTATAGTGATTGATTTCTGTTGTATTCTCCCATGAGTTTTTAATATTATGTGTTTTTAATAATATTGTCATTTTATATGTTTTTTTAATAAAAGAAAAGAATTGATCAATGTAATTTTTAATACAATTTGAATTGAATAAGGATCCTGTCAATAAAGATATCTTACATTTTACTTTTCCGGGTTTCGATTCCAGTAACGGTGATCAGAGTGTATGTAAGATTGGTGTGATCTATGGGGTGCTTATGAGAAACCCAAAGGGATCTTGTTTTTGACATAAGGTTTTTAATGAAGCATATACAAAAAATATTTAAAAAACTTGTGCCCATGCTTGCTAATGCGTCCTCATGTATACTCACTTGGGGACATCTTTAAATGGTAAAAAGTACAACAAAAGCTATTAAAATGGTGCACATGCATTAACAGACACAAGCCTAGTCACGATCTCTCTGACGGTCTTTATAACCCATTCAATGGTGGATATCCACACAGGATTTGTGTACTGCAAGCAGCATTAAGAGCCTGGTAGCAATAACTGACGAGCTGCTGGTTCCCGACAAAAGAAGACAATGTTTAAATAAAATGTGGCATGTTACCTCATCAGTACTTGGAATTGAAAGGGCTTTCTCTCTGTGCGAGTAAGGCTATTGTGGTTGGGCATAATGCTGTTGTTCACATAGAAGGGAACCAATGGCTAAGGATGATCCACTACACAATGCTATATGTATGTTTGCACTTTTGTGTGGATTTGTAAGGATTTGTTGGTAATCAAAAGGTCTTAGTTAATATCAGACCAAAAAAAACAGTTGCTGCATAGCTTCTGCATGCCATTTCTACATCTCCTGAACAGCTATGGTGCTTGATTTAGTCAATCAAACTTTCTCAGCTTACAGGGTATTTTAAACTTCTAAATAATACAAATTCATCTTCTGAAGAATATGGATGTCAGCACATTTGGCATGGTGCATGTTGCACAGTTACCGCTAGTGATATATGTAAAATCTCAGAAGGACATCTTCCCTTATGCCTGTATTACTGCGGATGTTGTCAAAAGAGGTGAGTGCAGGGGCTGTTTACCTGAAGACCTAAATCCCCACAAAGTTCCCACTGTGCATTTCTCAATATCCTCATCTTCTTTCTCCATGGAGCTTCTTGTGCTGGACAATATGCCCTTTTGCCATGACCTATTAATTTAGATGAGTCTACACTTTTGCCCACTGTGTAAACATCAACATTTGAAAGACAGTCTTCTCCACCTTTTCCTCCACTTGACTATTTGACCCTTGATATCCTGTAAGAAAAAAGTAGGCCTGGGCTAAATTTCCGTTCCGCTCGCGGAAATTGCGATAATTTGACATTTTTGCGTTCCGCGGAGAGCGCGAAAATGTCAAAATTTCCGCATTCCGCAGTTTAGCGATAATTTGGTTCTTGCTCGCGCTGTAAAATAATACATTCTCGCGCGCGCGCGATCGCCTTACCTGTATCCCCGCGTACGCCGACAATTTTTCCCGATCCGGTCGCGTTCTCCACAAGATGTTGGATTGTTGGTAGCCATTTGCGCTGTCTCGCGACAGTTCGCGCCCGCAGTAACGTCATGCGTCGCGCGATCACGTCTTTCTTCTCGCGATCATGCACCGCGAGAAGAGTGAAGACAAGATGGCCACGCGTCCGCAAGCAACCGCATGGGTAAGTTGGCGACCCGCGAACACGCAGAAAATACCGCGAACGGGTGGGAAAAAAACTTCCGCATATTCGCGATATTTCCGCGTGTTTGCGGAGATTTGAAACATTTTCGCGATAATTTGCGAAAGTCGCTTTCACAAATTCCGGCCAACCCCTAGAAAAAAGGCACATCACCACTACAAGAAATTTATATTGCGTCTAACAGAGGTGCAGTCAAAACTGTGACTTCTTATTTTACATGTAAAGTCTGATGCTTTATTTACATAATGTTTATAAGTCCAGTTTTTCAATCTAAAGTTGAGCTGAGATATGGGTCTAGTTTGGCCCAAAGAGCCAAATCATGTATGTATGTGTGTGTATATACATATATAATTCCACTGCCCAAGAAGAAGGAGCAGACAGCTCTGAAACGCGTTGGCTATCAGGAATAATAACGGACTAAAGCCACCCTCAACATGCCGATTTAATAAAATGAAGGATTCTTCTTATCTGCTGTCGAGTGCTTTTCCGAATGCAGAGCCTTTGAAATATAACAAATATTGCACGACAGCTTCGTCGTGGGAAGAGCACCACCTAATGTAAGGAGGAAGGAGCCGCTGGAGTGAGGAGCCGCCAGCAGGATTTTCCGTGTTGGAAACGGGACAGCAGATGGCAAAATTAATGGAGGTGACTTTTAGTCCGGAGCACACTGGAGTGCTTTTAACATCACAGAGGATGCGTACTTAATCACTGTGATCCTGTTTTAATACAATGGCACTGCGGAACCCACTATGGGTGATTAATGTAGCAGGTAAACACTGCATGTCCCAGCATACATTGCAAGTGTGCAGAAACTACAAAGCATGCACACCTGAAACGGCGATCACTAAAGACTGCTGAATCATGGGACTATCATCCGCAATTCCACTGCCCAAGAAGAAGGAGCAGACAGCTCTGAAACACGTTGGCTATCAGGAATAATAACGGACTAAAGCCACCCCCAACATGCCGATTTAATAAAATGAAGGATTCTTCTTATCTGCTGTCGAGTGCTTTTCCGAATGCAGAGCCTTTGAAATAAAACAAATATTGCACGACAGCTTTGTCGTGGGAAGAGCACCACCTAATGTTAGGAGGAAGGAGCCGCTGGAGTGAGGCGCCGTCAGCAGGATTTTCTGTGTTGGAAACGGGACAGCAGATGGCAAAATTAATGAAGGTGACTTTTAGTCCGGAGCACACTGGAGTGCTTTTAACATCACAGAGGATGCGTACTTAATCACTGTGATCCTGTTTTAATACAATGGCACTGCGGAACCCACTATGGGTGATTAATGTAGCCGGTAAACACTGCATGTCCCAGCATACATTGCAAGTGTGCAGAAACTACAAAGCATGCACACCTGAGACAGCGATCACTAAAGACTGCTGAATCATGGGACTATCATCCGCAATTCCACTGCCCAAGAAGAAGGAGCAGACAGCTCTGAAACGCGTTGGCTATCAGGAATAATAACGGACTAAAGCCACCCTCAACATGCCGATTTAATAAAATGAATTCTTCTTATCTGCTGTCGAGTGCTTTTCCGAATGCAGAGCCTTTGAAATAAAAAAAATAAAATATATATATATATATATATATATATATATATATAAATGGACGAATCCGCAGCGTCTCAGCCTTGTCAGCTACACACGGACACGGACCACAATCTTGGTGCCAATTTTTACGTGTTTATTTCATCGATGCCGCCATAACGCGTTTCAACTCATTCGAGTCTTGATCACATGGTAACGTTTTTTTACAGCAATCGCATTTTTAAAGTGACATTGTGCTTAGCGATAGGTTCATAGATTGCACGTGATAATAGACATAGAAAGGGCATTCCCCGTGAAAATGTTTACACATTTACAAACATTTCTTTGGGCAAAAAATACCATGCGTAAATGCAAATTTTCAGTACCATTTCTTCTTACATTACAATAAGTAAACAAAGCACATATGATGATCAAATTTAGCGCAGTAATAAGTTCATGCACGAATGCAAATTGTCAGAACTATCTCATCATATATTTGAATATTTAAATATAAATGAACCGCAAGTGCTAACCATCAAATGCCGCAACCCTTTCACTATATTATAACTCATATTGTCTTAGTACGAAATTCAAATTTCATTTGCATCGTACTGATTTAAATTCATTATATTCGTTTTTTTTTTTTTTTTTTTTTTTTGAAACCGTTTATTACAAGACTCAAAAATATACAAATATGGGCCTACAACCTTCCGGCCGGCCGCTAGCAGTGAAAGGAGCATACGATATACATTTATAAAACACATGGTGCTGCGGCCGAGCATGCACAGGAGGTAACATCGTTGCGAGCCACACTGTCCAGACCCCACTATACGGTTCCATTTTAAACTTAAAGAACAACAAAGACAAACAAACCCACAAGGCAATCCTCAATCGGAAATAGCAACACGTGCTCCCCTGGAGGGGGGATCCTAGCCATCCATAGGAATCTCACGAGGGGGGAGAGATCAGAACTAGGGCTGGGTACACCTAATGCTCAGGTACTGGGGGGATGAGTTGGCTAAGGGGACGGGGCCGGCGACGGATCGGGCAATAACGGTGGAGCACAGATTCCCCCGCGGTAGGCGTTCCAGGGGCCCCACACTTTCACCCATGTCGCAGGCTTACCTCTCGCCACATACACCACCTTTTCCCGAAACATGCACCAATCCATATGTTCCTTCCAGGCTGAGACAGTCGGGGGCCTCTGGGATCCCCACAGCTGGGCAATATCACGCTTGGCAACCATATACCCCAGAGTCGCATACCACGTCTGCGGCACCGAGTAATCGGTAGGCTCCCACACATTCAACAGGCATCTCCTCGCTTCGGGCAACAGCGCCACATGCGTGACCACTCGCAGCACCTCATGCACACCACGCCAGAACCCCGCCACCTCCGGGCACTCCCACAAGATATGCAGAAAAGTTCCCAGCGCACCACACCCACGCTTACACAAACCGTCCTCAGCGTAGCCCATACGCAGGAGCTTTGGCCCCGTCATGTAGACCCTGTGGAGTATCTTGAGCTGGACGAAGCGAAGGCGAGCCGGTATGGCCACCTCTTTCGGGGAGGCCACCGCGGAGATCCAGTCCTCGTCGTCCAGCTCCAACCCATCGGCCACCCAAGCCTCACGAAGGGCAATCAACAAGTCTGAGCGGTCGTTGATCAGTTTTTTGTAGATCAGTGAGATCGTGCTGTCAGGGACGTGTCCGTCCAGCACTCTATCCTCCAGGGGGGAACACTCCGGGATGGAGGCAACGTCCGAAAAGACGGAGCCCAGCGCATGCCGGACCTGCAAATACCGAAAGTACTCGCTGCCCTGCAACTGAAATTCCGTCTGCAGCATCTCAAACGTTTTAAATCCTCCCCTCGTCCAGAGATCCCCCACTTTGCTAATGCCAATTAAGTCCCACTGCTCAAAGCCCTTCGAGGTCCACAAGGAGCCCAACCGCTCAGACGCATATAGTGGTGACGCCCGGGTCAGACGGTCCTTCCATCCCATAGCTGCATTGGCCGCGTGCCACACGCGCACCATGACATGCGTGGGGCCCGTTAGGCGAGCATCAGGCGCGCTAGAATAGAGCGCTCGATTATGGTCACCACCTGGGAGGAGCATCCTATCCATTTCAAATGCCGGGTTTAAGGCGGGCCCATATAGGCCCTGATTAATTGTGGCTAGCTGGGAGGCCCAATAGTACCGTTTGATATCCGGAAGGGCAATCCCCCCATCATACCATGGGAGCGTCAGCTTCGCCAGGGCAATACGTGGCCTCCCGTCCCAGAGCAGGCGGCGCTGCGAACTCTCCACTTCGCGGAAGTAGCGCGCCGGGACGAGGTCCATAGTGTTCTGCAACGCGTACAGGAAACGCGGCAGCAACATCATTTTAAACAATGCCGCCCGGCCGAGCGGCGAAAGCGGCAAACGCCGCCAGCGCGCGACATCCTCTTTCAGACGCTGGAGGGGGGGAAGCAAGTTCCGATCATACCGAGCCTCCGGGTCCAGAGTAATGAAGACACCCAGGTACCTAAATCCCCGCGGGGCGACCTGGATCGGACAGCCCCGCGGGAGGATAGGAGCCTCCCCAAAGAGAACATACACACACGATTTAGCCCAGTTGATGACCAGACCGGAGTTACGACCGAATGAATGCAAAACATCAACCAGTACTATAAGTGATTTACGTGGGGAAGCTAGGTACAAGAGGATGTCATCAGCGTATAGGGATACGCGGTCCTCATACTCAGGGGTCCAGCGGAGACCACGGATGGAAGGCTCCCACCGCAGCCACTCCGCCAGGGGCTCCAAGGCAAGTGCAAAGAGGAGCGGCGATAAGGGGCAGCCCTGCCGTGTGCCCCGGCCCAGCTCGAACGGAGCTGACACTCTTCCGTTCACCACCACCTGCGCCAATGGGCCCGAATACAGCAATTTGACCCAACTGATGAACCCTGGGCCGAATCCAAACTTCGCAAGCATCGCCCAGATATATGGCCACTCAAGCGTGTCAAACGCCATAGTGGCGTCTAAGGACGCCAAAATGGCCGGCTCCCGTATGAACGGGGCACGTGCGAGCACACCGTGCAAACGCCGCAGATTAAGGGCTGTGTTGCGATGGGGAATAAAGCCCGATTGGTCCTGATGAACCAAATCGCCCACCACACCGACCAGCCGATTGGCCAGTACCTTGGCAAGAATCTTGGGCTCCGCATTCAGTAGCGAAATGGGTCGATAGGATGTAACCCGGTCCCGAGGTCTCCCTTCCTTGTGGATGACCACGATTGTAGCCAGACGCTGGTCCAGCGGGAGGGAGCCCACCGAGTGTGCCGCCAGGAACATAGCCCGGAGGTGGGGTGCCAGCGTATCCGGTCGCAACTTGTACAACTCGATAGGGAGACCATTCGGACCCATGGCCTTGCCGGAAGCGACCGAGCGTATGGCGAGGGCGATCTCGTCGGAGGTGGGAGCGGCGTCCAACGACACCCTGTCATCCCCGGAGAGGGACGGCAGCGCGATATCACTGAGCAGGGCACGGGAATCCTCTTCCGAGCAGGGAGACACCGGGGAATACACCCCACGGAAATAATCCGCGAAGCAGGAGACAATTTCTTCTGGCTCAGTTACACACACACCATCCGTTTTCTCAATCAGCGGTACCACACGATTCGCTCTCTCTTTTTTGTCCAACCACGCTATAAGTTTACCAGCCTTATCACCCACATCATACAGTCGCCCCTGTTGCTCTCTACTGAGGCCCCTGGCCGCCTCCGTGACGAGGGCCCTATAGGCCGCTTGCTTGTGTTGGAGGACATGCAATGCGGCATCCGTCACCCCACCTTCTAAATTACCCTCCAACTCGGCTATTTCAGCCTCCATCCGGGTCACCTCCTCCCGCTCGCGCCTCCGGGCGTGGGAAATAAGGGATAGGGCCTCCCCTCGGAGTACTGTCTTGAAGGCCTCCCATAGCGGTACAGCCGAAGTCACAGACCCCACATTCTCATCAAAATATCGCTGAAGGGATTTAATCAATTCAGCGCGAATGGTGGGGTCGCGCAGGTACCAAGGATTGATCGGGACCACCCTACCCTCACCCCTCGGAAAGACATCAAAGTGCAGTAGGAGCGGGGAGTGGTCCGAAATACCCCGTGGCAAGTGGCGCACCTCTCCCACCCTCCCAACATAGGCCGCCGGGACAAGGACATAGTCTAGTCGTGAGAGACTACCATGGGCTCCCGAGTGGAAAGTGTACTGCAGCTGCGTGGGGTGTTTTAAACGCCAGCAGTCCACTAATCCAAATGTATCCAAGAGGCCGGGTAGCCACGCCTGTGCCCGGGGGAGGTCCCTAGGGGGGTGACGATCCACAGACCCAGATACCACCGCATTAAAATCCCCCCCCACAACTAAAAGCCCCCCCGGAAGGCCAAGGAGAAGGCGCCCAAGGTCCGCAAAGGTGGTCGACTGCAGCCCCGGTGGGATGTATACTGACACAAAGACAACCACTTTGCCCTCCAATCTTCCCACCAAGACCGTGTAGCGTCCCCTGTCATTGTGGAGCACCTCATCAAGCTCCAACGGGAGCGAGTTCTTCACCATAATGCCCACACCCCTTGAGCCGGACGTAAAGCCCGAGTGAGCCACTAGGCGATAACCACGCCGATTCATGGCGCAGAAGGAGTTGCCAATAAGGTGTGTCTCCTGCAGAAAGACTACATCGGGCGAGATTCGCTTCAAAAACTGCAGGACCACACCCCGTTTGATCCTGTCCCCCAGTCCATTCACATTCCAAGACAACAAAGTTAGTTCCCTACCCCCCATCATGTACAGAAGCCATCAGTCGTCCCCCGGAGAGCACTTTAGAACTAACACAAAAATACGTTTGCCTTGTGATAAAAACGAGCAACACCCCATCCCTACCCACCCACCCCAACAGAACTCCCCCCTCCCTGCACCCCTGCATGAGCCCAAACAGCCCCCCCAACGTGCAGTGTGCCTGTCGCCCCATATATAGTTAGACTAACTAAACCCCCTAGAGGAGGAGGGAGAACCCCCAATAGACCCAACACAACCTCCATAGGAGGGGAACTTACAAAAACTGACGCAGAATCAAAAGTGGCAACATTTTCGTCCAGAGTGAGGCCCAATATTAGATCCTCAGTCCCGATCCAGTGTGCCGTCTCCCCCCGCCGCCCCCCCCCGCCCCCCCGATCACGATCCCCGGGCAGAGTATCCAGCCAGTCCCCGGCCGCTTCGGGACGATCAAAGAAGTGAGTGCGACCATCCACCTCCACACGCAGCTTGGCCGGGAAAAGCATGGCGTATTTGAGGTTTAGGTCCCGAAGACGGCGTTTGACGCCTAGGAAGCTCAGTCTTTGCTTCTGGACCGCTGGGGTGAAATCAGGATAAAAATTAACCTCCATATTGTCAAGCTTGACCGGTCCATGCAGTCTGGAGGCTTGCAGGATAGCGTCTCTATCCCGAAAATTGAAAATCCGGGCGATGAGAGGTCTCGGAGGGGCTCCGACCTTCGGCCTTCCCCCGGGAACCCTGTGGGCCCTCTCCACAGCGAAGAATTTGCTCAGCCCCCGTGGCTGGAGATGGGTAGCAATCAGGTCCTCCACAAAGAGATCCGCCGCCGCCTCCTCGCGTCCCTCGGGCACCCCAATAATGCGGACGTTGTTCCTCCGTGCCCGACTCTCGGAGTCCTCCAGGCGTCGATCCATAAGCGCACTCGCCTGACTAAGCCGGCGCACCTCTGTTTGCAAGGCCGCCACATCTGTCGTTAGGCCCGATGCGGTGTGGGCCAAAGAATCTACTCGGTCGTTGGTTTTGGAAAGATCGGCCCTCACCAGGCCAACATCCACAAGGACCGAGTCAATCTTCTGCGCCAGTGTATCAAACCGCTGGCCCACCGAGGCCTTCATCTCGGCAATGGCGTCCATGACATCTCGCAGAGTCAGATCTGCGGGCAGGTCTGGGGCATCAGGAGGGCTCTCAGGGGACTTGCGCGGTCCATCGGGAGATCCCTTCTGGAGGGTATAGCGGTCCATACTGTTGGCCTGATGGACGGCGCCACGCCGGGTCGATTTGGTCTTTGCCCGGTCTCCATCTTGTTTCGTGGCCATGGCCATCAGTCTCCCAGTCGCACCAGCCACGTCGTGTAGGGCAGGAAAGCAGGGCCACGAGCTCCGGGGGGGCCCACTCAGAGCAGCGGGGTGGATCACAGCCGGCAGGCAGGCAGAATCTCCCAGCAAGGCCACACCACACCAACACCAATGGCTCCGCGACCCAACCTCGCAGAAACGACAAGGTGGTGCGAAAGTGAAAGCGAAAGTGCGGGGTACGCGAGTCGCCAGGCCCTGCCCGCCGCTGTTGTTCACTTTGTCACTGGATCACCCCACAGCGCAAATCCGGGGTCCGGCGAGGGGAAGGCCGCAAACCTCAATCGGTGCTCACTCCGGTGCTCGAGGTCCGATTCGGAAGCGGAAAACGGGTGCCACCTCAGCTCGGGTTCACCAACATAGTCCCCTCATCCAAGACAGGATAATTTCAGGATAATCGTAGGAGGTTGCGGAGGTCCTCGGGAGCCTCGCACCTACGCGGCCATCTTGGTTGCGCGCTAGGCTCCTCCATTATATTCGTTTTTAATTGCATTTTTGTTATTCGCTTACATGCGATAGGGTGCAGAGCATTATTCATTCATAATGTTTTATTATTCTACATTGCTCATGTGAGCATGATGTGGGCTGGTACTGAATATTTTTTGGGGGAATGGTTACCAGTTTTCCTTAATGTGCAAATTGTGCTGAATCCGTGCAAAGTACAAGTGCTAAAATTAAACTTATAATAAAACTAATGTACTCAATACAATTTCCTTTATTTGATGCAAATGTTACTATTAATGTCCTTTGTTTTTTTATTTTATTTTTTTATATAACTATTTTAAGTTGTTGCTTTACACATATACCTTTATCTGTATCAATAGTTGCAGTTGTTTTCAGTCAATGGTATGTGTGCCAACATTATATAGATTAGTTGCAGTGAGAAATTTAAATCATAAATGGCTCGATTGGGTTTTTTTGTGGAGCATACATCTCAAATATGTGGTGCAAAATAATGCCTTAATATATAAATACATAAATAGGTAAATAAATATATATATACACATAAAAGAGATATACAATTCCCCATAAAAGCTCATATATTTAAAATTCCCAAAATATATTGCTGATATTAGAAATAAATATAAACTATGCAAGTTGTGTAAACAGTGTTTTATATGCAAGTGTATAAATCTTCCGTAATGTTAAGACCACCTGGGGTTTTTGTATCTAATTCCAGAATATAGTGTGTTTCTAATTTTCTCAGCTTTGCTTCCCTGTTGCCCCCACGTCTGCTTGGAGGTACTGAGTCTATTAGAAAGAATTTTAAATCTTGACTTCTGGAATTGTGATACTCTCGGAAATGTCTGGCTACAGGGTATGTATTGTCATGATTGTTTATAGCTCTAATGTGCTGTAAAATCCATTTGTGAGCTTGTAGCTTAGTGCTACCAATGTATTGTAGCTCACAAGGACATATTAGAAAATATATAACATACTCTATCTTGCATGTAAGAAGTTTTTTTATTTTGATTTCCTCCTTGCTGAATGGTGTTATGTATGACATCTTGTATGACATCTTGTTTACACCCAATTAGCATGCCTTGCATGTTTTACATCTAAAAATCCATTATGAGATTTAAGCCAACTGCAAGTTTCAATTACTTCAGGAGTTGTTGATACCAGTTTATCCTTCATTGATGTTGCTCTTTTATATGTGATAGACACTTTTCTGGACAGAGACTGTCCCAGTATTGGGTCACTTAGTATCAGGGGCCAGTTACTCGTAATAATATTACGTAACTCTTTAGGCTGTTTGTTATAGTCAATAATAATCCGAAATTCACTTTTAGTGTTGTCATCGGTATAACTAGCTAATGATGACTGTTGTCCCTTCGATTTAGGTTTGATTAGATCAAAACGATCCTTGTTCATGGATTTGTTGATGGCCCCTTCTATTGTTTTACGTGAATAACCTCTGGCTAGGAATCTATTTTTTGCTTGATCTTGTGCTTGTTTTAGAGCACTCTCATTACTGGTGATTCTCCTTAGTCTAAGCATTTCCCCATAGGGGATGCTATTGATCAGATGTCGGGGATGGGCACTAGAACTGTGTAGTGTTGAATTACCCGCTGTCTTTTTGCGATATAGTCTTGTTTGGATTATGCTGTTATCAATGTATATGTTGGTATCAAGAAAATTTACAGATGTATTATTGATAATACCTGTAAATTGTAAATTCAAATTATTGTTATTGATCAAGTTTAAAAAGTTCTGTGCCTCCTGTTCAGTACCCTTCCATATAATAAAAAGGTTGTCAATAAAGCGTAGCCAAATAATAATATTCTTTTTCATGATTTCCTTGAATTCTTTAGCTAGAACCAGCTCTTCCCACCTGCCCATGTGTAAACAAGCGTATATATTATCTACTGGGCCTCGCCAGTAGATATAGTTAGGACCGTGTTTCCATAGGAAATCTCAAAATTCTATTTTGAATAACTTTGGCGCCGGTTGACGAATACTCGCAAAATTTTTAAAACTAATGGGGCGCTCCGCTCAGCTCCTACCCTGAAAGTCTCGGGGGGATTCGTCAAGCGGGGGCCGAGAAAAGGGGGGTCCCAAAATGCATTTTCCCATAGGACCTTTAGTCGAAGGTACAGCCCGAACGGCTGAACAGAATTACTTGAAATTTGGCAAAGAGGTAGTCCTCAGGTCAGGGATGTGCCTTTTGCATATATGGAGTCAATCTGTTCAGTAGTTCCTGAGAAAATTGCAGTTAAAGTACATAAATATCTATAGCCGCGCACCGTGCGCGCACCGTGCGCGCACCCTAACGTGCGCGAGCGTAATTCTGATTGGTGGTTACATGTCAGTCAACGTGATAACGGTCAAAATCAGGAAGTGTCGGCCGCCATTTTGTTTGTTTTGAGTGCGACAGTGAAAAATGAAGGTGGCGAACGTGAAAAGGGGGCAGGGTAGAGAGTTCCTGACCCCTAGCCTTTGTCAGGGGGTCCCTGAAGGACCCCAAAGGCAGAAAAAAACATTGTAATTTTTTTAAAAAAAATCGTGGGGTGCGCGCACGGTGAAAAACCATTAAAAAAAAAAAAAAAATTAATACGTAGTTTGTTGTCAAATAAATATATAAAAAATATAATAATAAATACATAACTTAGCATTTAAAAAACCGTACAAATTCACTGAAAAACCATAGGTTTCACACACGTTATAGTTAGGAATTAGCATTTAAAAAACCTTGCAAATTCACTTAAAAAACCATAGGTTTCACACGTTATAGTTAGGTGGACATTTCACTCGTAAAAAACCAATGAAATTCCCCTGTTATAGTTAGTTGAGATAACTATAACTCGTGCGACCGCCACTCTATCACAAGGATGATGTCATCAGTGATGACATGAGTGATGCCACTGACCATGTCATGAGGGATGTAATATGTGACGTCATGAGCGTGAGTTATAGTTATCTCAACTAACTATAACGGGGGAATTTCATTGGTTTTTACGAGTGAAATGTCCACCTAACTATAACATGTGTGAAACCTATGGTTTTTTAAGTGAATATATATATATATATATACATATTTTTATTTATATATTAACCTACTCGCGGAGACCAGTAGGTAGTTATAGTTAGGACCTAATTTACATAGGAAAAGCTTTTTTCACCATGCTTATAACTTTGGTCCCATTTGACGAATCTTCACAAAACCTTCCAAAAAATGTGGCATGGTATGTCTAGTTCTGCAAGGAATGGTGCGGAGTGATCCATCAAATGGGGGCTAGAAAAAAGGGGGGTAAAAAAATGTGTGTTTTCCATTCAATTTCTTAATGGGATTTTGAGTATGACTACAGCTCAAACTACTTGAGGCAATTTACACCAAAGAGGTAGCTGTTGGTCCAGAAAAAGCCCTTTTTGTGATTTGTTGTAAATCCGTTCAGTAGTTGCAGAGTTATTGAAGAAAAAAGAAATAGAAGTATCAAGGTACACAGACGCTATGCAGATCCCTCACAGTGGATCCATGAAGTCATGCGCCACCAGCAATGCAGTGATTGGCTGACCACAACCTGACCGGGAGATTGAGGCCGCCATTATAAGTATTGGGGAATGGTCCCGGGGTCTTAAAACGTATCTGCAAAATGATTAAAGGGGCTAGGGTAGAGGTACCCTTACACAATGGGTGTGTTAGAGGAGCGTCCAAGGGACCTATGTTGGGTACAAAATTGAGCTAAAACAGTTTTAGCCACTTTGGAAATCTGTCGATCATGTGTGAGGCAAAGCACAGTCCACCCATGTAAATCTACTACATATCAACAAATCTTGGTGCAATTTGAAAAAAAATACTTTCAGACCCACTCAGATGTTCACACAGGTACTCTCACACCCCTTTACAGACCCTCACAGGCAGTGATGTACCCACTTACAAATCTATGCAGAAATTCCCAAACCCACTCACAGAGCCATGCAGGTGCTTTCAGACCCACTCCCAAACCCACTTAGGCACTCACCCACACACAGACCTATTCTGACATTGACACACCCACTTACTGACCCACACAGACACACACACTCACAGACCCTCTCAGACACTCACAAACCCACTTACAGACCCACCCAGACACTCACACACCCAGTGACAAACCCACACAGGAACCCACACACCCACTCATACATTCACAGACCCACTCACAGCCTCATATGAACACACACACTCAGAAATCCACACAGGCACTCACACACCCACTCACAGACCCACACTGACACTCACACACCCACTCATAGACCCACTAGGAAACACTCTCACACCCACTCACAGAACCACTCAGACACTCACACACCCACTCACAGACCCACTCGTATACTTTCAAACCACTCACAGATCTACTCAGACACTCACACATCCACTCACATACCCATGTAGGCAGTCACACACCCACTCACACACTCACAGACCCACTCACTGACTGAAACAGGAAGTCACACACTCACTCAGAGATCCACAAAAACATTCACACATCCACTCACAGACCAACACAGTCACTCACAGACCCACTCACAGACATACACAGGCACTCAGAAACACACTCACAGACCCACTCAGATACTCACACACCCACTCACAAACCTACTCAGACACTCACAGATCCACTGAAACTCACTGAGAGACTCACTGAGACATTCACACACCCACTTACAGAATCACACAGGCAGTCGCAGTACCATTGAGAGAGCCATGCAGGCACTCATACATCCACTCACATCCAATTATGCAGGCATTAACAAATCCAATCACAGTCCCACACTGACATTCAGGGACACACTCAGATCCATGCAGGTGCTCACACACCCAGTCACAAACCTATGCAAGCACTGATATACCCAGTTAGAGACCGATGCATCCCCTTACACATCCACTTACAGATTTTTACAGGCACTTTCACACCCATTCACAGACCTATGCAGGCAGTCACAGAGTAACTCACAGACCTATATAGGCAGTCACCCACCCACATACAGATCCACACAGGTACTCACAGATACACTCTCAGACCTACACACCCACTCTAAGATCCACAGAGACATTCACACACTCACTCACAGACCCACACAGATACTCCCACACCCACTGAGAGATGCACACACAGTTATAAATCCACTCACAGACCTTTACAAGCAAATCTTAAATGTGCTGCTTTGTATTGAATGAGTACTTTTGGTTTGTGGATCTGCGACAGATCAGTGGAGTCTAGTAAAAATTTGAAAAGATGGATTTAATAAGAAAATGAACCAATATTTGGGAAAGGGGGTTGCTCTAAAGAGAATCTTTGTGTTTATGGTGTGTAAATGATAACTACACATAAAATGTGATGCAGTAATTTTGGTTGTTGAGTTGCCTTTCTCTGTAAAATGAACTCCATAATTTTGATATATACCATCCATATCAAAGCGTAAATTATTGTGGTGTATGGAGGCCATTTTGTGGTCTCTGAGGAATGTGAAAACAGTTTTATTGACATGTTTCCTGTATTTGTCTATATGTGGACAGAATTTGTTTCACCACCGCCATTAATTTACCAAAGGCATCCTTCATTAGATTTCCAGTCCAATCCCAGTATATATGCCTAGATCATTGCCACCACAGTGCACAATCATGAGGTCTGGATGTTGGCAATCCACAATGCTTTCAACCAAAGTCAACAATTGATGCCACTTTAATCCTCTCTGGCTAACCCAAGCAATGTCTATAGTAGGTACACCCATGTCTGTGTCAATGCCACTCTTTGGCTCAAAACAAAACTATGGCCCACAATCCACACTCTTACCATTTTGGAGGCAAACTCAAGTAGCATGCAGGAGAAGGATGTAGCGGAATGAGGTAGTATTGAAAATGAAAGGCAGTTAAAATGGAGGACAGCACCTTCATTAAAAAAGTAATGACTTCTGTGAAGTTATGCTGTTTGGGATCCGCTTAATATTCTAAACAGCCAACCACACCTCCTACAGTTCATTTTGAAGGTAGGATGGTGCTCACAAAAAGGATTATGAAATGTTGACCTAGTGCTAGCAGTCTGTGTTCTAAAAATGGTTACCACAGAAATGGAGACAAAAGTGCTAGGGGTAAGGGGACAAAACTGAGTAGATTGTAAATCTGACAAGCAGAGTGGTATGGAAATATTGCTCATTAGGGAGCGTTTAGGTTGTAATCTAGTATATTTTACACAGTAAAGCATAAATGCCATGCTTTGACAGCAGATTGTTAAGTGGTGGTTTTATAGTATTCGTGAATCAGCTGCAACATTCCACTGGAAGTTGCGCTGAGTACCCAGGTAGATTTGCGAATCCACTCAAAGTCACTACCAAATTGGGCTTCTCAACAGGAGTCTTACAAAGAGTTAAAAAATCGTCACCATTCTGAAGTGGTATAACAGAAGTAAAATTTGAAAGGAAGGTTGTGATTTGCTGGTAACATGAGTATCACTGAAAGCAGAGTGGGAAGGGATGCCATTAATGGTTCCTATGTAGTGTGGTTGGTATACCATTCCTGTACTACTGATTTCAGATTTTCACTGACAAGACATTCTAAGTGATGCTGAGAAGAAAATTGTAGAACAGCTAAGACATTTCACGGGTATGTCAATTGGGGAGTACTTTTAAAAATAATATATGTATGAGTGTATATTAGGTGCAATAAAATATATAGGTTGTGCACAACAGTATAAGGGAAAATAAAAGAGAGAGTAGATGATAAAAATAAGGAAACCATAGTTGAGACTGATACACTCACTCAGATATGTACTGAGGAACTGACACTACAAAATCACCCATTCAGACAAATAGGTTTTTAAACATGGCAGATATGTACTAAAGGTGAGATATGTACTTTGAAGTTTCAGTGAGCTACATGCGCACTAATACACCATATGCTCAGTCATGCATCCAGTCACCCAGACATACTGCAACTAACATACCTAGTACAAAAGCATAGAGTCGCTAACACACCCAGTCAGACTGCGACAGAGGCACTTACACATTCATTCACACACATGCACGAACAGCACTTATGTATCTAGCAGTAACTGAGCCAGTTTCATAGACAGTTACATACCCCATCACTCACTAACACAACCAGCAAACCACTCACCCATCCATGGCAGACTTATAATGTCTCTTACAAATGATATAACTACTTATGTATGTTATTTAATAGTATGTAATGTGAAAGTAAATGTATTGTATATTTGCTTTTCAGAAATGTGTTTGTATTTACAAAGGAAGATTAACACTGCCAAAAAAGACAGGTGCAAGAAAAAAGCAGAGGAAACAGTACTATCTGCTTACAACTGACAGTTAAAAGGAATATAATGCAGAAAATGTGGTTAAAGAGAAAAGAGCTTCTGGTAAGAGACCAAAAAAGTTTCTAAAAATAGCATATGGCAAAATGGAAAATGTACCAAAACATGCTGATAGAAAGCAATGTTTAAAATCCGTTCAGAAAGAAAAAGGACGAAGTGAAATTCAATGTGAGAAATCTTATAAGAAAACAATTACTTCAACAAGAAAACAGGGTCAATTTAAGGGAAATAGAATGAGAATTTTTTGTAGTAGTGTAATTCAGAATTTGGTACGAAGCATGAAGAAGTATAAGAAAAGGAGGGAAATACTGAAGCGTAAATAACACATTGAGAGTGTAGTTGATAAAGTATTTGTTGTGAAGTGGAAACTATTTATTCATTTTATTTATTTATATTCAGAGGAGAATGGATGCATCTATCTAGTACAGAGCCTTTTTTTAGTGAAGAAAGCTATTTACAAGAGAACACATTAGTGCATACTGTTGAAACAACTGGTCGAGGCTGAGGTAAAAGATGGTACCCCCATTGCAAAAGAAGAGATGGATCCAGGAAATGTAGAGGAAGATGTAGCTGAAGAGTTACAAAGAAGACATAGACATGCCCCTCTGTATAAATGGGAGTGTATCAGTAATTATAGTTTCAATAGATGTATTAAGACATTTTCTATGTCATTTTCCAGCTGAAAGTGTGAAGCAGAAAATTGCAGTGTTGCAAGAATAAGATCCATGCAGAGTAAGGAAATATACTAATTCATAAGGACATTAACTAGCATGTAAATCCAAGAAAGTGTGCAAAAACACCTTTCATAATTTCTGAATTTTGACTGTTACACATTCAAAAATGTGAAATTTAGTTAGAAGGAATAACTTTGTAAAAAAAAGTCCTGCATTGTGTTTAGGACAAATTAACAAAGCATTTTTGAATGGTACAGTATCAGAGATTGAAAATGTTTGTGATGATACACAATTCTGTTTCTTTGGACCTGAGCTAGAGTCTGGGGAAAATGAGGAGTTGGTATGTCCAGGTGTAGAGGAAGAGAACAGAGATGTTACTACTGATAACTTTGCTGAAGAAATAGTAAAGATTAATACAGAAAACCAACCTATGTTTGTATATGTTGTCAGCGCCACTCACTTCAAAGGCCAAATTCAAAATGTTGATGAGTTCTCAAAAAGTGAGCAGCAAAACAGAATTAAATGGCTAGAATTTTGCTGGGTACTTCAGTTGTAAGGAACGGTATGATTTGTCAACATGGCAGACGTGTTATTATTGCTATGACAAATTAGAAGACAACAAAATGCCTGCAGACCAATGCATAATACATTTTTTAGTTTTTTACAGAGTTCTATATAGCGCGAACTTGATCAATATCGGGTATCAGAGCACTTTACACAGCACCAGCTGAGTTACATGAGGACACATTCATTTTTGTTAGGAACAGGGAGATTTTGGGGCATATGTATCAAGCGAATTTTTAGTTGCAAACGCTGCGATTCACAAAATACAGCGTTTGCGATTAAAAATTCGCAAAACGGGATGTATTAGGCTAATTCCCAACGCAAATTTAAGGAATCGCTAATTTAGAGATTTCTTAAGTTTGCGTAAGCATGTAAGAAATCGTAAATTGCGATTTCTTAAATGAAATGTAACACTCACCAAAGGATTGCGATTAATCCTTAAGAAATCGCAAATTACCACCAACTACTAGTTGGTGTTAATTTGCGATTTCTTTTAAAAATGCACGTTTTGTAATTTTACAAAGTGCCACGTGACGCACATACATGCCCTTAGGGCATGTATGTGCGCCATATGACCACACATGCTAATTTCAGGGGTGTATCAGGGTGTCATCTTGACACCCTTGCACCTTTGAAATTATTCTCAAATTGCGATTAGCAAATTGCGATTCGCAATTTGAGAATTACTTCCCATACATTCCTATGGGTCTCCTGGCCCATAGGAATGAATGGGCAGGTATTCCTTAATTGCGATTTCGCAATTTGCTAATCGCAATTAAGGAATTTTAAGAAATCGCAAAAAGTTTGCAATTTTTTAAATACATCCCGTTTTGCAATTCTCAAATAGCGATTCCTTAAAAATCGCTATTTGAGAATCGCAAATGGTGATGTTGATACATATGCCCCTAAGTGACTTGCCTAGAATCACAGGATATTCAGCGTCATTGCCGAGACTCGAACCCGGTTCCCCAGATTCGAGGTCGACCGCCCTAGCCGTTAGGCCAACTCCTCTCCACCAAGTTAGAGTTGGTTCAAATTCTAGAAGAACTCTGGCATCTAAATGTTTATGAAACAATATTGATATTATCTATACACCTATTGTAGTGAATGGTATGCGGAAAAAAACTAAAGAATCTGGCAAGAACAAGTGAATTTGAATAAGGTGAAGAATGCTACAACCTATCTGAAACAGAATTATGTGTATTACAAAGATGTAGATGTTCTCACAGATGGAAGTTGCATGGGTAAGAAATGTTATCTTCAAGGGCACAGTATGAAAAACTGGACTGAACTAAATCTGAAGAAATCTATGAGTACTGCAGTATCCACCTACTGCATTCAAAAGACATTATGAGGATTCCATTGAACTCTTCCAGATGAAACAAGCTAACGGTCCTCCAATGGCTGTTGGGAGAAAAGTTTAGAAGTTCAATGTTTTTCACAACTATTTCCAACTGGGGCAGTATGATGACCGCCCAGTGAAAATACCAGCAGCTGAGTATAGATCAACCAGATTACATTCTGAGGACCCTAGATGTCATCAAAGTATTTCATATATATTACATCTGTTATTTGAAAGTGATTTGTTTGGGCTATCATATGCTGTTAACGATATTCTGAAAACAGAAGTTGGTCTACAAAATATGACTGCAAGAGACTTTGTTGCCAACATTCATGGAAAGGATGAGAAGTTGGAATACAATTTGATAAATTTGATGGCATGCCAATGTGGCACCAATTAATATTGGTATAGTCATCATGGTTAACTAAAATGTACGTTATTAAATTTAGGTGCACCAACTTGGTTTGTGACCCTTAGTTGTGCAGAGTATGCATGGAATGACTTTCATGACCTTTTGAGACAAGCAAACTATAATATCAAGGATATCAATTGGAAGACGCCAGGAGTACATTGCTCTTCGGATCCTGCAAAAGTTTCTAGGTTTTTTAACTACAGAGTTCAAGCCATGTTTCTCTTCCTTTGCAATAAAACAAATCCATCTCTTGGATGAGTCATTGATTTTATTTTGGTGTAAACAGTATCAAGTAAGAGGTGTTCCTCGTATTCATATGTTGTGGATTAAGGAGCCATCAAAATTTGTAACAGACACAGATGAGTCAGTACTTTCTTTCATAGAGTAGTATGTTCTGCATTTTCAATTACATATATGTGTGTAGTACTGTTGGCAGAAGTAGAGTGAAAGAAAATTTTACAATAAATGTCATTTTGGATTTCAAAGACCTGTTATTTCCAAAGGAAGACTCAACAGTCTTGTGTCTGCTGTCAGATATACACTTATTTGAAAATAACCCAAAGACACTAAAAGCCTGAGGAGAACAGAAGCTTCAAAATATATCAACGACTACAATCCTGTCACTCTCAAAATGTGGAATGCCAATATGGATATTCAGTTTTTGGCAGGCAACTCCATAGCTGTTGCTCGTTATGTTACTTTCTACATAAGAATTCTGAAAAGATGGAGATAAAGGATATGTGAGAAGGGATTTCTGCTGAAAAGTCTTCAACAAAGAAATTGTAAATCTTCAGTTTGAAGATGCTTTTACACAGCAAAATTTGATTATATTAATGGTGTGATCGGTTGAGTTCAGCTAGTTTACACTGTAAATCAAAAGGAATGGTTTGGGTGAGTTTAGGCCTAGCATGCTCACAAATTAGAGTGTTGAAGTCTTTTCCTGAAATTCAGTACCGTGCAGAATTTGACCCAAAAAGTACAGATATTGTGAAAACAAACATGCTTGGCACTTACTACCCAAAAAGAAGTCCATTTCTTGAAAATGTTTTTCTTTATGAAATACTTCAAAATTACAGATATAGAAACAATGAGGCACAAAATGTAGATGAACGTAAATATGCATTAGTTGATTGTGATGGTTGTCTGGCATGACATAGCAAAGGCAGTCTAATTAATCATAGAACTTTGAGTTGCATAACTGCTGGGAAAAGAGAGTATTTCTATTTTGCACTTCTACAGCTCTTTAAGCCTTGGCATTCTGAACCAGAATTACTTGGAGAGTTTAGCTACTACAAATACTCATTCAATGCTGTAAAGGATAGCATTGAGTGTTCAGTATTTCCAAACTATTTGAAAAATGCTACATGATTAAATTGAACAGAAAGAAATAATAGCTAAGGAGAGTTCACATAGCAGTCAAAGTTCAGGTCCTCTAAGTCAAGAACCGTTTGGACGGTCAATAATTGAAAATAAAGCTGCCATTGCAATGAATGAGGTGGAGCCTGCAAAGCAACTAACAAGACAGGTAACAATTGATCTGGAAGAGTTAGTTGCACAACTAAATGACAAGCAAGAAAAAATATATATGCAGTTGAGCATGGATTCCTCCATAACAAGAAACAATGTGTATGTACATCATTTAAAACTTTACTGTGGTATGGCAGTGGTCAAGCTGGCACCGGCGAAAGCTTTTTAATACAATTTCTCACTGCTTCCTACAGAAGACAATGGAGTGTAATTTGTCATGTGTAGCAACAGCACCCACTTGATTAGCTGCACGTAATATCAAAAGAATTACTTTACATCAACGTTTGTTGCTACCTATGGGGAATGAAATAAAGTAGAAAGCCAAACGTTATCCTGTGAAGCTTGCCAGGCTGTATTGAGAGTGCTAAAAAAAATGTAAAGCTTTTAATCACCAATGAGGTGAGCATGGTGTAAAATGTAATGCTTGTCTTTGTACATTTAAGAATGCATCAAATTCGAAAAATAGACTACGATGTCCTATTTGGAGAAAAACACTTGATTGTTTTGGGAGATTAACTGCAAACTACACCTGTGAAAGGACAGCCTGTGTTCAAAACACTGCTCCACAATGAAACTAGGAATTCTTTAGGAAACATTGCAAATGTCAAGATTTGGTTAAACGTCCAATCTAAAACAACAAGCATCTGACATTGAATATGGAAATATTTTGAAGGATATTAGAGTAGTGTTCTTGCTAAAGACGGAAAGCATCTGCTAGAAAGTGCTCTTTTTAAAAAAAGGTTTCCAATGAACAAGACAGCAGCAGAGATTATGTTCACTTTCTTTCAAGAAAGAAAACTAATTGTGTGCCTAATGCCTACACTAGCAGAGTGTACCTATTTCAACAAAGAATTGCTGCAATTGAAAAAAGAAGAATGTTTGAAACTGACAGCTATAGACAAAATGGAACACAAGGGCATCACAGTATTCCTAATTGAAACAGAATTGGATTAATTGGAAAAATCTGTTAAAAAACCTGCAGGATTGGAGAAATGTTTAGTATTTGCAAGAACTGTAGAGCAATTTTACACCGAAATGTAATTTTGAGGAATGATTAGTTAATGGTCCTATTGGTAAAGTTATTGATTTCATTACATTTCCTAACAGAAGTGAGATAGAGTACCTAGCAATTCAATTTGATCAGACTGATAGCATAAACAGATTGCAAGGGCCATACTACGTTTTTTGCTTGTGAAGGACTTCTATATGGGACGGAAACAGTTTCCAGTTTCTTTAAGTATTCATAAATCTCAAGGTTTAAGATTAGATTCAGCATTGGTTAATGTTGGATGTAAGTGTTTAAGGAAGGAATGTCATATGTAGCTTTATTTCAAGTTAGAACTTTGTCTGGTTTGCATTTGGTTGCATTTGATGGCAGCTAAGTAAGTGCTGGTCCAAGTTGTGTTAAAGAGTACAATCAACTAAGAAGTGTCTATGTTACTCATTTAGGACAGTATCCCATTTATGAAAAATACATCATCT
Source organism: Triturus cristatus (assembly GCF_964204655.1). Taxonomy (NCBI): domain Eukaryota; kingdom Metazoa; phylum Chordata; class Amphibia; order Caudata; family Salamandridae; genus Triturus; species Triturus cristatus. The sequence goes on from NC_140584.1 coordinate 391,247,213, forward strand.
GTCCACAGGGAAAGCTTCCAAAGGTGTGTAGTAGATGTCAGAAAGAAAGAAACTATAGAGAAGAAAGAAGTTGTTAAGAGAGGAAAAATTGTCAATTAGGGAAATATTCTTGGTTACCAGTTGTCAAACCCCTCTGGTGTAAAATGCTATGCAAATGTTGTTCTAAATGTACTCTTTCAATTAGAACAGGTCATCGTGCTAGCTCCCCCTAAAACAATTCTCTTGTCCAGCTTGTCGGCCGGAGCAGGTAAGGTGGGGCGGTGAGGTAGTGCGGGGCAGGGGGGTAAGTTGACAGACCACAGAATAGGAAAACTAAAACAATAAATAAATAAAAGCACTTACCTTGCGCTCACTGCATTGCAGTGTTGGCGATGCAGCGAGAGCAAGGTAAGTGGTTTTCTTTTCTTTTTAATTTTGTTTTCTCTATTCCATCATTTGTTGGCTTTCCACTCGCCCTGCCCCATCCCACCGCCCCTTCTTTCTTACTTGCACCAGTCGGAACTGCTCTACCCTCTCCTGCCTGTCTTCCGACTGCCCTTTGTTTGTGCCTCATCTGCTTGTTTCTTGCTGTTTGCTAGTCTTTCTCCCCTCTGATTTGCCATTTCCTGTTCTTTCATCTGCCCTCTGTTGTGCAATTATTGCTCATTTTTCTTCCCTATGTTTTGCATTTTCTGCTCATTTTTCAGCACTCTGTTTTGCCCTCTCCTGCTCTGTTTTACCTTTTCTGCTGGTGTTTCTGCCATCTGTTTTGCCTTTTTGGCATTTTCTGCTAATTTGTCTACCCTCTGTTTTGCCATCTTCTTCTCTGTTTTGCCTTGTTCTGCTCATTCTTCTGCCCTCTGTTTTGCCTTTTCTGTTTGCTTGTTTTTCTGTCCTCTGTTTTTGCCTTTTTCTGCCTGTTTCTTTGATCTTCCGCTCTTTTTCTCAAGACCTGTTTTTTCGCTGAAGACCTCACACCTCAGTACCCGTATACTCCCAGGGATGAGAGTGCTGCACTCTACAAATGCTGGTTGATTGATTGAACTCATCTTTTTTATTTTTTGTAATCCTCATCCGCCTCCGACCCCAGTATACAGAAAAAGCAGGACGTCGATACCGTTACTCTATTTCTAGAGATGTAGGCAATCGAGGTAGAGCACCAAAGATGCCGCCCGCCTACCGGTAGACGACAAACCGACAAACCTACAAATTGTAACTGACCTTTCATTTTAATGGAGAGGGTGGGCGCACTCCCTTCTGGTTAATTGTAACCAATGGCTGTAGCTGATGGCCCAGCAAAGAGAAAGCAAAACCCAGCACAGTCAGAGAGATTCCGAAGAGACATAATCATAGGATCAAAAAAAAGAAAAGTTCTGCAATCTGACCAAATCAGTTTTGGAGGTCTTAAATAAGGAGGACAGCCAGTCTGAATAAGTGGGGGGTGTAGCCTCTACCCATCTCCTACATATTTCTCGTCTAGCCAGCAGGATTGCGTAAAATAAGAACCCCCTGGCCGGACCTGTAATTTCTCTAGCAATACCAAAAATAATCAGGGTGAGAGAAATATGGACTGGGGTCCCCAATATATCAGCTATGGTAGCCCCCACTCTCTCCCAAAATTCAGAGATAGCTGGGCAATCCTTAAACATGTGGATGTCTGAGGCCCTCACCAAATCACACTTCTTGCAGCTGGCAGGAGGGCCCTTCGATATTTTAGAAAGTCTCGAGGGAGATAAATAAGCCCTGTGTGCAGTGAAAAAGTGGTTCCTCCTGAACCAAGCTGGTTTTACCACTGCAAACAAAGTGTTGAAGGAATTTTGCCACAGATCTTCCCAATCTACATCTGGTATAAAAGTACCCCCCAGTTCTTCAGCTAATTTAAACTCCCCATCAATGACTTCCACATTGGCCCAATAAAAGAAAGACACCTCTTTCCTCCCCGCCGGCCTTAATACCAGTTGCTCCTCTAGGATGTTTCCTACACCTATAGATCTTTTCAGACTCTGGATCCAACTCTGCAATTGAAAATATTTAAACCTGGACATGCCCTTCTCTAGTTTAACATTGATCACTGCCCAGGACAGGAGTGAGCCCTCAGCAGCTAGATCCCCCCACACCAAAAGCCCAGCTGTTTTCAAAGGAGCTGACAATTTATCTTTCAGGCAGTCCGGAGCCCCCGGAGGGACCCACAAAGGAGCCAAACTTGAAAAAAAATTAAGCCAGTACATTGCTTAATTTTGGCCCATGTGCGAGCCATACCCAAAAGGACTTTCAGTCTGATCTTCTTAAAAAACTTCTGGTCTCCATATTTAAAAAAGAACCCCCCCCTGTGAAAATCCCATTCGATCCAGCATGGCCGAGAACATGACCCCCCTTTCTGACAGGTCTGGGGATTTTAGCAGCATTCTTGAGTATGTTAACTGGAAGGCCCAGGCGTAATACTGGAGATACGGGAGTTTAAGGCCCCCTTTCTCCCTCCTGCATCTTAATTTCTCGTGGCTTTGTAAGCCCATACAAATGAATTGATTGATTGCTGCAGTTTGTCAATGGCCTGCTTCTCAAAATACAGAGGAATAGAATTAAAAAGAAATGTGATTTTTGGCAAAATTACCATTTTGATTAAATTAATTCTGCCCATAATAGTCAATAGGCGATGGACCCAAGATTTCATGAGTTTCTGGCATTCCCTGGAAACATTTGCAAGGTTGGTCAATCCTAACCCCCTAATATCTCAAATTGCTTTTGGCCCATTGTTGACACTCCGGCAGATTCCATACCATGATGTCCGTTTTTTCTGCATTTACCTCATAGCCAGACACTTGGCCTAACTCTTGGGCTAACCTAATGACATGAGGGAAGGATGACTCTAAATCAGGTGTAAGAATCAGAACATCATCCGCATAGAGAGCTACCTTCCTCTCCCATACCCCAAACTTAAATGATGTAATACCCGTCTCCTCTCTGAGGTGCTGAGCAAAGGGCTTGATGTACATGTCGAATAGGAGAGGGGAGAGGGGACAGCCCTGCCTGGTTCCCCTAGTGATCTTAAAAGGGTTAGTCAATTTACCATTGACTAAGAGTCTTGCTGATGGTTCACTGTATATAAGCTGGATTACTCAGTGAAATTTCACCCCAAAGTTGAACTTCTCCAACACTGCCGAGAGAGAAATCCAGTTGACCCTATTAAAAGCCTTAGTGGCGTCTAGTGTCATTGCTGCCAGAGGTAGCGAAAAGGCGGAAGCGAGATCAATGGCTCCAATAAGATCATAGGGGAGATTGAAAAGATTCCTATCCCTCAAAAAACCCTTTTGATCTAGATGCAAAAGACCACCCGCCACCGCACCCAATCTATCTGCCAAAATCCTAGTGAAAACCTTATAATCTGGGTTTAAAAGGGGGATAGGTCTGTAAGACCCACGGTCCACCGGAGATTTCCCTGCTTTTAAAATTAATGTTATGGTTGCTTCTCCCCATGAAGGAGGAGATCTAGCACCTTTAACTAGTATATTGTTGAAAAAAGTTGTCATAGTTGGAATTATTGCCTCTCCCAAAAATGTATATAATTCCGCTGAAAGTCCATCGTGCCCTGCGGCCTTACTACCTTTGCAAGCGGCGATTGCTTTCCTGACCTCCTGCTGGGATATATCAAGCTCTAGATTTTCTTGTTGGGAGGAGTTTAAAGAAGTGAGGTTGATTCCACTTAAACACTCCTGAACCCAGTTGCTATCCACCACATTGTCTTCATTATATAGGTCTTGGAAGGAGACAAAAAAAGCTTCTCCAATCTCTTCGTCCGTGACTGCCACTGTGTTATTGTGTTCAATATCAATTTGTTTTATAAAATGTTGTTCCCTGTCAGTCTTGGCTTTCCATGCCAGGAGTTTGCTAGCTCCCTCCCCATATTCAAAATGGGCAAGCTTACTAGCCTCCCATCTTTTAGAGATACTCGTCTGGATGATACTCTCCAACTGGTCTTTCAGGGTTACCAGTTCACCCTATGTTCCTGGCATTTAACTGGGTCAATCTCCCCATTCAGATTCTGCTCTACAGCCTTCATTTCACTCTCAGTCCGTGCTACATCCTCTCTATACTGCTTGTTTTTGTAGGATATCCTACTAGTTACCAGGCCTCTAAGATTAACCTTCCAGGCATCCCACACTACTGAGATTTCAGCTGACCCAATATTTATATTTAGGAAGGACTCTGTCTCCTGAGATAAATAAGTGGCTTCTAAATCATCCGAAAGTAGTAAATGATCAAACGTCCACACCCTTGGTATCTCTTTCTCTGCCCAAATTAGGTCTATCCATTCCGCCATATGGTCTGAGAGATGAGGGGTCAGATAACCTATATCCTTTGTTTTGTCCCTCAAATCATGACTGACCAGGATATAGTATATCCATGATTTGTGTTTGTATTTATGATTATAGAATGAGACACCTAAATTGGAACCCGACCTTTCTCTCCAAATGTCGCTGAGTCCGTGTTGCCTCATCATCATTTGAAGATATGTCCTAGATGTAGCCAACACATTTGCCCTACTGCTTGGAGACTTATCTAACTGAGGATTCAGGACTATATTAAAGTCCCCGGCAAGAATAATTGGTTCTGGAAATTCCAAGATATTTGCGAAAATGGTTTTCAGAGTGGATAGGTCATCTTGGTTAGGGCCATAATAGCCTACCACCGTTAATAAGGAACCTTTGACAGATAATTTGACGATGACCCATCTGCCACCTGGGTCTATCATTGAACTTAAGAGCCGGGCATTTACTTGCTTTTTAACCAAGATGGCAACCCCCCTAATATTGACACTTTGATTGGAGCTAACACAGTGTTTCACCCATCTGACCTTTCCAAAAATCCCACTTATTTCCTCTCTCAGGATGTGCGTCTCCTGTAAGATGATAATTTGAGCTGGGGAATCTTTGAGGTATTGTACATTTTTTGCCCTCCTACTTTTCACCCGGAGACCATTCACATTCAAGGATAAGCACTGAAGAGTTCTCATGGTGGTTTAAACAGACTAACCTTAAGCATGCCAGGTCTCTCCGAATGCCGACACCAAACCATGTGCGACACCCAAAAACTAACCAATCTAAAAGGTGAATCAGAATTTGTTTTTTGTTTTAACCCCTGTGCTCCCCACCCCGTGCTCCCTTTCCCACCCCTTGAAACCCTCCATGGAGAACCGTACCCCCATCTACCTGGACTAAAGTCCAGATTCTGCCTACCGGGTCATCCTACCCTGTCCCTAACTATTAATTAATTCAAACAGGCAAAAAAGAATCCTAAAAGTCTATTCCTAGTGCAATGACCCTATGTGTTTGATCTAGTCAAAGAAAAAGAAGAAAACTCAATATCTAAAAGATCTTAAGTCTTGAAGTGAAAAGTTTCAAGAAACCCCATTGTGTGCCTGTCATCATAGCTAAACTATTTGGAGACTTTGGTTAAATTTTCCAAAAGCTCGTCCTCCTCCTTCACTGTTTTTAAGTTGTACATTTTATTGTTGAGCATGATTTTCAGGAGTGTGGGAAATTTTAACTGGGCCACCGCTCCCAGTTTCTGAAAATCTTCCATTTTCCTGTCCAACTCCCATTGTCGATCCAAAGTGGCACATGCAAGGTCAGAATGGATTTGGAAGGCAAAGTCTCTAGGACTCAATGATTTTTGTTTCAAGGCACAGTTCAAAATTGTTTCTTTCAAAGAGAATGTGAGAAATTTTATTAAGATCTTTCTTGGCTTTGTCCGGTTGGGGTGATTCCTGAAGGGATCCCCATGGATCCTCTGTATGTCCTTCTTTAGGTCTTCTTCTGATTCTTCAATCTGGACGGATTCCTTTATAAGAGTTATAATAAATGTTTTAAGATCTTCCCCCTCCTTTCCCTCAGGAACATTCAAAAGACATAGATTATTACGTCGAGAGTTATTTTCCAGCATTTTGAGTCTATCTCGGAGCGCAGCCTCTTCCTTTTTGAGCACTGATATGTCTGCTTTAGCTGCTCCCAAGTCGATCCTGAGTTCTCCAGCTGAACTCTCTAAAGCAACAGTCCTCAAGTTCAGGAGATCGATTTTTTTCTCAAGAGACTCACAGAAGAGCCTGATCTCCCCTAGGCCTGGGCGGTAAATTCCATTCCACTCGCGGAATTTGGGTAATTTTGCATTCCGTGGAGAACGCGGAATTACCAAAAATTCTGCGATCCGCGGTTTCACTGAAGTTTTTGTTTGTTCCCGCTTTTAATGTTCGTGAGATAGTTCTCCCTGAGCATGCAAACAGCATTCGCGAACAGAAAAAAAGCATTGCGAACGGGCAGAACAAGCAATTCCGCGTGTTCGCTGAACTTTTGCATGCTCGCAGAGATTTATTACCGTTTTGCGGAGCTTTGCGTAGCGTGACTTCGCAAAAGTGCGCCTACCCCTGATCTCCCCCTGATTTGCCTCTGAGACAGAAAAACCCTTTCTAATGTCGATTGAAAGGGTAGAAAAAAGCACCTCCAGAGCTGCCACAGAGGACCCCCATTATCATGGGCCACAGATGTTTTCTCCCCCTCTCCACTTCCTCTCGTCCCCCTTCTTTCATGTACAGGGCTATCAACTCCTGCATCACTATTACCCTCATGCAATCCCAGAGTTACAGGTTTAACCACAGGTGCAGTTTGCACAGCAAACATGGGGGTACCAACTGCCTCTGCCTCTACCTCTGCCTCTTCAATGTCCTCCAAGGGTCTCAACTCAGTCTGCCCAGAGGTCTTCCTAAGAGTCTCCCCCTGCTTTGCTACATCTAACGCCTGAGGTTGAATTTTAAAATAGGATCTCAAGGAAGGGGTAATCCTAATTCTTGACTCTAAAGATTTACCCTTGACTCTGCCTGTTTTAATGCTCCTGCCCTTAATTTCGCCAAGCTGGAAGGTTGAATTGTTTTCAGATGCTGCGACCGAGGTGGTACCCTCCTTCCTGTATGTTGGACTCTTCGGTGTGACAGATTCTCCATCCGAGGGCTGCTTGATATTTTTATCAGAGGGTTTCCCTTTAGTCACACCCTTCGCTACTCCTCCCGGCTTCCTGCCTCTCCTTCCGCTCTTTACTATCGGGGTACTAATGTTGACAGAGGCTGAATTGTGCTGTGCGGCACTAATCTAAAAGGCCCCCCCGCTGCCCTGCCGATGACTGCTCTGATGGACTCTGCGGCATGGAGAGAGAGGGAAGGAAGAGCTTACCGTCCTCCTTTGTAGGTGCCTTAAACTTAAAAACTGCACTGGAGTCACCCCCCTCCTCCGGGCCCCCCTGTACCTCGTGTTGATATGGCTGTGAATGCGGGAGAACGGAGGTGAGCCCAGCGATCCTCAAGGGCAAACACCTGACCATCTCCTCCAGGCACACTGCTCTTTCCAGCATGAACAGCGCAGGAAGGCTCCCCGCACTGCCTCTGCCCCTTCCAGATTCTGCTCGTCGGAGTCCGCACGCTGCCGCTCTACGGCCCCTTCTCAACTCCAGGGCGGCAACAGTCCAACGGGGTAAGTTTACAGATGCCCCGCGACACATTCCCTAAGCGCCGATTTATGAATCAAAACTTCCCAATTCGTAGCGGGTCACTGGAACCGGAATCGAGCGAGTGTACAGGTCTCAATTTTGCTGCATTTTTAGGGGTGGGACGAAGGTGCCTTCGGAGGCAAGCGGCCGCTTACCTCACGGCCGCCATGTTCTCCCTCCTTGATTGACCTCATCTTGTATATGCTATTGAACAGAAACCCCAGTAAAAATTGTGTTCTGCACTGTGTGCTTTGTTGCAACATTTATGTACTGATAGGACTACAGCACATTCTGTTTCACACATTCGAGACCTTGTAGCTATATGTAGTACAGTTTACTCCAAACATGTAACAGGATGTAAAGATGTTTATAGTGTTGATCTTTGGAGTATTAAAATAAGAAGAAATATATAGTGATGAGTTATTTGGACTTACTTATTCATGGAAACATGTATGTGAAGACTGCTCATTCACATCAAGTACAGAAATAGATTCAGAGTGATTTCTTTATTTAACACTACCAGCTTGCAAAACTGTGTCTTTTGAAAGATTGCTCAAAACAGCTACACAAAACAATACCTGCCCAAACTGCCGGTAAGATCCCATGTCAACATTATGTCAACAATAAATATATGAAGAAGTGGGAAATATCTTCTTTTAATGATACAACAATGCAGACCAGATGGAAGTAAAATGGAAACAGAGGTTACAGATTTCAAAGCTGGAAACATATATATTTCTGGAAGAACATATACCTCCATGGCTATTATATTTCATGAAGGACTTACTGTCACATCTGGTCACTACACTGTCGATGTGAAAAATAAAAGTGGATGGACAGAATGTAATGATAGCAGCCTCAAATTCAAACAAAGACTGCCTTATAAGCTACCAGAGTCTTACCTTTTGTTTTTGGAACTGAAGATCTAAATAGGAACACAGTTCGAAAAGTGGAAAAGTCTAGTTGTAGTAGAAACATTATCAGGATTTATAATATCATGCGACCTACCAGGGATGATGGCTTTATGAGACTTCCCATATGCTAGTGGGCCTTGTATATCTAGAACTAGGTTTAATGATAAAGGTCTCATTTACAGAATATATTTATTTACATTAATAGAGGAAGTTTAGGTAAAATTATTTCTATGAAAATTGAAATTGTAATGACTGAAATGCACATTGCTTAATTGCAGTAACAAAGTATTCAGTTTTTAGGTTTTTTTCTACAGTCTTGTGATTTTCCCCCCCACTATTCAAAGATGATTCTTCCACTAATATATCATTTATGATGACTGAGTATCGAATCTAAGAACAGTAAAAAAGGGAAAATGAAATTAATTGATTAATATAACATAGCATTACAGCATGAGAAATTAGTAGTAATTTTACGTTATTATGAAGTTATGCATTGTTGCTATATTGTGTACTTTTATAAATCGTAATACTCTCTTATGTTTGTGTTTTTTTCTTTCTATATAGATGTATGCCATGAGTAATGTATTTCACTTTTTTATTTTTTTTCAGAAGTGTTTCATAAGATTACATTCTCAGGGTATACACCTAAATAGACAATAATGCAGCCACTCACACAACCAGGTACACACTGATGCACTCACTGACACACTCAGCTACACATGAATCAAGCTAGTGATACACCCAGTAAAACACTGATACAGTCTCTCAAATAGCCACTCACATACAAAATACAGCCACTGACACACGCAGCCCCACACAGATACAGTGTGTGACACATCTTGGTACACATTGTTAGACACTGACACACTGAACCACACACTGATGCTTCTACTGACACACCCAGCCACACTTCGATACAGAGACTGATACATTATTGCACACACTGATATCACCACTGACACACCCAGACACATATCGATACAGCCACTTATCCACCCAGCCGAACACCGATATAACCCCTCAAACACCAATAAACACACAGTTTCAGACACTGACACATCCAGCCATACACTGATACAGAAATTGATACATTCATGCACACACCGATACTGCACTAACACACCAAGGCACATATCGATGGAGATACTTAGACATTCTGCTAAACACTGATACAGCCTCCCAAACAGAGCCACGTTCACACCCAGCCACACACTAATACAGACACTAACACACACAGGCAGACATTGTTAGAGACACTGACACACCCAGACAAACACCAACATAACCACTGACACAACCTGGCACACACCGATACAGCCACTGACATACCCAGGTACACACTCATACACCCAATAAAACACGACTCACACATCATTAGAGCCCTTTATACACCCAGGCAAACACTGACACAGACACTGACAAACCCAGCTGCACATCAATTCATCTACAGACACACCCACCCAAACACTTATACATTCACTTACAAGCCCACCCAAACACTGATTCAGCCTCTCAAACAGCTGTACATACAGATACAGCCAGTGACCTACCCAAGCACATACTAATGCAGATGCTAACACACCCAGACATAGGTAGTTACAGACACTGACACACCCAGTCACACACCACTATGGCCACTGAGGCACCCAGGCACACACTCATACACCCAATAACACATCCTCTCACACATCAATAGAGCTACTTACATACCCAGGCACACACATATACAGCTACTGATATACCCAGCCACACTCTGATACACAGACTGATAAAGTCATGTGCACACCGATGCAACCTTTGACACACCCAGGTACACCAACACAGCCACTGACACATTAGCTCTTTGTTTCACCAGATAGTGATTCTTAAAAGAACCATTTTTGTAGAAGGTATTTTTAACAGTTTTTTATTTTTTGTCTTGGTTTTTTGTTACAACAAAAAGTAAACATGGTCCTAAAAGCATAAGGTAAGGGGAATTCAAAGAAGCAATTGGCTTCAGTGTTCAAAAAACATTAACTGGAAGCAACAAAAAAAAGACAACTAACAGTGAAACTTCTTCACTATATACAAGAATGCACCCTTTTACTGCAACAAGCACGTGACATTTTTCACGGTGAATAACGATCTCACTCATTCTTCCCAACCAGCTGGCATTGTAATAACTGCAGCTGATAATGGTTCTCCCAAGGCTGCTGTTGAGATGGACTGTCCTCCTGCCCCTGCTTTTTCCTGCATCATCCTCTTGGAGACCTTTTCATGAATAGTTTTTAGGTGCTTCAACATGAAATGCACTCCACCTGAATACTTCTTTGCAGTGTTCTTGGATAATTGCTTGCCCTAAATACTGTACATCTTTAGCAGTAACCTTCTTTCCCGTGGGGTATTGTGAAATGCTTCCAGGCATCACTTTGTTTCTTGCAGGTTATGTATGTTCCTCCTCATCCTCAATAAGTTATGGATGCTCATCCTGAAAAGAAGATGAAGATTCAGCCATTTTATCAAATGATTCACAAAAGTGAATAAAACACAGAGCACCATTTCTTCTGAATCTTCTTTCTACACAGTTCACTGAAGAAATATCTGTTTTTGAGTGTAGTTTCAAACGTACGCGGGTGGGGTCCTAATGAGCCCACTCCAAAGGCAAGGTTTTGGTGTGTCATCGAGCAAATTTGCACTTCCAGTTCCTAGATTCATGAAGTTGGGAAACTAGTAATCTGAGTAACTTTCTTGAAAAACAGACATAGGGTCCCATATATATACTTATATATATATGTTCACACTGATGTCATTAATGAATGTACATATGTAAAATAATTTGTAAAAATTTCAGCCAATCTGCAAATGCGATCATGTGATCGAAATCAATAACCTTAGAGTACTTGTGATCTGTCTCTGTTTTCAATTTTCATCTGTTAAAATGCAAATAAAGTATATTTATTTTTAAAAAGTCTACAGTTTAAAAAAAAAACTAAATTAACAAGCAAAATAAATTGTAGTATACTTAGTACTAAAAATAAACTCTAGAAATTACCTCAAACAACTAAACATTACAGGGACATAATACTTTTAAAATATAATTTGAAAAACGTTTGAAATTCACTGTTAAAAACAAAGGTTACAGGGATGTTATAGTTAGTAAGCAGAATGAAAAAAACCTAAGAAATTCACTGAAAAGAAACAAAGGTTAAGGGGTGTTATAGTTAGGCGCAGATTGTCCACACACATAAAACCATAGAAATTCAGCAGTTATATTTACCTGACCTAATTATATATTACGCCCTGCAAAGCACTGTTTATGGCCTCACATATTACATCATTCATGACACGTCAGTGACATGACCGATGACATCTCAAATGACATCACTGACTTCATCATACACAGACTCCCTCACACACCCACACAAATACTCCTTTACCCACTCACACTCCCAAACAAGCCAATCACTCATCCATAGAACCGCTTACACACCTATTCACTCACCCATACAGCTACTCATACACCCACTCAGTCACCATGCAGTCTCTCAACAGAGCCACTCAGACACCCACACAACCACTTACACAGTCATTCACACATCCATACAAGCACTCACACATCTTCTCACTCACCCATACACTCACTCACACAAACACTCACTCTCAAATACAACCAATCACAGACCCACTTAGTTAACCAAATATCCACTCAAACAGCCACTCACTCACCCATACAACCACTCACTTACCCACTCACTCACCCACACTGTCAATTAGATATCCACTCACTCACCAATACAGGCACTCACACAGCCACTCACTCACCCATACAGCTACACACATACCTGCTTAGTCACCCATATGGCTCCTCACACATCTACTTATTCACACATAGAGACACTCACAAAACCATACAGCCACTTAGACACCCACTCACAAACAGTCGCACAGCCACTAACTTAATATATGTTAGAATTTATTTCCAGAGCTTTATATAGCGCAAATTTGTAAGTATCAGTGTGCTTTACATGAGCTCCAGTTGTGTTACATGAGGACTTGGCTGCAATGTGAGAGAAGGATCTTCCACCTGCTCTTGCTCTGCGGATCCGTATTGGTTTCGGCCAGTGCAAGGTTGGTGGATCAGAGGTTTCTTTTGCATACGTGGAAGATGATTCTGTCATTGAGATATTTGGGCCCGTTGTTGTGTAGGTATTTGTAGGCCTGAGTGAGGATTTTGAAGGTGACTCTTTTAGTCTTTTCTACATGGGGAGCAAGTGGAGTCTTCGTAGGTGTTGGCTGATGTGTTTGTGCCAGGGGATACCTAGGACGAGTCTGGCGGTGGTGTTCTGTATTGTCTGGAGATTATGGAGTGGGGACTTGTTGATGCCGGCATAGAGTGTGTTCCATAGTCCAGTCTGCTGGTGATGAGTGTGTGGGTGACTGTCTTCCTTGATTCAGGGGAATCCATTTGAAGGTCTTGCGGAAGATGAGGAGTGTGTTGAAACAGCTGGAGGTAACAGCGTTGACCTGACGGTTCATGGTGAGTAATGCGTCCAGTACGATGCTGAGGTTTTTGGCGTGGTCTGAGGGGGAAGGTGGCCTTCCGAGGGTGGTCAGCCACCAGGAGTTGTCCCATGCCGAGGGGGTGGTTCCAAGGACGAGGACTTCTGTCTTCTCGGCTTTGAGCTTCAGGCAGCTGGTGGTCATCCTGACTGCGACGTCATACATTCCTTTCTGGAAGTTGAGTTTGGCGTTGGTGGGGTGTTTGGTGAGGGAGAGGATGAGCTGGGTGTCGGCGTAGGATACGATGTTGAGGCTGTGTTGTCGGACGATGGCTGCGAGGGGGGCCATGTAGATGTTGAAGAGGGTCAGGCTCAGTTATGATCCTTGTTGGACTCTGCAGGTGATTCTCGTGGGATCGGAGAGGAAGGGTGGCAGTCTGATCCTTTGGCTTCTTCCGTAAGGAATGATTGGATCCAATCCAGGGCTGTTCTTTGTATGCCAGTGCCGTGTAGTCTGGTAATTAGTGTGCAGTGGGTAACGGTGTCGAAGGCCGCTGATAAGTCAAGGGTGAGGGCTGCAGTGTGGCCTTGGTCCAGGAGGGTGCGGATGTCGTCTGTGGCAGCGAGTAAGGTAGTCTCGGTGCTGTGGTTGCGTCAGAATTAGGATTGGGATGGGTCGAGGACGGCGTTCTCTTCGATGAATCATGTCAATTCCCTGTTGACTGTTTTCTCTGCAACTTTGGCTGTGAAGGGGAGGAGCGCGATGGGTCGGTAGTTCTTTTGGTCGGTGGTGTCTGCTGTGAGCTTTTTGAGCAGGGGCCTGCCATCTGCACATTTCTAGTCATCTGGGAATGTGCCGGTTCTAAAGGTGGTGTTGATGGTGTGTTGAAGTTGGGGCGCGATGGCGGCCGTGGCTGTGTGGTAGATGTGAGGGGAGTAGGGGTCGGTGGGGGCCCCTGAGTGGATGCCTTTCATGGTCGAGGCGGTGTCTTCGGTCATGATCAGTGTCCAGTTGGAGATAGTGGGCTGGCTGGCATCTCTTGGGGCCAGGGGTTTTGCTGTAGCTCTCTGGTAGATGGTCGGTGAAGTTGTGATGGAGGTTTTTGATCTTGAGGTAGAAGTAGGTTCCAAGTTTCTCGCAGAGGTCTTGGGATGGGGTGATCTCTGTGGCTTCGCTGCACGGTTTGGTGAGTTCCTGAATGACACTGAAAATCTCCTTGGAGTTGGTGGAGTTAGGGAGGATTTTGCTGTGGATAAAATTCCTCTTGGTGGTTCTGATTTGGTTGTGGTAGTCCATCATGGCGTCCTTGTAGGTGGAGTAGTTTTCGATTGTATTGGTGTTTCTACAGTTCTTCTCCAGGCGTCTGCAGTTGCACCTAGCTTCTTGGAGATCAGGGATGAAGCAGGTGGTTTTCCTGGGGCGCTGCATGTCAGGGTTGTGTAGCAGAACGAGCTTGTCAGAGCAGTTGGAGATCCAAGTATGGAGTCCTCTGGCTGAGTCGTTTGCGTCAGTTGCCCAGGTGTGGTTGTCTCAGGTGAGGGTGGAGTTAAGTTGCTATTCGGTAACCTTGTTCCAGTTCCTTTGTCGTGGGCATGGGGCTGGTTTGGGGGCCTTGGGTTTGTCGACTGTAAAGTGTACGCAGTGGTGGTTGGTCCATGGTGGTTGTGTTGTGTCGGTGATGGTGGTGGCGAAGGGTGTCCGGGGGCCCTGTAGACAAGGTTCCCTCAGAGTGTGGTGATTGGGGTGGTCTGGATCTGGAAGTGCAGGTGTTCGGGGGCAAGGAAGGTTTTGCTGGAAGTGGTGAGGCCGAGGGTGCTCTTGTGGGCGATGGCGATACCCCCTTCTGGGTGGTTTGGGCGATCCTTCCTCTGGAACTTGTATTCGTCCGGGATGGTGTTGTTAATGTCGGGGGCAGAAGTGGCGTTGGTCCAGGTCTCTGTGAAGAGGGCGATGTTGGGTGAGAGAGAGAGTCAAGTAGGTTCCAGAGTCCCATGGTGTGTACGGAGCTCACATTGAGAAGGATGCATCTTAGGGTTTCGCGGTGCTGGCTTTGGTGGATATTGCACGTCCATGACGTGACTCAAACCCAGTTCCCCAGATTGGAGGTAGACCAACCTAGCCATTAGGCCACATCCTCTCCTAAGAAATAGTATCACTCGTTAGTAGCACACAATAGTATATATGTTTAAAACTCATACATATATAGAAAACTCACTCAATCACTGGATTATGTCATCAGTGATGTTATTTGATTTAATCAGTGATGTTAACAGTTAAGTCACTGACCCTGTCATGAGTGATGTAATATGTGGGGTCATATGCAGTGCATTGCGGGGGTGTAAGTTATAATTAGCTCCAGTAAATATAACTGCTGAATTTCGAAGGTTTTGTGTGTGTATATTGTTCGTCCAGCTATAACGTTCCTGTAGCCTTTGTTTTTTAGTGAATTTATAAGGTAATTTTTTCATTCTGCTTCCTAACTATAACGTCCCTGTAACCCTTGTTTTTTTAGTAAATATTTGTGTGTGTGTGCGTGTGCGTGCATGTGTGAATGTATGTTTGTATGTATATATGTATGTATTACCTACAGTTGATAGCCGATAGGTAGTTATAGTTAGAACCAACTTTTCACTTAGACGAGGCATTTTTTGTTTTGCTGATAACTTTGCCATTGTTTGACGAATCTACATGAAATTTTCAAAATGAGTTTGCCACTCAATTTAAGTCAGTAACACTTTATTCACCCATTTTGGTCATAAAAGCACATAATAAAAAACACAATTTGCAAATCTAATAAATATAGAAATGTCAACATAAAACCAAGATAAAAAGTATCATCTTAAAACTGTTCAGAGAAAATACATGTGCACATTTACAGAGAGGCGCGACTCAAGCACTGCACAGCCAATGAGTCAACCTCATAATTTTACCTTGCAACTAAGAATCTTCAAAAAGGAATCCAAACTCGAGTAATCATGAGATTAGGATATAATAGTGGTAAGTTGAATACCTTAATACCTGGTTAGGGAGAGGCATATGTCTTTCTGATTTTTATGGCCCAGTGAATTTAACTGATCACTGAGTAACAGGTAGATTCTGAGTCTAGACACTGTACAAATTGAAAAACACCCTTATAAGATACAGCACTATATGCTTGCAAAATTGGCCACAGGAAGTGTGTTTTTGGGGTACCATACAATTTACAAAAGAGCATATAATGAACAGTTGATTGTGATTAGGTCAAATCACATGGGCAACAAAGAAGGGAGGAAGACCAGCAACCTGTTAACATGAAGGTGTCTTGAAAGTGAAAAGTACATTCCCCCAGGAGAATAGTATAAAATCTAACTTGGGGTGTGTAATCCTTGATAGATAGGGCACCACTGAGTCAGTGGTTGAGATTGGAGAATTTTGGAGAACAGAATCCCTGGTACACAGTCTAGCCATTCTAGATTCCCTTCCAGACTTGTAAACTTTAATGCTCCTGTGGAGTTAGAAGCAATACTTTGAGGTACATTAAAATAGTCAGGCCTGCCAATATTTTTAAAGGCCTATTTAACATAATGAACCAGGGCATTAAGGCAATATTATATAACCTCTTACAGTCCTTGCGAACCAGACAAGAACAGCCAATCTCTGGGAGGACCATATTTGAATCCACAAGAGCAGGGCAGCTATTTTCAATATATCCTCCAAGTAGGAAATTCCCAATTGTGCATGCATGTATATAACTTGTACTAGTTTTGGGAAAAGCCTAAGATCCTACACAAGAATATATTATTTCGGGATTGGAGCTGGGTTAAGTTAGAATAACACCAAACTCCTGCCTCATACATCCCCATCAGGAGGCATTTGCTTTGATACAGTGAAACCAGCTGTTTAATGTTCTTGTGACCCTTTTGCCCTGCAAAACTGAAACGTGTTTCACATTCCCCTGCATGCTTCTGTACTCGTTGTGTAAGTAAGTTACCCCATTTAAGATTAACTGAAAATAAAATACCTGAGTAGTTAAACTTGGAGACTTTGGGGTGCTAGAGGGCGCACGGCAAGATGGGTGCGCATTAGTGAAGCTCTGCCGGCCATCTGCATAATCTGTCCAACGTGGAGACGTGCTATGGCAATAGTGGCAATGTACTGCTGAGGTGCTCCGGTGTCCGTTAATGTGAAACTTGTGCACCGAAATACACGCGGAGGCAGAGAAATTGCAAGTGGGGAGCATGACAGGCTGGCAGTGAAATAGCACCTGCCGAGCATCTCTGATATTGCTAATGCAGCTGGGGCCTGAATGCAGACATCGTGTTGCGCCCGATTCATTAAATAATTGAGCCGCACTTCTGCTGGGATACTGTGAGGGCCTAAATCACTGTGGAGACAAGAGTATCAGCGGACAGTGCAGAGGTGAGAGGGGTGCGACATCACTACACACCCAGAGCACAGCGGATCGGCACTGGAAGGGATCAGAGGGCTCTGCTGAGGGCCTGCTGGGGGCCTGTGGAGGCGGCAGTGAGCCGTGATACTCTGGCAGGCCTCAGCACTCATTGCTAGAGTTGGAGCGTAGTATCAGGCAAGCGCTGGGGGCCAGGATTGCCAATTGTGGTGGCCAATGGAATGGTTCCCCGAGCCACGTTCTTGTTGTAGGGCTGTAACAGCCTTGGACCTTCTGTGGAATTGCCGCTCAGCGACGTCTGTGGTGGTGTGCTGAGTGGGTCAATGCTACCCCCTCAGGGTGTTGCGATACGTGAAGAGGCCTGAAAGCTTTGCTGCGGATCTGAGGAGGCGGTGGTGAGTGTAACTCCATAACTGGCTGCAGGACAATATATATGGATGCAGTCTTTGCGCAGCATGAAGTAATGAGGTGAATAGTGGGCGAAGACGGTGGACACTGTCAGTCAAATTGTGTGTCAACTGGCCATTGCTGGAAATCGTTGCACTGAACTGGACTTTGGTTAGTGCAGAGTCCTGCTTTGAATTGTAATGTAGTGGAGGCTTGTACAGTCCCTCTCTGAACAATTGTCCTGTGGATTGATAGATCTTAACTGCTAGTAGCCCCTGTATTAGCCTCTACTTTGTGGAGTAGTGTGACATGAGCGGTACATTGCTGCCAGCTGGGGCAGTGAGGGATTTAACTATTGGCGTGAAGTATTGCAGCTTGTCTTGCTGATAGTTACTAGAACATTTGTCCCTGCATCATGAGAAACCGGAAAAAACACAGCCTAATGGCAACTTTGAAATGCGCAAAACTGGGTGCACACATGGCAAAATGGCATCAGACTCAGAGGCTGAGGCCCCTTCGGATACTGTCCCTGTCCTCGAATATACACTCTCCTCGTGATGCAGCAAAGCCTGCAGTCGATAGATGAAAAAATCAACACCCTCAATTTGCAAAGTTGGACAAACAAGGTACAAGAGGTGAGGTTGAACAAAGAGTGTCCACTATTGAGGAAAGTATGCAAAGGTATCTGATAAATCTCTCAACATGGAGAAAGTGCATGCCCTAATACAAGCCAAGAATGACGACTTGGAAGCGAGGTCGAGGAGGAATAACTTGAGAATAACAGGGCTTCCGGAGTCCACAAATGTTGGAAAGATGGAACTATTTATCGAGGGGTTGCTTAAGGACATTTTTGGCACTGAGAATTTATTACCTATGTTAGTGGTTGAGCGGGTGCATCGAATATTAGCGGTGCGCACCAGTCCTGGTGCCCCGCCGCAGGCGATTATCGCGAGGCTGCTGAACTATCGCAATATGATTCTTCGGTTGGCAGGGGAATTGGGGCAGTTCATACACCAGTGGAATGGGCTTGCTTTCTTACCTGACCTCACTAATACTGTCCAGGCTGCATGGAGGGAGTTCATCCCCACAAAAGAAATTGCTCAGAGCTGAAGAAATTCCATATGTCATGTTGTACCCAGCGAGGCTCAGGACTGGTCCAGAGGGGGCGTCTAACATTTTCACGCATCCAAAAGCCGCAATGCAACATGCAAAACGGCTAAAGAAAAGGCGACGAGACACAATGGATAACCCAGCTATAGATGAAGAATGGCTTCAGGATGGTAACTACGGTTGGACGGTAATGTCTGGTGTGGTACTGTATGGCCCCAACTGGTGGACTGGAATGGAGAAGTGCTCTGCACTATTGCTTTATTTAGATTTCCCTGCAGCCTTTGCTGTAATAACATGCCTCCTGTGTGAATTGTCTATGGGACTATGGTTCTGCAATGGTGCACGTTAATTATGAGAGAACTTGATTTTTTACCAGTGTACCATGTATAGCGAAGAGGAACATGGCCATATTGAATAATGAACACAGTTGGCCACCTCCCCCCTACCAGTGGTAGGGCTTTCTGTACTCTAGTGCCCTCAAATTGGTGTTCCCCATTTATTCATATGGGTTCTTGGGGGGGGTGGGTAGTTCATTGTGTTTTGATTGGATTTTCTTTGGCATGTTGGGGGTGCTGAAGTTAGTGGGGAGGTGTGGGGGGCAGTGGGGCATGGTACAGTTATTGCATATTGCAGCAGAGAGGGGTTGTTTACAGTTTACAGTACAGCAGTATGTGATAAGCAATATACCTATAACAAAATGTGTTTTAATCTGGTACAGGTGATATGATGTAGCTAATAACCTGGAATGTACGCAGGTTTACTAAGCCTAAAAATTCTAAATGTGGTGGCTTTTTTGGATAGGCAAGGGGTGAAGTTAGCATTTCTTCAGGAGACGCACCTTACTGAAACCACAGAACTACATGTTGGCTCTAAGTGGGCGGGGTGCGAGTGGCTTCCTCATTCTCTTCATACTCTAGAGGTGTGATGATTTAGTTAAGAAAAGAACCCCATATACATTTATTAGTATGGAAAAGGTTGAGCAAGGTAGGAGAGTACGTGTGTTAGGCAAGTTGGGGGATAAGATGGTACTGTTTGTTAATTCATATGGGCCTAACATTGATGATTCCACCTTTTTTATTGACAAATTGAGACGTATTTCCTCCTACCCTACATCAATATGGGGCGGTGATTTAAATGTGTGCATTGGCCCCAGATTAGACCGTTCTGCCAATTTTGAGGGGTGTGGGAAGCAGGCAGCTCTGATTTTGACTGAGTTGATGGAGGCAGAGGGCCTTATTGATTTATGGCGATCACGAAATCCAGCGGTGAGAAAGGGTGCATTTGTTCCTACAATGCATGAATCTTGGTCACGGCTTGATTATTTGTTGATATCCCGGGAGGTGGTCGCCTGGACTGTCTCAGTAAAACACTTGGTCAGAACATGGTCGGATCATTCACCAGTGATTATCGAGCTTCGGATTCTGGCCTGCAAAACACCTCCGTTTCAATGGCAGTTGCAACCGTCCTCCCTTACGGACACAGTTTTTAGAGCTGAGGTTAGGATGGCAATCCATAATTTTGCCTTGGAGAAGGAGGGCTCAGTGGACAGTGCAGGCATGATAAGGGAGGCATTTAAAGTAACAATAAGGAGAGTGTATATGGGGTGCAGGCTGGTGTGCTGAAAGACCTTAGAAATAGAATGAGAAACCTAGCAGATAAAATTTGCATGTTAGGGCGGGACTATGAGCGATGTCCGACAGCCGCTCGCTGTGTTGGCATAGATTAGAGAGCTGGTCTCTGAGCACAACCAGACTGCAGAGCTGGAGATACTGCAGCCTTTCCCCCAGATTAGACCATTCTGATGTTCTGCCAGTTCTGAGGGGCGTGGGAAGCAGGTGGCTCTGATTTTGACTGCGTTGATGGATCTACAGTGCACAATCTCCGCACAATATTTGCTGTATTACATCATTTGGATCCAGAGATTCCGGCGGTTGCTGTGCTTCTCGACACAGCAAAAGCCTTCGACTCGCTCCAATGGGGCTATATGTTTGTGGTGCTGCGACGGATAGGCATGCCTCCTTTTTTTGTAAAATGGATACAAACATTAAACACCAACCCGGTAGCACGGGTGCGAGTGAATGGATGTGACTGCTTTGGAATTTGTAGGGGCACACAACAGGGCTGCCCATTGTCCCCAATGCTATTTCCCCTTGCATTGGAGACATTGGCATGTAAGATAAGGCAGAAGCACTCAGAGGCCGCACTGGGGTTTCCGCAGCGCCCATGAGTCATTTTGCTCTATGTGGATGACATGTTATTATATGTTAGGGATCCAGTAAACACAACTTTCCCCCCACTGCGGGAATACGTTCTATTTGAAATACAATCTGGGCTGGGGATAAATTGGGCGAAGTCCATAATCTTTCCACTGACTGTACTCGTGGGGTGGTGTCAGATTACCCATTGGTCTGGTCGGCTAACCCGGGTGAAATATTTGAGGGTATGGGTGCATAAAGACCTGGAGCTTGTGTTAATGATTAATTATGGGCAGGCCGTCAATGTAATTACTGAACAAATTTCACGTTGGAGGCGTCTGCCATTGTTGCTTGCAAATAGAATCACTATCGTGAAAATGACAGTGCTTCCCAGGTTGCTGTATGTTTTTACCAATATACCAATTAAGCTAAATATCCCCATTTTTTTACCATTAGAAACTTGGTTATTGTTGCTAATTTGGGCTGGCAAGCAGCCTAGGTGCAGCTGGAGCACGCTGACATTACCCTTCGAAAGAGGTAGCTTTAAGGCACCAGATATACATTTATATTACCTCGGTGTCCAGGCGCAGTTTGTGCACTATTGGCTGTTTTCCGCAGAAATACATTCCGCATTTAGCGGTGGGAGTGGATGTTGTGCATCCAATGCCATTGCCAGCTAGGATTCTCCATAGTAGTACTAGTGGTAAAAGTAGGGAAAGTAATCCAGTTGATTGCACCGTATGGGCATGGAACGCCTTAGCGGGCAGAAAGTACATGTATGCACCAGATATGCCAATTAAGGCACGTCCAGGGATCTCAGTGGTGCAATGTGGGACTCTTAATATTCTTCAAGCAGTGGGGATTACAAAATTGAGAGATATGTTTCGGAACAGAATTTTCCTATCGATGGCAGAGTTTCAAGCTGGGCAACAGTATACACTCATGCAAGGGTTTATATATGCCAGATTGCGGGTGGCGGTGTGCGCTCTGTGGCCTGATTTTCGAAAGGAACCGCAAATGCTGAGGGCATTGCAGACTGTTTTGAGGGGTGGGGAATGCAGGGGATTGATAACTAGAAAATATTCTACATCTCAACGTGAAAATGAATGTGATGATTCCCCAGCATTGGAAAAATGGAATGCCGTTTTAGAGAACCCCATGTCACATGAAAATTGGGAAATGTGCTGTAAATTGACAGGATGTCTAACTGCCAATTGCAATCTGTAAATTATTCATTTTAAATATATACATCAGATATAGTATACGCCTGTTAGGTTGTTTAAATTCGGTCTGCGTGCCGATGCGAGGTGTGGCTGGTGCCGTCAGGATGGTGCGGACCTCTTACACCTGCCATGGTAGTGTCCTGCCATCTTTAAATTTTGGAGTGTGGTGGTAGAAGCAATATCTGAAATGACATCTGATAGTATTGCTTGTGAACCAGAAGTGTGCCTGTTAGGCCTGTTGAATAAAATCGAGCCATGCAATAGACGGATTGTGGCAATAGCTAGACTCATGGCTAAGCGTGTAGTTGCAATGTACTGGAATTCTAAAGCTGTACTGACATTGAGAAAATGGGTTTGCGATCTTGTATATTGTAAGTAAGAACTGAACATGTATGCGGATGAGTTACAGGAGGCCTCTAAGCCTATTTATTTTTGGGCTCCACTTACTGTGTACCTGCTGGCACACCCTGATATGGTTTATATATACGCTGCTATGGGTTTCGCATACTATGAGAAATATTAGACGAACTGTTATGGTATTGTTCTACACTGCTGACTTTATGATGCTTGGCTGTAATATAGGTATATGTTTCTTTTTTTTCCTATACGGTTGGGATAGGGTGAAGGGATAGAGGGAGACGGAGGGTTGTTAGACCAAATAGTGAGGAAAACAATTGCAAAAGTGATCACTGAATCTTATATTGATGTAATTCACTATTGACAATGTATATGACTGTATTATTCGCTGTATGGTGTATTTGTTAACAAACATAATACAAAATAAAAATAAATTGGAGATTTTGGCAATTGAAATTCCCCCTATAAACTTTCTTTCAGGAACAAGTATTCTTGGGACCGCAGGTCCTAATATATGATTTTTGATTTTTCACCGTTAGTTTGAGTTTAACCATAAAGTCATTAAAAGAATCAAGCAAGGTCTGAAGGGCGTTTGCCGTGTGTTCTATTAAAAATGCATTGTCAGTGTATAAAAGGACAGAGACTGAATGAGGCCCAACCCTATGAAGATCTTTGTCAGTTTCAAAAAGACAGAGTCCTGTGCATTAACATAAAATAAAAATAAAAATGGGGCTAAATTGCAACCCTGCCTTACATCATGGCTCAATTTGAATGGTGTGTTGCAATCTCCATTTTGGTTAAAACACACTTTGGTAGTAGTGTCCCAGTGCAAACGCCTGATCAAGTCTAACGGGGGAGCTTCAATTCCTACCTTAGCCCTATTCACCAAGTCAAAAGCACAGGAGAGGTTCATGTAGGCCAGATGTAGCAAACCTCTCCCGGCTTTGACATATTAACCGATCATGAAGAATTGGTTAAAGGATTGTTCCAACATACCCAGGCCTGTTTGAAACCCATATTGGATGGCTGAGAAAAAAGAGTTAGCCTCAGCCCAATCTTCCAACTTTTTAAGGACAACTCAGCCCAGAATCCTAACTGATGCATACAACAAAGAAACAGGGTGGTAGAAACTTCGGACGTCCCCTTTTTTAAAAAAAATGGGCACAATTATTACTTCCCTCCGTGATTTAATTGGTGATCCCCTAATAAAAGCCTGAAACACATTTGTCAATAGAGGGGCCAAAATAGTAGGGTTGTACCTGAATAAATCATTGGGGATGCCATAAGGGCCTGGTGATTTTCCGGATGGTGATCTTAAAATGGTCCTGGCAATGTCAACAACAGAGATGGTAGTTTGTAGTTAATAAATACACAGGAGATTTGGTACAGGAACATAATTACAAGTGCAACCTCTGTTAGCCATGACACAGAAACAATATGCTTAACTTAGAGACAATGTGTAAAGTATTTATGCAGTACTGATGAAATAATAAAAACCAAACGCAAAACAATAAATTCTTAAAATGTATTGGATTCATAGAGTAAAATGAATTATTCCAATTTACAAATTACAAAAATCCAATGAGAGAAACCGGAGGCAGGAATTCTTGAATGTTAAGGTGGAAATATCAGCAAGAAGCACAAAGTACAAATTATAGTCAATGATCGTGGTAGATTAAAGCACAATTTGGCTCTGACCACAATGAAGCACTCGTCAGATACACTGACAAGGTTTGTCCTTGTTGTAGATTTTACCTAATAACTTTAGTTCTTTGTGTCCCAACCCTCCACAGGAGTATACTTCTAAAGTACCCAGGATGTCAGGGAAGGCACTTAGAGACTCACAGTGTGTCTGGCAGAGGCCAAACAGCATCGGTCAGTCCAGGCCCAGCTGTCACTGGTCAGCTGGGAAGTTGCAGTAAAAGGAATCTTGTAGCTTTTTGTAACATTGTGAACTCCATTGTAATGGAAGGTCAGCCTTATGACCCTTGGAGTCCGCTTCTTTGTCCTAAGTACAAGACAGACAGCAGGTCCAGTCTTCAGGATTTTTCTCATGTCACAGACAACATGTCTTGTCTTCTTCTGATCTTCCTCAGGTCTAGAAGTGATCTAAAGTTGGTGCCTGGAGGTGCCAAATTTATGCCTGGTATGAGCTGAAATGTTCCTGCTGCTAACCCTACCCACTTTACCTATTTTCAAGATGGCTGAAGCATTCAGCCACACTAAACTTTGGATCTAAGGGATGGGGTGTATGTCAGAGGTGCTCTATGGTATTTCTGGTGTCCTTCCATATCTAGTAGGCCTGCAGTACTGATAGTGTCACCACTTAGGCAGCCCTATAAACATGTCTCCAACATGAAGTTCCAGCAAACCAACTGTTTGCGCTATAGCATCAACTGCTCATGGACACTACCAACGTTAAGTGCCAGCAAGGACGGTGCATGACGGCATCAGATACTTTGTGCTACAGCTACGGCAACGATGCCCAGCCTGCTATTCATGCTACTGTGATGGGTTCCCACGACACTCTCCTTACTGCTCGCGACCCCTTCCACTGCCAATGGAACTCGTTGTGCTGGACTTGAACGTAACAAGTTCAGTGGGACTAACCTGGCCCCTACATCCAGCTCATGTTTCATCCCACTTGGCCTAAATTTGTGACTTTCACCTGGTCTGGCATGACTAGCTAGCCACCATTGGTACTTTGGGCTTTTTGGTGATATTTTCTCCTAAATGTTAAAAGTTTTATCTGTCCGGTTCTACTACATGAATTTCTGTCATTTTGCTGTCAAAATATTTATTAATTGCAACACAATTTTTCTAAATTGGCGTGGACTTTTTCTAGTATGGTGCTTTTACTTTATTACTGTTTCAAGTGCTGCATAAATACTTAACACAATGCCTCTAAGTTAAGCCTGACTGCTCTGTGCCAAGTCACCAGAGTGTTGAGCACAGGTTAATTTGGGGCTTGCTTGTGACTTGTTATTGTTATTGTTATTGTTATTATGGATTTATATCGCGCCCAATCACCTACAGGTCTCTAGGCGCGCGGAAAACGATGGTAACAGACAATAAACTCGGCACACACAGAATGAGAGGCACTTTTTGGTCTAATTTACACCCAGGGTTCTTTTAAACAGCAATGTTTTTAGCGTCCTTCTAAATCGCAGAAGATTCCCCTCCCTGCGTATCACCTCAGGCAGTGTGTTCCATAGCTGAGGGACTAATACAGAGAAGGCTCTTCCTCCCTTAGTTACAAGTTTGTAATGGGGGCAGACCAAAAGCTGAGAGTCTGAGGATCTAAGTGTTCTCACTGGACTGTACACCTCCAGACGCTCAGTGATGTAAGCTGGTGCCTGACCATAGATTGCCTTATGAGCTGTGCATAAGTTTTTGAATTCCATGCGCTCTTTAATGGGGAGCCAATGCAAGCTGTGTAACAGGGGAGAGGCCTTAGTTCTCCTTGGGAGTCTAAAAATTAGTCGTGCAGCATCATTCATCACGACCTGCAGCCTGTTAGTAAGAGTTTTGGGTAGGCCAAGGTAGAGAGCGTTTCCGTAGTCTATCCTTGAGATGACGGTTGCTGCTACAATTGAACACATCATTGACTGGGAGAGGACCGGGGTTAACTTTCGTAGCTGTCGGATGATGTTTGTACAGCTCCCCACCACAGATGAAATTTGACTGGCCATTGACAAGTCGCAATCCAGTTTGATCCCCAAACTCTTTACGTTCATGCTTGGTTTTGGAGCAGGGCCCAACTCAGCTGGCCAATAGAGGTCACTCCAGGGTGAGGCGGTAGAAGGAATCACCAGTACCTCGGTCTTGTCTGGATTGATCTTTAATAGGTTTCCAGTCATCCATTGCACAGTATACCTCAATATGTTCTGAGCATTGAGTTGTGCGGTACTTGAATTATCGACACTCAGCAACAGCTGAGTGTCGTCCGCGTAGTTAAAGACTCTGCAGCCCCTGCTGGCCAGTGATGCAATCAGCGGTTGTAGGTAGATATTAAATAACAGTGGGGATAGGGCAGAGCCCTGTGGCACCCCACATTCCAGGGTCCCCACCTCAGATGTGTGTTCCCCCAGTTGTATCCTTTGCGTTCTTCCCAAAAGGAAGGATTGCAACCACTTAAAGGCCAGACCTTTAATCCCAAAGTCTCTCAATCTCTCCAAAAGCAAGGCATGACTGACCGTATCGAACGCCGCAGATTGATCTAACAGAATCAGGGCGCTCAGTTTCTTATGGTCAGCCATGCCTCTTAATTCATCCAGCACCGAGAGCATCACCAACTCGGTGCTGTGATGAGCTCGAAATCCTGCCTGCCGCTCATGGAGTAGATGGTGAGATTCCAGATACAGGGACAGGGATTTTAATACATGTTGTTCAAGTATTTTGGAGAGGAAAGGCAGTTGGGAAATAGGCCTGTAGTTCTTTAGCACTGCAGGATCCGCACCGGGTTTCTTCAGTAGTGGCCTTACACGTGCCTCCTTGAATTCCACCGGTATATACCCTGTTTCCAGAGATCTATTGAGGAGAGACATGATACATTTCTCCAATAGAGGACGGGCTACACGAAATACGCTGGGTGGGCACGGATCTGCTGGAGAGCCAGATTTAGTTTTTCCCATCAGTTTCTCCAGACTCAACTCATCCAGCTCTGGAAATGCTGTAATAGTACAGCCAGCTAGATTATGCGAGGTTGAAGTTGTGGCAGTTCCGTTTAACAACCCACTCTTTATTTCCGTGATAATGGCCTTCACTTTTTCTAAAAAGTACGCCTGAAAGGAGTTACAGTCTATAGGGGACTTGGAATTGTCAGATTTTTTGCTTAGCTCTGACAGGATTTTAAAAGTCTCTTTCTGAATGTTGGCTGCCTTGTTTAGCCGGGACTCATAATATTCCGCTTTAGCTAGAGCGGTAAGCTTTTTATAAGAATTAAGGGAGGCTTTGTAGAGGTTTCTAGCTGTGTCTTGCTTGGTTTTCCTCCAACCCCTTTCCAAGGCTCTGAGCTTTCTTTTATGTTCCCTTAGTAAAGGCGTGAACCAAGGAGCCCCCTTACCAGCACCCCTTATCAGCTGTGATTTTACTGGCGCTATTTGGTCAATGGCCTGGGCCAGGCTCTGTATTAGACCCGTATATTCTTGGTCCAGGCTACGTTCCAAATCTGAGGATTGATTCAATGGCAGTAGTACCTTAGTTAAGGCCATTAAATCAACCTCAGTCCAATTACGGGTACTCTTGGTTTCTGATGATGTAGTATGTATATGGCCATCAATGGGTATCTTACAAGAGACTAGATGGTGATCTGACCATATACAATGAGTAACATCTTTAAGAGTGACATTTGTGTCTGTCGTCCACACAAGGTCAAGAATATGGCCTTTAATGTGTGTGGGAGTGTCGACAAGTTGTGTAAAACTTCACCCTGGCAGGGATTGTGGAAGCTGCTTGAGTCGGTTTTCACCGTCTCAACCAACCAACCAATTTCTCACAGGTTTATTGTTTTTATTCATCTTCAGTATATCACAATCCTGTATCCAGTGTTTGTATAAGACAAAACACTTAACTAATACCTTACATGACAATACATTAAGGTGGTTCTGAGTACATTGCAAATTAATATGATATGTATATGTGGATCTCAAGTGTGAATCACTCTAATGGTGTTCAAGTGTCTATGGGTTACAATCTTGTGCAGGATATCATAACACTGTGGTATCAGGAGGATAATCAAAACATTACTTAGGCCTTTCCATCATGTGACACATTGTGTATGTCTCATTTGTTTCTGTGCATAGAATAGTGTTGAGAGGGGTGTATTACAGATTCAATGGGGCATCAAGAAATCATTAATGTATGCATTCTTGAAGACCCAAAGACTCTGGCAAACTACAGACTGATCTTCTTGCTTCCCTATACTGCTACATTTCTGGAAAGACTCATCAACAAATGACTGGCCAATGACTAGCCAATCAACTCTCAACCACTCTCAATCCGGGTGAGGCCCAACCACAGCACTGAGACCGACCTCACTGCCACAACAAATAACATCCACCTGATCCTTGATAGAGGAGACACCGCAACTGCGTTTGACACTGTCTCCCAACGCATACTCATCCATCACCTCCACAAAGTTGATATACAATGACCCACTCTCCAATGGCTGAGCTCCTTCATCACTGGATGTACCCAGTCATCAGCCTGGTCTCGTACACCTATGCTGTCAGCTGCCTAATCTGAGGAGTCCTAAAGAATCACCACTAGCTCCATGCTGTTCAACGCCTATATGGCACCTCTCACTAACATTATTTAAACTAGAGATAGTCATGACTGGCATAATTCTCTCTAGCATAATAACTTACAATTACAGCACAATTACTTATAACTATGCATAATTATGTGAGAAGTGTAATCCAGCATTTAGCACTGTATTCTTAGTGCAAAATGCACACTTCCATAAAAAATGGGCCGGAGTATACATCTTGCGTTAAGAAAATCGCATCTCATGCTAAAGGACATGTACAGCAGTAGATAGCAGCCACTCACTCTCTCTTAGTTTATTTTTTCTTTGCTCCTGTGGTAAGATTTTTGCTTCAAATTACTCTTAATTACTCAAACTGATATAATCACCTAATTTCTGTAATTTCGCATCACAAGAATAATGCTTAATTACTGAAATTACTTTGAGTACTCCGGGGTAGTTAAAATTTCACTTAGGACGAATTGCCCCAGGACGAATTACCACACCATGCAGGAACATGCTGCAAGCACTGTCATGGTGGCCTCTCTGCAGTTAAGGCTCAGTTATGAGCCTTGTACAGCCACCATAATGAGACGTCTGCAGCACCACCTGCCTGCCGTGGATTACAGTTGTAAGCCAGCGGGCGAGCGCTAGATGGGCTTTGCAGTCCTCCTGTTGGCACAGCAGAGGCAGGCCGACAGGATGACTGCCAAACTCATAATACAGCCCTAAATATAGTGCATACCGGGGCTCAGGAATGGGAATAGGGTGTGGCCAGAATCCTTACCCTGCACCTGCTGAGCATGATGTAAAGTCATTCTCAGGGTGACTGACTACGCACGCTCGGTGCTCAAATCCCATTGTGCATGGCCAAAGGCAATGCAGAGTATGTTTTGCTGTACAAGTCTTGGAAATGGGAAAGTATGTGCATATGCAGACTTGATTTAGTCAAAGGCTACGGCAAAGCATAAATTGCCACAAATTAAATTCTGTGGAGGCCCCTGATCAACAACCGTCATCACACTTATAAACCAGTTCTCTAATATTACCATGCAGGATATATTTTAAAATGTTATGAAGATTCTTTTTTTTCCTTTTTTTATAACTTTATTTATAGTTTGTAAGAGATAGTCAATAAAAAACATAGTTAGGACATTTCCACGGTTCACCTGAAACAGTCTAGTGTGCCAAATAACAGAATACATGATGATTACAATGCAGTTGTACATTCAAATCATACAGTGTGGCAACAATGGGCAACAATGGACGATGGTCAGTGAAGAGTACTAGCAAACGGTGTACAGCTACCTAAATGAGAACATGCGATAGCTCGGCCTAATGCTGATATACACCTCGTGGGTCTGTGAGAGTGTAGTGCACATGTACCATCACACCTGTGAAGTGGAAGTAGGAGGACTGACCGCTGTGTTAATGAAATCATCCCCGCTAAGGGAGCTGTCCCTAAGGTGAAGACAATTCGCAAAGGGCGTCCAGATGTCCTTGGGGCGGGATGCAGTAGGCATGAGGTCCCAGTAATTAGCGAACTTCTCCTGACAATAGGCCACATCTTGTATCCAAGTTTTCACTCTCGAACCTGTCAGGGACCCCCAGTGAATAGCCAGGCGGCGCCGGTCAAGTATTATAAGCATGACAGTTAAGCGGCGATGTTCTGTTTTAGACTGCGCCACATAGCCCAGTAACATAACCACTGGAGAGCATTCGATTGGCTGGCCAGTAACAGCCTGAATCGTGTCTGACACCTCCCCCCAATACTGGGAGACAGCAGGACATTCCCATGCTACATGCAGAAAGGCAGCCCTCTCCCGCCGACACCTCCAGCAACTTGAGAAGGCTCTGAGGTTCAATTTAAATAGTGATTGGTTGGCGCGCTTCTTAAATGTTGGCAACTACCCGCGTCTCTGCTTATTGATATTGACTCTCGGAGAACAGCGACCATACTGGGTGGGCGGCACGTGTCAGAACATAGATATTTATTGGGGATTGTATCCTTACGTTTGTGATTATTAAATCACCGAGATATTCACGTATTGGATGTGTGCCTTACATTAATTAAGGTTTTGTTCGCGGGTCTGATTTGTACCCGAACACCTTTTGAATTAAGGAGTTTCACTCCATGTCCTGATGGCCTTTCCTGTGATTACCATTTGAAAGTGCATAATTTTATAGAATCACTTGTATTTATGAGACTGAATAGATGACCGGATTCTTGATATATTGCTGCAAAAAGACCTATTTACCCTAGTTTGGTCTGTCTGAAAATACTGTTAGCAAGCCCTGATGAAGTTCCCAAGGCACTAGGGAACGAAACGCGTTGGCTGTGTGCCTGTGTTTTATCAATCATCTTCAAATAAAAAGAAGAAAAGTTATCTGAAGCACAAGTTTTGGTCTTGTATGACTCTTGATAGAGTGCACCTTCCTTTCTTTGTGGACTTTTATGTTAAACTAGTATCTTTCAACAGCAGATACTGGGAGATGTTGCACTCATTTTGATATATATGATTAATGGAATTTAAGTGCTTGACCAAGGTCAGCTGTTGGTTGCTTTGTTGTTATTTTCAATTTAAATAGTTGTAGGGGAGTACGATAATATCGGTGGAGAAACTTAAAGTGTATTAGCCTCAATTTATAGTTTGGAGAAAGGTGTCTCATTTGTGTGCAACAAAAAGCCCAACGGTCGTCTGAAAGCTGATCTGGGAGGTCCAATTGCCATTGCCTGAGCGCCCACGGATCAGCCCACGGTGTGTAGGATTGCGTGTACGAATAAAGTCTGGTAACCAGTTTCTTCGAGGACGGTGAAGTGAGCAGATTCACTAATGAGTGGAATGTAGGGGGGGGGTGGAAAAGTGGGATGCCGTGACTTACAGGCGGCTTGGAGCTAGTGTAATGACAGCTGCTCTAAGAATGGAGCGGGCCCCTCCATTTGTTCGGTTGTCTGGTCAAGGAATGTATCATTTGGATAAAGGTCCCCCATTGTTTTGAGTCCCATATCCTGTGCCCTAGCTATGGCGCCCTTGTCTTGCAAGAAAAGAAAATGTGGGTGCTGTGCAATCGGTATAGTGGGTGCATGGAGCAGGGGCACCTGTGCCCGTTTTCTTAAGCCCTCCCAGGCCCATCTCACCGTTTCAACAGTATTAATTTTGCTAGGAGTCCTGCAGTAGGGATGATATAAGGCCATATGTAGTGGGATCGGATGAGCAATATCTCTCTCGGTTGCCACATGGGGTTGAAAGGGAACAGGGTAGATTCAGTGGTGCAGGAACTGGGCCTGTGCGCTCAGGGTGTACAATTCGAAATCTGGAGCACCCAACCCTCCCTTGGACAGTGGTCATGTTAGCAGGTCCCAGCTTACCCTGGGTTGGCCACCGGCCCAGACCATAGCAATCGCCGCAGAACGTAACTGTTTGAAGAAGGCCTGTGTGAGAGGCCAAGGAATATTCACAAATAAATATAAGAAATTAGGGTGGACAATCATCTTTAGGATGGCTATTCTGCTGGCCAGTGATAGCGGCAGGGCAGACCAGAACCTAATCCGATCTGTGAACCAGTAATGCAATTTCCCAAAATTGAGGGACCAGAGAATTTGAATATCTCTACTGAGCCATATTCCCAAGTACTTTACTGAGTCCTCTGCCCACATCAATGGGAAATCAAGAATTCGATCTATTGGGGCATCTGTGAAGGGCAGAATGGAAGATTTTTTCCAATTAATGGTGATTCCAGAGAGACCTCCGAACTGAAGCATCTCACTCAACAGCGGATTAAGGTTTTCATAAGGTCGCCTGACATATAAGGTGATGTCGTCAGCATACATAGATATGGTGAGATTACGGTCAGTGAAAACCAAGCCCCGCGCTTGATGATGCTGACGAATCCGAGCTGCCAGTGGCTCCATTGCAATAGCAAATAGCAGGGGGGAGAGAGGGCAGCCCTGACGCGTACCACGGGAAATTGGGAAAGCGTCTGATATGAGTCCATTCACAAGTAGGCGGGCAGTGGGCTTCATATAAAGCAGCTTGATTATTTTAATAAAAGTAGGGCTGAATCACAGTCG
Source organism: Triturus cristatus (assembly GCF_964204655.1). Taxonomy (NCBI): domain Eukaryota; kingdom Metazoa; phylum Chordata; class Amphibia; order Caudata; family Salamandridae; genus Triturus; species Triturus cristatus. Next base: position 391,280,093 of record NC_140584.1, read on the forward strand.
TGGCAATATAGTAAAAAGGTATGACCATTCTAAGGAATCAAATGCCTTAGTTGCATCTAAAAAAACGGCAACGGCTGGAAGCTTGGGATCAATTTGATGGAGGATGGAGGACGGAGAAGAATGTTCTCAAATTGTGTGCAGTTGACCGTCCCGGAATAAAAACAGATTGGTCCAGTCTGGCGATTAAGGGACATTAGGGGTAGCAGCCTGTAGGCGAGGAGTTGGCAATGAGTTTCGCCAGTATTTTCGTGTCTACATTGATCAGTGATAGAGGTCTGTACAAGTCACATCGCGTTGGAGATTTGTCCAGCTTCAGTAAGTTGATAATAACGGCCTCTCGCATCGATGGGGGTAGAACCTCTGCCTCTAATGATTCCTGATAGACATCAAGAAGGCGGGGGGCAAGCGCCTCTGCATAAGTTTTGTAAAAAAGCGTGGTAAGGCCGTCTAGTCCCGGAGCCTTTCCTGAGGGAAGACTAAGAATAACTTGTACTATATCCTCTACAGTAAAGAGAATGTCAAGGTATTCCCTATGAACAGGACTCAACCATAAGAGCTCCAGGGAATCTAGATAGTCCATGAGATCAGGAGAGACTGATTTCTGCGTGGCCGTATAAAGGGTTGAGTAAAAAGCAGTTATGTGAACATGAGTATCTGTTTGACCATGAATAGGCGGAGCATCTGCATCCACTAATTTGGAAATATAAGTAGGTGCAGTGTGCTGTTTCAGTAGATTTGCAAGGGTCCTACCTGGCCTATCCCCCTCCCCATACCCCCTGGCCCTCGCCTCCTTGCCCAAAAATCTGGATTCTCTTTCGGCCTCTACCTCGAATTCGGATATGGTGCTGCGAATTGAAGCTAAAATTGTCATGTCGTTAGTTGAATAGAATTGGCTTACGAGGTCCTTGATGTTTTGCTCAAGTTTTGTCAAAGTGGTGAATATAGAACCAAGGACGCCCGCGCCACGTATAACGACCTTAAAGGCCTCCCAGAGGGTGGAGGCAGAGTCTACAGAGCCTTCACTAGTGCTAAAATAATGTTGAATTTCTTGGGCAATCTCTTCTTTAAACCCAGAGTCCAGAAGAGCATGTGGGGGGAGTCACCAGTTAAAGGCACAAGGCAGTGTGCTGGGAATGCGCCACTGTAACATTACGGGCGCGTGGTCAGAGAGAGTTTGTGGCATATGTCGGACCTCCAGCGTCCATGACATCACATTTGCTGTGAGCAACCAATAGTCCAGACGAGACCAAGCGTGGTGGTAGGAGGTTATGCCGGTACCCTCCCTGAGGAGTGGGTGAAGTGTGCACCAAGCATCTAAAAACCCGTGTTCTAGGATTATAGTGTTTAGTAGTTGCGTGGCTTTGAGATGTGGGTTACGGGTGACACCCTCCCTATCCAGAGTGTTGTCAAGTACCGCATTGTAGTCTCCCCCCCAGACGACCGTATCACACCCCATGATCACAATTTTCGCCCAGATGTCTAAAAAATACTGCGGGTCATCCGTGTTGGGCCCATATATGGCCACCAAAGTAATCCATGTGGATAAGAGACTACCTGCAACCAGAACATACCGTCCCTCCGCTTCTATGGTAGTGTCAAAGGTGATCCAACCCAGTCCTCGTCGGATTAAAATAGCTACCCCCCTTGCGTAGTTTGAATACAGGGTGGAGTAATCTTCCCCCCAGAATTTGTGGAGCTGCTTGAGGTCACTACCACAGCATAAGTGAGTCTCTTGCAGAAAACACATGTCAATATGATGTCTACGTAAGTATGAGTGCACTTGTCGTGTCTTTTTGAAATCATTGAGCCCACGTATGTTCCAAGTTAAGAAGTTAGTAACCCACATGGGAAGTGGTATACAAAGTCGACGGTGGAATATGCAATAGATAACATGCTAGTGACGATAAATTGCTTCTCTCAGAAGCGCTGCTACCGTGCCGACACCAAGTGCCCTTCATGTCCTATAAGTGTAACATAAACCAACAATAGCCATCTCTTATTTTGTGAACCCTCGATCCCCAACTCCCACCCACTACAACCTCCCAATCAGGTCGAGAATGTGTGCCCTCCCCCCACGAAGCCCCTCAAAACCCAATTTGAAACGTAAACTCATGGGAGATCTCCCTGTGGGGACTAGGAACAACGGCAGCCCCTCACCAGTCGGCAGGGTGGCCAGGCTAAGAGTAGCATAAATCAAAAGGAACAAGCCTACTTGTCACGAGTGTAGGAAGAACAAGAGCATGACTAATATTGGGATCCTGAACAAATTACAGAGCCCTTCACAACAATTATTTGCTAATACAGAGAAGTACAGGTAACCAACGGATTCAGATTGGCTCTAGGAAAAAACAGAGCGAAGGTATACGTAGTATTAAGTGCAGCTTGGTGGGAACATGCTATTCTAATCATTATCATTTAGAGTCAGTAATGTGCTCTTGTTTCGTGGAGAGGCATGCTGCAATTTCCGTGAACCAAGGTGTTTTGCGAACTTCAGTGCCGATTTAGCATCTGTAAAATAGTGCGCTTGTCCATCATGCGTGATCTTCAATTTGGCTGGACAGAGCATCGCATATGGGATCGAGGAGGACTGCAAATACGTTTCGCCGGAAGAAATTCTCTACGTGTGGCCTGTACAGTGGGGGTATAGTCTGGGGAAAAGGATAGGGTATTACCCTGATAGGTGATGGGACTCCTCGCTCTAGCCTTCTTCAGTATTGCATCTCTGTCAGCATAGTTGATTAAGTGCGCTAATATTGGTCTCAGTGGGGCACCAGGCACCGGTCTTGGTCCCAGCGAACGATGTGCGTGCTCGACGGTCATAATGGGTGAGAGGACCGAGCCAAACAGTTCTTGCAGGAGATTGGTTATATAAGATTCCATTTTCGAGATGGCCATCGACTCCGGCAAGCCAATGAGTCTAAGGTTATTTCGGCGGGAACAAGCTTCCAAGTCCTCGTTCTTTGCTCTGATGACATCCAGGATTCTCTCCATATTTAAGATCTGCGATTTGGACTCAGAGTGTGAGTCCTGTGTATCTGAGAGCTTGTTTTCAAGGCGGTCTAGGCGGGTTTCATGAGTGTCGACTGTTTTTTTTACTGCATCCAAACTGGACGTCAGAGAGTCAATCTTCCCATCTATGGTTTTTAAGCTGGAACGCACTTCTAGCAGTATGGTGCGCAGGTCTTCCACCGAGAAATCAGCATTGTCTGGCAGGTCCGGGGTCGCACCCTACTCGGATGGATGATCCGTTGCGCACGTCAGGCGCTTAGCCTCAAAGGGGATCTTTGGTTGTTTGGCATCCGTCTTTCCCATATTGGCGTACAGTCAGTGGTCAAGAGCAGAGCGTGTCAAGCCCCCCACACAAAAGTAGAATAGGCCTAAATGGGGTATCAAGTATGTAGCCATAAGACACCTGTGCACAGTGCCCATGCCCAAACCGCTCAACAGAAGGAATCAGGTCACCAGTTGGCGCTGCAGGTAATGGTGGGCAACTGAGGCACACAGTGTTCAAAGCGTCTTCGCCCGCCAGCCCACATGGGCCCCAGGTGGAAGGGCACAGGACAGGTAGTCTGCAGAACTCCCCAGCTGTGACAATGGTGACTCCCAACAGCACCTCCCCACCTCAGGCGCAAAAGGATGCGGCAGCAGCAAGCAAATCTTTCCACTCACGATACCTCAAGTGCGGGCCTCCTGCACCGCTCATTCGACCAGTCTGCAAGCAGTCCACAGAATGGGAGTTGCAGGGCTTACAGGCCGTGGAGTGAGGCAAGGAAGGCCCCGCCGAGCCGCACAGCGCCCAGCCCCACCCGAATGTCAAAGACACGGGAGGACCGGAACTGCCGACGGTCCCCCGCTGCCCCACCACACCCCCCACCACGAACCCGCCCACCTACCACCTCAAGCAAATGACCAGTAGGGACCCCCCACCCGTTATCACCAGTCCGCCCCTTAGCCTCGCCGCCCAGACGGCAAACAATGTCAGCTTGGCATGGGCCCAGCAGTGCTGGACCAGTCCTCGACCAATCAGGGGACGTAGGCCACCCCACCTACCTCATAAGCTTGTCACTCCGCTATATCGCCTACATCCAACAGGGCCTCGTAGCAGATCGGGACTGCTCCAGGTGTCCGTAGGTTCCACCTCACATGGATCGCAGCAGGCCCGGGTCTGCGTCCTAGCCTCAGACCTCAGGGGATACAGCGCTTCCCGCGTGGGCCGCTCAGACGCTTCATTTTCCAGCTATCTTGCAGCTCCCTCCAGGCAGGCCCCCTCAGCAGGGTTTGTCTCAGGATCCTCGGCGATCGAGCCACTCGGCAGCCGCAGGGCAGATGGTGGTCAGATCCACTCTGGTAGCACCACAGGCATGGGTAGGCCCCAGGCAGGCCCCAAGTGCCAGGTCCCATCCGTCGCAGCACCGCCAGCCCCCGGGCGCCCCGACTAGGCTAGACCGCAGTAGAAAGCTCCAATGCCAGCAGCCCGGATTACCAGCAGCACCACATAGACAGTCGCCCACCTCGAAACTCCATCTGAGGGCCCCCTCCGCTTAGGCTATGCCGCAGCCGCGAACGGACCGCGTCCATTTCCAGCAGTCACGCGGTCACGGCTCCGCTCCAACAGTTAAGTAGCTTCCCGGCATCAGACAGGTTTAAAACTTCTTCCAACTCCTCAAGCCTTGATGCGCCAGCATTGCCAGCATTTGAAGGGATGTAAAGTAGGCTTGAAATATGATAATGATAGGATGAACGAGCCTGGCCTGCAGAGCCCCTTCTACAGGCGGCCATCTTACAGCGCGTCATAGCCATGCCCCCCTGTTATGTTATGAGGATTCTTGATGACTTTTTCCACATTGGAAAATTAGGATTTAAATGTTTGGTATTTACCAGTAGTCATAGAAATATGGTTTCTACTTTATATATTGTGTAGATGTTAATGGAGCCTAATAATAATAATAACAATGACCACAACAACAAAAAGAATAATAATAGCAATAATAATAATAATAACAAGTATTATTATCGCTAGTATTATTATTATTATTATTATTACTATTGTCATTATTATTCACCTTTTTATTATTGTTCGTATTTGTATTGTTATTATTATTACAATATATAAAAAGAAATATCTGAATACAAGTAAAAATACATTTACATATTAATATTGAATGTTATGTAGGGCCTAAGAATGCTGCTTTGCCATGAATGAGCACTAGAAAAATATGTGTATTCAAGAAGAAAAATATCCGCTTTGATGGAGCCCAGTCTCATGAATTGTATGTCACACACATGTATCAACAGGGAGTGCTTATCTCGCTGAACCATATTGCCGATGAGCTGTTTGTTGCATTGGTAAATATTAAACTTGCAATCCAATAAAACTTTTTTGGTCTGTCCTATAGAATGCAGTTCATGTGATGCTTGACCTATGCATGAATTGTGCGGTAAACAAAGAATTTGTACTCAGACCTTGTATAGCATCGTCAGCGATAAGAATAGCTCAGTCAGGAGTACTTGCTGGAGCTCAGAGATGCATATAAGCTTACAAAAACTTTCATTCCAGGCAGTTTGAATGGACCTGACCTGTACTGTAATATTTAGTGAATACATCACATTAAAACAAAGCGACCAACAGAAATCCTCACACTCTCTACACTGAACTACTGGAAAGCAGTGGCGGTTGGCGACATTTGAAAGTGGTGTAGCATAAAATTATTGTCATACTGCACCGCAGCGAGCGAGCGTAGAGAACGAGTCCAAACAACCTAAGGGGGTGAACATTTTGAAAAAAGAGTGGACAAATGGTGCATTTTCAAGCAAATTTGAGAAAGCAAGAAGGTTAATAAAGCAATTGTGAAAGTGCAGTTATTACATTAATAAAGAGATGTCATATAACATAGGGAGCTGCTTATTCAGTATAACCACAGAGCTTCATAAGAGACTTCGAGATACAATGCATTGCTGAGTAATATCAAAGGAAGCATATTTTTATTAGCCACAGTTCTGTACCCAGACTCCAAGAGGCAATATGGAAACATGAAAATCATGAAAAAGAATCAAGGTGCTGAAAAATAGCCTTGAACATAAGCTTCCCAGCCCAGGTCATGAGCTCAGCCGCACCCACATGTTTAACAGGCATACCTGCCTTGCCCAGGGAACTGGAAACCAAACACAGGGGAGTATTACATGTTTAACACGCCAGAAATCAGCTCCCCACCTTCAGGCTTCATGCTGAACAAATCAAACATTCACCCACAGTCACAGATCTCGGTTAAATCCGTTTTTTTGCATGCCAGAACGTTTATGATCTGGAACAGGCCAATTTCACAAAACATAACACATCCCTTGCCACCTGCCTTACAGGTTAAACATATGGCTCACTATACATCATTGCATATCGAAAAACCAGCCTGAAAAACACAATGACAAGGCAAAATTACAAATTATATGGAGAGAAAAGCTCAATCTTGCTTATAATAGGTGCACATGACAACAGTAATCGCCATATCCGGTTGCTGATACCTGCTCTAGAAAGTAGACTAGGTGCCAAGGAGATCAAAGAAATTAGCAAAATTCACAAAAAGGATTCATACAGGTAAAACAGATGAATAAAAGTACAAAGAAAACGTGGAAGCAATAAGAAGGTCACCAAACACCAAAAAATCATCTGCAAAAAAAGACCATGCACCATATTTCAATAAAGTAATTGCACATTTTCAGTAACACATAAAAATGCCTTTAACATAGTGAAAGCAGCACTGGGCTTCCACACTGAGAGCCAGCACCCTCCACTGGGGTTTCATTAACTGCTGCCTCCACCCGCCAGTGGCCTAACTCAGGACTGAATCATTAATGCCTGCACTCGCTGACAGGTTCGCTCACTTGCAGGCTCACGCTTTGTGCTCACTCAGTGCCATGCTCACTCACCACTGGGCTCACTCCATATCATGCTCTCTGATTGCACTCGCTCACCAACAGCCTCACTCAACGCTGTCTTCAATCACTGATGTAATCACTCACCAACAGGTTAACTCACTTCCTGGGTCGCACTATGTGTTCACTGTGAGGGTGCGCAATGACGTAATTACCCACTCGAGGTGTGGCCTCTCGTGATTCGTGGGCCCTGCCCTCACACAACAATGGGGTAACGTACAGCATACTGTACATTCTCCCAGAAGACAAACAGCAGTCCTGGCTTTTGTGACCCTCGTGACGTGAGAATTGTTGGCAGCCATGCATTTATAGTTTTCTAAATCTTAGCAAAACGTGGTGACTACTGTGGTGTCTCAGGTGAAAAAGTTAGGATTGTACTAACCAAATGTAAACGATTCGTATTTAAGTATGCGACATGGCCTCCCACGGTATTAAAGTGACCAAATGACTGCATGCCACAAATGATGGGACGCTCCAGTCCTGGGCTTTTATTTCACAAAAATACTGCATTGTGGTTACTTTATTCTGGATTCCTATGAATGACTGTGCCACTGAATTACAAGTGTTTGTAAAAGGAAAGCTCCAAACTGTACCACTGTGTCTTTTGTGAAATGGGGGCCCCTGATTATCTTATATTGGAAGCAACAATGTGCTCGGTTGAAGTAAGTGACATTGTAGGGAGAACTTGTTTCCTTGAAGCCAAACACGAAAGTATTACAAAATACCAAATCCTCCTTATACAAAACTCCACAGCAGCTTTGAACTCTCGTGCTATCACGGCCCTGTAACTCATGAACATGGTATTGTCAGCCACAATTCCTGCACAACCTACAGACCCCCAAAAGCCTCAACAAAATATTGGGCTATACAACGAATGGGCCAGGCAAACAAAACTTAAACAGACGGTAAGCTCACCAAGGCTGCAAAACCCACACTCCCATAAATCCCCTTCAGACTTTGCCTGCTCGCCCAGCCGTCGCAATACTCGCGGGGGGGGGGGTCACACGGGGGTGAGGGGGTTAAAAATAAAGTGAAAACTTACCTGACCGCGAGCCGGGTTTCACGCCCCTCTGCTGTTGCTCCTGGGCCGGGGTCCGCGTTGGCGCCTTTGTGGGTAGCTGGTGGCAACCCCTCTCAGCCAATCCAGACGCTGCTCCAGCAGCGCCAGGATTGGCTTGAGCAGGGACTGTCCCCGCCCATAGGAGACCGGGGGCAGCGGCCACTGGCCACTGGCAACCCTCGTCCTCGATCGCTCTCCTAATGCAGTACTGTTAGTGTTACTGTGAGGTAACTTCACCCAGTACCACGCAATTACAAGCGAAACGTCATGGAATGGGGAATTACTCTATGGGATTTATTTTTCAAGTCATAAAACCACACAGAATTCAACATTTCATGTGAGTTTAGTGTTACAATTAGCGCTCTAGCGTTTAACGCTAGAGCGCGCAATGTGATTACGCAACGCGTACGCCACGTTCGTGGCGTACGCCTGGTTATAAATAATAAAGGGGCGCGGCCTGAGGGTCAGTCACGCGCCGACACCCGTACACAGTGTGGTGTCCCTTACTGCAGCTGCGGCGCGAGCATCGGGGGGTCCACACCAGCGCAAGCGGCCCCCACAACACTGGCGACGAGAGCGGAGATCACACCACATGTGCCCCAGCTGATCGACGCGCTCCGCGGCAGTCCCGCGCGCGCGCACGTGCTCCGGACGGGCCGACTGGAAGGAACAGGCTCAATCTCACGCGGGCGGTGCAGCTGGGCCCCTTTAACCACCGGTGAGTGCACGTGTGCACCAAACACAGCCCATCCTGGCAGATGAACATCCCTGCCACTGAACTATAGACCTCTGTATCCCTGCTGTGTCCTGGCTGGGCCTTGAAGCCCCCTGCCCCAGTTGCCTGCTGCACCCGGGCTGAACCCTTACGCCCTCTGTCAGCACCAAGTGTGGGCATCTCCTGCCACTGCGGCCTCCTCTGCCTGCTGCCGTCCCGCCTGCTGTGCTGTGCCCCAGGGAGCCATGGGGGATGATGAGCGCCCCGCCCAGGCAGTGCCACTGCACCCCGCGTCCGGCGTTCTGCCGCCGTTTAGTGAAGCTGCTGACCCTGCCACGGCCGCCCCACGCTGGCAGACGTGGATTGGCCGACTCAACAACTATTTTGCGGGCACCAGGGAGACGGATGGCACCGTGAAAAGATCCCTACTACTCCACTACGCAGGGGAAGAAGTCTATCTCCTATTCAAGCACCTCCCCAACACAGGGAACGCGGACGACTATGACGCGGCAGTGAGAGCCCTCAATGCGCATTTCGACCCCCAGTTGAACCCAGACTTTGAACACTTCAAGTTGCGCCAAGCGAGACAAAAGGAAGGGGAGTCGGTGGATGCATTCCACGCTCGACTGAGGGTGCTGGCAGACACGCACCTCGTGGGTGATAGAGCCAAGGAGGAGATCAGGGCCCAGATAATATGCGGCATACGCAGCAAAAAGCTACGGACACTCATTCTCCGCCAACCGAACATCCCGATGGCGGACATTCTAGTGCTGGCATGGTCCCATGATCTATCCGACGCCCGCGCGGAGGAGATGGAGATGGCGCTCACAAGAAGCGCCGGATCAGGAGTAACAGTCAAGACAGAGCGGGCCGACGCAATACAGTCGCGTGGAGCTTCCCGCCGGCCGGCGGCAAAGAAGCCTGCAGCCCCGTGCGGGTACTGCGGGTATGATGAGCACGGAGGCAGACCGTGCCCCGCGAAAGGAAAGAGGTGTGACAACTGCGGCGTGATGAACCACTTTGCGTCTGTTTGTCGCAAACGCGCCACGCAACGAGACCGGAGAGGAAAGAGGCCGGAGAAGGCCATGGTGAGACAACTATCCCAGCTGTCGTTGTCCTCTCCCACCAACCCAAGGGGCAAGCAAGCACAGGCCCTGCAGGAAAATGCAACGGAGTCTGATGATGACGAAGGGGAGACATACCTGATTTCATTCACCAGAGCCCTCAAGAGTTCGAGGAGACCACAACCGAGGTGCGACATCCTAGTCGCCGGGTCCCGGATAAACGCAGTGATCGACACAGGGGCGTCAGTCACCGTGATGGGAGTGCAACAATACAATCGCCTCCGACCCAAGCCGGAACTCCGACGGTCAAAAGCCCAGATTTATGCCTACGGGAGTGACACACCCCTGCCGTTGGCAGGAAAGATGACGGTGCCGGTGAAGTCAGATGACGCAGAGATAACGATTGACATACATGTGATCAATCAAGAGGCCGACACCCTCCTCAGCGGGCACGCAGCCGAAGACCTAGGGTTGATCGCATTCCTCCGGAAGGTGCAAGAATCCCAGACGACTACCCTGCTGGACCAGTTTCCAGAGCTGTTCACTGGTCTGGGGAACATCCGACGACCACCAGTCAAGCTCCACATTGACCGGTCGGTTACACCCACAGCGCTAAAACACAGGAGGATTCCCTTCCACCTACGCCCGTTGGTAGAGGAGGAGCTGAAGAGGTTGGAAGAGCAAGGTGTCATAGAGACAGTAACCGGACCCACCCCCTGGGTATCACCCATGGTGATAGCGGAAAAGCCCCGGCAACCAGGCAAGATTCGAGTGTGCATCGACATGAGGCTGCCCAACAAGGCCATCAAAAGGGAGAGGCACATCACACCCACGATGGATGACATAATCGCAGACCTTAACGGAGCACGGTGGTTCTCCAAACTGGACCTCAACGCGGGGTACCACCAACTAACGCTGGCCGAAGAGAGCAGGTATATTACTACATTCAGCACGCACCTGGGGCTACGCAGGTACCGACGCCTCAACTTTGGCATCTCTTCAGCGGCCGAAATATTTCAGAACACTATTAGAGACATCCTGCAGGGGCTACCGGGAGTGCTAAACATCAGTGATGACATACTGATACACGCCACAACCGTGGACGAACACTACCGACGAGTCCGGTCCACATTGATGAGGCTGAGAGAGTTTGGAGTCACGTTGCACAAAGAGAAGTGCCAGTTCTTTCAACAAAGCATCGAGTTCTTCGGATACACGTTTACCAACCATGGCATTCAAGTAGATCCAAGAAAATCCCAGGCCATCAAGAACGCCCCACCACCAACTTCGGCGTCGGAAGTCCGCAGTTTTCTCGGGATGGCCACATACTGTGGGCGGTTCATCCCAAACCTGGCCACCACGGCGGAACCTCTCCGACGCCTCACGAAAGCAGAGGCCCTATGGCGCTGGGGGCAAGAGGAAGAAGACGCCTTCCATGCGATCAAGACCACGCTCCTGGACCAGGCCACCCTGGTATACTTTGATCCGACCAGGAAAACAGAACTGCTTGTCGACGCCAGCCCGGTGGGACTGGGCGCAGTCCTTACGCAAGAGCAAGAACCAGGAACATGGGCCACCCTGGCATACGCCAGCAAGGCGCTCACCCCGACTGAACAGCGGTATTCGCAGATTGAACGCGAGGCACTAGCTATCCGATGGGGTTGCCGGCATTTCCACCTATATGTCTGCGGACACCCGTTTACTGTGGTGACAGACCACGAGCCTTTGGTGCCCCTGTTCAAAGGGACAGCACCCCACCCCCCCCCGAGGATCGAGAGGTGGGCCATCGGCCTACAGCAATACCAGATGGAGGTGACATACCGGCCAGGTGCGAAGAACCCGGCAGACTTTCTGTCACGACACCCGGAAAAGGGGGTGACATCTTCGGGCGGGAAGGAAGAAGAAGAGGAGACCGAGGCACACATCGACCTCTTAGCTGCTCTAACGTGCCCGCGGATACTGACAATCCAAGAGATCATACGTGCTGGGGAGCACGACGCCGTGCTGGCAAGGACACGGGGAGCTCTTCAAAAAGGGTCCTGGGTTGATTTCCTGCACACCGCCAACTCGTGGGCAGATGAGGACAAGAAGGACTTGCAGCAGATGTGGCGAGTGCGGAATGAACTAAGCATGACCCGTGATGGTGTCGTCCTGCGAGAGTCTAGGATCGTCATGCCCACCGCACTACGCCGTCAGGCCACGACAATTGCTCACGAGGGCCACCAAGGGACGGAGAAGATGAAGACACGGATGAGGGCGAAGATATGGTTCCCGGGGCTAGACGACATGGTGGATGAGGTGGTAAGAAGCTGTGCCGCGTGCCAGGTGACGAGCGGCCCGGAACCTCCGGCCCCCATCGTGACAGACGAACCAGGAAGATACCCGTGGGACAAGATTAGTAGAGACTTCGGGAGCCTACCAAACGGAAAAGTGTCGCTGGTGGTCATGGACAACTTCTCGAAGTATCCCATAGTGGAAGTTCTACCGTCTACAGCCTTCATGTTCGTGGGACCAGCGCTGGAGAAAATATTTGCCATGTTCGGGCGGCCCTCGGAGGTGAAGAGTGACAATGGGCCACCCTTCCATGGTCATGAGTTCCGGGAGTTCCTTCAGCGTCAGGGAGTACAACATCGGCGAATCACTCCTCAGTGGCCACAGGCCAACGGAGAAGTAGAGCGTTTCATGAGGACCCTGAATAAAGTAATTCGAATAGCCGGAGTAGAGCAACTAGACCCCGAGAGGGAAATCCAGCGATTCCTGGGAGAATATCGGAGCACGCCCCACTGCTCCACCAAACAAGCCCCGTGGTCTCTCATGCTCAATGGGCCCCGCCGCGATGGGCTACCCACAGTCCCAGGGTGGGTGCCCCCACCGTTCGAAGCGGAGGAGGTTTTCCAAAGACGAGCACACCGCAACCGCCAAGTAAGCCGAGCCAGAGGCAGTCAAGACCGCGACATCAGACCAGGGGACAATGTCCTCGTGAAGGACAGAAGGCCAGGAGGAAAATTCAGACCCCGGTATGAACCAGGCAGTTGGACTGTGGCACAGAGGCGGGGTACAATGGTCACAGCAGAAAGAGGGGCGGAGTCGACCACCAGGAACATCTCGTGGTTCAAACGCATTCCGGAGGCCACCGACCGCGACCAGAGGGGACTGGACGGAGGGGAGGAAGAGATCTCAACCCCAGAGTTGGGACCAGGACTGACGTCCAGTGGGGCCTGCAGCGCCCCAGAGCAGAGCCATCATGCCCCCACGGAAGGTGAAGCCCCGAATAACCACCCACCCAGCTCCGGCACTCGTGCCACTGCCAGGTATGGTCTGAGAGCGAATCCTACGCCCAGCAGCCGCCTTAAAGACTTTGCCTGCCACGCAAGTGAGTGACTATTATGGACACTAGTTTATTTTGTTGTCCAAGTTGGGGAGGGATGTTACAATTAGCGCTCTAGCGTTTAACGCTAGAGCGCGCAATGTGATTACGCAACGCGTACGCCACGTTCGTGGCGTACGCCTGGTTATAAATAATAAAGGGGCGCGGCCTGAGGGTCAGTCACGCGCCGACACCCGTACACAGTGTGGTGTCCCTTACTGCAGCTGCGGCGCGAGCATCGGGAGGTCCACACCAGCGCAAGCGGCCCCCACAACATTTAGCATGTGCATGTACCACCTGCTCCGAGCACGGGATGAAAGTATTTGTTGAAGTTTGTGGGATGGCGGTTGAGAAAGGGAGTGTGGGAATTAGGGGAGGGAAGAAAAAGGGGATTTCTGGGAAGGGAAACAAAAAAACATGATGGATCAGGTTTGGATGCTGCTGGCTGCAGCCAAAACCTTATGCGAATAATCACACAACAAAATCAGTTCTGGTTTTCTCTCAATCTTAAAAACTGGGTGTGGGGAAACCGACCAACTGCAAATTAAGACAAGCAGATTCCCCGAGGTAATTCCACCCCCCCCCCCCCCCCCACGACTGGTAATGATGGCCTTTTAGGTGATTTCCATGGATCATCTGATTGTGGCCATTGTAAAACCGGGGTGTCCAATGTAAGTCTAGAGGGCTGAATCCTGCAAGAGCCACAGCATATATTATGACCATTTGAATGAGCTGAGGAGATTAATCATTTGTAAATTTACCTTACATGGATATCCAAAACTTCTGGTATGCAGCACCCCTAGACCTATTTTGGTGTCCTCTAAGTGAGAAATTAGAAATATTCACATACTGTTGCTCGTATCATTGGCTAAAAAAATGCAATCTCTCGGATGGCTTGGCATTCTCATGCACATGTGAAATAAACAAACTGTGTCAGTGAATGTCTTGCTCAAGCAGTAATGAAAGAGTAGGCTGAAGAGTGACTGACTAATTATAACCATGTTTGAAATCCAAAGACTAGTGCGAACAGCCAATTGTACTGAAATAGCCATATTTCTGGAAGGAACAGGTGTGCGGTGAGTCACTCCACAGTTCTGATCATAGCCCAGTATGAATCATTCTCTGTGTTGTATTTAAGGTATGAGCGCGGCCTTCTATTTTGAAACCAAGGCATTTACAAATGTGGATTTAAATGTGGCAGAAGATACACATGAGTAATTGTGATAACATTAAAAACATCATGGGGGACTTGTCCTCTGCCTTTCAGAAATCAGATTCTGAATACGGGTAGGTGTTTAATACTTAAAAATAGCTACTCTCAGCGGAGGTTCACAGGCATAGCCCTACATTAAAATATGATTTAGCCTAACAATGTGGGTTCCTTGCAAAATTACTTAAAGTTCGTTGACTTTTCATGCTATATGCGTGTACAGCCCGAGCCATTTTTCCACAGTCGCTGGAGTATTTCACATTGATGATTATGCTCCATTTTGTAAGCTTTTTTATAACCATCCAGACTGGAAAAAATTATAATATTGAAATGGCCGCTAAACATGCAGAAGCATATATAGTGGAAACCTTGGGGGGGCAGACCCTGTTGTCTGGCAAGATGGTGGCATTTCATTATAGCGCTGCTCTTGTGAATCAACTTTGGCACCCCCAATGAACCAAAAGAAAAAGTGGTCACCTACCAGAGAGGAGGCACCGGAGGAGGTACCTACCTGAAGTAAAATAAAACCAGGCAGGGGTATGCCCTGCATTGAGTTACATTGCATTAATTAAACAACACATAGTGGCTTTGCATGGCTTTGTAAATGCCAATAATGATTTTGCTAATCAGCTGCAGCACAATCGTTCACAAGGAAGACATTTTAAACAGGGTTTTTTTACTTTAGCAAATATCTATTTTTTTGCACTGACTCGATCAAAGGCCCAAAAGGAGAATGGTACAATCAACCTGTTCAAATTAATTTGCACATTTCAGTGTCTCCTTGATTTTTTAACTGGAGAAAAGTAGCCTCAGAAAAAATATTTTTTTAACACTCACTTCAGCTGAAGTGGGTGATATTTATGTGCAAATACAAAATTCTTAGTAAAAGCATGGACTCACAAAACACAAAATATATTGATACTATTTGCATACTTATAAGGGAAAGTGACTTATATGACCCCAGTGAAGTGACCGTAACCAACATGTGATAAAACACAAGGTGACTGTTTTTTAAAAAAAGGCTGGTTATTGGAATTCCTAAATGTGCATATTAATTTGAACATATTGATTGTATCATTCGCATTTTAGGCATTTGATCGAGTCTTTGCAATAAATTAGATGTTTGCTCAGGTGAAAAAGCCTTGTTTGAAATATGTTCCTTGTGATCAATTGTGCTGAAGCTGTTTAGCTATTAGCCAGTTCACAGGGATGTATGGCTTGCTCTTGTGTTTTGATATAAAGAATGATTTCGCGTCAGAGCTGCTCCACAAATTAACACCACCTGACACAAGTAGTAAATCTGGCCCTTAGTCTCGGAAATAGAAATCAAAAATGCTCAGAGGAGCTAGGCAGGAGGCTGTGGCCGAACAGATCTTTAAAACAGCAAACAGTTGCTGAATGAGGTGCTGGTGAAGCATGACTTTTGGCGGGAAAGCTTTGATAGGGAGACATTTGGTTTGTGGGCGCCAAATTTATGCTTGGCAAAAGCCTGTGGGCGGGAGTGACTCCTACCTCCTCCCAAACCACTAGGGTAAATATTCCCAGGGGTAACCATACCTACAATTAATAGTTTCTTGTGTGGCTTACTTCAAACAATCTCACAGTGCCCTCTCTACCTAAAATTGAGGTGGAAGAATCTTTCTTCCCCTGTGCATCACTCCTGTGCCCACCTTAGAGGTGTCCCTAGGATAATGAGCAGCCCCTCCTCTGTGGTCACTCTAATCCAGTTCGGGTGCCATCTTCTCTCTCACTGGGATTGGTGCCCGCCTGACTTGGAGACGAAATGAGGGCCCTGTTCAGGACTCAGCTAACATTTTCCTGTGACAGTGTCAGCTTCTTTGAAGTTAATCAAGTTCCTGGGCACTGTTCAGATAGTCATCTTGTCAAAGAAACAGAACCAACCATATGCTCAAAACCTAGGCTTTTTTCTTCTCTGGGAGCAGCCTCATCAAGGGGGATATTCAGCTGCCAGATGAAAATTGGAACTCATGCAAATTGTCCTCCAGAGGTTAAAGGAACAGAACAGGTAACTCACAAAAAGTATCCCTTCCAAAATGTTTATTTAAAATCTGCTTTAACAGCGAAGTGGGCTTTTAATAAATATTTCAAAAAGTCCAAGAATGTGTTTCCTAGCCAGAGATAATAGTATTGCATTTTATATTGTATACCAAAGCTTCCCTATGCACCACCTTGCCTTGCCACTGTGAAAATAGCTTTTAGACATTTTCACTATAAGGATGTATAACATTAACATTTAATATGACCTACTTTTGAATACCATACACTTTGCCTTATAAAAAACAAGGCCTACTTAGGAGTATCTTATTGTTTTGACCTGACAAAACAGGGTATTTTGACTTGTCTAGTTTGCAGATAAAGAAAATATACAACCAGATTACAAATGGTAGGCCTGAAGTCATGTTTGCACTCTCCAATGCAGTGGGTGGCACAATGGGTGCTGCAGTCCATTGATGACATTTAACTTACAGGCTCTGGGTACATTTTGTACAATGCACCAGGGAATTATCACAGCAACTGACGACATCCAGGCAAGCATGGACAAAGGGGAAACCACAGCACGCATACTAATCAGCCTCTCCACAGCCTTCAACACCGTCTCTCACAGAACTCTCAACACAGGACTCTACAACTCAGGAGTACATGGACCCACCCTGAAATTGCTGACCTCGTTTCTCTCCAACAGGATCCAGTGAGTCAGGCTCCTGCCCTATACTTCCAAACCCAAGAACTTCATCTGTAGAGTCCCTCAAGCATCATTGCTGAGCCATACATTCTTTAACATCTACATGGCAAAACTCGCCCACATCATAAGATTCCACAGAATCATCATCGTCTGCTATGCAGATGACACCCAGCTCATCCTCTCCCTCAAAGACAACAACCACACTACAAGGACCAATTTCACCACCTACCTGTCAAACGTAGCAAACTGGATGAAACAGACCTCCCTAAAATTCAACACAGATAAAACAGAGGGCCTGATCATCGGGAAAAGAGCTCTCTATGGGACCTCAGCATCATCTTGGATGACAGACTCACGAAGGCCAAACAAGTAAAAACCATCACCACCTCTTGCTTCTTTATTCTACATGTGATCTGCAAAATATTCCATCAGACGGACAGTCACCCAGGCCCTCATTACCAGCAGACTGGATTACAGCAGCGCACTCTATGCTGGCATCATAAATCAATTAGTAAAAAGGCTCCAGACCACCCAGAACACCACAGCCGGACTCATCCTCAACATCCCCTGCAGCACACACATCATGCCCCAGCTCAGAGAGCTACACTGGCTACTAATCCAGAAGCAATGACAATTCATACTGCTCACCCATGCCTAAAAAGCCATCAACATGTTGGACCTCCCTACCTCAACCACTACCTCAACTTCCACCAACCGACCAGGCACCTGAAATCAGCACCATTCCACCTCACGCAAATACCACAGATCTGCAGGAGAAAATCAGGATGACTCACCTTCTCCTACAACATCATCAGATTCTGGAACGACCTTTCAAGCAACATCAGGACCACCGCATTCCTAATCGAGTTCCACAAGAAGCTGAAGAAGACTAAGAGCCCAATCGGACTACTCATCTGCTCCAGCACCTGGTTGCTGCTTGAGTGATAAGCGCTATACAACTATTCATAACATAACATAACTTATAGGTAAGTTAAATAAACCAATGGGCAGTATGCCAATTTCATCATGCTGAAAGGGCGAGCACAGACACATTAGCATTGACTCGCAGGGGTAAACTGCAATGAGTCCTAAGAGCCCAAAAAAAAAGTCAAGGCAACAATCTCGGGGTACACCACTCAAAAGATGGTCGTTTCCAACATTTAGAATATCCTTTCCTGTAGATCTCAGAAAAGCCCCAAGTCAGGCGCCTTTTCATTAACTTTAGAAACCGTAGAGCTTCCAAATATTAATCTATTAATAACCATCCAATTTTCAAAAGCAATGTTCTTCCTGCAAGCACCCCTTCGTTAACTCAGCCACAGAATCCAGGACTGGTCTGGGAATAAAAAGCTGCTCTGGAAGATATGTTCAAACGCACCCTACTCACTTCCTCTCCTATAGATATCTTGATTTCCATTCCTCCCATTCTTTGTTTCTCTCTTCTCTCATCCTTCTTCTCTCTTTCTCTTGCTCTCTCTTGACGCTTTTTTAAATCTTGGTCATCTGGAGAAAGAGACAGAGGCGCCACTATCAGTCCTGGGCTTTCAACAACTGCCATTAATTTGACCAAACCCCCTAGGGATATGGCATACGGGTTTAATACCCATTTTAGCTCGGCAGAACCTTCTATGTGCTGGAACACAATACATTTGTAAACTTTTTACATTATATGAGTGTCTGATTGCTCATCACACTTGGTCCTGTTTATGAGTGTTCCAGGAAATTCCAATGGCAGCATAAACTCCTGTTTTCACCTAGCTCTCATTTATAAGTGGTGTGGCAAACACAGCGCCCCCTCCTATTTTGACTGATTAAAATTTGTCAGTTAACAATTTCAAAACTTACCTCTGAAAAATGCCTTGCAAAATCTGACACACTCATAATTCGGTGTAGAATGCAATAATTTCATATATAATTTAAATTGTCCATTTCTAGTAAGAAAACTTGAAATTGGAGGTAATGCTAAATTAGTCGGTAAATATCTCTCCCCGGAGTGTTTTTGTAATGTTCAACTCGTTCAGTGAATAACTCATCCCAGCCTGGAGTACTTGTAATCGAAGCCTATGCATCAGTCTACTCTGCTATGAATTCTTTCCACTTATGCTTCTCTTCCTAAGCCCATGTGCCGTATTGTGCATGTTTCTGCACTCTAAACAAATGGCAAACAAATACATAGAGGTGTGCAAAAATGTATTTTTATGTCAAATTGTAAGGACATTTGTTGAACCTTCCATGAAATATATTTTTGAGTACAAAATGTGGCATGTCTGCATTCTTGGTCACTTTTGTTCATGAGAGGGCGTATCTTGTGTTAAAAAGTCACAAAAGAACCTGCAAGAGATTTATTTCTGTGCAATCAGTCGGCCGCGGTAGAAAATACAGACAGATGCTGTACCAGCAACACAACTGTTGTAAGAGTGCTGCTCCGGGCGCAGACTTTGGCACAACAATAGCTGTAGTGCTTACTTTGTAAATGAACGAGTGCTGGGTCCCGTGGCTCTGCTCAGAAGCCGCGGCCGGTGCTGTTAAATGACGGTAGTCATTCCACCTCACTGCCTCTTTAACTCACTGCCAGACACTCCCTGCCCCTGTATCTCACTCTTACAGGTTCCTGCTTTCGTTTTTTCCCTCCATAGCGTTTCCTATCTTTATCTTCCTTATTTGCACTTTGTGTTTTTAAATGTCTGATGAAGAACAATGACTGCATGTCCCCAAAAATGAAAGCCATTGGACCCTGCCGCATCAACCAGTTCAAACTAAGCACTGAATAGTCGTAAAATCAAAAGACGCACCAGAGTTGAAAGGAAAGAACATTTTATTAACAGTTTAAACAAAGACGAATGTCTATCTTGCGGCCGCGCAATGAATATCGTGGTGGTCTCAATTTGATGTATAGCACTTTCTATCTAACTTTGCAACCATTTGTGATTTTGGGCATCTCTTGTAGCAGCAAAGTGCTTCAATACCGGCTGCGTGGAAGTGCTGCCTCCAACCGCTATCCCAATCCTGAAATTGAGGGCCAGTGGGACACATAGATTGACAGTGTCCCTAAACACCACTATCCTGTATGGCTTCTCTGTGATCATACAGTGTAGCCTGACTGTATGTGGCATTACATCTCGACTACCTTCAGTGCACACAGATAATTCCTGTTTGACGATCAAGTGCATCACAGAATTTTCAAAATTTCCTTTATTTCAGTGTTATAAGAAAGGTTTATTGGATTATGTAAAACCAAGAAAGAATTTGGCTTGGCGTCGGTGTTAGTAACTGGGGGGCATATTATCAAGAAACGGCGTTAAAATTATCGCCGCTTTAGCGGCAGAAAACTGCTGCTAAAGCGGCGATAATGGGCTTGATAATATGAGAATTCCCATAGAAGCCCATGTTCTGGTGTCAACATGGACTTCTATTGGAATTCTCCAGGGCATATTATCAAGGCCTTTATCGCCGCTTTAGTGGCAGTTTTCTGCCGCTAAAGCGGCGATAATTTTACCGCAGTGCTTGATAATATGCCCCTATATTGGACCAAAAACATGATTATGAAGATGTTGTGCTACATTCGTACTCGAGACTGAAATTTTTTGGGGCTTATTATCAAGAAACGGCGTTAAAATTATCTCCGCTTTAGCGGCTGAAAACTGCCGCTAAAGCGGCGATAATGGGCTTGATAATATGCCCTTGGGAATTCCAATAGATGCCCATGTTCTGGTGTCAACATGGGCTTCTATGGGAATTCTCTGCGGCATATTATCAAGCCCATTATCGCCGCTTTAGCGGCAGTTTTCTGCCGCGAAAGCAGCGATAATTGTAACGCCGTGCTTGATAATATGCCCCTTTGTTCTTTTGTACATAGAGAGGTGGGTTGCACATTAACATTTTAGACCAGAGTCCTTTGTTCCTTTGAAATTATGCAGATTGGAACCCAGTGGGGGGCATATCAGCAACAACCGGCGATAATTATCGCTAAGCGCACTTAGCGCTAGGATAATTATCGCCGGCTAAAGTGGATTTTTATCGCTGAGATAGCGTGCTATTAGCAACGCTTATCTCAAAAGCGATAAAAATCCTAGCGCTAACTGCCAAACGTGAGATTATCGCTGTAAACCAGCGATAATCTCACGAATATTGGCGTTAGCTTGATGATAGGGCCTCACAAACTAAGCCATTATATCCACCTTCCATAGGATATCATGGCTAAGTCAGCCCTGAAGCAGGCGTAAGGAAAGTAGCGATAACAGGGGTTATCGCTACTTTTCTTATCGCTATGCATCATAGCGTGGGGCTTGATGATAGGAGAAATGTTGCTTAGCGACATTTCTCCAGTCATGTCAGGTCAGGAATGCCCACTTTGCATCTCATTAGAGATGCAAAGCTGGGCGTTAAGAATCCGGGTGCTAATGCAAGGTTTCAAGTGACAGAGTGAGCTTGCTGATTAGGCGATAAAATTATCGCTGTTTTTCGCCCGAAAACGGACGCAAAAGCGGCGATAATTTTATATCGCCTCGTTGCTGATATGCCTCTAAATGAGTGCGGAAAAACGTATGAGAACCTTGTATTTCTTTAAAAAAACATGATGCTAACTAACATTGCCTCAATATGTCACAGCACTCCTACTTTCAAATGAAACAAACCAAAAATAGACCAGGAGTGTGCTTCGAGACTGTGGGACAAGTGTGACGTCCATCTGCTCAGAACATATGGGCCAGATCAATTAAGAATTGTACAGATTTTTCACATTACTTTTCTGACAAAATCAAATTGACTTTGAAAAATATCAATTTTACTGCCGTAGCTAGTCTTTTGTTCTCTTTGTTGGCAGTTAAGAATAGGAAAGGTCAGATGTGACGTCTCTTTGTAGTAACCATTTACTAGCAACAACTTTGCAAGACACATTAGTTTGGTTAAAAAAAGTCTCACATTCAGAGTTAAAACTTTATTGAAATATGTAACACGTGACTGAAGAATGCTTTCACTAATTCCGTCAAAATGCTACTGCTGCCACCCTTGTTGAAGGAAAAGTACTTTGGGCCATATTATCAAGATCAGCGTTAAAATTATCGCCGCTTTAGCGGCAAGAAACTGCCGCTAAAGCGGCGATAATGGGCTTGATAATATGCCCTTGTGAATTCCCATAGAAGCCCTTGTTCTGGTGTGAACATGGGCTTCTATGGGAATTCTCAAGGGCATATTATCAAGCCAATTATCGCCGCTTGAGCGGAGGTTTCCTGCCGCTAAAGCGGCGATAATTTTAACGCTGATCTTGATAATATGGCCCTGTGTTATTTTAGAGACTCTGGGGCATATCAGCAACAACCGGTGATAATTATTGCTAAGCGCACTTAGTGCTAGGATAATTATTGCCGGCTAGCGTGGATTTTTATCGCTGAGATAGCGTGCTATTAGCAACGCTTATCTCAAAAGCGATAAAAATCCTAGCGCTAACTGCCAAACGTGAGATTATCGCTGGAAACCCAGTGATAATCCCACGAAGTTTGGTGATAGCTTGCTGATAGGGCCTCACATACTTAGCCATGATATCCACCTTACATAGGATATCATGGCTAAGTCAGTTTCAAAGCAGGCGTAAAGAAAGTAGCGATAACAGAGGTTATCGCTACTTTTCTTGCCAATATGCTGCTTTGCGTGAGGCTTGATAATAGGAGAAATGTCGCTTAGTGACATTTCTCCCGTTATCCTGGGGAGAAACGCCCACTTTGCATCTCATTAGAGATGCAAAGATGGGCGTTGGGAATTCAGGCACTAAGGCAAGGTTTCACGCGATAGCGTGACCTTGCTGATATAGCGATAAAATTATCACCGCTTTTCGGCCAAAACCGATAATTTTATATCGCCGCCTTGTAGATATGCCCCTCTAATCTTTCACTTTCGTCCCTTAGTGCACTTGTCTTGTCTGAAAGATTTCAGGTTAGAGCTTGCATATATGGTTGGAAGATGCAATTCAAAAAGTTTGTTGTCCTGCATGAGGACTAGAGCTGTGCTCCAATTGTATCGCAGCGATCATAAAGCAACCTCTTGAGTGAGCTGGTGTCACTTGTTGGACATATATAACTGCAATTTTTAATGTAGCACGTATTACCATTGACAAGGCATTGAAGTGCTTTGTGGAAAGTAGCATGATAAGCCAGAACACAAGGTTACATTTAATTAGGAAGTAGATTAGTAATGTGTAATTCCTTTTCCTTGTAGGATTAGTTGGGGTACGGTTTTTAAGTGCACCTACTTCTTTAGGGTTTTCATCTCACTCGCCACACTACATTAACCAGAACTCGTGACTTCCAATGCACTGTGTTAACACAAAGTATGTAATTTGAGATGTCATATGTGTTGTTATGAATACTATGATTTTAGTTAGTATAACTGATGTAATATGGAAGGGTATAACCAGTGCCTTGTGAACGTGCAGGCTAAAGTTAATGCAGTGTGGCGAGTGAGGTGACAATGAGGTGACAACACTAGATACATAGGTGTGTGAAATATAGTATTTTGAAGGAGGTGAGTAAATTAGTAATTTAAGTTATAACTATAACTTTATAATTTCTTTTTTTTTTTAAACAATTTTTTTTATTTGTTTTCCAAATTTTTACATTACATCACATCAGCCCCCCACCCCCCCTCTCCCTCCCCCGGAGAACAGGTATCTGACATGTTTATTACCAGAAAACTTATTTATACATAGAAGACATGAAAAACATATCATATTTACAGTATATGACACATAAATATTAAATTTCCACAATCAAACTTCTTGTGTCCAAGCAATCAAAGACGCCCAGATCTTCATACCCCTGTTCCTCTTATCCCTCCCTTTACTCTTATAAATGGCAACCTCTAGACTGCAAGTCGCCAATAGCCGAGCTCTCCATTCAGAAAATGAAGGGGGTATTGGATCTATCCATGCTGAGGCGACGCACATCCTGAAGATGGCCATACCAACAAAGATCAGCCCCTGTATTTCACTAGATCGAGTGTTATTGGAGATGCCCAACAGCACTTCTACATTCGCAATGTTAACCTTACCATGTAGAATACTCGAGAGAAAGTCGGAGATTTCAGATAGGACTTTGGCTAAAATGGGGCACGAGGCAAACATAGGCGTTATATCTGCTGCTGGAAGAGCACACCGCGGACACGAAGTTCCGTTCCCCGTCCCCCATTTTGCCATTTTTTCAGGAGTGTAATAAAGTAAAAAAAAAGTTTTAAAGAATTGTGCCTGAAGTTTCATAGACATTAGATGAGTGAGTGACATTTCATAGGCGTCACAGGAGATTTGAGAGGTTACTCCCAACCTGGTCTGCCATGCCACCAAATGTTTATCCATATCGTCGGGTAATAAAGCGTTTAGCCCTGCATATATATCCCCAATTCTCGGAGTTTTAACTAATCTCAATTTGTCTATAATATCGCAAGGCTGAAATTTAATGCGGCCGCTCATTTTCCTTGATAAGAAGTCCCTCACCTGAATAAATTTAAAGAAATCCCGATTTGTCAAGTGAAACTCTATTTTTAGTTCATCAAATGATTTTATTCCGCTACTAGAAAAAAAACACCCAAGTCGTTTAACCCCCAATTCAACCCATCTCTGTATATATATATCATGGGATATTTCTGGGAGATCCGCATTCTGAAATACGGGGGTGTTGTATGAATATCGACCTGAACCGACTAATTTTTTTGTGCTGCTCCATACTTTAAAAATGCTAGAGATAGTCTTAAATTTTACTTTTTTTAAATAATCATCATTCATATGGAGCCACAGGCAGCCAATGCTGCCGTCACCCAGAATAAGTTCTTGCGGGCTGGGTGTATTGTGACCCATTGAATTCTCCATTAAGAGACTATTGCTATACTTTAGTACTGTAGCCCAGTAATATAATTTAAAATTCGGTAATGACCATCCCCCGCGTTCTCTAGGGAGAGTGATCCATCTAAGTGCTCTACGTGATTTATTGTATCCCCAAACAAAATGTGAAAACATAGTGTCAATGTTTTTAAAAATTAATGGGGAAATTTCAAGGCAAATAGTTCGAAAAAAATATAAAAATTTAGGAAAGAATAGCATTTTAACCACATTGGTTCTTCCGCCAATAGTTAGATGTAAATTGTGCAGCCGAAATAGTTATTTCTTGGTCTGGATTAATAGGGGCTGAATATTATCATCAACAATGTTTTTAGCACTAATGCTTACCCCTAAATATATTGCTTTATCAACAATCCTCATATCGTTCATGTTAATTTTGTTATTTACAACTATCTGGGTTTTACTAGAGTTCAATTTGTAGCCGGAAATTCTACCGAAATCCCGTGCTTCTTTCTCTATATGTTTCATCGCTTCAATGGGATCACCTGTAACAATAGCAATGTCATCTGCATAACCCATACATTTTGTTTCTAGATCTCGTATTTTAATAGGAGGGATTAAGGTATTAGTTTTTAGTCTTTGTATAAATACATCAATATAGATGGCAAACAGAAGGGGCGAGCAAGGACATCCCTGTCTTGTACCCCTATTAATGGTGAAGCTGTCAGACAAGATCCCATTGATCAAAACACGGGCGGTGGGGTTTATGTAGAGTTGTTTTATTGCCTGTATATATTTTTCTCCGATCCCACAATTTGCCATGGCTGCCCACAGGTATTTCCAGGAGACCCTGTCGAAAGCTTTTTCTGCGTCCAACAGTATAAGCGACATAGGGTCTCCTGTCACTCCTATGTAATCAAAAGGGGAGATAACTCTTTGTATGTGATCAGTTGTAGATCTCCCGGGAATGAAACCGTGTTGTTGTTCCGAAACAATTTTATGGATAATTGGTGCCAGTCGGGCTTCTAGGATTTTAGAATAGATTTTTGAGTCCCCATTGATCAAAGTGATCGGGCGATAAGAGCCCGTTTCTTTGACATCTTTGTTTTTCTCCGGGAACACAATTATTTTAGCGAATGACCAAGACTTCGGTGGATTCCCTCCCTGGAAGATATGTTGAAAAAGTAATGTTAAGTTAATCCTTAATTGTGGAGCAAATTTAGTATAGAATTCAGTAGGAATTCCATCCATACCCGATGCTTTTCCCTTGGTTAAGCCCTTTATTGTCATTAATATTTCCTCCCAAGAAATTGGACTATCTAAAAATTCCCGGTCATCTGATATCAAGCATTCGGGGGTTGACAGATCCAGATATGTTTTAGGGTCACCGCTATCATTGTCATCTTCGTGGTATAGTTTCCTATAAAACTTCTGAAAAGCCATTCTTATTTTAGCGGGTTTAGATCTTAGACCCAGATCTGGATCTCTAATTTCTTTAATTAATGCAGATGAGATTTCTTCTTGAGTTCTAACAGCTAGTTGGTGCCCCACTGTTTCACTAAACTCGTATATTTTTTCCATATTGGCGCTAGCCCAAGCGACAGCTTTTCCAACTAGTATTTCGGAGATATAATTTTTAGCTACTGTCACTTTGCCCATCTCATTATCTG
Organism: Triturus cristatus; assembly: GCF_964204655.1. Lineage (NCBI taxonomy): Eukaryota > Metazoa > Chordata > Amphibia > Caudata > Salamandridae > Triturus > Triturus cristatus. Next base: position 391,306,632 of record NC_140584.1, read on the forward strand.
TCGCCCTGCCTTCCTGTATTGCTTTAGTTAGCTCCTCTTCAACTCTTTGTAGATCTTGTTCTAACAATGCCATATTTTGTTTTTCAATTTTGTTATATTTAAAAGAGAATTTCATAGTTTCGCCCCTGACACAAGCCTTCAATGTATCCCATACTATGTCAATTGTAGTAGATCCAACATTATCCTCTAAAAAGACCGGGATCCATGTGCTCATTTGTTGGCAATATGCATCATTATAGAGTAACGCCCTTTCAAATGTCCATGTATTGATATTAGATCTCTTTGGAATATTCGTAAGGCTAAGCATTAAAGGATTGTGATCTGAAAGAACTCTGGGTAATCTATCTATTTGATAAGCTGATCTCATAGAGTTGGACATAAGCATATAATCAAGTCTTGCCTGTTTTGAATGAGGGTGTGAAAAAAAAGTATAGCCAGGGTCTGTAGGGTATTTTGTTGACCACCCATCAATTAAGCCATGAAGCATGCACATTTCTTTTAAAGCATTAAAAACTTTACATTTCCTACCCTGAAAGATAAACCTTTGATCTGTAAGCCATCCGTTAGGTAAATGGATATTTAAATCTCCACAAATAATCATAGGTAGAGGCTAATTCATTAGAAATCTGAATCAATATCTCCGGATCGTCACAAGTGTTACCATATACTGTACATATAGTTAGTTTTCCTTCCCCGTTGTTAAAATGGCATTCAACTATTGCAAATCGTCCAAGTGTGTATGCTATAGCTCGCGGAAATTGTACCCCCCCGCCCTTTGATAAAACAGCGACCCCCTTGGTACGTGTCCCCTGTGTTGTGGCGGCGATAATTCGATATCCTAATGTTTTGAGTAAGTATTGCTGAGCCCCCTCAATATGTGTCTCTTGAAGGCAAACAATGGCTGCCCCGGTAGCTTTAAGACCCTCCGAAACTTTCTGTCTTTTCTTTGTATCGTTAAGGCCGCAGATATTTATTGATAATATATTAAGTCTAGCCATCACAATTTTTCATTCTCCCGACACAATCAGATTTACTAAGTTTTTCTTTTTTAATGGTCTCTATATGTTGACTATATTCTTTATGGTAGTATTGAGTCCTGTTCTCCTCCCCCTTGCGTGAGTTCCCACTCCCCCCCTCTCTCTTCCACCTTCTCCCCATCCCGGCTCCCCCCTCCCCCCAAACCAACAAGTGAGGCATCCTAGGTGCCAAAGTACCCAGGTGTGGGCGTCCAAGTGTTCCACCCGTTTCAGCCCCCTAGTGGCCTACCCCTGTATCCCTAGAAATGCGAGTTAAAAGAGGTATGATTAATCATCTCTATCAATATGCTAGATATGCTCTATTGCAATATAAATTCATAGATTGTTGCATATAGCAGTTCCCCCTTCATTTTTATTTTATTTTTTTTATTTTTTTTCCCCTTCATATTGTCTCCCCTGTGTTCAAGTATTCAAAATTGTAGTTCTTTATTACACAAAGTTAATTTCCTATCTGTATTTTTAGCTGGGTTTCCAGAATTTCTTGGCCCAGACTCAGATATTTCATTTAAATATTCTTGTGCTTGAATCTCACTTGTAAAGCTTCTCGTAGTGCCATTATATATTATTTTCAGTCTCACCGGATTTTGAAGATAGACAGTCGCGCCAATTTTTTCAAAGGGTGTAAATAATTGTCGCATCATCCACCTTCTTTCTATGGTAGAATGTGCGAAATCTGGTCGAACAAAGAATTTAAACCCTTTGTGTTCCCTTTGAGATGTTGGTCTGGCTAAATTGTATATGGATTCACGGAGGAGGAAGTTCCCAAAGTTAATTAACATAGCTCTAGGGTATTGCTGTGGTTTCTGCGAATATTTAGGTAACATCAAGGGGAATCGATGAGCCCTCTTTATTTCCTTACCCATATCCCAACCTTCAAGTTCCGGAAAGGTAGATTTAAGGAGATTGATCATGAAACCTCTTGCGTCGTTTCCTTCTGATCCTTCGGGAATTCCAAGAAACCGCAAATTGTTTCTTCTTGATCTATTTTCATGATCCTTGATTTTAAGCATGAGGTCTTTTATGATCCCGTCGTGTGTCTTTTCCCTTTTGCGCAGATCGATAACATCGATTTCCAAGTTTTCTGTGTGCGCTTCTACAGAGGCCATTCTATCTGAAATCTCGGTGCATGTATTTCCAACTTTCTTGATGGCACCTTGTAACTTTCCAATAGCAGCATGATTTCTTTGACTATCTTTTTTAACATCCTTATGAAAATTATTAATTGAGCTCAGAATTTCACTAAGCGATGGTTCTGCAGCTGGACCAGAGTTTTTCATGTTGAGATTTCCCCCTTTTATCTCTTCCAGGCCTGGGGGTTGCTGTTCCATTTCGTCAATACTCTTTGGAAAAGGATTTTTCCGTATAGAGCCTATTTTTCCTTTGACACTGTCAGTATTGATGCCAGGGTCAGTAGTTTCATCGTGTACAGCTTTGTTATGTTTTTGATGTTTTGATCTTTTTTTCCCAATCTTTTCCTGGGAGTTGTGCCTGTATCAATTTTACCAGATTTTCGAGAATCAAAGGAGCCTAAATCATCGTCAATTTTTCCGGAGCTCAGTTCACTTGTATCTGTAATTTGCTTGATGTAGATAACCCAGTTTCATATATATCTGAGTCCGAGTCTTCCTCAGTAGTTACTTTATTTGTTAATTGCTGTTGAATCTCAATTGAGGATGTTAACATGGCTGGAGCGGGAGCAAATTCTTGTATTATTGATCCTGTTGGATGATCCTCTCTTCTTTTAATTTGTTCTTGATGTCTAATTATTGTTTTATTTTCCATTGTTATCTTTGCCCCTTCTTTTCTCAGAGTGGGTTCTGGGATTAATCTGCCTGAGGCCGGATGTTGATCTGTACCTTCCTCCGAGTTTAATTGCACAAAATCCATAGTGTCAACACAACCCATATACTCATCCCTGGGTCTATTCATATCACTATTTGGATCACTAGGATGTTTGTCATGTTTGTCATGTTTGTCGTGTTTGTCGTTATTTCCAGATTTACTCAAGCAATACTTTGGTAGAGGGCTAAAGATGGTGTAGATTCTAGGTTGAGAAGTTATCAGTTGCCCAGTGTTTTTTGCGGCAGCTTTTAGGTTTTTGATTGTTTGGAGTCTTTGTGCTTTCTTAACCGACAATTCCGTGTCGGAATTAGCCTCTATATTGTTCCTTTTCTCGTCCATATTTTCTTTTTGTCTTATTTTCGCCTTTACCTTTTCATTTTCTTTTTGTGGGTTTTTTTCTTTGCTTTTGTCTTTCTTTTTATTTATCTCTTGGACTTCTTGGGCCTTATATCCTGTGTTCCTCTCAGCATTATTTTCTTTGGCCTTAGACCCTCTAGTTTCCGGTCCCTTTAGCCGCCCATTGCTTTTTTGAGATATAGGCGTTGTTTGTATATTCATAGGTTTCCCTGCATCATGTGCATCTTCTATGTTTTCCAGATTTTTTTTGTATTTACAGATATTTGCGTGTCCAACTCTCTTTGCTTGTTTTGCGAGTTTTGCTCGCCACCCCATCACTTGATTAAGCGTTGCAGGGAAATGCTCCTCAGCGGGTTCTACGGGCTCTACTTGCATCAGAGTGCCCGTGTCATCTTCTGCTGCTGCCATATCCCATACTATCTGTACCTTTATCTGTACCTTAATCTGTATCCGGGTTGATTGAATTTTCTGTACCTTGCTGGCACAGTTTATTGGTATTAGTGTCTCTATTATCCCCTTTGTCTTTTTTGTCCCTTTTCTCTCTCTTGCAGTATTTGACGTAAGTGAGTAAATCCCTCCCACAATGGGCAAGAAGGACTTAGGAGTTATCTGATCGATTATCCAGTTTAACCAGACTTTCCTTTTCCTTTTCGCTTCTTGTTCGTTGGTTCTATATATGCTTTTTTTACGGAAGCTTATACTTTTTGATACAGCGCACTCAAAGGGCTCAGAGGGCTCAGAGGGTTCAGCTCCACGTCGTCTTACTCCTTCTACTTTCCCCGCTCTCTCTCCTCCACTCCTTGAGCTCTTTTTCAGAAGCATTCAGAAGTGGACACACGCTGCCTATGGAGTGCGTTCCCTTGACAACACTCAAAACAGCAGGAATACGTAGCACGTAGTACGCAACTTGCGCTGGAATTAGTGCGGATGCCCTGAGTCCGCGGATGACGTTAGACGCGTTGGTTTACACGAACATGCAAAGATGTGGGATGTGAGCGGTGCGAGCAGTACGAACGGCACAACACTATAAGAAACTATGTCCGATCCAAATAATCTTCAGATCTTCAAATCTCCGTGCAATCGTAAGAGCCACACAGATTATGAGTGTAGCTACTAATCAATCATGCGTCGCTTCTTCTGCACGGCAGCGTGGGTTTAATTACATGACCCCCTTTGCTCGCTTAGCGTCTCGCTTAGCCTCTCGCACTGTCTCACTTTAGAGGCCACTGCCTTTAACATCTAGTCAGTAACGTACTCAAACAGGCCCCTATCACCAAATTCCAATCTCCAATCTCCAATCTCCAATCTCCAGATCCAAGTAACAAGTAACAAGTAGGTAGAAAGTAGCAAGTAGGTAACACGTGGCAGACAACAGATGGCAGATAGCAGATGGCAGATGTCGATAACCGGCAGCCACCAGATGACTAATAGACAGGCGGCTAGGTGAAGAAGTGGCAAACGGCAATAGTTTTCGCTCACAAGCAAGTCGCAAGTCGCAAGTCGCAAATCGCAAGTCGTAAGTCTTACTGCATCTTACTGCATCTGCAAACGCCTCTTTTCAACCCGCTCATCTTTTCTCATCCTCTCCATCTCTCGCAAACTGAGAAATTCTCGCACAAGGGTGAGGCACACAGGGTGAGGCTGTCACGACCTCTCACTCAGGCGCCATCTTGCCTCCGGCAGCAGCTTATAATTTCTAATGTTTGTCTTCTTAGAAGTGGGTTGTATTTAGAAAGAATACATAACATTTTTCTAATAGCTTATCCCAAACCTTTGTTTTTTCATTGAGTTTCAATGGTTTTCTATTTTTAATAAACATTTTTTTTAAATTCGCACAGTATACTGTCATTGAGTGGAGTGTCATTAAGTAGAATGTGGTACATTAGAGTGGAGGAGAGTGTCTTAAAGTGTACTGTTGTAGAGTATCGTGTTGTACAATGGGTAGCGTGGATTGGAGTGGAGTAGAGTGGAATGTGGTACAGTGGACTAGGGTACAGTAGAGCATTGTAGAGTGGAGTGGCGTAGAGTGTAGTGTTGAACATTGGAATGTGGTACCGTGGAGTGGCATATAGTGAAGTATCCCAGAGTGGAGTAGCATATAGTGGACTATTGTAGAGAAGAGTGATGTAGAGTGGAGTGGCTTACAGTAGAATATCCTAGAGTGGAGAAGCGAAAAATAGTGCTGTAGAGTGTAGTGTGGTAGAGTGTAACAGTGTACAGTGGAGTATCATAGAGTGCAGTTGCATACAGTGGAGCGGGGTACATTGGAGTGAAGTACAGTGCAGTGGCATACACTACAATAGTGTACAGTGAAATGTCTTAGAGTGCATTGGTGTAAAGTTATATAGTGTATAGTGGAGTGGTTTAGAGAGGAGTGGCATTGAGTGGAATAGTGTAGAGTCGAGTAGCATAGAGGGGAGTAGTGCAGAGTGTCGTAGCATAGACTGGAGTGGAATAAAATAAAGTGGCATAGTGTTGTATGTTGTACAGTAGAGTGAAGTAGAGTGGAAGGGGTTAGACCAGAGTGGCATTGAGTGCAGTGGCGCACAGTGGAGTGGCATTATGTGGAATACCGTATATTACACTAGCATCCAGTGGAGCTGTGTACAGTGGAAAAGCTTATAGTGGATTGATGTACAGTGCATTGGTGTAGAGTTGAGTCTAGTAGAGTGGATTGGCATAAAGTATAGCGTTGTACAGTGTAGATGTGTACACTGGAGTGTGTTACAGTGGAGTGCCATACAGTGGAATTGTGTAGAATGGATTGGTGCACCGTGTAGTAGAGTAAGGTGGACTGGCATAGTCTGGAGTGTCATACAGTGGAGCAGCACACAGTGAAATAGCATACAGTGAATTGATGTCCAGTGGCGTAGAGTGAATTGTGGTAAAATGGCATGGCAAACATTAGAATAATGAACAGTTGAGTTATATAGAGTGGAACGGTGTATAGTGCAGTAGTATAGAGTGGACTGGCATTGAGTGAAGTAAGGTATAGTGTAGTGGGGTAAAGTTAAATAACATAGAGTGGAGTGGAGTGGTGTAGAGTGTAGTGGCATAGAGTGAAGTGACACACAGCGGAATAGTCTAGACTGGAGTGGGGTAGAGTGAAGCTGCATTGAGTGAGGTGATGTTAAGCTGAATAGCATAGAGTGCAGTGGGGTACAATGGAGTAGCATACATTGGAGTGACATAGAGTGGAGTGAGGTACAGTATAGTGCTGAATAGTGGAAGGTTAAAACTGTAGTGGCATTGAGTGGAGTGGTTTACAGTGGAGTGGCCTAAAGTTGAGTATTGTAGAGTGGAATTGTGTAGAAAGGAGTGTTGTGGAGTAAATCGGGGTAGAATGCAGTGGGGTAGACTGTAGTGGTACACATTGTAATAGCTAAAGCATGGTGGTGTGGAGAGGAATGACGTAGAGTGAAGTGGCATATAGTGGAGTAGCGTTCAGCGGAATGGTGTAGAGTGGAATAACCTTGAGTTTAGTGGCATTCAGTGTAGGAATGCAGTGTGGAGAAAATCTCACCTGGAGGTTCAGGTCTGGCTAACCCAACTCACAGGTGTGACTAGCTTTTCCCTACAGTCTCATTCAAGCCCCTCTCCTAATTCAATTATAGGAGCTCCTGTTCTTTGCAGGATTGTTTTTGTGCGGCATGGGGTGCTCTTGCGTTGCCAGGGGCTCGTAAATATGCCCTCTGATACTCATCTAGACGTGAAGGGGTAACACAGAACACAGCCAAACTGCACCTAAAAGCAATATGGCTGCCTTTAACTTTTCTGAAGGGAGCCATTGGCCATTCACCCTAAAGACTTAGCATTGCTATATACTGTGGAACTTCCACAAAATACAGCAACAACAAATATCACTAAGTTAAAATACCTTATAACTTAAAAATACTTACCCTACTTACTTGTCATACCTAGAAGGATCATGTGTGCACCATAATGTCTAATCCTGCCAAGTTTCATGTAAATCCGTCCCGGAGTTTTTCCAAAGCATCCAGTATAAACGTCTATGTAAAATGGATTGGGATCAAAACCTGTTTCAGTATGAAATTACTATCATCTGCCAATGTAGTAGGAAAAATAGGTCTGGAAGGCTTTGTGGAGATTCACCCAATGGGCACAAAGTTATTAAAGGCCAACAATCTGAGGAATTTATATATGATGTGCATACTCTTGCTTACACACGAATGCAGGTACATTCATATACAAACTCTAAACCCATATTGATGCACGCATACATATGCACACAACACCATAGAAACACATTGACGCACTGCATAAACAACAGGTATTCAAATGTTGGTCCCACTGCGGGAATTCCAGATTTTTTGCATACTCTTTTTACTACCTGCATTGAATGTTAAATTCAGCATTTCAGTATTTAAAATAAAGATTGCATTATTCATATGGCGATACCTTCCTTTTTTCAGATTGAATGATATGCGGTCTGCATATGTTGTTTAGAAATGCTCTGGGCATAACAATGCTTGGATAAAAGTATATATTAGGAGAACGACTCATACAAATCATGCTTTACATGCTTGACTCATTTCCCCAACTGCCAAAAATATGCACAAATGCAGTGATGTCACTAACTTTATTGTTGTGAACGTATGTCCGTGGGTCGCTCTCATTGTGACTGCGGGATATTTAGAAGACACAATTAGGCCAGCACTTTCAGATATTTGTATATCTCCTGTTGTCATCAAGCATAATGCATTTCATCAAAGTACAGGGAGATAAATTAACGTATTGAAACTTACATGAGGGGGTGTGGCCAACCACTGAAGATGGCAAGCATCCTCAGCGCCAGAGAATCATACCTGATCCGCCTCAGTAGCCTGGACAATCATGAACCCCTACACCCCAAAATTAAGAGGAATTTATCCGTCAACCACTGAGGTGCCAGCCGGGAGACCTGCCTGAGTGCATGTCGCGCAGATCATCCTGACATGCTGGGTGGGTTCGGTACAGCCTAACTGCTGTAGACGATTTGCTCGGACCGCATTCTCTCTTGCTCACCTGGAAGTGTCTGCCTGATCACGGGGAAGCTGAGGTGGTGAAGGTCCCCGCAGTGCCCATGAATATTTCCCTGGAAACCCCTGTGCCCCTCTGGGCTGAGGAGGTGGAGGTGCCGAACTCGCTGGGGGTGCAGAGCCTTAGCTGCTGGTCCATGCGGGTCGCAGCCAAGGCGGTTGTTGTTAGCTGTGCAGCGGGAGGAGGTATAGTGGCACACTTGAGGTGAGGAGCGGCATGCACAGGGGAACTGGCATCCCCGGGATTGAGGCCCCATCCACTGCAAATGAAGGCAGCAATTAGGGGGAATCATCAGTCCACCGTCCTTTCAATCCCCGGGCCTCGGGATATATTTTGACTGACTCTGGAAACGATCCTAGGGGGCAGAACCCTTAGATGAGGACTGCTGGAGCCCGATGGGTCGCTACACAAGGCCCCTCCTAGGGCAGTCCTGACACGATAGATGGGTGCCCAAGTATCCTCCCGGCCATTGTGATCTGCATGGAGTGCCTAGCACTGACTGTGCTGCTGGGGACCGTGGGCTGCAGGACCGATTAATCCCCACTTGTGCCTTCCTGTTCACCACTCCTGATCCGTCAGTGGCCAGGATACGAGGACAGCTGTGGGGTGGGGTGTGATCCTGGATGTTGGAGCTAGCCATCACCCCACTCCCTTAGGAATCGGCGATCTGCTCAGGCTCTAGCCTCATCGCTACAGAACTACAGCCACTGGCACCGGGCCCTAAACCGACACCAAGGTGCTGCTGGCATCCTCCCACCCCACATCTGGAATAGTAGATTGACAACACATCTGTTTTCCCCACACCAGGTGCCGGACTTGCAGCAGCCCCCTCATCAGGTGCGTGTTTAAGCCCATGCGAGATGCGTAGATCACTCGCACATTGAGCTCTCTGGCTGTTGAACCATGGCGCTGCGGTCTTTACCTGAATCCTGCCTCTGGGCAGTGTGGCCTGCTTTTTGAATCAATATACTCGGACTTGACCGTCAGGCCTACCTCCTCCAGCACCAATGATCACAACGCACCTCTCCAAAAGGCATTGAAATGGGGCTCACTAAATCCACCAAACTGGCTTCTCAACAAGATGGGGGACTGTCTCAACGTAGCCAATCTGATGACTCCTCCACCCATACTGTTGAGAAATGTGTTCCACCGACGCACTTAGCACCCTCAAAGGACAAACTAGATGTGATATTCCAGGAAATTTGCGACTCCAGATCTGCAATTGAACACCGCATTGGCGCCTTGTCTGCTGATTGTAGAATTCCAAGTGATGATTATTGCAAACTTTCAGAAAAAGTGACGACAGCTGAAACCACGTTGTCTACATTGTCCCCACTGCGAGCTTGCGATTTCACAACGATCTCTGAACTTTAAAAGCAGCTCGCTGTCCTAGATAAAGATGCTAAGGATGCTGAAGGCCATACACATCACAATAATGTGCACATCATATGCATGCCGGACGGTGTGGAGAGCTTTAACATGATGTTATTCATTTAACAATGGCTCCAGACATCAATGGCTCCCCAGGGGCTTTTCACCTTGTTTGATGAGGAGCATGCCGACCAGACGCCTCCCCTTGAAACACCGCTGCACCCCATGATTGCGCAGATTCTCAATTTCAGCAGGCAAGGGATAGGGCTACGATAATGATGGACAATGCCACATTGTTATTGTTTCCAGATGATACCTTGGAGGTGCAAAGACGCAGTGCTTCCTTCATGGCGTTCAAAAGACAGGCGCATCGAGGGCACATCGAGGGTCTCACCTTTGCCCTGATGTATCTAGCGCAATTGAAAGTACTGCATATCCAGAAATCCATATTCTTTGACTCTCCAAATGCTACAATGGACTGGTTGGAGCAGCATGATACAACATGAAACAGCCTCCTCCCATTGAGCGTCTTCAGAGGAAATCGCATGCACCTTCTCACTATCCTAGACATGGATCGACAGACGAGGCAGCTTCTATAGTAGCATCATCCCCGCAGCAGGCCCTAGAAGACAAGAGGAATGTCCTGGCAACAATGTCCTCGACGGGTTCACAGTACCAATGACCGTCCTCCAGCTCCTCAGCCAGTGCTGACTCGGGTGCAGATTCAATTGCAAGCTGGCACTTTTTCCCACTGTGACACCACAAACTGCTGATATATTGAACTGAACCCCGTTGCGGATTATGCTTGTCTTGCTGTTCCCACTGCTGTGTCTGGCAGCTGGTTCAGATACTTCTACTGTGCTCCTCCCTCTTTCATTGTTTGTATCTCCCCCTTCTCCCAAACCTTTCTATATCTCTCATAGCTAGTCTGAGGAGGAGACACAGGAGGTGGCTCAATGATGGTAGTCTGTGTCTATAATCCTGGGACCTGTTCTCCATCTTTTGGCTTATATCAGCTATTCACTGCCTGTTTTCTACTTCACCAATAATCCTTACACACATAATATATATTAAGCACACCTAGGCGGGTGTGGTTAAATAACCTGTGTTTATCGCTCTATTGATTTCCCATGTGTATCTAGTTCTGGGATTCTTAGGGCAACTGTTCAGGGTGAATCCTGAAATACAACTAACCCCCTACAAGCAAGTGTTGGACCCCTCCCCAAATAATTGCCCAATGTAATATTTGAGTTCTGGTGAATGTTTGTTTGATTTTTGGCCGAATATTTGTTTCTGTTGGACCTGGTGTTTGGGAAATGTCCCTATTGTTGCTTTATTTGTTTCTCTGCCTGCCATGCATATAGATAGAACAAAAGGGTCTCTGCCAGCTTGGCGGGCTGTAATACAGCCTCATGTCGACTATGTCACAACACTACAAGATAGCAATGTGGAACATTAGAGCATTGGGATTGATCCATAAATGACATAGAATCCTAGTGCAGCCCCATTGCTGGACGGTAAATATATTTTAATTGCTGGAGACTCACCTCACCAGAAGCCACAAAACTTCACACCAAATGGAGGGGACCAGAATTCACCATTACATATTCTGGGTTTGCCAGTGGGGCAGCTGTCTGGTTGAGGGCTGAGGCTCCTTTTGAAGCACAGGGCACTAAAATTGATGTGAATGGGTGCCATGTTATTATCTGTGGGTATTTAGTGTATACGAGCCAAATGCTGATGAAGACCTTTTCCTCCAGGGTATGTCCTCAATTCTAGCGGAATGGTCTCATCTTACTTGGCTGATAGGGGGAGACTTTACTGCAGTCCAGGATGTTGACCCTGACCATTCCCACCCGCCACATACAGGAGCCACCAAATAAGCTAAGGCCCTTGCGGGTTGGGTGTCAAGTTGGTCCTTGCTCGATGTTTGGAGGGAACACAATAGAGGTGTGTGCGAATACTCCATCTTTACCCCTCCACTTGGCCTCCATACACGGTTGGACTGTATGTTATGTGCATCACACATGGTTAGAAAATTTACTGGTACCTCTCATCTGGGGAAGATCTTCTCGGACCATAATCCACTGGAGTTTGTCCGGACATGGATGGGGGAAGGTTACAATGCCTATTCCAACATGACGGATGTAACCCACGCTGCTTGAGGACATGGTATTCCGAGACACCCTTGGTACTGCTATAGACTCATACTTTACAGAAAATGAAGGAACGGCATCTATGCCCCTTATAGAGTTGGAAGTGTTCAAGGTAGTGATATGGTTGGTATCCATAGCAACTACAACAGGCACTAGACAAACTGTTCTCCAGGAATTTCAACTCACAGAAATATGGTGAGGACACCTTGAACACGAATCAGCACATGACCCTACACAACTGGAAGACCTTCAAAACACTGGAATAGAACATGTGGAGCTACTAGATCAGCTGAGACTTATTGACCATAGATCATACATGCAGAAGATACACTCTGGGGGTGATAGAGTGGGAACATTGTTAGTCCATCTGATACGGCTGCCAATAATATCACCATCTGGAACACAGTGCTCCACACAAAGTGGACAATAGCGATGTCTTCCACTCCTACTACACCGAGCTCTATAAATCCCAACCCATCCCTCTCTCAGACAGGGACGCTTTTCTGAGTAACTTGAGACTCTCGCAGATCACACCGGCAGTGCATGAGGCATTGGAAGCCCCGCTGACACCAGAGGAATTGTGCTATGCCATAAAGGAGATGACACACAATAAAACACCCAGCATAGATGGTTTGCCCAGCAAATTTTACTCGGCCTTTGTCTACCAGCTGGTCCCACAACTGTATCATTTTTACAGTGTATCCCTTTAAGAAGGAGCATTGTCTTCTACCATCAAATAAGCCTTAGTCCCCTCACTACTTCAGCCCGGCCGGGCATCTGAGGATCTTTTGTCAAACAGGCCACTCTCCCTCCTAACTACTTTGTATAAAATTCTTAGCAAAGTGTTAGCCCAAAGACTACTCCCCTTGCTCTCTGGCCTGATCCACGTTGATCAATGTGGATTTGTCCCACGTCAGAGCCCCTTACTTAACATTAGATGCTTATATCAGGTGATGGAAACTGGGGGGCAGATTTACAAGCCCCTTGTGCCTCATTTACGCCGCCGTTGCGTCACTTTTGTGACGCAGCGGCGGCGAAAATCCTGCGCCATGGTGTGGGGTACTTACAATGTGACGCATCTGAGAGATGCGTCACTTTGTAAAGCCCTGCGCCACATGTAGGCATTCCTGCGCAGGGGGGGGGCATTCCGGCACAGGAATGCCTCCTAAAAGTGGCTGAGTGAAATCTACAAGATTTCACTCAGTCACTTTTAGGCCCATGCTGCTTCAAAACCCTGCGCCTGCCTGAAGCAGGCGTAAGGATTGACGCAGCATTAACAAGATAGGGCCGCCCAGAGCATTGCTGGAGCAGCGTCGCGCTTGCGATGCAACTCCAGAAATGTGCCACTTTTACGGCACAGATGCGTCATGTATCTGTGCCGTTTTTGCCCCATGGTGCGCCGCATTGTAAATGCGGTGCATCCATGGTGGCGGAGCTGTGGCGCACAATAACTGGCGCATCCCTGCTGATGTGCAGGGATGCGCCAGTTATGTTCTGTGAGTATTCAATATACCCCTGCCTTCATTAAATAGAGAAAACTATTATATGCCATTCCCGAGCCGAAGGCCAAAACGGGTGCACACATTTCCATGAAGTAAAAGGTAGGTAGAAGCACATAACAGGGGTGCCCATTGTTACCATTATTGTTTGTACTGTCAATGAAGCCCCTGACACAAAACCCTTGGCAGGAAGTGGTGGCTTGGTGTATCCAGAAGTGTCCCTAGGTTTATGCAGTCTCCATATATGCAGGCGACATGCTTGTCTACATCCGAAGTCTTGGTATGGATCTTGCGCCGGTCACCGCCATACTGTATTCGTTCAGGGCCTTATCTGGCCCTCAAATAAATTATGTTAAGCCCTATGTCTTCTCCTTTCGTAGATGCCATACCCCAAGATACAATTAGCATGGGTATGCGGACCATACCGGTTGCATGACACACATTCCAATATTTAGTCATTCAGTCTATAAATTTCCAGCTGACCTATTAGACAGAAACCTACTTAAGGCCATTTTGGCACTCCAGACAAAGATGAAGTTCTGGGACCCACTGCCCCTCTCTGTAACAGATCGTCTAGCCTTTTTAAAAATGGTTATGCTATCCAAACTATTATATTACTTTGTCAATCTACCGATAATATTAATTATCCCAAGGGTGATCTTTAATATTCTAGATTTCCTCCTCCTTGACCTTATCTGGGGCTGTGTTAGACAACGCGTTATCCTCCAGCAACTAAAATTAGCGAGCAAAGGTGGTGGACTGGGAGTCCCTGATTTTCAATCTAGTTGCTTTGCTGCCCAACTACAATGGCTCTCCCACAGGCTGGCAGGGAAACATTTAAAGGAAATTGTTTATACACAACCCATGCTGTGTACTGGTCGTTAATAATCTGCTGCTACCAGGAGTTGTATATCCTCCCTCACTTCCTATACCCCTAATTAACTCCCTACTATACTGGAGCATTGCATTCTGTTCCATGCACGACACCATGTCTTATGCCCCAAACGTGCCCCCTTGTGGTCTGCCTATCCCACTGGGCAGGCTCACGTCTGCAAGTCTGACATCATGGGAGGCAGTGGGGGTTACTACAGTTGGTCACCTTTATGAAGTTGGCCTGCTACTACCCCACCAGGACTTAATTCTACTTCGCTGGTTACCAGGGGATCTCTCCATCACCCGTCAACATTATGCATTAGATTTGTATACGTTGGGCACCACCAAGTTCAGAGCGTTCCACACATGCATTTGTTCAGGCAGCACAAGACATGGGAACTGGAAGACATTAGTCAAATGGCTTTATAAGGGCTTATGCTCCCTCTTACACATCTCACTTGCACGACTGAGGGCCTGAGAAACATACCTTGGCCACACACTCCATGACAAGGAATGGAGCTTCCGGCTAGAGTACCCCAATTTAACACCCTCCAACACGCAATTCAAGTTCATTCAGTTCTCATTGTTGCATAGGGCATACCTGATGCCCTCCAAATTGCACCAGATCTTCCCTGCAATCCCTTCCACATGTCCCCACTGCTGAACCGAAGGTGCGGATTTACCACATATATTGTGGTCCTTCCCCACTCTGCTCCCTTATTGGGTGGAAATTAAGGAATCTCGCAAGTCCTTTACTGAACGAACACACTGGAACACAGTAGAAAATTGCTTACTGGGACTATACCCTAGACCTAAGACCTTGAAAACTGAAACACACTTTTGTGGACCTAGCACTTCTCCATGCCAACCGACAGATAATGCGTGACTGATAGTCCTCCACGGAGCCCCTAGTGACTGCTTGGTGCAGGAATTCCAGGGGCTGTACAAGCTGCCCATAGATATGGCATGGGATGCCATACTAGAACTCTTTAAAGAACAAGGGGAAGACACTGACTGATTCTGTAACATGGGTTAATGGCTGACCTGGTCAGGTCCCCCACTCCTGACATTCCCCCTTTTCACATTTCGTACAGCATCAGCATAAAGTATGATCTCCTCTGACAGGTTGAATGCAGGGACCGTTAACATCATTATTACCACTGTTTACGGGATTGTTACATGCAGAATGGTAAGGCAGATAGGATTAAATATCCACCCAGTTGTGGAGCCTATATGCTAAATGCAGGTTAATTATCTTTATGAAATAGCTAATGCGCGATTCAGATATATTTAAAATTGTACCGTTGTCCAATGCAAATGTTGTCTATGTCTTTCTAAATCAATAAAGGATATTTAAAAATAAATTACATGGACTACCCATTATATTCTATGATTGTGGTGAGGTTTTCCAAATGATCAACCCATGAGTTATTAGGTTGTATGTCAGAATATCCAGGGAAATGTTAAAACACCATTGTTCAAATATTGAATGCTATGATATTGTGAAGAAACGTTAGTCTAGATTTACTCTTCTTTGCTTCACATCTTTGTACTTAAAGATATGTATTGTCAAGGTACATATATGTGAGGTTGAGAATATTAAATCTATACATCCCTACAAATAATTACCATCTGAAACTGATGGTAGTTGTTATTCTGGACACACTAGTTCGGCATTTCGATATAGAAGCTCAATTGTCTTGTAGAAGACCATCTAATGGGATGTATTCTGATAGGGAAAACACATTTTATGGGAATTACAACAAAGGTGAGCTTGCAAATATATCTGGTTAAGTACTAGAACTGAGTATTTTACGTAGTGAGATCAAATGAGACAATTGATGAGATCGCAAGCATATCACATCACCACTGGCCTCATGATGACATCAGTGACATGACACAAAGCCTCTATACGACAGACTCCACTGAGCCTTAAGTTGAGCATGAATTGTTGCTGAGCTCATAGACAACTACAGCAATGGGCATCATGCTCTGGATACAGGACTTGGCCTTTAAGTAACTCCTACATTCAACTTCACCACTAAAGACCAGTGGGCATCGTCTTCATGCTCATTGTACAGCAGGTGCTGAGCAGGGCTTTCAGCCCAGGTTTGGGCCTTAATGTTTTGCATTTTGGAACCTAATCCTGACACCCGCAGAACATTTAACCATGTCCATGAATTTATGGTTCAAGATTTGGCCAATGATCTCTCCTTGTAATTAAGACCCACTCAAAATTCTACTGGGCATGGCAGGGTGTAGACAAAACAGATAAGCATAATGCTCAACATCCCATCTCATGCAGTCCACTGTTGTTATTCTTTGGCTAAAACCAGTACATTGCGTATGACCTGACACTTGGCCATGCCTTGCATGAACTGTTTCAACCCCATTGCAGCTTCATTGATGTTATCATGGAGGTGATTTATAGGGTCATGAGTGTTGCAATGGAGATGTTATGAGGGTATTTCGTACCATAAACGCCACATTTCAGTGTTTGGAACAAAATCTATAGTGCCATTTTTATAGGAATTTATAGGTTTTTTTAGGAAACCAAATCTCTTCTGAATATAAACAACACAGTTCCCCTTTAAAATGATATTGAGTGCTCTTTTGTTTTATAATGAGCCCTGTGGTTCCTGGCCAAAGCAACCCTCTCCACACTTCATGGTCCTTTTTATGTAAAATGTATACTTTGTTTAAAACATGGCTTGTGAACAAGTTCTCTATCCAGTACTGAGGCTTTAAACCTTGTTGCGCATGGTCTTTGGCTGAGTGCACTGAATTCTGAGTACAGCCACATGCTGTCTCCAGTTACTGTGACCACAGAGCCCTCCTTGTACAGTTTTCCACAGTTGCTGCCTAAGACGTTTTTTACCGCACTGCCATTGGGATTACGATATCCCTTTCCAGCATCCTTTTCATGTCAGAAAGACCGCCATGAAAAGGCTGTCAGAAAAAGCACTTGGGGGGCCCAAACAGAGCCATCTTCTGTTGTGGGCCTCTGTAAAGGGGCCCAGGGGGCACATGTAGTACCACACTCACCTCCATGCACTGTGTGCCATGCACCACATGGTGCATGGATGTGCAAGAAGTGCTCCTTTGCAATTGCTGCTTGTGCTGTGGCCATTTTCCTGGGCCACTACACAAGCCGCCTTGTAAAGGTGCACTCCTGACCGCCGTGATAGCAGGTGGCGGTCCGACCACCCACTATCGTAGTCAGCCGCTTTATCATTAGAGTGCATTGTAACTTACATATCAGATGTCTGGAATAACTATTTCTATATATGCTCAAAAAACTGAGTTATCGCGTATTGAGTGTAATAGGGTAGCACAGTGTTAGTCTATGGGAGAGACAGCCTTGCTACAGTGAATAATGACTTTAGCAGTTTTTTACTGTCAGGACGTGTAAAATAAAACAGTGCACATGTCCTAATTCTTAAATACAATAAACTCTGCCCTATGAGTCTTTAGGGCCCTCCTTAGGGTTGACTTATAAGTGTTAAAAAAGAAAGCTTTTGGCCTGGCAAAGTTTATTTTGCCAGATTGAAATGGCAGTTGGAAACTACCCTACAGGCTGCAGTGGCAGGCCTGAGACATATATGACAGTGCTACTCTAGTGGGTAACACAATGAGTGCTGCTGCCCCTAGAAGCATTTCATTTACTGGCCCTGGGTATATGTAGAAGCATGTACAAGGGATTTAAAAGTCAATTAAAAGTTCCAGTTAGGTGTATAGCAATTTTACCATTTATTTGAAAAGTTTTATAAAGTGTGAACAAGACCCAGGCGGGTATCAGAGCGCTGTACAAAAATAAACTAATGTTGCCATGAAGAAACAGTATGAGTACAATACACTAAGGCAACATTAACCCCTTGTGTGCCACGCCCTTTCGCCGCCCTGTGCCGGCCATTGCATTAGCGGGCGGGGTTTATGACGAGCTGGACTCGTCATGGGCACAGCGCAACCGCGGCCCATGACGAGTCCAGCTCGTCATGGGCACAGAAGGGGTTAAAGGACCCTGAAACATAAAAGTCAATGTGGTTGCTAGTGGACGACGAGGTAGCACGTGATCAAACAGGAAAAGCCCTAATAGACGGGGCAGTGGAGTATTAGCAGTGCAATAAGTCAACAGAACGCGAAAATACATTTCAAAACACAAAGTAAAAATTATTGTCAAGCATACATTTCAACACACAAAGAAAATTGATTGTCAAGCAAGAGAACAAAGTGTCTAGCAAACGACATAGAGGCTATTGTTGATGAAGTTCATCCAAAAGTAGCCATTTGACCTTTTTTTTTAATGAAGCAGTCGAGGGGTTGGCTCTGATCTCCATCGGAAGGGGATTCCAAATTCTTGGAGCCAGCCCTGAGAAGGTGCGATTGTAAGTTCTTTTTTTGTTGAACTTAGGCGGTTTCAGTAGTAGGGTATTGGAGCTTCCTAAGTTTCGATTGGAACCGGAAAGTTTGAGTTTTTTTGCCAGGTAAACCGGGTCTATTGAACTGTATAGCTTTATGTGTCAGACCGGCTATCTTGAAGCTGATCCTTGCTTCAAAGGAAAGCCAGTTAAAGTTGAATTAAGTCAGGAGTATTATGATTATGCTTTCTGGAGCCTGTGATTAGTCTGGCAGAGGCGTTCAAAGTAGCTCTTAGCAGAGCTAACCTAGATTTAGGAAGCCCAGCTAGGTCACCAATCCATATTCCACTCGTGCGATAACTAGAGATTAGACTGCTGACTGGATGTCCTCGGGAGGTAGGAACAGTTTGAATTTCCTAAGGGTGTTAAGCTGATGATTGGCACTCTTAATGGCGGCACTGATGTGCCATTGCATGTTTAGGAATTTGTCCAGGGTGACACCTAAAGAACAAGCTAAGTCCACCATATGAGGGGTGCAGTTGGGTGCTGAGATTTTTTTTATCCAGTTTTGCATTGGGGCCACATGGTTGCGGGGGGTAATCAAGAGGAATTCTGTTTTGAGGGTATTTAGTAACAGATGGTTATGTGTTAGCCATTTTTGAGTTTTTTTAAGCACCCCATAAAGAGTTTTAATGTCATCTGGAGATATTCAAATACAGTTGAGTGTCATCCGCATACATATGGTACTGAATGTTAGAAGCTTTCAGAATAGCAGTTAGGGGTTCCATGAAGAGATTGAAGAGCATGGGCGAGAGCATAGATCCTTGAGGTACCCCAATAGAGACTGTAGTGCTGGCAGCCAAAGATTGGTTGACTTTGATTCTTTGTGTTTGGTTATGCAGGAAAGAGGTGAACTAATTTAAGACAGGGCCAGATAACCTCATCCTATATTGAAGAAGGTTAATCAAGTTATCATGTTTGATAGTGTCAAAAGCAGAGGACAAGTCCAGAAGAATTAGAAGACAAGGCACATCTTGGTCAATAGCTCTCAAGGCGTCATCAACAATGTGAGTTAGAGCTGTTTCTGTACTATGACCTGATCTAAAGCCGGACTGATGTCGGTCTAGGAGCTGACATTTCTCAATGTGGTCGCAGAGCTGTGTGTGAACGCATTTCTCAAGCAATTTTGCTCATGACATGATGCTGGTGATCGGCCGGAAGTTACTGGGATCCGTTAGGTCTGCATTAGGCTTCTTGGGGATGGGTGAGACTTGCCACATTTTAAGGCAGGCGGGAATCCTCCCATGTAAGAGAGATTGTTGGATGATCCTGGTCCAGAGAGGCAGAATGGCCACGTTGAGGTCTTTGAGCAACTTAGCGGGAAGTGGATCACTGAAATGGTTGGAAGGTTTAAGAGAAGCCAAGGAATGTGACAACTCCTCCAAATCCGGGAGCAGGAAGAAATTCCAGCAGGCATTGGTTTTGGGAGTGTATTCTGTGGGGTATAATGGAACACGTACTGCCGAACACAAGGCGCTCATAGACATCAGGTTAGCAGCGGCACATTGAAGCTCCCGATCAATGCTCTGGGACTTTTCAGAAAAGCGTGCTGAGAAGCCCTCCTCACTGGGTCGAGAGGTTTTGATTGCTGGAGTAGGATTAGTATATTGATTAGCCTGTTGTTTAATAATATCAAACAGTTTCTTAGGTCATTTTTTTCTTTTTTGTTTTACTTTAGTTGCCATTTTAAATATTAGTAACAAACATGTATAATGGTAACTCAGTGCAGCAAAATAACAATACAAGAAGGAGTGACAACGTTTCGTTCATACCTCATTCTGTGAGAGCAAACATGTAAAGACCAAGGGGCATATCAGCAAGGCGAGACGATAGAATTATCGCCGCTTTTGCGGCCGTTTTTGGCCGAAAAGCTGCGATAATTTTATCGCCTAATTAGCAAGCTCGCGCTAACGCGTGAAAACTTGCGTCAGCGTAGGAATTCCTAACGCCCAGCTTTGCAGCTCTAATGAGATGCAAAGTGGGTGTTCCTGACCTGACATGACAGGAGAAATGTCGCTAAGCGACATTTCTCCTATCATCAAGCCCCACGCTATGAAGCATAGTGGCAAGAAAAGTAGCGATAACCCTTGTTATCTCTACTTTCCTTACGCCTGCTTCAGGACTGACTTAGCCATGATATCCTATGGAAGGTGGATATCATGGCTAAGTTTGTGAGTCCCTATCATCAAGCTAACGCCACATTGCGTGAGATTATCGCTGGGTTTCCAGCGACAATCTCACGTTAGGCAGTTAGCGTGAGGATTTTTATCGCTTTTGAGATAAGCGTTGCTAATAGCACGCTATCTCAGCGATAAAAATCCACGCTAGCCGGCGATAATTATCCGAGCGCTAAGTGCGCTTAGCGATAATTATCGCTGGTTGTTGCTGATATGCCCCCAAGTGACCAAAAAACATTTAGACAAGGGAAAAGATGTGATAAAAAGTTCCATGAATGAAATAATCTTCACTCATCACTGAATGTACAATATAATATCGTAATAATTTCAACCCACTCTGGCTGGGACTATGCCATCATGTGGTTGTGAGGAAGCAGCTTGGCTCTTTTCAAGGAAATAATTTCCCAATGGACTGCATATATCTCTTGGTCTGGCCTTCGGGGGGAGCATAGTAGCAAATAAATCTGCATTGGTGTTGCAATATATAAGACTGTGCATCCAAGCTTTAGTTGTTGGAGTCGTTTTGCTGCCCCATCGTAATGCCAATTCTCGTTTGGCTAACAGCAAGGCTATAGCGACAAATTTACTGACTTTTCTCGGAATGTTCGGAACATAACCCATTAGCACCACCTCAGGCCTAGGGACAAGCTCAAGGGCAACCATTTTTGACAATATTGCATGCACTGACTTCCAATAATCGCCCAGTTTAATACACGTCCAAGTCATTTGTGCAAAGTCTGAATGGTGTGTTTCTTGGGTCGGTTTTTAGCGCTGTAAAGCTGATCCCTGAAATTATCTGATTTAGCAATGCAAATGTGTTTGTTATAAGAGCTTCTCATCTTCCTTAACTGCTTGAGACTAGAGGTGGAGGTGGCATTTCTCCAATGTCTCTCAGAGATCCTCAGTTTGCGAGGTTCATCATTAAGGGTGCCATTGAACCAAAGTTTGGATTGTTTGCAAGGAATCCTTTTGAGATGCTTCGGGCGGCAGAGACAAGAACATTTGACATGACTTTGATGTAATGATCCGTCAACTCTTTCAAATTATTCATGTTAGTGGGAAGTTCCAGCAGATTCTTGCTCAAGTTGGAAAGGTTAGAGATGTTGATGTCTCTCAGATTACTAGTCAGTTGCTTGTTTGTGAGCGATTGACCTTGTCTGAGCAATACCTTTTCCTGAATGTGAAAGGAGATTTGGTGATGATCCGACCAATCACAAGGTACAATATCATCCAGATGAATGATGTGATCTCTAGCTATGAGAAGGTCAAAGGTATTTCCCTTGTAGTGGGTGGGACCGTTGCAAGCCTGTATATAATTGAGGTCGGAGAGGAAAGCCTTAAAAGAGCAAATTAGCGGATCATTTGTGTCATTCCAGTGAAGGTTGAAGTCACAGAGGAAGATATGGTTAGGGTGGAGGGCCGAGCTGGCAGAGATGGATTCCATCAATTGCTCTACGAAACGCAAGTTATCCCCAGGGGGGTGATAGATCGAGTGAAGCGCACAAACAATCTTGCCCTTGTTCCAAACTTTGGTGACTATGTTTAAGGGAGAGAGTGCACGCACTTTACACAGGTTAGCAGGGGTAAAATGCAGATTCTTAATGCCAACAAAAATGATTTAGCAAAATCAGGGTAGTGAAGGCAAAATGTCTGAGGGAATACCACACCAAAGATGTCAGGTCTAACAGTCAAGAATCAGGGGGGCTGGTCACATGGCAAGCTAGTTATGTGCACTAATGCTAACAAGGAAAATAGGATCCACATCTCCTTGTTTGATGGTAATGAAAACAGGTATGACTGGGGTGCGATGGGTCCTCAGACCGGTGAGCCTAGTGCCAATTGCTACACCCCTGAGTGAGACCATGGATGCTAAAGAGCAGAAGTGGTACTATACGTGACCAAGTATTCAGAGTAGAAGACTTCTAGAGGCAGATTTACAAGCTCCCTGCACCACCAGTACATCATTTTTTGTGACGTACTGGTGACGTAGTTTACTGCTCCATATTTACAAGGACAGGAAAAGCCACCCTGCATGCCTTTTCCTGTCCTTGTAAATATGGCCTCTTTACACGCAGCACTTTGCGTGAAAGGGGCATTCCATGGGTGTTTCTGTGGGTGTTCCCACGCGTCACCCTTGGAACCAGACACATTTCCAGATTTATGAGGAATCATAAATCTGGAAATGCATCTGAATACCCCTGGGGAGGCGTTGGGAGGTGCAACAAGGATAAATGTTTTCATTTCTCCTAATTTTTTCCTCTTTCAATGCGTGCTGCATTCTACAGCACACATTGAAAGAGGAAAATGTCTGTATTGATTGTTTTTGTGCAGGAAGGTGCCCCTTTCTGCACAAAAACAATCTCCCCATGACGCAGGCATACTTGCACCACCATGGTGCAAGGGTGCCTGCACCGGCGCATGGCAGCTGTTTGTGCGCCAGCGCAGGGGAGAGCAGAGGAATGCAACATATTATTGTAAATATGTCACATTCTTGTGCTTTGGAAGTGCCGCAGCATGGCCCAGCCAAAGGGCTTGCGTTGCCGCGCTGCGGCACTTCCATTTTAATCTGCCTTCTAGTTTCTCTTACCTAAATTGCCCTTATCCAGTTGACCACTCAAATCCACAGCGTGGATTTAAATAGATGCCTTAACCATTTCTAGACAAAAGGTTGACTGCTAGAATAAATACTGATGTTGTTCCTCCTTTCTCAACCTGCAAACCCGATTAGATTACCAAGGGCCCAGGTACAAAGGCTGGGTTGCAATCAATTTCTGCTTTTTTGCATCACAACTGCTTGGGAGTCGAATTCAGTTATGTGCTGTGACTGATGTATGAATCACTCACCGTTTAAATCCGTCATTCACAAGAAGTTGCAAAAAGTCTTGCCTAGTTGAAATGTAAGAAGCAGTAATCCTTTTACAGATGTTTTGGATGAAGGCTTGATAGGAACATAAGAAACTACATTTGTGCATTCACATTGACAAAATGTTCATGTTTCCATTTGAATCCAGCCTCATCCCTTACAGATGCAAAAATAACTATTGATGGACGGAATACAGAACAAATCAAAACATTCACCCCCAGTCAAGAGATCTGGGTTATATCCATCATTCTTTTGCTCACCAGGCCACCCCAGTTTAGACGTAGCCATATGCAAATCAGTCTTGACCTGTGCCGCATGGGAACAGTCCAGCCCGAACTGCCAAGCCAGGTCCTCCCTGGACCAGAAACAAGCATCCTAGGACCGGTTTCGGGGTTTCACCCCTCTTCAGCCAGGATAGCTTGATTCCAGTGGCACGGAGAGCACGGGACTCACGTCTGAGCATACCCGTCCCACTCAGGGTGACAAATGCAAAAATAACTATTGAGGGACGGAATGCAGAACAAATCAAAACATTCACCCCTGGTCAAGAGATCTGGGTTAAATCCATCATTCTTTTGCTCACCAGGCCACCCCAGTTTAGACGTGGCCATATGCAAATCAGTCTTGACCCTGTGCCTCATGGGAACAGTCCAGCCCGAACTGCCAAGTCAGGTCCTCCCTGGACCAGAAACAAGCATCCTAGGACCAATTTCGGGGTTTCACCCCTCTTCAGCCAGGATAGCTTGATTCCAGTGGCATGGAGAGCACGGGGCTCACGTCTGAGCATACCCGTCCCACTCGGGGTGACAAATGCAAAAAGAACTATTGATGGACGGAATGCAGAACAAATCAAAACATTCACCCCCAGTCAAGAGATCTGGGTTAAATCCATCATTCTTTTGCTCACCAGGCCACCCCAGTTTAGACGTGGCCATTTGCAAATCAGTCTTGACCCTTTGCTTCATGGGAACAGTCCAGCCCGAACTGCCAAGCCAGGTCCTCCCTGGACCAGAAGCAAGCATCCTCGGACCGGTTTCGGGGTTTCACCCCTCTTCAGCCAGGATAGCTTGATTCCAGTGACATGGAGAGCACGGGACTCACGTCTGAGCATTCCCGTCCCACTCAGGGTGACAAATGCAAAAAGGTCTAAACTGGGGTGGCATGGTGAGCAAAAAAATGATGGATTTAACCCAGATCTCTTGACTGGGGGTGAATGTTTTGATTTGTTCTGCATTCCATCCATCACTTGTGTGTCTTTTGCTTTCTCGCCTCAAGTGCACCAGGTATGCCCAGACGTGGGTCCTGGGCTCACTGTGCCACTGGAATCATGCTATCCTGGCTGAAGAGGGGTGAAACCTCGAAACCGGTCCTAGGATGCTTGTTTCCGGTCCAGGGAGGACCTGGCTTGGCAGTTCGGGCTGGACTGTTCCCATGAGGCACAGGGTCAAGACTGATTTGCATATGATCAGGTCTAAACTGGGGTGGCACGGTGAGCAAAAGAATGATGGATTTAACCCAGATCTCTTGACTGGGGGGTGAATGTTTTGATTTGTTCTGCATTCCGTCCATCAATTGTGTATCTTTTGTCATCCCTTACAGAGGCATGGGTTAAAGTCAAAGAATAAAATTGCCATTCTGAAAATAGCACCGTCAGGAGCTAGCATTGGTCTCCTGGACCACTATGTGCTCCCCAAAGGCGCCCGGCTGTGATTCACAATGTGGGTGCTGCCAGTAGCGGACGCTTGTCACATTCCCTATCACTACCGCCTACTTGAAAGGTAGGTAACCTATCAATGTGCTGCCACCGAATTTCAGGTCGCGAGGCATTGATGCATTGCATTTTGAAAAGGAAGGGGAAAGAGGTGACCTTATCATGCCCCCTCCGCCTTCCAGTTCACAGTGAGTCCAAAAGTATATTTTGTGAGTCAGAAAGACATTTCCCATAACAATTTCCCATTTGTCCTTGTTTGTGTGAATTGCAGCAACTGCGACCACTGAAAAGTTTGGCACGTTCGGGAACGCCACCCCCACACCCCTCCAATCCCCCCAGTGCACCCGCTTCGAAGAGTATTTAGATCTGTGTCTACCTCTGCTCGTGCACGTGATGCAGGTAGAAAGCAACATTATTTGGAACATACCGGAAAACATCTATTTTAAGACAACATGGAGCAGATTTCTTCCAAAAAGTGCCTGTATCACAGTCTCTTAATAGTACAGGAAAAAATGTCATACATTAGTAAACACGAACAGTATTACATAACTGGAGGGGGCGTCCACCCAGCATCTCTGGGTGAATCAGGCTTCCATCTGCTTTCTGCTATCAAGTACTGCGTGAGCTGGAGCGAGCTGTTGCGCTGGCGTTGTTACACGTAGGCTGCGTTGGACACAGTTTCACCTGTTTTCTGAAGGTTTTATTTCGCGCTCTGGAGCTCGCTCAGCTAGCTGTCTGCCAGAGTAAGTGGGCTTAATAATGCGGGAGTGTGGCAGCCAGACGACGGGGGAAACAAGCCGCGCTGTATTATTCAACCGCATTTGGAATTTCTATCATGTCAGAGCCCTTGACGGGAGTTGAATTGCTTCATAAATAGAGCGTGTTTGCTTTAAATAAAAAATATGACAACAGATCGCTGTGTTAGCTAAACATGTGTCATTCTTGAGCGTAGCACGTTTGGAATAATGACCCGTGAACCTTCTCCGTGTTTGTGAACACGCAAGGGAGCAGGGATTTACATAGGTTGAATGAATCGTGTGGATATGGTTATAAAGAGAATGCACCTGGTCCTTTATGAAAAACCTGGTTGGCTAATTACAAATGTCACTTTCTGGATCCTGTTGGTGCGATGCAGGTTTTTTACGTATTCAATGTTCTAGGAAGGCAATACGAATTGTATATACAAACTAGGTAGGGGCGTCTCATGGCGTCTGTTGTCTTCTGTATTTTTTGGCCATTAATTTACTGTTGGACAAGTCCAAGTGCCCGTGAAAAAAAAGCAGGTTACAGAAGAAACCATTTGCAAATGGCGAACAGAACTGAACAGAATAGAACATTTTGTGCCCATACACCAAACATATATGAAGGATGACACACAGTCAGTTCAGAGCTGGTATTACACGAGATCTTATCTGCTTTCCTCGTCATTTATCAATTATACTCCTATTTAAAAGACAGATGGCAGGCAGTAGCCATCCCCCCATATCAGTCGGAATTTATCAAAGTCCCACATGGCGTCCCACAAGGGTCCGCAATCAGCCCGATACTTTTTAATATATATATGCAACCCCTGTTGGGCATTATCAAGGCCCACGGTATTAGCGTGATCAACTATGCGGATGACACGCAGCTGATTATTTCCCTTGATGGTGCCCAGGCCAACCCACTCACGGCTTTCCATACCTGTATGGCAGAAATGACACTCTGGCTAAACCAGAACTCACTACAATTTAATAGTGATAAAACGGAAATAATGCACTGCGCAGTTGGCAGAATTACCAGAAGTCTACCCACCGATTTTTGGCCCATGGACTTGGGGGAGTCATTAGCCCCAGTGAAATCAGTGAAGAATCTCGGAGTCAGCTTTAACGACCGTCTGAGCTTAGAGACCAATGTCAACAAGCAGATGAGTAGCTGCTTCGCCTTGATGAGAGGACTGCGAAAGCTGCTACCCCTCTTACCAGCGCAGGTCAGAACCACCATAGTTAGGAGCACCATTCTCAGCCGCCTGGACTACTGTAATGCTCTGCTTCTGGAATCCCCGGCCTATTTGATCTCCAGATTGCAAAGCATCCAGGCGGCAGCAGCGAAGCTGGCACTCTCCCGAGAGCGAAGATCCTCTACCACCCTCGCTCTAGCCGATCTTCACTGGCTACCTGTACATCAAAGGATCTGCTTTAAATCCCTCTGCATTGTCTTTAGGGCAGTACACGGAATGGGCCCCCGACCACTTCAAAAGAAATTCAAATGGTATATACCCACACGGTCCCTCCGTTCCTCATCTTCCAACCTGATAAGCATACCCAGAATCAGGAAAGCCACTTATGGTGGCAGAGCTTTCAGCTTAGCCGCAGCCCATCTGTGGAACAAATTGCCTATCGACATCAGGAAAACAGACGAACTGATGGCTTTCCGTAAAAAGGTGAAAACATGGCTTTTCCCCAAAGTCTAATTTCACCAGAACTTTATACTCCCCCTCCACTGTTGCACAGTATTTTCAGCAATATGTACACAGCGCCAGGATGCCCGTAGGGTTACAGTAGCGCTCTACAAATGCTATAAATAAAATAAAAAATAAATGCTCTCTTCTGTCACAGTAGATTGTAGATAGAGTGGGTTTCCATGCCCTGTGTCTGTACTTGAGCCTATTTAACATCTAAATGACCCTTGTTGATTGGTTTTCACCATCCAGCATCTTTGAAAAGCCGGCAAATTTGCACTTCAGAAGCACATAGGAAAGATTTGCCAGTTCATGCACAGAAATTGCAAACTGATCAGTAAGAGCTTTACTTTACATAACTCTCTGCATGTGTTTATAAATGGCTTAATGCCATCCGTCCAAGGGTCTGCCAGTGATTCAATTGCCAAGCAATGTACAAGTTGAAGAAACTCATAAATAGGAAGGGTGGAAGCTCAAGCTCACTCAGCACCATAATCAGGAATATTTAGGTGGCAGCACCCAAAATATCTCGGAGAAGAGCAAGTAGTTCACCGTATTTAATTCACTTGCCACAATCTCTCCTTTCTTTTCCGTATCTATTACTTATTTTTTATGAAACTGGGGGGCATATTCACAAGGAACTATCGCCGAGTTAACGGCACTTTATCGCAGCCAATGTTTCAATAAACTTATCGCCCAAATCACAAGCTGCTGTTAACAGCCCACAGCACCAGTATACCCGCGATAGCAGCCGCAAAAAACATTGCCACAGATGATCCCGCGACTGTCGCTAATGAGATGCAGAGTAGGCGTTCCCGTGCCAAAAGCCGCAACAACACCACTTCACAACATTCACAACGACCAGCCAGAACTGCGATAAGATCACAAAACAGGCGATAAGGCGCATTAGCAGCAGGAAAATAACACCTGCTCTGACCTGGTGCAAAGTCGTAACGCAGCCAGCACCACAAAAGGGAGCACAGCCCAGAGCCACACCTGAAGAACAACAGATGCACCCGGGCAACTGAACATGCAGCCGGAGGGCCGAAAGGGCAAAAACACCCGCCGCCACCACCCCCAGGACCCCCCTCCCCAACCAAAGAGATGCCACATCAGCTACACCTAAACATGTACAAAATAATCTGCATGATGTCGCACAATCACAACTGGTGACATGCATGTGTCGTCACAAAAATGAGCATCACACATTCACTTTTGAAGCAACAAATGAAACTGTATTAACATGAACAGTGAAATGAAATGAAGACACATGGCGGCTCCCCTCAGGATAATCCGTAGGTCACACCCTGCAAGACTAAAATCATGTTGAGAAATTGTGTCCTGCGCACATCAGAGGACAAAGAGAGATCGAAGGAGAGAGAGAGGGAGAGAGAGAGAGAAGAAGAGAGTGGAAGAGAGAGAGAGAAGAAGAGAGGGGGAGAAAGAGAGAAGAAGAGAGGGGGAGCGAGAGATAGAAGAAGAGAGGGAGAGAGAGAGAGGGAGAGAGAGAAGAAGAGAGGGGGAGAGAGAGAGTGCTGCCCCTGCGCACCCAGCCATGCTGCTCACCTGCTGCCACCAGTGTGTCTCCAACCACTTGCCGCTATGTATAGCAGTGCACAGGTCACACATCTGAGACAGACCCGTCATCTGAAACAAAGTCCAGATACATGGTTGGCACAGTAGACAAAAGTGCACAATACAACATCGCCTGCCCGCCCATGCACACCCAGGCAGAGGCACCCCAGCCCCTCCTGCCGCCCATCGGAGCATGCCCGCCCATGCACACCCAGGCCTCACTGCTCACCTTCTGTCAACGACATGCAGACAGGAGGTCCCACCACGTGCCGCTGCAAGCCACAAGCCCGGGGCCCGCGGACATGGCGCCCTCCACACCATGCAGCTCCACTCCGCAGGCCACCAGGTCTCACGTTTGGTGCTGGGTCTTGATTACTCCATGGCATAGGACATACCAGTGCACCCGGCATCATCGCAGGCTGCACACCCGCTCAGCAGCTTAAGGTGCCACTAACTCAGTGCACCCAAAGTCACCATGCCGTGGCAGGGTGCCTGTGCTGGCCGCAATGCCCTGGGTGCCACTAACCCTCTGCAACCCCAGTCAGCGCCACATGGTGGTAGGCCCATGACTGCCGCAAGGCCTTGGGTGCCACTAACCCTGTGCGCAACAACTCATGGGCCCTCTATGATTGAGAACAGTGGAGCGTCCGTCATCCAGTCACCACCGACAGAGGGGAATGTGAAATCGTCAGCCCCTTATGTTGGTGGAGTCACATGGCCTGTGACGCCTGTGCCGGATGGGTGTGGTGTGCCTGCAAACCTGCCCTCAGGGAGTGGCTGTGACATGCTGACAACTAGACCAGTGAGTACGCCTGCGACGGGTAGCAATGACGGCCCCCCTCGGAGCGTAAGTGGAGTGGTCTGGCCTGCCGTTCGCCCGACCAGTGCACAGCTTGCAGCAATGGCTTGTGGGCTCTGGGTGTGGTTCAGTTCATGTCCGGACATGGAAGTTACTGATGCGTGTGTCCCTGTTGTAGTGTCCACGGCACTGGGTACACAATATGCAATGTAGCACCCCCTGACTGGCATCCCACAGGATGAGCATCATTAACGCAAGGGAAATCACTGTCCCTACATTCATCCACGCATTCATACATGAATGATGAAAGCATCATGCATCACTGGATGTTTATTGAACATCCAGTGCAATTCTGCAGCTGGAGAGGTGCAGGGCAATGCCGACCACACTACACAATATGGGCCCGTGGAGGGCCAGCCAGAGTCCATCCGGGGATGACAAGTACTGCAGAAGAGGAAGGGTGCAGTCCGCAATCTGGTCGCTGTGTCATTGGTCATCAAAGAGGATATGGCAGTCCATGTCACTGTCCAAGGTGAGGGCATCGGAGTGTATCGGGGGTCAGTGGAAGGTTATGGGGCCATGTGCGGCACCAAGCAGAAACAGGCCAGGTGGCGGAAATGAATGCTAGTGCCTCCTGATCACAAACCCATCCACGTCCTCGTCCCCGGATGTGTGAACTGCCCCACCAGTGGGTGTTGCAGTACCGGCTGAGGCACTGTGTGTCACTGACACATCAGGTGCTTTAGCGGATACGTTTGCCACACTGTGAGGCAATGTCACACCAGGGGGCAGAGATGTGGATGGTGTGGGGGCAGCAGCATTCATCTGCACCACACCTTGTGGCAGCAATGCCATGATGATGATCTGTAGGGCAGGGTAGATACCAGCTACATTTCGCTGGTGTGCAGCGGTGGCTGCCATCCTTTCTGCCTCCATCCGCACCATGTTCTCCATGAGCCTCCGCATGTGTGCCAGCTCATGGCTGGTATCGCTGGTACCCCTCTGATCGGATAGGTGTTCTTCTGTCCACGTCAGGACACCAGCAATGTCAGTCAGGGCTCGTTGGAGACCATGGAGTGGGCCTACCATGGATGGCGTCCAGTTTGGTAGACATGAGGTCGAACCTCACCCGCACCTGCTTAGCCGTCTCCCTCTGGGCCTCCAGCACACGGCGTTGGAAGGCCTTGTGTTGTTCTTGGGGGTCTTGGGAGACTGCCGGGCCGTGGGTGCTTTCTGCTGGGTAGTTTGGGTGGTGGGTAGTGTCTCCTCGATGCAGCTGAGCAGTCCTGATCCTGGAGGTGAGTCGCGGATGATGTCAATGATGTCTAGGAGAGCTTGTGCATTGATGCTGGGGTTATCCTCCATATCATCAGTGAAGAGTGGCTGGGACTGCTCTGCAGGGGTTGTTGACGCTGGCCCTGCAATGTGAAGGGGAGATAGTGTGTTGCAATGTGTCCACATGTATGTAGCCGCATGGTACATTGTGACAGTCTATAGATCTGGGCGATGACCCAGAGTCATTGAGAGTGTACACTGTACTCGGCTTGATTGTGCATGTGTGCCATCATGGCTGTCACCACCCATCCCCCTAGTACCTGGTGGTCACTCACCCTTTTGCGGTTGTGTTGGGTCCTGTCGAGCAGTGTCCAGTGCCCCGACTCCGGCCACAGTATCCACACTGATGACTGTCGGCACCAGCTCCTCCATGTCATCCAGCACGAGCTGTGGTGCTGGGCCCCCACCTCCAGTCTGCATTGCTGCCTTCTGGCTGGCTGCGAGTTTCTCCTTGGTCTTTCGCTTGAGGTCATTCCATAGCCTCTTGACCTCGTCCATTGTCCTCTTGTGCTCGCCGACGGCATTCACCTTGTCCCACGATGTCCCGCCATATTCCAATTTTGGTGCCCAATGACACGTTGGAGGTGACGAACAGTTGTTGATGGTGTTCCATCACCTCTGTGACTATGATCCTGTTCGCCTGCTGACTGAACTTCATCTTCCTCTTCTTCTTGTCCATGCCCTTCCCTGTCCCCGAGGTCCTGGGCTGGTCGTCCGGGGTGCTTGTAGGGTTGCGCTCATCCTCTATGCCTGCTCCGGCTGCCTCCATGGTGCTTGGGTGTTGGTCAGTTTGTGTTTGGGTGTTTTTTTCTACTTTTATGGTGATTTTTTCTGCCTGTCAGCTGTGTGTTGCAGGCCTGGTGCTGCTTATCGCTGATTTCCTCATCGCGCTTTGGCCCATTGCAGGTTTTTTTGTGTTGCGGTTTGTGTTTTTATCTCCATCGAGGTGGTTGTATCACGGACATTGTCCGCGGTTTCTGCAGACTATCGCATGGTACCAGCCTTGTTGTGAATTCCACGTTGACACAGGGTTATTTTCTCGAAATAGGCTGCAATGTTGAAAGTTGCGTTAAGCTACTCTTGCGGTAGTTGTCACACATTCTTGTGAATATACCCCTCTATTTGCCTCTTGTAGGAGTTTGCAAATTTTAAGAACACAAGCAAAGCCCTGCCTAGAACCTGAGCATTGGTCTACTTGTAATTTGTGGGATGCGAGCTTTTCCTGTGTTTACACCCCAGTGTAACTTTCTCCCAGCACAAAAACAATATTAAATGAAGAGTGCTAGTTGGGGCAGGAAAATAAATGTGCCCTTACCTTTTCTCGGAAGGTAACATGAAAGCTGATTTCCTTGTGACTTTGAAACTAAATGGATATCTGCTATTTTTGTTGTTGTAACAAAGTAAAAGGGCACAGTAACTGACATTTTAACCCAAGAACATACATGTAGAAAACTTTGTGAGATGGTGAACACAGCTTCTCCATAAATTAGTGAACATATGAACGAGAAAAAACTTTGCCACACACTCCTAGCATGGTGTCTATCTTGTGATGATGATAAAGTCTAATATTCACGTTTAAACCAAACTAAGTTCGACCTCTAATCGTGAAGAGTGAAGAGTTAAAGAAACGAAAGCCATCTGAAGCAAGCGAGCTTTGAGATCAGAGCTGTTAAGAGTGGAAATTGGTAAAATGGTGATATGAAGTTAGTCTCGTTGTGGCGTGTAAAGTTACAGTTTCTGGAATAGACCTGGCTACATTTCACATCTAAGACCAAAGACATGTATGATTTTTATTCTTGGCTTGTTTCTGTGTACTTTCAGGATTGTGAAATGGGGATGTATATGTTGTATGATATAACATGTATTGAACAGTTTATGAACTTCCCCAAGAGGTACATTTTCGGATCTTTGCCCAGTATAGCACTGGGGCGAGCATGCAATCATTTGACATGGGGCATTCTCATCAAAATTTCTGGTGTTACTTGACCAAATCCATTTAAGCAAATTTTGACTCTTACAAAAAAGAAACTTCACAACTTTGTCAAGTTTGCCAAGGCGTCTGGATTAGGTTCCTTTTAAATTAGTGACATTTGACTGCAACATAATATTAATACTGTTTTCACGTTCATTTGAGTGGTGTAACAAACATCCCATCCCTCCTCTATCCCCTGATTGAGCTGAATTATAAATTGTTTGCAAAATATTGCATCCACCCTAATATACCTCGGAAAAATGGGAAGCAAATTATGTATGTAATTCCCCATTTTCAATGGTTATACTTAGAAATGGAGGCATTTTACGCACATGGGAAAGGCCTCACTCTAGGGTAGTGGTATTTAGCCAGTGCAGTAGATATCTCACCCCATCTGACCCATATTTAATCGGGGTTTAGGATTGCTAAACTTTCTCTGCAATGATCAGATGGTTTCATGACAGACTCAGAAGACATTCTTTTGTCCTAGAGGTCAATCATCCATCCTGCATCAATTTTCCTGTTTTGTGCCCCAAAGAGGAGATCTTAGTTTCCTACAAACCTGCAGGGAATGTCCAGAAACTTCTTCAAACTATTCCCCTTTTTTTTTCAGGTGGTGCATCACACACCTGGAATCCCTTGCCTCTCCATGGTAAATCGATGAACAATCTGCTTCTCTTTAGGAAAGCTTTAACAATGTTGCTATTCTGATCAAAAATGAGCTCTGACAATAGTCCTTCTATGAGCTACTGTTAACAGTTGGCTGCAATGAGCTTCAGACAATAGGCTTCTGCTGAGTTAGAGCCAAGACTCCTTCGGGTAAATGTATGCTTTAGAAATACATTTAACATTAGAAGCTGTTCTCTATTGTGGCTATGTCTGACATACATTTGCTTACGACCTGCATAAATTTATGGTTTAAATCTTTATATTTGAGATTGCAGAAATTAACAGTAGATGCCACCTACATCCACTGGCCGGTGGGGAGATAATATGTTGTTGTCAATTATTTATAGATAATGTGAAAGAAAGAAGAACAAAGAAAGGAAAGAGAGTAGGTAGTGTTCGCGTGTAGGGGTTCTGTGCTCTAAGTGGAATCAGATTATCTCGTGTGGGTATAGTCATCCGTGGTATAGCTTAATTTGGTGAGTCGAAGGACCCGGCGATATTTCGAACAGGTGAGTTCTGTGAATTACGTGGATAAAAATTCTATGGTAGTGCCCCAGGTTTTGTCGAAGCAGGGAAGTTTGCATGTGAGGCATGCTGTGATTTTCTCCATGCCTACCACCTCCCACAGAGTATGTAGCCACTCCAGTCTGGTTGGAATCCCATCCATTCCCCACTTAGAAAGCAACACTTGTTTGGCAGCGCCCAGGGCTTGGGTTGATTGCTCTTCCTGGACACAACTTGAGGGGATAGGTCAATGGGTTGGGAAGTCCCAGTATAGTGTGGTTAGGGAATCTGGGGATATCCGTGTGATAAATGTTGTAGATGTCCAGCAGTATTGAGTCCCAGAAGGTTTGTGTCTTAGGGTAGTGCCATAACACCAGTGTGGGAGTGCCTATCTGTCCCACCGGCGCCAATAAAGGTTGTCCCCTCCAGGCTTCAACTGTGCTGCTCTGACCGGGGTGTAATACCAATAATGCACTATTTTGAGGAACATTTCTCTGCCGGCGGTACTGCAGGAGGATGCTCTGGCCCTATGGATGATGTCATGCTACTCCTGGGGAGAGAATTTGCGTTGTAGCTCGGACTCCAATTGACGGTCAGCTGGGGTCTTAGTGCTATGTTTAGGTGTAAGCAGGAAGGATTAAATAACTTAGAGCAGGTGCTTGTCGGAGCTGCAGGTTATGTATCATTCTTCAAACTTGGTTAGTGGGCGGCCATCATGAGGTAGCATATTTGCTAGAGTAACCCAGTGTTGCAGGGCAAGATACTGCCAGTGTGCATCCCTGGGAATCCCAAAGTCAGAGACAAGTTGGGAGACTTCCATTACTCCCTTCTCATCGAAGAGATTGCCAATTCTCTTGCAATTAGCCTATTGCCATTTGATGTAGTTATTCCTGTCTCTTGCTGAGGGGAACTCCTGGTGTCCTATAAAGGGAGTCAGTGGTGATGTGGGGGTTGAGAGGCCATACAGCTCCTGCATCTTGTCCCATGCATTGAGGGTAGTCCTCAGGACTGGGGAGACATAAAGCCTGATCGGGTGGTGCTGTGTGGGTAGCCGAGGTACCTTCCAGACATGTATGCCCGTGATTGCGCGATCAATAAAGCACCAGGTGTTTCTCCGATGCCGATCTGTACCATTCGATCATGTAGCACAATTAGGCAGCCTGAAAGTAGCAGTCTAGATATGGGACACCCAGTCCTCCATCTGCCTGTTTCAGGTATGTTTGGAGGCATGCCATATGTGCTCTCTTTCCTCCCCAGATAAAATCCCTAATGAGATGTTGCTGTTTGGTCAGCATCAGTGGCGGATGCTGCAGGGGGTGGGTCTGCATCACATATAGGATGCGAGGCAATAGAGTCATTTTAATGGCAGGTAGTCTACCCAGCCATGACATCCTACATCTCTTCCAGGTCAGAAGTTCCCCACGAGTTGCAGACAAAAGGATTGCATAGTTCACCTGGACTGCCTTTTCAAACGTGGGGAATATCTGTAGTCCTAGAAAAGAGATGCTTTCCAATACCCATAGAAATGGGAACTTTGCTGCCAGCTATGCTTGGTCGGCTTTGGGGAGAGTTAAGCTGAGAGCTTGCGTCTTATGGATGTTAATTTTAAAGCCAGAGACTTGGCTAAATTCTTCCACCTCCTGGAGGAGTGGAGGTAGAGAGGCAAATGGCTGCGTAAGGAAGAGCATCACATCATCCGCATAGAGCAAGATTTTGTGTTCTCTATCTCCCATCCAGATACCCGCTATTGTGTGGTGTTGGTAAATGTGTTCCGCAAAGGGATCCATATAGAGGTCAAATAATAACTTCGATAATTGGCATCCCTGGTTGGTACCCCTCGTGATCTTAAAGGGGTGGGAGGCAATTACGTGCACCCTAATGCGCGCTCCTGAACTGAAGTATATACGGTCCACCCACCTAAAGAACTATTCACCAAGGCTAAATCTAGCCAGTACCAGTTGCAGATATGGCCAGTGGACTCTGTCGAAGGCCTTCTTGGTGTCTACTGACAGGAGCAGGGTGGGTAGTTGGGTGCGTTGGATCTTATCTAAGAGGTGGCACATCCGGCATGTCCCGTTGCCGCAATTGCGTTGCGATACAAAGCCGGACTGGTTTGGGTCTACCAGACCCTGCATGTACAGGGCCAGGTGAGCAACCAGGAGGCTAGTGAATATTTTCAGATCAACGGTAAGGAGGGATATAGGGTGGTATGAGACACAATCTGCATGGTAGGGGCCAAGAGCACAGTTTGGCTAAATGAATTAAAAAGACGGGTAAGCAGTGGAGTAGGGTTAAGGGTGAAGACTTGGTAGAAGTCAGCTGAAAAGCCATCTTCCCCAGGTGTTTTGCCTGAGGAGAGCCCTTGTATAGCTCGGAGGACTTCCTCTGGATATATATCCGTGTCTAGTTTCTTTGCTTCCGAGGTCAGTAAAGAGGCCACTGGTGCCTGATTCACATATGCCTCGGCCGCCACTGGATCTAGGGAATACGCCTTATAGAGAGTGGTGTCAAATTCCTCAATTTCGGCAGCAATGAAACTGTCCGTTCGAAGGATATCCCCCTGAGAGCTTTCGATCCCTGCAATGTGGCAGCGTTTATCTGGGTTTGAAGCTGATGTGCCAGTAGCTTCACGGTCTTATTCCTCCCTTCATAGTAGCGCTTTTTAGTGCATAGGAGGGCATACTCCTCCCGGTCATAGTCCAGGGCTCTCAGATGCTGTTACGCATTAGTAAACTAGCGTCTAGCTTGGATCAATCTTGTGCGGCTATGCAGCACCTTCTTGTTCCTTAATTTATGTTTCTAGGAGGTCTCTTTTATCTCTCCTATCTTTGTTCAGTCTGGCTGCTATGTCTAAAAATGTCCCCCTTATAACAGCCTTCAACGTGTCCCAGAGCAGATGAGCCGGGACAGAGACGTCCTCATTAATCACTAAGGGGCATATTATCAAGAAACTGCGTTAAAAGTATCGCTGCTTTAGCGGCAGAAAACTGGCGCTAAAGCAGCGATAATGGGCTTGATAATATGCCACAGAGAATTCCCGTAGAAGCCCATGTTCAGGTGTCAACATGGGCTTCTATGGGAATTCTCTGCGGCATATTATCAAGCCCATTATCGCCGCTTTGGCGGCAGTTTTGTGCCGCTAAAGCAGCGATAATTTTAACGCCGTGCTTGATAATATGCCCCCCAGTAAGCCTGTATGGCCTCTTGGATCTCTTTAATGTTTGTGTCATATATGAGGAGTTTGTGATTTAGCCTCCATGTCCTCTGATGTGTGGGTTGCCCAGATAGCTGCAACACAAGGGCAATCAGAAAGTGATCCAAGAGAGCCGCCACCCCTATCCTAGCCTCCCGTGTGTCTCGCATGATGCATGAGGATGTCAAGAAGAGATCTATGTGTGCATAGGTTTGATTAGCCGCTGAAAAAAAGGTGTATGCCGGGCAATGGGATAGCATTGTCTCCAAGCATCTGCTAAGCCGCTTACTTGTAGCATATGCTTCATAGCTTCTGAAAGCGACCCAGTGTGTCCCACCCGTTGTGCAGACCTATCCATTTGGGGATCAGGTACTATATTGAAATCGCCTCCCACTACTACGGCTGCATACGAGGATTCGAGAATCATAGTCAGCGCTTTCCCAAGGAATGTTTCCTGGTGTTCATTTGGGATATATATTGAGGTTATATTGTAAGCGTGACCCCCTATTGTCACCCATAATGCAATCATTCTACCAGGTATCTCTGCGTGTGTCTAGCACTTCCCCCGGGTAGTGCGTTGATAGAAGGGTGGCTACTCCCACCCTCCTCCCAGACATGGAGGAGAAATATTGTCAGTCAAATCATCTCGACCCTAGGAGTTCCAATCTTCTAGCATTAGATGAGTCTCCTGTAGGAGACATATGTCACAGTGGGCGTCCCTCACCAGTGCAAGAAGTGCGCGTCTTTTGTTGGGTGAGTTCAGTCCCTGGACATTAAAGCTCTATAACACAACCTTAAGGGGAGCCTTGGGGAAAGGTCGGAAAACAGCCATGGGATGCATCAGGGTTAGGCACATGATGGGGGTGCGAACGCCCTCCCATGACTAGTTCCAGAAGGGAAATGCAGTTATTCTTCAGAGATCGTATTTCAAATAGTGCCCTGGGGGGCCAAATGGAAAGTGCGCTCTCACTATGATATTACAAAATGCACCACAGACACTTGTGCAACCCTTTCTGTAATACTGATAGCACAGGCAAAAATGTAG
This sequence comes from Triturus cristatus, assembly GCF_964204655.1. Classification (NCBI taxonomy): domain Eukaryota; kingdom Metazoa; phylum Chordata; class Amphibia; order Caudata; family Salamandridae; genus Triturus; species Triturus cristatus. The sequence goes on from NC_140584.1 coordinate 391,345,508, forward strand.
TAGCAGCGATCTCTTCAGAGGGCATACCCTCATTTACATTGGGCATAGCCCGTGCAAGTGAGGGGATCACTTTGTCTCTGCATCCGCATCATATTATGGATGCTGATGCAGAGGCAAAGAGGCCATTAGGAGGTCAACTGATAATGCACCACAAAAAGTTGGAGCACAGTCCCTGCGCCTCCTTCATCCAGCTTTCTGGAGGAGGCAAAGGGTTCAGACTGACCTCCCAGATTTCCTCCTTCACTCACTGCACCTGTCTGCAAGGGTGTGACCCTTCCCTCCTTAAAGTACAAACAACATGCCACCTGCACTGTGAAACAGAGAGCGGCTTGTAAGCAGGTGCTCCATATTTTACTGAATGTGCAGCCCCAGGCCAGGTTCAGGTTCGCTGCTGCCTGAAGGCAGCGCAATAATTGTAATAGGGCACACTGTCCCTGTTTGCACCCTGTGCACCTATTTACAGGTGCGCCGTAGCACAAACGCTATGGCGCATCTGTAATTTGGTCTCCGGCCAACTTCTTCAGGCTTCAGCAACATATTTCAGCTCATCCTGTCCATTAGAATACCAGAATGGCATAACATCAGAATATCATAACTAGAAATATTGCCTGAAAGAAACATCATGTCGGAAACATAGTTTGCAAAACATCGCTCCAGTGGAGTTAATAATAAAAGGTTTACACCCAAAAGTATAATATTTTGTAATCTATATTTAGGGCACAAAATGTCTGTCATATGATGTTATTATTATGATATTCTGACATAACCATTCTGATCCCTTGATCTCACTCATATCAATGGGGCCCATCTCTGCTGAATTATAGCTATTGCACAAGATGAAATATTGAAGGGAGAGTGCAACAGCAATCAAATATTTGTGATTATTGCCAAACCAATTACAGATTCCACCCATTATTTGATACCTTTGATGCCCAGGTTACGGAATAGTGACACTGAAGAATATGATACACAGACACATTGAGAGGTGTTTGAAGCAGATTAAGGGACCACTAATGAGTTGACCATAATAATGTTCCCCGGAGATACTATTCCAGCTAGTTCACAGTGGTCATGTGCTCCCATAAGTGAGATTACCAGTTGTAAAAATACTGGCCCTGCTTTACTGTGTGCACTCTAATGAAGGTTTCTCTGTGCCCTGGACATCATTTTATCTCCCACTACTAAATTTCTCTCGTTCTGTATATTTACTATATTCCATGTTGGATGTTTCTTATCTCTGCATTTCCCTGTTTTGTGCTATATATAATTCGTGTTTCTGCAGCTAACTTTCTCCTGTTCGTAACTTGTTTTCTGCTCTTTTTTATTAAGCTTCTCCTTGCCCCTCTTTTACAATTACAAGTATTGTTGTGTAGTACTAAAAGGGAAAACAGTTTTGGTACCGTAAAAGAGGATCACACAGCCAGGCCCAAGTAGTACTCTAGTCTCCAAACATATTGGTTGTTTTCTTAATCATCATCAAACAATCAGTCAAAAAGTACAGTGGCACAAACAGAGTGGTCATCATGGTCATGGACACCCAATGTGGTCTTATACTAGCAGTTGCCATAGCAATGGCAGGAATGAGATTCCATGACATTCACAAAAAATGCCATAAGTCTATTGTATTCCCATCTACCCCTTATCTATTCGTAGAATTGTCGCCGAGCCTTATCTTATGCTCTTCCTTTATTCCTGAATCTTCCTAATCCTTCTCCCTCCATTCGAAGAAAATGATTTTTCTGGTTGACACAATGGCTATCTAATTTTTAAAATGTGTTAAAGCAATCCATAAAACAAACATCCCAAACTGATTACTTTCAATAGACAGAGAAGCTAATGATAGCTAGCTAACCTAACTGGAGTGAGGTATTGCTGTTGTATGTTGTGCAAAATAAATATTTATCTAAATGGGTGTGTTATATTTTCACGATGTGCAGAGACCTTCAGCAGTGTCATCAAAGCTGGGACATCGGTGGAGGCAATGACTGAGCGAGAGGGACAAGTGGTAAGTCCCCTTGCTTTGTTATTGCCAATGTGCTGTACTGGTTAGGTGAGGTACATATCCTTGTCCTGCCCTTCACCTCAACTCACCTCACCTCCAGAGCCCAGTCCCTGCTCTTATCATCTCGCCACCTAAAACTGCAGCCTAGTGTAATCTCTGGTGCTGCTGCTGTAGCAAGTGAAGGCAGCGGTTGAATTCATGTGTGTCTGCTGCGGCACAGCAACATGACAGAACTAAGTCTGCAATGCACAAAGACAAAGTGTGTTTCCTTTCCTTGTGCCCACTCATCCGCCTACTAGTGCTTCACTTAAACATTGTGTTTTCTTCTCCCAACCTACCTAAGAAGTGAATTCTATCTCAGCATATGATTTCTGTGCCACCATTCTCTGTTCAAGTTAAGTTATCTTCCATTACAGATTGACTGTTCCAATATGTTTCCTCCCATCAATCAATGTGACTTTGAAATTCTTCTTCACATTGATTTATGGGAGGAAAACTATTTGAACCATCAATAAAAAGTACATGATCATTGTTTGGCATCCAACCAACCATCCAATATCTAAACCTCTACCTAGCCCAATCCTTATAACTTACCTCCCTGTGGACGAATTTAAATTTTCCCCACTGCCATCTGAAGATTATTTCTTGAGAATAATCTGTGTTGGAGGCCAGTGTGTTAAATGTGGGACTAAGGGCCTGATTTAGCTTTTGGCGGATTGGGTGCTCTGTGACAAATAAAAGATACCATTCGCTATAGTTCATCATATTCTTCTAAGCACTGTCTACTGTATTACGGTGGAAGAGATATCCATTATCCACCAACTGTGTCCCATCTGCCAATCTATCAGCATGAGCCTAGACTATGAGTTATAACATAAGTTTTGACCTAGCGTAGTAAAATGCAGGACGTAGTTGGAGAAGAGCAGGGCCATTGGAAACATAAGTTCATTTAACATGCTACAGCCAGGCTGTCCCAAAACATGCTTAAGTGGAGAGTAACCATACCCACCAGCATGGCTCTGTTATGTTGCATAGTCGAGTATTAACTGTGCAGCATACATATTTATATGCCTGGCTCATTAATGGCAGGTAAGATAATCCAAATTTCTTAACACACAAAGTGTGTGCTCTGTTTCGCCATGAAATTAAATCCTTTCAAAAAATTACATTTTCTTTTCTTTTTGATTATATGTCGGTGTTCTGGCTTAATATTATTCTTTTCAGTCACTGTAATGATTGATGATTACCTAGCTATGAAGTGATGGATGGGTGCGAGAGACTTGGCCCTGCTTTTGTGTGACTGACTAGTACCACTACCAATATCATCAATGATCACACCCAGATAAAAATCCAATGGCCCTAGGGGAATAGCAATGTTCTACTACTGTACTACTGTATAAACAAGTGTTTGAGGTGACCAACATCATTATTTGTGTTTTTGAATTTTGTAATTCTCTTACTTTCTTGATATAGCTACTCCTGCTGGTGTGTTTGGTGAGAGCACCACCACTCACCAACATGGCAGGAGAAAGCCACCTGGATGCGGCAGCAGAAGTTGTAGGCAGTGGCTGCTGAATATCTCCAGCTGGTGGCCCTTCAATTTGAGGAGCAGCATGCCGAGGCCCAATAACAGCCGTGGACCTCAGGCTACCAGCACGACCCACCTACAAACAAGCCATGCCACTGCTGCCCGTACCACCACCAACCTCCACTCCTTGGATATTGTCACACACTGCCTCCTTCACTGCTCCCTCCCATGACTAACTCACCTGACCCAGGAGATGGCACTGCTGAATGAAAGGCAGCAGAAACTGGCCTGTGAAGTTGATGCACTCAAGACCCTTTTTTAATGATTTTTTGTTTTGGTGAGAGGGCATGTTGCGGGTGGACAAGGGGGGCTCGAGGTAGGGTAATGGGTTGTTTACTTACATTGGACGTTTGGATCTTTACTGTGGGCTTTTTGCGACTTTTTGGTTTGAGGAGGGGGTGGACCTGTTGCGGGTGGAGAGAGGGTGGGTTTTGTGTTCCTCATGTTTACTTTTTTTGTCATCATTCACTATCTGTGTTTCCATTTTATAGTTGGCGTAGTATAATTTATTATAGAATTGTTGTGTAATCTTTTGTTCCTCCTAAACATTCCCTATCTGAAGCTTGGCAGGAATGGGCATGCGCGGGCTCCCGCGCATGCGCAGTTCTCAGGAGAAGACACGCTGCAAAAGGTTTGAAGCCCGGGGACACGGCTGATCAGGTAAGGTTATTTAAACATTTATTTCTTTATGTATTTAATACTGCGGGCGGACTACTTTCATTATGCCCCAAGTGTGCGGAGATTTGCCCTGTTTCTCCGCCTATTATCGCAGAAGGCAGAAGGGCAAATATCCGCACATTCCGTGGGCGGAACGGAGTTGTCCGCCCACCCTTAATCTGCATCCTTCTTGGAAATTAATGTCTGTCTTGGATACCTGGCTGAATCAGTCCAGTAATGCAAGCAGGACTGTTATGGAGCTTTTGCTTTTTGTGCAGGAGAAGAGGCAAGGTGAGGAAAGGAATACCGGGCTGATCAACCTCAAAACCATCAACATAACATTTAGCCGAGTACATGCATCATGTGATGATGTGGCATCTCTTGTGTCTGTCTCCAGTTGCAAGAAACAGGCCCCCCTGACCACAACCACATAAGAGCAATTTCACATTTGAGTCAGCACACACACTCAGCTGCATTTCACAAATGAACACACCTCTCTATGGACCACAGAGCTGAGGATTCTTTTTGGATCACAGGCCCTGCAGAACCTGTTGTCCCAGCTTGCCATTACTATCAAGGAATAGGGACCATTGACGCTGACATCCCACGCCGTGCTACAAGAATTGCCTGCCATCTCCTACAGCGCAGGTTGCTTTTTGGATTATGGCCGCTGCGGGACTCATTGTCCCAACTTGCCGTTACTCCCAAGGAGGAGGGGCCATCGATGCTGACACCCATTGCAACAAGATTGCCCGCCATCTGGCCTGATCCAAGGGCGGACCTGTCTGTACCCGTCAGCGTCTGACAGAAGCTGGGCTGGGCCACCCTCCTTGATCCTAATATCGCTCAACCTTGCTACACCAGGGGGGACTGCATAACAGAGATGCTACAGTGAGGATTCTTACCTTTCTTCATGCTGGTACTGCGAGTATGCCCTGTTTGCCTCATATGTTGGTTATACATTTCCTGGCCTTTCAGTCAGCCACCGTGGTTGAACATTTACAGCAAATTGAGGGTAGGGTCCGGGTTTCATTCCTTTAGGTCTCCTCTTGGACATAATAGATTTTTATTTTGCGGTAAACCAAAGACTGAACATCTGAGGACGGCCCCAAGTACTTTGTCTTTTCTTTCGTCTCATCTTGTTCAAATCTATAAGTAGTATATTGGTAGTGATGAAAGGGAAACAAAAAGCTACTGGGCAAGCTACTGCAAGGAGTGAGCTGACTGTACCTAAACCACAACAAGAGAATTCCAGTATCTAGTCCATCTTGTCCTCGATGGTGGGTGCCATTCAGAAGGAGATTACCAATGTGGATGACAAGCTGGCTCAACGGGGAGGGGAGGATCGACAGATAGAGGCCGTCAGGGCTCTCCTTCAAAGGCCATGTCCCCCTCAGTGAACTCAATTACGACTGAGGCTATGATTCACTGTGGGCCCATACCAACATGTTCAGGTACTTTAATCCTGAAGGACACCGGTACAGACTCTTGCCCTCTGTCATGTAAGTGGAAAAATTGACACAGGATCGATAACACAGAATCTACATGCCCCCATGCCTTTGAAAGACACTTTTGTCAATAAATCACTTGAGGTGTTTATTGGTTCATAACTCCAAGCACATATGGCTTCTTTACATGCAAAGTTAAAACTTTTAATCAAGGGTCTACTTGCCACGTTGGAATTGTGCTGTAGTAACATTAAGCAGGCACTGACGGGTATGGGCGGGGCCTTGTGGCAAGATGCATTCTATTCACTCCCAGCAGTTATTTCCATCGGCTTACAGGAAAATATGATATCTAAGGACAAGCCTTTTGCAACTGAGCCTCAAGCTAGGGTAACATCTGAGGTTAATATGGGGAGTAAACTAGGATGCAGACAAAAGTCGGTTTGTGGGGGATGGTACCCTGGTGGGGATAATAGCATTGCATTGCCTGCAGAAGGCCTTTTAGGTCCCTTATCCACTTATGTCATGCACAAGACCGGCTGTCTACATTATCAGATATCCCCATAATTGATCTCTCTCCTGAGGCTACTCCAAATGTGGTGGTTCTTGAATATGATCCACCATTAAATGATCACACTTTAGAATGAATATAATAAGGTGACCCATTGGCTGGACTTAAATCTGAATCTGGGCCCAGCAATTTATGATTGTATAAATATGGTCAAGTGGGTCAGCTGACTGGGCAAGGGAATAAAGCAAATAAGGGGTTATTGTATAGTCATTCGTTTGAACAGACTAAATGTAGCCGCACAGGTACTTGAAGCTGCTAATTTATTTAGGTCCGACTCGCCCTCTGCCAAAATACTCCCCCTGTGAATTTTTTATCAACCTGAATTGGTCTGCTCTACAATATGGACTTTGGTTGGGCTTTCAAAGTGGAGCTTGTTCAATAAGTTAGCGCCCCTCCATCCTGTTGTGTCCAATACCAGATTCACCCTCGAGTCAATTAGACTCCTGCAACTGACTTTTAGGCTCTGATGCAGTTCCTGTCTCTACTTTGGTCTCCCCTAATTCAATAACACATGAATCCCTAGTGGCAATAATTGCACCAGACATTGACCTCCCCAGTTCCGAGTCATAGCATAGTCTCTCAGGGGGAAACTATTATTGCTTGTAGTGACGACCTACATTCACTACATTGGAATATTGCTAGGCTTGCCTCCAAATTTAGGGATGTGACATGGTTAAGTTACATGAAGGGTTTTCACTTGATTTGCCTTCAAGAAACATGGACAAATGTGACTATTTTCTTCTCGGAGAGCTATAATTTTTTTGTTAGGCCTGCAATTCAATCCTCCTCTGATAGGGCTAAAGGTGGTCTGATTATTTTCATGTTAGTGGAGATTGAGGGACTTGTTATTGAAGTACACACTGGGAACCCTATTTTACAAGCCATTAAAATCCCACTATTTGGTTCAGTTGCTTTTAATTTGTTTAATTTTTATAACGCACAAACATGGTCCCATCCTACCTCTTGCATTGATAGTTTGAGGCAGCACATTCAAAAAATGTTATTTTCTCATAAGGGAGTTGATGAAGTTTATAATTATGGAAAATTGTAATATGCAACTGTGCAAAAAGTCCATTGCTGATTCCAACATCACCAAAAATGTTTGTCTTCACCTGGGTTACACATAGAGCATAAACATGAAGGGGTCACATTAACCCCTTCGGTGCCACGCCCTTTCCCCCTCCTGTGCCGGGCGTTTGCTTAGTGGGCGGGTTTCATGACGAGATAGTCTCGTCATGGGCACAGCGCGACCGTGCTCCATGACGAGACTATCTCGTCATGGGCACAGAAGAGGTTAATGTCACTGCTAAATCATTGTAATCTTGTTTTCTCCTTAGGCATGTTTATAAACACTTATGGCAAGGGACTTATTCCCATGTACACAGGAAGAGGGAGTGTTGGACCTGTCAGCCCTAGGGTGGTCTCCCCTTCTATTTTTGTATCGTGCCTCATTTTTTCCACCCTCATTTTTATGTTGGACTAGGTCTCCGGGCGCCTTTTCATTGCCAATCAGTGTTAAGGTGCAGGTGCTCCCTTCTCCCAAGATGGCTGCCACAGGCCCCTGCTACTGCAGAGTGGTCTTTCATAGTAGCACCCTAGCTGCCAGGAGCTGGCTGGAACCCCACAACAATGTTGCGACTCCAGCCCGCCTTTTTGTCCCATAGGTAGAGTGGGGAAGCTCCTGGAATGTGCTGGAACCTTCTAGAAGGGAGGTGTGGTTTTTCTTTTGCCGCCTTGGCTAGAGGTCACCTGACCTAGGGCTACTTAAGAGAGGGAGGGAAACTTTTGTGGTGAGTTGGCCATTGGGGTGAAGCAGAGCTGGAAGAATCCACCAGGAGTGTAGGCGGTAGGGCCTAGCCAGGGACTTATGCCTCTGAGAGTGACAGGATTTAGGTGCTGCCTCTTAAGTGAGTGAGGGACCCTGTGAAACCCACTGATCTTGCCCAGCAGTAGGAGGACCCAGAGACTCTCTGCCCAGCCTGACTAGGAAGGATCTAGTCGCCCTCTCCATTCCTAACCCCCTGTAACCGAACCCCTTAAGGGCGCCAGATACATCTGCGCCAATAAGACTTCATCTAACAGCTGAGAACCAAGCACTGAGACTGCGTGTCCAGATTGAACTCTGAAACCTATTCACCAAGCACTGAGACTGCGTGTCCAGATTGAACTCTAAAACCTATTCACCAAGCGCTGAGACTGCGTGTCCAGACTGAACTCTAAAACCTATTCACCAAGCACTGAGACTGCGTGTCCAGACTGACCCCTGAACCCTGATGCAAAGCTGACTGGAGAACCACCGGGGATCGACCAGGTATTAGCGCTGTGACCCCTGCGCTCCCTGCCCTGGTCTGGGACTCCCGGCAGCGTGCTCCGCTGAGCACAGAACCCCATCCTTAATTTGAGCCCCCCCTGGTGACGACGAAGCCAGCGCGCTCACCGCCGTGGCCTGGAGGCCTGGAGAAGTGCCCTGCCGTGACACGAGGCCCGCGGAGAAGCCCGGGGCCCCGCCGCTGCCGTCGCAGCTGCGTGAGGAGGTGTGCGAGGCCGGGGCCGAGTTCCCCCATCATCGTGGGAGCGGACGCCTGCCGACGCAGAGATCGAGGTAAGCCCGGAGGCTGAGATCGCCCCCGGTGCGCCCCCTGCGGGTTGGGAGCCACACCGCACCCTTAGCCGGGTTTCCTCTCCGTGGGATTCCCCCCCCTGTCTTCACGATGGAAGAGACCCCGCCGAGGGATCCTTTCCGTGTGCCCCCTCGAGCGGTACTCAAGCGCGGTGCCCAACGAACTGCACCGGAGCTCCCCGCTGGAAGCTCCGCTCCAAAGTACTGAGAGGCATTGATTCCGAGTGGCGCTTTATGTTATATGCTCCGCTCCAAAGTACTGAGAGTCCTTGATTACGAGTGGCGCTTTATATTATATGATCCGTCCCAAAGTACTGAGAGTCATTGATTCCGAGTGGCGCTTTATGTTATATGCTCCGTCCCAAAGTACTGAGAGTCATTGATTACGAGTGGCACTTTATGTTAAATGCTCCGCTCCAAAGTCCTGAGAGTCATTGATTACGAGTGGCGCTTTATGTTATACGCTCCGCTCCAAGGTACTGAGAGTCATCGATTACGAGTGGCGCTTTGTTTTTACATGCCCTGCTTTAAAGTGTTACGTGCTATCAAGTCCGAGTAGCGCGCTGTTATTCATGTGCCAGGTTGAAGTGTTACGTGCTATCCAGTCCGAGTAGCGCGCTGTTATTCCTGTGCCATATTGATGTGTTAAACACTATTGATTACGAGTAGCGCTCTGTTATTTATATTCCCTATTACAGTGCTATGTGCCAGAGATCACAAGTAGCTCTCCAGGCTAGGTGCCCCGTTCTGAGGTCGTCACCGGTTAGCGCGCCCAACGCGCGTGTGCAGCAAACGTGAGTGGTAGTTGTGCCCCAGGCAGTACTGTCATTTCATGAATTGCATTTGTGGTAGAAACAGCCTTTTATAGCTCCTGACTGATATGTACATCGCTAGCTATTGTATTATCCGCATATGAAATGTACTGCTACCTCATGAACTGCATTTAACGTGATCTACTTGGATAAACTTGAGTATTTACATAACTCCTACAGTGTGGCATCACTTATTGTGTGTGTTCCTCGTCGCATGTGAGGTGCGTGTTGTATGGTTGCTTTACACACAGACCTTTGGTGGCCCGACCGCTCGTGTCACGTTACCGCCCCATAGGGCCTGGAGACCCCAGGTCCTACATTGTTGGCGAGCGGTGGGATCCTTAGGACCTGTGACCATACAGCACCCTTCCGTGAGGCGGAGGGCGCCATAATTAAATGCCTATTTGTTCCAGAGCTTGAAAACCATTGATTGCTGCATTATTATTTCCACTGTCCAGGTTGAGAGTGCAAGGAGCCTGGTTAGCTGATAACTGTTGCCTATACCCTAGGAATTTTTCTCCTTAGTGTCTAGGTCCCCACCTGCCAGAATGGAATTCCGGTTAGCTGACCTCGAGGGGTACTCAGTGAAGCAACTAAGGGAGTTCGGGCAGGGGATGGGGGTGCCTGGGGTATGGAGGGCCAAAGGACCTGAACTCCGCACCGCCATTAGGGCATGGGTAGAAGCCCACCCAGACGGGAGAGGGGATGAGGGACAGGAGGCGCCAGATGCACCTCAGGAGGAGAGCGCCCAAAAAGTGATCGACATACTAAATGTAGATGTATCCGAAAATGTGCCCCCAGGGAGACGTTCTGGGGCCAGCAGTAGGACAGGGTCGAGGAGGAGCGCGTCTCCAGAGGAGTACGAGGACAGGAGGGAAGAGAGGCAGTTAAGGTGGGAGCTGGCCAAGTTAGAACAAGAGAAAGAAAGGGAATTGGCCCGATTGGAACAAGAAAGGGAAAACAGGAGATGGGCAATGGAGGAAACGAAGCTTGCGCACGAGCTTCAGCTAAAAGAGCTGGAGTTACGCGCCCTCCAATTGAACGCGTCCAATAAGGACAATGGTGGCAGCATACCTAAGGAACCTCAAGAATCAAAATTCTACCTACCTAAAGAGATAATTGCCAACTACACAGTGGGGGACGACATCATGAAATGGCTGGAGGCATACGAGGTAGCCTTGATGGCCCATGGGGTACCCAAGAGTAATTGGGGAGGTGGTTTATACCGGTATATACCTCCCAATGTTAGGACACCCTGCTATATTTGGCCAAGGCCGATCAGGTAAGGTATGCCCCCATGAAAGAGGCCTTGTTAAAAAAGTTTGGTCTCAACCCCGAGAGGTACAGGCAAAAGTTTTGTGGCAGCCATAAGCTGTCCACCCAGACATGGGTAGATTTTTTTGATTATGCGAGGAAGGCACTAGATGGTTGGGTGCGTGGCAGCGAGGTGCAGGACTACCAAGGGTTGTACGATCTTTTTTTAAGGGAGCACCTCTTGGATAAGAGCTTTCCGGAGCTGCGCCAACATCTGGTGGACCGCAAGTTGATGGATCCCCGTGAGCTAGCGGAGGAGGCAGATATTTGGGTGAGCACCCGGGTGTCTCACAAGTGAAGGACTGGGTTATTCTAAGACCCAGCGGTGCCAGGGGACAACACCTGAAACCTTCGTGGGTTACCTGTTCTGGCGTACAAAACACAGAGACATGGGACACTTCCAGCGACGTCAAAGATCAGCGTTTATTTACTGCAGGGATACAGAAATCACAAGAACTACACAACGTGTAGGTTCTCGGAGACTGCTTCAAATTGCAAAAGTGGATCGCTCCTTTTATACACGTTTTTGCCATTGCACAGCATGGCAAACAAAGGTTACAACCCAGTTCCCCTCAATAAACTTCAAAAAAAGTCGTGTTCATGTTTCAGGAGGCCGGAACATAATTACAGCAGCATTGCCGGTTCCCAACTGTAAAAACATATCATCCCCACAGTTAAACACATTCCATTCTGACCGTAAACACATTAAGAGAAGGGACAAAAACAGATGCAAAGAAAGAACAAGGATGCACGACAGATTAGAAAAGAGTGTTGGGAGTAATAACGGAAACTTGATAACAGGATCAAAGACCTCGTGTCCAATGCATGCATGACTGAAACAATAGACTAGCACGGCAAGATGAGCCTCGAGCGGGGCCATCTGCCCTCGCCGTGTCATTTCCCCCATCATAAAAGTCGCCCTCAAAGAAACACGTGTCCCTCGTGTAAGCTTGGGAGTCCCAGGGTCACAGAGCGGACAAAGTCCGTTCGCTGGCTACTTGAGGGCAAGAAACAAAATGGATGCCACATCTAAAATGGAACCCGAGGGTTCGGATGGACAAACCCAAAAATGAGACGAACCATACGTGGTTGCGTAGCGAAACTGCGTACACCCACTAAACTCGTCATTTGCGGTTCGTAGACACCAAACTCATCCATATTCGACACCACTCAAAAAGTGTCGTTCCGTCTCGCACGGAACCTCAGACGCTCCTTTTGCCCTCATGTAGGCAAGCACTAGTCAAAATCGGAATCGATTTCAATATTCATCAGATCGTTCAGCTGCTGCTGGAACATCATTCTATCCATCAACGTCTCCTTGGTAACAGATGGCCGTCTTATACACGTTGTAGCACAAAGACCACATAAGGCAGGACCACACTGTACACAAAGACAACATGTGAATAGAAATGTTACAACAACCCCTACGAGCATCAGAATCTTCCAACCCCAAGTTGACATCAAACCCCAAAACCATCCTAGAAGTGTCCAATTACCTTCGTCCACGTGTATGGACTCGGAAATCTTGTGCAACTTTGAGATGGCTTGGTAGACAGTTGGAGCATTGTCAGGAATGAAAATGCAACAACTCGAATGGATAACTTTACACACACCACCTCTATCTGCGAGAACAACATCTAGAACCATCCGGTTCTGCAACGTCATGAGTCTATCCGCCTGAAGTTCAGCTGTTAAATTACCAAGAGCGCTCGCAGTAATATTAGCAGTCGACTCGACTACACGGGTCAACTGTCTTAGGTTCCTACTATTAACCATAGGTCCCGAAAACGGCAAGAAACCCTTAAAGAAATCTCCTGCTTCTTGACCGGCAGTATCCTCTTTGCTAATAACGCCTCTCACAACTCTAGTCTTGTGATAGTCTGAGGCAACTGTAAAAGTCGGTGGTAAAAGATTCGCAATATAACAGGTACCCGAAAAATCACGGGGTAACCATGTATATGCGCGTTCATAACATACGAAATAAGTGCCCTTAGCAGTCAGAAAAACAGGGGAAGAGAGCATCGGTAGGACATACGTGGCAGTACAAGCACTGTTCCCAAGTTGTGCTCTCGGATTTCGACCCAAACCTTTCAAGCAGAAATTACCGAGGTGTGGTACAATCCATATTGGGGACGAACTCTTGAGCTGTCTATCACCCACTGACGTGCTATACACGGCCTCACTCAGATCCTTATAGGCTTGCACCTCTTCATCTGGGATAAGCGATGCATCAAAAACATCTCTATCTAAATCCGCAATCGCTATCGCCAAAGGCTTGTGGTACGGACCAGGACCAAAGTTGACAGAGCGTGGCTCTCGACTGGGGTAGGAATCTAGTGCACTACGAAACATAGTTTGGAATGCTCGAGCTGAACCCTGGGAGCTGTAAGGAAGGACCAGATACGGAATACCCCTATCCATGGTATGTGGCATTAACCCACACACCCAACAGTTGGTAGTATTCATCACCAACTGATGCTGATGTAGGAGTTGAACGAAGGAGTTATTCATGAATTCCGCACGTCTAACCTGTTCGTGTTGAGGCAAGGGATGAAAAGAATGTGGGGAAACAGTGGTGATGGAGCTTAGTTTAGGAAAAAGAGTAGGTGAAACAGAAGGTAATAACAACTGTATTCCAAAATACACTCCGCCCACCAATAACATAGACACAGTCAGAAACAGTAGGAATACCTGAAACAGGAAACATTTTGGTCGTACAATCTTATGCAATTCTGATCTCTGCGCCGACATCCTTTCTACTTCCAACAGCTTAGAGAATGCCATCCTCTAAAAACCGTCCGTGACGTACTTGACGCACTTCGTTCTGAGTAGCGATTATCAAGTCCCAGGAGTTCCCAGGAATCGACAAAAGTAACCGACCTAGTGTCAGAAACCTGCTAAACAGAAAGGAGAACCCGCACGGCCCTACGGTAACCCGGATGGTAGGGTTTTCTCCAAACGTTCAGTTTTAATACAAATCTCTTAGCAGTGAAAAGCACATAAAAATTCAAAAAGAAAGGATGTAATTGTCCATAATGTTCATAGCACCAGAAAAGGAAAAAAAGAAATATTATAAAACTAATTTTTATTAGTCTTTGCTACATGGACGAAGAAAGTATCGACTTCTTCCAGGTCGAGTCTGCTCTACAAACAATTGTTCAGCTGCGCAACAGTGTTCGATGAAGTGGACGACGATTCAGACCTTGGGTTCTCTGCTACTGATGACTCCACAAGTGTGTTTGGCAGCGACAAATCGTCTCCTACAGGTTGAGCATCACTAAATGGCACAAAGCTTAAAGGGGTCTCAGTTTCCGTTGCCGCAATCCCAGTTCTCACCCAACCGTCTGTTGGTGAGGGGATCGGTACCTTTTTCGTGTGGCCGGCGTGAACCCAGTTCTTCCTGCCTTCCAATCGAACCGCAGTCCTCGTTGTTAACAAGACTTGAAAGGGTCCCACGAATCTTGGCTCCAAGTTACGTTTTCGACCAAAATTTCTGGTAACGACCCAATCGCCTGGCCGGAGCTGATGTCCAGGACCCTCTGTCTGCGCCGGTAGAGCTTCAAAGACCTGTTGGTGAATTAACCTCAGTTTAGTGGTCAAATCATGAAGATAATCAATTAGCATTGGATACTCAAGACTATCAAAAGCCTTAGGTCTCGGGACTCCCCAAATGTTCGCAGGGCGGCCGAACACAATCTCATATGGGCTAAGCCCTACTCGAGAGTGTACAGTCGCTCTGGTTGATAGGAGAGCCAGAGGCAAGGCATCAGGCCATGATAGACCAGTCGTAGCTTGTATCTTTGCAATTTTCAGCTTCAGGGTACCATTGTACCCTTCAACTAAACCCGCTGCCTGAGGATGATTAGCGCTATGGAATTTCTGACGAATTCCAAGGCCCTTACACACACTCTGCATCACACTTCCCACAAACTCACTTCCATTATCCGACCACACAATCCGTGGCATTCCATACCGAGGAAAGTATTCCTTCAGCAGAATTTTCGCTGTGGACAGGGCAGTGTTATCCTTAAGAGGATAGGCCTCGATCCATCTGGAGAACGCACAAACCACAACTAAAACATACTTCAGGTTATTGCATCTCTCCATATGGATAAAGTCCAGTTGGATAACCTCAAAGGGACAAACAGGGGGAGCAAAATGACCAGGTGGAGTGGGGGTGCCCTTGCCAGGATTATGCATCAGACATACCATGCAATTCTTAACCACTCTCTCAGCACACTTAGTAATACCCTCATTCTTCCATACAGGGGACAAGAACTTACATATACCTTTTGCACTAATATGTGACAACCCATGAGCCATCGTCACGACAGCTAATACGTACGCATCTGGTAACATCCACCTCTGACGTTCTGTCAAGTCAACCCAACATCCATGCATATCCAACTTTCCCGTACTTTCTTTCCACTTGGTCTTTTCAGCTTCAGTGGCCTCATTCTGAATTGCCTTCACACTTTCAACAGTGTCCTCACACATACCAGTTTCCGTCGGCCATCTCGCTGAACTTGTCACATACATTCGGGTTGTAAGATTCTTAGCCGTTTCCTTAGCAATCTCATCCGCGAATGCATTACCACGACCAACATCATCCGTCACTTTCCGATGTGCACTACATTTAACAATCGCCACCCGTTTAGGCAATGTAAGTGCATCCAAAAGATCATTCACGAGCTGCCCGTGTTGGATCTTTGTACCATGCGATGTCATAAATCCTCTTTCTCTCCACAGTCTTCCAAAACTGTGCGCAACGCCGAATGCGTACTGACTGTCGGTAAACACATTCACTCGCTTTCCCTTAGGCAAAACACATGCCCTTGTCAATGCAATCAACTCTGCCGCTTGTGCTGAATTCTGATTTAATCTCGCAGTTTCCACAACCGTGCTCAACGTCACTACAGCATACGCAGTCGTCACATCGCCATTCGGCAATTTAAAACAAGAACCATCAACATACAAAGTACCATCGGGATCTGTCAATGGAGTGTTTTTCAGGTCCACACGACCCTTTGTTTCTTCCTCAGTTCGTAGATAACAATCATGTGGTGGTACATCATCTGATTCCGTATTAGTCGGCAACAATGTCGCCGGATTCAGTACATTACAACGCTTGATCTGTATATGACTTGCCAAAAGGGTCAGCTCATACCCAGACAACCTTGCACTCGTCAGATGTTGAGTTTTTGTACGATTCAAGAGAGTGTCAACTGCATGCGGAACCATCACTATGAGCATATTATCCATGACAACACCCGCGGATTGTCGAATAGACGCCGCAGCTGCCGCCGTCGCCCTCAAGCAACTCGGCAACGCTCTAGCTACCGGGTCTAAGGTCGAGGAAAAATATGCACACGGGCGCTGCTTGCCACCAAATTGTTGCGTTAAAACACTCAACGCACAACCTTCCCTCTCGTGGACGTATAGTGTAAATGGCTTGCTGTAATCAGGAGTACCCAACACAGGAGCCGAACACAACGCATCACGAAGTTCAGAAAAACTTTTCTGACATTCATCCGTCCATGGCAACGGAGTCGAAACGTCCTTGCACGTGAGAGCTATCAATGGCTTCGCTAACAGTGAAAAATTTGGAATCCACTGTCTGCAGTATGACGTGATACCCAGAAAGGCACGCACATCTCTCTGAGTTGTTGGCACAGTCATTCGAGCAATTGCTGCGATTCTTTCAGGGGTCAACCTTCTTCCCTTCTTTGACAATAAGTGACCTAGGTAGGTTACTTCTTGACAACAATATTGCAATTTAGAAGGTGACACTTTGTGATGTAAGTCACATAGATGCTGTAACAGTGACACAGTAGCAGTCTTGCAAATTTGTTCAGTGTCTGCAGCTACCAACAGATCGTCAACGTACTGAATCAAGGCCGCACCAGTGGGCAGCACAAATGCATCAAGTTGACTCTTAAGAGCTTGGCTGTAGATCGATGGGCTCTCACAGTAGCCCTGAGGTGCACGTTTGAACCGGAAGCTACGACCACCTAATGAGAAACCGAACAAATCTCGACTTTCCTCAGCAATCGGAATGCTAAAGAACGCATTCTTCAGATCGATTACCGAGAACCATGATGCAGAGGCTGGAATCAGAGTCAGTAAAGCTGTGATGTCAGGGACCACAGGAAACTGCGGGACAACAATTTTATTTACCTCCCTTAAGTCAATAACTAGACGGTACACAGGAGGCTTGGAAGGATCAGTTCGCTTCAAAATAGGCAACACAGGACTATTACACACGTTTAGGCCTGGGCGAAGCACTACGCTACGCTCGCGTAGTTTGCGAAGTTCGCGCTACTTCGCACTACGCGAACTGCACGTAGCACAGTGCGAACACGCGTAGCGTAGTGTTGCGTAGTGCTGCGGTCATTTTTTGCTTGCTCGCGGTCCTCAACGTCAAGTTGGCGACCGCGAGCAAGCAAAATGACATCCTGGCAAGACTTTTTCCTTGTTCGCGATCGCGAGCATGGAAAATAAACCTCCCGGCAAGATTCCCAACGCGAGAAGGTCAGGTTTCTCATTGCGAGGGGTCGCGTATGCTCGCGACCGCTCGCGATGAGAAACTACCAGTTCGCGTTGAGAAAGCTGCAGCTCGAGTAAAAATCTACTCAAGCAGCAGAAAACTACAGCTCGCACTGTGCAAGATGCCATTTTCAATGATTGCACAGTGCCGGTTGCTTGTCCGCACTGTGCAATCATTGAAAACAACATCTTGCACAGTGCGAACATGTTACTTCGCAGTTCGCGAAGTGCTACGCGTAGCTCGCATAGTGCAAACTTCACTTTGCGTAGCTTCGCGAAGTGCTACTTCGCGAACTACGCCCACCCTTACACACGTTACCTCGTGTTTCCTCAATAACATCTTTATCGATCAAATCGTAAATGATTGCTAATAGTGCCCGTTCACCATCAAGGGAGATACGATACTGGGGTATGCGCGGTAATCGCTCGTTGAATTTCAATTGAACAACATAAGATGGTATATCCAGCAGGCCCACATCATTGGGACCTGTCGCCCACAAAGAAACCGGAAGAGAACTCAATTCCGGTGGGAGTTTATCGATCGACAGATACATAGGGGAGATCACTCTCTGACCCAATGTAAGCTCAACTCCCGTAGGAGAGCAGTACAAAGTCGCATGTAACCGTTTCAACAAGTCCAAGCCCAAAAGATTCTCACCACAACCAGTAGTCAAAATCAAAGGAGCTTCTAACTCATGAGCCCCAATCGTAAGGGGCAAGGGGCTAGAAACCGGATTGCTAACGGGGGCGCCAGAGAATCCAACGGAAACATTCGTTAAGCCAGACAAAGGCGCGCCAGGGAGTTTCGAATGCATGATGGAACTTTTCGCTGCACCAGTGTCCAACAGAAAAGGCTCAACGACGCCCAATGTAGCAACTGCGACATAAGGCCCTCTCTGATCAACCGGAACTGATACTTCTCCCTTCCTCTGTCTATGGCTGTCCTAGTAGATACCGTCCATATCAACATCATGCTCGACATAATAGTCATCCACATGATACTGTGCAGATCTACTAGACGAGAGATCGCGTCGATCGAAACAATTCCGCGAGTCTGAGGAAGTGGCAAGACGCTCGGCCTGATTCTGAGTAACACCGCGACCTCTACCACGTGAGGCTTGTTGAGGACCACTACGACCTCCTCTAGCCGAAATACCATTGTTCCTGTCACGTAAAACTGGACAATTAAACTTCAAATGGCCCTCACCCCGACAATATGCACATTGATTATACCCCAACACAGAACGGGGTGCGGAAGAGTCATTACGCACCTGCGATCTAGAAAACTGCGATTGTGATCGATTTGGCTGTTGCGAGTCATTGTAATTCGAGCGCGGAGGATACGCTTGCTGCAATAAGACCTTAGTTTTAAGATCCTTCGTTTTCTTATCTGCGCGTTCGCTTTCCTCCTTCTCTCTGTTTTCGTAATATTGGGCCGTGGCCAATATCTGAGCAGTGGTAGAAACAGCCCATGAACTCTCAGAATTCTTCAACTTGTTGCTGAGTTCAGGCAACAAGTTCGATACAAATTTATCAACGAACAACCGCTGACCACCTTCCGAACTGTGACCTGACCACTATGATCAACAAACGCCTCCTCAAATCTCGTAAAGAAGTCGGAGACACTCTCATCCCTCTTTTGCCTGCACGCGGACAACTTGTCCCAATTAACGCGTATTGCTGGCATAAGTGTTTTCATAAGAGTAATTATCCTCTGGGGCAAATCCACAATAAGCTGTTCAGGTTTAGCCCCACCAACTTGCTGGGCGTCTGCCGCCGCAAGGGCAGCCCAGTCACCGCCTAACTCAGCTGCGTGATTCTCATGACGAATTTTCGCCCAAATCGGCTGAGGCACTACATTGCCAAACAACATGTCAATATCGGCAAGATTCATAACAGTAGCATCCACTAGTTGGGACAACTCCTTATAATAACCTGCAGGATTTTTACGGGGATCGGGCAAAGTTTGCTTCACTTGCAAAACTTCTGATCGCTTCCAAGGGAGGTGTATCCAAACTCTCTGGAAACGTCCTGGGACAGCAGGATTAGCATTAGGATCACCTGGCATCCACACTGGGGGAACTTCCCGCATAGGATACTGACCAGGTTTTGCCATCCACTCTTCAGTCTCGTCTTTAAACAATGCTCGAGGCTGCACTGTACATCGAAAGGATAACAGGCGTTCTAAAGCACCTCGAACCTTATCACCTACAATCACACCAGTTGTAAATTGATGCTGGAGCTCAGAAACCTCAGACGGTACATTATCGACCACATCATGATCCCACTCTTCCCTCAACGATTTACACATTTCCTCAAACACGCATTAAACTGGGAAAATGTGGGCGCATTAAACTGGGAAAATGTTTCAAACACTATACGCGAAGTGTACTTAACAGGATTGCGAATCCATTTACGCGCCATTTTTACCAACGACTCACGTTCCCTACCATCAGGAATCTGACTGCGCCTCTGGGCAACATCAGAAAGAGTCGATCCAAGTATTGGCCCAAAAAGCGGAGAATAAAGAGTAGCAGCAGCATTTAGGAGACGGCTACGAACAGAAGGAGAAGAAGAAGGAGGTACAGGAGCAGCAACAGTAGGAGTGGAGACAGTAGAAGTGGACGCGGCACCAGGAGTAGCGGGAACGACAGGCTGAGGAGGGACCGGTAAAGGGGCAGTAGGAAGAAAAGCCGGTAAAGGAGGATGAACAATTTGCGGCGCAAGAGGATTCGGGAGAGCGGGAGGAACGACGGGCTGACCAGCAGCCGCCAAAACAGCAGGTTGAGGAAGAGGAAGAATCATAGGACCCACGGTATCCGGAGCATAAGGAGGTGGTGATTTCAACAAATAAGACAATAGCGAATCTTCTATCACTTCCTCTCCCGTCTTATCAGCATTAGACGGTAACACCGGATAACACTTATCCACCGCCATATGATGAAGTCGAGCACTAACTTCCTGCTCTTTCTCATCTTTGTCTCGCTGATACTGTTCTGCATTTCGCATCACCGAAATGACACCTTCTCTCTTATTCTTCTTACTCTGTTTGATTTCTTTCTGCGTGGCCTCCTTGCGCCATAAGCGGAAGGAATCAAACATGGCTGGCCTAGCCTTCTTTTTAAACAGTTTAGCTTCAAGATTATCTAAGACGGCAGTTTCGAAACTACCATGTGATGGCCAACTAAGAACGCCATCATTTTTAGTGTAGCGAACCCAATATTCATTATATACGATAGGACCCACGCCGTGGCGGCTATAGAGCTCATACATTGGAGTTCCAACCGGAGGTATCGGGCATGAATCCTCCAGCCGGGAATCCGTTCTGCAACATTTAAGGAAACCAAACAAAGTACTACGGCCAGGCATCGTGCACACTAACCGAGTTTACAAACTTCAAGGGCTATCGAATTATGATGTCCTCGCACAAAAAATGCAAGACCCTCGGTTTTTGGCAATTGCAATCGTCAAATAAAACCCAACAACTAAGAACCACAAATGCAATGGAACCATGCAAACAACAAAGGAACACTGGGAGCGACCCACAAATACTTAACTGAAAGAGCAATGGCGTCACCAGGAAGGCCCGTCTATCGTCTCGCCGTACAAAGGACTACGCCAGGCGCCAAAACAGGTCGACAGTCAGGGCATCAGTCCGTCGCAGCCGTCAGGAGGCGGGGATCTTCGCGGGAAAAGACTTCGGGCCACTTATTTCGACAACTGGATCGATGAAGCGGGGTGCACCTTCCCTCGGAGATTTCGCACGAAGTTCCTCACGATCGTCGGGCTTTGGACCGGTACCGCTGATGTCGCCCCACGTTGGGCGCCAACTGAAGGACTGGGTTATTCTAAGACCCAGCGGTGCCAGGGGACAACACCTGGAACCTTCGTGGGTTACCTGTTCTGGCGTACAAAACACAGAGACACGGGACACTTCCAGCGACGTCAAAGATCAGCGTTTATTTACTGCAGGGATACAGAAATCACAAGAAGTACACAACGTGTAGGTTCTCGGAGACTACTTCAAATTGCAAAAGTGGATCGCTCCTTTTATACACGTTTTTGCCATTGCACAGCATGGCAAACAAAGGTTACAACTCAGTTCCCACAATAAACTTCAAAAAAAGTCATGTTCATGTTTCAGGAGGCCGGAACATAATTACAGCAGCATTGCTGGTTCCCAACTGTAAAAACATATCATCCCCACAGTTAAACACATTCCATTCTGACCGTAAACACATTAAGAGAAGGGACAAAAACAGATGCAAAGAAAGAACAAGGATGCACGACAGATTAGAAAAGAGTGTTGGGAGTAATAACGGAAACTTGATAACAGGATCAAAGACCTCGTGTCCAATGCATGCATGACTGAAACAATAGACTAGCACGGCAAGATGAGCCTCGAGCGGGGCCATCTGCCTTCGCCGTGTCATTTCCCCCATCATAAAAGTCGCCCTCAAAGAAACACGTGTCCCTCGTGTAAGCTTGGGAGTCCCAGGGTCACAGAGCGGACAAAGTCCGTTCGCTGGCTACTTGAGGGCAAGAAACAAAATGGATGCCACATCTAAAATGGAACCCGAGGGTTCGGATGGACAAACCCAAAAATGAGACGAACCATACGTGGTTGCGTAGCGAAACTGCGTACACCCACTAAACTCGTCATTTGCGGTTCGTAGACACCAAACTCATCCATATTCGACACCACTCAAAAGTGTCGTTCCGTCTCGCACGGAACCTCACAAGGGTCCCGGGGGAGATGGCTCGAAGGGCGGACAGGGTTTCCCCCAGAAGAAAGAGGGGGGAGATAAAAAGGTGGAGTTCTCGAAAGGTCCTCAAAATAAGTTTGGGAAGGGAGTAGGAACCCCACCCCCGTCCAATTCCACAAGACCCACTTACCCTGACAGGAGTCAGCAGCCAAGGATTGTGCGGTGCTACGAGTGTGGGGAGATTGGACACTACAGGGCAGATCCCAAGTGTCGCAAGCGACCACCAGCCCCAACGGGCGGGAAAAGTCCCGGGGTGAGTAGTATAGCGCTTGGGGTGGAGCTGCCCTTAGATAGGGAAGGGGAGTGGACAGGCCTGACGCTGGTTTCACTCGGGGATAGAGAGGTGGTCCCCGTAGTGTCCCTGCCCCCGAACACTGCTAAATATCAGCAGAGGGTGAGAATTAATGGGGAGGAGGTGGAAGCTCTGAGGGACACAGGGGCCAGCATGACCACTGTCATGCGGCGGCTGGTGTCCCCAGACCAAGTAGTCCCCGAGGAGTTCCATCCGGCCGTATTGGCTGACGGCAGTATGAGTCAGTATCCAGTGGCTCGTGTTCCATTTGAGTGGGGAGGAGTCAGAGGCCTGCTGAGAGTTGCTGTGAGCCCTGCCTTGCCTGTGGGGTGTTTGCTAGGGAACGACCTGGAGCACACCAAGTGGAAAGATGTCGAGTTTCACGCTCACACCGAGATGCTGGGATTACCAGGGTGGACTTGCGTAAGCACGCGGTCCATGGCTGCCCGGCATGGAACTCACCCTGGGTTGGAGCCTGAAATCATGGCCCAACCCAAAGCCAAACATGGAAAGAAGAAGGTGGTAGAGGACATGCTCCGTGAGATGGATGGGGAGGCCGCAGAGGTGCCCCCGGAGTCCGCGGAGGTAAATGTCGTTCCTGTGGAGGACTTGCTGAGCCTTGCTGACTGGCATGTGGAAGGAGGGCCTACCCGGGAAGAATTTTGTCAGGCACAAAGGGCGTGCCCCACTCTTGAAGGCATGCGGCGGCAGGCCGAAGCCGAAGTGGCCAGTCAGGAACTGGGAGGTAATCACGTGTATAGGGAGGATGGTCTCCTATACAGTGAGCCCAGGGTGCCGGTACATGGATCTTCGAGGGCCATAGTGGTCCCCCAATGTTACCGGGCCTTCCTGCTGGAGTTAGCGCACGAGATACCCTTAGCCGGACACCTGGGTCAGGACAAAACCTTTGCACGGTTGGTCCCCCATTTGTATTGGCCCAGGATAAGAATTGCATCAGACACCTTTTGCAAGACCTGCAAGTCTTGTCAGGCTAGTGGCAAGATGGGTACTAAGTTGAAGGTCCCGTTGGAACCGCTCCCCGTGGTCGGGACCCCTTTTGAGAGGGTCGGTATCGATATTGTTGGGCCATTGGACCCTCCGACCGCAGCGGGACACCGGTTCATGTTGGTTTTGGTGGACCACGCCACAAGGTACCCAGAGGCTATTCCTCTGAGGACCATCACTGCACCGGTGGTGGCGCGGGCACTGTTGGGGATTTTTACCCGAGTGGGATTCCCCAAGGTCGTGGTGTCGGACAGGGGCACCAATTTCATGTCGGCCTACATGCAGGCCATGTGGAAGGAGTGTGGGGTGACCTACCGGTTCTCCACTCCTTACCATCCCCAGACTAACGGACTTGTAGAGCGCTTCAATAAGACATTGAAGGGGATGATCCGAAGCCTTCCAGAGGGCTTGAGGCGTAAATGGGACGTCCTCCTCCCCTGCTTGTTATTCTCCTATCGGGAGGTACCGCAGAAGGGAGTCGGGTTCAGCCCGTTTGAATTGCTCTATGGCCATCCCGTTAGGGGTCCCCTCAGTTTAGTGAAAGAGGGGTGGGAGAAGACTTTACAGAAGCTTCCCCGTGACATTGTCAGCTACATGCTGGCGTTCCGCAGCCAGATGGCCAAGCTGTGGAAGGCAGCCCCAGAGAACCTGGAGGCTAGCCAGACCGTGATGAAGGAGTGGTATGACCGCAACGCTCGGATGGTCGAGTTAGACGTTGGACAGAAGGTGTGGGTTATGGAACCTGGGGAGCTTTGTGCCCTCCAGGACCGGTGGACTGGCCCGTTCGACATTGTGGAGCGGCGAGGCCAGACCACGTACGTAGTCGATATGAAAACCCCCCGTCAGCCCCTCAGGGTGCTCCACGTCAACCGCCTGAAGCCGCACCATGAGCGATCAGAGCTTGCTCTCCTTATGGTGACGGATGGGAGCGAAGAAGAAGAGAGTGAGGCTCTTCCTGACCTTCTAGCGGTACAAGAGAAGGATGGTTCGGTGGAAGGTGTAGTCCTCTCCCCATCCTTGACCCCAGAGCAACAGAGGGACTGTCGCCATGTCCTGGGACAGTTCGCCTCGTTGTTCTCCCTCACGCCTGGAATCACTCATTTATGTACCCATGATGTGGACACAGGGGACAGCCCCCCGGTGAAGAACAAGTCTTACCGGCTCTCTGACCGAGTGAAGGATAGCATCCAGCGTGAGGTGGCAAAGATGCTGGAGCTGGGGGTGATAGAACCTTCCAGCAGCCCGTGGGCTAGTCCAGTGGTGTTGGTGCCGAAAGCGGCCCCACCGGTTACGACACCGGAGCTTCGGTTCTGTGTGGACTACCGGGGGTTGAACTCTGTCACGAAGACAGATGCTCACCCCATCCCACGTGCAGACGAGCTGGTGGACCGGCTGGGAGCAGCCCGGAACCTCAGCACCATTGACCTGACATCTGGATATTGGCAGATTGCCATGGCCGATGGAGCACGGGAGAAGACAGCGTTCTCCACCCCCGAGGGCCACTACCAGTTTCGAGTGATGCCCTTTGGGCTTAAAAATGCTCCGGCCACATTCGAGTCCTTCTCAGCAGCCTACCTGGATGACATAGCTGTCTTCAGTAGCACCTGGGAGGACCATCTGCACCACCTCCAAGAGGTATTGCAGGCGCTGCAACGCGCTGGCTTAACAATTAAAGCCAGCAAGTGCCAGATTGGACAGGGATCTGTCGTGTACCTGGGACACCTGGTGGGCGGAGGTAAGGTGCAACCCCTCCAGGCCAAAATAGAGACCATCTTGGCTTGGGAGCCCGCAAAGACCCAAACAGAGGTCCGAGCTTTCCTCGGCCTCACTGGGTATTACTGCCGGTTCGTCAAGGGATATGGCACCATCGTAGCCCCCTTGACGGAATTGACCTCAAAAAAGCAACCTCGCAAGGTCATATGGACAGTTGCATGCCAAGAAGCCTTTGACACGCTGAAACAGGTGATGTGTACCGCTCCAGTACTAGCAACACCAGATTTCAGCAAGGAATTTATTGTACAGACAGATGCCTCAGAGCACGGCATAGGTGCGGTGCTCTCACAACTCAATGCCGAGGGCCGAGATCAACCTGTGTCCTTCATATCCAGAAGACTCCTCCCTCGGGAACGGCGATGGAGCACCATTGAGAGAGAAGCCTTCGCGGTGGTCTGGGCACTGAAGAAGTTGAGGCCATACCTCTTTGGCACTCACTTCCTTATTCAGACCGACCACCGGCCCCTTCGCTGGCTCATGCAGATGAGAGGCGAAAACCCCAAGTTGTTGAGGTGGTCCATTTCCCTACAGGGGATGGATTTTCGGGTGGAACATCGGCCCGGAGTTGACCACGCCAATGCTGAAGGTCTCTCCAGGTTTTTCCGCCTTAGTGATGAGAACTCCCTAGAGGTTGGGTAGCTCTCCCATCTTTCGGCTGGGGGGGACGCATGTTGGACCTGTCAGCCCTAGGGTGGTCTCCCTTTCTATTTTTGTATCGTGCCTCATTTTTTCCACCCTCATTTTTATGTTGGACTAGGTCTCCGGGCGCCTTTTCATTGCCAATCAGTGTTAAGGTGCAAGTGCTCCCTTCTCCCAAGATGGCTGCCACAGGCCCCTGCTACTGCAGAGTGGTCTTTCATAGTAGCACCCTAGCTGCCAGGAGCTGGCTGGAACCCCACAACAATGTTGCGACTCCAGCCCGCCTTTTTGTCCCATAGGTAGAGTGGGGAAGCTCCTGGAATGTGCTGGAACCTTCTAGAAGGGAGGTGTGGTTTTTCTTTTGCCGCCTTGGCTAGAGGTCACCTGACCTAGGGCTACTTAAGAGAGGGAGGGAAACTTTTGTTGTGAGTTGGCCATTGGGGTGAAGCAGAGCTGGAAGAATCCACCAGGAGTGTAGGCGGTAGGGCCTAGCCAGGGACTTATGCCTCTGAGAGTGACAGGATTTAGGTGCTGCCTCTTAAGTGAGTGAGGGACCCTGTGAAACCCACTGATCTTGCCCAGCAGTAGGAGGACCCAGAGACTCTCTGCCCAGCCTGACTAGGAAGGATCTAGTCGCCCTCTCCATTCCTAACCCCCTGTAACCGAACCCCTTAAGGGCGCCAGATACATCTGCGCCAATAAGACTTCATCTAACAGCTGAGAACCAAGCACTGAGACTGCGTGTCCAGATTTAACTCTGAAACCTATTCACCAAGCACTGAGACTACGTGTCCAGATTGAACTCTAAAACCTATTCACCAAGCGCTGAGACTGCGTGTCCAGACTGAACTCTAAAACCTATTCACCAAGCACTGAGACTGCGTGTCCAGACTGACCCCTGAACCAAAGCTGACTGGAGAACCACCGGGGATCGACCAGGTATTAGCGCTGTGACCCCTGCGCTCCCTGCCCTGGTCTGGGACCCCCGGCAGCGTGCTCCGCTGAGCACAGAACCCCATCCTTAATTTGAGCCCCCCCTGGTGACGACGAAGCCAGCGCGCTCACCGCCGTGGCCTGGAGGCCTGGAGAAGTGCCCTGCCGTGTCACGAGGCCCGCGGAGAAGCCTGGGGCCCCGCCGCTGCCGTCACAGCTGCGTGAGGAGGTGTGCGAGGCCGGGGCCGAGTTCCCCCATCATCGTGGGAGCGGACGCCTGCTGACGCCGAGATCGAGGTAAGCCCGGAGGCTGAGATCGCCCCCGGTGCGCCCCCTGCGGGTTGGGAGCCACACCGCACCCTTAGCCGGGTTTCCTCTCCGTGGGATTCCCCCCCCCCGTCTTCACGACGGAAGAGACCCCGCCGAGGGATCCTTTCCGTGTGCCCCCTCGAGCGGTACTGAAGCGCGGTGCCCAACGAACTGCACCGGAGCTCCCCGCTGGAAGCTCCGCTCCAAAGTACTGAGAGGCATTGATTCCGAGTGGCGCTTTATGTTATATGCTCCGCTCCAAAGTACTGAGAGTCCTTGATTACGAGTGGCGCTTTATGTTATATGCTCCGTCCCAAAGTACTGAGAGTCATTGATTCCGAGTGGCGCTTTATGTTATATGCTCCGTCCCAAAGTACTGAGAGTCATTGATTACGAGTGGCGCTTTATGTTAAATGCTCCGCTCCAAAGTCCTGAGAGTCATTGATTACGAGTGGCGCTTTATGTTATACGCTCCGCTCCAAGGTACTGAGAGTCATCGATTACGAGTGGCGCTTTGTTTTTACATGCCCTGCTTTAAAGTGTTACGTGCTATCAAGTCCGAGTAGCGCGCTGTTATTCATGTGCCAGGTTGAAGTGTTACGTGCTATCCAGTCCGAGTAGCGCGCTGTTATTCCTGTGCCATATTGATGTGTTAAACGCTATTGATTACGAGTAGCGCTCTGTTATTTATATTCTCTAGTACAGTGCTATGTGCCAGAGATCACGAGTAGCTCTCCAGGCTAGGTGCCCCGTTCTGAGGTCGTCACCGGTTTGCGCGCCCAACGCGCGTGTGCAGCTACGTGAGTGGTAGTTGTGCCCCAGGCAGTACTGTCATTTCATGAATTGCATATGTGGTAGAAACAGCCTTTTATAGCTCCTGACTGATATGTACATCGCTAGCTATTGTATTAGCCGCATATGAAATGTACTGCTACCTCATGAACTGCATTTAACGTGATCTACTTGGATAAACTTGAGAATTTACATAACTCCTACAGTGTGGCGTCACTTATTGTGTGTGTTCCTCGTCGCATGTGAGGTGCGTGTTGTATGGTTGCTTTACACACAGACCTTTGGTGGCCCGACCGCTCGTGTCACGTTACCGCCCCATAGGGCCTGGAGACCCCAGGTCCTACAGGGAGTGATACTGTTATTGATTATATTATTTTGTCTGCACCATTATAAATTTGATCACTAAATTTAGTATTTATCACTAATTGTTTAATGACCATAATCCTCTCATTTTAGGAGTAGGGGGACCCTGTTTGCAATCTAGGGCCAGCCATAGAGCTGAAACACTTGCATGGTAGACAATTAAGATGGGCCATGGTGGAACCCGAGAATTTTCTTCACTCCTTATTTCATAGCTGTGCTAATGCAGTATCAACATGTGTCAACTCTTAGGGTATAGATCTACAGTGGCTGCATTTTGGTTGTATAACCCACAAGGCTGATGAGGTATTATATGTACCATGTACAAAAACCAACATCTCCGTCCCCAAGTGGTTCAATACTGGTTGTTCCAAGGCCCTCCACATGTTAAAAAAGGCACTCAAAACAATTCCTAGAGGTGTAGTCCAGGTAGCGATTTGTAGACACAATTACAGGAGGAGCTGAAGAGAAGGAAAAGGAGTTTGAGGTTTATGGCTTGGGATGAACTGGTCCAAGTGAGTACAGTAGGAAACACTGAGAATTTGTGGCACATAGTAAATCAGCCCTATTTCGCCCATGAGAATGTGCCTACACTGCGCCTTCATATCACCTCTTGAGGGGATTTATAATCACCTAGATGTGTCAGCCCCGGCTGGAGAGGGGGCTATGGTGCCAATGAAATTTAGCTTGGTGTTCACATTGGATTCACATTAACTAAGGGCATAAAGGTCCTTACTCGACAAAAAGCCCCAGGACCAGTGGTATCCCACCTGACCTATACGTCAGCTACCCAGATGTTTGGTGTCCACTGTTGACCTTAGTCCTAAATGCAGTAGCGCTGGGAGGCCTGCTACCCTCCTGCTCATCATCAGGCATAGTCCCTATTTTTAAAAAAAGGGATAAAGATAATCCACAGTGCCACAGGGCCATATCCCATTTAGATTCAGTTGGTAAGGTAGTGGGGCGGATGCTTTTGGATAGATTGAGAAGCTGTTTGTTAACTAAAGTGACTGGTCTGGTCTCTGAAGAGCCAGAAAAAAGGAGTGGACCCCTCAAGTAAATCCTATTAAGTGTGAAAGGGCCAAGCACCTTCAGGAAAAATGATCACCCATCAGGCAAATCAACAAAATCAAGTTTACAAATTAGTTGAACATCCTCCCTCACTGTCTGCCACCACATGAATCATCCATCATCACTCACAATCATTCTATCATATATAATAAATTGGTGCAATCGTTACCTGTTCCAATCTAAGCACAATGGTAAGGTACTCAATTGTATCTCCTATTTGATGCAAGCAACACATTGGAATTTGGCAGTATTGTAAATCAAATGATCTTCTGGGGCAGCCCTGCCAGGTAATGAAAAAAATGATAGACATGGGAGGGACGGAGGCAAACTCTGGTCCAACTCCAATTCAGCCATACTAGTGCCTACAAATGGTGGAGCTACATAAGTCAGAAACACACATAATGTTTCATCAGCTAAATCCTTTTCTTTTGTTTTTGGGAAAGCACTTTGATGATAAACAACTAAAAGATTCTATGGTGGCCTACTCAGTCAGGGAAGTAGAGTTTGTCCTATAGCTCAGTAACAAACTTGAGTCTGGCCTATCACCCTCATACTCTTCTTCCTCCTGTGGTAGTTCATTAACAATGTCAAT
The DNA here is from genome assembly GCF_964204655.1 of Triturus cristatus. Lineage (NCBI taxonomy): Eukaryota > Metazoa > Chordata > Amphibia > Caudata > Salamandridae > Triturus > Triturus cristatus. The sequence goes on from NC_140584.1 coordinate 391,375,595, forward strand.
ATTGTCACATTTGTGGCAGCTGCACTAAACACACACTTTGCAGACACACTGGTATTGGACAAGCCAGGTACTTTATTACCACCCTGCTAAGCTTTGGCCATTGGCACATCTTCCCACCCATTAAACAAATTGTTTTTGATCAGATAGACCTCTCTTGGGTCATTCAGATAGTCCTGGAAAATCCTCCATATGGTTATTGGTGCTGCCACTTGCTCAATCTCTTTGCCTTCACCTGTGCACCTAACATAAGCCCTGTCACTTGAAACCAAACCAAATGCAGAGGTTGGTGCCTATTCTTCTGTACCTATTTTTGTTTTTGTTTCTAGTGTTCTTGTTGCTACTATGAGACAACAGCACTGCCTTCTCTAGAAGTTGAAGGTGGCATACAAAAACGTCTTCCCGGGAGTGGTTTTCTAATATGCATTTGTTCTTCTTCCAGGTCTATGGCTTGCTCAACAGTTCACGTCTTGTATTTTAAAACATCCCCTTCTGAAAAAGGAATGAAAATGGCCAGTATTTTTTGTACAGTTGATCAAGTATTGTGGCACACATATACTCTTTGGATGACACAATGTCTCTTTGCAGCCTTGTATACATAGCCAAATGAAGGATTAACCCCTTCCCTGTGGGGGTAATTCCCCCGCGGTGCGGGGGGGGTGGGAGGGCTGCAGCGCCGCTGTGCTCGTGACGAGCTCAGCTCGTCAAGACTCACAGTGGAGCTGTGCTCATGACGAGCTGAGCTCGTCACGACCCCGTCCACTGATTAATTCTCCCGCACAGGCGGGAAATTAATCGCCCGTGGGCAGGCCGCAGCCGTTATCACGAGCTCAGCTTGCACTAGTAGATGCAACAATGAAATAGCTTGGATCATTATACTTTCCTCCTTGCTGACTTCCCATGTAATAACCTCAAAAGGACGTAGCATCGGTATTAGGCATTGCACTAGGCCCCATTTTTCCACCTCCATGATCATGCTTTTCCCAGTTGCATCCCCTCCTCTTTAAATGACATAGACATTGATTGATTTGTACTGCCCAAACATACATTGCAACATGTAATAGGTCAAAGTTCAATGTGTTGGCACCTACTGTATGAGGGCTTTAACTGGTACCATAATAGCACGCTGAATGATCCTCACCTGCTCCAGGCTTTAAAAGAATGGCTGAAATGAGTGCAGATTTCCGTGCAGGTGGTTGGTATGTTGCTGAAATTTTTTTAGAAAGCTTAGAAAGTCCTGCACAATCAGGTTGATGCATTGCACCGAACACAGGACCTTGAAATAACCATCATCTGCCATGGCCTTAACTATATTACTGTCATTGTCTGTGGTAACAAATCCAATTTGAGACCACTCTGTCGCAGCCATTCAAACATCTTGCTGTGAAAGCCTTCCAAGATGTTTGCAGCTGTATGGGATTTCTTCATGGCAAACATGGCTACTGTTGCATGTCGCCGAATGCCCTTAAAAGTTTCTTGAGAAATGAGACCAGTAGATAGCTGTTGCCTAACCCCCACGAAAGAGATCCAGTGTACAGTGATACACATCATCAGTGGCTGACAAATGGTCCATATGTCTGTCATCAGGTGGACAGTGTGAACAGCACTCTGCTGCAAAGCTTGTCAAACCAATTCCAGCACATCTTGATGGATCACTGGAACAGCAACTCTAGCAAAACATGTCCATCTGGGAACCTTCCATTTCAGGCAGATGGCCAACATAAATTCTAAAAAAAACATTCCTTCCACAAAGAAAAAGGACAGAGGACCAGCGCTAACATTTTAACCAGCTTCCCGTTGTACAAATGTGTTTGTACATATCCCACTGTCTAAACAGGCCCATAATAGTAGCATGTAGTTTTTTCTTTTGTGGTGCCACTAACACAGGTGACTTCCAGAGAGAGCTAGGAGGTGGTATACTCATTGTGCATCTTGAGACAATCACTGGATGAGGTAGTGTCTCTGTCTGATTTGTGTGTCATTTCAAGGTTGCTGAGACTGGTACACTGCTGGGGACAGGGATGCTTTGGTAAAAGCTGTCACCTTCTTCTCCCTCATCACCTTCACCTCCCACTGTTATTAGAGCTGATCTTCCACTGTCCTCAACTTTACAACCACCACCTGCAACAATTTGTTTAAGGTATGCCTCCCAGAGGATTGTGGGATGCTTTTTAATATGGGTTGTTTGGCCTCCAGTACCATAGTATTAACAAGGCTTACCTCGACGAACACTCACATGGCAAATGGAACATATTGCAATGTTATCCTCCTGCTTGCTGATTGTAAAGAAGTCCCAAACTGGAGAGGAAATCTCTCTTAGTGTGTCACTTGCAATGTTTGAAGAAGAAATGGAGGTAGGTGGTTGTGTCATTGATTTCCTCTCTGCAGTGCGTACGTCATCTGAGGTAATGGTGGATGCAGGTCTCAGCTGGGGCCTAGTTACAAATATGGAAGCTGGTGGTGGTGGTGGTACAAGTGCCACATCCATCGGAGAAAGTTAAATAGGAGGTGTAATGTCAATTTCCTCTGAGCCAGCTTCCATGACAATGACTGGCTTGTCATCCTCATCCTCTTCCACAATTCAGCTTTAAGGATTTTTCCTTTTCCCTTGCTTCTCCTGGTATGTCTTGGGCTCAGCCGTGATATAATCCATGTCTCCAATCCATGTCCAGATTATCAGAAGGGGGATTTGGAGAAGATGGGAGAGTACTGTTCCTTTTTTCTAGCTGGAGAAATGAAAGCCAATGGTTCTAAAAGAGGAGGTTCTTGCTCACCTCTACCTCCTGTCCTACTCCTACTTCAGGAAGATCTACTATCGCTGGCTGCGTCTATTGTCCACTTTGCTCAGTTTCCTGCAAAGACTGGGTATTACTTTGTAAAGAAGACAAATCCAAACCAAGTAACTGCTCGTTGGTATCGCCATAAATGGAGTGACTGCCTCACTGACAGACATGGGCTTGGGCTTAGGTTGGAGTGGTGCCGTTGATGCAGGAGTGTTGCTCCATGCTTGCTCCCTAGAGGCCAGTGCGGCAGGCACACGCATCCCAAAATGGTCTTGGTCGGCACCCAGTGGTGGAAATCAGCTTCTTCTTCTTCTCCTTAGTGGCCACTTTCTGGGCAGCACCTTTCTTTTGGGCCATATTGTAGCTGTCAGATGGCAGTGGCAGCTAGCTGCACAAGCAAAAAAGATTGGAAGATTCGCCTCATGTGTTGTGTGGTCACGTCACCTTGCAGAGGCCTTCTGTCTGGCAGTACTGTGATTGATGTCTCTGGTGCACCTAAAAGAAAACAAGCAAGAAAATCATTTAGTGAAATGTGGCATTGTTGCAGTTTGAATTAGTACAGACAGAGACAATCTAATATAGTATGGTTACATAAGGTTTTGTCCTAAATAATTAACAACAATTGTGTATCCAATCCAAAGTCAAACTACACCACCATAACATAATATTCCATTTCAAATCAGGATAACAACATACAGATGTAACAATTTATTTTATGTGCCTCTATGGGAAACACCAATGGCAGTCAGGGAGGTGCAGGGGAAAACGAAACAATCCTTAAAAAAATGCTGGTGTGAACCTATGGCAGGCAATGGCGCCCAGGGACAAATGCAATAATCCCTAAAAAATGAATGCCGGTGTGTGGCTGTGTCCCTATGGCAGGCAGGGGGAGGATGGATGGATAGATGGTGGGAAAATGTAAAACATTTTTTTTTACAAAAAATGAAGAAAAAAATAAAAAAATTAAAAACATGTTTCATTTTTTTAACAAAAAGAAAATAAATAAAAAAGTAATTGCTTGTGTACTAAGGAACTATAGGAAACATATTGGATGGCAAGGAGGTACAGGTGACAAATGCAGAAAAATACATATAGTATAAGACACTATTCATAATCATATACATATACTACAATGATCCTTAAGCATATAATTAAACTGATATCAAGGAAAAGTAAAAAAAATGAATAAAAACAAAAAGGCATATCACTCTCCTATCAATCTCCCTAGAAAATGTCTTTGAAAACTGGAAAAAAGGGTGGCTGCACAAAAATGGCCACCGGCCATATAGTCAACCAGCAAGCAAGGAGGCATGGCGACAACAAAGAAAACATGTAGGCCTATGGCAAAAGCACACTGGCTGGATACAGAAAATGGCCACCAGCCACATGACTAACCAACAACAGCAAGCAAGGAGGCATTCCTACAATGAAGAACACATGCAGGACTATGGCAAAAGCACACTTGCTTGCTACATTAAGTGGCCATTCGCAACATGGTCAAACAAAAACAGCAAGCAAGAAGGCATTGCCACTACAAACAACACATGCAGGCCTATGGCAAAAGTACATTGGCTGGCTGCACAAAAGGGCCCCAGCCACATGGTGAAAGAACAACAGCAAGCAAGGAATCATGGTCACAACAAAGAACACATGCAGGCCTATGGCAAAATCACACTGGCTGGCTACGCAAAATAGTTGCGGGCCACATGGTAAAACAACAAGCAAGTAGGCATGGATAACAAAGAACACATACAGGTGTATGGACATTGACTACACAAAAGGGCCCCTGGCTACATGGCATGGAGACAAATGGTGGCATATGGCAAACACACACACATACTGGTCAGACAAAGGGGTCATGGTAACCCTAAAGAAAACACTAGAAATAATTTAGCAATGCCAAAATTGACAATTAAGTGAACAACATTTGTTTTACAACTACACACATCATCCAAAGACATTACATAGTACCCCAAATACACTTTGTGGAAAAAAAACTGAAATACAAAAAATAAACCCTACATTTTTATTTGAACTAATACCATCCCTAACCTAAATGATGTTTAAAACAACATATACCACAGAAACAGTTTTTCATTCACCCATGACGAGTACTGGGCCTACTGGCTGAATGGCCCGTTGGCAGAATGAGCCACTAATAAATGAATGGTGCAAATTTAACAAATATAGAGAAAATATACTAAGCGATGCAAATATTTTCCTTTACAAAAGATACAAAACTAAAAGCAAATAAATAACTAGGCCCCTCTGAAACTTCAGATCACCAACCACAATAAAATTAAGGGTGGGCGTAGTGGGCGTAGTGGGGCTACGTGAAGCAGCACGTAGTGTGCCCAAATCTACGCACACTACGCGCTTCGCGTAGCCCCACTACGTGCCACCCACCTCCCGCCCGCCCTTCTTTTAAATAATATCAGCAATATAAAATAAATTAAAGTAAAGCGACTTACCGTAAGCGCGGCGTCTCCGGGGCTCCCTCTTCTTCGTTTCTAATTTCTTCTGACAAATGCGCATGCGCGGACGCCCGCGCATGCGCATTTCTCGCAAGAAATGCGCATGCGCGGGTGTCCGCGCATGCGCATTTGCCAGAAGAAATTAGAAACAGAAAGAGGGAGCCCCGGAGACGCCGCGCTTACGGTAAGTCGCTTTACTTTAATTTATTTTTCATTGCTGATATTATTAAAAGGAGGGCAGGCGGGAGGTGGGTGGCGGGTGGCAAGCAGCTACGCTTCGCCCTCGGCGTGTGCGTAGCGCTGCCCTGCTTCGCCTACTTCGGAAAGTGCGAAGCAGGCAGCGCTACGTACACTACGTGGGCGAAGCGTAGTGCTACGCCCGGGGTTAAATAAAATATAAAAAATAAATAAAAGTACAAATAAATACTGGTGCATGCCTTCTATCAAACAAACAACACCATTATACAAAAGTTTTTTAACTTTCTTGTGATATCGCAAAAACAGGTCCTTAACCCCTTCGCTACGGCGGAAATTCCGGCGCAGCGCTGGGGGTGCGGGGGGGCAGCGCGGTGGCGCGGTGCTCATGATGGAGCCACTCCGTCATGAGCCACGGTTGGGCTGTGCTCATGACGGAGTGGTTCCGTCATGACTCCGCCCACAGCGCTAATCGCCCGCACTGGCGGGGAATTAGCGCTGCGTGGGCGGCGCGGCCGCCAACGGCGCAGCATGACGGAACCACTCCGTCATGAGCACACGGCAACCGTGGCTCATGACGGCGTGGTTCCGTCATGAGCACGGAAGGAGTTAAATCCAATGGTACATATTCAGCAGACAAAGAGAGTAATCCTTCGACCTCAAAATCTAAATGAAAGTGGCCAGGAGACAACGCACTGGGAGGAGCCTGCTGGACCAGAACAGGAAGTTGGAGTCTCTAGGGCACTTCCTTCTTGCTGAAACAAAAAGTAAAACAAAAAAAGGCTTCTCCCACTAAAAAACAACTTGAACGGTCAGTTGGAGTGGAATATTAGCTTGAAAACATCTTTTTGAGTAGATTTAGATGCTTCCTGTGTGGAGAATCTTCTTGAGGTGCAGCCGTGGTCACTTGCACACGCAAGAGTCATGAAGAAAACGCGGGAAGGCGCCATCATGGCCTGAAGCTGTGCTAGCTTCCACCAAAGTTTTCACATGCACATGCGCTAGCGGGAGGCAAGTGTTGTGGCACTTGCCAGCGCAAACCAAAACAAGTACCTGAATTCCTCCAATTCCACGAGCTGAGTGAATTTTTATGCCCAGGCATAGATATTAGCCATTCTCTGTAAGCTCTAGTTGTTGTCCTCTTCCTGTTTGCCATCTCCCTTGTTCCCCATATTCAGACACTGATAAACACTGAGTGAGGGGATGTCTTCCACCACATTTTGAGCATTCATGTTGGTAATAGCATTGCCGTGGGCAAAAACCTTTATTGAAACCCTGACATGCTGCAGTTGATGTTGGCTGCCCTTTTCCATATCACCCTGTCCCTGAATGGATGGGATGATATTGAAAGGACCGGTAAGTTACCGGTAAACCACTGGCTGTATGACTTGTTGCTGGAGGCTGTGTGGATGACATCTACTGTAGCGATAGCTCCGAATCTACATCGCCCCATGGTTTGTCATTATTTAAACTCCTCATCATAGCTCAACCATTCATAACCATCAAAATGCATTTGAGCCTTCCTGATAATGTCCATGTATTTGAAAAGTGCAACTGCTCTGTCAATATTTTTTTCACAATATACACTTTCGTAAATTATAAAAGCAGATGTCCAATTTTCTGTGTTCGTAGGTACCCTTGGCCTTTCAACCGGATCCCATTTTTCCTCTTTTGACCCTTCCTTTGCCTGAATTTTCCTATGGAGCAATTTGAAGACTTCCACAAGCTCATGTTTCTTAATCTTATTCTTTGTTTTTGCTGATAAATGTGATACTAACAGCATTATAATTCCCATAAATGGTAACCTTTTTGGTATAGATTCACCTTTGTCTTTATCCTCATTTGTGTCATCTTTTTGGATTGATCTTTCAATTTTTCTTAGTATTTATTTATCACACATTAACTTTTTCCCTCTCACATTCTTATCCATTTTGTGCTGTTCAATATTATTATCATCCTTCACTTGTGTCCCCATGCCACAATCTTTTTCGACCATGCCATCTCCCTCTCAAATTGAACTTTTTGTGATCATATTTATCAAACAGACCATCATGATTTCCTACCTTTTTGAAGTTTGAAAGATCGTCTATGTTCGTTTTCTGGATGAAATATATCTCTTGTTGCTTTTCTTCTGTCCTTTTCTACATGTGCTCAGTTCGCTCCAGACTTCTGCAATACATCAAAAATGGTTTTCTTCTGCATTATCACCCTCTCCTTTCTTCAGCCATAATTGTTCCATTCAAGCTGCCTTCGTATTCCCACTCTCTCTATTCTCCATGTTCTATATTCACACTGGCTTCATCATAATCCAATTCTGACTCATCTTTCATTCTTTCCATACTTTAAAAACTCTTTCCAGGCTTTTCCCCATCACCAACTCCTCCATCATATAATTTCCGTTATGAAGACATAACTTTGATATTTCCCCTGATGAGGGGAAATCCATGTAAGTTCTTCCTTTTTGTTCGGGCCAAAGTCTTAGAGTCGCTTGTTGCTCTGTTGGCATCGGCTGCCTGCTACTAGTCTCTTCTAACATCATAGGCTGAAATGAAAACCCTAGTCACTCTGACGTGAAGGTGTACTAGTACTAGTGACTCCCTAAGCCGCTTCAGCTTTCCATCTTTCTAAGCTATCAGGTTTTGTGTCTTCCACCCATATCCATTATCCTCTTCTTCACTTATTTGCTCTTTCCATATGCTGATCTCATTAATTACTATCAATTGGCTCGTTTTCTTTACCTGTAAATGTATCTTTTACCAAATGTCCCAACTTGATCTGTGTTTCTTATGTTTGTGTCTGCTGCAAATATATAATTGTCTGACCATTGCCCTTCTGAGAACTGTACATATATATATATATATATATATATATATATATATATATATATATATATATATATATTCACTGAAAAAACCATAGGTTTCACACACGTTATAGTTAGGATTTAGCATTTAAAAAACCTTGCAAATTCAGTGAAAAAACCATAGGTTTCACACACGTTATAGTTAGCGGACATTTCACTCATAAAAAACCATTGAAATTCCCCCGTTATAGTTAGTTAAGCTAACTATAACTCGCGCACCCGCAATCCACTGCTGATGACGTAACATATTACATCACTCATGACATGGTCAGTGACATCACTCATGACATCACTGATGACATCTCAAATGACATCACTGATGACATCATTCTTGTGACGGAGTGGTAGACCTCCTCTCACCCTAATATAACCTTTGATACAAACATTCAAAAATAGAGACTGAAATTTTCAAAAAAATGGACATACCAATATCAGTTACAACAACCTATTCAGTAATTCTAAGATCCACATACACATCCACTCATTCACCAACAGTCCTGTACAGTCACTCATACATGTACTCACTCATCATATGTACTCATACACCTATACATCCTGTTACACATTGTCACTCATCCATAGAGTTACTCACACACATAGTCACTCATGCTAATAAAGAGTCAAACATCCATTTACTTGCATATTCAGTTATACACACACCTCATCACGTACTTCTACAGAAACTTACACATACTTACTCTTTTAAATAATCACTAATAAAAACACATAATTATTCATACAGGAACTGTTTCAATCTCTCACTCTCACACATACTCACTTATATACACCAATAGTCAAATATACTTCTTTAAAACATATTTAGTAACTCATAAAGACACTATTGAGACAGTCATTCACTCACTAACACACCCATACACACACTCATCCAACCATACAGTCATGCACACATGCTGTCTTCAACACATACAACCAGAGAGTCAATCATTCATGCACCTATGCACTACGTAATACCCCCCACCGAACCATGCAGACACTCAGACTGATACTCAAAAAACAACCTAAAATCCAATATAAACACCCATGTAGCTACTCACCAACCCATGCAGCCACTTATACACAAAGTGAGAGACTGATACAGATAATTACATATTTAAACATTACTCACTAAGCCATGTATTCACTAAAATACACTTAATCAGTCAGTTACACAATCAAATTTTCAAAAACAAATCATCCTTTTAGACACTTATATACCCATTTATTTTTCCATAGACCTTAAGATATACATATATAAAACATATTTAATTTTCAGAAAAATACACATTCACTGGATGATGTCATCAGTGATGTCATTTGAGATGTCATCAGTGATGTCATGAGTGATGTCACTGACCATGTCATGAGTGATGTAATATGTTACGTCATCAGCAGTGGATTGCGGGTGCGCGAGTTATAGTTAGCTTAACTAACTATAACGGGGTAATTTCATTGTTTTTTTATGAGTGAAATGTCCGCTAACTATAACGTGTGTGAAACCTATGGTTTTATCACTGAATTTGCAAGGTTTTTTAATTTTCAGTGAATTTGCAAGGTTTTTTAAATGCTAATTCCTAACTATAACGTGTGTGAAACTCATGGTTTTTTCAGTGAATTTGTATGGTTTTTTAAATGCTAATTCTTACCTATAACATGTGTGATTCCCATGGTTTTTTCATTGATTTTTTATGTTTTTTTTTTTACAAATTCTTATATTAAACGTGTTTTTTTTTTTTGCGTGTTTTTTTTTTTTTTTTTTACTTTATATTCTCTTAAAACACTATGCTTAATTTTAAAAAATTCTGCAATATATTAATTTTTTTTTTTTTTTTTTTCCAAACAGGTAAGATATATTAGTATAACATAGAGATTCTTTTTTCCTTTTTATTTATTTATTTATTTTTTTTTTTAAGTGCGCGTACGGTAAGCTTACGGTAAGCGTACGGTTTGCGTAATGTTCGTAATTTTTCTACTCTTTTTGCGTATGGTTACGCAATTTACGTAGCCGTGCGTACTGCTTACGTGGCGCGTAAGCGTGTACGCTACACGCGCCCGTTACGCGGAAGTGTTGGGGCATGCCCGTTATGCGCATGCGCGCGAGCGCGTGTCTTTTTTACGCGCATGCATACTTTTACCGTAAGCGCTCCGTAAGCGCTCCGTAAGCGCACCGTAAGCGTAACGTACGCGCACGGTGGGTCATGTGATCAAGAAACAAAACTTTTGATTGGTTAAAAGTAGTTTCAGTTCTAGAACTCTCCTACACCACACCCATTCCCCTCATTTCTGCTTGTGATCCCTTAGGAGAAGGAGCTGACTTGTCTTTGGGATACGATGGCAGACCAGCACTCTTCTGCTGAGAGTGAGGCTAGCAGCACCACCATCAGGCAGAGAAAGAGGAAACAGAAGAGCTCTTTTATATGGCAGTATTTTACTTTTCCTGAGGGCGAGAAAAAAGTCAATGCTGCCTTGGTGACTTGCAAGCTGTGCCAGCGTGTACTTTCGAGAGGTAATCCCAACAATAAGTATTCCTTCGGGAATCACACTATGTTGAGACACCTTGAGGATGTACATCCTAGGACACATGCACGACATACTAGAGGCAACCCTTCAGTAAGTCGAGCAAGCACATCCACAGCAGCTCAGCCGAGTCCTTCTTCGGAAGCTCAGCAGAGCCCTTCATCTGTGGGGGCAGATACACCTCTTTCTGGTCCTGTGGAAACTAACCATCGGTTTGCGAGGGTTACTATGCGGTGTTCATTTTGCCATGGTCTAATTGTTCATAGGGAGACCAGTCTTCCCCTTATTAACAACAACATAGACCAGCACATTTGTCCCACCAGCTAATGTTCCCATTCTTCCTTTCCTCTGTCCCTGCATGAACACAACGGCTCTTTTAAGAGCCAACCTTACCTCTCAACTTTTTTTAATTTTTTCTTAAAAACTTTTTTTTTTTTTTTTTACCGTACGCGTACGGTAAGCGTATTTTTTTTTTTTTTTTTTAAAAACACTAAAAAACAATTATCACATTACAAGGTCCTTGAGGGTTAATAACTAAATACTGAAAATCTGTTTGAGGAGAAGTGGAAGAAAGGGACCATCTAATTTCTGACTTACCTGACCCACCCAAAAATTTAATTATAATTTTAAATTTAATTGAAATTGCTTATAAAAATGGCTTTATTTTTCGAAAATTTTCTTTCTCAATCTGAAAAAAAAGAAAAAAGTATTAATATTTAATAAAACATTTTATAATACAGTACACGTATTTACATATTTTCAAAAAAACTATTTTTTGCCTTTTTTTTGCTGTTTTCAGAATATATTGCATTTCACTATAAATCGTGAAAGCAATTGCATTCATCACTTAACAGCGGGCAAAAAAAAATTAACAATCTCAAAGATTGTTTTAAAAAAGCCCAGAATCTCTTCTCACTAAAAGATAACATTATAGAAATGCAAAATATTCAAAAAAAAATTCATCTAATAACAATAACTATTTCTTTAAAATACCGTCTGACAATTTTGTTACAGAAGCATAATCACAAAAATAATATATCTCAAATAACTCCACAATACATCTGGTTCCCTTTCCTTTAGGCCAAATGGTAATTTTAAAATTATTTTTTGATTAAATTTCCAATGGTAATCCAATAAAATTCCAAAATTTAAATTGGACAGATGCTACCGATTCTCTCTAAAATTTTGGTGTCCGAAAGATTAATTAGGAATTAAATAAGTCCACAATACAATTGATTACCTTTCCTTTAGGCCAAATGGTATTTTTAAAAATCTTTTTTGATGAAATTTCCAATGGTAATCCAATAAAATTCCAAAATTTAAATTGTACAGATGTTACCGATTCTCTCTAAAATGTTTGGTTTCCAAAAGATTAATTAGGAATTAAATAAGTCCACAATACAATTGGTTACCTTTCCTTTAGGCCAAATGGTAATTTGAAAAATCTTTTTATTTGTAAATTCAAATGGTAATCCAATAAAATGGTAAAATTGTTTTGTACAGATCTTGCCAAGTCTCTCTAAAATTTAGGTTTCAGGAAGATTAGATAGGAATTTGCTAAATCAAAAGGCAAACGTTGCTTGAAAATCAATTGGGAATCATTACACAGTGTCCAACCTTTTTCACATTTAAGATAAACTGTGTAATGTCCAGAAGTTACAGTAGGTCCTTCATGGAAAATTATTGCAACTGTTACAAAAGTTTTTCCTGAAATTGATAATTGCTGTCCTATAAACTTCTTTATTAAAGTATCCAATTTTGAACCATCAGCTTTACATCGTTGCATCATTAAAATTACATACTGTCCGTATTCCTTTAAAATTAACGTTGAAAACATGTCAGATTTACACTCACCGCATTCCATGCTATGATTAGCATCTTTAACTAATTTAGCAAAAGTGACTGTTTTACTGTCTTGCAATGTTAAATAAATAAACCTTTCAGAATCAACATTAGAGCCACATGTATTGAAACAGTTTTCACAACTATGTTCCCATTTATAAGAGACACCAAACATATTTTCAATTGGCACCCCTTCTTCTTCCAGTACCTGAAGAAAATACATCAAGAATTCCTGTGCGTCTTGCTGTACATTTTGAGAAAACTGTGTTCGTCCTGAACATACATCTAAAAGTTTTCTAATTTCAGTAGCACTTTCTATTTGACTTTTATCATTACTCAGCTTTTGAAAAAGGAGACTCAACTCAGAACAGAATCTTTTTGTCTGATTTACTATTATCTGCTCTTGCAAACTTTCCAGATAAAATGCAACATTCAGCACTACATTAGCGTAGCAGTTGACACCAGAGCTATTTTCAAAATGACAACCTACAACCTCTTCAACATTTTCCTTTTTCTTTTTGCTTGCAATTTCTTCACTCCTCTTTTTTTTCCTCCTCTCTACATCCTCATTACAGATATTCTCAATTCTCCTTTTTTGAGAAACTACACGTTTCTCCAACACAGGATACTGACCTAAATGAGGAGCATAGGTTCTTCTTAATCTATTATACTCCTTTACACAGTTTGTATCAGCACTAACTTTTGAATCATCAAAGTCTATCATGAATAAACCAGATAATGTTTTCACTCGTGACAAAGCTACATAAGCCATACCTTCTTTGAACACAGTTGAACCAATGTTTACAAATGCACAATCTACAGTCAATCCTTGAGACTTGTGAATAGTTACAGCATATGCTAGAGAAAACGGAAACTGTTTCCTTTGTACATATAAGTCTTTCACAAGCATGAAACGAACTGAACAATGACAAATGTCTATAACTTCTTCTATCTGATCAAATTTTATTTTTAAACATTCAATTCCATCTTTTTTCTGATAATTAATAAAACCAATAACTCTTCCCATAGCTCCATTTACTAAGCCTTTTTCAACATCCAAATTTCTCCTTAAAAATACTCTACAGTTCATGCAAACATATAGATTTTTTTCTAATCCAGCAGTTTTGGAAATGTTCTTCTCTAGTGAATCCAATTTATTTTTCAGTTTGCCTGTTAATGTGATAGTAATTCTTCCATCCTGAATTTTGTCAACTGCTTCCAATTTCCTAATCTCTTCCTTTTCCAATTTCAAAAGCTCCTCATTGAATATTGAGCATTCACGTAGAGTTGGCATTAAGCAGATGACACTTTTCTTTTCTGCAATGTTCTTGTATATCTTCTCTGCAACTATTTCTTCCTTTGGAAATAAATTATGTAGCAACCAACTCTGTAATGCTTTTGTGCCAGCTTCAGTGAGTAGTCCAATTCTGATATCTTTCAGAATACTTCCATATTCTTCATCGTTTGCTTGCCTCATATTAGTTGTAAGTTCCTTGTACTCAAAGAAGGACCAAATATTTGCATTACCAATGCTTCCCAATGACTTCTTTGTGTCTTCATGTGTCACAGTATTAAACACTGGTTGTCCTTTAACTGGAGTAAGCTGTAGAAGATCCCCAAAAACTATGACATGTTTTCCACCAAATAACATGTCATAGTCTGTCCTTAGAATTTGCTGCATTCTTAAATGCACAAAGGCAAGCATTAAGTTTGATACCATGCTCACCTCATCAATAATGAGAACTTGCATCTTCTTCAATACTCTTGAAACTTCCAAGCATGCTTCTCCAGTTAGCTTGTGGTATTGTATTAACTTCTTTTGAATGAAGAGGATGTATGCTAAAATGTTCATAAATTTCTTCTTCCTTTGACTTGTCCACTTTTTCAATTTGTCCAGTTAGTGTTTCTGTGTCTTCTTGTAAATCTTCTTCTTCTTCTTCTATATAAATTGATTCATACCATTTGTTATTCCTTTTCAAATACAAATTTGCTCTTTGTACTTTCCGTACATCTACCAGCTCCTGCCAAATCTTCTTATTCTTTGTAGGTACACCATTAACCAGAATAACTAATGGTTCAGTTTCCAAAGTATCTGCATCAATAGTTTCCATATTTTTTTCAAATCCAAGGGCAAATACACCACTCTACCTTTTAAACCTCTCAGTAAATCTGAAGGAGGTAATTTACCAGTTTTGGGCTCCATACGTACTATGGTCTGGAACGGATGAACACATTGAATGAGTATAGACTCATATGTATTTAATTCAGAAAGTTCGGCAGGAATAGCATCCAATTCTAAATTATTATGTACAGCTCTGGTCGGCATTCTATTTTCCTCTAACTTGTTGTAACAGTATTTACAAATACGCTGATCTTCACCCAATTCAAAACAATTTTCAAGAAATATATATGTGGCAAAATCCTTCCACTTATAATTATCTTCATTTTCACTTTTTCTGTAGAGATCAACATTCCTGGTTTGTTTTCTATAATGAGTTCTGCGGCAACAAATACAAGTAATATTTGGTCTTTCATTAGAGATTATTGCAAATTTTGTTATGTGATCATTAAATGCCTTACTTACAGAGGGTTCTACATTCTCTTCCACTTCTTCCTCATTTACTGTGTTCTTTTCTGCACTTTCTTGTTCTGGACCAAAGTAACAAAACTGAATTTCATCAGTAACCTTCTCTACATCTGATACCAATCCACGGAACAGAGCCCTATTCAATTCATCTAACTTCATTGCTGGACTTTTAGCAAAATACAACCGTCTCACAAACTTTCTCATTTCAGTATGATGAACAGCCAGCATCCTAAAATGATGAAAAACACTTTTACACACTTTTCTAGATAGACAAGCCAGAGAATGTCCCTGAAAACCAGTATTCTCTCTCACTCTGCATGGATCTAGACTTTGAAGCACCTTAATCTTCTGTTTAACACTTTTTTTACTATATTCTCTTAGAAACTCACAAAATTTATCAATAGATTCCTGACGCACAGTGCAAATACTACTACAATTCCAAGTGTACACTGGGGCTTTAGGACGTCTCCCCATAGCCTCATCCGCCATCACTTGTACCTCATCTCTTGGAACCATTTTCTCCTTCTCCATTATACAACCATTTTTCACTTCATAAGCACGACCTCTGGTGTCAACTGCATGCAGCAAACTATTACTTTGAAAATAACTCTCTTCATTAAAAAAAGGTTCACTACTTGAACTATGCATCCATTCTCCTAAAAACACTTTACAAAAGTTTGTTCTTTTCACTAGTCTTTTCCTTTTGCTTTGTGATTTCAGTACATTGACCATTTTATCTAATGTACGCATCCTGTTCAAAATTAAAATGAATAGTTTCCTTTTTAATTCTAAAGCCTTTGATGCAATGGCTTCAATTTCTTTTTTTCTTTTATAAAATTTAGCTTTTTTCTTATATTTCTTCACATCCTTTATCAAATTGGACATAACTCTTCTCTGAAACATTTTTCTACAAATCTCTTTAAACGCTGTTTTTAAGTTAATCTTTATTGTTTCTGAAGGTACATTTGCATTAACTAAATGCTCAATTTTTTCCTGTTGTTTTCTATTTAAAACATTCTTTCCAGTACATACATTTTGTAAATTTTTCCTTTTTTTGAAGATATTGCTTAAAAAATCTTGTGTCTGCTTACCAGAAGACTTTCTCTTTTTCCCAACATGAGCATCTCCAACTAACTTAGGTCCTCCAGTTGTCTTCAAATATAGTTTTTTTTGTGGTTTTTCCTTAGTCTGGATTTTGTAGGCATCTTAAATTTTGTTCAATGCTCTTCAGCAATACCTGAAAAAAACTAATAAAAAATTCCTTTATTTTATTTAAATATATTACTACATTTTTTATGATCTTTTCAAATCTTAAAATACTATGTACCCCTTTCCTACAAGTGAAAATCACAATAACACCATCACAAATTAAATATCTAAAAACAATTCCTATGTGCACACAGAGTCATGGTTTGAAATTAGGCAGAAAACGAAATTTCTTTGCCAATTTGAAAGCACACTTATTACTCTTTTTTTGGCAAGTGATAAGTACTTTTACAGTCTGACACATTTTGAATCCACTTTTCATATTCTGAAAAAAGCACATGTCCAAACAGCTTTTTGAGACCAGCAACATGTGTAACCTGGGTGACTGACTACACTCCAGCAAGGGCAACCAGCCTTAGTGATGCTGAATGTATTTGCATTACTGACTGCAACCTCAAACCCCACTCGGTTGTGAACACTATGCATGATTCCAGAGGATAAGCAGCTGGGTGTGTGCTAAGTGTCTGCTTCTGCAGAAAAAATAGCTCCCCCTTTCCATCTAATGCAACTGTAAAATTACCAGAGTAATACGCAATAAATCTCTGTCTATAATTCCTCTTTGCACACAGAGTCATGGTTTGAAATTAGGCAGAAAACGAAATTTCTTTGCCAATTTGAAAGCACACTTACTACTCTTTTTTTGGCAAGTGATAAGTACTTTTACAGTCTGACACATTTGGAATCCACTTTTCAGATTCTGCAAAAAAGCACATGTCCAAACAGCTTTTTGAGACCAGCAACATGTGTAACCTGGGTGACTGACTACACTCCAGCAAGGGCAACCAGCCTTAGTGATGCTGAATGTATTTGCATTACTGACTGCAACCTCAAACCCCACTCGGTTGTGAACACTATGCATGATTCCAGAGGATAAGCAGCTGGGTGTGTGCTAAGTGTCTGCTTCTGCAGAAAAAATAGCTCCCCCTTTCCATCTAATGCAACTGTAAAATTACCAGAGTAATACGCAATAAATCTCTGTCTATAAATCCTCTTTGCACACAGAGTCATGGTTTGATATTAGTCAGAAAACGAAATTTCTTTGCCAATTGGAAAGCACACTTCCTACTGTTTTTTTTTGGCAAGTGATAAGTACTTTTACAGTCTGACACATTTTGAATCCACTTTTCATATTCTGAAAAAAACACATGTCCAAACAGCTTTTTGAGACCAGAAACATGTGTAACCTGGGTGACTGACTACACTCCAGCAAGGGCAACCAGCCTTAGTGATGCTGAATGTATTTGCATTACTGACTGCAACCTCAAACCCACTCGGTTGTGAATACTATGCATGATTCCAGAGGATAAGCAGCTGGGTGTGTGCTAAGAGTCTGCTTCTGCAGAAAAAAATAGCTCCCCGTTTCCATCTAATGCAAATGTAAAATTACCAGAGTAATTCGCAATAAATCTCTGCCTATAATTCCTCTTTGCACACAGAGTCATGGTTTGATATTAGTCAGAAAACAAAATTTCTTTGCCAATTGGAAAGCACACTTCCTACTGTATTTTTTGGCAAGTGATAAGTACTTTTACAGTCTGACACATTTGGAATCCACTTTTCAGATTCTGAAAAAAGCACATGTCCAAACAGCTTTTTGAGACCAGAAACATGTGTAACCTGGGTGACTGACTACACTCCAGCAAGGGCAACCAGCCTTAGTGATGCTGAATGTATTTGCATTACTGACTGCAACCTCAAACCCCACTCGGTTGTGAATACTATGCATGATTCCAGAGGATAAGCAGCTGGGTGTGTGCTAAGAGTCTGCTTCTGCAGAAAAAAATAGCTCCCCCTTTCCATCTAATGCAAATGTAAAATTACCAGAGTAATTCGCAATAAATCTCTGCCTATAATTCCTCTTTGCACACAGAGTCATGGTTTGATATTAGTCAGAAAACGAAATTTCTTTGCCAATTTGAAAGCACACTTACTACTCTTTTTTTGGCAAGTGATATGTACTTTTACAGTCTGACACATTTTGAATCCACTTTTCAGATTCTGAAAAAAGCACATGTCCAAACAGCTTTTTGAGACCAGAAACATGTGTAACCTGGGTGACTGACTACACTCCAGCAAGGGCAACCAGCCTTAGTGTTGCTGAATGTATTTGCATTACTGACTGCAACCTCAAACCCCACTCGGTTGTGAATACTATGCATGATTCCACAGGATAAGCAGCTGGGTGTGTGCTAAGAGTCTGCTTCTGCAGAAAAATAGCTCCCCCTTTCCTACTAATGCAACTGTAAAATTACCAGAGTAATACGCAATAAATCTCTGTCTATAATTCCTCTTTGCACACAGAGTCATGGTTTGATATTAGTCAGAAAACGAAATTTCTTTGCCAATTGGAAAGCACACTTCCTACTGTTTTTTTTGGCAAGTGATAAGTACTTTTACAGTCTGACACATTTTGAATCCACTTTTCATATTCTGAAAAAAGCACATGTCCAAACAGCTTTTTGAGACCAGAAACATGTGTAACCTGGGTGACTGACTACACTCCAGCAAGGGCAGCCAGCCTTAGTGATGCTGAATGTATTTGCATTACTGACTGCAACCTCAAACCCTAAAAGTATTCCTCATTTATAACAATACACCTTATTTTATGGTGAAAACATAGTCCATAATATTTTACATGTTCCTTACATTTAAATTTCTCCCAAAACACAAAACGATAAACACAACTTCAACAAAAGGAATTCCAATTCTATTATTCATTTCTTAATTTACCATATACATCCCCTCTCAAACTCATAACTCACCTTTAAAATTAGTTAGTTGTGAAAGAAATGTGGCACTCAAACAGCAGATTATCAGAGCCAGGATCTCTGTTCTGTACACCTCTCTCCTCTCAGCAGAACCAGATAATGGCAATGTTTCCCTCTCTTTTTCCACACATATACATGTTAATTTCAAATCTCAGTCCTTCCCCCTTTTTTTCAAATGTAATCACACATTTCTATTGGTTGAAAACCAACCCTTTTCCAAAAGTACCCTTCCCCCAACTTGACTTCAGCCTAGTACCCTTCCCCTAACTTGACTTCTGCCTGCTACCATAGCAACAGCTCTTGAAACACTGCTGTGTAGAGTTAGGTCAGAAGTTCACCACACAATGTTTCATTTCCAAAGAGCAAGAGTGCTTGACTTTTCAAACCTAACAGCAAATCCATAGTACTGTTCTTTGGTAAGACATTTTTCTGTACCAATACAAAACATGCTTCTATATATTGACACATACAGCCTAGTTTTTAGTGTAGAATGGTATGAAACAGCCAATGAGTTCTTTTTATTTTAAAAAAATATGTATGCCTCCATTTCCAAACTGTCTTTCATTTCTTTTTCCCATTCTACTGAAATACACCTCCTGAGTGCATCCCGATCTCCTTGGAAGATGTTCACAGTGTGGATTTTAGGGCACAGCTATGTCTTCTGGAGTGAAAAGTATGCAGGGAAAACAGGTATGGTGAGAGACCTTGCTTTGCCAAATGTAGACATTAAATGGATTGGTCAGAGAGGGTTAAAGTGGCACCAATTGATGCCATTGGTGAAATCCTTCATGCAAATCCAACACCCTGACCTCATAATAGTGCACTGTGGTGGCAATGACCTAGGCACTTTGACTGGGGTAGGTCTGGAAATGCTTATGAAGGAGACCTTTGCACAACTGTTTTCACTTTTCCCTAAAACTGCCTTTGCGTATTCTAACATATGCCAAAGGCAAAAATGGAACTGGTCCAATCATTTTTGTCCGCAGATTGACAAAGCAAGAAAGCACGTCAACAAATCTGTTTCTGCTTTCCTCCGAGACTATGGTATGGGTTCCATTTACCACAACAACTTGCGTTACGACATGCAAGACATTTATAGAGGAGATGGTGTACACTTCACTGATGAAGGGAACAGAGTCTTCCTCTTGAACCTTAGACTCTGCATCGGTACTTACTTGTAGGTACCACTAAAAAATCAAATCACTTCATAAACACAACGGCTCTTTTTAGAGCCCCCTAATATCTAAACACTTAAATCTGAATTTTATTTCATTTTTTATTTTATTTTTCTACCGTATGCGTACGGTAAGCTCACCGTAAGCTTACCGTACGCGTACCCCGCGATTTTTTTTTAAAATTAATAAATGTTTTTTTTGTACTTTTCTGTCCTTCTTTGACCCCCTTTCAAAAGTTAGGGGGTCTGTAACTCTCTTCCTTGCCCCCTTTTCAAGCTATCTCCCTTTTTTTTTCTGTGTGAAACACACGAAATGGCGGCCGACACTTCCTGATTTCGTCCGATTCGAATGTTTACAGTCATGTGACAACCAATCAGATTTGAGCTCGCGCACGGCACCGTATGCGTACGGTAAGCTTACGGTAAGCGCACCGTAAGCGCACCGTAAGCTGCCACAGATATATATATTGATTTAAATGCTATTTTCTCAGGAACTACTGAACAGATTTACACCAGACCTACAAAAGGCACTTCCTTGACCTGTAGACTACCTCTCTGCCAAATTTCAAGTAACTCTGTTCAGCCGTTCGGGCTGTAGCTGTGTCTACAGGTCCTATGGAAAAATGCATGGGAAAAACGCGTTTTGGGACCCCCCTTTTTTCTCAGCCCCCGCTTGACGAATCCCCCCGAGACTTTCAGGGTAGGAGCGGAACGTAGCGCCCCATTAGTTTTGAAAATTTCGCGAGGATTCGTCGACCGGCGCCAAAGTTATTCCAAATAGAATGTTACGGATTTCCTATGGAAACAGGGTCCTAACTATAACTACCTACTGGTGACCGCCAGTAGGTAATATATATATATATATATATATTACCTACTGGCGGTCGCCAGTAGGTAGTTATAGTTAGGACCACGTTTCCATAGGAAATCCGCAACATTCTATTTTGAATAACTTTGGCGCCGGTCGACGAATCCTCGCGAATTTTCCAAAATAGGTGGGGCGCTACGCTCCGCTCCTACCCTGAAAGTCTCGGGGGGATTCGTCAAGCGGGGGCTGAGATAAAAGGGGGGTCCCAAAACGCGTTTTTCCCATGCATTTTTCCATAGGACCTTTAGACAGGGCTACAGCCCGAACGGCTGAACAGAATTTAATGAAATTTGGCAGAGAGGTAGTCCCCAGGTCAAAGAAGTGCCTTTTGTAGGTTTGGTGTAAATCTGTTCAGTAGATTCTGAGAAAATAGCCTTTAAATCAATATATATATCTGTGGCAGCTTACGGTGCGCTTACCGTGCGCTTACCGTAAGCTTACCGTACGCGTACGGTGGCGTGCGCGATTCTGATTGGCTCTTAGATCTTAGTAAACATTCGAGTCGGTCGAAACCAGGAAGCGGCGGCCGCCATTTTCTCTCTCTCTTCCTGAGTTGGGCAGCAAAAACGTACCCCAAATATATGTAAAGAGGCAGTTTCATGAGATCCTAACCACCCAGCATTGATACAGGGGTCCCCAAACCACCCCCAAGCCCAAAAAAAAAAAAAAATTTTTTTTCGGAAAATCGCCGATTACGCTTACCGTACGCGCACGGTAAAAAATTATAAAAAAAAAAAAACTATCCACATTTTCCCCACCCCGTGTGCAAATGGTGCCCGAAGAATACATTTCACAAAGATGCGCAAAATATGTCCCCCATGTGCGCACGGTGCGCGAAGCGCATCGTGCGTACATGGCCCATCCCGCTTAACGTGGGCACGTGCGTGCACGGCACTAACTGCGTAAAGTGGGCGCGCGGTGCGCGAAGCTCACTGTGCGCGCACGGTGCGCGAAGCGCACTGTGCGCGCACGGAACGAACTGCGTTAACTGGGCGCGCACGCCACGAATGGCGTAAAGTAACTTAGCATTTAAAAAACCTTGCAAATTCACTGAAAAAACCATAGGTTTCACACATGTTATAGTTAGCTGGACATTTTACTGATAAAAAACCAATGAAATTCCCCCGTTATAGTTACTGCAGGCAACTATAACTCACGCGACCGCAATCTTCTGCTGATGACATATGTGTCTTTATGAAAAAAAAATATTTGTAATATATGTAAAGCTAAAATTTAATGGAAGAAGACATGGGCAAATAAGTGTCTAAATACAGTATTAGCATCAGCAGAGGATTGCGGTCGCGTGAGTTATAGTTGCCTGCAGTAACTATAACGGGGGAATTTCATTGGTTTTTTATCAGTAAAATGTCCAGCTAACTATAACATGTGTGAAACCTATGGTTTTTTCAGTGAATATATATATAGATATATACATTTCTTTTTTGTTTGAGCCTTTAGTCCCGTTGTTTTGGCCCGATGGGACTACATTCTCCCTCATGCCCTGCTACCTGCTATCTTCATCCATGCTCCCTGCCTCCTTCGGCAACTTTGTGTCTCCTTTGTTACCTGCTGACTTTACTGCCAACTCTAGGCTTTTCCGAGCCTTGGCCCTGCCCTTCAGGTCTATTCCCACCCTTACCCTGCCTTTCTCCTGTTTGTTAGCTCCACCCGCGGCCCGCCTTCCTTTCACCAATGGCACTCTTTAACTTCCTTCAGATGTTAGTTCCTTCTTCAAAGGAGCTCCCCACTGCGCATAAATGTTTACAAGCACCAGCTTCTACACCTCCCTGGCTTGCATCTCAACAACCTCCACTTTATGTAATGATGCACATTTTATTATCTTCACGGTCTTTCTTTTAGTACGACCCAGGGGGATGAATGTGCTGCCACCGCAGCCGCTACGCTCTCAGTTTTAATAAATCTTCCCTTCCTGCTTCGTACAAAGTGTGGATTGCCTTTCTAATTTATACACCTGTATCAAACATATTTATTCACAGGTGATATGGTAAAACTATACTCTACCTTCAAACTTTTCCTACCTGACTATAATAATGACTCTCTCTCTCTCACATTTCCCAGCTTACCGCCTGGTGCTAGTTCTTGAGGTGCCATCCTGCTTTAAACTTAACTTCTATACTACTTATCTTAACCCCGCCCCTGCCCTCCCTCCGCCTATCCTGCCCTTTGGTCGGTGCCACTTACACAAAGTCACCCAAGGGGAGACTGGCTGTTGCCTCACTCTGCCTTGGTCCCTACATTACCATTGGGAATTATCATGCAGCTAAGAGCCAAGTGCCTGATTTTAGGCACCTGCAGTCTGAAGTAAATTCATGTGACCTGATATTTCTCCCAGTTAGAGATTCATTTTCAGACTGTACAACTCAGAAACAGTGCACACGATTTGCCTTGATTGGCTGCTCTGAACGGTGCTATCTGAAAATGAAACTCTAACTCAGAGAAATATGGGTTAAGTGAACTGACTTTGCGCACTGCAGGAGCATAAAAACAGGCATTGATGTCCTCCCTAAGCCAGGAAAGCCAATCATAATACAACAACAGGTCTCACTTACATGTTTTAATAGATGCAAATTCACCTGTGTTCCAGTAACTAAACATAATACAGTGTACTCTTTTTTATTCAGAACCTACCATTGCTGCGATTGGAGCTTTAGTCCTAGTCTAGGCAGCCTCTGGTGAGCAAGTCAGCCTGCAAAGGGGCATATGTGTCTGGCCCTGTCAGAGCCATCCTAACCACATGTCCAGTTTTGGAAGTGGCAAACTTTTCTGCAAGGAGTGCCTGCTCGCTACAGCCAAATATGGATTTGCCACTTTTTTCTATAAACTGAGACCTCCGTACAGCAGGCAACTCAGATTTCCCACAGTGGACTCCCAGCCATTAAATGGAGCCTCAGCCTGACTCAGAGATAGCACTATCTGTTACCTAATGAGCATTAGAAAGGTTCTCTGATCCAAACTTATGTACTGAAAATAACCATGACCACAGCTGGACCGTACATCAAACCCCAGCCTGAAACTCATCACAAGAGCCCTCAACCACTCTCCAAATTTAGGGGCTTATTTAGAGTTTACCGAATGGGATACTCTGCCAAAACATGACAGATATCCCATCCACCATATTATAACTACCATAGTCTATAATGCACTTGTAATACAGCAGAGGGCTATCCACCACTTTTGTTCTGAAATATTACATTCACCAAACTCTAAATAAGGGCTTAGTCTACCTGTGCACTGCTCCTACCCAGTGGTACAAAGCAAAATGATGGAACCCCCCGCAGAATATAAAGAGGGGCTGCTTAATCTCCCCTATCTCAAAGATGTTTAATGGGGGGCTGAACTGGGGCCCCTGAAGCTTTTGGGGGCGTCCCTGCACCGCAGGGGCTGCAGGGGCCTTCGCTATGGCCCTGGTCCTGACCCAAAAATGATTATTACAAGAGTTTTGTTTCTTAGTGCCTTATTTTTACGTCATCCCATGTTTTATGGCTACTTAAATATATTGTCTTTACAAAGTAAAAGCTAGTCATTAGCCAGTTTTACACTTTCCTACATTTACTGTGATAACTTTTTCAAGTGTAGAGTTGAGAAATTAAAAAATCTGTTTTTTTATGTTCTTGGAAGAGAGTTCCATTAACAATGGGATTTATTGTTACACATTTCCAAACTATGCCTTTTTTTAGACCTTGGTGTAGGGAGCCCATCACTTCCTGCAGCCAATGTTAGATCATTCAGACATGGAGCAGCAAATTACCAGAAAAAAATGTGGAGTCAAGGATTAACCCAATCAAATTCTTCCTCCTCCATCAGCATGCCATATTTCTCTCATTTTGTCATTGGATAGTAGTACTCACTGCTTAATTCCATAGATGCTCCTAGTTGACAGCAGCCCCTGAACACCCTTTGCCACACCTCAGGGAACCATAGATTTTCCCCAGGGTCTCTCATACATGTGTGCCATACCATGAAGGGGGTACCCAGGGCTCCCTGAGCTCCTGGAGACAGGAATGGGTAATGTCATTTTCATACTCTATGGCATCTTGTCAATTTATATGCAGCATTACCTTCACCATGGTGCAAAATGACTGCTGGTAAAAGGGTTGGTTAGCATGGGGTCAGAGAGGGATTTTCCCAGATTCTGACTTTTGTTTGGAAGGTTTGTTTTCAAAGAGACGTTCCCTGTACTTTGAAAGCAATGATGGTTACACTCAGGCATGTGCAGGAGAATCCTAGGAAATTTCAAGGTCACAGGTTGCAGTTGTCCATAAAGTAGTGTGAGCTAGATCTGTCAAGGATGACAGCTCTCCGTGGTTGGCAATAAGCGGAAGAGGGACATCAACATGGTAGTGCTTACATTGCCATGTTGTTGTCTGCCTCCTCATTGTCCTGTCAATGGCATGAAGGAGGATGTATTTAGAGCTGCACAGGGACAGTGGGGCACATGCATCAAGCCCGCATTTTGCGATTTCTAAATAGCGAATTTTACTGATTCACTATTTAGAAATTGCAAAATGCAATGCATGTAGGATTTGCAAAACAAAATGCAATTCCTTAAAATTCCTTAATTGTGAGTCGCAAATTGCGAGTCGCAATTAAGGATTCAATGGGAATTGCATGCACAATTTGCGAGTACTCCATAGGCACTCACAAATTGCGCATGCAATTTCAAGGGTGCACGGGTTCCAAAAGGATACCCTGTTGCATCCCTGAAATTCCCCTTTTTCCACATGTTGCGCACACACATGCCCCAACATGCGTGTAAAATGTGACTTTGAAAAATGCACTTTAGTGCATTTTTCAAAGCAATCGCAAATTACCATCAGCTTTAGTTTGATGGTAATTTGCGATTCCTAATAGTGAAATCGCAATCATTTTTTGCTTAATGCATTACATTTAAGGAATCGCAATTTGCGATTCCTTAAATGCAACTGCAATTTAAAGAATCACAAATTTAGCAATTCCTTAAGTTGCGATTTTTGCATTTGTGATGATGCATCCCAAATGCAAAAATACCAGTCGCAAAGGGGCAGATTCTGTGAATCTACCTGTTTGCAACAGTTTTTTTTTTTACAGAGTTTTATATAGCCTGAACTTGACCTGAAAGTATCGGGTATCAGAGCGCTTTACAAGAGCACCACTTGCATTACATGAGGACACATTAATTTTTTGGGAGCCACAGGGAGATTAAGTGATTTGCCCACAATCACAAGATGCTGTGCGTCGCAGCCGAGACTCAAACCTCTTTCCCCAGCTCCAAGGTCAACTGCCTTAGCCGTTAGGCCACCTCCTCTTTGATGCATGGGTTGGATGAATGGGGCCCAGTATCCCTTCTCAATTTTAAAGAGGATCTTTGCTGAGTTGCTAATGTATTGAGAAGAATACTATAGACATTATACAAATATCTTTATTGTATTTTTATAATTTCATTTAATTGCTTTTCCATCCATTAAAATACTTTCCTCCCCCCACCCAATCCTGTAAACAAGCAAATGCAAATACAACAGGTATTCTCCTTTGTCAGGGATGCTTTTGGAAATTGTTTGTTGGCTTTTGTGCGTGTTGCCCCCTGCTGTCCTAAGATAGAAACCAATAAATAAATACCAACCTTGAATATACAAATATGAAAGCTGTGAGAAGAGCCCTATTGGTAGGATTACTGTATTAGCATAGTCAAGCTGTTGCATTAAATAACAATGTCATGAAAAGGGGCCTGAAGATAAAAATTAAGTTTATGCTGTACGTTGTGAACTTAAAAGACATATACAGCAACATATTACATAGTAGGCACTTTTGACAAACGAAACGTTTTCATTGCATCTTCAAAAAAGCCTAGCTATGTGTGTATTACCTTTGTTAATGTAAAATCCATAACTCCAACATTTTGTAATGACAGCAATTTAAACAAATGAACACAAAAGGGAGATTTATGAATAGCACTGTCACTTTATGATAGGCTGAGGAATTCAAACAGCAAGCACTTCATAAATAAAAAAAGCTGCAAATCATCAATTTAAATGTCACCATCTTGACAATAAAAGTACTTCAAAGAGCAAACACCTGCTGTCATTTGGAAGATGCACATCATGTTGCACCTGCATTCCAACCGAGGACTATCTGGTCCCATTTATTAAAAAATAATAGGGCCTGATTCATAAAAGGCATTTTGGACTACTTAAAGTAGTATTCCTATTTACTTACTATACATTGCATTTACAAATATATGGTTGGAGATCCCCAACTCTTCCTCTCCTATCTTCTCTTTACAGCGATCTTCACAATGGTATCGGAGATCACTGGACACGTAGGTATATATGTTTGCAGTAAGTGTGGGAGGGATTAGGGGTTGATGGGAAAATAAGAATAATTATTACAAAATGGGTTTGAGTAAAGGGAAATTTAAAGAGGGGTTTGGGGAGAGACATGCTGATACAAAACCCACACCATAAAATAAAAATACTACTGTAATTCACAAAATAAAGTTTTTACCGCTTTAATAGTGTCAAAACGAGCTTGAATATTCTCCAGTCAAGCCTTGGGGTAAATCCAGCACCACACATGGGCAACCAATGATACTGCAGCACACTCCTAAAGATATTGGAAATAAACTGACACCCCATAGGAATTAATGTGAATGTTAAATTACTTAAATTAATTCTAAATTTAAATGCTATAAATATTTTTAGTACTATAAAATAAGCATCATTTTCGATTAATTAAAAAAACTAATAATATACTTAATTTTGGAAAAATATACAAAACTAACATATTTATGGGAATATAAAAAGAATTTAAATTATTAAGATATTTACATGTTATTATCAAGTTTACTTTGAATCAAACAAAAAATTTAAATGTAAGTGAAGTTAGATAATTAAAATATTGATCTTTTGAAATCCAATTAGTATGTTTACATTATATTTAAGATAATAACAAATTTAAATTGAGAACATAATGTGTTGTAACATTTTCTTTTATTAAGTCCAAGTTAGTATTCATTTTCATAAATTCTTTTATTTTTATATTTAACATTATTATAATTTATTTTTTAAATGATTAAATTTACCTTCACTTTCCCATATGGAGATCAACGCCTCAGTGGTAAGAAAACCAGTAAATAGTAACTTTACATTTGTAAATTCAATCATAGGAGTCCCCACCCCTCATTGGTAAGGGTGGAGGCATATAAGTTTACAACTAGGTGTCAATCTTCACTCAATAATGGTAAAAAGCAAGGCAATGGGCACTTGCTGGTGAAGCAGATCTACACATGTAAATTTACCTTTGTAAATCAGATTTAGTGAGAACCCCAATGAGACAATGAAAACATCCTCGAAAGCTATGAGCTTAATGGACAGCCTTCAAAGCAATGGCATAGCATGAAAAACATACAAAATATAATAGCTGAATGGGGCTTACCCTGAATTCTCTCTCTCTCTCTTTCTCCAGCTCTTCTTATTTTACATATCTAAGGACTTGTGAACATGAGGTCCGATGAAATAAAAACGTTCTGTAGCCAGACCTAAACATAAAAATATTAGATGCATTTCCCCATACTGAGTTTGCTGTAACTTTCCTAAATCTCTGTAAAATCACTTTGAGGTTTTTGATTAATCCTGAAAATTGTGAATCTGCCTCAGACTACAACAGGGCCTGTCAAATCACTCAAATTCCTCCCAAAGATTAAACTGCTTCCACAAATTTCATTTCATCTTGTTCTCCATTGCAGATGCTCATTGGAGAAATTAGGGAATTTTCATGGCAGCGTTTTAATTTGACCTCTTCTCCTTTTCCCGTAGTAGGCAAGGCAAGAACCTACCCCAACAACATTCCCACATGCACAGTAATGCTCTGGAATTTGACATGTCAGGTTGTTAGATGAAAACAATAAGCTTGATTCGGGGGTCATAGGGAACTTGGCAAATAGGTGGGGATTTAGCCTGAACACACTGGTTCTTGAGACATAGAAAAGCTGGCAGATATGGGAGATCAAGGGGACCAATTTCTTTCATTTTCATCAGATGAATCAGTGAGCAGTATTGGGAGAGTGTCTCATCCAGGCACCCATGAGATTTGAAGTCATATGTGTTGATTGTTGAGGGGCAATATCATGAATGGAGGGGACTATGCCTCCCTCGTAGTTTTTTTAAATAGAAAAATAAAAAGTCCCTGGTTGACTAACTTCCTCATGAGGCAGATTAGCCTTAATCTCCTACAATCAGACACCCAGATAAACTGAAAGGGGCCATGCTAATATTTACAAAGAGTGTGGCATGT
The DNA here is from genome assembly GCF_964204655.1 of Triturus cristatus. NCBI lineage: Eukaryota > Metazoa > Chordata > Amphibia > Caudata > Salamandridae > Triturus > Triturus cristatus. Next base: position 391,405,215 of record NC_140584.1, read on the forward strand.
CCTATGTCACCATGCTCCAACTACATTTATTATAATGACCATCCATGTTTTTCTTAGCCTTCTGTCCTCTGCGTTCTATCTCTAAATAGAAACCGCATTGTTGAACCTGGCCCTCTTTACAGGTCAACCCCCAAACCTTTTGCCTTTACCTCTCCTGTTTTGCTGAATTTATTTTTGCTGGTTTCGAGTGCACTTTAGCACTGCTAATCAGTGTGTTAAAGTGCTTGTGCTATCTGAATTAAACATGGTAACATTGGCCTACACATGTCTGCCACATTTATTTACTTATAAGTCCCTAGTAAAGTGGTACTACATGGACCCAAGGCCTGCAAATTAAATGATACTACTGGCCTGCACCACTTATTGTGCCACCCATTCAAGTAGCCACTTTAAACCTTTCTCAGGTATGCAATTTCAGGCTATGTGCAGTCTTAAACTGCCATTGTGACCTGGCAAGGTAAATTTGTTTTAAAAATACACAATTTGTTTTTTGCTCCTGTGAGGCCTACTTCTCCCATAGGATATTGGGGTACCATATTACATTTGACAAGTGATGACTTTGTTTGGGGGCAGGTAGAAATGCCATATATATGGTATATCAAATTGTGAGTAAACTCTCCTTTAATGGTAAAGTTGAAGTCGTATTTCTGAAAATGCCACTTTTAGAAAATTACCATTTTCTTGTCCTAACCATTTGGTGCCTGCAGCCTGTTTCCTGTGTGAAATTACTAGGTGTAGTTGTCCGTTGACCTTCATGCATTCCTCCCGGACAAACACACAATAGAGGGGCTGGGTGTTTCCAGGGTGGGCTATCCAGGCTGGATGTGAGAGTGAAGTCCCACACGGCCCCACATGCACTTAATACATCCTGCCTGACACACACACAAAGAGCTTAACACTAGCATGTTGCGCCCCAGACACCCTGGGACCAGGGCAGGGAGACAGGAAATTCCAGACACTTCAGTGGGGGGAAACTCCAGAAATTTCTTCCACTTTAAAGCTGTCACCAGGTATAAAACAAAGACCCTCAGACCCACTCTTCGGTACACTCCTGGACCTGTGGATACGATAGAAGAAGGACTGCCCTGCTGCCATAGGACTTCCCCGCTGCCTGAGGCCTGCCTGCTGTCTGAGAAGGAAGACTGGACCTACTCCATGCATTCCAAACTAAAAAGTGACTCAGAGGGCTAGATAGTTGGCATACTGTTCTGAGCTACAGGGACACAAAAAGCTTCAGAGGCCTGTCTGAATTTTCTGCAAGCGCCAATCACCAATGCAATCCACAGGTGAACCTGACTTTTTGCCCTACAGCGACTGCCAGCGATGACTGGCAACGCAAGATCTTCACTTCGCACTAAAGCATCAACAGCTCACTGTGACCACCAAGGTAAAGTTCAAACAACAACCATCCATCCTACAACGATGTCCATCTGTGACGCTCTCTCTTCTCCTCACGGCCTCCTCCACTGCAAACTGAACTCTTCACATCGGACTCTGAGAAGGCAACTTTTTCAGCTGGATTAACCTGGTCCCTGTAACCAGCCCGACCTGCATCGCAGTCAACCTGAACTTCTCACTCAGTCTTGTATGACCAGATAACAGTGAGTGGCACTAGGTGCTTTTAGATGCTATACTTACCTGAAATCTATGAAATTTCATGTCTCTGGTTCTACTGTTCTTTTGGTGTGAAATAAAATAGTATATTGTGCTCTATTTTCCTAAATTTGTGTGTGATTTTCCTTGTGTTGTGTTTTCAGCTTATTACTGTTTAAGTGCTGCACAAATACTTTGGACATTGTCTGATTGCTAAGCACAAGGTAATTTAGTGAATCGTTTTGTTGTACACCCAGACCAAGTTGGTTACTGCTTGAGTAGGGTCCCACCCACCTCAACCAACTACCCAATTCCACACACTGATAATCGCACGCCCTAGGAGGATTGAAGAATGAGTTGTGGTCCTTTGTATATGAAACTAAACTTCATTGTAGTTAACCATTTTATACAATGATTTTGCTGTCTAGTGGGGTTTTCAGGTCCCCTGGGTGAGACATTAGTGTAACTGCATACTGCCTGAAAAAGGGTATGGCTGATGTTGAAGTAGAGTCGAGGAGGCCTGATCCAGAGTTCACTATCTTCACCATATCATGAGCATTTTCTTTCTCTGTTCAGTATACCCTTAAAAATGTATACTGTTGTTCCCTTACTGGTACCGGCTCTACTAATTCATACACTTTACAATTTTTTACACAGCTATAAATAGATGGTTAGGATTTCAAGCCTGATTTTAAATCTATTTGGATACAAAAAAATTGGTAATTCATGCCTGGAAAACTAAGACACATATATGAGTTCACAGAAGATTCTGAGAGCCAAGGAATTGGACTTACCATTATGCTCAGTCCAGACAAATAAATAATCCACTTCAACTTCTAAGAATATGTATGATAGACAGAATTATAGATGGGTAGACATGAATTACAGGGATGCTGTTCACAGCGGAGTTCTGAGTGATTATAAACAAATAGACAATGAGAGCGACGCTTAAGTTGACTATGATGACTTTCAGAACCCCTTGGTAAATACATCCCATTAACTCACTTTTTACCCACCCATAATTTTATGATATTAATGGCCCTCAAAATCATCTGCACCTGCTTTCAACTACTACACAAAGGCAGAGGAGTAATAGAGGAGCCATACATGACATAGCCTCTGTTCACTGTCCAAAATGTAAAATAAAAAATCTAAATATAGATATACATGGAATCCTGCCACCTCCCACATTCCCTCTCCCACCCCAACACTACCACTTCTCCCTGTGCCAACTCCTCCATATGTTGTGCTCTCTGGTTTCCAGCCCTGCTCTGACAGGCTCATAGAGAGCCAGAGCAGCCTGAAATTCCTTTGTGATGGGTAACAGTTTTTGTTAACAACTTTTGCTGCATCATGGCAGTGAGTTACTGGGCATTAATCTAGTTATTGTAGCAGTCACGTTTAGAGTTAGGTTGCTTTTCCTACCTGAAAACAAATAGGCTGTTTTGAATCCCATTATACAGAAAATGCTCGAAAATACCTAAATCTAAACATGTTGCACTTCTACACATCCACAATACCACTTACTTGTTCAAACTTATCCTTAAATAAGGGCAATTTTTCAAATTCCTATTTCGTTGCAAGGAATATTTTTGAGAACATTTCAAACAGTCCTTACTTGATGTCTTCATTATTTCTCATAAAAAATGCGGTCATATTTAGATCCTTTTTGATGAAATTGTCTGTGGATTTTTCATTCTCTGCACTGCCACCAATTATCAATTGCCTTTTGAATTTATTTGTGATATGGAATGAAACAAGATTTCCATACGAAGGATGGAAAGAGCATTGCAACACTGACATTGTTCAGCTGCCAGTCTTTTGTGATTGTGCTTAGAAGCCTTTAATTGTGTTCTGTACTGCAAATCCCTGAATTTAAAGAACATGGCACATGTACCTATCAAATTAGATACTCTGCACTCACGTTAAACTATTAATCCTTTATTTTATTTCTAAAATATTTTATTATTTGTTAATTATCAATATCATTAATTAAGACATATGTGTACCCTGGTATTCATTGACCTTGGCATACATGACCCTTCTCAAAAGATCACGTTACTTTTTGGGTAGAAGGGAATGTTCTTTGATATGGGTGTCCTTGATTCATCAAGTGAAACTGCCATTTTCTAATGTTGTCTTCCCTGTCCAAAAGTATTTCTTAGCAAGCATCATTGGCAGCTAACAGAACTGATATCACATGTGTGCCTAGGACAGCTAGCAGAACCCAATCAAAGGTCGGACTTCAATGGACAAGTTGACCCTCTGCCTTCTTGGACTCCTGTGAAGGGCCCTACCCCTTCAATGTCTCCATTAAATAATTGCAATGCTCCTTGAAATAGATCATTGCTGTAACATCATTTATCAGTGACCTATACCGTGAACATTTACACAGATTAGAATCATGCAACCTGTTTTCAAAATCACTGGCCACAGCTCCCAAGAATTAAAATCAAGGATAACTGTCAGTAAAATATACACACAAGACATATCATGCAGAAACAGTCCACGTCTGCTCCCAGAACCTATCTACCTCACAAATCACTCATTGGGTGAATCTTTGCATCTAACATGGTACAGGGAGTTCCACTAAGTTTGGCTAGATTTGTGCTATACAAATATGGGTGGGCAGAACTCACAGAATTTGACTCCATAGAATGCCGCAGAGTTACATAAAAACTCCAACAGGTAGAAATAGGCACATTGTGCTGCTTGAGCTGTGATTTCGTGCCAGTAGTTCATTGTGTGCTGAAAAAACAGCAGAAACAGCACCACGTGGTGTGCCAAATGGCGCAGCTAATCTAGTTCATTTTGCTGACGCTCAAGTAGATTTTCTACTTGAGCAGCCCCTTCTAACCGTAAATGGTCACAACGGGCTGTGTTCGAAAAATCTCGTCGGATGTTCTCCTAATGGCCGAAAATTGTGCTAGGGGGTGCCAAATCACGTTCACGCTCGTCAACTTACCGTTCTGGAGCCATGGGCCAGTAAAAATTCTGCCATGTGGCAATTGACAGAATTTGGTCGGAACTCCGCATCCAAGTGTAACGCGGAGATGCCAAAATTCTGCCATTTCTGCAGACAGAACAGAATATTCCACCAACCCCTAATAATAATGCAAATACCTAGTCAATACAAACATGCATACATACATACATATCATTATTCACCTACCCACCGCACCTCCATCTGCCATTTGGTGAGCAGCCAAAATATCGAAACTAAAATATCTACCTACACAAATATCGAGTTTTAAATATCGAAGGGACAGAATATCGATGTCAATAATATCTATGGACAGAATATCGATCCTAAGGTAAGTATTTTAATATCGATGTCAGTAATATCGAAGTTAGTAATATCGACATCAAATATATCGATTTTACTAATATTGATGTTACTAATATCGATATTTATATTATTGTTATGTATTTTAATATGTATTTAATATGTATGTGTTATATGTTTTTAGTTAAGTGTTCTACTGGTTTTAACATATATGTATACAATTTTTATATGTTAACAATGGTTTTTTAAGTCAATTTTGTGTTTTAGTACCGTAGCGGGTTGTGGGTTTATAGGGGAATAGGGTGGGAAGTAATTTAATTATATGGAATTAATTATACATTTTTAGGAATTATAAATTAATTTTAATTATTTTTTGCGTTTAAGTTCTGTAGTTCTGTAGCGGGTTGTGGGTTTATAGGGGAATAGGGTGGGAAGTAATTTAATTATATGGAATTAATTATACATTTTTAGGAATTATAAATTGATTTTAATACATTTTTGCGTTTAAGTTCCGTAGCGGGTTGTGGGTTTAGGGTGGGAAGTAATTTAATTGTAATTAATTAATAATTTATTTTCATTTATTGGTATTGATAATTATATTATTGTTAATTAAGTATTAATTGGTAATTAATTTTTATTAATTGGCAATTAGTTTTAATTAGTTGATTAATTGATAATTATGTTAAGTGTAATATTTTATTAGTGGAGTGTTTCGTGCGTTTATAGGGGAATAGTGTTGGAAGTAATTGAAATCTAATTAAGTAATTATTAAATTAGTTGTTGGGTATTGTTCCCCCTCCCACCCCCCTCTCTCCTCCTTTTGCACCTTCTTCCAGCTCCTTTTCAATTACCTTTCACTTCCCCCTACTCATCTCTTCCTACTACTGACCACCTCTCCATCTCCCACGATGTGCTTCATTTTCCCAATCCACACTTCCTGGTTCCTCTTCACCTCTCTTCCCCTACTCTGGAAGTCTCCTTCTCCAGGCATCTGGAGCAAACCTGCCACTCTAGCCTTCCACCACTTTCAATCATTGGGCTTATCTAACCCAACCCATCCTTTCATCTCACACAGTCCCCTCTCTTCCTTTCCTGCCATCCCTGCATTTTCTTCTTCTGCCTGTCCTCTCTCGTCATTGCCAATCTCTATTGCTCTCTCTTGCCTTCCTCCTCTTTGTATGGTTCCTTCTTTCTGAGTCCATCTTTTTCTAGTCCCTCGGTTCACTTCCCTATTCCTCTTGTTTGCTCTGTTACTTGTTCGAGGTGGAGACTTTTTGTTGCTGTTGTTATTATTTATGTAAACATCATGGTGCTCATGCGCTATATAACACTGGCAACTAAATACATAAATAAAAGTAGAAGCTGTAGCCTCTTAAGTCATTTTTTGTGTAAATAATTTGTCATTTTGTAACGTAACTTGTTTTATGTAGAGCACCGAGCCATTTTCATTGAGACAAAGAAAAAATAAAACAATTCTCTAAAACATCCATGTGATGCACGTGTCAGAATACTAGAGCTAGTCTGTATTGTCCTGTGGAAAAAGTGTCTATAAACGAAAAAGTGCCCATATTAATCGTCACCTGACTCAACATTTATTTCTGATACACAGTGCAAAAAATAGTTCAAGGAACCATCAGTACCAACTCCATGGCATCCAGTGAAATTATTATTGATAAATTAAATGAAGCTTAAAAATCCTCTTGAAATTACATGCCCAGAAGAACACAATGTCTACACCAAATCAAGTGTAATGTTGCTTCTAATGTGAAAACTGCATCTAAAAATCAATTGCGAGTGAAGAAGATAGGGCAGATCATCAACTCCTGGAAGAAATGAAAGGAGGCGAGTAACTGTAGATGACAGAAGAACAACCGAGCATCACCGCCTCGAGCCACTCAGCCACTATTAATCAGTTGCATAGAACACAAGCTGTTGAGGACCACCATGCATTTCAAGAGATGCTAACAGTTTATGTCAACATAAAAAATTAATGCAACACCCGTCTGAATAGCCGATCAGGTGCTGACAATAGCACAGATAACAGTCTCAAAACAATTATTTTGTATCGCTCAATCTATGTCTATCATGAGTCTACGCTTCTTTAAATGTGTACTTTTTTCAAGGATGGATGATTTGTGAGTGCCAGAGAGAAGCCTGATATTGAGGACTGTGAGCCATTGTTTAACCCACAATGTCTTCAGTTATACTTTTCACATTCCCTTTGTATTACCTCCCTTCACCACAATAGGGACGCGGGACTGGTGGGATCTCCAAGTGGGCTAGTTAAATCACTTTAATAGTGATGTTCTCACTGGCAATCACTACAGAAGTGCTCAAGAGCACCAAACTATCCTATCGCTATAAAACCTTCTTTCATTCAAAAGTTATCCAACTGTATGAAAATGCTGTCCAAACACATTCAACAAAAGGGTTACTGTGGCCGAGCAGGAATCAATATAAAAAAGACTATTCATAGGGACAGGTGATTTCATTGGGAAAGGCTGTGCAGAAATTCATTCACGATAAAGCATACTGGTTCATGAGAAAGTTAACTGTTATATGATTTATTTTTGACTCTTCGCAGTAAAAGAAGCGTTGGTTTTTTGCCCTGATAAAGCAACAAAAACCTCAGTCGCAAAACACTTGTTGGCGATTCTGTAGTTAGGAAAATATTTTAAAATTGCAGAAGAATGTTTAAATTAAAAGAAGATTTAATAGTGATAAAATACTTTGTTGCACTTCAATACATTTGCAATACCTGCCAGTGACAAAACATTTTCATAAACTAAAGCACAAACTAGAGAGTTTGACATTATGCAATGTAAGGCTATGTACAGCGATAGTCCATTCTATACATACACAGGACAGTATACACTATAGTAGTTTAACGTTAGTCTGGAAGTGAAGTCAGAATTTATTGAATGTTATGGATGCCCAATCGGTGTTGTTGATTTTATGAATGAGGGATATGGATGGCCCAATTGGTGTTGTTTATTTTATGAATGAGGGCTATCCTAGCACATGTGCAGGCGTATCATACCCACTGGAAGCCAGGCTGAGAATGGCAAATTAATTTCACATACTACTCTGAACAATGACCATCTGATGTTTGGATTCTCGCCTATACAGCTAGAGCTGAACATTTTCATAACATGTGCCAATTCGCATGAAGCTGTGATTTTGTGTCACGTTGGAAACGAAACTCTCGATATGCAAGTTTATTATCTAGCTCTCAGAAAAAAAGATAAGATTGACAGCCTGTATTTTTGATCTACCTGGTATTCCTGGACAAAACTTTATAAAAAAATATGACATTAATATTTATGACAATCTTGTGGAAATGAACAACTTTAGATGAAATCTTCTCAAAAAGTAATATTATTCTGTATCTGTCCAGAATAGATACCATTTTCACTCATTTCTCTCTGATGATATAAAATAGTAAAACTGTGTGCTATCTTCATGTATGACTATGTATGTTTATTGGAAACTAACCATTTATTCTGTGATGTTCCCGAAACCAATGTTTTATACTAGTGATATTTGTACTTGGAAGAGCATCTCGTGAGGAATCCATTAATTTAGGGACTGAAATCAACATTGGTTTGGGTTCTGAATAAATGACGCTGCAGTCTCCAGACTGTGACACCAGAGTTACTGCCTCATTAAAAGAGCTTGTGTCTCTAGGCCACTATACCGAGCCAATTAGCCTTATCCGTATCTATGGTGTTCCTACCTCTGCCACTATCTTAAGTGAATTCATTATCTGGACAGTTTTCTTTCGTCCAATCACTGCCAGTGTACTGGACTGACTGATTTTTCATTTTCTTCTACTTTCCTTCATATGCCACCATCTTTCTACTGTTCCAACCCCAGAAGTTAGATACATGTGAAAACATAAAAAGGGTTGAAAGTTATTCCTTAAAGTGTTCCATTCAAAAAGTCCGGCACAAATTGTTAAATGTAAAGTATGTTTTATTGGAAAAAGTAAACAAAGAAATGCTCACTAGTCCAAAAAGCATGAACTAATAAACACAATTCCATTGTCTGAGAATACCTTTTATTCAAATTAGACTTTGCGCTTACTTACGATCTTGGCAGAATCGGTCCCGTAAGTTCTTTTTCAGCAGTCTTCCCTTCCGCCGACTTGGAGGTCTGCTAACCCTATTTCGATGTTGGCGATTGCATAGACAAAAGACCGCCGTGGTCCAGATGTCACTGCCAGGAAATTTCGACCTCGTCGATGGCCAGATATGATAAATCGGCTGTCAGCTTCCTTGCCGGGCCAATAATCAGGGCCGGACTGGCTGTAGCGGGCACCGGGCGTTTTCCCGGTGGGCTGCCCGGTTGGGGGCTGGTTTTGGCCCCCTGGGGCCATTTTTGTTACCGGGGGACGGCAATATCGGCCCCCTGTAACAAAATCGGCTGAAACCGGCCCTAGCAAACAGCTCGGCTGCAACCCCCTCAGAGGTGCCTGCCGAGCAGTTTGCTAGGGCCAGTTTTGGTTCCCAGTCTGGCCCTGCCAATAATGATGTGCCTTCCTACCGACATGACTGTGGCAGTAAAACCTCCACACCTGAGTTGGCAGAATGGAATGGATATAAGGCACAAACCCAGCTGTACTTACCTTCATACTTCCTGTACCCCCATGGGTCCTATCCAACAAGGCCTGCTGCTGCTCGTTGACGACGTAGGAAACCACAACCGACAGTAAGCCCCACTTCTACCAGTTTCCTTAGACTTGTCACTTAACATATGCACATGACTTTTGCGTTTAAAAATATCATGTACAAGCAATAGCCTACAAGTGTGCAATGCATAAGTGTGTAATATTGAAGTGTTAAAAATTCAAAGAACAAACCTGTAACATCAATTGAATCGTAGATAAGTTTGGTGGAATTTACCTCCCTGAAAATGTACACATGCACAAAAAAGGATATCGAAATATATGTAAAACAAATCACCCTCCAGGTGTGCACAAAGAAATATCAAACTTGCGCACATGAAAAATATATTCTACACACATCATAGGGATACGTGCAATGAAACTTGATGTTGACATTGCTCTAGACAAGGTGTAACCATTACCATTTGAAATACCAGTTTAATAAATGTCAGTCCCAAATTTGAATCCTGCAACAAATCCACCCATGTAACGTTTCCCATAGACCAGTGTAAGTCCTGCACTGGATCCAAGCAAAATAGATACAAACCTTTTCAGGCTGATCAGCAATCAAGGTGAAACAAACACACCTGAAGTAACACATCCAAATCAACAGTGTCACACCAATTAGGTGGTGCGCATGACCATTACAATGATGAATGACTGCCCATAAAATCGAATGACCATCATATTGCATGTCAACCAGTGATGCACATAGTAAAGTAGACTTTTAAAAAATATGTAGTATAACCTGCCATCATGTTCAATAACATTTTGACATTCACATCTAACTCTGCAACATTGCTAGGAATCAAACATTAGCTACGGAAAAAGTAATGCCAGGACCAATTTGATCAAATCTAAATAAATTATGTATTGAAAAACAAGGGACGTGTCTGTAAATAAAGTTCAAGTCAATTGGCAGTTCTCTAGTCCAAAAGGTTAGGAGCACTGGGCAGTGGCACAAAGCTTACATCCTAATACATTGTCAAGGGGAACCTCCTCAGGAAGGGACATCCAGTGGGCAGAGCAGGCACCTCACAGATCTTACATGGGAGGGGGTGGTTTGGGTTTGGGAGGGTGTCTTTACATTGGGAAGGGGAGTATTTCTGCTTGTAAGGGGTGGGTTAGGAAGTGGAAGGGATGGTTTTCCATTTAGAAGGGGTGTGTTGAGAAGTGGAAGGGGTGGACGGGCTTTTTGTAGGGGTGGATTTGGAAGGGGTGGGTTGGGGTGTCGAAGCAGTAGAATGCTGTTTGGTTGGGGTGGTTTGAGGTTTGGGAACGGTTAGGGCAAATGAAAAACTGGAATCCCATATGGGGGAACATGTTAGGCCATTTGGGAGGGAGTGAGGTTTGGGAGGTAGAGGGAATGCCTGTCTGTGATGTGCCTATGTCTCTTGAGGCTGCAGGTGCCTGTGGGTCTGGTTTATGTTTGGCAAATATGGGTGTTTCTTGTGTCATGTGTCTGTTGTGTACATGATTGTGTGCATCTGTGTTTTTAGTGTGTGTACTGTAAGATAGGTGTGCTGTGGATGTGCTGGTAGTGGGTGTTGTGCATTTATTTTATGTCCTCATATAACCTCCATGGAATAAGCATCCTCTCAGTCTAGTCCGTCTCAACTGCTTATATATTGGGGTCTGATACCAGCTGATGTTCTTACGAGACCCAGCCCGTGCTGTACATCATAAGCTGACCAAGAGCGTAATCATTGGACACATTATTCCAACAACAACCCGCTATTCAGAATCTAAAAACCTCCAGAATAACCCAAGCTCGGTTCTTTTCCTATAGCAGTTGACCTTTTGGTCTAAGTCTCTAAAATATTTTACTGAGTTTCACCAACCTCTCCATGTAGGAGGTGCCACCTGGTGCCAGTTCTGACAAATTTCCCTTCTTGATAAGACAATGAAGTAAAACACAAGTTTGTTCTGCAACCCCGAGAGGCCATCCACCCCCTCAGGCAGCAACACAATACCAAACAGGATTACAGAGGGGCTTACCTCCACTTCTTTGCCCAGTGCGTCTGACAAGGTCTTACCCACATTTTCCCAGAACTCCTTCAGCAGCAGACAGGTAGCAAAAATGTGAATGTCGTCTGCCTCCTGGAAGCCACATCTTGTGCATCTGGCTTGTCCACTACCCCTTATTTTGGACAGCTTGAGTCGGGACCAATATATCCTGTGGAGTGTGAAAAAGGGGTTTCTCCTTAGTGCAGCAGATTTAATCAATGGGTAAAACTTAACTAAAGATACTTGCCATAGGTTTTTCAGCTCCTCGTCAGGCAAGCATTCCTTCCAGACCAGGTGAGGGTAGTCCAGCTTCCTGTCTGCTGCAGAGAGGAGATAATTATACTGAAGCGCTACTTCCTTTTTCTTTGGATTTTGGTCTTGCAGGTCGTCCTCCATTGAGTTATCCAACGGGGGATGCCACTGTTGGTTCTTGCACCATGTTGAGATTTGATAGTATTTAAATCTAGATAGCATGCCATTAGTCAGCTTTTTCCAGGTATCCCAGGACAAATAGTTATCTCCTTCCACTATGGCCCTCCAATGTGTAACACCTGCATCCTTTAGTGGCTGAGCTAAGGCGTCCAAGAGGCACTCGGGTGTTCCTGAAGAGTCCCACACGGTGGCCCATTCGCTAAAATCGAGTATACCTAGACTTGAACATCAATCAAACCACAATTTAGCAGCAGCATATAAGACCTTCAGATGGACCTTTTTAAACAATTTGGGGGTGCGGAATTTGTACATAAAACCCTCATCTGGGCTGCCCATCAGCATAGCCTTAAACATGCTGCCAACGAAAGTGTTGACTGCCCTGAGAATTAGCATCCTACAGTTCTTTAATTGATGTGCCCAACAGTACAATTACAAGTCTGGTAGGCCAAGGCCACCATGCGAGAGCTTGCATCTTAATTTTTTCCAGGATAACCTGATCCCCTTTCCAACCCATATAAAAGCAGAGATACTTCCCTGAATTTTAGCTAGAAGGCTTTTATCTAACATCAACAGGATAATAATAAATAAATAGGCAAACTTAGGCAGGATGCACATTTTGACCAGGTTTGTCCACCCATAGTGTGTAAGAGGGAGACTGCCATCTTTTCAGAAGTATGTTAACTTCCTTGGAAACTCTCGCTAAGTTTACCTTAGATACTTCTTTTAGCTCCTGTATTATAGTTACTCCTAGATATCTTTACTCCTTTGATAACCTTACCCCCTGCACTGCCAAGTTCCAGGCCACAACTTCGTTCTTATCATTGTTAACCTCATATCCAGATATTTGCCCAAAAGCCTGCACTTAAGTGAATAGTTCTGGTAGGGCTTGGTTAGCATTAAATGAAAACATAATCAAATCATCAGCATACAGGACTAGCTTCCTTGCAAAACTGTTTACAACAAAAGGAGGTATCTGTTTAATTTTCCTTAAACTTTGGGCCAGGGGCTCAATATATTAATCAAAAAGAATAGGTGACAGCGGACACCCTTGTTTTGTGCCATGCTCTATTGGTACAGGAGTTGCAAGGTTGCCATTAACTACAATTTGGGCCCGGGGTGTTTATATATTTTCTTAAGGACCTCTTTAAATGTCTCATCAAAAACAAAACCCTTCAATGGGTGTTGTGCATGTTGGTTTGGTGGTGCATGTGGGTGTGGTGGTGTCTGTGGTGTGTATGGATGTGATGATGGTGAGCCTGCTGCATGTGAGTGTGGTGGTGTCTGTGGTGTGTGTGGATATGATGGTAGTGAGATGGTAAATGTGGGTGTGTTGGTGTCTGTGGTGTGTGTGGATGTGATGGTTGTGAGGTGATAGCTGTGTGTGTGTGGGAGACTGTGGTGTGTACAGATATAATGGTGGTGGGGTGGTAACTGTGGGTGTGGTGGTGTCTATGTTTGGATGCATGCAAGCATTTATTGTGATGTTTATGTTTCTGTATGGGTCTGCAGCTTGTGTCTGTATGAGTGGGTGTGTGTAAATGTGTGTGTGTGCCTGGGACAGGTCTGGGAATAGGGAACTGGGATGAGACATCTGGGCCAAAAGGTTCGGATGGATGGGAGGCTGCAGTGAATGAGGAAGCTAGACTCTGAAAAGACCTGTATAGTCCAGATATTGTACTGTGAATGACTTCAAGGTACGCTAACATTTCTTTCATATAGGTGCCAAGCCCCTTGATGGTATTCAGTAGTGCCATCTGACCTACAGAGATGTTCCAGAGGAGGGCAATAGCCTCCTCATTCAGAGCAGCCGGGGAGACAGGGGCAGGGGGTGATGTATACAGCAGAAAATATGCCATCCCTATTAGGGGTGGGGTGCAAACTAGGTGGGGAGCAACAGAGAGGGTGAAGATGGTATGGTGGTGGCAGATAAGGATGAAGTTGTCAGAATTCCTGTTGGGTCTGCCAGCACTAGGAAGTATCCACTGGAGGATGCTTCAGAAGAAGAGGCTGATGAGCTGGCATCCTCTGTTGCACTCCCCTTACCCTCCCGGCCACTAGATCCCTCAGTGTTGGTGGTCTCAGCACCAGAACCACTGTTGCCATCTGCTTCCCTGTTGATGTTGCCCTTTTTGCCTTTGCTTGCCCTGGATGATGTTGAAATGACATATTCAATAGGTTATACAAATCTGTGTAAACAGAACTGATCATGACCTTTGATCAAACAACATAATAAAAGTTTACAGATTTCACCTGCGTCAAGGCTCTCTCAACATTTGCTTCACCAATAGCATGACCTCATGCATGTATGCAATATAATCAGAAAATATGTTCACTGTTATGTCATTGTCTCAAATCAATCTTTATGTATCTCCTTTTACACCTCTATGGGCCATATGTAGGTAAGTTCTATTTACCGATTCCTAAATACCGAATTTTACCGATTCGGTATTTAAGAATCGGTAAATAGAATGTAGGTAAAAAATCGGTAAATTTTACCGATTCGGTAATATTTGGTATTACTGATTCGGTATTAACCGAATCGGTAATAAGGAATACCTCCCTATTCATTCCTATGGGCCTGGAGGCCCATAGGAATGAATGGGAAGCCATTGACTATTACCGATTCGGTAAATACCGATTCGGTAATAGGGGGAGCATATTCAAGGGTGGCAGGGTGTCACATTGACACCCTGTTGCACCCATGAATCATGCATGTGTGTACATGTGGTGCACATACATGCCCTAAGGGCATGTATGTCTGCCGCATGGCATATCTAGAAAAGCACAAAATTGCTTTTTAAAAGGTATTCAGTATTTACCACCAACCTGTAGTTGGTGGTAAATAACGAATCCTTAAAACAAAAAAGCACTCACTTGAGTGCTCCCTACATAGGAATTAAGGATTCGATAATTTACCGATTCGGTATTTTACCGATTCCTTAAAATACCGATTCAGTAAATTACCGAATCCTTAAAACCTGCCTCCTACATTAGAAAGGGCTAAATACAGGTCGGTAACGGAAAAATTATCGATTTTCGGCCGTTACCGACCAGTATTTAGCTATCTACATATGGCCCTAAATCTTTGGCATTTGTAGCTTAGAAAAGTAAACTGATGTCACCAAAAAGGACATCTACTAAAAATACCTTTGTACAGTCTCTTCACAAGACCCCAAATTCAGCATACTGTACATTTTCAAAACGTCATTTATGAATAAATGAGAGTCCATACATAATACACTGTTGTACCAATATTAGCATAGACTGAAATCATGTCTCCTCTCCATAGGAATTTTGCAATGATAATACTTACTACAAAACACTAAAGTATATATCACCTGTCAAAACTGAATAATGAAAGTAGCACTGAAGAAGCTTCGCAATGTATCACATATTAAACAGGGGTGGACGGTAAACTCTGCTTTGCTGGTGGGGATCTCTGAGTTTTTACCACTCCGCTTGTAGCGCGGGGTTTGGCAAAAACTCGGCAGACGGACCAGAGTTTACTGGCACGATGCAGTGCTAGGGCTGTGTTAGAGGAAGTGAAACAAATGTCAGAGGGCATGGCGGACCACCGGCCAGTCAAAAAAATCTGTGGCTGACTCTGCTCAATGAGAACAGAACAGTGCCTGCTTCCATTCCCTCTCGTCCAGTCACAGAGTCAGGAGGGGACAACCTCTCTTTAAACCCTTTGCTGCTCTTCCTTTCCTGCCTCAGTTTATCGGGATCCCGTTGCAACCCTCCTGACGTCTCCTCCTCACTCTCGGCTCTGTCCTGCCAGCTGTTGCTGCTGAGCCCTCCCTTTTCCGGTCCCCCCTCCTCCTAATGTGGTGATGTTTCTAGCAGCCTCAGGTGCTGGTGAGGAAGATGACGACTGCCGGCACCAACAGCAGTGCAAACTTAGGCAACCTTCAAAATACTTTTGCCACCCTTCCCTGGGGCCGAGGGGCAGAGCAGAGCAGGAGGCAGCAGAGACAGGGAAGGGGAGGACATCACTTGATGAAGGGTGAGGGTCAGATATGTAGTGTTTGTCAGCACCCTAGGTCCTGGATTTCATAAGCCTTCCCCACAGGCCTGCTAGAAATTATTATAGTTATTTTGCCAGTGGTAGCTGCTACACCTAATGAAGTTGAGTGCGTGCTGCTCATCCCGAGACCCGCTACATACTGTGTTCAGATGTGCTATGGTATGCTCTAAAATGTTGATGTGGCTATATGTGTCTGCGAGATGGTGTTGATGATAATGTGTAATTATATTTATAATTCAGTGATTTCGGTTCCTTTAAATGGGTTTAGGGGATATTTTCCTTGCCGAACAATAACTCCACCTGAATGCTGAACTCCACGGAATTCTACGGAGTTTTTTGCTAACTCAGCAGAATTCTGCAGAGTGAAAATCCGCGACCTCAGCTCACCCCTAATAATAAATAGATACCTAGGCTGTAGAAGACAGTCTGAAAAACTTTTGGGGGAATGACAAATAACTTCTACAGCATAACTAAATACATTGCCCTCGGAACATTCCTAATACACTTCAGCACTGTGCAAAAAGCTTATCACATTTCAATCCTAAAGGCCTATAGTCAGTTGAAGTTTTTAGTGTCTCAGTGACATTGTTCCACTAATTATGTTGGCTTTCATTTTAGTCCAAAATGTTGTAGAAAATCACAGTACATTTTCCCATACACTAATTCCCATATAAAACTTACTTCAGGTACTCACATAAAACTCATGTCAACAGTTAGGTATGAGTCATGAACTTGACCTGATTTTGGGTTACCTGATTGAATACACCTTCACATATGTCATGGAAATTTTAATCTTGATAAATCCCTAGAAGTATGCCGTTTATCTCCCTTATTGCTTCATCATCTGGACATGAAAATGGATAGTGACGCCCCGAGCAGGCAAACTGTAAAGTACCTGCCATGATGTTCGCAGACGACACCCTCCTGCTTTCAAAGTCACCTATGGGAATTCAGAGGGACTTAGACAGTTTTCATGTTGTTTGCAAACATAGGGGGTTGGAGATCAATCTGCAGGAAACCAAATATATCGTATTTAAAGCAGGTAATAGTGTCCGGTCAAAACCCAGCCTAGATGGGAAACTGCTTGAGAGGGTGATCATCTTTGAATATCTTGGAATCATGCTTACTGAAAAAATGGATTGGGGTGCACAAATCAAGAAGGCAAGCCTAAAGCGGGCCCAGACAACGGGGGTTAGCAAAGGTATACAGGAGCTGTATCTACAAATCTGTTGGGCCGGTGGTGGGAATCTATAAAGCACAAGTCAGCGGCGCTGCCCTGTATGGGGCTGAAATTTGAGGCCACCGGCCACTTGACTCCATATCAAAAATTCAGAATTCATTTGCCAGGCAATTGTTGGGTCTCCCCCCAAGCTCCCCGCTCATACCGCTTCGCATGGAAGTTGGGGTCAGACCAATTGCAGACGACGCTGCTCTTAGACCTCTTTTATTTTGGCGACGTCTATGGAGCACCCCAGAACTGGCTGCATATAGGGAAGAGCTGAGCGAAGTGTTGAGGTTACAGGGTGCAAGCAAACCACCATGGATAGCTTTTAATAAAGAATACTTTTACGGCCATAGGAAGGAGTAATCTGTGGAATAATGCAGAAAAAACCTGCCTGATAACATCTAGGAAGGAAGTGATAGAGAGCTATAGGGAGTACAAACTTACCCGGATACAGGGTAGCTCTGCGACTGGTTTATTGACTGCAGTGTTCCTAGAGATAAAAAAACAGTACAGTTTAGAGCCAGCTCATGACGATATCCAGTTGGCCCTTGCCAAGAAGTTAAACTTGCAGTTTAGGCATGGGGTAATTCCGCTGCATGCTTAAATGGGCAGGTTTGTCCATTCTCAGGTGTACGGCTTGTAGCAATACAACGGAGACTGAACTTCATGTAATATTCTTTTTTCAAGGGTATAAGAAGGCGAGTTACCGTTGGTTACTGCAGCTATGCAGAAATTTGGGAACTAAACATGGCACTGAGGCCTTCAGGATTCTGAAATATGACACCCACATACCTATTGTGTGCTCAATCTCATGTTTTCTATACTCCATGTGGCGTGTACCTTGAGCTATCCTAAAGATGAGCCCATAGCCCTTTTCTGATTATCTTATGTCATTTTAGTAAGTGGTTTGGTGTTTTTAATCTAGTACATGTTTTATAATCGTGCAAAGCATCCATTTTGTACTTTTTTTACCTGCTTATCCCTTTTAATCTGTGATCATGTGACGGCTGTGATATTAGTGATATGAACTCTGGTTTTTGAGAAATTTGCTTTATAACCATTGTTCATATATTACACTTCTATTTTTATTGGAATTTTATGAAATAATTATGTAATGCACGTGCACTTTTTGAGTAACTCTTATTTAGAGTAATAAGAGTATTTCCAGGAAACATCAATTGAATGAAATGAATTGTACTTTTTTATTTGTGCTTTTATGCTCTTATTGACCAAAATAAAGAGTTAAATACAAAAATATATATTGAGGAATAACTTAGGGTATGTGTTTCTCTGTCACCAATTTGTACACATTCCTTTCTGTGTATTCACAATAACTGTACAACTATTACAATTATTTTTAAACATACAGACAGGCTGACATACACATATTTGTGAAAGAGTGAAACATCATGCTAATATGATACTTTAAACAGGAATAAAACAGTATTTTGTATGCAAAACACCTTTTGGGATGTGTTTAGAACCCAAAATAATACTGATGTCACCAGTGCGTTTGGTTCAAATGCTCACTCATGTTTGTGTAGAATCCCAGCTTACCAATGTGATGTTTGGCATATCCACTGCATCAGAAGTGCAAAGTATGATTTCACATGTAATAGGGCTACCATCACATAATCAACATTACTTAAGGAGCATCACACCTGACACAATAAAGACTAGTAGACTCCATTACATTAAACCACATAACGTATATGGGGAGTTTACACAGCCATGTGTCTGCTAAGGACAGTACATCGGTTGTGAACAGGAATCATGTGGGATCCTGCTCAAAAGTAAATAGACATAGTACATCATCATACACCTTGTACAAGAATTACACCTTCAAGAACTCTTCTTGTGCCTTAGACATGGGTCCCCATTAATGTTGATGGGAAAATGATGGTGTGTCACCAAAATTGGGTCATGTAACATGTGTAAATCAGTTTAGGATTTACCCCTTTGTAGCTGTTGTTGAGCCCTCAAGTGCCCATCAAGCTATGGCTAGGCCACCGCAAGAATGCTTGCCATTGGGGGGACAGATTGTGTCACACACCCTTCACACATTGGTAAGACTTCCCCAGCTGGACATCTGTGGTCTTTCTGGTCCAGCATCTTAGGTCCTCCCACCTCTTGTGACAATGGACTCTGCGCCACCTGTAGACCTCTGGTCTTCTATATATTCCACTTCTGATGGGCGTTTACCTGTAGGGATACAAGAAAGCCAAGAAAAAACATTGGGATGTGAATTTTAGTTTGTCTCTATTGATGTCACGAAATATATTTACATCAATCAGTAACATAACTCTGGAGTTGGCATACAACATGTGCATTGCAACATGCTGACCAACACCTATGTACTCATACATACTTTTGGTACTGACATGTTGGCCTACCTCAACTAATGTCGTGGTCTAAACACAAACCAGGTCTGTGACATCATCTAGCCCAGGGGCTTCTACATAATCGGTGATATGACCCACTTCTGCCCAGTCCAAGGGACTGTGAACTACTGAAGGCTATACATTAAAATGTATGACACAGTGAGTAGTGACCACTGTGAAGAAGGGACCTGCATTTTGGACATGACATATTTTGAGCCTTTGGATAAGAAGTGTTAGTGCAAGAAGTCAGGAATATCTCCTGTTCAACTGTTTTCCATTTAAAAGTATTCAGGGGCATATCTTCAGCACAACAAAAAATATGAGCAGCACAGTATATATGTTCTTCACAACTGTACCTCAGTGCTTCATTGTTTGAGCCTGTTACTCAGGCCCAGCCTGGCCCATGATTCTGATTAGGCACTGCTCATTGACAGGCCTTGCTATCTGCAGTCTGATGATCATGATGTCACCAAAACACCTCCTTTTCCCAATGTTTACATTAAAAGGGCAACCTCGTGCCCATCCAATAAGTGACTTCAAGACTGTGTGCTACTCTGAAGGTGTCTGGGAGCCACTAGTAGCTACCAAACAACAGTCTGGAGAGCACTGATCTAGGCTGATCGAATAGTGGGACAATACACTTAGCAAACATCATCTGCAATTGCCTTTTTGCAGAGTACATACAGTTGTAAGGGTTTATGTATTTGGTTTTCCATTTACCATGATGTGAGTTGCTAAACTAACACACAAATAACAAATATATACATGCACTGATCTCTACATAAACACCTAATATGATCTAGGGCTTCAAACACACTACACATTTTAATGGTGATGTTTATTAGACATTACAGTGCTTACAAATCCCTGACATGAGTCGCCTATGTAAGGACCACCATATGTGACACTTAACACCAATGGCTACACTTCACTCTGGAACTCAAAGCCTCATTGTAGCCTGTGTACATGGAAATGAGCCGGTTAGACAGATTCACATTTTATTTCAATCATGTACCTGTTCCTCTTGTGAGCCATAGAGCTGGCCATACATGGAAAGGACATCAGTTGCCAGCAGCTCCAGCTCCTCTGCTGAGAAGACAGTGGTACTCTCACCTGCTTGACCTCGCATTGTTCCTCCCAGAGGGGAAAAAAACGAAGCAATAGTAGAGGAGGCTTTGATAGCAACAGTGTTAGAAAGGAAGTGCACTATTTTTCCAACCGGTGCGTACTTGTATGCAACATATGCAATTGTCAGTGGTGATGGACACAGCCATTGGCCTTCTACCATTAAGTTCATCCAACGTTAGCCTATGGCTGTGTCCATCATGGAGTTTTCCGCCTACTGCGCAATCGACTCCTGCCACCACTGTCCTATTCTAAATGTCCTATTGGCGAGGTCAAGCACCACACCATTTTAGGAGTTCAAACAAGTGTGCTAGTGACTGTTAAGTGCATCACGAGCACTCCAAATGGGGCCTAGTGTTTTCAAATAATGACACTTCAATGCACATTTATATTTTTGAGAAGAAACATTAATGTGAAGTTTGTTGCAATACTGAAATGCGATATTAGGGCGGTGTTGTATACATCTCCGCTGACAGAATTTTTGCTGCAAATTTTATTTAAAAAAAAGAAGGTAATACATTTGAAATTTATTAATTACACATTTATTGTAAAGAATTACATCAAGGCCACAAATGTCATTTATGATGGATAAAGGATAAGAAGCAGATGTTGGTTCAAATTATGTATCAAACCATATACATATTGACAAATTAGATTACTCTTGTGTTACTAAATGTTCTCATGTTTTACCAATGCAGACATATGAACCCTGGGAGAGTGAGGAGATGACAGCCTCCAGTGTACTGCCTATTTCCAGACCTGGCCACAATGGAAGAAAGTGATATAATCAAGAAATTTAGGTTGAATAGACAAACCATACTGGATTCATGTCATCAGCTGGAGCCAGATCTTCAGCATCACAACATGAATCCCTCATCGATGAAACCAATTGTCAAACTCATGGTAGTACTTCATTTTGTGGGCACAGGTTCTTTGCAGTACACTGTGGCAGTGTCTGGTGACATGTCACAACCAGCTTTCTGTATTGTGCTGTATTGTGCTCCAAGAGTTCTTTCATCAATGATGAGACACATCAACAGCTTCATCCAGTTTCCACAACAGCAGGATTTAGCCAATGTGAAGGGTGACTTTTGCGGTTTGCTTCGCCTACCAGATGTGGTTGGAGTAATTGATGGCACACATATTATCTTAGTGCCACTTCATACCAGAGAACAGGTATACCGGAATCGGAAATACTTCTATTCAATCAACGTGCAAGTTGTCTGCTTACAGGATGTACATCACAAATGTCTGTACCCATTTCCCTGGCTCAGCCCATGATTCCTTTGTACTACTTTGTACTACAGAATAGCCCCATACCTCTGCAAATGTTACAACCTAGACCTGAGAGGGCATGGCTTGTTGGTATTTACAAACTGTCATGTTATTCTTCTTTGGGTAATTTCTATAGTAATAATCAGAAATTGTGTTACATATTCTGTTTCTTATCTTCTACCTAGGAGACCAAGCTTATCCCAACCGACCATGGTTGTTGGCACTGCTGAGGAATCCAACAAAATCAGGGGAAGTTTGCTTCAATGAGGCCACTGGAAGAACAAGCCTGCCAGTGGAGCGGGCTTTTGTGCTCCTAAAGGCCAGATTTCGCTGTCTGGACAAAACTGGTGGAGCCCTCCTCAACTCACCCGCTAAAGTGTGCCAAATCATCATGACCTGCTGCATGCTACACAACATTGCCCTGCGGTGGAACATCCCTTACATCACAGAGGATGGGGACCATGGAGAGGATCCAGGTTAGGATCCTGATATGCCAAATCAAGATGATAATTGTGAACGAGGAAGGAGTAAACTTATGATGAGATCTCATTGACAACTTCTTTTCATGAGCGTCAGTCTATTTTTACATGTTAGGTCTTTCACAGTTGCAACAACAATTGATGTGTTGATGGGAGAAGTATGTGGTGATATTTTGTTGGGAAGGGCAAGTTCAGGGAAAACCAAACCAAAGGTGTTTGTTGATCAAATTGTGGACATATTGACTCCTGTCTTCAGTTGCATTGTTTCCTCTGATTGTTTTGTGAAACTGCACTCTCCACAAGTTACCATTGTAATGTGGCCATCATGTTATATGTGATAGGTAATTTAAAAACAATCTGTTTTAGGTTCCTTCACCATGTCAATTTCATTTAGACATTTCAGAGTTATGACATTTGCAAGCATATGGTGATGTTTCTAACTACAAGAGAAATCTATGTTGATCCTGGGAAAGGCAAACAGAGTTTAGATATACACATTTTAAAGCAAGGCACCTGCACTGTGACTGAATGGAAGATTTGAAAATTACATTGTGCAATATGTGTAGCATCATTTGCTCAAAACACATGTGGTAGTGGAGCCAATTCATGAAAATTCCCCTTCACATTGCTAAACTCCTCACTGTGTATAAATTGTATGTAGGTGTTGATGTGTCACATCATTGTAGGAAGTACTTCTGGTGGCACACCACTGGAACGTGGTTGTGACATTCCACCAGATACTGGAACAGGGGTTTGTAATGATCCTGTATCTTCAAAATGTAGTGCTGCCAAGGTTTTTTCTCTTGGTGTTTTGAGGTGGGATTCTATATGTGAACCAGAAGATCTGACTACAGCTGATGTTATGAATCAATTTTAATTTGCCTATGCTATCATATTGTTTTAGACATATCCCTTTCTAACATGTTGGCAAGGTCTTGAAATGGAAATGTGCACAGAGGCACTGTGTATACGTGCAATGTAAGGATTGCAATGTTAGTGCAAATGACAGACAAGTATTGGTCAAATGGAATGAACATAGAAGTTGAAGATTGAATTGGATGGAAGAAATTGGAGTCATGTCTGAGAACTTAAAATAAACATTACCTACTTCAAAATCATCTATGATGGAAGAAAACAAAGGTATTGATAGAGTTGAGACATATAAAACACCAGCTTATGAGTTTTCCACTTGTAAATTATTTGTGCAAAACATGAGAAAATTAAGGCAGTGAATAGAACAAAAGCAAACCAGAAAGGGGAGAAGTCAGTCATGGTGAATGAAACCATAATTGTAGAGCCAGAGTTGTTTAAAGTCCAATGTTCAAAATACTACTGGCATCAGAAAGGCAAATTTGTCCAGAAATAGTCCACAGACTGGCATCAGAAAGGCAAACGTGTCCAGAAATAGTCCACAGAGTAAATGAAAGGGGCAAACTGGAGGTAATTAGCGTCAATGTTTCTTGCTGACAGTGTCTGTGATCTTGCCATCCTTACCTCCTGGGGATTTGGGTGGTCATTCCTTCATGCAGGGGTAGGATCCACAGCTGCAGGGGATGGGGGGCTGCCCATGGCACCTGTGACAGACATAGATGGCTCAAATGTTGGTGGACCAGAGAAAGGGGTAGATGGTGCAGGAAAAGTCCTGCACATGCCCTGCAGCACCCCATTAAGGGAGCTATATTGGAGCTGTGGGCCTCCATCTGCTGGCTGTGCTCCCTCTGTAGCTGCTATATCTCCCAGACGTTGGTGAGTACCTAGCCCATCATGTCTTTTATTTGGGGAGAGTTTTATATAGTGCAAACTAGACCTGAAGGTTTATTCACGTTTATTAATACACAGTTCATTTTGGTAAATCTAAAAACATTTTTAATAATTTTAGTGTCAAAGATAAAAACCACATCAGTTTATGAATTCAAATATTAATTAAAACTCTTTGTAGAAATCTGATAAAAGTTACATAAATAGTAAACACAAGTAGCCTATTTTTATAGGTACAACATACATTTTAAATAGTCAATGACATAATTTTTTATAACTTTTAAAACATTTTCCCATGGTTTCCTTTTGACTTTTAAGGAAACATGTTACAATTTTTTGTGTTTCTTTTGCAGCTTGACAAAATGTTTTGCATCTGTTTCTAAAGTCGTCGGAGCGCCGTCATCAAGATCTGATGCAAGAAAGAGCTGCGATCAGATAAGAACAATTATTTTACTATTTTATATGTATTGGTGACTAAGGGGCATATTTACTGGAAATATGGCACAGGGCAGCAAGTTACCTTGCTGTGCTGCCCTGTGCTGCACTATAAGGGCAGGAATGCACTGTATTTATCAAATAAAGTGCATTCCTGTCCCATCCCCTTATGCTGGTGCCATTTTGGCAGCCATGCTCCAACAAAGGTATGCTTGTCCATGGTGCAAGGGTGCTTGTGTTACAGACAGGACTGTTTTTGTGCAGGAAGGGCCAACTCTGCACAAAAACAATCCATAAAGGCATTTTCCTCTTCTTATGTATGCTGCAGAATGCATAGAATGATGAGAAAATTAAGAAAATTAAAGATATTTCTCCTCGTTATGTCTCACCTGGGGAGGCATAAGGTTTTGATGCATTCCCAGGTTTACACAACAAAACCTGAAAGGTGGGCAGAGGACCTAAAAAGCTACCAAAGCAACCTCATAGCTAATCACCCATACTGTATTTTCTTGGTGGATAATATTTCACTTATCCTTGTGTGCACTCCTCTGTATGCACTACCTGCCCAAATATGCCTTTCTCAACAGGAAGACATAATATACAAAAAACAGAAACAGAGCTGCACCACATATAGAATGAAGAGACAATGTTATGCCATCGAATTAAGAACAATTTGACAAAGTCAACTTCCGGCAAGATCCAGTTGTATTAAACTGGGACTTCTTTGGTGTGTAAGTTAGACATATATTTTCACATTCAGACAAACTGTATGCATAGACAAACTGTACATTTATGTACATTTATACACAATGAGTAAATACAAGACACATGGTTATGAAAAACAGGGGGGAGAAGAACACAAATTACGGACAGAGGTCCACCAATTATGAAAAAGGGACAAGGTTCAACCAGAGTGAAGATAGTTAATTTATACATAATATCAACAGTGCTCGGATACAATCGATATGACACCAAAATTCAAAATGATGTGAAAGGAAATATTGTACAAAAAATGCTGGCAGTATATAAAGATACTATATATAGAAACCATGTTAAGCAAGCACACGTAAGAACAAGGACGCTACCCAATGTCATAATTGCAGGTGATCAGGGAGTCCCCTGTTTATGAACCTATCACGATGGAAAGGGTCCGGCCCTATGCTTATAAGATGCATATGTACAGCCACCGAGTAAGATACTGGGGCTTTTTTTGTAAAGTGCCTCTATCGAGAGTGGGAAAAGAAAGGACGAAAGGCTCAGTGTCAAGGGTGACGATATAGATATAATAAACATACTGTGGTAAATAGAAGCAATATTGGTCGATGACATTAAAGTGTCTGATAAATAGTCCTTGTGAAAGTTACGTCAAGGCTCGATATCTATGAAATAGTAAACAGACACACATGTCTCAATTGGACAAAACAGTATATAGATAATTAAAAACATTGTGCGGTGTCAGGACTGAGATCCTATGCCTTACCTGTGTATCAATAAGAAAGATCATAGATAATTTCACAAAGTCCAGGTCGGGCAGTAACCTGTACTCCAATTTCAGAGATGAGTGAGTCCCTACCATGGGCACCTAGAATGAAAAGGTAAGGTAAGTGCCAAAGAATAAAGAATTTGGACTTGACTATTCTGACATTTGAGACCCAGCAATGTGCTTTGTTCATTTAAGGTCTATGGGAAAGAAAGAGAGATAAGTACTCTGTGGAGTTAGATTTTTCATTTTGCCCCGTCACTGTCCAGCCCCTTCCCTGTGGTAAGTAATTGTTGGAGTGAGAATAGTAATTTTGCCCACTCTCACTGTCCAGAACCTTCTCTTAGGTAAGCACTTGCCGGAGGTAGAATAGTAGCTTTGCCCGAGTCGCTTTATAGCACCTTCCCGGAGGTAAGCACTTGGCGAAGATAGAATATTATTTTTCCCCCATTCGCTGTCCAGCACCTTCCCTGAGGTAAATACTGGGCAGAGTTAGAATTGTAATTTTGGCCCCCAGTCTCTGTCCAGCTCCTTCCATGAGGTAAGTACTCGGCAGAGTTAGAATAGTAATTTTGCCTCCCAGTTGTTGTCAAGCACCTTCCCTGAGGTAAGTACTCAGCGGAGTTAGAATAACAATTTCCCCCACTAGTCACTCTTCAGCACCTTCCCTGAGGTAAGTATCCTACGGAGTTAGACTATCAATGTTGTCCCCCAGTCACTGTCCAGCACCTTCCCTGAGGTAATTACTCGGCGGGGTTAGAATAGTAATTTTGCCTTCTGACCACTGTCCAGCACCTTCCCTGAGATAAGTACTCAACAGAGTTCAAGAAGTATTTCCTACACTCATTGTCCAGCACCTTCCATGAGGTAAATTCTTGGGGGAGTTAGAATAGTAATAATGGCTTCCAGTTACTGTCCAGGACCTTCCCTGAGTAGGTTATTGGTTTTAATAAAATTATAATTTTGCTACCATTTTTTCAGAAAAAAAGGTTGAATGTTAAATTGCATTGATAAAACAGCAGTATGTGTTAGAAGATGACCTTGACAATGAGTGAAAATTATTCATATTTCTATTTTAAAGATTATCCTGGTTATATCGTTAATATTTTAATAGGGTGATTAATGATAAGGTTATACTTACTTGTGTAGATAGATGGTATTTTTTTTATAATGGGTGTGCTGTTCTCTCCTACTCTTAGTGGTGCATGTGGTCACATCAAAAGGCAGTGTACCACTGAAGGCTTATTGGTGGACGGCTGCTCATATATGTTTTTTTAGGGGATATTCAATAGTTCACAATAAAGTAATCATTAAAAAGTATGTGTTTCATGGTTTTAGTCCTAGCAAAATGTACAGCTATTTTGTTTGTGAAAAATAATGTGTTTTTGAGCTTCTTCTCAGAATGGGACAGCCATTTTGGTTGGGGACAAGGGTCATTGCTTATGTTGAAATGAAAGGAAGACAAATGTATACATGTTAAAACTGTTAAACTGTTCTATAAAATAATTCTAATATGTTGAAATATTTTTATTTATTTTTATTTTATATTTGGAAAATGTGAAAACAAAAATCTAAAGGGTTGTCATATTTTGCGTTGTATTGCGTCGATTTATAATCATGTTGTAGGAACTTGCATTGTGTTTCATTGTTTTGGCTTGGGTTGTATGGCATTATTCTGTTGGAAATATTTGCTTTGGCCTGCGATACGTTGTGTGGGTTTGGGGTATATTTCGTTTTGCTGTGTTATGTTGTGCAGAGATGTGCCACGCTAAGGTATTATATTTATAGAAATGCTTTGATAATATAATATGTTACATCATAATTATACCATTTGATACACATATTTTTTTAATATGTACATTAATTAACATTTATTAGCATATTATAAAAATATATTTATTATAATTCTCCGAAAGAAAAAAATATTGCATAGTAAAGGTTTGCATGGTAATAGTATACATGGAAGTATTATGCATGGTAATAGTAATTGCAATGTAACCCTATGTAGGTTTGTGGTAAAGACATGCATGGTAAAGATGTGCGTGGTAATGGCATGTGTGGTAAAGAATGGTTGGAAAGGCATGCGTTGTTCAGTCATACATCCACACAGAAGGCTTAGACATACTGATGTGCTCCATGCGCTGCAGTATATTCAAAGAACCTGATTCACAAAGGGCCTCCGCACTCAGGGTGGAGGCTCTGCGGTCATGGGGGAGTATCGGATGCAAATCGTGAGTACATCCTGATGAATGGCATCAGCGCACTGTTCTGCCTACAAACCTGATGAACTACGCACATGGCTGTAACAGTCTAGGTTTTCCAAATTCTGCAATTTATTTTTGTTTTTTTGTTTATTCTATTAGTATTCAAATGTGTTTTGAAGTAGTCCAAATTTAATAGATTAGCATGATATGAAACAACGAAAGAAAAAACTAAAACGAAATTGAAATTGTACACATGATTAGTAAGCTGTGAAACTATTTGCAGTGCGAAACTTCATTTAAAAAAGAAAACGGAATGTTTCCGTGCTTTAAAACTTTTTTTTAACACATCTTGAATTTAAAAATCAACCTGCTTGCCAATAACACCAGTTAATATGTAGGGACAGATGTATAGCATCCTTTTTTCTACAAATGTGCAACAGAAATATTTTCATTAGTGATGCAATTGTGCAACACCTATGCAATTTATTCCTCTCTAATATGTCTCTGGGGTGTTTAGTGAAGGTTTTCATTTATCGCTGCATAATGATTGATGAAAAGTAGTCTTTGATTTTTCCTTGGTGAATTTGTACGTAATACATTTATACTGAATTAAAATAGTTTTGTGTTTACTCTGCAGAGAAATATCCTTTAGAGTAATAAACATGTATTTACAAATTTTCAATGATTTCAAGATGTACAATTCAGGCTTCTAAATCAAGAAAGTGTATTGTTCAGTCCATAACCAAATGATGCATGAGTAACATATACTTTCTTGAGTGGCTCTTTTGGGTACTTTCCTGAATTTTGGGTACATTTTCTAGTTGTGTTGCAAGCCAATGATCCACAGATTGTGGACTGTGTGGATGTCAGCCTTTTATCTTCTTCCAGAAAATCCAAATTCTGTCATTTTTCCTCCATTATAGAAATATTTAATTCTTCATTGTTCCTGCTTCTTGTAATCGACTTTGTTTTCTCTGCATCGACAATAGGTATAGAAGAAGGAGTAGAAGTGAAAGAGTAGATTTTTTTAAATTTGGATTCCCCATCCCTTACCACTATAAACATGGAGTCAACGTATGCCCTTTCCTTCTTCACTCACCAGTGCTGATACAGTACAATGCAGTAGTGAGTAAGATTGGAAAGTGTTGCTGATCACAATAATAGTTACAAGAAAAGGGTATGACCCAGCTATGCAACCGGGACCTGGGTAATTGACAGTATAGAAGATAAATTGTCCCAGTGGGACAATTTAAAAGAATACAAATATTTATGCAGCAGCATCCATTAAATTACTTGTACTATGAACTTCTGCTCAATATTATTTATTCATATTGAATATCAATCTGAATGTTCAAAATCCAGCAAACATCTGGAACATATGTACACAAAAGTGCCCCAAAATGTGTAGAAGGGAGAAAGGAAGGATTTATGTGAGAAGTGAGGGTTAAATGAGGGCGGAAAGTGAGTGACAATATATACATCAACAAAATTATTCAAAAAGAAAAGGTGTGTCACACATGACACTTACATACAAACAAATTTACAGCCATTATGTTTTTAAATAGGCACAATGAAAAAACACTGTTGCCCAAACTGGCACATATACAACAGAATGTTGACGTTTCGACCGCAGCTATGCATAGGTGACCTTGATCCTTACAATGGGGTTTTCCTCAGGACTGGAAAAGGGCACCTGAGAATTTAACAAAGGGGATTACTTAGAATTCGTTACAATTTATGATGCAAACGCTAGATATAAAAGGGAAACTAAATTACTGTGAACCACGATTAGCTGGGTGGTTGAAATGATAATAGTGGGACGGTGGGCTCCTGTGTCAGAGAACGGACAGATGGCTATCTAAAAAGAGGGGAGGGTTGAACGCCATCAGTTATTTACTAAGGGAGATCATTTATAATGATATCATGTAAGCTAAACTAATCCCAAAATTATTGTGGAATTACTTCATATTTATTAATTTCCAATTTAAAATGTGTTCCTTACAAACAAAAGGGGCGAAATTCAATCTGTGGGTTCCGAAGTACTGTAAGGGGTAACAAAATCTCCTTAAGAAAAGGCAAGAGTGTGTGGGACCATGTGGTACGGTCGCTTCATGATCCTCCAAATTAACCATCCATTCAATCCATTCCATTCAATCAATGTGGGGTCTCCCCACAACTCTTGGCCACTTGTAAGGCTTGTATAATTACTATCCAAACGAAACAATTCATCCATAAACAACATGCAATAGACTTAATATCTTCCACTAATTGTAACTCATCAAACGTGATTTATGCCATCATTTGCCCTTGTGAGAAAACATACGAGGGCCAAACTCTACAATAGGTAAAAGCATGTATACTCCAACATTGTAGCAGGGTCCGTTGCAGTGTACCAGGAGCACCTCTGGTTGACAATTTCCACAATGCCCAACACAAATCTGAAAGTTTGAGGTGGCTGGTCCTAGAGAGGTTCACACTTGGGGTCAGAGGAGGTAACATTCAATCTATCTTGAATGTCCGAGAGTGCAAGTGGATGCATCTTTTGGATACAATCCAGAATGGTCTAAATGAGTTAGATGCAAGCAGTGCGCAGCTATCTTGCCTAACTTCAGAGTAACCGTGTTTCCATTTAGTTGAATATTCAGACCCCCCTACTGTGCATATTGTCCTTAATTCTTTTTCCGTTCCAAGGGAGTTTCACTATGTACATGGGTCTGTGTGGATGTTAGACATGGTTTGATGTATCTTGTACAATACAGCTGTGTTATCTACCACACCAATGTATTATATGATCAAGGCACGGTGTGCGAGACTGATATCTTTTTCCAAATGACTAACGTGAGACTGACATTGATCTGTAAATGTCTTTTATGTACTTGTGATTTATCTCATTAGTAGACCTTGTGTGACTATCCATGCGTTATGTGATTAATGTCCAATTATTTAGTGGGTTTTTGGTATCTCATGAACCACATACGGCACTTATTATCTACTAGTGCGAACATTTATGCATGTGTTGCCTATATTTCAGTATATGTGCATTCAATTATGCCATATGACAGGTTATTAATATCAACTTATAGTGTCTTGCACATGTGATGATATTGTTTTAAAATTGTAAATATCTCTCACATTAATGCAACAATGTAAGCCCAAAAATTGAAAATATTTCCTGCCTCATGCAAATACAACAATGCAAGCACATAAGCATTTTTATTTGCACGCAATGTGACTAGTGTTCTTCTTAAAAATCCAAAGGCTTTTCCCCTTCTTTCCAAAACTGTCATCATTTCTAAGTATTTCATTCACATTGTACAAGCCTCGTTATCACAGAGAACTCCCGACAGCATCGAGCGTCTGTCACGGCGCAGGCTGCACATGTGCATCATGATGACTCAATATTTAAGGCATTTCTTTTTCAGTGCTCCATTTATGATGCAGTGAACGGATGCACTGTACTTTGAGGTAATTGAGACCTGATTTTACCCATTTTTCATTTTCAGAACAAGGAAAACTTTGGACGTAGTGTTAATGATTGTTTGTCCTTTTGTTTTTTTAAGAATTCTGGCACTTCAGAGGCTTTTTGGAATTTTAACCACTAAGTATTGATGTCAGTTCAATTTCACGTGGTAACGAGTCCTGTTGCTGTTTTTTGACACCTAGAAGACTCATATTATTGTTAGGAGTGGTGCTATATCTTTGGTCCCCTGTTTTGTTTGTTACCCTTTACAGTAATTCGGAACCCGCAGATTGAATCTCTGCCCTTTTGTTTGTAAGGAACACATTTGAAATTGGAAATTACTAAATAAATCCCTTTGTAAATAACTGATGGCATTCAACCCTCCCCAGGTCCACTATTATCATTTCAGCCACCCAGCCAATGGTGGTTCATGTTAATTTAGTTTCCCTTTTAAACCTAGTTTCTGCATCATAAATGATAACATATTCTAAGTAATCCCCTTTGTTAAATGTTCAGGTGCCCTTTTAAAGTCCTGAGGAAGACCCCTTTGCAAGGATCAAGGTCACCTACGTATAGTTGGGGGTCGAAACGTCGAAATTCTGTTGTGTATGTGCCAGTTTGGGCAACAGTGTTTTTTTATTGTGCCTATTTAGCGACATAATGGCTGTAAATTTGTTTGTTTATATGTGTGGTGTATGACAAACCTTTTCTTTTTTATTACTTTTGCTGATGTATATATTGTCACTCCCTTTCCACCTGACATGAGTCCTTCTTCTCTCCCTTCTACACATTTCAGGGCACTTTTGTGGATTTTGAACATTCAGATCGATGTTCAATATGAATAAATAATATGGAGCAGAAGTTCATAGTAAAAGTATTTAATGGATGTTGCTGCATAAATATTTGTTTTGTTTTAAATTGTCCCTCTGGGATCATAATAATAAGCACCTTGATTGCTTGAGCTAGCTTGCGCCAAGAGATTTCAGCCAGTCGTCGGGCAAAGGGGTGAAGTCTAGGCATTTGATGAGGTGGGAGAGAAATGAAGCTGCAGCTTGCCCGAACAAATTCTGGCCAGGGAGCAGGTAAATCCTCTGAAGACATTAAAGGACTCCAGAGGATAGGGAGCAAAGGGGGCTTAGAGATTACAAATATGTGATACCCTGTAACTCTAACACATAATAAACATGTTAAGTGTGTACTCTGTCCTGGAGGTGGTAGCGGGGGTTGAAATGTGGAATCTGCAAATTGATTCGCAACCAATGGTCTAGGTACACTGTCACTGCCCAGAGGAATTTGTTCAGATGGGTTAGCCCTAAAACAGTGGCGTAACGAACGTTGAGGAGTCCCCCCGGCAAGGTACATGGAGGGGCCCCCTCTACGGATTTAATCCAGAGCAAGACCTGAGCACTGTGCTGAGGTGGCCTCCTGCAGCTCGGGGGCCTCCATGCACCACGGGAGCTGCTGGGCCTATGTTACCCCCCTGCCCTAAAATTGAAACAGCTTATCAAAAAGTACACACACTTATACAATTATCAGACTGCAGAGGTCCTGAAAGATTGCTGTAAGTACAAAGACCATGTGCAACAATGATTATTTTCATCCTGCAGAACATCATATTTTGAATGAAGGTTTATTGATTGCAAACTTATCTAGAGAGCCAACAAGTGATGTAATAGTGAAAGATAATATTACAAAGGTGAGTGTAGGAATAGTCAACAAGTGTGGTCAGAGCAAAGAAGAGGAGAGGTGTTGGGACTGTAGTAGGTTATGAGTTTGGTGTCTGTACGTATACAGTGGTGTTAGAATAGTGCAAACCTAGGTAGCATTTGACGGGTGAGCTATGCTTTGCATGGCTGTAGTGTGATCTATGGAATATGGCCCTAACCATAACTCATGAATGTCAGTGTTTCTTCAGTTTTAATTCATGTAAATACCTGAACTTGAACACATTTTTTTTAGTGAATATATAGGATCTAATGTGTGAGGTCATAAGCAGTGCATGACGGGGTGCTAGTTATAGCTACTTCTTCTAAATATAACTGGTGAATTTCTGTGTTTGTTTTGAGTTCAGAACGTTAATGTTGTCAATGGCATATTCACCTAATCCTAACTATAATGTTACTTTAACCTTTGATTTTTTAGTTGCCTGCACACATTGCATTGTACAGTTGGAAGTAGTAATTAATGTACTTTGGCCAGTGAGTTGAGAAGACAGTGTATGGAGGTGTGTGAGTTATCTGAAATTTAAGGTGGTGCATAAGTATAAATGTGAATTATAAGTCTGACTTATACAACTTTTTAAGTGGTGGGTAAATGAGAAATTAAAGATATAATTATAACAGTAGAATTTCTAATGTTTGTGTAGTTTAAGTTGGATTTGTATATCAAACATAACAAAACTTTCCTAACTATAACACCTTTAACCTTTATTTTTTGTCAATTTCATTTGCTTTTCTGATACTAATGATAAGTGTGTAATATTGGTAGAGTTTAGTGATGCGCAGTGTAGTATTATTAAGTGGAGTGTGGTAGAATATAGTGGAGGATACTGTGGTAAAGTGTATTGTGGTACAGTATATTTTGGTATACTAAGGTGGAATAAAGTGGAATTTGGTGTTCTGGAGTGGCGTATACTGGAATGGCTGACAGTGGAGTAGCTTAAAGTGTAGTTGCATACAATGGAGTGGAGTACACTAAAGTTGGATACAGTAGAGTGGTGTATATTGCAGTGGCATACAGTGCAGTGGTATACAGTGGGATAGCATACAGTGGAGTGTTGTAAAGTGGAGATACAGCCTGTAAATATTGTAGAGTCTTTTCACGTAGACTGTAGTGCTGTACCATCAAGTGCTATAGAGTGGAGTGTTGTATAGTGTAAAGACATATTGGAACATTGTATACTAAAATAGCAGTTGAGTGGCGTACAGTGGAGTGGTGTAGTGTGGAATAGCATACACTGGAATGGGGAACAGTTGAGTGCCATACAGTGCAGTGGAGCACAGTTGAGTGGTGTACAGTAAGCTTACATAAAGTTGAGTGTTGTACAGTGTAGTGTTTCA
Source organism: Triturus cristatus (assembly GCF_964204655.1). Lineage (NCBI taxonomy): Eukaryota > Metazoa > Chordata > Amphibia > Caudata > Salamandridae > Triturus > Triturus cristatus. The sequence continues at coordinate 391,440,107 of NC_140584.1, forward strand.
AAGTACAATTCAGTAAAGTGGAGTGGCATATATTGGAGTATATTGGTGCATATTGGAGTGCCATAAAGTGCAGTGGTGCAGAGTAGAATAGCATACAGCAGAATGGTGTACAATGTAATAGGGTACAGTGCAATAGTGAGTACTGTAATGAAGCAGAGTTTACTGGTGTCAAGTCTTGAGATGTACATTGGAGACAATATAGTGGAGTAGCATAGAGTAGAGTGTTGTACAATTCTATAGGGTTAATTATAAAAGCCTAGTGACGTACAATGAAGCATTGTTTAGTTGTGTGGCATAGAATGTAGTTTTGTAAAGTGAAATAGCATACAGTACATTGTGGTACACCGCACTGGCGTATACTACCTTTTAATAAGATTGAGTGCCATGTAGTGGGGTAGCCTACACCGGAATAGCGTACACTCATTAGTGTACCCTAAAGTGGGGCATAGTGAAATAGCATATAGTGGAACAGGTAAAGTGGAGTTGCGTAGAGTGGAACAGTGTACAGTTGTGAGCAGCACAGTGTAGGGTTGACCCGTAAACTGGCATACATGAAAGTGTAATAGAATACAGTGGTAAACAGTATAAGTGTGTAGAGTATAGTGGTGTAGACTGGAGTGGTGTACAGTTGAGTTTGTTGGAGTGGACTGGAGTAATGTAGAGTGGATTAGCTTAGAATTTGATTGTGTATACTTGGGTGGCATAAAGGGGAATGACATACTGTCAATAACATGGAGTGCAGTGACATAAAGTCAACTCATACATTGGAGCGGCATAAATTGAAGTGTGCAATTTAAATGAAAGGTACCACAAAATTATTTGAAAACGTGAGCTTTATATTTGAAAAATATTAATTTTATTATCTAAATGTTCTTGTCTGTATATATAATTAGTGCAAGCAATTGTAAACTTGTACATTCTATGAAACTTAGTTACATGTTGTGCTATGGTATTAGGGGTATGCTGAGTTACACTACGTGGAACTCCGCTGAGTTGCATTAAAACTCAGTGGAATTCCGCTGGGTTTTGCTCCGCCATAGGGCTCACAGAGGCCTTGCTACAATGGATTAAAGAAGGCTTTCATGTCTCTGTTTTCTGCCCTTATCTCGTCTCTTGCTGCTCCAGGTATGTGATCTGCTGCTCACACTGTGGCAGCCCCTGGCCAGCCCTTGTGGTTCTTTCCCTTCCACAGTCTGTTCCTTGGAGTTCTCCTGTCCCTCACAGTGCAGCCATGAGTGATGGAGGGACTGACCTGGCACAGTCATGAGTGAGGGACTGGCCTGCTGCAACCAGGAGTAAGGGACTGGCCTCTGAAGCCACGAGTGAAGGAATGACATTGTGCAGCTGGCCCTCTGACCACCGGCTCCATCCCGACTCCCTGCAGCAGCAAGGCTCGCTATGAATCCCTTGGCAGGCCTAAGTGAAATAGTCGCACTGCCCCACCAAAACAAACACAAACCGCAAGCACAATTTGCAACAAAAGAACAAAACAAGCCCAGCCCTGCACAAAATGAACACAGATACAGCACACACCAATGACTCACTGACAACCAGCATTAGTAACTTTTAACAAGTTGAAATCCTGGGAAACGGCCGCAGTGTGATGCACAGGGCCCATATCCAGGGTGGGGCTTGGTGCCTCGGTGATGAGGGAGTGGATGGTGGGCCAAGGCAGACCCGGCTCAATCACTCTCATTTGTTTCAGCTTAAATACATGCCCTGTCTCCTTGGCACCTTGAGGGCTGCCAGCCACCCACAGAAATACATTGCCCTTATACCCAGGATGCTCGCCTCCTGTTAGCAGGATTATATCTCTATGGCAACACAGCTCTTAGAAGAGAACACCTTCCTCACTTTGAGACCCCTCAATTTACAAAGAAAGACACCACTGTCGCCGCTTTTCTATCAATGACCCCAAAATCTGCAATGCTCTCTCAGCTTACACTAGGCACACCCCTTAATTTATTGTATTCAAAATCATTTTCGCCAGTATTGTCTTTGGTAATTCCTCTCTCCCTCAGAGTAATGTTCCAACCGCTATGTCTGTACTCCAGGCCATCATGTTTCTCTGCCCTCTCCATTCACTGACACCCCATCTGTTCCCTGCTCTCCCCTGCTGCTGCACCTTGTACACCCTTCTAATTCTAGTTCTGTTTCTTTTGAAATCATTCTGTATTTTATCTAAAATGTCTGCTGTTTTTTTCTATCTATGGTACATACTTTTATTTTCTCTTGGGCCGGCGCTGGTAAACTCCACTTCGTTGTAGGGGGAGTTTTACTTTTTACCAACCTCCGCATTTCAAGCGGAGTGCAGAGTAAGAAAAAGTTGGCACGCTCCATCAGCAAAGCAGAGTTCACCGCCCACCCCTATATGGTATACAATGAAAAGTTCAGAGTATACCACGACACATGGGACTTAGAACTGGTGATGTGATGTGATTGGTTGATGGCTGTGTTTACCAAAGGTATAAATCAGCCTTGTCACTTTAATGACAAATTTGTAATATTGCACAGTCACTGTTTGGCTGACTTGTGTGTTTGGGTGTTATAGTTAATTATTAAGTTTTATTATTGTTAACAACCTATTACCACTTTCATAAAATAGTAATAGGTTAACTTTTTTGTTGAAAATTGTATATATTATCGACCTATGGATTTAAAAAAATATATACCATAATAACTTGGAAGGAGTAAAGGTTTTGCAGGGTTAGCTATAGGGGATGTAAAGAAAAAAGGGGGTCCCAAAATGTGCTTAAATCAGATGTATTTAAAATACATTTTTAAAATTTGCATTGCACAAAAACGTGGAGTCATATTTTGTTTAAACTTAGAAGGATTACATATTATGGTGCACACATGTTTATTTTATGTAGTGTAGGAAAGTAATGCAATAATTTTTTACATTTTAATATATGTAAAGTTAGTAATATTTGCTATTGTGATATTTTTGTGAAATGTGGATGTTTTTCACAGTAGTACCATGGTACATAGTTATCAAAAGTCATTAGCTGGTTAGGTATTCATTGGCTTCACCAAAGTTAAAGGCAGACATGTTGTTGTTTAGCTACCCTTTCCACGTGTTGTGCATTGTGCTTTTGATGTAGGTAATTATTAGGTTTGGTATTTTTGCCCTAACTGTTACCACTTTAGTAAAATGGTAATAGGTAAAGCAAAACAATTTTAACTTTCTAGATATTTGTTTTAAAAACTACAGAGTAGTGCGCGAGTACTACGGTACCCCAAACATATTTTCTAAGGTTAACTTTTTTGTTTATCCATTTTTCCAAATTTTTATACCAGTGTACAGTGAACTGTATTTTTTCTTAAAGGAGCATGGTGAATATTACGAATTAACGTACTACTCTGTGCATTTCTTTGTGAATATTTGAATATTTAAAAAAATCGAACAAACACTTTAGCATATTATCTTATAAAAATAAAGTGTAATATAGTTTATTTCCATTTATTTTCCAGTACTGCAGTATTCCTGTGGTACTCCTGGGGCCATATTCTCAAGGATCTATTGCCGAGTTAACGGCACTTTATTGCACCCAAAGTTGCATTAAACATATTTCCCCATTTACAAGCTGGTGTCAACAGCCCATAACACCAGTTTACCCGTGATAGCAGCCGCAAAAAACATCGCCACACCCTCAATGAAGAGGATGATGTAGATATTCCCACACTACTTAAAGATCTTGATATAACACAAGAGCGGACAGAAAGTTCTGGGCTTCACCCTAAGTCCAAGTTCATACCTACACATTCTTATCACCACAACATTGACATCTTTCATGATAGGGTTACTCAAGATCTTTATGACCTTGAAATGCCCAAAAAGTTAACGTCCAAAGTGAACCATATCATTACTAGGGGTGAAAAATTGGCCTTAAAAAGACTTAACAACGACCCTAACATTGTCATCAGGGAAGCTGATAAGGGCGTGAATATTGTCATCATGAATCATATAGACTACATGAAGGAAATAGCTAGACAACTGGATAACCCAATATACTATCAAGAGGTTTTTAATAATCCTATTCCCAATAGTACTATTATGATTAATGCCAAGTTGACCGAATGGAGGGAGACTGGACTACTAACTTTGGATGAATACAAGTTCTTGAGGGTGGATTGTCCGTCCTTTCCGTGTATCTACGTATTACCTAAGATACATAAGGGAGGACAATTTCCTCCTGGCAGGCCCATTATCTCGGGGGTGGGATCACCCACCGAGAAACTGTCCTAATTTGTTGATTTAAAACTCCAAAAATATGTCCCTAACTTACCATCTTACGTTAGGGACAGCAAAGATATTTTGACAAAATTTAAAGATTTTGAGTGGTCCAGTGACCTAATGTTCGTTACACTTGATGTGGAAAGTCTCTACACATGTATTAACCAGGAATATGGCATCAGAGCAGTGCAGTCATTTTTGGACAGGGATGACGCGGGCCAATATGACTATAATGAGATGATTATCTCTATGATCAATATCATTCTCACCAATAATTTTTTTCTTTTTGACAACCGCTGGTTCCATCAAATACACGGAACGGCGATGAGTTCCAAGTTTGCTCCCTCTTACGCCTGCCTCTTCATGGGGTGGTTCGAGAGGGAGCATGCTTGGGGCAGAGGTTCCTCCCCCTGGATCAATAACATCGTATATTGGGGGAGGTATATTGACGATGTAATCTGTCTTTGGTCCGGGTCTGTTCAACAGTTGGATCAGTATGTGATGTACCTTAATGCAAATACCTTTAATGTCAAGTTCTCCATGGTATATCATAAAGAACATATCAACTTTTTAGATATCCAGTTTTATATCAAAGGAGACCAGATACACCGCACCCTGTATAGGAAAGAAACCTCATGCAATGCAGTGTTGCACGCCAAGAGTGCACACCCGCGTTCTGTAGTAAATAACATCCCATATGGTGAGATGATAAGAATCCGATGCAATTGTAGTGAAGAGGATACATTCAAGACCCACATCAATGACACCATTGGGAGATTCAGTAAACGGGGGTATGAAAAGGAAGTCCTAAGGAAGGCTGAACGGAGAATTCATAATGTAAATAGAAATGATACACTATTGGACAAGCCTACTAGGGAGGGTACCAACTCTAGAATTAGGTTTGTCACTCAATATATCACATATAGTAGTGCCATTTTTAATATTTTTCGGAGACATTGGTCCCTCTTGACGGAAATTTCGGGTTTGAATAAGTCAATTGAGAATAGACCCTCAATCACCTACAGAAGGGGGAGAGCCCTAAAAAACACCCTATGCCCGAGCTATGTTACAACACCAAAAATTACACATTCCTGGTTGCCTGAGAAACCAAAGGGTTTTTTTACTTGTGGAATGTGTAATGTTTGCCCTATGGGCAAGAACAAGAAGTTTGATTTTTGTTACAATACCAGTAGGAATTATGTGATTAATTACTTCTTGAATTGTAATACTACGTATGTGGTTTATGTTCTTGGTTGTAGTTGTGGAATTATCTACGTTGGTAGCACTACTCGTAGTCTTAAAATAAGAATGCAGGAACATCGACGTGCGATCAAAACGAAAGATACGAGATACCCCATAACGAATCACTATGCACACGAACATGCTTGTGACCCGTCTTTCTGGTTCCACGCCATTGATCATGTCACGGTACCAACGAGGGGTGGCAACAGGGAACTATTACTGCGCCAAAAGGAGTCAAAATGGATATGTAATTTAAGGGCCACTAGTCTTGGGCATAATACGGATGGCGAAATGCACTTTTTTCTTTGAAATTTATCTATGACAAATCTCAGTATAAATAGGGGATATCTCAAGCAAACATAAAGTTTCTCTTTCTATAGTTACACAAATTGCTCTTTGACTTACTCTTATTCTAATACATTGATTCAATATCTCCCAAAATGTTTAGGATATCTATCATTTTGGTCTATGTGAGTGAGCTCATTATACTAATCTTTTTGCATTTTAGGCAAATTGCTTCATATATAGATGATGTTCGTTTTACTATTGTCTTGGTTAATTTCAGGTTTTTGGTCTAGTATTTGTCGTATGGTATATCTATATACACAGATATTTACTCTGTTATAGGAACGTATATTTTTGTGGGTCCTATATGGAGGTATATATAAGATATAATCTGCCACATGACTTTTCGTTTCGGTCTCTCGTACTTTGTTAACTTAAGAATATTGCTGTCCTTCGCTAAAATATAAGGTTTTCCTTTCCTTTGGGTTCACGGTATGATGACTGGTTGATTTTTATGGACTGAATATAAGGTTTTCCTTTCCTTTGGGTTCACGGTATGATGACCGGTTGATTTTATGGACACTCCTTCAGACATGTCATTCCCACTGACTATAACATTACAAGATGGCGCGTGTGTTCCACTCTTGTGTCCTACTTGTGATGTCAATCCTGCCGGGTTTATATCTGGGGGTGAGAATTTTCCTCTTTTAAATTGTGATTTCTCATTTGTTCAAATCGGACGTATAACTAGTTTGGAGACCCTCTTTCTAGAATAGGAACATGTTACGCTTTGGTTCTCTAAATGGAGAATTTTATTATGACATTTTTTTTGCGACTATATTGCGTTTGTTTCTATTTGGCATATATTCTAAATATGTGTACTCGACATATAATTGACTTAGAATCATTATGAAGATGTTCTTTCATTTAATATTGACCTTATTATGGGTCCCAAGTAACACTGCAATATGGCGCGCGATTTGCGCTTCTACTTATTAAGCATCGACGGGATGTGACATGTGACCCCGGGGGAGAGGCATGACGGGTAATTTGAGTAATATTAGAACGCGAAGGTAGTGATGGCGGGTTGCTCGAATTCGCCTGAAATTTTGCGATTGGACCATTATTATGGCCACCATGGTGACTCACCAGGTTAGGATACGGCGTGCTTTGCCTATTGTTTTTTACTCATCGCGAAGACAACATTTTTGCTTAAATGATACTTTGTGATGCTTGGGGCGATATCATGTATATACTTTTTTTCGGTTTGGTATTTTAGAAATGAAATTGGCAATTGGATAGGATCGAATAATTGTTCTATCGTGGGGATTACGTTCACCCGGTTATACTCGGAGGTAAGCGGACACCGATTCTGCCCAAATATTAATTTATCGTGTTCCACCGGTGGCTGTGCGCATATATAAGCACGTGTATGGTTTTTTTTTTCCCTTAAACTTGTTCCAACTTATTTGAATGCAATGTACACGCATCATGACACTTATGAATACTCTAAGTTGAGCTTCTTCGTATAATGATGGTCGCTAGGATGGTGGTAACTGATTAATAATGTATGCGAGACGCCATTTACAAATACCTTGTTTGTCTGACATTTTGATGTGGATAGAAAAGTGTTTCCTCACTTGTTTAGTTATTCGACATTAGGAAAGGGCAGTGATTAGAAATTATGTATATTAACACTTTCATTCTAATATGGCTTGTTGGTTTGAGGCGATTAAAACTGATACTCAGATGGGACTGACACACTGACCCTGTCCTAGCTCTTGATTCTGTGTTTTCTTACTCATATTTGAATTTTAAATCGACGTATCTCTTGACTTTTTGCTTTCCCACTTTTGCTTGAATTTTAGATCAACGCATTCTTTGTTTTGAATACCAGAAAATTATAAAGAAATGGACATATAGGATCTTTTTTAAACGAATGCATTAAAAGGTGAGATTTTTGCCTAGTATGTATGCCCATATGTTAGGATACTAGAGGTACTTTCTCGCTATTGCAATTCGAGTCAATTATGGTATCGCTTTTGGATCCAATGGGTTATATGGCCCATTCTTAATAAATTATTTCTTTGTATTTTGCTACAATAATGAGATAGAACTTTAGAGATTCAAACTTTGCAGGTATTTTCTATGCACATTTATAGGTCCTTATGGTACGCCGTTTAGATTATCCCATCATATATATTTGCCTGCAATATTTTGGCCTTTATAACCTTATGATACTTGCATATGTCTCCTAATGGGTTTCATATGTTTCTTTGCCGTTGTACATTTTTTGTGCGTTTTTGGTAATGTTGTAGGTATAAATGTGGGATCTGTCCCCCTTCGTTTTATAATGTAAAATGTGTTGTGATATATGTCTTAGATTGTTATTATAAAAAAAATGTCTTGCTGTGCTTCAGTTATGTTTTTCTAACATGTGAAGAATTTCATGTTTGTTATGGTGTATGTTCTTTAACCATCCTGATGTTAAGTATTGTCTAGAGTATTATATATGTGCTGATATATATGTTTAAATGTATATGTTTAATAGTTACAGTGTTTGTATGTCTTGCCTACAGTTAGGTTTTTATTTATATATATATATTCTTTTCAGCCCTGACGAAGTTCCGTAGGAACGAAACGCGTTGGCTGTGCCGTACTATAAAAAGAAAATAAAGATTTTGTCACAAGACTGAAACTACGTAAATTGTGCTGCATTGTGCACCGTCCTTATTCCTCAACGTTTTTGTATCTGCGATTGCAGTGGAGCATAAGTGTAGCACGCTCCGGACGCCGCGTGCACAAACCAGGACTTCACTAAGTGACTTTGAAATGTGATGTGCTTAACCATGGTCAGCTACACTGTTTCTCTCTATTAAAGAAGTCGATGACCGTAGATTACGAGAAGGAACATACTGCTGACATCTGTTACTCAGATACGGAGTGCCGATATTGTGAAATGCCATAAAGGCCAATACCAGTGCCTTAAAAAACACCCTCTTACGCACTGGGAGCCAATGTAAAGCGCTAAGGTGTGGCGTCATATGGGTCCTACGGTCGACCATAAAAATAGCTCGGGCGTCAGCGTTCTGAGTCACTTGAAGATGGTTAATCAGACACTTGGGTAGGCCTAGATATAGGACGTTCACATAATCAAGACGTGACAAAATTAGAGCTTGCACAACTATCTTCCTATGTGACACAGAGAGTAAAGGAAGAAAGTTGCACATCAGCCTCAGGAGGCCAAAACAAGTGCCCACCACCGATTGTACCTGGGATTTCATGGACAAGTCATTATCCAATTTGACCCCAAGATTCTTGACCGTGGTAGCCAAGGTGGACGGGGAGACATGTTAGATGGCCACAATTCTCGCCATTCATCCCCCGGATTACAGCTGAAGAAGATAATTTCCGATTTTTCCGAGTTACAACACAGTTGGTTCTGCTTAAACCATCTAAATACTGTGGATAGGCATAAGTTAAGCCTCTTCCCATCAAGGACTTCGCCCTTACCGCATGTAAACAGTAGTTGCGTGTTATCGGCGTAGGAAACGATCCTAGCGCCGAAAGGTTCAACCAGCAATGCCAAGGGGGCCATAAACACATTAAACAAGGTTGGGCTCAAAATAGATCCCTGAGGGACACCCACATTCATAGATTGAATGGGTGCTGCAAAAGGGGGGGACCAAACTGTTTGCTGACGGTTTGTTAGGTAAGACCGGAACCACTGAAGGACAGTACCACCAATACCGTATCCCCAAAGGCGATCAAGAAGAAGGTCATGTGGTACGGTATCGAAGGCTGCAGAAAGGTCGAGCAGTATCAGAACTGCCTTCCCACCTTTATCCAATGTAGATTTAATGGATTCAGATATCTCAAGGAGAGCTGTTTCAGTGCTATAATTAGCACGGAACCCAGATTGGCTCGGATGTAAAATGCCACTGGATTCAACAAACTCCCCAACAACCTGATTCACATATTTCTCCAAAGCCTTAGAGAGGGCCGGGAGCAGTGAGATGGGTCTGTAGTTACTTGCTGTCAAAGGGTCAGCAAATGGTTTCTTCAGAAGCGGGAGAATTTTCCCCTGTTTCCATCTATTTGGTACCATCCCTTCGGTTAGTGAAAGGTTCAGCACCCTATTTACCGCCGGGTTAATCACCTCAGCTATAGATGCAAGAATCTTTGCCGGGCATGGGTCCACCGGAGAACCTGATTTGAGATAGTGAAGGATATTTAAGGATTGATCTAGAGCGAGCGTCGGGAACTGCAACAGACATTTCTCGGCCTTAGGTGTCTGAGAGAGAAACCTCTCCGAGTTCACCTGGGCATCCGAACATACCGCTCCAAAAGAGACTTGTATAGAAGACATTTTTGTAAAAAAGTATTGCGCTATACTCACTGTCCATTCTTCTGTAGGAGTAAAAGGATTCTTTGTTGCGCAGGGAGCCGTAAAGTCTTTCACAATTTTAAAAAGTTCTTTACTTTTGTTGCCTGCCTTCTTAACTTTTCCGTTGAGAAAGTTCTTTTTTTCCAGGCGAACTTTACTGTAATATGCTTTTAGTGTCGCCTTATACTTTTGTTTAGCTATAGGTTTAAAATTCTTCCTCCAGATTCTCTCTAAGCGTTTGCAAAGGCTCTTGCTCTTCCTGAGAGCTTCCGTAAACCAGGGAGCAGATGCTCTGCCTCCATTTGCCACCCGGAGCTTAAGGGGGGGCAAACTCATTTACGCAGGATGTCAGCCAGCTCTCTAAGGCGAGAGCATCATGTGTAAGACTATACTTAAAGCAAGGCGGGTGTGCTTCAAGAAAGACTCCTAGGGCTGCCGGGGTCATTGATTTAAAAGATCTAAAGCTGCTTGTACGCTCCGAGTACCGCTCAGGAGACTAGACAAGTGTTTTCTTTATTTTAAAAGTAAGTAAATGATGATCAGACCAAACCAAAGGATGAGGCGGGGCCGTTTCAATCATGTCAGAGGAAAAAACCTGATCAAGAGTGTGGCCCCTTTCCTGGGTGGGAAGGGAGACATAAGGAGTAAGATGTAGCATATTCAAGGATTCATATAACTTCATAGAATCTTGATCATGGCACAAATCCATATGAATGTTAAAATCTCCTAAAATTAAACACTGTTTATATTTAGCAGCCAGAGGGGCAATAACCGAGTTAAGAACATCAAGTAAGCTTTTTGCCTGACTGGGAGGTCGATAAACTAGTACTCCTGCAATTGACTGGTGAGGTGACATCTTTAACAGGAAACCTAGGCTTTTGGCGTCTTCCAGGACAAAATTAGGTAGGAAAGTACAGGTAAAAGTACTTTTGTAAATAATCGCAACTCCTCCGCTTTGTCCCCCTAAACGATCTTTCCTTAAAATAAGGTAGTTAGGAGGGATGGCGTTTGCAATGGTTGGATTAGATCCTTCATGAAGCCATGTTTCTGTCAGAAACAGCACATCCGGCTTAGGCTCAGAAAGAAGATCAAAAATTTGAAATTCATGCTGCCTCATGGAGCGAGTGTTAAGAAGCATCAACGTTAAGTCTCTGTTGGCCAGAATTGACTGGTCAAGGGTGTGTTCTCCTGGTAATGATGTTTTAGCTGTAGTAGTGGGGAGGGGGAGAGTCCAGTGGCATATCTCACAACTCAATACCCTCATATAACCTACAGAGAACGAATGGGGGCAACAGTTTACACAGCTACCCAAATCTTGGAGATCGCTACTATTATAGCTGATACGTTGATCATATAAGCAACCAGTCCTCTTACCCGGGATGCCAGCTCCGGTGTCATCCGTCGCATCCGGGATGCCTTAGGCGCGCCTGCGGCGTGCCCGCTGCGTGCGTCCGCTGCGCGCTAGAGCAGCGTCCCGTTTTACCATCTCCATCACTTCAAAGACTAGGCTGCGCCTTGCCCAAGATGGCGGGTCGCAACCAAAGATTTTCCCCACTTCCTGATTCCCTCGAGTCCCTGGTTCAATTCCCACACCCTCCTTTTGAGTTTGTTCACAGAATCAGATCGTTTTGAATTTTGGAGAGCAGGATCGGCTTCAGCAAAGCTTGAACAGCTGTGAGAACCAACACGGGTCCGCGCGCGCTAGCGCAGCATCCCGTTTTACCATCTCCGTCACTTGAAAAGATGCATGATTACTACACCTTCCGACATTCCATCATCAACCTGCACCATCAGGATGGCAGCCACGGAAATGCATTGCTCATTGGCCAATACCAAATGCACAAACCACACACCTCAACTCCACAATCATGCAACTCACAACACTGGGAATGCACATGCCACAAGCTCACATACAACATGAACACCCACCAGGCACGACAGCACAACTCACCGTGGGACCCCGGGCCAGCCATGTACATTAGCCATCAACGGTATGGCACCTCGGCCACACAACAGCAGAATATCGGAACAGGTGGGGACCAGGCATGTGCAAAGGAGGCAACTGACCCATGAATGAGACTGTATACAATGCCAAGTGTGGCGAGGATGTGATGGCCAGACTGCAGTATGCAGACCACACACATATCCATGTCGACACACACCGCTGCGGTTTGGAGTGTAGTGGACAGTGGACACAACCATGTCACCCCAGCCAGTGGGATAGATTACAGGAATCTAGCTTGTTACATGCCCCTCGTAAGCGTGAGTGGAGTGGGCTGGCCTGGCGTATGCCAGGCCAGCGTAGGAGTGTGAATAAAAGGCAGATAACTCTGGGCATGGTCCTCTTCCGCAATGCCCAATGTCTCTGCCAGGGCGGTGCCTCTCACCCCACCATGAGGCCGACACTGTGAGTGGAGTCGCCAGTGATCCTGTGCACCTGCTGAACCCTGGGACGCTGGTCACCGAAATAGTCCTGCCTGCCCTTGCGCACCCAGGCCTCAATGCCCACCTGCCGACCCCGGCGTGTGTCGAAGAGGGCCCACCATGTTCCTGTGCAATCTCCAAGCCCGAGGCCTGTGACCATGGCAGCCACCTCTGACCACCACGGCCTCCGCAACACAGGCCAGCAGTACTCCTTACTAGTTGACGTACTCCACCGTCATGCACAGCAGACAAGTAGGTCACACATTTGGAACTGAGTCTTGATTACACCATGGCAGTGAACATTAGTTAAGGCAGATTTTATGTCACTATGCTCCCTTCGATGTGGTGCCACCAAGTCTGTGCATAGCATTACAATCACACATGTCTGTGGGCCCACACGGACTACTGCCCTCAGCCTACGCTGCGCACGAGTAGGTCACAGATTTGTAACTGAACATTGATTATTCAGAGGCCGAATATATGTCATTGCACGCAAGGAGAGGCGTAAGAGGATAAAGCGTTGCAGCCCGGTGAGAATAGGATCACCGTTACGGAGGTGATCGAACACTACTGACAACTGCCCTGGTGTCACAAACTCTGTGCATCGCGAGCAAACGACACGTGGCTGTGGGCCACTGCTGACCGCTGCCTCCGGCCTAAACTGCAGTCCAGAAGGTCACAGAGTCTTGATTTAGCGATGGCGGTGTTCATATCAGTGTACCGGCATCATCACAGACTGCATCCTCTCCCAGCCCCGGTGCCACTAAGTCTGTTCCCCGAAATTCATGTACACTCTCTGGTCGTACATTGGTGCAGTCTGAGTCTATGGACTAGGGAGTAGTTTTCATCCTTATGTGGCTGTCACTGAATTGGTGGTGGCAACAAAGCTGTCACTTTCCACTCCTCCATTTGATGCTTCCGGATAACATCAGACCTCTGCATCATGCCCTGGAGGACTCCTTCCACTGTCCCCCTCAACCCTCCACCAAATTCACCTGGGACATCGATGAGGACCCGCCCAGTCCGTGTGGCCCTACCCCAGTGCACTGAAAGTCACCGTCCCGTGGCGGTGTGCCTGTGCCGACCACTGTGCATCTGGGGCCACTAACTCTGTGCAGCTCACGTCAGGGACCCTGTCTGAATGAATATTGGATGACCTCTGTAATGGTGGTCTTGGGGTCATGGACGCCATGTGCATGTGGCCCTGCGCTGTCCGCTGCTTCCGACCTCAACTGCGGATCACCAGGGCTCACACATCAAATCGAGTCCTGACTGGCCCAGACAACGCATCACCGCAGGAGGCACACACCACCATCACAAGGGCCAACTCCATTTATCTGCCAGAGTCAAAACAGTGGTACGGGCAGACTAACAGAGTTGCTCAGGCCTGTCGTGGATGCCATTATCTGCCTGATGGCCTGCTCAGCACTCCAGGTGCCACTGACTCAGTGCATCCTAACCCATGGACCGTTACCGATTGAGTTTTGTGCTGTGGAGAGGTTGCGCAGCAAAGTCACTTCAGTCACCTCTGGGACATTGATGGGGAAGTTGATGCAGGTGTAACACACCCCACTGCATCTGCATCAGGACTAACCCGAAAGGACACAATCCTAGCAATTTCTTCACATGAGCACACTCATCTCTAGTGCCCCAACCTCAGTGCACTGCAACTCAAGGACACTTCTGTTTGAATGTTGGGTGACCGCTGTCCTTGCTCCGGCTCCCTCCATGTTGCTCAGCAGCTGACTCTGTTATGCAGGTGTTTCCTGTTTACATTGCACTAGTGTCCATTGTTCAAGTTGTTGCCAGCACCAAGCACTCCATGTGGGGTGGCTTATACTCACCCCACACACATCCAGCACAGGCATCACTGTACATGTGGCCCTGCGAATAAAGGGGCCAGACGCACGTGCCCGTAGCCAGTTCAACTTGATATATGCGTGTGTCCCTGTGGTCTTGTTGTATGCATGAGGGCCCTGGGCCCTACGACTTTACATTGTGCCATGTACAGCAGACATGTTGTCGTAGGCAGCGGGTAAGACCTTGGACATGTAGCTTGGTTGTCAGCCACTCAATGTTTATGAGGAGTGGCCTGGGCCATCGTACGGAGGTCCAGCTTTGGGGTGTGAATTATGATTGCATGTCTCTGGGCGTGGTTCATTGCAGGACGTGCGGGGTGTAGGTGGTCCCTTATGGGACTTGAACACCCACGTATCTGATCTACTTCCGCTTCCATGAGCTCTGAGCCCACCCGCACCTGTTCGGTCACCTCCTTTTGGCATGTTAACACTGGAATGCGATGTGTGCCTCAGTGAAGTGTTGGGAGCCAGCCGTGGTGGCGGGTGCTTCCTGCTGTGTGGTCTGTGCAGGGGCTGGGGTCTTCTCTATGTAGCTTGGCTGCCCTGCTCCTTGGGGTGGGTTGCCTGAGAAGTCCATGAGGTGTTGTAGGGCGTCGGTGTTAGAGGTGTGGTGGTCGTCTCTGGCATCACTGATGGGTTGTCTGGTCTGACCTGTTTTTTGTCCCTCTGCAATGTGAAGGGGAGATGCATGTTGACATTGTGTTGACATTTATGTTTGCGCATTGTTCTTGTTTACATGCAGACTGTGTGATATTGCTGGAGCGGGTAATTCAAAAAAAAAATTGTATACCCTCCCCATTTTGCATGTTTATGTTAATTAAATTAATTACTCAATTATAATTGAACTAAAGGATTGAAGTGGAAATTATTAATCAACCTTATTAATAACTGAAATACACGTGGGATTGCTTTGCATGACTTTATTAATTCGTAAACTAAATTATGTACGTATACTAATGATAGACAATTAGAATATTGCATGATATATGTTGCTTTGTGATGTATTTGTGATTTGTGCTTTATTTAATAAGTATAAACCGCTTGAGTGTTGCTTATTGCTAGATAAATACATACACATATGGGTATTAGCCAGGGAATAGCACTTTATTAGTTATTTCTATGTATTAATTGCGTTTTGTGTTTCTTTTGCTTAAGTTGACCATTTGGGCCTGCCACAAAATGTCTGCCTCCGGTATCTAACTTGCCCGTCGTCGCTACACATGCTTTGGGTGAAGTGCGCCTGCGCTAGCGCCAGCTACAGTGGCCTCGTCATGACCCTAACCAGACTGTACCCACCAAGGTCGCCCTGGGAAGCAAGCCAGATTTTCAGAAAGAACAATAAGACGCCTCTTAAAACCGGAACAAGCAAGACTGATGATCTAAGAGACATTATTTTGTGAGAACCCTGTCTCTGTATATGTATTCAAATCTGCCAGGTCCTCTGGAATCTGTACTAATTCTAACTTATTATGTAATGCTCTAGTAGGAATTTTGTTCTCTTCTAATTTGTTATAACAATATTTACAAATACATTCATCACTGCCTAACTCAAATTGACCTTCCACTAACAAGTACGTTGCAAATTCCTTCCATTTATCATTATTCTTCTTTTCAGATTTCAAATACAAATCAACATTTCTAATTTGAATATTAAAATTAGTACGTCAACAACAAACACAAACATAGTTTGGAATTTCAGAGCACACTATGTTAAACTTTCCAAATTCTTCTTCAAACTGATCAATCCTAATTGCTTTCCCATCTTCTTGAACATCTGTAATTGTCAAACTTTCACTTTCTATGCACTGCTCTTCTGATCCAAAATATCCGAACTCAATGTCATCACACTTTTTTTATACATCTGATAAAGAACCGTGTAAAA
Organism: Triturus cristatus; assembly: GCF_964204655.1. NCBI lineage: Eukaryota > Metazoa > Chordata > Amphibia > Caudata > Salamandridae > Triturus > Triturus cristatus. The sequence goes on from NC_140584.1 coordinate 391,456,423, forward strand.
GAGCTGTATTCAGTTCATTTAAATATAATGCAGGACTTTTTACATAGTACACTTTCCTTACAAACCTCCGCATTTCTGAATGGTGTACTGCTAACATCCTCAAGTGATGAAAAACACTTTTACACACTTTTTGTGAAAGACAAGCCAGAGAATGACCATGTTTCTCAGTATATTTTCTTACATTACATGGATCTAGTCCTTGCAACAACCTAGGGGCATATTATCAAGAAACGCCGTTAAAATTATTGCCACTTTAGCGGTAAAGCGGCAATAATGGGCTTGATAATATGCCCTTGAGAATTCCCATAGAAGCCCATGTTCTGGTGTCAACATGGGCTCCTATTGAAATTCTCTGCGGCATAATATCAAGCCCTTTATCGCCGCCTTAGCGGCAGTTTTCTGCCGCTAAAGCGGCGATAATTTTAACGCTTTGCTTCATAATATGCCCCTTAATCTTCTGTTAACCACTTTTCAGTGTATATTCTCGTAACAAATTTTGCATTATATTAATAGATTCCTGTTGAATACTACAAATACTGCTACAACCCCATTTATACACAGGAGCTTGTGTGCGTTTCCCTTGCACTTCTTCAGCTTATTAACTGTTCTGCACTAATACCAACCATTTCCTCTTTTGGAACAGGACAACCATTCTGAACTTGGTAGCAACTACCTCTAGTTTCAACTGCAAATGATGAACTATTTTCTTGGAAGTAACTCTCTTCATTAAAAAAAGGTTCACTATTAGACGTATGTTTCCATTCTCCACTAAAGACTTTACAAAAATTGCTTCTGTTCACAAGTCTTTTTTTTTTACTTTTGTCTTTCAGAATCTTCATTGTTTTATCCAACAGTTTCATCCTCTTCAAAATCAAAAAGAATACTTTTTGTTTTAATTTAAAAGCAGTATCCACTTTGCTTTCAATATGCTGTTTCTGTTTCAATTGCAGCACTTTCTTTTTATATTTCCGGCATCCTTTTATTAAATTCTGAAGTACTCTATTTCAAAAAAGTCTTTGACGAATTTCTTGAAATAGTTTTTGTCTACGGGTAACAAATACTCTTTCTTAATAATGATTTTTTTTCTTGCATTTTGAAGTCGAAGTCTGCTTCTCCTTACTTCAAAAATTCTTATTTTTCCTTTGTGTGATGTTATCTTCAATAAATGTTCGTAATACTTCTTTAAAAGATTGTCTAGTGTTTTTACTAGAAGAAAGTCTTTTTGAAGTACTCTCATTTACTTGCAATCCACATTTTTGACTTTTCTTTAAGTAGATGGCCTTTTTGTCTTTCCTTTTTTTTTCAGTTCTTCTAGGCATTTTTAATTTTTAATTCAAACAAAATAATTTTCTGCGAAAGAAAAAAAAGTTTCAATAGTTTGTTATATCTGTTCAATATGTTAAAGTGGAGCAGAATAAGGGAACAGTAGGGTGACAGGTAGTGTCACCGGACATACAGCACATATTTATTTAATTATTTAGATTCACCTTCCCATTTTATATGTAAATCTACTACCTCCTACTTTTCCCCTCAGCCCCAACCCACCGTCCCATGCACCCCACCATCCAAGAGCACTTCCTCTGCAACCCACTACAGATAAATTTGTAGACACTATTTTGAAAAATGATTATCTGTATAATTAGACTGTTATTCTCAACTAAATGGCACATGTAAACATTACCAATATTACCTTAACACTTCTATCGGCAACTTAGCAAGCATAACTCTGCACCATATTACCAAAGATATGGTACAGGCTTACATTTCATTCTGGATGTACATAACCAAAAACAAATCAACTGTTAGGGAGCAACAAAAACGACCGACATGTGGATGGAGAGAGGTGAGAGCTTAAGTAAAGTGTCATTCCCATTTTGGTAATTTGACAGCCAGTCAGGTATGGCGCTTTAACACCAGCAGAAAACCTTGTAATTACGTTAATTTACATATTTACACCTTTATTACTGCAACCAACATTTTGCGCACCTGAGAGTACTGTGTATAAAAATAAACAAACAGAGCTTTATTTAGCATAAAAATAGCACACAGTGACAGTGAATCGTCACCCCCCACCACGGAGTGGCTCGTACAGAGAGATGCGGGCTGTTGGCTCCTAGAGGAACAGCTGCGTGTCAGCTCACAGAGGTAGAGCTGAGGGCCGGCTCCTAGAGGGACAGCTACGGGCCGACTCGCATAGGGAGAGCTGTGGGATGTCGGCTTGCAAATGGATACATACGACCGGTGATGTGCAGTGAGGGAGGGTGAAGGGAGTATCTGACAGAGGGAAAGCTGCGGTATATTTCCAGTATTGGTTTGCAGAGGTACAACTGTGGGCCCGACGGCCCACAGACGAAGATCTGCGAGCCGACCGGTGCTTTCAAGAGAGAGACTTTGCGAACCAGCAGGCTGGCTTCTAGATGAAGAGCTGCGAGCCGACTGGCTAGCTCATAGAGAGAGAGCTGTGACCCATTGGCTCGCAGAAGGAGAGCTGCAGGTCGGCTCACAGAGCAACAGCTGCAGGCTGACTGGTATAGGGAAAGGTGCGAGCCGACTGCTTACAAAGGGATAGCTTCGGGACGGTGAAGTGGGGAGAGGGAGCTTGAAGGGGGTATCTCGCAGAGAGAGAGCTGCGATATATTTCCAGTCTTGGTTTGCAGAGGTACAACTGTGGGCCCGGGGACTCACAGACGAAGAGCTGCGAGCCAACCAGTGGTTCACAGAGGGAGAGTTGCGAGTCAGCGGGCTGGCTCATAGAGGAAGAGCTGCGAGCTGACTGTCTGGCTCGTAGAGGTAGAGCTGCGGCCCGTCGACTCACAGAGGGAGAGCTGCGGGCCGACTGGTATAGGGAAAGGTGCTGGTCGTCCGCTTGCATAGGGATAGCTGCGGGACGGTGAAGTGGGGAGAGGGAGCGTGAAGGGGGTATCTTGCAGAGAGAGAAATCTGCAATATATTTCCAGTCTTGGCTTGCAGAGGTACAACTGTGGGCCTGAGGACTCGTAGACGAAGAGCTGCGAGGAGACCAGTGGTTCTCAGAGGGAGAGTTGAGAGCCGGCGGGCTGGCTAGTAGAGGAAGAGCTGCGAGCCAACTGGCTGGCTCGTATAGGGAGAGCTGTGGCCCATCGGCTCGGAGAGGGAGAGCTGCAGGCTGGCTCACAAAGGAACAGCTGCAGGCTGACTGGTATAGGGAAAGGTGCGGGCCATCTGCTTGCAAAGGGATAGGTGCCGGACGGTGAAGTGGGTAGAGGGAGCGTGAAGGGTGTATCTCACAGAGAGAGCTGCAATATATTTCCTGTCTTGGCTTGCAGACATACAGCAGCGGGCCCGAGGACTCACAGACGAAGAGCTGTGAGCCGACCGGTGGCTCGCAGAGGGAGAGTTGCGAGCCGGAGGGCTGGCTAATAGAGGAAGAGCTGCAAGTCGACTAGCTGGCTTGTAGAGAGAGACCTGAGGCCCGTTGGCTCGCAGAGGGTGAGCTGCGGGCCGGCTTGCAGAGGGAGAGTTAAGTGCCGGCTCGTAGAGGGACAGCTACGGGCTGACTCGCATAGGGAGAGCTGCGGGTTGTCCGCTTGCAAAAGGATACGTACGACCGGTGATGTGCAGCAAGGGAGGGTGAAAGGAGTATCTGCCAGAGGGAAAGCTGTGGTATATTTCCAGTATTGGTTTGCAGAGGTACAACGACGGGCCCGTTGGCTCGCAGATGAAGAGCTGCGAGCCGACCGGTGGTTCGCAGAGGGAAAGTGGCAAGCTGGCGGGCTGGCTAGTAGAGAAAGAGCTGCGAGTCGATTGACATGCTCAAAGAGAGAGACATGCGGCCCGTCGGCTCACAGAGGGAGAGCTGCAGGCCAGCCTTCACTGATATTTAAATCAACCTCTCAGTGTAGAAAATGAGACCACAAACTGTGCACATAACATTTTTTGTTTTTATTCCATCTCTGTTAAGTTAATAACACATGAATTTTCTACTTTCACCCCTTCCCCACTATTTCCAGACTAAGCATAATTTGCAAAATTGAGACATTCTTTTTATCTCGGTGGAATAGATATACAAATCCAAATTAACGGTATATCTACTTTTCAAAACTATACACTCTTTTACAGATGACGACTTACACCTTTTCTTTGTGAAAAACTCCTAAACATATATAAAGTACTTGTTTAACAACTAGTCACACTTTATACATATTTTAGAACCAATGTGAAACACCAGACTTTACTAACTCTACATTATTTAGAAATTAAAAATTCCTTCAAAGTTAAAAATATCACCTCAAATACTTACCCACTACTACAAATCACATAATACACCTTCTTAATTTCTAACTTACCTTCATAGTTGGTCTGCAGATTTCAAATGTCAGAAACGCATGCAATTCTTTCTGTGACACACAGTACATGCAATTCACCGCTTTCATCAAGAATGGAACCAGTAATGGCACAATTTACCTGTTGACACACATAAATACATGTAAAGAACAAATCAGAATAGTTCCTTGATTCTTTTAGATTGCAAAGCTTCTCTTTATTGGTTATTTTTGAACTTTCCATATAAACAGTTTTTTTTAACATTGAAGTACACATACAGGTGAAAAGTTTCTAGAACATTCTACAACACGCGCAGGTTAAAAGTTCATCATTTTTTTAAACCTAACGATATTTTTTTGCAACATTTTCTTGAACATTTAACTGCAAGTGCAGGTTAAAAGTTCACCATTCAAACTATACATTCCAAATGCAATTAGCAGGTGCGGTTGAGCTGAGCACATTTTATCCTATAATATTTACTCCACGTTTAAACTACTTTTTTATTAACCAATGACACATACTTTTCCTCAAAAATAATATGCACCCTGCTTTTTAGGCAACAATGCTTTTCTTCTCCCAATCGGTTAACGTTTTCAATGGAAAAAAAAGTAGTTCCCCATCTTTAAACATATCTCTTATTCTATGAACGGACTGCATGAGCTACAGACATCTACCCATATCTTCCAGCCATACCTTCAAAATGCTTGTGTGGATCATAGGACATAGCTATGTTTTCTGGTGCAAGAGGTATGCAGAACAGAGACGTATTGACTAAGACCTAGGTTTACAAAAAGGGGAACATTAAATGGTTTGCAGAGAGTGGATTGAAGTGGCATCAATTGCTGCCTTTGGTTAAAACCTGTTTGCATCACCAACACCCTGACCTCATGATTGTGCACTGTGGTGGTAACGACCTAGGCACATTGACTGGGGTAGGTTTGGAAATGCTTATGATGGACACCTTTGGAGAATTGATGTTGCTTTTACCTCAAACTGCCTTTGTATATTCCAATATATGCCAAAGACAGAAGTGGAAATGGTCAAACCAATTTGGCATAAGATAGAAAAATCTAGGAAGAATGTCAACAAAGCTGTGTCTGCATACCTCAGAGACCATAGAATGGGGTCGATCTACAACAACAACATATGTTTTGATATGGCTCATATCTACAGAAGTGATGGAGTACACTGCACAGATGAGGGAAACCAAGTTTTTCTAAATAACCTGAAGCTGTGCATCCACACTTACATGTAGCTCCAACTAATAAACACAAGGGCTCTTTTTAGAGCCGCCTAATATTCCCAATATAGGCTCGCAGAGTAACAGCTGCAGTCCGGCTACCAGAGAAAGACCTGCGGGCTGTCAGGCAGGCTTGCAGAGTGAGAGCTGTGGCCCGTGAGCTTGGCTCGCAGAGGGACAGCTGCGAGCCATCGCTTGCAAAGGCACAGCAGCGTACTAGCTCGCAGAGGGAGAGTGTTGTAATCAAAAGTAGTTCCACTCCAAGTAGTATTTTTAGATAACTTTATTTCAGGTCAAGATGTGTGTGGGTGTCGTGGGTACGTCACCCTGTGGGTGGTGTGTTTGAGTTGATCCTTGGTGTTAGATCACTCCTTGTTACCACCTGAGTATGTGTTGTCGAGTTCACTTTTACACGTCAAGTCCCTCGTGGTCATCCCCTGTCGTTGTTCTGAGAGTGTGTGTATCTCTTTGTTGGGGGTATGTGTATGAGTTGGCTCTTAGGTTCGGAGCCTCTCTAGCATATCACTATCTTCGTGGTTGTGAGTGACATTGGTGTGTTACCTTTTTGTGCAGTGTTCCATAATTGACCCCTTGTGATTGTTGTAGGAGTGTGTTTACCTCTCAATGTTGGGGGTGTGTATGTGAGAGTACTCTATGTTTTGGTGCCTCTCTGGCCTACCAATATTTTTTCTGGTTGTGAATGGACTTAGTTTTGTCTCCCTTGTGGGATTTGGTTAGAGTTGACTATGTTTTTGAGTCACTCGTATCTACCACTTTTCTGTGGTTGGTAGGTGAATGTCGCTTCACCTTCAGCTTTTCTGTTTCTGCTGAGCATTTTATTGTGTTTTTCTCCTACCTTTCCTGCTTCTCTTACGGCATGGGTCTTTGTCCCACGTTGACTATGGGTTTTGTTGTGGTGTGTTCTCTTTTTCACCTCTTTTTGTGTGTGGTAGGGAGTGGATGTGTATAGGTGTTGTCAATTCCCTTTGTTTTGGGGCCTTATGTGTGAGAAGGTTGTTGGGGCTATGCTTCAGAGAGCTGTGGTCTGACTCACACAGGGAGAGCAACGGGCCGATGGGCCTGTTAGCAAGCACACAGCTACGAGCTAATGGGCTGGCTCGCAGAGATAGAGCTGCGGGCCCGAGAAGGTTGTTGGGGCCTTTGCTTCAGAGAGCTGTGGTCTGACTCACAGAGGGAGAGCAACGGGCCGACAGGCCAACGGGCCTGCTAGCAGACACACAGCTATGAGCTAATGGGCTGGCTCAAAGACGAAGAGCTGCGAGCTGACTGATGGTTCGCAGACAGAGACTTGCAAGCTGGTGGGCTGGCTCGTAGAGGAAGAGCTGCGATCCGACTGGCTGGCTCATTGAGGGAGAGCTGCAGCCCTCCGGCTTGCAGAGGGAGAGCTGCGGGCCGGCTCGCAGAGGAACAGCTGCAGGCAGACTGGTATAGGGAAAGGTGTGAGCCGTTAGCTTGCAAATGGATAGCTGCGGGATGGTGAAGTGGGGAGAGGGATCGTGAAGGAGGTATCTCGCAGAGAGAGAGCTGTGGTATATTTCCAGTCTTGGCTTCAGTGATACAACTGCGGGCCCGAGAACTTGCACAAGAAGAGCTGCGAGCCAACCGTTGGTTCGCAGAGGGAGAGTTGTGGGCCTGGGCTACAAGCTAATGGGCTGGCTCGCAGAGGTAGAGCTGTGGACCCGAGAAGGTTGTTGGGGGCTATGTTTCAGAGAGCTGTGGTCTGACTCGCAGATGGAGAGCAACGGGCCGACGGGCCTACTAGCAGACACACAGCTATGAGCTAATGGGCTGGCTCGCAGAGGTAGAGCTGCGGGCCCGACGGCTCGCAGATGCAGAGCTGCGAGCCGAGGGACTAGCTTCTAAAGGCATAGCTGCGAGCTGGTGATGTGGGGAGAAGGAGCGTGAAAGGGGTATCTCCCACAGACAGAGCTCCGGTATATTAAATTGCCCCCAGGACCTTTGTTTTATTTTCACTCGATGCGAGGCACAAGATGGCTGCTAACACTTCCTGGTTTGAAGTGTTAGCAGCAATCAGAGGCAAGCTCGTGTTCGGGAGTTAGGGTCTGCCAAGATATATATATATTTTTTCCTTTAATATCTCAAAAGCTACTGAACGGATTTACACCATTTCAACAAAAGTGTGCTTTCTGGACCAAAACCTTTGTCCCTGCCAAATTTGGCGTATTTCCGCTCAGCAGTTTGACCTGTAGCCTTGTCTAAAGTTTCCATTGGAAATTGCATGGAGAAAACACGTTTTGCGACCCCCCCTTTTTTCTCATCCCCTCTTGACGAATCATCCACAAACTTTCAAGATAGGAGCTGATCTGAAAAGAGGAATGTTTTGGAAAATTTCACCAAAGTTATAAGCACATCAAAAAATGCTTTTCTTATGGAAACTAGGTTCTAACTATAACTATCTACTGTCGACCGCCAGTAGATAATATATATATGTATGTATATATATATTTTTTTATTTATTTATGTTTGCTATACCCAAACTAAACTACACAAACATTGGTCACATAACTCACATTTATACTTACGCACCACCTTAAAATTCATGAAACTCATGCATCTCTGTACACTGTTGTCTCACCTCACTCTCCACACTACATCAAGTATAACTTGCTCCTTCTCTATGCACTTCCTATACCCTTGCATAATACAGAATTTAGAGCATGTGAAATGATTGCATTAGTAACAACCCCTTATGGCATCTGAAGGTATATAATCTGGCGGAACTTAGTTCATGGTACAGTGGTGAGTTATGGTTAATGTAGTGTAGTGAGTGAGGTGGGAAGACTGTGTACGTAGGTGCACAAGTTATACGAATTCAAGGCGGTGGTTAGAATAAAAGTGATAAGTATTACATGTTAATTTTAAAGTGGTGCATAAATGATAATTAAAAAATGTAACTATAACTTTAGAATGTCTAATGTTTGTGCAGATTAAGTTGGGTTTGTATAGCATACATGAATGAAGTTTTCCTAACTATAATTTAGCTTTCACCTTTGATTTTGTGTGAATTTCAGTGGTTTTTCTAATTTTATTAACACAGTTGGAATATTATTCCAGTTTAGTTTTGGGGACTTGAGTGTTATTAAGTGCAATGAGGTACAATACACTGGAGGAGACTGTTGTAAAGTCTACTATGGTACAGTATACTGTGGTATAGATAAGTGGAGTAAAGTGGAATCAGGTATTCCAGAATGGCGTACACTGGAGTGGTGTCAAGCAAATTAACATACAGTACAGTGCTGTATATTGGAGGGGTATAGAGTGAAGTGGCATACATTACAGTGGTATACAGGGGGAAACCATGGAGTGGAGGGAGGTAAAGTAGATTTATGAGTCTATTTGCGTCCACTGTACTGGGGTACAGTAAATCAATCAATCAAACTGGCCCACCAGGTACCTCCAGTATGCGCCAGGGAGCTGTGTTGCAGAAAGGTGTTCAGAGGCCAGGCCCCTTTTTACACCACTCTGCAACGCAGCTCTGTGGCGCTAACTGGAGGTACCTGGTGGGCTAGTTGGCCCCCAGGGACCATCAAGACTCAAAGGGAATTAATCCCCCAATTAAAATGCACCAGAGGGTGTGTTTGCACAATGGTGAAGGGAGGGGGCGGGGCCTGACATAGCAAGTGTGCAAACCCACCCCTGGCACATTGTAAATTGGGGATTAAGCCCCCTTCAATCCTGAGGGTCCCTGGGGGCAAACTAGCCCACCAGGTACCTCCAATATGCAGCAGTGAACTGCTGCAGAGAGGTGTTGAGAGGCCACGCCCCTTTTTACACCTCGTTGCAAAGCAGCTCTAAGGCGCTTAAAGGAGGTAGCTGCTGGGCTAGTTGCCCCCCAGGGACCCTCAGGACTCAAGGGGATTTAATGCCCCAATTTACAATGCTCCAGGGGGCACATTTGCACAGTCGTGCAGGCAGAGGGCATGGTCTGATGTGACAAGTGTGCAAACAAGCCCAGTGTCGCGTTTTAAGTTTGGGGATTAAGGCCCCTTGAATCCTGAGGGTCCTTGGGGGGCAAATAGCCCACCAGGTACCTCCAGTATGAGTCAGGGAGCTGCGTTGCAGAGAGGTGTCCAGAGGCCATGCCCCTTTTTACACCTCTCTGCAACGCAGCTCTGTGGTACTTACTGGAGGTACCTGGTGGGCTAGTTGGCCCCCAGGGACCATCAGGACTCAAGGGGAATTAATCCCCCTACTTAAAACGTGCCATGGTGTGCGTTTGCACAGTGGTGAAGGGAAGGGGTGGGGCCTGACATAGCAAGTGTGCAAACGCACCCACTGGCACATTGTAAATTGGGGGATTAAGTCCCCTTCAATCCTGAGGGTCCCTGGGGACGAACTAGCCCACCAGGTACTTCCAGTATGCACCAGGGAGCTGCGTTGCAGAGAGGTGTTCAGAGGCCACGCCTCTTTTTACACCTCTCTGCAACACAGCTCTGTAGTGCTTACTGGAGGTAGCTGGTGGGATAGTTGGCTCCTAGGGACCGTCAGGACGCAAGGGGATTTAATCCCCCATTTACAACGCTCCAGGGGGCACATTTGCACCGTGGTGCAGGGAGGGGGCGTAGCCTGATGTGACAAGTGTGGCGTGTTTTAAGTTGGGGGATTAAGTCCCCTTGAATCCTGGGAGTCCCTGGGGGCCAACTAGCCCACCAGTTACATCCAGTAAGCGTCACAGAGTTGTGTTGCAGAGAGGTGTAAAAATGTGCGTGGCCTCAGACCACCTTTCTGCAGCGCAGCTCTGTGGTGCTTACTGGAGGTACCTGGTGGGCTAGTTGGCCCCCAGGGACCCTCAGGATTCAAGGGGAATTAATCCCCTTAATTAAAACCCGCCAGGGGATGCGTTTGCACAGTGATGAAGGGAGGGGCGGGACCTGATATGACATGTGTGTACTTATGCAATCACTTCGCCAAATCCCAAACACTAAATTCACCATGCAGTCTCCTTGCAGCACTCTAATCATCCAGTCACTACCCATGCACTCATGCAATGACTCATGCACTAACTCATGCACTGCTACAATACCCTGAGCAGTAACCATGCAGTCCAGCCATAGCCTTGTCAAAACCCATGCACTCCTCCAATCACCCAGCGAGCACCATGTACTTATCCAATCACTCCGCCAAAACCCAGGCACTTATAAATTCACCATGCTCTGTCCTTGCAGTACTCTAATCTTCCAGTCAGTACCCATGTACTCATGGAATGACCCAGGCACAAACACATGCACTGCTACAATCCCCTGTGCACTACCCATGCAGACCTCTCACCACCTACACAGTAGTGATTCAATCCTCCAATTATACTGGTTGTACCCATGCACTCCAGAAATCCCTCTGTCACCACCCATGCACTCCTCAAATCAGCCATCCAGCATCATGAACTTATCCAATCACTCCGCCAGAACCCAAGCAGTTATAAAATCACCATGCACTGTCCTTGCAGCACTCTAATCATCCAGTCACTATCCATTTACTCATGCAATGACCCAGGCACTAACTCACGGCAAATACAAAGGAGGTCATGCTAATTACAGGGGTACCCCAACAAATAGTGTTCCCTAGTGTATGTAGGTGTTTTTACTGTATTCTAAGTGTCTTTTAGAAAAGTACTGGCTCAGGTCCTGGTTAGTCAGAGTCAGTTACCACCAGTACCCGTCACTAAAACGTTGGGGGCACAGGAGGACTTTCTGCTCCTCTGTTGGATCTTTCTGCACATCTCTTGCTTCTTCCTGCAGTTTTCTTCGTCTTTCTGGAATTCTGTTGCCTCTTTCTACATTTGTCTTGCTTCTTTCTGCGCTTTTCTTCCTCTTTCTTCACATGTCCTAACTTTGTAGGTATAGTTAGAAATTAGCATTTAAAAAAACATTGAAATGCACTGAAAAAAACATAGGTTTCAGGCATATTATAGTTAGAAATTAGCATTTAAAAAACCATTGAAATTCACGGAAAAAACCATAGGTTTCAGGCACGTTATAGTTAGTTGGACATTTCACTCGTACAAAACCATAGAAATTCCCCTGTTATAGTTAGTTCAGCTAACTATAACTCGCGCCCCTGCAATGCACTGCTGATGACGTCACATATTACATCATTCATGACATGGTCAGTGACATCACTGATGACATCACAAGCGAGTTATAGTTGGCTGAACCAACTATAACGGGGGAATTTCTATGGTTTTGTACGAGTGAAATGTCCAACTATATAACGTCTCTGAAACCTATGTTTTTTCAGTGAATATATATATATATATATAAAGGTTATAGGGATATTATAATTAGGCTCAGATTGCCCCCATACAAAACCATAGAAGTTCAGCAGTAATAGTTACCTGAGCTGACTATAATTTATGCCCCAACAATGCACTGCTAATGACTTCACATATTACATCACTCATGACATAGTCAGTGACATCACTAATATCATCTCATGTGACATCACTGGTGACATCATCCAGTGCTTGTGAGGGTTTTCTAAAACTTTAAGTGTGTTAAACATATATACTAAGGTACTTCAAAAGTTAAATTAGTATACTTAGTGTACTACTAATGAGTCATTCTATTTCTAACATATATTATGTGAGTGGTTGTGTGACTGTGGGTATGTGAGTGGCTGTATGGGTGAATATGTGGGTATGCGAGTAGCTGTATTGGTGAATAAATGGGTGTTTGAGTAGCTGCATGAGTGAGTGAGTGGCTGTGTGAGCAACTGTATTGGTGAGTGGGTGGCTGTATGGGTGAGTGTTTGAGTGGCTGAATGGGTGACTGAGTGGATGTGAGAGTAGCTATATGAGTGAGTGGCTGGGTGTATAATTGGCTGAATGGATGGTTGAGTGGCTGTGTTGAAAGGCTATTTGGGTGAGTGAGTGTGTGTGAGTGGTTGTATGGGTCAATAAATGGGTGAGTGAATAGCTGTATGGTGAGTGAGTGGATTTTTGAGTGACTGTATTGGTGAGTGTGTGACTGTGTGAGTACCTGTATAGGTGAATGAGTGGCTGTGTGAGTGGCTGTATGGGTCTGTGAATGGGTAAATGATGATTGTATTGGTGTGTGAGTAGGTGTATGAGAAGTTGTATGGGAATGTGAGTATATCTGTTGATGATGTCAACAGTGATGTCATCAATTATGTCTTTTGAGTTGTCATCAGTAATGTCATCAGTGATGTCACTTAACATGTGATCAGCAGTGCTATGAAAGATCGTAAGTTATAGTTAGCTCAGCTAGTTATCATGCCTGGGTAGAAAACTCTGCTTGCAGAGGTTGCAATGTTTTTCTCACTCCGCGCAAAGCGCGGAGTTCCCAAAAACTCCACATAGCAGTGCGGAGCGGAGTTTTTACTCTCTCATGGCTCACCAATGTTAAGTTGGTGAGCAAGGAATATCCCATGGTAGAACACCTCCTGGCAAGATTTCTCAATGTGGGTGGCTGCAGCAGGTTGCTATCACTCGCATTGAGAAACCTACTGCTCTTGTTGAGAAAGCTGCCCTCGAGTAGAACAGATGCTTGAGTGGCAGAAAGAAGGTGCACCCTCACGTGCTGTGCATTGTGCCATTTGCACTGATTTTACAGTGCGCGACAAACTCCAGACACTAAAAAAAAGCACAAGCGGCGCTACTTACTTCACTCTGCTTGTGGAACTCCGCAGAGTGCAGTGGAGGTTTTCTGGAAGTTTGCAGAATTCTGCGTAGCAGAACTCCATGAACCCCTCCCAGGTCTAGTAACTATAACTGCACATGCTGAATTTCTTTGGTTTTGGAAATGTGCAATCTAAGAATTTTAATGCCATTTCCTAACAATAATGTCATATAATCTTTGATTTTTTTAGTTAATTTCAAAGGTTTTTTTAAATGTATTTTTCTTAACTATAATGTCCCTGTACCCTTTGTTTTTAACAGTGAATTTCTATGTTTTAATGGATTTCCTGACTATATCATTACTGTGATATTTGGATTTTGAGTGAATTTCAAACTTTTTTTAAATTGTATTTCCTAACTGTAACCTGCATCTTTTGAGATTTGGTGTGTGAGTGGCTGTATAGGTGAGTGAGTGTATCAGTGGCTGTATGGGTCTGTCAGTGGGTGTTTGAGTGGCTCTATGCGTGTGTGAGTGGTTTTTGGGTGTGTGAGAAAGTCATCCTTTTTGCCCTGATTGCCTCCCTTTTTTATTGATACTGGTGGTAACCGACTCTGACTGTGACTGATTATGAGGTATGTGGTAATTACGTTTAACTACAATTGGTACTGACAGCCTAGCGGTAAGTCCCTAGTATATAATAGGGCATGTAGCTTTAAGGGCCCATAAGACTTAATGCACTACTGTGTTGCCTGCTGTCACGTTAAAGGCTGCCTTTACATTAAATTCATATGCAAACTTGACTTTGGATTTTAGGGTACTTCCAAAGTCTCAAACTTCCTTTTTTTACATATAAACCACCTCTAAGTTTTCCCCTATGTGGCCTAGGGGTAGGGTGCCTTGTAAACCATAATCAGGGACATTATAAAAGATGTTTAATAAATCCTAGTGAGGGAAAAACTGCCAATGTTGTTTTTTCCCCATGGTAGAAAACTAGCTCCATCGGCATATTGTATTGAAGTATAAATATTGACACGAGAGAGCTAGAAATCCAACAACTTGCCACTGTTAGATTTATGATAACTATTACAGAAAATAAGTTATAGAACTTTATTTTCTTTAAGCCAAATTCCAGCCTTCCAGCTGTCCTCTCCTGATTAGGCAGCCTTGGCCACGCTGAGACAAGCTGTCTTAATTAAGTGTGAATTGGCCTGCTGGAGAGACAAAGGATTTCCTGTGAGTGGAGAATTGCGGCTATAAAAGGCAGGATAGGCGTGGAGTAGCCAAACCAAACTGGTTGTCAAAGGGAGAATGACACTTTAGGACAACACAGGCTCAGCACAACTTTCTGCAGCCACAACCAGACAGTGGCCCCGGTAATCAGATTAATGAAGGGGCTGGAAGGGAAGTGTTGGAAAATCTTAGCCACACCAGTGGGTTGAATTACTCAGATCTGACACTCCAGGATAAAATCTCTTGATTTTGGATTTTGGAAGAATTGTACTTTATGGGACAAGAATATGCCACACTTTTGAGGAAGTAGTCATACCTGTATGTGGCACCCTGCATGCCATTGGTCAGAGGTGCCCCCCCGTTTGACACCCAGGAACACTAAATAAATATGAAAGGTTTGCCAAGCAACTCATATCTGCTGCCTGAAATAACAAGGAGAAGAAGAACTGGCCTGATCAGTACCCAAAGAACTGCACTTTGTAGGACTGCACATGCTGCACAATCTGGTAGTTCATCCCTAGGGACTTTGCCTGGCTTCACAAGGATTAAGGAGTGGACTCCCTGAAAGCTACAGGTTATCAGAACACACTAACATCATCTTCATCAAGAAGTCCCCATCCTGTAATGCATCCTGGAGTGCATCCAGTGGACTTTTAAGGTTTTGGCCAGGTGCATTGCGGGGAAATGTTGTCCCAACCAAGGACCATCTCAGAGATGCTAGACCTTTAGATTGGTGTTTTGGACACTTTGAGCCCACAAGAGGAACTTCAGGAAGATGTTTCAGAGGTTTGGAGCAACTTTCTCAAAAAGCTCCATAAATTGACCAGTTGCATTGTGGAAGTTGCAGTCTCAGGCCCCAAAAGGCAAATCAGAACATCTGAACTAGGCCTGGGCATAAAACTCTGCGCTGCACATGGAATTTGTGGAATTCGGGAACTCTGCATTCCACGTAGAATGTGGAGTTCCAGATAAATTCCACATTCGGCCTCATAGATGAATTTATTTTCAGTGGGTACACCTGAGCTGGATTTTGTTCTCATGAGTGCCAGTGAGATTTGCCCGCCGGACGCATCAGTGAGACTTGCCAGCTGCCTGCAAGCACCAGCGAGGCTTTCCAACCACCAACGATCACTTGCTGGCAGGCTTGCCAGCTGCTTGTGTAGCTTTAGTCCATGCCTGCGACATTTGGCACCTTTTTTGTGAAGACAGTGAGCGCAAGAGAGGGCCAGAGACTGGGTCTGCATCCAGCTGCATCCTCGAGCAGATTTTCTCCTTGAGTGCTGTTCATGCGCGATTTTGACATGAGAATGCAAGTTGAATCACCTAACATCAAAAACGTAGCGCGAATGGGTGTGTTGAGGAAGACAGCCCTCTTGCAACATTTTGTGGAATCTTGCAGAGTTTTGGGGCCATTCTGTGGAATTCCATGTAGCAGATCTACACAAGCTCCACCAAGGTCTAATCTGAACCCTTGGTTTGTGCTGCGGACCACTTTCCTGCATTAAGAAACACAAAACTTCTGGAATAGTACAAGTGTTACCTCGTGGGTGACCTGAACTCATGGTCCCGCCTGACCTTTTTTAACCCTTTTAGCGCTATTTTCTTCTAAGTGCTAGTTTTACTTTTAATCTTTCAAAATTCATATATCTGGTTCCCTACATTGGAATGTTGTGGTTTTGTTGTCATTTGAATCATAAAAAGGTTCCTACTTTTATAAATAGTGTTGGATTTTTATTGTAGGTTGCGTTTTATTTTACTTTCACTGGTGTTTTTAAATGCTTTACACACTTGTCTCCGAAGTTAAGCCTGCCTGCTAGTTACCAGCTACCAAAGGTTGGGCAAGGGAATATATTGGCCTTATAACTAGTGGTAGGTCCCTACATATCAATACTAATAAGCCACGTGCCAAAAGTGTGTGAGTGGGTGTGTGAGTGGCTGTATGGGTCTGCAAGTGGGTGAGAGTGTCTATGTGGGTATGTGAGTAGGTGTATGAATAGCTATATGGCTGTGTGAGTCGGTATGTGAGTTGCTGTGTGGGTCTATGAGTGTGTGTGTGAGTGGCTGAATGGATGCATGAGTGGGTGAATGAGAAGTGGTGTGGGTCTGTGAGTGGGTATGTGAGTGTTTTAGCGAGTCTCTGAGTGGGTATGTGAGTGTCTCAGTGGGTGCGTGACTGTCTGACTGGGTCTGTGAGTGGGTATAAAAATGTCTCAGTGTCTGTCAGTAGGTGTGTGAGTGTCTGTGTGTGCCTCTGAGTGGGTGCAAGAGTGTCTCAGTGGATCAGTCAATGGGTGTGAGAGTGTCTGAGTAGGTCTGTGAGTAGATGTGAGAGTGTCTGAGTAGGTCTGTGAGTGGGTATGAGAGTGTCTGAGTAAGTCTGTGAGTGGGTCTGTGAGTGTCTGAGTGAGTCTGTGAGTGGATGTGAGTGTCTGAATGAGTCTGTGAGTGGGCATCTGAGTGGGTCTGTGAGTGGGCGTCAGCGTGTCTGAGTAGGTCTGTCAGTAGGTGTGAGAGTGTCTGAGTGGGTGCATTAGTATCAGAGCGAGCATGTGAGAGCATGTTTTTTAGTTTTTAGGCCAAATTTGTGAATCCACCATGGAGGTACATGGGGGCAGCGCTGAGCGTTGCAGCAGATTTGCAAACCCTTGTACATGGAAAAAAAAGTCCAACATTTTCTTGCCCATCACAGGTCCCTAACAGATCCCTATATTGCACCCATGGGATCAGGGTATGTCTACCCTGACCCCTTCTACTACATTTCATCTCAATTTGTTTTAGCCAAAGATCGTCCCCGATGTTTAAAATGCCAGTCACAACTTTATACTCAAGCTGTGGCCAGCCAATCACTGCACTGCTTTTGGTGCCTGGATTTGCAAAGTGCTGCAATGGATTTGCAATGAAGTCATGTCTCTAGATATCTATATTTCTTTTTCCTTTAATAACTTTAAAACTTCTGAATGGTTTTGGTACCAAATCACAAAAATGATTGCTTTTGGACCAAGAGCTAGCTTTCTGTTAAATGTGGTGTAATTCAAATCAGCTGTTCACGCTGTAGTCGTGGCTCACTATGGAAACTAACATGGTAACACACTTTTTTGACCCCCCCCCTTTTTCGGCCCCTGCTTGATAGAGCACCCTAGAACTTTCCATGCACAACTACACTAAGTGGGGCACTTGTCTGGACAAATTTTGTGAGGATTCGTGAAATGGTACTTAAATTATAAGCAAGTCAAAAAACGCTCTTCCTGTGAAAACTAGGGGCCTTATTACGATGGTGGTCGGTCAGACCACCGACTGCCATCCTATCAGGCCGGAGACCGTTCGACAATAAGTCGGTGGTCCCGCCCACCCAAATATAATGAGACTGGAAGGACAGAGGTCAATAATTGCTTTTTACCACTGCGACATGTGCTGCAGCCCAGGAAAAGCTGCAGTGGTAAAAAGCACTTTGTACACATCCATGCACCGTTGAAAGGCCCCATGTGGTGCCTGGCACAAAGGGCATGGCTGTGTGGGGGGGCACCACATGCGCCCACAGCCACTTAGCTGTGGGCCACAAGGGACAGGCACCCTGCTTGATTCACCCAAAGTCTGTTTCCGTCTACCTTTTAATGGCAATCAGCCTGTCATGAAAAGGCTGTTTAAAGGGACATCCTCATCCCTAAGCAGGCACCACCACAGGCACCACCTCCATTGTAGGGATAGTAGTATTCCAAACGTTGCCCCAACGGTATCTTGGATCCTGTCAGAGATGGTGGTCTTTCCCCTGATCTCTGCGCTCCGACCGCCGTTATTGCAATCTGGCAGTCTGACCAATGGCCTGGATGTTTGACAGCCTGTCGATGGTGGTCCGTCCACCATTGTAATGAGGCCCAGGTTCTAACTATAAATACCTATTGGCATACACCAGTAGGTAATAGAGAGAGCGACTCAGAGATAGATATTGAGATATTTTCATATCGCTTGGTTCAGGGGACATTTATAAACTCAAATGTCACCTGAAACCCTTGATGGTAATAAGGTGCATATATATTTATTATATACATTTCAGGCTGGTTTAGATGGTATTTTACCAATCCAAAGCTGTAATACTGGCCCTGGAGTGGTGAAAATGTCTTTGGTCATTTTAATATATATCTATATATATCTATATATATATATATATATATATACATATCTATATTATCTACTGGCGGTCGCCAGTAGATAGTTATAGTTAGGACCGTGTGTCCATAGGAAATCTGAAAATTCTATTTTGAATAACTTTGGCGCTGGTTGACGAATCCTCGCGAATTTTTCAAAATAGGTGGGGCGCTCCGCTCCGCTCTTACCCTGAAAGTCTCGGGGTGATTAGTCAAGCGGGGGCCGAGAAAAAAGGGGGGTCCCAAAACGCGTTTTCCCCATGCATTTTTCCATAGGACCTTTAGTCGAAGGTACAGCCCGAACGGCTGAACAGAATTACATGAAATTTGGCAGAGAGGTAGCCATAAGGTCAAGGAAGTGCCTTTTGAAGGTCACGTGTAAATCTGTTCAGTATTTCCTGAGAAAATAGCATTTAAAACCATATCAATATCTATACGCACGCACCGTGCGCGCACTGTGCGCGCATCCTGCCGTGCGCGAGCGCAATTCTGATTGGTTGTTAGATGTCAGTAAACATTCGAATCGGTCGAAATCAGGAAGTGGCGGCCGCCATTTTGTCTCTCGCAGTCTGAGGCAGTGAAAAACAAAGGTGGAGAACGTGAAAAGGGGGCAGGGTGGACCGTTCCTGACCCCCTAGCCTTTGTCAGGGGGTCACTGAAGGACCCCCATGGGTGAAAAAACATTTATTTTTTTGTCAAAAATGCGCGGGGTGCGCGCACGGAGCGCGCACGACGTGCGCACGGCACGCACAACGCTTAGTGGGCGCTCGGTGCGCGAAGCGCACGGTGCGCGCACGGTGCGCGCACGGTGAAAAACCTGAAATAAAAAAATTATTAAGAAATACATACCTTAGCATTTTAAAAAATTTACAAATTCACTTAAAAAACCATAGGTTTCACACACGTTATAGTTAGGAATTAGCATTTAAAAAACCTTGCAAATTCACTTAAAAAACCATAGGTTTCACACATGTTATAGTTAGCTGGACATTTCCCTCATAAAAAACCAATGAAATTCCCCCGTTATGACGTCAGATATTACATCACTGATTACATATGTGTCTTTCTGAAAAATAAATATTTGTAATATATGTATAGCTAAAGATTAATGGAAGAAGACATGGGTAAATAGGTGTCTAAATACAGTGATGTAATATCTGACGTCATCAGCAGAGGATTGCGGTCGCGTGAGTTATAGTTGCCTGCACTAACTATAACGGGGGAATTTCATTGGTTTTTTATCAGTAAAATTTCCGCTAACTATAACATGTGTGAAACCTATGGTTTTTTCAGTGAATTTGCATGGTTTTTTAAATGCTAATTCCTAACTATAACGTGTGTGAAACCTATGGTTTTTTCAGTGAATATAAACAGTAGACCTCATCCTCCTTGGCCTCTCAGCAGCTTTCGACATAATCTACCACCGCACCCTAACACGCAGACTCCACGACGCCGGGATCGGGACAAGGCCCTCGACTGGATCCACTATTTCCTCTCCGACAGAATGCAGCAGGTCAGACTCTCTCCTTTCCTCTCTGACTCTATTCCAACCATCTGCAGAGTACTCTAGAGGTCCTCCCTCAGCCCCACGCTCTTCAACGTCTATATGGCTCCGCTCATCCCCATCATCAGAACCCACGGACTCAACATTGTTTCATACGCAGACGACACCCAACTCATCCTCTACCAATCCAACGAACCCAATGCAGCCAAAAACAACTTTCAAGAAGGCATGGAAGCTGTCACCAAATGGAAGAAAAGCAACTGCCTACAACTCAACACTGACAAAACAGAAGTACTCATCATGGGCCCATACCCCGATGCCTGGAACGACACCTGGTGGCCCCCCGCCCTTGGAAGCCCACCCACCCCCACGGACCACGCAAGTAACCTTGGAATCATCCTGGACTCTGAGCTCAAAATGCACCGCCAGATCAACTCAGTTGCATCCTCCTGCTTCCACACCCTCCACCTCCTACGTAAGACCTTCAAATGGATCCCCCTCGAGCACAGAAAGACCATCACTCCCACCCTCATCACCAGCAGACACAACTACGGCAATGCACTCTACGCCGGAATAAACAGAAACCTCACCCGCAAGCTATGAAACATCCAGAATGCCGCCGCAAGACAGGTCCTCAACCTGCCAAGACACTGCCATATCTCTCAGCACCAGTGCACACTCCACTGGCTCGAGGCTAGAATCACCTTCAAGATTCTCACGCACGCAAACAACGCCCCCCACAACACCAGACCAGCATACCTGAACAGCTGACTGAAATTCAACGCACCCCAAAGGACCCTACGATCAGCCCAGCTTTCCTACGCTGTGGTCCTCCACGCCAGAAAGACCAGATCGGTAAGCTGCTCCTTCTCCTTCCTTGTGGCCAGAGCCTGGAACGCCCTACCCCTCCACCTCAGACAGACAACATCACTCCCCATCTTCATGAGAAACCTCAAAATTTGGCTCTTCGACAGATTCTCTCCTTGATTGACTGGAACCTGCACCTCCCCTCCTCCCCAGCACCTTGAGACTCTTACGGGTGAGTAGTCAGCACTTAACAAACACGTGATTGATTTGATTAATTGATTATCATCCATCAAATCAATGTTATACTTCATTCTGTATTTTTTCAGATTCTCTAATTTATTTATATGTTTTAACACCATTTCATAGACTGAATACATTTTGTTTTCCAAATACAAACTTGTTCAAAATTCTGATTTTCTTTGTAGTTCCTAGATTTATTCTTTCTTCTCTAAATGCACATGGTGAGTTAAGATTCCAAACAAAATGGGAATCCAGCTGTTATGCGGATACTACCCCTCCACTGGAGAAAACAAAAGTGTCATTGTACAAGAAAACTTTTGTTTTCTCCAATGGAGGGTAAGTATCCTCATAACAGCTGGGTTCTCATTTTGAGTTGCTAATTTATTTGGAGGACGAACCTAGCAGATCCTCTCACTCCCTGTTTCTTGATAAATAAAGATTCCAAACAACACATTTATGTTATAGTATGGAATATCAAGTAGGAAATATTATTATACCTTAGTATTGTTGTCAATATATCAGGGTCAAAAAGGTCAAAAGGCAAATCCATATACAGAAGTATGGATATACTATGCTTAACTTCATATCTCCATACATTAAAGGTACGTGTATCATCAAGGTACATATTTGTGGAGTTAGGTATGTACAAATCTATACCATACTTATTATCTGATGATATTTATTTCATCGAAATAATGGCTACAATATTAAGTTGTAAAATTTCCCCCACCCATATTTAAGGTCCCACACCAAAACGCGAAGATTGGATTCAAAAATAGTTTCCTTTCTTTTGCATGATAACCTCATTAATTTCAATTTCCGTATATAACTATACAAAATCAATCTTGACATCAGACATATTTATTCTTTCTTTTGGATGAAAGGTTAATCCTCTTTCGAGGATGACCAGCTAATCTGAAGCCATTATAATTTGTTATGAATGCATCACTTTATTTTTCCCTTTTTTATCTTCCCCAGAGCTTTTCTCGAAATTATTTTTTCTTAACTTTGTATGGCTTCCTCTCCCTCTATGGGTTCTCCTCTTCCTCTTCTCCTGTTCCCCAGAGCAATCCTTTGCTTCAATTGGTTATTGAGATGAAGTAGCCTCCTTTTATTCTAAAAAGTTAATTTTCTTTTGGACCCACCACATGTTCTTTCTCCATCAGATGAATCTATTCCCTGCCTCTCCCAAGACTCGACCATCATCAAGACCAACTTTTACAACTGCATGACAGATATCGCCAACTGGATGAAGGAGAACTGCCTGATGCTGCTGAACACCGACAAGACAGAGGTACTGATCTTCTGGAAGAAAAGTCTGCCCATGAGGTAGACCTACTCCTACACCTACTGGCCATGCTAGGAACCTAGGCATCGTTCTAGACAAGTTAATCATTACGTCTCAGGTCAACTCCATCTCCTTCTCCTGCTTCCTAATCCTCCACATGTTTAGTAAGATATTCAAATGGTTATTCTCTCTATGCAGGGATCACAGCTCACCTCTGACAATGACTACAGACTATACAGAACACTGCAGCCAGACTCATCCTGGATCTTCCTAGATGAACCCACATCACTCATTACCTCAGTGAACTCCACTGGCTCCCTGTACAGAAAAGATGCCATTTCAAGCTACTGACTCATGCATACAAGGCCCTACTCAAATGTGGATCCACATACTTGAACCACCACCTGAACTTCCATCAGCCGACCAGACACCTCTGCTTCCCTTTCACTAACCCTATCTGTAAGAAAGTGGGTTTCTGTTGCAGTAACCCCCCCCCCCTTTTTTGCCTAATAGCTGATGCACTTTTCCTTGTTGTGCCCTGGGCTCCTGCCAATCAGGTGCCCAGGGCCTGTGTTCCTTCCCTAAAAACGGCCTTACAGCCAAAACCCAAATTGACAAACCCTGGCCACATGGCAGCCCCTGGTAAATGGTACCCTAGGTACCCAGGGCCTTGTGACCAGGGAAGGCCTCTAAGGGCTGCAGCACTCATTGTGCCACCCTTAGAGGCCCTGTACCCTAACACACACACACACACACTGCTCTTCCAGGCTGAGTGTCTGGATACAAGACAAAACAGAGAGTCGACATGGCACACATCCCTGTGTGCCATGCCCACAACCTACACTGCCCTGGCATACATCAGCCACCCCTCTAGCTGGGTGCCTTATGCCAGTGGTGTGGACACAGAGGAAGGAGCCCTGTGCCCCTACAGTACCCAGGTCCATTCCTGGGTCCTGTAAGTGCAGTGCTGCCAGCTAAGAGAATATGGGGCTGGGAGCTTGTCAAACACGAACTCCACAGCACCATAATGGCAGCACTGAAGACTGAGAAGTTTGGTATCAAACTGCTCAGCACATTAAATCCACACTGATGCCAGTGTGTGATTTAATGTACAAAGCACCACAGAGGGCATCTTAGAGAGGCCCCCTGAATCCTAAACCTACAATCCACGTCTTTTCTGAGGCTGCCTAGGCTGCCACACAGCAGACATGTTGCTGGACCCCTGGGTAGGAGAGCCCCTGCTCTCCTGGGCCTGCAACAATGCACATCCTGGGCGAGGTGCTAAATCTTCTCCCCCAGGATGGGCAGGGGGAAGCTTCAAAGGCATTCCGCCTCTGTGAGCTTCCCCAGGCCACTGCAACCCCCCACTCTGGCGGGAAGCTTGGCCGGAAACCCCAAATAAGGACAGGGGATGTGCCAGCCTGCCAACCCCACCCCTCAGATGGGGGAGGCGAGGTGAAGCACATCTCCGGGCTCTCGCCATCTTGAAGATGGGAAGCCCTGCCCAATCAGGACTAGGCTCCTGCCCCCCACCCACAGGAGAGAGGCAGGATAGGGGGTGTACCCACCCCAGGACAGGGACCCATTGGCCCCTGCCCTTCACCTACCAGTAACGCCCCTAAATCTAGTATTTAGGGGCACCCTGAACCTTCCTTCCCCAGATCCCAGATTCGAAACTACAAGAAGAGCAAGAAGAACAAAGACCTGCCCTGCAGCTGCTAAAAAGAGGAAGACACCAACTTCTTTGGCCCCAGCCCTACCGGCCTGTCGACCCTCGAACCTGCTCCTGCTCCAGCACGGCATCTCTTGTGGCCAGCAACCTCAGAAACCCCGGAGGACCTGGCTACCTTTGAACTCTGATTCCCTGGGACTCCCATGAGTAGAGGCTCTACTCAGAACCTACCTTTCACCCCTGGCAGCAGCCCGGAACCGCGATCCCAGCCCACTCTGCACCAGCCAAGCCTGGCTGGTGCCGGAGTGAACTAAACCCACGAGGACGACCCCACAGCGACTGTGACCCCGAGTCCGGCACCCAAGGACCCCCCTCGACAATCCTGAAGAAGCCTGCAGCCTCAGAACAGTGTGCCACCCCAACCGCGATCAACAGAGGGTACGATTTTCCGACACCAAAAGGCACCCCTGCACCCGGCGCCCCACGGCCCTCTGTGTCCAATCCCGTAGTACCTACCTATCCTCCAACTACCCAACTTACCTCTCAAAGTGGTGGTGGCACCTGAAGAGTCCTCGTCCCTCATAGGATAACATTGGGCCTAACTCTCTCTGCACCCGGCCGCCCTAGAGTCGCTGAGGGTGAACCAACTGTACCTACCTGACCCTGGGAGACCCCTGAGTCTGTGCCCAGAACCTCAACTCTGCCAGTCGAGTACTTACCCTTAAACCGCAAACTCTATTTTTCTCATAGGGTAACATTGACTGGCTTTTTCCTGAAATTTCTTCTAAGTGTGGACTTTTCAAATCTTCAAATATTCACCAAAAATCAGCTGAGTGACAAAAACGAATTTAGTCACCTGCTCTTAGGTGAGCTCCCAGTGCTGGATCTTGGTCCCCAGCACTGACTCTGAAAAGTACCCACAACTATACTTACCTTTAACTCATTTTTCTTCCATAGGAAACCATTGACTGTTTTTTCTGTGAAATTTCTTCTAAGTGTCGATTTCTGCAATCTTTAGTTAATATTTTTCAAAAATCGTATAATATCTGAAAACGTAATTACTTACCTGTTTTGGATAAAGGTCCCTGTACTGAGTCTAGGCACCCAGTACTGGATTACAAAAGTAATGCGAACATACTGTACCTATAACCTGAATTTTCTTCCATAGGGAATCATAGACTGTTTTCTCTGAAATATTTTCTAAGTGTCAACTTTTAAAATAGCTAAATATTGTTTAAAAATCAATACAGTACTTAAGTCGACTTTTATCACTTGATTCTGAATACTGACCCAGGACTGAATCTAGGATCCAGTCCTGGAATTCCAAAAGTAATCTAAAAAGTAATCTGTTACAAATAACTTGAATTTATCATTGAGCTCAATGCATTGTTGTGTTTAAAAATAGAGTTGCTATTGCAACCACTTGTAACTGTTTACAAAAGCCAATTGCATATTGCAAAAGTATTTATCTGAAAAGTCTCATGCTGAGAAAGTATATTTTAAATCCAAGTGTTGGTTCTAAAATAAAACAAACATATAATTTTTGTATATATAAAACATTGGCCTAGAGTTCAGTTATTGAGTGTGTGAAACTATTTGCTGACTGAGTGTGTACAACAAATGCTTTACACTGTCCTCTGGTACTGCCTTACTGCTCGACCAAGCTACCACTTTAGAGAGTAAGGTTATATCTAACTTTAACCTCTGTCAAACCCTGTGGGACTGTGGACTCTGTACACCCTGTACCTATTAGGGAACAGTATATACAGAGCCACTTTCTCACACTATCATCCATAGCTAAAGTAGCAGATGCGGAAGTCACTCCTTCTCCTACCGAGCAGTAAAGACATGGAGCGAGCTACCCTTTCAACTCCAGACCTCCCCATCTCTTCCAGAATTACCAAAAACCCTGACGACATGGCTATCCAGCTAATCAACTGGATCCTGCCAGCACCTTGATACCCTCATGGGTGACTGTAGGACTTGGCCCTTTTTGGCTAAAGTCCCTAAACTTTTTGCTTTCCCCCTAGACCTTTTTTTCTGACATGGTGTTGCCAACTTAGATGCTTTGGACACTTTGCCACTGCTAAATGGTGTCAAAGTGCAAGTGCTCCCTGTATAAATTGTAATGGTAATTGGTTGTCCATGATTGGTATGTTTGCCTTACTAGTAAAGTGCACTATGTGTGCCTGGGCTGGTAATGCAAATGCTACCAGTGGGCCTGCAGGACTAATTGTGCCACCCAAACAAGTAACCTTAAAAAGGGAACTCAGGCCTGCCATTGCAGTGCCTGCGCGCAGTTTGTTAAACTGCCCTATTGTCTCACAAGTGCACCCACTTGCCAGGTCTTACCCTTCCCTTTCTATGCACATGAGATATCCCTATGGTAGTCCCAAGGTACCCCCTAGGCAGGGTGCTGTGCATGTGAAAGGTAGGACATGTACTAAGGTGTGTGCCATGTCCTGACAGTGAAATAATCTCCATTTAGTTTTTCACTGTTGAAAGGCCATCTTGCCCATAGGACAGAATGGGGAGGCTGTGAACTATGTTTTACAGCCTATCTTCTCAAAGGCTTAAGATGGAAAGGTGAAGTTTAGTATGCCAGAACTTACAATGTAATAACACGTCTTTTAATGAAGGTGGTTTTTGCATTGTGTGTTTAGAAGCCACTCTTTTAGAAGTGGCTGAGTTTTTGTGCTCTAACATTTCTGTGTGTCTCTGCCTGGCTGGGGATTGACCGTCTGGATCTGAAAGTGATAGGATCTGGGGAATGGTTTGACCCGGGGTAGGAGGTGAGATAGCCACAGGCTGACCTGCATCCGGAGTGTAGGGGAGGAGAAGACCCTAGAGGTGAAGAGGCTTGGGTTGTTGCTATAAAACAATTGTCCCATCTCCTGCTGAACGATTGAGAATCCAGACCCCCACTAATCATAGAAAGAAAGGTGTCACTGGCAGGGAGGCACCCAGAACTGACTTGAACAGGGTCAGTGCCCCCTGAACACAAAGACTTCAAAGTCATTGAGGGGTATAACTATGAGCGCTGAAGCCCCTGAACTTTGGAGAATGGCTTGATCAAATGTTAACAAGACTGAAGCTACTTCATGGTCAAAAGAACCTTTGCCAAGGAAGAAACAACTGAATAGACTGAAGGACAGAACTGACCCTTGCTGTGTGTTCTGGGGCTGGCCTGCAGTTTGGTGTTTTAACCAAGGAAAGGCAAAAGGGACTTTGCTGTATGCTGTGTCCCCCTGCTTGAAGGACTTTGCTGTGTGCTGTGTCCTGAAGTAACTTATCTCCAAGGGCCCAAGGTGAGCTGGCTCACGGTTGCGGAAACATAGGAACACAAAGGTTTCCATGTGAGTCTCAGCGGTGCTGTGTGTACGCGCTTATTGCAGCCTGAGACCCTCGTAAGGTGTGCCCGTGATTGTGGGCACCTGGAGTCCAAGCAAGGATCAGCGACGCGGTGTGCTTTTTGCAACCTCAACCCCTTTGTGAGGATTGTCCAGTTATCGTGTGCACCAGAATCCAAGTGAGTCTCATCGGCGCTGTGTGCGTGTGCGGTGTGCACCGTGAGACCTTCGTGAGGATTTGCCTTGTTATCATGTTAAAGTGAGTCTTAGCGACGCTGTATGCGTGATCTCTATGCAGCCTGAGACCTTTGCGTGGAGTTGTCCAGTGACCGTGCACCCAGGTTCAAGGAAGTCTCAGCGACGCTGTGTGCTTGTGCCCTGTGGCAGCCTGAGATCTTCGTAACTGTAGTGGCCCGGAACGGCAGTACCGGGGAGCTGAGCCGCCTGCCCGAGCCCGCCGTTGCCAATTCACAAAGATTGCATTGGAGGCCTGACGCTGGACGAGGAGAGGAGAGTGAGTTTGCACCCCCCAGTTAATGTGTGTCGACTCCTGGGGCGGGGTGCAGGCTCGGAGGGTGACGCTCTCAGCCTCTCTCTCGTTCTGGCAGCGCGAGCCTCTGCTTCGGCTTGTATCGCGGCCCGTATTGCCAAGGGAGTGGCAGTACAGGGGGAAGAGTGCGGAGCAGCACTTTTTTATTGCTTCATACCCATGTTGGGGGCAACTGTTGAGAGTCTGACTGCAAGTCAGAAGAAGAGGCGTAGAGACCGCCTAAGGCACAGTGTTCAGTACCTGAGTGTATTACGCATTATTCCATTACTGCATAACGGAGTACCTAACTGTCGTACTACACATTGCATCATTTCTGCATAACGAAGTACCTGATTATAGTTTTACGCATTGCATTATTCCTGCATAACAACTACCTGATTGTCGTATGACGCATTGCATTGTTTCTGCATAATGAACTACCCGATTAGCGTTTTACGCATTGCATTATTCCTGTATAACGAACTACCTGATTAGTGTATTACGCATTGCCTTACATCTGTATAACAACGTACCTGGTTTTTGTATTACCTATGGCTTTATTTTTACATTGCAAAGTACCTGACTGTCGTGCTATGCATTGCATTATTTTTACATTGCATAGTGCCTGATTGTTGCGTACGCATTCCATTATTTTTACATTGCAAAAGTACCTGATTCTAGCATTATGATCTGCATAGCCAGGTGTTAGGATTAGAGTACAATGTTTAGAAGCGCTCATTAATACAGCCAGAACTGATAAGGGCTGGCTGGCCTAACAATCGGCCAGGAGGAATTTTACAAATATGCATATGTTGGATTTATATTGTGTGGTCTTATCGTATATCTTTTTATATAAAATGTATACTCGTTTTATAAAACTCGTGTTGAGTCTATTTGTGGTGTCAAGTGAGCATGGTTGCAAATACTTTACACATTTGCCTTGAAGATAAGCCTGCCTGCTCGTGCCAAGCGGGGCTATCTCAGAAGTTGACCTTCCCTTCCCTGATGTTGGAACGTGGGTACCTACCTCAGCCAACCAGGGGATATGAACCCCGTGTCTAACAGTGACAAGAAGCACTGCAAATCTACTGATTGATTGATTCCTGAACTGCTTAATTGGTCTACTCATGAACATTGAAATGCTGCATATCTGTACGTTCTTTTTGCTTAACAGCTCAAACCTCTCAGCAAGTCTCCCTTCCATATAATCTTTCTGATCGCTCAGAAACTTTCCTACTGGTGCATTTTTAATTCTGTTTCCTATATATTTTTCTCCTTCATGAGTGCTTCCTTTTAATGATTGTCACCTTCAGAAGCAATCTCTTGTACCAGTAGTTCAATCTCTTAAATTATCTTTTCAGCGTATATAATATATTTAACCAATCATTGAATTAAGCTCCTTGAGGTGTCCATCATTAAATCATTTCATGCTTTCAATAATGCTGAGCTCGCATCCTGATGTGTGTGTACAGTTACTGTTCATAGCTCTCATAGAACCCACTAATTATTCAAACCTTTTATATCCAATTATTTCCATGTATGATTTTTTTGTTTTATATATTGCATATCTTCCATGCTTTTGTTCATGAAAGACTCATTCATCATCAAATACTTTCTAAACAATTCCTCTGCAGCACGTAACAATTTTCTTTCTTAGTTCTGCCATACCAATTTTCTATCACACACTTCTTGTATTTAAAGGCATTCCCAAGTGTTATCTGCTTATAATACAAAGACAGCCTAATGAATAAAATCTGTTATCAATGTTCACTTAATTTCTCTCTTACAAAAATAATAATGAAGGGAATATTCTTTGAAACCCCTGCTTTAACTCTTGAAACTGTGCATGGTTCATGAATTATTTTTTACAAATATCCTCAGGAGGGAATAGGTCTATCATTGGAGATAGCATACTAGTCAGCACTCTCCACCTTCTGATTTCACAAAGCTCAACCAGTCGCCATTCACTACACCTCGATTTTTCCTCCACTTATTAGGTCTTAGTTCTCCTCTTCATTATACTTTGCTTTCTTTAAAGTGAAATTACTTCAAATTAATTGCTATTCTTTTGCACTTCTCATTGAGAAAGACAATGCAACAAAGTGTAAAGCTGTTAGATGTTTTATCTTCTATTCACATCAATTTTAGGTTCTTTCTCTCATAGTACAGAAACAGTCAAATAAATACATCTTCTTATAAATATCCACCTATTTTCCTTCTTTCAAATATTGTATTTTATAAACACCTTGTTCACTTCAACCTCTGATATGGCTCGTTAAACTGTGCAATTCAATTTTGCACAAACTTCATAAGGGCACGCTTAACTGGCGTTGTTGTCATTGTCTTCCAACTGTGATTCCACAGTGTTTAACAAGTTGGCATTCACTCTTCCTCGACTTGTTCCCCTCCATTCCTTGCATTGCATCTTGATTACATACATGTAGGTGTAGGAAAATTCCTTTTTTTTAGGATCACACCATTTCTTGGACGGATGCTGCTGGTGTTTTAACTCTGTGCACTGGGACTCTGCTCTAACCCCTAAAATGTAGAGATTGTCTATACTCCTAATTGGCATATTTAACTTATCTATAGGTCCCTAGTATATGGTACAATGTGCAGTGAGGACCTGAAAGTTAAATGTCACTAGTGGACTGCAGCAACCATTGCGCCACCCACTCCAGTGACAGTGCAAACATGACCGCTGGTCTCAATCAATCAATCATGCAGGATCTATAAAGTGCAGCTAGTTATATGTAAGGGTATTCAGGTGTTGAGGGTCGTGCTGCTTCAGGTGGGTTCTCTTGAACTGCAAGGTCTTGAGTGCCTTCTGGAATTCTAGGAGAGAGGTGGAGGTCCAGAGGTGCAGGGGGAGGTCGTTCCAGGATATAGAAGCGAGGTATGAGAAGGAGTGTCCTCCACTGTTGGTTCTGCAGATGTGGGTGGTGTGAGGGAGAGGAAGGTGAGTGCAGGTGTCTCAAGGGTTGGTAGAAGTTCAGGTTATGGTTTATGCAGACTGGTCATTCATTATGGAGGGCTATGTAGGTGTGGATCAGCATTGTGAGTTGACATCTCTTATGTATGGGGATCCAGTGAAGTTTTACTTGAGTTGAGGGGTGATGTGGGTCTGCTTGAGGGCAGTTGAAGATGAGACTGCCCATGGCATTCTGTATGGTTTGCAGTCTCTTTAGGAGGTAGGTGGTGATCACTGCATCGCATGCTTTGTTGTAGTCCTGTTGGCTAGTGACTAGGGCTTGAGTGATGGTGTGTCTGGTGTTGATGGGGAGCCATTCGAAGATTTTCAAGAGCATTTGAAGAGTGAGGAAGCAGGCAGATGAGACTACATTGATATGGGTTTTCTTGGTGAGTTTGCTGTCCAAGATAATGCTAATATGTGCTTGTCAGTGTGGGTGAGAGTCCTAGTTCCGAGGGCCACCAGGTGCCATTCTACAGGGAGGTGTCGTTGCCGAAGACCAGCACTTCTGTTTTGTCTGTACTGAGTTTCAGGCAGTTGTTTTCCATCTAGTTGTTAACACCTGTGGAAGTTGACTCTCATGCTTATTGGGTCTTCTGAGAGTGAGAGGAAGAGCTGGGTGTCGTTTATGTAGGATACGAGTTTAATCCATGGGCTCGGAAGATGTTGACCAGGGAGTTCATGTAGATGTTGAGTAGAGTGGAGCTGCGGAACAAGCTTTGAGAAATGCCACAGATGATGTTCTTGGGTTCCGAGGAGAACTGTGGCAGGCAGACTCTCTGGGTTCTTCCGGTGAGGAAGGAGGTGATCCACTTGAGGGTGTCTCCTTGGTTTCTGATGAGATGTAGTCTTTTGATCAGGGTGTCATGGCATATGGTGTTGTACGTTGTTGGGAGGTCAAGGAGGATCAGGGCTGCTGTTTCTCCCCGCTCAAACAGGGTTCTAATGTTGTTGGTGGCAGTGATCAGGGCAATTTCGGTGCTGTGTTTGGTGTGGAATGCAGATTGGGAGGTGTCCAGAAGATGGCTGTTCTCTAGGTGTTCTGTTAGTTTTTGGTTGATGGCTTTTGTGAGGACTTTGGTGGAAAAGAGGAGCAGACAGATGGGATGGTAGTTTTTGAGTTTGCTGGAGTAGGTGGATGCTTTCTTGAGAAGGGGTTTGACTTCTGAGTGTTTCCATTCTTCGGGGAAGTTGGCATTGGTGATAGAGTTGTTGAAGAGGGTAGTGAGCTCGCTGCTGATCTCCTTGCTTCGAGGTTGAAATTGTGGTGACGACAGGAGTTCTTAGGGGCTACTAAGTGGACGGAGTTCATGATTGCATGGTGTTCTGTGTGGTAAGCTGGTCCCAGGTGGAGAGTAGGTGGTTGTGGCTTGCATCTGTTTGAGCGAGGTGGCCAAAGAGGTCCAAGGGACTGGCCTAGGATTCAGATTTAGAGTTCATGTAGATAGTGGAGAGATTGTTGTGGAAGAAGACTGCAAGGGTGTTGCAAAGTTCCTGAAAGGGGTGATAATGTTTTCAGTGGCTGAGGGGTTGGAGAATTCTCTGATAATGTTGAATCGTTCTTTGCTTTGTTTGGAGCCGTCTTGATAGTGGCTCTGTCTTCGTTTTCCTTATTAGTGTGTGTCATTTCCTTTCTCGTTTCTTACAGTTGCGTTTCATGGTTCTCAACTCTATGGTGCACCATCTGGCCTGTATGGTGTTTTTTGTTGTATTTTTTAGCCTTGATGGGGGTGATTCTGTCAGCACAGTTAGTGACCCAGGTGGTGACGTTTTTGACAGACTGTTCCGGTTGGGTGCTGTATCAGGGTGGGAAGTGTTGAGGGGATCGTTCCACTGGCTCTCTTGTCATGTAGTTCCTATAAACCTATATTAGTCTGTGCGTTTAGACAATGCAGACTGTGGGACTGGTGTCCAGACTGATTCTAGACACCCCCACTGGGTATGTTCGCCTGTATACCAGCTAGCTCACAGTGCCACTAGAAACCCCTCTTATCAAGGAGAGAATAGTTTTTGGCAACTATCGACCATGACAATGCTGTCCCAGCAGGAATCATGGAAACAGTACAGTACTTTTCGCTCAGTCATCATGCTCACTTTGTCTCCGAGAGATACACAGAATAAACGGTGGGGAAACTTTAAATAAGCATTTATTTTAACCAGCGTCATTCTAGTGTAAAATAGGTGTGCTGAAACAACCATAAGACAGAAACAGATATAAATGATTAAAAGCACCAACTGGGTAACAGGATGGTAGATTCCTACCACAGTGCTAAAACAATGAATACAGGCAGGTACAAAATTCAAGATAGTAATAATGCGTACTCCTACAATGCGACCCTAACTAGATGTACTTAAGTGTACCTAGCATGTATGTAGGTAAAGAGCCAAGAATTCCTTGAGGATTAAGTCAACCCCATTACCTGAAGTGAGAGACTGTGGGACCCCTGTCTTCGTCTCGAGATGGACATCCCGCGAGGGATTTCAGAACGCTGCGAGCTGAAGTGTCTGCATGCGGGAGCCTCAGCATCTTGTGTCAGTGTCAGCATGGAAGTCATTTTTCTCCTCTCCCTGCCTCAGCAAAGATATGGTGTTTATATACCCAAAGTGGTATTCTCAGGGGATCTACCTTGGTGTGTCAAGTCGGACAAGGATGCTGGAAGGAATGACCGTTTTAAATAGTTATTATACAGGAGATGGTAGTCCTGCTGAGATTCCAAGAATCCTCATGCATAATGAAGGAGGCTGGTTTTCGGATAAAACCCCACATCATTTAAACAGTACCGTAACTAGGTAAAAGGTCAGTACCAAGAACGGTTATGTAGTGTAATGGCAGGGGAAATATAGGTGAAACATTTGGTTACTACCTGAGCCTATATCAGGGAACCTGTATGAAACATAACACTCTGACACTTTGTCCCAGCTATGGTGAGGGGCACTGGGTAGCTTGGGGTCAGTTCCGGGTGCTAGTGATGATGAAGTGGACAATGGCGTGGTCTGTCCAGGTGAGCTAGTTGAAATTACTGAATTTACTCTATCACTGGCCGTGAAGATGGGGTCAATTGTGTGTCCTGAGTTGTGTGTGGGGCTGGTGACTAGTTGGGTGAGGCTGATGTTGTTCATGCTTTCACGCAGGGTGTCGGTGTTCATGTAGTTGGGCTTGTCAATGGAGGAACCTGAAGTCTCTGAGGAAGATGGACTCCTTGGATTCTATGGCCAACAGGGCGATGAAGTTAGTAAAGGCATCGCAGAAAGTCCTGGAGGTCTGTAAGTGAGAGTGCCCCTGTTGGTGGATTTACGGTCTGTTTGTACTTTAAAACAAAGTGTTCAATGAACGGTCGTTTCATATGCAGTGGTGGTGCAGTGGAAGTTTTCTTTGTGGACCCACTGTAACTTGTCTGTGCAGTTTTACAAAACAATTCTGAACTGGCAAGAAAACAAAATTGACAGACTAAACCTTACTGTTAAATATTATTAGTTCACCCCCTAACCAAGCCTTAACGCCCCTAAGGCAGGACACATGGTATTTAATTGTAGGGCATGTAAATGTTTAATATTAAACATGTCTTTACAGTGAAAAGGCCCCAAACACTATATCACCACAGCAGAATTAGTTGTCCCATAGGAAAGCACTGGGATACAATGTTAAATTTAATAATGTTATCTCCAGTTAGGAAACAGCTACAACAATTATTTTGGGACTTTTTGAGATATTTCTTACAAGTCCAATTCACTAGTGAAATTGGATTTGTAATACATATTTTGGAAAGGGTCCTATAAAAGTTATATTTTTTCTGCCTAAAGC
Source organism: Triturus cristatus (assembly GCF_964204655.1). Lineage (NCBI taxonomy): Eukaryota > Metazoa > Chordata > Amphibia > Caudata > Salamandridae > Triturus > Triturus cristatus. The sequence goes on from NC_140584.1 coordinate 391,491,116, forward strand.
CTCTTCAAGCCCATTTGCTGGTGCTTCAACTGTCACCTGATAGCTGAGTAGCTTTCTTACTGAATTGTCAAATTTCCCCCAGAGCTGAGACAATGACCTTAGGTGGGGGAGGTATTCCGTTCATCTGGCAGAATGGCCATCTGGGCTGTCTCCAGGACCTTGATTAACTTCAAAGAGGCCTAGTCTATCACAATCAAATGTTAGTTGACATCTTATCCTCACAGGGCCCTGTTTTGCCTGCTTACTCAGGCAAAGCAAACACAAGGACATGATGTACGGAGCGCTGAAACTTCTCAGACACTCACATTATTACTTATGATGGACTACCATCCACGCCAACTAATAATTCACTTTCTCACAGTGTTTTTTTTAACCTTTTTTGGCCTGTGAGATTACTCCAAAATGTATACTTTTCTATCTTGCACTTCAGGAGGCAAGTTGGTGGAGGCAGCAGGATTTAGATTATTTAACTTTAATCCACAAGAACCAGTTAATGCAGTGCTCAGCCCATGTTTTACGTGGTGCTGGTCATTTGTTGTTTTGGTAAGGTATTTTGTTCCTGTTGGTTGTTGGTTGTTGTGGTTGGTTATTGTCTTTTGAGGTTTGTTGTTGTTTATTGTTGTTTTCCTATTACGCTAGTCATGCTGTTTTATGGGGGCGGTTGTCAGATGTCTTTTACAACTTTCAAGATCTGAGAAAAATATGTGCTGAATAAAATGGTGTCTCTAATCAAAAGTTTAGACTTGTACCAACCTAACATCAAATACGTTTTTAATCAACCAAACAACACAGGCACACCTCTCATTATTATGGTAACCAGATGACCCCATGCCACCAATGACAAAATGCTCCAGTTCTGGGCATTGTATTTCACATCATAATGTATTGCGGTTGCTTTTGACCTGATGTCAATTATTAATCACATTTAGACTGTACCACTGGATGTCGAGGTTTTTGTAAAAGGAAAGCTCAGGACTTGACATTTTTCTGTTTTGGTGTCATGAGGTCCTAAACTAATCATATAATGTAAGCAAATACAGTTTATAGTGAGTGGGAAGTGACATAGGGAAATCTTGAATGCTTGTAGTCAAACATAAAAACATTGCAAAATATAAACTCCTCATTATGCAAAATCCCACTGCAACTTTTAAGTACTATGCTGCCACGTTCTATACTGTAGGGGCTACCCCAGCACCTGCTTCTCTTCACTTCAACATCATGCTACAAACAGCATCTCTTCTTTATTTCTTGTCTGTCTTCTCACCCCTGTATATCTTTACTTTCACATCCCTCTACAGTATCAGCAAATCTTCATTGCTCATCCCTCCACAGTCTAATATTTTCACATGCCTCTCTTCCTTTTAATTCACTTTCTCTCCCCAGGATCCTCTAATTTCTCCACAGCCCCTGCATTTTACCACCTTTACCTCTCACTACAGATTCTGCATGTCTTCAGTGCCACATCTCTCCACATGCCCTCCATCTATTCACTGCGCTATTGTTCCACTATCTTAGCATATCTTACTTCTGCCATCTTTCAACAGACACTGCATTTCTTCACTATCACATCTACCGCAGCTCACATATTGTAAGATGAACAGATGCACCTATGAGTATGATTCTCCAAAGATCAAACAATTTGTTAAAGTGGAATACAAGGCTACTACTTAATCCAAAGGCTATACCTTACGACCATATTCCATTTTAGTGAATAAACCATGAGAATGGGCACTGCATTCCCATAGATAATATTACGTTCCAGCAGTAGCCTACCCAATAAACGGTATTGCAACTTACTCATGTATTGGCCCCTCATAAGAAAATATTGAGGAGCTTAGAAACAGGCTCAATATAAGCAGTGGGTGCTATTTAAAAAGAACCTGACAGGGCTTCTACAGAGGTAAGCATGTGAATGAGGTGGGCAAACAGCACAGAACTGAATGCAGTCTGGTGGATATGCATTAGACATGGAACTACAATCCCTGACCTCTTATCTCGCCTTCACCATTTCACCTAAATATGCTGGAAATAAACAGTGTGTTCTAAAGCTGTGAAGAACCACAACACAGTGACATTTGCCTGGGAAGAGAGTCCATTTGCCTTGCTGCCATCATGACTGCCAGCTTTTGTGTGGTCTAGTGAATTGGATGCTGAAGAATCTGGCCACATAATTTTTAATGCCATCTTCCACATTTAGCCAAACTTTGTGTTCTTGGATATTCACTTTTAGAACTTATTCATCTACATTATTTTTGCCAATGTTGAGAGTACTTTGACTCAATCTAATAGATGTTAGTAGGCATGTGATTGAAAACGAGGAGTTGACATTACCTGGATAATGGAATAGCACCCAGTCTGAGGGAATTCACCAGTCTCATGGTATTCACCAATGGTGGTAAATCTATATAGCATATGGCACCAGGAAAATTGTGCTGCACTTTTGAGTCTCCTACTTTAACAAGCCTTTTGATCTTGGGCAAATCATACTCTCACCATGTCTCTGCCCACTAACATGGCTATTTAATGAGCACTTTCAAATAGACTTCATGGAAGTCATAAACACGTAAGGCATATTCCTAGTACCCAAACAATTTTTTTTCACTCATTCGGGACTGTTTAATGGAAGGTGAATATATTTGCATCTCTATAGCTCAAACTGCTCCTGAAGCTGCAATGTGTATAATCCCCTCCTTTGATTCAGCTCTTCCCCTCTGCTCCAGAGAGGCCCATCTTTCGTAATTCACAAATGGCTGAAAGAGTGAGAATTGCCATCCAGCAATATCTGCGTGGGCAGCAGGACAGGAGCCAGGATTGTAGGACAACCTGCAAAATGTAGGACAGTTGTCGACTATAATGGCACTTATGGTCGGAGGACACAAGAAGGGGCCAGAAAAATTGCAGCAGAGCACAGACTCCCCTATTCACCCCAATCATGCCACTAGGTACAGTTGCCATATTGGTATCCTCTGTTGACAACAAGAGTTAGTCAATCTATGTTGGAAGGAAGTTGTTGAAGTAAGAGAATACACATGAAGACAGGTAATATGTTCCAAGTACTTGCTTTATTATGTACCAGTTATAAATGAAGTAAGATGGTAAATAAGATGGGAAGTAAGATTGTAATATAGCCCCACCAGGAGCAGCCTCCCTGCTTCTCAGCCTGCAATCTTCCAACTGGCACTCTAACCAAGACCAAGCACTCAAACATTCCATGACATCATTCTATATTCTACAGTCAATCAGGCTGAACAGAAGAGGGAATATCAATGTAAAGCAAGAAGGGGAGAAATCAGATTATAACATACCCTCTTTCTTTACACCAACAAAAGAAAAGTACTGAAAAAAGGAACAAAGAATGAGGGAAGTCAAAGATGTAAATTCAACAATTTTTAAAGAAAATGAAAAAAAGTAAAAGATAGCAAGAAGTACTATCCTAAATGCAACAATACAACAGCATAAAAATACAATAATACAATGGCATGAAAATGCAATAATACAATGCCATGAAAATGCAAAAATAAAATGGCATGAAAATGCAAAAATAAAATAGCATGAAAATGCAGTAATACAAAGCAATGTCTCAAGCATACACACTAAGAAACAAGCACTGTGATACAAAAGTACACAGCACCCCGACACAAGAAAGGAAACGCAGCCAGTAGCTGGGATACACTCACCCAACAGAGCAGCAGAAAAATGTACTGGGATGCACTCATCCACAAAAACAGAATAAAGTGAACTGGGATGCACTCACCCATGAAACAGAATAACATGTACTGGGATACACTCACCCATGAAAACATCAGAAAATGTACTGGGATGCACTTACCCAAGAAACAGAAACAAATGGTACCTGTAACCTGTAAATAAATTGCACAGGCACAACCACAGAATAAATCCCAATCACGCAAAGGCTGATAAAGGACGAGTACGTGGAAAACACTGTAGACAACCCAAAACGCTAGGGGTGCAGAGGCAAAGAAACCAAATAAGAGAACATACACTGCGTTGTAAATAAATAACTATATGACTTGGTAAAAAAACATTATCAAGCATTCACATAGTAATATAGACAAGTATAAGTATAAAGCACAGCATAAGTCATAAGGTGTTGACTATCAATGAGTGACCTCTTGAAGCGCTTGTTTATTAGGAACCAGAACCAGCTTTCAACTTCTACAGTGTCTGTGTTAACTATGGAGACGCTCCCTCATCAGAAGTACCAGCAACCTAAGGCAACTCCTGCCCCACTTTGTCATACCGGAAGCTTGTTGTCTGCTCCACAACGTTGCGAAAAGTCTACTCCTCGTTCACATGGTGAGTCTCTTAAAACGTGTCCTTCAAAACACTTGGGGAAGCGCTGACAACTTGTGGCCATCCCAGCGCCATTCGAATGAGCCGTGAGACAAATGCACTTACTGGAGCGTGGCTCACGAACCAAAGAAGCAAATAAAAAGAGGATCCGCAGCACAGATTGGATGTCCAAACGTGGTTGGCAATGAATAAACTCCTTCGGTGGTGCCTGTGCTTCATGTGCGCAGTACATGGTGAAAAGTTCTTCTTCCTGCCAACCAAAAGATGGCAGCACGCCATCGACGTGCTTGCAGGGTGGCTCTCGGTGCGCTTGTGCACTAAAACGTCCCAGAGCAGGCAGAAGGGCAGGGAAAGAAACGATTGTCACAAAGGAAACCACTGAGCTGTTCAGAATCAGGTAGGAGTGCATGCACTGGGTGTGTGAGCACTGTAGATACCTCGTGCTACTATTTAAATAGACACACAACGGTTGAAAAATGACCGCTTTAGCAAAGTCTCAACAGCGTTCCCAAATAATGGACAAAACTTGACTCATCACACAAGCACTTGACGGTGATGAATATTTAAAATGAAAGACAGCCTGCATAAACTGTTGGCACAAGTTGCTCCACTGAGACCTTGAAACAGGAAAACACAACCCACATGAGCTGGAATACGAGACTTTCACTGTTTGACCAACAGGAAACACAGTCCAAGTTCAAGCACGTTCAACAACTTAATAGAATGTCAAAGCTGTCAAACAAAAGCAGAGCGTAACTCACCAAGCTTGTGAAGTAGAATCTGGCACGCCCAAGTTAAGGCTGACTGATATTAAGATCACTGGGGCGCTGGGGGTTGCCAGTTTCTTTAAGTAGAATACGTGTAGATACTTCAAGCTAGAATTCCAGTATGTTGCAGTTTCTTTTGTAGATTTCTTAATTCCAGTTACCAAGTTCCTTGTACAAGATAGACAAAATTTGTAGGTTCTGAGTCCAAATCGTCGCCAAAATGTTGAAGTAAGAGAATCCACATAAAGACAGGTAATACGTTCCTAGTAGTTGCTTTATTATGTTCCAGTTATAAATGAAGTAAGATGGTAAATAAGATGGGAAGTAAGATGGCAATATAGCCCCATCAGGAGTAGCCTCCCTGCTGCTCAGCCTGCAATCTTCCAACTGACACTTTAACCAAGACCAAGCACTCAAACATTCCGTGACATCATTCTACATTGTACAGTCATTCAGGCTGAACGGAAGAGAGAATATCAATGTAAAGCAAGAAGGGGAGAAATCACGCTATAGCAAAAGTCATATCCTTACAGAGGGAGGAGAGCGGAAAGGACACTTGGGCCTGTATTGACAATGGACTGGCACAGATGCTCACAGACTAAATGGAAGCCTATGCCAAGCAAAGTGTTGTGACAGTGACAATCAACTTTCTGGTGGAAAATATATTTTGTGCTGAAAAACTGACACAAACACAAAGCAAAATGGCCTCACGTAGCACTGTAAAGATGGTAATAAATAAAAGGGGCATAACTTGGCAGCAACAGTGAAAAACACCACGTCTTCTAAAATAGCCTCACCTGGCCTTCTGTGAATTCCTAGCACCAATGAAACAGGTCCTGTATCAGTCATAAGTTGCACTGTCTTTAAGCTATGACGCACCTTGAAACAGGTGTGCCTGGCACAAGCAAGAACAGTGTGCTCTATTACAATGAATGCACTACCCCAGGGCAGCTGTGACCTCACACTGCCCTAGAGACAGCACATTCAGTAAAATATGGAGCAGCTGCTTCAAAACCACTCCATGTTTCAGAGTGCAAAAGGCAACTCACCTGCAGTTTGAAGAGGGGAGCGAGATCACCTTGCAGACAGGTGTAGTAAGTGACTGCACCCGCCTGTATAGGGATGTATGTAGGCTATAGGATCCCCTTTCACCACTCCAGAGGGCTGTCCTCAGGTGGCACATTGGCAGTGGAAATGATTGTGAAGCCTTGAGGAAGTAGGGGGGATGGCAGGAGAGTGTTGTTACACTTTCATGTATCGCTTTGATGACTCCTCTCTGCCCACTCTGCTTTGCAGCTGCATACAGTCCTTTTGGGGATAAAGCGATCGGTGGAAACGACCTATGCAGTATAATGTTGTATATGCATGACCTTGGTGTACTTGCTTTCAAATAAGTAGGTTATTCCTTCGAACCGCTTTTACCATTCTGCTTAATATTTACCACTTGCATATCAAATGATTAAGGCTGCTCATGATCAAATGGCGTGGGAGATTAAAATTACATTTAATTCATGCATTTCTGATTAACGAATTTAAACGTAAATGTTGATTGGCGATTTTTTATTTTCAGAATTTAATCTTTGCATCGCATAATCTGTGCTGAAGAAGAAAGCCAAAATGAAACACTTGTGGCAACATAAGGCATGGGCAAGGGTTTTAGCGATTCTATTGTGTGTAGGAGATTCCAAATTAAAGTAATAAAAGGATAGTCAGCCGTGTAACACTTGCAGTGCGTGCTTTAGAGGAGGAGGAGTTTCCAGTGTCCGTGTCCTTTGAACCCGTGGCTCGCGCCTCCTCCCTCCTGCAGTAAGCATGCTTTGCCTTTTGTGTCACCTTGGTAGGTGCACATAAAACATTGTTAAGAATTGCAACCCGCCTCTCAGTGTACAGCCTGTAATCTGGAACAGATATTGCAGGTGAACTAGTGTGCACCCCACAAATAAAGACACATTGCCGAGGGCTGTTGTTGGCATCCCTTCAATCTGCAGAACTGATCAATAATTCCTGTTAAAGTTTTATCCTTTGTCTGCACAGAAGCATGGATTTAATCTTCCATAGCTAGTTATCGAACACGCAGTAGGTTTGCCTGCCCGCCATGTTTACACGCGCCTTTGATCAATACTCTATTTTATTATTCACTTTGTTCCTTCTTTGATTCCTTCTTTCATTTCAAAGCAAGAACACCGCTCCCTTCCTCGCGAAAACTGAGGCTAACCGACACCGGGTATGTTGCCTAGTTTTGGCGTTACACTCACTGAATAACTCTACCAGACTCTATACCCGGGGAAATATTCTTTCAGAAGAGGTTGGGTGACCCGAATTCTATCGAAGTCAGATTACTAACTCATAACAGGTGCCTTCATCCTGCTGTTGAAGAAAAAACATAGCAGTGTGATTAGATAAGCCCTCCCCCGTGTTATCTGTCTTCCCTCCTTTTTTGTCTGGCAACCTGCAAGTATTCAACCATCTTAAAAGACATTTTACAGGCGAGGAAACCATGGAGGTCTCGTGTTTGTCTTTCCCCCTGCAGGTAACCCGGGAGTAAGGGGAAAGGTCAAAGGAGGGTATATGTCTGAGGAGGTAAGGGCCATTCAGGAGTGGGGCAAAGTGAAAGAAACAGACAGGTGGTGGGTGGCCTGTACTCTAAACAAAGGGGTGAGAAAAAAAGTGAATGACCTACTTGCTCCTTTTCCATGCATTTGTTTCCAATACATCTAATTCCTGCGAAGCAGGTGACTAAATAGCAGTTCAGTATTGTCCAGTTCAGTAATACTTTATTCGGGATTTCAAAACCATTTAAAGACAACAAAGTCATTAATACCACGTACATTATATAATATAGGTCATTTGATCAAGGCTCCCCTGAGAGCTGAAACGCGTTATGCCGACTTGCACCAATGAAGAATAAAATATTGCACAGATTACCGTGGTCCGGACCCGTTTGTTGAGAATTTGCAGCTGTAAACGGTGACGAGTGGACATTATTAAATATCTGCAAAAAAAGAAAAACACATCCACAAAAATATAAAAACACAGTACAATCGCTAAAAACAAGAGGTTTGACAACTCATTAAATGGGGACCCCCTAGTGACAAAACAACGTCTTTCTAAATTTAAGGGCACTAGAAAGGAAACTTGCGACCCTAAAACATACCATAGGGGACAAGAGCATTTGCAAATACATTATGGCTGGTTTTACTTGTGCAAATTGATTATCTCTTACCAAGGGAATAATAAAATTAGGCCTAAATAAACAATAAAAATCTCCCAAAAATATAAATGCATAGTATCTTGCTCAGAGAAATTGTCACGGGGACAGGGTTTCAACTCCCCAATTTTATGAAAACCTTTTGGAAAGCTAAACAATAGTGCATTAAATTAAGCCTGAAGTTAATCTTCCAACTTATGTTTATCGTTGATATGGGGTGATAGGTTTTGCATTGGGACATGTCACAATCTTTTTTTGGAACAAGACAAATCGTAGCTTCAGTAAAGGAGCCAGCGGAATTATTCTGTGAAAGAAAGTGATTAATTAAAGTAAATAATTTAGGGAATGATCATTTTGAAAAATGAAGAACAAATTCAACCGTGAGCCCATCCGGAGCTGACACCTTGCTCGTTGGAAGAGGTTTAACTGTCAAAAAAACAGCTCCTCCACTTGAAATGGTAGCTCAAGTGGAGACAGGTCAATATGAGCAGACTTGTGCATTTTAGAGTGAAAGAAGTAAGATGGAAGGGACTCTTCTGAAAAAGCTGAGATTGAAGGGAATGCAGATCTCGATAAAAGTCAGTGAAGCAGCTAGCAATATCTGGGTCACGAAAGAAGTTGCTACCAGATTGATTAGTCATTGATTTGATACAAGATTTTTTCCCCTACATTTCAAGCAGATAGCTAGTAAAGTACTGTTTTTATTTTTAAATACGTAATATCTGGTTTTAATCTTCAGCAAAGTGGAATATGCCTTTTCTGTGGTTGCTTTATTAAATTGAAGGTTCGTTGCCATCTGCACATCTAAATCAGCTTTGTTTTTTTGGACGCAAAATATTTGTGGGGCTTTGAGGGTTCATAGTGGGCCCACCTTGCCCCCTGGCATCCAGACATGGGGCCTAGGGGGCACCTAGGGTACCCCCCTACAGATCCCTGCACCATGTGGCAGGCACGGCATGGTGCCTGCCACGTAGTACAGGGATAAGTAAATTGTCCCTTTTGGCATTGCTGCAGGTGCTGCAGCCAGCAGCACCCGCCACAATGCAAAAAATAGGGTTTGTGATTGCCGTGGTGACGGTCGCATCAAAGTACCTAAGTCGGGACTGCTGTCAGCCTGTCGGGCAGACCCAATCCTCGATAGGCTGGCAGCCGGACGTAAGTCCGCCCACCATCGCAATCGGGCCCATACGGTTAATTTAGAACTGGGTGGATGATGGATATCCCTTCTGCCGAAATATAAATCCTGTTACATCCTATGGGGTTTATATTTCGGCGGATGGGATATCCATCACTATTGTGACAGAGTAACTCATCCGCTGAGTTCTAAATCAGGCCCTTATTATAGAAGGAGGCAGCTTTGAAGGAGTCCCAAACAGAATAAAAAACGTGTCTACTCTATCATTAAACTAAAAATATTCATGCAAAAGATGTTTTCTGGATTAGAGATCCGCCTTTTTGGGTAAGAATGAATAAATGAATGAATGGAAGAGATTAATAGAGAGTGCTGCAACGTTATGAGTGTCCCGGCGCTAGGCAGGTGGCAGGTGTTGAGGTCTGTGATCAATTAGTCTTTGAACAGATAGGTTTCCAGTTGCTTACGGAATAGTTCTGTGTCTGGTAGGCATCTGAGGGGAATTGGAAGCTCATTCCAAAGTTTTGCCACCAGCAGTGAGCAGTCTGAGCCCCCCACCTTTTCTTTTTTGTGTGTGGGATTGATAGAAGATTAGCTGATTGCGAACACAGTCCTCTTTGTGGGCAGTAGTAAGGTGGTATTGAACTGTAACCTAGATCTAGATAAAGTATCTCAGAGAATATCCAGTTCAGTACAAACAGGGGCATGATCAGAGATCAAGATTGAACCAATCTCCAACTGTACTTGATGTTGGGTCAAACTTTTAATAAGAAACACATAGTTGATTCAGGTTTGGGAGTTGTGAGGGATGAAGTAAAAGGAAACTTATTAAAGAGAGGGTTGGGCTAATCACCAGGAGTCTAATAGTGCATTGTGAGAGATAGTGTGCTTGAATGCTTTGTGGGCTGTGTATGGAAGAAATCTCATGTCTGAGTTTCAGTCAAGAATGGGATCAATGATTTGATTGGAGTCCCCAACTAGAATGAAATTGTCTGTGGAATGTTGTGCAAATTTTTGAAAGATGGTTCTAATCTCCAGAATATCAGGTCAGGGTGTGTGGGGCTGTAGACATTCATAATCATAAAAGCTATATTGTCAATTTTCAATGTGACTAATAACCATCTCCTCTTCACATCATTCTCTTGTGTAGTAAGAACTATATTTAAACGTTTGTGACATAGTATTACTACGCCATTTTTGTGTGACACAGAGGGGGGAGAGTAATTCTCACCAACCCATTGTTTCTTAAGTTAGATAATGTCCGCATTAGTGAGGTGCATTTCCTGAAGTAGTTAAAGCAAACACTTTAGTCTGGATAAGTGGGACAAAACGTGTTAACATTTAATTGAATTTCTTAAACCCTTCACTTTCCAAGTTGTGATTCTGAGAGGAATTCGAGGAGAAGTCATCAGTGCACATGTAATAAAGACTTAAGAATCCTAATGCAAAACTTTAAAAGCAATCTTTTACAAGACCCAGTACGGAGATGAACAAGAAAGGGATGTAGATGAGAAGGGGAAGAAGATCTTCTATAAAGTAAGAAAAATATAAAGAAAGCACAGGAGAAAAGATCCTTTATTGTGGTATAATCATTACTGACTGATGACGACATCCCAAAGAATGCAGAGGGTACAGTGCACCTTAAAAAGATGTAACCAGACTCGGCTTCAGTGAACAGGGTGGGAGACACCGAAAATATTGACAATAAAAGAGTGAAGAGTGTAGGTTGTTACACGACAAGGATATGAAAGAGAAAAAGGACTGGAAAAACAGAGGGATTTGAATCAGAAAGGTAAGAATGATTGCATAAAAAAAACAAAAGAACATAAAAGGAAGGCAAACTGGCCATGGAACAAAGGGGACACGAGACAGTGGGAGCTCTACATAACACATGAGGGCAGGGGAAACTCAAACAGACAAAATGCTTCATATAAAAAGCTGGTGCTGAAATACAAACGGGAGGGATAAGGTTGGTAAATGGGAGATGTTCTGGAAACAGTACGATATCTAAAAAAGAAAGAGCATTTGGTTAATCATAATAAAAGGTTAACTAAGCAGGAAATAAAGTCATGTTTTTGCAGCAGAGCCAGTCTACATATCTTTATGCTGATGTTGTTGAAGAAAGTCCTGCAATAATGTTGGGTCATCAAAAGTGTAGTTTTTTCTTTGTAAGTAATTTAAGAAAAACAAGGGTGGACTAAGCTGTCTCTGATGTTCATACACTTTAGTTGTGGGCAAAGAATTGCTTCCTCCTTGCAGCTGTAGCTTTAGAAACATCCTGCGAAAAATAAACCTTGTGTCCAGGCCAATGAAATGACCCCACTTGTTTGGCAACAGTGAGAATATTCATTAAGTCAGTGTATTTCAGGAAAACAATAAGTATGCCTCTAGGTCTATTATGAGGTTTTGAAGTACATGATTTGGGGGCCGAAGTGGTGAGCTCATTGGATGTTAAGTAGGGTAAGCTCTTGTTGATGGCTAACAGCAGGATATCACTTTGCAGAAGAGAAATCATGTTGAGACCCTTAGAGTTCTCCAGGATTCCATAAGGTCCCATGTTATTTCTCCAAGTTTTCTGTAGTTCTTTTCAGTAATTCATTTTCCTTTGTCAAATTGGATATATCTGGGATATTATTATTATTAGTGTGTTTTATAAAGCGCGCAGCGGCCCTAACGGGGCATCCCGGCGCTGAAGACTCTGACAGCCGGCTAAACAGGGTCGGGAAAGCAGTCTTAGGAAGAAAAGAGGTGGGTTTTCAGAGATTTGCGAAAAGCAGGTTCTGCTTGGCAGTTGCGTAGGGCTAAGGGGAGCTTGTTCCATTGTTGGGTGGCACAGACCTCAAAGGTTTTACCGCCTGCCCGGGCTCGCTTAAATCGGGGAGTTTCTAGGAGAAGTAGGGAGTTGGAGCGCAGAGTCCTGGTTTTAACGTAAGGACGTAAGGTGTTTTTCAGGTGGGCTGATCCGCTGCCTTTGGAAGCACGGAAGGCCAGCGTCATTGCTTTGAAAACGCATCTCTTTACGATGGGCAGCCAGTGCAGTTTACGGAGGTGAGAAGAGATGTGATGTCTGGCAGGGATTCTCTCCACCAGCCGTGCGGCGGTGTTTTGGACTGTCTGTAGTTTGCGACACAGGCCGGCCGTAATGCCAAGGTAGAGGGCATTGGCATAATCGAGATGGGATATGATTAATGCCTGGATCACAGTCTTACGGCAGTCCACCGGCAGGTAGTTAATGAGCCGTTTGATTGTTCTAATTTTGGTGAAGCAGGAGGCTGCGACTGTTTGTACCTGGGTGCTGAAACTGAGATGGTTGTCCCAGCGAACTCCGAGGTTTCTCACCGAGTCTTTCGGCGTGGGGGCTTGGCATAGTTCATCTGGCCACCAAAGGCTGGAGTCCAGGGGAGAGGGTGAGTTAAAAAACAGGATCTCCGTTTTACCTGCATTAAGACGGAGGGAGTTGGCATTCATCCAATGAGAAATAGCTCTGAGGCAGGATTTCAGCGGTTCGAAAGCAGAGACGGATGGGGTGTCGAACGTGAAAAGTAGCTGAATGTCATCAGCGTAGGATGTGGATTTAATTCCTGTCTGAGCAATCAGCTTGGCCAGGGGGGTGAAATAGACATTAAACAAAAGCTGGCTTAGAGAGGAGCCCTGTGGGACTCCCCATTTGAGGGGTCTGGCTGAGGAAGTGAAGGGAGGGGTGAAAACTTGTTGTGTACGGTCGGACAGATAGGATGACAGCCATTTCAACACAGAACCGCCCAGCCCTAAGTCCTCCAGCCTTCTCAGCAGGATCTTATGAGAGACGGTGTCGAATGCTGCTGAAAGATCCAGCAGCACTAACACCGCCCTCGACCCTCGGTCGAGCGTCCACCTCACAGAGTCGGCCATTTCAATAAGGGCCGACTCCGTGCTGTGGCCCGACCTAAAGCCATGCTGGGAGTCGTGGAGAAGCCCTTTGGACTCGATAAAGTTCGCCAGTTGGGAGTGGACAAGCCTTTCCAAGATCTTAGCTGGGGCGGGCAGGAGGGAGATGGGCCTGTAGTTACTGGGAAGGTCAGGGTCCAAATTGGGCTTCTTCAAGATGGGGACTAAGGAGGCATGTTTCCATTTAGTAGGGAAGCTTCCTGTACGGAGGCAGTCATTCCAGATGTGATTTAGGTAGGGGTTAAGTAGGGGTGCCAGTTTTTTGTATTCCTTGGCTGGCCAAGGATCGTTTGGCGAACCTGATTTACATTTGAGTAATTCTGTCATAGATTCAGCTTCCGATATCACTGCAAATTCAGACATAAGGTGCGACGGCGGCAGCTGTGTCAGGGAAGTGGATCGCTCGTCATCTCCTTCACTAATGGAGGGGGGAAAAGATGAACAAATGATCTCAATCTTGTCCTCAAAAAATTGAGAAAGTTTATTGCAAAGCGCCTGAGAGGCGGGCTGAGATCGGGTCAGTGCAGTAGGGTCTGTGAAAGATCTAACAATATTGAAGATCTCTCCGGCGCCGTTGCTAGCAAGTTTAATTCGGGAGGCCAGAAAATCCCGTTTATGCTCCTCTATCATTCTCCGGTATTGTTTGAGGGCAGTTTTGTAGAGAGTTTTACTGTCTGGAGAGTAATTCCGTCTCCAGTGGCGTTCAAGGGATTTGCAGAAAGCCTTTTTCTGCCGAAGTTCATCGGAGTACCAGGGGGCTGATGGTGCCGTCCTTTAGGTTTTAATCGGTTTAATGGGGGCCAGGGCATCCAAGGCCTGTCCAATCCATGTGTCCAGGTGGTTAATAGCTAGGTCAGGGTTAGGTGCCGGACATGGTAGGGAGTTGTGGAGGTGTTTCTGGAGCGCTTCCAGGGTGACGCGGCTCCAGTTTCTGCCTAAGGTTTTAGGAATGATAGAGGGTCTGGTGGGACAGAGAGAGTCAATCTCAAAGGAGATGAAGAAGTGGTCCGACCAAGTGACCGGGATGGGAGGGTCAATCCGGATGGAGGGGAGATTGGAACAAATTAGATCCAGTGTGTGACCCGCTTTATGCGTGGGTAGGGTTATGATTTGAACTAAGATGCAGGCCGCAAGCGTGGAGATAAAGTGACTGCTGTGCGGGCAGGATTCATTGTTAACGTGGAGATTAAAATCTCCTAAAGCGGTAAAATTGGCATAGCGAGTACTGAGCTGAATGATATAGTCCGTCAAAGCCGGTAAGTGCGATAGATTGGAGTGAGGGGGACGATAAATGAGTATTCCCGAACAGGAGGAGGATGGGGAAGTTTGGATGCTGAAAGGCAAGCCTTCTATACAGGTAATGTGGTTGAATGGGGGAAAAGTAGCCGTCCATATAGATTTATGGATTAGGGCAACACCGCCTCCCGATTTGCCATTAGGTCTATTGGCGCAGCTAATACTGTAGCCCTCCGGTAGGGCAAGGGAGATGGCGGGGTTCGTGGTGTCATTCAGCCATGTTTCCGTTAGGAAAAGCAAATCCCAGTTGTTGTCTCGGAGGGACTGCCAGATGTCGATGGCATGTTTAGTCAATGATCTGCAGTTGATAAGAGCAGATCTAAGGGTCAGAGGGGGGTGGGCACCCGAAGTAGTGGCCAAAGTTGGGCCGAGAATTGGACGGGTTGTGAGACCTGAGGATGAGAGGGTGAAGTGACAGAGCGAGCAGACATAGTTCCGACACTGAGCGTCTGAGAGAGAACATGGATAGGTTGTACAGAGGGGGGGTCTTATGGACAGCAAATCTGTTCGAGTGTAAGACACGGTATTGAGGCTGGAGGATTGGGCAGGGGGACCGGCCCCGGTCGCGCCCAGATCGCGGACGAGCGCAGACGGGCTTGCCTTATGCGCGCCTTCGGCGGGCAATCGTCGCGCCCGCTGCGCTCGTCCGCTGCGCTTCCGATTACTGCACATTTGTATCGTGGGAGGACGATGGGGGGGGCGTGGCCACGAAGTGGGCGTGTCCCCGTCAGGGCGTGGGGAATGGCGGTGTCAAGCTCGGCGATTTCGCCCTTGCTAACGCACGTTTTTGGTCAAAAATGAATGCCTTCACACAGTAGTAAGGAGACCAAGTAAGTGAGGGTTGGATTAAAAATGCAAAGTTTCCAAGTTTTACAACACACAAAATACGATTTATCACGCTGCTCCCGGCTATGCCTCAGGAGTTGTTTAGAGTCTGTCAGCGCGCTAGCAATCAGTGCGCCTTTTAAGACCTAGCGGGGGCGTGGCCACAAAGTGGGCGTGTCCCCGTCAGGGCGTGGGGAATGGCGGTGTCAAGCTCGGCGATAGAGTCCTCCACATCACTGACCCGTTGTTTGACAGCAGTGATACGTTGGTCATAGGAAGACCTTGATGGGACCTCCTTGATGCATAATAAGGAGGCATTAGTTTCCACAACAAAAGGTTTTGAAGCTCCTAACTCGCTCATGACATCCTCTAAGGCGAAAAAAGGTGATGATTTAGATGGAGAATCAAAATCTTGCTTAGGTCTTTGAACTGATGTTGAGTGCTGTTTGGAAGAGCCAGAAGTTGTAGAAGAACCTCCAATTGTGTTCTATTTTCTATAAGAATGGAGACATTTTCAGGGACGAGGTCCCAATGTCAATTTGTATGGTGTATAATGAGCTTGGCCGATGAGGGAAGAAGGGTGGCCTTGTCCTTCAGTTTTAGTGACCTGCCCATATAGGAAGATACACTTACCAAATTTGGCCATGAACAAAGAGAATAAATGAATGTGTGAAGACTGCTATCTGTTTAGATGAAAGTAAAATAAATCTGTAATAATCCCCTAGAGGAAGACAATGAATAACCTGAGCCAAATGTACAGTATAGCTTGATGGATGAAGAGAGGTACAAAAAGTCAATTGTAAAATTGGAGTTTCCTGGTATGGAGGCAGTGATTCAAATACTATATTTAGCCAACAGCTGGCTTTGTGTGATGAAATGAAGAAGCCCAAAGCCACGGTTTTAAAGAGAGCAACAGTAACAGGAGAAATCCAATCTGAAAATGCAAATATGCCCTTACTTTGACAAAGTTACTACTGCTGTAATGTCCAAATGGGGGAATGGAATCTCCCAGCCACCGTGGCAGAGCCATCAGGTAACTCAGGAAAACTGATAGTGAACAAAATGGCACCACCTCCAGACTTGTGCAGTATTCCAAGAATGAAAAAATGCAAACACTACACATTCAAAGGTAGAAAAACATCTAATATGAAGGTGTCTACCTTCTGAGGAGAAAATCCATGAAGAAAGTGATAGAATATTCATTATGATGAGCGTGTCTCCGGAAAGACCGATGGCCATCTTGTATAGTGCTTATGGTGCGCTCCCTAAAATGGGATGACAATTTACAAGATTAACAAAAATGAATACCTTAGAGCCTCCCAAGCACCCTTTTCAAGTGCCAGTACCTCAAAAATTTCTGAAGGAATGTACACAAAACAAAAGCACACTCTCTCAGTTAACTTTTACATCCATGCCACATTTAGTCTAAGTTTATGAGTTTGGTGGTACCCGTGGTGTCGGTCGGGAACCTCCGCATGGACTGTCTGACCATGGTATAACAACTATGTTGGTCGGACCACCAAAGGACAACCACAACCTCCAGGGATCCTATATTCCTGGCAATGGCGTGGTGGTCTGTGTCCACAATATGTGTGGTGGTGCTGCTGTGGCACCACCAAGCATATTACAAGTTTCCTGCCATCCTCACTTTTCCTTGCAGTGGTAGTGAGGAAACAAACAGGGCCCTACAAGGCCCACTATTGCCTCAGGGCCATGGGATACATGCATGGGGGCGATGGTGTGCCCGCTGTCTGAATATGCACTTCCTTTCCTGAATGGCATGAACTCTACAGTCCATGAAGCAGGAACAGGCTTTGGTGCTCCCATTGCAGTCAAGTGTGGAAAAACCACTACTAACCAGTTACAAATGAAAAAGAAAAAAGTGAAACAGAACTAGTAATTAAGCCCAACAGAGCTAGCTGTGGGCATTTCCCTTTTTAGGATGAAATCCCTCACTCACCAAAGGTGACATGCTTCATCATTTGGGATTCTCCTCCCAGAGATAAAACTTAGTTCCTCTGGGGGCTACAACCCCCTCACTGAGAGGGAGGAGCTCAGGGATGTTTTGTATGTTATATCAGATATTCTAAATCCACATATGAGGAGCTGATAGTATGAGTGATGGCGCAGCGCAAATTAAATCAAAACTATGAGGAAAGTGAAGTTAAAACTGACTAAAGGATGCCAAGGAGAAACTTTATTGTGAGACGTTCTTCGCCAGGATTAAAAATGAAGTGCACCAGCGGTCAGAATTATAAACCGTGGTGATGAAAGAAAGCTAATTGGTCAACATGTTTCATATTTTTGCAGATCTCGGGATTGCTTACTGTTTATTGTTCTGTTGTTGGGGATTAAATCCTGTGTGGTCTTAAAACTTCCCTAGGACCCTCCGGCTTTGAACCGTATGTTGTTATAGCTCCCATTGCAGTGCCTTTTTAATAGGCACGGCCATGGGGGTGCAAAGGACCACCCACCAGACAACAAGATAACTCCGTCCTAATCCAGCAGCTGGCTGGCTCTGAGGTTTGGCGGTGTGGGAGTGGGGCGGTGGTGCGACAGCAGCTTCCACACCACCTGACTCATAATCAATCCCTAAGTCTGTTCAGTGGTTTTAGCTTTAGGTGCTAAAATAGGAAAGCACATCTTCATGACTCCCCTCTACTTTTTCCCCGGCATGGAACTACACAAAAATTGGAATGCCAGACCTTAGTTGACTATGCTAAATGAGTTCTAACTCTGGTGCAGATCCAGCAATGCAAACCAAAAAATGCATTTTCAAGCAAAAGTGTACCTGATCCATAACTACACAGAGGTGACTGCCACTGTGTAATATAGAGAGAGGGAAGGAAAGTGAGAGTAAGCGTTGAGGTTCTGTGTACACTAATGGCAAAGTACAAGAACATCACGACTACTTAAAAGACACACTACACTTTACAAATCAATACAACAACATATAACAGTACAAGAACCAAATCAACAAAAATATACCAATGCAAACATCCTCTTGAAATGAAGAACATTACAACACAACACAAAACAATGCCACAACAATACAATCAGGTCAATCCTGTAAAAAGCATGTCACAACATCACAGGTATGAAATAGAACCACACAACAACAAAAACAAAGCCACAAGAATAATATTTAAAATCACAGCAACACCACACATGGGCACAAAATGCAAACAACACAACTCAATAAGTAGCACACTGTATCAAACTTTACTACACTACAACACCGCATCACTCTAAAATCACAACATAAAAACAAGCAAGCAAATTGCAACTCTACAAAAAACAACAAAGAACAAAACCCCTGCACATGCACACAATAACACTATGACAACCAGGCACGGCCCATATTTTGTTTGAAAGGGACTACTGTTCCTTTATAATTGCTAGTACACTAGGTCCCTTTTTGACTTCCTGGGTTCCCTTGTCTCTTTGAAATGCACTTTCTAGAAGTGGCATTTATAAGCTATACTGACAAATCCCTCTTTACCAAAGGAGAGAGTTTGTCATTGTGAATCCAATAATAAAAAACATTATGAAGCTGCTCCACTGTAAGGAGCTTGAAGTAATTTCAACCATTCCCCCATGCCAACCTATAGGAAGAACAAATCTCGTAGGTAGTGAAACCACACATGGGTATTCTTCAATACCTGGGAAGGGAGCACACAGGTGTACTTGCCCTGCCTTTCACCTACCAATTGCTTCACCCTTTAAGATTTACCCCAGGGGTGCTCTAGTGGTAGTGAAAGGTACCCTCAGGAGGGGACAGTGATTTAGAAAGGACAACCTGAGCATAAGTGCAATTGTGCACACACAGACCTGCAATGGCAGGCTTGACACATGTTTAAAAACATCAGGTACCCACCACTTCCTAACATGTGAATGAAGGGTGTGTGCATTTTCATACTGCATTTATAGGGGAAAAGTGCCCAGAGACCTAAGGCCAATAAAAGAGAATTAGCAAAACCCATGATTAGAAAGCAAAATGTTTAGGGAAACTCTACCTCAAGTGTGTCAGGTCTAGCAATGTTATTTTCATATTTTGTGGTGAGAGCCTTCCCCATCAAAATTGGTGCTGTGTCAAATGTAATATTTACAGCCAACCCATTTAGTCATTGGCATATTGCGTACAGGGAATTGTGAGCAAAAATTGAGGTGTAAAAACTCCTAATTGTAGATTTATACAATTACCAGAAAGAATGCATGCAGCAGTATAGTTTTAATGTATTGATAGCATTAGTGTAATGCTATCTGTACACATCATTTATCTAGTCCAACTCTTTTGCTTATATGTTGTGGTTTATGTAATTGCTTTATGATTCTGACCTTTGGGGTTACATTTCAAGGTTATGTGAATAGGCAGTTGCTTTGAACTGCATGGGTCTTAATGCAGGCATGCAGTTACAACTGTTTTGTGTTTACAATCGATTTAAGTTGTGATAGGCTGTACTTTCTTAATATTAAGGCCCTGCTTATTAGCTGTGTGTAAAATTCTGGAGAAATGCCAAACCCTTGAATTAAAGGTACAGTGGTGTATCTATCATATGATTATGAGTTTTTACCGTACATTGCCATATATCGTTATTTATTAGGTGGGTGAATCCCGGCATGTGCTAGATATCGCATTACAGAAATAGGTATTTACAGTGTGTGAAATTCGGCTCATGCATAAAACGTCGCAGGTGGAACGTCATGCACATGTGTTAAATCACAAGAAGCAGCCATTTCACGAGGCACGAAACGTAAGGACTATTTCCCATGAAAACAAACTTTCTCCTACCATATAAATCGCCCATGCACATATGATTTCACCATTTGTAGCCTGAACAAATATTTCAAATCGACACTAGTGGAAGGAGTCAACCATTTTGTCCACCAATGCATAAGAATAAAAGAGGATTTCAATCACCATCCATCCTTCCAGAAGAGTCATCAGTTGGTCAAATAAGGTGCATATATGAAGAAGATGGACAGCAGAAGAAAACGTAAATATGCATTTTCTGACCTAGAGATTGAAGAACTTGCTGATGCTGTAGTAAAGAACCACAATACAACTTTGCACACCTGCTGTTAAAAACACCTTGTAAATCTGTACCCGTCTATGAAATGAAATCAGAGACCAAGTCAATGCAGTGTCACAATTTCCATTTGAGGTTTAGGATGTAGCTAAACGTTATCAGAACCTGAAGAGACGGGTAAGTGAAATTGTGTCGCAAAAGAAGAAAGATGCCATTGAATGAATGAAAAGATATTTATAATGCGCAACTAAGCCCAAAGGCATCAAGGCGCCTAACAGCAAAGTAAATCAAAAACAGACCAGGAGCCGAAACTACGGGTAGGCCTTGGCAAAAAGCCACGTCTTTAATGCCTTCCTAAACATAGGGACAGTATATTGAGTTTTGATTTCAATAGGACAGGTATTCCACATTTTAGGTGCCAAGGAGGAAAAGGCCCTCCCCCCCCCCTTTTTACTCTACGGAAACGGGGAACTGACAGCAGATGCTTTTCCCGGGAGCGAAGATTTCTGCTCGGGACATAAGGTGACAATAAATCCTTAACCCCCTCAGCCCCCAGACCAGATAGAGCTCTGTAAGACATGCACAGAATCTTAAAGGCAATCCTATCTTGTATAGGAAGCCAATGCAGACTCTTCCTGGCAGCGGTGGCCGAGGAGAACTTGGGAGCATCAAGCACAAATATAGCTGCCGCATTCTGGGCTGTTGGCAGACGTGACATAAGGCCCTTATTTACTCCTGCATAGAGAGCGTTGCAGTAGTCAAGCCGAGAGGCGACCAATGCAACAACAATCTGTTTTTGAGCATGTGGAGACAGATAGTGTCTGATCTTTCTGAGGACTCTGATAATACCCCAACAGGTTGCAACGGTCTTATTAACCTGCTGAGACATAGAGAGAGAAGGATCAATCAGAACTCCTAAGTTACGGGCCAGGTCCGAGGGGGCAGGGCAAACTCCCAAAGAAGGAGGCCACCACTCAGAGGACCAGATGTCCCTATTTCCCCCAAAGATCAGAACCTCGGTTTTTTCTCCATTCAGCTTTAAGGAATTGAAAATCATCCAATGTGAGACTGCCTCCATGCAGTTCTGAAAGTTGAGAGCGGAGGAACTGCCAGACTGGGAGAGGGACACCATAATCTGGGCGTCATCAGCATATGACACCACCTCCATCCCAAAGATCTTAATAACTTGGCAAGTGGGGCCACATAGATGTTAAAGAGGGTCGGACTTAAGGCCGACCCCTGGGGGACCCCACATTTGACCGGAAGGGATGGAGAAATGTTTTCACCCAGTTTGACCCTCTGTTCCCTCTGGTCAAGAAAAGAAGCCAGAAGGCTGAAGGCCACACCCTCCACCCCTATCTCCCTAAGGCGAGAAATTAAAACCAAGGGAGATAGGGTGTCAAAGGCTGCCGTCAAGTCCAGCAAAACCAGAAGGGCAGAATGGCCCTGATCTACCTCCCTGTGGATGTTATCAAGCACTACCGTAAGGGCCGATTCCGTGCTATGATGTCTCCGAAAGCCATGCTGAGAGTGATCAAGACAGCCCGAGATGTCCAGAAATGCCGTCAGATGCTCATTCAGATGGATTTCGAGCATCTTTGCAGGCGCAGGAAGCAATGAGATTGGACGGAAGTTTTTAAGGATTTCCGGGTCTAATGTAGGTTTCTTTAAAAGGGGCTTAACAGCCGCACTCTTCCACACAGAGGGAAAGAAGCCCTCCTGTATTGCCCGGTTCATGATACTCAGGAGTGGAGGCAGGAGAGCTTCCCGACACTCCTTAAGAACTCTGAGGGGGCAGGGGTCCAGAGGAGACCCTGACCTGATCTTACTTAACAGTAGGTCTAGTTTTTGAAGGGAGAGCAGTGGAAAGTTGGACTTTGCAACTGGTGGGGAGAGGGTAACCTATCAAAATACTCATTCAAACCTGGGGAGAAGAAAGTAATGTTTACAATGGAGATGCCGTGTCTCGAAGCTATCACTTGTGGATTAAAGGTCGAAGACTACCAAGAAAATACAGGTATGTTCCTTTATCATTTCTAACACAATAATGCATGAATGCATGCTGTAATGTATGAATTTAGAAACTATGTTGCAACCATTTTGCATCCAAACTTACGTCCATGGTTACTGAGGGTACAATAATCACCATTATTAAGTGTGCGTCAGGTTTGATTTGCACAAACTATCCATTTTGGCTTGTGATTTTCTTTAGAAACATTACAGTATATTGTCAATTTTAGAATTATTCATATAATTGCACATCCTCACATATTAGCTGATCGCATGCAACATGTGCATTATGCCCTTGGACCACAATTAGAAGATAAATCATTTGTTCCGTGACAAATAGCAATGCATCCAAAACCACTCTATTGTTCTTAAAATGTAACTTCATCATCCAGTTCCCTACAACATCTGAACAAATATGATGGTAAATGTTTAATCAGCAAGTGTGTTGTACACGTATGGATAAAATATGGCCTTGTGATGCGATGATGGAGGGTCACTAATCTTGAGGTAAAATGTGTCACATGTCCTCTTTGGCGCACTGCCAGGAAACAAGACGCAATGATTAAGAAACATTATGGATGATATATCAAGTGATGAACTTTAAGAAACAAACTCTTTACATCTTTGCACGTTAACCAATTGAATAGTGAAATATTTCTCTCTCTCTTCGTAGGGTATACTATATGAACCATTGTGATGTGTTGTCATTGATCCCTTTTTGCTGTCTTGTTTGTCCGTGGGTTTTGTAATATTATGGGTTTTAGGGGAACGATTGTGGTGTGAGTGGCATGGGTGATGAGTTGAGTATTTTTAGGGGTTTTTTCATATGTTACTATAGAGCTTATGGTAATCCAATTTTATACTTATGAATTGTTGGAATGTCTTACTGTGTGATGCTTATGGATATATTTTTATGGATATGATTATAATAAGGAATACTTTCTGAAAATAATTCTGATAATTGATGATTCTCTATGCTTTCTCTGAATACTAATGTTGAATATGTGTATATATAGCCATAGTATATATATATATATATATATATATATATATATATATATATATATATATATATATATATATATATATATATATATATATATTCACTGAAAAAAACATAGGTTTCACACATGTTATAGTTAGCGGAAATTTTACTGATAAAAAAACCAGTGAAATTGCACCGTTATAGTTAGTGCTGGCAACTATAACTCACGCGACCGCAATCCTCTGCTGATGCTAATACTGTATTTAGACACTTATTTGCCCATGTCTTCTTCCATACATTTTTAGCTATACATATATTACAAATATTTTTTTTTCATAAAGACACATATGTCATCAGCAGAAGATTGCGGTCGCGTGAGTTATAGTTGCCAGCACTAACTATAACGGGGCAATTTCACTGGTTTTTTATCAGTAAAATTTCCGCTAACTATAACATGTGTGAAACCTATGGTTTTTTCAGTGAATTTGCAAGGTTTTTTAAATGCTAATTCCTAACTATAACGTGTGTGAAACCTATGGTTTTTTCAGTGAATTTGTACGGTTTTTTAAATGCTAAGTTACTTTACGCCATTCGAGGCGTGCGCGCCCACTTAACGCAGTTCGTTCCGTGCACGGTTTTTATCAACTTTAATAAGCCCTGTACATTTGGTGGCCTTCGGCCACCAAAAGCACAGGGGGTGGGGTCAATGTGGATAGTGTTTTTTTTATTTCGATTTTATAATTTCATGTTGCCAAAATTTAGTTTTTTTTTCCTATTAATAAGCCCTGTACATTTGGTGGCCTACGGCCACCAAAAGCACAGGGGGTGGGGTAAGTGTGGATAGTGTTTTTTTTTTTTTTTTTTTTTTTACCGTACGCTTACGGTAAGCGTACGGTAAGCGTACTCGGCGAAATTGCCGAAAAAAAAATAAAACCGTTTTTGCTCTTGGGGGATGTTTGGGGACTCCCTCAACATGACTATGTGGGAGGGAGTTGTCAAAACAGCCCCGTAACATGTTTTTGGCCATCTTGTTTGATAAACAACACTCAGTGCGAGAGACAAAATGGCGGCCGCCGCTTCCTGGTTTCGGCCGATTCGAATGTTTACTAAGATCTAAGAGCCAATCAGAATCGCGCTCGCGCACGCCACCGTACGCTTACGGTAAGCGTACGGTAAGCGTACCGTAAGCGGGCTCAGATATATATATTGATTTAAAGGCTATTTTCTCAGAATCTACTGAACAGATTTACACCAAACCTACAAAAGGCACTTCCTTGACCTAGGGACTACCTCTCTGCCAAATTTCTAGTAATTCTGTTCAGCCGTTCGGGCTGTAGCTCGTTCTAAAGGTCCTATGGAAAAATGCATGGGAAAAACGCGTTTTGGGACCCCCCTTTTATCTCAGCCCCCGCTTGACGAATCCCCCCGAGACTTTCAGGGTAGGAGCGGAGCGTAGCGCCCCACCTATTTTGAGAAATTCGCGAGGATTCATCTACCGGTGCCAAAGTTATTCAAAATAGAATGTTGAGGTTTTCCTATGGAAAAGGGGTCCTAACTATAACTACCTACTGGCGACCGCCAGTAGGTAATATATATATATATATATATACTATGACTCCGAGATGACTTTTTAAGCATCCCTTGATTATGGTGATATATTCAGTTAATTGAATTAATCAGGCAGCTTATCCTGTTTTGATCCTTTACATGTTCTTATAGAACCATGTTTGATTTACAATATTTTCATTTGTCGTCGTAAGTGTACTAACTGAAGGAAAATCTATTTGCAATGCGTCCGTTTCCATTGTACATGTTGTTGGAAGGATAGCACATGATGCATGAGGCTTTGTTAGGAGGAGTGTATTTAACTAGGCAAAATTAGTCTACAGTGGTGGTGAGAGATCACTGTAGTGCCATATGTTACTAGATATGGCCCATTATTTCTCAATTACTCCCACAAAATTTAACCACTAACAATAAGTACAGGAGTAGAATTGTTGGATGCAGAGCCACAACCAGAACACACAATTGACATTGCAACAAACTATGCCAATTCCAGCCCAACAGTATCTGTAGATGAGGAACAATATTTGACAGAAGAGGAGCATCATGAAATAACATCACTTTAAATTATGAAGTGCTAAGCTAACCCATAGGAAAACTAGAAGATGGGCAAGACCAAATATTAGAGGTTTTCAAGAAACAGGTAGAGTCACATTTGGCTATTCTTCACATCAGAGATACCATAAAGGAACTATTACAGCATATGAAGGAATCAGATGCACAACATCTTCTGCGGTCCAATATCCTGTGCCATGAACTGCATAACAGCATCTGTACTCACTATCAGGCATCAGATGGAGGGTGGGCATATTTCAACTAGCCCAAATACCCTGAGTCAACTGCTGGAAAGACCAGTGGTGCTAGAACCATTTTCAGAGTGGGGGTGATACCCTTAATGCTATTACACTGAAGTCATAGGAATTGTGAAAAATCCAAGTGTCACACAAAAAACACAAGTGTAGCAAATGTGTCATGCAACTTCAACAGAAGAGTGGTATGGGTGAGGTGTATAGCTTGTGGAGCACTGGTGAGTAGCACACTGTCATTTACAGACTGTACATTTTCCGTTGAAGTGGCAACTTGCATAGGTAAACCTATGTAGTACAAAAGCAATAATATGTGGAAATTGGGTTTCAGCAAAATCTTATCACTTGTTTTGATCCAGTTAAAATCTTTCTATTTGTTATTTCCTAATTGCTGATATAATTTTAAATATGTGAATAGTTCATTTACTGATATGTAAATGTTGTGTTAGAAAACATTTGATAGCTACAGCCTTTCCATTTGTTTCCTGAACCCCAGCAGGATTGTCACCTAGATACTATGACAAAATCCTCACTTTGCAGTCGGAAAAAAGTACTCTCCAGTTTCCCAATAAGGAGCACTTTATCAGACAGTGTAACCTGACTTTTGACTTTTGTCTTAAAATGCAGAGCAAACGTGACAAGATAAACATAAAATGTAAAGGCATCTTTATTGCTCATTCACTTTCTGAACTTTAGCATGAGTATTTCTGCTGCACCTCTACCAGCACCCCTACTTTCAGCACTTATGGGAAATACCAGAAATTACATTGTCACAAATGACACAATTATCTGCTCTGGAAATGACGACTCCATCTATTCCATCCACTACGTCCAACTCTCCATCCTTTCAAACATCTCCACAAAGGAAACTGAGCCCTGCAATGCTAAATACACTGCACCGTAGCCGACTCAATGACCTTGCTCCAAATCAATGATCAGTGACCATGCATGTATTATGTTGATGTTGTTTAGTTTCATTAAAGTAATTTTCATGCTATTAATGCCACAGAATCTATGACTGTAACTGCTTATATTGTGTGAATACATTTTTCGGTATCATAACAATGCCTTTTGTGATTGTTTTGTACTGATGACAAGTGTGATGATGTTTTGGTGCAGTGAAATGATACTAAGCGCACATTTAAATAAATGCTCTGCTATAATACTATAAAAATTGTGTGTTTTTTTTTACCAAAACAAACATGAATATTGCGTAGATATTGAGGATATGAATTACACCACAGTAGTGTGATATATGTTGAGTACATTTACGGAATCTAATATTTTCACACATAATCATTCATCGGAGTACAAAATTATTTTTAATTATTAAGAACGTATTATCAGGGGGCGTGGTTTAGACATCAAACAAGATGGCCGCGTAGACGCGGCGCTCCGCATTGCCGATCCCGATGCAATTTATTTTCGTGAGGGATGCACCTCATTTTCAAACAAAAGATGAAGGACTTCATCTCTCCATCACAGCGGGGAGTAGTTGAGCACAGCGTTTGCCTTTTTCTTTCATTTTTTTACTATTTTGATGGCGCGACCCGTTTCTTTCATATAACGGCGGCCGTTTTAGATTCTCCTCACTGTGCTTCATGAAAACTTCACAAAGCTCAATTTTTTCATATAGGATGTGTCTAATGTCTGACTTTTTATGATGGGCAAGTTAATCTTTTCATCAGTTAAAACTCTACTGCATTTTCTTTTCTCTCTTGGCGTAACAGAGTCATAATCTGCCTTCTCCAAAACCAGCCACCATTTTGCACTCTACTCGACACGCTCTATGAGGTGAATAATTAATCAATACCAGTGGTCATCATACTGATGTTTTGTTGGCGTTATAAATTCCTCGGTTCTCCATGAAATACACTGCGTTCCTACAAAGGAGGTCAACTGAAGAGCTAAGCTTCCTCTTTTATTTTAACATTTCTCTTTACTGCATATTGTTTACCATGCTCCTAGTGATTAAAGAGATAGTGCCTAAGAGTTTAGTTTAATTTCTTCTCACTAAACTCCACCGTCCTTCTATGGGGAGACTGAAGAACCTTAAACTCACTACTTCCTCCTACGTTACGGCTCACTCAGACTCAGATTCCAACTTTAATGAAATGGAGGACATTTCTCCTCAGAAACCTGATCATTCGTAAGGCCCCATTGCAAAAGCACAGCTCTAAAGCAAATTTCCTGTGATTTCTACCAAGCGACTGAAAAAAGACACTCCTTCTCCAGTGAATTCTTCCTCAACCTCCATGGATTTAATCCTTGAGGAAATTCGTGTTTTGAAACCTTTCATGGAGGAAACTAATACAACTCTAAAACTTCTGGATGACAAATGGTCTTCGTTGGAAATGCGAGTGCTCATTGTGGAACAAAGAACAGATTCTCTTCAAGCTTCAAGCTTCAAGCTTCATGCTCTCATATTTCATCTCTAAGGTCTGAGATATCTATACTTAAAAAACAGGCTGAGGACTTAGAAAATCGAAACAGCAGGAACAATCTCCGAATTTATGGTCTCCCTAAAAATATTGAAGGTCCCAACCCAACCGTCTTTTTTCAGTCTTTTTTGCTTAAGCTCTTGGACTTACCTACTACTCCCCCTCTCAACATTCAAAGAGCTCATTGCTTGGTCCTAAACTTTCTGCAAAACCACATGGTGTCATCATGCTTTTCCTGCAATATACAGACCTTCTACAAGTCCTATCTGTTGTCAAGTCCAAAAAACACATTTTTTGGGAAGGTCATCTTCTATTGTAGCTAAAAATGCGGCAGATCCGCGGAAAAAATTCCTTGATCTACATCCTCAACTATGTTCTATTAATGCCAGATTTGGACTTCTCCATCCTTGCCTTTTCAAGGTCACCTATAAGGAAAAGACTACAACATTTGAGGATCCAGCGACATTACTGGAATTCCTTCATCATCATGGAGCTGATGTTATGAATATTTCAAAACCTGCATGAGTATTATTTTTGCTTCGCCCTGTATGGCTGTTTCCTTCTCTATGTGATTTATTGAGTGCTGTCTCTCTTGTATTTTTGTAATGCTCTACCATTTATTTGTTTAATATATTTCTCTCATCGCTTTTTCTATTGTAAATGCTTTTTATGTTGTTTTCTTCCCTTCATATACAGGTGTTTTGTTTCTATAATTCCGTTATATGTCAAAGTTTTGACCCGTCGTTCCTCGGGGGTTTGATGAAGCTCCATTGCTGTTGTCGTCATTTTCTGGTGTAGTCACTCCCCATTTTGTCTTGTGTTTGTGGGTATGTTTTTCAGTTTTCATTTGTATGACTTGTACTGTCTTTTTGTTCTCTACCTTATCTCTTTTCTATTGGTTTTCTCTTTTATGGTTCCTTCTTTTCACTTTCTCTCTCTTTTTTATTTGATCTATTTTACCCCCTACTCTCTTAGGTCTTCTTTTGTAAAACAAATGTTTCATTTCTGTCACCTATTTTCCTTATACCTATCTCACTCAACTTTAATTTCTGTTCTTGTAAGCATACTGTTTGTTCATGCTTTTCTCATTCAGTTACATTTTGGGTCACTACCTGGAATATTAAAGGATTAAGCAACCCTATTAAAAGGCAGTGGGTGTTATCTCATCTAGCGAAGGTAAAAACTGACATTGCTTTACTCAAAGAATCTCATATTTCTGAAGATGAAGCTTCCAAGCTGAAGAGATGTCGGGTGGGTCATGTGTTTATTTCTCCAGCTTTGGGTAGGAAAAATTGTGTCTTGATTTTATGTCATAAAAAATGTCATGTTTCTGTTGTTCAACAGGAAGGTCGTTGGGTTATTGTTAAGCTTCTTATAGATAAGATTCCTTTAGTTATTTTTAATGTATACGGCCCTACTTCAGTCGATAAGGTTTTCTGGATTAATATATCTGACAAATTACTTATATATGATTATGATTACATTATATTTGGTGGTGATTGTAATCACATTCTTTATCCTATTCTAGATAGACATTCTAGAGTTAAGTTAGTTCCCTATAAAATGCACTTACAATTTGCATTCACATTGTGGTGCAAAGCGTTGGTTGATATTTGCCGACTTTGTCACCCTGACCTTAGAGAATGCAGTTTTTATTCAGCTTCACACCATTCACAATCCCGTATCGATTACCTTTTCCTAAGTAAACCCCTGGCCCAACATGCCATTCAATCTGAAATTGGTTCAATCTTAATCTCAGACCACACCCCTGTATTTGTTGATATTGATTTTATTCCTTTTTCTCCCCACTCAGGAAGATGGCGTTTTAACAATTCCCTACTCCTAGACCCTAATTTCTGTCAGCAATTCAGCTCCTTTGCTTCAGAATTTTTACTATCACACTACCCCAGATTCTCCCTTTGTTATGGTATAGGATTCCTTTAACTCAGCCACCAGAGGTTTTATTATAAATTTTGCATCACAAAAGAAAAAATCCCTAGAAGCCCAATCCAATCAATTAATTAATAAAATTAAACAATTAGAAAATACATACTATTAATCTAATAATGAGTCCTCTTTGAAAAATCTTATTGATGCTAAACTTACTTTCAATACATTATCTACTGATGCTGCTTCCAATTACTTATTAAAAAGTAGCTCTCGCTATTATGGGGGCCAAAACAAAAGGGGTAAATTACTGGTTAATTATTTAAAAGTGAGAAAAGAAAGAACGAAAATAGAATCTTTGCAGGGTCTTGCCGGTACTCCTATTTTCAAAGATAAGGATATTTTAAATTAGTTTGTTTCATTCTATAAGGATCTTTATACTCCTGAATCTCTACCAGAACAGTCTGATCTTCTTTGCTATTTTCAATCCATTCCCTCTCCTCCATCTAAACACATTGATTTTGAGCCTTTGTGAATTTATATTTCTTTAGCAGATATCTCTCATGCTGTCTCAGTGTTATGTCGTGGGAAATCGCCTGGACCAGATGGCTTTACCATTGAATTTTAGAATCATTTTGCGAAAATTCTTTTGCCTAATCTTTTACTTTTATTTCATTCCTTCTCTGATAATGGCTCTTCCCTAGGCACATTTCAGGAAGCATTGATCTGCTTAATTCCTAAGGATGATAACGATCACTCTCTCTGTAAGAACTATCGGCCTATTTCTTTAGTTAACACAGATTATAAGATCTTTGCAAAGATTTTGGCACTTCGTATTGATCCTATTCTGCCCAATCTCATTGGCCCTGAGCAATCCGGTTTTGTTAAGGGGACACTAGCATCTGACAATTCTTGAGTCCTCTTTAATGTTTTAAGCAAAGCTTCTTCCTTGGCAGCCATGCTATGATGTGGCTTGCGGACAAGCCTTTCCATGGTGGCGATGGCACCATGGAGATGCTGGCAGGGATTGGCTTGGGGGGCCCGTTGTGGGCACACAGGGGGTGGAGGGATTGGGGACTGGGGGTGCACTTGGGGGGTACCTGCAGTTCCCTGCACCAAGTGGTTGGCACCGTGTGGTGCCTGCCACGTGGTGCACAGAAATGCTTTGCATACACTTTTACTATTGCAGACGGTGCTGCAGCCAGCAGCACTGTCCGCAATAATAAAAGGACAGGAAGCGCCTGCCAGTATGGCGGGCGCATCCTAATTGGGCCGTTGGGACCGCCGCACGTCTGGCAGTCGGTCCCATTCCCATTATGATGGCGGGCATACTGATGTCTGCCCGCGATCATAATGAGACCCATAGTTAGTATCTAGTCAATGATGAAAACAGACAGCATTACATCAAGATTCGAAAGTGACTTCAATTGTTATATATCAATTACATTTTGATTCTTTTCCCTTTTATTGGTGATCTCTTTCTTGTTATTCCATAATAAATCAAACTTTAAAAAAAAAGAATGTATTATCAGACTTATTGTTGATTACACAGGTCACTTTATTCCACAGATGTCTTCTGTTTGGAAAATACCACCTGGTTATGGCTAGTGTTATTTTTTGGTGCTAATGTTTGATTGCCTTCACCATTCCACCTCACTCGTGATTAGGTTTTGATTACCGCATGAGTAAATATGACATGCATATTTTACCACTTAAGGCAAACATCGCATTCTGTAAATT
Organism: Triturus cristatus; assembly: GCF_964204655.1. Taxonomy (NCBI): domain Eukaryota; kingdom Metazoa; phylum Chordata; class Amphibia; order Caudata; family Salamandridae; genus Triturus; species Triturus cristatus. The sequence continues at coordinate 391,523,047 of NC_140584.1, forward strand.
AAACAAATGATACGTGTTTGTGAAATTATTTCCGAACATAGTAATTAACGCAGGTTATAAACAACTTGTAATTGTGCATACTTTTTAACATATGTGTAACTAATTTAAACATGTGCTGGTCCCACTGAAATGTACTTGTTCAAGACACCCCTGTCTGAGTGCTAGCAACAGGCAACCTTGCGGCTTGAAGGAGGTTTTTATGCATAACATGCGACAATATAAGACTAGAAGCTTAAATTCATACTCAAGATGTCTGTTAGTTCTTGAGCCTGCTTCAGTGCGCATAGAGAGTATGACGAGGTGTAGAATATCATGGTTCACCTAGTAGTGAGCTGTGCCCTGCATTGCAGGCTCATATATATGACGCATTTTCGGGAATGCAGTGTTGCAAATATAGAAGACCTCATCGTATGCTGTTGCAGAACAAAATGGAGGGGCATTTGGTTGCAATCAGAGTGAATTTCTGCAGAAAATCAATGTCCCATTATGAGAATGATCATAAACTTGGACAGTTGTCTGCACAGGCTGAAGCCACGACTTTTACTGCCTTTTACTATGCTGCTGTAAACCTCTCAAAAGGAAAAAGGGCAAAGACTGCCTGTGCCTTATGATGAGGAGGAAGCTTGATGTTTGTGCGGAGAACCAGAAGTTTTTGTTTGAGGAAGAATATGGCGAAGACTGAATGAATATGGCAAAGAAACATGGACGCACTTTGATTAAAGACCAGCTCAAGAGATAACTTGTTTCACATTTCTTTAGTCGAGTTTAACAGGGAATACCATCAAATTAACTTGATACACCTGTCAATACAATACAGCACGCAGTAACCAGTAAGCACTTGGACATACATAGTACATAAGAAGGATACAGCACCACAGTGACGCATGGGCCCGTATCATTCGATGACAAGAAGGCAAAACGAGGATAAAAGGAGGATGGGGGAATCCTGCAGGGGAAGGGGGAAAGAAGAGGGGCTGGGATGAGAGGAGAGGGAGAAGAAAAGAAGAGCAAGAGAGAGAAGAGAGAAGAAGGAGGGTAGTTAGGTGAGGAAAAAAAGAAGGAAAGAGGGAAAAACAAGAAGAGGGAGATGGGTGGAAAGGGAAGAGAGAGGGAGAGGAGGGATTACAAGGAGGTAGGGGGGACCCAGAGCCAGGCCCACAATGATGGTGGCAACCGATTAGGCAGCTTGCGGGGACAGAACCAAAGCTCGGGGGACCAAAGTAGCCCAGCAGGCCCACCCACTGTGAAACCAATGCAGAGTGCTCGACACCCACCTTTCTGAGTCTGGAGGGAGGTCTCCACCTTGTGTTGTAGATTATCAAGGACTTGTTTGTGCTAGGCCATTTGATATATGGCCGAGAGACACTCCTCAAGAGTGGGGGGAGGGGAGAGAACCGATGCCGAATAACACAGTTCTTCGCCCTTGCAAGCGCCATATAGGGCAACAAGCCTTCTTGTTAGGACAAGGATGGTGAGTTCATGAAGTCATGGAGCAGGGTCATGGTTTGAGGTAGTAGCACAGGAAATAAATGCTCATTCAGCATGGCCACAACCACCCCCGGAAGGGCCGGACAGTGGGGCAGTCACAAAGTATGTTAACTAGTTTGCAGCATGCATCGTCGCAGCATCAGCAGTGGGAGTGGGGCAGCAGCCTCACCACCAATAGCTTCGCCGGAGTCCAGTGCCAGTCATAGAGTGATTTAAAAAGACAAAATTTCAGCAGGGCTTCCCTGACTCCACTGCCCAGAGCCTCCAGTAGTTCCGCCCAATCCTCTGGCTTGTACTCAAACTGGAGGTGAGCCTGCCACTTGTTGTGCTGGCTGTCCAGCAGAGGCAAAGAATAGAAATGACGGGTCAAATGGCTTGAAAAAACAGATATCACTCCCCGAAGTGCCCCCGAGCCATAAGGTAGGAGACCACTGGAGAGGGCAGAAGGATCCAGGGCTGAGGTCCTAGGCCTCAGTAAACAAAACTACAAAAACAAAAAACACTGAGTCTGTGGACAGACCAATTCAACTAACTTGCATTACTTTACACAGGTTTATTTATTGTTTGTATTAGCTTAACAAACACAATTCTACATTACTTCATATTGTTTTTTTACCTCTGTACATTAAACCATTTACAGAATATTTACAAGCAGAGAATTGCAAAATATCCACAAAACCATACACTATCCTCAAACATTAAACATTAAAATACTACCCCCACTAGTCATTCCAACCTCACACCCCTACCAGACCGATCAATACCTAGCACACCTCATTCATACTTCCCAGCTCAGAGATATCCATACACTGAAACAACAGAGTGTATTCTTCTCTAGCCTTGCCTTGTGGTGTCCCAAACTAGGTTAGAATTGTCTTGCCAACACACGTTCCGGTGGGTTTACATATTTTAAACCACCCTCTTCAGGACCAAACATGCATGTAAAAGATTTTTTACCCACCCAGGAAGACAAACGGCGTATACATCAAGTTCGATGGACTGAATACCGCAAAGGGACTCCACTGAAATGATTACTGTGGTTGGGAACAGGATCTGTGCAACCTCATGTGCGATGTCTCGAAACTTTCCATCTGTACGAATTTTGGAAAAAAGATCCACAAGTTCCCTTTGCTTCAGTTTATTTTGAAAATGGTAACCTTACTGCTTGCTTTCCTTCCTTCCTGACATGCATTCCGTGCATGTGTATGTGTAGATTCACCCTTGTACTGATGAGGCAGCAGCCTGAATTCTTCAAGTAAGGGCCCCCTGGGCGAAGACATGATGAAGGGTAAGAGTCCCTGTTGTGTTCCACGCTCCCCAATCAAGCACCTCGCCACCAATGCGGAGGCCGTCATTGCCCCACAAGAGTGCCTAATCATGCAGGCAGGCATCCACCAAAAAGATACTGTGGGTACACAACTAGGATTTGGCCGTAGCCTGGAACATCATATTCCTCTAGCGGGGGGGTTGGGAGCATCATACCATTAGATGAGGTACAGCACCCAAGGGCAATTCAAGATGTTGCATTCTATCGTGACCCATAGAGGGGGGTCCATAGTCTGGGTGAGCATGTAGGCAAGCTACGCCAGTGCAGGCCTGGGCATAATGCTCCACCGAAGAGAGGGCAAGTCTACCACACGAACAGTGGACTATGAGCCTGCAGTTAGCCAACCTGGGGCAGTGACAACTCCCAGACGAAGAACCTGATGCCCTTATCCCCTGTCCGCAGGAGAGAGAGAGGTACAGGCAAGGGAAGAATGTCCAAAACATAGGTGAATCTTGGCAGGGTCACCATTGTGACTGTCTGCATCTTGCCCCATAGTGAGAGACCGAGTTGGGACCACTTATCGTAGACCAATTTCTTGTGTGTCAGCAGCAGACCAAGGTTATCCACCACCCTGCAGTCCAGACTCCGGTTGATGTAAATCCCAAGGTATTTGAGACTTGAGGGCTTCCACTGAAAGGGGAGGCAGACAAGTCTGTTCAGGTGGTCGCTTAAAGCGGTAGAGCCTCACTCTATCCCCAATTGACCTTGTACCCAATAGCGATGCAAAATGATGTCCAGTAGAGCCAGGAGTGAGCAGGGTGGATTGGAAAGCATGAACAAGATATCATCTGCATAGAGATAAAGGGTCGATGCCCCTCCGGGTTAGGGATGCTTGCCAATGGTGGTGACTGGCAGATGGACACATCCAAGGGAAGGAAGGGAAAGGGTGATAATGGGCAGCCCTGTTGGGTCCCCCTGTGGACCAAAAAGGTGTCTGAGAGAAAACCCTTGCAATTATCCTGAGCAGTGGGGGGTTACAGAGCCACTGGACCTTGGCTATAAAGCCCCCTTCGAGGCCGAACTGCCTGAACAATACAAAGAGGTACCCCCCACTCAATCCTGTCAAACACTTTCTAAGTTTCCAGGGAGAGTGCTATGGGTCCTCGGGCAGGATCTTAGTGGACCACTATTCATGGGCTGGGGTGTGGAGGTGGTTCCGGGATGAGTGCTGGGGACAAATCTCACCTGGGAGGCAGCCGCTGCAGGTAAGAGTGGTGGGACTGGCTGGGGGGGATTTCAAGAGACGACCACAAGGGAAAATTAAATAAATCATGAATTTTCTCTAGTGGTCATCTCTCAAAATCCTCCCCAGCCGGCCTCACCGCCCACTGCTCTTACCTGCAACGGCCACGGCTGCTGGGAGGAATGGATCAACATGGGGATCACCACCCGGAGAAAAGACGTCAGAATTTCTTGCCAAGATCTTGATATCACTATTGTGCAGATAAAGGGGCTGGTAGCTGCTGCGGAGGAGGGAATCCTTCCCAGGTTTGGGAGACCCGCAATCAGGGCCCTGTTTGAGAGGGAGCAAAGGGATGCCATGTGATCTGCCTCCTGGAAGGCCTCATGGAGAGAATCCACAGCCTCCTCCTTCATCCACTTGCAGAACTCTGCAGAGAAGCCATCCTCCCCAGGAGCTTTGTGGTACAGGTATATTAATGATGGCCTGTGCTATTTATTGGTTTCCTCGGAGCAGGTCTCTGCCTGACTCATTAAGGCAGGCGAGATGCACACTGTCAAAAAGGCATCCAATCGGGCAGGGTCTGCTGCCATCTCCAAGGTGTACAAGTCCTGGTAGAAAGCCACTTTGGAAGTACAGAGTGCATTTAGGTCCATTCAGCCTTTACCAGGTGGCGTCTCATGGGGACTGAGGCAGGTGAAAGAGGCAATGCCTGCCTCCAAGTCCCTCTGTTGCTCAGCTTTCTGTCTGTTGAGAAGGGCAGCATCTCTCATTAATTTTCTCTGAACAGTTGCCTTGGAAGCCCCGATGAATTTCAAAGCAACGGACCCTCAGTTGTGCTCCAGGTAAGTGGAAACGTGACATGGGGGTGGCGAAGTGAGCTAAATAACGATGATGGATTTAACCCAGATCTAATAGTGACTGGGGGTGAGTGTCTGAAAATGTTCAGTGCTCCACTCATCACCTTATTGTGTTTGCACAGATATTAAGGCTCCACAGTTTGCGGCCTGGGCTGGAAAGTTCTAGATCCAGGGAGAGAAGTATCAGGGATTGGTCGTGGGAGCACACCCTCAAGGATCTGCATGTCCCATGAAAGGGCAACCACTGGTTGAGAAACCAATAAGTAATTCAGACTGGATTGAGTATCATGTACCGGTGACAGAAAAGTGAACTCCCTATCCGTATGATGTGAGAAGTGCCAGACATCCACAAGACCATTGTCCATGGCGATGTCCCCTAGGAGAGTCAGATCCATGTTGTTGCCCATGTCGAGCGGGTCTGTGCAGTCCAAGACTTTGTCCAGTGAGTGGCAATGATTTCCGTGAAGAGATGGTTGAGCTGCAGGAAGAACTGGCGTTGTTCCCCATTGAAGTCAAAACTTGACAAATGCGTATCGACCGTCCGGTTCGATCCAGGTCTTGAATATGGTAAGGGCCAAGGATATACATAGGAGGATCACCATGCTGCATTTCCAGGGCTTCTCAGTACCTTCAGCTGCCCATCCTCTTCACCTAGCTGAAGATGGTGGGCAGCTGCTGTGAATCACCCTTCAATCCCAGTTGCATCAGACCTTCTATGATTCTTCAGGTGAGAGGTGTGTCTCCTGAAGCAGTGCCACATCAACTTGCTTGGAATGAAGGTATGCTAGTACCTACTTGTGCCTGCTAAAATTACCATTTACTTTCCTGGAATGCCCCAGGAAAATGAGCGGCTCGCTAAAGATTCTGGTCCAGCTGCAGCTCCAGTCCAGGTGGGGCTGATGGGGGGAGGGCACACCGAGCCCGCATAGAATCACATTGGTTATTAAAGGAGTCAGGCATGGCAGGTGGGTCCAATGGTCTCCAAAGGGGCCAGTCATCCGCAGCCCATGGAAGTTTGATGAGGCTGATGTGAGGGCAATGGGCCCCCCAGGAGGCTGAATGCTCATCAGGCCCAGGTAGGGCTCAAGTTCAAATGGGCCTCTTCTGAAGCCAGGTGCAGCAGTGGTCACCTGCAACGCTCCACACGCAGCCACAAGGCTCCAGGGTCTCCACCCCGCAATTGGCCTGAAATGGTACGGTTAAATGTCATGCAGTTATGCTGTCTTTGCTTCACTCTGCATCATCTGTTGCATGGGCCCCGGTCAGGCTGTCCCATGCTCCAGGTCAGGTCAATGGGTGGAAGGAGGGCCAAAAGATCAGGATAGAAAGAGATGGGAAGGGCAGGCTGCCCCCCCCCCCCCACTCTCCAATGTCCAGTGTTGGTCCCGCAGTCCGAGCCACAACTGTGTGTTCCGCTCTGGTACAGAAACTTCATTCCCATGGAGGGGGAGGAAAGAATGTGGCACAGCACCCAGAGCGGCCGACTTGGGAGCTGGGTATCTGCATTCACGTTTCAACATCAGCTCAACATCCTGTGATTCTGGGCAAATCACCTAATCTCCCCATGGCCATGGATAGCACCTGGATTCTGTTTTGGGTGATAAGCTGCGTAAGATGAATCTATAAATATATAATACCAGGCCATGCCTGTCGAGAAGCAGCCCCATTCTTCTGCACATCACGGTTGCAGCAGTCATGACCTGGGCTGGTTAGGATGATAAACCGGCTCCTCTGCTGGTTTGGCTGTTTTGGCAATGCCTCTGTGTCCCCTGGGGACTCCGATGCAGCAGAGCCCTTCTCTCAGGCAGCATTTACCATTGGATAGTTTGAATGGGTTCTCACAGCCAACCACATTGCCTTGCCATACATGTTCATGCTTCACTATGTCTCTTTTGTACACTTTCTGATTCATTGGGTATAATTTTTGTTGTATTCCTAATGTTGTAAAATGCACCAGTATTTGTATGTTTAGAATTTTACTTGGAGTTATCCGAAATGATCTGAGCAATAACATTTGAAAAAACCTTTGCTTTATACTGTAGCTTTCAGGGGCTGTTGTACAGAAAGTTCCCTGTAATGCAATGGGTATGTGCACCCATTCTTGGCACCCTGAAACACTTTGGTACTGTAGATGGTGCTGCTGACACTTCTGTTGCTGTTTCTGTGACATTAATTCTATTGGTGCTTATTTTTCACCTCTGCATCCCCAATGGAGTACTTCCTAATTTACATTGGGGTGTGGCAATATGCCCCTGTGCTGTTACTTAATCACAGATGCAGGTGCAGAAGCAAAGAGGCTGTCAGTAGGTGCACTAACTGTGCACCACATATGAACTGGTGTACAGTCGGTGCACCCTTGGAGTGCCACTTGGGATAAGGCCAGAGGGTCCCTGGGACCGCACCGAAAATGCTTCCACAGTCAGGTAGAGTTACACACTGCATCCACATGTGGCACTTGCATGGCTCTTCCTCAAACTGTTTCCATTTCCACTGCATCTATACGGGTGTATTTTTCAAACTGCTGGTCTGCCTTCAATGCTCCGATGTCTGTGGTGCTGAAGTGAGGTCTTGCCTGCACAAGGGACAGATAATTTTGTATGTAATATGGCACACTGTCCCTGTCTGCACAGGGTGCATGCAATGAGGATGAGCCAGGCATGGAAGGGGACTGTCCCCTATTTTATATGGCCTCAAATGGCATGTTGTCTGGTCAGCTTCTGTGTATACTAGACCTAGATGTATTACAGAGTCTCTCCCATCTCAGGGGCCCTCCAACTATTGCAAGGAGCCATGGCACACGTCAGGTTTCACAGTGCAGAAGTGTAGTAAGGTCCGAGCCGGCAGGCTGGGCTGTATTGGCCATCTGGGTGTGACCTCTAGAAGCCGGAATAGTGATCTAAGTGGGAGGTTGCCCGGCACCTTACAGGCGGCGTGCATTGAGAGCGTACCTATTTGGTTCCCACTCGCCACTCGAGTCACAAGACAGGAGCCTCCTGTGTTTTCCCACTGCACAAGGCTGATCATAGTCCCTGATTTGTTTTCCTTATTGTTTTGCAGGATCTGGCTACAGCACGCTTCTTACCAAGGGCCATGTTTGGGGCCCACGAGCATCACTAAGATCTACACGGGCTTGAGATTTTGCTTGCTAGACCTGAGTTGTTTATTGCTGGGATGGCTACAGTGGGCATTTAGAGGGCCACAGCGGTCCCGGAGGCAAGGGAGCTTTCACCCTTTTTTTTCTTTGTTTTGTTCAGTGGAGTGGTCCTTTGTTTTTCTAGTGCATTACTTGGCTGCCAGAGTGCAGGCTGTGTATCTTTTGGATAGCATTAAGAGCGGCATGGGAGGGCTGAGTGGGGGCCTTTATTGGTTTTTTGTCTACTCGTGGCAGACATTCAATTTTAAAGAGTTTTTCGGATGGTATTTCTTTTGGCCCTGATCAGCAGTAGTAGGACTGAAGTCTTAAGGGGTGTTTAGTGCCCTTAGTGGCTTAGTGGAGCCTTTGTGTTTGGTGGCCTTGCAATATAGTTCTCAGCCTGGGTACCTTGCAAATAATTTTTGTGTGTGCTTCATGCAGGGGTGAGCAGAAAGCAGTTACCTGAACTAAAGCAGTATTCAGCAATTAATTCCTGTGCCAATGGGGCCACACCCTCTTCTCAGGGAACAGCACCAAGAGGTATAGTGGTGTCTTTGCAGAATATTGGCTGGGTGATGTGCCTTTCGAGCATGATCAGTTGGGCAGGCACATGCCGATTGAAGGGAATGAAAAAACATTTGGAAGGGTACTTATATTGATATGTGCAAGCTGATTGTGGATAGACCCAAGCAGGAGGAGGTCAAGCAGTGCAAGGAGTGCTTCCATTCTATGGACTGTGGCCATTGGCCATACAAAAAGAGGGTAGAGAAGACTGTTGAATTGGATCAAGGTTTTCACGATCTTCCAGGCAATCATGGCAGAATGCTTTCTGAGCTTGGGGGCACAGCTGACACGGTACCAGAATAGGATTGTATGTGCTCATGATGAGTCTGGACACATGGCCTAGAGAGATCATGACAAGCAATCTAGGAGGATTAAGGCCATGGGCCCAAGCTGCCATGGGAACAGATTGACGTTAAGACCTGGCTGCACTTTATGAACCCGAAAACGTTCAATGTAGAGAACAGGGGCAAGTAGTAGTCCGGGAGGAGGAGCAAAGAAAGGGTCTTGTTGGGATTTCAATAAGAGATCTTCTTCCAGACCCCCAGGAAGTTCAAACACTGTTGTTCCTTCTGTGGTATGTCTTCCCACCCAGTGACCAATTGTTTTAAAAAGTCAAGAGCCAAGAAACATTATTGATCATTCCCTTCTGGTGAAGGCCACTTCCCCAGTTAACTGGCAGGCAATGGTGTCATAGTTTAATGCCTATAGAAATGAAGTAGCAGCATGGTCCTTGTATGAGGGTTTTATGGATGGGTTAAGATTCCCTGTGCAGGATGTGTTTTGGTCCCATTCTACAAGAACCAGCAGTTACATAATGCTAAGAATAGCATCCCCAGGGCTAAGATATTAAAGGAAAGGAACCTGGGGGGGGTGGCTGGCCCCTTCGAGTCAGTCCCACTCCATAATTTTGTCTGCGCTCCATTGGGAGTAGTCTAAAAAGGACCATAGTAAGTATTGCTTGATCCACAACCAATCTGATAATAAAGTTATTGATGGAGCACTGTGCTCTGCAAAATATGAAGATGAAGCAGGATCTTGCAGGATGCTGTGGTGTTGCAAGCAAAGCCAGATATTGAATCTGTTTTCTAGCTCTACTCAGACAATTTCAATCTGCTGGGTCTCCAGTTTGAGGGCTCTTTCTACTTTGACAAGTGCATGCCCATTGGTTTTTCATATCTCCTGTGCTTGTTTTGTGCAGTTTAGCACCATCCTCGAGTGAGTATTCAGACAGAGACATAGGTCAGGGCACTGGTGGGTGCTGCAGTATTTAGATGCCTTCCTTTTTCCGGGTACCCTGGAGTGTGGTGGGGCCTTGCAGTCTTTCCAGTAATTAAAGGGGATCTTTGGGGTACACCTGGTGGGTTCCCAGACCCGTGGCCCAGATACAACTATTGAGTTCCTGGGGATTGAATTGGACTCCCTGACGGGTTTCTCTAGGCTCCCTCAAGAGAAATTAAGACCTTTTCGAAGGTATTGAGTGACTGCGTGGTTGCCAAGAAGGTGACCTTGCATCATTTGCAGGTGGTGGTGGGGCAGCTGAATTTTGCTCTCCGCATCATTCCTATTTCATATTGCCTATTTCACATTCAATTGCTCAGGCCATGTCTGGGCTGAAGCAGAGGCACCACCGTACTAGCCTATCGTGCGAGGTTCTCCAGTATATGAGAATCTGGGAGGCATTTTTGGTATGACTAAGCGGGCCAAGACTAATGAGGAGATAGAGCTGTTTACGGACTGCTGGCAGTGTGAGTTTTGCTGCCACTCTGAGTGCGCCCTGATGTGCCCAATGTTGGCCTGAGGAGTGGGCAGAATTGATCAGGTGGCAAACATTGGTTTCCTCAACCATTTTCCCATCCTGGTGGTCCCACAGTCTGGCCTGGGCAGTTCCTCAATCAGACGGTAGAGTTATGGTCAGATAACATGATAGTGGCTGAGTGTATTAACCAGCAAGCACCCAAGTGCAGGATGATCTTAAGGCTCCTAAAAGAGATTTTGCTCCTGTTCTTGTCATTTTGAAAGCCAAGCATCTGTCGGCTGTATTGAACAATGCAGTGAATGCTCTTTCTCATTTTAAGTTGCATGCCTTCAGGTCCTACCACCCGGGAGCAGCAGAGTTACCAGTGCCATTTCCAGAGCATCTGTGGCTGCTTGGTGCCCCTACTTACCACACCTCCTCGCAGCTAGTTTAGCACTAGGAACAATGCAGTCCTATGAAAGGGTTTTTGACTCATATGGCAAGTTTTATGAGCTCGCTGGGGTTGAGGTGTGGTTTTCAACCTGGTCAGTGATGATATTCATGGCGTCGTTGAGGTAGGGGGGTTAAGCACTGTCTTATGCCAAGCACCACATTGTGGCTGTTTCATTCTTTGCTAAAATGCTGGATTATGCAGAAGGTACCAACACTTTCCAGGTGAACAGACTGCTGAAGTGGTGGTAGCATTTGCAAGGGAACAAGTCAGTCTGCAAGCGTCCCATAGATGTGGAAAAGTTGCAAGTCACAACGGCTTACTTGCATGCCATTTATAGGTCACAAGACGAGGTTCGTCTGTTCAGGGCAGGCTTTTCCTTAGCATTCTCAAGGGCATTTTGGGTGGGGGGAACTGGTGCCTAAGATCAAAGGGGGCAGGAGGGGGGTATCCAGTGGGTGGATATTCTGAGACCTAACAACTCCCTGGCGGTCACAATTGCACGTTCAAAGACTGACCAGATGCGTAAATGTGACCATATATTACTCAGCAGGGCCAGGTCAATGTGTGTTGTCCCTTAATGAATATGGTAGCTCTCCTGGCCCACCAGCCGCAGGGCACGTCAAGCCCTCTTTTGGTTCACGAGGACGGGATGTCATTCACTAGCCTTCAGCTTTCAAGAGTCCTTAGCAGTTCACTGTGGGCTGCTGGGTTGGATCGATGGAGTACAGTTTTCTTTCTTTCCAAATAGGAGTGGCCACTGCTGTGGCGGGTATGGGACTAGCCAGGCCAGCAGTACAAAGAATTAGCAAGTGGAAATTTGACTGTTACAAGTGCTATGTGAGATTAAACCTTTTGTACGTTATGTTACTACTCTCCTTTCCTTTTCTTCGTACTCCTCTGTTGACATAGGTGGAAGCTGTGTAGAGTGGAGGCAGACACTGTTACCTTCATCGCCTTTCCTCCACTCAGGAGCAGGGAATGTTGCAGAAGTTTTGGTGTTGGGCCACTTGTTCAGTTTTGCAGGTGGCTTCACAGCCAGGGCAAAGGAAGCAGGATATCAGGTGAATTTCTGTGGTCTAGGAGTTCTATGCTTGGCTAATTTGAGTGTGGCCTTGGAAAGACTCGTGCACTGGAGTTTACGATCCCAGGGATCATAGTAGTGCACCTGGGTGGCAACGATCTGGTTGAATTTGCAAGGATGATCTTATATGAACGAATTATTACAGAGGCTGTGTGGGTCGCAAAATGGTTCCCAGAGACTGTGATGCCATGGTCCAACTGGGTGTCCAGGTTGATCTGGAGGGTTGGTAAGTCTATCCGAGCCCTCAAGGACTCAGTTAAGTGGTTGAATAGTAAGATTGGTAAGTTGTTCAGGTCGGCTAGGTTGTCATCTAAACCTCATGGGTGCATCAAAGGAGATCACTTTTTCTTACCGGATGCAGCCCATTTGTCCAAGGAAGGTAATGCAATGTTTCTTGACAATTTGTTGGCGTGGCTAGTACAGCATATGGCCGGTGGGGGTGGAGATAGTAGATAAATTACGCTGGCCAGTGGTGGGTGAGGTCATGATTGGTGGGGACATTTAGAGTCCATGGATAGCATCCTTTCCAACCAAAGTTAACAGCGGCATCCCCTCTCTCAGTGGTGCTGGCAGCAAGTCAAAAGAAAGTTATAGGGGCTTGGGGGCAGTTCCTGACATGTGGTCCTTACATTGCAACAACCCACAAAGGCACAATTTGCACAATCTGGCACAGGCCTATAGTTTGGGCAAGGAATGTGTGTGTAGGGGGTGCCCAACGTAGGTATCAGAATGGCAGCCAGGTCCGTTGCACAGGAACTCCCAGTATGGGAGGGCAGTTGGTGGTGTCCTCCCTTAAGGAGGGACCCATCCATTGTTCTTGGATTGGAGGTTCTAAGAGGAAGGGTCCCTAAACCAGTCATTATCTCACATTGAATGCTTATATTGGTCTTGGTTGCACAGGGACAAACTTAGTTTATGGTTAGGTAACTCCTATTTACTAGCATCTCTTTTATGGCTAGGTTTCAAATATGTAATCAAGAATGGAATTAATGTGGGTTACTGTGTAATAATGTTTTGAAAATTATGTGTATGTATATGTTTAATAAATACGGCCAGGAGGTTCACAGCCCCTATCCCAAAAGTGAACTGGATTGGGCCTTTCTCATTGAAGTGGTTATGTTGGGTGGGGAGGGTCTTTGTAGTTTCAGAGGACATTGGTGACTGCCTCCCTTAGTGTTACACTATTGTGTGAGTTTGTCTAACATAATTTATTGTGACCACTCCTGCTTAAACAGACCACCTATGATCATGTTACATATAAACACAAAGGTTTAGAGTACACAACTGATTATATCAGCTACCAACATTAAAGTTCTGTTGCCAAATTTTCATCATCGTTCTTCATCTTGTTAAAGGAAGTGATTTACAAAACAAAAAGTTGACTTATCGGAACTCACGGGCAGCATGACTCGTGGGTAGGAGGACGGGGGGTCGCGCGGCAGGGGGGTCACGCAGGAGGTGGCAGGTTAAATGTAATAATAAAAGAAATTACATTTACCTTCCCACCGGCCGTGTCCTGCGTCGTCTCTCCTCCTCTCCTCCTCTCCTGCCCTCCTACCTCGGGCAGGAACAGGAAGCAGGCAGCCAGGCTTCCAGTCCCACCCCTAAGCCAATTACAACATTGCAAGCAGCATTGTGATTGGTCGGGACGCCTCCCAGCCAGGGGATAATTGCCCGGCCATGTTCTCCATGTATGCGCACTCAGGAGTGGGCACAACACTCCTCCCCTTCCCAGTCCTGCTCGCAGAGCAGCCCCGCCCACTCACCCACCGGCAACCAAACCCTTCTGCTTTCACGCAGTGCGAGAAGCAGAAACATAAAATGGTAGTTATTGCCATTTTATGTTTCTGCTTTCCACACTGCGAGAAAGTAGTGGGGCGACGCTCCTCGGCCCTAGTGGAAGAGCTGCCCCTGCTTATCAGCCCCTATTTTGTTAATACAAAACTGAACTCGCAATGCTCCACCATTTGATGTTTGCCGGCACCTCCACTTAGCAAACGCGACTGATTGTTCAGGTTTTTTATTTTGCAAAACTACTTCCTTGAAAAACGAGTCTCATTAAGTGATTGAGACGCATACATATTGGTCCAGTTCCAGGGCTCCTCGCCTTAATTAATATTGAAGTGCCCACACCTGTGTTGTTCTGCTCGTCAGTGACGAGGAGTCTTGTAGATTGACACGGAGGGCTGGCAGGCGACAAGCAGTGCCAAGTGCACAGCAGAGTTTCATCCTAATTGCTGCACAATACTTAGGAATTCAAGAGCAGGAGCCCTGCGCCTTTGAAGAAGTGGCACCTTTCCCCACAGGGAATTTAATGCTGAACAGGATTCTGCTCGGTGTCCCTTTCAAGATGTGCAGCTTTCTTCTGCGACAGCGGGGTTTTATTTGCAGCGTCCCACAGTGCATCTGGTTTATTGAGTTCAAGGAATGTAGGGCAGAGCCTGGAAAAGTCGATTCGCTGAGGAATATTAACTGGTCACCTTTTTTCACTCCCTTTGTCCGAACAATTGTGGTATTGGTATCTGGGAGATTTAAGAAAAAAAAGATAATTTATTAAATTAGGGCGTTTTGTTGTTTGAAGGATGGATTTGAGGACTGCCCACTTTTACAACAAAGTCTACATTAAAGGGCAAAGAGAACCGATGCACAGAACATTTAGCAGATATTATGCTTCTGATCACAAAACGTTGAATTTAATGTCAGAATTCCTTGATAGGAATTCCTCCAAGTGCATTTCCAGCGTCAAACCTTACTTTTGACTGTAGGGCAACTTCCAGTTTGGAACATTCTGCACCGCTGTGGGAACAGTATGCATACATGACTGTGCTGCGGCAGATTGTTCACTTTTGAAATTCCTCGCTATACTAACTGCAGGTTTTTTGCATGGATGCTGCTACTTGTATAATAGGACATTGTAGAAACATCGGGGCAGATTTACAAGCCCCTTGCGCCTCTTTTACGCCACCGTTGCGTCACTTTTGTGACGCAGCGGCGGTGCAAAACCAGCGCCATGCTGCAGGGTATTTACAACGTGACGCATCTGCGCCAGAAGTAGTCGTTCCTGTGCAGGGGGGGGCGTTCCGCCGCAGGAACGCCTCCTAAAAGTGACTGAGTGAAAGCTACAAGATTTCACTCAGTCACTTTTGAGCCCATGCTGCGTCAAAACCCTGCGCCTGCTAGAAGCAGGCGTAAGGATTGATGCAACATTGTAACAATAGGGCACCCCAGAGCCTTGCTGGAGCTGTGTCACGCTTGCAACGCAACTCCAGTAATGCGCCGCCTTTACGGCACAGATGGTCACGCATCTGTCCGTTTTTGCCCCATGGTGCGCCGCATTGTAAATGCGGCGCTTCCATGCTGGCGGAGCCATGGCGCACAATAACTGGCACATCCCTGCTGATATGCAGGGATGCGCCAGTTATTGTAAATCTGCCCCATCATTTGTACTACTGCAATTTTGACACATTCTGAATTTCCCACTATTATTGATGTGTTTACATTAAAGAAAGTTTTATACAGTATGTAAATTGGATGACGTTTGAGGAATTAAATTTTTCATAGTTCATTGTCACTTTTATTACAGAAGAAGGAAACATCGTCTAAAATCACAATGTTTCTGTGAAAGTGTATTTATATCCTAAGTTTTTTTGTTATAAACTCTGTTACTCATTTTAAATGAAATAAAAGCAAATGTTGTGTTGCAATTTCAGAATTCTATATTTCTGAAGCAGAACGCGATCAAGTCATTTTCCCCTGTTTTATTTTCTATGGCAACATTTCTGGTCCCTGGTTACTGCGTTCAGCATCCTGTACCTGATGCATGTCTCTAGAACACACGGAAAATCCAGAAGTGAGCATTTATTCAAGCCGACTGTGAACCATGCTATTGTACGAGACTGCTTCAGCCAGGAAACCCACTAAATCTTTAGCGAGAAACATAAAACCACATATCTAGCTCTTTTCTCTTGACAAAAAACGTTTTCAATCAATTCCGCTAGCCATGTTGTTCTATAAAGGCATATTCAATCATTACTCAATTAAATAAAGTTTCTAGATCTTATCTTTAACAAAACGATTGCGTTAGCTCTTGTAGTCCAACAATTTATTAACTGATCTGAAACTATCTTTGACAAAAATGTCCAAATATCATAATAGAGTCTAGGCCCTTTTTAAGAGTGGCTCGGTAATTGGTGTGGTGTTTTTGGACTCATTCAATTATTATGTTACAAGTGCACCTGCACTGTTTTTAATTTGGATATCAAGAGATAACAAATAAAACTATTTTTTTCTGTTGCTAACCAATTTTAATTTTTAATTCACACACTCATGCACTGTGCCCATCACTCATATTCATTATAAATCTTCACATCTGTTGCATCTTGGGAAATCCTAGCAAAACTAGATTCTTTTGAAAACATTCCTGAGCTTCCCCCTCAGAGAGAGGGTTGTAGCCCTTGGTTGCACCAGGTTTGCAACCAGGAAGAGATCCCAGATGATGAAGCATGTCACTTCGGTGAGTGATAGGAACCCGTCTTTTTTAAGGATTTTCCTTTTTAAGGATCATTGGTGATTACAGTTTTAAAGGTCTTTGCCTATGCTTAGGGTCTGTTTAGGCTTGCTAGACCCATTGATATTTTGCTGTATTCAGAGTGATGTTTTTGCACCTGATACAATCAAGTGCAATAAATATCATCCAAGTATAAGTTTTTGGGAAACATGCAAGTTTTGGTTCTTACCACATCAAAATGCAATGTTCCAATACATACTGTGCATTTTTCCCTGATTAATGTTGGGAGGTTTGCTCTGCCAATATTTATATTTATTACAAAGCTCATAATTGTGATGATTGTAGTAATAGTAGTTGCTGCACATATCACAATTCACCAGGTTGTTCATTCTGAGCGCCTAATTATTACAATCTAATATCTGAGTGGGAATAATTCCCTTTATGATTACCTTTTGTTTACGATTCTCTCACAAAATTGTGAAGACAGTTGATATGATATCGTTTTTTGGGATTAATTTGTAATCTTTTAAATATGCAAGCCTTGTGAACGTTTTAGAAGATGGCAGATTTTGGACCCCTTTGTGTAAATATACCTACTGCTGTAAGGAGCAATAATTAGACCATTGTCATTGAGGAGAAACCCCCTCCCTTGCTATGTTCTCTGCTCGGAGCCTGTTTCACTCAATGAACCTCCCCCTACACTTTGAGCAATCCTCTTTCCCCAGAAAAGTCACTTTCTATGGACATCCTATGTACCATCCACAGCGTGCAGGCTTTGCTATGGCCCTGGCACTGTCCACTAGGTCGTTTTGAGGTAGGCAATTTTCATGTCGCCTCAATACGTTTTGGGCCCTTGCCTGTCGCGGGTACTTGGGCCTCCCACACGAGTGAGGCACCGTTTTTATCGGGAGACCCGGGGGAACGCTGGGTGGTAGGAGATTTGTGTCAGCCCGGTGATGCCACAACTTTCCCACACAAAAATGTGTGAAAAAGGTGATTTTTTCAGCTAAATTTGAGGTTTGCAGGGCATTCTGGGTAAGGAAACGTTGGGGGATCCACGCAAGCCATACCTCCCTGGAATCCCCCGGGTGTCTAGTTTTCAGAAATGTGTGAGTTCGGTAGGTTTCCCTAGGTGGCCGCCAAGCCCGGGGCCAAAAACTCATAGGACCCCCTTTGCAAAACCAGGTTGTTTTGTGATAGGTAATTTTGATGTCTACTCAATAGGTTTTGGGCCCTTGCCTGACGCGGGCACTAGGCCTACCCACGCAAGTGAGGTACCATTTTTCTCTGAAGACTTTGGGGAACGCAGGGTGGGTAGAATTTTGTGGACCCACGCAGATTCCAGAACTTTCCACCACAGAAATGTGAGGAAAATGTGTTATTTTGGACACATTTTTAGGTTTGCAATGGATTCTGGGTAACAGAACCTGGTGAGAGCCAGTGAAGTCACCCCATCCAGGATTCCCCTCGGTGTCTAGTTTTAAAGGATGTACAGGTTTGCTAGGTTTGCCTATGTGCCAACTGCGCTAGGGCCCAAAATCCACATTGCTAAAAAAAAATCTGGAGCCCAGTGGCCTTTCTGCCGCCCTGGGGGGGGAATCGGGGAAGGGGGTTTCATCCTGAGAAAGACTGTGGCTATTTTTTGTGGGGGTGGGGGCACTGGTATGACCATTTTGGGCAGCCCCCACCCACACGCATAAAAAAAGCTTGCGTACTCGCTGGCGCCTAGTGGGCTTTCTGCCCCCCCAGGAGCAGATCAGGGGCCACTGCCACCATCTGCCCTCCCGGGGGGGGCAGAAAGACTGGAATTTCTCTGGGGGTGGGGTGGGGTGGGGTATTGTCATGCCCATTTTGGGGAGCCCCTACCCCTACACTAATAAAAGAAAAAAATCCATGGTTTCTAGTGGGCATTCTGCGCCCTCAGGGGGGGCCAGATTGGGGGCTACAGCTCCCATCTGCCTCCTGGGGGGCAGAAAGATTGTCATTTTTGTAGGGCGGGGTGGGGGCATTGGCGAGCCCGTTTCGGGCAGCCCACACCCTAAAAACAATTGCGCAAAAAAAATCCCTGGTGTTTAGTGGGCTTTCTGCACCCCCGGAGGGGCAGATTAGGGGCCAATGCCCCATCTGCCCCCGGGGGGGCAGCAAGACTGTTATAATTGGCGGGTGGGGTGGGGGCATGGGACAGCCCGTTTTGGGCAGCCCCCACCCCTATTTTTTTTTTAATTCCCTGGTGTCTAGTGGTCTTTTTGTCCCCCCGGGAGGGGGGGGGGGCAGATTGGGGGCCAATGCCCCATCTGCCCCCCAGGGGGGGCAGAAAGGCTGTAATGGTGGTGGGTGTGTCGGGGCATTGGCGTGCCCGTTTCGGGCAGCCCCCACCCTAAAAAAAAACTGAAAACAAATCCCTGGTGTATAGTGGGCTTTCTGCCCCCCCGAAGGGGCAGATTAGGGGCCAATGCCCCGCCTGCCCCCCGGGGGGGGTAGAAAGACTGTGATAATTGGGGGGTGGGGTGGGGGCATGGGCCTGCCCGTTTTGGGCAGCCCCCACCCCTATTTTTTTTTTTTTACAATTCCCTGGTGTCTAGTGGTCTTTTTGCACCCCGGGGGGGGCAGATGGGGGCCAATGCCCCATCTGCCCCCCGGGGGGCAGAAAGACTGTGATAATTGGGGGGTGGGGGCATGGGCCTGCCCATTTTGTGCAGCCCCCACCCCTATTTTTTTTTTTTGAAAATTCCCTGGTGTCTAGTGGGCTTTTTGCCCCCCCGGGGGGGCAGATTGGGGGCTACTGCCCCCATCTGCCCCCCAGTGGGGGCAAAAAGACTAAATATTGCCAAAATTATTTGGGGGAAGCAAAGGCCCTTGCCCAAGGGGCCGCTCCCCCCTCCCTGGTGTCTAGTGGGTGGATCCCTGCTTGGGGATCGCCCTCCTGTGGCGATCCCCAAGCAGGGATCCACTGGGGATTCTCCCCTTTCCAATGATACTGCTCCCGTCTTTCTACGTGCTCAGGGGGCTGAGATAGCCCCCTGAGCACGTACAAAGTGAAACTGAAATGAGCCAAGAGGCTCATTTCAGTTTCACTTTCCGTGTAATGACGTCGGCGCGACGTGCGCGCTGATCGTCATTACACTGAAAGGGGGGGGGGGCCACGGGAGCTGGGGAAGCTCTTCCCCAGCTCCCGAGGATATTTTTAATTAAAGGGAATCCCTCTGGCACCCGCACCAGAGGGATTCCCCAGGGAATGCCTCATGACGTGCTGGACTCGTCATGGGCACAGCGCGACTGTGCTCCATGACGAGTCCAGCACGTCATGGGCACAGAAGGGGTTAAGACCATGAAACTAAATCCCTCAAAATGATTAAATCTCAGGCAAAAGTAGAAATAATGTATGCCTCTTTCTGGTGGCCCACATACCTTGAATCCATGCCCTGCTCACAAGCAAGAAACCTCAGACTCATCATAGACAACAAAATGGACATGTCCACCCAAGGTAACACAATGGAGTGTGCCTGCTTCAGTCCACTAAGGATGCTAAAGAAAATTTTCAAGTGACTGCCAGACAACACCAGAAAACGCCAGAAAAATGATCACCTAGGCTATGGAAAGACCCTGTACCTAATGATTACTAACAAACTCACAAGAAAACTGTAGATAGTCCAAAACACGTCAGTCAGACTAGTCCTCAACCTTCCATGCTGAGCTCACATCACACCACACCTTAGGGAACTTGACTGGCTCTCGACACACTAGGGGCCATACTTTAAACACCTCATCCATACCTTTAAAGTTCTCAACAACATTGACCCTACCTACCTGAACATCTGGATTTACTTCTACCAACCTTCCAGGCACCCCCACACCACATGCATACACAAAAGCAGAGCAGAGGGCCGCGCCTTCTCATACCTGGCTTCTAAATCCTGGAATGACTTGCTACAACACATCAGAGCTCTTCATCTCTTCTTGACTTTTGCAAGAAGTTCTAGACCTGACTAGATACCCATACTGGTGTTTTAGTGGCTATGAAAGAACCAATGACATGACATGACATAACATAACATAATGTATTATAAATTAAATTACATATGCTCTGCCCTTAAAAATTAGGGTAAGTGAAACATGCCTGTATTTTTCATTTTAGAATATCTTTTTTGTGAGGTCTGAAAGATATAGAATTTGCACATAAAAACTGTGTTTTGCTATAAGCGTTAGAAACATTTCATATGATGCAAGAAAAACTGAAAGCACAGAAATATATCCTTTCTTTTACTTTAGTGAAGGTGAAGAAGTAGAGAAGAGTTTTACTTTAAGATTGTCAGTGCGACAATGTCGGAAAATGCTTCATTCTGAGAAATACAAGGGTATTTTCATTTTGCACAATCCAGAAAGATTAGATTTTTTTCATATGACATATAGAAATAATTAAAAATGAATAGTGATAGTCACAGTGATCAAAATGACACACAAAATTGCACTTAAGTCACAACACATCATATCAACAATTGGAATATGCGGCTTTGAAATTATTACTTAATTAAGCAAGTACATTTAAACAATGTATGATCCATGGAAAATTATGTATTTTATCTTCAAAATATTCAGTGTATCATAGTTGAGTGTGCACGTTAGTAGTCTGTCAGAATATGAACATCAATTCAGCAAATTAGCTAAATATTGTGTATCTTTGCCTTTTATCAAACTAATGATACTGTGACATCCACAAACAGTGTTTCGATTTTACCATGTTACAACAAAATGTTCCTTTCTTGCCTGCAAATTCCCTATTGCTTTAATAATAAGTAGATTTCTGTGCACTTTTGATTTGGTTGTATATGCGCTCCAAACCTGATTTTCCCTTCTACTTGCCAATAATAATAATAATATTCATAACCATCCTCATCTGTATCCTGAGGATCTTTCAGCCACAATAGTGTGGCCTATTTGTTCTGTAAAGAGTAGTCATTAATAGTATATATGGCATAATGTACCTTCTGATGTGTATTTTAAGTATATTGCAAGTCACAAGTAGTTCCATGACCATATAGACTAACAAAGTCAAATTCAGAGTTCCTTTAAAAGGTAGGTCACATATCCTTTTAATGTATCACTGAGTGTGTTTTTTTTCTTATAATACATAGTCACACCATCAACCTTTCCACAAACTGCTTAAATCCTTAGGGGCTGTTTACTAGTAGAGCAGTCCCAAGACCACCATACCATCAGTGAAGGTCTGATTGGCCACTTACAAGCATGGCATTTAGACCATCATGAGACCGCCACCACCACCAGGATCTTGGATTAGTGGTGGGGAAAGCAGCAGGCCATAGAGGCGGTGCGAATACCAGTACCGCCATGTTGATTACAATGTGAGTTTCTGCCGACCTTTTTATGGTGAGGACCCCGCCATGTAAGGATCAGTGTAAAGGCAGGGAAGGTGCCCCAAACAGAGCCCCCGGGAATTTCAGCCCATTGGGCATTGTGGATGAGGGCACATGTGCCCTGAATGCCTGCACTGTTGTGTTGGCACGGTGTGCCTTGCACAACATGGTGCATGGCAACAGTGCATGCACAACTGTGAAGGAGCTGCAGTGTGGCAGCATTGCCTTCAGGCTCTCTCTGTGAGCTGAAGCATGCCGCCACCACTAGACTACCGCCTGCACACCGCCAGCCCAGCGGTAAACTTTAAATGAGGCGGTTGGGATGCATCTGACTTGGCGGTGTTCTCCTGACTGCATACAGTGCAGCCTAGTGGTCCAACCTACAAGGTCGTAATCAAGGCCTTAATCTCTTCATCCTTCATGTTCATTGAAAATAAAGTACAAAACAAAAACCTGTACAACAAAATTGAACACACTAAAAATGCTGCTACTATTTTCTTTAAAAAATCATTAGAATCAGCTGAATGTAAATTAGGTTAAAAAAAAGTTGTGTCTTAGTTTGTCTAGAAAGATGCAGAAGTTCTTTCCTGCAACAACCTATAGTGTGGAAAAGCCATAAGTATAGTAGTAGAAGGAAAATCCAGATCCATTTTCCTTTTTTAAACTGCAGTCATAATTAGGCTCCATGACCTACCTTTCACCTTGGTTGCTGACTCTCACAGCAGACATTGTGATGCCAAAACTCAACAGTTATACCATATTACAGTTGAGCAGCTACATCATTTCTTTATCGCTGGTGACTAGTCACAAATCGCCTGTAATAAGGCAATTAGAGATAGGCATTATGCAGAGATTGCAAGCTCCCAAGTATCTACCAAACTTAATGGCGAAATGTGAAAAATGTGTTTGTTGGTTGAGGGGTGGGAGGAATGAAAGTTCCTCTAAAGCAACAGCCACAGTTCTTGATAGGGTGAATCAAACATTTTACTAAATTAACCTGTGCTTATCATTTTGGTAGCTTGGTGCAAAAGCAGTCAGACTTAAATTAGGGGCACAGTGTAAAGTATTTATGCAGCACTCAAACAGTAATAAAGTAAACACACAAAAATTAGAATAATCCCATCCTAATTTAAAAAATTGAGTAAATTGTAATGAATTATTTCACATTAAGACAACGAAAATCTAATCAGTAGAACTGACGGTATGAATCTTTTAAGATTTTGGTGTACAAAATCAAAGCACCAATCATGGACATCTAGTTGCGTGAGACCTGGACAAAGTCGAAAGTTGTTGCCGACTGCGATGAAGCACAATTCAAATACAAGAAGTGTATTGGGTCTGATCTCAGCTTACCTTTGGACTTAGAATACATTTCAAAGAAAAATGTCTGAGAAGCTAAAGTTTAGAGGGGCAAGGCAGCTGGCAGTGTTTGGGAGGAGGTGCCATACTTGGGAAGCCACTGGGTGAAGTTGCAGTGAAAATGTCTTCAATTGGTCTTAGGGCCTCATTTAGATATGGGCAGATGAGTTTACTCCATCAAAAAGGTGACGGTATCCCATCAACCAAAATAAAAATAGCAAGAATACAATGGGATTTATATTTCAACAAACCGGATATCCATCATCGTTGTGAGGGGGCAACCCGTCCACGGAGATTAAATGTCGCCCTTGGTCTCTTTTTTGGAAGTTGAAGATCTCCAGTGGGATGAAGCTACAGGCTGCATCCATTGAGGGATCAAGGAAGCCGGATACCCTTCCAGAGAGAACAGGCTTTGCTGCTGCAGAGAAGAACATGGCAGGAGCTGCTATGAAGTCAGGACATTAGGAAATGCACCTTGGACAGATCGTTGAGTAGGTAGGTCTCAGTTTGGGGTGAGGGGAGAACTCTGCTCCGTCGGCAGACTTCATAGAGTTTTTCCCACTCAACACTCTGCCTGGTGTGCAAAGGTCCAGAAAAAGTCAGCGAACTGCTGAGTTTTTCTCTTGTGCTGTTCGCCAATGTTAAGTTGACGAGTGAGGAAAATTGAGCACCAGAACGAGTCCCAGCAGTATTTCTCAATATGGGAAGACACGGCAGGCCGCTACCGTTAACGCTGAGAAAGCTGAAGCTGGGCAATATAGACTGGAGGGTACAGGAAGGACAGGTAGCAACGTCCAGTCCAACCTCGCGGAAACCAGGTATAGGCATTTTCTCCACAGCCAAAATATACATTAGGTGGGGTTAACAACGGATGGCTGCTAAAGGTACGCAACTGATAAGTATAATTACATTGACTTTCTCCTAGTGATATGTACCCTGCTCCTTGAACACAGAACGTAGAGGTACTATTTAATACAGGCACTGGACTAGCCCTATCCTCAGTAACATTACGGTCCAGAAAGTGTTGGTAATATTGAGTGAAATTGAATCCAACAAAGTCCATAATTTCATTTTTCAACCAAGTGGTATTTTCATATGTTATATACATATTCATACAAGCAATCGGATCTAAAGTTCCCTCTCCATTATTCCCTTTGGGGTTAAATCCTTGATGTACCTCAATATATGCTAAAAAAAACCTTTCCGCGTCCACAGTGTAATGCATGTACATCATAGAAAGCAATTTGAACCAAGCCTCGCAACTTCCCAGATAAGAAAAAGGTAGGGATATAAATAAGTTGTGCTTGTGCATAACAGATGGTAAAAGACCACAAACCCAGCAATTTGTAGTATTGGTAGCACTGTGTGCTTGATGAAGCATTTCAATGAATGCGTTTTTCACATAGGTCTGACAATACCTTTCCTTATGAGGGGCTAAAGTATTAAACACATGTTCCGGAGGTTGGGTAATTGTTCCTAAAACAGTATGCATAGGGTGGCGAAATTCCAAATATATGAACACTCCCAGTAATATACTTAGTAATATGGCTATAGTAGCTACAAATGCAATTTTAACACGATTGGTCCAACTAGAAAAAACAGGCATATATGCAGAAAAATAGTGTGGTACAAAAGGACGTTCCTCTTCAGGAACAAAACGAGCAAAGGGATACATGCTAACTAAATGTCCAACAATAAACTAGGGCAATGCAGTCCAACCTTCCAGAGGGTGCTTCTTTCCTGTGTCCGTTTAGAGCCTCACAGGCAGGCTCCTATCGTTCATCACAGATAATACCAAAACAAACTTCTCACGTTGGAGTTATGTTTCTCACACAACCCTTGAAGAAGACACAACCTGGGACCCTTTTAACAGAAAATTCAGTCTTTCTTTCTGAACAGAGCAAGCAAATGTTCAAGGTTCTCAGCGCGTTCAGTCCAGTGTCTCACTCAGTACACCAGAAGCGTATCTAACAGACATTCATAGTACAGGTCAGTACCCTTTTACTCAAGTCTCTCCCTA
Source organism: Triturus cristatus (assembly GCF_964204655.1). Taxonomy (NCBI): domain Eukaryota; kingdom Metazoa; phylum Chordata; class Amphibia; order Caudata; family Salamandridae; genus Triturus; species Triturus cristatus. Next base: position 391,548,127 of record NC_140584.1, read on the forward strand.
TTTCCTACCATGTTCACCTGGTGTACCATGTCGTTTTCTGGGCCGCAGGTTGTATGGAGTATGGCCAGGCACTTCTTGATCAGAGAACAAAACAGAGGATGACGAATCCGGTGAAACGGGGGCACTGTGAGCCTCTGAGTTAGCTGTAGGAACAACAGAATCTGGGGCGATCAATTGTGCTGATGACAGAGCCCCTTCCGAGCCTGGTGCACCTTCTCCTTGCCCTTCTCCTATTACCTGGGCGTCAGAAAATGGGATGAATCGAGGAACTCGCTCACCTTCCTGAGTCAGAACCCCGTCCTGGATTCGCTGATAATACAGAAGCGGGAGGGGTAGTTTCTTCAGATGTGACACATTAATCCAGTGTCGCTTGCCGTTCACTTTTACCGCCGTTTGTGTGGCCAACAAGACTTGAAACGGTTCAGACCAACGAGGATCCAAGCTGGATTTTTGCTGATAGTTACGGACCAGAACCCACTGTCCTGATTCCAAACGATGTCCAGGACCCTCCGGCAGGGGCTGCAAAACTGCTATGACCTGTTGATGAATGGAACAAAGATCTTTAGTCAAAGCATACAAATAATCTGTCAGCATAGGATACTCTATATCACAAAATGTTCTGGGTCTCGGGATGCCCCAAACATTAGCAGGGCGCCCAAATATGACCTCACACGGAGACAATCCAGAACGAGAATGTGGGGTAACTCGTATTGACATTAATGCCAGCGGCAGAGAATCTGGCCACTTTAATCCAGTATTTTCTTGAATTTAAGCTAATTTGAGCTTTAATATCCCATTATACTTCTCGACCAACCCAGCGAACTGGGGGTGTCGAGCCGCATGGAATTTCTGTTTAATCTGTAATCCATTACATATATGTGTGATGAGTTCTGCATTAAAATGTCTTCCGTTATCAGTCCAGATCACACTAGGCAATCCGTGGCAAGGGAAATACTCCTTGACCAATGCTTTTGCCGTTGCCAAAGCAGTGTTTTCTTTTGTCGGGTAGGCTTCCACACATTTACTGGAAGCACATACCACGACCAGGACATACTTCAAATTGTTAACGCGCTCCAGCTGGATATAATCCATTTGAAGCACCTCAAAAGGCAAAGATGGGGGTGCAAAATTTCCACTCAGAACAGGCTCCCTGCCCCCTGGATTATGTCGTAAGCAGACCGTGCAATATTGTACCAAATGAGCAGCGGTCCTAGAAATATTGGGATTATACCATACAGGATCTAATAATGTACAAATACCTTTCACCCCAATATGAGCTGAACCATGTGCCATTGTCACCACCGCATTCACTAATGCATTAGGCAATAGCCATCGCTGCTTTTCTGTCAAATCAATCCAACAACCATCTGCATCTAATCTCCCAACTCGTTCTTTCCATTGAGCCAGTTCAATAGGGGTAGCTTCTTTCTGTATTTCTTGGGCACTCTCCATGGTATTAGCAAACATCTCTGTTTCTGCCACCCACCTAGCAGAGCTGGCCACAAACATTGAGATCAATTTGGATTTTGCAGTTTCCTTAGCTACTTGATTGGCAAAGGCATTACCCTCCCCCACTGCATCAACCACTGCCTTATGTGCTCTACATTTGACTACAGCCACTATTTTTGGTAACGTCAATGCTGTCAGTAATCGCAAAATCAAGGGGCCATGCTGTATTCGCTGACCATGACAAGTAAGAAAACCTCTTTCTGCCCAAAGTCTACCAAAACTATGAGCCACGCCAAAGGCGTACTGGCTGTCAGTGTAAATATTTACTCTTAGTCCTTCACTTAACTCACAGGCCCAAAACAATGCCACTAATTCAGCAGCCTGTACTGACTGATAGGGTACTCGAGAAGCCTCAACTATAGTATGAAGAGTAGTTATCGCATATGCAGCAGTTGTCGTGCCATCTGGTAACTTGAAACAAGAGCCTTCGACGTACAACTCCCCTTGAGGGTCAGATAGAGGAGTGTCTACCCATCCCTTCGTTTCTTCTTCAGTCCGAAATGTACAATCATGAACATCATTGTTCTTTACATTCGAAGGGAGGGGTAGTAATGCAGCAGGGTTCAGAGTGGCACATCGTTTAATAGTAATATGTGTAGCAAACAAAGTCAATTCGTATCCAGTAAGACGCGCACTCGTGAGGTGCTGGGTCTTTGTTTTGTTCAATAATGTATCCACAGCGTGCGGTACCATCACTGTGAGGTCAGTGTTCAGAACGAGCCCTTCCGACTGTCGAATAGCCACCGCAGCAGTAGCCCTTAAACAGCTAGGAAGTGCTCTGGCGACGTTATCCAACACCACTGAGAAATAGGCACAAGGTCTCTGCTTACCACCAAATCTTTGTGTTAACACAGAAAGCGAGCAACCGTCCACCTCGTGTACGTAAAGCATAAAAGGTTTTCGGTAGTCAGGCGTACCAAGAACAGGTGCAGAGCAAAGCACAGATTTCAAAATGTCAAAAGCATCTTGACAAGCATCAGTCCAGGGTAAAGGTTCATGCACATCTTTAGTGGTTAAATACAGAAGAGGTTTAGTAAGAAGGGAACAATTAGGGATCCATTGGCGACAGTAAGAAGTTATGCCAAGAAATGCACTAACATCACGCTGAGTACGAGGTACAGACATATTAAAAATGGTAGTCACACGCTCAGGGGTTAGTCTCCTCCCCTCCTTCGACAGTAGATGACCAAGATAGGTCACCTCCTGTCGACAATATTGAAATTTAGAATGGGAGACTTGTTAGAAATGGGATTTCTGGTTGGCTAGGGCTTGCGCCAAAGCCAGGCAGAAACCACCACTCTAGTCAGGGCTGGGGAGTTACACGCCAACGATAACCCCTGCTCACCCCCTTGGTAGCTTGGCACGAGCAGTCAGGCTTATCCCGGAGGCGATGTGTAAAGCGTTTGCGTGCGCACCCAGCAACAACACCCAAGGCCCACCACAAAAGAAACTCCACACAAGGTATTATATAAAAATAGCCTTTGTATTACCAAAACACATTAGATAAAAACCACACACTTTACAATGTGCCAACAGGCACGGGCAGAGTTTACAAGGGATTATATGTACAGGGGACAGGGCCACATGGACCACAGTCAGGAATTAGCACTTTGTAGAAATTAGCACTTAGAACATAGGAATAATACTTTAGAACATAGCACATACAATCACTGTAGCACTAAATACCATATGTAGCACACGACCAGTGACTACTGGTAACAGGTAAGTACCACCTACGCAACCCTAACCACCTTAGGAAAATATCGCGCAGGGTGCCAGGACCTCACTAGCACCACCTGTACTAGGAGAAAACAACCACCTAAGTATCACAATACCTGTAGGGGTAAACAAAACGCACATTACACATGATGCATCACATTCAGAGGTGTAGGGAAGGAAAACACACGATGCATAAAATACATTCAGCGGTGTAAAACAAGGCACATGACGCATAAAAACACATTCAGAGGTGCAGGTTAGGAACAATAGCGCAAAACTCCCATTAGCCATCACTTGTGGCAGTCCCTAGGCCAACTGGCCTTGTTGGGGCTAGGACGCCCTGTCCAGCAGAGTCAGGGCAAGACTGCGCACGTAGTCTAGGCAAAACACCAAGCGCCCAGGAGCAATTGAGCACAGCCTACACGTTGCAGCTGCCCACTAAGTGCTGGGCAGCTGGGATAATGCTGGGGCACCACTGTGCCTTTTCACACAAGTATCGCCGTCACATGGGGCCTCTCTGGGCTCTACCCACAAGAAATGCCCCCTAGAGCCTTCGTGGCTCTGAGAACATCTGTGGGGCAAGGTGGGAGCGGCCCGCTGCCATCGGGGGCCGCTCTATCACTGAAGAAATGCCCCCTGAGCCTCGCAGGCTCTAAACAATAATGCGCCTTTTTGGAGCCGTCAGGCTCTGAATCCAAGAGTGGGGGCCAATGTTGGAGCGGCCCGCTGCCTTCCGGGGCCGCTCTTCTCCGAACAACAACTGCCCCCGTATGTGTTGGAGCCTCGGGGGCTTTATGCACAAATAACTTGCCCCCAACGCAGAAGAGCCGGGCGAGGCTCTCAACAACAAGGTCCCTGCACGTGGGAGCGCGCCAGCGCTCAGCAACCACTCGGGCTGCTTCGCGCACCCTCCTGGCAGGAGCCCCACTCACCGGCCGAATCGGAGGCTGCGCTGACGTCTCCGGTGGCGGCGGGAGGCTCTCTGCTTCTCTCCTTGGCGCGCTGTTCCGCTGGACCTTGCAGGGCTCTCACCACTCGCGGGAGCCCTGCAGGGGAAGCCGCCGCACATCCGCTTCTCTTCTCGTGAGGATCCCAGGAGCGCGGGGTAGGCTCCCGTCCGCTTCCTGGTTAAGCTCCGCCCCCGTCCCAACACCAGGCGCCTGACTTCCTGGTACACCCGGCCGCTGCGGTGATTCTCCTTCACAGCGGCAATGAGGGGTAGGCTCCCTCGTAATTCAAACGCATAAGCGGGGTAGGCACCCGCCAACGGGCACACAATGCGGGGTGGCACCCGCCTTGAATATGGCAAAATAGCAGGGAATCCCTACGCCGGGGTTCCCTCGCTAATAATTGCAGCTCCGCGCTGCTGGCCACAAATAAAGCGCTCCTAGCGCTTTAAGTGAAAGAAAAGCGCTTCCAGGCGCTTCAGGGGGAAAATACAGCGCTCCCAGCGCTTAAAGGAGGACACAAACAGAGTCCAGTAAAGTTCTCCCCTGCATACAGCAGGGCAGGGGTGGGGGGCCAAGGCTGGACCCAGAGCCATCTCACTGGGCCTCCAGGCAGGGAGGTAGTCCAAGTGGCGGTCCTCTGGTCCAGCAGCAGCAGCAGCCCCCCTCAGGCAGGATCCTGGCAGAGAACAGATTCAGTGGGGACACAGCCCCATTTTTATACACAGAACACCTTTGTCTCAAGGTGCAGGGAAGGAGCGAACCAGTTACAACTGGTTGCTGAGCACTTTGTTTTGCTCAGCCCCTCTCCCTATTCAGAGAACAGGCCAGGGTCATCAGTCGCACCACAGGGGGCGGAGCCAGCATTGTGTGGGGAAAACCCAGCCCTATTCAGGACCCAGGTGTACTCCTCCCACCCATGTAGTTGCTGATCTCCCTATTCACCACTGGGTGACTCCTCCTGACTCTGGGGATTCCCTAGCCCGTCACATGACCTCAGCCAGCCAATCACCAGACAAGGCACACATTTCACACTGCACACAGAAGTGTCCACTTCTAGAAGTGGCACTTCCATACTAGGTACATGCACGGCACACACATCATCGCGCAGCATTTCATCATACGAGTCCGCATATACCAAACTCGAGCCTGCACACCCCACGCATCAGGAACTACCAGGGACACATACATTCCCCATGCATTCCTATGGGAGAGCAGGCCTATCTCGCCACATGCACTCAGAGTGCGCACGCACTTTACTCTGGGACACAGGGAAAATGCGCAGAAACCAAAAATCATTACCACCAGGTCACCAGTAAAAGCAAAAAGTTCAGGGGTGAACCTGCCAGAAGGGCCAAGTCCAACAAACTTTATTGCCGTTAGCAGCTAAATGAGACAATAATAGTACGGTGGCCTTCTTACAACCTTCCTCGGTATCAGAAGCCACTAACAAATCATCCACGTATTGCAAAAGCACATTACCGGAGGGCAAGACCAAATCATCCAACAATGTTTTCAAAGCTTGACTATAAATACTAGGACTCTCTGTGTACCCCTGGGGAGCGCGGCAGAACCGGAAGCTACGACCAGACAATGAGAAGCCGAAAATGTGACGGCTATCAGGATGAATCGGAATGCTAAAGAAAGCATTCTTTAAATCAATCACAGAAAAATATTTAGCAGTAGGAGGAATCATAGTGAGAATAGTAGTGATGTCTGAAACCGCAGGATATTGGGGCACCACTATTTTATTAATTTCACGCAAATCAATCACAAAACGATAGGTATCAGCATAATCAGGATCGCTTCCAACAGGGGCTCTTTTTAAGATAGGCAAAATGGGGCTGTTGCACACATTAGCAGCTGTCTCTTCCACCACACCCTTTTTTACCAAATCTTGTATGATGGAGAGCAAAGCCTTCCCGCCTGCCGGAGAAATTTTGTACTGAGGTATACGAGGAAGCCAAGCATTTTGCTTCAAAGTAATAGAAACGGGCAGAATCTTTAATAATCCTACAACTGTATCACCAGTGGCCCACAACGTTGCTGGAATATCAGCAAACTCAGGAGGGAGGGGTTCATTTTTAGTGAAATACTGCAAAGTATGCTTCCCAAGGGAATTAATAGTCAAGTAAACACCATCAGCTGAACAATGAATCTTAGCATGAAATTTCTTCAATAAATCCAAGCTCAACAAATGTTCGCCACACTGGGAAGTCAGAAGAAATGGGGAGTCTATCGTAATAGGACCAATTGTAAAAAGGAATAGGTTTGGAGATGGGGCTCACTACCGGAATCCCTGAGAATCCTACCAAAACATTATTGTGCCCGGTCAGAGCAGGGAACGAGAAATAGAACTATTTATTGCACCCGTACTTTTCAGATGTCCCCATCAAACGCGCCTCTACATAAGGTCCTTGCTGATCAACGGGTACTGACACCTGGCCCTCACTCTGTCCATGGCTATCCTATGTATAAGCATACCCTTTGGTCGCGTCCATTTCACACTCCTCATTATCATACTGCCTACCTCTTGGATTATCAAAATAATTATTTTCTTGTCCAACTTGCGTCGTCTCTTCTCGTCGCAAATCACTGCGATCCACACTTCCCCGACCTCTTCCTCTACTTCTCATAGCACCGTTCTGGGCCAACAACAACGGACACTGAAATCGCCAATCCCCTTCCTCCTTACAATAAGCACACTGATTTACTCCCAAAACAACAGCCGGCCCTCTGCCCCTTCCAGTTCCCGCCCCCCTCAGGACAAACCCTCTACCGCCTCTCTCTCTGCCTCATCCTTGAGCAACTTGTTGCAACAACACCCGTGTTTTAATATCCTTTGCTTTCTTTTCCATCTTATCCTTACTCTCATTTTCTCTATGTTCGTAATATTGGGCCATACTCAATATTACTGAGGGCGTGGAAGTGGTCCAGGTACTTTCAGCAGCTTGTAGCTGTACAGAGACTTCTGGTAACAAATTGGTCACAAAACGATTAACAAATAAACATATACCGCCTTCCAACGATAAATCCTGTCCACTAAAGTCAATAAATACGCCCTCAAATCTAGTGAAAAAATCAGAAACACTTTCAACTTTCTTCTGTTTACATGCGGTCAATTTGTCCCAATCCACTTTATGAGGCGGAATTAAGGAATGCATGTAAGTGATAATATTACCAGGTAATGCTTACGATCCTTGTCCCAATCTTTTATCTGATCCCATGTTCCGCCAAATTCTTGAGCATGGTCCTGATCATGCACCTGACGCCATAAGTCAACGGGAACTAACAATGCAAAAAATAGCTCTATGTCAGCTAAGGTCATGACGGCCGAGGAGGCCGCCTCTGTGAGTTCTTTATAATAAGCCGTGGGATTCTTATGGGGGTTGGGTAATTGTGATTTTAGCGAGAGGACTTCACTCCTCTTCCAGGGGGTATAAACCCATTGTTCCTGCACTAGGGCCTCTACATGAGGTCTAGTCACCACGCCATGGTCATCCTTTAGTTCTGGTATTTCAAGATGAAAGATAGGATGAACTTCTCGCATAGGATGCTGAGAGTCCCACGATGGACACTTTTGATGTATCCGTTCGCGATAATTTAATAAAACCTCCACATTTCTATACACTTTCCCCGGGCTAAGTTCAGATTTATGAGCCCTGATGTCATACAGCACTTGGGGGGCCATCCCACCTGGAAAACACTGTTCCCAGAGAGTAATGATACATGCAGCCATGTGTTTCAAGGCATGTTGCTGCAAAACAGGCTCATAGTCTTGAAGCGTGTTCCATATGTCAGTTATAGTGTAAATAGGCTGTCGCATCCACTGGGATGACTGATCCGCAATCATCTGTTTCTCAGCCAGTCCTACAGCCGAATGGTTAAACAACTTCCGTGCGTCAAGATCTTCAGGAGCAAGAAATGGAGTCAAAACAGCTGGAGATGGGGTCGTGCTCACAGAAAGGGAGGTCCACACAGGGGCGGGGGAGACAAAACAGCTGTGGCCGTAGCAGAAGACGGCAATGTAACAGGCCATAAAGTAGCCGTCTCAGACACTGTAGGAGACAAAACAGAAGACATTCCTGGAGAAGCAAGGGAAGAGGAATCAACAGGGGCGGAAGCTGAAGGGGCCTATACTAGAGTCGGGGGAACAACAGGATATACACGCTGCGGAGCATAAGGCGGAGGTGGACGAGTATCTAATAAATCCTCTATCTCATCTTCCGCTTCAGTCCTAGCCACATAGGTCTTATCCACTAGCAATCTAAATTGTCTGTTTGCACAATCAATCCCTTGTTCAGTTCATGCTTTATCATAAGCTATAGCTTTTTGCGTTATCGTCTGATTTCCTCTCATCACTACATACTTTCTCCTCCCACATACATCTACGCTTTGCTTCCTTCTGCCACAGGCTTAGGGAGTCAAACATTGACTGTCGACTACGTTTAGAAAATAATCGATCCTGCAGAACATTGATCTTTTTCTCATCAAAAGACCCGGTTAAGGGCCATTGTAATTCCACATTATCTTTAGTATATTTGTGCCATAGTGTATTAAACAAGAGAGCTGTAATACCATGCTTTACATACATATCATAAATTGGGCTGCCCTCAGGCGGGGCAGGTTGACTTTCAGCCCAACGCCTAACATTAGGGCGACAACAACATCCAAAACAACTCAATCTGCTAAAACACGGCATGGTTATTGTCGTAACGCGTTCCTCATTTAATCATAAAAATAAACTTCCAAACATGGCCATGTTCAAACATTCGCAAAACATACAACCTTACGCTCATTCAAACATACACAAGGCAATAATATACATGTACATATAAAGATATTCAAAATTACGTCTTTTCAAACTAAGAACAGAGCCCGTCGACTCCTGTTCATGGAGAATCAATCAAATTCAGATTCCAAGACCGAAAGATACCAAAATCAAGTAGTCCAAAGACTACCAAGAGACCATCACACAGGTATAACCACAGACCGACCAACAGACCATCCCGCAGCCTTCCTGGTTCACTCTTGGGACTATTCCGACTAAGCCTGCTTCATTAGCACCGCTTCAGATGTGTTCCCAAGGCTACCCAGGTACCGCCACAGGCTTTTCTGAGTGCAGTCCGGCCAGGGGTGCACCACACGTGCCACACCAGGCGTCCGATCGACGTCTCTATTATTCACAAACGGTCCGTGAAGCATCTGCACGTGCAGCTACCACAATGCTGCCCCGTCAGACCCCCAAGATTCTCCGTGGTACACTGACCACCAAATACTTACACAGTTAACTGCTTCAAAAGCACTGCTCAACAGTGCATGCCAAGAACATCAAAACAATTCCACTCACCTGGTGCACACAGGTACAATCGCGTATTCTCCACTGCCAACTCCTGAAGACCAACACGGTCAGCTCCTGGGTTATGCCCGTAGGACTCCGGTGAAGGGTCACTAGCAGCAGGGGATACACTGATTGTGAGAGCGGAGTAAGTTCATACCAAAGATGACTAAATTTCAAAGGATCCTTTTTCTGTCCACCTGCTCGACCAGAATCACCCTTTGTCCTTACCACCCGTTTACGGGGAGGACGACCCAGTCACGGAGTCGCCAAACTGATGTACCATAAAAATAAACTATAGGACTATGCCTACCAATAGTCCCAATACCATTACCAAATAATCAGTCAGTTGGCAGTGAAGAAGGTTCAATCGTTTATTAAACAGAATACTCTATAGACAAGCCTCTCCGAACCTCACCCATCAGGTGCGCCGAGAAGACTGTTGGCTCGTATTCAAACATGAGCTTATATACTTTTCGGTTCAACACATACAATCACTGTAAAAGGAAAAATATCAGTTGGCCCTTGAGCTCCAGGGAAGGACCATATATGGCACACATCAGATCAGTACAAAGGCTTGACTATCTGTTACACAGGAGGTCAGGAGGGGTAACTCCCTTTCATCTTGGTGCCTGGGAGTGTAGGCACGGCGCCTCCAGGAATGCGCTTGTCGCCCCCAAAGCCAGATGCGCCCTTGAGTCTTAGAACAGTCGAGTAAAACAGCCTACCTTCAGCTGCTACCAGTAACTCAGATGAACTGAGGCTTGACAGCTGCACGTGATCAACACGTGATCATGGCTCGTGCTCGAGCATATGATCAGAAGATGGCGTCTGTATGGTTCTCGGCCTACTCTTTTAGCAATAGATATACAGGGAGAAATAAACGAATTTCCTCCAAGCAAAAGCATATATATCAAACAGGGAGTATACGTATAGATGCATCATGCTAAGATAATATAGGCCGATACCCTTATTTACGGGAAATCTATTTTTTATCCCTCAATTGAAAAATGATACTGGAGGGATAGCAAAGTGAAGAGTTTGCATTTATATAGCGCTTGCTACCCCTGATGAGGTGCTGAAGTGCTTTTTGATGGGTAGCATTCTACTCTGGAACCCAAACAGGATTAATGGCGAATTAGCATAGGGAAATTTGAAATTAATTTGAGCAATGGACATGTTAGTGTGTTATTTGGATTGAAAAGAAATAGTGGAGGGCTAGAAGAGGGTGGGGTCTAGAAAGTTTGTTTTTTAGAATTCATAGCAGTAGGAGGAGGTTTGCGATGAGTAAAGGGGAGGTGGAGGTGGAAGAGTTAGAGGGAAAGGTTTAGAAAGGCTTGTTTGGGAGATCCGAATAGTAAAAGAGGTATACGATGATGCTGGGAGGGGTATAGGAAGGAAGAGCCTAGAAAGGGTTATTTTCGGGATAATAGTATTACAATGGGATTTGGGATGAGTGAGGGAGAGCAGGTAGAGAATATATTGAGAGAACTATAGGGTGAGAAATCGGGTAGGGCATTGTAAAGGGTAGTATAATGTGATTAGAGATGAGTCAGAGAGTTGAGGTAGAGGATATATCAAGAGGTATAGGGTGCGAAATAGGATAGTGCATTGGAGGGAGTAGTAGAATGAGGTTTGCAATGAGTCAGAGTGGAGGTAGAGAATATATATTTTGAGTGGTATAGGGTGAGATATAGAATAGTGTTGGAGATATTGAATTAGAAGTAAAGTAATACATATAAAGATACATAAGTACATGGAAGGTATATATGTATAAGGAAGGTAGTATATTCAGATTTAGGTTGTATTTAATAAACTCAGACTTTCAAGTGTTGCTGTACTTTAAGTTATTTTTTGTGTATAAATCAATAGTGAAGGAATTGTAGATAAATAGTTATGATAAAAGATTTACTTATTTATGCAGTCACGTATATATATGTTAATCATAGAATAATATAACCATAAGTAATATGTACATTTGTTAAGCAGAACTAACAAATATCTATATATGTAAAAACATTTATACAAAGTAATACACATATGTAGGTAAACATCTATCGACCAAATAAATGCTTATAGGATTTGCTGTACATTGATGTTTGAGTATGGTGGTTATGTGGGGAAGAGCCAAATCTTAAGTTTTCTTCTGAAGATAAGGTAGTTGTCCATGGGTCTTATGTTGGGGGTAAAGTATTCTATATGGCTGCTTGAACAGAGAAGGATGTGCCACCTATGATTTTTTTCTTGTATGGTAGTATTTTGAGGCTAGGTGCAAATCTGGGGCGGAGGTTCCTTTGTTGAATGTATTTGGTGAATTTATTCCTGATGAAGAGCAGTCCTGTTCCATGTATTGCTTTGTGGGCGATATAAAGCAGCTTGAATTTACCGGTAACCAATGTAGGGATGTAGTGTGGGTTGTAATGGCAAAGGGGGAGTTGCGTAGGTGTCATAGAGTGTAGGATAGTGTTGCATAGTGGTATAGAGTAAACTATAGTACTGTACACTTGCATAGAGTGGAGTAAATGGTTGTACAGTGGAGTGCTATCAGTTGGATAATTGAGTGGTGCAGCAGAGGGCTGCAAATTGTCATTGAGTGGAGCAGATAGTTGTACAGCAGAGCAGATGTGAGTAGCGTGGAGTTGCATGCTTTGGAGCGGAGTACAAAGGAATAGCATATAGTGGTGTTTCGCAGAGTGTAGTCGCATGACTATGTAGGTGAAATTGACCAGGAATTTATATTATGTTGTGTCACTTTGTGGGAAAACAGTGAATTACTCTGCCTTGCATTTCTCAGGATTTACCAAGCAACACAGTGTCATGCATGATGGCCTTGTGCTGCTTTGTAAGTGGGACTCAAGTATTGCATTGCCCATGTGACACCATACATGATGCAAGGGTCTAACGCAATTAAAATAATGGTAGTACTTAGTTATATCTTGTGCCAGGGTATACTGTGTTAACTTCCTGTTATATATTGTTACATGGCAATGACAATAAAAAAGCCTTCGTAAAAAAATTATTTAATATGTAAATAATTGGAAAAACACTGCAGGAGACTATATTTGTGACACAGTGAGCCTGATCACGATGAGACTCGGAAAGCCTCGAACCACAGGTTAGAGGCTTTCCGAGGCACATCTTAGGACTTTCTTCTGACCACCGCATTACAATGCAGGCGGTCAAAAGTGAAACCGGCTGGTCATTCCGGCTGGTTTCCAATGGGCTCAAGGAGCCGGTCGACCAGTCGGAGGCCTCACCATAATTTCTAAGCGCGGCCTTTCTGCCACCTGGATTACAATCTCGGTTTCCGACAGGCTTTCCATGTCGGGCTTTCCGACATGGAAAGCCTGTAGAAAAGCAACTTCTTCTCCCTGTGGCCATATTTTTTATGTTTCTTATTTTATTTTGATACAACAGTACTTCCTTGGTAGTACCACAGTACTCTGTGCATTGTTTTAAAATTATATATAGAGTATATATAATTTTCCCTACCTATTAATACTTTAATTAAGTGGTAATAGATAGGGAAAGTTTATAAAACCTAATATTTACCTTGATTTAAAGACCTATCCCGCATCCATTATGTGATAAAATAACATGGCTGCCTTTAACTTTTGTAAAGGCAATTATTAGCCATCCACACAATAACTTGTCATCACCATCTGCCATGGTAATTACATGAAATTTCACAAAAATACTGCAGCCTGAGCTACCACTAAGTTACAATGCCTGTTAACCTTAAAGAAAATGTAACCTGCTTACCTCCAAAAAGGATCATCAAGACACCATAATCTACAATCCTGCCAAGTTTAATGTAAATCAACTTGGGTGATTGGCCGCTACTCATCTGTACAAATGCAGTGGAGACAAAACACATTTTGGGACCCCCTTCTTTGTTTGCACCCACCTTGACCAGTTTGTGGAGTACACTTGTTTTAACAGCAGAGTGATATTAATGCATTTCTGCATGATACTGCAATATGTTAGACAGTTGTAGTAGCTCCACAGTCCATAGGTAGCATGTAATGTGTATTTTAATGCAAGAGAGATTTTTTTCTATATTTATGATTTAGACACGATAAATGAACCAATGAAAATGGTGCTTACCAGATTGTCAAAGGATGCTGTTACAGCCAAAATGTGTCTCTCCTGGTTGCTGGGTCGAGGGACGCCCAACATAATAAAGAAGCCTTGATCTTGCCGTCCTCGTGAGCGGGCTCTCTTTCTTTAAGGGAGTGGGGTTGTTTGTTTACAGAGATGTTATAGTTAGGAAATAGAATTAAAAAACCTTAGAAATTCACTGAAAACACAAAGCTTTAGGGGTCTGATAGGCTGAAATTTTACGAAACCAGTGAAAATCAGCAGTTATAGCTCCCTCGGCTAACTATAACTCACATCCCCGCAATGCACTGCTTATGACCACACATATTATATCAGTCATGACATGGGCAGTGACATCACTGATGACATCTTAAATGACAACACGGATGACATCACTGATGACATCTCAAATGACATCACTGATGACATCTCAAATGACATCACTGATGACATCACTGATGATGTCATCCAGTGATTGGGAAAGTTTTCTAAAAGTTACTGAATGTTAAGCATATATACTAAGGTAACTCACTGTGCAAGTGCCTGTATGAGTTAGTAAGAGTGCATGTAAGTGGTGGATAGAAGTGTGACTGGGTATACAAGGGAAGCAGCATTTACATCACATCCAGTACAAAGCATGCACTTACAACGCGGTCGTTACAACAAGCGCATTCTTACAATGCAAACCATTACAACGCAAGTTGTTTCTACGACTTGCTGTAGGGGCGCTCTCAACTAAGTAATAGTATCATTTACTATTCCAACACCTTCCCTACTGTTGCACACGCTGGAATTGGAATAGTAAATTATACTATTCCTAAGTCCAGTGCACCCCTACAGCAAGTCGTAGAAACAACTTTTGATATAATCGCATGCGTTGTACGGCATGCGATGTAACATCGCATATTCAGTATTCAAGAGACAGTAAACATGAGATAGTGGGTGTGTGAATATTTGTATATAGTTGAGCAAGTTGGGTGTGTCCGTGTGAGTATGAGTAAATGAGTGGCTATGTGAGTATCTGTATAGTGACTGAGTTAGTGTATCAGTGGCTGTAAATAGTGAATGAGAGGGTGCATGAGTGGCTGAAGGGGTGGTTGAACAGGTACATAAGTGCATGGGCAAGTGACAGGGTATATGAGTGGCTGTCTCAGCACAGCAATGGGTGTGTAAGTGGGTGTATGGGTGAGTGAGTGGGTGTATGAGTGGTTGTATGTGTGAGTGAATTGGTGTTGGAGTGGTTGTATGGGGGAGTAAGTGGATGTGAGAGGTTGTATGGGACAGTATGTGGCTCTCTCAATCACTGTATAATTGAGTTAGTACACATATTAGTAATTGTATAAGTGACCGAGTGGCTGTGTAAATAGTTGTATGGGTGAGTTAGTGGCTGTGTGAATGGTTGTATGGGTGAGCGAGTAGGTGTGTGAGTAGCTATATGGGTAACTCATTTTCTGTGTCAGTAGCTGTATGGGTGTATAAGTGTGTGTGTAACTGTGTCTATGTCTCTGTGACTGGTTCTGTGAGTGGCTGTATTGTTAAGGGAGTAGGTACATGAGTGGCTGTATATGTGATGTATATGAGTTAGTTGTTCCATTAGTGGCTGTATGGATGAGTTATGTGTTACTGGCTGAGTGATGAGAAGTGTGACTGTTTATGTGGGTTCTGTGAATGAGTTTGGTAGTGATTGTATGGGAGTGGGTGTATGACATGTTTTATGGGATGTAAGTGGGTGCGTCAGTGTTACTGTGGATGATGTCATCATTGATGTCATTTGAAAATTAATCTGTGACATCATCAGTGATGTCATTTGATATGTCATCAGTGATGTACTGACCATGTCATGAGTGATGTGATATGTGAGTCCATAAGCAGTGAATTCCAGGGGCATGAGTTATAGTTTGCTATGCTAACTATAACTGCAGAATTACTCGGGTTTCATATGAGTGAAATGTCAGCCTCACTGTAACTTTTATTTTTTTCAGTGAATTTCTAAGGTGTTTCTTTTATTTTGTTTCCTAACTATAACTGACTGAGTCTGTGAGTGGGTGTATGAGTCTTTGACCGGGTCTGTCAGTGGGTGCATAAGTCTCTGAGTGGGTGTGTGAATGAGTGTGTGAGTGTTTGAGTGGGTTTTTGAGTGGCTGCAATAGTTTCTGAGTGTTTCTGTAACTGGGTGCACACGTCTCTGAGTGAGAACGTTAGTGTGTGCATCAGTGTCTGAGTGGGTATACAAGTGAGTGCATGATTCTCTGTATGGATATATGATTGGGTGCATGAGTCTTTGTGTGGGTATGTAAGTGTGTGCATGAATCTCTGAGTGAGTCTCTCAAAGGGTATATACGTCTTTGAGTGGGTATACGAGTAGACACATGAATCTTTTACTAAGTCTCTGAGTGGGTGCAACAGATTCTGAGTGGGTAAGTGAGTAGTTGTATGAGTGTCTGAGTTGGTATATGAGTGAATGTTTGAGTCTTTCAGTGAGTTTTGAGTATGTCTGTGAGTGGGTGTATGAGCCTGAGTGCCTATGTAAGTAGGTAGATATGTTTCTCAGTGAGTCTCTGACTGGGTGAAAGTGTGTCTGAGTGGGTATGTGAGTGGGTGTATGAGTGTCTGAATTGGAATGTGAATGGGTTATGACTGTCTGAGTGGGTATGTGATTGGATATATGAGTTTGTGACTAGATCTATGGCCGGGTACATAAGTGTTAGAGTGGGTCTATGAGTGTATGAGTCTCACTGGGTTTCTCACTGGGTGTATAACTTTCAGAGTAGCTCTCTCAGTGGGTGCATGGCTGCCTGAGTGGGTATGTGACTCTGTGCACACGTCTCTGAGTAAGTATGTGAATGGGTGCATGAATCTCTCAGTGGGTATAGGACTGGTTACATGAGCTTTTTGTGTGGGTTAGCAAGTCAGTGTATGAGTCTTTGAGTGAATATGTGAGTATGCATATAAGTCGCTGAGTGGGTATGTGAATCAGTGTATAGGTGTCTGAGTGGGTATGTCCGTGAGTTCATCAGTGTGTGGTTGGATCTATGGCTGGGTACATAAGTGTCTGAGTGGGTCTGTGAGTGGGTGTATGAGTCTTTGACTGGGTCTGTCAGTGGGTGCATAAGTCTGTGAGTGGGCTTCTAAATGGGTGCATGAGTGTTTGAGTGTACCTGTAAGTGGCTATAATAGTCTCTGAGTGTGTCTGTAACTGGGTATATAGGTCTAGGAGTGAGTATGTGAGTGGGTGTAACACTATCTGAATAGTTATAAAAGTGAGTGTATGAGTCTCTATATGGATATACGATTGGGTGCAGGAGTCTGTGACTGGGTATATGAGAATGAGCATGAGTCTCTGAGTGAGTCTCCCACTGGGTGTATAAGTCTTTGAGTGGGTATGAGTACGCACATGAGTCTTTTACTAAGTCAATGAGTGGGTGCAACAGTGTCTGAGTGGGTAAGTAAGTGGGTGTATGAGTGTCTGAGTTGCTTTATGAGTCTTTAAGTGAGTATGTGAGTGGGCACATGGGTTTCTGTGTAGGTCGGTTAGTGGGTGTATGGGCCTCTGAGTACATTTGTGAGTAGGTAGATACGTTTGTCTTCAAGCCTCTGAATGGGTCCAAGAGTGTCAGTGGGTATGTGAGTGAGTGTATGAGTGTCTGAGTTGGAATGTGAATGGGTGTAGGACTGTCTGAGTAGGAATGTGAATGGATATATAAGTTTGTGACTAGATCTATGACTGGGTGCATAAGTGTTTCAGTGGGTCTGTGAGTGGGTGTATGAGGTTTTTGCTGGGTTTCTGATTGGGTGTATAACTCTCAGAGTAACTCTTTCAGTGGATGCATGACTACCTGAGTAGGTCTTTGACTGAGTGCATAAGTCTCTGAGTGGGTATGTGAGTGGGTGCATTGATCTCTCGGTGGGTATAAGACTGGTTGCATGAGATTTTTGTGTGGTTAGCAAGATGGTGCATGAGTCTTTGAGTGGATATGTGAGTGGGTGCCTACGTGTCTGAGTGGGTCTGTGATTGGTTGCATGAGTCTTTCACTGACTTTGTGAGTGGATGTATAAGTGTCTGACTGGGTGTGTGAGTGTCTAGGTTGGTATGTGAATGGGTATATGAGTGTCTGTGCGGGTATGCAAATGAGTACATGAGTCTATGACTGAATCTATGAGTGGGTGCATAAGTGTCTGAGTGGATCTATAAATGGGTATATGGGTCTTTGACTGGGTCTGCAACTGGGTGCATGAGTCTCTGAGTGGGTATATGAGTGGGTGCATCAATCTATCAGCAGGTGTGTGAGGAGAAGCATAAGTCTCCCAGTGGATCTGTGAGTCAGTGTGTGAGTGTCTGAGTGGGTCTGTGACGTGGTGCATGAGTATCTGAGTGGATCTGTAAGTAGATGCATCATTCTATAAGTGGGTGTGTGAGTGGAAGCATACGTCTCTCAGTGGGCCTGTGAGTGGGTATTTGGGTGTCAGAGTGGGTCTGTCAGTGGGTTTATGAGTCTCTGAGTGGGTCTGTGTCTCGGTGTATAAGTCTCTGAGTATGTATGTGAGTGGGTGCATGAGTCTCTGAGTGTGTCTGGGAGTGGGTGAATGAGTGTCTGAGTAGATATATAAGTAGGTACATGAGTCTGTGACTGTGACCATCGAGTGCTTTTCTATATATGTAGATACATTTTGTTTTATATTTTTACCAATATTCGTGATGTCATGACTATCCCACAACAGTACTCGGTGGGCCACAATGATGGTCATGTCATTGTCACGAATATTGTGCATGATTAAAAAAACTATTTTGGACCATAACTTGTGACACTACCACCCCCATTTCTCAAACATGGGGCTAGAGTGCCTTCACCCTAACCCCTTTTGTTAGCTTTCACAGGAATTTTCAGGATGGGAACCATTCCCGATCGATAAAATGGCAGCCGCAATTTTCTGTTCAGGTTGCCTTCAGTCAATCAGAGCATTCCTTTTCATGCACGCATTCGCGATTAATCACGAAATCGCCACCAAATATACACGGTAAAAAATATCACTATAGTTTTTAATTTACATTTTTCAAGAACTACTGAACAGATTTGCACCAAATAACAAAAAGTGCAATCTGCTAACAACTGCTACCTTTCTGCCAAATTTGTCGAAATTCCGTTCAGTCTGTATTCATGTTTAAAGGTTCCTTTGGGAATTAACATTTCAAATGCACCCTTTTTTCAACCCCATTTTTCTCAGCTCCCACTTCACGAAACCCCCTGAAACTTTCCATGTGCAACAAGAATTACCAGAGCACTTTTTGGGAAATTTTTGTCAAGATTAGGCATACAGCGCTAAAGATATAGCCAAGTCAAAAATAAGCCGGGGCAGAGTTCCCGTCTTGGCGCTACGTGGAATTCTGCAAAGTTGTAAAAAAACTCTGCGAGCTAAGTGGAGTTCCATGGGCGTGTGAAGTTTCTAGCTCCACCCGTTTGTGATGCATTTTTGATGTTCAGGAGTGCGTATTAAGTGTTATGGAATGCGTATTGCATGTTCGGGGAAAAATATTGCACAAACTTTACGACGTGGCCGCTCATGGGCGTGGCCAACTTGTTTTTCATGTTTTCTAAGGTTCTGGGACTGTTTTTCTATCCTCCCTATATCTTTTCAATCCTTTGTTTCTAAAACCTTTTTTTCAGATCTTTTTGATTTATTATCTATCCCTCTGTATTCCTGAGTGTATATTTATCGTTTTTGTTTACTTTGTGGGTGTTTTTAGTGCACATTCCCATTGCATCTCAGAGAACTTTCTGTACAACAGTCCCTGAAAGCTGTAGTAGAAAGCAAGGATTCTTCCAAATGTTATGGCTCTGATCACATTGATGACTCCAGGAAAAATTATTAACATACAATTACTGGCTAAGGGTGGGCGGAGCTGGTGTAGTGCCTCTACGCGGAGCTCCACGGAGTTTGAAAAAAAGCATTTGGGAGGGGGAGGGAGCGGCTAACTCCACTCCTCCACTGAGGCGAAGTTTTGCCTTACTCTGTGTTCGCAGCAAAGCACGGAATAGGCAAATCTCTGCCAACTCCCTTGGAGGAGCGGAGTTACCCTCCCACGGTTATTACTGGAGCATTTGACAACATTAGGAATACAACACAAATTCTACTTGATGAATCACAAAGTGTACAAAAGACACATAGATTTAGAGTGAAGCATAAAAATGTATGGCCTGGCAACGTGGTTGGCTGTGATAATCCATTCAAACTAAGCCTGGGGGCAGTTCGCATAGCAGGCGTTAGCGGAATTCCGCAAACTTGTAAAAAAAACTCTTCGAGCTAAGGGGAGCTCCATGAGCGTGCGGAGTTGATTGCTCCACCCGTTCCCAATGTGTTTTTGACATTCGGGAACGCGTATTGTGCGCTCGAGGGGAAATATCATGTGAACTTCACCACGCCGTCGTCCATGGGTGCAGCCATCTTGTTTTTCATGTTTGCTATGGTTCTGGCCTTGTTTTTCTATCCTCCCTCTACCTTTTCAATCTTTTGTTTCTGAAATCTTTTTTCCGATCTTTTTATATTTATTATCTATCTCCCTCTATTCCTGAGTGATTATTTTGCGTTATTTTCAATTTTTGTAGTGTGTTTTTGACTGTTTTTCTATTACTTATTTTTTATTTTATTTCTTCCTTTGTTTACTTCCTACATTTTCTTTTCTGCCCCACCCAGAACAATGGTGAAGATGACTAGTAAGCAGGGGAAGAGGAGGAGCGATAGCCACGGCCGCCTTCCTTGCGAAAGGCGTCGCCCGGATGGGGTACAGGCCCGGGCCTTATTTTCCGAGGTGGGGGTGGCCGCACTTGTTTTTTTGTCCAGTGCCACCTCCCCTTAACTCAGGTAGCAGGCCTGGGTCCGGGCACAGGCTCCAGGAGCATCACCAGCAGTGGGCGAGGGTGCGCCGTGCATCCTGGATCAGGAGCAGGACCCGCTGGACCTTCTAGGTGTTAAGGTCCCGGGGCTTGGTGAGTAGCTAAATATATTACTATTGTGTACCGTTCTGTGTTACTGCTAATATCATTTTTTTCCCAAATAGCACAAATGCTGCTGTTGCTTACATGCATGTAAGTTACATTTAAAATTTTATATTATGTGATTAATATTCTTCTGAGAGGTGCTCAGTGCTACTAACCGTACTTGTTTGCAACATTGCGATCGCTTGGGCTGGTTGTATAAGAGAGGTTGGAGAACTTAAGTTAGGTAATGTACACTAGAAAGACTCCTTTCCTTTGTCCTGTCAGGCTGTCCTGTCACTAAGATAGTGGTAGTAAGTTAGTAAGTTACTTAGTATTATTTTGTAATTTAGCAGCCTGCGTGATGCATCCTGTCATGAAACTTCAGTCCTGGTAGAACCTTTAGTAGTTTATATAGTTAGTGAGTGAATAGCAGCCAACCAATTTGGTGTATGCAATATGCATGCATCCATCTATGCATTTCAGAAGACCAAATGCAAACTTAGTGAATTGGCATGTCAAAGGGGGTTGAGAGGTGATTACAAATGAGATCGGAACTTAGAAGCAAATATCCTTTTTTTCAATTAATTTCAAAGTCTTTGGAATAGGCGGGCTAGTTAGGTTTAGGATTCAGGATCAGAATGGAACTGTGGAATAATAAAGATAGGATAGTCCATGACTGTGATACTAGTCTACTACTAGTCGATCTGATTTAGGATATGTCAATGTTATTGCAATTGCCGTTTACTGTCTAAAAATCTTTTTGGAGCGATTATTTAATATTTATTCATTTTACACAAATCATTTTTTGTCAGTTTAATAATGTCTTACATGATCAGCTTCCAGGGGCAAGAAGAAGACTGGGTCTGCTGAGGTTGGTGCTGGACCTGGAGGGGCCTCTCAGGGGCAGGAAGCAGCCTCAGATGCAGATAGCTCTGCTGGCCCCAGTAAGTACTCCTGTTGTTAATATTAAGATATATTTCCCTAACTTTTACTGCTCTATTATTTCCGTTTCCAAATTTAATTTTTTCTCAAATCCTCTTTGATCTATCTGTTTCTAAATTCTTGTTATAGCTCTGTTAGACTTGGGGGTCTCTAGTTGGCACAGGTATGCACTTGTGACAAATAGGGACCCTCGCCTCTAGTCAGGGTAAGGGGGTACACTCATAAAATAACCCCTGCTTACCTCCTTGGTAGCTTGGCACGAGCAGACAGGCTTATCTCAGAGGCAGTGTGTAAAGCATTTGTGAACACATACAGTAATCAAGTATTCTTTATATAGATTTGCCACAAGACCATAAATGACAAAAATCCACAATACTGTTAGAATTTAGCCGTTCTCATTAGTTCTTAAATGCGACACTTTAAGTCAATGTACCTTTAGATGCGACACTCAGGGCAACGATAGTGTTGCAACGATGTTGTTGCGATGAAAGTTTGGTGCAAAGAAATAAAGACGTGAAGATCTTCCAGATGCGGTACGCTTCTCCGATGTTGCGAGAAGACTTGATTTGATGCTTCAGCTGCAGCGGCGACACACTTTACGTGATGCGACAACAGCGGCCTTGGCAGCAGCACTCTTCTTCGATGTTGCGAGACGCTTCCGCTCGATGCGATGCTGCAGCGGCGACACCCCTTTACGCGATGCGACGACAACAGCTCCGACGGTGGCACGCTTTTCCATGGATGCGAGGCGCTTTTCTTGATGCAGTGCAATGCAACAACTACGATGGCTGCGATGGCGACACATTTCTTCCTCGATGCGAGACTCTTCTCTTGATGCGGTGCAATGCGTGAGCTATGATGGCTGCAATGGCGACATGCTTCTTCGACGTTGCAAGACACTTCCTGGATCATGCGAGATGCTTCCGCTCGATGCGATGCTGCAGCGGTGACACACTTTACGCGATGCGACGACAGCAGCTCTGACCGCGGCACGCTTCTCCTTCTTGAGTTGCGCTTCCAGCTCCTTGCGACACGCAGTCCCTCAGAAGGCCCAACACAGCAGCAGGCACTTCCAAAGAACTCTGGGGAGCTGGGGGGTGAAGTCTATTGTTCCTGAGATTTCAGCAGGAGGCAAGCTCTTTTCCAAGCCCTTGGAGATCCTTCACAAGTTTAGCAAAAGTACACACAAAGTTCCTTTCTCCTCTCTTTGGCAGTAGGCAACCCCTGCAGGCCAATCCCCCAGTTTCAGGGATAGTCTCTCCTCAGTTTCTTCTTGGTTCCTCTCCTCAGCAGAGTTTCTTCTTGTTTCCCAAAGTGATCTAAATTCTTGCGATCAGGGTCCCAATACTTATACCCCAAAATCCTTTGTCCTCTGAGGGCAGAGGGGTCTTTGCCTTGTTCAAACCAGTTCTGGTCAGTCCTGGAGCACTTTGTTTACCTGACTCCTTCTTTCCTTTCAGAGTTCAGGGCAGAGACATCAGACGCACCACAGGAGGTGGAGCCAGCATTGTGGAGGGAAGGCACAGCCCTATTCAGGTCCCAGGTGCAGCTCCTCTCACCCATCTAGATGCAGATCTCTCTATTCACCACTGAGACACCTCACCCTGTCTCCTGGAATTCCCCAGCCCTGTCACTCAAACTCCAGACAGGGAATACACAGCCTAGCAGAGGCAGGTTTGAATGGTTAGACAAGAAAATACCTACTTTCTAAAAGTGGCATTTTCAAACACAGAATGTTAAAACGAACTTCACTAAAAAATGTATTTTATCATTCTGAGTTCAGGCATACTAAATTCGAATTTCTACCATGGTCCCTGAGTCAGTTAGGATTATAAGATGTAATAACCAAACTGCTCATTCTGGCCTATGGAGAACAGTTAGCCTTGCAATAGTGAAAAACGAAAATGGCTGTAATTCACTATTAGAACATGCCACACACACCAGGGCATGTCCTACCTTATCCTTACAATAAACCCTGCCCTTGGGCCTACCATAGGGGTGCCTGATATGAAGAAAAGGGAAGGTTTAGGGACTGGCAAGTGGGTGCACTTGCCCAGTCAGCATGACAGTACCAGACTGCACGCAGGCTCTGCAATGGCAGACCTTAGACACACTTTTACAGGCTGCTTCTGTGGGTGGCGCAACCAGTGCTGCAAGCCCACCAGCAGCATTTGGATTTACAAGCCCTGGGCACTCCCGGTGCACTGTACTAGGGTCAGACAGGTAAACCAAACCAACCAATCATGGAATCGCAAATCATACATCAATTTACAATAGGGAGCACTTGCACTGTGGCACTGGACAACAGTGGCACAGTGCCCTGAGCAACTTACACCAGCAAAAATACATGAGGCAACAGCGAAAAATGGAAGGGAGACCCACGGCAATGTGCCAGGTCTAACAAGCTCCATTACCTACTAACATTGTTATTTATATTTCTAGTGTCTGTTTTTTTTTTTACAACAAATCAAACTGCCTCTGACTCTGTATTAGTCTGTCTTTAGCTTGATTTCTTCTGGTTTTCCACTCAGATTTCACTCTCCCCTTACATATTTTGTACATTGCCTAGTGGTGGTACTGTAAGACTCAGAGAACCCATTGGTCCTACTACTAGTACTAATAATAGTAAGGACTCCTTAATACTACTAGTACTAGTAGTACTAATCTGCTGTGCAGCTTGCATGCCAAAGTAAGGTATTTTACGCATGTTTGTTGAGAAGAGAAGGCTTTCTTTTACTGTCTCATGCTCAATCAATAAATGATGGTCACTCACGATGGACACCCCAAAGTGGTGTATTTTACTTTTTCTCGTCTAGGCTTAGTATTTTTTTTATTAGCAGCAGTTGATTGTGAACACTGAACAACTGAGTACCATGCACCATGGCTGGAAGGAAGTATGAGGAGGAAGACAGGAGGATGGCACCATTATTTTCCAATCAAGAGAGACCTAATGTCCAATTGTCCGCCCAGTTGGCTTTCTTTTTCCTCTTTTCAAAAAATCATATGCACCAATAGCTTTAGCCACTGAGTCCAGTCCTTTTGGTTGCCTTCTTCTTGAGAGGCTTTTCAAAAATTGCCACCAAGAAAATGCCCAAACAGATATTTTGTTATTTTTGATAGGACATACTGTGTTCTCTACTCTAGTACTAGAATTGTAGTTATGTGGGTGGTGTATGTATTGTATTTTCAACCTTGCTAATGACAAAAATAAATAGGGGAGGCGTATATGGCCTCTAAAAATTGTGAAATGTTTTTTCCAGGAGTATCGACTACCAGTGCCGGGGCCAGCAGTGAAGCCGTCGCCACTCTGAAGAGAGCGGATATCAGAGCTGCAGGGGATGAGCCAGCAGCAGTGGCGGGCGGTGGTAAGTCATATTCCTTGCTTATTCACAATGATGGGTACACTCACTGCAAGGGTGTACAATACACTGTACTGCTTCTGAGACTAAGTAGTTGTGAACAGTTATAGAAGACACCCTTTACTTAACATTTGCATTAGCACGAGTTGAGTAACTAATGGCCTCCTCTATGCTATCTTCAACTCAGCAGAGAAAGTTTTATGACAAAGACAAAGACAAAGAGTCAGACGACATGTAATGCAAGGATGCATGGGTGGTGGTTAAATGACAAGTATATGTTGTTGGTGAAAGGTTTGTTGAGATTGAGAATGATAGCCATGATTGGATGGATGGATGCCTGAATGGTATCACAGATGAAGAGTTCGACTGGATGAAGAGAATGTAAAAGAAAATTGAACCGAGTAGCAAAGCCAAGGGTAAAGGGTAAAGAATAAAATTATGCTAGAACAGCAATGCAATGATACATGAAAAAACCCTGGGAAGAATATACAAGGACTATTTTTTTTCAAGGTTTTTGATTCAAAAGGTTGTATTTCAGACTACTCCCTTGACTCGCAGTAGTTTGAAAGCACAACATATATATTGTGTATGTACCCACCCATCATTAATCGCCTCCCTCTGATGCCCACTCACGCTCCATAGCCATGGGCCCAATTCACAGATCTAACTTAAGAAAAAATCCTAAACTTACTACCATTTTGGCATTCACAGAAGGCACTTACTCATTGATGAGTAAGTGCCTTCTGTGAATACCAAAATGAGAAAGTGCACTTACTCATTTTGGTATTCACAGAAGGCACTTACTCATCAATGAGTAAGTGCCTTCTATGAATACCAAAATGAGTAAGTGCCTATTGTGAATACCAAAATGATTAAATGGTAGTAAGTTTAGGATTTTGTCTTAAGTTAGTTCTGTGAATCAGGCCCCATGTCATTTCGACTGTGTCAGCCATGGGTGCCCTATTGGCTGTATGGTTAACTTACAATCAAAGATTAGTAGTACGTCATCATTATGTGACGTCATGCCGTATATCATCATCATTCATATTACTATTAGTAAGCATATCATGTGCCTTGTTGTAGTAGTCAGGGTGAAAGTGAAATTAAGCATTTTCCATTGATTTAACAGAGTATGGCCATAATGGAAAAATAGATAATTGTGTAGTACAGCTGCCCGACATGCAGACAGTAGTAAAGTAAGGTGAGTCTGCGACACAAGTATGCCTATCTAGGGCGCAAGCTGACTGAGCTGGCATGCCTACAAGATAGATTTAGCTAAACAGAAAGAGAAGAAGAATAATACTTGTCTACTCCAGAGTGCTTATTGCCTGAAAGTCTAATCATCATCACATCCAAATCTTAGGGGCAGAGCAGGTGAGGATACCACAAATGTTAATTACTGCTGGTGCTACTGTGCCAAAAAAAACCACCCCTTCCACAAAAGAAAAAGGGAGGAGGTCCAGCGCTAACATTTTAGCCAGCTTTGCGTTGTACAAACATGCAGTTGGGTGGATGCGTACGTACGGCCCCTCCGAACTAAACATGTTGAAAATGGTAGCCTGGATTTTTTCTTTTCTGGTGCCACTAATACAGGTGACTTTTTAAAGCCCGATGTTAGGCTCAATGCACATTTTTTCATTGCGGTACTCTCTTGCCTTGGACCCCTTGGTGTCTCAGCCTGAATCTTGTGCCATTGCGATGTTGCAGATGATGATGTGGGTGGTACCACTGTACTACTGGGGACAGAGCTACTTTGTGTAACAGAAAAAATCTCTCTCTCTTGTTCACCTTCCACTGTGATCGGTTCTTCTACTTCATCCCCTCCACCAACAACACGTGCAGTTTTTTGGCAGCTAAGGTTCATCTCCCACTTTATCAAGTGCTGTTTTCTCAGATAGGTTGTTTGGCCTCCGGTACCATAGTTTATACCAAGCTTACCCTGACTAAGGCTTTCTTGAACCTTCTTTTTCCCAAGCCTTGTTTCGTGGTGTGTCTCACTGTCAGACTGAGGTGGCTTCCAAGTGGTGTTTAGATCATCAGAAGGGGGGCTTGCAGAAGAAGTTGTTAGACTAACCCTCCTTTTCCTTGCTGGGGATCTGGAAGACAATGGACCTTCTGAAAGAGTGGCTTGCTCTTCTTCTTCCTCTGCAGGGAGCTTGATCTCCTGATCTGCCCCTACTTCGGGAGGAACAACTAATATTGAGGGTCGTTGTGGCTGTTGTTGCCCACTTATCCGAGTTTCCTGCATCGATTGGGTACTACTCTTCGATAATAAGTCAATTTCAACATCACTGCTCGTCGGTGTTGGACTTGTGATTAGACTGGCTGCCTCTGCGACAGACATGGGCTTGGGCCTAGGTTGGTGGGTTGGGTCCAGTGATACAGGGGTGCTGCTGCAGGGTTCATTTTTGGTTTCCCAAAAAAGGGCTTGGGAAACATACCAGTCTTGGTAAGTAGCAGGGTCTTCTTCTCACTAGCAACGTTCTTGGTATTGGACCTGGTATCTTTCTTTGGGGCCATCTTGAAGATGTCAGCAGTACGCAGTGGCAAAAGTTAAAGAGATGTCTGTGGTCACACGTCACTTGACGTCATGAGCAGCAGGACTTCTGTCTAGCAGTACAATGGGTGATGTTGGCATCTCCTCTTTTGTGCACCTAAAAGCAAAGAAGCAAGAAGAACATCAGTGAAACGTGGCATTCATTGTTGTGGTGCAACTACTACTAGTAAAAACAAACAAATATAATGTATAACTTAGTGTGTGGTCACACTTGTTGGTCTTATTATTATTATTACAATTATTACCTTAGTTATTAAAAAAAAATAACAATAACAGTATAGCCATTTGTGAGACTTTGACAACAACAAGGGTTTTCATAGTTGGTGAACTGTACACAGTACACTCAGGAAAGATAGGAAAGAAGAAGAACAACAACATAAATACAAATGTAACAGACACAGTTTGGTATTGTGCATCACCTGGGATGTAGCATTCAGGGATCTGCAGCTGACAATGGATGAAAGTAATAAGCCAAGAGGAATAAAGGAATGAGCCTATATGGACACAGACTTTACAAAATGGCCCCTGGCCGCATGGGGAGGCTCAAGCAAAAAAAATACTGGCTAACTATTACAAACACACTCACACACTGGCCAGACAAAGGAGACATGCTAAACAACAGAGCTTTAATGCAAAAATGCCAAAAAAGAAAATCCACAGGGCTAAAAAAGTTTTGCAAGTTACAACCACACACATTCAACAAAGACATATATTTAACACACATGAAAAAAAGTTAAATACCAAAACAAAACACATTTTACATTTCAATACAATGCCATCCATGCCCTAAATTATGTTTAAATTCAACAGACACCACAGAAACAGTTGTTTCATGCACCCATGAGTAGCTCTGGGCCTATTGGTTGGAAACCCCATTGGCAGACTAGGCCACATAGTGACTCAATTCAAATCAACAACATTGCAAATGTATTAGAAAATGTAGTGAACTGTGCTACATTTTTTGCTGGATAAAAGAAGAAGAAAATTGCATGCAAAACAACAACCAGTAAGAAGGTATGGCCACCACAAAGAAGTCTTGCAGGCCTATGGCAAAAGCACACTGGCTGCCTTTCTAAAATGGCCGCCAGCCACATGGCAAGGCCACAAAAACAAGAAAGGGAAGACAGACAATGCAGGCCTATAGCAAAAGCACACTGGCTGCTTTAACAAAATGGCCATCAGCCACATGGCCAGGCCACAACAACAAGAAAGGGAAGACAGACAATGTAGCTCTATGGCAAAAGCACACTGGCTGCCTCCACAAAATGGCCACCAGCCACATGGCCAGGATACCAAAAAAGGAAGAAATAAGCCAAGAGGAACAAAGGAAAGAAGACATGCAGGCCTAGGGCTAAAACACACTAACTACCACCACAAAATGCCACCAGCCACATAGTCACTCACAACAGCAACAAGCAGGAAGCCTGGAAAACAATGAACTCAAGCAGGCCTATATGGACACAGACTTTACAAAATGGCCCCTGGCCACACAGGGAGGCTCAGCCAAGGCAAATGCTGTCCCACTATTACAAACACACTCGCACACTGGCCAGACAAAGGAGGCATGCTAAACAACACAGCTTAAATGTAACAATGCCAACAACGATAATCCACAGGCTACAAAAGGTTTGCAAGTTACACAACAACCACACACCTACAACTAAGGCATTTATTTAACACACAGGAAAAAAACTGAAATACCATAAAAAACATTTTGCATGTCAATCCAATGCCATCCATGCCGTAAATAATGTTTAAATTCAATGGACACCATAGAAACAGTTGGTTCATGCACCCATGAGTAGCTCTGGGCCTACTGGCTGAAAGGCCTATTGGCAGACTGCTCAGCTAGTGAATTGATTTCCAAAGTTGGAAAAAATGTAGTGAACTGTGCAACATGTTTCCTTTATAAAAGAAGAAAAATTACTTACAAAGAAACAACTAGTCCCTACTGAAACTAAAGGCCACCCACCACAATAAATAAAAAAAAAACAATGAAAAGTACAAACAAATGTATATGCAATTCCCCAATCAAACAAACAACACCAATTTTCAAACTTGTGAAATCTCAAATTCAAAAGTCCTCAAATCCTATGCTATATGATGCAGAAGGCACAAAAAGCGATCCTTCTAGCTCCAAATCCAAATGAGAAGTAAACAGGAGATGGAAAAAGCACTGGGAGGAGCCTGCTGGACAGGAACAGGAAGTTGGAGACTCTGGGGTACTTCCTGCCTCTTCAAAAAAAAGAAAAAAGAAAAAGGACTCGTACAAAAAGTACAGCCAAATGTCAATCTGAGGAGTTTTTTTAATCCAAATCATCATTTCGAGAAGGTTTTGAATCTGCTCAGGAGAGAACCATCTCCAGATTGCAGATTCTGTGTGTTCCCGATCGCGTTCTTCACAAAACTTCCACTGGAAGTCAGATGGCAAACTCTCGCGGGACTGTGCGGCCTTCTAGCAAATCTCGTGGCGCTCGCGAACGGATGGGAAATCTCATCAGTGATCTCAGGCACCCGGTAAGTTGTTCCCGGTGTGTGAAAATGCATTTTGGGTGCGCAAAGACAAAAAACCTCCAATCCGTTGAGGAGTGTGGAGTTTTCCAACAACTCTGGGATCTACGCAGAACGCGGAGTTGCCAAAAATCTGCAAACTCTGCAAGCAGAGCAGAGTTTTATGCACAGGGTTAGTCAAGAAACGCTTTTCCTATGGAACTAACTATAACTACCTACTGGCGACCGCTTGAGCTAGTAGTAGAAGATCTAAACAATCTTTTTTTTAAAAAGCGATAAAAGGAGGAACAAAGAAACATCAAGCCCAGAGATTGGAAGGATATTGACATTTCTAAAAGAAACACCTCTTCAATAAATAAACCATCCTTCAAGGGGGGCAACATCATAGTGATGGAGAAATTGAATTTGAATACCATTAATTGTTGAAAACATGGCATGATAGAGATCGCCTGGATTGAAAGGAACACTAGGCCTGGGTGGTAACTCTGCTGTGCGGAGTGGAGTTTTATTCTCTCATGGCTTGTCAATGTTAAGAACGAGGAGGACCATCCAATGCTGTATAACCCCGGGAGGAGACCTCTGCTCCTTCCGCAGAGTGTGCAGAGGTTTGACTTCTCCACGTTCCGCGGAGTACATGGAGAAGGAGAATCTCCGCACACTCCACAGCGAGCAGAGTTGGCCAGCCCCCGCCTCCACCCCCACTAATAACAAGTAAGTAAACATTAATTAAAAATACATTTAAAGCCACTTACCTCTCTACTGGGGCGCCCCAGGCTGCCCTCCTTCTCTTCCGCGCTGTATCAGTAATCCTTGTGGAAACTGCGCATTCGCGCACACCCGCGCATGCGCATTTCTCGCAAGAAGAACGCCACCTTGGAGACCAATACTCAGCTCGATTGGATCCCTCCTAGAAAACATCTAGAGATAGTTATATTGATTTCTACATCCATATGTTACATGGCTACCATCATGCTTGAGGGATTTCAAAGACTTATTTAAGAAAATAGATGGCATACCCCGCAGATCTGAATGCATCATGGTCATTCTGTATATAGTATCACCATACACATTGATCAATCAATCACTATTTTAAGGGACAGACCAATTGGACCTTTAGAACAGACACAGATGATGCTAGAAATGTTACAGTATTGTTTTAAACAAAGAAGACTAGCTTAAGTTGACCAAAGTGATGCAGTACTCAAAGTAGTTCTGTCACAGACACCTTGTAGGTGTATTCATGAAGCCCTCACCCACCAACCTAGTTGGTGGCATGCTTCATCATCGGGCCCACCCAGTGACACCTAGTATGTCCCGGGTGTGCTACGACGCCTGATTACAGCGGAGCTGGTATATTGCTGAGAGTGCAGTGAGGTTGGGTGAATTGTGATTTAAAACAGCTTGGTGGTGGTCCCAGTACCCAAGGGTAAATTAAATTTTAATAACTGGGCCGACACCAGCGGTTAAAAGTAAGGCTACAGGACGTGTAAGGGTGGAGAGTTACTGCCCCCTGCGTCCTTCAGATGGTCGACATGTTTCAGCCAGTGCCTTAGAGTATTCTGGCTTTCCTCAGGACCGTTTTTAAAAGGGAGTGGTGAAAATAAAACAGACTTAGTGTTGTGGTACAGACTATGTGATACACTCACTAAGGCGTTTTTCTATGTGTGAGAGGGGGATTCCTCCGGAGGACGACGGCGGGACAACAGGTACAAGGCAGGCACTGACCAGAAAGACTGGTCATCCCCTTACCGCTTCCCTCCAGGAAGCCTTGGCTAATAACCCAAAGCGTATGCATGAGAAGGGAATCCCCCTCTCACACATAGAAAAACGCCTTAGTGAGTGTATCACATAGTCTGTACCACAACACTAAGTCTGTTTTATTTTCACCACTCCCTTTTAAAAACGGTCCTGAGGAAAGCCAGAATACTCTAAGGCACTGGCTGAAACATGTCGACCATCTGAAGGACGCAGGGGGCAGTAACTCTCCACCCTTACACGTCCTGTAGCTTTACTTTTAACCGCTGGTGTCGGCCCAGTTATTAAAATTTAATTTACCCTTGGGTACTGGGACCACCACCAAGCTGTTTTAAATCACAATTCACCCAACCTCACTGCACTCTCAGCAATATACCAGCTCCGCTGTAATCAGGCGTAGTAGCACACCCGGGACATACTAGGTGTCACTGGGTGGGCCCGATGATGAAGCATGCCACCAACTAGGTTGGTGGGTGAGGGCTTCATGAATACACCTACAAGGTGTCTGTGACAGAACTACTTTGAGTACTGCATCACTTTGGTCAACTTAAGCTAGTCTTCTTTGTTTAATCACATATAAATCCCTCGGGGACATGGACTAGCTTTCTAGTCCTCTCTCTCCCTCTTGTTACACGCACAGTATTGTT
This sequence comes from Triturus cristatus, assembly GCF_964204655.1. Classification (NCBI taxonomy): domain Eukaryota; kingdom Metazoa; phylum Chordata; class Amphibia; order Caudata; family Salamandridae; genus Triturus; species Triturus cristatus. The sequence continues at coordinate 391,580,486 of NC_140584.1, forward strand.
TTACACACAATATGTTCACCTTTGATGGTAAAATATACCCACAGCAACGTCACAGCCATGGGTACCTCCTTCACCCCCACCAACGCCAATTTATTCATGGGGTGGAGGGTGGAGGAGGTAGCCTGGACAGAAGGAAACAAAGCATACATGAGGAATGTTGTGCTCTGGACATGTTTTATCGACAACCACTTTATTATCTGGGAAGGTGAGGAGTGTGAATAGAGGAATTCATATCAAGATCAAGAATGAAAGCTAATAACCTCAACATGAGGTTCACAACACATACCAGAAAACATAGCGAGTTTCTGGACTTTGAAGTGAATTTCAACAATGACAAGTTGACAACCACCATCCATAGTAAAATAACAGCAGCAAACTCAATACTAAATGACAACAGTGGCTACCGATGGCATTATAATGGAGTATACCATACTGGCACATGTAAAGCACAAGAAACATCTGATCCATAGAGGAGGAATATGAGATGGAGGTGAATAAAATGATGAAAAGATTTATTCAACGCGGGTACCCACTCGGTGTTCTCAATAATGCTCGAGAGAGAACGTGTAAAAAACAGAGGATCGCTTTACTTTATGAACAAAATGGGAGATCACTGCAAAGAAAAAGCTGTGAAAAAACACAGACACTCTTTCTGGAATACAATCAGACAAGCAAAAAAATCCTATAAAAGCATTGCCACATCCTGGAGAAAGATCAACATTTCAAAACAATTATTGCCTCTGGGCCATCAATAACCTCCCACAAAACTAGATCACTAGAAGACATTCTAACACAAACTTTATGATCCCGAAAGAGGAACTAATTGGCTAATGGAAGTTAGAAAAGGAATTGTCAAGTGCAATACATGTAAAGCTTGTCAATATGGACAAAATCAGAAATCGTATAACATTTTTGAAGGACACACTGTTACAATATAAGATAAAATAACCTGCAACATGAAATACATGATATAGGAACTTGAATGCGATTGTGGGAAGCTTTACAATGAAAGTAAAATAAAAAAAATTAAAATACAAATTCTCCAACATATCAGTGCAATCAAAAATGGTCATAATAGCTACCAGATGGGCAACCACTTACAGAACCGAAGGCACAAAAAAAGAGAAAAACAAATGTGCAAAACATCAAAAGGGGGCAGGGTAGAAGCACCCTGACCCCCTAGTCCTGCTTAGGCGGTCATTTGAGATGTCATCAGTGATGTCATGAGTGATGTCACTGACCATGTCATGAGTGATGTAATATGTGACGTCATCAGCAGTGCATTGCGGGCGCGCAAGTTATAGTTAGCTGAACGAACTATAACGGGGGAATTTCACTGGTTTTGTACAAGTGAAATGTCGTGCGCCCTTTGTCGATGATAGCATGCATTAATTCCTTTACCTATTAAATACCCGTATTTATAAAAGTCGATCATCCGATAGCCCTCACATTTTATCATATTCCCAAACTCCACAAAAACAAAACTAAACCTCCGGGACGCCCGATCGTGTCCTCAAGAGGTAGTCTTCTAGAGAACACTTCCATATTAGTGAATACAGTATTAAGTCCATTTGTATATGACTTGGTATCATACGTGAAAGACAGTACAGACTTTATCAAAACAATTGCTGAAATACCATGGGAAGATGAATACCTTTTGGTTACCTTGGATATTTTAAGTTTGTACACTAGTATTAACCACATACAGGGTATAGAGACAGTGAATTCATTTTTGAAAACTAGACTGTTGAAGTATGCGGAACACAACCAAATGATATTACAGTTCATGACATTCTGTTTAAATAACAATATTTTCTTATTTGGAGACCAGTTGCATATTCAAAGGCAAGGTACAGCGATGGGCACGTTGATTCGCCCCCAGCTGCGCGAATTTATTCGTGGGTTGATGACAGAAGAACGTGGCCTGGGCTGGGACCAATGAAATCAGGGCACAAAAAGCTGCCATTTGGACTCGTTATATAGACAATATTTTTATTGTCTGGCGGGGGTCAAAACAGGAATTTGAGATCTACATAGGGATTCTAAACATCAATCCCTATAACCTACAATTTACATGGAATATGAGTCACTCTGAAGGAGCGTTCTTGGACTTGCTAGTCTATTTGAAGGATAAACAATTAATGACGAAATTGTATCGCAAGCCTACTGCAGGCAATGCGGTCATTCACTATTCAAGCCAGCATCCAAAATGTTTAGTGGATTGCATTTCCTATGGTGAACTACTTAGAATAAAATGTAACAGAACAGCACTATAGGTGATAGTTATGAAGTAGCAAAAAGGGAAGCACTCCAATGCTTTAAAGCAAGAGGCTATCCTGAAAAATCTTTAAGAATAGCAACTTCTAGATTGGATAAAAAGACCCGAGAGGAGCTGTTGAACAAAAGAACTGATGTAAAACAAGATTAAGTGACTAGGCTAATTCTGTCATTTTCCACTGATTCATCAGAAATCCGTAGCATAGTTACAAAACATTGGAACATCTTGAAAGCTGATGTGGTAATAGGTAAAAAACTCCCTGACCATCCCAGTATTATCTATAGGAAAAATACATCCTTAAAGGATTTATTAGTCCACAGCCATTTTGACAACAAAAGTAAGGGCACATTAGGTATAAAAGGTTTCTATCCCTGTCTTAAGTGTAAGGCCTGCAAAAACAGTGTAAAAATAAAGGAATATCCAGTTCCAGGCAGAAAATCTAAGAAAATTATTTTAAAACTACTCAACTGCAATACAGAATTTGTAGTTTACTGCTTGATGTGTCCATGCAACCTACTGTATGTGGGGAGCACGGTACATCAGGCAAAGAAGAGAGTTCTGGATCACTTGCGGGTGATAACTAACAGAGACAAAAATTACCATGTCACCAGACACTTTGCTATCCATCATCAAAGTGATAGCACATTTTTGAGCCACTTCTGCATAGATCAGGTGCAGGCAAAGGAAAGAGGAGGCGACGGATTCAAGACCTTACGACAACTAGAATCTAGGTACATTGTGGAATTGAGGACACTAGCCCCATATGGCCTAAACAGTGAGGAAGAATTATGGGTACATGTTGGATAGAGATAGGTCAATAGCTTAGAGAATGAAGAATATTCTTTGGATCAGTAGAATGGTGACAACTCTTTATATCTTCACTGAACTAGGAATAGGTATAGAATTGACTATAAGGTTTAGATATGCATTGAACAATCTTGTATATATATTGTTTAGAAAATGTACAGGTTGTATATAATCTGCTAAAAGTGGTTGAAATACAAAGGATTTTTTTGACGTGAGAGGTCAATACATCCGGAGATATATTCTAAATTGGGACTTTCACTAATACACGGTCGACATAACTGCCCATTCAGGGCTTGATAACATGTGAGGGCATCAATCGTTTTGTGACAAATCACTTATAGAATTGTCTATTAATTATAATGTTGCCTATAAGAATTATTGCGAAAAGTTAATATTGCTGCCCATTTAGGGCGTAAAAAAAGAACACTAAGGAATAGCGATTTATCATCGGTTATAGCAACATGAGTATCGTATTGGTGCCTTTGTAAATATTATGTTATGAATGAAGTAGACTTAAAGATGGCTGCCAAGATTGTGCTAACTGAGAAAAGTTCTACCTCAACATCAATTAATGTTGATGTACGTTACACAAGTACATTTTCAAATGAATTGTCACATACTGGTATTTAATAGGTAAAGGAATTAATGCACGCTAACATCGAAACGCGTCTGTTAGTTATGGTGGTTTAACAATAATAAAAATCTTCAAAAATGACTCGCGAGTGCACCGCGTACCTTTGCATGGCTGAAGGAGTTGAGTAGCAGTATTAGCTGTTCATCATCGTTTTGCAGTAGCACCCACCCAGGAGTGAGCGGCGGTTGGTTGACGAGACTGTTTTGGAATATATATATATATAAATATATATATATATAAATATATATATATATATATATATATATATATATATATATATATATATATATATATATATATATATATATATATAGATAGATATATAGATAGATAGATAGATAGATATAGTTAGAACCATGTTTCCATAGGAAAAGCATTTTTTGATTTGCTAACAACTTTGGTGTCGGTTGAAGAATCTTTACAACATTTTCCAAAACGTTTCTCTTTTTTGATCAGGTCCTATCTAAAAAGTTTGGAGGTGATTCATGGAGGGGGGACTGAGAATAAAGGGGGGGTCCCAAAACGTGTTTTCTCAATGCAATTTCCATAGGAAACTTTAAACAAGGCTACAGGTCAAACTGCTGAACGGAATTACACCAAATTTGGTAGAGAGAAAGGTCTTGGTCCAGAAAGCCCGATTTTGTTGAAATGGGCTAAATCCGTTCTGTATTTTTAGAGAAATAACATAATTTACAGATATTGATGTTTGAGAATTCTGACATCTGATTGGCTGAGGCGTTACGAGCACGAGCGTGTGGCTGATTGGCTGCAAACTGTTGAAACTAGGAAGTGTTGGCAGCCATTTTGTGACTAGGTTGAAAGGTGTAGGGCAGAAAAAAATAGAATAATTGTATAAGAGGGTATAGTAGGAACACTGTGGTCTTAGTTTAAGCAGTCTGTACGGTGCAGAGGCAGGGAGTTTGAATGTTGCGTAGGCTGTGGAAATTACGTCTGCAGAACAACGGTGCGTGGTATTGTGGCAAGGTTGCGTAGGCTTTGGAAATCCCGTCGGGAAAACAGTGCACTGTATTGCGGACAGCAGTGTGTAGGGTGAATGTGCGGTTTTGCGGCAGTGTTCAGTAGGCTGTGTAACGGTGCACACACAGGTAGTGTGAATGTGCGGTGCGGAAAAAAAGAGAATCATTGTATGATAGGGTATAGTAGGAACAGTGTGATCTTAGTTTAAGCAGTCTGTATGGTGAATATAATGCGCAGTAATGTTTACTTATAATGCGGTGTTCACTTTTATCACAGACAGTGTCACTTTCTTAGACCAAATTTAGTATTATGTGGGACTATTGAAAGTAGAAGTGTTGTCAGTCATTTCCTCCCCTTCCGCGGAGTAGCAGGGACATCTGATTGGCTGACGTGTTCCAAGCAGAACCTTCCTAAGCTTAATGTTCATTGGCTGCAAACCATTGAAAGTAGAAATGTTACCAACCGTTTCTTCCCCGTCCGCGGAGTAGCAGGGACATCTGATTGGCTGACGTGTTGCAAGCAGGAGCTTCCCAAGCTTAATTTTCATTGGCTGTAAACCATTGAAAGTAGAAGTGCTGTCAGCCATTCCCTCCCCCTCTGCGGAGTATCAGGGAGATCTGATAGGGTAACGTGTTCCAAGAAGGATTTTCCCAAGCTTAATATTCATTGGCTGCAAAACATTGAAAGTAGAAGTGTTGGCAGCCATTTCCTCCCCCTCCGCAGAGCATCAGGGACATCTGATTGGGTGCCGTGTTCTAAGCAGTACGTTCCCAAGCTTAATGTTCAGTGGCTGTGAAGCATTAAAAGTAGAAGTGTTGGCAGCCATTCCCTCCTCCTCTGCGGGACACCATGGACATTTTATTGGCTAAAGTGTTGCGAGTACAAGATTGCTCCTTATGGGCTAGGAACGGTTCACATTTTGTGACGCAGTTGAAAGGAGTACGGGAAAAAAGTATGGGAGGGTAGGAACACTATTAACTCTGCACAGTGCTCGCAAGGTGCTTTATAGGGACTGTAAAGGGAAAAATTGCTTTGTATATATTTTAAGGGCCATTTATATAATTTGCATAGGCCTTACAAATCAAGGCGGGAAAATAACAGAGTGTGTTGCGGACTTTTCTTTACTAAGTCTGCGGGTGGGATACTTCCCAGAAGCACTATTTACTTAGAATGTGGTATTTACTTTTCTGACGGGGAGGTGTGGTTGCGCTGCAAAAATGTCAGTCTAGGTTTGAAACAGTTTTTATTAAGCATTCACTAATATACTTTCTTCGGAAAGTGAAGCTGTATATCAGAGGGGTGACAAATAAAAACGCAATTCATAAAATATCCATTAAGCGTGGCCACACCCTCCCTTTTTTTGTCGGCTATAGTTTGTAAAAGTGATGCCCCATATTCTTGTTAATATACAGGGGCATCAGTTACTTTTAGATAAAGTAGAAAAGAAGTGCTACAAGAAACACTTACACACTACATCATCTGAGGTCACAACAACAATCACCAGTAAAAAACTGTTAAACACAAATGACGTGATGTTACGTAGAAATGTATGCTTCATCAAAACATTACATTAAGCATTATGTATACACTTTTTGGGGGGAAACTACTTATTGATGAAACATTAGCCGTGTAACAAACTGTGAGGTACTAAGTTATCTACGGAAATAACTATAGTATGTATTGTAAATTTGTCGCACAGATAGATGTTCAAACTCTTTGAAGTACTATAAACACACAGTATATGAATATACAGGGTGAGTTTATAGTATTCCACAGGAGAAGAAGAATAAGGGTCCCTACAAAAAATAAAAAAGAATTACAATTTGTATTCTGTAGAACGCGGGAAAGTTTTGTCATAGTGCTAAGAGGTCGCTGACTGCTCCGCTGATAGATCAGGTACTCCTTTAAGAATATATAGGCTAATAGTATAATATACACTACTATTCCAATATATTCTATAAGGAGAAGGAGAATAACAAAATATTTTCCAGCTGTGAATATGTTCAAAGCTTCTTTTCTCCGAGACTTCGAAATCTTTTCGCGCCGACTGGTCATGAAGTCTTCTGAGATCAAAATGACTGTGAATATTAGAATTTACATACTCACGCTATATTATCCCGGGGGGAGGGGGAAACAAAGCTAGAATGAGAAGCTGCTGACGTTACATATAAATCTTGAGTTTTGGCATCCAGGGGTCACCAACACGTCTGTGGTCAAGTATAGTATCACTATTATAATATAGACAATCACACTATATGAGCTCAAAGGAGCCAGTAAAGGAACAGTGTATCCTCTATTCTGTCTATTTCTGAATACAAGCTGCTGACGTTACATATAAATGGCAAAAACAACCAATAACACTTTTTTGTAAATACAAATCTTTAAATATTCACAAATAGCTACGTATTATAAGTATCTATTATGCCACAATGAAACAACTTACAACTCCGAAATTTCTTTTGTTGTCGCAAAAGAAGAATCCGACACTAGAAAACGGAACCTGCATCACAGAATGGACACACGTAAATAACTCGCAAAAATGAAACTAATCGAGCAACGGGTGTGGTTTATATACTTTTTGATTACTCAGTAGTCTATGGAAGGAACATGCGGCTCCGCCCATTTAGATGTCACGTTCTACAGTTGACACATGCTCACGTTTTCACTGTTTAATTTGTGCACATGTTGGGCAAAGTTACAAAATGTGAAGCTTTAAAGGTTTCGATTTCGATCCTCACACGTATATGTATAACGTTGGAGAGATTAAAAACTGTTACCCGGCAAACCGTGTCATTTTCTTTCTCGTGACTAAAAACATCTATTAATTGCCGTAATTCTAAATAGAAGACATAAAATATATCATTTAGAATAGAAGAAAAATAAAATACGTGCTAATAATTGTCATCACGGGTTTTAAATAAAAAAAATGCTAGGATTTGTAAAGCATACAGCTACCTCCAGAGAGGTGTCCCGGCGCTCGGGGGGGTCGGGAAGATTAAGTAAGGTATTGCCCACAGTGACATAGTGGTGGGCTAACATGCCGCCGGAGCCCGGAATCGAACTGTGAACACTGTTGTTCGAAGTCAGGTATCATAGTAGCTGCGTCACAGTTTTTCTACACTTACATTTTAATTAGTGCTAATTAAGTTTTAAACATTGTTAAATTATAACTAATATCAGAATACTGTTACATTTAGTTTTTGACTACAAAAAGTATGCACGTATTTTTAAAATTTACTTAAGAACAATATAGGTTTTAGGGACATTGTAGTAAGGAATTAGCATTTAAAAAACCTTTGAAATTCACTGAAAAAACCATAGTTTTTACAGACGTTATAGTTAGAAATTAGCATTTAAAAACCTTAGAAATTCACTGAAAAAAACATAGGTTTCAGGGACGTTATAGTTAGCTGGACATTTCACTTGTACAAAACCAGAGAAATTCCACTGTTATAGTTACTTTAGCTAACTATAACTCGGCACCCGCAATGCACTGCTCATGACATCACATATTACATCATTCATGACATCTCAAATCACATCACTGATGACATCATCCACGTGAAAAACTGATGCATCTCCTCACACTCTAAAATATCCATTAATACACCCACTGTTAAATACAGACAACCATTTTCAAAATCGTTAACACCCCAATATCAGTTACTACATATGCACTCACTGATTGCTAGGTCTACATACACATCTACTCATTCATCCATACAATCACTCATACATGCAGTCACTCATAAATACAACACTGTCATATGCACTCACGCACCTATATAGACAATCACACACCACCACACATCCATGCAGTTACTCACACACCTACTTAGTCATGCAAAGAATCTATCACATTCCCATCTACTCACCTATACAATTATACACACACAACCTCACTTATTCATACAGATACTAACAATTACATACTCTAATATATAATCAGTGATACAAGTACACATTCATCTATGCAACCAGTCTCAAAATCACCAACTATCATGTAGAGTCCTTTATAATCCTCAACTCTTACATGCACTGCCTTTTACATATGTAGTTACTTGGAAATGTACCACTGAGACATCCATTCACTCACCAACACACTGATACACACACTCACGCACCCATACAGTTGTTTCCACATGCACTGTTGAAACCATACACCCAGTGAATCAACCACTCACACATCTATGCACAGAGTCACGCACCTCCCACACACCCACACACACACTCAGTCTCCCAGGCAACGAATCAATAACCTATATAGACACTCATATAGCTACTGACCAACTCATGCAGCAGCTTGCACAACAACAGACAGACTGATACAGACATTCACACAGTTTAGTCACTAACATATGCATTCAGTAAGACACATTTAATCACTCACTTATACAGTCAGTCACCCACCTACTAAATCGTCCATCCAGACACTTATACACCCACTCATTCTTCAATACACCTAGGAATATATATAAAACATATTTAAAAATTACAGAAATACACAGTCACGGGATGATGTCATCAGTGATGTCATCAGTGATGTCATTTGAGATGTCATCAGTGATGTTATCAGTGATGTCACTGACCATGTCATGAATGATGTAATGTGTGACATCATGAGCAGTGCATTGCGGGTGCGCGAGTTATAGTTAGCTGAAGTAACTATAATGGTGGAATTTCTCTGGATATGTACGAGTGAAATGTCCAGCTAACTATGACGTCCCTGAAACCTATGGTTTTTTCAGTGAAAAAAAAAAATATATATATATATCTCGTGAACTGACGCTACTTCTCCAAATTGAAGGGCGTGTCATCTTGAACGGACCTCAAGGGAGCTGGTCCATAATTAATCATACCTCTCTTGAGAATAAGGATGACGAAGCCACATGTCAATATTTGGATATTTTATTTTCTGACTGCCATTGAACGCATTTCGGCTGAACACAGCCTTGCTGACCAATAAGAAAGCGGCATTAAAAGCAGTCTTGTGTCCATTCCACCTATCACGGGCAGGACTCCCTGTTGACTAATAGTGAAGAAAGACTGGTAGTTTTTACATTACTCAACATAAATTGTATTTGTATACTTCTGATAAAACATAATTGTTTAACTAAATTCATTTATATGTTGAAAACAAGTGCCGTAATTGACAATTCACCATATTGCGCATTCATCTGAAAGAATACATCAAATTGTTTGCATGCTACATTAGTATGTAGATTATGCTCATTTGTTCAATACTCTATTCACCAGACATTGCAATACTGTTGTATTAAATTAAAATACAAGTTTATCAGAAATTGTAATGCAGCAAATAACTTAGAATCAACATCATCATTCCATGCTGAAATCCTTGCACAAATATCTAATTCAGCCCAAGTGAACATAGTGTATACAATATGACCTTAGTTACTTTTTATACTCGCCAGTCAAAAGTAAAGTGCTCTAATTCGTACTCTGTGATATTTAAAATCTGTAAAATCAGCTTTTAAGGGAACGGGAAATTATTAGCAGTATAAATTCATTTTACACACGTTATAGATGAGTATGGAGATCCGCTCCAACATTGAGGCCTCCTGGGCTTCTAGAATTAAGATCTATAATGCACCTCGATTCTAACTTTCTTAAGTAGTTCCACAACAAAAATATAAAAGGTCTGGCATATTTTGTCATGGATGCAGTAAAGCCAAGCTCCAGGGGATGCAATAGAGAGAAATAACTAACAATTTACCGAATCTTCTCGAAATATTTAAAACTAATGGCCCACTCACTTTAGCTGCTGTCTTAAAAATTTCGGGGTGATCCGTCACGGGGGGGCGAGAAAAAGGGGGGTCCCAAAATGCTTGTTCTCCATGTTAATTTCCATAGGGGACTCTTGACACAGCTACAGCACGAACAGCTGTACGGAATTACACCAAATTTGGCAAAAGTTATCTCTTGGTCTAGAGTGCACTCTTTTTGTTAAAGGGTGTAAATCTGTTCAGTAGTTCCTGAGAAATGTAAAAATATCTCAGATATACAAATATGGGCATGGAGGATCCGTGAACCCTCACGATCTCATGCCTGAGATCTGATTGGCTGCCAACACTTGAAACAAGAAAGTGTTGGCAGCCGTCATGTGTCTCGGTTAAACCGAGTCACAATGAAAAATTGTAAAAAAACATTAACAATAAAGAAAAGGAGGCAGGGTAGAATCACCCTGACCCCCTAGGCCTGCTCAGGGGGTCCCAAAAAAGAATGTATTTTTTATTTTTGGCGGGATTTGCATTGGATCCGCAAATCCAACTGAAAACGTTTTAAAAAACAGCTTAGTTTCCTTGAAGCCCCCAGGTGGGCAAGGTCCCGGGGACAATTTAAAAATGAGAGGCAGGGTCCCATGCTTGCCCCCGCAAGCCTGGGGACTGCCACCTCCCGGGCTTAAATTGAATGCGGGGGGCTATGTGCCACCCCAGGGACCGCCATCTCCCCGGGGCTTGAAACATTAAAAAAATACAAGGGGGTTCCTGCCTCCATGCAGCCCCGGGGACTGCCACCTCCTTGGGGCTATTTATCTATATGCGGTGGGCCATGCAGCCCCTGCAGCCCCAGGGACCACCACCTCCCCGGGTCCAGATTTAGAAAGATGCATGGTGGCTCCAGCCCCTTCATGTAGCTCCGGACATCGCCACCTCACCGCCACTCTGCAAATGTGACTACTTCTTTAAAAAACTAAGAAATTCACTTGAAAAAACACAGATTTCAGGGATATTATAATTAGGAATTAGCATTTTAAAAAACGTAGAAATTCATGGAAAAAAACAAAGGTTGAAGGGTGTTAGAGTCAAGCTGACATTTCACTCGTATATAACCAGAAAAATTCAGCTGTTATAGTTAGCTGAGCTAACTATAACTTGCGCCCCCGCAATGAACTGCTTATGACCTCATATATTACATCACTCATGACATGGTCAGTGACATCACTGATGAAATCACTCATGACATCTCAAATTACATCACTGATGACATCAATCAATCAATCGCATGTTTGTTGAGTGTGACTACTCACCTGTAAGGGTCTCAAGGCGCAGGGGAGGAGGTGAGGTGCAGGTTCCAGTCCATCAAGGAAGGGGTCTGTCAAAGAGCCAAGTTTTGAGATTTCTTGGAAGATAGGGAGTGATGTAGTTTGTCTGAGATGGAGCGGAAGGGAGTTCCAGGCTCTGCCACCGAGGAAGGAGAAAGAGTGTCCTCCTGATCTGGTCTTTCTGGCACGGGGAACAATGCCGTAGGAGAGCTGGGCTGATTGTAGGGTTCTTTGGGGAGCGTGGAAATTGAGTTGGCTGTTGAGGTATGCTGGTCCGGTGTTGTGGAGGGCTTTGTGTGCTTGGGTGAGGATCTTGAAGGTGATTCTAGCCTCGATGGACAGCCAGTGGAGTGTGCGCAGGTGCTGGGAGATGTGGCAGTGTCTTGGTAGGTTGAGCACCAGTCTTGTGGCGATGTTTTGTAGCTTGCGGATGAGGTTTTTGTTTATTTTGGCATAGAGTGTGTTGCCATAGTCGAGTCTGCTGGTGATGAGGGCGTGGATGACGGTTTTCTGTGCTTGTGAGGGATCCATTTGAAGGTCTTACATAAGAGGTGTAGGGTGTGGAAGCAGGAGGCTGCGACGGAGTTGATCTGGTGGTCCATTTTGAGCTCGGAGTCTAGGATGATTCTATGGTTGCGTGCGTGGTCCGTGAGGGTGGGTGGGCTTCTGAGGGCGGGGGCCACCAGGTGCCGTTTCAGGCATCGGGGTGGGGCTCATGATGAGTACTTCTGTTTTGTCAGTGTTGAGTTGTAGGCAGCTGCTTTTCATCCACTTGGCGACAGCTTCCATGCCTTCTTGGAAGTTGTGTTTGGCAGCGTTGGCTTCACTGGATGGAGAGAGGATGAGTTGGGTGTTGTCTGCGTATGAAACAATGTTAAGTCCTTAGGTTCTGACGATGGGGGCGAGCGGAGTCTTGTAGAAATTGAAGAGCATTGGGCTGAGGGAAGACTCCTGGTGGACTCCGCAGGTGGTTGGTGTAGGGTCTGAGAGGAAAGGGGGAGTCTGACCCACTGCGTTCTGCCAGAGAGGAAATAGTAGATCCAGTTGAGGGCCTTGTACCAGATCCCTGCATCTTGGAGTCTGCATATTAGGGTGCAGTGGGATACCCTGTCGAAGGTGACTGAGAGGTCGGGAAGGATGAGGGCTACTGTCAGTGATGACATGATCCACAGCATCTCTGACACACCCACTCACACCCCTATAGAATCTTTCATACTTCTACTGCCACTCCCACAACCATTCACAAACCCATTCACAGAGCCATACCAGAACTTACACACCCACTGACTGATTGATTGATCTACACACACATCTACTCACTCATTCATACTGCCACTCATATACCAACTTACTCACTAATACAGCCATTGACATATCCATCATACAGCCATACAGGCTGAGTGAGTCACCCATAGAACTACTCACACACCTAGACACTCATCCATACAGTCAATCATCTAGTCACTTACTTACCAAAACAGTTACACACCCACCCACTAACTCATTCAAATTGTAACACATATTTACTCAGCTATACAGCCCCTGACAGAAGCATGCACTCATCCATATAGCCACTCTCATGTTCACTCACTCATGCATGCAGTCACTAATAAACCCCATCATTCATGAATATTGCCTTTCACATACTCAGTTGCTCACCCATACTGACACATGCACACCCTCACCCTTACAACTTCTCACACACGCAACAGTACCCCAGACAGCCACTGATTCACCCCCTCTCTGATCCATACAGGCAGTTACACACCTCCTGACCCATAAACAAAGACACCCAGACAAACATAGACATAGTCAGATAACCAATCAATCACCCATATAGCCATTCACGTACCCACTCACACACTCATACACCCACTTAGACATCAACTGACACACAGATACACACATTTACATAACCAGTCACTCACCCATACATTCACTGGGACACCTAATCACTGACTTATACAGTCAATCACACACCCACTGAGTCATCCACACAATCACTCCTACATCCACTGATTCAACAATACATCTTGGTATATATATTTAAAAATCATAAACTTTTGAAAAATAGTCACTGGATTGTGTCATCACTGATATCATCAGTGATGGCATTTGAGATGTCATGAGTGATGTCATCAGTGATGGCACTGACCATGTCATGAGTGATATAATATGTGAGGTCATAAGCAGTGCATTGCAGGGGCACGAGTTATAATTAGTTCAGCTAACTATAACTATAGCTGTTTTTTTATGAGTGAAATGTCAGCCTAACTATAATATCCCAGTTACCTTTTTTCTGTGAATTTCTAAGGTTTTTTAAATGCTAATTCCTAACTATAACATCCCTGAAACCTGTGTTTTTTTCAGTGAATATATATAAATATATAAATATATATATATAGTTATATATTATATATTTATACACACACACATATGTGTGTGTACAAAATTGGATAAAGGGATATGCATAGCACAAATGGGAGGAAGTAACTTGAAGGGTGTGAATTCCATCAACTCCCTCACTCCAAGCACCTAGAGAAGGAAGGTCTAGAATCTTGCAGCCTTTTATAGAAAAAAATCCCTTTCATATAATGTGTGGAGTAAGTCCCACACAGTGGGATTGCTGAGAGCTCGTTGGAGGCCCCGCTCTCTTTCTCCACCACTCTGCAAAGGTACCCCCTCGTGCACCACTGGTTGTGGTATGAAGTCCCCTTGGATGCTGAGGATCCTTGCTATCCAAGAACCCCTCCTGTTACCTCCAGTAAGTTCCACACAGCCAGATTGCTGAAAGCTGGTCGGATGCCCTAACCTCTTTCTCTACCATTCTGCATGACTGCTAGTTAAATAACCATAGGAAATCACTTTAAAAAACAAAGGTTACAGGAATGTTTCAGTTAGGAAATAGTAATAAAAAACCTTAGAAATTCACTGAAAAAAATAGTGTTACAGGGACATTTAGTTAGGTTCTGATTTCACTCATACAAAACCATAGAAATTCAACAGTTTTTTGGGGGGGGGAATTTATATAGTGCAAACTCGACTCAAAGGTATCAGTGTGCTATACATGAGCAACAGTTGTGTTACAGATGAACACATTCGTTTTTGGTTAGGCACAGGGAGATTAAGTTATTTATCCAGAATCACAGGATGTTGATCGTTCATGTTGAGACTCAGACCCGGTTCCCCAGCTTTGAGGTTGACCCTCTAGCCGCTAGGTCACATCCGCTCTCTTTTTTTTTGTCAAAATTTGTATTTATTCATACGAAACACCTATTGGTGAGTAGCAAAATGCACAGACAAGGAGGTCCCCCAATAGTTGTTTAAAAATGAGCATTGCTAAGAAATATGAGACACAAATGTAAAGTATTTTACAAACATGTGATCAATGGTACTTATCAGGTTTGGGGGAAACAAATGAAGTATATAGGTGCTAGAGACTTAGTTTATGAGAAAGCAAGGGGATGACCTGCCTCTGTTACAAATATATATATTTGTATTGCTTTTCAGTATTACAAATATTAACATTACAGAGTCACATCTCATCTCATCATCACAATGTACATCACATTCTTATAGATTTTACAGTTCAATCTTCATTTATATTACAGTTATCTTATCAGTCTCTTGAGCCGTTGCATGCTGCACTTTATTTGGGTTCATAATCTTCGGGTTTTCGAGCTGGAAATTAGTTAGCTGCTCCCAAAAGACTTTTGGCCGTGACCTTGCAAGCAAGTCCTCTTCATATACTTTCAGAGTGTCTTTGCAATATACCATATCCTTTATCCAGTGTTGGTATGTCGGTTTTAGTTTGCTATCTCAGTGTATTGATATTCTGCGCTTAGCTAATTATAAGGCTATTGCCACTAGTTTCCTCTTTACTGGTGGTACTTGGTTTATTATTCCTAATACACAAACTTTGACTGAGCAGTCTATATCACAGTCCATGATATCACACAGTGTTTTCACAACCTGTTCCTAGTATTTACCAATTTCTGGACAATGCCATGCTAGGTGCACCAAGTTAACATCTCTTTCGCCGCATCTCCGGCAATTAGCATCTTCCCTTGCAGGTGTATGATAAGCTTGGTGCAGGTATGTGTAGTGCATTATACGCAGATTTCCATTCGGTGTGAGCATGTTAGTTAGTGTACAACAGAATTTCCATTCGTCCTTACTTAGTGGTGCACCTAGCGTTTGGTTCCATCATTCTTGTGCCTTGGTAGTGTCTTGCGCTAGTTCTATTTGCATTGTACTGTGCATTCTAGTTACCATATGTTTATTTGTGGTGCGACTGATGATCATTTGATGTCAGTGTGGGTTGTTCCGTTGGAATATTGGGGTATAGTGTCTTAACGGCTGCTTTTAATCGGTGGTAGGTGAAGCAAAATAATAGTGTTTGGTTACTTATGTAGTTTAGATTGTCAATCTCTATGAACTTCCCATCTATATATAGGTCTCCCATGGTGTTCATCCCTATTTACTGCAGCATTTCTATGCTGCCTTTGTCTTGTGTTGCAGATATTGATGAGTGGTTTGCTAGCGAGAGCACTGGTGCATATAGTGACAGTTTTCACGCCATCTGGCCCATTATGCTATGCTTCTGTTGTAGCCTGTACGGTGCTTATTTCTTTGCACATTATTTCTGTGTATTTGTGGGTTATTACGTTGCATAGCAGGATAGGGTGTGTTTCACCTTCTTCTACTGCCGTGTGTGGTAGCTACCATAGTGGGTGATGCCAGTATTGTGCGTATTGCACTTGCGCATATAAGTAATATAATTGCATGGGGAACAGCCATTACAACGCGGTTATTGCCACGCTGTGCAGTTACATCGCATGCGTTACAACGCATGCGATGTTACAACGCTATGCCATTAGAACGCAAGTCTGTACATCGACTTGCGCTAGATGGCGTGCTAACATTACAAATAGTGTAGTTTACTATCCCAACACCTTCCCTACTGTTAAGTGGACTGGAGTTTGAATCGTAAATTACACTTTTTTAATATCAGCACGCCATCTAGCGCAAGTCAATGTAAAGACTTGCGTTCTAATGGCATAGCGTTGTAACATCGCATGCGTTGTAACGCATGCGATGTAACTGCACGCGTGGTAAAAACCCGCGTTGTAATATCATACATCCAATTGCATATCAGGTAGCATAAATCCCCCTTGATCGTGCGGTAGAGTTAAAGTTTTACAATCTATCCGGGGCTGCTTCCCAGACCATGTTAGGCTGACTATCTTCGTTTGCAATTCCTTAAAGATAGCTGCGGGTAGATGTATTGGAATATTGTTAAATAAGTACAAAAATTTGGGCAGTATGACTATTGTGACTATGCATCTCCTGTCTGCTAGTGTCAGAGGGAGCTGAATCAATTTTTTTACATGCGTATCTAGGAGATCTATTGTAGACCCATAGTTTTTCCAAATCACTTCCGTTGGGTCCCTGTGAATCCATATACACAAATATTTTAACGGGTCATTTTGGCATGAAAGCGGGAAGTCTAGTTGACATGCATGGGTGCCTTCAGTAAAGGGGATTAGGGTGGATTTACTCCAGTTTATGCTGAGTCCGGATTGTCTCCTGAACTTGATGTATTTCCTTCGCAGCAGTGGTAGGTTGTTTTGGGGTTCGCGTACATAGATTACCATATCATCGGCATATAGAGATATGCCTATTGGTCGTTTATGGAATCTTCACGCTGTGTGTGCGTATTTCTGCCTTATTTTGCACGGTAATGGTTCAAGTGCTATCGGGTAGAGAATTGGGAAGAGTTGTCATCCCTGCCTGGTGCCACGCTGTATCTGTATCAGGTCCGACACCTGCCCATTGACATTAATACGCGCCACTGAGTCTGTATAAAGGAGTTGTATCCATTGTATAAAAATCATCAGGATACCCATTCTCTTCAGGATGGTGAATAGATAGACTCATGCTGTGGAGTCGAAGGCTTTGGCTGCATCTAGTAATACAGCCGCCACCTCCAACTCTGGGTTAAGCTGATGTTGAAGCGCGAATATGATTTGAATATTGTGTGACGTTGATCTCTCAGGTATAAACCCAGATTGATCTGGAAGTACTATTTTTTGCATTAGTGGTGTTAGCTTAATAGCGTATTAAGTGCGGACTTAGTAGCTCGGCAAATTCTTTATACAACTCCCCTGTTAGTTTATCAGGCCCTGGTGCTTTGCCGTTCAGCAGCGTTTTAATGGCCTCCCTTACCTCTGCTTCTGTGATGGGTGGAGCTAGGTACTCCCTCTGGCCATCTGATAACCAGGCTACTGTTACATCCTCTATGTAGTTTGGTATTTCCTCTGTACTCGCCATGTCACGAGTAGCATACATATTACTGTACGCTGTTGCAAAGGTTTGGGAGGAACCCTTGACATCATAGTGCATTGTGCGAGTATCATCAGTTATCTGTACTATTGTCTGTTGTGCATTTTTGGTTTGTATTTTTTGTACCAGTTTATGGCCCGACCTACCCCCCCAAATGCTCTCGCCCTCTGCCTTTTGAACCTATATTTGTCTTCATCCTCTGCATATTTGTGATATAGTGACAGCTGCTCTCTTTTGGAGCCTAGCACTGCAGCGTTGTGTTGTATGATCATACTCTTCTTCTAGCGCTTTGATTTTCACCTCTGTTTTCTGCAATTGCATGCATATGTCTTTAATATGCCCCTATTTGTCCCTACACAGCCCCCCCGAATGGTGGCCTTGAAGGCGTCCGAGACTATGCTTGGATCTTCGACTGAGCCCACTTTCAATTGGATTTTTTTATACTATTGCTTGGTATATTGTTGTGTGTTACACTGAGTCAAGCAGCAATTTTGCGTTGAATCGCCAAATATATTATGGTGGTACATAGGTTGGTATGTCGAGTGTCATCTGGACTGGTCTGTCGTCAGAAAGTGTATGTGGAAGGTGGCGCACATCCATCAGCCAGCGGTTGGCTTCCACTGAGGTGATCCAATAGTCCAGTTTAGACCAGCTTGAGTGTACAGTGGATGGGTATGTACCTTCTTACTTCTCAGGGTTTCTGAGGCGCCAGGTGCCTACTATGTGAAATTCTTCCATGCCATTTAATATCACTTGGGCAGCTTGTCGGTGGTGCTCTTTAGTTGTGGGTGATCTGTCTACTGCCTCGTCTAGAGTTACATTAAGATCATCCCCCTATATTAGTTCCACCTGTAGCAATTCCCGTATTCTATCCCATAGTGACCTGTGGAATCCTGGGTCATCCGTATTTGGCCCATATGTATTAATCATGCTGATCCGTGTGGCTCATAAGGTGCAGGTCAATATTATGTACCGGCCTTAATCGTCTTTTATGACTCTATCTTCATGAAATTGGGCATTTTTCTTAATCATGATTAACACTCCCCTGGAATAGGAAGAGTACGAGATGGCTACTGTGAGTTCAGCCCACCACCCGCCCACCTTTATATCCGTATGAGGGGTGAGGTGCTTTACCTGTAACATGGCGATTTCTATGTGGTATCTGTCAAGGTATGAGTGAAAAAAGGGTTTGCACTTGTACCCACTGTTATCAGCCACTATCATATACTTTTGCATGTCGCAATTTCACTCGGGTTTTGAGTAGGGGTGGGCGAAATTTGCGACATTAACTTTCGCAAATTATCGCGAAAATGTTTAAAATTATCGCAAACAAGCGGAAATATCGCGAAGATGCGGAAGTTTTTTTCCGGCATGTTCACAAGATTTTCTGCATGGTTGCGGGTCGCCAACTTACCCATGTGGTTGCTTGCGGGCGCGGTCATCTTGTTTTGAGTTGTCTCGAGGTGCAAGATCGCGAGAAGAAAGACGTGATCGCGCGACGCATGATGTCACTGCGGGCGCGAACTGTCGACAGCAGAAATGGCTAAAAACAATACAACATCTCATGGAGAACGCGACCGGATCAAGAAAACTTGTCGGCGAACGCAGGGATTCAGGTAAGGCGATCGCGCGCGCGCGAGAATGTATTATTTTACAGCGCGAGCAAGAAACAAATTATCGCCAAGCTGCGGAAACCGGGAATTTTGACATTTTCGCGCTCTCCGCGGAAATGTCAAATTATCGCAATTTCCACGAACGGAACGAAATTTTCGCCCAGGCCTAGTTTTGAGCAGATTTGTTTTGATTGGGTTGACTTTTTGGATACATCGTATTGCTCAAAATTTACTCATAGTATTATAATTTTGTCAGCTTCTTGTCTTAAACAAAGCATTGACACAATACACCAACATATACATATTAGTTCTTTTAATTTCGGCTTGTTCGCATCTTATATTCACATCCACTGCGGTTGCTGAATAAAATTTCACTTATCGGGTTCAAACTCTATTTGAAATGGATAGAGCAGCTCTGCACCTACCAGCTAGTATGCTCTAGATGTATAAATAAGTCACGTGACCCGGAAATCTCACACACGATGGCCACAAAGAGTTACTCAGGCAGAGCGCCACGCCGATACGAGTTCGTCTTGTTTTGGGGCACCTCACAAATACTCGTTGCATCTTCAATAACACAACAGGTAAATCCTATGGGGTAACTACTCCTGATGCTGCTATTTGATGCATTTTTGGATCCTTTTTGTAACCTGGGGCTTGCTTTACTTTTTTTTAGCAACACGCCATTGAGAATACACAATCTATAAGCGTCTCAGGACGATAGATGAGCATGTACATCTTTTTTAACGCATGACTATCAAACAAAATGTACTCATGTGTTTCATCTCACGCTTCTTTATTACGCTTGACAGACATTTTCTAACCATTTTTCAATCGAGCATCATTTCATGTTCCTTTGTATAAATGTATTTACTTTTGTTCTCGTTTTTTCTCATTACATATATATGGGAGGTTATTGAGTGTACCAAGACACAATATAATTGTGAACCACTTTAATGTTTCCACGTGGCATTTTTTGCGCACAACACACCTCCTTTCATGACATTCTGGCATTTTGCCATAACAGGCACAGACGTCTGCAGTCTTTGGTTTTATAAAATAAATGCACTTCTCTAGCTTTTTCATATAGTTTTCTTGCTTATTGGTGCTGAAATACAGTGGGCACAAGCACAGACCTTAACTATCGTGTTAATGGCTGAACATATTGTTGATTGGCAGTCTTTGATTCTTTTACGTTTTACTGTCCCTGCAGGTGGCCTTGAATTATTTTATCTTTGTTTAGAATCCTTTTACATATCACGAAGCTCCCATATTTTGTCAATAGACCATTCTCACATAGTCATACTCATACATTGGAAGACATTTCCTAATCAAATTCACAATTAATATTCAAACTTACACACATAACATCTTACAGCCGCACTACCATTCATTTATACACACCCTCATGACTCACTGCAACACAATGATTGAAAACACCAATATTTGAAAGAGACAAGACCTAAGGTGAATACATTTCAAAACATTTTTTACAACTCCAAATATTTTTGAACATATGAAAAACACTCAAAAGGTCTGAAATTAGACTGGTCGGTGCGTTTCGAACACCCCAAATTAATTATTGGTGTTCTCTTCAGGACCGACAAGGCTGAAACGAAACAAAACAAATCACAATCACACTATGTACGCCAAAAAAACCCCTCCAATCTTTTAACCTCGCTGCTCCAACGAGTCATTAGCTTACCTTAGCTTATGTTAGATCAGCCGAGTTGTAAAAAATGTTTTGAAATGTATTCACCTTAGGTCTTGTCTCTTTCAAATATTGGTGTTTTTAATCATTGTGTTGCAGTGAGTCATGAGGGTGTGTATGAATGAATGGTAGTGCGGCTGTAAGATGTTATGTGTGTAAGTTTGAATATTGATTGTGAATTTGATTAGGAAATGTGTTCCAATGTATGAGTATGAATATGACAGAATGGTCTATTAATTAAATATGCGAGCTTCGTAATATGTAAAAGGATTATAATGATTTTTTAATAGGTCATTAATTGATTTTGTTGTTCAAATAAATATTGATACATTCATTAATTGAAAAAAAAAAAAAATCTTGGTCACTTTGCTTTGTTTCTTTGTGACACATTTGGAATAAGGTGTTAAGTAGAAATCAGTATTGGCATTTTGTTGTTTATTGTTATTTCTAGTTAGGGCTCAACCTGATTGTGGTTTTGCGTCCCAAAAGGGATTGCTTATCTATGAATTACAAATTACCATATTGTAAAGGCTCCATATTTTTAGTAATACATGTTTATAGGATATGACTGCAATACATGAAATGTTAGCATTTTTTTATTGTCCTTTATGTGTTTTTTATCAGCCCTGAAAAAACCCTATTGTCCTTGGGACGTAATGCATTGGCTGTGTCTGTATCTTACTTCTATATGTCAAAATGGGAATAAAAAATACAACTCTGACTGCACATGAGTAACTTTTCGTTTTCAGTTTTGACTAATTACTGATATGTGAATCACTTCATCTCACCCTGAATAAATTGGATGCTGTGAAACTATTTACTGAGTGCTTCTCCCACATTGTTGAATGCCTCTTACCCTTTCTGCATCACAGTGGCCTTATCTTAAAAGGAGGACCCTGGCAGTTAACATGGGCAGTCCATTTATCATGAGTTTATTGTGAATGAATCACAGGTTATGAGGTTTCCCCACAGTAAAAGGTTGAAATCCAGGTGATCAAAAAGCAAACATCTGGGCAGATTATATGAGCGGGACCCATCATCTCACAGAGTCTAAATCCTTTTTGTAAATTATCTTACTTAGGTGACAATGAGTATAATTTCCCAAAGGGTAGTGGTTTGTCAGGTTACAGATCCATGACTCAGTCAACCATTCGATGCAGTGGTAAGGTTTCAGCTTTCTTCAGGCAAACACATTCTGAAAGGCTTAATAGCATTCAGATAGTGCTTCTTATTCATCTGGTAATGCTGCAGAAATGGGAGGATGAATAACTGGAACTTCATTAGGAGATGAAAACACTAGAGCTATTATGACCAACTCAATCTTTGTATAATAATGTATAAGCCTTCACATTTCTAAATTTAGAAAAAACTGTGGGACAGGGAAATTTAAAAATGAATATGCTCTGTTCTTGAATTTGTATGTGTAATGTAATGGTTTCATGTGTGATTTAACATGAAATTATCTGAGAGCCATCCATGGATTAACTGATTATGGGATCTTTCCTTAACAACAGTGAAATGGAATGTTGCTGAGCGAACTGTTGGTTCATGTAACTATGACCTGTTACAGAATCATGTATATCTTAAACTTCTAAAAGCTCTGATGCTCCCACCAAATTTATAAGCAACATAACATGGAAAACCAATTTAAGATTGTAACAAAGAGACACCAGATAAATTAAACCGGGAGTGGTTTCCTTGCTTCTGAGTTTGAGGGTTTCCTGACCAGAACTTTGGCCAATTTTTTAACAAACGATCTTTGCAACCACAGTAAATACACAGGCTTTTCAGACGGTGGAAATCTTGTTCATTTGTCAATAAATGCCAATCAATGTCATCAATATATATAGGTACGGGAGGTGGTAGAGATGTTCATTCAATGAAAGTGTCATCATTGTCTTATCTCTACTTTTAGTATCCAAACATCTGTGATCTTGTCACCTTTCACTTAAGCAATGGTCCAAATGCAAAATCGGAGGTTGGTACCACCTGTGCAATGGCATCCAGTAGATAATTACATAGTCCACACTGAGAAATTGCTATTAATCCTTCTTCAGACCAGTGGAGTTCAGAATTCAATTGTTTAAAATATGCGACTTAAGAAACCACTAACAAGTCCCTTATTTAATATGCAATAATTCCAAACTCCATTGGTAATGGTGAGATCACCTCAGTGAGGATGGTAGGCTTTTTTTCCTAGAAGAGTTAGGAAGAATCTTTGATGTGGACAAGAGAACAAGGAAAAACTACAATATTGACTTAATGATTAATAACTTAAATGGCCAATCCCACACAAAGCCCTAAAATACAAACTCACCAAGATGAATGTACCCCTGGCATCAGGAAAATTAAACTTGTCTGTCAAGGAAGTTAGAGTTCAAGTTTAAAAGACAGTGTAAATAATCCCAAGAAAGTATTCTACCAATATCACCTGACATGATCAACTTGTAGAAATACAGCGAACAGGATCACAAAAAATATGTAAAATATTTCCAGCAGTATCTCAAACACTAATAACACAATAGCAGCTCTGGAAACACAGGCCCAATTCCCATAGATAAACTTAGACTGGAAGTCTAAGTTTAAACCTGAAGTCTAAGTTTACACCTAAAGTCTAATGGACCTCAAGTCTAAGTTTAGACCTTAAGTCTAACTTTAAACCTGAAGACTAATGTTAGACCTAAAGACTAACTTTAGACCAGAAGACAAATGTAGACCTAAAGTCTAACTTTAGACCTGAAGTCATCGACTTCAGGTGTAAACTTAGACTTTAGGTCTAAACTTAGACGTTAGATCTAAAGTTAGAATTCAGGTCTAAAGTTCGACTTCAGGTCTAAACTTATGGCCTGATTATGTCTTAGGTGGTGTGGAAGCAGGCTGCTATGCCAGCGCCCCACTCCCACACTGCTAAAGCTGTCCACACACCGCCCGCCAGATTAAGAATTTCCTTGTGGTCTAGTGGGCAGTGCTTTGGCGGTCCCACGGTGGTGCACTTCTAAGGCTCATATGTGAGCCTTAGAACTGCAGTGCTGACGGTGCACCGAAGCGCGTTCCTGCACAGTGTGGACTGTGCAGTCCATGCCGTGCTGGAACAGTGGTACATACAGTCAGATGGGCACACCATGTGCCCCCTGCATGCACCCTATGCTCAGGGGCATCAGGGGGGCCTGTAGGGCCCACTTACTTTCCTGGCCTACACACTTTTCATTGCGGGATTGCCACCATGAAAAGTGTGGAGGTCTGGAAAGTTGTAACATGCTTGGCGGTGCTGCAGCTGCACCGCCAGTATTTTGCTGCCCCAGACTGCTACGCCACCACCTTGGGATCGCAGATCCCCGGTGGTTGCAGCTATCCTGTGGTGGAGGGACCACCGGACTCATAATGGGGTGGTCGGACCACCAGTGCGGTGGTTCCCTCTACACCACAGCAAATTAAGCAGTCCGATGACCGCCAAACTCATAATCAGCCCCTTAGACTTCAGGCCTAAAATTAGACTTAATGTTTAAATATAGATGCAAACTTAGACTTGAGGTCTAAAGTTAAACTTCAGGTCTAAGTTTACTTTTGTGAATTGGCCTAAAGTATCTGGAATATTCCAGTACGAAATGTGCTGCAGTGTCACAAACACCACTGAAATGGTAGTAAATCCTGAAACAATGTATCTGGAATAGTGAACAAGCATGTGAAATATATTGTATGGGACCTTTAAGAGTCGCTGAACTGCAGAGAGTGAGCTTAGAAATGTAGGAGCATATTTACAAGGATTTAACACTGCCGTAGCATGAATTTTTTGATGTTACGGTAGCTTTTTTTTATCGGCATATTTGCAAGTTGCCAGAAAGTCCAATTAGCTGCATTTATGCAGCATTATTGTGAATTTTTACAGCGCCACTTCTGTTACCATGACTTACTATAAATGAGATGCAGGTAGGTGTTCCCACGTAAAAACTCCAGCAAAAAAACACAATGTGATATCTACAAAGATTTCCTTGTATGCTGCTAAAAAAAAGAAAAGCTGCTGTTAAGTCCCATTAGCATCAGTATTTTAATGTCAGACATTACCTGGGCTTAAAAATTATGCAAACACATGTGGGGCCTCATTTGAGGAATTTTGGTGCAGGATGGCACTGCAAGGAATCCTGAGGTGCTGCCGGGCGATAAAACTGAGGAGCAGGAATGCGCTCTTCCAATATGATAGGGCGCATTCCTGTCTTTTTCCCAATGTTGGTGCAAAATGGCTGCCATGCACCAACGCAGGCACCCTTGCACCATAGTGCAAGGGTGCCTGTATTGCAAGGCTGTTTGATTTTGCACAGTAAGGGAATCCTTCCAGCACACAATCAATCAATTCAGGTGATTTCCTCTTTCTATGTGTGCTGCAGAGCAGAAATAAAAACATTTCTCCTCATTGCACCACACCTGGTGTGGTGTTAGATTCGGACACATTCCCAGGTTTACGATTTCTCATAAATCTAAGAATGCTTCAGATTCCATGAGTGTCGCGTGAGAACACCCACAACAACACCCATGGAACAACCCTTTCACACAGTTTTCTGTGTGAAAGGGGCAAAAATTTACAAGGTCATGAAAAGTCATGTGAAGTGGCTTTACGTGGCCTTGTAAATATGCTGTAGCACATTGCACCACCGGAACATCAAAAAAGTGAGGTTCAGGCGGTACAAAAGTGCCGCTAGTATGAGGCCCTTGGATAATAGGAGAACTCCCTCAATTCATCCTTGGAAAGCTCAACATTGCCATGAACCTCCTGCTATTGCAGCTAGGAGCACCAAGGAGACCATCACCATCCCCCATGTCATGCATCACTCACCTGAACAATTGCTCTGTTGCCTTTGGGTAACAACTGGACCTGATCCCCTCTAAGTGCTGACCTCTGTAGCATTGAAACATGGTACCGTTGGAAGCTTTCAAAGGGAAAAGGGAAAAGAAAGGGAAAAAAAAAGAAAATCGAGGTCTCGAGATCAATGTCTGGACAGGGACTGGATCAAGGGGGCACTGGATCAGGGTGCTGTGGTCTTCTGACTGGCCCTCTCATGTCGGTGGAATCTACTATTTAGTATATAAGAAATAGTTAGTCTCCCTTAAGTCACGGTGCTGTGAAATATTCTGCACCCCCATCCAATCCATCCGAACATGGCGTTGGGGTTTCTCCAGGTAGCAGGGAAGCGTTGCTTGTTCCTGCTCCAAAGTCTATGAACGGAGTGCTGACGAGGTAAACAGGCAAAGAAAACCCCTGTGAATTTAATACGTTACCAGGAAGCACTGTCATGGATCGAATGGATAAGAAGGACTTTCCCGTTAGAATGTCTTAGCACATTGCTAAGTTGGGGATAAACCTAATTTGTAAAGGATATACAATCTGAAAGGACAATTTTGGAGAAAAGAGCTCATTGTGTGTTCTGAGTCCTGAGGAGAACCCTGAAAGACATACAATAGGTTTCGAAGCGCGTTGACTGTTGTTCTACCAAATAAGTGTTCTATTACGTAAGCATTTACCATTGAGGTTCATTGTGTGAATTAATTGAAATTATAACTGTGATGATTTAGAATGAGCCCAATTGGTACACTGTTTGGAATTGTCCTTGTGGAAAGGTACAAGCAGGGTGTTGTAACACCAGCTTGAAGGGTGTTTTTCCTTTCAAATAATTATAAATTGTTTTCATTATTACAGAACCTGATCAATTAAGACTTCTGTATTAGGTGATTTTAATTGATGTATTGTCCAAAGTGATGTTTCGTTCGATTTTTGTATTGTTGTAAAGAACGTTATACATACTTTTTCATGCTTCTGTATAGTTTACTGTTTTGTGACAGATTGATGTTCCAACAGATAAATAATTCATTCTGATAACTTTTGATAAAACCATACGATTTAAGTAAGAAAAATAAAATATATGGTCATATCAAATGTTATGTGTGATCATGATGTGTGATGGTGAATTGATATCAGTATTGGCAACCGCGTAGTTGTTTGAATGTACTGTAAATACAGCACATCGCAAGGATGAAGCAATGAAAAGTGAAGCCTCACTTGTTTTCCCCAGAGATGCGCCACTTTTCATGAATGAGGCCCTGAATCTGCATTTCCTCTTTCCCTAGGCATCTAGCTCTTCTTCCTGGCTATTGGGGGCTTGGGGGGTTGTTGGCCTGTGCTGAACTTGGTCCTGGCTGCTCCATTCTGCATTTCAGTGTTTTTACTTTTATTTTTATCCATAGGGGTGTATTTGTAAGATCTTTTTGTCTCTAGATGCTGAAAGGTGATGTTGGGCTGACTAATTGAATTATTTTGCCGCTAATTGGCCGGCCATATTGCTAACGTTTATTTTTCTATTGTCTTGATACTAGTGTTAGTGACAATTTTCCCATCCACTAGCTGATTCTAACGCCATGTAGCCACGTCTTGTAAATACGTCGCAAACATAGTTTTAGGATTTGGCAATCGGCATTGGTAAAGAAATTGCTGCTGAGTAACATTAAAGCTGCTTTGTGGCAATTCTTGTAAATATGCCCGGTAGTTCTTCAAACCTGCTGTTTTGATCCATCCTCCAATATGACACTAAATGAACTGACATGTCCCTACATGAGAAGGCCAAGGAAAGCAAGGTCGTGGTTATGTTTCTCAAGCACTTTCTAAAGAAAGCACGGGCTTCGCACTCTTAGGGTGGGGGGGGGGGGTTGAAACAAATGCCACTAAAGTATCAGTGTGAAGGGGGTCTGTGTAACAGGTGAGCACCTACAACCTTGTGATCGAAAGTCCTAGAATATTGATTTAAATGAACTCCTGTGCTAATGTGAATACATAAAGGAAATGTGTTGCTCAGGTGTGGTAACACTAGTAAGGAACAGGTTCTAACTGCACATTGCATCAATTAATATCAGGGCAAATAATGACCTTTTAACTCTTTGGTAGATTTCTTTCTGATAGGTGAACAAGTAATCAGGACTCCACATTCATTCTTTACTGGCATTTCTCTGAGTGTCATAACAAGTGTATTGTATCTCCACTTGAGAAAGTCTCTTAAAGTGTATATATGCCAACTTGGAATAGAATGAAATCATATACTTGTTTACAAGGAGCTCATAGTAGCCAATGGTGTGTGTTGATGCTTGGTAGCAGCATAGCTGAAATACAAACATGTAATCCTTCTGTATATTAATTTTTTCGGGTTTTAATTTCCATAATGACTGATTGTTACCATAAACTGGGGAAGGAATTCAGCAACGTTTGAGGCTGTCAAACTTTTCAACATTGATTTCATATTTTGCAATATATTCAAAAATGTATTATCACTGTGCATTTATGTATACTGTTGACTGGGAGAACATTCATTTTGATGAACGAAAGAAACATACCTTTATATTTCTTGTTTTAGCTCAGGTCAAATCGTGTACTGATTTCTATAATGTTCTTATTTAGTCAAGAGATGTATTACATGTTCATGCACCCAGCTGTTTTGTTGTGTTAGTGGAGGGACTAAGAAAAGGTGAGTTCAATTATGAGAGACAAATAGGAAGTTGCATTTTCAATTTTATGGCGAAATGCTGATGGTTAGGTAAAGTCATGTACGTTAGTGGTAACGTGTTCCAGAACATAGGGATCACAGCCAAAAAGGATTGGCCACTATATTCGGTATCTGCATCCATATCCGGTATTTATAAAGCGCCAGCTAATCACCCCTAGGGGTCTCGAGGCGCTGGTGGGCGTCATGGAGATTAAGGGAGCTATTACCCAGAGTCACAGGTTGCTGAGCCTGAGCTGCTGCTGGGGATCGAACCGTGAGCCCAGTGTTTTGGAATCAGCCACTCTGGCCGCTGGACCACACCTCTCTTTCCAAAGTCTGGAAACTAATGCAGGAACTGGTTGGATGAACACAATTTGCAACTGGTAGGGCAGCATATTTGAAAAATGTGCATTTGAGAAGTTTGGTAGAGCCTGTAAGACCGACACTTTGCAAGATGTACAGCACTGTTCACCTTGAGGAAGCGGACAAGGCAGGTCCTCCAAGGTAGACGCAGATATCGGAGTGTAGAGATATTGGTGGAATGTTAAATGTTTTTGAATTCTGAGGTCTTCTGCACACAACAATCAATATGATTGAGTGAAAGACCTGGGGCACCTCCTTCCATTTCCTCATAACATTTGATTATATGATCCCATACAACATTAAAGTCTTGCTAATCTTAAATCAGCAGAGCAGAATACACTCTTCCTAAAACATCATTCTGCTTTTATTTTCAACTTCAAAGTCTCCTGTGTCCACTGTATCACAAAGGGGGTAGGTTTTACTATTCCTGCCTCCTAAAATTTGGAAAACCCTTTTTCTGTTTATTTTATCTCCCCTGACACATCGATCATTCAGCGGGCGTTCTAAGCCAGGTGTTTTACCTCTAGCATCTCTTTCCAGACAGAACGCTGAACATCCTGTGATTCTGGGCAAATCACGTAATCTCCCCGTGCCTAACAAAAATGAATGTGTTTCCTCATGTAACGTAACTGGTGCTATGTAAAGCGCTCTGATACCAGATTCGGGCCAAGTTCGCGCTATATAAAAGTCCGTAAAAAAAAAAGAATATTTTCTCTTGCTGTTCTGAGCTGTCTTTCATTATAAATATCAGGATACCTCTTTGAGTAGCTACTGAATTATACCAGGTTGATTTTCAATTATTCATTCGGACAACTTTATCCACAGTTCTCACACTCACAAATCTGGGATTGGTTTTCCCTTCATGCATAAACTTTGTCTAGCCAGAATCTCCCTATACACCCTCTTTGAAATTCTTTGACTGACTGCCTGATTAGCTCAATCTCTCCCCTACACATGAAATCACATTTTATATTATGTATCGCGGTTCAGACCTCAGCAATCATTTTATTGGTAATTTCTTCACCTTCATCTTCCTCTTTGCTCCACAGAAATATGTCTTTGCGACCTTCAACCTTCCAACAAATCATCATTACCATGATATTGCATCACTCATCTATTGCCCTAACAACAATCTCAGGGGCGTATTCATAAGAAAAGTGATGGATAGCGGCGTTAGCCTTTTTGGCTGGGAAACAACCTTTAAAACGCAACCATTACATCGCACTACATTTACAGCGCAGTCATTACATCGCGACATCCTTTAAAATGCATGTCACTACAATGCATCCATTACATTGCATGTCTCTACAACGCATGACACTACATCACATATCACTACAACGCAGGCATTACATCGCATGTCATTACAACGCATACCATTACAACGCATACTACCCCCTACACTATCCAACACTTACCCTACTGTTGCACCCCCTGGAGTTAGAATACTCATTTTTACCCCTACACTATCCAACACTTACCCTACTGTTGCACCCCCTGGAGTTAGAATAGTCATTTTTACCTCTACACTATCCAACACTTACCTTAAATGTAATGTAATGGTATGCGTTATAATGGTATGAGTTGTAAAGGTATAATGCGATGGAATGGAATGCGTTGTAAATGTAGTTTAAAAAAATGTGTTGTAGTGGTATGCGATGTAAATGTATGCATTGTAAAGGATGTTGCGATGTAAAAACTGCGTTGTAAAGGCATGTGTTGTAAATGTATGCGTTGTAACGTCATACTTTCTTCTTGGCCTAATGCCGCGCTCCACCACTTTTGAAATACAGGGCTGCACTGTATTTACTGTAGCAGGTTAGTAGCTCTGCTTCCTGTGGACCACCTGGATGTATAGGCACCTCACCCTCTGGCCAGGCGAGGCCAGAGGCTTTAAATAAATGAGAGAAGACCACTCGTAGTTTCAGTCTGACACTATAATGCTGAGTAAAAGTCTATGGGACCCAGGAGTGGGGCCTACTACATGTGGAGCTCTGGCAGGCATATATGCACCCCACCACACTGGCGATGAGGGTGGGATCCGCCCCTGCACACCCCAACAATGAGTGCCTGAAGCGGCAGGGCCCGACACCTGCGTGGGTTAGACACAGCAGACTCCTTTGCTGCAGTGTGCAACATCACGGCACCCAGGTGGACTCCATGACCGCTGCAGGGCTGGAAGTGCCATACTAGCGGCTGACACCCCTCCATACTAGTCAAGCAGAGATTGAGCAAGGTGAAGCAGCCAGATCCCTGGGGCAATATAGGGTGTCAAGCCGAAGCCTTGAGGCGAACAGCAGCTGACCAAGGCCCAGTCCAGCGTACAATGAAGCATGTGCATCCTAATCGCTCCTCGACTGAAGGAGAGCCAGCACACAGCCCAGTTGGTCCTGTGTGACCTCACATGCAGGTTCCGCGTCTGTCTACTGCTTTACTATCTTCCTCAAGTGCTGGCACCTGCAACAAAGAGCACAATAAATAAATATAGGAAAAGAAAACTAACTTTTGTAAAGTTTGAATGGGGGAAAAATAGAAACATACCTGAGAAAATCCCATCAAGTGACAGGTTAAGCACCCAGAGGGGCCTATATCTACATCGCCAGTCAAGCCAGAATACAGTACGGAGCGCACATTGATTGCACAGGTCCCCAGAGCTCAGACCCTGGGTCAGCAAGCCACCCACCAGCCAGCGAGACACCGTCAACAAGGCAGACAAAGTCCAGCCTCCGCAGCCAACCCCCACACAACACGCTCTCACAGTCATGCTGCCACTGGCAGACCCAGCTACCACATCTCCGCGGTGGAAAATATGGATCGGATGACTTGATAACTACTTCTTTGCTACAAGGGAGAAAGATGGCGCTGTCAAGAGGTCAGCCTTGATGACATCTTGATCCGAGCACGATTGCTTGACCTGTCCGAGGCCCAGGCTAATGAAATGGACCTGGCTATCACACAGACCCCAGAAAAGCCAGCGACCATCAAGACCAAACAGGCTGGCGCCATTCATACCAAGGGCCGAGGGAACTCGACTAAAGGAAGAAGGTCCTAGTCAGGCAAGGCAAAGTATGGGTTCTGTGGCCTTGAAGAGCATCCAGCTAGTAGCTCACTGGCCTAAGGCTGCACCTGTTCAAATAGCTGAATCCAGAGCCACTTTGTGGCACTCTGCAGAAAGCAGCTCAGGAACAGTGGCCCCAGAGAAAACAGATCGCCACAAAAGAACCAGTCCAGTGAAAAGGTCAGGAGGTCACCACAACATTCCACATCATCAACCAAGAAGTGAACATGCTAATCGACAGTCACTTGGCTGAGGATCTCGGCTTCGTATCCTTCGCCAATAGAGTGAGATCACACCAAATTGATGATCTGTTTAGACCAGTTTCCTGAATTGTTCAGCGGGCTCAGCTGTCTCAAGCATCCCCAGGTGAAACTATACATCAACCCCTCAATTTCTTCAGTGGCCCTTCGACATCGCTGTGTCAAGTTCCATTGGTGGAGAAAGAGCTCGAGGGCCTAGAAGACCAAGGCATGATAGAGAAAGTCTCAGGACCTACCCCCTGGGTCTAACCAATTGTGATCGCAGAGAAACCCCAACAACTGGGGAAAATTTGTCTATGTATTGACAGGCGACTCCCCAACCGTGCCATTAAACGAGAGCGGCGCACTACTCCCACGGTGGATGAGATAATGGCAGATGTCAATGTCTCCCACTGTATTTCAAAGCTGGATCTCACTGCCAGGTAGCACCAGCCATAACTGGCAAAAGAAAACTGGTACAGAACTACATCCAGCACCCATCTGGAGCTGCGAAGATATAAACGAATGAACTTTGGCATCTCATTGGCCGCTGAAGTGTTTCCAAATGCAATACATAAGACTTTGCTCGGCCTGCCATGGGTCTTCAATATCAGTGATGACGTACTGATCCACTCATCCACCGTGGCCAAACATCATAAACACCTGAAGGCCACCCTCAAAAGCCTCCAAGAACACAGTGTGACGCTGCACAAAGATAAGTTGTCGTTCTTCCAGCTATCCATCGAGTTCTTTGAATATGTCTTTAACCAAGACTGGATGAAGGTTGAAGGCCGCAAGTCACAGATGATCAAGCAAGCGCCAGTACCCACCAACGTCCCTGAAGTGAGAAGCTTTCTAGGGATGGCTACATACTGCTGGAGGTTTCTCCAAGACCTGGCAACCCTAGTCGAACCCCTGCAATCCCTGATGAAGTCCAATGCATAGTGGACATGGGGCCAGCAGGAAGAGGATGTGTTCCATAAAATTAAGGACACCTATCTGAATAACACCACGCTCATTTACTTTGACCCTGACACCCATACCGAGCTGTTGGTCGCTGCCAGCCCTGTTTGACTGGAGTTCATCCTGGCCCAGGAGCAAGAGCCAGGGCAGTGGGCCGCATTGGCATTTGCCAGCATGGCGTTTACATTGATGGAAGCATGATACACCCAAATCGAGCAATAGGCCATTGCAATTTAGTGCACCTGCGGACATTTCCACCTGTACATAAGTGGCCAACCATTCAGGGTCTTCACAGGCCATCAGCCTCTCGACCACCTATTCTGTGGGTCAGCTCCTCATCTACCTCACTGGTTCGTTAATGGGCTATCAAACTGCAACACTGCCGGATGGAAGTTGTCTACCCTCAAGGGGCGAAGAACTCCGCTGACTTCTTATTTCTACACCTAGTGCCTTCGGCCGTTCACGACAGCCAGGATGAAGTAAAAGACTATGTCAGGATGGTTTCAGATGCCATCTACCCCTGAGCTCAATGGCTGGCAGACATCAAGGAAGTTGCCGAGGTGGACCCCATTGTCGTTAAGGTGCAAACAGCT
The DNA here is from genome assembly GCF_964204655.1 of Triturus cristatus. Taxonomy (NCBI): domain Eukaryota; kingdom Metazoa; phylum Chordata; class Amphibia; order Caudata; family Salamandridae; genus Triturus; species Triturus cristatus. The sequence goes on from NC_140584.1 coordinate 391,614,651, forward strand.
GTTCAAGGTGGCACATGATGAGACTTCCTTTGGGATGCCAATGATTTGCAGAGTGAAGAGAGAGAGAGAGAACCAGACAAAGATGTGGCCAGTGCGGGATGAATTCAGCACTACTCTGGACGGAATCCTACTGCAGGGTCCTGCATCATAGTAACAAAGGCTCTGAGACATAACGTCACACTACTATCACATGGAGGGTGCCAAGGTGCCACAAAGATGAAAACAAGGATGAGAGAGAAGGTATGGTTCCCTGGGTTAGAAGAGATGGATAAGGACATTGTTCGCAAGTGCCCAATGTGCCAACTAGCTGGAGCGTCAGATAGACCGGTCCCAGTTATCACTGAAGAGCCTTGTGTGACCCCCTGGTCCAAGCTAGGTATGGACTTCGAAAGCTTCCCAGACGGGAGGATCATTCTGGAGATAGTGGACACTTACTCAAAGTATCCCATTGTGGAGGTGATGGACTCACCAGTGTTTTCCATGTCCCCCCAGTTCTCAAAAAGGTGTTTGCAACCTTTGATCTACCCACTAGAACAAAAGTGACAATGGACCCCCCTTTCACGGTGCAGAATTTGGGGACTTCATATACCGACTTGGAATACAGCACCGTCGCATCATTCCCCAATAGTCACAAGCTAATGGCGAGGTCAAAAGATTCATGAACAAAATGAACAAATCCCTTTGCATCACCACTGCGGAACAAGCTAACCCCGAACGCCATCAACAATCATTCCTGATAGAATACCGGAGTATCCCCCACTGCACAATCCAACAGGCCCAATGGACTCTCATGTTCAATGAACCCTGCCGAGACCGGATTCCGACATGTCCAGGGTGGACACCATGGCCTCATGATGTTCAAGGGACCCAGGCACGTTGAAAGCAATGCAACACCCTCACCAGCCAAACCAGGCGAGCAAAAACCCGATCACTCCTGACCACACATCATCAAGAACCGCAAGCCCGGGTGGTATTTTAGTATACCATTTGAGACTGGGATCTGGACCATTATCAGAAGTGACAACCATGGTGATGGCCAGCAAAGGGCAAGAAGAATTCTTGAGGAACATATTGTGGTTCACAAGGGGGAAACCTCACCCCAGCATTCCCCCCCAACGTGACAATGAAGAGAACACTGGCTGGTCTGAGGATGGAGAAGATGACTCAGTGGGTAATGAGCCTGCAGACCAGGGCCTTCTGGGTCCCACAGAGGTCCACCCAGATGACATGCAAGTTGGTTCTCCCTCCTGTGATCTACCCACTCGCAGTCAACCCCATTGGTACAACCTGCGACCCAATCCACAGCCGAGCCAGCGGCTCAAAGTGTTCGCATGTCAAATAAAATAAACTCTGACTTTCAAAACCAAGTTGGGGAGGGATGTAGCAGGTTAGTGGTCCTGCTTCCTGTGGACCATCTGGATGTATAGGCACCTCACCCTCTGGCCAGGCGTGACCAGTGGCTTTAAATAAATGGGAGAAGACTGCTCGTGGTCTTACTCCCACATTATAATTCTGAGTACAGAGTGAATGTCAATGAGACCCGGGCCTACTACACGTGAGGCGCTGACATGAAGATACACACCCCCCCCACATTTACAACAATACGGTGCCACCCTTCGTTTCCACCTGCGCTGTCACTAATTATAGCTGTCTAGCGCCAACTAAGGCACTCTTGCACCACAGTGCAAGGCTGTCTGCATTGTGGGAAAAATTGTTTATGTGCAGAAAGGTATTCCTTCCTGCGCATAAACAATCTTAAACAGAGATTTGTAACTTCTTTGTGTGCTGCTTTGTGCCGCACACATAGAAGTTGCAACTTGTCATTTTTAAAATGATTGCTCATTTGCAGGAAGGGATACCTTCTTGCACATAAACAATCATGCATGGCATTTTGCTGCATTGTGCAGCACACATAGAAACATCAAAACCGAGGAGAAATAAACTATTTCTCCTCGCTGTGCCATGTTAAGACCTGTTTTTTTGTGGTCTTAATTTTGGGGCTGCCCGAGGGGGCGTGGCTTCGTCGAGCTGCAAAATGGCTGCGCGTTAGAGCGGCTCTGCCGGCTGAGTCTCATTAATCCGTTCAGAATCCGTAAACTACTGCCCCAGGTATGAGCCTGCTACAGAACTAATTCCCTGCAAGTGAGGAGAAAGCGCCGGTGTGCGTGGAGGGAGGTGCGGCCTGCCGGCGCCTCTACAGCGTGCAGCCGGGACCTCAAGTGAGCGCCGCTCGGAGATGCCCTGACTGGCGATCGGGGAAGCTGCGGTGACGGAGCGGCGGTTCTCCGGGACATGCCGTGGATTAAAGCTGGAGGACCTGGACATTAAACTGGAGGGAGGCCGCAGACATTAGACGGCCAGAGCGGGTGACGGAGCGGGGCCCCGGGAAGTCGTTGGAGACGTGGACTGCACGACATCACCCGGGGCGCGCTGGGAGGCCCGGACAGAACAGAGAGGGTCTGCGGCGCTGGTGACGGCGTGGATCGTCCCGCTTGGGGGATTGGCACCACCATTCCCAGTAAGTGTGCACAGCAGCGCTTAGTCCCCGAATATCCTGGGATCTGCTGCCATTTCAGACGAGGCCTCATCCAGAGGGTATGCTTGTTGCTTGGATGAGTCGGCGATTGTGGGCAGCGGGGAGCCCTGTGGCTGGGCTTCGCTAATTCGTCACTGAGGGTAATGGCCCTATAACGAGGATTTAAGACCATTCAGAGTCCGCGCCTGCCAGATGTACTTGTGTGCGGCAGCGAAAGGGATTGCGGTGCAGGACTGGTGAGGGGTCCGGACGAGGGATCGCTGCCTGGTGCAGGTGCCCTGAGACCTCTGAAGGAGGACGGCGGGCTGCCGGCCCCAATGAAGCAACTCAGAAAGGGAGCTATAGTGGAGGTGGACATTGCTGGGGATGTGTGGGTCAGGTCCAGCTCCTGCCGCTGAGCTGCACCATAGGATGATGCTGACATAAGAAGCTGCAATAGACAGGTCATATTATTGGGCATCGTTGGAGCCAATGGAGAGAGGAGGGTATGACGGCTGAGACGCTTTGATGCGGTCTGGTGAGACGGGCACGAGCTGCAGAACCGCAGGCAATCACACAACGAGATAGATGGCGGTCTCACGGTGGTACGCTAGCGAAGGGGACGGCGGGCGGTGTCTCCTTGTGGATCCGCTGCACTGGAGTATAACTGGAGCTGCTGGGAAAGGGTGAGCTTTGCATTGTACTGGCCGTCCTGCTCTGCTGATGGACTGGAGGCTATCCCCGACATTTGATAGTGGGGTTTGACTCCCAGTGGAAGCGTAGGTCAATCTTCGGACTGCGAATCGTGCCTGGAGGGGGAGTGTCACACAAGCGGTACACTAACCCATAGCCAATATCGCCACGAGAACTAAAGAGCCAGCCAAGATGGGGAAGCCTGACACGTGGCAACCCCGGATCACGTTCGAAAAAAAATCTAATAAGGGGACAGAGGGTGAGTCTAGCCAGCAGAGCCAGGCGACGGACGATGGGGCTTCAGCAGTACCAACGGAGGAAAACATCCGCTCCATGTTCAAAGATCTGAAATCAAGCCTCCAGGGCCTCGACTCCAAGATGGATTCCCTTGCAGAAAGAATGGACAGGAGAACGCACTGGGTAGAAAAGGAAGAAGGTCGTATGAGCGTATTGGAAACTAGTCCTACAGAAATGGACAAGAAACTGCGGGAAATGGATGGGGTGCTGCATGCCATTAAGTTGAAGAACGAGGATTAGGAAACTAGGTCGAGGAGGAACAACGTACGCATCACAGGTATTTTGGAAACCACAGACATACAGAATATGGAGAAATACATAGAGACCATGATGAGAGATCTCTTCGGCCCTGCCTTGTCCGCCATGTTCCTCATAGAACGGGCTCACAGAACGCTGGGTCCCAGACCGCGGCCGGGGGCGCCGCCAATATCCATACTGGCGAGAGTCCTCAACTATAGAGACCGGGACATGATTCTTAGAATGGCGCGAGAAAAAGGGGACATACAATACAACAGTAATAACATCTGAAGAACCAGAACCTTTTGGGCCTGGCGGCGCAGGGTACGCCCTATGTCTCCGGAGTTCTCCTGCTTCGCTACACAGAGACACGGGACACTCCGTCGGCGTTAGAAGATCAGATTTATATAGCTGCAGCTAGTACAGTTATCCTAGAAGTACACAGAGTAGGTTCTCAGGAGACTGCCACTTCACTCTGTGGCGCATCAGATTAAATACTATACAATGTTATAATTATTAACAAGATACACTCCCAAAGCACATAAGAAAGAGCCAATAAGGAAAGTTGGAAAACAAAGCGGAACCAATAGGAAAGGTTCGAACACAGAAATATCAGATGACTCGAAGAGACCTCTCCTCCAACTGTGTTTGTCACCCCACCCTCAAACTAATTCATTAACAGATTATAACTAACTTGCAGGTGGCGAGATACGTTTGTGTGTATTGGAGGACAGTCGTGACACAAGAGAATGCTAGCAGGAGACAATGAAGGCCAGTCGATAAGATACGGTCAGGAAAAATAGTGTGAGTCAACAGATAGTTGAAACGAGGATTAAGAAAGCCAGACAGGGATCAGTGTACTCGGCTAGTTCTAACACCAGCTTTGCAAATAGAGGCCGAGGACGTATTTTGACACCAGGCTACAGCCGTGCTGCCTGAGTGATGGCAACACAAAATGGCGGTGGGCCACAAAATGGCAGGTCGATTCGATCGTGATCGAAAATCGAAGTTCCTCACATCGCCATGTATCCGGACTTCACATTGCAGGTGCAAGCGGCCCGCAGAGAGTTCATGCCAGCCAAAAAGATATTTCAGCAGATTGGCACCAAGTATTCGTTGACTTACCCTGCCAAGTTGCAAATCCAGAGCCCTGGAAAGCCCACCTTCTTTACAGATGCGAAGGCTGCTTTGGCGTACGCAAAACAGATGGCAAAGGAACAGAGGCAGAGAATGCCATCGGAAGATCCTCATGCGGAAAATAATCTGAGCGATAATGACTGATGGACCCAACTCATAACGCTGACTGTTCAAATAAATCTACTCATCTGAGTCATTGTATGGCTAGGTTGATGTTGACTGTGATGTCTTCTGTCTGCACACTCATGAAGGGTTTCTATGCTAATATTCCTTTACGTTACTGACTTCTCTGGCGCATAGATTTATGCAGATGATGACACATAATGGCTCTGGTATTGGTATTGGGGCAGTAAGTGTAACACTCGGCCACCCTGCCATGAGTGCAGGGGTGTTATGCCGGCGGACCCACGTTCCCCATGAGATGAGTCCCTTAGGGTTCCTAATATGGTGCTACTGTTCACATTTGAGGGGAGTTGGGGGGACATCACAACCTATTTGGGGGGTTGGTGTGGGAGGGAATGGGGGGATTGGGTAGTTTTTTCTTTGGCTACCTGCTAGATTATATATGTACACCCAGTAGTCGATGGAGGTTGCAGTGTGTGGTGGTTTCCACAATTGTCCATGGAAACGCTGAAGGTGCAGACAGACAATGGCCTGAGGCTTTGTTGACTGTTAATCTGAGGGGCCCTGCATCACTTATAGGTTGTAAGCATACCAAGCCTTAGCTCACACTATGACGCGGCTGAAATGTCTCACATGGAACGTTCAAGGTCTTAATGACCGCCGTAAGTCGAGATTGGTTCATTCATACCTCTCTAGGCATGGAGTGGACATATGTCTATTGCAAGAAACACTCTTAACGGGAGGCACGGCGGGCATGCTCAGGAACAATAGATGGGGGGAGGTGGTGGACGGGGGGTACTCCAACTACTCTCGAGGAGTGGCTATATTAATATGCAGGGGGCTGCAATGGCGCACACATCATACAATGATAGACAGGGAGGGACGGTACATTCTATTGCATGGTACACTGTACAATACACCCACAGTGATAATCAATACATATGGCCCAAACTCGGACGCACCTGACTTTTTTCAGCATATCAGACACTTGGTCCAATCATTGACTAATACCACCGTTATTTGGGGTGGGGATTTTAACGTGGTCCTCTCGGATGCGGCTGACAGGCAGGGTGTGACACAGGAACACCACCCGAGAGCGGCCGCAATGCTGCAGGATATAGTATCGGACCTGCACTTAGTGGATTCATGGAGAGCGCTGCATCCCACACTTCGAGAAGGCACCTGCGCGACACACCACCGCAATGCCTGGTCGAGGTTAGAATTTTGGTTAATATCTAAAGATATGCACGCCTGGGTTATCGCAGCCGAGCACCACCCACACACACTATCGGATCATGCACCAGCACTGCTGACATTCAAAGTGCCAAGCCCATATATAATTCCGTTCAGCTGGAGGTTTCCTTCAGGGGCACTACTGGACCAAGTCTTCAGGGAAGAATTACGGGGGAAAATAGAAGGTTATTTCACACTAAATGAGCGAACGGTGGAGTCACCCGGTATGCTATGGGAAGCATTCAAAGCGGTGGTGCGGGGGGATTGCATAGCACTAAAAACAGAGGTCCTTAGAGACATACGCACCACATTGCAGAAACTGGAACGCGAAATTGGAGAACTGGAGCGTACATGGGCACACTCCTCATCCCCTGCCGTTGCAGCACAGATTAGGTCTAAATTGTCGGAATTTCAGGCAGAGGCGGAGAGGGAAACGGTATACTTATACAAACATGCACAGGCACGGCGCTACGGAGAGGGGGACAGGGCTGGGAGAACATTAGCAGGATTGCTTAGACCGCCAAGGGGGGCGGATTACATAACTGAGATGCGCACAGTAGACGGGGAGATGGTTAGAACGCCGCCATAAATTTTACACACAATGTCACGATATTATGAAACACTATATGCTTCTAAATCTAACCCTTCACAGTCAGACATAGCGGATTATCTGTACACCGTAGCTCTGGCATGGTTTAGTGACAGAGCTAGGCAATATATGGAGCTTCCCATCACAGTAGAAGACATTAAGCAGGTAATAAGTGCTATGCCGGCAGGGAAGGCTCCGGGGGCTGACGGGCTTACTGCGGCCTTCTACAAGGAGTACTCTGATCTGTTGGCTCCGCGTCTGCTGCAGGTTTACCTAGAGGCTATGGAGACAGGTATCCTCCCTCCCACGCTATGAGAGGCCACTATAGTCGCTCTGTTGAAACCTGAAAAGAACCCTGCAGCGCCTGATTCCTACCGTCCACTTTCTCTAATAAATCTTGATGCTAAGATTTATGCCAAACTCATTGCTAACAGGGTGCAACCAATGCTGCCGCAGATAGCATTGCCGGACCAGTCTGGTTTTATACCTGGTCGCTCAACTGCCCATAATTTAAGAATGCTTTTCGGACTCTTGCATTATTTTGCTCCCCATCTGCAAGCGATTGCTGCGCTATTAGACGCCATGAAGGCGTTTGACTCCTTGGAGTGGAGGTTTCTCTTTGTTTTGCTGTCCCGCATGGGGTTTAGCCCTTTATTCCTCAAACAGATTCAGCTGCTATACACGGACCCGGTGGCACGTGTCAGAATAAACGGGCAAATGTCTGAACCTTTTGCCATAACAAGAGGGACAAGACAGGGATGTCCGCTGTCGCCACTGTTGTTCGCCATTGCAACAGAGCCATTGGCAGCCCGACTTCGCCAGCACTATACTCATAGAAGCATAGGGTTCACGTCCAAAGGGCTGTTTATCTCAATGTATGCGGATGATATGATAATATATTTACCAAACAAAAAGGAGAATTTTGAAGAGGTCATGCGAGAGGTAGTCCGTTATGGCGGGCTCACAGGAATCCAGGTAAACGGGTCTAAATCCGTGATATTTCTGCTCACTGATGACACCATTCAGGTTGACACGGAATTTCCTATACAGTGGGCAGGTGGGGAAGTCAAATATCTGGGTATACGGGTGAGCAGATCACTGCACGAAATATGGCTAGCTAACTATGGTACTGTGATGGACTGGATCGAAAGCAACGTAAAGAAATGGAAACAGTTACCGTTGTCATTGATGGGTCGAATAGCCATTATAAAAATGGTGATCTTACCCAAACTTCTATACTTCTTCGTAAACATACCGATGCTGCTCAATACACACTTCTTCAGGAAACTAAGATCCCACATTTTAGAATTGGTGTGGGCGGGAAGACAGCCCAGAGCATCCTGGAAGCTGTTGATATTACCATTCACCCAGGGTGGACTGGGGGCACCCGACTTCGAACTGTATGCCTACAGCGCTCAGGTGCAATTTTTGCATTTCTGGCAGCACCCCGCGCCCTTTCAACCACACGTGGCGGTCGAAATTGATAGAGTGGCTCCTGTTCCGCTGAACGTGGCACTCTATCAGCCCTACAAAAGACCACATTTAGAAATAGACAAGGTGGAAACCATGAGGTGGGCCTGGAGAGGAATTGCACACAGGGCCCATATCGGGGAATTGTATGCTCCATCTATGCCACTGGGGGACAACCCATTGCTCACTCCTCTAATGGATAAAGCAATCGCATCACGAGCCAAAGCGCATGCGTTGGAAAAGGGTGGCGATCTATATCCAAACGAAACATTCATAACACTACAACAGATGTGTAATTCACGCGCACCCACAGCATCAGACACACTTCTGTATTATCAGATCAGGGCCGCATGCCGTGCCAGATACGTGTCCTTCCCACAGGTACCTCCTGCACTACCCGTGCTGGAAAATGTCTTAGCAAATCCATCTCCTTGCAAACTGATCATGCGTATCTACAATATAACGCAAAAAGAATCGCTGGTCATGGTATGCACATCAAGGGCAGAGTAGGAGAGTGAATTGAACCTTGTTATCACGGACAAGCAATGGCAATACTGCTGCTCGCAGTTACAAGAACTCTCACCTAATTACAGACTGCGGTTAATCCACTTTAACTTCCTGCATAGGCTTTATCGCACACCCTCTCAGTTGCATCGTATGGGCATTCACCCGGATGCAAGATGTTGGAGATGTGGAGCCCAGGGCGCTACGTTTTCACACATGGCATGGGACTGCAGACCGATAGCGAGATTCTGGTAAGGATGGTATTGAGCATGTTGGGCAAATTACTAATAATCAGATACATGCCACTCCACTGACGGTACTATTGGGCTTTTTATTCGAAGTTCCAAAGAGCTCCAGGAAGCTCACGGCCATGTTGCTACTGTTGGCTAAGAGACAGGTGGCAATTCATTGGAAGAAGCAGCAGCCCCCTACAATAGCTGCTTGGGTGAACACAATAATTTATGTTAAAGACCAGCTTTATTTGGAGTTAATGCCTAGCAGATCCAGGCCTAAGGACATCTGGAAACCATTTGTGGCCTGGTTGGGAGCAGGGGGGTTGGACCTTCTAAGAAACTAAACGGCGAGGAATTACTGACCACGCCGGGCACTAGGGGTCATAGCCAAACCATTTGGGCTTAAGTTCAGAGTGAGGGGACGAAGAGGAGATGGGCCTGCAGATCAGTGCCATAGAGAAAAGAGGAAGGACGGTTGGGGCTTGATAGTCACACACACCACACGACGAATAGGGTGACACAACAGACCTCTGGGTAGAGCAGGAGGGGTGGGAGGGAGGGATGGGGGAAGTTATTAGAGTAAGATATATTATGTATAGAACCATGCCATAAGCTGTATTTGCACTACTAACGGACCAGGAGGATTACGGCTTCTAAGTACTTTACATCGCTGCCGGCCCGATGGGTTGTAGGCAAAAAAGCTGTGTCCTGATGACAAAATATTCACATAATACTAGCTGCCGGCATCCGGGTTGTAGGCAAACAGCTGTGTTGATATAAATCGTCTAATAAAAAATAAAAAAAATAAAAAATGTTGGGGCTGCCCCATATTTACATCACCATTGTAAATATGGGGCAGTGTCAAAATCAATGGGTGTTGCGGCAGAACGCCCACCGTAACACCTACTGCCCACCCCTTTCAAGCTAAGGATATCATGAAAGGGTGCCTTATTTACAAGGCAGCGTTAAGTGGCTTAACACTCCCTTGTGAATAAGGCAAAGCCCATAGTGCCACAGGAACGTCGAAAAAGTGACGTTCCTGTGACGATAGGAGCTTGTAAATATGCCCCCTGAATCCCATCTGCTCATCTTCTTTCACCCTCTGCTGCTCTCTGTCCTAAATCGTTACCATGAGTCTTGCCCTTCACACCTCTGTGACGTGAGCACCTTCTTCTTGTGTTCAGGAAAGGACAAACATCCTCCTCCTTCTTAAATCCTCACCCTATCTTTTACTGAATCTAAGAATGTACAGGCCTCTACTGAATTCTTCTATTACAAAATATTTCTTCTGGTTTATCAAGGTCTGTGCCTCCCGCAGAATTCAATTTTCCAAGCCAATGCTTCATATATTTCTATTTATAACTTTAGTATAATGTATATGAAATGTATATACTGCCAGGTTTGATGGAAAGGAAAAATTATCGTAACCTTGCACGCTGCCCTAGTTAACACTTCCCAATGGTGTCTCTAACCTGTACCGGTGGGTTAGTATCCTTGCCTTCTCCTTGCTCTCTGTATAGCAGTCCACAGTACTCCAAACTAGGTAGGCGCGTAGGGGCTATAAAAATATCTTCAAATAATTGAAAATTAATACAAAAATGATTGCAACTGTGGCCTTGTTACAAAGTCTCAGCATTGTTCATTTGACAACGTAGAAAGGCAATGACGATTTCTAAAAAAATAAAAATTAGAAATAGAGGGAAAACTGAATATTCAATGAAAGACATTCGACCACATGGTGTGACACAAGTAAAAGCCTCTCAGATTTCTACCCTGATCATTACCACGCAGGAACAAAAATCGAGCAAATTCTTTAAAAAAAAGCGATCATGAGTTTATGGTCCTTTTCGGATCAGTATTTCAAATTACCTTCAGCCTGCCGTTTGAAAAGGCAATTTCTTTTCAGCAAATGATATAATTGGAGTAAATATTGATTAGGCTCTATTCAGATATAAACTTCCATCGAATTTTCCCATCCGATGATTCCATCCGCTGTCTGTAACCACTGTAAAGCCGTCTTGCTATTGTCTAAGCAAGTTGCATACAAGAAGTATTTTTAAAAAAAGTTACGCTTTCTTTCTGTTCTGTACCCACTTAGGACCATTTCTTGATTTCAATAACCAATTTACTATTATCAACGGGTCTTTTGATTCTGCAGTGGGGAAAGAAATTGCAGCAATCCTTTATAATTCTCATGAGCACACTAAAGCAACTGGTCCCCTTGAGCTTCAATGCTTATAACACTATCGATTGTTTGGTTCAGCAGGAGAGCATGTAAATATGTTTGGAGATCGTTTTATTGTCCTAGCGATATGTTTAATGCCGCTCTACCTTTCACTTTTCTCAATCTTTTCTGTACTCTTCAGTTCTTCTTGCTTCTGTAGTGTTATTTCTTTTTCGTTGAGTCTTTTATCTTCCCTTCCTTACGTCCTTCAGGTCTATTTCCCTCCATTGGTTGTCTTTTCTCCTTTATTTTCTTCACTTTTCTTTCCTTCACTTTTCTCTCTTGTGCTTCGCTCCATCCCTTCCATCTATCACCCTAACCCCCTTCAGTTCAGCAGGGCCTTCAAAGGATTCACTGTATCCTTAACGCTTTGAATCCTGCTTTTTGCTCCAGGTTGCTGGCGGGCAGTTTCTGACCTCTGCGGGACGCTGCTGTGCTCGCCGCACTGCCCTGGTGGGACTCGTGGTCCCAGGGTGCACCTCTTTCCACTGATTGCCCACAACTGCTGCACGGGGAGGCATTGTCATTGAGCTTTAAAGCGCCGCCTTGCCCCAAGCAGCGCGGGATGCGCGCGGGCGAAGCCCGAGCTAAGGGCAGGCCTGTCTGAGCCCGTCCGAGACAGTACGAGGATGGGCTGGGCAATTCCCCTGATAAGTTGCACTTTGTGAGCTTTCAAGTTTAATGCTTTGTTACTTGGATATTGTTGTTAAAAACTTGAACTTGTTCTGCGGGGGTTGGAAATAGCGAGGGGTGTACAACAGAACTTAAAGTTACATAGGTGGTGTGCTCCCCTGATCTACCTGACTAGCTTTCTTAACCTTTACCTTCTATCATAGAAGCTTGGTCAAAGTATTGTATGGGGGATAGCACATCTCCACCCTCTAGGCCTAATACTCGCCAGAAAGCTCATGTTCGTTCGCCCTCTTTGAAACCGACTGCCATCGACAAAATGCTACAGAAGGCTATCGGGGCCGTCTCTAATGAGACTGAACGTACTGAAAGACGGCTATCCTTAACACCCTCGATCTCAAGCATCCCAATGACCCTGGAAACACGAGACCCTGATTCGCCCCAATCATTAAATCTATCACTCACCCCTGATTTAAGGACCACTCTCGGAAAAGCAATCTCTGAAAAATCAAATAAATCAGACAGAGGGGGACAATCAGGAAAGGTAGACAGAGGAAACAAAAAGCCCATAAGGGGGGGGGAAACAAGTGCACTCCCTAACGAGTATACCACCAAAGGCGCAGATAGAGGGCCTCACTACTAGTGAAAATAACTTAGTAGTGGCAGAACCACCAATATGGGCTATATATGGCGACAGAACTTAAATCTTACTTTGAAGCCCTTGTACAAACTGAGCTTGAGGTCCTCAAGAGCCATATCGAGAAGCTTACCTCTCTGGTTGATATATGGGGAAACAAAATAGATAGCATCCATAACACCAAGGAAAACTCCAAAATTTTAGATTACTCCACTAGTCACTTGACTGTAGCTGCTACCACTGCTCAGCTTGTCCCTATAATCCAAACGGGGACCACCTCTCGAAACCAAAAGACGGTAGCCTCAGATGCGGAACAATAAGGGGCATTCAAGGAGGGGGACACCGGTTACGGCCTTATGATCTTGGTAGCAACTACAGCCTCGCAAGTGTAACAAAATTTTGCAAGTAATTCTAGAAACAATGATCAAAGGAATGGATGGCCAACCAGACCTCACATCCCACGTATAGATCTACCTCCGGCTTCAACCCCCAAAACCGTTGTTTTAACTGGTGTTCCAGAGTTGGTAACAGGGAGAGTGGAGACATACCTAGATCTAAAAAATAAAGTAGCCTTCTGGCTAAACAAACATAGACCACTTCCATCTCCAATACGGTGTGAAATTGTATTTGCTAGAAGGGTTAACTGGTTAGGACAGAGTCGAAAGGATATCCAGCGGGAGTGTGTCCTGATAAACTTTAGGGATACTAGGGTGGTACAACACATTTTGGACTGGGCTCATACCAAGGAGGCCAACGAAATCCAGACACACTCCCTGGGATACTTTTACCCTCCAAGACCCCTGTTAGAAAGAGTGGGAGGTGTGTACAAAAAAATGGGAAATGATAACCCAGGCCGAGAACCTTCCAAATTTGTTCCGAGGTCCCGAAACAACCCTGCCCTTTGATATCCGGGTTAGTAATAGATACAGCACACTAGATTTAGTTGATTGACTGGATCTCCCAGCTGAACCAACAGAAGCCATAGCTATTCAGCCAGCTGTGCTTCAAAATTGCTTTAGGGTTGAAGCTGTGGCTCACCACTCCAGTAAAAACTCTGAGGTTACTATAAACCTGGGTGCTTCACCAAAAACACCAGGGGAACACTCGGGTAATATATCGGATAGGGAGGGAACCTCACCCCAAGTGGCACAGTTGGATCTGGAATCTGTGTACTCACAGATCGACAAAAACAAAGATCCACACATCACTAGGGTTCTATCTTGGAATATAGCAGGTCTCACTGCCAAGCTGGACGTTCCTGACTGGGGTGAATATATTGACACGCACAAGTTATGTCTCTTTCAAGAGACGTGGTCCATTGTACCACCACATAGGGCAGGTTATGTGACTTACTCTATCCCAGCTGTACAGGGGCCTAGACGGAGACCCTCAGGGGGGCCTCTGTATCTGGGTTGCAGCCCATTTGGGTTGCTCAATCAAAGTGTTAGACACAGATTCATTGGACATTCAGTGTATTCTCCTGTCCCTCGACGACACATTCAAACTGGCTGTTATCAATGTGTCCTCTCGCCCAGTGAGGTTGGGGCAAAGTTCACAGACTTTAGACTCTTTGGATTCTTTTCTCCTCACCTTACCAGAGACTGCCCACAATATTGTAGGGGGGGGGACTTTAATTGCCACTTTGAGCCACTTAATAGCATAACCCCTACTATTACTAGTGAATCGGATTCCGTGTGGTGAATTCTGGATTGTAATATTTACCCAACAATGGGGTGGACTCCCCTTGTCCTCCAATTGACCTTACTCACCCTTACCTATTCCCTAAGAGCCTGCAATGGTCAATTTCCTTCAGATATCCCAGGAAACCCAACATTCAATAAACTGGGGCAGGCTTCTACAATCGAATACATATTGGTAGATGTAGATAATTGGTTCAGAATGAATGATTTTGCGGTCGAACCTCGATGTGAAAGCGACCATGACCCACTGATACTCGCAATAGTCTATCCTCAGTTTAGGGGTGCTCAGGGCTCAATATCATATCCACCTTCAAACTTAATTGCAATAGAAGGGGGTAGAAGAGTACGATGGGGGTCTCTGGTTGTATCCAACGAAAAAATAGTTTTGTTGTATACGCAATCCATTCCCTATTTAGAAACTGCTTTTAGCTTGTCTGAAAAAACTCAAGGTTATGAGTCCTTATGCTCGATAAGTATGAATTATCAGGATATGAGTTCTTTTATAGTTATGGAAATACTAATAAATTTCACCCAAAATCTAAACATCCCTGGTTTAACAAAGCGTGTAGGGCTGCCAAAAGTGCATTGGTACTTGCAGTAAAAAAAAAGGACCCCTTATGCATCCGACTTGCCAGATCCCATTATAAAAACACTTTAGCTGAAGCCAAAGCAGCATGTGAGGTTGAAAAATGGGAAGCAATAAAGCTAGCTTTGGATACTTGAGATATGAGAAGCTTCTGGAATTTGGTCAAAACTGGCAACTCCAAAGGCATCTCGGCTATAGAATCTAATTTGGGGGAGGAAGTCTGGAGAGCATATTTTAAGGGATTATACTCTAGATCTATTGACGAAGCTGTATCACATGACTCAATAGATGCAGACCAAACCCCCTTAAATATGGCCTCACCACCATGTTCAATGTTGGAAGTTTCTCTGACGGTGAAAAAAATACTTCCTAACAAGGCACCGGGACTGGATAGAATTACTGGTGACCTGTTCAGAAATGAACAGGTAGTATGGGTCCCTTACCTACAGGTTCTATTCAATGTTATAATTCAGGATATCCACTTCCATCGAATTGGGCTGGTGCGGAAATTATCCCAATATTTAAAAAAGGCTCCCCCCTCAATCCGTCAAATTACCGGCCGATAAGCCTCATCGACGTTTCCCAAAAGATATTTGCAAGCATTTTGTTGGGGCGATCCTGCAATCTTGGATGGCCAAGATGAATGTTTTAACTCCCCTACTACCAGGTTTTAGGTCCAAGATCTTGACCATTGATCAGATTTTTAGACTGCAATTAATTCACTGGAAAACGGTTATACTAGAGGGGGGTAGCCTTTACCTAACTTTTGTGGAGCTTAAGTCTGCTTTTGATATGGTACAGCGTGACCAGTTATGGGGTCTACTTTCTGACATGGGAGCACCGGCTTATCTTTGCCAACTAATGAAACGCCTACACGAAGGTACCTATGCGAGGGTAAGATATGGAAAAAAAGGAGAATTGAGCGCTCCTTTCCCCGTTGAGAAAGGGGTGAGGCAGGGCTGCGTGTTACCAACACTTTTTTCCCTCTTTTAAATGGCCTCATCGAAACCCTCCTGGCAGTCAAGGATTTGGATTCCCCAAGGCTAGCGAATAGCAAAATACCAGCCTTAATGTTCGCCGATGATACGCTGCTCCTGTCTAAATCACCAATGGGAATCCAGCGAGTATTGGATAAGTTCAGCACATTCTGTAGGAACAGGAACCTGGAAATAAATGTTGAGAAAACGAAATACATGGTCTTCAATGCTAAAACTACTAATTGCCCGCACCCCCAACTGGAGGGTAGGTCCCTCGAAAGAGTGCCCATTTTTGACTATTTAGGCATTACCCTCAATGACAACATGGATTGGGGGACACAAACCAAGAAGGCCAATCTGAAACTAACACAGTCAGTGGGTGGCATTTTGAAAGTTTATGAAAACTGCACACAAAAAGTGTTCTGCCTCCCAGCAGAAATTTATAAAACTCAAGCAAGGGGTGCCTGTCTATGTGGAGCAGAACTCTGGGGTCACTGTGCGGCTCATACACTATCGGTCCCAAAGAATACTTTTATCAGGCAACTACTGGGCCTACCAAGAAGCACGCCCCTACCCCTCTTAGGTTGGATTTGGGAATAGGTCCTATTGCTGATCTAATAGCCTCCTGTCCCCTGCTATTTTGGAGTCGCATATGGAGCCTGCCAGAGTTAGCTTCTTATAGGGAGAAATTGAGGGATGTTATGTCTACATTAGGTGTACCCAATTTACCTTGGCTCTCCTACGTTAGGAAGGCATGCTTCTCACTGTGGTGTGCTAATATGTGGTTTACCCTGGAAGAGATTTGTTCCAGCACATCCAAAAAGTCCCTAGTTGTTGCCTTTAAAGAACACAAATTTGCTATGCTGACCCAGAGTTTGAACTCTTGTTGCCTGACCTCAAGGTTCCTGGATGTTAAACAGCAGTACAAGCTAGATTTGGTTTTGGATAGCATCCAACCGTTTATGGCAAAAAAATTGTATTTACAATTTAGGCACGGTACGCTACCGCTCCATGCATTTATGAAGAAATGGAAGGGAGTAAACAAAGCTGATTGTCCTGGCTGCTCTAGTTCTGAAGAAACAGAACTCCACGTAATGTTTTGTCCTGCTTACACTAGGCCTAGATCGAGGTGGGTTCTCCAACTCTGTAGGAACATGGGGCTCAGAAATTAGGTTGAGGTGTTTAGGTTACTTAAATATGAAACGCCTCGGTTATTTGCAGTTGTCACCTCAACATTTTTACATGCAATGTGGTGTATACACAGGCGTACCCTTAAGGGGAATGTGTTGGCTAGTAACTAGATGTTACTTTCCGGTTTATAAACACATCTGATTCTTATAGCTGTTTTAGAGAATTGTCCCAAATATTTTAACCTGGTAAACTAATTTTTTAATGTTTTTCTTTTAATTTATTTTTTTATGAAAACAATTCGCGTTTTAAAAGGTCTAGAAATCCACTTGAACGTGACCTGGAACTACACGTATGTTTAACTTTGAGGGCTTGGAATGATCTGTATTGATAGTTAGTATCATAATTTGAACTCGCTTTTTCATAAACTTGCCAACTATAGATGATTGTAATATCGAATCATGAAATACTGTTTCTGTGTTTTAGTATTTCTCCTATGAATTGTATATTCATTCTGCTTTTATGGCTTCTATAACCGAAATAAAGTTTCTTTTGTCTTGACTTGTATCCTTAATTCAACAGGTATATTTTATGTTTCATTGCAATCTATTAAGTGCAGTTTTATCATTGTTTGTCTTTTCTTTCCAGTTCTCCAGCCGTGAATAGACATGATCTTCTTTTTATGTGAGCAATCTTTCAGTGGTAGCCATAGCAGTGAGATGTGACCGACAGCTGCCCTAGCGAAATATATCCAACTGGAGTACCTACAAAAGCGTTCTAGAAGGAAAGCGGGGGCGGGGCGGATATGAAACTTTGATTAACACAGACTAATGAAGAGAGGTGTATAAACACCCACCGAAATAGATAAACATTGTAGGAGCATAGGATAAAAAACAAAGGAGATGCAGAAGCTACAGTTAAAGCAGCATGAAAGATGGTGCTTGCAAGGATTCAAGACACCCGTCCTATAATAAAAGGTAACAAGCACTTGTGCAAAAACTAGGATCCATTTCAGAGGATGCCAATTTGTTGAGCACAGTATGTGTCTGATTGAAAAATGAAGATGCTGTGCTGTAGACAAAGCATTAGCGTTTCACACCGAGATGGTGACAAAAGGGGTGAGCGAACTAAATACTGCTGCATGCTGACCAGCTGAAGATGGGGCAAAAGCCTAGGTACAATTTAGAGTAAGAGTTTGGTGCCCAATGGTGTTGCCATCTATCTATTAGATGTATAGAAGAGTAGGGAGAGATGAAGTATATGGTGAAACACTGTGTGCCTGAATTACAAAGGTAAAATCACACTTTTGTGTAAGTTTACTACTTTTTGGTATTCACAAAGGTAAAGTTAGACCAAAAGTCTAACTTTACTAGTTGTAACTTACCTTTGTGAATACCACAAAACAGTAAAGTTAGAATTTTGGACGAAGTTTACCTTTGTGAATGCTGAAAAATATTAAACTTACACAAAAGTGTATGTTTACATTTGTGAATCGTGCCCTATAGGGGATCCATAATTTTGCCACAGCTTGGCACTTCCTTACAACTGCCGAATGACTTCCCCTAGAATTTCCCAAAACTTATAGAACTTTGCCCATATACATTTCTTCTATTTAGAGTTTTCAGAATATCCACACAATAGATTCGACCATATCCTTTGAGATATCACCATTAATGTACTTGTTAGATTTGGGGGACTCTAGCTGGCAGAGGTAGGTACCTTTGACCAAATAGGAGCCCTTGCGTCTAGTCAGGGTAAGAGGGTACACTCCTAAAATAACCCCTGCTCACCCCCTTGGTAGCTTGGCACGAGCAGACAGACTTATCTCAGAGGCAGTGTGTAAACGTACAGTGACCCAGTGACAACACTGCAGATGAACACCACACAAGTTGTAGTATAAAAATAAGTGTTCTTTATATAGTTTTTACACAAGACCATAAACAACAAAAATCCACAATACTGTACTTAAAATGGTAGAATTAGCTTAGTTCTCATTGGATGTTAAAATGTGACACTTTGAGTTCAATGTACCTTAGGATGTGTAACGCGATACAATGAAAGTGTTGCAGGGAAGGTGATGTGTCGGTTCCTTACACGTAAGAACGGTGATGCGTCGGGACCCTACAGATGCATAGGGGATGCGTCGGTTCTTCTCTGCAAGGAGAGGTGATGTGTCGGTTTCTTACTGCGCTTCCGTGGCGATGCGGCTCGCAATGCCGTGATGCGATGTAGATCCGGTACAATGCGACAAAGATGGTGTCTTCTTCTTGATGCGACACGATGAGTGTACGCCTGATGGCCGTGCGGCAACTCAACGATTCTTCTGAGTTGTGACAGGCCCAGCGACACGCTTCCCGATGATGCGGTGGCGTCTGATGCGACGTCGATCCTCTTCTCCGGCGATGCTGGGGCTTCGGCAACGATGCGACAACTGCAGCGGCGACACGCTTTTCCAGCGATGCAACGACAGCGGCTGCGGGTGTGACACGCTTTTCCGATGATGCAGAGGCATCTGGTGCAACGTCGATCCTCTTCTCCGGCAATGCGAGGCGCTTTCACGTTGTGAAGTGACAGCGGCAGTTCGGCGACACGCTTCTTCTTCGTGCGTCGCGCTTCCAGCTCCTTGTGCCATGCAGTCCCTCAGAACGCCCCGCACAACAGCAGGCACTTCCAAAAGACTCTAGGGGAGCTGGTGGTTGAAGTCTGTTGTTCCTGAGACTTCAGCAGGAGGCAAGCTCTTTCTCAAGCCCTTGGAGATCCTTCACAAGTTGCTGAAAGTGCACGCAAAGTTCCTCTCTCCTCTCTTTGGCAGTCAGGCAACCACTGCAGGCCAATCCCTCAAGCTTAGGGATAGTCTCTCCATAGTCTCTCTGGTTCCTCTCCTCAGCAAAGGTTTCTTCTTGTTTCACAAAAGTGATATAAAGTTCTGGGGTCTGGGTCCCCCTTTTTATACACAGTTTCTCTTTGTTCTCTGAAAGCAGAGAGGCCTTTGCCTAGTCCAAACCAGTTCTGGTCAGTCCTAGAGCACTTTGTTGAAAATACTCCTTCTTTCCTTTCACAGTGCAGGCCAAGGACAGCAAACGCACCACAGGAGGTGGAGCCAGCATTGTGGAGGGAAGGCACAGCCCTATTCAGGTCCCAGGTGCAACTCCTCCCACCCATCTGCATGCAGATCTCTCTATTCAACCCTGTGCTGACTCACCCTGTCTCCTGGAATCCCTCAGCCCCTGTCACTCAAACTCCAGACAGGGAATACACAACCTAGCAGAGGCAGGCTTGGATGATTAGACAAGAAAATACCTACTTTCTAAAAGTGGTATTTTCAAACACAGAATGTTAAAACCAACTTCACTAAAAGATGTATTTTATCATTCTGAGTTCAGGCATACTAAACTCGAATTTCTACCATGTTCCCTGGGTCAGTTAGGATTATAAAATGTAATAATCAAACTGTCCATTCTGGCCTATGGGGAACAGGTAGCCTTGCAATTGTAAAAAAACGAAAATGGCTGTAATTCACTATTAGGACATGCCACACACACCAGGACATGCCCTTCCTTATACTTACAATGCACCCTGCTCATGGGCCTACCATAGAGGTGTGTGATATGAAGAAAAGGGAAGGTTTAGGGACTGGCAAGTGGGTGCACTTGCCCAGTCAACATGGCAGTACCAGACTGCACACAGGCTCTGCAATGGCAGACCTCAGACACACTTTACAGGCTGCTTCTGTGGGTGGCACAACCAGTGCTGCAAGCCCACCATCAGCATTTGGCTTACAAGCCCTGGGCACCCCTGGTGCACTATACTAGGGTCTGACAGGTAAGCCAAACTAGCCAATCATGGAATCACTAATCCAAACATCAATTTACCGAAGGGAGCACTTGCATTGTGGCACTGGACAGCAGTGGCACAGTACCCAAAGCATCTATAACCAGCAAAAACACATGAGACAACAGCAAAAAAATGGAAGGGAGACCCACTCCAAGGTGCCAGGTCTAACAGTACTCCTGGCGTACCTTGTGCCACTGTATGTGTTTTCCTCTTATGTGCTATGACATCATCTTCAGTCTCTTAAAGGTGCCCCAACCTCAGTAGCCATGTACCAGTGAGCTGCAGGGAACCTTTAGCAAACTGGACATGCCTGCAGCAGGCTACATACGTTTGGGTGGGATAACTGCTAAAGGGCAGAAACAGACTGGGCAGGACATATTGCAGAGGTACACCTATCACCTATCCTGCCCCTTAGTCTGTGGTGGTGAGTGAAGTTAGACTCTATGTTATGTCAATTCTCCAAATGTCTCATATGTCTAATTTTACTCCTTGAGCAATGAACACTTATGAACTTAGGGGTGGGCAGCATGGCTTGTGTGTGTGGGGTGGGTGTGGGCATCGTGAGGGAGGCCTCAGGTGGGGATGTCACACAGGGGGGTGAAGGGGTAATAAAAAAATATAATTTAACTTACCTTCAGGCCGGGTACTGCATCTCTACTCCTGCTCTCCTGTCTTTGATTCAGGATCAGGAAGCAGGCAGCCACGTTCCCTCCCTTAAGCCAATCAAAGCGCTGCAATGCAGCATTGTGATTGATCAGAGCACCGTGACATGACGCTCAGCCAGGGTCTGGAGGGGTGGGCATGCTCTCCATGCAGGCTGTATTGCAGCGTGCATGGAGAACAGGGAAGTGCCCATGACTGTGTTGGCCGTCCGCAATGCAGACGGACACAAACCATAAAATGATAATAGCTAGGTTATTCTCATTTTATGTTTCTAAAGTTGTCACTGCTGTGAAGCAGTGGGGTGACACTCCTCCGCCATAGTGGAGGAGCCACCACTGAACCCACACATCAGTGCTCAAGTGAGAACTTCAGTAAGTAGTTTGGGAGAGTAAGTAATAAAATTCTAGCTTACAATGTGTAAGTCAAATATTTTGGTCTAGATCCTGCCATGCTTAAATTTGGGATTAAATGATTTCTATAGCAAGAAATGAAAGTTACTTAGATGATCGTGAATCGTGACTGGACCACAAAAAAGTGCAGTCCAACAATGCGCTCAATTTTAACCAAACTGCCCACAAAAAAAAGGGAACAGTCTTACAAGTTTCCAAAGGGTGTTTGTTTTTCCTTTGTTTGCTTCCGTGTTTTGATGCTATTTTCTCCCTAGGCAGCATGTCAAGTTTCTGCATGCCAGCACGTGTCAGCACCTATGGAGCGGTCCAATTCCTGTAGGTCTCAGAACATAGGTAGACACCGATGCATTGCTTGAAATGGTATTCTACATCCGTCCTTGAGAAGGAGTTACATAAAATGGTAGAAAATGAGGCAAGAGTTAAAACTGAAGTGAAAAATAGAGTACTGACCCACAGCAAAGTAGCACACTGTAAAAGAAACAGATGAGAGTCAACTGGTGGAGCCTATATACCTATCGGTCTGAGTGCAACAACGTTCTAGTGAAATCAAAATTAAAACCAAAAGCAAAATTCATACAAAATCACCCATCCAAAATTATTCTTTAATAGTATCAAACCTCAAAAGTGCACCATTAGTGTATTATTGCTACAATGTCATCAACATCTTTGTGCCTACCAACCAGGTATGATCAAATACTCAGATGTTAATGATCAAGGAATAATGCATTTACCAACTCATCCAAGACCTAAAACATGTAATCACTGTAAATCTTTCATGACTATCCGCACCAGTAAAAATAAAACCCTCTATGCTTAATTTAAGCTAGTAGTTGGAGCCCACTGGCACTCTTTTTTGGGACTGGGACATATTTTTCATCATCAGACTTTGACTGAGTAAAAGAGAGAAAAAAGCAGCAAAGGGGGACAGAAAGAATAAGAGAAAGGGTAAAAGCCGGGCAAATTGAAAAAAGGGAAAGAAATGTACCCACAACAGTGCAATATATGGGCAGAAGTTGTACATTGGTGGATGAAAGAGAGAAAAACTAAGGGGCATATTACCAAGCCCCTATCGCCACCACAACGTCACTTTTTGTGATGTTGTGGTGGCGATAGGGTCAGCGCCCTATTACCAAGGCAGCATTAAACCACATAACGTGGCTGAAGGCACATTTAAGTGGCTTAACGATGCCTTGGTAATAGGGCCCCTTTCACGCTGAAATTAGCGTGAAAGGGGCGTGCAGTGGGTGTTGAGGTGGAGTTTCCACCGCAACACACATTCACTTCGACACTTCCACCTATTATCAAGAGAGGCGATAATAGGTGGCAGCACGGAACTTAAGACCAGGAAAATCCTGGTCTTAAGGTGGCAAAATGAGGAGAAATGCTTCATTTCTCCTCGTTTTTTACTTTTTCCATGTGTGCTGCCTTGTGCAGCACACATGGAAAAAGCAAAATGCCAAGGTTTTTTTATTTACAGGAAGGCGTCCCTTCCTGTACATAAACAACCTCATCGACACCACTGCTCCTGACGTTGCCTTCCTCACGGAGACCTGAATGAACGCCTCTTCAGCGCCCGACATCGCCATCGCCATCCCAGAGGGCTACAAGATCACCCGGAGGGACCGCACCGCCAACCAGATAGGAGGAGGCATCGCCATCATCCACAGGGACACCATCCGCATCACGACCTACACCGACGACATCCTGACTACCGCCGAACACCTACACTTCCAGATCCACACCGACCCGAAGACCACCCTCAGAGGCACCCTGATCTACCGACCCCCGGGACCACGCACACAATTCAGCGAGGACATCGCCGACTTCGTCAGCCCGCATGCCCTCCCCTCCGCTGACTACATCCTCCTGGGGGACCTCAACTTCCACCTGGAGAACAACAACGACCACAACACCACCACCCTGCTCGACAACCTCGCCAACCTCGGACTCAAGCAACTGGTGACCGCCCCCACCCACCTCGCCGGACACACACTCGACGCCGTCTTCTCCTCCAGCAAAGACATCGCCTTCAGCCACGCCACAGGACTCCACTGGACGGACCACAGCTGCGTCCACTTCACCTTCAAAAGAACGACGACCCACCACCACCAGCAACAGGTCGCCCGCAGAAGCTGGAGCAAGATCACAGCCGACCAGCTCGCCGCTTCCCTGAGCCAGCACCCTCCCGCCAGCTCAGCGAACCCCAGCCAGGCCGCCGACAACCTCACGAAGTGGATCAGCAACTGCGCGGACGAACTCGCCCCACTGAGGACCCCGCCCAGCAGACCCGGCAGCAAGAAGGCCCCTTGGTTCACCGACGAACTCAAGAGCTCCAAGAAGAACTGCCGAGCCCTCGAGAAAGCCTGGAGAAGGGAGCAAACTCCGGACAACATGACCACCCTCAAGCTTGCCACCCGGAAGCACCACCAACTGATCCGCGACACCAAGAAAACTGCATTCAAGGACCGGTTGAATAACAACGCACACAACAGCAAGGAACTCTTCAACATCGTGAAAGAGCTCTCCAACCCCAACGCCGGAAACAACGACATCACCCCATCGCAAGAACTCTGCAAATCCCTCGCCTCCTACTTCCACAACAAGATCGCGGACATACACAACAGCTTCAACACCCTACCGACGAACGCCACGTCCAAATCGACCGAACCACCGCCCCCCACCTCCACCCTCCGCACCTGGACCCCGATCTGCACCGAAGAAACCGTCCGCATGATGAACTCCATCCACTCCGGATCTCCGACCGACCCCTGCCCTCACCACGTCTTCAACAAAGCCGACGCCGTCATCGCACCCCACCTGCGGGACATCATCAACACCTCCTTCACCACCGCCACCTTCCCTGAGAGCTGGAAGCATGCCGAACTCAGCGCTCTACTCAAGAAACCAACAGCGGACCCCACCGAACTCAAGAATTACCGCCCCATCTCGCTGCTCCCGTTCCCAGCCAAAGTCATCGAGAAGACCGTCAACAAGCAACTGGCCGCCTTCCTCGAGACGAACGGATCCCTCGACCCCTCACAGTCTGGCTTCCGAGCCAACCACAGCACCGAGACCGCCCTCATCGCTGCCACCGATGACATCCGAACCCTGATGGACAACGGAGAAACAGCGGCCCTCATCCTACTAGACCTCTCCGCGGCCTTCGACACCGTCTGCCACCGCACCCTAGTGCAGCGCCTCAGCAACGTCGGAATCCAGGAGAAGGCACTGGAATGGATCATCTCCTTCCTCGACGGAAGAACACAGAGAGTCCGTCTACCACCGTACAAGTCAGAGGCCACCAAAGTCATCTGCGGCGTCCCTCAAGGATCCTCGCTGAGCCCAACCCTCTTCAACGTCTACATGAGCCCCCTCGCGGCCATCGCACGCCAACACAACCTCAACATCATCTCCTACGCCGACGATACCCAGCTGATCCTCTCCCTGACCAACGACCCCGCCGCCGCCAGAGCCAACCTTCACGAAGGAATGAAAGAGGTAGCCGAGTGGATGTCGACCAGCCGCCTGAAGCTGAACTCGGACAAGACGGAAGTCCTCATCCTGGGATCCTCGCCCTCCGCCTGGGACGACTCCTGGTGGCCCCCCGCCCTGGGCACCGCACCCAAACCGACAGACCACGCACGCAACCTGGGCTTCATCCTGGACTCCTCCCTCTCCATGACCAAGCAAGTCAACGCCGTCTCCTCATCATGCTTCAACACCCTGCGCATGCTACGGAAGATCTTCCGGTGGATCCCCACCAAGACCAGGAAGAATGTCACCCAGGCACTCGTCACCAGCCGACTGGACTACGGCAACGCCCTCTACGCCGGAACCACCGCCAAGCTCCAGAAGAGACTCCAACGGATCCAGAACGCCTCAGCCAGACTCATCCTCGACATCCCACGACACAGCCACATCTCCGGACACCTAAGAGACCTGCACTGGCTCCCGGTCAACAAGAGAATCACCTTCCGTCTCCTCACCCACGCACACAAAGCTCTTCACGACCAAGGCCCGAGCTACCTCAACAACCGCATCAACTTCTACGCTTCCAAACGACACCTCCGATCAGCCAGTCACGCCCTCGCCGCCGTCCCCCGCATCCGAAGAATGACAACAGGAGGAAGGTCCTTCTCCTACCAGGCCGCCAAGACCTGGAACTCCCTCCCGACCTGCGCCTGACCCAAGACCACCTCGCCTTCAGGAAGAAGCTCAAGACCTGGCTGTTCGGGTAGTAGCAGCACCAATCCCCCCCCCCCAGCACCTTGAGACCCTCCGGGTAAGTAGAGCGCTCTATAAATGCCTATGATTGATTGATTGATTGAACCCTTTTTTTAAATGCCATTTTGTAACTTACATGTGTGCTGCATGAAGCAGCACACATATGGTGCAACCTGGTGCTTCCGAAGTAGTGATGAGAGGCGTTAAGCCAAGGAGGCTAACGCCTCTCACCGCCACTTCCTAGATAATATGCCCCTAGATACCTTTGACATTCAGTAATCCTGACATTCTGTATCAGCGGCAGCAGGACTCTTAGAGAAATTTGAACCTTGCACTCATTATTTTACAAATTAGGCACCAAAGGCCCTTCATAATAAAATACTCACAGGTTCATAGAAGGAATGGAAATAAGTGAAGTTAGTTAAAAGGGCCTGAAATGTTTTAAAACATTAACACTAAGGGATGCTGGCCATAGTGTGAGTAAATGTTCGTTTGACATCATGCTTACTACAGGCTCACACTTAATATAGAAACGGTCCACAAATTGATACCTAAGTAAAAGGAAAGGAAACTGCCAATTTTTGCCTTAAATTAAAAGCACTTACTAACTATTCTTGACAATACAATCGGTGCTAAGGACTGAAAGATTTTGCACTCCTGAATGTGTGCAAAAGTTGGTTTAATCACTCTGATTTGAGGCAGTACTTCTCACCAAAGAATGGCATTGGCCTGAGGAGCTGTTCGCTTGCTCAATGAAAATGGATATTACCCATAGGGAATGTATGGTCAGAACTCTCAGACAATGATTGTCACTTTTTGAAGTGGAGGTGCTACCAAGGAGGAGCAATCTCATCAGACCTTCTCCTTCAAAAAGCCATGACTGACAGGGCACTGAAATGTCAGTTGCAAAGCCTTATCTGGGAGAGATGCTTTGCCTATCGACCCACGTCTTAAGAAGAGAAGTGAGTCCATTCCTACAACTTGCCCACATTGTGGAACTTTGGACATCCAAACAATGTTTCGGCACTGAGATTTCTCTGTTCTCTTCCCAAACTGTGCCCATAGTGGTGCTTACTGACATTGCAGTTCTAAGCTTCACCTGTGAGTCCTCTGAGAGGCCGTCTTCATCTTTATTAGGCAACAAAAGTGTCCACCCAATTTAGATTTAGATGTATGGACTTAGTAAAGGGCATAGAGTCACCATAAATGTTTTTTTGGTGCAGTACCATTTGATATACTTAGTTGAACAAAAAGGTATTTGAGGCCTTTCTACAGTGCTTGTTGGAAGATTGTGTGTGGAGGTCTAGGAGAGGAGAGTTTCAACATTTTATGGTTGCAACAGAGAAGGCTTTGTCACCATAAATGATGGACAGGTTTTGGGACCATTTAAATGAGTTGATATTCGAAAATGAGTCTTCTTTGAGCTTCATGCTCAAGAAATTTCATGATACTACAATCAGCAGATTTTGAGTACATAATTTTGTGTACAATGGTCATGACTTTAAAGATTACTCTAGACTAAATTAAGAAGCCAGCATATTTTTTTATGGTATTAACCAACTCTGCTTCTTTTAGTCCATATATAAACAAGTTGCTCTGTTGTGAACTCTTTCTAGGTGATTCAGAAAGTATTTTGAAGCACCCAAGAGAATGGCATTTCTATAATCCAATCTGAATTCAATGAGGGGGTTCTGATTTGGGTTCTGAGCAGAGGATCATCATTAAGAAAGACTTGTCTTAGAGTTTTCCGAAGAAAGAAACAAGACTTATCAACCTTGGTTACATGATTCTGAAGCAGGCCTGGGCAGTGAACTCTACTCTGTTGGTGGAATTGGTGGAGTTTTCCCACACCGCGGAGCTTGTAGCGTTCCCCAAAACTCCTCTCAGATGAGTTTTTTCCTTGCTGTCCAAAAGTAGCCCGAGCAAGGACAATCCGCTTCCCAGTGAGATTTCTCAATGCGTGCGGTCGCAGAAGGTCGCTACCGCTCGCATTGAGAAATCTATAGTTCGCATTGAGGATGCTCCCACTTGAGTAGAGCTTCTACTCGAGCGGCAGAAAGAAGCAGCACCCTCTTGTGCTGCATGTGATGCAGGTCTTGCTGATTTTACAGTGCAGGACAAACACCTGGCGCAGCCTTTTGTCATTTTGTCTGCCCAGGCCTAGTCAGAAGGCCTAAGTCAGGACCCAAGTGAATCCAGAGGTTCAAAATGGAACTATATGGTTTTGGAAAGGACTCATATAACAGGGGCACAATTGTTCCATTTACTTAGTATGAATATTATTCAAATGTGGCTTAGTCTTATCTGGATTTAGCTTTGAAAGGATTTTTTGACATCCCCACCATATCTTGGATAAGCTGTTGCACAATGAAGAGCTTCAGCTGGACCATTACAACATTTAGGGAGACATGAAAGATGCGGTGTTTGTCATCTGCAATACATATAAATGGTGGTGTCCAAGGATCAAAGCAAGTGAGCTAGTGGTCACATGTAAATATTAAACAAAAGTGGTGAAAGTACTGAGTCCTGAGGAACTTCAAATTTACCATCATTAAAGGTGAAAAAATGTTAGATGAAAATGTTTGTTTTTGTCTGTTAGAACAGATTTAATCAGACAAAACAGACATCTCCGATGCCAATGTGGGGTAGTCTCTGAAGAAAGGTGCCATGATCAATGGCATTGAGGCAGCTGAGAGGTCAGATAGGTTATCCAGTGCTGAGACCATGACCAACTTGGTGCTCCTACCTAGTCAAACATCTGATTGGTTGGTATCTACAAGGCCATTCAATATACCTTTGTGACTGAGTGAAGACCAATCTTTTAGGAACTTTAAAAAAGAAAAGACAGTAATGGGATCAGGCAAAAATTCTCATTGTAGAAGTATCTAATGATGTATTTTTTTAGTAGAGATTGAATAATGCCTTCTTTCCAAATGGTTGTCACTTTTCTTTGTGTCAAAGAAAGTGTAAAAGGGGTCAGCAGTGTTGGTTGCAATTATTTAAGTCAGCAATTGCAGGAATCTAGAACTTGTCAAAAATAACAGAAAGTGGTGAAGTGATGTAACAAGTGGGTGAAGACCCAATTGGCTTGTACAAGTTGACTGTCGGATGTTCTCAAGGGCAATTTTTCCACTGATTTTTATCATTATTGGGTGAAGAGGAGCTATATGTTGTTGTAGCTTATCTACTATATTGAAAAGTTCTGTAGATAGACTTGGTGCATTACTTAGCCGTTCACAGAAAAAAAAGGATTCGTGTTTCCTTTATTTTTTAGTTGTATTGTTTGGCCACGGTAAGATAGTTTGTACTTTCTTGAGGTACATAGGTTTTCAACCAGCACCATTTGACATATCTGGATGGCTGCTTTGTTTCATTAATTCATTAGAAAAACCTGAGTTCCCTTTTTTTAAGGTCTAATTTATTTAGTAATTTCCATGGGAGATGCGTATTTATAGAGGAGCAATGATGTTAGTGAATGTGGTAAGTAATTCATCTGATGACTGGTTTAGCAACTTATCTAATTGGTTGTCAAGCTGTGATATGGATAATTTCCTTTTTGTTTTAAGACTGAAATTTTTCCATGTTTGGCTGTTAAAATAGTTGATTTGATTTCCAAGCTTATGAAAAGGAGTGCATAGGATTTGGAATGGGATCAATGAGTGGTCCAGCCAGGTCATAGGCAGCGTCTTGTTTATTATGCTGTGATTAGTATTTGCAAAAATTGGGTCAAATAGGTAGCCAGTCCAAAGAGTAGAATAAGAAGAAAGCAATATGAGGCTTAAAGTATATAGACTTAACTTGAACTCTTTAAGTGGTTCAGTGGAAGGACATACAACGGGATTTAAATCACGCCAATTTTTTTTCTTAAGACATAAAGGGCTTAACGGGTCCAAATAAGGGCCAATCAGTGCCAAAACCTCATGTGGAGGGCAATTAACTAATAAAAAGTCTGAGGCATTACCTTTGCTGTTGAGTATGAACAGTGCAAACAGTTTAAGATTTTTGATTGGTGTACATGGGCAGGAATTGTTTTGTTTAATCTTCAAAGATTCTAAGTAAATCAAGGCAAACCCTCCTCCATGTTTGCGCATACAGTCAACATGTACAATTTTAAAACCTGGAGGAACTAATTCATCAATCAGAGAGTTATTGTGTAGAGTGAATCAGGTTTCTATTATGAATAATAAATGCAAATTATGATGTTTGATTAAATTATACGTTTCAGAGCAATGAGCCAAAGCAGAACGGGTATTGAACGACTTAGCACTCAAAGTGCCTGGATATTGTTTCAAAGGTCTTTGAGTATTTATCAGTGACGTTGGAAAAGGCAGGTAAGGCACTCTTGTGTAATTCAGCAATAAGTAATTTATAGAGGTAATCACATCAAGGCGGAGATATACTGAGTTCGACCACAGCATTCTAAGTGCTTTGCTAGATTATGGTGTGATGAGAGAGACCTTACTTGAAATAAGATTGGCCATGTGACCTGCAATAGACAGATTTGGGAGCAGACAGGTGCAGATGGGATAGCTTTTGTGCCCATTGCACAGACATACATCTGTCTATACTTTACAGAACATGTTAACCAGGTACAAAAAGGCTGGAATGCTCCCCCTAGGCCAGACTTAAAATGGCTCCTAATGCAAACACGGAGTAAAAACTAATTTGCCAATGCAGCCTCTCACAAAGTATAAGTAATTTAAAAAAGAATCGAGATTTAAAACAAACCGATCATCTAGTTATTTAAAGTCTTGCATACCTTTTACAAATAATTGATTATAAAGCAAACGTTGATGCTTATTCCCTTTAACAGATCCACACGTCTCAATACCTAAAAATTGGAAATTATGATGTAGCTCACCAAGAGTGCACTATAGTTCCTACTGTTTGGCAACACAGTCGAATTTGAAGGTATCTGGAAACCCAACTGGTTAATGAGGATCCAATCTACAACAATAACTGGATTTCAGCTCATCTTCAAATTCTGACTTTGGACACACCATCTTATAAACTATGCAGTAGCCTCAACATTTGTTCTTCTGGTGACTGTAGAGCTGTTCGCAACTGCAGGGGTGTTGCTAAAGAGTACTTGGCATGGGGGAACAATTGTCAGTTCCTTGGATCCTTGGATTACCATGTATCCATACACCTTGTCTAAATGCCACTGTGTCTGAATTTGAAATGCAGGATTGTGCCAAGAACTGTTAACAAGTTGGCGAAAGAACCATATTCATGAGCAGCGAATGAGGTTGGCCATGACCAGCACTGGCCACTGTGACTCTCTCTACTATTCTCTTTCACAAGACCTTACACTGCCTCTATTCTATCACTCCAGATAACGCCACTGGCATGACCTCTAGCCACTGGACGCTGACATGCCTGACTTTTAGTACTGGCCCTCAGTGCAGACTTTATAATGTCCTTCTCATTACTGTTCTGTAAGGTCATCCTTAAGTCTATCCAGACAGATTTTGATCTCTGAAACACCGTCATACCATTTCTACTTCCCTTAGACCCCAGATTGCAGACAATAAACAATATTGAAAGATTTCAGAGTGGTTGGCTTATAGGTAGAGTCTGTGGGGGTACAGCTATTGGAATTCTCCCCAGTGATGAAATCGATAATGATATATAGATAAAACATATCCCGTGATCAAGGTTTGAGGCTCGAACCAAAACGCGTTGGGCATGGCTATTGCTACTTTCAAAAAATAAAAAATTGAAGGAATTGGACCCCGAGTGAGTGCGTTTTTCATAATAACTTCTTGTGACAGAGGTACCCTGCTGCAATATAGGGCAGAAGCGGGCAATAAAAACATCTAAGCACCAGTTTGTGGTCCGTCTCCGTCTTTACAGAGAAAGCTGCAGAGTGTATGCATATATATATTCACTGAAAAAACCATAGGTTTCAGGGGCGTTATAGTTAGCTGGACTTTTCACTCGTACAAAACCATTGAAATTCCCTCGTTATAGATAGTTCAGCTAACTATAACTTGCGCGCCCGCAATGCACTGCTGATGACGTCACATATTACATCACTCATGACATGGTCAGTGACATCACTCATGACATTACTGATGACATCTCAAATGACATCACTGATGACATCATCCAGTGAATGTGTGTTTTTAAGAAAATTACATATGTTTTATATATGTATATCTCAAGGTCGATGGAAGAATAAATGGGTATATAAGTGTCTAAATGGATGATTTGTTTTTGAAAAATTGATTGTATAACTGAATGATTAAGTGTATCTTAGTGAATACATGGTTAGTGAGTAATGTTTAAATGTGTAAATATCTGGATCAGTCTCTCAATTTGTGTATAAGTGGCTGCATGGGTTGGTGAGTAGCTACATGAGTGTCTATATAGGTTATTAGTTGGTTTTTTGAGTATCAGTATGAGTGTCTGAGTGTCTGTATGGTTCGGTGGGGGGTATTATGTAGTGCATAGGTGCATGAATGAGTGACTCACTGTTTGTATGTGTTGAAGACAGCATGTGTGCAGGACTGTATGGGTGGATGAGTGTGTGCATGGGTGTGTTAGTGAGTGATAGACTGTCTCAATAGTGTCTTTATGAGTAACTACATATGTTTTAAACTAGTATATGTGACTATTGGTGTATATAAGTGAGTATATGTGAGAGTGAGATATTGAAAGATTTCCTGTATGAATAAGTATGTGTTTCTATAAGTG
Source organism: Triturus cristatus (assembly GCF_964204655.1). Lineage (NCBI taxonomy): Eukaryota > Metazoa > Chordata > Amphibia > Caudata > Salamandridae > Triturus > Triturus cristatus. The sequence goes on from NC_140584.1 coordinate 391,647,394, forward strand.
ATTGTTTAAAAGACTAAGTATGTGTAAGTTTCTGTAGAAGTAAGTGTGGTGGTGTGTGTATAACTGTATATGCAAGTAAATGGATGTTTGATTCTTTATTAGCATGAGTGACTATGTGTGTGAGTAACTTTATGGATGAGTGGCGTTGTGTAACAGGATGTATAGGTGTGTGAGTATATATGATGAGCGAGTACATGTATGAGTGACTGTATAGGACTGTTGGTGAATGAGTGGATGTGTATGTGGATCTTAGAATTACTGAATAGGTTGTTGAAACTGGTATTGGTATGTCCATTGTTTTGAACATTGTAGTTTCTATTTTTGAATGTGTGTATCAAAGGTTATATTAGGGGAAGAAGAGGTCTGCCACTCTATCACAAGGATGATGTCATCAGTGATGTCATTAGTGATGTCATTTGAGATGTCATCAGTGATGTCATGAGTGATGTCACTGACCATGTCATGAGTGATGTAATATGTGACGTCATCAGCAGTGCATTGCGGGCGCGCAAGTTATAGTTAGCTGAACTAATTATAACGGGGGAATTTCAATGGTTTTTTACGAGTGAAAAGTCCAGCTAACTATAACGCCCCTGAAACCTATGGTTTTTTCAGTGAATTTCTAAGGTTTTTTACATGCTAATTCCTAATTGTACCGTGCCTGAAACCTATGGTTTTTTCAGTGAATTTCAAAGGTTTTTTAAATGCTAATTTCTAACTATACCTACAGAGATAGGACATGTGAAGAAAGAAGAAAAAACGCACAGAAAGAAAAAAAAAGAAATGCAGAAAGAAGCAACAGAAGTCCTCAAAGACGAAGAAAAGTGCAGGAAGAAGGATAACGTGCAGAAAGAACAAACAGAAGAGCAGAAAGAAGCCTTGTTGCAAAATCATCCTGTACCCTCAACTTTTTCAGACGGATACTGGTGGTAACTGAGTCTGACTAACCAGTCCTAGAGCCAGTGCTATGTTAAAAGACACTCAGAATACAGTGAAAACACCTACATACACTAGGGAACACTATGCGTTGGGGTCCCCCTGTGATCAGCATGACCTCCTCTGTAAGCCCCTAGTATAAGTATATAATAGGGCAGGCGATTAAAACTACCTCTTAAAACGCGCCACAGGGCGTGTTTGCACACGTCACCTCAGGCCCCGTCCCCTCACTTCCCCACTGTGTAAACACGCCCTGTGGCCGTTTTAAGTTGGGAGATTAAGTCCCCTTGAATCCTGAGGGTCCCTAGGGTCCAACTAGACCACTAGGTTCCTCCAGTAAGCGCCACAGAGCTGCGTTGCAGAGGGATGTAAAAAGGGGCACGGCCTAGACCACCTCTCTGCAACGCAGCAGAGTGGTGCCTACTGGAAGCACCTGGTGGGCTAGTTGGCCCCCAGGGTCCCTCAGGATTGAAGGGTAATTGTTTCCCCAACTTAAAACGCGCCACAGGGCTTGTTTGCACACGTAAACTCAGGCCCCATCCCCTCCCTTCACCACTGTGTAAACACGCCCTGTGGCCTCTTTTTAGTTGGGAGATTAAGTTCATTTGAATCCTGAGGGTTCCTAGGGTCCAACTAGCCCACTAGGTACCTCCAGTGTGCGCGACAGAGCTGCGTTGCAGAGAGGTGAAAAAAGTGGCACGGCCTGGACCACCTCTCTGCAACGCAGCTCAGTGGCGCTTACTGGAAGCACCTGGTGGGCTAGTTAGACCCCAGGGGCCCTCAGGATTGCAGGGGAATTATTTCCCCAACTTAAAACGCGCCACAGGGCTTGTTTGCACACGTTAACTCAGGCCCCGTCCCCTCCCTTCACCACTGTGTAAACACGCCCTGTGGCTGTTTTTAGTTGGGAGATTAAGTTAATTTTAATCCTGAGGGTCCCTAGGGTCCAACTAGCCCACTAGGTACCTCCAGTATGCGCCACAGAGCTGCGTTGCAGAGAGGTGTAAAAAGTGGCACGGCCTGGACCACCTCTCTGCAACGCAGCTCAGTGGCGCTCACTGGAAGCACCTGGTGGGCTAGTTAACCCCCAGGGGCCCTCAGGATTGAAGGGGAATTTTTTCCCCAACATAAATCGCGCCATAGGGCCTGTTTGCACACGTCACTTCAGGCCCCGTCCCCTTCCTACCCCACTGTGTAAACATGCCCTGTGGCCGTTTTTTAAGTTGGGAGATTAAGTCCCCTTGAATCCTGAGGATCCCTAGGGGCAAAATAGCCCACTGGGTACGTCCAGTAAGCGCCATTGCAGAGAGGTGTAAAAAGGGGCATGGCCTGCACCACCTCTCTGCAACGCAGGGCAGTGGCACTTACTGGAAGCACCTGGTGGGCTAGTTGGCCCCCAGCGTCCCTCAGGATTGAAAGGGAATTATTTCCCCAACTTAAAACGCGCCATAGGGCGTGTTTGCACACGTCGCCTCAGGCCCCGTCCCCTCCCTTCACCACTGTGTAAACGCGCCCTGTGGCCATTTTAAGTTGAGAGATTAAGTTCCCTTGAATCCTAAGGGTCCCTAGGGTCAAACTAGCCCACTAGGTACCTCCAGTAAGCGCCACAGAGCTGCGTTGCATAGAGCCTCTTTCCCATCTGTTCTCTGTTGTCCATGTGCATGGTCCTGTCCCCTCCCTATTGCTTTCTATGGATTGTTGTGCTGCACTCCAGTCCTGCATGCCCTGTGTGGTGTATTGTGCTGCTGCAAACCCTGATGCCTGCCCTGTAGGGTCAGTTTGGTGCACCTCTCCATGTCCTTCCTGTCCTCTGTTATACGAGTCCATGTCCCTACCCCAATTCCTCCTGCCTACCATGATTCAATGTACCATACTTGCGAACATTTTGAACTTGGTAAGAGGGAGATTTTGAAAAAAAACTGGGGTATTGATTTTCCCCTTTGAGTTACATTGAAAAAGAGGAGATTGTAGACAGGAGACAGATCAAATAAAGCCCATTTGAGCTTAAAAACATTGGACGTTTCCTGGCTGAAACGGGTCTGTTGGCATGGATGGTTGTACTGCCACTGCCTCTTCCTTCTGCCCACAATGATCTATTATATTGCCACAGCCTCTCTTGCCAGTCCTGTATTGTTGGTTTGTTGCCCCTGTCCCCCTTTCCACTGCCCTCCATAGTCTATTGTGCTGCCACTGCCCTTCCTGCCTGCCCAGTGTGGTCAAATTGTTGCCTCTGCACTCTCCTACCTGCCTTCAATTTTCAGAGTCCGTGCCCCTGGCCTCTGCCTCTCAACAGTATCCCAATGAACAACTAGATTGCTAACATTCTATATTTATTACAAAAGTGTGGAACGCCTGACGTCATCTTGATGTAATCAAAACTATAGTACCTAGAGTATTTCCTTTAGAAATTACATATATGAGAGGGTCTTATTTGCATCAAAATTAGGTTAGTGCTCTAAAAAACTAAAATGAGGACATATTTTCTGAGTTTTCAAATAGCGACAAAGACCTTTTAAATTATTTGTAATCTTTATGTTTTTTTATCCAGTTGACCACTCGATTAAATGTTGCACTTAGGGGAGAGGATGTGGTGTTACTTCCAGATCTGCAGACTTTGCAACTGGGGAACCAGGTTGGAGTTTCTGCTTCAGCTCAACATTCTGTGATTGTGGTCAAATCACTTAATCTCCCCATGTCTACAACCAAAATGAATTTGATCTTGTGTGATGTAACCAATGCTCATGTAAAGCATTCCAATACCTGACAAGTCTGCACTATATAAAAATGCAAATATACACAAAATAAGTGTTTTGCACACTTCTGTCATTGGGCTACATGTGGGCTACATCTGGGTGATATTTGTGCTGCATTTAGGCTCTTTTGTGTCTGGTTGCCATATTGGGAGATTTATTTGTTATGAAGTTTCCTAATTTCCTCATTTACTGCAGTCTCCTCAGTAGGAAATGCTTTCAGTTTTTTACTTTGATTCCATCAAGAAGGTATTCAGCTATGTCACACATTTGCCATGAATTCTGAATGTTAGCACTCTAGTTGCTCATTAGATCACTGTAGTAAAGCTACTGCTCACCACGGAAGTCTGCTGCTGGTATTAAAATTACATGTTTCAGTCTGCATATCAGAATTTTTTTAATGAAATAGAAGAGGATTTGAGAAATCACTCAAAATGTGCCCTAATTTTTCTTTATTCAGCACTAATCATAATTTCTATTGCAAAATGAACCCCCTCATTGTGTTCCTTTTTAAATTAAATGTTTTAAGTGTTACCAGTTTATTCCAATCAAGATGGCTTTAGGTGTGCCATACTTTTGTCATAAGTAAGACAGTAAGCGCTCTAGTTGTTCTTAAGAACACTCTGGGACATTCTGTCATTAGGCTATACTTGGGCTACATCTGGGTGATATTTAGGCTACATTTGGGCTCTTTTGTCTCTGGTGGCCATCTTGGGAGATTTATTTGTTATGAAGTTTCCTAATTTCCTCATTTACTGCAGTCTCCTCAGTGGGAATACTTTCAGTTTTTTATTTTGGTTCCATCAAGAAGGCATTCAGATGTGTCACACATTTGCCATAAATTCTGAATGTTAGCACTCTAGTTGCTCATTAGATCACTGTAGTAAAACTACTGCTCACCAGGGAAGTCTGCCGCTGGTATTCAAAGTGCATGTTTCAGTCTGCATGTCAGAAGTTTTTTTATGACATAGAAGAGGATTTGAGAAGTCAAAATGTGCCCTAATTTTTCTTCCTGCAGCACTAATCATAATTTCTATGGCAAAATGAATCCCCTCATTGTGTTCCTTTGTAAATTAAATGTTTTAAGTGTTACCACTTCATTCCATTCAAGATGGCTTCAGGTGTGCCATACTTTTGTCAAAAGTAAGACTGTTAGCGCTCTAGTTGTTCGTTAGAACACTCTGGGACATTCTGTCATTGGGCTATACTTGGGCTACATCTGGGTGATATTTGGGCTACATTTGGGCTCTTTTGTCTCTGGCGGCCATTTTGGGAGACTTATTTGTTATAATGTTTCCTAATTTCCTCATTTACTACAGTCTCCTCAGTAGGAAATACTTTCAGTTTTTTACTTTGATTCCATCAAGAAGGCATTCAGATATGTCACAAATTTGCCATAAATTCAGAATGTTAGCACTCTAGTTGCTTATTAGATCACTGTAGTAAAGCTACTGCTCACCAGGGAAGTCTGCTGCTGGTATTGAAAGTGCATGTTTCAGTCTGCATGTCAGAATTTTTTAATGAAATAGAAGAGGATTTGAGAAGTCACTCAAAATGTGCCCTAATTTTCCTTACTGCAGCACTAATCATACTTTCTATGGCAAAATGAACCCCCTCATTCTGTTCCTTTTTAGATTAAATGTTTTAAGAATTACCACTTTATTCCAACCAAGATGGCTTCAGGTGTGCCATACGTTTGTCGTAAGTAGGACTGTTAGCGCTCTAGTTGTTCTTTAGAACACTCTGGGAAGCTGCAGTAGAACACAAAGGAATCAACTGACAGTCTCTGCCCTTGTTGGATGTACATGTTTTACTGAGAATGTCAGACTTCATTCTCACATGACTGAGAAAGATAATGTGAATTTACAGAAAATAGATCACCTTTCAAACCTCTGTGGGAAAAGCATGAGAAAATAGTTTTCTCTCAAACATGATTCATGATATCACAGCAGAGGCTTTTTCACATGGTAAAATCACCTTAGAACACACCACAATTCCTAAAATGAGTATGGTACCATCAACAAGCGATTTATAATGTAACTAAAGTCTTAAAACCTTCTATTAACTGCAATGCTTTTTAATGAGGTGCTATCATGTATATCGGTCCCAAGATGGCTGCCAACACTTCTTGGATGAAGTGCTGACAGCCAATCAGATCTCACGATGAGATGTGTGGTTAGGCTCCGCTCAGATATATATGTGAATTTACTTTTGATTTTCTCAGGAACTACTGAATGGATTTACACCATTTAAGCAAAAGGCACATGCCTGACCTGAGGACTATCTCTTTGCCAAATTTCAAGTAATTCTGTTCAGCCGTTCGGGCTGTACCTTCGACTAAAGGTCCTATAGGAAAATGCATGGGGAAAATGCGTTTTGGGACCCCCTTTTTTCTCAGCCCCCGCTTAATGAATCACCCCGAGACTTTCAGGGTAGGAGCTGAGCGGAGCGCCCCATTAGTTTTGAAAATTTCACGAAGATAAGTCAACCGGCGCAAAAGTTATTCAAAATAGAATTTTCAGATTTCCTATGGGAACTCGGTCCTAACTATAACTATCTACTGGCGACCGCCAGTAGATAATATATCTACACATACATATATATATATATAAATGCATATGCATAAATATGCATATATATATGTGCATATGTGTGCGTGTAGTGAGAGGTAGAGAGAGGTAGAGGTGCAGAGGTAGAGAGGTAGAGGTAGAGAGGCAGAGGGGTAGAGAAGTAGAGAGTAGTAGAGAGAGAGGTAGAGAGAGGTAGAGAGGTAGAGAGTAGAGGATAAGTAATAGAGAGTAGAGATTGAGTAGTAGAGCGTAGTAGAGAGTAGTAGAGAGAGTAGCAGAGAGTGAGTAGTAGAGTGTAGTAGAGTGAGTAGCGTGAGTAGTAGAGAGTAGTAGAGAGTGGGTAGTAGAGAGTGAGTAGTAGAGAGTACTAGAGAGTGAGTAGTAGAGTGAGTAGAAGAGAGTAGTAGAGAGTAGTAGAGAGTGAGTAGTAGAGGGTGAGTAGTAGAGAGTAGTAGATAGTGAGTCGTAGAGAGTGAGTAGCAGAGAGAGAGTAGTAGAGAGTTGTAGAGAGTGAGTAGTAGAGTGTGTAGTAGACAGTAGTAGAGAGAGAGTAGTAGAGAGTGAGTAGGAGAGAGTAGGAGAGAGTGAGTAGTAGAGAGTGAGTAGTAGAGTGAGTAGTAGAGTGAGTAGTAGAGAGTAGTAGAGAGTAGTAGAGAGAGTGTAGTAGAGCGTGAGCAGTAGAGAGTAGTGGAGAGTGAGTATTGGAGAGTGAGTAGTAGAGAGTGAGTAGTAGACAGCAGTAGAGAGTGAGTAGTAGAGAGTGAGTAGTAGAGAGTGAGTAGTAGAGAGTGAGTAGTAGAGAGAGTAGTAGAGAGTAGTAGAGTAGTAGAGAGTGAGTAGTAGAGTGAGTAGTAGAGAGTAGTAGAGAGTGAGTAGTGGAGAGTGAGTAGTAGAGAGTAGTAGAGAGCGAGTAGTAGAGAGTGAGTAGGAGAGAGTGAGTAGTAGAGAGTGAGTAGTAGAGAGAGTAGTAGAGAGTAGTAGAGTAGTAGAGAGTGAGTAGTAGAGTGAGTAGTAGAGAGTAGTAGAGAGTGAGTAGTGGAGAGTGAGTAGTAGAGAGTAGTAGAGAGCGAGTAGTAGAGAGTGAGTAGGAGAGAGTGAGTAGTAGAGAGTGAGTAGTAGAGAGTAGTGGAGAGTGAGTAGAAGAGAGAGAGTAGCAGAGAGTGAGTAGTAGAGAGTAGTAGAGCAGTAGAGAGTGGTAGTAGAGAGTGAGTAGTAGAGAGAGTAGTAGAGAGTGAGTAGTAGAGAGCAAGTAGTAGAGAGTGAGTAGTGGAGAGTGAGTAGTAGAGAGCATTAGAGAGCGAGTAGTAGAGAGTGAGTAGTAGATAGTGAGTAGTAGAGAGAGAGTAGTAGAGAGAGAGTAGTAGAGAGTGAGTAGTAGAGAGAGTAGTAGAGAGAGAGTAGTAGAGAGAGAGTAGTAGAGAGTGAGTAGCAGAGTAGTAGAGAGTGAGTGGTAGAGAGTAGTAGAGAGTAGTTGCCATAGAAATTATGATTAGTGCTGCAGAAAGAAAAATTAGGGCACATTTTGACTTCTCAAATCCTCTTCTATTTCATTAAAAAATTCTGACATGCAGACTGAAACATGCACTTTGAATTCCAGCAGCAGACTTCCCTGGTGAGCAGTAGCTTTACTACAGTGATCTAATGAGCAACTAGAGTGGTAACATTCAGAATTTATGGCAAATGTGTGACACAAGTGAATGCCTTCTTCATGGAACCAAAGTAAACAAGCATTGAAAATGCAATAGGTCTCACCCTCGTTTAAGTTAAAGCAATTCTGTTTGTAATTAGGTGGCTTTTTAGCTTTGCTTTTATTAGTGTTTTTCATACTTTCATGTACATAACATGCATATGTATGCATATATGTATATGTATGCATGCATTTATATTTGTATTTATATAGATATGTAGATATATATATGTTTATATATTGCATACAAAGTTTGTTTCGTAAACCTGCTGATGGGAACACGTTACTTCACGCATCAAGTTTCCATCTGGATAACCTAGTTAGGAGTATCCCCTATGGGGAATGCCTTAGAGCAATGAGGAACTGTAGCACTAAGAAAGATTTGGAGGTAGAAGTAGAGTGCCTTAAAGGAAGATTCTCCATGAGAGGATATTCGCAAGAGTGCATTCAGGAAGCGATAAGGAAGGCAACCCAGAAATCTAGGGAAGAAATACTTTTTAACCCTAGTAAAAATAAAAATAAAAAGAAGGAGAATTCCCAATGCAGGATGATTACCACATTTAATAACCAACAGAATGATTTGAGACACATCCTGCAAAAGCACTGGCACATCATTCGTAATGATCCAATTTTGAAAAACTTTGTGCAAAGGAGGCCCCTCAGAAAAGCTCGTTCCCTCAAGCAGGCTCTAGTTAGCAATATGTTAACCACTAAAACTCAGGCAACAACGAGTAAATCATGGTTAGTCAGAAAAGACGGGTTCTTAAAGTGCACAAAATGTTAGGCCTGTACCTTTGGGAAGAACACCAACAGTTACATCCCAGGTTTTACGAAGAAAGAACAGAAAATAAAAGGTCAATTTTCCTGTAAAACAGAGTTTGCTGTATATGTGCTTCAGTGCCCTTGTGGCCTGAAGTACGTAGGCAGCACTATTCTTCAAGTTCACAAGCGAGTGTTGCAGCACATACGAGCAATTAAGAACGCGGATAAAGCTTATCCCGTTGCTCGACATTTCGAGAGATGCCATAATAAAGATGCAAAAGGGCTGTCATAATATGTGATCGATGCTGTACCAGTGAACATCAGGGGAGGTGATCGCCAGAAAGTATTACGCAGGCTAGAATCTAGCTACATTATCAAACTTAATACTAAGACCCCTATGGGTTTGAACATGGAAGAAGATCTCCATACATACCTGTAAATATCCTATAGATCCTGTTATCTTTTTAATTGTTTTATTTCACATACACTATAAACAAGAGGGTGATAAAGACAGCTAATTGGTTTTATAAATACCAGTTCCTTGCAAACACTTAAAGTTACACCAACTATGGAATTGAATAACAGCCCACTGGGGCCATATCAAACACCTTCAATATGTGAGGTTGTTGGGCAGCAAAACAATGGTATCTGGTGTTTATAATTTAAGTAACACCGGTCATTTGGTCATGTGACCGTTCAATGTTGGCAGTGCATGTTTTATGAGGGCATTTCGGCCCTCTAGGGCAGTAAATGGCTTATCACAATTTGAAATAGATCTATTATGATTTTTATGAATAAGCTGTGTTGCTCGATCATGGCTGAAAAAATCAAGTTGTAAAAATTAAAAAATTAAGCAATTTAGTAATTTAATATTCATCAGTTTTGGTGTATCAATGTCGAAATACGTATTGCACTTGCATTTGTATTGTGAATAATTAATTTAACTATTGTACAAGGCACGGCACTGGCTTGGTTAAAATGATGAATTCTGAGTTAAAACTACAAGTCTGTCTTCACCCTTTATGTTTTGTAGTCCTCACATGACACGGCAACATTTTCAGTTAAATTGATGGTAAAAACTTTATTGAAATGTTAGTGAGCAAGCCTGCTGGGCAGGCGAAACGCGTCTGACATTACCAGCTGACAATAAATCAGATTAACTGAACAACACGGTGCCGACTCTCCTTGTTGGGATTTTGTGGCATATTTGGACCGAGTTTCGGAGGTCTGTAACGCCGACGCGCCCTTTGTTCTGGAGGTGGTGGGTTTACCGAAGCACTAGTGGAGTTTATATATATATATATATCTATATATATATATTATCTACTGGCGGTCGCCAGTAGATAGTTATAGTTAGGACCCTGTTTCCATAGGAAATCTGCAACATTCTATTTGGAATAACTTTGGCGCCGGTCGACGAATCCTCGCGAAATTTTCAAAACTAATGGGGCGCTATGCTCCGCTCCTACCCTGAAAGTCTCGGGGTGATTCGTCAAGTGGGGGCTGAGAAAAAAGGGGGGTCCCAAAACGCATTTTCCCCATGCATTTTTCCATAGGACCTTTAGACACAGCTACAGCCCGACCGGCTGAACAGAATCACTTGAAATTTGGCAGAGAGGTAGTCCGCAGGTCAAGGAAGTGCCTTTTGTAGGTCTGGTGTAAATCTGTTCAGTAGTTTCAGAGAAAATAGCATTTAAATCAATATATATATCTGTAAGCGCGCTCCGTAAGCTTACCGTACGCGTACGGTGACGTGCGCGAGCGCGATTCTGATTGGTTGTTAGATCAAAGTAAACATTCGAATCGGTCGAAACCAGGAAGTATCGGCCGCCATTTTCTGTCTCTCGCACTGAAAAACAAAGGTTGATAACATGAAAAGGGGGCAACGAAGGGAGTTGCAGACCCCCTAGCGTTCGTCAGGGGGTTCACAAAGGACCAAAAAGTATGAAAAATAAATTTAATAATTTAAAAAAAAAAACGCGGAGTGCGCTTACGGTAAGCTTACCGTACGCGTACGGTAAAAAAAAAGAAAAATTAACAATCACATTTAATATATAAATCTAAGGACCCCCAAGGGAGAAAAAAACAATTGATATTTTGTAAAAAATGGCGTGGCGTGCACGGTACGAAATGCGCAAGGTGGGCACTCGGTGCGCGAAGCGCACCGAGTGCCCACAGCGCGCGCACGGTGCGCGAAGCGCCCCGTGCGCGCAAAAATGAACAATAAATAGATAACTTAGCATTTAAAAAAACGTACAAATTCACTGAAAAAACCATAGGTTTCACACACGTTATAGTTAGGAATTAGCATTTAAAAAACCTTGCAAATTCACTTAAAAAACCATAGGTTTCACACAAGTTATAGTTAGCTGTACATTTCACTCGTAAAAAACCAATGAAATTCCACGTTATAGTTAGATCAGGTAACTATAACTTGCGCGACCGCAATCCACTGCTGATGACGTCACATATTACATCACTCATGACATGGTCAGTGACATCACTCATCACATCAATGATGACATCTCAAATGACACATTGTGCATTGCGGTCGCGCAAGTTATAGTTACCTGATCTAACTATAACGTGGAATTTCATTGGTCTTTTACGAGTGAAATGTACAGCTAACTATAACTTGTGTGAAACCTATGGTTTTTTAAGTGAATTTTATATATATATATATATATATATATATATATATATATATATATATATATATATATATATATATATATATATATATTATCTACTGGCGGTCGCCAGTAGATAGTTATAGTTAGGACCGTGTTTCCATAGGAAATCCGCAACATTCTATTTTGAATAACTTTGGCGCCTATTGACGAATCCTGGTGAAATTTTCAAAATAGGTGGGGCGTTCCGCTCCGCTCCTACCCTGAAAGTCTTGGGGGCATTTGTCAAGCGGGGGCTGAGAAAAAGGGGGGGTCCCAAAACATGGTTTCCCCATGCATTCTTCCATAGGACCTTTAGTCCAAGCTACAGCCCGAACGGCTGCACAGAATTACTTGAAATTCGGCAGAGAGGTAGTCCTCAGGTCAGGGATGTGCCTTTTGTAGGTCTGGTGTAAATGTGTTCAGTATTTGCTGAGAAAATAGCATTTAAATCAATATATATCTATAAGCGCGCTCCGAGCGCGTACGGTAAGCTTACCGTACGCGCACGGTGCCGTGCGCGAGCTTAATTCTGATTGGTGGTTACATGACTGTAAACATTCAAATCGGTCGAAATCAGGAAGTGTCGGTCGCCATTTTGTGTGTCTCACACTGATAAACAAAGGTGGAGAACGTGAAAAGGGGGCAACGAAGAGAGTTGCAGACCCCCTAGCGTTTGTCAGGGGGTCCAAAAATCGCGGGGTGCGCATACGGTAAGCTTACCGTACGCGTACGGCAGAAAAAAAACAATACAAAAAATAGAAGTAAAAATCAAATTTAAGTGTTTAGATATTAGGGGGCTCTAAAAAGAGCCGTTGTGTTTATGAAGTGTTTTTGTGTGGTACCTACAAGTAAGTACCGATGCAGAGTCTAAAGTTCAAGAGGAAGACTCTGTTGCCTTCAACAGTGAAATGTACACCGTCTCCTCTATAAATGCCTTGCATGTTGTAACGCAAGTTGTTGTGGTATATAGAACACATACCATAGTCTCTGAGGAAAGCAGAAATAGATTTGTTGACGTGCTTTCTTGCTTTGTCAATCTGCGGACAAAATTTGTTGGACCAGTTCCACTTTTGCCTTTGGCATATGTTAGAATATACAAAGGCAGATTGAGGAAAAAGCGACATCAATTGCACAAAGGTGTCCTTAATAAGCATTTCCAGACCTGCCCCAGTTAAAGTGCCTAGGTCATTTCCACCACAGTGCACAATAATAAGGTTAGGCTGTGGGAGATGTAGAAAGGTTTTCACCAAAGGCATTAATTGGTGCCACTTTAACCCTCTCTGACCAATCCATTTAATGTCTACATTTGGCAAAGCAAGGTCTCTCAACATACATCTTTTTTCTGCATACTTTTCACTCCAGAAGACATAGCTGTGACCTACAATCCACACTGTGAACATCTTTCAAGGAGATCTGGATGCACTCAGGAGGTGTTTTTCAGTAGAATGGCAACATGAAATGAAAGACAGTTGTAAAATGGAGGCATACATATTTTTTTTAAATAAAAAGAACTCATTGGCTGATTCAAATCATTTTACAGTTAAAACTAGGCTGTATGTGTACATTTTTAGAAGCATGTTTTGTATTGGTTCAGAAACTTGTGTTCCCACAGAAGATTAATTTGGATTTGCTGTTAGGTTTGACAGGTGAAGCACTCTTGCTCTTTGGATTCGAAACATTGTGTGCTGAACTTCTGACCTCTCTGCTCACACCAGTGTTCCATGAGCTGTTGCTATGGTAGCAGGCAGAAGTCAAGTTGGGGGAAGGGTTCATTTGGAAAAGGGTTGAAAGTTTTCAACCATTAGAAATGTGTGATTTCATTTGAAAAAATGTGGGAAGCACTGAGATTTGTAATTAACATGTATATGTGTGAAAAAAGAGAGGGAAACATTGCCATTTACTGTATTTATCACACATTTAGTTTCATGATCCCTTTTTTTCACTTCTCCTCTCTCTGCTTTTCTCATTTCCGTTGTACTCCCTCAAGGACCTTGTCGGGTAAAAAAAAAAATTCTACTTTAAAAAAAAAAAAAAAAAAAAAATGCGCGCACGGTAAAAAAAATAAATAAATAATTACATTTTTTAAAAAAAAGTTGTGAGGTAAGGTTGGCTCTTAAAAGAGCCGTTGTGTTAATACAGGGACAGAGGAAAGAAAGAATGGGAATATTAACAAGGACCACAGATCTGCTGGTCTATCTTATTGTTTATTAGGGAAACACTGCTCTCCCCATGAACAATTAGACCATAACATCTGGTGCACCTCATTTGTACCCTCTGAAATCGAGGGTTCGTTTCCAGAGGAGCAGAAGAGGGTGATGCTCCCACCGCAGAGGAAGGGCTCGGCTGAGCTGCCGAAGATGTACTCGGCTGAGCTTCAACGGGTGTGCTCGGGTGACTTTCTGAAGGGTTTGCTTCAGAATGTCGAGCAAAAGTCCTGGGATGTACATCCCTAATGTGTCTCAGCATAGTGTGATTACCAAACGAATACTTCTTCCTTGGGTTACCTCTAGATAAGACACGCTCACAAAGTGAGCAGGTGACTAATGGAGCATTTACCTTTTTCTGCCCCTCTGGAAAAGTAAAATACTCCCAAACAAAAGAATTCTTTTGTTTCCTCCTTCTCTGTCTGATGATGCTGCTGCCCTGCTCACTCTCAGAAGAGGTCTGCTGCTCTGCCATTGTATCCCAAAGACAATTCAGCTCCTTCTCCTAGAGAATCACAAGCAGTAATGAGGGGAATGGGTGTGGTGTAGGAAGATTCTGGAACTGAAAGTAGTTTAAACAAATCAAAAGTGTTGTTTCTTGATCACATGACCAACCGTACGCGCACGTTAAGCTTACCGAGCGCGTACGGTAAAAGTACGCATGCGCGTACGAAAGACATGCGCACGCGCGCATGCACATTACAGGCACGCTCGTACACTTCTGTGTAACGTGCGCGCGCGCGCGCGTGCGCGTGTAAAGCATGCGCTTACGCGTCGCGTAGGAAGTACGGACGCCTACGCAAATTGCGTAAGCATGCGCAAACAGAGTAGAAATATTACGTACGCTCACCGTACATAAAGCGAAGCGTGCGCTTACGGTAAGCTTACCGTACGCGCACGGTAAAAAATTTTTTACAAATAAAAATAATAAAAGGTTTGTTGAAGATATTAACTATGTTATACAACTATATCTAACCATTTATTTAAAAAAGGTGAATCTTTATAAATTGAAGAATGAATTAAAACCATGAATATATACATAGGTAGAATAGTGTTTAAAGGAAAAAAGAAAAAGAAAAAGAATGATGTAAAAAAACAAAGAAATTCAATGAAAAAACCATAGGTTTCACACACATTATAGTTAGGAATTAGAATTTAAAAAAAAATGCAAAAACACAAAAAAAACATAAGTTTCACACACGTTATATTTAGAAATTAGCTTTTAAAAAACCTTGCAAATTCACTGAAAAAACCATAGGTTTCACACACGTTATAGTTAGGAATTAGCATTTAAAAAACCTTGCAAATTCAATGAAAAAACCATAGGTTTCACACATGTTATAGTTAGCTGGACATTTCGCTCGTAAAAAACCAATGAAATTCCCCCGTTATAGTTAGTTCAGCTAACTATAACTCGCGCACCCGCAATCCACTGCTGATGACGTCACATATTACATCACTCATGACATGGTCAGTGACATCACTCATGACATCACTGATGACATCTAAAATGACATCACTGATGACATCACTGATGACGTCAACAATGTGATAAATTACAACATCTTTTCACACCTTTATAAAACCTTTGCTATACCAACTCATAATTACAGAGTTCCATTCTCATATCCATAAATAATGCAATACCAATAACTGCATACCCACATATTAACTTTTAGGTCTTCATACACCTCCACACACTCACATGTAAAGTCACTCATAGTTACAGTCACTCCATAAAAAAGTATCATATGAATTTATACACACACCTATATAGACACTAACACACTACCAATCATCCATAGAGGTACTCTCACACCTAGTCATTCATACAAATAATCACACTGCCATTTA
This sequence comes from Triturus cristatus, assembly GCF_964204655.1. Taxonomy (NCBI): domain Eukaryota; kingdom Metazoa; phylum Chordata; class Amphibia; order Caudata; family Salamandridae; genus Triturus; species Triturus cristatus. The sequence goes on from NC_140584.1 coordinate 391,662,829, forward strand.
CTCACCTATGCAGTTATACACACTCAAGTTCCCTTGCTCACAAAAATAGTATCACATTTTTATGCTCTATTAGAATCATTGACAAAAGCACACACTCATCCATACAGTCACTGTCACAATCACACATTCTCACATCTAGCCACTTATATACTCTTAAACACATATATACTGCCATTCACATATGTAGTTAGTCACAAATGTACCACTGAGATATACATTCAATCCCTAACACACCCATACATACACTCGCTCAACCGTACAGTCCATCACAGATGCACTCTTAAAACCATGCACCCATAGAATCACCCACCCACACATCTATGCACAGAGTCACACACAGCCTACCCACACTAACACTCAGGCACCCATACAGATACTCAGACAACCAATCGATAACCCATATAGACACTCATATAGCTATTCACAAAACCATGCAGCCACTTATACACCAACAGACAGAAACATACAGACATTCACACAGATTAGTCACTAGTCTGCAGTAAGATACATTTAATGACTCACTTATAGAGTCAGTTACGCACCAAAGAAACTCATCCATTTACACACTAGTACACCCACTCATTCTTCAACAGGCCTTTCCATATATATATTAAACATATTAAAATTGTTAAGAAACACAGACTCAATGGATGACGTCATCAGTGATGTCATCAGTGATGTCATTTTAGATGTCATCAGTGATGTCATGAGTGATGTCACTGACCATGTCATGAGTGATGTAATATGTGACGTCATCAGCAGTGGATTGCGGGTGCGCGAGTTATAGTTAGCTGAACTAACTATAACGGGGGAATTTCATTGGTTTTTTACGAGCGAAATGTCCAGCTAACTATAACATGTGTGAAACCTATGGTTTTTTCATTGAATATATATATATATACATACATATATATAAATGCATTGCAAATATATGCATATATATATATGTGTGCATGTAGAGAGAGGTAGAGGTGTAGAGGTAGAGGTAGAGAGGTAGAGAGGTAGAGGTAGAGAGGTAGAGAGGTTGAGAGTAGTAGAGAGAGAGGTAGAGAGAGGTAAAGAGGTAGAGAGTAGAAGATGAGTAATAGAGAGTAGAGAGTAGAGTGTTAGTAGTAGAGAGTAGTAGCGGGTAGTAGAGATATTAGCAGAGAGTGAGTAGTAGAGAGTAGCAGAGTGAGTAGAGTGAGTAGTAGAGAGTGAGTGGTATAGAGTGAGTAGTAGATAGTAGCAGAGAGTGAGTAGTAGAAAGTAGTAGAGAGTGGGTATTGGAGAGTGAATAGTAGAGAGTAGAAGAGACTGAGTAGTAGAGTGAGTAGTAGAGAGTAGTAGAGAGTGAGTAGTAGAGAGTAGTAGAGAGAGAGTAGTAGAGAGTGAGAAGTAGAGAGTAGTAGAGAGTGAGTAGTAGAGAGTGAGTAGTAAAGTGAGTAGTAGAGAGTGAGTAGGAGTGAGTAGTAGAGTGGGTAGTAGAGAGTAGTAGATAGAGTGTAGTGGAGAGTGAGTAGTAGAGAGCAGTAGAGAGCGAGTAGGAGAGAGTGAGTAGGAGAAAGTGAGTAGTAGAGTAGTAGAGAGTGAGTGTTATAGAGAAGTAGAGAGTAGTAGAGTGAGTAGTAGAGAGTAAAAGAGAGTGAGTGGTAGAGGGAGTAGTAGAGTAGTAGAGAGTGAGTAGTAGAGAGTGAGTAGTAGAGAGAGTACTAGAGAGTAGTAGAGTAGTAGAGAGTGAGTAGTAGATAGTGATTAGTAGAGAGTAGTAGAGAGTGAGTAGTGGAGAGTAAGTAGTAGAGAGTAGTAGAGAGCGAGTAGTAGAGAGTGAGTAGTAGAGAGTGAGTAGTAGAGAGTGAGTAGTAGAGAGAGAGTAGTAGAGAGTGAGTAGTACAGTAGTAGAGTGAGTAGTAAAGAGTGAGTAGTAGAGAGAGAGTAGTAGAGAGTAGTAGAGAGTGAGTGGTAGAGAGTAGTAGAGTGAGTAGTAGAGAGTAGTAGAGAGTGAGTAGTAGAGAGTAGTAGTAGAGAGTAGTAGAGAGTAGTAGAGAGTGAGTAGTAGAGAGTGAGTAGTAAAGAGAGTAGTAGAGAGGAGTAGAGAGTGAGTAGTAGAGAGTAGTAGAGAGTGAGTAGTAGAGAGTAGTAGAGAGTGAGTAGTAGAGAGTGAGTAGTAGAGGGTGAGTAGTAGAGGGTGAGTAGTAGAGAGTGAGTAGTAGAGAGAGAGTAGTAGACTAGTAGAGAGTGAGTAGTAGAGAGTAGTAGAGAGTGAGTAGTAGAGAGTGAGTGGTAGAGAGAGAGTAGTAGAAAGTAGTAGAGGGTGAGTAGTAGAGTAGTAGAGAGTAGTCAGTCAGTGTCAGTCTGTGTCAGTCAGGGTCAGTCAGTCAGTGTCAGTCTGTCAGTCAGTGTCAGTCTGTCAGTCAGTGTCAGTCAGTCAATCAGTGTCAGTCAATCAGTGTCAGTCAGTCAATGTCAGTCAATCAGTGTCAGTCAGAGTCAGTCAGTCAGTGTCAGTCAAGTCACTCAGTGTCAGTCAATCAGTGTCAGTCAGTGTCAGTGTCAGTGTCAGTCAATCAGTGTCAGTCAGTGTCAGTCAGTCAGTGTCAGCTAGAGCAGCTCTGCTGACCTGGTTCTCTGGCTCTAACGCAGCTCTGCTGACCTCGTTCTCTCCCTCTAAAGCAGCTTTGCTAACCTGGTTTCTCTGGCTCTACAACATGTCTGCTGACCTCGTTCTAAGGCTCTAGAGCTGCTCTGCTGACCTAGTTGATAGGCTACAGAGCAGCTCTGCTGATCTGGTTCTCTGGCTCTACAACAGCTCTGCTGACCTGGTTCTCTGGCTCTAAAGCAGCTCTGCTGACCCAGTTATATGGCTCTAAAGCAGTTATGCTGACATGGTTCTCTGGCTCTAGAGCAGCTCTGCTGACCTGGTTGTCTCCCTCTCGAGCAGCTCTGCTGACCTGGTTCTCTCCCTCTAAAGCAGCTCTACTGAGCTGGGTTCTCTGGCTCTACAGCAACTCTGCTGACCTGGTTCTCTGGCTCTAGAGCAGCTCTGCTGACCTGGTTCTCTGGCTCTAAAGCAGCTCTGCTGACCTGGTTCTATGGCTCTAAAGCAGCTCTGCTGACTTGGTTCTCTGACACTAGAGCAGCTCTGCTGACCTGGTTCTCTGGCTCTAAAGCAGCTCTGCTGACCTGGTTCTCTGGCTCTAAAGCAGCTCTGCGGGCCTGGTTCTCTCCCTCTAAAGCAGATCTGCTGACCTGGTTTCTCTGACTCTACAGCAGCTCTGCTGACCAGGTGCTCTCCCTCTAAATCAGCTCTGCTGACCTGGTTCTCTGCCTCTAGAGCAGCTCTGCTGACCTGGTTCTCTGGCTCTAAAGCAGCTCTGCTGACCTGGTTCTATGGCTCTAAAGCAGCTCTGCTGACTTGGTTCTCTGACACTAGAGCAGCTCTGCTGACCTGGTTCTCTGGCTCTAAAGCAGCTCTGCTGACCTGGTTCTCTGGCTCTAAAGCAGCTCTGCGGGCCTGGTTCTCTCCCTCTAAAGCAGATCTGCTGACCTGGTTTCTCTGACTCTACAGCAGCTCTGCTGACCAGGTTCTCTCCCTCTAAATCAGCTCTGCTGACCTGGTTCTCTGCCTCTAGAGCAGCTCTGCTGACCTGGTTCTCTGGCTCTAAAGCAGCTCTGCTGACCTGGTTCTCTGGCTCTAGAGCAGCTCTGCTGACCTGGTTCTCTGGCTCTATAGCAGCTCTGCTGACCTGGTTCTCTCCCTCTCAAGAGCTCTGCTGACCTGGTTCTCTGGCTCTAAAGCAGCTCTGCTGACCTGGTTCTCTGGCTCTAGAGCAGCTCTGCTGACCTGGTTCTCTGGCTCTAAAGCAGCTCTGCTGACCTGGTTTTCTCCCTCTAAAGCAGCTCTGCTGACCTGGTTTCTTTGGCTCTAGAGCAGCTCTGCTGACCTGGTTCTCTGGCTCTAAAGCAGCTCTGTTGACCTGGTTCTCTGCGTCTAGAGCAGCTCTGCTGACCTGGTTCTCTCCCTCTAAAGCAGCTCTGCTGACATGGTTCTCTGGCTCTAGAGCAGCTCTGCTGACCTGGTTCTTTGGCTCTAAAGCAGCTCTGCTGACCTGGTTCTCTCCCTCTAAAGGGCTCTGCTGACCTTGTTCTCTGGCTCTAAAGCCATTCTGCTGACCTGGTTCTCTGGCTCTGGAGCAGCTCTGCTGACCTGGTTCTCTGGCTCTAAAGCAGTTCTGCTGACCTGGGTCTCTGGCTCTACAGCAGATCTGCTTACCTGGTTCTTGGCCTCTAGAGCAGCTCTGCTGACCTGGGTCTCTGGTTCTAGAGCAGCTCTGCTGACCTGGGTCTCTTGTTCTAGAGCAGCTCTGCTGACTTGCTTCTTAGGCTCTAGAGCAGCTCTGCTGACCTGGTTCTCTGGCTCTGCAACGGCGCTGCTGACCTGGTTTTTCTGACTCTACAGCTGCTCTGCTGACCTGGTTCGCTGCGCTCATGATGCATGCACCCGACTTCGCGAAAATATATTTAAAAATAATGTAAGTTTATTATAAGTACAAATATATTATTTTTATGAATATCTTAGATAATCTCTTGCCCTAATATGTATATTGAAGACACATACATATCATTTTGGAACATAAATATTTTTTGCAGAAGTCGTGCACCAAGTGCCCCAGCATGTATATGACGTCACGCGGGACCCGCCACCGCGCAAGAGTAGTAGAGTAGTAGAGAGTGATTAGTAGAGTGAGTAGTAGAGAGCGAGTAGTAGAGAGTGAGTAGTGGAGAGTGAGTAGTAGAAAGTAGTAGAGAGCGAGTAGTAGAGAGTGAGTAGGAGAGAGTGAGTAGTAGAGAGTGAGTAGTAGAGAGAGTAGTAGAGAGTGATTAGTAGAGAGTCGTAGAGTGAGTAGTAGAGAGTGAGTAGTAGAGAGAGTGTAGTAGAGAGTAGTAGAGAGTGAGTAGTAGAGTAGTAGCGAGTGAGTGGTAGAGAGTAGTAGAGAGTAGTAGAGTGAGTAGTAGAGTGAGTAGTAGAGAGAGTGTAGTAGTGCTCCGGCCCATTTTAGTACCTGGCAATTATCTACTAGAACCCACTCTGGTCGGATGGAACTTTTTACTTGCCCAATAGTGTGGAGGGAATAAACACAATTAACAGAAAATGCAGTCTGCAATTTATCATAATCAAGGACTCGAGACTTAATCTCTTGGCTCTCTGGCTTTTATTATCAGCATAAAGATTTGAAGATACAAAGTCCTCAATACGAGGCACAACAAGTACATAGGCACTAACACAAATGCTACTCTACGAAGAATCCGCATACGGCTAAAAATAACTAAAAGCACAATCTCTAAAAGCATGAGGTAGAAAACTACCAAGCCAATGTCGATATTAGGGACACTGGACCATACCATCTCTGCCCCTACTCTGTACTAGATGACATCCCTACTTAGCAATCCCTTGAGACCCTCAATCGAGTAAAAGGTGTCAGAGTGAAACTTCCTAAGAAGTCTTCACTTAGAGAGCTTGTTCTAAGTTGCCCCCTCTAGCTCTTCGCCTCTGCTCTGGGCTGCTCTGATCTGCCTCCACCCCCGGGGCGCTTTCCCTAATACAGAACCCCAAGTCTCAGAACACGCCCTTTGCACCTCCTCTTCTGCGGGGTCGTCTTTCAGTAATTTTCCACAGAGCGCTGTCCAGTTCCATCGTCCATCGCTTGGCCTTGAGTCCCAGACGCCATCCGCACTAGGAGTTACGGTTGGCACATTCCAATGCACTCCCATGTCTGGCTTTTACTACATAAGTCAATTCATGAACAAAGAGCTTCTCTACTAACGAGCAACTGTCCTTGCACCTGGGGTGAGATCATGCAAGGCAGACATACTTCGCATCTTTTAACTATGCAATTTACTACAGCCTAAAACCTCTACTGGAATAAATCCCTTTTGGCCTATTGCCCTTGGCTAACATAAGAAAATACCAGGCCTTTCGCCTCAACGATATATGCGAATTCTGGCCACTACTTCGGTTACACAAGCATGTCTAAATCACAGTATTGACATTTACGTCTTTCTTTCATGTGTGGTCAAACTAAACAGTCTACAGACACGAATTCTAAACTACACGTTTTTAACATCACATTGTGTTCAAATAAACTAACTCTATGCATTTCTCTAATACCTTCACAATATGCTTATACATAGCTAACACTTCTATTGAAATCGATATAGGTTATACAATTCTTAATACATTGCACACAAAATACCTGAGTACGCATTTGATTATATGCGGGTGTCGACTAACAGTGAATATAACGCACCCCTACGATTTTCAACCTTTTAAGCGCTACATCAGTTCCCCCCTTTGATGACATCTGTCATCACACCATTACAATCTTCCTTTCTTTAGAACTGATTTAAACCGCACTGGTCATAACTCTACCATGTCGAACTCCCTCCATTCTCTTAAGACTCTCATATTGCTGCTCCTGAAACTTCGCCATTCTTTTCTCGTTTGCTCTAAGAGCTCTTTCAACTTTGCCTCCTTGATACCACTTCCACGCTTTCACGCATCCCCACAAACCAATCACACAAACCGCAGCAATGACAATTGGCTTCAACACTGATCCAAGAAATCCTCTTCCCAAATTCGCAAACCACGTTCCCACTCTTCCAAATCCTTGTCCAATCTTTTCCCACACATTCTCCTCCGTCAAATCCATAATCTCCTTGTGAATAGTTGTGATGTTATCTATGTACTTCCCTATCTCCTTGGTGTTGTCTGGAATATATGTGCAGCATTCTTGAACCTTCAATTATTTGCAGACTCCGCCTTCCTTGGCTAATAACACGTCTAACGCAAGGCGATTCTGCATAACCATATTCCGTATCGACAACATCTCTCCAGCCACCAACAACAAAGACCTCGCCGTATTCATAGACAGCTCATCAACTACAGTCGCCAACCTCCTGATCTTCACGTCATTCAACACCACACCCATACTAGGTATCATTGCTCCATATATATCTCCAATCACTGCACCTGTATTCACAGCTCGGCGTCTTCTAGAATGTTGTCTCGTCTCTAACAACTCCAAGTCCTCTGTGTGATAAATCTTCGGGAATATGATAGCCAGATAGTATATGCCATACCAATTTGCAGGTAGTCTAACGTAAGCATTCTTCCCACATACATAATACACTGTCGGAATTACTTGTACCGGACCTTGCATAAAGTCCTTAACAGAAGCCTCCAGGGTGAAGGTCTGAGAACAGGTGCTATGTCCTACTGCGACCTTCTCCGTAGCGGATTGAGGCCGTCCAATACACAAATTCCCCTTCTGTACTTCATCTAACGCTATTGGTCCATAGCTTCCCTTAGACTTGTGAGCTTTCTCCTCCTCAGTCCAATCTACTGGACTATCTCCGGTGTCTCGTGTCTGGGTCAACTTTCTATACCTGTCTTCTACTTGATCAATTAATTTCTTCTCCGTCTCAGATAACGCACATGTCAGGTTATACCTGTGAGCATGCGCAGTATCCAACTTCACAGTCGGTCTAAAATACTTCAGGAGTCTGTCCTCTTTCTTATAATAGTCATATTTATTCAAATGCTTGATTGCTGGAACCTCAGGAAGTACCGTGTCAAAATTTGAAAAGAAATACTCGAACTGCCTCCTGTCATAAAATAAACTGAGCAATAAACTACAAGAAATCCCATACGTCAATGGGAGATGGTGATACTTGATACCCTCATCCACTGAAGCAGGCAACCTCATACACACATAACAATCTTTCACATCCATCGCATCAACATATTCATACAACAACTTTGCATAAGCATTAAGCTTAAAATCACCCTTCGACAAATCCATGTGGAGTCTGCGATCCTCACTTAACTTTGAGGTTCCCTGTTCCCTGATACTAACGCCTCTCTGCTCTGGGATAATAGGTGTGGGTGCTTCCTGAACCTTCCCCTCCTGCCTGTGAGCCACCATGTACAAACTTATCACTACTGCAAATATAGTGACTATCACAACTCCTATCAATGTGCCTATTATCAATTTAGCCCTACGATGTGTGTTTGCAGGATCTGCCATCTTCGGAATATACTCAATGTCCAGTACAGTCTCTGAAATGGTAAGTCTCTTTCTCATTAATGTCTCTTCCGTGAACTTAGGCAAACTCTCCCTAACTTTTCTTCGTTCTATAACGGAAAAATCCCTAATTTTGTTCTTCTTCCGCTCGGATCTAGGTTATCTTCTTCCCTGCTTGCAACCTTCTCAAATCAGTCCAACATAACTGCTGGTCCCAACAGTTCCAGGACTCCCCTGCAATATTTCGAGCTTAAGGATAATCAGTTCTTGTGGATCTGGCACAGCTGTGAACGCCGGGAACTCTAAATTGTCCAAGATCATACCTCGAATGACACTCAGGAATGGTGGACTCGGAATGTGGATAGTCAGAATTCCTTCGATCTCCAGTCCCGGAACTTTCAGCAACACTTCCACTCTCTGGAGCGGGACACTGTTGACCAATGTCATCGACCTCAATCTTCCCGTGCTCGGTAACCCTGGCATCAGTCACTGGATATGCCCACTCTGGTGAAGCGTACTTCCGACTTGGCACTCTAGTTCTCTTTGACCTTCTCACACCTTGAGGATGCTCCTCGTCGCCTGATTCTTCTTCTGGCTCCTCCGAAACTGGTGCAAGATCTGTGTCCGGTACCAACCCCAGGTTTACCCATTTCTGTTTTGCGGGCCAAACCCTTTCTGCTTCTGTGGCACCTCCGGTCTTCCCTTCGATACCCTGTGCACTAGCCTCCTCCTCCTCGGCAGAACTCGATTCCGTACTGCCCACTGCACCTCTTGCTCCTTCGCCTGTTTCTGGGTCAGTACTTATTCCACGTTCTTCCTCGGCTCGATTCAGTGCACCATCAGCTGCTTCAGCAACCCTTACAGCTTGACTGGCCCTCTCAGGTGGTTCTGTCGGCTCTGCTGGATTTTCGTTCTCGAGAGGGGCTGTATCTTCTAAGGGTGCTGGAACTCTACGGGTATTGGAATCATGCACCCAGTTCGGTAAACCTCCACACTTGACGGCTGTGTTCGTAACGAGGATCACTTGAAATGGGCCGCGCCACCTAGCATCCAAGCAGCTCTTCCTCACGTGCTTGCGGACTAGGACTCAATCGCCTGGGCACAAGTCGTGGCACAGGTCACTCGCAGCTGGAACCGTTGCTGTCTGCACCTGCTGAGACACAGAACGGACCACGTCAGCAAGGCCTTTACAATAGTCCAGGATCATATCATCAGTGATATTTATCAGAGCAGTAGTAGGTATTGCAGGCAAACGCATCGCTCTTCCCATGAGGATTTCATGGGGTGACAACCCAGTCCTTCTATCAGGCACACTTCGGAGGCTCATAAGGACCAAAGGTAATGCGTCAGGCCATTTCAGAGACGTAGACGAACACACTTTCGCCATCCGAGCCTTCAAAGTTCCATTCACCTGCTCCACTATCCCTGAAGCTTCTGGTCTATAGCTACAGTGTAACTTCTGATCTATATTCAAAGCAGCACAAAGCAACTTCATAACTTCGCTGTGAAAATGAGTTCCTCTGTCCGATTCAAAGGATGTCGGGAACCCGTACCTTGGAATGAGTTCTCTCAATAATAGTTTTGCTACCGTGAGTGTGTCACATCTGCGTGTAGGGTATGCCTCCACCCACCTGGAAAAAACACATACTATCACTAATATGTACCTCAACCCATTACACTTCGGCATTTCAACAAAATCCAGCTGCATCCTATTGAAAGGTCCCCCCGACCTCCCTATGTGACTCAACGTCACAGCTGTTTTCTTTCCTACATTCATTTGTTGACAAGTGACACACCTCTGGCACACGGTTTCAGCCACTGCCCGAAACTTCGGGTTGTACCAAGTCTGATGAAACACTCTCATCATTGCATCCCTACCAAGATGTACAGCACCATGTATCAACCTCGCCATGGGATTCAACAAACTTTCCGGCAACACTGCTCGTCCATCATTCGAAACCCATATATCCCCATCTCCTTTCTCACATCCAGCTCGTATACAACTGTCTCGCTCCTGATCCGAGACCCCTTCCTGAAGCTGTTTCAGTTCCTCCCATGAGTCTGCCATTGCTAACATCTGATCATACACCGTTTTCTCCTCAGTTTCCTCAATATGAGTCTCCGTGAAATTACATCCCTGCTCTGCACAAAACCGAGCTACTTCGTCGGCATAATTGTTACCGAATGAAACAAAATCATTTCCCTTCGTATGAGCAGCACATTTAACAACGGCAATTTCATCAGGACCTTGCAATGCTTCAAGCAATTTTCGTACATGATCACCATTTCTTATGGGTGAACCTGAAGACGTCATAAACCCTCTCTGGGACCAGAGTTGTCCGAAGTCATGAACCACACCAAACCCATACTAGCTGTCCGTGTAAATCGTTACGCGGATCTTATCGGCTGCCAAACAGGCACGAGTCAAAGCAATGAGTTCAGCCACCTGCGCGGAGTATACTCCTTCTAAACAAGCGGCTTCAACCACCCCCGTGATGGTGCATACAGCAAACGCTGCTCTCAGTCGACCAACACTGTCTCTTAAACATGAACCGTCCACAAAGAAAATCTCATCTGACACTGGGAGCGGTTCATCGACAATGTCAGGTCTCGGTTTGGTGCATAGTTCTGTAAAGTCGAGACAATCATGGTCCTCACAATCTTCATTATCCTCTATATTTGGAACAGGTAACAATGTAACAGGATTTTAAACAGCACACCTCTTCAGTATCACATTATCGGCTGCAAGAATAACTTGCTCATAACGAGTCAGCCTATTATTCGTGAGGTGCTGTGTTTTAGTCCTAGTCATCAACAATTCAACAGAATGTGGCACATGTACAGTAAGAGGATGACCCATCACAATGCTCTCACATCTCTCGATGCTGACACCTGTTGCCGCAACGGATCTGAGACATCCGGGCAACGCAGAAGCTACTGGATCTAAAGTAGCTGAGAAATAGGCAACTGGTCTACGGACACCTCCATGGTTCTGAGTTAACACTGCTAATGCGCAACCTTCTCTTTCGCAGCAGAACAATGCAAATGCCTTGTTGTAATCTGGCATTCCCAATGCAGGAGCACTACATAAGGCTTCTCTCAGCCTCAGAAATGATTTCAAACAGTCGTCGTCCCATGGTACCGGATCACTTACATCCTTTCGCGTCAGCCGCTGTAAAGGCTTCGCTTCAAAGGAAAAGTTTGGGATCCACTGACGGCAATATCCCACCATTCCCAAAAACATTCTAACTTCCCTCTGTGTCGAGGGCACTGGCATTCTCAGAATCGCATCAATGCGATCTGGAGACACCTTCCTTTTACCCTTCTCAATTCTGTGCCCCAAATACTGTACCTCAGGTAAACAGTATTGCAGCTTGTTTGGGGACACCTTGTGACCATTTTCTCCCAAGAAGTTCAGCAGCGCAATTGTATCAGTTCTGCAAGCGTCTTCTGTTTCGGACGCGACAAGCAGATCATCAATGTATTGCACTAAAACAGAGTTCTGTGGCAACACAAGGCTTTCTAGGTTTTTCTTCAAAAGTTGATTAAAAATCGATGGGCTCTCCATATACCCCTGTGGGATACGACACCACGTTAATATACGATTTTCTAGTCTAAATGCAAAAAGAAATCTGCTCTCTTCTTGTAGGGGAATCGAAAAAAATGCTTGACACAAGTCAATCACTGTGAACCATTCAGCTTCACATGGGATCTGGAACAGTATCACAGATGGATTCGGTACCACTGGACAACATGGAACAACTATGTCGTTTATTTTCCGCAGATCTTGCACTATCCTGAACTTCCCACTTGGTTTCTGCAGTCCCATAATGGGCAAATTACCTGGACTACCCATGATCTCCACCAGTATTCCCTGCCTAATCATAGACTCGATCACAGGTTTAATCCCTGCAATCGTTTCAGGGGATAATTTATACTGAGGTGTTCTCGGGAATTCCGCGTTTGGCTTAACCTGTATCTTCACCGGTTCCACTCCTCTGACTAAGCCAATGTCCTCTCCGCTTAGGTCCCACACGTCAGCCAACACTGACTCCCTCAAATCCTGTGGAAGCTCCTCCACTGTCAAAGCTGGGTACATTTCCACACACACCAGCTGATTTGCAACCTTAAAGGTCGCGTCATCATCCCTTGTCTGCACCTCTACTCCTTTCGGGGTACAGTAGATTGTGCAATTGAGCTTGCACAATAAATCTCTTCCCAACAAACAAACAGGACTAGAATCGCACACCACGAACTGATGTCGATCCCTAAAGTTTCCTATCCTGACTGGAATCGGTTCTGTCAAGGGGCTAACTAGCCTTTTGTTCGCCACTCCAACTACCTGTATGCTTTCTCCAGAAAGGGCTACACCCGGAACTACTGCTGATCTTATAGTTGACCTGGTAGCCCCCGTATCTACCAAAAAGGTAGTAGGGTGTCCATCTAGTTCTGCTTCCACAAAGGGTCCTCTCTGATCTACCTCTAAAATGGCCCTAAGTATGCAATCATCATCCTGGCCTAAACTCAACCGGGCCAACAAATCTGTATCCCTCTCCTCGCTTACTTCAAACATGGGCATCTGCAAATAAGTTCGAGCTCCCTGCTGTATGTTCTGTATCCTGGGTGGCTGGGGAATCTGCACTTGCGGGATGCCGGTCCCCCCCTGCATCATTCTCGGTGTAGTCACCGTCTGTACCTGTTCCGCCCCAGGGACCTGAACCATTCCTCCCTCCATCTGTTGCTGATTATAGGGGTTCAGGGGACACTCGCGCCTCCAGTGTCCCACCTGGTGACACTGGTGACAAGCGGTCGTCTTTTTCAGGATCGCAACATCTATGCCTGTCCTAGGGTCTACGGGCCTCGGCCTTCCCTGACCCTGCACATTCTGATTCCCTGTCTGATAATTCCCCTGTCTCCTTACCACTGGACCCCCATTCGGCGGTCCCTGAGCAGCTTGCATCTGAATGAGCAATAGGTTATCTTTCATCTTCTTACGCTTCGACTCAATCTCATCCGTGCAGTACCTGGCGTACAGCAAGATCTCATCCACGGGCTTATTCTGCCAACAGATCAAGTGCTGCTGTATCATGAGACTAACCTCGGGCTTCAAACCCAACACGAACTTAGACACAAACTGTCCCATATCCTTCGTTTCCAGCTCATCTAGACCACTGTACTGCTTAAAAGCCTTCAAGAGTCTCTCATAAAATTCATGCACTGTCTCCTTTGGCTCCTGCACCGTACTGTCTATTTTCACCCAATCAATGTCTTGGGGTGAAACCTTTGATTTCATCCAGGTAATTACTTTCTCATACAGCCTCATCACCACTGGCGACGGACCATTTGTAATCATATTCCTCTCCGGCTCATAGTCCGGCCAATCAACAGCAACCTTACATGCGTTCCACAGATCTCCCGGAACCACAATATCGAATAAGGTATTTAGGTCTAACCACAACACCTTCGAAATCTTAACAAAACGCTCAACTTGCTTGTACCACTCCGCAGGCTTCTCCCTGAGCCTGGGAAAATCATTCGTAAATGATGCCAAATCCCCCCTGCTCCATGGTACATGCACATATCCTCCATTCGCCACTTCCCTCAGGGGAAGGTCTTTGCTAATAACAACCCTTCGCCCGGGGTTCCTCCTTCCGCTCCCTTAGAGGTCTTTTTCTTTGACCATTTCTCCTCCCATTTTTCGAGCATCAGCCATGGTCGCATGGCTAGAACCAGTTCTCTAGCATGTGACCTCAATCCAACAACCCTCTTCTCCTCAAACTCTCGCTCAGTATAATGCATCCTATGACTTCCTTGCAACACCCTAGTCTTGGATAAATCTACCTCATATTCCTTCGCCAGTCCCCTCAATTTCTCGTGTGCCATTCGTGCTTTCCGAGTCACATCTTTCGCCACAAAAAACAGCTCATCTGGACTGTAGGATACTATTCTCTCAAGAGGTAGACTTCCATATATGATTTCGTCTACCTCCGCCTTGAGCCTTACTATGTCTATCATGCCTGCCTTCAAGGCTCCTTTCAACACCTGACAACTGGCTCCACGTCCCTCATCATATTCACATTCTGGTTCCTTCTCTCTCCTCTCTTCTGGTGCTTCTATAGGAGCAGAATAACTCCTAAAGTTATCCCGAGCTTTCTCCGATTGGCCCACATTCCGGTTCAGGTGCCTCTCTGACGGTACCCATGACCTTAAATCTGATCTCGACTCCATCAGATTCTTCGGCCTCACCGATCTCTGGTCCTCTTCGCCCCTAGATGTATCTGACACCGCTGACAATGGTGTACTCCATTGTACAGGGCTTGGAGGTCGGACCATTGCCCCTTCCAACCCACTTTCCTCGCTCTCTCTCCTCGTTCTTTCTGCCACTTGTTCGGACCTCTCTCTTTCCTCCGATTCCGGACTGTATATCGACACAATCGGTCCAATGGTGACCGGTACCCTCAATGCATCCGGTAACCTCATCTCCCTCTCAATCCTCCCACTAACTTCAGACTGACTCCGTGAACCCTCTGTTTCCAACGAAACCAACCCTTCCACTCGAGTCTCGGGTTGAATGGTTACCCTTCTAGTTTCCCCTCTCTCACCCCACCTATCATCTGCTTCATCTGGATTATAAGGAGGTGGTCTCTCGTCTAACAATCTTTGCAATACTCCATCATCAGAGTCACTCTCTTCATCCTGTGCTTTCACATGCCTTATCCCCGTCGCGTCTATCAATAAGGGATACAGTTTCTCTTCCTCAATTGTCTGCACTATCCATCTTTTCTCCGCTGCGTCCCACCTGGCATCCTGAAATGCCCTGATCGACTTTCTCATCCTTTCCTGACTTCTTCCCTTTTCCTTATCATGCGCTGCTCTAATCCACGCATGTAATACTTCGAACTGTGCTGGTCTTGGCAAGGGTCTTAAGGACCCCATCACCGACTTCAGCTGGTACAGCACCGCTAATCTAAATAAGCCATACCTCGGGAAAGCTAGTTCCCCTTCACCTTGTGTAATCTTGTGCCAATTCTCAATCCAAACTATAGTATGTAACCCCACATTCTTTGCCATGTAATGTGCTGGGGTGTCCTCGGGAGGGGCCTCTTCTCCCTCACACACAACCACATGCTTATCGCCTCTACACAATTCTCGCAAAACCCTAAGACACTTCATGATGAGCGAATTCGATCTCACGCTCTGTTTACTTCTTGTTCTTAAATCCTCCAATAACAGCGCGACTCACACCAACCGGCCTATCACAGCACGACACTCTCTGACGTCACCTTCCTCCGTTCGCAGCAGTTCCCTTCTCCAAACACGTTTCACGCCTACTCTCGTCCCTTTCATACACTGAAATAACCGATTAAGTTACTTCTCTGGCTGTCCGTCCACAGCCTCTGACTGTTCGTCCACAGTCTCTTGACCTTGTTGACCTCGATAGGCGACCGTCTGCCCCCGTCCGGCCAGACAGATCGCCACTGATAGGTTACTAACACTCCGATCCACACACATCAACCCACGACCAGCGTTAAGTTGCCATACACACACACGTTCGCTCCCCCTATCTCAGTCCAGGTGATCGATGGTACCTCACGATCTCCTTTGGGTGGTCAACAAAATCTATCTCAGGTGTCTTCTACACCACAACTCCCGGGCTGCACGCGCTCACAGCCTGATCTCACAATCACACAACATACACATCAACTCCGCAAGACATCACACAACAAATCAACACCGCAATCTACAACATCTCATTATGTTCATACTCACTCCTGGAACTGCTGCTTTCTGCCGCACTGCTACTCGCCGTCGATGCTCGTCTGCTGCCGTCTGCTGCTCGCCATCTGATGATTCACCATCACTTATCGTCTCTGGGCCTCAAGGATCACTTATCCTTATCTAATCTAATCGTCCCTCGCTATCGGAAGTAACCATCCGTCTCTGCTGCCAACTGCTCCGGCCCATTTTAGTCCCTGGCAATTATCTACTAGAACCCACTCTGGTCGGATGGAACTTTTTACTTGCCCAATAGCCTGGAGGGAATAAACACAATTAACAGAAAATGCAGTCTGCAATTTATCATAATCAAGGACTCGAGACTTAATCTCTTGGCTCTCTGGCTTTTATTATCAGCATAAAGATTTGAAGATACAAAGTCCTCAATACGAGGCACAACAAGTACATAGGCACTAACACAAATGCTACTCTACGAAGAATCCGCATACGGCTAAAAATAACTAAAAGCACAATCTCTAAAAGCATGAGGTAGAAAACTACCAAGCCAATGTCGATATTAGGGACACTGGACCATACCATCTCTGCCCCTACTCTGTACTAGATGACATCCCTACTTAGCAATCCCTTGAGACCCTCAATCGAGTAAAAGGTGTCAGAGTGAAACTTCCTAAGAAGTCTTCACTTAGAGAGCTTGTTCTAAGTTGCCCCCTCTAGCTCTTCGCCTCTGCTCTGGGCTGCTCTGATCTGCCTCCACCCCCGGGGCGCTTTCCCTAATACAGAACCCCAAGTCTCAGAACACGCCCTTTGCACCTCCTCTTCTGCGGGGTCGTCTTTCAGTAATTTTCCACAGAGCGCTGTCCAGTTCCATCGTCCATCGCTTGGCCTTGAGTCCCAGACGCCATCCGCACTAGGAGTTACGATTGGCACATTCCAATGCACTCCCATGTCTGGCTTTTACTACATAAGTCAATTCATGAACAAAGAGCTTCTCTACTAACGAGCAACTGTCCTTGCACCTGGTGTGAGATCATGCAAGGCAGACATACTTCGCATCTTTTAACTTTGCAATTTACTACAGCCTAAAACCTCTACTGGAATAAATCCCTTTTGGCCTATTGCCCTTGGCTAACATAAGAAAATACCAGGCCTTTCGCCTCAACGATATATGCGAATTCTGGCCACTACTTCGGTTACACAAGCATGTCTAAATCACAGTATTGACATTTACGTCTTTCTTTCATGTGTGGTCAAACTAAACAGTCTACAGACACGAATTCTAAACTACACGTTTTTAACATCACATTGTGTTCAAATAAACTAACTCTATGCATTTCTCTAATACCTTCACAATATGCTTATACATAGCTAACACTTCTATTGAAATCGATATAGGTTATACAATTCTTAATACATTGCACACAAAATACCTGAGTACGCATTTGATTATATGCGCGTGCCGACTAACAGTGAATATAACGCACCCCTACGATTTTCAACCTTTTAAGCGCTACATCAGTAGAGAGGAGTAGAGAGTAGTAGAGTGAGTAGTAGAGAGTAGTAGAGCGTGGGTAGTAGAGAGAGTAGTAGAGAGTAGTAAAGTAGTAGAGAGTGAGTAGTAGAGAGTGAGTAGTAGAGAGAGTAGTAGAGTAGCAGAGTGAGTAGTAGAGAGTGAGTAGTAGAGAGTAGTAGAGAGCGAGTAGTAGAGAGTGAGCAGTGGAGAGTGAGTAGTAGAGAGCAGTAGAGAGTGAGTAGTAGAGAGTGAGTAGTAGAGAGAGAGTAGTAGAGAGAGAGTAGTAGAGAAGAGTTGCCATAGAAATTATGCAGAAAGAAAATTTAGGGCACATTTTGACTTCTCAAATCCTCTTTTATTTCATTAAAAAAATCTTACATGCACACTGAAACATGCACTTTGAATACCAGCAGCAGACTTCCCTGGTGAGCAGTAGCTTTACTACAGTGATCTAATGAGCAACTAGAGTGCTAACATTCAGAATTTATGGCAAATGTGTGACACATCTGAATGCCTTCTTCATGGAACCAAAGTAAACAAACATTGAAAATGCAATAGGTCTCGCCCTCGTTTAAGTTAAAGCAATTCTGTTTGTAATTAGGTGGCTTTTTAGCTTTGCTTTTATTAGTGTTTTTCATACTTTCATATACATAACATGCATATGTATGCATATGTGTATATGTCAATCAATCCAATCAATCGAAGCTTTATTTCGATAAAAAATTATATCATAAAAGCATACAAACAAACATAAATAATACAAATTTGTCATGGGGAATAAAATAACTAAAATTAAGACAAATAAAATCTGGTCGGGGAAAAAGAATATTGTTACAAAGGGAGCAATCGTAGAATACAAGATACATTGCTACACCAAACGTTTCTCCCCCCGCATAAACACATGAGAATCTAAAGGACAACCAAGAATAAATAGATTTAACAATGGACAGTCACAATCTATATAAAAAACATTAAATTGCACTAAGTGACAATGCAGTTATTTCCCCAAAGAAGATAAGTTAAGAGATATATCATATCCAAGAACACAGAGACCTAAATCTAATAACCCATGACCAGCCAAGAAATTTGGCCACACCACATACCAGCAGTGCACTAGTGTCTGACTGTAAAATTCTAAGTGCTACACGATAGTTCACAGTGCCCAGCTGCCTGCAGATGGGACTCAGCCATCTTGCTTGAGGAATTTTATAAGCTGGGCACTCGAACAAAAGGTGCGCTACAGTTTCAACCTCCCCATTGCAACATGGACAATTTGCAATAGTTTGATGGGGGGGGTTCCATTTGCTAGTACACTCACGAGTAGGGAGTGTGCTAAACCTAAATTGGGTATAAAGTGTCCTATCTCTAGGTTTCTGTATAAAATCAAGATAGCACTCCAACCTTACCACCTGTTTGTGTAGATAGAAATCCCCAGTCAATCTACCTAGGTTGGGAGTGCTATTCTCCTGGTTATCTATCCAGGTCCAATAGGCCTTCTTGAGATCAGCCCCGCTCAAGTGTTTTCCAGACTCCCAAACTTCTCTTAATCCCATTGAAAGAAAATACTTTTTGACATTGCTCAACCAACCAATCCTATGTGAACCCGTCGCGCTCATCACTTCTCTAAGGCCATCAACATGTTTGGATAGCTCGGGGGTGCGCCATAGGCGGGTCCAAAAAAGCAAGGGGCGTAATCTAGCAAGATCCCTAAATGAGCACCTGCCCATATCGCTCATCAGGGGCTTAAGAGGAGTACCCCTTGGGAGCGAGACCAAGTCCCTAAGGAATTTGCTTTCAGATCTTGAAATTTCATCGACATTATCAAAACCCCAGAGTTTGGCACCGTAAAGTGCCGAGCTGACAGCTGTAGCAGCATAAATCACAAGGGCGGGAGCAATGGGCCTGCTCTGCGAAGAGCGATGTTCCTTCCCAATTGCTCCCGTAACCCGCTTGTGATTCAAGAGCATTTTATCAATATGGGGTCTCCAACTTAGTCTGTCTGAAATTCTGATTCCGAGATAATCAAAAGTATTAACAAGCTCCAAGGGGACTCCATCCAAAGTAGGAGTTATTTTAAGGGATCTGCAGGGATTAAACGAGAGAAGTTTGGTCTTCAAGGTGTTTATAGTCAAGCCTCTCATTCTGCAGAAAAGATAGAACCTATCCAGAAGTTTTTGCCGGGTATATGTATATGTATGCATGCATTTATATTTGTATTTATATAAATATGCAGATTATATATATATATATTTATATATGTATGTATATATATATATTCACTGAAAAAACCATAGGTTACAGGGGTGTTATAGTTAGCTGGACATTTCCCTCATACAAAACCCTAGAAATTCCCCTGTTATAGTTAGTTCAGCTAACTATAACTCGCGCCCCCGCAATGCACTGCTGATGACGTCACATATTACATCACTCATGACATGGTCAGTGACATCACTGATGACATCACTGATGACATCTCAAATGACATCACTAATGACATCACTGATGATGTCATCCATGTGATAAATTAGTGCATCTTCTCACACCCTAATATAACCTTTGATACACCTACTCAAAATTCCAAACGGCCATTTTGACAAACATAGATACTCCAATACCAATAACTACACACCCACTCATTGACTTTTAGGTCTACATATATGTCCACTAATACTTACAGTCACTCTGTGCATTTATACACCTATATAGACACTCACACACCACCAATCATCCATTGAGGTACTGACACATCTAGTCAGTCATGCAAATAATTAATCACAGTCCAATTTACTCACCTATACAGTTAAACACACTCAAGTTCACTTACTCATAAAAATACTAACAAATTCTGTGTCTTCCTGCAGAAAAACAAACAGCACATGATATCCTTGCACTATGGCGCATACAGCCACTCCCAAAATCACACGCTCTCACATATAGATAGTTATATACTCTTATGCACATATACAGTGCGTTTCACATATGTAGTTACTGATAAATGTACAACTGAGCTATAGATTCAATCACTAACACACCCATACATACACTCACCCAACCATACAGTCCATCACAGATGCACTCTTAAAACCATGCACCCACTGAATCACCCACTCACACATCTAGTCACAGAGTCACACACACCCTACCCACACAAACACTCAGGCACCCATACAGATACTCAGACAACCAATCAATAACCCATTTAGACACTCATATAGCTATTCACAAAACCATGCAGCCACTTATACACCAACACACAGACACATACAGACATTCACACAGTTTAGTCACTAGTCTGCAGTAAGATACATTTAATGACTCACTTATAGAGTCAGTTACGCACCTAGAAAATCATCCATTCACGCACTTGTACACCCACTTATTTTTCAACAGGCCTTTCCCTCTATATATTAAACATATTAAAACTGTTCAGAAACACATACTCAATGGAGGATGTCGTCAGTGATGTCATTTGAGATGTCATCAGTGATGTCATCAGTGATGTCACTGACCATGTCATGAGTGATGTAATATGTGACGTCATCAGCAGTGCATTGCGGGGGCGTGAGTTATAGTTAGCTGAACTAACTATAACAGGGGAATTTCTTGGGTTTTGTACGAGGGAAATGTCCAGCTAACTATAACACCCCTGAAACCTATGGTTTTTCAGTGAATTTCTAAGGTTATTTAAATGCCAATTCCTAACTATAACGCCCCTGAAACCTTTGGTTTTTTCAGTGAATTTCAAAGGTTTTTTAAATGCCAATTCCTAACTATATCGTGCATGAAACCTATGGTTTTTTCAGTGAATTTCAAAGGTTTTTTAAATGCTAATTCCTATCTAGAACTTATCTCTAAAGATATCATGAAAAGCATTCTTTTTTAAAAGTAGGGTGCACATTAGTTTTGTGGAAAAGCATCTTTGTGATTGGTTAAGAAAAAGCAGTTTCAACGTGGAGTACATTTCATAGGACAAAATTTGCTCAGCTCAACCACACCTGCTACTTGCATTTGGAAGGCACTGTTTGGACTTAAAACAATCGTCAACTTTTAACCTGCAGGTGTCGTTAAATGTTCAAGAAAATGTTACAAAAAAATATCGTAAAGTTTTAAAAAATTGATGAACTTTTAACGTGCACGTATTGTAGAGTGTTCTTGAAAGTGTGTTGATAGAATACGTTGCACTTCTGACTTCCATGTGTTGTTGAATATTAAAAAAAACGGTTCATATGGAAAATTAAAAAGAAACCAATAGAGAAGTTTTGAAACCTAAAAGAATCAAGGAACTATTCTAATTTATTCTTTACATGTATTTATATGTGCAGCAACAAAATTATAGACACAACAGCACTAGGAAGGGGAAGAAGCAGGGAGTGGGGGGACGGGGGGAGATGGGCAGAATGGCACACATGCAAAATTAAGTACAGCACAAGTATAGACAAACAATGGCCAAAATGAAACACACTAACAAGGAGCACAAGTCACACAACCCACCAACATCACACCACTGAACGAGCATAGAAGTGAAAACCACGCTGTATTCATACAGGATGTGTACAAAGGCTAGTCATTGGTGTTGTGGGATGTCTGCAACCGTGGTCATCATGGATGAGATGCCCAGCATGTGGCACATGGTCGAGTTCACTCTGTGTTATGCTGCCAAACGGCTGCTCCTCCCTCCCACGAGCCCCCACACTTTTGTACAGTGCGTTGTTGTATCTCATGCACTCGTATGGCACACCATTGTAATGCCTATTTGCGCATGTCCTGCTACATTCCAACTACACCATCACAGTGCCGTTTGGAGGTGGTGCATGCCACTTTACAACATCGACTGCTGCGGCTCTTGTAACAGGCCACACCAGAACACAGAGACACACTTACCGCACTTCCTGTACACGGACATGTCCGAGACACCCCGTTCCCCTTGCCGGATAGGCACACCCCTCCACTGACCTGTGAACCCCAGACCAGCACACGCCAGTTGTGCATTCAGGAGGATGCGTGCGTAGCTACAAATCCCGGCTCACTGCCAACGCTGAGGTGACAGCACACTGTGATGTTGCAGGGCTCGTACCTATCATGCTAAGACAATGACCACAGGGACACACTTCCTAAGATGTGGGTTTGGGGGGCATTTGCGGTCCTGGAGTTGTTGAGATGAGTCTTCTGGCCCTCATGGGTATCCCTGTATCATGCTCATTGACTCAATGGCACCTGTGGGTGTTCTGGTGTGGCTCTTGGCTGTGTTCCCTTTCATGGTGCAGGTAGTTGTCCTGCTTAACACCAGCAGAAAGCAGGTATAAAATCTGTGGTGCTACCGTGTCTTATCGCCGGAATTTGTTTCGCATTGCAATTGGTGTGAAAGTTGTGATTTTTTTCGTGTGCACAACAATATACGAACTGAGCAGTGTATCTCTTCAAGATCCAGCACCTGACGCACTATTCCCAATCAATATAAATACAATGAGATTTCTTAATAGATTTTGTGTGTACACTGTAAGTGCAGCCAATACCTCATTGCAATACAATACAGGATTTTAGTATTTAGAATAAATTGGAGAGGTGCACCTCGTGTCTTTCTGCACGGTAACAGCTCCTCCATTTCATTATCAGCACTTTAACGGAAGTAAAGTTGAGATAAATCTAACACACTATTCAGAAGTTGGTGCAAACTGCAGATATCACCAGTATTCCAGCGATAAGTGCCCCAAAATTTAACACCATGGTGGACTCCATCAAATGACTTTACTAGACGCTAAACGTGGGAAAATCAACAGATGTCTTAACCCCTTGAGTGCCCCGCCCTTTCCACGCCCTGTGCCGGGCGTTTCATTAGTGGGCGGGACTCATGACGAGATAGTCTCATCATGGGCACAGCGCAACCGCGGCCCATGACGAGACCATCTCGTCATGGGCACTCAAGAGGTTAATACTGCCCTCACACACTTGATAGTGTCATGCTTCATCATTGGGCCGCATCATACATCCAGGTGCAGACCAACACCTTGGATGGAGCGCAATTTTTCAGTAAGAAGATGAAGGATAGTGGTGAGGGTAGAGTGTAATAAAGAAAGACAAAACAAAACACAGAAGTGTAACTCAAATCAAAAAGGAAAACAAATCTTCTCTTGGAAGAAGGGACCAAGAGATGTGCAGGTATAAATGTAAAACTGTCTCGAGGTTAACCCACAATTTTTATTTTGTCAACCTCTGACAGGATTAAAACCAACGATATGGGTTATTCAGGGAAGGTAACGACCCTTCAATCCCCACTGCAAAAACCAACATGTTTCTGCCAGCTTTTTATGCGCCCAACCGGGTCACTCTGGCATTCGTCAGGGTGTTGGTCCCTATTTATTGGTCTGTACCCTAATCGGGTATTCTTTACCTTTTTACTTTGTATATTAGGGTATTACCCCAACGTCACTCTGTCTGGAGATTTCCAAGAGGATACACAATTCTACAACAAGAAAAAACAAAAGAGGGAAAACACTCCGTGATTTCCAGACTCGTAGTTCTTCTCATTAGCTTTTACTCTTATAGAATTTCCATGCGTCTATTTTAGTGATTAATATCCTTCATTGCATCCTATTCATTCAACAAAACCCTAAACCCCTGTTCAAGCGGACATCGCCCCACACGTGAACCCCTCAACCAGTGGCGTGAGTGCAAAAAAATTTTTGATTAAAGACCTGCAAGTGTACTCACAGTGCATAAACGTTTAAAACAAAGATTGGCCCAGCAATTAGTCTCTCTAGAGCCCCAGAGAGTAAAAATCAACATCTCCTCGCAAATCTATGATTCAACTGAGCCAATCTCTTTA
The DNA here is from genome assembly GCF_964204655.1 of Triturus cristatus. Lineage (NCBI taxonomy): Eukaryota > Metazoa > Chordata > Amphibia > Caudata > Salamandridae > Triturus > Triturus cristatus. The sequence continues at coordinate 391,686,962 of NC_140584.1, forward strand.
CAAATTCATTGTACTTACAAGATATTTTTACCGCCACTCCCTTATATGGTTCAGAAAGGGATTGGTAGATGGAAAAATTATTTCTTCCTCAAACTTAGAGACTTATCACAAATAAATGTATATTAATAACTTTCAAATTCATACTATTCCATTACTGTACAAACACATTTTATATCAAAACTGACTAAGAAACTATAGCCCTGAACCACAAGTGTGACGATCGTTAAAACACTACATGCATAGTGCATACTACTTTGAAGCAGTTCACGCCCTAAAGCCTACCTCACTAAAAGACTACATGCTAACTGACTAAATGATTACAGTACTATAAGGAGACACACTGGGTGAGTGACAGGGTGTTTGCTAGAAGAGTATGAATACTAACTAGGGAATTGAAGGTGTGAAACACAACTGTGTAGGTGATTAGAGGACTGCATCCATACTGCATAGGCATTTAAAGCAGTCCATGTGCTAAGGCCTGGTTCACTGCATGACTACTTGGGTACTGACTGAATGATTAGAGTACAGCAAGGAGAGTGCCTAGGTGAATTTATAAGTGCTAGGCTTTTCGTACAGGGAATGGATTAGTACTTGGTACTGAATGGGTCACTAGAGGAGTGCAAAGGCAGTGACAAGTGCTGGACTGTATGGATACTGACTAGGAAATTGAAAGTGTGAAAGACAAGTGTCTAGGTGGTTAGAAGACTGCATGCATAGTGCATAGGGGTTTGAAGCAGCCCATGTGCTAAGGCCTGGCTCAGTGTATGAATACTTAGACACTGACTGAATGATTAGAGTACTGCAAAGATAGTATCTTGGTGAATTTATAAGTGTTTGGGTTTTAGCACAGTGCATGGATTAGTACATGGTGCTGAATGGGTCACTAGAGGACTGCAAAGGGAGTGACAGGGTATTTTCTGGAAGTGTATGGATACTGACTAGGGAATTGAAGGTGAGAAAGACAATTGTGTAGGTGGTTAGAGGACTGCATGCATAGTGGATAAGGGTTTGAAGCTGTCCATATACTAAGGCCTGGGTCACTGGATGAGTACTTGGGTACTGACTGAATGATTAGAGTACTGCAAGGAGAGTGACTGGGTAAATTTATTAGGGTTTGGCGCTGTGAATGGATTAGTACATGATGCTGAATGGGTCACTAGAGGAGTGCAAGGGGAGTGACAGGGTGTTTGCTGGAAGTGAACGGATACTGACTGGGGAATTGAAGGTGTGAAAGACAAGTGTGTAGGTGGTTAGAGGATTGCATGCATAGTGGATAGGGGTTTGAAGAAGTCCATGTGCTAAGACCTGGCTCAGTGCACGAATACTTAGGCAGTGACTGAATCATTAGAGTACTGGAAAGAGAGTGTCTTGGTGAATTTATAAGTGTTTGGGTTTTGGCACAGTGAATGGATTAGTACATGCTGTTGAATGGCTCTCCAGAGGACTGCAAAGGAAGTGACAGGATGTTTCCTGGAAGTGTATGGATGCTGACTAGGGAATTGAAGGTGTAAAAGACAAGTGTATAGTATGTTAGAACACTACATGCATACTGCATAGACATTTGAAGCAATATATTTGGTACTTAGAAACTGACTAAATAATCAGACTACTTCTAGGACAGTGCTTAGGTAAAACTTTTAAATTTTCAGTTCTGCCACAGTGAACAGAATAGTACATGGTACTGCACCTTAGTGTCAAACCCTAACTCATTTTATCAATGCATAAGCAAAGACTAGCTTCTAATGCTACTAAAACTTGACAACATGAGAGGTTTTAAATTAGTTATCTGTCAGCAAATACACAATGTTACCAAATGATTCTCTCACAGTGGTTCTCAAATGCACACAGACTCACAGTGTGATTCTAGACAACAACCACTATACCTAGGAGTTTACCAAAAATCATTCACTACTGTGGAAGTGGCAAGGGAACTGCACACAATCTTCATATTTCAGGACTGCACTTTTATGTCAAAGCCTGACTCATATAATCAAAGCATAAGCAAAGACTGGCTTCTAATGCTACTAAAACTTCACAACATGACCGGTTTAAAAACAGGTATCTGTCAGCAAATACACGATGTTACCAAATTCTTCTCTCACAATCCTTACCCAAATGCACAGAGACTCACAGTGTGATTTTAGACAAGTAACACTATCCTAGGAGTTTAACAAAACTCACTCACTAGTCGGGAAGAGTTAATGGTACCGCACACAATCTACATATTTAAGTACACCACATCAGTGTCAAAGCATGACTCATTTAATCAACGCATAAGCAAAGACTGGATTCTAATCCTACTAAAACTTCACAACATGACAGGTTTTAAAACAGTTATCTGTCAGCAAATACATGATGTTACCAAATGCTTCTCTCACAGTGATCCCAAATACACACTAACTCACAGTGTGATTCTAGACAAGCACCACTATCCCTATGAGTTTACCAAAACCCATTCACTACAGTGCAAGTGGTAAGGGAACTGCACACAATCTACATATTTCACAACTGCAATTTACTGTCAATGCCTGACTCATATAATGAAAGCATAAGCCATCACTGTCTTCTAATGCTACTAAAACTTGACAACATGACATGTTTTACAACACTTATCAGTCAGCAAATACACGATGTTACCAAACACTTCTCTCACAGTGGTTCCCAAATGCACACAGACTCACAGTGTGATTCTAGACAAACAACACTTTCCCTAGGAGTTACCAAAACTCATTCACTACAGTGGAAGTGGTAAAGGAACTGCACACAATCTACATATTTCACGACTACACTTTAATGTCAATGCCTGACTAATTTAATCAACGCATAAGCAAAGACTGGCTTCTAATGCTACTAAAACTTGACAACATGACAGGTTTTAAAACAGTTATCTGTCAGTAAATACACGATGTTACCAAATGCTTCTCTCACAATCCTTACCCAAATGCACACAGGCTCACAGTGTGATTTTAGACAATCAAGACTATCCTAGGACTTTACCAAAACTCATTCACTACTGTGGAAGGGGTAAGGAGACTGCACACAATCTACATATTTAAGTACAGCACATCAGTGTCAAAGCATGACTCATTTAATCAACATATAAGCAAAGACTGGATTCTAATGCTACTAAAACTTCACAACATGACAGGTTTTAAAACAGTTATCTGTCAGCAAATACATGATGTTACCAAATGATTCTCTCACACTGATCCCAAATACACACCAACTCACAGTGTGATTCTAGACAAGCACCACTATCCCTATGAGTTTACCAAAACTCATTCACTACAGTGCAAGTGGTAAGGGAACTGCACACAATCTAAATATTTCATGACTGCAATTTACTGTCAATGCCTGACTCATTTAATGAAAGCATAAGCCATAACTGTCTTCTAATGTTACTAAAACTTGACAACATGACAAGTTAAAACAGTTATCTGTCAGCAAATACACAATGTTACCAAATGCTTCTCTCAAAGTGGTTCCCAAATGCACACAAACTCACTGTGTGATTCTAGACAAACAACACTATCCCTTGCACTATACCAAAACACATTTCTTCATCTAGAAGTAGTACTACATTTTAGTATAGAAACATAACATAACTCATTTCACAAATTCATAAACAATGACTGGTTTCTAATTCTACCAAAATATAAAAACAGCACAGTTATCTGTCTACAAACACATGAAAAACACAAATGCTTATCACAGAATGGTTTCTACATGCACACACATTGTAGAGAAAGAAAGTACTCCCTACACTTTAGCAGGAAAAATACATTAGTCTGATTAAAATCAAAATAGTCTACATACATCCCCTCACAATTAAATAACTAATCTTTCAAGTTCTTTTGTAGATTAAGAAGTATATCAATCACTCACCATATTTTCTTTTACAGAATCTTTGCACTGTGCACCTCTCAGCAAAAGCAAAGAATGGAAGGGGGCAGAACATATAAAGGGGGCAGAGTGGAAATACTCTGACCCTCTAGAGGTGCTTAGGGGGTCCCAGAAGGACCCCCTGGGGCCCCCTTTAAAAAAAAAAAAAACGGGAAATGCGCGCACTGTGCGCGCATCCTATCGCGTTGGATGCACGGATTGTCTCGCGGTGGGTGCGCGGATCCACGGCAACGTTTTTTTAAAAATGACAAGTAATCATTGTTTGTAGGACAACTTTCTACACTGAAAGGTAGGGTGTATATTTCTGTTTTTTAAAGGTATGATTGTTATTGGTTAACAAAAACAGATTGTAAGGAACATTATATATGATAAGCTGATATGTTGAAAAGTCAAGCACACTTCCTGTCTTGTGTAGGAACATTGTGTGCTGAACTTGTGACCTGTGAGCTCAGTGCAGTGTTCCATGACCTGTTTCTATGGTAACAGGCAGAAGGCAGATTGGGGGTAGGGTTCAAATTTATGTCATTTGGAAAGGGTTGAAATGTTTAACCAATAGAAATGTGTGGTAGCTTTTGAATTAATGTGGGAAGGAATGTGATTTAATGTTTACATGTATATGTGTGCAAAATGAGAGGGAAACTTTGCAATTCTTTGGTTTTGCTGACAGGTGCACAGTGCAGAGATTCTGTGTAAGAAAATCTGGTGTGTGACTGACATACTTCTTAATCTACAAAACAACTTGAAAGGTGAGTTATTTAGTTGTGAGGGGATGTATGTGGTCTATTTTGATTTTAATCAGACTAATGTATTTCTCCTGTTAAAGTGCAGGGAGTACTTTTTTTTGCCTACAATATTATTGACAGTGTGTGTGCATGTAGAAACCATTCTGTGATAAGCATTTGTGTTTTTCATGTGTTTGCAGACAGATAACTGTGCTGTTTTTATGTTTTGGTAGAATTAGAAACCAGTCATTGTTTAGGGATTTACAAAATGAGTCATGTTTCTACACTAAAATGTAGCACTTCTTCTAGATTAAGAAATGTGTTTTTGTACAGTGCAAGGGATAGTGCTGTTTGTCTAGAATCACACAGTGAGTCTGTGTGCATTCAGGAATCATTTTGAGAGAAACATTTTGGTACTAATGTAGAAGAATTTCTGCAATGTGTGCAGACACCTTACATCTTGTAGACTAGTAAATGTATTTTGCACAAGGGATAGTTGGCTGTCTACAATCACATTGTGAGTCTGTGTGCATTTGGGCAATTATTGTGAAAAAATCATTTGGTAATATCATGTATTTGCTGGCAGATTACTGCTTTAAAATCTGCTTTGTTGTCATGTTTGAGTAGCATTAGAGGCCAGTCATTGCTTATGCATTCATAAAATGAGTCAGGCATTGACACTAAAGTGCAGAACTGAAATATGTAGATTGTGTGCAGTCCCCTTACTCCTTCCAGAGTACTGAATGTGTTTTGGTAAAGTCCAAGGGATAGTGTTGCTTGTCTAGAATCACACTGTGAGTCTGTGTGCATTTGACCAACCATTGTGAGAGAAGCATTTGGTAATATTGTGCATTTGCTGACAGATAACTGTTTTAAAACCTGTCATGTTGTCAAGTTTTAGTAGCATTAGAAGACAGTCATTGCTTATGCAGTAATAAAATGAGTCAGGCTTTGACAGTAAAGTGCAATACTGAAATATATAGATTGTATGCAGTCCCCTTACCCCTTCCAGAGTAGTGAATGAGTTTTGGTAAACTCCTAGGATAGTGTTGCTTGTCTAGAATCACACTGTGAGTCTGTGTGCATTTGGCCATCCATTGTGAGACAAGCATTTGGTAACATCGTGTATTTGCTGACAGATAACTGTTTTAAAACCTGTCATGTTGTCAAGTTTTAGTAGCATTAGAAGCCAGTCATTGCTTATGCATTGATAAAATGAGTCAGGCTTTGACAGTAAAGTGCAGTACTGAACTATGTAGATTGTATGCAGTCCCCTTACCCCTTCTAGAGTAGTGAATGAGTTTTAGTAAACTCCTAGGATAGTGTTGCTTGTCTAAATTCACACTGTGAGTCTGTGTGCATTTGGGTAAGGATTGTGAGAGAAGCATTTGGTAACAACGTGTATTTGCTGACAGATAACTGTTTTAAAACCTCTCATGTTGTCAAGTTTTAGTAGCATTAGAAGCTAGTCATTGGTTATGCATTGATAAAATGAGTCAGTCTTTGACACTAAAGTGCGGTACTGAAATATGTAGAATGTGTGCAGCTTCCTTACTCCTTCCTGAGTAGTGAATGAGTTTTGGTAAAGTCCAAGGGATAGTGTTGCTTGTGCAGAATCACACTGTGAGTGTGTGTGCATTTGGGAACCATTGTGAGAGAACCATTTGGGTACTTCATATCTTTGCATACACATAACTGCTTAAAAACTTTTCCTGTTCTCAAGTTTTGGTAGAATTAGAAGCTAGTCATTGCTTATGTATTCACCCAGGAACTCTCCTTGCAATACTGTAAACATTCAGTTAATATCCAAGTAGTAACGGAGTGAGGCAGGCCTTAGCACATATATTGATTCAAATGTCTATCCACTATGCATGCTTGCCTCTAATCACCTACACAATTGTCTTTCACACCTTCAATTGCCCAGTCAGTATCTATATACTCCAATAAACACCCTGTCACTCCCCTTGCACACCTCCAGTGATTCATCCAGCACCATGTACTAATCTATTCACTGCGCCAAAACCCAACTGCTTCAAATGTCTGTCCAGTATGCATGCAGGCATCTAAACACCTACACACCTGTCTTTCACACCTTCAATATCCCAGTTAGTATTTATACAGTTCCCTCAAACACCCTGTCAGTCCATTTACTGCACCAAAAGCCAAACACTTATAAATTCACCGAGACACTCTCCTTGCAGTTCTCTAAGGATTCAGTCAATACCCAGGTACTTATGTAGTGAACCCGGCTTTAGTACATGGACTACTTCAAATGTCTATCCACTTTGCATGCAGGTCTTTATCACCTACACAATTGTCTTTTACACCTTCATTTGCCCAGTCAGTTTCTATATACTCCAATAAACACCCTGTCACTCCCCTTGTACACCTCCAGTGACTCATTCAGCAGCATGTACTAATTTATTCACTGCGCCAAAACCCAAAACTTAAAAGATGTATCCAGGCACTCTCCTTGCAGTACTCTAATGATTCAGTCAGTACTGAGGTACTCATGCAGTGACTCACTCCTTAGCCCATGGAGTGCTTCAAACGTCTGTCCAGTATGCATGCAAGGTTCTAGTCACCTACACACTTGTCTTTCACTTTTTCAATTAACTAGTCAGTATCTATAAACTCCAGTAAACACTCTTTCAGTCTACTTGCACACCTCTACTGACTCATCTGGCACTATGTAGTAATCTATTCACTGCACCAAAAGCCAAAAACGTAAAAGATTCATCCAGGCACTCTCCTTGCATTACTCTAATGATTCAGTCAGTACTCAGGTACTCATGCAGTGACACAGGCCTTAGAAAATGGACTGCTTCAAATGTCTGTCCAGTATGCATGCAGGCCTCTAACCACCTACACACTTGTCTTTCACACCTTCAATATCCCAGTCAGTATTTATACAGTTCCCTCAGACACCCTGTCACTCCCCTTACACTTTTCCAGTGACCCATTCAGCACCATGTACTAATCCATTTACTGCGCCAAAAGCCAAACACTTATAAATTCACCGAGACACTCTCCTTGTAGTTCTTTAATGATTCAGTCGATACCCAGGTACTTATGCAGTGAACCCGGCTTTAGCACATGGACTACTTCAAATGTCTATCCACTATGCATGCAGGTCTCTAACCACCTACACAATTGTCTTTCACACCTTCATTTGCCCAGTCAGTATCTATATACTCCAATAAACACCCTGTCACTCCCGTTGCACACCTCCAGTGACTCATTCAGCAGCATGTACTAATCAATTCACTGCGCCAAAACCCCAAAACTTAAAAGATTTATCCAGGCACTCTCCTTGCAGTACTCTAATGATTTAGTCAGTACTGAGGTACTCATGCAGTGACCCACGCCTTAGCCCATGGAGTGCTTCAAACGTCCGTCCAGTATGCATGCAGGGCTCTAGTCACCTACACACTTGTCTTTCACTTCTTCAATTAATCAGTCAGTATCTATAAACTCCAGTAAACACTCTTTCAGTCCACTTGCACACCTCTACTGACTCATCTGGCACTATGTAGTAATCTATTCACTGCACCAAAACTCAAAAACTTAAAAAGGTTAACCCAGGCACTCTCCTTGCAGTAGTGTAATGATTTAGTCAGTACCCAGGTAATCATGCATTGTCTGAGGTCTTAGCTCATGGACTGTTTAAACGTCTATCCACTTTGCATGCAGGCCTCTAGTCACCTACACACTTGTCTTTGACTTCTTTAATTAACTAGTCAGTATCGATATACTTCAAGAAACACCCTGTCACTCATCTTGCACTCCTCCAGTGACTTATCCAGTAACATGTACTAATCTATTCACTTCTCCAAAACCGAAAAACGTAAAAGTTTTACCCAGGCACTCTACTAGCAGTAGTCTAATGATTCAGTCAGTTCCCAGGTACTCATGTAGTGAACCATGCATTACAACATGGACTGCTTCAAATGTCTATCCAGTATGTATGCAGGTTTCTAACCTACTATACACTTGTCTTTAACAGCTTGAATTCCCCAGTCAGTATCCATATACTTCCAGCAAACACCCTTTCACTCCCCTTGCACTCTTCCAGTGACTTATTCAGCACCATGTAGTAATCCATTCACTGCGCCAAAACTGAAACTAAATTCACCCAGGCACGCTTCTTGCAATAGTCTAATCATTCAGTCAGTCCCTAAGTACTAATGGAGTGAGGCAGGCCTTAGCACATGGATTGATTCAAACGTGTTTCCACTATGCATGGAGGCCTCTAAGTACCAACACAGTTGTCTTTCAGATCTTCAATTTCCCAGTCAGTGTCTATAAACTCCAATAAACACTCTGTCACTTCAATTGCACACCTCCACTGACTCATTTGGCACTAAGTACTAATTTATTAACTGCACCAAAACCCAAAAACTTAAAAAGATTCGCCCAGTCACTCTGTTTGTAGTACTCTAATGATTCAGTCAGTACTCAGGTAGTTTTGCAGTGATGCAAGTGTTACTCTATGGACTGTTTCAAACGTCTATCCACTATGCATATAGGTCTCTAGCCACCTACACACTTGTCTTTCACACCTTCCATACCCCAGACAGTATTCATACAGTTCCCGCAAACACCCTGTCACTCCCCTTATACTTCTCCAGTGACTTATTCAGCACCATGTACTAATGTATTTACTGCACCAAAATACAAATACTTATAAATTCATCCTGGCACTCTCCTTGAAAGACTCAAAACATTCAGTCAGTATCCAAGTACTATTGGACTGAGACAGGCCTTAACATATGGATGGATTCAAACATGTATCCACTATACATGTAGGTCTCTAATCACCTACACACTTGTCTTTCACACCATCAATATCCCAGTCAGTATCCATACACTTCTAGCAAACACCCTGTCACTCACCCAGTGTCTCTCCTTATAGTACTGTAATCATTCAGTCAGTAAGCATGTAGTCTTTTAGTGAGGCAGGTGTTAGGGCATATGAACTGCTTCAAAGTAGTATGCACTATGCATGTAGTGTTTTAACCATCGTCACACTTATGCTTCAGGGCTATAGTTTCTTAGTCAGTATTTATATAAAATGTGTTTGTACAGTAATAGAATAGTATAAATTTGAAAGTTATTAATATACATTTATTTGTGATTATTGTTTACAGATACTGTTTTTCACCATTAAAATAGACAGGAGAATTACTTGAAGAAACATCAACCACAAGGATTGAATGAACAACATAATGTGGCTAAAAAGAAAAAATCTTCTGGTAAGATCACAAAGCAATTTATTAAAAATGTTTGTAGGACCAAACAGAATGTACAGAATGCTGAAACCTCTGAGAATGCTTCAACTAGAAAAATAATTCAAAATATTAGGAAAAGCAAAAAAGCAAATGGACAGTCAAAGGAGACGAAGTATGGTAAAAGAAGGCAAAATCAGTATAAGAAAATACGCAAGAAAATATTTTACAAGAGAGTAGTACATAATTTGCTGAAAGATGTGAAGAAATATAAAAATAGAGCTCTATTTTATAAAAAGAAGAAGCATATTGAAACCATTGTTGAAAAGGCTTTTGAAGTAAAAAGGAAACTATTCATTTTAGTATTAAACAGAATTCGATCACTAGATAAACCAATCCATTTAATGAAGGCCAAAAGTAGGAGGAAAAGAGTAATTAATAGCACACATTTTTTTGATGTTTTTTTGTGAGAATGGAAACACAGTTCCAATTCAGAGCCTTTCTTTAATGAAGAGAGTTATTTACAGAGCAATAAATTATTGAATGCAGTTGACACCAGTGGTCAAGGTTATGAGGTTAGAGATGGTTGTCCAATTGACAAAGAGAAAATGGTTGAAAAAAATGCAGAAGTGATAGCTGAAGAAGTTCTAGGGAGACGTCCTAAACACCCTGTGTACACTTGGGATTGCAGTACTATTTGTAGTGTACGACAAGAATCTATTGATAAATTATGTAGTTTTTTACGAGCATATAGGAAAAAAAGTGTTAAACAAAAGATTAAGGTGTTGCAAGGACTAGACCCTTGCAGAGTGAGAAAAAATACTGGTTCGCAAGGTCATTATCTGGCTTGTCTTTCTAGGAAAGTTTGTCAAAGTGTTTTTCACCATTTCAGGATGTTGGCAGTACATCATACTCAAATGCGGAAGTTAGTGAGAAGATTGTATTATACAAAAAGTCCAGCACTAAAGTTAAACAAGTTGAACAGTGCTCTTTTGCGTGGGTCAGTATCAGATGTGAAGAAGGTTTGTGATGATATTGAGTTTTGTTACTTTGGTCCTCAGCAAGAGAGTGCAGAAACTGACACATTAGTACAACAAAATGTTGAAGACAATGTAGAACCCTTGATTACAAAACAATTTGAGGATCAAATCACAAAGTTTAAGGTAATTTCAGGTGAAAGACCAAATGTTTCTTGTATTTGTTGTCGGCGAAGTCACTATAAAAATCAAACTAGGGGTGTCAATCTGTATTTAAAAAGTGAAATAGAAGATAATGATAAGTGGAAGGAATTTGCAACTTATTTGTTGGTAGAGGATTGTTTTGATTTGGGATCTGAGCAGCGTATTTGCAAATATTGTTATAACAAATTAGATGAGAATACAATGCCTGCTAGAGCTGTTCATAATAATCTAGAGTTGGTTGCTATTCCTCCAGAGCTGATAGATTTAAATACGTATGAGTCTATTCTCATTCAATGTGTGCACCCATTTCAGGCTATTGTTCGTATTTAGCCTAAAACAGATAAATTACCTCAATCAGAGTTACAAAGAGGATTGAAAGGAAGAGTTGTGTATTTACCGTTAGATTGAAAGAAAAATATTGAAACTATTCGTGTAGACCATACAGAAAATGAACCACAAGTCATTCTAGTTAATGGTGTTCCTACCAAGAATGAGAAAATCTGGGAAGAGTTAGTGGATGTTAGAAAAGTGCAAAAGGCATCACTGTATCTGATAAAGAATAATGAGTACTATAGAAATGTGTTTGTAGGAGAAGAAGAAATAGATTTAGCAGAAGATACTGAAACATTAAGTGGACAAATTGAAAAAGTGGACATGTGCAGATGTGAAGAAATATATGAACATTACAGTGTACATCCACTTCATTCCAAAGTGGTGATGGGGAATACGATTGAGTTGTTCCAAATGAAAAAAGCAAGAGGAAGTCCCATGAGTGTATGGGAAGAGAGCTTGGAAGCTCGTTGTTTCCCCCAGTTGTTTCCAACAGGAAAAGGTGGACGATATGATGAACGTCCTCTGCAGATTCCTGCATCTGAATATTGTACAACAAGATTATATGCAGAAAATCCAAGATTTCGACAATGTATCCCTTATATGTTTCATCTTGTGTTTCAAAGTTACTTGTCTGGACTTTCATATGCAGTAAATCACATTTTAAAAACTGGAATGCATCTGCAAAATGTAACTGCAAAGGATTTTACGGATAAAGTGCATCAGAGAGATGATCATTTAGAATCTCAGTTGATGAATCTGATGGCATGTCAGCGTGGGACTAATGAATATTGGTACCGTCGTCATGGAGAACTGAAATGTATGCTACGGAACTTGGGATCTCCTACATGGTTTGTTACACTAAGCTGTGCTAAGTATGCTTGGGATGATTTACTTGAATTTCTTCGAGAGGCAAATTCCAATGTAAAAAATATTGAATACAAGACACCTGGAGAATTGTGCTCTTTGGATCCTGTTAATGTATGCAGATATTTCAATCATATATTTGAAGCTATGATGTCTTTCATCTGCAATAAAAAGAATCCTCCTCTTGGAGAAGTTGTGGATTTCTTTTGGAGATAGGAGTATCAAGCAAGAAGTGCTCCTCATATACATATGTTGTTATGGATCAAGGACGCCCCCAAATTTGGAACAGATTCAGATGAAACTGTTTTGTCTTTCATTGAAGATTATGCCACATGTGCCGTACCCAATAGCAGAGAAGATAAAATCTTAAAACAACAAGTCCTAAGATTCCAAAGCCATAGGTGTGGAAAATACTGTCGACGAAAGTACAAGTCAAAGGATAAGTTCTATACCGAATGTCGTTTTGGATTTCCACGTCCTGTATTATCCAAAGGAAAAGTGAACAGTTTTATGTCAGCTATGCGACATACCATCACAAGAAAGTCTCCAAAAAATACCTACAACTTAAGAAAAAGCGAAGAATCGAAATACATAAATGACTACAATCCAGTTATTTTATCCATGTGGAACGCTAACATGGATATTCAGTATGTTGCGGACAATTCCATTGCTGTTGCTCGATATGTAATGTCCTACATTACTAAATCAGAAAAGACGGAATTGAAAGAAATATGGGAAGAGATTTCTCACGAGAAGACTCTAAGTAAGAAATTATACAGTTTCAGTTTGAAGATGTTATCGCATCGTGAAATTGGAGCATATGAATGCTCAGATCGGTTATCATCTTCAAGTCTATATTCCAAAAGTAGAAGAATAATTTGGGTGAGTCTAGGTCTTGCAGCAATGCGAAATCGGGTACTGAAATCTTTTCAAGAAATTGAATATTTAGCAGAAAAAGACAGATATTTTGAAAACAAATATGTTGGACACATATTACCCAAACAGAAGTCACCATCTTGAGAACATGTGTCTCTATGATGTGCTGCAAAACTACACTTTTAAATGGAATACTACAGTGAACATCAATGATGGAAAATATGCAGTGATTGGTTCCGAAGGATGTCTGGTGAAACAAAGGAAAGGAAATTTAATTAATCACAGGAAACTGAGTTGCGACACTGCTGACAAAAGGGAATTTTACTATTTAGCCCTTTTGCAAATGTTCAAACTGTGGCATTCAGAACTGGAATTACTAGGAGATTTTCAGAGCTATGAAGATTCATTTAATGCTTGTAAAGATACCATACAATGCAGTGCTTTTGCAAATTATGTGAAAATGTTGAATGATTAAATTGATCAAGAAGCTACAATTGTAGCTGAGATTGCTAGAGACAGCTCTCAAGGCAGTCAAAGTGCTGCGGCACTGAGTCAAGATCCTCTAGGACAACCAATTGTTGAAAATGAAGCATCAATTGCCATGAATGAGGTGGAAACAACAATGTGTCAAGCTCAAGAAGATGTAATACAGTTAGGAAACTTGGAAGAACAACTAAATGTTGAACAGAAACAAATATATCAACAAGTGAAAGAGCAGATTGACCATGGATTACTTCATGAAAAGAAAGGGTGCTCATGTATGTGAGTGGTCAAGCTGGAACAGAAAAAAGTTTCTTAATTAAAGTAATTACAAGTTATCTGCAGACAACAACTGAGTCGCATTTGTCTTGAGAACAAATTGGAATAACACACGCTATTTGGAGAAGCTTGTTGTGAAGTTTCAAGAGTCCTGCAGAAAATGAAACTTCTCATTATTGATGAGGTAAGCATGGTCTCAAACTTGATGCTTGCCTTTGTGCATTTAAGAATTCAGCAAATTCTTAAAACAGAGTATGACGTTTTATTTGGAGGAAAACACGTCATAGTTTTTGGAGATCTACTGCAACTGACTCCGGTAAAAGGACAACCGGTATTTAAAACACTTGCACATGAAGATACCAGAAAGTCGCTTGGTAGTGTTGGTAATTTGAACATTTGGCTTATTTTGAATACAAAGAACTGACAACAAATATGTGACAGGCAAATGATGCTGAATATGGAAGTATTCCTCAAGATATAAGAATTGGAATTCTGACAGAACATGGCAAACAAGCTTTGAAGAGTCGATTACTTTGCAATTTGTTTCCAAATGAAAATGTAGTTCCTGAGAAAGTGTACATGAAAATTGCAGAAAATAAATCAGTGATCTGCTTAATGCCAACACTGCGTGAGTGTTCTATATTCAACGAAGAACTATTGAAACTGGAAAATGAAGAAATTATAAAAATGGAAGCCATAGATAAAATAGAGCATGAAGGAATCACTATTATTTTGACGGGAACGTTGAAAACAAAACTGGATTCTTTAGAAAAAAAAATATCTGAAACAGCTGGTTTATAAAAGACACTATATGCATGTGTAAACTGTCGGGTAATTTTAAGGCGTAATTTGGATGTAGAATAAGGTTTAGTTAATGGATCAATGGGTAAAGTGGTGGATTTTGTTAATTGTCAGAAAAAAGAAGGAATTTAATTTTTAAAAATTAAATTTGATCAGATTGAAGTTAAAGAAATTGGTCGTTGTTCAGTTCGTTTTTTGCTTGTTAAAGATTTATATGTCCGTAGGAAACAATTTCCATTTTCTCTGGCATATGCAGTGACTATTCATAAATCTCAAGGATTAAGTGTAGACAGTGCATTGGTGAACATTGGATCTACCGTATTTAAAGAGGGTATGGCATATGTTGCTTTGTCGTGAGTCAGAACATTATCTGGTTTGTTTTTGATTGATATTGATGAGACAAAGGTTACTGCAGATGCAAATTGTGTAAAAGAGTATAATAGGTTAAGAAGGGCGTATGCTCCCAATTTAGGTCAATATCCTGTATTTAAAAGCGTGTGGTTGGTCGAAAAAGAAGGTTTGAGAATATCTGTACTGAAGGTGTAGAGAAGGGAAAAGAACAATATAATGTTGTGATTGCAAGTAAAAAGAAAAAGGACACTATTGAAGAGATTGTTGGTTATCAGTTTGAAAATAGTTCAGGTGTCAACTGCTATGGTAATGTAGTGGTCAATGTTGTTTTTTATCTTGAAGGTTTGCAAGAACAAATTATGCAGAATCGGCAAAAAATATTTTGTTCTCTGTTGCATTCTGTTTATGAAAAATTTACAACAGATACAAGTAAAATACAATCTGTTTCAGATGTTCGTAATTTTTGGATGTGTGTTCTGGTTCTACACAATTTACACAAAATATCCAACAAGATGCTCAGGAATTTTTAATGTATATGCTTACCAATTTTGAAAATGAAGGTGTAGAAATAGAAAATATTGTTGGCCTTTCTTACAAATGGGAACATCATTGTGAAAATTGCATGTATACATGTAGCACTATTGTAGACACTGAAAGATTTCTGTATTTAACATTACCAGACTGTAAATCAGTGTCTTTCAATAAATTAGTTAAAGGTGCAAATCAAAACATGGAGTGTAGCCAATGTAAATCAGAAATGTTATCCACATTATTTTTAACAAAATATGGACAATACATCATTTTAATGATGCAACGTTGTACAGCTGATGGAAGAAAAGTGGATACTTTAATGAAGCAATTTGTAGCAACACAACTATCAATATCAGGAAGGACTTTTGTAGCAATTGCAATAATTTTCCATGATGGTCCTTCCACAACATCTGGACATTACACTGCCTATCTAAAATGTGACAAAGGCGGGACACTTTGTAATGATGCCCAGTTGGTTTTTAAACAACGTTTGCCTAGGGAATTACCAAATTCCTACCTAATATTTTTAGAGTCAAAGTTTTAGGAAGATAATTCACTCTCTGTGGAATTTATTATTACAGTTTAATAGGATTACTATTGAACAATTTACATAAAAAGGAGTACAAAAATACCATTTGGCCTCAAGGAAAGGTATATGTTTGAATTATGGACTTTTTCGTGAATATTTTAAAGCGACAACATTTACAGTTTTTATAAGTTAAAGTTATACAATTTTGTTAGCCATAAGCATTTCATATATGTGTGATTTGTATTTTCTGGTATTTTACTGAGAATAGCATGTTGGGTTTTTTTAAACAATCTTTTTGATAGTTTTTTTTGCCCGCTGTTAAGTGATGAGTACGATTGAAATCACTATTTCTAGTGAAATTCAATATATTCTGAGAACTTCAAAACAGGCAAACAAATTACTTTGTTTAAATTATGCTGTGTTGTAAAAAATGTATTATTACATGTTATAACAATTTTTTCTTTTCTTTCACAGATCCTAATTCTTTTTTTTTTTTTTTTTTTTTTTTTTTTTTGAAAAACCTTTATTACAGTTTCAGAGACATACAAGTATGGGCCTACAACCAACAGGCCGGCCGCTAATGCACACTATAAGCATAGACACATCTTAACAACCACATCGGTGAAGCAATAAGAGAACTACTGGAGTGCTAATCAACTCAGCCAGCCACAGCCGCAGTCCATAGACAAGCAAAGAAAGGTTTCACATTTTTAAAGAAAACGAAAAACATCACACACACAAGGCAGAGGAGGTCAATAGTAGTAACATGTGCTCCCTGTGTCGAAGGGGTACACAAACCCAGGGAGAAAGAGGGGGGGAGGCAGGCAGAAGAAACCAAATGCACATGTCGCAGGAGCATAGAGGGATGCGCGGGCTAGGGAGACAGAGCAGCATCCATCTCTCGCGTCTGGGGCGGGGCGCAAATACCTCCACGATAGGAGTTCCAGGGACCCCACACCTTAACCCACTTCCCAGGCTTGCCTCTCGCCACATACACCGTTTTCTCTCTGAACATACACCAGTCCATGTGTTCCTTCCACGCTGAGACCGTTGGTGGCCTCTGGGAGCCCCACAGTTGTGCAATGTCACGCTTCGCTACCATATAGCCCAGAGTCACCCACTGCGTCTGCATCACATTGTAATCCGCCGGCTCCCAGACATTCAGCAAACATCTCCTTGCCTCCGGCAACAAGGCAACATGCGTGACTTCTTCTAACACCGCATGCACTTTACACCAAAACCGAGTCACCTCCGGACACTCCCACAGGATATGGAGGAAAGTCCCCAGTAGTCCACAGCCACGCTTACACAGACCATCCACCGAATACCCCATACGCATCAAACCAGGCCCCGTGACGTACACTCTATGAAGTATCTTAAGCTGGACGAAACGCAAGCGGGCCGGGATAGCCACCTCTTTCGGGGAGGCCACCGCTGACACCCAATCCTCGTCGTCAAGTTCCAAACCGTCGGCAATCCATGTCTCCCGCAATGAGGTCAGCAAACCCATTCGATCATTGATAAGCTTCTTATAAATCAGCGAAATGGTGCTATCCGGCACATAGCCGTCAAATACTCTATCTTCCAACGGGGAGGACTCTGGAATAGCCACAGCGTCTGGGAATACGGAACACAAGGCGTGATGAACCTGAGCGTACCGAAAGTATTCCCTATCGTTCAACTGATATTCGGTTTTCAGCATGTCGAACGTCTTAAATTTCCCTTTCGTCCAGAGATCCCCTACCTTGCTGATACCAATCATATCCCATTTCTCAAAGCCTTTCGTAGTCCACAGATAACCCAAACGCCGGGAAGCGTACAATGGCGTTGCCCGAGTCAAGCGATCCCTCCACCCCATCGCTGCATTGGCTGCATGCCACACCTGCACCGCGACCCGCGTCGGGCCTGTCAATCGCGCATCAAGGGACCCCGAGTATAGTGCTCGATTATAATCCCCGCTTGGCAATAACAATTTGTCCATCTCAAAAGCCGGGTTCAAAGCAGGCCCATACATCCCGTGATTGACAGCAGCCAATTGGGAGGCCCAATAATATCGTTTAATATCAGGGAGAGCGACCCCCCCATCGTACCACGGTAGGGTTAGTTTGGCAAGAGCGATCCGCGGCCGCCCATCCCAAAACAATCGACGCTGAAGACGCTCCACCTCCCGAAAATAGCGGGCCGGCACCACGTCCATAGTGTTCTGTAGGGCGTACAAAAAGCGTGGCAGCGACATCATTTTGAACAACGCCGCCCGGCCGAGCGGCGAGAGCGGCAGCCGCCACCAACCCGCCACATCCGCCCTTAGGCGCTGAAGGGGGGGGGAGAAGATTCCGCTCATACCGGGCCACCGGGTCTAGGGTTATAAAGATTCCCAAATACTTAAACCCCGACTGCGCAACCTGGATAGGGCACCCCCGCAGAAGGGGGGGGCCTCCCCGGAGAGAACGTACACACAAGACTTAGCCCAGTTAATGACCAATCCGGAGTTGCGACCAAAGGAGCTCAACACATCCACCAATACAATGAGCGATTTGCGCGGAGATGCAAGATACAAGAGGATATCGTCCGCATATAGGGAGACACGGTCCTCGTACTCCGGCGTCCATCTAAGGCCACACATCGAAGGGTGCCACCGCAGCCACTCCGCAAGGGGCTCCAAACAAAGTGCAAAGAGAAGAGGCGACAACAGACATCCCTGTCGCGTGCCCCTACCCAAAACAAAAGGAGCCGACACCCGTCCGTTGACCACCACCTGTGCCAGTGGGTTATCATAAAGCAATTTCACCCAACCGATGAACCCCGGGCCGAACCCAAACTTCGCCAATGCTGCCCAAATATACAGCCATTCCAAGGTGTCAAACGCCATGGTAGCGTCCAGGGACGCCAAAATGGCCGGCTCACGCATGAATGGCGCTCTAGCGAGGACGCCATGCAGTCGCCTCAGGTTCAAAGCGGTATTGCGATGGGGTATAAAACCGGATTGATCCTGATGAATCAGGTCGCCCACGACCCGGATCAGGCGATTGGCCAGTACCTTGGCAAGGATTTTGGGCTCCGCGTTCAACAAAGAGATAGGCCTGTAAGAAGTACACCGATCCCGCGGCTTCCCTTCCTTATGGATAACAACAATAGTAGCAAGACGTTGGTCAGGGGGGAGGGAGCCCGCCGCCTGTGCCTCAAGGAACATGTCCCGGAGATACGGCGCAATCTTATCTGGGCGCAACTTATATAATTCGATGGGAAGGCCATTAGGACCCATGGCCTTGCCAGAAGCAATAGAGCAAATGGCCAAAGCAATCTCATCCGGCGACGGGGCCGCGTCCATCAATAATTTATCCTCATCAGATAGAGACGGCAAAGCAATGTCTTTAAGCAGCAGGCGAGAGTCTTCCTCCGATCGCTCAGAGACCAGAGAGTAAACCCCGTGAAAATACTCCGCAAAGCAATCAACAATATCACTGGGGTCCGTCACACACACACCATCCACCCTCTCAACAACCGGCACCACTCGACTCGCTCTCTCCTTCTTATCCAACCAGGCAATCAACTTCCCCGCCTTATCACCGATATCATACAAACGCCCCTGTTGCTCCCTGCTCATACTCTTAGCAGCTTCAGTAACCAGCGCCTTGTAGTCGGCCTGTTTAAGCCCCAGCACATGCAGTCTGTCATCCGTAACACCTTGCTCCAAATCGATTTCTAACTCGGTGATCTCATTTTCTAGTCGAACCACCTCTTTCGCCAAGCATTTTTTGGTATGGGAGATGAGAGACAGGGCCTGGCCCCGGAGCACCGTCTTAAAGGCCTCCCAAAGGGAGACGGCGGAAGACACCAACCCCACGTTGTCGTTAAAATAGTGTTCCAGGGACCTAACCAGGTCTGCACGGATCGTGGGGTTTCGTAGGTACCAGGGGTTGATCGGCGCCACCCTCCCCACCGCCCCCAAGGCGATATCTAAGTGTAGCAAAAGACGGGAGTGATCAGATATACCGCGGGCCAAGTGTCGCACCTCCCCAATCATCCCAGCTTGGGCCGCAGGCACTAGCATATAGTCAAGCCTCGAAAGACTACCGTGGGCCCCGGAGTGGAAGGTATATTGTGCTTGTCCAGGGTGTTTCAACCGCCAACAATCTATCAGTCCCAGGGTATCCAGAAAGCCCCCCAGCCAGTTCTGGGCCCGAGGGAGGTCCCTAGGGGGGTGTCGATCTTCAACTCCGGAAACCACTGCGTTAAAATCCCCCCCCCAAGACCAAAACCCCCCCCGGAAGCTCAAGTAGCAGGCGCCCCAAATCAGCAAAGGTGGCCGTCTGCAGGCCCGGCGGCACGTAGACAGTAACCAGCGAAATCAACTTACCCTCCCATCTCCCCACCAGCGCAGTGTAGCACCCTCTGTCGTCGTGGAGCACCTCATCCACCTCCAACGGGAGAGAGGTCCTAACTAAAATGCCCACTCCCCTCGAGCCAGAGGTGAAACCAGAATGGGCCAGAAGGCGATATCCCCGCCTGTTCATGGCATGGAAAGAGTTCCCTATTAGGTGTGTCTCCTGCAGAAACACAATGTCCGGCGAAATACGTTTCAAGAACTGCAGGACCACCCCCCGCTTTATCCTGTCCCCCAGCCCATTCACATTCAATGAAAGAAGTCTCAACCCCTTACCCCCCATCCCCCCAGCACAAAATATCCCCCTCCCGGAGAGCACAATCATAATAACACAACAGAAAACATTACCCCGCCTTGTGATACAAACAAACAAACCCCAACCCCACCCCATCAACCCCAACAAAACTCCCCCCTCCCTGCACCCCTGCGTGAGCCCAAACAGCCCCCCCAATGTGCAGTGTGCCTGTCGCCCCAATATGAAACTCACTACAAAGAAGACAAGAAAAACCCCAGAAGGAGGAAAGGGCCCCAGCAAGCCCCCCGCAACCTCCAAATACCAAAGGGCAAAGAGTTACAAACTGGAGTCCAGTGCAGCCACAGGTGCAAAACGTTACCAGTCCGGTCCATAGCCAGGATCCCAGTTCTATTCCTACTCCGCCGAGCACTCTCCGCTCTCCGCCATCCGACCTTCCCGACCTCGACCCCTAGGTAGGGCATCCAGCCACTCTCCAACCGCCTCCGGCCGGTCGAAGAAATGCGATCGACCCTCTAACTCAACCCGCAGCCTAGCCGGGAATAGCATCACATATTTCAGCTCCATGTCCCTCAATCGCCGTTTGATGGCCAAAAACCCCAGCCGTTGCTTTTGAACCGCTTGCGTGAAGTCTGGGTAAAAGCTAACATTAGAGTTCTCAAACTTTAATGGCCCAGCCACCCTCGATGCCTGAAGGATAGCATCTCCATCCCGAAAATTAAAAAGTCGGGCAATGATAGGCCGCGGGGGAGCACCCACCTTGGGTGCACCACCCGGAATCCTGTGGGCCCGTTCCACAGCGAAGAACTTGCTCAGTCCCTTGGGTGCTAGATGAGTCACCACTAGATCCTCCACAAAAAGATCCGCAGCAGACTCCTCCGATCGTTCGGGCACCCCAATAATACGGACATTATTCCGCCTGGCCCTGCTTTCGGAATCCTCAAGGCGACGATCAGTCAGGTCACTGGCGAGCCGCAACCTCCGTACCTCCGTCTGCAAAGCGGCCACATCCACAGTTAGGCTCGATGCCGCTTGAGTCAATGAGTCGACCCGGTCATTTGTTTTGGACAGGTCCGCTCTGACCAAATTCACCTCAATCAACACCGAGTCCAATTTATTAGCCAGGGTATCAAATTGCTGGTTCACAGTCGCCTTCATCTCCTCAATGGCCCCCATGACATCCAGCAGAGTCAATTCGGACGATGCGCCCGAGGCCTCCTTGGGCCGCTCAGGCGATTTATGTGATCCACTAGGGGATCCCTTTGGCTGCGCATAGCGGGCCATGTTGTTGGCCTGGGTATAAGCTCCCCTCCGGGTAGACTTGGGTTTCAGCTTGTCGCCGTCCACTCTTGCCGCCATCATCAGCGACCACCAAGGTCAGCGCCCTCCAGCACCCGGAGGAAGGCCAGGCGACCAATGCAGGAGATCCGGGCCACCAACTGAAATAGGCCCGTTTACAGTTCGAGAATCAGGCCATGCACTCCGTCCTCGGCGCTGCTTACCCGAAGTCCTGACGTCAGTTTCCGCAGATCAACTCGAAACCGAAAGTGAAAGTACGGGGTACAGGGCAGGCCCAGACTGGCATACCGCTGTTGTTCACTTCGCACCCGGGCACCTCACCAACTCGAGTTCGGGACCAAGGCCGGAGATGGCCGCAAACTTCAGATCGCCACCAGTCCGGTTCCCGGAGTCCGATTTCGATTTGGAAAACGAGTGGCACCTTAGCGCAAGATCATAGACAAAAGCCCGTCTAGAAAACCAGGATTATGACAGGATAGACGTGGGAGGTTGCGGAGGCCCTCGGGAGCCACAAGCCTACGCGGCCATCTTGGTTGTGCGCTAGGCTCCTCCCCCCCTAATTCTTAAATAAGCAATTTACCCCAATTTACATTACAAAAAACATCTGAAAAAAATGTGTACCATTTTTAATTTCTATTACTGTGAAGGTAAGTTTAACTAAGTATTAATATGCAGAATGGGCAGATCTGCAAGAAGCTACAAAGTTTGAACACGTTTTCAAAAACACTATGTTTATACATATGTGGTTTTGAAATCTCTCTGTCATCGGATATCATGTGACCTCCAAAAAAACAGATTTGAGTGGTTCATATTATTTCCCATTGTACCTATTGAAGGACAGCAATCATTTCAATCATTCTTCTTTGAGCATCTTTGCAGACAAAACTCTGTGCTTACCTTCTATCATTCGCAAGCAATTTTCCAAACAGAAATATGTAACTTTTTGTAACATAGTTACTTTGCAAGACACTCTTTCATATTTACAAAGAGAGGAAACGGCACTCTGTGTACTTTTTCTACTCCATGTAACTACAACCTCATCATACACACCACTTTGCGTTGAAAGGGTGTTCTATAAGTGTTGTTGTGCGTGATTGCACTGAATACTCATAGAACAAGACACATCTCCAGATTTATCAGAAAACATAAATCTCAATATGCGTGTGAATGCTGCACCATTCTCCAATTGGTGTAGGAAAGCACAACAAGGAGAATTGCTTTCATTTCTCCTCATTTTTTAATCTTCAATGCATGCTAAAATGTTCAGCATACATTGAAGGAGAAAAATGTGTTTTCTGATTGTCTTCCTGCACAAAAACAAACACCACATGACACAGATATCCTTGCATCATGGTGCAAGGGTGCCTGTGTCACCACATGGCTGCAGTTTAAGTAGCCGTGCAAAGAGAAGCATAGATTTGCAACATATTTATGTACATATGTTGCATCCCTGTGCTTCGGAAGTACTACAGCACATTGCAGTTAAAGAGGTTACTGTGTGATGCTGAAGCACTTCCTCATAGTTCTGCACTTATACATTCACCGTAGGCTACTAATGCATTCATTCAGTCAATTACGTACTACACATACATTCATCTAAACTTTCACACACTAACAAACAAATATAGCTCTTTTTTTAAACCAGGAAAGTTAGTTCTTAGAAGAACTTTTTGTTTTCTTCTTTTTTCTTTTATTTTTTGGGGGGTTTTTTGAACAATTTTTAATTTTGGGGGTTTTTTCTGGAAAAAAAAGGAAAAAACAGAACTGGAGGAACAAAACAATGAACTTCAGGGAAAAAAAAACAAAAAAAAACTAGCAATGATGATTCTCTTGCTTTCGACAGATAAGATCAATCGACTGCTCTCCATAGCATAATACAGCATTGCATTTTATGCAGAGCACTTTTAGGGTTGCAAACTGTGGACGGATGTCCACCTTTTGCACAGATGGATCCACCCTTGAAGTGCTCGGCTGCGATGGATCTGATGGAGCTGGAAGAACTCTCATTCTTCGGCATTCCTCTCGAGCAAGGTTCACCGGATGGAGGGTCCTCAGATGCTTCATCATACTTGCTGTTCCGCAGGAATCGTTTTTGTTGGGATCCCCACTGGAGAGCACTTGCTGGCAGATCTTGCAGGTTACTAAGGGGGCATTGGATTTGGTTTGCCACTCAGGAAAAGTGAAAAATTTCCACACCACAGATTAATATTTTTGGTGGGCGTGGTGGTTCTTCCAAAAAATTATCCTCAGATGAATGAGTCGATCCTGGAGATGCCTGCTGCCCTGAAGCCATTGTTTTAAAAAAAAAAGTTAGAGCTAAGTGTAAAATTAGTCCAAAAAAGGTTCTTCTCTGCAGAGAGATGCTCCTCCAAAGGAGGTCAAAGAAGAATGATTGAAATGGGTGGGGTCTTTCAATAGTTAGAATAGGAAGTGCAATGAACCAATAAAATCTCTTTTTTTCAGGTCACAAGGGATCCGTGCACCGTGCGCATAGGCAGCACGCACCGAGCGCGAATCCCCGAAATTGAATTTAAAAGGAATATAGGATTAGAAGTAAAAATATATTACTTTTATGAATAGTTTAGAGTTTGTCTTCAATTAATATTCACATGAAATACATATATATATGTTTTTTGACATTTAAAATATTTCGTGGGATTCGGGCACCCACCGCGTCATACACACACATGACGTATTGCGGAAGCATGCAAGCGTCACGTAACGTGCATCGTACGTGTCGCGTATAGGCTTGGAGTCGCGTACCTGTCGCATTGCAATCGCGCACAAAAATACGTACCCAACGCATACCGTACATGGATGCTTACGCGCAGGGATCGAGAAAGGTGCGCATAGGGTGCGCGAATCCCCTAAAAAATGTATTAAAAAAAATAATAATGTATTGAAAATATAGTTTAAAAAATATTTAATTTTTTTTTTTTTTAAATTTACATTTTTTTTTTAAAAAGACGTTAAAAAAATATATTTTTTAATTTTTAAAAGAATTAATTGAAAAAATAAGTAAAAAAAAGGTGAAAAAAAATATTTAAAAAAACATAATTAACCCCATCAGCGCGGCGCGGATTTCCGCGCTGTGCTGAAGGTTCTGTGCGCCGGCAGGGCCATGATGGAGCGGTTCCGTCATGCGCACAGCGCAACCGACGCACATGACGCAACCGCTCCGTCATGCGCTTCGAAGGGGTTAAAGGAATTGACACACTAAAATTTAGAAATCCAATGAAAATCATTAAACATTATAGCTTTAGAGATAAGTTATAGGTAGGAATTAGCATTTAAAAAACCTTTGAAATTCACTGAAAAAACAATAGGTTTCATGCACGTTATAGTTAGGGATTGGCATTTAAAAAACCTTAGAAATTCACTGAAAAAACCATAGGTTTCAGTGGTGTCATATTTAGCTGGACATTTCCCTCGTACAAAACCCTAGAAATTCCCCTGTGTTAGTTAGTTCAGCTAACTATAACTCGTGCCCCCCAATGCACTGCTGATGACGTCACATATTACATCACACATGACATGGTCAGTGACATCACTGATGACATCACTGATGACATCTCAAATGACATCACTGATGACATCACTGATGATGTCATTCATGTGATCATTTGATGCTTCTTGTCACACCCTAATATAACCTTTCATACACCCACTCTAAATTACATACTGCCACTCTCAAAACCATAGACAATCCAACACCAATAAGTACATACCCCATCACTGACTCTAAGGTCTAAACGCTCATCCACTCACTCATCTGTACAGTCACTCATACTTATGGTCACTCAGTACAGGACTATCATATGCACTCTTACACCTATATAGACACTCCCACACCGTTATTCATCCATAGAGTTACTCACACATATACTCAGTCATGCAAGTAATTAATCACGCTGCCATTTACTCACCTATACAATTATACACGTACAAGCTAAATTACTCATAAAAATACTAGCAAATTCTTATGGTCTTATACAATCAATGATATAAGCATACACTCATCCATACAGCCACTCACACTATGACACACTCTCAGGTACAGTTATTTCTGTACTCCAACATACATATATACTGCCGTTCACATATGTAGTAAATTACACATGTACTAATGAAATATATATTAACTCACTAATGCAACCATACATACACTCACCCACCCATACAGTCCATCACAGTTGCACTATTAAAACCATGCACCCACTGAATCACCCACTCACACATCTATGCACAGAGTCACACACACTTCACCCACTCAAACACTCCGGCACCCATACAGATACTTAGACAACCAATCAATAACCCATATAGACACTCATGTAGCTGTTCATAAACACATGCAGCTGCTTAAACACCAACAGACAGACAGATACAGGCATTCACACAGTTTAGTCACTAGTCCGCAGTTACATAGATTTAATCACTCACTTATAGAGTCAGTCACGCTAATACTAAATCATACATTCACACACTTATAAACCCACTCATTCTTCCATAGGCCTTTCCCTATATATATAAAACATATTTAAACTTTACAGAAACACACAGTCACTGGATGATGTCATCAGTGATGTCATCAGTGATGTCATTTGAGATGTCATCAGTGATGTCATCAGTGATGTCACTGACGATGTCATGAGTGATGTAATATGTGACGTCATCAGCAGTGCATTGTGGGGGCGTGAGTTATAGTTAGCTGAACTAACTATAACGGGGGAATTTCTAGGGTTTTGTACGAGGGAAATGTCCAGCTAACAATAACACCCCTGAAACCTGTGGTTTTTTCAGTGAGTTTCTAAGGTTTTTTAAATGCCAATTCCTAACTATAATGTGCATGAAACCTGTGGTTTTTTCAGTGAATATATATATATATATATATATATATATATATATATATATATATATATATATGTGTGTGTGTGTGTGTTTACCTACAACATCTAGATTCATCAGATAAGAGCCTCATCTCTCAACTGGGGTCAGGATATCTTGCAGCAAAATATCACTCAAGGAGGGATATTGTGCACTCTTATAGAATGCCAGAGATATAGAGGGAATGATGGAAGTGCTTTCCTCACTCAAATTATATCTGCCCTACAGTAGGTAAGTAAGTGATATATTTATTGTACAGTTAGTTAAAACCATAAAAAAATTGACCATCTCTTATACAACTGTAAAAAACTTCTATTTAAAAAAAGGCTGATAGCCACAATTAGGAGCACAGTCAAAATTGCAAAGAGAGCCAATCATATCTGCCCTACAGAACACAATCATTTCGCAGGCCTAGAACTCCAGCAGCCCTACAATGTCTGAACCAGGGACTCTTCCAACACATCTCACCCGAGATCCATAATAAATTGCAGGTGTTTGACTTTAATATTGTTTCAAAAATATCTTGTTGCAAAAATATTGTGATGTCCAGACAATTTGGAGACATAATGTTACATGTAAGAATATTGTTTTATAATTAATGAAAAATGTTTAAGTATTTAATATATTTTATTTTAATATCATTGAATGACATTGTATTTGTTAATGTTTTATTATTTGGAGTGCTAGGAACTATTATTATTTTATAGTTATTTATTTAATATTACTTTGTAATATAGTTTATTATTTTTTGGTTTGGTGAACTATTTTAAGGTTTATATTTTATTTAATTAAAATCTTTTATGCGTTGGTGGACTGTTAGATTTAGAGGGGAGTAGAGTGGGAAGTGTGTATAATAATATAAGTGTTATACTATTTAGTACTATGTTAAAGCCTTTCTAAAGTGTAATTGGTTAATTAAAGTAATAATTATGTCATTAGTTATTTTTAATATTTATATTTCTGGGATTGGTTTGCATGTATTCATTTTATTTTAAATGCATTCTTGGTTTGTTTGTGTGCATTTTATTTATCATAAATGAACAAATTGTGTGCTGGTTTTTAACTGCTTAATTGATTAATGTATTTTAGTTGGTTTATTTGTGTAATAAACATACAAATGTTTATGAATATTTGGTTGTTTAATCAAATTGTAAACCATTTAATTATTTGTTTTATTTATATTTTGTTTGTGTTTATTATTTTTGATAGATTCTTCTTCTTCTTCTTCTTCTTCATCTTCTTCTCATTACTATGATTAATATTATTACTAGTCCTTTATGTTCGTATGTAAAAAGGGATAGAAGTGTTGATAAATATATTTTTTATCCTTTAAAATGTGCTTATTAATTATTAATAGGTGAACTTGTTTAGAAGTTTGCGAATTATGTGTTTCAACAATTGTTATATAACATTTATCATTGTTTTTGTCTGGGTACAGTTCTTATGTATAGCTATTTTTAATTAAGTATATTTGAAGTTTGGTACTTATTTTTCTTTTTCTATAGTTTTTAAAATTTATTTCTTTTACATAAGCATTTTACATTGATATTTATTTCATATTCTTTTTTAGTTTCTGAATTTAAATGTAACTTTTTATTAATAATTATTGTATGTTCAGTTAAAGTGATTAATTTTGTTTTGTTTGATATGATTTTAGTAGTAATAATGTTTTATACATTTCTTTTTATTTCTTCTTTTCGTAGAGTTTGATTGTATGTATTTTGAATAGGTTTTCTATTAATTTAGGCTATGAATAGTAAATTAGATTTTTAAAAGTTTTACAATTTTCTATAGCTGGTCAGGCTGATCAGGTGTAATCATATCTTCCCTCCAAAACTTTTTCAATTTTTTCTTAGTTTAGAGAAGGGATACTGAATGTGACCATTCAAAAGTTTAATACTTTTCATGCTGTTGCTCAGATTGGGGTGGGAATATTAAATCTGACCTCTCCAAAGTCCAACACTTTCTGCTGCTCTGATTGGAGTGGAAATAGTAAATCTGACCCCTACAAAGTAAAATCATTTTGACAATTTTTTTTAAGTTATGGAGGGAGAATAATAAATCTGTCCCTTCCAGAGTCTAAAACTTTGGGGCCAAATCTGATCTCGCTCGGAATAACTCTGAACGCAATCCGGCCGGGAAAAGTATGAGCCAGATGTGTGTTTTCCGACCGACTCGTACAACTCTACGAGCGAGCAAGTATGATGCAGGAAATGTGAAATCGCTGACCGAGACGTTTCCGGGTCCGAATCACTACGTACGTGTCACCCGTAAGCGAACCGTGTCGTGCAATAGAGGCGATTTCCAACTGAGCCAGTACGATGCACGATTCAGACAGCCGGATCGAGACAGAGTTTCCGACTCTTAAAAGCTCCTGGAAGTGAACTTTGAGGTCCGCGCTGGACCCCCCTTCACCTGTAGTCTTACGAGTCGGTCACAGCGGGGGACCTTAGGGTCCCCCCAACACGTGCATGTACGGTGCGGGTGGCACAGATGCGTGCCCACTACAGGGGGCACCCTTTTGCGCAACGTACCTTTTTCGTCAATGGGAGCCTATGTACGCGGCGTACAACAGGCTCCAATTGACTTCAATGGGGCTCCGAGCGACCCGTGTCATTAAGCTCGTGTTCGCATCGTACTCGGGCGTACAGAGCCCCGGAGTGCGAGTGGGTTGGAAAGTACTCCGAATCCGACTCGGTTGGAGGACTTTCCCAACGAGATCAGAATCGGCCCATTTTTGTACTATTACTCAGACTGGAGTGAGATAAGTAAATCTGGCCCCTTCAAAGTCCATCAGTTTCCCACAGTATGGACGGCTCAAAGCTATACAATGTCATTGAGGGAAGATTCTCATGTACTGTCAATTTATTTTCCTTACCATGATCTCATTTTATGCAGAGTGGGGAGTGAGAAGGTGTATCCTTGATTATAGAAAGAAACACTGAACAGCATGTGTTCACATAAAAAGCTAGCATTGGCTTACAGATTTCATGTTACTTGAGACACCTAACAAACATGTAGTTCTGCCCCCTTTTCAATGGTTCATCATGTGTGACTAAATACTCAGCATGTTGACACAGTACTGTTTTCCTCTTTAATATACTATGTTAAAAATGTTTAAAGCGCTATAAAAGTATGATATTTCATATATTTTCATATATATCTATATATGCATATATATATGTATACATGTGTATACATGTACACTGAAGATTTGCTGAGCCAATTCACTGAGTTCATCACAGCTTTTATTTTTTCTGATAATGTGGCTCCAAAATAATAATCCTTACGCGTTTCGCCGGTAATGCCTTGATCACAGGAAGGGAGGTGTGCAACCACAGGTGCTACATATTCAATTCACCACGTGCCATAAGCATGTTACTACAAGTCCCAAAATGCATCTGTATTCACATCCTGAAAACTGGGCTGAAGTGTCTGTAAATATTGCTTAATAGCGTTCCTTCACCACGCACAGTTCAAAATCCATTAGTCTTGTTGTTCAGTGCATCTGGTAAAATAAAGTGGCCATGTGCAAAGTATTTAAATTGACAGTCTTAGCACACCTCGTAATTCATCTTGTTTTCACAATATGAAATGTGCCTCTTAAAACGTGAAGAATCTGGAATTGCCAGGGAGAGACTGACCTCTCCCGTTTCCCTTTCTCACCTTCGACATCTCATGTCTGGTATAATCCATTGTTACATGCTGGAGGCAAGCAAGTCATGCCCCCGCTTCAAACACTGCCAAAACTCTCCATCGACGGCTCCGGTCTCCTGAGGCGAAAAGCCGGGAGGTGACACCGCTGTTGTGATTATCTGTATTTTTAACTGGTGTGTTCTTTAAAAAAAAGCAAACTTTCGCACTCAGGCACTTCAGGGCGACGTGCAGCGGACCCAGCGCTGTCACGGGACACCCTCTACCTGCCTTCATCGCCGCTAGCCACGCCCACTCTGTGGCCACGCCCCCTCCCCGCCCTACTTAAGGGCTGAATCACGAGCGTTCATTTGGCTCCGGTCTCCTGAGGCGAAAAGCCGGGAGGTGACACCGCTGTTGTGATTATCTGTATTTTTAACTGGTGTGTTCTTTAAAAAAAGCAAACTTTCGCACTCAGGCACTTCAGGGCGACGTGCAGCGGACCCAGCGCTGTCACGGGACACCCTCTACCTGCCTTCATCGCCGCTAGCCACGCCCACTCTGTGGCCACGCCCCCTTCCCGCCCTACTTAAGGGCTAAATCACGAGCGTTCATTTGGCTCCGGTCTCCTGAGGCGAAAAGCCGGGAGGTGACACCGCTGTTGTGATTATCTGTATTTTTAACTGGTGTGTTCTTTAAAAAAAGCAAACTTTCGCACTCAGGCACTTCAGGGCGACGTGCAGCGGACCCAGCGCTGTCACGGGACACCCTCTACCTGCCTTCATCGCCGCTAGCCACGCCCACTCTGTGGCCACGCCCCCTCCCCGCCCTAAAGGCCCACTACTTAAATGTGCATTCTCAGAACGCGCAGCGGGCGAGCGCAGCGGGCGCGACGAATGCGCGCCGAAGTTGCGCCTAAGTTAAGCCCGTCTGCGCCCGTCCGCGACAGGCCGGGACTAGGGGCGCCTCACCCTGCCCCACTCATCATCTACACCCCGGACCTACTTCGTAGCTACCAGGGCCACTGGCCCATCTCGGCCACAACAATTTCCCGGATATCTGCTCTTGGCATAACTCCCCCCACCCCCCTGTCTTGCCCTTTTCCCACAGGTGATACCTCTCCTACGAGTTATGAGTCAGTCCCTTTGCCTATTCCTAAAACCTTCACTGCCTTCTATCTTAATACTCGGTCTGCCGTTGCCCATGCGCACGAACTTTCGGTCCTGTTGGACCTTCATGCTCCCGATCTTCTCTTTTTAACCGAGACCTGGTTCGGCGATGACTCCCTCCCTGCCCTCCTTTCCACCTTACCGGCCTCCTACTATGCCCTTAGGGCGGATCGTTCTTCAGGTAGAGCCGGGGGCGGCGTGGCGGTCATCGCACGTACCGATCTCCCTTTCCAAGTTCTATCCTTACCTACCATTGCCACCACCGAATTTCTGGTGATTGGCACAGTTTCCACCTCTCCCCCTCTAACTTGCTTCCTCACCTACCGTCCTCCTCAGTCCCCCCTACAGTTTCTCCCCGACTTTTTGGAGGCCTTGGCTACCATTACAGTCAATAATTCCTCCATCTTGCTCCTTGGCGATTTTAATTTCTGGCCCTCTGATCCCGCCGAATGTCCGTCATCAAAGGAATTTTCCGAAACCCTTCACTCCCTTAACTTTATATCTCACGTTCATTCCCCCACCCACATTAAAGGTCATCGGCTTGACCAGATCTGGTCCCTGAACTGCCCTGTGGAATCACTTTCTATTTCCCCTTGTTCTTGGTCTGATCACCACCTGATCTCCTTTCTCCTTCCTATTCTCCCTCCAGCTAAGCCCCCCCGGCCCAAAAACACCTGGGTCCGCTCATGGGGCCGTGTCAACCTCGAGAATCTCTCCTCTCTTCTTACCCGCTCTCTCCCCTCTCTTCAGGGCCTTACCACTGCCTCCCAGGTTGATACCATAGATCAGTGGCTCTCCCATAGCCGCGACTCCGTTGCCCCGCTCAAGCGCATCTCTTCCAAACGCGACAAAGACGCTAATCGGTGGTTTAATAAAGAGCTCAAAACCACCAAATTAACAGTCCGTCGCGCGGAGCGGGCCTGGAGGAGAAACTATTGTCCCACTTTGAAACTGGAATACTCTAACATCCTGAGCCAGTACAAAAAAGACATCTTGGAGGCTAAAACATCTTATTTCTCCTCCAAGATTTTAGCAGCAGAGAACCAGTCTAAGGAGATTTTTACCATCGTTCACAACCTGGCGTTCTCAGACCGAATTACTCTAAAACCAGTCCCGTCTGAAGATCTTTGCCTCTCTCTCAATGATTATTTCATTCACAAAATTTCAACTATCAAGGCCAACATCCCTCCTCCTTCCCCATCTTTTGATGCTCCTCGATGTCCTCCCCCCAAGGGCGCACTGACCACCTTTCCTCCTATCACTAAGGAAAGTCTTACCTCTTTGATCCCTTGATCAAATCTGGCTCCCCGCACGATCCCTGTCCTGCCCATATCCTCCGTCACATCTTTGTCTCTTGCCCAGACCCTCCCCTTCACCTCCTAAATAGCTCCCTCTCTCAAGGCATAGTCCCCAGCTCCCTGAAATCCGCGGTAATTGTGCCCATTTTGAAAAAACCGGGGGCAGACCCTTCTGTCCCAGCCAATTTCCGCCCCATCTCCCTTTTGCCATTTTTGGCTAAAGTGCTCGAGCGCCACGTCACTCGCGCCCTGAGTTCCTTTGTGGAGAAGCACGGAGCCCTTGCCCCCCGCCAAGCTGGCTTCCGCCCCGCACACTCTACGGAGTCCGTTGTTATGTCGGTTCTAGACACCCTCAGGGAGGGCATGGATACTAATCAGCACCAGGCCCTTGTGCTCCTCGATCTCTCAGCCGCCTTTGATACAGTGGATTATAACATTCTACTCTCCCGTATCGGGGCGGCGGGGATCGGGGGGACTGCCCTGGTCTGGCTATCCTCCTTCCTGAGCAACCGCACCCAGGCTGTCCGCCTGGGTGAATTCACAGCGGACATCCGGAAAGTTCAGTGCGGGGTCCCCCAAGGTTCCTCTCTCTCTCCCCTTCTGTTTAATTTGTATATTGCCCCTTTAATTTTTTCTCTTCAACAGATGGAGGTCACCGTATTCAATTACGCGGATGACCTCCAGCTGGTCTTTAATCTCTCTTCTCCCTCTGCTGTTCTTAATTTCCAAACTGTCATGCTTCATATCAGGGACTGGATGAACCACAACCACCTGAAACTCAACCCTGATAAAACCGAGTTGGTGCTGACGGGCGGTTCATCCAGCCCCTGGTCCCCTCTCTTCTGGCCCCCCGCCCTTGGTCCCTCTCCTGCTCCCTCTTCCTCAGTTAAAACTTTAGGCATAAAACTTAATTCTCAACTCACCCTTCACTCCCAGGTCAGCTCTGTGGTATCCTCTTCTTTCCTCTCACTGC
Source organism: Triturus cristatus (assembly GCF_964204655.1). Lineage (NCBI taxonomy): Eukaryota > Metazoa > Chordata > Amphibia > Caudata > Salamandridae > Triturus > Triturus cristatus. The sequence continues at coordinate 391,720,936 of NC_140584.1, forward strand.
GCACTATACGCAGGGTGTCCCGCTTCTTCACTTTCTCTGCCCTCAAACTCATTATCTTGGCCATGGTGATGTCCCGCCTGGACTATGGGAACGCCCTGTATGCCGGCATCCCCCCATACAGTTTGCGTCGCCTACAACAGATACAAAACCAGGCGGCTCGCCTGGTCTTCAATCTCCCTAAATTTCACCATTCCACCCCACTTCTGAATTCACTACATTGGCTTCCTGTGCGAGCTAGAATTCAATTCAAGCTCGCATCCATTACCTTCTTGGCCCGATCGGGCTTGGCACCAGCCTTCATTTCTTCTGAAATTGCCTCATATATCCCCACCAGGGCTTTACGTTCCTCCTCCCAGTTCCTCCTCACCATCCCACGCTTCCGGAGAAAGAAGTGGGGAGGATCTAAATTTGCTATCCTTGCCCCTACCCTCTGGAATTCCCTTCCCCTTGAACTTCGTTCCATCACCCTCTATTCACAGTTCCGTAAACGCCTTAAAACCCACTTATTCACAAAGTCCCTTGAATAAACGCTCCCGCTTCCCTCCCTGCTTTTAACCTCAGTTTCCCGTCAGCTATAGCGCCATGAAACCGCTGGTATACGTGCGCTTTAAAAATACTTTCAAACTCAAACTCAAACTCAAATTAATGAGTATTTAGGTATATACCAACTCAAGTACTTTTCATACATCATGGAACTTCCATTATGTCATCTTTGCCAGTTGCTCATCCTATCAGTCATAATGAACACATAGTATAAATGACTGATCATTACTCTAACACATTAGTATCAAACTTGTTGTTCTGTTTGGATGAGGGTTGCCACAGTGTCTCTTAGTAGTAGGGTATTTAGTCTAATCAGTGTTACTATACGATGCCGTTTTGAAACAGTCTCAACATACGGTCTCAATTTTGATAGAACAGATATGTTTACCAGTTCCATTGGAGGTGAGCAAAGTCTGCTGGTAGAACTAAAGTCACATGTATGCAGTCCATTGCTTCAAAATATTGGCTATCTGATATGAGCATTGCTTCACCTCTACTTGCAGGGTTTGGGAAGCACAGATGTTGCTGCATCAATTTCAGTATTGTATCCTGTACAGATGGCAGGAATGCTGAGAATGCAATTTTTGAGAGGCCTGCCATTTTGGCACATATGTTCAGGAATAACTCAGAGTCAAGGAAGTGGAGTACCACCAAGAGCTTCATATGGTTTTTGACCGGGTTGTGGCAGGTTTCAAAGAGAGTTCAAAATGTTTCAAGAAGTCCTTGATCATGTCACATGTCCCTATTATGTCTATAAAACGTAATAATATCCTTGCCTCTGTGATCAAGGATTGTGACTCTCTTTCTGAAGAGCCTCTCTTTTCTCTGTCATCTTCCTGTAGGTTATCCTGTGACTCTGTCACAGGATAACCATCTCCATGGTTGGATACCTGTGTGAAAAGTGCTGTATTCTGCTATTTTTTTGGTGCTGGTGATGTAAGCTCACTTTTTACAAAAAGTTGAGCATAGATTTTCTGATAGTTCCACCCTGACACCCCCATAAAGTAAAAAAGGTTTTAAAGAAGTATGGCATAAGTCAGCTAAGATCACTCATGATCCTCTTCATGATTGTGAATGTCCTGCCTCATTTCATAAAGTTGACTATCCTCATGTACTAATCCATTGTCATTGCTCTTCTTCAGGAAAACCACTTATCAACTTGTAAATTAGACAAAATTAAGTGGGATTGGAAATGTCCCTCTCAAATTGTTTTAAAAAACGCAGAAATGGCCATCATTTGCATAGAATCAGAAATATGGATTTATGAGGGAATCCATGTTTCAACCAAGCTGTCCATTCTCAACAAGACCCTAGTGGTTGGCCTCATATACACATTAAAGCACTTCACATTTTCTTTTCTTTTGTCCTTTTTGGGGTGGCTAGCAGAATTTGATAGCATCTACATACTTATTGGAGGGGAATGGAACCCCACCATTTATCCCTTGATGTCCTTGGATGTTACAACCTCATAGATTTACAGCACCTAAAATACACACTCACTGGACAAACAGTAGAATCACATATTCTGACCGCATGACACTAGCTCTAGAATAGTTTTTTCTTCACTTATAGTTCCCTAACTTTTCACATAGCACAATGTTTCATCTTGAAACTAGTGTTCTCTGACCACCTCCTGATCATGTTAATTGGCATCAGAATACATCAAATCTATGATGTCTAACATGAAATTATACCTTCAGTTGAAATGGACCTATATAAAAACTAAGGGCCAGATTTAGATCTTGGCGGATGGGTTACTCCTTTACAATGATGACAGGTATCCCGCCTGCCAAAATATATATCTTCCATTTTATTTTATTGGATTTATATTTTGGCAGACGGCATATCTGTCACTGTAGTGATGGAATAACCCACCCACCAAGATCTAATTCACTCCTTAAGTCTCTGTACCAACAGCAAAGGTCGTATGGGCAGCCGGTCAGGCTTGGTGGAGAGGTCCACTAATGAGAGGCTCTGTCTTGTCCAGAAGGAAGACTACAGCAGAACAAGACAGAAATTAAGTTTGGATGAAGGACTTTTCTGAAGAATATACTTTGCACCACACTACATCCCTATGCCAGGTGCTCGAAAATGAAGAGGAAAAACATGCCTTCAATACTATCTTAATGTCACGTGCAGACTATGACATCTTGAGGGTGAAATTACAGCACTTTGAACAAGCCACAACAAAGAAAATGCAGCAGAGGAAGTTACAAACATCCATCTTTGTTATCAATGGTGATCTAGTCTCAATCTGCAACACTCACCCTACTTCTATGGTCTGGATGTTCATGACCTATAACAAATCCCTGTATCATACTAAAATAAAGCGATACAATAGATACAATATACACAGAAACATGCATTCTCTCCCATTTTAAACTCCCCAGACACACAGATATAGGCAGACTAATCCTAGAGGGGGTAAAAACAAAGGAAGATATCATAGAATTGATCTTTTAATTACCCTATAATAAATGTCTGGGGAAGATGGTTTTCCTGCAGAATTTTAAAGACTGGGCAAAACACTCTGGCCACTATGCTCTATTATGCATACAAGGAAGCAGTATCCACGGGATGCTTAACATTTTTCTCAAACACTTCTTTGATATAATTGATTGTCAACCTAGCCACGACCCTCTATACTGCTCCAACTATCGCCCAATTCCAGTGGTTAATGCTCACATCAAAATACTGGCCAGTTCTGTCAAATAGGACCTGCATTGTCATTCCAGGGCATCAACACCCAACTCTCTGAGTTTGCTGAAACGAACAATATCCTGGACCTCTCCCAAATGGGCTACAGAAGCAACCACAACAAAGAGACTGCTCTCTTTGCCACTACAGATGACATCTGCACCCTCATCAACTGAGGCAAGACTGCAGCCCTCATCCTCCTGGACCTCTCGGCTGCCTTTGACACCATCTCCTACCACACCCTCTGCACAAGACTCCATGACTCCTGTATCCGCGACAAAGCCCTAGAATGGATCCCCTCCTTCCTCACCAGCCGACCGCAGATATTCAGACTTCTACTGTTCAAATCAGAACCCACAGAGTCGTGCCTTAGGGATCCTCCCTAAGCCTCACCCTCTTCAACATCTACATGGTCCTGCTTGCAGCCATCATCACAGACAACATCGTCTCCTATGCCAACAACACCCAGCTGATTCTCTCCCTCACAGACGAAACCACAGGTGCCAAGAGCAACTTCCACAACGGGATGAAGGCAGTGGCCACCTTGATGAAGGACAGCTGCCTCAAGCTGAACTCAGACAAGACCAAAGTCCTCATCCTGACCTCCTCCCCCTCCACCTGGGACTGCTACTGGTGGCCTGCAGCGCTCGGAATCCCCCCATACCCACAGACCATGCACAAAACCCCATCATCATTCTGGACTCCTTGCTCTCAATGAATCACCAAATCAACATCGACTCATCCTCTTGCTTCCACACACTCTGCCTCCTGAGTAAGATCTTCAAGTGGATCCCCACTGAGTCCAGCAAATAGTCACCTATGAGCTTATTAGCAGCAGACTTGACCACGGAGTTGCATTCTACTCCATCACCACCCAGAAACTCCCCCAAAAAATGCAGACCTTCCAGAATGCCTCTGCCAGACTCATCCTGAACATTCCAAGCTGCAACCACATCACCGGCCACCTGAGAGATCTTCACTGGCTACCTATCACCAAGAGAATCACCTTCAAGCTTCTCACGCATACCTACAGTACGCTCCATAATGATGGACCTGCATACCTCAACCTCCATCTCTCCTTCTACACTCTCTGCCTAACTGGTCCTGGCCTCTGTCCCACAGATCTACAAGACCATGGCTGGAGAAAAATCCTTCTCCTACCTCACTGCGAAGACCTGGAACTCCCTGCCTCTGCACTGCAGGCAATCACCATTGCTGCTTCAATTCAGGAAGGACCTCAAGACCTGGCTCATTGACTGAACCACAGACCCAGCCGCCGCCCCCACCCAGCGCCTTGAGACCCTCACCAGTGAGAAGTCACGCTCTATAAGACCTTGATTGATTGATTATTCATGAATCTGAGGTGGGATTTGTACTGAACAGATCTGAATGAAACTACCTGGGAACTTTGTCCCACTGTCATGACTTGCTGGTACCATGCATTGTTTATGGACAGGTCCTGCCTAAGCCCTAGATCTAAGACCTAAAACCTGTGGAAGACTGGACAGTAGCTGATGAGGCTGTGAGAAACTGGGTGGGTGTTGCAGTACTCCCCCACATTTTGCCTTGGTTTTGATGCTACTTTGACTGAGGTGTATTGGGTCACTGCTAATCAGCTTACCAGTACCAGTAATCTTTCCCTAAAACTGAACAAGAATTGGCATGCCTTTAGCCATCCCTGTACGTCCCTAGTAAATGGTACCCCAGTACCTAGGCCATGGGTACTAAAGAAGACCTACTGGGGCTGCAGCACAAATTGTACCACCCCAGAGACCCCTAACCAAGACTATGCAAACTGCCATTGCAGGCTGTGTGTCTTAGTTCAGAGAAAATGGAAGAGTTGACATGGCACACAACCCTGTCTGCCATGCCCTCATATACTGCATGAGATATAGATAGGTCACCCCTACTGCAGACCTTTTATCCCTAAGGCAGGGTGCACTATATACTATCTGTGGACATATCTGCACGAGCAGATATGGCCCTGCAATATCTGAGCCATTCTTGGATATTGTACTCAGGGAAGTCAGAGAAAACCGAAGAGTTGACATGAGAAACAGCCCTGTGTGCCATGCCCTCATATACTGCATGAGATGTAGATAAGTCACCCCTACTGCAGTGCTTTTATCCCTCTCTGTGGACATATCCGCATGAGCAGACATGGCCCTGCAATATCGGAGCCATTCTTGGATATTGTACACAGGGAAGCCATAGAGAGTACATAGGCTGGACACTTGTAATTACGAGTTTCCTAGCTCCATGACGGCTTCAGTATACCCTAAGATGTTTGGTACCAATCATCTTGCCATAATAAATCCTCACTGATGCCAGTGTTGTATTTATTAATAAATGCACACTGGAGACCATTTAGAGGGTGCCCTGAAAACCTACTGAGCACTGATGTGGTCTGTGAATAGTCATAGCCATCCTTCCACCGCCAGACATGTTTCTGACCTCATGAGGTGTGATTCCCTGCTTTCAGAGGCCAGAAACAAAGCTTGCTCTGGGCGGAGGTGCTGTTCTCCTCCTACAGGCCGAAATGGTCTTCCAGAGCAGGAAGCTTCAAAGGCGGTACTGCCTTTGAAGTGCAGCCCAAGCTTCCCCAGGTAGTGGGGGATGCCAACCCCCTCTCCTGTTCCGCAGTCGGCAGGAGGACCGCTGGGAAAGTTAGATAGATGGAGAGGAGTGTGCACATTTAGCCAGCACCACCCCTAATGTGTGGAGGTGATCCAGATACCTCTGTTAACAATCCACCATCCGGAGATGGTGGAAAAATAAGGGAGTGGTCACTTAAAGGTTGCAGACACCCTGAAGGTTGGTAGCCCATTGGCTACTAACTGTCTCCCCCTTTAATGCCCCTAAATTTCGTATTTAGGTGGCATCACTAGACCCTGAACTTTAGGTTTTATGGACAAGAAGAGGGAAAGGATGAAGGAGACTTGCTTCCTGAGAATCGAAGTCCTGCTGTGAATCAATCGCTGGATGCCAAACCCTGCCTGCTGCCTTTAGGACTCGACAATCGTGGTTTTGCAGTCTCGGCCTGAACCTGTGAAGAATCCAAGAACCCTGGAGCTCCTTGAACGAATGAGATATCACCAAGAACCTCCCCTGGTGTGAAAGCATCAGTTCCATACACACCACAGGCACCAAACCCACTAAGTACAGTTTGTCCACTTGCTGCTCCCTGGCGAGTCGAAGGAGCACACTAGAATAAGCAGATGCACTGCATCTGTATACCGGATGCACTGCTGAAATATAATTTATGAATGTAATCCATAAAGCATACTGTTGAACAGAATTTTTTGTTGAAATCAATCAATAGGAAACAATGTTATTGTTCATATTAATAATATGGTCTCATTTACTTCATGAGTTATGTTATTCTGAAAACATCACAAACAAATTAGATAGGTGCAAAAAACAGAACCAATTATGCTGTAAAGAGCCTGTTGCAAATCAACAATTGTCTCTCAATATCAACAATATAACTTTTCTTTTCTTTTTCACTCACACGGAGTGGTTTATATCGGTCTAGTTTGTCTTGCTCAGGGTGAAGGTTCTATGCAGGTTCCTTTACTTATATTCTAACACTTTACTTTATCTAGCTCTTTACATTCTATCATTCTCTTCACAATTGATACCCTATTGGTGTGGTGTAGGACAATGTACAGGTGCGCTATTTTCACTCTGGTCATTAATAGATGTATCTATTCAGTACTGCATGAACGTTTAGGATTTGTAGCATCATAATGCAGTCAATTGTTGCTATATGTTTTTTTTTTCCATTCTCTCTCATACAGGCCCCTGGAGAAGGGATTATGTCAAAATCCCGAAATGCATTGGGCTTCTACAACCTCAATCGTCATTGTTTAGCAACAGCACCAATGTTATACTCTAAGTCTTGAACTTTCTAATCACAAACATAATCAGAAATTGCTCTCATTGCCTGCGTTCATTGAAGCGCTAACTATCCGAAAATCAGGTGAGTCATATCTGTGCCAGCTCCCCAGCATTTCCAGTCAAGCACTTATGACTCTGCCCTAGGTTGACGGCATGTACATTCAAATTACTCTCCCCATTCACTGCCCTCTGCTGCTAGTCTGCATTACTTGGTGGGTTGCTGGCTGATTAACATAGCCCACTTCTTATAAAGTTGAACCATTAACCTTGGACTCTGTTGTGCATTGCCTGATTTTATCTTTTATTTTTGTTTTATATTACTTAGTACCCTTTTTCCTGCTTTTTGTACAGCGAGCCGACCAGCCTCACCACTTGCTTACCACTGTTTTATGTTCAGCTCATGCCTCCTGCTTCCCTACACACAATGCCCCAGTCCCCTTCCAGGAACTCCTTAATGAAGGCTGCAGCGCGACCCCTTTGAGCAGGTACTGTGCCAGTTCCCCCACGCTTCCATTCAAGGAGGTCTGACTCTGCACTGTGTTGATGCTATGTGCATTCACCACACTCTCCCTGGCTCACCAGCTTTTGCTGCTAGTCTGCAATTGCTAGTGGACGGCTGTCTGATTAGCTTAGCCCTCTGAACCTGTTAGCACAGGTTCAGTCAGGCTCAATTTCAGTAAAATGAAACCCTTAACATTGGACTCTGTTGTGTTGTTTATTGCCTGATTTTGTCTTTTGCTTTTGTTTCATTTTGCTTTGTGCCATTTTTCCTGCCTGTGTAGAGCAAGCTGGCCCACCTCACTGCTCGCTTCCTTCCATTTTGTGCTTAGCTCCCACCTCCCGCTATTCACCGCCCCACCCCCTCCCAGGACCTACTTAATGAGGGCCACATCACCAGGCATCTGTGCCTGTCTGCGCTGGACCATGACCAGCACTAGAAACCCTTGCTGTCGGCCCACCCTCAGATACTCTATCGCAGATCTCTGAGACTTGGACCCCAGACACTACCATAATGAATGTTGCATTGCATTACGCAAGCGTTGGAGAGGGCGGGTGTATGGTATTGTGTATTCGGCCCATGCTAGGGGCACACTTATCTGGGTGAGAGCAGGTGTCCCGTTCGTTAGCGTAGATGTGGTCATAGACCCTGAAGGGAGGTACACTATAGTGCGTGGAACACTCAATGGCCAATCCATATTGCTGGCCTCAATCTATTCGCCGAATGTTGATCAGACATCATTTCTGACACAGCTGTCGCTGGTGCTGACCCCTTATGCTGTGCTCCCCTGGTTGCTGGGAGGCGATTTCAATTCAGTGCTTGACGTGCACTTTGATAGATCCTTCCCCCCTCTTCGTAAAACATCAGCCGTGTCCAACGTGCAGGCGCTCACAGACTGGCTCTCACACTGGGCATTGATAGACATGTGGCGGGTACTTCACCCTACTGAACGTATTTACTCCTAGTACTCTGCGACACATGACCTACATGTGCGACTATATAGAGTCGTAGGGTCCCAGTCTTTGTTACCATTAGTCGAGAAATTGGAGTATCTAGGACGGACACACTCCGATCATAACCCCCTGTGGTTTCAACTCAGCTGGGAAGCCGATCGGCCCCTCATCCCCACATGGCGTCTCCAGCCCACTGTGCTGGAAGATCCTGAATTCCGCTCTTCACTAGGGACAGCCATCCTCACATATTTTGATCTCAATGAAGACACAGCGAGTAATGCGCTGGTGGAATGGGATGCCCTCAAATAACACTCAGACGTCCCTGCTTAGGAGCCACATGGAACATACGGAAGCAGCTAGCGAAATCGAACAACCGCCTTAAATCCCAATTGCTTCAGTATGAAAGCGAGGGAGAAGGAGGGGGCAGGCACTCGAACCATCTAGAGACTAGGCCTGGGCTAAAATTCTGTTCCGCTCGCGGAAATTGCAATAATTTGACATTTTCGCGTTCCGCGGAGAGAGCGAAAATGTCAAAATTTCAGCAATCCGCATCTTAACGGAATTTTTTTTCTTGCTCGCGCTGTAAAAAAATACATTCTCGCATGCGCGCGATCGCCTTACCTGAATCCCTGCGTTCGCCGACAAGTTTTCCCGATCCGGTCGCGTTCTCCACGAGATCTTGGATTGTTGGTAGCCATCTGCGCTGTCTCGTGACAGTTCGTGCCCACATTAACGTCATTTGTCACGCGATCACGTCATTCGTCGCGCCATCACGTCTTTCTTTTTGCGATCATGCACCACGAGAGTATGAGATGATTGAGATCATGTGCCCGTGAGCAACCGCATGGGTAAGTTGGCGAGCCGCGATCACGCAGAAAACACCGCGAACGGGCGGGAAAAAAACGTCCGCGTCTTCACGATATTTCCGCGTGTTTGCGGAGATTTTTCACATTTTTGCGAAAGTATATTTCGCAAATTCCGTCCACCCCTACTAGAGACCCTCAGGACACAACAAGCAAACCTCCTGGAGCGCTTGCGGTCTCATAACTATGCAGTTCACACAGCCCACACGCACGCCAAAGTAGACAGGCGGGCTGACTGCTCACCTGGCTACTAAAACAGGACAGTAACCGAGCTCTGATTGTGGCTATGCGCGCGCCAGAGGGGTACCTAGTGTACACACAGCGGGATATTGACAGGGTCATGGAAGATCACTATGCGCAGCTGTATCAGTCAGGAGGCCGCTGCTTACGTCACGAACTGAAGAGGTTCCTCGATCAGATTTAGTTACCCACAGCTTTAGAAACGCATCAGGAGGTACTCAACTGCCCCCTCACCCTGGAGGAGATAGGGGAGGCAATCTCCTCCATGGCTTCTGGGAAAACGCCGGGTCCGGGCGGCCTGCCTATCGAATTCTACAAGGCTTACCGGGAGTATCTAGTGCCACGCTTACTCACACTTTATGCCATAGCGTTGGAGAAAGGCATGGTACCCCCCCCCCGATGCGTGAGGCGTACTTAGTATCTCTGCTCAAACCAGACCGGGATCCCAGAGCCCTAGGATCCTATAGGCTGTTAGCGCTCCTCAACGTGGATTATAAGATACTTGCCAAAGTACTAGCGGAGCGTTTGGCATCTGTGGTTCCTGACCTGGTCCACAGGGATCAAAATGAATTTGTGCCCAAGTGGAGCACGTCACTGAACCTGCGGAGGTTTTTCAGAGTGGCCGCAGACAGTGTGCAGGAGTGGCCGAGGGCGGGTTGCCTAATGCTGGACCTGGAAAAAGCATTTGATTGCTTGGAGTGGAGTTACTTGTCGGCATTGCTGCAGCGTTATGATCTGGGACTGGGATTTCTGCAGATGGTGGATCTCTTATACAAGAACCCAACAGTTCGGGTACGGCTAGGTCCGTACATATCTGACATCATACCAATCTGCAGGGGTACCAGACAAGGGTGCCCACTGTCGCCACTCCTGTTTGCGCAGGCGATCGAGCCTCTAGAGTAGGCCTGGGCTAAAATTCCGTTCCGGTCGCGGAAATTGCGATAATTTGACATTTTCGCGTTCCGCGGAGAACGCGAAAATGTCAAAATTTCCGCAATCTGCATTTTCCCGGAAATTTTTTGCTTGCTCGCGCTGTAAAATAATACATTCTCGCGTGTGCGCGATCGCCTTACCTGAATCCCCACGTTCGCCGACAAGTTTTCCCGATCCGCTCGCATTCTTCATGAGATGTTGGATTGTTGGTAGCCATTTGCGCTGTCTCGCGACAGTTTGCGCCCGCAGTGACGTCATTCGTCACGCGATCACGTCTTTCTTCTCACGATCATGCACCGTGAGACAAGTGAAAACAAGATTGCCGCGCCCGCGAGCAACCACATGGGTAAGTTGGCGAGCCGCGACCATGCAGAAAATACCGCGAATGTTTGCGGAGATTTTTAACATTTTCGCGATAATTTGCGAACGTGAATTTCGCAAATTCCGCCCACCCCTACTCTAGAGGTGGCCTTACGCGCAACATTAGGGGACGGCATACCCCTAGGAGATGCAGTACACCAAGGGGCCGATTCCGATCCTGGAAAAATTTTCTCCGTACGAATCGTATCCGGATTTTTTTCTGTCCAAATCGTACAAGTACCGTACAAACTGGCAAGTATGATTCGTATGGGAACAAATACCATACGAATCGCATTGGGAAAATTCCCCCACACGTCCTCGGGTCGGAAAAAGTGTCCGACACGTCCCCGGACGATTTTACGTACGAATCGGAAAAATGAAGTCCGAGCGCGCAAGTACGACGCACGGAGCGAACCTCAAAAGCAACCATGGAGACATGTGCCCGCAAACGCGCCGTCCCCCCCCAGCCCCCCGTATGTACGCGCCATCCCCCCCAGCCCCCCCGCGGATGGACGTGCCATACCCCCAGCCCCCCCGTGGATGGACGTGCCGCACCCCCAGCCCCCCTCCGTGTATGTCCGGTGCTGACCCCCACCCCCGAATGTACGGAGCGTACCCCAACCCCCGTATGTATGGTGCGGACCCCCACCCCACCCCCTGAATGTACGGAGCATACCCCCACCCCCGTATCTACAGTGCGGACCCCCACCCCACCCCCCGAATGTACAGCGCGGACCCCACCCCACACCCCGCACCGTACATACGGGGGTGGGGTGTGGGTCCGCACCGTACATACGGGGGTGGGGGTACGCTCCGTACATTCGGGGGGGCTGGGGGTATAGTGCGTACATCCGCGGGGGGCTGGGGGTACGGCGCGTACATCCGTGGGGGGGCTAGGGGTACGGTGCGTACATCCACGGGGGGCTGGGGGGGACGGCGCGTACATACGGGGGGCTGGGGGGGACGGCGCGTACATACGGGGGACTGGGGGGGCGGCGCATACATACGGGGGGCTGGGGGGACGGCGCGTACATACGGGGGGCTGGGGGTACGGTGCGTACATCCACGGGGGGCTGGGGGGGACGGCGCGTACATACGGGGGGCTGGGGGGGACGGCGCGTACATACGGGGGGCTGGGGGGGACGGCGCGTACATACGGGGGGCTGGGGGGACGGCGCGTACATACGGGGGGCTGGGGGGGTATGGCACATACCGGGCCCCCAATTCCGCTCGCATCGCGGCGTACTTCGCTTTTCCGGCACTTTTTGGGTGCCGTAAAAATATTGCCGTCCGGACTGCTGTCGGTTTGAATCGTACTTCCTGGTTCGTGAAACGCAGCCTGAATGCGTCCCGACGTCACGTCGGCGCTTTCCTGGATCACATTTGTATGTATATTTTCGTCGGTCGGTGTTTTTTACGCAGCGAAGCACAATCCAAAATGGTGATTCTGGCCAGACTCCTTTACTACTTTGTTAACTTGCCTTTATATGTCCCCGTGGCCTTCTTTGCCACACTTTCTAAACTGCTCAGGGACCTCATCTAGGGGAGCAGCCGACACAGGATGACACTAGCGAAGCTATACCTCCCCACGGACCAGGGGGGACTGGCTGCGCCTTGCTTTGAACACTACTATTTAGCTGCACAGCTGCAATGGATAGCCCCTGACTTGCGGATAAGGGTCGGGAAGATACAACATCTACACTGCCCCCATGCTCCCAAGAGCAGATACTCATGCTCTTCCACACAGCCACCAAGTCTTCGACGCCGACTCCTCTCCTTCTGGTGGTGGCGTACAAATGCTATCGTGAGAGCCTATTCCTTTCCAGAGCTTTGGTCCCTTACGTGCCGGCAATACCACTGGAGGGCTCTCATACTGGGACACAGACGCTCACCTCTCTTACACTCACACGCTGGCGAGACGCTGACATTCAGACCCTGGGAGACCTATATCGTGACGGCACACTTATCCCGTATGACTCCCTGGTCGATGATGAGGGATCACCACTGGGGCTACTCCTAATACACTGCTCACTGATTATGAGTCTGACCGCTAGATGGGGAAACATGTCCACGGAGCCCAGCCAGCCCCTTACCATACAATACCTTCACGTTATGGGGCGAGGTAGACAACTGATCCGTTGTTTCGCGGCGTCATTACGTACGCATACGGCGATTACCCTAGAACCCTTTCGAAGCAAATGGGAATTAGATCTGGGGAGACAACTGGAGGACAGGATATGGGAGCGGGTATTGAAGAGTCCAGTGCGCATACCCAGAAAGATGCGGTTCTGAAAAATACAATTGTTCATTGTACATAGGGCATACCTTACACCTGAGACAATCAATAGTTATTTCCACTGCACGGATGCAGTGTGCCCTAGATGTGCCGAGCCCGGAGCTGGTCTAGTCCACATGTTATGGAGCTGCCACAGATTACACACATAATGGTGCGCAATCAGCGAGTTACTACACATAAGCACAGGTCGCGACATACCCTTTGACTGGACTGTTTACCTGCTGCACCATTTCCGTCGAACCCCGGCCACAAGAGTAACATCCCAGTTCCTTCACCTGGGGCTAGTGGTCGCCAAGAGACTCCTCACCAAGAGGTGGAAAGCGCAAGACCCACCTCATACGCAAGCATGGAGGCACTTGTTCTCCACATGGGCTAGGGCAGAGGGAGCTGCCATCCGATGGGAAGAGACACTGGGATTGAGAAAGGAGCCCATAGCTACTGAGTGTGAGGGACTGCTCCAGGCACTTCAGCAAACTGAGGACATATGCTCAAGGGTACATCCCAAGGTAAGGGATGCAGGCCCAGAGTAAATTCCATGGGCCATGTCCGTAAGCAGTCGTGGTGTTCCATGTATATGACTACTTAAATAGACACCAACGGTGGGCGCAGCTGTCGCCAATGTAGGGGAGTAACAACCAAGCTGGCGTGGCGCGCTGTTGGGGAAACGGAGGGTTGGGGACACTTGCATTAGCATCGGTCTAAGTTGTGGTTGTTGGCTTTGACTGTTTAATTACACAACATCTGTTTTGTAGTCCACACTGATTCATCTGAAAGACTTTACGCGTTGGACTAATGGAACATGCTATCACTGAACTGTAACCTTTACCATTCATGGAATGAGCTGCATACTGGACTCGCATACATCCTGGTGTAACAGGCACCCTATGCACACTTGCAATGCTCAAACCTCATGTACCAATAGTATGTTTCCACTACCGATGAGTGATCTAATGCCTGGATAAATATAAGTGTTTTGCCTTTCATGTACATGTAACCCAAAAATCAATAAACAGATTTAAAAAAAAAATGAAGGTTGCATTCGATCTCCTCGATCAACTGAAGGATCGTTCACCTGCCCCTACTGTCTTTTTGCCTGGTACTCAGGACCAGCTGCCTCCACTGAAACCTGCGCCACTTCCACTTTGCTGACCTTGACTGCCCTGGAACCTCTTCAATCCCTATTCCTCAATGACCAATCACCATAATTTGGGACACCATCACCACCCTTGACCCGGACATGATTTTCATCAGAGAAACTTGGCTCAAACCCTCTTCCACCCCTGACATGGCCACCATAAAGCTCAATGACTACAAGATGATGCACCGGGACCGCAGCAAGAAACATGGAGGAGTCATCGAGTCAATATCATGCACAAAAACAGTCCGCTGCACCACCAACAAAGATGACACCACATCAATCATGGAACACCTCAAATTCCAACTCCACGCCAATGTCAGAATGACCATCAGGGGGACTCTTACCTAAAGAATCCCAGGACCATCACCAAATACATCTCCCTTCTAGCCATAATGTTCAAGCACTACATGTTATTCGGCTACCTCAACTTCCCCCTTAACAACTCTACAGACAGTCACTCCACCAACCTCCTGGAACAACATTGGCCTCACTCACCTGATCACCAGCCACACAGATACTGCAGGACACACGCTTGACCTGATCTGCACAACCAGCGAAAGAGCCAAATACCGTCATGACACAGAACTTACCTCGACCAACCACACCTTCATCCACTTCAATATATCAGGATCATGGGGCACCACCACCAGGCCCCCCCAATGCCACCTTCTGCAGTTGGAACAGAGACACACAAAACCAACGGACATATGCCCTCAACACCACCCAGCCCCACCTCACAACCAACCTAGAACAGGCAGTCCAGAACTTCACAACCTGGATCACCAACTGTGCAGACCAGGTCACCTCATCAAACCAGCCAAGACCTGCAGGTCTACCAAACAAGCCAGCTGGTACACATCAGAGCTCAGGACGATGAAACACAGTTGCAAACAACTGGCGAGAAAATGCAGCATCAGCAGAGACACCATAGGCTGAGCTACTTTCAAGTCAGCCGTCAACAAGTACTAAAAATGCCTCAAAGATGCATAAAAAGACACCCGAGTAAACTGCATCAAAGCAAGTGCCAACCACACCAAGGTATTCTTCAGCATTGTTAGAGCGCTCTCTTTCCCAATGGCCCCTGAAAACACAATCTCTCCTTCACAGGAACTCTGAGACACTCAAGCAAAACCTTTCCATAAAATGATATCTACCATCTACAGGTACTTCAAACCCCAAAGCACTGGAGCTCTACAGCCTCCACACTCCAACGCACTCCACCCAGACCATCCGCTTACTGCATTGGAACTGCTCACCAAACAGATCACCACAGCCATCATAAACTCCATCCACTAGGGAGCACCCATGGACCCCTGTCCCCCCCACGTCTTCAACCACAGAATCAAGGATATCTGCTGCCAATTCACCACATTCTCAATGCATCCATCTCCACAGCCAACTTACCTGATGCATGGAAACCTGCAGAAGTCCGACCTCTCCTCAAGAAACATTCAGCCATCCCTAGTGAAGTCCAGAACTACTGCCCCATCTAGTTACTCCTTTCCCTACCTCAGTCCTTGAGAAGGCCATCAACCAGCAGTTATCTGAACACCTGGAGAGAAACAGCATGCTCCAAGCCTCTCAATCTGGTTTCCTCACGAACCACAGCACCAAGACAGTCCTGAACACAGACCCTGATGACATTGCCACCCTCCTCGCCAGGGGAGGCATGGCGGTCCTGATCCTCCTTGACCTCTCCACATTGTTCAACACTGTATCCCACCACTCACTTATTGAGAGACTGCACCACATTGGGATCCAGGTAGATGCCCTGAAATTATTGCATCATTCCTCACAGGACGAACTCAGAGAATCTGACTACCTCCCTGCATCTCAGAACCAAAGAGCACCATTTGTAGCATCCCTCAAGGTCCATCCCTAAGTCCTGCCCTCTTTAAAACCTATGTGACACCTTCTAAATGACCTCTAGCCTACATCGTCAGAACCCAGGATCTCAACATCATATACCGCACTGACAACACGCAGCTTCTTCTCTCACTCTCAGCAGACTCCACGACCACGAGCACTAACTTCCACAACTGCATGAAAAATGTCACTGACTGGATGAAGACCAACTGTCTGAAGCTCAACACTAATCCAAAAAATACAAGAGAGGGGTCCTATTTGACCAAAGGGATAGGACACCAACCAAAGACACTTCTGTCAAAAAAGTTATCCCTTTGGACTCTTTTGTTTATAACATACCAACGTAACTCTCAAAACACTTCGACCATTCATTAGTTAGCACCAAATAGAGACCAAAATCGTAATATAAATTCTATAAATATTTTATTCTTAAATCTTTGTAGACTTGATCAAAAAAAAAAATTTGTTTTAATAAAAAACACATATATATGTACATTCAAAATATTTCATAGCGCAAAACAGGGCGAATACATCAAACTAATAAAAGTCAATTCTCAAAACACAATAGATTATAACAACACTCCAAGTATAGATGCAGACTTTTGTGATGACTCCAAGATAATATTTAATAACGCTCTTTCTTTTATACTTATTTGTCCAGATCAAACACTACTTGGGTGCTGTTGTTAACCAAAGCAAGCGACGCGTTTCGGTGGTATAATTGGATTCTCCACCTTCTTCAGGCTTCAAGATTTTCACACATTGTCTCCCACCACATATATCTAAAAGAACATTAATAAAACATTTTTTATATGATTAAAACCATAATATAGTCACATATTCGTTCATATCATACTTTAAAAATTCATTAAAACAGTTTATCAACAATATCCTCAAAAAGCATGTCATTTGACCTCAGTTAGAACATTTATATTACAGTCTCGGTTTAACTACTGGTGCCAACCACAGGAGCCACACATTTATACCCAAACATGACCATATAGACCATTTCTCTACTCACAAACCAGGTTTAATACTTCACAAAATAAACTCATAATGTTGATGATTTTAGGTATTACCCACTAGATAGAAGAGTGTGTATAAGGGGATCTCTGTCTCCCTACTGACCGTTTCCTTTTTCATGCGGTCACACAACAATGAATATGAAATCAGGGACATATATTGAATACCCTAGAAAAAATATATATATAAAGAATATAATAGGTGTATTGCAGTGAAAAATGGTTAACACCATTTAAACAAGCATACTCATTTTCCTTTATGCAATCACCTTAGGAGAACTAATATTATTAATCACCTTATGTATACTTGATTTTATTTTTCAGGCAGGTTTTTGAAGATATGTAACATCAGGGGACTAAGCCTCACTGGTAGTACTGCAAGAGAAATTGTTTATGTATATAGAATTAACATATTCCGTTATCCTCAATTTATCCCAAAATTATATCTATTCTCAATACCTTAATTTTTCACTTAGTGTAACTCAAGCCACAGGAGCTATGGCCCTTCAGCAGAGGTTCTTAATGGAAAAGACGACGCAGCGCTCCGTTATTGTTGTTTTCGGGGTATTGAAGCTGTCCAATATCTAAAAAAATATAATAATCATGCAGCATTTACCTGGCTGACTTACCACCCAATACCAGCCATATAATCCAAATCTAGGGTCATTTTAAAACTATTCTATGAAAATAGGGATAAAGTTTCCTAATAACGCTTACATCTCATTTTCTGTATAGGGTATCTTTTGTAATCTAGTCTATTCTGCTCTCACGTTTATGACTAAATCAACCCATATCTCTCGCAAATTGCTATATGGGCCCCTCTCGTCAGGTGTTATAAAAAACTTAACCCGACAACTAATTTGTAACTCTCTAAAAGGTTTCTCCGTATAAAACCAACAAATGCACAGCTTTGCCAACCGCCGAACTCAGAATATAAATCAACCCAAAGGCAAATATTCCCAGGTCAAGCGATCCCATTTAGACGGCATGGCCATTAAGGAAATAACTTTCATTAAAGCTCTCTCAAGGGATGACTTCGCTAACCCTCGCCGATTTACCGGGATTAAAAAATCTCCTTTTGTGCTCCTAAAATGCATACACCAATCGATAACCATCCAGTAAGCTCCGGCTCCACTTTTAAACCTTCCAGTGTCCCCTAATCGGCAACAATCACAGCCATAAACAGAGGACTTGAAAACACTAAAAACGGCCGCCATCTTTAAATGGCAAAGTCGAGGCACTCTATATTAAAGTCTTGTCCTTTTGTGTATTGTCCATACACTTCTTAAAAATTAATGGCCATTCTGTCAAAAAACTATGTGTTAACTGCCTACCCTAATTGTCCTGGTATGTCAACAAAATCGACGCCACTCGTATTTCGTTTGATAAGCGCCATAAACAAAGGACTAAAAGAAGCTGAAAACAGCCACCATCTTTGACTGGTGATAACAAGGCTTTCCGTATTTAAGTATTATCCTTTAATGTGCTGTTTATATAGTTCTTAAAATAAGTAGCCATTCTATTAGAAAACCATACACCATTCGCCTGCACTAGTTATCTTAGCCTTTGATGTTGGCAATGCTAATATTTTATTCGGTAAGCGCCAAAAACTAGTAATCAAAAGTGGACTCCATTGAATACAACAAAGGCCACCATCTTGCAATGTTATCATTTGACTGCCCAATAATGGTAATAGATCCTTTTATTAACAGAACCACAACCACAAATCGAGATAATTTTAGAATTAGCCCCATCGTAATATTAACCCACATTATTCCTCCCCTATATTTAAATATATCATATTCAATATCTACCTAAGCAATCCATTGTTTTAAAAAAAAAAAAAAAACTCTTTTAGAGAGTTACAAATTAGTTGTCGGGTTAAGTTTTTTATAACACCTGACGAGAGGGGCCCATATAGCAATTTGTGAGAGAAATGGGTTGATTTAGTCATAAACGTGAGAGCAGAATAGACTAGTTTACAAAAGATACCCTATACAGAAAATGAGATGTAAGCGTTATTAGGAAACTTTATCCCTATTTTCATAGAATAGTTTTAAGCTGACCCTGGATTTGGATTATATGGCTGGTATTGGGTGGTAAGTTAGCCAGGTTAATGCCACATGATTATTATATTTTTTCAGATATTGGGCAGCTCTAATACCCCGAAAAAAACAATAATGGGGCGCTGCATCGTGTTTTCCATTAAGAACCTCTGCTGAAGGGCCATAGCTCCTGTGGCTTGAGTTACACCAAGTGAAAAAATTAAGGTATTGAGAATAGATATAATTTTGGGATAAATTGAGGATAACGGAATATGTTAATTCTATATACATAAACAATTTCTCTTGCAGTACTACCAGTGAGGCTTAGTCCCCTGATGTTACATATCTTCAAAAACCTGCCTGAAAAATAAAATCAAGAATACATAAGGTGATTAATAATATTAGTTCTACTAAGGTGATTGCATAAAGGAAAATGAGTATGCTTGTTTAAATGGTGTTAACCATTTTTAACTGCAATACACCTATTATATTCTTTATATATTTATTGTTTTCTAGGGTATTCAATATATGTCCCTGATTTCATATTCATTGTTGTGTGACCGCATGAAAAAGGAAACGGTCAGTAGGGAGACAGAGATCCCCTTATACACACTCTTCTATCTGGTGGGTAATACCTAAGATCATCAATATTATGAGTTTATTTTGTGAAGTATTAAACCTGGTGAGTAGAGAAATGGTCTATATGGTCATGTTTGGGAATAAACGTGTTGCTCCTGTGGTTGGCACTAGTAGTTAAACCGAGACTGTGATATAAATGTTCTACCTTAGGTCAAATGACATGCTTTTTGAGGATGTTGTTGATAAACTGTTTTAATGAATTTTTAAAGTATGATATGAACAAATATGTGACTATATTATGGTTTTAATCATATAAAAAATGTTTCATTAATGTTATTTTAGATATATGTGGTGGGAGACAATGTGTGAAAATCTTAAAGCCTGAAGAAGGTGGTGAATCCAATTATACCACCGAAACGCGTCGCTTGCTTTGGTTAACAACAGCACCCAAGTAGTGTTTGATCTGGACAAATAAGTATAAAAGAAAGAGTGTTATCCAATATTATCTTGGAGTCATCACAAAAATCTGCATCTATACTTGGAGTGTTGTTATAATCTATTGTGTTCTGAGAATTGACTTTTAGTAGTTTGATGTATTCTCCCTGTTTTGTGCTATGAAATATTTTTAATGTACATGTATATGTGTTTTTTATTGAAACAATAATTTTTTTTTTCTATTAAGTCTAGAAAGATTTAAGAATAAAATATTTATAGAATTTATATTATGATTTTGGTCTCTATTTGGTGCTAACTAATGAATGGTTGAAGTGTTTTGAGAGTTACGTTGGTATGTTATAAACAAAAGAGTCCAAAGGGATTACTTTTTTGACAGATGAAGCTCGACACTGACAAGACCGAAGTGCTGGTCTTTGGGAACAACACCTCCACTTGGAATGACACCTGGTGGCCTGCCAAACTCAGACCCACTCCCACACTGACAGACCACTCCTGAAACCTCAACATCATCCTGGACAGCCTATTCATCATAAAATGACAAATCAATGCAGCCTCCTCCATCTGGTTCAACACTCTTTGTATGCTCCAAAGAATCTTCAAATGGCTCCCAATCGGCACGAGGAACACAATCACCCAAGCCCTACTCACTAGCCTTCTGTCTTACAGCAACGCACTGAACAAAATAACCATCACCCAGCTCATGAGGAGACTCTAGACAATACAGAACTCAGCAGCCAGACTCATCCTCAGCATTCCCAAATGGACCCACATCATCCCTCACTTCAAGAACTTCAATTGACTCCCCACTCAGAAAAGATGCTAATTCAAGCCCTTTATGACCAAGGACCAGCATACATCATCCACCGCCTGATCTTCCACTAGCCCTTCAAAGACCTTTGCTCTGCCTCCCTCACCCTCACAACAGACAACATGGATGTTGTTCCTTCTCCTACCTCACTGTCAAGTCCTTGAATGGCCTTCTCCTTCACTTCCAGACATCATCCTCTCTAGCAGAATTCAGAAAGATACTCAAGACCTGGCTTTTAACTGAGCTCAGCAAGCTAGCACCTGGATAACCTTACAGGTGAATTGCAGAGCTTTAAAAATACGTTTTGAATGATTGATTGATTGATATGGGGATTAGCCTTGCTCATTAGTGTTATGTACATGCCCTTGGTTTCCTACTCAAATTGTGTGCTTATCATTCTATCCAGAGTTGCAGTCCTTCTGGAATGTGCATTATGACAGCTGCTGCCTTACATTCTGGGAGAGAGAGAGAGAGAGAGAGAGAGTGAGAGAGAGAGAGAGAGAGAGAGAGAGAGAGAGAGAGAGAGAGAGAGAGAGAGGTTGAACTCCAGGAGATTATCTTGCAACCACCATTGTGTTGCTCTTGCATTCCCTGTTCCCCTTTTCCCCTCACAAGAATCTGTAGGTTTGAGTTCATTCATGTCTCAGCCCACAGTTCTTATATGGTGGAGTGAGTGGCTTAGCATCGGGGTCATTCATCTAGACTCTCCGCATTACACCATGCATCATAACACTGGGCTTCCATGCCTTTCTCTAATTCCATTGTCCTAAGAGGTTTAAGGTGCCCCCCCCCCCAATATTTAGTTATTGTCTCTCTGATTCTCAGGAAACCTCATCCAGTTTTGATTCATTGTTTGAAAGTGTAAGAAATTGGTCCATGCTCCCAAGTCACAGGTTAGTCATTGCCCCATAACGTGCAGGAACAGGATATGATTTTGTAACTACTAATGAGCTCTTGCTAGAGGCCATCTTGGGTTGAGGACCAAGCCTATTACTTGCCTTTAAGGTCCTGATCAAGGAACATAGTACCCACCAAGAGAAACTTCTTAGGTGTTGGTGTGCAGCCCCTTCTCGGCACATTGCTTTTTGTTTCTTGAATTCCCTTAAACCGCATGTCAGCATCTGAAAAGATAAATCATTAAGAGGTTAGTTAATAATGCATATCATTACCTATCACTATGTGCTGCAAACTAAATACAGTCTGATTGATGTTACTGGACAGTACTATAAAATACACTATCATTTGTTTCATTGAGATAGGTTTCAGTCACTGTCATTATTGGTTGTGAAGGTAAAAGAGAAAGCAACACTGATGAAAGATCAGTTGAATAGAAATACATGAGCCCTTCTAGGAAAGAAAGTGTTTATAAGCAGTTCCATGCTCACGCATGTCACATGAGATATACAAATATCACTTTTAATCTGTAAATTATAGTTATCTGGGTATTTCTCCTTTTCAACCTATATTTTCATCTATTTATTATAATTATCTGCGTACCTTTTTAAAGTAAACTACTGTATGTGTACATGCACATTATTTATGATCTGTATTATATCCCCCTGTCAATATTGCACTAAGGTATTTTTAATGATACTAATAAAAATTATTTAAACTAAACTAAGCAGTTCCATGCTCAAGGCCAGAGAGAACGGATCTTCAGATGTCCCTCCATAATGTATAATCCCCCAAACTATCCCCTTTGCACTGTCATCTTCAAAGCATGCAGTAGTGAGATATGATGTGAAAATTAGAGTGCAAAGCAATCTGTACAATCAATGCTTCTGCAGAAAGCCTGACTTGCCAGATGAGTGGTCTTGTCAACCATCACTTCAAGACCTTGGATCTAGTTGAATGGGGATATGACTGATCTAAAGAGGTCTATCCTAAATCTACTGTCTCTGATAGCTGAGGATTTCACATTCTTGGGTTACTAAGTCAATTTAAATAAATGTGAGGCATTGCATAGGTCCTGGGTCATAACAAGAGAAGTCAAGACTAATGTTCAGATGGGTACCAGGATAAACTTAAGTGTCTGGGGATCATTATCAATAGAAACCTTCAACACATGATAGCTGACAACCTAACCCTGTCATTAGCAAAACCTGCTCTAGATGTCCTCACCTTCAACTTTCACCATGAGGCCAGATAATAATAATAGTGACAGTGGTCTCTTGCTTTAATTACCTAATTGGGTTGTTTCCCCCCTCAAATTCCATGAAATTGCTTCTTTACATTCAAGATATCATCATCACTTATCTTGAGTTGCGAAAGACTGCATGAAACCTACATGCCACCTTCTAAATGACCTCTAGCCAACATCGTCAGAACCCAGGATCTGAACATCATAGACCACACTGACAACACCCAGCTTATTCTCTCGCTCTCAGCAGACTCCACCACCACGAGGTCTAACTTCCACAACTGCATGAAAAATGTCACTGACTGGATGAAGACCAACTGTCTGAAGCCCAACACTGACAAGACCGAAGTGCTGATCTTTGGGAACAACACCTCCCCTTGGAATGACACCTGGTGGCCTGCCGAACTCAGACCAACTCCCACACTGACAGACCACTCCTGCAACCATAACATCATCCTGGACAGCCAGTTTGTCATGAAATGACAAATCAATGCAGTCTCCTCCATCTGGTTTAACACTATCTGTATGCTCCAAAAAATCTTCAAATGGCTCCCAATCGGCACGAGGAACACAGTCACCCAAGCCCTAGTCACTATCCTTCTGTCTTACAACAACACACTGAACAAAAGAACCATTACCCAGCTCATGAGGAGACTCCAGACGATAAAGAACTCAGCAGCCAGACTCATCCTCAACATGCCCAAATGGACACACATCATCCCTCACATCAAGAACTTCCATTGACTCCCCACTCAGAAAAGATGCCAATTCAAGCCCTTCATGACCAAGGACCAGCATACATAAACCACCGCATGATCTTCCACTCGCCCTTCAAAGACCTTTGCTCTGCCTCCCACACCTTCACACAGACACCGTGGATGCCGTCCCTTCGCCTTCCTCACTGTCAAGTCTTTAAATGTCCTTCTCCTTCACTTCCGAACATCATCCTCTCTAGCAGAATTCATAAAGATACTCAAGACCTGGCTTTTTAATTGAGCTCAGCAAGCTAGCACCTGGATACACTTATAGGTGAATTGCAGAGCTTTAAAGATACATATTGATTGTTGTGTTAAATAAATTTATAGTGCGCACAGATACTCAACAGAGTGTCCCGGCGCGTACTTGGGAGAAGGAACCACAAACCAAAGCATTATTGAAAGAGAAGGGTTTTTTATTTTTTTCTAAAGATCACAGAATCTTGAATGCTGCGCAGCACCAAGGGTAAAGCATTCCATGCCAAAGCAGTTTTACGGACAAAAGAACACCCACCCAGCCTTTGACGTTTGAACCAGGGGGTCTGCATCAAAAGTTGGGAGGATGAACGCAACTGTCTCACTGGGTTATAAAAAGCGAATCTTTTCTGAAGGTAGGTAGGATCAGAGCCGTATAGGGCCCTGTGAGCAATAGCCAGAGTTTTGAATTTTATTCGGGACTCCACCGGGAGCCAGTGCATAGAGTGCAAATGAGCATGCACACTACACCTGCGAGATATCCCCAGCAGGAGTCTAGCGGCCGAGTTTTGAACAACCTGCAATTTGTTCAAAAGGTAGCCGGAGATGCCCACATAAAGTGCATTGGCATAGTCCAGGCGCGACAAAATCAGTACACGGACAACCGTTTCTTTGGCAGGTCTTGGAAGAAGAAACTTACTCAAGGCTCTCAGTGTACCGAAGCAGGTCCCAACCAGCTTCCTAACCTGGGTAGAAAAGGAAAGGTTCTCATTGTACCACACCCCCAGGTTTTTTGCAGCAATGCCCATTGCACTAGGCAAGGGGAAGCCGGGGGCCATAACCTCTCTCTGAAATTAGCTGGAAAGACGCCATACAAGAGGACCTCTGATTTCTCTTCGTTACATTTTAGCTGCCTTGGGAGAGCCAGCAGAAAACCGAGGACAGACAGTGTTGAGCCACAAGAACTGAATCATCATCCCTTTCCCATTGATTGATTGATTGATATGGGGATTAGCCTTGCTCATTAGTGCTATGTACATGCCCTTGGTTTCCTACTCAAATTGTGTGTTTATCATTCTATCCAGAGTTGCTGACCTTCTGGAATGTGCATTATGACAGCTGCTGCCTTACATTCTGAGCGAGAGAGAGAGAGAGCGAAAGCGAGAGAGAGAGAGATAGAGAGAGAGATGGGTGAACTGATCTAAAGATGTCTATCCTAAATCTACTGTCTCTGATAGCTGAGGATTTCACATTCTTGGGTTACCAAGTCAAATTAAATAAATGTGAGGCATTGAATAGGAACAGGGTCATAACAAGAGCAGTCATGACTAATGTTCAGATGGGTACCAGGATAAACGTAAGTGCCTGGGCATCATTATCAATAGAAACCTTCAACACATGATAGCTGACAACCTAACCCTGTCATTAGCAAAACCTGCTCTAGATGTCCTCACCTTCAACTTTCACCATGAGGCCAGATAATAATAATAGTGACAGTGGTCTCCTGCTTTAATTACCTAATTGGGTTGTTTACCCCCTCAAATTCCATGAAATAGCTTCTTTACATTCAAACTATCATCATCACTACTCTTGAGTTGGGAAACACTGCATGAAAGCATACACATTTTAAGCAGAAACACATGCCAGCAGACAAAGACTTCTGCACATTGAGCTGTAGTATCCAGCCCACCCATTGCACTGGCTAATATATTTAAATGCCTGTGCAGTACCATCACCATTATGGGTCAGACTGTGAAGTCACAAGTTCATGATCCCTGTTCTTCACTTGTCCTACCTCCTAGCTGCAGCAACTACAGTGCATCCTCTTATGTGTTCATTCTCCCATATTGGTGAATGAATAAATAGTGTCACCATTTTTTTTTTATTTTTTTTTGAAAGACCTTTATTGTTATGCTTCCCAATACACAGCTTTGGCCTACAACCCCTCGGGCCGGCCGCATAATTGTATACATGCACTTTGTCGTATCTAACACAGCCCAGTGCCGTCAACCCGGGGGTACGGCGGCGATAGAAGGTGCAAGCGTATCACCGGTTAGAGAAGGATAATGCAGGACTCATTTTCTCTGTGTACAGCCATAAACAAGCGGAGAACACCACAATGGCGCGGGGCGCCTAACGATCAACTACTCCCCCCCCCCCCCTAGTGTCACAATTTTAAAGTATTGATTGCTTGTCCAGGAAACAAATCTCAGGAATTGAATGATCTTCAGTCTCATTTACATGAAGTAAACCGGAT
Source organism: Triturus cristatus (assembly GCF_964204655.1). Classification (NCBI taxonomy): domain Eukaryota; kingdom Metazoa; phylum Chordata; class Amphibia; order Caudata; family Salamandridae; genus Triturus; species Triturus cristatus. The sequence continues at coordinate 391,747,481 of NC_140584.1, forward strand.
GTTCCCATTTCTAGAATGTATTGTGTCTTTCCTGTTTGTTCTTTAATACCCACTTGACGGAGAGAAACATCTGCAGAGAGAAACCCGAGAGTTCGATTACGCATATTTATTCAAATTGTAAATCTGTCATTTTGCGCTGTATTTTAGGACACAATGGGGCATATGTATCAAGCTTTTTTCCCATTTGCAAATGGGCCAATTCTCAGAATCGGCCCATTTGGAAACAGGAAAAAGCCTTTTGGGATGTATCATCCCAAAAGGCCATCGCAAAATAGGGAATCGGAAAATGTGCGATTCCCTATTCTGCGAATGCATTGCAATTCCTTAAATGCAATTCTGGAAGCACCCAAGTTGTGCGAATTTGTCTTAAGAAATCGCAAAATACCACCAACTTCAAGTTGGTGGTAATTTGCGATTTCCTAGAAAAATGCACTCTTTTGCATTTTTCAAAGTGCCATGTGGTGCACATATATGCATTTAGGGCATGTATGTGAGCCACATGTGTACACATGCACATTTCAGGGATGCAACAGCGTGTTCTTTTGACACCCTTGCACCCTTGAAATTGCATTCGCAATTTGCGAGTACCGAATGCGAAAATTGCGAATGTATTCCCATTCATTCCTACGGGCCTCTAGGCCCATAGGAATGAATGGAAATGTATTGCTCAATCGCGAATCGCAATTTGCGATTCACAATTAAGGAATACAAAGAAATCGCAATTAATATGGCGATACCTACATATATTTCATTTTGCGAGTCCTTAATAGCGATTTACTTAAGTTCGCTATTAAAGACTTGCAAAACGATTTTTTGATTCATATGCCCCAATGTGGCAATTCTTGGCACAAGAACCTATTTTACACAAAAAAAAAATACTTGAAAAAACGAAAGTATCATGAACAACAATCACTCGTGTTCAGTTGTCATTTTTTGTTTGCTGTAAATTTTTATCACATGATGTGTTCACAATAGATTTTTACAACGACCTAATTAGAGACAATCTATACATCTTTACAATGGCTATTGGAAGCAGGAGACAGACTCATTTCAGTAACCAATGTTTAAGTCGTGAAGGGGGAAATTTAGAGCCTACAGCTCACTTGCTGATGAGTATACTTACCACCCAAACTTAATTCTTTACAGACATATATATAAAATGGTGAATAGTCATGATATGGGTCTTTTTAATGTTCATTAGGGAGCCAATAAGCATACCTTCCTCAGTCACTACATTTTCTTTTGTTGAAACTGGTTAATTTGGATTCAATGCCAGGACCGGAGGTGAGCATTATCCTTTATCTTTCCCCACTTTATTGAATAGCAGCCATTTTGTATACACTAAAAGAACTACATTTCCCATGGAACTCTAGGAATAAAAAAATCAGATGATGTCCAACATTCCCACAATGCAGTAGGTGTCCTATCAGGGGCTAGTATCCCCAATGTAGTCCTTTGCCTCTGTCAAGTGTTTTCTCATCTTCTCTCTGTATTACATGTGCTGATTTCTTATTGCGTGTACAACTGTGCATGCTTTCTTTGCATTGCAGAACGTTTTGCACGCCTACACAGCCCTACTATATTCTCCTGGTATTGGTAGAGTGCTAGGGGGATGCTGTGGGAGAGCCATTTCTCTATAGCCCACAGCACTTTTTTGGGAATTCCTGTCACAGGGGGTCCAGAATTGCACTTTTGCCTCAGCCTCTACCTGCTCCATGAGAATGATACCCCTACCTGGGGTCTGTACAGGCTTGCTAGCCTGAATTTGTTATTTACCTGATGACATGAAGGGTCGGTAGTAAGTTCTTTCTTGACGCCTCCACTTGGGTCTGTCTGATTCACAGGCGGAGAAGGCTGCAGGGGAAACATGCCCAGGTGGCTTCAGTACCCTGTTTTTTTATTTAAGAGCCAGGGGGATGGTATCCCTGGGGTGTGGACCCCTCTGAAAGAAAGCCTCTGCTCCCTATTGACTTGCTGGAACTCAGAACCCAAATTGGTAATGCTTTGCACTTAGTCCATATTGGAAAGGTGCTTATATAGTGCTGCGCTTTGGTTTCCCCTGTGATCCCAGTACTAACCTAGTTGTATAACTTTGTACTGCGCTGTCCCGAGGTCCAAAGAGCTGCAGATAGGGCTGCACTTTTGTAAGCCTAGCGGAAATTCTGCTATCACTGTCCCTCTGTAGTGCCTCTCACTAATCACTAGCCATGGACCAAGAGTGTGATGCTCTTTATGAAGTTGATTCCTTAGCTCTCCTCCCTTGGGATGCTGTAGACACATCCATTTAATGCGCTGTAGAAGGAGCCATGACCCCATGGTGCAGCACTTATCCCTGCAGATTGCACAGGAATGCACAAAGTTGGCCCAGAGTCAAAGCACTTTAGCCCCTGCATCCCCTCCGGCCCAGCCCCCTGATGGGGATCCCATACCGGTCAAGTGCCTCATGGAGGAAGGGGTGGATCACAATGCGCTTGCACACCTCAGGGAGCAATTCCTGAATCAGGCACCACCGGCCTCCACGCCTGGAGAGTCTGCATGTGGGTTAGTAGACCCAACATCTTCCCTGCCCCAGATGGTGATGCGCACAGGGACACTGCTGAGGAACACAGGCCTTAACACCTATGGCATCCTTCCTCTATGCCCCCAGCCTGGAACCCCTCCTTAAGAATGAGGGGTCCGACTTGTTAGATTCAGAAGAGCTCATACACCCCCGTTCTGTTGAATGGACAGCCTCCTCTAAGGTGGCAACATATACCGTAGGGTGGATCAGAACTCTACTATGGGAGGACACCCACAATTGCCTTAAAGCACAATGCCCTCAGCCATTCTTAGAGGGCAAGGCAGCCCTAACCCCTGAACTAAACCAGAGAATGGCCACTTCTTTGGCAACATTTTTTAAAGACCCCATGAAGGGCACTGAAAGGTCCTGGTGGGTGTGCCAGGATGAACTACAGGATGCCATAGGCCCACTCATCAGAATTCTGGTCAAGGCAGAAGATACCAAGGTTTTGGGGGGCCTTGTATCCCCGCAGGCCCTCTACGGGTGGGCTTAACGAGCGTTGGCCTTCATGGGCAATGCCAATTGGACACTCTCCAGAGAGAGGAGACAATCCTTTCTTATTAAAGTGGACCCAAAGTTCGGAGACCTGACAGATGCCAATGTTGGGGCAGTGGCTCAGGGAGGTCTTTTTGGTGAATCATTTATCAAGGAGCTGTGAAAATTTGTCAGTACCTATAATTCCCTTGACAAGGCCCAATCCTCCATCAAGAGGGTCTTCCCCTCACTGGGTTTCTGAGGGACCGGCCGAGGCAGGGGCTCCTCGGCCTGCCGCTCCAACTCCCAAAATGCTCCTAGAGGGCAAGGCTCCAGATGAGGGCAGTATCAAGACCAATTCCTCTTTGGCAACTTCTATAAGACCCTCAGACAAAGGCTGCGTTGCTACCTCCAATGCCTGTGTGTGTTCAACCTTCTCCTCTAGTGCGAGTGGGGGGTTGCCTTGCGTCCTTTTTACACAATTGACAATTCATTACAAGCGATATATGCGTCTTGCAAACAATTCAGGGGTTTCACATAGAGTTTTTCACTTCACCCTATCAGGGTGCCCAGCCCTCTGCAGTTTTCGTGCCACAAGGCGGATTTGGTGGATGCCAAGATTTCTTCACTGCTCAAAAAAGAAGCTAACTGCCCAACTGCACCTCACCCACAGGGTTTCATAAGCAACCTTTTTATGGCCTACAAGTTTAAAGGAGGACAAAGACTGGCTATCAACTTAGGTGAACTCAATGAGTGGCTAGTCTATCACCATTTTATATTGGAGGGGATCCCCCTCCTTCGCGATGTGTTATGCCCTGGGGATTAGCTGGTCCATCTGGACCTGAAGGATGCCTATCTATCTATCCCCATATTTCCACAGCACAGAAGGTACCTCCAATTTGTATGGCAACTACAAGTGTTTCAGTTCACAACCCTTTCTTTCAGCCTCTATTTGGCCCAGTGGCGCTTCAGGACGGTCCTCAGACCAGTTGTGGAGCACCTAAGGGCTCAAGGGACATGCCTAATTGTATATCTAGATGGCATTCTCCTCTTGGGGAAGGATCCCCACCAGCTGTAATCCCAACTAAAAGAGGCTGTCTCCCTGCTGGAAAGCCTCGGCTTCATTACAAACAAGAAGAAATCCCTCCTGATTCCGGCTCAAAGGGTGGTTTTCTTGGGCTTCTTTATAGATTCCACAGAGGCTACATTGAATCTTCCCTTGAGGAAAATGGCAAAAATCAGGCACAAATTGGGGCACATTGACCAGACACAGAATGTCCTTGAGATAGATTTCACGCCAGGTGGACCTGTTGTTCTCCTTCATCCCAGCAATCATTCCAGTACCCCTACACTACTATGCCATTCAACACCTCAAGAAGACGCACCAATGGAGGGGACTCTCGTATTCCCAGTGGGTAGTCCTTTCTCAGTAGGCATGCGGAGAAATCCATTGGTGACTTTCACATATAAAGCGTGGAACAGCAGAGCAATTTTTGGCTCCACCCAGATCTCATCATGGAGTCCAATGCCAGCAGATCAGGATGAGGTGCGTGGTGTGGAGATTTTCCCATAGGAGGGACATGGTCCCTTCAGGAACTGGAATTACACATTGTTAGAACCGGGGTCACCAATTCCGACACGGTAGCTTGGCGCGAGGTAGGAAGGCACCTGAAGGCAATGTGTAAAGCACTGGTGCAGCACTCACTCACACAGATTCAGCCATGCGCCCACAATGAAGGACACCACAACAGGTTGTTTAGTAAAACACAAGATTCTTTATCTATTTCAAGTGTCGAGGGGTCAATTCATCAGCAAGGCAGCAGTAAATTCATCTGGGAATCTACATTCATTAGTCATAGGGCAATAACCATTTCATTCAGTTACGTCAATCAATGAATAGCAGAGCAACCATTAATTCATCACGGGGAATAAATCAGTGCATTTCGGGGCAACAGCAAATTCATCCTGGCAAGTAAAACAGTGTATTTCAGTAGATCAGACAATTCATCCAGCCACAAGGATCAGGGGCTGGTAGGACAACAATTAATACATCGGGGTTAAAACGGGCATGAACTCATATGGGAGCACAACACTCTTAGCCTCTCGGGCCACAACCAGTTCAATGTGGCGCCATCACAGGTGTAGTTCCCTGTTGGGGGGGCTAAATGAAACAAATCAAGGCAATTTGGGGCACTCCTAGGGCTTACCCCAGGGGTCAGGTCATCCCAGCCAGATGGCAGGGGGTCACGGGTAGTTCCCAGGGTCTCAGGAACTTCAGTTATCTGGCCAGATGCGTGTCCCACAGGCCGGCCACTTCAGGCTCCAGACCGGAGTAGCAGCGGTACACCACCCGCCCCCTCAGGGGCTGTCTCAGCTACTCCCCGGCCCCAGCAGTGGAGCAGTCAGCCTGGATGGGGCCTCTGGGCCCGAGGACAAGTACTTGGCGGAGCGGGGCACACGAGGGGCTGCCACTGTGCGCTGGCCTCCCCGCATCAGCCCCGCCTCTCCTAGGGGTTACCTGAGGTGTCCAGGGCCGCGATCGGCACTCGTGCTCCGGTCCCACTCGGGGGAAGCCCTTGCTCGGGGTTGCTGCAGCCACCAGACTCCGTCCTCACTTCGGGGCCCGGTAGCCAATCCGGTCGCGGCCTTCCAGGGGCACAGCTCCACCCACCAATGGGAGCGCGAGTTAGGCAGGGGGTGCGGTCGGTGATGCGGCCGGCATCCCCGTCACGTGGTCAGGCCCAGCGCGGCCTCCTCCTCAATCGCGGCAGCATTACTAGGCCTCGAGGGCCGCAGCGGGGTCCACGCGCAGTGCCGGGCTGCGGCAGTGATGTCAGGTACAGCGCCTTCCTCAAGCGGAACTGGGGCCCGCGGCGGTGATGTCAGGTACAGCGCCTTCCTCAAGCAGACCCGGGGCCCATGGCGGTGATGATCAGTGCAGCACGCTCTAGGGGCCCGACACTGGATCTCAGGTCCCCGGGGCAGCGGCGGTGCCTTGAGGGTTCGCAGCGCCTGGCTGGCTCGGCGCTCAGTGTACAGGGATTGCAGGGGCGTAGCGCCTGGGGGGGTATAGCGCTCCCCCAGCACAGCGCTCAACAGGCACCACAGTCTCCAGGCACCGCATGCAGGCAGGGAGGCCCCACTCCAGTGGTATAGCGCTAGGCAGGCACCACGCCAGATCACGGGCAGCTCTTCCTCACGGGGCCCAGTTCTAGTAACACAGCGCTTTACCTGCAGGTTGGAGATGGCCCACAGCGACAGTCCAGATCAGCGCTGGTCTCAAGGGGGAGAAGGTAGACGGTCAGCTCCCCTGGTAGGCTTATTAGGGGAAGAAGGGGGATGAGTTGGCAGGCATCAGAAGCAGGGTGGGTTCCTGCAGCACACTGGAGATGGTCCCCTGGGTTGCCCCCTCACCAGGCAAGATCAGCAGGCAGGCAGAGTCCCTCATCTAACTTGGGTACAGGAGGGCCTAGACTCAGTCAGTCCCAGTAGTGTAGGTTTCTCCCCTAGGCCCAACCGCCTACGCTCCGGCAGAGGTTCCCCCAGGTCCCGTGGTGCCCCAACTAACTAGTCAGGTTTCCCTTCTTTCCTCTTATACCCCCAGGTCAGGTGACCCTCCTGCAAAGGTGGCAAAGGAAAATCCCTCCCAGGGCTGGAAGGTTCCAGAAGCTTCCACATAATAGTCTATGGGATAAAAAGGCGGGATGGAAAAAGATACTGTATCCCAATGTCCCAGCCGGATCCTGACTACTAGTATGTGTGCGCAATGGCCACTCTGCAGTAGCAGGGGCCTGTGACAGCCATGTTGGTAGGAGAGAGCACCTGCACCTCAGCACTGGTTAGCAGTGCTAAGGCACCCAGATACCTAGGGACAACAAAAAGATGGCAGAAAAAATAAGGCACAAGGGCAAAAAACGCGGTAGACCACCCTAGGGCTGACAGGTCTAACACACATTGTTAGAAATGGGGGTCTCTAGTTGGCAATGGCTTGCACCTTTGTCCAAATAGGGACATTTGCTTCTAGTCAGGGTAAGGGGGCTACACTCCTAAAATATACCCTGCTCACCCCCTTGGTATCTTGGCACGAGCAGGCAGGCTTATCTCAGAGGCAGTGTGTAAAGCATTTGTGAACACATACAGTAATACAGTGAAAACACTACAAATGGACACCACACCATTTTAGAAAAATAAATAATCTTTACTAGACTTAACACAAGACCAAACGACAAAAATCCACAATACTGTATCAAGAATATGATTTTAAGATGGTAGAAATAACTTAGTTCAATGTAGATGGTAAATGCGACACTTTACTCTCAACGTACCTTGGATGCATCACGCAATACAGACAAAAGGGTCGCAAGGAAGGTGATGCGTCGGTTCCTTGCTTCTGGGGAGGTGACACGTTGGTTCCTTACTGCAGCGCAGGGGAGGTGATGTGTCAGTTCCTTATGGGAGAGGAGGTGATGCATCGGTTTCTTACTGCGTTACAGTTACGATGCGACAAGATGGCACCTTCATGCGATGCATCGATCCTGTGCAATGCGACAAAATGGTGTCTTTGATGCGATGCAACAACGTGGATGCGATGCGTGCACGCCCGATGGCCGTGCGGCGAAATCGATGAACTTTGAAGCCGTAACAGGCGAGTCAGTTAGGATTATAAGGTGTTTTAATGAAACTGCCCATTCTGGCCTATGGGAGCAGGTAGCCTTGCAATAGTGAAAAACAACATTGGCTGTAATTCACTATCAGGACATGCCACATACATGAGGGCATGTCCTACCTTTTACATACAATGCTCACTGCCCTTGGGCCTAATTTAGGGGTGACTAACATGCAGAAAAAGGAAGGTGTAGGGACTGGCAAGTGGGTGCACTCCCAGACTGCACGCAGGCTCTGCAATTGCAGCCATGAGCCACATTTTACAAGCTGCTTCTGTGGGTGGCACAACCAGTGCTGCAAGCCCACCAGCAGCATTTGATTTAGAGGCCCTGGGCAGGGTCTGACAAGTAAATCAAATAAGCCAATCATGGAGTCACTAATCCATTAAAACAATTTACAATAGAGAGCAGATGCACTTTTAGCACTGATCAGCAGTGGTAAAGTGCCCAGAGTCATACAACCAACAAAAACAGGTCAGAAAAAATACAGGAGGAAGGCAAAAAGTTCAGGGCGGACCCTGCAAAGAGGGCCAAGTCCAACACATATCAATAGCCTGGAACTCCTGGCAGGATCCTTCGCGGTCCAGGTTTGGATGTGAGACAGAATCCAATCCTTTGTCCTCTTGAAGATGGGCAACAAATACCCCATCCAATACATAAATCACCTAGGACGCACTCTGTCTAAGATCCTGTTGGAGCCAGTGACCAGATTTTGGCAGTTCTGCCTAGACCATCAGATATCGGTCATGGCTGAGTACCTTCCAGAACAGGAGAACACAGTGGCTGACTGGCAATCTCGGCACTTCAGGGACTTCAGTCTTTGGAAACTCCATCTGGAAATTTTTTCCAATGTCCAAGATCGCTGGGGTCCTTTTTCTGTAGACCTTTTTGCCTCTAGGTTGGATCACCAATTACCATTTTTCAGTTGGAGGCTGGACCCCTTGGTGACCACCACAGATGCCTTTCTACAGAACTGGCAGCTAGAGAAGGGGTACACCTATTCCTCATTTACAATGATCACCTGAGATTCAGCCTAGATCAGACGCCAATAGGCAGAAGTGGTACTGATCACCATGGTCTGGGAAGCTCAAGTTTGGTTTCCGGTTCTTTCGGAAGTTTCTTGGGATTTTCCAATCCCTCTCCACCTGTTTCCAACTTTCCTCCTCAATCCAGAGCGGAATCCGCATCAGATAGTCCTAGCAGGATGACTTCGCCTCATGATGTAGAGGACTGCAGGGGACGATGGTCAATTACAGGCCTTTCCGCACAGTCTGAGAACCTTCTATCCAAGGTATGGTCAGATAGCACCATCAAGCGATATAGATCAGCTTGGAACAGATGGTATCATTGGTGTATGCAACTGGATTGCAATCCCATGGGCGCCGAGATAGTGCAAGTTTTGAATTTCTTGGCTGACCTAGCGAGGAAAGGTTTGGCAGGCCAGTTAATTCACACCTTCCCACTCAGCTGCCTCAGTGCGTCATGTTCCAGTGGCGGGATCCCCGGAAGCGGCACATCCATTTGTGAATTGGCTTTTGTGGGAAATCAGACTCTCCTTGCCTCTGCTGCAATCGTATTCAGCTCATTGAGATGTTAATAGAGTATTAAAACGTTTTCTCTCCTGGCAGCCTAATTGGTTCCTCTCAAGGGAGGAGTTATGTGCAAAGCTAGCGATGTTGCTCTGCATGGTGTCATGCAGGAGAATTTTGGATGTCTGAGTCCTTGACATTACGGGAAGATCGTTCTCTCCACCTGGAGACACTTTTACGCTGGTGAAACATAAAACGTCTAATACAAAGGTTACTGAATACCCGGCTTTCCTGATTTGCCCTAAGTTGTGTGTCATGCAGTTTCTCAAGGCCTATGAGTTAATGCCTGAAAAATGTCGGACCCAAGACAGGGAACAACTTCTAATCGTTCTCAGAAAACTGCATAAGGCAGTCTCCTCCCTGGCCATAGCCCGTTGGGTATGTTGGGTGAAGAAGGAATCGAGAATAGACCTTAACATCTTTGCTGTACACTCTGCTCGTGGGGCGATGACATCTACCACCTTTTTTCTTGGGGCCCAGTTGGAAGATATCACGAACACGGTCGATTGGTCCTCTTATTCTACCTTTAAAAGGTTCTATTTTAAGCCAGTGTTATGGCTCAGCTAGTGGTGAGTAAGCTTTAAATTAGTATAATCCTCGCCTCCGGTCCTGACTTAGAATGAGAAATTTCCTAGTTATTGTGAGAGAAAGTAATAATTCTATTAAGGACTCCGAGGTGAGGATTATCCCACCCATGGGTTAATCATCCTGAATTCCTTCCATGTGACTCGTAAATGAAGACTTTGATTCTCTGATATAAAGTATACAGTGTTACTGATCCTGTAATCAGTTCAAATGCATACCGTGTGTGTTGCTACATCTGCAGATAATAATTGATAGTCTTCTAGATCTATTGAAGGTTAAGGTGACTGATATTGTCTTTTTGTTCTCAGGAACGGCGAATGGGAAATAGGATTCTTAGAAACAGAGCTGTGGCATGACTCGCATGACAAAAGAGGAGTAGGTGACGGGGCAAAGGACTATGTTTGGAATACTGACTGCTTATTGGTCACATAATGCATTGTGGGACTGTTGGACATCATTTGTTTTTACTATTCCCAGTGTTCCATGGGAAATGTAGTTTGTTTAGTGAATGGAAAATGGCTGCTATTCAAAAAAGTGGAGAAAGATAAAGCATAATCCTCGCCTCCAAATCCTTAATAGAAGTGAACATTTCTGATACTCTAGCTAGGAAATTTTTCATTTTAAGAGAAAAAGAAATTGTTTGCACATTTTGTAGAAATGTACTGAACTTTCCAGATTACAAAGGGGACACACAACTGCAGGGTTGTGCATTAATCACAAGAAATGTTACAAACAAAGAGAGAAGATAGATGGAGATAAATACTGCCATGCTGATCCATTCTCTGGAAAGGAAAGCACTATAAGAATCAGACATAATAAAATAACGCTCTTCCCCATTCCCGGTACAATGTTCTCTGCCAATGACACCTTTCTCTTCCGGGTTAAAATCATTGTAAGATTAAGAAATGGTATTTTTGTGACCCAAATGCGCTTCAGTCAAATCGGGCTCTGACCAATGGAGAAAAAATACAATAGTTAGTTTATTATTTAATTCTGCACAGCAAGCGGCATCACGGACCACAAAGAATGTCCCAAATACACTTCTTCTGTTATTAAGCCTATAATGGGTGACCTGGGCCTGTGTTAAATGACACACTCGACAGAGGCTTGTAGATTACCAGTATATACCAGGAAAGGCCCCAAAAATTTTGAAAGAAACCTCAGCACATAGAGAGAGTTTGTTTGGACAGAAGAAGTGCCCTTCAGCCCACATGGACTTATTGAAACCATACAGATGGTCCACCAGACGATTTCTGGTAGACCATCAGGAGCCCTCCTCCAGGCTCCGCTGTCGACTAAAGAAGGCCTTTTGACATTCTATGTCTGAGTCTTTATTCTCGTTGGGTTGACTAGAGTCATGCAGGCATGTATCCAGACGATAAAATAAGCAGCAACAAGGCAGTCCAGTAAAGCTTGAACAGGGTTTAAGGTGCAGTTCTAACTTTGATGAAATGGACAGCATGATGCTCCAAATTTATGAAGTATCACAACAGTGCTCTCATCATATCTCTTCAGTAGCTGGAGGTGGGCCTAAGCTCTAAAGCCTAAGCTCCTTTTCACAGTGTTTGGCAGTTGGGTAGGAGCCCATCAATTGCAGTCCAAGAGTTCAAAGATCCAATTAGCCATTTTGGAAAACATTTCCCTACTTGTGTAAATAATTTCTTTTTTATTTATTTATTTTATTTATTTTTTTATATCCTTATTTCAGCCATTCAGACCATCAAAAGCACAAATAAAAATACAGCAGAGTTCATTCATCAAATTCTCCTAAAAAGACTCTAATTGCTCTAAATACAAATTGATCAAAAAAGTGCATGTGCATTACAATATTATTTCATAAAGTTCCAATTAAAATAGAAGTTCAAGAGAAATAAAAGGGTGCAAGATACAAACTTGCAAAATTAAAACTTGAAAAACTATCAATTTAAAAAACACCAAACCCAATTATGAAAAATAGTAGCCTGAGCAGGCAGGACCTAGCTTTAAGATAGCTCGACATACACACCACATGGAAAATAAAAAACATGAAATTGAATACGCAGTAGGCATGTGGGTGTCATATTTCAAAATCCTAAAAGCCTGAGTGCAGTGCTTGGTTCCGAGGTTTCTGCATAACCATCAGTGTCTCGTCTTCTTATACCCTTGACAAAAGAATAATACATGATATTCTGTCTCAGCTGCATTATTACATGTCAGACATCCCAAATTGGGTGTATCCACCCATTTGTTTGTGAAAGCATGTAACGGAAATACCCCATGCCTTAACTGCAGATTTAGCTTCTTGGCAAGAGCAGGCTGGATATCGTCAAGGGCAGGCTCTAATCTGTATTGATTTTTTATCTCTAAAAACACTGCAGTCAATCAGCCGGTCACAGAGCTCCTTGAATTTGGGTGAGTTTGTACTCCCTGTAGCTCTCTAGCAAAACCTTCCACAGATCACCCCTTCCTATTGCCGCCAAAGTATTCTTAATAAAGGCCAGCCATGGGATTCTGATCACACCCTGTAAACTCAACACTTAGCTCAGCTCTGCTCTATACTCAGCCAATTCTGGGATACTCCATAGGCGTCTCCAGAATAGAAGGGGTCTAAAGCAGCAGCATCTGCAATTGGTCTGACCCCAAGGTCAATGCGAAGCCGGTGTAAGCAGGGAGCTTATAGGGAGACCCAGCAATTGCCTGGCAAAGGAGTTCTCAATTTTTTATAAAGAGTCAAGTGGCCCCATATTTCTGCCCGGTTCAGGGCCGCTCCCCTGGATTGTGCTTTGTAGATTTCCACCACCGGTCAAACAGTTTTGTGGATACAGTTCCTGTGCACCTTTGGTATCCCCCCATTGTCTGAACCAGCTTTAAACTTGCCTTCTTGATTTGTGCACCCCAATCCATTTTCTCAGTGAGCGTAATTTCAAGATATTCAAAGACGGTCACCCTCTCTAGTGGTTTCCCATCTAGACGGGGATTTGATCTAACACTATTACTTGCATTGAATACGATTTATTTTGTTTTCTGCAAATTAATCTCCAACCTCCTATTTTTGCAGAAAAGATGGAAAGTGTCTAAGGCCCTCTGAATTCCCATAGGTGACTTTGAAAGCAGAAGGATGTCATCAGTGAACATCATGGCTGGTACCTTATGATTCGTCAGCCTAGGAGCGTCGATATCCTTCCCAGCAATCAAAGCCTCCACTAGGCCATTAATAAAAAGACAAAAAAGGGTCAGGGCCAAGACCCAGTCCTGGCGTATACCTTTATCTATAGGTATGGTGTCAGTGAGCTCACCTTTTTCTATCATACCTAATTGGGGCAAAGTTATTTTCGTGGAGTCGTTTCAGCTGGTAGCAGAGGTAAGGCGGGCCCCCAAGTCCAGTAAAATAGCCCGCAAGTTGTCCTTTGGCACCAAATCAAATGCTGATTTTAAGTCCACAAAGATCATATAGAGGCTGCCACCCTCTATGCACACTGTCTTGCAATGTAATAGTTTTAACCTGAAGATTTCGGTCTATTCTGGACATCCTTACTCTGAACCCAGCTTGAAAAGGACCAAGAATAGTATACTCCTCCATCCAATTCTGGAGACACCTCAGCAGCACTCAGGCATATATCTTTTAGCTGACATCTATGAGGCTGATGGGTCGATAATTAACAGGGAGGAGTGGCGAACCTTTTTGTAAATCGGTATGATTTCTGCCTCCACCCAATTAGGAGGAATCAACATTCCCTGCAAGTGGAATTGAACAGAATCCACTGGTAAGGAGCCCACATAGCGGGTTCATTGCGGAAGAGGTTGCCAGGGATCTTATCTAACCCTGGAGCCTTAGATGGAGCTACCCTGCTCAAAGCATCAGTTATCTCCTTTAGGTACATTGGGGGAGCATTGGAACAAATTAACTGGGAAGGGGGACACTCATTTCTGACTTGCCCTGCATCATCTTCTACCCTTACATGTAAAGACTCAAAGTGAGCCTTCCATTCTTCGGCCCCTATATTGTGTTCTATTGCCAGTTTGCCCTCTGGAGAACCCGTGTTTACCAGAATCCAGAAGGTCCTCATGTCGTGAGTACGTAGGGAGCTTCTCAATATATCCCACTTATCACATTCCCAACTTCTTTTTGCCATTTTAATAATGCTTTTACAGTCTACCCTTTTCTCTTTTATTAGTGACCTATCATTAGATTTGATAGCAAAGATAAGTGTTTGCTTAGCCTTGTGGCAATCATCGCTATACCAGGGGTGCCCTGGAGACCTAAGCTGTTAATTATGATTTAGATTAAGTTATAGCTAGGAGGAGAAATTAGAACATTGGTGCGAGATGTGACAACTTGACGAGGAGAGAGAGATTGGCTATAAAGGAATTGACAAATAATCAGGATTTGACAATACGCATGGCAGACAAGGGCGGGAACATCGTTGTCATGAATGCTAAGGAATATAATGATGAAATCCTCACACAACTCAATAATGATAAGTATTATGAATGTTTGACATATAATCCACTTGAGGAATTGAAAAATATGATTAAAAAGAAATTGAAGGAATGGTATGACCAAACTCTAATTAACTATAATGAATATATTTACCTATTACTTGACTGTCCTAGATCACCTTGTATGTACAGTTTACCTAAAATAGGGAAAAGCCACCAGGGAGACCTATTATTTCGGGTATAGGGGGACCCACGGAAAGAATCTCACAGTTCATAGATACTTTTCTGAGACCTTTTGTTCAGAACTTACCTTCTTATATACAGGATACAAAGCATGTTTTAAATATAATGAGCGACATCTCATGGGATACAGGAATGATTATGGCAACATTAGATGTAGTATCACTGTATTCTAATATTCACCATCATTTGGGATTGAAGGCACTAGAGACTTTTCTCAACAAACGACCAGTTGAATATTATGATCATACCATGATGCTTTTGGAAATGACAAAGATTGTACTTCAAAATAATGTTTTTTTATTTGATAACTAATGGTACAGACGATGGGTTCCAGATTCGCTTCGTCCTTTGCCAACCTATTTATGGGTTGGTTTGAGGCGGAGTGGATCTGGGGCCCTAGGGGCAGTAAATGGATTGATAACATCTATTCTTGGGGATGGTTTATTGACGACTGTCTCCTTATTTGGACAGGAACTACTAGTGAATTAGAGGATTTCTTTGGTTTTTTGAATTATAATGATCGGAATCTGAGTTTTACTACACATTATGATAGGAAACATATTATTTTCTTAGATGTGGAGTTGTTTGATGAAGAGGGTAAATTGTGTAGTAAAATGTACCGTAAAGAGACAAGCTGCAATGCACTATTACATGCGGAGAGCTGCCATCCTAGGAGCCAAATTAACGCCATACCGTATGGCGAAATGTTGAGGGCTAGGAGGAACTGTTCAGTCCAGAAGGATTTTGAGAAGAATTTGGAGGATATGACTCAGAGATTCACAGCTACAGGATATAAGCATCAAGTGATTAATGATGCTAGAATAAGGGCACAAAAACTGAGCAGAGAATGTACTCTTGTGACTAAGAATATAGACAAAAAAAGTTACAGAAAAGGTAAGACTAATCACTAATTTTAATAGTGATAGTCACAAACTGTATTCCATACTGAATAAGTATTGGCATTTGCTTAAAGCGGATAAGGACATTTTGCCGTTTTTGAATGATAAACCCAGTTTGACTTTTAGGAAAGGGTTGACGTTAGCAAATATTGTTAGCCCAGTTACCCGAGAAAACGAGACAATGTGAATTGGCTTGGTAATAAACTAAAAGGTTTTTACAAATGTGGAAGATGTAGCTTGTGTAGATGGGCTAAGAATAAGGTAACATATTTTAATTACAATGACATGGGGACACACAAGATCAACATGTTTATAAATTGTGATACTAATTATGTTATATATGTGGTAGCGTGTTTTTGTAAGATGATCTATGTGGGTAGCACCATCAGAAGACTATGTGATAGGATGACTGAACATTTTAGGGCCTGGAAAAATGGAGATACACGTTATTCTATTGCAGCTCATGCAGTAAAAAACTATGAAAATAAGGAGAAACATACTTTCAGCTTCCATGGCATAGATCAAGTGAAACAGCATAAGAGAGGTGGCAATAGACAGTTATTACTTAGACGCAGAGAAGTGATTTGGATAATGAAATTGAAAGCGGTAGAAATGAGGATGAATATAGATAGCGAATTTCAGTATTTTTTGGGGCAGTAAATTATCGTGCGATATACTGGAAGTCATTTAGGTTATTACTATGTGTATAAATGGAGGATTTTATTTTTTTTCAAAGTTATGTTTATTACATTTTTGCAGCTTACAATCGGGGATGGTACCATCACATGATCCCGCGCAGGGGAACAGAAAACTTCAGCATGACCATTACAGTTGAATGATTTGCCTTAATCAACACAAAACCAGCTCCTTTTCTCGGTAGGTAGGCCGACTGGAGAACACAGTTTCTAAACATAATGGAGCTTAAAAAGAGTCTGTGCAGAGGTACGAAGCAAACAGGCAGGTCTGTAGAAAGTTTAACTTCCTTCTGCGATGGCAACCTCCCCAAGTTGCGCAAGTGGAATGCCAAACATAGCATAAAGAAACATAAGGAAAGGAAAGAAAAAGAAAAAAGCATGTACAGGTGTCTCCCAACGTGGGCTACGAGCAATATAGGATCAAAAGGAAAACCCCTACCCCCCAATGCCCACCCCCCACCCTACCCGTGGTGGCGGCAAATCACAAACATTCGAGATGGTATGCGGCACATGGCTCTAATCAAAATTGAAAGAGGTGGAGGCTTCTTATGGAAGAGGGACAAACAGCAGCTGGGAGGCCTCTGGAAAGGAAGGAGACAAGGGGTCCCCACTTAAATTCAAAATTCTTATAGTTATCTCTAAAAATATCAGCCATACGCTCTAAGCTAAGCAATCTCCAGAGGTGGGAGTGCCAAAGGGAAACAGCAGGAGCCTCCCTCCGCTTCCAAGCGGCTGCCAGCGTGACTTTAGCTGCTCCAATACAGAGCCACATAATCATTTTATCGGCCCGTGTATGATATTCTAGGGAGGCATCACGAAGCCCCAGAAGCACTCCTGCCATGGTAGTGGGGATGGGGTAACCCAGCATGTCTTTGATATGCGCCAGGATTTCTTTCCAAAAGGGGAGGATAGTCTAGCAGTCCCACCAAATATGTTGGAAGTCCCCAAGCAACCCACACCCTCTCCAACATCTATCCGAGGTGGCGGGGAAGATCTGCCGGAGTTTGTCTGGATGCAAATACCAGTCCATCATAGTCTTCAGGTGCGCCTCCCTGAGCTCTGTAGAATGATTGAATCGCGCAATGTCGGACCAAAGATGCATCCATTCCTCGTCAGAGATAGGACAGTGGATTAAGTCCTCCCACACAGACATATATCTGGGGCGTGGGGATGAAGCCGTTTTAAGAAGGAAGCGATATATGAACGAGATCACCCCTTTCATACTAGTAGTCTTGGTGAGATAAGCCTCAAATTTCGTGAGGGGCCGAGTATCAGCGTCCCGCACTGGAGGAGAGAGGGCCCAATGCATCAATTGCGTATAATGGTATCGTTCCGCATTCTCTAGTTTATAGTCTCGCTTGCACTGATCAAAAGTGAGTGGGTCAGAGTTATGGAACAAGTGTGTTAGAGCCAAGCAGCCTCCCTTTCTCCAGGCATCAAAAGGTCCCTCGTATTGGGCAGGAGTGAATGCTGGATTAAAATGGATCGGGGTAAACGGAGACGGGAACGTGGTCCACCTATCGTCGCCCGAGACCGAATCCCATATTTTACGAGTGGTGCGTGTAGGGGTGCTAATGTACGTGTTCCGGGGTCTATCCTGCCGCGCGCGCACACCAGGTCCCAGATGGTTCGCCCGTCACACTACGGTCCATATGAAGCCAGTGTTTCTCGGAGTCCTGTTGGGACCATTCAGTTAGGACTCTCAACTGTGCTGCTTTGTAATATAAGAGGATGTCTGGGAGGCCCACGCCGCCGTCAGAGCGGGAGCAACGCAACAGAGAGTAAGAGAAGCGTGCTCGACCCCCCTGCCAAATAAAACGCAGGATCATGGACTTCACTTTGCGGAAGAAATCGGGCTCCAATTCGATGGGTAAAACTTGAAATAGGTAGAGAAGTTTGGGCAGGAGAGTCATTTTGATCGCCTGAATGCGGCCTAGCCAAGACAAGAAGAGAGGCTTCCATTTTGTGAGGTCTGTTTGAATACGTGCTAGAATGGGAGGGAAGTTGGCAGCATAGAGCCCCCCAATTCTCGGCGTCAGATGAACCCCCAGGTATTGAATGGAGGAGGTAGCCCAGGACAGCGGGGTGAGAGATTGAAGCCGGAGAACCTCTGCGGGTGAGAGGGTAGGATTGAGTATATATGATTTGCCTAAGTTGGTTTTGAACCCTGACACAAGCTCAAAACGCTCAAGTTCCCCCTGCAAGGGCAGTAGGGACGACGCCGGTTCTGACAGGGATAAAAGGACATCGTCTGCGAACAGCGATATCTTATGGGATTCTCCTGTAAAAGGTATTCCCTGGATGGCAGGGTTATTTCTGATCGCTAGAGCCAAGGGTTCAATGCTGAGCGCAAAAAGTAAGGGTGAGAGGGGACATCCCTGGCGAGTGCCTCTCGAGTGGAAAAAGGTAGTAGAGTGTACCCCATTAATCACTACTCTAGAGCGGGGGAGACGGTAGTTAGCTCTTATCATGTTGAGAAATTTAGGCGCGAAATCAAATGCCCCAAGCGTGCAAAATAGGAACCCCCAGTCCACCAGATCGAAGGCCTTCTCGGCGTCCAGGCCCACCAAGACTGCAGGGATCTGACGTTTATTGGCCTTTTCAATCAAGTGCATGATTCTACGGGTATTATCGTGCGTCTGACGCCCTTTGATAAAGCCCGACTGATCTGGGTGAATAAGGGTGGGCATAAGGTCATTTAGGCATTTGGCGATAATCGAAGAATACAGTTTAGCATCAAGATTAAGTAAGGCAATCGGCCTATAGGAGGCGCAAAGCTGGGGGTCCTTTCCCGATTTGGGAATCACGGAGATCACGGCTTCAGAAATGGTGCCGGAAGCTGAACCTTCTTCCGCCATTTTGTTGAAAAGACGGACAAGATAGGGAGAAACATCGGGGGCAAATGTTTTGTAGAAGAGAGCCGTATAGCCATCCGGCCCTGGGGCTTTGTGAGATTTCAGGCTGTGAATAGCCCCGGTGACATCCTCCAAAGTGATAGGAGCAGTGAGTAAGTCATTCCAAGAAGCCGACACCTGGGGCAGACACAGCGACTGGAGGTACTCCTGCTGAGCGTCCGCGTCCAAGGAATCCCCAGAATATAAGTTCCCATAAAAAGTCCCAAATAGCTCTGCCTTGTCCCCGTCCCTATGAGTAAGTTCCCCCGAGGGACCCAAAATGCCGACTATGTATTCCTTCTCCCGTTTGCCTTTCAATTGTCTGGCAAGGTGTTTCCCAATTTTATTGCCCTGGGCGTATGATAGGTGCCGTAGCTGAAGAAGTGTGAATTCTGCCCTGTTATTGTAAATGGCCTTGAGTTTACCTCAGAGGGCTGTAAGGCCGCGTAGCGTTTGCCTTGTGGGGCTGGCCTTGTGTGTACGTTCAAGAGCCGTCAGTTCAGACTCAAGTAGTTCTCTCTCGTGGGCGCGCTGCTTATTCAGTGCCGCGTTGAGAGCTATACACTCCCCTCGAATAACAGCCTTCAATGCATCCCAGGTAATAAACTCCGAAGTGGCTTCTGGCCTATTAGAGTCGAATAATGCCGTGATGGCGTTTCTAATTTTGGAACAGGATTACTTATCGCGCGAAAGCGAAGGAGGGAAATACCACCTGGGAGTGGTCGGGCAGCCCCTAGCCAATTGAGGCAAACTGAGACCAGGCTGTGATCAGATATCGAGAGGGGAAAGATCTTGGCGTCCTGTAACACACCTTGCAGAGACTGGCTAACAAAGATGTAGTCCAACCGGGAGTATGTACGGTGGACATGTGAATAAAACGTATAGTCTCGTGATTGTGGAAAAGAGCGCGCCAAGTATCAAGGAGGCCCAGATCATGCATGCGTTGTTGTGTCTTCCCGGAGAAGAAACCCAGGCCTGCCCGTTGAGCGTAGGAACTGTCCAGCTCTGTTTGCCATATTAAATTAAAATCGCCCATTAGAACCAGCGGTCCCTCTGCAAAATCAGTCAATTTCCCCAGAAATGGGTTTAGAAAAACCGTCTGACCAGTATTGGGGGCGTATAACGCTGCAAAAGTGCAAACTTTCCCTCTAAGGCGACCTTTAGTCATAATCCAACGCCCTTCTCTATCGCTCTGACCCCCAATGGTTGAAAATGTGTAGAAGAGCGAAACATGATGGCCACCCCTCGATGTTTCGTGTGGGCCGAGGACTTATAAATTAGGGGAAAGAGTTTGTGTCTGAGACGTGAATCGTCAGCCCTAGCTAGATGCGTCTCTTGCAGGGCCACGATGTCGAGGTGATGGTCAGTAATATATTTCCATATCCTGTGCCGCTTTTGGGGTAAGTTTTAAGACCCCTAACATTCCAAGTTCCAATTGAGATCGGCATCACATCACAGAAAGAAAACTACATCCCTTCCCCAGCCTGAATACTCCCAACGCACCACCACCCCCAGGCCGCCCCACTGGAGAAGCAGAAGATCAGAGCCCGCTGGCCGTCCCCTCCCGAAAGCGTGAAAGACCCCCTTAGACCATGTTAGAAAGCCGCTTCCACCACCCACCCCCACCCCCCCCAAGAAAGAATGAACAAGGAAAAACATAGTAACAATTCGCAAGTAACTGAAGGTCCTTTCGCGGAGCCCAGATGGTCCCTCTGAGATCACGGGGAACAACAGGTCCGAGGACCCAGCCCACGCCGACCTCGGCGGGGAAGTTAACCAAAAGCAAATTTAAGCAGCTCTCAGGAAGGCCACAGAAACAGAAAGGCCAGACCTAACGCCAGCCCAATCCTAGACACTCGCACTAAGAAGGCAACCACATTGGAAAACAGAACAATCATCAACAGTGTGGCTCACAGAAGGTATCCGCAAGCTAGCCATAATACACCCTGGCTTGACTAGACCACGGTACTAGTATCCAAAGGAAACAACATCAGTTTTATGTATGCAGTCTGCAGCATCCATGGCCCCATCTCCTCGATAGGAGGGATCAGCAGCCCCCGTGGCAGAGGCCCCAGCAGGGTGCAGGGTTCCCCCGGCAGGAGCCGGCCCCCTCCGTGTATCAACGGAGGCTCCTAGGGGCCTCAGCCAAGTCCGCAAGCAGGCCAGGAGACGAGCCGTATAGCCCCCAGGGCCTCCAGCAGACGTTCAGTGCCTCCCCCTGCGGGACCAGGCAGAAGATGAAGAAGCTCCTTGGGCAAGTCCGGTACGTGTGCCCTGGACGTGGCATCTCCTCCAGAGGGAATGCCTAGCAAATCCAAGCCGTCCTGAAGGTCGGTAATATGGCATCGTTTATTCTGAAATTCAAAACTGAGCCCAAAAGGATACGTCCATTTGTATCTGATCTTGTCGTCCCGCAATTTAGTGGTAATAGGTCTAAGCAGTTGTCGCCGAGCCAACGTCGCAGGAGCAACATCTTGGTAAATGGTGCAAGTACGGTCTTGGAATGCGATGGACTCCCTAGCCCTGGCTGCCTGGAGCACAACCTCCTTGACCCTGTAGGAGTGGAATTTGGCCAGGACATCCCGCGGCCGTCTCTTCTCTCCCTGTTGTAGAGGCCTCACCCAGTGAACTCTATCCAGTTTTACTTTGAGAGTCTGTGGAGACACGATTTCCGAGAAGAGACCGACCACAAAAGCCTCTAGATCAGGCCCCTCGGCGCCCTCCTCCAGGTCCCTAATGCGTATGTTCTCCCTCCGAGCCCTATTCTCGAGGTCCTCTGCCCGCAACTGCGATTGATGGAGCTGCTCCTTAAGGAAGGTGACATCGTCACGGAGACCGGAGGAGAGCTGCTATTGTTCCTGGTGGTGGTCTTCGAGGTCCAGGACTCTGGTGCCGACTGAGTCCACATCCCGTTGTAGGGAGGACAGACGCTCCGTCAGGTTGGCTCGTAGCTGGTCAGTGGAAGTTTTGATGTCGTGTCCAATGTCCTTGCGTATTTCAGATTGGAAGTCCTTAAACATAGTTAGCAGATCGGCTTTCGTAAGCGCCATCGCAGCGGAGCCTGCTTCTCCCCACAGCGAAGAGCGCTTGTCTGTGGTTGAAAAGAAATCGGAGACCTTGCCTGCAGTCTTGACCGTTGTCTTCTTAGGCGGCATAGGGCAGAACTATCAGAGTCAGGCTGGCGTAGGCAGCGCTGAGTGCACCAACCGTGGACCGGCAAGTGATCGTAAACGACAGCAATAGGATTGACTGCCTTGCCACAAGGCCTCGCACCCTAACGCCTGTGGGGTGCGCCTTCCAGGAGCTCAGTCAGGAAGCTCTCGGGAACATACTCGTGGCTCCGTCAGTGGGTGAAATCGTGAGGTTCAGGAGAGTATCAGGGCCCACCGGACATTCCTGACGTGGTGCTCCCGCGACGAACCAACGCAGTGGGGGCAGTAGGATGCTAGCTGGTGAGGAGCAGGGTCCCCAGCCGTGAGGATCACGTACTGAAAGCGCTGGCGGTGTGCGCGATGAAGAAGAGCTGTGTAGGCTTGATAGGGTTGATCAGCGATAGATGACAGGTCCCGTGCCCTCAGGCCTCACCCAGAGAGGCCACCCAATGCCCAGCAGAACGAAGATTCCGGGCTTGACGCTCAAAGGGGCCCTCTCAGGCAAAGCAGGCAGTCGGCGCCAGGCTGCCGGTCAGGAGCGCGAAGGACCGCCGCAATACCTCGCGCTGCCGCCATCTTTAAGTCAGGCATCCATGGAGAGACAACAGCCGACCGCTGCATCCAAGCGCCAGCACCGCCTCCGGTGCCCCCAGGCCATCCCACACTCACCGCGCAGGCCGACGATCACCAGGGGTCCTCACAGCCGCCGTAGGTCCGCGCAGGGCTCCGGTCGCCGTTACGGACCTACCGCCATGATGCTCCGGCGTGCCCCTCACTGTCCTGACGGTGGAGGCAGAAGGGCTAATCCAGCGATGAGCAGCTTTCGCCGCCACCCGCCGCTGCCGCCATACCACACCACGCACCCGCAGCCTTCAGTGGCGATGAGCATGAGTTGCCGCAGCCGCTGCTAACCCCGTCAAGGCGGCGCGCGAGCCGGGAGCCGAGACGGATTAGGTCCGGTTGGCCATCTTGCCCGGCCACACCCCCCAATGGAGGATTTTTTGATGAATATGTACTTAATGCATAAATTGACATATTGTTGTTTGTAACTATTGAAGATGTTTATCTGTGCTTCAATTTCTGGGAAGTTTTTCCTCTTACCTTTTTTCTTCTTTTGTATTATAATGCATATCATATTTACCTTTTAACTCGGTTGTGCCCGAGATAATGCATATTAGTATGTTTACAATAAGAGGTACTCCATTTATTAATGATCCAAGTGATTGTAATTTTAGCCACAGTTACGAAGAAGAGATATTGATTTTGAGTTGTATATCTCACTATTGGATGTATACTTTTCTTTACCAATTTATGTATGATTCAAGTTTGAGTAATATTAACGAAGATGATATACAACTCTAGTGTACACATGATAATATTCTTAATATCATTAATGGTGCTTTATTTTCTTGACTCCTGGGAAAATGATTTAGTAATATGGTAATACTATTGAATGTGGATATTATTGTGCTACTTCCTTTTTACTCTATCTTTCTTCTTTTGAATAACTTACCATATCAAACCACATTTGTTTTTTGTTTTTTCTCTTGTTTAACATGGTGGAGGTTTCATTGCCCTACAGACACGGTGATGCATGCGTGCACTATCAAATATCTTTAAGGATTTTTTGTAATATGTGAGAAGTAATTGGGATATGTGATCTTATCGTAGATCTCACCCCAATAATTGTGAGAGTGGAGAAATAATGTAATTTTATTTATATTATACACATGAACGTTATAAAGCTAGAATAGTATAAAAAAAAAATGTATTGATAGCTAACATACTGGTTTCATTCGCGGGCAAATACACTTAATACGCTCGATAGTTATTGCGTCTGACTGATGTATTAAGAGGGCGGAGCATTGTGCTTTACGAAGCGCACTAAACGAGTTGCCGCACATGTTAATTTTGAAATTAAACGCTATCGACAATTAATATTTTGATATATGTGAGCAGTGCTAAATCAAACTTTATTTTGTTTATAATACGCCATTTTAGTAGAAATGACGATTGCTACGTACAAACTGCACATTTCAAGATGGCGCCTGTGTTAATTCACTATATAAGGCATGGAAGCGCACTAAACGAGGTGACGCTCGTGTTAATTTTGAAAGTAAGCGTTATTGATAAATAATATTTTGATATATATGAGCAGTGCTAAATCAAACTTTATTTTGTTTATAATACGCAATTTTAGTAGAAATGACAGTTGCTACGTACAAATTGCACATTTCATGATGGCGCCCATGTTAATTCACTATATAAGGCATGGACAACATGGCACCCGAGTAGAACGCCGGTTTTCACGTTTGGATTAGGATACAGATTATGGATACTTGGTGAGTCGGGGATGGTTCTCTTTTGGTTCTTACTTTTTGTTTGATTAGTACGTCTTTTATACTATTTGAGGAGCCTTACTTACTAACTGTGGGTCTCCGTTTTAGATTATTACCTCTGGGTTTGGAATATTGCTCTGAGATATAAGAATACGTGGACTTGAACTCGGAGGAAACGGGGTGAGTTAACTTTATAACTGATTGAGCGGTTCCTTAGTAGGAGACATTGGCTTTTCAGTCCATGTACATTATATAATTATATATACGTGCTATATATTATGTGTGTTTAGAAAGTGTGCCTTAGTTGTATATTACACAGGTTTGTGTTCTTTGTTATTTATAGAAACCGAAACTCTCAATTATACGGACGCGTTGCCTGACCATTATACTGTTTGACCGCACAAGCAATGTGCTAGGAGGATTGGGGATATATCAAAGATACAAGGGTAATATGCTTTATACTGTGGATGAAATAATCTAATAGTACTCGCGTAGCAAACATTATTTATGTTGTTTATTATACATGGTTTGAGTTTGGTGTCACTTTCAGAAATTGAAACCTTCCATCGTTTGGATACATTTGATGAGATTGATAACTGCTAGCCGCACATATTGATTGAATACAGAATATTATATCAGGAGTAAAGAAAACAATTTTTGAAGTGGTTTATTAGTCTCAAAATATGTGACTATTGAGATGGGGTATTGTTTGTTTTGATTAGAACTTATTTTATATGGGGGTTACATTTGATGTTTGATTTTGACGTTACAGAGAGAAAGTTGTGCGTTGTTTTAATATTTTGGATCAAGGTACAAGTTGTGAACTTGGCAACTACATTTCAGGTGACTTTATGTTTATAATTATATAATAACGACTAACAAGTAATTTACTTTATACATTTTGGCAATTATACATTAACTAACATAATTTTTGCTCTTGGGCTGACATGATTTCACGGTGCTTGAACACGCTCGGTGTTTTGATTCTTTAGAATGGATTTAAGGACTTTATACTTTCTATCACTGGGTGATGGTTATCTTTATGTATTGTTGAACACACGGTTTTTGATACTTTTCTGAGTAAAAAGGCTTTAAGAATTGTTTTATTAGTGTATAAGATAGAATATACATATTTTACAAATTGTTTTATTTGGGTTTGCAGCCCTGAAGAAGTCAAAGATGCTTGATGTAGCATGACGAAACACGAGTTGGCTGCTAATGATATGATTTATGTTGGATCGATACACCACAATGAATGTTTTGGACGCATGGACAAGAGTGCTGTACCGGTTGAAGGAAACTTGATTTGAAAAGAAGATGAATAAACTTATGGACATTTAAATATAATTTTGTGATTGGTGTGCTTGGGGAGGGTATTTTATTGCCCTGGAGACCTATTTTCCCTTCTTCCTTTACCAGGTAAGAAGATATTGGCCATGGCAGATAATAGACCTTAATGGTTATCAATGATTTTGGGAAGGACACTAGAAAAGTCATTAGTCCAACTGAATTGGTTTATGGCCCTAAGGAATGAAATGAAGATAGCTTTTCTGGAGATTGAGACATTTACCCAATCTAACTCTCCTCCTGCAGTTAGTCAAGGTTAACTGAGAAGCAATTGGAGGTTTTGCTTCAGGTACGCTCTTGGGACATGGTGGGACCATCTCTAAAATCAGAGCATTATGGTCCCTATCATAACGGGGCACAATCTTGAAATCTATTACACTATGCCAAGATTTTGAGTCGACCAGGATATAATCTAAAATGGAGGCCCATCCTAGTCTATTATATGTATGATTTCCCGGAGAATCGGATTTTGTGCATCCATTGCATGCCCTAAGTGAATGGTTCAATGTGAGGGTGTTCATCTGGAGTACCAGTGGGGTCCAAGCCCGCGCTGGCAGGATGTTGGGATCTGGAATGGCCCAGTGCAGGTCCTCATTGCTGTATTTTACCCACATTCAGGCCATTCAAGGGCTCATACTGGCAATTAAAATCACCACCAATAATGACCAAAATACTATCAGAAATGGTAGGCAAAACAGTTGTCAATTGATCAAGGGTTGTTGACTTGTGGCCATAAAGAACTGGTCGAGTAGAGACGTTGATCAAAGCAATTCTGATCTTTGTGGGAAAACTCAAAAAGATAAAAAAAATGTCAAGAGAAGATGTCTCTATCTGTTTTGCTGTGCACCCCAAGTGCACAGCAATCCAGGTACAGAGTCCCTCTGAAGGCCTTCCCTTTCCCCCATATGTGGCTGCTATGCTGAAAGACGCATAGCCTAATCTGTGTGAGTCCACCCTAGCCCAGGTTTCCTGAAACATGCAGATCTCATTTTGTTGTTTAAACACCCCCCCACTCTGGATTATCCAGTTTGGTGGTGAGACCAGCAATGTTCCATGATAGTACCAGCAGCTTATGAGGGCCTATATGATTATCTATATTTTGGATCGAGTCGTCAGTCATTGGTGTACCATTGTCTTGTTGGAGAGGGCCATTAGACTCCCCTACCAATGGCTTTAGACTGTTACTGACAGCAGAGTGATCAACTATGGGGGATGGAGATTCTAAAGTCACCCACTGATGGTCACTAAATGCCTGCATAGACCGGAGAGATGAACCAGGCATGGATTTATTACTAAGAGCCCCTTGCAACCCATTACTTTGGACTCCTCCCACTCCATCAACCAACCGAATATTCTTTTCCACTTCCTGCCTAGGGTGCACGGGTCTCTGAGAAGGCTCCCACCATTGTATAAGACCCCCCAAAGGCTCCCTCTGGAACTTTAATTCCTTTAACGGGGGACATGCAGGATTAAGTCAATCTACTGACTCTGTCTCCTAGTCCCCACCTCGTGGCCATCCCATATTCTATTTTCAAGGACAAGTTCTATGGGGTAGAAATAAACCAGTGGGAAATACCTTATACCCCCTCCTTCCTTTGTTGGTTGCGGTCTAGGAGAGCCCTTACAACCAGGGGGTTTCTGAAATTAATCACAAAGCTATCCCTGGGTACATTTTCGGCCTCCAGTCCACCCAACCCACCCTTCGTGTGAAGAGGATTTCGCCTGCATCTTTATGAGAAAATTACTACTACTTGGCCAGCCAAGAAAATACATTTGTTTTTTAATTGAACATGTGATTACCTTTGCTCCATATTCAATTCCGGTACTCCAGTTAGGATCATAATATATGGAATTGAGTCCCCGGGGAGATTGATACATGGCAGGGCTGAACTCACATCAGAGACATCAGTTCTTATAACAGACCCCTCAGCAGCCCTTTGACTGGTCCCCAGTTGGGG
This sequence comes from Triturus cristatus, assembly GCF_964204655.1. Lineage (NCBI taxonomy): Eukaryota > Metazoa > Chordata > Amphibia > Caudata > Salamandridae > Triturus > Triturus cristatus. The sequence continues at coordinate 391,775,299 of NC_140584.1, forward strand.
CACATTAACTCCAGCTGCTAGCATTACTGGGTAAGATCTATGTTTTTTGCCACCCTTTATCCCACGACTAGGCCCCTGTCGCTGTGTACTATCACTATCTATTGGCTTTACGGAAATAATCGTGTTTCTATTTGCCTCCACCTGATTGATATGATTTGGTAGGGTGGGACTCGGAATGATTGTAGAAGTGTGATCCAACCTGTGACGGGGAGGAGCAGCTTGCAAGGCCTGATGGTTAGCAGACTCAAACCCCCTTTGATTTGCTTCTGCTTTACCCACCCAAGTCTCAACCATAGATGTAAGCTTATCTACCCGTGCAATCAAAGAATTAAGTTCATCCTTAACAATTCCCCTTATTTGAGTCTGAAGTTCCACCACCAGGCTGGACACCCAAGTTGGCTGCCCTGTACCTACAACTGAGCAGCCACCTAGCCCTCCCTTCCCAAAGTCACCATTCACTGTAAGTTTCGTAGCACACTTCTTATGTTTGGTCCCAACTCTGGCAGCAGGTTTGGGTTTCCCTTTTTTAACGGGTCCTGGAGGAGTAACCTCCAGGTGCAGATCCGCGTTAGGTGTTTCATGTACCAATACACGTGTCCTTGACTGAGGCTTGGGAGAGTCATAGCCCACAATTGGCGGTGTGGATTTTGTATCATGATTAGTCAAAGTAAAGATTAGGTCCAGGGTTAACAATAAGCGTCTTTCAGTCAATTCGATTTCAGTGGACACCACCCCTATAGCCCTCTGAAGCATCTTATCAATTGAAGTAGGTTGGTAAGTTGATGGAGATTGCAGGGCTAACGTTTGTTTTTTCCCAACACAGGCGCTCTTCCCCATTTTTACAGACAGCGCATTAGGGTAGCCAAACTCCACATTCTGGCCTGCCACTGGCTCCTGATGGGAATAGCAAACCACAACAAAACGGGGAGGGTTAGCAGATCCAAGAGTTAAACACAGCTGGCACCGATCAACAAGAACAAAAAAGGCGACTGCATAGCCTCAATCGGAGTAATAAAGCAGACAAGATCTAGTAGCACAAATCTTGAACTCCAACCTGGATCAGTAGATCAGTAGATCTTGTGCCAGGATTTTCCACAGATATGCCTTAGACGGGCCCGCCCTTGGCCTGGGCGCAGCCAAGGCATGCCCACACACCTCCTGTGCTTCGGGAGCCCGTGCTGATATTTAAAGCACCTCCTGGCGCTAAGGATGACATTGGCGGCTTCTTGCCACAGGTAGACCTGGCTCTTGTTGTCGCCGTGGCAGCAAATGCAAGAGATCAATTACGGGTGTCCAGCGCTGCGTGAGCTCGCGCTGAAATTTAAAGCACCTCCTGGCGCTAAGGATGACATTGGTGGCTTTCGCCACATGAAGGCTAGGATCATGTTGTCCCAGTGGAGGCAAAGGCAGGAAAGCAATTACGATGGAGCAGGCTTTCTATTTTGCAGAACGTATTTTAGAGCTTGTGCCTCCGTGACTCAAGGTACCTCAATTCTATAGTGTGAGTTCCGGGGAGGAAGTTTGCGTATTTCTTCTAGACAGTCCCTAAGGACAACAGAGAAAGAAGGAGCATGATGAAAAGGGGGTGGAATGACTCCATTGTTTTAATGTGGGAAACAGACATGTTCTATTTTACTTTCACTAGTCATACAGAACTATGGGCCTGATATAAATAGCACTGATGGCAAAATACTGGTAGAAACTTACAAATTGCAACTGTTAAGGAAGTTTGTAAACAGACATCGGTACTAATTGGTCAATTCACAAAATGCCCATTCAGAGTGGTTCTCATATCATGAGTATACATCACATAGTCTAATTGGATGACATCACAGGGATAGTAGCCTGTTGTGTTTAGCAGAAACTCATGTCTGTGATCGCATTTAAATAAAGCACGCTTTTTTAAATTTAAACAGGAACACATTTCCCTTAAAAGACTTGGGAGTGCTGATAAAGAAAAAAATGTACTTTAATTTAAAAAGTTTGTTTGAGATTTGACAATAGTCCCCTGAACCACTGCATACTCCCAAACAAGCTTTTTTGGAATTCACAAAGTGGAAGGGGGGGTCTCATTAAGACCCCTTTTTTTATTTGCTAATGGCTTACCACCCCAAGTCTGGAGTTTGAAAATGTTCAAGGTTTTGCAACTGGATTTCAGTCACAAAACCTTGATAGATCACCTAAAGAATTGCCATTTGGAAGGGACGGCTCCAACATCCACCTTGGAAATAGAAAGTCCTTAAAGAGTCACAAACCTGCTTAAGGAGTTGTAATAATTTAGTGACTGCTAAAATGAGGTTTGTACACATGAAAAACACTTTTTACGGTTGCAAACAGTCAACATCATTGTTTGTAACTGTAAAAACATTTGCACATCAGGTCCCTATGTTTGTCATAATTTAAGAGTAACACTAATGACAAATGCAATGAAGATTATCTCGACCACTTCTGCTGAACTCCTTTTATTGTTTGCAATCACTTGAAATGTAACCCACGTAATTTTCACGAATATTAGTTTTCATTTAAGAAAACCCCAAAGGGTTCCCAGTTACCGGAGCTCTCTGGACTTAGTTCACATATTCGGAAGGCATCACCACTTGTTATAAATAGGGGAGGGTGATAAATTCCACTCTGCCAGAGTAGTTGGTGGAGTTTTGGCCACATGTGTAATGCGGTGTTCTGCCCAAATTGTTCCAACCCCAGAGTGGTGGAGCTTTTTCTCATGCTTGGCTCACCAATGGTAAATTGGTGAGAATGAGTAAAATTTCTGGCATTGTTTTTGGTCGAGATTTCCCCAACGCGGGCAGTCATGAAAGTTTGCAGTCAGAAAGCTGCCACTCAAGTAGAAAACGTAATCGAACGGTGCTGGTCACACTGATCTTTCAGTCTAAAAATCAGCACAAGCAGTGCACCATGCCTAATCAGCACAAGCAGTGCAACATGCCTGATTTTGGCATGTTGCACTGTTTGTGCTGGTTTTCGCGGAACTCCATGGAATCTCGCAGAGTTTTCATGTAACTCCATGGAATGAAACTCTGTAAGTTCTGCCCACCACTCTTCAAAACTGCAGCACCCCAACACTAAAGAATTGCTTTACAAGCGTTTACAAGACTATGGGTGGGAAGGTCAGTCTAGGTGCTCCCCTATACCAGGGCACAGGAAGGGTGTCACTCTGGAGCATTACTTGTGTAGTTTGTGGGGTTCCTTGGGATTAGTAAACCTTTAAATAGAGCCAGTAAAAACAGGATAGGTAAACATCAGGAAAAAGACAACGAAAGTTAGCTGTACAACAACTAGCACAGTCAGCTGGGGACTTTCACCCTTACAATGGCTTCAGTGGAGCATTTAGCAGTCTGAACATCACGTCACCGAACCATGTCTATGAGCTACTCTCTGGAGTAAATGATGAGTGAAAGCTGAGAACTCCTCGCTTTGACCATAAAAGAGACTGAGAGTGCCTAGCTCACTGTCCCACACGGCAGAAATTTCTCCTAGCCACCTTCCTTCCTGCAGAATATATTTTGAACCTACATAATGACTGACTAAGCCCGAGAGTTTCAATATCTCGACTTCCTGAACTTCAAGAAAAGATTCTATTAAAAGAGCATTAGCACTTTACTCGTGTAATTAATGTTCTCATGAGAATTGATAGTTCAAAAGACACAGGCGGAGGCAAAGGCACTTTCCATCTGAAAGCACATTTATCCAAATTGATTTATTTAAAAGAAAAAAGAAAATCTTGGTGGGGTGTTCCATTTCTCCTTGTCAAGCAGGTGGGATTTGTTCTGAAATTACACAGTGCATTGTGAAGTAAGCCGACGGCGAGGGCCAGGAGCACTTAATGGACAGCGGAAGAAAAATGTGCAACAAAGTGGGGACCTTAGAGCCTCAATGCAGGAGGCCATTTAAATATCATAGAGCAGTAATTAAGTATGCATTTAACAATCTAATTTCAACCACTGAAATGGAGTTGGAAAGGGTGTTATTGCTAGCACTCCTCAAGCGGCTTCTGGCTCTTCGCAAACAAATGGTCACTATTGACATCAGGCAAAATGCAGGTCTAACATAACGCAGTATTCCCAAGAATATATTATCTTTAAAGCTTGATTGAATAGAGTCTTTTTACCAGCACATATATGTTGCACTATCTGGTAGAGAGGAGTAGCAAAATTCTACACATTTTAAATCACCTAATCAATATGCATAGCAATGAATTGTTGTGGCCATTTAAACCCCTTAATTATTCCCCCAAGCGTTTCTGCAGCACCATAAAATACACTCACATTATTTTGCGAAAGAGTGAGTTAAAGTCCTGGGCAATACTTTTGAAACAAGGAGGTAATTCAACATGTCCCATTAAAATACACCCTTGTAGATGAATGGGCACGTATTATGTGCAATTCTAAAACTTCATTGTCTCAAACCTCAAATGAATTTATGTTATTTGATATTAGAACATTTCAGACAAATAGAATTTCAGAGAAATATTTCCATTTGAAACCCTTGATTTCAATTGAGCTAAATTTTGGATTGGCATCCAGTTCGGTCCCTTTTTCCTTTTTTTTTTTTTTCTTTTTCCTCTCTTTCCTCTCCTTTTCTCTGTATCTCTGGTTGGCTTCTCTCTCTTTTTCTTAGTCTCTGACAAATGTGTTCTTAAAAAATATTCTGAATTGTTCATACTGTATACCTCCATTCTGTATGTGCTTGCAAATTAGATAAGGCTGTAACTCAGATGTATTCAATAAAGGTTTTGAAAACTAAAAAAAAAAAGAAAAAAAATATGAAACCCTTGATTTCAGATTTTGGTTTCGGTTGCAAGATTTTTGATTTTAAAAAAGGTATTCATGTTCTCTTAGTGATGTTGTTTGTATCTTTTATAAAATGTTTTTAAAGCTTCAGAGCACAAAATATTCCTAAAATTAGAGATGGGGGCAGTGCTTTCTTAGCAATCACTTCATACCTGTCATAAGCTTATGCATGCTTTGGTGCTGAGACAGAATGTCAAGTTGGAAATGTCGATTTACACAAATATTGAGTTGGAAATATTGCGATTCAGAAATATCGACAGCAAGAATATCGTGGTCAAGAATATCGAATTTAAGGTAAGAAATATTGTTAACAAAAATATAAAATTCACTAATATTGTTTGCAAAAATGTAGATGTTTAAAATGTCGTTTTTTTAATTACCCCTCCAATATCCAACATTTTCCATACTGTTGCACTCACTGGAGTGGGAATAGTAATTTTCATCTCTCCGATATCCAACACTTTCCCTACCAACCAGGATAGACAATATCCCATTGCCCGTCATTTTGCAAGCCATCATTTCTCAGATCCCTCAAAACTCACATACTATGCTATTGAACAGATCACACCCAAAGTCAGAGGGGGTAACAGGGTTCTAAGACTTAGACAACGGGAGTCGAAACACATAATAGGTATGTGTACCCTGTTTCCGAATGGCCATAATCTTGATGAAGAAATGGCAATACATCTTCAAAATGAATGAATGTGTATATTGTTTGAATTTGATGTCATAATTTTCCCTATGACCTATTTACATTTGTATGCATTATCTTCTTAACAGGAAGGAAGAAAGGGTGGTATGGCTGACCCAGATTGAGATCTCTGCCCCTTCTCCTCAGATCATCCGACGGTTCCCTATGTGTGAGATAAGACCATATGGTTCTTAATTTTAATATACGGGTGATATAAGGGATTAAGACACCATGCTTTGATAGCCTTACATACATCAGAAAACTATAATTTTTGCAATCACCCACTAACAAGGGTTTAATTACATTTTGACTGAGAAACTATGCGAGCAAGATTTTTGCAATATCATGTGGAACAAGGGGCTCTTTGTCATCAAGGGCTAAAGGTATACATGTAAACCAGACAGGAATGCTCCAATGTCGATCGAAATATTGATAATCTTATTAAACCAACATGAAGTTTGTTCGTAAAAATACGATTCATCACAACACAAACGAACTAACTATTCCTAACTTTGTGACACAAATTATTTCTTATGTACTGACAATTTATGTATTATATCGAAATGATTATAGAACTTTATTGACAACTGTTTCTATGTCAAAATGCCCCTTGCTATGTAAACAATGGTGCCATCTTACATATATATTTTGTTTGTAACAATGCAATTTGCACTTGCCAAAATGGCGACCGTTTTGTTCATGAGTTTCCCAGCGATGTTGAGAGGTAACAGTCCTCTTTCTTTGTTTATGATAGGCGAAAGTATGTAATGGTGCCTTTCACGGTGTATCGTTGTGTGAACAAGCCACGACAGTGGCGAAACGCGTCACGGCGAGTTTATGAATTGAATAAACTCCCTTTGTTTGGATTGAAGTTCGTTGTTTATTTGCCAATTGCCATCCGAGAGCGCGAGTGGGACTCCGTTTTTACAAATATTGAATTGCCGGTTTTGCTCCGCCGGTCTCGCGCCACCCTGCAATTGATTGAGGATACGAAAGGAGGATCTTGGTTTACATATATATATATATCCAGGAACTCCGATAATGTCGCTTCTGACAAACGGATACGGACCACAGAATCGTGCAAAAGTTGAGTTTTTTGCAAAATCACCAAGCCGCCATGACGCGTTTCAGCCCGAACATGGGCCTTGATCACATGACACGGTAACGTTACATTTCATTGGTTTATATGACGTGAGTAACAAGCAAGCTGATTGGCATTTTCTACAAACATCAAATGACATAGATGACAGACTGCTAGCAAGTAGTTGGTAGTTCCATACTTGTTCCAGGTTAAAACTACGTGTAAAATACAACGGGTAAAATTACATGTGATTAGCCAGGAAAGTTTATAAAAAACCTTAAAACCATTTAAAATTTGGATAAAATAGATTTCTGGTGTAAATACACAAGCCATGGTTTCATTGGAACAAGATGCTAGTCTGACAGTAATTAATGCATAATAATCGATGATTTGAGCTTGAACTATGAATATTAAGACTAAAAACCAATGTGAGAAAAAAGTGTGCAAAAAGGTGCAAAAAGTGCTTAAATGCCTGTGGGGGTACATAGTATGAAACCAAAAAATACATCCTTTGTCAAGGTGAATAATATTGGTGTCAAGTAAGACATGGTTTATAAGCATATGCCAATATTTGATTGTCTTACTAACATTTCCCCTGGTTGGTGCATAATTTCTAAGTGCAAAAAGACAAATGTAAATATATGTAATTACGCTAGTTTGCATGAATGCAAACAGGTAGGTTTTCTTGCGAAATAACCATCTGGACAGAGCAAGTATAGGCGATTGTATGCATATAGTTATCCATGAGAAGAATTTTTCCTCACAATGGTTACTGGAGCCCCAGTAATACTGTTTATACATGCAATCACGGTCTGTCCAGTATAAACACAATTTCATTTACATGAGTCTTGTATTAGATAAAACAATTTTTTTAGATATATTTTATTATATGTGGTCAGCTCATATTGGAGTATTAGGTTGCAGGTAGACTTTGAGAAAGTATAATAAAATATATAGGTCACAAATGCGCAGATATGCAAAACATGGATGACTTCTGCAAAGACAATCTAGTGATGCTTCTCAGTTATTCAGATTGAGTTGCCAAATGTCTCAAGAACACAACAAGTGATTGTAATTTGCCTCTTCACAAGATCAAAGTTGAAATATTATGTTTGAGTACACGCGAATGTCTTCCTAAGATAAATATTAATATTTATGGACTAATGCGTAACTATAAATAGTATTGTTCCCATTTAGAAGAGCAAACTTATAAGGTTTAGATGAAAGATGTGTAGCCTTGAATATAGTCACTAAGAGGCTAGGGTACTCGATGGTTGAATAAATAAATAAATAAATACATATATGAATCTATAAATGAATATCGTGATGCATAAAGGACAAATCAGTAAATATCATAATATAGTCTAAAATAGATAATATTATGTTTGTACAATATGTTATCATGTTTAATAAATAGGTCATTGAATAGATATATATTTAAAAGAGTGGATGAATAAAAAATCCCTAAAACCTAGTATAATCATAGTCCAATAAATACTTATAAAATCCTTATAAAATTACAATTTCTTAAAATAAAGTTTTGGTTGATTAAAAGGATCTTATACATTACAACATACACTCTATGACATATTGCGGAGATGGTCAACTAATGACCCCAGTAATATGTGGGTTATTTGTCTTGTATGGAGAAGTCATAGGCATGTGTAAAGATCTTCTGTAGCATTAAGGCCTGTTGGGTGTTTGGTGTTCAGTTCCAGGATATATTTTGTTTCTAGTTGACGTAATCTATGTTCTCTGTCACCCCCTCGTCTGCTGGCTGGGATTGAGTCTATCACAAAATATCTTAATTCACTGCTTCGAGAGCCGTGTTCAGATTTGAAATGTCGGGCTACAGGATAAGTCTCATCTTGATTGGAAATTGCCCTTAGATGCTGTAGTATGCGTTTGTGTACTTGTAATTTTGTGCTACCCACATATTGTAGGTTGCATGGGCATGATAGTACATATACAGCAAAATCTGTTTTGCATGTTAGGAGCTTAGGTATTTTGTGTTTTTTCTCGCTGAAGGGGTTAATGTAACAGGTTTTGTTTTCTCCCTGTAAGCAGGCTTTTCACGTTTTGCATTTAAAAAAACCCTTGTGAGTTTGGAGCCAGCTCGTAGATTCTATGACTTCTGGGCTTGTTTTAACTAAGTCATCTCTCATGGAGCGGCTTCTACTGTAAGTTATTGGGGGTCTTTTCGGGAGTTCAGATCCTATAACGGGGTCACTGAGAACCATGGACCAATTACGGTTTATGATTGATTCAATATTGGCCCGTTGTTGGCTATGTTGTAGTATGATTCTAAAGTCACCCCTTGGATTGTCAACTAATACAGTTTCATGTGTGCTTTGCCTTTCCAAAAGGAGTGTTTCCCTGTTTTTGAGCATAGATTTAGTGATCGCACTTTGTATGACCTTATTTGAATAACCCCGTTCTTGAAATCTTTTACTACTCTCATTCTGGGCTGATATGAGATCACTATCAAGGCTGTGTATACGTCTAAGACGAAGCATTTCCCCATAAGGGATACTGGTTATTAAATGCTTAACATGTGAGCTACTTGCGTGCAGTGTGGAATTGCCTGCTGTTTTCTTGCGGAACAACTTTGTAACTATTTGGTTCTCCTTAATGTACACCTGGGTATCTAAGAATGTTACTGTGGAATCACTGATGTCCGCTGTGAAGCTTAGGTTTAAATCGTTGACATTGATGTCTTGTACAAATTCTTGTGCTTCTTCCTTACTACCATCCCATACCACAAACAAATCATCAATAAAACGCAGCCAAAGTTTTACATGAGAACTGACTTTGTCATGATGCTGTGTTCTGAGGACCAGCTCCTCCCACCAACCCATATGCAGACACGCGTAGCTGGGGGAGAAGCTGGCCCCCATCGCTACGCCTCTTGTTTGTCTATATAGCATATTGTTGAACATAAACACATTGTTTTCCAAACAGAACGTAATCATCTTGATTAGCATGGCCTTGTGTTCTTTGCTTGTATCTAGTACTTTGTCTAGAAAAAAGTCTATAGCTCGTAGACCATCTTTATGTTGAATACTCGTGTATAGAGAGACGACATCGAGTGCTATGAAGTGAAAGCCATTTTTCCATTCAAGGTTAAGTATTTTTCTTAGAAAATCGCTGGTGTCGCTCACATATGACGGTAAAGCTTTCACTAGGTCCTGCAGGAAAAAATCTATATATTGGGAAGTGTGTTCTAGATGGCAGTTCTTAGCTGATATTATAGGTCTCCCCGGTGGATTTGTAGGGTCTTTGTGTAATTTGGGAATGAAGTAGATAGTCGGTATGATAGGATGGTTATTTTTCAAGAATTTATATTCATCTCCCGTGAGTGTGCCATTGGATTTCCACATTGACAGGCTTTTATTATAGGTTTCATACATGTTTTTTAATTCCACACTGCTGAATTTTGCATAGCATGTTCTGTCGTTTAGCTGACTGTAAGCTTCCTTGCAATAGTTTTCCTTGGACATTAGTACAATATTGCCACCTTTGTCTGAGGCACGGACAATCACATTTTTATTTTCTTTGAGTTTAATAATCAAATTCCTGTAGTCCTCATCTCTTTTATGATACTTCCTTTTGCTGCTGTATATTTATATATATATATATATACACATATATGTATATATATGTACATTTTTATACAATTTTAACATTATGGTGCCGATTCCGATCCTGTAACACCCGGGTACGAATGGTCGTACGGAGCATTTTCTCCATACGACTCGTACCCGGGAAATCCTCCTTACAAACCAGCAAGTACGATTCGTACAGAAATACCATTTCCATACGATTCGTAGAAAACTACCTGCGACTAAAAAATACCCACAATTCCGATCCGGGACATCGCGTACGTGACGTCCGGACGGAGTCAGGCAGCGTTTTACAGTCCAGCAAGTACGATTCGTGCCTACGTCACTCCGCACGGCTCATTTTTTACGGCTGCCAAAAACTCCCGCGAAATTGAGTACGACGCGAAGAAGGAGCACCTGTACGTGACGGACAGCCATGGACCCCATCCTACGTGTAATCCCGGCCCTCCTAGCCCACGACCTGGTGCACAGAAACCGACGCAGACTCCGCAGAAGGTCAGAACAACACCCATGGTCAAAGGGGGGGGCGAGGGGCATGAAACTTAACCCCTACCCAAATTATACCACATATATCATGTACATACAGTACCTCCAGGGTCTGGTCACTTCGGGGGGCGTGTCCACCAAGCCCTGCGTCCCGCCACAACGGAAGTGGACGTGGACGTGTCCCGTCACAACAACAATGGTGGTACAGCCCGTACCCACGCCCTCAGAGCGTGGGTACGGGCCGTACCACGCGTACCCCTACATCACCACAACAATGGTGGTACATCCCGTACCCACGCTCTGAGGCAGTGGGTACGCGCCGTACCACCATTGTTGGGGTGATGTAGGGGTACACGTGGCGTACCACCATTGTTGTGGTGACGTAGGGGTACGGCCCGTACCCACGCTCTGAGGGCATGGGTACGGGTCGTACCACGCGTACCCCTACATCACCCCAACAATGGTGATACGGCCCGTACCCACACCCCCAGAGCGTGGGTACGGGCCGTACCACCATTGTTGGGGTGACGTAGGGGTACGCATGGTACGACCCGTACCCACACCCTCAGAGCGTGGGTACGGGCCATACCACCATTGTTGTGGTGACGTAGTGGTACGGCCCGTACCCACTCTCTGAGGGCATGGGTACAGGCCGTACCAGCATTGTTGGGGATATGTAGGGGTACGTGTGGCGTACCACCATTGTTGTTGTGGTGACGTAGGGGTATGGCCCGTACCCACGCTCTGCGGGCGTGGGTACGGGTCGTACCACACGTACCCCTACGTCACCCCAACAATGGTGGTACGGCCCGTACCCATGCCCTCAGAGCGTGGGTACGGGCCGTACCCCTACGTCACCCCAACAATGGTGGTACGGCCCGTACCCACGCCCTCAGAGCATGGGTACGGGCCGTACCCCTACATCACCACAACAATGGTGGTACGCCCATACCCATGCCCCCAGAGCGTGGGTACGGGCCGTACCACCATTGTTGGGGTGAGATAGGGGTATGCATGGTACGACCCGTACCCATGCTCTGAGGGCATGGGTACTGGCCGTACCACCCTTGTTGTGGTGACATAGGGGTACGGCCCATACCCACGCCCTCAGAGCGTGTGTACCGTCCGTACCACCATTGTTGTGGTGATATAGGGTACGGACCGTACCCACGCTCTGAGAGCGTGGGTACGGGCCGCATCACGCGTACCCCTAGGGCACCAGTACATTAGTGATACAAGAGGTACACACGCCACGAATGTTGTCATAGGGCCTGGTGCCATAAAACCAGTATATTGGGGGGGGTGTATGCCCAGGAGAGCAGTGTACTGCACCAAGGGTGCAGGCGGGTGGGAGGGTGTCTGCCTAGGATTCACATCAGTGGACAGAGACATGTGAGGGGTGGGTGCCTATCACTCCCAGCAGTGGACATAAACATGTGAGGGGTGGGTGCCTATCACTCCCAGCAGTGGACAGAGACATGGGGGTGGGTGCAGAGGACTCCCAGCAGTGGACAGAGACATGGGGGTGGGTGCATATCACTCCCAGCAGTGCCCAGACATATGAGGGGTGGGAGCATATCACTCCCAGCAGTGCCCAGACATATGAGGGGTGGGAGCAGAGGACTCCCAGCAGTGCCCAGACATATGAGGGGTGGGTGCAGAGGACTCCCAGCAGTGCCCAAACATATGAGGGGTGGGTGCATATCACTCCCAGCAGTGCCAAGACATATGAGGGGTGGGTGCATATCACTCCCAGCAGTGCCCAGACATATGAGGGGTGGGTGCATATCACTCCCAGCAGTGCCCAGACATATGAGGGGTGGGTGCAGAGGACTCCCAGCAGTGCCCAGACATATGAGGGGTGGGTGCATATCACTCCCAGCAGTGCCCAGACATATGAGGGGTGGGTGCATATCACTCCCAGCAGTGCCCAGACATGTGAGGGGTGGGTGCATATCACTCCCAGCAGAGCCCAGACATATGAGGGGTGGGTGCATATCACTCCCAGCAGTGCCCAGACACATGAGGGGTGGGTGCATATCTCCCCCAGCAGTGGACAGAGACATGGGGGTGGGTGCCCATCACTCCCAGCAGTCGACAGAGACATGGGGGTGGGTGCAGAGGACTCCCAGCAGTGGACAGAGACATGGGTGTGGGTGCCCATAACTCCCAGCAGTGGACAGAGACATGTGAGGGGTGGGTGCCTATCATTCCCAGCAGTGGTCAGAGACATGGGTGCAGAGGAATACCAGCAGTGGACAGAGACATGGGGGGGTGTACATCATCCTCAGATGACCACAACTCCATGGGTGTATGAACGCATCCCCAATGTGCGACTATGTTGAGAGTGCCATAACAACACATCACTGACAGCAGTGTCCCACTCCCATGAGGATGGATGTCCTTCCCCCACTGCATGACACACAACATGTGTGTGTGATGGCAAATGACACATGCATACCCACCCCTGGCGGATGCAGCACAATACACACACTGAGATCATGCCACAAGACTGTATATTCATGTTAAAGCCTACTAAACTAAGAGAGCCAAAGGGAACACACACATATGAGGGGTGGGTGCATATAACTCCCAGCAGTGCCCAGACATATGAGGGGTGGGTGCATATCACTCCCAGCAGTGCCCAGACTTATGAGGGGTGGGTACATATCACTCCCAGCAGTGCCCAGACATATGAGGGGTGGGTGCAGAGGACTCCCAGCAGTGCCCAGACACATGAGGGGTGGGTGCATATCACTCCCAGCCGTGCCCAGACATATGAGGGGTGGGTGCATATCACTCCCACCAGCAGTGCCCAGACATATGAGGGGTGGGTGCATATCACTCCCAGCAGTGCCCAGACATATGAGGGGTGGGTGCATATCACTCCCAGTGGTGCCCAGACATATGAGGGGTGGGTGAATATTACTCCCAGCAGTGGACAGAGACATAGGGGTGGGTGCCCATCACTCCCAGCAGTGAACAGAGACATGGGGGTGGGTGCAGAGGACTCCCAGCAGTGGACAGAGACATGGGGGTGGGTGCCCATCACTCCCAGCAGTGGACAGAGACATGTGAGGGGTGGGTGCCTATCACTCCCAGCAGTGGACAGAGACATGGGGGTGGGTGCAGAGGAATACCAGCAGTGGGCAGAGACATGGGGGTGTGTACATCATCCTCAGATGACCACAACTCCATTGGTGTATGAACGCATCCCCAATGTGCGACTATGTTGAGAGTGCCATAACAACACATCACTGACAGCAGTGTCCCACTCCCATGAGGATGGATGTCCTTCCCCCACTGCATGACACACCACATGTGTGTGTGATGACAAATGACACATGCATACCCACCCCTGGCAGATGCAGCACAATACACACACTGAGATCATGCCACAAGACTGTATAGTCATGTTAAAGCCTACTAAACTAAGAGAGCCAAAGGGAACACACACTGTCACACACATTCCAGGACTGATAGGAATGTACAGGTGCTGGCACAGCCACCAAGTTGTTGTCTCCCATGGAAGGAATAGGGTGGAGTTCCCACAGATACAATGCCCACAATTGTGAGTCAGGTGCCCAAATACCCTGCAGAACAAATAACATATGTGTGCTAGGCTGGGAGTACACACATGCATAGTGCGTAAAAGGGACCATTTCTACATGAAGGCATGGCAACATACTCTATACACAAGTACAGTGACTACCAAGGATGGCACCGACGATGCAGGCGGAGACATTACTCAGCAGGCATGTCCATAGTTGAAGGGATCCATCATCCACCAAGGAAATGTAGACACAGGTCAGCACAACAATTGTGCAACTCCCTGCAGGGAAGATGTCAGGTGCCACAGAGGAAGGAACACTCCTTGGGACAATGTCTTCAAACACAAAGAGCATACACAACCAAAGAATCTTTGCAGAGACCTTGTGATGGCACGCAGATACCAGGGTCCACCCCATGAGCAGCAGACTACAACATTTCCCAGACACCTAACACATTGCACATTATCACCACCCCAACTCATGGAGCATCAGCATCAACATCAATACCAGAAAAGCAATAGTGTTCAAAGGAAAAACAAAATGCTTTATTCCGCATTAAATTAAAACGTATAAAAGGACACTATTTACAAAGGCCATAGGCCAGTCCAGATGCGAAGTCCTCGGGGGGGGGACACATGGCCACGCATCTCCCCTAGCTTGCCTGCACATTAGACACTTCATGTTCATCGACTGGGGGGGCATCATGTGGGGAAGGACCAGGCACCGCAGGGACAGGAGGGGGAAGGGTAGGTGTTGTGGGTGCAGGGACGGACGACTCCACCACAGGGGGTGGGGCAGCACCAAAGGTGGTGGTTAGCAGGGTGCTGCACACTTCTGCAAGCTCGTCCAGCTTCTCCCCTGCACCCGAAGAAACCACAGGCCCCATGTAGGAGGAGGGGTCGTAGGGATGGGTTGCAGCGCTACTGGGGGAGGTGGCGGACAGGGGGGGGACTCATTTCCCCTACCCGTGGAGTGCCTTGCCCGTTTGCGGGCTCGTGAACCAGTGGGGCTGAGGCCCAGCACAGCCAAGTAGATCTCCTTCTCAGATTGTGGGGCAGGGGAGCCGGGGGGAGTGACATTGGAGGGACTGGGAAGTGAGGAATGCGGACTCCGACTGTGGCTGCGTGTCTGCCTGTGTGCCCCAGACCCAGTGGGTGTGCCTTCTTCCCCCTGAGTGTGCGTGACAGGAGGTGTGCGCTTGCCCTTCCGTGTTGGTGTGCTGCCTGTGTCTGGTGGGGTGCGTGCCTGGGAATGTCTGGGTTTGCTTGGGACAGGCATGGGAGTGGGAAGTGTGGATGGTGCAGGGGTAGGGGGGGATGAAGCGCTGCAGGAGACTCACTGTTGCCATCAGTGACGAGTCCATGGACCTCAGCAACATCCGTTGCTCAGACATTGCTGATGACATGCCCTCCATGTACGACACCATCTGTGTCAGCAGTCTGGTGTGGCCATGGAGGACACTCAGCAGTGATGTCTGCCCAACCTGCAACTGACGCAGAATGTCCACAGACTCGGCAGTGAGGGCAGCAGGGGAGACAGGGGCAGGGGGTGCGGTGCCTGGCACGAAGGAGACATGTTGTTGCCCTACACGGACAGAAGGGACCGGAGCAACTGGGAGGGCGGTGATGGGAATGGAGGGGGCGGTGACAGATGTAGTGCTGCTGCCAGCTGTTGGAGCAGCCTCCGCCCCCTCTGGGAGTTCAGCCTCGGACCCGTCAGCGTTGTAGTCAGTGTTGGTACTAGACAGGTCCTCCGCCTGACTCCCCTCGCCCTCCGTGCCACTTGCTGCGCCAGACTCGCCAGCACTGGTGGCACCGGTGCTGGATCCCTCCTCCACGTCCGTGCAGGTGTCTCCCTCGGTGTCCCCCGATGATGCTGTGGGCAAGGTGAAGAGACAGAAAATAATCAGACACCTGTATACATATGAAACAAAATAGGTCACAGTGCATATCAGGAAATGCATCATGAGTAACATCTAGAATACTCCGCACATATGTAAGCCCTGCACTCCCCAGTTGGTTGACCCATCATGCCACTTGGAAACAATGAAAATTAGGACACAACAGCAAATAACTTGATATCCAATTAGACAGAGGATATGGTGTCTGGGAATTGTTGAGCACAGCCAGAATATGAATGCATGCCACCTCTTCTTCACTGTGAAAGAAACAGTATTGGTGCACCCAAGGGCAAATAACAGACGCCAATGCTGAAGGTGTCCCCACACTCAGAGACCTGTGAGTAATTTGGAAAGCCAAAAGAAATACATTGTGAACCCTTGGGAATCACAACACTTTACACAATCAACGTGTTTGGAATGTGTGAATGTGCCACTTTTTGATCAGAACACACATGTGCCTGTATAACAGAAGTCACACAAGGAGGTGCACACAAAACTACATTTACACAGTCATTGTATGAGCTGGCAGCCTAAATCAAATAAGCCACTGTAAAGAAGAAATGGGGTATCAGTAAGTACATATACATGGCACCACAGTGGGAACATGTATATGTATAATCTCTAAACAAATATTTTTCCAAACTGTGCCTTTGTTTTTAATGTGCCTGCGTGTCCCAGAAAAGTGTAAAGGTGGTGTCTTGTGCACTTCCTTGGGAGACATCTGTCATGCAGGCACATTATTGTCATTCACCACAAAACATCAAAGTCATGCATATCAACTATTGAGACATGTTGACAAGTGTAGTGAGTGCCAACGTACAAGACTTCTTGACTAACAACTTGAATCATGCCACCTGTCACATGGCCATCCGTACCATCATGACACATATGGCAACACATCAGATCCACTACCTGTCATGTGGAGTGGCACACATGTCTAAACACAGGACAATACATTAGCTAATGGCCCTGCAATTGTGTCGGAATAAGGAGTACCTGCACTGAGGAGACACCCTCATGGGAACCAAGATTGTCCACACAGATGTCAGCACACACAGACCAAACTACGTAGCATCTGGACCACACACCATTGCCAAAAATGGATGAGCAGGAACCATGTCTTTTAACTTTTGACACATGCTGCAAAGCACAAACACTAAACCCTGCACAACATGACTGGGTCACTGCATGTTGAGTGTCTGTCCACACAATTATCACACACAGGTCAGACCTGGCAAGGAGACATAAGTTTTGGACATGTAGGCCTTGCCCGCACAAACCCCCCCTACCTGAGACAATGTGATTGAGACAGAGCAAGTACTTACACCTCTTAATCTGGGTTTACTAAAATGTGCATCAAGAACTCCTAAATGTACTCAACATCACCTTGTGAGGCTGACCACACATATTAGTGACAAACAACCATCATCAGATAGGCCTGGACCATCCTCTTAATGGTCATGGGTGCTTCGCTTTGCTTGGACTCTTTTGCTTTTGCCTCAGCACTGGATTTGAGCCCTGCCAGTTGAAACCATTCCTTTGCTGATTTTGGGGATGATGTTCCTGTTCTTTTTACTGTTGTTGATGTTGTTCTTGCTGTTGATGGTGGTTTTGGCTACTGTGAGCCAACCGCACTTCCCTCAGGCTCTGAAGTTGAACTTGAAGGCTGCCCTGCAGTACTTGTTTTGCCCTGGAGGAGCGAGCCTCTAATTCCTAACTGTTCTTTTTCTAGCTGACTGGCTTGCACAGCTATCCAGTCAGGCACTACTAGGCCCCACTGGTCAACCTCAATGGTCATGCCTTTCACAGTTGCATCCCCTCTTTGCATGACATATTCATTGATTGGTCTGTACTGCTGAAACAGATTTTAAAGCATGTAATAATTTGAGTTCCAACGTGATGGTACCTCCTGGATAAGTGCTTTAACTGGCATTCTATTATTACTTTGAATGATCCTCAGCTGCTTCTGGGCTTTAAAGAAATGGCTGAAATGTGTGCAGATTCTTCTGCAGGTGGTCAGTAAATTGCAGACTTGGTCTTCTTTTTTCAGAAAGCCTTGAACATTGATGTTGATGCAGTGCACCAAACCCACGACCCTGAAATAGTCACCATCGGCCTTGGCCTTAACTATATTACTACCATTGTCTGTGGCCCTCTTGGTCACAGCCATTCAAAGACCATAGTGTTAAAGTCTTCCAAAATGTCCGCAGAAGTATGGGATTTCTCCAGTGTGAACATGGCTACTGTAGCATGCTTCCGAGCGACATTAAAAAAGTGAGCAGTGTCAACAGCTGCAGCTATCTTTTCTCTAATACCCACAAAAGAGATCCAGTGTGCAGTGATGCACATGAAATTAATGACTTGGCAACTGGCCCCCATGTCTGTTGTTAGGTAGACAGTGTGAAGAGCACTCTGCTGCAAAGCTTGTCCAAGCAATTCCAGCACGTCCAGTTGGAACAGCAACTCTGGCGAAATAGGACCGGCTGGGAACCTTTCACTTCGGGCAGATGGCTGCCACAAATTCAAGAAAACCCATCCCTTCCACAAAAGAAAAAGTGAGGAGGTCCAATACTAACATTTTAGCCAGCTTCGCATTGTGAAAACGTGCCACTGGGTGATTGCATTTTTACCGCCCCTCAGTCTTAAACATGCTGAGAATGGTAGCCTGGATTTTGTTCTTGTCTGGTGCTACTGATGCAGGTGACTTCTTGAGACCAGATATTGTTTGGCTCAATGTACTTTTTTTGGTGTTGTACTCTCTTGCCTTGGATCCCTTGGTGTCTCGACCTGACTGTTGTGCCATCGCGATATTGCTGATGACAATAAGGGTGGTACCACTGCACTGCTAGGGACATTGCTGCGTTGTGTACCAGAGAAAATGTCTCCCTCTTTTTCACCTTCCACCGTGATCAGATCTTCATCCCCTCCACCAACAACACTTGCAGTTTTTTAGCCGCTAAGGTGCTCCTCCCACTGGATTAAGTTTAGTTTTTTCAGATGGGCTATTTGGTACCATAGTTTGTACCAAGCTTACCCTGACTAATACCTACATCACAAATGGAACATATAGCAATGTTTACCTCCTTCTGGCTAACCGAAAAGATGTCCCAAACTGCGGGGGGTCATCTTTCTGACGCTGCTGGTGCCACTTACAATGTTAGATGAACTGGTAGGTGGGTGTGACTCTCTGCAATACCTACTTCTACTGAGGTGGTTATGTTGGATGCAGGTCGCTGCAGGGACTTTGTAAATACAGCAGCTGGAGGTGGTGTTGGTGGTATCTGTGTTGGTGGTACATGGGCCACATCCCTCACAGCAATTTGGGATGGAGTAATGTTGGTCTCCACTGGAGCGGGGATAATGTCCATGATGACTTGCTCATCCTCATCCTCCTCTTCTACATCAACCTTCATAACTCTAAGGCTTTCTGGAACTTTCTTTTTGATAGCCTTGTCTCATGGGCATGGCATGTCTCACTCTCAGACTGAGGCAGGATTCAGGTGGTGTCTATATCATTAGAAGGGGGGCTTCGAGAAAAAGTTGAAGGACTTACCCTCCTTTTGCTCCCTGGTGATCTGGAAGACAATGGATCTTCTGAAAGAGTGGCTTGCTCTTCTTCTTCCTCAGCAGGACCCTCGATGTCCTGAACTGTCCCTACTTCAGGAGTAACTACTACTATTGGTGGTGGTTGCAGCTGTTGTTGACTACTTATCTGAGTTTTCTGCATTGATTGTTTACTACTTTGCGATAAGGATAAGACAATTTCAACAGACATGGGCTTGGGCGTAGGTTGGTGGGGTGGGTCAGCTAATGCGGGTGTGCTGCTCCCAGCTTGTTCCCCGGACACCGCTGCTGCAGGCACTATTTTTGGTTTCCCCAAAAAATTACTGGGTGACATACCGGTGGTGGCAAGTGACAGTGACTTCTTCTTACTGACAACTTTGACTTTCTTGGTACTGGTACCCTTCTTTGGGGCCAACTTGAAGCACACAGTGGCACTAGTTGTAGATTCACAAGTTGAAGA
This sequence comes from Triturus cristatus, assembly GCF_964204655.1. NCBI lineage: Eukaryota > Metazoa > Chordata > Amphibia > Caudata > Salamandridae > Triturus > Triturus cristatus. Next base: position 391,795,463 of record NC_140584.1, read on the forward strand.
GATGTCTGTGGTCACAGTTCACATGGTGTTGTGCACAGGCCTTCTGTCTGGCATTACAATGGGTAATGTTGTCTCCTCCTCTTGTGCACCTAAAAGTAAAGAAGCAAGAAGAACATCAGTGAAATGTGGCATTGTTGTAGTTCAATAATTACTAGTACAAACAAATATTATAAATGATTAGTGTTAATGGTTCATTGATGCCAAGTCATGTTACTTTGAAACTGAAATTTTTAAAAAAAATTAAGAAAAGAAAACAAATTGAAACTATAAAAAAAATAACAAATTGGAAAAATTAAAACATACAAATGAAAAAACGACATTAAAATAAAGAAATAATTATAAATAAGTAACAAAATAAAAATTTCCCTCAATTGTCTAATTATTAATTTATTAAGTCACTTTTCTAATTGATCACCTATCCATGCAAGCATATGCCAAAGGAGCACACTGGCTGAATGCACAAAATAGCTGCAAGGCACATGGCCAGGCCACAACAAGAAGTAATACGCCAAGGTAAACAAAGGGAAGACATGCAGGCCTATGGCAAAAGCACGCTGACGGCCCGCACAAAATTGTCGATAGCCTCATGGCCAGGCCACCACAAAAAGAAGCAATAAGCCAAGAGGAACAAAGGGAAGACATGCACGCCTATGGCAAAAGCACACTGACAGCCTATACAAAATGTCCTCCAGCCACATGGTCACATCACAACCACAACAAGCAGGAGGGAAAACAATGAACACAAGCAGGCCGAAGGAGGACACAGACTTTACCAAATGGCCTGCCACATGGCTCTGGGGAACCAAGGCAAATGCATTGCTGGCCTACTTGCAAACACACTCACACACTGGCCAGACAAAGGAGGCATACTTGCTAAACAACACATCTTTAATGGAACAATGCCAAAAGCAGAAATCCAAAAGGCTAAAACGGTTTGCAAATTACAACAACCACACACATCCATCATAGGCATTTAATTAATTTAACACATAAAAAATTTTGAAATACCACAAAATTCGTTGGGTATATTAATCCAATGCCATCCATGGCCAAAATGATGTTTAAATTAAACAGACACCACAGAAACAGTTGTTTCATGCACCCATAAGTAGCTCTGAGTCTATTGGCTGGAAAACTCATTGGCCGACTAGGCCACACAGTGAATCAATTCAAATTAATATTGCAAATTTATTAAAAACATGTAGAAAATGTAGTGAACTGCACTACATTTTTGCTGAATAAAAGAAGAAACAATTGCATGCAAAACAACAACCAGCAAAAAACACAGTCACCACAAAGAAGGCTTGCAGGCCTATGGCAGAAGCATACTGGCTGCCTTCACAAAATGGCCACCAACCACATGGCCAGGCCGCAACAAGAAACAATAATAAGCCTACAAAGGGAAGACAATGCAGGTCTATGGCAAAAACACACTGCCTGCCTTCACAAAATGGCCGCCAGCCAAATGGCCGGGCCGCCACAAGAAGCAATAAGCCTACAAAGGGAAGACAATGCTCGACTATGCAAAAGCACACTGGCTGCCTTCACAAAATGGCCACCAGCCACGTGGCAAGGCCACCACAACAAGAAGCAATAAGCCAAGAGGAACGTATTGAAGACATGGAGGCCTATGGCAAAAAAGCACACTGACTGCCTCCACAAAATGGCCACCAGTCACATGGTCACAACTGGAAGCAGGAGGCCTGGAAAACAATGAACACAAGCAGGCATATGGACACAGACTTTGCAAAATGAGCCCGGGCCACATGGGGAGCCAATGCAAAACAACACATCTCATGAACAAAGTGAAATACCACAAACATATTTTTTATTTCAATCCAATGCCATCCATGCCCTAAATGATGTTTTAATTTAACAGACACCACCCATGAGTAGCTCTGGGCCTACTGGCCGAGAAAGGCCTATTTGCAGAATCTTGGGCTCCAAGTGAATTAAATAAATATTGCAAATTGATTTCAAAAGTAAAACAGGGAGACAATATAGGGGCATATTCTCAAGGAAATATCCCAGAGTTATCGGCACTTTAGCACAAGCTGGTGCCAACAGCCGATATCACTAGTTTTCCGGCGATAGCATCCTAAAAAAACATCGCCACGGATGACCCCGGCAACTATCGCTAATGAGATGCAGAGTAGGCGTTCTCGGGCAAAAAGCCATGACAACAGCACTCCACAACATTCTCAACGACCAGCCAGATCTGCGATAAGAACACAAAACATACGATAAGGCACCTTAGCAGCAGGAAATCAACACCTGCTCTGACCTAGTGTAAAGTCGGACGACAACGGCAACAGACATGGGAGCACAGCCCAGAGCCACACCAGAAGAACAACAGATGCCATGGAGCCAACGAACATGCAGCTCGGAGCCCCAACAGGGCCCCAACACCCACCGCCACCCATCCCAGGACCGGATCCCCCCCGGGGGTCTAACCCGGGCACCCCAAACCTCCCCCGGACCAAGAAACTGCACATCAACGGCACAAAATCATAAACAAAATCATCTGCCTGATGCCGCAGAATCACAACAACTAACAGTCATGTGAGTACAGAAAAAGCAGAATCGATCATTCACCTTTGAAAGTCCGAACAAAATATCACAATCAAATTTCTCAACAAACAACTATTTGGAAGAGTCATGGCGGGCCATCCCTGGACAATCTGTAAGTGACAGCCTGTAAGGCAAAATCCAACTTAAGGCACTCATCAAAGGACAGATAGAGAGAGAAAGAGAGAGAGAGAGAGAGAGAGGAGAGAGAGAGAGAGAGAGAGAGAGAGAGAGAGAGAGAGAGACAGAACAAAGGGCGCAAGGACAATCGGGGCCTTGGTCCATACATGCCAACAGCTGCATGTGTTTTGCAATTGGTGCACCCTAAATCTAAGGCTTGGCAATGATCTCAGCATGAAGGCCACATCACATTTCAGAAATGCAAGCATTAGTCAGACAAAAATTAGGCATGAAAGCTCCTTTGCCTCAATACACAAGGCGGAATGACATCCGAACCTCTGACCTTGGTCTCCATTCTGCCCGGCAACCCCTGAATGAGATACCATACCAGACCCCTATGACTCCCACACCACAAACTGAACTAATGAAAGAGCAACCTGTCCACACCCCACAAACACTTGTCCCTGCTCGAGGTACCCCTGCATGGCATTCCCCCAACACATTGACAAAAAATTAGGCCTGGGCGGTAAATTCCGTTCGGCTCGCGGAATTTGGGTAATTTCGCATTCCGCGGAGACCGCAAAATTGCCCAAAAATCTGCATTCCGCGACTTCGCGAAATTTTTGGTTTGTTTGCGTTCTCGATATGCGTGTTCGTGAGATATTTCACCCTGAACACGCAAACAGTGATCGCGAACAGGAAAAAAGTATCGCGAACAAGCAATCCCGCGTGTTCGCGGAACTTCTGCGTGTTTGCGGAGATTTTTTACCGTTTCGCGGAGATTTGCGTAACGCGATTACACAAGTTCCGCCCACCCCTACAAAAAATAACCCATACATCCAAACCTTGATCACACATACGACTCATTTCTCCGAGCTGTGGCACACCGTCCACAGAGCTGCCGCCGGTCTGAGGAGTGCCGGTGGTACGAGACCAACAAATGCAATGGCAGGCAATCACGGGCACATGCACAACCCCTGTCACGTGGAACTGTACCATGCACGAATGCTGCATCTGTTGGGAGCTCTGTCAATGGCAGTTTTGCGAATCAGTTACAGTCTGAGTTTCCGGCTTGCGTACATCACTAACCCTGTTTCCATTGTTGATCATGCACATTCGAGTGGCCCATGGAGGTCTGTCTATCCAACACAGCTGTAGTCAAACTGGATTATGACTTGTGTGTGTGCCCCATAATGGCCCACGAACAGGAGTGCAACCGAGATAGGCGTGCATGGGATGCCCTGATCTGTGACGTATGTGCTGGCAGTAGTGGATGGGAGATTGCACAAGTCATCGTGTGCAGTGACCACATCGAGGTGCTCCCCTATTGGGCTGTGTTGCGGATCGGTGAAACTGCCTGGTCGGAGCACATCTGCCCGGAGCAGTTAATGGATTGGCTCTCCCTCGTGTTCCTTGAATCCGAGAACGACGTTCTTCTGGAACTGATTGCCTATGAAGCATGGACGAGTAACTACCTTCCTGCAGCCACAACTGATTGACACCCAGAGCACTGGTCAGAACACCGTGTTGCATCGTGGAGGAATGGTCCCATAAGCCAGAACAACAGTGGACATGTCTGCATTTGCCTGGACTCAGAATGCATGTGCAAGCACCTATGCGTGTTTTCACACACCTGTGCAGGGTGATGCAGCCCCATGGGTGGAGCTGGATTGCGTCGTTTGGCAAATTTCCTAAAGCTGACATACTGCTGGAGGGAGACTACAAACATGGCAATGTAGCACGACATGTGACCTTGTTGGTCCCTGTCACCTGCTCACTGTCAGCATAGCAAACAGTCGGCGCAGTCCGTGGTACAGCTCCATGCAGATCCCATGGGCTGTGAGTTGTGTCCCCTGACACGGGGCTATGAGCAGCTGCTTCACATCACATGACTCGACCAGCAAGGCAAGGTGGGCTGAGACCGTTGCCAAACCTAAGGATATGTGTTCATTTTTGCATCCCCAATTCTCGCACCTCGACACGCTCCCATTCTGCCTGTAAGTGTCTTAAGCATTTGTTGGCATGTTGTGGCCCATTACTTGCCCGTACTGACACGCACATGCTAATAAAGTCTTCACAACTGCAACAGTGTACAACTGTGATGAGTGTTGATTAGTGTGACAAATAGTGTGCCTCAATGAGCATTTTCCATACACAGGGAGGGACAGACTACTGCTGGTACATTGGTGGTGAATCCCTATTGGCAGCTCCACCTCTGTGAGCCAGACATTGTGTTTGGGATAGTTGCTGGTAGACCTGTGCTCTTACGTGTCTTCAGCAATGTGAGTATGGTGTCCAACTTCTTGCCATGTGGATCAATATGATCCATTATGACAGACTGTGTCTACACTGATGTGTGTGAGTAGGTCATGCACAGAGATGTTCTGTAGCCAAATGCGAGGGGGGACACTACTTCAGGCATGCTACCGATCCTGACATTTACACACACAGCCCCATTTAATACATGGAGGTGGGGCTACGTTGGGGGATGGGAGATTGTTGTTCATGTGCAATGAGGCCACAGCTAGTTCACACCTTCACATTCATCTAAAGATCCATGTGGGTCTGGGTCAAACTGTGTGATTTAGAATGTTTTATTCACATCCTGAGGAGTGTTGGAGCTGGAGGGGTACATGGCCAGTTCAAGCACACATTACGTGGTTGCTTAGTGGTGGGCCAACCAGAGTCCTTGGGGGAATGCAATTAATTTGGAGAGGAACAGTTCAGTCCTCAGCCGGATTGCTGTGTCATTGGTACAAGGGCAGATATGGCAGTCCATGTCGGGGTCCAGGTGAATGTCGCGGAGTGTTCCGGGGACAGTGGGAGGTGTTGTTCCAGGGCATGATGCATAGGGCTGAACCAGGCAGGGACAGACCATTTCGAAAGTTGTGGATGCTACTGCCTCCTTCCTCACACAGACATTACCCTCCACATCTTACTCCTCTGAGACGTCTTCTGTGTCCGGTGTGTCAGGTGTGTGAGGTGGTGTTATGGCTGCATTACCCTGTGCCACTGACACATCAGGGGTGGAGGTGGTAGGGCTTCATCACTGTATGCCACTGACACATCAGGGGGCGGATATGTATGTATCGAAGTTCCAGCAACAGTTATCTGTGACAGGCTCTGTGGCAGCAATGGCACGATGAGGATCTGCGAGGCATGGAAGATCCCAGCTACATCTCTCTGGTGTTCAGACATGGCAGCCCTTCTTCCAGGCTGCATCGGCTCCATGGTCTCCATTGTCCTCTGCATCTGTGCCAACTCTGCACTGTCATCGCTGGAGCCTGTCTGACTAGACAGTTCTTGTATCCGAGTAATTGCCCCAGCGAGATCAGCCAGTGATTGTTGGTGAGCATGGTGCTGACAGTGGGTTTCCATTACGGACTGTAAGTGGTCCCTGATGGGACTCAGACACTCATGGATGGCATCGAGTTTGGCAGCCATAAGGTCGAACCCCACCCGCAGCTGATCAGCCATCTTCTCCTGGCACCCTAACACATGGCGTTGGAATTCCATGTGTTGGTCTGGGGGGGTCCTTTGAGCGAGCTGTGGTGGTGTGTGCTTCCTGCTGTGTGGTCTGTACAGGGTGTGGTATCACGGCGATGCAGCTGGGTGGCCCTGCTCTTGGGGGTGGTGTGCAGATGCTGTCCACGAGCCGTTGGAGGGTGTCTGGGCAAATGTGCAGGGTGTCCTCTTCATTATCACTGTAGAGATGTGTTTTGCTCTGCAGGCGGTGTTGATTGTCCCTCTACAATGTAACGGGGAGATGCAGGTTAACAGTGTGTTCCATGTATGTTTATGCATTGTAGATGTTTACATTCAGACTGCTTGACAGTGTACATTTTGGCTGTTTTGGTGAAGGTGGCTATTTGATGGGAGACAGTGTACATTTCGACTACATGACGGATGTGAGGTTGTACTCGTACATTATTATCTCACAGTGTCATGCAATGCCAGATGTGATTGGCCAGCTACTACGCATGGGTGGCACCAGTTGTGTCCTCTGTCCTGTGGTGTAAGGGTTGCACTTTGCACGAAATTGTCGTCAATGTTGTGGTACTGTGCTTGCTATGTGTGTGTGCTGCATTGTTAGCGAGTCTCCCCTGCAGCTCTGATTTTGCAGCCCCTTATCCCTTTGGGTCGGTGTGCCTTTGACTTATGTGCTTTTCGGGTGCTGGGATGTTTGCATTTTGGGTCATTTGTGCTCTTGTACACTTTTTGTACTCTTGTGCATTGTTTGTCTGCAGATGTGTTTTTGACGTCATGGGTTGTAGGTGCACGTGGATGTGTCAGAGTGTGGTTTGCTCCTTTATGGATGTGGTCCACACTCAGCCACCTAAAAGTCATCTTGTGCACCATGGCATGTATTGTGACTGCAACCATGCTATCTGTCATGCAGTGTCACTTGTATTGTCCGTGAGGCTCACAGAAAAGCCGCTGCTTTTCTGGATTCCGCACATGTGTCAGGAAATTGGTGATATGGAGGGGGGCCATTTGTGCACATTGTGGACGGGGGCCTACTTGGTGTTTCTATGTGTGCTACAGAGTGCCAAGGGTATCTGGAACATGTCCCACACTCATTGTGGCTGTGCAGTGTGCTGCTCATTATTGTGCATGTGTGCCATTGTGCCCTTCTCCCTCTGTCCCCCCTGTCCCTGGTCATTACTCACCCTGTTGCTGTTGGGTCAGGTCATATCGAGCTGTGTCTAGGCCCCCAACTCTTGCCACCGTCTCCACACTGATGACTGTGGCCACCATTTCCTCCAGCTCATCCATCTCCTCCTGTGGCGCAGGAGTCCCACCTCCAGTCACCTTTGCTGCCTTCCTGTTGGCAGCAAGTTTCTCCTTGGTTTGGCTGTGCACTTCATGCCAGTGCCTCTTGACCTCCTCCATTGACCTCCTCGATACTCCAACTGCATTCACGTTGGTGACGATGGACTGCCATATTTCCGTTTGTGTTGCCAATAACGCAGTTTGAGGTGACGAACAGTTGTAGTTAGTATTCTATCACCTCCGTGACGATGATCCGGTCTTCCTGTGGAATGAACCCCGTCTTCCTCTTCCTCTTCTCTTTGCCCTTCCCTGACACAGGGGTTCCTGGCTGGTCCTCCGTGAGGCTTGTGGGGTTCGGGTTGTCCTCTGCACTCGGTCCTGGTGCATCCATGGTGCTACGCAGTTTGATTTGGTGTTGGTGTGTTTTTTTTATTTGCTTTTATATTGCATGACGCGTGGGAAATACAGGCCAGTGACTGGTTGTCGCTGATTTTTGTATCACGATTTGGGGCATAACAACTTTATTCGCGTTGGTGTTTCGGATTTCTGCCGAGTCACGTTGATTTTAGCGCAGACATTTGACACGTTAACGTAGGCCTCTCGCATGGTACCACCGGCTTTGGAATACCATATTACCACAGTGTTATTTTCCCGCGATAGTCTGTGATGTGAAGAGTTGCGTTAGGCTACTTTTGTGGTATCTATCACACGTTCTTGAGAATATCCCCCATAGTGAACTGTGCAACATGTTTCCTTTATATAAGAAGAAACATTACTTACAATGAAACAACTTGGCCCCTACTGAAACTACAGGCCACCCACCACAATAAATTTAAAAAAATCAATGAAAAGTACAAATAAATCTGGGTGAGTGACCCCAATCAAACAGACAACACCAGTTTTCCAAATTACATGTGACTTCTCAGATTCAAAGTCCTCAAATTCAATGATATACTATGCAACAGACACAAAGATTGATCCTTTCAGCTCCAAATCCAAATGAAAAGTGACCAGGTGATGGACAAAGCACTGGGAGGAGCTTGCTGGACAGGAACAGTAATTTGGAGGCTTTGGGGCACTTTCTTCCTCTTGAAACAAAAAAGCTAAAAAAGAAAAAGGAGTCCTTGCACAAAAAAGTATAGCCAAATGTCAATTTGAAGAGTTGTTTTTACTCCAAATCATAATTTTGAGAAGGATTTGGTGCTGCTTGGGGAGATCACCTTCTCCATATTGCAGTCACAGTAGATCCTTTGTGTTCGGGATCGCGTTCTTCACAAAACCCCTGCAGGAATTCTGCTGGCACGCTCGAATGACGTGTTGGCGACAGTAAATGCTTGCCCACCTAGCAAATCTCGTGGAGCTCGCGAATTGCTTGGAAAATCTCATCAGCGATTGCAGGCCCCTGGTAAATCGCTCCAGCGCGTGCGAAAATACATTTCTGGTGCGCCAACACAAAAGAACTCCGCTCTGTTGCGGAGTGTGGACTTTTTTGGGCAACTCCACGTTCTATGCGGAACACAGAGTTGCCAAAACCTGTAAACTCCGTGAGTGGAGCGGAGTTTTAAGCCGAGAGTTAATATAAATTTCAACTTTACCATTAAGTTGTATTTTACATAACTATTAAAATAAGGCCATAAATCCCTTATCCAGCTGTTCCCAAACTGAAATTAAGCATTATCACTTGTTATAATGCAATCCAGTGGTTGTCTATGGGAGAGTTAGTCTTGCTGCGCTAAAAAATTACTTTGGAGGATTTTCACAACCAGGACATGTACGACCTTAAATATACAAGTTCTGCTTCTCAAATACCATTCACTTTGCTCTATGGGCATTTAGAGATGACTTAAAAGCATTACAAAGAAAGGTTCAGGCCTTAAAGAAGGCTTGTTTTGCCTGGTCAAAATGTCAGTTTAAAACTGCTTACCCAGGTTGCAATTGCAAACATCTATGTTTTAAAATGCTGCTTCAGTGAGTGGCACAATGGGTACCACAATCTCCTGGTAGCATTTAAGTTACAGGCCCTGGGTATTTGTTTCCCATATACTTGGGACTTACAAGTAAAGTTAATATGCAAATTATATATATGGCAATTTTATTATGTTTAATTGGGCAAGCAAAAAAAATGTACCACTGGTTAGCAGGAGTAAAGTGTGCATAGTCCTTTGACCAACAAAAACAGGTTCAGCTTCAGAAGTCATACATCTCCAGGAATGTCAAGCAAAATACCATGCAAAATACCATTTGCAACATTATCTTTATACATAGTCTGATTGCCATTGCATCTTTCAAGGTTTAAATACTAAAATGTTTTAATATGGAGGTCCATCATATACTGAATAATGTACACACAACTGTACATAGCTAGAGTATTGCAAGCAACAGAGGAATTCCAAGAACATAAAATGGGGCTAGGCCACAGACATAGGGCATTTATATAGACATGGAACTCCGAGGTGAGTAGACATAACCTTATATTGTACCCACCCAAAATTATGTTATACCTTATGTAAGAAATTGGGTTACTGTTTGACGTGGTGAAACTTTACTCAAGCAGGAACCAAAATCCTTGTCAGGATGAAGTCACAAGCAACCTCAAATTAACCTGTGTTCAATCCTCTGGTAGCATGGCACAGAAGAGTTAGGTTTAACTTAGAGACAACGAGTAAAGTATTTATGCAGCACTTCAAATAAAAATAAAGTGTAAACACTATCACACTAATAGACTTGCACACTCACTGCAGCAAATTGGGATATGTAACTTGCCCATTGGTTTGGTTATCATAAATAATATGTTTTAAATATGGCACATCACATATACATATACAGCATTGATACTAGTAAGAAATCATGTTTCGGTTTGCTGACCCTGCTCACATGATCCCCAAGTCCATTGGAGTCAAAACGTTGGCTAGATGCTGAATACAGGTACATGTCTGGATCCCATTTCAAATTGCTGTTTGAGTGGCATTAATATCTGACATGCCTTCAATAATTTCAATGGTACCAATTTGCTTAGGGTAGAGGAACTTATTCTGCAGGCATGTGCAAGGTATGATGTGAACCCAATATATGAGGACCAACATATTGAATAAGCTGTTCATTGTGCACATGTCAACAATTAGGGGTGGGCGGCATTTGCATAGTCGCGCTACGCAAAGCTCTGCGAAACTGTAAAAATCTCCGCGAGCACGCAGAAATTCCACGAACACGCGGATTTGCTTGTTCACGATGCTTTTTTCCTGTTCGGGAACACTGTTTGCGTGCTCGGGGGAAATATCTTGCGAACACACATTTTGAGAACGCGAACAAGCAAAAAATTCCGCGAAGCCACGGAACGCAGAATTTTGGGCAATTCCGCGTTCGCCGCGGAACGCGAAATTACCCAAATTCCGCAAATTCTGTGAGCGGAACGGAATTTACCGCCCAGGCCTATCAACAATAGATGTGATGCTGACAATTGGTAGGATTGTCTTGGATATGTGTTACACCCCAACCACACCTGTCTCCTGCTCAAACTTTGACTTGGGCAAACATACTGTGTCAGGCAAATCATACCCTGTCCCATGCAACCTTTGTGCCACATATTTTGGTAAACATTTTGTCACTTTCTGTACATGTTATGGGTAAGTTAGGCATTAGAACCAATTTTCATTAGTCGGTTTTGAGGCAGATGATGGTACATGTGCCCTGAGAATCCACTCCATTGCTGGCACAATATCTGCCCAGCAGCATCAGAGCCATCCATCGTGTTGAACTGCTTACATTGGGAATTATTTCACATATCAATTTGGCCCTGTAAATTGCTCATGCAACTTTGTTGAAATTTGATGGTGAATCTACATGTTAGTTAAAGCTTGTTTATGCTGGCTGATGATACCCCTTACACATCTCACAGCAACCAATTTATGTGAATACGCACAATCCTTACAGAGCACTGGAACAATCAGATGACACGCATCATCATCATCTTTATTCGGTCAAAATATCTTAGACCATAAAAGCACATTATACATAAACAAACATATGTATTACATAAAATAAAACATTATCAGTCCTGTTTCATATCACATCAACTCATATATATAACACAAAATATCAAATGCTAACAGATCATATTTCAATCATAAAAACAATTCATTGCATACCAGCCTAAATGTCATCTATATGTTATATTTGCTTATGGCCATTATAAAATGTAATTAAAGATCATAAAAAAAGTACATGAGGGTAAGAACCTCAGATCTAGGTCAGCTATACGATCCTGTTCCACTCGCCTAATCTAAAACCTGTTTGTTAAAATTACCTATGGAACATCAATGACTGGCATGTTCGTTAAATAAATGGACCATTCTTCCTGGCATTAAAAACACGCCATAAAAAGTATGACATTCTTACATAGATGTCGATTGTAGGTAAAGACTGTAAGAATAGATAAGCCGGGTGACATTGATTGAATTCTAAGTGCTTTAAATAACTTAGTATATAATGTTTCCTCCACTTCTTGCAGAATTTGCAAAAGAGTATGACATGCATTGTCCTCTGTGTTGAGGCATTATTACAGCGGCAATTTGATAGGCTAGGGGCCAGTCTTCTGGTTCAGGGAAGGTAACATACAATGGAGAGTGTCTATTCTAAAACGAGTTAAAACATATTTGTGCTTTTGATGTAGTTGCATGTCATAGCTGGTGAAGATAAACTGGATTCTTAAGACAGAAGGTTTTTAACAGTTCTGAAGACATCCTAATATTCTCGAGATGAACCAAACAGTCAGCCTTTAGGTCTTTCCTGTTTAATTAACTTAAGCATTCAGGGTTAGTAAAATATTCTGGATGCTCCAGATCCTGACGGAAGCACTCTATGTATTTTAACCAAGGTTTTCCTGCATATTGGGTTTAATTTAAACAGTCCCTGATGGCAAGCCGATTTAGAGCGGTGCACTCAGACAACCATATTTTATGCCAGTGCAGGATCGGTTGGGTCTTAATTAGATCCACACTCCCAGCTCTGCATGACAGACAAAAGTTGGGGCGGATTTAGGAGTAGCAAGTAAACATCTTAAAAATTAGTTCTCCACTAGTTGTATTGCTATAAAATTTGCATAACCCCATATGCCTGCCCTGTATACTGCTTTGCTGATGCATTTTGCCTTGTAAATGGTAAGCTTTACCAGCGGCGGGTTAGTACCCAGTCTTATGGCAAATTTATGTATGACCATGCAGGAGCTTCTAAAGAGCAGCAACCTTGTTTTATTGGCATGATTGCATGTACCATATTTATCAAATAATACTCCAAGGTATGAAAAAGTGTTGGTATATTCAATGGTAGAATTTGGGATTCTTATTGCACGGCAATTACCTGTTTTCCTCCCACACTTCATTATAAATGTTTTAGCCTGATTCACCTATAAGTCAAGATCCTGCATATAATTAACAAAGTCATTAAGTACCAGCTGGATGGAGATTGGGGTACGTGCCATCAAAACAGCATCATCAGCATAGAGAAGGGTGGGCACAAGGTGATGTCCCACCTGAGCCAGATCTTTTGGTTGCATTGTCAGGGCAGTGCCTAAATTATTAATGTTGAGCAAAAATAAAAAAGGTGCAAGGACACAGCCCTGCCTCATCCCTCTTTCTATGCTGAACGTCAGAGTACATTTGCTGTTAATTCCATATCTAATCCTAGCCTTGGCTCCTGAATATAAGTCCCTCAGAAAGAAAATTATCGAGAGTCAACACCCATCTCACTCATAATTGCCCAAAGCTTTGAGTGGTTAACACAGTCAAAGGCAGAAGAAAGATCTACAAAACCCAAATACAGGTTACCGCCTTTGATCTTTGTGTATGTCCCTACTAAGATGCTCAAATTAAGGCTCTGTTCGATGGTCCCCACCCCGGTACGAAACCCATATGCTAAATCAGTCAACACACCCTTGGCTTCAACCCACTCTTGCAGTCTATTTAAGATTATTCTGCCCACTATTTTGACTAGTGAGTCGAGCAATGAAATCGGCCTGTAACAGGCAGGGTTGTGTCGATCCCCTTTTTTATAAATGGGTACTATTGTAGATTCTGCCCATGTTGGAAGAAATTCTGATGTCCAGCAGGATTTTAAACAACTGTTAAGATAGGCCCCCACAATGGGGTATGAGCTTTGTACAGGTCCACCGGAATGGCATCGGGCTGGGTGCATTACCCCCTTTACTAGAGGTTATTAGTATTACCTCAGTCACTTCATCTAAGGTAAATGGGGCAATACTAAGTGACTGTTCCAAATCTGTATTGCCATTGATATTAAAATAACCAATAGGATCAGGTTTAGGGATCTGTGCAGCGTAGATGGCAGAGAAATGTTTGATCCAATCATCCTCAGAGATTGCAATCACAATCCTAGGACCAGCATCTTCTCTCAACGGGGCAGAATTTACTATCCTCCAGAATGTGTTATTATCATTCGTACTACTCGCTTCACATAACGCTACCCAAGCCTCTTTCCTTGGCCTGGTTTTCGGCTGGTTCAGGGCCTGCCTATAGTCAAATCTATACTGCTGAACCTCAACTCTACACCTAGGTTTTCTGTGAAGTGCCTCTTTGAGTCTCCTTTTTGCCTTAGTACAGTCGGCATCAAACCAGCCATTTCCAGTTGTATTCGTTTTTGGTACCGAGTGCAAATTCTCCTTCACAGTCTTACTATTAAACAAGAAAGAATTTATAATCTCTGTTGGATGTACATTGTCACCCAAACATGTCTCAAAGGCTTCCCCTGCATCATAACTTAATTTTCCAAGAAAGCCATCTGGGGTAATCTTGTGCCATTGCAGTGAGAAGCCATTAAGGGTGGCGAACTCTAAATCTCTGCCAAAAGCCTCAACAGGGACGTTATGGTCTTTAATTAGTAAGGACTTTGTGATTTGTACAGATTGTGGCTAGTGATCACTTAATGGTGTGTAGTGGGTTTTAAAATGAAAAACATAGGGGGCTCAGATTTCTAGAAGTTAAAACATAATCAGTAGTACTGAAAGTTATTACACCCATTAAAAGTACATTTAAAAGGAGCATATGGTACTGAAATATCAATTGAAAATGACAAATCTAATGTATAGATCAGTTCATTTAACTTGGCTCCATAGCAGTTATGAGTAAAATGCGATTTACTTGAATCATCTAAACTGTTCATGCTGCATACTTTCTTGGTACGTGAGCTGCACAATTGAATATTAAAATCGCCCCCACACAAACAACAACTTATTCTTATGACTATTGTCCAATTTTTCCAGATGCTCATATAAATTATTCAAATGTGTCACCATATCACCACTTTGGGCATTGTTGTACAAATTCACCACTACCATCCTAGCTGGACCTAACCCTTCACATATAATCACTTGGTAGTAGGGGTTGTTTAATTCTATAACTGGTTTAACGGATGCTAGACCATTAGTGACGAAAATACATAATCCACCTTTAGATCTACTATGACTCACTGTAACGGTGGGGACAAATAATGTTCTAAAGCCATGCATGTGAACAGGTTCTACCAGCCAGGTCTCCTGCAGACATATAAAATTATAACCTACAACAAAATCTAATCACTCTTGATTATTAATTTTATTCTTGAGCCCTGCCACGCTCCAGCGCAAAAAAACAGTACATTCATTATGAGAGTGGGAGGAATCCCCTACAACAGAGAATAGCCTTGCATCTTTGATAAACCTGGCGGCATGCCGTAAAGAGTCAGTGCCAGGTAGAATAGTTAGACTAGCGGTTACTAGACTCTGTCCCCCCTTCCTGAATGATCTAGTGCTTTTGTCCCCACATGTCTCCGCTCAGTTCCCTCACGGTTCACCACGGGTGGTCAATCTCTATCTTCAAGATTTTCTAATCTCTGATATTTGTTAAAAGTTGGAACATTATAGGACAGATGAATGGCAGGTAGCGGAATGCTTAGGGGTATACGCCTCTGAATGGGCCCTAATGATCCTGGTTGATAGAAGTAACCCAGTGGAAGTGCAGACATTGTGTTTGAAGTAATATGATTGGACCTAATTCTATTTAGCACAGTCTCCACGAGTTTCAGTGTTTTAAAGGACAATAATACACAATCTCCTGGTAGAGTTTACTGTGATCTGCCCACCCATTTAATTTGGCTAACCATTTTTAAATCAGCAAATAGATGTCCTGATCTTACCATCAACCAGTTTAGTGACTTAATTTTGGGAGAGGTCCAGGATTCAGGGTTCTTGTGCGTTAAAGGCATACATATGGGTGGCAGCAGGTGGAAGATCGAAAAACTCTGTTGGCTGTAGTGATGGAGCATCTACGGGTGTTGTATTAGCATGAGCAGGCAACGTTCTAACAGGGATGATCCCTTCTTTTGATGACAGACCTATTTGGTCGTGTGGTGTTATACATTGTGGGGTATATGTGCATAAGTGATTTAATTGCCTCACTGTGTTAGTTACAGTTAGGTTACTGTCAGATATCTCATTCCAAGTGGGCTCACTTGACAGTCGGAAATTCAATTTGTCCAAGCATGCGCAAACCTGTTTGCCCATGCAAAATCACTGTTGACAATGTACAATTCCTAAATAGCGAGTCACAATTTATTTGCGACTCACTGTTTAGAAAGTGCAAGTCGCAATTAGGAAGGGGAGTTCCTTCCTAATTGCGTCTCCAATCCTATGTGTGAATGAGTTGTGACCACAATAGTGGTCGCAAAACACTCGCAAACTACCACCCTCTTAAAGAGGGTGGTAATGCAGTCGCAATTTGGAAAGGCTGTCTCAGGCAGTGGTCCCAGGGACCACTACCTGCCCTTAAAAAATGAAACGAAAACGTTTAATTTTTTTTTCTTTTTGAATGCATCTCATTTCCCTTTAAGGAAAATGGGCTGCATTAAAAAAACAGCTTTATATAAAAGCAGTCCCAGACATGGTGGTCTGCTGAGCCTGGCAGGCTACCATACCTGGGAGGGCATGCCATTTCCAATCGGGTTGCAAATTGCGAGAGGCTCATTAATATTCATGAGCCTCTCAATTTGCGACCCCATTGGGAATCGCTAACAGTGTGAAAAACACTGTTGTACATTGGAAATAGCGCCTCGCAAATTGCGATTCGCAAAAAAATCGCAGTTTGCAAAGCGCTATTTCCACGCTCGTACATCTGGCCCTCGGTTTCTATATCTTTTAATCGGGTGTTAATGCTTTCTAGGCTATTTTTCATAAATAGCTCTAGAGATTTAACAGCTGCACACAATGGGGCTTATTAACAATCCACTTGCGCCACTTTTACGTCATTTTTAACATGGGAAAGGTAATGTACGGGTGGCGCAAGGGGCTTGTAAATAAGCCACAATGTGTCCAGTTTTCCATTATTTAAATCGCCGCTCTGCTTAGACTGTTCAATTGTAGCCACTGTTGACCTTTTCGAGGTCTTGCTTTGGGCTGTGGCCATTTTTCTACTGGGAGTTTCTTTATTTTGTGCGCTGGTTGTAGTACACATACACATTTTTTTTATCCATTTGGCAGGCAGTGGGGAGTCTGATTTAGAGGAATTATTAGTATCAGATATATTCTGTATACACCCATTCGTTATTTTATCTATCATTAAGGCCGTACCTCTATAGCAATTTTTTCAATTACCATCAGTATGAACTAGGCTTTGTATATAGTACGGCCGAGGGAGTCGAGCTTTTGGTTCTCCACAGACTAACAGTGACTCCTCAACATTGGTAATCTGCTTTTCTATTGCTCCCATGGAACCTGGTATAAACTTTAATAATGAAGTCTGTATCTGTGTCGGTGTCTGTTCTGGGGAGTTAGACCTTCCTTGGGCCAGTAATAATTTCCTTTTTCACATGTTTGATCCCAGTAGCCCGCAGCGAAAATTACAATACATAATATATGTGCAATATTGGAAACAAAAGAATAGTGCAAGAAAATTTCAAGTTTAAATAAATATACCAATCGTACTAAATCTAAATATTTAGCAAAAATTATGATAATATAATAAAACTGTTGTTTGTCTATATAAACTAGATCGGGCAACAAGCCCTGTAACTTAGCAGCACCAAACCTTAATAATTTCCGTAAAGCAGGGCACAAGGCACTGAATAGTTACTTTTCACGCTTTTCTACTTTTGTGTCCACCACAGTTTATTTATCACAGATGATCTGACCAATACGGATCCGCTGTTATCCCAGTCAGGTCTTTATTCCGACTATCGGAAGTATGTGGTGTAATGCCAATACAGATTAATTCGGCCCAGCATCGATCAAGGTACATAAATTCCTGGCTAATGGGAGCAATACGGCTTACAAGAAATGTACCTGCAAACCACTGCACGAAGGCTGCTTGCTTCACCAGAGTCCAACAGTTCACCTCCTCCATATCCCCACTTTGAACCAGGGGACAACTATTACGTAGATGTTTCATGAGGAGCCCTCACAGAGAACCAAGAGCGGTGGTCTCTGAAGGGCACAGGCGGGCCTGCCCGCGTGCGTCCCGCACTGCGGCAGCCCAAAGCTGCCTTTATGTGCCTCCTGGCGCAGGAAAAAACGCATTGGCGCTGTTGGTGATGGGGGATGGAGTCCCCAAGAGAAAAGTGCAGAGTGCTTAGTCGGTGAGGGCTCCCATGGTGTGGAAGCCAAAAGCTGCCTTTATGCTCCTCCTGGCTCAGGCAAAAATGCGTCGGCGCCTCCTGGCACTGCGGCTGATGGGGATGGAGTCCCCAAGAGAAAATTGCAGAGTGCTTGGTTGGTGAGGGCATTCATTGGTAGCGCTGGGATTTCTGAAGCTTCCACCTTCCTGTGGGTGCATGGGATTGGCCCACTTACAAAACAAAACTATTGTACATTTACCTGTGTATGCTGAGCATGTCCACTGTACATATGAAGCACAGTACACTGACGTAACACATACCTGGTATTGTCTGTGCATTGGACTAGTAGCATAAGGAACCATTGGAAGACCCTAATGCTGAACATATGTATACCTTGTTTTACTGTATTCAGATAATACCAGTCACATCACATATCAGGTAAACAGAGTGCGCACAAGGTACAAGATCAGCCCAACTTGCTACATTGTGCATGGGTGCCTGGCTTTGATGGCTATGTTAACAGTCCAATTTGACTAACCACACTCTGCATAGCATGATAATGCTGGGCCCTTTGTAAGTCAAAACATGTAACAATGCTACACACATAAGACAATACCTATGCTTGCTTGCCTTCTTCATCATGCTCCTTACATGTGACCGGTGAACTGTGAATGACTAATGCTCATTCAAGGCCTGTACAAGCTCATCAAGGAAATATTACCATTTTACCTGATATACATATATGTGTGACCCTCATGGGGTAACCCAAACACCCTGTGCAACTTGTGGCCTGATGACATGTGAATGCTCTCCCCTGCAGCATAAATGGTGGGTGACACCCACAGTTTGGAGTCAGTAATGACCTGGCAGGGCGGATGGTAATACTCCCTCCACAGTGCTGGATGGGTCACACAGCACCTATAGGCATCCCCTGCACAGCATGAGATGTTTTGGCTATTGTAATGCCGCTGTGAACAGGCCCCTGTGGTACATTCTATTTATTTATCTGGGTTAGCAAGTATCATGCCATATTAACCCATATATATATATATCTGTGCCTTCCTTAAGAAAAAACTATTAAAGATCTGTGTGAAAACCATACAACTGAAACCACATGGCATATATGGACTTACTTGTATGCCCACCAACTGCAATTCCCAGGTGATCAAGGAGATCTGCCTCCCGGATGACAGTAGCCCATCGGTGCTTCAGATGGTGTGTTGTCTGCTGGACATTGAAGATCCAACTTATTTAGAAGTGCACCTTCTCTCAAAGCTCCCGCCTTTCACTTGTAGGGTAGCCTTGGCTCACCCTACCTCCACTGCCGGTCATGTGTGGCAGATACCGCACCAACAACCACAACGAGCCCCCAAACTCCTCCTCCGACATGTTCTTTGATCTGACCCTGCCCAACATCTCCGTATCTGCACAAGCCACCCTAAACCCTAAAAAAACAAATGAAACTATCCCTTCCCCTTACCCCTAAAACTACTAACTCCTAAATGGACAAACACCCAACAATACAGTGGACAAAACTTTACAAAATAGAATTGCAGAACATAAATGACAATGAACTAACATATGAGGGACAGTCGAGACACCAATCAAACCAAATCACACACCAAATGACAAGAGCTCACAACAAACACATCCACCAGCCAGCACAGACAAAAAGACTGTAAGTTAAAGGAACTTGACGCTTCCTGGTTTGCAGCATGATTGAGCCCTTGCATCATTTCCTGGCTGGATGTATGA
Organism: Triturus cristatus; assembly: GCF_964204655.1. Taxonomy (NCBI): domain Eukaryota; kingdom Metazoa; phylum Chordata; class Amphibia; order Caudata; family Salamandridae; genus Triturus; species Triturus cristatus. The sequence goes on from NC_140584.1 coordinate 391,815,275, forward strand.
TGTTTCCTACTAGAGCCTCACGTTTGCTACTAAAGCGTCACATTTCCTACTGGAGCATCGCCTTTCCTACTAAAGTGCCACATGTCCTACTGGAGTGTTGCCTTTTCTACTAACTCATCACCTTTACTACTAAAGCATTACCTTTCCTTCTCAAGCGTCACCTTTCTTCCTAAAGCATCTTGTTTATTAACGTGTCACCTTTGCTACTAAAGCATCACCTTTTCTACTCAAGCGTCACCTTTAATACCAAAGTGTGTCATTTACTAAGGCGTCACCTTTCCTAGTAACACGTCACCTTTCCTACTAAAGTGTCACCTTTCCTACTAAAGCACCACCTTTCCTACTAAAGTGTTTTGCTTACTAATAAAGCTTTGTTTTTGACTGACACATCGCTAGTGAATGGGGCAATGCTTTTTTTTTCATTGACACAACTAGCCCTTTGTGTGTGGTACAGTGTATTGATTGTTGCAATATAGATAAACAATCCAGGGATCAATTTTCCGGCTCAAATTTTTTTGCAGACATGCTTGAAGACTTGGAATGTGGCACATGTGTATGTTAACAGTGCGCATATGTGTGACTCCTTCCATTCATGGTGCTGTACACAGTTTCATGTAGCATTTCTGTGTATGTGCAATTGAGAGATGTGTGGCATGGGCCAATGTTGCTCAACAGGCCTGATGACATGATTGTAAACTTTTGAGGCCTATTTCTGGTTATAGCTCCATCGCTGTACATGTGAATCAGCAGAAGAACTGTTGCGCAATGTATGTTTGTCACCTATTGCCAACCACTGAGTTTTGGATACCTCCACCATCCTTCTCCACCTTCTCCTTCTCCACCTCTTCCTCTTCCATTGTGTCATGCTGTTGCTGGACCCTATCTCATGGAACATTTGCCTGTATGCATATATTGTGCAGGATGGCACAGACAAGTATGATCTTGCACAACATTGGGGGCGAGTACAGTAATATCCCCCTTGAAAAGTCGAGAAATTGGAACCTGGCCTTGAGCAGACCAAAGGCTCACTCGACAACATAGCGGTTCTTGCAGAGTGCCTGGTTTTAGTCCCTCTCCGGCTAGTTCTGGGGGTGTGCATATGGGGTCATGAGCCATAGCTGGGGATCATATCCTTGGTCAGCTGAAAAAGAAGCATATAAGACAACTGTCAATGCTTTGGGTTACCGTTACAGATCCATTCTGGTCCATGTGGGTAATGTGCAGTTAAATGGTCATATACATTTTCTAACGGTGTTTCACAATATGTATTACTCATAAAGTTGGTCAAAGGTTTACACATGTTTCCTCCATTACACTGTGTAATGGTAAATGCTGAGTATGGGCTGAAACATAGTTCACTTCTACATCATGACTTACATGTTGGCATGTAGCTTTCTGTGATGCTATTTGGAGATGGTCCTGGCCACTCTATGTTATGTGCTCCCACTACATGTGTGATGTGACAAATTCAAAATCTGATAATTGGCTAGTTGGTCCTCTCTAGGTGGGTTGTGACATGATCAACATGGTTTACACTGACATCTATCCATGGTAAAGCACAGATGTCATTCTTGGCCTACATGGCAGTGACACAGGCCTTTCATGGTACACTTACTTACCCATGTGATATTGGGTCATACATGTGGTGCAGTTCACACATGTCACATGGATTGTTACGCTATTCATTTGCAGCCCTCCACTATTTTGTTGGGCATAATAATTATCATGGTGCACTTTGCTTCACACATATGCATTGCAATGTGGACTATGCTCATGAGGGACAGACTGATGTTGTCATGAGTAGCTGTGTACTACATGAGTAGCAACAATACCTTTTCATTCACATTCATGTGTAGGAGTAGAAGTTGAAGGGGATTGTGTAGGTGTATGCTTTATATTTATTCTTATAGCTGTGTGAGATCCATGTTGAGTTTGGTGTCCTGAGTACACTATGGTGCCTTCTCCAGGTTGGGTATTATTCTACGTTGATGACTTTAGGTATCTTGACATGTGTGAGTTGTTTGCTTGACACATGTGGAATGATGCATGGTGTATGAATGGGGTACACCCCTCAAACTGTTTGGCCAATCTGACCAGACAGGCACAGAGATGGGTATTATGTCATCCATTTCTGACTGTTAGAGGGTCTGTTGGGTACTTGGGTTTTGCTTACCTACAAGTGGGCGATTCCCATCTTGACCATTCTCGAAGCGTTCATTTCTGATGGAGTGCCTGAAAATATATGCGTCATGCACACTCCCTGGGTATTTGGCCAGCATGTTGGTGAACATTCCCGGATCGTCTACAATTGTCTGGAAATTGATGGAGTATGTGTGCTTCCGGTTCCTGTAGAGATAGGCTGTTGCTGCAGGGGGAACCAGTTACACATGTGTGCAGTCCATGGCACGCTGAACATGTGGGAATCTGGAAATGATAAAGAAGCCTTGCTTGATTTCTGGCTGCAGTTGTTGTGTGTTGGGAAAGAGGAGGTACTGTGGTGTTAGGCAGATGATGGCATCCAGGGCAGATGGTAGAAAAGCAGAGAAATATGACTGAGAGATTCCTGTCACTCTGGCTGTTTTGATCCGGAATGAGCCTCATGCCAACATGTGTAGGACAGTCATGAGCTTGACCTGCGGACGGATAATGTTGTCTGTGTATCTTGGTGCCTGGAGCCTTGGCGCTATCTGGTGTAGCAGCTGGACAATGGACTCCCTTCCGAACCGGTAGTAGGAGATGACCTCATCCTCCCTGAGATAAGTTAGGGTACTCTGCTGGTGATAAACATGCTCCCCTCTCCTGCGCTGCCTTTGTGGTGGTGAGGGGGGGAGAAGTGGGTAGCTGGGTTGGTGGTGGTGGTCATCTCCTTGTGACTCCCAGCTGCAAAATAAGCATCTTGATATCATCATTGTGCTTGCGCACTGTTCTTTCTGGCTTTCTTTATATGCCAATGCCAATGTGTTTTTTCCTACTCGTTAGTTTCTGAGACACATGATTTTTGATGCTATTGGGCCTCTGCTTGACACTACCCAGCAATACATCACTTTTGAAAAAACTCTTAAATATAAATGCACCAGTTTTCCTGTGAAAATTATGATGGGGCACCTACCTTGAACATATTAATACTTATGTGACGCAGCCGTTTCCGACGTAGTTACATTCTGACACAGGACTCGAAAAAGTGAAGCATCTGCCAAGATACATCACCTTGTAAATAAGTACTGGCAGCACCGCCAGTGCATCAAAAAGTATGATGCATTGGCTGGCAAGCTCCATAAATAAGCCCCTGAGAACTTACCTCCATGGATTACTCTTAGTTCTTTGCAATGCTTGCAAACATCTGAACTAATGAGCAATATATTTATGGTGATTAATCCTTGATCTGCAGCAGGGAGAACGTTTTCTTAATACAAAGTATGTAAATATGGTCTGAGAATACTGGACGTGATAAATTACAGCACCAGTTATGAAGCCTGGGCAAAAGAGTAACGTAAAATGCATTGCCCCCACTGACAGTAAATGAAGTATCGAGAGAAGGAATCCCGATTGACTAGCTTTAATCTTAGAATCCTGAAAGTAAGATCTTCCCATAACGGTGGTCACTTCAGTAATTTCTTGCTGCATCATCTATCTTATTAGCATACCACTAGCCCTTCAAAATTGTTACAGACTGAAATATATGAAAGATGTCATAACCATAACACTGGTCAAACTGAACTAAAGAAACCTTAGGATGTCCTGACTGAGAAGTCAACACACATTACTTTGTTAATGAAAAACAGAGTGTTTTATTAAATGAAAGTAAAATTCCTTACAGAATACTTTTCCATCTATATAACGTACTAGGTCAAAACCAGCCTGTTAGCTGCCCTTGACTCTAGGGAGTGGAAAAAGGAGGTTAGTTAGTGGGCATATTTACGAGCCCCTTGCGCTACCATTGCAAAACCACCAAATCATATTTGTGAGGCCATGAAAACGCCACTTTGCGTGGCTTTGAATGGCCTCTTACTTATGGAGTAAGGCAAGACAGCACAAATTGCTGCGTTGCCTTACTCTTTGCTAAGGAGGCATTCCATAGGCATTGCAGTAAGTGTTTCCATGCAACACCTATGGATTTTGACACACCCTCAGATTTACAAGACCATGTTAAACCTGGAGAATGTGCAAAAACCTTGGACCCACCCAGGGAAGCCGCACCTAGGAGAAATAACCTTATTTCTCCTCGTTTTTCCTCTTTCTGTGCCTTATGCCAGAGATCCGGCACATTCCTGCCCTTTCACTTCGACACAGAGCAGCAAGGTGACTTGTTGCGCTGCCCTGCACTAAAACCCCTATAAATATGACCCTAGGTGCCCTTAGATATGCTGTGGAGCCACCGACCCGTGATTTTAAACTACCAATCAGGTTTAGAAAAACTCTCTAAATGCTTTTTTAATCTTTCTAAATATCATATGACTGAATAATAACTTCACATCCCTGTTGTGTTATGTTAATGCTACTTTCCAGCACAAAAGTAAATCCCAAATCAACACTTTTGAGGGTTGGTTGTACCCGTGAAAGTGTTGATAAATCTTGGTCAGATTGTCAATGGACCTTTCCTGCCTTAATAAATAATGTTAACTATTGCAACTAGGAGGACCCAGTTAATTGCTGTTTCACTTATCACATCCCTTTAAATAAATAACTTTCTATCATTTTGGACGGGCTTGTGTCAGGTACCTAACCCCTAGATTTACAATGCAGACAGACACAGGTCAGAAGAGTGTGCGGTCATATTCCTACAGGGCAACTTGCCAAGACTCGAGATAGAATGGTAGCAATCTTAGAGGAAGCCGTGTAGGCAGAGATCCACATGGGTAATGGTGGTGAAGGAGAACACTGCCTTCTCCCACAACATTCACCTGAGGATTGCTCATGAGCAATAGAGTACCACTTCATCCATATATATATTCCATGCCTCTATTATCCTTTACATATATGCATGTTATTCTATTACATGTGCCTCTGAGGTTGTCATTGACAACTATACATCTGGTTCAACAATTCCATACTTCCATTGTTCTATGTACTGCCATTGCGGCTTTGTAAAACATTTCGGACCCATATGTTATAGATGCCAAATAAATAAATACAAAAATGAATAAACTCTGCCTCAAAAAATATATTACCCATAAACAGGGGGGAAAAAATAGGAAAGATTTTACTTTTAGGTATAGTTACATTAGCCACCCAGTCATCTTCTGATATTAATAACATTCACCACCATGTTTCTGAGATAGCTGCCACTTAGTTTATTTATCCTTCCAGCCACATTACTGACAAGGCTTCTAATACAGTATATGGTAACAGTGCTACTAAGTGACTTGGAATAAGTGTAGCTTCATTGCAAAGGTGTTTGGAGATATGATCACCATGCTATTGTGCTGCTTAGGTACCCCTTTCTCCTTGCTGTAAGCAAATTTTACGGCATTTATAGAGATCTGGTGTCTTCTTGTGCCCATTTATGGTGCTGCAGTATGGCAACCGCATATGGGGACCTAATTGCATCACTGGACTAGGATTAGTAAGTGAATGAATATGCTTATCAAAGGCATGGTTAAGTCTGAACCATATGAAGGCACAGGAGTGAATAATTCTTTTTGGTGTTTCTGGTATTGTAGTATGCCAATACATTTGACAGCTTTGCAGACGAAAATGATTTGCATAAGGACTCACATTGTGCAAAGCTTTTTTGTTGGTAGAACAGAGACAGCTCTTTATCATTCAGGTACAATTTGTTTTCTCAGCGAGTGGTTAATGTTGAGCAGAAGATATGAATGAAAGATCAGCAGGTGGAAGTATTACAATGATCATGTTCTTTCCCTTCTAGGCATTCCCCTTTTTATGTTTTATATGTTAATTATTTTAACTGTGAATGGAAAATATAGAATAAATATTCGCTTAAGGTTGCTTTTCATTGCAAAGTTATAATCAAATCTGTTCTAACATATATACACAGTATGTAATTTGAGATGTCCTCTCCGTTCTAAAATGATTGTTACTGAGCTGTGAACAAAGTTTAATTCAGGATGATTATTTAATTTCTCATTTCTTAATATAATTCAAAGAGTACAGTTTAACAGAGTGAAATTAAGTAAAATTGTTAATTGCTAATTGTTTGTTCAAAAAGATTTAACCCGTTCGACGCGCATGACGGAACGGTTCCGTCATGCACGTCGGTTGGGCTGTGCTTATGACGGAACCGTTCCGTCATGGCCCCGCCCGCGCACGGAACCTTCAGCGTGGCGCGGAAATCCGCGCCGCGCTGAAGGGGTTAAAAATGTCCAGGTGATGTGAAAAGTTTGAGAGAAACTTTGTGCCGGGATACTAAGACGAGATATGCCATGTTAAGGTATGTGTATAATGGTGCTGAGTAAGTGTGTGTGGATAGCCCCGCATATGGCCGGTTGGGCTCACAGACAGAAAATTGATAGTCAGAATATCGAGGTACAAAAATATCGACACAAAAATATCGATGTCCAGAATATCGAAGTCCTATCTACATAATGGTAAGTACAAACATATTACGAAAAAATGATTGTTGCCAAAAATATCATTGTTAAAAATATTGTTTTAAAAAAAAAAAAGTAAAATAAAGTAAATAATACATTTTTAAAAGAAACATAGTTAAAATTATTTTAAAATGTTTAAAATTATTACTAATACATATAGGTGCCGATTCCGATCCGTTAAAAAAAATTATCATACGACTCGTATCCGTATTTTTTTACGTACGAATCGTACAAGTCCCGTACAAACGGCGAAGTATGATTCGTACGTGAAAAATACATACAAATCGCTTCGGGAAAAGTCTACGAGACGTCCCTGGACAGTTTTACATACAAATCGTAAAACTGAAGTCCGAGCGCGCAAGTACGATCCGTACCGCCCGTCCGAAAACACAAGCGCATGGAAAAGGCCCCGTACGGAGCGAACGCCGTACCACTCGTATCCGGGTAAACTTGTGCCCGGGATACGAGTCGTACAGCCCCCCCTTCCCCCATACGTCAGCACCGTACCCCCCCATGTCCACACTCTACCCCAGCCCTGTACGTGTACACACCGTACCCCACCACCGTACCACAGCCCCTTACTTGTACGCACCATACCCCACCACCGTACCCCAGCCCCTTACTTGTATGCACCGTACCCCACAACCGTACCCCAGCCCCGTACTTGGACGCACCGTACCCCAGTGCCCTACCCCAGCCCCATACCCCAGCGCCGTACACCAGCCCCTTACTTGTATGTACCGTAACCCACCACCGTACCCCAGCCCCATACTTGGACGCACCGTACCCCAGCGAAGTACCCCAGACACGGACTTGGACGCAACATACCCCAGCGCCCTACCCCAGTGCCCTACCCCAGCCCCGTACCCCAACACCATTACCCAGCACCGTACTTGTACGCACCGTACCCCACCACTGTACCCCAGCCCCATACTTGGACGCACCGTATCCCAGTGCCGTACCACATGCCCCTACTTGGACACACCATACCCCAGCGCCATACCCCAGCCCCGTACATGTACGCACCGTACCCCAACACTGTACCCCAGCCCGTACTAGTACACACCGTACCCCACCACCGTACCCCAGCCCCGTACTTGGACGCACCATACCCCAGCGCCATACCCCATGTCCCTACTTGGATGCACCGTACCCCAGCACCGTACCCCAGCCCCGTACATGTCCGCACCATACCCCAACACCATACCCCAGCACCATACTTGTACGCACCGTACCCCAGCACCGTACCCCAGCCCCGTACTTGGACGCACCGTACCCCACCGCCGTACCCCAGCATCGCGTATGTACGTACCGTACAACAACATTGCATATGTGAGCACTGTACAACATCGCGTATGTACGCACCTTACATACGCTAAAACGACTCGTACAGAACCAGGACACTGTAAAACAGCACAAGGAGGGTCAATTCGACTCGCACAACACCACAAAACACGTCTACAGTACAAAAAACATCTAAAAGACTGACCTGGCACATCCAAACAGGCAAACAGAGGCCCAAACTCACAACCACCTCTTATAACACACCCACCAAAAGTTCAAACCCAGCCACACCCACAAATGGACCAATAAAAAGGGCCCACACTCACAAACCATGAGCCTTTGCAACAGACCCACTGCTGACAGACATCACACACAAACAACTGCACCCATACACCTTAACTTACACACCTTCACACAACCTCCTTCACACATACCCCCTCTACACATTCACACACACACCTACACATTCACACCCACACACCCCCAACCATCCACACCCACACCCCACACCATGCCCACAGACAAGAATCCAAAGTTCACAAGGGAGGAGCTGAACATCCTTGTCAACGAAGTCATCAGAGTCAAGCCACAGCTCTTTGGAACATTGGTCAGACAGACCAGCATAGCCGAAAAATCACGCCTGTGGCAGAGGATCGTCGATCGGGTGAATGCTGTTGCGCCCATCAGAAGGACCAGGAATGAATGCCAAGCCAGGTGGAACGATCTGCGGAGGGCAGTCAAGCGCAAAATGAACGAGGACTATGCCCAGAATAACATCACTGGAGGTGGGCTGCCCCGCAGACCGGTACATTACCATCCCTGGGAGGAGAAGGTGATGGCCCTGCTTCCGCCGGTGGGAGTACACGGAGTCGAAGGAGTTGCCGAGCCTGGTGAGTACACAAACAACTTACGTAACATGGGGGTAACGGCATCCACACCCCAACTACAACAAATGCACTCACCTACCCCCAAGCCCTCACCGGACACAATCACACTCAAAAACAATGCTCATGCCACTAACATGTGTATGCCCCATTCACAAAGCAAGGCCATGCCATGTCCCAGCCTACACAAACCACAAACCCAAGACTGGATGTCCAGGATGCTGGGAGGGTGGGGATCATTAAACATATTGTACAACTCAGAAACAGACACCATTGCCCTCAGCCCAAATGGCCCAGGTACATACCCATGCACCATGCGCAATGCACAGGGACTGGCAAAGTACTGACAAGGTAGCTGACACTTGGCCCTGCTGTAGGCAGCACAAGGCCCTCATGTGACAACTGCAAACTCTAACACAAACACAACAAGCTCAGATATCTAGGACAGGAACTCACACTCACTGACATGGCAGCATGCTCCATGGGGGTCAGATACATCACCTGGGAGACTCACTGCCAAATCACACTACACCCACCAGCAGGCACGTCAATCAATCAACAATCGATCAGGGTACTTGTAAGGCGTGCTACTTACCTGTGAGGGTCTCAAGGCGCTGAGGGGGGGTGGGGGTTCCACTACTGCTCGAAGAGCCCGGTCTTGAGGAGTCTTCTGAAGGCAAGTAGGTGTTGGGTCAGTAGTAGGTGGTTTGGGACGGTGTTCCAGGTCTTGGCGGCGAGGTAGGAGAAGGATCTGCCGCAGGCGGTCGTACGTTGGATGCGGGGGACAGCTGCGAGGGCGAGGCTGCCGGAGCGGAGCTGGCGGGTGGGGGTGTAGAAGCTGAGTCTGATGTTCAGGTAGGCTTGTCCGGCGTTGTGGAGTGCCTTGTGTGCATGGGTGAGAAGCTTGAAGGTGATCCTCTTGTTGATGTGGAGCCAGTGCAGGTCACTCAGGAGGAGGTGGCTGTGGTGGGGTGCGTTGACGATCAGTCGTGCGGAGGCGTTTCGGAAGCGTTGTAGCTGCCGTTGGTGTTTGGATGGGAGTCCTGCGTAGAGTGCATTGCCGTAGTCCAGTCAGCTGCTGACGAGGGCCTGTCACTGTTCTACTTGTTTCGGTCGGGATCCACCAGTAGATCCGGCGGAGCGTGCGTAGGGTGTCGTAGCAGGAGGAGGAGACGGCGTTGACCTGCTTGGACATGGAGAGGGAGGATGCGAGGATCAATCCTAGGTTGTGTGCGTGGTGGGTGGGTGTCGGTGCTGTCCCCAGAGCGATCGGCCACCAGGAGTCGTCCCAGGCTGAGGGTGTGGGTCCAAGGATGAGGACCTCCATCTTGTCCAAGTTCTGTTTCAGATGGCCGCTTCGCATCCAGTCGGCAATGGCGCTCAGACCCTTGTGGATGTTTGTTTTGGTGGTGTGAGGGTCCTTGGTGAGGGAGAGGATGAGCTGGGTGTCGTCGGCGTAGGAGATGTTTTTGAGGTTGTGGTGGTGGGCCAATTGTGTAAGGGGGGCCATGTGGATGTTTAACAGCGTCGGGCTGAGGGATGATCACTCACCCCTTACACAAGCACACACCCCCGGGGCAGCCAATGGAGTTACCCACTCTCACAATGGACATGTGACACAACAAGATCAAGCCACAGCCAAAGAAGCATCCAAGCCCAAATTCGACATGTCAAACACCCTGGAGAACATTTCAATCAGTCCCCTGCAACATACCCATCCACAAGTGAACGTTGATGTGAATGCTAGGCACATACAACTACCTGGAGGAACTGTGGCAACTAGAATATGTATGAAACATGGATGTCGCATTAAACAGCATTAACATTGTCTCTCTCTCACACACAGGGCAACGTCATGGATCTCCCCAAACAATGGGGGGGAAGTACCACAGTCCCAGGCTCAGGAGTAACCTGATCCCACCGGCAGCGACACCTCACAACACTCCGCGGATGACCCCAACCCACCTGGCCCCTCTGGTGTCCAAGCCCCTGCAGCACCTGCTTCAGGTACATTTGGGCCAACCACCACCCCCATTCCTGCCACATCCCAGGAGACACCCAGGAGCCCTGCCCACACTGAACAACTGAGCCAGTCTGACCTGGAGCGTCAGGTGCGCCGGGCACCCAGGAGGAGGCAGCCAACACCGATACTGCCATCCCTCAGGGGTCCCGTAGACCTGATGTGCCCACAACGGCAGGCCAGGCTCGTGTGGGCAGGGGTGGTGAGAGTGGAGGCAGGCGGAGGTGAGAACCTGACCAGACAGCTGAAGGGACCGGTATGTCACACATATGCAACATCATGGAGGCATACCGGCGTGACACCAGGGCCATCAGTCAGGTAGTGGCGACCCTCACAGACATTAAGAATCAGCAGGCCGAGCAACACGCCTGTTGACAACACCAAGGACGGATGGAAGCAAGACTGGCTGAGCTCCTGGCGGTGTAAAGGGACATCAGCCATTCACTCCGTCGGATCGCCGACAACATGGGCAACCCTCCCTGTGACACCAGGCGCAGACCAGCACCAGACACAGGGAGGGAGGAGGAGGAGGAGGACTCGTCCGACGGAGCATCCCAAACATCATCAAGGCCTGCATCTGAGGGTCCCCGGAGGAAGGTGGGTCATCCATGGAAAAGACTGTGAGAAGCAGCGGACCATCCACATCTCCCAGGTCACCTGGCCTGGCACCTGGCCTTCATGCGCAACTGCTGCACATCATTCACTGACATTCTCTGCCACATGGACTTGCTGGTCACAGTCTGACCAATGATGACCAACACTGTGGTCTGGACTCTGATGACTTCAAATGCCAAGGATCCCATCTCCCCCTGTGAACTTTGGATTCTATGCACCCGGTAGAGCATCTTATTTTTTCTACCAAAACACGCACCCCACCGAGAATAAAACTATTTATTTGTCATGAGATGTTGCAGTCATTTTGCATTAGTCCACAACATACGTGTGGGTAAATGTCAAACTATGCCTGAATGTTGAACTAACTCCAGCCATCCATACCCTGGGATCTGAGTCCAGTACAGGACACACATGGGTCACAATGTATCATCCGATACAGCCTGGGAGCCCAATATTCACCCGTGATGGCCTCAAGCTGCTGAGGGGGGCTTGAAATACTGTGCGGACTCACCAATCAGGAAGAGGATGATGAAGGCCTAGAGGTCATGGCTCATGTGGAGGTTCCCGGGTAGGGAGTCCCAGGTATGTTTGTCCAGGCGTGAGAACCATCTCCTTCATGCTGGAGTGTTGTGGATGTGAAGAATGGTGGCCAGGCCAAGTTCGGATGCATAGAGTTGGGCCAACGGGGTCTTGGATGACAGACGTACAAGCTTGATTTTGGGGTCTGGGGTTGTTGACTGCCTCCTGAGTGTGTGTGAGGAGTGTGAAGGTCATCCTGCAGCACACAGTGATCCCTTGCAGCTATCTCAGGTGGACGGTGATGTTGATGGGGTGCGGGATGTTGAAGCTGAGTTGTGCAGATGCACCCTGGATGTGGACAAGTTTCCCGTGAGTTTGGGTGTACTTGCTCCATACAGGGCGGGGCAGTAGTTGACACGGCTGGTGTCGTGGACCTGGGGGATGGTCTGTCTTTCCTTGGAGTGGATCTATCTGAGGATCATGTGCATCATGCAGAGGGTGTTGCAGCATGAGGTACATATGCTGGGGATTTGCATGGCAAATGTGAGTGACAAATTCATGATGCACACCATCTTGTGTGCGTGGCCACTGGGTGCTTGTGTAGGGCCCCTGCGGGTGGGACACAAGGAGTTGAGCCAGCTGTAAGGGGACAATCCTCAGATGTTTACCTCAGTCCTGTACAAGTCCAGCCTCAGGTGGCTGATGTTCAGCCATTCATCCACGGACCTCATGCCTTCTTGAATGTTGGAACTGGCAATGGCTGCGTCTTTGGTGAGGGTGAGGAGCACCTGGGTGTCAACGGCATACGACATGATGATGAGGTTGTGTGCGCATGTGATGGTGGAGAGGAGGGTCCTGGACACATTGAAGATTGACACGCTGAGAGATGATCCCTGGGCCATGTGCCAGATGACGCCACTATCCCACATGCTGAAGGCTTGAGTCCCACTCCCATGGCCTTGCTGGTGGATGGAGCCGGTGTGGAGCAGGAGGGACATGATCTGGTTGGTGTGACAGGGCCTGGAAGGCAGGGCAGCGCTGTGTAGGCAGTTGGAGTTGCACACTCAGCATGCAAAGGTGTCGTGTGTGCGCTTAGGGTATGCCTGAGAGCAGGCGGTTGAGTTTCGGATAGACATTGCTTGGAGGGTGGCTACAACATCAGACTGTAGTGTGATGTGGGTCATGAAAGGACATAAGGGTCGTGCAATGTGCACGTTGCATGTGCTGACTGTCCTGCCTTTGACACCATGTTGCCGCAACAGTGGCACAGACAAGATGATGACAGCCAAATGAATGGCAGGGAGGAGCATCTTTGAGGCATGTGTGTTGCCGAATCCCGCTACTTTGTGGGCCCTTGCTGCAGGGGCCGCAGCAGCAGGCGGCATGTCCTGGAAAGTATGCCAAAAGTAGCACACAAAGACAAGGATGTCAGAAAGGACAACTGCAACAGGCGTTTGTAAAGGAAGGAGTGTCCGGTTACCCATGGCACACCCAGAGAAAATGGATGCACAATCACCAAAGATGACTGACACAGGATCAGGAAACAGAAGGCAGAGCTGCGCACAGGAGACACACCCTCAGCAGGTGTTGACGGCCCGTCGTGGGGACCAACATGCCCAAATACATACACAACCATGGACTTCATGCACAATCGAGATTTTAACCCATGAAGAACTGCATGCATGTAGCCAAACTACACATAGACTCATATGCACAATCTTTGACAACTATGCCAGAGACGCCGCATGCAAAGTGGCAAGAGACCTGCATTGACAGAGATGAGGCACCTTGGAGGATGAGGAACCCCTTTATTACTCAGGCTCACACTAAGGGAAATGCATCAATGTGAACAGACACACAGGTCATTTGGCTGAACATGTGGGACCTACCCTGGACACCCCCTTCACAACACAGATGTGTAGTAAATCCAAATGGCCTGGCACACAAGTTAAGGGGATGAGCCAAACACCCCCTGCTGCACACGGAGAGGCTGCAATTCCCCATTGAGCCTGTTATGGGGATGTCCCACACCATGTCCACCCGTAGCATCCCGTATGTTTCTGAGGGAAGTTTTACACACATTGATGCCTTCATCAGAATCCACAAACCATTAGAGATGACTGTCACGAAGGTTGACTATCAATTCATGGGAGTCATGCTACATGTCATGTTCCCCATGGTGAGTCGACATGTATGCATGGTAACCCAACATGCACAGGAGCAGTCCCTACACATTCCAAACACGTAACACCCCCAAAATGCCTTGCTGAAATCCTCACCCAAAATGACTTTTCCCCATGTCCATGCATGGAACGCAGATTCAGCACACGTTGCAATACTCATGAGGAATAGCAGGAGGCCAACGATGACATGACCAGACAACCCGTACATGTATTACCAGTGCGTACACGTACGTGTCAAACGCACTGTGCAACTGGTGCCATAGGGGTACGTGTGAAATGCACCGTACCTGTGTGTGGGTTTGAAAATTACATCGGGGACACATAAGGGGCAAGTATTAGGCATTAAATGCATGCTGGTTGTCATGGATATAGAGTTTTCAGTTCAAATTTTTCCATCAGGTGTCCTGGAAAAGTCAGTTGGCCACAAAATACAATGTTGCAAAGTGGTTGTTGACTTGACATGATGCTCAAAATTTGAACGATGCAAATGCTGTCACTGGTGTATGTGCAAAGAGATTGTAGTAAACGTAAGCTGCGAATGAATCTGACCAATCACTATGTACTCCTCCAAATGAATGGCCCTCAGCAAGACAGATATAAGTCAGCCAGAACCCAAGAGAGGGCACTTGCCTGCACAACTTTCCTGTTGACAACACTGCTGCTGTCTGTGCTTCCTCTGGCACCATGTCAAGGTCTGTGGAGAGGGCCCAGCCATTCACCCAGGAGGGGAATGAGGCATTGCTGGATGTCATCCTCCCACAGTACACCAGCCTGTATGGGAGAACAGGGGAGCAGGTGAGTGCTGACTCCACTAGCTTTGACTGTGCACCTTTTTTGTGACTGTCACTTCTGGCATTGTGTCCAGGTGTGACAGACATGCAAGTCTGTTTAGAGTGGGTCCTGGGGGGGGGGGGATGGCTTATGTCTCCCATGCAGAGCATGATGTAGTTCTTGTGTGCACGCCTCACTTGCATTGTGCTTACTGTGACATTCACTGCATAGTACATGACACATTCAGCCTGGCTAATCCTTTGTGGCATTTTTTGTCTATAGTCCTGAGGTGATTCAGTGGTCCCCCCAGTGTGACAGGTGACTGTACCCACAGATGTGTGTGAGTTGAGTGGAGCTGTGGTGAGAGTGTCCAAGTGATGTGTACGCCCCCTGGACATTGATGTGTGTGAATGTTCCTTTTCATGTGGGTGAGTGTCTATGTGAAGTGTTGCACCACAGCTGCATGGAGGAGGCAACAGCTCTACCCATCTGATGTGAGAAGTAAGCTGTGCTGTGTGTCTGACTTGCTGAGCTAGCCCCACACCTGTGACATCCCACAGGCAAGTGGCAAATGTGCAGAGTGAGGTTTTTATCCGCTGTTGCCAATGGCACGTGATTGATCTGTGCCTGTGTGTGTCTGTGTACTCAGCTGAGGTTGCGTCAGTGGCCTGGGGCATGTAACTGCTTGTGATGCACAGTGTGTGCCATGATCATGGAGCGTGTCGCACCCCTCATGCCACCTGTGTACTTTATATGCCATGTAGTGCATTGGGGTTTCCACAGAGGCCAATGTCCAAATGACAAAGATGCTATTCCTTGGCAGCCTCCTATGCCCTGTTCAACATATCAAAGATGTTCAAATGTGTGTCTCTCTGACATGGAGCAGGTGTAGTGATGTTGTCTCACTTTGTCATGCTCACAGGTAACTGCCTACGCGAAGGGGGAGATCTGGAAGCGGGCCGTCAGGACCGTGAGATCGGTGTAGGGTCGCAGTCGGCGCCTAGCCCAAGTCAGAAAACGGTGGCAGGACAGCCGGTGCTGGACCCGGAGCATCGCCCGGGTTCTGCTGATGGACTCACCTCCACGCCCACACTGCGGGCGCCGACGCCTGACCCACCAGATGAGGCGTGTCCTGGCGGTGGTCTTCCCTGATATGGTTCGGCGGTTGCAGGAGAGACAGCAGCAAGGAGGGGGTGGGTACATGTGTGTTTGTTGTGTGTCACCAGCTTTTGGAAGTGCTCAGTCGCCTGGATACACTGCCAGGGTTTATATGTGCAGTGCATATCCTGTTCCCCCAAGTCAGCTGGTGCTGTTCTTCCTCCCTTCCCCTCCTTGACATGGGTTCCCTGGTCTGTGTGTAATCACTACTGCACATGGTCATTTAGGCTGCCAGTTAATCCAAGTGCACATTGCTTTCTGCATCATGTGTGGGGGTGGTCTGTGACATGTGTTGGTACCTTGCCTGTGCCCTGTCCGGTTCAGTCATTTGGGGGTCCATATTTGTTGGCACTGATGCTGAGTCTCAACATAGGAGTGTGAGGTTTCAAATGAACAGACTTGCAGCATGCATGACTGATGTTGTGGCCTCAGACATGATGTGCATGAGTGGGAGATATGCATAGTGCCGGGATGGTTGCTCATGTTACAGTCGGATCATTTCAGGACCATGGAGCAGTGTGCCCACTACAGTCCCCTGAGACACCCTTGCCTCCGAATCATGTGTGTCATCCAACACTGTGCCCATTCTCTGTGTGTTCAGCATAGGTTGGCCTCTGTGGCATTGTTCCCTGGCCTCATCTGTATTTATCTAAAGTGTGCTACATGTGTCCACTGGACAGGGTGACCCCATTTGGCTTGTGCATCCTCACACTGGGCAGTGCCTGTGTGTCTATTTAAAACTATCTGTTGATGGTTGTTTGTCACAAATATGTGTTGTCAGCCTCACAAGGTGATGTGGAGTACATTTTGGAATTCTTGATGCACATGTTTGTAAACCCTGATTAAGAGGTGTAACTTCTTGATCTGTCTCAATCACATTGTCTCAGGTATGGGGGGTTTGTGCGGGTGTGGCCTACACGTCCCTTGCCAGGTCTGACCTGTGTGTGATAATTGCCTGGACAGACACTCAACATGCAGTGACCCAGTCATGTTGTGCAGGGTTTAATGTTTGTGCTTTGCAGCATGTGTCAAAAGTTTAAATACATGATTCCTGCTCATCCATTTTTGGCACCAGTGTGTGGTCCAGATGCTACGTAGTTTGGTCTTTGTGTGCTGACATCTGTGTGGACATTCTTTCTTGCCATGAGGGTGTCTCCTCAGTGCAGGTGTGCCTTATTCCGACACAATTGCAGGCCCATTAGCTTATGCATTGTCCTGTGTTTGGACATGTGTGCCCCTCCACATGACAGGCAGTGGGTCAGATGTGTTGCCAACTGTGTCATCATGGTACGGATGGCCATGTGACAGGTGGCATGATTCAAGTTGTTAGTCAAGAAGTCTTGTACCTTGGCACTAACTACACTTGTCAACATGTCTTCATGTTTTCAATGCTTGACTTTGATGTTTTGTTGTGAAGGACAATAATGTGCCTGCATGACAGATGTCTCCCAAGGAAGTGCACAAGAAACCACCTTTACACTTTCAGGGGACACGCTGGCACATTTTCAAGAAAGGCACAGTTCGAATATGACTGTTTTTCAGATTATACATATCCATGTTCCCACTGTGTGGTGGCATTTGGGTAAGTCCTTGGTTGTTGCTGATACCAACTTACGAGTGTCAAGTCATCCAGACCGCCGTGGTTCCATGTATTTGTACTTACTGAAACACCATTTCTTTCTAACAGTGGCTTCTTTCAATAAGGCTGGCAGCTCATACAATGACTGTGTAAATGTAGTTTTGTGTGCACCTCCTTGTATGACTTCTTTTATACAGGCACGTGTGTGTTCTGTTCACAAAGTGGCACATTCACACATTCTAAACATGTAGATTGTGTAAAGTGGTGTGATTCCCAAGGGATCACAATGTGTTTCCAAAGTACTTACAGGTCTCTGAGCGTGGGGACACCTTCAGCATTGAGGTCTGTTATTTAGCCTTGGGTGCACCAATACTGTTTCGTTCACAGTAAACAAGAGGTGGCATGCCTTCATAGTATTGCTGTGCTCAATTGTTCCCAGACACTAGCTTCTCAGTATATTTCGATATCAAGTTATTTGCTGTTGTGTCCTATTTTTCCTTGTTTCCAAGTGGCATGGTGGGTCAACTGGGGAGTGCAGGGCTTACAAATGTGCGGAGTAATCTAGATGTTACTCATGATGCATTGCCTGATATGCACTGTGATCTATTTTGTTTGGACTCATGTGCCAGATGTATACAGGTGACTGATTATTTTCTGTATCTTCACCTTGCCCACAGCATCATCGGAGGACACCGAGGGAGACACCTGCACGGACCCGGAGGAGGGATCCAGCACCGGTGCCATCACTGCTGGCGAGTCTGCGGGAGCAAGTGGCACGGGGGGCGAGGGGAGTCAGGCGGAGGACCAGTCTGGTGGCGACACCGACTACGATGCTGACGGGTCTGAGGCTGAACTCCTCGAGGGGGCGGAGGCTGCTACAACACCTGGCAGCAGCACAACATCTGTCCCCGCCTCCTCCATTCCCATCACCGCCCTCCCAGTTGCTCCGGTCCCTTCTGTCCATGCAGGGCACCACCATGTCTCCTTCGTGCCAGGCATCGCACCCCCAGCCCCTGTCACCCCTGCTGCCCTCACTGCAGAGTCTGTGGACATTCAGCGGCAGTTGCAGGTTGGCCAGATATTGATGCTGAATGTCCTCCATGGCCACACCAGACTGCTGACACAGATGGTGTCGTTCATGGAGGGCATGTCAGCAGCGATGTCTGTCCAACGGATGTTGCTGAGGTCCATGGACTCTTCACTGATGGCAGCAGTGAGTCTCCTGCAGCGCTTCGTCCCCCCTACCCCAGCCCCATCCACACTTCTCACTCCCATGCCTGTCCCATGCACACCCAGACATTCGCAAGCATGCACCCCACCAGACACAGGCTGCACACCAACACGTAAGGGCAAGCACACACCTCCTGGCACGCACACTCAGGGGGATAAAGGCACACCCACTGGGTCTGGGGCACACAGGCATACATGCAGCCACAGTCTGAGTCTGCATGCCTCACTACCCAGTCCCTCCAAAAGCACTCCCCTTGGCTCCCCTGCCACACAGTCAGACAAGTAGAGCTACATGTCTGTGCTGGGCCTCAGCCCCACTGGGTCACCAGCCCGCAAACGGGCAAGGCACTCCCCGGGTAGGGGAGTTCAGTCCCCCCATGTCCACCCCCTCCCCAGTAGCGCTGCACCCCATCCCTCCGACCCCCCCCTCCTTTGTGCCTGTGGTTTCTTCCGGTGCAGGGGATACTCTGGACGCCCTGGCAGAAGTGTGCAGCGCCGAGCTCACCTCCACCTTTGGTGCTGCCCCACCCCCTGTGGTGGAGGCGTCCGTCCCTGCACTCACCACACCTACCCTCACACCTCCTGTCCCTGCGGTGCCTGGTCCTTCCCCACATGATGCCCCACCCCCAGTCGACAAACCTGAGAGTTCAAATGTGCAGGCAAGCTAGGGAAGACGCGTGCCCATGTGTCCCCCCAAGGACTTCTATTCTGGACTGGCCATTGGCCTTTGTATATAGTGTTCTTGAAAAAAATATTATTTTATGCTGATTAAAGCATTTTCTTTTTACTTTGAACACTATTGCATTTCAGGTATTGATGTTGGTGTTGATGCTCCAGGAGTTGGGGTTGTGGTAATGTGTTATATTTCGGGCAAAGGTTCGAGTCTGATGGTTATGAGGTGGACCATGGGATCTGCGTGCCATCACAAGGTCTCTGCAAAGGATCTTTGGTCATGTGTGTTATTTGTTTTTTGAAACATTGTACCAAGGAGTGTCCCTTCCTCCGTGGCACCTGACATCTTCCCTGCAGAGAGTTGCACAATTGTTGTGCTGACCTGTGTATACATTCCCTTTGTTGGTGACGGATCCCTTCAACTATGGCCATGCCTGCTCAGCAATGTCTCCGGCTGCATCATCCGTGCCATCCTTGCTAGTCACTGTACTTGTGTATTGAGTATGTTGCCATGCCTTCAGGGAGAAATTCTCCCTTTTCCACACTATGCATGTATGTAATCCCAGCCTAGCACACATATGGTACTTGTTCTGCAGGGTATTTGGGCACCCGACTCACAATTGTGGGCATTGTATCTGTGGGAACTCCACCCTATTCCTTCCATGAGAGACAACATCTTGGTGGCTGTCCCAGCAGCTGTACATTCCTATCAGTCCTGGGATGTGCGTGACAGTATGTGTTCCCTTTGGCTCTCTTAGTTAAGTAGGCATTGACATGGCTATAGAGTCTTGTGGCATGATCTCTGTGTGTGTATTGTGCTGCATCCGCCAGGGGTGGGTATGCATGTGTCATTTGTCCTCACACCCACATGTGGTGTGTCATGCAGTGGGGGAAAGACATCTATCCTCATGGGAGTGGGACACTGCTGTCAGTGATGTGTTGTTATGGCACTATCAACATAGTCAAAAATTAGGGATGTGTACATACACTCATGGAGTTGTGGTCATCTGATAATGATGTACACACCCCCATGTCTCTGTCCACTGCTGGGAGTGATAGGCGCCCACTCCTCACATGTCTCTGTCCACTGCTGAGAGTGATAGGCACCCACCCCTCACATGTCTCTGTCCACTGCTGGGAGTGATAGGCACCCACCCCTCACATGTCTCTGTCCACTGATGGGAGTGATAGGAACCCACCCCTCACATGTCTCTGTCCACTGCTGGTATTCCTCTGCACACACCCCTCACATGTCTCTGTCCACTGCTGGGAGTGATAGGCACCCACCCCCATGTCTCTATCCACTGCTGGGAGTGATAGGCACCCACCCCTCACATGTCTCTGTCCACTGCTGGGAGTGTTAGGCACCCACCACTCACATGTCTCTGTCCACTGCTGGGAGTGATAAGCACCCACCCCCATGTCTCGGTCCACTGCTGGGAGTGATAGGCACCCACCCCTCACATGTCTCTGTCCACTGCCGGTATTCCTCTGCACCCACCCCTCACATGTCTCTGTCCACTGCTGGTATTCCTCTGCACCCACACATCACATGTCTCTGTCCACTGCTTGGAGTGATAAGCACCCACCCCATGTCTCTGTCCACTGCTGGGAGTGATAGGCACCCACCACTCACATGTCTTTGTCCACTGCTGGGAGTGATAGGCACCCACCCCTCACATGTCTCTGTCAACTGATGGGAGTGATAGGCACCCACCCCTCACATGTCTCTGTCCACTGCTGGTATTGCTCTGCACCCACACCTCACATGTCTCTGTCCACTGCTGGGAGTGATAAGTGGAATGACAATATGCTCTATCTTTGCTTCTAATTACGATGATCCCACAATGTTTAATGACCTCGAGATTGAACTCTCAAGCTGGCCTCAGGAGCTGATCTTTTGTGGAGATTTTAACATTTCTTTCCCTGGAAAAAATACACTACAGACACAAAATCAATTATTATACGCTGGTTATAAGCCAAGGGTATTTAAAGCCGCCGTCCAATTAAAAGAGAGTTTAGGTCTGGTTGATTTATGGGATTTGAAGCATGGTTTAGACCCTGGATATACATATTTTTCTTATCCACATCAGAAATACGTCCGCAATGATTATATTTGGATATCAAAAATTCAGTCGAGTACTGCACAAATTAGTAAATTACCAAAGACTATTTCGGATCATAATCCTCTAATACTCACCGTATATATAAATAACATGTATAGACCCCGCTCAACTTGGTCTTTTGACAGGAAGCTACTGGTAAACAACGACTATGTAGTTTATATGAAAAATTGGGCGCAGAGATTTATTGACGATAATCTGTATAGCACATCAAGAGGAATGGTGTGGGACTGCTTCAAGGCTGCAATACGAGGGGAGACAATTAGTTATGTTGCCAGACAGAAGAAAGAGGAGGTAAGCCATAACGACCTACAGCTACGAAAATTAGCGGAAATAGAAGAGAAACATACTAAGCTTATTGCTCAAGGTAGGGATGTTGGTCCAATTATAAGGGAAATGGCGCTACTTAAAGCTGAGATTAATACCAAACTCACCCAAAGGCAGGCTGAGATATACCAATCACACAGAAATAAGATCTATGAAATGGGGGATAGGGTGGGTAAGCAGCTGGCACTTCGACTCGCCAGAGCCAATCAATTAATTCTATCACGCGTATCGAACAAGAAGGCCAAGAATACACTACGCCAGAATCGATTCTAGAAGTTTTTCAAAATTACTATGGTAAACTATATAAAAATGAGGATTCTTTAAATTCTCACACAATTAAGGAAATTTTATCTAGATGGGCAATCGAGCATGAAATTGGACCAAGTATAGATAATATAACGAGGCTTGAATTAGATCAAGATATAACTCAAACTGAATTGGAAATTGCCCTAGCAGAACTCGCAACGGGAAAGGCAGCTGGGCCGGATAATATACCCCTTGAGTTCTACAAAATTATGGGCAATAGTATAATGCCTCTATTACTCGACTTATTTATTGGGATTCAGGTATGTGGAATTCCACCTAGATCTTGGCAAGAAACGAACATAGTGGTCTTCCTAAAGAAAGATAAACCGGCTCACCTCCCCTCCTCGTATCGACCTATCTCCCTTATAAATTCAGACTCGAAACTCTATTCTAAGATCCTGGCTAATCGGCTCAGGGGGGTCGTCGAACGCCTGGTCTCCCCGTGGCAGCACGGCTTTATTCCGGACAAGGGTACTACAGATCACATCCGACGTGCTTTTACGCTGTTCGATGCTGCGAATGCTATGGGAGATCAGGTGTCGATGATCCTCCTAGATGCCGAAAAAGCGTTCGATAGGGTATCATGGGCTTTTTTGTGGGCCATATTAGAACAAACAAATATCGGACCATGCTTCATGAAAGCTATTAAGGCAATATATGGTTCACCTAGGGCAAGGGTAGTGGTAATGGGGCAAGAATCAGGACTCTTTGAAATATCTAGAGGGACTAGGCAGGGCTGCCCATGCTCACCTATCCTTTTTGCCCTTTATATAAACCCTCTTATCCTGAAATTGCTAAAATCAGAAGCTATCAAACCGGTAATATTGGGCCATTATCATACAAAAATATTAGCTTATGCTGATGATGTTGCAGTATTGATTGACACCACAACCAACCGAGGCTATACTTGAAATAGAGCATATCACTCAAATATTTGGTAAGATATCTGGTTATTACCTAAATAGGGATAACACGATGGTTATCTCCACTAATGATGTTAACTTTGCTGATTCTAGAAGGGTCGACTCCGCTGTTTATCTAGGAGTTCGAATAACCGCCAAAATAGATGAGATAGTTAATATCAATTACGAACCATTGCTGCAGAAAGTAAAGATAGATCTGAAAAGGATTGACGGACTACATTTATCGATCATAGGAAGGGGTAACTATCTTAAAATGAATATTTTGCCACGGATTCTCTATCTTTTTCGTGCGGTCCCTCTTTTAGTTGATGATATAATCTTAAGGGGCTTCGAATCCCATATGGGTAAATTCATGTGGGGTTACGGGAAGATTAGGAGATCTGTCCGGAAGCTTTCTCTACCCATTATCAGAGGAGGGTTAGCAATTCCGGATTTGAGTTTATACCTATGGGCTGCACTTCTTCAACAGATGAAGCCATTATTCGAGACTAGATCGAATGGAAATGAAGGAGTGAGAAACTACATACCCTCAATATTCGAATTATGTATCGGAGAAAGGGCCAGTGGCTTGTTAATAAAACAGATTGAACTATCCTACTTCAAGAAAGTGAAATTTAAGGTTGTATCAAACGCCTGGTTTTTATGGAGAAAAATTATGAGACACATGAAAATACCAAAATATAATAGATATATTTCCTTGTGGCATTCATCAATATTACCACCTCATATGTATGACACTATTTCTAGACTCTGGGAAAATTTAGGAGTATTAATGATAGGAGATTTCTTACTTACCCCCCAAGGGCCTAGATTTCAACAACTGCAATCAAAATTTTCGATCCCAATGAATAGTATATTTAAATTTATACAAATTAACTCAATCTTAAATCTTAAAGCCGCTGACATATCTTTGGATACCATCGCTTTAATCGACTGCATGTTAAGATCTAAGTCAAAGATTGGCAATTTGTATGATATATTAATAGAAAACAGACACGATGATCTGGAATCCACCGAAGTAGGTTGGTCCCGGAAATTAAATAATCCTAATGTCGATATTGATTCATCTCTGGCCCTATCGACCCAGGTGTTTATGTCATCTAATTTGAAAGCTCAACTTTATAAAACCATCTTTGACTTATATTTTACTCCGGCCAAACTTCACTCCTGGGGGAAAAGGCCTACATCAGACTGTCCAAGGTGTGGTAGAACAGCAGCTAATCTAATACATATGTTATATGAATGTGATAAATTAACAATGTTGCGTACAATGATTGCTGGATTTTGGCAGGAAGTGTTCGGGCACCCTGTAGCGGAATCTCCTACATTATATATTTTGGGTAAAGATAACACACTTAATCATACTAAGGCAGAAGAAATATCTCTTTTCCTGGGTACTTCAGTTTATAGAATAATAATTACCGCCCGGTGGAAAGATACCGAGCCTCCAAATTTTCAGATCTGGCTCTCTAGGCTATTAGGGATGTATAACCAGGAAAAGGCGATCTTTGCCTGTAAAGGAATCAAATCAAAAGTACGTGGTACTAAAATTTGGAAACCAATTGAGGATTGGAAAAATGATAATATAAATTATATATAAATAAGCTGAAATGGGATGTAGCTAATATTCATCTTTCTTAATCATGCCCTTTCCTTCAGTATATTAAGTCTTAATGTGCTTTCCTTAACACTATTATTATTTTATATATGTTATGTACTGAATTATTTTCTTTTTTTTTCTTTTTTTTTTCTTTATGATTTAAGTGCAAAGATATGTATCTCATTTGGTTATTTCATTATGTTTGGGCAACTGTGATTTCCAAATAAAAAAATATAACAAAAAAAAAAGGGAGTGATAAGCACCCACCCCTCACATGTCTCTGTCCACTGCTGGGAGTGATAGGCACCCACCCCTCACATGTCTTTGTCCACTGCTGGGAGTGATAGGCACCCACCCCTCACATGTCTCTGTCCACTGCTGGGAGTGATAGGCACCCACCCCTCACATGTATCTGTCCACTGCTGGGAGGAATAGGCACCCACCTCATGTCTCTGTCCACTGCTGGGAGTGATAGGCACCCACCCCTCACATTTATCTGTCCACTGCTGGGAGGAATAGGCATCCACCTCATGTCTCTGTCCACTGCTGGGAGTGATAGGCACCCACCCTCACATGTCTCTGTCCACTGTAGTTATTCCTCTGCACCCACCCCTCACATGTCTCTGTCCACTGCTGGGAGGGATAGGCACCCACCCCTCACATGTCTCTTTCCACTGCTGGGAGTGATAGGCACCCACCCCTCACATGTCTCTGTCCACTGCTGTGAGTGATAGGCACCCACCCCTCACATGTCTCTGTCCACTGCTGGGAGTGATAAGCACCCACGCCCATGTCTCTGTCCACTGCTGGGAGTGATAGGCACCCACCCCTCACATGTCTCTGAACACTGCTGGTATTCCTCTGCACCCACCCCTCACATGTCTCTGTCCACTGCTGGGAGTGATAGGCACCCACCCCCATGTCTCTGTCCACTGCTGGGAGTGATAAGCACCCACCCTCATGTCTCTGTCCACTGCTGGGCGTGATAGGCACCCACCCCTCACATGTCTCTGTCCACTGCTGGGAGTGATAGGCACCCACCCCTCACATGTCTCTGTCCACTGCTGGTATTCCTCTGCACCCACCCCTCACATGTCTCTTTCCACTGCTGGTATTCCTCTGCACCCACCCCTCACATTTCTCGGTCCACTGCTGGGAGTGAGAGGCACCCACCCCCATGTCTCTGTCCACTGCTGGGAGTGATAGGCACTCACCCCTCACATGTCTCTGTCCACTGCTGGGAGTGATAGGCACCCACCCCTCACATGTCTCTGTCCACTGTTGGGAGTGATAGGCACCCACCCCCATGTCTCTGTCCACTGCTGGGAGTGATAGGCACTCACCCCTCACATGTCTCTGTCCACTGCTGGGAGTGATAGGCACCCACCCCTCACATGTCTCTGTCCACTGTTGGGAGTGATAGGCACCCACCCCCATGTTTCTGTCCACTGCTGGGAGTGTTAGGCACCCACCACTCACATGTCTCTGTCCACTGCTGGGAGTGATAAGCACCCACCCCCATGTCTCGGTCCACTGCTGGGAGTGATAGGCACCCACCCCTCACATGTCTCTGTCCACTGCCGGTATTCCTCTGCACCCACCCCTCACATGTCTCTGTCCACTGCTGGTATTCCTCTGCACCCACACATCACATGTCTCTGTCCACTGCTTGGAGTGATAAGCACCCACCCCCATGTCTCTGTCCACTGCTGGGAGTGATAGGCACCCACCAGTCACATGTCTTTGTCCACTGCTGGGAGTGATAGGCACCCACCCCTCACATGTCTCTGTCTACTGATGGGAGTGATGGGCACCCACCCCTCACATGTCTCTGTCCACTGCTGGTATTCCTCTGCACCCACACCTCACATGTCTGTGTCCACTGCTGGGAGGGATAAGCACCCACCCCCATGTCTCTGTCCACTGCTGGGAGTGATAGGCACCCACCCCTCACATGTCTCTGTCCACTGCTGGGAGTGATAGGCACCCACCCCTCACATGTCTTTGTCCACTGCTGGGAGTGATAGGCACCCACCCCTCACATGTCTCTGTCCATTGCTGGGAGTGATAGGCACCCACCCCTCACATGTATCTGTTCACTGCTGGGAGGAATAGGCACCCACCTCATGTCTCTGTCCACTGCTGGGAGTGATAGGCACCCACCCCTCACATGTCTCTGTCCACTGCAGTTATTCCTCTGCACCCACCCCTCACATGTCTCTGTCCACTGCTGGGAGTGATAGGCACCCACCCCTCACATGTCTCTTTCCACTGCTGGGAGTGATAGGCACCCACCCCTCACATGTCTCTGTCCACTGCTGTGAGTGATAGGCACCCACCCCTCACATGTCTCTGTCCACTGCTGGGAGTCATAAGCACCCATCCCCATGTCTCTGTCCACTGCTGGGAGTGATAGGCACCCACCCCTCACATGTCTCTGAGGGCGTGGGTACGGTCCGTACCACCATTGTAGTGGTGATGTAGGGGTACACGTGGTACGGACTGTACCCACGCTCTGAGGGCGTGGGTACGGTCCGTACCACTATTGCAGTGGTGATGTAGAGGTACTCGTGGTATGGACCGTACCCACGCTCGGAGGGCGTGGGTACGGTCCGTACCACCATTGTAGTGGTGATGTAGGGGTACGCGTGGTACGGACTGTACCCACGCTCTAAGGGCGTGGGTACAGTCCGTACCATGCGTACCCCTACATCACCACTACAATGGTGGTATGGACCGACCCATGCTCTGAGGGCGTGGGTACAGTCCGTACCACGCGAACCCCTACATCACCACTACAATGGTGAAACGGACCGTACCCACGCCCTCAGAGCGTGGGTATGGTCTGTCCCACCATTGTAGTGGTGACGGGTACGCGTACACGTCCACTTCCGTTGTTGTGGTACGCAGGGATTGATGGACACGCCCCCCGAAGTGACCAGACCCTGTAGGTAATGTATGTACAGAATATAGTATTTTTTACATTGAATAGGGGTTATGTTTCCTGCCCCTCGCCCCCCCTTTGCCCCTGGGTGTTGTTCTGACCTTCTGCGGCGTGCACGGCGGTTTTGGTGCACCAGGTCGTGGGCTAGGAGGGCCGGGATGACACGTAGGGTGGGGTCCATGGCTGTCCGTCGCGTACCGGTGCTCCTTCTTCGCGTCGTCCTCAATTTCCCGGGAGTTTTTGGCTGCAGTAAAAAATGAGCCGTGCAAAGTGACGTAGGCACGAATCGTACTTGCTGGTCCGTAAAACGCTGGCTGACTCCGTCCGGTCGTCACGTACGCGATGTCCCGGATCAGAATTGTGGGTATTTTTTAGCCGCACGCAGTTTTTTACGAATCGTACGGAAATGGTATTTCTGTA
This sequence comes from Triturus cristatus, assembly GCF_964204655.1. Taxonomy (NCBI): domain Eukaryota; kingdom Metazoa; phylum Chordata; class Amphibia; order Caudata; family Salamandridae; genus Triturus; species Triturus cristatus. Next base: position 391,843,384 of record NC_140584.1, read on the forward strand.
CGAATCGTACTTGCTGCTTTGTAAGGAGGATTTCCCGGGTACGAGTCGTACGGAGAATACGCTCCGTACGACCATTCGTACCCGGGTTTTACAGGATCGGAATCGGCACCATAAAGTAAAAAATAAATTAAACATATATATGTATCCTGCCAGTCCTATGCTTAAAGACTTTGCTGTACAAATGGCAAAAGACTTTGTCCTTTTCTATCTCGGCGTGGATGGCACTGTGCTAATCCTATGCTTAAAGATTTTGATAGAAAAACAGACATTTGAGGTGAGCAGATCTAGAGTGTCGCTGGTGTTGAGAGTGCTCCATACAGAAGCTGCTTTCCACCTAAACTTGAGAACTACCCAGAGTTCTCTGCTTCTTTTTTGCATAATTTATTCGTCACTCTATGCCTGAAAGGGTATTTCTTTGACTTATACTGGGTGCTCCCTTGTGTCTGGACAAAGCTATACCTCTCTGAAGAGCTCTAATTAGAGCGAAACACTGTGTCAGGGGTTGCTTTTACTCATTTCAGGTTGGCTTGATTGGTATTTTACCAACTCAAAGCTCTAATACTGTGCCTGGAGTGGTAATTGACTTTTGTCATTTTACAGCTCGGCAAGGACAGCACTGTGCCAGTCCTATGCTTAAAGACTTTGCTGTACAAATGGCAAAAGACTTCGTCCTTTTCTATCTCGGCGTGGATGGCACTGTGCTAATCCTATGCTTAAAGATTTTGATAGAAAAACAGACATTTGAGGTGAGCAGATCTAGAGTGTCGCTGGTGTTGAGAGTGCTCCATACAGAAGCTGCTTTCCACCTAAACTTGAGAACTACCCAGAGTTCTCTGCTTCTTTTTTGCATAATTTATTCGTCACTCTATGCCTGAAAGGGTATTTCTTTGACTTATACTGGGTGCTCCCTTGTGTCTGGACAAAGCTATACCTCTCTGAAGAGCTCTAATTAGAGCGAAACACTGTGTCAGGGGTTGCTTTTACTCATTTCAGGTTGGCTTGATTGGTATTTTACCAACTCAAAGCTCTAATACTGTGCCTGGAGTGGTAATTGGCTTTTGTCATTTTACAGCTCGGCAAGGACAGCACTGTGCCAGTCCTATGCTTAAAGACTTTGCTGTACAAATGGCAAAAGACTTTGTCCTTTTCTATCTCGGCGTGGATGGCACTGTGCTAATCCTATGCTTAAAGATTTTGATAGAAAAACAGACATTTGAGGTGAGCAGATCTAGAGTGTCGCTGGTGTTGAGAGTGCTCCATACAGAAGCTGCTTTCCACCTAAACTTGAGAACTACCCAGAGTTCTCTGCTTCTTTTTTGCATAATTTATTCGTCACTCTATGCCTGAAAGGGTATTTCTTTGACTTATACTGGGTGCTCCCTTGTGTCTGGACAAAGCTATACCTCTCTGAAGAGCTCTAATTAGAGCGAAACACTGTGTCAGGGGTTGCTTTTACTCATTTCAGGTTGGCTTGATTGGTATTTTACCAACTCAAAGCTCTAATACTGTGCCTGGAGTGGTAATTGGCGTTTGTCATTTTACAGCTCGGCAAGGACAGCACTGTGCCAGTCCTATGCTTAAAGACTTTGCTGTACAAATGGCAAAAGACTTTGTCCTTTTCTATCTCGGCGTGGATGGCACTGTGCTAATCCTATGCTTAAAGATTTTGATAGAAAAACAGACATTTGAGGTGAGCAGATCTAGAGTGTCGCTGGTGTTGAGAGTGCTCCATACAGAAGCTGCTTTCCACCTAAACTTGAGAACTACCCAGAGTTCTCTGCTTCTTTTTTGCATAATTTATTCGTCACTCTATGCCTGAAAGGGTATTTCTTTGACTTATACTGGGTGCTCCCTTGTGTCTGGACAAAGCTATACCTCTCTGAAGAGCTCTAATTAGAGCGAAACACTGTGTCAGGGGTTGCTTTTACTCATTTCAGGTTGGCTTGATTGGTATTTTACCAACTCAAAGCTCTAATACTGTGCCTGGAGTGGTAATTGGCTTTTGTCATTTTACAGCTCGGCAAGGACAGCACTGTGCCAGTCCTATGCTTAAAGACTTTGCTGTACAAATGGCAAAAGACTTTGTCCTTTTCTATCTCGGCGTGGATGGCACTGTGCTAATCCTATGCTTAAAGATTTTGATAGAAAAACAGACATTTGAGGTGAGCAGATCTAGAGTGTCGCTGGTGTTGAGAGTGCTCCATACAGAAGCTGCTTTCCACCTAAACTTGAGAACTACCCAGAGTTCTCTGCTTCTTTTTTGCATAATTTATTCGTCACTCTATGCCTGAAAGGGTATTTCTTTGACTTATACTGGGTGCTCCCTTGTGTCTGGACAAAGCTATACCTCTCTGAAGAGCTCTAATTAGAGCGAAACACTATGTCAGGGGTTGCTTTTACTCATTTCAGGTTGGCTTGATTGGTATTTTACCAACTCAAAGCTCTAATACTGTGCCTGGAGTGGTAATTGGCTTTTGTCATTTTACAGCTTGGCAAGGACAGCACTGTGCCAGTCCTATGCTTAAAGACTTTGCTGTACAAATGGCAAAAGACTTTGTCCTTTTCTATCTCGGCGTGGATGGCACTGTGCTAATCCTATGCTTAAAGATTTTGATAGAAAAACAGACATTTGAGGTGAGCAGATCTAGAGTGTCGCTGGTGTTGAGAGTGCTCCATACAGAAGCTGCTTTCCACCTAAACTTGAGAACTACCCAGAGTTCTCTGCTTCTTTTTTGCATAATTTATTCGTCACTCTATGCCTGAAAGGGTATTTCTTTGACTTATACTGGGTGCTCCCTTGTGTCTGGACAAAGCTATACCTCTCTGAAGAGCTCTAATTAGAGCGAAACACTGTGTCAGGGGTTGCTTTTACTCATTTCAGGTTGGCTTGATTGGTATTTTACCAACTCAAAGCTCTAATACTGTGCCTGGAGTGGTAATTGGCTTTTGTCATTTTACAGCTTGGCAAGGACAGCACTGTGCCAGTCCTATGCTTAAAGACTTTGCTGTACAAATGGCAAAAGACTTTGTCCTTTTCTATCTCGGCGTGGATGGCACTGTGCTAATCCTATGCTTAAAGATTTTGATAGAAAAACAGACATTTGAGGTGAGCAGATCTAGAGTGTCGCTGGTGTTGAGAGTGCTCCATACAGAAGCTGCTTTCCACCTAAACTTGAGAACTACCCAGAGTTCTCTGCTTCTTTTTTGCATAATTTATTCGTCACTCTATGCCTGAAAGGGTATTTCTTTGACTTATACTGGGTGCTCCCTTGTGTCTGGACAAAGCTATACCTCTCTGAAGAGCTCTAATTAGAGCGAAACACTGTGTCAGGGGTTGCTTTTACTCATTTCAGGTTGGCTTGATTGGTATTTTACCAACTCAAAGCTCTAATACTGTGCCTGGAGTGGTAATTGGCTTTTGTCATTTTACAGCTCGGCAAGGACAGCACTGTGCCAGTCCTATGCTTAAAGACTTTGCTGTACAAATGGCAAAAGACTTTGTTCTTTTCTATCTCGGCGTGGATGGCACTGTGCTAATCCTATGCTTAAAGATTTTGATAGAAAAACAGACATTTGAGGTGAGCAGATCTAGAGTGTCGCTGGTGTTGAGAGTGCTCCATACAGAAGCTGCTTTCCACCTAAACTTGAGAACTACCCAGAGTTCTCTGCTTCTTTTTTGCATAATTTATTCGTCACTCTATGCCTGAAAGGGTATTTCTTTGACTTATACTGGGTGCTCCCTTGTGTCTGGACAAAGCTATACCTCTCTGAAGAGCTCTAATTAGAGCGAAACACTGTGTCAGGGGTTGCTTTTACTCATTTCAGGATGGCTTGATTGGTATTTTACCAACTCAAAGCTCTAATACTGTGCCTGGAGTGGTAATTGGCTTTTGTCATTTTACAGCTCGGCAAGGACAGCACTGTGCCAGTCCTATGCTTAAAGACTTTGCTGTACAAATGGCAAAAGACTTTGTCCTTTTCTATCTCGGCGTGGATGGCACTGTGCTAATCCTATGCTTAAAGATTTTGATAGAAAAACAGACATTTGAGGTGAGCAGATCTAGAGTGTCGCTGGTGTTGAGAGTGCTCCATACAGAAGCTGCTTTCCACCTAAACTTGAGAACTACCCAGAGTTCTCTGCTTCTTTTTTGCATAATTTATTCGTCACTCTATGCCTGAAAGGGTATTTCTTTGACTTATACTGGGTGCTCCCTTGTGTCTGGACAAAGCTATACCTCTCTGAAGAGCTCTAATTAGAGCGAAACACTCGCTTTTACTCATTTCAGGTTGGCTTGATTGGTATTTTACCAACTCAAAGCTCTAATACTGTGCCTGGAGTGGTAATTGGCTTTTGTCATTTTACAGCTCGGCAAGGACAGCACTGTGCCAGTCCTATGCTTAAAGACTTTGCTGTACAAATGGCAAAAGACTTTGTCCTTTTCTATCTCGGCGTGGATGGCACTGTGCTAATCCTATGCTTAAAGATTTTGATAGAAAAACAGACATTTGAGGTGAGCAGATCTAGAGTGTCGCTGGTGTTGAGAGTGCTCCATACAGAAGCTGCTTTCCACCTAAACTTGAGAACTACCCAGAGTTCTCTGCTTCTTTTTTGCATCATTTATTCGTCACTCTATGCCTGAAAGGGTATTTCTTTGACTTATACTGGGTGCTCCCTTGTGTCTGGACAAAGCTATACCTCTCTGAAGAGCTCTAATTAGAGCGAAACACTGTGTCAGGGGTTGCTTTTACTCATTTCAGGTTGGCTTGATTGGTATTTTACCAACTCAAAGCTCTAATACTGTGCCTGGAGTGGTAATTGGCTTTTGTCATTTTACAGCTCGGCAAGGACAGCACTGTGCCAGTCCTATGCTTAAAGACTTTGCTGTACAAATGGCAAAAGACTTTGTCCTTTTCTATCTCGGCGTGGATGGCACTGTGCTAATCCTATGCTTAAAGATTTTGATAGAAAAACAGACATTTGAGGTGAGCAGATCTAGAGTGTCGCTGGTGTTGAGAGTGCTCCATACAGAAGCTGCTTTCCACCTAAACTTGAGAACTACCCAGAGTTCTCTGCTTCTTTTTTGCATAATTTATTCGTCACTCTATGCCTGAAAGGGTATTTCTTTGACTTATACTGGGTGCTCCCTTGTGTCTGGACAAAGCTATACCTCTCTGAAGAGCTCTAATTAGAGCGAAACACTGTGTCAGGGGTTGCTTTTACTCATTTCAGGTTGGCTTGATTGGTATTTTACCAACTCAAAGCTCTAATACTGTGCCTGGAGTGGTAATTGGCTTTTGTCATTTTACAGCTCGGCAAGGACAGCACTGTGCCAGTCCTATGCTTAAAGACTTTGCTGTACAAATGGCAAAAGACTTTGTCCTTTTCTATCTCGGCGTGGATGGCACTGTGCTAATCCTATGCTTAAAGATTTTGATAGAAAAACAGACATTTGAGGTGAGCAGATCTAGAGTGTCGCTGGTGTTGAGAGTGCTCCATACAGAAGCTGCTTTCCACCTAAACTTGAGAACTACCCAGAGTTCTCTGCTTCTTTTTTGCATAATTTATTCGTCACTCTATGCCTGAAAGGGTATTTCTTTGACTTATACTGGGTGCTCCCTTGTGTCTGGACAAAGCTATACCTCTCTGAAGAGCTCTAATTAGAGCGAAACACTGTGTCAGGGGTTGCTTTTACTCATTTCAGGTTGGCTTGATTGGTATTTTACCAACTCAAAGCTCTAATACTGTGCCTGGAGTGGTAATTGGCTTTTGTCATTTTACAGCTCGGCAAGGACAGCACTGTGCCAGTCCTATGCTTAAAGACTTTGCTGTACAAATGGCAAAAGACTTTGTCCTTTTCTATCTCGGCGTGGATGGCACTGTGCTAATCCTATGCTTAAAGATTTTGATAGAAAAACAGACATTTGAGGTGAGCAGATCTAGAGTGTCGCTGGTGTTGAGAGTGCTCCATACAGAAGCTGCTTTCCACCTAAACTTGAGAACTACCCAGAGTTCTCTGCTTCTTTTTTGCATAAAATATAATAGATATACATTCCTAATAATATTTATAAATAATTATTTTAATTACTTATAAATTGTTTAAAAAGTATTAAAAATTATAAATACATATATATACACATACACCAATAATACAAATTAAAATATAAAAAATATATATAACAAATTAAAAAATTAGAATATATTGTAATCTTTTTAAAATGCATTATACAGGACATTAACTAAAACAGTAGAGAAAATATTGGATAGCGGAGGGGCTACAATTACTATTCCCACTGCAGAGAGTGCAACAGTAGGGAAAGTGGTGGATAGCGTAGCGGTAAAAATTACTATTCCCACTCCAGTTAGTGCAACAGTAGGGAAAGTGTTGGATAGTGAAGGGGTAAAAATTACTATTCCTCCTCCAGTGAGTGCAACAGTAGGGAAAGTGTTGGATAGCGTAGGGATAAAAATTACTATTCCCACTCCAGTAAGTGCAACAGTAGGGAAAGTGTTGGATAGCGTAGGGGTAAAAATTACTATCCCACTACAGAGAGTGCAAAAATTACCAATTAATAATTAAATAACAATAAATTAATTAGCAATACCAAAAAATAAAAAATAATAATTACTTTATTAAAATTGAATTGCTTCCCACCCTATTCCCCTATAAACCCACAACCCACTCCTCAAAAAAAGAACACAATTAATATAATTGTCAATTAATCAATTAATAAAAATGAATTACCAATTAATAATTAATTAACAATACATTTATTATCAATAACAATAAATAAAAATTAATAATTACTTTATTATAATTAAATTACTTCCCACCCTATTTCTTATAAACCCACAACCCGCTACGGAAAAAAACACAAAATTTAAGTTAAAATTATTAATAATTTCAAAAAAATTATTATTACATTTCCTATAATTAAATTACTTCCCACACTATTACCCTATATACCCACAACCCGCTATGGAACTAAAATGCAAAATTTACTATAAAAAAATTGTAATGCATATATTTAAAAAAAATATATATTTCACAAAAAATATAGAACACATGCATTTAAAATACATACTAAAATACATAACACTAATATAAACATCAATATTATTAACAACAATATTTTGACAAACAATATTACTGACTTCGATATTAACAAAAACAATATTTCTTACCTTCATGTCGATATTCTGGTCACCGATATTCTTGATGTCGATATTCAGTCCCTTCGATATTTCCAACTCGATATTTTTTGTACTCCAAAATTAAAAACTCGATATTATGTGCACCGGTCGGTTGGTTAATTGAAAAGTCAAGTCTTCAGCTTCTAGTGGAATTCAAGGAGAGAAGAGGAGGCTCTGATGTGGAGTGGGAGGACAGTCCATGCTTTAGGAGTCATCTACGAGAATGCCCGTCCTACTGATCTGGTTCTGTGTATATATGAGATATGCACGAGTAGGAGTCCTGTGGAGCAGAGGTGTCTGGGTGGTTGGTGGAAGAAGATGCAACTGTTCACGTAGATGGGGCCTAAGTTTTCTAGTATCTTTTATTTGTGTGTGAGGAGTTGGAAAGTAGCACATTTGTGTATCAGTAGCCAATTGAGTTCCTGAGGTGTAGTGTAGCGTGAGTTCTGTGTGGGAGATTGAGGATGAGTCTGGCTGCCGAGGTATGGATGATTTGTTGTCTTCTAGTGAGTTGCTTGGTGATCCCAACTTAGAAGGTGTTCTTGTAGTCCAACTTGTAGTGAATAGGGTTTGAGTAACACATTTTCTGTGTTACTTGTAAGCCATTTGAAGATCTTTCTGAGAATCTTCAGGGTGTGGAAGCAGGAAGCAGTGATGGTGTTAACTTGTGTGGTCATGTCCAGTTTGCTGTAGATGGTTATTCTGAGGCTCCTGACGTGGGGGCAGAATGGCTTCACTTATTGTGACCGACACCTATTTAATCTTCACTTGCTGGGCTTATCAGCCTTCATTTCAGCACAGTTCAGAATAGAGACTATGCTACAATGTTTAACAATAGTTTAACATTTAAAACCGGTATGTGACTGTTAACCATTTTTGAAACTTGAGTTAGGCTTTTCTTTTGGTGCTGAATTTATTTTAGTAAGTCAAAAATGTGATGATTGGATTGGTATATAGTTAAACAGCCAATATATTCTAATATTTTCTGCTGTTCAAAATACTCAGAAATATGATACCAGCTACTCTGTATGTTTTTATAATGGTTACTACACATATTGAGTGCACTAGTATAGGATTATGATTTTAACATAATTTTTTTTAATATATCAATTGTTTCCTAGAGTTCTAAAGTTTAATTTCTAATGTGAAACAGGGTTTGGGTTCTGCTCTTTATTCCTGTGATACTATATATAACTGATTACTACCTGAAATGTATCCCACTCAAGTACTGCTCAGTGGGTTGTGCAGTGGTTGCAGTCCAACTAGTTTTTTGTCTCGTCTTAATATATTAACAAAGTTCTTAATTTCAGGGTGGGGTCTAGAAAGCATATTACAAAGGAGTGTTCGGGAAGGATCCAGAATTCAGACAGATGTCTTTCCTTCAACTATGAGAACGATTTTAGATTGAAGTAGGCCTTAATGTTCCTTTTTTAATACACTCATGTCACTCCTAGGATAGGCTCTAGACAGCCCATAGGCCTGAGTGCATTATATTTAAAAAGTTGACCATGTACTTTTAAGTTTGACATGTCCTGGTAGTGAAAAACACTTGAATTTGTTTTTTACTACTGTAAGGGCTACCTCTCCTATTGGATAATATTGGAATACTTTATTTCATTTAATAAGTGATAACCTTTGTTTGAGTAAATGTAGAAATGTCTATGAATTTTAATTTGCAACTCTCTTAAATGGTAAAGTCAGATTTTAAGTCACAGTTCTAAAAAGGCCAATTTAGAAATGTGTTACTTTCATGTCGTGGCCATTTGGTGCCTGCAGTGTATATCCTGGGTCACAAGACTAGGTGTAGTTGGGAGTTAGCCTTTGTGTATTTCTCCGACTCAGCATTACATGAGGCGAAACTTGGTGTTGGCATAATGGGCCATTGTGATCTAATGGGAGGGGCGGGGGTGTCACCTACCACACTTGCACTTCAAAGGAGATGCCTTAGCACACACACAAAATAACTTCTCACTAACATTTTGTGACACCAGACATCCTTGGACCAGGGCAGGGAGGAAGAAAATTCCAGAACTTGATCTGAGGGGGAAATCTAAAACATTTGCCAACTTCAAAGCTGGCAGCGAGGATAAATATTGCACCCTCAGACCACCACTTCAGATGATTTATTGACCTGTTGAAGACTCGGAAGAAGGACTGCTCTGCTGCCATGCTGCTGGGAGATCTGCCCTGCTACAAGAAGGCCTGCCCTGCTCCCTGAGGAAGAAAGACTGGACCTGCTCCTTGACCCCAGAACCACCAGAATGACACCAAGGGCTATCTGACTGATCTCCTGTTTTGTGCTACAGAGACATAACAAACTCCAGAGACCTCTCCTACATCTGCCCAGCAGGTGAGGCTCAACTTTACCTGCCTGTGTCCTGCTGCTGGCCTCTGCTGGAGTGAGTTCTGAACCCCAAGAGGTGCACCCCAGGTCTAAGACCTTTGGCTAGCATCAGAATGTACTTCTCTTGGGACAACTGTGGATTCCCTCAGAACCGACACATTGTGATGCAACTTGATGCAGGACTTCATATCGAAGCACCTTGCAGCACCTTGCAGATCCTGATCGGCAGCCTCATCAGAACCAACGCAGCGTGATATATCTTGATGCAGGTCTTCGCATCAAAGCACTGCACAACTCCTGATTGGTGGCCTCATCGGCACCAACACACTGTGACACAACTCGACGCAGCACCTTGCAGCTCTTGATTCCCAGACCTATCTGTACTGATGCAAGTTGATGGAGGATGCCGCAGGACCTTGGATCTCAGTCCACTTACAATATGTTACAATGTCCAGTGAGCTGAACTTCCTCCTGTACCTAGCCCAAATCCCATCACAGTCGGTTTGAACTTGAGACTTTGTTCCGGTCCGGCATGACCAGGTAACCCCAGTTGACACTTTGCACTGGTTTGCGTTAGTTTTATCTAAAACATTGAAACTGAATATCTCCAGTTCTACTGATTGGATGTTGTCCTGGTATCATTTTAGTTATTAATATTTCATATTTTTTTCTAGATTGGTGTTGGATTTTTCTTTCGTTATGTTTTTCATTTAATTACTGTTTGAGTGCTGCATAAATACTCAACATATTGCCTCTAAGCTAAGCCTGATTGCTTTTGTGGCAAGCAACCACAGGGTTAAGCACAGGTTAGTTTAGTACTGCTTGTGGTTTACCCTGACAAGGATTGATGTTGTTTCTTGAGAAGGGTTTCACCAACTTCAACCAATTCCCCAATTTATCACAATCATTAGCTGAATGAAATAATATTACTAGACATTAACAGGTCTAGCAAAAGATGAGGAAATTAATGTTTTCATTGATTAACATCACAGCTACTTTATTATTCAACACTCTTTAACTATGTTTTTCAGGGGTCACCTGCATTGGCTCATTAGGGCGAGAGCCATTTTAAATTTTGAGTTTATCCTCATGAGAATTTACATAAAGTGAATGGGAGCTATTTTAGATAACCAGTTGACATCAGGAATATCTGATGTGGCACCACCCAGCACTCTGATGCTTACGCGTCCTTGGTAGGGCGATGGCTTTTAAAGTCTATTCTCTCTCTCAGTTCAGAAAGGGATTGACAGCCCAACCCAATTAACAGTTTCCAGTTATACACCTACTCCAAAATCTGATTCTTATGTACCCATCCTAAGGTGCTATCCTGTGCAAGCTAAGATAAACAGTGTTAGTCTCTCCCATTACATCTGTATCCATTTTATTAATGACTTGACAATTAGAAAATGTGTCAGTAGTTGTGTGGCTCGCACAAGTAATAGGTTCATATTTGTTCTCCATTGTAGCACTTGACTCTCTCAGGGTAGCGAGGCGGACCAGTCCAAGGCCTACTCAAGGGAGGTGGTGTGGGCTAGTAATCACCTTTCACAGGTACACAATAACGACATTCAATAAATGATTGTCCAGTCTTTTTCTTTTGAAAAAGTAAAAAGTACATTTATTACCCACACACTACTCAATACAGTGCAGTAATTTACAAATATACCTAACTTCTTGATGACATTGACTTTTGACCCTTCTAAAGGGGAGCTAGTTCTACAAATCAAGTCAAAACATTCACATGGATTTCAATGCAATAACTGAATATAACTTGATTGAACTGCACTTTATATTGGCAATAAAGCAGATATACATGTTGTCAGTGTCAATATTTCAACAATGTAGTTTCAAGAAAATAGGACATGCAGGTCTGGATGATTTGTGAACTTATAATAATTTTTAGCATGAAAATCACAACTGAAGCATGACGCCCCTAAAGGGCATCACCTTTATACATTCACCCCTAGAGGGTGACGGAGCATGAGCTCCTAATATAATTTAACAGGAAGTACATACTTTAAACATAGTCCCTTTAGGACATTACCTTTATAATCACAACCCTGTGTAATTACAGCTTTTTGCCTCTAGTGGGTGCTGCATGAAAGCTAATATTAGACACCATGAGGCCACAGATACTGCAGTCATAGATGTTTCCCTAGGGTACACTACACTTTCAGCTGAAGAACAAAAGCTCCAGCTTTGTGAGTCCCCGAAACTCAACGAAATCCTTGGGAGCAATTGAAACATAGCCCCTAAAGGGCATCACCTTTCTACCTTCGCCCCTAAAGGGTGACGCAGCATGTGCTCCTAAGGAAGTTCATACTTTAAACATAGTCCCTAAAAGACATTACCTTTGTAATCAGAACGCTTTGTAAATTCAGCCTTTCGCCTCTGGTTGTTGCAGCATGAAAGCTCACATTAGAAACCATGAGGCCATGGAGACTGCAGTCATAGACGTTTTCCTAGGGTACAGCACACTTCCAGCTGAAGAACAAAAGCTCCAGCCTTGGGAGTGCTTGATACTCAAAGAAATCCTGGAGGGTTTATTCTTTTTGAGTTCCATCAAACTTAGGATGAGGCCTTTTTAAATCCAATTGGGAGAGGCTGAGCTGCTCCCCATGCACTTGTGCTCCTTTTGTTGGTGACCCCACCACTCAGGGCCACCACCAAGCCAAAAATGTAATCGAATATGAGCAAGCCCTACAGGACATTGTGGGGCTCTCCTCGCAGGTTCTCTTGCATATTATGTCAGCAGCTCTCTCGCTGAGGTAGGGAGAACAGTGTCTTTCTTCTCCTTCGATCTTTCTTTTTTCTATGTTTGAAGCCTCACACTATGCTGCCAGCTACGGGGTGCCTGGTCAGACCCAAGGACCCTGTGTGCATGTTTTCTCATTAGGGCAACTCAGGAAGCCCACCGCCCGCTGCCTCCACCAACTCCCTGAGATGCCAGCACTCTGGTGTGCTGCTGCCGGAACCAGCAGCAGTCTCCTACCCTTCCCATTCCTTCAGGCAGGTGTGTTGTTGGTGGCTGGCCTTCCTGATTCCCCAGACATGGGTGTGAGCAGCTGGGGGCCAACCATGCAAGGGAGTGCAGCAGCACTGCCCCCTCACCTGTTCTTACACCAGGGCCCAGGGATGAAGGGCTGGACCCCTTCCTGTGATTGCGGGTGAGCATGATGAGGTCCTGGGCCCCTCTCGACACTCATGGGGGAGCACGATGGAGCTCCCTCATCTTGTCCTTGTCTTCGGGACCCAGGAAGGGTATCCTGGGTCCCTGACCACCTTGCCGGGGGTGCAGCGACACCCCTTCATCTGTTTCTTCTTCACAGGACACAGTGATGGAGTCCTCGACTCCTCTCTAATATCGCTGGGGAGCGTGATGGCATGTCCCTGCAAATTCTTCTTCTGGGGGGACGGCCTCGTGGCTGTGGCCCACACCGTGGGCATGGCAGAAAATGGCAGCAGAGCCCCACGCACTATGTTGCAGGTAGAGGAAAAAGGTCAAAGGTAACCAAATCTAACAAGGACATATCTTGGGCCCTGCTGGGCCGATTGTTACGTCTTTAGCCTCAAAGGTGATTAATCTTGCAGGGAGCTGATTTCACTGGCTAACTGTGCCAGCCTTGCACTTTGCTCTCCTTCTGGGCTGATCTTCTCCTTGGTGCAGAAGCCCAGTCTTTCCGCCAACTAGTTCTCATGGGGGGCAAGGGGACCTGCTTTCCTGGTTCTGGGGAGAGCCCCTACTTGTCCTGGGGCCAATTGAAGTCTGGGTCCTTAGTCCGGACGGAAGTCACAGTGTTCTTCCTTCCAATTGTCCATGGTGTTAGCCTCAAGTCCCAGTGTCCAGCAGAAAAGTGCAGCCAAGAGAGAGGTTCTACCCATGTGTAGGAACTTTTAACTGCAGGTGGGAGGTTCCTGTAGGGATGCACCTTTGGCCTATCTTGATGTGCCACATCACCACTTCAACCTGCCCCAACCTCCCAGCACAGCCTGCTGGGATACTTTACGATGGCATCACCCAGGAGTTACTTGCCACATGTGCTCTGGTGGTCTTAGCGCCACCCCTTGCTGACATTACTGACAGGGCCTTCCCAGGAAAATTTCAAAGGAACCCCCCTCCTTGTTTAGTGGGCCAGCCCTCTTCGTGGCACATGGTGACAGCTGGCTGATAACTGCAGAGCTGTCCACCTCACTCCTTTCACCTCAGAAGCTGACTCAAGCACATTTAATTGTTCACTCTGTGGGGGGAGGACTTTGTTCCTACGGCTAGAGAGAAAGAGCAAGTAACCGAGCTCAGCAGGTTGAGTAAAGGCCCGGGCTCTGATCCTGAACTGAGACAGAGAAACATTACATTCCTGGATGATCAATAAGATGTACAGATATGCCTTTGGACTTTGCAGAATTGATCTTATCACACAGGTTACACTGTAAATCAGTATGACTCTGATGTCTGTGGACCAAGGGAAAGTGAAGCTGCACTCTAAGGCAGCCTTCCCAAAAGTGTATAATGGAGAGTCACTGCAGATAAAACAGAACACCACACTAACTTTCTCTATCTGTGTACGCCAACATTATAAGGCATGTCCTAGGTCAATACCCAACCCTGCAGAGTCCCTTCTGCACTAGGCTACCTATGCGCAGTTCTTGGGCTGTGCATGACAGGAATCTCCCACGTGCAGGCCTCACAAGTGTGCACACGCCTGTGCACACAGGTTCACGTGTAACCAGCCTAGTGCCCCTCACTCTTGCTGCATCGCAGTGGCATTATCTTAAAAGGTGGACACCAGTAGTAAACACACGCAGTTCAGTTTACCATGAGTTTACTGTGACTGAGTGACAGGTTATGAAGCTCCCCCACAGTAAATGGTAAAAAAACAGGTGATCAAAAAGCAAAAACTTCAGGTGGATTGCATATGCAGTATGTGGTTTGCCTTGCTTAAAAATTGTCTGCATCCAGAATGTCAAGCATTACATTGTCTGGTGTGTCAAGTTGTACCCTAAAATACACTCTTAATAAAAAAAACTAAATTACTTTGCCCTACAGGTTCTAAGCTTGGAGATCCTTCATTATAGTACACCATGAATTCCTCCAGTTAAAGGTATTCCTGAATTTGTGGAACAATCATTATAAACAGCAGAACCCTGGGAAGATGTTAATCTACCCTACTAGTTATGTATGAGTGCATGGGCTAGATTTGGCATCTGAGAAACTCACCCAAAAAACAGATCCCACTACTCCTTTTGTTTTCCACTCACAGCTAAATAGACCAGGTTAAGGATGCTGAGCAACAGATGCTGGATTGCTGACTGGAAGGGAACTTCACCAGCATGTACACATTTAGAAAAAGTCCACAGAGGTGAGTTAGCATTCTAGAGGCCCCCCACTTGGGAGAACCACCAATACGGCAGGAAGCCGGGGGCCATCTGTAGGATTGGGGCGTTTCAACCCGGGGCCTAATGGAGCCATGGGAACTGATTGGGCCAGGTTGGGCGCTGACCTAAAAGCCCTAAAGTGCATCCACGCTCGGGCCGCCCAAACCATGCCCCTACTTAGGAGCCTCTTTGATCCTCCTTGCCTCTGAGGATGAAAGCAGCAGTTTCCCACCATCCCTGATGCTCTCCAACTTCCCACTCTGCTGGAAGCAGCTCAGCTGGCGGCCACCACCTCAATGCTCTGCTGGATGCCACATGGGCTAGAGAGTTATCTCACCTGACCTGAGAGTCTTTATTTGGTAATTAGCCTCTCATTGGTGGCTCTGGATTGTGCAAGGGGACTGCAAGGTAACCGCTTTACCTGTGTAACAAATCCTGTTGCAGTGTATTTTT
This sequence comes from Triturus cristatus, assembly GCF_964204655.1. Taxonomy (NCBI): domain Eukaryota; kingdom Metazoa; phylum Chordata; class Amphibia; order Caudata; family Salamandridae; genus Triturus; species Triturus cristatus. The sequence goes on from NC_140584.1 coordinate 391,858,746, forward strand.
GAGCATTTGAGAGCGCTTTTTGAAGTGAGCACTTATAGAATGCTTTTCTGGTGAATGGAGCCCTTTTAGAGTGCTTTCGGTGGCATTTTGTTCAAATGTGAGCACTTTTAGAATGTTTTTGTGTCATTTTAGTGCTTTTCTGGAGTGCTGTGAATTTCTTGGGGCAGAAATAAGCACTTTTAGAGTGCTTTGGTGGCACATTTGTAAAAAAGTGATCAAGTTTAGAGTGCTTTTATTGCATTTTGGGTGAAAAGGCACTTTTTGTGCAAAATTAACCACTTTTAGAGTGCTTTTGGTGCTTTTCCGCAATACATGTTTATGTGAAGCAGAGCGTGCTGCTTGGGTATGGTTACCCATAGGAATTGCCCCTCAGAACTGTTTTTAAATGATAAAAGATTGATGTAAAAACAAATGTGATCAATTCTTAAACAGTTTAAGGATTTTGGTAAAAAAACTCACTGTTTGATCAGCCCAAAACATAAGGTTATAAAACTGTGAATACTGTCATATTTGTCTGGGCTTGTTTGTCATGTGATTTGTATATGTTAAATGTTTTGCCTTTGTCTTGCATTATATGATACACAAGGTTATGTTTTTCAAAACGTTTCATTCAATAGTGGGATTTTCATTCCAAATTTTTGATATTGTATTATAAGTGATCTTTAATTGTGGCTGTGGTGTCTTGTAATATTTGAAAAAAATGTACAGTTAAAGTAAAAAAAGAAATAAGATAAAATCTTTTATATATAAAATAAATAAAATTGAAACGGAGGTTTCTTGGACACATTGAGTTCTTTACTTGTGCGCCATTAAAGAACTGAGGAGAGAATATCAGTATTGGCATGTTGGTTGTTGTGCACCAGAATAGGATAGCATGATGAGTTCAGATGCACTGAATGGAGGGATTATGGCAAAGAATTCAGGTGTATTAAGGCCGCGAGACCCATGTTAGAGTGGGATTAGATCGATGTGAATGCATGGTTGCGCTACAGGGAGCTGTCAAGAGTTTAGGCCGCCCCAAGCCAGCCCTTGTGGTCGAGCTTGGGGGAAACTGGTAATTCTGGGGGTGGGGCAAAAGAGGAGACATGCTGGCACTTTTAATAAAATATCTAGCAACAGGGACGTGCACATTCAAGCATTGTTGTTTTTTCTGCGGACTACCCTCACACCGCGAGTTCAAGTGTTTTAAAAAGACAAAGCATAGAGACCCCAAAAAACAAGAATGAGCACTACACCCACTATTAGTCAAGGCCCACTCTCCGGTTAACTGGCAAGCAATGGTGTCATGGTTGAATGTGTACAGCAACAGATCAGTCGTTGTATGAGGGTTACAGAATCCTGGCTGAGGGTTGTTTGAGCATGACATACTACAAAACCGCCAGTCACTAAGGGATAATCCTAGCATTGCCAGAAATAAGATATTGAAAGAGAAGAATTTGGGGAGGGTGGCCCGCCTCTCTGCCGTTTTTCTCCACACTTCACTTCTGCTGTAATCTGCTGTTATCTGCTCTGATCTGCTTATTGCTTATTGCCTCCCTATTTTTGCTGTAATCCGCTTCATTTTTGCTGTAATCTGCTCTATTCTGCTCTGACTTGCTTATTGCCTCCTTATTTTTGCTCATGTCTTCCCCTTCCCGCCCCTGCGGCCCCGCCCCCCTCGCTTGCCTATTCGCCCCCCGATCCTACCTCCCAGCTGCTCCTCCCTCCCACCTCCCCTTCTTATGGTGACCGCTGCACAGTGAAGAGAGCGACCCTTGTCCCTGGTCACAGGCAGGTCGCTCCCTTCACGCCGCACAGCTCCACCAGTTGTGCCCGTGCTCCCGCCCTCGCAGCTGCCACGAGTACGCCCCAGTCCTCTGCTCTGTTCTCCCCCTCCCGCCTCTCTGCCATTTTTCTCCACATTTCACTTCTGCTGTAATCTGCTCTGATCTGCTTATTGCTTATTGCCTCCCTATTTTTGCTGTAATCCGCTTCACTTTTGCTTTAATCTGCTGTATTCTGCTCTGACTTGCTTATTGCTTATTCCCTCCTTATTTTTGCTCGTTTCTTCCCCTTCTTTCCGCTGCGTCCCTTGCGGCCCCACCCTCCTCGCTCGCGCATTTGCCCCCCGCTCCCACCTCCCAGCCGCTCCTCCCTCCCACCTCCCCTTCTTATGGCGGCCCTACTGCGCCGTCTGTGCCTGGACCGCGCCCAGCGCCAGACTCCCTGGCCCACCTGAGCACCACGACACCCGACGCCGCTACAACGTCAACCTCCTCCACGCACTCAATGCTGGCTGCTCATCTACCTGCTTCCAGGCTACCCTGAAGCACACCCGTGGACCCTTCACCTGCTGAAATTGCAGCTTCAACAGCCAGCGAACACCAGCATGACCTGCCCCCCCACCAGGGCAGGCCACAACCAACTCAGATGCATAATACTCAACACCCGCTCCGTACACTAGTACGCTGTCGAACTCTGGGACCTGCTCGACTCATCCTTCCCAGACGTCGCCTTCATGATGGAGACCTGGATGAACCCCTCATCGGCACCCGACGTTGCCATAGCCATCTGGATGGACACAAGATCACCCGCTGGGACCGCACCAACAGACCGGGAGGAGGAATCGCCATCATCCACAGAAATACCCTCAGAATCTCGACCAACACTGAAGACACCCTTAGCACCACAGAGCACCTATACTTCCAGATCCACATTGATCCCAACACCACCCTCAGAGGAACCCTCGTCTACAGACCCCCCTGACCCTGGCCACAGTTCAGCGACTCCATCACAGACATCGTCAGCTCGCATGCCCTTGCCTCCACAGACTACATCCTCCTCAGAGACCTGAGCTTCCAACTCGAGAGCGCCAACTACAGCAACTCCACTACCCTGCTGGACAACCTGCCAACCTCGGACTCAAACAGCTCATCACGACACCCACCCACTCCGCCGGACACACGCTTAACCCCATCTTTTCCGCCAGCAGCCACATCAACTTCAGCCACACCACCAAACTCCACCGTACCGTCCAACGCTGCATCCACTTCTCCTTCAAGAAAAACACCGCTCATAACAACCCGCAACAAATCCCTCACCGCAGATGGAACAAGGTCACTGAAGACCAGCTAATCGCCACCCTCGCCTGAGACCCACCAACTGACCACACCGATACTGACACAGCCGCCTGCAACCTCAGACAATGGATCGACGACTGCGCCAACGCTCTCACCCCGATCAAAAAACCCTCCACAGACGCACCGACAGAAGGGCCATCTGGTTCACCACCGATCTCCAGACTTCCAAGCAGACCTGCCGAAGACTTGAGAAGAAGTGGCACCAAGAACAGACACCACACAACTACGCAGCCCTCAAGAACACCAGCCGCAGGCACCACTAACTCATTCGAACCGCCAAAAGGACCTCTTTCAAGAAACGCATTGAAAACAATGCACACAACAGCAAAGAGCTCTTCAACACCGTGAAGGAACTCACCAACCCCAGCTCCAGCTCTAACAACATCCTGCGTCACAAGGCCTCTGCGACTCTCTTGCCACCTTCTTCCACCGCAAGATCATAGACATCCACGACAGCTTCAACACTCAGTGCCCCCGACAGCCTCCGACACCTCAGACTCACCGCCCACCAGTAACACCGGCCTCCTGCTCTCCTGGAACCACATCAACCACGAAGACACCATTAAAACCATGGACACCATGCACTCCGGCTCACCATCAGACCCCTGCCCTCACCACATCTTCAAAAAAGCAAGCTCCATCATCACATCCCAACTCCGGAAGATCTTCAACCGCTCCTTCGGGACCGTCACTTTCCCAGAGAGCTGGAAACACGCTGAGATCAATGCCCTACTCAAGAAACCCAAGGCGGACCCAAAGGACCTCAAGAAGTTCCGGCCCATCTCCCTGCTCCTGGTGAAAGTCATAGAGAAGATCGTCAACAGACAACTGACCTGCTTCCTCGAAGAGAACAACACACTGGACTCATCCCAATCCGGATTCTGCAGCAACCACAGAACCGAAACTGCCCTCATTGCCGCCACCAACAACATCAGGACCCTGATGGACTACGGCGAAACCGCGGCCCTTATCAACCTAGACCTCTCGGCCGCCTTTGATACCGTCTGCCACCACACCCTATGCACACGCCTCCACAACGCAGGGATCCATGACAAAGCCCCGGACTGGATCACCTCCTTCCTCACTGACAGAACCCAGAGAGTCTGCCTCCCTCCATTCCAATCCAAAGCCACCAAGATCACCTGTGGTGTACCCCAAGGATCATCCCTCAGCCCGACCCTTTTCAACGTCTACATGACACTGCTCGCCAACATCGTCCGATCGCACGACCTCAACATTGTTTCCTACGCCAATGACACCCAGCTGATCCTCTCCCTCACCAAGGACCTCACCACCACCAAAACCAACTTCCACGAAGGAATGAAGGCCGTCGCCAAATGGATGAAGAACAGTCACCTGAAACTGAACTCGGACAAGATGGAGGTCTTCATCTTTAGCTCCACCCCCTCCTCCTGGGATGACTCCTGGTGGCCGGTCTCGCTGGGAGATGCGCCAACACCCACCGACCACACATGCAACCTGGGGTTCATCCTGGACTCATCACTGTCAATGACCCAGCAAGTCAACGCCGTCTCCTCCTCCTACTTCAACACACTCCGCATGCTTCACAAAATCTACAGATGGATTCCCACCGGAACCAGAAGGATGGTCACCCAAGCCCTCATCACCAGCAGGCTGGACGACAGCAACGCTCTCTATGCGGGAACCATGGCCAAACTCCAGAAAAGACTTCAATAGATACAGAACGCCTCCGCACGCCTCGTCCTTGACATCCCCCACCACAGCCACATCACTGCCCACCTGAGAGACCTGCACCGGCTCCCCGTCAGCAAGATGATCACCTTCAAGCTCCTCGCCCACGCTCACGAAGCACTCCACGATGCCGGACCAACATACCTCAACAAACGCCTCACCTTCTACACTCCCAACCGCTAGCTTCGATCCGCGACCTTGCCCTCGCCACCATTCCACACATCCACGAACAAGCACCGGCGACAGATCTTTCTCCCAGTTTGCCGCCAAGACCTGGAACACCCACCCCATCCACCTGCGACAGACCCAGGACCTGCTGACCTTCAGGAGACTTCTCAAGACCTAGTTGTTTGAACAGTAGCAGCTTCCCCACCCCCTTAGCGTCTTGAGACCCTCACGGGTGAGTAGAGCGCTCTACAAATGCGTGATTGATTGATTGATTGATTCTACTTTGGCAAATGTATTCCCATGGGCTGTTTAGTTTCCTGTGCTTACTTTGAGATGTTTAGGCTACTTTTGGAGTGGGTATTTGGGCAGAGATCAGGGCACTTACAGACACTACACTATTTGGATGACTTTTTGTTCCAGGAGCATTAGTTTCTTTCCAGGAATTGATAGGAATATTCGGCGTACCTCTGGCACAAGCAAGCACCTGTGGGCTAGCTACTATAATTGAATTCCTGGGGATAGAATTGTATTCCAAGGCAGGCGTATCTAAACTACCCCAGGAGAAGGTCAGGGTGTTCACAATGGCATTGGAGGAATGTCTGGGAGCCAAGAAGGTGACACTACATCAGTTGCAGGTGGTAGTTGGGCAATTGAATTTTGCGCTCTGCATCATACCCATGGGCCGTAGATTTTCCAGGTCAATTACGCAGGCCATGTCTGATCTGAAGTTGAGGCACCATCAGACTAGGTTGTCATGTGAGGTCCACCAGGATATGAGAATATGGCTAGTATTTCTGAAGCATTTTAATTGGACAGTGGTATGACCAAGCCCCGTCAAGACCAATAAGGAGTTAGGAATGTTTACTGATTCTGCAGGCAGAACAGTTGTTGCTGTTATTTTGGGTGCATTTTGGTGTGCATAGTGATGGCCAGAAAACTGGATAGAACCTGGTTTGGTGGGAAAAATTGGCTTCCTAGAACTCTTTCCCATTTTGGTGGCCCTCATAAAATGGCCAAAGTAGATCTGCAATAAATCAGTGGTATGCTGGTCAGACAACATGACTGTAATGGAATGCATGGATCAGCAAAAGGCCAAGTGTAAAATAATCTTGAGATTATTGAAGGAAATCATACTGCTATGTTTGAATTTGAATGCTGATTTTACATCAAACCATGTGCCTAGCGCATTGAACAATGCAGCAAATGCTTTTTCTCATTTTAAGATGCGAGCTTTCAGGAATCACCACGCAGAAGCAGTAGAATTCTTTTCACAGTTACCGGATCAACTATGGTGGTTTGATATCCCAGTCTACCAGACCTCGAGGTGGTCAGTTTAGTGCTTAGGACAAGGCATGTCAATGAGGGGGCATATTGCACGTATCACAAGTTTCATGAATCAAAGGGCTAGGAGAATGTTTTTTTCCCAAGTCAGTAATCACATTTCCTGAGGCCCTTAGATGGGAGGGGCGATCTGAGTCCTATGCCAAGCGGCATAATGTGACAATTTCCTTTTTTTGCAAAGATGCTGGGGTACACAGATGGTTAAAAAGCTTTCCTGGTTCAAAGAGTACTGAATGGCTGGCAGTGATTAGAGGGGTTGAGGGCAAGACTCCAGGTGCCCCACAGGCGCATTGAAACTGGCAACTATCATGTCCAGCCTTGACAGGATGTTCCAGAACACCAGATGAGGTTCGCCTCTTTAGTGCAGCTTTCTCCCTGGCATGTTATGGGGCGTTGAGGGTGGGCGAGTTGTTAGCCAAGAACAAAAAAGACATGAGTGGTGGTCTACAGCTAACGGATATTCAATGGCCACATGGCTCCTTGGTTGTCACCATTGCCCATTCTAAGACCAGCCAGCTGAGTAGCGGGACACATACTGCTTTAACAGGTCCCAGAGAATAAGTGCTGTCCTCTGGGGAATCTAGAATCCTTTATGGCCTACTGTTTACAAGGGATGCTAGTCCCTCTTTTGGTACACAAAGACGGCATCCCACTCACAAGGTTTCAATTTTCCAAGGTGCTCAAAGGGCCATGGTGTCAGCAGGTTTGGATCCAGTAGACAATAGTTCCCATTCATTTTGGATTGGCACAGCCACTGCTGTGGCAAGTTGGTATGGCGAGACAAGCAGTTCAAAGGATAGGCAGATGGAAGCCTGATTGCTACAAGTGCTAAGTGAGATTGAACATGTTGTAAATGTCCCATTTTATAACTTTTCCATTTCTTACCATATTCTCCTGTCCACGCAGGTAGAAGACATGTTAAGGTGACATGGCAGCTGGATGCTTCATTGCCCCCTGTCAACGCACGAGCAGGGAGTTTTATAGATATGATAGTGTTGGGCCACTCCTACATGAGGAGTGCAAAGATCTTTTATTCTGCATGTGACTGTGAGCAAATAAAGCCTGATATCAGCTGACTTTCTTTGGTCAAGGGGGGCAACGCTTGGCCCACTTGAGAACTGCATCAGACAGAATGATGCCCCATAGTCTTCCACTTCCAGGGTTCATAATTGTACATCTACGAAGCAGTGATTTGACTGAGCCAGGTCAGAAGAACTTATTTTAACTCATTGTCTCTGAAATCCGTTGGCTTTTAAAGAATTTCCTGGAGGCCATAATTGCATGGTCCAACATTGTACCGAGGTTGAGTTGGAGAGGTCAGAAGTTGGTCAGGGCTCTGAACGATTCAGTGAAATGGTTGGACTGAAAAGTGGGTATGTTGTTTAGGACAGCTTGTTTTTCAGCCATACCTCATTGATGAGCAATGTTTCTTACAGGATGGAGTGCACTTGTCGAAAGAAGGTAATGCAACATTTCTTGAAAATGTGCTAGTCTGGCTGGGCCAATATGCACTGTGTGTGGGGGGAACAGATAGTAGGTGAACAATGCTGGCCTGTGGCGGGTGAGGTCATGATTGGTGCAAACAATTTTGGTTCCATTACGACATCCTTTAATGCCAAATTAGCATTGGGGTCCCTGGACCCTTCAAGGGGTGCTGGCAGCAAGTAGAAAGTAGGCTACAGGAGTGATGGTGAGTTCAGGGCAGTCGCTGACATGCTGTCCTTACCTAACAACCACCCGCGCAGGTGCAGTTGATGTAAGCTAGCACAGGTCCTTGGAGGATGAGGAACTTGAGAGTAGGGAGTGCCCGCGGTAGGTATCCTAAGGTCATCTGAGCCCCATTCACCAGACATACCAAAGCAGGAGAACTCCTGGTACAGTGGAGGGAAGGTGGGGCCCTCCCATAAGAGGGACCCATCCTTTGGACGAGGAAGGTGTAAGAGGAAGGGTCTCAGAGCCAGTCATGATCTCATTCGGGACGGTTATGTTGGTTGCACAGGAACAGACTAGTTATGGTTAGATGAATTCCATGTACTAGAGTCTCTGCTAAAGCTAGGTCTCACTTGTAAACAAGATGTAAATATTGTGGTTACTGTGAAAAGTTTGATGACAAAAATGTTTGTGTGGGTAAAAAGAAAAGCCCTTACGAGATAGTCTCATGGCATTGTCATTGACATGGATGTTTGTATGGAATGGTAAGTACTCAAAAGCCAAGGCTATGGTTAAAAGAAGCATCATGCTGATAGTAGTGTTTTGTATTAAGCTGAAAAATGATCAGCAGTACGCCACTCTGTAGTGGGCCATTACTAACATATTTTGCCATTTATATCTCTGTCTGGGAGTATGTGTCAAAAGGGAAACGCCTCCAAATGTTCTTCAAACCTTCCCTCCCCCATTTTGTATAATCACACTGTAGATACTTTTACAGGTTACGAAGGCCAAGCTAACAAAAATAGTAGTTTGGCAATCATGTATTTAATTGGATTTCATTTTAAAAGGTTTAACAAAACTGTAATGTTTAAATAAGTCCAGGCATATTTGAACATTGGAAATTTAATAGAATAATTGTGAAAACTTCGGGGGGGGCCAATGATTTTTTTATATACTGGGGGCGATGCATTAAAAGGTTTGAAGACCACTACTTTACGGCATTCTTTTATACCAAATTAACATCAGCATTGCTGGATCCTCCAAGGGGTGCTAGCAGCAAGTCAAAAGGAATTTGCAGGGGTGCAAGGGTTTGGGGCGGTCACTGACACCGACACGTGGTCCTTACCTATCAACCACCCATGCAGACGCAGTTGGCACGAGCTAGCACAGGCCATTAGGGGACGAGGAACTTGAGTGTAGGGTTGCCTGCAGTAGGTATCCTATAGGCAGCTGGGCCCCATGCATAAGAGATACCGAGGCGGGAGAGCTCCGAGTACAGGAGAGGGAAGGTGGGGCCCTCCCATAAGGAGGGACCTTTCCTTTGGACGGGGAAGGTGTAAGAAGAAGAGTTACAGAGTCAGCCTTGATCAAAAGTTATGATTTTGGTGATTGTACAGAAACAGACTAGTTATGTTTAGGTGAGTCCTATGTACTGGGGTCTCTGTTAAGGCTAGGTCTCACTTGTAAACAATAATGTGGTTACTCAGCAAATTTTGATGACAAAAATGTTTGTGTGTGTAAAAAATAAATGTGTCCAGGGGACTTGCAATGCCAACTCAAAGAGATGGTGTCATGGCGTTGTTATTGACATGGATGTTCGTATGGAATGGTAAATACCCATGAGATGTAAGCAACTCCCTGGCCATATAACCTTAAGGATACAAATATCATAGACAAAGATGAACACAGGTGAAGGGAGGAACATGACAAGGCAGAAAAAGATGCATGCAAGTGTTAATCGGCAGAAGATGAGAATTAAGTAACTTGTGTAGGATAATGCAAAGTGGAAGGCTTAAGTCTGAAGCAATTGTAGCAGGAAAGAACAGGTTAAAGAAGGAACTCAGAGTTGGAGAACCCAAAAACAAGCAGTGTAAAATGAAGCAATGACTTAAAGAGAGACAAGTGAATGGTGTCAGACTATTAATTCACAAGGCAAAGCGAAGCAAAACTGCAATATATTCAGCAAAAGTGAACAAGTACCAAGGGAGAGTTACAGCATGTCTGGCTCATGAATTGACAAACACCTGTAGGAAGGCTGTGTTTGCGTTTCAATTGAATGCAAACGTAGAAACGGGGGTGCATGGTCAAGTACAAGGCAGTTCAGTCGTACACCACTTTGCCAAACAGTGGCACTTTGAGCATGAACAAAAAATGTCAAACAGAGACCATGCAGACACTGCTGTTTGCATGATAAGCAACAGGGCAGCCAACTTCCTCCACTACCCCTGTAGGCTGGGGGACACCTGACCTCCTACTCTACTGCAAAAGTGAGTTCGGGGAATCCTTACATTGATAGTTGTCCCAAATGATTTTGATCAGGAATACAGCCAAATCTATCACATTTGCCTAATAATCATCCTTAAGAAACAGCATAAAATATTAAGCAAAAAAAAGAATTGAAAAGCGAGTTAAACATTTTTGCGAGGACCACATTTTGACTACAGAGAGAAAAAAATGAGGTCGATCCAATTGGACAAGCTGAATATATGTACCACAATTTTCTGCCATTTGAAATCTAGCTGAAAAGGCACATTTCCCTGACACCGGAGCACCTATCGCCGTGGAGGTTACAGATTTCTCATTCATAGCGAGCAAAAGCCGCAGTGAACTTCTTGTCAAACTCTTAATAGAATCCTGATGCGCAGTTCCAAGGTTTGATGCCCAAAACTTTTATCAGAATTGCCAAGCTGATTACATCAATTACTTCTCAGAACATGGTTTTGATCCCTGCTACTGCTTCACTGGATCAGCAAATGGAAAATGCTCTCCGAGAAAATAGCATTTTTATAACCTTGGTAAAAAGACTCATCCTGCAGACGAGATGAACCACCCAGCGCGCGCGGCGCTGGCGCATATGATACATAACTAAGACGAGGTGCAATTTTCTAAATTGAAAGTCATAATGTTTGTCGTTTGAGCTAAATATTAACAGTGTATTTAGTAGCAACATCACCCAGGGGAGCCACCTGCGTTGCTGGATGCGGCTATCATATTAACACTGCCTGATTATATTTCGTCGCATCCGAACAGCACGCCGCTCCGTACATACATTATTATTTAAAAAGCAGTGCTCCTTTGGGAACGTAAGTGGCAGGGCAATTCTTGCAATATGCTCTACCTATTATTCGAAATGGGCATTTATATGACGTGCTGGATTAGTATTACAAAGTTTTTACAAATTGCCCCTGTCATGAGCAGGCCCCGGCAGTCCGGTCGCACCCGGGTGGTTGATGCAGTGCATGTCGCAAAGATTGGGCGTCGGCGCTGTTGCAGGGCTCAATGGGGTTGGGGGCGTGGCTGGTGCTCAGTATAATGACTCATAGAGTAATGAGTTTGTTTTTGGATTTCTTCCAGCCTTGGATTCCCTTACACCTCCTCTGAATGCACATTACTGCCTACGAACTAACAACTGCTTCAGCAGGGACTGAGAATTTTTCACCACCGCAGTCCTTGTCATCATGCATACTGTTTGCACACCTGGGTTTCTCACCTGCGTTTTTTTTGTTAGTCTAAAGATGCTTCATTGAAAATAATCAAAGGGAACTACAGCAAAATAAATAGATTTACTTAAGAATGAGACATATCATAGAGGAAGGAGTATCAAAAATGGAGGAGAAATAAAGTATGGATAAAATACAATTACAAAGGCAAAGTAAATAAGACAAATCTCATAAGGAAAATAAGAAAGCAATTTTACATTGTAACACTAATGGGAATTTATAGATTTTGTGTATTTTGCACACAAAAAAAAAGAAAGAGGATAAATAGAAATGGGAGGGGAAGAAACTATACAATACGGAAAACTATTAAAGAAATAAGAAGAAAAAGGAGGATAACAAAGGAATGGTAGTAATATCAGAGAAAGAGGTATACAGAAGGGTATGTAATGTGATCGGAATTAACTAAAGGGGAAACCTAGAAAGAAATCAAACTCAAGGAGGTTTGGAGACTTCAACTGTTTTAACATTAGTAAGGTAAGAGCGTGAAAGTTAAGAAGTCAAGGGAAGCCAATGGAATGAGGAAGAGTGAGCGGTATCCAATCTATGATCATGACATATCAAGTTCAACCATGTTAAGTAAGAAACCCTGTCAAAATTATTCCAATTAGAAGTAATTACCTGAAAGGCAACAGCCAGCAGGGCCAGACTGGCCATAGCGGGCACCGGGCGTTTTCCCGGTGGGCTGCCAGGGTGGGAGCCAGTTTTGGGACCCTGGAGGCTTTTTTTTTACCGGCGGTTGACCATATTGGCCCCGCTAGCAAAATCGTCCGAAACCGGCCCTGAGAAACAGCTCGGCCGCACCCCCTCAGCCCCCTACCCTGGGGTCATTGGCCAGGGCCGGTTTCGGGTCCCAGTCCAGCCCTGACAGCCAGTAGAAGATCCAAAAACATGCCTTTGGTTGTCGACTGACCATATGTGCGGACAGCCACCAAGAAATTGATAGACTATGTAGAAAGGGGATGAGATAGAGAATGGTTGAGACATTTTTTGCCATACTTGTTGCCAAAAAGTTGAGAGCTTGGACAAAGAAAGAACATATGTAGAAAGTCACTGATAGAGGCACCACAAGACCAACAGCCGTTACTAAGCAGAAGTTTAATTTTGAACAAAGCGGAAGCAGTTAGTAACAGCCTATTGTAACAAAAAATGGTGCTATCTGAACGAAAAGTATATTGTATCTGTTGTCACAATTTGTTCCATAAAGTAATTGAAAAAGTACACTGAAAGTACTGATCACAGGCAAGTTCAGTTTTGGTTTTGGCCATGTCTGGATCTGGGAGGAAAAAATAGTTGTTTATAAATGAAAGCAGCTTTATCTTCTGTAGAGGAGTCATGAGAAGGTGTTGGATCACCGGGAGATTGGTCTGAGGTGGAAGAGGGATCAGTAATATTTTGTCGAAGAATGTCCAAGAGAAGAGAACATTTGAGTGTTTGAAAAAGAGGAATATGAAAACGGTTATCCAACTCCTTGAAGGAGATAAACTCGTTTTTGGAAGTTATTTGGGAAATGGATGTAATAGCAGAAGCAAGCCAGGAGGGCCATTTAAGGAATATGTTAGATATGGTGATATTAAGATGGTACCAAATGGGGGATAATAATGAAAGTTGGGATGTAGAATATATCTGGGAGATGAACTTTTTAGCAACTTGACTAGAATGGTTTAATAAAGGAGAAGACATATGCCTAGGTTTTTTAAAGGTGAGGACAAATTGAAGAACAGAAAACGGAGAAATTAGAGAAAGTTCAAGAGCTTGCCAAAAGGGGAAAGAAGGAGAAGAAGAAGTAGAAACACCTGGAGAGGACCAAATCTGCTTGCAGACACATTTGAAAAGTCAGGAAAGTTGATCTCACGGTTTATTTTTGGTTTTTTCAGTTTGGATGAGGAAATCCGAGCCTGTCGCTTATTCCATACAAACCAATGGACTGGAACAAGGTGTTAGATAGCTGAAGAGGGTGCATCTGTAAGTATAAATTAATGATGGGCAACAGCATCATTTTCAAGTTCAAGTTCAAGAAAGCTTTATTCGACTGTTATGAATTTACAGTCTTAAAAGCACAGAAAAAAGTATACATCGCTTTCCAGTCAAAGGAGAATTAAGCATCATTTTAATTGTGGCTAATTTGCCTTATAAGGAAAGATAAAGAGGTGACCATTTGGCAGAAAGGGATGTAATTGTTTTAAAGCATCTGTATTGGCCTTGATTATTTCTTTGATGAATGAAGAATATAGAATCCCTAGACACTTAAACCTGGAGGAATTCCATACAAAACCAATATCATTGAACATATCCTTAAGGCAAAATTTGTCAGGTGGCACTACTTCAGATTTGTCTGTGGTGAGTTGCAACCAGAAACCTTAGAGTAACAAGACAGAAGATGAATGAACTCAGGGATAAAGGACGAAAGGTCGGAAACATGAGGTAAAATGTTGTCAGCATAAGCAGTATAATTAATATTTATCTGTTTGAGGGTAAAGCCAATAAGAGCTTGGGATATGTAGGGAATTCCAAAAATGGTTCTTTTTTTTTTTTTTTTTTTTTTTAATATTTTTTTATTTTCTCGATTCAGCAGCACAATTCATTATTTACAGACCATTGTTTTTAACAGAAACAAATAAACATAAGCATACATGAAAAACGAAATACAACAGTACAATCAAACCAAAAAAAGAGCGTTATTAAATACATCATATCATATCATTGCTGTATCCAAGTTCTAATCGGTTCCCAAATGGCCGCCCCCAACCTTTTCTTTGCAATCCCTTTCAATTTATATAATGCCCATTCCATGTTATATATAGCGATAAGTTTTGCTCTCCAGCTTGTGAAGACAGGTGGCTCTGAATCCAACCACTGAGATGTTATACAAGACCGCAAAACTGACATGCAGATAAATTTAAATCCTCTATCCGATATCGACTGCCTGCCCATATCAGTGCTGAATTCTATTCCAAACAGGACCAGAGAGGCTGTAATAGATATAGGTATTCCCAGAGATTGTAACAAAAACCGTTCAATATCCAACAGTAGTGGCTGTAAGGCAGGACAGGAGTAAAACATATGTAATGAGTCTGCTGCGTAGAGTCCGCACCTTGAACAATTAGCTCCCTTACCAGCCTTCCATTTTGCTATTCTCCCTGGCGTATAGTATAAATTAAACGTGGCCAAATATGATTGACTTTTGAGACTACCAGAAAGCAAGATAGAGCTAGCCGTTCTCATTACTAATTGTAAGTCCAAATTAACTATCAACACTTTCTCCTCCCATATTGCCTCCTGTCTTCCTAAGTCGTCAGTTTGTATTAACATAAGCTCTGCATATAATTGCCCTATTTTGCATTTTCCTTTTATTAAATCCAAGACATGAATTTGTATTGGGTAGCATTTTCCCCCCGCAATTGCAACCTGTAAAGCACTTCTTAATTGCAGATACTTAAAGAAATCCGCTTTTCCAACCCCACATCTACTTTGTAGAGTTGAAAAAGATACGATCTCGCCCTGCTCCAGCAAGTCCCCAACTAGCCTAATACCCAGGTGTGACCACCTTCGCATAACGGAGTCCTGAAACACCGCATAGGATAAAACTGGAGAGTCTAACGGTGTATACCATGTAATACAAGGAATAGAGAACAGTTTACGAAATCTCTTCCAAACTACATAGGCCGCCTGAATAATTTTAAACCTAGTCTTTTTGTAGTAGCTTGGCTCTAATACTTTTAGAAGTAACCCTTGTGCTGAATTTCCCAAACACCACTCATAGATAGATGGAGAAAAAGCAGAGTCCAACACCATCATCCTACCCCAAAACAAGACACCCATTAATTGAAACAGCGAGGCTGAATAATATAAATAAAAATGTGGGATAGCCAGGCCTCCACGTTCCAATGGCAAGTATAACCATTTAATTGCCCTTCTAGAGCGGTGGTATCCCCAGAGAAATCGTGAACACATCCGTTCTATTCTGTCAAATAATTCTTTTGGGAAGAGAATAGGGATAGCCCTAAACAAATACAGCAATTTTGGAAAAATAGACATTTTCAAGACATTAGCCCTTCCATATAGGGAAAGATGCAATCGATTAATTCTCTCCAAGATTTTATCAGAGGAAGCTATAATCGGCTCTACATTAATACCCGGAATGTTTTGAATTTTAGATGAAACAATTATACCCAAATACGTAGCCTCTGTGGCCACACCCACCCCTAGGTCCACTGGATACCCAGCTTCTGAATGTAGTACTTGAGTCTTCCCCAAATTTAGTTTATAGCCGGATACTATTCCGAAATCGCGAGTGACAGTCTCGATTCTAGGCATAGCACCGCTTATATCTGATGACAATACCGCGAGATTGTCAGCATATGCAAGAACTTTAACTGAGTATAGGCCTGAAATTACCGGCAAAATTGCCGGGTCCAACTCTAGCCTTGCAATGAGGGGATCGATAAACAGAGCAAACAGAAGCGGTGAACAGGGGCAGCCCTGCCGTGTACCTCTACTGATCGAAAAAGTCTGTGTCTCCTCCCCTCCCAATCGAACCCTTGCACTCGGAGTTAAATACATTGACTGTATTGCCCTTATATATCTACTAGGAAACGACTTCCATCTCATTACGGCCCATAGGAACTCCCAGGAGACCCTGTCGAATGCTTTTTCCGCATCCAACAGGGCCACCCCCACAGAGGCGTTCGTTGCCTGAGCCCAGTCAAATATCGTAATAAGTCGCCTAACATGGTCCGTGGTCCCCCTCCCAGCTATAAACCCATGCTGTTGTGACGAGACAAGGGGGCTAATCACGTCTCCCAACCTCGTTGCCAAACACTTCGAGTAGATCTTATTATCAGCATTGATTAACGAAATCGGTCTATACGATGAGAGCTCCTGAGAATCCTTTCCCTTTTTTTTAAAGACTACTATTATAGTTTGTGACCAAGAGGCCGGAGGAATCCCAACAAATGCTAATTGAAATACTAAGGTCATTATCCTCTCTAGTTCCCTCTTAAATTTTACATAAAACTCCAAAGGGATCGAATCTGATCCCATAGCCTTCCCTACTGCTAATGACCTCATTGCCTTTTCAATCTCCTCTGCAGTGAGCTCCTCCGTTAATGCCCCTTTATCCTGTTCCTTTACCCCCACACAGGCCAGTCCTACTAAATACCTCTCAGCACTTGCAACTGATTCGGATGTATATAACTTTTCATAGTATTTTTTAAAAGCGTCCTGGACAAGGGAAGGAGTCTCCACCATCTTTCCCTCAAGATCCTTAATCTTATCAATCCTAGAATCCACCTCCCTTTGACGTAATCTATTGGCAAGAACCTTACCAACCTTTTCCCCATACTCATAGAGCTCTCTCCTATGTATTTGATAGTTAGCAGCCGCCACATCTGCATAGCCCTGATAGATTTTCGCCCGACAGGCTGCCACCTCTGCTTGAACCTCCTTTACCCCCCCACCGGTCTTTATCTGTTGCACCAATTTTTGCTCCAGGCGAGAAAGAGTCGCTAAGTCGTCTAAAGCTTTTAGGCGCTCTATCTTGCGCTTCCTTGCAGCAAATCTTAAAGTCTCACCTCTTATCCCTGCCTTCAGCGCATCCCATACAATATCAATCCTTGCCGACCCTAGGTTCGTCTGGACAAATTCGGGAATCCATTTTGCCATCCAGATACAATAATCCTCACTAAACAGGAGATTTCTATCAAATGTCCATTTTTTAGACCTGACCACTAAGCCCGAAAGTTCAAACTCCAAAACTACCGGATTGTGATCTGATATAATTTTAGGAAGTATCCTAATTGAAGCCCTCGGTAAAACATCACCAGAAACCAGAAAATAATCTAGCCGTGCCATTTTCACATGTGGGGCAGAGAAATACGTAAAACCATCCTGACCAGCATTGAGTTCTGCCCATACATCATATAACCCTTGATCCTGGACAAGCGCCTGCAGACTCCTAAATCCTCGCGGTTTCCTGCCAGTATACACCTCAGCTACCCTTAAATTCACCTGTGAAGGGAGATGAATATTTAAGTCGCCACATATGATCATGGGATGTGGAAAAAAAGATAATTCTGTATTTATCAATTGAAAGACGTCTGGATCATCCATATTTGGAGCATATACAGAACATAATGTAATAACTTGCTGCGAAACCAGCGCCTCTATCATTACCCAACGTCCCAAATTATCAGCTTTATACTTCTTTATTTTAATTAATCCCTTTTTAGCAAGAACCGCAACTCCCTTAACGTTAACCGTCTGCGTGGTGCAGGCCAATAGCTCCAGCCCCAAGGAGCTAAGCCATGCCCTATTTGCCCATGCAATATGTGTCTCCTGCAAGAATAACAGATCCCATGAGCTTGAGTATATAATTCTGGACAAAACCCTTCTTTTCCCAGGGTCATTCAACCCACAGATGTTAAGTGAACAGCAGATTAGTTTCCTCATCTCACATCCTTATCAATTTCAACGCCCAAAAAAAACCCTACCATTATACAATCTGCCCCATCAAGCAAAAGATTTTTTCCTATATGGCAAACGATACCTAGTACTTCCAACATGATTATTACATTTGATACAGCAACTCTCCTTTTACAAAATAAATCTGTTTTTAATCTTGACATATGTAAACCTATACATTTTAACTGAGACGGTCTGATAAAGACTATACAGAATAATGATTGCGCTTGCTGCTGAACCAATTAACCCCTCCCCCCCACTCCCCCCCCCCCCCCCAAAAAATGGTTCTAATGCAAGTATAAGCAGTAATGGTGATGGGGCAGCCATGTCTGGTGCCTCTAGTGAGGGGGAAATATGGGGAATGGAGAGTGTTAGTGACAACCAAAGTGGAGGGGAAAGAGTAAAGAGTTTTAATATACTGCAAAAATTTAGGACTGAAGCTGTATCACTTCATAGATCTAAAAAGGAAATCCTAATTGACCCAGTTAAAAGCTTTTCTCACATCCAAGGTGACAACAAGTAAGGGTATTTTACTTTTGTTAGCTCCATGACTAATATTTAAGAAGATTCGAGAATTATCGAGGATATTACGACCCTTGACAAAACCAGACTGTTCGATTCTGACTAAAGAAGGGATTAAATTGTTAGCCCGGAGTGGCAATATTTTGGAAACTATTTTGCAGTCTTAATCAATAAGGGATATCAGCCTATAGTTCTTACATCTGCTGAATGTTTATCTTTCTTAGTGATCAGGCAAATCATGGCTTCTGTAAAAGAGTCAGACTTGGTATCAATAAATAAAATGTGTTGAAATAAAAGAAAATATGAGGAACCAAAAGAGATGAGAATTTAGAGTGGAATTGAACAGTAAAACCGTCTGGGCCCAGAGCTTTATCCTTTGGCAGTGTAGAGCTCGGTGTACGTATTTCAGCAAAACAAATATCAGCTTCCAGTGGGGAGAAATCAACCTCCTGGGCTTGTAGTTTTGGAATCGTGTTAAAGAAGGATTCTAGAGTATCATCAGAGGGCAAGGTGTCCTGAGTGTACAGATTAGTGTAGAATTCTGCAAAACGGGTTATAATTTACTGATCTTAAGATAATTTTATACCGAAGGCACCACAAATTACCTCTATTCCAGATCTCAGTTTTTTAATTTTTACATAGTTGGCTAGCAACCTACCGGCTATGTTAGAGGTCATATAGTACTTAGCATTGGTTTTCAAAAGACCATTGCTAGCATTGGTAATGGAAGATATTTGAAAGTCATGGTTGGCTTGAATGAGATGGTCTAAAACATCTTTGTGAGGTGATGAGTAGTATGCACGTTCTAATTTCTTTATATGCTGTAAAAGAGCCGAGGATTCTCTGCAGCAGACTTTTTATCCCAAAATAATAATTTATAACACAACCTCTTAATGTAGCTTTAAAAGAGTCCCAAACATGGTAAAACCTGATGTATGGGCCATAATTATCTTTTAAAAAAATCAGTAATGAACTTCTCAAAAAGCCTGTGACAAACTGCTAATCTACTAAGAGTCAATTGTTGAAGCGCCATATGGTAGAGCGAGTGGAAGACTGAGTAGGTTCTAAATCAATAATGATCGGAGCATGGTCGAAGGCAATGATGTGGCCTTGTTCAGTGTGTATCAGATGTTGTGATAGGTTCTTATCCAGAAAAATCTAACAAATTGTAGAGGAAGATTGGTGAGTGGAAGAAAAAAAAGAGTATTTAAAAAGACCGGGATTTAAAAAATGTGTAGGCAACGTCACACTAACCTGCTGTGAGTGATAGTTATGTGAAAAGCCTTTTGCGTTTTGTTAGGGATATATTTAAAAGCTAATTTTCAATCTAAAAAGGGATCCAGTGCTCATTATTGATGCCGAAAAGGCTTTAGATCGAGTCCACTGGCCTTACTTAGAGCAGGTTTTAGAACGCATTGGGTTAGGGGGGAAATTTCGCACATACATCCTGAACAGCTATAAGTTCCCAACAGCTATGGTCCGTGTGAACGGATACACATCCTCCCGATTCCCCATTGAAAGGGGCACGAGACGGGGTGCCCTCTGTCGCCCCTTCTTTTTGCCGTCTATATGGAACCTCTGGCTCAAAGGATGCGGCAGAACCCAGCGATTACCGGGATCAAATTCGGCGGCTATATACATACGATTAGCCTATATGCTGAGGATGTTTTAATATCACTTTCCAACCCGAAGAGTGCATTGCCGGCATGCCTCGCTGACTTGGATATCTTTGCTCAAGCTGCAGGATTTAAAGTGAATGCAGATAAATCGGTAGCTCTGGATCTCTCCCTGTCACGACCCACTCGAGAACATCTGCAAAGCATGCTTCCCATTCAATGGGCGATGGACACAATCCCGTATTTGGGGATTCAGCTGGCTTCCTCTCCCCTGGTCGTAGTTTCTACCAACTATGCGCACCTGCACCAGAACTTGGTCAGTGGAAACATCACCCTCTCTCATGGCTAGGCAAAATTGCGGCAGTCAAAATGGCTATTCTGCCCCAGATCCTCTATCTCTTTCGCACCATTCCTCTCCAACCACCTACACTTTGGATACAGCAGACGCAATCAGATCTTGCCCAGGTCATCTGCAGCGGTCAAAAGCCACGATTTAGGAGGTCACTGGAGACACCCTCTCCCGAGGGGGGTGGACTGGGGATCCCCAATCTCCGGCTATACTTCCAGGCAGCACAGCTGTGGCACCTGGTTGAGTGGAGTCGCTGGGAGTTGGAGAAATACTGGTTGTTTCAGGACCAGGCAGTTGCAGCAAGACCCTTGCAGGAAGTCCCCTTTTTGCGCAAGCACCACAGACACCCAACTTATATGCCTCGTATATTACGCGAGCGAGTTCCCCTCGAGTTGTGGAACGCTACTAATATTAAACACCGACTCACTACCTTCCCGTCTCCGCTCACCCCATTGATGGACAACCCCGACTTCACCCCAGGTACGGACACGTTTGCCTTTGCAACGTGGAGGCCTGCCGGATCACTATTCCTGTATCATATGTATGGTGCCGAAGGAGTCATCCCGTTTCACCAATTTAAGCAGGAATACGGGCTCCCTGAAGCAGAGAGACTTCGGTATTTGCAAGCAAGACACTGGGCACTCCAGGATCAGGTTCGCCCCGAGGCAGATAGGCGTCTTTCCCCTTACGAGAGGTGGCTTATTACGTGCACGTCAGATAAAAAGCTCATATCTGATTTATAGAAGATGCTGCAGGCCAGACATGCTCAAATAAACAACCCCGGCAAAGCACGATGGGAGAGGGAACTGGGCAGGACACTCAGTCACAAAGAGTGGGAGGGGATATATTATAGGGCCCAACACTCAGCGTACCACATGGTGCTCACTGAAACTCTTACAAAGGTAGTAACATATTGGTATTATACTCCGGAGCATTTTCACGCAATGGACCGCACTTGGGTGGCGACATGTTGGCGGGGCTGCGACCAGGTAGGCCACTTGTGGGAGTGTGAACACATTCAACCGTACTGGACTCAAGTGGTCGACGAAGTGGATAAACATTTCGACACAGAAATTCTGCTCTTTCCAACATATATCCTGTTAGGTCTCCCCAACCCTTTGACTTACTCACTAAGTTCTCGTAGAGGCCAACAGATGGCAATTGGGCTGGGGTCAGCGATACAAAATATACTCACACACTGGCACACCCCCACTATACCAACTTTCACTGGCTGGTTATACCGCCTGTGGCATTTTCTCGGAATGGAGAAGCTGACACTCACAATGGCAGGGGAAGGCTCCAAATATATTGAGTTGTGGCAACCCTTTCTGTCACTCTTAGCCTCCGAATTCCGGGAGGTCACCTGTCCCCGATACCTTCGCTTACTGCGCCTCGTTGATACACAGCGGGCGGACTGATGAGGGGGGTCATCTATGGTCTTACATAGCTCAGGAAGTGGATAGGGAACTCAATGAGGGGAGGGAGATGGATGGGTGGGGGAAAGAAAATAAATAAATAAAGAAAAGAAAAGAAAAAGGGATCCAGAAGTTGGTTGCAGTCGCCCCCAAAAACTAAGTTGGAATACATTACTGACATTAGTTTCGATGAGAGTGAATCTCTCCCAGTGGGCCCATAAACATTACAAAAGGTTTAGGGACAGCCATTAATGTTAGCGAAAAGAAGTAACCACCTACCATTAATATCAGTTTCTTGTTTTAAAATGATAACATTTCAAGATTTATGAAACAGAATAACCACACCATTTTTATGATGGACAGCAGATGGATAATAAACAGAACCAACCCGACTTTTTTCTACACGTATTGATATCCTTTTCGAGGAGATGTGGTTCTTGTAACATAGTAATGTAACAAAACAATTTAGGAGGCAGAGTCAGAACTCTCTGTCTTTTAATGAGTCCCATGGCATTCCAAGAAACAATTCTAAGACTATTTATAAAGAATTCAGAGAAACATCTTATACACAAAAAGAACAACCTCTCTTAAATAAAGAGAAAACAAAATATCATAAGTGGATACCCTCCAATAGAGCCAAACAGAACATATAAACATTAATTAGAAATGGAAAAAGGGAGCACATAAAAGGAGAAAAAGGGTATGAGTCGGAAAAAAGACCAATAGGCCGAGAAGCAAAAGAAGGATGGTGAAAGATTGAAAAGACCAGAACCATTAGGAAAAAATGAGAGAAAGAAAAAAGGTGTTGAATGAGCACAACAAGAGACCATGCGAGATTGATCAACCAGGGAACCTGGTCTGTAAATGATAAGGAAAGGAGAAGAGAAGAGAAGAGGAAACTAGAGAGTAAGGAATAAGAGAGAAATGCAAATGTAAATGAGGTACTGCCATAGAATACATAACTGAATCATGAAAGAAACAAAGATCTTACCTATTTAGAAGAAGACACAGGACGGGCATTCAGTAAAATAAAGACTAGACAACATGTGGGTTGCGACCAATAAAAAGACACTAATGGTGACAAACAACCTGGGAAGAAAAAAAAGAAGACACTGCTGGTAAAAGACTTAAAATAGTAACACAATATAAACAAAACGCTCATCAATGAAAACAGAAATGGAAAGAATTCAAAATATGCTTACAACTTCAGGAAGCCCCAGTGTCCATAGATTCTCTCTTGTAAAAGTGGATACATTCCTTTAGTTTTGGAGGAGAGTCGAAAGAAGTGGTCCTATCACCTATCATTGTAGGTGACCTTGAAAATGCATGGATGAAGAAGACCATATCTGGAGTTCATAGCGCGCAGTAAGGGGTGCATATTTAGGAATTATTTGTGACAAGCTGCTGTGACAGATGAAGCATCCTGTGAAAGAAAAATGCTGCAACCAGACCAGATCAGCTGTTTTCACTGCTTGAAGGCTGCTAGAACCTGCATAAGTCTGTGATTTGAGAAAAAGAATAATTATGCCTCTGGATTTAGTATTAGAGTTAGTGGCAGAAGATATAGGGCCAAGTCGATGGGTTCTTTGAATGTTAAGTGGTGAACCGCCGGAAGGACCTACTAACTTTTGTACGTTTTTCTGTAGGAAAGCAATCATGTTGCCTTCTTTCACCAGAAAACCATAAACGCGAAGGTTGTTCTGCCTGCTCCTACTTCCCTGCCATGCCTGCAGTTTCCCCAATCTATTTAGGGTCGCGGAAAAATGCTTAGTTAATGGAGCCTCTGTTGACTCTACCCGCTGTCTCCCTTGACCTGCTAGGTCACAGTGACATCCGCATTCAGGGCAGGACCACTGCCACTCATTTTCCCATGCATTGCGGGCATGGGAAGAGGAAATGTGAAAATATTAAATGGCCCTCACACACAATGAAAAAGATCCTAGAGCACGGCTTTCCAAAGTCAGTCCTGTAGGGCTGAATTAATGCCAGAAGAAGCATATCGCCCTTTAGATCAATGTTATCTTAAAAACCTGGCATGTATCCGTCCCTCCACGACTGACTTTGGAGACCCCTGCCCTAGAGCATTGGGGCCATTTACCATTTGAAGTTTGCTTTCTCTGAGCAAAAAAAGTCTACTGAATGATGGTTTTAACCATAACAGTCACTCAGCAAACTTCACTGTTCTGTTGTTGCAGACTGCAGTAGCTTACTTCTCAGCAGAGAGATCACCACCAAGCAGGTGAGGACTTCTAAATATAGTGGACAGTGCTTGCCAGAGGGATGGAAATTATCACAAATTTGGGACCCCTGGTAGAGACTAACCAATGTTTAAATAAGGCGCTGAGTTCGCTGTTTAGGAGTGGGATGAGAAAATGTTAATTTCAATAAATATGCAGACTTCTGGCACTGTGATAATTGTGTCAGTGGTGAAGCAGCTAGCCTCAGGTGTCTGACCTGTAGATTTAGCAATATCAGTTATGAATAGCTGACAAGCATGTCTGATAACAAGGGGAACATTGTCAATAGTCTGGTTGAAGAGTCTTGTTGATTAGCTTCTCGTTAACTGAAGGAAAGTTATATATTCATGCCTAAGCTGGAGTGGGAAGGTGTTCGATAATGATGACAATAGGATAATTTGGGAATATGTATAGGGAGACTAAAAAGGGTTTTAGTATAAAACGTTTTGGTGTCTTGCTAGGAGTTAATCAAGAGAGAGAATGTAGCACCTCTGTTTCAGATAAGACCACATGGAATCATCCAGTCATGGATGGCAGTTAGAGAGGAGGGACTGTGGTGAGCAGGCTGGGAAAGAAAAAACTATTTGGATATCGTCAAACAACATGAGAAGTTAAAAGAGGAGAAAGTATAGAAATAAGAAAAGGATGTTTCTTCGACTAAGTCCTAGTATTGTAAATTTGGAACTCAGATCAGATTAGATAGCTTGGTATCCTAAATGACATAAAAGGAGTGTAGACTGAGCTTGGTAAAGAGCTATTTGTTATCCGAGAAATGACTCTCAGCTCACTGAGTGTGACTATCCACCTATGCATGAGATTTGCACCAAACATGTACCACTCGCACCTTCTATGAGAGACAGTACATCAAGGACCGTATTATGGAAAGTACCCCGGGGGCACAATGGGCATGTGCACTTGCCTTGGACGTCCCAAGGGCACTTTGGTATGACAGGAAGGGCCGCACACACTTGTGCGGCGCCTTTGATAACGCAGATAGCATTAGCGCACATATAGTCCTGGTGTGATCATCAGAGGGTGTTCTCTCATTTGCATGGGGGCATGGCCCCACGCAAATGAGGCAGGCCCTTTCTCAACACCTACTAGACACCCCCTTGCAGATCGTTGTAACCACTCACTGCACCAGCCTGCAAGGGGATCTCTTACCCCTCTTAAAAGTGCAGATGGGCTGCTGTCTGCCCAGTGAAACACAGAATAGCTGCTTCAAAGCTCTATTTCACTTGAATGCGCTACCCCACGACAGCACCAGTTCACCGTTTTCCTGGAGGCAGCATTTTCAATGTAATACGGTGCACTCTCCTTGTTTGTGATGGGCGCACCTTTGTCAAGGTGCGCCCAGCAATACCAATGAAAATGCACCGCATTTTATATTACTGGCCCAGATTAATAAAACCGGGTGGCTTTAAATTACTGAGACCTTATTCAAAGACATGAAACTCACAACCACTCAGTGATTTTGTGCTCTATGACTAAAAACGTGCACTTGATGAGTGAAACTGTGCTCCAAGGCATGCGAAAGTCATGAGAGAAGGACCCTATGAGAGAAACTGGTCGACAAGCTATTTAGATCTCACCAAATATGTGAGGCTGTGCTCCACGAACTGAAACTTTCAAACAACGAGTAAGAAATAAAATGGGCACCAAAAGATGTGACTCACTATGAGTGACAGAGTTTGAAAACCTAAGATTCACACCATGTTGTTTGAGGTTTTGACATTCAATGGACATCTTCAATCTCCTCCTCTTCTCTGTCTCTGGTACAGCCATTCATCCTGTGTAATTTACTCTTTACGTGAAGTTTTGATCTCTGCTTCTGTGCCATCCTTGGGAACTCCTATCCAGTTAATGCAGCTTCCCGAGTTAGACTTCTGCCTCCGTTGGTAGTACTCTGACTCAATTCCACATAAAGTATAGCATAATAGAATAACTCAAAAGGAAATTGATAAAATGATGTCTTCAACTGTATGTGTCTCTGAATAAAAAAATATGCAGACCCCAAAATCCACAAATTCATTAGCCAAAGACAAGACTACAAATCTAAATGGACAATGGCAATTGATTCATTAATAGATCATGATAGCTTAGCTCTTAACCATATGTTTATGTTATGTACCTCCTGCAATCTAAAAAATGCTTTTCCACAACCACACAGTTTGGTAAATTGGGGAAGCCAGCACTCAAAACAGGTCTGTTATGGAGGTTTGGTCATGAGAACCATGAAGAAGACACTTCCCTCTGTGCTCTGTATTGTTATGGGTTCTGCTGGTAGCTTTACCCATTCAGCTGCGATCCACAGGCCTCTGTATTGCTTCTCTCATGGGTTACACCTAGATGATTAAGAACTGAGTCTGAAGGAGCAGCTAGAAGTTTTATGAAAATAGGACAGAGATGCAACCTCTGCTTCAGATGCAATGGTGATTTGAGGTGGTGATGGATTCAGTAGCTCTTTGAGCAGCACTGGTGGAAGTGTGAGACAGTCAGTGCACACTTCTGAGGAGTGGAGTTGGACAGACCACCCTGTGTGGCAGAGCAATGGATAACGAGTCTAGGTGTTGATACCACCACACTCTACCTTTTAGTTTTCTGAGGATCAGCAACACTGCTCACCGGTGAGGCACCCAGACCCCAGGCTCTGGGCGTTTAATGTCTTCCATTGAGTTCTAGTAGCATACAATCGTTTCACCTTTTGTATGAGTTCGGAAATGTCTTCTTATAAGTCCACTGCCCCAACAAAACAACTCCATGGTTAACATCACATCTGTGGGTATGCTATTGTAGATTCTACAGCTCTGAAAACCTACTCAGCAGTAACTGTAAAATGCTTTGCTAACTCTTGAGGCATTACCCTGGAGCTTTTGATTAAATTTGAAGTGGGATGGTCCTTGATTTCACTCTCACTTTCTCGTAATCCAATCATGGATACTTGTTGTTGCCATCTTCAGATTTTACAGAAAGCAACATTTCACCCATTTGCCATTCTCCGCACTTTCCATCACCTCGCTAAGACAGTGTATGTAGAGAAAAAAAAGCAAAATGTTACCCTCTATTGTACTACTTTATATATATATGAAGAAACAACAGAGTTAAAACCAAAGGAAATGATGGACGGAGTGTTCAACATTGCAAGCACTCACCCCCAGTCAACTGATCTGGGTTTAATCCATCACCATTCTTTAGCCCACTCTGCCACCCCAGTTCAGACATGGCCATATGCAAATCAGTCTGACCCTGTGCCTCATGGGAACAGTCCAGCCCGAACTGCCAAGCCATGTCTTCCCTAGACCGGAAACAAGCTACCTAGGACCGGTTTCTGGCAATTCAGCCGTCTTCAGCCAGGCTTGCTTGAATCCAGTGGCAAAGTGAGCAAGGGACTCACGTCTGAGCATACCCTGCCAACTTATGGCGAACAAAGCAAAAACCAAAGGAAATGATGGACGGAGTGTTGAACATTGCAAGCACTCACCCCCAGTCAACTGATATGGGTTTAATCCATCACCGTTCTTTAGCCCACTCTGCCACCCCAGTTCAGACATGGCCATATGCAAATCAGTCTGACCCTGTGCCTCATGGGAACAGCCCAGCCCAAACTGCCAAGCCATGTCTTCCCTGGACCGTAAACAAGCTACCTAGGACCGGTTTCTGGCATTTCAGCCGTCTTCAGCCAGGCTTGCTTGAATCCAGTGGCAAAGTGAGCAAGGGACTCACGTCTGAGCATACCCTGCCAACTTATGGCGAACAAAGCAAAAACCAAAGGAAATGATGTACGGAGTGTTGAACATTGCAAGCACTCACCCCCAGTCAACTGATCTGGGTTTAATCCATCACCGTTCTTTAGCCCACTCTGCCACCCCAGTTCAGACATGGCCATATGCAAATCAGTCTGACCCTGTGCCTCATGGGAACAGTCCAGCCCGAACTGCCAAGCCATGTCTTCCCTAGACCGGAAACAAGCTACCTAGGACCGGTTTCTGGCAATTCAGCCGTCTTCAGCCAGGCTTGCTTGAATCCAGTGGCAAAGTGAGCAAGGGACTCACGTCTGAGCATACCCTGCCAGCTTATGGCGAACAAAGCAAAAACCAAAGGAAATGATGGACGGAGTGTTGAACATTGCAAGCACTCACCCCCAGTCAACTGATCTGGGTTTAATCCATCACCGTTCTTTAGCCCACTCTGCCACCCCAGTTCAGACATGGCCATCTGCAAATCAGTCTGACCCTGTGCCTCATGGGAACAGTCCAGCACGAACTGCCAAGCCATGTCTTCCCTGGACCGGAAACAAGCTAGCTAGGACCGGTTTCTGGCCTTTCAGCCGTCTTCAGCCAGGCTTGCTTGAATCCAGTGGCAAAGTGAGCAGGGGACTCACGTCTGAGCATACCCTGCCAACTTATGGCGAACAAAGCAAAAACCAAAGGAAATGATGGACGGAGTGTTGAACATTGCAAGCACTCACCCCCAGTCAACTGATCTGGGTTTAATCCACCACCGTTCTTTAGCCCACTCTGCCACCCCAGTTCAGACATGGCCATATGCAAATCAGTCTGACCCTGTGCCTCATGGGAACAGCCCAGCCCGAACTGCCAAGCCATGTCTTCCCTGGACCGGAAACAAGCTACCTAGGACCGGTTTCTGGCATTTCAGCCGTCTTCAGCCAGGCTTGCTTGAATCCAGTGGCAAAGTGAGCAAGGGACTCACGTCTGAGCATACCCTGCCAACTTATGGCGAACAAAGCAAAAACCAAAAGAAATGATGGACGGAGTGTTGAACATTGCAAGCACTCACCCCCAGTCAACTGATCTGGGTTTAATCCATCACCGTTCTTTAGCCCACTCTGCCACCCCAGTTCAGACATGGCCATATGCAAATCAGTCTGACCCTGTGCCTCATGGGAACAGCCCAGCCCGAACTGCCAAGCCATGTCTTCCCTGGACCGGAAACAAGCTACCTAGGACCGGTTTCTGGCATTTCAGCCGTCTTCAGCCAGGCTTGCTTGAATCCAGTGGCAAAGTGAGTAAGGGACTCACGTCTGAGCATACCCTGCCAACTTATGGCGAACAAAGCAAAAACCAAAGGAAATGATGGACGGAGTGTTGAACATTGCAAGCACTCACCCCCAGTCAACTGATCTGGGTTAAATCCATCACCGTTCTTTAGCCCACTCTGCCACCCCAGTTCAGACATGGCCATATGCAAATCAGTCTGACCCTGTGCCTCATGGGAACAGTCCAGCCCGAACTGCCAAGCCATGTCTTCCCTGGACCGGAAACAAGCTAGCTAGGACCGGTTTCTGGCCTTTCAGCCGTCTTCAGCCAGGCTTGCTTGAATCCAGTGGCAAAGTGAGCAGGGGACTCACGTCTGAGCATACCCTGCCAACTTATGGCGAACAAAGCAAAAACCAAAGGAAATGATGGACGGAGTGTTGAACATTGCAAGCACTCACCCCCAGTCAACTGATCTGGGTTTAATCCATCACCGTTCTTTAGCCCACTCTGCCACCCCAGTTCAGACATGGCCATATGCAAATCAGTCTGACCCTGTGCCTCATGGGAACAGTCCAGCCCGAATTGCCAAGCCATGTCTTCCCTGGACCGGAAACAAGCTACCTAGGACCGGTTTCTGGCATTTCAGCCGTCTTCAGCCAGGCTTGCTTGAATCCAGGGGCAAAGTGAGCAAGGGACTCACGTCTGAGCATACCCTGCCAACTTATGGTGAACAAAGCAAAAACCAAAGGAAATGATGGACGGAGTGTTGAACATTGCAAGCACTCACCCCCAGTCAACTGATCTGGGTTTAATCCATCACCGTTCTTTAGCCCACTCTGCCACCCCAGTTCAGATATAGCCATATGCAAACATCAGAGTTCTCACTGCCGTATTTCCCAAGTTGGAAACAAAGATAGGGACACGGACTCCAAAATAGATGCGTGATTTCCTTTTCTTTATTTAAGTAAACAGACGCTTTGGCATGTCGGCATGACGCGTTTCACCCAACAGGTGGGCTTAATCACATAACGAGACTCTCGTCTCCCACAGTTTACATAGCACTTTTGCAAATACCACTCATTGCGTCATGTGATGCAGTGAAAACAGAAGGAATACTGATTGATGGGTGACTCCTCTAAAGTCGTTATGGTAATATATACTATTTGAATCAAATGGCTGTGTAAATAAATATATAATTTTGGATAAATCCCACAATGATTATATAAATTATATAAATAATATAAATTACAAAGTGCAATGTGGAATGTGCAAATATATGGCCATTAAATGGTTGACATTTTTAGGTACAAGTACAAGTTGGACAGACCTCCCTGTGTGGCAGAGCAATGGATAAAGAGTCTAGGTGTTGATACCACCACACTCTACCTTTTAGTTTTCTGAGGATCTGCGACACTGCTCACCAGTGAGGCACCCAGTCCCCAGGCTCTGGGCGTTTAATGTCTTCCATTGAGTTCTAGTAGCATTCAAAGCGTTTCACCCTTTGTATGAGTTCGGAAACGTCTTCTTATGAGTCCACTGCCCCAACAAAACAACTCCATGGTTAGCATTACATCCGTGGGTATCACCTACTCAGCAGTAACTGTAAAATAATTTACTAATTCTTGATGCGCAAAAGTATAGCAGTTGCACACCGCTGTTTGTCTATTTTTCCTTATTCCTCAATTTAATCCTGTTTGCGTGCAGATTGGGAACGTGCCTCGCCTCATTGCACGTGTATAAACTGAAGCAACAATTACAGCAACTCTGTGCTGCAAGACCAATCGCACAGCTTATATACCCATTTATTCTTCCATCGACCTTGAGATATACATATATAAAACAAATGTAATTTTCAGAAAACACACATTCACTGGATGATGTCATCAGTGATGTCATTTGAGATGTCATCAGTGATGTCATGAGTGATATCACTGACCATGTCATGAGTGATGTAATATGTGACGTCATCAGCAGTGCATTGCGGGCGCGCAAGTTATAGTTAGCTGAACTAACTATAACGGGGGAATTTCTAGGGTCCAGCTAACTATAATGCCCCTGAAACCTATGGTTTTTTCAGTGAATTTCTAAGGTTTTTTAAATGCCAATTCCTAACTATAACGCCCCTGAAACCTTTGGTTTTTTCAGTGAATTTCAAAGGTTTTTTAAATGCCAATTCCTAACTATAACGTGCATGAAAGCTATGGTTTTTTCAGTGAATTTCAAAGTTTTTTTTAAATGCGATTTCCTATCTATAACTTATCTCTAAAGCTATCATGTTTAATGATTTTCATTGGATTTCTATATTTTTCAATTTCAGTGTGTAAATTTCATTAATTATGTTTTATTTAAATTCTTTTTTAACACTATTTTTTTAACCAATTTTTTCATTTAAATATTTTAGGAAATGCTCACCCAACGCGAGAGAATCCGTGCACCCAACGCGATAGGATGCACGCACCCTGCGCGCATTTCGCCGTTTAAAAAAAAAAAAAAGTGGGACCCCCTAAGCAGATCTAGAGGGTCAGAGTATTTCCACTCTGCCCCCTTTATATGTTTTACACACTTATTCCCCTTGCTTCTTCAGCCTCGCTTCTACCGAGACAGAAAATGGCTGCCAACAGTTCCTGGTTTTGAATGTAGACAGACACTCGACAGCCAATTAGCATTCAGCACATGATCGTCAGGGTGTGCGCTCGGTTCGGGGAGGGTGCGCTTACGGTGCGGGTAGGGTGCGCGGATCCTCCCCGGCCATAGATATCACTAACTGTTTTACCCTAATTTTCTCAGGAACTACTGAACAGATTCACACCATTTATGCAAAAGTCACGAGTCTGAACTGAGGACTAACTCTTTGCCAAATTTGGTGTAATTCCGTTCAGCAGTTCGGGCTGTAGCTGCGACAACAGATCCTACGGGAAATTGCATGGGGAAAACGTGTTTTGGGACCCCCTTTTTACTCGGCTCCCGCTTGACGAATCACCACGAAACTTTCAGGGTAGGAGCGGAGCGGAGCTGGCCAAAAGTTTGTAAAATTTCGCGAAGAGCCGTCAATCGGCGCCAGACTTATTGGGAATAGAATGTTGCGGATTTCCTATGGAAAATAGGTCCTAACTATAACTATCTACTGGAGACCGCCAGTAGATTATATATATTTATATATATATATATATATATATATATATATATATATATATATTCACTTAAAAACCATAGGTTTCAGGTATGTAATAGTTAGGTATTAGCATTTAAAAAACCTTAGAAATTCACTGAAAAAAACATAGATTTCAGGTGCATTATAGTTAGCTGGACATTTCCCTCGTACAAAACCATTGAAATTCCCCCGTTTATAGTTAGTTCAGCTAACTATAACTCGCGCCCACGCAATGCACTGCTGATGACGTCACATATTACATCACTCATGACATGGTCAGTGACATCACTCATGACATCACTGATGACATCTCAAATGACATCACTGATGACGTCATCCAGTGACTGTGTGTTTCTGTAAAGTTTAATTTTGTTTTATTTATATGCCAAGCTGTGTTGGGGAATGAGTGGGTGTATAAGTGTCTGTATGGAGGATTTAGTAGGTGCGTTACTGACTGTATAAGTGAGTGATTAAACGTATCTTACTGAATGCATGGGTGAATGTCTGTATGCGTCTGTCTGTTGGTGTGTAAGCGGCTGCATGGGTTTGTGAATAGCTATATGAGTGTCTATATGAGTTATTTTTGGGTTGTCTGAGTATCTGTATGGGTGCCTGAGTGTTTGTGTGGGTTAGATGTGTGTGACTCTGTGCATAGATGTGTGAGTGGGTGATTCACTGGGTGCATGGTTTCAAGACATTTTCTGTAATGTACTGTATGGGTGGGTGAATATGTTTATGGTTATGTTAGTGAGTGAATATATATTTCATTAGTACATGTGTGTTTTAGTACATATGTGAACGGCAGTATATATGTATGTTGGAGTACAGAAATGACTATAAGTGAGAGTGTGTGATCATGTGAGTGGCTGTATGGATGAGTGTGTGGTTGTATCATTGATTCTATAAGAGCATAAGAATGTGGTAGTATTTGTATGAGTAATTGATCTAGTGTGTGTATAACTGTATAGGTGAGTAAATGGCAGTGTGATTAATTATTTGCATGACTGAGTACGTGTGTGAGTACCTCTATGGATGAGTAGTGGTGTGTGAGTGTCTATATAGGTGTTTGAGTACATATGATAGTCCTGTACTGAGTGACCATAAGTATGAGTGACTGTACGTGTGAGTGTGTGGATGGGTGTGTAGACCTAAGACTCTGTTATGGGGTATGTACTTATTGGTATTGGAGTATCTATGGTTTTCAGAGTGGCAGCATGTAATTTAGAGTGGGTGTATCAAAGGTTATATTAGAATGTGAGAAGATGCATCAAATGATCACATGGATGGCGTCATCAGTGATGTCATCAGTGATGTCATTTGAGATGTCATCAGTGATGTCACTGACCATGTCATGAGTGATATAATATGTGACGTCATCAGCAGTGCATTGCGGGGGCGCGAGTTATAGTTAGTTGAACTAACTATAACGGGGGAATTTCAATGGTTTTGTATGAGGGAAATGTCCAGCTAACTATAACGCACCTGAAACCTATAGTTTTTTCAGTGAATTTCTAAGGTTTTTTAAATGCTAATTCCTAACTGTAACATACCTGAAACCTATGGTTTTTTAAGTGAATTTCTAAGGTTTTTTAAATGCTAATTCCTAACTATGACATACCTGAAACCTATGCTTTTTAAGTCAATTTCAAAGGTGTCTGAATGGATGATTTAGTAGGTATGTGACTGACTCTATAAGTGAGTCATTAAACATATCTTACTGAATGCATCGGTTAGTGACTAAACTGTGTGAATGTCTATCCGTCTGTCTGTTGGTGTGTAAGCGGCTACATGGGTTTGAAAATAGCTACATGAGTGTATATATGGGTTATTGATTGGTTGTCTGAGTATCTGTATGGGTAGCTGAGTGTTTGTGTGGGTGGGGTGTGTGTGACTGTGCATAGATGTGTGAGTGGGTGATTCACTCGGTGCATGGTTTCAAGAGTGCATCTGTGATGGACTGTATGGGTGGGTGAGTGTGTGTATGGGTGTGTTAGTGAGTGAATGTATATCTCAGTGGTACATGTGTGAGTAACTACATATGTGAAAGGCAGTATATATGTGTGTTGGAGTATATAAATGGCTATAAGTGAGTGTGTGATTGTGAGAGTGGCTGTATGGATAAGTGTGTGTTTGTATGAGTGATTGTATAAGAGTGTAAGAATGTGCTAGTATTTGTATGAGTGATTGAGCTGGTGTGTGCATACCTGTATAGGTGAGTAAATGGCAGTGTGATTAATTATTTGCATGACTGACTAGGTGTGTGAGTACCTCTATGGATGAGTGGCGGTGTGTGTGTGTCTATATAGGTGTATGAGTGCATATGATAGTCATGTACTGAGTGACCATAAGTATGAGTGACTGTACGGGTGAGTGAGTGGAAGTATGTGTAAACCTAAGAATCAGTGAGTGTGTATGTAGTTATTGGTTTTGGAGTGTCTGTGGTTTTGAGAATGGCAATCTGTAATTTAGAGTGGGTGTATCAAAGGTTATATTAAGGTGTGAGAAGGTGCATCAAATTATCACATGGATGATGTCATCAGTGATGTAATCAGTGATGTCATTTGAGATGTCATGAGTGATGTCATGAGTGATGTCACTGACCATGTCATGAGTGTTGTAATATGTGACGTCATCAGCAGTGCATTGCCTGGGTGAGAGTTATAGTTAGCTGAACTAACGGGGGAATTTCTCTGGTTTTGTTCGAGTGAAATGTCCAACTAACTATAACTTTCCCTAAAACCTATGGTTTTTTCAGTGAATTTCTAAGGTTTTTTAAATGCTAATTTCTAACTATAACGTGCCTGAAACCTATGGTTTTTTCAGTTAATTTCAAAGGTTTTTTAAATGCTAATTTCTAACTATAACGTACCTGAAACCTATGGTTTTGTCAGTGAATTTCAAAGGTTTTTCAAATGATAGTTTCTAACTATGCCTACAGAGGTAGGACATGTGAAGAAAGAAGAAAACATGTACAGAAAGAAGCAAAGGAAAGGCAGAAAGAAGCAACAGAAGTCCACAAAGACGACGGAAAGTGCAGGAAAAAGCAAGACGTGCAGAAAGAACCAACAGAGGAGCAGAAAGAGGCCTTGTTGCAAAATCATCCTGTGCCCGCAACTTTTTCAGACGGTGGTAACTGACTCTGACTAACCAGGCCTAGAGCTAGTGCTATGCTAAAAGATACTTAGAATACAGTGAAAACACCTACATACACTAGGGAACACCATGCGTTGGGGTACCCCTGTGATTAGCATGAGCACCTCTGTAAGGCCCTAGTACATAATAGGGCAGGAGGATTAAAACTACCTGGTGAAGGGAGGGGGGACCTGAGGTGACATGTGTGCAAACACACCCTGTGTCCGTTTTAAGTTGGGAGATTAAATCCCCTTGATTCCTGATGGTCCCTGGGGTCCAACTAGCCAACCAGGTACCTCCAGTAAGTGCCACAGAGCTGCGTTGCAGAGAGGTGTAAAAAGAGGCATGGCCTAGCCAACCTCTCTGCAAAGCAGTGCAGTGGTGCTTACTGGAGGTATCTGGTGGGGTTGTTGGCCCCCAGTGACCCTCAGGATTGTAGAGGAATTAATTCCCCAACTTTAAACGCACCACAGGGTGTGTTAGCTCACATGTCTCCTCAGGCCCAGCCCACCCCCTTCACCACTGTGCAAGCGCGCCCCGTGGCGCGTTTTAAGTTGAGGGATAAAGTCCCCTTCTATCCTGAGGGCCCCTGGGGGCCAACTAGCCTATCAGGTACCTCCAGTATGCGCCACAGAACTGCGTTGCAGAGAAGTATAAAAAGGGGCGTGGCCTGGGCCACCTCTCTGCAACGCAGGGCAGTGGCACTTACTGGAAGCACCTGGTGGACTAGTTGGCCCCCAGGGGCCCTCAAGATTGAAAGGGAATTAATTCTCCAACTTTAAATGCACCACAGGGCGTGTTTGCACACATGTCCCCTCAGGCCCCGCCCCCTCTCTTCACCACTGTGCAAACGTGCCCCGTGGCGCATTTTAAATTGGGAGATTAAGTCCCCTTGAATCCTGAGGGTCCACAGGGACCCCCACTATTGAAGGGGAATTATTTCCCCAACTTAAAACGTGCCACAGGGCGCATTTGCAGAGTGTTGCTGGGAGGGGGTGGGGCCTCTGGCACGTTTTCGGCTTTTTATTTTTTTTAAGAAGGGTGTCTATATGGCCCCCCTTCCTTTTCTATTTTATGGGCCCTGGGGACCCCATCCCCAGGGCTTGACCCCTCTTTTAAAAAAAAATGGAAGGGGGCCGTGTGGCCCCCCTCCCGAGGCCATATTCGGCCCCGGGGACCCCATCCTCCGGGGCATGGGCAGTGTTTTTTTTAATGTAATATATTTGGAGGGGGCTGCGTGGCCCCCCTCCTCAGGCAATTTATGGTCCTGGGGACTCCGGGGCCGGCCACTGTGTGTTTTTTTTATTATCATGGGGGAGGGAGGCCAAGTGGCCCCCCTCCCAGGCCAATCCTTGCCTTGGGGACCCCATCCCCCGGTGCCTGGCCACCCTTTTTGTTTTTTTGGGGGAGAGGAGCCACGTGGCCTTAGTCCCAGGCCAGTTCTGGCTCCGGGGACTCCATCCCCCCCGGGCCGACCCTATCCATTAGGGACCGTGGGGGGGGGTCACCAATCCTCCCACGGTCCCGCCGGCTCCCCACGTCCTGCGGGAGCCGGCATTGCTTTTCCACAAGGGGAGCTGCTGACAGGCAGCTCCTCTTATAGAAAAGCAATTCTGCTTTGCTTCATTGAAGCGAGAGCAGGTTTCCCTGCTCTCGCTTCAATGAAGCAAAGCAGTTTGCAATGACAGGGTGGGAGCCGCGAGGCTCCTGCCCTGTCATTGCAAACAGCAGTGTCCCAGGGGTGGGCACCATGGGACACTGCAGGAGCTGGCCCTGGCGGGTGACGGTCCCCAGACTCCAGGAGGGCCCCCCTCAAGATTGGAGGTGGTGGCCCCCGGGGCTCGGGGGTCCGTAACAGACCCCCAAATTTGCATAGTTAGTGCCCCGGGGAGGTGGCAGTCCCTGGGGCGTGTGGGGGAGGCTCAAGCCCTCCACACAGGTAGTTTCTTTAAAAAAAAAAACAAGCCGGGGGTGGTGGTCCCCGGGGCTGCGTGGGGGCCATGTGTCCCGTCAAATATTTTGTAAAAGCCCCGGGGGTGGCGGTCCCCACGTCTTGGGGAGCCTTGGAGGCCCCCTCCCATTTAAAACACAAGTCCTGGGGGTGGTGGTCCCCTGGCCAGGAGCCCCCACAAATATTTATGAAAAGCCCCGGGGGTGGCGGTCCCCGGGGCTTGGGGGGCCGTTCGGGCCCCACATTACAATATAAACATTGCCCCCGGGACTTGGCCCACCCGGGGGCTAAATAATAACGAAGCGCGGCAGCCCGTGCTTCGTTTTTTTTTCCTTCGCGGCAGGATCCGCGGATCCTCCGCGCATCTCGCTGCTTTTTAAAAAAAAAAATGCTTTTTTTGGCCTTAGGGGTCCTTGTGGGACCCCCTGAGCAGGCCTAGGGGGTCAGGGTATTTCTACCCTGCCCCCTGTTCAAGTTTTGCGCGTTTGTTTACTGTTTTCTTGTACCTAAGTTCTACTGAGGCACAAGATGGCTGCCAACACTTCCTGGTTTGAAGTATTGACAGCCAATTAGCACGACGCTCATGGTCTGGAGGGTCCGCGGATCCACCGCAGCCATAGATATCGAAGCATTTATTTTTTGATTTTCTTGGCAACTACTGAACGGATTTACACCATTTAACAAAAAAGGTCTCTTTCTGTACCAAGGGCTACCTTTTTGCCAAATTTGGAGTAATTCCGTTCAGCAGTTTCAGCTGTAACCGTGTCTAAAGTTTCCTCTGGGAAATTGATTTTTTGACCTCTATTTTTTAAATTTCTCAGGAACTACTGAACGGATTTACATCATTTAAAAAAAAGGTCTCTTTCTGAACCAAGGGCTACCTTTTTGCCAAATTTGGTGTAATTATGTTCAGCAGTTCGGGCTGTAGTCGTGTCTAAAGTTTACTATGGGAAATAACATGGAGAAAACATGTTTTGGGACCCCCCTTTTTTCTTGGCCCCCGCTTGCCAAATCACCCTGAAATATTCAGGATAGGAGCTGACCGGAGCGCCCCACAAGTTTTGAAAATTTCGCAAAGATTCATCAACCAGCGCCAAAGTTATTGGGAAAACAAAAAACGCTTTTCCTATGGAAACTAGGTGCTAACTATAACTACCTACTGGCGACCGCCAATAGGTAATATAGATATATATATCTATATATCTATATCTATATATCTGAAATTTTCAAAACTAATACGCCACACACTTCAGCTTCTTTGGTGAAAGTTGTGGGGTGATTCGTCAAGCGGGGCCGAGGAAAAGGGGGGTCCCAAAATGCTTTTTCTCCATGTTAATCCATGTTCAGCCATCTTCTGACTCAGTTGAACAGAGTCAGAAGAAAAATCGTGAAAAAATAAGAAAAGGGGACATGGTAAAAACACCCTGACCCTCAAGGCCTGTTCAGGGTGTCCCACTGAGATGCTCAGAGCCCAAAGAAGCATTTTAAAAATATATATTCAGTGGGATTCTTGGTGGATCCACGAATCGGACAGATAATTAAAAAAAACAAAGCGCAGGCTTCCGCGCTTCATTTCCTTTAGGACCCCAGGTGGGCAAGGTCCAATCAAAAATACTGATGTGGGGCCCCCGCAGCCCCGGGGACTGCCACCTCCCCGGGGCTATGTCTACAATAATGCATGGGTGTGATCCTGCACCCCCACAGCCCCGGGATTGCCACCGCCCTGGGGCTATGTTTAAAAATAATGTGTGGGGGCTGCAGCCCCCCACACAGCCCAGAGGACCACCACCTCCCCGTGTCTAGTTTCCAAATGGGAGGAGGGCTGCAAGGCCCCTCTCCTGGAGCCATAAATGGCCCTGGGGACCGCCACCCCCCAGGGCCGGCTCCAGCAATGTTCTGGGGTACCCACCCCCGGGACATTACAGTTTGTTGTGGGATGGCGGGAGCACTGCTCCTCCCATCCCGTAGCAAACAAGTGCTCTGCTTTGAACAAGCAAGAGCATTCTGGCTAATGCAAATTTGAAAGAAGTGGTCCAACTAGGGTCACCCGGGTCGCTCTCGATCTACTCCTGCCTTCCAGTAATGAAGAATCGATGATGCATTAGAGAATGCAAACAAGCTAGTTTATTCACAAGATACACTGCAGTGGAGTCCAGTCTGACCAGCTTCCTATGATGGCTGACGAGGGACTGACAAGCATAAAGTTACATTATGTAGGTTGCGGAGCCCACAAAGACCAAGATTAGATGGAAAAGTACTGGTAGCTGTGGTAATATAATAGGGGCACAGAACATAAGCTTCCATTCCGCAGCCTGGTACAAGCTACATACTATCCAATCTCGTCTGGCATATCCTCCCTTCTAGACAGGTGGGAGAAAGCCTCTATGTAACTGAAAAAGCATGCGTTAATGAGCAATTGTCAGCATTGGAGAAACTAAACATACCAAGGACCATTGCTCGTAAATGAGCAAGTAAAAGTTTCAATTAAAATAGAAAATGGCGTCTTCGAGAGCTAAAATGACGCACAGATGTCAAACTAACTAGCACAACAGCTATATTTACTAAGTAAGTCTACACACAATATGCAAATATAACTTATTAGCCATATAAATGCTAACGTAAATTTGATTAAGGTGCGGCTATAATGACAATGTTACATTTTAATTCTATCAAAGTGGAGCACTTTGCTTTTTACCCTTAGGGAGCTCCATCTTAGCAGGTCCCTGGTGATAAAAATCAATGCCGTATCCCGCACGAGGCGGGAGCCGGCCGGGACCAAGGGGGCCTTCAGGCTCCCCCTGCGGTCCCAAATGAGATCGCCATGCCCTGGGGGATGGGGTCCAAAGGCAGAAAATGGCCCAGAGAAGGTGGCCACATGGACCCCCTCCCCTTTATAAGTAAAATTAAAAAGAAAGGCCGAGCCCCAGGGGATGTGGTCTCTGGGGCCGAAATTGGCCTCAGGAGGGGGGGTGCTGCCCCACTCCCTTTTTAGTTTCATTAAAAAAAATTGATCAGGCCCTGGGGGATAGGGTCCCTGGGGCCCAATGGGGTCAAAGGAAGTAG
The DNA here is from genome assembly GCF_964204655.1 of Triturus cristatus. Classification (NCBI taxonomy): domain Eukaryota; kingdom Metazoa; phylum Chordata; class Amphibia; order Caudata; family Salamandridae; genus Triturus; species Triturus cristatus. Next base: position 391,899,129 of record NC_140584.1, read on the forward strand.
GGTCCACACAGCCCCACTTCTTAAAATGAAAAGAAAAACAAAGCCAACAACTAACCAAGGCCCTGCCGCCTGTCTCCACTACTCTGCAAACGGGTCTCCTGGCGTGCTCATGGTTGGGGGATGAAGTCCCCTTGCCTCTTGAGGGTGCCTAGGGGCCAACTATCCCACCTGTTTACTTCAGTATGCCCAACACACAGTGGGATGGCTGAGAGGTAGTCGGAGGCCACACCCCTTTTTCACCACTCTGCAAACATGCCTCTCGGGGCACTGCTGGTATGGCAACGAGGTCCCATTGCATCCTGAGGGACGCCTGGCACATAAGTGGTTGGGAGATGAAGTCCCTTTGGATGCAGAGAGTCCTTGGGGGCCAACAACCCCTCCTGTTACCTCCAGTAATTCCCACACAGGGGGATTGCTGAGAGGTCTTCAAAGCCCAAAACCCAGTTCTCCACCACTCTGCAAACACGCCTCCTGGCACATTGCTGTTTGGAGGATGAAGTCCCCTTGGATGCTGAGGGTGCTTGGGGGCCTATATGCCCTCCTGTTACCTCCAGTAAGTCCCAAAGTGCACAACTGCTGAGAAGACATTGGAGGCCACGGCCCCTTTCTCCACCATTCTGCAAACGTGCCTCCTCATGGACTGCTGGTTGGGGGTTGAAGTCCTTTTGGATCTTAGAGTGTCCATGGAGCCAACAAGCCCTCCTGCTACCTCCAGTTAGTCTAACACACCAGGATTTCTGAGAGCTGGTCAGAGGCCCGCCTCCTTTCTCCACCACTCTGCAAACATGACTACTAGTTAAAAAAACTATAGAAATGTCACTCATGACATGGTCAGTGACATCACTGATGACATCTCAAATATCATCATTGATGGCATCACTGATGACATCATCCACAGAATCACTCACATTGACACCCCATGCAACCTCTCGTATGCCAACTCCTACACAACCACTCACATGCCCATTCACAGACACATACTAGTACTCACACACCCACTCACTCTTCCATTGAGAGACTCACACACCCATTCACTCACTTGTACAGCCACTCACACAACCATTCACTCACCCATACAGCCACTCAGAAAACCAATCACTCACCGTGCAGCCATGCAAATAGCCTCACACTCACCCACACAGCTATTCACTATCTCACTATTTACCTACACAGTAACTAACACACACCACACACTCACTCATATGGCATCTCAAAACAGCCAATCACTCATACAAGTACTCACACACCTACACAACCACTTACATACACATTCACACATCCATACAAACACTCACACATCCACTCACTAACCCATACAGCCATTCACAGAGACACTTATTCTCCATTACAGCCACTCACACACCAACTCACGTAGCCAAATACCCTCTCAAACAGCCACCCACTCACCCATGCAGCCATTTACACACCGAGTCACTCACTCATATAGCCATTCAGACACCCACTCACTTACCCATACAGTCACTACGCACCCACTTACCCACCCATAGAGCAATTCACAACACCACTCACTCGCCCATAAAGCTACTGACACACCCACTCAATCACCAATACCTTTACTCAGACAGCATCCTACTCAGCCACACAGCTACTCACATACCCACTTATACACTCATACAGCTACTTACATACCATACACACAAGGATACGTACAGTCATACAGCCACTCTCATAATATGTTAGAAGTAGCATCACTCACTAGTAGTGCATCTATTATACTAATTTACCTTTTGTAGTAGGTTAGTATATCTGTTTAACACCCATAAACTCTTAAAAACACACTCACTTGACGATGTCATCAGTGATATCATTTAAGATGCCAATTGATGTCATTAGAGATGTCACTGACCATTTCATGAGTGATGTAATATGTGGGGTCATAAGAAGTGCGTTGTGGGGGTGTAAGTTATAGTTATGTCAGGTTAGTTATAGTTACCTCAGGTAACTGCTGAATTTCACTGGTTTTGTACGAGTGAAATCTGAGCCGAAATATATTGCCCCTGCAATTTTTGTTTTTATCATTGAGTACATATATATATATATATATATATATATATATATATATACACACACACACACATAGATATATACACATAGATATGTATACATACATATATACACATATAAATATATACACATACATACATTGAAATATATACATGTATATATATATTTATTTTGTTTGTGTATTTTTGTATGTATATATATAGACCGATAATCAGTGCCAAAGGAGGTTTGTTAGAAAAGATGTCAGAATATGTGGATTTCTACCTACAAGATCTAGTTATATCGTTGCCCTCCTATATAAGGGACACAAATGATTTTTTTAGAATGAAAAGTCAAATTGGAGATGGATACTAGAGAGCCCAAATGAATTAAACAATGGGGAAGGACTCCACAATTTTTTATGAATTACTTTTTACATCAATAGATCTAGGGATCCACATGTATCTAATACTGTAGGAGTTCTATAACATGATGAATGTGTTGTCATTTATTCCCTTATGTTTTTTGCAACAGATTTTAATCTTTAAGCACTATATTGACTTCTTTTCCACTAGCACTTTGTACTTTTCTGAATTTCAACAGAATAGTCTACATCAGCTTCTATTTAAAGAGGAGAGTACCTTATAGGAAATTTAAGACACAGTTTTTTTTATCAACAATTGGTTTAATACAAGTTGATACTGTTTGAATGTTGTACAGAATGGAACAATAATAGCTTCATAGGTTTTTTTTGCACAGTAAGTTGTTATCAGAACTTTTGCTATATTCCTTCATAGAATACTATATGAACTATGCAGTTTATCTATGTCCCAATGACTCAAATGATGGGTTTCATATAGGACATATGAAGCTGGATTTAAAAGGGTTCCTTTCATCATTTGTGCATAAATGATATAGCGTTATTTGCACACTGCGAAATTTTGCACAATCTGCCCATGGGGATTCCACTATAGTACACCACTAGTACTTAGTATTATTGTGAATCATACTATTTGTAGGGCTATATTTATGTTAATAATGTAAGGGTCAGACCAGGAACCTATCCCAGCATTTATGTACAATTTGCATTATGCTTCACATAACATGGCGGTATTTGCACTGAGCATATGTTTGCACTGTGTTTACAATATGTCAATTGTTTAGATAATGACAGATTGAATAATGGTTTTCACTATGCACTTTAGATTTATCCATTATCTTGCGCTATTTGCACACACTGCTATTTGCGCAGTGCCATGTTTTAATAACCAACTATTTCTGAGATATATGTGCACTCTTTGACTCCTTACTGTTTTAGATCAATTTATACCTATAATGAGTAGTTCTAATGTTCTTTTCTTTTAAATATAATATGTGTATTCTAACTTGATATTTATTTCGGGTTTACGCAATTCTGTACTCCAATCAAACCAATGTGTGCATATTTCGAAAGTCTGTTTACTGTGTTTTAAACTTGAATATATGTAGAGTCTGTTCACTATTTTTACTGTACAATGAGGCAGTCACATGGTGTATGATGTATAAAGACATTCACAGATTTCACTCTCGTCACGTGAACAAGCCCAGGAGGTGGGCGAAACGCATCATCTTGCAATGTACAGTGTAACACAATAAAGAAAAAGCAGCACTCAACTGGTGTCCGTGTTCTATTTTCAGCCAAAAGCTGTGGGAATTTGTAGAGGATATATATATATATATATATATATATATATATATATATATATATGTCTAGATTAGTGTGTGTGTGTATATATATATATATATATATATATATATATATATATATATATATATATATATATATATATATATAATTGCGGTTCTTTCCTCCAAGCACCAATTCAAAGAGAGAGAGAAATTGAGCATGACGAGTGCGCATACTGCAGATAACAGTACACAATCATACACATGTGAATTAACATTAGCATTATGGAAGCGCAATTGCGATAATATTATGTTAATGCACTTGAGACTGAATTGTATCTCCAAATATATCTGAAATGATTAATTTCTCATCATGTTGACCTTTGTGTACAATAACGGCAATAGAGAATCATGAACACATGCCGAATGTTAACAATTTTGAATTTGAAAACTTTATTGTTCATTTATTAACGATGCAAATATTCGACATGGCAGAATTATTTATTTATTTGTTTGCAATTGCATTATGAATATTTAAAACGTGGACACAAAAGTAGTACGAGTTAAATTATCTGCAGTATGCGCACTCGTCATGCTCAATTGTTGAAAATACGACTTGTTCGTTCTTTTTGCAAGCAACCGCACCAAGTCATGATAATGGTTTGTTTATTCATGTATTTTTCATTAGATTGTTGCTATGATTGCCATTCTAATTCCAATTATAGGTATAAGATTTCGGTTTGAAATTACGTTTCATGCTATGCTATACAACAATAGTAGTATTTCTTTTATGTTTATCAACCTCGAGCATGTATTTCTACGGCTGTTGGAACACAGGAAGTTACTTGACAAAGGCTAACGCCGAAACGCGTCGTCCTGGATTAAGCTAGCGCACAAATAAAGTTTGTTTGTGCCGTTTCCTGGTGTGCCGTCTCTTCTCTCTTTGAATTGGTGCTTGGAGGAAAGAACCGCAATTATTTTGAGTGGTTGCTGCTACCACTGACGGCGCCAGCGTCGCAGGCATGGGGATTGCTCCAGCAGTGAAACATGCAAACCATATATATATATATATATATATATTCACTGAAAAAACCATAGGTTTCACACACGTTATAGTTAGGAATTAGCATTTAAAAAACCTTGCAAATTCACTTAAAAAACCATAGGTTTCACACATGTTATACTTAGGTGGATATTTCCCCCATTATAGTTAATTCAGATAACTATAGCTCGCGCGCCCGCAATCCTCTGCTCATGACATCACATATTACATCACTCATGACATGGTCAGTGGCATCACTCTTGACATCACTGATGACATCATCCTTGTGATAGAGTGGCGGTCGCGCGAGTTATAGTTATCTGAGCTAACTATAATGGGGGAATTTCATTGGTTTTTTACGAGTGAAATATCCACCTAACTATAACATGTGTGAAACTTATGGTTTTTTCAGTGAATTTGTACGTTTTTTTAAATGCTAAGTTATGTATGTATTATTATTTTTTTATATATATTTATTTTACAATAAACTACGTATTAAATTTTTTTTTTTTTGTATGGTTTTTCACCGTGCGCGCACGGTGCGCGCACCCCCGCGATTTAAAAAAAAAAATGAAAATGTTTTTTCTGCCTTCGGGGTCCTTCAGGGATCCCCTGACAAAGGCTAAGGGGTCAGGAACTCTCTACCCTGCCCCCTTTTCACGTTCACCACCTTCCTTTTCCACTCTCGCACTGAAAACAAACAAAATGGCGGCCGACACTTCCTGATTTCGACCGATTTGAACGTTGAATGACATGTAACCACCAATCAGAATTACGCTCGTGCACGTTAGGGTGCGCGCACCGTGCGCGCACGGTGCGCGGCTATAGATATGTGTGTGCTTTTAACTGCAATTTTCTCCGGAACTACTGAACAGATTGACACCATATATGCAAAAGGCACATCCCTGACCTGAGGACTACCTCTCTGCCAAATTTCAAGTAATTCTGTTCAGCCGTTCGGGCTGTACCTTCGACTTAAGGTCCTATGGGAAAATGCATGGGGAAAACGCGTTTTGGGACCCCCCTTTTTTCTCGGCCCCCGCTTGACGAATCCCCCCGAGACTTTCAGGGTAGGAGCTGAGCGGAGTGCCCCATTAGTTTTGAAAATTTCGAGAAGATTCGTCAACCGGCGCCAAAGTTATTCAAAATACAATTTTGAGATTTCCTATGGAAACACGGTCCTAACTATAACTATCTACTGGCGACCGCCAGTAGATAATATATATATATATATATATATATATATATATATATATATATATATATATATATATATATATATATATATACTTTCCCTAAAACCTATGGTTTTTTCAGTGACTCTCTAAGGTTTTTTAAATGCTAATTTCTAACTATAATGTGCCTGAAACCTACGTTTTTTTCAGTGAATATATATATATATATATATATATATATATATATATATATATTCACTGAAAAAAACGTAGGTTTCAGGCACATTATAGTTAGAAATTAGCATTTAAAAAACCTTAGAGAGTCACTGAAAAAACCATAGGTTTTAGGGAAAGTTATAGTTAGTTGGACATTTCACTCGTACAAAACCATAGAAATTCCCCCGTTATAGTTAGTTCAGCTAACTATAACTCGCGCCCCCGCAATGCACTGCTGATGACATCACATATTACAAAACTCATGACATGGTCAGTGACATCACTCATGACATCTCAAATGACATCACTGATGACATCACTGATGACATCATCCATGTGATAAATTGATGCATCTTCTCACACCCTAATATAACCTTTGATACACCCACTTTAAATTACAGACTGCCATTCTCTAAACCATAGACACTCCAACACCAATAACTACATACCCACTCACTGATTCTTAGGTTTACACACACACATCCACTCACTCACCTGTAAGGTTTTTTAAAAGCTAATTTCTAACTATAACATGAATGAAGCCTATGGTTTTTTAAGTGAATTTCAAAGGTTTTTTAAATGCTAGTTTCTAACTCTGCCTACAGAGGTAGGACGTGTGAAGAAAAAAGAAAAAGAAAAAACGCACAGAAAGAAGCAAAAGAAATGCAGAAAGAACCAACAGAAGTCCACAAAGACGAAGAAATGTGCAGGAAGAAGTAAGACATGTGCAGAAAGAACCAACAGAGGAGCAGAAGAGCCCTTGTTGCAAAATCATCCTGTGCCCACAACTTTTTCAGACGGGAACTGGTGGTAACTGACTCTGACTAACCAGGCCTATAGCCAGTGCAATGCTAAAAGACACTTAGAATACAGTGAAACCTCCTACATGCACTAGGGAACACTATGCGTTGGGATACCCCTGTGATTAGCATTACGTCCTCTGTAAGGCCTTAGTACATAATAGGGCAGGGGATTAAAACTACCTCTAAATCAGAGGTGCAGAAAAATGCTACTTTAACTAGTAGTCGCAATTGCAGAGTGGTGGATAAAGGGTGCTGGGCGTCCAACCAAAGCTCATGGATTTCACTGCGTAGGACTTACAGGAGGTATCAGCAGGGATTCTTGGCCCCCAAACTCCCTCTGGACTAAATTGGACTTCATCCCCATCCCGTAGTCTGCCACGAGGCACATTTGTAGAGTGGTAGAGAAAAAGGGCCATGGCCTTCAAAGATGTCTTAGCAATCCCACTGTGTGGGACTTACTGGAGGTAACAAGAGCGGTAGTTGGCCCCCAAAGACATCCTTGGTGGCCAACTTCCCAAACTATTACCTCTAGTCAGTCCCACACAGCAGCACTGGTAAGTACTCGTACCAGGCCACGCCTACTTTGCCCACCCACCACTCTACAAACGCGCTCCCTGGCACTCTCCTGGATGGGGAATGAAGTCCCCTTCATTGCTGGGGTCCTTTAGGGGCCAACTAGCCTACCTTTTACCTCCACCAAGCCCCACTCAGTGGAATTGGTGAGAGGTAGACAAAGGCCATGCCCCCTTTCTCCACCACTCTGCAAACATGCCCCCTGGCACATTGCAAGTTGGGAGATTAAGTCCCCTTGAGTCCAAAGGGTCCCTGGGGTCCAACTAGCCCACTAGGTACCTCCAGTAAGCGCCACAGAGCTGCATTGCAGAGAGGTGTAAAAAGGGACATGGCCTGGACCACCTCTCTGCAACGCAGGCCTGTGGCACTTACTGGAGGCACTTGGTGAGCTAGTTGGCCCCCAGGGGCCCTCCGGATTGAAGGGGAATTAATTCCCTAACTTAAAACGCGCCACAGTGCGAGTTTGCACATATGTCACCTTAGACCTTGCCCCCTCCTTTCACCACTGGGCAAATGCGTCCCGTGGTGCTTTTTAAGTTGGGGGATTAAGTCTCCTTGAATCCAGAGGTTCCCTGGGGTCCAACGAGGCCACCAGGTAACTACAGTAAGTGCCACAGACCTGCATTGCAGAGAGGTGGTCCAGGCCATGCCCCTTTTTACACCTCTCTGCAGCGCAGCACTGTGGTGCTTACTGGAGGTACCTGGTGGGCTAGTTGGACCCCAGGGACCCTCAGGATTCAAGGGGACTTAATCCCCCAACTTAAAACACGCCACGGGGTGCGTTTGCACAGTGGTGAAGGGAGGAGACGAGGCCTGAGGTGACATGTGTGCAAACACGCCCTGTGGCATGTTTTACGTTGGGGAATTAGGTCCCCTTGAATCCTGAGGGTCCCTGGGGTCCAACTAGCCCACCAGGTACCTCCAGTAAGTGCCACAGAGCTGCGTTGCAGAGGGGTGTAAAAAGGGGCATGGCCTGGACCACCTCTCTGCAACGCAGCTCAGCCCCAATGCCCCCATGGTCACGCCGGCTCCTCGCGTCCTGTGGGAGCCAGCATTGCTTTTCCACATGCTTTTCCACATGGGGATCTGCTAACATGAAGCTCCCTGTGTGGAAAAGCAATCTGCTTTGCTTCATTGAAGCAAGAGCAGGTTTCCCTGCTCTCGCTTCAATGAAGCAAAGAAATTTGCAATGACAGGACGGGAGCCACGTGGCTCCTGCCCTGTCATTGCAAACAGCAGTGTCCCGGGGGTGAGCACCCACCGGGACACTGCAGGAGCCGGCCCTGGGGGGTGGCGGTCCCCAGGGCCATGGAGCATGCGGCCCCCCTCCCAACTAGAGCACAGCCTAGGGAGGTGGTGGTCCCCTGGGCTCGGGGATCCGTAACGGACCCCCATATTAGCATTTTAGTGCCCCGGGGAGGTGGCAGTCCCCGGGGTGTGTGGGGGGGCTCAAACCCCCCACACAGGTATAATTTTTTTAAATAGCATGCCCCTGGGATGGCAGTCCCCGGGGCTTGGGGGTGCCTTAGAGGCCCCCACGCATTTACAATTAGCCCCGGGGTGGCGGTCCCTGGGGCTGCGGGAGGCCATGTGCCCCCCGCAAATAATGAATGAAAGCCCCGGGGTGGCTGTCCCCTGGGCTGCAGGGGGGCTGCATGCCCCCCGCAACTAATTAACCAAGCCCCGGGGATGTGGCGGTCCCCGGGGCAGTGTGGGGGGATTGCTCCCCCACTTTATTTCACTGCCCCCGGGACCTGGCCCACCTGGGGGCTTCAATCCAACGAAGCGCTGGAGTACGCTCTTCATTTTTTTAATTTTCTCGGCCGGATTTGTGCACCCAGCATGATTGACCAATTTTATAATTTTTTTTAAATGCTTTTTTGGGCCCTGGGTGTCCTTGTGGGACACCCCTAAGAGACCTAGGGGGTCAGGGTGTTTCTACCCTGCCCCCTTTTCTTGTCTGCCAACACTTCCTGGTTTGGAGTGTTGACATCCAACAAGGAACTATATGCCAGGCCACCCTCCACTCACATTGTAATCCAACACAAAAAGACCTGGCAAAAAACGGCACTTTTAATCAATTATTACTGTACATACATCGGATCGCTCAAAGGATAGTATATATATCTATTTCCCTTGAATCAGCAATTCTTTTTCATGAACTCTGACATTATCCCCTGTGCCTTAAAAGTAAATATTTAGTGAATCCCACAAAGTAAAGAAGGAACCAGCCAAGAATAACGTCACTCCACCAGCAACCATCAATTTCAAGAGGTGAAATATAAAAAAATTATAATGTGCCGGAAAAAATGTGGAGAAATGAGAAAGTATCTAACGTGCGCACCACAAGAGGAGCTGCTGGCAGGTACTCACCAGTTTGCCCACGTACTTATCATCATCGATAACTTTCTCATGAAAAGAAAAACGTGTCCAGTGTATGAGAAGTGCAAATGGATTGGAAAAATAAGAAGAACCCCAAAAGAAAGGAGCGACACAAGTAGTCTCAAATAAAATTGAGTTTAACTCACGTATATACTTTCAACGTCTTTATTGCACTACGTGAATTATCCCAAGGTTAAAAACACAGCATGTTGTTAACCACATCAAGGATGGCCAACATGTTTCATTGCCTATTTCAAGAGTAACGGCAAATTCATCAGGGCGTCTGAGGTCAGCGTTCACCTCTCTGGACCTTTCTACTTAAAAGAGTGACTACACGAACAGAAAAAAGAGAAGGCTGGTAATTAATAAGAGACACCATCCATTCATGTCCAGTAATTCAAAATAAGTGGTCATATCAGCAAATGACGTCAAAAAGCTGAATTGAAATAGCAACCATCTGTCATAAGGTTACTAAACATATTTACCTAGTGAGAGCCATGGGCTCACATACCAGCTCTCACTTGGTTGCAGGGGATATATAATATTTACTTATCTCCCTGCTACAAGCACCTCCGTTGTTCACATCTTCATCTGTGGAGACAAACACATACACTCAAGAAAGGAAAGCGACACCCCACAATATCCTATAGTTATCGCCAATCCATCGTTCATACCCATCATCGTTATAAAAGAGAAGGTCTAAGTTCATAAATGAGCACATAGCAGAAAAAGAGTGTCCTCAACTAATTAGCGGTCCCTTCAGGTCGCCCCTGATGGTATCAAGGAGGAACCCTTCACTATCTATTCCGTTTGTTCCACAAGGTCCACAGAAGCCTTTCGCCTCTGTCTAGTGCACATTATCTGACCAGAACTACAACACACACAAATCCACACCGACAACCCGTCACACATACTCTCACCGTATCAGTTACGATATGGGCGATAACTCATCCCAGCTTCAACCAAGGCAATGCATGCAGTCTATTTGAAACACCACTGGCCATTCTACTTCCGGTTCACCATAATACTACATCCGGAACCACGAAGAATGTGTCTCGTTTCGTATAACCAATTCGGCGGCCATCTTAAGAATGTCATACTAATTACAAGAAATTGTCAGGCCTCTCGAGGACAAAGAGGCGATAATGGGGGCAACGTTAGGGCCTTTCTGCCGCCCAAGACTGAACAGATGGGCAAAGGACAATTCATGGACAGAATTAAATAGAAAGAGGAACTCCAAGATGGCGGCCGCGCTGGAAGCATAGCGGCAGTCTAGTCTTTCTCCCCACAGGTGTTCCGAGGTTAGGTGAGGCGCACGCTCCCAGAGGAATGCGCACTTCACTGAGGTAATTCAGAGAGAGAGCAGTTCGACATTAGAGTTCCTGAGTAAGATAGAGAGAGCACCTGAAGAGTTAGTTAGTAGTGTCAGAGGAACAAATAGTTTTCCAAGTCAGAACCCTTACACGATTCCGAGAGAATTACAGAAGAGAATTCCGAAGATTCACAGAGACAGAAAAGACAAAGAATTCACTCCTACCTTTGTGAGACTTTCCGAAGCATATCCGTGGTCCTCGAGCGTTTAGTCGGAGGTCTTTGGCGCCATCCTGCGACAGAACAAAGAAGACCGAAGCTAAGTACTTTTGATGGGCATGGGAGACAGAATGTAAAAGTATATAACAGAAGAGAATGCATAGACGACGTACCTGATATCCAAGTCTTCCGTAGACGCCCTGAGGAAATAAACTGACGTGTTTATATAGAGAGTAGAAATAAACAATATAATAAATATACTCACCTCAGTTCTCTAGAAACTAGGTAACTAGAAAGAAGGAAAAGCAAGGGATATACAAGTTTAGCGCAAGAACAGTATTGAGCAAAGAATTACACTTCAAGAAGAATACACGGAAGAAGAGGACAGTTAGAAATAATCCACTCTAGAAGTAAGCCCAAAATAATAAATTTCTAGTTAAAATAACATTTAATTAAAGAGAAAAAGATTATGAGAAAGAATTAATTGAAGGGTGTTTTGTAGGAAAAAGAGTTGGAAGGAAGTATCCAGAACCACAGAAAAAGAATGGAAAGAAAAAACACCACGCAACAAGACAGACATACAGGAGAGGGGCACAGAGCTTGAAACCCAGGGTAGGTGTTAACACGCAGAGAGAGAGAGAGAGAGTTTAGAGGCAGAAGAGAGCAAGAAAGTTATTGTGTCGTATTCTTGTTTAAGGTTCTCACTTACAAGAGCTGACCACAGCGCTAGAAGAAGCGGAGAAGAATAGTGAAGAACCGGTGTTTCAGGACCAGTCTCTTCTTGGTTTATTATTTTATCCACTCCCCCCTTCCCCCTGCAGGGTAGTGCAGAGTCCAGGTGAATATTACTGGAACTCTGGTTGCCTTGTAGATGGAGTTGGGAACCAGCATCTCTGTTCCTGTGCAAGTACTTCAGGTCAACGTTTCCTTGACCCTGACAGAGTGAAGTGCCCAAGTGGTATACTTGCACCCGGACAGAGATGGCAGAAGGAATAAACTTACAGACTTTGGGGGTAGTGTTAGAGACCATTCAAAAGGAGTTAGTGGCAGTAAGAGAGGAAAACCAAAACTTGAGGCAGGAGGTGATGAACTCGAGGAAAGAGACTGCTGAGTTAGTTCAACGAGTCAAGCAACCATTCGGCTCAGGGAGGGACGCGTCAGGTCCATCTACTGAAGACCCAAATAGAATAACTACACAAGTAATCCATTCATTGTCCCCAGTGATACCGTTGGCTCCTCCTGAGCGTTTTAGTGGGGACCCACAAAAGGCACAGCTATTCATCATGCAGTGCTCTTTGCATTTCATGTGTCGCCCGTCCATTTTCCCTGATGCGCAGTCTAGGGTGGCCTTTGTTTTATCGTACTTGAGCGGAGATGCAGCGTCCTGGTCAATGCCTCTGGTTTCCCGGGATGATCCTCTGTTACAAAACTATGAAAACTTCAAGCAAGAATTTCTTCGAATTTTCGACAGACGTAGAATATCTCAAGCAGTAGATAATGAATTATTGGACCTGAGACAGGGAAATCGAGATCTAGTAGCTTATCTGGCCCAATTCAATAAATCAGTCGTGGAAACAGACTGGCCAGAAAGTAAAAGAGCTGCAGTTTTCTATAGAGGCTTAAGAGACGAACTTAAAGATGTGTTGGCACAGATACCAAATAGACCTACAGGAATCTCAGAGTTAGTGGACCTGGTCTTGGAAATAGACTTTCGTCAAGGAGAGAGAAGAGGAGAAAAAAGGAAGGATTTCAGGCCAATAGCTCCAAGATTTGACCGGGTTCGGCCAGAAGGGAATAAGGCTGTGGAAGGACAAATGAATTCGGAACCCATGCAAATTGGAACGATAAGAGGTCCCTTAACCTAAGAAGAGAAAGACAAAAGAAGGGCAGGAAATCTATGTATGTATTGTGGGTCCAGTGGGCATTTTGTTAGGGGGTGTCCAAGAAAACCGAAGACCCCCTTTAAGCCGAAGGAAAACTCGCAGCACCACCTGTAGCGGGAGTTGGACCGGTGGATGCTAATCAGAAGTCAACTCCAAAAGAACATCAAGTGGCTAACACTCTGCAGTCGTCAGCCCCACATCTAATTTTATCCATGGTACTCAAGTTCCGGCAAGAAACGTTGACAGAAGTTTCTGTAATGATAGATTCCGGAGCCACCGGAAATTTTTGTGATATAAAATTTGCTGCCAAGGTGGGGTTACGAGCTATCTTGAAACCCAAAAGTGAACCGGTTCGGGCAGTAGATGGGACGAATCTCTCATCTGGACCAATTGTGAGTCATACCGAACAGGTACAATTGTTCTACTGTGATGGACATGAAGAACCCATTCAATTCAATCTAATTGACGCACCACAGTTTCAACTTATCTTGGGCCTTCCATGGCTCACGGAACATAATCCAACGATAAACTGGAGCACAAGAACCATAGTGATGGATTCAGAATATTGTCGAAAAAATTGTTTTGAAACAAGAGAAGGAACTAGAGAGTGTAATCCAGCTCAGGCCTTGTGCGCAGCGGAGATGACGGAGATGTCTGTCTGTGCGATAGACTCCCAGGAGATTCCGTCGGAATATGAAGATTTTGCCGATGTTTTTAATGAAACAGAAGCAGAACAATTGCCACCTCACCGGGTCTATGATTGTAAGATAGATTTGGAGCCAGGTTCTAATCTTCCCTGCAGCCGGGTATACGCTTTGACAGAAAAGGAACATCACCACTTGAAGGAATACTTGGATAAATATCTGGCGAATGGATTCATTCGTCCATCCCAGTCACCCGTATCTTCGCCTCTTTTCTTCGTGCCAAAGAAGCAGGAGGGAGATCTCAGAACCTGTATAGACTATCGCGCAATCAATAAGATCACCAAAAAGAACCGATACCCACTACCTCTAATTTCTGTTTTATTGGATCAGTTGAAGGGTGCGCAGATCTATACAAAACTAGATCTCAGAGGAGCCTATCATCTTGTGAGGATACGCGAGGGGGATGAATGTAAGACGGCCTTCAGGACTCGATTTGGGCCGTTTGAATATCAAGTTATGCCTTACGGTCTGTGCAACGCCCCGGCTGCCTTCCAGCATTTCATCAACGATGTTCTCAGTGAGTATATTGATCAATGTGCAATAGTGTACATCGACGATATTTTAATCTATTCGTCAGACACTAGTCAACACCAAGAACAAGTAAGAGGAGTGCTGCAGAAGCTTAGAGAAAACAAACTATTTGTAAAATTGGAGAAATGTGCATTCGGGGTTTCCCAAGTGGAATTTTTGGGTTTTGTTCTATCCCCGGCTGGAATGAAAATGGACGAGCAGAAGGTGAAGGCCGTGGTAGATTGGAAATCCCCGGAGTGTGTCAAGGAAGTCCAGAGTTTCATCGGGTTCGCGAACTTCTATCGAAGATTTATAAGCGAATTTTCACGAAAAATATTACCCCTGACGCGCCTACTGAGAAAAGGAGTGCGTTTTGAATGGACGGAAGAAACAGAAAGGGCCTTTCAACTCCTAAAAAAAGACTTCACTACCGCACCGATACTCCTACACGCTGACCCTACTGAACCTTTTTACGTGGAAACGGACGCCTCAGATCTGGCAGTTGGAGGGGTATTATCCCAACGGCATAAGGTAACAGGTCAATTACATCCAGTCGCCTACAGATCACGAAAACTAACATCTGCAGAGATAAATTACACCATAACTCAGAAAGAGTTACTGGCAATCAAGGATGCGTTTAAAGAGTGGTGACACTATCTCATGGGGGCTCAGCATCAAGTGACAGTCTTTACCGACCACAGAAATTTGAAGTTTTTGAAGTCTGCTCGAACTCTAACACCAAGACAACTCCGTTAGTCATTGTACTTCGCAGACTACGATTTCGTGATTACCTATAGGCCAGGAGCTCAGAATGGGAAAGCTGACGCTCTATCCAGATTGGGAACAAATGACCAGAAGAATCAAATCAAAGATCAAACTATAATCCCGGGGGAAAAAATTATTGGAGCTACGATATCTTCTGATTTAAAGGAGCAGATCCTCAAACAAATGAGCCCAGAGGAAATACAGGAATGGGTTGAGGAAGACAAAGGAAGAAAAATTCAGCAACAGTTGCCTTATTTTAAGGAAGCTCTGTACTTGCCAACCCCAGAGTTACGGAATCAGGTGATGACAGAATGTCACGACAATCTTTTGGCAGGACACAAAGGAGAAACAAAGACAGAAGAATTATTCAAGAGACATTATTGGTGGCCACATATGACCAGAGACATTGAGGAGTACGTTAGAACTTGTGAGATCTGCGCACAGGGAAAATCGGAACGACAGGCCCCCAAGGGGTTGTTGCAACCTCTACCCACTCCACCATATCCATGGCATACTGTTACATTAGATTTAATAGTGGATTTACCGTCAAGTTTGGGTTACAACACTATTCTAGTGATCGTAGATGCATTTTCTTAGATGGCACACTTTATGGCCCTGAAGGGAATTTCTACAGCCAAACAGTTAGCCCACCACTTTTGTACACAAATTGTAAAAATACATGGGGTCCCTAAAGTCATTATCTCTGATAGGGGAACACAATTTGTATCTCATTTTTGGAAGGCCTTTGTGGGTGGATTGGGAATTGAAGCCAAGTATTCAACTAGCTATCATCCAGAGACAGACGGGCAAACAGAGAGAGCGAATCAGGAGTTAGAGCAGTATTTGAGATTGTTTCTTCTGAAGCAAGAAGGAGAGTGGTCAGAGTTGTTGTGGGCGGCAGAGTTCGCACATAACAACGCTAAAAATGTTTCGACAGGCTATTCCCCATTTTATTTAAATTACGGAAGACACCCAAATGCAACTATTAGGCAAACGGATATTTCAGTTCCAGCAGTAAAAGATTTGGTGTTCCATCTGGATCAAGTCCATCAAACTGCTAAACAAAATTTGGAACAGGCAAAACAGAAATACAAACAACATGCAGATAAAAAGAGACGAGAGGGTCCTTCCCTAGAAAAAAGAGATAGAGTCTGGTTAAGCACAAAGAACCTTAGACTGAAAGGAAACAGGAAATTTCAGCCCAGATTCATAGGACCTTATCTGATAGAAGAGAAAACCTCACCAGTAAACTACCAGTTAAAATTACCTCCTAAGTTGAAAATTCATCCTGTTTTTCATGTTTCTTTGTTAAAAAAGGCATCAGCAGGCTTCCGCAGGGAATTGACAGCAAAACCCATTCAGTTAGAATCAGGGGTGGAGTATGAAGTGAAAGAAATTCTGGATTCCAAAGTGGTAAAGGGAAGGCTATACTACTTGATAGACTGGAGGGGCTATGGGCCTGAGGAGCGGTCTTGGGAACTAGAATCAGATGTTCATGCTCCTAGATTGGTGAAATCATTTCATCAAAGATTCCCAACCAAACCAGGAATGAGAGGACCTCCTTTGTTGGGGGGTACTGTCAGGCCTCTCGAGGACAAAGAGGCGATAATGGGGGCAACGTTAGGGCCTTTCTGCCGCCCAAGACTGAACAGATGGGCAAAGGACAATTCATGGACAGAATTAAATAGAAAGAGGAACTCCAAGATGGCGGCCGCGCTGGAAGCATAGCGGCAGTCTAGTCTTTCTCCCCACAGGTGTTCCGAGGTTAGGTGAGGAGCGCGCTCCCAGAGGAATGCGCACTTCACTGAGGTAATTCAGAGAGAGAGCAGTTCGACATTAGAGTACCTGAGTAAGATAGAGAGATAGAGAGAGCACCTGAAGAGTTAGTTAGTAGTGTCAGAGCAACAAATAGTTTTCCAAGTCGGAACCCTTACACGATTCCGAGAGAATTACAGAAGAGAATTTCGAAGATTCACAGAGACAGAAAAGACGAAGAATTCACTCCTACCTTTGTGAGACTTTCCGAAGCATATCCGTGGTCCTCGAGCGTTTAGTCGGAGGTCTTTGGTGCCATCCTGCGACAGAACAAAGAAGACCAAAGCTAAGTACTTTTGATGGGAATGGGAGACAGAATGTAAAAGTATGTAACAGAAGAGAATGCATAGACGACATACCTGATATCCAAGTCTTCCGTAGACGCCCTGAGGAAATAAACTGACGTGTTTATATAGAGAGTAGAAATAAACAATATAATAAATATACTCACCTCAGTTCTCTAGAAACTAGGTAACTAGAAAGAAGGAAAAGCAAGGGATATACAAGTTTAGCGCAAGAACAGTATTGAGTAAAGAATTACACTTCAAGAAGAATACACGGACGAAGAGGACAGTTAGAAATAATCCACTCTAGAAGTAAGCCCAAAATAATAAATTTCTAGTTAAAATAACATTTAATTAAAGAGAAAAAGATTATGAGAAAGAATTAATTGAAGGGTGTTTTGTAGGAAAAAGAGTTGGAAGGAAGTATCCAGAACCACAGAAAAAGAATGGAAAGAAAAAACACCACACAACAAGACAGACATACAGGAGAGGGGCACAGAGCTTGAAACCCAGGGTAGGTGTTAACACGAAGAGAGAGAGAGAGAGAGTTTAGAGGCAGAAGAGAGCAAGAAAATTATTGTGTCGTATTCTTGTTTGAGGTTCTCACTTACAAGAGCTGACCACAACGCTAGAAGAAGCGGAGAAGAATAGTGAAGAACCGGTGTTTCAGGACCAGTCTCTTCTTGGTTTATTATTTTATCCACTCCCCCCTTCCCCCTGCAGGGTAGTGCAGAGTCCAGGTGAATATTACTGGAATAGAGGGAGTTGGGAACCAGCATCTCTGTTCCTGTGCAAGTACTTCAGGTCAACGTTTCCTTGACCCTGACAGAAATGGGCCGGTATAACCAAGAAATGATCTTTTAATTTTTCTTTTATATCAAATCCACCTGTACTCACCACTTAAATTTAGCCAAGCCATACACGGGGCATGCCCGCTTTTTAAACGTTGCTCCTTTACTCAAATTGCACACGATAAATAAAGGAGTATCAACTACACAGTCTCACCACTGGTATCAGAACGACCACAGCAGCGGCCATCTTGATAGGGTCAGACCTGTTGTATACTTGAGGACACCACAGCAACACAGTTTTATTTGGGACAAGGTACTCGATTCACACACAACTTAAAGTGCGCAATGTAATCAAACAGGACCATAACTACAACAGGAGCAGCATTTCATATCATATCATTTTCTAACTCATGATCTTATTCCATTCAATTTGGTAATTCAGGCCAATTCGATCCACCTTCTCAGAGTAAATCCAATGCGCCTCTTTTATTGAAAGTCTTTTCTCAATGCTACTGGGTTCGCCCATCACTCTTTCCAAAACGACCCATTTCTCTGCTCTGAGATTATGTTGTTTCTCCTGGTAATGTTGAACCAATCTGGTAGTCACCTTCCCATTTTTGATGATACTTAGTTGTTCTTGCACCCTCACTTTAATTTTTCTATTAGTGAGTTCGATGTAGTGTAACCCACATTGGCAAGTAAGTCTGTAAATAACATTAGTAGAGTTACAATTACTGAACCTTTTTAGGTACCATGTTCTCCCATTCTGTAGCTGCACACTCTTAGTTTTTTCAGTAAGCTCACAGACTGAGCACCCCCCACAGGGATAATGTCCTGATGAAATAGATGTACTCAATGTTTGCTCTGTCGGTCTCGTATGGACAAGTCTGTCCTTAAGATTCTGCGCACGCTTAAAAGCGAACCTAGGCTGCGGCATTTGAAAATCATTGGTGGATAACAAAGACCAATGTTTCCTTATCGCCTGCCGTATCTTGGTCGACAGGGGATCATAGGTCAAAACCACTGGCAGACACTCAGTTGCTTCTCTCGTATTCCTTTCAAGCAAGGCCTCCCGCGAAGTGTTATGTGCTCTCTTTCGCGCTCTGTTAACAATCTTTCTTGGATATGCTCGTTGCACAAGTCTTTCAGTAATGTTTTCCGATTGTTGCAAATAATCCCCCGTGGAGGAGCAGTTCCTCTGATAATGGAGAAACTGCTGCACCGGGAGGTTGTCCCTCAATGCTCTTGGGTGGAAAGACTGGTAATGAAGCAATGAATTCTTATCTGTCGGCTTCTGATGGACAGTTGAAGTCAGCTTGTTTTCAACCACACCTATGTCCAGATCCAGATATGTCGCTTTCTCATTACTTTTACTCCAAGTAAACTTTAAGCAAACGTCGCGCTGATTTAGCCAATCCAAAAATTTGCAAAGATGGTTTTCACTGCAAGTCCATATACATAAAATATCATCAATGTACCTCTTCCAGAGGCAAAGATTCCTCTGGAAGGGGTTGGATGGATGATACAAATGATGCTCTTCAAATTGACCTACATAGATGCAGGCTAAGCTCGGCGCAAATGTTGGGCCCATTGAAGTACCGGACGTCTGTAAAAAAAGCAATAATTCCGAGTCAACGCAATCTCAATACACTGCATCACAAAGGACTGTGGTGTGTCATAAAACCACTCTTGTGCCCCAAGAGCGCGAGCTGCTGCCACCAGCATTGCCTCCTGGGGTATGCTAGTGTACAGCGACTCGATATCAATTGTCACTAGCAGCTGCTGTGAAGGATCAAAATCCATATCTTGGATAGTCTTCAAAATATCTGTGGTGTCCTGGACATAGGAAGACTGTTTCAACACTGACTCTCTAAGGAAAAAATCTGCGAACTGGGAGAGGGGTTCTAACACAGAAACAATCCCCGAAACTATCGGGCGTCCTGGTGGTGGATGTTGCTTCTTATGAATTTTCGGCAAGATGTAAAAAGCCGTTGTTCTTGGTTTAGTATTGATCAAAAAATCAGCCTCTCTACCAGTTATCAATTTTTTCTCTTTGGCTTGGCCTACCATAGAGGTAATCACCCCTAGAAGCTCGGCAACTGGATCTTTGGGCAGTGGTTGGTAGTTCTTCTTGTCCTGTAGTAGCCTCCTTACTTCCATATCATAGTCTGCAGTAGTCATAAGGACTATGGCCCCACCCTTATTGGCCAATTTTATTGTTAAGGAGGAGTTTTCCTGCAAGGATTTGATCGCCTGCCAATCATTCCGACTCTTATTACTGAAAGTGTGATAATCCTGTGATTCCTCAAGCGATTTAATTTCGGCTAACACTTTTCTCTCAAATACCAGAAATTCTGGACCAACTGCAGTACTAGGTGGACAAAAATGCGACGGGCGATGTAAGTTAGTGGAAAAAACTGATGGAGGGTCATGTTCCTAATTTGCAAAAAATGTCTTAATCTTAATTTTCCTCATCACTTCTTGTATCTCCATTCTACACCAAAAAGAGTCATGGCGTGGGGTTGGTGCATATCCCAAATCTTTGTTGAGCACCCTCCACTCTTCTAGCGTGAGTTGGTGGTCAGATAGGTTGACTATGATGTTATTTACGTCTGAGTCCTGCCTCTGCTCCTGGTCACCCAAGGAGAAAAAGTCTGCCATGCCTGAGACTGATTCTGTCGGGCCCTGCCCCTGCCCCTCGTGCCTCCCCCTCTGTTTCCCCTTTGGGTTTGGGCTAAAAAAGAACGAAGCAATACTCCCAGATCTTGATTGGGATGCACCTGGGGATTGAATCTCACCCTACCTTGCTCTAATGCCTGTGGCCCCTCTTCTTCCTCGCTCGATGTATTATCAAAAGTCCAGTTCTGGGGGGTACGTCTAACTTGTGCCCGACCACCCCTTTGGTATCTATTCTGTGACACCTGTTCACTTCCTTGCTGATAATACTTGTCCTCGATATAGGGAAAGGCCCACTCATGTGAGTATCATTCTAAATTTCTCCTCAGGCCTTACATTTTTTGACTTACCATATAATTCTTGTATTCGCCCAGATCGTCCTGTATTCTCTGCAGCTGCTCCTTTGCATCCAAAATGGTTGAGTCTGCTTTTATGTTCTCCTCTAATTCCAAGATCTCTTTTAATAATTCCTCACTCAACCTCTTAGCAGTCTGAATGATCAAAAACAAGCAATCTCTGGTACATTTATTCGCAATCCCAGGGGACCACCACCTTCCCAGGGCTTTATTCATAATGTGCGGGACACATGGGCCACCACAGCCCTGGGGACCGCCACCTCCCCGGGTCTTCATTTTTTATTAAAAATTGTGTGGGGGCTCGAGCCCCCCCACAGTGCCTTGGGGCACTAATTATGTAAATGCAGGGGTCCGTTGCATACCCCCATCCCCGGGGACCACCACCTCCCCTGGGCTTTAAATAAGATTGAGGGGGCTGTGCGGCCCCCCTCCTGGAGCCGTAGATGATCCTGGGGACTGCCAACCCCCAGGGCCATCTTCAACAATGTCCTACCCTTGGGACATTGCAGTTTGCAATGACAGTGCAGGAGCGCAGCACCTGCCCTGTCATTGCAAACACTGCTTTGCTTTGTGGAAGCGAGAGCAGAAAACCTGCTCTCGCTTCCACGAAGCAAAGCAGATTTCTTTTGGATAAGGGGAGCTGCATGTCAGCAGCTCCATGTGTCCAAAATCAATGCCGCCTCATGCAGGAGGTGGGGAGCCAGCTGGGTCCCCGAGGATATTGTGGCTCCCCACGGTCCCCAACATAAGGCCAGGCCCCAGGGGATTGAGGTCCCAGGGTCAGAAGTGGCCCAGGAGGAGGGCCATTTGGCCCTCTCCCTTTTAATTGTTTTTTTAACGGGTGGCCGGCCCCGGCAGAGGGGGTCCCCAGGGCCATAATTGGCCTCAGGAGGGAGGTCACAGGGCCCCTCTCTAAAATAAAATAAAAAAATAACGGCTGGCCAGGCCCCAGGAGATGGGGTCCCCAGGGCCAGAAGTAGCCCAAGGAAGGGGGGCCATGAGGCTCCCACCCCGTTAAAAAAAAAAACAAGGCCAGGCCATGGGGGAGGGGGTCCCATGTTCAAAAGTGCCCCAGGAAAGTGCCCCATGTGCCCCCCTTCCATATAAATAATTTTAAAAAATGCAAATCGAGGTCAGACCCTTGATAAATCAACCTCAGGAGGGGGGCTGCATGGCCCCCTTTCCATTTTTTTTAAATGGGTCAGGCCCTGGGGGATGGGGTCCCCAGGGCCCCCAAAATATTAAGAGAAGGGGGGGCACACTGCCCCCTCCCTGGCCCACTATACAAATGTGCCTCCTAGCACATTCTAAGTTGAGGGATTAAGTCCCCTTGAATCCTGAGGGGCCAACTTCATCCCCGGGCAGCAGTGCGCCAGGAGGTGCATTTGCAGAGTGGTGTAAAAAGGGGGCATGGCCTCGGACCACTCTCAGCAATACAGCTGTGTGGGGCTTACTAGAGGTACCTGGTGGGAAAGTTTGCCCCCAGGGACCATCAGGATTCAAGGGGACCTAATCCCCCAGCTCACAACGCACCAGGAGGTGCGTTTTCAGAGTAGTGGAGAAAGGGGGCATGGCCTGTGTCCACCTGTCAGCAATCCTACTATCTGGCACATACTGGAGGAATCAGGTAGGCTATTTGGCCCCAAAGAACCCCTAGAAGTGAAGGGGACTTTAACCCCCATCCAAGAGCGCAACAGGAAGTGTGTTTGCAGAGTGGTGGGGAAAGGGGACGTGGCCTGCTCAGAGAACTTAGAAATCCTGCTGTGTGAGACTTACTGGAGGTAATAGGTGGGGTAGTTGGCCCCCAAGGTTGACCTCAGGGGCTAACTACCCCTCCTGTTACCTCCAGTAAGTCCCACACAGTGGGAATGCTAAGAGTTCTTCGGATGCCATGTTTACCTTTCTCCAACAGTCTGCAAACATGCCTCTTGGCACAGTACTGGTGGGGGGTTGAAGTCCACTGTACTCCGGAGTGACTCTGGCAGCCAAGTAACCCTCCTGTTGTCTCCTGTAAGTCCTATTCAGCATAATTCCTGAGAGCTGGTCAGAGGCCAAGGCCCCTTTTTTCACCACTCTGCAAACATGACTACTACGTTATAGTTAGAAATTAGCATTTAAAAAACCTTAGAAATTCACTGAAAAAACCATAGGTTTCATAGATATTATAGTTAGGAATTAGCATTTAATAAACATTAGAAATTCTCTGCAAAAATCCAAGGTTTCAGGGACGTTATAGTTAGAAATTAGCATTTAAAAAACCTTTGACATTCACTGAAAAAACCACAGGTTTCAGGGACGTCATAGTTAGTTGGACTTTTCACTTGTGCAAAACCGGAGAAATGTGTCTGTTACAGTTAGTTGAACTTACTATAACTCACAACTTGCAATGCACTGCTGATGATGTCACATATTACATCACTCATGACATGGTCAGTGACCTTACTGATGACATCACTGATGACATCTCAAATGACATCACTGAGGACCTCATGCACTTAATATCTGATGTACCTCCTCACACCCTAATATAACCTTTCATACACCCACTCTAAAATACAGACTACCATTCTCAAAACCATAGACACACCAATACCAGTTAGTACATACCCACTCACTGATTCATAGGTCTACTTACTCACCCATACAGTCACTCATACATGCAGTCACTCATGAATACAGCCTCTGATATATGAACTCATACACCCATACAAAAGCTCTCACACCACCACTTATCCATTGCATTTCGCACACACATAGTCAGTCACCCAAAGACTCAATCACACTGCCATTTAGTCACCTACACAGTTATAGACACACCACCTCACTTATTCATACGGATTCTAACACATTCTTACTCTCTTATACAATCACTGACACAAGCACACACTCATCCATACAGCCATTCTCACAATCACTCACTCTCACATATAGTCACTTATATACCCCAACACTCACATATTCTGGCTTTTACATAGGTAGTTACTCACACATACACCACTGAGACATCCATTCACTCACCAACACAGCCATATGCACAGTCACTCATCCATACAACCCCCCGCAGATGCACTCATGAGCCCATACACCCAGTTAATCTCCCACTCACACATCCATGCAGGGAGTCACACTGCCCCACCCACCAATACAGACACTCAGGCACCCATACAAGTAGTCACTGACAACCAATCATTAACCCATATAGACACTCATGTAGCTACACACCAACTCATGCAACCACCAACTGAAAGACTGATACAGGCATTCAGAGAGATTAGTCATGTACCCATGCATTCACTAAGACACTCTTAATCACTCACTTACATGGTCAGTCACACACACAGTAAATCATCCATTCAGACACTCATAAACCCACTCATTCTTCAATACACCTTGGCGTATATATATATAGTGATGTAATATGTGATGTCATCAGCATTGCATTGCAAGGGCACGAGTTATAGTTAGCTCAACCATCTATAACAGCCGAATTTCTCTGGTTTTGTACGAGTGAAATATCCAACCAACTATAACGTCCCTGAAACCTGTGGTTTTTTCAGTGACTATATATATATATATATATATATATATATATATATATTACCTACTGGCGGTCGCCAGTAGGTAGTTATAGTTAGGACCACGTTTCCATAGGAAAACCTCAACATTCTATTTTGAATAACTTTGGCGCCGGTCGACGAATCCTCGCGAATTTCTCAAAATAGGTGGGGCGCTACGCACCGCTCCTACCCTGAAAGTCTCGGGGGGATCCGTCAAGCGGGGGCTGAGATAAAAGGGGGGTCCCAAAACGCGTTTTTCCCATGCATTTTTCCATAGGACCTTTAGAACGAGCTACAGCCCGAACGGCTGAACAGAATTACTCAAAATTTGGCAGAGAGGTAGTCCCTAGGTCAAGGAAGTGCCTTTTGTAGGTTTGGTGTAAATCTGTTCAGTAGATTCTGAGAAAATAGCCTTTAAATCAATATATATATCTGAGCCCGCTTACGGTACGCTTACCGTACGCTTACGGTAAGCGTACGGTGGCGTGCGCGAGCGCGATTCTGATTGGCTCTTAGATCTTAGTAAACATTCGAATCGGCCGAAACCAGGAAGCGGCGGCCGCCATTTTCTGTGTTTCACTCTGAAAAAAAAAGAGTGAAAACAAGAAAAGGGGGCAATGAGGAGAGTTACAGACCCCCTTACATTTGTGAGGGGGTCAAAGAAGGACTGTAAAGTACAAAACAAACATTTATTGATTTTTAAAAAAAATCACGGGGTACGCGTACGGTAAGCTTACGGTAAGCGTACTGAAGAAACATGGCGTGCGCGAAGGAGATTCTGATTGGCCCATAGATCTTAGTAAACATTCGAATCGGCCGAAACCAGGAAGCGGCGGCCGCCATTTTGTGTGTTTCACTCAGAAAAAAAACAGAGAAAACAAGGAAAGGGGGCAATGAGGAGAGTTACAGACCCCCTAACATTTGTAAGGGGGTCAAAGAAGGACAGAAAAGTACAAAAAAAACATTTATTGATTTTAAAAAAAATCACGGGGTACGCGTACCGTAAGCTTACGGTAAGCGTACGGTAAAAAAAATAAAAATAAATAAATGAAAAGCAGATTTAAGAGTTTAGAAATTAGGGAGCTCTAAAAAGAGCTGTTGTGTTTATGAAGTCATTTTTTTAGTGGTACCTACAAGTAAGTACCGATGCAGAGTCTAAGGTTCAAGAGGAAGACTCTGTTCCCTTCATCATTGAAGTGCACACCATCTCCTCTATAAATGTCTTGCATGTCATAACGCAAGTTGTTGTGGTAAATGGCACCCATACCATAGTCACGGAGGAAAGCAGAAACAGATTTGTTGACGTGCTTTCTTGCTTTGTCAATCTGCGGACAGAAATGATTGGACCAGTTCCATTTTTGCCTTTTGCATATGTTGGAAAACACAAAGGCAGTTTTAGGGAAAAGTGTAAACAGTTGTGCAAAGGTGTCCTTCATAAGCATTTCCAGACCTACCCCAGTCAAAGTGCCTAGGTCATTGCCACCACAGTGCACTATTATGAGGTCAGGGTGTTGGATTTGAATGAAGGATTTCACCAATGGCATCAATTGGTGCCACTTTAACCCTCTCTGACCAATCCATTTAATGTCTACATTTGGCAAAGCAAGGTCTCTCACCATACCTGTTTTCTCTGCAAACTTTTCACTCCAGAAGACATAGCTGTGCCCTACAATCCACACTGTGAACATCTTCAAAGGAGAACTGGATGCACTCAGGAGGTGTCTTTCAGTAGAATGGCAATATGCAAAGAAAGACAGTTTGGAAATGGAGGCATACATATTTTTTTCAAAACAAAAAGAACTGATTGGCTGTTTCATACCATTCTAGAATAAAAACTAGGCTGTATGTGTAAATTAATAGAAGCATGTTTTGTATTGGTACAAAAAAATGTGTAACCAAAGAACAGTACTATGGATTTGCTGTAAGGTTTGAAAAGTCAAGCACTCTTGCTCTGTGGAATTGAAACATTGTGTGTCGAACTTCTGACCTAACTCTACACAGCAGTGTTCCATGAGCTGTTGCTATGGTAGCAGGCAGAAGTCAAGTTGGGGGAAGGGTACTAGGCAGAAGTCAAGTTGGGGGAAGGGTACTTTTGGAAAAGGGTTGGTTTTCAACCAATAGAAATGTGTGATTACATTTGAAAAAAAGGGGGAAGCACTGAGATTTGAAACTTACATGTATATGTGTGGAAAAATAGAGGGAACGTTTGCCATTATCTGGTTCTGCTGAGAGGAGAGAGGTGAACACAACAGAGATCCTGGCTCTGATAATCTGCTGTTTGAGTGTCACATTTCTTTCACAACTAACTAATTTTAAAGGTGAGTTTACAGTTTGAGAGGGGATGTATGTGGTAACTTAAGAAATGAATAATAGAAATGGGAATTGTTTTTGTTGTAGTTACACATGGTGGTTTCATAATGTGTCAGTCTGTAAAAGTGATTTACACTTGCCCCGAAAAAAAAAAGAGCAGTAAGTGTGCTTTCAAATTGGCAAAGAAATTTCGTTTTGGGACTAATGTGAAAACATGACTCTGTGTGCATAGAGGAATTATAGGCAGAGATTTATTGCGTCTTGCTCTGGTGATTTCACAGTTGCATTAGATGGAAAGGGGGAGCGAATTTTTGGGGGAAGAAGCAGAGTCTTAGCACACACCCATGTGCTTGCCATGTATAGTCATGCACAGTATTTAGAAGCGAGTGGGGTTTTCAGGTTTAAGTCTGTAATGCAAATACATTCAGCATCACTAAGGCTGGTTGCCCTTGCTGGAGTGTAGGCAGTCACAGAGAATACAAATGGTGGTGGTCTGAAAAAACAGCTTGGACATGTGCATTTAAATAAATCAAAAAAAGTGGTTTTATAATGTGTCAGTCTGTAAAAGTGATTTCCAATTGTAAAAAGTGATTTTCACTTGGCCCGAAAAAAAAAGAGCAGTAAGTGTGCTTTCAAAATGGCAAAGAAATTTCGTTTTGGGACTAATGTGAAAAAATGACTCTGTGTGCATAGAGGAATTATAGGCAGAGATTTATTGCGTCTTGCTCTGGTGATTTGACAGTTGCATTAGATGGAAAGGGGGAGCGAATTTTTGGGGGAAGAAGCAGAGTCTTAGCACACACCCATGTGCTTGCCATGTATAGTCATGCACAGTATTTAGAAGCGAGTGGGGTTTTCAGGTTTAAGTCTGTAATGCAAATACATTCAGCATCACTAAGGCTGGTTGCCCTTGCTGGAGTGTAGGCAGTCACCGCGAATACACATGGTGGTGGTCTGAAAAAAACAGCTTGGACAAGTGCAATTAAATAAATTAAAAAAAAAGGTTTCATAATGTGTCAGTCTGTAAAAGTGATTTTCACTTGCCCCGAAAAAAAAAAGAGCAGTAAGTGTGCTTTAAAAATGGCAAAGAAATTTCGTTTTGGGACTAATGTGAAAACATGACTGTGTGCATAGAGGAATTATAGGCAGAGATTTATTGCGTCTTGCTCTGGTGATTTCACAGTTGCATTAGATGGAAAGGGGGAGCGAATTTTTGGGGGAAGAAGCAGAGTCTTAGCACACACTCATGTGCTTGCCATGTATAGTCATGCACAGTATTTAGAAGCGAGTGGGGTTTTCAGGTTTAAGTCTGTAATGCAAATACATTCAGCATCACTAAGGCTGGTTGCCCTTGCTGGAGTGTAGGCAGTCACAGAGAATACACATGGTGGTGGTCTGAAAAAACAGCTTGGACATGTGCATTTAAATAAATCAAAAAAAGTGGTTTCATAATGTGTCAGTCTGTAAAAGTGATTTCCAATTGTAAAAAGTGATTTTCACTTGGCCCGAAAAAAAAAGAGCAGTAAGTGTGCTTTCAAAATGGCAAAGAAATTTCGTTTTGGGACTAATGTGAAAACATGACTCTGTGTGCATAGAGGAATTATAGGCAGAGATTTATTGCGTCTTGCTCTGGTGATTTCACAGTTGCATTAGATGGAAAGGGGGGCGAATTTTTGGGGGAAGAAGCAGAGTCTTAGCACACACCCATGTGCTTGCCATGTATAGTCATGCACAGTATTTAGAAGCGAGTGGGGTTTTCAGGTTTAAGTCTGTAATGCAAATACATTCAGCATCACTAAGGCTGGTTGCCCTTGCTGGAGTGTAGGCAGTCACAGAGAATACACATGGTGGTGGTCTGAAAAAACAGCTTGGACATGTGCAGTTAAATAAATTAAAAAAAAAGGTTTCATAATGTGTCAGTCTGTAAAAGTGATTTTCACTTGCCCCGAAAAAAAAAAGAGCAGTAAGTGTGCTTTAAAAATGGCAAAGAAATTTCGTTTTGGGACTAATGTGAAAACATGACTCTGTGTGCATAGAGGAATTATAGGCAGAGATTTATTGCGTCTTGCTCTGGTGATTTCACAGTTGCATTAGATGGAAAGGGGGAGCGAATTTTTGGGGGAAGAAGCAGAGTCTTAGCACACACCCATGTGCTTGCCATGTATAGTCATGCACAGTATTTAGAAGCGAGTGGGGTTTTCAGGTTTAAGTCTGTAATGCAAATACATTCAGCATCACTAAGGCTGGTTGCCCTTGCTGGAGTGTAGGCAGTCACAGAGAATACACATGGTGGTGGTCTGAAAAAACAGCTTGGACATGTGCATTTAAATAAATAAAAAAAAGTGGTTTCATAATGTGTCAGTCTGTAAAAGTGATTTCCAATTGTAAAAAGTGATTTTCACTTGGCCCGAAAAAAAAGAGCAGTAAGTGTGCTTTAAAAATGGCAAAGAAATTTCGTTTTGGGACTAATGTGAAAACATGACTCTGTGTGCATAGAGGAATTATAGGCAGAGATTTATTGCGTCTTGCTCTGGTGATTTCACAGTTGCATTAGATGGAAAGGGGGAGCGAATTTTTGGGGGAAGAAGCAGAGTCTTAGCACACACCCATGTGCTTGCCATGTATAGTCATGCACAGTATTTAGAAGCGAGTGGGGTTTTCAGGTTTAAGTCTGTAATGCAAATACATTCAGCATCACTAAGGCTGGTTGCCCTTGCTGGAGTGTAGGCAGTCACAGAGAATACACATGGTGGTGGTCTGAAAAAACAGCTTGGACATGTGCATTTAAATAAATCAAAAAAAGTGGTTTTATAATGTGTCAGTCTGTAAAAGTGATTTCCAATTGTAAAAAGTGATTTTCACTTGGCCCGAAAAAAAAAGAGCAGTAAGTGTGCTTTCAAAATGGCAAAGAAATTTCGTTTTGGGACTAATGTGAAAAAATGACTCTGTGTGCATAGAGGAATTATAGGCAGAGATTTATTGCGTCTTGCTCTGGTGATTTCACAGTTGCATTAGATGGAAAGGGGGAGCGAATTTTTGGGGGAAGAAGCAGAGTCTTAGCACACACCCATGTGCTTGCCATGTATAGTCATGCACAGTATTTACAAGCGAGTGGGGTTTTCAGGTTTAAGTCTGTAATGCAAATACATTCAGCATCACTAAGGCTGGTTGCCCTTGCTGGAGTGTAGGCAGTCACCGCGAATACACATGGTGGTGGTCTGAAAAAAACAGCTTGGACAAGTGCAATTAAATAAATTAAAAAAAAAGGTTTCATAATGTGTCAGTCTGTAAAAGTGATTTTCACTTGCCCCGAAAAAAAAAAGAGCAGTAAGTGTGCTTTAAAAATGGCAAAGAAATTTCGTTTTGGGACTAATGTGAAAACATGACTCTGTGTGCATAGAGGAATTATAGGCAGAGATTTATTGCGTCTTGCTCTGGTGATTTCACAGTTGCATTAGATGGAAAGGGGGAGTGAATTTTTGGGGGAAGAAGCAGAGTCTTAGCACACACCCATGTGCTTGCCGTGTATAGTCATGCACAGTATTTAGAAGCGAGTGGGGTTTTCAGGTTTCAGTCTGTAATGCAAATACATTGAGCTTCACTAAGGCTGGTTGCCCTTGCTGGAGTGTAGCACTCTGGACATGGGCTTTTTAAAAAATCTGAAAAGTGGTTTCATAATGTGACAGTTTGTAAAAGAGATTTTCACTTGCCCAAAAAAAAGAGCAGTTTGTGTGCATTCAAATTGGCAAAGAAATTTTGTTTTGTGACTATTGTGAAAAGAAATGTAGTAATATATTTAAATACAATAAAGGATTTTTTTTTAGTTTTTTTCAGGTATTGCTGAAGAACAGTGAACAAAATTTAAGATGCCTACAAAATCTCGAGTTCAAAAAACGCTAAAAAAAAAACTATATTTGAAGACAACTGGAGGACCAAAGTTAGTAGAAGATGCTCATGTTGGGAAAAAGAAAAAATCTTCTGGTAAGCAGAAAAAACAATTTCTTAAAAAAATATTCAAAACAAAGAAAAATGTACAAAATGTCTGTCCTGGGAAGAATGTAACAAAACGAAGAGAACAGCAAAAAATTGAGAATTTAGTTAATGCAAATATACCTTCTGCAACTGAAAAGTTTTACATAAACAGAAAAACAGCGTTTAAAGAGATACGTAGAAAAATGTTTCAGAGAAGAGTTATGTCCAATTTGATAAAGGATGTGAAGAAATATAAGCAAAAGGCAAAATATTACAAGAGAAAAAAAGAAATTGAAGCCATTGCAGCAAAAGCATTAGAATTAAAAAGGAAACTATTCATATTAATTTTGAATAGGATGCGTACATTAGATAAAATGGTTAATGTACTGAAATCACAAAGCAAAAGCAAAAGAGTAGTGAACAGAACAAACTTTTGTAAAGTGTTTTTAGGAAAGTGGATGCATAGTTCAAGTAGTGAACCTTTTTTTAATGAAGAGAGCTATTTTCAAAGTAATAGTTTGCTGCATGCAACTGACACCAGAGGTCGTTCATACGAAGTAAAAAATGGTTGCATAATGGAGAAGGAGATAATAGTTCCAAGAGATGAGGTACAAGTGATGGCAGATGAGGCAATTGGGAGACGTCCTAAAGCCCCAGTGTACACTTGGAATTGTAGTAGTATTTGCACTGTGCGTCAGGAATCTATTGACAGATTTCGAGAGTTTCTAAGAGAATATAGTAAAAAAAGTGTAAAACAGAAGATTAAGGTGCTTCAAAGTCTGGATCCATGCAGAGTGAGAGAGAATACTGGTTTGCAGGGTCATTCTCTGGCTTGTCTATCTAGAAAAGTGTGCAATAGTGTTTTCCATCATTTTAGGATGCTGGCTGTTCATAATACTGAAATGAGAAAGTTTGTGAGACGGTTGTATTTTGCCAAAAGTCCAGCAATAAAGTTAAATGAATTGAATAGGGCTCTGTTCCGAGGAACGGTATCAGATGTAGAGAAGGTTGTTGATGAAATTCAGTTTTGTTACTTTGGTCCTGAACAAAACAGTGCAGAGAAGGACACAGTAAATGAGGAAGAAGTGGAAGAGAATGTAGAACCTTCTGTAAGTAAGACATTTAATGATCACATAACAAAATTTGCAATAGTCTCTAATGAAAGACCAAATGTTACTTGTATTTGTTGCCGCAGAACTCATTATAGAAAACAAACTAGGAATGTTGATCTCTACAGAAAGAGTGAAAATGAAGATAATTATAAGTGGATGGATTTTGCCACATATATATTTCTTGAAAATTGTTTTGAATTGGGTGAAGATCAGCGTATTTGTAAATACTGTTACAACAAGTTAGAGGAAAATAGAATGCCGACCAGAGCTGTACATAATAATTTAGAATTGGATGCTATTCCTGCTGAACTTTCTGAATTAAATACATATGAGTCTATACTCATTCAATGTGTTCATCCGTTCCAGACCATAGTACGTATGGAGCCCAAAACTGGTAAATTACCTCCTTCAGATTTACTGAGAGGTTTAAAAGGTAGAGTGGTGTATTTGCCCTTGGATTTGAAAAAAAATATGGAAACTATTGATGCGGATACTTTGGAAACTGAACCATTAATTATTCTGGTTAATGGTGTACCTACAAAGAATAAGAAGATTTGGCAGGAGCTGGTAGATGTGCGGAAAGTACAAAGAGCAAATTTGTATTTGAAAAAAAATAACAAATGGTATGAATCAATTTATATAGAAGAAGAAGAAGAAGACGAAGATTTTCAAGAAGACACAGAAACACCAACTGGACAAATTGAAAAAGTGGACAAGACAAAGGAAGAAGAAATTTATGAACATTTTAGCATACATCCTCTTCATTCGAAAGAAGTTATGGGAGACAATATTGATCTCTTTCAGATGAAGAAAGCAAAAGGAACTCCCGTGAGTGTATGGGAGGAGAGCTTGGAAGCTCGATGTTTTCCCCAGCTGTTTCCTACGGGAAAAGGAGGACGATACGATGAACGTCCAGAACAGATTCCAGCTTCAGAGTATCGGACTACAAGACTATATGCTGAAGATCCCAGATTTCGACAAAGTATTCCTTATTTGTTCCATCTTTTATTTGAAAGCGACTTGTCTGCACTGTCTTATGCAGTAAATCACATTTTAAAAAGTGGAGTACATTTACAAAATGTGTCTGCTAAGGATTTTATGGAAAAAGTGCAGCACCGAGATGATCATTTGGAAACACAACTGATCAATCTGATGGCTTGTCAGCGTGGGACAAATGAATATTGGTACCGACGCCATGGTGAACTAAAATGCATGTTACGCAATTTAGGAACACCAACATGGTTTCTTACCCTAAGCTGTGCCGAGTACGCTTGGGATGATTTACTGGATTTTCTACGAGAGGCCAATTCAAACATTAAAAACATCGAATACAAGACAGCAGGAGAACTGTGCTCATTGGATCCGGTTAATGTTTGCAGATATTTCAATCATAGATTTGAGGCTATGATGTCCTTCATCTGCAATAAAAAAAATCCACCCCTTGGAGAAGTAGTGGATTTCTTTTGGAGAAAAGAGTACCAGGCAAGAGGTGCTCCTCATATTCATATGCTGTTGTGGATCAAGGATGCCCCAAAGTTTGGAACAGATACTGATGAAGCAGTGTTATCTTACATTGAAGAATATGCAACATGTGGTATACCAAAAAGCACAGAAGAGAACAAGTTAAAGGAGCAAGTTTTACGTTTCCAAAGTCATCGGTGTGGAAAATACTGTCGACGGAAATACAAGAGCAAAGAAAAATACTACACTAAATGTCGATTTGGATTTCCTAGACCTGTTCTTTCAAATGGAAGAGTAAACAGTTTTATGTCAGCTGTGAGACATACTATCACAAGAAAATCACCTAAGAATACCTACAACCTTAAAAGAAAAGAAGAATCAAAAAATATAAATGACTACAACCCAGTCATTTTATCCATGTGGAACGCTAACATGGATATACAGTATGTAGCTGACAATTCCATTGCTGTTGCACGATATGTAACGTCTTACATTACGAAATCAGAAAAAACAGAATTGAAGGAAATGTGGGAAGAGATTTCTCACGAGAAGACTGTCAGTAAGAAGCTGTACAGTTTCAGTTTGAAGATGTTATCGCATCGAGAAATTGGATCCTACGAATGTTCAGATAGGTTATCTTCTGCAAGTCTCTACTCGAAGTCAAGAAGAATAATTTGGGCAAGTTTAGGCCTTGCAGCAATGAGAAATCGGGTACTGAAATCTGTTGGAGAAATTGAATATTTGGCCGAGAATGACCCAGAAAGTACAGATATATTGAAAACAAACATGTTGGACACATATTATCCCAAGAGAAGTCATCATCTGGAGAACATGTGTCTCTATGAAGTGTTGCAGAACTACATTTATTCACGGAAAGCTGCAGAAGACATTAATAATGGAAAATATAAAGTTGTTGGTGAAGAAGGATGTTTGGTGAAGCAAACCAAAGGAAGTTTGATAAATCACCGGAAGCTGAGTTGCGACACTACCGACAAGAAAGAATTTTACTACTTGGCTCTTTTACAGTTGTTTAAACCATGGCGTACAGAGGATGAACTACTGGGAGAATTTCAAAGCTATGAGGATTCATTTAATGCTTGCAAAGACAGCATACAATGCAATACATTCACAACTTATCTGCAAATGTTAAATGAAGAAATTGAACAGGAAACTACAATTGCAGCAGAAATAGCTAGAGACAGTTCTCAGGACAGCCAAAGTTCAGGAACACACAGTCAAGATCCCCTAGGACAACCAATCGTTGAAAATGAAGCATCAATAGCCATGAATGAAGTGGAAACAGCTATGAATCAAGCTCAAGAAGAATTTATAGACTTAGAAAATTTGGAAAGACAACTGAATCAAGAGCAGCAACAAATTTATGAAGAGATCAAAAACAAAATTGATCACGGATTTCTACATGTAAAAAAAGAGTGCTCATGCACATCATTTCATCCAATCAGGATGTATGTAAGCGGACAAGCTGGCACTGGAAAAAGTTTCCTAATTAAAGTCATCAGAAGCTACCTAAAGCAAAAAACGGATTCTACTTTGTCTTGTGTGGTTACTGCTCCAACTGGGTTAGCAGCATATAACATAAAAGGAATCACCTTACATCGTTTGCTAATGTTACCAGTGGAGCATGAGAACAAAATACAATTCAACAAGCTAACTGGAGAAGCATCCTTGGAAGTTTCACGAGTATTGAAGAAGATGCAAGTTCTCATTATTGATGGGGTGAGCATGGTATCAAACTTAATGCTTGCCTTTGTGCATTTAAGAATGCAGCAAATTTTGAAGACAGACTATGACGTGTTATTTGGTGGAAAACACGTCATAGTTTTTGGAGATCTTTTGCAACTTACTCCAGTTAAAGGACAACCAGTGTTTAATACTGTGACACATGAAGACACGAAGAAGTCATTGGGAAGCATCGGTAATACAAATATTTGGTCCTTCTTTGAGTACAAGGAACTTACAACTAATATGAGGCAAGCAAACGATGAAGAATATGGAAGTATTCTGAAAGATATCAGGATTGGACTACTCACAGAAGCTGGCAAAAAAGCATTACAGACTCGGCTGCTACATAATTTATTTCCAAAGGAAGAAATAGTTGCAGAGAAGATATACAAGAACATTGCAGAAAACAAAAGTGTCATCTGCTTAATGCCTACTCTACGTGAATGCTCAATATTCAATGAGGAGCTTTTGAAATTGGAAAAGGAAGAGATCAGGAAATTGGAAGCAGTGGACAAAATTGAGGATGGAAGAATTACTGTCACAGTAACAGGCAAACTGAAAAATAAATTGGACTCACTAGAGAAGAACATCTCCAAAACAGCTGGATTAGAAAAAAATCTATATGTTTGCATGAACTGTAGAGTGTTTTTAAGGAGAAATTTGGATGTTGAGAAAGGTTTAGTTAATGGAGCGATGGGAAGAGTTGTGGGTTTTATTAATTATCAGAAAAAAGAAGGAATTGAATGTTTAAAAATAAAATTTGATCAGATAGATGAAGTTAAAGATATTTGTCATTGTACAGTTCGTTTTATGCTTGTGAAAGACTTATATGTACGTAGGAAGCAGTTTCCGTTTTCTCTAGCATATGCTGTAACTATTCACAAGTCTCAAGGATTGACTGTAGATTGTGAATTTGTGAACATTGGTTCAACTGTGTTCAAAGAAGGTATGGCATATGTTGCTTTGTCACGAGTCAAAACATTATCAGGTTTATTCATGATAGACTTTGAAGAATCAAAAGTTAGTGCTGATACAAATTGTGTAAAGGAGTATAATAGATTAAGAAGAAGCTATGCTCCTCATTTAGGTCAGTATCCTGTGTTGGAGAAACGTGTAGTTTCTCGTAAAAGAAAAAATGAGAATATCTGTAGTGAAGATGTAGAGAAGAGGAAAAAAAAGAGGAGTGATGTAATTGCAAGCAAAAAGAAAAAGGAAAATGAAGAACAGGTTGTAGGATGTCATTTTGAAAATAGCTCTGGTGTCAACTGCTACGCAAATGTAGTGCTGAATGTTGCATTTTATCTGGAAAGTTTGCAAGAGCAGATAATAGTAAATCAGGGAAAAAGATTCTGTTCAGAGCTGAGTCTCCTTTTTCAAAAGTTGAGTAAAGATAAAACTCAAATAGAAAGTGCTACTGACATTAGAAAACTTTTAGATGTATGTTCAGGACGAACACAGTTTTCTCAAAATGAACAGCAAGATGCACATGAATTTTTGATGTATTTTCTTCAGGTAGTGGAAGAAGAAGGAGTTCCCATTGACATTTTTTTTGGTCTCTCTTATAAATGGGAACATAGTTGTGATAATTGTTATAATATATGTGGCTCTATTGTTGATAATGAAAGGTTTATTTATTTGACATTGCCAGAGAGTAAAACAGTCACTTTTGCAAAATTAGTTAAAGATGCTAATCATAGCATGAAATGTGGTGAGTGTAATTCTGACATGTTTTCAACATTAATTTTAAAGGAATACGGACAGTATGTAATTTTAATGATGCAACGATGTAGAGCTGATGGTTCAAAATTGGATACTTTAATAAAGAAGTTTACAGGACAGCAATTATCAATTTCAGGAAAAACTTTTGTAACTGTTGCAATAATTTTCCATGATGGACCTACTGTTACTTCTGGACATTACACAGTTTATCTAAAATGTGAAAAAGGCTGGACACTGTGTAATGATTCCCAATTGATTTTCAAACAACGTTTGCCTTTTGATTTAGCAAATTCCTATCTAATCTTCCTGAAACCTAAATTTTAGAGAGACTTGGCAAGATCTGGACAAAATAATTTTACCATTTTACTGGATTACCATTGCAATTTTGTAAAAAAAAGATTTTTAAAATTATCATTTGGCCTAATGGAAAGATAACCAATTGTAATGTGGACTTTTTTAATTTTTAATGCAATTTTGAAAAACCAATAATTTAGAGATTATCGGTAACTTCTGCACATTTTAAATTTTGGAATGTTATTGGACTGCCATTGGAAATTTTTTCAAAAATGATTAAAAAAATTACTATTTGGCCATGTGGAAAAGTAACCAATTCTATTGTGGACTAAATAAATTATTCAAAAAATTTTCGTGAACCAAAATGTTACAGAGAATCGGTGAGATCTGGACAAATTAAACTTTAGAATTTTATTGGATTTCCGTTGGAAATTTATTCCAAAAAAAAAAAAAAAATTACTATTTGGCCTAAAGGAAATGAAATCAGATGTATTTTGGAGTTATTTGAGATATAATATTGTGATTATAGTTCTGAAACAAACATATCAGACGGTATTTTAAAGAAATAAGTATTGGTATTAGATGATATTTTTTTACAATATTATGCATTTCTATAATGTTAAGTTTAATTAAAAAAAGAATCAGGGCTTTTTTAATACAATCTTTGTGATTGGTATTTTTTTTTGCCCGCTGTAAAATGATGAATGCAATTGCTTTCACAATTTATAGTGAAATGCAATATATTCTGAAAACAGCAAAAATAAGGCAAAAAGATTTTTTGGTAAAAAATGTAAATATGTGTACTGTATTATAAAATGTTTAAAAAATATTAATACTTTTTTCTTTTTTTCCAGATAGATATAGAAAATTTTCGAAAACTACAAACATTTTTAAAACTATTTTTTAAAAAAAGAAATGAATAAATATTTTTTCAGTGAGTATGGTAAGTCAATAATAATAATTGTAGTCTCTCAAGGACAATGTAATGTGATAAATGATTTTTAGTGTTTTTTTTAAAAAATAAAAAAAAAGCACGCGCACCGTACGCGTACGGTAAAAAAAAATAAAAAAAAGTTTTTAAAAACATATGTAAAAAAAAGATGAAAGATAAGGTTGGCTCTTAAAAGAACCGTTGTGTTCATGCAGGGACAGAGGAAAGGAAGCATGGGAAAATTATTCAAAGCGACAAATGTGCTGATCTATTTTGTTGTTCACTAGGGAAACACTGGTCTCCCTATGGCAAATTAGATCTTTACAAAATGTGCAATGAATATCAACCTTCCGAAATCGAGGGTTCATTTCCAGAGGGCCAGCAAAAGGAGATTCTCCCCCCACAGATGAAGGGCTCACCTGACCTGCAGAAGAAGGAGTAAGCCCTGCAGGTGATGGTCCAGGCTGAGCTGCTGTGGATGTACTGGCTCGTCTTTCTGAAGAGTTACCTCCAAAAAGATGCCCATGTGTCCTTCTGTGTACATCCTGGAGGTGTCTCTTCATGGTGTGATTCCCAAAGGAATACTTCCTGTCAGGATTACCTCTAGAAAGTACACGCTTACACAGCCTGCAAGTAACTAAGGGTGCATTCACCTTTTGCTGGCCTTCTGGAAAAGTAAAATAATCCCAAACATAAGAAGGCTTTTGTTTCCTCGATCTCTGCCTCAAGACAGTGCTGCTAGTGCTAGCCTCACTCTCAGAAGAGCTCTGCTGTTCTGCCATCGTATCCCAAAGACAAACCAGCTCCTTCTCCCAAGGGATCACAAGCAGAAATGAGGGGAATGGGTGTGGTGTAGGAGAGTTCTAGAACTGAAAGTAGTTTCAACCAATCAAAAGTTGTGTTTCAAGATCACATGACCTACCGTACGCTTACGGTACGCTTACGGCAAAAAGTACGCGTGCGCGTAAAAAAGACATGCGCTTGCGCGCATGCGCATAACAGTCACTCCCCGGCACTTCCGCGTAACGTGCGCGTGTGGCGTAAGCGCGCACGCGTCCCACGCGCAGTACGCGCGGCTACGCAAAGTGCGTAACTATACGCAAGCAGCGTAGATAGATTACGGACGTTGCGTAAACCGTACGCTTACCGTGAGCTTACGGTACGCGTACTAAAAAAAAAAAAAAAAAAAAAAAAGAACTGGAAATAAATTTTACATGTTTATTTTAAAAAATATATTAAAAAAAATATTTAAGGATTTTAAAAATTAAAGCATAGTCTTTATAAAAGGTAAGAAAATTAAATTAAAAATATGTTTGAAAAAATTGAAAAATAAAAAAAAATTAGCATTTAAAAAACCTTGCAAATTCACTGAAAAAACCATGGGTTTCACACACGTTATAGTTAGGAATTAGCATTTAAAAAACCTTTGAAATTCAGTGAAAAAACCATAGGTTTCACACACGTTATAGTTAGGAATTAGCATTTAAAAAACCTTAGAAATTCAGTGAAAAAACCATAGGTTTCACACATGTTATAGTTAGCTGGACATTTTACTCGTAAAAAACCAATGAAATTGCCCCGTTATAGTTAGTTCAGCTAACTATAACTCGCGCGCCCGCAATGCACTGCTGATGACGTCACATATTACATCACTCATGACATGGTCAGTGACATCACTCATGACATCACTGATGACATCTCAAATGACATCACTGATGACATCACTGATGACATCATCCTTGTGATAGAGTGGCAGACCTCCTCTTCCCCTAATATAACCTTTGACACACACATTCAAAAATAGAAACTACAATGTTCAAAACAATGGACATACCAATACCAGTTAAAACAACCTTTTCAGTAATTCTAAGATCCACATACACATCCACTCATTCACCAACAGTCCAATTCAGTCACTCATACATGTACTCACTCATCATATGTACTCATACACCTATACATCCTGTTACACAATGCCACTCATCCATAGAGTTACTCACACACATAGTCACTCATGCTAACAAAGAATCAAACATACATTTACTTGCATATACAGTTATACACACACCACCACACTTACTTCTACGGAAACTTACACATACTTAGTCTTTTAAACAATCACTTATAGAAACACATACTTATTCATACAAGAACTCTTTCAATCTCTCACTCTCACATATACTCACATATATACACCAATAGTCACATATACTAGTTTAAAACATATGTAGTTACTCATAAAGACACTATTGAGACAGTCATTCACTCAATAACACATCCATGCACACACTCATCCACCCATACAGTCCTGCACACATGCTGTGTTCAACACATACAAACAGTGAGTCACTCATTCATACACCTATGCACTACGTAATACCCCCCACCGAACCATGCAGACACTCAGACTGATACTCAAAAAACCAACTAATAACCTATATAGACACCCATGTATCTACTCACCAACCCATGCAGCCACTTATACACAAAGTGAGAGACTGATACAGATATATACATATTTAAACATTACTCACTAAAACATGTATTCACTATGATACACTTAATCAGTCAGTTAAACAATCAATTTTTCAAAAACAAATCATCCATTTAGACACTTATATACCTATTTATTCTTCCATCGACCTTGAGATATACATATATAAAACATATTTAATTTTCAGAAAAACCCACATTCACTGGATGATGTCATCAGTGATGTCATCAGTGATGTCATTTGAGATGTCATCAGTGATGTCATGAGTGATGTCACTGACCATGTCATGAGTGATGTAATATGTGACGTCATCAGCAGTGCATTGCGGGCGCGCGAGTTATAGTTAGCTGAACTAACTATAACGGGGCAATTTCATTGGTTTTTTACGAGTAAAATGTCCAGCTAACTATAACATGTGTGAAACCTATGGTTTTTTCACTGAATATATATATATATATCCAACAAAAAAGTTGCCCACAATGGAAAAGCCTCACAGGTAGGTCATAATTCTTTAATGCAGGTGCGGCAAGCAAAACATACAACAGGAGACCTTGAAATCTAGCCTAAAACTGCAGCACTACAAATACCAGGCAGCTCGGAGGCCCTTTGGAGGCGGGACATCATTATGAATTTAAACGAGTGACTGCAACTCTGGTTGTTAACTGCATGCCAAGCCTGTGACCAAGGGAGTGGTAGCCCTTACGCATCAGGCTGGATTTCAAGGTCTCCTCTTGTATGTTTTTCTCACTGCATGTGCATTAAAGAATTATGACCTACTTGAAAGGCAACTTTTTTGTTGGATATATATATATATCAAGACCGCTCTGACGGTCGAAACACGTCTGGACTAAACCGAACTATGTTTGTTTAAAATAAATTGAGCACTATTTT
The DNA here is from genome assembly GCF_964204655.1 of Triturus cristatus. Lineage (NCBI taxonomy): Eukaryota > Metazoa > Chordata > Amphibia > Caudata > Salamandridae > Triturus > Triturus cristatus. Next base: position 391,940,787 of record NC_140584.1, read on the forward strand.
GCATCAGCGAAAACGTGTCCGTGTCTTTGGTGGTACCGGCTGGTACTACAGAAGGTGGATTGGATATATATATATGTATGTATATATATACACACACATACATTCAGTTTCAGGGTGATCCGGCAATGGGGTGCCGAGAAAAAGGGGGAGTGAAAAAAGTGTGTTTCCCTGGTTAATTCACATAGACTATTTTTACACACCTACAGACTGCATTGCTGGACATAATTACACCAAATTTGCCAGAAAGGTAGCTTTTTGTCTGCAGATTGTGCTTTTTGTTATTTGGTGTAAATCCATTCAGTCGTTATTGAGAAATGTAAGGAAATCCAAAATTGTTTATCTGTGATCACAGCTAATTCACAAATATTAACAAGCTTGTGTAGGAAATGCAGAGCTCTGATTGGCTGCTAACACTTCAGCGGAGTCCCACAAAAGTTACACAAATGAAAAGGGGGCAGTGTATGAATTCCCTGACCTTCTAGCTCTGGTGGTGGGTCCCAACCATATTTTGTTAAAAGAAAATTGCTGGGAATTTACGAAGACTTGCGGGAAGGGAAAGAGATGAAACTATTGCTCTTGAATTTCCAGCAGCACTCTTCATGCAATGCTGACTCCAACAAAAGGCAGGGAGCCAGATAGGACTGCGGGTCTTTGAGGTTCTACCTGTTGTCCCAGGTGAAAACAGCAAAACAAGGCAAAATAAAGGTCGGAAACGAGCAGAAATAGGCAAATTAAAAGGTCAGAAATAAGCAGAAAGAGGCTGAATAAAGGTCAGGAACAAGCATAAAGAGGTAGAATAAAGGTCAGAAAGAGGCAGAATAAATATCAGGAGCAAGCAGAATAAGATAAAATAATGGGCAGGAAGAGCAGAATGGAGCAAAGTAAAAGGCATGAGCGAGCAGAGAAGATGCAGAAAATGAGAAGAAAAGGCAAAAACAGAAGGCAGCAGAGGGTAGTGACTGCAGACAAACTCAACAGCAAGACTGTCACAGGGGGAGCTGGCATGAGTACTTGCTCCCGTGTCCCGCCTAACTTTTTTTCTGTACTCCAGCAGACAGACCTACACATATACACATGCACCCACTCACAGATCCATTCAAGTGCCCATGCACCCACTCACTGACACATTGAGAGACTTACGCACATACTCACAGACCAACTCAAGAACTCACACACCCACTTGCAGATCCACTAAGATACTCACACATCCACTCACAGACCCACTCAGAGACTCTCAAACTCTCTCACAAACCCAGTCAGACACTAATCCACCCACTCACAGACCCACTCAGACACTCATGTTTCCATTTACAGACCTACTCAGAGACTCGCAAACTCTCTCACAGACCCAGTCAAACACTCATCCACCCACTCACAGACCCACTCAGACACTCATGTTTCCATTCACAGAATCACTCATATACATGCACCCACTCACAGACAAACAAACCCACTGACTGGATCACTCAGTCACACACTTAGCCACTCACAGGTCCATTCAGAGACTCATACCACCACTCACAGACCCACTCAGACACTCACACATGCACTTACTCATCCAATTAGAGACTCTTCAAGGATACTCATGCACCTACTCTTAGACCCAGTCAGAGACTCACACACTGACTCAGAGACCCATTCAGATGTTCATGCACCCACACATAGACCCACTCAGATACTTATGAATCAAATCATAGACCCACTTAGACACTCATGCACCAACTCAAAGACCTACTCAGATACTCATACACCCACTCACTTATCCACACAGGCATTCTTACACCCATTTACACAACCATGTACACACCCATACAGCCACTCACACACCCACAAACCCTCTCACTCACCCACTGAGAGAACCTTACGGCTACTCACACATCCACTCATCTACCTATATGTCACTCTCACACCCACTCTCAAAGATTACAGGTTACAGTTAGAAAATAAGTTTAAAAGAATCATTGAATACCAAGGTTACAAGGATGTTATAGTTTGGAAATAGAATTTGAAAAATCTTCAAAATTTACTTAAAGATCCAAAGGTTACAAGGATGTAAAAGTTAGGAAATAGTTTTAAAAAACCCTTAGAAATGTACTGAACAAAACAAAAGTTACAGGGATGTTATAGTTAGGCTCAGATTTCACTTGTACAAACAATTGAAATTCAGCAGTTATAGTTGCCTGAGCTAACTTTAACTTACGCCCCCGCAATGCACTGCTAATGACTTCACATATTACATCACTCATGACATGGTCTCAAATGACATCACAGATGACATCACTGATGCCGTTATCCTCAGAACCACACCCACACCTACTCATAGCCCATAAAAGGTATCATACATCTACTCACACACGTACACAACCACTCATATACCCATTCACAAACCCCTACAACTACTGACACACACTCACTCACTAATACAGCTACTCACACAACTACTTACTCACCCATACGGCCACCCTCACAGTCACTCACAGACCCGTACAGCCACTCACACACCCACAAAACCACTCACATACCCATTCATACCCTCACTCAACCACTGACTCACCCATATTGCCACTCATACACACACCCATACAGCTACTAACAGAGCTACTCACTCACCCATAAACTCATACATCCATTCACTCATCCACAAGTCACTTACATACCCATTCACACATCAATGCAGTTACTCATGCTTGCAGTGGTTTGGCAGTTTTTTAATACCTTGAATAAAAGAAATGCCACAAATGCCACTATCCTGCCAAACTTTCTTGAGGACGGGTGCTCTTAAACATGCAAGAGACAGCACATATTAATTCAAAACAGTGGATCTCTTCCCAGCGGAACAGAGCAAGAGTACAACCCAGTGATTGGTGTTCACCTCCTCCTGACTTATTGGCTTACCATATTTTGGGGTCAGCCAATTTTACTTTGCTTGGTGATCTCAATCTCCATCTTGAGGATGCTAATAACAATATAGCCTCAGCTTTCATTGACGACCTAGGCACTCTCAATCTCGTTCTTCTCAACTCCGCACCCACTCATATTAAGGGGCATCTTTTGGACCCCAATTTTCTAACTTGAAAGCCTTAACTACTACTCCTCCTCTTAAATTCTGTTGATCTGATCATTTTGTGGTGCTTTTCAGAATTAGGGTCTTCTCTGCCCCCTTCTCTCGGCCTGCTCTGAAACCAAGATTCAGGAACTGGTCCAAACGTAACATTTCTGAGTTAAATGAACTGCTTCTTAATATGAAGCCCATCCTTATCTCTCAACCTGACCCTGACCAAATCACTGTGCACCAATGGCTTACTGAGGCCACTGATACAATCTTGCCACCTACGTCTAAACTGATGTACAGAACTCCTTGGTTAACTGACACCCTCAGCCAAGAAAAGAAATGATGTAAAATCCTAGAAAGACAGTGAAGGAAACTTTATGCTGTTGAGGCTAATTCCGGGTATGCGGCGATGTTGAAAAAATATCATGGCCACTGAAAATCGGCATGTACCATGTACTTTACTGAGAAGATGAATAGCTCTCAACACTGTCAGAAGACTCTCTGGCAAAAGATCTCTCGGCTGCAAGCAACATTCTGCCTCCACTCTCCTTTTCATCTGTGCGACGTGTTAGCCACTTTCTTCCAAGGCAACGTTTATATAATTCCCACCAATTAGCAGCAGATGCTGCTAAGATAGAGAGCCTTACACATTGTGTTGCCCCGTCGAGAAGTCACCAGGAACTGACCCTTCTGATTAATAAGCCTGGGGAGACTTCCAAAATTAGGGCATGGTCCTCTTTGGATATGGGAACAATCAAAAATGCACTACAATCCATTAACCCCTTCTGTGCCACGCCCTTTCCCCCTCCTGTGCCGGGCGTTACATTAGTGGGTGGGGTTCATGACGAGATAGTCTCGTCATGGGCACAGCGCGACCGTGCTCCATGACGAGACTATCTCGTCATGGGCACTGAAGAGGTTAAGCCTTGCTCCCCGCTGGACCCCCTCCCTCCTGCGAAACTCAGACTTTTAGATGACTCCATTCTAACTATTATTCAAAAACATCCCAATATCTCTCTGAGTGAAGGTACTGTCCTCAGAATTGGAAGCATGCCCTTGTCCTCCCCAACTAAAAAATATAATATGGTTGGTTACATTTCTGTCCTATTTCCCATCTTCCCACATTTTCCAAAATCTTGGAAAAGCATTTTAATACTCAACTCTCCACATTTGTTGAGACTCATCAGCTTTCTCCATCTTTCACAGTCTGGTTTTGTTGCAGAGATTCTGCACAAATACAGAACTATGCGCAGGAGTATAGGACCTTGGTGTATAGGGACTGAGTCTTCCTACCACCTTAGTAACCACAAACCCACGACTGACTAGCTATAGTGTCTCACTTGCTCTCCTACTCACTCCCAGAGAAACAAATGATTAGACACCCCAGAACACAACACTCCCAGATCTTGTAAGAATCACAGTAACTAGACACACCCTTTTGCTCACACTCTTGTTCTTGTCCACAATAAGAGCAGACAGAGACACGAAACAGTTTAAAATATTTATTTGAACATGCCCTAACATGCAGCATACGTGCCACAAAAAGCAGAAAAATGCATAGTACAAATACAGTCAGCATAGTAGCTAGTCCATATATCATAAAGGGAGGTGTCATCATAAAAAGACAATGGTGAAAAGACTATATTGTCTAGATCCCTCCCCTTGCTAGGAAGAAGAATTGTTAGACACTAGAAGATCTATCTGCTTTGTCACAGACCCCATACCTTAGATTATAGATGGTAGATCTACATCATAGGTGCTGTCTCGCTCTTCTCTCTGGAAAGATCCCTCTTCAAGTGTGTGTCCCCTATTTGTGTACCCTACTAAAAACCAAAATACGTTGTCAAAACACCAGCTGCATCGGAATGTTTTGTCTAAGGACTAAGGTCTGTCCAGAACAAAATAACAAGGGGCATTGTTGTTCGACCTTGCACATAATGTTCAGTAAAAATCCCAGGAACATGCAGAGAGTGAACACAGTGATGAGTTCTCATGTAAAAGCAGTCATTGAAATTATTGCAAAAATAAAGACATGCAATAACGTGCGTAAAAGCAGCAGGCAAGCTGCGGCGTGCTCATGCTCACTTAGTGAAAAACGACAATGTCCTTATGGCCCACGTGACAGTTTTAGTGCTGCGCACAGCACCGAATCCGCTCTTCTTGGGTTCCCAGAATGTCTTAGGCAACAGCTTGATTCTGGCGGCATGGCTGCTCTCATTCTGCTTGACCTAAGAGGGGCATTTGACACTGTGTCTCATTACATTCTGACAGGTTTGACTAGAGTCTTTGAGCATAGAAGGCTTGGCCTTGAGGTGTGTGACCTCCTTCTTAAAAGATTGCACCTTTCAGGTCTCTTTGGCCAATGTATGATCTAAGACATTAGCTCTGACCTCTGGTGTCCCTCAGGGATACATTTTGAGCCCACTGCTCTTTAACATCTATGTTCATCCATTAGCAGATGTAATTGAGAAGTATGGGCTTACTCTCTTTTCATATGCTGATAACCCTCAGATCATCTTTTCGTTATCAGCTTGTCAACACCAATATCCCTCGTTGCTCCAACTGGGCTTGAGGAATATCGCCATGTAGATTGCTAAAAACGTGCTGAAGCTTAATGGTGATAAAACTGAGTCTTGGTTTTGGGAAACAACCCAGAGCTCTGGGGAGCCAGCCACTGACCAGACTCCCTTGGGCCTATAATACCTTGGCGACTAAGGTCAAGAATCTCATCTTTATTATTGCTGATAAGCTCTCCCTGAAGTCACAGGTGTCCAAGGTTACTGTTACCTGCTTTGCAGTTCTCAATGGCTGAAGAAGATCCTTTGGCTAATTCCTCTAGCAACTCAGACAACAGTTATTCAAGCTCTAGTTATATCTGGATTAGATTATGGCAATGTGCTGTACCTGGGCGCAGACAAATCCTCGATTCGCCGTTTACAGACCATTCAGAATGAGGCAGCCCGGTTACTCTTTCGGCAACCAAGGCACACCTCGGCTTCTCACGATTTTCACTGGCTTAAAATTGCTATGTGCACTGAATTCAAGGCTCTGTGCTATATGTAACCCTGGGCATGAACTCCGCCCTGCTGGCGGAGTGTGAGGAATTTTGCATACTCCACAAAACTTCTGACTCTGCAGCGGAGCAGAGTTCAGCCCTTGACCCCTTCACCCCTTCATCCCCCGCAATAAATATTTCTTAAATAAATTTTACAATTAAAGATAAAAAAAAGTGAACTTACCTTATCGCGGGGTCCCGGGCTGCTCTCCTCCTCCTTGCCATAATCCCCTACGTCAGACGTACGTCATGGTAGGACTGCACATGCTGATTACGGCAAGGAGGAGGAAGGCAGCCCGCAAAGCGACGGTAAGGTGAGTGCTCTTTTATTTTACTTTAATTGTAAATTTTAATTTAAAAATATTTAATTGCAGGGGGTGGGAGGCTCCGAGCGGAGTTGTGAGCCAACTCCATAGAGCTCCGCGTAGAGCAACTCCGCCTGCTACGCCTGGTATTAGCTATATGTTCAGGGCCAGACATGGCCTAGCACACTTATACATTCAAGGACTGGTGACGCCCAATGTGCCTATGCGGCGTCTGCTGATATCATCCAGCCTCTAGCTGTTCGCTACGCCTAGGTTTCATCTTACCAGCTTGTTTACTTAACTGGATCCTAAACTGTGGCACTCTCTCCCGGCCTCTCTTAGTAATTGTCACTCTTTACTTACTTTCTATAAGAATCTGAAGACATAGATTTTCTAGCTGCCCGCTGCGGTCTCTGTTAGCTGCCTCTACTCTGCGCTAGGAGAACTCTCGGGGTTGCTGCGCAAATTCTAGGTCCCTTATAATGATAATTACATATATATATATATATATTTCAAACCACAAAAGAACTGCTCCTTTTGGGAAAAGCCTCACCGGTAGTTAACAGTTCCTGGCATGGAGGTGCAGCGGAATGGAAAGTAAACATGAAGCCCTTCGTAACAGCCTTAGGCGTTTCGAGCGCAATCAGCCTTGATCACAGGCAGCCAGGAGTCAAACACAGGAAATTGCAACCACTTCCTTTTATTTTCGAACGTGCCCCGCCCCACTGGGCCCCTAAGCCCTCTGGTATTTGTAGTGTTGCACTTTAACTCCCCAGTGGGATCCCGTGTCATGTTCCAAATTTATAGGCAAAAATTAAAACCACAGTGGGTGGTAATCTTGTAAAACAATCCAGTTTGTTGCCATAACTGATCTCCATGCGGAATACCAAGAGTCTAGGAACCCGGCCTTCCCGGTCCCTCGATCTGCATGCATGCGGCGGCCAATCCCCCCGACTGGGCCTGCCGGTATAATCAAACTACAAAAGAACTGCTCCTTTTGGGAAAAGCCTCACCAGTAGTTAACAGTTCCTGTCATGGAGGTGCAGCAGAATGGAAAGTAAACATGAAGTCCTTTGTAACAGCCTCATGCGTTTCGGGCGCAATCGCCCTTGATCACAGGCATCCAGGAGTCAAACACAGGAAATTTTAAACACTTCCTTTTATTTTCAAACGTGCCCCTCCCCACTGGGCCCTCAAGCACTCTGGTATTTGTAGTGTTGCACTTTATATATATATATCGAAAACAACTCTCCTCCCCTCCGAGCAGAATCAAGGGACACAGCGGGGCTTCAATGACTTTTATTTCGAGATTTGGGCATTACCCGTTTTGGCGAACTGCCTTCCTCAAATGCCACCATCTTTGCACAAAATTTACCAAAACAGTGTCTTTATGTAAGTGCCTCCTTCCCTAATGGTGAAGCGCGCACCTGGAACGTGTTACCTGCAGCTGGCTACGGCAGTTCGGGTTTGAAAACTGCCGGTCCCACAATGCAGCAACCTATTAGCAGGGTGCCCTGGTAAATGTTGGATTTCACCCGCGGCCTGGGAGAAAACTTGGCAAGTAATTAAAAACAAAAGTCTCTTGTCCCCTACTTTCAGCTCACTGTTCCCACTGGAGCAAAAGACGGAAGACGCCAGTTCAGTGACTACGTCTTTCCATGTAGTCACGGCAAACCGATACTTCGGACAAAACGTCCACTGCTTGCCAATGTATGTCGTGACCTCTTGATGAATGGGTCCTGTGTGCGTGTCACTGGCAACACGCTGTATATCCAAAACAACTCTCCTCCCATCCGAGCAGAATCAAGGGACACAGCGGGGCTTCAATTATTTTATTTCTAGATTTGGGCATTACGCGTTTCGGCGAACTGCCTTCCTCAGATGCCACCATCTTTGCACAACATTTTCCGAAAGTGTCTTTATGTAAGCGGCTCCTTCCAGAATGATGAAGCACGCACCTGGACTGCGTTACCTGCAGCTGACTACGGCAGTTCAGGTTTGAAAACTGCCAGTCCCACAGTGCAGCATGCTAATAGCAGGGTGCCCTGGTAAATGTTGGATTTCACCCGCGGCCGGGGAGAAAACTTGGCAAGTAAATAAAAACAAAAGTCTCTTGTCCCCTACTTTCAGCTCACTGTACCCACTGGAGCAAAAGACTGAAGACGCCAGATCAGTGACTACGGGGCATATAATCAAGGGGCTACGATAAAACTATCGCCGCTTTAGCGTCCGTTTTCGGGTGAAAAGCGGCGATATTGAGATGCAAGGTATGCGTGCCACGTAAAACTGAATTGTAAAATATCACTAACGGGCCTTCGCGATATTTACAAGGTGGCCCTCAGGATTTTAGCAGACGTTAGTTTTTGGCAAAAACCATGAAAATCCTGACTTAGCTATACTTACCATTGGGGGTGGATTATACTGATACGACCACAGGGTCGTATCAGCAAGTTAATCGCCGTTTTCCATGGAACATCGCTGGAAAACCAGCGATGTTCAATGGAAAGCTCCGCTATCGCTGGAAAATTATCGCCATTGCGCTATGCGTTGTTAATACAGCACTAGCATGGCCATAATTTCCAGCGATAGGCGGCGATAATAAATCTCACGCTAAGAGAGGCCAGTGATAATTATTGCTGCCACTTGATAATATGACCCAACGTCTTTCCATGTAGTCATGGACCTGCTTCTGCCATCAGTATCTACACTTCCAGGGGTCGGGCGGCGGGTCACGGCAAACCGATACCTCGGGTAAAACATCCACTGCTTGCCAATGAATGTCGTGACCACAGATTTAACCATTTCAAACAAACAACAAGAACCAGTGTCTGTCAGTGTCACCTCCTGGCACATTCAACATCTGTGGTGATGGGGCAAAAAGTGGGATCAAGAAAAATTAGAGCCAATAGTTGCTGCAAAAATAAATTTTTCGATGCCTTCCTTGGTGCACTGTATCAGTACACAATTGCAACGGTACAACTTTGCACAACACTGAGGTAAAATGGCCCACTTGATGCGATCAACGGGTCGTTAACAGTACTGGAATTCTATTTAATCAGGTGGGAGACAATTTCTTACATTGATGGGTTGTGTATATGGACACACTGATGATTCTGTCACCCGTTTATGTTCATAGTGGGCTGGCCTTCTCAAGCCGATACAGTTTATTACCTAAGGCTAACCCGAATGAAATAAGAGTACAACCATTAGAATGCATTAGGTTGTTATAGTAAAGTCCAATACTGGAATTGCAATGTCCTCAGTGACATGTAGCCATCTGATAGGCCCAATTACAGCTCTCATTGGAAATCTGTGTCCTCCAACAGTTCCCAGTTTTTAATCTTGATGAGTCAACGCAGCCCGCTCACCTATTTCCATCTGATAGAATTACTTCCGCTAACCTGAGAAATATCAGCCCCAATTATTTAAGCGCCATGAAGTAATTCATTCTTATGGTAAAGGCGCAATGAAAGTCGAATATATTGTATCACTTTAGCTCGCTTTTCCCCTAATGAACAGAACATTGCCGTTAACTGCGCAACTGACTCGGGTCTATTTGCTGTTTCCCCCCCTCCCCCCTGAAATAGGAAATATGCATTTGTTCAAATCAGATGTTTGGTGGGGGTCAAGAGAAAGGGCTTGAGGCGTGTAGAGGTTTGCTTAATAAACAAATCAGCAGAAAAACATCAATTCCTTCATACTGAGAAGATGAAAGAGTCTGAGCCACCAGTGTACTTTAAGTAATCAGGCCCTGGGCTAACAGTAGCTTTCTGTTCAGCTGACAAATGGAAGAAATAAATTACCCGGGCACTAAAAGTTGCATTAAGCAAATAAACATTTCGAGAAGAATTATGTGTGACATTCAAGAGAAAGCAAATAAACCCTGGCTTGTGGAAAGCCATCAAACCTCTCGCAAAATTAAATAACTTGCAATCATTATGCAGCATTGGAGGCTTGGCTATTAAAGGGAGCCCTTTCTTTCAGCGCCGTTGGAAGGAAACAGCTGTATTCCTTGTAAACAGTGCACCGCTTAAACCTCCGCTCCCCGATAACGAGCCGACTTTGAACTCACAATTAATTCAGTTCCGTATTTTATAGTCTCTCTGGGAAGAGGTGGAAAATCAAACGTCTACTTGCAGTACAACAGCGATCAGATATTGAAGGGCCTCATTCACAAAACTTTTTGCGGTCGTATAAACGAAAAATAGTGGGTTTGGGGTTGAAACACCCATATCTTCATTTGCAGAATCAGGACTTGAAGGATTTTACCGCCATACACCCCGTTATATATTCTGGGGTGGGGATATAAAGGTGCTTGTTAATGAGAGCCCTGCGTCACTTTTGCACCACAAAAAGTGGTAAATGCGTGACACAGGGCTAGCAATCCGATTTATGAAGCCATGCAAAGCCATCATATGTGGCTTTGAGTGGCCTCAAAAATCGTGAGTAAAGTAGTGCAACGCAACGCAAATCATTGTGTTGCCTTACAGTGAGCCCAAGAGGCGTTTCATGGGTGTTGAAGTGAGTTTTCCCACACAACACCCATTAAATTTGACTCTGCCCCCGATTTACAAAGTCATGTAAACCTGGGGAAGCGCCAAATCCTTACATCTCCCAAGGTGAGGCGTAACCAGGAAAAATCGCTTTATTTTCTCCAATTTTTTGCAGGAAAGTGCCCCTTCCTGCACAAAAACAATTATGCATTCAAAGCAGGTACCCTTGCATCGTGGTGCAAGGGTGCCTGCATTGGGGCTAAGCAGCCCATTGTGCGCCAGAGCAATGGTAACAGGCATTGGCATAGCCAATAGGTCTCGCCTTTGGGACCTTATAAGTATTAAGTTATCCAGCACAATATCCTTGGTGCAACAACATCAAGTGTTGCATGGCTAAGCCCTTATAAGGTTACAAAGGCAAGACCTATTGGCTATGCCAGTGCTTGTTATTTATTTAATGGAGCTGGAGTAAATCATACACCACGAAGGATCTTCAGAAGCCAGAGTTTATTGTAAATTATTTCAATTGTGCTCAGCTCTTTTCATGCTCCTTCTATTAGGATGTTGCTTTCCATCAATGGCCAAAGCTTGTTATCCTTCAGACAAAGGGAAGTGATGGGAGTTTGGAAGGGTATTATGGGGCTGCAACTGGGTATGCAAATTTAGGATTGACCTATGGATTAACACTAAATATGTACAGATTGCAGAAAACACATTTTAAAAACAGCTGATCTATATCTAAGTACCTACTTGCAGCAAGATAGTCTATCTAGAATTAGGCTGTTTTGCTTCAGTGTCTCCACTAGTATTTTGGATAGGAGTGTGTGTGTGTGTGGAACTGACAACCCCAATTTGAAAGGTAATTATATCTGTGATATTTGGTTCTGGCTTTGCCGACAAAATCCCTTGGTGTTCGTATGATAAAAAGGTATTCCTGGCTTTTAGTCTGCCATCCTATTGCAATTCTTCAAGGGTTTTATGTAAAGAATCAATCATGATAGCCAGTACAAAATCACTATTGGTAAGGGTGATCCTAACTGGGAAATCTACCCCCAAAAATTCTTGATAAACACTGACCTCAGGCATTAAGCCCTCTGGATTTACAAGTGGTGAACACCCTCTCAGGTAAAGATAAGTTACAAATCACAGGTACATGGTTAAAACATCAGTATTAGGACCAGTACATTTGAATATGATAGGCTATGTAAATTGATGCATACTACCATGTTGAGGACAGATTTGAGAAGGACACACGTTGGTTTAGTATTGTTAAAATACACAACACTCTTCAGATGCTCCAGAGAGTAATCAAAAGACATGTAGACGCTTGATGGCAAAATGATCATTATGGTAGATGGCTGCACTTTTTAGGTCTGCCCGTTTCTGATGAAATTTTTATAAAAAATGGTTTTCTTTGTAAGTAAGCTAAGCAAATGATTGCCTTTGCCATCTCAGATAGCTTTATTTAGGAGTTTGTAGTGCCTCATTTTAATTTTCAATAGATATGAGAAATTGATTATCTTTATGGCAAGACCTAGATGATGACATGCTATGTCATATTATTAATGAAACAGGTACAAATATACCACACATCTCCTTTCTTCACTAAAGACAATACTTAAACTAGGTATTTAACATACAAAAAAGCAAGAAACAAATATTTACCCTATCCAACTAAAATATTACAAAGGAATATTTCACAGTATTAAAGATACCAATGAGCACTAATTTAGCACATAGACCCAAATTATCTGTCCTTCATGCAGCGGAGCTCTGCTGAACAATTTCAGTGCTGCCTTGAGCAAAGGACAGAAATTGGTGCAACACCAGATTTAGTAAAAGTCACTCATTGACGACATCTTCGGTGACTTCATACTAAACCTAGCTGTTCAGCCTGACACTAAGGTCCTCATTATGATGTTGGTCGGAAACTCTTCTGAACGACTCGGGTTCGGAATCGGTTCCGACCGACTCGGGTTAGGCAAGTCAGACTGACCAATTACGATGCTTCCGAACATCGTTTGGTCGAACTCGCATTGGCTTCAATGGGAGCCTGTGTTCCGACCGACAACACAGGCTCCCATTGAAACAAGCATTTGCAATGCAATCGGTCTCGCCTTTGGGACCTTATATGTATTTAGCTATGCAGCACATTAACCTGGATGCTGAAACATCTACTTTCTTTAACATGGAGGTAATGTAAGCACCAAACTGCGTGACACACCAGTTATTGGAACAAATGGAGAGTAATATTGCCTTTCAGCGGGAAATGGTATAGTCCAAAGCTCTGTTTTTAATATAGAATCAGGGCCTTCGGTGGTCATATTACTGAAAATACAAGATTTGAAAAAACTATTATTGTCTATGGGTGCTCGTGGAAGACAATGTCTATGGCCTGGAATCTAGAGAATGCTAAAGTGATTCTGGTATTTTACTGACCTCAGCTGGATGTTTTCTATCATGATAGTTAAATAGAGGCAGTTGCCAGAAAAAAAAAAAGAAAGTCTCTCCGCAGAAAGCAATACTGGTGTTTTAATGTCCTCTGCTTGTCGTTTTCTATCAAGAAAGTTAAATAGAGGCAGTTGCCAGAAAAATAAAAAAAATAAAGTATCTCAGCAGAAAGCAATTCTGGTATTTGACTGACCTCTGCCGGTCGTTTTCTATCAAGACAGTTAAATAGAGGCAGTTGGACCGGAAAAAAAGTCCCTAAGCGGAAGTAGACAAGTCCTAGGGCTGATCTCCAGAGCCCACAAAGTACATACACATAAAAGTATATAATAAGTATATACTAAAGTATATACAAGAGGTCTTGAATGGACGACCTGAAAAACAGGAATGTGGTGTATCCCACAGATACAGTGTACTTCTGCCATTTCCTAGTGATGCAGTGCAGTGCTGCAAGGTGACTTGCTACGCTGCACTGCATTACTAATTCACAAATATGCTCCTAAGTGGTTTTCTCTACCATATTTGCTTCTTAAAACTTGGGAACTCACTTAGATCCTGGCAGATGGTCTGCCAATACTCCAGGGGGTGCAGGACATGAACTCCATCACCGTGGTGGAACACCATCCCCTCTATTTAGAGATCCCCACTATAGTGAACAGCACTGAAGGTTTGCTGAGAGGCCACCATATTGAAAGCATCTGCTCAGCTAACACATTTGCTTCAGAAAAAGAGACTGGCAGTTCAAGTATTTATGCCTGTAGAGCCAATAGAATATCTGCTGGTGGAAACGTAGCAAATTTGGTGGGTCAGGAACATCTCAGAATTACAGCGGTGCTCCAGCTCCATCAACCTCTAGTTGAGGCCCTTAATACTGAAAAAATGATGAAGTAGGTCTGCATGTAGTGTGGCTAACTGCCCCAAACCGCCATATATTTTCAGGGAGTATAGACATTTCATAATTGAAAACATCTTTTCCTTCAAGAGAGAAAAAGCAAACAAACTTAAGTGTGCAAATGCACAAAACTTACTCCTGTGGAATGTCCCCACTTTACATTGGAAATATAAGAATTGCTTGAAATCAATGGCTTGCATAGAGTTCAGATGTGTACTTCTTTGGATTTTGTGAATATGACCAATGCCGCAATCTGTCCAAAGCACAGACAAAACCTAAGATATATACCTGTCTGACTTTTCTTTTTATTTATTGAGTTTAATGATTTTCCCACTGGTTGGTGACTTTTACATCATTAATAATTGAAATCTAGTTGTTTCTGTAGAATTTAACGCATCAAGAAAAGCTAATGCTAACCTGAGAAGTAAGAGAATTCGAAATTGGGTATTTTTTCATGCATAATTTGAATATTGTGAGCACAAATTTTGCTAGTCATGCAAATTCAGCTTGGGGTGAAGGCTGTATGAAAAATGTGAGCGAGGAATGCCTTTGAGTAAAAAAGTCATGGAAGACAGCTGCCTGATGTATTTACCAGCCAGATTATAAAGTTGTGCAGAGAACATAGATAATGCAACATATGTTACCCTGGCAAACACTAAGACATGTTCTACTCAACCCAGTTTCCTACAGCAACAATACAGTGAAAAGTGTAACTGCGAGAACATCAAACTTTTAAATGATGTACCAAGCCCCAATCATCAGAAATTGCGTGAAATACATTTGCATAAAAATATATGTTGCCCTTGCCTTGCAAGAACGTGCAAATTATGTAGGATAGCTGATGGATGCCTGCTTATTTGACCCAACCCCACTTAAGGACAGCCTCATCTCTGAAATGTCAGACAAACTATTCTCACCTTGCTTCCATCTTTCTCTTGCCTTTACTTTTACCAAACTCTGAGCCAAAGCAACTCCTTTCCACTTTTTGTTT
Organism: Triturus cristatus; assembly: GCF_964204655.1. Taxonomy (NCBI): domain Eukaryota; kingdom Metazoa; phylum Chordata; class Amphibia; order Caudata; family Salamandridae; genus Triturus; species Triturus cristatus. The sequence continues at coordinate 391,956,023 of NC_140584.1, forward strand.
TATTTGGCAGAATAATCCCCACTAATTGTAGGAGAGTGCTATAACCACCAACTCATTGTATTACCCGGATCATCGTTAATCTAGCCCAGGGTTCTCCAATGTAGGCCCTGGAGGGCTGGATCCATGCCTGATTTTTAGCACATCCACATTAAGATAAATGTGGTTGCCATAAAAATGTGACATGGATCCGGCCCGCCAGGCCTGACATTGGAAAACCCTGATCCAGCCTAGCAATTTGGGTAAATCTACCCCTGCAAATTAGTATACTTACGAAATGAAAGGCAAATTTCAGCTCACTACTTAATAATGTCAATGAAATAATTTTGAACATGCACATGTAACAAACAAATGTAATTTTTTTTACAGAATGTGTTAATCACTCAAACATTCTTTATGATGGTGTCTGCACTACAGAGAAACTATAAAAAAAATAGCAAGCATTGGAAAAAAACAATATGTCTGGTGTTTTGGCAATCATTTTTTCTCTCAAGGTTTTTGCAACATTTTATTATTAAGAGAGCTGAAAGGCCCTCATCAACCTAAAAGAAGTTCCTGGTACTGAAGGGAACTAGTTTTTGTGTGTATGTGCTCATTATGAAAGAACAGCATGTCCAACTCACAGTGAAATTAGCCAGTGGCTAAAGTTGGCAGACCCATTGTCATATGATGCATGCTGAAGTGGGTGGAAGAAAAATGTGAATGGCAGAACAAAAGTCTAATAGACGAAGTTCTGGCTGAAAAGTAAAATCTCTATAACAAACTATGTAATACACATAATTTTAGTAAAATTAAAATGACTTTGCTACAGACAGACCTGAAAATTGGTCTGGCTTTGGTTTCCAAACTCTTCCCTTTGCAAATGTTTTTTGTAATGTTTTTGTAAATCTTTATTACAGACAGACAGAGAGTCCTGCAAAGGCAAACAGATAAACAGGCTTGCAAATAAAAACAGATAGAGAGACTTGTAAAGACAGACAGACAGGGTTAAACAGATAGATTAGAGATAGTGTTGCTAAGATAAATATTAGCACATAAGGTTGCTCAGCTAAATATAGATAGACAGACAGATAGAGCAATAGACTGATAAAAAGTAGGTAGATAGATAGATAGATAGATAGATAGATAGATAGATAGATAGATAGATAGATAGATAGATAGATAGATAGATAGATAGATAGATAGATAGATAGATAGATAGATAGATAGACAGATAGATAGATAGACAGATAGGTAATTGGACTAAACGGCACAACTTTCATTAATAATACAGTGGTCAAGGTTTATATAAGTATGACATACAAGATTACTGAAAGCAAACTCGAAAGCCTTATAAGCAGAACAAACTGGCAAAATTATTTTACTAGAGTAATTGTATTCTTCAATTAAAATATATGCCCGCATGGCAAACAAGAGTCAGGCTTTCAATGCACTTCATTGTGTGCATATTAACAAGAGAATTACTTTATAAAGAACATCATCAAATCAACGCAATCTGGTATACTGCGAAACAGCAGCAGTCAGATAACAAGGCCACTGAAAAGGATTTTACAAAAGCATTAGTAGGCGACAGGAACTGGTGAAGCTGGAATGCACACTGTTTTCACAGCTGGTAGCATCCTGCTTTCACATCAGTCTGTAAACACAAAGGAAACACTGAACAATAAAGTGAAAACAAAAACGCAGGCACTGAAGAGAACTACCTGGTGTGCAGATGTGCCCATTGTGAAAAGGCAAAATGTAGTCACTCAAAGTGCAGTCAGCCAAAATCTGAAGAGGCGACGCTCTACCCTATGCTGTGTGCTGTAGTGGGAGGAACCAAAATGCAAATTACACGACAACAGACAAATGGATGAAGTAAGCTGGCTGGAAGTCTCTTCAAGTAAGTATATTATAAATATAATTTCAATAAAATCAAAGTCTTGGCTAACGCCAGACCTAACACATTAATTAAAAATGAAATATGATAGGAATAACGGGTAACTTATATTAGCTTTTCAGCAGCACTGGGGCCATACAAATTTGTACAGATCAGCAGTATTCAATAGCTCAAACTGCATGTAATGCCTACAACTTTTTAATTTTTCATTATTGTGTATGTTAAAATATGAAAGTGTTCATATTTTTCTCACAAATAGTTAGTGAACTCGGAAATCAGAAACGTATCTTCAACAAGAAGGACGATGTCACCTTTCATTTGGTGTCAATGGTTTCAAGGTCGTCTTTTTAGGTCTCGCTAGCATTGCAGCGCGAATGCGCTGCCATCGCTTTGCGAGGCATGCCGTATACACTATAGTGTGGAAGCTTCGTGGAAGCCCCGCCCACTCTCCAGGCCATCTTCTTCATTGGCTAAGGTTATAAATGCTGCCTTCCGATTCGTATTAAGCTTGTTAGTCCCTACCCATGACAGCCATGTCAGTCATTTGTGTTCTTCCACGGCTACTGGCCCCTTCAGAGCACAGACCACTTTCTTCCCCTCCCTTCCTACCCCCCCTCCCGCCGTGACTTCTTGAGTGCCCCCTCCCTCCTCTGGCACACTCCCAGTCGTGCTCGTGCCTTCTCGCGCCAGTGCTGTAATATTAAACGAGTGTCGGTATGAAAATCTGTAAACAGTCTCTGGGCCGGAGGTGTGTACCCTGCTGCCTCATTAATTCGCCCTTTGACCCGGAGGTGCAGTGACGGACAGTGAGGACCCCCAGGAGCGGCTTCCATCGCTGGGGCCATTGGAGATCAGCGAGGGTGTGGGCGCCTGCCAGCCATGACTTGAAGGTTGTACCCGCCCTGGTGTGTATGCTGCTCTGTGATGGGCTGTTTAATATCCTAAATGCTGATGGTTTGTTGCTGCAGTCACTGTTTTTTGGGTACGGTTTGAACTGGTCCCAGCCGCAGTTTCATTCTTTTCTCTGAAGTCTGAGTTGTGCCTCATCTGTGTTAGCAATAAACTCAGTCAAGCTGAGCCAGGGGCTTCTACCGTCGCTGCCGCCATTGGAGATCAGCGGGGGTGCGGGTGCCTGCCAGCCGTGACATGAAGGTTGTATCCACCCTGGTGTGTATGCTGCTCTGCGATGGGCTGTTTAATATCCTAAATACTGATGGTTTGTTGCTGCAGTTGCTGTTTTTTGGGTACGATTTGAACTGGTCCCAGCCGCTTTTTCATTCTTTTCGCTGAAGTCTGAGTTGTTGTGCCTCATCTGTGTTCACAATAAACTCAGTTGAGCTGAGCCGGAGGCTTCTGTGCCAGAGGTGGGTGACTTGTTCTGTACTTGGGCTCAATGCAAATACAAGTGAGACTTAACTATAAACAGTATTGTTGGAGGGCAAAGGTCATTGTGTTCAGTGTGAGCAGTTTTGGTCACATCTTTTTATTGATTTTTAACAAATCTTGAAATGTACATACAAACCTAAACATCTTTTCAGATACACCCCGAGATATTGTAGTGAGATTTCCAAACCATTGTTTCCAGTCTTTTGACGCCATCATTTGTGACAAATGTGAGGTCATCAGAGCAAAGATACGCGCAGTAACATCGGCTTTTATAGATTATAGAGGAAATACCACAATTTTATAAATTGCTCTTTTACCTTGCACTTTGGGGTCCTCTTGAGTTCGTATTGTTTCTACATTGGCCAATAAAGTAAGATGTGCTTTATATATTGCTGGAATTATAATAACGCCGTCTCGTGCCCACACACAGAAATAGAAAGTCAAGAATTACAGATGGTGGAAACTCTGTATCAGTCAGATTAGCCATGCACAGGCGAGGAATGGAATTAAAGAAGAAGGGTGCAAACTTGGAACGATAACTGGCAAATGATGGAAGGGCAAAGACACCTGTAAGAAGGGGGCAGCAGGGGGTTGAGTTGTTTAAACAACTCCTGACAAGGTTGAACGAGTACATCTGGCTTACGCCTGTATTATTTGAGCCTTACACCTACATATGCTGGACTAATTCAGAGCTTTTTCTACGAGTAACTAACCGTGTCTTTCCCTCAATGTGGCTTGGTGTGGGTCACGCAGATTTGGATTAATAAGCTGGCCTGAGCCTGTCCTGCTTTGGGTCAGAATTTAGCAAGTAGCACACTTCCTTTTTACCCGAGGCATCTGTTGGGTGGTGCATTGCACTTGTTTAAATGTTGTGCACATTTCCAATAGAATTTATGCAAATATTTACATCTAAATATGTCCGGTACCATTTTTCCCAGTGATGTAGTAAACGCAACCTTGCACTTGTTTTCTTTTTGTTTTACAGGTCTTATTATTAGTTAACCAGATTGTTCAACCGTATTTCACTAGAAGGGGTCCATGTCATGGCCAGCAGGGGTTTGTGTTTCAGCCATGCAGTGGGAGGCCCAGAGCATTCAGGTCTGTCTTTATTCAAGACAGACTGCACAGAATTCAGTAGGCTTTATTGAGTTTCAAGAAGATTCTGAACTAAAGCCCCCATGGCCCCATATCCTGGCTTTATCCCATTTCATCAGCAAGCATTTCCTTCTCTTCTGTTTCTTTTGTTTCCCCATTCTTCTTATTTTCATGTATTTCCATTAGGCCTGGGCGGTAAATTCCGTTCCGCTCGCGGAATTTGCGGAATTTCGGTAATTTCGCGTTCCGCGGAGAACGCGAAATTGCCTAAAATTCTGCTTTCCGCGACTTCGCGAAATGCGTGTTCGCGAGATATTTCTCCCCGAGCACGCAAACAGCAACTGTGAACAGGAAAAAAGCATCGCGAACAAGCAATTCCGCGTGTTCGCGGAATTTCTGCATGTTCGCGGAGATTTTTTACCGTTTCGCGGAGATTTGCGTAACGCGATTACGCAAATTCCGCCCACCCCTAATTTCCATCTGTTCCAGCACTCCCTTCTTGCTGCTTTGTTTCCCATTCACATTTACTTCCATGTTCCAAAATTCTCTACATTATACCTTACTGAAAACACATTGCTCTCACGGATTTGCGTTTCTTGTCAAGAACACTTAAAATGTGCTAAGTTTTATTATTTCTATGATGCTGCAGTAGACCCATTAGGTGGTTGAAACAAATAGGGCAATCCAATAGCCCCTTGCGAGTTTAAGTATCAAATAAAGTACATGTAAATTGTCGACAGAGGGATGATTTACGAAAAGGTTAACAATTGCTTAGGTGCACTTATATCTCTTAAAGAGTAACACATAGGACCAATCATGGAGCAAAACAAGTTAAAAAGAGTGGATAAGAGGTCTTGAGAAAGATGTATCTGGGTTTTAAAGCCAGTACTTACATGAACACGTGTGGGTTGGGCATGCGTTTAAAATCACTTTAAACTCATATGTCCTATAATTGGCTAAAAATGTGAAAAAATGCCAGTTATCAAAAGTGCATTTGAGTATTAAAACTAGAGCAACAGACAATATCTCAGGCAAAGCTCACCTCAGTTAACTGAATGAATCGGAAAAAACAATTTTTAACATTTCTGTAGCTTATCCCCTTAGTGACCATTTACATGTACTGCTTTAAACTCATTGACGATTACATGTAAAGACCTGTGTGTTGTTTTTTCACTTACTTTGATATACAGACCCCTTTTAGCGGGAATGAAGGCCTATAATCTCCTGGCCTCTGTGCTAGCCCAAGGGATTAGTGCTTATTCAAAGTTTGTCGTTTCAGGCAATTTGAATTCTCATTTCGACCTCCAGAGTTGCAGTCACAAACCATTGATCAGATACCTACACCTGAGATGGGGTGATATCTGATTCACCGTTTGAGACACATCCCCTTTAGAATGGCTAGGGGTGCCTCAGAGTTGTCAGGAGACTGGTATACTGCCACGTGATGCTGTGTTAATCCCTCCGTTCCTCTAAAATCTGAGACAACGCTATTAACTAGAGCTTCAGCCCAGAACCCTGGGTAAGGGAGCAGGACAGAGAGAGAAAAACTGCTCTGGATTTGTAAGGTTATAGTACTCGGGCTCCAGACGTTTCAGGGTAATATTCCTCTAGGACACAGACTACATCAGGAATAGAAGAACAGTGAATATTAAACAACAAAGGAATTCCTTACCCGTCTCCTCATAGTTGGAAGCTTTGAGGAGCCCAAGGAAGACTAGGAGCCAACCTTCATCACAGAGGAGAAGTGGGTGTGAACCACAACAAGAGGAATCAAACAGTAATCCAGATAACAACTGCATTCCCCCAATGAATTCCCAACTTGGAAACATTTTATTTGTAACGTGAAATCTGTCCTGTCATGGGATATATGCTGTTTTTAAAAATAATGTTTCCTATTTGAAATGCATATAATTTGATGGAGGGATACTTTCCTTTGCATGCCGCCATCTGTGTTTGTAGCTTATTGCAAGGGGTCGCAAAGGGCAACCTGTCTAAGACAGATCATTTTGAAACCTCTCCAAATCAACATTTTGTAAAACATCCTAATAGCACATATAGGCCATAGTAGAAAGTGGGAGGTAGTTCGCAAGTAGGTGGTGAACATTACAGTCACTGCTTGGACCAGCCCTGTTTCTTTAAAATTGAAATTTTGGATTGTTAAGGAGAAGTCGATCTAGCGATTGCCACAGCCCTAAAGACTGGGGCTTGGCTTTTACTCAAGTAGAGTGAGATGGCATCTGCTGAGGCTGTCTCTGTGTTGGATGTGCAAGAGGACAGTGCAGCAACTCAGGAGCAACATGGATGCGAAATTCAGAAATGTCAAACACCAGCAAGTAAAGAAGGGATTGAGTCCCACTTGGTTTCCTCTTTAAAATGAGTGTATCAGGGTCACTTTTTATTTGATTGTGTATTAGATCCCACAGGCCCAAGACTAGCATTTAACACACGTATTTGTAAATGTAAAGGAGTAAATAATTTTCACCCCAAAACAGATACAGATATGTATTTGCAGTGCTTAATTTTATCAAATAGCATCGTCATCATCATCAATAACTTTATTCGGCAAATACATAAGCCATAGAAGTACACTATAAAAATAGTAAAATACCAGAATTGCTTTCTGCTTGTTCAACTACCTCTATGTACCTGTCTTGATAAAAAAAAACTACCAGTAGAGGTCAGTAAAATACCAGGATTGCTTTCTGCTGAGGGACTTCTTTTTAAAAAAAAATTCTGGCAACTGCCTCTATTTAACTTTCTCGATAAAAAAAGACCAGCAGAGGTCAGGAAAATACCAGAATCACTTTAGCATTCTCTAGATTCCAGTCCATAGATTTTTTATTAAAAACAGAGCTTTGGCCTATACCATTTCCCACTGAAAGGCAATATTTCTCTCCATGTGTTCCTATACCTTTTGTAAGTTTGGTGCTTACTTTCCCTTCATGTTAAAGAACAGTATATGTTTCAGCACCCAGGCTAATGTGCTGCATAGCAAAATACATATAAGGTCCTAAAGGCGAGACTGATTGCATTGCAAATGCATGTTGTTTGTTCCTCTGCATGTACAGCAGAGGCACAAACTAAAAAATGGACAGTATATCATGAGTGGATTGGATGATGGCTCCTTCATGTATGGTCCCAATAACAACTTGGTCATAGTTGAGCACTGCTTTATTTGGCATGGCTATGGTCTGATGGAGATTCGGTTTGCAAACCAGATATTGCAATATATCAGTATGCTTCAGTGGAGTGGTCTGTTGTGATATCTGATATGGGGTCTAGGATATTGCTGTACCTGGATGTGGTGGATAGGTTAGAAGCAATGAGGTGGTGAAAGCTAATGATTTACCCTGTGATATTGAGTGACCCCTGATCCTGGAAGACAGAAGTTGGAACACTCCATGCTCCCAACTGCTAGGACCACCGTCTCTACCAATGCACCTCTATTATGACCAAACCCTCTAATAGGTCCACAGGTCTCTGCCAGAGCACCTCTATCCCTACCTGCAGTGCCACCTTCCACCAAGTGATGGGATCACACCACAGTGCTACACCAAGTGACATCTTTACGACATTCATCCCCTATGCAAAGTATTATTTATAGGCATTTGTGCCATGGAAGGCAACCCGCAACAACACACCACATCATTAAACTCCACTACATACCACTCCACAACACAAAATACCATTCCACATAATTACACTCCAAAACACACATTCCCATTCCACATAATTCCAGTACACTCAATACCACATAATTACTATCCACATAATTCCACAGCACACCATGCCACATAGTTCCAATACTCAAATCCCCTCCACACTACACAATCCCATGCCACACAATTACACAACTACCTAATCCAATCCAACCTACATAATTCCACAACATACCACAAAGTACACTCCATAACACATAAGTAAAAAAATTGCCATTTACAATGCCAATATCTCCAACAAATACAAGACCTATTACAATAATAAAAAACATTGCTGTTTACAATGCCAATAACTCCAACAAATACAAGACCTATTGCAATATTAAAAAACATTGCCATTTACAATGCCAATAGCTCCAACTCCAAAAATACGAGACCTATTGCATTTCCAATGCTTGTTACAACACTCTTTACTGCATGGTTTCACTTCAAGCGTACTGTTTGGCTAGAGTGAGATCTTCGGGGCAGTCTAGTAACAACGAAGGTCGATCTTCGGTCACCTGACATAAGTCTGGAAAAGTTACATTTACCAAAGCATAGTGTAACTTCGATGTAGGTAACGCTTCCTGCTGCATCCTCATCCATGCCAATCGGGGCAGAAGTGCATTGTCGCGAGGCCATTCATGTGTCTGTCTGCATAATATGCAGTAACAGTTGTGCAATGTTTACAGTCTTCATAGGGGTTCAGGTGACCAGGAGGCACATCATGGGTACAATATCACAGAAAGCACTTGAAAGCAGTGCCGATTTGGTATGGGTGCTTTGGCATGTGAGCCTTGGTGACCTCGATAAGGCTAAAGTACTAAAGAAGAGGTGGCCCCCGTGCTTCTACCGGGCTGAATTGGGGGCAGGAGATGCATGAGTGCCTGCACAGTCTCACTGTGGTCCACACAGTTGGAATATGATTCTGCTGCACATTTGTGGACTTTCGGTCTCTACAGGACGACAAGATCACCATTTCCTTACTTGACGTAGCAGGCAGTGTGTTGCATGCTACTCTAATGTTTCTACTGCTGAAGCACTTATTATGTGCCTGCATGCTTGAAGTCACGCTTCAAAGTTCCCTTGTGGTGTCCTTCTTTTTCTCCTCCCATTGATCACCCTTTTCTCCTTGGAAGCGGTGAAAAGAGGGTAGAAGATGTTTTTACAGAACATCTTTGTCTACTGTTGCTGGAATTGCTGCTGGCCTGAGTGAGGTGGTACTGTATGCCTGCTGGTAATAGCTCATCATCGTTCGAGGGTGTGAGGCACTTCTTTTAACTTGGGGACATGCAAGGATGCCCTCCAATCTATCCTGGAATGGGACAACATGATTTGTGCTTTCTAGTTATCAATGAGACTAGCCCATATATATACATATTTTTTGTGGAAGTGACTTCAGGTGTCTTAATAAAGCTTTTCTGCTTGCGAGACATCATTCTCCATATGAAATACTGATCATCCTATGACTGCTGTTCAGAAGCTGTACTTGCTATTTTACTAGGTTGTCCATAACTGGTTAATTTTGTATGCTGTTTCTATTTAGATTTAGGTATGGATCTAGATATCAGTGGAGGCAGTTTATAGGGTAACCCTTTGGTAAAATGTAATTTCGCCCAACATACGGGCTGTGTGGCTTCAGTGCCAGATGTACGGTGACTGCTCTTCATGCTTCCCATTGTCTCTCTATGAGCTTTTGAGATCACTGTAGAAAGCACAGATGTGTAGCCCCGTGAAGGGAATATCCTCTGACTTTCATTTATATCTTCTATGGCCTTTATTGCATAGGAGCAGAAATTCTGACATGGGAATCCTCCATGTGGCTGCATGAAATACGCTTCCCTCTGGTTTCCCTTTCAGAGTTCTGGTCTCGGAGAAGGACATCATGCATCACAATCCACCATCATTTTTTCTGTTTGCCTTCTACAACCCATTCAGGAATTCTAATAAGGGAATGATGATTTTTAACGCCTGGTCAGAAGACTACAGTTGAGGTCACTGGCTGGAGGGAACTCAGGAGCCTAGTTCTACTATTTGCTGGCAGCATTTGCCAGTGCAGCTAATGACCAGCATTTCTCTTTTCCCACCTCTTCTGGAGGTTCGGCAAGCAGGCGCTGGTGCTACAGACCAATTTTCAGGTTTGGGTGGTAAGCTCAATATTTTGTCCTAGATAGATGATATTTGTAAACCTGTACAGATCTGTCAGCTGTAATCAAACCCTGATTCTCTTCCTTCATCGACTCTGAAAAGGTGGTCTTGTTGTCTCCGAATTGTTTTGTAGCTAGTGGATGTGATTTGTTGGGGGAGGCACTCAACCACTTCCTTTGAGCGTTTGGCTTCTTCTGATAGCATCTCCATTCTGACACTACCTTTTGTTCACATTGGTATGTGTTCCTCTTCTTCAGGATGTATCAGTACATCCAGTCTTCAGCTCTCGCTGGTCCCTCGCTGATGTTGGGGCTACAGTTCTGTTTGATCTAATTTTGTCAGCTCATATTATGTGGGTGTGCTCCATGCTTCTAGAGCTGACTCCTCTTCATACTCTTCTGTCCACTGCTTCTAGCACGTACATGCTCATATGTCTTCTTCATCGCATCGAGAAATGTTTCCTGCCCATTGATCATTCAACTATCTGCTCCAAGGGCTCTCATTGAAGCCACTTTGAGCAATGTGCCTTTTGTTTTCATCAATATCATTAGCCTTGATGAGGAGATTTTGTGTACAGTTAATGAATTGTGATGTAGTGTTCTTTAAAATGCCTTGAGTGTTCATCTATTTCCTAAACTGAAGCAGCATAATGGCAGTCCTGTTGGATGTATGGATGTTGTTCCAGATTCTGGGTGCATGGATTGAAAAGGGCTTCTGTCTTGTTTTATTCTTTTTTACACTTTCTAGTCTTCAGTCTGATAGTGTCCTGACTTTGCATGTGCCAAGATCCACCAGAGATGGTGATCTTGTCTGCATGAGAAGAGGGGATGCTGTTCTTGATGACTTTGTAAATGATGCCACTGGTTAGGTCTCGCCTGACCCAGCGCATGCGCTGACCTGGCGAGACTTATTGAGAGGGCTCCAAAAAGTGCTACCAGGCCAGCCTAGAGCTACAGTGCATGTGTGCGGGCGCGCGCCCCACGCTTTACCGCGATTACTTTCACTTTCACGGCCGCACGGCCGCTTTGCATAGCCAATAGGTCTCGGTTTTGGGACCTTATAAGTATTTAGTTATGCAACTGTTGCATGGCTAAACACTTATAAGGTCCCAAAGGCGAGACCTATTGGCTATGCCAATGCTTGTTTTTAAGATGGCACGAACCTGGAAAGGGAGCCAATTAAGATCCATCAGGATGGGCGTAATGGCACGTTGTGATCACTTTTCTTCAGGCCTTGAATGAGTTCTGATGCATGTAGGATGCCCCAATGGGGTGCCACTATGGCATCTGGGAGGCCTTCGAGGGGGAAGTATTGATGATTCTTGATGCTGGTATTTTGTGAGTAGAGCTTCAAGTGACTCCATGTAAATGGTGAAGAAGCTAAAGATATCTTAGGGTCTTTTATAAATGTACGCTGTAAAGGTCTTGCTGATCAGTTGGCACTGTTGCAGGGTTTCTTAGAATCACATGTAAACTCTGTGGACCCGGTTAGGCATCTCCCCTCCTTCCTTTTATAACCTTCAGTTAAGAATGAACGACTGTGCCCTTTCAGTCCTTAATGACCTCTCTACCGTTGTTTTTACTGTGGTTGACATGAGTTCAATTGACTCCGGTTTTGGAGGCTCCTGCTATGTGGTTGGCTTCCTGTAAGACAAGTCATTCAGGCCATTCCTCTGAGTTGTGTTCATCCTCTGCATGGACCTCCCACAGTGCTTTCATCTGTTGTTCTGGAGTGAATTATGGAGGGACGGCCCTTGAGTTTGGGAATACTCTGTTACTTGTAGGTTGTGCTCCCATTTTGTATTAAAGGATTCCAAGGTGTTGCAGCTTTTGAGACTTATGATGAGATTCTTGGGCACTGTGGGTTTTTAGTGGTGTAAAATTGTACTAATTGTATTAATTCTGCCTTCGAGTGAGATAACAAAACTATGGTTGAATGGCTCAATGTGTTGAAGGGTTGTGAGCAACATTCCTGCGTGAGCTGTTGATCACAGCTGCGAATACTTTGAGGGCAAACCCAGCTTTTAATCTTTGCTATTTAGCTACATTGGATACAATGAAATTGGTCAGCTGTGCGCCTTATACGGTTGAATAAAACATCAAACCTGTGGTTGAATGAGCTATGTTCAAAACATTACGATTTACATTATTAAAAAATAAAACTATTTCTAATAGCAAGACGTGCATGCAGTACATTATTATGATGAAATTAAAGCTTTCTAAGGCTAAAGTCTGGGCCTCTGGGTATTTTGTTTACCACAAACAATGTGCTCTATGGTAATATGGTTGAAAACAAGTTTCACATGTCGAAGGAGGGCAATAAAATGTAAACCTCGACGTTCAGTCAACATGCCCTTGCAATGAATCAAAACCTCGTTACCCCATTTGCTCATCAGTTTTGTTCTCACTTTGCCCTTTGGGGCGGTAAGGGTTAATTTCCTCCTAAATTCTCCTCCCAGGCGAGTACAGATTGCACTTGCATAAAGCCAGGCTGAACATAAACCAGTCATGCTGCCCTACTGCGAATGAAGCACATTCAATTTTCAATCCAATTACATTTAGAATCGCAGCGGTTAGAGCAGTGGAAATGAAGGGCCTCATTTATGAAAAGTGACGCATCACTGCGTGAAAACAGTGATGCGCCACTTTTCACTGCGCCCTCCCTGCGACTCCAGTGATGCGTCATATTTACAGTATGACGCATCATGTCGCAAGGAGTCACAGATACGTCAGTATTTCTGACGTATCTGTAGGCGCAAAAGTGACGCATCGCTGGAGTGTGTCACAAAAGTGACGCAACTCCAGCAATGTGTCCTTTCACATGGGGCAAGCCCCATGTGAAAGGGCCTGCGTCAGTCTTACGCCTGCTGTGAGGCAGGCGCAAGAAATTGACGCATTTGCACACTAGAAGTGGCGCAGTGAAATCTCGTAGATTTCACTGCGTCACTTCTACGACCCTTTGTTGCGTCAAAACGCCCCCCTTGCATACATTATACCTGGCGCAGGTATAATGTGGCGCAGGGGTTTACAAAGTGACGCATCTACCTAGATGCGTCACTTTGTAAATATGGCGCAACATGGCGCATGTTTTCTGCCACTGGTGCGTCACAAAAAGTGACGCACCGGCGGCGCAAAAGTGACGCAGGGGCTCATAAATGAGTCCCGAAGTGTTTTTGCAGAAAGCAAAGTGGCCTGTTTTGGCTGCGGTGGTGGCTTTGTGTGCTTGTTTTCGACAGACACATGCTGGACTCAGCAAATCCGCCAGAAGATTTCTTGCCCTGGGATATTTCGCCAGCTCCTCCTTTAAGTGATAGGGGGAGATGAGTGAAGAAGAGACAGGCAAGGCGTCACATGTTGCATCTATTTGTATTTTGATTTTCACATGGTTGGAAATTAATGAAAAGGTAACTGACTAGGGGCCAGATGTACAACTCTTTTTTGCGCTCGGGAACGGGAGATTGGCCTGTTTGCACTGGCAAAAAAAGGTCCTGGCATGTACAAATGCTATTTTGCGATTCACTGAGTCGCAAATTAGCATTTGCGACTCTCGCTATTAGGAGGGGCGAGACTCAATTCCATGTGCTACTGCATTGCGACCACATCTGTGGCCCCAAAACACTCGCAGTTTACCACCTACTTCAAGTAGGTGGTAAACCACTCGCTAATGGGGAGGGACCCCTCACCCTTTGTGAGTGTGTGCGCAAATATTTTTTAAGAGCAGGCAGTGGTAGGACCACTGCCTGCCTTCAAAAAATGAAACTGAAAAGTAAAATTTTTCTTTTTTAAATGCATCCCGCCTTCCTTTAAGGTAAACAGGCTGCATTTAAAAAATAAAACTGCTTTATTTAAAAAGCAGTCACAGACATGGTGGTCTGCTGACACCAGCAGGCCAGCATCCCTGGGAGTGCTAGCCATTACCAATAGGGTCGCAAATTGCGCTTGCCTCATGAATATTGAGGAGGCATGCAATTTGCGACCCCATTGGGAATCGAGAACAGTGTCTGAGACACTGTTGTACATTCATTTGGGCTAGTCGCAAATTTGCGACTCGCAAAAGTAAATGGTCGTAAATCTGGCCTAGGAGCGTTACCACCTATAATTGCTATCCCCTATACTCCCACCCCTTATTAATTCTGAAAGACAAACTGATATAAAGAAGAACAACAAGGGAAAGCCTGCCATAAACTTTGCCTAAACAGTAAATCTGAATGGAGAAGAATTACTTGTGATACATATTTGTGCAAATCAGTGGAAATTCTGCTGTGTCAACTTCACAGTGTCTCTGACACTCTCTGTCAACAAGCAGCAGTAAAAACCACCTGGAAAGGGTTAATCCTGCCTTCTAAGAGACGAAAATCCACCATAATATTAAAGGATGGGATATCCCTGCTATACTGCAGCATAAAAGGGTTAACATAGAAAACACAGCCGGCTCCGAGGATGATAAACATGGAATCTAGCACTACATCTTTTCATTAGAAGTACTTTTAACTATTGGTGGAAATTCCACTGCTAATGTTGGACATTGCCTGAAATTCCACTGTAGGTGTTGCCCATTGCTTGTAAATCCACCAACAAAACTGGCCAACTTCGTTGTAATCCATTGACAGATTTAATGGTAATCTGCAGCAATAATGGTGGTGTCTAAATCGTCAGTCTATCTTCTGGTAGTGCTGTAGAGGTGCATAATCTGCTGGCGGCTGAAACAGTATTTTAACTAGGTAAACCTAAATCAATTTAATATAATCTTAAGCATTTTTTTGCAATTTAGTGCCTGATGAACTCTCTTTAAATTTGTATTAAACAATTACATCAAACAATCAGGATTTTCTACACAATCAGCTTGTCCAGTAAGAGGTTGTAATCTAATTTCCAAAAATCAAAATTTGAAGGTAAGCATACTGTATCAACCAATCAGATTGTCACACTCTGGGGCCGATTCCGATCCGGGTCGGAAGTGCACCGAACGTGATCCGGCCGGAAAAACTACAAGCTGTACGCGTGTTTTCCGGCCGACTCGTACAGCTGTTCGAGCGAGCAAGTACAATGCGAGCTACGTGAAATTCACCGACCGAGTCGTTTCCGGGTCCAAACCGCTCCGTACGTCTCGGTCAGAAGCTAACCGTGGCATGCAATGGATGCGATTTACGACCGAGCCAGTACGATGCACTCGTCGGACAGCCTGTGCGAGCTGGAGTGTCCGGCTCGCAAAACGTCCGGGTCGTTGCCTTTGGGGGTCCGCGTCGGACCCCCTGACACCTGCAGCCCTACGACTCGGACACAGGAGGAGACCCATGGGTTTTCCCAACACAGGCACGTACGGTGCGGATGGCACAGACGCATACCCACTGTAGGGGGCGCACATGTCCGCGACGTATCCATTCAGTCAATAGGAGCCCATGTACGTGCCGTACAACCGGCTCCCATTGACTCCTATGGGAGTCCGACCGAACCGAGTCCGGCAGCATACGGCCGCATCGTACTCGCTCAGTCGGACTGCAGGCCTCCGGCTCGGTCGGAAAACACTTCGGATCCGGCTCGGTCGGAGTGCTTTCCAACCCAGATCGGAATCGGCCCCAAAATGTAAAAGTAGGGGTGTGCGTAACTCGCGATACAGAGGCAGATACCAAGACAATTTTTACTTTCATCTTGAGACATGAATAAAAAGTGAAAACAGACAGTGAGCTCCTCGCTGCTTGTTAACATTAATTGACCAACAATTTTATATGGTTATTTGAAGTATGTAAAACGTATCAACATGAATATTAAAATAGACTGCAATTTATTACAATTAGTTGTATTCTTTAAATGACAAAAGCATTCAAAATAGCCTTGCCAATATCACATTGTGTCTTTTTATGAATCACACTTACAAAGCTTTATCAAAACCTTGTAATCTCTCTATAGGATTAAAATGTAAGTGCTTGTTAACAGATTTCGGCAAAAATGTACCCAATTATACTAAGAATATTCTTTTATTTTATTTTCATCGAAGGTGGTGACAATAATCCTCTTAACCATATAAAGTGCAAGTGCCTGTTAATAGATGTCGGTCACAGTGTACACAATTATGCTAAGAATCTTCTTTTTGTTTCTTTTCATCAAAGGTGACAATATTAATCCTCATAACCACATTCATGTAATAAAGCCCAAGTGGGCATTCGGTCTCTTCAGAGACCTCTTTGGTTAAACTTATCAAGGACTGTGCAAAATATAACATAAAGTGCTCTGAATAAAGTGCAATGTGTCTGCACTTAAAATATTGATAAAAGGATGTTACAGGGATGGATTACTCTCTACATCTTCATAAATGGCTGTGTTACTCTTCTTCAATGTTCAAACCCCATGGTTGTTTGGTATTCAACAGTATGATATATTTAGAATCTAACTGTCTTAGCTGCTTTTCTCTGTACCCTCCTCTTAATGTGGGGGACACTGCATCCAAGACAAAATATATTAAACCACTCCCATCACCTTTATGCATTGATTCAAAATGGTGGGCTACCGGATACCTTCTATCACAGATTTTGATTGCCCTCAAATGCTGCAAAATCCATTTGTGTACTGCCAGAGTTGTACTTCCTATATAGGATAGGCCACAGGGCCATTTCTAAATATATACAGCAAAATCTGTCTTGCAACTATAATTGCTTCTGATACCTCTCACCTGAATAGTTAACGGTAGCTTATATTCTCTTGTAGTTTTACCATATTGGAAGGCCTTACATCTACTGCATTTAGTGAATCCTATTGTATTAGTGTTCACGTGTGGCGCTAGCCATGTGGTTCTACTTGGCTTACTGCTTTGTTATGTTCTACTAATTCTTATCTCATTGCTTTGGCTCTTTGGAAAATTATACCAGGTTTAGGTGGTAAAATTTTCCCTATTACCGGGTCATTACATACTTAAATGCTAATATTTGTGGAGTATAGCACAAATGGATCCTTCTTGTTTATTGAAGAAGGTGATGAGTTTCAAATTTTGTTTTTGACTTGCCTAAGTCTTAGATTTTTGGAACAGTATTTGTTCCCTTGATCTCTGCTTGGTTTTCCCAATCGCTGTGTCAATGCAAGTTGATGGACACCCTTGACTTAAAAATGTACATTTCATTTCATTTGATCTATGGCAGTTTCTTCTTCTATAGGCTCACAACAGTTGCCCCTTACCCTTATGGTCTCTTCGTAGAGAATACTGTATACTTAATTAAGTGGATGGAAACTTGTAGCATGCAGGATCGTGTTTCCAGCTGTGGGTTTTCTGTACAATTTGGTTTGTAGTGTACTATCTTTGATATAAACTGTTAAATCTAAAAAGTTGACCTAATTTTTACTAATTACATTGGTAAAGGGTAAGTTGAGATAATTATTTTAGATTTGATTTAGGAATACCTTTGCAGACTCCTCGGAGCCTTTTCAAACTATTAGGAATTTGTTGATGAAACAACACCAATGAACTATGTTCTTCTCCCATATGTCATGATACAGGGTTAGGACTACCTGCTCCTCCCACCAGTCCATATGCAAATTTGCATAACTGGGGTACCCATTACCATTCCTCTTATTTGATGGTAGTACTCACCATTGAAAATAAAATAGTTGTTGTTTAAACATCTATTAATCATAGTTAGAAGGATTTGGGAATGTTGCCACACATTTAATGGCCTGGCCCCAAAAATGTATAATGTTGCACATTTATCGTTTTCAAAACAAAATCCTTTTCCCATGGGAGATCATACATCCTAAGCAGAAATCTCCTGTATTTTGCATGTAGGATGGGTGATTTCGAACAAATTCAGCATATTTTGATGTATTCTCAAAAGTGCTCCCTATTGCTAAAATGATGGGGCAACCCGGGGGATTTTCAAGATCTTTGTGGACTTTAGGAATGAGGAACATTACAGGTGGATGCTCCTTTTTAGAAACATAAATTCCTCATGGCTGAGTAGCCCATTTTCCCTCCAACCCTGAAGCTCCGATGTACATTTTGTTTGTACGACTACCATCATTTCTTTAGTAACTTTACAATAACACAATTTATTGTTTAATTGTGTGTAGGCCTCAGATAAATACTTATTTTGAAAATACAAAAGAAAAGGGCAGGCCGCGGTAATGGGGTTTCTGTGGCCTAAATTGGCACAGGGAAGGGGGCCAAGGGGCCCGCTTCCTTTTTTCATAAAATAAAAAAATAAAAAGGCCAGGCCCTGTGGGATAGGGTCCAGGGGCTGTAATAGGCCCAGGGAGCGAGGCTGCGCAGCCCCCTGTCCATTTCATAATAGACTGGTCCCAGGAGATGGGGTCCCCGGGGCCAAAATCGGCTGAGGGGAAGGGGGCTACGCAGCCCCCTATCCCTAAAAAAACTATTTTTAATTTTAAAAAACTCAGGAAAGTTGCCGGTGGCCATGCTCCCTTCACCACCACTCTGCAAACACGCCTCCTGGCACAGTGGTGGTTGGGTTATGAAATCACCTTGAATGCTGATGATCTTTGGGGGCCAATAAGCCCTCTTGTTACCTCCAGTAAGTCCCACATAGTGGGATTGCTAAGAGGTCTTCAGAGGCCACGCTCCCTTTCTCCACCACTCTGCAAACACAGCTCATGGTGCACTAATGGTTGGGGGATGAAGTCCACTTTACTCCTGAGGGACCTTGCCCACCAAGAAGCCCTCCTGGTTCCTCCTACACAGCAGGATTCTTGAGAGCCGGTCGAGGCCCAGCCCCCTTTCTGCACCACTCAGCAAACACAATTACTAGGTAAAAAACCAGAGAAATTCACTGAAAAAAGAAAAGGTTTTAGCAACATTAGCTTTTAAAAAACCTTTGAAATTCATTGAAAAAAACAGTTTACAGGGACGTTATAGTTTGCAAATAGAATTGCAAAAATCTTAGAAATTCACTGAGAAAACTAGAGGTTACAGGGACGTTATAGTTAGGGTCAGATTTCACTCATAGAAAACCAGTATTGGTCTGTGAATGGGTATGTCAGTGGTTTTACTGGTGTGTGAGTGAGCGTACAGGAAGTTATATGGGGTGTGAGTAGCTGTGTAAGTGGTTCTGTGGATGATGTCATCAGTGATGTCATTTGAGATGTAAACAGTGATGTCATGAGTGATGTCACTGACCATGTCATGAGTGATGCAATATTTGATGTCATAAGCAGTACATGCGGGTGTGAGTTATGGTTAGGTCAGCTAACTATAACTGCTGAATTTCACTGGTTTTGCATGAGTGAAACCTGCATCCCTGTAACCTTTGGTTTTCTCAGTGAATTTCTAAGATTTTTTAAATTTATTTTACCTAACTATAATGTCCCTGTAACCTTTGTTTTTTTCAGTGAATTTCTATGATTTTTTCAATTCTAATTCCAAAGTATAACGTCCCTGTAACATTTGCGTTTTAAAGTCCTTTCCTAAGGTTCTCTAACATAACCAAGAGTTGACCCATAGTTAGTTATATGCAAGAACATTTAGATATTTAAAAACATTTGCTTGACTATACTATGTCTATAACATTGTTCGACAATTTTGAACAATTTTTTCACTTAACATTATAGTATTGAATCATGGTGCTCTTTCCAAAATTATAGCTGATCTGTAAAGGTTTGCTAGTGAAAAATAGAATTGAGGGAGATAGAATGTGTGTTTTACTTTGTAAATTTCATTATCATATACAAATATAGTTTCAGAGTGAAGCAAAAGTAAAGTAAACACTGTTTAAAGTAAGGATTAAAGACGCATCATATTAGGATTTTTTTTATTTTTTATTGTTTTGTAAATATTATTTTCACTGAAGGTTCTGTTTCCATGGCGCCGCCACCATTTACGATATATTTATTAACCGCGTAGTTGCGTGGTTTTGGTCATTAGCTAATAGACACATATTTAAATAGTGTAGGTGATGTTGGCATTAGGGGTTTGCTAGTGGACTGCTTTGACTAGTATTTTTGTATCTGGCTTTCGTAAAATGTATGTCTTTAATGTATTTTGTTAGTTCGCCGCACCGCCGGAAGTTGCAGTGACATCGCCATCCACGAAGAGTGCATAGTTTTCAACATAATGTAAAATACATATATTTGGATATTGTAGGTGATGTTTGCCTTTAGGGGTGTGCTAGTGGGCTGCTTTAACTAGAATATTTCTATGCGGTCATAAAATGTACATTTTTAATGTATTTCCTTTGTTCACAGCGCCACCAGAAGTTTCGGTGACATCGACATCCATTAAGAACGTGTGATTTTCAACATACTTTAAAATACATGTATTTGGATAGTCTTGGGGATGTTTACCCCTATAGGGATTTGCTAGTAGGCTGCTATAAGTAGTATTTTTCTATGTGGCTTTCGTAAAATGTACATTTTTAACATATTTTCTTTGTTCGTGGCACAGCCAGAAGTCATGGTGACATCGCCATCTGCGAAGAGCGCGTGGTTTTATACAAGTCTAAAAATTAAATATACAGTTATATTGTGATTAAATACAAATTTTGAACTAATTTACACATTCTCAAAATTGTTATATTTGTTCATGTGTGATTGGAAATTACTTTTTAATACGATTACTGATAATCGCAAAAATGGCGGTAGTCGCGAAGATCATCTGACCATGACAAACAGTGATGTGATTGGATAATACACTTTTCTAGTATCTTCAAAGTAAGACCCACCCATATCTTATTTCTTGAAGATTCTTCACTTTTCAGCAGCATTCAGACAAGAGGGTGGTTGTTTCTGGAAAGAGAGTTCACAAGTGCACTGTTGGGGAACGGCTTCAGAAGAAGGAGAAGAAAACCAGGTCCTTCAAGAGGCAGAGGAAAATGTGGAGGTAATGCATAGAGAAGATTCAAAAGTAGATAATCCTGCCCCAAAGAATACAAGCATTGCTTGGCAGCCTTTTGTAATTTAATCTGGAGAGTCCAAAACAGTAGAAAAGCTTGTTAAGTGCTCTCTCTGTGATAGAGTTTTGTCAAGAGGGACAGCTGCGGGACAGCTTCTATGATTTATCATTTGAGGCCCTACTACAAAAATCAGCTAAAAACAGCACTGCGTGAAAGAGAGCTTGGTCAGCCATCTACATCAGTTCAAGCAACATCAACACCTGGACAGAGGATTCCCAATGTGGTGGAGAACCAAACTGAAGAAATGGCTCCAGAATTTTGACATGTAGGCTTATACTGCATGGAGTGTGGTGTTATACTATCTGGAAGAGCGCAGGTTATTTCAGTGATTTGTGCTGCAGCCAAAAAACACACATGTAACCTTTTACTAAGTGTATATTCAATTTTTGCAACCTGTTGTGGCCTGTGCATCCGAAAGACAACATTTTATAAACAAAAAACACAAATACCACAAAAAAACAAAAAAAGCAACAAAAACCAATATATTACTAAATGGATAATTGCATGAATGCATCTGTACTGTATGAGATTGTATGAGTGCATGGGTAGTGCCTGACTGATTGTATGAGTCTATGGGTAGTGCCTGAGTGATTGGATGACTACATGTGTACTGCCTGGGTGAAGGGATCAGTGCATGTGTAGTGCCTGAGTGATTGGATGAGTGCATAGATAGTGCATCTGTGATTGGATGAGTGCATGTGTAGTGTCTGGCTGATTTAAGGAGGTCATGGGTAGTGCATAAGTTGGATGAATGCATGTGAAGGTGCCTGGGTGATTGGATGAGTGCATTAGTAGTGCCTAGGTGATTGGATGAGTGCATGGGTACTACCTGGGTGATTGAATGAGTGCATGGGTAGTGCCTGGATGATTGCATAAGTGCATGGGTAGTGGCTGGGTGATTGGATGAGTGCATGGGTAGTGCCTGAGTGATTGGATGAGTGTACGAGTAGTGCCTGGGTGATTGGATGAGTGTATATGTAGTGCCTGGGTGATTGGATGAGTGCATAGCTAGTGCATGGGTCATTGGAGGAGTGCATGAATACTACCTGGGTGATTGAATGAGTGCATGTGTAGTGCCTGGGTGATTGCATAAGTGCATGGGTAGTGCCTGGGTGATTGGATGAGTGCATGGTACAGCCTGGGTTTTTGGATGAGTGCATGTGTAGTGCCTAGGTGTTTAGATGAATGTATGGGTAGTACCTGGGTGATTGCATGAGTGCATGGTGAATGGCTGGGTAATTGGATGAGTGCATGGGTAGTGCCATGGTGATTGGATGTGTGCATGGTTAGTTCTTGGGTGATTGTGTGACTGCGAGTGTAGTGCCTGGGTGAATGGATGAGTGCAAGTGCAGTGCCTCAGTGGATGAATGAGTGCAATTGCAGTGCCTGGGTGATTGCATGACTGCATGGTTAGTGCCTAAGTGAATGGGTGAATCCCTGTGTAGTGCCTGGGTGACTGGATGAGGGCCTGGATAGTGTGTGGAAGACTAAAAGAGTTCAAGTGCAGTTCCTGGGGATTGGATGACTGCCTCGGAGTGCCAGGGTCATTGGATGAGTGCAGGTGTAGTGCCTGGGAGATGGGATAAGCGGAAGTACAGTGCCTGGGTAATTGTATGACTGCATGAGCACTTCCTGGATGATTGGATATGTTCATGTGCAGTACCTGGGTAAATGGATAAGTGCAAGTGTAGTGTATAGGTGAACTGATAAGTGCAAGTGTAGTGCCTGGGTGATTGCATGACTGCATAAGTAGTGCCTGAGTGAATGGATGAGTGCATGGATAGTGCCTGGGTTATTGTGTGAGTGCAAGTGCAGTGCCTCAATGATTGGATGCGCTTAAGCGTAGTGCCTTGGTGAATGGATAAGTACAAGTGTAGTGTCTGGGTGATTTGATGAGTGTGAGTGTGGTGCCTCGGTTAATGGGTGAGTGCATGTGCAGTGTCTGGATAATTTCATGAATGCATAGGTTGTGCCTGAGTAAATGGATGAGTGGATGGATAGTGGCTGGGTGATTGTATTAGTGCAAGTACAGTGCCTAGATGATTGGATGGGTGTAATTGCAGTGCCTGAGTGAATGGAAAGGTGCAAGTGCAGAGCCTGGGTGAGTGGATAACTGAAAATGTAGTCCCTGTGTGAATGAATGAGTGCAAGTGCATTGCCTGGGTAATTGCATGACTACATGGGCAGTGCCTGACTGAATGGATGACTCCATGGGTACCGCCTGGGTGACTGGATGAGTGCCTGAGTGGTGTCTGGGAGATTGGATGAGTGTAACTGCAGTACCTGGGTGATTGGATGACTGCCTAGGTAGTGACTGTGAGATGTGATGAGTTTACGTGTAGTGCCTGGGAGATGAGATGAGTGGAAGTGCAGTGCCTGGGTGATTGGATGACTGCCTAGGTAGTGCCTGGGTGATTGGATGAGTGCAAGTGTACTGCCTGAGAGATGGGATGAGTGTCTTTAGTAGTGTCTGTGTGTTTCCATGAATGAATTGGCTGTGCCTTGGTATTTGGATGAGTGCATTGGTTGTGAGTAGGTGTTTGGATGAGTGCATGGGTTTTGCCTGGGTGTTTGAATAAGTGCATAGGTACTAGGGGTGGGCGGAATGTGCAACATTGATTTTTGCAAACTATTGTGAAATTGCTCAAACTCTCCGCGAGCACACGGAACTTTCGCGAAGATTGCTTTTCCCGCCCGTTTGCGATGTGTTTTTGCGTGCTCACTGGGAAATTTATCTCTAACTTGCCCATGCGGTCACTAATGGGCGTGGCCATCTTGCTCGTGATGCTTTCCTGTTCCGGGTCGAATGACGTGTTAGCGCGACTGGCTACCAACAATCCAACATCTCGTGGGGCATGCAAACGGATAGGAAAACTCGTCGGTGAATGCAGGGAACCGGTAAGTCGCCACCGCGTGCGCAAGAACGCATTTTTAAAGAGTGAACAAGAAAAATGCTTCCGTTTCGCAGCAGATTGCGAAAGTTTTGACATTTTCGCGCACTCTGTGGAACGAGAAAATGTCAAAATATCGCAAATTCGGCGAGCGGAACGAAATTTTCATCCAAGCCTAATAGGTACAACCTTGGTGACTGTATAAGTGAATAGTTAGTGTCTGGGTGATTGAATGTATGCATGGCTAGTGCCTGCATGGTTCAATGAGTACATAGGTAGTGCCCACATGATTGGAAGAGTGCATGTGAAGTGCTGGGTGATTTGAGTGGATAAGTGCATGGGCAGTGCGTGAATGATTCGATGACTGCCTGAGTAGTGGGGTGATTGAATGAGTACCTGAATAGTACCTGGGTGACTTCGAGAGTACCTTCATTGATATTAGATATATAACAGTTGTCATTATATGTGTGAGCGATTGTTTTAGTCCTTCTGTCAATATCAAACTACCTGTTTTAGTGTATTAATCCTTTTCTACTGAGCTATGTGGGAGTGAAGCCTAGATGTTGCACTTGATATATAATTGGATACATGGCTCTGTAGGGGCATACATTGCTCTGCTACTCAGTGTGCACATGCATCAGTAAGTTTATAAAACTGAAAACAATTGTCACTTTTTCAAAGCACAAAACCTACATCAAATGTTTGTTGTGTGTTTAAAACATGTATTCAGCATTTCTCAATGAAAAGTTACAGGCCAAGTGAAACTAGCACAATAACTCTCTCAAGACACTTTGCAATACTAACCCTCTTCAATTGTAAGCAGAGTATGTTTAAAGAAATGCATCACCCTCACTATACATATGCCTTAAAGAACATAGATCATCATGTAAGCAAATGTGTGATTTCAATAGGTCAGGCCATCTTTCCAAAAATATATGGTTCTCTGCATGTTTAAGTAAACTCAAGAGTGTTATCATGGATATAACTATCTGCAACCAGAAAAAACATATCTCACTCTATAGATATATGCAAACTGGTCATATAAGCTACAAACTACATTGACAAACACTTCCTAAGACATACCAAACAAGTATTAGTACTTCATAATTCAGATATAGGTACAGCACATTTTCTTATCTTTTATTTGTGACTACATTACTCCTGTTTAATAATGTGACTAAAAGTACTACAACTCCCAGAATTCAAATAACATAGATCTGTCTGTTCTGCACATGATGCTGAGACATTTAAAACATTGTCATTTTTAAAGGCATTACTCATTGTAACTTTCAACAGTACAACACTGTTGTTTTTTTTTATATAAAGTACACAATGGAATAAAAGGGCACACATTAATTTTCCTTTTACTTTCCAAAACATTTGGTACTAACATTTTAAAGACATACACTACAGTAATACACACTATATATGTCACCTATGTTAAAATATGTAAAACCACACCCACTGCAAGTCACAGTTCATCTCATATATTATTTTCATATGATGTGATACACTTTTTTATTGATGTTTCATATGCATCTTCATTTTTAATGTCATTTTTTTAAATGATTAAAACATTATGTACATACCAGTAAATTGAGTTTGCAGATTGTATAGTTTTAGCTCTTTTTGGATAGTTTAGACACTGTTAGGTTTTGTCAAAACTAAGCACAAGAATGGTACACCACTGTCATGCAAAGCAATCATTAGTGGCAACCTCTTCAACGTTGCACTCTGTGATAATGCAAAAGGCATGAAATGAAATCATGTCTTTCATTTTGGACTACTCTATGACCACTTGTGAATGGCTAGTATCTGTTAACCCTTTCCCTCTCGTTCAAATCCTGTTTACGTATGTTCACAATGTCTTCATGATCATCGTGGAGAAATTGCGAAAACATTTATATTAAGCTTTTGTTTTTTTGTGTTTAAATACTGCAAAATAGTTTATTACATAGTCCTGAATTGGAAACTACAGTTTATAATTAGTTGAATTGCGTCATAACTCCTCTACTTAAAAAAAAATGTATGTCTCTTTAGTACTCTACCCCTTCAATACACTCTTGGCTCAGTGTATCCAGCACCTTAGTGGAACCGGTAGTGCTCCAAATGTTCAAAAGCATATCCATCTCTGTGTAACATTTCGGGCCATATTATCAAGGAACGCCAATATCATTATCGCTGCTCTAGTGGCAGGAAACAGCCGCTAAAGTGACGATAATGGGCTTGATAATATGCCCTTGTGAATTCCCATAGAAGCCCAGGTTCTGGTGTGAATCTGGGCTTCTATAGGAATTCACAAGGGCATATTATCAAGCCCATTATCGCCGCTTTAGCGGCAGTTTCCTGCATCAGTGTCTCAGTGCATCTGTCACTGGGTGCATCAGTTAGTGACTGGATCTGTAAGTGGGAGTGTTACTGTTTAACTGGGACTCTCAGTGGGTGTGTCAGTCTTTGAGTTCATCTGTGAGTCACTGTGTCAGTATCTGGGTGGCTTTGTCACTAGGTGTCTAAATATCTGAGTGGGTCCTTGAGTGGGTGCATCAGTGTCTGAGTGAGTCTGTGAATCGGGGCTTTGGTGTCTGACTGGGTCCGCTCTTGAATGCATTAATACCTAAAGAAGTCAGTGAATCATTTTCATTGTCACTGATATTTGCAAATGTGCCTGTCTCTCTCTGGGTCTGAGAGTGATGCATGAGTGTCTCAGTTGCTCTCTAAAGGGATGCATCATTGTCTGGGTGGGTCAGTAAGTGCATGCATCAGTGTCAAAGTGGGTCTGTGACTGGCTGCACCAGTCTCTGAGTCAGTCTAGGAGGCAGTCCATCAGTGTCTGAGTAGCTCTGCGAATGGGTGCATCAGACTTTGTGTGGGTCTGCGAGTAGGTGTATCAGTGTTTCACTAAGTATCTGAGGGGATGCATGACTGTCTGAGTTGGTCAGTGAAAGACTGAGTTAGTGTCTAAGTAGATCTTTGAATGGGTCTGGGATTAGTTGCATCAGTGTCTGAATGGGTGTGTGAGTGGGTATGTCCCTGTCTAACTGGGTCTGTGAATGGATGCATCAGTTTTTAACTAGGATTGTCTTTGAGTGTGTCAGTGGATCTCGGACTGGGTGTGCCTGTGTTTGAGTAGACCTGTCAATGAGTGTGTCGGTGTCTTAGTGGGTTTGTGACTTGGTATTTCAGTGCATGTGTGGGTCTGTGAATGGGTGAATCAGTGTCTGAGTGGTTCTGCGAGTGGGTGCATCAGTGACTGACTGAGTCTGTGAGTGGCTGTGTCAGTGTCTAATTCGGAGTGTGAGTGGGTTTGTAAGTGTTTAAGTCAGTATGTGAGTAGGTATGATAGTGCCTGAGTGGGTCTGACACTGGGAGCATCAGTGTCAGAGTAAGTGTGTGACTCAATTTGTTAGTGTCTGGGAGGGGTTTGCATTTTAATACATTAATCTCAAAAGTAGTCACTGTACTTTTTTATTGTCATGACAACATTGCAAAGGTGTTCACGACGTTGTCGCAAATATTACAAGTGTGTTTAAAAAGTTTATTTTTGTTTCATATTTACTATGTGTGATAAGCAACATACGTGGATCCAAGGTGATTCCAAAGGAGCTAGTTCCCAAATCCCCTCAAGACTTGCCATCTGTGTACAGGAGACACGCCCTGGTGGCAAATGCCAGTGGGTAGGTGGTTGGGATAGAGAGAGCATGTGGAATCAAAAGATGTTGTGGCTTGTCTACTCAACCGCAACACTGCAGCAGACATTTGCACCACTCTGATGAATTGTGCATGGCAGATATGTTATCTATAAACAAACAAATAATACGGCTTACGTGTATAATTAGCTTTATCTTTTAAGGTATCACCTCACTAAAGCTTTTTATATCCCAACCAACCTTTAGTTTTGTTGTCAGTTGTTTTTTTTAGATAGTGCATAGATGTTCCTTCATCAAAATTTTGAAACTGTAGTGAGTATGATTCCAGCCTCAAACCCACAAGCTAATTTGATCAAGGTTAGCTTCACCCAAGTCCTTTCTGGCAGAACCTCACAAACAGAAAGTACAAGTTGAACAAAATCACTGGTTACCTTGTCTGCAAGCACGATGCTGTGACTGATCCCAACGCGTAGAGAAATCAAGTCTGTTACTGAGTCATATCCTTTTCTTTTTGTTTTTCCATCCAGGTGTGAGACTGATGCGGGACATCCTTTGTGGTGAGGTTAAAGTGGAAGGAACAAGGGAGGTGGCAAGGCAGAGTCCTGGAAGCCAGGAAACAGGTAAGTGGCAGGCTAAGAGGCTAAGCGAACTGGAGGAGCCTGCACGGTCTTTAAATAAGACTGCTTTAGAAAGTTCATAAAGGTCACGTTCTAATTGTTTGTAACAAGAAACAGGTGCAGATATTTACCTTGATGGGGCTGCCTTCTAGAAGGTGTTTTAGAATGTTCAGAAAGGTTGTGTTCTAATTGTTTATAGCAAGGAAAACGTTCAGATGATTAGTTTGATGAGGCAGACTTCCAGAAGGTGTTTCAAAATGTTCACAACGGTCGCATTCTATTTGCCTATGGCAAGGAACAGGTGTAGGGGATTAATTTGATGAGGGCTGTCTTCCGGAAGATTCACGTTGCTGACATCTATGCTGGTTGCTTGATGCTTATTCTGGTGGATTTTCTGGATTTTTCCATGGTGCCTGAAACCCGATCCTGCATATGCATGGTAAAACATTTGAAAAATGTATTAAGTCTTTACAAACAACCTGGGGAACACCCGCTGCACTTAGCTGTTGCCAACAGCATGTATTATGGTCAAAAGTCAGGGTACAAGACTTTTGCTCATTCGTAAGTGTTGGGAGTAATGATATTAGTCATGGCGGTACATTGTGATAGTCAAGAGAGGTGAGTTGTGGCAGGAATCCTGACACTATGTGGCCTGATTTGGATGATGGTCAGAGTTGTCTCCGACCGACATTGCTGCACATGTGGAACCGACCAACCTCAGGTCGGCAGTTCCAACACCGCAATTTGGGTGCAAGCTTCCATTTCTCAATGATGTCGATAATTGGCAGGTGAATCTGTTAAAAAGCCAATGCAGATTCCATGACCAACAGTAGAAAATCCAATCAATGCTGACAATTGGTATTGGCAATTGGACATAAACCGTACCAACAACAAGCAAGCGTGAGCTAAAGCTCCTCATGAGTGAGCTCTACCAAAGGTTGGGTAAAGTGAATATGTTTGTGCTCCCACTACTCCAAAATCGAAGGTATAGGGACATGCTTGGGTACTCATGGTTGAGTACTAGAATTGCACGGGAAGTAAGTGTCTGTACTTGAAATTGTTCGATATTTGACTTTATATGAAATTTTCTGTTTAATAAAACACAGACATGTAAACAAACACCGCTGCCCAAGATTAAGCCACAGTGAAAACTGAAATAAGGAGCTACTACTCACGAATTCCAAGGACAAATATTTTAGCTCCACGAAACATAAATCTCACAGAAATACTGAGGCATGGGGCTTCGGCTGGTGGACTTGTACGCAGTTGGTGAAGGTGATTAACTTGGTCTTGGTGATTGAAAGGGGCTCTCTTTCTGTAATATCGGTGCAGTTGCCAGACAATTGGCATCGCCCAAAGGACAGTAGTGGCATAACTATAATCCCAGCAGCCCCTGCGATGCGGGGGTGGGCAAGCTCCAAGAGGCCTCCTCCACTGTGCAGGGTCGCAGGCTTGAATGGCTCTGGAGCGTGGTGGGCCCCCTCCATGTAACTTGCGGCCCCCCCTCAAGTCTAATTACGCCACTGCCAAAGGAAGCAAAGGCCATGGAGTTTGTCTAACAAGGAAAGATGTCAGTCGCGGCCACCATGACTCATGGGTGAGGGGTCACATGGGGGAAGGGGGGTGTACTTTTAAATTTAAAACAATTAACCTAACTTACCTTTGTCGGCCGGGTCCGGTCCTGCATCGCGTCGTTCTGCATGTTTCTGCTCCTGACAGGAAACAGGCAGCCTCCCCCCTCAGGCAATCACAATGCTGCAATGGCAGCTTCATGACTGACTGGGACACCAACCACACAGGCGTCTAGAGAGAGGCCATTTTCTCCATGTAGGTGGCATGCAGCCTACATGGAGAAAAGGGAGAGTGAGTATGACTAGTTTGGTCTGCCCTGGGCTGACCAAACAGTCAGCGCCCACAAGAGTTGGCAAGCCACTCCTCCCGTGCCCTGGAGCAGGACCGCCCACGCGCTCGCCCACAACCAAACCCTTCTGCTTTCTCGCAGTGTGAGAAGCAGAAACATGAAATGGTATTTATAATACTATTTTATGTTTCTGCTGCTCCCACTGCAAGAAAGCAGTGAGTCGACGCTCCAACGCCCATGTGGTGGAGCCACCCCTAAAAGATGACCTGGCACAGATAACTGACCAGGGAAAGGGAGGGAGGTGTGTAAGTGTGTCCACGCAGCATGGAGAGCGCGCATGGAGAGCTTAAAAATAATCAGCCCAGCAGCATGGCTGCTGTGTGCAGCATGCACGGCCAGACTTAGGGGTGTCGGAGTCTCCTCCATGTTGGAAGTAGTTGTACTTACTGATAGTTATGTTAAAATAAATTAGTGTACGCATATACACAGAAATAAATCGATTAAATACACGCATAAACGTTTTATAAAAAAGGAAATGACATGAACCTCATTATGACTATACGTCTAAATATCCATATATAGATGCTTAAAAAAATGAATCAACATTAAGACTATACACAGATTCTATCTGTTGTTTTACACATATTTAATATAGTATAGATACACTGAACATACATATGTTGTACACACGATGAAAAATCCACTGAGGAAAGAAGACTTCAGTGACAAAGAGTTGTGCATATTTACTCTCAAAGAAACAAAATAATAAAACAAATAACAATAACAAAATTCCAAATCACAGATACCTAGGACCAGTTAAGGAGTAAGAAGACAAAACGTCAACAGTGATTATATTAACGAATAGAGGTCCAAGAACGAGGTGGACTTTCAATGGCATTGTATTCCTCCGAAAAATTTCACAAAGTCCATCGGCATTTGATTTGTTAAAAAGGGGAATCAAGCTTGATTAGTACATGTGATTGCAAAACGTAGAGCCCTTGAAGCAGATAAGGCAAATCAGGGAAAAAACTGCGATGAGTGAATGGAATATATCACTGGACATTACATCTAATGGATGAAGGAATGAAAGATGCATCAAACGCAGAATATAGTGAACATTTCATCCAGTAAGTTCAAAGCCTTATTGACTCTATCGAGCTTCAGGATGTAGCGTGATTTTAAGGCCAGAAACTGCATTTCTATGGCCCGCCTCTTTTGTGCGAGTAAATTCTCGCAAGATCCATCCATCTCTAAGGCATGATGTGGAGTGGCCACTTTCTTTAAAGTGGCTAACTTAAGGTGCTGTCATAAAGCTACATTTATATGTGATCTGTGCTGTCAAATGTCTTTTCTTATCCCGTTGCAAAGTCATTCGTTTATAGTCTTTAGACCGGGGCCTGTGACTGTATATATATGACGTTATCACTGCGGTAGCTGCTAAAAAGATTTTTACATATGTTTAACGCTATTAATTATTGTCTCGATAGTGCCAAAAGTGAATTGACATACAGACCAAACGCCACATCTGTTATGCCCTGTGACTTCAGGGAGACCTCAGAGCAGTAGCGATGGTGGAGGGAGTGCTGTGGGTTGGTGTGGCTGTGCGGGGAGGAGCAGGGTGGGTGGTAGTAAACTACGGAATACAGACTAACTGAGGTAATTAAACAAATAAATAAATACAACGAATTTCATTGCACGCGCTGCATTGCCAAATGCGAGGCAGCGCGCACAACGAAATTCGTTTTATTGATTTATTTGTTTTTTTAGCTACTGCCTCTGCAAGGCTGCCCCGGGGGGTTGCGCAGCAGCCCCCCTAACAGTGCGGCCGCCTTAGTGCCGCATGAAGGCACTGGGGGCAGCCGGTCTAGTCCCTGGGCTCAGCCAGGGAAGACGTCCGGCGAATGGTTACTTCCGGCGGTGGGGGAGGGGGCAAGGGTATTTAGGCTGTGCCCGCCCCTTCCTCGCCCTCTTGTCCCTCTCGTCGCGCCTTGCCGGTCGTCCGAGTCCCTCGCCGCCGTCTGCGTTGGGGACAGCGAGGTTAGTGTGAATTGTATCGCGGCAAGCGCCTGGATGACGTACTCCGGCGCTGCGCTGTGGCACCGGGCTGCACTAGTGGATGTGGCACGTCAGCTTGGCCTGCCGACTTCGGTGCGGGAACCAGTGTTGGTGCCTCGGGGGCGCGTCCACATCGGTGAGTCTGTTTGCGACTAGTGTAGCACCCCCTACAAATGAATTTGTCTCGCGCTGCTCGGTGGTCATAATGCGAAGGGGTGTAGCTCAGTTGGTAGAGCTCTTCGATTGCGTGTGGGAGGCCCCGGCAGGGCCGGATTTAAGGTCATCGCACCGAGTGCTGGCTTCTTGGGGACTCCGAGTTTGTAAGTTATTATGCCTTTTGAAGCACCGGATGCTGCGTTTCTTTCTTTCTGCGGCAATTAGCAAGTCTCACATAATTGTCAAGATAACTGGTGTGATTAATTATCTTCCTGGAGAGCGAGCAGGATTTTTGTATAGCGCATTGTGCTCTGGTCGTGGGTTCGATTCCCACCTTCGTTGGTGTCTTTTCGTTTGGTGCAGTGTTGGGGGGGGGCGCGAGATGATTGCCCTGCGGGGTTTCTCCCCTCCCCCAGTCTCGTGGTGTGATAGGCCTTGCGTCTTTAAGGCAGATTGCGTGAGGCGGCTTCTACTGCATGCATGGGACAGTGCTGCTCCTTCAGGGATGGGGCGCTAGCTTCAAAGGTGTCTTCAACTGCCGCTCGTCTCGCCCTGGTTGTCTGGCGTCGGATTCATCGCCGTGCATCAGGCATCGTCGCGTTGGTGGGTGCCTGCTTGGTTTTCGCGGTGAGTCCCACGCTGTTACCGGACGGGGCAGGCGCCTCCCTTTGATTTCGATTTGGATACTGAATCGGGTATCCCACGATAAGACAAACTCGCCCTTATCATTGGAGGAGTTTACACTCAAACCCACTATCCTACTATGGCTTGTTGCTGATGGCAAAGGATCATCTTTTTCGTACACTCTACTTCTAATTAGTACCATTTATTTCGATTTTTAAACAGGATAGTGATCTCATACCAAGGATTTACTATATCCGATTGGACCGTGATAGACTCTTGAATTGAGTTAATCAGAACCATATGTGCTTATTATTCAACCTACTATTTTGGCCCTGAAGAAGTCCAAAGTTGGACGAAACGCGTCGGCTGCTTTTGCTGTTGTCGGAAGTTTTTAAAAAAATCACATGTCAAATTGAATAATAAAGAAGAACTTTTTGGAAAACGTACTGCTTTAAGGACTTGGACTCACTTGTATTATATAAATTGAGTGGTGCATTTGGTGCTGTGTTTTTTCATATGTAGATTCCAAGTATTGGAACAGCATTGTGCTGGCGGGTGCTAACCAATAGTGCACACTCCTGGTGAATAAATAATCTCTTTCACCATATTATTATATTGAGTTACTCTTAAATCCGGTGCTGTCTTAGTGGGATTCCGCTAGCCCTGTGGTTTGTACCAATATGGGTGCCACTCTGCCAGTTTGCGCAAGTTCAACTGACCCCCTTTCGGTCCCTTGGGCACGCCATCCAGCAAGCTGAAGCCGCGTGTCGTTTTCATGGCGGTGGGTGCACGGTAGGCGTGAGGGTGCAGGTCGAAGACAGTGGGGGAGTCTTCCTGGAATGTCGGTGCCATTAACGATCATAGGTGCGGGGTGTCGCTTTCATCAGGAGCTTCGGAGAGAAAGGGGACGCGTTGTGGGAGCATAGCGTGATGCCTATGGCGTTGTATGGGGTGTAGCACTGCAATCTATGGCGATTTTAGTGCAGACAAGAGGGGTGTCGAAACAAAACAACTTTTGATGCTTGCATTTAGTGACCATGATGTGTGGGTGCGATCGGCGCTTGTGTGCCGCAGGAGGTAGTGTACAGCAAATCTTTTGTAATGGAGGCATTACTTCATTCGTTGAAACTGATTTCACTTGCAACTTCATTCATATAACGAATTACTCCAATGGTTTAGCGCACGGCACGGAAGTCTCGCCGCTGGGGTATGGTATTCAGTCCCCATTGGGTCAGGCACGCTTAACGTCACGGGGTAGCACCACCCCTGTAGGCGGGGGTAGCGGTATTGGCGGCACGGATTGCTGGCATGTCGCGATCAATGATGTGTGTGTGCTATCAGCGCGGAAGTACCCTGGGAGGCAGAGTACTTACGAGTCCTTGGATTTCTGAAATTGACTTGCCCTACAACTTCTTTGAGTTAAGGATTTATTTCAACGGTTTCGTGCCCAGCTAATTGAGGCCGCTCCAGCAGGCGGGTGCAGCGATTTAGATTGTAGGCATACTGAGGACGCCCCCCCTATATGGTGGTCCGCTGCAATGGCAGTTAGTTTTTGTTTTCAGGCAGTTATACAGTCATGGGGCCACGCTGGAATGAATCCGCTCTAGTATGAGGGGGGAGTATGCAATTAAGAACTTCCGGCATTAGGAGGCCGCTCCCATAGGCGGGTACGGCAGGCATGGGGCACGGTCGGGGTTAATGTTGGCTCCACCGTCGGCCTAGCACTGAGTGCTTATGATAAAGCAGGAATGTTTGGTGTCATGTAGTACACGCCGAGATGGGGTAGCACGATCCGGTGAAGTGTGTGGTAGCTGCTAAAAAGATTTTTACATATGTTTAACGCTATTAATTATTGTCTCGATAGTGCCAAAAGTGAATTGACATACAGACCAAACGCCACATCTGTTATGCCCTGTGACTTCAGGGAGACCTCAGAGCAATAGCGATGGTGGAGGGAGTGCTGTGGGTTGGTGTGGCTGTGCGGGGAGGAGCAGGGTGGGTGGTAGTAAACTACGGAATACAGGCTAACTGAGGTAGCTAAACAAATAAATAAATACAACGAATTTCATTGCACGTGCTGCATTGCCAAATGCGAGGCAGCGCGCGCAACGAAATTCGTTTTATTGATTTATTTGTTTTTTTAGCTACTGCCTCAGAGTGTTGCCTGTGTTGTGATTGTTCCTTTTTTATGAGTTCGGCTCTCACCAGTGATTGTCTTATATTTTTGCTCTTCGGGAAAGAAGGCAAGGACTCCTCTAGACCATATAGTTCCAAGAGGTGTCAATGTTTTTTTTTTAATGGAGTCGCGAATACGTTTTGCTGTGGGACTATATGTTATCACAGATGTCAGTGAAACTGCATCCGTTTTGATCTTTTGGGTCGAGTCTTTCCCTGGGTGTGTATCGCACCATTTTAAGCACTTGTCTACCAGTTTTTTGGGTACCCTCTATTGATCAATTTTATACATAGATGCTCAGTATTGTCAACATACACCTGTCTTCTCTGGCAGTTTCTCTTGATGCAGAGGAATTGCCCAAACTGAGGATTCTCTCTCATTGGACCCGAGTGAAAACTGTAGAAGTGTAAAGTTGTATTGAGATCTGTGGGTTTGACGTAAAGACTTGTAATTATTCTTTCGTCCTCAAAGAAGACCTGTACATCCAGGAAATAAATAGGACACTGATTACTGGTCATAATACACCTCAAGTCTCGAGATCTTTTGTTAAACCAGTATACAAATCACTCGAATTCAGTCTCCGATCCCCTCCCGACTAGAAATATATTGTCTAGTTATCTAAACCAAAGGGGAATGCACTCTATGTATGTATTCAAATCCCACTCGTTTGTTCATAAATATGTTAGCCAACTCCAGAGCAAAGGCACAGCCCATAGCCACTCCTTTTATCTGAAGATAGATATCCTGATCAAAGATAAAAGCATTTTTTAGAGGGAAGTATGGGCAAGACTGAATTATGAAGTAAAGAGGTACATTATTTGTGCCCTCCCTCTTGTTGATGGTGTCTCTCATTCCTTAATGCATCATCCTGTGGAATGTTCGTATACAATAATTCCACATCAAAACTGACTAGGACAGTTTGGGAGTCGAACGGTGTGTTTTCAATCAAATTGGTGAAATGCAAGGAGTCCCCCAACAAAGGATTTGATAAAATGTTTCAAGAAAAAATCAATATATTATAAGGGTTCAAGGAGTGACCCACCACCTGAAACAATAGGCCTCCTGGGGGTTTATTGATGTCCTTTTGTATTTTGAGTGGCATGTATAAAGTCAGGATCAATAACAAGCATTTTATTGATGACCTCGGTCCACAGATTTGGCCAAGGGTCTGATTCATTTTTCAAACATATCTAGGCAATTTTATAATAAATTGTTTGATAAATGTATCATTTTTATATATTATTATTATTTTTTTAATTATTAAATGGCACATACTTTTGCTTTAACCTCTCCTCAATAAAGCTTCTCAAATAGACTCTTTTGGGGGTAACTCCATTGTTGATGGAAGTCAGCAACGGATATTTCTCGGAAGAAGTGGTTCCCTTTCTCTCAAACAAGTATCTTCTCTCTTTAGAAATCCTAATGTTGGCAGGCTCGTTATTCATCGTGTACCATCCGCTACTTACCTTGCTTAGGTATAGACTTGGAGAAGGTCGTCTTTGCACCCCAGTTAGTGAGATGCCCGAAATGGTTTGTTTCATTGCTTCTTTCAATCACAAAGAGATCCTTGTTCTTGGATGTGTGTGAGGTTGGCCCTGGAATTCTTTGACGCAACTGAAATCTCACAAAATTTCTGATTGTATAGGTTTACATATTTTGCATATTTGTTTTCTCCTGGTTAAGTTTTTTTTGTAATTTTCATCTGCACATGAGTGGGTTGAATAGGGAATGTCTAACGAAAATTATGAGAATTATTTATGGTGCAGCCGCAAGACATGTTCTGCTTGACTTAGTCTCCTGCTGGTACTGTAAATGATTTTTGTATGGAAGGTCTGCCCTTGTACGCAATTTGCACTCACTACGATCGTAGTGAAAACTATGGAGCATATTTACACGGAAACTGTCGGAGCACGGTGTTAAGCCAAAATTGCTAACGCTGCGCTCAGAGGTTTCAAAACGTAGGGATTTACCGATTTATAAAAATACGGCGCACAGCTGCGTTTTCCCGTAGCACTAAATTTAGCTGCTTAGTGCCAACGGAGGCACCCTTGCATCATAGTGCATCATGTCTGTGTTGCAGGGAATGGCAATTTGCAGTTTTTTCTTCTGCAGCACACATAGAAACAGCAAAAAACAAGAAGAAATGATTCATTTTTTCTCATTACACCTGTTTAAGACCAGGTTGTCCCTGGTCTTATTTTTGGCGCTGCCACTATATTTACACCACCCTTGTAAATAGGGGGCAGTATCAAAAACTAATGGGTGCTGCGGCGGAACGCCCACTGCAACAGCCATTCCCCCCCTTCACGCTAAGTTATGCTTGAAAGGGACATTATTTACAAGGTGGCATTAAGCCACTTTAAGTGGCATAATGGCGCCTTGTAAATAAGGTGAAGGGGTTATCACCACCACAACGTCAAAAAAGTGACGTTCTGGTGGCGGAAAGTCCTTGTCAATATGTCCCTCTATCTATTATGGAAGCAAAACCTTTATCTATCTCTCCCACCCCTATCATGGACAAAATCTCTTGCAGAATTTTCTCTGACAGATTTTTCGGTCTTGAAACAGCACGTTTGGGGTTATACTATCATTTCATTCATCTCATTTAAAACCGCCGTCATCCCTCCTCCGCTAGCTGTCTCTGTGGCCCTCATCTGAACCATACAGCAGCCATTTGTGCACCGTTCAGGCTGCAGTTTGATTTGAAACAGACATTTTCCAACACTTAACAGATGAAAAATGATTAGAGGACTGTGGCATAGCTGCAAGTCACTCTTCATTCTCTTCACATTAAAATGGATATTACAATGTGACATTTTCATAAATCTACGGCGCTAATCTCTGTAAAATGCAAAGATTTCGTTCTCGTGCAAAAAGCATCTACTAAGGAAAAATATGATATGTCAGAAATGATACTTTGCCCGAAGAGTCTCCATTCTAGAGAAAAATTAATTATCCTTTGGCATTAAAAGGTTTGAGATGTATTAATAGCTATCGCCCCAGACTTGAACATGAATGTTAAAATTCACTTAGTGGCACACTTCAAAGGTTGTCAAACAATGTTAGTGTTTTTGTGCGGCAGGGATGTCTCTAGCAGTAGTGAACATTTTTATGAGGAACAGCCCCAGATGCCTTTAAGATGGCTCAGCAAGTTGAACGTCAGCTGCTAAAACATTAATTGAACAGCATTTCTCGAGTTTTGAATACTGACAAGGGAAGCTGAGCCTTTCATCCTTCCTAGGTCTAGGTCGTTAAATTGAGGACTGAGAAATAACAACTCCTATTGTGTACAGTGCTTAGAAAGATTCAATTTCTGTTATTTAGCGCTGTTTAAAAACATCATATTATTCATGTAATTGTCCTCTCCTTCAAAAGAATGGTAACAGATTACAAATATTAAAGACTAGTAAAATAATAGAGCCATGAGGTTCTGCTGTAAACCCAGGCATTTCACTTCATCAGGCCCTTCTTTTACCTCTGTTAGGGATCTTACCCTCCCCACTTACATTGCTGTCTACTGTCAAAACCTGCATTTGTTCCTTTGGTTTGTTTGCATCACGCTGGTCGGAGCAGATCTGGATGTTTGCAGAGGGTTGAGCATCCTCTCTGATAGGTTAGGATGGAGCACAGTATCCCAAACAGGTAAGCTTTCCAAGGCAAGGTGGTTGGTCTTATTGTTAAGGTTCAGAGTGAAACCATCCCTTAGTGGTGGATCTTGGCCCACAGGGCCCCTACCTGCGTTTGAACTGCATTTTATTTGAGGAATG
Organism: Triturus cristatus; assembly: GCF_964204655.1. Taxonomy (NCBI): domain Eukaryota; kingdom Metazoa; phylum Chordata; class Amphibia; order Caudata; family Salamandridae; genus Triturus; species Triturus cristatus. The sequence continues at coordinate 391,994,908 of NC_140584.1, forward strand.
CCCAGTAGGCTTCCTTCAGAAGGGTATCAGTACCACTCTGGAAAGGAGTGCTCTATCTTGTTGCTGAGGTGTTGTTGGCCGATCAGTTGATACATTTATGAATGAGGTAGACAGCCTCTGGGGTGATTCAGGAACTGATGGATTGCTAGTGTGGTACCACACAAATCACAGAAATGATGCAGTCAATAACACAACATGGGCCCACATGCAAATAGCCTAAAAGCCCCCTATCCATGGTAGGGCAAGAAAAGACAGTCGTAACTTGGTGCAGTGGGCACCTCAAGGTGCTGGGCTCCAATGCCACTGTACCTGCTGCAGAACTGATTGCTACAGACCATTTACATTAATTGTTTTCTCTACTTATGAGCAGAATTGTGTCGTTCATGACCACTTGGGCAAGATAAAATAGGAGTTGAAAGCTTTTGCCATTATGTCCTGGCACCATCCTTTGGGTGGATTAAATGGAGGTAGAGGCTGTAGTAGGATGTGCCAATGAAAATCCATTTTGCTCAGTATGTCATTTAAATTAAGGGTAACAAACTCCTGTACTTTTGACTTTGCCCTTGAGTTTGTTTATGGCTCAGAAGGATGAGATGTGAGTAATCTATAGGGTGCTTGGAGGATCATTTGACATTGAAAATGTCTAGGATTTGGAAATATTGAGTGTGAGCAATTTTTAGATTCACAATGGATATTAAGTGGTTGTCCTGGGGGGCTTTACATGGGAGACTCTCAGACATGAGGGGTTCAGGAGTTCTTGCGAAAGTGAACTGTGAGTGAACCACAAATCGCCCTCTGCTGTTGATGATGTCTGGATGTTGAGGAAATGAATCCATATTTGTTGGAACTGCCATGCTTCTATTTCAGGCTATTCATACACAGGCCTCCTGCAGTTTTTCTGCAGATAGCACACGAGAAGAGCAGCTCTGCCATCGACTGGGTAACTGGAAGCACAGGATTTTATTTCCTTACAAATATTTTCAAAGCAACTGCTTGGAACATAAAATATTAAAAGCGTGACGAGGTTCTTCGTTGAAATCAAGCCTGCCAGGGCACCTATCTTATGCTCTTTATAATTCTTTCATCCTGAGTGAGTGATAAACCAGAGTTGTTGTGCACCCTAAAGTTAAATCCCACCAGACAGAAGACCTTTAATCTCCTAACTATATTTTCCTATTCTGGCTCTGACATCTCGCTACTTACAAGATCCCACCCTACCAACCTTTACACCAAGTGCTTACTCCTATCACCTGGTGGTGTCTGTGTTTAATTACTGTTATCAAAGATTTGTTGTTCTTTTACCTTCCCACGCATTGCCATACCTGGCTAAGCTATTTAAAGAGCTCTAGTGCTCTTGCACATTGCTTTGTGTGCTGTAAAAAAGTTGTAATAAAACCATATATTACTAAGAAGCCTGTAAGTACAGATATACTTTACGGGGAACAACCTTTACAACGCCGTTAGTACAACACGTGCCGTTACATCGCATTCGTTACAACGACCGCGATGTAACCACGCTATGCCATTACAACGCAAGTCTTTACATCGACTTGCGCTAGATGGCGTGCTAACATTAGAAATAGTGTAGTTTACTATCCCAACACCTTCCCTACTGTTAAGTGGACTGGAGTTGGAATAGTAAATTACACTTTTCTAATGTTAGCACGCCATCTAGTGCAAGTCGAGGTAAAGACTTGCATTGTAATGGCATAGCGTGGTTACATCCGTTCGTTGTAACGAATGCGATGTAACGGCACCCGTTGTAAACAATCGCGTTGTAACATCATACATCCTACTGTACCAATGTCGGTGCATGCAGCTCTGTGATAATGATAAGAGACTTTAAATGAACACCCTCGGTTTTGTGACTGAACCATTAAAACACTTTTATGGACTAAATCATCTCTAAATTTGAGACGCTGTCTGCAGATGTAGTTGCACAGATATAACCAGTCATTGACTTTAAAACTTAGATGAACGTCGGTCACTGTGGAACACAATTTGTATGGCACTGTGCACATTCCCATGGTCTCTAACTGTTCTCTCAGAGATCAATAAAGGAGCATGCAGTGGGAGCATGGGTAGCTCCTATAACATTTATTTTCTATATGATCCAATTACAGTGAGTAAAATGAAAAGACATAAGACATCAAAGTCCCTGTAATGGGAAGCTACATTTAGTTGTGTTCCTCAATTTGTCAATAAATAGTGTGAATTAGCACGTCTGTTACTAAGCAATAAGGAAGAAGGGTTATGGCCGATAAAAAGTACCATTTGAACCTGCGTGTTCTAAACCCTCCCCCTTATTATACAGTTTCTTAGTGACTTTTCCTACATGTTCTGCCCTTATATAATTTGTTGAATAAATTGACTACATGGGTAAACAAATGAGGCCTTTGGTGTCGGGGGTGCTAGGCTGGGACACACAAGATGGGTAGTGTTTTTATTTGAAGACGTGTGGGAACACTGGGTGGGTAGGGAATTTGTAAATCCCAGCATGTTCTTAAACATTCTCTCATACAAATGTGAGGAAAATGCTTGTATTTTTGCCAAAATGTGAGGTTTGAAGGGCATTGTGGGTAAGAAAGCGTCATTGTGTTGTGCAGGGCAACCTGGACTTAGTGTCTACTTTTATAGAAATGTCTGGGTATAGTAGGTTTTTCTGGGTGGTAACTGTGCACGGGTACAAATAGTACAGTCCCTTAGAATGGTAAGTAAGAAGAAATTTGGATTTCCACTACTCTACCAGTCTATATGTCCAAACTACAACCAAAGAATCTTCTTTTTCTCGCTTGCCAAGTTGATCATAATGCTCGCCATAAAAACCTTTGGGCTCTTTTTGTGTGGTGCCCCAGCCCAGTACCTGGGCAGGCAGCCCACCACTCTGTCTTCTGGGTTAGGAGTATGGTCCAATGCCGGGGGGGGGGGTCCTCCTTTTTCAGCACCATTTTGAATTCCTGGGTGTCTAGTGGGCTTTCTGCACCTTAGGGACAAAGGGGCAGATTTACAAGCCCCTTGCGAGACATTTACGCCGCCGTTGCGTCACTTCTGTGACGCAGCGGCGGCGTAAACCATGCGCCATGTTGCGCCTTCTTTACAATGTGACGCATCTAGGGAGATGCGTCACGTTGTAAATCCCTGCGCTACATTAAACCTGCGTCAGGTTTAATGTATGCCGGGTGGGCGTTCCGTCGGAAAAAGCCTCGGAAAAGTGACGCAATGAAATCTACAAGATTTCACTGAGTCAAAACCCTGCGCCTGCTTGAAGCAGGCATAAGGGATGACGCAGCATGTTGGGTATGGGCAGCCCCTGAGCATTGCAGGAGTTGCGTCATGCTTGCGACACGACTCCAGCAATGCGCTTCCCTTATGCCATCAGATGCGGCACACATCTGTTTATCCTTGCGCCACGATGCGCTGCATTGTAAATGCGGCGCATCTGTGGTGGCGAAAGGTTAAACTTGCGTGATGCATCTTTCCTGGCGCATCCCTGCTGATTTGCAGGGATGTGCCAGGAAACATAAATCTGCCCCTTTGATCAAATCTAGGCTGAACTATGACAATGTGCTCTATCTGGGTACTTCCTAAAAAAGCTACGAAATGGCTTCAGTTGGTGAAAAACTCTACATCATATTTGCTTTGCCATGTGCCTAGACAATCGTCTGTCACCTCCCACCTCCGATTCCTTCATTGGTTGACAGTGGAGAAGAGCATACATTTTAAAACACTATGCTTTATGCATAAGGCCTTATAAGAGAATGACCCTTTACATCTTAAGACATTGGTGCATCGCTACTCCCCTCGATGCAGTCTTCATTTGAGATACCAGCACCTTGTCACTGTGCACCACTGTCAATGAGTTAGGTAGGGTGTTAGTTTTTTGTTGTTTTTGGTCCGCCTTAGTGGAACTCTCTTCCCTGAAAAATGTGTACATCTTCTTTGCTGCTGTAGATTCAAAAATTGAAAACCTAGTTGTTTTCAAGTTTTTTTGACCCGGTCTTGATGTATAGAACTGGGAAACTCTTTTAGAGTAGCCATGTGCTCTAGAAATATATTGAGTGAATGATTTTGGGGCAAACCTCCCTCTGGTCAAAGTTAGGCAGAAAGACTAGTATCCTTTTTGAAGTAGTGCATGCCCTAACCCAGGGTGGGCCAGCCCCACCCTTTTAGAAAAATTGTCATTCAAAATTTCTGGTGTGTAGTGGCCTTTCTACCCTTCCAAGGGGGCAGACTACACAAATCACTGCCAAGGAGGCGCATAAAGACTATATTGCCCACTTTGGGAGGGGGCATGGCCTTATGCTAGGTTGGACCACCCCCTGTTGTTTCTAATCCCGGGTGTCTAGAGGGTTTACCACCCCTCAGAGGGTAAACCCCCAATCTGCCTCTAAGAAGTATTGGTATTGTTGGGCAATTGTCCCCCCTACAGAAAGTAGCAAAAACACTGGTGTATAGGGTGCTTTCTACCCCTCAGAGGACAGATTTGGGGCTTTCATTTTTGTTTTGCTGTGATGTCAGCACACTGTGCTCGTTGACTTTACAGCAAAACAAAATACAAATCAAAATCAGGATGCTGAGGAAGCTGTTCCCTCAATCCTGAGTTTGATTTCTGAAAACGAAAGTGCTCCTGTTGTTTTCACCAGATGCATTTTCCTTTCAGGAGTTGAGGATTACCTGTTGACATCCTCCGCACTTTGAAGGTAGTGCATAGGACGTCAACAGGTCAGTCTATGCACTTAAAAGGTGAAAACAGTTTCAATTGGTTCTTCCCACTGCCGTATTCTGAGAAGAGAAAGATTCTAGTTTATATTAGAAGGTTTCTATCCTCAGAAATGGACATTAGTTTAATGTAAATCCATTTACAAAAATGTGTCAGTGGCTAAGGTCTCTATAGGAAGAGTATTTTTTGGTTCTCCCATAACTTTGGAGCGGTTTAAGAAATGTTCACAAAAGATTCCCAAAAAAATTCATCCACTTCAGCTCCTTCCTAGAATGTTTGATTGTGATCCATCACGTTGGGGCCAAGAAAAAGGGGGCTCTCAAAAACATTGATGTCCCATTTCCCACAGTAATTACCATAGGAAGTCCTGGGAAGTGATTTTAAAAAATGGCTGTACGGATTTACATCAAATTTGGAAGAAAGATAAAATTTAACTCAGAAAGCGTGCTTTTTGTTACAGGGTGTAAATGTGTCCATCAATTTAAAGAAAGTGATGCTTAAAGAGTTGATCATGTAGTCATGAAAGAGTTTTAAAAAAGTAGGTATATCTGTACAGATGTGCTCTGACTGCCCATTTTAGAAGGGACTTGTCAATCCTAATTGGCTGCCTATAACCTGAAAAATATTTTGTGGCAGCCATTAAAGGATGCAGGGACATGGTTTGTGTGTTCTGAAAATGAATTACCAAAGATATGTTAGGGGGAAGCATGAGCATAAGGGCATGTTGGAGGTCCCCTTTCTATTGATGGGCCACAGCATGGACAATGTGTTGTGGCAGCCATTACAGAACTCAGGGTCATGGTCACCATTGAAATGCATTGTAGTGAATGGCAGGTCTAGAGGGTCACACAAAGTAGCAAATACAAAGGTTGATACCAAATTTTAACCACAATATAAAACATTTGTTGGTGGTCCCATACTAATTTAGAAATTGGGCAGTGTTCAAAGGTGATATTCCCAGTGAACAATGCTGCACCTCTGCTGGGATGTGATGAACCATGTCTGAGATAAAACAATTTTTCATCATGATTTTCCAATAGATGTTATGGAAGGTGCTCTAGAAGCTAAAACGGGAACACATTTTCTATAAATTCATACTATCTTCCTCGGCCATGTGAGGATAACTTCTGACATTCTGAGTGAACATGTACTTCAAACGGAAGCAGCATCCTATCAGTTGATTCTTTAGTGTTCTGCTGCAGCCTCCCACAGTGCTCTAATGAACAACTAGACTGCAAACATTCTGTATTTATGACAGAAGTGTGGCACTTCTGAAGTTTTCTTCATGAATTCAAAACTGTAAAACTTAAAACATTTCCTTTAGAAATGAAAAAAATGAGGTAGTTCATTTTGACAGAAAAATTGTGCTTTGTGCTCTACAAGCTAAAAAGAGGACACATTTTCTATGAGTTCTCAAAAGTATTTCTAACCCATATAAGGGTAACAATCTGATATGCTTACTGACTGAAATATTTACTTTCAACAGCAGCAGATATCTGTCAGGTTACTCCCAAGTTTTTTATTGCAGTTTCCCACAGTGTTCTTTCCAATAAACAACTAAAGTACTAACATTTATCTTTATGACAGAAATGTGGCATCTTGATTGAACCCAAACTGTAAAATCTAAAGCATTTTCTTCAGAAATTAACAAGATAGAGGGGTTATTTTTGTCATTGAAATTATGGTTAGTGCTCTGGAAAGCTAAATTGATCATAAGCAGGTGTCAAGGGCATCAGCAGCACAACTGAGCACCCAGGGTAGGTGGGTGGGGGGCACGCAGACAATGAATAGAGGGCTGATGAGAGCTTGACATGGCTGTCTGCTGACCATGGATGGCTGGTCAGCTTGAGCAGGGGCAGCACAATGCACCACAGAGGCCAGAAGGGAGGGGGTTATGGCACGCACTTGGGAAACATGGGTCGGGGGAGAAAGGGAGGGGGCATGGGCAGAAAGTTGACTATGGAGTCTGACATGGGCCTGAAGAGCATTGTAGACCATAGAGGGCAAAGACTGAGTAGGCAAGTAAACACACACAGAACCAAGGGCAAGGGCAATGGTGGCAGGTGCAGAGGCAGCAAGCTGAGCATGATGGGCAGTCCAGCACTTGCAGGAGCAGCAAGCTAAGCCTGAAGGGCAGGTGAGAGTGGGCAGGAGCACGCAGATGGAGAATGAGGGATGGGCAGGAAAGCGGGGAAGGAGCAGCAATCTGCCCACAGATGGCAGGCCGGTGTGGGCAGCAAGCTTACCACAGTGGGCAGGATGGAGGTGGCAGGGGTAGGGGCAGGAAAGTGATCATTCTGGCCAGGCTAGCATGGGCAGTGGCAGCATAATGGATCACAAAGGGAGGATGAAGGTGACAGGGGCACTCTCACAGAAAGCAAAGGGAGATGGGCCTTTTGGAGGGGCAGCAAGCTGTCCATGGATGGCAGGCTGGCATGGGCAAGGACAGCAATCTGACAATGGAGAGCACGGGGAAGAGGATGTAGGGGCACACAGATACAGAATGGAGGACTAGGGGAAGGACACAGGGCCAGCACAATGAACACAAAAGGTAGGCTAGCATAGGTAGAGGAAACACAATGGATAATACATAACAGTAGAGAAGGGGCAGGGCAAACAAACAAACAATGGAGGGCTGTGGGGGAACAGCCAGGGGTAGAGGAGGCAAGCTGACTACAGAGGGAAAGTCGGCATGGTCAGGGGACTGCAAAATGGTCTACAGAGGGCAGTAGGAAGGGAGCTGGAGCATGCACATAGAGAACAGAGGGCAGGCAGGTCACCAGAAGCAGCAAGCTGACAACAATGGGCAGATGAGAGGTGTACACATACAGAGAATGGAGGTTTGATGTGAGGGGTGCAGGGGCAGTAAGATTATTATGCATGGCAGGCTGGCATGGGCAGGGGCATCATGCTGGCCATGAAGGGGAGAGGGAAAGCAGCAGGGGCATCCAGACATAGAACATAGGACATAGGGCTGGCAGGCAAGGGCAGAAAACAAATCAGAGAGACCAGGCTGATGTGAGTTGGCCGCCTGTGAGGGTGGCCTTGGAGTTAGTAGGAGGGTCCCTCACCCGATACCCACAGCCTCTGTCAAAATGGACTATGGGTGGCTAATCCCCAACTGTGCATAAAGTTTGGACACAGGGCTCATTGTCGAACTGTCTGCAGGTGGCTGACCCCCTGTTACACATGGGCTTTGGCCCAGTTACCATCCCTCCCTAAATTGTCAACCCCACTTTGCCCAACCCTCTGTGGGTGGCCAAACTACCTCTATGCATGGCCTATGGCCACGCACAGTGACGGGTTGCTCCAGGGCTTGGCCTCAGGCAAGGCCTTAGACCCAACCCAGCATGGCTGGCCAACCATCTGCAGATCCCCAACCCACATTTAGTTTATACTTATTTTTGTATTTGTTTGGTTGGTACTGTGGTACTCTCATGGTACTAACTTGCAAGCATCACCCTCTCAGTGATGTAATACCACACAAACTTCACCCAAGGAAGCTTGTATGATACTGTGGTACTGTAGGGGTGAAGCGTGTGTGGTTGCAATCAAAGGAGTACCATGTAACCTTGCAGAAGCGTTGTAGCGGGTCCTGCAGGAGTACCATGGTTCTGGATTATGGAAACATTTATTTTTGGCCATGTGAGGATACCTCTTGTTCCTCCCTAAAAAAGCCAGGGTGTCAGCATGTCTCTACAATCCCATGTTATATGTTTGTTTCTAACTTCAGGAGAAGGGCACCAACTCCTTGAGTCCAGTAATGGTGACTGCAACATTTTTCTCTTGTCTGTGGCCAGCCAATCAAGTCTCTCAGTACATGGGTGCAGCACAGGTCCTGCACTAATGAAATAGCCAATGGGAGAAAAACATCCCACAGCCAATCAGATAGCCATGTATTTGTATTGTTTAGTACTGTGGGACACCTGCAGGACCAATTGTTCACTTATACCTATTTTCTAGACCCTTCATGACCACACTGAGCACTTCTCAGAACTGGCTGAATGTTCTGCCAAATTTGCTGCAAATTTGTTGACGCATTTTTCTGTCCTACCAACAGCAGGTTCCTGTGGGAATTAACATAGTAAATCAATGTTTTTCTTGGTCCCTGCTTGACAAATCAACCCAAAATGTTCCAGAACAAAGCTGAGCTGATTTCTTTAAAGATTTGTTAAATGAAACCAAAAATATTAGCAAAATAAAAAAACACGCTGTTAAAATGAAGTCAAGGGCAGCTTGTGAAGAACGGCCTTTATTCATCAGACACCTCCAAGTCATTTCTTCAGCATCCTAGGAGTGTAACGAGCAGTGGGGAGGGGAAGAAGAGGGGAAGAAGGTAGAAGGGCATAACAGGTGAAAAGTAGAGAAATACAATTGTTATAACACATGCTTCCTATGAAAACTCTGGCCTAACTATAACGACACAGTGGCAACCACCACTGTCATCCATATATATATACATATATATATATATATACATATATATATATATATATATATATATATATATATATATATTCAGTTCGACAATGCCAAAAGGCACTCCATGCACTCCTTACCAAAGAAAGCACGCTCCAGATCACGGGGCTTCAAAGTCGTTTATTTTCAAATAGCCAAGCCGCTCATGCCCAACGCGTTTCGGCGTTACCGCCTTGATCACGGGTAAAACTGTTTTCCTGCTATGTCACATTTATACAATCCATAATTTACTACGCATGGCGTGAACGCCAAGTAAAGCAAAACAAAAGAAGGACATAACGGAAACAGAACAACAGCACATTGATGCAATTTCATTCCCAATGCGTCGGCCATTTTTGAATAGTGAAATACTCCAAAAAAGGTACTCAATTAATTACATTACAAATTTGTCAGATTAATTAAATCATTTGTTTCTCAATAAGAACAAATGCACATTGCTGTCCGCATATTATGTACCATACGGTCGCCAAATTAAATAATAACATAATTACGTACAATACCACAGCCACAGATTTCTTACTATATATAAGCTGTTGTGCAAATTGTAACAAAAGTACCATCTTAGGAAAAGGTGTACCTAAACCACATAGTATACTGTTGTATCGAGATAATCGCATCCGCAAATTCATCGCGTGCGTACATCAACATCTGATTCTTTCATATGTTTTTTTATGTTTTTTTATATATCCACAAAACTTTATTGACACTTCGTGAATGCGAAAATGCTGCTATCCTTAAAATAGTGTCACTGTTACTGCAAATATCGAAGAAAAATCAGTCAATATATGTATCTATATACACATAAGTATGTGTAGGCAAATAGTAAATGCCAATACGCAGAAGAAACTTACAATTGCTACACCAAGTGTAAGATGGCAATCCACCTCTCTTTAACAGATGGATCAACTAAAATGCAAAAAATCAATCAATTATGGTACCTATAGTCCACCAAAACTCATGGCCAATCGACAAGAATAAAAGTGGTCGAACCAAATCAATTACGTACCTATCTTACATTTGGTGAAGCCAGGTTAAGTAATACAGCCCTAGTGGGTAGTGATATCTTCAATATACCCCATTGTAAAAACAATAGTTATGCAAGTAAACAGACAAATTCACAATCTGACCCCAGTGGGTAAATATTCAGGTAGCAGAATAAGCATTAATAGAATAAACGTGTGATCCACCAAAATACAATACAGGAAACAAAATCATACTCAATAAACCCCAGTGGGTGATTGAACTATCGTGGACCCGTATTGATAGCTGATTATTAATGATCAATCATACTTGAGTTATGTCTTCACATCAAATAATTCTTACATGTCAACACCATCTGAAAAGAATAATAGATGCGATGAAATACATTGGTTAACACATATGGGACACATTATTGCCACAATCAATTATTACTCTTATATTGGAATGGACACAAATCAATGTGCATGAATAGGTTAAAAAGGATGACTGTCAGAAGGTATATGAGTCAAGTCCATAAATACACCAAATGCAAGTAATCAATCCCTAAATTTCACAGAAGAACAATTATCAATTAGAATTCTACTCGCCCAAAAACCAAGACAATTCTTCCTCGGAATTCAGACCGACCGGGATCTTTGTGTCGAGTTCCAAAATATATTTGGATTCTAACTGTCGTAGTTTGCGTATTCTATCCCCTCCTCTGATTGTTATGGGTATCCGATCAATCACAAAGAATTTTAGCAAACTACGATTGCTTTTGTGGAACTCTTCATAGTGTCGTGCTATGGATGAAAGCTTGTCCCTGTTTTGTATGGCCCTCATATGCTCTAAGACACGTTTCTTGGCAGCAAACATCGTGCTGCCCACGTATCTTTTGGCACAAGGGCAAGTTAATACATACACACAATGATCCGATAGGCAGCTAAGATGTTTCTCAATGTTTCTGTATTCGTCTGTGATGGGGTAGTGAACTTTTTTCACATTGGAGCTGAATTTACAAGCCTTGCAAGACATGCAAGTGTAAAAGCCCTGCACTTCTGTGGTAGAGGGTCTTGTTCGACTGATTTGATTCTTACAGAGTTTGTTACCTAAGGAATCTGCCTTCCTAAAAGTAACATTGGGCACGTCATTAACGATCTCTTCTAGAGTAGACTCAGTTTTGAGGATGCCCCAATGTCGTTTAAGACATTTTTTCACATCATATGAACCTGAATTATACGTTGTTATGTATCTGATAATATTACAGAAATAACAGAGGACACAACTACAACTACAGTCAGTGTAAGAGATGAAAGCGACAAAAGTGATGTCAGTGAAAGTGATGTTTCAGATGATGGAACAATGACTAATGCACAAACCTTACCCAGACCAGTAAATTTTTGGGAGGAATTCCGATTAATGAACCAAACCCAGAACCAACAGGGCTGGCAAAAAGATCGTGGCCGGGGGAGAGGAAGGGGGTACAGAGGACGAGGCAGAGGAAGAGGAAGAAGAGCAGGAGGACAATCCTTAATGCCAAACAAATCAGACGTGGCGGATGGAATAAGAACCACATCAACCCCCATGGGAATGGAAACAAGGGGTCAGAAAAATCGAAAATGAAGAATTTTCAGAATGTGGTAAATCTTTCTAGCCATTGTTTAAGTACTGATGAGTATGATGTACTCCAGTTTGGTTTATCTTTCTGTCCCACAGCTTTGTTTTCGTATCCTAAAGAAAGAGTGGATCTTTATCACTTCACTAGGAAATTAAGGTTACATAAATGGCACAAATTGAAAGTGAAAAACACCTACCCTCAGAACCTCTTAACTAAAGTCAGTCCAGTGCAGGACACCATTAATGAGGTTAATACTCTAATTGCCTTAAAAGAACTAGAATTTGAAGACACTATCGATCCTATTCCCATCACCGCCCATTCATTAGGCTTTAAGACTGACCTCAGTTGTCCAAATGACTTTTCACCCAAATCTAACTTCAATCCTACTTTGCCCTCTAGTGGCATAGATATATTTGAAACTCTAGTGATTGCAGACCTTAAATCCTTAGCCAGAAAGAGGAGATGGCGGGGTGATAATCTTAGTAAACGACAAAGACTAGCAGTAAAGTCCCTACAAACTGACAGAAACATAGTGATCCGGCAATCGGATAAAGGGGGTAATGTAGTTATACAGGATGTACAGGATTACCTTCAGGAAGGGCTACGTCAGCTGGAAGCTATTGAATGTTATGAGACAGTGGATGTAGGCAAAATAGACGAGTCCAATATCATTTATCATAAAATGTTAAAGGATTGGCATACTCAGGGGATCCTGGAATGGAATGAATATTCCTATCTTTTGAATCGTACACCTAAAGTAGCTCTACTTTACCTATTGCCTAAAGTACATAAAGACATGAAGAAACCCCCAGGTAGACCTATCGTGTCATCTATAGGATCACTTTTGGAAAAAACATCTAAGTACATTGATTATTTTCTGCGTTCTTATGTAGAGGGTCTTCCATCTTACCTGAAAGATACCAGGGACTTTCTTAAGAAAATTAACAACATCACTTGGCAAAAAGATTACTTGTTGATCACACTTGACGTGTGTAGTCTTTACACGTCCATTAGACATGAGGACGGTTTACAGGCTTGTAAACAATTCCTGTCGTCACGTTCTATTTCCTTTCTGCAACACACTGACATGCTACTCCGTATGATTAGATTCTGTTTGGAGAATAATTTCTTTGTCTTCAATGACAATTTTTACAGACAAAAACAGGGTACTGCTATGGGCACCTGTTTTGCTCCCAGTTATGCCAATCTGCTCATGGGGTACTGGGAGCAACAGGTGCCCAAGGTGTACGGTCCATATCGCAACCATGTGAAAACATGGTTGCGATATATTGATGATCTCTTTATCATTTGGGAGGGTAGTGAAGATCTTGCCCAGGAATTTATTAGAGTACTCAATGACAATGAGTTCAACTTGAAATTCGAGGGGACCATCAGCAATTCATGTATTGAATTTCTTGATCTACTGATTCAGCCAATAGGAGATACATTAACTACCAAATTGTATCGTAAAAAAACATCTGGAAATACTTTGTTACACGCAGATAGTGGACATTCCAAAGCCCTTATTAAAAGCATCCCGTTTGGGGAGTTCCTCCGGGCGCGGAGGAACTGCAGTTCTGATTACAATTTTGAACTGGAATGTGAAACCATGAATGAGAGGTTTGTGGAAAGGGGATATAATCCCAGTATCATCACACAAGCTCGCGTGAAAGCCTCCAAATTCAAACATGAAGAACTACTGGTCCCTAAAGATAAACCTGATGAGGAAAACAGCAATATTATCAGATACATAACAACGTATAATTCAGGTTCATATGATGTGAAAAAATGTCTTAAACGACATTGGGGCATCCTCAAAACTGAGTCTACTCTAGAAGAGATCGTTAATGACGTGCCCAATGTTACTTTTAGGAAGGCAGATTCCTTAGGTAACAAACTCTGTAAGAATCAAATCAGTCGAACAAGACCCTCTACCACAGAAGTGCAGGGCTTTTACACTTGCATGTCTTGCAAGGCTTGTAAATTCAGCTCCAATGTGAAAAAAGTTCACTACCCCATCACAGACGAATACAGAAACATTGAGAAACATCTTAGCTGCCTATCGGATCATTGTGTGTATGTATTAACTTGCCCTTGTGCCAAAAGATACGTGGGCAGCACGATGTTTGCTGCCAAGAAACGTGTCTTAGAGCATATGAGGGCCATACAAAACAGGGACAAGCTTTCATCCATAGCACGACACTATGAAGAGTTCCACAAAAGCAATCGTAGTTTGCTAAAATTCTTTGTGATTGATCGGATACCCATAACAATCAGAGGAGGGGATAGAATACGCAAACTACGACAGTAAGAATCCAAATATATTTTGGAACTCGACACAAAGATCCCGGTCGGTCTGAATTCCGAGGAAGAATTGTCTTGGTTTTTGGGCGAGTAGAATTCTAATTGATAATTGTTCTTCTGTGAAATTTAGGGATTGATTACTTGCATTTGGTGTATTTATGGACTTGACTCATATACCTTCTGACAGTCATCCTTTTTAACCTATTCATGCACATTGATTTGTGTCCATTCCAATATAAGAGTAATAATTGATTGTGGCAATAATGTGTCCCATATGTGTTAACCAATGTATTTCATCGCATCTATTATTCTTTTCAGATGGTGTTGACATGTAAGAATTATTTGATGTGAAGACATAACTCAAGTATGATTGATCATTAATAATCAACTATCAATACGGGTCCACGATAGTTCAATCACCCACTGGGGTTTATTGAGTATGATTTTGTTTCCTGTATTGTATTTTGGAGGATCACACGTTTATTCTATTAATGCTTATTCTGCTACCTGAATATTTACCCACTGGGGTCAGATTGTGAATTTATCTGTTTACTTGCATAACTATTGTTTTTACAATGGGGTATATTGAAGATATCACTACCCACTAGGGCTGTATTACTTAACCTGGCTTCACCAAACGTAAGATAGGTACGTAATTAATTTGGTTCGACCACTTTTATTCTTGTCGATTGGCCATGAGTTTTGGTGGACTATAGGTACCATAATTGATTGATTTTTTGCATTTTAGTTGATCCATCTGTTAAAGAGAGGTGGATTGCCATCTTACACTTGGTGTAGCAATTGTAAGTTTCTTCTGCGTATTGGCATTTACTATTTGCCTACACATACTTATGTGTATATAGATACATATATTGACTGATTTTTCTTCGATATTTGCAGTAACAGTGACACTATTTTAAGGATAGCAGCATTTTCGCATTCACGAAGTGTCAATAAAGTTTTGTGGATATATAAAAAAACATTAAAAAACATATGAAAGAATCAGATGTTGATGTACGCACGCGATGAATTTGCGGATGCGATTATCTCGATACAACAGTATACTATGTGGTTTAGGTACACCTTTTCCTAAGATGGTACTTTTGTTACAATTTGCACAACAGCTTATATATAGTAAGAAATCTGTGGCTGTGGTATTGTACGTAATTATGTTATTATTTAATTTGGCGACCGTATGGTACATAATATGCGTACAGCAATGTACATTTGTTCTTATTGAGAAACAAATGATTTAATTAATCTGACAAATTTGTAATGTAATTAATTGAGTACCTTTTTTGGAGTATTTCACTATTCAAAAATGGCCGACGCATTGGGAATGAAATTGCATCAATGTGCTGTTGTTCTGTTTCCGTTATGTCCTTCTTTTGTTTTGCTTTACTTGGCGTTCACGCCATGCATAGTAAATTATGGATTGTATAAATGTGACATAGCAGGAAAACAGTTTTACCCGTGATCAAGGCGGTAACGCCGAAACGCGTTGGGCATGAGCGGCTTGGCTATTTGAAAATAAACGACTTTGAAGCCCCGTGATCTGGAGCGTGCTTTCTTTGGTAAGGAGTGCATGGAGTGCCTTTTGGCATTGTCGAACTGAATGGATGACAGGGAGCCTTGGACCCTGTAATGCACCGCTGTTTAAGTGTCCCGGTAACTTCTAAGGATGTGACTCGTATATATATATATATATATATATATATATATATATATATATATATATATATATATATATATATATATATATATATATATATATATATATCCAATTATAGGGTGTATTTCTTCTGTGAAATAAACATCCAGCACTCCAAGGTTAAAACTGGGCACTCGGTCTTTATTTTAATGAACGAGGTGTAACATCAACGCGTTTCGGCAGACTCACGCTGCCTTGTTCACGATGTTTGTGCACCATTTTTTTGTCAATAAAATACACAACAATTGGTGAATGACATCAAAGAGGGACTCAACATATTAAATCACAGGCTCTGCTTAATGCACTTTGGCCGCCATTTCTTAACATGTTCATTCCTATTCCTTTAACATGTTTTTATATTGCACATTATGCCTACTCCCTTCTCCTCCCTTAATATTTTCTCCAAAATCATGTTAGAGTGTGTTACTTCTCTGTATATTTACAAAGAGGGAGAGAAGAGAGAAGAAATATTTTTCAGCGACCCAATAATTAAAACTATTCTTTATACCGCAGGAATACCTTTCCTTGCACACATTCTTAATAGTCAATTATGGTCGGAGATATCCATACATTTCTATAAAATTCAGGATTTTTTCAAAGTGCAAGTGCAAATGATATTTGTTCGTAACGAACATATGTGTGTGTGTGTGTTTATTATAGTCACCACTGTGTTGTTGTATTTAGTTCACTGTTTGACAATTCATCACAAAAGTTTCCAAAACAATATCATTTATTCACCTCAGCTTCTTCCTGGAAGGTTTTGGGGTGATTCATTAAGCTGGGACTGAGGAAAAGGGGGGGTTACCAAAACCTGATTTTCCCATGCAATTACCCAAAGGAAAACATTAGACAGCACTACAAGAAAAACTGGCAAAAACATTTACACCAAATTCAGTAGAAGTCTAGATATTTAGTCAGAAAGTAAGATTTTTGTGATTTTGTGTAAATCTGTTTTTGAGAAATTAAGGTTAAAGAAGATAGATATCTGGAAGCATTGTCCAACGGAACCCCAAATAAAAACAAAAGTAGAGCGATATGATTGTCGTGGGGGCTTTTTCTCCCATAGGCCATCTCGCTTCTGTTGAAACATTCCAGGTCCTGCAGGCAGGGCCGGACTTGGAACAGAAACCGGCCCTGGTAAATTGCTCAGCCGCCCCCCCCCCCCCGGGGTGATGGGGAGTGCAGCCAAGCAGTTTGCAAGGACCGGTTTCGGCCGATTTTGATACCGGGGGCTGATACTGCCGGCCCCTGCCAACAAAAACAACCCCCCAGGGGCCCAAAACTGGCTCCCACCCTAACGGCCTACTGGGGAAATGCCCGGTGCCTGTTATGGCCAGTCCGGCCCTGCCTGCAGGATAGACCTGGGCATAATACGCAGAATTGTACTATATGTACATATAGGTGAATATATATGAATTTACTGAGAAAACCAAAGGTTCCAGAGATGTTCTATTTAGTTTTACATTTTACACACACAAAACCATAGAAATTCAGCAGTTATAGTTATACTGATGCTAAGAAACTATAACTCATTGCCTAAAGTTACTTAGTTTCTTCCTATAAATATAATTATAACTGCTGTATTTCTACAGTTTTGTCTGTGTAAAATGTGAACCTAACTATAACTTCTCTGTAATGTTTAGCTTTTTCTAGTGAATTTCAAAGGCTTTCTATGATTACATAGATTACCATACTGTAGTCAAACTGCTGCTTCAAGGCTGTGCACAGTGGGTGGTTGGTCGCATTGCCTCGCCTGTGGCCAGACCCTTTGGCCAATACCCCGCATGCAGCCAACCTCATGCTGCACACGGTCTTCAGCCTTATGTGGCGGGGGTTGGCCAGAGGGCCTTGCATGTGGCCAGACCCTGTTGCAAACCCTCTCAAAGGCAGCCAACCATGGAGGTGGTCATGCAGCCCCCCTCCCTGGGTGATTTTGGCCCCGGGGAACCCCATCTCCTGGGACAGGGGGAATGCAGTCCTCCTCCATAGGCCAATATTGGCCCCAGGGACCCCTCCCCAATAATATCTGGGGTGGAGACCCTGGGCCCCCCTTCTCCTAGGCCCCACCTTATTATGAATGAGGAGGCAAGCATGCAGGCCACTCCCTCGACCAATATTGGTTTAAGGCCTGCCAACTATTTGGTGGGTGCCCTGCATCTCACCAAGTGGACCCACTGTATATTAAAAAGGGGGAGTGAGGCATGCAGCCTCCTTCCCCAGGCCAATATTGGCCTGGGGTAACCCATCCCCGTTGTCTATTTAATCATTAATTGGGGAGGAGGACCACGTTGCCCAGATCCCCAGATCGATTTCAGCCCCTAGGAACACATCTTCTAGGGTCCAGCCATATTATGAAGTGGGGGGCATGCAGCCCCACCCGCCCCCCCAGGCCAATATTGGCCCAGGAAAGACTATTCCCTGGGACTTGGACAGTAAATGGTGGGTCCTCTGGAGTTCATCCAGAGTACCCACTGAATGTTTGTTGGGGGCTGCGGCGAAGCCCCAGCAGCCCCAGTTGGCTCCCTGCCTCCAGTGGAAGCCAACTGGGAGCAGTTAAAAATGCTGCTCTCTGTGGGTGGGAGCAATGTTTTTCATCTGTTTCCCTGCCCGCTGCAAAGCGGGCAGGGAAACAGATGAAAAGTTTACTCCAAGTGGGAGGGAGTATTCAGGTGTTCATGCTCTTATCTGCTGGGAGCAGACTTAGAGTTTTCTCTCGCTTGGCAGGAGTTTTGAAATTTCAAACGAGAGCAAACACACGATTCCCTACCTGCACCAGTGTGTTAGGAAATCTGCATGTCCCTGGGGTGGGCACCCCATGACATAGATGGAGCTGGCCCTAGAGGATGGGGTCCCCAGGACTATTATTGGTTCCGGGACAGGGTCCTCATGGCCCCACTCCCTTTTATGAACATGGCTGTTCCCCGGGAAATGGGGTCCCCAGTCCCCCTCCCTGTTTTCATGTGCAACTGAGTCCCAGGGGATACAGTGTCTGGGGCCAAAAGCAGCCTGGGGAGGAGGGCGACATACGTCCCCATCTCCCTATTATATCAATGAATAAAAAAAACAGTACCTTGCCCACCCGGGGTCCAAAAAAAGAAAACACAGGTAATCATGCTTGCATTTAAAAAAACTCTTTCTACAGATCTTTCACAAATTTTTAGGAAATTTAAAAAAAAAAGAAAAGGTTTATGGACCCCTGTGGGTCTCCTCAACCAGGTCTAAGGTGTCAGGTTATTCCTACCCTCCCCCTTCTACTATTTTTCCCTTTTTTCTTGGGACTTGGCTGAGCCCGAGTTCAAAGATGGCTGACACCACTTCCTGGTTGAAGTGTTGGATCCATAGAGGGTCCACATCCCTAGATAACAATAAATGTTTTTTCTTTAATAATTCCAAAAATCCTGAGTGGATTTACACCAAATTCCAAAAAGTGCTCCTTCCTGTCCAAAAGCTACCTGTCTGCCAAATTTAGTGTAATTCAATTCAGAGGTTCAGGCTGTAATCGTGTTTAAAATCTCTAAGAGAAATTTCATGGGGAAAAACTGTTTTTGGACATCCCCTTTTGCTCAGCACCCACTTGACCAATCACCCCAAAACTTTCCAGACAGCAGCTGAAGTGACTGTCGTACAGGGTTAAAAATTGTCATGAAGATTCATCAAACGATGTCAAAGTAATTAGCAGAACAAAAAACATACTTTACAATGGAAACTATGTCCTGACTGTAACTACATACTGGCAACTATATATATATATTTATTAGAACAGATGCTGGTTTCCTTCTAAAACAGCACGCAGAAGACCAATTCGTTGCAATAGCAGTATTTTATTTAACACTTTCGTCAAGACAACCACGCGTTTCGGGGACAACCCCTTGATCACGAGTAAGAGTGTCTTTGGTTAGTGTGCTTAAATAAAAAGTCATGTGATTTAACAATCAGGGTAAAAAGACTTCAATGAGTTACATCACTCAAACTTTAATCTTTTAAAGTGAATACAAAATAAATGTGTAAATCAAAAAAGAACATACTTTTATTTTGTCAGATACATCTTTCTTTGATGTTGGATTTAAAAAAGCAGTTTCTATAGAAACACTTTTATGTTGTTCCATAATTTTCTGTTCAGGATTACAACAAAACTTTATTGTCCACATGATTATGTGTTTCTCCAGCCTTCTATTTAAATGCTTTAGCTATAATATCTTTCCCCTGTGTGCTGAGAACATTTTAAATCAAAGTTGCAACAAAACGTTATTGTCAACGTGCTCGTTTACAATTTGAGTTTTCCACTCTATTTAATCGAATATTTAGTGGATTCAGCCATAATTGTCATAGTAGTCTAGCCCCAGTGGGTATAATATAACTTACCTTACTTTAATTTTTATTAAAAATCTAGCATTTAAGGCAGTATGCAAAATAATAGAAACATAGAAAATAATAGAAAAAAGTTTCTGTCATCTCACCTGTAGTTCCTACTTGGGTACTTCTTTCTATTTTGTAAAATTGTACAAAATTGTTTGGCGGCAAACTTGGCTGGTCTTCAACACAATGAACAAAGCTTCACAATTTTCTTAACCGCTTTCTATTCAATCCAACCTGTGATCTGAACAAAACAACAATTGTTCATATCATTCTGCTAAAATGACTAACAAAGACAAAACAAATATACATATATACTATGCTGTGAGGCAACAGATATAAATTCTTCTACATCATGATTGTAAAGACAAAGTTTGATTAATTCATCTAATTCAAATTCAAATTTATTTATTATGTTTTGGCTCCCAAGAGGGCCACATAAACATATACAATACACAGCAACAAATACACAGAAAATACAAAAATTTAAAAACAAAATTCAATCCGCAATAGCTATACATCAGAAAATCAATCTAACAAGGCCGGACAGACAAAATATCACCAGGGATATTAATAAATAGCTAAAAATCCTTTAAAAAAGTTAAAAATATAAGAACAGAACATTTCGTTCGGAGGACAATAAAGTGCATGAAGGAAATCCTTTAAAGTGACAATGCTAAGGCGGATACAAATTACTTTTAGCCATCGATTGCGCAAATTACGTAACATAGGACAAATCAATAATACATGCATACAGTCCTGGGTGTTCAATTTACATAAATTGCACAAAGCAGAAGTGCCATGCCATTTAGATAACAGTAGATTAAGTGGAATTAAATCATAGCGTAACAAAAACCAAAACCTACGTATCCCATGCGGTAGATTCCATAGGGCATAGGGTTGTGGCTGTTTCAACCTATAGGAGGAGATGAGAGGTTCCACATTCCTTTTATCACCAACTGATTTTTTATCGGAGAGGAAACAAAACTCCCACGAAGCCTCCTTGAGGACACGTTTTAACTGCGTGGAGGAGTAGAAGAATAGAACACTTTCATCAAGTTTCAGTATCTTTACAGCCCTTCTAAAGTTGCTTACGAGTTTAGAGAACTCTTTAAAATTGCCCAAAAGTTCATTTTTGAGGAGAACTCGCAGGGTGCCATCTCCCGCTCTAGCCAAACTGGCCACCCATCTTATTAGGGCGCATAGACCCTGAACCCAGGAACTCCTGAGTCCAAAGTCAAGCCTACAGGCGGCTAGTGGGCAAGCATTGTTTAGAGTCGAGAGGGATCTTAAGAGTTTCCCCTCAATCTTATGGCAGAAGTCCCAGTTTTTCACCTCTATTAATTCAATACCATACAAGATAGTTGCGGGGATTTTTACTCTAAAAACTTCTAGAAGACTGGAAAAATGTCTTTTCCCCGTTGCCTGGTATAAGGACTTTAACCCATTGCCATGGGCAAGAGCTTTGCGGGAGCAGTGCTCTATATGGAGTTTCTCACTCATATTGGCCGAAAATATTAATAGATTAATTCATCTAGATATCTAATAAGGTGCCAATAAAAAGTTGTAATCCACATTTTCCAGACAAAACGCCATTATTAGGATCGGATTAAAAACTCAGTAAAAGGCATTGTGGAAATTCAAAAATCATTTCAGAAGTGTTAAAATTGAAGTTGACTCAAGAGGCTGTTAACCCAAGTGTCCTGACAATTCTTTGTCACAGTTGTGCCCCCCTGGAGCCATTGTTTGATACTGAATAATCAGCCTTGATTCTAGGCGTCTTAAATCTTGTACACGGTTACCTCCTCTCATGTTTACATTAACTGCATCTAAAACAATAAAAAATAATAATCTTGCACCTTTATTGTGAAATGTCTGGAAGTGTCTAGCCACTGGGTATATCTTGTCACCATTTCTTATAGCTCTAAGATGTTCAAGTACACGTTTTTTGGCTTTGTGTAGTGTGCTTCCTATATATGTTTTGTCACAAGGACATTGAAGGGCATGCACTACATGGTCTGAATTGCAAGACAAATGTTTCTGGATAACGAATGGTTTGCAAGATGGTGATATTTTGCATTCTTTGCAATTTTTACTGTACTTGCATGCCTTGCAATTACGGCATGTGAAAAAACCTTTAATGTCAGATTTCTTGATGTTAGATGGTTCAAGGGTCCTGCAAATTGTGTCCTTTAAGAATCTTGCCTTTTTGTATGTTATTTGAGGGTATGTTTCTATTTGTGGTGCCAGATCTTTGTCAGTGGAGAGCACTTGCCAGAATTTGCCCAGACTTTGCCTAACTTATTTCGCTTGTCTGTTAAAAGTGGTTATGAACCTGATCTTGTGGTCTGAGTCAGCTGGTTCTGTGTTTTTAATGGCCAGAAGGTCTGATCTCTTCCTACTTCTGACCTCAATTTTTGCTTTTTTAATGGTGGCTTTGGTATATCCCCTCTGGAGAAATTATTTTGTCATTACTGCTTCTTTCAAAGTATACCCTTCCTCTGTGCTACAGTTATGCTTTGCACGCAAAAATTCACCAAGGGGAATACTCTGGATAAGATTTCTTGGGTGGCAGCTCCTAGCATGCAGCAGGCTATTGCCTGCTGTTTCTTTTCAAAACAGATTGCTTTCTAGTTTGCGATTAACCACTGTAAGTTTCAGATCTAGGAATTCCAGGGATGAGCTGGAGAATTGGCTGGTGAATCTTAAATTGAATTCATTGTTATTCAAATCACCCACAAAGTTATTGGCCTCATCTTTACTGCCATCCCATACGATAAAAATATTGTCTATGTAGCGCACCCAAGCAACCACTTTTTTCTTTCGGGTTTCCATTTTCATCACCACAGTATCTTCCCAAAGCCCTAAATAGAGACCTCAAAAGCAAGGAGCAAAGCAGGTCCCCATAGATGTTCCGAGGGTTTGTCTGAAGATTTTTCCATCAAAAATAAAAAAGTTTTGTGTTAGGCAGCTGAGCATCATTGAGATGAACATTTCAGTGTGCAGTGTGTAAGAAACTGATCTTTCTTTTAGAAAATGTTGGCAAGCTAGTTTTCCTAAATTATGAAGAATACATGTATAGAGACTCATGACATCTAGGCTTAAAAGATTGTACCTAGCTTTCCAATCTATGGTATCAAGAAGTCTAAGGAAATCTCCTGTGTCCTTCACATAGGACGGCAATTTTTGTACTAGTGACTGGAGAAAAAAATCCACATAGTTGGATGTATTTTCAAGGCAACTCCCCGTGGTAGAAACAATCGTTCTGCCAGGGGGATTCTGCCTGTCCTTGTGGATTTTTGGGAGTAAGTATAATGCCGGTAGTTAGGATATTTACATACAAGGAAATTATATTCACCTTTTTCAAGGCTACCTCTTTCTTACCAATCTGATAACTGGGCTTGATAGGTGTGTGTGGATTTTTCATATTCTTTTCTACTGCTAACTTCATATTTGTCAGGGTCAAACAGTTGTTTCATACCCTCGTTCATGTAGATGCCATGTGATAGCACAACTACATTCCCACCTTTATCGGCTTTCTTTATAACTATTGTAAGATCATCTTTAAGATTCTCAATAGCATTTATTTGTGCATTCGATAAGTTCTTATTACCAAACCTTTTTTTTTGGACAGTTTTAAGAATTCTTGCATTACCCCTCTTTCAAATACACCTATCGTATCATTTTTGATTTGTGGGAGAAAGATTGATTTTGGTTTGAACCCACTGCCTGAGCTCATGTCAATACGTACATTTTCATCAAAGTTAGAAACAGTAGCATCATAATCATCACATTCCAACCCCCTCAAAGTGTACAATAATTCAACATCTCCAATGCTGATACTGCTAGGGTCATTATTTACATTTTCTCTAGTATCTGTAAGCTTAGTGGCATACCATTTCTTAATTCTAAGCTTACGTGTGAAATCAAATAAATCCATACGACTTTGAGTATAGTTGAAATTATTTAGATGGACAAAAGGATAAACCTAATGAAAGAATCTATACCTCCATGTCATTCAATGGGCGATTCGAAAGGTTGATGACAGTGTTCTGCTCCATAATGTTTTCTGTTGTTGGCCCCTTGTCTGACTTCCCACGGGCTTCCCCAATCTCCTAATGGTGTTTTGTTTCCTCTTATTGCGCCTCTGCCTCCTCTTCCACGACCTCAATTTGTTACTTGTTTGTTGGCTGTCATTATCTCCTTTAAGAAGGAAACCAGCATCTGTCCTAATATTTAGGAACTCGCCGTCCCGCTAAGGAAAGCCGCCGCAAGCGGCAAGGATAATGGTGATTGCTTGGCAATGCTCAGCTGAGGATATATACATACATATATAAAAATATATATATATAATTTTTTTTGATGCAAGAAAACGCTGCACTTTGAAATGTGATATTTCAAGTTTTAATTGCACTCGTAACGCTCAATCAATGCGTTTGAGCCTCGCAGGGACTTTGTAATGTGAAAAGACCCTGCGAGGCTGAAACGCATTGGTTAAGCATTACGAGTGCAATTAAAACTTGAAATATCAGATTTTAGAGTGCAGCGTTTTCTTGCATCAAAATTGAATCCAGGGATTGGATTCGGCCCCCAAGCCTGCACCTGCTGTTGTGCGCGCTGCCAACTTGAATCACATTGTGGAACTATATATATATTTATATATATATATATTCACTGAAAAAACCATAGGTTTCAGGCACGTTATAGTTAGGAATTAGCATTTAATAAACCTTAGAAATTCACTGAAGAAACCATAGGTTTCAGGGGCGTTATAGTTAGCTGGACTTTTCACTCGTACAAAACCATTGAAGTTCCCCTGTGATAGTTAGTTCAGCTAACTATAACTCGCGCGCCCGCAATGCACTGTGATGATGTCACATATTACATCACTCATGACATGGTCAGTGACATCACTGATGACATCACTGATGACATCTCAAATGACATCACTGATGACATCACTGATGACATCATCCAGTGAATGTGTATTTTTCTGAAAATTACATATGTTTTCTATAAGTATATCTCAAGGTCGATGGAAGAATAAATGGGCCTACAAGTGTCTAAATGGATGATTTGTTTTGGAAAAATTGATTGTATAACTGACTGATTAAGTGTATCTTAGTGAATACATGGCTTAGTGAGTCTTGTTTAAATATGTACATATCTGTATCAGTCTCTCGCTTTGTGTATAAGTGGCTGCATGGGTTGGTGAGTAGCTACATGAGTGTCTATATAGCTTATTAGTTGTTTTTTTGAGTATCAGTGTGAGTGTCTGAGTGTATGGTTCGGTGGGGGGTATTACTTAGTGCATAAGTGCATGAATGAGTGACTTACTGTTTGTATGTGTTGAAGACAGCATGTGTGCAGGACTGTATGGGTGGATGAATGTGTGCTTGGGTGTTAGTGAGTGAATGACTGTCTCAATAGTGTCTTTATGAGTAACTACATATGTTTTAAACTAGTATATGTGACTATTGGTGTATATAAGTGAGTATATGTGAGAGTGACAGATTGGAAGTGTTCCTGTATCAACAAGTATGTGTTTCTATACGTGATTGTTTAAAAGACTAAGTATGTGTACGTTTCTGTAGAAGTAAGTGTGGTGGTGTGTGTATAACTGTATATGCAAGTAAATGGATGTTTGATTCTTTATTAGCATGAGTGACTATGTGTGTGAGTAACTCTATGGATGAGTGGCGTTGTGTAACAGGATGTATAGGTATATGAGTACATATGATGAGTCAGTACATGTATGTGTGACTGTATAGGACTGTTGGTGAATGAGTGGATGTGTATGTGGATCTTAGAATTACTGAATAGGTTGTTGTAACTAGTATTGGTATGTCCATTGTTTTGAAAATTTTAGTTTCTATTTTTGAATGTGTGTATCAAAGGTTATATTAGGGGGAGAGGAGGTCTGCCACTCTATCACAAGGATGATGTCATCAGTGATGTCATCAGTGATGTCATTTGAGATGTCATCAGTGATGTCATGAGTGATGTCACTGACCATGTCATGCGTGATGTAATATGTGACGTCATCACCAGTGCATTGCGGGCGCACGAGTTATAGCTGAACTAACTATAACGGGGGAATTTCAATGGTTTTGTACGAGTGAAAAGTCCAGCTATAATGCCCCTGAAACCTATGGTTTCTTCAGTGAATTTCTAAGGTTTTTTAAATGCTAATTCCTAACTATAACGTGCCTGAAACCTATGTTTTTTTCAGTGAATTTCAAAGGTTTTTTAAATGCTTATTTCTATACATACAGAGATAGGACATGTGAAGAAAGAAGAAAAAAAACACAGAAAGAAAAAAAGAAATGCAGAAAGAAGCAACAGAAGTCCTCAAAGACGAAGAAAAGTGCAGGAAGAAGGATGACGTGCAGAAAGAACAAACAGAAGAGATGAAAGAAGCCTTGTTGCAAAATCATCCTGTACCCTCAACTTTTCAGACGGATACTGGTGGTAACTGAGTCTGACTAACCAGTCCTAGAGCCAGTGCTATGTTAAAAGATGCTCAGAATACAGTGAAAACACCTACATACACTAGGGAACACTATGCGTTGGGGTCCCCCTGTGATTAGCATGACCTCCTCTGTAAGCCCCTAGTAGATAATAGGGCAGGGGATTAAAACTACCTCTCAAAACGTGCCACAGGGCGTGTTTGCACACGTCACCTCAGGCCCCGTCCCCTCCCTTCCCCACTGTGTAAACGCGCCCTGTGGCCGTTTTAAGTGGGGAGATTAAGTCCCCTTGAATCCTGATGGTCCCTATGGTCCAACTAGACCACTAGGTACCTCCAGAGTAAGCGCCATAGAGCTGCATTGCAGAGAGATGTAAAAAAGAGGCATGGCCTAGACCACCTCTCTGCAACGCAGCGCAGTGGTGCTTACTGGAAGCACCTGGTGGGCTAGTTGGCCCCCAGGGTCCCTCAGGATTGAAGGGGAATTATTTCCCAAACTTTGAACGCGCCACAGGGCGTGTTTGCACGCGTTAACTCAGGCCCCGTCCCCTCCCTTCACCACTGTGTAAACACGCCCTGTGGCCGTTTTTAGTTGGGAGATTAAGTTCATTTGAATCCTGAGGGTCCCTCGGGTCCAACCAGCCCACTAGGTACCTCCAGTAATCGCCACAGAGCTGCGTTGCAGAGAGGTGTAAAAAGTGGCACGGCCTGGACCACCTCTCTGCAACGCAGCTCAGTGGCGCTTACTGGAAGCACATTGTGGGCTAGTTAGCCCCCATGGGCCCTCAGGATTGAAGGGGAAATATTTCCTCAACTTAAAATGCGCCATAGGGCGTGTTTGCACACGTCACCTCAGGCCCGTTCCCTCCCTTCCCCACTGTGTAAACACGCCCTGTGGCCGTTTTAAGTTGGGAGATTAAGTCCCCTTGAATCCTGAGGGTCCCTAGGGGCAAAATAGCCCACTAGGTACGTCCAGTAAGCGCCATTGCAGAGAGGTGTAAAAAGGGGCACGGCCTGCACCACCTCTCTGCAACGCAGAGCAGTGGCACTTACTGGAAGCACCTGGTGAGCTAGTTGGCCCTCAGGGACCCTCAGGATTGAAAGGGAATTATTTCCCCAACTTACAACTGGCCAGGGGGCGTGTTTGCAGATTGCTGCAAGGAGGGTGCGTGGCCTCCAGCGCGATGCCGGTCTTTTATTTATTTTATTTTTTTAAGAAGGAGGGCTGTGTGGCCCCCCTTCTTTTTCTAATTTATTGGCCCTGGGGACCCCATCCCCCAGGGCCTGCACCCTAATTTTTTTTGTTGAAAAAAATAATTTGGAAGGGGGCCTGAGGAGGGGGGCTGTGTTGCCCCCCTCCTCAGGCCATTTATGGCCACGGGGACCCCATCCCCCGGGGCCGGCCTTTGTTTTTTATTATTTTTTAAAAATATATATTTATAGAAACACCTAGGACATGCTGGACAAACCGTATGTACCTATCACCATGACCATTTGCGTGATATTAATTAAAAGGCGACTATGCATACAATGAATCCACGTGGAATGTATTTACACCGCTAGTGAAGCTCTGACGTGTCTGACACCCTACCGTGCCTAATCCCGGCGCCCCCGCTGGTGGGTACTCTCCAAGTAGACACCCTTGTTGTTTATTTATAGAAACATGGGTAGCTATTGAAGGGCACATTTAATACACACGCACACCAAGCCATTCAAAGGGGATTCGACAAAAATTCGACCAAACTATGCAAGAAACCCCCCTCACGGTTAATAAAACACACATCCACCGCCGGATGTGTAATACTTTTTATTTTACTCTCCGGAAAGGAGACAAACCTCACTTGAGAGTCACAGCGTGCTCCTGGCTGAGCCCAATGCTGTGTTACACCCACCAGTGCCCGCCGAGTGCCACACACCTCTGTGTTGTATTCCACCAGCTAGTGCATATGCTATGACACTCTATAGCCCATGTGCACTGTAACACCACCCCGTGAATATGTCATGCCACACTTGCCTTCGCACGGGTTATATTGCCCCATCTAACGTGCCTTCCTTGATGCCTATATTATAACGCACAGCGCTATGCCATACATATTACAAACTGGGATCCATATCTTTGTCACAGTGCATATGCAACGTTACACACCTCAGCACATATTTTATATTACAACTTTAGAGACTAGTTAGGTTACACAACACTGCCCTGTGCATATTACACTCCAAGGCGCATATCGCATAGCACGCGCTAGTGCCTGTGCTATCTCGTGCTCTCCAATGAATCTGTCATTGTGCACAATGTATTGCATATTATCTTTCACGCCCCGGTTCATCTTATTTCACATTTTTTGGTGCATAGTATAGTACCATATACTATACCTAGTTTTCATTTTCAATCGTGCTCTCAGGACTATGTTCTATATAACACTGCGTCCACCTACCCTTTTCACGGGCATTATATTTTGCAACGGGGGGTTGAGGGTCAGGGGGTGTGTCTGCAAAGTGAGCCCGGAGTCACAGTCACAAATGTCCTCTTCTTCCTGAATAAAATTGAGATTATGCTGCATACTGCATACTTGTTCATATTTTAAGTAGTTCGCACAGACACACATTTTAAAAACAATAATGTTCCTAATACTAACCTTCTCTGAACAGTTAGCTTGCTGCCCCATCCACCTCCTCCCTATCCTCTGTTGTCTGAATCCATGGACTAGCCTCCTCCCTCCTGCCATGCATGGTCTGATTTACTGCCACTGCCCTCCATTTAGCATGATGTACCAGTCCACTCCTCCTGCCCTCCATTGCCCAATTCTATGGCCCATCATTGACCTCCTGCTTATCCTCTGTGCTTAGCTTGCTGCCCCTATTCTCATTCCCCCTGCCCTCTGATGTCTTTGTGCATGCCCCTGCTCCATCCTTTTTGCCCACCATGTTCCATGGACCTGCCACTCCTAACTACTCCAAGTGTTCTGTTGAGCTGCCACTCCCCTCCCACCTGCCTAGCATTGTCAGATGGCTGTATCCTGTCCCTGCCACCTCCACCCTGCCTGTCCACATGCCATGCCCCTATCCCCTTCCTCCTGTCCTCCATGGTCCATTTTACTGCCACACCCTTCTTCCCTCCCTGGTCTGTTGTGCTGCAACTGCTCCTCCTGCCTGCCCCACGTGGTCTGTTGTGAGGCTCCTTCCCCTGAACTCTCTTGTCTGTGCCCAGGTCCTGACCCTCCCTTCTATCCTCCATGGTCCTTTGTGCATGCCCCTGCACCCTCCTTCTTGCCCATCATAGCCATTGTGCTGCCACTAACCCTCCCGCTTGCCATGCATGGTCTTCTGTGCTGCATGGCTCCTCCCACCTTCCCTGTGTGGTCAGCTAGCTGCCCCTGGCCCCCTCCCATCTTCCCTCCATGGTCTGTGTGTATGCCATCATAGTATCACTGTTGCTCTCCATGGTGTGTCTTGTTTCTAGTGCCCATCCTGCCTGACCTCCATGGTCATCTTGCTGCTCCTGCCCTGCCCCCCTACCCCCAGCCCTCTGTTTCCATGTGCAGACCTCTATTAAACTTGCCATCAAAAATAAAAACATTGTTGGTAAGACGAAAGGAAATCATTTCAAGGAGCATTTTAGTGTGACTCAATAGGTTCAGGGACCGTGATCTCATAAAATATTTGCTCGCTTTCAGGCCATCCTCATGAATTATTGAGGTTTACAGAGAGACCACTTCAACCATGACCATAATGTAGCCTGGTTTCCAATGAGTGTTAATAATTTGATTTAAAAAATCCATGGAATCGTGTATGTAGGATGGTAGATCTGAAATGTATGGAAATAGGAAGATGTCTATAAATCTGGAGGTGTTATCTAAAAGGGAAGCACACAAACTGACAATAGGGCAGCCTGGGGAATTATCGAGATTCTTATGTACCTTGGGCAGTACATAAAGGATCGGCATGATGGGATGCTTGATCTGTAAATACTGTAATTCACCATCATCAATTAGGCCCTCTTCATGCCAATGATGTAATTTTGTATGGTAAGTGGATATGATATCATTGATCGGATTATTTTAGTCTCTAAAAGTTGGTAGAATCCTCCAACTGTCTTCTGATCTCTTCATGATATTTAGTCCGGTCCATCACCACAATATTTCCGCCCTTGTCGGACTGCTTAATAATGATGTTCATATCTTGTCGTAAGTCTGTGAGTGCCCACCAATCCTCCTTGTTCATGTTGGAGCTGCTATGATTTCTGCTTTCTTTTTCTTTAATGCAGATATCCCTCAGGTCTTCTGCCACCAGCTCCTGAAAGATATCCACTTTGTTCCCTTTAAATCTACTACTCATGGACTTATTGGTTTTGATACCCATTGCTGCACAAAAATCCGAGGTGGTCGCCCCTCGGGTATCGGCTCCTGTAATTCCTCTTCTCTTGTCAGATCTTGTAGCATCCTCAGGGGTTTGATGTCTTCACCCATGAGGTTAGTTAGAGGTGTTTTGTATTCAGATCTTGAATTAAAGCTGGACCTATTGGCAAATAACTTTTTCAATGTTAGCTTCCCGCAGATCTTATATAGGTCCACCCGAGCTGACACAAGATCCATACCTAAGTCAGGGCAAAATGTCAAACCCTTATTAAGCAAATTTATGTGTTTCTCATTTAAAATATTACTAGATAGATTAATCACAAGATTATCTTCCTTCTTGGGGTTAGGATCAGCGCTTTTAATTTTTTCCCTTTCTTTCCTCTTCCTCTGCCTCTTCGCGCCTGGTTCTTTTTGTTCCTCTATTCTGGGGGGGGGGGGGGAATCCCCTGTTTCCCCCTTCCCCTTGTTGTCATTCGTAGCAGTCGCATTTCCCCCGAAAAGTCCATCCTCGGTTTGCTGACCTTGGCACCTTCGTCCCCCGAGCTGACCTCGGAGATTTCTGCACTTGAAATTCTTTGAAATTTTTGTTGCTCCTGTTCTTGAATTTGTTCCCTGGTTTGTTTTTTGAAGTTTGAATCATAGCGGCGTGCAAATGTGTAAAGCCTACCAGTGGCACAGTCAATTCTATCTCTATTGAATTTCTTCACCTTTTTCAGCTGGATCTCTTTCTCATGTTTTTCCAGCCTGTTCTCAAGTTCTTCCAATGACTTCTTTCCTTCCACAGTTACAAAGAATGTCTCCAAAGATTTTTCCAACGCTGCAATTTTTTCCATTGCAATTTGAAATCTCCTCTCTGCATGTATTATTAGGGTCTATATCAATTTCATACTGCATTCTCTGGTGTCATTCTGCCATTTGAGAAGTAGATCTGAATCCAGGTCACTGAGAGTCCTTAGGACAAAAATTCTTAACCCCCTGGGAATGCGCTTGCATTAAATTAATTTTCTTAGGGTTACACGTTCCCACCATTTGTTAACCTCCATTATCCTGGCTTGTTCTAGTTCTCTTAATTGCTGTTGTGGTGTGTTCAACATCATGGGAACTTGACTACACCCTGCACATCTCCAACCTCATTATATATTATATTATATATAAGGTCAGACGTCACCTCTCTGAGAAGTAAAACTGTAATGTGCCAAGTGTGGGCGCCCTGGGACTTTGCTGTAGTGGGCGCTGGGGAGTGGTGGTCCCCAGGGCCATCTAGGGCTCGAGGAGGCCGTCTGCCCACGTCCCTTCTTCAAATTTGCCCCATGAAGGTGTTGGTCCCAGGGGCCCCCAATGGCCCTCCTACATTAATGTATTTTTGCTCCGGTAAGATGGTGGTCCCCTGGGCTGCATAGGGGGGTTGGAGCCCCCATGCATCACTATTTATTTTAGCTCCGGTGAGGTGGTGCCCCTGCATCAATATAAAATAATTTATTAGCCCTGTGAAGATAGTGGGTCCGAAGGCAAGGGGGCTGGTAGAGCAACCCCAGCATACATAATAAAAAATGTCCCTGGAAGCTGGCCGTCCCCGAGGCCATGCATCCCCCGCCTATATTTGTATGTGCACCCGGGACCTGGTCCAACCGAGGGCCTAATTAAACGAAGCATGGGAGCCTGCACTTTGTATGTTTTTTTGTTCATTTTCAGCAGGAGTTGCAAATCCAACGAGAATCGCACCAAACATATTTCTTTTTGTTATTGTATGTTAAAAATTTCTTATTAAGCGCATGTACGCTGATTGGTTTCATGGCGCTGCTCTAAGATATGCCAGAGCCCTGTTCAATTATTCGTATGCTTGTCTAAACAGCCAAGTCTTGAGGAGTTTCCCGAAGCTCAAGAGGTCAGTGCAGGATCTAATTTCAGAGGGAAGGGAGTTCCAGTATCTGGTTGCCAGTACTGCGAACCTGCAGACTTCCTGACGCTTCAGTTTGAAGAAGGGTATTGTCAGGAGGTGCATGTGAGCTGAGCGCAGGTTACCCGTGGGTGTATGCCTTTGAATAAGGCTGCAAATGAATTTGGGACTCCTGCCATTTAAGGATTTTAAGATGAGGCAGCCTACCTTAAAGGCGAATCGCCGTAGGATGGGGAGCCAGTGTAGCTTCCTCATGAGAGGGGTGACATGTTGCCACCTAGGTTCCTGGAATATCAGTCTAGCCACCTGGTTCTGCACCAGTTGTAGTCATTTGGTTAAATATAGTGGGATGCCAAAGTATAGAGAATTGGCATAGTCTATATGAGACATGACCATTGCTAGAACAACCTGTATCAGTGCTTCCTGAGTGAGAAATCTGCTCATCCTTCTTACCTTCCATAACTGGTAGAAGCAAGCAAAATTACTGAACCAATTCGAGTCTTCATTGTGAGGTCACAATTGTTACCCCGAGACTTTTAGCAGAAGTGGATGGGATGGGGGAGGACCCCAGTTCAGTTGGCCAGATGTGTGGGCTCCAAGGACTATGGGTGCCCCCTGTTAGGACCAGTTGTGTCTTATCCGGGTTGAGTTTTAAATGATTGCTTTTCATCCAATTGCGGATGCGCAGTATAGTAGTCTGAAATTCGAGGACCGATTCAGAAGAGTTGCTAATGGTGAACATTGGTTGAAGGTTGTCTGCATAGTTTACCTTTTTCTCTTTCAAGGACCGGATCAATGGGAGGAGATAGAGGTTAAACAAATGAGGGGATAGTGAGGAACCCTGTGGGACTCCACATTTGTAAATGCTTTTTTGGCCCTGGGGGCTCCCTGGACATTTCCCAAGTCAACACACCTTTCTCCAGTCCACAGGAGTAGGCCTCTTTGAGTCATGTTGTTTCCCACTGTTATAGAAAGGCATTGTTCATAACTTCCTTCTTCTGGCTGTTGGGGTAGTCCCATCCTGATTCTGAGTCCCGCCCTAAATGAGATTGAGATAGACCTGTTATGTGAACAAGAGGAGCAAAGTAATATGGCTATTTTAGTAGTTTTGTTAACTAAAGTAATCAGCATCTGAAGAACCTGAAAAAAAGTACAGGAAAGGAGTGGACTATGTACATAATTATAGTGAAGTGTGAAAGCACGCCAACCATTAAGGCAGAATCATCCATCGGGCCTCGAACATTAGAAAGCAAGTTGCAAATTAGTTACAACAACACCTTCCTAGCCATCACTCGAATTATCAATCACTCAATACATTACTCATTGGAGCAATAGTTACCTATTCTAAGTGTAGTACACATTTGTCTATTGTATCTTCTCTTTTCTCATGGAAGCAACTAACAATGGCAGTCTTGTACAATTAATGAACTTTACTTGCAGCCCAGCCTGGGAATGAACATAAGAAGGATAGGGATGGGAGGAATTATCCTCCTCATATCCTTTAAGCAAATGTGGAGGCTTTTTCTGGGCACATTGGTACAACTCCACTCCATATATGTGAATAAATGGGGTTGTATAAGTCAGACACAAAGTATAAAAATGTTCTCTATCCCTATTTACTTTTTTTCTTTTTCTAGCAAATGAGTTTGACCAAAATGTGTGAAAGTTCTGTTGTGGCATGGGTTGGCCCAGAAGTTTATTGGCTTACACACTGGAGTCTGACAATTGCCCTCATCCTCCTCCTGTGCTGTTTTAGTGACAGTATAATATTGTGGCATGAAGTGTTGGATCATTTTAATCATGGCCAATCTCTTCACTTTTAAGGTGAGTGACTGGTCCGTCTGACTTCGACAACTGTGCCATTTGCACTGAACACATGCTCAGAAGACATACTGGCTACCGGCCAAGCTAGATACTTTATTGCGAGCTTGCTGAGCTCTGGCCATTGTTGCATCTTCCCATTACAATAGACCAAGAGGTTTTGATCCAGGTAGAACTTTTTGGGTTGTCCAAATAGTCTTGGACCATTCTCCAAATGGTCATTGATGCTGCCAATTGCTCAATCTCGGTTGCCTTCGCCACCACACTTAACATAAGTCTGCTACTTGCAACTAAGCTATTGCAGAGGTTAAGGCTGATTCTTACATTGCTGGTGTCGCTGGTGCTGATGATGTTGACTGTAAGACAACAGCACTGTCCTCTCTGGAGTTTTAAAGCTGCACACCCAAATGTCTGCACAGACCTCTAACTTTCAGCCGTTCTTTTTCCAGGTCCCTCGCTTGATCAACAATCCAAGTCTTGTAAAGGTAAACATCCCCTTCTGAAAAAAGGAATGAAAGTTGCCAGCATCGTTTGTACCATGGATCACGTATTGTGGCACATATGCATTCATTGGAGGATACAATTTCTCTTTCCAGGCTTGGATTAAAAACCAACCATAGGATTCAGCTCTGAGCCAACTCATACACTTCTCCGTTAACACGGGTGAACCTTGGCTCCACCTTTTTCATTTAGTCTGTAGCAGATGCAACAACATGATTGATTGGCTCATCATACTGTCCTCCTTGATGACTTCCCATGTAAAAACCTCAGAAGGGAGCAGCATTAGTGTCAGACACTTGATTATCCCCCATTTGTCCATCGTCATTGCAATGCTTTTCCCAGTTGCAATCCCTCTTTTTTAAAGAACATAGTCAGTAATCAGTCTGCACTGCATGAACAGACTTTGCAACATGTAGTATGTTGAATTCCAACATGTTGGCACCTATTGTATGAGTTATTCAACTGGTACTCTATTAGCATGCTGAATGATCCTGGACTGCTTCCAGGCTTTAAAAGAATGACTGAAATTATTGTAGATTCTTCAGCAGGTGGGCAGTATGTAGCGGACTATGTCTTATTTTTCGAGAAAGTCCTGCACAATCAATCAATCATCATATTTGCAAAGTGCGCTACTTACCCGTGAGGGTCTCAAGGCGCTGAGGGGGGGGGGGGGGAAGTTGCGCTACTGCTCGAAGAGCCAGGTCTTGAGGAGTCTTCTGAATGCGAGTAAGTCTTCGGTCTGCCGTAGCTGGGTAGGTAGGGTGTTCCAGGTCTTGGCGGCGAGGTAGGAGAAGGATCTGCCGGTCTGTTCGTTGGATGCGGGGGACGGCGGCGAGTGCGAGGCTGGTGGAGCGGAGCTGGCGGGTGGGGGTGTGGAAGCTGAGTCTGCTGTTCAGGTAGGCTGGTCCGTGTCGTGGAGTGCTTTGTGTGCGTGGGTGAGGAGTTTGAAGGTGATCCTCTTGTCGACGGGAAGCCAGTGTAGGTTTGTCAGGTGGGGGGTGATGTGGCTGCGGCGGGGGACGTTGATGATCAGTCGGGTGGAGGCATTTTGGATGCGCTGTAGTCGTCGTAGGTGTTTGGCTGGGATTCCGGCGTAGAGTGCGTTGCCGTAGTCCAGCCTGCTGCTGATGAGGGCCTGTGTCACCGTTCTTCTTGTTTCGGTCGGGATCCACTTGTGATCTGACCATGGGCAGGGTTACTGTCAGTATTGTCTATCAGCGCCTTGGCAACCTGTTTCCGGATCATTAGAACCTTGGGTAAGATCTTTCAATTCATTCCTTCCCGTGCAGGGAAACTGGTGGCCTTAGCACTAAACTCATCCAGGATTGATTATTGCAATGTACTCTACTTGGACACCAATACGACAACCCTGGCTAAATTTCAATTGGTGCAAAATGCAGCGGCCAGGCTAACACTAGGCATCCCCAAATACATGTCATCCTCAAAAGGATTGCATGAACTCCACTGGCTCCCTGTACAGAAGCGGGTCACCTTCAAGGCCATGTGCATTGTTCACAGATCACTCTACAGTGCTAGCCAGGGGGCAATCAAATCAATGTTTCAATGGTAACCCCCAAGTAGACTTCTCCGATAGGCATCCCAAAATTTTGTGGTCAGCCCCAGAGTACAGAGAAAGAGATGAGGAGGCAGAGCTTTCTCGTCATGACTGCTAAGCTCTGGAATACCACCCCCTTCACCTGACCAGTATGAAGTTGCATATGCCCTTTAGGAAGGACTAAAGTACCTGTCTCCGCTCCTTGTAACATTGCCTCACCCTTTGTGATCTGACCATGGGCAGGGTTACTGTCAGTATTGTCTATCAGCGCCTTGATACCTTACACGTACAGATTATAAGTTACATTTATGTGCATCTAGGGCCTATGAGATGTCTCTGACAAGCAGGGGGTGCACGAGAAAATTGAATAATTCTTAAACAATTATTGCTGGTTTGTGCCTATTAGACACCTATTGCAGGCAGTGAGTGCAGGGGAAACATTGAATATTCCTTTAAAAAGTGTTGCTCGTGTGCACCTATTAGACACTTATGGCAGGCAGGGACACAGGGGTAAAATTGAATAATCATTAAAAAGAAAATATTGCTGATGTGCACCTAAGCAGGCAGAGGGTCTGAGAAAGCCAATGGGAGTCAACGAGGTGAGGAGAAGATGGATGCTCAGATAAAAACACTGTCTTTACATACTGCTATTATCCTCAAGCATATTAAACTCACATCAGGAAAACAAATAAAAAAAATTAACAAAAAGACAAAAAGGCATAGGCCTCTTCTAGCAATGTCCTTAGAAAAGGACTTTGACATGTGGAAGAAAGGGAACACACTGGCTACACAAGATGGCAGCCCTGGCACATGACCACCAAGGGTGAAGGCATGGACAACAAAGAGCACAGGCAGGCCTACGGCAAAAGAGAAGCACCATGGCTACATAAAAAAGGAAACCGGCCACATGGTCACCAAGGGCAACGGCATGGAAAAAAAAGAACAAATGCAGACTTATGACAAAAGCACAATGACTACAAAATGGTTGCTGGCCTCATGAAACAGTTACTCGAAAATCTAATTTTTAGTTGATTTTGCTGCTTCTCAATTAGTAAATCTACTCGAGAAGCAGCCTTCTGAATGCACCTGCTCATGACCTCCTACTTTAGAAAATGGTGCCAGAAGGCTTCCTATCAATTGGTAATTGTGCTATGGGTGCCAAATCTTGTTTGTCCCCACCAGCTAGCTTTCTGGAACCTCGCGATGTTCCCAGTGTCATCGCATTGCTCAAATGGGAGCAAAATCTGCCAAACAGCACTTGGTGGAATTTGAATAGAACTCCACGTTCCAAAAGTAATGTAGAGCGACCAAATTCTGTTAATTCTGCCAGTGGAATGAGATTTTCCACTTGGGCCTACTGCAGGAGTGAGTGACCTGATGGTCTGGCCACATCAACAGAACTATTGCAGCAGACGATTCAGGACTCTCTGTAGCTCAGTCCCCATGTCCTGAAAAATTAAACTGTATATAAGGACAGTGTAGGGGGGCCGTGACTCCTTTATAGTTGTGGGAGGGTACTAATTGGACCACACCCCAGGGGTTTGAAAAAATGTAAAATAACTTTGCAATGCCGGTGCTACGGTACTCCTATGGGAGCCAGTGCAGAACTCTAGACAGTCAAGCCCCTTTAGGTAGCCTAGCCTCTATTATGTACATGCTATGCCATATGCAGAAGTCTTCACAGAGAGCTCATTCTTCCTGACATCCAGGCCCATCAGGTGGCAAGCCCCTACTAGACACACCATTCACCTTGTCCAGAAGTCTTCCAGAAAGCTCCCCCATCCACACGCCTAAGCCCCATTAGGTGAGCCTAGCCCTACTGCACACACCCTTCAACTTGGTGTTCTATTACAGTTTATAATTTTAAATATCATCTAGCTAACATATTGTATCCGAAATATAGACTACCACAATATCCTGAAGGTAAGTATACATAGGTTATTAGAGTTCTATTAACATACTTTACTCCATATCTGTTCAACTTGAAGATATGAAAATCTTCAAGGTATGCATATGTGGAGAATACAATAGTGAATCAATACTTGCCTACATATGTATCTTCATGATATTGTATTAGTCAATATTCTGGCTATGATATGTTTTGTCATCACTCGTTTTTGTGGCATACACCTGAATGGACACAACTAATGATCTTGCTAGGTGTGGTCACTACTGTGACTGTCTCTGATGTGGTCACTACATGAAGATTTGTGAAAGTCATTAGTTGGCTGTGACTATTTTCATCAATCAGAATTTGTTCTCATTATACAAAAGTTTAGAGACCCCCACAGTAGATTCATTGCTCTGTGTGTGGTATTTGATATGTTTAGAGGCATATCTCTAGGATCCATCACCAAGGGTGTCTTCTCTGTTACCTCAGTGCTAAACATGTGCTCTTTTGGTCAGCACCTGCTCAAAGGTAGATATTTTTACAATTCAGAACTGGTGGCCTTGTATATTCATAGCAAGTAGTTGGACTGCAGGGTTCTCTACCAATGTACTAAATGTGATGGGTATGCCCAGATGTGGGTTATCCTCACTGTGCCAGATCACTGAAGCTATACCTCACTAACAAATGTGTTCCCATCTAGAAAGGACCTGCAATGGCAGTTTCAAGCTGAGATTTCATATTGGATGGAGCAGGCTCCCTATTGAATCTGCATATGACTGGTCTCTTTCTAAAGGAGCAGAGTGGATGAAAGGAGCAGAGTGGATGAAAAGTGATGTCCTGGAATGCATCCCAAGTGATTGCCAGTAGCTGAGATTATTTCAAGCAGTCATTCCATCATTTGTTATTTATTTCTCTTTCTTAAGCATGGGTATACATACTTCACTTTTCATTTGAACCTGAAAACCCTGCTGATGTTTATTGGGTTCAGGTTTTTTTTAGTTCCCATTAAGCATATTTAAATGTGTGTTCTGTAAGAATACAACATATACACAAAATTGTGATAAAATAGAAGTAAAGACATGCTAACCAAAGCATTTTATATACATACGATGTTTGATTGACAACAACAAATATCTGCAAAGGAAAGTCTGTAACACTAAAGAAACAGGAGCATCAATGGAGGCCATATGACAAAACTGCCAAGCAGGGGCAGTATAATGATCAGCTGAGCTGGCATAGCTCTTCCTTTTTTGCACTTTCCCTTTAAAAAGTGATTTTATTTAATAGGTTAGTTTTCTGAATTAGTTGTTAATTTTGAGACAGCACAGGTCGGAACATAAAGGTGCAAGTACAGGCCACTCTTTCGATGCTGTGCCTTCTCAAAAGCATGCTTTAACTCTGGAAGTTATATCTGTTTGAATCAATGTGCTTTAAACAGTGCAAGTGCATAAATAATCCACTTGACTCTGCGCTGGTTCAATGCAGCTGATCATGATATGGCCGGGGTGGAAAAAGTTTATTGAGTTGATATTTAGCACCCTAATTGCATATTATAAAAGAGTGACATTTTGCAGCCTGTTTTGTGTGATGGCTAGTGTAGTTTGCAGAGACAGAAACCATTATCATGTTATGTCCCTTAAGACAAACATGGATCATAAATATATGGGTTGTAAAATTCTTTTTTTTACAAAACAAAAAGGAAGACAATTCGCTCATGTGAGAAATAGGGTTGTTGGTTAAGGGGGATGTGTGCCCTTCTCAAGCAATAGCCACATTCCTTGACAGGGTGAACCATGAAAGTCACCAAATTAAGCTGTGCTTCAGCCTCTGGTTGCTTGGCACAAAAGCAGTCAAGCTTAACTGAGAGGCAAAGTGTAAAGTATTTATGCAGCACACAAACAGCAATAAAGTAAAAACACAATCAAAGAAAAATCCCACTCTAATATCACAAAATAGACCACATTTTAATAAGATTTTTGGCACCAAAACACATACTTTCCAATCAGTAGAACCAGATACATGCAGCTATCAAGATTTAAGGAACTCACTCCAGCACAGGCCAGCAGGTCTCATGCAGGTCAAAT
This sequence comes from Triturus cristatus, assembly GCF_964204655.1. Classification (NCBI taxonomy): domain Eukaryota; kingdom Metazoa; phylum Chordata; class Amphibia; order Caudata; family Salamandridae; genus Triturus; species Triturus cristatus. Next base: position 392,035,629 of record NC_140584.1, read on the forward strand.
TGGATGTCCTAGCAGGTGGAGTACAGCAAATTGTCTAGGCAGTTGCAGAGGGGCCTCTGGAGCTTGTTGCGTCCCCGTATCTCAAAACAGGAGATCAGTCAGCTGACCCTTGGAGTCCCTTCAGTCTGCGATGGAGGGTGCATATGCAGTTTTCTTTCTCAGACAAAAGGGCAGGCCTCAAGCAGAAGGGTAGTTCTCTGGCAGCAAGGCAGTCCTTCTGTAGTATCCACAGGTCTAGGAATGTACTGAAGAGTGAGCCTGAAGGTCCCATTTTTATACCTGGTGCCCATTTGAAGTGTGAGAAACTTCTGAAGTCTTCCCTCCTTGAAAGTGTCTGGAATTTTCTACCTAACTGTCCTGGTCCTAGTCTGTCTGAAGGCACATTAGGCTAGTGTAAAGTGTTTTGTGTTTGAGCTGAGGTATTGTCTTTGAAGTGCAAGTGTGAAAAATGACAACTCTGCCCCACTCATCAAGTCAGTATGACCCTATCATGCCAATACCCCGACCCTCCATATGTGTGACTGCCTGGGAGGAATACACAAAGGCCAACTGTCAACAACAGCTAGTCATGTGACTCAGGATACAGGCTGCAGGCACCAAATGGTCAGGACAAGAAAATGGCAATTTTGTAAAAGTGCCATTTTCAGAATCAGGACGGAAAATACAATTTTACTATTAAAGAGGGTTTTAAATTACAATTCCTCAGACACCAAACATGACATTACTACTGGGATGGGCAGACCTCATGGAGTTTTACTCCATGAATTTCTGCGGGGTTACATAAAAACTAACCCTGGGCGGACAACTACGCTACGCTCGCGTAGTTTGTGTAGTTTGTGCTACTTCGCGCTACGTGAACTGCACATAGCACAGTGCAAAAACGCGTAGCGTAGTTGGCATTTTTGCTCGCTCGCGGTCCTCAACGTCGAGTTGGCGACCGCGAGCGAGCAAAATGACATCCCGGCGAGACTTTTTCCTCGTTCGTGATCAGCAACATCAAGTTGCCGATCGCGAGCGTGGAAAATAAACCTCCTCGTTGAGAAAGCTGCCGCTCGAGTAAAAATCTACTTGAGCGGCAGAAAATGACAGCTCTCACTTTTCAAGCTGTTGTTTTAAATGATTGCACAGTGCGGACAAACTTCCGGCACTGTGCAATCATTGCGAACAGTGCACTACACAGTTTGCACAGTGCTACGCGTATCTCACGTAGTGCGAAGAGCACTTTGCATAGCTACGCATAGCGCTACTATGCGAGCTACGGGCAGGGTTAATAAAAACTCAGTGAGCGGCAGAATTTTGGTATGTTGATCTGACTTTTAGTTCCAGGAGTTTGTCTGTGCTGTAAAACCAGCTTGAATGGGACCATGCACCATGCCAGAGGGCGCTCCTTCTTTCACCAAGCCAGAGGGTGCTCCTTCTTTCTTCCACTCGAGTACATTTTTGACTCAAGAGGCAACTGCCACAACCGTCCTAGTTGAAAATTTGCACCAGGAATCGTTCTAGCACTCAACTTTCTTGCTCGTACTTGGCAACTTAATGTTGGCAAGCCATGTGCAAGAAAAACTCCACCACAAGGCTGTTCACAGATTTTTTTCTGGAACTCCATGAGTGGGCAAAACACTATGAACTCTGACAGTGGAGCGTAGTTTACCTCCCACCCCTAATTCCTACCTACTCCCAAACAAATGTTATCCTATGAGAACGGTAGAACTTGCAATAGTGAAAAACAAATTTGAGATTTTTTAACTTCAAGGACACGAAAAGCTTAAAAGTGCATGTCTAACTGTCATTATCAGTAGGGATAAGTAGGGACTTACAACTGGTAATAAGGCCACAATCAAGGTAAAAGGTTTAGTCAAGATCTCAATAAATTATTCCCTTGCCCAACCCTTTGTAGCTGGCATCAAGCAGGCAGGCTTATCTTATGAGACAGGTGTGTAAAGGATTTAAAAACACCAATACATTAAATAAGTAAGACAAAACACAAAATTGAAATCCAACACCAGTTTATTAAACTAATTTATACTTTTGTTAACAAATAGACACCAAAATGACAAAAATCCAATGTAGGGAACCAGAGATCTGAATTTTTAAAGATTAAAAGTAAAACTAGCGCTTAGAAGCAAATATCGTTCAAAGGGTTAAAAAGGTCATGCTAGACTGAAACTAATTTCGGAATTTTGTACACTTACTTCCAGAAGTATTTCTTGATGAAGGAAAGTAATCCACAGCACCAGCCAATGGTTCAGGAGGTCTGGTTTGCCTCTTGGGGTCTGGGACTACAACTTCTGCAATGCACTTGGTCAGCTTATGGAGCTTTATTACAAAAGTTGCTTTACACTTCTCCGAATTTCTGTAAGTTCTTGCTGGGGTTCTTCTTATTGGTTCAAACTGGCCAAAACACCTATCTAAGGGTCTAGAAGCTCTGAGATGGTCCTTGGGATGTTTGGGCGACATTTCTCTCAATACACCTAGCCAAATCTTTAAAATGCTACTGGATGCAGTCCGGGATAGAGACTTCTTAGTGAAGATGATGCAGGTAAGATCTGTTAACCTGTAGCTTTCAGGGATTCCACTCCTTAATCCTTGTAAAACCAAGCAAAATCTTTAGGGCTGTAGCACCAGATTGTACAGCAGGTGCAGTCCTTCAGAGTGCAGACCTTTTGGTGCAGATCAGGATGCCAGAAGGGCAGTCCTTCTTCTCCTTGTTGTTTCAGGCAGTAATTGTCCCATATTCATTCAGTGTTCGTGGGTGTCAAGAAGGGGGGGGGACCCCTGACCAATGGGATTCAGGGTACCACCCAGGTGTCGAAGGAAGTACTTTTCTTCCACAATCCAAAATGGAGAAAGTCTTTCATGAAGAGTTAGTTGTGACTAAGCCAACCCATCCGTGTGGCTAAGATTCCCCCTCCAGCCCTTTCACTAATCTAATTACGGGGTCCTGTTTGGCTCAGTGTGTGCCAGATGTGGGGATGGGGCTGCACCCTATCCAAACTTCCATTCCCTCTTTGAAGACCAGTTTGGTCCCTCCACCCCCTTCCTGTCTTGAGGCCTGCAGCTTGCAGTTCTCCTCCCTCAGGAAATCCTGTGTCCCTCTAGCAGGCCACTTCAAACCTCGTTAAGAAAGCTTGTCTCAGCTTGGCAGAGGCGTGCCAATCAGGAGATGGAAGTTTGAAGGCTAGATTTTGGCATACAGGAAATACAGTTCTAAAACCTCTTTTGTGTAATAGTTATAAAAAATCTAATGATAGCAAGATGTTTGATTTATCATAACTATACTTTTAATTCCTTAAAATATATTTTCAGCTCCTGTCTATCAATAATTATACTTTATTAAAGTATTCCCATTTTAGCTTATAAAGCCAATGCATTACAATGGGGAAAAACAAAATTGGCAGTTTTTCCCTGAAAGGGGCATGTAAAACATATTTTGTAATGTCCCTGCTTATAGTTACTAGACACCCTACCCATGGGGCAACTAGGCGAGACCTTAGGGGTGACATATGTAAAAATGAGATAATTTACAACTTTGGAAGTACCTTTAATTCCAAAGTCAATTTTGCATATAATTCCACTTTAAAAGCAACCTGCAATGTAGGGCTGCTTTTAAAATGTCAGCAGGCACCATAGTAGTGCACACTCAAGTACACTTAGTGCCTAATTGCGACGTTAGTCAGTAAGCCTCCAACCGCTCATCGGAGGCTTACTGACAGACATGGTAGCATTACATTCCGACCGCCGAATTATAATGCTGGCGGGTGGAGTGTACACTGCCCATGGAAAACAACTGGGTTCCGACTGGCTCAAGGAGCCCGTTGGCCAGTCAGAAGCCGCTCATAATACCTTAAGGACGGCGTTTCCACCGGTGGGATCATGATGTCAGTTTCCCACATCTTTCCCATGTTGACTTTTCTGACATGGAAAGGCTGTCTGACTTTGGGGACCACAAGCAGGGCCCCCTTCTCCCCTGGCCCTACGGTTGAGGCCATGGGGGCACCTATGGTCACCCACTTTACATCCCTGCACCGATTGGCAGACACACTGTGAAGGGATGTTCAAAAGCTTCCATTTCACAATGGGAGCTTGTGCTGCAGGTGGTTTAGGACCGCCGCACCAGCTCCCATTGTAAAATTGAGGTTTTGCATCCTAATTCGGTATACAGAACCGCCAACCTCACTAAATCGGTGTTGGGCGGATGCAAGTCAGCCCAAAATAGTATTGAGGACCTAAGTCTACTAGGACTCTAAGACTACATGCCCTACCATATACTTGGGATTTACATGTAGGTTGTCAGTGCCAATTGTAATTATACCTAATTACCATGCACTTTTAATCAAAGCACAGGTCCTGGCCGGGTCTAGTGTGCAGAGCCCAGGGTGCAGTCAGAGTCAGACAAGCAGCATCTAGTAGTTGAATTGGGGCAGAAAGTGGGGAGACACTGCAAACAGTTCCTGGTCTCTCACACCAACCTTTTAAATATAACACACCCTACCCTATGGGCTGTCTAGGTTTTACCTATTACATATTTATTAAAAAGGAAGGTTTAGACCTGGTAAATGGTTAATTTTGCCAGGTTGAAATAGCAGCCTAAAATTGCACATACAGGCTGCAACTGAAGGATTGCGACAGGTTTTAAAAGGCTACTTAAGTGGATGGCATAATAAGTGCAGCAGGCCCACCGGCAGCATTTAATTTGCGAGCCCTGGATATGTGCTTTACCACTATACTAGGGACTTGCAAGTAAATTAAATATGGCAATAGGGTGTAAGCCAATGTTAACATGTGTAAAGGAGGGAGCACAAGTGCTTAAAAACTGGTTAGCAGTGGTAACGTTTGCGGAGGCCAAAAGCCAATAATACAAATTCAGCAAAACAGGAGGAGTGAAGGCAAAAGGTTTGGGGGTGATCATGCAGAGAGGGCCAGGTCCAACTCTCATTATTATAAAGAGCACATTAATGTAAATTTAGTACCAGTCAGTTCATGCGAGCTGGTTGGAGACTTGTAAAGGTGGTGCCAGTTTACACTCCAAGAAGGTTTTGTTATTTCACTGTGATGCTGTGAGAGTTACAAGAACACACAGGGGCATATTATCAAGGGCTGGCGATAACATTATCGCCGCTTTAGCGTCCGTTTTCGGGCAAAAAGCGGCGATACTTTTATCGTTTTATTAACAGGGACACGCTAGCTCGTGTTTCCTTGCCTTAGCACCGGGTTTCTTCCCGCCTCGCCTCGCATGGCTAATGAGATACAAGGTAGGCATGCCTCGTAAAACTTCAGTGTAAAATATCGCTAACGGGGCTTCGTGATATTTACAACGAGGCCCCGTCCAGTGTAGCGCTGACCTCTTTCACGCGAACTCGGTCTTAATGCAGGAATTTAACGTCTGTTAATTTCCTGACTAAGGCATACCTAACATGGGAGGTGGATTGTGGGGCTAAGACCAAAGGGCCCTATCATCAACCATATCGCTGTTTCCACGGAACATCGCTGGAAAAGCAGCGTTGTTCCATGGAAAACAGCGATGTCCCCGCTATCGCTGGAATCTTTATCGCCTCGGTGATATGCGTTGTTAATAACGCGCTAACCGGGCGATAAATTCCAGCGGTAGACGGCAATAAATAAAAAAGCGCTAAGCGCGCTTTGCAATATTTATCGCCGTCTATTGATAATATGCCCCACACAGTCTTCTCTCTGGAGCTCCTGCCCAGTATACAAAAACTTTTCACATATAAAATTAAAAATAAAAGGAACTTTATTACCTTTTCTTTTGCACTGGTAAACGGAAATATAGAGTAAATCCCATTTCCACCAAGTTTGCTGGGTGCCTACAACGAAATAGACTGTACTTATCAGTCTAACAATACAAACAAACTGGATTTGGCGCACTGTTTTGTTTGCGTATACAAATATAGCAATGGAGCACATGCTTTTCTCAGATCTTCAAATGTTACCATGTGACAAGTTTTGCAATGCAAGCTTTTTATTCCATTTCTTATATCCAAAGAACAAACACAGTGAAATACATTGTTCCCTATTTTTTCTAATAAAAATCATCCACAGACCAGAATTCTTTGTAAAAACTCTAAGACACATGAAATAATTACAAGCAGTCCATTAATAAAATATCTTTAGAGTGGTTTCACATTCTGTTTGTGTAATTTTTACACTGGTGCTAAATGTTTAATCTGTTATGAACTAGGGGCTAAAACCGTTTGCTCCATTTCCTCTTGTTCAAACAGCTAAAACATAGTGCAAAATGTATTTCCTCTCATTTTTTATCACCAATGTAAAGAAAACTTGGGGCCATATTTACAAGAAAATGGCTTGGCGATGCAAGCCATCTAGCTGCAGCGAGCTGTGTCATTAGGAAAGTACAGGGATGTGCCATATTTACAACAATAAAACACATCTCTTTGCTTTCCTCTGTGCTGGCACATAATATGCTTCCTAGTGCCAGTGCAGGCACCCTTGCAATGTGGTTCAAGGGTGCTAGCGTTGAAGGTATGATTGTTTTTGTGCAGGAAGAGACACCTTCCTGTACAAAAAAAATAATTGATGGCATTTTCCTCCTTCTATGTGTGCTGCATGCAGCACACACAGAAAGAGGAAAAGACAAGAAGAACTAAAGGTAATTCTCCTTGTTACACCACTTTTATGTTAGAATGTGATGCAGTCCCAGGTTTACAAAACCTCAAAAATCTGGGAATGCATCTGAATCTATGGGTGCTGCATGGGAACACCCACAGCAACACCCATGGAACACCCCTTTCACGCAGAGTAATGGGTGAAAGGGAGCAATATTTAGAAAAGCCATGAAAAGTCACTCAGGGTGGCTTTTCGTGGCTTGTAAATATGGGCCATTTAAACTGTGCCACCAGAGCGCCAAAAAAAGTGATGTCCCTGTCGCGCAAGGAGCTTGTAAATATGCCCCCTAATGTAGCCCTTTGTATTCACGGGAGTAATTTAGCTGCTTGACCAACGTTCTTGAATAGCCAGTGAACCAACCATGTAAAATGGGTAGCGTCTTCTGCATGTGTAGTTCCCGATTCCTCAAAGAATAAGTCGCAGTTTGGGAACAAGGTAGAAGAAACTTTACTAAACAGGGGCCTAGCTAGCCTTAGTGCAGCAAACTGCAGTTGTACTGGGTCCGAGGGTCCTAGGGCACGAGGGACCCAATTCGCCATATTATGATTGTCTTTAACGCTTGAGCCAGAGGGGAGGGAGGCCATTGCTGTTTCTTGTATGAGAACCCAAGGAAAGGAACTCGCTAAGTTAAGAGTATTTCTCTCTGGAACGTCTCAAAAGTCTACACATACCGTTAGTACTGCCTGTCGTTCAGGAAACTTCTTTGATATTAAACCTTTTCACATAAGTGCCTCTTTTAAGTTGTTGCAAGGAATAAGGGGGCATATTATCAACGAATTTCGTAGTGCGCCCTGCATCGCAAATTGCCATGCAGCGCGTGCTACGAAATTTGTTTTATTTATTTAATTGTGTACTTACCTCCAATTATCCATATTCCGGTTTTTAGTACACCCCACGCTGCCCCTCCCCCGCCCTGCCTTTCCACCCCACGGAGCACCCTCCACGGGCCGCGGCTGATAATAGGCAAGACTAACAAAATATACTTTGCACGGCACTTCCCATAATACCGTTGATATATAACCAACTGATCAAAAAGAATATTTATACAGTAAAAATATTTTGTTACAAGCACTTATGAGCAAGCTTTGTGGAAAAAAGAGAACATATGAAATTAGTTGCATCCCGTCGAAAGGCAAGCGAAATGCAACCCCAACCAAACCAGTTTTGGGCAAACGTCTTGAAGCTGGCTGTGGACTGATGAACACGTTTTCACCTAAAATAAATTTATATTTTAAAAATTAGCAAAGCATAGAAAAAGTGAGATTAAATCGTTTAAACTCAATGGAATAAAAAAACGAAATAAAAATGGATGATAGATTATGAATGTTAGATTGTGTGAAACACGTACAAGGCCTAATTTAGAGTTAAGATCTAACTGTAATGCCTCTTTTGCCGGGAGGAAGTGGTAAATTGTGTCAAGACTCAAGATGTGTCTCTGAATTTAGTACTTTCTCTAAAAAAGTAAGGGTTTTCATCTATCATCAAATTTGAAAGTGAACTCTTAGTTTTAATGTATTTTGACGACTTTTTTAATGCTTAATATGAGCAATTGCGAAAAGAAGTATTTGTTTTTAAATTTGACTATGTATAAATAAGCACAACTAATTCAAATAACACCTTTATGTTAAAACCTGAATGACGGACTATGGGAATGTTCAATTATCATTTGAATTTGCTAATGACTTTGAAAGAAGTTGAACAATTGCTGTATTTGGGGAAAGATCCGGATTTAAATTAAATATAACAAAAACGCAAATATTCAGCACCAAGCAAGTGCGTATTAATGACTCTAGGATTACAGAGGAGGCTACATATTTGGGGATTCGCATTAACGCATGCCTGGACAAGATGGTATTATCTAACTGGGAACCCCTGGTGCGGAAAATAAAAAAGGAGCTGGACAGAATAGAAGGCCTGCATCTATCAATAGTTGCCAGATGTAATGTTTTAAAAATGGATGTTTTGCCTAAAGTGCTGTATTACTTTAGATGCATCCCCTTGGAACTTATGGTGGAGCAACTTCAGAAATTGCAATCTATTTGTAGTAGCTTTCTGTGGGCGCAAGGTAAGCCCCGGCGAGCAATGAGGTACATGATCTTACCACGATCTTGAGGGGGGTGGGCTGTTCCTAATTTTTGGTTCTATTATTGGGTGTTTACCACAACAAATGAGCATCCTGTTGGTTGGGGAAGGTGAGTGAAAGGTAGAAGAGTTCCCGAATATCTTTCAGATGCTATTGGGCTCAAAAACAAAGGAACATCCTCCTAAACTTAGAGCCCAGCTATTAGAAAAAAAACATTTAAGGTGTTCCAAGCTACCCATAATGTATGGCTACAGATTCGAAAATATTTGAAGATCGGTAAACTTATTTTTTCTGATACTGTCATGGCTAGATGGAGACGAAAGGGACTTATGACCCTGTGGGACTCAATCGATAGTGGTGGTATTAAGACTTATTCCTCGTTGGTATCTGAATATGATCTCCCCAAAACTGATTTTTTAAAAATATTTACAAATTCGAGATTATTTAAAAAAATGAGTAGATGTAACGAATTTGGCTAAAAAAAGTAATCTGCTGAAGGCAATTAGGAAGTGCAGGAGGATTGACATCCTATATCAGAGCCTTATTGAACTACAAGGTGACGATCTTGAAATACAGAATCTCAAATGGAATAATAGACTAGATCAGGGAGGGAATATTCTACAAGAATCAATTGTATTGGCAGATAAGCTTCTGGTTTCCTCTAGTCTCAAATCACAACATTATAAAACCATATTTAATTTATATTATACGCCCGCCAAAATTGCACGGTGGGGGGCTAAATGAGGGTAAATGTACGCACTGTGGGACAGACCAAGCTGATAGTCTTCTGTTTTTTGAATGTCCAGACCTGAGACAATTGATAGATAAAATGGAGGCTTTCTTGACAGAGGTGACAGGGGTACAGATTGTGATTACCATCTATGGGTATGATGTTGGAAGTACTGGAGGAATCATTAGCCGCACAGGGGATGCACAAATTCAGGTATTTTATATTTCTATCTGTGGCGGTGGCTAGACTGTGCATAGCATTATTATGGAGGGAGAAAGAGCCTCCATCCTTTGAAATGTGGAGGGGCAGATTTTATGCTATATGTAACTTAGAATATAACCTCTATGCCCTCAAGGGACTACAGAAACGTAGGTTAGGCATTAAGATATGGGGGGTGTTAGTGGAGTATTTGAAATAAATATGATTTATTCGAACCTTTGTGCTTTGCATGTCCCGGCTTACAATATAACTGTATATAATTGTTAAATATATATCATGATTCCTTCTATATGTTTATATGTTCTGGTCATCTCTTACTTTGCTCACTACTTTTATTTTTTCGCTTTCCTCTTTCTCTGAATGATTTTGACTATGTTGTTTGTTCTGCCTTTGACACAATGTATATTTCTGTGTATTGTCTACAACCATAGGGGGACGAAAAGTACGCTTTGATCACTCTTACTTTCTCTTCTATCTGTTTAAATAGTCTCATTGTAAATGTACGTTGAGTATATTGGCTTACAAAAATAAAATAATAAAAAATGAATTTGATAATGAGTAGACTTGTGTTGACCACAATCGAATTCATTTGTGATGCTGTATTAGCTTCTGGTGTGAATTATGTACTCATCACAAAAGAAGCCCCGGGTCCGTGTTGGTAGGAAGGTCTAGCATGTGACTCGATGTGCCTAAGTGCATAACAGGAGATTTCCCTTTTTAAGGACAGTTTCCCTCACACACCAGAGATGTCATGCTTCACCATGGGGGTACCTCCTTGCGTGACAGACCTAGTCCTCACGCGGGCTACAACCCCCTCGCTGCGAGGGAGGAGCTCGGGGATGTTTTGATAGGGAGGGTGGGTGTACTAAAATGCTATGAGAGCTTGGTGTGTTGAAGAAAGGTGCAGTGCTGTGCTATAAGTGATTAAAACTGGATACAGGGTCAGCTATGATGCTTTTTTGATTCAGCTACCCGGTGTCAATATTAAAACCAAAGTGTCGCTCGTAATGCAGGTGCCATGGTTCAAGGCCTCTGTGCTCTTACAAGACCAACATGTTTCAGCCCTATAGACCTCGATTAGTGTCACAGCTTACTTCAGGGTCGCTAATGTAGCTACTGCAATAAATAAGTGAATGGCATGTGCAGAAACACAGGTAAAACGTGATAAATAAATGAGACAATACTGAACCAGGACAGTTTTCGCTGTTCAGTATGTTCGACGTACACCATTCTAGGTTTACGGAGTTCACCACATCTGTGACGGCTACTTAGCCATATGGTACGGGCGCCGTAACCGCCGTAAGTGTGGTTCCTCGTAGGTCTGCAGCTCTCGTCCGGGGACAGGGAAAAAATGAATTATGTACTAACATATAGTGCAATAAGGAAGTGAGTCAACTAGTTACTGATACTCACAGAATAATAATAATAATGTAGTAATTTATTGCTTCAATGTCAAGTTAACGTGGTTTAGCCATTCGAAGATTCCATTGAGCATTAATTATTGATTAAGCAGCATTACTATTTTAACATTCCCTCTGTAAAAAGTCAGCATCAAAATACAGAGCTGGGTCTGTGAAAGACACATGGTTATGACAATATACGCAATAAAATATATATGTAAATTAACCTCGGTAAAAAGCATTAAAGAGAGAAAATAGCTAATCTTTGCAACATTCTCGCTTTCATGTTTTTTAAAAGGTGCGTGCCCTGAAGTATGTCATTGGCATTCAAACACTCCATTGCACAATTATATGTGCACCATTTAAAATAAGCACTAGGAGCTCGGGGGACTGCAACGCACGCACGGTGCATGCAAAACATTGGCAACTGCTTATTAAACAAGACAAAGGGAACATGTGTAATTATTTGTCTTCTGGTCTGCTATCTTTAAAAATGAACTTAATGATGAGGTAAAAAAAACCTTAGCAATGAAACAAAAATGCCTGTCTATAAGTATGGGTCAAATGGCAATGCTGCTTCTGCTACGAGAGCCTATTAGCACAAAGATGCATGCAACAAAGCAGAAACTAATTACCATAAGTATTAGGTATTAAAACACTGATCATTAGAATTCTTTTTCTGTGCATCGATTGCATGGTTTGATCTTTTATAATTCTTTCAATTTAGATCAATTTTCCGCCTTCAATTTTATTTAATGAGAACAAAATGGGGTTTGTACATTTGAAATCGGTGACATGAACTTCTGACCCTACTCAAACATGTTATTGCTTTTATCTGCGAAACCTGCTTCACTTTTTGAGTGAAAATTGTTATTTTTTAATGTTAAATCTTTGTCTGTAGGTGTAAGAAATCAAACTATTAGGCTGAGGGGGTTAGAAACCACAAATGTATTGCTTGGGGGTCACTAAACTCCCACTGAGCCTTATCAAGGACGCCTCTCAGGCTCACTGTTGGTAACTTTGCCAAGAATGCAGATAACAACACTTTAAATGAAAGTACTTTTAACCCTTTTGCTGCTAGGCCTTTTCCCATGTGCTATGCCTTTTCTTTGGCTATTTGTGGTAGTTCACACTTAGGCCCCTGTTTTTGTCCACATATGGTATCCTTGCAAAATGTGCACCCTTTTTTCCAACATTCTGTAGATTCTAAAGCTACCCAGTGTTTGTGGATTCCCCTGGAGGGGACGCAGAAATTAGCCAAAATACAGCTACATTTTGTTTGTGTTGAAAAAATGGGAACAAATTGCTGCAGAAGAAACCTTCTGGTATTTTCCCTGCAAATGGCATCAACAAAGGGTTTGTAGAGCTGAAATCACCATCTTCTCAGCTTTCAGGGACAGGCAGACATTTGTCAGAAAGCCAAAAACCAACATTTTCTACACTGTTTTGGCGTTTTACTGGGACATAGCCTATGTTTGTGCTTTCAATTTCCTTTCAGTTAGTGGTAGAAATGGGTGTGAAATAAATAAGGATCACAGAAAGCTATACATTTCTGAAAACTAGACAAAATTCTGAATTCAGCAAGTGGTCATTTGTGTAGATCCTTCAAGTTTTCTTATAGAAACTAACAGTTGAAAATAGAAAATATTGAAATTGAGTTAAAAAACAGCCATTTGTGCCAACGTTTTCACCTGTAACGTCTTCCTAGTATGACAGATTTTTTAAAGCAATATACCGTTACATCTGCTGGACCCTTCAGTTTGTGGGGATATATAGGACTTGTAGGATCACCAAGAAGTCGAGGAACGCAGATCCAAAAACTGAGCTGCATCTTGCAATGGTTTTTCATTGTGTACTTTGTATACATCAATTCAGTTGGTGAAATATAAAGAGTGAATTTTAGGTACCAAGGAAACCAATACATTTCCAAAATGGGAACAAAGTATAGAGTTTATAAGGAGCGTTTTTGCATGTCCCATACAAGCATATGAATTAGAGGTTATTTTTCAAAATGACTTCTTTTTCTACAAATTGTCTTACATTTGGAAGGCAGAAATGCAAAGAAAGTCAATTGGTAATAACACTTTTTCTACTGTTTCTTTGTTCCCTAAGTCTCCCAATAAAAATGATACCTCACTTGTGTGGGTAGGCCTAGTGTCCGCGTGAGGAAATGGCCCAAAACACAACATGGACACATCACATTCTTCCAGTGAAAACTGACCCTTTTTAGGTCTCGCCTTGCTATCGCGTGAGCGATCGCAAAGCGAGACTATAGGGGCTTTTAAAAGTGCTCCCAAAAAAGCGGATTGCATTGCTAGCACGCGCACAATCATGCGCTTGGTGCCGCCATGCACTCCGCTTTTTGGGAGCACTTCAAAGGGTTTGCTCCCCCGCCCCCAAGCGGAGGCGCGCCACGCTCCGCCGGGCTTGTCTAAATCTCCGTTGTGTGAACCCATGCAGGTGTGAGCACTTGAGAGGGAATGCGGCTGCCTTTCGAAACTGGTAACGTCAGTTCAAGGAATCGAGGAGGGAGGATACGGAAGTTTTTTTTTGGGGGGGGTGCAGTTATGTGAACATTCTGTGAAAGCAGTAGAACTTAACTTGCTTGGTGATACTTAGCTACGGTAGAGTGATGCGCTGATATTTTGTTTCAGTATTTGATCTAGCGCTGATGGCGTTAGGATTACCTCGCATTGATTAGGACGGACGACCGACTTGGCGCGCCCGAGCCAGGTTTCGTGTTGTTCACACGCGCTAGTTCTACAAGGATTTTCAGAAACTACGAGTATTTTTAGCTGCTCTATGGTAAGTACGGCTTTCCACTGTGTGTTTAATTACTGTAATTAGTCGGGGGTAAGGACGCATGACTCTGTGTTGTTTATATTACCACGCGGCATTGTCACCTATTTGTGCATATCACATGCTGTTTATTTAAATCACTTCCTTAAGAATGAAGAATGAGAGACTGCTCCATGGTACATGCTTGTGGTAGCTGTGAACACTCGATTTATACTCTGTGGCACTGAGAGTGTTTTCCAGCCGAATTCGTCTCAACTCTCAGGGGAGATCCCGGTGCGCGCGCGCATGAAGCGGCCGTATTTCTATCACTTTCCCTGTCCGTGCTCCGTGGGGTTATGAGGATGCGGAATATATGTAAGCGTGCCAGCTATTTTGTTTATTTTGAATTTTATATAGAAGCCGTCGTTCCAGTTTGTTAGAATAATACATGTATTTCATCCGAGTAGTCTTTACAACAGTATTATGAACCAATTGAATAATAAATTGGTTATGGCCGGTGAGTTCTAGTTTAAAGTTTTTCTTCAGTGATACATTCAGAGGTGACCCTGACAGCAAAAAAACGCATTGAAAGTGTCATTAGAGTAATTCAGTGGGCGTTGCGCGCCTGGTGTTTTAAACCATTTTAGCCCAATGGGCGTTGGTCCATCATCAATTAGCCACCAATGACAGTGTGGATGCTTGCATACAGATGATACTCACCACCCCCCCCTCTCTTTGGTAGCGCCGAATCGTTAGGTGTACGGAAGCGGATTTACAGACCAGGGTATGGCCCCGCCCACAACTACTCAAAGTTGATTTTAGAAGGACGGCGTACGTCCACGCGCTGTTTGCGTCGGACAATTGAGATTCTAGCGTGGTAGCAGCTCAGTGAGAGATCCTGAAAAAAGGAGGTATTCTCTGGGGTCTGGCTGGTTGTACTTGAGGGCCTGACATGTACGGTGATGAAGGGCTGCACTCGGGCACTGAAGTGGCAACACAAAAGTAAAATAATATTTGCAGCGCTGGGCGATGAAGGCTGACTACGCTCGTACACGACCGGTAGGGCATCTGTGCTGTTCATTGCCAGCATAAGTCGTCTCCTGGCACGTTTCACAAAACGCATTGCACCTGTATACAAAGGAGCTATGCAGGGCTTTAGTGGGCTGGGGCCTGCGTTCTGAAAAACAGGTGCTGAGATGCAGGCGCGCAACACCCATTGGGCTCACCGGGCTTCAGCCCCCCCCCCCCCACGTCGTGTGTCAGCCTGGCTGAGACAGCCTCGCGGGCTGGCGTCCGTCTAATTGCAGCCGGACCCGAGTACTTCACAGGTCTTTAAAAGACCCTAAACTCGTTAATGAGGCTTTTGTTGTGTTTTCACCCCTTCTTACAGCCACTCTGCCTATGGCTGGAAGACTTACCCCCCCCCCCCGAAATCTTTTTAGCCCCCCCCCCCCCCGAAATTTGGCTCTACTTGCCCGCCTGCTGAGATGGGTGCTTATCGGGCTCTTCATTTTGCTCTGTCTAAACGAAACAAGCATTTGCAATGCAATAGGTCTCGCATTTATACAAGTTTGAGCTATTGGCATTGTTAAATGACGATGCCTTTTATTTATGTTTTAAAAACCCACACATAAATAAAAGGCATTGCCATTTACAGTGCCAATAGCTCAAACTCTTAACAACTGCGAGACCTATTGCATTGCAAATGCTTGTTTTGTGATGTGCCTAGTTGTGGATTTCTAACCCTAGCTCAGCCGGCACCTAGGGAAACCTAGCAAACCTATACATTTTTGATAGCTCTCACTCTGTACTGTACCCAGGAACCCTTGCAAATCTCAATCATTGTCAAAAAACACATTTTCCTCACATTGTGATTGAAAGTTCTGGAATCTGCGTGCAGCCAAAACTTCCAAGCACCCAGCATTCCCCAGGTCTCTCGATTAAAATGATACCTCAGTTGTGTGGGTAGGCCTAGTATCCGTGACAGGAAACAGCCCGAAACGAAACGTGGACACACCACATTTTTCCAGTGAAAACTGACCCTTTTTATGCAGAGTGCCTGGCTGTGAATTTTGAACTCTAGCTTAGCTGGCACCTGGGGAAATGTAGAAAAACTATACATTTTTGAAAATTAAACACCCAGGGTTACCCAGAATCCCTTACAAACCTCAAACTTTGTCAAAAAAACAACATTTCCACATATTTCTGTGATGGAAAGTTCTGGAATCTGTTTGGATCCATAAACTTCCATCCACCCAGCATTCTTCAAAGTCCTCAATAAAAATGGTACCTCACTTATGTGGGTGGGCCAAGTGCCCGCAGCAGGGAAGGGCCCAAAATGTTTTGAGGAGACATCAAAATTACCGATCACAAAACAACCTGGTTTTGCAAAGGCGGTCATTTGGGTTTATGGCCCCGGGCACAGCGGCCATCTGGGCAAACCTACCAAACCCACACATTTCTGAAAACTATACACCCGGGAAGTACAGGGAGGTATGCCTTACATGGATCCCCCAAAGTTTTTCTTACCCAGAATCCCCTGCAAACCTCAAATTTTGCTGAAAAATCAAACTGTTCTTAGGTTTCTGTGTGGCAACGTTGTGGGATCTATGGGCCAACTCCAATTTCCCACCATCCAGCGTTCTCCCAGGGTCTGCCAATAAAAATGGTACCTCACTTGTGTGGGTGGGACTAGGGCCTGTGACTGGGAAGGGCCAAAACATAGAGATTGAGGATATAGCCCAGTGAACTCTAAGCGCTACATTTAAAAAAAAAGTTTTTAGGCGAATCTGCATTGGACACCCACACAAGTGAGGCACCATTTTTATCGGGAGACCAAGGGAAACGCTGTGTGGTGGGACATGTATGTCAGCACAGTGATCCCACACATTAATGTGAGGAAAATGTGATTTCTTTTAGCTAAATTTGAAATTTGCAGGTGATCCAGGGGAGGAAATCTTTGGGGGATCCATGCAAGCCATACCTCCCTGGACTTCCCATGGTGTCTAGTTTTCGAAATATGTGGGTTTTGAAGGTTTCCCTAGATCGTCGCTGAGCCCGGGACCAAAAATGCAGGTGACTCCCTCACATAACTAGGCAGTTTTGCAATAGATAGGTGGCCACCTGTGTTTTGGTCTCAGGTTTGCAGACATCTAGGGGAACCTAAAAAATCCAGACATTTATGAAAACTAGAAACCCATGGGAGTCCAGGGATGTGTGGCTTGCATTGTCCACCCAATATTTTCCTTTCAAGAAACCGCTGTAAACCTCAAATTTAGATAAAAAGTCAAATTTCCTCTAATATCTGTGTGAGAAAGTTGTGGGATCACTGCACGGCACACATTTCCTGCCACTCAGCATTCTCCTCAGTCTCCTGATAAAAATCATACCTTACTTGTGTGGATGGGCCAAGTGCCTATGACATGGAAGGGTCAAAAACGTGTAGAGGTTGAGGGGGGCCCAAAGCGAGGCCAAAAGAGCAGTTTGCTTATACATTTTTAGGCTGACGCTACTTTGGGCACCCACACAAGTGAGTTATTATGTTTCTCAGGAGATCAAGGGGAATGCTGGGTAGTAGGAAATATGTGCCTGTATTGTGATCCTACAACTTACCCACACAGAAATGTGAGGACATTGTGACTCTGTAAGCAAATTTGAGGTTTGCGGCCGATTCTGGGTAATAAAATGCTGGGGGATCCATTCCATGCAAGCCACACCACCAGCCAAGAGTCAGTGCACGCACACCACCCTCCATGAACACCACCAGCCAAGTGCCATCTGCATACACCACCAGCCAAGCGCCATCCACACACACCACCAGCCAAGTGGCATCCATGCACACTGCCTGCCAAGTTCCAGCCATGCACACCGCCAGCCAAGCACCATCCATGTACACCACCATCCAAATGCTTTCCATGCACACAGTCAGCCGAGCAATATCCACTCACACCGCTAGCCAAGTGCCACCCATGCACTCCACCAGCCAAGCGTCATCCCTTCACACCGCCAGCCAAGCAGGGCCGGACTGGGAACAGTAAGCAGCCCTGGCAGATTGCTGCTCGACCTGCTCTTTAGGGGGGGGCTCCCGCTTTTGTTACTGGGGCCCGATATTGCAACACTACTGTAAAACCGGCCCTCAGTGACAAAACTGCCCCATGGGCAGAAAACCAGCCCCCAACCCTCCAGCCCACCGGGGAAACTCCTGGTGCCCATTACGGCCAGTCCGGCCCTATAGCCAAACACCATCCATGCACACAGCCAGCCAAGCACCAGTCTATGTACACCGCCAGCCAAGCACCACTCCACCCACACCACCATGCAAGCGCCAATCTACAAACACCATCATCAAGCGCGAGTCCTCCCACACCATTAGCCAAGTGCAGGTCCACACACACCACCAGCAAAATGCCAGCCAAAGGTCAGTACACGCAGGCCATCAGCCAAACTCCAGTTTACACACACACACAAACTCTCCCTGGTTTCTAGCGGTTTTCTGCCCCGCTTGGGTGCAGATGAGACTAAAATGATCAGTAAAACAGCCAAAATGTGTGCCTAAAAAAAGGGTGCAACCCTTGCCTATGGGCTTCTCACTGACATGCCCATAAATATATCCCTGGTGCTTAGAGGGATTTCTGCCCTCCGGGGACAGATACAGCGCTATTACCACTGTCTGCCTCTCGGGGGGCAGAAAGACTGGCAATAATTTTAGGGAGTGGGGGCATTAGCATGCCTATTCCGGGAAGCCCCCACTCCTACATATAAAAATCTCAAAGTCCCTGGTGCCTGGTAGGCTTTCGGGGCATATAAGAGACTATTGCCCTATCTGCCTCTGGTGGGTCAGAAAGGCTCTGTTACATTTTTTGGGGGTGGAGGGCATTGGTATGCCCATTCTGGGTAGCCCCTACCCCTATGTATAAAAACAAAACAATCCCTGGTGCCCAGCGTGCTTTCTGCTGGCGGGGCAGATCGGGGGCTATTGCCCGCATCTGCCTGCCAGGGAAAGCAGAAAGACTGTGGCCATTTTTTGTGGGGTGGGGGCATTGGCATGCACATTTTGGGTAGCCCCCAACCTATGAACAAAAAAAAACCAATCCCTGGTTCCTAGTGGGCTTTCTACCCACCACGGGGGCAGATCAGGAGCTTATGCCCCATCTGCATCCTGGGGGGGGCAGAAAGACTGTTGAGTTTTTTGAGGAGGGTGGGGGCATTGGCATGCCAATTTTGGGCAGCCCCCACCCCTATATACAAATGTACATAAAATAAAATCCCTTGTACCTAGTGTGCGTTCTGCCTTCCGGTGTGCAGATCAGGGGCTATTGCCCCCATCTGCCTCCCGTGGGGGCATAAAGACTGTGGAGTTTTGCAGGGGTGGAGGCATTAGCATGGCCATCTCGAGCAACCCCATGCCTAAATACAATACTAAAAAGAATCTCCGGCATCTAGTGGGGTTTCTGCCCCCCGGGGGGGCAAATAGACTGAATAGCCCCAAGAACAATTGGGGGGAGCAAAGGCCCTTGCACAAAGGGCCACTGCTTGGGAATTGCCCTCCTGGGGGATCCCCAAACAGGTATCCACTAGGGAGGGGTACCATTGAAAAGGGGAGAGTCTTCCCTTTCCAATGATACCTCTCCTGTCTTTCTACATGCTTGGGGGGCAGATATAGCCCCATAGCACATGCTTTTTTTCAGAGGAATTACGACAGGCGTGCTGATTGTCATTTCCCTGAAAGCAGCAGAACAGCCTAGGGAGTTGGATAAACCCTTCCCCAGCTTTCGAGGCTGGTCCGTGCTCAATGAAATCCTTCTGGTGCCCGCACCAGAGGGATTTCCAGTGAAATGTGCACAGACGGCCAGGAGCCATCTGATTCACATGAGCACTGGTGCGTCGGACGGCACCTCAGGGGTTAAGAGATTCTAGGGTCTATTGACAAAGGTAATTTATGCATGTAGCTTTACTCACATCTAATGATTTCTTAGACCTAAGAGTAACCGTTCTACTTATCTCTATTCCCTATTTCCAAGTGTAAATACTTCTACGTGTAGACTTACATGTCTCCATCCCATCAGTTTAATGGGTGGAGTCTGTATAAATGTAATTTATGATGGTAACTTTAACATCATATTTTACATTCTGCCTACTAGACGGACACCTCCAAACATTGGGCTGGAGCTCTCTGCATGTGGGAGGAAAACCTTTAAATGCAGGAGAGTGATCTTCACATGCATGAGTGAGACCCCTACATGACTAGAAACCCAAAACATATTAAGCATCAAATATTGTTACAGGGAGTGATTTTGTATGTGATTTGTGTGGCAAAACGAAGGTCTTTAGTATATATGTTCCAAACAATTACTGTAGTTTGTGTGAGATACTACATTAGTGTTATAAGTGAAAAGTGTTTGAATGTTAATAAAAATGTAGTGTCATTTTATTATTTAACTTTAGCGTAGAATGTTTGGCGATATCATTATTTTAATTTTACAGTGTTGCCTCAGGATGGTATAGACGGAAAATGTAGTAGTCCACCACTCATCATTGCTGAGTACCCATCCACACAAATGCAGCAACCAAACTAGCAGCTCAAATGAAAAATACGTTTACTAGTTGATCTGTACTGCATATACTGACCTCTGTTATGTACCCCACCCCATGGTACCCAGATGCGCTGTAGAACAGGAGTAAGTATACCAACATCCCCTCTGCCAGTGGTGTAACAAAAGCCTCCCCAGCCCCTGCGGCACAGGGGGCCTCTGAGCTCCAGGGGGGGCTCTCAGAAAAAGCGGTAAGTGGTGGACTGGGAAGGGGGGCCCTCCTAGTACTTTGCAGGAGGGGACACTCAAGTTTCATTACACCACTGCCCTCTACATGGTCAAAACATCTGAATCATGACTTAGGAAGCTCAAAAGTGTGTTTATTGATGCTGCTTGTATGTGTGTGTGGCCTATCATCTCTCTCTTGAGACTGTGAGTTTAGGCACAGGTAGCCTCAGTGTGAGATGTTCATACTTACCAATGATCCACATGCCACCAAAACTCCCAGCATTCAACTGCATTCAAGAGGTGACTGATGCAAGATATAGCTGTTGCGTGTGCTTCCAGGAAAGGAAGCATACACATCAGTGGTACTTCTGAACCAATCCCTAGCTTTCCCTTATGTGACACCCCATTTATAACAGCATGATATGAGTAAACATTTCTCTTTAGTCATTCTTCCCACCACCAATGCATTCAGGGCCTTACCAATCACCCAGATGTTCAACACACAATACCTTATGCCAGTTGGTCAATGGCTCTCCTCATATAACTCTCCTCATGTTGTGGGTGATACATCTCCTTTTTATTGTTAAGTTTTTAATTGTAGCACTGGCAGGCATCCTCCAAGCAGCTGTGAAAGTTTTCCCTCTAGGTTCTATAATGGTACCACAGCTTCATCTATGCAGGTGGTGAGGAAGGGACTCATAATGGTTCTAAAGGTAATTGACTCCTTCTGAACATAGAAAAATACTTGGATTTCCTCCACACCTTTCATCTTATCCAAGCAAATACATATTACTCACCAAATAAAAATATGAATTCTGCCACCCCTTAAGGAATACCCAATGCCTTCTCTACTCTTTCTTCAAATTTCAACAGTACCTTATACATACTCTTCACTTCCCTCAGAGCCCTCTTCCTTTTAAACATATTTTTTAAAGTAGATGATGCCTGTGTGAAAAGTACAGAGCATTATTCCATAATTTCTGAGCCCAATCTGAGACTTGTTCCAACTTCCCTTAAAAATATTTGCAAAATAACTTTACCATTGCAAGCTCTCCATCTGTGCATCAGAGGCTTCCCTTCACTTGGCTGTGAAACCAAGGTGCAGTGTTAGGGCCTTTTTTGACACTATAAGAAATATAGCCTGGGATGTTCACAACCAGGCCTCCACAAACCAGAAGTTACAGGACTCCAACTAGGTCGGCTGGGATTTTCCATTTTGATGTCCTGGGGCTTCTGTGCAGCAAAACCCTCAAACTGTGGGCCTAATACCAACGTTTAGCACTTGACAACTAGAGTAATGAGACAATACACAGATGACATCAGAATACATTACTTTTTAGTCAGTGCTTTATGTTTTAAAAAGGAAAGGCACTATATCACACATACATACACACCATTAAACACCACACACACATTTACAAATATTGAACAGTTTACAACATGGCAGATGGGATTCCCAGTTTGAACCCCTCCTAAATGATCTGGCAAATTAACCCTGGAATATATCACGTACTCTAATGAAAGGTCACAGTGTACAACTAACTAACCCCCTAAACCTAAACTGAAACCATAAATTCTACCTTGTGGGAGGCTTGAAAATGTTTTCACTGCACAGATGGTTTATGGCCAATCTGGTGAACCCAGGTGACTTATCATTATTATTATCATTATTATTATTATTATTATTATTATTATTATTATTAGTATTATTATTATTAGTATTATTATTATTATTATTATTATTATTATTATCATCATCCTCATCATTTTTTATTAAGAAAGCAAGACCAATTTCCCTCCATTTTTAAAAATATTAATGATAATATTAGCAATAATACTAAAAATCATAGGAGTAATAATAATAATCACCATCATCAACATTTTTATTGTGCATGCATACACCTGAGCATCTTGGCGCTTGGAGAAAAAAGGAAAACAACATTAAGAAAGTTAACAATACAAGTGACGTTACTTACCATATTGAAAACAGTTGTCATTGACTGTGGTCCAAAGACTCAGCAGTAATCTGTTCCATTGCTTGGGGCCGAGCTCTCCTGGTATTACATTCATGAAGCACGCACCTTCAAATAAGAGCAAGGAGCAGGATCATAAAGACATGAGAAGTATGCAATGTGCAGGAAAGAAAGATTGGTCTTTTATTGTAAAAGGCTCTGTACATTAGTTAAAAAAATCAGCTAAATTATCAGATGTGGGAGAGGCACATGGGCAGGTTTTCAGACTCCACATATTAGCCGAACTGTCGTATTCTCACGTTTTTCGCAGCTCAGCAATGTTTTTCTCAGAGATCCCTAGGTGAACTGCATTGCAGTAGTTAATGTAGGCCAGAAAACAGGCCTTTGACACTTTTCAATCCTCTTTTTGTTTCAATCTGACCAGCAGGAGCATGTTCCATGCCACCCCCTGAGCTCTAGAGTTTTCTAAGGATTTTCCATAGCATTTCCTTCACCTCTAGTACCCCTGCTTTAATCATCTTACAAGCATCTTGGCTGAGGATCCTGCATCAATGTTCCTCTCCAAGTCTAGAGTACAGGGTTGATAGCAAAGAAGCAGTCAATGAGTGATTGGATGGGTAGCTGGTGTCTGCAATGTGATTTAGTGTTCTTTAATGAGGTTTGCCTTTAGCTGTTTCCTACATTGGAGCATGGTTGTCACAGTCCTGGTGGACATGGGGATGTGTTTCAGATACTTGATTCATAAATGGAGATGGCCTGTTGTTTGTTTATTTCTACTTTCCAATCTTTGTATCGAGTCTGAAGTTGTGCTGGCTCTGGGTGTGCCAAGAGGCACCTGAAATGGTGAGCTTGTCATCCTGAGAGGCTATTATGACTCTGTAGTTGATGCAGCCAATTTTGAAGATCGAAAGAGTCAGCAAAGAGACCCAGTGGTGGTACTTCAGGGTGCGGTTTATGTGGTCATATTTCTTCAGACCCTTGATGAATTCTGCTGCAAAATACAGGGTGTCCTTAAGGGGAACCAGTGTGGTATTTAGGAGGCTATGGAGAAGGATGTTGCCACTATTCCGATGCAAGAGGATATAGGGTTCAACGGTACTTTTGAAGACATTTTATGGAAGAAAGATTTTCATTCCAGTATAAAAAGCTGGTAATTCTTGGTTTTGTTCTTGATAATGTTTTGGAGGCTGGGTTATGTCCACACTAAATACAAGTAATTTGGCACTGGGTGAAAGATGAGGTTTGAATGTATCCAGGTTCAAAGTATTTACCCAGGTTTGGACAAGTTGTTGCTTGTTGTTGTTCTTCTGTATGATGAGGATGAGCTTCTAGTTGATACTAGAGCCGAAATGAGGTGCTGTCAGTGTTCGACATATTTGATGCAACTTTCAAGTAGAGTTTGGGGTCCTTTGTTATAGCTGAGTAGAGTCCCATGAGGCTCCATTTAAAGGTTGAAGGTGACAGGGGACAAAATGGAACCCTGACAGACTCCCTAGGTGTTACTGAGCTTCTGAGACCAGGAGTTACTCATGTAAAAAAAACAATTAAAATCAGTTGAATAGGTTGGAGGAAAACCGATTAACTACATACCAAGCAACTCTGATTTGACAATATAGGGTGTGAAAAAGGGTGAGGTTGTTGACAGTGTTGAAAGTGGTTAAGAGGTCCAGCAATATCAGGAGGCAATCAGCAGCCATCTCTCCTTGTGGTCAGGAGGGATTCATCCAGTAGCAGCCCATGAAGGGAGTGCTGCTGGGTGGTGGGGCGGGTCAGGGAGAAGCAGGGTGGAGGTAGTAAACTACGGATACGGCCGAACGGAGGTAATTAAAAAAAAAAGAATGTATTTGCACGTGCTGCATTGCCAAATGCGATGCAGCACGCGCAACAAAATTAGTTTTATTTATTTATTTGTTTACTTACCTCTGTTGTGCCGTATTCTGTAGTTTACTACCCCCCACCCTGCTCCTCCCCCGCCCCACAGCCCCGCAGCACTCCCTCCACGGGCCGCTTCTGGATTCATCTATAATTTGTAGGGCATTTCTCCCTGCTGCACCGTGATCTGAAGCCTGATTGGTTGTGAAGATAGTTGCTGTGATCATAGTGCTTTGTGTGCTACTTCTAAGACGCAGAAATACATTTTGGCATTGTGAAGTAGCAAACAGAAAAAACATTTATTATAATAAGCCCACCTCCATTTTCTGCTTTTATTTCCTTCATTTAGACATATGAGGTTCTCCAAGCATAGCTCCATTTTCCTTCTGTATATTGTGCATTTCACAGTTGATGCATGTATAGTCTACGGTTCAGGTAAGCATTTTCTGGGCACTGAAGTCTAGAGAACTGAAAACACCTTCAAACCTCAGAACCACTTTCAAAGCTCTGAAACGTGAAGTAAACAAATTCTCTCAATCTCTGTTTGTTCAAATTTGGACCGTTAGAAGAAGGTGTCCACATTTGGAGAACTACAGATACTATTGGCTGCAAAAGCTTTCATTTTGCTTTCAGACTTGAAAACAGAGATCTGAGCACTCCACTGTCATCTCATTGGCTCATACTGGTGTTCATATTTATGTTGTGGAAGTCATTTCCTCCCACAATTTTGTCATGGGCATGTTTGATGTCCATTGCATCTTCCCTAAAATAAGTCAACTTAGGCACTAATAAGGGTTACTTTGATCTGGGCACATTCCTCTGCAGAATACATCAACTTTAAATAGCCTGCTGATACCCTGGGCTGAATAATGAAACCATGAGACTTCTCTATATACATAGTCACTACAATGTACTACATAGATAATTCTTTTAAATGAACTGCTTATCTAGCACTCCTCTATTTTTTCTGACTGTCCCTAAATGAAATATTTATTTTTAGGCCTCATCTAGAGAGACTTTTAGCTTTACTTGTTGGTTGGCCAGGCCTATTGATTTCAATATATATAGAGTGGCATTTGTGTCAGCCGATTACTCATGATTGGATAGATTTGTTGTCTTGTACAATACCCTGTGTAGGAAATCGGGTTAGTGGTTTAGGGGGGATGAAACCCTACTCAAGCAGAAACTGCAATGTCTGTAATGGTGACACACAAGCAAACCCCACAGCAACCTGTGCTTAACCATCTTATAGCCTGGCACAAAACAGTCAGGCTTAATTTAGATTAATAAACTGAAAACACAACACAAGAAAAATCCCATTCTAATTTAGAAAAATGAAGTAGCATTGAATCAAGTAACTGAGATCAAAATGAAAAAATTCAAATCAGGATAATCAGAGGTATGGAATTTAACTTTTTTAAGTAAAAATAGTCTCTGGAAGCACAAAGCACCAACTGTGGTTAGCTGGTTATGCTGGACTGGAACAAAGTTACAAGTTCAGACCAACGGCGATGGTTCACAGACCGGATACAGGGATGAAATTAGGCCCACTGAGCAAAGTACTTTAAATCTTAGTTGCAGAGCTTTGTGAGATCCAGTGTTGAAGATGCATTACACAGCAGTGGTTCCAGGGAGCTGCAGGACTGTGATGCGGAGTCCTGCATCATCATTGAGGATCCAATTGATGAGGGGCTTGCGATGCTGATTCCTGCATTGAAGATGTGTCTCATACTGGCAGCCCAGTAGAAGCTGTAGGCCCGTGATGCATAGTCCTGCATAGTGGTCAAGGGTGCAGTCTATGAAAGGCATGTGATGATAAGGCTTGCATTGAGAATGCTTTGAGCAGTGATGGTTCTAAGGAGACTGCAGTCAGTAGTCCTTTCACTCGGGCAGCTAGACAGCAAACCAGCAGAGTAGCAGTGTCCTCCTGAATCTTCCAAAGGCCCAGAGGTGTACTGAAGAGTTGGGTCTGAGGGTCCCTTTTTAAACTTGGTGCTCATTTAGAAAAAGGTTCTGGAGCTTTCCATCCCCCTAGGGGTACTTGGAATATCCTACCTTTCTGCCCTGGCCCCAGCTTGTCTGGTGTCACAAAAGACTAGTGTCAAACCCTTTGTGAGTGTACTCAGGTAGAGACTTTGTGATGTGCCAGTGTGATAGGTGAGAGCACCTCCCCCTCATGAAATTAGAGATGGTCCATCCTGCCAACACTATTTCACCTTCATGTCAATGTCTGAAATAAATACACAAAGACCAACTGCCAGCTATATCTGGTCATGTGACCCAGGATACAGACTGTAAGCAGCAAATGATCAGGGCAAGAAAATGCCCAGTCCCTAAAATGGCATTTTCAGAATTGTGACTTATAATCCTACTTTACAATTATAGAGGGTTCCAAATTCCAATTATTTAACCATCAAACTCGGCATTCCTACTTGCTTCCAATTGAAAGTTAGCACTTATTAAATGTAACAAGGTAACCCAATGTTATCCTGTGGAAGAGGGAGGCTTTGCAGTAGTAAAAAGAGTTTTTCATTTTATGACATGTACAAATTATAATTGCATGTCCAGCCTTTTTAAGACACGGCACCCTGCCCTATTGGCAGTTCAAAATTGCTCCCAAAGGCTGTATGGTAGACCTGAGACTTTTTTAAAAGGGTACTTAAGAGGGAAGCACAATCAGTGCTCCAAACCCATTAGTAGGATTTAATTGACTGGCTTTTAGTAAATGCATTACCACTTTACTTGCGACTTACAAGCAAATTAAATGTGCCAATTGGGTGTAAGCCATTGTTACCATTTTTTAGGGAGGGAGCACAAGCACTTTAACACTGGTCAACAGGGGTAGAACATGCAGAATCCTAAGGTCATTAAAACCAAATTCAGCAAAAAACGGGAGGATGGAAAGAAAACTTTGGGGAAAAACCATGCCAAGGATGTCGGGTCCCAAACCATGCTGCTGATCTGATGACCTTTCTCTCTATTTGGTAATCATCCCATGTAGGAGCATTTCTGTCTCACTTTGCTCTGACTTGATAAGTTGTATCCTTCCCACAGTTACTTACTTTTATTTATTATTATGATTTTCTTGACTTGACAGCTGAAAGGAACTTTTAGTTACAGCTTCGCGTTTTTGCATTTTGACACAAGTGTATCCGTGCAATTGAAAAGCAAGCATCGGCAAAGCAAATTGGTCATCATTTTAGAGCCAATGCCGATTGGTTTTGCAAATACATGCTGAAATTGCTGTAACCACACGTAAAAGGCCTCAACCAACACCTTCAGTTTCTATTGATTGTTGCAGGAGGTTCATTGATGGGTACATAGAATCATGTAATAATGGGCTATGAGTACCCCCTATGCGTTAGCTTTTACTATTTTATGGAAGTTTTCTATGCATTTTATGAACAGAAAATATCCATAGAAGCACAATATTATTTGAATACATGTTTGATTAAGTTTCTCTCATATGGCTCCAAATATGACATCTGGTTATGTAGGAACTGCCCCTGTAGCCTTCAATTAGAGGTTGACAAACCAATAATTCTACTAGAACATTTCTTTCAAGTAAGCAAATTGCACGTTTCATGAAGTTGAAAAGTGACTACACTTCATCTGTAGGGAAAACCATTTCTCCAGAAATGTATCTCCAGAAATGTTTTGAACAATTTTTCTACCTAAAAAACATTACAGGGGCATCTGTATTACTAAAATTTTGAAATATCAACCAAAGTGAAATAGGAAAGGTTTGACAATATAACCTGCCTCAAAATGCAAAAACTCTCTGATTTGTTAACATCTCTGCATTTTTGCTGAGTCTGTTCTCTGAAATTCCTTTGTAGGAATCGTTCCTTGTCTGTTAACTGCCCATATGGAGTAACAACTTTTCACAATGTAAGTATTACTGTTAGTACCATTTACTGCTGAGGACAAGATGTTGTTCAATTATTACATTCTTTTGGAGAGTATGTACATGCCATTGTCAATATTCTTGAAAATTGATTACTTATTTTCTTTATCTATCTATTGAGTTCTCTCAACAGCTTCTCTTTCTGAATATTTGTTCCACTCTTTATAAAATGTAAATACATATGCATGTTGCTATGTATAGTTTAATTCTAGCGCGGTGTGGTCCGTGGAGGAAATAAGAAAAATCCATATTTTCATTAATTAGGGAAAATGCACTTTCACAGCCTTAAGACTAGGATGTGATAGCCACACTACATATAGTAATGACTACTGGTATGTGTTTGTTAAATCAGGGATCAGGGGGATTAGCTTTTGGAAAAAGAGCGTTGGAGAGAAAACAATGCATGCGCACATTAGAATCATAGAACCGTAGGAATTATAGTTCAATTCTGGGCCATGTAATTTATTTCAGAGTCTGAAATGTTTATTAGCAGTTGCCAGTTGGTGAACAGTGCTAAATCAACCTTTAGTATAGAGGGCTTTTTAAGGTATTTCATAGTTCCAAATCTCAGGCACGTAGTCTGCTAGATTGTTTCATTCAAAAGAATCATTTCTTTTATGTATTATGAATACTTGCAAGAGGGCTTATTTACCTTGAACTTACTAATACTTAGTACTACAAATATTATTCTCATTAGTATTTTCTTTCCAATACTCTTATTCCTATATGGGCAAATTCTGAATGAAGTCCTCTGAATAGATCAGTTTGTTGGTTGCAATTAACATTTTCGGGAGTATTGGGGAATTGTGAAAAAAAGAAGGCCATGGATGGGACCTGTCCTCACTCTGGATAAAGGGGTATTTCTTTGGGAAATTTGGATGACTATTGTGAGGTGGAGCTTTGCAATGCTCCCACTGTGTGCAAAGGTACATTTCTATGGGATAACTAGTTTGGCGTATGTAATAGTGTGCATGAGGTTGAGCACAATACATTTCTTTGTAATTCAATACATTCAAGTAAGGATCTTCTTTATCACAAGCTGTGTGTACCTGTAAATCAGACACCATGCATTTTGCAGTATCATTTCCGCAGTCATCTAAAATAAAACCAGAAATAATCACTTCATTCATTGAAACTTGCCAAATTATGACCTCGGGCACAGGATAAGCTGTAATTTTTGCAGCTTAGACATCTCATCAAGGTCTGTGGGAATAAAGATGCAGTTATAGTTCTCAACCCACAATTTGTGGTATTGTTCTTTCAGGGACATAATGTCCACTTGATAGTAGTAGAATGACAGTCACAGTTATAAGGCACTGGATGAAAAGAAATAAAAAGAAACACTCCTCTAGCAATCCAAACATAGGACCACTGTAGAATTTAGTACCTGTCATGAAATCAATGATAAACAAGAAGGATTCGATAGTGTAGAGTGACTTGGGAAGAAATTGTAAAGTCATCTGTGCAAAACTCAAATTCATTCCCATGAAGTATTGTTTCCTAAAAAGGCATCATCTCAATCCAAGTTAACTCATGCAGGTTTTCATGGTACACCACAGCATTGATTGGAATATTCACAACAGTACAAATTGCAGCATCACAATTTTCCATGGAGTCAGTGGTTGATGTAAAGCTGAAGATACTGTAGGATTGAATACCACCAGCTGAGGACCCAAGATAATGATGTTATTGCACTGTTCAAGAGGTATTTCACTCGGAGTAATGAGGTGCTGCGAGACTCTACTCTGAATCCTTATTGATGTCCAGGATGTTGCTCTAGCAATTCCCTGATTGCCTTTATCCCAGCGTGAGTAGACTCTAGCCCCTCATCAGCTGCTTTGATTATGACTAATCATGAAAGCGTCTCAGGAATTACTTTATCCCCCACTCTGTGTATGAAAACCACAGGAGTATTACCTGAATTGAGGGTGTAGGGGTATTTAAGAGAAATACAACTGGCTTGCTTGAACGCTGCTAGTATATCTGTGTCAATATTCCTCTGAAATCTGGTTAAAAATGCTAGTTTAATAGACGGGAATGTAGTCTTCATGGCTAGGTCAGCTGCACAGATCCCTTTGGTGTAATCTCTGTCATGCTAATGGCCCAAAGTGTAGGATACATAGACCAGTGGAAGGTTACCTTTTAAAACAGCTACCTTTCCCCATAGTTGTTTATGCTTTATCGATTTCTCTTTTGAATCTTTGAATCAATTTGGGTGCCTACGTTTTAAATATAGATTGTAGCTCTGCATGCAAAAGGATGAATCATAAGCTATTTGTGTGGAAAGTGACAGATCAGTATTCCACAATGCAAGTACTAAGGTATGAATTTCTGATTACTTTGTGGTGCTGTCACCTAATTGTAATATGTGTGTGCTGCGGGGGAGAATTACATTTTTTTACAAAATCCTGCACTGCTGTGCAGACTATGGAATACTTTTGTTTACTCCCAACCACAGGTTGTACAGAGCTGTCTGTATAGAACACACCATGAAATGACTCATGGGGTAAGGCTTGCGGAGTCTGTGGTATATTCTGATCATATCGGAGAAATGCTTGTGTCCAAAGAATTGGATCATATTGAAACTTTATATCAACTGCACTTAACAAAGAGGCCCATGGCACCCATCTTAGATGTTGAGTGCATCCATTGGGAATGCTTGTCTTATTAGCCACCTCTTATGCAGGAATGGAGGAAACAACAATCATTAATTTTCCCCATGCAAACAGTAGGTCTTTCAAAATGCACAGTTGCACAAATGTCCACCATGGAAGCAAAATGTGTATTGACTGTAAAACACAAATTTGATTTGTATACTATGATAATCATCTGTTCCTCATTGTTGATTACATATGTGTAACCTGAGTTGCTTTGTGAAATTCTTAATACTAGCTTTGTCTTGTTATCCTCAGTCCTTGTATTGTTTTTACCTAACATGTTGTCTTGCCTTGCAGGAAAGATATCCATGTGTTTGTTTGTCTATTTTTTTGTAGAAAACATGGGAGAAATTAAATCATACAAAAGCTTCACTCACTCAACATAATATAACAAATAAGTCCACCCGAAGTTGAGCAATGTCAACAAAAATTGTAACTACTTCAGATTGTCAGGAGGCTGCACAATAGCACATTTCTGATGGAAATTGGGTGCTAGTCCCTTGCCCTCATTGGATATTTCACACCAAGAAATATCACATTCAGGTAGGAATTTTAGATTTTTTCAAGGTTAATTTTGTAACTGTGTGACGCTAACATTGTCACTATCCGGGCCACCCTAGTCAGGTGTGTGTTTAAGTCATCATCTGTGAGATAAATGTCATCAATGTATGATAGTGCCTCAGGATCTGGTTGTAAGATTTCCATAGTACATGCTGAGAATAGGCCAGGGCTTTTCTTATACCACATAGGAAATCTTTTGAAGGACTATTGAACTCCATATCAGCTAAAGGGAGTTACACACACACTTGCAGTTCCTATGTTTTGAATAAAAAAACAATTGGAAATGTACAGGGCTGTTTTATGTTTTTCTGCACTAAACCCGTACTGTGGGCATTTTCAATTGCATATGTTTGTGTGTGTATGTGTGTTCAGATTTTTATAATATATAAATATTTTAAAGACTGCATCTGGTATTAATACAGGAGAAAGAGAAGTATTCAATTGTGAAAGACAAGGTGCTATAATGCCCTGATATTGTTGCTGATTTAGTATTGCTTTTATATTGTTTTTTTGTGTCTGGCTTCATTGCATAGTGAGCCTGTGCTTGGGGGTCATGTGTTAGGCAATATCATGTGGCATAGAGTGTTTATCCAACCCCAATTGGTTTCAGTATAAAGATGTAGCTTGTTTTGCAGACCACTCTTTTGCATATATTTCCCTGCTATCCTCAGGCACTGTGGAAGAAAAAGCAACACAAATCACCTCCTCTCCTCTGGAAGCTTTCCTAATGAAGACTGGGTCCAGTCATCTTCTGCTAGTATGATATCATAAGCTTCAGATAATTGTGGCCAGAAGACTGCTTTAACCCGTTCCCCGCTCATGACGGAACCACTCCGTCATGAGCCACGGGTGCGCTGTGCTCATGACGGAGTGGTTCCGTCATGCTGCGGCTGTTGGCGGCCGCTCCTCCCACGCGGCGCTAATTCCCCGCCTGTGCGGGTGATTAGCGCAGTGGGTGGAGTCATGACGGAACCACGCCGTCATGAGCACAGCTCACCCGTGACTCATGACGGCGTGGTTCCGTCATGAGCACAGCGGCGCCGTCAACCGCCCCCAAACCCCCCCAGCACTGCGGCGGAATTCACGCCGCAGCGAAGGGGTTAATTGGGCGTTGTATATACCCCTCACTTTTTGTATCCAAATTATAAACCATGTCATGAGGATTTAAATGTTTATCTGGAGTCTCAATCTGTGGAAAATTGAGAATTTGACTTGCCAACAGAAAGTCCTGGAGACTCTGAGGCACTATTGCTACTTCTGCTGCACTCTCTAGAAGCGCTCTTGCCAAGTACCATTCTGCAGAAGTATTCATAGCTGGTATAGGATGCTTCTTAGAAAGTCCTGCCACTTTATTTTTTTAAATTGAGTTTTAGAATCTAAACCATTCTCGTCTCTCTTAATACTAACCTTAGTCCTTTGTTCTTGATCCTGATTCACCTTTCTCCTTGTTGTATTCTCTTCACCAGTACTCAATCTGACCTACTCTTTCTCTTCATTTAACAACAGAGTCCTGAAAAGAATGAGTAAAGTGGTTATCAGAATACTGATATTGTCCTGTATTCTTAATTTTATTACAGAACCCTGAAAATATAAATACCCCGGCTGGACTCCTGGGCAACGGGACACCCAGTGTGTCTTTTCTCTCTTCCCCTCTGTTTTCTTTTTACCTTCAGTAACAGGTTTGTCCATATTGGAACTCTCAATGTCACTTTAGGATTTAAATGTGGTTTAAAGGTTTGTGTACCTAAAGTGTCACAGCCCATAAAGGTATAAACTTCTGATACTATTCTCGATAAAGCACGTTCGTGATCTTCAACAGGTACTACTACAAACCTTTGACATATAGCCAGAGCTGACGCTTCTCCCTTAATGCTGCTTAGGGTGATTGAGGAAACTGATGAAAAAGTTCTAATTAATTTGATTCCTAAATCCAGTGCCAGAGCTGCCTCATGCTAATGTTGTACTTAGTTCAATAATTTTGGGAGAATTGCTAGTGAGGGTGTGTGCCATCTGTGTTAGTGTAGATGCATGTAAATATACTTTCCCAGGTGTTGCACTCTTCTTCAGGAGGCACCATCTCAAAGGAAAGGCACATAGTCAGTATTCTTTGTTTGCCTTGGTGTATTGTGTGAGAGTAAACTACTTCTAACTGGTTGGTCTTTCGAGCAATCCAGAAGGCAATTTCATCCTGCTTCATGGGCATCTTTCCCATGATAGTGTTTATGTCATTGGACTGATTGGTTGTATTGCAACCTGTCCCTGCACTACTGGTCCTGTTAGAGCTGGTTTAGTATTCATGGTTCATAGCACATATTATATGAGTGTCATGCATAAGGAGACTATTTAGTTTAAGGTGCCTCCAATGTAAGCCATTGGTAGGTTCATTGGGTATGGAATTTGTGTAAAACCAGCTAATACTGGCCATGTAGCCCCTTCGTTACTCAGAGTTCCTAATCTAACATTCTCTCTGACACACCACTCCTTTCTACTCTATGATACACTACTGGAATGTACAATACGCCTCTCCATGGTACACCACACCACTCAACAACATGCCACTTCACTTTAGGACACTCCACTCCAATCTGCAACACTCCACACCACACCACTCCACACTACGCACATTGCTCCATTCAATGACATGCGCCTCCACTCTACGACATGGTACTCTACTTTATGCCTCTCTTCTGTATGCCTCTCTACTCCGAGACACTCTATAGAATCAACTTATGAGACTGTAAATTATACAAAGCTGACATCAAACTTTTATCTTTGGTTCTCCCTGTTTTTGCCCCTCTAAGACCTTGGCTATGTACAAAATAGAATTGATTTATTTTATTTTATTAGGAAATTGAAACTCAAGAAGGGGTTTTAGTCACAGCAACCAAGAACACTTACATCAGGGGAACCCAAACTCTGAGCACTTTGCATATTGAAGATATAGACTTCTTACATTCTCTATCTCTTTTGGATGATGGGACAGAGGGTCACAGGACCCTTTTTTGAATAAGTATATTTTAGGTGTGGATGTAGATTTGGCATGTCCTTGTATATTTGAACCTAAATCTACTTTTGTACCAAAAATCCACTGTGATGCTATCGAAGTGTTTGAAAAAAGTATCATGAAAGAATCAAAGTGTATGAGAAACAAGTCAAATGGTAACACCAAAAGTAACCTCTCTGCTTCTCAGTTCTCTGCTCTAGAAAAACTCTGACAGGAAATTAGTGAGAGAGCTAGCTTACCCAATTGTCACAAATAATAAAAGGAGAAGGATCAAATGGGCCAACATTGAGGGTAATCAAGATATTGTCTGCATAAATATAAAACATTAAAGCACTCATAGACATGAGCACACAAGGAAGAGAGGCACACTCTAAAAGAAGTAGCTATATCAAGTTAATTGATGAAATCAAAGACTTCTTTTACAAGACAGTGAAGCACCCACTTAACTATAATAATAAAAGAGGATGATTTAATGAGTCTTATATGGCAGCAAGAAAAGAACTAATGGGAGCTATTAAAACCTGTTACCAATCAACTGTGGTACAAAAAAGGTATCATTACAACAGGGTCCAAAATCTGGAAAAAAGAGAAAGGGTAGAAGGAGATTTAACCCCAGCAGCCAAAAGCAAGGATAGCAAGTTGTTCTGACATATCGTGGCTAAGGACGACAAGAGACAGATCATTAGGGAAGACTATAACATTCGATCGATGTCATGGGTAAATCATTTTAGTTCACTCTACGCCAGCGAGACTCGAATGTCCATGGATACTGATAACTTATTATGTGCAGACATAAATATTGAATCTATGGACAATTGCTCCATTGATTTTAGCCTGGAGGAAACCAAGCTAGCCCTCGCAGTGCTACAGAGGAAAATTCCCTGATTTAGATAAAATCCCTTGGGATCTCTACCTCTCTAAAGTGGATGTATGGAGTGCCATTCCGAATCGCTGTTTTAATGGTATCTTAAGTGGTACACAGGTCCCTGATTGTTGGCTAGGAGCGAAGATGGTCTCTATATATGTCAAAAGGGAGAAAAAACTATCCTGATACATATTTCACAAAACTTGTTTTACAGGCACCTGTTGGGGAACTTACATGTTTGGATTAAGGAAAATTAGAGAATCTCACCCCTTCAAATTGGTTTTAGAGAGAACACAAGGACAAACAACCAGCTTTTTAGATTTTTAATAATTTTATGGAAGTACATGGCGATCAAAAAGGAACACAAATAGGTTGTGTTTGTGGACTTGCATGCTGCTTTTGATCGAATCCCCAGGGCGAAAATGGGGGATGATCAAGCTCAGCTAGGTGTACCAGACTATCTCCTTCAAATGATTATCAGGCTCCACCGAGAAACTATGCTCTCTTAAGATGGGGACAAAATGGTGAACTTACTGAACGCATCAAGATGGGCAGAGGACTGAGAAAAGGGTGTATCTTGGCCCCAACCTTGTTCACCCTATTAAAAGGCTACCAGAGCCCTATTTGATTGTAATAGGGACTCTCCCTAAATAGCTGGCAGCTCAGTTGCGTCTTTAATGTTTGCAGATGACCACACTTATCACCACTCTGCAAAGGTGCTGCCTGGTGCACTACTAGTTGGGGGATGAGGTCCCCTTGGCTGTTGAGGATCATTGGGGGCTAACTACTCTTCCTGTTACTTCCAGTAAGTCCCACACAGGGGACTTGCTGAGAGGCTGTTGGAGGCCATGTCCTCTGCAAACACCCCTCTTGGTGCACTAGTAGGTGGGGAATGAAGTACCTTTGGCTGTTGAGGGTCATTGGAGGCCAACTACTCCTCCTGTTACCTCCTAAGTCCCATACATTGGAATTTCTGATAGGATTTTAGAGGCCACTCCCCCTTTCTCCACCACTCTGAAAACACACCTCCTAGCACACTGTTGATTGGGGAATGAAGTCCCCTTTGCTCCAGAGGGTCCTTGGGGCCAACAAGCCCTCCGGTTACCTCCAGTAAGTTGCACACTTCTGGATGGCGGAGAGGGCTTCATAGTCCATGCCCCCTTTTGCCAACACGCAACAAACACACCTCTTGGTGCACTGTGGATTGGGGATGACGTCCCCTTGGCTCCACAGGGTCCTTGGGGGCAAACTACCTCTCCTGTTACCTCTAGTAAGTCCTACAGAGCACAATTGCTGTGAGGACTTTGAAGGCCTGTCCCCTTTCTCCGCCATTCTGCAAACGCACCCCTCGGTGCACCACTGGTTGGGGGATGAAGTTCCCTTGGCTGCTGAGGGACCGTCAGGGCCCAGAAGCCCTCCTGTTACCTCCAGTAGGTCTGTTACAGTGGGATTGCTGAGAGTTGTTCAGAGGTACTGCCCCCTTTCTCCACCACAATACAACCGTGCCCCTTGGTGCTCTGTTGCTTGGGGGATGAAGTCCCCTTGGCTCCACAGGGTCCTTGGGGGCCAACTACCCCTCTTGTTACCTTCAGCAAGTCCTACAGAGCACGATTGCTGTGAGGACTTTGAAGGCAATGCCCCCTTTCTCCACCATTCTGCAAACACACCTCTCAGTGCCTTACTGGTTGGGGAATGAAGTCCCATTGACTGCTGAGGGACCTTCAGGGCCCAGAAGCCCACTTGCCATAGGCCACCATTTGTCTTTGACCCCATGCCATGTGGTAGGGCCCTATTGTTGTATAGTCAGTGTCCATGGGCCTATATGTGTTCTTTGTTTTCCATGGCTTCTGCTTTTTGTTGTTTGGCTATGTGTGCAGGTGACCATTTTGTACATGCAACCAGTGTGCTTTTGCCATAGACATGGATGGGTTCTTTGTTGTGGCCAGGCCTCCTTGCTGATTGGTGTTGTTGTGCATCTGGCTGACGGACATTTTTGGTTGGCAGCCAGTGTGCCTTTGCCATAGGCCTACATGTGTTCTTTTATGTGGCCATTCCTCCTTACTGGTTGTGGATGTTGTTGTGACCATGTGGTTAGCAGACATTTTGTTTAGGCTGACAGTATGCTTTTGCCATAGGCCAGCATGTGTTCTTTGTTGTGGCTATGCCTTTCCTTGCTGATTGTTGTTGTGACCATGTGGCTGGCAGCAATATTGTGTAGGCAGCCAGTGTGTTTTTGACATAGGCGTGCATGTGTTCTTTGTTTTCCAGGACTCCTGCTTGTTGTACTGACCATGTGATTGGTGGCATTTGTGTGTTGGCAGCCATTGTGCTTCTGCCATAGGACTGCATGTCTTCTTTGTTTCCCGTACCTTCTTCCTCAGTGTTGTTGTTGACCATGTGGCACTGACTGGCAGCCATTTTGTGGTCGAGTCAGTGTGCCTTTGCCATTGGCTTGCATGAAAGCATGAGATATCAGTTTAATAATATGCCTGAGGATAATTTACTTATTGTTAATGTTTTATAACAGATTTTATTACATTTATTTTATTTACATTATTTTCATTTTACATTTTTGAAATATTTTTAATTCTAAGTTTTTTTATTAGAATTAGTTGTATTGTAATTGTGTTCATTTCTTTAATTTTACCTATTTTTTCAATTTTGTTTCTTGTAAATTCTTTTTTCCCACTATGTCTCGGCCGATCCATCATCCATCCATCCATCCATCATCCATCTATCCACCATTGGTGCACAGCCACGCAACAGCATTCAGTGACGTTAAATTTGATTTGTCCTTTTCGCAAAGTACTACGCAATTGTTTCAGAAAACAGAGCAAAGTGGACGGCAGCTAGCAACTGTACATTTTTCTGATGTTGGAGCCCAGGTAAGAACCTCTTTTTTTAGAATCATTGGCTACCAGATCTTCAGCAAAAAAAGGAAGGGTAATACTCCACCATCTTCTCCAAGTACCACTGCTGATGATGACGATGATAGGGACATGGAGTAAACCCTGGTAGAGTACGGGAGACAACAGGAGGGGCAAGGGAAAACAAAAGTTCCTGAAATACTCATGGAAGAGGATTCATGACGAGGATAATGATGATGAGGCAGTCATTGTGGAAGTTGAAACAGAAATGTCTGACATTGCTATTCAACCTGCTCCAAGGGATGTGGCACAGGTATCATCCTCATCACCCATTTTTGCAAAGCCTCAGCTGGGACCTGCACCAACCCCTTCCTCAGGAGAAGCTGAAAGGCAATCAACAACACACCCACATACCTCCAGTTCTTCAGGGATTGGCAGTCACACAGTAAAAAAATATTTCTCACTAGTCTGGGTCATTTTTACAGTAACCAACAAGGGGGAGCACATTCCAGTATGCAGCATTTGCAACACAAATGTTTGCCAAGGTAAGCCTGGGACACATTATGGTACTGGGGGGCAAATGACCCATATGAAAAACATCACCTAATCAAGTGGAAGGCACACCTTA
Organism: Triturus cristatus; assembly: GCF_964204655.1. Lineage (NCBI taxonomy): Eukaryota > Metazoa > Chordata > Amphibia > Caudata > Salamandridae > Triturus > Triturus cristatus. The sequence continues at coordinate 392,074,576 of NC_140584.1, forward strand.
AAAAAATTGCTGTACATGGTCGTGGTGGTAGGAAGAGCTGAGAAACATCAGCAACAAGTCCAATCACGGTGGAAGGTGATGATGAGGAAGGAGGAAGAAGAGGGTGTCCCCAGCAGTGCAGCAGCTGAATCACCCACCTCTGGGACTTCACAAATGCAAAAGATTCAGAGTGAGATGGAGACACCACAACATACAGTGACTGCCCCACCATGATGCACATTGAGTTTACCACCATCATCTACTTCTTGAAAGACACCTGTGTCAGTCGTCCCAGAAAAGTTGAAAATCCAGACTACTATTATGGGCATGTTGGTGCAGGAACTGCCCTACGAGCACAACCACCCAACTGCACGTTCGAACAATGGGAAGCTGGCAAAAATGTTAGCACTGGACCCCGTCCCTTTTTCTTTTGTGCAAGGAGTGGGATTCTTAGAACTTATGGCAGCCATCCGCCCAAAATGGTAGGTTCCATGTTGCAACTATTTTGCCAGAGTTGCTATTCCAGCACTGAATCATGATGTAGTTGGTTAGACAAGCTTTGCAGCAAATTATTGTTCACACTATCCACCTGACGACAGACATGTGGACCAGTTGTCAGGTGACTGATTACATATGCATCCCTGCACACTGGATTTCTTTTGCGAGGTAAAGCAAAAGATACCTGCTGGTCTTGGCCCTGAAGAAACTTTAAAGAGCATTCAGCAGCATGCAATAGTGACCATGTTCACAGTGGAGAAATCACATATAGCTAAAAATATCTTGAACGAATTTAACAGCAAGGTGTATGAATGGGTGTGAGAGGTCTCAGAATTGCTTTGTTGCCACAGACAAAGACAGAAACATAGTCAAGGGCATGTCAGACGGAGGCTATTTCAGGGTCTTGCGTTTGACCCATTGCATTACCCTGGTGATGCAAGACGTTTTCAAAAAAGAAGACATACAAAACAATATACTGACCACCTGAAGAAGAATCTGCACTTGTTTATGTCATTCTTTTAAAGCCTGGAAGCAGTTGTCAATTATTCAGCGTAATGATAGAGCACCAGTGAAAGCCATGTTGTGGGAGGTGCCAACACATTGGAACATGACCTATTACATGTTGCAACATCCCATCTCTTTGAGCAGTACAAACAGATCAATGACTATGTCATACTAATTTCTAAGAGGAGGAGATGCAGTTGGGAAAGCTTGGATCATGGATGCGGACAAATGAGGGCAAGTCAAATGCCTGACACAGATGCTACTCCCTTTTGAGGTTTTCACACTGAAAGTTAGCAGGGAGGACAGTATGATGGTCCAAGCTATCCCATTGTTGCATATGCTGCAGGACCAGGTAAAGAAGGTGTCTGAAAAGTTTGCCCTCACAGGTGTTTATGAAAACACAGAAGGTCATGCCTTGGTTGAGAGTTCAATCCTTTGCTTGCCTTGTAATACAAGGCTGCAACTTGACACCATCACATCCAAAGAGTACTTTGGTCCTAAACTACCTGATCCATAGTACAAAATATTTCTCCTCACTTTCATTATTTTTTCTGAAGGGGATGTTTCAAAATATAAGAGGTGGATTGTAGATCAAGCCAGAGACCTAGAAGAAAAATGGCTGGAACTTAAAGTCCCAATCTGCAGTTCTTGGGTGCCGCCTTAAATGTCCACAGATGGCAGTCTTGTCTCAAAGCAGCCAACAACACCATCAACCAGAAAGATCAGCAACAGAAGGACCAGCCCCAACCTCTCCACTGAATTGGTTTCAATCGGCAGGGCGTAAGACCAGTGCAGAGGTGATGGCAAAAGAGGTTGAGCAAGTGGCAGCACAAATTACCATCCACAGGGTTTTCCCGGAGTTTTTGCATAATCCAAAAGATGTCTTTGTTGATCAAAATCCATTGATATATTGGTATGAGAAGATGCGCCAAGGGCCAGAGCTCAGCAGGCTGGCAATAAAGTATCTGGCTTGGGAAGTAGCCAGTGTGTCTGATAAGCGTGTGTTCATTGAAGCTGGTGTGGTTGTTACAGTGAGGAGGGCCAGTCTCTCACATCAGCATGTGGAAAGATTGACTTAGATAAAAATTAACCAACATTTCAAACCACACAATTACACTGTTCCTGAAGCAGCACAGGGGGAAGAGACGGATTGGTCAGAATCAAGTGTGTTAGCTGACCAACTTCTGGGTGAACCACCTGAGTTTCAGGATGAACTCTACATCCCGGACAAAGTGTACCAGTGCCCCCATAAAACCTTTTAAAATTCTTTCTCTTTTAACTTCTATCTTTGCAACAGCAAAAAAAGTAGCTAGTGGACCATTATTATTTTTGTGTCAGATTTATGCTGCCCCAGCATTTTTTAGTCCCATATATTGCCGTATTGCAGTTGGACCAGTGTGCATTGAAAAAGCCTCCACAATTACTTCATGACATCGGAGGCAATGCCTGTCTCCCTCGCATGCCTATAGCCTATCCCTTTCACATCACTTGGCACTAGCAGGTCTGCCCCAGAAGATCGTTGATTTACAAGAGTGTCAATACCACATTCTAATGTGTTGCCTGCGTCATAGATGAATACCTAATAACTAAATTACAAATGCTTGGATTAGAAGAGGTAACTGCAACTACTGCAATGGTGAGTGACGGATTGTGTGAGTGAGGATGATTGGGGACTCATGTGGTGGCAGATAGCGAGGGAGGATGTTGAACTATAATGTGGGAACTTTCTTGAGATTATTAATTTGCAATGTTAGGGGCCATAGTGATGGGCGATTATATTTCCTCTGGAGGTGATTAGTCTTTACAAACTTACTTACTGAAAATTAATTAGCCTCTATGGTTCACTACTATGATCCTTCTGCTTTTTTCATCATCTAAGATGGGTGCCCCAGTCAATTGTTTGATTTACTACACTGGCTAATTCCAATCTGTTACTTGCATCAAAGTGGGGATAGGTTACCTATCACTACGTTTAGATTGAAACAAGTAACCATTGCACCAGTGAGTGATCTGATTATCGAGTGATTGTGAGTGACAATTGATGATTCATGTGGTGGCAGACAGTGAGGGAGGGTGTTGAACTGCAATGTGGCAACTTGCTTGAGATGATTGATTTACAATGTTTGGATCCTGAGTGATTAGCGATATGTTTTTTCCTGATGTTGATTGGCCCTTTCACACTTAGCCAGATTTGCTTGCACGGTACTCTCCTTTTTTGTGGTTCTTCAGAGACCAGAACAGTCACTTAAGTTAACAAACAAAAACCTATGTAAAATATTCCAATTCTGTTTCTTTACTTGTTCTTCAACAGCAGTGCACTACACGTCTATCTTGCTTGGGTCATGACTGGTCTGGGACTGAGCAACTCAGACTCAGGATGAGGATGGAAGAACTCTGGGCAGGAGCTGCGGGACTACCTCATCAACTGCTAGAAGCAAGAAAGTATCGACTTCAAAGGTAAGCCAACAGTCTGAGGCCTAATACTCAGTTATATAAACCTTTCCCCAAATCCCCTTTCCAATCCATTCATCAAACCCTTAAACATCTTCCTCCGGACTGTGTTATTTATTGAGGTGTGGCTTAATTTACACAATCAGTGGATCACACACTTGGTGGAGCAGATGTGATGAAAGCAACACCGACTCACTGCAGGTTCTTCTAAGCAATAGACCACACAGGCCCTATTTACCCATCTGCGCATAATAAATGAGTTATATTTTAAATATAGAACAAGAACATCAGTTGTCAGCATCTTCATTCGGTCTTGTGTTGCATAACCATAAACAGGTAACCCAACCTTGTCCACTGCAGACTTTGAGCCCATTTTTTATGACTCAAGGATTTTGTAAGTTACTACATGCTCCCTATCAGGAATTCTTTTTGTGTCATCATGTAGTAGTTTGATGTTAATTCTTTGTGAAGCTTTAATATTACCCACTAACTCAGTGTTTTTATTTCCATTTACTTACCCACGATGGATAATCCTTCTGATTTTTCCGACAGTTGGAGCTCACTTGGGTGGAAGTGGGACTTTGCTTGTGAACTTGTGGTGCCTTCTCTGTTATTGCTTCATCTATATTCAGGTAAGACAACCATGGAGTGAAGTAAACAAGTTAAGTTAGTAAGTAAGTAAATAACTGCTACTACAAGAAATTGTTTATCTAGGTTTCTGCAGACAATATAGGTCATGGCAGCATCACCTCTAATGGTCAAGATAGTTAGAGACATAACTCTATAACTATGCTGTACACTCTCTCTTACAAGCACATGAACAGGCTGTGCAAAAACTGTAGGCAGTAGTGCAAAGTAAAAGTAAAAAAAGCTATAATGGAGCAATGCTTATTGCTAACCATTTTGTCAGGTATTTTGATACTGTCTGCAGCTAGGGCAGCTGTAGTTGACATTAATCTATTTTAATTCCAACAACTCTGCTCCTCTCCAAATGCATATCTCTTTCTAACCTAACTCCAAAGAGGCAATTGTATAATAAATAAGATACTTTGTCACACACCTCACGTATACAATGTGGATATTATCCTGTCTGCTGTAAGTAAATCTTGGGGAAAATGATGGAGAGCACTACAGGGAAAGGAACAGACTATATAGTTTTTATTTGTACATTCAGCACAGTCAATCAATACTTTAACAATCAATACTTTATTGTTTAAGTTAATACAAACCATTACAATATTCCAAAAGACAGTTATTATCACATATAATCAAGGTTCAGTGTCATTTTAAAACAAGCAAATGAAGAGTGTTTTATTGTGTCAGCTACTGTGATCACACACAATCCTCTGTGTAAAGTGCGTTAGTATCATTAACATCCATACAATAAGATTACTTTTGTGACATTTTGCTCAACTACAGAGTACCAGTGTAAAAACAAATTAACCAGACTATAATTCATGGTATTCATGTACATTATAGCTGTGCGCCAATCAGGGGAGATTCTGCAGACAGTGATAATCACAGGCTTGACTACACAGTAAAGTGTAAAAACAAATTAACCAGACAATTAGTCATGGTATTCATATACATTATAACTGAGTGACCATCAGGCAAGATTGTGTAGACAATATTCATCATAGGGAAGCTATGCTTTTTCTCAGACTGTATTGCTTTTTTGAGAGGCATCAGAAATGTCATCATTTTGCAGTTCAGTTGAGGGTCTGTTGGATTAAGACCCTTAATCATAGCTGATCTACAAGAATAAATGCCCAACTTTTTTCAATTATAAAAAGGGACATAAACAAATTAAATTCATAAAATCTTGCACTGCTGCGCCACATAAGTTACCTGTTCTGGGTCCACTATATTTCCAAGTTGGTTGGTCAGTTAAACTGAGATACCATTAATTTTAAATGAAAAGAGTATGTTGTATCAAAGTAGTCAGCGATCTTGTTGTCATGTAAGATTGAAGAACCATCCAGGTATGGTACTGACTGGCTAGTTAACATTTGTCTTCTAGCAGTGAGTGCCTTGTGGCCGTTTTGTTTATCAGTTGGCAAAAGACTGGGAAAGAAGAGTTCTGAGTCCAAAATTCTGTTGTATTTGTTTTAGCTTCATAGCAGCATTCAGATATTTGCTTTAGCTGAAATGGGGACTTTCTTCCTGGGCCCGCCACAAGGCATTATGTAGTAAGTTTGATCGACTTGACCATATTTTATACCACATTTTAATTGTGGAAATCTTCTCCCCATGTCTTGTTGCATGAGTCAAAATTCCAGTCCGACTTGTGCTGTGGATTCAGTCTGAGGTAGGCCAAATTCTCTTTTACATGTTCTTGTTTGGAGTTTGTCTAACAATTTAGCATCTTTGCCGTTTAAGACAAGGCTTGCATACACCACTGTTGGCAATAGTTTAGAAGCCATAACTGCCATTATAGGCTTAAAAGATGCAGAGTGCAGAGTGCATAAGTTAGATTGTTTCCTTTTTTTCAAGGTATTGTTTGTGACATTGACAGTTCAGTCTATATACAGCCCTAAATATTTGTAACTGCTTACTTCCCTTAAATTTGTTTCTCCAAGTTTAATTAGGTGTTGATGCCGTGTCAATATTGGATGGACATTGTTTTCATTTTTGTGATGTTACTTTCTAGTGCATTAGCTTTGACATAGGTTGCTAATTCGTTAGCCACTCTTTGGTGGACTATTCTTTTTAAGCTGAGCAAGACTATATCATCTGCAGAAGAACGATGTGTTATGCATAATGGAACCAGGCATGGGAGGGAGTTAACCTGGTCTTATCTCAGAGAAAGAACTGCCATAAACAGATTGAATAGGTGAGGGGCTAATACACAACCTTGCTTTAATCCTACCTCTGTCTGAATTTCCCTAGACAGTCTTGCTCCATTGGCTATTTTAACTCAGATCCACATGCCCATATACAGCTGTATTATTGGTCATAGTATTCTTTCAAGAAGGCCACATGTCTTTAGTTTACTCCACAACAACCCCTGATCTACCCAGTCGAAGGCTGCTTTAAAATCTGTAAAGCATAGCTGTAATTTCCTCCACTAGCGCTTGCACTGAGCCAATATTAAAGCAAGAGAGAAGATGTTTATGTTTTTTCCAAAACCTTTGTGAAATGGTGTCTGATTGAGTTGGATCAACTTGTTGTTATTGGACCATTCCAATAGTTCCTCCTGGAGTAAGGATACATAATATTTGACTTCGGCATGGAGGAGGGCTATTAGCCTGTAGTTTGCTTGGTCCGACCTATCACCACTGTTAGAAATGGGATTTCTGGTTGGCTAGGGCTTGCGCCAAAGCCAGACAGAAACCACCACTCTAGTCAGGGTTGGGGAGTTACACGCCAAAGATAACCCCTGCTCACCCCCTTGGTAGCTTGGCACGAGCAGTCAGGCTTATCCCTGAGGCGATGTGTAAAGCGTTTGCGCGCGCACCCAGCAACAACACCCAAGGCCCACCACAAAGGAAACTCCACACAAGGTATTCTATAAAAATAGCCTTTGTATTATACACAACACATTAGATAAAAACACACACTCTACAATGTGCCAACAGGCACGGGCAGAATTTACAAGGGATTATATATACAGGGGACAGGGCCACCTGGACCACTGTCAGGAATTAGCACTTTTTAGAACATAGGAATAATACTGTAGTACAACATAACATATGTAGCACACAACCAGTAACTACTGGTATCAGGTAAGTACCACCTACGCAACCCTAACCACCTTAGGAAAATATTGTGCAGGGAATCAAGACCTCACTAGCACCAACTGTACTAGGAGAAAACAAACAACCACCTAAGTATCACAATACCTGTAGGGGTAAACGCACATTACACATGATGCTTAAAACATTCAGAGGTGTAGGGAAGGAAAACACATGATGCATAAAATACATTCAGCGGTGTAAAGCAAGGCACATGACGCATAAACATACATTCAGAGGTGCAGGTAGGAACAACAGCGCAAAAACTCACATAAGCCACCACCTGTGGCAGTCCCTAGGCCAACTGGCCTTGTCGGGGCTAGGACACCCTGTGTCCAGCAGAGTCAGGGCGCGCCTGCGCAGGCTGCACAAACCAGGTGCACAAAGCACAACCTACACGTAGCAGTTGCCCACTAAGTGCTGGGCAACTGGTGAAATGCTGGGGCACCACTGTGCCTTCCTAAACAAATATGGCAGGGGTTGGAGCCTCGTGGCTCTAAATGCACAAAATGCCCCCTAGAGCCTTCGGGGCTCTGCGCAACTCTGTGGGGCAAGGTGGGAGTGGCCCGCTGCCATCTGGGGCCACTCAGTCACAAAAGAAATGCCCCCGTATGGATGGAGCCTCCCGGGGCTCGCAAAAACACTTGTGGCCCCCTGAGCCTCGCAGGCTCTGATCAATAAATGCCCCCGTCGTTGGAGCCCTTCTCTTGGACTCTAAAGAATAATGCCCCCGACGTTGGAGCCTCGGGGGCTCTGGAGCACCGCCCCCGTCTTTGGAGTCCCCCTGGACTCGGGTGCCAAGGAGGGGGTGACGGAGCCTCGTGGGCTCTGTAGAAATATGGGCCCCGCTCACGTGAGAGAAGATGCCGCCTGAGCCTCCCTAGGCTCGAGAAGCACTGCTCCCTCCCCCGGGCCAGAGCTCCACTTACCGGGTCTCGCCGACGGAGGCTCTCTTGGGTGGGCAGTCCTTGGAAGTCGAGGGAGCGCGGGGTAGGCTCCCGCCCGCTCCCGCTGGTACCTCCTTTGTGCGGCGTTCCTCGTCCCGGCGTGGGGCTTCCCTCCGACACACGGGAGCCCTGCGCCGCGTTGCGATGCTGGCGCCACTTCCTGCCCGGCTGCAGGCTCCGCCCCCGTCACGGGCAGGAGTGCCTGACTTCCGGATCGGCCGAACAGGGCCGCAGCGGTGATTTTTGAATCGCGGTGATGCGGGGTGGGCACCCGCTAGGGGGATGAGCCAAACAAGAGCGTCAAAGTCCCTGGCGGGGTGGGCACCCGCTAGGGATATTAATTTCCAATAACGCGGGGTGGGCACCTGCTAGCCAAATAATTGATTATGCGGGGTGGGCACCCGCCGATGTCCACAGCAATGTCCCTGGCAGGGTGGGCACCTGACAGGAGACCCTAGAATCAGCAGAAACGGGGCAAACGCCGGGTGGGCACCGGCTAGCAGAAATAAAGCGCTCCTAGCGCTAGGGATCAAAAGTGAAAGCGCTCTCAGCGCTAAAGCATAAAAAGCACCACAAAGTCCAGCAAGTTCTTCGGAAGGTGGGCAGGGGGCAAGGCTGGGCCAGGGGCCAGCTCACTGGGCCCTCCAGGCAGGGAGGCAGTCCAAAGTGGCGGTTCCTCCTGGCCTCCAGCAGCAGCAGCCCCCCCTCAGGATCCTGGAAGAGAACAACTTGTGAGGGGACACAGCCCCTTTTTATACAGTAAAAGTCTTTGTTCTTGGTTCAGGGTGATGTGCTCAGCCCCTCACTCTATTCACTGGCAGGGCTAGGGTCGTCAGTCGCACCACAGGGGGCGGAGCCAGCATTGTGTGTGGAAAACCCTGCCCTATTCAGGACCCAGGTGTACTCCTCCCACCCATCTAGCTGCTGATCTCCCCATTCACCACTGGATGACTCATCCTGACTCTGGGGAATCCCTAGCCCGTCACATGACATGACCAGCCAATCACGCGACAGACACACTGCACACAGAAGTGCCCACTTCTAGAAGTGGCACTTCCACACTAGGTACATGCACGCCGCACACATCATCGCGCAGCATTCACTCCCACGAATCCGCACATACCAAACTCGGGCCTGCACACCCCACGCATCAGGAACTACTAGGGACACATACATTCCCCATGCATTCCTATGGGAGGGCAGGCCTATCTCACCACATGCACTCAGAGCACGCACGCACTTTACCCTGGGACACAGGGAAAGTGCGCAGAAACCAAAAAATCACCACACCAAGTCACCAGTAAAAAGCAAAAAAGTTCAGGGGTGAACCGTCCAGAAGGGCCAAGTCCAACAACCACCCTTAAATATTGTTTTTTTTACTGATCCCTTCCAACTCCTGGGAAGTGTGTCTGTTGTCCCACTTCTTTATATAGCTCCAACAGTGGAGTAGCACAGTTATCTTAAAGATGGCCTGCTGGATGCCATTTGGCCGAGAGGCCCCGTTCTTTCATCCTGATCTTATTATTTCAGATACCGTTTCCCATGTGTAGTATTGGCAATCCTGGTCAAATGAGCTGTCCAAGACTCTGTGAATATTACTTATGTCTAGAAATCTGATTGCGGTTTCTACTAAGGTCTTGGGCTCCAAAGCTTTGTAACTATTGCCCAGCTCTGAATTAACAATTGAAATGCCTCTGGTGAATGTTTTACTTAGCTGGGTTGCCCAACATGACTCTGTTACCCTAGAGTTGTTTATATTTAGCAGTGATCTTGTTATCTCATTTATTATTTCCCAAAAGGCTCTGCTATTACTTTCTTTTGCACAGAAGAGGAGCTGTTTCCAGAATGTATCCTGTTGCATCTTCTTCTCCTTCCAGATTTGCTTTTTATATAGCTTCCTGAGATTTTTTGTTTTATCCCATCTACATTTTGAGGCTTTAAGAGTCCTATTCTTTCTGATCGCCTTTCTTAGTTCTTTTCTTAGTGTATAAGCAGTTTGTGAGAGAGGTGTAGTTTGCTTATTCATTAGCTTCCCTGTGTAATTAAATGTAGGTGCCAGCATTAACACTTTCTTTGTAAAGTTCATCCAACTCTCTACACGGCTGTTTATTTGAGTTGTAACTGTTTCTATTGTCTCTTTGGCTAGCATTGTTAGTTCTGGTAAGGTATCTCCCGACCATCGTATATGTATCAAATTGGTTGTTGTTAGCATCCTCAAGTCTGCTGGGGCAGGCCGGTGTTTTGGAGGGCTTATGTTTATTTCCAGATGTTGATATGAATGAGCACTTCGGGTGGTGTCTTTGATGAGGTACCTTTCCACAAGGTCCAATAAAGGTAAAATGAGAACTTGTGTAGTCTATTATCGACTGTGCATTTGCACTATGATAAGTCCATTATTGTTTCCTGTCATCTTTGGTACTGCCATTTTTAACTCCCGGGCCTAAATGAAGTCCAGAACTATCCTTTGCCCATTCAAATCCTGTGTCTTTACTGATGAAGGTATTTGTGGGGGTACTGCTCAGAACAGCTTTTGTGCTAAATTCTCCTCTGTATCTTGAGTGTAGATTAAGGTAGAATTAAAATCACCTGTTACAATTATTTCCCATGCTGGGTTCTCACATTTTATTTCCATTATTGTGGAGAGTAGCGTATCGCATTGTGCCGCTTTTTTCCTCGCATTCGGGTGTATGTATACATTTATCAGTATTATTGTTACTGTTGGGTAACTATACCACTGATCCAGTTTGATTACTTATAGTTCTGATGTCATGCTGGAATCTGTTCTGACCTGGTATTCAGTGCCGTAGATACATATACTGCTAGGCCGCCTTTCGGTCTCCCGTACCAATGCATTTTTGTAGCATTTACATTATGGAGTGTATAGCCGCCCACTTCCTTTGGGTCAATTAGCCATGTCTCCTGGGGCACAATGTTCTCATAGTTTGTGTGGGGGGGGCATTGTCCTGTATTTCTTTGTTTGCCCTGCCAATGTACCAGTATAAGAATTTTAATGAGGTGTTAGAAGTACTACTTCTTTGTTTTGGAAGTCAATCTCTTCTAGGCACATTTATTGTTGTAGCTGTCCTTTTACATTCATTTATACCCTGGTCCTGCATTGATTTAGTCTTTGTTTCTTTGGTCTCACCCATCAGCACAGTGTATCCCATACCCCAAGCTTGACATCAAATCATGTACTTACTCCCAAATTACGCAATGGTCTTGCCCAGCACCACATATTATTTTCAATAAATAAATTTGCTGGGCAGTAAGCAGGGAAAGAAAACTTGACTTATTGTACTGCAGGGTAGGGTAGAGGGATTAGGCAGGTAGGGTAGAGCTTTTGATAGAGTAGAGGGGTCAGTACACTGATCATCGATTTGTCATCTTATGGTTATACAATCACTGTACTAGTTGGCACAATTCGAAAGGGAAAAACAGGTGTAAAATAAATCTGTTATGGAAAACCAAGAAATATATTCTGGAATCACTTTACTTCACATGGTTGTAAAATCAAATGTGGCACAAGCCAATTTTTTGTTAGGCTGGGATGGCAGAGCTTAGGGGAAAAAAAGGTGTTAAGTACAAAGAAGTGAATGAGTGGGAGAAACGAAACACACGTGTGTTCGGTTTTCATTGCATTGAAAACGTTATAATTGCTGCATCAACTAAAGCAGATGCACACTGCACAGCCAACACTGCAGCCAACAATTGAACGATACTGCACAGTTATGGGTGGCAAAGTTCCAAGGGGGAGGGTGATGAATGATGGGTGGGATACTTCTGGTTCCCTTATCGAATACAGTGAGTCAAGGGAGTAGAACAAAAAATAAAAAATACCCCCGACTTTGAACCATAGCTTTGATAACCATACATAAACAAAGTAAGTGCACTAAGGGAGCAACATGCCCCTCTCCATGAGAGAAGCTGCCTTGCTTATTCATCCAAACAATCCAAATATTCATTCATCCTTTCATTCTAATTCACCCATAGCCATCATGATTAAGCTTTACTTTCTCTCATCCAGTCTTTCACCAAAATTTCCAATCCACAATCCATCCATTCAATATCTACCCTTTCTTCCAACCATCCTTAAACCCATCCATCAATTTACCCACCCACGCACCCTTTTACCCACCATCCCTTTCACTCATATACCGTTTCCTGTCTTTTAACCTTCTGTACTTTCACATTTACCTTAAGCCATTGACACTCATTATGTGAGCTTTTTGTGAGTTGCAAATAGAAGAGATCATAATAACTCAATCATTGCTGCAGCTGGTAAAGCTGGGGGTTCACTGTCACAAGCTGATGACACCCTGGTACTAGCTAGTGAGTATAAGAGTAATTGTCAACAAGCAAGTAATTATGTGACTTACCAGTTCCCATGCCTGCCACCACTTTGCCCAATTCAACTGTGTCTCATCTTGCAGCAGCAATGGAGTCAGTGTAACTGGTGGTCTGTGTGGCTAGAATAAAATATTATTCCTATTTTATATGCCAGATTTGCCACCCCTTAATTTATTCAATCAAGAAATGCAACCACAATACATCACTGCAGTTCAGTTAGCATTGCAGTATCTTCTAACAAAAATATGCCTTTGAGCATTTCATTGGTTCACAACGTTAGACAAGCCAGGGATGGAATAATGGCCAACGAAAGACATATGGTGTTGGTTGGCAAATGTAATAGGAGTGAGACTGCATACTTTTTTCCAGTCATTCTGCACTGTCATGGAAACTGCTGGTATGCTGTATAAATTAATGACACAGCACAAAACAATTTTGGTATTTTACCGTGAAGATTGCTGGCCCAAGTTAGCTGGTATTATCAAAAAATATTCACGATGTATATTTGTTGAGAACGCCTATTTTTTCCTGGTCATTTTCTAACAACTGAGTTCACGAGAGAGTGGCCATGGTCATGGACCCCCTCCCAATGTTGTGTGCTGTGTCATTCATTTATACAGCATACCAGCAGTTTTCAATGACAGTGTAGCATGGCAGGAAAAAAAAGTATGAGGCCCCACTCCCGTTGCAGTGGCTCCAATGCTGCTGCAGGAGGAGAGTCAGTTAAAGGGGGAGAAGTGTAGTGTTGTTTGTGTGTGATTTCCAAAGTGAGGACGCACATGAGAACCGCATAGTGCTATCCACGTTTGATTCACAACATGAGGATGCACTCCATGTTTCACATGGCAATGCGAACGGGTGCCTGGGAAACTCAGACGCATAACTCCACCTAGTAGGGCTGAATTCCACCAAGGAAAGGGGGCCCACCTAATAAATAAAAATACGGAAGCTGGCCCATCAAGTCGCCGGAGGCCCCACCCCTTTTCATCACCACTCTGCAAATGCACCTCCTGGCACTCTACTAGTTGGGGATAAAGTATACTTAACTCCTTAGGGTCCTTGGGGACCATCGACCCCTCCTGCTACCTCCAGTAAGTTCCACCCAGTGGGACTGCTGAGATGTCGCAGAAGGCCCGCCCCCTTTCTCCACCACTCTGCAAATGCACCTCCTGGTGCACTACCGGTTGAGAGATGAAGTTCCCTAGGTTGCTGAGGGTCCTTAGGGGCTGGGAAACCCTTCTGCTACCTCCCGTATGTCCTACACAGTGGGATTCCTGAGAGGTCTTTAGAGGCCACGCCCCTTTTCTCCACCACTCTGCAAGCATGCCTCATGGTGCTCCACTAGTTGGAGGATGAAGTCCCCTTTGGTTCTAAGGGTCCTTGTGGGTAAACAACCCCGCCTGTTACCTCCAGTAAGTCCCAAGCAGCGGGATTGATGAGAGGTCTTCAGAGCCCATGTTCCCTTTCTTCACCACTCTATAAACACACCTCCTGGTGCACTACTGGATTTGGGATGAAGTCACCTTGGGTGCTGAGGGTCCTTGGTGGCAAACAACTCTTCTGTTACCTCCAATAAGTCCCACACAGTGCAATTGCTGAGAAGTCTTCAGAGGCCACGCCCTCTTTCTCTACCACTCTGCAAACATGTCTCCTTGTAAACTACAGGTTGGGGTGATGAAGTCCCCTTGGATGCTGGGGGTCCTTGGGGGCCAATAACCCCTTCTTTCACCTCCATTAAGTCCCAGACAGCACGATTGCTGAGAGGTGGTTGGACGCCCCTCCCCCTATCTCCACCACTCTGTAAAAGCACCTCTTGGTACACTAGTGGTTGGGGGATGAAGTCCTCTTTGATGCTGATGGACCTTGGGGGCCAAGAAGTCCTCCTGTTACCGCCAGTGAGTTCCACACAGCGGTATTCATGAGAGCTGATCAAAGAGCCCGCCTCCTTTCTCTGTCACTCTATAAATGCTACTAGTTGTTAAAAAAACATAGAAATTCACATTACAAAACTCAAAGGTTAAAGGGATGTCATAGTTAGGAAAAATATTTTTTTTTAAACCTTAGAAATTCACTTAAAAACAAAGGCTATAGGGATATTATAGTTAGGAAATAGAATTAAACCTTAGAAATTCACTGAAAAAAACAAAGGTTACAGGGACTTTATAGTTAGGCTCAGATTTTACATGCACAAAACCATAGATAATCTGCATTTATAGTTGCCTTAACTAACTATATTCATGCCCCCACAATGCACTGATCATCTCTTCACACATTACATCACTCATGACATTGTCAGTGACATTGCTGATAAAGTCACTGATTGCATCTCAAATGACATCAATGATGACATAATCCATAGAACCACTCACACACCCATACAACCTCTCAAACACCCACACACACCCACACAACCACTCACATACTCATTCGCCTACCCCTAAACCACTCACACAGCCATTCACTCACCATCATAACCACTAATTCACCCATGCAGCCACACACACAGCCACTCACACACCCATACAGCTACTCACAAACTGACACATTGACCCATATAGCCATTCACACAGCCACTTATGCATTAATACAGCCACTCACACATCCAATTATATACCAATACAGCCACCACACACCCACTTGCTTACCCATACTGCCACTGACACATCCACTTACTCACCTATATAACTACTCACACACACACTCACACATCCACACAACCATTTGCATACCCTCTCACACATCCATACATCCACTTACACACCCATTTACTCACTTATACACCCACTTACACACCCACTCACTTACCTATAAACACACTCAGACAGCTACTACAGCAACTTACAAACCCAGTCACTGACCTATACAGTTACGTGCACACCCATTCAGTCACTTACTCACCCATACAGCAACTCATGCAACCTCTCACTCAGCAATACAGCCACTGACACAACCACTCACTCACTCACCTACACAGATACTCATACACCCACTAAACCATCCATGCAGCTAATCTCTCCACTCTCACTGACCCATACAGACACTCACACCCCCACTCACACACTGATACAGACAGGCACTCAGATGAGATATGTTAGAAATTGTATGACTAATTACTAGTACAGAAACAACAGTCATTTAACTTATGTAGTATCTTAGCATATATCTGTAAGTCTTGGAAAGTTTAATGAAACACTAACACTCACTGGATGATGTCATCAGTGATTTCATCAGTGATATCATTTGAGATGTCATCAGTGATGTTACTGACCATGTCATGAGTGATGCAATATGTGAGGTAATAAGCAGTACATTGCAGGGGGATAAGTTATAGCTCAGTAACTAAAACTGCTGAATTTCTATGACTTTGTAAATGTGAAATCTGTTATCATCAGTGAATTTCAAATTTAAAAAATATTCTGTTCCCTAACTGTAATGTCCTTGTAACCTAATAGATAAAAATAAAAAAGCTAGCCCACCAAGTTGGAGGAGTCCCCACCCCTTTTCATTATCATTCTGCAAACACTCCTCCTGGCACACTACTATTTGGGGATGAAGTATACTTGACTCCTGAGAGTCCTTGGGGACCAACTACTTCTCCTGTTATCACCAGTAAGTCTCACCAAGTGGGATTGCTGAGATGTCACAGAAGGCCCGCCCCTTTTCTCCACCACTCTGCAAAGGCACCTCCTGGCCCTAAAAAGCATTTTTTTTAACGTTTTTGTCCAGAGTCGCACCGGGACTTGCCTATTTATGTGTGGGGGCATTTGGCCCCCCCAGCAGCCCCGGGGACCACCACCTCCCCGGGGTTTTTAATGAAATGCATGGGGGGCACCTGCCCCCCATGCTGCCCTGGTGATTGCTACCTCCCTGGGACACACTTTATTTACAAACGGGGCTCCATTGCAGAACTCCCAGGGGCTATGTATATGTTGGGAGGGGGGCCACGTGGCCCTCTCCAGAAGCCCTTCATGGCCTCGGAGACTGCCACCCCCCAGTGCCAGCTTCAGCAATGTCCTGGGGTGCCCACCCCGGTACATTGCAGTTTGCAATGACAGGGCGGGAGCACGGGCCCGGTGGGTGGCCGTCCCCAGGGCAGACACTGCTCTGCTTCTCGGAAGAGAGAGCAGGATACCTGCTCTCGGTTCCATAAAGCAAAGCAGAAATGCTTTTGGACCAGGGAAGCTGCATGTCAGCAGCTCTGCATGTCAGCAGCTCCCCTTGTCCAAAATCAATGCCGGCTACTGAAGAGACGGGGAGACGGCTGGTACCGCGGGGGCATTGGGGCTACCCCCGTTTTCCCCAACAAAGAGGCCAGGCCCCGGGGGATGGGGTCCCCAGGGCCAGAAGTGGCCCAGTGAAGGGGGGCCATGTGCCCCCCTCACGTATAAATGAAAAAATTGAAAACGAGGACATGCCCCAGGTAATGGGGTTCCCGGGGCCAAAATTGGCCTTGGGAGGGGGGCCCCCTACCCGTTTTAAAATATTTTTTTTAATAATGGGCCAGGCCCTGAGGGATGGGGTCCACACAGCCCCTCTTCTAGCGAGACTTCTAACTTGAATTAAGCATTGCAACTAAAGGCCTGATTACGATGGCGGACGGACTTAAGTCCATCCGCGATCGTCCCGGGGATTGGGACCAGCCGCAAATATGGCGGTGGTCCCACACAGACATTACATTGTGACCACCACTGTGGTGGTCGCATTGTGCATGTTTACCAATGCAGTGGGTGCTGCTGGCTGCAGCACCAGCTGCAATGGTACAAAAGGATGTTGTGTATTTACCTGCAACATGGCAGGCAGTACATGGTGCCCGCCACCGGCTGCAGAGAACTGTGGGGGGGCACCTAAGTGTAACATTCACATGCCTCTGCACAAGGGGGGGGTATAACGGGCCCCCAAAGTACATCCCCGCCACCCTTTCAATGGCGGTTGAACTGGAGATGCAGCATCCACCATTTTGTAGATGTGGGGTGGGTTGGCCCTAAGGACCCCCAGCAGTGAAGGGGACTTTAATCCTCATCCAAGAGTGCACCAGGGAGTTATCTTGCAAAGTGATGGGGAAAGGGGGTGGGCCTGCTATGAGTGATATAATATGTGACGTCATCAGCAGTGCATTGCGGGGCCGCGAGTTATAGTTAACTCAACTAACTATAACGGCCAAATTTCTCTAGTTCTGTACGACTGAAATGTCCAACTAACTGTAACGTCTCTGAAGCCTGTGTTCTTTTCAGTGAATTTCCAAGGTTTTTTAAATGCAAATGTCTAACTATAACGTCCTTCAAACCTATGTTTTTTTCAGTGAATATATTTATATCTATATATATATATATTCACTGAAAAAACCATAGGTTTCACACATGTTATAGTTAGCTGGAAATTTTACTGATAAAAAACCAATGAAATTCCCCCGTTATAGTTAGTGCAGGCAACTATAACTCACGCGACCGCAATCCTCTGCTGATGACATATGTGTCTTTATGAAAAAAAAATAATTGTAATATATGTATAGCTAAAATTTAATGGAAGAAGACATGGGCAAATAAGTGTCTAAATACAGTATTAGCATCAGCAGAGGATTACGGTCGCGTGAGTTATAGTTGCCTGCACTAACTATAACGGGGGAATTTCATTGGTTTTTTATCAGTAAAATTTCCAGCTAACTATAACATGTGTGAAACCTATTGTTTTTTCAGTGAATTTGCAAGGTTTTTTAAATGCTAATTCCTAACTATAACGTGTGTGAAACCCATGGTTTTTTCAGTGAATTTGTACGGTTTTTTAAATGCAAATTTTTTTTTGACATTTTTTGTAAACCTATGTATAAAATAATATATGTACTATACCCTGCATTATGGAAAGGTTTTTTTTTTTTATGCATTTTTTTCCATGCGCGTACGGTAAGCTGACGGTACGCGCTCCGTACGTCATAAGTACGGTGCGCGTACGTAATAGGATACGTGTACCGTAAGCTGACGCTACATGCTCAGCACGTCATAAGTACAGCGCGCCTACGTGATACGTGCGTGACGTACGCGTACACGCGGAAGCAACGTCGCGGTTACGCAGGGGCGTGTAATGCGCATGCGCGAGTGCATCTTACGTACGCGCTCCGTAAGCGCTCCGTAAGCGTCACGTTTAAGCATGCGTACTTGTTTACGAGCGCGTACCGTGAGCTTACGGAGCGCGCACGGTAGGTCATGTGATCCACAAAGAACACTTTTCATTGGTTGAAATTACTTTCAGTTCCAGAAACTTCCCACACCACACCCATTCCCCTCATTACTGCTTGAAAGAACACTTTTCATTGGTTGAAACTACTTTCAGTTCCAGAAACTTTTCACACCACACCCATTCCCCTCATTACTGCTTGTGATTCTCTAGGAGCAGGAGCTGAATTGTCTTTGGGATACAATGGCAGAACAGCAGACCTCTTCTGAGAGTGAGGCTAGCAGCACCACCATCATCCAGAGAAGGAGGAAACAGAAGACTTCTTTTGTATGGAAGTATTTTACTTTTCCAGAGGGGGAGATAAAGGTCAATGCTCCACTGGTCACTTGCACACTTTGTGACCGTGTTTTATCTAGAGGGAATCCAAGGAAGAAATATTCCTTTGGAAATCACTCTATGATGAGACACCTTCAGGATAGACATCCCAGGACCTTTGCTAGACATACTGGAGAAAACTCTTCAGTAAGTCACCAGAGCCCAGCCTCAGAAGCTCAGCCGAGTACATCATCGGCAGCTCAGCTGAGCCCTTCCTCTGAGGTGGGAGCATCACCTTCTTCCTCGATTTGGGAGGGTTGTAATGAGGTGTATAACGTGTTCTGGTCTTATTGTTTTTGGGGAGACCAGTGTTCCCCTTGTTAACAATAAGATAGACCAGCACGTTTGTAGACGCTCATAATATTCCCATTCTTTCTTTCCTCCATCCCTCTAAGAACCCAACGGCTCTTTTAAGAGCCAACGTTACCTCACAATTTTTTTTTTTTTTTAAGCTTTCCTTTTTGGAAATTTTTTTTAACCGTGCGCGCACGGTACGCGTAATTCCGCGAATTTCGCGAAATTTCTCCGTTTACGCCGTGCGCGTACGCTGCGCGCATTCGGCGATTTTTTTAAAAAAAATGTAAATTAATTTTTTGCCCTTGGGGGTCCTTCTGAGACCCCCTGACAAAGGCTAGAGGGTCAGGAACTGTCCAGCCTGCCCCCTTTTCACGTTATCCACCTTTGTTTTACACCCCCTCAGACTGCGAGAGAGAAAATGGCGGCCGCCGCTTCCTGGTTTCGACCGATTCGAATGTTTACTAAGATCTAACAGCCAATCAGAATCGCGCTCGCGCACGGCGGCGTGCGCGTACGGTAAGCGCACCGTAAGCGCACCGTAAGCTGCCACAGATATATATATTGATTTAAATGCTATTTTCTCAGGAACTACTGAACAGATTTACACCAGACCTACGAAAGGCACTTCCTTGACCTGTAGACTACCTCTCTGACAAATTTCAAGGAAATCTGTTCAGCCGTTCTGGCTGTAGCTGTGTCTAAAGGTCCTATGGAAAAATGCATGGGAAAAACGCATTTTGGGACCCCCCTTTTATCTCAGCCCCCGCTTGACGAATCCCCCCGAGACTTTCAGGGTAGGAGCGGAGCGTAGCGCCCCATTAGTTTTGAAAATTTCACGAGGATTCGTCGACCGGCGCCAAAGTTATTCAAAATAGAATGTTGCGGTTTTCCTATGGAAACAGGGTCCTAACTATAACTACCTACTGGCGACCGCCAGTAGGTAATTACCTACTGGCGGTCGCCAGTAGGTAGTTATAGTTAGGACCGTGTTTCCATTGGAAATCCGCAACATTCTATTTTGAATAACTTTGGCGCCGATTGACGAATCCTGGCGAAATTTTCAAAATAGGTGGGGCGCCCCGCTCCGCTCCTACCCTGAAAGTCTCGGGGGGATTCGTCCAGTGGGGGCTGAGAAAAAGGGGGGGTCCCAAAACGTGTTTTCTCCATGCATTTTTCCATAGGACCTTTAGTCCAAGCTACAGCCCGAACGGCTGAACAGAATTACTTGAAATTTGGCAGAGAGGTAGTCCTCAGGTCAGGGATGTGCCTTTTGTATGTCTGGTGTAAATGTGTTCAGGATTTGCTGAGAAAATAGCATATAAATAAATATATATATCTATAGGCGTGCTCCGAGCGCGTACGGTAAGCTTACCGAACGCGCACGCTGCCGTGCGCAAGCTTAATTCTGATTGGTGATTACATGACTGTAAAAATTCGAATCAGTCGAAATCAGGAAGTGTCGGCCTCCATTTTGTGTGTCTCACACTGATAAACAAAGGAGGAGAACGTTGAAAGGGGGCAACGAAGAGAGTTGCAGAACCCCTAGCGTTTGTCAGGGGGTCCAAGAAGGTCATAAAAGTATGAAAAATAAATGTAATTTTTTTTTTAAAAAATCGCGTGGTACGCGTACGGTAAGCTTACCGTACGCGTACAGTAGAAAAAAAAACACAATAAAAAAAATAGAAGTAAAAAACACATTTAAGTGTTAAGATATTAGGGGGCTCTAAAAAGAGCCGTTGTGTTTATGAAGTGTTTTTTGGTACCTATAAGTAAGTACCGATGCAGAGTCTAAAGTTCAAGAGGAAGACTCTGTTGCCTTCATCAGTGAAATGTACACCGTCTCCTCTATAAATGCCTTGCATGTTGTAACGCAAGTTGTTGTGGTATATAGAACCCATACCATAGTCTCTGAGGAAAGCAGAAATAGATTTGTTGACGTGCTTTCTTGCTTTGTCAATCTGCGGACAAAATTGGTTTGACCAGTTCCACTTTTGCCTTGGGCATATGTTAGAATATACAAAGGCAGATTGAGGAAAAAGCGACATCAATTGTACAAAGGTGTCCTTAATAAGCATTTCCAGACCTACACCAGTTAAAGTGCCTAGGTCATTTCCACCACAGTGCACAATAATAAGGTTAGGCTGTGGGAGATGTTGAAAGGTTTTCACCAAAGGCAATAATTGGTGCCACTTTAACCCTCTCTGACCAATCCATTTAATGTCTACATTTGGCAAAGCAAGGTCTCTCACCATACCTCTGTTTTCTGCATACTTTTCACTCCAGAAGACATAGCTGTGACCTACAATCCACACTGTGAACATCTTTCAAGGAGATCTGGATGCACTCAGGAGGTGTCTTTCAGTAGAATGGCAATATGAAATGAAAGACAGTTGTAAAATGGAGGCATACATATTTTTATTAAATAAAAAGAACTCATTGGCTGATTCAAATCTTTTTACAGTAAAAAGTAGGCTGTATGTGTACATTTTTAGAAGCATGTTTTGTATTGGTTCAGAAAATTGTGTTCCCACAGAAGATTAGTTTGGATTTGCTGTTAGGTTGGACAGGTGAAGCACTCTTGCTCTTTGAATTTGAAACATTGTGTGCTGAACTTCTGACCTCTCTCCTCACAGCAGTGTTCCATGAGCTGTTGCTATGGTAGCAGGCAGAAGTCAAGTTGGGGGAAGGGTACATTTGGAAAAGGGTTGAAGTTTTCAACCAATAGAAATGTGTGATTTCATTTGAAAAAAAGTGGGAAGCACTGAGATTTGTAATTAACATGTATATGTGTGAAAAAAGAGAGGGAAACATTGCCATTTACTGGTTCTGGAGAGAGGAGAAAGGTGTAGAGCTCTGATATTCTGACTCTGATAGTCTGCTGTTTGAGTGCCACATTTCTTTCTCAACTAACTAATTTTAAAGGTGAGTTATGAGTTTGAGAGGGGATGTATGTGGTGATTTTTGATATAAATATTAGAATTGTGATTCTTCTTTAAAAGTTATGTTTTACATTTTGTGGTTTGGGAGATATTTAACTGTCTTTAACTAGTTAAATATTATGGAGTGTGTTCTTACCATAAGTTAAGGTGTACTGGTATCAATGAGGAATACTGTTGTGTGCCTAGAATCAACCCATGAGTCTGTGTGCACACAGGAATTGTTGTTATAGATTTTAATAGTGATCGTCCGGTTCTGTAAGAATGGCATTTGTAGGAAAGGGGCAGCTTTCTTTTTGTAAAAATGATGGTTTCAATTCATCATAAATCAGTAAGACACAAATGGGAGGCAAATGCTAACACATTTGAAATTGATATCGCAGATTTTGCTTCTAATCATGCAATTGCTGAGCTTGGTCATACATATACAAAACTGCAATTAAACCTTGCCACATATGTACTTTTCCATACATTACTACAATGATTAAGCTGTTATGGATGCATGCATGAATATGTCTCTTGCAACTGAAAATACACAGTCTGCATAAGCAGACTGTTAGCACACACCCAGCAGTTTATCCTGTAGAATCATGCTGAGTATTCACAAGTGAGTGGTGTTTCAGGTAGCAGTGAGTAACGCAAATACATTCAACATCACTAAGGCTGATTTCTTTTGCAGGAGTGTAGTCAGTCACCAAGGTCACACATGTTCATGGTCTCAAAAAGCTGTTTGCACATGTGCTGTTTTCTGTATCTGAAACTGTAATGAAAATGTATGCGACTGTTAGAGTACTTAACACTTGCAGAAAAAAACAGTAGTAAGTGTGCTTTGAAATTGGCAAGCAAATTTCATTTTCTGCCTAAAATCACAGCATGAGTCTGTGAGCACAGAGGAATTGTTGTCAGAAATGTATTTCGTGTCACTCTGGTTCTTTTTGGAAGTATCCATGCATATGTCTCCTGTAACTGAAAATACACAGTCTGCATTAGGACTGGGCGGCAAATTCCGTTCCGCTCGCGGAATTTGCGGAATTTGCGTAATTTCGCGTTCCGCGGAGAACGCGAAATTGCTCAAAAGTCTGCTTTCCGCGATTTCGCGAAATTTTTGCTTGTTCGCGGAGATTTGCGTGACGCAATTACGCAAATTCCTCCCACCCCTAGTCTGCATAAGCAGACTCTTAGCACACACCCAGTATTTTATCCTGTAGAATCATGCTTAGTATTCACAAGTGAGTGGTGTTTCAGGTAGCAGTGAGTAACGCTAATACATTCAACATTACTAAGGCTGATTTCTTTTGCTGGAGTGTAGTCAGTCACCAAGGTCACACATGTTCATGGTCTCAAAAAGCTGTTTGCACATGTGCTCTTTTCTGTTTCTGAAAACTGTAATGAAAATGTATCAGACTGTTAGAGTACTTAACACTTGCAGAAAAAGACAGTAGTAAGTGTGCTTTGAAATTGGCAAGCAAATTTCATTTTCTGCGTAGAATCACAGCATGAGTCTGTGAGCACACAGGAATTGTTGTCAGAGATGTATTTCGTGTCACTCTGGGTCTTTTTGGATGTATCCATGCATATGTCTGTTGTAACTGAAAATACACAGTCTGCATAAGCAGACTCTTAGCACACACCCAGCAGTTTATCCTATAGAATCATGGTTAGTATTCACAAGTGAGTGGTGTTTCAGGTAGCAGTGAGTAACGCTAATACATTATACATCACTAAGGCTGATTTCTTTTGCTGGAGTGTAGTCAGTCACCAAGGTAACACATGTTCTAGGTCTCAAAAAGCTGTTTGCACATGTGCTCTTTTCTGTTTCTGAAAACTGTAATGAAAATGTATCAGACTGTTAGAGTACTTAACACTTGCAGAAAAAGACAGTAGTAAGTGTGCTTTGAAATTGGCAAGCAAATTTCATTTTCTGCGTAGAATCACAGCATGAGTCTGTGAGCACACAGGAATTGTTGTCAGAGATGTATTTCGTGTCACTCTGGGTCTTTTTGGATGTATCCATGCATATGTCTCTTGTAACTGAAAATACACAGTCTGCATAAGCAGACTGTTAGCACACACCCAGCAGTTTATCCTGTAGAATCATGCTGAGTATTCACAAGTGAGTGGTGTTTCAGGTAGCAGTGAGTAACGCTAATACATTCAACATCACTAAAGCTGATTTCTTTTGCTGGAGTGTATTCAGTCACCAAGGTCACACATGTTCATGGTCTCAAAAAGCTGTTTGCACATGTGCTGTTTTCTGTATCTGAAACTGTAATGAAAATGTATGCGACTGTTGAAGTACTTAACACTTGCAGAAAAAAACAGTAGTAAGTGTGCTTTGAAATTGGCAAGCAAATTTCATTTTCTGCCTAAAGTCATAGAAAACAGCAGTAAATGTGCTTTGAAATTGGCAAGCAATTTCATTTTCTGCCTAGAATCACAGCATGAGTCTGTGAGCACACAGGAATTGTTGTCAGAGATGTATTTCGTGTCACTCTGGGTCTTTTTGGATGTATCCATGCATATGTCTCTTGTAACTGAAAATACACAGTCTGCATAAGCAGACTCTTAGCACACACCCAGCAGTTTATCCTGTAGAATCATGGTTAGTATTCACAAGTGAGTGGTGTTTCAGGTAGCAGTGAGTAACGCTAATACATTATACATCACTAAGGCTGATTTCTTTTGCTGGAGTGTAGTCAGTCACCAAGGTCACACATGTTCATGGTCTCAAAAAGCTGTTTGCACATGTGCTGTTTTCTGTATCTGAATACTGTAATGAAAATGTATGCGACTGTTAGAGTACTTAACACTTGCAGAAAAAGACAGTAGTAAGTGTGCTTTGAAATTGGCAAGCAAATTTAATTTTCTGCCTAAAATCATAGAAAGCAGTAGTAAGTGTGCTTTGAAATTGGCAAGCAATTTCATTTTCTGCCTAGAATCACAGCATGAGTCTGTGAGCACACAGGAATTGTTGTCAGAGATGTATTTCGTGTCACTCTGGTTCTTTTTGGATGTATCCATGCATATGTCTCTTGTAACTGAAAACACACAGTCTCCATAAGCAGACTCTTAGCACACACCCAGTAGTTTATCCTGTAGAATCATGCTTAGTATTCACAAGTGAGTGGTGTTTCAGGTAGCAGTGAGTAACGCTAATACATTCAACATCACTAAGGCTGATTTCTTTTGCTGGAGTGTAGTCAGTCACCAAGGTCACACATGTTCATGGTCTCAAAAAGCTGTTTGCACATGTGCTGTTATCTCTATCTGAAAACTGTAATGAAAATGTATCAAACTGTTAGAGTACTTAACACTTGCAGAAAAAAACAGTAGTAAGTGTGCTTTGAAATTGGCGAGCAAATTTAATTTTCTGGCTAAAATCACAGCATGAGTCTGTGAGCACAGAGGAATTGTTCTCAGAGATCTATTTTGTGATACTCTGCTTCATTTAGAATTGCATTCGTATGAAAGGGGAAGCTTGTTTTCTGGAAATGTGATGGTTAGCATTCAGCCCAAAACAGTTTCTCAAATAAGAGGCAAATGCTAACATATTTGAAATCAACATGGTAGATTTTTCTTCCACTCTTGCAATGGGTCATGTAGATGCTACATACAAAAAACTCATATTAACCCTTACCACACATGTAGTCTTACATACATGTTTACAGTGTTTAAGCAGTTATGTAAGGGTCCATTCAAGTCTCTCTTGCACCTGACAGTAGACAGTCTCCAGAACCACACTCTTAGCAGAGAGCTAGCTGTTTTTCCTGTACACTCATGCTTACTAATCAGCACTGTGTGGTGTTTTAGGTAGGAGTGAGGAACGCTAATGCATTGAACATCACCAAGGATCATTATCTTTGCTGGAGTGTAGTCAGTCAGCCAGGTTACACATGTACATGCTCTGAAAAAGCTGATTGGACATGTGCTCTTTTCTGCCTCTCTAAACTATAAAGAAAATGTGTCAGACTGTTAGAGTAATTAACAGTTGCAAAAAAAAAAAAGTAAGTGTGCTTTTCAATTGCAAATGAAATATCGTGTTCTGCCTAGAATCACACCAAGAGTCTGTGTGCACACAGGAATCGTTCTTAGAGATTAAATTCGTGTTGGTTTTGTTGTGTTTTTCACTTGTAGGAAAGGGGTAGATAGTGTTATAAGATTAGAAAAGATCATAACAAATATAGTAATGTATTTAAATTACAAAAAGGTATTTTTTTTTAGTTTCTTTCAGGTATTGCTGCAGACCAGTGAAGGAAATATAAGATGCCTATAAAATCAAGAAAGCGAAAACAACAGAAAAAACATGTATATTTGAAGACAACTGGAGGACCCAAGTTAGTTGAAGATGCTCATGTTGTGAAAAAGAAAAAGTCTTCTGGTAAGCAGACAAAGGAATTCTTTAAAAATATATTCAAAAAAAGGAAAAATTTAAAAAATGTCCCCATTGGAAAAACTGTTTCAAGTAGAAAACAACAGGACAATAGTGAGAATTTACTAAATGCTAATGTAGAAGCACAAGCAATAAAAATTGACTTGAAAAGAAAATCAGCATTTAAAGAGATCCGTAGGAAAATGTTTCAGAGAAGAGTGATGTCCAATTTGCTAAAGGATGTGAAAAAATATAAGAAAAGAGCTAAATTTTACAAGAGAAAAAAAGATATTGAAGCCATTGTAGCTAAGGCTTTAGAATTAAAAAGAAAACTATTCATTTTAATTTTGAACAGGATGCGTACATTAGATAAAATGGTCAATGTAATGAAGTCACAAAGCAAAACGAAAAGGGTAGTGAAAAGAAATAACTTTTGTAAAGTGTTTTTAGGAAAATGGATGCATAGTTCAAGTTCTGAACCATTTTTTAATGAAGAGAGTTATTTTCAAAGTAATAGATTGTTGCATGCAGTTGACACCAGTGGCCGAGCTTATGAAGTGAAAGATGGTTGTATAATGGAAAAGGAGAAAATGGTTCCAAGAAATGAGGAAGAAGTGATGGCGGCTGAGGTTATGGGGAGACGTCCTAAAGCCCCAGTGTACACTTGGAATTGTAGTAGTATTTGTACTGTGCGACAGGAATCTATTGATAAATTACGTGAGTTTCTAAGAGAATATAGTAAAAAAAGTGTTAAACAGAAGATTAAGGTGCTTCAAAGACTAGATCCATGCAGAGTGAGAGAGAATACTGGTTTGCAAGGACATTCTCTGGCTTGTCTTTCTAGGAAAGTTTGTCAAAGTGTTTTTCACCATTTTAGGATGCTGGCAGGACATCATACTGAAATAAGAAAATTTGTGAGAAGATTGTATTCTGCTAAAAGTCCAGCACTAAAATTAAATGAGTTGAATAGGGCTCTGTTCCGTGGAACTGTATCAGATGTTCAGAAGGTTACTGATGAAATTCAGTTTAGTTACTTTGATCCGGAACAAGAAAGTGCAGAAAATGACACAGTTATTGAGGAAAATGTGGAAGAGAATGTAGAACCATCTGTAAGTAAGAAATTTGAAGATCATATGACAAAATTTGCTATCACCTCTAATGAAAGACCAAATATTACTTGTATATGTTGCCGGAGAAGCCATTACAAAAATCAAACAAGGAATGTTGATCTGTATGAAAAAAGTGAAGAAGAAGATAATTATAAGTGGAAGGATATTGCAACATATATATTTCTTGAAAAATATTTTGATTTGGGTGAAGATCAGCGTATTTGCAAATATTGTTATAACAAGTTAGAAGAAAATAAAATGCCTGCTAGAGCTGTACATAATAATTTAGAACTGGTTGATATTCCAGTTGAACTTTCTGATTTAAATACATATGAGTCTATACTCATTCAATGTGTTCATCCGTTCCAGACCATAGTACGTATGGAGCCAAAAACCGGTAAATTACCTCCTTCAGATTTACAGAGAGGTTTAAAAGGAAGAGTGGTCTATTTGCCGTTGGATTTGAAAAAAAATATGGAAACTGTTGATGCAGATACTTTGGAAACTGAACCATTAGTTATTCTGGTTAATGGTGTACCTACGAAGAATAAGAAAATTTGGCAGGAGCTGGTAGATGTACGGAAAGTACAAAGAGCAAATTTATATTTGAAAAGGAATAAGAAATTGTATGAATCAATTTATATAGATGAAGATGAAGAAGATGTACTAGGAGACACAGAAACACCAACTGGGCAAATTGAAAAAGTTGACAAGTCAAAAGAAGAAGAAATTTATGAACAATTCAGCATACATCCTCTTCATTCAAAAGAAGTAATGGCAAACACCATTGATCTGTTTCAAATGAAAAAAGCCAAAGGAACTCCCGTGAGTGTATGGGAGGAGAGCTTGGAAGCTCGTTGTTTTCCCCAGCTGTTTCCTACAGGAGCAGGTGGACGATACGATGAACGCCCAGTATAGATTCCTGCTTCTGAGTATCGGACTATATGCAGAAGATCCAAGATTTCATCAAAGTATTCCATATTTGTTCCATCTGTTATTTGAAAGTGACTTGTCTGCACTATCTTATGCATTAAACCACATTTTAAAAAGTGGAACACATCTACATAATGTGTCTGCTAAGGATTTTATGAACAAAGTGCAGCAGAGAGATGATCATTTGGAATCACAATTGATCAATCTGATGGCTTGTCAGCATGGGACAAATGAATATTGGTACCGACGCCATGGAGAATTGAAATGTATGTTACGGAATTTAGGAACTCCTACATGGTTCCTAACCCTAAGCTGTGCCGAGTACGCTTGGGATGATTTACTGGATTTTCTACGAGAGGCAAATTCAAACATTAAAAACATCGAATACAAGACAGCAGGAGAACTGTGCTCATTGGATCCGGTTAATGTTTGCAGATATTTCAATCATAGATTTGAGGCTATGATGTCCTTCATCTGCAATAAAAAAAATCCACCTCTTGGAGAAGTTGTGGATTTCTTTTGGAGAAAAGAGTACCAAGCAAGAGGTGCTCCTCATATTCATATGCTGTTGTGGATCAAGGATGCTCCAAAATTTGGAACAGATGCTGATGAAGCAGTGTTATCTTTCATTGAAGAATATGCAACATGTGCTATACCTAAAAGCACAGAAGAGAAAAAGTTAAAAGAGCAAGTTTTACGTTTCCAAAGTCATCGGTGTGGAAAATACTGTCGACGGAAGTACAAGACCAAAGATAAATTCTACACAAAATGTCGATTTGGATTTCCTAGACCTGTTCTTTCAAAAGGAAGAGTCAACAGTTTTATGTCAGCTGTGCGACATACTATTACAAGAAAATCTCCCAAAAATACGTACAACCTAAGAAGAAAAGAAGAGTCAAAATATATAAATGACTACAACCCAGTCATTTTATCCATGTGGAATGCTAACATGGATATTCAGTATGTGGCAGACAATTCTATTGCTGTTGCTCGGTATGTCACATCTTACATCACTAAATCTGAGAAAACGGAATTGAAGGAAATGTGGGAAGAGATTTCTCATGAGAAGACTGTCAGTAAGAAGCTGTACAGTTTCAGTTTAAAGATGTTATCACATCGAGAAATTGGATCCTACGAATGTTCAGATAGGTTATCATCTGCAAGTCTGTACTCGAAATCAAGAAGAATAATTTGGGTCAGTTTAGGCCTTGCAGGAATGCGAAATCGGGTACTGAAATCTGTTGGAGAAATTGAATATTTGGCCGAGAACGACCCAGAAAGTACAGATATTTTGAAAACAAACATGTTGGACACATATTACCCAAAAGAAGTCATCATCTTGAGAACATGTGTCTCTATGAAGTGCTGCAGAACTACATTTTTTCACAGAAAGCCACAGAAGACATCATCAATGGAAAATATAAAGACTTTGGTGAGGAAGGATGTTTGGTGAAGCAAACAAAAGGAAGTTTGATTAATCACAGGAAGCTGAGTTGTGACACTACTGACAAAAAGGAATTTTACTACTTGGCACTTTTACAGCTGTTTAAACCATGGCGTTCAGAGGACGAACTACTTGGAGAATTTCAAAGCTATGAGGATTCATTTAATGCATGTAAAGATACCATTGAATGCAGTATTTTCAGGAATTATGTCCAAATGTTAAACGAAGAAATTGAACAGGAAGCTACAATTGCAGCTGAAGTAGCTAGAGACAGTTCTCAAGACAGCCAAAGTTCTGGAACGCTCAGTCAAGATTAGGCCTGGGCGGCAAATTTCGTTCCGCTCGCGGAATTTGCGGAATTTACGTAATTTCGCGTTCCGCGGAGAACGCGAAATTGCCCAAAAGTCTGCTTTCCGCGATTTTGCGAAATTTTTGCTTGTTCGCGTTCTCAAAATGCATGTTCGCGAGATATTTCTCCTCGAGCACGCAAACACAATTGCGAACAGGAAAAAAGCATCGCGAACAAGCAATTCCGCGTGTTCGCGGAATTTCTGCGTGTTCGCGGAGATTTTTTACCGTTTCGCGGAGATTTGCGTAACGCAATTACGCAAATTCCGCCCACCCCTAGTCAAGATCCACTAGGACAGCCAATCTTAGAAAATGAAGCTGCAATAGCCATGACTGAAGTGGAAACGGTTATGAATCAAGCTCAGGAAGATTTAATAGACTTACCAGATTTGGAACAACAGCTGAATGAAGAACAACAACAAATTTATGAAGAAGTCAGAAAAAAAATTGATCACGGATTACTACATGAAAATAAAGAGTGCACATGCACATCATTTGAACCAATTAGGTTGTATGTGAGTGGACAAGCTGGAACTGGGAAAAGTTTCTTAATTAAAGTCATCAGAAGCTACCTACAGCAAAAAACTGATTCAAATTTATCTTGTGTTGTTACTGCTCCAACTGGGTTAGCAGCATATAATATTAAAGGAATTACTCTCCATCGCTTGCTAATCTTACCAGTGGAGCATGAGAACAAAATAGATTATCACAAGCTAACTGGCGAAGCATGTTTCGAAGTTTCAAGAGTGTTGAAGAAGATGCAAGTTCTCATTATTGATGAGGTAAGCATGGTATCAAACTTAATGCTTGCCTTTGTGCATTTAAGAATGCAGCAAATTCTAAAGAGAGACTATGACGTGTTATTTGGTGGAAAACATGTTATAGTTTTTGGGGATCTTCTACAGCTTACTCCAGTTAAAGGACAACCAGTGTTTAATACTGTGACACATGAGGACACGAAGAAGTCATTAGGAAGCATTGGTAATGCGAATATTTGGTCATTCTTTGAGTACAAAGAACTCACTACAAATATGAGGCAAGCAAACGATGAAGAATATGGAAGTATTCTGAAAGATATCAGAATTGGACTACTCACAGAAGTTGGCAGAAAAGCATTACAGAGTCGGTTGCTACATAATTTATTTCCAAGTGAAGAAATAGTTGCAGAGAAAATATACAAGAACATTGCAGAAAAATATACTGTAATCTGCTTAATGCCAACACTACGTGAATGCTCAATATTCAATGAGGAACTTTTGAAATTGGAAAAGGAAGAGATTAAGAAAATGGAAGCAGTGGACAAAATCCAACATGAAAGAATTACTATTACATTAACAGGCGAAATGAAAAATAAATTGGATTCTCTAGAGAAGAACATTTCGAAA
Source organism: Triturus cristatus (assembly GCF_964204655.1). Classification (NCBI taxonomy): domain Eukaryota; kingdom Metazoa; phylum Chordata; class Amphibia; order Caudata; family Salamandridae; genus Triturus; species Triturus cristatus. Next base: position 392,106,400 of record NC_140584.1, read on the forward strand.
ACAGCTGGATTAGAAAAAAATCTATATCTTTGCATGAACTGTCGAGTATTTTTAAGGAGAAATTTGGATGTTGAAAAAGGTTTAGTAAATGGAGCTATGGGTAAAGTTGTGGGTTTTGTTAACTACCAGAAAAAAGAAGGAATTGAGTTTTTAAAAATAAAATTTGATCAGATTGAAGAGGTAAAAGACATTAGTCGTTGTTCAGTTTGTTTTTTGCTTGTGAAAGACTTATATGTATGTAGGAAGCAGTTTCCATTTTCTCTAGCATATGCTGTAACTATTCACAAGTGTCAAGGATTAACTGTTGATAGTGCATTTGTAAACATTGGATCTACTGTGTTCAAAGAAGGTATGGCATATGTTGCTTTGTCACGAGCGAAAACATTATCTGGTTTATTCATGATAGACTTTGATGACTCAAAAGTTAGTGCAGATGCAAATTGTGTAAAGGAGTATAATAGATTAAGAAGAACCTATGCTCCTCATTTAGGTCAGTATCCTGTGTTGGAGAAACGTGTTGTTTCTCGGAAAAGGAGATTTGAGAATATCTGTAATGAGGATGTAGAGAAGAGGAAACAAAAAGAGAGTCATGTGATTTCAAGCAAAGAGAAAAAGGACAATGTTGAAGAGGTTGTTGGTTGCCATTTTGAAAATAGCTCTGGTGTCAACTGCTACGCAAATGTAGTGCTGAATGTTGTATTTTATCTTGAAAGTTTGCAAGAGCAGATAATAGAAAATCATGAAAAAAGATTCTGTTCTGTGCTAAGTCTTCTTTATGAGAAGCTGAGTGTTGATAAAGCTAAAATAGAAAGTGCGACTGAAATTAGATGTATGTTTGGACGAACACAGTTTTCTCAAGATGTCCAGCAAGATGCACAGGAATTCTTGATGTACATCCTTTTGGTACTTGAAGATGAAGGGATAGAAATTGAAAATTTGGTTGGTCTCTGTTATAAATGGGAACATAGTTGTGAAAACTGTTTCTACACATGCAGCTCTAATGTTGATTCAGAAAGGTTTATCTATTTAACATTGCCAGAGACTAAATCAGTGACTTTTAGTAAATTAGTTAAAGATGCCAATCATTGCATGGAATGTTGTGAATGTAAATCTGACATGTTTTCAACCTTACTTTTAAAGAAATATGGACAGTATGTAATTTTAATGATGCAACGTTGTAGAGCTGATGGAACAAAATTGGACACTTTAATAAAGAAATTTACAGGACAGCAATTATCAATTTCTGGAAAAACTTTTGTCACAGTTGCAATAATTTTCCATGATGGGCCTATTGTAACTTCTGGTCATTACACAGTTTTTCTTAAATGTGAAAAAGGCTGGACACTGTGTAATGATTCTCAATTGGTTTTCAAGCAACGTTTGCCTTTTGATTTAGCAAATTCCTATTTAATTTTTCTGAAACCAAAATTTTAGACAGAAATTGCAACATCTGTACAAAACATTATTGCAATTTGATTGGATTACCATTGGAAATGTCATCAAAAAATATTTTAAAAATTACCATTTGGCCTAAAGGAAAGGTAATAATTTGCATTGCGGACTTCTTTGACACAAATTATTTTGGTGATTATGCTTATGCAACAGAATTTTCAGACGATATTTATTGGAATTAGTTATTGTTCTTAGGTGAGATTTTTATTGCAAATGTTACATTTCTATTACGGTATGTTTTAGTGAGAAGAGATTCTGGGCTTTTTTTAAACAATCTTTCAGATTGTTTTTTTTTTTTGCCCGCTGTTAAGTGATGAATGCAATTGCTTTTACGATTTACAGTGAAATGCAATATATTCTGAAAACAGCAAAAAAAGGGCAAAAAAATGTTTGTTGAAATATGAAAATATGTGCACTGTATTCTAAAATGTATTGTTAAATATTAATACTTTTTTCTTTTTTTACAGATTGAGAAAGGAAAAATATGAAAAATAAACTTCTTTATAGAAAGTTAAATAAATCACTTATTTTTAATTAAGTTATTTTGATTTGCAGGTAAGTGTGAAATTTCTGGAATTATCACATATTTACTTTAATGCTCACTTTTTTCACTACTCTTCTCTATGTTTTTCTAATTTCTGTAGTAGTCCCTCAAGGACCTTGTAGGTTGATTAAAAAATGTTTGTTGTTATAAAAAAAAGAAATGCGCGTAAAAAAAAAAAAAATTGATTAAATAAATTTAAAAAAAGTTAAGAGGTAAGGTTGGCTCCTAAAAGAACCGTTGTGTTCATAAAGGGAAAGAGGAAAGAAAGAATGGGAATATTAACAAGGACCACAGATGTGCTGGTCTATCCTATTGTTTATTAGGGAAACACTGGTCTCCGCATGAACAATTAGGCCATGACATCTTGTGCACCTCATTGAAACCCTCCCAAAACGAGGGTTTATATCCAGAGGAGCAGAAGAGGGTGATGCTCCCACCGCAGAGGAAGGGCTCAGCTGAGCTGCCGAAGATGTACTCGGCTGAGCTTCTGCGGGTGTGCTCGGGTGACTTACTGGAGATGTTTCTCCAGTATGTCGAGCATAAGTCCTAGGATGTTTATCCTTAATGTGTCTAACCATAGAGTGATTACCAAAGGAATACTTCTTCCTTGGATTCCCTCTAGATAAGACACGCTCACAAAGTGAGCAGGTGACTAAAGGAGCATTTACCTTTTTCTGCCCCTCTGGATAGGTAAAATATTCCCATACAAAAGAAGTCTTTTGTTTCCTCCTTCTCTCTCTGATGATGCTGCTACCAGGCTCACTCTCGGAAGAGGACTGCTGTTCTGCCATCGTATCTCAAAGACAATTCAGCTCCTTCTCCTAAGGGGTCACAAGCAGTAATGAGGGGAATGGGTGTGGTGTAGGAAGGTTCTAGAACTGAAAGTAGTTTAAACCAATCAAAAATGTTGTTTCTTGATCACATGATCAACCGTACGCGTACGTTACGCTTACGGAGCGCTTACGGAGCGCTTACGGTAAAAGTACGCATGCGCGTACGAAAGACACGCGCACGCGCGCATGCGCCTAAAAGGCACGCTCGAACACTTCCGTGTAACGTGCGCGCGCGTGCGCGTGTAAAGCATGCGCTTACGCGTCGCATAGGAAGTACGGACGCCTACGCAAATTGCGTAACCATACGCAAACAGAGTAGAAATATTACGTACATAAAGCGAACCGTGCCCTTACGGTAAGCTTACCGTACGCGCACGGAAATAAATAAATGGTTTTTTAAAAAAAAGTTTGTTAAAGAGTTTCACTATGTTATACAAATATATCTTACCTTTTTTAAAAAAAGGTGAAACTTTATATATTGCAGAATGCATTCAATTTTAGCCTAGTGTTTAAAGGGAAAAAAAAGTAAAAAAAAAAGATGTAAAAAACCTTGCAAAGTAAAAAAAAAAACGAAATGTTTCACACACGTTAAATTTAAGAATTAGCATTTAAAAAACCATACAAATTCACTGAAAAAACCATGGGTTTCACACACGTTATAGTTAGGAATTAGCATTTAAAAAACCTTGCAAATTCACTGAAAAAACCATAGGTTTAACATACGTTATAGTTAGCTGGACATGTCACTCGTAAAAAACCAATGAAATTCCCCCGTTATAGTTAGTTCAGCTAACTATAACTCGCGCGCCCGCAATCCACTGCTGATGACGTCACATATTACATCACTCATGACAGGGTCAGTGACATCACTCATGACATCACTGATGACATCTCAAATGACATCACTGATGTCATTAGCTGAACTAACTATAACGGGGGAATTTCATTGGTTTTTTACGAGTGATATGTCCAGCTAACTATAACGTATGTTAAACCTATGGTTTTTTCAGTGAATATATATATATATATATATATATATATATATATATATATATATATATATATATATATATATATATGTGCGCAAACAGGATCAGCTCTTCCTGGGGATCTCGCCCGTGTTTGGGTGGCGCGTAAAGCCGGTAGAGCTACCGCCGGCAATAATCCATCCAAAATATATGCAAATAAGCCACGCACTCTCAGTAGCAGTCACGAGTAACGAGTTTAATACACACTGTTACGCGTTTCGGGAGTCGCGCTCCTTTGGTCACACAGTGATACTAGCGAACACAATCCTCTATAAGTGCATACATTTTGGTAGACATAGTCATAGGACTTGGGATCACAGTCATGTGTAAACAGAAGTGACTTTGGCGGCCATCTTATAGTGGGTACATTCTGATATGCAAAGTGAAACAAACATGTTAATTTGTTGTTGTAGTTAGTTTCCCACATAAAAGCACAGTGCATAATCAAACTGAACACATAAAACTCGTCATAGTGACTAATGAGCATCGGAAGACCACAAGGAACACCATTTAAGTTGGCGCCTTTTAACTTTTTATGAAAACGCGTGCTCACACTGTAAATTAATACTATTCACGTCACAAGACGATTGGGTCAAGCATTTTGAATCTCTATATGCCATTGACGAAAACATCTTCAAATTATCAATGCATTTTCTACAATGAAGACGCCTTTACTTTGGGTGATGTTGTTACTGCCCTCAAGTCATTGGTTCCTGGGAGGGCTCCTGGGATGGATGGAGTTCCTGTTGATATTTTCTTCTGTAAAAGCGAGTCATGGGGTAACTATATTTTAATTTTAGCCAACTTGATTGCTAGAGGCGCCCCGGTTCCCACGTCCTGGAAAGGAGCAGAAATTATTCCAGTGTTCAAGAAGGGGGACAAGTCTCTCCCTGTAAACTATCGTCCAATCAGCCTGATTGATACCACACAAAAGATCTTAGGCAGGTTGATCCTGAACAAAGTGTTGGATTGGGCCCTAGACAATGCAATCCTTTCCCATCTACAAGCCGGCTTTAGAGCAAGAATAAGCACCATCGATCAGGTGCTGCATTTTGCTATGCTCTATTGGAAGGTGGTTTACTTGGGGGGAGGCAGCCTATATGCTGCCTTTATTGATCTTAGGGCAGCTTTTGATTTAGTCCCTCGGAAAACCCTATGGGTTGTCCTAGACAACTTGGGGATGCCAGCTGTTCTAGTTTCTCTAATTGCCAGACTCCATGTAGACAATTTTGCGCAGATTAGATGGGGTGGTGTTGGACAAGTGACCAGGCAGTTCCCTATCCAAAAGGGGGTCAGGCAGGGCTGCGTCCTTGCGCCAACCTTATTTTCTCTGTATATCAATGACGTAGCAAAACTATTAATAGACGCGAATGTGGATGCCCCTTCGTTGGCAGGTGCGAAAATCCCTATTTTAATGTTCGCCGACGATTGCCTTATAATTTCTAAAACCCCGAGCGGCCTACAGAGGTCCTTAGGTTTGTTCGAGGAGTTCTGTCTAGCCCGTGGGCTCGAAATTAATGTTTTAAAATCCAAATTCATGTCTTTTAATCAGCCAAAATCTACTAAATGTAAGATATTTATGAATAATTTGTTACTGGACCAGGTCCAAGATTTTACTTATCTGGGCATTTGTATTCAGCATGCTCTGGGTTGGAAAAAGCAGGTAAACCTGGCATCTCTTAAGCACTCCCAACTCTCTGGTGCTTTAAGCAAAGAACATGCTAAATCTTTGACCAAACCTATTGATCCTGCACTTCGGGTGTATGATGCCAAAGTGGTTGGAGCTGCACTTTATGGAGTTGAGCTGTGGGGATTTGAAAATGTACATAAATTATCTTCCTCTGAAAATAATTTCTTTCGAAATCTAACTAGACTACCTCAGAGTACTCCCCTTTGTCCCCTGTTTTATGACCTTGGTATGAGACCGATAGCATTAATTGCCTCATTCCGCCCTATTCTATACTGGTGGCGTTTATGGGTCACCCCCGAACTTAGGCTTTTTGCTCTTGGCCTCATGGACATTATCAAACTGGACATTTGCCGAAAGGTCAAGTGGCTCCGTAGGATCTATGAGTCGCTTCGGGACCTGGGCCTAAAAAAACCTGTGGGAGGATCCTCAAAATGCTTGCTTCCCCACTAAACAAGTCCTGAAGGCTTTGTACTGGGAAATGGTAGCTTCCCGAGTTTTCAGATCTACAGCACCGCTTTCACTATCAGGCATCTTCTTGGACTTTAAGGACACCATTTCCTTGGCACCCTTTTGGGATGATATTACCAATCCTTTGGACAGGAAGCTTTATTTTCAGTTCAGAGTTGGTAGTCTCCCAGTAAGAGAGTTTACATCTAGATGGTCCACAGAAAATGTGCTTAATTGTCCAGGTTGTACTGCATCTATTGAATCTGTTAATCACTTTTTGTTCCAATGCCCTTCCTATATAATTCCTCGACAGACCTGGCTTAAACCAATGTGCCGGACCTTGGGTACTAGAAATACCAAGGTGGCAGTTCGTATTTTACGGTCTGCTGAAACTTCACTTGTTTACATATCTGTTGCAAAGTTTCTTGGCAGGGCATGGGTGATTAGGAGCAAAATGTTGTCTTGATTAATTTTCCTTCCCGTGAATTGCTCAATTATTCTGTAAATATCTCTATTTATTTATTGTTTTAAACTATCCTAAAATATTTTAAAATGTATCGTCTTGTAAATGTATGGTATTTGTATGCTTTTATGACAATCGTCGAATAAAGCTTTCTTGACTTGACTTGATATATATATTCACTGAAAAAACCATAGGTTTCACACATGTTATAGTTAGCTGGACATTTTACTGATAAAAAACCAATGAAATTCCCCCGTTATAGTTACTGTAGGCAACTATAACTCACGCGACCGTAATCCTCTGCTGATGCTAATACTGTATTTAGACACTTATTTGCCCATGTCTTCTACCATTAAATTTTAGCTATACATATATTACAAATATTTTTTTTTCATAAAGACACATATGTCATCAGCAGAGGATTACGGTCGCGTGAGTTATAGTTGCCTACAGTAACTATAACGGGGGAATTTCATTGGTTTTTTATCAGTAAAATTTCCAGCTAACTATAACATGTGTGAAACCTATGGTTTTTTCAGTGAATTTGCAAGGTTTTTTAAATGCTAATTCCTAACTATAACGTGTGTGAAACCTATGGTTTTTTCAGTGAATTTGTACGTTTTTTTAAATGCTAAGTTACTTTACGCCATTTGTGGCGTGCGCGCCCACTTAACGCAGTTCGTTCCGTGCGCGCACGGTGCGCTTCGCGCACCGTGGGTGCACAGTGAGCACGCGGTGCGCTTCACGCACCGCGTGCCCACATTACGCTAGATGGGCCATGAACGCACGATGCGCTTCGCGCACTGTGCGCACATGGAGGTCATATGATGAGCATCGTTGTGACAGGTAAAATATAGGTTTTGTTTATCTCTGATGAGCCATGCACAAAAGGTGCACTTCGGGCACCTTTTGCACACGGGGTGGGGAGAATGTGGATATATTTTTTTTTTTTTATTATTTCTTACCGTACGCGTACGGTAAGCGTAATCGGCGAAATTTTCGAAAAAATTAAAATTGCCTTTTTTCACTTGGGGGATCGTTGGGGACTCCCTCGACATGGCTAGGTGCTTGGGAGCTGTGTAAACAGCCCCTTTACATGATTTGCACTTTGTTTTTCAACCCCCTGTCAGAGTGCGAGAGAGAAAATGGCGGCCGCCGCTTCCTGGTTTCGACCGATTCGAATGTTTACTAAGATCTAAGGGCCAATCAGAATCGCGCTCGCGCACGCCACCGTACGCGTACGGTAAGCGCACCGTAAGCGCACCGTACGCTGGCTCAGATATATATATTGATTTAAAGGCTATTTTCTCAGAATCTACTGAATAGATTTACACCAAACCTATAAAAGGCACTTCATTGACCTGAGGACTACCTCTCTGCCAAATTTCAAGTAATTCTGTTCAGCCGTTCGGGCTGTAGCTGTGTCTAAAGGTCCTATGGAAAAATGCATGGGAAAAACGCGTTTTGGGACCCCCCTTTTATCTCAGCCCCCGCTTGACGAATCCCCCCGAGACTTTCAGGGTAGGAGCGGAGCGTAGCGCCCCACCTATTTTGAAAAATTCTCGAGGATTCGTCAACCGGCGCCAAAGTTATTCAAAATAGAATGTTGCGGATTTCCTATGGAAACGTGGTCCTAACTATAACTACCTACTGGCGACCGCCAGTAGGTAATATTAATATATATACACATATATATATATATATATGAATAATGTATTCAGTTCATTGTACTAGTTCACAGGAATACCAGGTTACTCCTTGTTTTGTATTAGTACGGCACACTTAGGGCCTGATTTCGAAATGGAAATGGACTAGTCCCTCACACATGTGCTGGATCCCATTCACTGTACTGCAAGTGCCATAGGATGTAATGCACTTGTTTTAAAGTGGATGGGATATCTGTGATATTTATGATGGAGTATCCCGTCTGCCAAACTCTTACTCAGGCAACCTTTAGTCTTTTCTCTTCCTCGGAAACATAACATCCGTAACAAATAGTCATATCTTCTGCAAAGAGCATTCCTCAGCTACTTCCTTTTCTATGGTAAAACGTGATTTCATGTAGAGCTGAAGAGCAAGAAATAATCACTTTAGCTCCTTACTTTTTAATCAGCTGTGTCTGTTTATGAGCTCTATTTTTGAGCAACCTTAATAACCTAAGACAGTCCATCCAATGTTGGTATTATTTCGCAAGTAATTTATTCAAGGCTAAGGACAGTACTTACATCAGTCTGCCATAATTTTGCCCTTCTCAGTTATACCAATAAATCAATCTCACTCAAACATTTTGGTGGTCCAAACCTTTTCCAGAGGTTTATTAAAGCATGGCATGGTTTATATCTAGTGGCTCAGAAGAGTAAGCAACCCATGTAAAAGACTGACAGGTCTTTCACTAACTCACCAACTAATTCTCAGGTTTTATTTCTGGTTATACAACAAATCCAGGCTGATGTTTTACTGTCATTTCTTTAGATTGAGAAGGATTATTTTTAAGTCCAGGCTGAGGTTTAAGCATAATTTGAATGAAAAAAGATTTTTTACAATCATGAATGCCTTCCACAGTCAATCTTGAAAGAACATTATGTGAGATCAATTTGATTTGTTGTTCCACCTTCCTCAAACATGCTTTGAGACAATCTAACATGTGGCATACCAGCACTACAAAAGAAATAGTAAATTACAGAACATTTTGTGTGAGCAGTTTGGTTTTACATGGGAACTCATCCCCTCAGAAGTCTTATATGCTTGCTTCCCGGCAACGATCTGTACACGCCTAATCTGGACTGACTTGAAAGTGCTGCATGTTTGATTTGTGGTTTATAACTATACTTTTGACTAAAGACATCTGTGTATACTTCTATCTGTACTGAAGACTTTGCTGATGGACAGAGGCAGGCATTTTACTCTGAAGACAAACATACAGAAGTTCACTCTCATACCCTTAACTAATCGCCCGACGGAGCTGGGAGTTGCGTTTTTACTCTTCTCGCTGTACATCGTGGTGGCACCACTAATTGGTGCCACTAATTAATAACACCAAAATAGCAAAGGTGATTAACAAACTGTATTCCCAAATCCTGATGTCCACTGTCCCTTAAAAAGTCCTCCCTCTCACCTATCCCCAACAGGTCTTTGACCATACTGCCAGTGCTTATCCTGTAAAAGAATGGGGGGCATATGAACAAGGACTTAACGCCGCCTTAGCTGCTAATTTTTGATGGTACGGCGGCGATTTTTTTATCGCCATAAGTACAAGCTGTTGCTAACCTCAGCAGGAGTTTTTGTGCGAGAACTTGCATTTTAAAGATTGCCAGTACTGTTAGCGATAGTTAACGAAAATGAGATGCAAGGTCGGTGTTTCCGTGCAAAAACAGCCGCCATCCTGACTTCGCGATATTTGCAAGGAATTCCTTGTATAGAGGAAGACCAAAAAAACGGCCTCTAACTGCAGTTAGAGGCAGTTTTTTTCAAACCCGAAGATAGCTGGTCTTAAAAATGGTGCAAAGACTTCGGGCCTCATTTCAGCAGGTTTTTGGGCTGGACAGGGCTGCAAGGAATGTTGCTGGGCTGCCCTGCGAAAAAACTACAGGGCAGGAATGTGCACCATCAATAAGATGAGGTGCATTCTTGGGCCTCAGTCATGAAAACTGTTGCAGCGCTGCGACAAGATAGCATTTCAACACTTTTCACTACACCCTTCTTGCGACACCACGTATGCACAGCACTCATTGGACAGTGCTCCATGACGTAAATAATGACAGATACATCTGGAATCCTTATGTATATGTCAGTGCTAAAGTCATGCATTGCTGTAGTTGTGTCACTAGCATGACTCAACTCCAGCAGTGCATTGCGCCAGCCAATCCTTGTGGCACTGCATTGCACTTACGACTGCCATGAGGCAGGCGTAAGGTACTGACACGGAGCTGTCCTACAATTTTTGCAGTGAACTCGGATGGATTTCACTGTGCCACTCCAATGAGGCTTTGTTGCAGGGGAACGCACATCCTGCATACATCATACCTGATGCAGGTATGGTGAATGCCCAGGTCTTCACAAGATCAGGCATATGCCTACATGCGTCACTTTGCAAATACGGCGCAACGTGGTGCAAGAATCACGCTGCACGCTGCAAGTACATCAAGAAACTGACACACTGTCGGGGTGAAATTGTCAGAAGGGGCTCATGATAAGTCCCCCTGTCTTTTTCACATACATTGGTGCACAATGGCTGCCATGTGCCAATGTAGGGACCCTTGTGCCATGGGGCAAGGGGGACTGTGTTGCAGAGTTGATTGATGTTGTGGCTCCATCACTCCTTGAGACGTCTGCAGGGCATCTGGACTAGTGGAGGGTGGGAGTGAACCAGTTGGCCTTCTTGGAGTGTTGTTTGCCTGGTCATTTCTTGAGGGGTGTCAGGGTGTCAGTGCAGTAGGAGATCAATCGGTGGAGGTTGTGCACTGAGGTGCTATCGTCTGTAGGCATTGGCGGAGTGGTGGTGCTAAGGGAGTTGATGCTTCAGTGGCCTTGAAACAGCTGTGAGAGGGTGATGATGGCAGTGGTGTACGGTGGACATGGTGAAGACAGGATGTATGCAATGATAGTCTGTCCAGGAGAGTCAGATGGTGTGGCTGTAGTTGAAGTTCTCACTGGCAGAGGAGACATGCTCAAGCGGGTGTCCTGCTATGTGGGTTGGTGCGGTGACTAGCTGCTTGAGTTTGATGTTGGAGAGCTTCCCCAGAGGGAGTGATGTACTGGTCACTGGGATTGTCTAGTTGGAACTTGAGGTCTCCGAGTAGGATGGGAGAGCCTGGGGTGCAATGAGGTCTACAATGGTATTGGTGAATGGGGGGCCTACAGATGAGGGTGCAACAGAGGATGGGGTTAGTCCAGATCTGGAAGTGGAGGTGTTCCATGGTCACCGTTGGGTCATTCAAGTGCATGGTCAGTCGGAGTGTGCTATTGTGGGAGATGGCAATGCCTCCTCCTGGATGGTTGGGGTGGTCCTTGCAGTTGATTTAGTAGCTGGCAGGGATGGGGAAGGAAATGTCCTGTCTAGAGCAGAGGTTGGTCCAGGTTTCCGGGAAGAAGGCAATGTCTGAAGAGGTTGCATCGAGGAGGTCCCAGATTTCTGTGCCGTGTTTGTGGAGTGACCGCATGGGGAAAATCGAATCCGGAGGAATTGAGGCCGCCTAACCTGTTGGGGATCCTCTTTGCTGCCCTGTTCTGTCCGCACTGCCACCGCTGCTCCTGTGCACCTCTTGCTGTGAGTCTCACCTGCCGCCGGCCACCACCCCTTCTTGCGGCCATCAGCAGGGGGAGACTACAGCTCCCAGGAGTCTCTGCGCCCGCCGGCGCCGCCCACGCGCCCGGAGGCGCACAAAGGATCACGGCTCCCTCGGGGGAGCGGGAAAATCGAATCCGGAGGAAGTGAGGCCGCCTAACCTGTTGGGGATCCTCTTTGCTGCCCTGTTCTGTCCGCACTGCTGCCGCTGCTCCTGTGCACCTCTTGCTGTGAGTCTCCCCTGCCGCCACCGCCACCCCATCTTGCGGCCGTCAGCAGGGGGAGACTACAGCTCCCAGGAGTCTCTGCGCTCGCCGGCGCCGCCCACGCGCCCGGAGGCGCACAAAGGATCGCTGCTCCCTCCGCGTCGCGGGACGAGCGAGGGCGGCGCCGGGCTAAGCCCGGGACAAGGGCGGGACCGTCTGAGGCCGACGCAGGCCGGGCTGGGCCCCCTCTCTGACAAGTGAGTTTGTGCACCGTTTCTGGATATTCCCACCATTTTTATCCTGACCAGAACAGTTCATATTTACTTAATCTAGACACGGACTAGTCCCTGCCATTTCGTGTTAATCAACTGTTTCCCTCGGATGCCCTGAGCATTTGGACTTTGTGACTGTTTGATTTGTGGGATTACATTTGCGTTATGGCTAAAGCTACTAGGAACGCGAAAGGGGGGTCTGGCACTTTGGATGCATTTCTTAAGCATGCAGAAACAGTAGTTGCCAAAGAGATTGAATTAGTTGAGAGGAGACTGTCCCTTGATCCATTGTGCAATATCTTAACAACTTCGAATATTGTCCCCTCAACTTCCCCTATGAGTAGTCTAATGCCGTGACTGATTCGCCTTCTCGCGCAGTCACTCTACTAGAGGATGGCTCGCTTAGGGGGACTACTACTACTATTATTCCAACTCCAGGGCCCCTCACAACTAGTCAGTCATCTTCTCTTCCAAATACACGTAATAGACAGGCTCGTGGGGAGCAAGTTACCAGACCCAAACTGCCCCAGAGGAAGCTGAAGGCTGGTAGTGGTGGTAACACCACTAAACCTAAAGCTAAGCAAGCCAGAAAGTGCCCTATAAATACTGCCCAAGACTCACTAATTGGTAGTCAATCGATTCTGGATAATCCCACTATCATTCTACCAGATAGTTTTCAGACTATCTCCTTTCCTGATAAATCTAGTGAGGGTGATTTCATGTCTAGATTTGCGAAAATTATAGAGGAACGCATTAAAGTTTTGATTACCCCGGTCATGGTAAAACTGGAGACAATTGATTCCAGACTATCAGATTTGGAGAAACAAATATTAACCCAACAGGGCTTTCTTACTGGACATAAGCAACTAACTTCATGCCCTGAGAACGTCCCAGCGCAAATGTTTCTAGACAATTGCATGGATACTGGTGTTTATACATCTAGAGTACAGGCTACACCACAGATAATTCCTGTTCCTGCTAACCCTATCCAGCAAAGAGATTCTATCCCTGCCAGTAAAATTTCTAGAACTCATAGAAGAGATAACTATTCTATTCCTACGAGGCACCCCAAATTTCACCTCCCCCCCAGGCGTGTCCCTACTCTATAATTCTTGCCAATGTTCCTAAAACATTAGATGGGAGGGAGGAACACTGGTCTTCACTAAAAAACAAAGTATTGCATTATTTAAATACTAGAACAGTGTTGGGTGGTGCCTTGTATACAAATTTTAAGATGGCCCGTAGGGTGGAATGGATAGGAGATACTAAAAAACATTTTGAAGGAGACTGTGTAGTTGTTAACTTTGCATCCCCACAATTGATTGAGCACATTTTGAGACAGGCTGGTTCCTTGATTATCCACCAAGATCGTATCAATATTCTCCCTTTAGGGTATTTTTATCCACCTAGTTCTATGGCTCCAGTAGCAGGGAGAGCTCAAGTCACTGATCATCATGCTAGACCTATCTCTATTAGTAATAGATTTGAAGTACTGAGCTCACTAGACTGTAATGACTGACTCGATCATAGCTTAGGAACAGATTTACCGGGAACACACAATGTTGTATCCCATGGTGAGAATGTTTTGCCCCAATCCATTTTATATGATGATCTTTCCTCAGATCATCGTGGGGCCCCGGCCACTGAAGTCTCACAGGAAGTCATGATAAGCTTCATTCATGGTTGTGATGAGCCCAAGGGTCCGTCCTCCCTAATTTCTTGGAATGTGGCAGGATTTAGGAATAAGGTTGGCTCTGATGATTGGTCCAATTTTCTTGACAATAGGGATTTTATACTGTTACAGGAAACTTAGACGACTAGTATGGACTATAGATCTGGCTACCTTAGTTTTTTTGTCCCCGCAGTTCCTAGCACTCATGGAAGGGCCAAGGGGGGTCTTCTAACATGGATCAAACAAGACAGTGGATATATTTTGACTCAACTGGACTCTAAAAGCAATGACATTCTGCTCATGCGTGTCCAGTGTATTGGCCAAAAAGACCTGTATGTTTTTAATGTCTATGCCAGGGGGGTACCCGGAGGTAAATCATCAAAAACGGTGTAGGAGTTGGACCAACTCCTAGATCTGTACTGCGGAAAGGGCCATGTTATAGTGGCTGGTGATTTTAATTGCTCTTTTGAACCCCTGGACACTAATGACATTGACCTCACGTTTGAGGAGGACAGTGCCTGGAATATTCCCCACTTGACATTAACGCCGATAAGGAAGTGGACGGAGGCAGCATTACAACTCAAGCTTCTTTGCATTGGCCATGGGCTCCGCGCTACAAATGGTAGATCAGTTTCTGATAAGCAAGGGGCCCATACGTTTAATAATGGCCTTTGTAAAAGTCGTATTGATTATATACTTACCAACAAAGAACATTGGTGTAGAATTAATGATATGGAAGTGGTGGCAAGAGTAGAGAGTGATCATGACACCCTACTACTCTCTTTCCAACTATTTAAAACCAAATGTCATGAGCCACCTCTACCGAAGGTTGAAGTTGTCCCAACCAATGATTTAAGGCGTGTTAAGTGGGCTAATTGTCTGGGGAATGATAAGCAGATCTTAACTATTAGTAACTTAACTATTGAGGCTAATAATGCCCTACAAAATTATATTGCCAAGGAGAAAGCTTTGGATAATATCACTATTATCCATACTCAATTTTTTAATCAACTTAGTCTCTTCTTTACAAAGCAGACCCATGTTAAGCCCAATAGACCAATTAGAAAGGAGAATCAGTGGTATGGGAAATCTTGTAGGGTTGCTTATCGATCCCTATCAGAAGCTGTTAAAACTAAAGACATTGTTTCTATTAGGAATGCCCGTGCATTTTATAAAAAAACACAATGTAAAGCCAAACGAGCATGGGACCAGGAATATTGGGGGGATCTTCACTCTGCCAGCAAAGAACGTTCAATGTGTTAGTTTTGGGACTTGATTAAATGGGGGAAGGGATCAAAGAAAATTGAACCCTCAAATCATGTGCCACCTAATTTATGGGTTTCACATTATGCATCCCAGTTTGCATCAAATGAAGATTTGGTGGACTGTTGTCCAGCTATTGTCCATCCAAAAAAGGGAGCAGTTTTCCTTGTTTTTACTTTAAATGAGGTGAATGCTGTATTGAAATCTCTCCCTAGAGGCAGAGCGCCTGGCTTAGATTCGGTCCCGGCTGATCTGTTCATGCACGACAGTGAACTATGGGCACCTTATATTTTGTGCCTAGCAAATTGCATAGCAAAAGGCACACCCATACCCCAAACCTGGAAGGGAGCTCAGATCATCCTGATTTTTAAGAAGGGTGATCGCTCTGATCCAGGTAATTACCGACCCATAAGTTTGATTGACTGTATACAAAAGGTGATAGCCAGACTTGTTTTAAAAAGGATCCAGGAATGGATCGATGAAGAGGAAGTTCTTTCACCTCTTCAGGCAGGCTTTCGCAGCCATATAAGTACCGTAGACCAGGTACTTAGGTTTCTGTTAATCTACTGACGGGTGGTCTTATTGGGTGACGGTTTACTCTTTGCAGCCTTTGTTGTTTTAAAATCAGCTTTTGATTTAGTTCCCCGAGCAAAAATGTGGTCAGTTTTTTTTTGACCAAGGCATGCCTCTAGATATTTTACATTTTTTAATGAAATTACATGAAGATAATTTTGCCCAAGTAAGATGGAACCAGGCGGGTAATACTACAGATAAATTTACAATTGCCAGGGGTGTTCGCCAAGGGTGCGTCTTGGCCCCAACTTTATTTTCCCTATACATCAACAGGGTGATCAACTATTTTAAGAATACTCCTACTGATGCCCCTAAGTTGGATGGCAAGTTGATCCCCTTGTTGATGTTCACGAATGATACCTTACTTATATCTAAAACTCAACAAGGCCTACAGAAAGCCATTGACGTGTTTGAGGTTTTCTGTAAGGATCACAGGCTTATTATAAATGTAACAAAAACTAAATTCATGGTCCTCCATAAATCCAAACACGTCAGAGGGACCCTGTTTATGAATGGGGCCAAATTGGATCAGACTGAGGTCTTCTCGTACCTGGGCATCACTCTTGCGTCAAAGCTGAATTGGAAACCGCATATAGACCAAGTATTAACTAAACACGCCCAACTAGCGGGCGCTCTTACTAAAGAACTCCACCTGTCTCAGACCAAACCCATTTTACCTGCTCTTAAAATATATGATGCTAAGATTAGCTCGGCAATCCTATATGGGGCAGAATTGTGGGGACATAGTAATCTCACCCACTTAACAAGGGCTCAAAGTAAGTTCCTACGTAACATTACTGGCCTTCCAGTATCCACCTCCCTTATTCCACTCTATTACGACTTGGGGGTCTTGTTTTTAGAGGATATTGCACATTATCGTCCAGTCGCCTACTGGAGACGGCTTTGGGTAACTCCCGAACTCCTCGAGTATGGCCAGGCACTACTGGATGTCAGGGGGGCTGATAAGGCACATAAAATTGCCTGGATGAGTGAGGTCAGATTACTTTACCTCACTATGGGGCTGGTTAATTTATGGGATGAACCTACACAACATATTTTTCCCCCAAAAAAGATTCTAAAAGATTATTATTGGCGAATAGTCACGGGAAAGAGATTTGGTTCTAGCGTTAGTTCTTCTATAACTATGAACTTTCTCGAACAAAAGGATAGTCCTCTCTTTGAAAATTATTGGGACTGTATTACAGTCCCAGAAGATAGGAAGCGGTATCACCAATTTAGGGTGGGAACTCTTCCTATCAATTGTTTTGTAGCCAAGTGGCGATTAGGACTCAAACCAGATTGCCCCTTTTGTTCCGCCCATAGGGAAAGCATTGCGCATGTCTTTTTTATATGCCCTGAGTATAATAATCCTAGGCGGGTTTGGTTGAAACCCATATGTTTATTATTAGGTCTAAAGACGGGTGTTGAGGCTATGCGGTGTCTTAAAACCAACACATCACAATCTGTGATTATTGCTGTAGCAAAGTTTCTCCACTGGTTTTGGATTATATGTGCATGCAAATTATCTCTCATTTGACAATAAGGCTGTCTTTTTATTGCTCTTTTTTAGATATGAAATATTTATTATATTGTTATTTTATTGATAAATTGATATTTTAATGTAATATTTATTCTTTTAATACTCCCACTGTATATGCTTTTTCTGCAGTCCTTGATTTGAACTTGGTCAATTATTGTTATTGTTTTCGTTCATCATTTGTTTTATTGTCTTTAACGATGAAAAAATCGAAATAAAGATTTGAAATTGAGTGACCGCATGTTGAGGAGGATGCAGTTGAGCTGGTCGGGTGCACTGTTAGTCAGCTATGTGACACGAGGCACTGGTGTGCTGATGTGGCAGAAGGTGCGCTTGAAGCTTTGACAGGAGCAGTGTTCAAAAGAATTCCACAATGTTGCTAGATGGCAGGTGATGTGGCGTCCAGGGCTGATGGCGAGGAGAGTGCAGTCGTCCGAAAGGAAAGATCCTTGGTGCTGGGCGCAATCCAGGGGTAGATGGACACAGACCAGCTTGCCTATGGCTTGCCTTTGCCAAGGGAGATGTCCCTTACAATGCAGGCATTACAATGCATTTTAAGGTTAGTAATGGTGAATTTTAAGTTTTAGGATGTGTATGGGTTTTGGGGTGCCAGGGTTAATTTTAGGGTTCGGGGTGGGTATGGGTTTTGAGGTGCAGGGGTTAGTCTTAGGGCTGCACTTACTGGAGTGGGAATAGTGATTTTTACCCCTCCGTTATCCAGCACTTTACCTACTGTTGCAATATGCATAGAATTAGTATGCATTGTAATGGAATGCGTAGTAATGGTAAGCGTTGTAATGTCATATATTTTTTTGGGCACACCAGTGGTACGCATGCATTCCAAGTGCTGCGGGGGAGACTGGATAGCTGGGAGCCAGGAAACATGGGAAAAAACACTGGAGGGGCAGGGATGTGGGGGTGTTAGCGGGGGTTGTAATTCTTAGCTCGAGAGCGGGTCCTGCGTCTTCTGTGCTCCTGCTCTCCTGAGTTTGCTTCCAGGAACAGGAATCAGGCATCTAGGCTCCCTCCACTAAGCCAATCACAACGCTGCAATGCAGAGTTGTGATTGTTCTTGGAGCGGTGGGCATGTTCTCCATTCAGGCTGTAATGCAGCCTACATTGCGAACGAGGAAGTGCTCATGAGTGCTTTTGGCGGCCTGGAAGGGCCAACCAAACTGTCGCTGAGCAATTGAGTGGGAATACCTCTCCACCCCTGCCCTGCTCCGTGAGTGGAGCAGCCCTACCCACCCTCCTGCCTGCAAAGGAAACATAGCATGTGTGCATCAGAAAGTTATCATTTTGCCACTTCTTGCACTGCTTGAAACTACTTTTTTGAATACTAGTTAAGGTCAGGACTATTATCCACTTTACCAGGTTAAAAGTGTTATGAAAGATTGAACATACCTTTTAAGATTTGCACAAGTGTATTTATACATGTTTATATGCGTTTTGAATGTTCTATATTTCCCTGGACCCTGGGTGAACTTTACGATTTGTATGCTAAATAGTTTACTTTTTCAGAATTAATCCACCCAAACTGTAAATCGAGGATGTTGTTGTTGAAGTCCATTGTCTCTATTAAATAGTGCTAAAACGACTCGAGGGACTTCCGTGTTTTCACCCTTCGAAAAATCAGCCGTTAGACTACCCATCCATTCACAAATAAGCAAATTATTATCTTCATTGTTTCAGATTGTACGAAAGGCATAAAAATACTCACAATAAAAAAATCAACCTATGGGGGTTAATTTACAAAGAATTCGCGCAACGCAGAACTGCAACAAAAGTTGATGAGCTGCGCTACATGCATTAAAGGAGGAGAGGAGAACAGCACCGTATCTACTAAAATATGGTGATGTTTGGATGGCTCCTGACGCACTTGAGGTTGCCATGCACCAATGCACACACTCTTACACTATGATGCAAGATTGTGTGTGATGTCAAGCATAGGGTTTTTACTGAAAGGGGCCTTTCAGTATAAAATAATATGCTTTGACATAGTTTTCCATTTATATTACTTTTCATGTGTATATGTATTTATATGCTGCACAGTGTAGCACAACCTTAAGTTAGCAATGTTATGAGAAAGTAAACCTTTTCTCTAACATTTTGCCTGCAACGAGAAGGCAAACGATTTTCTTGCAAATCCCTGTCACCAGTGATAGTCTTTAAAAAAAATGTTTTATTTATCTTTTTCAACCGAAAACAATGTCAAACAGTATTTACTACATTTATATTCTGGCATATATTTATGTTCAGCAATCCAATGAGCAGATGGCGATGCGGTGAGTGTATTGTCAGCGCACCTTACATGTTCACCTTATGTCTAGGCACAACATTGTCATAGTGCTGTGTCATCATATGAGAAGGGAATATGTTAAATGCATATCTCTGTGAAAAACTTTCTAGTGACCCAGTCAAATATATTTTGAATGCCCATTGATAGGAGGCTGCCCCGTTAGTGCAGTTGCAGCAGTGTGTAAGTGTCGGTATGAAATGCACTGAGGGTATCTTGTGTTTCTCAACAGTCTGCTCTATGTCGCCCAGGTCAGTGGGCGACTGGTGTGTGCAGGGTGGGTATCCTGATCTGCTGGTGCTGTCAATGTAGTTACCACCTCTCTATCTACCAATGACAGTAGATATGGATTTGTGTCAGGACCCATAGGTGGTTACCTGGGTACATCCATGTACCATTCCTTGTATGTCCCATTGATACAAAGTAGCACTAAGTGCTACTTTGTGTTACTTTGGATCTATCTTTCAGAGCAAATAGTGTTTTCATCTGAAAATAATCCCATAATAAACATTTTGGGGATCATTTATGAGAGCCCTGCATTTCTTTTGACACAGGGTTCATATAAATATTTATGAAGCCACGTAAAGCCATCCTGCATGGTTTTGAGTGGCCATATAAATCATGAGTAAGGCGACAGTGCAAATCACGGAGATGTCTTACTTTGCACCCGGAGGGCATTCCATGGTCGTTGCAATGGGTTTTCCCATGCAACACCAAAGGAATTTGACGCTGCCACAGATTTACAAAGTGATTTAAACCTGGAGAATCATCAAATCGATATTCCTCCGAGGTGAGGCGGAACGAGGAGAAGCATGTTCATTTTGCCTCTTTTTTTCCACTTTCCATGTGTGCTGCATTCCGCAGCACACATGGAAAGAGGAAAACGCATCTTAAGATTGTATTTGTGCAGGAAGGTGCTCTGTCCGGCACAAAAACAATCCTGTGTGCAATAGAAGCAGCCTTGCCGTGGTGCAAGGGTGCCTACATTCAAACTAGGCTGTCAAAATGGTACCAGCACAGGCAAAATGGACAGGAATGCACCGTATTGCTTAAATACGGTGTCTTCCTGTCCTTTCACTTTGATGCAGGGCAGTGCAAGGTGCTTTCCTGCACTGCCCTGCATTGGATCGCATACATTAGGCCCTCAGTGGTCATTTGGGTCATTTTTGTGAAGCAAAATCTGTGGAAAATGCTGATGAATTTATTCCTTAGCATCTCTCACTGACTATTGTAAATAAACAGTTTACCAGTCATTGGCAAAGCCCATAAATCTGACATTGCAAGGTGATGAAATAGTTAATTTTTTTTTTTCATTTGTGTTGCAAGTACATGCTTAATAACATAAAAATGAAAAAACTATGTACCTTTATGTACATGGTTTTATATTTAAACAATACTCATTTAAGCAGGTGGTTAAGCTGGGATGTTTTTCAAACAAGAAGCCTTCCAGCTGCTTCATGCATGTTATCATTAATATTTATCACCACTTAAACACTCAGATAACAGACAGCTACAATTTTACAATGTTACTTTAAGCAAGAAGTGTAGGCAAAAAATGGCAAGTATTTAAAATTAATCAATTGTTAGATCTGGGGGTCTCTAGTTGGCAGGGTAGGTACCACTGTCCAAGTAGGGACCCTTGCTTCTAGTCAGGGAAAGGGGGATACACTGTTAAGATAACCCCTGCTCACCCTCTAGGTAGCTTGGCCTGAGCAGTCTAGGCTATCAAAGGCAATGTGTAAAGTATTTGTACCAACACTCACAGTAACACAGTGAAAACACCACAGATTTACTCCACACCAGTTTTAGAAAAATAATGTATCTTTACTAAAAACTTCACAAGACCAAATACTACAGACAAACCAACATATAATTCAAAAGGTTACTTTAAAGATAGTTCAAGAGTTTGCAGAAAGTACTCCAGGATGTCAAAATCAGTGTCCTGCACAATGCGACTCTCAATGCACAAAATGCAACACTCTCGTGCCCAACAGTACCTGTAGTTGCGATAAGGTTCCCAAAAGCTATAACAAGGAAGATGGCAAAGGCGATGCGATACTCCTGAGATCCTGGGGAGGCTTTGCAGCAGCCCTGCTTCACGCAGCAGAGGTGGATGCGCCGGCTCCGATCTGTAAGGGGAGGATGCGATGACTTTGGCTTTCGTTGCGTAGGTTTCTTGGAGGGAAGCTTCACGCACAGGTTCGATGCGACACTCTTCGATGTGGTGCGATGCGTGGCGCAGCGTTGCCTTCCGGCGCCGCAACTCTTGATGCGCCACGGAACGGGACTCTGCGTCGACGCACGCAGCGACTGGAGACTTTTCACGCACCGGCAGTGGTGCGGCCCGCAAACTGGTTCTGCGACGACCCTTGCAGCGTCAGGAATCTTCTCGCACCGGGACGATGCTCGGCGCACTCGGCGATGCGGGGACCCTGCGTGTTGCGATGGTGCCGCGATGAAATTTTCCTCGCACTCTCGTCTTGCGACACGCAATTGGATGATGCGTTGGGTACCAGTCACTCTTGTTCACGCTTCTGCTTCCCAGCTCCCAAACACAGCAAAACGACCTCCTGAGGCCCCAAGACTGGGCAAGCACTCCAAGGCAGGTCAGAACTCTCTCAGCAGAGTTCCAGGGGAGCTGGTGGTGAAGTCCTTTTGTTCCTGGGACTTCTTAACAGGGAGCCAGCTCTTCTCAGGCCCTTGGAGATCAGAATCAAAAGAAGGGGACACAGCAAAGTCCTTCCCCTCTCCTTGGCAGCAAAGCAAAACAGCAAGCAGGCAGTCTTCTCCTCTTCAGTCCTTTTCAGCTTTCTCCTTGGCAGAGGTTTCTTCTTAGTTCCAAAGTGATCTAAAGTTTTAGGTGTCTGGGGTCCTCTTCTAATACCCCTCCAAGTCTTTGTCTCTCTTTGTTTCAGTGGGGGGATTCCCCTGCTCAAACTGGTTCCTGGGTGTGCTCCGCTCTGGAGCACCTGGTTCCTTTCAGAGTGAGGGGCAGGGTCGTTAGACGCTCAGCAGGAGGTGGAGCCTTCTTTGTGCCAGCAGAGGCAGAGTCCTCAGCCTGGCCAGCAGGGGGTGGAGCCAGCATTGTGTTTGTCAGGGGCAGCCCTATTCAAACCCAGGGACTACTCCTCCCACCCATCTAAAGCAGATCTCCCTATTCACCCTGCTGCTGACTCATCCAGGCTCCTGGAGCCACCTACCCCATCACATGACACCAGTCAGCCAACCAGCACACAGGCACACAGGAAGGTTAAACAGGAGAATAGCTACTTTCTAAAAAGTGCTATTCTCACACAGTGAATTTAAAAACCATCTTGCTAAAAAGATGTATAATTAAATTCTGAACACAGAGATACCAAACTTGGATTTTCTATCTTGCCCTTATGGGAAGATAGGCATGTAAACATCCTTCCCCATTCTATCCTATGGGCAAGATAGCCTCTCAGCAGTGAAAAACGAAAATTGCTGTAATTCACTACCAGGGCATGTTACACACCTCAGTACATGCCCTACCTTTCAGATACACTGCACCCAGCCCAGGGGGGTACCTAGGGCCACCATAGGGATGCCTGACATGTACAGAAAGGGAAGGATAAGGCCTGGTCAGTGGGTGCACTGGCCAGGTCGACATGGCAGTCCTGGACTGCACATAGGCACTGCAAGCAGGCCTAAGACATCATTTTAGCGCTACTCCTGTGGGTGGCACAATCAGTGTTGCAGCCCACTAGTAGCATTTGAATCACCAGCCCTGGCACACCCAGTGCACTTTACTAGGGGCTAACAGGTGAAACAAATATACCAATCATGGATAACCAATCAATATGACAATTCATACAGAGAGCATATGCACTTTAGCACTGATCAGCAGTGGTAAAGTGCCCAGAGTTCTATTGCCAACAACCACAGGTCAGAAAAAATAAAGGAGGAAGAAGCAAAAAGTTTGGGGATAACCCTGCAAAAAGGGCCGTTTCCAACACAACCCCCTTCCAGCCTAAAGCCAGGGTAGACCAAGCGATACCTCGATGGGATTCCCTGGTTAGGGCGATAGAACACGGAAACTGGCCCAAACAGCAGGGCACTATTCCTGTTCTATGCCTTCCTGAACCCGGTTGGATCTCTCCATCCATACTCTCAGGGTCCACCAAGCCAACCCATGTGGAACCCTTCTCTTCACCTGTGGACACCACCTGTGCAGCACCTAGCCTTAACTTGCTCACAGGTGTGTCCCAACAGACATACAGCAGGCCACAGTGACCAGTGACAGTGGTCAGGGATGAGACCCAGGCCTTATGCCTCTCAGGGCCCCCAAACCCCTGTGGCATCAGAAGGTGGGGGGCAGTAGCCCCAGGTGCTGGGCACCCTTTGTCCACTTCCTTTCCTGTCAGGTCGGGTCTGACAACCTGGCACTGACCGACCAGCCCCGGGCCTGTATCCGGTGGCGGGACAGGAGGCTGGGGTGGACTGTTCCACACCCGGTCCTCCTCTTCCTTGGGGCTCTGTACCCTCCCACCTGGAGCGGTACCCCCTTCTAGAATAGTCAGGGCACCTGTGGCAGGTGTCCTGCACCATTCGCCCACCAGTTCAGGGGTTTTATCCTGCAACTGGGATCCCAGGTCAGGGGGGACACCCCGGACCTGGCCCTCCAATCTAGGGTCTAAACCCTCCAGGTGAACCGGGGTCAGAGGCGAGGACTCCCTCCCTCTGCACCCCCTTCCAGAATTCTGCACCCTCCTACTCGGAGCGGTACACCTCAAAGACAACTTGGTAGAGACACTGCTTACCGATGTCCCTCCCTCCAGTTCAGGACCTCTCTCCAGCAACTGGTCTCCCAACCTAGGGTCTAAACCCTCAGGTTGCACCGGGGTCAGAGGCGAGGACTCTCTCCCTCTGCACCCCCTTCCAGAGAGCTGCACCCTCCCCACTGGAGGGGTACCCCTGGAAGCCAAACCGGTCAGGACACAGCTTAGAGATGTCCTTCCCCCCAGGTCAGGCAGATCCTGAACCTGGCCTCCCAACCCAGCCACTGAACCCTGCGGTTGCACACCTGCCTGGCATTCCAGGACTTCTGGGGACTCACACAGTATCTCCCCGAGGGTGACACATGACTCATGTGTCTCATGACAGTCTGCCTGGCGCAGATCTCCCGGCCCCTGTCCACCTGACAGTGCGCGAAGATCCCCCAGGACAGAAGTGGTGTTACCATGGTCACTCCTAGGGGACTCAGCCCTTCTGGCTGGTCCCTGACCCACTGGTTCTCCCACTGGGGAACACATCCCCCTCTCACCCCTCAGTCTGGACTTCTGCACCCTCCCAACTGGAGCGGTACCGCCAGACACCAGAACCACTGGAGCTCTGTTTACAGAGGCTCCAGGTTCTCCTGACACTAGGAGATCCTCCTCAAATGGCCTACTAGCACTGTCTAGGCCCCCAACCTGGTGTTCCCTTAAGGAACCCTCCAGGCCCTGAGACTGGGTTTCGGGCACCTTGGGACCCACAGTCCCACACTCACCCCTTCTCCACTGAGACAGGACGTGAGCCCCTACACCCCTCCTACTACACTGGGACCTAACCGGGCTACACTGAACCTCTTCCACCTCACAGGTCTGGAAGATATCTGGGCCACTCCTTTTGGGATCACTCCCCAATGCCTCTCCAGACCTTTTGGCATCCAACCAAAGGTCTTCCTCCAACGCAAGCTCTCTGGAACCAGAGAACTCACACTCCACCGGGTGTTGGCATAGCTCTGGAAAACAGGGACCTAAAATATGCTCTCCAACAAATGAATCACACAGCCCCCCACAGTTGTTAACCAAGCTACCGTTTGCCTCACCCTCCAGTGCCTCACACAAGTACCCCACACCACTCTCCTGAGATTGGCAAGACAGTATCTGACTGTCCCTGTCACACAACTCACACTCTTCTGGGCGGTCTTCACACTCACACACCAAGGTTTCTACCATGGGGGAACCCCTCTCCCTGTACCTCTCATCTAGGGTCAGTAGAGTGTCCCTCCCACCACTAGGAATATGGTCCCCTGTGCCAGTTCCCCAATCCACTTCAGGGACACTGCACTCCACTGGAACTACATCATAAACCTGAACCCCCTGGTGTATGTCAACCCCCTCCCTCAAGTTAGGCGCCACATCTCTGGGTGTTTGTACCTCTCCCTCAGCACTGGATATTACAATCTTGCTGCCACCATCTGAGCTGGACTCCACCTCCAACTCAGCAAAGCTCACTTCTTGAGCTAACCATTCTTCTTCAGCTGAGACACTCATTGCCTCAAGCCTCTCGAGCTCCAAATCAAGCTCCCTCATTCTTAATTCATGTGCCAAGGTCAATTTCAATTCTTCCAAGGCACGGGCATTCTTTTTCTCCTCCAAGGCACGGGCATTCTTGCTCTCCTCCGCCGCCTTGTCTACTTCCATTTGCTTCATTTTCATTCTCATTATTTCCAATTCATGGTCTCTCACCCTTTGATTCTCCTCCAACTCCTCTGGAGTGAGCCCCCTACTGGAATGGGAGCTGCCAGCCCTTGAGACTGTTCTGCCCACGGGCAGATCTTGGTGAACAAAACCATTCTCTTCATTTGCATCATCTTCCTCTTGGGCCTCCCAACAGGCCTTCAAGAATCTTTGTAGCACATCCTTTCTAGATCCGCTTTTCACAGGGCAACCAAGGTCTTTGCAGAATTGCTTGAGCTCCTCAACTTTGTACGAATACAAATCCTCAATGGAAAACTCCAATTCTGCCTTCTCACTTGTTGCCACTTGAGACATGATGCTCTTGAAGAGTTACTCAAAATTAGAATCAAGAAAAAAAAATATAGTATGTGGTTGTCTATTGGTCTGCACTCCTAGTGATGTACACCAATTACTGTGGGTCAAGTACAAATACAAGTTCAATCCTCACCGCTGACCACCAATGTTAGATCTGGGGGTCTCTAGTTGGCAGGGTAGGTACCACTGTTCAAGTAGGGACCCTTGCTTCTAGTCAGGGAAAGGGGGATACACTGTTAAGATATCCCCTGCTCACCCTCTAGGTAGCTTGGCCTGAGCAGTCTAGGCTATCAAAGGCAATGTGTAAAGTATTTGTACCAACACTCACAGTAACACAGTGAAAACACCACAGATTTACTCCACACCAGTTTTAGAAAAATAATGTATCTTTACTAAATCTTCACAAGACCAAATACTACAGACAAACCAACATATAATTCAAAAGGTTACTTTAAAGATAGTTCAAGAGTTTGCAGAAAGTACTCCAGGATGTCAAAATCAGTGTCCTGCACAATGCGACTCTCAATGCACAAAATGCGACACTCTCGTGCCCAACAGTACCTGTAGTTGCGATAAGGTTCCCAAAAGCTATAACAAGGAAGATGGCAAAGGCGATGCGATACTCCTGAGATCCTGGGGAGGCTTTGCAGCAGCCCTGCTTCACGCAGCAGAGGTGGATGCGCCGGCTCCGATCTGTAAGGGGAGGATGCGATGACTTTGGCTTTCGTTGCGTAGGTTTCTTGGGGGGAAGCTTCACGCACAGGTTCGATGCGACACTCTTCGATGTGGTGCGATGTGTGGCGCAGCGTTGCCTTCCGGCGCCGCAACTCTCGATGCGCCACGGAACGGGACTCTGTGTCGACGCACGCAGCAACTGGAGACTTTTCACGCACCGGCAGTGGTGCGGCCCGCAAACTGGTTCTGCGACGACCCTTGCAGCGTCAGGAATCTTCTCGCACCGGGACGATGCTCGACGCACTCGGCGATGCGGGGACCCTGCATGTTGCGATGGTGCCGCGATGAAATTTTCCTCGCACTCTCGTCTTGCGACACGCAATTGGATGATGCGTTGGGTACCAGTCACTCTTGTTCACGCTTCTGCTCCAAGGCAGGTCAGAACTCTCTCAGCAGAGTTCCAGGGGAGCTGGTGGTGAAGTCCTTTTGTTCCTGGGACTTCTTAACAGGGAGCCAGCTCTTCTCAGGCCCTTGGAGATCAGAATCAAAAGAAGGGGACACAGCAAAGTCCTTCCCCTCTCCTTGGCAGCAAAGCAAAACAGCAAGCAGGCAGTCTTCTCCTCTTCAGTCCTTTTCAGCTTTCTCCTTGGCAGAGGTTTCTTCTTAGTTCCAAAGTGATCTAAAGTTTTAGGTGTCTGGGGTCCTCTTCTTATACCCCTCCAAGTCTTTGTCTCTCTTTGTTTCAGTGGGGGGATTCCCCTGCTCAAACCGGTTCCTGGGTGTGCTCCGCTCTGGAGCACCTGGTTCCTTTCAGAGTGAGGGGCAGGGTCGTTAGACGCTCAGCAGGAGGTGGAGCCTTCTTTGTGCCAGCAGAGGCAGAGTCCTCAGCCTGGCCAGCAGGGGGTAGAGCCAGCATTGTGTTTGTCAGGGGCAGCCCTATTCAAACCCAGGGACTACTCCTCCCACCCATCTAAAGCAGATCTCCCTATTCACCCTGCTGCTGACTCATCCAGGCTCCTGGAGCCACCTACCCCATCACATGACACCAGTCAGCCAACCAGCACACAGGCACACAGGAAGGTTAAACAGGAGAATAGCTACTTTCTAAAAAGTGCTATTCTCACACAGTGAATTTAAAAACCATCTTGCTAAAAAGATGTATAATTAAATTCTGAACACAGAGATACCAAACTTGGATTTTCTATCTTGCCCTTATGGGAAGATAGGCATGTAAACAGCCTTCCCCATTCTATCCTATGGGCAAGATAGCCTCTCAGCAGTGAAAACGAAAATAAAATGGCTGTAATTCACTACCAGGGCATGTTACACACCTCAGTACATGCCCTACCTTTCAGATACACTGCACCCAGCCCAGGGGGGTATCTAGGGCCACCATAGGGATGCCTGACATGTACAGAAAGGGAAGGATAAGGCCTGGTCAGTGGGTTCACTGGCCAGGTCGACATGGCAGTCCTGGACTGCACATAGGCACTGCAAGCAGGCCTAAGACATCATTTTAGCGCTACTCCTGTGGGTGGCACAATCAGTGCTGCAGCCCACTAGTAGCATTTGAATCACCAGCCCTGGCACACCCAGTGCACTTTACTAGGGGCTAACAGGTGAAACAAATATACTAATCATGGATAACCAATCAATATGACAATTTATACAGAGAGCATATGCACTTTAGCACTGATCAGCAGTGGTAAAGTGCCCAGAGTTCTATTGCCAACAACCACAGGTCAGAAAAAATAAAGGAGGAAGAAGCAAAAAGTTTGGGGATAACCCTGCAAAAAGGGCCGTTTCCAACATCAATAAACACACACAAATAAAGAAATAAAAAAGCAAAGGTTAAACCATCCTTGCCACTAAAGAGAAAGAAACTATTTTAAGCAAATGTGAACAATGTGCACAGGCTTTGTGCAATCACTCAATGCGAAGGGAGTCAATAGGTGAAGTGCATTTCCCGCTGCCCTATGCTGTGATGGGCAGAAGAAGCGAAATCCAATTGACAATTTAACTGACCAGTGAATGAAGCCCTCAGCCCAAAAGCTAGTCGATGGAAGTATGTCATGTGTGATTTGTTTGGGAAAAATATTAGTCTGGAAAAACAGCTACAACTATCTCACAGACAAGACAAAAATTGTTCCTACATTACCTGCAAACTTATAAGTTGTTGTTCTACTCAATCAAACGTTTCTCAAATTTTAACAATTTGATTAACATGTTCAAATATCATGTTAAAAATTCTCTCAGAAATATCATTATCTATATTTGCAAATTGGATCTTAAAAGACATATTCATTCAGTTTTCTGAATAATGAATCTTATGCTGTTAGAGGTCTTTTTAACTCAGAAAATGAGCTGCAAACTTCCAGAGACATTGCAGAATTACAAGAGACACACACAACCTTTAAATACTATTACAGCAGATTTAAATGGTAATATTGTCAATTTATTATATTTGGATTATATGTCATCTGTTTCAAATGTATGATTTTAGAGGATTACTAGGGAATCCAATTCATTTTTGCATAACTGTGATAATAGTCATAAATGGAAACCGAAAATTCTGTTTTCTAATTTTATAGAATGGCTACTCAATAAATCCACTTTGCCATTCTGGATATATGGAAATAACATTTAAAGTCATGTTTTCTCTTCAAAATCCAGATTAAAGAAATTGGATGAGTATGCAAAACCACAAATAAATGTTCAAGTGGAATTGTTCAAAAAAAGGTTTGCATAGCAAGCAGAAATACAAAATGCAACAAAACTCAAATCCAAAGGTGAATTAAAAGCACCCCCCAAACCCAGATGTGGAATTGTCCAGATTTCACAATAGGCATTTCTGGCGGTCTAAATCATTTCTAACTTTGGCATGAAACACACCACCTACTCGGGTGCAGGCAGGTCCACATGCACACAGAACCTGACAATTCTTGTTCTGAATAGACACATCCATGGGCAATGGTGGTATGATGGGTGGGATGACAAAGACAATAGGAAGGGAGAAATGGACTTGGTTAGAACATGGGGACACTCCAAGACCAAAGGATGCATGTCATCTCCTGGTGGTGGGCAGCTTATAAATCAAGCATGATCATTTACCCCTTCTCCATAATAAAAGTCTCCCTCTCATTGGCCTGCAGCATAGCAATATGCCCAACTAGCACATTCAAAATCAGCTCATAGACTGGCTCTGAGACATAATATTAACCCTGGGCATTGAACACCGCTCCTGGAGTTTGCGGAGATTTGTTAATTACGCATTCCATTAAAACCATGGAATTCAGGCAAAAACTCCAACTAAACTGCACCCACAAACGCTTTGATAAAGCAACTTTACATGCTAAAAAGCATATAACCAATTCACAAAAGTGAGCTTTGAAAATGAAAAATATCAGGCAGTGAGAGAGGTGATGATTTTGGGGTCCCCCGTAAACTAGGGAGAGGAGCAAGCAGATGTAAATGTCAAGTAAATGTCAAGGTACTTATAGAGCGCACTATCACCAGACGGCCACCTTGCGGTGTCACCTTAACGGTTTCCTGGCGCTGATACTCATACCGCTGTGGAACCCCTCCTGGCTTTCCCTGTGAAGTGTCCACTCCTGGGCACCCCCAGGGTGAAGCCAGGCATCCTTAGCGCTGTTGGGGCCGGTGTGGAGGCTAAGCAAGCTATTGCCCAGAGTTGCAGCGTGGGGCCCGTAATTAGAATAGGCACCAAGGCGAGAATGGACAGGTCCGAGGAAATTGAGCCCGAGCCCCGCCGAGGCAGGAATCGAACCCTGGTCCCTGGCCCGAACTCTGCATCAGGGTCTGCCGCTCTAACCATTGAGCCATACTCCTCCACGATGCCTTGAACACAAGGAGCATATTATGCTGAACGATTCAGTGGTGGTCCCATCCTCTTGGGACCAACCCAAGCGCAGTTATGGGCAAAAATACCATCCCAATCAAAGGCCCTGCAAAGCATTATGGGACGAGATTAGCAGTGGGCAGAGAATAATATAGTATCCAATATCAAAATAATTCTACAAAGAGCTGCAGTTCAATAGTCGTTACTAGATGTCTCTCACGAGTCAAATGAAAAAGCATTGAAATTATTACATCAAGCTGCAGTTCAACTAGTCGTTGCTAGTTGTCACTCAAGTCAAATGCTTTTGCATTTGACTCATGAGGGACACCTAGTAACAACTAGTGGAACTGCAGCTTCATGAAAAGGTTTCAATGCTTTTGCATTTGACTTGTGAGAGACACTTAGTTACGACTAGTGGAACTGCAGCTTGATGTAATAATTTCAATGCTTTTACATTTGACTCGTGAGGGGCACCTAGTAACGACTAGTTGAACTGCAGCTCTTTGGAGAATTATTTTGAAATTGGAGGAAAATTAGATTTTGTCAGCTAAATTTGAGGTTTACAGGGGATTCTGGGTAGGAAAATATTGGGGGGTCCACACAAGCCATACCTACCTTGACTCCCACAGGTGTCTAGTTTTCAGAAATGGTTTGGTAGGTTTCTCTAGATAGCTGCAGAACCCGGCGGTAAAAACCCAGGAGACCCCCCTTGCAAACGAGGTCATGTATAGTAGGTAATTTTGATGTTTCCATAATATATTTTAGCCCTTCCATGCCGCTGGCACTTAGCCCATCTACACAAGTTATATACCATTTTTATCAGGAGACTGTGGGAAATGCAGGATGTGTGGAAGTTTGTGGATACGCACAGATTCCAGAGCTTCCTAGCACAGAAATGTGAGGAAAATATGGTATTTTGTACAAAGTTTGAGGTTTGAAAGGTATTTTGGTTAACAGAACCTGGTAAGAGCCACACAAGTCACGCCATCATGGATTTCCCCGGGTGTTTAGTTTTATAAAATGTATAGGTTTGCTTGGTTTGTGTAGGTGCCGGCAGACCTAGGTTGAAAATCCACAGCTAGGCACATTTAAAAAAAGGGGCAGTTTTCACTTGAAAACTGTGATGTGTCCACATTGCGGTTTGGGCTGTTACCTGTCACGGTTACTAGGCCTACCCACACAGGTGATGTACCATTTTAATAGGGAGACTTTGGGGAATGATGTGTGGGTGTAAGTTTGTGGATACACGCAGATTCCAGAACTTTCCATCACAGAAATGTGAGAAAAATGTGGTTATTTTTTTTACAAAGTTTGAGGTTTGCAAAGAATTCTGGGTAACAGAACCTGGTGAAAACCACATATGTCACCCCATCTTTAAATCCCCTGGGTGTCTAGTATAAAAAATGAATAGGTTTGCTAGGTTTTTCTAGGTGCCAGCAGCGCTAGGGTACAACATCCACAGTTAGGCACATTGAAAAAAAAGGGTCGGTTTTCACTGGAAAAATGTTATGTGGCCACATTGCGTTGTGGCCCGATTCCTGTTGTGGGCACTAGGCTTACCCACACAAGTGAGGTATCATTTTTATCAGTAGACTTTAGGAAATGCCGGTTGGGTGGAAGTTTGTGGATCCATGCAGATTCCAGAACTTTCCATTACAGAAATTTTAGGGAAAAGTGTTTGTTTTCACAAAGTTTGAGGTTGCAAGGTATTCTGGGTAACAGAACCCGGTGAGAGCCACAAAACTTACCCCATACTGGATTTACCTGGGTGTCTAGTTTAAAAAAATGCATAGGTTTGCTAGGTTTCCCTAGGTGCCGGCTGAGCTAGAGTACAAAATCTACAGCTAGGCACATTGTAAAAAAAGGCCCAGGTTTCAGTGGAAAAATGTGATGTGTCCACTTCGAGTTTTTGTCCGTTTCCTGTTGCCGGCTCTAAGCCTATCCACACAAGTGATGTACAATTTTTATTAGGTGACTTTGGGGACTGCGGGGTGGGTGGAAGTTACTGGATGCACGCTGATACCAGAGCTTTCCATCACAGAAAAATTGGGAAAAGGTGGGTTTTTTTTAACAAAGATTGAGGTTTGCAAGGGATTGTGGCTAACAGTAACTGGTGAGAGCCACACAAGTCACCCCTTCCTGGATTCCCCTGGGTGTTAAGATTTCAAAAATGTACAGATTTGCTAGGTTTTCCCACGTGCTGGCTGAGCTAGGGTCCAAAATCCACAGCTAGGCACAAATCTAAAAAGGATCAGTTTTCACTAGAAAAATGTGATATGTCCATGTTGTATTTCGGGCCGTTTTCTATCGCAGGCACTAGGCCTACCCACACAAGTGAGGCCCCATTTTTATCGATAGACTTAGGGAAACACAGAAATGTAGAACAACTGTCATTTCCTATTGACGTTTTATGCATTTCATCATTTGAAATGTAAGACAATGAGAAAAAAAGAAGTCAAAATGTCTTATAATTCACATGCTGGTATGGCTACCCACAATTTCAGAGATGTGCAAATAACTTCTGCTTCTAAACTGTATATTTTGTTCTCATTTCGTTAGTACATAGGTGTCCTTGATACCTATTTTTCACTCTTTATATTTTACCAAATGAATTCATATATACCTCTTACACAATGAAAAACCATTGCAAGAATCAGCTCAGTTATTGGCTGTGGGTTCTTGGTGAACCTACAAGTCCTATATATCCCTACAAGCAGAAGGGTCAAGTAGATATAAGGGTATGTTGCTTTAAAAAATGTGTCATATTTAGAAGAAGCTACAGGTTTTTCAACTCATTTTCAATATTTCTTATTTTCAACTGTTAGTTTCTATAAAAAAACTTAAAGTCGCTACATAAATGACCCCTTTCTGAATTCAGAATTTTGTCTACTTCTCAGAAATGTATAGCTTTCCAGGATCCATTATTGCTTTCATACCCGTTTCTACCACCAACTGGAAGGATGTTGAAAGCACAAAAAGTGCACAAATACGCTATGTCCCAGTAAAATGCCAAAACTAAGTTGAAAATGTTGGTTTTCTGACAAAAGTCTGCCTGTCCCTGAAAGCTGGAAAGATGGTGATTTCAGCACCACAAATCCTTTGTTGATACCATTTGAAGGGGTAAAAAACAGACGCTTTCTTCTGCAGCACTTTTTCCCCATTTAATAAAATATTTTGCTGTATTTTGGCTAATTTCTAGGTCCCCTTCAGGGTAATCCACAAAACCTGGGTACTGTAATAATCTCTATGATGTTGGAAGAAAAGGATGCAAATTTGGCCTGAATACCTTATTTGGACAGAAAGTTACAAGGGCCTAAGCGCCAACTACTCCAAATAGCCATGAAAAGGCTTAGCACGGAAGGGCGGGGGGAGGCCTATCAGTAAAAGGGTTAACCTGATGTGATATTGGGAAGAGAGTTATGATGTGTGCTAGGAAATGGGAGGCATTCTCCATGTGTACTTGCTGAACTGATTAAGCAGACACATGTTGCCTTACAAAGGAGCTGTTGCGTCTTAGACCAGGAGAGGCAGTGTACACACGTGTAAAGAGGACCCAGACATCGAAGACAGCTTGTACACTGAGGAAATGCCACAGTGTCCATTAATGACAGTGGTGTGCCCTTTGTTGATTTTAAAGATGTGCAGTCAATGGGACAGTGGATGAGACTTTTGCAAGCATCCCACTTATCACCTTTTGTTGCTTTAATGAGTTACTCAAGGTTTAATGGGCATGTTCCAATATTAGACTGGTCCTAGCTATGATATAAGATCTAATTTGTACCATACTGTTGAATCTCAGCAAGTCTAAACCCCTGGTCTCACTTGTACATGGTTGCTCCCTCGTTGGGATTTTGTCACTGAAACCCACAGGCATGAATAAGCAAAATGGCAGACCCCAGCAAATTAATTACAAAGTCACCCATTGGTACATGGTCAGAACTGGCTATTATGGACGACAGCACGATGGCAAGTTAGAACAGCTAGACCACTAATCACCGTAAGGGTGGGATTTCTAGAATGAGAGTTGTTTCTTGGGCAATGGCAGCAGACCAGATTCAACACCATTAGAGACTTGGTTCAGTGGCTGGCAGCATCCTTTGTTTTCATTGACTTTTCCACAATTCGTACACCTAGCTTAACATCCTCAAATTGTTTTGTTCTCCCTTTTTCAAGTCCCTTTCGATTAACACTTGTGATTTGCGTAGTATCTCCTGTCTGTCTCTTGTATTGGTCTGTCCAGTTTGTGATCATTGTGTTGGAAACCCACTCTGTGGCGTCCAGGAGACCAGCGCTATTATCCTGGGCGATGATTGGTCTCATCACAGCAACTTCCATTGCAAAGCAGGGTTAGAAGAGTACTCTCATGTTTATTACACTTTCAAGTTCCCACTTAGATTGGTACTAATTCTTGTCCACTTACTATTGCTATCCACAGCACACTTTCCGCATCACCTCCCCTAAGCCAACAGCTTAATCTTTATATGTTGACATCCATGCAGTGTCAGTTTTACCGTCCCCATTCTCCAGTGGCAAGAGCTCCGGTGTCTCTTCTACCCTTTCCCATTTCCCCAACTTTTAGTGTTCAGATGTGCTAGATGGAAGCACCTCAGAGAGATTCAGGAAAGACCAGGATTCGCAGCAAGTCAATGTCACGAACTACAAGCTTGACCTCCCTGTCTGCAGTGGTTCAAAGGGCAAAAACATGATGAACTGAAACATGGCTCAAGGGACTGCAAACGATGAGCTTTCTCTAAGCATTATATAAAACCTAAGTGTGATTGGCATGCCCAAACATGAGTCCTGTGCTCGCTATGCAACAGAATCCAAAATGCCCCTCAGTGATGAGGTCCAGCAAGACTAATGGCAATTTGGTGTTGCTTGCATATCTGTTCAGTGGGCACAATGACAATTTTGACTACTCCTATTGGAGCAGGACCAATGGTCGATACCTGTTGGGAGTGGAGAAGTCGAAAAATAAACAGTGTACTGAAATGCAGTCTGGGCAATTGCCAAAGGCTAAGACCCTTGCTGCATGCCATAGTTCACAATATGTGTTTATGTGTTTTTAATGCTGGCACCTGGAATACCTGTGATATTCCAGCCATATCCCCACTGGTCCCCTAAAAAAATCCAGTGGCTAGGGAGAGGATTGTAGTGAGTACCTTGACATGGGTAGAGATTGCATTAGAGCAGACTTTTGGTGAAGTTACCTTCTGTGTCTCCACCCACTTACTCATACTCACTCTATTAATGGAGTGATGTTATGTCTGTAAGTACACTCTTTCCTCCTCAAGTAGTTTTTCCTCAAAATTACTTGTAATGTCACAAACTCTGATTCTAACAGAGAAACAGGCAGAGCGTTCGAATTCAAAGCGGGACTCCCGCAGCGTTCATTATGGGGCCCCTAGCTCCGAGAGAGGAGAAACCCAGCAGAGGAGTAGAGCCCCCAACAGAGCCTCAGCGGGGCCTCTGCAGCCAGGAAAGGAATGAAAAACGGCCGCAGCATTCCGCTCTCGTGGGCGTGGCCTCAAAGGTTAGAGGAGCAGGAAGCACAGCGGCAGCGTGGGTGAGTCACGTCAGCCGCTCATCCCATTCTCCGAGGCTGCTTGGCACCCTGCTCTGTTCCACCGGCATCTACTTCACAGCAGCAGTAGACAGCGCCTGAAGGCGCTTTAAAATCGGATGCGGGGCCCCGCAGTCCGGGTCCTGCTTTTTTCCCTGCAGTCCGGATCCTGCTTTGCCTGCAGTCCGTGTTCCGCTTTGCCGGTTTCTACCCTTCTGTGCTACCACCTGCTGCCATTGGTGCAAGAAGGATCATAGGAGTCACACTGCTCTGCCTCATTGGTGTCCACCAACAGCGTCAGCAGATAACGCCTAGAGGCACTTCAAAATCGGACATGGGACCCTGCTGGGGGCTATACTCAGCGTGATTGAACGGAGCCTCTTTTGCTGATTTTCTCCTCTCTTGGGTGTGTGGGAACCTCGCCCTGCCCTGCCCTGTCTTGTGCCTCACAGACGGGCGGAGCTGGCAGCTGGTCCAACGTGCCGGGAAAAAAGTATCATAAATTGCCTGCGATACAGCACGCTGCTATTCCAATTTTGCCATCTTATCTGGAGCGTTTGATTACCCGAGGGGACTGAGAGACATTGCTGCCAGACGCTGGTCCACTGCGAGGTAAGGCACACTGTGTTGCTATCCAGTTCACGCTCGCTTTGCCACATTACACCCTTTGCAATTCTACATCGACGCATTTTTTGTAAGTTCATTGACAATTGAAAAGGTGAATTTAAAAGCTACGATCCAGATAGCGGCAAGAGCGAGGGGCAAACATTCCAAGCTAGAGCAGGGTAAGGAAGTTAAGCCCCTAATTCCATCGACCCCTAAAGGGGAGAGAAAAAATAAAAATAAAAATCAACAAAAAGAAGCCCTTAAACAGAGGCCGCTGGGGTCCACCGACTTATTTAGAAAAAAAAAGTATAATGTGTTAAAAAAGCAGGCCGAGGACGACAACAATGAGGAAAATGACCAAGAGGAGGGCGAAGAAGATGAAGAAGTAGAGAGTCTGACCCTGTCTGAACTATCCGCAGAGTTGAGCTTGCTTGCCGTCGGGGACAAAGAAGAGGGAGGTGCGAAAGACAAGGGACCAAAAATGGACGAGGGAGGTAAAAGTATGGTAAGCACGGACAAATTGGCCATGGCTCCTAATATGTCCCCTTCTACTTGCCATGAGAGCTGCTCTACCCCGAAACAATACCCTCTCTTTTCAAAAAATCCTCTTCAGCAGGGACAGTCCTCAAGTACTCCTTCACGTAGCGGGTTAAACCAGGAGAGTACAAGTGCCTCTTTAGAGCATGATGTCCTCAATACTGGAGGTCAAATAAGCAGCACCACAGCACAGAAGACACCGACAAGACAAAAAGATGTTCCATTACCCTCACCAACGGTTCCAACTGCGATCTCTTCTAATATTTCGCTTTCCCTCCATTCTCTGCTGCCACCAGCTACAAGCCCAAGCTCAGGCTTAAGCAGCAAGCAAACCACGATAGTCCCAAGCCAAGCAATAAGTCTTGAAGCTTCTCCGATCTCCCAAGATTATGGCTTGCTTGTTCCTCTGAGTGTTACAAAATCAAACACGATGGAAGATATCCTAGTTACCATTCTCCAGGAACTAAGAGATTTCAAATCTTCCCAGACTCAGGAAATCTCTCTCCTACACAGTAGACTTACGAAGATGGAGGAGTGTCTTGGCAACATCCCTCTGAGGGTCTCAGAAGCTGAGGCTCGGATATCTTCTCTCGAGGACTCTCTTTCTACAATTCAGCAAAACCTGGTGGTGACTAACAGAGAGAAATCCCACTTAGAGGAAAAGCTTCAGGACCTCGAGAATTATAATAGGAGATCGAATCTTCGCCTTGTAGGCATACCAGAAGGTCTTGAGGATAAAGATGTAGTCAGTACTGTTTTTTTTGCATATTTGCACTACCAATGGGAGATGAGTAATACAATGAAGTCTGTTTTTCCTCCTTATTTTAACCGCTATGTTTGCACAAATGCTCAGATTTGCGTATTTGCACAACTATTGAGGAATGAGTAATACATTGAAGTTTGTCTCTTTTAATGTAAACGGTCTGAATAACCCCCATAAAAAAATTGCTATTGAGTGTTGGCTAAAGAGCCTGAACCCTGATGTTATCTTTTTACAAGAAACCCATCATAGAACCCGGACCGAATCTGATAAAATCTTCAAGGGCTGGGTTGGACATAAAATCTTCTCTATAGCTGGACTTGCACAGAGAGGGGTTTGCATCCTAATAGGAAGACATGTAAGCTTTATTTTGGAGGGTACACTCTTCGACCCCAGTGGCAGATGGGCACTTTTACATGGTAAATTTAACCATGTAAATATAATTTTAGCTACAATCTACGCTCCAGTTATAGACGACCCTCTGCCAATTTTACAATTGAAGCAAGCACTAACAGGATTACCTGGGCAAATAATATGGGGAGGGGATTTCAACTTTTTACAGAACCCTTTAGTTGATTCTTCAAAAAAAGATAGGCACCAGAATAAACCTCAAGTTGCCATCGCATTACAGAGCTGCAAGTTAGATCTTGATGTTGTTGACTATTGGCGATCACGCAATACGTTTGGACGTCTCTATTCGTGCTACTCAGCAAAATACAATTCAGCGTCCAGGTTAGACTTTTTTTTAACATCATACGGGTTAGAAGTACACAAATATGTTCATTTAATAAACGCATTTTCCGACCATGCAGCAATTTCTATGGAGTTAAATGTTGGAAGGCACGAATTTAAACCACCTATGAGATGGTATTTTAATAAGTATAACTTATTGGATACACAATGGTGCGCAGATATTGAGGAAGAGATCTGTGAGTTCTTTGCAAGAAATAGAGGTACAGCTCCACTCAATGTGACCTGGGATGCCTTTAAGGCCACCTTGCATGGAATAATTACATCTAAAGAAATCCCAAAGCAGAAGGAGAGAAGGAGAGAAGGGAGGCAAAGCTAAACCTACAAGTAAATCTTACGCAGGCAACTCAAGAACACTATAGGACAAGATCCCCTTACTCTAGGCAAAATCTCCTTGAGGCAAAGAATAAAATGAAAGATTTTTATTACGATCTGGGTAATGTTAACAGTAATTTTTATGCCCAAAGGTTATATGAGGAGAGCGAATATGCAGGTAAACTTTTAGCCTGGCAAGCTAAAGAAAATCAAGTACGTAATAGGATTGAGAAATTAATGAACCCTGTCACTAATGTTCAGGCTAAAACCACAGCTTCCATCGGTGAGATTTTTTTAAATCACTATAAGGAAGTATATCAAGCTACCGAACCGGCCACACGTGAGATTATCTCTGCGTTCTTAGAATCTTTCGCTATACCTAAATTAGTTGACGACGATAAAAATTTCTTGATCAAAGACTTTACAAGGTTAGAATTAGATGAAGTAATCTCTTCCTTACCTAATGGTAAGGCAAATGGGGATGATGGACTCCCCGCCGAATTTTTAAAAGAATTTGAGGGGACTTTGCGCAAAGAACTCCTCCTTTTGGCTAATTATTTAATACAAGGAGGGTCCCCCCCAGAAAGCTTTCATTTGGCAGTTGTGGTTAGCATTTTAAAAAAATGAAAAGACAAGGAAAATTCAAACTCGTATAGGCCCATAAGCCTTTTAAATATAGATTATTAGATTTTTACGAAACTTCTAACGAACCGGCGGAATAAAATAATAGGGCCTCTTATAGGCTCGGATCAGTGTGGTTTTATAACAGGAAGACACCTCCATTCAAATACAAGATTCTTACTTGAGGCACTGGATTATTTAAATATTAACAAGGTGAAAGCACAAATTTGGTTCCTT
Source organism: Triturus cristatus (assembly GCF_964204655.1). Lineage (NCBI taxonomy): Eukaryota > Metazoa > Chordata > Amphibia > Caudata > Salamandridae > Triturus > Triturus cristatus. The sequence continues at coordinate 392,146,662 of NC_140584.1, forward strand.
GATGCTGAAAAAGCTTTTGATCTGGTGTCCTGGGACTGTCTTTTTGCTATTTTGCACAGTTTTGATTTTCCGCAGGCTTTTATCTCTCTCTTAAAACAACTCTATATTAACTCTAGGGCACACATCATTATTAACAACTGCAATGTCGGGACATGCCAGGTTAGCAGAGGTACACGGCAAGGGTGTCCCCTGTCGCCAATTTTATTTGCTCTTTTTATTGAACCTCTAGCCATTGCAATCAGGGGCATAATGTCCGATACAGCACCAGTAGTCGGAATGACAAATATTAAACTCTATGCAGATGACATCGCCCTTTTTTTAGATTCAAAGCCTGCAAGTCAAGTGAACATTTTTAAAATCTTTACTGATTTTCAAAAACTGGGAGGTTACAAAATAAATGTTAATAACACTGAAATGATTTTACTTAATTGCACTGTTGACACTTTATTGCCGGAATTTAGGCAGAATTATAACTTATGCCCAAAGAGATATCTGGGAATATATATCTCGGATAACTTGGAAGATCTATATTCATTAAACTATATACCTCTGTTAAAAAAGGCCGGGTCCCACCTTGATCGTTGGAACTTACTGCCACTTTCCATAATGGGCCGGGTTGCTTTAATTCGTATGTCAATTTTACCTCTTTTTAATTTTCTTTTCAGCGCTGCCCCTTGTCCTATCCAGGTTTCTTTTTTTAGAAAAGTGGATGCTTTGTTTTCCTCTCTCCTTTGGACTAAAAAAATTCCAAGATTAGCACTTAGCACTTTATATCTTCCAACAATACAAGGAGGACTGTCCCTCCCAAATATTAGAGATTATTATTTTGCTACTTTTGCACACCACAGTTTTAGATTTTTTTTCCTAAATGACTACATGGCAGATAATTTTTTTATGAAAAGGATGCTGCTGGAATCTAAAATAACGGACCCTGTCAGAATCACAAAATATCCAAAGAAGGTCCGTTATAAGTTTCTCCAATGGCTATTTAAAATCAAAACCCAGCTCCTGTCATTCTATGGTATTTCCAATTTAAGCAGCTCAACAATGTTAACTAATTTTAGTTTTGGCGAAGGGGGCTGCTTGGATATTAACACAGCAAGACTCTGGGGTGAGAATGGCTTCGAGACAATAGAGGACTTTCTTGTGGGAAATAGATGGAAAAAATGGGAAGAAGTTCTTAGGCAAATCCATCTACCGGGTACAATCCTACAATGGTCTTTTTGTATGTTACACGCGGAACTTAGATATTGCGATATAGCTAATTTATTTCACAAAAGAGATGCATCAACAGCATTAAACGACTCCTCATTAAAGAAAATCAGCATGTAGATCAAAGTATTAAAAGAGGATAATGCAATCGAGGTATTTACTAAAGTCAGTGACAGGTGGAAAAAGAGGGAAGACGTTGAAATTAGCAAACCGACATGGGATACAATTAATAAATTTAATAAAAAAATCTTCCACGGTGCGAACTTCCAACGTATGCAATTTTATAGTAAATGGCTTATTTATAGAACTCCCTCATTTCTCCACAAAATCTATCCCCTGGTCGAAGATAAGTGCTTTCGATGCGTAGAGAAGGGCACCTGGAGTCATATAAATTTGGGAATGCCCAAAAATAACGGAATTCTGGGAAGAAATAGGAAAATACCTCTCTATTTCGATCAAAGCCAATATCCAGATCGATATATCAATAGTAGTACTAGGCTGCTCTCCGAGCCCCACTCCACACGATGAGGCTCTATTTATAGCATCATTAATAGCCAGATCCCTAATCCTACAACTGTGGAAATCAGAGAAAGCTCCAACCTTTCAAGCATGGAAAGCTAAACTACTTCGGATCCAGGGTAGGGAAAGAAAATATGCATTAAGAGCAGGAGCACTCAGGAGTTATCATAAGCACTGGAGTACGTTTGAAAGCTAAATGGATCAACATCCTCTGCTATGAGAATGACACTTTGCATTTCATATGTTTAGATAGGTGTTAAAAGATCCAATCCTACAGCAGAATTCCCTTTTCTTTCCTATTCTCACTATGCACTTTATTTATTAATATGCTTGCTGATGTTTAATATACTGCTTATGTTGTATTTATTTTGCTGTTATGCTATAATGAAGTGATTATAATTATACATATTTATATTTTCCAAATTCCTAATTCTTGATGTTAATCTGCATGCCTGATGACCCTTGTAATCTCTTTCTGTGTCTATGAACTCTCAATAAAAAATATAAATTAAAAAAAAAAAAAAACTCTGATGCTAACATTGTTGAAAAGTTGTACTGACTTTAATTGCTCTGTGCTCTTCTAGGCGCTACGGATGTTTGGTTCTTAGTTTTATGTGTTTGGTTCTTAGTTGGTAATGAGTGTGGGGTAGGTGATTTGCATGAGTCCTTCATGCCTTGCTTTATATCTGGAGATGTGCTTTTTCATATGTATTTTCTTTAACTTTTGTACATTTTTCAATGATGTGTTGTATCTTAGACTGTTTTCATATTTTTGTGCTTATGCAACTAGCCACTTTGTTCATCTGTGTGTTATGGCGTACGATATGTGTACATGTCAGTGTTATGCAATAGTGCATATTAATTAATTTCTTTACATTTCTTGCGAGTGTGTTTTCCTTAGTGCTCGAAGGTGTCAACACTACTGCAACGCTGGCATTTTTATTTTACCTCATCCTAGTAGCATACTTCTCTGCTATTATTGATTTATTTGTGATAACACTAAAGTTGTTAAGAGTGATGTGGGACTCACTTCAAGGCTAGAATGCACTAAAGTTGATGCTTATACTTGTTTTGCCTGCTGTACTACTTGAGGGCATGTGGATTGGGCTAGAGCAGAGGTCTTCAAATTACAGGGCGCCACTACCCGGTACCCCGCCACCCTCCCACCTCCCCCTCGGGCCTTTTTTGATCAGGGCGGCAAGCTCCGTGATGATAGCAGTGATAGCAGTGCTTTGTTTTAAGCAAAAAAATGAGTGGCAGTAAGCTACTCTGTAATGGGCCATCACTGACATCTTTTGTCATTTATATCCTGGCTGGGAGTAGGAGTGAAAGGGAAAGGACTCCAAATATTGTTCAAACCCGCCCTTCCTAACCCTCATTTCTGATAATCACACTATGAATACATGTTATACTTTACTAAGCCATGGCTGACCACAACAGTATATTTGGCAATCCTGTACTTGATTGCAATTTTATAAGGGATAACAGAACTGAAGTGCAATATTTAAATATATTCAGACATATTTAAACATTGCCACTTTAACAGAATAATTGTGAAAGATTGTAGGGAGGACTAATAACTTTTTTTTGTATCTGGGTGGGGGGGCGACATTGAAATGTTTGAAGACCACTGGCCTAGAGTGTGTCTATGGTATGAGGTGGGTCAGTGAATTTGCATGACCTGTTCTGTTCTCCTCCTTGATTTCCCCATGCATCTCACATTTTGGAGAATATGGGCTAGGTGTACGACCATCACGATTGGTGACTCGTAAATTGCAATCTTTAGTGACATAATTTGCGAGGCACAATTTGCCAGCCTGAGACACTGTTTGTAATTCCCAAATGGGTCGCAAGGGACCTGCCTCATTAATATTCATGAGTGAGGTCACAATTTGCGATCCATTGGGAATATCTGTCACTCACGGCGATGGTGGCCTGCTCGGGGTCTGTGACTGCTTTTTAAATAAAACAGTATTTTTATGTTTTTTGCAATACAGCCCATTTTACTTAAAAGAAAACAGGATGTTTTTCAAAAATAAAAATGAAAAGTTTTCTTTTTCTTTTTTTCAGGGAGGGCAGTGGTCCGTGGGACCACTGTCTGCTTTGAAAAAATGTTGGCATCCATTCACAAATGGGAAGAGGTCCCTTGGGAACCCTTCCCTCTGTGAATGGCTTACCATCAATTTGAAACTGGTGGTAAACTGTGAATGTTTTTTGACTGCATTCCCTTGACCACATTCACGGTAGCAAAACATTTATACATATTAGTGCGACTTGCTTTTAGGACGGGAAGCCCTTGGCATGCCCGTTTCTAGTAGGGACTCCCAAACTCTATTTTGCGAGTCGGTAATAGGTTACCGACTTGCAAAATAGGGTTGGTACATTTGAAAATGCATTTTAAAGGTCACAAATGGCTGGTAAAATGCATAGTACATCTGGCCCTATATTTCCATTTTTGGACACTCCCCTGGCTAGGCCCACATTTACAAATCTGCTGTGAGAAATTATTCGGCACTCACAAAATATAGAAAAGACCTTGGCATGTGCTTATGAATGAACCTTTGTGAATTTCCCTTGCTGACACCATGGTATTTTTGCTTTAGTACTATTTATCATGGTCAAAATGGCTTTATGAATTAGGCCCACAGACTTCAAAAACATCTTTTGCAAAAAACAAAGAACCCACAACAAAGAATGTTGAAGTTTAAACTTACAAATAGGCCCTTATAATCATTTCCACCAATGATTAATTCCTACCTCTAGTAAAATTATCTTCCTATATGTGTAAGGACTTGCTTACTGAATGTCCTGTTTCAGTGCATGTGTTGGGGCAGGCGCTTGACCGTGTTAATGTTAATGTTAATAATGATTTATAAAGCGCTCATACACCGGGTGGCTTCATGGCGCTTAAAGGCTCTGAGTGCTGTCAAAGAGGAACATTGAATCTAGACTTGTGCAAATAGCCATGTTTTAAGGAACTTCCTAAATTGCAGAAGGTCTGTGCAGGACTGTATTTCCAGCGGGAGGGAGTTCCACAGTTTGGGGCCGAGGGTAGCAAATCTGCGGCCTCCTTGACGTAACCGTTTGAACACCGGGGTGGAGAGGAGTGAGAGGTGGGCAGATCGTAGGTTGCGCGTGGGAATATGCATGAGTATCAGGCTGTTGATGAATATGGGGCTGATGCCATGCAGGGACTTAAATATGAGGCAACCATTTTTAAAGGCGCAGCGCTGGGAAATGGGGAGCGAATGCAGTTTCCTAAGCAGAGGGGTTGCTGTTTGCCATCTAGGTTGTTGAAAGACCAGTCGGGCTGCATGGTTCTGGGCCATCTGCAGCCGGTTGAGCTGGAAAAGTGGCATGCCTAAATACACGGAGTTGCTGTAGTCCAGGTGCAATAGGACAGTGGCTATTATGACCTGGAACAGTGCATCCTCAGTGAGAAGGCGATGTATTTTCCTAATCTTGCACATTTGATAGAAGCTCCTGGAGATAACCGCGTCAACCTGAGTTTTCAGTGAAAGGTCACTGTCGAGGGAGACTCCTAATGTATTGGCCGAAGAGGAGGGAAGGGAGGGGGTCCTAGCTCAGATGGCCAATTGTGTGGGTCCCAGAACTTATGGCTGTCCCCAGTGAGAACAAGCTCTGCCATACCAGAATTTAATTTAAGGTCATTGTGGTACATCCAACGTTGGATGTGCAGCATGGTGGCCTGGAAGTCGGTGACAGAGCTGTGCAGGTTGTCAATCTTAAAGACTAGTTGAAGGTCATCTGCATAGTTGAAAACCGACACCTTCCTGTCTTTGAGGGACTGGATCAGTGGGGCGATATAGAGATTGAATAGGTGTGGAGAGAGAGCCGAGCCCTGTGGGACGCCACAGGTAGTTTTGCGTGGGGGAGCCAAGAAATGTCCTTGACGGACGGCCTGGGAGTGGTCCTCCAGAGAGGAAGTGAGCCAGCGGGCCGCCACACCTTGAATACCCACCTGTTTGACATACCGTGGACCTTGGTGCAGGTTGAAATTTTGCTAGGGTGATGATTTAGGTAAGAGCTATGTTACTTTTGAAGGGAATGTGTGATTTTGCCAAACATATATTTTTACAGCCTTATGGGTGAAAACTTTCCTACTTAAATAGGCAAACAGTTGGAGCACCAGAGTGTACGCTGACCACAGGATTAGCATAATAAGGTTAAGTGAAGCAATTGAAATGTCATCATAAAAAATAATGAATACGTGTCATGCAACCTTCATTGAGCCAATGGAGGGGGGCATGGCCTATTAGTAACATGCAGAAGGATGAATCTGAAGCCTGAACAGAGGCGTTCTTGGCATCTCTGGAGAGTGGGAGCCTCCAAACTTTGGGTCACATCCCAAATCTGAAGCTGTAGATGGTATTCCAGCTGTGTGAATCAGAACTCCGTGGATATCTGCGTCCTTGTAAACAATACAGAGAGTTGTGAAAATGGCCATCACCCCCCCCCCTTGCATTCATTTTCCAAATATTAGCATTTCCATGCTTATTCCCTGTGCCCTGGATCTCCCTAGTGCCAGGGTATGCCAAGCTATCGAACCAAAGTTTGGATTCTCGTATTTTAGATTACAGGATAACTAATAATGCTCAGGCACTTTCTGCTAGTGAACAGGAGAGTGGTTACCATTAGTGCAGCGGGTCCAGTGGCACCTGGGCCCAGAGCCCTGACGGGACTCTTAAAACTTGATAATTGCTGTTTTTTGCTTGCCCAACAGCAGTGAAAGAGGCCATTTTTCATTATTTGCATCAGGGCCCATGGCATCCTTACTCTAATGCTAGAGAATTTAGCTGAAATTCAATAATTGCCCAGCAGACGTGTTCCTCGGATTGTACAGGGTTGATGGTATATTTGGGCCTAAGGACATAGTTATTCATCTAGGTTTTCTGCATGGGCTCGAGGAGGAGCATGGCCAGTTAAACCAGGACTCCCCCAACCGGGTATGTCAGGGTCAAACACGCTTAGGAAGTTCCGGTATAAGCACAGTTGAGTCTCATTGGTGGATCGCGTCCCGGTTACCTATCTAACAGAACTTTGTACGTGCCATATTTCTATTTTTATTTAAACCTCCACGTTCAAACACAGTTACAGAACAGGAAAGCAATATGAAACTAAAAAGAACAATCGTTAGTAATTTACGTATCCCATTTGACGGTCGGGTATTGATTATTACTGTCATAAAAACTTTATCAAGCTGTCCGGCTCTCTTTGCTCCAACAGATAACACAGTTTTATGCTATTAAAGAATCAGCACATAGTGACCAGGGCCAGACTGGAGGTAGTGGGCATCAGGCATTTCCCCTAGAGGCCGGAAGGGCGGGACGGTTGTTGAGGGTTGGGGGCCAGCTTTCTTACTGGGGGCCGGTTTTGGAGCAATGCTGCAATATGAGCCCCCGATAACAAAAGCAGCAGTGGGGGAGGAGGTTTAGTCAAGCAGCAGTGTATTATGATAATTTTGGCCAGGCCAAATTCCAGCCCATGATAATCGTTAGACCTGTCAGCTTTAGGGAGGTCTTTCCCAAATCTTTAGGCCTTATTCCTCCTGTCTGCTGAATTATTTTTTGTTTGATTGGGACTCTGTGCTCTCTTCTTTAAACATGGTGAAATTAGCTTACACCCAGTGTGTATATTTAATTTACTTGTAAGTCCATAGTAAAGTGGTACTGCATGTACTCAGGGCCTGCAAAATTAAATGTAATTATTGGACCTGCGACAATTAATGTGCACTCCACTTAAGTAGCCTTCTTAAACATGTTACAGGCCTGCTATTGCAGCCGTGTGTATAGTTTTAAAGTGCCATTTCGACCTGGCAAAAAATACGTTTGCCAAGCCTAAACTTTTGTTTTCAATACATATAAGTCATTCCATGGGTAGGCCCTAAACAGCCCACTGGGGCAAGGTGCAGTGCATTTCAAAAGTTGGGTATGTACTTTTAACATTTACATGTCCTGGTACTGAACAATTATTACCTTTGTAATTCACTACTTCAAGGCCTGCCTCTCCCATAAGAAAACATTGGGTTACCTTATTACAGTTAATAACTGATACCTTTCAGTTGAGAACAGGTGGGAAAGTTGAGTTTGGTATCCAAATAAATGTAATTTGAAACCCTCTTTAATGTTAAAGTCGGATTTTAAGTCACAATTCTGAAAATTGCAGTTTTAAAAAGTTGGCATTTTCCTGTCCTTACCATTTGGTGCCTGTAGCCTGTATCCTGGGTCACCTGACTAAGTGTAGCTGGCAGTTGGTATTTGTGTATTACGTCCAAACAAACAAACATAGTGGGAATAGGTGTTGACAGGATAGGCCATCTCTGACTTGATGGGGGGCAGAGCTGTCCCCTACCATCCTTGCACATCACAAGTTCTCACATTAGTCTTTTATGCCCGAGACAAACTGGGTCTAGGGCAGAGAGTAAGGAAATTCCAAACATCTTTGGTGGTGGAAAATTCCAGAACACTTCTAGATCTGTGGAAGAGCCAGAAGAAGGACTGCTGTACTTCTCTGCTGCAAGGAGGACTTCCACTCTGCTGCCCTGCTACTCTGCTGCCTGCTGCCCTGTGGCCTGTGTGAGGGGAAATGGACCTGCATCTTGAACCCAAGACCTCCAGAGTGAGTCCAAGGTCAAGTTGGCTGGCCTCCTGATCGGACCCTCAAGGATAGAAAAGGCTTCAACCACTTTGAACCCTGCACCTGGAAGCTGTCTGCTTTGAGTCCTGTCCTCCAAGTAGTGCCACCCCAGTCCTGGACACTTGAAAGTGGGCCTGAAGATGCTCTGCCAGGCAAGCTGTGGTCCCAGCAGAACTGATGCAGCATGATGCATCTCCTTGCAGCTCATGGGAACCGCCGCTTTGTGCCGCATCTTGATGTAGGCTTTCAAATCGCAGCGTTGCAAATTCTCAGAACTGCTGCTGTGCGGCACATCCTTGATGCAGGACCTCACATCGCAGCCCCGCAGCTCCTCGAAGCTGCCACTGCATAATGCATCCTCGACGTGAGACCTAGCAATGCCCCGCAAAGAGGATTTAAGTTACTTTGATCAGCGGGCCTAACTTGGTCCCTGTGTCTGGCCTGTGATAATTTGATGTTGGCCTGAACTTGTGACTTTGTCCCAGTCCGGCACGATCAGATAACCACAGTTGGTGCTCTTTGCTTTTAGCACTATTTTTACCTAAACCTTTAAAATTGCATACCTCCTGTTCTACTAATTGGACATTTGTCATTTTGATGCCAAATAATTGATTCAATTTTAATTTATTCTCCTAAATTATTGTGGAATTTTTCACGTGCTGTGTTTTCACTTTATATCTGCCTGTGTGCTGCATACATACTTTACACATTGCTTCTAAGTTAAGCCTAATTGCTTTTGTTCCAAGCTATCAGAGGGTTAAGCACAGGTTAATTTGGGGTGTGCTCATGTTTAACCCTGACAATAATTGTGGTTACTGCCTGAGTAGGGCTTCAACTCCTCAACCAGTAACCCAGTTTCCTACACTGACCTAATCATAAGTAACATAACTGACATGAAAAGGTTCTAGGTAGGTGTTATATAGGACAGCCTTGGGGGGGTCTTACCCCACATTTTTACCTGCCTCCTCCCCTTTTCTGACCTTGGTTTTGCTGCAATTAGAACACTGTGCACTTTACCACTGCTAACCAATGCTGAAGTGCTTGTGCTATCTCTCCTAAACAAGGTAATATTGGTCCATCTCCAATTGGCATATTTAATTTACTTATAAGTCCTAATAAAGTGGTACTCCCTGTACCCAGGGCCTGTAAATTAATTCAATGCTACTAGAGGACATGCAGCACTGATTGTGCCACCCACTAAAGGAGCCCTATAACCGTGTCTCAGGCCTACCTTTTTCATTGTCTGTGTGGGCACTTACATTGCCATGTCGACCTGGCAAAACAAACCTTTTGCTAGGCCCAAACCTTTCCTTTTTATACATATGTCACCCCTATGATAGGCCCTGGACAACCCAGAGGGCAGGCTACATTGTATTTAAAAGGCAGGACACATACTGTTAAGTTTTACATGTCCGGGTAGTGAAAGACTTCCAAAGTAGGATAACATTGGGATTAACTTATTATAGTTTATAGTGTAATTTCCAATTTGGAAGAGATGAGACCCCCAAGTCTGGTGTCTCTGGAATCCTAATTTGAAACCCTAATTTATGGTGAAGTTAGATTTCAAATTACAATTCTGAAAATGTCACTTTTAGGATGTTGGCATTTTCTTACTTTAGCAATTTGGTGGATTCAGCCTGTCTCTGATCACATGTCTGAGGTGGGTGACAGGCTTTGTGTATTCCTCCTATACACACAAAATGGGAGCTTAGTTGGGACTTGATGGCCCATCCTGGCAGGATGGGAGGGAGGGGCTGGACTCAGCCTCGCTTACACATGAATAGGTTGTGTCCTGTCCCCCCACAAAAGGCTGCATAACCCCCTGTAGTGAGTCTGGAGCCAGAAAGAAGGAAATGACCTCTGTGAACTTCAAAGACTGTCTTTGAAGTCTTCCCCACTGCAAAGGTCCGACTCGGTATAAGTACTGGAACTCTGACACCACCACTTCAGTACACTTCAGGACCTGTGAATAGTCTGCCAGGAAGAAAGACTGCTGTGCTGCTGAAAGGACTGCCACTCTGCTACATTGCTGTTTTGTTGAACTCCTGCCTTGCTGTGCTGACCTGGTGCCTGCTACCCTCTTGCCTGTGTGTTGGCACTGGACCTGCATCACTGGAACCCAGAGTGACTCCAAGAGCTAGCTAGCTGGCCTCCTGATCTGAATTCTCAGGGACATAAAAGACATCCAACCCCCCTGTTTCTGCACCTGGACTCTGGCATCTATGAGTCTGCTCTGCCAAGTGATGCCATCCGAGTCCTGCACCCTTAGAAGTGGGCCTAAGGTGTTTCTCCAGCAGAACCGATGCATCCTTTGACGAGCAACGCATCTCCAAGCAGAACCAATGCATCTCTTCAGCTCAGCAGCACATCTTTGAGCAGAACCAACTCATTGCCACGGTTGCATGGATTCAAACCATCACAAAAGACTTGATCACCGCTGCATCTCTCACCTGGGACTGACACATCACCTTCGGAACCAACACTGCGCAATGCTTTTCCTGATTCAAGCTCTTCACATCCCTTGTCAACGGCACGTCGACGATGATGCTGAACATTTGCACCGCAGCTTCAGCGAGCATCAGAGCCAACACATTGCCTTCACTGCGCTTAGCATCCTTGACACTGGCCTTTTGATCTCAAGCCCCGTTGATAGGATTCTCAACGGAGACGCATCAGGACTTCATACTGCAGCCTCCTCGCATCTCATAACTGAGGCCATGCCTCTTATGCATGCCTCATGTCTAATGCTGATCAACGCATCGCTGCGCCATTTCGATTTTAGGTACTATGATCAGTGGGCCTAACTGGGGCCCTGTAGCTGTCCCATGCTCCATCATGGTAGGCATGAACTTTTGACTTTGTCCCAGTCCGGTGCAACCAGATACCCCAAATAGCGCTTTTTGCATCTAGGTCCTAATTTTCCCCATAAAATTTAAAATTCAACATCTCAATTTCTACTTATTGGATTCTTGTTGTTTTGGTCTTGTACTATTTATTAAATTAAGCTCTGTTTTTCTAACCTGGTGTGGAATATTTTTGTGTGGTGTTGATAGAGTTTTAATGTTTTAAGTTTCCCACAAATACTTTACACACTGCCTCTAAAGTAAAGTCTGACTGCTCTGTGACAAACTACCAGAGGGTGACCATAGGTTAATTTAGTGGTTGCCTTCCTCTTACCCTGACTAGGTCTGTGGCTGTTGATTGCCTAAGGTTCATACTAAGGGTGGGCGACAATTTCCGTTCCACTCACAGAAATTGCGAAATTTTGACATTTTTGCATTCTGCGCGGAACGCGAAAATATTGAAACTTCCGCAATCCACGGCGGAACGGAAATATGCAGGGCAGGATTCATTCTGGCACGATGCTCCTGTCATTAAACCTCAACAGGAAGCACTTACAGATTTAAATAAAGCAGGTGCCCGAGTTAAAGGTCAAATTCAGTAACACATTAATCAGCACAAAAGATTTGTGAGGCCGGCTCCGGAGTAGGGTAAGCCGATCGGAAGTCAGGCGTGGACAGGAGAGGCGAGGCCACCAAGGCCGGAGAAGTGGTGAGCACCCGGGCCCACGCTGTCGCAGTGCCGGGATGAGAGCAGCGGAACAGACACATTTGTCTCCAGTGTGGGCAGCCTTACTTGGGAGGAGGTGTTGGGGGACCCTGTGCAGCAGCAGCAGTCAGCTGTGCCCCCGTGCGCGGGCCAGGTTGCGGGGGATCAGGTCGGTGCAGTTGGGTGTTGCGGATGGCATCAAGCTCAGGCCAGGTGACTTCCCCCGTCCGGCCTCCAGGCCGCAACCAAACAGACGGCCCTCGCTCCAGAGCAGCCAGAGCGATCTCCGGGGAGGCCCTACACAGCACCGGGCAGGCAGTCAGAGCGGGCAGTCAGCCCCTCCGAACACGGCAGAGGGTCCCCCCAGCAGAGCGGGCAGGTGAAGGCCTCCGGGCACCATGAGGGAGCTAGGTGGGCGACTTGCTCTCCTAAAGGTCAAATAAAGATATGTGGAGTGGAAGCAGCACATCACAAAGTGTGAGCCATTTAGGCAGACAATAAGACAACATATTGTTGCTAGATGTGTTTTTGTGTAGTGGGTAGTTAAAGGTATGTTTAGTAACAATGGCAATTTGTATTATGCTTTCAAAAACTTGCTACCTTGTTTTTTGTACAGGGTTGTGTATTTGTTCCTCCACCAGTGACAGTTCGACTTCAACAGCTCGTAGTAGGAAGGAAATGGTGTCTGAGTATCTACCGTCAACAATTTGCTGTAATCCTTGATGGAGGTCTGTGCATCCATGAGTTTCTCGAGCGCAATCCCCGTGTAGTTCCTGACACCAGGAGGTTCTGTCTCCTCATCTGCTGCTCTGGTCGGTCTCTGACCGTTTATAAACAAGAGGCATGTGAACTGCATGGAAGCCCCGTCGTTTGGCCCCAGCACACACAGAAGCAGTGTGCAACGTCTTCCCACCCTTTCCCCACTATGATGGACAGCTCACTCGAAGGATCCCGGCTCCCATCGGCGCGGTGGCAAAAGTTACAGACACACATGGTCGCTGGAGACAACTCTTCTGGCCCTTTATGCAGCTGTAGTGTAGGAAAAGCACTATACATGTCATTTACCCACGGAGGTAGCACTTACTGATTAGCCAGTAGAAAGTACTCCAGTTGAGTAGAGGACATATTGCACAAAACGGTGGCATCTTCTTGGATGCAGGGCAGGACTCCTTCTGGCGCGATGCTCCTGTCACAAAAATTAAACCTCAACAGGAAGCATTTACAGATATGAATAAAGCAGGTGCCTGAGTTGAAGGTCAAATTTAGTAACGCATTAATCAGCCCAAAATATCAGCGAGCATGCGAAATTTCACGTGTTCGCGGAAATTTTTTGCAGTTTCACGAACTTTTGCGAAAGGCAATTTCGCAAATACCGCCCACCCTTAGTTCATACCCCAGTCAACAACCAACCCAGTTTCTAACTGACAGTGTTATAGGAATGCTCATGATAAGATACAATTGTATGGGTTGGACAATCATTTTAACTAGTGTAGCTCTTTCATCCTGGGACAATGGTTGGTGCAGCCAGTAATCAATCTTACAAGTTATCATTTTGTAGGAAACATCTTCATTCTTCCTTACAACCACTGCAGGGTTCCAAAAAAATTCTGAACACCTAGGTATCTGACTGATGATTCCCTCCACTGCAGGGGGTAGTTAATCTCACAACCGATATTAACAGGAGTGAGTGGAAAGATTACTAAATTATTCCAATGGATCTATAACCCGATAGGCTACCAAATTTGAGAACCTTCCACGCCAACATGAAAGTCTAGTGTGGGGTTTTTGATGAAGAGAAAGGTGTCACGTCATTTAGATATAATGAGATAAACAGCCTAACATCCAAAAAGCTACTCCTCATTTTTTACTTTCAAAGTAGTGCATATGCGAGTGAGGGGCTCTTTTGCCAGTGTGAACAAGATAGGGAAAAGGGGACCGCCCTTGTCTTACCCCCCTGGATATATAGATTGCTGGGTAACATAAGTTTAACTTTAACAAAGGACATTGGTTGTGTGAATAATAACTTGATCCCTGCTCTATAGTTTTGCCGCATCCTTCTGTGCTCAAAATTCATGACCATTAAAAGCCACTTACTGGAATCAAAAGCTTTTGCAGAACACAAGAACACCACTGCTACATCACAGCAGAATGTATCTGGAAAATGAGAACAAAGAGGATGCACAAGTTATGGGAACTGCCAGGTATAAAGCCAGGTTTAAAGGGTGGATGATCAGGTAAAACAATACTCGAGAGCAGCAGCAACTGATTGGGTGTTACTTATGCTAGGATTTTGTTATCAGTATTAATGCGAGACAGGGGGCTGGAGGAATTACACTGTGGCAGAGGTTTGACTGACTTGAGCAGCATTACTTGCATGAGATTCCCTTATCGACAGTGCAAGTATTTCTTTGCATCTTCCCTCTTGAATATTTCAAGAATGTGCAGTTCCACAATATTGAGATAATCTTTATGAAATTTCAATATCAAACCGTCACTATCAAGGGATTCTCACCCACCATGTTTTTATTGCAGCATGGATGTCAGCTAGTGTGATGGGGACATCATGAAACCATTCTCCTGCCAGGCAAGAGCAATTAAGTTAAGATAAGCAATAGTCATCTTCAGAGGCATGCATGGCTCACAATAAAAAAAAAAGGAAAATTCTGATAGAATGTTTGTAGAGTCATGCACTTATTCTCCTATGTCATTTCCAGCTACTTGTAACAAGCAGCTGGAACCTCGTTCTGAGTAATTGAATTTTCAGCAACAGACTGATGAGTTTCGGTTTATCCGACCAGCGAAAGGTAATATAGGTGCACATGCATCAAGCAAACCAAAAGCGATTCCTTAATAGCGAGAAATAAGGAATCGTTATTAAGGAATCGCTTTTGGGCATGCATCAACAGATTTGGTAATTATTAGCGATTCTTTAAAAATCGCTATTTTTACCGATTATACAATAGCGGGGCATGCAAACTCCGATTAGCTAATAGCGAGTTTGGTAATACCGAATTAGCAAATAGCGAATTCGGTATTAGCGAAATCGCAAATGACCGCGTCGCACCGGGAACGTGCAGATGACATCACCAACCAGGAAATACAGCAGCCCCACCCTCATTGCATCGACAGTGGAGCAAATAGGAGCACTGACTGCAGACTGCCTGTGCAGACTGAAGCCACACAGACTGTTCCATCTGCTAAAATATACCATCCATGGAGAAGGAAGCCCCATCCAGCGCTGAGGCTGCGCGCAAGCGCAAGCGCAAGTTCTCCGACAGGGAGCTGGAGCACCTAATTGAGGGAGTCTCGAGCAAGCATGATCGCCTCTTCGGCAAGCTGTCCCTCAAGGTGCCTGAGGCGGAGAAGCGCCGCATATGGCTGCGCATCCGCGAGAGGGTGAATGCAGTAGGTGTGACGCCCCACAGCATCGATGACCTAAAAAAAAGGTGGTATGACCTGCGGAAGCGTGCGAAGGAGAGGATAGCAGAGAGGCTCCGGGACGCAAGCAGAACGGGAGGCGGCCCTTCATCGGTCCAGGCTAACACTGCCCTGGAGGAGCTGGTGGAAGGAACAATTGAGCGGGAAGCCGTCGTGGGAGTGACCCAGATGGACACGTCCGGCGCAGCCACAAGTGCCCAAGGTAAGATGCATGCCTGTTGCCATACCCAGCATAGCGTAAATCCTATTCCAGGCCCCCAGCAGGGTCTGAGTGTGCATGCAGCTTTGCAACACACAGCTTTACTCCTAACACTAGTGCATCATGGGAGTTGTAGTCTACTCAGCCCAGTGTGCATGTACAGGGGTAAATGCAATTACCATTCACCAGATCAGTAGAAGCTGGGTATAGACAGTATATTTAGTGGATCACAGAGGGACATGTATGTGTACAACACTACGTAGGTCTAACTATCCCACTAACCATGCACTGTTTCACACACAGATGCATCACCTGGGGATTCCGATGACAGCGGCCAGCTGATAATCTCCGAAACACCGGTTGATTCAGACCTGGAGACAGCGCAGGATGCCCTCACATCACCTACACCTGCCACCCCACCAGCACCACCAGCACCAGCAACACCAGCACCAGCACCACCAGCACCAGCACCAGCCACACCAGCTGCTGCCACAACAGCCACCAAAGCGCCGCGGCGCAGGTCCCAGGTTGCGCCCTTGCCGGTGATGGAAACACCCACCACACAAACGGGACACGGTCAGCGCGCCATCACACCACCTGATGCACCACCTGTCCGCGCCAGGCTAACACAGCGGCGCAGGTCTCGCCAACGTTCGGTCTCCTCAGGCAACCTGGATCTCCAACACACTCCTGGCATTGAGGAGAGGATGCTGTCTGTACAGCGCGTGCAGAGCCGCCACATGGCAACCATCAGCACCAACATCGTGCACCTTGTTCGTGAAATGCGAGCCATGACTGCCGCAGTAACGGCCATGGGCACGGCGGTCAGGGACATGAGCACTGTGGTGGCAGAGGGCAATGCTCACCTCAGGGAAGATATACAAGAGCTCACCAGTGCCATGAGGGAGGGCCATGAGTGCCAGAAGAGGAGGCACCGACAGCAATTGTTGCGTTCCGCTGCCGCTACTAAGGCTATCACACGCCACAGCAACAGTACCGCAGTGTTGGCACGCCGCACTGTGTCCTTGCAGGTCGACCTTGGGCACTTCTGCGGGGATGTGGCAAAGGCACTGGGGCAGTTGACCACTGCTGTGGAACACTTCCAGAGCAGCACATGCAGTGCTGCAGCTTTGGGGGGGGATGACGCTAGTGAGGCTGCCTCCAGTGTCAGCAGCGTGTCACTGGCAGAGGCCAGCACCAGGCGCCGCAGTTCGTGGGCATCCACGGGGACAGGCCGTGGTGAGGCATTGGAGACACCTGAGCGGAGGCTTGGGGTACGTGGCAAGCGCCACTAGACAGTTGAACATGCATACAGGACCATGGTGGGGCAACCATGGACATCCACTTTCTGAGTATGCACAGGCGTGACTTTAAGGCACATTTGATTTTCCTTTATGCAATTGGAGCATGATTTACATAGCTAGTTTTGTTGCACAAACCTCAGTGCTACTGTGCATTAAACAGTTGCACCCCAAACAAACTTGTAATGTTTCATTCTCACCTGTTTCAAAAATGATGTTGCATGATGTATGTCCGCCTCCTATGGCCCTCTGCTGTGTTAGGGACGTGTGCCTGTCGGTGTTGGGCGGGTGGTTGGTCATCCCGGTGGTCGTCATTCCTGTCCACCTATATGGGTATCCCCCTTCTGGTCGCAATGTTGTGCAGCATTGCACATACAGCAATTATACGGCAGCATGTTTCAGGTTTGTATAGCAAGGCGCCGCCAGTCTTATGTAGGATTCTGAAGCGACTCTTCAGAATCCCAAATTTCCTCTCTATGACATTCCTAGTGCTTATGTGTGCAGCGTTGTAGCGATGTTCCTGTGGGGTTGCTGGATTGATGTATGGGGTGAGTATGTATTCACGCAGGGCGTAAGCACTTTCACCTAGAAGATAGAAGCGAAGACTTAGCATTGGTGATGTACATACATGTGTGGTGTTGGTGTGGGGAAGCATAATTTTTACGTACCAAGCAGGAGTCCCTCTCCAAATTCTCCGTTAATTAGACGCCTGTGGATTCCACTGTGGCGGAAGATGTAGGAGTCGTGTGTGCTCCCCGGGAATTGTGCCACTAGGTCCGTTATGATGTGATTGGCATCGCACACAACCTGCACGTTGATTGAGTGGTATGACTTGCGGTTCCGGAATATGTACTCATTTGCTGCGGGTGGACATATGGGGATATGCGTACAGTCGATGCATCCAATTACATGTGGGAATTGTGCCACCTGGTAGAATGCCTGTTTGGTGCGGTCCAACTGCTGTGGGGTTGTGGGGAAGCTGATGTGGGTGTGTAGCATTGTCAGCATGGCATCTAGGAATTTCTTGAAGAAGCGTGACAGTGCGCTTTGCGATACGCCTCCGGCCACAGCAATTACACCCTGGAAACTCCCTGAGGCCAGTAGGTGCAGGCTGCATAGGACCTGAACGTGCGCAGGGATTGCATTGGTCCGGTGTGTCTGGTGCTGCAGTAATGGTTCCAGGTCTGCAATCAGGCGCATGATCATTGCACGATTGAGGCGATACTTCTCGTACACCTCGTCCTCATTCTGCCCGAGCAAGGTTATGCGCAGTCTGAAAACTCGCTCCTGGACCCTTCTCCTGCGCTGTCCTGCTGCATTGATACGCATCCTCCTTGCAAGCACGTAGAGGGCAGCCATTTTGTGGGAGCCAACAGGGTCTCCTGGGCCACATTTAAGGGTTTTGTGATTACCTCAATCAGTTGCACATGTTGATTTTTTTTTTTGGGATTCGCATTTTTTTTTTTTAACTTTACCTCAAGGTTTTGATTCCCCTTATTTAGCTCTGGCAAAATAGCGATTTTGGGGATTTTCGTTATTAGCGACTGTTGTTGCATTGGGGTGCGATTCGTTATTTGCTATTGGCACTTTCCGGGAGCTAATAGTGATTTGGGTATCTGCTAATTCTGTATTTAGCGATTCGGTAATTTTGCATTTTGGTTATTAGCGATTCGGTATTTTGGCTGATTTATTTTTTGCGATTCGTTATTTGCTCACATTTTGGGTTCATGCATTTGAAGTAGGTATTTTGTAATCGCTAACGGGTGATTTTTGCGATTCGGTATTTTACCGACTGGATTTTGGCTTGATGCATGAGGCTGGTAATGTGATTTAACCGTGACCGTTGGTTAAGTAGCTTAAGAAAGGGGTATAGACGCGGGCTTGACCCTTGAACAGTGTTTTTGCCATAGGCTTGTTTTTGTTTTTGGGGGCACTTTATTTACTCACGTAACTTCCGTTTTTTAGTTCACTTGTTACGTGATGAGATTTGTCTTTTTGTTACCACTTACACATAGTTTTGAATTGTTACACATAAACACGTATTCGAAACAAAGTTGTGCTATACCACAAAACATTGGTTATTTTGCATGTGTGAATGTAACAAGCACAAATTGATTATGTGCTAGCGAAAATCTTTTCTGGTTTGAGCGTGTCTTTTCCAATTTGTTTCACAGCTCTGTATACCAGGTCTGGGACACCAAACAAGGTTCCAGCTTCTTGTTAGATACATATTTACTCCAGCCGCGGCTGGTGCAGGTAAGAGCGATGGGGCATGAGTGCCGGGTGGGCTGTGATTTCGATGACGAGGAAATAAATATTTTTTATTTACTTTTCCCTCATGGTCGTCTGTTAATTCCCCCCCAACCCGGCCCCACCAGTCTCACCTGCACAGGCCTCTGATGATTTACACGCACACAGAGGGAGCGCCTTACCGGGATCACACACCAAACCATTGCCTTTGAGTATTTAAAACATTCATTGAAATTTCGGGGTGAAAAATTGTGTGCCTGTTTTGGTATTCCTGGAAATATGTATTAATAGATCTATATCTCCAGTAACAATGTAACTTTGATCCAAATTGTGCTCAAGCGACCAGTCTTAATGGGCTGAGGACAGCTGAATGTTTTACTCAACAGATTCCCCTAATTACCACCTTAAGCACGTCACAACCAACTCTACATACTGACCCAAAATTGATTTAGAAATAATACACTATGGCCTCCTGCACCGCGGCATGGAGCTCTGAGTTGATAAGTTTGGATGATGGAAACTGCTGTATACAAGGTCAGCTGGATCCTTTAGATGTACAAGATGCGGCTTGGCCGGGGAAAGGTCTGGCAATCTACAAAGTCCTGTCCTCTACTCTTCTTCAAGAGTGATGAAGTCTGTTGATGTTCAGTAAAAATGGGTACTTTATCCTCAACATTAACCTACAGTCTGACCAGAAGCAATGGGGCATAAATGAGGTTTACTTTCTGGAGTTCTTTTCTTTATTGCTCCAGATGCTCTTCTTATTTCTTATACTGGATGGTGAAATCGAAAAAAATGCAGAACTAGTACCCCTTGTGTATAACTCCCATTTTTGTCATGCCAGGTGAAGAACATTCTCATGCTTCCTGTAATTTTGAAACTAAGCTACCATGGGCCTGACCTGTGTGTCTCAGTACCTGATGGGATTGCTCAACCTTGAAAGCTGTGGAGACGTTTCATCTGCCCTGTGTGTCCTGCTGCTATGAATTCTGGTATGCTCCTAATTCACAAATTATTTATACAAGAACTCACCTCTGTTTTTTATGTATGTCTTTTATCAAACACAGTATCTTCCCCACCTGCAGGAGCCTTTCATTTCACGTGACTGTTCATCTTTGATGCCATAGATGCAACAGTCTGTCAATGTGGTTATTTTATTATCTGTTAGAGTATAATCCAAAGGTTATCCCCGCACATCAATTTCTAAACCTTACTTATATGTTTACACCACAGATTCAAACCTTGCATACTCTCCTTTCTCATAACACTGAACCCAACTATATGCAAAAGTGTCAAATATTTCTTGTATCAATATAATTAAAACAATTAAAATAATTAAAAGATCATTCTATTCGTTTTCACTATACACATAAGTTCCTATATCCCTTTCATATTAGTGTGTTCATACAGTGTCATAGGGAAAACATGTTTGGTTTATTTAAAAAAATCCATTTTAAGAATGTTTTTTTCTTTTTTCTAATTACACTCAATGTGCAAATAAACTGAACGAGATAAGGCAAGAATATAATATAAATATCACATAAAATTAAAAATTGCTATACAGCATATTATCTGTTACCTCATATGGTCCATTAGGATAAAAAAGGAATCTAATTTCCTGTCAGATGTAGACAGATCCTTTTGCATAGCCAATAGAAGAATCGTAACGTCGCTCTATTATAATATTTGGTGTCTCCTACCAGCGTGGCACCTTTTGACTCAAAGGCTATTATGGGTTGTTCTACTTTGGTTTCCTCTTATGCAGGTGGATAATGAAATTCAATGTGTCTTGGGGCCATATGTAGGTAGCTAAATACCGGTCGGTAACGGCCGAAAATCGGTAAATATCCCGTTACCGACCGGTATTTAGGCAATTGAGATGTAGGTGGCTGGATTTCAGGATTCGGTAATTTACCGAATCGGAATTTTAAGAAATCGGTAAAATACTGATTCGGTAAATTACCGAATCCTGAAATCCAATGTAGGGGGCACTCAAGTGAGTGCATTTTTGGTTTCTGGATTCGTTATTTACCACCAACTACAAGTTGATGGTAAATAACGAAAACCTTTTAAAAAGCAATTTTGTGCTTTTTGACAAGTGCCATGTGGCAGACATACATGCCCTTAGGGCATGTATGTGCGCCACATGTGCACACATGCACGATTCAGGGGTGCAACAGGGTGTCAATGTGACACCCTGCCACCCATGAATATGCTCCCCCTATTACCGATTCGGTATTTACCGAATCAGTAATTGTGAATGGCTTCCCATTCATTCCTATGGGCCTCCAGGCCCATAGGAATGAATTGGAAGGGATGCATTATTACCGAATCGGTAAATACCGATTCATAAATACCGAATATTACCGATTCGGTAATAATTACCGAATGTTTACCTACATTCTATTTACCGATTCATAACTACCGAATCGGTAAAATTCGGTATTTATGAATCGGTAAATATATATTACCTACATATGGCCCTTAGTATTGTAAGATTTAAGATTTAAAAAGCTTTATTTTGGCAATACATGCCATAAAAGCAATATAAATACATAAAAACTTAAAAGATCGCGCAAGCGTTATACATAAAACTGTAATCAACAACATTTGCATTTGATATTTACACTGAAAAATGTCCATCATCATGGCCATGTTAAAACTCATAATATTTAAACTTCATTAAATTGGCAAGTTTAAAAGCTAAATATTAATCTTTAATACATTCATCTCAAGAACTTGGCAACAGAGCTTGCATAATAGGGGGACAGATCTGAACACAGTATTCTCCATGCAACACTACTGCTTCTGCTGCACACACTCTTACTTATAGACTTCAGCCATTTTGTCTGCGGGGCCAAGTCTGCTGGGAAAAAAGTAAGACATGAGAAAGTGTTTCTATTTTATCTGTGCAAATGGGTCATTTGTTTTCAGCATTGGGAGACCAATTACATGTAAAAGATTTTATCTGAAGGGTTCCTGTCCAAAATTGAAAGTATAGGGGCCCATTAGGATGGCGGGTGGACTTAAGTCCGCCCGCCACCCTAGCGGTGCTGGGACCGGCCGCCAGTGGTGCGGCGGTCCCACAACTGCAATTAGGATGCCACCGCCACGGTGGCGGTGGCATTCTCCAATGCCAGCATTGTGGAGGACGGTGCTCACAGCACCGCCCGCCACAATTCTGGGAATGCACTGTGTGCATTCTCATGCACAAGGAGAAAGGCACCGCGAGGTGCCTGCCACCATGTCCATGACAATGCTATGGTACCCCCCCTGTGCACTCCCCACCCCCAAACACCCTGGGGGCCCGCAACGGGCCCCCAAAGCCAAAAAACGCCTGCCTTTCCATGGCGAAGTCTCTGCCATGGAAAGGCCATTCTCCGCCATCATCCTCATATGGATGGCGGTGCCTACAATGCACCGCCACCATATTCCTGGGCTTTTCCTCCCGGTAGGCAAACGGGCGGATTGCCTACCGGTGGAATACTGGCGGACGGTCTTCCCATCCGTCGGGGTCCCACCCGCCATTGTAATGTGACGGGTGGGAAAAGTCATGCAGGTGGAGGTGTTTAGCGGGCGGATCACCACCGCCATACGGGCGGTGGTGATCCGCCCGCTATCATAATGACCAGCTAAGTCTCCTATCAAAAGGCTTAGATATAATGTCCCAATAAGGCTCATGGAGGAGGGCGGATTTAAATTCTAAAAAAAAACTCCCTGTCAATGTAGTGCTCTTGATTGCTCTAAGATCACCTATCATAATCATGTGTCTATACAAATCTTTTCTTTTTTCTTTTGAGGGGAACTGTACACCTATTGGATTCTCCCACAAGGACAGCATTCCCATATCAATTAATGTTCTCTTAATATTTTGGAGCCAGGCAATCTTCTGTGAGAGATTGTCCTCCATAAAGTCCCTCAGAGCTTCAACATATTTGACCAACAAGGGGGCGGACCACATTCTACAGCAATATAAAATAGGACGTAGTCTTGCTTTATCTACAAGGGATTTTCAGCCTAGGTCATTGAGCAGGGGTTTGAGAGGGGTTCTTTGTGGTAAACATGTTATATTTTGCAGAAACGTGTTCTCTGCTACAGTGAGTGAAGCTGAATTCTTAAAGCCTCAAAGTCCTGAATCCTAGAGAACTGAATCCACCACTTTGGCTTCATAAATCTGGAAAACTGAACTAATTGGCTTGGTAGATGAGCTTTTGAATTCTTTTGCCAATGCTCCTGGTATTTGGCGATGCTTGAGGGCCATTATTTCAATTTGGGGTTTCCAAGACAAATGTTTGGCCAAAGTAACTCCTAAATAACTGAAAACATCAGTTTGTTCCAGGGGCTCTCTTCGACTAGCTTCACAATGCCCCTAAATGACTTATGTTGGTTAAAAGTCATACATTTTGTTTTAGCAGAATGAATAACTAAGACTCGAATCCTGCAGAATTCCTCAAAGCGTAGAACTGTGCATTGCAACCCACTAGGGGTTTTTGAGATTATAAGCATGTCATCCAGGAACATTGCAAACATTAAGATGGAAATCTTTTTACCTGATAAAGTCAGGGCATCTGTTGGCCAGCTAGCCAAAATTTGGGATAAGCCATTCAAAAATAAGGAAAATAGTGTTGGGCCAAGACACACCCTTGGAAAACTCCCTTCTTTAACAGAAATCGGTCGGTAGTATCACCCTGAGTGCCCCAACGGACTTGTTCAAAATTTCCCTCATGAAGCGGAATGATTAAGGAAAGCAGGCCCGTGGGTACGCCCAGGTTGTGTAGTACGATCCATAGATTCTTATGTGAAACTAAGTCAAATGCTAGCTTAAGATCGACAAAGGTGGCCTAGATGCTGCCCTTTGCGATCAGCACAGTCTGCCAGTAGAGTAGCAAAAAACAAAATACTTCATCAATGGTACTGACACACTCTCAAAAGCCCACCTGTAGGCGAGAAAGGATGTCATTTACAGAAATCCATTCCTGTACCTAGGCTAGTATTAGGCAAGTATTAGGCCTTTTGTATCAAATCAATTAGGCTTATTTGCCTATTGTTATTACCTGGTAAAGATCTATTGCCATTTTTGAAAATGGGTATTTGCTTTGCTCCTTGCCGGAAATCTGGTGTAGGGGCACTGTGAACTATTGCATTGGCTAGCAGTAACATGTAGCTTGATCAGGTATCCCTATCATGCAAATAAAGTTGGCTGGATGCTGTCCTGGCCCGGAGCTCCCTGCCCCCCCATGAGTGCATCTAAGTCTGCTTTTACATCCACTAATTCAAAGGTCAATTCTACCGAAATGGGGGAATTACAGGCATCTGATCATTTAGGTCATTTCCTCTGCATATTGGTTGGCAAATAATCTAATCATATGTGTGGAGCTATATGATTTTGCGGGACCAAGTTTTGCCCTCCTCTTCCCCACTTTACTAACTGCCAGAATTTAGCAGATTTTTTTTAGAGTATGCCATTTTGAGACCTGTCATCTATTGTCATCCCATTGTCTTTTGGCTCTTCCTTGGACAGATGTATGTAATTTCCTCGCTTGATGAATACATGTTGGAAATGTAGTTTTTTTTTATAGCGACTGCAAGGAACCTAAATGCCTGTCTACGTTCCTTATTAAACCAGTTTTGCTGCACTGGAGGAGCTTTACGGTTGTGGTTGAAAGGACCAAAAAAGGTTCTGTGAATACTCCTCTACTGCTGCTAATGCGGATGTTATGTTCATATTTATGGAAAGCAATATATCTGGCTATCCACTACTTCAGAACATTTGATGCGTCGCATGTCACTAGAAAGCAAGAGATCTCAAGTTGAGGTCAGTAAAGAAGGATTAGCTGCCCATGTCATATTGAAAGATTGAATTGCAGAACACAGTGGGTTATGATCGCTCTCCACTCTCTCAATAATTTCCATATCAATGACAGCGGACCTTAATTTCATATCAATTGAGATATTTAATATGGCTAGAATGCTGGCCATTAATTATAGGTATTAGACCCATTTCTGTCTGACTTTGACCTCCCATTTGCTGTCCTGATACCTCTCTCCAAGCAGAAAGCTTTAAGCTGTAACTGTCCATCTTACAATAGCTGTTAGCTCTAATCGTGGGATGCCCCATAGGGGATCTTCCTCTTCAGCTAAATTTATATCATTTAACTCAAAAGGCTCAAAGGCTGTATCAAAACCCCCCACTACTACTAAGTGAGTGGTATCAGAACAATTATCTAGCAATTCGTCCAGTCGTTACAGTTCTGGACTTCTGTTCAACTCTTATGCCTCTTGCATAGACGTTATAGATGTCTATGTTTACACAGAGATCTTGAGGCAACTCCAAGATGGTGTGAGCTACTCCAAATTACGATCTGATCCAACTAAAGATCTGGCGGAAGAAATTCTGCAAATTACCTCCGAAGCTTACGGACATGGTATACTGAGCAAACTCGAGTTTGAGTATCTCAATCAGAAATACCCTCGTTTGCCCACTATATACACCCTACCCAAAATTCATAAGGATCTCCAAAAACCACCTGGACGCCCGATTGTCTCAGGATGCGGCTCCCTGTTGGAACCATTATGTAAATATGTGGATTTCTTCCTGAAACCACTGGCGGAGAAAACTGAGGCCTATCTTAGGGATACGATGCAGACGATCAACCTGGTTGACCAACTACCCTTCGATCCGAGTACCCAGTTACTGGTGACCTGCGACATCGTGTCCCTGTATACCAGCATTCCCCAGATACCGGCACTGGAGGTGATGACCGAAGTCCTCAACACCAGACCAGCACCTATGAGAGTTCCAACAGAGTTCATAATTCTACTTTTGACGATTGCTATGCAAAAACATTTTTTCATTTTCCAAGGAGATTTCTACATTCAAACTAAAGGTGTTGCCATGGGAGCAGCCTTTGCTCCAGATCTAGCAATACTCTTCATGGATCACTTTGAACGCCAATCCATCTTTACCAACAATCCTTTCTCTGGCAAGATCAATTTATGGAGACGCTACATTGACGATATTCTCCTGATTTGGAATGGAGACGCCACTGAGTTGGCGGTCTTCCCATGAATGGCTCAATTTACGCAACGACAACATCCAGTTTACGATACACTCGGATGCCAAAGAACTTGCTTTCCTGGACGTCAAAATCTACTGTGAGGACAACAAATTGCACACAACATTGTATCGGAAACCTGCAGAACGTAACTCGCTACTTAGATACAGTAGCCACCACACACGTGGTCTTAGGGATAACTTACCTTTTGGACAGTTTCTGAGGATCCGCAGAAACTGTACCAAAAAGGAGGATTACCTTGTTGAATCTGAGGATCTGAGCAATCGTCTATTAGTTAGGGGATACCCCAGAAGACTGGTTAAGAAGGCACGCAAGAGGGCATGGTTTAATCCCCGTGAAACCCTCCTAACACCTAAGGCTAAACAAGATTCAGCATTACAGAGAATGATTTGTGTCACCACTTTCTCGACACGGAGTAACGAAATCAAGAAAGTGATTAACAAGCATTGGAAATTAGTAGCTGATGACATCGACCAACCGAACCCGCCGATGCACTCCTTCAAGAAAGCGAGGAATGTGAAGGACTACGTAGTCCACTCCTTTCTAGAAACAGCAACAACACAGACTATCCAAGAACTGTGGAGCTTACCACCAGTGATCGGACATTTTAAGTGTGGCCACTGCAAGGCCTGCGATTCCACTGACACAACGAAGATCTTTGCTTATAGAGGACATTCGATCACTCTCAGTTCTTTTACGAATTGTAACTCCTCCAATGTAATTTATGGTATCAGTTGCCCCTGCGACTTACTCTATATTGGTCAGACACAACAAAAGGTGAAAGCTAGAATTCTGCAGCACCACAGCAGAATCCGGTGCAACGTGGTGGGTGCCCCCCTCGTTGAACACTGTACCTCTAAAAATCATAAACCGGATGATCTCAAATGGCTAGTTCTCGAGAAGGTTAAGCTGGGCCCCAGAGGCGGTAACCTGTCAGCCATCCTCAATGTGAGAGAATCCAAATGGATGTCTATGATGGACACGGTGGTCAATGGGCTTAATGAACTTGATGGCAGTAATGCCCAATTAGCAGTCCTCCGCGTGTAATTAGTGTGAGCTATATCTGTTTTCGATATGTCTGTTTCTCTCCTCCCCCAAGGTTAAGAAGTTATTATCTCTTTCACTAATATGATGAGAATCCGTTATCTCTCTTAATCTACATGTTCGCAAATGACTACATATATTGCTCTTTACGTTATAATGTTTACATGCTTGTCGTGCTCAAGATCTGCTAAACTCATTGATTGTGTGGACATTTTACATTATATCTGTCTCTCTTCCCAACAGATTTTTCCTCATGTAAAGTTTTGTTGTTCTGTAATTTGCACAAATGAGAAATGTTAAATCGTCTGGGTATACAATGTATATACTGATTACAATGTTTCTAGTTGAGCAATCTTTGCCATCTCTGTGATTTGTTAGACTCACACGTTACATACTTCCGTGGCTGCATAATTTTAAGATGTTGTTTACTCCGTGACTCTTCCAACTATAGTTAATGTTAATGTTATGGGGTACTTATAAAGCGCAAACAATCATCCCAATGGGATATCACGGCGCTATGGTTGCAGACAAAATTGCGTAGGTAATGCGGGGGAATGCCAAGAGGTTACGTTTATTAATCGGGTTTAGGGAAGAGGAATGTTTTTAGCTGTTTCCTGAATGATAAGTAGTTAGTTGTAAGTCTGAGATGTACGGGTAAATCGTTCCATCTGTTGGCCGCCAGGTGAGAGAAGGCTCGCCCTCCCATCTTTGCGGTTTTGACGCGTGTGGTTCTGGCTCTAGCCGTTGCTTGAGAGCGTAGATTTCTGGATGGGAAGTAGAGTGTGACTTTGTTTTTTAGGATGCACGGGCCTGAATTGTGTAGTGTTTTATGTGTTGTACAAAGTAGCTTAAATAGAGCTCTTTGTCGAATCGGCAGCCAATGCAAGTTCCTCATGCAGCTCTTGGCTGAGTCAAATTTTCTTTTATTACATATCGCTTTAGCTGCGGCATTTTGTACAGTTTGTAATTTGGTAAAGAGATAGTCATTCATTCCTACAAACAAAGAGTTTCCGTAGTCTAACCTACTCATTAGTAGGGATTGTGCCAGAATCTTTCTGCAGTCCAATGGTATCCAGGGAAAGACTCTCCTCAGCATTTTTAACATGGCAAAGCCTTTACCACATGTTGTGGAAACGTGGGTTTTCATGCTTAAGGCTGTGTCCAAAGACACCCCTAGATTCTTAGCAGTTGGAGTCGGGTCTGGGGGGGTGCCTAATGTTGTAGGCCACCAGCTGTTGTCCCATAGCTGGGGATGTCTGCCAAATAGCATTATTTCAGATTTGTCAGCGTTGAGTTTCAGACAATGACTATGCATCCAGGTTGCTAAATCAGTAAGGCAGTTTAGTAGTCTGCCTTTGGGGTCATTCTCCTCATCCAAGGAAATCATCAGCTGGGTGTCGTCTGCATATGAGCAGATCTCGACACCCCATTTTCGCCCTAATTTGGCCAATGAGGACACAAATATGTTGAACAAGGTCGGGCTTAACGAGGCTCCTTGTGGGACCCCATATTTGATGTTCCGAGGAGGGGAATGAAAATCACCTATCTGTACTGATTGCGTCCTATCTTGGATGAAGGACTGTAACCAACTTAAAGCTTTTTCCCGGATTCCCTTTGCTGCTAGGATTTCTAGTAGATGATTGTGGGGTACAGTGTCGAAGGCCGCCGAGAGGTCCAAAAGTATCAAGGCCACTGTTTTCCCCTGATCTACCATGGTCCTAATGTTGTCAGTTACAGCAAGGAGGGTTGTCTCCGTACTATTGTTTGTTCGAAACCCTGTTTGGGATATATCCAATAAGTCATTGGTTTCTAAGAAGTGGGACAACTGTCTGTTGACCAGTTTTTCAAGTACTTTAGATAAGTAGGGGAGTTGGGAAATAGGTCGGTAATTAGCAGGATTGTTTACATCTGTGCCCACTTTTTTTAATAGAGGGGTCACTATGGCGTTCTTCCAGATTTTGG
This sequence comes from Triturus cristatus, assembly GCF_964204655.1. Taxonomy (NCBI): domain Eukaryota; kingdom Metazoa; phylum Chordata; class Amphibia; order Caudata; family Salamandridae; genus Triturus; species Triturus cristatus. The sequence continues at coordinate 392,175,869 of NC_140584.1, forward strand.
GGAATTCGGCAAGATTTAAGGAAGAGTTCAAAGCTTTTGTGACTGCCGGGCATATTATCGGGGTCAGTTGTGAGAAAATGAAATGAGGACAAGGGTCTGATGGGGAGCCTGATTTTACCTCTAACATGACTTGACTCACTTCTTCTTCTGAGAAGGGGCCAAAGTTGAGGCAAATCTCCTGCAGGGAGGATGGTCCCTGAGGTTCAGTGGATATAGTCTTGGTGTTTAGAAAGGAGGCATAGATTGTATCTATTTTGTTGCAGAAGTAGTCGTTGATTTTGTTACAATTTTCTTGAGAGGGAGGAAGGTTGGATGAGAGACCCAAGGGACTGCATAGTTCTTTGACAATTTTAAAGAGTTCTTTCGAGGAGTTTTTGTTTTCTGTGATTCTATGCGAGAAGTAGTCCTTCTTTGCCTTCCTAATCGCTTTATTGTAGAGTGTGTGTTCTTTTTTGTAGATGGCTCTAGCGTCGTCGGTTTTGTTAAGTCTCCATCTGTGTTCGTATAGTGTGCATTTTCTTTTCATTGCTTTTAATTCTTGTCCGTACCATTTCTCAGATCTCGTGGGTCTTTTTTTGTGTTGGGTGACAGAGCAGTGGTCAAGGGCCTTACTAATGTGAGACTGGAGTAACTCTATTTCGTCATTTGGATCAGTGATAGTCGTATTAGGGTGTGAAAAATCTTGCTGAAATTTTTCGATTGAAAATCTTTTCCAACTCTTGGTTTTAGATAAGTTCCAGGTTCGAGATTTTGAATTTTTGGGAGAAACTTTGACCAAGAACTCGATTAAAGAATGATCTGTCCAGATCAGTGGTTTTATGGTGTTGATTACAATGGAGTCTATATTAGAAAAGATTAGGTCTAAAGTGTGTCCTGCTGTATGTGTGGGCTTATCGATCCTCTGCGTAAGCTGTAGAATTTTCATGTCCTCTAGTAATTGTCTAGTAAGGACATTGTTATCGTTTTCATAGTGTATGTTGAAGTCACCTATCAGTAGGAAGTTTTTATTTTTGAGGCAGACTGGCATGATTTGTGCAAGGAGTTGGGCACAAAAATCCAATGTGCTGCCTGGGGGATTGTAAATTATAGCTCCTCCGAGCAGAATGTTGGTGTTGATGGATACCGAGAAGGCCATAGCTTCATGACTGTTGGCCTGTGTGATTACCTCCTGTCTGCAGGAGAGGGAGTCTTTAAATAATACAGCTACCCCCCCGCCTCTCTTCTCTGTCCGGTTCAGGTGAAGTATTTTATACTTATTTGGGAGGGCAGTTGCGATATCGGGAGCGCTGTGGTGATCAAGCCATGTTTCCGTTATGAAAGCTAGGTCAGGGTTAATTTCGGTTAGGATGTCCCATATGTCCGTGGCGTGTCTGGGAAGTGATCTGGCATTGATGTAGATGCATTTCAGGATAAGATTTGGGGTGTTTGTTATAGTGGGCTCGAGCCAGCTCATACTTTCCCACCTGCAATTAATGCAGCCGAAGGGGCCAGAGGTATTTACCGGTCCCATACGTGCGCATTGCGCTGGGTTATCAATTGTTTTAGTATTGAGGCTTTTCAGCTTCTCACTGGAGTAGTGTATGCGGTGGTTCGTATTTCCTAGGCTGGGGCTGCCTGTTTGTGCGGGGGGTATGGCCCCTGGTCCCGGCCCGTCGCGGACGGGCGCAGACGGGCTTGCCTTTGGCGCGCCTTCGGCGCGCCGCCGGCGCGCCCGCTGCGCGCGTCCGCTGCGCGTTGCGCTGTGCATCGCCTTTTACCTCGTTTAGGTCGAAACTGATTGGGGGTTGGACCGGAAGTGCCTGCCCCCTTGTGTTGCACGTGACTCCCTCCACACAATCCGAAGAATCGGTGGTGGACCGGGGAGTATGTGCGTCTGTCAGCGTTGTGAATGCGGTAAGACTGTTTTTAAAAGGATTGACTAAAATTTACACAATATCACACAATGTTTTAAAAGGTTAAAAACAATGTTTTTTAAAAATATCGTGTAGTACGTTAGGAGCCCTTTACCAGGCGCTCCACCTTGGTAGTCAAAATAGTGGTTTACCTAACACAGAGGGCCCTTTACCAGGCGCTCCTCTCACGTAACCAGCAGGCGCTCTTGCTCTCGCTCGCTCTCACCGTTACATTAAGCGCGTCCGCTGCGCGTTGCGCTGTGCATCGCCTTTTACCTCGTTTAGGTCGAAACTGATTGGGGGTTGGACCGGAAGTGCCGGCCCCCTTGTGTTGCACATGACTCCCTCCACACAATCCGAAGAATCGGTGGTGGACCGGGGAGTATGTGCGTCTGTCAGCGTTGTGAATGCGGTAAGACTGTTTTTAAAAGGATTGACTAAAATTTACACAATATCACACAATGTTTTAAAAGGTTAAAAACAATGTTTTTTAAAAATATCGTGTGGTACGTTAGGAGCCCTTTACCAGGCGCTCCACCTTGGTAGTCAAAATAGTGGTTTACCTAACACAGAGGGCCCTTTACCAGGCGCTCCTCTCACGTAACCAGCAGGCGCTCTTGCTCTCGCTCGCTCTCACCGTTACATTAAGCGCGTCCGCTGCGCGTTGCGCTGTGCATCGCCTTTTACCTCGTTTAGGTCGAAACTGATTGGGGGTTGGACCGGAAGTGCCGGCCCCCTTGTGTTGCACGTGACTCCCTCCACACAATCCGAAGAATCGGTGGTGGACCGGGGAGTATGTGCGTCTGTCAGCGTTGTGAATGCGGTAAGACTGTTTTTAAAAGGATTGACTAAAATTTACACAATATCACACAATGTTTTAAAAGGTTAAAAACAATGTTTTTTAAAAATATCGTGTAGTACGTTAGGAGCCCTTTACCAGGCGCTCCACCTTGGTAGTCAAAATAGTGGTTTACCTAACACAGAGGGCCCTTTACCAGGCGCTCCTCTCACGTAACCAGCAGGCGCTCTTGCTCTCGCTCGCTCTCACCGTTACATTAAGCGCGTCCGCTGCGCGTTGCGCTGTGCATCGCCTTTTACCTCGTTTAGGTCGAAACTGATTGGGGGTTGGACCGGAAGTGCCGGCCCCCTTGTGTTGCACGTGACTCCCTCCACACAATCCGAAGAATCGGTGGTGGACCGGGGAGTATGTGCGTCTGTCAGCGTTGTGAATGCGGTAAGACTGTTTTTAAAAGGATTGACTAAAATTTACACAATATCACACAATGTTTTAAAAGGTTAAAAACAATGTTTTTTTAAAAATATCGTGTAGTACGTTAGGAGCCCTTTACCAGGCGCTCCACCTTGGTAGTCAAAATAGTGGTTTACCTAACACAGAGGGCCCTTTACCAGGCGCTCCTCTCACGTAACCAGCAGGCGCTCTTGCTCTCGCTCGCTCTCACCGTTACATTAAGCGCGTCCGCTGCGCGTTGCGCTGTGCATCGCCTTTTACCTCGTTTAGGTCGAAACTGATTGGGGGTTGGACCGGAAGTGCCGGCCCCCTTGTGTTGCACGTGACTCCCTCCACACAATCCGAAGAATCGGTGGTGGACCGGGGAGTATGTGCGTCTGTCAGCGTTGTGAATGCGGTAAGACTGTTTTTAAAAGGATTGACTAAAATTTACACAATATCACACAATGTTTTAAAAGGTTAAAAACAATGTTTTTTAAAAATATCGTGTGGTACGTTAGGAGCCCTTTACCAGGCGCTCCACCTTGGTAGTCAAAATAGTGGTTTACCTAACACAGAGGGCCCTTTACCAGGCGCTCCTCTCACGTAACCAGCAGGCGCTCTTGCTCTCGCTCGCTCTCACCGTTACATTAAGCGCGTCCGCTGCGCGTTGCGCTGTGCATCGCCTTTTACCTCGTTTAGGTCGAAACTGATTGGGGGTTGGACCGGAAGTGCCGGCCCCCTTGTGTTGCACGTGACTCCCTCCACACAATCCGAAGAATCGGTGGTGGACCGGGGAGTATGTGCGTCTGTCAGCGTTGTGAATGCGGTAAGACTGTTTTTAAAAGGATTGACTAAAATTTACACAATATCACACAATGTTTTAAAAGGTTAAAAACAATGTTTTTTAAAAATATCGTGTAGTACGTTAGGAGCCCTTTACCAGGCGCTCCACCTTGGTAGTCAAAATAGTGGTTTACCTAACACAGAGGGCCCTTTACCAGGCGCTCCTCTCACGTAACCAGCAGGCGCTCTTGCTCTCGCTCGCTCTCACCGTTACATTAAGCGCGTCCGCTGCGCGTTGCGCTGTGCATCGCCTTTTACCTCGTTTAGGTCGAAACTGATTGGGGGTTGGACCGGAAGTGCCGGCCCCCTTGTGTTGCACGTGACTCCCTCCACACAATCCGAAGAATCGGTGGTGGACCGGGGAGTATGTGCGTCTGTCAGCGTTGTGAATGCGGTAAGACTGTTTTTAAAAGGATTGACTAAAATTTACACAATATCACACAATGTTTTAAAAGGTTAAAAACAATGTTTTTTTAAAAATATCGTGTAGTACGTTAGGAGCCCTTTACCAGGCGCTCCACCTTGGTAGTCAAAATAGTGGTTTACCTAACACAGAGGGCCCTTTACCAGGCGCTCCTCTCACGTAACCAGCAGGCGCTCTTGCTCTCGCTCGCTCTCACCGTTACATTAAGCGCGTCCGCCTATAGTCTTTTCTCCATTACGGTTACCAACCGGCATCTAGCGCCAGCACGGTAACGGAGATCACGCGTTCACCGCGCGTCTCCCTATTTAATGATGTGCCCCGTTCGCGCACTCTCCATTAACTGATGCAGCAGACGCTGAGACGTAGGGTAAGCTATCTCCCCCTTTCATGCTGGCCTTGGGGCTCTGTTCACTGTCTTAGACACCCTGCCCTGTTTATCTTGGTATGATATGTCCGCATGTAGTACATGACATGCTGTGTCGGCGCCCGACACTTTGTCCCAACTTAGTGCATAATATACTATTTTTAGTATCAACCATGCTCCAATATTAACTCCATGGTCCTCATGATCCTACGGGATTCACTCACTAGACTGTGATTTTTTACCGTATACCTTCCTAGAATGGTGCAATCTCCAGCGCCCTTTGTGATTTTTCACCTGCAGGTCCCCCCTCCCAACCAACCGATTTGTCTTTTCCTCTGTTTAGATTCGTTCCCTGTTGGTGAACTAGCGGTGATTTATTTCCAGCAGTTCGACCATCCAGATTACCTGGCTTGATCTCCAGGCAATGTTCTTTCACGAAATATAAGACACAACCCCCAAGAGTTGCGGTCTATGGTAAATTACTTTTCGCTTACTTTGGGAGCGACCATTCATTGAACTAACTACTCTGGTTCAGTATTTTGATTCACCTAACTTTATTTTAGGTGTTTACCACTCTCTACGACCGTTCGTTACCGCCGAGGATTTTTGAATCCCTCTCTCTTTGACGACCTTCGGACGTCTTAGAGGCCTGTCCTCCGACAGAAATGGTAACTTTTGTTGACACTTCAATATACTTTAGCTCCCCTGATTAAAGGATTGATGAGTTTAAACTCATTTATACTTTTGTTTCTTCAGGTGCCCACCCTCCCTTTGTGTTTATCCCAGTCCTGATGAAGACCCCACTTCGTAAGGTTGCATCCAACACCTACAACACTCAAGGGGTCGAAACGTTGACTCAACGTTTTTGGCCAATACCGTCAACAGTACATGATGCACTGTGATTGTTTCTATATGGCATTACTGAGAATTGTAGATATTGTGATTTTGATTGGATCTGTGTTCTAAATACGGCAGAGACTTATGTATGCCGTCCAATTTGAGTGCAATATAGTAATTTTACCACTGTGTTCACTTTTTTCCAAATTCCGCACCATTTCACTCACTCCCCCTTCCTTTCCTCGGGCACTTGTTTTACTTCTTCAAATTGTTGCTTAAATTTGCTGATTCCATTTGAAACATCCTAACATGTTCGATGTGATTAAATGGCATTCAAACTCTTTTTGAGTTGTTCGTCTAATTGTGTCCCTTTAATGTTTTGCTTTGAATGAATTGTATGCTGGGACCACTTTTCTCTATACTGTATGTTTACACAGGGACTGATCTTCAAACGGATCGTAAGGATAATGAGGCAATCTGTATGGAGGGCCTGTACCTCGAAACCTATATCTTGCCTTATCCATATTGTTACCACACCCGACGGCCTGTCAAGTATAGCTGCCTATTGGACCTTGCATTTTTTGCAGGGTCACCCTCATCTTTTTGCCTTTTGAAGCTGAACCCGTTTTCCTAGGCATTAGGACTCTGCATTTTTTTACTGCTAGCCAATGTCACTGCTTGTTCTCGTTGCCTAAAACATGGCACAATTGGCATCTGCCTCTTTGGCACATTTAATGTTCTTGTATAAACCTGGTATATGGTACTACATGTACCCTGAGCCTGTAAATTAAATGCTGCTAGTGGGCTGCTGCACTCATTGTCTCATCCACTAAAGTAGCCATTTAAAACATGACATAGGCCTGCCACTGCAGTCTGTAATGCAATATGAAACTGCCATTTTGATCTGGCAATATAGACCTTTTACCAGGCCTAAACCTTCTTTTTTAATACGTATAATTCAGCCCTAAGTTTAGCTCTAAAGGGTCATTGGGCACGGTGCATTGCATTTAAAAAGTAGGACAAGTCTCCTTAAGTTTTACTTATTATGGCAAAGAAAAGCTCCTGAAGTCGATTTTCACTGTTGTGAAGCCAATCTTTCCTATTGATTAACACTGGGTTATCGTATTACATTTATTAAGTGCAAAAGTTAGATTAGGAAAAGATAGAAAATGCTGTTTACAGTCAAATGAATTGTAATTTAAAATCATCCTTAATGGTGAAGTCAGATTGTAAGTTACAATTCTGAAAGTGCTACTTTCAAGAAAGTTGGCACTTTCTGGTCCCTGCAATTTGTACCTTCTGCCAGTCTCCTGGGTCACATTACTGTGACTGGCTCTAATGTTGAGGTTTTTGTATTGCTTCCAAACAGTAACACAAAGGGGGGTTAGGGGTGGACAGGATGACTGGTGAGTGGCTTTACCAAGCCTCACTTACATTTACAAGGACATGCCTACAGCAAACACAAAGGAATCTGATACCAGGCCTATCCTGCCTTTTTCCCACTACAGACAGTTTGGAGCCTTGAGCAGCTAAAGGGGAAAAGCTTTCCAGAATCAGTGTTGGGGTTAAGTCAGGGAATCCCCCACACAAAGGCTGACACTGGGTATAAATATTGGACCTCCAGAGCCAGAGGGCTCCTGGAGCTGTGGAAGTTACAGAATAAGGACTAAACTGCTGCCAGAGGACTTCCCTGCTGCTTGAAGGACTGCCTTGCTATTTGAAAAGAAAGATTGGACCCACTTAGCTTCACCTCAGGCTAGCCAAAGTACCTCCAAGTGTCAGTTAGCTGACCTCCTGTGTGAGCTACAGGGACACAACAAGCTTCAGAAGCCTCCTTTAAACTGCCCAGCTGATCTACCGCAACTGGACCTGCAACTGGGCCTCCTGAGCCCTGGTGTTAGCCTCTTTTAGAGTGAGTCCTTGATCCCAAAGAGGTGGCCCCCAAGTATTGGACCCTTGTTTGACATGAGAGTGTACTCCTCCTAAAGAAAAAGTGAAAATCCTGAAGTTTAGAGACTTTTCATAACCATGAACAGGCCCATTTGCACCAGGCCTCTGCTGTCTGCGATGACCGACAACATGAAGCAGCGGTAAGACCCTGCTCTTAGCATGAACGATGACAGTCCAAGGTGACCGTCAACACAAGACCTGCACTCCACGCTACAGCAATGACAGATCATGATTACTGTGAACGCGAAGCAACAGCAATAATCATCTGCAGTGCATGACCTGCTCTTTGAGCTACAGCAACAATCATATACAATGCCCAAGCTACATTTTGCGCTAAAGCAATGAATGTCCACAACACTCAGCTACCTTCTAGTAGCCCCCTCCACCACGAACGTAGGTCTTTACGTCGGACTTAGAAGGTAACATTTCAGCGAGACTAATCTGGTCCCTGTATCCAGCCCATGCTCTGTCACAATTGGCCTGAAGTTGTGCTACCCCCCACTCTAGCGTGAGCAGATGACTGTGACTGGTGCTTCTTTGTGATTTTAGGCACTTTTTTCACTTAAAACTTTAAAACTGAGTATCTCTGGTTGTATTGATTGGAATTCTGTCATTCTGATATCATGTTGTTTATTAAAAATCGCTCTACGCCTCTAAATTGGTTTGGAGTTTTTCTTGTATTTTTATTTTCACTCTATTTTCGTTTGTATGCTGCATCAATTATATATTGCCTCTTATTTAAGCCTGGCTGCTTTTGTTTCATGATACCAGAGGGTAAAGCACAGATTAATTAAGTGACTTTTGTGGTTCACACTGGCAAGGATTGTGGTTGTTGCCTCCGCAGTGGGGCTTCTGCTCTCTCAACCAATAACCCATATTCTTGGGGGCGCTAGAGTGTGCAAAGCAATATGGCCGCTCTTTAGAGCTGCTCTGCCAGCTGAGATATAAATCTGACAATTATCCTCGCCATCCCGCCCCACACCCTGCTGAAATTGCCAGGCAAGTTATTCGCAGGACCTGCAGACTGATCTGGTCGAGCGCTGTGTACCAGAACTTTGCTACAACACGGATTACAGGCTGAGGGGCTCTGGGCCAGCCCCTGGCAACGTGGCGGCTCAGGACGCGTTCAGATCGGGCGAGTGAGGTAGGCTGCGGCTGGCTCTGGCGGCGGGCTGCAAGTGCCGGGGGGTGTGCTTGGCTCCTCGGGCCTGGTGTTTGGTGGGCAGTGCAGCGCGACCTTGGGGGCTGGTGTCTGCTCTCCGATTACTCGGTAGGGTGATTGAGGGCTGTGCGGCTTACGGGTCTCCATCTCTGCACCTGTGGGCACCGGTCTCACGTAGAGGGCCGGGTAGCAACCTCTGGCATTGCGGCCGGCTGACAGGCCGGTTGCGGACCTGATTCATTGGTCGCTGGAGGTCAGGCTGTGTTTCTGGGTGCATCCGTGCTCGCCAATTCCCGGTAGTCTGCCTGGCCGGCTGTTTTCCTGTGGCGACGGGTCTCCTTAACACCGGAGGGGGGCCTCCTTGCAGAACAACATTCAGCGAACCTGAGTGAGGCCGAGATCCTTGCCTTTGCGCTGTGGCCGTGACACTCAGTGCTGACATGCCTTCCCGCTACCATCTACCGTCCACCATTCCTACGCCCTGTGCCTGGAGGCGTTGTGCAGCTGGGACACTTACCAGCACTTGTGACCCCCACTGTGGGGGGGGCAACGAAGATATCAGCCTGCTCCTGCCACCCTTGAGCTCCCGGGGTGCCCTGCCGGCGTCCTTTACTGTTGTGTGCCTACTGGTGCCACACTGGGCCTGCTCTTCACCTTCGTCCTGGCCTGTCAAAAGTGAAAGCCTCACTGGTGACCTACTGCCCTAGCCCTTTATGTGCTGGCGATCCTTCCCTCACCAGGCACGGCGTTATCCTCACCTTAGAGCATCACAGGTGGCAGACTGTACCTTCTGGGCCCTCTGAGTCACTTACATTGACTCATGTGCTGCTGCATGAAGTGAACTCTGTACAGCGTTGCTGCTATTACGAATTGGGCGTTGCTTGCACTCTTGCCGGGTTGGCTTGGCTGTGACCATGGTGATCTTCATCGCAGACACATATCCCCTATTTGCTGAGAGGTGGGCTGCTTTCAGATTGCGGCACTAAGGGGCCTGTGTTGTGTTGCTACCCCTGTACGCGGGATCACCTTGGTCTGTGCCACAAACATGGGGAAAAGCGAGCGTGGCCAACCGCGCCTCACTTTCGAGCCCCGGAAAACTGGCAAAGCCACGCAACATGCAGCATCAGACTCTGAGACTGACCCGCCAAATGACCACCTTACCAATATCGATAAAACCCTTCTTGCTGTAAAGGCTAGTTTTCAGTCAATCGATGTTAAAATTGATCACCTAAATCTTCGAATGGACTACATGTCATCTAAACTAGACAAGCATGCTTAGTGGTTAGGGGAGGCGGAGACATGCATTTCAGACACTGAGGATGGGTTACGGCAAGTCACGAACAAGGCAGCCTCCATGGAAAAGGTTCTGGCTGTCATACAGGCCTGTAATGAAGATTTAGAAGCCAGATCAAGACGTAACAATGTGCGCATTACGGGTCTCCCAGAATCTACAAACACAGGCCGCTTCAAGACCTTTGTGGAGAAATTCCTGCAAGACATCTTCAGCGCCGAGCAGTTGTCCCAGGCTCTCATTGTGGAGCGGGCACATCGTTCCTTGGCTGCACGTCCTCCTCCGGGCGCCCCACCTCGCTCCATAATTGCTCGCCTTTTAAACTATAGAGACCGGGATGCGGAGCTCCGCTTGGCGAGGGAGAAAGACACCATTGTTCATGAAGGGAATATACTTGCCTTTTATCCGGACTTCACCATGGCGGTGCAAGAGGCTGGCAGGGAATATCAGCCTGCCAAGAAATTGCTACTGGCTGCACACATACTATACGCCATGCTCTACCCGGCGACGTTGCGCGTGGAGGACAATGGAAAGTACACATTTTTCACTTGCCCGAAATCAGCATTGGATTTTGCCACATCTGTCTCCCGCCGGAACCGCTCACCCAGGTACGCAGAATGTCACGACCGCCGTCGTTCCTGGGGCTTCGAGTGAGGCACAAGGGTTCCACCCCCCGACGTTTCCGGCTCTGGTTATTGTAACACAGAGTGCCAGAACAATCAGGCGAGGGACAAGGAAGATGAAGTCCTGAGAGAATGGTAAGAGAGAAAGTAAGAAAAGAGAAAAACAAAGGAAGATTAATCACAACAATAGCCTACTCTCATTAGGTCTCGCTAGTGTACTGTGGCACCTCAAACTTACTGTTCCAAACACAGCAAAAACACACTCTGAGATGACACGCCACCTCCAATTCCACACCCTCTATTGACTTCCTTCTGCTCCCGTTGCCCTTTCCTAAGCACAAACCCACCTCCCTCAGTGAACCTGGAAGATCCCTTCCCTTAGGGATGATACTATAATACAAATGTCTTGCACCGTTGTCCAGGATTTATCAGCCCCGTGAGTTTACTGAAACAAAGTCTCGTATTACTTTTCATACAGCTCGTGGTATCATCACCCACAACGGTACTGATACGGAGTCTTTGCCCTCGCACTCGGACAACGCGCTACTTGCCGGAAGTCGAGTAGTCTCTCTCTCTCTCCCCTGTGGAGTCCAATGGTATTCTCCGCGCCGTCCTCACAGCTCGGGGTATTTGGCAGTTCTCTCCGAATCCTGGGTGAGTCCGGTGGTCTTAGAACGCGGCGACGCTTAACGCAGCGTCCCGCGGGGAAGTTCCGAGAGTCGGAACCGAACACTCCTGCACTGGAGTCTTTTGGCGGTCTTAGCAGCACGAACAAATCCCGCTTTTCCTCCGAAGCCGCAGACGCGAGCTCTTGCGTCTTCTTGGCTCGGTAACGGTCAGCAATAACCAGCGTGCTTCTCGATACAGTATTACGCGCCTCGATTGGCTCCTGAGTCGCGTATTTCACTGGTTCCCGCCCCGCCTATGTGCCGCCGAGGATTCTGGGCCTCGTAGTTCTATCATGGCGGAACGTGCGGTAGGCGCTCTGGATCAGCGCCTGACACAGAAAGTGACGAAGCTACTGAACATGGTGGCTTCATGATTTCATACAATGTATTATTTTGCTCAATGTTGGGGGATTCCCCTCCTGTGTTCCTATGCTATATGTGTTTGCGGGGCCTGGGAAGGGCACTATACGATGGTTCGGCCACCTCCTAACTTCATCGAGAGGGAGTTTGTGCTCTGGCGTCCCCCTCATGAGTGTTCCCCACAAATGGTTATTTCCCTGGTGCTGTACTTGGGATTTGATTATGGGAGTTTGGGTTGACTTTGGCATGTTGGGGTTGCTAAAGTGGGTGGGGGTGATGGGGTGGGGGTATTGCTCTGGGGTTTGTTTATGTGGCTACAAATTGTTGCTATCAGGCTGGATATTGCCCACACATTCTTGTTCACATATTGGACACAGCAAGATTCTGTTTCCCTCATACATTGCTCTTGGAATGCACAGTAATTGTTTGACATTTTCTTGTCTCACATGGAACATGCGGGGGCTCAACTCGCCTAAAAAAAATTGACAAGTGATAGCTCATTTAGAACGCCATAGAATTAATATCGCCCTCCTACAAGAAACACATCTAACTAAACATATAGTCACATTGGTTGGGGCTCGCTGGACTGTCTACCGTCTGACCTCCTCCTATTCCTCCTATAGCCAGGGGTTTCTCACATTAGTGAAGAAAGGCCTTCCTTTTACAGCACATCACACTTATGTTGACTCTGCAGGTCGGTATGCTGTGGTGCATGGGACGCTGGCAGGCAAGCTGGTCACCATTGTGAATTCCTATGGTCCTAACATAGATGACCCTGGCTTGTTCGAGAGCCTTCTCGCGGTACTGCGCAATTGGCCAGACGCAGCGTTCCTCTTGGGGGGGGGCGATCTTAATATTCACTTGGATCCCCATAAAGATAAATCTAGTGGTAAAGAGTGGCACTCCCCAGGTGCAGCTCGCGTGATCGGCAGCGGGATGGCAGAATTTGGATTGCTTGATATATGGCGACATAGACATACAGAGACACTTGAGGGCACACACATTTCCTCAGCACATGGCAGCTGGTTTCGTCTTGGTTACTGGTTGGTAGGCGAGGAAGTGGCGGGCTGGGTGGTGGGGATGGAGCATCTGCCACGCACGCTCTCAGATCACTGTCCTGTTCGGCTCACTCTTAACATCCCTCAACAGATTCCCCGGGCCTTCACGTGGCGTCTCCGTACTGAGGCACAGTTGGACCCCCTTTATTTGGAAACTATTCGTGAAGCCATTGTCCAATACTTTGCTCAGAATAAGGGATCTGTTGATAGCACTGGGGTATTGTGGGAGGAGTTTAAAGCTACCATTCGGCGTGCCTGTATCAGTACATCCGCTGGCATTTTAAAGGACTTAAGGGGCCAAAAAACCAAAGTGGAATCCACACTGTCCAACCTTAAACATGAGTATGAGCGTGCACCATGTGATGCAACCTTAGCATCCATAAAAGAAGCTATACTTGAACACGCTAGGCTAGTGGACGAAAAGCTCTGATACATGCTGTGGCTCGTTCGTATGAAGAGGGTGGGAGACCAGGGCATCACTTGGCCACAAAGAATAAACACAGCATGCATCACGCCGTCATTACTAAGATCACGGATGAGTCTGGACACAACTATTTTAGCGTCACAGACATACCGGAGCAGTTCAGACAAATGTGCACGAAACTGTACACATCACAGTGTGATACAGCTACTGAGGAATTAGATGACTATTTATCACAGGTAGCCATTGCTTGGTTGTCGGATAGACAGAGAGAGTATCTCAGTCAACCTCACACAGTGGAAGACATTCGTATGGCAATAGCCTCTCTCCCTAATAAAAAAGCACCTGATATCTACAAGGCATATGCTGAGGAGCTCACCCCCTTCCTGATAGAAATGTATGTGGAGGCATACGACTCAGGCATACTCCCCCCTTCACCTCATGAGGCTCTCATCATTACCCTATTCAAAAAAGACAAACCACCCAAGCATTGCGATTCATATCACCCCTTGTCGCTCATTAACACAGACGTAAATATTTTGGCGAAGATAATAGCTACCCGCCTTCAACCACTCATGCAAAATCTGGTGCTACCAGATCAGTCTGGGTTCATACCAACACGCTCCAACTCCCACAATCTCCGCACACTATTTGCTATCTTCCACACTCTTTCTCCTGACATTCCGGTGGCAGCTGTCATGCTTGACGCTGCCAAAGCATTTGATTCCATTGAATGGGGCTATCTGTGTTTTATACTCCAGCGGATGGGATTTCCCCCCATTTTTGTCAACTGGGTGCGACTCCTGTATGCACACCCCTCAGCGCGGGTCCTGGTGGGAGGACACACTTCGGAACCCTTTCTTATAACCAGAGGCACCAGGCAGGGGTGCCCCCTTTCGCCTCTCCTGTTTGCCCTGACGCTGGAACCATTGGCCTGCCTTGTCAGGCAATGTCACAAACACACGACTCTTAATTTGCATCACCGTCCACTCATCATCTCACTGTATGTGGATGATATGTTGCTTTTTATCCGAGAGCCCCATATTCATCTAGCATTAGTGCTGCGGGAGTACTGCCACTGACCGTATCCACACACCTGCATGAGCTCGAATTTCCTCTTGAGTGGGCAATAGACTTGGTTAAATATTTGGGGATCTGGGTCCACCGTGATCCAAAAGAGTCCTTCGTATGAATTATGACACTGCTGTCACATTGCTAGAGCAACAAATTGACAGATGGGGTAGACTTCTGCTTTCACTCGCCGATCGTATTGCATTAATAAAAATGGTGGTGCTGCCTAAATTTCTATATCTTTTTAATAACATACCGATCACTCTCTTCCAACATTTTTTTAAAACACTACGTTCGCTGCTTCTACATCTGATTTGGGGTGGAATATAAGCCTGAGTAAGTTGGTGCACACTAACCCTAGATTATAAACATGAGGGATTCGGGGTGCCGGATCTATATCTGTATTATTTGTGCTCACACCCACAATACGCGCATTTTTTGTTCACAGATCACAATTTCATCCCACATGTGGCAGGGGAACACTGGGATGCCCATCCCATCCCGTTAAGCTCCATTTTAACACACAAGAGCAGACTCACGCCTCGCACTACTTTCAACACCATTAACACGACGATCACAGCCTGGCAGGCACTGGCCAGACTGGCTGAGAAACTACCATTGTACTCTGCCCTATTACCTACCACGAGAACCTGTCGGTGACAGATGAGAAGGGTGCTATGTGCATACTGGCTCAGGCAGGCATTGACAAAATGCAGGATCTATACCCCAATGGCACTTTCTTGACATCCGCTGACACCGATTATCTTCAACATCAGACTCTGCTATTCACATTCTCGATACACAGACTCAAGAAAGCAGCACAGGCCTATTATCCAACGCTCCCTGTGAAGCCTCCAGAATCCCTTGCATCACATGCCTTACTTACTAGTCCCACTCGACACAAACTTGGCAATAAATTATATCATGCCTTTAGAGAAGATAGGGCCCTCCCTGATGATAAAAGTTTGGAGAAATTGAACAAATCTTTGGACCCTCCGATCTCGCAGGACGATTGGGTGCTCTGTTGTAGCCTGACTGGAGCCCTCACGTCCAACGAGAATTTGCGCATTATACATTTTAAATTTCTTCATCAGGTTTATCATTAAGGGTGGGCGTAGTTCGCGAAGTAGCACTTCGCGAAGCTACGCAAAGTGAAGTTCGCACTACGCGAGCTACGCGTAGCACTTCGCGAACTGCGAAGTAACATGTTCGCACTGTGCAAGATGTTGTTTTCAATGATTGCACAGTGCGGACAAGCAACCGGCACTGTGCAATCATTGAAAATGGCATCTTGCACAGTGCGAGCTGTAGTTTTCTGCTGCTCGAGTAGATTTTTACTCGAGCTGCAGCTTTCTCAACGCGAACTGGTAGTTTCTCATCGCGAGCGGTCGCGAGCATACGCGACCCCTCGCAATGAGAAACCTGACCTTCTCGCGTTGGGAATCTCGCCGGGAGGTTTATTTTCCATGCTCGCGATCGCGAACAAGGAAAAAGTCTCGCCAGGATGTCATTCTGCTTGCTCGCGGTCGCCAACTTGACGTTGAGGACCGCGAGCAAGCAAAAAATGACCGCAGCACTACGCAACACTACGCTACGCGTGTTCGCACTGTGCTACGTGCAGTTCGCGTAGCGCGAAGTAGCGCGAACTTCGCAAACTACGCAAGTGTAGCGTAGTGCTTCGCCCAGGCCTATTTATCATACACCTCACAGAATTTTTAAGTTCGGACTACGCGACAAAGATGCATGTACACGATGTAGCGCATTGAGTGATGACTTTTGGAACCCGTCCTGGGCCTGTAGGCAGGTAAGGTCATATTGGGCTGCGGTGATCATTAAACTGTCAAAAATCCTTGGGGTGGATGTGCCCTGTTCTCCTCCGGTGTGTTTATTGGGTCTACTCTCTTTTCTGAAAGGTGCAAGGGGCAAGCTGGCAAGTGTAGCACTACTTATTGCTAAGCGGCGAGTGGCGATGATGTGGAACAGCAGAAGGAGCCCTACGCCTGAACTGTGGATCAGGGAGCTGATATACTGTAGGGAGAACTTAGTCCTATATGCGGAGGAGTTGCCTGTGACCTCCCGTCCGAATGATATTTGGGAGCCTTTACTGATTTATTTACGCACGGATGTCTCACCTCCTACTCAGATACTCGGATTATGTAAACAACGAACAGAGTTAATGTATGTGATGTATGACAATGGGAATTATATGGAATCTGTCCCAATATTTGTAAGATATGGCCACAGGGTTTTTGATTGTGATTTATTTGTTTTCTATTTTGACATTTGACATCATTTTTCAATATGACAAATGTGAACTGTATGATACTTTATGAAAAGCCACAATAAAAAAAAAAAATAAAAAAAAAATAACCCATATTCTTACACTGCATTTTAGGCTGAAAAGGCAGGCAGAGAGCCAGGTCCACCTTGTCTCCAACTATGAGGGACTATATATATGTCTGATTAAAGTTAAATCAGTTTCAAGGTGTCTCGTGCATTAAGAAAGCTCCTGTAGGAGAGTGCAGGATTGTGAAGAATGATTGGTTAAACCGCATCAGCATCACTAACTGGCGGCAATCTTGAGTGTCAGCTCTCGGACATCTCCCATTTCTTCTTCCTTATGTAAACATTTGCACGCATCTCCCCTTCTCCATCATTCATGCTGTAAACATCTCAGGTAAAAGACAGCAGGTTGGTACACAGAACATTATTTTATTTATAAATGAGCCAAAAAACACAATGTCTTTGTTTACATGCAAATGCAGCTATGGAGTCCCTAAATGAACGGTTTGTATTTTTACATGGAAATTACAATCCTTAAAAAGTTAAAGTAAGTTATGAAACATGTGGAAACAATATGTATCGGGCTTCAAGATTTAATACCGTGATATCCGATTTGATCAAGAAGTACAGAATACATGCCAGATGACTAGAATAGCCAACATGTACCTAAAAGAGATTTATACACATTAAGGTCCTCTCTAGCAGTACCGTTGTTCTCCACATTCCGGTCTAAGCAGCAGTCTGCAAAAATTCAAAATTATAACTGGACTGAAATGACCTCATACTTCAGTTTTTCCCCATGTGATTTTTGCACGGTAAACCGTGGTGGAATTAGTGCGAGCGGAAAACACAAGTATCTTGAGATCCACACCTTGCAATCAGAAAAATATGCAGAACTATCACACTAACCTGGAGCAGATCTCTGAATGTTACAACAATCCCAGCTCCAGCAGATCGGTTTTTACTGGCCCCAGCAGAATGAGTCCCTAATTGAAAGTAAACTGTAGTGTATCTTTTTTTTGCACTTCTGCTACAGAAGTGCAAAAAAAAAAAGATACGCTACGGCATTCCAGCGCTTTACATGAGCACCAGTACATTACACAAGGACATTTAATAGAAGCACCACAAGTACAGTCATTTTAGTTCAATATCACCACACTCTGTACAGTTCCCGCAAACAAGGTGCTCACTCCCAGGGCCAACCTTCTAGAATGCCCCCATAATTAAGATAATCACAACAAAAGGGAGAAGTACTCTAGCATTAATATGAAACTAGAAAAAGCCTTTGCGTAGGACCTAGAATGAGAGCGCAAGGTTACATGGAGATTTGTTCATCAAGTCCAAACATCACCTAGACACATATGTTCTTAATGTTCATTCTTTATTTCTCTACTTCTACATTAAAATAGGAACAAGGACACAGCCAGCGCGTTTCATCCAGAAACATTTGGGCTTCTTCAGGGAAGAAGATTCAAAGGAGTGTCTTAAACCCATAGGATCATTTTTCCCTGTTTAATTTCAGTCTATGTTCCGAAAATGGTATGTTTTAGGCATAAAATTACTAGCCGTAAAGTTGCTGGAGTGGGAATACACTATTAAACGTGAGCCTTGAAATGTGGAGACACATTCATTTTTAGGTTGAGCCTCAGTGCGCATGCGCTGTCTGCAAGACCTGCTGTCATCTGTAATACCACTCTATTTCCTTCTGCTACTCACCATTGGTCAAACTCCTGAATCGCTCTTCTTTACTGCCTCATAACTGGAACAGCCAGCGATATGTCACTTCATTTGTTCAGCAAAGGAGCACTGGATAAGTACAGTATCATTACCCTTGCAGTGCTTTTCTATTAATTTAGGAGAACAATTTTTTTTTCTGCCCGGTGTTGCATTTCACCCGTTTTATTTAGCAGCACTTTTCAGCCGGACTTGTTCAGTTTTTTAAATATTTTTAGTCATGGGGAGATTAAGTAATTTGTCCACAATCACAGGATGTTTGAGCCTCCCACCTGACTTGAACCTGGTTCCCCAGCTTCAAAGTCGTCCGCTTTGGCTTAACTTCAAAGTCGTCCGCTTTGGCTATTAAGCCACATCCTCGCTAACTCTCTGATAAAACAAATCATAATACCTCCTCGTTTTCTTTTTTCCCTCTGTCTCGTTGCCTCTGGTTACTACGCTGGTGTTGCACCACGTCAGGTGGGTTCAATCAATGTGGTTTTCACAACCTGTCCTACCAGTATAGCGCTGCTGGCCACACGCACAGGCTGTAGGTGCTAGAATCCTTTTCACCAGAGTATGTTAAGCAGAGCCAGCCCGGGGGACTGTTTGTAACTGGAGGAGAGGAGAGTACTGCAGGACCCAGACTGTGTTTATAGGGTTGATGTGTCCTCTGGTGGCATTCTCTGTTGCCACCTGCGCCCCTTCCCCATCTTCTTCCTCTTCCCCTCCATCTTCACCTCCCTCCCCCTTGTGGGTGTACTTGAAGAGCACACTGGCAGATACGAGGGTCTGCCCTGCCCCTGTGCAGACACAAGCGCTGGGTTGGGGCTGCATGGATGTCCCAGTGAAGTGAACACAGGGGGCCCCAAGGGGATGTATGGGCACCGTGAGGCACACAAAGGGAGTCTCTTCCACCCCCTCTGCATTCAGGGAGGGGCCTGGTGCAGCTCTCCAAGGGAATATCAGCGCCGGGACCCCGAGCTGGGCAGCTTAATACTTTACAAAACGGATTAGCATCTCTGCTACAGATGTGTTTTCATTAGTTTCTGAGTCCGAAGATGACTGGCTCTATTTATTCGCTCTTTTTGTCAGATTTTTGAACACAGAGAGTTGGCTCATCGAGGAGATTGTCAGTTTAATTAAGCTGAGTGAGGCTGCAAACAGTAGGTGTGCCATGCCCACTCCGCAGCGCACTTTAGAGGCAGTCCATGCAACCTGCGCTTTCAGGGGTTCCTGCACCCTGGCTCTTGGGGCACAGGGTGTTCAGGCCCACAACCTCCCAAAGGACTAGCGGGGCGCCGACATGGTTTCAAGGACTCTCCCATGAGGCTCTTCGGATTTGGCTCTGGCAACCCTATGGTGCCATGCAGAGGTACCCTTGGTACCCGCCTGCTTCCAGATCACCCTGTAACTCCGCCTGCAACGAAAAAGGAAAACATTACAAATTCTCTGCCCCCCTCCTGCCACCACCATGCCTGGTAATTGGTAGGGAGGGAGACGGCATGCACAGTGATCAAAGAGGTCGCCAAAATGGTGGGGGAGGGATATATACCCTCCCCCAAGTCCAGGATGCCCAGGAAGTGATGCCCCTTAGTGTCACAACCAGGCAGGAAGGAGGGGGGACTCCAAACGGAGTCCCTGCCCCCAAAGGGGGCGGAGGTGTGGGGTGCCCAGACGACACTACAGTGCTGACCTCTCTAGTGGCCCCCTGTGGGTGCCTCGGTCAGCAGCATAGTATCGTCATTGGCATCCTTTTCCACCCCTCCAACATAATATACATTTCCCATGAATAATATTAAACAGACAACACAGATTTTTTGTTTGGGTACAATTGCTGCAGGTTTATTACATACACCGTTATGTAATAGGTGGGTTATCTTACGGGCAAACCATAGGGCAGGCAACCAACTGGGCCACCTGCCCGCCTGATGAGCCAGGCAGCACTGGGGCGAACCCCGCCTGTGCTGCCCTTACTCATGCTCCTCTTCCCAGATCACGTGACCATTGGTACCTTCTTACTCACAACCCTTTCAGGCTTTCAGGGCGGAGCGTCGCATAGCAAACTCCCAGTTGTTCCGGCCCACAACCGCCCAAAGGACTAGCGGGGCGCCAACACGGTTTCAAGGACCCTCCCATGAGGCTCCTCGGATTTGGCTCTGGCACCCTCTATGGTGAAGCGCAGAGGTACCCTTGGTACCGGTCTGCCACCAGATCGTCCTGTAACTCCGCCACAGCTCTGGAGGTGGCCCCCGTCACCGCCTGGGCCCCCCACCACAGCTATGGTCTTACCTGCAACCTCTCATCTCCAGCATCTCACTCAAGTCTAAGAGAAAAAGGTCCATGCCTACTGGCGATAAGTGAACGCCATCGTCCTCAAAGTACCCTTTCACCTTCTCTTGAATCATCTTGTGTCTGATGAATCCCAGACCCCTCTGGTCAGTGAACTTGCGCATTGCCCCATTAAGTCGCTTCCGTGAATGCTCGACCGCCTCCCCAGATTTAGCCTCTAGCCACATTCTGCGTGGAATCATCTCTGACCAGAAAACCTCGCATTGCCCCAAGCACTGCTGATTTCACCTAAATCACTTTTAATGGCCTGCAAGAGTAACCTTCTATCCAAGGCAATGAGGTAATTCCCACCCAAGTGAATCACTAAAGGTTTTGGTGGAACCCCCTGCGCTGCCAGTCTCTGTTCCAATTTTTTCCTGAACTGCTCCATCTCATGCCATGGAAACCCATCCATTCAAACTGTGTCTGTGGGAAACGCTGCATCCAGTTCCGGGGCGACGCCCACTCAGCCACCCTGGAGATGCATGAATGCCCAATCACCCATACCGGGAGCCCTAGTAAAACAAGAGACACGATTTACACGCTCTCCTCATTTAATTATTGTCCATAACATGCAAAATAAGACATGAAAACACTGCAATTGACTGCACACTACAAGTAAATAAAGTACATCAAGGGCGGACGTAGCATTGGTAACAATCAGACTCCAACTGCCCCACCTTCTTTACGCTCCCTGGCTCCATACCTGCCTTAAAAGCAGCCATAACTGCCCCTATCCTGAAGGAGTGGCTGGAGTATCTCTTATCTGGCTGAGACAGTCTTGCCCTGGATAAGCTAGCCCTAATTATTCTTTCCATCTGGTACCTAGTCAAAGGGCCCTGATCTGCATGTATCAGTAGGTAGCCGGGGGCGTGAGGTCGGCACGCAAGGTACTCCCTGACCTTGTAGACTGGACAAGTCCTGAGGTCCCCTAGCGGCATTAACACCACATCAACACCCCTACCAGTCTGATCTGTTTTGGACTTCCGAAGGCAGATGGACAGGGTGTCAGTGAGGTTCACATCTTGAATGCTTAAGGCATCCCCCGAACTGTCGGGCTTGGATCTAGCCACCAGTTCACTAATCCGAAAGGTGTCAAAAACCCCAAGCAGATAGCTGCCGCAAAGAGAGTCGCCTCAAATTTAGAATAGGTGACCTATATGTCTAAGACACCCAGCTTGCACTTGAGAATGTCAAAATCGATAGGGGCCCCTACTGTTGGGGACCCTGGGCTTGTCCCTGGCTCAACCATTGAGGGCTGCCTGAATGACAAAAGATTTAGTTGGGTCGAGCCCCCCCATCAGCTTGGCGTCATGGCTCACAGCCACCAGGTGGCCACACACCCAGAAGTGGCTCTTCCCCTGCTCCCTGGCCCAAACCACAAAGGCCCATACTCTGCCCTCCAATGGTAGAGAAGAAAGTCCCAGGGATTGTGACACTGTCCTGAAGGTGGCCAGGTGTGCCCCATAACGCTTCCAGGTACTTGGAGCCGGCACGAGTTGCCCCATTGCTCTCAGTCGTTGGTCCACTGCAGGATCCTTCAGAGGTGTGCCGGGTAGGGGGTCATCTGTGCTCTTGCCCGTGGCCAGGTCTCCCTGAAGCAGAGGCACTGAAAATGAGAAAGAGCATCAGCTGCCACATTCTTGACCCCCTCAATATGCCTTGCCCTGCATTCAACATTACAGCGCAGACAAACCCTGACCAACTCCCTGAGCAGGCAGAGGACCAACGGGCAATTAGCTGTCTGCCCATTGAAGGCCTGAACTACTGCCATGTTATCAGACCAGAATGGGACCTTTCTGTCTGACAGTGTCTCAGGTCATAGGTGTAGCGCAATGACGATGGGGAACAATTCAAGGACAGTGATGTTCGCAGTGAAGTTATGCCTGCGCCAGGCATTGGGCCACTCCGAAGCACACCAGTCAGCGCACAAAATTGCCCCAAAGCCCTCTCTACCCAAAGCATCCATGAAGAGGCAGAGCTCCTGACTGTCCACCCAGGATGCCCGCCAGATCACCGTCCCATTGAACTGCATGAGGAAATCGCACCACATGGTGAGGTCTTTCTTCAAGCCTGTCCCCAAACGGACTCAGTGGTGCTTCTTCTTAACCCTAGTGGTGGCCCTCGCTAGTCTCCCGGCAAACACCCTCCCCACAGGGATCACCTTCGCTGCAAAGTTAAGCTTGCCCAAGAGGCATTGGATGTCACCCAGTGTGGCTTTGTCTTTCCCCAGCAATGCCTGAATGTCCTGATGCGGCGCCTGTACATTGTCCGCAGACAGTCTGGACTCGCCCTTGACCGTCCCCAGGTGCCTAGCCAAGTCCTGAAAGCACTGCAAGCCTCTACTGCACTCCTGGGTATCTGCCCCCCTGATGAACAGGAAATCATCTAAGTAGTGGGTTACGCCTTCAACCTTGAACCTATTCATCAGCACCCATTGCAGGAAGTAGCTGAACTCCTCGAAGTAGGCACAAGACACGGAGCAACCCATGGGCATACACTTATCAAAGAAGACTTTGCCCTGCCACTTGAAACCCAGGAGGTGTTGGCCGTCAGGGTGGACCGGCAGCAGGTGGAAACCTGACTCAATGTCTGACTTAGCCAACCATGCTCCCTTCCCAGCCCTCCTGACCATGTCCACCGCCAGGTCCAGGGAGCAGTAGGACACAGAGCACATCCCCTCATCTAACCAAGAGTGCACTGAATCCCCTTCTGGATAAGTAAGGTGCTGGATCAACCTAAAAGCCCCAGGCTCTTTCTTGGGAACCATCCCCAGTGGGGAGATGACAAAGTGCTGAAGTGGTGGCTGGTTGAAGGGGCAGCTTCCTTATCGATCTTAGCCAGCACGATCTCAGGTTGATCCCTCGCAGATTTGAGGTTTTCAGCGTCCCTGCTCACTAGGGGGCCCTGATACGGATCCTTCCACAAACCCCTCAGCGAGGAGCAAACTGTCCTTGGTGTTAGGATACTCATGGATCAGGGGGAGGAGGTTGGCGATGATGATGGGGGACGGACCCTTAGCCAAATGAAGGATAGCAGACACACCTCCAGGGAGCACAGGGGGCTAAAGCTGCTGGGTGGGAGTGGGAGGGAGCAAGGAGGTGGGGGGCATGAGGGAGAGGCTGGTCTACTTATCCTGTCTAGCCGGTAGCGCCGCTGAGCTGTCTCTTGGAGCAGGAGGAGGCAGGATGGGTGGCCCCACACTTGCTACAGTTGTGAGAGAACCTGCATGCTTTCCCCCAAGAGCTAGACCCTGCGTTGTGTAACCTGCAGGTCCCGTTGTACACTGTTCTAGCTCCCTGCTTCCTGCCCCCTCCGCGACCCCCCCAAAAGGACTTCTGGGAATGGCCCTTCGCTTCCGGCTTCAAGTCCTTGGGCTTATCACTGTTGGAAGTGCTAGCCTTGACTGTCCCTTCAACTGTGCGCTTTCCCATGTGCATGATCCAGAGCCTCACCTCCAATTGGTCCCACTCCAATTCTGGACACATAGCCATGTTTTTCCTGAAATCGCAGTCATAGCGGTACCATCCCATCCCCCCGCTTGTCTCAGCCTCCTTGGTGATAATGCTGGGTATTGACATAACCCCGGCCCTTGCTCAGGGAATTTTTCCATTGTCACTACCGCCAGGATGGTGAAAGCTTGCCCCCACGTGCCAATATTCTTCTCTGGCCAAGATTGGAAACGCACTTTCTTGTCCTCGTCTTTACGCCCCATTTTACTAGTATCGACCCCTTCGGCCCCATGCATGAGCAAAGTGAAAATGTCTATGAACTCTCTCCTCCAAAACCCCTCTTTGGCTGCCAAAGGAAGTTCCCACCCCAAACAGCATCGTCCGGAAAGCAGTGGCGCCATGGTGACCAGATACTTGGGCACCACTGCAGAGGGCAACTCTGCTGGACACGTGATTGTGGAGACAAACCGGAGGTGCGGTGGGCACGGTCGCCACCGGGGGCAGTGCCAGGGGGGGTTACAATGGCCGACGACGGAGTGGCCACCACCGCAAGTTGTTGCCCACCCACCTCTGTGGGGCTAGCCGCGGCTGATCCCACAACCTGAGCAGGAGAAGCGCTAGCCATGTTGACCCCCCCTTCCCAGACTTGCGCGATGGACTGGACCCCAGGCGCTCCAACAGGAAGGGCAGAAACGGCACGCCCCCCCCAATGGACGAGCTGGCCACTGTTAGGCCCGCTCTGACTTCCACCATGAAGCTCTGCAAAGTGTCTGTGAGCTTACCCAAGTCTTCGGTTGTTGCGTAGCCCACTGGGAGCGAGCTGCTGGCTGGGGGAAAGGGTGCAGGTCCAGGTCCCTGGGCCGGGGGCGCAAGAAGGAGGGGGGTGGTGCTATGAGGGGGGCCATGGCCCGTCTCTTGGTTGGCAGAGGCCCTGCTGGGAAGTCTTTGACCATGGGTCTGCGTGTCCTCTTATACCTAGTGGGGCCTGCCTCATCACTGGGCACGTGTTCTGTGGGTGGGACTTCACTGGTGATTCCTAAGTCCTCAGGATTATTTGCCTTCAAAAGTTCTGTGGCCCAAGCCAATCCCTTGGTCTTGGCCAGGTCAAGGAAGGCTGCGATCCACGCGTCTTGGGAGGTGCCTGGCTGGGTCTCATCAACCTGGGACCTCTGCAAGAAAAACCGTGGGTCTCCTTGACTATCCATCCTGTGTCCTGCGGATGCCTCACAATCTGGAAGAATAAGGGAAATATTTAGCCAACAAAGCCATGGCCTCGGTGCCCGTCTTGCTCAGCTCGTGTCCCGGGGAACCCCCGCTTTGCCCCCGCATGGCTCCGTACTTACTTACACCAAGGGGACAAAGGGATGTATTGCTGGTGCTGGTCGGAACGAGCTTCGGAGTCACCGTGTGTGGAGATGAAGATAGAGGTTAAGGAACATCCCCCATACCTCCCATGCACCAGCCCTCCAGACCACACACACCCAAAACGCGGGCAAATCCTGTGACTCAGGTCTGCCACCATGCAGTATGGAACGGGACATGCATATCTCCCTGCTTGCAGAAACTACGTACGCTGCTGCCTGATCAACCAAAATGTCCTCCCTGCGAATATACCTGCTGCTTGCGTGTCTCCCCTGTGGAATCCGGCGTAATCGAGCTGACCATCCAAATTAGACCTGCTAGTGGAGACAAAAACCAAGAGTAAGGCACCGAGAGGCACAGTGCTGTCCTACAGCACCGACCGCTGGACAGTGTCCACTCCCTTAGCGCAAAGGAGCGGTGGATAACAAAACCTGCGCCCTATGCGGCTTTGCCTTCACACCCAGGAGGCCACCTAAATTTCCGGGCCCCCCGTCTAGTTACCTTAACCTTGTCTCCAAACGTTCGAGCCCGCACTTCTCCACTAGGAACTTGTGAAGTGCCACTGCAGCTGGAAAACAAAGGACGAGCGGGGAGAGGAATGTTTAATGCAGGATGTCTGCCAACGTGACTTGTTCCCAAAAGCAATAGCCGAGGCAAAGGAGGAGGGCGCCCACAAGATAAACATATATGATGGAGCGCACGGACCAGAACACGCAACCACAACCAGTGACCCAAACCCAGACCACTTCTGGGCCGCTTAAGGATTAAGATAAATGACCACACGCAGCGGAGCGAAAGAATATCATACAGGGAGAGACTAGAGGTGGTGGAGGATATGTCAAACAAACCCTCTCTCAATTGGAGTACCAGGTATGGCACGCCAGGTGTCCAGCCCCCGCATGGCGCAACGAAGCCCCGTGCGCCCAGAGCAACAAGTTCGAGGGACTCGGGGTATGGTGACAGGTATCCAAATCTCCCCACACCCGGTGCCCACTACCCCTGATGCTGTTTGGATGTGCCCCGACCTCCAGGAGCTGTTACTCAGTGAGTTACCCCCCTCCCTCCCTATTGCAGGTGCAGTCCCTCAGGTAGGGTGGTTTAGCCCGGCCATTGCTGTGGCGGCGATCTGCCTTGAGGGGGGGTTCGGGGCAGCTCCCAGTGGGCACAGGCCAGCATCCCTCACCCCGGTTCAAGGTCACTAGGCCAGGCCATGCAGCTCTGGACAGGGGGGGAGGGTGGGCGGGAGGGTTAGTGATTGAAGCAGGTTCTCCTCCCGCCGCTTTGAGGCGCAGGAGCATAATGTGTGGGGTCGGGGAGGGGTGCCGCACAGCCCCCCCACCGCTAGTAGCGTTGGCTTGGCCGGGCTCGTGTCGTCTGCCACCACAGGACCTCGGCCCACTAGGGGGGCGAGTAGTTGCGGGGGGGCAGCGAGCGACGTGCTCTAACACACCAGCTACGCCGCTGAATCCTGTGCCACAGGTCCAAGCAGGCATGTGGATGTAGGGGGGAGGGGGCAGAGAGCATCCAGGAGCTCCCTCCCTGCTCCGGCTGAGTTGGGGTCATGGCATAGGCGGGTGGGGGGGCGGGCAGCGGTGCTCCCCGTCCACTGCTCTACTGTCCGACGGTGCCGCGGCAGGTGGGGGCATGTTAGGGGGGGCGCTTGGCTTCCCCCTTGCTGTGACCCATGGAGGCGGGGTTAGTGCCAGGGCATCGGCCCACGCGGGAAGGATGCCAGGAGGCCGAGCGGTCCTAAATCCCCTTAGTAGTGGGATTATAGAGTGCTGCGAGTTGCCCGCAGGGACCAAGCTGAGGAATGTGGGGACTCAAATAGGCGGGGCACAGAGATAGAACCGGTCTTCACCTCTGCCCTCCCAGCCTGTTTCAGGCACCCTGTCGAGGGTGGGTGGAGGTCTACATGGCCACAAGCAAGGTACCTGGCAAACCCTGTCCTGCCCTCCCGCCCCCAGCCCCGCGGAACGGGCAGGGTGGCCGCTCCCGGAAGCCGCCCTAGGACAAGAGCGGGGGAGGGAAGATGCTGCTGGCCGGCGGTGGTTGCCCCGCATCGCTGGATGGGAGAGCCTCCTGCCAGCCTTGCCTGCATCTCCGACTCCATGGTCTGCTGCCAAGAACCCTAGAGCCACGCACTGAGTGGGGAGCCGTGCCACATGCCCCCACGGCCCGACTGCCACGTGGGCAAGCCGGGCCGATGTCACCAGGTGCATCCAGCAGATACCCCGGAGCCCGCCGTGGCCCGTAGCCAAACCATGCAGGCTCTGGGTGCTCATTGAGACCGATGGGGAGAGGAGCCCAGGGGGTGGCACACTCTGCGGGTGGGATAGCCCGGCACCCCCTACACCCCGCACCGCGGGAGATGGAGGAAAGTGTTGCCCGCAGCACGAAGACTGGCAACAGGGTGCATTAGCCGTGATAGGGCCCCCAGGGGACTGCACGTCCAAGGGGCAGAAAGCGGAAAGCCTTCACAAGGGTTCGCGCCCCCCACCCATGGCAGGCTGCGCCATGGCCCCCGTGCAACCTGGTACTGCCCAGGGACGGGCACGGGGCGGGTTGGTGGCTGAGCAGCACTCACCGTGTATGTGGACAGAGCGCACGAGGAGCAACGACAGGACAACGGGCAGCACACAACCCTCGAGACGGCATGCACGGTGATCAAAGAGGTCGCCAAAATGGTGGGGGAGGGATATATACCCTCCCCCAAGTCCAGGACACCCAGGAAGTGACGCCCCTTAGCATCACGACCAGGCAGGAAGGAGGCGGGACTCCAACCGGAGTCCCTGCTCCCAAAGGGGGTGGGGGGTGTGGGGTGCCCAGGTGACACTAGAGTGCTGACCTCTCTAGTGGCCCCCTGTGGGTGCCTCGGTCAGCGGCATTCCGGCTCTTTTTTTTCATCAGTGGGTCAGAATATTCTCTTTAGAGTTAGCATATGTCTGGGAATGGCTCTTTCGACCAGTCTTGCACTCACTTAGAGGGACGGACAGGTGTACATTAGGAGGGAGTTCCGTATTTTAAGAGTGTTATAGGAGGAAGCGTGCTTGATGGTACATGCTGTTTATAATTTTAATGCGCTGTTTGAGAGAGGATGTCTGTAGATGTAGGAAGGGGCATGGTTGAAGGACCGCAGAGGATTTATCCCACCCTAGCAAGATATTGGAATGTGGGGAATAAGAATGACAAAAATCCTGCACTTTCACAACCACAGTCTAGAGTGACGTCACTGTGCTGAGCTACTCCAGCCAAATGTTTAGTCTTGGAGTTAACCAATTTTTTTTTGATTTTCCTAAATTACATCTATATAGTATACTTCTAGGGGCTTTCAGTTTCATTCATACTACTACATACATTGCTTGTAACAAGCATAAACGCATGCAGATTAGGAATGCTTGCCAGGGCTTTGTGTTGATAATTTCGCTTTTTTGTTATTTTGCATTCCAAATTATGCAATAGTTTCAGGACCCCAGTAAAATCAAGTTTTATTTTTTGGGCACTCCCTTTCCCCTTGTAAAAGAGTTTTTCTGGTGTTCTCTTTTGACCATTTGTGGTTGCTCCAGAAAACAGTCGCCTTCGATGGGCTTACACGGTCTGGGCAATTATTTTACCTCATTATTACAAGATTAACAACCAACTACAATAATAAGAAACTGAAAGATAACCAGTTAAGCATTCCGTAGGGCCACAAAGCAACACATCACCACACATTTTTAGTAACTCTGACCGCGCTCACCATCTGATGGTATGTCTCTCCTTCATACACTTTACCAGAAAAAGCATGTCTTTAACCAGACACTCAAGTCCCTCTTACAGACCCTTTCCTTGTTTTAGTTTGAAACCCTCCTATTGTAACTGTATACCTAATTTGTTCTTAAGGCAAGGTTGAACTACAGTTGTCCATAGATATGTATTCCTGAATCAGACTGCATGATGTAGTAATTGTATAGATCTTCAATCCCTGGCGGCCCAGCAACCAGTATAGAGTGCTTCATGGCTAAACACTTATAAGGTCCCAAAGGCGCGACCTTTTAGCTATGCCAATACTTTTTGTTTTTAGGCACGGGGAGATTAAGCGATGTGCCCACAATACGGCTCTGACCTTCCTGTATCTACGTTGGACACCCTTAATACAACTGAGGTTGCTGGATTTGCACCTTGTGCACATTTTTGGTGAGCTTTGTGCTCATCGTCTTGCCGCTTTGTTTCCTCTAATACAACAGCTGCCAGAAGCAGAGTCAGGGCTTCTATTCCCTCTCTCTTTTTGTGTTACTCCTGTAGCAGCGTTATGGATTACACCTCATGGGCAGTGCAGTAGAAAATATTGCAACCGCTTCATTTACAAATAGATTGGAGGGCCAGAAGTCTATAAGGGGGAAAACTGCGCTTTATCTACAGAGAATCACCGCCTAGCGCTGCCGAGATTTTTACACTTGGCACTGAGCGCCTAAAAATGAATTCCACACATCTGTCAAGACCACATCAGGGGCACAAAGGAGAGCTGTGATGAGCGGGCTCACCTCTGAATACCAATGAGGCTCCCAGGTTCATTTCGAAATCTCATTTTCGAACAGCGGGCTCTTAACTTGCACTGACATTTTGCACTGCCTGAGTTCTCAGTAGCTTTATTACAGATGATTTTATTTCATTTCGGGGGTGGAGGAGAGGGGCCCTTAGAAGGAGCTGTGGTTTGCAGCCACGTCTGTTGCACAAAGCAATCTGTTTTACTGGGAATCGGCCCTAATTTATCCCAAAAAGGACAACTTTTAAAGGTGCCCAAGAGTGCTGAATCCATGCCATCATTTAAAAATATCCATCGACTTTGCAAATTATCCAAAATACGATTAATGGTATGTATATATATGTCCGGAATTGGGTATCCCATGCACTTCATGGGTGTATTCTGAACACCTCATTCCAAATGACAGGATACCTTTCAGCTGCACAGGGTGTTTCACGTTATAGCCCCTCCCCCCATGTTATATTGATGACCTTCCACGAAAGAGCCCCTCCGTAGAGACTGCACTGCAGTGTCATTAACAATAGTGAACAGGGCTAATAAATGCGCATACCACAACACTGGCATCAAAACTTGAATCCACCAAAAATCGTGTTTGAGTTGCAATAATGCTCCAAATAAAGTAAGATTCTTGCTCCTGGACCTGCATGATTTATTAGAATTCTTCATTTCAAAACATTTATATTTTAAGTAAATTCTATGGTTTAAATTTAGTTAATCGTGTCATACTTCATAGCTCGGTCAATGGGGACAGACGTGGACTAATGACTGTGTATCCATGCGCCTCATTTATTTAGCCATTTTTCACTAATTTTAAAGTGAGTGCGCCTAGAAGCAGCTCGTTCTACGCTGCTGCAACAGTGCCTACATTCTTTGTGTATTCCATACCCTTTCTTGATGCTTCTGCGCTGCACATAGTCACTCTTCTGCTGTGCATAGTTGATGGGTAAGGCATGCTTGCCGTCCTCATACACCCCTCGTTCAATGGCTTAATTTGTGCAAGGAACCTTTTCAACTGCTCTCTTTGCAGAGAGACAAGTCAACACACTTGACAGGGCTTGTTCCCATCACCCTGATGTTATCCTAAATAATTAAAAGTACTACCCAGATGCACACGCCTCGGCTCACCTCTGACAGGCCGTGTAACTTTGGCCTGCAAAGTCAAGTTTTACAACCGATGCACATACGGGAAGAAGCATATGGGAAGAAGAAGCAAAAATATCATTAGCAACATCAAACAGGAAGCTGTATCTAATAAAAATAAAACTATGGGATCTGCCCGACACAAGTATTAGAACTCAATCGTCATTTACAGGATGCGTGTGAATCCTTTGTTTTACTCAGTTTACCATTTCAGCAGATAATTACAGCACTTTGCTTTGCGAATATGTGGTTCACTGAAGGATAAGCAAGTCCCAAGGGAAAAACTGCGAGATGACGGATGCATGGGATGAACTCAAAAGCATCTAACTCCCTTCTCTTTACTGAAACACCTACAGTGAAATCCATTTTCCGTGAAATCACACATTGAGGTCAAGTATCTACCTCTCAAATGCATCTGTGTCTAACACATGCATAATGTAAAGGTTGAAGCCTCCCACTGGAGGTATGAGGCCATAAATAGAAATAGGAATTGATGTAGTCATTTGATGTAGACATGAGGCCGCGAGGGGCGAGGAAGTGAGGGAGAAGCAAAGCTGGCCCAGAAGGGTCTCTGATAAGATAATGAGCTGGGAAAGGGGGTACACTGGATTTCCTGTCAGCCCTCACACGGAGTCGAGGAGAAATTGTAACAACTATTTTGTGCCCCTGAATGATGGCACTCTATGCAAAATGAATCTAGTATTGTCGAAACCAGTGTTTTGCCACTGTGATGTTGAGAATGTTTTTACCAAGGCTCGCTGTCGCACAGCAGAGGTACAGACTGAATGACAACAGCGAGGCAAACCTCAGCGACAGGAAGGAGAGTGATAGGACAGGTAAATAAAGTAATGGCACTACCTTGCACCAAGAACCTCTCGCCACCCACAGGCCAGGAATGCAAGGTTACT
The DNA here is from genome assembly GCF_964204655.1 of Triturus cristatus. Lineage (NCBI taxonomy): Eukaryota > Metazoa > Chordata > Amphibia > Caudata > Salamandridae > Triturus > Triturus cristatus. Next base: position 392,207,778 of record NC_140584.1, read on the forward strand.
TCACATAAGCATGGTAAGTAAGAATGTGTGTGTTGTGGTGGTATTGTGTTCCTGGGCAAAATTTAAATTATTCCACTAAAACTCACAAATGTGTCCCTATCTGAAATTCACAAAATTTAAATGTTAATTTTTATATATTTTTTTGCCCACGTGGGAAATGTTGAAAATATGGCTTTTGCTTCCTTTTTTCTTATTTCAATGGCAGAGTCCCCTCCCCACCCCTGAAAAACCTTGATCCATGAGCAATCTTTTTTTCTTCTCATCCCTTGTCTTACCTATTTAATTACATTTTCTTGATCTTTCTAATTGGAGTACAGTGTTGTTTTCATTTCAGTTGTGAAGAGGTTAGGATGAGCTGTATATATACATACATACATACATACATATATATATATATATATATATATATTACCTACTGGCGGTCGCCAGTAGGTAGTTATAGTTAGGACCACGTTTCCATAGGAAATCCGCAACATTCTATTTTGAATAACTTTTGCGCCGGTCGATGAATCCTCGCGAATTTTTCAAAATAGGTGGGGCGCTACGCTCCGCTCCTACCCTGAAAGTCTCGGGGGGATTCGTCAAGCGGGGGCTGAGATAAAAGGGGGGTCCCAAAACGCGTTTTTCCCATGCATTTTTCCATAGGACCTTTAGACACAGCTACAGCCCGAACGGCTGAACAGAATTACTTGAAATTTGGCAGAGAGGTAGTCCTCAGGTCAAGGAAGTGCCTTTTGTAGGTTTGGTGTAAATCTGTTCAGTAGATTCTGAGAAAATAGCCTTTAAATCAATATATATATATCTGAGCCAGCTTACGGTGCGCTTACGGTGCGCTTACCGTACGCGTACGGTGACGTGCGCGAGCGCGATTCTGATTGGCTCTTAGATCTTAGTAAACATTCGATTCGGCCGAAACCAGGAAGCGGCGGCCGCCATTTTCTCTCTCGCACTCTGAGTGGGGCAGCATAAATGAAGCCCAAAAATGTGTAAAGGGGCAGTTTATTGAGATAATATTCACCCAGCAGTGATATACGGGCCCCCAAACAACCCCCAAGGCCAAAAAAAAAAATATTTTTTTTTTCGAAAAATCGCCGATTACGCTTACCGTACGCGTACGGTAAAAATTGGTTTAAAAAGAAAAATTATCCACACTCTCCCCACCCCAAGTGCAAATGGTGCCCTAAGGGCACCATTTGTGCATGGCATATCAAACAAATGAAAATAATAAACAAAACATTTCACAACGATGCGCATAATATGTCCCCCATGTGCGTACGGTGCGCGAAGCGCGTCGTGCGTACATGGCCCATCCCGCATAATGTGGGCACGCGGTGCGCGCAGCGCACCGCATGACCACCGTGCGTGCATGGCACTAACTGCGTAAAGTGGGCGCGCGGTGCGCGAAGCGCACCGCGTGCTCACTGTGCGTGCACGGTGCGTGAAGCGCACCGTGCGCGCACGGAACGAACTGCGTTAACTGGGCGCGCACGCCACGAATGGCGTAAAGTAAGTTAGCATTTAAAAAACCGTACAAATTCACTGAAAAAACCATAGGTTTCACACACGTTATAGTTAGGAATTAGCATTTAAAAAACCTTGCAAATTCACTGAAAAAACCATAGGTTTCACACATGTTATAGTTAGCTGTACATTTTACTGATAAAAAACCAATGAAATTCCCCCGTTATAGTTACTGTAGGCAACTATAACTCACGCGACCGTAATCCTCTGCTGATGACATATGTGTCTTTATGAAAAAAAAATATTTGTAATATATGTATAGCTAAAATTTAATGGAAGAAGACATGGGCAAATAAGTGTCTAAATACAGTATTAGCATCAGCAGAGGATTACGGTCGCGTGAGTTATAGTTGCCTACAGTAACTATAACGGGGGAATTTCATTGGTTTTTTATCAGTAAAATGTACAGCTAACTATAACATGTGTGAAACCTATGGTTTTTTCAGTGAATATATATATATATATATATTATCTACTGGCGGTCGCCAGTAGATAGTTATAGTTAGGACCGTGTTTCCATAGGAAATCTCAAAATTCTATTTTGAATAACTTTGGCACCGGTTGACGAATCCTCGCGAAATTTTTAAAACTAATGGGGCGCTCCGCTCAGCTCCTACCCTGAAAGTCTCGGGGGGATTCGTCAAGCGGGGGCCGAGAAAAAAGGGGGGTCCCAAAACGCGTTTTCCCCATGCATTTTCCCATAGGACCTTTAGTCGAAGGTACAGCCCGAACGGCTGAACAGAATTACTTGAAATTTGGCAAAGAGGTAGTCCTCAGGTCAGGGATGTGCCGTTTGCATATATGGAGTCAAACCGTTCAGTCGTTCGTGAGAAAATCAAAAGTAAAATCATATATATATCTGGGCGGAGCCTAACCACACATCTCATTGTGAGATCTGATTGGCTGTCAGCACTTCATCCAAGAAGTGTTGGCAGCCATCTTGGGACCAATATACATCATAGCACCTCATTAAAAAGCATTGCAGTTAATAGAAGGTTTTAAGACTTTAGTTACATCATAAATCATTTGTTGATGGTACCATACTCATTTTAGGAATTGTGGTATGTTCTAAGGTGATTTTACCATGTGAAAAAGCCTTCTGCTGGGATATCATGAATCATGTTTGAGAGAAAACTATTTTCACATGCTTTTCCCACAGAGGTTTGGAAGGTGATCTATAAGCTAAACTGAGTGCATATTTTCTGTAAATTCACATTATCTTTCTCAGTCATGTGAGAATGAAGTCTGACATTCTCAGTAAAACATGTACATCCAACAAGGGCAGAGACTGTCAGTTGATTCCTTTGTAATCTACTGCAGCTTCCCAGAGTGTTCCAAACAACAACTAGAGCGCTAACAGTCTTACTTATGACAAAGTTATGGCACACCTGAAGCCATCTTGATTGGAATAAAGTGGTAACATTTAAAACATTTAATTTAAAAGGAACAAAATGAGAGGGTTCATTTTGCCATAGGATGTATGATTAGTGCTGCAGAAAGAAAAATTAGGGCACATTTTGAGTGACTTCTAAAATCCTCTTCTATTTCATTAAAGAATTCTGACATGCAGACTGAAGCATGCACTTTCAATACCAGCAGCAGACTTCCCTGGTGAGCGGTAGCTTTACTACAGTGATCTAATGAGCAACTAGAGTGCTAACATTCTGAATTTATGGCAAATGTGTGACACATCTGAATGCCTTCTTCATTGAATCAAAGTAAAAAACTGACAGTATGCCTACTGAGGAGACTGCAGTAAATGAGGAAATTAGGAATCTTCATAACAAGGTTCCCAAGATGGCCACCAGAGACAAAAGAGCCCAAATGTAGCACAAATATCACCGAGATGTAGCCCAAGTATAGCCCAATGACAGAAATCCCAGAGTGTTTTAAAGAACAACTAGAGCGCTAACAGTCTTACTTATGACAAAGGTATGGCACACCTGAAGCCATCTTGATTGGAATAAAGTGGTAACATTTAAAACACTTAATTTGCAAAGGAAAAAAATGAGGGGGTTCATTTTGCCATAGAAATTATGATTAGTGCTGCAGAAAGAAAACTTAGGGCACATTTTGACTTCTCAAATCCTCTTCTATTTCATTAAAAAGTTCTGACATGCAGACTGAAACATGCACTTTGAATACCAGCAGCAGACTTCCCTGGTGAGCAGTAGCTTTGCTACAGTGATCTAATGAGGAACTAGAGTGCTACCATTCAGAATTTATGGCAAATGTGTCACATCTGGATGCCTTCTTGATGGAACCAAAGTAAACAAGCATTGAAAATGCAATAGGTCTCGCCCTCGTTTAAGTTAAAGCAATTCTGTTTATAATTAGGTGGCTTTTTAGCTTTGCTTTTATTAGTGTTTTTCAAAATTTCAAATACATACCATGCATATGTATGCATATATGTATATGTATATGTTTGCATGAATTTATATTTATATAGATATGCAGATTATATGTTTATATATGTATATATATATATATTCAGTGAAAAAACCATAGGTTTCACACACGTTATAGTTAGCTGGACATTTCACTCGTAAAAAACCAATGAAATTTCCCCGTTATAGTTAGTTAAGCTAACTATAACTCGCGCGCCCGCAATGCACTGCTGATGACGTCACATATTACATCACTCATGACATGGTCAGTGACATCACTCATGACATCACTGATGACATCTCAAATGACATCACTGATGACATCACTGATGACATCATCCAGTGAATGTGTGTTTTTCTGAAAATTAAATATGTTTTATATATCTCAAGGTCGATGGAAGAATAAATGAGTATATAAGTGTCTAAATGGATGATTTGTTTTTGAAAAATTGATTGTATTACTGACTGATTAAGTGTATCTTATTGAATACATGGCTAAGTGAGTAATGTTTAAATGTGTAAATACCTGTATCAGTCTCTCACTTTGTGTATAAGTGGCTGCATGGGTTGGTGAGCAGCAACATGAGTGTCTATATAGGTTATTAGTTGGTTTTTTGAGTATCAGTATGAGTGTCTGAGTGTCTGTATGGTTCAGTGGGGGGTATTACGTAGTGCATAAGTGCATGAATGAGTGACTCACTGTTTGTATGTGTTGAAGACAGCATATGTGCAGGACTGTATGGGTGGAAGAGTGTGTGTATGGGTGTGTTAGTGAGTGAATGGCTGTCTCAATAGTGTCTCTATGAGTAACTACATATGTTTTAAACTAGTATATGTGACTATTGGTGTATATAAGTGAGTGTATGTGAGAGTGAGAGATTGAAAGAGTTCCTGTATGAATAAGTATGTGTTTCTATAAGTGAGTGTTTAAAAGACTAAGTATGTGTAAGTTTCCGTAGAAGTAAGTGTGGTGGTGTGTGTATAACTGTATATGCAAGTAAATGGATGTTTGATTCTTTATTAGCATGAGTAACTATGTGTGTGAGTAACTCTATGGATGAGTGGCATTGTGTTACAGGATGTATAGGTGTATGAGTACATATGATGTGTGAGTACACAAATGAGTGACTGTACAGGATTGTTGGGTGAATAAGTGGATGTTTATGTGGATCTTAGAATTATTGAAGAGGTTGTTGTAATTGGTATTGGTATGTCCATTTTTTTGAAAATTTCAGTCTCTATTTTTGAATGTGTGTATCAAAGGTTATATTAGGGTGAGAGGAGGTCTGCCACTCTATCACATGGATGATGTCATCAGTGATGTCATCAGTGATGTCATTTGAGATGTCATCAGTGATGTCATGAGTGATGTCACTGACCATGTCATGAGTAATGTAATATGTGACGTCATCAGCAGTGCATTGCGGGCGCGCGAGTTATAGTTAGCTTAACTAACTATAACGGGGAAATTTCATTGGTTTTTTACGAGTGAAATGTCCAGCTAACTATAACGTGTGTGAAACCTATGGTTTTTTCACTGAATTTGCAAGGTTTTTTAAATGCTGATTCCTAACTATAACATGTGTGAAACCTATGGTTTTTTCAGTGAATTTGCAAGGTTTTTAAAATGCTAATTTCTAACTATAACGTGTGTGAAACCCATGGTTTTTTCAGTGAATTTGTATGGTTTTTTAAATGCTAATTCTTAGCTATAACATATGTGATTCCCATATTTTTTTATTGATTTTTTATGATTTTTTTTTTATAAATTCTTATATTAAATGTGTTTTTTTTTTACTTTGTATTCTCTTAAAACACTATGTTTTTTTTCTTAAAAATCTGCAATATTTCAAGTTTTTTTTTTTTTTTTTTAACCAAACAGGTAAGATATATTAGTATAACTTTGAAAATATATATATATTTCTTTTTTTTTTTTTTTTTTTAGTGCGCGTACGGTAAGCTTACGGTAAGCGTACGGTTTACGCAATGTCCGTAATTTATCTACGCTGTTTGCGTATAGTTACGCAATTTGCATAGCCGCGCGTACTGCGCGTGGGGCGCGTACGCGTGTACGCTACACGCGCACGTTATGCGGAAGTGTTGGGGAGTGACTGTTATGCGCATGCGCGCGAGCGCGTGTCTTTTTTACGCGCATGCGTACTTTTGCCGTAAGCGTACCGTAAGCGCACCGTAAGCGTACGGTTGGTCATGTGATCATGAAACACAACTTTTGATTGGTTGAAACTACTTTCAGTTCTAGAACTCTCCTACACCACACCCATTCCCCTCATTTCTGCTTGTGATCCCTTAGGAGAAGGAGCTGGGTTGTCTTTGTGATACGATGGCAGACCAGCAGAGCTCTTCTGAGAATGAGGCTAGCAGCACTACCTTGAGGCAGGGAAGGAGGAAAGAAAAGACCTCTTTCATATGGGAGTAGTTTACTTTTCCAGAGGACAAGAAAAAGGTAAATGCACCCTTAGTGACTTGTAAGCTGTGTGGCCGTGTACTTTCAAGAGGGAATCCCAACAAGAAGTATTCCTTCGGGAATCACACCATGTTGAGACACCTTAAAGATGTACACAGAAGGACACATGCTCGACATACTGAAGGTAACCCTTCAGTAAGTCAACCAAGCACATCCACAGCAGCTCAGCCTGGTCCATCATCTGCAGGGCCGAGTCCTTCTTCTGCAGGTCAGGTGAGCCCTTCATCTGTGGTGGGAGCATCTCCTTTTTCTTCTCCTCTGGAAACCAACCATCGTTTTTTGAGGGTTGAAATACGGTGCGCCACTTGTCATGATCTAATTTGTCATAGGGAGACCAGTGTTTCCCTAGTGAACAATAAAATAGATCAGCACATTTGTCGTAGAGACTAATATTCCCACTCTTTCTTTCCTCTTTCCCTGCATGAACACAACGGCTCTTTTAAGAGCCAACCTTACCTTTCATCTATTTTTTATATATGTTTTTGAAACTTTTTTTTGATTTTTTTTTTACCGTACGCGTACGGTACGCGTAGTTTTTTTTTTTTTTTTTTTTAAAAACACTAAAAATCAATTATCACATTACAAGGTCCTTGAGAGACTACAATGAAAAACTGAAAATGTGATTGTGGAGAAGTGGAAAAAAGGGACCTTGAAATTTTTGACTTACCATACCCACTCAAAAAATTATTTATTAATTTAAATTTAATTTTAATTGCTTTAAAAATGGTTCTAGTTGTCGAAAATTTTCTATCTCAATCTGAAAAAAAAGAAAAAAGTATTAATATTTAATAAAACATTTCATAATACAGTACACATATTTACATATTTTTCAAAAAAAAATGTTGCCTTTTTTTTGCTGTTTTCAGAATATATTGCATTTCACTATAAATTGCGAAAGCAATTGCATTCATCATTTAACAGCGGGCAAAAAAAAATTAACAATCTCAAAGATTGTTTTAAAAAAGCCCACAATCTCTTTTTGCATAAACATAACTTTATAGAAATGATTAATATTCTTAAAAAATATCATCTAATATCAATACTTATTTCTTTAAAATACCGTCTGACATTTTTGTTTCAGAAGTATAATCACAAAAATATATCTTCAATAACTCCACAATACATCTGATTCCATTTCCTTTAGGCCAAATAGTAATTTTAAAATTCTTTTTTGATTAAATTTCCAATGGTAATTCAATAAAAATCTAAAGTTTAAATTGTACAGATCTCACCGATTGTCTGTAACATTTTGGTTTCCAAAAGATTAATTAATAATTAAATAAGTCCACAATAGAATTGTTTACCTTTCCGCATGGCCAAATAGTAATTTTAAAAATCTTTTTGGAATAAATTTCCAATGGCAATCCAATAACATTCCAAAATTTAAATTGTGCAGATGTTACCGATTTTTTCTAAATTTTTGGTTTTCCAAAGTTTCATTAAAAATTGAAAAAGTCCACATTACAATTGGTTACCTTTCCATTAGGCCAAATGATAATTTGTAAAATCATTTTTTTTGAAAATTCCAATGGTAATCCAATAAAATGGTAAATTTGTTTTGTACAGTTCTTGCCAAGTCTCTCTAAAATTTTGGTTTCAGGAAGATTAGATAGGAATTTTCTAAATCAAAAGGCAAACGTTGCTTAAAAATCAATTGGGAATCATTACACAGTGTCCAGCCTTTTTCACATTTAAGATAAACTGTGTAATGACCAGAAGTTACAGTAGGTCCATCATGGAAAATTATTGCAACTGTTACAAAAGTTTTTCCTGAAATTGATAATTGCTGTCCTGTAAACTTCTTTATTAAAGTATCTAATTTTGAACCATCAGCTTTACAGCGTTGCATCATTAAAATTACATACTGTCCGTATTCTTTTAAAATTAACGTTGAAAACATGTCAGATTGACACTCACCGCATTCCATGCTATGATTAGCATCTTTAACTAATTTAGCAAAAGTGACTGTTTTACTTTCTGGCAATGTTAAATAAATAAACCTTTCAGAATCAACATTAGAGCCACATATATTATAACAGTTTTCACAACTATGTTCCCATTTATAAGAGAGACCAAATACATTTTCAATGGAAACCCCTTCTTCTTCCAGTACCTGAAGAAAAAACATCAAGAATTCCTGTGCGTCTTGCTGTACATTTTGAGAAAACTGTGTTCGTCCTGAACATACATCTAAAAGTTTTCTAATTTCAGTAGCACTTTCTATTTGAGTTTTATCATTACTCAGCTTTTGAAAAAGGAGATTCAACTCAGAACAGAATCTTTTTCCCTGATTTACTATTATCTGCTCTTGCACACTTTCCAGATAAAATGCAACATTCAGCACTACATTAGCGTAGCAGTTGACACCAGAGCTATTTTCAAAATGATATCCTACAACCTGTTCTTCATTTTCCTTTTTCTTTTTGCTTGCAATTACATCACTCCTCTTTTTTTTCCTCCTCTCTACATCTTCATTACAGATATTCTCATTTCTCCTTTTACGAGAAACTACACGTTTCTCCAACACAGGATACTGACCTAAATGAGGAGCATAGCTTCTTCTTAATCTATTATACTCCTTTACACAATTTGTATCAGCACTAACTTTTGAGTCATCAAAGTCTATCATGAATAAACCTGATAATGTTTTCACTCGTGACAAAGCAACATAAGCCATACCTTCTTTGAACACAGTTGAACCAATGTTCACAAAAGCCAATCTACAGTCAATCCATGAGACTTGTGAATAGTTACAGCATATGCTAGAGAAAACGGAAACTGCTTCCTACGTACATATAAGTCTTTCACAAGCATGAAACGAACTGAACAACGACAAATGTCTTTAACTTCTTCTATCTGATCAAATTTTATTTTTAAACATTCAATTCCATCTTTTTTCTGATAATTAATAAAACCCACAACTCTTCCCATAGCTCCATTAACTAAACCTTTTTCAACATCCAAATTTCTCCTTAAAAATACTCTACAGTTCATGCAAACATATAGATTTTTTTCTAATCCAGCAGTTTTGGAAATGTTCTTCTCTAGTGAATCCAATTTATTTTTCAGTTTGCCTGTTAATGTGATAGTAATTCTTCCATCCTCAATTTTGTCCACTGCTTCCAATTTCCTGATATCTTCCTTTTCCAATTTTAAAAGCTCCTCATTGAATATTGAGCATTCACGTAGAGTTGGCATTAAGCAGATGACACTTTTCTTTTCTGCAATGTTCTTGTATATCTTCTCTGCAACTATTTCTTCCTTTGGAAATAAATTATGTAGCAGCCGACTCTGTAATGCTTTTTTGCCAACTTCTGTGAGTAGTCCAATCCTGATATCTTTCAGAATACTTCCATATTCTTCATCGTTTGCTTGTCTCATATTAGTAGTAAGTTTCTTGTACTCAAAGAAGGACCAAATATTTGCATTACCGATGCTTCCCAATGACTTCTTTGTGTCTTCATGTGTCACAGTATTAAACACTGGTTGTCCTTTAACTGGAGTAAGCTGTAGAAGATCCCCAAAAACTATGACATGTTTTCCACCAAATAACACGTCATAGTCTGTTCTTAGAATTTGCTGCATTCTTAAATGCACAAAGGCAAGCATTAAGTTTGATACCATGCTCACCTCATCAATAATGAGAACTTGCATCTTCTTCAATACTCTTGAAACTTCCAAGCATGCTTCTCCAGTTAGCTTGTTGTATTGTATTTTGTTCTCATGCTCCACTGGTAACATTAGCAAACGATGTAAGGTGATTCCTTTTATGTTATATGCTGCTAACCCAGTTGGAGCAGTAACCACACAAGACAAAGTAGAATCCGTTTTTTGCTGTAGGTAGCTTCTGATGACTTTTATTAAGAAACTTTTTCCAGTTCCAGCTTGTCCACTTACATACATCCTGATTGGATGAAATGATGTGCATGAGCACTCTTTTTTTTCATGTAGAAATCCCTGATCAATTTTGTTTCTGATCTCTTCATAAATTTGTTGCTGCTCTTCGTTCAGTTGTCTTTCCAAATTTTGTAAGTCTATAAATTCTTCTTGAGCTTGATTCATAGCCGTTTCCACTTCATTCATGGCTATTGATGCTTCATTTTCAACGATTGGTTGTCCTAGGGGATCTTGACTGAGTGTTCCTGAACTTTGGCTGTCCTGAGAACTGTCTCTAGCTACTTCTGCTGCAATTGTAGTTTCCTGTTCAATTTCTTCATTTAACATTTGCAGATAAGTTGAGAATGTACTGCATTGTATGCTGTCTTTGCAAGCATTAAAAGAATCTTCATAGCTTTGAAATTCTCCCAGTAGTTCATCCTCTGTACGCCATGGTTTAAACAGCTGTAAAAGAGCCAAGTAGTAAAATTCCTTTTTGTCAGTACTGTCGCAACTCAGCTTCCTGTGATTTATCAAACTTCCTTTTGTTTGCTTCACCAAACATCCTTCCTCACCAATGACTTTATATTTTCCATTGTTGATGTCTTCTGCGGCTTTACGTGAATAAATGTAGTTCTGCAGCACTTCATAAAGACACATGTTCTCCAGATGATGACTTCTCTTTGGGTAATATGTGTCCAACATGTTTGATTTCAAAATATCTGTACTTTCTGGGTCATTCTCGGCCAAATATTCAATTTCTCCAACAGATTTAAATACCCGATTTCTCATTGCTGCAAGGCCTAAACTTGCCCAAATTATTCTTCTTGATTTCGAGTAGAGACTTGCAGAAGATAACCTATCTGAACATTCGTAGGATCCAATTTCTCGATGCGATAACATCTTTAAACTGAAACTGTACAGCTTCTTACTGACAATCTTCTCGTGAGAAATCTCTTCCCACATTTCCTTCAATTCTGTTTTTTCTGATTTCGTAATGTAAGACGTTACATATCGAGCAACAGCAATGGAATTGTCAGCTACATACTGAATATCCCTGTTAGCATTCCACATGGATAAAATGACTGGGTTGTAGTCATTTATATATTTTGACTCTTCTTTTCTTCTTCGGTTGTACGTATTTTTGGGAGATTTTCTTGTGATAGTATGTCTCACAGATGACATAAAACTGTTTACTCTTCCATTTGAAAGAACAGGTCTAGGAAATCCAAATCGACATTTAGTGTAGTATTCATCTTTGCTCTTGTATTTCCGTCGACAGTATTTTCCACACCGATGACTTTGGAAACGTAAAACTTGCTCCTTTAACTTTTTCTCTTCTGTGCTTTTTGGTATAGCACATGTTGCATATTCTTCAATGTAAGATAACACTGCTTCATCAGCATCTGTTACAAACTTTGGGGCATCCTTGATCCACAACAGCATATGAATATGAGGAGCACCTCTTGCCTGGTACTCTTGTCTCCAAAAGAAATCCACTACTTCTCCTAGAGGTGGATTTTTTTTATTGCAGATGAAGGACATCATAGCCTCAAATCTATGATTGAAATATCTGCAAACATTAACCGGATCCAATGAGCACAGTTCTCCTGCTGTCTTGTATTCGATGTTTTTAATGTTTGAATTTGCCTCTCGTAGAAAATCTAGTAAATCATCCCAAGCGTACTCAGCACAGCTTAGGGTAACGAACCATGTTGGTGTTCCTAAATTCCGTAACATGCATTTTAATTCACCATGGGGTCGGTACCAATATTCATTAGTCCCACGCTGACAAGCCATCAGATTGATCAGTTGTGTTTCCAAATGATCATCTCGGTGCTGAACTTTCTCCATAAAATCCTTAGCAGACACATTTTGTAAATGTACTCCACTTTTTAAAATGTGATTTACTGCATATGATAATGCAGACAAGTCGCTTTCAAATAAAAGATGGAACAAATAAGGAATACTTTGTCGAAATCTTGGATCTTCTGCATATAGTCTTGTAGTCCGATACTCAGAAGCTGGAATCTGTTCTGGACGTTCATCGTATCGTCCTCCTTTTCCTTTAGGAAACAGCTGGGGAAAACATCGAGCTTCCAAGCTCTCCTCCCATACACTCACGGGAGTTCCTTTTGCTTTCTTCATCTGAAACAGATCAATATTGTCTCCCATAACTTCTTTTGAATGAAGAGGATGTATGCTAAAATGTTCATAAATTTCTTCTTCCTTTGACTCGTCCACTTTTTCAATTTGCCCAGTTGGTGTTTCTGTGTCTTCTTCTTCTTCTATATAAATTGATTCATACCATTTGTTATTCCTTTTCAAATACAAATTTGCTCTTTGTACTTTCCGTACATCTACCAGCTCCTGCCAAATCTTCTTATTCTTTGTAGGTACACCATTAACCAGAATAACTAATGGTTCAGTTTCCAAAGTATCTGCATCAATAGTTTCCATATTTTTTTTTAAATCCAAGGGCAAATATACCACTCTACCTTTTAAACCTCTCAGTAAATCTGAATGAGGTAATTTACCAGTTTTGGGCTCCATACGTACTATGGTCTGGAACGGATGAACACATTGAATAAGTATAGACTCATAAGTATTTAATTCAGAAAGTTCTGCAGGAATAACATCCAATTCTAAATTATTATGTACAGCTCTGGTCGGCATTCTATTTTCTTCTAATTTGTTGTAACAGTATTTACAAATACGCTGAACTTCTCCCAATTCAAAACAATTTTCAAGAAATATATATGTGGCAAAATCCTTCCACTTATAATTATCTTCATTTTCACTTTTTCTATAGAGATCAACATACCTGGTTTGTTTTCTATAATGAGTTCTGCGGCAACAAATACAAGTAATATTTGGTCTTTCATTAGAGATTTTTTCAAATTTTGTTATGTGATCATTAAATGTCTTACTTAAAATGGTTCTACATTCTCTTCCACTTCTTCCTCATTTACTGTGTCCTTTTCTGCACTGTTTTGTTCAGGACCAAAGTAACAAAACTGAATTTCATCAACAACCTTCTCTACATCTGATACTGACCCACGGAACAGAGCCCTATTCAATTCATCTAACTTTATTGCTGGACTTTTAGCAAAATACAACCGTCTCACAAACTTTCTCATTTCAGTATGATGAACAGCCAGCATTCTAAAATGATGGAAAACACTAATACACACTTTTCTAGATAGACAAGCCAGAGAATGACCCTGCAGACCAGTATTCTCTCTCACTCTGCATGGATCTAGACTTTGAAGCACCTTAATCTTCTGTTTTACACTTTTTTTACTATATTCTCTTAGAAACTCACGAAATTTATCAATAGATTCCTGACGCACAGTGCAAATACTACTACAATTCCAAGTGTACACTGGGGCTTTAGGACGTCTCCCCATAGCCTCATCCGCCATCACCTGTACCTCATCTCTTGGAACCATTATCTCCTTCTCCATTATGCAACCATTTTTCACTTCGTAAGCACGACCTCTGGTGTCAACTGCATGCAGCAAACTATTACTTTGAAAATAGCTCTCTTCATTAAAAAAAGGTTCACTACTTGAACTATGCATCCATTTTCCTAAAAACACTTTACAAAAGTTTGTTCTGTTCACTACTCTTTTCCTTTTGCTTTGTGATTTCAGTACATTAACCATTTTATCTAATGTACGCATCCTATTCAAAATTAAAATGAATAGTTTCCTTTTTAATTCTAATGCCTTTGCTGCAATGGCTTCAATTTCTTTTTTTCTCTTGTAAAATTTAGCCTTTTGCTTATATTTCTTCACATCCTTTATCAAATTGGACATAACTCTTCTCTGAAACATTTTTCTACGTATCTCTTTAAACGCAGTTTTTCTGTTTAAGTTAATCTTTTTAGTTGCAGAAGGTATATTTGCATTAACTAAATTCTCAATTTTTTCCTCTCCTTTTCTATTGAAAACATTCTTTCCAGTACAGACATTTTGTACATTTTTCCTTTTTTTGAATATGTTCTTTAAAAAATCTTTTGTTTGCTTACCAGAAGATTTTTTCTTTTTCCCAACATGAGCATCTCCAACTAACTTAGGTCCTCCAGTTGTCTTCAAATATAGTTTTTTTTTGTGGTCTTTCTTTACTCTGGATTTTGTAGGCATCTTAAATTTTGTTCACTGCTCTTCAGCAATACCTGAAAAAAACTAAAAAAAAATTCCTTTATTTTATTTAAATATATTACTACATTTTTTATGTTCTTTAGAAATCTTAAAATACTATAAACCCCTTTCCTATAAATGAAAATCACAATAACACCTTCACAAATTAAATTTCTAAAAATAATTCCTGTGTGCACACAAAGTCATGCTTTGAAATTAGACAGAAAACGAAATTTCTTTGCCAATTTGAAAGCACACTTACTACTCTTTTTTTTGGCAAGTGATAAACACTTTTACAGACTGACACATTTTGAATCCACTTTTCAGATTCTTAAAAAAGCACATGTCCAAACTGCTTTTTCAGACCAGCACCATGTGTAACCTGGGTGACTGACTACACTCCAGCAAGGGCAACCAGCCTTAGTGATGCTGAATGTATTTGCATTACTGACTGAAACCTCAAACCCCACTCGCTTGTGAATACTGTGCATGATTCCACAGGGTAAGCAGCTGGGTGTGTGCTAAGAGTCTGCTTCTGCACCAAAAAATGGCTCCCCCTTTCCATCTAATGCAACTGTGAAATCACCAGAGCAATACGCAATAAATCTCTGCCTGTAATTCCTTTTTGCACACAGAGTCATGTTTTCATATTAGTCACAAAACGAAATTTCTTTGCCAATTTGAAAGCACACTTACTACTCTTTTTTTTGGCAAGTGATAAACACTTTTACAGACTGACACATTATGAATCCACTTTTCAGATTCTTAAAAAAGCACATGTGCAAACTGCTTTTTCAGACCAGCACCATGTGTAACCTGGGTGACTGACTACACTCCAGCAAGGGCAACCAGCCTTAGTGATGCTGAATGTTTTTGCATTACTGACTGAAACCTCAAACCCCACTCGCTTGTGAATACTGTGCATGATTCCACAAGGTAAGCAGCTGGGTGTGTGCTAAGAGTCTGCTTCTGCACCAAAAAATGGCTCCCCCTTTCCATCTAATGCAACTGTGAAATCACCAGAGCAATACCCAATAAATCTCTGCCTGTAATTCCTTTTTGCACACAGAGTCATGTTTTCATATTAGTCACAAAACGAAATTTCTTTGCCAATTTGAAAGCACACTTACTACTCTTTTTTTTGGCAAGTGATAAACACTTTTACAGACTGACACATTATGAATCCATTTTTCAGATTCTTAAAAAAGCACATGTGCAATCACCAGAGCAATACGCAATAAATCTCTGCCTGTAATTCCTTTTTGCACACAGAGTCATGTTTTCATATTAGTCAAAAAACAAAATTTCTTTGCCAATTTGAAAGCACACTTACTACTCTTTTTTTTGGCAAGTGATAAACACTTTTACAGACTGACACATTTTGAATCCACTTTTCAGATTCTTAAAAAAGCACATGTCCAAACTGCTTTTTCAGACCAGCACCATGTGTAACCTGGGTGACTGACTACACTCCAGCAAGGGCAACCAGCCTTAGTGATGCTGAATGTATTTGCATTACTGACTGAAACCTCAAACCCCACTCGCTTGTCAATACTGTGCATGATTCCACAGGGTAAGCAGCTAGGTGTGTGCTAAGAGTCTGCTTCTGCACCAAAAAATGGCTCCCCCTTTCCATCTAATGCAACTGTGAAATCACCAGAGCAATACGCAATAAATCTCTGCCTGTACTTCCTTTTTGCACACAGAGTCATGTTTTCATATTAGTCACAAAACGAAATTTCTTTGCCAATTTGAAAGCACACTTACTACTCTTTTTTTTGGCAAGTGATAAACACTTTTACAGACTGACACATTTTGAATCCACTTTTCAGATTCTTAAAAAAGCACATGTCCAAACTACTTTTTCAGACCAGCACCATGTGTAACCTGGGTGACTGACTACTCTCCAGCAAGGGCAACCAGCCTTAGTGATGCTGAATGTTTTTGCATTACTGACTGAAACCTCAAACCCCACTCGCTTGTGAATACTGTGCATGATTCCACAGTGTGGTAAATAATTTAATTACCGGGACTTAATTTGATACAGAAACATAATAAAAATAGCTCAGTAAATAAGAGGCAGAATCCGTGGTATTAGAGGTTCTAAATGGGCTTTATTCCAATGGTCGATTATAATCGGTTGCTCCAGGTTCCATCACCACGAAGGTTCAGGAAGTGAAGTACATACGTTATTGACAATCAATTACTTTTATACAATAGGCATTACAGTGAGGCCAATACAAGAGGCGTAACAATTGATAGTGGTGATAATATATTCATACGTAGCAAAAATAGGCGTAACTGGGAGTGATGAAAGAACGTCATCAGATGTGATGTCATAAGAGGGTGGTTACATGAAAGAATTTCGCAATGTCAGCAGAAATACTTGGCAGAAATGCGCGCGCAGCAGTATGACGTGTGATTGACGTGCAACTAGGGGGTGAAGGGGACTTGACATTTAGCTCTACATGTGGCGACAGAGGTCTGGAGGGTCAAGTCAACCTAATCCCAAATCATATCTAACATCCTATGTTTAAAGAACTATGTTATCCAAAAGAGAGGTCTCTTAGAGTAGAATCTTATTCTATACTGACTATACTGACTGTTAGTGCGTGTACAAGCGTCTAAGTGTCTACACTAGATGCGAGGGCGGAATCTTCCATAGTAACAGGGCTATGAATTACTTGTATGAAGACAGAGAAGCCGGGCCTTTGCTCGGTAGCTGGAAGAATGTTTACTTAAACTACTAGACAGGAATGCATTGGGCAGGGAGCGGAGCAGATAATTTCCGAAGGTGAAATACAGTTCTTGGCAGGCAGCAAGCTGATGTCGGGCATCGTGAGCCGCGCAGAGGATGAGACAAAGTTCATGGTCACAGATGCAGGCTCGGACTGGAGCTTCAGAAGCAGAAGGCAGGAAAAGCTTGATGACAGAATCAGGGCCTACTTGCCTGGACTGTAAAATGGCATAAGTGAACCATATAAAGGCGGTGGCCTTTCGTACTTAGGAATGGAATATCCGGCCCATTCATGGCGGATCAACAGAGGACATGTTAACGGTGGACGCACATGTATTTGCGTCTTCATAATTGGAACTGGAGGGAACATACATGTACTTGTAACATGCACATAGAACCGTTGGGGTCCAAGATAGGGGACATAACTGACCAGAAAAATCCATATTTCCTCTATTAGTCACAAAACGAAATTTCTTTGCCAATTTGAAAGCACACTTACTACTCTTTTTTTTGGCAAGTGATAAACACTTTTACAGACTGACACATTATGAATCCATTTTTCAGATTCTTAAAAAAGCACATGTGCAATCACCAGAGCAATACGCAATAAATCTCTGCCTGTAATTCCTTTTTGCACACAGAGTCATGTTTTCATATTAGTCACAAAACAAAATTTCTTTGCCAATTTGAAAGCACACTTACTACTCTTTTTTTTGGCAAGTGATAAACACTTTTACAGACTGACACATTTTGAATCCACTTTTCAGATTCTTAAAAAAGCACATGTCCAAACTGCTTTTTCAGACCAGCACCATGTGTAACCTGGGTGACTGACTACACTCCAGCAAGGGCAACCAGCCTTAGTGATGCTGAATGTATTTGCATTACTGACTGAAACCTCAAACCCCACTCGCTTGTCAATACTGTGCATGATTCCACAGGGTAAGCAGCTAGGTGTGTGCTAAGAGTCTGCTTCTGCACCAAAAAATGGCTCCCCCTTTCCATCTAATGCAACTGTGAAATCACCAGAGCAATACGCAATAAATCTCTGCCTGTAATTCCTTTTTGCACACAGAGTCATGTTTTCATATTAGTCACAAAACGAAATTTCTTTGCCAATTTGAAAGCACACTTACTACTCTTTTTTTTGGCAAGTGATAAACACTTTTACAGACTGACACATTTTGAATCCACTTTTCAGATTCTTAAAAAAGCACATGTCCAAACTACTTTTTCAGACCAGCACCATGTGTAACCTGGGTGACTGACTACTCTCCAGCAAGGGCAACCAGCCTTAGTGATGCTGAATGTTTTTGCATTACTGACTGAAACCTCAAACCCCACTCGCTTGTGAATACTGTGCATGATTCCACAGGGTAAGCAGCTGGGTGTGTGCTAAGAGTCTGCTTCTGCACCAAAAAATGGCTCCCCCTTTCCATCTAATGCAACTGTGAAATCACCAGAGCAATACACAATAAATCTCTGCCTGTAATTCCTTTTTGCACACAGAGTCATGTTTTCATATTAGTCACAAAACAAAATTTCTTTGCCAATTTGAAAGCACACTTACTACTCTTTTTTTTGGCAAGTGATAAACACTTTTACAGACTGACACATTTTGAATCCACTTTTTAGATTCTTAAAAAAGCACATGTCCAGACTGCTTTTTCAGACCAGCACCATGTGTAACCTGGGTGACTGACTACACTCCAGCAAGGGCAACCAGCCTTAGTGATGCTGAATGTATTTGCATTACTGACTGAAACCTCAAACCCCACTCGCTTGTCAATACTGTGCATGATTCCACAGGGTAAGCAGCTAGGTGTGTGCTAAGAGTCTGCTTCTGCACCAAAAAATGGCTCCCCCTTTCCATCTAATGCAACTGTGAAATCACCAGAGCAATACGCAATACATCTCTGCCTGTAATTCCTTTTTGCACACAGAGTCATGTTTTCATATTAGTCACAAAACGAAATTTCTTTGCCAATTTGAAAGCACACTTACTACTCTTTTTTTGGGCAAGTGATAAACACTTTTACAGACTGACACATTTTGAATCCACTTTTCAGATTCTTAAAAAAGCACATGTCCAAACTGCTTTTTCAGACCAGCACCATGTGTAACCTGGGTGACTGACTACACTCCAGCAAGGGCAACCAGCCTTAGTGATGCTGAATGTATTTGCATTACTGACTGAAACCTCAAACCCCACTCGCTTGTGAATACTGTGCATGATTCCACAGGGTAAGCAGCTGGGTGTGTGCTAAGAGTCTGCTTCTGCACCAAAAAATGGCTCCCCCTTTCCATCTAATGCAACTGTGAAATCACCAGAGCAAAACGCAATAAATCTCTGCCTGTAATTCTTTTTTTCACACAGAGTCATGTTTTCATATTAGTCACAAAACGAAATTTCTTTGCCAATTTGAAAGCACACTTACTACTCTTTTTTTTGGCAAGTGATAAACACTTTTACAGACTGACACATTTTGAAGCCACTTTTCAGATTCTTAAAAAAGCACATGTCCAAACTGCTTTTTCAGACCAGCACCATGTGTAACCTGGGTGACTGACTACACTCCAGCAAGGGCAACCAGCCTTAGTGATGCTGAATGTATTTGCATTACTGACTGAAACCTCAAACCCCACTCGCTTGTGAATACAGTGCATGATTCCACAGGGTAAGCAGCTGGGTGTGTGCTAAGAGTCTGCTTCTGCACCAAAAAATGGCTCCCCCTTTCCATCTAATGCAACTGTGAAATCACCAGAGCAATACGCAATAAATCTCTACCTGTAATTCCTTTTTGCACACAGAGTCATGTTTTCATATTAGTCACAAAACGAAATTTCTTTGCCAATTTGAAAGCACACTTACTACTCTTTTTTTTGGCAAGTGATAAACACTTTTACAGACTGACACATTTTAAACCAACTTTTTAGATTCTTATAAAAGCACATGTGCAAACTGCTTTTTCAGACCAGCACCATGTGTAACCTGGGTGACTGACTACACTCCAGCAAGGGCAACCAGCCTTAGTGATGCTGAATGTATTTGCATTACTGACTGAAACCTCAAACCCCACTCGCTTGTGAATACTGTGCATGATTCCACAGGGTAAGCTGCTGGGTGTGTGCTAAGAGTCTGCTTCTGCACCAAAAAATGGCTCCCCCTTTCCATCTAATGCAACTGTGAAATCACCAGAGCAATACGCAATAAATCTCTGCCTGTAATTCCTTTTTGCACACAGAGTCATGTTTTCATATTAGTCACAAAACGAAATTTCTTTGCCAATTTGAAAGCACACTTACTAGTCTTTTTTTTGGCAAGTGATAAACACTTTTACAGACTGACACATTTTAAACCAACTTTTTAGATTCTTAAAAAAGCACATGTCCAAACTGCTTTTTCAGACCAGCACCATGTGTAACCTGGGTGACTGACTACACTCCAGCAAGGGCAACCAGCCTTAGTGATGCTGAATGTATTTGCATTACTGACTGAAACCTCAAACCCCACTCGCTTGTGAATACTGTGCATGATTCCACAGGGTAAGCA
This sequence comes from Triturus cristatus, assembly GCF_964204655.1. Lineage (NCBI taxonomy): Eukaryota > Metazoa > Chordata > Amphibia > Caudata > Salamandridae > Triturus > Triturus cristatus. The sequence goes on from NC_140584.1 coordinate 392,228,482, forward strand.
GCTGGGTGTGTGCTAAGAGTCTGCTTCTGCACCAAAAAATGGCTCCCCCTTTCCATCTAATGCAACTGTGAAATCACCAGAGCAATACGCAATAAATCTCTACCTGTAATTCCTTTTTGCACACAGAGTCATGTTTTCATATTAGTCACAAAACGAAATTTCTTTGCCAATTTGAAAGCACACTTACTACTCTTTTTTTTGGCAAGTGATAAACACTTTTACAGACTGACACATTTTAAAACAACTTTTTAGATTCTTAAAAAAGCACATGTGCAAACTGCTTTTTCAGACCAGCACCATGTGTAACCTGGGTGACTGACTACACTCCAGCAAGGGCAACCAGCCTTAGTGATGCTGAATGTATTTGCATTACTGACTGAAACCTCAAACCCCACTCGCTTGTGAATACTGTGCATGATTCCACAGGGTAAGCTGCTGGGTGTGTGCTAAGAGTCTGCTTCTGCACCAAAAAATGGCTCCCCCTTTCCATCTAATGCAACTGTGAAATCACCAGAGCAATACGCAATAAATCTCTGCCTGTAATTCCTTTTTGCACACAGAGTCATGTTTTCATATTAGTCACAAAACGAAATTTCTTTGCCAATTTGAAAGCACACTTACTACTCTTTTTTTTGGCAAGTGATAAACACTTTTACAGACTGACACATTTTAAACCAACTTTTTAGATTCTTAAAAAAGCACATGTCCAAACTGCTTTTTCAGACCAGCACCATGTGTAACCTGGGTGACTGACTACACTCCAGCAAGGGCAACCAGCCTTAGTGATGCTGAATGTATTTGCATTACTGACTGAAACCTCAAACCCCACTCGGTTGTGAATACTGTGCATGATTCCACAGGGTAAGCAGCTGGCTGTGTGCTAAGAGTCTGCTTCTGCATAAAAAAATACCTCCCCCTTTCCATCTAATGCAAATGTAAAATCACCAGAGCAATACCAAACAGCTTTCTGAGACCAACAACATGTGTAACCTGGGTGACTGACTACACTCCAGCAAGGGCAATCAGCCTTAGTAATGCTGAATGTATTTGCATTACTGAGTGCAACCTCAAACCCTAAAAGTATTCCTTATTTATACCAGTACAACTTAATTTATCGTGAAAACATAGTCCATATTATTTTACATGTTCCTCACATTTAAATTTCTCCCAAAACAGAAAATGATAAACACAACTTCAACAAAAGGAATTCCATTTCTATTATTCATTTCTTAATTTACCATATACATCCCCTCTACTCTAAACTCACCTTTAAAATTAGTTAGTTGTGAAAGAAATGTGGCACTCAAACAGCAGATTATCAGAGCCAGGATCTCTGTTCTTTACACCTCTCTCCTCTCAGCAGAACCAGATAATGGCAAACTTTCCCTCTCTTTTTCCACACATATACATGTTAATTTCAAATCTCAGTGCTTCCCCCTTTTTTTCAAATGTAATCACACATTTCTATTGGTTGAAAACCAACCCTTTTCCAAAAGTACCCTTCCCCCAACTTGACTTCTGCCTAGTACCCTTCCCCCAACTTGACTTCTGCCTGCTACCATAGCAACAGCTCTTGAAACACTGCTGTGTGGAGTTAGGTCAGAAGTTCACCAAACAATGTTTCATTTCCAAAGAGCAAGAGTGCTTGACTTTTCAAACCTAACAGCAAATCCATAGTACTGTTCTTTGGTAACACATTTTTCTGTACCAATACAAAACATGCTTCTATTAATTTACACATACAGCCTAGTTTTTATTGTAGAATGGTATGAAACAGCCAATCAGTTCTTTTTTTTTATAAAAAAAATATGTATGCCCCCATTTCCAAACTGTCTTTCATTTCTTTTTACCATTCTACTGAATTACACCTCCTGAGTGCATCCAGTTCTCCTTTGAAGATGTTCACAGTGTGGATTGTAGGGCACAGCTATGTCTTCTGGAGTGAAAAGTATGCAGAGAAAACAGATATGGTGAGAGACCTTGCTTTGCCAAATGTAGACATTAAATGGATTGGTCAGAGAGGGTTAAAGTGGCACCAATTGATGCCATTGGTGAAATCCTTCATGCAAATCCAACACCCTGACCTCATAATAGTGCACTGTGGTGGCAATGACCTAGGCACTTTGACTGGGGTAGGTCTGGAAATGCTTATGAAGGACACCTTTGCACAACTGTTTTCACTTTTCCCTAAAACTGCCTTTGTGTTTTCTAACATATGCCAAAGGCAAAAATGGAACTGGTCCAATCATTTCTGTCCGCAGATTGACAAAGCAAGAAAGCACGTCAACAAATCTGTTTCTGCTTTTCTCCGTGACTATGGTATGGGTTCCATTTACCACAACAACTTGCGTTACGACATGCAAGACATTTATAGAGGAGATGGTGTGCACTTCACTGATGAAGGGAACAGAGTCTTCCTCTTGAACCTTAGACTCTGCATCGGTACTTACTTGTAGGTACCACTAAAAAATCACTTCATAAACACAACGGCTCTTTTTAGAGCCCCCTAATATCTAAACTCTTAAATCTGCATTTCATTTCTTTTATTTTATTTTTTTTCTACCGTACGCGTACGTTGAGCTTACCGTACGCGTACCCCGTGATTTTTAAAAAAATCAATAAATGTTTTCTTTGTACTTTTCTGTCCTTCTTTGACCCCCTTACAAATGTTAGGGGGTCTGTAACTCTCTCCCTTGCCCCCTTTTCAAGATATCACTCTTTTTTTTTCTGAGTGAAACACACGAAATGGCGGCCGCCGCTTCCTGGTTTCGACCGATTCGAATGTTTACTAAGATCTAAGGGCCAATCAGAATCGCGCTCGCGCACGCCACCGTACGCGTACGGTAAGCGCACCGTAAGCGCACCGTAAGCTGGCTCAGATATATATATTGATTTAAAGGCTATTTTCTCAGAATCTACTGAACAGATTTACACCAAACCTACAAAAGGCACTTCCTTGACCTGAGGACTACCTCTCTGCAAAATTTCAAGTAATTCTGTTCAGCCGTTCGGGCTGTAGCTGTGTCTAAAGGTCCTATGGAAAAATGCATGGGAAAAACGCGTTTTGGGACCCCCCTTTTATCTCAGCCCCCGCTTGACGAATCCCCCCGAGACTTTCAGGGTAGGAGCGGAGCGTAGCGCCCCACCTATTTTGAAAATTACGCAAGGATTCGTCAACCGGCGCCAAAGTTATTCAAAATAGAATGTTGCGGATTTCCTATGGAAACAGGGTCCTAACTATAACTACCTACTGGCGACCGCCAGTAGGTAATATATATATACACATACATATATATAAATGCATATGCATATATATGCATATATATATGTGCATATGTGTGCATGTACAGAGAGGTAGAGAGGTAGAGGTGTATAGGATGGAGGGGTAGAGGTAGAGAGGTAGAGGTAGAGAGTAGTAGAGAGAGAGGTAGAGAGGTAGAGAGTAGAGAGCGAGTAATAGAGAGTAGAGAGTGAGTAGTAGAGAGTAGTAGAGAGTAGTAGAGAAAGTATCTGAGAGTGAGTAGTAGAGAGTAGTAGAGTGAGTAGTAGAGAGTGAGTAGTAGAGAGTGAGTATTAGAGAGTGAGTAGTAGAGAGTAGTAGAGAGTGAGTAGTAGAGTGAGTAGTAGAAAGTAGTAGAGAGTAGTAGAGAGTGAGTAGTAGAGAGTAGTAGAGAGAGAGTAGTAGAGAGTGAGTAGTAGAGAGTAGTAGAGAGTGAGTAGTAGAGAGTGGTAGAGAGAGTACTAGAGAGTGAGTAGTGGAGAGTAGTAGAGAGTGAGTAGTAGAGAGTGAGTAGTAGAGAGAGAGTAGTAGAGAGTATACAATAGGCATTACAGTGAGGCCAATACAAGAGGCGTAACAATTGATAGTGGTGATAATATATTCATACGTAGCAAAAATAGGCGTAACTGGGAGTGATGAAAGAACGTCATCAGATGTGATGTCATAAGAGGGTGGTTACATGAAAGAATTTCGCAATGTCAGCAGAAATACTTGGCAGAAATGCGCGCGCAGCAGTATGACGTGTGATTGACGTGCAACTAGGGGGTGAAGGGGACTTGACATTTAGCTCTACATGTGGCGACAGAAGTCTGGAGGGTCAAGTCAACCTAATCCCAAATCATATCTAACATCCTATGTTTAAAGAACTATGTTATCCAAAAGAGAGGTCTCTTAGAGTAGAATCTTATTCTATACTGACTATACTGACTGTTAGTGCGTGTACAAGCGTCTAAGTGTCTACACTAGATGCGAGGGCGGAATCTTCCATAGTAACAGGGCTATGAATTACTTGTATGAAGACAGAGAAGCCGGGCCTTTGCTCGGTAGCTGGAAGAATGTTTACTTAAACTACTAGACAGGAATGCATTGGGCAGGGAGCGGAGCAGATAATTTCCGAAGGTGAAATACAGTTCTTGGCAGGCAGCAAGCTGATGTCGGGCATCGTGAGCCGCGCAGAGGATGAGACAAAGTTCATGGTCACAGATGCAGGCTCGGACTGGAGCTTCAGAAGCAGAAGGCAGGAAAAGCTTGATGACAGAATCAGGGCCTACTTGCCTGGACTGTAAAATGGCATAAGTGAACCATATAAAGGCGGTGGCCTTTCGTACTTAGGAATGGAATATCCGGCCCATTCATGGCGGATCAACAGAGGACATGTTAACGGTGGACGCACATGTATTTGCGTCTTCATAACTGGAACTGGAGGGAACATACATGTACTTGTAACATGCACATAGAACCGTTGGGGTCCAAGATAGGGGACATAACTGACCAGAAAAATCCATATTTCCACATTCCCTCCTTGTCCCCTACTTGCCCGTCAAGAGATATCAATCTTCATTAATCTATTGATCTGTTCATATAGCATCATTTGTTCTTCTTTCTTCTTCCGGGATCTTGAATGAAAATCTTGATGTGGAATGCACGATGTGGCACACAGACCACAAATCGCTGGTCCACATTGCAGGCATAAGCAGCAACTGAATAATATGAGAAGGCCAATACCTAGGAAGGATAGAACTCTCCATCCCCAGGCTGATAACACGCTCCAAAACCAACCGGACCAAGTCCAGGTGCCTGGATTCTGGTGTATCTGGCTTACAATCTTATGAAGGCGGGTTATGGCTTTATATACAGATGGCGAATTTTCTGGTATGAATATGCAACAGCTTGATCCGATGACCCTACAAGCTCCGCCCCTATCGGCCAGGATGACGTCAAGGACAAGACGATTTTGAAGCACAACAATCCGCATAGCAGACTGCTCTTCTGTTAAATTGCCTAAGGCGGAAATAGTTTCGTTCACTACTGCTTCAAGGGTTCTAGTCAATCTACGTATCAGCTTACTATTAGTAACGGTACCTATATAAGGAAAGAGACCTTTATTGAAATCTGTGTATTTTTCCCATGCCGTTTCAGTGTAATCGACTATTGGGAGATCTCTCCTTTCTCTATTGTGTACTAAATGAGTATTTCTGTGATAATCAGGAGGAGCTAGGAAAACAGGTGGCAAAAGGAATCCAATGTAGCAGGTACCATCCCAATCTAGAGGCAAACGTACATATGCCGTCTGACCACATATAAAATAGGAATGGCGGGAAGCTCTAAATGTAGACTTGCCTTGATCACTAAATTCTACTACAGTGGTGCATCTACTATGGCCCATATGTATGGAACCATTCTTTCTTACACATAATTCACCTTTTACTGGAAATATTGACATAGCGGGCAAAATTGGAGTAGCTTCGGATTCGACATTTAGGATCATAAGATTAAGCGTAAAATTACCTAATCCATATACTTCATTTTCTAGATCAGTTCCTGTTCTTTTGGGAAGTCCCTCCTTGTTAGGATAGCAGACCTTAAGTAAAACTAAATTCAAATTTCCCCATACCCAGTTATCTTGATAAACTGCAGAATTCGAATCCAGAGAATTAATTAAGCTAAACCATGCTCCACAGGAGCCGTTGTGTGTGAACGGGTATGGAAAAAGAGGTAGAATTCCTTTATAGTTCTGATAGGGAGGGAGTCGGCCACATATCCAACAATTTGTAGCATTGCTAACCTGATGGGAATGATGTAACATACTAATAAAAGTGTTATTGCGCAGCGCAAATCTGTATGACAATTCAAGCGGAGGTAATTCACTAAAAGAATGTTCAGCAGTAACATTGTAAACATGTCTAGAAATAGGATAATATATGTGCAACAATATACTTGCAGTAATTATTAAAAGACTTGAGAAAAACAAAATTAATAACGTCACTATGCAATGACTACGCAGTGATTTACAGTACGCCTGTCGTTTCAACATTTTTCGGGTGCTTTCTCTATTCAGGTCCAAGGGATACATGTCAGAGACAATTCAACCGCTTCACCTTGGAGAGGACTTAAACAATCAAATTGCTCGACTGATTGGGCCTGAGCTTTAATTTATAATGTTCGGAGTCACTTTTTTCCACAAAAGGAAGTTTTGAGTCAATGGGTGAAGACACACAAGGTGTGGTATTCACATCTGATTTCAGTCCATGAAATTTCTTGATATGACTTGAATGAATCCATCCTTTTCTGCCTTCGATCTTCACGGCTGTTCTTGTTGTGAGCAACACCAGCTGAGGTGACCTCCACCTAGGTTCCAGCTGAGTCTTTCGATCAAAGTTCCTCACGAGGACCAAGTCTCCCGGAACCACGTCATGGGGTTTCACCTCAGTGTTGTCAGGAAAAGCTGCAGCTACCTGTGAACGACAAGATTGTAGTGCAGACATCAAGGAAGCCAAGTAATCTGTCAGCATGTTACAGTCAATATCAGTTATTTTGCGTGGTATAGGCGTCCCCCACATATTTGGTGGTCTGCCGAAGATCACTTCATACGGGGATAGCCCTGTTCGAGAGTGTGCTACCATTCTTGTGTAAAAGAGTGCAACTGGTAATGCTACTACCCAGTCGACACCTTTCTCTCTGCATATTTTGGATAATCTTATTTTCAGAGTCTGATTATGTCTTTCTACGAGACCTGCTGCTTCGGGGTGTCGGACACAGTGGAATTTCCACTGATAGCCTAACAAAAGTGAAACGTGTTTCATTAATTCGGATGAGAACGGCTGGCCATTATCTGAGTGAACAACACGTGGTAAACCGTATCGTGGGAAGAATTCTCGAACCAACTGTTTGGCAGTAGTCGGGGCAGTGTAATCTGAAACCGGGTATGCCTCCGTCCAACGGGAAAGAGCACACACAACTACGAGAACATATTTGAATCCTCTACATCGTTCCATCTGGATATAATCCATCTGGAGGACTTCAAAAGGGTGATCAGGAGGCTGAAATCCACCCTGTTCTACGGGAACGCTTTTTCCTGGGTTGAACTGGCAACAGATCAGACAGGTGCGAACCTTTTGTTTGGCTGCAGCTCGTAAATGCTTGTTGAACCAAATATGTTGAATGCTGTCTAGCATAGCTTTCTCTCCTAGATGCGCTGGACTATGGATAGTGTTAATAATGACTTGGACCATTGAATCAGGAAGGAACCACACAGACTTTTCCTTCATCAACCATCCTTGATCCGTTTGGATCCCTCCTAACTCAGTCCATTTCTTTATTTCTTCTGGTGTAGCATGTGTCTGTATATCAATTACGTCAAGAGTAGGATCTTTAACCGTCATACAATGTGTTGGCGTCGGGACTATTGTCTTTGTCATGTCGGATGTTTGAGTTTGAGCAGTCTGTTTAGCTGTTCTATCAGCTAAATCATTGCCTTGAGAAATGATATCAGTAACTTTCGTATGTGCTTTGCATTTCATAATCGATATTGCAATGGGTAAATGTATTGCATCTAATAAGGCATGAATGAAGGGTCCGTGCTGAATGTGGGCACCGTGAGAAGTTAAATAACCTCTCTCTCGCCACAGCACGCCGAAGTCATGTACGACTCCGAATGCATAACGTGAATCAGTGTATATGTTGACTTTTTTATTTGTGGCTTGAATACAGGCTTGTGTCAGAGCGACGAGCTCTGCTGCTTGAGCGGACAAGGTATTTATGCAATTTGTTTCAATGATTTCAGTATCTGTTGTGACTGCGTAAGCGGCCACTAACTCTCCTGTACTTGTTCTCATACATGAACCATCTACATACAACGTCAGGTCTGGGTCTGACAATGGGACATCTGTCAAGTCTTGTCTGGGTTTCGTCGTGATTGTAATAACATCAATACAGTCATGGGCTAGTGGGTCTGTTCCATTTACAGGTAAAAGTGTGGCAGGATTCAATGTGTTACAACGTCTGATTTCTATATGTGGCTGAAACAGTGTTAGTTCATACCCTGTAAGTCTTGCTATAGTCAAATGTTGTGTTTGCGTTCGATTCACAAGAACCTCCACTGCATGTGGTACTTGTACTGTCAATGGATGTCCTAACACTATGGCATCGCTTTGTCTGATTGCTAAAGCTGTCGCTGCCACTGATTTCAGACACGCAGGCAGAGCCTGAGCTACGGGATCTAATGTACTAGAAAAATAAGCACATGGTTTGTGTGCTCCTGCTTGTTCCTGTGTGAGTACTGACAAGGCAGTACCTTCGCGTTCTGTAATAAAGAGTGTAAACTGTTTACTGTAACATGGTGTTGCTAAAACAGGTGCTTGGCATAGAGCTTTCTTTAAGCTTTCAAAAGCTTGTGTATGTTCCTGAGTCCAAGGGAGAACAGTCGATGTGGCTGCCTCCTGTGTTGTCAACTGAATGAGTGGTTTTGCTAGAAATGCATACTGAGGGATCCACTGTCTACAATATGAAGTGAGGCCTATGAAAGCCCGCACCTCCTTTTGTGTCTTGGGTATTGGCATGTTAGCTATTAACTGAATGCGGTCTGGTGTAAGCTGCCTTCCCTCCTTGGACAGCGAGTGACCAAGGTAAATAACTCGCTGGACACAGAATTGCAGCTTAGAAGGGGACACCTTGTGCCCCTTTTTGGCTAGAAATTGTAAAACTGTCAGTGATGCTTTTTCACATTCAGGTTCGCTTCGGGCGGTGATCAGCAGATCATCGACATATTGAAGCAAGGCAGTGTTAACTGGCATGTGGATACTGTCGAGTTCTCGTTTCAGTGCTTGGCTATAGATGCTGGGGCTTTCTGTAAATCCTTGAGGTGCGCGTGAGAATTTGAAGCTACGTCCATTTAAACTAAATCCGAACAAATATTGGCTTTCCGGATCTATTGGGACGCTGAAAAAGGCATTTTTGAGATCAATTACAGTAAAGAATGTTGCTTCGGAATCAATAGCTGTCAGTAATGATGAGATATCGGGGACCACAGGGAATTGTGGCACAATACACTTATTTAATTCGCGCAGGTCAATAACCAATCGATATACTGGCGGGGCCTTCGGATCTGTTCGTTTGAGAATCGGAATTATCGGTGAATTACATACATTGGAGTCTGTTTCTACAACCACTCCTTGGGCAATGAGTTCGTCAATGATTTGCAGTAAAGCCACTACAGCATCTGGTGGTAACTTGTATTGTCGCATTCGTGGTAGTACCACTCCTGCCTTTAGTGTGACTCGATATGGTGTAATATTTATACAACCAACATCAGTAGGGCCTTGTGCCCATAGATGTGTAGGTAAAGTCTGCAATCGGGGATCCATGTCTCTAGACACATAATGACCTTTAAAATCACGTAAAAACAATCTTACTCCTTCCGGAGAACAACATATTATAGCTCCTAGAGCCTTCAGTGTTTTTATTCCTAACAGGTTTTCTGGACATGATTTAGTAAGCAATAAATCTGTAGTTCGGGTCAAAGGTCCTATCGTAAGTGGAAGAGGTTGTGACACTTCATTAACAATAGGTTTTCCTGAAAAACCAAGGGAAATATTCTGTGAGCCTGAGAGGGGTGCCCCTGGAACTTCACTACGTTTTATGGTTGTTCGACTTGCCCCTGTATCGAGTAAAAATTTCCTGTCTTGGCCTAATAATTCACTATGTACATAAGGTCCTTCTTGATCTACAGGGATCTCGACAAGGGGTAAGTCAACTTCCCTCTCTAGGCTTGTTCATGCATATCGTTGATAATCAGGATAGTCATACTGTGCGGTCTGGTACAGTTGTCGTGTCGTGGTTTGCGTGGCAGCAACAGGCAGCGCTGGTGCAGCCGGCACAAACTGTATAGTCTGTTGTGGAGCTGGCATGGACTGTGCATGCTGCAAGGCTCCTTGTTCATTCTGATCCTGTCTAAGTGGCCGTGGTCTTTCTTTTGTAATGCCCGTGGCGATATTACGCTTCAGGACTGGACAATCGTGTACATGATGACCTAGTTGTTTACAATAGTTGCATGTCCCTTTTACAGGTCCTGCTAAATCGCCAGAATGTGTCGTACCCTTTTTATGTCCTTCAACTGGAACAGTCTGGGAGACTAGCATTTTCATTTTCGTGTCTTTCATGCGTCTTTGTTCATGATCTTGTTCCTCTCTAATTCTATTGTGATGATACTGTAACATTTGTAACATTTGTGATGGAGTGTTACCTTGCCAGGTACTCTCGAATTTTAATACTCTGTTCTTCACTTGGGGCAAGGAATTTTCAACTAATTTTGTCACAAACAGATGTGGGTATGATTCGCTACTTGCTTTTATACCACTATTTATACCAAAACATTTTTCAAATCGTGCATAGAAATCACTAGTGTCTTCATCTTGCTTTTGTTTACAGGCTGAAATTGCACCCCAGTCTTCCTTTTTCGTGGTTAATAAACGTGGCAGTACCTGTACTAGTAGACCTGGTAGTGCTTTAGTTTTGTCCCCAAGCCCCGAACCTGGACCTCGGGCCTTTTCTTCTGCTTCTAATGCTGTCCAATCTATCTTTTGGTCTCCTACCTCCCATTCTTTTTCTTTGAGTTTTTCATAAATGCCAGCAGGCATCAATACCTTTAATATTGTCATAATGTCGGGATAGGTATACTCTCCCATGAGTAACATGTCTTTAATTTCTCGGTGGAAACCCGCTGGGTCTTTGTCATGACTGGGTACCACTTTCTTCATTTCCAACAATTCTATTTTCGATATGGGCGTATATACATATACACGTTTAAACTCATTGTCCTCGCCCTTTATTGGGTGCACTTCTCGTAAGGGATTCTGTCTGTCCATGTAATACGTGGTTCTTTCCTTGATGGGCAGTGAGACATGTTCTGGGCATATAAAAAGAATGTACTGCTTTCTTGATTCTAGTATTTCTTTAATTAGCTTAGTACCTGAACCTCTCCATCTATTCGTGAGTAATTCGGTCAATATATCAGGTAAGGGACCAGGATCTGAATGTTGGCTTTTATATAGTATAAGAAGTTGTTGAATCATATAAATCCCAGCTAAACGCTGTTCATCTGGGGTGAGATTCAAAAATGTGTGTGCTACTGTATCATCACTATACTTCCCGGGACTGTCAACCCAATGGACAGCTGACCTGGCTAATTCTTGTTCATCCATAGAATCGAGAAAATGATAACCCCTTCGTTCTCGGAGTAATTTATCTGCTGCTTGGAATGAATGCTCGTTAGACCTTATATTTATTATTGGTGTTTGAAAATTCCTGTTATTTTCTAGACATATCGGACGTATCGGATCAGTAAGACATCTAGTACTATTACAAGATCTTCCTCTACCTACATAGGCTATAGTTTCTGACTGTCCTGTGGGCAGTCCTGATGCTTCTTCCTCGCTTTGTTCGAACTGGTCTACCGCTAATCTTTCTTCGTGTAGGCGTTCTATTTCTTTACGGATCTTTCGGCACATGGCTATTATACAGTTTTGCTTATCATGTCTCCCTTCTGATATATTCTGGCTCCATCTGGTAAGAATCTGCATTGCTTCCGGGTCTACCCCCGGTCGGTCTTGATTTCTGATCACACAATTTATGAGGAAACGCAACAGTTCCCCCTGTATTTCCACTTTCTGGTATTCCATAGCTCTGTTAATACATTCAGAATCTCGCCCGGTTTGGACAAAATGGTATATATTATCTAGATGTGCAGTCATTCCTGGTAATTTCCCTAAATACACTGCGGCTCGTCTGATACGTAATGATGCTAGGGTCATTTCGTCCTCTTTTCCGGGCACAGGGTCATATCTACAATCTATAAGAAGTTCCTTAAGCGTACGGGCATTTATGAGTTTGGGGGTACGTGAATGTGCTGACTCTTGAAAAGTAAGTTTATTTATTCTAGGTGGCGTAGAAAAGATATTGGTAGCACCTCCGGTAGCCCCGTCTGGGGTATCGGGTGTGAAAGGATTCGTTGAACGTGATACAGCAACTATAGGCATGGATATAGCTATAGAAGTAGCTGTAGGAACAGATGCAGAAACAGATGTGCTTGCCGGAACTTGTGTCAGAACTTGTTGCTGTAGGGATACGGGTACTGGATCTTGGCGTTGAACCTCCCTGGCAGGCGGTCTATGTGGGGCGGGATTAGCATACTCGGGAGCTGCGTCATCTAAATATGAGGAAAGAAAAACATCTTCTGCGGTTCTAGGATGCCCCTTAGGATGTACCTTTATTGGAAATAATGGGGTTGGCAAGTCTTTTGGTATCCCTGGAGTAGCCTTAGGTAATCCTTCGGCCAGAAGGGGATACATACCATTCATAAGGGCATTTCTTTGTCTGTCTACTTGTTCTGATTTCACTCGTGCACCTTCTTCAATTAATAGATTTTCTCGGACTTCATTGGAATTCTCTTTACTCTTCTCTTCCTGTCTACGTGCTTTTTCTGTACGTCTATATGATTCTTTACGCCATAATTCAATGGCGTCTTTCTGTGATTGTCTAGCTTTCTTTTTCCATAATTCTTCCTCTACTTTCACGATGCACTCTGCATCCCAGGTCCCCGCTACGGGCCACCTCTGACTTTCTGGTAATTCCTTAGTGTAGTCTACCCATAAATCAAGAAATAATATAGCGTCTAAGCCGTGTTTATGATACATGAAGTACCCTGGAGTGTCCCTAGGAGGAATAGGAACAGCTTCTTCGAGTACCCCTTTTCTAGTTGTGATCTGTCTTAATTTCGAAAAGAGCGGCATATTGAGAACTGATCTGATACTTGATCTTGAACAAACTTAATACAGTAATCACAATAATGAACAGTCATTCATACCACAATATGCAGAACGTACTAAAAACATTTAACATTTAACATTTAACTGAGCAACAATAATGATGACGATCTAAAGAAAACTTAATCACTAAACATAATACTCGATTTGAACTGAATTATTCTGAATTCATATACTTGATATACTAGATATACTGCTAAACAGTACAGATACACTGCTGAAACAGTGCAGACCGGGTTTGTGTACCCAAACCCGTCTGGACCGGCACAACTTATGTGCACGCCAGAACGCCTCCCCAGTAATGGTACTCACCGGGTAGCTCGGAAACGGAAGGCCTCAGAAACTGGACTGAACTTGAACCGGACTGGACTCGACTCGAACGCTTCGGACACTGGACTCGACTTGGGACTTCGGGAACTGGTGGGCCTCTGTATACCTCGGATCTTGCTCTCCCAGCTAGGCTCTGGTCGGGATACTTCGCACTTCTCACCGCCTCGTCTGGGTGTTGATCGCAGCCTCAGTCGCCCCCGCTTGACCGGAGGGAGATACAGGAAATCCTGCTGGTACGCGTTATTGTCCGTCCAGCTGTGGCAAGAGACCGGGCCTGCAACGCACCGCCGGCGCGTGAGATGAGAAAGTGTCCCTGTTCGGGCGCCATTCATGTGGTAAATAATTTAATTACCGGGACTTAATTTGATACAGAAACATAATAAAAATAGCTCAGTAAATAAGAGGCAGAATCCGTGGTATTAGAGGTTCTAAATGGGCTTTATTCCAATGGTCGATTATAATCGGTTGCTCCAGGTTCCATCACCACGAAGGTTCAGGAAGTGAAGTACATACGTTATTGACAATCAATTACTTTTATACAATAGGCATTACAGTGAGGCCAATACAAGAGGCGTAACAATTGATAGTGGTGATAATATATTCATACGTAGCAAAAATAGGCGTAACTGGGAGTGATGAAAGAACGTCATCAGATGTGATGTCATAAGAGGGTGGTTACATGAAAGAATTTCGCAATGTCAGCAGAAATACTTGGCAGAAATGCGCGCGCAGCAGTATGACGTGTGATTGACGTGCAACTAGGGGGTGAAGGGGACTTGACATTTAGCTCTACATGTGGCGACAGAAGTCTGGAGGGTCAAGTCAACCTAATCCCAAATCATATCTAACATCCTATGTTTAAAGAACTATGTTATCCAAAAGAGAGGTCTCTTAGAGTAGAATCTTATTCTATACTGACTATACTGACTGTTAGTGCGTGTACAAGCGTCTAAGTGTCTACACTAGATGCGAGGGCGGAATCTTCCATAGTAACAGGGCTATGAATTACTTGTATGAAGACAGAGAAGCCGGGCCTTTGCTCGGTAGCTGGAAGAATGTTTACTTAAACTACTAGACAGGAATGCATTGGGCAGGGAGCGGAGCAGATAATTTCCGAAGGTGAAATACAGTTCTTGGCAGGCAGCAAGCTGATGTCGGGCATCGTGAGCCGCGCAGAGGATGAGACAAAGTTCATGGTCACAGATGCAGGCTCGGACTGAAGCTTCAGAAGCAGAAGGCAGGAAAAGCTTGATGACAGAATCAGGGCCTACTTGCCTGGACTGTAAAATGGCATAAGTGAACCATATAAAGGCGGTGGCCTTTCGTACTTAGGAATGGAATATCCGGCCCATTCATGGCGGATCAACAGAGGACATGTTAACGGTGGACGCACATGTATTTGCGTCTTCATAACTGGAACTGGAGGGAACATACATGTACTTGTAACATGCACATAGAACCGTTGGGGTCCAAGATAGGGGACATAACTGACCAGAAAAATCCATATTTCCTCTATTAGTCACAAAACGAAATTTCTTTGCCAATTTGAAAGCACACTTACTACTCTTTTTTTTGGCAAGTGATAAACACTTTTACAGACTGACACATTATGAATCCATTTTTCATATTCCTAAAAAAGCACATGTGCAATCACCAGAGCAATACGCAATAAATCTCTGCCTGTAATTCCTTTTTGCACACAGAGTCATGTTTTCATATTAGTCACAAAACAAAATTTCTTTGCCAATTTGAAAGCACACTTACTACTCTTTTTTTTGGCAAGTGATAAACACTTTTACAGACTGACACATTTTGAATCCACTTTTCAGATTCTTAAAAAAGCACATGTCCAAAGGTGTGTGCTAAGAGTCTGCTTCTGCACCAAAAAATGGCTCCCCCTTTCCATCTAATGCAACTGTGAAATCACCAGAGCAATACGCAATAAATCTCTGCCTGTAATTCCTTTTTGCACACAGAGTCATGTTTTCATATTAGTCACAAAACGAAATTTCTTTGCCAATTTGAAAGCACACTTACTACTCTTTTTTTTGGCAAGTGATAAACACTTTTACAGACTGACACATTTTGAATCCACTTTTCAGATTCTTAAAAAAGCACATGTCCAAACTACTTTTTCAGACCAGCACCATGTGTAACCTGGGTGACTGACTACTCTCCAGCAAGGGCAACCAGCCTTAGTGATGCTGAATGTTTTTGCATTACTGACTGAAACCTCAAACCCCACTCGCTTGTGAATACTGTGCATGATTCCACAGGGTAAGCAGCTGGGTGTGTGCTAAGACTCTGCTTCTGCACCAAAAAATGGCTCCCCCTTTCCATCTAATGCAACTGTGAAATCACCAGAGCAATACACAATAAATCTCTGCCTGTAATTCCTTTTTGCACACAGAGTCATGTTTTCATAATAGTCACAAAACAAAATTTCTTTGCCAATTTGAAAGCACACTTACTACTCTTTTTTTTGGCAAGTGATAAACACTTTTACAGACTGACACATTTTGAATCCACTTTTTAGATTCTTAAAAAAGCACATGTCCAGACTGCTTTTTCAGACCAGCACCATGTGTAACCTGGGTGACTGACTACACTCCAGCAAGGGCAACCAGCCTTAGTGATGCTGAATGTATTTGCATTACTGACTGAAACCTCAAACCCCACTCGCTTGTCAATACTGTGCATGATTCCACAGGGTAAGCAGCTAGGTGTGTGCTAAGAGTCTGCTTCTGCACCAAAAAATGGCTCCCCCTTTCCATCTAATGCAACTGTGAAATCACCAGAGCAATACGCAATACATCTCTGCCTGTAATTCCTTTTTGCACACAGAGTCATGTTTTCATATTAGTCACAAAACGAAATTTCTTTGCCAATTTGAAAGCACACTTACTACTCTTTTTTTGGGCAAGTGATAAACACTTTTACAGACTGACACATTTTGAATACACTTTTCAGATTCTTAAAAAAGCACATGTCCAAACTGCTTTTTCAGACCAGCACCATGTGTAACCTGGGTGACTGACTACACTCCAGCAAGGGCAACCAGCCTTAGTGATGCTGAATGTATTTGCATTACTGACTGAAACCTCAAACCCCACTCGCTTGTGAATACTGTGCATGATTCCACAGGGTAAGCAGCTGGGTGTGTGCTAAGAGTCTGCTTCTGCACCAAAAAATGGCTCCCCCTTTCCATCTAATGCAACTGTGAAATCACCAGAGCAATACGCAATAAATCTCTGCCTGTAATTCTTTTTTTCACACAGAGTCATGTTTTCATATTAGTCACAAAACGAAATTTCTTTGCCAATTTGAAAGCACACTTACTACTCTTTTTTTTGGCAAGTGATAAACACTTTTACAGACTGACACATTTTGAATCCACTTTTCAGATTCTTAAATAAGCACATGTCCAAACTGCTTTTTCAGACCAGCACCATGTGTAACCTGGGTGACTGACTACACTCCAGCAAGGGCAACCAGCCTTAGTGATGCTGAATGTATTTGCATTACTGACTGAAACCTCAAACCCCACTCGCTTGTGAATACTGTGCATGATTCCACAGGGTAAGCAGCTGGGTGTGTGCTAAGAGTCTGCTTCTGCACCAAAAAATGGCTCCCCCTTTCCATCTAATGCAACTGTGAAATCACCAGAGCAATACGCAATAAATCTCTACCTGTAATTCCTTTTTGCACACAGAGTCATGTTTTCATATTAGTCACAAAACGAAATTTCTTTGCCAATTTGAAAGCACACTTACTACTCTTTTTTTTGGCAAGTGATAAACACTTTTACAGACTGACACATTTTAAACCAACTTTTTAGATTCTTAAAAAAGCACATGTGCAAACTGCTTTTTCAGACCAGCACCATGTGTAACCTGGGTGACTGACTACACTCCAGCAAGGGCAACCAGCCTTAGTGATGCTGAATGTATTTGCATTACTGACTGAAACCTCAAACCCCACTCGCTTGTGAATACTGTGCATGATTCCACAGGGTAAGCTGCTGGGTGTGTGCTAAGAGTCTGCTTCTGCACCAAAAAATGGCTCCCCCTTTCCATCTAATGCAACTGTGAAATCACCAGAGCAATACGCAATAAATCTCTGCCTGTAATTCCTTTTTGCACACAGAGTCATGTTTTCATATTAGTCACAAAACGAAATTTCTTTGCCAATTTGAAAGCACACTTACTACTCTTTTTTTTGGCAAGTGATAAACACTTTTACAGACTGACACATTTTAAACCAACTTTTTAGATTCTTAAAAAAGCACATGTCCAAACTGCTTTTTCAGACCAGCACCATGTGTAACCTGGGTGACTGACTACACTCCAGTAAGGGCAACCAGCCTTAGTGATGCTGAATGTATTTGCATTACTGACTGAAACCTCAAACCCCACTCGGTTGTGAATACTGTGCATGATTCCACAGGGTAAGCAGCTGGCTGTGTGCTAAGAGTCTGCTTCTGCATAAAAAAATACCTCCCCCTTTCCATCTAATGCAAATGTAAAATCACCAGAGCAATACCAAACAGCTTTCTGAGACCAACAACATGTGTAACCTGGGTGACTGACTACACTCCAGCAAGGGCAATCAGCCTTAGTAATGCTGAATGTATTTGCATTACTGAGTGCAACCTCAAACCCTAAAAGTATTCCTTATTTATACCAGTACAACTTAATTTATCGTGAAAACATAGTCCATATTATTTTACATGTTCCTCACATTTAAATTTCTCCCAAAACAGAAAATGATAAACACAACTTCAACAAAAGGAATTCCATTTCTATTATTCATTTCTTAATTTACCATATACATCCCCTCTACTCTAAACTCACCTTTAAAATTAGTTAGTTCTGAAAGAAATGTGGCACTCAAACAGCAGATTATCAGAGCCAGGATCTCTGTTCTTTACACCTCTCTCCTCTCAGCAGAACCAGATAATGGCAAACTTTCCCTCTCTTTTTCCACACATATACATGTTAATTTCAAATCTCAGTGCTTCCCCCTTTTTTTCAAATGTAATCACACATTTCTATTGGTTGAAAACCAACCCTTTTCCAAAAGTACCCTTCCCCCAACTTGACTTCTGCCTAGTACCCTTCCCCCAACTTGACTTCTGCCTGCTACCATAGCAACAGCTCTTGAAACACTGCTGTGTGGAGTTAGGTCAGAAGTTCACCAAACAATGTTTCATTTCCAAAGAGCAAGAGTGCTTGACTTTTCAAACCTAACAGCAAATCCATAGTACTGTTCTTTGGTAACACATTTTTCTGTACCAATACAAAACATGCTTCTATTAATTTACACATACAGCCTAGTTTTTATTGTAGAATGGTATGAAACAGCCAATCAGTTCTTTTTTTTTATAAAAAAAATATGTATGCCCCCATTTCCAAACTGTCTTTCATTTCTTTTTACCATTCTACTGAATTACACCTCCTGAGTGCATCCAGTTCTCCTTTGAAGATGTTCACAGTGTGGATTGTAGGGCACAGCTATGTCTTCTGGAGTGAAAAGTATGCAGAGAAAACAGATATGGTGAGAGACCTTGCTTTGCCAAATGTAGACATTAAATGGATTGGTCAGAGAGGGTTAAAGTGGCACCCATTGATGCCATTGGTGAAATCCTTCATGCAAATCCAACACCCTGACCTCATAATAGTGCACTGTGGTGGCAATGACCTAGGCACTTTGACTGGGGTAGGTCTGGAAATGCTTATGAAGGACACCTTTGCACAACTGTTTTCACTTTTCCCTAAAACTGCCTTTGTGTTTTCTAACATATGCCAAAGGCAAAAATGGAACTGGTCCAATCATTTCTGTCCGCAGATTGACAAAGCAAGAAAGCACGTCAACAAATCTGTTTCTGCTTTTCTCCGTGACTATGGTATGGGTTCCATTTACCACAACAACTTGCGTTACGACATGCAAGACATTTATAGAGGAGATGGTGTGCACTTCACTGATGAAGGGAACAGAGTCTTCCTCTTGAACCTTAGACTCTGCATCGGTACTTACTTGTAGGTACCACTAAAAAATCACTTCATAAACACAACGGCTCTTTTTAGAGCCCCCTAATATCTAAACTCTTAAATCTGCATTTCATTTCTTTTATTTTATTTTTTTTCTACCGTACGCGTACGTTGAGCTTACCGTACGCGTACCCCGTGATTTTTTTAAAAATCAATAAATGTTTTCTTTGTACTTTTCTGTCCTTCTTTGACCCCCTTACAAATGTTAGGGGGTCTGTAACTCTCTCCCTTGCCCCCTTTTCAAGATATCACTCTTTTTTTTTCTGAGTGAAACACACGAAATGGCGGCCGCCGCTTCCTGGTTTCGACCGATTCGAATGTTTACTAAGATCTAAGGGCCAATCAGAATCGCGCTCGCGCACGCCACCGTACGCGTACGGTAAGCGCACCGTAAGCGCACCGTAAGCTGGCTCAGATATATATATTGATTTAAAGGCTATTTTCTCAGAATCTACTGAACAGATTTACACCAAACCTACAAAAGGCACTTCCTTGACCTGAGGACTACCTCTCTGCAAAATTTCAAGTAATTCTGTTCAGCCGTTCGGGCTGTAGCTGTGTCTAAAGGTCCTATGGAAAAATGCATGGGAAAAACGCGTTTTGGGACCCCCCTTTTATCTCAGCCCCCGCTTGACGAATCCCCCCGAGACTTTCAGGGTAGGAGCGGAGCGTAGCGCCCCACCTATTTTGAAACTTACGCAAGGATTCGTCAACCGGCGCCAAAGTTATTCAAAATAGAATGTTGCGGATTTCCTATGGAAACAGGGTCCTAACTATAACTACCTACTGGCGACCGCCAGTAGGTAATATATATATACACATACATATATATAAATGCATATGCATATATATGCATATATATATGTGCATATGTGTGCATGTACAGAGAGGTAGAGAGGTAGAGGTGTATAGGATGGAGGGGTAGAGGTAGAGAGGTAGAGGTAGAGAGTAGTAGAGAGAGAGGTAGAGAGGTAGAGAGTAGAGAGCGAGTAATAGAGAGTAGAGAGTGAGTAGTAGAGAGTAGTAGAGAGTAGTAGAGAAAGTATCTGAGAGTGAGTAGTAGAGAGTAGTAGAGTGAGTAGTAGAGAGTGAGTAGTAGAGAGTGAGTATTAGAGAGTGAGTAGTAGAGAGTAGTAGAGAGTGAGTAGTAGAGTGAGTAGTAGAAAGTAGTAGAGAGTAGTAGAGAGTGAGTAGTAGAGAGTAGTAGAGAGAGAGTAGTAGAGAGTGAGTAGTAGAGAGTAGTAGAGAGTGAGTAGTAGAGAGTGGTAGAGAGAGTACTAGAGAGTGAGTAGTGGAGAGTAGTAGAGAGTGAGTAGTAGAGAGTGAGTAGTAGAGAGAGAGTAGTAGAGAGTAGTAGAGTAGTAGAGCGTGAGTAGTAGAGAGTAGTGGAGTAGTAGAGAGTGAGTAGTAGAGAGTAGTAGAGAGTGAGTATTAGAGTGAGTACTAGAGAGTAGTAGAGAGCGAGTAGCAGAGAGCAAGTAGTAGAGAGTGTGTAGTAGAGAGTGAGTAGTAGAGAGTGAGTTGTAGAGAGAGTAGTAGAGAGTGAGAAGTAGAGATAGTAGTAGAGTAGTAGAGAGTGAGTAGTAGAGTGAGTAGTAGAGAGTAGTTGAGAGCGAATAGTAGAGAATCAGTAGTGGAGAGTGAGCAGTAGAGAGTAGTAGAGAGTGAGTAGTAGAGAGTAAGTAGTAGAGAGTGAGTAGTACAGAGTGTGTAGTAGAGAGTGGTACAGAGTGAGTAGTATAGAGTAGTAGAGTGAGTAGTAGAGAGTGAGTAGTAGAGAGAGAGTAGTAGAGAGTGAGTAGTAGAGTAGTAGAGAGTGAGTGGTAGAGAGTAGGAGAGAGTAGTAGAGCGAGTAGTAGAGAGTAGTAGAGTAGTAGAGAGTGAGTAGTAGAGAGTGAGTAGCAGAGAGAGTAGTAGAGAGTAGTAGAGAGTGAGTAGTAGAGAGTGAGTATTAGAGAGTAGTAGAGAGCGAGTAGTAGAGAGTGAGTAGTGGAGAGTGAGTAGAAGAGAGCGAGTAGTAGAGAGTGAGTAGTAGAGAGTGAATAGTAGAGAGTGAGTAGTAGAGAGAGTAGTAGAGAGTGAGTAGTAGAGAGTAGTAAAGAGTAGTAGAGAGAGAGTAGTAGAGAGTGAGTAGTAGAGAGAGAGTAGTAGAGTAGTAGAGAGTGAGTGCTAGAGAGCAGCAGAGAGTAGTAGAGTGAGTAGTAGAGAGTAGTAGAGAGTGAGTAGTAGAGAGTGAATACTAGAGAGTAGTAGTAGAGAGTAGTAGAGAGAGAGAGTAGTAGAGAGTGTAGTAGAGAGTGAGTAGTAGAGAGTAATAGCGAGTGAGTAGTAGAGAGTGGTAGAGAGTGAGTAGTAGAGTAGTAGAGAGTGAGTGGTAGAGAGTAGTAGAAAGTAGTAGAGTGAGTAGTAGAGAGTGAGTAGTAGAGAGTGAATAGTAGAGAGTAGTAGAGAGTGAGTAGTAGAGAGTAGCAGAGCGTGAGTAGTAGAGAGTGAGTAGTAGAGAGTGAGTAGTAGAGAGTAGTAGCGAATGAGTAGTAGAGAGTGAGTAGTAGAGAGTAGTAGAGTAGTAGAGAGTGAGTAGTAGAGAGTAGTTGAGAGTGAGTAGTAGAGAGTGAGTAGTAGAGAGAGAGAGTAGTAGAGATTAGTAGAGAGTCAGTAGTAGAGTAGTAGAGATTAGTCAGTCAGTGTCAGTCAGTGTCAGTCAATGTCAGTCAGTCAGTGTCAGTCAGTCAGTGTCAGTCAATGTCAGTCAATGTCAGTCAGTCAGTGTCAGTCAATCAGTGTCAGTCAGTGTCAGTCAATCAGTGTCAGTCAGTCAGTGTCAGTCAATCAGTGTCAGTCAGTCAGTGTCAGTCAATCAGTGTCAGTCAGTGTCAATCAGTGACAGTCAGTGTCAGTCAGTCAGTGTCAGTCAGTCAGTGTCAGTCAGTCAGTTTCAGCTAGAGCAGCTCTGCTGACCTGGTTCTCTGGCTCTAAAGCAGCTCTGCTGACCTGGTTCTCTCTCTCTAATGCGGCTCTGCTGACCTGGTTTCTCTGGCTCTACAGCAGGTCTGCTGACCTGGTTCTCTGGCTCTAGAGCAGCTCTGCTGACCTAGTTCTTATGCTACAGAGCAGCTCTGCTGATCTAGTTCTCTGGCTCTACAACAGCTCTGCAGACCTGGTTCTCTGGCTCTAAAGCAGCTCCGTTGACCCATTTCTATGGCTCTGAAGCAGTTCTGCTGACATGGTTCTCTGGCTCTATAGAAGCTCTGCTGACCTGGTTCTCTGGCTCTAAAGCAGCTCCGTTGACCCATTTCTATGGCTCTGAAGCAGTTCTGCTGACATGGTTCTCTGGCTCTATAGAAGCTCTGCTGACCTGGTTCTCTGGCTCTAGAGCAGCTCTGTTGACTTGGTTCTTAGGCTCTAGAGCAGCTCTACTGACCTGGTTCTCTGGCTCTAAAGCAGCTCTGCTGACCTGGTTCTCTGGCTCTAAAGCAGCTCTGCTGACCTGGTTCTATGGCTCTAAAGCAGCTCTGCTGATTTGGTTCTCTGGCTCTAGAGTAGCTCTGCTGACCTGGTTCTCTGGCTCTAAAGCAGCTCTGCTAACCTGGTTCTCTGGCTCTAAAGCAGCTCTGCTGGCCTGGTTCTCTGGCTCTAAAGCAGCTCTGCCGACCTGGTTGTCACCCTCTAAAGCAGCTCTGCTGACCTGGTTTCTCTGGCTCTACAGCAACTCTGCTGACCTGGTTCTCTGACTCTAGAGCAGCTCTGCTGACCTAGTTCTTAGGCTCTAGAGCAGCTCTGCTGACCTGGTTCTCTGGCTCTACAGCAGCTCTGCTGACCTGGTTTTCGGCACTCACGACGCACGCACCCGACTTTGCGAAAATATATTTAAAAATAATATTGTTTCTTATAAGTACAAATATATTATTTTGATGAATATCTTACATAATCTCTTGCCTTAATATGTATATTAAAGACACATACATATCATTTTGGAACATACATTTTTTTTGCGGGAGTCGCACACCCAGCGCGCCCCAGCACGTATATGATGTCACGTGGGACCCGCAAGCGTGCAAACATCTCATACCGTAATGCGCATGTGTCGCGAATGCACAGGAGCAGGAGTCACAGACTGGTCGCATAGCAAGCGCGCATATCACGTGATATTAAATGCATATGATGTAACTGAAAAACACGCAGCCGTCGCACACCATACGCGGATCCTTCATGACTTTTCTAAAATGGCGGCTAGAATGCGCGCACCCACCGTGATGTGTACACTTTGAGTGCGCGACTGCGAAAAAAATTGGATTTTTTTTTTAAGAAAATTATATAAATATATTAAAATAAAAAATGAAAACAAGAAAATTAATCAATATTTCAGTTTTAATTAAAAAATGTTTTTTTGCAATTTTCAGAAAAATATATGTTATTTAATGACTAAAATATTTATAAATAAACAGTTAAAAAACTGTAGAAAATCAGTACAAAAAAATAGATATAACTACTATCACACTTAAAAGTTAGCATTTAAAAAACCTTTGAAATTCACTGAAAAAAAACATAGGTTTCAGAGACATTATAGTTAGAAATTAGCATTTAAAAAACCTTAGAAATTCACAGAAAAAACCATAGGTTTCAGGGGTGTTATAGTTAGCTGCCCATTTCACTCGTACAAAACCATAGAAATTCCTCCGTTATAGTTAGTTCTGCTAACTATAACTCACGCGCCCGCAATGCACTGCTGATGATGTCACATATTGCATCATTCATGACATGGTCAGTGACATCACTGATGACATCTCAAATGACATCACTGATGACATCATCCACTTGACAATCCGATACACCACATCATACACTAGTATAACCTTTCATCACTCACTGTAAAATACAGAGTACCATATTTGAAACCATTGACACACCAATACCAGTTACCACATACCCACTCACTGATTCCTAAGTCTACACACACAACTACCCATTCAACAACAGAATCATCTATACATGCAGTCATTAATTAATAGAACACTATCAAATGCACTTATACACATATAAAGACATTGACACATCAGCAGTCATCTTAGTCGGTTATGAAGTCATCCTACTCACTCATGAAAAAAATGTATCGCACTTAAATTTACTCACTTACACAATTATCCAATGATACCTCATTTATTCAAACACATAGTAACTCATTGTTAATATGTTAAAAAAGCACCATTACAATTATACACTCATTCATATATTTACTCTCACAATCACTGACTCTTACACAAACTTATTTATATACACCAACTCACATAAAATGCCTTTTATTTTTTTACTTTGTTGAAGATGTACAACTAAAACATATATTCTCTCACCAACACACAAATAAATACACTCAGTCACCCAACCAACTGTTTCCACATGCACTCTTAAACCCATATACCTAGTCAATCAACCATTCACACATCTATGCATAGAGTTACACACACCCCATCCAACCACACACAAACTCAGTGTCCCATACAAATAATCACCCAACTAATCAATAACTAATATACACACTCATGTAGTTAGTGTGCTGCACACATTCACATAGTTTAGTTACTAATCCATGTATTAAGTGAGACACTTTTAATTACTCACTTAAAAAGACAGTCAGACAGCTACTAAATCCTCCATCCAGACAGTTATATATCCACTCAATCTTCAATACAGATTGGTATATATATAATACATATTTAAATTTCAAACTAAACAACATTCAGTGGATGATGTCATCAGTGATGTCATCAGTGATGTCATTTGAGATGTCATCAGTGATGTCATCAGTGATGTCACTGACCATGTCATGAATGATGCAATATGTGACATCATCAGCAGTGCATTGCGGGCGCGTGAGTTATAGTTAGCAGAACTAACTATAACGGAGGAATTTCTATGGTTTTGTACGAGTGAAATGGGCAGCTAACTATAACACCCCTGAAACCTATGGTTTTTTCTGTGAATATATATATATATATTTTTTTTTTTTTAAATACTGGCGGTAGCCAGTAGGTAGTTATAGTTAGGATCTTGTTTCTATTCATAAGGCGTTTATTCCTTTGCCAATATATTTGGTACCACTTGATGAATTTTAAAAAATTGTCAAAACTAATGAAGCGGTCAGCTCTTGTGTTAGAAAGTTTCGGGGTGATTCGTCAAGCGGGCACCGAGAAAAAGGGGGGTCCCAAAACACGTTTTCTCAATGTTAATTTCCATAGGAAACTTTAGACACAGCTACAGCCCGAACTGCTGATCGAAATTACACCAAATTTGGCAAAAAGGTAGCTCTTGATTCAGAAAGGACTTTTTGTTAAATGGTGTAAATCTGTTCAGTAGTTCCTGAGAAATGTAAACATTTCTCAGATATAAAAATATGGACACGGAGGATCCGGGAACCCTCCTGATCTCTAGCCTGCATTCTGATTGGCTGCCAACAGTTCCAACCAGGAAGTGTTGGCAGCCATCTTGTAACTTGGTTTAACCAAGTAAAAAAAAAAAAACAAGGGCAGGGTAGAAACACCCATACCCCTAGGCCTGCTCAGGGGGTCCTACAGAGACCCCTAGGGCCCAAAAAAGCATTAAAAAATCTTGTCGGGAGTCGTGTGGGGACAAAATGTTTTTAAAAAAAGAAGCAGGGCCCCCACAGCCCCGGGGATCACCACCTCCCTAGGGCTATAGTCATTAAATGCAGGGGGAACTCAACCCCCCACAAGCCTGGTACAGCCACCTCCCCGGGGCTTCATTTTTTTAAAAAGGTGTGAGGGGGGCTCCTGCCCCTCATGCAGCCCTGGGACCACCACCTCCCCAGGGCATCAATTAAAAAATGCAGGTTGTTTTTCAGACCCCCGGCCCGGGCACTACCACCTCCCTGGGGCTGAAGAGAAGATGGGAGGGGTGCCGCGCACCCCGGGGCCTGCTCCAGCAATGTCCCGGGGTGCCCACCCCTGAGACATTGCAATTTGCTATGCTCCCGCCATGTATAGCAAACACTGCCTCACTTCATGGGAGCAAGAGCATTGAAAATGCTCTCGCTTCCATGAAGCAAAGCAGAATAGCTTTTGGGCAAATGGAGCTGCATGTTAGCAGCTCCCTTTGTCTAAAAGCAATGCCGGCTCCTGCAGGAGGTGGGGAGCCTGCAAGGACTGCAGGGGCCTTAGGGCTCCCCCGTGGTCCCCAACGATGTGGCCATGTCCCTCCCTTTGTATTTAATAAAAAAATAGGTTAGGTCCCAGGGGATGGAGTCCCCAGGGCCCAAAAGCACCAACAAGAGGGGGGCCACATAGCCTCTTTTCCTATAATAAAAAAAAAATAAACGAACCGGCAACTCGCCAGGGACCCTGCCCCCTTTCACCACTACTCTGCAAATGCACTTCCTGGAGAGCTCTTGGTTGGGGATGAAGTCCCTTAGGGGCGAACTAGCCCGCCAGGTACCTCCAGTAAGCCCCACACAGTGGGATTGCTGTGAGATGGTCCAAGGCCACGCCCCTTTTTACAACACTCTGCAAACGCACCTCTTGGCACACTGCTGGTAGGGGGATGAGGTCCCCTTGTGTCCTGAGGACTAATGTGGACTTTATCCTCCAAGCAGCAGTGCGCCAGGAGGCATGTTTGCAGAATGGTGGCATGTTTGCAGAATGGTGGAGAAAAGTGACATGGCCTTGGACTACCTCCCAGCAATCCAGCCTCTTCAGGGTCCCTGGGGCCAACTATCCCTCCTGTTACCTCCAGTAAGTCCCACTCAGTAGGATTTCTAAGAGGTTTTTGGAGGCCACACCCCCGTTCTTCACCATTCTGCCAATGTGCCTCCTGGCGTGCTACTGTCGGGGAATGAAGTCCACTTTACTCCTGAGGGACCTTGGGGGCCAAGAAGCCCTCCTGGTACTTCCTGTAAGTCCTACACAGCGGAATTGACGAGTGCTGGTTGGAGGCCCAGCCTCCTTTCTCCACCACTCTGCAAATGCAACTGCTAGTTAAAAAAAACACAGGTTTCAATCACATTATGGTTATAAATTAGCATTTGAAAAACCTTAAAAATTCACTGAAATAAACACAGGTTTCAGGGACGTTAAAGTTAGAAATTAGCATTTTAAAAACCTTGCAAATTCACTGAAAAGACCAAAGGTTACAGGGACGTTATGGTTATAAATTAGCATTTTAAAAACCTTAGAAATTCACTGGAAAAAACACAGGTTTCAGGGAGCTTATAGTTAGGAATTAGCATAGTGAGTGAGTGGGTCTATGAGTGGCAGTATGGGTGAGTGATTAGATATGCGTATAGATCAATGAATCAGTGAGTGGGTGTGTAAGTACTGGTACAGCTCTGTGATTGGGTTTGTGAATGGTTGTGAGGAGCGGCAGTGGGTGTATAAAAGTTTATACAGTGGTATGAGTGGGTGCGTCAGAGATGCTGTGGACGATGTCATCACGGATGTCATTTGAGATGTCATCAGTTATGTCACAGACCATGTTATGAGTGATGTAATATGTGAGGTCATAAGTAGGGGTGGGCGGAATTTGCGAAATCCACTTTCGCAAATTATCGCGAAAATGTTAAAAATTATCGCAAACACGCGGAAATATCGCGAATATGCGTACGTTTTTTTCCTGCATGTTCGCGAGATTTTCTGCATGGTTGCGGCTCGCCAACATACCCATGTGGTTGCTCGCGGGCGAGGCCATCTTGTTTTCAGTTGTCTCGCGGTGCATGATCGTGAGAAGAAAGACATGATCGCGTGACGCATGACGTCACTGCGGGCGCGAACTGTCACGAGACAGCTCAAATGGCTAAAAACAATACAACATCTCATGGAGAACGCGACCGGATCAAGAAAACTTGTCGGCGAACGCAGGGATTCAGGTAAGGCGATCGCGCGTGCGCGAGAATGTATTATTTTACAGCGCGAGCAAGAAACAAATTATCGCCAAGCTGCGGAATGTGGAAATTTTGACATTTTGCGCTTTCCGCGGAACGCGAAAATGTCAAATTATCGCAATTTCCGCAAACGGAACAAAATTTTAGCCCAGGCCTAGTCATAAGCAGTGCATTGTGGGGGCAAGAGTTAAAGTTAGCTCAGATAACTATAACAGCTTCATTTCTCTGGATTTGTACAAGTGAAATGTCAGACTAACTATAACATCTCTTGTAACTTTAACTGCTGACTTTCTATGGTTTGTACAAGTGAAAATTGAGCCTAACTATAATGTCCCTGTAACCTTTGTTTTTTTCAGTGAATTTCTAAGTTAAAAAAAAATCTGTTTCCTAACTATAATGTCCCTGTAACCTTTGTTTTTTTTGTGGTGAATACTATGTTTTTTTAACCCATAGTTGTGTTTGCAGAGTGATAGAGAAAGGGAGGTAGGGCCTCCAACCACCTCTCAGGAATCCTGCCATATTGGACTTACTGGAGGTAACAGGAGGGCTTCTTGGCCCCCAAGGACCCTCAGCATCCAAGAGGACTTCATCCCCAAATCAGTAGTACACCAGGTGGTGCATTTGCTGAGCAGTGGAGAGAGGGGATGGGGCCTATGACCAACTCTCACAATTGCACTGTGTGAGGCTTACTGGAGGTGACAGGAGGGGGTTCTTTGCCCCCAATGACGCTCAGCATTTAAGGGGACGTCATCCCCCAACCAGTAGTGTGCTAGGAGGCACATTTGCAGAATGTTGGAGAAAGGGGGCAGCACCTTCGACCAGCTCACAACAATCCTGTTGTAGGGGACTTACTGGAGGTAACAGGAGGGGTTCTTGGCCCCCAAGGACCCTCAGCGTCCAAGGGGACTCCATTCCCCAACCAGTAGTGTGCCAGGAGGCATGTTTGCAGAGTGATGCAGAAAGGGGGCATTGCCTCCGAAGACCTCTAAGTAATCCTGCTGTGTGTGACTTACTGGATGTAACAGGATGGCTTGTTGGCCCCCAAGGACTGTCAGTAGCCAAGGGGCCAGTAGGCATGTTTGCAGAGTGGTGGCAAAAGGGGGCAAAGCCTCTGATGATCTCTCAGCAATCCTCCTACTGGAGGTAGCAGGAGGGCTTGTTGGCCCCCAGGGGCCCTCAGCATTCAAAGCAAATTCATCCCCCAATCAGTAGTGCACCAGGTGGTGCATTTGCAGAGTGGCGGAGAAGGGGGGCGGGGCCTCTGATGACCTTTCTGAAATCCCACTGTGTGGGACTGACTGGAGGTAACAAGATGCGTAGTTGACCCCCAAGTACCCTAAGAAGTCAAGGGGAATGTATCCCCCAACTAGTCCTGTGCCAGTGGGCACATTCACATAGTAGTGCTGAAAGGGTACGGGGCCTCCAGCGACTTGCCAGGCTTTCTCTTTTTTCACATTTATTGGTTTTATTAGGAAGGGGGCAGAATGGCTCCCCTTCCCTGGGCTGATTTGATCCCCAGGGACCCCATTGCCTGGGGCCAGGCTTGTTTGGAATAGGGAGGGGGCCGCACGGCCCTCCTCCCAGGCTGATTTTGGCCACAGGGACTCCATCCCACAGGGCCTGGCCTTTTTTAAATTTTTTGTTTTATTTAGTGAAGGGGGCCTGTGCAGCCCCCCTCCCTGGGCCGATTTTTACCCCCGGCACTCCAGCCACTGGGGCCCAGCATCTCCATTAGGGACCACGGGGTAGCCTGAATGCCCCTGCAGTCCCTGCTAGCTACCAGCCTCCTGGAGGAGCCAGCATTGCTTTGTCACACAGGGAGGTGCTAAACATGCAGCTCCTTTTGTTTCACAGCAAATGCTCTATTTCTCCACTCTCGCCTGCTGAAAGCGGAGCGTTTGCTGTGGCTTGGAACGAAAGCTCCGACCAAGCCACTGCAAGCAGCTATGTACTCGGGTGTGGGCATTAACCCTGGGCGGTGAACTACGCTTGCGGAGTTTCGGTAACTTCGCAGCTCGTGTAGAATGCGTAGTTGCCAAATACTATGCAATCTGCAATGTAGCGTAGCAGTTTTTCTTCTTCGCGCGCTCAATATGCGTTCTCGCGCACGCGGTAACGACTTACCGTGATTCTGTGGCCGCCGACTCGATTTTCTATGCATGCACCACGAGATTTATAATATGGTCGAACGATCACGCGAGAGTGTGTGAACGCGAACACGTCATTCGGACACGCGAGCTGACTCCGGCAGCAGTCTTGGTAAGATCGCGATCCTGAACATGCAGAAACTACAATCTGGTGAAGAATATCTCTCGAGCATCATAAAACCTTCTAGAAAATTATCATTTTGCTCAAAAAAACTCCTCAGATTGTGATTTGGCTGTAGTTTTTTGTGCAAGGAGTCCTTTTTCTTTTGTACTTTTTTTTTCAAGAGAAAGGAAGTGCCCCTGAGTCTCCAACTTCCTGTTCCTGTCCAGCAGGCTCCTCCCAGTGCTTTGTCTATGTGCTGTTCACTTTCATTTGGATTTTGGAGCTGGAAGGATCACTTTTTGTGTCTGCTGTATCATATATCATTGGATTGGATTTGAGGACTTTTGGAATTGAGATTTTACAAGTAAGTTGGAGAATTGGTGTACTTGTTTGTTTGATTGGGGCTTGTACCTAAATTATTTTGGCCTTTTTCATCATTTTTTAAATTTCTTGTTGTTGTGGGTGGCCTGTAGTTTCAGTAGGGGCCTAGTTGTTTTTCTTTGAAGTTTCAGCCAGTGGGCCCAGAGGTACCCATGGGTGCATGTTTCTATGGTGTCTGTTGAATTTTATTTTAAACATCTGGATGGCATTGGATTGAATTGCTAAATGTGGTTGGGGTGTATTTCACTTTCTGGGTGTGTGTGTTGTTAATAAATAAATACCTTTGTTGGATGTGTGTTTGTGCTTGCTGTGTAACTTTCCAACCTTTCGTAGCCCTGTTGATTTTTGTTTTTGCATTTTTGTATTAAAGCTGTGTTGTTTAGCAGGCCTCCTTTGTCTGGTCATATAGGCCTGCTTGAGTTCATTGTTTGCCATGGCCTGTTGTGACTGACCATCCATGTGGCTTGGGGCCATTTTGTGGTGGTAGTTTAGCAGTGTGAAGCTTTTTCCATATAGGTCTGCATGTCTTTTCTTTGTTCCCCTTGGCTTATGCTTGTTGTTGTTGTGGCCTGGCCATGTGGGTGGCGGCCATTTTGTGGAGTTAGGCGGTGTGCTTGCTTTTTCCATAGGCTTCAGTCCCAAGTTTGTGGCCTAGTCTGCCAGTAGGCCCAGAGGTAGTCATCATAGGTGCATAAAAACTGTTTCTGTGTTGTCAGTAGAATTTTAACATCATTTATGGCATTGGATTAAATTGCAAAATGTGGTTTTTGGGGTGGAATTTCATTTTTTTGGTGTGTGTTGAATAAATAGGTCTTTTCAGCCAGTAGGTAACCCTAGGTGTTCTGCTCGTGCAGTTTTGGCAACTCTGCACTGCGCGACAATGCGGACTTACACTTTTTGTCTTCTTCGCACGCTCAATATGCGTGTTCGCGAACGCAATAACGACTTTTTGTAAAGATCGCAATGCCGAACACGCAGAATTTGCAATCTGGCAAAGAATATCTTGCGGGCAGCATAAAACTATGATTTTGTTCATTTTGTTAAAGAAAACTCCTCAGGTTGTCATTTGGATGTAGTTTTTGGAGCAAGGGGTCATTTTTCTTTTTTTTTAACAATTTTTTAGAAGAGGAAGGAAGTTCCCCAGAGTCTCCAACTTCCTGGTCCTGTCCTTTGTCTTCACTTTCTTGTTATTGTGGCTGGCCTGAGCATTTGGCTGGGGGCCATTTTGTGTTGGTAGTTAGTAGTGTGCTGTTTTTGCCACATAGGCCTGCGTGTCTTTCCATTGTTCCTCTTGTCTTACTGCTTCCAAATCCATCCCCATTGCCACCTGCAGCTCCCTGATGCTGCATCCATCCCACATGATGCACAAATTTAGGCCAAACAGGCTCCACAACATTTTTGTTTTTGTTCTTTGCTATTCTTATTCCTCCTGAGTGTACACAGCGCACGAGGAAAGCCCTGGCCTTGTTGTCAAAGTCTCATAAATGGCTACACTGTTGTTCACTGAGTTAATTATAGGTAATTTTGACCACAACTACACATTAAGAAGTTATATATTTATTAGTTTGATTGTACTATCTTTTGACTGATGTTCTTCTGGCTTTTTTGCTTTTAGGTGCACAAAAGACTGAGGAGGAGGTGTGTCATCATCGCCCGTTGTGCTGCCAGACAGACGTCCTGCTGCTGTACACGACGTGATGTGTGAGTGACCTGACCAGACATCTCTGCAACTTGTGCAACTGAGTGCTGCTGACATCTGAATAATATGGGCCCAAAGAAAGAAGGTAGCAGGTCCTCCAGTACCAAGAAAGTTGCTATTGAGAAGAAGGAACAGAAGAAGGAAGTGACATTTAAGTCTGGTGTGCCGCCCAAAAAGATTTTGGGGAAAACAAAAATGACGCCTGCAGCAGCGGTGTCCGAGGGGCAAGCTGGGGGCAGCACCTCCGCATCAGTGGCCCCAACCCACCAACCCAGGCCCAAGCACATGAGTGTGGAAGAGGTAGCCAGCCTAATGGTGGAAAGCAGTGATGCTGGGCCTGAGCTAAACTTATCGCTATCTCAGAGAAGTACCCAATCAACACAGGAGGAAACACAGAAGATAAGTGCTCAACAACAACAGCCGCCACCACCGCCCACAATAGTAGTTGTTGTTCTTCCCGAAGTAGGGGCAGTTCAGGAAATTGAGCCTCATGCAGAGGAAGAAGAGGAAGCCACTCCTTCAGAAGACCCATTGTCTTTCAAAACCCCAGCAAGTAAAAGGAGGGTTAGTCCAAGTTCTTTGCCTAGCCCCCCCTTCTGATGATCTAGATACCACTTGGAAGCCACAAACTGAGTCTGAGAGGGAGACACATCCCAAGACCAGGCTAGGGAAAAGGAAAGTTCCTGAAAGCCTTAAACATATTGAGGTTAATGTAGAACAGCAGGATGATGATGATAATGAGCCAGTCATCACGAACATCACTCCCGGCCCAGAGGAGATGGAGATCAACATTATTACCCTATCCAAAATCGCTGCGAGGGATGTAGCACGCATACCTCCAACACAGGTAACACCAACACGACCTACAGCTTCAATATTTGCATAAGCAAAGGCCCGTCAGTGACCTACATCCAGCACAACCACCACCTCAGTAGAAGTAGGTAGTGGTACAGCACAGAGTCAAATTCAACGCACACCCTCCAGTTCTTTCGGCATTGGAAGTGGCACCTCCAGCAGGAGGCAAAAGTTAAGCTCCCCAGTTTGGGACTTCTTTACGGTTAGCGAAAAAGAGGAGAACATTGCTATATGCTCCATTTGTAATACCTCTGTTAGTCGGGGAAGCTTGGTACAAACTATGGTACCGGAGGCCAAATAACCCATCTAAAAAAAAAACACTTGATCAACTGGGAGGATCACCTTCGCGGCATAAAAACTGCAACCATTGGTGTTGGTGGGGATAAATGAGTAGAAGAAGAAGATCTGATCACGGTGGGAGAGGAAGGACAGGGAGACATTCTCTCTGGTAGTGGTATTCAAAGTAGCCCTGTCCCCAGCAGTCAGTGGTATCGTCGACCACATCTTCAGCAACATCTCAGTGGCACAAGAGTAAGAGTCAGCCTGAGACAGCAATGAGCCTAAGAGATAGGAAAACCATGCAGCCCACCATTATCAACATGTTTAGGCCGGTGGAGGGGCAGTACGAACGCAACAACCCAATAGCACGTTTGTACAATGCGAAGCTGGCTAAAATGTTAGCACTGGACCTTCTCCCTTTTTCTTTTGTTGAAGGGGTGGGTTTTCTGGAATTTCTGACAGCCATCTGCCCAAAATTGAAGGTTCCCAGCCACTACTATTTTGCCAGAGTTGCTGTTCCAGCACTACATCACGACATGCTGGAATCGCTTGGAAACGCCTTGAAGCAGAGTGCTGTTCATTGTATGCACCGGACAACATTCTTGTGGACCAGTTGCCAAGCCACTGATTACATGTGCATAACTGCACTGTGGATCTCTTTCATGAGGGTTAGAGAACAGATATCTGCTGGTGTTTACGCTGCTGTGATTTTTCATGCCACTCGCAAACATGCAACTGTAGCCATGTTTGCCATGGAGAAATCTCATACTGCTGCAAACATTTTGGATGAGTTTGACAGCAAGGTCTTTGAGTGGCTGCGCCCAAGAGGGCTTAACATTGGTTTTGTTGCCACAGACAATGGCAGTAATGTAGTTAGGGCCATGAAAGATGGTGGCTATTTCAGGGTCCCGTGTTTGGCACACTGCATTAACATTGTTGTTCAAGACTTTCTGAAAAATTAATACAAAGTCAGCAACTTACTGGTCACCTGCAGAAGAATATGCACACATTTCAGCCATTCTTTTAAAGCCTGGAAGCAGCTGAGGGTCATTCAACATAGGCATAAAATGCCAGTCAAAGCACTCATCGAGGAGGTGCCAACACATTGGAATTCAACTTATTACATGCTTGATCGTCTGTTTGAGCAGTACATACCACTCAATGCTTATGTCATGCGAAGATTAGGGGATCCTACTGTGAGAGGCATGACCATTGAGATGGGCCAATGGGACCTCGTTAAATGCCTGACAGGGTTGCTACTTCCTTTTGAGGTCTTCACACGTGAAGTCAGCAGGGAGGACTGTACTATGGGCCAAGCTATACCATTCTTGCACATGCTAGAGCAACAGCTGAAGGAGGTGTCTGAAACATACGCAGGTGTGGATGACAAACAAGACGCACATTATTTGGCGGAATCTTAGCCGTATGCTTATCTGAAAATAAAAGGATTCAAAATAACATTGTGTCACATCCACATTACATTACTGCCGCAATTTTGGATCCACGGTACAAAGTATTTCTGAACAGTAAGGCAGTAATTCCTTTTTCAGAAGTGGATGTTGCCAAGTACAAAACTTTGATAGCTGAGCAAGCCATTAACTTTGAAAACGAACGGCTGGTAATTAGAGGCCCCTCGCCCCAGAACAAGTACTCTTGGGCAGATTCCAGAGTCAAGTTCTACTTCAGAGCCTGAGGGCAGTGGGTTTGCCTCCCAGCAGTCACCGACCACAACACTACCGATAACATCAACAGCCAGAACAGGATCATCCACACTACAATCGGCAACTGATTGGTTTCTATGGCAGGGGTATGGTAAGTCCAGTGCTGATGCAAAGGCAAAAGAGGCAGAGCACATCGGAACACCCCTGAGCATTGAGCGGACAGTCCAGGCCTATCTGGATGACCCAACAGAGGTCTTCATGGATGGAAATCCATTGGTGTATTGGTATGGGAAAAGAAGCCAATGGACAGTTCTCAGCAGGCTGACGATAAAGTATATGGCTTCCCCTGTCGCAAGTGTCTCTGCTGAGCGTGTTTTCAGTGCTGCTGGTGCCATTGTAATGGTGAAAAGGACCAGTCTCTCTCCCCCAAGCATGGAGAGGTTAACCATGATCAAAATGAATCAGCACTTCATACCACCGGACTACAAAATACGTGAATCAGAGCAGGAAGAGGAGAGCGACTTTGATGAAATAAGTAGTGGGTTACATGACCTACTTCTGTCCGAACCACCAGAGTTTGAGGACGAGCTCCTCTTCCCTGACAACTAGGCTTTCAAATTGTTACTTTCTACCTTCCTTTATTTGTGTGTGTATCTGTCTTTATCTGCTTCAAATCAAATCACAACAAATGAATCCATCACCACCGTCTTCTCTTTTTATTTCCCTATTGGAGTTGCACCTCTGTGCATTTTACTGTCACTCCTCAGAGTCCTGCTCTATCTTCCTGACTATCCCTAAATACATTTCCCTCAAGCCAGACATTGGATGGAGAATAGTACAGGAAAAATTCTTGCCTCTAACAGTCTCTCCAGAAGAAGTGGGACGCGACTATAGGTATCCTCCTTTTGTTTCCGAGCCGAAACTCGTCCTTGTCAGAAATAGGCTACCGCCTCGGCAGGCATAAAGCCTCATCAATGTCACAACAGAAGGTACTTGGCAGAGAAAGACAAGAGACTCTTCGAAGAAACTTGCTGACGTCACATTTCTGCAAACTCAATTCAATTGACCAATGACTGCTACCCAGGCCGCGGCCCATCTCACAGCACTGACCATGATGATGTGAACCAACTTCAACTGCAACAAAGAAGTGCCACAGATGAGTAAGAAAACCGAAACAGCGACTAACACTCAAAATGAATGTGGAGTAAAAATGAGGCCACTGGCTCGGTAAAAAAACACACACCTGTCAGAAAGAACTAGGCATCTGACAGCCAAAGAGAAGAGCAAGACAGGTAATGTGCTAAGGTTGGCAATGCATGTGTTGTATGCAGACTCAGAGTGATTGCTGTTTTTTGTGTTGATGTTGATGACGTTGTGCATGAAGTCGAACTGTACTAGCAATTAATCTACCAACCAAAAGTGACTCAAGTGACAGTCAATGTTTCCCTTCTTGTTGTTTAAAAAGCAAATTGTACCCCTACTACTGCAGGCCAATATCTGTTGCAATTTATAATATGGAATATAAACTTAGTCGGAGTCGTACTCGGTATACTACAGACTGAATTGGAGTTGGCCAACACGTACAACAACACCATGATGATGAGTCATGACCATACTATCTTCGCACTTTCGCAGTCAGTCAGTTGGATCAGAGATGATTGATGGAATAACTTTGGGCATTTCAAATCAAGTGGCATAAAACAGTAAATAAGTCAACAACCACAGTAGACCTACATGTCCGTGTAGTGGTGGAGTCGACTAGTGCAGTGGTATGACTGACAGCGATGCATTGATTGGCCGTCGTAAAAGCACTATTGAAGAAACCCACTCTCGACCCTGAAATTCTGGCTAATTACAGGCCCATCTCCTTACTCCCAGGAGTCAGCAAAATTGCTGAAAAACTGATAAATAGGAAACTATCGCAGTTTCTGGAGGCCAATAACAGGTTAAAAAGTTCCCAGACGGGCTTCCGACCAGGGCAGGGCACGGACATCGCCCTCCTGGCTGCGGTGGAGGAGGCCAGAGCACTACTGGATGGAGGAGGATCAGTGGCAGTGATCCTCCTCGACCTAAGTGCGGCGTTCGACACCGTGAACCACCAACTCCTTATTGATAGACTCAAAGGAGTTGGTGTGGAAGGCACAGCCCTGTCCTGGCTTTCATCCTTCTTGGCCCTACGGACCTACCAGATCTGGGAGAAGAATGCCCGCTCCTCTGAAATGCCCCTCCAATGTGGTGTGCCTCAGGGCTCCTCCCTGAGTCCCACACTATTTAATATCTATATGTCCACAGTGGAGGAGGTCATCACCCCATTCGGAGTGAGTGTTATCAGCTATGCTGACGACACGCAATTAGTGGTGTCCTTGTCCCACCCCAGACAACAATCAGCTGACCTATACAACTGCCTCACGCAGGTCCACCACTGGATGAATAGGTCATCCTTAAAATTAAATGGGACAAAAACGGAGGTCCTCCTCCTTGGCCCAAAAGGTATCTCACTCTCCCCTAACATCTGGCCAGCTTGTCTGGGTCCCCCCCCTGACCCAAAAACAGAGGTAAAAAGTTTGGGCGTGTGGATTGATACTGACCTCTCATTCACTATACAGGCAAAGAAGGTCGCCGGGACCTGTTTTAGTCTCCTGAAATCTCTGAGGAAAGTCCTGCCCCTGCTACCCTCCAATTCCCAAAAACTCTTAATCCAAGGCCTAATAGTTTCAAGGCTTGATTACAGCAACGTGCTCTATCTGGGCGCTCCGGAAGCGACTCTCAACAAGCTTCAGAGAATCCAGAACACCGCTGCCCGGATTATCACAAATACCCCTGCCAGAACCTCTGCTAAACCTGCTCTCAAACTTCTTCATTGGCTCCCCATAAGGGAGCGAGTCAAATTCAAGGCTCTATGCCTAGTCCATAAATCACTACATAATCAAGGCCCCCCGATCCTTAACAAATTCATCACCCGTTATAAAACTACAAGATCCCTACGCTCAGACTCAGAAAACCTCATCAACACCCCCAGATTCAAGAAAGCCCGATCTGGAGGAAGACGTTTCTCGGTCCAAGCGGCACGCCTCTGGAATTCGCTCCCCCGCTACCTGAGACTAGAATCGCAATACCTGCCCTTCAGGAAGCAGTTAAAAACTCATCTCTTTCCCTAAGGTCTTAAGTCCCCCCACGAATCGGAGTCTTTGTTTTTCCCATCCGCCCCCCCCCCCCCCACCTCTGCACTGTACCGGTACCGCCGAACTGTTGAATTAGGGTTCCTAGCGCTGGGATACTTCTTGGTGACTATGCGCTTTACAAAAATAAATAATAATAAATAATAATAATAATAATTTATTCACCTAATTTTGAAAATGCTAGGTTGCTGTATCTGTGCTTTTGTCTGGCTCTGTTAAACTTTCAGCTAAATGGAGGTTTGGTCACGGCCTGGTGCCGTGGCGTGGAATGCTCTGTCCTGTTGTTGGTGTAGCTTAAAAAATGCTGTAAACAGAGTAGACAGACATGATGTATCTATCCATGCCGCCTCAGTCTAAAAGTGTTTTCTTCTCTGTCTGACTCCTGCTGCACTCCACCGTAATTGATGCATTTTTTGTATTCATTGATTTCTGAATATCCCATTTGTTTTTCCATTTACACTTACAGGCCAGCATCTACCCTGTGCTATACTTGGAAAAACAATGCACACTTACCTTCCCAATGTATCTACATATGCCAGGCAGGCAGTGGCGACACCCAAAATTGATGGAGGGGGCATCCATGGAAGGGACTGAGGACCAAAAGGAATGCCGGTCAACTCCCCATTTGACCAGGATAACAATCATAACACAGAAACAGTATCAACTTTCGTCATCTTTTAAATAATTTGATTAATTTTTTATCTTCATTCATTAATGCTGTGTGTTGTTGTTATTATTCATTATGTTTTCTCTCTGCTTATATTTCATCCCTACAGCTATTTTAAAATTTTCTTTGCTATCTTTAAAAGTAAGCCTGGTACAACAGAACAGAACACAAACTGTATGTAATCTGTGTCTCTCTATGAGGGCAGACAGGCAATGCAAAGTGCCTAATATTAATATATACTGATGCCCTGCACTGTCTAATTGTCTAGTAGTAGTTAGTAAGTGTTACTTATCATTAACCATCAAGTTATCATCATCATGCATGCATTTCCTTTTACACCCTTAGCACATTTATGGATATGGTAGTCTACAAAGATTGTGTTTTCTTTTGTTGTTTGTCCATGTGTACTGTTTTACTTTGTCACACCTTTCCCCAAACCCCCCTTCCCAACCATTCATCAAACCCTAACCCTCTTCCCCGGGCTGTGTGATTTATTGAGGTGTGACTACATGAATGTACACCAATAGTTGATCACACGCTTGCTGGGGCGGACGTGGCAAAAGCAACACTAATTCATTTTCAAGGTAGGGGGAGGATCTTTTTCTGCTTGCCCACCCATGATGATACATATATTTGCGAATGGCGAGTTAACTTTTTTAACAAAGGAATGTAATCCATCATCATTAATTCCCGGCATCGATTGTCATCCTTCCTATTGCACACAGCACTAAAGGTTACGCTTGTGTCTAGTGTAGGCCTAGTTGAGTGACTTGAAAACAACTACAGTTTGTAACTTGTTGTACTAGGCTATCCCCTCCACCATTATGTTTTATTTACTTTGCTCTACTACTCCTCCCAGAGTCTCAGGCGACTGACTGTCTCATTTTCTTTTTTTGTAAATGCTACTGCCAGTGTCTACTACTACTACCACCACAACCATGGCATCTGATTCTGCATTCTCTTTGGAAACCCAATCTGCATCGTCATGCAGCCATCGCTGTGCCTAACTTAAACATCAATCACAGGTAAGAAAAGAAAAGATGTTTGGGGGAGGTATAATAATGGACTAGGACAGGAGGAGGGGAGAGTGACCGTACTACTAGGACAAATCAATCAGTGAGGGGTACCGCATCTATCTGTTTGTGTCTTACAAAGTCAGCCAATTATTTAAATCAAACACTGGCTGTGGCCCTGCAGCAGCAAGGAAACAGTGTGACGTAAAACAGTAACCCCACCCACAAAACATTAACCACATCGTATGTAAAGTAAAATATATAATTTATTCATTTTTATACAAAATAAACTATGTAAAAAATCCCACAACATCTGACCCACCCCTCTCCCTAACCTCAACCAATGTCCAAAGTGAAAAAGTCAAAAAATGTCTAATTGTCCATAATCCCAATGCCCAATTCCCACCCACCAAAAGAACCTATAAAAAATGGGCAATTGAACAGGGTCTTTACTAGCAGCGGGCTCTTCTCTCCAGGACCTTGAGACACTTCTTCACCTCCTCCAGCCGTGCATTCCGGTGGAGCACGCGGCGCACCTATGCCCTGCAGTTGCATCCACGGGGGCAGCAGTAGTGCTGGATGTTGTTGCTGGTGGGCAGCGACGGGTGGCTGCCTGACCGCGGCGTCGAACAACTGGAGGTGCCTGGCTGGGGCCCGGGGCATTGGAGGAGGCTGCAGCTGCTGCCACCTCCTCCTCCTCCTCCTCCGCCAGAGCCACTAGCCGTCTGGATTTGGCACAGATTGCCTCCAGCTTCCGGCGCTGGGCTAGAACTGCCAACTCCTTCCTTGTTGGTTTTGGAGGAGCTATATCAAGAAAAACTCAGATAATAATATTTTACCAATGCTCTTAGCAAAACAGTAACACAAAATTAATTCAACACATAGTAGCTGTAGCACTACCAAGCACAGTACATAACATTTGTGGTATGTATCTGTCCTCCCACTTCCTCAGCCTCTAACATTTGTGGGAGTTTTTCAGGCATTATACTAGCACTATGGCACAGTACACCAGTCTTCTTTTTCTCTTTAGTTTAGTGC
Source organism: Triturus cristatus (assembly GCF_964204655.1). NCBI lineage: Eukaryota > Metazoa > Chordata > Amphibia > Caudata > Salamandridae > Triturus > Triturus cristatus. The sequence goes on from NC_140584.1 coordinate 392,269,869, forward strand.
AATTACATAACCTTGTTGTAGCTGACATGCCAGCTCAGTCAGCTTGTGCCGAAGACAAACATACTCGAGTCTGACTCATGATGACGCAGACTCATGTTAGTTCTATTTAATATTTGCTACTGTCTGCAAGAGGGGAAGCTCGTAATTTTTTATTACGAGTGGCACTAGACATAGTCTCTCTGTTACATCAAGGGCAAATGCTCAATTTCACTTTCACCCTGCCCTGACTACTACAAAAAGGCAGATTATATATCTGATCTAATGATCATTGCTTATTTATGGGATGACATGAGGTACTTTATTTTGATTGATTTTGTAACCAACAGATAGGCCACCCCCAATAGCAGGCTGGCTGACAGTAAAATTAACTTAGGTAGGTAGGGAGTGGTCCTCTGAGTCAGAGGAAGGTGCTAATAACTACATACATCATGCACAATATATATATATATGATGTGCTTGCAAACTACTGTGAGTCAAGGGAGTATTCTGAAATATAACTTATATTCCCCTCGGTAGTCGGCTTTGCTATTGTGGCGCGGTTTCTTTTACATTCTCTTCAAAGACTCTGGTCTGCATCCAGTGACAGTCACCACCTATGCTAAAATACATCCAGGCATCCATACATTCAAAGTAAATGTCTAACATTCTTCATAATCTCTCAACAAACCTTAGTTTGTTTCACCAACAACCACCCATGTGTCCTTCCTTGCTTGCCTTGGCTTTGGGTGCAACCCAAACACCGCTGACAATTCTTGCAATCCTATCCACCCATACGGTGTGGGCACCCATGCAGGCATCTTTTCTTTGACTTTCCACCCATCCTTCAACAACCCATGCATCTGATTCCTATCAGCCACCTATGCATGCTTCCAACTTATCCTTCTCTGCCAGTCATATTACATCTCGCCCGTCCTTCCTCCTTTAGTTCCACCCTTCTTTCCCTTTTTGTTCAACACATCCATCAAGGTCATCTGAACTGATCCGAATTTTAGTCTTCTCCATAAACTCACAGCTGAGTTCGAGTCAGATGCCATTCCTAATTAAAGGGTGTCTTCTCTTCAACCGTTGTCTAATGTTCACTGCAACTTCATACTTTCTAAGTCTCGACAGTACAGTGAGTGAGTGTACACTAGTACACCCTTCCCACTAGTATAATGTCAATAAGTAAGGAACATAACTTACCACCAACCACCGCTGCTGCAGGCTCACCCCCTGTAGCTCCTGCAGGTTCCGCAGCCGCATCTCCGGCTCCCTCCAGAATGGCTGCATCGCCGCTGGCCCCGGCACTGGTGGTGGTCGGTAGTACGCCTAGAAAAAACATTACACATTTTTAGATGCCATATACACCTCCCCCTATTCATTCTTTTTCACTAGCAAGATTGAAAAAAAAGTTAATACATACATTTACAACATACATCACTAGTCCAAATCGGGTACTAGAGTAGAGTAAACTAATAGTATTATGGTCCCTAGGGTCATTCTAGTCTCCTCTACTCTTTGCAAAGTTAGCCTGAGCCATGCACCATTTTAGCTTTATGTCTTTTTCACACTTACTTTACCTCACAGCTTGTTGTGGACGCCTTTGAGCCCACATGAGCTCATACAGCTACTGTCTGAGAGTTGCGTACAAGAGGTCATAAAACAAGCCACTTTGTTAAGGAGTTCTGGTCAGTCCGTACTCCTTAGCCATAACATAACATACTACACTTTTTGGCATGAATGAGAAATGCATGCATTACACTATCTAACACACAGAATTTTTCTCATAACAGGCGGAAGATTCCCTTCTACGAACGAACTAGAGCTTTGCAAGGCTTATGATGCATGTAGCCAGTACTTCTATGTTCTAAGGTGAGGGGTACCCCAGAATTTTCACAGAGATCGTATGTCTGACTCTTCGGTGGACTTGTAACAATGTTTATTGTTTTAATCTTATGTATTTTGCTTTTGTAGCTGGCTCGTATAATATAATGATCTGAATTGTAGAAAAACGTACAGAGCTTGTCAGTTGAAAATAAACCTTTTGAACTTCAACTTACACAAAGACTCAGTGGTATTTGGTGTGGTGGACTTAAACGAGTGAGTGAGCAAAAGGGTGTTATTATGTTCTGGGTTGTGTCTAATCATTGGGTATCTTTGGGGCGGGTTCGGGGACCTAATGGGCGAGTATAGCTAGTTGGTCACGGGATTGTGGTGGGTTAACTTCTGACTGAGGTGTAAGGAAGGTCCAACCTCCTATCACCAACAACCTATTTGCTTGTGCATAGTTCTGTATGTGGCTGTGCAGAATCCCCACAACAGTAGTAGTATATCCTATCAAAAATAGTGAAGTATCTGGTTGGGCATTTTGTTGGTGGGAATTGTCGAAAAGCCTCAAGAAAGATTAAGAAGACCAGAAGAGGACAACCCAAAGGACTGGACTCCGTTGCTAGAGTCATTGGTGAATCTGAGTTTATTTAAAACCTTTTAAATAAAGAGTGGCCAACTCGGCAAGCTTAGCTACAGACAGACTAATAGTAGTAGTACAGAGAGTCATAGGCTCATAGCAGAGGCAGTTGGAGGCAGGGATAACGACGACAAGAATTTAGAAACAGTCTAGATCGAAGAAGATTTGGAAAAAAATAGAATTAGGAAACAGAAATAATAGTTCGGAAAAAATAAGGTGCAGTAAAAGTTAGGGAAATATAATTATTAATCTAACCACTGGAGGACATACTGGGGCCAGCAGCAGAGGCCTCGGTAGAGGAGGACTGGTCCTGGCCCTGGGAGGCTTGATGTTCTTGCGACTGTCCCGCCGCCGCCTTTGACCCCGTTGTCTTCCCCCTGGGTGCTGATCATGTAAGATATAACAAAGAAAGAGACAAACATTAATGATTGGTGTACTATGAAACAAATAAAATATTTAAAAAAATGCTCAAAAAACATTTTAGGAAACAATTGCAATAAAATGGACCTATGTCATCTGATCGACTAGTAGTATTATTGCGGGACTCACAGATCGTCTACTTATTATTTATGAACATTAATCCAGTGTTCCATTCTGATTCCAGAATACTAACTAAACTAAGCCTATGTACCACCTGACCTAGCCCACATATTCCGGACGAGCCAATTGTTCAATAAGTCTGCATTTCAATTTTAGCCTTCAAAAATGCATAGGTGTAGGACACTTGCATAAATGTGTGCATACACCAAATTGTTGGTTGGTTGCGTCTGATGTTATCATGCTAGTGACACTGCTAAGCCTTACCACTCACTAAACAAGAGAAAGCACTAAACAGCACTCAGTGACAGAGAGGATGCGTCATTCAAACCTCTAAAAAATTAGCAACTAATACTAACTAAACCTATCAATACATCCACCACTATCTCTTCTTAGTGACAGGAGGACAAAGGAAGGACTAGAGTCTCTCTAGCAATAGCAATACCTAACTTAAGATCTCTAAGTAAACTCTTACATAATCAATCAGCCCAAGCGAGTGCAAAGTTGCAAACAAGTAAGAGCAGCTATGAGCACCTGTGTCCTACAATCACAGAAGATTTTGAAACATAATTTACTTGCAATGTAAGCAGCAGTATTCTTGCTATTCAATAAAAAATTATACACAATACTTATACTACTAGTATATTAGCTACTCACCAAGCCCCACAACCTCGACACCTAGCAGGTCCAGCAGGTCTTGCTCCCGGTCCAAGATGTCGGACAGCTGGTGATGGGTGCGCTGGACCCCTGATTGATGGAACACAGCCCGGCGCACCTTCGCCCACCGGCGGTGATGCTCCTGGGTCTGGTACCCGGAGCCAGGCCTGCCGCCTGCTGCCAAGGTCAAGGGGAAGTGGCGCTGAACAAAAAAAACAAGGTCTGCCACATCCAACTCTCCAAAAAACTCCTGGGCCTGCACCCCTGGACGGCGAAGTCTGCCACAAGGCAGGCGGCACTTGGGCGCAGGCGCCTTACCCTTGGAGTGGCCATTGCCGTTGGTACCCTTAGGCATGGTTCTGGGGGTGAGCGGGAGGCACAAAAGAAAATAAGGGAAAAATAAAGTTAGGGGAAGGAGTAAAAGAAAGTAATATAAAACAGTAGAAAAGTGAGAAAAAACCCAGTAAAAGTAGAACTAAAATGCAAAATATAGACTTAGGGACAGAGAGGGATAGATAATAAATAAAAAAGATCAGAAAAACAGTGTAAAAAGCTAAGGATGGCAAAGATTGAGGGAGGATAGAAAAGCAGGCCCCAGAACCATAGCATTGAGTGAAAAAACAAGATGGCCGCGCCCGACGCGACCGCGTTGGTAAGTTCACGCAATATTTCCCCACGAGCACGCACAAACCATCGCGAACATGTCAATTGCGTTCCCGAACATGACATACGCATCCCGAACACGCTATACGCGACCCAGAACAGGAAATAAGGTATTGAGAACGGGCGGGACAAGTGAAAAACAAGATGGCCGCGCCCATAGGCGACAACATGGGTAAGTTCGCAAGATACTATACCCTGAGCACGCAAACAGACTCCCGAACACGCAATACACGAGCAAGAAAAGTGCATTGCAAATGGACGGGACAAGCAACTACGCGTGCGTAGCTACGCATAGCTTGCGAAGCGCATGTGCAACTTCACGTAACTACGTGTAGCGCGACTACACATACTACGCCCAGGGTTAGTGGGCACCCCGGGACATAACAGGAGCTGGCCCTGGGGGACGATGGTCCCCAGGGCAATGTATGGCTCCAGAAGGGGAGCCCCTCCAGCACCCCTCCTATTTTTGTTGTGGGCCAGTCCCGGGGAGGTGGTGGTCCCTGGGGCCTTATATGGACCGGGAATGGCGGCTGCGAATCCCTCTCCCTCTTTTTAAATGTATGTCCTAGGGAGGTGGTAGTCCCTGGGGCAGAGGGGTCAACAAGCCCCCCATGCCTTTTTACTTAACCCCAGGGAGGTGACATCCCTGGGACAAGAGGGGTGGTCCAAGAGTCCCCCATTTCTGTATCTGTAGCCTCGGGGAGGTGGCGGTCATCAGGGCTGCAGGGAGACCATGAGCTCCCTTGCATAATTTATTGTCCCTGGGGTTTTATAAAACCTACTTTAGTTTTTACGTGCCACCAGGGTTTGGCTCCCCCGGAGGCTCCCTGAAAAAGACAAATGGGAGACTGCATGTCTTTCTTTCCAATTTTGCCTGTATCCACCCACGAATCTGCATCAAAATAGAATTTACAAAATATGCTTTTGACCACTGGCAGGGTCCCTGTGGGACCCCCCGCCACCACTCCTAGGGCATTGGGCCATTCCTACCCTGCCCCCTTGCCTTATTTTTTACTTTTTTGGGGGGACTCTACTTCAAGCAGATTCTCCAACACTTTTTGGTAGATGTATTGGCAGCCAATCATATGTCAAGAGGACCCACGGAGGATTCGCGTCCCTAGATATCTGTATTTTTTTGCCCTTATATATCTCAAAAACGACTCAACGGATGTATATCAAATCACAAAAAGCATGCTTTCAAGACCAACATCTAGGTTTCTGCCAAATTTGGTGTAATTCCGTTCAGTGGTTCGGGCTGTAGTCATGTTCAAATTCCCAATTGGAAAATGCAAGAGGAAAAGGCATTTTGGGACCCCCCTCTTTCCTCAGCCCCCACTTGACGGATCACCCTGAAACTTATAACACAGTACCTAAACAGACTAAAGTATACATTTTGAAAGTTTCATGAAGATCCCAAGGAGTAACCCCTTATGAGATGTGATGGAAAAAGAAGTGGACACTGTGATAAACATCTCAGGTGTCCCTGTAACACCAGGCCAAATAAAGATCAAGAATTTGGGCCTAAGCTTTTGCCTATCAGTGAGCCATAACTTTGTGAATTTAAGAGGTGAAGCCTATAAATCCAGGACAAAATTTAAGCTGCACAAACACTTTGCTTTGAGAAATATGAGATCCCCCAGAAATATCATGAACACGCTTCAAACAGCTGCCCAATCCACCATTGGTGATATCCCTGAGATAATGAAAATTGACAGTTTGGACAGAACAGGGAATATAATTGGCCCCACTCAGACAGTGACTCATACAGATATTCCAGAACTAGAATGAATGGGGTTTTCAACAAATCAAACCATTGAAAGTGACTTGAGACCAGCAAGTAAGTTCATGCCGCAGTTACCAACAGGCAATCTGGTGGATGTATTCATGAGCTCTTAATCGAGGACATCAATAAAATGAGGGCTGCAGCACACCAGAAACAAAATAACAACTTTTCTGCAAATGAGTGGTGGGAATTGAATGCTCTAAGAAACAGCAATTCCATCATCTTGAAATCCTCAGACAAAGGAAGAAACATAGTAGTATTGAGTGTTGATCAATACACCAGAGAAATGACCAGACAACTACAGATCAAGGAATACTAAGAAGAACTAAAAAATAACCCAATTGAAAGTCATCAAAAAGAATATCATGATGATATGTTAAAGAATTGAAATGATGATGGCCTACTGTTCAGGGAGGAATATCATTACTTAAAAGTTGATTTCCTGAGGATACTTGTCATATACTGTCTCTCAAAGATTCATAAAAATCTAAATAATTCTCTTGGGAGACCCATGGTAAGCATGATTGGGTCACAGCTCTAGATTTTTGGATTTGTTTTTATTCAACTACGTCACCAGCCTACCATCCTACATACAGGACACAAATGTTTTTTTGCGCAAGATCAATGATATCCCCTGGCAGAATAGTCATCTTATGGTAACCATGGATGTCTGTTTTCTCTATACCTCCATCTCTCATGAATATGGTATTGAATCCTGCAGTTACTTCTTGAGGTCACAATCTCTGAATTTGGTACAACATACAATGAAGCTTATCAAGATGCTTTCATTCTGCCTCACACACAATGTCTTTCTTTTTGACAAGAAGGTGTACCTACAAAAACAGGGTATGGTGATAGGGCAGACTTTGCCCCCACGTATGCCAACATCTACATGGGCTGGTGAGAAAAAGATGTTGCATGGGCAGACCACAATGTGCACCATATAGAGAGGATTGTGAAGTGGGTGCGCTTTATAGACAACATCTTTATCCTGTGGGATGGAAAGGAGACATCACTAAATTAATATTTAACCATCTTAAATAAAAACCCATAGTCAAGAGTCTTACTTGAAGTTTCCCATGTTCTTACCAGGAGCAGAGTGGCGACTGGTCCCAACGCCGCCCTGATCCTGCCTTCACGCGTCCAACTTTAACTAGGGCTGTTTGAAGAAAGTTCTAAGGGGGAAAAGAGTATGGGACAGAGAAGAGACTGCACCCCTCATCAGCCATGTAAGCTTGAATCCAGTGGCACAATGAACCTGGGACCCACTTCTGGGCATACCCGGCGCTCTTAGGGCGAAAAAGCAAACAACACACGATTGATGGAAGGAATGGAGAACAAATCAAAACATTCTCCCCAAGTCAAGTTTGCTCACCATGTCACCCCAGTTTAGACATGGCCATATGCAAATCAGTTTTGACCCTGTGCCTCATGGGAATCGTCCAGCCCGAACTGCCAAGCCAGGTACTCCTGGAATGGAAACAAGCATCCTAGGACCGGTTTTGGGGTTTCACCCCTCATCAACCAGGATAGCTTGAATTCAGTGGCACAGTAAGCCCGGGACCCACGTCTGGACATACCCAGCACACTTATGGTGAGAAAGAAAAAGACACACGATTGATGGACAGAATGCAGAACAAATAACAACATTCACCCCCAGTCAAGAGATCTGGGGTAAATCCTTCATTCTTTTAGTCACCAAGCCACCCCAGGTTTGGCATATGCAAATCAGCCTTGACCCTGTGACTCATAGGAATAGTCCAGCCCGAACTGCCAAGCCAAGTCCTCCCTGGGCCGGAAACACACATCCTAGGACCGGTTTCAGGGTTTCACCCTTCCTTAGCCAGCATAGTTTGAATCCAGTGGCACATTGAGCCCGGGACCCACGTCTGGTCATACCCAGCGTACTTAGGGCAAGAAAGAAAAAGACACACAATTGATGGACGGAATGCAGAACAAATCAAAACATTCACCCCCAGTCAAGAGATCTAGGTTAAATCCATCATTCTTTTGCTCAACATGCCAGTTTAGACCTGGCCATATGCAAATGAGTCTTGATCCTGTGTCTCACGGGAACAGTCCATCCCAAACTGCCAAGCCAGGTCCCCTCTGAACTGGAAATAAGCATCCTAGGACCGGTTTCGGGGTTTCGCTCCTCGTCAGCCTTGTTAGCTTGATTCCAGTGGCACGGTTAGCCCGGGACCCACCTCTGGACATACCAGGCGCACTTAGGGCAAGAAAGCAAAAGACACACGATTGATGGAAGGAATGGAGAACAAATCAAAACATTCACCCCCAGTCAAGAGATCTGGGCTAAATCCATCATTCGTTTGCTCACCATGTCACCCCAGTTTAGACCTGATCATATGTAAATCAGTCTTCCCACTGTGTCTCATGGGAACAGTTTAGGCTGAACTGCCAAGCCAGGACCAGAAAAAAGCATCCTAGGACCAGTTTCGGGGTTTCATCCCTCATCAGCCAGGATAGCTTGAATCCAATGGTACAGTGAGCCTGGGACCCACGTCAGGGATACCCGGCTCACTTAGGGCGAGAAAGCAAAAGACACACGATTGATGGACGAAATGCAGTATAAATCAAAACGTCATCCCCAGTCAAGAGATATGTGTTAAATCCATCATTAATTTGCTCACCATGTCACCCCAGTTCAAAGCAGGTCATATGCAAATCAGTCTTGACCCTGTGCCTCATGGAAACAGTCCAGCCCAAACTGCCAAACCAGGTCCTCCCTGAGGTTCTGTCAATGGGCCGAAATAGGCATGTTGCACTGCTTGCGTTGTGATTTAGCACCGGGAGTGGGTTCCATACTGTAAAATCTGCATGAATGGCAACACACTGTGCACCAGAGGGCACACCTACTTGAGTTCATTTTGCTACTGTTTGAGAAGATTTTCTACTTGAGTTGCAGTCTTATGACCATGCCAGCCTTTGTATGAGGGGACTGGTTCTAGAAAGTTCTTCCCCTTTCCCTGATCAAGGCTTCAAACTGTCTGGGGTGACAAAAGGCAGGCCAGGCCTGGTGTCAGGTTCCTTTGTGTGTGCTGGAGACAGAGATTTTTGAAGTGTGAGGCAGGCTAAAGCTCCACCCCAACCATCCTGTCTGGAAGTCCCTTCTCAGCTACAACGTGGTACTATTGTTAACTGTCCGAACCCAAAATGTATTCTTAATGGGGAAGTCACTAACAGGCTGAAGCAGCTAGAAACTATTTGAAGGCCTCAGAAACATTTGGGCAAGAATAAGGCAACTTTCTAAAAGCGGCATTTTCAAACTTGTAATCTAAAACACAGCTCTACCATGAAAGAGGAGTTTAAATTTCAATTAATTTGAGTGTAAACAGTATATCACTACCTACACCCAATCCAATGTTAGCACTTATTAATTGAAGTAAGGTAACCTAATGTTGGCCCAAGGGATAGATGGGCCTTATGGTATTGAAAACTGACTTTAGGAGTTTTTCACAACCAGAAAATGTAAAATGTAATCCCTTGTGTCTTAAATTTTAACTACCATGTACCCTGCCCTATGGGACTTTAGGGCCAACTTTTAGGGGTGACTTACGAGTAAGAAAAGGGAAGGTTTAGGCCCCGCAAAAGGTTTAATTTGACTGATCAAAATGGCAGTTTAAAATTGCACTACAGGGTGCAATGACCGGCCTGTGACAGGTTTTAAAGTGCTACTTTAGTGGTTGGCACAATGAGTGCTGCAGGCCCACTAGTAGCATTTAATTTACAGACCCTAGGTACATGTAGTACCATATACTAGTAACTTGTAAGTGCCAATCATTTGTAGGCCAATTTTACCATGTTTCTGGGAGAGAGCACTTTAGCAGTGGTTAGCAGTGCTAAAGTGCAACAACAAAACAGGTTCATCAAAACAGGAGGGGTAAAGGCAGAATGCTTGAGGTGACCATGCAGAAAGGGCCAGGTCCAATAGCTATGATCTATCATTCCATTCATGTTGGGACAGAAATGTCTGCTGCATGGTAATGGATGTTCACCCCTGCCCTGAGTGCCTAACCATACTGATGTCTGGAGCGCTAATGCTGATTTTTGTTGTAATAGGCAAACATTAATCATGCGTGTGCCTCATGACATAGGCCTGTCTCACGGATTGTGGTCTTGTTAGACTGGGGGGTGGCCAAGCACTACCCCCATGGAACTGGAAGTCTACTGCTTTCAACCAGAAGTTAAGCAGCACAAGTGTGGTTGTGGCAGTATAGCATGGCATGAACAGGTCCTTTTTAACCTGTGTCACCGGAGTGAGGCCTACATGCTCACTAATTTTTAAAGTTCTGCTGCTGTGTGCTTAACTCACTCTTGGCCTGCATCAGATTGGTGTGAGGTGCTGCCCAGCAGAGAGAAGGTGTATCTGCATTGGGTGTAATTGTACCTGGGAAGGGTAGAATGCAGGGATATTATAATATTGAGCAATACCTGTATTGTGAATGCGTTTGCTGGATGCACAGGTGCCTATGAGTGGTACAGTACCTGAAGGGTGCAGTGCATGCATGTTAAATGCATATGCTGAATATATGTGTGTCTTTGAGTGGTGCAACATTGGAAGGGTAAAATGTGTGCATTTAAAATGCATATTCTGGAAGTATGTGTGCCTATGAGTGGTACAGTACTTAAAGGATACAGTGCTGGGCTGCGCATGAATGTTAAAAGGAGGTGCTAGATGTATGTGTGCCTATGTCTGGTACTTTACATAAAGAATACAGTACTGGATAGTGTGCATATGCTGTATATCTGCACTTGATGTGTGTGTTTGCCTGTAGTTGATACAATACATGGACGGCCCTAGGTGTCATTTTGGGAGACCTGGCCTGCATGGTGAATCATGAAGGGGAGGTAGAGAGATCCCCCCAGGTAAATACGTTTATTGATGCATTTCTGTAAGTTGTGTGGGACACACAGTAAGGAGGGGGGAGAGAGGCTTCCCCTGTACACTTCAAATGGTGCTTTTTGATTCAGTGAGAGGTACAAGGAAGAGGACTATACACATCTCAGGAAGGAGATTGGGCTGGTAAGAGAATCATAAAGAATGGGGCTGGGGGCCCTATAAATAACTGGTTGCACATTTCACTATGGCTGACATCCAGGTGTGAGCTCCAGTAACTCTAATGAACTTTGTTGTGGTTGGTGGAGCTTTTAGGACACTCCTCCTGTGACAGCCTGTATTTTAAGGGAAAGAGTGCGCAGAGCAGTGAAAACTTAAAAAGAAGCAGAACTCCAACATAAATCTTCAAAGACTCAGACCCTAAATCATCTTTGGTGCCTGGAAAAGGACTATAAGAAAGGGAGGTTGAGACCCCAAAATTAATATCTGCAAGCATCTGATGGGCTATGTGAGGTGGGGAAGTTCTACAAGACTTCTGCCTGTGAGCAGGACTGGCTTGCAAGGCTTGCTGGGTGAAGGGAATCCAAAACCACCTGCCCCGAAGCCTTGAGCACTAACACCTGCCTGCTTGCCAAGACCAGTATGCTTGTGAAGAAAGACCAGTGTGCTTGTGAAGAAGGGGAGATCTTTTGAGGGAGAGATTTCCAGTTGGGAGCCCTGTCAAGGAAATTCCCTATGCGAGGTGTGAAGAGAACGCTGCTGGTCATTACCCATGTGCAGGACAGTGTCTGCGACCTTCTATATGCCAGGAGAGGGCCACCATGATTTTAGTCATGTGTTGTGTTGCATGGATCAGCTGAAACCTGTTCATAATAGTGAGGCAGTGACCCCATATGTCAGGGGAGGCCGCCATGGAAAACAGAGGATTGTGCAGCAGCAATTCAGTGACCCTGTCTGCTATGAGTGGTCAGCTCAGAGAATTTCTCCATGCTGATTGGGCCGAGACCTGTGGACTGTGATTTGCAGTGACCCCTTATGCCAGAGGGGGTCACCAGGAGCACCAAGGACTGCCACGTGTTCTTCCAGTGTGGGGGAAAAGTAGGGATGTTGCAGAAGCATCTGCGACTCATCACCCCGTGAGTGATCCCCAACAGGATCTTCATAGCAACCCCCCACTGAGAGATAAGCCAAGCAGTTACCCCCCAAGAGAAACCACATGGAGCTTCCGGTCGCTGCTGGAGTGTGACCGCAAGTAAGAGACTCTGTACCTGCTGAGTGCAACTCACATGAACCCAGCTGCAGCTGCTGGTCGGGCATACTCAGGAACTCTGAACATGTCACACCTGCCAGTGCAGGTAAGGCTGGTTTCAGGCTTTAGAGGAAGTTGTTGCTGAAGTAGCACGGTATCGCTGGAACAATATTAGAATCAAAGTCAGATCTTGAGACTCTGACTACTAGTGGGGCACACCCTTGATGTTACCAATAGTGAATGGGGAATAACCACAATCTCTAACACGTGGAGTGAGTGAGACATGGAACTGCCAAAGAAACACAATAGCCTTGACCTCAGGAGGACCTCCATTTAAGTTAAAAATTGTTTGTGAATGTCATATTTCTCCTTTGTGGTGATAGAGATAGAAAATACAATTCTTCTATTTTTCCATCAAAGTGAGTATTTGGCTAGAAAATGATTTGTTAGTGCTTCTTGGCACATTTTGAGCTATGAACCCATGTTCACTATTCTGTATCCACCTCTCCCATGAGGGAGTCTTGGACTACTCTGACCACACTAACCTGAGAGTCAAGTAAAGAAGGGGTACTTGGCCCAGCTGCTCAGGATCCATAGTAGGTCATGCCCTGGGTCCTCAGCAGTAAAAAGCCTCAACCACCATATCCAGACCCAGCAGCTCCTGTGTGCGCCATTGCCCTTTGAAAGGGGTTCTGAAAAATCATTATAACCTAATTAGCCTAATTCATTAGTTCTCATCAAACATATTGGGTGTTTAGCTAGATTTCTGTTTTAAGCATTCACATCAGTAGAAGCCAGAGTGGTAATACTTTCTGTTAGGCCTACTCGCATCTTATTGCAGTTTCCATATACACTCAGGCATAATTCCTCAAGTGGTAAAGATGAAACATTCAGGCAATTAACAGCGTACATATAGTTCTTTGTCACTATTCAGACTATAAAGATGTCTTGTTCTCATGCATATGTTATATTTTAAATCTAATTGTCACAGTTGGGGAGTTCGATTGCCTCCTCTTTCATTTTTCACAATAGTGTCAATGGGGTAATACCTCATTGTTTCCCAATCTTCTTGATTATTGTTTATATAGTGTTTTCCTTTGAATATGCTGTATCTTTATACTGCATAGCTTTAATATGTTCTAAAATGTTTTTCTTTACTGGGACTATTGTACCTCTTACATATTTGAGTCCGCATTTACACATCATAACATATATAAACATTTTGTGATTCACATGTGATCTTTTTTTAAATTATGATCACTTTGTTATCCTTGTCTTCAAAATACTTTCAGATTTTTACCAATCTTGCAAGCCTGGCATGATTTGCATTCAACTAATCCTTTCTGTGATTTCTCCTGACAGTTTTGCTCCTTCGGGTTGTGAAGCGACTTCTAAATTGTTATCCTTAAGTGAAAGCGCTTCTCTGAAAGTTGTAGTCGGTGTTTTGACTTTTGACTAGCTTTGGACCAATAACTGAATCTGTCTCTATTAAATTCTAATATTATTGGAATATTTGTCTAATAGCATTCGATTCTTTGCTATAAGCTATTGTTAGTCTTATCTGGTGAGCCTTTGAGTCCTGCATTTTGGCCTTGGTGGTAACCAAGGTTTCCAACCTTGTTTTAACTTAGCATCTCTCCAATCATCTTTCAATATCTTGTTTCCAATAGCCTCTTTTAAGAGAGCACTGTTTTACTTTCCAGTTTTTTTGTTTCGAGTACTGCTCATTTGAGTAATTTGATTTTATCCATACAAATTAGCCATATGGAATACTTTTGAACGGTGGTTTCTGATGAAACCCCGAGCCATGTAGGATGCTATTCATAGATGTCTTTTGAATATACGGTAGTATCTATTCATTTCTTATTTAAATCGTTATGTCCAAGAAGTTAATTTGTTCATTGCTAGATATGCAAGTGAATTTAAGACTATTCCTTTATTGTTTAGTTTAGTATTTTTCGATTCAATTTTAGATCCACTGCAAATAAGTAAAATATTGTCAATATATCTGGTACATAGTATTATTTTCTCTAGGAGTTGGTCATTAGTTTCACCCCAGGAAACCTCTTTCTCCCACCAACCCATTGTGAGATTTGCATATCTGGGTGAAAATAAAATGCATATAGTGGTTCCACAATCTTGTTTATATATCATGACCTGACCATGAATATATTATTATTTGGACACATTTTAATCATCTCCATGATGATTGAAATGATTATGAGTATATTTGTATGTTCTAATTCCTCCATCTTCAGTTAATTCACGAAGTGGCCACATGCTCTGCATCCACTTCCATGTCTTATTGATGTATAAAGAGACACCACATCAATTGTTACCAACAGGTGTTGTTATTGCCATGTTGTGTTAGACAAAGCAAGTTGTAAGTCCAATGTGTTTCTTATGTATGAGCTAACTTGCCCACTTGACTATTGGTGTCAGATAGTAACCCAAATAGTTTGAGATATTTACATACAAGTAATTGCATGCATACACAATGGACCTTCCAAGAGGATTGTTCAGACTATTATGCTCTTTAGGTAGGAAATATATTGTGGGGTTCACTGGGTCATGATGTTTTAAAAATATGCATTCACCATTATTGATTAATAATCTGTAATGCCACTGTTTTAATTTCTTCCCAGACTGTGATTTCAATCGCTCTTTTGGATCAGTTAACAGCTCCACACAATTTGATGCATCACTTAATTGGCACAACTATATTTCAGCCTTTGTCAGTTGCTTTTACAGCTATCTAATTATTGTCCTGTAGAATCTTTATTGCTACCTCCTCCATTTTAGTTACATTTTCCAAGTTATTACTATTTCTATCTTTTTTCAAATTCTCCAGTTCATTTGAAAAATATCTATCAGGGGAGCTCATGGGACAAATTTTAGATGTATCTTTGAACTCTGTATATGTATGCTGATTAGTATTTATGTAATTGTCTTGTAGAATTCGACTTTCAATGTACAAAAATGAGCGTCACTGAGTTGCAGAAAAAACACACCTTTTATTCCTTCTTGATACAACCCTTTTCGGCTGTGAAGCCTTTGTCAAGTAAAGTGCTTTAATGTACTCAAACACAAATAAAAAATCAAACATGATTATAGAAGACATACTTAAGTAGCCACAATATTCATTATAAAGTATTAAATCAAAATACAGAATTCACGGAATGTAACACATAGGGGTAATTATTTGATATAATTGATTATTACACAGTTGACCTGCATATTGTTCTATTATATATGGTACAGGAATTTCAAATCCACATTAGATTGTGTACTTTATGATGGTGAACCCAAGACTATGGGCCTCATTTAGATCTTTGTGAACAGGTTACTCTGTCACAAAGGTGACGGGTAACCCATTCACTGAAATATAAATTGCATTATATCCTAAGGGATTTATATTTAGTCAGACGCAATATCCGTCACCTGTGTGATGAAGTAACCCATCCGCTAAGATTTAAATCAGGCAATGTATATGCCCAGAATGCTTTATTGCCCAAAATGCTCTCTGCTCATGTGCCTATAATTCATGATTTCTATGGTCAACTGCGGCATATTGAATTAAGTCCTTTAGAAGTGTGGCTCAATGGTTAGAGTGGCAGACCCTGATGCAGAGGTCCGGCCCGAGACAAGGGTCCAATTCCCGCTTTGGCGGGTCTTGGGCTTAATTTCCTCGGACCTGATATTTCTCGCCTCGGTGCCATTTCTAATCATGGGTCCCACTCTGCAACTCTGGGCAATAGCTTGCTTAATCTCCACAACGGCCCCTACAGCGCAGGGGATGCCTGGCTGCACCTTGGGGGTGCCCAGGAGTGGACACTTCGCAGGGAAAGCCAGGATGGGTTCCTCTGCGGTATAAGTTCAGCGCCGGGACACCTTCGTTGGTAGGTAGCTGCGCGCTTTACAAATGCCAGATTATTATTATTATTATTATTAAAGGTCTATGCTTATAACATAAGGAGCACTCTGACCGTATCAACATTTTAAATTCATTAATGTGCTGTGACCATGATAGCAATACTAACGTGGCAGGAATCAGCAAAAACCACTGAACTCATGAAGTTGTGATCATAGCCTTTTAAACATTTGAGAGATTGGGTAATGACAGTTTTTAGATGTCAGAAACAATCCCCCCTCAAATATAGTCGCAGTGGGAGTATCCTAAAGATATGGAGACAAAGAATATGGAAGTAATCAGGCCCTGCTGGCATGTGTTTCTTCTGACCATATCAACATCAATAATGTGCAAACCTCCTCACGTTGTGTTCCCACACTTCCTAGTAAACATAGTGTCCCCTAAACAAAACCATATACATAATCCAAAGTCAGTGCTACTGAGAAAAAGAGGAAAAATTAAGGAAATACATTAAATTGAACGTTGTGTCAATAGCTATACAATTATTAATTGAAATCAATTAATTCATTCATAATCAGCATTGAAGGAATTAAGCCGTCAAATCATGCTGAAACTTGTGTGTGTGAATTCATTAAAAATGGAAACTGAGATACCACATTGGAGGAAACCAAATCATGTATAAACAATTTTAAGGAACAACCGTTTTTTGGGAATAACAATAAATCAGAAATTATAGGAAACATTTTAAAGGAAAGATAATTTGAAAGAAAAATCCAAAATTACATTAAACTTGGCTGGAGTTTAGGACTACTGTGCGGTTTTTGGGTTCAGGGAAGAGTAATATTTATGTTATGTTATGTTATGTTAGGAGCTTTTATATTGCGCACAGCTACCCCAGCTAAGGGGCGTCCTGGCGCATGACCGGTAAAACACAACTAACACAGAAAAAATAAGAAAGGGGGTCGAAAAGAGAAAGGGGAGTAGAATTTAGAACAAGAAGGTTTTTTATAGCTTTCCGAAACAGAAAGAGGTCATCCATCACGCGAATCTCAAGCGGAAGTGAGTTCCAAAGCACCGCTGCTTTTACCCGAAACGCTCGACCGCCAACTCGACTGAGCTTAAATCTCGGAACTACAGCCAGCGCTTGACCCATTGATCTTAAAGAACGGGTCGGAGTGTAACAGGTTAGAAGACTCGAAAGAATCTGGGGGGCTATTCCCCTCATAATCTTAAAGGCAAGGCACAAGACTTTAAAATGGATTCTAGACTTGACCGGCAACCAGTGTAACGATCGAAGAGTACTTGAGACCGAGCAAGATCTAGGCAGGCCAACTACAGCTCTTGCTGCAGCATTTTGAACCCGCTGAAGGCGGATGATTTCTGCCTGGTTTGTCCCTAACAGGAGCGCAGTGGCATAGTCCAGACGGGATATGACTGTTGCCTGAACCACCAGCTGCCTGGTAGGGGGTTCGAAAAACTTCAGGATCGGTCTTAAACCCCGAAGGACCCCAAAACAGCACGCTGCAGTTTTCTTGGTATGCCCAGCGAAGCTCAAAGAGGAGTCCAACCACACTCCCAAATTTCTCAACTCCGCAACCGGAGTAGGAGGCGGCCCAAGTTCCGGAGGCCACCATCTCTCCCCCCAGAGTTCCTTACCCCTCCCTACCACCATAACCTCAGTTTTCTTTGCGTTGAGCTGGAGAGAGTTGGCATTCAACCAGCTAGCCACCTCTCTCAGACCATTCTGGAACCGAGGGGCATCCACGTCCGCGTCCCCGCTGATGGTAACCGCCAGCTGAGTGTCGTCCGCATATGATACCATATGCATGCCCCATTGTTTGGCGACATCAGCCAGCGGTCTCACGTAAAGATTGAATAACGTGGGACTCAGCGAGGAACCCTGTGGTACCCCTAGGTCCAGGGGATGGAATTTGGACTGATACGGTGGTATAGCAACGCAGAAGGACCGGTCGGCAAGAAAGGAACGGAACCACTGAAGGGCTAGCCCACCAATGCCAATCTCCTCCAAGCGATGTAGAAGGATGCGATGAGAGACAGTATCAAAGGCGGCGCTCAGATCTAATAATACTAGCGCCGCCGTCTGTCCCCCATCCAGTACCGAACGCAAATGTTCAACCATGGCAAGGAGGGCTGTCTCCGTGCTATGCCCAGCCCGGAACCCGTTCTGGGTAGCATCCAGAATGTTAGCACGGGTGAGATGGTCGGCAAGAGCCTGGTTGACATGGGCCTCCACCAATTTTGCCGGCCACAGAAGCAGAGAGATAGGCCGGTAGCTCTCCAACCTTAGAGGATCCAAAGATGGTTTCTTCAGGATAGGAGAGACTACTGCACACTTCCATTTAGCTGGAACGATTTATGGTGATGAGTGATTTTTAGGGGTCAGGAATAATTGGAATTCGGTCATAGATATGGGTTTTAGGGTTCAGAGATGAGTAGAGTGTAGGGGTGATGGAAAATGAGCTGAATCTCAAATTTATATAGAACATCCCTTACAGGGAGCTTATAAGAGCCAAGAGAAGTTGTAGTAGTAATCGTACCTGCAAGAAGGAAGAAGCTAAATTAGTAAGCAGATTCAGGGAAACGGGGTATCCAAGTAAAGTCCTGCATGAAGTGCAGCCAAAAGCAAATTGACTGAAAAGGGAAATGTTGTTATTTGGGCATTCCAGAAAACAAGCTAAGAGAAACACATAGAGTGTAGGGAGAATTAGATTAGTTATGATATACACCAATAAGTAGAAGGAAGTCAAGGATATCCTGAACTAATGTCAAGGCATTCTAATGGCCATTTTTGTAATAGGTGTGAAAATGGAGAAAATTCCCTATTACTTACAGAAAACCTACATGACTAAAATATATGCTGGCACACAGTTACTTTTGCAAACACAAGGAGATGATGGACGGAGCGCTGAAACTTTTCGGACACTAACCCCCAAGCACAGATCTGGGTTGAATCCATCATCGTTCTTTAGCTAATGATGATGCTTGTTTCCGGTCCAGAGAAGACATGGCTTGGCAGTTCGGGCTGGACTGTTCCCATGAGGTACAGGGTCAAGACGGATTTGCTTATAGCTGTGTCTGAACTGGAGTGGTGAAGTGAGCTAAAGAACGATGATGGATTCAACCCAGATCTGTGACTGGGATTGAGTGTCTGAAAAGTGTCAGCGCTCCATCCATCATCTCCTTGTGTTTGTTTTGTTTGCCCTATGTTGGCAGGGTATGCCCAGACGTGGGTCCCTTGCTCACTTTGCCACTCGATTCAAGCTAGCCTGGCCGATGAGGGCTGTTAGCCCGAAATTGGTCCCAGGATGCTTGTTTCCGGACCAGGGAAGACATGGCTTCGCAGTTTGGGCTGGACTGTTCCAATGAGGCACAGTGTGTCAGAACTGGTAAAATTCCGTTGGGTTCCTCAGGAGCAGTACCCTCAAGAAGCCCACCTTCCAGCAATCTTGATTGAAGCCTAAGAGCACTGAGTATCAAAGTGGCTAGACGGGGAGGAAGGGAATTAGGAAGGGTACTGCGGGGAGGGAGACCCGGAACGAGACGTTGTCCTTGATTAGCTTTCCTTTCGTGCTTAGTAAACTCTTTGACTATATTTAACATGGGTTAAACAATGACAACATACCTGTAAAAGAAAAGCAGGTTATGAATTGAACAGTCATTGTGTACGTCTTCTCAGGCTTCACTGACAATTTCTGATCCTATAATTCTCACGGATACAATGTTATGGCTAAACAACCATGTTTCTAAACAAAGCACACATTCATATAAAGAGCCACTTGGCTTTAGACACAATGTTTCCGTGATGATGTGTCTTAACTACTGTTAAATTTCAGTTTTACTTCAATCAATCAATCAATCATAGTATTTGTAAAGTGCACTACTTACCCATGAGGATCTCAAGGCGCTGGGGGGGGGGAGTGCCGCTACTGCTCAAAAAGCCAGGTCTTGAGGAGTCTCCTGAAGGTCAGCAGGTCTTGGGTCTGCCGTAGGTGGATTGGGAGGGTGTTCTAGGTCTTGGCGGCGAGGTGGGAGTACGATCTGCAACCAGAGGTCGCTCTTCAAATGCGGGTGATTGTGGCGAGGTTGGCGGAGCGGAGCTGGCGGGCGGGGGTGTAGAAGCTGAGTCGTCTGTTGAGGTACGTTGATCCGGTGTCGTGGAGTGCCTTGTGTGCATGGGTGAGGAGCTTGAAGGTTATCCTCTTGTTGACGGGGAGCCAGTGCAGGTCTCTCAGGTGGGGTGTGATGTGGCTGAGGCGAGAGATGTCGAGGATCAGGCGTGCAGAGGCGTTCTGGAGTCGTTTCAGGAGTTTGGCCGAGGCTCCTGCAT
The DNA here is from genome assembly GCF_964204655.1 of Triturus cristatus. Classification (NCBI taxonomy): domain Eukaryota; kingdom Metazoa; phylum Chordata; class Amphibia; order Caudata; family Salamandridae; genus Triturus; species Triturus cristatus. The sequence continues at coordinate 392,290,281 of NC_140584.1, forward strand.
AGAGGGTGTTTTGGAAGTCCAACCTGTTGCTGACGAGGGCTTGGGTGACCGTTCTTCTTGTTTCGGTGGGGATCCATTTGTAGATCTTGTGGAGCATGCGGAGGGTGTTGAAGCAGGAGGAAGAGGCGGCGTTGACCTGCTTAGTCATGGGGAGGGTGGAGTCGAGGATGACCCCTAGGTTGCGTGCGTGGTTGGTGGGTGTTGGAGCTTTTCCCAGTGCGGTCGGCCACCAAGAGTCGTCCCAGGCTGAGGGGGTGGATCCGAGGATGAGGACATCCGTCTTTTCCAAGTTCAGCTTTAGTCGTCTGTTCCTCATCCAATCAGTGACAGCCTTCATTCCTTCGTGGAGGTTGGTTTTGGCAGTGTGGGTGTCCTTGGTGAGGGAGAGGATCAGCTGGGTGTCATCGGCATAGGAGATGATGTTGAGGTCATGCAGCCCGGTGACGTGGGCGAGCAGTGCCATGTAGATGTTAAACAGCGTTGGGCTGAGGGATGAGCCCTGGGGTACGCCGCAGATGATCTCGGTGGCTTTGGAGTGGAAGGGGTGAGGCAGACGCTCTGTGTCCTGCCGGAGAGGAAGGAGGTAGTTCAGTCCAGGGCCTTCTCTTGGATCCCAGCATCGTGGAACGCTCCTGCGTAGGGTGCGGTGGCAGACCGTGTCGAAGGCGGCTGATAGGTCCAGGAGGATGAGGGCCCCAGCTTCTCCGTTGTCTAGCAGGATCCTGATGTCATCGGTGGCAGCGATGAGGGCAGTTTTGGTGCTGTGGTTGCTGCAGAACCCGGATTGGGACGGGTCCAGGATGCTGTTCTCCTTGTTGTTTGTTGATGGTCTTCTCGATTACCTTCGCCGGGAACTGGAGTAGGGAGATGGGCCGGAAGTTCTAGAGGTTCTTGGGTTCCACCTTGGGTTTCTTGAGTAAGGCGTTGATCTGGGTGTGCTTCCAGCTTTCCGGTAAGGTTGCTGTCTCGAAGGAAATGTTGATGGCTTTCCAGGATGGGGTGCGATGGCGGTGCTGGCTTTGTTGAAGATGTGGTGTGGGCATGGGTCTGACGGAGATCCAGAGTGGATGGTGTTCATGATCTTGATGGTGTCGTCGTCATTTATGTTGGTCCAGGAGAGCAGTCGGATGGTGCGGATGTGGTCGTGGGGGCGGAGGTCTCAGTGGTTGTCGGGACAGTCGTGGCATTGAAGCTGTTGTGGATGTCTGCGATCTTGTGATGGAAGAAGGTGGCAAGCGAGTTGCACAGGTCTTGCGAAGGTGGGATGTTGTTGATGTTGGAGCTGGGGTTGGAGAGTTCTTTCGCAATGTTGAAGAGCTCTTTGCTATTGTGTGCTTTGTTGTCTAGGCGGTCTTTGAAGGAGGCCATTTTGGTGGATCTGATGAGGTGATGGTGTCTGCGGGTGGCGCTCTTGTGGGCTGGCTATCTGTCCGGTGTTCGTTCACGGTGCCAGTTCTTCTCTAGCCTTCGGCAGGTTTGCTTGGAGGCCTGGAGGTCTTCAGTGATCCAGCTGGATTTCTTGTGGGTGTGACTGTTGGAGGGTTTCTTGACCGGGGCGAGGGTGTTGGCGCAGTCATTGATCCACTGTCTGAGGTTGCGGGAGGCGGTGTCGGGGTCGGTGGGGTCGACGGGGGGGCTTCGGGCGAGGGTGGTGGTTAGCTGGTCTTCGGTGACTTTTCTCCAACAGCGGCGAGGGATCTGTTGGGTGTGGTGGTGCATGGTGCGTTTCCGGAAGGTGAAATGGATGCAGCGATGTTCGGTCCAGTGGAGTTTGGTGGTGGGGTTGAAGGAGATGTGGGGGCTTGCGGAGAAGATGGGGTCAAGCTTGTGGCCGGCGGAGTGGGTGGGTGTTGTGATGAGTTGTCTGAGTCCAAAGTTGGCGAAGTTGTCAATCAGGGTGGTGGAGTTAGTGTTGTTGTTGTTCTCGAGGTGGAAGTTCAGGTCCCCGAGGAGGATGTAGTCCATGGAGGCGAGGACGTGTGTGCTGACGAAGTCGGCGATGGAGTCGCTGCACTGTGGTCAGGGTCCAGGGGGTCTGTAGATGAGGGTTCCTCTGAGGGTGGTGTTGGGATCAGTGTGGATCTGGAAGTGCAGGTGTTCGGCAGTGCTGAGGGTGTCGTCCGTGTTGGTTGAGACTCTGAGAGTGTTCCTGTGGACGATGGCGATTCCTCCTCCTACTCCATTGGTGCGGTCCCTGCGGGTGATCTTGTAGCCTTCTGGGATGGCTATGGCGATGTCGGGTGCCGAGGAGGGGTTCAGCCAGGTCTCCGTCTGGAAGGCGACATCTGGGGAGGTTGAGTCGAGTAGGTCCCAGAGTTCAACGGCGTGTTTGTTGGCGGAGCGGGTGTTGAAGAGAATGCATCTGAGGTAGTTGGGTTCTTTCCTGGTCAGTGGGTTGGCTCGCCGGATGCTGGTGAAGCTGCAGTTCTGGCAGGAGAAGGGGCAGTGGGTGTGCTTCGGGGTGGCCAGGCAGGTAAAACCGAAGTTGGAGAAAACGAACACTTCAACAATAAAACAAAGCACAAGAGCAACAAAACAAATCAGTGCAGCAGACCTATGGCCAGTCACTGGCCACCAGGGATAAGGCGCAGGTGGTAGCCTGCGGGTGGAGGAGGGCCTCAAACTCGCGGCAGTGGTAGCAGCAGCGAGCAGGGGAACACAGACGCAACAGGTGGTGCTTTCGCAGCGTGGGGGAGTGACCTGCCTGGAGCAGGGTCAAGGGTCACTCTCCTCACCGCGCAGCGGCCGCCATAAGAAGTGGAGGTGGGAGGGAGGAGCAGCTGGGAGGAGGGAGTGGATGAATGGGCGAGCAGGGGTCAGGGCCACAGGGGACACAGCGGCGGGAAAAAACGGGGCAGGAAACTTCGAGGGAACAGAAGGCAAAAGAGGGCACAGGGCACAGAATCCAAGGGGAAGGAGGAAAAGCGAGCAAATAAAATAATTAAAACAGAGGTAAATACAGTGCAAGCAGGGGGGGCTGGGCCGCAGGGGGCACAGCAGCGGGAAAAAAGGGGCAGGAATCGGCGAGGAAACAGAAGGCAAAAGAGGGCACAGGGCACAGAATTGAACAGTGGTAAAACCGAAGGAGGAGAAAACGAACACTTAAATAATAAAACAAAGCACAAGAGCAACAAAACAAAACAGTGCAGCAGACCTACGGCCAGCCACTGGCCACCAGGGATGAGGCGCAGGTGGTAGCCTGCGGGTGGAGGAGGGCCTCGAACTCGCGGCAGTGGTAGCAGCAGCGAGCGGGAGAACACAGATGCAACAGGTGGTGCTGTCGCGTCGTGGGGGAGCGACCTGCCTGGAGTAGGGCCAAGGGTCGCTCCCAACAACCTTTTTGCAATACACAACACATTACATAAACTAATGAGGCAGATTAATATTCAAATGCACAAGGGAGTGCTTCAGCGCTATGTATCAGAGTCCAAACATGCAAATGTCCAAAGAGCGCTTCAGTGTGATGTGACACAATGCCAAAGTCATCAGGTATGCAAATCCCCCCAAGAGTGCTTGTTGGACTTGGCCCTTTTGGCAGGTTCACCCCTAAACTTTTTGCATTTATCCTAGCCTTTTTCCCTATGTAGTGTTAGTGGTTTTAGACCCCTAGCCACTTCAGCTCTGTGTCCCAGTGTAAAGTGCGTGCGCGCTCTGAATGCATGTGGTGAGATTGGCCTGCCCTCCCATAGGAATGCATGGGGGAAATATGTGTCCATGGTAATTCCTGATGTGAGAGGAGTGCAGGGTCAAGTTTAGAATGTGCGAACTCGTGAGAATAAATGCTGCTCAATGGTGTGTGTAGATTTATTGTGACTGGTGGAGAAGTGCCATTTTTAGAAGTTGGCATTTCTGTGTGCTGTGTGTCTGCCTGCCTGATGTGGAGTGCATGTCTGGCTTGTGATTGAAAGGTGCTGGATGGTGTGGGGAATTCCAGGAGCCAGGGTGAGTCAGCCCAGTGGTGAATAGAGAGATCTGCATCTAGATGGGAGGGAAGAGTTGCACTTGGGACCTGAATAGGACTGTGCCTTCCCTCCACAATGCTGGCGCCACCCCTGTATTGCGTCTGAGCACCTAGCCCCCACCTGACAATAGGGAGAAGGGCTGAGCAAAACAAAGTGCTCCAGAACCAGTTGCCTCTGGTTTTCCCCTTGCCCTGCACCTTGGTGACAAAGGAAATCTGTGTATAAGAAGGGGCTATGACCCCGTGAAAATGTTCTGCTATGCTGGTCCTGACGCTGGGGGCTGCTGCTGCTGGGCTCCAGGAGGAACTGCCACAAGGGACTGCCTCCCTACTGGAGGGCCCTGTGTGCTGGCCTGCCTGAGCCCAGCCTTGTGCCCTCTGAGCTTTGCCTTTTATTTGGAAGAGCGCTTGGCTCTTCATGGCTGGGAAAAGTGCTCCATTTCTGACCCTGGACTTTGACTCTAGTGCCTTGGGAGCATTTGGCATTCATTTTTGAAGAGCGCTTTGATCTCTGCAGCTGAGGAGCAGCGCTTCCAATTTTAGTTGCAGCACGGAGCTGCCATCCTTTTAAAATGGGAATCCCCGGCGTGGAGATTCCCCTGCAATCCTCTGTATTCCAGGAAGCAGGTGCCCACCCCGCATAACTGCTGCTTTTTGGCATATTTGAGCAGACGGGTGCCTACTCCGCATTTCTGCTGCCTTTTCCATTTGTTTTGTAGGCGGGAGCCCACCCCGCGTATTTGCTGCTTTTTTAAAATACTCCTAGCGGGTGCCCACCCCGCAGGTGACTTTATTTGAAAATAACCCCCTAGCGGGTGCCCACCCCACAAGTGACTTTATTTGAAAATAACGGGAGCCTACCCTGTATTGCCTCCGCATCACCGAAATCACTGCCGCAGCCCGGGCTTAGCGAGGAAGTCAGGCAACCTCGGTGGAGACGTGGGCGGGGCTTAGCCAGGAGGCAGGAAGCAGACGGGAGCCTAAACCGCGCTCCTGTGTACACAAGAAGAGGGGAAGTGGAAGTACCGGCCGGAGACAGAGCGGGGCTCCCGTGAGGAGGGGAGAGCCCCGCATGCCGCAATAGAAGCAGGAAGCAGACGGGAGCCTACCCCGTGCTCCTGTGACGAGAAGGAGACCGCCTGAACAGGTGAGGAGGGGCCGGGGGTGAGAGAGAGCCAAGGCACGTTGTTAGTGCCTGCCCCTACCCACAGGGACCCTGAGAAATCCGCCGGTGCGCCCTCCTTGAGTGAGAGGGGGCAGAAGGCACCACAGTGTTGGTGCCACACATTGTCGGTGCTTGTGACATTGTCGTTGGGGGCCAATTTGTATGCTGGAGTCCCGGATAGGCACCGTCAGGGCCCGTGCTGTTTTACAGCTGCCCCGCTGGACAGTGGGCAGCTGCAACGTTTGGCACCATTGTTTTAGGAGCCCCAGAGAAGGGCTCTGACGGCCCGTGGAAGGCCAGTGCCATTTCCACCAACCTGACAGTGGGCAGCTGCAATGTTGTGCATAACGGTTTAGAGAGTCTCAGGGTAGATTCCTGAGGGCACCGAAGTGCCCGTGCCCATCCTTGGGATTTTAGAGCTGCCCAGCAAGTAGTGGGCAGCTGCCACGTTTAGGTGGTGCAATTGCGCACCTTGGCTTTACTGCTTTTTGTGGCCCCTAGGGGTAATTGAGTATCCCTACTTACGCCTTGACATTCTGGACATTGGGCATTGGGAGCCCCTGTGAAAGGCCAGTTGGCCTGGGGTCCATTTTAGTGCGTGTGCCCCTAGATGGGGTACACTGTGTTTATGCCTAAATGTGATGTCTACTGCGCAATGCCTTTATGCCCTGATCTGTGATTCTAATGATGGTTAGGAGGTTTGTGCGTAAAATGGTTATGCTAAGGGTTTTTAGGCCTAATATGTTTTAGGCCTAATGGGAGGATTATTGCACAGTGTGATTTACGTTGCAGGATCTAGGCCTTAGTTCAGTATTTCACCAGTAGTTATTGGTTGTGCTCTACATTTATTACTTGTTCTACATTTACATTTGGTGATTTGTGATTGTTCTGGCAGTGGCCCAATTGGCCCTGTCAGGTGTATATAATCTCCTGTAGATACTGCCCAGTGCCAGATGGCACAATGTATATTATGATCTAATGTGTTTATTATAATACAAAGGCTATTTTTATATATAAAGCAAATACCAAAGGAAATGATGGACGGAGTGTTGAACATTGCAAGCACTCACCCCCAGTCAACTGATCTGGGTTTAATCCATCACCGTTCTTTAGCCCACTCTGCCACCCCAGTTCAGACATGGCCATATGCAAATCAGTCTGACCCTGTGCCTCATGGGAACAGTCCAGCCCGAACTGCCAAGCCATGTCGTCCCTGGACCGTAAACAAGCTTCCTAGGACCGGTTTCTGGCATTTCAGCCGTCTTCAGCCAGGCTTGCTTGAATCCAGTGGCAAAGCGAGCAAGGGACTCACGTCTGAGCATACCCTGCCAACTTATGGCGAACAAAGCAAATACCAAAGGAAATGATGGACGGAGTGTTGAACATTGCAAGCACTCACCCCCAGTTAACTGATCTGGGTTTAATCCATCACCGTTCTTTAGCCCACTCTGCCACCCCAGTTCAGACATGGCCATATGCAAATCAGTCTGACCCTGTGCCTCATGGGAACAGTCCAGGCCGAACTGCCAAGCCATGTCGTCCCTGGACCGGAAACAAGCTTCCTAGGACCGGTTTCTGGCATTTCAGCCGTCTTCAGCCAGGCTTGCTTGAATCCAGTGGCAAAGCGAGCAAGGGACTCACGTCTGAGCATACCCTGCCAACTTATGGCGAACAAAGCAAATACCAAAGGAAATGATGGACGGAGTGTTGAACATTGCAAGCACTCACCCCCAGTCAACTGATCTGGGTTTAATCCATCACCGTTCTTTAGCCCACTCTGCCACCCCAGTTCAGACATGGCCATATGCAAATCAGTCTGACCCTGTGCCTAATGGGAACAGTCCAGCCCGAACTGCCAAGCCATGTCGTCCCTGGACCGGAAACAAGCTTCCTAGGACCGGTTTCTGGCATTTCAGCCGTCTTCAGCCAGGCTTGCTTGAATCCAGTGGCAAAGCAAGCAAGGGACTCACGTCTGAGCATACCCTGCCAACTTATGGTGAACAAAGCAAATACCAAAGGAAATGATGGACGGAGTGTTGAAAATTGCAAGCACTCACCCCCAGTCAACTGATCTGGGTTTAATCTATCACCGTTCTTTAGCCCACTCTGCCACCCCAGTTCAGACATGGCCTTATGCAAATCAGTCTGACCCTGTGCCTCATGGGAACAGTCCAGCCCGAACTGCCAAGCCATGTCGTCCCTGGACCGGAAACAAGCTTCCTAGGACCGGTTTCTGGCATTTCAGCCGTCTTCAGCCAGGCTTGCTTGAATCCAGTGGCAAAGCGAGCAAGGGACTCACGTCAGAGCATACCCTGCCAACTTATGGCGAACAAAGCAAATACCAAAGGAAATGATGGACAGAGTGTTGAACATTGCAAGCACTCACCCCCAGTCATCTGATCTGGGTTTAATCCATCACCGTTCTTTAGCCCACTCTGCCACCCCAGTTCAGACATGGCCATATGCAAATCAGTCTGACCCTGTGCCTCATGGCAACAGTCCAGCCCGAACTGCCCGGTATTTCCGATTCCTTAAATGCAAGAGCAAAATAAGGAATCACTATTTTGCGATTCCTTATTTTGCAAGTAGGTTTCAACTCATCTACATTGCACTCAGCCAAATACCGGTCGGTAATGCAGAAATTCTGTGAATTTCTGCGTTACCGCTCGGTATTTGGCCACCTACATCTGGCCCATGGTTCCTATCACAATGCTGTTGGTTAAGAAAGGAACAATCCTACCTGATTGTAGCTGAGAGAGGATCTACAACCTGGGAAAAGAAAACAAAAGTCTCCTTGCTGCCATCGGGATCTTCTTTCAGCAACTGGAGAACAGGAACAGCTGGTGCTGAAGCTCAGAGTTCTCAATAACCAGCAAAGAGAAGAGGGTGTGGCCCCTATTTTAAGGGCTCAGGAAAAAGCTTCCAGATTCCAGCTCACAGGTAAACTACTGGAGCTGAGAAGGGGCAATAGGCCTTGATAACATCATAGTCTGCAACAAGCATTGGCACAGACAAATGGCAAAGTCACAACAAGCATTGGTAAAATCAATAGAAAACAGTTAACAGTTGCCAGACAAGGTGCACCAGGAAACTGACATGGCAGAATCATGACACGGGGTCAAGACTAATTTGAATATAGCTGTGTCTGAATTGGGGTGGCAAAGTGAGCTAAAGAACGATGATGGATTCAACCCAGATCTGTGACTGGGGGTGAGTGTCTGAAAAGTTTCAGCACTTCATCCATCATCTCCTTGTGTTTGCTTTATTCACCATATGTTGGCAGGGTATGCCCAGATGTGGGTGCCTTGCTCACTTTGCCACTGGATTCAAGCTAGCCTGGCTGATGAGGGCTGTTAGCCCGAACCCAGTCACAGGATGCTTGTTTCCAGTCCAGGGAAGACATGGCTTGGCAGTTATGGCTTGACTGTTCCCATAAGGCACAGGGTCATGTCTGATTTGCATATAGGTGTGTCTGAACTGGGTGGGCAAAGTGAGCTAAAGAACAAAGATGGATTCAACCCAGATCTGTGACTGGGGGTGAGTGTCTGAAAAGTTTCAGCGCTCTGTCCATCATCTCCTTGTGTTTACACAGTAACTTTTGACAAAGAGAATTCTGATTGTCTCAAACCAGTGACAGCCCTTTTTCCTAGTAAAACATGTAATGTTTGTAGACACAGCGAAAAAGGTAACAGAATATACTACACGGGTGCTATGAAATATGTCAAAAACATATCAATTGCAATAATTCAAATTCTCTGTATACGTAATCCATTGAACATGCAAGCTGAGATATGTGGGAATCACCATATTCCCACTGAAAAAGAAAATTTTGGAACATTTAGAGGAGATAAGAAATCAGGATATGACATATACTGTTGCCAAGCATTTCATAGACTGCCATCACTCAAATCCATGTATATGCAAGTCTTTTGATATTAACAGGATACCTCCCATGAGATGAGAAGGAGACAGATTGAGAAATCTAAGGAGACTGTAATATAATATGATCATAGAATTGGAAACAAAATCTCTGGGAGGACTCATGGCTGAGGAAGAATTGTCAGTATACTTTGACTAATGAACTGCATCTGGATAATTACTGATTTCATTGATATCTAGTGGCCTAACTGCTGTTTTTATGTTGATGTCCCTATCTGAATCAACAGGAATACAGGGTGTGTTTTCATAAGACTGTAGGGTATAACTGAGGAATATAGTGACAGCCCACTGGGGCAAGTTGATTATAAGGTGGATGAATTATCATGAGATTGATGTTACATTATTGATCATTACAAATGTAATTTATTTGCATATTCAAATGTAGAAATGATATTGTAACAGGTAAAATCATCAATATTTTGACAGGGATTTCCAAATCATGATATCAATAGCGGTGAATTTACGGAATGTACCACGTCATCTGCAGAAATATAGTTTACATTTTCTATTTTGTATACTCAAAAGGATCTTACAACATTGGAGGGCAATGAGGAATAATGACTGAACATACTCAGTAGCAAGAAGACATTAAAAAAATGTCCATGAAGGGGATGAAACTAAATTAAAATACAATGGTATAGCACAGAGACCCAAGAGCATAAGAGGCGGTGACAGAGACCATGAACGTGGGAAATCAGAATCTAAATTTCTCTTAGATATGGACTATAAAGAGCCATTTGCGCCTAATGTGGATGAACAACTGTACACTTTTTTATGATCTGCAGCAGTTTTCACTGCAACCCGAAGTGACATGGTAATGTATAAAACAATTGATATATGTTTTCTTTAATTTATTTTTATTAATTTACTATGATAACACATACGCTATTTAATGAATGTTTTACCCACTGGAGGTTAACAACCAGAGAGAGCAAGGATGATGAAGTTGATATACAGAAGAAAGTACAGGAGAAGAATTAAACATATCTATTACTTTGTTTGATTTAGGGTATTTAAATTAAATGCCTCTCATGACAAATAAACTATAATTATGTCTAAAGAAGTGAGGTTAATTATGAACATAATATAAAGCTTGATACCAAAAATGATTGAAAGGACTAATTGGTGTCTCTTAATTAATTGAGGTATCAATTGCTAAAAGTAAGTGCAAGATTTAGAAATTTGTAAGATAGGAATATATGCCTTTCTTATTTAGGAGTATCAGATACTTCAAATCATGTACTCTGAATATTGGTTTGAACTATTGTTTGACAATTGGGAATAAAGTGGCAGGTGGCCAAATGTTGAATTGTAATTATGTGAAAATGAAATCAGATATTTGATCTATTGATTGATTTATTTGATTTATTTGGTCATGTCTTTGGAGATTATCCATGTATTTTGTCTCATTTCGGTTATCAAATATTTGGACAAAATTCAAAATTTCAAATTGTATGTTTCTTAAAAGCATGTAACCTTAAGAATGGAATGTTTGCATGATACAAGATGGTATCCGTGTTTATTGGAGGCGGTACTCCATTAACGTTTACTGCGCTGGACATAGAGAAGGGGGTAGCATGTAAAAGAATCACTGACTATGGTGTCTGTATTGTGAACAAGGCTGGTTTGTACAGCTGTAATGGATTATGCAGGCCTCAACCAAATAAAGACATGGAAAAGCAGTTATTGGAGTGCTGGTCCTTTCCTTTGTACTGCAGGAGGGTTTGGAAATAGTAAACAAGCAGGCGAAGCATGATGTTCAGGAGCATGCCGCCATCGACACATATGCATTTAGCAGATACATATGTATCAAACTGGGCCAAAGCTATTTGCAAACCAAACAACACTACATCAATGGAAAAGCTGACCCAGTTCAGAATGACCGATTACAATGCCAGGAAACCTTGTTGGCGGTCCGAATCGGTTCTGAAAGGCATTCATACAGATCAAGCCTTTCGGAGGTGATTCATACAGCTCTATGGACACGGTTTCCGGCCAAGCAATTATGATGACAGATTTGGACAGCCCATCAGATTTGGTTTGCCCAGAACAAAATGGCTGATGGAATCTGTATTTCAGGGCCCGTAGCAGGCCTGTAGGGGTATCCATGTGTCCCCCCTTTCCAACCATGCACAGTGTGGCAGGCACCATGGGGTGCCTGCCACAGGGTCCACGATTTTCCCCAGCCGCCCCTTTCTTCCATGGGAGCCTGTGTTCCTGTGTGTGAAGTCAATGGGACTCCCCCGATCTGAGTCATCCGGAAAGCATTCTGGAACTGATTCAGTCGGAATGGTTTCCTGACGAGATCGTAATTGGCCCCTTTGTATTTATGAACATTCGTATAATATCCATTAAAAATGCTTTTGTTAATTTGCTTGTAACTTTTGCAAAAGTGAGAATCATGCACCAAATTTGTCACTGCTTTGCCATCTAGGGTCCAGATTTGCAAGTTTTCATAGGGGAAAAAGGGTAATGAGACAGTTACAAATGGAGGTTTTGCAGTCAAAGGATTTTCTTTTTTCTTTTTGCTAACATAGGAAATTGGCTCTCAGATACAGCAAAATAAAGCTGAAGAGATTTAGAGTAAAAAGAAGGCATAAACGTAGAACTTTATTCAGAAAGCATGCTTACTTGGCTTGATGTACCTCTGTGCAGTAGGTTTTTAGATATTAACATGGAAAAAATGGTGCTGACTGGGCTTGAAAGGGTTAACACTTTTGTATAGCTAATTGGTTTAAAAGTCATTTGTTGATTTGCCTATGAATTGTGCATGGTTTGAAGAATATGCATGACATTTGGCAGACACTTGGGGCCCGTTCACAAAATGCATTTTGTTGTACATAAACTAGTACTACAGTAGTACTACTCATTTGCTAAAAAATGCAGTTCACAAACCTACAGTAGAGAACTCCACCTCACTTATCATTTCTGTGGGTAGATCTATCTTCTCATTTGTAAGTTTACTACTTAGCGGTCGATCCCGATGTCGTTCGGAAGGGCTCTGAATCGGATTCAGTTTTGCCGAATCCGACCCGGAGCCCTGGTTTCCGACCGAATTGGATACACTTACGAACGACCAAGTATGATTCCTGGAAACCGGTAGGGCTCTCAGAATCGGTTCTGAAATGCATTCAGACAGGTCGCGTCTTTTGGACCTGAATCGTACAGCTCCATGGACTTGGTTTCCGAATGAGCGAGTACGATGACCGATTCGGACAGCCTTACTGAATAGGTTTCTCCGGAACAAATCGGCTGGCGAAATCTGTCTTTGGGGGCCCATAGCAGGCCCGCTTCTTCCGGGGCCTTCCCAATTAATCCCCTGGGGTTACCCAAGGGACCCCCATTTCCAACTACACACAGTGTGGCCAGGGTGCATGATTTTCCCCAACCACCCCTTTCTTCAAAGAAAGCCTGTTTTCTCATTTGGAACAAAGACTCCCATTTAAGTGACCGAATCGTATCCGTAAGCATCCGGATGCATCGTATTTGCTCAGTCGGACTCCCTCGATCGCATTCCGGAACCAATTTGGTCTGAATTCTTTCCAAACAAGATCAGAATCGGGCCCTTAGTAGTAAATGTGGGAGAGACCAGGAGGACGGGTGAGAAAATGGAGAGTATCTATTACCAAAATGGAAGTGATTTTGTGAAAAGTAAAGATGAATTTTGGAGACAATCTACTAACAAACACCTCCCCATAAACGATTAAGCCAATTGCTGTTCGCAAATTACACTACTAAAGGTAATATAACCTTAAAGGTGATAACAAAGTTGGTAATGTGCTACAGCCTAGCCTTGGGGTAGGTCAAGCATCACAAATAGCCACTCATATCCAACACAACGCACTCCTATAAAAAATAATGGAGAAAAGAACTTTAAATAACACCCTAATAGATATTATTATAAATAAGTCAAATTGATTTGACTTTTAAAATATATACATACATTGTTTAGTGTTAAAACATTATATATTAATTATAAATAATAATTGTATTATTTCAAAAAGTAATATGAACTTTATCTAAAGCATAATATTGAATTAAAAAATAATATAATTAAAACTAATTCAACACATTACTGTAAACAAGTTTTAATATATATGTAATATCAATATAATGGTACTGTGGGTGGTATTTTTTAATTATCCTCTAAGAAATATTATTTATAAATGAAACAACTTTACTTAAATAAACTAATTATTTAAATACATATTTAACTAAATGAGGTAATATGCTATAACATTTTTTTTTATTACTACTCTGTTAATATGATTTTTTTAGTATTTTACAATTATATGTTATATTAGAATACATGTAGTAAGTTTTAAAAAAATAATAAATGTTAATCATTTCTTTATTCGTTCACATAGGTAGATCTCTGACATGGTGACAGAGATTTCCATCTATGTATGACATCTTACTAGTAGTAACTTTTGACTTGTAAAGTCTGTAGTGGGTTAAACAGCTAGGGGTTGAACATGTAAGTCTACACTTAGGTGTAAATCTACAACTCATAATGATGTATAGCGAAAAAGAAACGTGTGACTGGCCCCATAGAATTTTGAGAATATTCTTATTTTCAAATCTGTATAGCAGATCTATGAAGGTGGGTCCAGTTAAAAAGAAGGTGTGGGCAAAGAAATTGTTTGTTTGCTAATAACTTCAGAATAAAAAATTGGGTCAAGCTTGGAAGGATTTGTTTTCTATTGGTATACCAAAATTTGTGTCAATGCATCTGGTGTGGGGAAAAGCTAAAGAGGGGCAATGCAAATTTCATTTGCTTATAACTGTGGAGTTTGAAAAATCTGCATCAAGTGTGGCACGCTGTTAAAAAGTTATATCTAGTGCATATGTTTCAAGTTTCACACAGATCCAATGGTGGACTAAATCGGAGGTCAAAACATTTTTTATTTACTAATAACTTTGGCACCATTTGATGGATTTGTACAGAATTTGCCAGAAACTTAGCATATTGGGCTTCCTCTTGATTTTCTGAATTTTATGTAAGTGCATCAATGGGGCTGATTTCAAGTAGGGAGGTCCAAGAAAGGGTAATTGCCAAATAAATGTGGCACTTTATGAGGCATTTGCACGAAGTTAAGTTGACTTTAGCATATTTCGCTTTTTGTTGGTTATGTCAAGTGTTGAGCTGATTTATTGGAGAGGGGTGAAGATAAATGGCACACTAAAGGTCACTAATAACTTTCTTGCTGTTTGATGAATCTGCATGAAATTTGGCAGCTATCACATTAAGGCCAGTGCAAGCCCAGGCAGGCCCTTTGGCCAATCCCCACTGTGCACGTCCAAAACGGGCTGAGTGCTGGGCCTGACCCATGGCTGTGCAAATTGCAGAATGGGTACATGGCAGGTAAATGCAGTACATCATAAAAAAATCAATGAACTTCACTGAAAAAAACAGAGTTAATGTTGTCTTTCTCCAATGAAACTGTTTTTAAATTGTGAGCTTGATTTTGCACCTGCTGCCGATGCATCAGTGCTGCTGTTGGAAGTAACCAATATACATCAAAACAATTTTTTGTATATATTACACTGGTGATGTTAGTGCCAGTGTAGTTATAGTTAGTTCTGAGTTTCCATAGGAAAGACATTTTTAGTTTTCTTAATACCTTTGGCAGCATTTGATAAATCTGCATGAAACATTCCAATAACTAGGATAATCCACGTTGGCTTCTTCATGGAAAGTTTCACATTTATCTGCAAGCAGGAACAAAGAGAAAGGGAAATATCACATGTTAATTCCCATAGGAAGTTGTGCTTTCCAATAGAGCAAATTTCAAGCTATTTGCTTTTTAAAAAGTGCTTGGGGAGGGCATGAAGGTTTTAAAGAGATATAGATATCTGGACTGCTGGTTCTGGAAGGATCCATGGATCCAAAAATGAAAACAATAAAGATTTTATTTTGACTGGGGTGAGTTTTGTAAGAGATCAGATTGTCTGGTCACAAAACTCGAAAAATATGTTGCAGTGGCCATTGCAGGTTTGGGCCTCAGTTGCTGACTCCTGAAAACTAAAATAAAAAGGCACGTAAGGGGGAGTGGTGACAATACAATGATCCCAGGCCCATGTGGAGGGGATTCAAATACACCTTTCCTTTGTTTAAAAGTTAAGAAAAATAACCAGAAAATGTGTTGTGGAATCTGCACATCCCATGCCTGAATCTGTGGATCACCATTTTGGCCCTTCCATGTGGATCCATGGACCCTCCGTCATTCCTGAATGTTTTTAAAAAAAAGATAGAAGGGTCAGGACAAGATCACACCCTGCAGACAACCACCATTGCACAGGCTATGCACAGTGGAATTGACCATCTTTTAAGAGATTGCTGCTGGGTCTGGTCTTGGCCATGTGCAGTGGAGGGTTGCTACCCATGGAGGGTTGAGAGCAGGGTGTACCCACACTTTAGACATAATCAGAGCTCAGGTAAAATAAAAATAAATTTAGAATATGATCAAACAACATAGAAATTCACAGAAAAAAATGTAAAGGTTAAAGTGACTTTATAGTTAGGTTTGGTAATAAGAGCTTAACATTTGTTTAAAAAACCTTGGATTGAACTGAAAATAACACAGTTAACATGCAGCTATGGTTGCAAAATCTAACCTCAAAACAAGTGACATTCTACATTTATATTTCAGTGAACTATAACTTGCACCCCCCTTCTATTTCTTCACATATTTCCTCACCCATGACTTGTTAAATAGCATTACTGATGAAATCAGAGATGACATCACTGAAGACTTCTAAAATTACATAATTTATGGCATCACTGATGACATCATCCACAAAGTGTGCTATAGACTTTGTGGAATGGGAGGAATAAGTTACATCTCTCTCCATTCCTCTATACACAGTTACATGTATACAGCTTTAACTTCCATTCTGATGGCACAACATTTTAGCTCTGATAACCTCAAGATGTCAAGGTAATTTTTTAATGAAAGCTTTTTCTGTTTTCTAGGTTTACCCTTCTATTGATGTCTGTATTAATAGGTATCTAATTTCCAGTTCTCCCTTCTACGTAGTCAGGCCCACAACTAACACACAAAATGAACAAATATTAGTAAGAATTATTTAGCTTAACTTTTTTGCCTAATTATTTTATCTAAAGACAAATGGGGGCAGGACACTTTGCCAGGAGTCTCACCTGTGTGGTAAAATTTAAATTGTCACCAGCGAAAATGTGGGTGAAGTATAAAGCCTTTGAACTTCATGATGTTGAAAAGTGTATGTACTTTGTCCAATTTTGCCTGGGGCAAGGTAACATTTAGGGGTGGGTGGTAAACTCCACTCCACCAGAACAGTTCGCTGAGTTTTGCCCACTTCATGCTCCACCTGAAGCACAGAGCTCTGAAAAAACTCTGCAATGCGACTTTACAGAGTTTCCCTTGTGTGTGGCTCACCAACATTAAGTTGGCGAGTGTGAGCACTAGGACGAGTTCTGCCACACTTTCTCAAAGCAGACAATCGTGGCAGGTCGCTACTGTTCATGCTGAGAAAGCTGCTGCTCTAGTAGAAAATCTACTTGAGCGGCAGAAGGAATTAGTGCCCTCTGGTGCTGCGCGTGGTGCAGTACGTGCAAATTTTACAGCATAAAATAAGCTCCCGGCACTAAAAATCCGCACGACCAGTGCAACATGCCAAAATTTCACTACTTGCGGAACTCCGCTGAATCTCGTTTTAATGTAACTCCGTGGAATTCTGCTGAGTAAAACTCCGCAATTTCCGCCCACCTCTAACATCCGGAGGGCGGTTGCGCCCATGTAAGATTTTAGCAGCTACATTTGACGCACAATCTCTTCTGATTTATACACCAGTATATGACATTTTACAGTATTCATAGCCATTTTGTCATCACATTGTCAACTATGAAAGTTTGTTTCTGCTCAATATGATATTTGAAGATGTGACGTCAGATGTTGGAGAATTATTCTTTGTACTCGATGTCACCTGGTTGCATCGGAACAGGTTTCCGTGCTAGTTGCTGGCTCTTCACATGGTACATTTTGTGCTTAGTAATAACTGGTTGAATGCTACTCAGATGACAGGAGTCAATTTGCTCAAAGTCAGGTTCACTTTTACTTGTCTGGTTTGATAAACTCTATTTTACAGCAATTTTCTCAGCTCAGCTTCCACCCCTTTGCTTTTCTTCAGCTGTAGAAAGAACCCGCAGGATGGGAAATTCTTTTAAGCTATAATGGCCTTCTAACGGAATGAGAATTCTTTCCAAATCCTCTCTGTGCTTTATGCTATGTGTAAAGAACTTGTGCAGTGTGAACCAATTTTGTTATGAGACGTTCATTTTCACTGCATGGCAATGGTCCAGGCAGAATCTGCTGGAGAGATTAGGTGTGCGTGGAGCCTGCTAGTGAGTCCGAGATGATGTAGACAATAGCTGTTCTGAGATTGAATGGAAAACAACAGTTTTCTGATTTTTGTATCAAGTGGAAAATGCAGAGATATACAGTGATAACATGATGATTGTATAATTTCTAGTGCTGTTGCGGTATGTTTTGCAGTTTTCTTTAGACGCCACATTGTGTGCCATCCGTGTTATATGACAGAGGGCTTAAGTGTAGATTTTATGGCAAGGCACAAAGGCCAATATTATGCACATCTCTTTAATTGCCAAGTCACAGCAGCAACTACATAACAATGTTTAGAACTTAGAATAGGAATGAATAAGAATTCTAAAACTATTTAGTCCCCTGTGAGGCAGCCATCTTCCTTCTTTGTTGCTGCTCACAGCTACAGATAAGTCACACTTTCATGTTCTTTACAAATTATGTTTTTTGAGCCTGATGTTTTGTGAGAGAGGTGGAGTTCGATGGTTCATGGACAGTTGTGGTTTATGTAGATGTGTATGTGTGAGGAATTTTTATTTAACTTGGGCTTGATTTATTATGCGTTTTACTTTAGCGCTTATTTGGCATTCACCTTACGTGAATTTATATGTTTTGTGCTTTTTGTCCCTGTTTATGAGCGTCTTTTAACAATCGCCTTGCTCCAATTAGGCATGGTGGATTTATTTTGATTTAACGTTATTGGCACGAGTAGGCTCGAGTCCGCTGTGTTTAGTCGCGCCGACTCGAGCTGCACGTTGGTGGTGAAGTATTATTTAAAACAAGTCACGCGCTGCCTCTGAACCACGCGACTTGCTTATGACGTTTGGGACGAGTCGCGTGCTGTCTTGACCCACGCGACTCGCATTGTATGGGAGGACTCATGCACAGGTTGTGAGCATTGTGAGCGGCGCAACTCTATTCTGAGAGAGACGAGTCGAGCGCTGGCTCTGAGCGGCGCAACTCGCTTCTGAGATGTGAGACGTGCCAATCGCTTCTTAAGCGTTTTAGTCAGCGCGACTCGCGGAAGTGAATTAATTTTGGTGTATGCAATTGTTTAAGGGCATGATTAAACAATAGTAAAGAAATGAAGCTCACCTCAGGGGTTCAATCTTTCAACCATGATGAGGCTTTGATGAGGCATTGGGGCCACCGTAGAGCATCATGTGACGTGGCGGCCATTTTGGTTTGGGACTAGGCAAGAATATAATGTTAAAATTTGGCAGACATCTTTTGGGCTGTTTTTATCTTTGCGAGTATTTTATCAGATGGTGTTAGTTACATTTGTGTGACAGGCACAGGTAGAGGAGTTTCTTTGTGCTGAGAGGTTAACTTATTGTGGGATTATTCTATTGTGATTAGTATTTTGTGACATTTAGAGAGGAAGTAGTGATATTTGATATATATATATATATTTTGTTGTTTGAGAGGTTATAAGTGAGAGATAAATTTAATTGGCTTTTTATTGTGAGGAATTGTTAAGGTATCATTAAGGATAAAGAAAGGAGTTTTGAAGGTGATGTCGAGGGGAAAGTGCAAGATTGGGTAGACAAGGCTGTTTCTGTCCTGGCATCCCAATTGGGAAAGAAGTTAGATGATTGTATGGATAGGCATGAAGGATGGTTTGCTAAAAAAAGTGGATGAGGACAGTTCTGGTCAGTGGAAGAAATACCGACAGTGAGTGGTATTCGTAAAAAGGCTTCGCAAAAAAGGAGGCATTTGGCAAAAGATAATGCCGACAAAGAAAAAGGGGCCAAAAGGGGCCTTTTATCAGAAAGGCAAAGAAAGGATAGCCTCTAAGGAGGTGTATGGAAAGGCTATAAAGGCCAGAAAAGGGGATCACAGAGCGATTGCCTGTGATGAGTCCTCTAGTAGTGGGGACATTGTTATTTCTTGTTCTTCTGAATTTGACTCTTCGGAGGATGAGGTCATTGATGGGAAAAGGGTTGAAAAAGAGAAGAGCGAGAATAAGATTTTGGAACAAGTAAAGGATTCCCTGGGTGATTTGTTGTTTGATCCAAGTTTTATTCAGCTCCCTTTATCTCCACAATGGGTTCCGATTAAACATGTTGCTGAGTATGTGTAATTTTGTATTAGAAGGGAGATGCCAAAAGAGGTCCGTACGAGGGTACGGTCAGAATGTCCTAGACCTTCTTTGGTGAATAAGGTGGCTTTCACTCCAGAACTGGATTCCAAATGTTAACTTTTCTGAATAAGATGGGAAGAGACCCAAGGAGGGGTCTTTTAAAGGGTTGAAAGGATGTAGAGACCGTTTTTTGGACATCCTTGGGCCCCTAACAAAAATCTTTGACATCTGTGAAGAGACATACCTTCAAGAGGGCTCTGTTGATATTTTAGAGCTAAGGCAATGGGTGCAGATGGTGGTGAATTTGCTGGGAAACGCAAACACGTCACTCTGCAGTGAGAGAAGGAAAAGCCTTTTGATGAAAAAAGACCCTAAGCTGGCTGAGTTGTCAGGGAAGGAGTCAGGCAAGGAGGCAAAGGGACTCCTTTTTGGAGATGAATTTGTTAAAGAGATGGCACATTATGCAGGTGCATTTAATTCAATACAAAAAGTGCAGAAGGATATTAAAAAGGTTTTTGGAACGGCCGGGAGAATGCGGGGTCGATTCCCCGGCCAAGGTTATGGTATTTCGCGAAGTTCATTCTCGCAGGGGTGTAGACCCGGAGGTTTCCAGTCCTCAGGGGGTTTCACTCACAGCTTCGACCCTCAAAGGAATCAAGGAAGAGGATGATTCAGGGGAGAAAGAAGGCAAAGACAAGGTATGTTTGGTAAAAGACCTTTCTTCTATTCCGCTCAGATTGGGTGTCAGACTCACCCAATTTTTAGACTGGTGGAAATGGATAACTTCCGATCCTTGGATAATACAGACGGTAAGTGGTTACAAGATAGACTTTGTGAGTATTCCAATTTAGGGGAAAAGGCCAATCCCATTGAGGTTTTCAAAAAAGGAAGAAGAAATGGTAGAGAAAGAAGTTGAAGAGTTGCTTGAGAAGGGCGCAATAGAAAGGGCAGAGGATTCATCTGTGGAATTTGTAAGCAATATGTTTCTTGTAGAGAAGAAGGACAAGGGTATGAGGCCTGTCATAAATCTCAAGGAATTTAACGAATGGGTGGAGTACAACCACTTCAAAAGGGAGGGAATACACATTTTAAGAGACCTCCTAAGGAAAGGGGATTGGTTGACCCGTTTAGAATTAAAGGACTCTTACCTAACTGTTCCAGTATGTCAAAGTCAGAAGGATATTTTGAAATTCCAATGAAAGGGTTCCATGTGGAGATTCAAAAGCCTCCCTTTCGGTTTAACTTTGGCACCATGGTATTTTACAAAAGTAATGAGACAAATTGTAGCTCGGCTATGCACAAGGGGAGTGAGACTGATAGTGTATTTGGACGATATACTCATTATGGCCGAGAGCAAAGAACTAGCACAGGAGCATACTACTCTGGCTGTGCGTAAGATAGAAGATTTGGGATTTGTGGTGAACAGGAAGAAGTCTTATTTGGACCTATGTCAGGAGATGGTGTTTTTAGGTTTTCAGATTTGGACCTTGGATTGTGTATTGAGGTTGCCGATGGTCAAGGTAAAAAAGATCCGCAGAGAGGTACGGGGAGCTTTAGTGAGCTAGTGGTTAACTCTGAGACAGATTGCCAGGGTACTGGATCTGCTGTCTGCCTCAATTCAAGCTGTTTTCTTGCTCCCCTGCATTATCATGTGTTGCAGAGATTGAAGAGGACTTATGTGAACAGAGGACTGAGTTATTCAGACAAGGTTCAGATGGATTTAGAAACAAGGGAGGAATTGAGGTGGTGGCAGGAGAATCTAGAGTCTTGGAATGGAAGGGCTATTTTCAGTCAGAGTGCGGATTGGGTCATAGAGTCAGATGCCAGCCTTCAGGGTTGGGGAACAAGGTGTGGATCAGTAACAACAGGAGGGAAATGGACAAGTCAGGAGAAAGAGATGCACATCAAAAATCTAGAGTTACTGACAAGGTCTTTTGCAGTGAAGAGTTTTGTGAGGGACCAGGTGAAATGTGGTGTCCTTTTGAAAATGGACAATGTGTCAGCGGTGAGATATGTAAACAAGCCGGGAGGTCCACGTTCCAAGGCTCTTGCGGATCTGGCAAAATAATGTTGTCATTTTTGTCTGGGAAAGAATATCATGATACAAGCGCGGCATTTTCCGGGGGTGAGCAACTCTGTGGTAGACTGGAATTCGAGGCAACTGAAGGATTTCAGCAACTGGGGTTTGAACAGGGAGGGGTTCTCTGCAATAAATTCAGTTTGGGGTCCGATGGAGGTGGACCTGTTTGTATACAGAGTGAACAACTTCCAAAGCTCTTCAGTTGGAGGCCAGACCCTCAAGCAGCGGCAGTAGATGCATTTTTACAGCATTGGGGGATTTAAAAGCTTATGCTTTCCCGCCTTTTGCATTAATTCAAAGAGTTCTTCTGAAGTTGAGAAGGGAAGCAACAGAGTTAGTTTTGATAACCCCCTTTTGGAGTTCTCAGGTTTGGTTTCCAGATGTGATGGAGATGTTAGTTGCGGACCCTCTTTTTCATCCAGACTTTCTGGAAATATTAATAGATGCGTTGGGGAGGAGCCACAAGCTAGTTCTTTAAGGTCATTTAAGGCTGATGGCTTGGCTGATTTCGGGAGAATCTGGCAGGTGCCAGGATTATCTTTGGAGAATTCGAAACTCATCAAGGAAACATGGTCTCCAGGAACTTCAAAGGCATACAGGTTGGCCTGGGGGAGATGGTTTCGTTGGTGTTCTTCAAGGGGTTTGGATTCCGTATCAGCACCTCTGGTAGAGGTGATACATTTTTTAACAGAGATCTTCCTTGAAGGAAGATTATATAGTACTGTGAACATTGTCAGGTCAGCTATTTCAGCTGGGCATGAGTTGGTTTCAAAGTTTGCCGGTAGGTCAACATGATGTTGTGAAGAGATTTTTAAGAAGTATTAGAATGAAAGTACCCCCCAGGCCCTAGATGTTCATCTGTATGGGATGTAGATGTTGTTCTTAAGGAATTAATGAATTGGTCTGAGAACGAATTCTTGAATCTTAAACAGCTTTCTTTGAAATTGGTTATGTTATTATGTTTTGTGTCATTTAGAAGGGTTTCTGACGTAAGGGCGCTTGATATATCAGGACAAAGGTTTGTTCCAGAATGTGTGTGCTTTTATATCACAACAAAAACTATGTCTAGGACTATTTTCTATATGTATCTTGATGAATGCAGAAAATGATGTGCCGTGAGGTGTATTCGAGAGTATGAGAGAAGGACTGAGAATGTGAGGAGCAATCTGGAATCTCAACTTTTAATTTCTTATAAACAACCCCATAGAGCTGGTATTACCCCTACCTTATCTTGGTGGGTCAGAGAAGTTATGGAAAAGGCAGGAATTGATTTGAGTAAGTTTGGGACACATTCCTCTAGGAGTGCTATGGCGTCTAAGACTCTTCTTCTGGGTGGTAGGCTAAATGAGAATTTAGCAGCAGCAGATTGGTCCTCAGATTCAGTTTTAAAAAAATTATATTTTAAACCTGTGGAGGCTTCAGTTAAGAATATTATGGCACGGCTTTAAACATGCATAAAATTGGCCTCTGTGCCTTGCCATAAAATTCTGATTTTCCACAGCTAGGTGGGTAGGAAATTGCGATTTTATTAAAGACACAGAGGCTGGTATTATCCCTCCCAAGATACCCGCCCTTAATTTGTTTGTATGTTTTTCTTTCAGGAGGAGACTTTAAGAAGTGATCTGAAGAAGTTTATATATTCGTTGTTTTCGTGTTTGGATTTCCTTGCTGGGTTTTGTAAATTTCAGCGTATCTTACTATTTTGAGTTGTTCACATCAACAAAGAAGGAAAATGGCTGCCTCACAGGGGACTAAATAGTTTTAGAATTCTTATTCATTCCTTTTCTAAGTTCTAAACATTGTTATGTAGTTGGTGCTGTGAGTTGGCAATGAAATAGATATGCATAATATCAGCCTCCGTGTCTTTAATAAAATCACGATTTTCTACCCACCTAGCTGGGGGAAATCTGAATTTTCCTACTGGAGGAGGCTCCTGTTGCATGATCTTCCATGTCAGTCTGTGTTTTCACACCTTGTCAGATATTGAGATTGGATCTCGCAAGTGTTTTATCCCTATTAAATGTGTGTTTCCTGCTCGCCTTATCCATTACTTTTTATGTGGACCATTTTTTTTCATTCTCATGCGCTGTATGCTTCTTTCCTTTTGCCTGCTATCATTAGATTAGCAAGATCATCTCTATGGTGGTCTGCATAGTGGTTGTTTGGATTGTGATGTGTACATCAGTGTCATCTGTTTCTTTGCAGAGCTGGACTGGAAATCAGAGACAACCATAGTAAATATGTTCCGACTAGTCCCACACTGTAAGAAAAGCCATGACTAGAATGGGACAACAGCGCATGGTTGGGTCTTGGACATGCAGCTCTGAAATCACTCTCCTAGCCTGCAACCTGCCAGGGAAAGGCAAGACTGGAACAATGGTCCATCTTGCCCCAGTTTCTTGATCGTACTGTGCAATATTGTTACAGTTCAGCTGGAAACATGGAAAAATCAAACATTGGCAATGCCACTAGATCTCATATTAGAGAGAGTTAGGCCTATTGGTGTTGTAAATGACAATGTCTTTTACCCATGTGTTTTGGTTTGGAGTGGATATATGTAGTGTGGAGTGTAATTATGTGGGATGGATTGGAATTGTTAGTTGTTGAATTGTGTGGGGTGTAATAGTGTATTGTGGAGTGGAATTGTGTGGCATGGCGGATAGATAGGGGTGACAGCTGCTCAAAATAGATAGACAGGAAGACAGAGAGGAATAGGTAGTTTCTTCACAAAGTGCTGAATGAACTCCAGACAGAGGAGCAGAAAGAGTGTGTGAGAAAGAGAAAAGAAGAGTAGAGCAGGCAACAGATGCATACGAGGGTGCAGAAGACATCCCAAGAAAAGGAGGAGAGTGTGGTATCGAGGGATGGAAAACTTAAAAAGACACAGGAAAGAAACTGTGCTTGAAGACCACAAGTCAACCACATGAGCGAGGGAGGAAAAGTGTGTGAGAGAGATTGAGCGAGAGGGGTGAGAGAGAAGGAGAGAGGAACATGTTGCTCTTCCCAAAGAAACCTTCAAAGTAAGGTAAGTGTTCAGAGAGGCAATGGCCACCCACCAGCTGATAGCGGGACACCGAGGTTAGGCACCGGACCAAGAGACGTGTATGAGCTGATAGAATGAGCAAGAAAAGAGACGGGCTGTGCAGATCTTCCAGCTTCCTAGTATAAGTGACAGCAGCACGTAGACAAGTGTGAGGGGTGCCCAGAGAGGGAGGGACTAAGAGGTGGATGAGTGCACAGCTCAAGAAGATACAGTTAGGCAGTATGTGTGAGCAGGCAGTACAGAGAGGAAGGGAGTGTGAGGGAGGAATGAGAGAGGACAGTGGGAGTGAGAGTTGAGAGGGGGCAAGGGGTGTGTGAGCGAGAAGAGAGATGAGTGGAGCAGTGGGAGTGTGGAGGAGAGATGACAGGGTTGGTGGAAGTGCGAGGTAGAGATGAGATGTGCAATGGGATTGTGAGTGAGAAATGACAGGGTCAGTGGGAGTGTGAGGGAGAGATGAGAGGTATCAGTGGTAGTGTGAAGGAAATTTGACAGGGTTGGTGGGGATCTGAGGGGGAGATGAGCAGAGATAACCAGAGACATTACATCACCTATATTATACATTGAAACACGCACTTTTTGCAGAAAGATTCAAAAACCTTTATTGAAAAACTGACACAACATGATATAGTTATCTTCTCTTTGAGACTTGTATTGCGGCATTGTTTACAGTCTGTGTTTGGCTGCACTGAGCGCACAATACACTATTTACAGAGTGTGTTTTGTGTATGCGGTGAGCACATGATACCAATTGTGCAGGGTTAGGCTGATCTCCGCAAGAGTAGTATGTTAACATCTATGAAGTGCTTCAACCTCTCATCATGGGTGGCAAACAAAAAAACACACACTCTATATCCTTCTGTCTGTAGCATTTCATTGAATGGACACTTCCAAAGTTCTCTACAAAGTCCCTCCAACCACTAATGCCTAGTGATATAATCAGAGGCTGTAGAAGCACTGGTGATACAACCAAACTAGTTCATAGTAAAAAAAAAAACTTTAATGTTGTTAAAACCACATCCTGCTATGCCCACAGTCACTCACAACAACAGTACATCCTTTTACAGTCAACTGCATATGTTCACTACCAGTGAGGGAACCACAAAGGTGTTCCAAAAGTCTCGACCACTAACAATCACTTAGGCAGCAGTACATTTCAGCACTTTTTTCAAGAAAAACAATGGCAGTACAAGAAATGTGATTCACATGAAAGCCAATCAACGGTAAGAAAGCCCACTCTAAGTGTTCAGACTGTCTTTGATAGATGTTTGACGACAGACAACTAAGTGAGACCTAAAAATAACTTTTTAAATATATTATTTCATATAATGCTTCTGTGACTAGTCAGAGCAGAAAATTACATATTTTAGGAGCAACACTACTATCAAACTGTCATTGAACAGACTTAGCAGGATTCAAACTGATGGCCTGAAGGCTACAACACCCTTCAATAGCTACAATGTGACTCACAAAACCAACATTCTGGCTTAAATAATCGAAAACCCATTTGGAGCAGGAGAATTCACTTGCAGTATTTGTCACAAAGCTTTATAAAGCATTAGAAAAAGGAGTATGGCTATAAAAAAACAATGTTGGAATATATGCCATTGCAATAGAAAAATCATTGTAGTAAAATCTTCAGACTGTAAATCTCATGGAGAAGAGCTTAAACCTTTAAAGGGGCCCTCCATGAATGGAATGATTGGTTTTACTACCCAATATGGCATCCAACAAATTGATATTCTTCCCCCCTTGCCTTGGTGATTATTGATGATGAAATATCAAATAAGAAAAAAAACCTTTTTCTTTATACTCGATTGCCTTTTAAGTTGAAGATCAGAAGCATGCAGTGCAACGTGAGTAAAGGGGTGAGGGGTGTAATAAAACTGTATGCATTGTAACTGTTCATAGGTAAAATAAAAATCATATGTTTTGCAATCGTTTGACAATCTGCTGATTCCATTCCCCTTAAAACTTATAGTGGAATAGGCATTTTCACAATGTTTTATCCATTGCAAAGTGTAGAATGTGGCCCACTGAGTCGTAGTACAACATTTTGGGGACACTGTAGAATGTGATGGGGGCTCCAAAGATTCTTATGTCCCACGGATATCCACAGGCTTTATACTGAATGGGGGCCCAGAAGTGTGACCTTACTTGTACAGCAGGGCATGCGGGGACTGTCATACGCCCCAGCAACTGAGACATTGCTGTCAAAGAGCCTCATTGTCACTAGTCTCTTTTACCCAGCTCCGACTTTTAAGCAAACATCATCTTGCATTCCAAGGGGTGGGACTAAACGCAAACACAATGTTAGAACCAAAACTACAACTCCCATAAGTTGTCTTACTGTTGTCTGAAAACTGTTGTCTGAAAACTAACAGCTGGTTGAGGGTGTCACAAACAACATGGGGTTACTTGTATCATTTAGTATCTCTGAACATGGAGAATCTGAAAGTCGTAATGAATGAGAGATGTATAATCAAATACAGCGAGCATTCACAGGCCTTTGCAAACTTGTGAACAAACTTCAAGATGATCAAAGGGAGAAACAGGGAGTGGTCAGGCTGAAAGGAAGAAAGAGGGAATGAATGAAAGAAGTGAAGGGAAATTAGAACAAACTTGTGGAAGCTCAGGAGAGAAACCGCAAAAGAAAAGGGGTTTATTAAAGGAAGATGTAATAGAGGGTAAGATAAGTTAGGAGAGAAAGTAAACAAAATAGGGGGATAAGGATTGGGGCGTGTGAAAGGTGACAAAAGAGAGAGGATTCAATTGAGAAGAGAGACAAGGCAAGTGAAGAGTGGATGAGGAGAGAAAGTTGTGAGAGAGAAGTTAGGAAGTGAGAACACATGGAAAAATTGGGAGAAAGACAACAGATGGGGGAGGAGGAAATAGAAGAGGATAGAAGGGCAGGAAAGTGTGAGGGTCTGTGATTAAAATGGTATTGATTTCTTTTCAGCTGTCCCAAATATGAAAAAAGGGCCATCAGTACTTCGGAGTCTCCAGAGAACCAGCAAATCCATGTCCCCCTCCCACTTCAAAATATAACGGCGGGGCCCCCGAGTCGGCCATATCTCACAGATCTCCACAGCATTGAGCTGAATAAAGCCCCCAAAGGTTTGTGGGCCCCTGGAAGGGTTAAGACCCATTTGCACTGCAGGCTTTTGGACAAAAGTTGACATTAATTGCAGAGGCAAGCCATGAGAGACTGGAGTGAGCAGCATCTCATACACGGGAGGGGGGGAGAGCAGAAATGCTCCTAAGAATGAAAAAGAGCCTTTGAGACACAGGAAGCCCACACACACAAGTAACATGAAGGGAGAGACACACACCTGTACTACACAGACAGAAGTGATGATGCATAAACTACATGACTCAGCTTTTTCTTATTTAAATCTTGGAGATCCTTCTGGTTGCAGAGGTAGAACTTTGAGCTGTGCCACATTCTCAGCAGCTGGATGACCACAGCAAGAAAAGCCAGCACCAGCGCTGCCCGAAGTGCCCAGGAGCAGCCATGCTGCAGTCAAAGAGGGCCTTAGGGGTGCAGTGTTCTACCTGAGGACTCGCTGCCTCCCTGCTCTTGGCACAGACTCCGAGAGTGGCTCGGAACAGGGGGCGCTGTGTGCATGCTCCCTGCTTGACACTGGCAGCCTGGAGAAAGGAGGAAGGTCCAGCATGCACAGGTTTCCAGTCAACTCATCCCGCCTGCTGTGGAAAAGGGTTGAGACACTGTGGCTAAAAGCAGGCACCATCTTGGAAGGGTGTAGATTCTAGTTAGTCTTCCTGAATGTGAGGATGAGAGAAATTATTTTCTCTCACTTTCCTCCATATTTGAACACTTATGTGACATAAATAAATCATAACAAAATATCCACCACTACGCAGAATCACAAATAATGCTGCCACCATGTTTAATTTGATGTTATTGTGGCCTGCTAAGCACACACTCTCCCAAAATGAAAACAAGCTGCGCTGTGTACAACTAAAGAAATGCGCAGCCGCCATGCTTAAAGATAAAGCGTGGCATGCCGCACTGATAACATTTTGACAAAGTAAACAAAGTCTACATCCAAAAATGAAAAAAGGTTAAAAGAAGCCCAACCCCCCTTAAAAGGAACCCTAAAACCAAATTAATATCTTACCAAAAGAAGCCCATCTGGGAGTTAATCAATATCCCAAAATTGCAAAAAAGGCTAAGAAAAAATACAAGCAATGGAGCAGGAGGCAGCACTAACACAACTGTGGCATTAAGAGGAGGTGGGAAAGAGGAATGCTGTATTAAAATGTAAGCAGATAGGGCACTGAATGCTGAATACAGGCAAACAGTAACAGAGCAGGAAACCTTGAAAAAGTAGTTCTGCAAAGAACAGATAGAGAACCATAGTGTAATGATACAGTACTTAGTTCCTGCTCCATTGGAGGAATGGAAGAGAACAATGAGGGACTAAGAGGCAGGACTGGCCACTAGCAGACAAGGATATTTTTAAAGGACACTGACATAGACAAATGAAAAGCAATGTCAAGTTATTGGCAGATTTGAACTCCACAAACCTTAAACAACAGGTCTCCAAGCGACAGCAGAAGCGCTGTCTAGGCTCAAGCTAATCACTTGTAAAAGCACAAGTTATTCATTCATTGTCTCTAGTCTTTGCTCTTACTTGAGCATGCACTAGAAAGTTTAACTGCAAAGTAACAGGGAATGAAAAATTACTTTTCTGATTGCAAAATAAGTAATGTCCGCTTTAAAAGCTTATTTAGGTACATACTATTTCTATCACTAAGGATGGCAGAAGGACAAAATTGCTTCTTTGCAGGTAGACAGTTTATGAAGTGATACTGGAGGTTTCAATACAGGGCATTAAGTGATGCATCAATGGGGCTCTTACCTGCTTGACTGAACTCAGATGATGGAAAACAGGGGCTGTGTACTCTCCACTCAATGGACAGTGGCCCAACAGGGATGGGGTCAAACACAGAAGCAAGCATTGTGGTTGAAGGAGAAAAGAGCCGCAGAGAGCCTGAGCTCAGCTGAGAAAGAAGAAATGAAGCCAGCTATTCAACATGATGTTAAAGGGGAAAGGTACCTGGTAACGGACGTTTTGAGGAGTAAGCCATGAGATACCATTCTTCAGCTGAACCTTCCGTTAAGGAGATTTGTACAGAAAAAACAATCTGCATCAGGGGTGTAGATGTCAGCAGCACAAGATGTCCTGTGCCCACCTGACCTAGCTTTTAAGGGATCCTCTGCAACCAAATTACAGCTCTTTTTCACTAAACAGGGGGCAAATGGCTAATTTGATCCTATTGCATCTTTGTTACCACACTGCTCTGGTTGCCATTCCTCTGAATACAATAAGAAATGGATATTCCAAAGTATCCTTACAGGAGAGTAGGGAATTCATATGTACCTTTCATTGGGCCCCATATTCTAGAATTGGAATGTGAATGAAAGCCATGTAATCCACCACAAGCCTCCAGCCCCCGGGCAGGGTCAAGCTGCAAAAATAGCCCTGCCTTACACCGGAACTAACCTAATCATGAACATCAAGAGTTATCCATTGTCTTCTTCCGACAACAAGGAATTCAGGAAAGGATTACAGTTAATGTAGACATATCGCAAGATTTTGTTCTCAAAAAATGACAGGACAGCCCATTGAGTTGGGTTAAATCAGAGAAGACTTTCAGACTGTGATAATAAGTAATTTTTGCCAACGGAATGCCTATCAGTGTCCAGAGAGATACAGAGTGATGCTATAAGATAATAAAGGAAGCATTGGTTGACCTTATCAGTATGAGCCGGACCTGAAAATATGGATAACTTTATCCTTGGTGATCCAAGATAACCTTGCATACCAAAGATAAAAACCATCCTGACCTGCTGCTGACCCGCCCCAAACGTTTCATAGTAGGAACAGTAATCAGCACCAGTGAAAATGTTTAGCAAGGCAGGTAGAGGAAAAACACACAAGAATAATAGAAAAACACTGCTTTCCAGTCTGATTCTCTGAGGAACAGACAGCCCAAAGAACGCAAAACCAAGAGGGAATTAAGACATGACAAACAGAAGGTCAAACCAATACCAGGCAAGCAGATTACACTATAATATTGTGTCCACTTAGGACCTCATCCCACAAGGAACATCACCAGATCTTCAGGACTGCCCAAGCTGAGGACCTTCTGTCATACTGAAGGTGATAGCACAGCCATAAACTCCATTATTTCTGCATAGGTATGTCCCTGCTTTTTATAGAAAAGAAGTATATTATACCACTTAGAGCCAAAGTTGTTACATTTAGGGCTATGCTTAGATAGTGCCAGGATTTCAGGCCAGGGACTTAGATGCTCACACCACTCGTTCTCTATCCATCAAATAGGATCCGTGATGAATACCTGAATCTGAAGTAACTGTTTGGGGGGGAAAGGGGAAGGGAGGTAGAGAGAAAAGAATCACTCCATATGCATCTCATCCGATGACCTCGGGAACACAGGCAGGTGGAAAGCATGCTGCAAGAACCCTTGAGCTGCAATGGACTAACTGGCAACCCCTGTAATCAAATGAACTAGGTTCCAATAAACTAAATATACTGGTGTACAACAAGATACAATTTCTTGTGAGTGACAGTAGAAAAGGTTACATTGGGATGGAAGCAAAGATCTCAGGAACAGCATTTGGGGGTCAAGATTCACTCCAGCAGAAGCCTCTTGCAGGGTACAGGCCAGGTCCAGTTGGACATCGTCAGCTGGTCTATTCAGGAATAGGGCTTCTAGCAGCTTGTTGTGTACCATTAGTTTAAAAGGAGGACACCCAACTGACCCTTTAAGGCCACTTCTTTGTCATGGGCACAAGTGGGAGCAGGTCCAGCCTTTAAAATCTCCTCAAAGGTCTCAACACCAGTCGCAGTCCTTCATCTGTCTTCGATAGGTCCAGTAGTGTTTTAAAGAGGGTGCCCGATGGTGCCACATTTAAGCCTGTCACCAACCTGTGAGTGGGGGCGAACCCTGGCCACTCCCTAACTAATAGGGAAAAAGTTCCCAGGTGTAACCCTACCCCCTTTTGCAGCCATTCCTGTATGCCCTATTGTAAACAATCCCACAGTGGCCCTTTCCACATAAATTCAACATAACATAACCTTTCCTCCCCTGTGCAGAGTTCATGTGTCACTCTAGAAGTGTGGCCAGGGAAATGAGCAAACCCTCCTCTTTGGTCACTCAAAACCAGTTCTTGGGGCAGGTCCTCTCTCACTGGGATTCATGCCTGGCGTACTAGAGGAGGAAGGAGGGGACAGGCCCAGGTGTTAGCTACATCTGCCTGTGACTCGCTAGGCCTATTTGAAGTTAAGTTCTTGGAAACAGATCAAATGGTCATCCTGTCAGAGTAACACAACATCTTGCTGCAGCCAAGATCCGTTTTCAGCTCTGTGAGCAAGTTCACACCACATCAAGTGGCCCATTCATCTCATGGGTGACAGTTGGGACCTCATGCAAATGGACTTCCAAGACCTTATTCTTGGAAAAGGTGACTTTCTAAAAGCACCTCTATAAAATATTTAGTACAAATCTGACTTTACCAGTGATTTGAGCTTTTAATACATATTTCAAGAAGTCCAAGAATCAAATTTGTCGGTGGTTTCTAAGGAGAGATAACATTATTGAATGTAATATTGTATCACCATGCCATCCTATAGGACAGCTAACACTGCTACAGATAAAATAGCTTTTGAGGCCTGGTCACTGTAAGGCTATGTCTTACATTCACTATTTCCATATCCTACTTGTAAATGCTATGCACTCTGCTTTTTGGGCATTAAAGATTGCTTAGGTGTGACTTAATAATATTTAAAAGGCGTGTCAAAAAGGGATATTTTGGCAGGTTGTAGTCATGTTTGCACTGTCGGTGTAATGGGTGGCGGCATGTGTGCTGTAATGCACTAGTGAAATTTAATTTACAGGCCCTAGGTAGACTTAGTACCATATACTAGGGACTTATAGGTAAGTTAAATAGGCTAATTAGGAGTATGGTGAATTTAAACATGTTTTGAGGGTCAGAGCACATGCACTGGGTAGCAGACTCCCAGTGCATAGGGGCAAAAAAACAGCAGCATCATCCCAAAAATATAGAGGTGATAGTACAAAAAGAGGCATTTTCCTACACCACCTTGACAGCAATTTAAGATGTAGCCATTCTTTTCAACTGGCCATGAAAAAATATTGAATCTGGATGGGCAGCAACTGGCTAAAGTCAAATGTTGAGAAAATGGAGATATTGATTGTGAACTTCAAGACTATAAATTGATAAGAAAACTAGAAAAGAACAAATACAAGTTACGTATGATTGGACAATATTTTCCTCTTATTGTATATTGTCCACTGTTGATGGTTCAGCATGCATATAATGTTGAGCATGGTCGACTCATTAACATGGACAGTATACATAAAGACTTCAGTGAGATGAATATTTTTATAGGAACAATTTTTTTTGCTGCTGCAAATGCAGGAGCCTGGTCTGGTGGCTTAGTGGACTAATCTGTCCACTGTAGGGCCTGCGTTCAACCTCATGGTCACAGGTTCAGATCCTGTTGGGTCCACTCAGCCTTTCAGCCTTCTGAGGTTGATAAAATAAGAACAATAGAGTTGGGTAACAATAAACATCTGATACCGTTGGGTGAACGTGTACTTTAAAGCACATGTTATGTTATGCTTGCATTAAGTAGGATTTTCACTAAAACCTTACCAGGAACCTATTATCTTTGCATTTACACTAGGATTTTAATTAAGCAAATTGGTTTTACACAATGTTTACTGCTTTCATTTCTTTTTGCTCCAATTTCCAAATGTGAAAGATCTCACTAAATATAAGGCAACATAAAGTTAATCTTTTTATTATTCCATTTGAATTAAGAATTGAGCTGTTGCATTTTGCCTGATTTTGGGCCCTACTGAAAAAGGTATTTAGTATTGTCGATCGAAAGGTAGTAGAAAATGGGATCAGGGAATTGAACACTCGGTACTGAGTCAATCAGGTACATGTCGTGATGTCAAAAACTGGCAGGCCAGCAGAGGTTTCCACATTTCCGAAATGTCTAAATTGAGCACCATTAAATTGGCTTTAATTAAACATATGTCATTACAATACAGGAAGAAGCATTATGCAGATACTATTTCCAAGTAGTTGCATCAGATTATGTACCATGGTTCACGGAATCTTTTCAAAAGTTTCTGAAGCATCAACCTTGACAGCAGAACATAAACCTGGTAATGAAGCATGCATTGCTGCAGTTATAGAAGTGAATTAGAGAGCCATCCATGCTGGCATACGAAACTGGGAAGGCGGAGAGAAATAGGGGCATATTTACAAGGCGGCGATAGAAAATTATTGCCGCTTTTGCGGCCGTTTTCGGCCGAAAAGCGGCGATAATTTTATCGCCTAATTAGCATGGTCACGCTAACGCGTGAAGCCTTGCATTAGCGCACCTATTCTTAACGCCCAGCTTTGCATCTCTAATGAGATGCAAAGTGGGCGTTCCTGACCTGACATGACAGGAGAAATGTCGCTAAGCGACATTTCTCCTATCATCAAGCCCCACGCTATGAAGCATAGCGGCAGGAAAAGTAGCGATAACCCCTGTTATCGCTACTTTCCTTACACCTGCTTCAGGACTGACTTAGCCATGATATCCTATGGAAGGTGGATATCATGGCTAAGTATGGGAGGCCCTATCAACAAGCTAACGCCACACTTCGTGAGATTATCGCTGGGTTTCCAGCGATAATCTCACGTTAGGCAGTTAGCGCTAGGATTTTTATCGCTTTTGAGATAAGCGTTGCTAATAGCACGCTATCTCAGCGATAAAAATCCACACTAGCCGGCGATAATTATCCTAGCGCTAAGTGCGCTTAGCGATAATTATCGCCGGTTGTTGCTGATATGCCCGATAGTGTCATCCCGTTAGCCTAAAATGGGCATACAACATACATTTACAAAATATTCTCAATTTTTGGCCTCATGATTCTTCCTTTAGAAGTATTTTGTTGAAGTGACGGAATAACTAAGCTGCATTCCAAACAGTTCCATTACTTTTCTCGTTCACTTGTCTGCATGGACATTCTTGATAGCACTCGGCAATAACTGGAAGTCTGTAACTCTGTTGCAAAATGTAGATTAAAATATGTGGTTATTGGTACCCGAGTTGTTCTCGCGCCTCTGAGTTTTGTGTGTATGAAGGTATTCGGAGAGAACTGTATAAAAGCTACCCAGAATAATACACCGAAGAAGATTCTTATCAGGCGAGCTCATAGCAGAGACACAATGATGTAGCTGAAATTGTACCAGCAGCTTCGCTAAATGTATTTTACTAGACTGAATAAAATGGTTTCCATGTTCATATCGTTGGCTGCTTTATCTCCCTGTCTCTTCCAGTTTAATGTACAAGATCAAACACATTCTAATGCAGAATTTAAAATGGCCGCGCACACTATTTATTTCGAGTGAGAAAAAGAATGAAGGTTTTCTTTAGTGGAAGTATAATGCATATGCATTTACACATTGACAATACGAATTTGTTTTCTATACAGCATACAGTGATGGGCATGGGTATAAAATGCTATCACCGTACGCTCCCCCCAGTGCGGTCAGCAGCTGCACCAAGTAGATTCCTACTGTGCATTTTACATGTTTTTCATTTTATTGTGATGGTGAGGCTTTTTTGTCACTGTAATGTAATTGTGCAGTGCATCAAAAGGGTGTCCCAGTGGTATAATTTGATAAATGATTCGTGAGTATTTGTTCAGAAACCGGAGTGAAACTAAATGCAGTGGCATTTCTTTTTCTTTCGCCGCCACTTGGTTACTTTTGTCAGTGGTTACAGGTAGAGGGCACCGGCAATCACGTTTGGGGGAAAGGATGTATTTTTTTTAATCACACTATGACCAAGAGCAAGAGAGAGAAAGCTCCTGGTCTTTAGCATCCCTGCCATGTGACAGTGCTGGGAGTAGTTTCTAAGAAAAGGCTTTGGGCCATCACTTATGGGTTTTTTATTTTATTTTTCATTTTCTTTATAGAAATTATACATTGTTCTTGCTGCACTGTTTAACCGCCATGTATCATCCAATTTGCTGTGGATTCGAACATTTATTCTTCTGAAAGCACATTTTGCCTCTTTTATTTTTGTACCAAAGAAGTTCATGTCCAGTGCATTTCAGTGAGGCTAACATTATGCTGTGAAATATTTTAGTAACTCTTACTTGACCTTCTTTGCACAGCTTGTATTTACAAAAGGGCATATTTATGAGGTTTGTGCGGGTGCTGTGCCACTAATTTTGATGCAATGACAGCGCAAGCGGTAGTCCATATATACAAGGTGACGCATTTGCAAAAATGCAGCGGTATTTGAATTCCTGCACCAGAAAATAGATGCGCCTCAACCTGCTGCGCCATCCACAAATTAAAATATACAAGATAGGTGTTCTCCCCAAAAATGCAATGTAAATCTAACACATTGAGATTTATGGTTTTGTCAATGCGTGATGCTTCATCAACAAGCAGCACGCAAAACGTGAAATGCTTCAAGTGTATTGTGCATCGGAAACTCAGGCATAGGAAATGATGCAGTGGCTGTAGTAGAAAAAGGCAAACCACACAAAACTATTTGGCAAGCTCAACTACGCCATAGAGGTGGCCTTTCTGCAGCTGTGCGTCGCAAAAAGACCACTACCGCCACCACGATGTAGGGGGCAAAGGAGAAGGGATCATGTGTTCCGGCAGCGCTTTCTTTAATTGACCTGAGGAAGCATGAGGTTATCAAATTTTATAGACTCAGGGGGAGTCTATCATTTAATTCCTCCGCAAGATTGGGCCAAGTCTCCAACCACCAACTGGCAGGCCCACCAACATCCCTCCACAGGTCATGCTGGCAGCCGGTTCCTTCCTGATCACAAGAGCCAGAGAGGCAGGAATATCACAGCCATCATTTTCTGCCTTTCTGCCCTCTGGGCTGGATACCATCATCAGGCTCACACCCCAGTACCTACTCTTTCCCAAAACCCAACAACAGAAGCTAGGCACCATGCGAGGCTTCTACGCCATTGTGGGATTTCCCCATGTGTTAGGTGCCATTGATTGCACATGTGAAATTGGTTCCCCCTGCTGAAACATTCCACCTGAAAAGGAACCGAAGGACACATACTCCATCAATGTCCAGGCCATTGTAGACCATCTGAGGATGTTCACCAATGTGCTGACCAAATCCCCTAGAAGTGTGCATGATGCTCACATCTTCCAAAAAAATATAATCAATAATTACTTCCAGATTGGGCGACATGGAAATGGCCTACTTGTTGCTAAGGAAATCGGAATTTACAGCATACCAACTACAATTAAGAAATGTATGACATAATAGCCATCTCTGTGTCTGTCGATGGAGCTAGGGCCATATGTATGAGAGGTGTGCTTCATACTTGCACCATTCATCATGGTACATGTGTGATGTAAACCATTAAGTCAAATATTTGAAGACACGCAATGCTATTTTTCATGGCTATGAATGCCATAAAAAATGTGGAGTAGTACAACGCAGCACAAAAGGGTGTACTGCATTACTGTGTGCAAGGGAGGTGTTCCATGGGCACTATGTGGGTGTTACAATACAACTCCCATGGTTTATGATGCATGTCATGTATACCAAACCAAGTAAACCTGGAAATGTGTTAAATAAATATGCCTCCCCAGCTGATGTGTAACAAGGATAAATGACTTAAATCATCCAAGTCACTTCCGCTTCCTATGTGTGCTGTATTCTGTGGCACACATAGATAGAGGAATATGCCTCTAAGGATTACTTATAAGCAAGAAGGTGCCCTTTCCTGCGCTAAAACAACTGTGCATGCAATGCAGGTACACATTGCACCATGGTGCAAGGGTGCCTGTGTTTATGCAGACAATCCATTGTGTGCCAGTAGAGGGTGAAAGGACAGGAATGTGCTGTATGGCCTGAAATTTATGCACTCCTGCCCTTTAGCAGTGACGCAGTGCAGTTCAGCACTGCAAGGGGACTTGCTGAACTGCACTGTGCCACTTTGCCAAATATCTGGCCCCTAGTGCCTTGTGCACATAGTGGAAACAATGTACTGCAAAGTGTAGACAATGATGTTCTATTCTGTAATTCCCTCACTTATCTTGCAATGACAGTAACAACAGAACATCTGTGTGTAGTATTGTGATATCTCACACTGTGTGAATGGATGGGACCACATCATCTGCACTGGTTAACAAACCAAGATAAAAATCATGTGGGACACAAAACAAGTCAATATGAGTACAAAGTATACAAAATAGATAAGTGTGCAATGAGTGTCTCCTCAATGGTGTACCTAGTCTCGGTATGAGTTAAAGTTCCCCAAGATTAATATTGTGTGAAAAAATCATGTATTCATGAGTGAGTGTGTCACACATGGCAGTATACTTGTTTGATGATCAAAGTTTCTGGAGCAACACTGGAAGAAGTAGTTGCAAAATCAAACTGTGACATAAAATGTAAGTGTAGGCCCCATTCATGTGTAAATGTCAATAATTGGTATAATGTGATAACAACAGTATAAAACACACATATGTCTCAGTCATACTGACAGTCTAGATACACACATACACATAGGTATCAAGCCACATTGACATATGTAACAAATGTGATAGATCATTAGTTTTGTGGTGTAAGATGGCCCCATGTCCTGCATAAAACAATCCATCAATGTTAAACTCACAAGTCAAACACAATGCTGTCAAACATGTCATACAACAGTAATTAACAAAGAATAAAAGGCAGCCAGGACAAGGTATCAGAGTGTACTTAGGATACCAATCTCAACATTCACTTGCCACACCAATGATGACATAATCAAGACATAGAAGTACAAGATCCCCCGCAAGTTAGAATCATACACATACATGAGAACACCTAAAGTATTGTGTCCAGGTCGGTATTAGAAAGCTACTTGTAGCAACATCAGTGTGCCGTACACAAAGATAGCCCACATTGCAAGACATTTGTGTCAATTCAAGTGCGCCATAACAACTTGGCTGGCAGAAAGAATTAGCTGAATGCTGACAACAAATTGTATAACTATACATGTTACATGTTGGAAATGCACTGCATGTATGCAGCAATTTCCCATGGTAAAGTAAGTGAACAATTCAAAGGCTTTGTCAATGTCATGTAGGCTAGCAACAACATCAGAACATTCACAAAGATAAGTATGTGTGGGAGTCAAACATGTTGGCACTGCCACAGCCTACCTAGGAATGAACCTATAGCAGTAAATCAGATCACTTGGAGCCAGAAAAACACTACAACCAGCACATAGCAAGATCACAAATATGGTAGAATGGGCATTTTGGTGTACTGAAGCCCAGGTTCTGATGCCTAGACATATCAGGGAGAAGATTGATATACTCGCCCCCTCTGGTGTGGAAAATTATACTCGCAACATGTTGAGAACTAATGTCTTGTTGGAGTTGAAGCCTGAAGAGATTGAGTCAGTGGAGGCGGAGGAGAAGGATGATGGATAGGGTGCCCAGACATCCTGAATTTGCCCGGACCGTCCCGGTTTTACAACAGTTGTCCCAGCAGATTTCGGTAAAATTGTCTCATGTCCCAGTTTTTTGGAAGGGTAAACTGAAAGACGAGTGAGGCACTTTTTTATGTATTCCATAGCAGGGCTAGTAAGCAGTTGCTATGAGTAAGTATGATGCTGGTTTTAAACATTACATCTTATTTATTTTATTAGTGCCTCTTCTGTGTTTCTATGAGGATGAGGACTGTCATTCTTTGCCACTTTATTGATGTAAATTAGTAGTCCTTCCTCAATTTTTGAGAAATGTCCCAGTTTTTGGGTCGCACGATCTGGTCACCCTAATGATGGACAAGAGATCCACCAGACAATGGCTGGACGGCGCTGACGTGACCACATTGTGGTAAATTTCTTTATGTAAATTATCTGATCTGATGGACAAATTGTCTGCAATTGTCTGAAATGTTTAACATGAGAATATATTGTGTTGCTTTTTATGTCACAGTCAATGTAAACATCAAGTCACTCGCATCTTCTCAACTAGAAGTAGGCCTCAACATGTAATGATCATGTGGTCAAAACCATGGAGCAACATGGGGCTATGGCTCTAAATAATCAACCAAGGTAGCAATGCAATGTGATGCAGTGTTCTACATTAAAGGGACAGGCCAGGCTTGCCACATATCCACATCCATATTGACCATTCCTATCCTCACACACTTGAGCAGTGCAGTGCTGCACAGCTCAGTCTTGCTGTATTCTGCAGCAGCAAAGTGTGCTTAAGATGGTACTCAGTGAGTGTTAGAACAAAATTCACCCAAACCACCCAATATGCCTATACCTGAGATAAACCCCTCATTGTGTCTCACCAATGCAGTAGCATACAGGATGGCAGCATTGTGCAAGAACAAATGCTGTTGCAGATACCATCACAGACCATGAGTGACAGTTGTCATGGACAAAGGCCAAGAATCAGATGAACATGTAAAAGTGTTATTTGTAAAGAAGGCACATGTGAATCTGTGGGGGATAATCAAAACATTATATATGTGACTAAATTCTTGGCCGATTGTCATGCATACCACATCAGGCCACAGTTTAACAAAATATACTTTCTTCATGCATTGCACAACAATGTAATGAGGTTCAAAGGCCTGTAACACAACTCTATGAACAGATGACCTTGCAATGTGTGGTTTCGCCCAGAGAGGTAAGACAATGGAGATGTTTTTGTAAAATTCACATCACCTGAAGAATACAGAGATGGCAAAATTGTGAAGTGTCCATGTCAAAAGTCACACATAAATGTATGTGTACATACACTATCAAATTGAACATAGAGGATTTTGGCTATGGACTTACCTCTGCATGGTAAGAGTCATTTATCCCTGCCCTGAGAGTACAAGTGCATAGTTGATGGGATTACAAATCTTGTTGTAACCAAAAGGCTTTTGGATAGGTCTGCATCATGGACTGCAGTCTTCTTGGACCAGGAGGGCCACTCAAAGATCTGCCTTCAGAGTCGATGTACTACTACTGCCTTTGACAGGAAAAATACAGAGTAGACAGGAAAAATACAGAGCTAAAGCGGGGTTGGCAGCATGATATATAGTGAGCAGCAGTAGTGAACATGACCATGTGACTTTGTGTCACTGCAGTAACATCTACTGGCTAACCCACCTGCTCTAAATGCCTGCTGATGTGTGTTACCCTCATCCCTGCCTAACATCATGTTGATCAAAATATGTGGGCATGATAAAAACATGTGCAGAATGCTTGTGTCTGTTCAAGACATACAAAACACATATGTTATAAAGTTGCACAGTGTGCACATGGTTAATGTGTGTGTGCGCTGGTAGTGTGTGTTCACCATCACACACTCATGTACAGTCCACGGGGAGTGTAGAACCCATCAGTGTGTGTGTGCTGCATGTCATCATATTGGTGGTAGCACATGTGTATCACAGTACTGTTCCACAAATGTCCTGTGACAGTGAACAGAGGGGCATCATATGAGTATGGCCACATAATGCAGGGGAGGAAGTCACCCTACCTCACTGTTATGTGTGAAATGAAAATGGCAGGAATGTGCTGCATCTAATAGTATACTATGCATTCTTGCCTCCCCCCTTTGTCAGTGCTGTTTTGTCTGGCTAGGTCCAATGCAGGCACCTTGGAACTATGGTGCAAGGGTGCTTCTCTTGCATGCAGGAATGTATTTGTGCATGAAGGTGTGCCGTCTTCTTGATAAGCAAAATGTCCTGTTAGGCATATTCCGCCATGTATGTGTGCTGCCAAATGCAGCACACATTGAAAGATGAAGTAACATGTAGAATCAAAGGTGCAATACATTGTTATCCCACTCATGGGAATGTTGTACCTTCTGGAACATTACCAGGTTTCCTTTGTTTAGTCCATCTGGGAATGTGTCTCAAACCATGGAGGTTACAGGGGCACACCCATGCAATAGTCATGAAACCTCTTTGTGGTGCCGAGCAAGGCAATGTATTGTGTTGTTTTGCACTGCATTCCTCACAGGCCTATACAAGGTGGACTTGGGCAAGAGTGAATATATCATATAAGATGTGCATTGCACATGTAGCATGTTGCGTTGTGCAAGCACCACTCAACTAAGGTTGTGCATATACCCCTGAGTGCTGAAGTGCCTGCGCCACAACATTAGATGGAGGACATTGCTTAGCTTTATGCATAAGACAAGGCTGACTCACAAAAACATGTTGCAATTTGGAATTACACCTGACCGTGTTAAAAAATCCTGGAAATGTGCAAACTATGTGGGAAATACACTGTAGTATGGGTGAGCCATCCTGTTTTTGGGCTTTCCTAAGTTTGTGTTGCATTGTGACACATCACAATGATGGATTCCTCACACATTGTGTGAATAGAGAGCCTAGTCAGAATAGGGAATACAATAGCGAGGCACATAGGACCAAGGAGCCATCTTTATATGCACATGTGGCTGTGGGGAAAATCCGAGTGTGCACCCTGATCATGGCTGTGACAACTGATGTGCAATCCTGCAGCCCATAATGTCTGTCTTGCTGTGCTGCCAACAGTTTCCTGGGGCATGGTAATAGTGACTACACATGCATTCCTTGGACCCAGGCTGACTCCATGAGCAATTGGATGTACCACCTATATCTGCTGTGCCACCTTCAGTAAGTTACAGGCACATGACAGCCTCACAACCACCCAGATTTACCACCTGGACATTGCTGTCACACAGACCTGCCAAGTTGTGCAACCCAAGTCCAGGCCCAAAGGAAGTTTACCCAAAGTTTATGGTCAAGCATCACACAGACCTCTACAGTTGATCCAGCACATTAGGCCAGATGTGTGGGTCTCAACCCATGCATTGTTTCTGTTGCGCAGCGCATTGCCACACTTGTGCCGGTAGGAAGCCGCACATTTAAGTCAATGAGTGGAAATGACTACAGAAGTGCCGCTGCACAGTGCAGCCACCACACATTAGCCCCACAACTCAGGTCATACATATACCCCTGAGTGCTAAAGTGCCTGAGTCATAAAAAAAATACTCAAATGTCCGAAACAGGTGGGATACAAACAGGAAATGTTGCAATGGGTGTGGCTCTCTGCAAACTACGACGTGTTAAAGTTACTTTTACTTTCTCTTACAGTCTGATAGTTTGTGCTGAATTTTTGAGTTGTTATTGAGAGTGGCTTGTGGATTGGTGTGTTATTTCGTCTTGTCAGTGTTTTGCATAAATTGTTGTTGTCAATTGTATTGTTATTGTGAGAAACTGAGTGTCTGTTTCTGTGCCCCCCACAAACACTTTTTGCCAGGTTTTTGATGCAACTTTAACTGAGGTGTACTACATCCCTGTCAACCAGGCTTGCAGTACCAGTATTCTTTCCCTAAAAATGTACCCATATTGGCGCCCATTCAATCACCTCTGTAAGTCCCTAGTACAAGGTACCCCTGATACCTAAGGCATGGGTACTAAAGAGGGCCCTCTGGGGCTGCAGCATGCATTATGCCACCCTAGGGACCCCTCACCAAGACCAGAACACTGCCATTGCAGGCTGCATGCCTTGGTGCAGAGAAAACCAAAGAGGTAACATGGCACACAGCCCTGCGTGACATGCCCTGACATACTGCAAGAGATATATGTAAGTCACCCCTACTGAAGGCCTTACAGCCCTGATGCATGGTGCACTATATCTTATGTGTGGACATATCTGCATGAGCTGATATGACCCTGCAATATCTGAGGCATGTTTGGATATTGTAAGTGCATGGGCTGGATTCTTGTCATTACGGGTTTCCTAGCTACATGATAGCTTCATTGTACCCAAAGATGTTTGGTACCAAACATATTGTCTTAATAAATCCACACTGAAAAAGCCTGTGCTTTTCAAGGCCTGAAACAAAGGCTGCTCTGGTCCGTCACACCTCCTCCAGGCTGAATGGCCTTCGAGAGAAGGAAGCTTCAATGGCGTTGCTGCCTTTGAAGTTCAGCCCAGTCTTCCCCAGATAGTGGGAGATGCCAACCCCTCCGCTGTGCTCCAATTTTGGAGGGAGGACACTCAGGAAAATGAGGAGGAGTGTCCACAGTCAGCCAGCACCAGCCCTAAGGTGGCAGATGATGGGAACGCCTCTCCTGAAAACCCGCCATCTTGAGATGGTGGAGAAATGATCTATCAGGGCTAGGTACTGTCCCTTTCCATAGGAAGTGGTCACTTAAAGGGTGTAGACACACTAAAGGTAGGTAGCTATTGGCATTCCTAGACCCTGAAACCAGTGATGGCTAGTGACATTTGAATGTGGTGAGGCACAAAAGTTGGGTATGACTT
Organism: Triturus cristatus; assembly: GCF_964204655.1. Classification (NCBI taxonomy): domain Eukaryota; kingdom Metazoa; phylum Chordata; class Amphibia; order Caudata; family Salamandridae; genus Triturus; species Triturus cristatus. The sequence goes on from NC_140584.1 coordinate 392,334,304, forward strand.
TTATGTAGCGTGCAACAAAAGCATGCTTAATGGACAAACATGGGGTCAAGGGTAGCTCCTGTGAAATAATTTTAAAAAGATTGGCAAATGGTGCATTTGAAAGGAAATTCATTTTGTGAGAAAGCAAGACTTATAAAGCAGTGGGAACATATAGTCTTGCAATATTAAACACATTAAAAACTGTCATATATGTTAATGCATTAATATGTTCAACAATTACTGTAATGTGTAAATTGTACAGCAAAACAACTTCAGCATATTAAAGTGTATGTTTGCCCAGTGTCTCCCTCCTAAAAAAAAAATCAAGGCTGGCCAGGCCTTGGGGGATGGGCTCCCTGGGGCCATAATTGGCCTCAGGAGGGGGGCCACGCAGATCGCTCCTAAAAAAAATCAAGTCTGACCAGGACCCGGGGCATGGGGTCCCTGGGGCCAATAGTGGCCCCGGAAAGGGGGGAGGCATGCAGCCCTCTATATATGTTTTTTTTTTTAAAACAGAGGCAAAGCCCCAGGGTATGGGGTCACCGTGGCCAAAAATGGCCTCAGGAGGGGGGATGTGTGGTCCCCCTCCTTTTAGATAAAATAAATAATTATTTTACAAATAGAGGGCCATGCCCCAGGGGATGGGCTCCCCGGGGCCAGAAGTGGCCAAGGGAAGGAGTGCCACCTGGCCTTCCTTCCGTAATTCTTTTTTTTTTTAAAAGAGGTTTCTATTTTGGTGTGGCGACTAAAAAAAAAATGTAAAGTTAAACTGGTAAAGTGTAATGTGTTGTAGTACATTGAATTTGCAACAGGTGCGTGAGTGAATCCACCCAAAATTTTAAAAAGAGTATGCATGTGTTAAAAAAATATAGATTCACTATTGTGTTATAGGGTGGCTCTAAAAAGGGCCCTTGTTTTTATTATGAGTTTTTTGTCGCTACATGTAAGTGCGGATGCAGAGCTTTAGGTTGTTGAGAAAGTCTCTGTTTCCTTGATTTGTGAAGTGTACTCCATCACTTCTGTAGATGTCTTCCATATCAAAACGTATATTGTTGTTAAAGATGGAGCCCTTCCTATGGTCTCTGAGGTAAGCATAAACAGCTTTATTGACATTCTTCCTAGCTTTCTCAATCTGTGGACAAAATTGATTTGACTACTTCCATTTCTGTCTTTGGAGTATACAAAGACAGATTGAGGCAAAAGCAACATCAATTGTGTAAAGGAGTCCTTCATTAGCATTTCCTGACCTACGCCAGTCAATGTGCTTAGGTCATTGGCACCACAGTGCACAATCATGAGGTCGGGGGGTTGGAGATGCAAAGGGGTTTTAACACAAAGGCATTAATTGGTGCCACTTTAATCCTCTCTGTGCAATCCATATAATGTCCACATTTTGTACAGCTAGGTGTTTGTCAATACTTATGAGTTCAGCATACCTTTTGCACCAGAAAACATAGCTGTGCCCAAAAATTCATACTGTAAGCATCATGAAGGGATGTCTGCAAGTAATAAAAAGGTGAATGTAGCTGAGGTAGTCAGTTGTTAGAATGAGAGGTACCTAAAATGGTGGGCAAGATGCTGTTTTTTAAAAAGTAGATAAATGATTGGCTGTTTCTGAACATTGTACGCTCAAAAATAGGGTGCATGTTACTTTCCTTAAAAAGCATGTTTGTTATTGCTTATTTAAAAATGTTTGAAAGGTACAGTAGAAAGGATAAGGTAAAATTTTGCAAAAGTCAACCACACCTGCTGTTTGCATTTGTAACCTTGTGTGCTGAACTTGAAAATATGGTGAATTTGTGACCTGCCTCTTCAGTTGAATGTTGCACAAACTGTTACTATGGAAACTGGGATTAAGCATTATGGGGGAAGGGTTGAATCTTGACTGTGGTTTTAAAATATGGAATTGTAATTTATATACAAGTAATATGTTATCATTCACAGGGATATGAGAGGCAACACAATACAGGATTCACTGTGAACACAGGCCACAGCTCAGTGAGAACATTGCGGCCGCGAGACGAGCGGTCGTAGGCTGATGCCGGTAGCCGTTCCGCTCCAGAATTAATGCTTTAAGCGATATCAAAAATATGGGGGGAAATTCCTTCTGAAGTACCTGATCTGTCGACGAGGAGCCAAGATGTATGGAGAGCTTTTACCGGACCACCGGAGAAAGAGCCTGGACCTCCCGCGCTGCTTCCGGGCCACGCTAGAGTGGAGGAGAGGTCGGGGGTCTGTGACGCGCGGGCGCCTATGTGGTGGTTTCTCTCGCGTAGTGATAGTAGGCAGTGTCAGCACTGGGAGAGTAGCTGCAACATTCATGCTGGAGAAGGAGGTGGCGAGGGGAGAGGGGAACGCGGAAGACGTGGAAGACGCTGCAGTCACTATGGCAAAGGGAGCCAAGCAAATCCCGGCTGTCATTGAAACGAAGGATCTGGAGAGTCAGGATTGTGAGGTATTGGGGGCCCGGGACTCTATTAAACCAGGTAAGTCCGTTTTACCTTATTGCCTGAGACAGGGGAGACAAGGGGGGGGCTTGGGGGGAGTAGGGGTATCGGCGTCGCTATTGTCTTCCTTGGCATCCTCATTGCCCCCCCTGCCAGATGGTAATTTATCTCCCAAAGTGTCCAAAAAGATAATAAATATAAACAATAAAACAACTAATAGGGGCAGGAAGCAGCGGGCAGCCCAGGGTACGGATACTCGAGAGGTAAAGGACCAGGAGGGTTTTGAGGGGGTGAAGGTGACAGATAAAGCAAAGCTTGTGAACAAAGAAGATACTCTTAAAGACCCAGAGGGGGGTGTCGGGGAGAAATCTCTGGAATATAAAGGGAAGGGCATTAAGATCCCAGAGAAGAAGAAGAAGGGTGTAGAGGCTAAAATTAAAATTACGCCCTCATTAAAATCATATTTTAAAGTTCTCCCCCAAGTGCTGGATGTGATAAAACAGGGAGAAGCTTTAAGAGAGGTTTCTGAGTTTGAGGAGCCAGCAAGGATGTCATCTTCTCTTCTTATGGACACAGAACCTGCTCCTGCTCCCATGTCTACCCCCCCACCTGTCTCCTGCTCCTCCCCAGACTCCCTGGATTCTTCTTCCTCTTTGAACGCCCCTGGATTGCCAACTCAGCAAGTTAAATTACCGGTTATTCAAACCATCCTGTCAAAAGACTCAAAAGACTTTGGAGAATACTATGCCAACAGTCACATGTATAGAAGCCAAGATTTTAATTAATTTTCTGACTTTTTCTTTGAAAGAGAAATTATTATCAACCGCTCTTAAATTGAAAACATTTAAGTCAGGTGATTCCTCTTTCTCCTTTGAAATAAGGTCAGACCTCTCACGTACTACTTTAGATAGACAGTGGGAGTTGGGTAAAAGAATGGAGGACTTCAAGAGATTAGGAGCAACTGTTCAATTAAAATTCCCTGCACAGTTAAAAATTACGTTTAATAATAAAATGTACTTTGCAAAATCCGTGCAGGAAGCCGATGATCTCTTAGAGAATTTAAAATGATCATTTTAGTTTCCCCTTGCATGATAAAGGAAATTTAGAAAAAAAAAAAAAAAAGAGGTAAAGGAGAAGGTGGAAAGAAAAAAACAACAAAAAAAAAACAATGATCTTTCTCCTAAAGTTGATTTAAGAAAATTGTAAGATGATACATATAGCTTTTTTGAAAAAATATTTAAAGAATAGAACTGGAGCAGTTAGAGTTTACCGGCCGGCAGTACCTGGATTTTTCCAGGCAAATGGGGGTAGGGTTCTCCAGGGGAGGGTGGGGAGGAGTTAGGGGAGGGGATGGGGGAGGGGGAGCACGTGTGTGGGGGCAGGGGGTTGAAAAAAGAAAAACTCGTTCATCTTTTATCTCAGCTGAGGTTCTTTTTGTTCTATTTCTGGTTTGGTATTGGAACTCCGTCGGTATAGTCAAAACCCAGTATCTGCGTCCCCCATGAAGACTTTACAATGTCTATCCTGGAATGTGAATGGTCTGCGAGTCAAAAGTAGGAGGGACATTTTTTTTCAGTATCTCAGAGACTCACCTGCACAAATATTCATCTTACAAGAAACGCACCTCTTAAAAAAAGAGATGAGTGAGTTCTGTGGGAAGCTCAAATGGGTGGAGCATTGTGTTTCTTCATGGCAGACGGCTAACATCAGAGGTGTGGCTATCGTAATAAAAAAACAAGCGAACGCTACCCTCTTAGAAGTTAGAACAGATACAAGTGGCAGGTGGGTCATAGCTAAGATTATGATAGATAACATACTTATTACAATAATAAGTTACTATGGCCCCAACCAGGACGATTCATCTACCTTAAAAACGATCTTCATGAATCTTTTGGAATTTCCTGATACAATCATTCTTGCAGGAGATTTCAATATAGTATTGAATCCAAAATTGGATAAATCATCAAATAGTAGGGCTAACACCCCTTCCAAATCTAGGACATACCTAAAAACAATGATGAAACAGTATTCTATATGTGATATATGGAGAGAGAGATCTGGTTCTCAGTTGGGAGTATAATAAGAAATATAGACATAAATCACGAATAGATTATATCTTAACTAGTAGTAACCTACAAGGAAATATCAAGAAGATTGATTATTCGACACCCCATTTATCAGACCATGCAGCAGTTTGGGTAGATCTAGACCTGGAGGGGAAGGAGCAACAGAAGGTATGGACTTTTGACCGTACTCTCCTTCTAGACGATGCCGTAACTAAATACTTAATCCAGGAGACGATATCTTTCTTGGATATTACCTTAGGTTCAGCAAATATTATGGTTGTTTGGGATGCTCTGAAGTCGTTTCTGAGAGGCATAATCACAAACAAAACTGTCTTCAGGAATAGACAATATAGGGATGAGATTGCATCCATTGAGCACCAATTGAAGCGGCAGGAGGAGGAGCTTAATAAAGTAACGGACCAGGAACAGGAACTTCGTTAGACATTAGTGGCAGATCTGGAATCCTTGAAAATCTCTCTGGAAGATATAATTCAGACTAGGATCTCCAAGAGGTGGGAGGTGAGCAAGCTTGCTCACTTTGAATATGGAGAGGGGGCTGGGAGATTACTGGCCTGGAAGGCTAAAGCAGATAGAGTCAGAAACAACATCAGAGAGATTGAGAATGTGCACACTATATTGCTAATAAGCAGGGAAGAGGAAATAGGAGAGGCCTCTCATACCTACTTTAAAGAACTGTATGATGAGGAAATACACCCAGGTGGATCACATATTCAAGGTTGGTTAGAACCAATCCAGTTAGCAACATTAGGAGAAACCCAGCGTGACAATTTAGAGGCCGAAATAACATCTCAAGAAGTGAGGAAGGCACTTTCAGAGTGTAAAAAGGGTAAGGCTGCTGGGCCGGATGGTCTTCCCGTCGAACTTTATAAAAAACTAGGGGATGTAATAATCCCTGTAATGTTAGAAGTTTTTAACCAAATCCTAATCGACGGGGCCCAGCCACCCACCACATGGAGAGAAGCAAATATCACCTAATTTTGAAACCTGATAAACCCCCTACAAAATGCGGGTCATATAGACCCATTTCCTTGTTAAATTCAGACTACAAGGTTTTTTCAAAAATTTTGGCAGATAGATTGGGGGGAGTGGTGGGGGAATTTACTACATACCGACCAAAAGGGTTTTTTAAAAGGTAGAAACCTTTTTGACCTCACACATGACTTCATTGGTGCAATAGATCTGGCCTCTAACTTCTCTCTTCCTCTAGCAGCAATGGCGCTAGATGCAACCAAGGCGTTTGACAGAGTCAATTGGAAATATCTTTTGGCAGTCCTTGAGAAATTTAATCTCGGGCCTAGATTCTGTCAAACCATCCGTCTCATATATAGCGAGCCTTCAGCAAGATTGGTTGTGAATGACAAAGTGACTAGGGCGTTTAAAATCAGAAGAGGAACTAGACAGGGCTGCCCCCTCTCCCTTCTTCTTTTCGATTTATATATAGAGCAGTTTGCTCAGCGTCTCAGAGATGAGGCAGCTATTCCATCATTCAAGAGTGGTTCATGGGAGAGGAAGGTAGCCCTGTATGCTAATGACATCCTCGTTCTCTCTTCGGATCTAGAATCCTCTCTTCCCCAGATCATTGATTTAGCACAAGACTTTGGCCATGTCTCGGGCTATGAGATTAATGCAGACAAAACTGAATTAATGACCTGGAATCTGCCGTAGTGCCGATACCAAACCAAGAGTGAGTTGCGATACTTAGGGGTTAAAATAGTACCAGAGATAGATAAGATAGCTACAGTAAATCTGGGGAATATCTTAAAAGAAAGTCAAAAACTCATGAAGGGTTGGGTCCACCTTCCATTGTCTATTTTGGGAAGAGTGAACTTAATAAAAATGATAATCTTACCAAAAATAACCTTTCTATTTAATACAATCCCGTTGAATTTTGAGAAACCATGGATAGATAAGTTCCAGCAAGATATTAATGGGTTTGTATGGGCTTATAAATCCACCAGAATATCATGGAAAAAATTAAGACGTAGAAGGGAGAGAGGAGGTCTCACTCTACCCGATATTCAGTATTATGCTTGGGCCTTCCAGTTAGTGCACTCTAGAATGTCGTTAAAATCTCCAGACTCTTCAGATAGAGGTAAAATGTTTTTGACTATGCTACAACAATCAGGGCTTCCATTAGAAGGCTTTTTATTTAAGTATGGAGACAACATTTTTTTTAAGAAGGTCAGACTAAAAGTCCTACGTGGTGCAGTTCAGATTTGGGCCAGAATTAAAAAACTAACGGGCCTCGAATATTATTCAAGGCTAGCTCCTTTGTGGGATGGTCCAGGAACTCCTAACTGTCTTTTAGACTTGTTGGCCATCCCACTGAAAACAGCTGGACTATCAACATGGGGAGATTTAGCAGAAAATGGAACACTTTTATCGTGGACTGAATTAAATGAGAAACTGGAAGATGGAATGTCCAGATTCAAATACTTGCAGTTACAAAGCTGGTTCCAGGATCTAAAAAAAACGATAGGGTTGGGTAACCCTTTAGAAGAACACTTGACTAATAGACTGATAGCGAAGAAAGAGATTTTGTTCTTCTATTGGGCAATTGAAGAAGCTATTGATGGAGAATTTGAGCTAGCCGGAGAGTTGTGGGGGGGATCCTTCCCGGGTATAGATTTGGTGGACTTGTGGCAATGTTCCTATAATACTCTCTTCTCAGCTGTTAAACCAGCATGGCTGATGAGGAACCATTATTTCACTACACATAGAGCCTATCTCTCCCCGGCAAGGCTCTCTAAAATATCTAAAGTCTCACCTGCCAGATGTAAAAAATGTAATCTGGAGAGTGCCCCTGACGTGCATATGTTTTGGGAGTGCCCATCTCTTTCTGTATTCTGGAGGGAGGTTGAAATCTCTCTAACATCTGTGTTGGGCCACCCAATACAGATTACCCTTAAACTTGTTATCTTTGGTATACTTAGCGACATCACTGGCTGTAACAGAGGCTTTTTGTTTTTTGCTATATTATTGGCCAGACGGGAAATCTGCAAGAGATGGGTTGAGACTATTCCCCCCACACATTCGGATTGGCTATCTGCCCTATATAAAACATCAAAGACAGACCTGGCCAGATTGAAGAACTCCAAGAAGAGAACTATTTGGGACTGTATTTCCATCCAAATAGATTGTTGCATGAGCGCCTCTGTTTGCCATTAGCCCTAGTGTTTCTTATTTATTTTTGGTAGGAACACCATACTAGCGCCACTACGAGTCTTTACCTTAGACTAGGGCTCACTAATCACACCGTCTAATCACGTACAGATTGCCTACGCGATATATTCTAGTGCTCTATTTTATTTATGGTCGTAACTCACAGTGTTTTCATGTCTACAATTACAACATAGGTTGATACTTTTTCTTTTTTCTTTACGCGCACCCTAGGCCCACCTTGACTCCCATGTCTCTACAGAATGTCGCGCTGAAACCATGTGGGTTTTTACAGATCGTATTACCTATACGCTGTGACCGTCTATATATTTTTTTATATTTTTTACATATATTTTTATATTTATTTGTACTATACATCCAGTGCTTCAACCTTACTATGTTTTTTCTTGCATATTGCTACCTGCTATTGAAATGCCACCTGTTACTGATTTTCCCCGGTCTTCACCTCCTAGAGTGCTCTCTGATTCTTACCGTTTTTCTATTTTGCCCAATAACTGAGCCTATTCTAGCACATTTGGCTAGACTGACTATACATACTGATGTCGCTGTAGTTCACCTTTAACTGCTATCTCATGTCTTGTGTCTACATAAGATCCAAGTACCCTGGATTATTTCTGATATAAAAAATCTACCCAGTGCCTGCTTTCGTCTGCTACCAAGTGCCTGAGCACAGCGAGGTTAGTTGACTTCGCAGCCTAACATTATTACTTTGATGCCTCAGTGTCTACTCCATCCCAGGCCAGATTGCTCACTGCCATTTCTTACTCTTTATAGGTTGACTTTGACTACTGGACAATCCACCTTTATCTCGCGTAAGCCTCTGCGCATTATCTACTGACACATTTTGGTAAGCCGCACTTTTTAATCACGCTTTAGTCTTTTTTTTCTCTCTTCTACTGGTTTACCTGTACACAATCACCGTCCCTCTGAAGTTTCGCTTTCTCACATGAGATGGTTGCTTTATCATTAAGGTTGTTCGCCATTCAAGGGCACTATTTTCAGTACCTTTTTCGGTCACTATACCTTACCTTTTACCCCCTTCACGGTCATCATCAGGTCCTTGGTCAGTTCACCATCTGATAAGTGTGTACCACCTCCTTTTTTTTACCACCACCCTTTCTACTTTATTCTTTGACACAAACACGCCTCTTATTTTCTTTCTGTTAGTAACTTTATTTATCTGTCTAAGTCACCAATGCCACAACCACTATCCTTTTGTATGATTTCAAACAGCCCTGAAGAAGCCCATGCTTGGGCGAAACGCGTTGGCTGTGACTTTGGCTGTACCGAACTTTGGATTGAAAGAACACTTGAATTTTACAAGCCTTGTATGGACTCTCCAATCAATCTCATGTTATATAAACACAGTGAATCCTGTATTATGTTGCCTCTCATATCCCTGTGAATGATAACTTATTTTATGGTCTTTCAGGCAGCTGGCCATGTGAGGTGGGCAATACCCTTACTACTCTATAGTGACATGTCTAGGCAGTGCATTCAGTATTAACCTAGCTGCTTTCTTCCATAAAACTTCGACAAGTAATATGTTATTAAAGTAAGATTTCCCAAGTCAGTATTGTGTTTAGAAATGGTGTGTTCTGTTCTTAATAAATAGTGCTATTATTATTAGTAATATATTTTTTAATTCCCATGTGGATTCGCAGCTCCATCGTGATGGTGCATGGTGGAGTCGAGACTCTAGAAAATTGCAGAGTCAGTTTGGGCACTTTTAGAAGTCAGTTGGTAAGGGTTAATATGTCTAACCAATAGAAATGTGTTTTACAATTTGAAATAATTTAGAAAGTAATGTGATTTGTTACTTACATTTATTTCTGTGGAGAAAGAGCAGAAAAGTTTGCCATTACTGGTTTTACCTTGTTAAGAGCCGTGCATTACATTGATTGTCTGCATACGAAAATCTTTTATGAGATTGTTATATTGCATATTCTACAAAACTATTTGGAAGGTGTGTTATATATTTGTGAGGTGTATTATATATTAATCTTATATTCAAGCTTAAAAAATTATTCAACAACTGTGATGTTTTAAATATTTTATTAAATGTGGAGATGTGTATTGTAGTTTGTTTTATTGTAGTTAAATGTTGTTTGAAATGGATTGTGTATAGTAATATGTGTATATTGGAAGATGGATTAGTGATTATGGAAGCTTGTATTAGTTTTTTTAACCTAAAATTGAAGTATACCATATAATTTTAGGTGTCACTTTCAAATTGGATGTGCACTCTGTCAAGTTTTAAGGTGTATATGGTGTTGTGAATGATGTATGTCTGTACTTGTATATGTATTCTCAAATGTTTTATACATTTGAAGGTGCATGATGTATAAGAAAGAGGTGTTGTTGCTTTGTATGTGGCTAAGCTCAAGACTGTGAGTAGTAGTAGAATGGTGAAGTTGTAGTACAAAAGTGTGTTTTAAAACATGTTTACATAGGGTATTAGTGATTAGGGTACTTTCCATAAGTCTGTAGAGCGGTATATTTGAAATATGCCCCATAAAGTTTGATATTTTCTTGAAATGGAAAGAGTGTTCTGTGAATTTTGGAGGTGTGCATAGTGTTGTGAGTGAAGAAAGTCTTTACTAGGAGATACATTGTGATGTGGGTTATGTATCTAAAGATGGTAGATCTATAAAACACATGTATGTATCTATTTGTATGTTTCTTTTATATATGATGGTGATAGCAAAAGGTACAGACATATGCATGCATGTTTTCAGGAATATGGTGAGACTTACAGATGAGATATGTGAAGGGTTTGTGCTTTATTTTTGGCTAGGTGTAACACTCTATGTAGTTGAAGAATGGTAAAGTTGCAGCACAAAAGTGAGGTTTAACACGTTTGCACAGAGATTAGTTATTGGATTCATTTTTGTGAGTCCGTGGAAAGCTACAGTTCAAATAGACCGCATAATTGTCAGTGTTTGTTTGACATTTGAAGTGTAGTCTGTCTAGTTTTAAGATGTGGATGGTGTTGTGAGTGAGGTATATCTATACTTGCAAATCTATTACTGAAAGCGTTATACATCTGAAGATGTGAGATTTATCAAATGCAGATATACATCTATTTGTATGTTTCTTTTATATATGATGGCACTAGGAAAAGGTACAGACACAGGCATGCATGCTTTTAGAAATATGGGGAAACTTAAAACAGAGATATGTGAAGGGTTGCTGCTTTGCTCTTAGCTATGCTCAATACATGATTAGTAGTAGAATAGTGAAGCAGCAGCAGTAGATAAGTGATGTTTAAGATATGTTCAGTGAGCTATTAGTGATAATGGTACTTTATTGGAGTCTGTGTAAATTGCCACTTGAAATATGCTGCATAATTATAGGTATGTGTTTGAAATGTTAAGTGTAGTCTGTCAAGTTTTAAAGCCTTTATGGTCTTGTGAATGAGGTATGTCTCTATTTACACATGTATTGTTATGCTTTTGGCAATAGTTAAAGGTAAAAGGATGCTTGGTTTTAGGAATATGGTGGGACTTATGGCAGAGATATCTGATAGTTTGCTGTTTTATAATTGTCTAGGCACAACATTCTGAGTTTTCGTAGAATGGTGAAGCTGCAGCACAGAAGTGAGTTTTACGATATTTTGCGAGAGGGATTATTGATTAGGCTACTTTCTATGAGTCTGGCAAAATGTATACTTGAAGTAGAGTGCAGAAATGCAGGTCTCTCTTTGAAATGTAAAGTGCAGTCTGTCAAGTTTTAAGTTTAAGGTCTGCATGGTCTTGTGACTGCTGTATGTCTGTACTTGCACATGTGTTCTCATGTCTGCTATGCATATGAAGATACTAGATGTATAAAATACAGGTATGCATCTATTTGTATATTTCTGTTAGATATGATGATGATTTGAAAAGGTAGAGACATATGCATGCATGCATTTCACAATATGGAGAGACTTACAGTTGAGGCATGTAATAGACTGCTGCTTTATATTTGGCTAGGCCCAACACCTATGCAGTTATAAAAACACCCAAACACTACCCATGCAATCTTGAATCATCCAGGCACTACCTATGCACTGCTGCAATCACCCAGGCACTGCCTATGCACTCATGTAATCACCCAGGCATTACCCATGCACGCCTTCAAACAGCCAGCCACTACCCATGCAGTTATATAATCACTCAGACACTACCCTTGCAGTCCACCAATCACACAGGCACTACCCCTGTACTTATGTAATCCCTCATCCAGTACCCATGCACTTATTAAATCACCAAGGCACTACTTTGCACTCCTCTAATCCCTCAGGCACTACCTCAGTACTCCCGCAGTCACCCAGGCAGTACCCAGGCACTTATAAAACCACCCAGGCACTTCCTATGTACTCCTCTAATCCCCCAGACATTCCCCTTGCACTCATACAATCACCCAGGCACTACCTCAGTATGCCTGCAATCACCCAGGCAGTACTCATGCACTTATAAACTCACCCAGGCACTTCCTATGTACTCCTTTAATCCCCCAGACATTACCTCACACTCATACAATCACCAATGCATTAGCTGCTTTAATCTCCCAGGTACTACCCTTGTACTCCTCCAATCACCCTGTCAGTACCTATACACTCCTCCAATCAGTCAGCCAGTACCTATGCACTTATGCAATCACCCAGGCACTATCCTAGCACTCGTCCAATCACCCAGATACCACCCTTGTTCTCAAACAATCACCCAGGCAGTACCCCTGCACTCATGCAATCACTTAGGCACTGCACTTGCATTCTTGCAATCACCAAGGCATTATCGCTGCACTCATGCAATCAGACATGCATTACCAAAGCACTCCTTCAATCATCCAGCCAATACCCATACAGTTATATTATGGCCCAGGCACTACCCTTGCACTCTTCAAATCATCCAGGCACTACCCCTGTACTCTTCCAATCACCCAACCGATACCTATGCACTTATAAAATCACCCAGGCACTACTTGTGCACTCCTCCAATCACCCATGGACGTCCACTACACTCATACAACCACCCAGACATCAGCACTGCACTCATGCAACTACTCAGACATTACTCATGCACTCCTCCAATCACCCATACATTACCCCTGCAGTCATGCAATCACCTAGGCATTACCCAAGCACTCCTTCAATCACTGAGCCACTAACCATACACGTATATAATGACCCAGGCTCTACCCTTACATTCCTCCAATCACACAGGCAGTATTCTTGTACTCATGCAATTATCCAGCCAGTACCCATACACTTATAAAATCACACATACACTACTTATGTAATACCCCTGCAGTCAGGCAATCACACAGACTCTACCTATGCACTCATGTAATAACCCAGGCACTACCCTTGCAGCCATAGAAGCACCCAGGTCCTACTGTTGCACTCACCCATTCACCTAGGCACTATTCAATGACTCATCTATGCCTTCAGGTACTATTCATACACTTATTCATGCACTCAAGATCTATGTGTGCATGCATGCAATTAGCCAGTCACTATCCATCCTCCTCTCCAATTACCCAGCCACTACCCTTGCACTCATAAAATCACTTAAGCACTACCCATGGGGTTACACAATCACTCAGGCAGATCTATTACATGTCTCAGTTGTAGATTTTACCATATTCCTGAAATATTGTATACATATTTCTTTTAGATATGATGATGATTTGAAAAGGTAGAGACATATGCATGCATGCTTTTAACAATATGGAGAGACTTACAGTTGAGTCATGTAATAGACTGCTGCTTTGTATTTGGCTAGGCCCAACACCCATGCTGTTATAAATCACCCAAGCACTACCCATGCAGTCTTCCAATCATCAAGGCACTGCCTATGCACTGCTGTAATCACCCAGGCACCACCCCTGCACTCAGGCACTACCTATGCACTCATGCTATCACCCAGGCATTACCCATGCTCTCCTTCAATCACCCAGCCACTACCCATGCACTTATATAATCACTTAGGCACTACCCTTGCATTCCTCCAATCATGCAGGCACAACTCCTGTACTTATGTAATCACTCAGCCAGTACCAATGCACTTATAAAATCACCCAAAATTACCTTTGCATTCCTTCAATCACTCAGGCACTATCCCTGTACTCTTCCAATCACCCAACCAGTACTTAGGCACTTATAAAATCACCCAGCCACTTCCTATGCACTCGTTAAATCAACCAGGCCCTACCACTACACTCATACAACCACCCAACATTACCCCTGCACTCATACAATCACTCAGGCACTACCCATGCACTCCTCCAATCACCCAGGCTCTACCCATGCACTCATGTAATAACAAACGCACTACCCATGCAGTAATAGAATCACCGAGGCCCTACTGTTGCACTCATGTATTCACCTAGAAAAAGACACACAATTGATGGACGGAATGCAGAACAAATCAAAACATTCACCCCCAGTCAAGAGATCTGGTTTACATCCATCATTATTTTGCTCACCCTGCCACCCCAGTTTAGACCTGGCCATATGCAAATCAGTCTTGACCCTGTGCCTCATGGGAACAGTCCAGCCCGAAAGCTAAGCCAGGTCCTCCCTGGAACGGAAACAAGCATCCTAGGACTGGTTTCGGGGTTTCACCCCTCATCAGCCAGGATAGCTTGAGTCCAGTGGCACAGTGAGCCCGGGACCCACATCTGGGCATACCCGGCGCACTTAGGGCGAGGAAACAAAAGACACACAATTGATGGACGGAATGCAGAACAAATCAAAACATTCACCCCCAGTCAAGAGATCTGGGTTAAATCCATCATTATTTTACTCACCAAGCCACCCCAGTTGAGATCTGGCCATATGCAAATCAGTCTTGACCCTGTGCCTCATGGGAACAGTCCAGCCCGAAAGCTAAGCCAGGTCCTCCCTGGAACAGAAACAAGCATCCTAGGACCGGTTTTGGGGATTCACCCCTCATCAGCCAGGATAGCTTGAGTCCAGTGGCACAGTGAGCCCGGGACACACGTCTGGGCATACCCAGAGCACTTAGGGCGAGAAAGCAAAAGACACACAATTGATGGACGGAATGCAGAACAAATCAAAACATTCACCCCCAGTCAAGAGATCTGAGTTAAATCCATCATGCTTTTGCTCACCATGCCACCCCAGTTTAGACCTGGCCATATGCAAATCAGTCTTGACCCTGTGCCTCATGGGAACAGTCCAGCCCGAAAGCTAAGCCAGGTCCTCCATGGAATGGAAACAAGCATCCTAGGACTGGTTTCGGGGTTTCACCCCTCATCAGCCAGGATAACTTGAGTCCAGTGAGCCCGGGACCCACATCTTGCGCATATCCGGCGAGCTTAGGGCGAGGAAGCAAAAGACACACAATTGATGGACGGAATGCAGAACAAATCAAAACATTCACCCCCAGTCAAGAGATCTGGGTTAAATCCATCATTCTTTTGCTCACCATGCCACCACAGTTTAGAGCTGGCCATATGCAAATCAGTCTTAACCTGTGCCTCATGGAAACAGTCCAGCCCGAAAGCTAAGCCAGGTCCTCCCCGGAATGGAAACAAGCATCCTAGGACCGGTTTCGGGGTTTCACCCCTCATCAGCCAGGATAGCTTGAGTCCAGTGGCACAGTGAGCCTGGGACCCACGTCTGGGCATACCCGGTGCACTTAGGGCGAGGAAGCAAAAGACACACAATTGATGGATGGAATGCAGAACAAATCAAAACATTCACCCCCAGTCAAGAGATCTCGGTTAAATCCATCATTCTTTTGCTCACCATGCCACCCCAGTTTAGAGCTGGCCATATGCAAATCAGTCTTGACCCTGTGCCTCATGGGAACAGTCCAGCCCGAAAGCTAAGCCAGGTCCTCCATGGAATGGAAACAAGCATCCTAGGACTAGTTTCGGGGTTTCACCCCTCATCGGCCAGGATAGCTTGAGTCCAGTGGCACAGTGAGCCTGGGACCCACGTCTGGGCATACCCGGTGCACTTAGGGCGAGGAAGCAAAAGACACACAATTGATGGATGGAATGCAGAACAAATCAAAACATTCACCCCCAGTCAAGAGATCTGGGTTAAATCCATCATTCTTTTGCTCACCATGCCACCCCAGTTTAGAGCTGGCCATATGCAAATCAGTCTTGACCCTGTGCCTCATTGGAACAGTCCAGCCCGAAAGCTAAGCCAGGTCCTCCCTGGAATGGAAACAAGCATCCTAGGACCGGTTTCGGGGTTTCAACCCTCATCAGCCAGGATAGCTTGAGTGCAGTGGAACAGTGAGCCCGGGACCCATGTCTGGGCATACCCGGCGGACTTAGGGCGAGGAAGCAAAAGACACACAATTGATGGATGGAATGCAGAACAAATCAAAACATTCACACCCAGTCAAGAGAACTTGGTTAATTGCATCACTCTTTTGCTCACCATGCCACCCCAGGAGGACCTGGCTTGGCAGTTCGGGCTGGACTGTTCCCATGAGGCACAGGATCAAGACAGATTTGCATATGGCTGGATTCAATCCAGGACAGCATGGTGAGCAAAAAAGCGATGGATTTAGGCCCAGATCTCTGTACCGGGGTGAATGTATGACATTGTTCTGCATTCTGTCAAATAAATTATTGTTTTTGCATTTGTCGCCCCGAGTGGGAAGTGTATGCCCAGATGTGGGTCCCTTGCTCTCCATGCCACTGGAATCAAGCTATCCTGGCTGAAGAGGGGTGAAACCCAGAAACCGTTCTAGGATGCTTGTTTCCAGTCCAGGGAGGACCTGGCTTGGCAGTTCGGGCTGGACTGTTCCCATGAGGCACAGGGTCAAGACTGATTTGCATAGGGCTGGGTTCAAACTGGAACGGCATGGTGAGCAAAAAGCGATGGATTTAGGCCCAGATCTCTGTACTGGGGTGAATGTATGACATTGTCAAGCATTCTGTCCATCAATTGTTGTTTTTGCATTTGTCACCCCGAGTGGGAAGAGTGTACCCAGACGTGGGACCCTTGCTCACCATGCCACTGGAATCAAGCTATCCTGGCTGAAGAGGGGTGAAACCCCGAAACCGGTCCTAGGATGCTTGTTTCCAGTCCAGGGAGGACCTGGCTTGGCAGTTCGGGCTGGACTGTTCCCATGAGGCACAGAGTCAAGACTGATTTGCATATGGCTGGGTTCAAACTGGAACAGCATGGTGAGCAAAAAAACGATGGATTTATGCCCAGATCTCTGTTCTGGGGTGAATGTATGACATTGTTCTGCATTCTGTCCATCAATTGTTGTTTTTGAATTTGTCGCCCCGAGTGGGAAGGGTATGCCCAGACGTGGGTCACTTGCTCTCCATGCCACTGGAATCAAGCTATCCTGGCTGAAGAGGGGTGAAACCCCGAAACCTGTCCTAGGATGCTTGTTTCCAGTCCAGGGAGGATCTGGCTTGGCAGTTCGGGCTGGACTGTTCCCATGAGGCACAGGGTCAAGACTGATTTGCATATGGCTGGGTTCAAACTGGAACGGCATGGTGAGCAACAAAACGATGGATTTAGGCCCAGATTTCTGTACTGGGGTGAATGTATGACATTGTTCTGCATTCTGTCCATCAATTGTTGTTTTTGCATTTGTCGTCCCAAGTGGATAGGGTATGCCCAGACGCGGGTACCTTGCTCTCCATGCCACTGGAATGAAGCTATCCTGCCTGAAGAGGGGTGAAACCCCAAAACCAGTCCTAGGATGCTTGTTTCCAGTCCAGGGAGGACCTGGCTTGGCAGTTCGGGCTGGACTGTTCCCATGAGGCACAGGGTCAAGACTGATTTGCATATGGCTGGGTTGAAACTGGAACGGCATGGTGAGCAAAAAACAATGGATTTAGGCCCAGATCTCTGTACTGGGGTGAATGTATGACATTGTTCTGCATTCTGTCCATCAATTGTTGTTTTTGCATTTGTCGTCCCAAGTGGATAGGGTATGCCCAGACGCGGGTCCCTTGCTCTCCATGCCACTGGAATCAAGCTATCCTGGTTGAAGAGGAGTGAAACCCGGAAACCGGTCCTAGGATGTTTGTTTCCAGTCCAGGGAGGACCTGGCTTGGCAGTTCGGGCTGGACTGTTCCCATGAGGCACAGGGTCAAGACTGATTTGCATATGGCTGGGTTCAAACTGGAACAGCATGGTGAGCAAAAAAACGATGTATTTATGCCCAGATCTCTGTCCTGGGGTGAATGTATGACATTGTTCTGCATTCTGTCCATCAATTGTTGTTTTTACATGTATTCACCTAGGCACTACTCATGCGCTCATCTATGCCTTCAGGTACTACTTGTGCATGTATCCATGCACTCAAACTCTATGTGTGCACTCATGCAATTAGAGTCACTATCCATCCTCCTCTCCAATTACCCAGCCACTACCCTTGCACTCATACAATCATCCAAGCTCTTCCTATGGAGTTATGCGATCACTAAGGCAGATGTATTACATGTGTCAGTTGTAGGTTTCAGCACATTCCTGAAATATTTTATACATATGTCTGTACATTTTTCAAGCAAATTTGTATATAAAAGTAATATGCAAATAGATGCATACCTGTGTTTTATATGTCTATCATCTTCACATGCATGATATGTATGAATGTGCATATGTAAGTAGAGATTTAACTCAGTTACAAGACTATAAAGGGCTTAGAAGTTGAAAGATTGCACTTCACATTTAAAACACACCTAGATTTTTGTGTCATACTTCAAGTGAACATTTCTACAGACTCATACAAAGTAGTGTAATAACTAATCCATCTCCTAACAAGCCTTAAACCTCACTTTTGTGCTGCTGCTTCACCATTCTAGTAATGCTCAGGGTGTTGGGCCTAGACAAATATAAAGCAAAAACCCATGACATGTCTCAGCTGCAAGTTTCACCATATTCCTAAAATCATATCTGCATATGTTTGTACCTTTTAAATTGAAGGTATTTCTTTATTTATAGATGAAAATATTTGTATACACATATTTTATTAACATTAAATAATTTTTTTGAAAGTGTTTAAACTTTTCTTTTTTTTCCAGATATTCTCCATTATTATTAAGAAAGATTCAGTATGACAAGAAATGTTCAAAAGGAAAGACAACAAAAAAAACAGGCCTATTTAAAGGAGCGAGAAAAGCAGAAATTAGATTAAGTACAACATTAGTCCAGACACATACCTATTTAAGGAGCGGTGTGTGGTCGATCGTATAACGAATATTTATAATAATGGAGCACCCATGTTATTAGAATCATCGGGCAACAGGAGTGATAGAATTATGGGTGACAATATAGTGGGCGAAGAAGGGGACTGTAGATCTACACAAATAAGTATCTCGTTAGGTGAGGGGGTTCCAGGCAATGTCTCTGTAGATTACACCCGCCCCCCGTGTGCAAAGTAAATAAGCCCTGCTCCACGCCAGACCTAAAATTAGTCTCCTGGAATGTAGCAGGGTTATGCTCTAAGATATCCTCAGCGGACTGGTCTATTTTTATTGAAGGCCATGATATAATGACCTTCCAGGAAACCTGGGCTATGGACCATGTTTATCGTCAGGGATTCTTAAATTTTTCAAAATTAGCACAAGGGGGGCAGAGGGGAAGACCCATGGGGGGCCTCACAACATGGGTGAGGCAATCTGAGCTCTATAGGGTGGAGGAATTGTATATTGACAGTAGGGACATTTTAATAATTAAACTACAGATGGCAGAAGTCCCTGATTTATTGCTTATTAATGTTTATGCTAGGGGTATGTGAGCTGGGAAAGTCTCTCCCACTGTAGCTCTCCTAGATATGTTTTTACATGATTACAGAGGTGTAAGCAACATGATAATTGCAGGAGATTTTAATTGTTCTTTCGAGCCCCTTGATGACAATGATGTCAACCTCAGTTTTGAGGAGGTTGTACAGTGGGGTATACCCCATTTGGATCTTCCTCCCATTAAAAAATGGACAGGGGCAGCATTGCAGTTGAAAGTGTTCTGTTTGGAACAGGGGGTTAGGGCTGTTAATGGGAGGTCTGTCTCTGATAGGCAGGGCTCGCAAACCTTTAACAATGGATTGCGAAGTAGTCGCATTGATTTTATTTTCCTTAACAAGGAACTTTGGCCCTCCCTAGTAGATATGGTAGTTTGGGAGCGGACCGAGAGCGATCATAATCCCCTAGTTCTTTCCATGCAGCTCAAAGGCATTACTATTCCTGTTAGTCAGGTGCCAGGAACTGCATATGTAGAAGCATATTTTACTAATGATACAGGGAGAGTTAAATGGACTAATGTTATTAAAAAAGAAGAGCATTTACAGCAGATGAGTGAGTTAGTAGTGAGTGCAACAGCTACTCTTCAAAATTGTGCAACTCAAGAGGAGGTGACCTTAAAGGTTTCTCAGGTCCACAGTGATTTGTTTAAGAAGCTTAAAGGCTTTTTTACTACTATGGCCAAAAAACCCCAGACTCATTCGGGCCCGAAGGCTGCCGCTTGGTATGGTCAATCATGTAGAAAAGCCTATAGTATTCTAGCTAGGGCAATAAGATCTAAGAACCGGGGGGATATAAGAAAGGCAAGGGTGGGGTACAAGTTCACCCAACAGAAAGCTAAAAAGGAATGGGACGAACAATACTGGGCAGAGCTGCTCAAGGCTTGTACAGGGAGAAGCATGGTCACTTTTTGGCATCTCGTAAAATGGGGTAGGGGTGAATCGAGCCGTGTGCCAGTGAACCATGTAGCTCCTGAGCAGTGGGTTTCCCATTATAAGGCCCAGTTTGCAACGACGAACCCCACACAGGAAAATTTTGAATTGCCATGTATTAAACCTATTCTGTATTTTACAAAGAAAGAGGTGGAAACATCATTAAAATCAGTCTCTAGAGGCAGGGCACCTGGGTTGGATTGCATCCCGGCGGATCTGTTCCTCCATGATATAATTAATTGGACATCCTACATTCAGCTCCTTGTGAATGCTATTGCCAGTGGGGCATCTATGCCCGATACATGGTCAGGAGCAGTAATTCTCCCAATTTTTAAGAAAGGAGACCGCTCCAATCCAGGTAATTATAGGCCTATAAGTCTCATTGACTGCATACAGAAAGTTTCAGCTAGGATGGTACTAAGCCGAATCCAGGCCAGGATGGACAAATTTGATATTTTGTCTCCACTTCAGGCAGGCTTCCGTTCCTGTACTAGTACTATTGACCAGGTTTTTAGGTTTATCTTAGTTTATTTGCGTGTGGTAATTTTAGGCGGGGGCACTATTTATGCTGCTTTTGTTTTTGTTTTTTTCAATTTGGAATATAACAAGCTATCTGGAGAAGCTTGTTATGAAGTTTCAAGAGTCCTCAAGAAAATGAAACTTCTAGTCATTGATGAGTTGAGCATGGTCTCAAACTTAATGCTTGCCTTTGTACATTTAAGAATGCAACAGATTATGATGTTCTGTTTGGAGGACAACATGTAATCGTATTCAGCGATCTACTACAACTTACTCATGTGAAAGGGCAACCAGTTTTTAAAACACTTGTCCATGAAGACACTAGGAAATCTTTGAGAAGTATTGGAAATATGAACATTTGTTTTCATTTTGAATATAAAGAACGTATTAAGAATATGCGACAAGCAAGTGATGAACATTATGGAAACTTTCTTCAAGAAATAAGAATTTGGTGTTTTGACAAAGCATGGTAAAGAAGCTTTACAAAGTTGTCTACTAATAAACTTGTTTGCTAATGAAAACATAGCACCTGAAATAATGTACAAAAATATTGGAGAAAAGAAGTCTATAATTTGCCTAATGCCTACACTGCAAGAGTGTTCTATATTCAATCAAGAACTTTTGAAATTGGAATAACAACAAATAATGGAAATGGAAACTATTGATAAAATTGAACCCAAAGGAGTTACTTTTCTTCTCTCAGAGAGATTATGGTCAAAATTGGATTTTTTGGAAAAGTCTGTGTCTAAGACTGCAGGTTTAGAAAAGACTTTATATGTATGTTTGAACTGTCGGGTAATTTTACGGTGTAATTTGGATGTAGAAAAAGGTTTAGTAAATGGAGCAATGGGAAAAGTTGTTGATTTTGTAAATTTTCAAAACAGAGATGGAATAGAATTTTTGAAGATTACATTTGATCAGACTGAAGAGGTAAAACAGGTTGGATGTTGTGCTGTTTGTTTTTTGCTTGTAAAATAGTTGTATGTATGTAGAAAACAGTTTCCTATTTCTTTAGCATATGCAGTAACCATTCATAAATCTCAGGGTTTAAGTTTGGACAGTGCTTTGGTAAATATTAGAAGTACAGTGTTTAAAGAAGGCATGGCATACTTTGCATTGTCTCGAGTAAGAACATTATCTGGTTTGTACTTGATTGATTTTGAAAAAGATTAGTGCTGATGTAAATTGTATAAGAGAGTACAATTGGTTAAAAAGACTTTATGCTCCTAACTTAGGTAAATATCCCATATATGAGAAACGTGTAGTGTGTCCAAACCGGAAATATGCCAAACATTCCACTTAGATTCAAAAAAAGAAAACAATTCAAGAGAAAGATGAAACTGCAAAGAAAATGTACACTGTTGAAATTGCAGGATACCAGTTAGAAAATAGTTCAGGTATCAACTGCTATGATAATGTGATTGTGAATGTTGTGTTTTATCTAGAGGATCTTCATCATGAAATTACGGAAAATCAAGTAAAAAAATTCTCACCCTTATGCATCAAGCCAAAATCCAGTCGGTAAAATACCGATTCGTTAATAGCTCCCGGTATTGCGTGAAAAATACCCAATCCCAATGCATCAACCCAAAACCCGAGCAAATAACGAATCGCTAAATAAATAACCTCGAACATACCGAATCGCTAATACCCAAAATGCTAATTTACCGATTCGCTATATACCGAATTAGCAATTACCGAAATCACTATTAGCTCCCGGAAATTGCCAATAGCAAATAACGAATCGCACCCCAATGCAACAAAACTCGCTAATAACGAAAATCCCAAAAATCGCTATTTTGCCAGAGCTAAATAAGGGGAATCAAAACCTGGAGGTAAAGTTACAAAAAAAAAAAAAAGATGAGGATAAATTCTTCCTACATGTGCAAATGATTGAGGCAATCACTAAACCCTTAAATGTGGCCCAGGAGACCCTGTTGGCTCCCACAAAATGGCTGCCCTCTACGTGCTTGCAAGGAGGATGCGGATCAATGCAGCAGGACAGCGCAGGAGAAGGGTCCAGGAGCGAGTGTTCAGACTGCGCATAACCTTGCTCGGCCAGAATGAGGACGAGGTGTACCAGAAGTATCGCCTCAATCGCGCTATGATCATGCGCCTGATTGCAGACCTGGAACCATTACTGCAGCACCAGACACACAGGACAAATGCTATCCCTGCGCACGTTCAGGTCCTATGCAGCCTGCACCTACTGGCCTCAGGGAGTTTCCAGGGGGTAATTGCGGTTGCCGGAGGTGTTTCGCAAAGCGCACTGTCACGCTTCTTCAAGAAATTCCTAGATGCCATGCTGACAATGCTCCACACACACATCAGCTTCCCCACAACCCCACAGCAGTTGGACCGCACCAAACAGGCATTCTACCAGGTGGCACAATTTCCACATGTGATTGGATGCATCGACTGCACGCATATCCCCATATGTCCTCCGTCAGCAAATGAGTACCTATTCAGGAACCGCAAGTCATACCGCTCGATCAACGTGCAGGTTGTGTGCGATGCCAACAACATCATAACGGACCTAGTGGCACAATTCCCAGGGAGCACACACGACTCATACATCTTCCGCAACAGTGGAATGCACAGGCGACTACTCAATGGAGAATTTGGAGAGGGACTCCTGTTAGGTACGTAGAACTACGCTTCCCCACACCAACACCACACATGTATGTACATCACCAATGCTAAGTCTATGCTTCTATCTTCTAGGTGACAGTGCTTACGCCCTGCGGGAATACATACTCACCCCATACCTAAATCCAGCAACCCGGCAGGAACATCGCTACAACGCTGCACACATCAGCACGAGGAATGTGATAGAGCGGACTTTTGGGATTCTCAAGAGCCGCTTCCGTATCCTCCACAAGACTGGCGGCGCCATGCTATACCAACCAGACACATGCTGTCGAATAATTGCTGTATGTGCAATGCTGCACAACATTGCCACCAGAAGGGGGATACCCATGGAGGTGGACAGGGATGACGACCACCAGGCTGACCAACCACCCGCCCAACGACGACCGGCACACATCCCAAACACAGCAGAGGGCCATAGGAGGCGGACAGACATAATGCAAAATCATTTTTGACCCTGGGTAAAATGAGACATTACAAGTTGGTGTTGGGTGCAACTGTTTAATGCACAGTAGCACTGAGGATTGTGCAACAGAACTAGCATTGTGAATCATGCTCCGATTGCATAAATGTAAATAAAAGGTTCCTTAAAGTCAGGCCTGTGCAAACACAATAATTGGATGGCCATGGTTGCTCCACCATGGACCTGCAGCATGTCCAAATTTCTAGTGGCGCTTGCCACGTACACCAAGCCTCCGCTCAGGTGCATCCAAAGCCTCACCACGGCCTGTCCCCGTGGAGGCACGCGAACTTCGGCGCCTTGTGCTGGCCTCTGCCAGTGACACGCTGCTGACACTGGAGGCAGCCTCACTGGTGTCATCCCCTCCCAATGCTGCAGCACTGCATGTGCTGCTCTGAAGTTGTTCCACAGCAGTGGTGATGTGTCCCAGTGACTTGGCCACATCACCGCAGAAGTGCCCAAGGTCCACCTGCAGGGAGACTGTGCGGCGTGCCAACACAGCGGTGCAGTTGCTGTGCCGTTGTATGGCCTTGGTAGCGGCGGCAGAACTCAACATTAGCTGCCGGTTACTCCTCCTCTGGGACTCATGGCCCTCCCTGATGGCACGGGTGAGCTCACGTACCTCCTCCCTGAGCTGAGCATTGCCATCAGCAACCGCAGTGGTCTGGTCCCTGACCGCCGTGCCCATGTCCCTGACCGCGGAGCCCATGTCGGTGACTGCTGCAGTCATGGCGCGCATCTCCCTCGCTAGGCGCACGATATTCCAGCTGATGCTAGCCACATGTCTTCCCTGCAGGTTCTGTGTACGCAGCATCCTCTCCTCGATTGCAGAGGTTGTTGGGACATCCTGGTCTGCTGAGGAGGCGGAACTGCGACGGGCCCTGTGACGCCGTGCGTGTCTTGAGCCTCCAGGTGGTGCAGCAGGTGGTGTGGATGTGCGCTGCGTGGGTGCCAATTGCGGGGGGGGGTTGCCATCTCCTGCAAGGGCGCAACTTGGTGCCTGTGCCTCTGCGGTATTGTGGCTGTACTAGCTGCAGGCTGTTTTGCTGGTGCCGTTGCTTGTGGCGCAGGTGCTGGTGCCTTGGCTTGTGGCGCAGGTGCTGGTGCCTTGGCTTGTGGCACTGGTGCTGGTGCCGTTGATTGTGGCGCTGGTGGAGGTGGTGCTGGTGGGGTGGCAGGTGTTGGTGGTGCGTGCGCATCCTGCGCAGTCTCCTGGTCTGACTCCACGGGTGTCTCAGAAATGATCAGCTGGTCGCTGTCGTCAGAGTCCCCAGGTGATGCATCTGTGTGTGAAACAGTGCATGATTAGTGGGATGATTACACCTACATAGTGTTGTACCCATTAATGTCCCTCTGTGGTCCAACAAATGAACAGTCTACAGCCATGTACAAAATATGTGGTGTGTGCTCAGAGGATTTACGCCTGTACCTGCACTCTGGGCTGACTAGACTACAACTCCCAAGATGCAGTAGTGTCATGTGTGGAGCTGTCTGTGCCAGAGCTGCAGACACAGTGAGATTGGGCTGGGGGCATGGGTATGGATTTACGCTATGCTGGGTGTGGCACAGGCATGCATCTTACCTTGGGCACTTGTGGCTGCGCCGGACGTGTCCATCTGGATCACCCCCACGACGGCTTCCCGCTCTATCGTCCCTTCCACAAGGTCCTCCAGGGCTGTGTTGGATGGTGCAGTGGTTGTTCCGCCTCCAGTCCTTCTTGCCTCCCGGAGCCTCTCAGCAATCCTCTCTTTTGCGCGCTTCCGCAGGTCATACCACCGTTTTTTAAGGTCGTCGATGCTGCGGCTAGTGACGCCAACCGCATTGACCCTCTCACGGATGCGCTGCCAGATGCGCCGCTTCTCGGTCTCAGGCACCTTGAGGGACAGCTTGCCAAAGAGGCGGTCGTGTTTGCTGGACACTCCCTCGATGAGGTACTCCAGCTCCCTGTCCGAAAACTTCTTCTTGCGCTTGCGTGCAGATTCTGCGCTGGATGGCACTTCCTGCGACATGATGGATGTGTGATGTGAATGGCAGAATCTGTGTGGCCTCACTCTGCACAGCCTGTCCTTCTTTCCAGCTCCTGTCTGCTCCTCTGTCGAGGCTATGTGGGTGGGGCAGCAGTATTTCCTGGTTGGTGATGTCATCAGCCCGTTCCCGGAGCGACGCGGCAATTTGCGATTTCGCTATTACCGATTCGGTAATAGCTAATTCGGTATTACCGAACTCGCTATTAGCCAAATCGGTATTACCGAACTCGCTATTTGCTAGTGAGGCCGTTTGCGTGCCCCGCTATTAAGGAATCGGTAAATTTAGCGATTTTTAAGGAATCGCTAAATTTCACCGAATCTGTTGATGCATGCCAATTACCGATTCCTTAATGGCGATTCCTTATTTTTCGCTATTAAGGAATCGGTATTAGTTTGGTTGATGCATATGCCCCTACGTTCTTTACTACATTATATTTTTCAAAAGTTGGTAAGTGATAGAACTAAAATCTATCCTGCTTCTGGCATTCGGTATCTTTTGGATATATGTACTGGATCATTGAAATCTACATTGAATGTACAACAAGATGCACACGAATTCCTTATGCTTATGCTTGCAGTATTGGAAGATGAAGGAATAGAAATGTAAAACTTGTTTGTACTAAGTTACAGATGGAATCATAAATGTGAATATTGTTAATTTTCTTCTACCACTGAAATAGACACTGAAAAATTCATATACTTGACGACACCAGATTGCAAATCAGTGTCTTTTTTTAACAAATAGGTAAAAATAGCTGATCAAGATATGAAATGTTCCCATTGTAAATCAGAAATGCTGTCAACATTACATATAGAAAGATTTGGAAAATATGTAATTTTAATGCTACAATGTTGTAGAGTACATGGAAGAAAGATGGAAAACAAAATTAAAAATGTTGTGGCAAGTCGAGCATCAGTTTCGGGAAGAACTTTTAAAGCAGTGGCTGTTATTGTCCATGAGGGACCTACTACAACATCTGGACACTATACCGTGTATTTAAAGTGTAATACAGGATGGACACCTTGCAATGATGCCCATTTCAAATTCAAATGTAGGTTGCCTTCGAAATTACCAAATTCATATATTTTATTTTTGATGCCAAAGTTTTGAAAACATCATTCGGCCTATTTGGAAGATGTGATCACAAAATAATCAGCTTATTTTGGATATTTTCAATGCAAAAGTTTCGGAAACATTATTTGGCCTAGTGGGAAGATGTGAACAATTAGTGTATGGATTATTGTTTGTGCTAATTCATATTGCAGTTGGAAAATTGTATTTGGAAACAAGTAGTTTATATATTTGTTCTTTATATTATAGGCAATGTAAATGAGAGTGTATATTTTACAAAATGTAGTTGACAGAAATAAAAGACTTAATGTGGTTGAAGACTGTAATTAAGAAACTGTAGATAGGTAAACACATAGTTACACATGTTCTAAATAATGCTCAATGCAGATTTGTTTTTTTACAACTTCATTGATTGTTTTTTTCCCCACTGTTGTATGTTGATCTACATTGAAATCACTGTGTATGGTGAAATTCAGTAGAAGGGAAACTGAAAATGTTATGTAATTCTAAAATTATGTTGTGTTCTTAAAAGTATAATATTATATTTGATAACAGTTTTTCTTCTTTTTT
This sequence comes from Triturus cristatus, assembly GCF_964204655.1. Taxonomy (NCBI): domain Eukaryota; kingdom Metazoa; phylum Chordata; class Amphibia; order Caudata; family Salamandridae; genus Triturus; species Triturus cristatus. The sequence continues at coordinate 392,361,962 of NC_140584.1, forward strand.
ACAGAAGGTAATGGTGAAGTTTGCAAAGATTTAAAATTCAGTTTACAACAAAGCTACTGTAAAATAGTTCCACTAAGTTTTGTATCTACATTAGTAACAAAAGTAAGATGAAATAATGTAATAAGCATGATAATGTGAACTAAATGTTTACAACCACTTTTACTGCACTCATCCATTCCCTCAAACACTACCTATGCACTCATCTATACAGATAAGCACTATTCCCACACTCCTCCAATCAGCCAGGCACTATCGCTGCACTTCTCCAATCACCTAGTCAGTACCCATACACTCAGAATATCACCCAGACACTACCTATGTACTCCTTCAATCACCCAAGCACTACCCCTGCACTGAGGCAATCAGCTAGACATTACCTGTACACTCTTGCAATCACCGAGGTATTACCTATGCACTTCTCTAATCTCTCAAACATTACCCCTGCACTCATGCAATCACCCATGCACTATCCTTATACTCCTTTAATCACCAAGGCAGTATCTATGCACTCCTCTAATCATTCAGACAGTACACATGCACCTATGAAATCACCCAGACACTACCTATGCACTACTCCAATCATCCAGGCACTACCACTACACTCATGGAACCACCTGGACATTACCCCTGCACTCATGCAATCACCCAGACATTACTCATGCACTCCTCCAATCACCCACATATTACTACTGCACTCATGCAATCACCTAGTCACTAAACATGCACTCCTTCAATCACTCAGGCAGTACAGATGCACATATAAAATCATCCAGGCACTACCTATGCACTTCTCTAATCACCCATGCACTACCCCTGCACTCCTCTAATCACCCAGTCAGAACCCCTGCACTTATAAAATCACCCAGGCACTACTTACACACTCCTCTAATCACCCAGACACTACCCCTACACTCATGCAATTACCCAGGTATTAACTATGGATTAATCTAATCCCCCAGACATTATCCTTGCACTCATGCAATCACCCATACATTACTCATGCACTCTTCCAAACACTCACACATTATCCCTGCATCCATGCAATCACCCAGGCATTACCGAAGCACTCCTTCAATCATACAACCACTACCCATACACTTATATAATCACCCAGGGACTACCCTTGCACTCCTCCAATCACCCAGGCACTACCCCTGTACTCATGCAATTACCCAGCCAGTACCCATGCACTTATAAAATCACCCAGTCCTTACCTATGCACTCCTCTAATCCCCAAGACATTACCCCTGTACTCATGCAATCACCAAAGCATTAGCTATGCACTGCTCCAATCACCCAGGCACTACCTTTGCACTTCTCCAATCTCCCAGGCACTACTTATGCACTCTTTTAATCTCCCAGGAACTGCAACTACACTCATGCAACCATCCAGACATTATCCCTGCACTCGTGCAATCACCTAGGTATCACCCATGCACTCCTTCAAACATCCAGCCACTACCCATACACTTATATAATCACCCAGACACTAACCTTGCAGTCCTCCAATCACACAGGCACTACCCCTGTACTCATGCAATTACCCAGCCAGTATCCATGCACGTATAAAATCATCCAGGCACTACCTTTGCACTCCTCCAATCACCCAGGAACTACCCCTGTACTCCTCCAATCACCCAGGCAGTACCCATGCACTTATCCAATCACCCAGACACTACTTATGCACTCCTCCAATCACCTAGGCACTACCACTACCACTACACTCATTCAAACACCCAGACATTACCCCTGCACTCATGCAAACACCCAAACATTATTCAAGTGCTCCTCCAATCACCCAGACAGTACTGTTGCACTAATGTAATCACCTAGACATTACCTATGCACTCCTCTAATCCCTCAGACATTACTCCTGCACTCATGCAATCACCAAAGCATTAGCTATGCACTCCTCCAAACACCCAGGCACTACCCTTGCACTTCTACAATCACCCAGGCGGTATCTATGGACTCCTCCAATCACTCAGCCAGTACCCAGGCACTTATAAAATTACCCAGGTACTACCTATGCACTTATGCAATCATCCAGGCACTACAGCTGCGCTGCAGTCATGCTATCACTAGGGGTGGGCGGAATTTGCGCAATCGCGTTACGCAAATCTCTGTGAAACGGTAAAAAATCTCCGTGAACACGCAGAAATTCCACGAACACGCGGAATTGCTTGTTCGCTATGCTTTTTTCCTGTTCACAATCGCTGTTTGCGTGCTCGAGGAGAAATATCTCGCGAACACGCATTTTGAGAACGCGAGCAAGCAAAAATTTCGCGAAGTTGCGGAAAGCGGAATTTTGGGCAATTTCGCGTTCTCCGCAGAACGCAAAATTACCCAAATTCCGCGAACGGAACGGAATTTGCCGCCCAGGCCTAGCTATCACCCAGGCTCTACCTATGCACTCATGAAATAATCCAAGCACTACCCTTACACTCATGCAATCACCCAAGCACTAGCTATGCACTCATAGAATAACTCAGGCACTACTGTTGCACTGCTGCAATCACCCAGGCACTATCTATGCACTCCTCCAATCATCCAGCCAGTATGCATGGACTTATAAAAATCACCCATGCACTACTTATGCACTCCTCCAATCCCCCAGGCACTACCACCACAGTCATGCAACCACACAGACATTACCCCTGCACTCATGCAATCACCCAAACATTATTCAAGTGCTCCTCCAATCACCCAGACCGTACTGTTGCACTCATGTAATCACCTAGACATTACCCATGCACTCCTTCAATCACTCAGGCACTACCCATGCACTTGTAAAATCACCAAGGCACTACCTGCACTCCTCCAATGACCCAGGATCTATACCTGCACTCATGCAATGACCCAGGCACTTGCTATGCACTCATACAATCAAATCAAATCAAATCAAAGGAAATTTATATAGCGCAAACATATCACTCAAAAGAGTCTCATGGCGCTGCAGACTGCTCAAGAGGGCAAAAGACCAGGCTATGTAGCAAATAGCCAGGTCTTCAGCTGTTTACGAAAACTGCCATGTTCTTTTATAGTACGTAGATGGAAAGGTAGTTTATTCCTAAGAGCCGGTGCAAGAAAGGAAAATGAACGGCCTCCTTGTCTAGCGGTATTTATTCTCAGCGGAGTTAGTAATGCCGTGTCACTAGAACGCAGCTTTCTAGCCGGCTGATACCATTTCAACTTCTTTTGCCAGTATTTTGGGCCAATTCCGTAAATGGACTTATGTGTGAGACACAATACTTTGAAATGGATCCGTTTTTTTATCGGGAGCCAATGGAGAGTGTTCAAACAGGCCGCCGATGGTGATCTGTATGGACGGTCCAGGACCAGTCTAGCAGCTGTGTTCTGTAGAACCTGGAGTTTGTCCGTGAGGTCTTTATTTATGGATAACAATAGGGCATTACCATAATCTATTCTATTTGTAATCAGTCCTTGCGTCAGGGGTTTACGCGCCTCCACGGGGAGCCATCTAAAAACCTTTCTGTGACTGCGCATGACGCCAAAGCAGGTCCCTATAACATGCTTAACATGGTTACGCATAGATAGGCAGTCATCCATCTGAAAGCCTAGATTTCGGACTGTTTTCTTTGGAACAGGACAGGTTCCGAGCTCAGAAGGCCACCAGTCCTGTGACCAATAATTACTGGCTTTTCCAAAAAGCACAATCTCTGATTTGGCCCCATTTAGCTGAAGATGGTTTGATCTAATCCAATTATCAATGCAGATGAGACAGTGCTTAAAGTGCTTTTTGTATCACTTGGGTCGGGACCGAAAGTGACCAGGATCTGCGTGTCATCCGCATAGGATATGACATCAAACCCGTATGATCTAATTAGTTCGGCCAAAGGGGTCATATAAAGGTTAAAAAGAGTCGGGCTCAGAATTGAACCCTGAGGGACTCCCATTTTCATTGGCTTCGCACTGGAGACAAAGTTTCCCAACTGAACAGCAGTGGTGCGCTCGGATAGATAACTGGTGAACCACCTCAGAGCATTTCCCCTGACACCAACCTCCCATAATCTTTGCTCAAGAATCTTATGGGAGATGGTGTCGAAAGCCGCAGAAAGGTCGAGTAGGACAAGCACAGCAGATTGATGTTTGTCAAGTGTCAGTCTGATGTTATCGGTGATCTCGACCAATGCTGTTTCTGTACTATGTGCTGCCCGAAAACCGGACTGAGAGGGGTCCAGAAGTTCGTGCCTTTCCAGATGGTCCACCAGCTGCCGATTTATAATGGATTCCAGTGCTTTTCCAAAATATGGGAGTAGTGAAATAGGACGGTAGTTCAAAAGTATCTTAGGGTCCGCTGTTGGTTTCTTTAAAATTGGTCTGACACTAGCTACCTTCCAAACAGAAGGGAACACCGCGTCAGCTAAGGATTGGTTAAAAAGTGCGATCAGACTGTCAAGGACAGTGGGTGCAATTAATGAAAAATATTTTGCAGGGATAGGGTCAGCCGGGGAGCCGGATTTTATTCTCATAGCAGAGATAACAGTTTTATGATCGCATTCAATAAAATTAACTAAAAGGCCCGATGGATTTGATAAAAAACAGGGTCGTTCCGTTTGATGACTATCATTGGATATAGGGGGAAAAGTCTTTTGGATATTCATAACTTTTTCTTCAAAGAAATTTGACAACGAATCCGCCCAATCTTGAGACACAGGTATGGTAGGTGGGCTAGTGGAGGTTGTGAAATCTTTTAGAATGTGAAAAAGTTCTCTAGAAGAGTTCTCTGCCCTAGCTATTCGGTTCAACAAATAGGATTTTTTTTCCTGTTTTATTTCATTCATGTATAGGTGGTGCAGTTTTTTATAGCTTTCCTCATTTGCAAGGCTTCTGTTTTTCCGCCATAATCTTTCGGCCCTTCTGCATAGGTTTTTAGTCGTTTTTAATTGATCAGTAAACCAAGGGGCTGTTTTTGCTTTTGGATTAGCCTTTTTAAAAGGGGCAATTTTATCAAGAGTGGTTAAAGTGTCTTTATTCAGATTTAACGCCCTTAGATTGGTGTCGATTTTTACAGCTTTATGATTTGCGTCAAAGTGTTTTTGGAAAAGATGAGGAGAGATCTTACTCCAAGATCTGCGTAGGACAGTTTCGTTTTTCAAATTATTTTTCTCTATTGAGACCATGGGGATGATAAATTTCAATAAGTAATGATCGGTCCATATCAGTGCTTCTGGAGGGTCCATAACAATGTCGGGTATATTAGTAAACAGGAGGTCAAGTGTATGCCCCGCTCGGTGAGTGGAACCATCAACCAGCTGTGCAAGACCTAGAGAGCTCATGTTTGTAATTAGCTTGTCCGTATCAGGGTTTAATCATACCTCTGCATGGTGATTAAAATCACCAATCAGGAGAAAGTGTTCCGAGGCTAGCACATGTGGTGCTATGAACTCTAGTATTTGGTTGGAGAAATTGCCTTTAACACCAGGAGGTCGATAAACCAAAGCTGCTCTCCAGATACCTTTTAAGGGACCACTAATGCTAACGGCGGTCAAGCGCGGACGGGCGCAGACGGAACTAAGTAGGGAGGAGGGGGTGCAAGCTAAAACGCTACCTGCAAGTTCCGGTATCACCCGGAAGTGAGTACCAGCCCTGATGACCCTCCGCTCAATCGGCACCAGCCGTGACGGAACGGGGTCAGGGGCAGCTAGGCAGGGCAGAGCAGTAGTTTGCGTAAGTAAAATACAATTTACAGTACAGTTTTTATAGTTTAAAATAAATGTGCAAGGCTAACATACGTCAAAAAACATGCAAAGTATGCAAATGTGCAAACAGGCAATTTTTCTACATTAAAATTCTTTCATGAGCAAGTATACACTTTTAAAAAGGGCGCTTCTGTTTCACAAACTGATACTATGAATAAATACCGCCAGGATTCGCATAAACACCTAGCAGCGGCCTCAAGGCTTGATCAGCGCTGCGCGCCTCCGCGCCCTAGCCGGAACTAAGTAGGGAGGAGGGGGTGCAAGCTAAAACGCTACCTGCAAGTTCCGGTATCACCCGGAAGTGAGTACCAGCCCCGATGACCCTCCGCTCAATCGGCACCAGCCGTGACGGAACGGGGTCAGGGGCAGCTAGGCAGGGCAGAGCAGTAGTTTGCGTAAGTAAAATACAATTTACAGTACAGTTTTTATAGTTTAAAATAAATGTGCAAGGCTAACATACGTCAAAAAACGTGCAAAGTATGCAAATGTGCAAACAGGCAATTTTTCTACATTAAAATTCTTTCATGAGCAAGTATACACTTTTAAAAAGGGCGCTTCTGTTTCACAAACTGATACTATGAATAAATACCGCCAGGATTCGCATAAACACCTAGCAGCGGCCTCAAGGCTTGAGCCCAAACACTACTCTTGCACTGCTCCAATCACCCAGGCAGTATCCATGCAGTCCTCCAATCACACAGGCAGTACCCATGCACTTATAAAATCACCCATGCATTACCCCTGCACTCCTGCAATCACCCAGGCATTACCCCTTTATCATGCAATAACCCTGACATTACTCATGCACTCCTCCAAACACTCACACATTATCCCTGCACTCATGCAATCACCCAGGCATTACCCAAGCACTCCTTCAATCACCCAGCCACTACCCACACACTTATAAAAATCAACCAGGCACTACCTATCACTCATGCAACCACCCAGGCAGTACTGCTGCACTCATGTAATCACCCAGGCTGTACCTATGCACTCATGCAGTAACCCAGGCACTAGCCTTACACTCACGCATTCACCCAGGCACTACTCTTGCACTGCTCCAATCACCCAGGCAGTATCAATGCAGTCCTCCAATCACCCAGCCAGTACTCATACACTTATAAAATCATCCAGGCGCTAACTATGCACTCATACAATCACCCAGGCAGTACAGCTACACTCATGCAATCACCCAGGCACTACCTATGCACTCATGCAATAACCCAAGCACTACCCTTGCACTCCTCCAATTGCCCAAGCACAATTCATGCACTCCTCCAATCACCCTGACATGACCCTTCAACTCATACAATCACCCATGCATTAGGTAAGCACTCCTCCAGTTACCCAGACACTATCCTTGCACTTCTCCATTCAACCAGGTTGTATCCATACAATCTTCCAATCACCCAAGCAGTACCCATGGACTTATAAAATCACCCAGACATTACCTATGCACTCATGCAATAACCTAGGTACTATTGATGGGCTCCTGCATGCACCTAGGCGTTACCCATGCACTCCTCCAATCACACAGGCACTATCCATGCACTCATCCAACCACTCAGGCACCACCCTTGCACTCCTCCAATCACCCAGGCACTATCGATGCATTCTTCCAATCACTCAGCCAGTAACCATGCACTTATGCAATAACCCAGGAATAACCTATGCACTCCTTCAATCACTCAGGCACAATCTATGCATTCCTCTAATCACGCTGGCACTACCCCTGCACTCATGCAAACACCCAGCCAGTATCCATGCACTCTTGCAATTACCCAGGCATTACTCATGTACTCATGTAATGACTCATGCAATCACACATGCACTACCCAAAGAACCATTTTTTCTTTTTTTGGTTTATAATTTTTTTGTGTTTTTGAACTCTTTTTTGTATTTTTGTGTGTTTTTAATTTTTTTTTAAAAACAACAGAATATACTGAGAAAACTTTCTCTAACATTTTAGAATTAAAAATCATTGCAAAAATAATTATTAACAAAGGAGTTTTTCTGCTGCAAAAACAATGCATCTACTGACTGCTCACCATAGCAAATACGTCTTTTTACATTTGATGCAACGTTGTTAAAGACTAACCCTACGTGTAGTTCGCAAAGTAGCACTACGCGTAGCTATGCAAAGCGCACTTCGCACTATGCGAGCTACGCGTAGCACTTTGCAAACTGCATAGTAGCCTGTTCGCACTGTGCAAGATGCTGTTTTTAATGATTGCACAGTGCGGACAAGCATCCGGCACTGTGCAATCATTGAAAATGGCATCTTGCACAGTGCGAGCTGTAGTTTTCTGCCGCTCAAGTAGATTTTTACTCGAGCGGCAGCTTTCTCAACGTGGACTGGTAGTTTCTCATTGCGAGCGGTTGCGAGCATACGCGACCACTCGCAATGAGAAACCTGACCTCCCCGCGTTGAGAAATTCAATGGGAGGTTTATGTTCCACGCTCGCGATCAGCAACTTGATGTTGCTGATCGCGAACGAGGAAAAAGTCTCGCCGGGATGTCATTTTGCTTGCTCGCGGTCGCCAACATGACATTGAGGACCGCGAGCAAGCGGAAAATGACCGCTGCACTATGCTACGTTACGCATGTTTGCACTGTGCTACGTGCAATTCGCGTAGTGCGAAGTAGCGCAAACTTCGCAAACTACACAAGCGTAGCATAGTGCTTTGCCCAGGCTTATTCAAGACCAGTAAACTCTTGTCTAATGTCAGGTCCTCTGCTTGATGAACAAGTACCTGCTGAGGTGCTAGGCCCTGCAACCTCATCACCTTGCTGTGCTTGACGTTTCAGCTCTCGGCGATGTTATTCTTGCGCTAGATGACGAGGGTGCATAGTTTGCAGGTGCTTCATCATGGATGATGTGCCGCATGAATATTTCTTCTCGGATCCCCGAGATAAGAGTCATTGACACAGAGTGCAGGTCACCTTTCTTGCATTAACCTTCTTTTCGCCAGGTGGAATAGAAATGAATGCCCACATGACACCCTCCTTCTGCCATTTTGTTGGTTCCTCCAAGTCATCGTTTTCACCAAGGATGTTCTCAGGAGGATTTGAAGATGCCATTTTAGTAGTGTTCAAAACAACACCAAAGAAATAAAGACAAGAGCAGCAAACACAAAAGCTGTGTGTCCTGAGCTGTAAATTCTAAAATAAAAAGCTTCTTAACCAATAAAAATGTAAATACATATTTCAGAAAGGAGAAAACATCACATTATTTTTATAAAAGTTTGAAAATTTAGAAAAAGCATTTTTTGGAGATTGCAAATAGAAATTAGCATTTAAAAAACCTTTGAAATTCACTGACTCACCAACCCAGGCAGCCACTTACACACCAACTGATAGACTGATACAGACATTCATACAGATTAGTCAGTCACCCATGTATTAGTAAGACAGGTTTAATCACCCACTTATACAGTCAGTCATACACCTATGAAATCATCCATTAAATCATCCATTCAGTCACTCATATACCCACTCATTCTTCAATACACCTTGATATATATATGTATGCATATATATCTATATATATCTATATATATATATATATATATTCACTGAAAAAACCATAGGTTTCACACATGTTATAGTTAGCGGAAATTTTACTGATAAAAAACCAATGAAATTGCCCCGTTATAGTTAGTGCTGGCAACTATAACTCACGCGACCGCAATCCTCTGCTGATGCTAATACTGTATTTAGACACTTATTTGCCCATGTCTTCTTCCATACATTTTTAGCTATACATATATTACAAATATTTTTTTTTATAAAGACACATATGTCATCAGCAGAAGATTGCGGTCGCGTGAGTTATAGTTGCCAGCACTAACTATAACGGGGCAATTTCATTGTTTTTTTATCAGTAAAATTTCCGCTAACTATAACATGTGTGAAACCTATGGTTTTTTCAGTGAATTTGCAAGGTTTTTTAAATGCTAATTCCTAACTATAACGTGTGTGAAACCTATGGTTTTTTCAGTGAATTTGTACGGTTTTTTAAATGCTAAGTTACTTTACACCATTCGAGGCGTGCGCGCCCACTTAACGCAGTGCGTTCCGTGCACGGTTTTTATCAACTTTAATAAGCCCTGTACATTTGGTGGCCTTCGGCCACCAAAAGCACAGGGGGTGGGGTCAATGTGGATAGTGTTTTTTTTAATTTCGATTTTATAATTTCATGTTGCCAAAATATAGTTTTTTTACTGATGTAATAAGCCCTGTACATTTGGAGGCCTACGGCCACCAAAAGCACAGGGGGTGGGGTAAGTGTGGATAGTGTTTTTTTTATTTCTATTTTTTACCATATGCTTACGGTAAGCGTACGGTAAGCAGACTCGGCGAAATTGCCGAAAAAAAAATAAAACCGTTTTTGCTCTTGGGGGATGTTTGGGGACTCCCTCAACATGACTATGTGGGAGGGAGTTGTCAAAACAGCCCCGTAACATGTTTTTGGGCATCATGTTTGATAAATAACACTCAGTGCGAGAGACAAAATGGCGGACGCCGCTTCCTGGTTTCGGCCGATTCGAATGTTTACTAAGATCTAAGAGCCAATCAGAATCGCGCTCGCGCACGCCACCGTACGCGTACGGTAAGCGTACGGTAAGCGTACCGTAAGCGGGCTCAGATATATATATTGATTTAAAGGCTATTTTCTCAGAATCTACTGAACAGATTTACACCAAACCTACAAAAGGCACTTCCTTGACATAGGGACTACCTCTCTGCCAAATTTCTAGTAATTCTGTTCAGCCGTTCGGGCTGTAGCTCTGTCTAAAGGTCCTATGGAAAAATGCATGGGAAAAACGCGTTTTGGGACCCCCCTTTTATCTCAGCCCCCGCTTGACGAATCCCCCCGAGACTTTCAGGGTAGGAGCGGAGCGTAGCGCCCCACCTATTTTGAGAAATTCGCGAGGATTCATCGACCGGCGCCAAAGTTATTCAAAATAGAATGTTGCGGATTTCCTATGGAAAAGGGGTCCTAACTATAACTACCTACTGGCGACCGCCAGTAGGTAATATATATATATATATATATATAGATATATATACATACATATATATTCACAGAAAAAACCATAGGTTTCAGGCACGTTATAGTTAGGAATTAGCATTTAAAAAACCTCAGAAATTCATTAAAAAAAACATAGGTTTCAGGGGTGTTATAGTTAGCTGGACTTTTCACTTGTACAAAACCATTGAAATTCCCCCGTTATAGTTAGTTCAGCTAACTATAACTCGCGCGCCCGCAATGCACTGCTGATGACGTCACATATTACATCACTCATGACATGGTCAGTGACATCACTCATGACATCACTGATGACATCTCAAATGATATCACTGATGACATCACTGATTACATCATCCAGTGAATGTCTGTTTTTCTGAAAATTAAATATGTTTTATATATGTATATCTCAAGGTCGATGGAAGAATAAATGGGTATATAAGTGTCTAAATGGATGATTTGTTTTTGAAAAATTGATTGTGTAACTGACTGATTAAGTGTATCATAGTGAATACATGGCTTAGTGAGTAATGTTTAAATATGTAAATATCTGTATCAGTCTCTCACTTTGTGTATAAGTGGCTGCATGGGTTGGTGAGTAGCTACATGGGTGTCTATATAGGTTATTAGTTGGTTTTTTGAGTATCAGTCTGAGTGTCTGCATGGTTCGGTGGGGGGTATTACGTAGTGCATAGGTGCATGAATGAGTGACTCACTGTTTGTATGTGTTGAAGACAGCATGTGTGCAGGACTGTATGGGTGGATGAGTGTGTGTATGGGTGTGTTAGTGAGTGAATGACTGTCTCAATAGTGTCTTTATGAGTAAAAACATATGTTTTAAACTAGTATATGTGACTATTGGTGTATATAAGTGAGTATATGTGAGAATGAGATATTGAAAGAATTCCTGGATGAATAAGTATGTGTTTCTATAAGTGATTGTTTAAAAGACTAAGTATGTGTAAGTTTCCGTAGAAGTAAGTGTGGTGGTGTGTGTATAACTGTATATGCAAGTAAATGTATGTTTGATTCTTTATTAGCATGAGTGACTATGTGTGTGAGTAACTCTATGGATGAGTAGCATTGTGTAACAGGATGTATAGGTGTATGAGTACATATGATGAGTGAGTAAACGTATGAGTGACTGTATAGGACTGTTGGGGAATGAGTGGATGTGTATGTGGATCTTAGAATTACTGAAGAGGTTGTTGTAACTGGTATTGGTATGTCCATTGTTTTGAAAATTTTAGTCTCTATTTTTGAATGTGTGTATCAAAGGTTATATTAGGGTGAGAGGAGGTCTGCCACTCTATCACAAGGATGATGTCATCAGTGATGTCATCAGTGATGTCATTTGAGATGTCATCAGTGATGTCATCAGTGATGTCATTTGAGATGTCATCAGTGATGTCATGAGTGACGTCATCAGCAATGCATTGCGGGCGCGTGAGTTATAGTTAGCTGAACTAACTATAACGGGGGAATTTCAATGGTTTTGTACAAGTGAAAAGTCCAGCTAACTATAACACCCCTGAAACCTATGTTTTTTTCAGTGAATTTCTGAGGTTTTTTAAATGCTAATTCCTAACTATAACGTGCCTGAAACCTATGGTTTTTTCTGTGAATTTCAAAGGTTTTTTTAAATGCTAATTTCTAACTATGCCTACAGAGAAAGGACATGTGAAGAAAGAAGAAAAAATGCACAGAAAGAAAAAAAAGAAGTGCAGAAAGAAGCAACAGAAGTCCTCAAAGACGAAGAAAAGTGCAGGAAGAAGGATAACGTGCAGAAAGAACAAAAAGAAGAGCAGAAAGAATCCTTGTTGCAAAATCATCCTGTACCCTCAACTTTTTCAGACGGATACTTGTGCTAACTGAGTCTGACTAACCAGTCCTAGAGCCAGTGCTATGTTAAAAGACACTTAGAATACAGTGAAAACACCTACATACACTAGGGAACATTATGCGTTGGGGTCCCCCTGTGATTAGCATGACCTCCTCTGTAAGCCCCTAGTATATAATAGGGCAGGGGGATTAAAACTACCTCTTAAAACAGGCCACAGGGCGTTTTTGCACACGTTAACTCAGGCCCCGTCCCCTCCCTTCACCACTGTGTAAACACGCCCTGTGTCCGTTTTAAGTTGGGAGATTAAGTTCATTTGAATCCTAAGGGTCCCTAGGGTCCAACTAGCCCACTAGGTACCTCCAGTAAGTGCCACAGAGCTGCGTTGCAGAGAGGTGTAAAAAGTGGCACAGCCTGGACCACCTCTCTGCAATGCAGCTCAGTGGCGCTTACTGGAAGCACTTGGTGGGCTAGTTAGCCCCCAGGGGCCCTCAGTATTGAAGGGAAATTATATCCCTAATTTAAAACGTGCCATAGTGCGTGTTTGCACACGTCACCTCAGGCCCCGTCCCCTCCCTTCACCACTGTGTAAACGCGCCCTGTGGCTGTTCTAAGTTGAGAGATTAAGTCCCCTTGAATCCTAAGGGTCCCTAGGGTCAAACTAGACCACTAGGTACCTCCAGTAAGCACCACAGAGCTGTGTTGCAGAGAGGTGTAAAAAGGGGCTTGGCCTCAGAACACCTGTCTGCAGCGCAGCTCCCTGGCGCATACTGGAGATGCCTGTTGGGCTAGTTGGCCCTCAGGGACCCTCAGTATTGAAGAGGAATTAATTCCCCAACTTACAACTCGCCAGGGGCCGCGTTTGCAGAGTGCTGCAAGGAGGGGGCGTGGCCTCCGGCACGATGCCAGTCTTTTATTTATTTTAATTTTTTAAGAAGGGGGGCTGTGTGGTTCCCCTTCGTATTCTAATTTATTGGCCCTGATGACCCCATCCCCCAGGGCCTGTCTCCTAATTATATTTTTTTGACCCCAATCCCCAGGGCCGGCCGCTGTTTTTTATTATTTTAAAAAAATATATATTTATAGACACAAATAGGACATGCTGGACAAACCGTACGTACCTATCACCATGACGATTTGAGGGATATTCATTAAAAGGCGACTATGCATACAATGAATCCACGTGGAATGTATTTACACCACTAGTGAAGCTCTGACATGTCTGATGCCCTACCGTGCCTAATCCCGGTAGACACCCTTGTCGTTTATTTATACAAACATGGGTAGCTATTGACGGGCACATTTAATACACATGCACACCAAGCCATTCAAAGGGGATTCGACAAAAATTCGACCAAAACTATGCAAGAAACCGCCCTCACGGTTAATAAAACACACATCCACTGCCAGATGTGTAATACTTTTTATTTTACTCTCTGGAAAGGGGACGAACATCACTTGAGAGTCACAGCCCGCTCCTGGCAGAGCCCAATGCTGTGTTACACCCACCATTGCCTGCTGAGTGCCACATACCTCTGTGTTGTATTCCACTAGCTAGTGCATATGCTATGACACTCTCTAGCCCATGTAAACTGTAACACCACCCCGTGAATATGTCATGCCACACTTGTCTTCGCACGGGTTATATTGCCCCATCTAACGTGCCTTCCTCGATGCCTATGTTATAACGCACAGTGCTATGCCATACATATTACAATCTGGGATCCATATCTTTGTCACAGTGCATATGCAACGTTACACTCCCCAGCACATATTTTATATTACAACTTTAGAGACTAGTTAGGTTACACAACACTGCCCTGTGCATATTATAGTCCAAGGCACATCGCATAGCACGCGCTAGTGCCTGTGCTATCTCGCGCTCTCCAATGAATCTGTTATTGCGCACAATGTATTGCATATTATATTTTACGCCCGGTTCATCTTATATCACACTTTTTGGTGTATAGTTTATAGCATACACTATATCTAGTTTTCATTTTCAATCGTGCTCTCAGGACTATGTTCTATATAACACTGTGTTCACCTACCCTTTTCACGGGCATTACATTTTGCGATAGGGGGTGGAGGGTCAGGGGGTGTTTCTGCCAAGTGAGCCCGGAGTCACAGTCACAAACGTCCTCTTCTTCCTGAATAAAAGTGAGATTATGCTGCATACTTGTTCATATTTTAAGTAGTTCGCACAGACACACGTTTTAAAACAATAACGTTCCTAATACCCGCCTTCTCTGAACAGTTAGCTTGCTGCCCCATCCCCCTCCTCCCTATCCTCTGATGTGTGAATCCATGGACTAGCCTCCTCCCTCCTGCCATGCATGGTCTGATGTGCTGCCACTGCCCTCAATTTAGTATGATGTACCAGTCCCCTCCTCCTGCCCTCCATTGAACAATTCTATGCCACATCATTGACCTCCTGCTTAAACTCTGTGCTTAGCTTGCTGCCCCTATTCTCCTTCCCCCTGCCTTCCGATGTCTTTGTGCATGCCCCTCCTCCATCCTTTTTGCCCACCATGTTCCATGGACCTGCCACTCCTATCTACTCTGAGTGTTCTGTTGAGCTGCCACTCCCCTCCCACCTGCCTAGCATTGTCAGATGACTGTAACCTGTCCCTGCCACCTCCACCCTGCCTGTCCACATGCCATGCCCCTATCCTCTTCCTCCTGTCCTACATGGTCCATTGTACTGCCACACCCTTCTGCCCTCCCTGGTCTGTTGTGCTGCAACTGCTCCTCCTGTCTGCCCCGTGCGGTCTGTTGTGAGGCCCCTTCCCCTGAACATTCTTGTCTGTGCACAGGTCCTGACCCTCCCTTCTATCCTCCATCGTCCTTTGTGCATGCCCCTGCACCCTCCTTCTTGCCCATCATAGCCATTGTGCTGCCACTAACCCTCCCACTTGCCATGCATGGTCTTCTGTGCTGCCATGGCCCCTCCCACCTTCCCTGTGTGGTCAGTTAGCTGCCCCTGACCCCCTCCCACCTTCCCTCCATGGTCTGTGTGTATGCCATCACAGTCTCACTGTTGCTCTTCATGGTGTGTCTTGCTTCTAGTGCCCATCCTGCCTGACCTCCATGGCTATCTTGCTGTCCTGCCCTGCCCCCTTGACCCCAGCCCTCTGTTTACATGTGCAGACCCCTACTCCCTCCCTCCTGGCTTGTCTGTTCCATGTTAATGCCCCTGATCCGTCCCTCCTGCCCTTTATGGTCTGTTATGCTGCAGCTTTCTCACCTGTCTGTCCATTATGGTCCTGTCTCTTGCCCCTCTGTTCTCTGTTGTCCATGTGCATGGTCCTGTCCCCTCTCTCTTGCTTTCTATGGATTGTTGTGCTGCACTCCCGTCCCGCATGCCCTGTGTGGTGTATTGTGCTGCTGCAAACCCTGATGCCTGCCCTGCAGGGTCAGTTTCGTGCACCTCTCCATGTCCCTCCTGTCCTCTGTTATCCAAGTCCATGTTCCTACCCCATTTCCTTCCATGATCCAATGTACCATACTTGCGAACATTTTGAACTTGGTAAGAGGGAGATTTTGAAAAAAAACTGGGGTATTGATTTTCCCCTTTGAGTTACATTGAAAAAGAGGAGATTGCAGACAGGAGACAGATAAAATAAAGCCCATTTGAGCTTAAAAACATTGGACGTTTCCTGGCTGAATCGGGTCTGTTGGCATGTATGGTTGTACTACCATTGCCTCTTCCTTCTGCCCACAATGGTCTATAACATTGCCACAGCCTCTCATGCAAGTCCTGTATTGTTGGTTTGTTGCCCCTGCCCCCCTTTCCACTGCCCTCCATAGTCTGTTGTGCTGCCACGGCCCTTCCTGCCTGCTCAGTGTGGTTAAATTGTTGCCTTTGCACCCTCCTACCTGCCTTCAATTTTCAGAGTCCGTGCCCCTGGCCTCTGCCTCTCAACAGTATCCTAATGAACAACTAGATTGCTAACATTCTATATTTATTACAAAAGTGTGGAACACCTGACGTCATCTTGATGTAATCAAAACTGTAATACCTAGAGCATTTCCTTTAGAAATTACATATATGAGAGGGTCTTATTGGCATCAAAATTATGGTTAGTGCTCTAAAAGACTAAAATAAGGACATATTTTCTGAGTTTTCAAATAGCGAGAAAGCACTTTTAAATTATTTGTTACCTTTATGTTTTTTTATCCAGTTGACCACTTGATTAAATGTTGCACTTAGGGGAGAGGATGTGGTGTTACTTCCAGAACTGCAGACTTTGCAACTGGGGAACCAGGTTGGAGTTTCTGCTTCAGCTCGACATTCTGTGATTCTGGTCAAATCACTTAGTCTCCCCATGTCTACAACCAAAATGAATTTGTTCTTGTGTGATGTAACCAATGCTCATGTAAAGCACTCCAATACCTGACAAGTCTGCACTATATAACACTGCAAAAACACAAAATAATAAGTGTTTTGCACACTTCTGTCATTGGGCTATATTTGGGCTACATCTGGGTGATTTTGGGCTACATTTGGGCTCTTTTGTCTCCGGTGGCCATCTTGGGAGATTTATTTGTTATGAAGTTTCCTAATTTCCTCATGTACTGCAGTCTCCTCAGTAGTAAATGCTTTCAGTTTTTTACTTTGATTCCATCATGAAGGTATTCAGATATGTCACACATTTGCCATAAATTCTGAACGTTAGCACTCTAGATGCTCATTAGATCACTGTAGTAAAACTACTGTTCACCATGGAAGTCTGCTCCTGGTATTAAAAGTGCATGTTTCAGTCTGCATGTCAGAATTTTTTAATGAAATAGAAGAGGATTTGAGAAGTCACTCAAAATGTGCCCTCATTTTCTTTCTTCAGCATTAATCATAATTTCTATGGCAAAATGAACCCCCTCATTGTGTTCCATTTTAAATTAAATGTTTTAAGTGTTACCAGTTTATTCCAATCAAGATGGCTTCAGGTGTGCCATACTTTTGTCATAATGAAGACAGTAAGCACTCTAGTTGTTTTTAAGAACACTCTGGGACATTCTGTCATTGGGCTATACTTGGGCTACATCTGGGTGATATTTGGGCTACATTTGGGCTCTTTTGTCTCTGGTGGCCATCTTGGCAGACTTATTTGTTATAAAGTTTCCTAATTTCCTCATTTACTGCAGTCTCCTCAGTAGGAAATACTTTCAGTTTTTTACTTTGATTCCAAAGGCATTCAGATGTGTCACACATTTGCCATAAATTCAGAATGTTAGCACTCTTTTTGCTCATTAGATCACTGTAGTAAAGCTACTGCTCACCAGGGAAAACTGCTGCTGGTATTGAAAGTACATGTTTCAGTCTGCATGTCAGAATTTTTTAATGAAATAGAAGAGGATTTGAGAAGTCACTCAAAATGTGCCCTAATTTTTCTTTCTGCAGCACTAATCATACTTTTTATGGAAAAATGAACCCCCTCATTTTGTTCCTTTTTAAATTAAATGTTTTAAGAGTTACCACTTTAATCCAAGCAAGATGGCTTCAGGTGTGCCATACGTTTATCATAAGTAGGACTGTTAGCGCTCTAGTTGTTCTTTGGAACACTCTGGGAAGCTGCAGTAGAACACAAAGGAATCAACTGACAGTCTCTGCCCTTGTTGGATGTACATGTTGTACTGAGAATGTCAGACTTCATTCTCATATGACTGAGAAAGATAATGTGAATTTACAGAAAATAAGCTCTCAGTTTAGCTTATAGATCACCTTCCAAACCTCTGTGGGAAAAGCATGAGAAAATATTTTTCTCTCAATCATGATATCCCAGCAGAAGGCTTTTTCACATGGTGAAATCACCTTAGAACATACCCCAATTCCTAAAATGAATATGGTACCATCAACAAATGATTTATAATGTAACTAAAGTCTTAAAACCTTCTATTAACTGCAATGCTTTTTAATGAGGCGCTATCATGTATATTGGTCCCAAGATGGCTGCCAACACTTCTTGGATGAAGTGCTGACAGCCAATCTGATCTCAGGATGAGATGTGTGGTTAGGCTGCGCCCACATATATATATGATTTTACTTTTGATTTTCTCAGGAACTACTGAACAGATTGACACCAGACCTGCAAAAGGCACATCCCTGCCCTGAGGACTACCTCTCTGCCAAATTTCAAGTAATTCTGTTCAGCCGTTCGGGCTGTACCTTGGACTAAAGGTCCCTATGGAAAATTGCATGGGGGAAAACGCGTTTTGGGACCCCCCTTTTTTCTCAGCCTCCGCTTGACAAATCCCCCTGAGACTTTCAGGGTAGGAGCGGAGCAGAGCGCCCCACCTATTTTGAAAATTTCGCGAGGATTCGTCAACCGGCGGCAAAGTTATTCCAAATAGAATGTTGCGGATTTCCTATGGAAACACGGCCTTAACTATAACTATCTACTGGCGACCGCCAGTAGATAATATATATATATATATATATATATATATATATATATATATATATATATATATATATATATATATATATATATATACATATATATATATATATTCACTGAAAAAACCATAGGTTTCACACATGTTATAGTTAGCTGGACATTTTACTGATAAAAAACCAATGAAATTCCCCCGTTATAGTTACTGTAGGCAACTATAACTCACGCGACCGCAATCCTCTGCTGATGCTAATACTGTATTTAGACACTTATTTGCCCATGTCTTCTTCCATTAAATTTTAGCTATATATATATTACAAATATTTTTTTTTCATAAAGACACATATGTCATCAGCAGAGGATTACGGTCGCGTGAGTTATAGTTGCCTACAGTAACTATAACGGGGGAATTTCATTGGTTTTTTATCAGTAAAATGTCCAGCTAACTATAACATGTGTGAAACCTATGGTTTTTTCAGTGAATTTGCAAGGTTTTTTAAATGCTAATTCCTAACTATAACGTGTGTGAAACCTATGGTTTTTTCAGTGAATTTGTACGGTTTTTTAAATGCTAAGTTACTTTAAGCCATTTGTGGCGTGCGTGCCCACTTAACGCAGTTCGTTCCGTGCGTGCCCACGTTACGCTAGATGGGCCATGAACGCACGATGCGCTTCGCGCACCGTGCGCACATGGAGGACATATGATGAGCATCGTTGTGACAGGTAAAATATATGTTTTGTTCGTCTGTGATAAGCCATGCACAAATGGAGCCCTTCGGGCACCATTTGCACACGGGGTGGTGAGAATGTGGATTTTTTTTTTTTTTTTTATTATTTATTACCGTACGCGTACGGTAAGCGTAATCGGCGAAATTTTCGAAAAAATTAAAATTCCCTTTTTTCACTTGGGGGATCGTTGGGGACTCCCTCGACATGGCTAGGTGCTTGGGAGCTGTCTAAACAGCCCCTTTACATGGTTTTGCACTTTGTTTTTCAACCCCCTGTCAGAGTGCGAGAGAGAAAATGGCGGCCGCCGCTTCCTGGTTTCGACCGATTCGAATGTTTACTAAGATCTAACGGCCAATCAGAATCGCGCTCGCGCACGTCACCGTACGCGTACGGTAAGCACACCGTAAGCGCACCGTAAGCTGGCTCAGATATATATATTGATTTAAAGGCTATTTTCTCAGAATCTACTGAACAGATTTACACCAAACCTACAAAAGGCACTTCCTTGACCTGAGGACTACCTCTCTGCCAAATTTCATTAAATTCTGTTCAGCCGTTCGGGCTGTAGCTCTGTCTAAAGGTCCTATGGAAAAATGCATGGGAAAAACGCGTTTTGGGACCCCCCTTTTATCTCAGCCCCCGCTTGACGAATCCCCCCGAGACTTTCAGGGTAGGAGCGGAGCGTAGCGCCCCACCTATTTTGAAAAATTCGCGAGGATTCGTCGACCGGCGCCAAAGTTATTCAAAATAGAATGTTGCGGATTTCCTATGGAAACAGGGTCCTAACTATAACTATCTACTGGCGACCGCCAGTAGATAATATATATATATATATATATATATATTTCTCACCCTCAGAAGAAGCCGGGACACTCAAGCCGCGGTGCACCTCTGGGTCCGAGGCAGTCCAGTTTTCTATTGCCACTCACCGTGCAATCAAGCACGCGTGCACTCCGCTCGTAAAATAACGCCGACTCCAAAGTGCTCCCATGCTCACGTGAGCAAGGCGGCTTCGCTGAAACACGTTGGGTGCTTCTTGTTTGCTCGATGCATTGAAAATAAATTCTTTGGAGCACTTTGGAGATCGCATTATTTTACGAGAGGAGTGCACGCGTGCTTGATTGAACGGTCAGTGGTAATATATATATATATATATATATATATATATAAATCAGCACGCTTGCCTGTCGATCCCCTTTTCCGCTTGCAGAAGGCAAGAGCAGACCCAAATTCTTTCCAAGTGATTTTATTTTGCTATCACCTTGTCGCCATGACGCGTTCTTGGCCAGTAAAACAGCCTTGATCACATGACAGCGCATGGGCAGCAATACCTCCTTTTAAAGTGCAAAGTGCAACAGCATTGAAATAGAAAACATACTGCACATTTTGTAACATTCACATCAATTACAGCATAAATGCCAAAATCGTGTTAAAAATGAGCATATAATATTGTAATAGCCATCAGGACACAAATCTTTGTAAAATACAGTAAAATACATAAAACTACCCAATAAATATGTATATGGATGACATCCTATATATTATTTAAAACAATATTATTTGAAACAATATTGATGGGTAAGGGGATATATATAAATCTTAATATTACTCAATCCCTTCTTCATAATTGTCTTTTTTCTCGTTATCCCAATTAATGCTAACATTTCCTGCCGTTGTGAAAATAAAGTGACTAAGTGCAAAAAAGAAGGGGTTGCCCCCCAATATCCTAAACAAACAAGACCCCTGTACGTAAATGTTGTGTGCAAACGTGCAAAAGAAGTGCAGATTAAAATTTTATGTGTACAGATAGTGCGAGCAGCTTTAGCAAATATCTGACCATTGTTCTAGGTATGGCCAATGCCATTTACCCATAAGTGCCTAAATGTTACTTACATCATGGTCGGTATATAAGAGATAGAAGGACAAAGAACCAATAGGTAATTTTAGAAAAGATCAATAGGCTGATTCCCACAAAATGATATACACAATAAAAATTGTTATAAAATCATTCCAACCTAAAATCTCAATAACTTAACTAAAATCCTCCTATTCTGTAGTGTTTTTCAACTATTTAATTCATAAAATGTATACAAATTGTTATATACCTCTATTCTGGTGTCTAAAGTTAAGGGGCATAGACCTTGTTTCAGTAATACCCCTATATAATGAGACAGTTTAATGAAACAATGTAACAGCACACAACAGCCCAACAATTCAACAATGTGTCACAAATACCTATTCATTTAAATACCCACTGAATGAATAAATAGATAGATACATAAATACGCACATAAATATTGAATACAAATGTAAAGTGGATAATATGGACCCAATTTAAAACAATTACTGGTCGTATTTTTCATAGATATGTGTGTAAATCTTCACAAGTATTGAGACCCCTGGGTTGTTTGGTATCTAGTTCTAATATATACCTGGTCTCCAAACGACGCAGTCTGGCTTCTCTATTACCACCCCTTTTGTTAAAATGCACTGTGTCTAACACATAATATTTGAGATGTTTGAGGCTACTCTGATGTTGTTCTTTAAAATGTCTTGCCACGGGTAACTGGAGAATTATTTTGTGCACTGGCAGTTTAGTACCGCCTATGATGTAAGGTTTCAACTACATATCAGTGCATATACTGCATACTCTGTTTTACATGACAGACATTTAGATATGGTGTGTTGCTTTGAACTAAAGGCAGGATGATAATTTTTAGTGTTCACACCATATTGGCATGCTTTGCAATTGGAATATTTATAGCAACCTGTTCTGGGGGTCAACCATGTGTGGGATTCCACATCTTCTGGGTTGTTTTTCATGAGTGCATTACCCATTGATGTTGTTTTTCTAACTGTTATAGATGGTTTTTTAGTTAATGCTCCACCAATAACAGGATCTCCCGTTAATATGGGCAAATTGCGTCTTATAATTGCCCTGATCTGTCCTTCCTGTCTACTGTACCCCAGTATCAATCTTGTAGGTTCCCTCAAGGTGGCATCCGCAATAGTGTTTGACTTGGGTTCATATTCTAATAAATCCAGCCTTGCTCTGGATCTAGATTTGGATATTGCTGTTTCAATAGAGCGATTCTTGTAACCACGTTGTAGAAATCTATTTTTGCATTTTTCTTGATTATCCCGCATATCTTGCTCCTCACTACAAATTCTTAACATCTCCCCATAGAGGATGCTGTTAATTAAGTGGGGGGGGTGGGCACTAGTTGCATGCAGTATCAAATTACCCGCTGTGGGTTTTCTAAACATGGTAGTTGCCAGACCATTGTGGGAGATGTATACCTTGGTATGTAAAAATTTGATAGTTTCGCAGCTAATGTCACATGTACATTTTACATTCAGGTTGTTTTCCTTAATCTCTAAAACAAAGTCCTGTGCACTCTGAATTGACCCATTCGAAACCACAAAAAGGTGATCGATAAATCGTAACCAAGATACTATATTATGAGACAAAGTGTGGGCATATCTTTTTATGAGGACCAGCTCCTCCCACCATCCCATAAAGAGACAGGCATAGCTGGGGGAGAAGCTGGCCCCCATTGCCATACCTTGTATCTGTTGATAGACTAGATTTTTGTACAAAAATATATTGTTCTCCAGACAAAATATCAATAAGTCTGATTGTGTTTAGCAAACGTTATGGGTCGATTAGCCAAAAAATACTCCACAGCCTTGACTCCATCCTGATTGTGTATGCAGGTATATAGCGCCGTGACATCCAGGGCTATAAGGCAATAGTTCTTCTGACAATTGATTTCTTCAATTTTGCGGATGAAGTCACTTATGTCTTGCACATAGGATTTAAGAGATTTCACATGATGTTGTAAAAAAGAGTCAAAGTACATAGACATATTTTCTAATGGGCCATCACAGGCTGAAATTATGGGCCTGCCAGGTGGTTTCATTATAGATTTGTGTACCTTAGTCACAAAGTATAGCGGGGGGATGGTTGGGTTCTCCTTCTTTGAAAACTTAAATTCTTGTAAGTTAAAGAGGCCTGTGCTCTTCCATGCCAGCAATTTCCCAAAGAAGTTGTCTTGTACTTGTTTAAATATTTGCATGGAGCTTTTGCAGTAACAGTTCGTATCATTCAACTGTTTAGCTGCCTCTTCGGAGTAATCTTCAAGTGTCCATAAAGCCACGTTACCCCCTTTTTCTGCGTTTCTAACTACCACATTTTTATTCTTGTTTATTTTTTGCATCAATTGGTGGTATTTGCGTTCTTCATTTTTGATTGGTGTGTTGTTTTTACTCGTCTCCATATAGACCAGTTTGATTTCCGCCACTACTTGTTTGTTGAATAAATCTATAGCATCGCAAGGCATAATGGGTGTGAATTTAGATTTTTCCTTGAAGATGGTTTCTGGTTTGGCACATGTTTCAAAACCTGGTGAGAATAAATTACTGCGTTGTCAATTCCGGGTATTCACCTGTATTGACACATGATTCACACTCATCAATAGTTTCGCATTCCTGACCCAGATTGTATAAGTCTTTGAGAGATCTTAAATCGGCCACATTCAGACTGCCCATCTCAGCCTTTGCTGTTGGGTTGATGGTATGTTGTAATGTTTGTGGCATACTTGGAGAGCTTGCTCTTATTAGATGAAATTTTTGTAATTTAAGTTTCCTAACGAACATATACAGGTCGGCTCAGGTATTCGTATAGTCAAAATTGGTGGAGGGACAGTATGACAAGCCAAGTGACAGGATCTGTTGTGCCGAGGGATTGAGTTCCATATCTGTAAGATTGATAATGGTGGTGTTTTGATCCACTGTCCTTGCAATCTGTGTAACATTTTGGCTTTCTTGGCTTTCTTGGGGTGTTATCTTTTCCTCCATTGTCCCCGTCCTCTCACTGGTTTCGAATTTCCACCACTGCCACCTTTCTCTGGCTGTCCTCCTTCATTGCCTCCTGTTCTTGGTCCTTCGTTTTTTGTTGTTTTTGTTGTTTTTGTGGCCCTGGATCTGAGAGTGTCCCTGCGACTCATTCTGAGGCAGTCTAGTTCTTCTCCCAAGGAAGGTTTAGTTGCCCCTGGAACTGGTCTGTCTCTAGTATTCTCCATCTCAGTATCGCTCTCCACAGCAGAACTCAAAACTGACGCCAAGGTTGATGATGCATCCCCCTGTTCACCATTTCGCTGTGTTCTATTGCCTCTCATAGATTTATTTTTATATACGTTATATTTGCGGGCAAAAGTGAATATCTGACCACTGGCATAATCGTCTTTATCTCTTTGAAACTTGTATATATTTTTTTGTTTGATCTTTTCTTCTTCTTTATTGAGCCTTATTGTCATTTCTTCATGATATTTATTCTTTAGCTGTGTATCACCGTGTTGTTCTATTTCCCCACTGAGATCTTCAATTTTTTGTTGTAGCTCCAACCTGTCCACCTCCGCATACTTTACCAGTATTTCCACCAATCTGCGGGAGGAGTCCAGGTTGCATTCTGCCCACTCAGCCATCATGTGTGGGTTAGGAGTATCATAGCTAGGACCTAGCATAATTCTTAGCCCCCTCGAGATTCTGCCTGCATCTAGATATTTCTGGAGGGACTTGGCTTCCCGCCACTTGGCAGTCTCTTGATTCTCTAGCGTACGGAAAACATTTTCTCCACCGGACGCCCCTCCTTCCTCTTCTTGTCTGTTTGTACGTGGTCTTCCTTTCCCTCTCCCATGGCCTCTTTAATTTTGTGACTGGAAGCCCCTCGTTTGTTCACATTGATGCTGTTGTAGGACTCGTCGCATATCCCCTAAAAAAGACTGCTTACTTTTGTCTATTCTTTGTGTGTTTTCTCCTTCGCTTTGATAAAGAAGATTACAACGAAGGACGCATCTTCACGTATGCACAAAAATTTGATTTATTAAAACAACACGAATATATGAGTCAAGCAGGAAGCACTTCTGACAGTCTTTCCTCCATCACGTCCACAGATCAAAGCGAAGGAGAAACACACAAAGAATAGACAAAAGTAAGCAGTCTTTTTTAGGGGGATATGCGACGAGTCCTACAACAGCATCAATGGGAACAAACGAGGGGCTTCCAGTCGCAAAATCAAAGAGGCCGTGGGAGAGGGAAAGGAAGACCATGTACAAACAGACAAGACGAGGAAGGAGGGGCGTCCGGTGGAGAAAAAGTAGGAGCAACGACTCGAAGCATGAGAGTGAAGAAAACATTTTAGAAGACAATCAGGAATTAACCATTATAAATTTGTCGAGCAGACCTATTACAAATTCAGAGAGCTCCTTGTTAAAACGTGGCCTGAATTTTTGCCCTAGTGTACACATGGATATGGCACAAACACGGATAGACTTATATAAATATATAAGAAAAATAAAATTGGCAAAATTGTTTAAGGAAAAAGAGAAAGAGATGCAAAGAAAACAACAAGATACAGGGAGAGAGACACCAACCTCCATTCTATCAGTACAAGATTCCAAAAGTTTTTTATCTTTAATAAATTTAGATGCAAGAACTTGAGGCAGTATGCAATCAATTGGGAGCGGGTCTAAGTCAAAAAAAGCCAAAATCATATTTCTATCCACAAATGCCACCAGGGAATAAAATTGCTACTTTTCATGAAGCGATCATACAAGACATTTACAAACTTAAAAAACAAAAATATTTAGACAATCTGAAAATAGACGAACGTGAGGCCTTGATAGCTTTCAGCCAGGATGATAAGATTGAAATTAAAATGACCGACAAAGGCGCTAATATCATCATTTGGGACAAACAAGACTATGAAAAAGTAGAATATGAAAAACTAAATGAGATAGTCTACTATGAGAAGTTAAAATCCAATCCAACGTTGAAAATGAAATTATACTTAGACAAAAAACTAAAAAACTGGTTAGACAAAGGATTAATTGATTATGATGAATGCAAATACCTTACAGTGGAACATCCTGTAACAGCGACAATGTACTTTCTGCCTAAAGTACATAAGAATCGAACTAGACCACCAGGGCGTCCAATTGTCTCCGCAAAAGGATCCTTATTTGAACCAATGGCTAATTATATTGACTATTTTTTGTTACCTTTTGTTTCAAAATCAAGTTCCTACATTAAAGATACCACGGACATGCTTAGACATCTAAATGGTACCCCTTGGCACTCAACCTACAAATTGATAGCGATGGACGTCGTATCGTTATATACTAACATCGATCATGAAATTGGAATTACTGCATGCAAATTTTTCTTAAAGGAGAGAAACATCCATTACACACAGCATAATAACATGTTGGAAGAAATTATGAGAATGTGTTTAACCCAAAATGTGTTCCATTTTGGAAAAGACATCTTTAACCCCTTTGATGCTCATGACGGAGCGGTTCCGTCATGAGCATCGGTTGGGCTGTGCTTATGACGGAACCGCTCCGTCATGAGCACAGCCCCTGGGGGAAGTGCTGGCGCTCCCCCCCTGGGGCATCGATCGTGACCCCACCGAGGGGGATGGCAGCGGAGGAGTTTCCGCTGCCACCCCCGAGCCCCCCCACGCTTCCTGGTGACGTCAGCGCGCGCCGTCATCAGGAAGCGCTGGGACGCCTGGAAGCCATTTGCTTCCAGGCGTCCCAGCAGCATCAAGAGGTATGTGGAGCTCTCCGGTGGGGACGCGGGGGCCGCGGCGGTGATTTTCAAAGTATTGAGGCATCGGGGGAGAGGAAAGAGTATTTCCTCTCCCCTGATGTCTCAATACAGGGCATTCCTGCAGCACGATCGCGCACAGCGTCGCGATCGTGCTGCAGGAATGCCACCACTAGGCACCAGGGATGCGTTTTTGTGATAAAGGAAGCGACCCCTTGGGCAAGGGTCGCTTCCTAGGCCCCCATTATGTGAGCAAGACTTTTCTGCCCCCTCTGGGGGCAGATTGGTTGAATTCTTTTGCCGTTTCCGCTCCCTGGGGGGGGCAGAAGAGCCCACTAGACACCAGGGATCTGTCTGATAATGTAGGAAGCGACCCCTTGGGCAAGGGTCGCTTCCTGGGCCCCCAATATTTATGAAGACTTTTCTACCCCCTCTGGGGGCAGATCGGTTTAGTTTTTTGCCGTTTCCGCTCCCAGGGGGGGCAGAAGAGCCCACTAGACACCAGGGATCTGTTTGATATTGTAGGAAGCGACCCCTTGGGCAAGGGTCGCTTTCCTGGTCCCCCAACTTTTATTGAAGACTTTTCTGCCCCCTCTGGGGGCAGATCGGTTTAATTTTGTTGCCGTTTCCGTTCCCAGGGGGGGCAGAAAAGCCCACTAGACACCAGGGATGTGTTTGTTATTGTAGGAAGCGACCCCTTGGGCAAGGGTTGCTTCCTGGGGGCTCAAATATTTTTCAAGACTTTTCAGCCCCCCCTGGGGGCAGATCGGTCTTTTGTGTAGCCGTTTCTGGTCCCAGGGGGGGCAGAAGAGCCCACTAGACACCAGGGATGTTATTTTTTTGCGTAAAGGAAGCGACCCCTTGGGCAAGGGTCGCTTCCTGGGGGGCCAAATTTTTTTCAAGACTTTTTTGCACGCCCTGGGGGCAGATCGGTCTTTTGTGTAGCCGTTTCTCGTCCCAGGGGGGGCAGAAAAGCCCACTAGACACCAGGAAATTAGTGTAAATAAAAAACGAAGTGACCCCTTGCTTCCAGGGTGCAATTTTTTATAATATGTATTTGGCCCACCCGCCCCGGGACAGAGTAGCCTTTTTTTTTCCTGCTGTTTTTCTGCCCCACCTGGCACACAACCCGATTGACCATTTGGGTAGTGACATAGCATGTTATAATGTTTATTGTTGTATGTTTTGTGAATTGCAATTGTAATGTTTATTTTTTACTTTTTTGTTCTAGGTGAAGGCGTTTGCTCTTTCCAGTTTGCCGTTTTGTTACTGGTGGTTCTGCTGTTTGTGTAGTTTGGTAAGAGACTTTGTTTTGTACAATGTAAATGTGTTTGATTTCTCTGCATGAATTTTTTTTGCAAATGGTGTAATAATAGCAGTATGTTTGTTTTTTGAGTGTCAAAAACGTTTTGCATTGGTGCTCGATGTGTATTTTGTTGTCTTGTGAGTAATTTGTTTTTTTTTCTTCTTTCTAGTTGGATATCATTGGTTTTTGCTGTGTCACTGCAGAGGTGGTTTCTGGCGAGTGCAGCTGTCTCTTGTAATCGAATTGTATAGTTTTTGAGTACATTGATCTTTGTGATAAAGGTACACATTTCTTTACTTACTTGGTTTGCACATTGTTGGTTGTTGTTGACTTGTTTGTGCAGTCTTCTATCTTAGTAAGTATAATGGCTAGCCGCAGGATTACTGCTCAGCAGGTTGTTGGTTTGCTGTTTGAGTCTTCCTCTGACCATGGTTCAGAGACTGACTCTGCATCTGAGGGAGAGGAGGCAGGGGACGATTCTGGCAGTGAGTTTTCTCTCCGTATGGAGTCATCGGATGATGAAGATACTCTTAGTGCGGATGAAGTGCCTGTGTTAGAGGAGGAGACTGATGTGCCGATAGTGCAGCAAGAGGCATCTGGGCTGCAGCCTGGGGCTGCAAGACTTCCCGTTGGTGTAGTGCGGCAAGAGGCTTCTGGGCTGCAGCCTGCGGCTGCAAGGCTTCCCGTTGGTGTAGTGCGGCAAGAGGCATCTGGGCTGCAGGCTGGGGCTGCAAGGCTTCCCTTTGAAATTGGTGACCTCTGGGTTGCCCCTGGCATGGTGCAGCCGGCATTGCCAGAGTTTACTGGTGTTCCAGGGTCTAGAGTGAATACTGAAAACTTTTTGCCGGTAAATTTTTTTCAGTTGTTTATGGACGAGATTGTTGAGCAGACTAATTTGTATGCCGAACAGTTTTTGAGGGACAACAGTGCCAGTCTTAAGCCACACTCTAGAGCTACCCGGTGGACTCCCACAAATCTTGAAGAGATGAAGAAGTTCTTGGGTTTAACTTTGTTGATGGGCTTGCTAAGGAAGCCATCAATGGCTTCATATTGGTCTAGCAGTCCCTTGATGGCAACGTCTATTTTTCCGGCAGTCATGAGTCGTGACAGGTATTTGCTTCTGCTTCGGATGATGCATTTTGCTGATAATGGTTTAGCGTTGCCACGAGATCACCCTGATTGTGACCGTCTTTTTAAGATTAGGCCTGTCCTTGATCACTTTGTTGATCGATTTTCTGAGATTTATGCCCCTGGGAAAGAAATTGCAGTGGATGAGTCTTTGGTGTTGTTCAAGGGCCGCTTGGTTTTTAGGCAATACATTCCTAGTAAGAGGGCACGCTATGGAATAAAGCTGTATATGCTGTGTGACAGTAGGACTGGATATGTGTCTAATTTCAGGGTGTACACCGGTAAGGAATCTAGGATTAACCTCCCTGGTTGTCCGTCCACTTTTGGAGTGACTGAGAAAATTGTTTGGGAACTTGGTAGAGGATTTTTTAACAAAGGCCACCATTTATATGTAGATAACTTCTACACTGGTGTGCGGTTGTTCAGGGAATTGGCCAAAGTGGACACTGTTGCTTGTGGCACAATCCGCTCTAACCATAAAGGTTTCCCGAAAGAACTTGTTTGTCAAAAGCTTGTGCGGGGACAGTGCAGTGCGTTGCATTGCCAGGAGCTTCTTGCTGTGAAGTTTTCAGACAGGAGAGATGTCTACATGCTGACTACCATCCGTGATGAAAGCACTGCACCTGTGACTGTGTGGGGTCAGGTCGCTGAAGCGCGCAAATCTGTGTGCATTTTAGACTATAATAGGCACATGGGTGGTGTTGACAGAGTAGATCAGAGGTTGGAACCTTACACTGCTCTTCGTAAGGCTTACATTTGGTACAAGAAGTTGGCAATCCATCTTTAACACTTGGCAACGTTTAATGCTTTTGTTGTGTTCCAGGATTCTTGCCCTGAGTCAAAGATGACTTTTGCTAAGTTTCAGGAGTCTGTAATAGGCAGCCTTGTTGTAGTGGAACAGGCAAGTGTTCCTAGAGTTGGAGTGGTGGAGGACGTTGCTAGATTGAAAGAACGCCACTTTCCAGATCACATTCCTCCCACACCCGCAAAAGATTTTCCCAGTAGGAGATGTAGAGTCTGTTGGCGAAGAGGTACGCGGAAGGAGAGTCGTATGTACTGCCCCGACTGTCCTTCTCATCCTGCACTGTATCTCCCTGCTTGTTTTAGAGCGTACCACACGCGAAAGAATTATTGGGAGCATTCATGAGTGGTAAAGTGAACTGCCTGGTCTGTATTCTTTGGATAATTTGATTCTGTTTCAAGGTTGGTGTTAGTGCAATGTATTTAGTTGCTGATTTTCTGTTAGAAGATTTGTATCTATTTGCGATTTGTTTGTGTTTTTATTTTTTTCAAAAAAAATCCTAAATGTGATGGCGGTGTGTGTAGGCTTGCGCTTGGCTGTTGGTATGTGTGGACTGGCACTTGGTTGGTGGTGTGCGTGGAATGGTGCTTGGCTGGCGGTGTGCGTGGACTGGCGGTGTGCATGGACTGGCGGTGTGCGTGGACTGGTGCGTGGCTGGTGGTGTGCGTGGACTGGAGCTTGGCTGGCGGTGTGCGTGGACTGGTGGTGTGTGCGGACTGGTGCTTGGCTGGAGGTGTCCGTGGACTGGAGCTTGGCTGGCGGTGTGCGTGGATTGGCGATTGGCTGGCGGTGTGCCTGGACTGGCGCTTGGCTGGCGGTGTGCCTGGACTGGCGCTTGGCTAGAGGTGTGCGTGGACTGGTGCTCTGCTAGTGGTGTGTGTGGACTGGCGCTCTGCTAGCGGTGTGTGTGGACTGGAGCTCGGCTGGCTGTGTGTGAGTAGTGACTTTCTGCTGGTCACTACACACACTGCTGGCTGAGTGCCACTCCACGCAATCAATCAGCATGTGTAGTTGCTGTGTCTGGATTGTGGGCGTGTGAAAGTGATGGGCCCTTGAATGGCGCTGTGTGCTGGTGTGAGTTTTGTTATGTGATGGGCCCGCGGCTGGCGGTGTGAATGGTTTTGTATGTCTCACACGTATGAAAGGTGTATGAATGGCCTGTAAAGAGGTTGGTGCCTTGTCGTGGCTTTACAGCTCACGAGCTGTGAGTCAATGGTTCAGTTTCTCGCCCTTTCAATTATTACCAGTGCATTTCATGTTTTGTGAAATCACTTGCTAATACAATTGTATCTACTGAACCATCACTCACCCTCGTGCCAAATCCAACCAGTATGTGTGTGTGCTTGCGGATTAGATGGCTGTGCAGTAATATTTGTCTTTCTGAAGCAGGGTGTCCCTTTTTGGTGAATTTTGTACTGTGTTGCTTTTGTACCTGGTGGTGCGAATGGTCTTGTTTGTATCACGTATGAAAGGTGTGTGAATGGCCTGTAAAGTGGTTGGTGCCTTGACGTGGCTTTACAGCTCACGAGCTGCGAGTCATTGGTTTGGTTTTCTGTGAATTTAATTATTGACAGTGCATTTCATTTTTGTGAAATCTCTAGTTAATAAAATTTAATACACTGAACCATGACTCGCCCTCGTGCCAAATCCAACCAGTATGTGTGTGTGTTTGAGGAATAGATGGTTGTGCAGCAATCTTTGTCTTTAGTTTCGCTGCCAAGGTACACTTTCCATGTAAGAATAACCCACCAACTGTAGATATTGTCGAAAACCCATGGGAGTTCATGGTGATGTCTCTGTTGTGAATTCAAAAAGTTTTTTTTATCCCCAATGTCCTGCAAACCTCAAAATGTCTGCCACATTTTCTTTGCAATTTTACTCCAAAATTCTCACGCTGTAGGAACAACAGTTAATCTGGTTTTGCAAGGGGGGTCACTTTGGTTTTTGGCCCGGTGCTCAGCGGCCATCTAGGCAAACCTACCAAACCCACACATTTCTGAAAACTAGACTCCCGGCGGCTTCCAGGGAAGTATGGCTTGCGTGGATCCCCCAACGTTTCCTTACCCAGATTCCCCTGCAAACCTCAATTTTAGCTGAAAACACCACTTTTTTCACACATTTTGGGGTGGTAAAGTTGTGGCATCACCGGGCTCACACAAATTTACCACCACCCAGCGTTCCCCCAGGTCTCTCGGTAAAAATGGTGCCTCACTTGTGTGGGAGGCCCAAGTACCTGCGGCAGGCAAGGGCCCAAAACGTAGTGAGGTGACATCAAAATGGCCTATCGCAAAACCACCCGGTTTTGCAAGGGGGTCAATTTGGTTTTTGAGCCGGTGCTCGGCGGCCATCTAGGGAAACCTACCAAACCCACACATTTCTGAAAACTAGACACCCGGTGGCTTCCAGGGAGGTATGGCTTGCATGGATCCCCTAATTTTTCCTTACCCAGAACCCCCTGCAAACCTCAATTTTAGCTGAACAAATCACTTTTTTCACACATTTTGGGGTGGGAAAGTTGTGGCATCACCGGGCTCACACAAATTTACCACCACCCAGCATTCCCCCAAGTCTCCCGGTACAAATGGTGCCTCACTTGTGTGGGAGGCCCAAGTACCCGCGGCAGGCAAGGGCCCAAAACATAGTGAGGTGACATCAAAATGGCCTATTGCAAAACCACCTGGTTTTGCAAGGGGGGTCACTTTGGTTTTTGACCCGGTGCTCGGCGACCATCTAGGGAAACCTACCAAACCCACACATTTCTGAAAACTAGACACCCGGCGGCTTCCAGGGAGGTATGGCTTGCGTGGATCCCCCAAAGTTTCCTTACCCAGAATCCCCTGCAAACCTCAATTTTAGCTGAAAAAATCACTTTTTTCACACATTTTGGGGTGGGAAAGTTGTGGCATGACCGGGCTCACACAAATTTACCAACACCCAGCATTCCCCCAGGTCTCCCGGTAAAAATGGTGCCTCACTTGTGTGGGAGGCCCAAGTACCCGCGGCAGGCAAGGGCCCAAATCATAGTGAGGCGACATCAACATTGCCTATCCCAAATGTTGCCTCACTACGTTTTGGGCTCTTGCCTGCCGCGGGTACTTGGGCCTCCCACACAAGTGAGGCACCATTTTTACCGGGAGACCTGGGGGAACGTTGGGTGGTGGTAAATTTGTGTGAGCCCGGTGATGCCACAACTTTCCCACCCCAAAATGTGTGAAAAAAGTGATTTTTTCAGCTAAAATTGAGGTTTGCAGTGGATTCTGGGTAAGGAAACATTGGGGGATCCACACAA
The DNA here is from genome assembly GCF_964204655.1 of Triturus cristatus. Lineage (NCBI taxonomy): Eukaryota > Metazoa > Chordata > Amphibia > Caudata > Salamandridae > Triturus > Triturus cristatus. The sequence goes on from NC_140584.1 coordinate 392,395,818, forward strand.
GCCATACCTCCCTGGAAGCCGCCGGGCGTCTAGTTTTCAGAAATGTGTGGGTTTGGTAGGTTTCCCTAGATGGCCGCCGAGCACCGGGCCAAAAACCCAAGTGACCCCCCCTTGCAAAACCAGGTGGTTTTGCGATAGGCCATTTTGATGTTGCCTCACTACGTTTTGGGCCCTTGCCTGCCGCGGGTACTTGGGCCTCCCACACTAGTGAGGCACCATGTTTACCGGGAGACCTGGGGGAACGCTGGGTGGTGGTAAATTTGTGTGAGCCCGGTGATGCCACAACTTTCCCACCCCAAAATGTGTGAAAAAAGTGATTTTTTCAGCTAAAATTGAGGTTTGCAGGGGATTCTGGGTAAGGAAACGTTGGGGGATCCACGCAAGCCATACCTCCCTGGAAGCCGCCGGGTGTCTAGTTTTTAGAAATGCATGGGTTTGGTAGGTTTCCCTAAATGGCCGCCGAGCACCGGGCCAAAAACCCAAGTGACCCCCCTTGCAAAACCAGGTGGTTTTGCGATAGGCCATTTTGATGTCACCTCACTACATTTTGGGCCCTTGCCTGCCGCGGGTACTTGGGCCTCCCACACAAGTGAGGCACCATTTTTACCGGGAGACCTGGGGGAACGCTGGGTGGTGGTAAATTTGTGTGAGCCCGGTGATGCCAGAACTTTCCCACCCCAAAATGTGTGAAAAAAGGGTTTTTTTTAGCTAAAATTGAGGTTTGCAGGGGATTCTGGGTAAGGAAACATTGGGGGATCCATGCAAGCCATACCTCACTGGAAGCCGCCGGGTGTCTAGTTTTCAGAAATGTGTGGGTTTGGTAGGTTTCCCTAGATGGCCGCCGAGCACCGGGCCATAAACCCAAGTGACCCCCCTTGCAAAACCAGGTGGTTTTGCGATAGGCCATTTTGATGTCGCCTCACTACGTTTTGGGCCCTTGCCTGCCACGGGTACTTGGGCCTCCCACACAAGTGAGGCACCTTTTTTACCGGGAGACCTGGGGGAACGCTGGGTGGTGGTAAATTTGTGTGAGCCCGGTGATGCCACAACTTTCCCACCCCAAAATGTGTGAAAAAAGGTTTTTTTTATAGCTAAAATTGAGGTTTGCAGGGGATTCTGGGTAAGGAAACGTTGGGGGATCCACGCAAGCCATATCTCCCTGGAAGCCGGCGGGTGTCTAGTTTTCAGAAATGTGTGGGTTTGGTAGGTTTCCCTAGGTGCCGGCAGAGCTAGGGTTCAAAAACTGCAGATCATCACTTTGCCAAAAAAGGTCATTTTTCATTGCGAAATTGAGGTGTGACCACGTTGCGTTTTGCGACGTTTCCTGTCGCAGGCACTATGCCGACCCGCACAAGTGAGGTACCATTTTTCTCGTAGGACATTGGGGAACGCGATGTGGGTGGAAATTTGTGGATCCACGCAGATTCCAGAACTTTCCATCACAGAAATGTGGGAAAAATGTGGTTTTTTTGTCAATTTTTTACGTTTGCAAGGGATTCTGGGTAACAGACCATGGTGGGAGGCAGTCAAGTCACCCCATCCTGGATTCCGCTGGGTGTCTAGTTTTCAAAAATGTATAGGTTTGCTAGGTTTCCCTAGGTGCCGGCAGGGCTAGGGTTAAAAAACTACAGCTAGTCACTTTGCCAAAAAGGGGTCATTTTTCACTGCAAACTTGAGGTGTGACCACGTTGTATTTTGCGCCGTTTCCTGTCGCGGGCACTATGCCGGCCCACACAAGTGAGGTACCATTTTTCTCGTAGGACATTGGGGAACGCGGGGTGGGTGGAAATTTGTGGATCCACACAGATTTCAGAACTTTCCATCACAGAAATGTGGGGAAAATGTGTTTTTTTTGTCAATTTTTTACGTTTGCAAGGGATTCTGAGTAACAGACCAGGGTGGGAGGCAGTCAAGTCACCCCATCCTGGATTCCCCTGGGTGTCTAGTTTTCAAAAATGTATAGGTTTGCAAGGTTTCCCTAGGTGCCGGCAGGGCTAGGGTTCAAAAACTACGGCTCGTCACTTTGCCAAAAAAGGGTCATTTTTCACTGCAAAATTGAGGTGTGACCACGTTGCGTTTTGCGCCGTTTCCTGTCGCGGGCACTATGCCGACCCGCACAATTGAGGTACCATTTTTCTCGTAAGACTTTGGGGAACGTGGGGTGGGTGGAAATTTGTGGATCCACGCAGATTCCAGAACTTTCCATCACAGAAATGTGGGGAAAATGTGGTTTTTTTGTCAATATTTTACGTTTGCAAGGGATTCTGGGTAACAGACCATGGTGGGAGGCAGTCAAGTCACCCCATCCTGGATTCCCCTGGGTGTCTAGTTTTCAAAAATGTATAGGTTTGCAAGGACTCCCTAGGTGCCGGCAGGGCTAGGGTTCAAAAACTACAGCTCGTCACTTTGCCAAAAAAGGGTCATTTTTCACTGCGAAATTGAGGTGTGACCACGTTGCGTTTTGAGATGTTTCCTGTCGCGGGCACTATGCCGACCCGCACAAGTGAGGTACCATTTTTCTCGTAGGACACTGGGGAACGCGGGGTGGGTGGAAATTTGTGGATCCACGCAGATTCCAGAACTTTCCATCACAGAAATGTGGGGAAAATGTGTTTTTTTTTGTCAATTTTTTACGTTTGCAAGGGATTCTGGGTAACAGACCATGGTGGGAGGCAGTCAAGTCACCCCATCCTGGATTCCCCTGGGTGTCTAGTTTTCAAAAATGTATAGGTTTGCTAGGTTTCCCTAGGTGCCGGCAGGGCTAGGGTTCCAAAACTACAGCTCGTCACTTTGCCAAAAAAGGGTAATTTTTCACTGCAAAATTGAGGTGTGACCACGTTGCGTTTTGCGCCGTTTCCTGTCGCGGGCACTATGCCGACCCGCACAAGTGAGGTACCATTTTTCTCGTAGGACTTTGGGGAACGCGGGGTGGGTGGAAATTTGTGGATCCACGCAGATTCCAGGACTTTCCATCACAGAAATATGGGGAAAATGTGTTTTTTTTGTCAATTTTTTACGTTTGCAAGGGATTCTGGGTAACAGACCATGGTGGGAGGCAGTCAAGTCACCCCATCCTGTATTCCCCAGGGTGTCTAGTTTTCAAAAATTTATAGGTTTGCTAGGTTTCCCTAGGTGCCGGCAGGGCTAGGGTTCAAAAACTACAGCTAGTCACTTTGCCAAAAAAGGGTCATTTTTCACTGCGAAATTGAGGTGTGACCACGTTGCGTTTTGCGCCATTTCCTGTCGCGGGCACTATGCCGACCCGCACAAGTGAGGTACCATTTTTCTCGTAGGACTTTGGGGAACACGGGGTGGGTGGAAATTTGTGGATCCACGCAGATTCCAGAACTTTCCATCACAGAAATATGAGGAAAATGTGTTTTTTTTGTAAATTTTTGACGTTTGCAAGGGATTCTGGGTAACAGACCATGGTGGGAGGCAGTCAAGTCACCCCATCCTGGATTCCCCTGGGTGTCTAGTTTTCAAAAATGTATAGGTTTGCTAGCTTTCCCTAGGTGCCGGCAGGGCTAGGGTTCAAAAACTACAGCTAGTCACTTTGCCAAAAAAGGGTCATTTTTCACTGCGAAATTGAGGTGTGACCACGTTGCGTTTTGCGCCGTTTCCTGTCGCGGGCACTATGCCGACCCGCACAAGTGAGGTACCATTTTTCTCGTAGGACTTTGGGGAACGTGGGGTGGGTGAAAATTTGTGGATCCACGCAGATTCCAGAACTTTCCATCACAGAAATATGGGGAAAATGTGTTTTTTTGTCAATTTTTTACGTTTGCAAGGGATTCTGGGTAACAGACCATGGTGGGAGGCAGTCAAGTCACCCCATCCTGGATTCCCCTGGGTGTCTAGTTTTCAAAAATGTATAGGTTTGCTAGCTTTCCCTAGGGGCCGGCAGGGCTAGGGTTCAAAAACTACAGCTAGTCACTTTGCCAAAAAAGGGTCATTTTTCACTGCGAAATTGAGGTGTGACCACGTTGCGTTTTGCGCCGTTTCCTGTCGCGGGCACTATGCTGACCCGCACAAGTGAGGTACCATTTTTCTCGTAGGACTTTGGGGAACGCGGGGTGGGTGGAAATTTGGGGATCCACGCAGATTCCAGAACTTTCCATCACAGAAATATGGGGAAAATGTGTTTTTTTTTGTCAATTTTTTACGTTTGCAAGGCATTCTGGGTAACAGACCATGGTGGGAGGCAGTCAAGTCACCCCATCCTAGATTCCCCTGGGTGTCTAGTTTTCAAAAATTTATAGGTTTGCTAGGTTTACCTAGGTGCCGGCAGGGCTAGGGTTCAAAAACTACAGCTAGTCACTTTGCCAAAAAGGGGTAATTTTTCACTGCAAACTTGAGGTGTGACCACGTTGCGTTTTGCGCCGTTTCCTGTCGTGGGCACTATGCCGAACCGCACAAGTGAGGTACCATTTTTCTCGTACGACCTTGGAGAACGCGGGGTGGGTGGAAATTTGTGGATCCACGCAGATTCCAGAACTTTCCATCACAGAAATATGGGGAAAATGTGTTTTTTTTGTCAATTTTTTACGTTTGCAAGGGATTCTGGGTAACAGACCATGGTGGGAGACAGTCAAGTCACCCCATCCTGGATTCCCCTAGGTGTCTAGTTTTCAAAAATGTATAGGTTTGCTAGCTTTCCCTAGGTGCCGGCAGGGCTAGGGTTCAAAAACTACAGCTAGTCACTTTGCCAAAAAGGGGTAATTTTTCACTGCAAACTTGAGGTGTGACCACGTTGCGTTTTGCGCCGTTTCCTGTTGCGGGCACTATGCCGAACCGCACAAGTGAGGTACCATTTTTCTCGTAGGACCTTGGAGAACGCGGGGTGGGTGGAAATTTGTGGATCCACGCAGATTCCAGAACTTTCTATCACAGAAATGTGGGGAAAATGTGTTTTTTTTGTCAATTTTTTACGTTTGCAAGGGATTCTGGGTAACAGACCATGGTGGGAGACAGTCAAGTCACCCCATCCTGGATTCCCCTAGGTGTCTAGTTTTCAAAAATGTATAGGTTTGCTAGCTTTCCCTAGGTGCCGGCAGGGCTAGGGTTCAAAAACTACAGCTAGTCACTTTGCCAAAAAAGGGTCATTTTTCACTGCGAAATTGAGGTGTGACCACGTTGCGTTTTGCGCCGTTTCCTGTCGCGGGCACTATGCCAACCCGCACAAGTGAGGTACCATTTTTCTCGTTGGACTTTGGGGAACGCGGGGTGGGTGAAAATTTGTGGATCCACGCAGATTCCAGAACTTTCCATCACAGAAATATGGGGAAAATGTGTTTTTTTTGTCAATTTTTTACGTTTGCAAGGGATTCTGGGTAACAGACCATGGTGGGAAGCAGTCAAGTCACCCCATCCTTGATTCCCCTGGGTGTCTAGTTTTCAAAAATGTATAGGTTTGCTAGGTTTCCCTAGGTGCCGGCAGGGCTAGGGTTCAAAAACTACAGCTAGTCACTTTGCCAAAAAAGGGTCATTTTTCACTGCGAAATTGAGGTGTGACCACGTTGCGTTTTGCGCCGTTTCCTGTCGCGGGCACTATGCTGACCCGCACAAGTGAGGTACCATTTTTCTCGTAGGACTTTGGGGAACGCGGGGTGGGTGGAAATTTGTGGATCCACGCAGATTCCAGAACTTTCCATCACAGAAATATTGGGAAAATGTGTTTTTTTTTGTCAATTTTTTACGTTTGCAAGGCATTCTGGGTAACAGACCATGGTGGGAGACAGTCAAGTCACCCCATCCTGGATTTCCCGGGGTGTCTAGTTTTCAAAAATGTATAGGTTTGCTAGGTTTCCATAGGTGCCGGCAGGGCTAGGGTTCAAAAACTACAGCTAGTCACTTTGCCAAAAAAGGGTCATTTTTCACTGCAAAATTGAGGTGTGACCACGTTGCGTTTTGCGCCGTTTCCTGTCGCGGGCACTAGGCCGACCCACACAAGTGAGGTACCATTTTTCTCGTAAGACTTTGGGGAACGCGGGGTGGGTGGAAATTTGTGGATCCACGCAGATTCCAGAACTTTCCATCACAGAAATGTGGGGAAAATGTGGGTTTTTTGTCAATTTTTTACGTTTGCAAGGGATTCTGGTTAACAGACCGTGGTGGGAGGCAGTCAAGTCATGCCATCCTGGATTCCCCTGGGTGTCTAGTTTTTAAAAATGTATAGGTTTGCTAGGTTTCCCTAGGTGCCGGCAGGGCTAGGGTTCAAAAACTACAGCTAGACTCTTTGCAAAAAAAGTGTACATTTTCAGTGTGAAAATGTGGTGTGTTCACCTTAGGTTTTGAGCCACTTCCTGTCGTGGGCACTATGCCTACCCACACAAGTGAGGTACCATTTTTATCGGGAGACTTAGGGTAGTTCAGATTTGTAAAGCAACGGTTATTACCTATTGATTTTTGATGCATTACTCCCTTCCAAATGAATGACATTGTATAAAAAAATAAGTCATTTTGAAAAATGACCAATAATTGTCATGCAAGTATGAGTATTCCCAATTTTGAAAATGTCCAAATATGCACTGTTTCTAAACTCTGTAATTTGTTCCCATTTCAGAAATACATAGGTGTCTTTCATACCGATTTTTCCATGTACACATTTTCCCACAATAATTGCTATATACCCGGAACAAAAAAAAAAACCATTACAAAATGCTGCTCAGTTTTTTACTCTGGGTTCGTTGGGCTCTTGGTGAACCTACAAGTCCTATATATCCCCACAACCAGGAAGGTCCACCGAATGTAACGGTACATTGCTTTCAAAGAGATGTCATAATTCGAAGAAGTTACAGGTGAAAACATTGACTCAAAAGGCAGCTTTTTTCAACAAATTTTTAAATTTTCCTATATTTACCTGTTAGTTTCTATAAAGAAACCTTGATGGATCTACGCAAATGACTCCTTGCTGAATTCAGAATTTTGTCTACTTTTCAAAAATGTATAGCTTTCCAGGATCCATTATTGCTTTTCTGCCCATTTCTTTTATTATCTGGAAGGAGGTTGGAAGCACAAAATATAGCAAAAATAGGGTATGTCCCAGAAAAATGTCAAAACTGTGTAAAAAATGTTGGATTTCTGACAAAAATCTGTCATTCCCTAAAAGCTGGAGTAATTGTGATTTCAGCCCCACAAACCCTTTTTTGATATCATTTGCAGAGAAAAACCCGGATGCTTTCATTTGCAGCCACTTTTCCCCATTTTTCACAAAAAACCCAAAATGTTGCTGTATTTTGACTAATTTCTGGGAACCCTCTAGGAGAATCCACAAACCCTGGGTACCTTTAGAATCCCCATGATGTTGGAAGAAAAGGACGCAAATTTGGCGTGGATACCTTATGTGGTCAAAAAGTTACAGGGGCCTAAGCGCGCACTACCCCAAATAGCCCAAAAAAGGCTTAGCACAGGAGGGGAAAAGGCCTAGCAGCGAAGGGGTTAAACAAACAAAAGGTAGAGCGATGGGTTTTTCCTTTAGCCCAAGCTTCGCCTGCCTCACTATGGGCTGGTGGGAGCAAAAATGGGCATGGCAATCAGATAACGATATTTTTCTGAACAAAACCATTTTATGGCTACGTTTTATTGACGACCTTCTTATCATTTGGGACGGGTCCGAGCTTGAATTTAAACAATATTTTGAAATCCTAAATAAAACATCTGCCAATTTCAAATTCACTTATGAATTGAGTGAAACAAGAGTCACGTTCCTTGACACAGAAATCTACATTGAAGCTAATGAAATTCACATAACACTGCATAGAAAATTGACAGCCACAAATGCAACCTTGCATGCAAGTAGTTTCCACCAGCAGTGCCTATTTCAAAACATCCCATATGGTGAATTTTTAAGGGTCCGCAGGATATGCTCAACACAAACGGAATGGTCCAAACAGAGCGCAACAACCTTCAAAAGATTTGAAAAAAGAGGATATCCAAAATCACAAATTAAAATTGGATGGAAAAGAGCTAACGAAAAAAACAGAAAGGAATTACTAAAAATAACTCGGGGAAAAAGAAATCCAAAAAAGCGAAACAGAACCAATAATATTCATAACTACTTTTTCAAAAGAGTCAACTCAGATCAGACAAATCTTAAAAAGAAATTGGAAAAATTTGAAATTGGACACCACTGTGGGATCAATCATGGGCAATGCACCTAACATAACATACCGACGAGCAGCAAATTTAAAAGATCGGATAAGACAGAGTCACTTTCATAAGGAAAAGAACAAATCATGGCTACAAAGCAAAGGATTTAAAAAGTGTCACAACTGCAAAGTATGTCAAATCGCGAGAAACACTCAGGAGATTAAACTGGCAGATGGCAAAATCTGGAAGATACAAGATTTAATTACATGCAAGAGCCAGTATGTTGTGTATATAATAGAATGCCCATGCCAACTCAAATATGTAGGCAGCACGATATGTGAGCTAAAAAAACGGATTCTAGAACATGTGAGGGCAACTATTCACAAGGACAGAATGAATGCAGTCGCAAAACACATGGAAACAAACCATAACAGTAATTGGAAGAATTTAACCTTTTATGGTATTGACAAGGTCAAAAAACAGGAACGAGGCGGTGACAGAGAGAAAAAACTGAGACAAAAGGAGTCAAGATATATTTTGAATTTACGCTCTTTAACACAGCATGGATTGAACCAAAGCGAGGAACTTTACACACATTTGTAATGAATATGATGATAAAAAACCACTGTAACAGCAGCTTAAAGAAATCAAATGAACAGGATATATGTGAATTTATAATTTAGAGAACGATCATCTTTTGAGCCTTTCATGTACATATAGAGAACTGAAATCATTAACAAACACATTTTGCCCTTTTGGCATTTATTTGATTTATGCTTGATATACACTTTATTTGGAATTTTTATGGGGTAATCTCCAGGTATGGAACAATAATAACAATGTCATAATATTAAGCCACTAGAGGCATGAATTGCAAGATTTGGTGTTATATATAATATGTTCTCCAATTATTCCAATATATAATTATTTGGGATTATACCTTATAAATGAAGCAGTAAATATATAGTTTTTTCACTTAGAATCGTTATAATCTATACGCAAATGCAGTGTTGTAAAAATGAAAACTACGTATCCCATAATGCCCCACATGAGTTTACACAGAAAATGATGTAAGCACTTTTTGCATTAAATATGTAACACATTTGTGAGGTGCGTAACCGTGATCAAGATCTCAGGGGAGATCAAAACGCGTTGGTTTTGTTTTCCACAATGGGTGGAGTTGCGAAATAAACATTGGATAATACTTTGAAACGATTTACCGGAGTGCGACCTGTTTTCTCTCCTACGGGAAAGGGTTGAAAAATATATATATATATATCTCTCTCTCTCTCTCTCTATATATATATATATATATATATATATATATATATATATGTATGTATATATATATATATTCACAGAAAAAAACATAGGTTTCAGGGGTGTTATAGTTAGCTGGCCATTTCACTCGTACAAAACCATAGAAATTCCTCCATTATAGTTAGTTCTGCTAACTATAACTCGCGCGCCCGCAATGCACTGCTGATGTCACATATTGCATCATTCATGACATGGTCAGTGACATCACTGATGACATCATTGATGACATCTCAAATGACATTTGTATATATATATATATATATTCCAACTGAAAACGCCCAACGATTGAGGTGCCTCACATAAGCGTGTTTCAAGCCTTCTTTAATGGTAAGTTGCAGGGAAAACATCTTCGCCCCCACAATCAATTGCACCAAACATGTTTCGAGCTTCAACGCCCTTGATCTCTGCTGTCCCACAGAAGGCACAGCTGCAATGTCTTGCGCCGCACTCGCGGCTTCTAATTATTGTTCCGTTGAAACCAGTTGGAAGACACAGCCGCATGCCACTATGGAATGTAAACCGTTGAACTACTTGGACCATAATGCTGCTGTGAGGCACGCCCACTGGGCGGAACAATAATTCGACGCGTTTCGGCGAATGCCTTCAACTGGACCATAGAGTCCCATCATCTAGACAGTCTTTTTAAAGTGATAGAGTGTAATAAAAAAAGGGAATTACCTTATTTGTTTCGATAGGCTAGAATGTTAACCCACATTCAGCTTGTGTTAGTATGGCATATAAGTGCCATTTTTCTTTCAATTTGACTTGTTTGTTTTGTATTTTATATTGTCATATACAAACAATATTGGCGGTATTTTCAGTAAAGTACTCATCCTCTTGTCAGGATAAAAAGAGAATTGGAGAACATTCACATAAAGATATAAAACATGAAAAGCTCGAGAGTTATCAAAATCATTTTCATGTTTGTATACACATTTAAAATGGAGAAGACTACTGAGTTTAAGCTCTAACTGGATTATAGATCGAACTCTAGATCTAATCGATGTTTAAAATTAAATCAAAAAGAGAATACAATTAATAATTAAGACTGTAGTGAAGATTGCTATCTATATACGTACAATGCTAAGTTAGCACAACCGCATCAGATGTTAGAAAGCCATCTTACCACTTTTGCTGCTTTTGCACATGACGCTGTAGTTACATGTTATTAATTGAGAAATGCTTGCTCGACTTTGCTCCACATGAGAACTGTCTGTTATTCACATCCCTAACAGTGAGCAGCGACCTTGGTCTGAACATTGTGTAAAGAAACAGTCTGGGTCGCTAGACGGTGCATGTTGTTGGGTTCAGGTTGATCGGCCTACTATTTAGCCATAACACGCACGCAGCTGCAAATACCTGAAAGTCGAGTGCTTTTAATATTGCAGTGCTGCATGTTTTTTATTTATTCTGAAGAAGAGCTTTCCCAGGAGCAGAGTCTAAGCTGATCCTGTGATGTGATTCCACTAAGCTGGTCTTTACGGTATGGGGTTCCCCATTCAAGCCTAGAGACCTTTTATTAGTCTAATAATAATAATATTAGTTTACTAGCGAAAGGAAGGTGGCTGCCATCCACTGTCATTTTATTATGATTCCTCCTTTCATTTTCTATGGTATTGTAACTATGCTGATGGTTTGATCTTCAGCATTTGTCTGAGTATGTTAGCCAAAGTACTGCATCTTAGGACACGAGGTTTATAAAATAAACTCTTTAAACTTTACCGTGTCTCTGTTTATTCTGTTGTGGATTGATATGAGAATAATTACGAACAGGTATTTCTGATTCCCACCATTCCTGAGAATACCCTAAGTCGCTTGTTCTGGTTTGTCTATACATTGGGACCGCCGAGATAAAACTCGGATAACGAATGGGACATTAATGCTGGTCAGATAAGGGGTTCTGGGTTCTGAGGTGAGTTTTTGGTACACCACAATTCACTGAGGTCCTGGTTTCCTGTGCATAGTTCTGTGCATAAGCAGAATCCCTGCAACATGGCGCAGCTAACGTTTGGTCGATTGATTTGAAACGCCTTAGCAGTGCTTATATTAGTCCACAACCCCCTCACTCTTGTTTCCGGTTAACGGGAGTGACGGGTTTAACCTACCTGTGTTTCGACTAATAGGTTCTTTCAAGCTTGATCATTAAAAAGGTTATTTTTACTAAACCCCAATGCTACTGTTGATATCGTTGATACTCTTTGGTGTGTCCTTATGGTGGTTGATATAGCCTCACATATTCGTGCACCTCTACACCGTCATTTGACAACGTATTGGGTGCCGGATAATGGGATGGCTGTTATTTTTGTGGTGAGCGCTGATTCGTCATACCATTATGAGTTGTTTTACTCTTGGGTGACTTTTCCGGCGGTGGATGCAGACGATGATACGTCTCATTCCTATACTCCCACGCAGCTACCTGCGTTCTATACACCGTATAGGACACAAGAAATTCCTATTTCTGCCTGGCAGCATACCATTTGGTTTAATGGTGCCCTTCCCCATGCGGTTGCACCGGCTAGAATGGGCCCTTTGTCTATTGCAGGGGCCACATGGCCGGTGCTAGCCGGATTTACGCCTCATCCCTGCTATCTCACGATTGCGGTGGCTGAGTTGCGGGTACTACACACAGCCCTGATTACAGTTCATAGGGCTTTAGTGCAGTACGTTTCACACAACGTGCAGGTGGGGGCACATGCTTTTGCGGGACAACCAACAGACCACCATGCGGTGGTTATTAGTCCTGTTATGGTTAATTCGGTAATGGGCAAGCGCCCCCAAAGTAAGGATGAGTTACCTTATTGGCTTGCTGATAAATTTGACCAACTGGAGGCGGTTTTTCCGCATACCTCTCCTGTGGAGAAACACAGGATTCTCACCATTAGTTTGCCGAAAGACTTAGTCCCAGATATGGCCGATTGTGACAACTGGGGCAAGGTCTTTGCCGCAACCTACTCGAAATGCTTCGGCACTCCGTCTATGTCTGTACTACCCTCTGTCATTAAACATGTTTAAGAGAATCACGGAGCGGAGGCTGCTGTTGAATTGGGTATGAGGCTTGTCGGAGTGTTCGATGTCATAATGGGCAACCTCAAAGGCGATGCCATGCAGTTCCAAGTAGCTAATAAGCTGGACCGCGTGGATGAACTCGACAGGCCTAAGGAGTTCGCTAAAATTATTGCGCAAGCCTATAGGACCGTTGGCCATAGTGCCTTGGGTGTTAAACCAACTGTGATAATTCCTGATATAGTACAGCAAACTAAGGTGAGCTCGTCTACTAAAGACTAACGCCCACATTTTCCTAAACAAAATTGGCGAGCAAAGAAACAGGGGAAGCAGCAACAGAAACAGGGGTCTCGTCCTGCCTTACCCGTACAGTCGTCTAGCGAACGCAAATATGATCTGCGCGATCGATCTAGTATTAAGTCACCTCATAGATTTCAGGTTTCTGAACAACGCTCTCCTCGTTCTTCACAGGAAACATCGGCTTCACAATCCGGTGGCGGAGACCGTGGGAAAGGAAGGGGTGCCCAAAGTTGTGAGCAACCCCGTCAGACTGACGGCAAAGGCAAGCAGGACGAGTCTGCACGTCTACGGCCCCCGTTTCAGAAGAAGAAAGTTGCTGCACTAACAGCGAGGTGTGCCACAGATGGTACGGACGCAGCTTCGGAACCTGACATGGGCACTGACGCTGCTCGACAGCGCGGTGGAAGTTACAGTAGTGCGACAAGCACTGCGTCCATATCTGGTGGCGACAGCAACTGATACGTTCATAACTGTAGAAACTGCTGACACTAGAGTGGCTCCCCCTGACAGACTGTATAATATAGTCCTTTTAATTCAAGGTGACATACAACGCACGATTCAAGGGATTTTTTGGGATAATCTGACCTCTTCCTATGATATTCTATTGGCAGCGGCTGATTGGCCCCCAGACTTCATTTTAGATGCTCCTAGAGGGGAGGAGATGATCCTCCCATCCTTTGCGCACACAGTGCCAAAGGACCAAGCTAAGAAGTTCGCCGAGGAGTGGGCTCTGGTGCTTGCACCTGCTTTGTATCGTAATCAGGTAGGCTGGGATAAATTGTCTCCCAGCCATGAGATTCCGTTGTGGTCCACGCCCCAGCCACAACCCCAATGCCCCATGCGTCGCGAAGCAAGACCTCACGTTGCATCTATCCTTGAACATTTGGAATATCAAGGTGTAATTGAAACATGTGTGTCACCAATGAATAATCCTATATTCATTGTGACGAAGCCTGATGGGTCGTACCGCCTGGTTTTGGATTACCGGCATTTAAACTCTCATTGCCGGACATGCGCAGTACAGAATACCCACAGTTCGGCTCTCGTTGATAGTCTCATGAGAAAACAGTTTAAAACCACACTTGACATTTCCAACAGCTTTTATAGCCATAACCTGTGCTCTCTTAGTAGTGAATGGACAGCGTTCACCTAGGGCGGCAAACAAAAACATTTCAAAAGATTACCGATGGGCTATAAGAACAGCCCTGGTGTCTTTGCCGCTCATGTAGTCTCTCTGTTAGAGAGCATAGACCCTGATGCGTACTCGTATGTGGATGATATTTATCTCACAGATGACGAGTTGTGGCCACATCTGTGACGCGTTGATCGCATTATTATTTTGTTTGCAGACTACGGTTACAAATTCAGCTTTGCAAAGTCTCACATTGCGGAATATACAGTGTTTTTTTTGGGATACGAACTCAACAATGAAGGTCGAGGATTGGCTCCGCACTTCCTAGAGAAATGCGCATGCCTACGTGCTCCTACGACACTGAAGAAATTACAATCCCTGCTGGGCTTTCTGAATTTCAGTCGAACGTACATCCCTGATTATGCCCAGCGTATCAAGTCGCTTTATGCCTTGGTACAACCTACTTTTTCAAAATCATGTTGGCTGCCAGAGCATTCAGCTATATTGCAATCATTGCAAGCTGACCTTCTTGCTTCAAAATACTTATTGACGCGTGATAACCACACTAACCTGGTCATAAGAATTGTGCCGGGCGCAGTGGGTTTCACATACTTAACGTTCAATGAGGGCGACACCGTCCCATTGCAGACAAATCACACCTGTACACTTCGGCTGAACTGCGATTTTCCGCTGTCGAGAAAGTTCTGACGGCAGTACAGATGGCGATTCTGAAAGAACGAGTGCTATCGCAAGGTAAACGCATGTTGGTGGTAACACCATATCCTGCCCTTGAGGCAGTGATGAAAGAAAGTGTACCTAATTCTAAGGCTTTGCATCCACGGTGGATACAATGGGCCACTTCCTTGACATCGCCCGACGTCACATATATCTTTGATGCGGCTCTACAGACACAGGAGTTTTTACAGTATGAATTCGTTCATCCAGCTCCTCTGTCCTTGCGCCCGCTTGAGGATTACCATTGTGTCATTTACACTGACGGTTCTGTGCAACCGGCTACTGGACCGAAGCATGCCTACTCAGCGGCCTGCGCAATTGTGGTCGGTACTTTCGTGAATGGTGAATTCCAATCCGATGTCGTGCATACGCAGTCATTGGGTGATTGTACCGCACAGTTGGCGGAGCTTCGTGCTCTGGTGCTTGCACTGGAGTTTGCTGATTCTCGAGTCACTACTCTTAAAGTGAGTGACTCGTTTTATTGTGTACAATCTTACAACGACAATCTACATTTTTGGTCTCAAAATTACTATCAGCACAATTAAGCATAAAACGCTTTGGGTTCGAGTGGCAGAACTTAAAGAACATCTGCCTCTCGTGAATGTTATTCACACTCTTGGTCACCAACGAGTTGGTGTCCATGCTGTCGGCAACAGCCTAGCTGACGAGGCAGCAAAAACAGCAGTGGCGACATACTTAGTAGCAGCAGTTACAAGATCACAAAGTAAGATCGATGATGACATCTTGGCAGCTATTGCTGCTACAGAAAAGGGAACAAAATATCCAAGAGGTTTCCCTTCTCGTTACCATTATCGCTTAAGTCCTGATAACGTCCCATTAGTGAGGATTAACGACGTTGGTGACAGATTGATTCCCAACGCGGACTGCAGACCATCTTTGATATTAGCGGCTCACGAGGGCATGGCGTCAGCGCATGCCGGTGTTGCAGCTACTGTATCTCTGTTACAACAACGTTATTGGTGGTGCGGTTTATATAATAAGCTTGCGCTTATGTTCTTAATTGTGACATTTGCCAGCAGATAAAGCCTTCAACTGCGGCGCGCCCACCACAAACTCAGTTGTACATATCTAATAAACCACTGGGTTGTGTTTATTAAGATCACTGCGGTCCATTCACCTCTGATACTGCGTACAAATATATCTTAGTTGCAGTGGATTCGTGCACACGTTTTCTGTGGGTGTGGCCACAAAGGAGTGCTGATGCCCGTACTGTCATCAAGGATTTGCGTGTCTTTGTTGGAAGTTTTGCATGTGGTACCTTTCATTCTGATCAGGGCCCTGCGTTCACCTCTAAGGTGTACAAAGAAGCCATGAGAAATTTGGGGGTCCAAGTCAAATTTTCGTCTCCATACCGACCTGAGGGTAATAGTGTGGTGGAGTGAATCAACCGTGACTTAAAGCAATCTTTGACAGCCAGGGTTTTAGGTACTGGCTGGAACTGGCTAGCCCACTTGTATGACGTGCAAAGTGCACTTAATAATCTCCCTGGAAGGTCTCTGGGTGGGCAGACCCCATACATGATGCTCTTTGGCATACAAATGTTTGTCCCGGACCTTGATGGTCTAGACATGGCGGCATCGGCGGCACCCTTTGACGTAGATGATCACTGTGCTGTATTGCAGAATCTACAAGAAACCAGAGACAGTCTAGCGAAGGAACACGTACCCTCCACATCTGATGCTGCGCTTCAGATTCCGGTAGTCGGCTGGCTACCTCGAGTTGTTGATCTGGTCCGTGAGAAGGTGGAGAACAAGAAGGAGTTCGGCCCCTCTTATCGTGCACCAGTTCCGGTGCTTGGAGTACAGGGTACACGTACAGTCATTTTACCTCCACTTCCTGGTCGCAAGGATAACAGGTACATCTCTATTGACAATGTCAAGCTACAGTGAGTGGCCGATTCTTCTTAGTATGACACCGGCAGTTTCTTGCCCTTCGATGCTGAGAAATTCTGTTGTGGCCCCAGCTTCTATCACCTTGCCTGAGGTTGCCGTCGAGATGCATACAGTTACTGGTCCTTTATTGCCACTGACACATGGTGGTTTGCCTGAAGATGTTGAGTATGCTTATCCTGCGGATGTCCCGTTGCCTGTTTTACAATCCACCACAGTTACCCAGTCGCGCTACTCCTTTGACACTAATTCAATGACTTCCATTGCCCCATCAAAAGTTTCGATTTTTGTTGCCTGGTTTAAAAGACATTTTTTAATTCCCCCTTGGATTTACATTTGGCTGGTGCTTATATATATTTTTATGTTTATGTCCATTGGCTTTGTGGTAGTGTTTTTTAGACTTATAAATGGACACTACCTGAAAGAAAGATCTACAATTAGACTAATTGATGGAACTTTGGCCCCCCACTCCTCATCACATATTATGAAAAGGGACCAGACTTTGCTGAAAATTACTGCCTGGCCTGTACTGGATGGGATCGCTTGGGATGCTGTTAAATTTTAAATTCATGGTCCCACTGAAGTAATCAATGTGCCAAATGTATTTCCTGTTTCTATGGGTGATGTAGTTAAGCAAAACATCCACTCAGATGATTGGGATGTTCAAGCAATAGAAGCACTGTTTTCTGATTTGAAATTTTATGCCGCATTTGATGCTGAGGATTTGTATTTAGATACTGCTAATTATGATGAGCAATTCTGCTATCAACATTATGGCACGCATTTCCTACACAAAGCAAATACGTTTCGAAATTTTGTAAATTATACACAATGGGAACACTGTCCAGCCCCTAGGGTGGACAGCTCTACCACGTTAGTGGACAAATTCACATATTTTTCTGATTTCAGCGTGTCGAATCTGGCTTTCTTTTATTTTAAGGTTGCGGCTGAGTCTGCGTCTAAAGTTAGACTGACACACACCAAATTGTTGTATTCCAAGTCCTTTATGGACGAGTTGGCAATCGGAGGCTATGATCTGTGGAAAGCTACTATCGATCTTAAATCGGTTTGGGGTTCTAAACCGTGGCAGGTACAGGGAACAGAAGCTTTGCATCGTGCCTGCCTCATCCCGAACCATATGTTATTTTTGAATTTGTCAATTTTTCAGACCACCTGTTTTGGATTGGCTACTTCTAAATAATTAAATTCTCCCTCCACTCTGGGTCTGGGTGCTTATCCTAATTGGGATAATCATACGGATCTGTCCCTTGCTACGTTGCAGTCATACATTTCCAACACATCCTTCGATATTTCTGAATTAAATCCGGAAGGGTGGTTAGCATGGCAAACGAGCTCCGATTCCTGTCAACATCGGTTTCTGGATTTAGCACCGGGGTATACACAGGTTTGTGTAGACCCCCGTTTTGAATCTTCTCACACTGTAACTACCTACTCAGTAGGGAAGTTATGCCAGTCTTGGCTGCAACATTCCACCTTAGCATCTGTTAAACTTCATTTATCACAATTGAAAGACAAAATTGATTTGAATGATTTTGTTAAGGGTCCTGCGGTTGGCAGGTCCAAAAGATGGGTATATGCTGTTTACAACGAAGTTTGGAAGCTATCACAGATTGAAGCTGCATCCATACTACGAGCTATTGATCAAGCCAATATGGAGAAGGTATTGGCTGTAATAGATAATAGCATTAACACCCTGTCTTCCAGAATTTATACCTTAGATAATATTGTTTCGTCTGTGGTAGACATTGTGCAGGATGATTTGTCTGTTTTGTATCATGGTCAAAATCAATTGCGTTCCATTATGCAGTTTGCATGGACTTTGCAAACGTTAAAGGCTGGGAAAGTCCCTTGGGATTACATGAATACTTCATCTTTGTTCCTTTCTTTTAATTTAACTGCGAAACAACAGTTCATGTCCATGAAAGATGCAACATACTCATTGCTGCACATTGAAAGGTTAGAACCTTTACCTTTCTCTGTTGCCGAATTAAACTCCGCTGTGTGGCTTATCCACGGGTTGATCACATTAACATTCCCCCTGTTTAAGTTCAGTTCGTGCATGAAACATTATGCCCTTGGCAGATATGAAAAACTGGGTACTGCCTTCCTGCACGAAGTTTGGTCACTCCCATTCACGTACAGATGTGTGAGGGACGGAAAAGAGGTTTACTTAAAAGGTGTGTCGGCACATTCAATTGCATGGTGCATGCAATGTGCACGCTCCTAATTTAGCTTGCGTCCTGAAAGCGATCCCGGTGCCAGTTATAACACCGTCTTTTATGCTGCTTGCTAACGGTAGTTATTTGCTATTAAATATTGAAGCTTGCTGTGGAATGTTAGTGGGAATTCCCTACATAGTGACTGTATCACAGAGAGTAGTCTGCTGTAATAACATCCTTTTCCCACCCCCGCATGGACGGCTCGATGTATCCATCTGGCCTTCCATTCCAACCTTGAAAGCAGAGTTCAATAAGATGAGCAGAATAAGGGCTCTATTCTCTCAAAAAGAAGTCGCGTTGACTTCATCCCGGGAAACATTTGTCCTTCACGTAGCAAACACGCGCACAGAGGTGCAAGAGCTTTTGAATACTGATCTCCAACTTCATTTTGGGGCCATGATTCAGACTATCTTTAATGCCTCGTCAACAAGTGGCCTGGCTAATTTTTTTTAAATTGTAGGCTTCGACCTCGTGACCTCCTTTCAAACTATTTTTGGTGTGATCCTGGCATTTTTTCATTCTATATTTTCCAGCGTCTTCTGAGGTCTCCCTTTGCTTCTCGCTTTCGTAGCTGGGGTGCTTTTGTTGATCTGCGTACTACGCTATGGATGCACGACTTGTGTCACACGACAGCATGTCACGGCTGCTCCATCTTCGTAACCGGACGCTTGAATACTATGGCACTTTACCACTGGCAACTTTAAGCATAGCCTATGGATTTTCCTTCCGGTTTCCTTACTTTACTTGTGTGCAGCCTGTCTTTCATTGCCTAGATTGTCCATTCCAATGGGCTCTGGATTTGTGCCTGTCGAACTTGGCGTCTCCTGCCCCGGATTAGTATCGGCTAATGAGCCCCTTAGTGGCTCATGAGTTGGACTGTTCTGGCGTCAGGATTATGGCCTGTGGAGCAGCATATGGAGTCCTAGGGAATTGGGACATCGGAACGGCTGCAGCTGAATTCTTAGCGAGAAGTTATCTTGAAGAACACACCAGTTGTCCACTGATGGTACTAGAGACTTCGGTTGTCGAGAAACATGTGTGTTCCTTCCCCTTGCTGAATTGGATGGCAGATAATTTTGCAGAATGTTCCAATGATTTCCTCTTGGAAGCTGTTGCAACTTATTGTGCTTATACCTTGATGGATTAACTTGGAGGTCATCCAGAATTCCTGTGGAATGACTTTTTGTTTTTTTGCTCCCTCTTCATTTCGTTGAACATCCATCGATGATATTTTTTTCCCCTTTAAATGGTTTTTTTCTCTTCTTTTTTTCTTCGAACTTTTCACGATTTATGCCCTTGGTTCCGTTATATCAAACTTGAACTCTGCGTTCTTGAAAGTGCGCCCCTACTGGTTAGTGGTCCGATCAAGGGGGGGTGTAGTGAAGATTGCTATCTATATACGTACAATGCTAAGTTAGCACAACCGCATCAGATGTTAGAAAGCCATCTTGCCACTTTTGCTGCTTTTGCACACGACACTGTAGTTACATGTTATTAATTGAGAAATGCTTGCTCGACTTTGCTTCACATGAGAACTGTCTGTTATTCACATCACTAACAGTGAGCAGCGACCTTGGTCTGAAAATTGTGTAAAGAAACAGTCTGGGTCGCTAGACGGTGCATGTTGTTGGGTTCAGGTTGATCGGCCTACTATTTAGCCATAACACGCACGCAGCTGCAAATACCTGAAAGTCGAGTGCTTTTAATATTGCAGTGCTGCATGTTTTTTATTTATTCTGAAGAAGAGCTTTCCCAGGAGCAGAGTCTAAGCTGATCCTGTGATGTGATTCCACTAAGCTGATCTTTACGGTATGGGGTTCCCCATTCAAGCCTAGAGACCTTTTATTAGTCTAATAATAATAATATTAGTTTACTAGCGAAAGGAAGGTGGCTGTCATCCACTGTCATTTTATTATGATTCCTCCTTTCATTCTCTATGGTATTGTAACTATGCTGATGGTTTTTATCTTAATCATTTGTCTGCTTATGTTAGCCAAAGTACTGCATCGTAGGACACGAGGTTTATAAAATAAACTCTTTAAACTTTACCGTGTCTCTGTTTATTCTGTTGTGGATTGATATGAGAATAATTACGAACAGGTATTTCTGATTCCCACCATTCCTGAGAATACCCTAAGTCGCTTGTTCTGGGTTGTCTATACATTGGGACCGCCGAGATAAAACTCGGATAACGAATGGGACACTGATGCTGGTCAGATAAAGGGTTCTGGGTTCTGAGGTGAGTTTTTGGAACACCACAATTCACTGAGGTTCTGGTTTCCTATGCATAGTTCTGTGCATAAGCAGAATCCCTGCAACAAGACCATGGCCTCAGGTAGCTCAATCCCGAGCAATTAAGTTCTTAAAAATATGGAATAAGATGAAAAAAGATGAAAAAAGATGAAAAAGATGAAAAAGTGACCTGTGCAATGTGCAAATTACATATCAACAAGATATCAATTCAATTTACCATTAATTCCTATCTTTGGACAAGGAAGTTATGATCGAATAAGGTGCAACAGCCTCATGAGACATATTTTAAAACCTAAGAATTAAAGTAATTAGCACTAAGTGCAAATATGTTGTGCAAAGTAGCAGGTTCAGACTCATAGGTACAAGTTGCAGTAACTGTCACATAGTGCAAAAATATTGTGCAAAATAGCAATTTCAACCTCATGAGATGTATTTTTAGATCCTACGGGTTAAAATAACTAACACATGTTGTGCAAAATTGCAGTTTCAGGGTTAAAAAATGCTTTTTCTTTTTCCAAATTTGATATTTTCAATATTTCTCATAACTTTAAAAAACATTTTTTATATGTATTTGCTCGGGATATTCCACAGACCAATTATTTACTGTGTATATTTTTAAAGTTCAGTCTATTTTCAGTCTTATTCTCACAGCCATGATTTTTTTCAGAACTCATCCTTTTCATCCTGCCTGATTTCTCCATGACCAATTTGGTTGTCAAGGTTAAGACTTCCATGGGTTTTATAGATGAACATGTAATTCTGCATCCAAATTGTGGCCAAAAGGTTTTTCTGTTCCCAGAGCAAGTATGAATTTGGACTCTGCTCTTCTGAGTTCCAGGGTTTTGTCACCACCTCTTTCATTTTGTTTCATCACTTTAACTCCGAAATAGCGTAACCCTTGAATGTTCCCTTGATGTTTTTCGGAAAAGTGCTTGGCCACTGGGTACACCAAATCTTTATTTTTTATTGCTTGTAGGTGTTGCAGGATGCGCAGTTTTAATATATTGATGGTGCTCCCAACATACAGTTGTTTGCAAGGACATTCTAAAACATATATCACGTGTTTTGTTTCACACGTGATATGTGCAGTGATCCATTCCTTTTTTCCGTTGACCAATGTTTACGAGAGTGTGTTAATTCCATGTTCACACGCTTTGCATTTGGAACATTTACAAAATCCAGGTGTTGTCAACCATGTTCCTTTTTCCTTTCCGGTTGTGTTTAAATGACTTTGTGTCAGGATGTCACCTAGTGAGGAAGTCTTCCTATAAGTTATTTTAGGAGTCGATGGTAAGTTTCTCTTTAATGAGTCGTCAAGCAATAGTATATTCCAATTCTTTTTAATGATTTTCCTTAGACACTTGTTTTCAACATTAAAATCCAGAATGATCCAAATTGTTTCATCACTGTCCGGATGATCTTGTTCTTTCAATAATTCTGATCTGGGCTTTTCCATTATTCTGGTCTTTGATTCTTCTAGGACTTTCAGGGGATAATCTCTTGCCAGAAATCTAGCACCTGTGTCTTCTAGATTTCTCTCTATGTCATTGGTTTCTGAACAGTTCCTCTTAATGCGAAGCATCTCGCCATATGGAATACTCCATTTTAGATGTTGTGGGTGTCCGCTATTAGCATGGAGGATGCTGTTAGTCGCCGTGGGTTTCCGATGGATTCTGGTACAGAGCTTCTGTTTCTGTATGAACACTTCTACATCCAAGTAGATTACTTGATTTTTGCTCCAATTGGACGTGAAAGATAGATTGTAATTATTCTCGTTCAGGCTCTGGATGAATTCTTCCAATGTCGACTCGTCTCCTTCCCACACTATAAACAAATCGTCTATGTACCTCATCCACGCTTTAATATTAGGCCTGTATCTGCTCTGTAGAATACCATGTTCCCAGACTGCCATGAATAGATTGGCATACGTCGGGGCAAAAGAAGGCCCCATTGTTGTGCCTTGTCTCTGGAGAAATGTCTCCTCATTAAAAAGAAAAACATTGTGTGTCAGGCAATGATTCAACATGTCTATGATCATTTGTGAATGTTCCAAATAGCTCAATGATCTAGTTTCCAAAAATGTATTCACTGCTGCAAGACCATCTTTGTGACAAATGGATGTGTACAATGAGATCACATCTATTGTGGTCATAATCTGATGTTCATTCCAATTGATAGTTTTCAATTTGTTCGAAAAGGCCGTGGTATCTTTTAAGTATGAAGATAATTTCATCACTAATTCAATCAGGAACACATCGATGTAATGGGATGTTCTTTCTAAAAAAAATATATATATATACACATACATATATAAACATATATATAATCTGGATATCTATATAAATACAAATATAAATGCATGCATACATATACATATATGCATACATATGCATGTTATGTACATAAAAGTTTGAAAAACACTAATACAAGCAAAGCTAAAAAGCCACCTAATTACAAACAGAATTGCTTTAACTTAAATGAGGGTGAGACCCTCAATGCTTGTTTACTTTGGTTCCATCAAGAAGGCATTCAGATGTGTCACACATTTGCTATACATTCTGAATGTTAGCACTCTAGTTGCTCATTAGATCACTGTAGTAAAGCTACTGCTCACCAGGGAAGTCTGCTGCTGGTATTCAAAGTGCATGTTTCAGTCTGCATGTCAGAATTTTTTAATGAAATAAAAAAGGATTTGAGAAGTCAAAATATGACCTAATTTTTCTTTCTGCAGCACTAATCATAATTTCTATGGCAAAATGAACCCCCTCAGTTTGTTCCTTAGTAAATTAAATGTTTTAAGTGTTACCACTTTATTCCAATCAAGATGGCTTCAGGTGTGCCATACTTTTGTCATAAGTAAGACTGTTAGCACTCTAGTTGTTCTTTAGAACACTCTGGGACATTCTGTCATTGGGCTATACTTGGGCTACATCTGGGTGATATTTGTGCTACATTTGGGCTCTTTTGTCTCTGGTGGACATCTTGGGAGACTTATTTGTTATGAAGTTTCCTAATTTCCTCATTTACTACAGACTCCTCAGTAGGAAATACTTTCAGTTTTTTACTTTGATTCCATCAAGAAGGCATTCAGATGTGTCACACATTTGCCTTAAATTCAGAATGTTAGCAATCTAGTTGCTTAATAGATCACTGTGGTAAAGCTACTGCTCACCAGGGAAGTCTGCTGCTGGTATTGAAAGTGCATGTTTCAGTCTGCATGTCAGAATTTTTTAATGAAATAGAAGAGGATTTGAGAAGTCACTCAAAATGTGCCCTAATTTTTCTTTTTTCAGCACTAATCATAATTTCGATGGCAAAATGAACCCCCTCATTGTGTTCCTTTTAAATTAAACTACTCACTCTCTACTACTCACTCGCTACTACGCTCTACTACTCACTCTCTACTACTCTCTACTACTCTCTACTACTACTCTCTACTATTCACTCTCCACTACTCACTCTCTACTACTCTCTACCACTCACTCTATACTACTCTAGTACTCACTCTCTACTACTCTCTCTCTACTACTCCCTCTCTACTACTCACTCTACTACTCTCTACTACTCACTCTCTACTACTCTCTCTCTACTACTCACTCTCTACTACTCACTCTCTACTACTCGCTCTCTACTACTCTCTACTACTCGCTCTCTACTACTCTCTACTACTCACTCTCTACTACCCACTGTCTACTACTCTACTACTCTATAATACTCTCTTTACTACTCACTCTCTACTACTCACTCTCTACTACTCTCTCTACTACTCACTCTACTACTCTCTATCACTCACTCTCCACTACTCTACTACTCACTCTCTAATACTCTCCACTACTCTCTCTCTGCTACTCACTTGTTACTACTCACTCTACTACTCTCTACTACTCACTCTCTACTATTCTCTCTCTGCTACTCACTCTCTTCTACTCTACTACTCACTCTCTACTACTCACTCTCTACTACTCTCTACTATTCACTCTCCACTACTCACTCTCTACTACTCGCTCTCTACTGCTCACTCTACTACTCACTCTCTACTACTCTACTACCCTCACTTCTACTCACTCTCTACTTATCTCTCTGCTACTTACTCTCTACTACTCTCTACTACTCTCTCTCTACTATACTAACTCTACTACTTGCACTCTACTACTCACTCTCTACACTCTCTACTACTCACTCTGCTACTCACTCTCTACTACTCCCTACTGCTCCCTCTCTACTACTCACTCTCTACTACTCTACTACTCACTCTCTATTACTCTCTCTCTACTACTAACTCTCTACTACTCTCTCTACTACTCACTCTCTACTACTCACTCTCTACTACTCTCTACTACTCTCTCTCTACTATACAAACTCTACTACTTGCACTCTACTACTCACTCTTTACACTCTCTACTACTCACTCTACTACTCACTCTCTACTACTCCCTACTACTCACTCTCTACTACTCACTCTCTACTACTCTACTAGTCACTCTCTATTACTCTCTCTCTACTACTCACTCTCTACTACTTTCTCTACTACTCACTCTACTACTCACTCTCTACTACTCTACTACTCTTGCTTCTACTCACTCTACTACTCTCTCTGCTACTCACTCTCTACTACTCTCAACTACTCTCTCTCTACTATACAAACTCTACTACTTGCACTCTACTACTCACTCTCTACACTCTCTACTACTCACTCTACTACTCACTCTCTACTACTCCCTACTACTCACTCTCTACTACTCTACTACTGACTCTGTATTACTCTCTCTCTACTACTCACTCTCTACTACTCTCTCTACTACTCACTCTCTACTACTCACTCTCTACTACTCTCTACTACTCACTCTCAACTACTCAATCTCTACTACTCTCTCTCTACTACTCTCTACTGCTCACTCTCAACTACTCACTCTACTACTCACTCTTTTCTGCTCTCTACTACTCTCTCTCTGCTACTCACTCTCTACTACTCTCTATAACTCACTCTCTACTACTCACTCTCTACTACTCTCTACTACTCACTCTACTGCTCACTCTTTACTAGTCTATACTACTCTCTACTACTCACTCTCTACTACTCTCTACTACTCACTCTCTACTACTCACTCTACTACTCTCTACTACTCTCTCTCTGCTACTTTCTCTACTACTCTCTACTACTCTCTACTACTCGCTCTCTACTCTCTATTACCAGTCAGCATTGCTTTTAGGCAGAGGGAGCTGCAAGCATGCAGCTAACTCTGCCCAAAAGCAATTCTGCTCAGCTTCATGGAAGGGAGAGCATTGTTCATGCTCTCGCTTCCATGAAGCAAAGCAGTTTGTGCTATGGCTTTGCTAGAGCAGTGCTCCCACCAAGCTATAGCAAACTGCAAGGTCCTGAGCTGGGTACCCTAGGACATTGCTGGAACCGGCCATAGGGGGGGTGGCAGTCCCCAGGACCATGGAGGGCTCCTGGAATGGGGCTGTGTGGCCCCCTCCCATCCATTTTGTAGCCCCAGGGAAGTGGAGGTCCCTGGGCCAGGGGTCCGCAATGGACCCCGATCATTACTTAATTTGTGCCCCGGGTAGGCGGCGGTCCCCAGAGCTGCGGGGGGCCATGTGCCCTACCCGCATTACAATACAGTAGCCCTGGGGAAGTTGCAGTCTCTGGGGCTGAGGGGAGATCGTATGGCCTCCCCCACATTTCAATACATTAGGCACGGTGAGGTGGTCGTCCTCAGGGCTGCATGGCAGACTGGAGTCCCCCACGCATTGAAAAGCTAGTCTCAGGGAGGTGGCAGTCCCAGGGGATGCGTGGAAGGGCAGGAGCCCCCCCCACACTTTTTATTATACATATTTAGCCACAGGGAGGTGGCAGTCCCCAGGGCTGCGCGGGCCCATGCGGACCCGCATGGCCCCTGCATTATTATCAGATTGCCACTGGGACCTGGCCCACCTGATGGGCTAATTAAATGAAGCACGGAGCCTCTGCTTTTGTTTTTTTTTCAGCCCTTTTCTCAGATCCACTGTGACTCCCGCCAACTTTATTTTTTATAAATGCTTTTTTTTTGCCCTGGGGGTCCCTGTGGGTCCCCCTTAGCAGGCCTAGAGGGTAAGGATGTTTCTACCCTGCCCCCTTTTTTTTTTTGTAATCTTTTTTCTTGTGACTCAGTTCAACCGAGTCACAAGATGGCTGTCAACACCTCCTGATTTGAAGTGTTGGCAGCCAATCAGATCGCAGACTTGAGATCGGGAGGGTTTGCGGATCCTCCACGGCCACAGTTGTATATCTGAGATGTCTTTAAATTTCTGAGGACCTACTAAACGGATTTACACCATTTAACAAAAAGAGTGCTTTCTGGACCAAGAGCTACCTTTTGCCAAATTTTGTGTAATTCCAGCTCAGCAATTTGGGCTGTAGCTGTGTATGCATTTTCCTATGGAAATTATCATGGAGAAAATGTGTTTTGGGACCTCCCTTTTTCTCCGCTCCAGGTTGATGAATCACCCTGAAACTTTCAACACAGCAGCTGAAGTGAGAGGGCCATTAGTTTTTATAATTTCGTGAAGATTCGTCAACGGCGCCAAAGTAATCTGCAAATCCAAAAACGCTTTTCCTATGCAAACTAGGTCCTAACTATAACTGCCTACTGGCGACCGCCAGTAGGTAATATATAGGTAGATAGATAGATAGATAGATAGATAGATAGATAGATAGATAGATAGATAGATAGATAGATAGATAGATAGATAGATAGATAGATAGATAGATAGATAGATAGATAGATAGATAGATAGATAGATAGATAGATAGATAGATAGATAGATAGATAGATAGATAGATAGATAGATAGATAGGCAGGCAGGCAGACAGACAGACAGACAGACAGACAGACAGACAGACAGACAGACAGACAGACAGACAGACAGACAGACAGACAGACAGACAGACAGACAGACAGACAGACAGACAGACAGACAGACAGACAGACAGACAGACAGACAGACAGATAGATAGACAGATAGATAGATAGATAGATAGATAGATAGATAGATAGATAGATAGATAGATAGATAGATAGATAGATAGATAGATAGATAGATAGATAGATAGATAGATAGATAGATAGATAGATAGATAGATATGTTGTGGTTCAAAGCTACAGGGGCATACCAAGCTCCAGAGGCCTCCCTGCAACTGCCCAGCTGACCTGCTGCAACTGAACATACCTGGATCTATCTGAGCCTGCTGGCCTCAGCAAGAGTGAGTCCCTGATCTCCAAGTTGTGCCTCACGAGATCCTGGCCCTTGGTCACCACTCTGACCACAAAGGAGAAATCCTTAAGTTTTGGCTTCTTCTCGACCACAAACGGGCCCATTCGCACCAAGATCTTGCCTACCACCAATTCAAAGCTCAAGTGAACCCGAATCTTTGTGCTACAGCAACTGCCAGTGACGGTCAGAAATGCAAGATCTGCACTATAGCATCAATAGCCTGTGGTGACCAATGTGAAGCTCAAGCAATGACCACCCACGACTTTCGAATGAATCTTCACGCTACAGTGACGACTGTCCCTGACACCCGGCCTGCTCTTCCCGCTACAGCAACGACCATCCTCTGCCCTCTCCCTGCTCCTTACAACCTCCTCCACCATGGACTGGACTCCTCATGCTTTGACATGGTAACTTTTTCAGCGGGACTAACCTGGTCCATGTATCCAGCCCACGTTCCATCGCGGTAGACATAAATGTGTGATTTTCACCTCGTCTCACACGACCAGATAACAGAGATTGTCGCTTCGTGCTTTCAGGTGCTAGTTGAACATGAAATACCTTGAAAAAAACAAGAGATAAGAGGAACTGTTTGTTTAGTTAAACATTGCATCCGGGAGAATAGTTACAGGCACAGGATATGAGGACTGTCTCAATATACAATCCGTCTGTGGCCCTCTTTTATATAGTTTATCGTAGGGCATAAAAGAGTTCAGGTGATCCATTTATGGTGAGGAATGTAAGTTGCTGCCTTTGGAGTAAAAAATTAATTGTCTAATACAGATGGGCCTCGACTTTGCATGGACAGAATGTGGCCAGTGGGTAACGTGTCCAGGTGCTGGCATTTGGAGTGTGTGATCACTTTGTGTGCTGTGCCTTGATTCGCTATATGTTCCTAACTCATGTAGCATCTGACATTATGGTGTTTTAGGAGCGCACTTACACCCCACCAGCCATTTGTGCTTTATTGGAGCCAATCTCCTTTGAGCAATGTAATGTTGCTGCACCTATCTGTAGGATTGATCTAAGGTTTCATGTTCGTTCATTTGACTGCTGGCTACATGCAACCCCACCTTTGACCTATCAGTGACCTCGGGCCTAGGTCTTAGTGTTTGCATGACTACGTATTTGCAAGTTGGGGTTGATGTGATATTCACATCGGGCGATGTCATTAAAAAAAATGCAATTTTGTTCTTATAAATGAATGTATCGTTAACTATATTAGCATCAACTTATTCCATATTAACGCAGGCGTTATAGTTCACTTTATCACTGTTTGTGTTTTGCATAAATACTTTACACATTACTTCTAAGTTAATCCTGACTGCTTTTGTACCAAGCTACCAGAGCGTTAGGCATAGGTTGATTTAGTGACATTTTGTTTATCACCCTGACAAGGATTGTGGAGGTTGCTTGAGCAGGATCCCCCCAAAAACAATAAACCAATTTCTCAAAAAGGCAGAAGACCTGGAGTAAGTGCCAGATAGCATAAATATAAGACCCAGTGCCGAATCTTCAACAAAGTTTCCAAACAATGGGCCCGATTCATAGAAGTAATCTTAGACGAAAGTCTAACTTTAAGACTTTCGGTATTCACAAAGGGCATTTACAAGTAGTAAAGTTAGACTTTTGGTCTAAGTTAGACTTTTGGTCTAAACTTAGACCAAAAGTCTTACTTTAGAAGTAGTAAAGTTAGGCTTTGAGTCTAAGTTAGAATTTTGTCTAACCTTAGACCAAAAGTCAAACTTGAAAAGTATGAAAATTAACTACAAAAAATACACAAAGAAGCAGGGTGAGCACACCCTGGCCTATAAGGGTATGTTTGGGACACTCACTTTGTTGGCTGACAACATGTTGTGGGAGCCATTTC
Source organism: Triturus cristatus (assembly GCF_964204655.1). Lineage (NCBI taxonomy): Eukaryota > Metazoa > Chordata > Amphibia > Caudata > Salamandridae > Triturus > Triturus cristatus. Next base: position 392,425,923 of record NC_140584.1, read on the forward strand.
AGGATTATTGGACATGGTCCTTGTTGAAATACATTGTAGAGTTAGCCTGTTTTTAAGAGTCAAAATAATAGGATATATAAAGAATTATAACAGATTTTAGATGCAATATAAAATATTTGTCTGTGGTACCAAAATAATTTTAGCAATTGTGGTGTATTTCTCTGAGTTAAATGCTGATCTTCTACTGGGATTTGATGAACACTGTCTGAACGGAAACTGTTTTTTGTCTCATTATTTTGTCATAAAGGTTATGGAATGTGGTCCCGAAACTACAATGAGAGCATGAGAGCATATGTTCTGTAAATTCACACTATCTTTCTCAGCCATGTGAACAAAGTCTAACATACTGAGCAAAACATGTACTTCCAACACCAGCAGCAGCGCCTCTCAGCTAATTCCAGAGCGTTCTACTGCACTTTCCCACAGTGCTCTAACGAACATCTGGATTGCTGATATTCCTATTTATGACAAATGTGTAGCACACCTGAAGCCATCTTCATTGAATCAAAGCTGCAAAACTTAAAGCATTTCCTCTAGAAATGAGCGAGGCAGGGTAGGGGCATGGACTCAGACAATAGAGGGCATTGGCAGCATGTTGACCTCCCAGAGCAGGCGGAAGGGGCAGTGTCAGCACAACGGACCATGCAGTTCAGCTGGGAGGGGCAGTGGTAGCGCACAAAATCATAGAAAGCAGGAGGGAGGGACAGAGTTGTGCACATAGACAATGGAGGGCAAAGGGCAGGGAGGCAAGGGCAGCAAGCCACGCACACAGGCCACGCAGGAGGTCCAGTGGTAGGACAACAGGCCATGGAGTGCAGAAACGAGGGGACAGCAGCCATCATATGGACAAGAGAGAGCAAGGGGAGGGGAACAGGAGCAGTAATCTCATCATGCAGGGGTGGTGGGAGGGGCACAACGGACCATGGAGGGCAGGAGGAAGTGGTTAGGGTCATTAACAAACACAATTAGGGAGTCAGGGGTAGGGGCAGCAAGCTGACCACATAGGGCAGGTCGTAGGGAGAGTAGAAGTACAAAGGACCGTGGTGGACAATAGGGAGAGGCAGCGGCATCCACAAAAGACCATGGAGAGGCTAGGGGCTGGATTCAGAGGGCAGGGGGAAGAGAGCAAGAGCAGGGGAAGCTCGCTGACCATGCAGGGTGGGCACGAGTGTCAGTGGCAGTAGAGAAAACCATGCAGGTTAGGCAGGAGGGGTAATGGCCCTACACTGGACCATGTGGCAGGAGGGAGGGGCTGCACAATGGACAATAGATGGCAGGAGGGAGTGGATGGGGCAAGTACTCAGACAATGGAAGGCCACAAAAGGAGCAGGGTCTATAGCAGCAGGCTGACCATGCTGGGCAGGACCGTGAGGCACTGGCAGCACACCAGACTATGGAGGGCAAGTGGGAGGTGCAGTGGAAGCTTAAAGGGCCATGGAAACCAGAGGGAGGGGGAAGGGGTACTCACACACACAATGGAGTGCATGAGGAGCAGGGGAGGAGCAGTAAACTAATCATTCAGTGCATTTGGGAGGGACAGTGGCAGCACAAAGGGCCACCCAGCGCTCGAGTGACTTGGACAACAGAGGACAGGGGAGGGAGGAAGGGACAACAAGCAAACCACAGAAGACAAGCAGGATGGGCATTGGCAGCAGATTTCACCAAGCAGGGAAGGAGAGAGGGGGCATGGGCATGGACTTGAACAAGGAAGGGGTGGGTAGGAGTAGCAATCTAAAAATAGAGGGCAAGCAGGAGGGGCAGTGGCAGCACAAAAGAAGATGCAGAACAGGAGGAAGGGTAAAGGGCACAGGCATAGACTTGGAAAATGGAGGGGAGGGAGGCTATGAGTAAGGGCAGCAAGTTGACGACAGAGGGAATATCTGCATGAGCAGGGACAGCATACTGGACTATGGGGGTCAGGCGGGAGGGGTCAGGGGCAGACACACAGAGAACAAAGGTCAGGAAGGAGGGAGGCAGGAGCAGGGGCAGGAAGCTGACCACGTAGGACAGGTCAGCATGGGCAGTATTCTGACCACAGAGGGGTGGTAGGATTGGGCAGAGGCATACTGATGGTGAATGAAAGGCAAGCAGAAGGGAGCAGGTGCAGCGATATGACCACAGTGAGCAGGATGGCAGGGACAGGAGCAGCACAATGGATCATGAAAGAGAGAAGGGAGGGGTAGGGCCATACACATGGAGAATAGAGGGCTGGGGTAGCAGGCTGACCACAGAGGGCAGACTGGCAGGGACAGCTAAATGGACCACAGAGAGCAGATGAGAGGGGTCAGGGGCATGCACATGGAGAACAGAGCACAGGGTGCAATGAGGCAGAAACAGCAAGCAAACCATGAAGGGTAAGTGGAAGGTGCCTGGGCACACAGACAGAGAACAGAGGAAAAGCAGACAGGGCAGGGGCAGCGAGCTGACCATAGATGGCCAGAGGTGGGGACATAGACACACAGATGTACTAAATGCCATATAGTGTGATTATCAAACTCTTGCAATCATTGGATGATGTAGTCAGTGATGCAATCAGTGATGTCATCAATAATGTCTTTTGAGATGTCATCAGTGACATCATTGAACATATAATAAGTGATGTAACATATGAGTTCATAAGCAGTGCATGGTGAGGGCGCAAGTTATAGATAGCCGGCAAAACTAAAGTTGGGTAATTTCATTTTCTTTGGTTTTTAACAGCACTACTGCAAAACCAGCTGAAGGGAATTATACTAAATTTGGCAAAAAGCTAGATCTTGGTTCAGAAAGTTTGCTTTTTGTCATTTGGTGTAAATCTGTTCAAAAGATTTAGAGAAAATAAGGTTCAAAACGTATGTATATATGACACGCTGAGGATCCGTAGAGCTGACAGATCTCAAGATAAGATCTGATTGGCTGCCAACACACCAACAAAGATGTGATAGCAGCCATTTTAGGACTCAGAGACTCAGTCTACCATCCAGCAAGAAGGTTAGAAAAACATATAGGGGGCAGGATTGGGATACCATGCCCAATAAGCCTAGAGGTTCAGTGTGCCTGGGCATGGGGGTGTTGTATGCTGTTTTTTTCTGTAGATGGAGGCATGTGTCCCACTCACTGGGCCATTTCTAGCCCCTGGGGACCCCATCCCTAGGGGCCAATTTAATTTTTTAGGGGAAGGGGGTGATTGGCTCTTTTCCCTCCAAGCCTTCCACAGGCCCTGGGGACCGCATCCCCTGGGGCTGCTTTCCTCCTTAAGGGGAGGGGCACAAGGCCCCCTCCAAGAGGCTTTTACAGGCCCTGATGACCCTATCCCCCGGGGTAAAAGCAACAGTTTATGTGGGTGCCCTGGTGTTCACCAGGGCCACCCACCACAATTGGCAGCCATTTGGCATGGGGGGCAGCTTACACCATTTGCGGTGCCGTGGGATCCAGCTCCATCTGTTTGTGTCCACCCAATGGGAGCAGCTTTTCTATGCTCCCACTGGGCATGAACAAACATGAATTCCCTGACTGTAATAGTGCTCTTGGAGATTGGGAATTGCAGTGCCCCAGGTCTTGGAGTCCCCAGGTCACTGCTGCCATCAGCCCCAGGTAACGCGGTCCTATGGACCAGTGGATGTCAAAGGGAGGGGGCCTCATGCCCAAAAAAGGCATAGGCCATGAGTGATGGGGCCCCTGGGGACCACAACTGGCCGGGGGAAGGGAGCCACACAGACCAGCCCCAAAAACATTAAAAATGGTCCTGGGACATGGTCCCTGAGAGGCTCAGGAAAGGAGACGCATGCCCCCTCCCAAATAAAACAAAAAACTGAATAGAATACAGTATAATAGACACCCATTCAACTCATTTGGCTAATACGAGGCACAACATAGAAGTGACTAACCTCTAACTACCTTCTCCTTACAGCCACATCAAAAAGTGCCTCTCCCTTGGAAAGAGTAGGGGTGGGCGGAATTTGCGTAATCGCGTTACGCAAATCTCCGCGAAACGGTAAAAAATCTCCGCGAACATGCAGAAATTCCGCGAACACGTGGAATTGCTTGTTCGCGATGCTTTTTTCCTGTTCACAGTTGCTGTTTGCGTGCTCGGGGAGAAATATCTCGCGAACACGCATTTTGAGAACGCGAAAAAGAAAAAATTTCGCGAAGTCGCGGAAAGCAGAATTTTGGGCAATTTCGCGTTCTCAGCGGAACGCGAAATTACCGAAATTCCGCAAATTCCGCGAGCGGAACGGAATTTGCCGCCCAGGCCTAGGAAAGAGTAGAAACATCCAAAATCCTATGAGGACCAAGATACCTGTTCAGGCGTTGATGCTACTCACAGATTCCAAAATGCCACAAACTGGAAAAGCAGATAAATCGTTATTGAGCGAATGCACTCCTTCCCTTAATACGTTAATCTAATTTTACAACTACAATGAATGAAGTGCGTGCGAACAGGTTCCGTGAAAACGCCTCGAATCACGGCTTCATGAAATCACAACTCTCCCAAAGGGCACTTTTCCTCTGCACCCAACTGTCGCACTGCAGAAACGGAAAATATTCCTAAAACAGTTCCTTTGATTTTTCAAAATGTATTATGAGTTCATCTGTCGTACTCCAGAGCTTTACGTCATATGACTTCCTCTTTCCATCACCACCACGGAGACAACATGTTTGTTATGTAATAATTTATTCAACATTTTCAAGTGCCAACCGTTGCCAATCCAGGCTTTTACAGAGGCATGTGAGGTCAAACATGTTTCACAAGTGGGTTTAAAAATATTTTTCCCAATGCATTTAGAATCTTTTGGATTCTTCGTCAGGGGTTAACTACAATGAAAATAGAAAGAACAGTTTAACTGGCTGCTCAACATCTCTTAGTGAAAAAAGAACCTAACTGATTACTCAACTTTCACCCCCACCCGGACCCAACTCTACTACGACCAACCAGTGCTAACTCTAAACAAAGAAAAACCCCCGCCGTGTTTCCAATGGTTGCCATAACAATAATGTGCATCCCAATGTTATACTACCGCCGCAAACCCTGACCCCCAACATCCTCCCACCAAACTAATACTTACAAATAATGTGCCACCCTTATGGATGAATACTATTTACCTTCTCAACGCCACAACCGGCAGCATGACCTCACTCCACTTACTCTTCCCAAAACTCACGCTCGTATTGCCTGCCATTCGGGCCGTTTTAAAAGCAAAAGCTCACCTGGGGGGGCGTGGCCAAGATGGCGGGGTGAGCGGACGCTTCCTCCTGTAGCTCCTCCGGCCCGGCCAAGCTAGAGCCCTTTTCTTATGCTTTTCTCCCCCCGCTGAGGCTCAGCACGGGAGAGGAGCGTGGCGGAGCATCAGGGGTGCACATTGGTGCTGTTTTGGTTCGGATCGCCTCGGGGGAACCCCCCCAAAAAAGTTCGATCGAGACCAAGGAACGACGACGGCGAGCCCGAGGGGCGGAGCGCATTGGAGAGCTGTCCGGGCGCCTCGGCTGGGCCTGGTGCTGAAAGTTGCGATCTGGAGGGGATCTGGCCCGCCGTTCGACGGTGACTGACGGAGCCTTGCGGGAAGGGACCCGACGGTGTGGAAGGCTTGGGACGGGTGCCCCGGCACTCAGACTGGTGACGGCGACACCTCGCACTGCGGAGGCCCTAACCCCTAGCCGAGGTACAGCGGACTCCCTGATGGGGTTGGACCATCTGGGCCCCTGTGCGTGACAGACGGGGGCCGGTGGTGGAACTTATTTTACTGTGGGGTGCCTCGGGGGCCCCGGTGGTGTCGTTGGGCCTGGTCGTTTTGGCCTGCTCCGCCCGGCCGCCATTTTGTCCCCGAAGGAGCAGTGGTGGCAGCCTTCGCCGGAGTCCTGGCTGCTGGATGCAAGTGACCCCCGCTGCTGCTGGGCTGATTATCGGAGGGATGTGCTGATGAGACCCCTCTGCTGAGGCCCCCTTGGTTGTCTCACACAAGCTCTTGCGGCTGACGGTGACCGGACTGGGCCGCCATTTTGTCACCTGTGACGCAGCGACTTCACTCGTGGGGGATACCCAGGTCGAGTGCTAGCCGGCGGCTGAGCATCCCTGGAGCGCCTGGATCGGTGCCCGACTGCGGAGCTAGCGATGTCTGGAAGAGGAGGCCCGAAGAAAGGGGACCGTACCCTGCCGGACATGCTTGGCAGGGCCCAGCACTTGCGGGACAGGACGCAGACCTCACCGGGGCCCTCCCGGGCTCCGGCGGATGTGACTGGAGGGGAACCACCCGTCACGAGGGCCTTTATGGAGGAACTGTTCAGCTCCCTCAGGGAGGACTTCCAGACACTGAAACGGGAGGTGGCCAGCGAGGTCCGAGAAGTGCGCAGGGAGGTGGAGGGCCTTGGCGAGCGTGTGGAAGCGGTGGAGACGGAGGGCCAACAGCGAGCGGAGGAGATAGTCCACCTCCAGCAGGACGTTCTTCGCCTCCGGGAACAGTGTGTGGAGCTCCAGGCCCACTCCGAGGACCTTGAGAACAGATCTCGGAGGAACAACATCCGAGTGCGTGGCGTGCCGACTGCCGACGAGGGGTCCGATCTGGGGAGCTACCTGCGGGCCCTGTTCCGAGAGATCCTGGGGGAAGCTGCGGACTTTCCCATCAGCATTGACAGGGCGCATAGGGTTGGCCGGCAGCGCCAGTCATCGGCACCTCCACCGGACATTCTGGCCTTCCTGCCCGACTTTCCACTAAAGGAACGCATCATGGCTGAAGCCCGCAGGAAACAGCCCCTGACTTTCCGGGATCGGCCGGTGGCGCTTTACCAGGACCTCTCCGCCATCACTCTGCAGAAACGCAGGTCCTTTAGGATTGCCACTGACTTTTTGCGCGAGCATGAGACGCCGTACTCTTGGGGTCACCCCTTCCGCCTGATTTTTCGGTGGAACGGAGTGTTACACCAGCTACGCTCCTTGCAAGACATTTGTGGTGTCCTGGGGCTCACGGCGGCGGAGGAGGAGGGAGCTACGCCGTCGTGGAGGTCCTCGGAGAGACGGAACCGGCGGAGGTCAACGAGGCGGCGCTCAGCGACCAGTGTGGGGCGCCCGGACTCCCCTACCATCAGAGCGGACATGGCCGACGCCCTGAGGGCGGCGGCCGGGGACTCGACCGGCTCCTCTAGCGTGGCCTTGACGGCCTAACACACACTCCGGGGGGAGATGTCTTTAGCTTCTTTACATGCTTGGTACGGGGCGGGGGGGTTGGGGGGGAGCGGTTGGAGGTGAGTGGCTGGATGTCCACTTCGCTCTTTTCTACGGACTTGCCCGTTTTGGGGCTTGACTGAGACTATGGGGTGTTTGAGTTTGTGGGTGGCTAGTTGCCAGGGTTGTGTTTTGGGTGGGGGAGGGGGTTGTTTTGGGGTTGGGAAGGTCCCGTCCGATGTTGTCTATGCCCGCTTTGTTTTGGCTTGTCCTGCGCTGCGGCCCCGCGCGCCCCACCCGCTGATTCCCTGCCCATTGCATGGCGCTCCCGACCCCCGCGAGGAATGCCGGGCCTAAAGGTAGTGACCCTTAATGTTCAGGGTCTGAACAACCCGGTGAAGCGCAGAGCGATCCTGTCGTTGCTGGAGGGGACGCAGGCGGACATTTGCCTTTTGCAGGAGACACACTTATTGCCCCGAGATTGCCATAGGATGCGCTCTGCTAAGTTCCCTACCCAGTTCTTTTCCTCGGCAGTGAACAAGACGGCGGGGGTAGCCATTCTCCTAGCGAGCTCCTTTCGGGGGGAGGTGTTGCATAAGTGTGCTGAACAGAAGGGGAGGCTCCTTGCGTATCGCATGCGCCTGGGAGGCATAGCATTTACGGTCGGCTCCGTTTATAGCCCAAACGATCACCAAGAGCGCTTCCTAGATTCCGCGCTGGTGGATGTCACTGCTTCCCCCGACCGCCACATTATCTTGGGGGGAGATCTCAACATTGTCTTTGACTCTGTGATGGACAGATCGGCGCAGCGCTTCCCGCAGATGGGGGAACTGTCCCAGGCTGGGAGGGCCCGGATTGCGGAAATGGATCTGCACGACCTCTGGCGCTCCATGCACCCCACGGATAGGGACTACTCTTACTTCTCGCACGCACACCGAACCTACTCACGGCTAAACTACCTCCTGGTGAGTGGACCGATGCGTGCCGCTGCCACGGCGGCGGACATCGGGGTCCTGACCCTGTCTGACCACTCCCCAGTCACCGGCGTTTTCCAGTGGCCGGCGGCCTCCCCCTCTCGGGGGGTGTGGCACCTCCGGGACACACTTCTACACAAAAAGTCGGTGGTGCAACGCATCGGGGAGGTCATACAGGACTATCTCATCCACAATAGCAACACTGACACCTCGCAGGCGACACAGTGGGCGGCATTGAAGGCCGTCCTCCGTGGGGAATTCATCTCTATCTCTGCAGCTGAGAATAAGGAGCGGCAACTGAAGAGGGATGAGCTGACAGCTCAAGTCCGGGAGCTTGAGCAGGTCCACCGCCGTACGGGGGCGCCGAGGGTGTGGAGGCAGTTGAAGGCAGCGAGGAAGCTCCTGTCGGCTCTGGATCTTGACAGGGCGGAGTACGCCGCCCTACGCTTGAAACATGCCTACTACACTGGGGGGGACAGAGGTGGCAAGCTCCTAGCACACCGGCTCCGGGTCGCGCAACAGCGCAGCGTCGTGAAAGAATTGGTGGGCGCGGACGGGGGGGTTGTCTCCGGGGACGCGGAGGTAGCGGAGTCTTTCCGTGGCTTCTACGAGGCGCTGTATGCTGAGGAGCCCTCCTCGCCACGGGATGCCGACGGCTATTTGGAGTCGGTGACCCTCCCGGTACTGGATCCGGCTCAGGCTGACCACCTGGAGCGGGACATCCATGTTGAGGAAGTGATTTCAGCTATCGCGCGGCTGAAACATGGCAAGGCCCCGGGCCCGGACGGGTACACGTCGCTATTTTACAAGACTTTTTGCACGGCCGTGGCCCCTGTCCTTACTCGGCTATTTAACTCTTTCTCCGAACCGGGAGCCATCCCTCCGGATCTCCTGAGGGCGACGGTCGCGGTAATCCCGAAACCTGGGAAGGACCGGGCCCTCTGCGGCTCGTACCGACCCATCTCGCTTTTAAATGTCGACCTCAAGTTGTACACGGGGATTCTCGCGTCCAGGCTGAGTCCACACCTCCCCGACCTGGTGGAGGCGGACCAGGCTGGTTTTGTGCCCGGCAGACAGACGGTTGACAACACCAAGAGGGTGACGCATGTTCTGGAGAAGGCCTCAAGGATCTCGGGGGAGTGGATGTTGCTGTCCGTTGATGCGGAGAAGGCCTTCGACAGAGTTCACTGGCCGTATCTTGAGCTGGTCCTCAAGAAACTGGGAATCGGCGATAAGTTCCGCACCATGGTCTTTAACTGCTATAAGCATCCTTCAGCGTCGGTGCGGGTCAACGGGTGTAGCTCCGGTGGCTTTGCCATCGAGCGCGGCACGCGGCAGGGCTGCCCTCCTTCGCCGCTCTTGTTTGCCCTCTACATGGAGCCGTTTGCTCAGAGGATTCGTAATAATCCGGATGCTGTCGGGGTCCGGATGGGCCAGTACGTCCACACTGTCAGTCTCTACGCGGACGATGTCCTGCTGACTTTGGACGACCCTAGGAGGTCGCTGCCTGCTTGCCTCCGAGAGCTGGACGCCTTTGCGGGGGTGGCTGGCTTCAAAATGAATATGAGCAAGTCGATGGCATTAGACGTGTCCCTGGCTGCGGAAACCAGGAGGGATCTTCAGCGGCTCTTCCCCATGCAGTGGTCCTCGTCCACGGTGCCGTATCTGGGGATTCTGCTGGCGCCTACATTACCGGAGATGGTTACGGCCAATTATGCCTCCCTCAGCAGGAAGATCAAGGACGAGCTTGGCCGCTGGAACAAAGGCCTGCTGTCCTGGCTGGGGCGAATCGCGGCGGTCAAGATGACGGTGTTGCCCCAGATACTATATCTTTTCCGGGCCCTTCCGCTCCAACCACCGGTGGGCTGGATACGACAAATGCAGGCTGACATCTCCCGCTTTGTCTGGCAGGGCCGCAGGCCACGCATGAAGAGGGTCCTCTCCACGCTTGCTCCGGAAGCGGGGGGTCTCGGCATTCCGGACCTTCGTAAGTACTTTCAGGCGGCACAGCTCCGCTATCTGGTGGAGTGGAGCAGGTGGGAGTCCGACAAACATTGGCTCTTCCAAGACCAGGCAGTGGCGGGCCGCACCTTACAAGAGGTTCCATTCCTGCGCCGCGCGCATCGCCCCCCTAATCTTTACGCTTCCTTTGTTACGCGGGTCCCCCTGCGTGTGTGGGATGCGGTCGGTGAGGCCCGGGGCCTTACCACCTTCCCTTCGCCGCTCACGCCCATTGCGGGCAACCCGGACTTCTCCCCAGGGACGGAGCCGGGGGTTTTCTCCCACTGGGTGCAGGCGGGCTGCAGGGCACTCTTCCAGATCTATGGCCCGGAAGGAGTGGTTCCTTTCCAGCAACTCCGCCAGGAGTTCGGCCTGACGGAGCTGGACAGATTGCGCTACATGCAAGTTCGGCATTGGGCCCTCCAGCCCCAGGTGCGTGCCACCGCCGCCCGTCCAATTACACCGTATGAGAGGTGGTTGGCTACTCGGACCTCCGACGCTAAACTGATCACCGATCTGTACAAATACCTACAACCCCCGCTGTTTCACTATTACAACCCGGGGAGGGAGCGCTGGCACAGGGAATTGGGTAGGACACTCAGCCACAAGGAATGGGACAAAATTGCGTATCGGGCGCGGCACTCTGCATATCACACGGGCCTTACGGAGACCTTTACTAAGGTGTCCACATACTGGTACTACACCCCGGAGAGACTGTATGAAATGCATAAACACACTGACAGGGGGTGCTGGCGGAGCTGCGGGCAGGAAGGTACCCTTACACACATTCTTTGGGATTGCCCAGTGCTGACCGCCTACTGGAAGGAAGTCTTGGACGAGGTGGATAAGCACTTTGGGATAGAGCTGCCGCGACTCCCGGCGTATGTCCTGTTGGGCCTCCCCAATGACCTAATGTACCCACTGAAGTCCCGCAGGGGTAGGCAGATCGCAATCGCGCTGGGGTCTGCGGTTCAGAACATTCTAATCCACTGGCGCACAACCACCGTCCCCTCCATCACCGGTTGGTTGCATAGGCTCTGGCATGTGCTGGGGATGGAGAAGCTGTCGCTTACGGTTGCGGGGGAGATAGACCAATTTGAAGAGCTATGGCAACCCTTTCTAGCGCTGCTGTCCACTGAATTCCGGGAGCTCACCTGCCCGAGGTATCTTAGACTTCTCAGGCTGACGCCGCCGGTGACCCCGGCGGACTAGCTTACATGTGAGACGGGGACCCCCCGGGGAGGGGGGGGGTGCGGGGCTTCCTGGTTAGGATTACTCTGATGCGGGACCATAGGACGGGGGGGCGGGGGGGAGTGTTGTTGTTTCGTTACTGGGAGGATGGGGGATGGGAGGGGGGGGGATTGTGTTCTATTGAGGTGTTGATGGGGGGGTTTTTATTGCTTAGATTTGGGGTGTCGGATACGCGTGCGGGGATTTCACAGCTTGTATTTCTAGCTTTCATTTACTGTGTTTTTCCCCCTGACCCACCGCGCTACCTATTGCCAACCCTCTGGAGTTGCACCCTTTTTCTTTGATTGTATTCCATGTATCCTGCCCTCCTATCCCCCTCCCCCATGGTTTGTTTTGTCTCAATAAAAACGTTTTAAACCTAAAAGCTCACCTGTGACCAATCTAGTCCTACTGAACTCCTCCCCCTTGCTGAGCAAAATACAAATCCCACAATGCACTACCCAAGTGTAACGAAACCATAGTTGACAAAATTAAAGTACACCCCCCTAATAAATCCAACGCGTGCAAAGATAATCTATCATTGTGAATAAACTTGCTCGTGTCTTTCCAATTAACTGTATATCAAAAACATAAACGATAAATCAAAAACATGAACGATATTTTACACATCACATTAACAAGAGAAAAAAGAAAAACATTAGAGCAACAAAGTTCAACTGTCCCTTCATTCCGATGCCGTTGTTAGTGATCATTTCATTTGAATGTTAAACTTTCCACACTCGATCTTCCTCTGTCTCCGTGATGATACTAATTACTTGAACTTCATTTAAACAACGCTGGGGTGCAAGCTCGTTTTGAGGCGTCAACATTGCTAAGCAGATAAATCGTTATTGAGCGAATGCACTCCTTCCCTTAATACGTTAATCTAATTTTACAACTACAATGAATGAAGTGCGTGCGAACAGGTTCCGTGAAAACGCCTTGAATCACGGCTTCATGAAATCACAACTCTCCCAAAGGGCACTTTTCCTCTGCACCCAACTGTCGCACTGCAGAAACGGAAAATATTCCTGAAACAGTTCCTTTGATTTTTCAAAATGTATTATGAGTTCATCTGTCGTACTCCAGAGCTTTACGTCATATGACTTCCTCTTTCCATCACCACCACGGAGACAACATGTTTGTTATGTAATAATTTATTCAACATTTTCAAGTGCCAACCGTTGCCAATCCAGGCTTTTACAGAGGCATGTGAGGTCAAACATGTTTCACAAGTGGGTTTAAAAATATTTTTCCCAATGCATTTCGAATCTTTTGGATTCTTCGTCAGGGGTTAACTACAATGAAAATAGAAAGAACAGTTTAACTGGCTGCTCAACATCTCTTAGTGAAAAAAGAACCTAACTGATTACTCAACTTTCACCCCCACCCGGACCCAACTCTACTACGACCAACCAGTGCTAACTCTAAACAAAGAAAAACCCCCGCCGTGTTTCCAATGTAGGGGGGTGTACTTTAATTTTGTCAACTATGGTTTCGTTACACTTGGGTAGTGCATTGTGGGATTTGTATTTTGCTCAGCAAGGGGGAGGAGTTCTGTAGGACTAGATTGGTCACAGGTGAGCTTTTGCTTTAAAAATGGCCCGAATGGCAGGCAATACGAGCGTGAGTTTTGGGAAGAGTAAGTGGAGTGAGGTCATGCTGCCGGTTGTGGCGTTGAGAAGGTAAATAGTATTCATCCATAAGGGTGGCACATTATTTGTAAGTATTAGTTTGGTGGGAGGATGTTGGGGGTCAGGGTTTGCGGCGGTAGTATAACATTGGGATGCACATTATTGTTATGGCAACCCTTGGAAACACGGCGGGGGTTTTTCTTTGTTTAGAGTTAGCACTGGTTGGTCGTAGTAGAGTTGGGTCCGGGTGGGGGTGAAAGTTGAGTAATCAGTTAGGTTCTTTTTTCACTAAGAGATGTTGAGCAGCCAGTTAAACTGTTCTTTCTATTTTCATTGTAGTTAACCCCTGACGAAGAATCAAAAAGATTCGAAATGCATTGGGAAAAATATTTTTAAACCCACTTGTGAAACATGTTTGACCTCACATGCCTCTGTAAAAGCCTGGATTGGCAACGGTTGGCACTTGAAAATGTTGAATAAATTATTACATAACAAACATGTTGTCTCCGTGGTGGTGATGGAAAGAGGAAGTCATATGACGTAAAGCTCTGGAGTACGACAGATGAACTCATAATACATTTTGAAAAATCAAAGGAACTGTTTCAGGAATATTTTCCGTTTCTGCAGTGCGACAGTTGGGTGCAGAGGAAAAGTGCCCTTTGTGAAAGTTGTGATTTCATGAAGCCGTGATTCGAGGCGTTTTCACGGAACCTGTTCGCACGCACTTCATTCATTGTAGTTGTAAAATTAGATTAACGTATTAAGGGAAGGAGTGCATTCGCTCAATAACGATTTATCTGCTTAGCAATGTTGACGCCTCAAAACGAGCTTGCACCCCAGTGTTGTTTAAATGAAGTTCAAGTAATTAGTATCATCACGGAGACAGAGGAAGATCGAGTGTGGAAAGTTTAACATTCAAATGAAATGATCACTAACAACGGCATCGGAATGAAGGGACAGTTGAACTTTGTTGCTCTAATGTTTTTCTTTTTTCTCTTGTTAATGTGATGTGTAAAATATCGTTCATGTTTTTGATTTATCGTTTATGTTTTTGATATACAGTTAATTGGAAAGACACGAGCAAGTTTATTCACAATGATAGATTATCTTTGCACGCGTTGGATTTATTAGGGGGGTGTACTTTAATTTTGTCAACTATGGTTTCGTTACACTTGGGTAGTGCATTGTGGGATTTGTATTTTGCTCAGCAAGGGGGAGGAGTTCAGTAGGACTAGATTGGTCACAGGTGAGCTTTTGCTTTAAAAACGGCCCAAATGGCAGGCAATACGAGCGTGAGTTTTGGGAAGAGTAAGTGGAGTGAGGTCATGCTGCCGGTTGTGGCGTTGAGAAGGTAAATAGTATTCATCCATAAGGGTGGCACATTATTTGTAAGTATTAGTTTGGTGGGAGGATGTTGGGGGTCAGGGTTTGCGGCGGTAGTATAACATTGGGATGCACATTATTGTTATGGCAACCATTGGAAACACGGCGGGGTTTTTTCTTTGTTTAGAGTTAGCACTGGTTTGTCGTAGTAGAGTTGGGTCCGGGTGGGTGTGAAAGTTGAGTAATCAGTTAGGTTCTTTTTTCACTAAGAGATGTTGAGCAGCCAGTTAAACTGTTCTTTCTATTTTCATTGTAGTTAACCCCTGACGAAGAATCAAAAAGATTCGAAATGCATTGGGAAAAATATTTTTAAACCCACTTGTGAAACATGTTTGACCTCACATGCCTCTGTAAAAGCCTGGATTGGCAACGGTTGGCACTTGAAAATGTTGAATAAATTATTACATAACAAACATGTTGTCTCCGTGGTGGTGATGGAAAGAGGAAGTCATATGACGTAAAGCTCTGGAGTACGACAGATGAACTCATAATACATTTTGAAAAATCAAAGGAACTGTTTCAGGAATATTTTCCGTTTCTGCAGTGCGACAGTTGGGTGCAGAGGAAAAGTGCCCTTTGGGAGAGTTGTGATTTCATGAAGCCGTGATTCGAGGCGTTTTCACGGACCCTGTTCGCACGCACTTCATTCATTGTAGTTGTAAAATTAGATTAACGTATTAAGGGAAGGAGTGCATTCGCTCAATAACAATTTATCTGCTTAGCAATGTTGACGCCTCAAAACGAGCTTGCACCCCAGCGTTGTTTAAATGAAGTTCAAGTAATTAGTATCATCACGGAGACAGAGGAAGATCGAGTGTGGAAAGTTTAACATTCAAATGAAATGATCACTAACAACGGCATCGGAATGAAGGGACAGTTGAACTTTGTTGCTCTAATGTTTTTCTTTTTTCTCTTGTTAATGTGATGTGTAAAATATCGTTCATGTTTTTGATTTATCGTTTATGTTTTTGATATACAGTTAATTGGAAAGACACGAGCAAGTTTATTCACAATGATAGATTATCTTTGCACGCGTTGGATTTATTAGGGGGGTGTACTTTAATTTTGTCAACTATGGTTTCGTTACACTTGGGTAGTGCATTGTGGGATTTGTATTTTGCTCAGCAAGGGGGAGGAGTTCAGTAGGACTAGATTGGTCACAGGTGAGCTTTTGCTTTAAAAATGGCCCGAATGGCAGGCAATACGAGCATGAGTTTTGGGAAGAGTAAGTGGAGTGAGGTCATGCTGCCGGTTGTGGCGTTGAGAAGGTAAATAGTATTCATCCATAAGGGTGGCACATTATTTGTAAGTATTAGTTTGGTGGGAGGATGTTGGGGGTCAGGGTTTGCAGCGGTAGTATAACATTGGGATGCACATTATTGTTATGGCAACCATTGGAAACACGGCGGGGGTTTTTCTTTGTTTAGAGTTAGCACTGGTTGGTCGTAGTAGAGTTGGGTCCGGGTGGGGGTGAAAGTTGAGTAATCAGTTAGGTTCTTTTTTCACTAAGAGATGTTGAGCAGCCAGTTAAACTGTTCTTTCTATTTTCATTGTAGTTAACCCCTGACGAAGAATCAAAAAGATTCGAAATGCATTGGGAAAAATATTTTTAAACCCACTTGTGAAACATGTTTGACCTCACATGCCTCTGTAAAAGCCTGGATTGGCAACGGTTGGCACTTGAAAATGTTGAATAAATTATTACATAACAAACATGTTGTCTCCGTGGTGGTGATGGAAAGAGGAAGTCATATGACGTAAAGCTCTGGAGTACGACAGATGCACTCATAATACATTTTGAAAAATCAAAGGAACTGTTTCAGGAATATTTTCCGTTTCTGCAGTGCGACAGTTGGGTGCAGAGGAAAAGTGCCCTTTGGGAGATTTGTGATTTCATGAAGCCGTGATTCGAGGCGTTTTCACGGACCCTGTTCGCACGCACTTCATTCATTGTAGTTGTAAAATTAGATTAACGTATTAAGGGAAGGAGTGCATTCGCTCAATAACAATTTATCTGCTTAGCAATGTTGACGCCTCAAAACGAGCTTGCACCCCAGCGTTGTTTAAATGAAGTTCAAGTAATTAGTATCATCACGGAGACAGAGGAAGATCGAGTGTGGAAAGTTTAACATTCAAATGAAATGATCACTAACAACGGCATCGGAATGAAGGGACAGTTGAACTTTGTTGCTCTAATGTTTTTCTTTTTTCTCTTGTTAATGTGATGTGTAAAATATCGTTCATGTTTTTGATTTATCGTTTATGTTTTTGATATACAGTTAATTGGAAAGACACGAGCAAGTTTATTCACAATGATAGATTATCTTTGCACGCGTTGGATTTATTAGGGGGGTGTACTTTAATTTTGTCAACTATGGTTTCGTTACACTTGGGTAGTGCATTGTGGGATTTGTATTTTGCTCAGCAAGGGGGAGGAGTTCAGTAGGACTAGATTGGTCACAGGTGAGCTTTTGCTTTAAAAATGGCCCGAATGGCAGGCAATACGAGCGTGAGTTTTGGGAAGAGTAAGTGGAGTGAGGTCATGCTGCCGGTTGTGGCGTTGAGAAGGTAAATAGTATTCATCCATAAGGGTGGCACATTATTTGTAAGTATTAGTTTGGTGGGAGGATGTTGGGGGTCAGGGTTTGCAGCGGTAGTATAACATTGGGATGCACATTATTGTTATGGCAACCATTGGAAACACGGCGGGGGTTTTTCTTTGTTTAGAGTTAGCACTGGTTGGTCGTAGTAGAGTTGGGTCCGGGTGGGGGTGAAAGTTGAGTAATCAGTTAGGTTCTTTTTTCACTAAGAGATGTTGAGCAGCCAGTTAAACTGTTCTTTCTATTTTCATTGTAGTTAACCCCTGACGAAGAATCAAAAAGATTCGAAATGCATTGGGAAAAATATTTTTAAACCCACTTGTGAAACATGTTTGACCTCACATGCCTCTGTAAAAGCCTGGATTGGCAACGGTTGGCACTTGAAAATGTTGAATAAATTATTACATAACAAACATGTTGTCTCCGTGGTGGTGATGGAAAGAGGAAGTCATATGACGTAAAGCTCTGGAGTACGACAGATGAACTCATAATACATTTTGAAAAATCAAAGGAACTGTTTCAGGAATATTTTCCGTTTCTGCAGTGCGACAGTTGGGTGCAGAGGAAAAGTGCCCTTTGGGAGAGTTGTGATTTCATGAAGCCGTGATTCGAGGCGTTTTCACGGAACCTGTTTGCACGCACTTCATTCATTGTAGTTGTAAAATTAGATTAACGTATTAAGGGAAGGAGTGCATTCGCTCAATAACGATTTATCTGCTTAGCAATGTTGACGCCTCAAAACGAGCTTGCACCCCAGCGTTGTTTAAATGAAGTTCAAGTAATTAGTATCATCACGGAGACAGAGGAAGATCGAGTTTGGAAAGTTTAACATTCAAATGAAATGATCACTAACAACGGCATCGGAATGAAGGGACAGTTGAACTTTGTTGCTCTAATGTTTTTCTTTTTTCTCTTGTTAATGTGATGTGTAAAATATCGTTCATGTTTTTGATTTATCGTTTATGTTTTTGATATACAGTTAATTGGAAAGACACGAGCAAGTTTATCCACAATGATAGATTATCTTTGCACGCGTTGGATTTATTAGGGGGGTGTACTTTAATTTTGTCAACTATGGTTTCGTTACACTTGGGTAGTGCATTGTGGGATTTGTATTTTGCTCAGCAAGGGGGAGGAGTTCAGTAGGACTAGATTGGTCACAGGTGAGCTTTTGCTTTAAAAACGGCCCGAATGGCAGGCAATACGAGCGTGAGTTTTGGGAAGAGTAAGTGGAGTGAGGTCATGCTGCCGGTTGTGGCGTTGAGAAGGTAAATAGTATTCATCCATAAGGGTGGCACATTATTTGTAAGTATTAGTTTGGTGGGAGGATGTTGGGGGTCAGGGTTTGCGGCGGTAGTATAACATTGGGATGCACATTATTGTTATGGCAACCATTGGAAACACGGCGGGGGTTTTTCTTTGTTTAGAGTTAGCACTGGTTGGTCGTAGTAGAGTTGGGTCCGGGTGGGGGTGAAAGTTGAGTAATCAGTTAGGTTCTTTTTTCACTAAGAGATGTTGAGCAGCCAGTTAAACTGTTCTTTCTATTTTCATTGTAGTTAACCCCTGACGAAGAATCAAAAAGATTCGAAATGCATTGGGAAAAAATTTTTTAAACCCACTTGTGAAACATGTTTGACCTCACATGCCTCTGGAAATGCCTGGATTGGCAACGGTTGGCACTTGAAAATGTTGAATAAATTATTACATAACAAACATGTTGTCTCCGTGGTGGTGATGGAAAGAGGAAGTCATATGACGTAAAGCTCTGGAGTACGACAGATGAACTCATAATACATTTTGAAAAATCATAGGAACTGTTTCAGGAATATTTTCCGTTTCTGCAGTGCGACAGTTGGGTGCAGAGGAAAAGTGCCCTTTGGGAGAGTTGTGACAAACTGGAAAAGGACATTTTCTGTCGGAAAGCCCTAACCTTGCACTCTGAATCCAGTGGGATTAATGCACTCTCTCACCGCTCATCACAATCACTGCAGACCACACACTAAATGATATGTAAGACAAATAGAAAAAAAGTTTGAAAGAAGAATGCGGTAAGAGAGAAACCAGGGACACTGGATATTAGTCTTTTCCTTGTCACTCTTCTGAGTATGGGCTATTGCAGGTTGGAATGGATATCTAAATGCACATAAGGAAGTGATTAGTAATGTGTCACACACATCGTACATCTAACCACAACCGTTAAACAATGTAGTTGTATCAGTTCTATGAGTAACTAACTCTCTGTCTTGTTATGAATCAGACATTGGTTCCTGAAATTGAGATACAAGGTACAAGTAACCAAGGAGATGTTGAAGCAATTTCTATGTTAATAAAATAGCTGCTTCTTATTTCATACAAATGCACTTTTGGAATTAATTGATTCTTTTTAGCGTTTGTTAATGCTCTGATATTTCTGTCCTAATGAGACATGCATCGCTTTCTTAACTTCACAAATACCTTAGTGTAGCTTGTATGAACATTACAGCATCAATGTTGCTTTCATGATAGAATGCCTCATCTACCTTCGCAAAAAAACTAGTTAACAAGACTGTCATAAATACTCAAAGCCTTTGGCTTTAAATGTTTAATCAAGAACAGTGCAAAATCTGTTTTCCATAAAAACTGAGTTCCAAGTTTGTTTTATCTGTAAATGTTGATGCCTTCAGTAAACACTCTCTGAAGAAAGAATGTTAACTGCAACAACACAGCAACTCAATTGCCTAGCAAGGGCACTATTAAACACTAGGAAGTTTATACCTGGTAATCCAAGTTGGATACTGCCATTTACAAACAATTTGAGATTTCAGGATTACTGTAATTTGTAGTTCATGGATAAGACACTATCATGTAGTGCACTCTCCATAAACATGAAGCCTTCTGCCAAGCAGCAATATTCTGCACATACCGCCAACCTTACCTTATTTGCAGTAAGCTTGTTGCAGGTGAGTTTTGAGCACTGTGCGCCAGTGCCTGCTAGGACATTAATGGCAAATCCTGCATTCTGATCTGTATTCCTGACACATTCCAGGACCATCCTCTGTTGCTGGACCGGAGGATCAAGAAGATATGCAGGGGCATATTTACAATAGAAGTGACTGAGTGCGACAATAGCCTCCTTGGCTTAACGCTGCGCTCCGACACTTCTGAAACGCAGGGCTGCACCATATTCACAACAATATGGTGCAGCCCTGCGTTTCCCCCTGTGCTTGAGCTAAATTTATCTGCCTAGAGCCAACGCATGCACCCTTCTCCATAGTGCAAGGGTACCTGCATTGCAGGGAAAGATTGTTTATGCGCAGGAAGGTGGTTCTCTCAGCACATTAGTAAATGTTTTCTGATTGAAGTTGAGGAGTGTGAGATGCCTGTGCGAGTTACACAGCAAAGGATCTTTTACGGTTGGGGGATAACCAAGATCACCACCTCAGACATGGAGGTGGAAACCAAGCCTACCTCCTGGAAAAGTTGAATAGTCATGTCTATATGAAGCGGGGATGTAGAGATGCTTTTATGAAATATTGAGATGCAGCAATCATAGTTAGGGACATTGCCTGATTTCAGGTGAGCTTTACTACAAATCACCTGCCCCGTGTGATAGGGTCGTAAAACTGGCTCCCTGGTTCGATGTAAGCTTCTGTACATGTAAGTGTGATTCTGTGCAATCCCCCGTGGCTTTATATTGGTTACAAAGTGCTGGTATATCATGTAGTGGATGCTAACAACATCTGTATCCCATGCATTATTCTACCCAGTGCACCCTTGACTCTTACTCTCCCCTCACTCATTCTCTTCACTCTTAGCTTACAGGCTAGTATTTGTAATGCACTGCCCCTCCCTCGACCCATGAACCTCGTCTATTTTAGGAGCGTTGTTTGATATGAAGCAGTGTGTATTTAGTGTTCGGACCTGTGCCTGCAATGCAAGTTCAAATGCAGCTGTCCTCGTGTGTATATCCTGCATCTCTCTTCATTGAGATGCAGGTGTGCGCAGAACTATGCCCTCACATTATTTTGTCTGGAGGAGGGTAAAATAAGGTCTAAAATGGCTATGTGTCCTATTCCAAATCAAGTTGTTCTATGTATCAGGTGACCACTAGCTAGAAAATAGACTACATTGGGTGTGGGTGAGTGATAGGTTTAATAAATCTCCTCTGGGTGATGGTGATACAATGTGTCCACCAATCCCATCTTGGGGAGACATTTTTTGGTCTCATCACTCACTGTTGCCTCCATATCTTAATGCTGACCGATCTTACAACTGGACCATCAGTACATTGAAAACCTTCGGAATAATCACGCTTCCTCCTGCCACTAAGAAGATATCTCCTCCAGTGGGTTTATAGATTTTGTTCTGACCGGATTTCGAGCGTATATGCTGGAGATAGTTTGTGCGTCCGAGCTCACCTTGAGAACTAATGTGAGAGACCTTTGATTGTCATGAGCCACCACATGGGGCACAGGGTCAAGACTGATTTGCATATGGTTGGGTCCAAACTGGGGTGGCGTAGTGGGCAAAAGAATGATATATTTAACCCAGATCTTTTGACTGGGGGAAAAGGTTTGCATTGTCAGCATTCCGTCCATCATTTGTTTGCTGTAACACTTTTTGCCCTAAGTGGGATGGGTATGTCTAGACGTGGGTCCCTTGCTCACTGTGCCACTGGATTCAAGCTAGCCTGGCTGAAGAAGGGTGACATACCCTGAAACCGGTCTCAGGATGCTTGTTTCCGGTCCAGGGATGACATGGTCTGGCAGTTCGGTCTGGACTGTTCCCATGGGGCACAGGGTAAAGACTGATTTGCATGTGGCTGGGTCCAAACTGGGGTGGCGTAGTGGGCAAAAGAACGATGGATTTAACCCAGATCTTTTGACTGGGGGAGAATGTTTGCATTGTCAGCATTCCGTCCATCATTTGTTTGCTGTAACACCACTTTCAGGGGCAGATTTACAAGCCCCTTGCACCACTTTTGCGTCACTTTTCCCATATTAAAGTGACGCAAAAGTGGCGCAAGGGGCTTGTAAATCTGCCCCTCAGTATTTAGAATTGACATGATTTGGCAATCATAATTGCAAAAACCCTGGTCTTAGCTGGGCCTTAATCAAACAAGTCGTGAGGGAATTGCTTTGCTCTAAAATGAAACCAGTGTTTCTTCAACAAATTAGTTTTCTCTTGACGTTAGATATTAGTTCCTTTTTCATTTAGACCTTCCACATTAAGACTGGTGCAGTTCAGCATGCCAGAGATGGTGAAAGAGAGCAGCAAGTGAGTAGTATGGGGTAGACGACCTTGGGAAACGCATGTATCTAATCATAGGCACTGAATCATGGTTTCACTAGCACTGAACAGGAAACATGTGGACCCCCAACATAACAAAAACAATAACTATCCAAACTACCACAAATCAAGCCAGACCCAAATTAGCACAGACGAACACAGATCCTGGACTAATCAACTGGGGAACCCCAACCTCTCTGAGGTATTGAGTCCCATGTTCATAAAGTTCAAAGTCACTGACCTCATGGATCCACCACTCCCTCTCCTCTACACCTCATTACTTGTGCCAGTGTTGTAACAAATAACACCAGCCATAAGAACTCAGTGCAAATCCATGTGACTGAAATTTGGATGCCAGCCCCTCTGCTGCCATAAGGACCTTTTTTGCAGCTTTGTCATATAGTTGGTCTGCAGTAGGCACAGGAGTTATGCCATCATCAAAGAGTTATTTATCTTCCTGTAGTGATTCAGTAATAATTGTATTTCCCATCTAGGAAACCAGCAAGTGAACCAGGTGACCCCTACTGATACGGTACCAAATGCGTACCCAAAAAGTCTGGGACAGGGCTAAATTCCCTCATATGTTGCATTGTGGTACAGCTGCGGCTTATGTCTATGGAAGACAACTTTGTCCTTCTCCCTCACTTCGGAGATGATCTCTTCTTGTATAGTATAATAATGCCCTCTAGTGACATTAGAAGGGATGGCTTCCTGCCTACATTTCCCTACTTGCACTCATTGTGTAAAGTCTAATTGTATGACCTGTATCTCAAGTGTGTCTGTGACATGGTACAGCAGGTCTTGGATAAGGTTTGTAGGATTACAACCTCAGCTCGATGCAGCAGGCACCTGGTGTATATATTATATATTTGTAAACTCTTCTCTAGGTTTTGCAGCTTCCTATGGGTTTCAACATTCTGGTTCCGAAGGTCATGTATGATCCCCACAGATTGCTCCTTAGATCGCTCATCAACCATTTCCTCTAAATCATCTACTGTAGTGCTCAAAGAGGTCAAGTTCAAATTCAGCACCTTGAAGCACTGTTCGAAGTCTGTTCTCAGACTGCCCGCTCAAAATTAATGTCTGCTAAGAAATGGTACAAGAGGTCCTTTGTAACAACAGATTCATCCATTGGCTGCTGTGGTGTATTTGATGAGGGCTGAGGATGGCTGGACTTTGGACAGGTATATTTCACTCTTGGTCTTTGTCGGCTCACATTTCCTTCATCCAGGGTTTCCATATGTCCCTTCTGATCGCCATCTCAGCACTGTACGGCAATGACATAGGGTTCCTGTCTCTCTGCTGGGATGTCAACCATTTTTGGTTGTAACAGGTTCTCTAGCTCTCCTCGGTCAATTCCGGCCTACTGCACTAGGGTTCACCCCAGCTCACTCTTACAATCTTCTTGGAGTCCCCCCATACTAAATCTCAGAATCTGTCAATTGTGCACAACTTCTCCCGTCCAAGAGGGCCTCCAAAGTAAGGGCCAATCAGAACCAGCGTTGGCAGCACCAAACTCCCACCTGGGGTCTGGCAAGTGGCAACTATTCTCATTCACTGCATTGCAGTCTCCGACCAGCACTGGCTGAGCGGGCACTATTGGGTGCCACCAATTCAATCAATCAATCAATCATAGGCATTTGTATAGCGCACTGCTCACCCGGAGGGTCTCAAGGCGCTGGGGGGGGGGAACGCTACTGCTCAAACAGCCAGGTCTTGAGTTGCTTCCTGAAGGCGAGATGGTCTTGTGTTGTCCGGAGGTGGATGGGGAGGGAGTTCCATGTCTTGGCTGCCAGGTAGGAGAAGGATCTTCCTCCGGCGGTGGCTCTGCAGATGCAGGGGACGGTGGCAAGAGCGAGGCTGGCGGAGCGGAGCTGGCGGGTGGGCTTGTGGAAGGTCAGGCGGCTGTTGAGGAACTTGGGGCCCAGGTTGTGGAGGGCCTTGTGTGCGTGGGTGAGGAGTCGGAACGTGATTCTTTTGTTGACGGGGAGCCAGTGCAGGTCTCTCAGGTGTCCGGAGATGTGGCTGTGTCGGGGGATGTCCAGGATGAGTCGTGCTGAGGCGTTCTGGATCCCTTGGAGTTTCTTCTGGAGTTTGGCGGCGGTGCCGGCATAGAGGGCGTTCCCGTAGTCCAGCCGACTGGTGACGAGGGCCTGGGTGACCGTCTTCCTGGTCTCGGTGGGGATCCACCGGAAGATCTTTCGAAGCATGCGCAGGGTGTTGAAGCATGAAGACGAGACGGCGTTGACTTTTCTGGTCATCGAGAGGGAGGAGTCCAGGATAAAGCCTAGGTTGCGTGCGTGGTCCGTTGGCTTGGGGGTGGCTCCCAGGGCAGGGGGCCACCAGGAGTCGTCCCAGGCCGAGGGTGATGATCCCAGGATGAGGACCTCCATCTTGTCTGAGTTCAGTTTCAGGCGTCTGTTCTTCATCCATTCGGCGACGTCTTTCATCCCTTCGTGTAGGCTGGCTCTGGCGGCGTCCGGGTCGCTGGTAAGGAAGAGGATCAGCTGGGTGTCGTCGGCGTAGGTGATGATCTTGAGGTTGTGTTGACGTGCGATGGTTGCGAGGGGGCTCATGTAGACATTGAAGAGGCTGGGGCTGAGCGATGACCCTTGTGGAACGCCGCAGATGACTTTGGTGGCCGCTGACCGGAACGGGGGGAGGCGGACTCTCTGGGTTCTTCCGGCGAGGAATGAGGTGATCCACTCCAGGGCCTTCTCCTGGATGCCAGTGTTGTTCAGGCGCTGTACCAGGGTGCGGTGGCAGACAGTGTTGAACGCTGCGGAGAGGTCCAGGAGGATGAGGGCCGCAGTTTCCCCGTTGTCCATTAGGGATCTGATGTCGTCTGTGGCTGCGATGAGGGCGGTCTCCGTGCTGTGGTTGGCTCGGAAGCCGGATTGCGAGTGGTCGAGGGATCCGTTGGTCTCGAGGAAGGCGGCTAGCTGTCTGTTGACAGTCTTCTCGATGACTTTGGCAGGAAATGGGAGGAGCGAGATGGGGCGGTAGTTCTTGAGGTCGGAGGGGTCTGCAGTTGGTTTCTTTAGCAGGGCACTGATCTCGGCGTGTTTCCAGCACTCCGGGAAGGTGGCGGTGTTGAAGGAGGCGTTGATGATGTCGCGGAGGTGGGGTGCGATGATGTGGTCGGCCGTGTTGAAGATGTGGTGTGGGCAGGGGTCCGTAGGGGATCCGGAGTGGATGGTGTTCATTGTGCGTGTTGTGTCTTCGGTGCTGACTGGGGTCCAGGTGCGGAGGGTGACGGTGGGGTGCATCGGTTCGGTGGTGGGGTTCGTGGTTGGTGGGCCAAAGCTGTTGTGAATGTTGGCGATCTTGTCGAGGAAGAAGGCTGCGAGGGAGTCGCAGAGGTCTTGCGAGGGAGTGATGTCATTGTTTCCGGCGTCGGGGTTGGAGAGCTCTTTGACGATGGTGAAGAGTTCCTTGCTGTTGTGGGTGTTGTTGTCCAGTCGTTCCTTGAATGCTGTCTTCTTCGTGGCGCGGATCAGTTGGTGGTGTTTGCGGGTGGCGTGTTTGAGGGCCGTCATGTTGTCTGTGGTCTGGTTGGTGCGCCAGGTGTTCTCCAGGGAGCGGCAGTTCTTCTTGGAGGTGATGAGCTCGTCGGTGAACCAGGAGGCTTTCTTGCTGCCGCGTCTGCTGGGGGGGTTCTTCTTCAGTGGTGCGAGGGCGTCTGCGCAGTTGGTGATCCACTGTGTGTGGTTGTTGGCGGCTTCGTTGGGGTCCGTTGAGCTGGTGGGTGGGTTCTGGCTGAGGAAGGTGGTGAGCTGGTCGCCGGTGATCTTGTTCCAGCTCCTGCGGGGGGCTTGTTGAGGGTGGTGGTGGGTCGTCGGTTTACTGAAGCTGAAGTGGACGCAGCTGTGGTCAGTCCACTGGAGATTGGTGGAGTGGCTGAAGGTGACGTATTTGCTGGATGAGAAGACTGGGTCAAGCATGTGGCCGGCGTAGTGGGTGGGGGTGGTTACCAGTTGCTTGAGTCGGAGGTTGGCCAGGTTGTCCAGCAGAGCAGTGGTGTTGCGGTCCTTGTTGTCCTCCAGGTGGAAGTTGAGGTCCCCCAGGAGGATGTAGTCGGTGGAATTGATGGCGTGCGGGCTGACGAAGTCTGTGATGTCTTCGCTGAACTGTGTGCGTGGTCCCAGTGGTCTGTAGACGAGGGTGCCTCTGAGCGTGGTCTTGGGGTCGGTGTGTATCTGGAAGTGGAGGTGTTCGGCGTAGGTGAAGGTGTCATCGGAGTTGGTCGTGATGCGGATGGGGTTCTTGTGGATGATGGCGATGCCTCCTCCTGTCTGGTTGACGCAGTCCTTCCTGGTGATTTTGTAGCCTTCCGGGCCGGCGATGGCGACGTCGGGCGCTGAGGAGGCGTTCATCCAGGTTTCCGTCAGGAAGGCGATGTCTGGTGCTGTCGAGTCGAGGAGGTTCCAGAGTTCGACGGCATGCCTGTGAACGGAGCGGGTGTTGAGCAGGATGCACATCAGGTGTTTGTTGCTGGGGCTCGGTTTAGCAGGTGCGGTGTTGGGTCGGAGGCCGGTGAAGCGGCAGGTCAGGCAGGTGAAGGGTCCGTGGGTGCGTCTCGGGGTGGCTCGGTAGCAGGCGGTGTTTCGGCCGGCGTTGAGTGCGTGGAGGGTTTTGGTGTCGTAGATGTGCAGGGTGTGCTGGCGAGGGCGAGGACCAGGGGGTCTGGCACTGGGCTCGGTCCAGGCGCGGACAGGCGCAGACGGGCTTACCTTTGGCGCACCTTCAGCGCTCAATCGGCGCTCCAGCTGTGCGCGTCCGCTGCGCGGTCGCTCTGGGGGTGTCATAAGTAAGGAGCCGGGAGAGAGGAGCAGCTGGGTGGCAGGAGCGGGGCGGCGAATGGAATCACAGGGGGGCGGGGCCGCAGGGAGGCAGCGGCGGGAAATTCCAAGAAGCAGCGGGCAGCGGGAAATTCCCAGGAGCAGCGGGAAATTCCTAGGAGCAGTTGGCAGTGAGCGAAGGAATCTGCAGGCAGGAGGCGGCAGAGGCAGGCAGGAGCGGCAGCAGTGAGTGGGGCGACCAAGCCCTGTGGAGGGCTGAGCGGTCACCGGTCAGTTGATTTACCGGCTCTGTCTGCCCCCTCCGCAATGCAACTGTTGCCATGAACATCCCCTTATTTGGATACCCACAGATCAGTGAAGGTACTTTGGACCTCAACTCCATCCTGGTGGTGTTTCCCACTTCCTCTTGGCTGTGTGTCGGGTGTGCAAGTCTTCCTCCTTGTGCGGGGACTGTTACCCGGTACCATAATGCATGCTCTTCTCCTTCCCCTCCTGTGTCTGCTGGTAGTGTTCTGGTGCAGGCCTTTAGGCCTGCATGGCTGGGTTTTTGCTCCCTCCCCCAGCTGAGCACACATACCATTTCTGCCAAGTTCGCTGTCCCAGCATGCCTCACTGCACATGCCAGGACCACCACAGACCATTCCCCAGCTCCACTGCCTGCTCAACCAACTCACTGTCTGAGACCACCTTCTGCCATTCAGTAGCCCAGCTTTGTTCCTCTGATAGCCGAACCCAACTCAACCGGGTCACTTCACCGAACCAGGAGCCTCTGAGGCATCAGTAAGCAGCTTCACAATTAGTGGAGAAGTGCCAACGAGACACACTATTCCATTCCCTGGACATCAAAACCCCACAAATTAAGCTTTTGAATGTATGAAATGTTCATGGGATATCTAGTCTGATATAAAAATGTTTGATGGGAATCAATTTTGGGCATCTAAGCATATAGTGAGCGGGACAATTAGGAGTCGACAAAGAAATTTGTATTTTCTTTTGTAGTCAGTTTACCTCTAGTGAAGATGACAAATATTCCTTTTTAGAGCTTCTAGAGGTATATTGGACAGCCAAAATTATATAAAATAATTGAAATTATTTCAGCAGTTCTTAGTGATCGACTACATTTTCAAATTTCTCTGTAGGAAAAAAATATAGCTGCTACTGGACACTCAAATTTCGAATGCGCTGTTTCCCCTCAGTACATAAAGCAGATATTACAATACAGAATCAGAAAAACAACTACCTAATCGTGACCATGAATCCCACACATGATTCATTTTTACTTCAGAACAAGCCAATATTTTTGTTAGGCTGCGCATGCGTGAATGAGTGCTCTAGCAGTGCAACCCTACCGCCTGCGGGAGCGTTCAGCACGGTCAGTAGTGAAATGCAGCCCTTCACAATTAATGGAGCTGGCTTAAAGACTATGGATTTTTCTGCTGGACGAGGCATGCCATTGATGAACAATGGAGCCTGATCTATATTGCTCCACTTCATGGATAATTCCAGGCTCCGTGAGACAAAATCAGGTTCATTGACGGGTCTATTATAAATTCAACACAATGAGAAGAATGCCTCCTCAGGACTAATGGTCCCTTTTCAAATTGCCTCTTATTTCGAGATTGGGCTGAGAGATGATAAGATTACTTTTAAAGCAAAAGAAAAGTTGATTTGAAGAATATACCTCCCTCCAAAAGTTCCTTTGGTAACCCTTTCGTATCTGCTGGCACAAATCTGAGCTTTATCCAAATAATCCTCGCCCTTATGTTTTATGTGGATTCTGGACATGCCTCTTTCACAGATGACTGCAAAGTTGAAATACTGCCTTCTGAAACATATGTATGTACACAAAAAGGTACCTAAGCACACGCAGAAGTAATTTTTGCAAATATTAATGCGTTAATTAAAACATGTAACACAACAAGTGAGTCTCCGTTTCTTTCTTCAATTTAATTTTCAAGTTTTCATAGTGAGTTTGTAGTCTTCACAGTAGTTCCCAAGCCAACACGTGTTTCGTCGCCTCTAGTATTATTGTACATGCGACTTGTTCACGGCTAGGTACAAATTGATATGATAAGTTGACATTAGTTCAGCTGTTATCTCAAGGAGGTGCTATCACAGGCTATGGTGTATAGCATGCACCGTGAACTCACGGTGCATGCTATACACCATAGCCTGTGATAGCACCTCCCACGTAAAGAAATCATAAATTCAACACCAACCCTGGGAGCACATTTGTTTGTAGTATCAACAAATGTTTGCAAACGTCTTGAGATAACAGCTGAACTAATGTCAACTTATCATATCAATTTGTACCTAGCCGTGAACAAGTCGCATGTACAATAATACTAGAGGCGACGAAACACGTGTTGGCTTGGGAACTACTGTGAAGACTACAAACTCACTATGAAAACTTGAAAATTAAATTGAAGAAAGAAACGGAGACTCACTTGTTGTGTTACATGTTTTAATTAACGCATTAATATTTGCAAAAATTACTTCTGCGTGTGCTTAGGTACCTTTTTGTGTTGACTTGTGTGGCTTTGGTCACAATCCTTTTGGGAGGCTAGTGGTTCTCCCTTACCCTTGAGCACCGCCATTAATTGATTACGTCACTAATATTAGGTGTACTCACTACAAGCGCCTATTTTCTATTGATAATACCACTGCCTAGTCTAAAACAACATATGTATGTACACAGCATTTCTATAGCACAAACCTAGCCTTGTGCATCAGAGCACTTTACAGGGTCCAGGACAAGCAGAAAGTCAACGAGTGATGAAAAAGATAGCTAGTTTCTGGACAATTGATGCATTGTGACATGGTGTTCTTCAAAAACTTCCTGTAACTCAAAGGTGACACTATTCATGCCCACGCTGACAGATTGAACAGGTATCAATCCATAATTGTTATGAACATACCGAGAATAAACTCAGTTTGGTCATGAGACTGTCTTATTATTTGTCAATTCTAGACCAGTATTGGAGAAAAACACCCATGCGCAATTGTTCTCTGGCCTATACTGGAGGTTATTTGACACGGGCCTTCTCAGGAAACAGCTGAGTGGAAGATATGGATTCCTCGTGAAGGACTTGTCTAAGAAATGAGTGACAATCTGAGACTACCAAATCTTCCATGAATGCCAAATGTGTTGTTTTTATACCACATATATGGCCATCACACACACAAAAACGAATGTTGTGTTAACAATGGCAACCGAAGATCTATGTCGTAGTTATAGTTTGCTTCCGGGAGGGGATAGGCAGTGTGGAGCAATGTCTGAACCTGCACCTGCTGATCAGCAAGTATACAGTCATCAAGAGGGGCTCCATCTGCCTGGCCTTCGTGGACTTGACTTGTGCCTTCAACAGCGTGGTAAAATCTAAGTTATGGGACATCCTGACCAACCTGGGGGTAGATGGTGTCCCAGTTGATTTTCAACATGCTTTTCATGGTGTTCTCCCAGCGTCCCAACAGTTTTGTGAGGGAGGGGGGCGGTGCACCAGGGTTGTGTTTTGGCTCTGATTTTATTTCTTCTATACATAATGGACCGAGGCTCTGCCCTCACTAGGAAATCTTGGGACGTCCCTCTTATTGGAAAGAAAATGGTTCCTGTATTGTTGTATGCAGATGACACTGTTTTACTTACTAGAACATCAAACTTGCTTCAACATCTTTTTTCAGGATTTTGTTAGTTTTATGGGGTCACTTGGCCTTGCCACAAATTGGTTCAAAACGTTTACTATGGTCTATGGCCCCAAACACCGTAGGATGCTAATTGTTTATTTACTAGGTCATGCTGCTGCTTCTACTCAGGAATTCTCTTATTTGGGTGTTGTCTTTGATGCAAGGGGAAATTGGGGACAATGTCAACTCAAAGCCTCCATAGATTTGTGGGTACGGCTGGCTGCATCTGTAATTTAGCATTATCTAGAATGAGTGGATTGTTCCTGGGACAGACTTCTTCTAACCAGATTCAGACATTGGGGTTGTAAGGTGGCAGCTTGGTTTCCCCCATTGGCAAGTTTTATACCAGTTAAGTTTTAATCTGTCCAAGTGATGAGTTCTCCCCCCAGAGCTAGCTCGATTTACCTTTTTCAATCACTTTTATTCTGTTGTTTCTAAAAGGATTTCAGTTCCTATATTAAGGGAGGGTGGAATCAGAAGATGTAATGAGGCCCTAGTGTAGGTAAAACAGCTAAACTCTCCCTCTATCTTTGTGAGCCTTTGGTCCTTTATGACATTTTTCATTTTTTAAATTTTTTTAAAAACTTTTTGATGTTGTAGTATAGCCTCATTTCTTGCCACTCGTCCAAAGCGCAGAGAAACCCCTTCGGGGGTCGATTCAGGCGCTATATAAACAAATAAATAAATACAATAAATTTTTAAATGTGCAATTGCTAACAGGAATTCAATGCTATCTTAGCTACAAACTGCACTGTGGTCTCTGACCATTTTGAACGATGTCCATCATGAGTTAGGAGTTTTTTTCCGTCTTTATGCAGCTTTTATTGTTTTTTTATTTTGGCCCTTGTTTGACTTGTGATTTTTTAGCACAATATTGATCCTCTGCAATCGTATTAATCCTTTTTGAGGGTTGAGTTTGAGGATTATGATATGTCCGGAATTAAAATCACCCTACATGATTTATGTATGTATTTTTACTGGAAAATACATTTTAAAATATTTATGATAATTAATATATTAGATGTATTGTATTTTTTAAGATGCACATTAAAAATGTGACTGTTTTGTACATCGCTTTGATATTGTGTAGTGTGCTTTTAGTTACTTCTGTAGCAGAAATAAATGTTTGATACGAAACGGTCTATGGTTCCTTATTTCCCTTTTTTCTAAAACAAAAATGAGGAGCAGCCTCAGGGAACCTTTATGCCAGTGTGAAGCCCGCTGCCATGAAGAACCACTCATGTCATTTACCAGCCATTCAAGCCAACACTTGCACAGTGCCCTCTGCCTAAAGATCCCCAGGAAGTCCTACCATTGTGTACTCTGCTTCCTCTACCAATGATACTTGCTTACTTGCCATCCTCCTCTCACTGATGATCAAGGAAGGGTGCAGCTGCCATCCCACCATGTCCTGTCCCAGAATGAACCACCTAAATGTTGCTCAGTGAAATGAAAGGCCTACATTTCCCGATTTCACCTATGTGGTATTAGTAAAAAATTACCGATCCCAAATGATAAGCTCTCTCATTTAAGCTACATGCATTTTTATTGTTTGGATTTCTCCAATTAAAAAGCATTAAAGAGAAGACTGTCTACTGTAGACACATCCTACAGGCATACTTGGCTAACACACTATGATCACAACAGTATATATCTGAAACCACATGGCATGCATCTTGCACAAAATATGCACCAGCATGTTAAACAGATCAGTGTGTGCACACTCAATACAGCACAGAGATGACATATAGTTAGGTATCACTTTGCTTATAATATCACATATTTATTAATCACTTCCCACACACACAATATTCAGACCTTACCCAGAACATTGTACATACATCTAACACAGAATAAAGATTACACAAAGCTCATTAGCACCAGACTCAGAACACCACAGTCCTTCAAGACACACTATACACTACAGTTAAAGAGAACATTATCAGCTAGCTTTGAACATTAATATGCATTTCACTT
This sequence comes from Triturus cristatus, assembly GCF_964204655.1. Classification (NCBI taxonomy): domain Eukaryota; kingdom Metazoa; phylum Chordata; class Amphibia; order Caudata; family Salamandridae; genus Triturus; species Triturus cristatus. The sequence goes on from NC_140584.1 coordinate 392,458,611, forward strand.
GGTAAAGAGCACCATTTGGCAATGGACTTGCCTACTATGCACCCAATTCACAAACGTAATCTTAGACGTTTGGTCTAAACTTAGACCAAACGTCTCGGTTTATAACTTTGGGAATTCACAAAGGGCATTTAGGAATACTATCTCTATGCCTGCACTCAGTGCAGGCAACGAGGTTTCACTCGTGCATTGCTTATGACCTGACATGTTACATCACTCACAACATGGTCAATGAAATCACTCATGACATCTCAAATGACATCACTGACAAATGATCATCCATCCCTCTGTGATGTACTGTTCCTAAATGCCAGTGAGGGGGCCTTCGCCATTCCTTTAAAGAGATGTAAGAAACTTTGGGCCTGATTTAGAGTTCAGCTGAAGTGATACTTTGTCACAAACAAGACGGATATCCCACCCGCCATACTACAAGTGCCATAGGAGATAATGCACTTTCAGTACAGTAGACAGGATGTCTGTCACATTTGTGATGGAGTATTCCGTCTGCCAAAGATTAAATCAGGGCCTTTATCTGTATTGTCTGCAATCTCATGTTAATAACTGTTTACTCTTTTAATTTGTTATGTGTTTGCAGCTATATTTTTTTATAATAGTGCTCCTATTCAATGACTTAAGACTGTTATTAATTAAGTGACATTATAACTGCACTTACTGTGGATAATTCTGCTACTCTATTTGGCCTTTTCCACTATTCTGCATTTTAAGAACATGTTGGACAAGGTTTTGATTCCTGAGTACAACTGTCCAAAACATTAACATCGACGCATACCAACGGAAAACAAATAGGGGGATATTCACAAGGAAGTGGCGGAGAGAGGTGTTAGCCTTCTTGGTTTAACACCTCTCTCCGCCACTTCGGAACAGCAAGGCTGCACCATATTCACAAGGAAATGGTGCAGCCTTGCTTTTCCCTCTGCGATGGCGCTAAGTTTCACAACTTAGCACCAACGCAGGCACCCTTGCACTAGAGTGCAAGGGTGTCTGCAAGCAGGGAGGTTGTGAATAAGGCGAGGCCCCTATCGCCACCACAACGTCACTGAAAGTGATGTTGTGGTGATGATAGGGGCTTGTGAACATTCTTTGCAAAAATGATTCACATTAAAAAAAAAAAAAACATACTGAAAATTCAACCACTCACCAAAATAACTAGCCTCAATATGGCACTTAGGAAAGGAAAAGAAAATGATGACTTGCAATTCTAATGACACTTTACAAATGACATGTGGGGGATGGGGTTCCCTTGCACCCAAAATCCCCTTCTTCTTGAAAGTAAATGAAACTAAAACAAAAAAGGGCCTAACTGTATTTTAAAAAAAAAAATAAGTATGTAATCCTTCATAAAAGCTATACAAATGCAACTCATCTTCCCACTTTGCAGTCCTCTAGTTCTCTTCCTAATTAACACAATATTCTTTTCTAATCCCGAAAATTTAAATTTTGAAAACAATCAATAACAGTAACCTTAGAAACATACCCCGAAATGCTCTTACAACACCATATACAACTACCAGTAAAAAGATACACAATAAATAATATACTTGTATACCCATTACGTTATTTTAAATATTCCAAAAAGTCCTCTCACCACCTTATCCTATCCCCATTACAGTTGCACTTTCAAAAACAATAATTTTATAAAGTTTAGGAAGTTTAAAGTCTTACCTTGCTCTGCAGACTGCTTCATCTACTTTCAGTGATGACTGTGACCTGGAAAATGGATTCCACATAACTGCAAGCGAGGTAAAGCTACTTCAAAGGAAAGAAGAACCTAAAATAAAAAAGGACTGTAAAAAATTGGATTATTACTTGAGAGGGGTGATAAACCACTTCAAATAATAATCACATTCCTTGTCAGGGTGAACCACAAAAGTCACTATCTAAGCCTGTTCTGAATCCTCTGGTGACTGACTGGCACACAAGCTTTCAGGCTTCACTTAGAGGCAATGTGTAAAGTATTTATTCGGTACTCAAACAGTAATAAAGTGAAAACCCAAGGCAATAGCAATCCTGAACCAATTTAGAAAATAGAGTAAACTTTAATAAATAAAATGACACCAAAAAATCCAATCAATAGGACAGCAGTTAAGAGTTTTTAAAGTTGTTTGTAAGAATAGCACCAAAAGGCGAGTAGTTAAGTGTATCTGATCACACTGGACCGGGACAAAGTCACACGTTCAGGCTGACCACGATGGAGCGCGGGCTGTATACAGGACTAGATTTGGCGGGCTGGAAATTTTACCTTTTGAATTTGCTGGAATGGCTGTGCTGGGCAACCCTGCAGGCTTCGTGTCACTCTGCGATGGATCTTTAGAGTCTTTCCATAGGTAGCTGCTTGGCTCTGCGGGGCTCGGCATCACTTGCAACTGGATCTGGTGAAGCCCTTGACAAGGAGCTGTGAGGCTTTGCATGGCCTTGCATCGCTCAGAATCGGTTCAGGTGAAGCCTTCTATTCAGCGCTGCACAAGGGTCCAGGACATTGGGGACAACACTTGGGGGTCAGGAGTGGACACACTCCTACATAGCCCAGCAGAGGAGACCAGGTCAGGGACTGTTAGATCTGGCCAGCTGGAAAGGAGAAAAGGCCTCTGGATCCTTGTTGTATCAATGCAGCTCAAAGAGGAGGGCAGTCAACTGAGTCATTAGAAACACTTGGGCGTTCTGGGTACAAGACAAGCACGTCCAACCTTCCTTCTTCAGACAGTTGGGCAGGTCTTCTTCTGAATCTTCTCAGGTCCAGAACTTTTCTTATTACCGGTTCTGGGGATGCCGCTTTTATACCCAGTGTCAGTCTGTAAGTGGAGGAGACCCTTTTGTCTAACCCTAAAACTGGTTCTGATCAATTCTCTTTCCACTGGGTTTGACTGCAATCTGCCTAGTGAAGCAAAGGACACCTGGTTCCAGGTGTGATCTGCATCTACCAGTGACAGTGGAGGCTTCTTCTGAAGTCAGGAAGGGGCTGAGTACTGCCCTCAGGCTACCCTTTGAATCTTAGGAAGGGGCTGGGTACAACCCCACAGGTCATCCTACTCAGACGAAGATCACCCTTCCCCACAACAAAGGCCCTTTGTCTACTGTCTGAAAGGAATCAACATCCCACCACAGGACAGCCATTGACAGTCAGGTGACTCTGGGCACTAGTTGAAAGGAACATTTGTTTTTGGGAGGAAAATCTTATTTGACTATGAGATTAGATTTTGAATTTCTATCAATTTGAGTCTTGAATTTAGAATTTGAAAATATGCTTTATAGGTTATTATGATGTAACCCAGTGCTTCTCTAAGGGACAGCCTTGATAAAGGGATAACAACTTTGGAGGTTTTTCACAGCCAGGGAATGTAAAACGATGTATAAATGTCCTACGTTTTAACTACCATGCACTCTGGGCTGCATTAGTGGATGAGAGTAGGGATTATTCCCAAGTACGGGAGCATGGAGTCAAAGTCTGTCCTGGTCCTGGTAGTGTTCAGAACTCATTGGGTGATACACCCACTTTCCAATGCCAAAACACATATTCGGATGTGACCTATAACTGTGATCTATAACTGTCCCCAGATACTCCACAGCACCACAGCAGTCAGAATCATGGTTACTTCTGGCTTGTGAACAGGGATGAAGGAGTTAACTTCTTCTCTGAATGATGAGGTTGAAAGCGCGTCTTTGTTGTAGACCTGGAAGCCTAATAAGAACATCTGCCAGAATCCTGCTACATGTAAATGTATACATGTAACCCTTTACCCTTCTATGGAATGACAGGTGTCCAGATGATGGAGAACAGAACATCTAGCAATCTAGCACCTGATGAATGTAAACAAACAGCCCACTTACAGCTCCCTGTGTAAAGAGCTCAACTGAGCCCTCAGAGATCCCACCATCTAACAGAGTGGCACTATGCTCCCAATAAGGAACTCACTGACTGTCTAGAATATGCCTGACAGTATGCTTCCCATAGCTAGTCAATCATAAGCACCATGAAACCGGTTGGGCCCAAACTTCAAACAATCTATATATTTCCAGGTTTGTTAACCTTCTGTATGGGTATAGGTATATTTCTGTCATGAAGTTGTTAGGGGCATCATCAGTTAAAACCATCATGGCAGATATAGCAAAGGTGGCATAGGCATTTCCCTGAAGAATAATGTCATATAGTTAACCTAATATTCCACTATTAACATTTCCTCGGGCTACAGTGTGCTGGTAACAGACTAGGGAAAGGGTTACCAGTGGGAACCTCGCCCATTATTTTTAGAGTCTTTTTTACTTATTTTCCTGCTATTGCGTTCATGCCTGATGAGACCTGGAGCAGTCAGGTTATTTCTAGGGGTTCCAAAAGAAAACTTAGGGCCATATTATCAAGGAACGGTGGTAACATTATCGCCGCTTTAGCGGCAGGAAACTGCCGCTAAAGCGGCGATAATGGGCTTGATAATATGCCCTTGTGAATTCCCATAGAACCCCAGGTTCTGGTGTCAACATGGGCTTCTATTGGAATTCTCTGCGGCATATTATCAAGTCCATTATCGCCGCTTTGGCGGCAGTTTCCTGCCGCTAAAGCCGCGATTATGTTATTGCTGTTCCTTGATAATGTGGCCCTTAGTAACTGCTACTCCTAATTAACATCCATGACTACCAATACTATGTAAATCTTTTCAATCCACTTCCTCAGTCAAGATTCAGTGACGGATGATTTTAGGCTAATTTATTTTAAAAAGATTTGCCCACTACCTCATTGCTCAGTTCACAAACTTTTTCTGCGAGTACCTGTGCATTTCCCTTTAATTATTCCTGACTTTATTCTAACTGGCTTACGAATAGGCCACACCTACCGTAAAATAGCTGTCTTTTACAACCTAATCAGAGGCAGGAAGTCATTTTCTTACATGCATTAGGGCACATGACACCAATGTTCCACCACTGAGTGTGCTAAGCAGCCTGAGCGTTTATGTTGTATGCAAAGCAATTCAGCCTGCAGCACCGACCTGCTCGAGATTTGTTTATGTTCTATAAATTCAGCCAGGATTTAGTTCTCTTAAAGTAGTACATTGATCAGATTAGCTCAATAAACAATGTGTTAATGATAGGGTTGGTTGCATTTCGTATACCAGACACTTGCTCAAAAATAATAAACAGAACCATTTCCTTTAACTGAGCTGCATTAATTAGTTAAATCTTCAACAAATGAGGGCATTGATTTTATGTCACAAGGTATTTCCTAGCCATCGGGCATTTCAGCCTATAGAAAATAATCATCTGCTCATTCTTAAAGGCTGTGCTGCAAAACAAAATAGAAGTTAAAGGCCACTGATTCCTTATGTTGACGTCTGAAATTAAAAAGACCAAGTTACTATTGGAAGTAAATTCATAACTGTATTGCTTATCTTTTCGTTTCGACTGAACGTTGGGCAGAACCTAGTTATAACGTTATTATGTAGTAGAAATTGATTAAAGTTGGATTTAGTCCAAGCGTTCATGCTATTATGCATACACCAATAGACATACTTAAATGCTAATTAAAGTTATGGATTGCTACAGAACTAAGGCTACAATAATGCCTCAGTTCAAGTTGCATTCAAGGTAATTAAATAGAAGAAAAAACAAAAATAATTGGGAAATGTTCATCAGAAGGCATGAATGAGAATGAAAGATCGGTATGAAACAACGACACGAGAATAAATACAATTACAAAGAAAATATGGTATTAAGGTGAATGAAAGTAAATGTGCGAGGAATTGTATCATACCAGAACTTTTACAAACATTTTGGAAAATGAAGTAGAATTATGTGTACATTTTGCAAAAAGTATCTTGGCGTGACTCTAGTGAAAAATGTGAAAAATTAGTGCAAAAGTCATTCGTAATATAGGCAAGTGAACAGACTCCAGAAAAAACTGTCTTCTGAGAAACACTCATCTTGTTCAACACACATTCTGCATGAGCCAGTGCCCTGTGGTATGACATTTCTCATCTTTTAAAAAATATATATATTATTGTTTTGCAAAATAACACAAGAAAGAAATATGCTAATCCAACAGCCCATCCACAGTTCCATCTCAGTATATATAGTGGACGAATCACAGCTGTCCCAGTACATAGTAGTGTCGCGAGCATTCTAGGCCACATCCCAGGCACCAATCACCCATGCTGCTAAACCAGTTGTGTAAAAGCCGGAAATATCAAAATCCGTGTAGTTTCGTACTTGCCCCCAACCAAGTCTCTGATGGCCCGAAGCCCAAGGTGTCTGCCCTTATAATTCAGGAATGGTGCTATCAGTGGGTGCGGTGTGCCACTGGACAGCGTCTTCTGCACCGGATCCCTGTGTGCTCTCTCGATGAGAAAGCAGTGGGTTAACTGGTCCATCAGGAGTTAGGGCTGCAACCACTTCTCCAGGAACTGCTCCAGTCGCTGACCCTCTACCCCCTCCAGGAACACCAGGAATGGCACAATGTTACAGCTGGAGTGTCCCTGAGTCCTCCATGTGGGATACCAGTACCCCAGAGTGGACCTAAAGATTTTCGACAGTATAGGTCAGGTCCCACACCATACCTTCCAGTGTTACAATTTGCGTTTCTGCAATAGTCACCCATCCTGTGATCTTCTTCAAGTGTTGCCAAAGTAGGGCCATGTCAGCCCCCAGCTCCCCAATCTAGGTCACCAGCATATGGTGCAACGACTTAGCCACTTGTAAAATAGTTTTCGTACTCGGAAGGGGGCGGCCCCCTCCATCTCCGCGACAACATCCATGGGCTGCGCAGCGCCACCTCATTGTGATGGAGGTGCCAAAGGCCTGGTGAACTTGCCCAGTTTGCCCATTTGGGTGGCGGCATCTCCCTCACCATGCTGGCCAACTTCATGCACACCTCTGGTGAACAACGTGCTGAAGAGCAGCCCACCAAGCCCAAGTACCTCTGGAAATGGGGGTGGCATGAGCAGCCGAGTTCTGGCCTCTGGGAACCAACCCTCAGGCAACCAGCAGCCGGACAACGAGGAAGGTCCCCCTTGGTTGCACCAGTCGCAGTTACTGCACCAACAGAGATTCAGGTGCCCGGCTCTAAGGGCACCGCAAGACTACCATGAGGACCACCGGACCCCACCCACGTGGGGCACCAGCATGAGCAGCTTCTGTCTCCTTATTGCCATTGGGGAGTGCCACCAATGCATGCTGCCATCCCTCCCGTAAAAGGGGGATCTCACTAGGTGCTTATCTGAGGTTTTTGTGACTAACCACTTCTCAAGAGGGGTGTTAGAACTGGGGGTCTCTAGTTGGCAGAGGTAGGTGCCTTTGACCGAATAGGGACACTTGCTTCTAAGTCAGGGAAAGGGGATTACACTACTGGATAACCCCTGCTCACCCCCTTGGTAGCTTGGCACGAGCAGACAGGCTTATCTCAGAGGCAGTGTGTAAAGCATTTGTGAACACATACAGTAATACAGTGAAAACACTACAGATGGACACTACACAGGTTTTATAAAAATAAATATTCTTTATATAGACTTAACACAATGCCACAAATGACAAAAATCCACAATACTGTACTCAAAATGGACTTAAAGATGGTAGATTTAGCTTAGTTCAAGTTGCTGGTAAATGCGACACATTTCTCACAAAAGTACCTGGATGCGTAACACAAAATAAACAAAAGGCTTGCAGCGTTGGAGATGCGTTGGTTCCTTGCTTTGGGGGAGACAATGCGTCGCGCCTCAATGCTTGCGCATAGTAGGGGATGTGTCTGGATCCTTACAGGAGAGGAGGTGATGCGTAGATTCTCGTGCTGTAGCCCGGTTACGATGCAAGATGGCGCCTCGATGCGATGCGACAATTCGGTGCGATGTGATCAGATGGCGCCCTTGATGCAACGGCGTTGAGATGATGCGACACGCCCTGGCAGCCTTGCGGCGACTCTGTACTTTGGAGCCGTGACAGGCCCTGCGACACGCTTCTCCGATGATGCGACGGCGACCCTCACGGTTGCGACGTGCTTCTCCGGTGATGAGACAGCAGACAGCTGCAACAAAGGCACGCTTCTGGGAGATGCAGCGGCGGCACAATTCTCCAGTGATGCAATGACTACAGCTGCGGCGGCGACACGCTTCTTCTCATTGCGTCGCGCTTCCAGCTCCCAGCGACACGCAGGCTTCTGCAGATAGAATTCCCAGCAAGGAAATTCAGAGGGGAGCTGGTGGGAAGTCTGTTGTCCCTGAGACTTCAGCGGGAGGCAAGCACAAGTTCAGGCCCTTGGAGAAATATTCTGCAAGATGATGAAAGTTCTATAAAAGTTCCTTCTCCTCTCCTTGGCAATGAAGACACCACTGCAGGCCAACCCAACAACACAGCACAGTGGCAGGGGGGCAGTCCTACTCCAACAGCTTCCTTTAGATCGTCTCCTTGAAAGAGGTTTCTTCTTGTTGTTCCAGAAGTGATCAAAAGTCCTGGGGTTTGGGTCCCCATATTTATACTACTTTTCTCTTTGTTCTCTGAAGGCAGAAAGGCCTTTACCTAGTCCAAACCAGTTCTGGTCAGTCCTGGAGCACTTTGTTTGCCTGACTCCTTCTTTCCTTTCAGAGTGCAGGGCAGAGACATCAAACATACCACAGCAGGTGGAGCTAGCATTGAGGAGGGAAGGCACAGCCCTAGTCAGGTTCCAGGTGCAACTCCTCCCACTCATCTACATACAGATCTTCCTATTCAGCACTGTGCTGACTCACCCTCTCCCCTGGAATCCCCAGTCCCTGTCACTCACAGAACCAGACACACAATACACAACCTCGCAGAGGCAGGCTTGGACAGTTAAGCAAGAAAATAACTACTTTCTAAAAGTGGTATTTTCAAACACAGAATGTTAAAACCAATGTTACTAAAAGACATATTTTATCATTCTGAGTTCAGGCATACTAAATTCGAATTTCTACCATGTTCCCTGAGTCAGTTAGGATTATAAGATGTAATAATCAAACTGCCCATTCTAGACTATAGGGAACAGGTAGCCTTACAATAGTGAAAAACGAAAATGGCTGTAATTCACCATTAGGACATGCCACACACACCAGGGCATGTCCTACTTTATACTTACAATGCACCCTGCCCTTGGGCTTACCATAGGGGTGTCTGATATGAAGATAAGGGAAGGTTTAGGGACTGGCAAGTGGATGCAGTTGGTAAGTCAGCATGGCAGCACCAGACTGCACATAGGCTCTGCAATGGCAGGCCTGAGACACACTTTACAAGCTGCTTCTGTGGGTGGCACAACCAGTGCTGCAAGCCCACCAGCAGCATTTGATTTACAAGCCCTGGGCACACATGGTGCACTGTACTAGGGTCTGACAATTAAATCAAACAACCCAATCATGGAGTCACTAACTAATACATCAATTTACACAAGAGATCATATGCACTTTAGCACTGTTCAGCAGTGGTAAGGTGCCCAGAGTCATAAAACAACAAAAACAGGTCAGACAAAATACAGGAGGAAGGCAAAAAGTTCAGGGATGACCCTGCAAAAAGGGCCAAGTCCAACACAACCCCCTTCCAGCCAAAACGCAGGGGAGACCAATCACTACCCTGATGGGCTTCCCTGCTTTGGGCAAAATAACCTGGACCTGGCCCGCAACTGCAGGGGCATATTCCAGTTCTATGCCACTCTGAACCTGTTTCAATTCCTCTGTCCATACTCTCATGGTCCACCAAGCTAACCCATGTGGAACCCTTATCCTCACCTCTGGACACCACCTGTGCAGCACCTAACCTTACCTTGCTCACAGGTGTGTCCCAACAGACAGACAGCAAGTCACAGTGGCCACTGACTGTAGTCAGCGATGAGACCCAGGCCCCAGGCCTCTCAGGGCTCTTAAACCTCTGTGGCGTCAGAGAGTGAGGGGCAGTAGCCCCAGGTGCTTGGCACCCTTTGTCCGTTCTCCCTCCTGTCAGGTCAGGTATGACATCCTGGCACTGACCCACCAGCCCCAGGCCTGTACCCGGCGTCTGGACAGGAGACTGAGATGGGCTTTCCCTCACCCGGTCCAACTCCTTGGAGCTCTGTACCCTCCCACCTGGAGCGGTACCCCATTCCAGAATTGTCAGGGTGCCTGTAGCAGGTGTCCTGCACAATTCGCCCACCAGTTCCGGGGTTCTATCCTGCAACTGGGCTTCCAGGTCAGGAGGGACACCCTGAACCTGGCCCTCCAAAATGGGGTATAAACCCTCAGGCTGCACTGGGGTCAGAGGCGAGGACTCCCTCCCTCTGCACCCCCTTCCAGAGCACTGCACCCCCCAACTGGAATGGTACCCCTAGAAGCTACATCGGTCAGGACACTGATTACAGTTGCCCCTTCCTCCAGGTCAAACAACACCTGGACCTGGCTTCCCAACCCAGGGACCAAACCCTGCGGTTGAACACTTGCCCGGCGCACCAGGACTTCCTGGGGAGTATATATACCCTCCCCCAAGGGTGACACATATCTAATGGGTCGTGTGACAGTCTGCCTGCTGCAGAGCTCACGACCTCCTGTCCATCAGACAGTGCGTGAACATGCCCCAGGACAGAAGTGGTGTCACCATGGTCACTCCTTGGTGACTCAGCCCTTCTGGCTGGCCCCTGAACCACCACTGGTTCTTCCACTGGGGACTCTTTCCCCCTTTCACCCCTCAACCTTGACTTCTGCACCCTCCACTTAGGAGCGGTACTGCCATACACCAGAATGGATGGAGGCCTGCCTACAGACACTCCCACTTCACCAGACACTAGGGTATCCCCCTCAACGGGTGGCCCATGAGGACAGACTAGGCTCCCCACCTGGTGTTCCCTTAAAGAACCATCCAGGCTCTGACTGAGGTTAGGCACTACTGGGACATAACCCATTCTCACTCCTTCCCCTTAAAGACAGGGCGTGAGGCCCTACACCCCTCTCACTACTACAGGACCTAACTGGGTTACTCCGAGCCACTTCCACCATGCTGGGTTGGAAGATACCTGAGCCACTCCTCCTACGATCACTCCCCAATGCCTCTTCAGACCCTTTGGACTCCACCAGAAGGTCTGCCTCCAATGTGAGCTCCCTGGGGTCAGATAACTCACTCTCCAACAGGTATTGACTTAGCTCTGGAAAACAGGGACTTACAATATGCTCTCCCACAATTGGATTACACAGCCCCCTATAAGAATTAACCAAACTATCATTCACCTCACCATCCAGTGCCTTGCACACGTACTCCACACCACTCTCCTGAGATTGGCAAGACAGTATCTGACTGTCTCTGTCATTCAACCCACACTCTTCTCCACATTCACACACCAGTACTTCAACCATGGGGGAACCCTTCTCCCTGCTCCTCTCATCTAGAGTCAGTGGAGTGTCTCTCCCAACACTAGGACCATGACCCCCTGCACCAGTGCCCCACTCTACTTCCTGGACACTGCATACCACTGGAGCTATCTCAGACCCTTGAACCTCCTGGTGTATGTTAACCTCCTCCAAGTCAGGTGCCACATCTCTGGGTGTGTGTACTACTCTCTCAGCACTAGAACATTCAATTTTGCTGCCACCATCTGAGCTGGATTCCACCTCCAGCTCAGCAAAGCTCACTTTCTGAGCTACGCACATTTCTTGTTGCTGGGTTGAGGCACTCATGGCCTCAAGCCTCTCGAGCTCCAACTTAAGCTCTCTCATTCTCAACTCATGTTCCATTCTCATTCTCTCCAAGGACAACCTGGTATTCTCTGTTTCCCTCTGACACTCCCTCTTAAGCTTAGCCATCTCCAGCTTGTGCATCCTATTTCTCTCCCTGTCTTCCAGCTCTCTGGGAGACAGGTCCTTGGAAGAAACACTACTGCCAGGTAGGGACGGTACCCCTTTCCTAGCTGGAAACACCGGCCTATCCAGCTGCCCATCTGCATCCTCAGCTGGCTCCACCACAAGCCCAGAGGTATTTCTTGCTTCCACCCAGGCCCTCAGCGCCTATTGGTATTCATCATTCTTTGAAATACCTTGAGTAGCAACTTTCAATTTTCTGCAGAAGGCTTCCAGCTCTTTGGCATTATAGGTATCCAACCTCTCTTCCTCAAATCTAGATCCATAAATGCAACGGATGCTGGTCTACTCATTGCAGTAAGAATTGGCAGTTCTCTGGAAAAATAACAGTCCAAGGAAAATAAACTCTACCAACAAAGTATGTGGTCGCATTTGGTCTGCATTCACTAGTAGTGTACACTAATTACTGTATTTGAGTCACAAATGCAGGTCCAAATCCTCACCGCTGACCACCAATGTTAGAACCGGGGGTCTCTAGTTGGCAGAGGTAGGTACCTTTGACCAAATAGGGACCCTTGCTTCTAAGTCAGGGAAAGGGGATTACACTACTGGATAACCCCTGCTCACCCCCTTGATAGCTTGGCACGAGCAGACAGGCTTATCTCAGAGGCAGTGTGTAAAGCATTTGTGAACACATACAGTAATACAGTGAAAACACTACAGATGGACACCACACAGGTTTTATAAAAATAAGTATTCTTTATATAGACTTAACACAAGACCACAAATGACAAAAATCCAAAATACTGTACTCAAAATTGACTTAAAGATGGTAGATTTAGCTTAGTTCAAGTTGTTGGTAAATGCGACACAGTTCTCTCAAAAGTACCTGGATGCGTAACGCAAAATAAACAAAAGGCTCACAGCGTTGGAGATGCGTTGGTTCCTTGCATCGGGGGAGACGATGCGTCGCTCCTCAATGCTTGCGCAGAGTAGGGGATGCGTCTGGATCCTTACCGGAGAGGAGGTGATGCGTAGATTCTCATGCTTCAGCCCGGTTGCGATGCAGCAAGATGGTGCCTCGATGCGAGGCGACAATCCGGTGCAATTCGATAAGATGGTGCCCTTGATGTGACGACATTGAAACGATGCGACACACCCTGGCAGCCTTGCGGCGACTCTGTACTTTGTAGCCGCGACAGGCCCTGCGACACGCTTCTCCGATGATGCGACGGCGACGCTCACGGTTGCGATGCGCTTCTCCAGTGATGCGACAGCTGACAGCTGCGACGAAGGCACGCTTCTGGGAGATGCGGCGGTGGCACGCTTCTCTGGCGATGCGATGACTACAGCTGTGGCGGCGACACGCTTCTTCCCGTAGCGTCGCGCTTCCAGCTCCCAGCGACACGCAGGCTGCTGCAGATAGAATTTCCAGCAAGGAAATTCAGAGGGGAGCTGGTGGTGAAGTCTGTTGTCCCTGAGACTTCAGCAGGAGGCAAGCACAAGTTCAAGCCCTTGGAGAAATATTCTGCAAGATGATGAAAGTTCTGTAAAAGTTCCTTCTCCTCTCCTTGGCAATGAAGGCATCACAGCAGGCCAATCCAACAACACAGCACACTGGCTGGGGGGCAGTCCTAGAACCTACAGCTTCCTTTGGTTCTTCTCCTTGGCAGAGGTGTTTTCTTGTTGTTCCAGAAGCGATCTAAAGTCTTGGTGTTAGGGTCCTCATATTTATATTACTTTTCTCTTTGTTCTCTGAAGGCAGAGTGGCCTTTGCCTAGTCCAAACCAGTTCTGGTCAGTCCTGGAGCACTTTGTTTACTTGACTACTTCTTTCCTTTCAGAGTGCAGGGCAGAGACATCAGACACACCACAGGAGGTGGAGCCAGCATTGAGGAGGGAAGGCACAGCCCTATTCAGGTCCCAGGTACAACTCCTCCCACCCATCTACATGCCGATCTTCCTATTCAGCCCTGTGCTGACTCACCCTCTCCCCTGGAATCCCCAGCCCCTGTCACTCACATAACCAAACACACAGTACACGACCTAGCAGAGGCAGGCTTGGACAGTTAAGTAAGAAAATAACTACTTTCTAAAAGTGGTATTTTTAAACACAGAATGTTAAAACCAACTTTACTAAAAGATGTATTTTATCATTCTGAGTTCAGGCATACTAAATTCGAATTTCTACCATGTTCCCTAAATCAGTTAGGATTATAAGATGTAATAATCAAACTGCCCATTCTAGCCTATGGGGAACAGGTAGCCTTGCAATAGTGAATAGCCAAGATGGCTGTAATTCACTATTAGGACATGCCACACACACCAGGGCATGTCCTACCTTATACTTACAATGCACCCTGCCCTTGGGCCTACCATAGGGGTGTCTGATATGAAGATAAGGGAAGGTTTAGGGACTGGCAAGCGGGTGCAATTGGTCAGTCAGCATGGCAGTAACAAACAGCACATAGGCTCTGCAATGGCAGGCCTGAGACACACTTTACAATCTGCTTCTGTAGTGGCACAACCAGTGCTGCAAACCCACCAGCAGCATTTGATTTGCAAGCTCTGGGCACACATGGTGCACTGTACTAGGGTCTGACAATTAAATCAAATAACCCAATCATGGAGTCACTAATTAATACATCAATTTACACAAGAGAGCATATGCACTTTAGCACTGTTCAGCAGTGGTATAGTGCCCAGTGTCATAAATCCAACAAAAACAGGTCAGACAAAATATAGGAGGAAGGCAAAAAGTTCAGGGATGACCCTGAAAAAAGGGCCAAGACCAACAAGGGGTAAAGGGCCGATGTGCTCCAGGTTTCATGGAGGGATGTGTGCCCCAGTGTCTTATCTGAAAATAGTGTAGGTGCTTGGACTCTGAAAGCGCATATTCTGTATGCAACCAATCAAATTGTAGAATGCCCTCTTCATCAAAGAGATGACCCACTGTGCAGCACCCGGTGCTCTGCCATGATTGAAACTCCCTTTGGTCAAGCACCGGTGTGAAGTCAGTTTTACCCGAGATGGGTGTTAGTGGGGAAGGGAAAATCATGAGACCCCTAAGCTCTGCCACCCGGTCCCACACCTCGAGTGTAGCTCTAGTGATTGTTAAGGAGTATATACCCCAAGGACGCTGCATCCTTCGGAGAAACTGAACTTTCCATAGATGAATCCCAGTGACCACCCTATCCATAGACAACCAATGCTTTTGAGATTCTTCTCTAGTCCATTCAACCATGAAGTAGAGCTGGGCTGCCCGGTAATTGTGGAGCACCCAGTCCTCCCTCCTCGTGTGGTCTGTAGCTTTGTTCACGGCGCATCCTAGGCTGCCCGTCTGCCCACTCAAAGCAATTACTCTCCCCTTGTAGAGTTTGAATCATCCCCACTGAAGGGGCAATCTGGAGGGTCTGAAATAAAAACAATATCTTTGATAGGGCAGACGTCTTCAAGACTGCCACCCGGCCTAGCCAGTAGAGCCTTTAGTTTTGCTCACTGAGCTAGGTCCCGCTGTACCGGTCAAAGTAGAAGGCAATAGTTTATGGTAGCAGTGTCTGCTATGGTAGTGGCCAATTGGACCCCCAAGCAGTGATGTGGTCGCACATTGAATGGGAAATTGTTGGGAGAGACGTCCCTCCATCTCCAAAGAGAGTGACAGATTGAGAGCCTGGGATTTTTTAATGTTAATACAAAACCCTGTTGTCACGTCAAAAGTCTTCACTTCTGCTAAGAAAACTGGAAGGGAGGAAATCGTGTTGTCCACAGCAACAATTATGTAATCCGTATAGAGGCTGAGAGTGTGGTTTGCCCCACGAAAAGCAACACCTGTAATGTCTAGGTTATCTCTGATTCATTGGGCCAGTGGCTTCGTATATAATGCGAATATAAGGGGTGAGAGTGGGCACCCCTGTCACGTGCCCCATTCGATAAAAAATGGATTTAAAGTGTGTCTATTTACCCTGACCACCGCTCTCGGTTGGTCATAATTACTGAGTACCGAGGTACTAAATGGTGGACCAAAGCCGAAGTGAGTTAGTGCTACCTGTAAGTTTGGCCAATGCACACAGTCAAATGCATTCTCAGTGTCAATAGCCAAGAGCATGATCTCCCTCTTAAGGAATGTCGCTTTGTCTTTCATGTGCAAAATACATTTAGTATTATCAATATTGCCTATGTGTGACGAAGCCCACCTGGTCTGGTTCTTCCAGCCAATGCATAAGGGGTCTCAGTCCTGTGACAAAAACACTAGTGAAATATTTAATGTTTACATGTAGGTGGTATTTATCTGCAGCATAAGGAGAATTGCTGTAAGAGCATGTTTGTGGAAACAGCAGGACTATTTTCCTGTGGTAGTTATAGGTGGTCATGCCTACCTGATTCTGAGACAGCAAGGATTTCTTGGAGCCCAATCGATCCCTTATGGTAGCAGAACTCCTAAATATTGCCTAATTCAGACTGGTTGTGATTACTCAAAATTGCATTTACTTTAATACAAGATTGCTGCCTAGATATTATTCTGAGGTTTGGGATACAATTTATAGTCTAAAACCTGATTTGTTTTTCATTACCGAAACATGATTGAATGACTCCACCAATCCGGAATTAGCTATGGATGGGCTAAAACATAGTGAAAAGTGACTGCCACCAGAATGGCGGGCAGAGTAGCAATTATTCATTAAAACTTTATAGTTCTTGAAGTGCTGGATTCTTCTGAGGCAGATTTTTGGGAAAATATGTTATTTCATGTCCTGTTAAACTCCACCTCTAAGATAGGAAGTGTGTTTATTACAGACTTCCCAGCCCAACTCTCAGATCAGTCCAGAACTATAAGCTTTGCTGATCCTTGTTATGAGATATCATCACTTTCTCCTCATTGGTCATTTTTATCTTCACTTTGAGGATTGATTTGATACTACCAACATCAGTCTCCAGAACCAACTAAAGACCATACAGTAATCACAAAAAATAATTGGTCGAACTCATGCTGTTGGTGTCACACCTTAGATTTGTTGTCTTCCAATATAGTCGATTGACCCCATTGCTTGGTCAGAACACTTTCTTATAAAGTTTTCAGCAAATCTGGCCATTTGTTATCTTATTGGCCATAGGACACCCACTGTTAAGCTTAGAACTTGGAAAAGTATTAATGATAGTAAATTTGTTAATAATTTGCACTTGCCAGACCAGAAAAGGTCTACTCTGTTAGCCCGGAAGCCAGGAGCAGCCCTTGCAGGCAAGAGCTGTGGGGTGGTCAGGCTGGGTTAGGGGGATTCGACAGACGACAACGAAGGAAGATTAAAGAAATAATACATTTTCCCTTGTTGTCTGTTAAACCCCCCCCAACAGGCACTACGACTCTTACCTGAACAGGCCGCACCTGCCGGCAGATACCAATTTTTCCATTGCAATTCCATTTCCAAGGCTAATAATGTTTTTGCCCCATTGAAGACATGCAATTCTTCCACACACCTGACTTTGGCTAAGTGTATTCTTTACAGTTGAGGGTGTTGCGGGGATTCTGCTCATGCACAGAACTATGCGCAGGAAACCAGGACCTCAGTGAATTGTGGTGTACCAGAAACACACCTCAGTTCTCAGAACCCCTATCCGACTAGCATCAGTGTCTCATTCGTTCTCTGTACTACAGCGAGGCTACCAATGATTAGACCACCCAGAACAAGCGGCTTATGGTACTCTCAGGAATGGTGGGCATCAAGAACACTCTTTCGTATTTATTCTCATACAAGTTCACGACATGAGTAATCAGAGACACGGAAAAGCTTAAAATGTTTATTTATAACTACGTGCTCTAAGATGCAGTATTTTGGCTAACATAAGCAGGCAAATGATTAGAAACAAAACAATCAGCATTGTTACAATTCCATAAAATGCAAAAGGAGAAATCCTATTATAATGATAGTGGAAACAGGTCCTATAGCACCTTGTGTACCACCCTCCCCTGGCTAGAAGCTAGTTTTATAATAATAGAAGGTCCCTAGGCTTGAATGGAGAACCCCATACCTCCAAGATCAGCTTAGGTGAATCACATCACAGGATCAGCAACGCTCTCTGTAGATGGAAAGGTGTTCTCCAAGTGCCCGTATCATGCATGCAATGCAATATTAAAGGCACCCGAGTTTCAGATATTTGCATCTGTGTGCTTGTTGTGTCTAGAGCGTGTGCCGATCAACCTGAATTCAACAGCATACATTGTTATTTGACCTTGAAAGTTTCCTCACACAGTGTTCAGACTAAGGTCATGGTGTAAGTCTAGGGATGTGAAAAACAGACCGTTCTCATGTGAAGAAAGAGCAAGCAAGCAGTTTTACTTGAGTGTAGTATCGTATGCAAAAGCAGAAAAGTGGCAAGATGGCGTTTAACATCTAAAATGCTTATGCTAACATAGCAATATGTGCAGGCAAAACCCTGTCTTCACGGCACACTCCCTTGATCAGACCACAAACAAAATAGGTAAGCAATGTAGGAACGCAGAGTTCAAGTTCAAGCGAGACAGAACCAAGTTCATAGTTTGCAAAACCGGATTATTGGTAGTGAAAAGTTCGAAATTGTGAGGTGGAAAAAAGTTTTAAAAAATAAAACTCAAGCAAGGGTGGTAAACAGCCTCTTCTGGAGGAAAAAATAGTAAAAAATATTTGAGTTCGTATGTGTTGAAGATGAACATTTGCCAAGTTAATCCATCAGTGTATAGGCACAGTATATTGCCACAGCCTCCAAAAGGAAGTCATTATAATCATCAGTAAAGGATTCAGCCTTTCAATCCAATAAAGTAAATGAACATACATGTTCTTTGATAGCCGGAGCCTCTAGCACCATCAGAGGACAACTTGCATGTTCTTCGAGATAACTTTGTGCCAGGAAGTCATGGGCCGCTGCACAGATATCCCAATTTCCTAGGATTGCATGCGCAGCTGCACAGGCCATAATCCTGATACCAGAACAGTCCAACTCATGAGCCACTAAGGGACTCATCAGTCGATCATAATTCGAGGCAGGAGACGCCGTGTTCGAAAAGTACAAATCCAGGGCCCATTCAAATGAACAATCTGGGCAAGTAAAGTATGAGGCTAGGCTGTCGTGTGACACAGAAACAAACCAACAGCAATACACCAGCAGCCAAGGCGAGGATTAATGGAAGCCCGCCGAAGACACTGGACAAAATAGTATGAAAAAATGCCGGTATCACACCAAATATAGCTTAGAGCGAGGTCACAAGGCCGGAGACCACAACTTTGAAAAAATGCGCCAAGCCAGTTGTTGACGAGGCATTGAATATAGTGTGAATCAGAGCACCGAAATTAAGTGGGAGATCAGGATTCAAAAGCTCATGCACCTCGGTACGGGTGTTAGCTACGTGAAGGACAAATGTTTCATGAGAGGAAGTTAGGGCGACTTCTTTTTGGGACAATAGAGCCCTTATTCTGCTCATCTTGTTGAATTCTGCTTTCAAGGTTGGTATGGAAGGCCAGATGGATATGTTGAGTCTCCCATGCGGGGGCGGGAAAAGCACATTTTTACAACAAACTACACATTGAGCGACAGTTACAATGTACGGAATCCCCACTAGCATTCCGCAACATGCGTCGTTATTTAAAGATAAATAACTACCGTTAGCTAGTAATGTGAACGTTGGTGTAATAGCTGGCACAGGATTTCCCTTCAAAATGCAAGCTAAATTTGGTGCGTGAACGTTGCTCGCACCATGCAATTGTATATTCTTGCAAACTAGTGAGTGATCTGGTGTAGAAGTGTATTCCTCTCCTTTTAAATAAACCTCATTACCCTCTCCCAGGCACCTGTTTGTGAATGGGAGTGACCAAACTTCAGGGAGAAGAGCGCTACCCAATGGTTCTTATCTGCCTAAGGCATAGTGTTTCATACATGAACTGAACTTAAACAAAGGAAAAGGTAATGTGATTAACCCATAAATAAGCCATACAGCCGAGTTCGATTCGGCAACAGAAAATAGTAAAGGTTCCAACTTTTCAATATGCAATAGCGAAATGTAGCATCCTTCATGGACATGAATTGTTGATTATCAGTCAGATTAAATGGTAACAACAAAGATGACGTATTCATGTAGTCCCAGGGAAGTTTCCCAGCCTTCAATGCTTGTAAAGTCCATGCAAACTGCATTACAGAACACAATTGATTTTGACCATGGTATAAAACAGACATGTCATCCTGTACAATATCCACAACAATATTATCCAATGTTTAAATTCTGGAAGAAAGTGTATTCATGCTATTATCAATGACAGCAAGCACTTTTTCCAAATTAGCTTGATCAATAGCTCTCAATCTAGAAGCAGCTTCAATTTGAGATAATTTCCAAACTTTGTTGTAAATAGCATATACCCATCTCTTGGACCTGCCTCCTATAGGGCCTTTAACAAAATCATTCAAAACAACATCGTCAGTCAATTGTGACAAATTAATTTTAACTGACTCCAAGGTGGAATGTTTAAGCCAGTTTTGACATAATTTGCCTACTGAATAGGTAGCAACAGAATGGGAGGTTTCAAACCGGGGGTCCACCTTAACCTGTGTATAGCCTGATCTCAGACCCAGAAAACAAAGTTGGCATGAATCTGAAGTTTTTTGCCATAATAACCATCCTTGGGGATCTTAGTTGGAAATATTGAAGGATGTATTTGTAATTAGTGACTGAAATTCATCAAGGGACAGATCTGTGTGATTTGCCCAGGTCAGATAAGCACCTAGATGAGGAATGGTAGGGGCATTCATTTTTATAGAAGTCACCAATCCAAAGCAAGTGGTTTGAAAAACAGTAGAATTCAAAAACAAAATGTGGTTCCGGATAAGGCATGCACGATGCAAAGCTTTGGTGCCCTACACTTGCCAGCTTTTTGAACCCCAAACAGATTTAAGATCAATGGTATCCTTTCACAGCTCATAGCCCCCTATAGCTAATTCATCCATAAAGGACATTGAATACAGTAATTTAGTGTGTGTAAGCCTAACTTAGGAAATGGATTTAGCAGATATTTTGAAATAAAAGTCTTATGGATTACATTCACTGAAATCTGTAAAGTATGTAAACTTTTTCAGTAGAGTTTTTGAACCACCTTCAGTGGGAGCTGGACAATGTTCCCATTGTGTATAATTAACGACATTTTAAATGTATTTGCTTTATGCAGGAAATGATTGCCATAGTGTTGGTAGCAAAATAACTCTGCATAATTCGCTGAGTCCAAGTACAAATCTTCAGCATCAAAAGCAGCATATTATTTCAAATCAGAAAAAAGAGCCTCAACGGCTTGGACATCCCAATCATCAGAGCGTATGTTTTGTTTTACCACATCCCCTATAGAAACACGGAGTACATTGGGGACATTAATCACCTCTGTAGGGCCATGAATTTAAAATTTTACAGCATCCCATACTATCCCATCCAACACAGGCCAGGCAGTAATATTAACAAAAGTCTGGTCCCTTTTCATTATGTGTGATGAATAGTGGGGTGCCAAAGTTCCATCAATTAATCAAATGGCAGATCTTTCAGTAAGATAATGTCCATTCACTAGATGAAAAAAGACAACTACAAATTCAATCGACATAAACAAAAAAATAGATATGAGCACCAGCCAAATGTAAGTCCAAGGGGCAATTAAAAAAAGTCTTTTAAACCAAACAGCAAAAATTAAAATTTTCGATGGGACACTCAATGTTGTAGAATTAGTGTCAAATGAAAAACGTGACTGGTTGACTGCACTTGATTGCACACCAGGCAATAAAACATCTGTGGGATAGGTATACTCAGTATCTTCATGGGGACCACCAGCCAGTGGAGTCAATAAAGGATAAGTAACTGTATGTATCTCGATGGCAATGTCAGGCCTGTTCGTATTTGCCGTAGCCAAAACAGAATTTCTCAGCATTGCTGGACAAGAGACAACTGGAGTCATACTAAGAAGAATCCGCCACTCGTTGTAGTTTGACATTGTCAATGGAGATGTACCTGTTATCCTTGCAACCAGGAAGTGGAGGTAAAATGACTGTTTTTGTACCCTGCACGCCAAGCACTGGAACAGGTGTATGATAAGAGGGGCCAAACGCCTTCTTGTTCTCCACCTTCTCACGGACCAGGTCTCCAACTCGAGGTAGCCAGACAACTACTGGAATCTGAAGGGCAGCATCAGTTGTGGAGGGCAAATGTTCCTTTGCAAGACTGTCTCCAGCCTCTTGTAGATTCTGTAACACAGCAGAATGATCATTTACGTCAAAGGGTGCAGCCGACACCGCCATGTCTAGACCATCAAGGTCCGGTACAAAATTTTTTATGCCAAAGAGCATTTCGTATGGGGTCCGCCCACTCAGAGACCTTCTAGGGAGATTATTAAGTGCACGTTGAATGCTATACAAATGGGCCAAACAGTTTGTGCCAGTACCTAAAACCCTAGCTGCCAAGGACTGCTTTAAGTCACGGTTCATTCGTTCCACAACAGAATTGCCCTCGGGCCGGTATGGAGACGAAAATTTGACTTGGACCTCCCAAAGACCTCATGGCTTCCTTGTGCGCCTTAGAGGAGAACACCGGACCCTCATGCAAAAATTTCCACAAAGACATGCAAATCCCTAATGACAGCTCAAGCATCAGCACTCCTTTGTGGCCAAACCCATAGAAAATGTGTGCACGAATCCACTGCAACTTAGATAAACTTATGCGCAGTATCAGAGGAAAAAGGTTTGCAGTGATCTAAATAAACACACCCAAGTGGTTTATTAGATATGTACAACTGTGTTTGAGGTGGACGCACAGCAGTCAAAGGTTTAATCTGCTGGCAAATGTCACAAGTAAGGACATAGTCACGAGTCTGTTTATACCATCCGCGCCACCAGTAACGTTGTTGCAAGATAGTGACCGTCGCTGAGATGCCTGCATGAGCTAAGGCCATACCATCGTGAGCAGCTGTTGTCAAAGAAAGCCTGCGGTCCGCGTTGTGAATCAATCTGTCACCAACGTCGTTAATTTTCACATAGGGAACTTTATCAGGACTTAAATGATAATAGGGAAACCTCTAGGGTAATTTTCTCCCTTCTCTGTTGCAGCAATAGCTGCCAAGATGTCATCATCAATCTTACTTTTTGATCTTGTAACTGCCGCTACTAGATGTGTCGCCAATGCAGTATTCGCTGCTTCATCAACTAAACTGTTACCAACGGCGTGTACTCCTATGCCCTGGGGACCAAGAGTATGAATTACATTAACGAGAGGCAGACGTTCTTTAAGTTCTGCGACTCGAACCCAAAGCATTTTATATTTGATTGTGCTAACTTTGGAATCTCGATATTCATTCTGAGTCCAAAAGAATAAATTGTCGTTGAAAGACTGAACACAGTAATAAGAGTCACTTACAATTAGAGTAGTCACACGAGGATCAGCAAACTTTAGTGCAAGCACCAGAGCATGTAGTTCTGCCAACTGGGAGGTACAGTCTCCTAATGTCTGCGTGTGCACGACATCTGACTTAAATTCTCCATTCTCAATGGTACCAGCCAGTACTGCGCAGGCCGCTGAATAAGCATGCTTAGATTCCGCCGCCGGTTGCGCCGAACCGTCAGTGTAAATGATACAATGGTAATCCTCAAGCGGACGCATGGACTGAGGAGCTGGATGAACAAATTCATACTGCAAGTACTTCTGAATTTGCAATGAGGAATTAAAGATAAATGTGACATCCGGAGACGTCCAGGAAGTGGCCCATTGTATCCAACGTGGATACAAAGCTTTTGAATTAGGTACACAGGCCTTCGACACCGCCTCAAGGGCAGGATACGGTGTGACAACCAACATGTGTTTTCCCTGCAACAGTGCTCTTTCTTTCAGAATCGCCATCTGTACAGCAGTGAATACTTTCTCGACAGTGGAAAAGCGCATTTCAGCCGAAGTGTAAAAGTGTGACTTGTAAGCAATAGGGACTGTGTCTCCCTTATTAAATGTTAAGTACGTGAAACCCACTGTGCAATGCATAATTCTTATTACGAGGTTTGTGTTGTTATCACGTGTCAATAAGTATTTAGATGCAAGAAGATCAGCTTGCAAAGAGTGCAGTATAGCTGAATGTTCTGGCAGCCAGCAGGATTTGGTAAAAGTAGGTTGTACCAAAGCATATAGCAGTTTGATACGCTGGGCATAATCGGGAATGAAAGTACGCCCGAAATTCAAAAGACCCAGCAAGGATTGTAGTTTTTTCAGAGTTGTCGGAGTGCGCAAACATGCGCATTTCTCCGGGAAGTGAGGTGCTAAACCTCGTCTTTCGTTGTTGAGCTCATAGCCCAAAAACAACATTGTGTACTCTGCGATATGCGATTTTGCAAAGTTAAATTTGTAACCAAAGTCCGCAAACATGACAATGATGCGGTCAACGCAACACAGATGCGGCCATAATTCGTCATCTGTGAGATAAATATCATCAACATACGAGCATGCATCAGGGTCAATGCTCTCTAACAGAGAGACAACCCGTGCGGACTGTTTTTATAGCCCATGGCCAATCTTTTAAACTGTTTCTGTTTGGCGCCAGAAGTAAAAGCTGTCCATTGACTACTAATAGAGGACAGATTGTGACTATATAAGCCATTTGAAATGTCAAGTGTTGTCTTAAACCTTTTTCTCACAAGACTATCAAAGAGGGCAGAACTATGGGTATTCCGTATCGCGCACGTCCGACAATGAGATTTCAAATACCGATAATCCAAAACTAGGCGGTACGACCCATCAGGTTTGGTTACAGTAAAATGAGGATTATTCATGGGTGACACACATGTTTCAATTACGCCTTGATATTCCAATTGCTCAAGGATTTCTGCGATGTGAGCTCTAGCTTCCCGGCACATGGGATATTGGGGTTGTGGCTGTGGCATTGACCGCATTGGAATCTCATGGCATGCCGATAGTTTATCCCAACCGACCTGAGTGCGGTACAACGCCGGTGCATGCACCTGAGCCCATTCTTTAACAAAGTTGTGTGCCTGCTCCTTAGGCACTGTGTGTGCGAAAGAGGGGAGGATTACCTCTCCCCCTCTCGGAGCTGCCAAAACAAAAGGTGGGGGCCAGTCCGCCTCTTCTAGCAAAATGTCATACGTAGAGGTCAGATTTTCCCAAAAAATCCCTTTAATTGTACGTTGTATGTCACCTTCAATTAAAAGGACTATATCATATAGTCTGTCAGGGGGAGCCACTCTAGTGTCGGCAGTTTATACAGTGATAAACATGTCAGTTGCTGTTGACTTCAGATATGGACGCAGTGCTTGCCACACTATTGTAACCTACGCTGTGCTGTCTAGCAGCGTTAGTGCCCATGTCAGGATCCGAAGTTGTGTTCTCACTATCTGTGGCATACCGCGCTGTTAGTGCATCAACTTTCTTTTTCTGAAACTGAGGTTGTTGACGTGGAAAGTCGTCCTGCTTGCCTTTACCATCAGCTGGGCGGGGCTGCTCATGTCCTTGAGGGGCACCCCGACCTCTGTCGCGTTCACCTCCACCGGCGTGTGAGACCAATGTTTCCTGTGAAGAACGAGGAGAACATTGATCAGGAACCTGAAATCTATCAGGAGACCTAATTTGTGCGCGATCGCGCAACTCATAAGTGCGTTCAGTAGTCACTGGTATCGGTGATGCAGGACGTGACCCCTGTTTCTGTTGCTGCTTCCCCTGTTTTTTAGTTTTCCAATTTTGTTTAGGAAAAACAGGACGGTCGTCTTAGACTTAAACATCTGAGTTTGCGGTTGCGCTGTTATTTTAGCAAAAGACTTAACACCCAAACTATTGCGGCCAATGGTCTTATAAGCCTCTGCAATAATCTTCGGTAACTGCCGGGTTTATCGGCATCGGCGACGAGGCGCAGCTCATTCGACACCTGAAAGTTAACTGCATCTCCCTTGACGTTAGCAAGGATGAGATCAGCAACTATGTCAAACACACCGACAAGCCTCATTCCCAACTCGACGGCCGCCTCCAGACCGTGCGCATCCTGAACACGCTTAATCACGGAGGGCAGCACAGTCATAGACGGAGTGCCGAAGCACTTTGCATAGACTGCTGCAAACACTTTATCCCAGTTCTCATAATCTGTTACTTCAGGTACTAAGTCTTTCTGCAAACGAATTGTAAGAATCCTGTGTTTCTCCACAGGAGTTGTATTAGGAAATACTGCTTCCAGCTGGTCAAATTTCTCATCAAGCCAATAAGGCATATCGTCCTTATTCTGGGTGTGCTTGCCCATTACCGAATTAACCATGACGGGATTAATAGAAATCCCGGCCGGTCCAACTGGTTGCGTCGCAACTCCAGGTGTCCCCACCTGGAGATTGCGTGAGACGTATTGCACCAAAGCCCTATGCACCACTATCAAGGAAGTATGTAACTGATGTAAGTCATCCACCGGGGCTAGCAAATAACATGGATGAGGTGTGAACCCGGCCAATACTGGCCAAGTGGCCCCAGGGTTGGACAAGGGACCTAACCGAACCGGAATTACGGTGTGGGGGAGGGCGCCATTGAACCAAATACGATGCTGCCATGCTGAAATCAGAATCTCCTGTGTCCTATATGGTGTGTAATTCGCAGGAACTGCTAAGGGAGTGTAAGAGTGAAACGAGTTATCATCCGCATCCACTTCAGGAAACGTAACACAAGAGTAGAAAAGCTCATAGGGGAACGATGCATCGGCACTCACTACAAAGATTACTGACATTCCATCGTAGTACACCCCAAACTGCGTCAGATGATGCCGGAGCGGTGCACGGCTATGCGCTGCAATAGCAACTTCAGCAGTAAGGACGCAGAAAGGAAAAACAATCTATATTAAACTGTAGCACAAAAAAGTAATTCAAAATGAAACCTTTTTAACTGTCAAGCTTGAAGGAACCTATAATTTATTCACATTGGTAGGTTAATCCGTCACTTCTGTCAATCGGAAACAGGAGTGAGGGTGTCGTGGACAAATACAAGCACTACTAAAGCGTCTCGAATAAAAGACCAAACGATAGGTGCGCCATGTTGCGGGGATTCTGCTCACGCACAGAACAATGCGCAGGAAACCAGGACCTCAGTGAATTGTGGTGTACCAAAAACACACCTCAGTATCCAGAACCCCTATCCGACTAGCATCAGTGTCTCATTCGTTCTGCGTACTACAGCGAAGCTACCAATGATTAGAAAACCCAGAACCAGCGACTTATGGTACTCTCAGGAATGGTGGGAATCAAGAACACTCTTTCATCTTTATTGTCATACAAGTCCACAACGTGAGTAATCAGAGACACGGAAAAGTTTAAAATGTTTATTTCTAACTACGTGCTCTAAGATGCAGTATTTTGGCTAACATAAGCAGGCAAATGATTAGAAACAAAACAATCAGCATTGTTACAATTCCATAAAACGCAAAAAGAGAAATCATATTATAATGATAGTGGTAACAGGTCCTATAGCTCCTTGTGTACCACCCTCCCCTGGCTAGAAGCTAGTTTTATAATAATAGAAGGTCTCTAGGCTTGAATGGGAAACCCCATACCTTCAAGATCAGCTTAGGTGAATCACATCACAGGTTCAGCAACGCTCTCTGTAGATGGAAAGGTTTTCTCCAAGTGCCCGTATCATGCATGCAATGCAATATTAAAGGCACCCGAGTTTCAGATATTTGCAGCTGTGTGCTTGTTGTGTCTAGAGCGTGGGCCGATCAACCTGAATTCAACAGCATACATTTTTATTTGACCTTGAAAGCTTCTGCACACAGTGTTCAGACTAAGGTCGTGGTGTAATTCTAGGGATGTGAAAAACAGACCATTCTCATGTGAAGAAAGAGTAAACAATCAGTTTTACTTATAATAACAGTTGCGTGGAGTATCGGGTGCAAGAGCAGCAAAGTGGCAAGATGGCGTTCAACATCTAAAACGCTTATGCTAACATAGCAATGTGTGCAGTCAAAACCCTGTCTTCACTACAAGGGACTGCGAAAGGAAGTGCAAGCAGTTGGAACGATCCTGGCATGCCAGCAAAACTCAGGAATATGGAGATATTTTCAAAGGCATACTTAAGGATTATCACCAACAAGTTAGGCTGGCAGGAGCGTCCGTACATGATTTCCTTGGAAGGGGGGGCACATCGGGGGAGAGACAGGGGACAGAGGCACACTGTCATGGGGGTGGGGAGGGGTGGGAACGAGTTGGGGTTAGGAGGGACGATACTCCTTTTGGACACGGGGCCACGTTGTGTAATGAACAGTAATTGTTGATTTGGAAAACAATAAAATGTTTCAACAAAAAAAAAGTTAGGCTGGCAGGATGCCAGTATTTTGCACGGAGAATTGCGAAAAACAGTTGCTCCTCAAGGGAACTGTTTAAATCTGTAAAGAACTGGCACACCCTGCTGTGACTGATCAGCTGATTCCAGCCTCTGTATCACTCTCTGAGGATCTGGCATTATTTTCTAGAGACAAATCCTCCAAAATCTATTTGGGATACACATCCCAGTCATGTGCTGAGTTGGTACCCCCCTATATGGAAGCCCCCAATTTTTCATCCACAGTAAGCTGGGGCTTGTTTGACTAATTGTCCACTTCGGTGGTAGAAGAGAAAATTACAAAAGTGACATCTGGTTTGCATTTAGACCATTCTTTGCATTTCATTTTTTTCCTATCTTGCCGCCATTCTTAGGTCATATTTAACAGAACTTTCATTCGAGTCTAAGGAATGCTGAATATCTTTCTGACTTGAAATATACTTTGTTATTGCGTTTCTTGAAAAACAAATGGTGCTGATCCAGCAAATATGGCAAACTTTTGTCCTAGCTAATCCTTCCCTATCCTGCTAAGTTTCTGGAAAAATTTATCAATACCCAGCTCACACAATACCTGGAGTATAAAAATCTTCTAAACTTCTTTCAAATATGATTTAGAGCAAACCACAGCACGGAGTGAATGCAGTTGGCGGTGACAGACAATAAGAGGCTGCTGGTGGGGCCAAACCTGTGTCCCTCATCATTTCAGACCTGTCTGTAGCTTTTGATACAGTTTCTCATTATTTACTGCTGCAAAGACTACAAGAGATTGGACTGCATTCTACTAGTCTCAAGTGTTTTTTCTCTTTTTTGAGCAATTAATCCCAGTCTGCTCAGTTACCTCCTTTCAAGCCTAAGCCTCTGGTGGTCAACTGCAGCTTCCCCGATCATTCTTCATTGACTCCTATGATCTTTAATGTCTTTATGACTCCTTGAGCTAATATTGTAAGAGTGTGGGGATTTCATATTACATCTTATGCAAGTGACACCCAATTATTTGTTTCCATTGATGAGAACTGTGAAGCAACAAGAGGAAATCTTGTGGGAAGTGTTATGGCAGTAGGTGTCTGGATGCAGTCTCACTGTCTAAAGCTCAATGGGGAGAAAACTGTGATCTTATTATTTGGGAAGGTCAACAGTATTTTGAACACCTATTGGCAACCTATTTATTTGAACCCCACCCTGAAGCCCAAAAAAACAGCTAAAATGGGGGCTTTCTGATTGATGATTCGATTTCATTAAGGACAGGTGAATGCTGGGTGTGGGAGTTATGTTAGCATCATGGGACTAGTCTGCTGACCTTTCAATTGGATACGGACTCACTGGCAAAATATTATAATGCAGGCATTTCTCAGCAGTTTGCTTCATTATGGTAATGCATTATATACTCTTTAGATGGCTGCAAAGCATAAAAAATATAGCAGCGCTCATGATTTACAATCCTGCCAGAACCTCAGTATAGGCCAACCTTAATTCTCTTCACTGGCTGTCGGTTCGCAAAGCGCCATTTTCGCATTCCTCTGTCAGGTTCATCAGGCAATTAATTCTGAGGTCCTATAGCTCTAAGAAATAGAGTTTGTTTCTATAAGCCTTACAGAGCACTCAGGTCTGCCATCCAGACCATCATCTTCTGGAGACACATTACTAGGGACTCTTCTTGGCGGATGCTTCTTTAATTATCTGGTGGCCACTCACGGGAACGGTTTCCCTTTCAATCTGCGCCTAAACTCAGAGTTACCTGCATTTCAGAAATTACTAAAAAAACATTAGCTTACGTTAAAATATCTCTGAAACACTTTTGAAAATACTTAAAAATAGAGACCTAGCACATAATTACTCCGTGCTTGCCTCTTTCTATACTATATTGCCTCAAAAAGCTAATTTCAAAATTACTTTTAAATAGTTATTTGTTTTAATATTTCGTATTGTGTGAGCTCTCAATGTTTTTGATATTTTAGGTCACTATAAACAATAAACGGGTCTTGTCGCCAGGTGATTTTGCACTTTTGCATACTCACAGTCATTTAAAGAGAGAACCATTGACTCTGCTCTTACCAGGAGCGACCAAGAAAGAACCAACTTGTCACAGTCACTACAAATTGCGCTCTGATAGATCAACAATGCATTTACATTCACCAAGGATTTCAGATTGTTATTCAATGTAGAATTGCCCAGAAAACACAAGTGCTTTGCCTTCGCCAAGCCCAGGTACTTAGGATAATTTTTTTTTACAGCAGTGGAGCTTCAACTGGGGCACTTGCTATGTTTATATTTGTAAGTGCTTTCCGTTGAGGTTTAATTTCTGTGAAATGAGCAATAGGGCCTGAATGGAACCTCACCTGCCTATTTTTCCAACAAGTGTCCACAGTTTTGCACAAAATGACTACCCAACTGGTCTACTGGTTAATTAGTAAGTGCTACTAGTTGGGTAAATGTCTAGTGCGTATTCCACACTACAGCTGTGTAATGGACCACAATGAAATGTCTCCAGTGACCTTGTGTGCATTTCAGCAATGTGACTGTTGCTCATGCACCTTCATCCACAAATCTGAGATAACATGAATCCTTCTATAGTGAAGACAACAAGACTACAACAAGGTGACTCTCCACCAAACAAGGGCACTTACCCTTAGCTAGATGAAGCAAGTGCTTCTTTGCTTGGTGGAGATGTCCTCATATTTCTTGGTATCAAGAAGGCGTTACCAAAATTGGCAGGAATTGGGCTAGGGGGCCTTTTGGTAAGGTATCCATCATCATAGTAAAAGTCAAGAAGACCATTGCATACTGCTTAGGTGGATGGGGCGGGGCCAAATGGACAGAGCTTCAGGTGATTTTGCACATTTGAATACTCATAGTCATTTGAAGGAAGAACCATGGACTCTGCTCTCACGGGGGGAGGCCAAGAAAGAACCCACTTGTCACAGTCACTACAGATTGCACTGTGATAAATCAATGATGTAGTCACCTCCACCATGGATTTCAGATTGTTTGTCAATGTGGATCTGCTGAGAAAATACACTTGCTTTGCCTTTGCCAAACCCAGGAAGTTAGGATAATTTGTCCTTTACAGAAGTGGAGCTTCAACTGGGGTACCTGCGATGTTTTTATCTGCAAGTGCCTTCCGTTGAGGTTTAATTTCTGTGAAATGAGCATCAGGGGCAGAACAGCCAAGCCAAAACTTAATGGGGGGAGGGGGTCCATGCGGTCCCTCTCCCCAGGCTGATTTCGGCACCGGGGACCCCATCTTCCGGGCCTGAACAAAAATTAATTGGGATGGGGAGCTGCGTGGACCCCCTCCCCAGGCCAATTTCAGCTTCAGGGACTCCATCCCCCTGGGCCAGCCTCTTTATGCTGGGCACCCACAAGCCCAACCAGGATACCCAGTGTGCAACGCTGGTGATCATGGGGGGTGCCTCAAGGCCCCGGTGGTCCCTATGGGCTCCCCACATTGAGCGGGAGTCAACATAGTAACCACCTGTAGGGAGCAGCAAAAAGTGCAGCTCCCTGTGTGTGGGAGCAATCCTTTCATCTGTTTTCCTGCCCACTGTCAAGTCTGCTCCCAGGCTGGTGGGAGCAGTTTGTCTGTTCCGGCCCTCTGGGAGCAGACTCACTGTTCGCTCTCACGTGGGAGAAGCTTTCAATGCTCTCAACAAGCAAAATCAAACTGCGATCTCCTGAGGGTGGGTACCTCGGGAGAGCAGGAGCCAGCACTGAGGGTGGTGTTGTAAATTGCAACTTCGATGTGATTAAGCATTTACTAAAGACATGAATTCTCCTCCCTTACACATGTTCCTTTTGTTATGTTGACTGAAGTCTGGACTCCATTTTGTATTGTCATGTCTCCACGTGCTCAACACGAGGAGAGTCTTATCTTTGTGTTAGTTGCTCTTGTAATCTGCCTAGTAACAGTCTATAAATAGTTCCTTTGTCCGTCTGGCGCATGCCCAGACTTGACCACATCTGTTATCAGTTAGTCCTTGCTTGACCATGTTTTCGCGGGCTCAAGGAGTATGTCAGCTCCGCCCACATATCGATCTTGTATTGCAAATGTCCATAAAAGGTAACATTCCTCATCTCATGTCGTACCCTACCACTTATGAGCCCCTCTGTTGTGTATAAAAGGGGACCGTGTATGCAAGTTCTTTGTGCTACTCTATGCAATACTGAAGGGTATTGTATGGATTGTAGGACCACCCTTAAGGGTTAATAAACCTTGTCTTTGCACTTTGCAGTTTCCGTGCCAACTTCCTTATAGATTCCATTGCAGGAGAGCGAACCCTTGTGTCCTGCGGGCCTAGCTGGGGCCTCTAATCATCAATTGGCGCCCGTCACGTGGGGCTCATCGGCGACTCGGATGCTCGAAGGATTGGTCGCGACGAAGGTGAGGAATTTGGCCGGGGATGTGATCACTGCCAGAGGCACTTTAGTCCTGGCATCCCGAGGTTTTTCTTCCTTCCCTTCCGAGCTGACCATCTGGGTGGCGCCGGTCCTCGACTGAGACCTCTTCTGTCGGTTCTGCCGTGACAGCCGTTTGGGCGAATTTCGGAGCTTGGCAGTTGGAATCTGGACTCTTGATTGGTAAGAACCGTTGTACGGTACTTGCTCCGAGTTTTTGAAGCCTGGGTTGGCTATTTGAGTTTGATTTGTGATGACCGGTCATATCTTGTATTGATTATTGTGAGAATATATGCGTTGCAACACATATAGGCAGGTAATGTGGAGATATTTCTCCGGAACTGTGTAACTTTGACCAGCACAACGTTTAAGTGCCATTTTTTTGATAATACTGCATATTCTGCATTATTTTTGAGCATGCCTGCTTTTAGCGCACTCCGTAAGTGGTGCTGCTGCTTTGGAAACCGGTTAAACCTCGAGGAATCTGCTCTAGCTCCCCCAGAGGGGACTCCTAATAGGGATATGTATGTGAAGCATGGTCTTTCCTCCATAATGTACAGCACAGTATGGAGGAAATATACCAAGAAGGATCCTGAGTTACGGTGGCCGTTGTATGGGTCGTTTGATATACGTAAGATTGAGTATGTGGAACAGTGTATGTGTAAACGGCGTGCGCGTCAAGACATGTTTGAATGTGTGCGACTATGGGTGAAGGAAGTGCGTGAGCGAGAGAAATGCGAGAAAGCGCTGTTTGATAAAGAGCAACGAAAGAATGATCATGTGAGAGCGCAGGAAGCAAAGCGTCGGGAGGAAAGAGAACAGACGGAGAAACAAGAGAAAGAACATAGGTTACAAGTCTCGGGTCAATATGCTGTTCGTCAGCCACTCTATCCTGTCCTTAATAATCATGACGATGATTTTTATTTATTAGATCGTTCTCCGCCTCCTTATGTTGGCGCGTCTGCCCCGAGGCCACAAGATTCTGGATCGGGTTCGAGTAAGGTAGACACGCGGTCCATGTTATCGGCTGAGCGAATGGGTGAGCTTCGCCAGTTTTCCTATCGTGCATGTAAGGGCAAGTTATCCCTTGATGAACTGTTGGCTTCTTGGGAACCGTGGCAGGATAGAGAAAGGTTGTATTTCTTGGGACACTTTTCTGATGAAGTGATTGGTGCTTTTCGGAAATATTCCAGCGTCTTTGAACCTGACGATGTGGTATTGGATGCTAAAGCATTGGGTAATGGTGTTTTCTCTCCCTCTAAGGCGCCTGAAGCGGTTTAGCGACTGTTTGCGTTGCGGGATGCGGCAGCAGACCTTAAAGAGAAAGCGCGCCAACATCTTGAGGAGGAAAAGCGGTCGGATTCGCGTACTGGAGGCGGCCATTCATCCATCTCTCAATCAGATAAGAGCGATCCAGTGCATGCTAAACCAATGCGCGAGGCGGCGCCTTTGTATGTTCCTCCTAAAGGAGCGGGGACTAGCTCGGATATTACCTCCGCCGATGCTAAGGGATATTTTGTGTATAATTGGGTTTATACTCCCTGGCATAGGGCTGACGTCATGGCATTAAAGAATGCGTTGCCTGATCCCCGTAAGAATCCAGCGGCCTTTTACGAAGAAGTCGAGGGGGCCTTGAATTCTTGTATTATGACTTTAGCTCATATAGATTTGTTCTTTGGGCTTATCCTACCACCAGATATGTGGCGATCCGTGCGGAAGGTGGATGATGTTGCCACTTTTAAGGCTCGATGGTCTGAACTTGAGGATGAGGATAGGGAGAGAAAGCCCGCGCAGAAACCACCTCAGATTATCTTAGATCTCCCCGCTGCTATTCTGACTAAGTTGAAGACCATCATTCCCCCTAAAAAGATTGACTGGAATATGCTAGCCTCGTGTAAGCAGAAAGCCGATGAATCAGTTGCAGATTTCTTTACGCGCTTTGAGGAGACGTTCCATGATTTTAGTGGTCAGTCTCTTACGGATGATACGGGTTGGCACCTTTTTGCTGACAAATATGTGGCGAATCTATTACCGGCAATTGCAGCTCACCTCAAAGCGAGTGAAAGTTCTTGGTCCACTACGACCCCGACAGCCCTCCTGACTATAGCTCAGTACTATGAGCGCCAGGAGCTAGAAGCGAAGGGGCAGGAGGAAAAGAAATCGAAGGATTTAAAAACGAAGGTGATGTTAGCACAGGTATATGGTCCGCCCCGACGGGGTGTAAATAGAGGTAGGGGAGGATTTTATGGTCCACCCTCGGGCCGATCTGATCTGAATAGGAATCAATGTGCGTATTGTAAGCAATCGGGGCACTGGGCCAGAGAATGCCCAGCGTTGCATGCTTCACGGCAGGGGCACGGTCAGGGACACACTCAGAGTGGCCCGAGAGGTAGAGGGGGTTTCTCGAATTTTAGAGGGAATTCTAATGATCACGCTCGTTTTGACCTTGCTGGGCAGCAACGAGATAGGTCTAATGTTTTTGATCGACAAAATCAGTATCAAGTGTCGGGGATTGACCGTTCTGGGTACCATGATTCTCAGCATGCATAGGAATGCGTTGGATGGGGGTTAGAATCAGTTGAGGTGCCAGTCGATCAGAGGGGTCCTTACGTATCAGCTGAGGTTTTGGGCTCCACTGATCAGTTTCTAGTGGACACAGGAGCGACTCGTAGTGCGCTGTCTAAACAATTGGTTCCGAGGGCTCCCCCATCTGGCTTAATGGTTACATCGGTAGGGTTTGATGGAACACTCTCCCGAAGCCCTCTTTCGCAGCCCCTCACATTTCAGGTTAATTCCTTTTCTGCACCCTGTCCATTTTTGTTAGCTCCGAACACGCCGGATAATATTATGGGCCTTGATATGCTGAAGCACTTCAGAGCTACGATCCGGTGTTCCCCTGCTGGAGTGCGGGTGATATTGAATGACAATTACCCCCTGTCTGAACGGATGTGTGTGGCTACAGAAGATGCTGTGTTAGCTGCCCTCCCCCGTGCTCTGTGGGCCACTTCGGATACTGATGTGGGACAGATGGTGATTCCGCCTGTTCACATTAGTGTCCAGGAGGGGGCGGTGTTACCACGCCTTCCACAGTATCGTATTTCGCAGGAGGGGGAAGAGGCTCTTATACAGATTGTGCAGGATCTGATTAAGGTGGGAGTGGTGGAAGAAGTTCCCTATAATGTTTGTAATAGCCCGATTCTACCCATTCTGAAAAAGGATACGGATGCCAAAGTCTATCGGTTTATCATTGATTTGAGAGAAGTAAACAAGATCGTGATACCTCAGTACCCAGTGGTTTCGGATATCACGACGTTGCTTACTTTGGTCCCGCCTACGGCGACCACGTTTTCAGTTATTGATTTGAAAAATGCCTTCTTTTCAATTCCCATTCATCCCGATAGTCGATACCTTTTTGGGTTCACTCTCAATAATAGGTCTTACCGATTTTGTAGAATCCCTCAGGGCTATACGGAAAGCCCTAGTATCTACAGTCAAGCTTTGAAAAGACAATTGGACTCCTTTGTTCTGCCCGAGGGTGTCGCCCTCATTCAATATGTTGATGACATCTTGCTGGCGGCTGACACCCCGGAGTTGTGTGAGACGAGTACGTTGTCCTTGCTTTCCTTTTTGGCATCCCACAATCACAAAGTTTCTTGGAAAAAGTTGCAATTCTGTAGACCAAATGTGACTTATTTAGGTCACCTTTTGTCTAAGGAGGGACGTGCACTAACACCAGATCGTGTCCAAGTGATTCTGGATACGCCGACGCCGTCCACGCAGAAGGACGTGCGCACATTTTTGGGTCTTGTTTCGTTTTGTAGGCAGTGGATATTAGGGTTTTCGTACATAGCCAAGCCATTATTAGCTCTCTTGACGAAAGATACACCTATTCCGCTTCCTTGGACGAATGAGTGTGACATTGCCTTTCAGAAACTGCGACAGGCCCTCTGTTCAGCACCAGTATTAGGGACTCCTGATTATACCAAGCCTTTTTCGCTGTATGTGCATGAGAAAGATGGATGTGCATTATCAGTTTTAGTGCAGATGCACGGCGACAAGCAGCGCCCTTGTGCATATTTTTCGGCTGTACTTGATCCTGTTGCTCGAGCATTGCCTGGTTGTTTTCGCTCAGTTGCGGCGACAGCTGTGTCAATACGCCAGAGCGAGGGAATTGTGTTATCTCATAAGCTGTTGGTATTAGTCCCCCATGCTGTTGATGCCCTGCTTAATCAGACAAAGACGCAGCATTTGACCAGTGCCCGTTTAACGGGATATGAGCTGACGCTTTTGGCTCCTCATATCACGTTGAAGAGGTGCGTGACGTTAAACCCTGCTACATTGTTGCCATACCCCGAGACTCGGTCTGAGGCACGAGAAGCACATGATTGTATCCTTGTGACCGAGGAACAAACAAAGGGTCGTATTGATCTCCAGGATACGCCCTTTTCAGATGTAGATGGAGAACTGTGGGTGGATGGGTCATGCCTGAAGCTACCAGATGGTACGACTTCGGCAGCGTATGCGATTACCACATTGCAAACAATAGTGGAGACAGCACGCATACCACAGAAATCAGCTCAAGCAGCGGAACTGATAGCATTAACACGAGCATGTGAGCTCAGTACAGGATTGTGTGTGAATGTTTATACAGATAGCCGCTATGCCTTCAGAGTAGTGCACGATTTCGGCCTGCTCTGGAAGGAAAGAGGGTTCTTAACGTCGCATGGAGTACAAATAATGCATGGGGAGTTAGTTCATAATCTTTTAACTGCATTGACATATCCGAAGAAAATTGCTATCATTAAATGTAGCGCCCATAGGAAAGTAGTCGATAAAGTTGGAGAAGGGAATGCGTTAGCAGACCGGGTGGCGCGGGAGACTGCGATGCAGCCCGGTGCTACTGCCATGTATGTAGTGAAGTCACAAGTAGAAAGATGGCATGATGCGAAGGAAGAAGTGCGAGAAATACAGAGGACCGCTTCTGATAAAGAACGGGAGCAATGGTCCAGTGAGGGAGAATTGGATGATGAGGGTTGCTGGAGAAAAAAGCAGATGGATCGATGGAAATTACCCACAGCTTTTGTACAACCTATGGTTCAGATGGCACATGGGCTAGCACATGTTGGAGCTTCCGCAATTGTAAAATTGCTTACCCAAGTCTGGGAGCATCCAGAGATTGCTAGCACGGCAAAGAGGGTGGTACAGACCTGTATGATCTGCCTGAGGTACAACCCAGGAAAGGGGACTCGGACCCCAGCAGGAGGGTTCGTAACGCCCACTGCACCCTTTGAGGTTTTACAGATGGATTACATTCAGCTCGAGCGTTGTAACAATTTGAAGTATGTTCTAGTAGTGGTGTGTGCCTTTAGCAAATGGGTTGAGGCCTACCCTACGAAAGACAATACTGCAATGACTACCGCTAAGATGCTGTTGAAGGAGTTCTTCCCTCGATATGGCGTTTGTAGACTTCTGTGGAGTGATAACGGGCCCCACTTTATAGCGGATGTTATAAAGTATGTTCTGAAGGGTCTAGGCATCACCCAGAAGTTCCACGCAGTATTCCACCCTCAATCTGCGGGACTAGTCGAGAAGTACAACGGTACACTGAAGCTCAAGATCGCTAAAATTCAAGCTTCAACGTCTTTGACTTGGCCAGATGCTTTACCGCTGGCATTGTTGTCAATTAGATCGGTACCGCACTCTCGAATCGGTCTTACACCGTATGAGATTGTCTTTGGACGTCCAATGAATATTTGGGGTCCACCAAAACCTAAGACTGTGTATGATGTACCTTGTGTAATGATGAATGATTATCTGGCACAGTTAACGGATAACTTGGTTTCCATTCATCAACAGGTCCGGGAGGCGCTCCCTGATCGGTCCACCGGCGAAGGACATAGTCTCCGGCCTGGAGACTATGTCATGTTGAAAATCTTCGACAGGACGAACAGCCTGGAGCCGAGATGGGTTGGCCCTGAGCAAGTCTTACTGGCAACGAGGACGGCTGTGCGAGTTTCCAACAGAAAGAATTGGATCCATTCCCTGCACTGCCGCAAAGTACCGCCCGGATTGGTGGAGCCCGCTGTATTGACCGATCAACGAGAGATTCTGACCACAGAGAAAGGCCGTGCTGGGGAATCGAACGACGCTGAGGAGCTCTTTCCGGACCACGCGACTCCTGGAGGAAGGCGATATCATCTGAGGCCAAGAAAGTGAATCCTTCAGTATCGGGACATGTTGTCAGAACGGCCCTTGGGTTAGTGAGGCAAGGGGGGGGGATCAGCCCTGCATTAGTGTAGTGACACCCGTCTTGGCCCGTTGGTGAAGAAATCGACCGCTGCCCAAGGGGAAGAGTTCTGACAAACCTTTAGTTTCAGGAAGATATTGATTTTCTATTTTGACATGGAGAAAAAGAAGATCCTTTGTGCAACAGGTTTTATGCTCACAGTAGCTATTGTTGGGATAACCACATGGTTTGTGGAGGATGTGACTCCTGCCCGAGAGTTGCTTGTGTTGACCACTCCAGTGCCTGCGGAGCACTATTTCTATACCCTTCCGTATCAAGAATTGAAGCATCGTCAGTCCTATTTGAATAACACTTTCATCCAGATGTTACATCATACCCATGTTGCCACCAATGCTACGAACTGTTGGATATGTGGTATGATGCCAGCTCATCGGAAGAAGGGAGGAACGCCATTCATACCTCTTCCTTTCTCTCATAATGGCTCTTGTAGAGCATGGTACACTTTGCTTTTTGCCACTCGGAAACCCACAGTGGGACGATTACTCTTCAGACTCAATAAAGAATGTCATCAGGATAAAGATGGATATCCGCAAGCGAATGGGACAATTTGGGAGTGGGAAGAGTATCGACCAGACAATGAATCGATTCCATATGTTTTTACAAACACCAGAGACACTGTGGGAAAAGATCAATTTGTGATTCAAGTGGCACAAGCTCAAGCGGACCTGTGTGTCCAAAGTTTGGGTTATATTCCCGTCGGTGTTAGCGATTGTATTACCATATTAAACATCGATGGATTGAATAACAGTACTTTCCTAGCATCCCATAATACGTACTTTGTGTGTGGAACTAAAGGTTATTATCGTTTGCCAGCCGGTTGGTCTGGAGTATGTTATGTATCATTTTTGTTACCTCCTGTATTTCTGGCACCTGCATCCTATCATAAGGATTTAAAGTTGTTGAATAATGTGACTGTAAACAGGTATAAACGTACTTTATCAATTGATGATGTGGATCAAACTGACACCAGTTTACAGCAGTACATCGACTTCAATCTAGGATTGTTTTTCTTCGTTGGAGCTGCCCTAAATAGTAGGAAAGTTCGAAGATTAACACCAGTGGTAGAGGCTGTGACAAACCAAACCGCTGCTGCTCTTGGGAATCTTACGGAAGAATTACAGATTACCAGAATTGTTGCATTGCAGAATCGTATGGTGTTAGATGTTATGTTAGCTGATCGAGGTGGAGCTTGTAAAATTATCGGAAGTAGTTGCTGTGTGTTTATTCCTGACCACACACCTTCAGTCTACAATGCAATTAACAGGTTGCATAAAATTGCAGCTGAAATCCATACAGAAAACGGCACTTGGTCCTTTTCTGGATGGTTTTGGGCATTGATCACTGCTTGGGGTTGGAAGGTTTTGACTGGTCTCTGCATAATTATAGCAGTTCTGTTTTCTTGCTGTATCTGTATTCAATGTGGTCCTTTGCTCTGTTCCGTATGTGTATCATTTTGTATCCCCGATAAGAAAGCTATTGCCAATGTCACTTATCAGAAACGTTTAGCTAAGGAAGTAGAAGAGATGATGATAATTGATATATATGATGATTATTCTAACAAGCCGGATGTCTTCAGTAAATGCTGAAAGGGTCGTCTGTTGTAAATTGCAACTTCGATGTGATTAAGCATTTACTAAAGACATGAATTCTCCTCCCTTACACATGTTCCTTTTGTTATGTTGACTGAAGTCTGGACTCCATTTTGTATTGTCATGTCTCCACGTGCTCAACACGAGGAGAGTCTTATCTTTGTGTTAGTTGCTCTTGTAATCTGCCTAGTAACAGTCTATAAATAGTTCCTTTGTCCGTCTGGTGCATGCCCAGACTTGACCACATCTGTTATCAGTTAGTCCTTGCTTGACCATGTTTTCGCGGGCTCAAGGAGTATGTCAGATCCGCCCACATATCGATCTTGTATTGCAAATGTCCATAAAAGGTAACATTCCTCGTCTCATGTCGTACCCTCCCACTTATGAGCCCCTCTGTTGTGTATAAAAGGGGACCGTGTATGCAAGTTCTTTGTGCTACTCTATGCAATACTGAAGGGTATTGTATGGATTGTAGGACCACCCTTAAGGGTTAATAAACCTTGTCTTTGCACTTTGCAGTTTCCGTGCCAACTTCCTTATAGATTCCATTGCAGGAGAGCGAACCCTTGTGTCCTGCGGGCCTAGCTGGGGCCTCTAATCATCAGTGGTGGTCTACAGGGCCATTAGTGGCTCCAAGAGGGGGGTCACGCTGTCCCCTCAATTCATTTTCATTGTCCTAGGTGGTGGTTCCCGGGGCCAAGAACAGCTCAGGATGGGGGCTGCGCTGCCCTCCACTTCCCAAAAAATAAGAAAGCCCCTGGAAGGTGGTGGTCCCCAGGGCCGTAAATGGCCCGGGAGGGTGGCCACGCATGCCCCCTCCCTGTGTTATTTGAATTTGTGGCCCTGGGGAGGTGGTGGTCCCCGGGGCCCAAGAGGGGCAATTGAGGGGGTTCTGCCTGACCACCCTCTGATATATTTATTATAGCCCCAGGGAGGTGGTGGTCCTCGTGGCTCTTAGGAGCAATAGTATGAGGGCCAGAGTGGTCTCCCTCCAACATCTTAATAAAGCCGCAGGTAGGTTGTGGTCCCTGAGGCTCTTAAGAGCTGCAGAAGAGGGTCTGCGTGAGCCCCTTCTCTATTTTTAAGCATGGCCCTGGCCCATCTGGCGGTAAAGTGTAAACAAGCGCAAGTGACCACACTAGTCTTTTTTAAACATTTTTGCAGCTAATTCATAAATCCTTGCTTTTTGACTTCAAAAAGTGTTTTTCAAAAATGCTGTTTTTGCCCAGGCAGGGTCCAGGGCTAAAAAGCACCCGCAGTTGCTCTTTTGCATTGCGTGAGAGGGAGAGACCAGGTAACCTGCATATGTAGAGATATGACACTTTTCTCATCATGCTGCCAAGCAACTCGCACACACTTTTGCACCATAGAACAAAGGAGTATGTGTGAATCTAGCATAGGCTTGTACTTGAAGGGTACCTTTCCAGTAGAAATTACTAACTTTTAAACTATTCCCACTTCCAATATATACTCCACAGTGCATCAAACAAGCTGAGTGAGAAACGTTAAATAAATTAAAGCATTTCTCCTTTTTAACACCTGCTTTCAAGTGGCGTTGATTTTGGTGCAAAACCATTTCCACTATCGTTGGTAAATGGGGTTTTGCGTCAAAAACCATGAGTTGTTGCACAGAAATGCAATGCAGTGCTTTGCACTGATCTGCGTTACTTTTTGTTACAATTTTACAAACCAACCCAAATACCAATTTGCATTAGTATATAAATCCCTAAAATAGTTTCCCATCTGGTTTGTGTTAAAAAGTAACGCAAACCGGTGCAAAACGTTTGAAAATCTCGGGCAAAGTTTTCTACCACAGTCAAAGTCATTTAATTTAACATTAACCAAAATGGTCTAATACTAAGTTATATATATAGCACATCTTTACTAATCGAACACAAGCAAGCACCACCAACCCTTCACAACTGATCGATGGGCCTTCCAGACACATATGAAAAAGTTAAGAAAGTGCTTTGGTGCCACAATAATGTTTAAAGGCGCTATACAAATTCGGATAACATAACAATAGAACTTTTCTAGATATACATATTATTAGAACATTGGAATGTTGGGAGCGCCATTGAAGACAATGGAGTGCTTCCTGCTTCTACGGGTGGGTAAAGACCCGCAGAGCAACATTCCAATGTTTTACAAAGGCCTCTCGGAGCTCGAGGGGATTTTAAGCCCCTGGAGCTTTGAAAGGCCTGTGTTTTATTTGTTAGAACATTCTGCCCTCTACTGGCAGAATGTTCTAATAGCCTTATAGCCCTTCGTAGCAGGGCTATACCAGCTATTAAAGTCCTGATCCCTTGTTAAATTTCCTAGCCTTCGGCTCAGGCCTTTAACGTGGGAGCGGGCATTTAATAGCCGGTATAGCCCGCTACGGCGGGCTATAAGGCTATAGTGATTTATGCACAGTAATTTGCGTACAGGGGAAATCCATATTTTGCTCTCTAAATTGTGGTAGTCGGTAACATCGCACTTGTCAATGGTCATTTTCTGAGGAGAAGATTCACATCTCTAACCCTACCACAAGTATATGTTTCTGCTGCAGGAGCATTCTGTGGGTATGACAACCTGCAACAGGAAATCAGCCTGCCTCCTCCCTATAACTGTATTGCAAGCATGAGGTGCAAGGAATTCGGGGGCAGTGCAAGGGGTATGGAGCGCCCGATTCTCTAAGGGAGTGCAAGGTCGCTATGCAGTGTAGAGAGAGGGTGCATGTTGTGGCGTAGGGAGGGGTCTCACAAAGATTCAGAAGCGTTGCTGAGATTGGGAGCCAGTTCACCTTTTCAAACCCTGATACTCGGGCCAGCAGATTACACACAGGAAAAAACTAGGCCTCCTGCACTTGTCCTTGCCTTGTAGGTGGTGGAGGACGCCACTTCATTTCCAACTCTTTTAAATGCAGTAGCATCACCTGCAAATGAAGCAGCGTCTTTGATATTTATTATTTAAAACCTCGAAAGGTCATGTCCACTTTGAGATCAGATGTAGTTTAAGCTTTGCATTTCAAACTGCTGCTTTATATGACATTGCAATGTACAAAATGAAACAAGAATTCATAAGGTCACCTCTAAAATGACTTTTTATCTGCTTCAAAGAGAAAAGTATAATCATGCTTTCTTCTCCGGCATTTTATGATTTTCTGATCCTGTGCCGTGCAGAGAAATTTTGGAAGTTCGACACCTAGGGCCTGATAATGAGCGACCTGTACTTGCTTGGATGGTTATTTACCATGTCTGATACAGAAGGATAACTTGGGAATCCGTATTTATAATTTGCGATAAATTTCTCCGATTGTGAGTTTAATGCTAAAAAATTAGGCAAACCATGTCAATTTAGGTTCTTCCTGCACTAAAATCTGCATACCATGGTATTTTCCAGGCCCTTTACACTGGTAAATAGCAACAGGGTTGACCCTTCTATATTACCTGGGGACATTTGCAGAGTTCTGTGTTTGCCACCAAATTCCAAACAGGAATTATCCAAATATTGCAATTAACAATGGCACTCGTAATGAGGTTCTTTGTAGAGGGCACCGCGCTTTTGCAGATGTTAGATTTTCTATTCGGTATTTTAATGCCACTGAATTTTATTTTCTATTCGTGAATTTTAGTAACGGTCGTTCTTCTATGCCTTACCTTACTTTTTAAGTTTATTTGTGGCACTAGGGGGCATATCAACAAGGCGGCGATAATTTTTTATCGCCGCTTTAGCGTCAATAAAGCAGCGATATTTTTATCGCCTTATCAACAAGGCGATGCTAACCCCTGTTAGCGTGAGTTTTTCAGCGATAGCTACCGGATTTTTATCGCCTTCCAAGCCAACGATAATTATCGCTAATGACATGCAAGGTAGGCGTTCCTGACTG
The DNA here is from genome assembly GCF_964204655.1 of Triturus cristatus. Taxonomy (NCBI): domain Eukaryota; kingdom Metazoa; phylum Chordata; class Amphibia; order Caudata; family Salamandridae; genus Triturus; species Triturus cristatus. The sequence goes on from NC_140584.1 coordinate 392,502,852, forward strand.
AAATTTCACGAAAAAAGTCGCTAACACAGCTGCTCCATATTAACAAGGTTATCTCCAAAACGCTTAGCTACAAAAAAACGCACGGAACTCCCGCTAACTCCAGTTTCTAACACCTGATAAAAACCTGACTTAAACTGGAGATAAGTGGGTGTATGCAAGGGCGAGTAGGCCCGAGTTTCCCAGAACAGCCACAGAAGCCATGGAGATAGTCATCCTGCAGCTCGCACTCCCACCAATGCAGCAACAACAACAACCACCGCCAATGCCACCACCACCAGGAGCACCACCACCCATGCAGCGACGAAAAAGACAGCGCTCACTGCGCAGACGTGTCTACCTCACAGACTTAAGGCCAGAGGAAGTCATAGACCACTACAGGCTCAAAAGGACATCCATCCAGCACATCCTGACCCTCATTGCCCACAGCCTGATGCCACCAACACAGCGGACAACCAATATCCCTCCGCAGACAAAACTGCTCGCTGTGCTGCACATCTTGGCCTCTGGGACATTCCAACCAACAACAGCCAGAGTCAGTGGAGTATCACAGGCATCCTTCTCAACCTTCCTCCCCACTGTCTTGGATGCCATACACAGCCTGATTCCGCAGCACCTATACTTCCCCAACACTGTGCAGGAGCAGATTGCCATCAAGCAAGGATTCCATGCCATTGCTGGCATACCACAGGTGATCGGTGCAATTGACTGCACACATGTAACTATTGTGCCCCCTGCGGACAGCGAACACATCTACCGCAACAGGAAGCACACCCATTCAATGAATGTGCAGGCAATAGTGGACCACCACGGACTGTTCACAAATGTTGTTGCCAAATTTCCAGGGAGTGTGCATGATGCATTCATCTTCAGACAATGCATCATAAACCAGCGCTTCCAGGATGGCATATATGGAAATGCATTGCTTGTCGGTAAGTACCAACTGAACACACCACATGCACAAAAAACATTATCATGTTGACCCATCTAGAGGGAGGATGTAAATACATTGCCTAGGAACTGATTGGGGTGTGGGCACAAAATGCATGGGCACATGTTGATGTATTGTGTATGAGGATGAGGTATACAGGCTCCACTGTGTAGAGCACGGCTACTCACAGTATGTCCCACGTGCTGCCAGCGGCCTGACAAGACTTTCTAGTTGGACCGTGGACCTTGCAGACATTGTACCTGTGTGCCATGACTGCAGATTTCAGAAGAGTGCCACCAAACACTGCTGCAAAAGCGCGGACTCCGAGAGGCTCTGCACCATTGGGGCTGTGCGAGTCCAGCGATAGACAGAGTGGAGATGCATGTGCACCAAGAGGTGAAACACAACAAAAAATAGTTAATAAGTAAATGGTCCATGAAAGACCTGTGAAGTACTGGGGTGTGGCTGTGTGGGTGTCCAGGAAGCTGTCCCAGCCCAGGCTGCCAGGGGGGGAGGTGACGGAAGGTGACAGAGGGAGAGAGAGGCAAAGAGACACAGGGAGGGAAACAGAGGGATGAGGGCGACAGAGGGAGGGAGACCAAGGGCGACCGAGGGAGGGAGATAGAGGGAGGGAGAGATGGAGCAAGGGAGGGAGAGACAGAATGTGGGAGGGAGACAGAGAGAGGGAGGCAGAGAGAGAGAGAGAGTGAGAGAGAGAGTGAGAGAGAGAGTGAGAGAGAGAGATGTGTGTATGCCAGGTCTGGTGGCTCAGTGACCGAGGGTGTGCGCACCAGGGGCCTGTGTCCAACCACATGGTCAGTTCCCTTACTCACTACCCCTGCCCCCTTCCCCACTGACCCCGCACCCACCTGTGTGTCACAGGGTCACAAACCACACAGCAAATTTGGGACCAGAGAGAAAGTATGTGAGTACCCATGGTGTAGAGTAACCCCCAGTACCTGGCTATCCATTTACCTTATTAAAGTCATCCGGACTGGTATCCCACTCCGGTGTGTGGTCGCATGGTTGATGAAGATGATCATGTTGCAGTACTTGTTGCCGGTGACCTATTAGGGTGACCCAACATTTCACAAGTACTCACACATGTACAATTAGTGTGTCAAGTCTGCGATCTGTCGTGACCAAGGTTCTAACAATGCACTTTGATTGTAGGAAGTACAGAGTGGGGCAAATATGCATGCATAGGCCGGAAAATGTGTCATTAAACCACCATACTGCGCAATTGGTGTTGACTGCAGTGTTGTTGGATGCTGCTGTTGATGGTGTCTAGTAGCATCTCCTCTCTCACTCTGCCACAAATATTTCTCTACCTCAACCCTGTCATATGGTGTGTCATGTGGTTGCCCGATGAGTAAGTGGATGTGTATTCAGTCACTACTTGTGTGTAGTAATTGACCTTTCAAATGCTAATCCATTACAAATGCTAAGAAGTGTGCAAAGGTGAGCCATGCCATGTGTATCAGCATGGGGAAGTGTGTGGACAGTCTGATCTTGTCAGAGAAACCACATATTAAAAATGATTGTGAGAAGTTGTGTCATGTGAGTCTAATGCTCTGCTAGTGACAAAAATGATTGTGAGAAGTTGTGTCATGTGAGACTAATGCTCTGCTAGTGACAGATAACGCAGGCCAGTAAGTTCACGTGGTGTCACAAGTCATTGTTGATGGTGTGTGCCAACCTTCACTGTCCCCATTGGGCCCTGCAGGTGAGGTGGCTGTGGTCTGTTCCTCTGTATTACCTCGAGACATACAATTGCGTGGCTTGTGTGGTGTCACAGGTCTGCCATCAGCATGAGATGCATGTCTGAATGTCAGCTGTGCCATGTGTGGCCGAAGTCATTTGAACATTCACATGGCGGTGACTGCAACGAGTGTGGATCAGTGCCATGGCTAGATGTAAGGAGAGCCAGACTGCCTGTCGGTGTCTGTGGTTATTGTGCAGGCATCATTCTCATTTTGGACACTTGTAGTGACACTTATGCAACCAGGCAGCAAACACCAGCAAAAAGGATGGTTGGAGAATCAACACTGAGGCAATATACTGTGGAAATATGGATTTTTATGGTCGGTTATGTCCCCTATCTTGGACCCCAACGGTTTCATGTATAAGTCACAAGTACATGTATGTTCCCTCCAGTTCCAGTTATGAAGACGCAAATACATGTGCGTCCACCGTCAACATGTCCTCTTTCAGATCCGCCATGAATGGGCCGGATATTCTATTCCTAAGTATGAAAGGCCACCGGCTTTATATGGTTCATTTATCCCATTTTACAGTCCAGGCGAGTAGGCCCTGATTCTGCCACCAAGCCTTTTCCTGCCTTCTGCCTCTGAAAGCTCCAGTCTGAGCCTGCATCTGTGACCATGAACTTTGTCTTACTCCCTGCGCGGCTAACGGTGCCTGATCCACCATATTGCCTGCCAAAAAACTGTATTTCACCTTCAAGATTATCTCCTCCGCCCCTCATCCGATGCATTCCTGTCTAGCAGTTTAGGTAAACATTCCTCCAGCTACCGTGCAAAAGGGCCAGGCTTCGCTGTCCTCATGCAAGTAATTCATAAACCCTGTTACCATGGAATATTCCTACCCCCTCGCATCTAGTGTAGACACTTAGACGCTTGTACACGCACTAACAGTCAGTATAGTCAGTATAGAATAAGATTCTATCCTAAGAGACCTCTCTTTTTGGATAACACAGTTCTTTAAACATAGGATATTAGATATGATTTGGGATTAGGTTGACATAACCCCAGACTTCTGTCTCCACATGTAAAGCTAAATGTCAAGTCCCCTTCACCCTCTCGTTGCACGTCAATCACACGTCATGCGGCTGCGCGCGCACCTCTGCCAACTATTTCTGCTGACATTGCAGGATTCTCTTATGGATCCACCCACTCATGACATCATGTATGATGACGTTTATTAAATTACGCCCTCTATTAGCTACGTATGCACCTTTTATCAGCTGTTACGCCTCTTGCATCTGCTTTACTGTAATGTATTTTCTATAAAACTGCCTATCTGTCAATAATATATGTTCCTTCCTTCCTGAACTTTCGTGGTGATGGAATAGAAGGCCCATCATTCGAATTGTGTTCCTTTGTATAGGAATAAAGCCCGTTCCGAATCTCTAATACCACGGATTCTGCCTCTTATTTTACTGAGCTATTCTTATTAATTTTCCGCATCAAATTAAGTACCGGTAATTAAATTATTTACCACATATATGGCGCCCGAATAGGGACACTTTCTCATCTCACGCGCCGGAGGTGCGTTGCAGGCCCGGTCTCCTGCCACAGCTGGACGGACAACAACGCGTACCCACAGGATTTCCTGTATCTCCCTCCTGCCGAGCGGGGGTAACTGAGGCTGCGATCAACACCCAGACGAGGCGGTGAGAAGTGCGAAGTATCCCGACCAGAGCCTAGCTGAGAGAGCAAGATCCGAGGTATACAGAGGCCCACCAGGTTCCGAAGTTCCGAAGTTTCGAGTCGAGTCCAGTCCGGTCCAAGTCCAGTTCAGTTCAGTTCCGAGGCCTTCCGTTCCGAGCTACCCGGTGAGTACCATTGCCGGGGAGGCGTTCTGACGTGCACATAGGTTGTGCCGGTCAAGACGGGTTTGGGTACACAAATCCGGTCTGCACTGTTTCAGCAGTGTATCTGTACTGTTTAGCAGTATATCTAGTATGTCTAGTATATAATTCAGAATTACCTAGTTAGTGCCGAGTATTATGCTTAGTGACTAGTTCCCTAAATGGCCATCATTTTTGTTCATTATTATGTTAAATGTTAGATGTTTTAAATACGTTCTGCATATTGTGGTGTGAATGACTGTTCATTATTGTGTTTTGTTGTATTAAACGTGTTCAAAATTAGGTATCAGATCAGTTCTCAATATGCCGCTCTTTTCAAAATTAAGACAGATCAAAACTAGAAAAGGGGTACTCGAAGAAGCTGTTCCCATTCCTCCTAGGGACACTCCAGGGTACTTCATGTATCATAAACATGGCCTAGACGCCATATTATTTCTTGATCTATGGGTAGACTACACCAAGGAATTACCAGAAAGTCAGAGATGGCCCGCAGCTGGGACCTGGGATGCAGATTGCATCATGAAAGTAGAGGAAGAATTATGGAAAAAGAAAGCTAGACAATCACAGAAAGATGCCATTGAATTATGGCGTAAAGAATCATATAGACGTACAGAAAAAGCACTCAGACAGGAAGAGAAAAGTAAGGAGAATTCAAATAAAGTCCGAGAAAATCTATTAATTGAAGAGGGTACCCGAGCAAAATCAGAACAAGTAGACAGACAAAGAAATGCCCTTATGAATGGTATGTATCCTCTTCTGGCCGAAGGGTTACCTAAGGCTACTCTGGAGATACCCAAAGACTTGCCACCTCCATTGTTTCCGATAAAAGCACATCCCAAAGGGCATCCCAGAACCGCAGAAGATGTTTTCCTTTCCTCTTATTTAAACGACACAGCTCCCGAGTATGCTAATACTGCACCACATAGACCGCCTGCCGAGGGGGTTCAACGCCAAGACCCTCCGTCTGTACCTCCGCAACAACAAACTCCGACACAAGTTCCGGCAAGCACATCTGTTTCTACAGCTGTACCCACACCTATGGTTGCTATATCACGTTCAACGAATCCTTTCCCATCCAGCACCCCAGGCGGTGCTACAGGAGGTACAACAAACATTTTTTCCACGCCACCCAGAGTAAATAAACTTTCCTTTCAAGAATTAGCCCACCAACGTACGCCCAAACTAGTAACTCCCGACATGCTTAAGGAACTTCTAGTAGATTGTAGATATGACCCTGTGCCCGGCAAAGAGGACGAAATGCTGCTGGCATCATTACGTATCCGACGAGCTGCAATATATTTAGGGAGGCTACCAGGAATGACTACACATTTAGAAAATATATATCACTTTGTCCAGTCAGGGCGAGATTCTGAAAGTATTAATAGAGCCATGGAGTACCAGAAAGTGGAGATACAGGGGGAACTGTTACGTTTCCTCATAAATTGTGTGATCAGAAATCAAGACCGACCAGGGGTAAATCCGGAAGAAATGCGAATTCTTACCACATGGAGTCGGAATATATCAGAGGGGAGACATGATAAACTATTAAGTATAGTAGCTATGTGCCGAAAGATCCGCAAAGAAGTAGAACGAATACACGAAGAGAGATTAGCGGTAGACCAGCCTGAACAAAACGAGGAGGAGGAAGAATTGGAACTGCCCACAGGACAGTTAGAAACCATGGCCTATGTAGGTAGAGGAAGATCTTGTAATAATACTAGATGCTTTACTGATCCGATACGTCCGATACGTCCAGTTAATAACAGAGATTTCCAAACCCCTATAATAAATATAAGGTCCCCCGAACATTCGTTCCAAGCCGCTGACAAATTACTTCGAGAACGAAGGGGTTATCATATACTAGATTCTATGGACGAACAAGAATTAGCCAGGTCAGCCGTTCACTGGGTTGACAGTCCCGGAAAATATAGTGATGATACACTAGCGCACACGTTTTTGAACCTCACCCCAGATGAACAGCGTTTAGCTGGTATCTACATGATTCAACAACTCCTTATATTATATAAAAGCCAACACTCCGATCCTGGTCCCTTACCTGATATATTGACTGAATTACTCACGAATAAATGGAGAGGTTCAGGTACTGAGTTAATTAGAGAAATACTAGAATCCAGAAAGCAGTACATTCTTTTTGTATGCCCCGAACATGTCTCACTGCCCATCAAGGAAAGAACGACGTATTATATGGATAGACAGAATCCCTTACGCGAAGTCCACCCGATAAAAGGTGATGACAATCAGTTTAAACGTGTGTTTGTATACACACCCATATCTAAAATGGAACTATTAGAAATGAAGAAAGTGGTACCCAGTCATGACAAAGACCCAGCGGGTTTCCACCGTGAAATTAAAGACATGTTGCTCATGGGAGAGTATACCTATCCCGACATTATGAAAATATTAAAGGTATTAATGCCTGCGGGCATTTACGAAAAACTCAAAGAAAAGGATTGGGAGGTGGGAGACCAAAAGATAGATTGGACAGCATTAGAAAACGAAGAAACAGCTCGAGGTCCAGGTTTAGGGCTTGGGGAAAAGACCAAAATACTACCAGGTTTATTAGTACAGGTACTGCCACGTTTATTAACTACGAAAAAGGAAGACTGGGGTGCAATCTCAGCCTGTAAACAAAAGCAAGATGAAGACACTAGTGATTTCTATGCCCGATTCGAAAAATGTTTTGGTATAAATAGTGGAATAAAAGCAAGTAGCGAATCGTATCCACATCTGTTTGTGACAAAATTAGTTGAAAATGCCTTGCCCCAAGTTAAGAATAGAGTATTGAAATTCGAGAGTACCTGGCAAGGTAACACCCCGTCACAAATGTTACAAATGCTACAGTACCATCACAATAGAATTAGAGAGGAACAAGAACATGAACAAAGACGCATGAAAGACACGAAAATGAAAATGCTAGTTTCCCAGACAGTTCCAGCTGACGGTCATAAAAAGGGTATGACACAGTCCAGTGATTCAGTAGGGTCTGTAAAAGGGACATGCAACTATTGTAAACAGTCAGGTCATTATATACACGATTGTCCAGTCTTAAAACATAATATCGCCATAGGTATTACAAAAGAAAGACCACGGCCACTTAGACAGGATCAGAACCAACAAGGAGCCCCGCAGCATGCACAGTCCATGCCAGCTCCACAACAGTCTATGCCAGCTCCACCACCGCAGCCTATTGCTGCCACACCAACAACGACACGACAGATGTACCAGACCGCACAGTATGACTACCCTGATTATCAACGATACTCATGAAACAGCCTAGAGAGGGAAGTTGGCTTACCCCTTATCGAGGTCCCTGTAGATCAAGAAGGACCTTATGTACACAGTGAACTATTAGGCCAGGATAGAAAATTTTTACTTGATACAGGGGCAAGCCGAACAACCATAAAACGTAGTGAAGTTCCAGGGGCACCCCTCTCAGGCTCACAGAATATTTCCCTTGGTTTTTCAGGAAAACCCATCATTAACGAAGTATCACAGCCTCTTCCACTTACGATTGGTCCCTTGACACGAACTACAGATTTATTGCTTACTAAATCATGTCCAGAAAACCTGTTAGGTATAAAAACACTGAAAGCTCTAGGAGCTATAATATGTTGTTCTCCGGAAGGAGTAAGATTGTTTTTACGTGATTTCAAAGGGCACTATGTGTCCCGAGACATGGATCACCGACTGCAGACTTTACCCACACATTTATGGGCACAAGGCCCCACTGATGTTGGTTGCATGAATATTACGCCATATCGAGTTACACTGAAATCAGGAATAGTACTACCACGAATGCGACAATACAAGTTACCACCAGATGCTGTAGTGGCTTTACTACAAATCATTGACGAGCTCATTGCACAAGGAGTGGTTGTCGAAACTGACTCCAATGTATGTAATTCTCCGATAATCCCGATTCTTAAAAGAACGGATCCAAAAGCTCCACCAGTATATCGATTAGTTATTGATCTGCGCGAATTAAATAAATGTATTGTACCACAATACCCCGTAGTTCCAGACATTTCTTCATTACTGACAGCCATTGATTCCGAAGCAACATTCTTTACTGTAATTGATCTCAAGAATGCCTTTTTCAGCGACCCAATAGATCCGGAAAGCCAATACTTGTTCGGATTTAGTTTAAATGGACGAAGCTTTAAATTCACACGCGCACCTCAAGGATTCACAGAAAGCCCCAGCATCTATAGCCAAGCACTGAAACGAGAACTTGACAGTATCCACATGCCAGTCAACACTGCCCTGCTTCAATATGTCGATGATCTGCTGATCACCGCTAGAAACGAACTTGAATGTGAAAAAGCCTCACTGACGGTTTTACAATTTTTGGCCGAAAAGGGGCACAAGGTGTCCCCTTCTAAGCTGCAATTCTGTGTCCAGCGAGTTGTTTACCTTGGGCACTCGCTGTCCAAGGAGGGAAGGCAGCTTACGTCAGATCGCATCCAGTTAATTGCTAACATGCCAATACCCAAGACACAAAAGGAGGTACGGGCTTTTATAGGCCTCACTTCATACTGTAGGCAGTGGATCCCTCAATATGCATTTCTAGCAAAACTACTCATCCAGTTGACAACACAGGAGGCAGCCACATCGACTGTCCTCCCTTGGACTCAAGAACATACACACGCCTTTGAAAGCTTAAAGAAAGCTTTATGCCAAGCACCTGTCCTAGCAACACCATGTTACAGTAAACAGTTTACACTCTTCGTTACAGAACGCGAAGGTACTGCCTTGTCAGTACTCACTCAGGAACAAGCAGGATCGCACAAACCATGTGCTTATTTCTCTAGTACATTAGATCCAGTAGCTCAGGCACTTCCAGCGTGCCTGAAATCAGTGGCAGCAACAGCTTTAGCAATCAGACAAAGCGATGCCATAGTGTTAGGACACCAACTGACAGTACAAGTACCACACGCAGTAGAAGTTCTCTTGAACCGCACACAGACACAACACTTGACTATAGCAAGACTTACCGGTTACGAATTGACATTGTTTCAGCCACACATAGAAATCAGACGTTGTAGTACATTGAATCCTGCCACACTTTTGCCAGTAAACGGAACAGACCCACTAGCACATGATTGTATTGAAGTTATTACTATCACGACGAAACCCAGACAAGACTTAACAGACGTCCCATTGTCAGATCCGGACTTGACATTGTATGTAGATGGGTCATGTATGAGAACAAGTACAGGAGAGCTAGTGGCCGCTTACGCAGTCACAACAGACACTGAAGTCATTGAAACAAATTGTATTAACACTTTGTCAGCTCAAGCAGCAGAGCTCACCGCTCTGACACAAGCCTGTATTCAAGCCACAAATAAGAAAGTCAACATATACACTGATTCACGTTATGCATTCGGAGTTGTACATGACTTCGGCGTGCTGTGGCGAGAGAGAGGTTATTTAACTTCTCACGGTGCCCACATTCAGCACGGACCCCTCATTCATGCCTTATTAGATGCGATACATCTACCTACTGCAATATCAATTATGAAATGTAAAGCTCATACGAAAGTTACTGATATCATTTCCCAAGGCAATGATCTAGCTGACAGAACAGCTAAACAGACTGCTCAAACTCACATGTCTGACATGACAAAGACAATAGTTCTGACACCAACACATTGCATGACAGTTAAGGATCCCGCCCTTGATGTAATTGACATACAGACACACGCTACACCAGAAGAAATAAAGAAATGGACTGAATTAGGAGGGATCCAAACAGATCAAGGATGGATGACGAAAGAAAAATCTATATGGTTTCTTCCCGACTCAATGGTCCAAGTCATCATTAACACTATACATAGTCCAGCGCACCTAGGAGAAAAAGCTATGCTAGACAGCATTCAACACATTTGGTTTAACAAACACTTGCGAGCCGCAGCTAAACAAAAAGTTCGTACCTGTATGATATGTTGTCAGTTTAATCCAGGTAAAAGCATCCCCGTAGAACAGGGTGGATTTCAGCCTCCTGATCACCCTTTTGAAGTCCTCCAGATGGATTATATCCAGATGGAACGATGTCGAGGATTCAAATATGTTCTTGTAGTTGTTTGTGCTCTTTCCCGTTGGACAGAAGCCTACCCGGTCTCAGATTACACTGCCCCGACTACTGCCAAACAGTTGGTTCGAGAATTCTTCCCACGGTACGGTTTACCACGTGTTGTCTACTCAGATAACGGCCAGCCGTTCTCATCCGAACTAATGAAACACGTTTCACTTTTGTTAGGCTATCAATGGAGATTTCATTGTGTCCGACACCCCGAGGCAGCAGGTCTCGTGGAACGACATAATCAAACTCTGAAAATTAGATTGTCCAAAATATGTAGAGAAAAAGGAGTTGATTGGATAGTAGCCTTACCAGTTGCGCTCTTTTACATGAGAATGGTAGCACATTCTCGAACAGGGCTATCCCCGTATGAGGTGATCTTCGGTAGACCACCAAATATGTGGGGGACGCCTATACCTCGTAAAATCACTGATGTTGACTGTAATATGCTGACAGATTACCTGGCTTCCTTGATGTCTGCACTACAATCTTGTCGTTCACAGGTAGCTGCAGCCTTTCCCGACAACACCGAGGTGAAACCCCATGACGTAGTTCCCGGGGACCTGGTGTTAGTGCGGAATTTTGACCGGAAGACTCAGCTGGATCCTAGGTGGAAATCGCCTCAACTTGTACTACTCACCACGAGGACAGCCGTGAAAATCGAGGGAAGAAAAGGATGGTTGCACTCGAGTCATATCAAGAAATTTTATCGACTACCATCCAATATAGAGACTAAACCCTGTATTTCCTCAAAGACAGACTCAAAGCTCCCTTTGGTTGAGCAATCGAACTCAGAACTATATAGACTAAAATTGAGGTCCAGTCAGTCAGACAATTTGATTGTTTAAGTCCTCTCCAAGGTGAATCGGTTGAATTTGTCTCTGACATGTATCCTCTGGACCGGAATAGAGAAAGAAATAATCAAATGCTGCTCAAGAAGCAAGCGTATTGTAAATCATTTCGTAGTCATTGTACAGTAACATTATTAATTTTGTTTTTTCTAAGTCTTTTGATCATCATTGTCAGCATCCTATTGCACATGTATTACCCTATTCCTAAGCATGCTTATAATATAACTGCAGAACATTCTTTTAGTGAATTTCCTCCGCATGAGTTGTCATATAGATTTGCGCTGCGCAATAACACTTTTATTAGTATGTTACATCATTCCCATCAGACTAGCAATGCTACAAATTGTTGGATATGTGGCCGACTCCCTCCCTATCAGAACTATAAGGGAGTTTTGCCCCTCTTTCCCTATCCGTTCACACACAATGGCTCCTGTGGAGCATGGTTTAGTTTGATAAATTCCCTAGATTCGAATTCCGCAGTTTATCAAGACAACTGGGTATGGGGAAACCTGAACTTAGTTTTGCTTAAAGTCTGCTACCCTAACAAGGAGGGACTTCCCAAAAGAACAGGAACTGATCTAGAAAATGAAGTATATGGATTAGGTAATTTTACACTTAACCTCATGATCCTGAACGTTGAATCTGAAGCTACACCAATCTTGTCCGCCATGTCCGTATTCCCAGTAAAAGGGGAACTATGTATAAGAAAGAATGGCTCCATACACATGGGCCATAGTAAATGCACCACTGTGATAAAATTCAGTGATCAAGGCAAGTCTACATTTAGAGCTTCTCGTCATTCCTACTTTATATGTGGCCAGACCGCATATATACGCCTACCTCTAGATTGGGATGGTACCTGTTACATAGCATTCCTCCTACCACCTGTTTTCCTAGCTCCTCCTGATTATCACAGAAATACCCATTTAGTACACAATAGACAGCAGAGAGATCTCCCAATTGTCGATTACACTGAAACGGCATGGGAAAAATACACAGATTTCAATAAAGGTTTCTTTCCTTATATAGGTACAGTCACTAATAGTAAGCTAATACGTAGATTAACCAGAACCCTTGAAGCAGTAGTGAACGAAACTATTTCCGCCTTAGGCAATTTAACAAGAAGAGCAGTCTGCTATGCGGATTGTTGTACTTCAAAATCGTCTTGTCCTTGACGTCATCCTGGCCGATAGGGGCGGAGCTTGTAGGGTCATCGGATCAAGTTGTTGCATTTTCATACCAGAAAATTCGCCGTCAGTATATAAAGCCATAACCCGCCTTCATAAGATTGTAAGCCAGATACACCAGAGTCCAGGCACCTGGACTTGGTCCGGTTGGTTCTGGGGCGTGTTGTCAGCCTGGGGATGGAGAATGCTCTCCTTCCTAGGTATTGGCTTTCTCATCCTATTCAGTTGCTGCTTATGTCTACAATGTGGGCCAGCGATTTGTGGTCTGTGTGCCACCTCGTGTATCCCACATCCAAGTTTTCGTTCGAGATCCCGGAAGAAGAAAGAAGAACAAATGATGTTATATGAACAGATCGATGGATTGATGAAGATTGATATCTCCTAAGGGCCAGTAGGGGACAAGGAGGGAATGTGGAAATATGGATTTTTATGGTCGGTTATGTCCCCTATCTTGGACCCCAACGGTTTCATGTATAAGTCACAAGTACATGTATGTTCCCTCCAGTTCCAGTTATGAAGACGCAAATACATGTGCGTCCACCGTCAACATGTCCTCTTTCAGATCCGCCATGAATGGGCCGGATATTCTATTCCTAAGTATGAAAGGCCACCGGCTTTATATGGTTCATTTATCCCATTTTACAGTCCAGGCGAGTAGGCCCTGATTCTGCCACCAAGCCTTTTCCTGCCTTCTGCCTCTGAAAGCTCCAGTCTGAGCCTGCATCTGTGACCATGAACTTTGTCTTACTCCCTGCGCGGCTAACGGTGCCTGATCCACCATATTGCCTGCCAAAAAACTGTATTTCACCTTCAAGATTATCTCCTCCGCCCCTCATCCGATGCATTCCTGTCTAGCAGTTTAGGTAAACATTCCTCCAGCTACCGTGCAAAAGGGCCAGGCTTCGCTGTCCTCATGCAAGTAATTCATAAACCCTGTTACCATGGAATATTCCTACCCCCTCGCATCTAGTGTAGACACTTAGACGCTTGTACACGCACTAACAGTCAGTATAGTCAGTATAGAATAAGATTCTATCCTAAGAGACCTCTCTTTTTGGATAACACAGTTCTTTAAACATAGGATATTAGATATGATTTGGGATTAGGTTGACATAACCCCAGACTTCTGTCTCCACATGTAAAGCTAAATGTCAAGTCCCCTTCACCCTCTCGTTGCACGTCAATCACACGTCATGCGGCTGCGCGCGCACCTCTGCCAACTATTTCTGCTGACATTGCAGGATTCTCTTATGGATCCACCCACTCATGACATCATGTATGATGACGTTTATTAAATTACGCCCTCTATTAGCTACGTATGCACCTTTTATCAGCTGTTACGCCTCTTGCATCTGCTTTACTGTAATGTATTTTCTATAAAACTGCCTATCTGTCAATAATATATGTTCCTTCCTTCCTGAACTTTCGTGGTGATGGAATAGAAGGCCCATAATTCGAATTGTGTTCCTTTGTATAGGAATAAAGCCCGTTCCGAATCTCTAATACCACGGATTCTGCCTCTTATTTTACTGAGCTATTCTTATTAATTTTCCGCATCAAATTAAGTACCGGTAATTAAATTATTTACCACAATACTCAGCATTGATGCCGCTTAATAGCCAGAAGCAACACATGCCTAACCTAAGTCAAAAAATAGCAAAAAGAGCAATCGCAAAATATGTCAACACTGCCAACATAGTATGCCTAATGAATCATGAATACATCTCCCTATTACATATCATAGGTGATCAAGGATATGCTCTCTGCCCGTGGATGATGACACCAATACGAAACCCCACCACCCAGGCACAGAGGCAGTACAATGCTGCACATCGACGCACACGTGGGATCGTGGCGCGTACATTTGGCGTGCTCAAGTCACGTTTCCGGTGCCTGGACATTACAGGTGGCAAACTGCTGTACAGCCCAGAAATGATCAACAAAATAATAATAGCATGTTGTGTATTGCACAACATTTGTGTCCGCACAAATGCGCCCTGGATCGAAGTGCCTGCAGTACCGGCCGATGACCAAGATGATGAAGAAGATCAACGAGGTGGCCCACACACCACTGCCAATGCTGCTGGAATTGCCCGAAGGGACAGGATAATAAATAATTATTTCACTTGAGCACATCACATTGTGACTGACAAAAACAAAGACATGTATATGGAAAATTGCCTCAAGAACTGTTTGTGACAATAAACAAACTCAACACACATATCCTGTCTGCAAGTTACTTTCCTGCATCAGTATATCACTATGAAATGTTACCATTGTACAATAATTGCAAGTAAGACTCCAAAATTACAATCCTGGGGCCCGATTCACAGAACTAACTTAAGACAAAATCCTAAACTTACTACCATTTTGGTATTCACAGAAGGCACTTACTCATTTTGGTATTCACAGAAGGCACTTACTCATTTCGGTATTCACAGAAGTTAGGAGTCCTAACTTTAGGACTCCTAAATGCCTTCTGTGAATACCGAAAGTCTTAAAATTAGGATTTTTCTCAGTTTAGTAGTAGTATAGTTAGGACTCCTAACTTTAGGACTCCTAAATGCCTTCTGTGAATACCGAAAGTCTTAAAATTAAGATTTTTCTCAAAGACATCCACGACAGAGTCAACCTCAACCTCAACATCTCCAAGAGGAACAGCTGCTCTGACAACCTTGCCCTTGCCGACTCGACCGGGATCGGCAAATCACAAGGCAGAGGGAGAGCTGCCCCCTATGCCGCAAGCAAAGCCATGGATGAGATAAAAGTCAAATTCCCACAATCTCACACCCAGCATGCTAACATGCGGAACAACAAGACATGTCTATTTGGATGAGTTTGAGCTGCTCTCCTACACCCCCACAGCGCATTGGGAGCCGCACGTGTGAGTAGGGCACATCATGCACACCCTTATTGTCAGATTTATATGCACACATACTCATCACCTACAGACCACCCCAGGGGAGTACTACCGTTACAATTCACATCCCTTTTTGTAATGAATGTCTGTGAAGTTACACAAAGATGTGGGGATGAGTAATGTCACATGCCATTTTGGGTGGTGACTGTCTTGGAACATAAAAGGTAGTCTGTGTATACCCCTGAGGAAGTGTTGCCTATGGAACAACAATTCCCATTCTGTTGTGTGCAGTGGGATACACAGTACCTGGGCCTACAACTTGCTCCAACTCTTGCCTGTACAGCGACGCTCAAATATCCAACACTGTTGGATGAGACGGATAAGGCGCTGGACGCCTGCTCAAAACTGAGCCTCACATGGTTTCGAGGCATAGTGGGAGGGTAAATGTTGAGTCTTTCACGCATTTCCAAAGTATGTCAATTTGGACACATGGTGTCCCACCACCGTGCACTCACACAATTGCAAGCCATCATAACTAAGTCTGTCAGGGAGGGCAAGCGGACTTGCCTCCCACATGTACAGCTTACATGGCCAAAAATTAAAGGCTGCCTGGGATTGCCCCTCATTGGTGGCTACTAATAAGCCACATGCCTCTGATATATAGTTGAATGCAATAGGCTGATATGGGAGAAGCAATGGAACTTCATGGACCAGTCTGTGGCGGGCAAAAACATCTGGATCTAAATGTGGCTAGCCCATAAGCACTGGCCCTGGGGCTTGTACTCTTTGCCGGTTAGGGCGCCCACCCACAAGGTTTTGGACAGGGTGGCAGTATGGAAGGGGTCGCCCTTTATCCCCTCACCGTCAAACTGCAGTGTGGATAACCCTGACTTGCCCCCGGGTCAGGAATCTGCGATATTCCATCGCTGTCAAAAACAGGGCTGCAAAAGCATAGGGTCTATCTTTTATCCAGAAGGGCATGTGCCATATCTGTTGCACATACAGGATTATGAATTTCCTGATGCTGTTGTTTACTCATAATGCCAAAGAACACACTGGGTCACTGGACTCTACGTTGGTTACGTCATATGCAAAGTGGTCAGCGCGTAAGGAGGACAAACATTGCCTCATATCTGAGGTGTACAAAATGCTCATCACCTCTCTGAGTGGTCAGTGCACAAAAGTGTAGGTTTTGATGGAAATGTAGCTGCGGGGGCCAACATAAGCCAAGGAATGGGAACGTATCCTGTATTGCGCACACCACACTGTGTACAGTGTAGCAGGGGCTGGAACACCCTACAAGGGTTGCTCTCATTGTTGTCACACACCTGTGCAACTACATGTCTGGTATAACAGCCAGCCAGATTGCTGCTGTCAGGGACGCAGGATGACTGGTACCCTCGTGCACTTACTCTGGCATTGTCCAAAATTGTAGAGATATTGGGGTGAGTCCTTAGATAACATAGATACAGCGTGCAACATAGCAATGCCTGGCGCACCGGAGTACACTCTCCTTGGCCTCTCACATCCGAAGGCCTTCTCACTAACATCCCTCAGGGCTAGGCAAATAGTCACAGCTTTGCTGGCAGACAGGACGGTTATCCTAGCACAGTGGGGGACAGTGGCAGTTCCAGGGCTCCTGTTCTGGTTACAACGTCTAAGGAACCTATTAGCTCTTGAGCACCTGTCTCGGGCTGCAGAGAGAAGGGTAAGAGAGTTTTTACACTCCGTGTTTCCCCTTTGTGACTTAATTGTCGAGAGATATGAGGGAAGTCACATGCCCAAAGTACTTGCAGGTGTGACGCATACCAACGATGGGGCAATCATCCTCCGTCGGTCACCCAGTGGAGTGACGAGGGGGCTCCCTTACACACATTTTGTGTATACTTACTCTCATCTTGATAGGCTGAAACTATTGCGGAAGGCGGGGTTGTGGGAGGGTTATTGGGGGAAGGGTGTCTTTTCGCCCTTTTTCATGATTGTTCCACTTCTCTGTTTTACATGGTTATTCTTTGGAAAATGGAAGACGCTCTTAGTGGCTTCTTTGCTCTTCCGGTATGCGTCCGGCCTCCGGGAGGCGGCTTAAACACTGTGTAAATGCACACAATGCGTGCACGTCCGACATCCAGATGTAGCCAGCAAGCTGGGTTGCCAACATTAGCCTGCCTTCCTATAAAAATAGGTAACCTTCAAATGGAGTCGGCCGTCAATGTGCAAACCTATCTTCACATTGTATTATTGTGCAGTGACCAGAGTATTGGCGTGAATGTCCATCATTGCCATATAAATTCCAGGATGTGAGATTCTCATCGCAAACACAATGATATCTCCCCCGCGCATTAAAAGGCACATGGCTGGACACACTCCCCAATACGGTATCAGCATCAGGCCAGTAGCAGCCTCTTAGCGTGAAGAAACCCATTGAAAGCTATAAAACATGCCGCATACACATTACAGTAAGCATATTGACATTAGCGGGTCCTTAGCGTGAAGATTCTGGTCGCATGTATGCTACATGATTACATTAGCTGCCCCTTAGCGTGCAGATTTTGATCGCTTTTCATTAAACTGTATGCATACACATTACAGTAAGCATATTAACATTAGCGGGACCTCAGCGTGCAGATTTTGATCGCATGGATGCTGCATGATTACATTAGCTGCCCCTTAGCGTGCAGATTATGATCGCTTTTCAATAAACTGTATGCATACACATTACAGTAAGCATATTGACATTAGTGGGCCCTTAGCGTGCAGATTTTGATCGCATGGATGCTCCATGATTACATTAGCTGCCCCTTAGCGTGCAGATTATGATCGCTTTTCATGAAAACGGGCCGCATACCCATTACAGTATCAGCCAGAGTACAGTAGCGCCCCCTTAGCGTGCAGTTTCTTGTCGCTTTGTAAAAAAAACTTGTCTCTAACACACAGGAAGTGATCTATGCCTGCTTCCTGTGTCCATGTGTGTGGCATTCACTTTCACTTTCTCTTTTGAGCACATTGTGTTGGATTTGGATGAGTGAGGAGGTGTTTTTTGTATTGTGCTGGTGGAGAGTGTAGTTTGGAGTGTTGCTGTGTTGCTGTGTCCTGTCTAACGTGTGTTGGGGATTTTTTCACATTTAATTTACTTTCTACTGTCTACTGTCCTCAGTCTTGTTGTGTTTTGTGTGGGTTTTTTTACTATGGGAGAAGCAATGGAACAATGGAACTTCATGGACCAGTCTGTGGCGGGCAAAAACATCTGGATCTAAATGTGGCTAGCCCATAAGCACTGGCCCTGGGGCTTGTACTCTTTGCCGGTTAGGGCGCCCACCCACAAGGTTTTGGACAGGGTGGCAGTATGGAAGGGGTCGCCCTTTATCCCCTCACCGTCAAACTGCAGTGTGGATAACCCTGACTTACCCCCGGGTCAGGAATCTGCGATATTCCATCGCTGTCAAAAACAGGGCTGCAAAAGCATAGGGTCTATCTTTTATCCAGAAGGGCATGTGCCATATCTGTTGCACATACAGGATTATGAATTTCCTGATGCTGTTGTTTACTCATAATGCCAAAGAACACACTGGGTCACTGGACTCTACGTTGGTTACGTCATATGCAAAGTGGTCAGCGCGTAAGGAGGACAAACATTGCCTCATATCTGAGGTGTACAAAATGCTCATCACCTCTCTGAGTGGTCAGTGCACAAAAGTGTAGGTTTTGATGGAAATGTAGCTGCGGGGGCCAACATAAGCCAAGGAATGGGAACGTATCCTGTATTGCGCACACCACACTGTGCACAGTGTAGCAGGGGCTGGAACACCCTACAAGGGTTGCTCTCATTGTTGTCACACACCTGTGCAACTACATGTCTGGTATAACAGCCAGCCAGATTGCTGCTGTCAGGGACGCAGGATGACTGGTACCCTCGTGCACTTACTCTGGCATTGTCCAAAATTGTAGAGATATTCGGGTGAGTCCTTAGATAACATAGATACAGCGTGCAACATAGCAATGCCTGGCGCACCGGAGTACACTCTCCTTGGCCTCTCACATCCGAAGGCCTTCTCACTAACATCCCTCAGGGCTAGGCAAATAGTCACAGCTTTGCTGGCAGACAGGACGGTTATCCTAGCACAGTGGGGGACAGTGGCAGTTCCAGGGCTCCTGTTCTGGTTACAACGTCTAAGGAACCTATTAGCTCTTGAGCACCTGTCTCGGGCTGCAGAGAGAAGGGTAAGAGAGTTTTTACACTCCGTGTTTCCCCTTTGTGACTTAATTGTCGAGAGATATGAGGGAAGTCACATGCCCAAAGTACTTGCAGGTGTGACGCATACCAACGATGGGGCAATCATCCTCCGTCGGTCACCCAGTGGAGTGACGAGGGGGCTCCCTTACACACATTTTGTGTATACTTACTCTCATCTTGATAGGCTGAAACTATTGCGGAAGGCGGGGTTGTGGGAGGGTTATTGGGGGAAGGGTGTCTTTTCGCCCTTTTTCATGATTGTTCCACTTCTCTGTTTTACATGGTTATTCTTTGGAAAATGGAAGACGCTCTTAGTGGCTTCTTTGCTCTTCCGGTATGCGTCCGGCCTCCGGGAGGCGGCTTAAACACTGTGTAAATGCACACAATGCGTGCACGTCCGACATCCAGATGTAGCCAGCAAGCTGGGTTGCCAACATTAGCCTGCCTTCCTATAAAAATAGGTAACCTTCAAATGGAGTCGGCCGTCAATGTGCAAACCTATCTTCACATTGTATTATTGTGCAGTGACCAGAGTATTGGCGTGAATGTCCATCATTGCCATATAAATTCCAGGATGTGAGATTCTCATCGCAAACACAATGATATCTCCCCCGCGCATTAAAAGGCACATGGCTGGACACACTCCCCAATACGGTATCAGCATCAGGCCAGTAGCAGCCTCTTAGCGTGAAGAAACCCATTGAAAGCTATAAAACATGCCGCATACACATTACAGTAAGCATATTGACATTAGCGGGTCCTTAGCGTGAAGATTCTGGTCGCATGTATGCTACATGATTACATTAGCTGCCCCTTAGCGTGCAGATTTTGATCGCTTTTCATTAAACTGTATGCATACACATTACAGTAAGCATATTAACATTAGCGGGACCTCAGCGTGCAGATTTTGATCGCATGGATGCTGCATGATTACATTAGCTGCCCCTTAGCGTGCAGATTATGATCGCTTTTCATTAAACTGTATGCATACACATTACAGTAAGCATATTGACATTAGTGGGCCCTTAGCGTGCAGATTTTGATCGCATGGATGCTCCATGATTACATTAGCTGCCCCTTAGCGTGCAGATTATGATCGCTTTTCATGAAAACGGGCCGCATACCCATTACAGTATCAGCCAGAGTACAGTAGCGCCCCCTTAGCGTGCAGTTTCTTGTCGCTTTGTAAAAAAAACTTGTCTCTAACACACAGGAAGTGATCTATGCCTGCTTCCTGTGTCCATGTGTGTGGCATTCACTTTCACTTTCTCTTTTGAGCACATTGTGTTGGATTTGGATGAGTGAGGAGGTGTTTTTTGTATTGTGCTGGTGGAGAGTGTAGTTTGGAGTGTTGCTGTGTTGCTGTGTCCTGTCTAACGTGTGTTGGGGATTTTTTCACATTTAATTTACTTTCTACTGTCTACTGTCCTCAGTCTTGTTGTGTTTTGTGTGGGTTTTTTTACTATTGTCCTCCTTGGGTTTTCTGTTTTGTATTCTGGGGTTGAGAACTGGGGTGTGTGGAGATGCCGACGGTGGGCAGGTCAGGGCGGATGTCTGAGGAGGCATTGGGGGGCTTCCTGTGGCTGCTGCGGTGCTACCTGCCTCTGATGCTGGAGAGGGGAGGGCGCATCCTCCAGGGGTTGCGCAAGTTGCTGTGGGAGCGCGTGCGGGGGCAGATGCTCTGCTGCTTTAAGGTGACCCGGACTGTGCGCCAGTGGAAGCACCGCTGGCAGGATATGCTGGCACGGGAGGCGGACCTGCTCGATTACACCTGTGTCTTGCCTGGCATCCAGGGTGGTAAGTATCAATTCCCTTGTTGTCCACAACTAATGTTACGTACATATATGAGTGACGTGTGTGAGAAGAAGATAAGGGGGCATATGTATTTAGGGAATCGCTATTTGAGAATTGCAAAACGGGATGTATGTAAAAATTCGCACATATTTAGCAAATTCTAAATATTCCTTAATTGCAATTAGCAAATTGTGAAATCGCAATTAAGGAATACCTTCCCATTCATTCCTAAGGGCCAGGAGACCCATAGGAATGGATGGGAAGTCATTCTCAAATTGCGATTCCCAATTTGCTAATCGCAAAATCTGAATAATTTCAAAGGTGCAAGGGATTCATGATGACACCCTGATGCACCCCTGAAATGAGCATGTGTGAGCATATGGCACACATACATGCCATAAGTGCATGAATGTGTGCCACATGGCACCTAGAAAAATGCCGAAAAGTGCTTTTTTATAAGAATTTGCAACATGCCCCCAACTTGAAGTTGCTGGTAATTTGCAACTTCTTAAGGAGAAGTCGCACAACTTGGGTGCTTGTTACATAGCAATTAAGGAAACGCAATTTGCGATTCCTTAAATGCTCACGCTAAATTAAGGAAACGCAAAAAGAGCGATTCCTTATTAGTGCGATGTGAAAAGGCTCATACATCCAGTTTTGAGATTTTGTATTCGCAAACGCTGTTTTCTTGCGAATCGCAGCATTTACAAATACAAAATCGCTTGATACATATGCCCCAAGATGTTTTAATGCTGTCCCAAGACCGTGATACTGTAACAACGTGGTTAATGCAATGCGACTTGCGATAAATACTTGCGCATGATGGCCTTGACCTTGGATTTGCATGACACATTCTTCCCACTACAGTGTGTGCAACAGTACGGAAGGTGTTGGGATAGTCTATCAAAATACACATGATTGATGTGCGCCATGCAGTGCAAGGTGGAGTGACGATTGGCGTTGCAATGACCGCATAGAGTAACTGTGCCACTGGAAATACCACATAGGAATGGAGATCCCCGGTGTCAAACATCACGAAACACACATGCCTAATGTGAGCGAATACTCAGCAGGAAGGGTTGCAGGGGCATGGCGGTGTTTGCATGTTGAAGTATATCAAGGGGTGTGTCTGTCGAAGAGCAATGTTCAGAGTTAGTGCTTGGAGATGGGGAGCAATGTTGCCTGTCAGAGGTGTAGCGGAAGTGTGCCACAGGCCATATCTGCAAGGTAGGAAAAGGAGCAGACTCACAATCAGGTCCCTCTGGAGCGGGGAACATGGCATAGGCCAGCTGGTTGGATCGTCTGGTCCTTTGATGTGCCATGGAAATAGGGTTGGATGTTAAGGTATGTTTGCCCATTGTTGTGGATGGCTGTGTGATCCTGGGTGCACATCTTGAATGTGACTCGAGCTTTGATGTGGAGACAGTGGAGTGTGCGCAGGTGGTGGGAGGTGTGACAGGGTCCTGGCAGTGTGATGATCAGTCCTGTGGTTGCATTTGAGATGTCCTGCATCTTGCGGTTGTGGTTCATGTTAAATATGTCATGAACTGTGTTGCCGTAGTAGGGTGAGCTATTGCACAGGGCATGAGTGAGTGTCTATGTGTGTCTGAGTAGGAGTCATTTGAGTGTCTGACATAGGAGGCAGAGTGTGGGGAAGCACGATGATGAGACCGGATAGATCTTGCAATTATCTTGGACATCGGAGTCCATGATGGATTACATGTCGCGTGCTTGGGCTGTGTTGGGGTGTGGGTCCCCATGCCATGTGAGGAGCCTGTGTAATTACAGGCGTGGATGTTTTGGTGCATGATGGGTACTTTTCATTTGTTTTTGCTCACTTGTATGCAGCGCTTTGACATTCATCTAGGAAGCTCTGCCATGGATTTGCAATACTTTTGTTTTCTCTAGTTGTGTGGGCTGGATGTGTCAAGGAGGAGTTGGCAGTCGTATGCCTATGATACAATGTTGAGTCTATAGCTAATCACGATTGTGGCGTGCGGAGACATGTAGATGTGAAAGATTGTAGGTCTGAAGGAGGATCTCTGGGGGACTCCACGGCTGGTTGTTGGAGGCTCCAAGACAACTGAGGGGTGTCTGACCCACACGTATGTACGTTGAGGAAGGAGCGGATCCAATTGAGGGCCTTGTCTTGGATCCCTTTCTTGTGAAGTCTGCATATTGGTGGCCTTTGTGAGACAGTGCTGAAAGCTGCTGCGATTGGTCAAGGATGATGAGTAAAATGGTTTATTTGCGCTCCATGTGGATGAGGTGCCTTGATATTGGGTGAAACAACTTAGATGTGCAGCTCGGCCAGCAGTGATGTTTTGGCTGTGCAGCCTCTGCTTCCACATGTTTGTGTGTGGATGCCATTCAAAGTAGGCCCAGTCATGTCGCCAAAATGAAGTCAACACCACAGGGATGTAGCATTGATTGTCACTGTAACAATTCACATAGTGAATATGCCACGTTTGCTGGGGTTTTATAACAACACATATTTGCGTTTGTCCTCTCACAGATGGACGCCAACCGATCACCCAGGGGGACATTGACCGTTTCCGGGACCCACACACCACTGGTGAGCAGTGACAAGAAATATTGGCATGTTGCGTGGTCATGAGTGTCTGCCAAATGCAGCACGTTGTTGATTAGCAGTATGGGTGTGTATCGCATGTCAATTGCCTATGATGTGCAGAGGTATTCAGCCTTTCCGTACTGTGTCTAATATGGTAGAGTAAAGGAGTACAATGCATCTCATTCAGAGTTGTGAGTTTGTCCATCAACAGTCATTGATACACGTGTCAATGTATGTGCCTATTTCCGAGCTAATAATGCTGCCAACTTGGCATTTACACTGCAGTTGTGTTGGCAATAGGCCACTAGCATTTACTCCCATGTTCATTTGCGCAGCCTAAGCAAGATGGCACACTTACATGCGGTAGACATCGTCCAAGGGGCGTGCAGTGGGTGTAGCATTGGGCACAATGAGGCAGTGCTATTATGTCTGTACAAGGTCATACATCTTGGCACAGTGATACCTAAGGTATGCTGCATAGCACAGAAGCAGAAGTGGCAGGGTGTAGCTCAGATCCAATATTGTCAATGGTGTGTTACACAAACACATTCCATAGATGTGTCCGTCAATTGAGAATTGATATTTGTGCACTGCAATGGTGTTGACAGGCTATGTCCGTGTGGACATACCAGGCTAAAATCAGAATCATGTGTACCAACTCATCTGACACAATTGGTGACATCGCTTAACACACATTTCATAGCCATGCATTAGCTCAGCATCATTTTATGTCACATAGATTATCTAATCAGGACTGCGGCAACAAGATCTGTGTGTACACATTAGCCATAACAATTACACAATCCTCATGACCCCAGGGTGCCATTACAATGTGTAATCCATTGTAACAGTTTGCGTAGTTGAAGCATGCGTGCTCATCTCTACTATGGAGTGCGATTGGGGGTTACAACATATGCATGACTGGCAGTTGTGGGTCAATGATGTATCCCCCTCGCAGTGGATGACTATTACCAATTGCATTGTAATAGTGGAGTGAGTAAGTGCCTAAGTCCGCATTCATACCCTAAACATGTTTCCATGTGTGCGGCATGATGCAGCATGATTACAAGTGTGAGTAGGGCAGTCCCAGGCCTGTTATTGGGCATGTAGTGTGAGACTACAATAGGTAGGTATTCACACCTGCACACATACACCCTTGCCTGTCTTGGCACTGACTTGATGTACTGCACACAGTTCTTGGGGGACACACATGGCTTCACATGTGCCTTTTAATTCTGATGCAGCTGTCTGTCACAGGATGGGAGAGGGTTGTGCTGTGCACGTAGGGGTTATGCCTCCCGAATGAAGTCAATTGTACAGGTCACACACAGCCCGGTTGTTCAAAGGTGCCATGTTTGTAGCATATCCTTAGCTTTCAGTTGTGTCAGTGCATGTACCATGCCATGCACTGTCATGTCAGTCTCAACAGCATGTAGTTATTTAAACTTGCGTAGACATTGTGTTTAACAGGTCAGTCCTTGACTTAACATGTTGTTTTCCACTTGTGATACAGATCTCATGTTGTACGGTTACATAGTGTAGGGGACAGAAAACTGACATAGACTTTTTTTCTCTCTCAGACAACATGACACCTGAGGAACAGCACCGGTTCCAGGTCGCCAAGGACCGGTACCTCCATGTGCGGAAGGTACACAAGGGTTACAGGTTGATGGCATGGAGGTACTGGGCCGAGAGGAGGGCAGGGACCTGGGCGTCGCTGCCAAAATGTATCACCACTGGCAGCGGCTCTACACCATCCACCTCAGGTGTCGTCGTGGGATCCCGAGATGTCAATCCCCCTGCTGCCACACCTGCACCGGTGCTAGGCCAGCATGTGCCGCCACCTGCACCAGCCCCGGCACCAGCACCAGCCCCCGCACCGGCACCGGCACCAGCCCACGCACCAGCACCAGCACGAGCACCAGCACCGGCACCGGCACCAGCACCACCACCGGCTGCCATGGACCCTGGAGTTGCACAGATAATGAGGATTCTCCAGGGCCACACTACCCTCCTACAGGACCTCCGCCATGAGTTCCTCTACTTGAACAGGCAGATCCACGAGATCAGGGCCCACCTCTGACTGCCCTGAACACTGCCCCAGTTCTCACCTCCCCCCCTCTTCTCCCTTCCCACACTGTCCCCCTTTTATTATTATGTTGTGTGATGTCCTAGTTGTATGTGTTGTTTAGCATAGTTTTAGTGTAGGCTTAGTTAGGGTTAGTTTTAGACTGGTTTTACTTATTGTATGTTATAGGATTTTGGGATAGGTTTAATTTATCTTTGGGTGGGGGGTTGATGTATTTATTCTTTTTCTGTGTTTGTAAATAGTTAGTTAAGATATTTTTAGGTAGAATTCATATTTGTATTTAGGTTAGGGCTAGAGTTAGGGACATAGATTATTGTAGGTTATCATTTTATATATATTTGTCTTTGTATAATAAATCTTGGTAACCATAGATTTCTGCTAGCACTTATATCATGGCTGATGAGGGGGAGTGGGTCTTGCACCATCGTGTGCAAATCATACCATCTTTGGAGTAATCATTGTATGTGTAACTATGGTCGTGACCTGTTACTCAGCAGGATGGATTGAGCCCAGATACCTTAGATGTGAGCACAATGACCTTGCATGTCTGATAGATTAGCAATTGTGGTTTACGGCCTACTCTGGTGACAGTTTATTGTGATCTCCAACATCTCACATGTTCCTGGCCATGGCCAATCGATCTCCATTCCATGCATGCTGTTGGTCATTTGTGGGTCCATTGTTAATGTCACATGGCACAACAGTGTCAGTGACTCACATGAGTTATATGAGACTGAGTAATGAGTTTGGAATAGAGGTCACTAACAGGTGTATAGGAGTATTAGCACTGTCCGGACTACAGACTTAACTTCAAGTTTCTTGCTTTTGCGACACACTTACTCATTACAGTAATGCCTTGGGACCTGATGATGTTGGTTTGCACATACACAGTTGTGCTGCACCCAAGTGGTGACATGCTGCATTGCTCCCTGTACCAACAGTGCCATAGCCACTCGTCCCAGCTGTTACTATCGCATTGTCTCATAGAGATGACACCCTTGTAACCTTGCCACTGATCCAGACTATATGCTGAGTTCAGTTCAAATGACATCCGTGGGCACATTGGCCAATATGAGTGCACTTCATGGCAGTGCTCAGAAGTAGCTTTTGCATAGGTTTTGCACAGGTAGGAGGTAACTGACGAAATGCACTTTGGAATCAGTAAGTATTGTGGACTCACTCAACTTCAGTGTGGCTTAGTTTGTAGTTCCATATATGTATGTTAGACCTGTGCCCTTGGGTCTCCTCAGCAATGTGAATCTGTTGTGAACACCTAGAGATGTGACATGCAATGTGCTACATCACAACAATCTTTGGCCAACACGTCCCGTGTTTGGCTATATGCCAGGAGATTATGCTTTGCTATCATTCTTTGCGACATTACTTGTGTCCTGCAACAGACTTGTACATGTTGTCACAGATGCATATTGTTAGAAAGTGGCTAGGTATATACTGTTCCCAAATAGGTACGGTGTGCACAGAGTCCACAGTCACCAGAGTTTGTGCAGAGCTTAAAGTTAGATATAACCTTACTTATGAAGTGTTAGCTTGGTCAAGCAGTAAGGCAGTATCAGAGGACAGTGTAAAGCCTTTGTTGTACACACTCAGTCAGCAGGTGGTCTCACACACTCAATAACTGAACTCAAGGCCACTGTTTGTGATAGAAAAATATATGTTTGTTTTATTTTGTAACCAACAATAGGTATCAAAAGATACTTACTCAGATTGCGAGGCTTTAGTTACATACTTCAGCAATGTGCCATTGACTTTGGTAGGTAATAGTTACAAGTTGTTGCAATAGGCAACACAATTTCAAACACAATAATACATTGAGCTCAATGTGAGTTTGAAGTGATTTGCTAATGATTACTTCCAGGATAACTCATGGCCTGGATCCTATATTCAGTCCTGTGCAAGGTCTTGGAAACATGTGAGTATATCCGTTGTAGTTGCTGTTGTGATTTTCAGGAAATAGTTTGCTATTACTAAACTTGACACTAAGAAGAAATTTTACAGAGTAACTGCCAATGATGTCTTATGGAAGAAAATAGTGTGATTGGTAAGTACGGTTGTGAGTGGTTTTCAGGGTCAGTGCTGGGCAACAAGATCCAGCATTGGGATCTCTCCTAATAGCAGTTGAGTTGTTCCATTTCTGTTAGTTGGTTGTTTTTAAGCAAAACTTTTAACTTTTAGAATCTCAACACTTACAAGGAATTTCTTATGAAACCAATCAATGTTACCCTATGGAATACATTTGGGTTATCAGCTTTTTGGTAAGTACTCGACTGGCCGAGTTAAGGTTCTGGGCACAGACTCAAGGTTCCCCCAGGCTCAGGTTTGTACAGTTGTTACACCCTTTGTGGGACTGTGTCAGATGGGGATAGAGTGAGTTTGGTACGATGTTATCCCATGGGAGGCAGGGGGTCCTTGGTTGCTGGCTGATGACTAGCAGACCACACGGCTGTGGGAGCTGGGCTCCTGGTCACTTGCTCAGGGCAAACGTGGGAAGTAGGTAGGAGTAGAAGTTACACTGCCAGGGCCACTCGGGCAGGTGGGTGCAGGGTGCCTTTGACCCTTTGTGCGCTCAATGGATTGCAATGGGAAAGCTTCTGGGCAAACCAAGGCTGCAAGCCCGGGGTCGCAGTTTCTTCATGTGCCCCCACCACTTTGTGAGTTAAATTGGGTATTTGGAGGGTGGGTATGTCCCCAGGAGTTGGGCATAGGGGGCCGCAGTGTGCCGGGTGCTGGGGTGACTTTTGGTCTTGGTAAATCTTACCCTCTGTTGATTGTGGCCAGGGGGGGTCCCTGGTTCTGAGGCTGCAGGCGTCGTAATGAGCGTCGCGGTGAGACCTTGGTGGCCAGATTCGGGGTCACAGTTGCCGGGGGGACGTCATCGGGGTCTTTGTCCACTCCGACACAGGCCAGGCTTGTCCAGTGCAGGGTGTGCAGGCTTTGCGGTTCCGTGATGAAGCCAGGGGTTAGAAACTTGCTTTGAGCAGAGCTACTGCTCATGGGCCTCCCATATGATCAGAGTCACAAGGTAGCCAGGTCCGCAGGGGTTTGTGAGGTTGCTGGCCACAAGTGGGTCTGGGCTGTGGCAGGAACAGGTTCTAGGGTCGACAGGCCGGTAGGGCTGGGGCCAAAGCAGTTGGTGTCTTCCTCTTCTTAGCAGCTGCACGGTAGTTTCTTTCTTCTTGCTCTTCCTTGCTTTTTCTAAATCAGGCAAAGGAAGCTTCAGGGTGCCTCTAAATACTATTTTTATTTGTGTTACAGGTAGGTACAGGGCAGGGACCAATGGGTCCTTGCACTGGGGTGGATACACACACTATCCTGCCACTCACCTGTGGGAGTGGGCCAGTAGCCTAGTCCTGATTTTGCAGGGCTTCACATCTTCAAGATGGAGAGCGCACGGAGATGGGCTTCACCTCGCCTCCCATACCTAAGGGTTGGTGTGGGCAGGCTGGAACATACCCTGTCCATATTTTGTGTTTCCGGCCAGTCTTCCTGCAAGAGTGGGTGTCAGAACGGGGTGTTGGGGGCAGTTTTCTGGGTACAGCCTGTGGCCTGTAGAAGCTCACTGAGTCTGCATGCCTTTGAAGGTTCCCCCTGGCCATCCTGGGGGAGGAGACCTAGCATCCCGCCCGGCATGTGCATTATTGCAGGCTCAGGGGAGCGGGGGCTGTACACCCTGGGGTCCAGCAACATGTCTGATGTGTGGCAGCCTAGGCAGCCTTCCAACCAGACGTGGATTGTAGGTTAGTTGTCCATGGTTTGACAATTGTGAATGTTAGTGTTTAGGGAAGGAACATATGCCCTGGGCACCTGATTGGCAGGAGTCCAGGGCACAGTCAGTCAAAGTCCATTCAGCAGTTCCTCAACAAGTGGGTGAATGCCATGCATGAAAGATTGTACTTTCTCACACATATGTCATACATGTTATGTGACCAGAATTGGGATATTGCTAGTTGTGCCATCGGATCAATGTTGTCAGTGCAATTTTGGCCGTGTAATCTTGTGGGGCACCCTGTGGCCCTTCTTCACTATCTAACTCCGGTTGTCTCATCTTTGCCATCATTGCAAGTGTAATTTATTTTGCAACACTGTGCCCCCTTCTGATGGGTTTAGTTGTATTGCTCATTTACATTTCTTAGCCTGTATTTGGACACGTGTTTTTCAACCGCCTCCGCTCTCCCTTCCCGCCACAGTTTCCCCTGCTGAGACGCACAACAACACGCACTTTCGTAACACCCACATGCCAGGCTGATCCGCCCACTTCCCCTTCCACTTGCGTACATCCACGCCGGGTCCGCGCAAAGTGCAGGAACATCCTGGGACCGCGACGCAACTACACATGTTGCCACTACGATGCTAGCACACTCAACGCCCTCAACATAGGAAGATCACACACCTGCTTCCTGCCCAGAACAGAACGCACACAAAGACACATCTCCAGCCGGAACTGCATTGTCACCAGCATTGAATCTGCAAATCCACCCACTGTGTTGTAAGCAAACTACCTCAGATGCATTGTCCCCAACACCTGCCACAGATGCCAACACACAAATGAACTCTGGGACCTACTCAACTCAACCTCCCCAGACATGGTCTCCATGACAGTGACCTAATTGTACCCCTCCTCTGAACACTACCTCGCCATAGCCATCCTGTGCAGCTACAAGATTAACCACAGGGACCGCACCAACGGAGTAGGACTATGAATTGACATCGTCAACAGGAACACTCGCAGAGTCTCAAACAACAACGACAACATCCTCATCAATGCCAGACACATGCACATCCAGATCCACAACAATCCAAAAACCACCCTCAGAGTAACCCGCATCTACATAGCCTCCAGACCCCGAACACAGTTCTGCATCTCCATCACCAACTTTGTCGGTACACACGCCCTCACATCCACAGACTACATCCTTCACGTAGAGCTGAACTTCCACCTCATGTACATTGACAGCGCCGTATCCACCACCCTGACCGACACCCTGACCACCCTCGGGCTCATACAACTTGTCACAAAACCCACCCACCACAACAGCCCCACGCTTGACCACATATTATCCACAAGCTCCCACGTCTACTCCAACCACCCAGCCAACCTCCACTGGAACAACCATCAACACAGCAAATTTGCATTCCATGAAGACACCACGCGCCACCACACCCAACAGATCCACTGGCACTGCTGGAGCACAGTCACAGAAGCACAACTAACCATCAACCTTGCCTGGAGCACAACCACCGACACTCACTCCAGCGCCCAGAATGTCAGACAAGGGATAGGCAACAGCGCAAACCCACTCGCCCAGATTAAGACACACTCCAACAGACACACCAGCAAGTAAGCCAGCTGGTTCAATGCAGAACACCAGGCCTCAATGCCACCCTGCCATGAGCTAGTGAAGAAAGACACCTCAACTCCACAGATACACAATTGGGCCTCCTTCAAAGACCACATTGCCAACAACGCACACAGCTAAGTGCTCTTCAACCTAGTGAAATAACTCTCCAAAACCAGCTCCAACAACAACACCCTCCCACCTTTGCAATACCTGTGCAACTCCTTAGTTACTTTTGTCCATCGCAGGGGTGCAGCCATCCATGACAGCTACAACGCCACGATTGCCACGACTAGCACTGAGACCTCCATCACCACGGATCCCATACACGCCAAGCCCCTGCTCTCCTGGACCAACGTAAACAAAACAAACACAATGCACATCTGGTACTACATCCACTACGGATCAACGTCAGGCACATGCCCACACCACATCTGCTCCAAAGCCAGCCCCACCATTGCACCCCATTTCCAGATAAGCATCAACATTTCCCTCGTAAATTCAACATTGACGTAGAGCTGGAAGCACGCCGATATCAACCCCTTACTCCACAAACAGAAGACTGACCCCAAGGACCGCCTTTTGCTTACGTCCCATCTCCCTGCTACCATTCGTGTGAGGTGTCATTGCGAAGACCATCAACAGACAACTGACCCACTAACTCTATGGGAACAGCATCCAGGATCCATCCCATTTGCGCTTCAGCAGCAAATCCTGCAGCAAACTGGACATATCTCCGCCACCAATGACATAATGCCATGAATGGACAACAGTGAAAGAGCAGCACTCATTGACCAGTACCTGTGATTTGACTTCAACACTGTCTTGCACTGCACGCTATGCACACGCATACACGACAACGAGATCTGAGACAAGGCTCGTGACTGGACAAACTCCTTCCTCTATGGCAAAACCCAGTTCACCCTCCTCCACCCTTCCTGCTCAGAGTCCATAGTAATCTTCTGCGGATTACCCCAGGGCTCATCCCTCACACAACATTGTTCTACATGTACATGTCACCACTTGCACACGTTACCCAACTGCCCAACCTCAACATCATCTCCTACAAGAACATCAGCCAGCTGATCTTCTCTCTCACCATGGCCACCCTCACTTACACAACCATACACCATGTAGGACTGTAAGACATTGCTGAGTGGACGAAGGACTGCCAACAGGAGATGAACATCAGACAAGACAGAAATGCTCATCCTCAAATCCACCCCCTATGCATGAGACACCTCCTGGTGTGCAGCTGCCCTGGGAACAGATCCAGCAACAACCACCCACACATGCACCACGGGGTTCAACATCAACTCTACTCTCTCCATGCCAAAGCCGGAAAACACCATCTCGTCCTCCTGCTTCATCACCCTCCAGATGCTTGTCAAGTTCAACAGGTGGATTACCACCAAGACATGGAGTATAGTCACACAGGCACTCTGCATCAGCAAGTTGGGATACGGTAACATCCTCTATGCAGGAGCCTCGACCAAACTCTAATAACAACTTATACGCATTAAAAACGCCTCTGCACGCCTGGTCCTCAACATCCCTCGCCAACAGCACATCACACCCCACCTGTGAGACCTGGACTGGCTCACCGCCAACAAGTGTCTCACCTCCACGCACAAGACGCACACTCACAAGCCACTCCACAACACCGGACATGCATACCTCAACAGACGACTCAGCTTCTGCACCCCAATCCAGCAGGTCCGCTACGCTGACATTGCAATTGCCACAGTCCTCCGCATCTGGACAGCTAACTCCTGCAGGAGATCATTATGCCACCTCAACGCAAACAACTGGAACACTCTCCCCACCCTCCTGCAGCAGACACAGCACATGCTGACATTAATGTGAGTCCTCAAGAACGGGTTTTCCAAGCAGTGGCAGACTCCCACCCACCCCCGCTCCTTGAGACACTCAGGAGTTAGTGGTGCACTTTAAAGATGTTGTCATAGGAAAATTATCTAGATTGCTTTTGCACATACACGGCCATCTCACTGCCTATCCGTGTCAGGTGACACATGTACATTGATTGAATTAGCCTTGCTGGACCTTCTTGTGAATTCACAGCCCCTTACTTATTACCTAAGTTCAATACTTGATTGTTCATGGACACACGCACCTGTGTGATTAAAGTGCTTTTATTCACAAAAAACAAGAGGTTGTGCATTGACTAGAACTTGACCATAGGACATGGGATTGGCAGTCCATTGCGAGCGACAGAGCCAGGGGAGGAGGCGGACTTAGCAGTGCCAGTGCCATTGTCAATGAACAAGAGGAGATTTTCTGTGGGTCAATGTGTGGGTCCACGCTGGGTGTTGATGGACATCGGCAGACAGTGGGAGAGGAAGGGCAGTGAAATGTTGTTGTGTACAAACCGACAGGCCTTTGTACATCACTGCTAGCTAAACTTGCACATCATCATGGTGGCAGTTTCATCCTCAGATTCGTCCGATGATGTGTCATGTGTCTCACATGTGGGCGGTGGTATGGTGGGAGCAGCCCTGTGAGGCACAGACACATCAGGGTGGGGAGCTGAGGATGTGGATGCACAAGCAGCAGATGTCACAAGACCGTGGGGAGGTAAAGCTGTCATGTGGAGAAGCATGGCCTGCCATATCTGTTCCAGATTGCGCTGGTGTTGAGCCGTGGCAGCCATCTGTTGGAGCTCCCTCCGCTCCCTGGACTCCATTACCCCTGCCAGTCGGGATAATGTAGCAGAGACACTGCTGGATCTATCCTGCCAGGACAGTGTGTCCACTCTCCGGATCAGGACCCCAGCAATGTCATCCAGGGAGCGTTGGATGTGATTGAGGGAGGTGTGGATGTCTGGCAGCCTCGCAAAGTTGTTTTCAAGGCGATTCAGACACCCCTGAGCCCACCCACACAAAGTCCCATGTCTCCAGTTGGACCTCCAGCACCATGGTTTGAAAGGCCGCATATGTGTTGGCTGGGTCCTGGGAGGCAGCTGTGGTTGGAGGTGCTTGCTGCTGGGTGGTTTGTGCAGGGGGTGGGCTGGGCGCAATGCTGGTGGGTAGCCCTGCTACTGGAGTTGTTGCGAAGGAATCGAGGAGACGCTCAAACTCATCCATATTGATAGTTGGTGTTTGGGAGGAGTCATCGTGGTGGAGTGGGTCATTCCGCTGTCCAGGAGGTGTTGTCGCTCCCTCTGAAATGTTCATGGGAGATACAGTTTAACAGTGGTATCCATGTATGGGCATGCATTATTTGACTTAACAATCAGACAGAGGGAGACTGTACATGATAGATATTTTGTACAATATGCATGCTAGTTACTGGATGGTGATTATTTCAGAGACATCACAGATGTGTGTGTGTACTTGTACGTTGCAATATCACAAGTTCCCTAGGTGAGAAATGTGTCTTGACAGTGTCTACACACAAATGCTAGCTGTTGTGTCTTGGTTTGTGTTATGTGACTGATGCAGTCCGCAACACCTATTAGGCAATGTTGATGTACTCCGATTAGTATGTGTGTACACTGCATTGTGTGATGGTGGCACCTGCTGCCTTTGTTTAGCTGCCCCTTGTCCCTTTCATGAAATGGGTCTTTGACTTCTGTGTATGGACAATGCAGACATGTGTAAATCTGTGTGGATGGTGTATCCTTGTCAGAGTAGTGACACTTGTGCATAGTAGGTCATCAAGGGGCATAATATCAAGACAGGCGATAAAATTATCGCTGCTTTAGCGGCAGAAAACTGCCGCTAAAACGGCGATAATGGGCTCGATAATATGCTCTATGGAATTCCAATTGAAGCACATGTTAGATGTCCTTCATATTCAATTAGAATTCCATAGAGCATATTATCAAGCCCATTATCGCAGTTTTAGCGGCAGTTTTCTGGCGCTAAAGCGGCAATAATGTTATCGCCTGGCTTGATAATATGCCCCCAAGTGTCTTGGTCACATCAGGGGTTGTGTGCACATATGTGTGTGCCAGGGTGTGACATGCTCTCTTGAGGATGAGTTCTACACTCCGCAACATCAGTGAGGTCTCCTGCACCATGTGAATCTCTTTGTCCTGCAGGCATGCTATCCATCATGCCCTATCACATGCCTTATCAGTGTGGCTCAAGGAGTTGCAGCTTTGCAGGGGCTTGCACGTGTGCATGTGTTCAGTGTGCTATTGGTGATGTGTGATGAGTGCCCACTTTTGGCACATTGGCAATGGGAGCCTACTTGGGGGCATGTCATCATGGACGGCCATGGTGTTATCTGCGCTTTAGCAGCAGGAGACTTCTGCTACAAGCGGCAAAGATGTCCTTGAAAATGTGCCACATAGAATTCCAGGAGAAGCTGTTCTGGTGTGAACATGGGCTTTGATTAGAATTCTCTGCTGCATGTTATCAGGCACATTATCACCGCTTTGGTGTCTGTTTCATGCCACTTGAAGTGGCGATAATTTTAAGAACGTCCTTGATTATATATGCCGTGTTGTTTTTACAAAGCTGCACTGTGTAGGATACATGTGCCTCTAAGTTGCTTTGGCTCCTTGAAATTTGCGTTGTGTGCATTGCGTCTGTCATGTTTAATCTTGCTTCCTGCACTTCTTTTTGATTACCCTTTCAGAGTATGGTGCAGCATGTATGGCAAATGTTGTTGCTATCTGAGCAGACAGTGTCCACACACATTACCCACAGATTTTGTCCCACATGTGGAGTGTGTGTGTCAGTGGTGGGCCGTATTGTGCATCATACCAGGCGCAAACATTCTAGACTCTGCATGAGCGGTTTGATTTTCAAAGGGGGGACTACATACTCCATGCAGCGATAACAGCGGATATTCGTGCACATTGTAAAGGGGACCAAGCATGACCGGACCTTTCTTTAGGGTGCCAATACATATTGACAGCAGCTGTAAAGTTTAAGGCAGTCACATGTCTGTACATGCACATGGGTCTCATGGAGCTGCCCACTTTGGACAAACTGAATTGAAATGGGAGGTAGATGTAGTTCGAGAGATCCCGGAAAGGACTTGTGCAGAGATTGTAGAGTAAGCATGGAGGTGCATCAGGCACACCCGCTTCCAAAGGCTTATTTTAAATGTTTTACATTGCCTTACCTCACACTGGCAGGAAGTCAATGCATGTTTCTACACTGACACATAGGCATGTACAAAGGTTCAGGGAGAGGGGGCAAACTTTCTTCACATGATTTGGGGGTGACCACTTTAGGCAACTTATTGGACCATAGTGATAACAGTATTGAAGGTGTTGACAGACAGGGAGGTTGATCTGTCGTAGGGGGCTTGTATCCTACATTGCTTCCCACACACGGCTCAAAGTGGGTTGCTGCAAGTTTATGGATAGGGAATTATTATTGGCCATGAGGGGATATTACGATGCACTGCAAGGCAAGTGGGGCCAGGAGTTTAGATCAATGGGAGTGCCAGTTCACCAAATGGGCAGAATGTGATGGGATAGTTAGGCTACTACTGGTCAAAGGTACAGTGGGCAAGGGATCACTTGATGCGGCTAGGGCATGGGACCATTTATTTGGACCATTTGTGGACAAAGACAGCGAGTGCGATGTCAACACTGAGCCAGGTGAGCTGGTACCAGGCTAGTGCCTCTATAGCGCATAGATGTGACCATTCCACACCTTTGTAGACATGCATGATGGGTGAATCTAAAGCGGCAGCCTGTATATTGTGTTTTTCATGTTTAGCTTCTGGATAACACAGATTACCACAGATTACGCACTGGTAAGGCTATCAAGGAGTACAGAGCAACATGGGTAGTGACATGACTTGAGGGATTGTGAAATAGACTTTCATATGGATTAGTGCTGGTGATGTTGGTTTATATGGCCTGTGTTGTTAATTGTTTAGTATGCCCCTTTTTACATGGTTCTTAATATTCAAGGTAGTAGAGGAGACATGTCATAGTGACAAGCCAAGGATCCTATGCTCAGAAAAATGAACACCATAGTGAGTGGAGAGGGACTAGGGGCCATATTATCAGGATCAGCATTAAAATGATTGCGGCTTTAGGGGCAGGTAACTGCCACTATAGCGGCGATGTTGGGCTTGATGATCGGCCCTTGTGAATTCCCATAGGAGTCCATGTTCTGGTGTGAACATGGCCTTCTCTGGGAATTGCCAGGGGCATATTATCAAGCCCATTGCCGCCACTTTAGTGGCAGTTTCCTGCCGCTAAGGCAGCAATGATTTTAACGCTGATCTTGGTAATATGTCCCTAGGTTTGCACAATTGTTAGATCTGAAGATGTAGCTTATGCAGACATGAGGATTTTTAAATTTTGCTAGTGAAAATAGTACATGCCATGCGTTGATGTGGGGCGGGAGAGGGTGGTGGGTATTATGGACAGGGATATGTGTGCATGCAGGCGAGTTGCCTTTGGATGACTGAATGGCTTTCATGGTGTGCCCCACATTGCATTTTGCAATGGAGAGCACACAACTAAGGGCCAAATTATCAGGGACGGCATTATAGATTATCAGCACTTGAGCAGCAGAGAACTGTGGCTTAAGCGGCGATCATGGCCTTGATAATATGCCCTAGGGAATTCCAATAGAAGTCCATGGTCAGGTGTCACCATGGGCTTGTATTGGAATTCTCCAGGGCATTTTTAAAGTGCCATTATCGCTGCTTTTGGGGCAGTTTTCTGCCGCTCAAGCAGCTATTATTTTAACACCGTCCTTGGTAATATGCCCCATAATCCATATTTTTGGTGTGACATTGCGTGTGTTGTCGGTATGCAGAGTGACTCATTACTTTCTCATCTTGCTGTACACAGTGCTGCATAGCATGTACAGGCAAGGGGGCATTTTTGTAGTACAGGCATGAGGTTGTCACAATGTCCCCTGTGCTTCATCACCACACTTATCCAAATCTTCTTCAGAAGTCCGCAAATCCCATGTGCCAAAATGAGTATGCAGCGTGAATGTGACTGGTCACATGCACGAGTAAGCATGCCAGCAACAGGCTCAGCACACCTGCAACATTGCACATGTGTCTGGCTCGTGTGCAAGGTTGTGTGTGGCCCTCCAAGTCACACTTGGTGGCCACACACATCCTTGCACTCAAGTCAGCCACATGTGCTATTTTGCAGGTGTGCTTTTCTTGCTGTTGGCATGCTTACACGTGCGCGTGATCAGTCACATTCACACTGCACACTCATTTTGGCACCTGTGAGTTGCGGCCTTGTGGAGATGATTTGGATATAGGTTGTGATGGTGCAAGGTGTGCATTTTGTGAGCATTGTGCGTCTCTACGTGATGTGGCATTTTGGTATGTGATGTGGCACTTATTTTGTGGTCTGATGATGTAGCTAGACTGTGTTTTTCTGAGGTTTCAGTACACATTTCGATGTCGGTGTGTCCGTCAAAGTGTGTCTAGCAATGTTTATGTGTGTCCATGCCACCATGCTCAGGGCTATCTGGGGCCTGAACCACAGTAATTGTGGGTATGCAATGCTATTTATTATACATGTGTGCCATTGTGGCCATCCACCCCCGTCCACCCACTCCATAGTTTCTACTCACCCTGTGGTTGTGTCTGTTGACCTGCAGCGGTGTCCCGACCCGGCACTCCAACCACCGTCTCCTCTGTGATGACTTGCGCCACCAGTTCCTCCTGCTCATCCAGCTCCAGCTGCGGCACGGGGCTACCACCTCCGGTGGCTATGGCTGCCCTCCGGTTGGCGGCCATCTTCTCCTTGGTGTTCTTCTTGCTGTTGTTCCAGCGTTTTTTCACCTGCTCCATGGTCCTCCTCTTTCTCTCTCCCACAGCATTGACCTTAGCTGTGATCTCCTCCCAGATGTGTTTCTTTCTGGACAATGGCACTGTCTTCCTTATAAACAGCTCCTGCTGGTGTTCAGCCACTAGGATATACAGGACCTGACTCTCCTGGTGGCTGAACCTGGGGTTCCTCCTCCTCTTTTCCTTCCCCTGGCTCTGTCCCTGCTCCTCCTGGCTGGCTGTGGGGTTCGCTGCGGTCTCTGCGCTTAGCCCTGCTTCCTCCATGTCTCTGGTCTGGTCTGGTCTCTGGTCACTGGAATCCATTTTTTTTTTTTTTGCCTGCTTGGGGGCCTTTTATAGTGCATTTTCCCACTTGCTGCGTGCAAAATGCAGGCCTGTTGTCAATTGTCAGGCAGATTTTTTAGATAAATTGCTTATCTCTACTTTTCGCGGCTTAGCGTGCGTTTTTTTAGCGCTAAGATTTTATCACCATCCCTAAGCGCTGGAACTGATTGTTATCGCTGGCTAGCGGTGCCTTGTTAATACGTCGCTACGGCGGCGATAAAATTTTTCGAGCTAACAGCGCTTAGCGATAATTATCGCTATTTCTTGTTGATATGTCCCTATGTTTTATTACACAATAAATGATAGCCCCTGAGTTATGGCCAAGTCTCTGTTTAACTCAACTCGTATAAGGACAAGGAGGACTCAGCTGTCCGGTATACAGACTTCTAATGTCATACGAAAATAACTGAAAAGTATTATGGGGCATATTTACAAGCTGGCGATGCAAAATTATTGCCGCTTTTGCGGCCGTTTTCGGACGAAAAGCGGCGATAATTTTACGACTAATTAGCAAGGCCACGCTAACGCGTGAAACCTTGCTTTAGCGTGGGGATTCCTAACGCCTAGCTTTGCATCTCTAATGAGATGCAAAGTGAGTGTTCCTGACCTAACATGACAGGGGAAATGTCGCTTAGCGACATTTTCCCTATCATCAAGCCCCACGCTATGAAGCATAGCGGCAGGAAAAGTAGCGATAACCCCTGTTATCGCTACTTTCCCTACGCCTGCTTCAGGACTGACTTAGCCATGATATCCTATGGAGGGTGGATATCATGGCTAAGCCCGATTCACAGAACTAACTTAAGACAAAATCCTAAACTTACTACCATTTTCGTATTCACAGAAGGTACTTACTCATTTTGGTATTCACAGAAGACACTTACTCATTTCGGTATTCACAGAAGTTAGGAGTCCTAAGTTTAGGACTCCTAAATGCCTTCTGTGAATACCGAAAGTCTTAAAATTAGGATTTTTCTCAGTTTAGGAGTCCTAAACTTAGGAGTCCTAACTATACTACTACTAAACTGAGAACAATCCTAATTTTAAGGCTTTCGGTATTCACAGAAGGCCTTTAGGGGTCCTAAACTTAGGAGTCCTAGCTTTACTACTACTAAATTGTGAAAAATCCTTATTTTAAGACTTTCGGTATTCACAGAAGGCATTTAGGAGTCCTAAAGTTAGGAGTCCTAACTATACTACTACTAAACTGAGAAAAATCCTAATTTTAAGACTTTCGGTATTCACAGAAGGCATTTAGGAGTCCTAAAGTTAGGACTCCTAACTTCTGTGAATACCGAAATGAGTAAGTGCCTTCTGTGAATACCGAAATGAGTAAGTGCCTTCTGTGAATACCAAAATGGTAGTAAATTTAGGATTTTGTCTTAAGTTAGTTATGTGAATCGGGCCCTTAATGTTTAATTTTTCCATCACAGAGAGGGATTAGCAAACTCAGATGTTGATATTCGTTAATTGTAGACATCTGCGCAGGATTCAGCGGATGTATAATATAATAGAAACACACTCAAGTTACATTTAACTTTACTCTTACGTGCGCAGCTCACGGAATGAAGTTGATGGGGTTTCTCAAGTTAAAGCGGGTGCAATGCTAAAATAGGAACAGCAGCGCTCGGGGACGGGTGCGAGGCGCTGTGAGCTACGACTGTAATATATAGGAAAGGCGGGACCTTCACAGTGCAACATCTGGGAGTAACTTACATATTTTAGCTGGATCTTCTGGTACATGAGGAGACAGGAGAGGGCAGCGTAAGTGAGACACATCTTTAAGTATCCTGTGAGTAGACCCACGCCGGTACATGTCTTGTGAGTAGACACATGCCTGTGCGTATCCTGTGGATAGACCATGCCTGTGCGCATCCTGTTAGCAGCCCTGGTTTATGCCTGCGATAGTAAGTTTGGAGCTCGCGAGCATCCTAACAGCAGGAGGGGGGGCAAGGACCTGGAGGTCTGCGAAGCTCGAGCGCCAGGCCTGGGGTGTGCGTTGTAAAACGATATGTTGTTGCAAAGCTCCAGTGGGGACAAGAAGTGCTCCGGCAGAGGCGCAAGCACTGAGGCTGCGGTGTCATCCGACGAGACACTCGTGTGAGTTATTGATGCAGACCTGACGAAAAAGGGTGTGGAGGTTGTGTGGGGGGGGTTGTGGTAAACAGTTTTAATGTGAAACTGCTGCAGCCCAGCTGGCTGCGATGTAGGCACCTAGACTCCACAGCCTCACAGCGCCTCCCACAGCGAGGGCACTGGGCAGATTACATGGGGGGACGTGACTGTCTTATACTGTGAACTGTCTTCCAAGGCACAAGCCGAAGCAAAGAAATCACACCGCAGGTACGAAGGCACCTCCTCACGGGAGTCTGTCTGGCGGGGCCGAAGGGTGGCATAGAAACTCAATAAGGACACAGTGAGAAACAAAATGTAAGAGGCACATGGAGAGACAGCACAAAACAAGGGAGGAAGGAATCCAAGCAAGGAAAGAAAGATGAAAGGAAAAGAGAAAGCAGAAGACAAGGAAGTTTGGAAGGAACAAAGGAAAAACAACAAGACAAGCCCGGCGGAGCATGGCGCGCATGCTTGGCAGGGGAGCGCATTCCAGGCGGGGGAACGGACCCTTTGAAGTAGGATGCCAAACGGATTGCATGGCGGCACGATGCACGTGAGTGTGCGCGTGCTCGCCATGCAATCCGCTTTTGGGAGCACTTTTGGGAGCCCCTTTACAAGAGTCTCGCTGAGCGATCGCTTACGCGATAGTCAGCGAGACCTAAAAAGCCCACCGCGATCTTCCTAATTGAATATCCGTCATCATTTTCCGAATCAGCTCAACATGTAGCACCGTGCAGTGCCTCATACCACATCTGACCCACATGATCTCAATCTCACTTAAAACCCTGAGCTTTCAATCAATCCTTCTCGGTTTTTTTCAGTTCCTCTCAATAACTGCTGTGCCTTTGCAGGGTTCAAAACGTGCTACATCCTGGGTCCCTCCAGCAAAGGCAACGGCGTGAGATGTCGGCGCGGGGCATAAACCTGCCCAGTGGCACCTAGAGCTTAAACAAGAAAATTAGAATTCTGTGACGTAGGAGAAAGACAGGAATAGTTTGCTATGACGCAGCGCAGCTCTTTGGCTAAAGGACTACGCGGCCAGGCGCTGCATCTAGGCCCTCTCATGGCCTGTTCAAAATCGGTCATTCTTAGCCGTTCATCTCTCTAGTTTAGAACAAGACCCGTTTTCTTGCGAAAATCTCCCCCTCCGCAGAAACTCGTCTTTTGCAGTAAGAAAACATGTGAGGAGGGAACACACACCAGCGCTCTGCACAGCTCCTAATGGTGTGCCACGATGCCGCATCCAGAGTGGGCACCGTGCTCAGGGGTGGGCTTCCCTCGAGCCAGCTGCACACACACAAGCACCCATGCACAGGGAAAATAATGTCAACAGCAGCAACAAATGAAAAGGTACACAACCATGGAAAAGAGTCACAAAAACAGCGCTGCTGTCACAGGCCAGTGATGTCTCGTCTGAACACCGTGTTTTGTGCGCACTCATTAAACGCCACCTTTTCAGAACACTGGAGAAGTTATTTTGTACTCAGAGGGATGGGCGGGCTGGGCTCAGATAAAGAACATCTTCGAAGA
The DNA here is from genome assembly GCF_964204655.1 of Triturus cristatus. Classification (NCBI taxonomy): domain Eukaryota; kingdom Metazoa; phylum Chordata; class Amphibia; order Caudata; family Salamandridae; genus Triturus; species Triturus cristatus. Next base: position 392,546,158 of record NC_140584.1, read on the forward strand.
CGAATATTATTACAGTCTTTGAGAAGAAAAATAATACGATTCGAAGGGAGAAAATTCAATTCCGTAACCCTCTGCACACAAAAAACACCCCATCTCAATAAACCTAGGGAGGGCTGACTCTGTCTCCAACCTGAGGGCCGCTTGTGCCCACAAAACTGAGCAGGAGTAAAGCCTCGGTAGAGAAAGGGCAGTGGACGTTCAAAGAGCAGTAGGGCTTGAAAATGTTAAAAGGTTGTAATTTTCATCCTGTCAAGGGTAAGAGTAAATCCCATTAAAAACAAGCATTAGCATAGCCAATAGGTCTCGCCTATGGGACCTTATGTGCTTAGCCATGCAACAGTTGATGTTGCACCAAGGATATTGTGCTGCATAATTAAATACTTATAAGGTCCCAAAGGCGAGACCTATTGGCTATGCTTGTTTCTGACCTGTTGTTGGCTGTATTATGACTCTGGGCACTTCACCACTGCTGATCAGTGCTAAAGTGCATATGCTCTCCCTATTGTAAATTGATGTATGGATTAGTGACTCCACGATTGGCTTATTTGGTTTACTTGTCAGATCCTAGTACAGTGCACTGCGTGTGCTCAGGGCTTGAGAATCAAATGCTGCTGGTGGGCTTGCAGCACTGATTGCGTCACCCACCGGTGCAGCTTGTAAAGTGTGTCTCAGGCCTGCCATTGCAGGGCCTGCGTGCAGTCTGGTACTGCCATGTTGACTGGGCAAGTGCATCCACTTGCCTGTCCCCAAACCTTCCCTTTTATACATATTAGCCACCCCTAAGGTAGGCCCAAGGGCAGGGTGCATTGTAGATAAAAGGTAGGACATGCCCTGATGTGTGTGGTATGTCCTGATAGTGAATTACAGCCATTTTCGTTTTTCACTATTGCAAGGCTACCTGTTCCCCATAGGCCAGAATGGGCAGTTTGATCAGAACATTCTTATAATCCTAACTGACCCAGGGAACATGGTAGAAATTCGAGTTTAGTATGCCTGAACTCAGAATGATAAAATACATATTTTAGTGAAGTTGGTTTTAACATTCTGGGTTTGAAAATACCACTTTTAGAAAGTAGGAATTTTCTTGCTTAACTGTCCAAGCCTGCCTCTGCTAGGTTGTGTATTGTGTGTCTGGTTCTGTGAGTGACAGGGTCTGGGGATTCCAGGGAAGAGGGTGAGTCAGCACAGGGCTGAATAGGAAGATCTGAATGTAGATGGGTGGGAGGAGTTGCAACTGGGACCTGAATAGGGCTGTGCCTTCCCTCCTCAATGCTGGCTCCACCTCCTGTGGTGTGTCTGATGTCTCTGCCCTGCACTCTGAAAGGAACAAAGGAGTCAAGTAAACAAAGTGCTCCAGGACTGACCAGAACTGGTTTGGACTAGGCAAAGGTATCTCTGCCTTCAGAGAACAAAGAGAAAAGTAATATAAATATGAGGACCCTAACGCCAAGACTTTAGATACCTTCTGGAACAACAAGAAAAAACCTCCGCCAAGGAGAAGAGCCAAAGGAAGCTGTAGGCTCTAGGACTGTCCCCCAGCCAGTGTGCTGTGTTGTTGGATTGTTGCAAAAACTACAGTTGATGGACAGAATGCAGAACAATGTCATACATTCACCCCAGTTCAGAGATCTGGGCCTAAATCCATCGTTTTTTTGCTCACCATGCCGTTCCAGTTTATACCCAGCCATATGCAAATCAGTCTTGACCCTGTGCCTCATGGGTACAGTCCAGCCTGAACTGCAAAGCCAGGTCCTCCCTGGACTGGAAACAAGCATCCTAGGACCGGTTTCGGAGTTTCACCCCTCTTCAGCCAGGATAGCTTGATTCCAGTGGCATGGAGAGCACGGGACCCACGTCTGTGTTTGAAAATACCACTTTTATAAAGTAGGTATTTTCTTGCCTAACTATCCAAGCCTGCCTCTGCTAGGTTGTATATTCCTTGTCTGGAGTTTGAGAGACAGGGGCTGGGGGATTCCCGGAGACAGGGTGAGTCAGCACAGGGCTGAATAGAGCTATCTGCATGTAGATGGGTGGGAGGAGTTGCACCTGGGACCTAACTAGGGCTGTGCCTTCCCTCCACAATGCTGGCTCCACCTCCTGTGGTGCGTCTGATGTCCCTGGCCTACACTGTGAAAGGAAAGAAGGAGTCTTGTCAACAAAGTGCTCCAGGACTGACCAGAACTGGTTTTGACTAGGCAAAGACCTCTCTGCCTTCAGAGAACAAAGAGAAAATGAGGATAAAAGGTGGGACCCAGACCCCAGAACTTTAGATCCCTTTTGGGAAACACGAAGAACCTTTGCTGAGGAGATGAACCAGAGAAACTGAGGAAGAGACTATCTCTAGCTGAGTGCTGTTTGGGGAATTGGCCTGCAGTGGTTGCCTGACTGAAGAAAGGAGAAAGGACTTTGTGCTACTTTCAAATCAACTTGTGAAGGATCTCCAAGGGCTTGAGATAGAGCTTGCCTCCTGCTGAAGTCCAAGGGACAACAGACTTCACCAACCAGCTCCCCAAGAATTCTTTTTGAAGTGCCTACTGTTGTGCTGGGCCTTCTGAAGGACTGCGTGTCACAAGGAGCTGGAAGCGCGACTCACGAAGAAGAAGCGTGTCACAGCCGCAGCCGCTGTCATCGCATCACTGGAGAAGGTAGTAGCTGCTGCAGCTGTCGCTTTGCATCGCAGAAGCGCCTCGCATCGCCGGAGAAGAGTGTCGCTGTCGTATCAGACGCCGTCACATCATCGGAGAAGCGTGTCGCCGCCACAGCCGCTGTCGTCGCTTCAGTGAAGAAGGGTGTCACCGCTGCAGCTGTCGCATCACATCACCGAAGCGCCTCACATCACCGGAGAAGAGTGTCGCCGTCGCATCAGATGCCGTTGTATCACCGGAGAAGCTTGTCGTGGCTCAGAAGAATCGTTGAGTCGCCGCACGGCCATCGGGCATGCATGCATCGTGTCGCATAAAGAAGAAGAAGCCATTTTGTTTTATCGCACTGGATCTTCATCGCATCACGGTGTTACGGGTCGCACCACCACGGAAGTGCAGTAAGAAACTGACGCATCACATCCCCATGCAGAGAAGAACCAACGCATCACCATCCCATACGCATCAGTAGGGATCCGACGCATCACCGTTCTTGTGTGTAAGGAACCGACGCATAACCTTCCCTGCAACACTTTCGTTGTATAGCGTTACGCATCCAAAGGTACATTGAACTCAAAGTGTCGCATTTACCATCTTTAGAGAACTAAGCTATTTCTACTATTTTAAGTACAGTATTGTGGATTTTTGTCATTTGTGGTCTTGTGATAAGTAGGCCTGGGCTAAATTTGCATTTCGCTCGCGGAAATTGCGATATTTTGACATTTTCGCGTTCCACGGAGAGCGCGAAAATGTCAAAATTTCTGCATTCCGCAGCTTAGCGATAATTTGTTTCTTGCTCGCGCTGTAAAATAATACATTCTCGCGCGCGTGCGATTGCCTTCCCTGAATCCCCGCGTTCGCCGACAATTTTTCCCGATCCGGTCGCGTTCTCCACGAGATGTTGGATTGTTGGTAGCCATTTGCGCTGTCTCGCGACAGTTCACGCCCGCAGTAATGTCATTGGTCGCGCGATCATGTCTTTCTTCTCGCAATCATGCACCACGAGAAGAGTGAAAACAAGATGGCCACGCCCGCGAGCAACCGCATGGGTAAGTTGGCGAGCCGCGACCACGCAGAAAATACCGCGAACGGGCGGGAAAAGAACTTCTGCATCTTCGCGATATTTCCGCGTGTTTGCGGAGATTTTTAACATTTTCGCGATAATTTGCGAAAGTCACTTTCGCAAATTCCGCCCACCCCTAGTGATAAGTCTATATAAAGAATACTTATTTTTGATATAAAACCTGTGTGGTGTCCATCTGTATTGTTGTCACTGGATTACTGTATGTGTTCACACTGCCTCTGAGATAAACCTGTCTGCTCGTGCCAAGCTACCAAGGGGGTGAGCAGGGGTTATTTTAGGAGTGTACCCCCTTACCCTACCTAGACGCAAGGGCCCCTATTTGGTCAAAGGTACCTACCTCTGCCAACTAGAGACCACCAAATCTAACAAGCCCCTATTCCTTTTGGCGTGTGTCTCACCTTCCTGACCTTTCAGTCACTCCAAACTCAACAGCACTTGTTTTTCAAATGACCATGAAACCATTAACAGATATGTCAGACCCCCTCACTAACCTCTGTCCTTCCTAGGTATTGTGTAAAAACATGGATTCGACCTCTGACCTGCCCACGTTACCCCACCGTATGCTATATAGAGATGTAACTAGATGGGGAGAGGAGTAAGGGTTATCTTAGGAGAGCTGATGCTAGTGCCAGGTCCACTGGTGATGTGTTAGCTCCCTGAACATTGGTACTTCTCAGTTGGAGATTTGTACACATGGAAAAGGGAGTGGTTAGAAACTAGGGGTGGGCAGCAAATTCCACTCCTCTGGTGGAGTTCCCATAGTTTTGCCGCTCTGTGCTCTGCTTAGAGCACGGAGTTCCGCAAAAACTTTGCAAATTGCTGTGTGGCAGAGTTATCTGGTACCCACCCCTACACCTAACTCTCCAGCACCTAGGTGGAGCACAGGGGCAGAGCTGCCAGCATGGCTGCCCATGTTGTTTTGCTGAAATCCATTCGCTGACTAAGCCACCTCAATAGCAGATACTGATTGGCCTGGTAACAAAAACATTCAGTATCCTTGCGTGCAAGCGATGCAAATCACCTGCCGCTCAGCGGCTGTTGGGAAACTTCACCATGCAGAGCAGAGAAGTAGTGTCTATCGCAGCTGTTAGTTCATATCTTCTATCCAGACACAGGGGGCAGCTGCATCATGTTGGGGGTCTTTGAACTTAGGAGAGCATTTGTACAAATGTGGATATATGCACATCGCTTCGACCCATGAAACGCATTCCAGTACAGGAGCTCTGCCACTGTCTGCTGACAGCAGAGTGCGCGCTGGGCAGGAGCAGAGGCCCGCCTTCAATTCCTTCTCTCCACACACGCTGTATATTTACTCTTCCCGCTGCTCTACTTTCACGCACTTGTATTCTGAGCCCCATGGAGCTGTGGCATGCTTGTCCTCTGGCAGAAGGCCCCCTCGTCCACAACTAAAGAGGCCCAGAATGTGCAGGGTAGCTCTGTGAGAGGGGAAGTCCAATGAGAGGACATTATGTTGTTGCTGTCACTGAGTCTGTCGGGCGAACTTAGATAGCCACCAGTGCGGGTACAGACTGATCAAACTGCACAGCGTAATGGAGCATCAAGTGGGCAGAATTTTCTTTAAAACAAGCTTGGTGGTAGTGAGATTTGATTTGTAAATACCATGCAGTTTCATTAAGTGAAAGAGTCAGATTAAAAAATGTGTGTCAACTGGTTTCACACAACACACAAATAGTATACCAGATCTCCTATACTTGGTTTCTGTGTGACAGAATGTGTATGAAACATACCCTGCTGCTTTCTGTATTGTATGTGCCCTGTGTATGAAGAAATGCAGTAGCGCTTCTGTCAGTTCTGGACTCTCTTCTACACGTTGGCACAGTGGAATTTTGACTGAAAAGGGCTTAAGGGTAGGATGTGACCCTGCCCTTGTGCCCTTGTGCGGTTTGTGGTGTGCAGTATGGTTTGTCTCAGCTCTGTGGTGCTATCATTGTAATGCATTTCATCGTGGAAGAAATGGCGCTCACGTATGTTTGTTGCCTTCATCTCTTATGCCTGCTACTTACCCTGACCCCAGTGCAACTAAATCCAGTGGACATATGGCCGTAGCTGCAGCCTCTTGTTCTTCTCCACAGATTCTGCCGCTGCTTCCTAATATATTCTGCATCTTGCACAGAGAATCATTTGCGGTGCGATGCAAATGTATGGTGCTGGAGCAGGCGTTCAGCCGGTACTACCGTCTGTTTTTCCAGGGAACGCAGACAGGTAAAAGGACGTGATCTACTTGTACAGTGCCGGAGCATGGGCAGACGCAGTAACTGCCCTGCTGAAAAGACTCAGTGGGGCAGAATGCAGTAAGGGGTGCTTCAATCGCTGGTGGGTGGAACTCTGTGGAATCTGGCAGAGTATTGATGTACCTCTGTGAAATTCCACAGAGTAAAACCCTACGAGTTCTGCCCACCCATAAGAAGAATGCAATATTAATGAATCAGCAATAGGACAGGTGCACTCCTTACTAATGATAAATTATTCACCTGATAAGCTGCCTTGAATTTCCAAATTAAATTTGAGCAACCGTACTTCATAGTTTTTTGTATATGGCTTGTGAATAAACTGTTTCCTCGCAGTTTTACTTTACAAACAACTGTTTCCACACTGTTGTTCAGCTCTAAAGGGTATGAAAAGGATGAGAGGGACCCCTTCATCTGGACAAGGGAATAGGGTGCTATCAACAAGTAAAAATGGTGTCTTTCTCCTTATTCATCACACACTCAATATGGAAGATACACCCACAAACTCAAAGTGAATTCTAATGTTTTCACTATGTGGCCACAAGGAATTTTATTCTGGTCACTTCTTAACTTCCAAACAATCAATCAACCCTTAAACCCACCAATAGCGCACCATTTAGCAAGAAGAGGAATAGAAAAGAAACCATAAATGGGTCTGAAAAATAGGAGCCCGAAAAAACTATATAGAGTTAGAATTGCACAATTTTATTACACACAATCCTGACAGCTGAAGTTAAAAAACAATGTATTTCATAAAACTTTAAAACAAATAAAAATTGCTTTGCCCAATAAAAACTGTGTCACAGCACAGATCTAAACCACATTACCACATAGAAAACACAAAGTAAATCAATCACAAAAGGAGAGAGACAAATATTAGACAATACAATTTGTCATTGAAATGGAAATTTTCGTGTAACAATTGTTACTACTGCGACCGAGTACCATATATATCAGTATCTACAGGTCAAGCAGCTTCACAATTTATGTTGTTTATTAGCGTCAACGCGTTGCGATGGTTTTGCCTAATGATTGCCCATCTTTATCAAGACAACAAATACTTTGACTTCTCTCTGTTGTTCGGTATGTTATTTCCCAACAATGTAATCCTTCTATCCACCACAATAATGTTGCGTCTGAGTCCTGATCACTCAAATGAATAAAACCTGAAATGGATTCCAATCGTCTCACTGGTCACGCTGCAACAAGATTTTTAAGGAGGTATCTCCAATATAGTCTAATGATATGACTTGATGGTTAACACTTCCTTTCAGGTTCCGGCATATAAATGGAAAACATGCCGGAACAGATAAGATGAATCTCCACTCCCGGTAATGACCGGATCGGGGAGAATTAAAACCGTGACAGACACCTGAGTACTATTTCTTTTAGATTGTACTCCAAGTTTCTCTGTAAAATATCTTGTCAATCAACGTAGTAGTGCCATGGTAGTTCCACACGTGATCCCCTGTTTAAAGGATAATCTAATATCATTCCCACATTTTATCTGACACTGCTGTTGACTTTTTGTATCTGGTGTGTTGCTGTTAATCAATGCAACATGCAATTGTCCACATAGGACTGCACTTGGCCATTTTTTCTGTTAATTAGAAATTCAGAAAGATTGGGAAAACTATATTGTCCCCGGACACCCTTCTTTTCTAATCACGTGTATTATGTAGGTTCTCTTTTACCCTAATATAATGTATGATATCTTCTTTATTTTAATCAATGAACTATCATGGCTAACACTGCTACTTTGATCCAGCACTGTACTTTATCTGGACATAAATGAAGGAAAAGAAGTAGCAGTCTCTGGAACACACTTACAAAACAGGTCTACGTCTGGGGACTACTTGAAGAGATGTATTTTTGTGCTTAGTGATTTCTTGCTTGATCAGCAATTCAAACTGTGTTATTTATCTTTTAGATAATTTAAAGCATGTTGACAGAAATTGTATATAATGTATTATTCTTTTTATGTGCTTTTATGGTCCTAGTGGCCGAAATAAAGATTTTTGACTGACTGATAAATAAATATTTGGGACAGGTAAGCTCCCGCATTTTTTTGCTCAGCAGGACAAGAAATGTGTGCCACAGTTCTGCCAAGGAGGCACAATCCCCTTGGAGCAAAAGAGATATACGCTCCATACTCAGTACGTACCAAAGTCTGTATAGTCAACCCTGAAATGTGGGGATCCAGTCTGTGCCCCACTGAGATAGTATATTCAGCTAAGCCGCACCTAGAGGTATCCCCATTTGTCTGCCTTTGCGCGATCTAAGGGGGAATGTAAGAGCATTGGGCAGGCCTAGGACAACATATGGCGGAAAGCGCAGTATCTATGTGCCAAAGTGTTTGTCTAAGTCATCTAGGACCTGCTCCCATTATGAGGCAAGCATGGGGCAGTACCAAAGCAAATGTGTCAGCATGCCTTCTGTCCCACAGTTTCTACAGCAATCTGATTTGCAAGGTGGGGTTATTTCTGTGTAGTCTGGGAGGGGTAAGATACCAATATGTGGTGGTTTTGGTAGCTGCTTCTATGCTGGAGACATTTTGTGCTGTGTGGAATACCCCATTCCTTCTATGATAGTGTGCGCCGCAATTCTGCCTCCCAGCGTCTCTGCCCTGTGGATTTGACCACCTGTTCTCAAGGGCACAGGAGGTGATAGAGCTCTGTGATAAGGTGTCTTCTCGCTGATTTGGTGTGTAACCACTTTTTGTATGGGGTAATGGGTCTTTGAGCCCATGGGTGTATTGAGGGGTGCAAGACCCAGTGGCGTACCTGTTGAAAGTGATAACGCTCAGTCTCTGGCAGCATGAGATCGGAGCAAAAGTCTTTAAAAGTCGGAGAGCCTTCCTCGTCAAAATGATGGCCAATCGATCTACACCCCTCTTTGTCCCAATATTTGAAGGCCACCGGATCGAGACCCGGCGTGACGTCTGAATTATTGACTATAGGTGTGAGGGACGATGGGAAGGAAGTGAGGCCGCATCGTAAAGCTGTTGCGTCCCAGGCCTTTAGCATTGTGCATGTGGCCTGTGATCTGTATAGCCCTGCAGGGCGTTGAGTTTTGTGGAGGAAGGGGATCTTCTACAGAGACTAGCCGGCAATGGCTCTCTCCATGAAAAGCCAGTGCTTTTCCGATTTACAATGGGACCATTCAAGCAAGATTTGAAGTTGGTAAGCCTGGTAGTAACAGCTTATATTAGGGATTCCCAAACCCCCCACCCCCGGAGGCCTGTAGCTCAGTTTCCCATTCATCCTAGGTTTCTTGTCTGCACAGAAAAAAGGAGAGGAATTCCTGTTGGAGCGATTTCGGGATACCAGGAGATGGGCTCCGCAGGGAGCGTCTGGAAGAGGTAAGTATTTTCTGGAGCATATTCATTTTGAGTGCGGCCACACGACCCAGCCACGAGAGGCCACATGGCCTCCAGGGGCACAAATCTCATCGAGTTTGGGGAAGAAGGTGAGTATAGTTTAGGGTGACAGTGGCTTGGGTGGATGTTGCTAATCTAATGTCAAGGTATGGGATCGATTCTGTCTCCCATTGAATCGGACATAGCTGTCTAAGGGCTTCCTTGGTGGAAGGCTGGAGGGAAATCTCAAGGGCTTGCAACTTGGAAATGTTGACCTGGAAGCCTGAAGCTTCCGCGAATCTCTTGAGCTCAGCAAAGAACACCGGGATGGAGATCCGGGGGTCCTCCAGCATGGCGACAACATAACCCGCATAAAGCCATATGGTGTGGTGCTCCCCCCAAACAAACCCCAGAGATCAGTGGGTTCTCCCACACTCTCTGGGCCATGGGCTTCATTTAAAGGGCAAATAGCCTTGGCTAGAGTAGACAAACCTGTCTCATGCCGCGAGCGTTCTGGAAGGGATCCAAGGTGTGCCCATTCACCCGCACCATGGCTGTGGGGCGACAGAACTCTGACGTGTTAATTCAAAGAAATGAAATAATCATAAAGGGGAGAGAATTGTAGAGGAGCATAAGGACAGTAAGGTGAGTTTACAATAGGCTAGGGGAATACATTGCTTGCCCAAAACAATTATTGAATGGTGAATTTGTAACTTTAAGGAAATCACGTCTTTGGTGTGTCACCAAAACTGATCATATCAAAGGGTAAGAAAATTAAAGAAGAGCATAAGGGGTTTTCTTGAATGTGCTAATCTTGTACTCTCCATCACACAAGAGGTATGTGTTCCTCCGCCCCTCACCACAACCACTACTAATCTTTTACATTATTTTATGTGAGACAAGCAGCCGCAGCCAGTGCAGGTAAGAGCGGTGAGACAGTGGGGCCAGGTTGGGGGGGATTTGACAGATGACCACAACGGTAAATTAATTATTTAATTAATTTTCTTTCATGTTGGTCTGTCGAAACCCCACCCCCATTCCCGCCCCACAACTCTTACCCGCACAGGCCGCGGCTGGAGACAAGTAGTAGAAGCTTAGAATGGGGAACAGGATAAGAGAGAAAAGAGGCACTAGTCATTACTCTCTGTCTCTTTACTCTGCTGGGCATGGACAACTCTGAATTGTTATGGATATCAAATACGAATAGAACATTAGAAATTGAGTTACTGGTTGAGCGGGTAAAACCTATTCAAGCAGAAACTAAAACCTCTGTCAGGGTGAAACACAAGCAAATCCCAAATTAACATGTGCCAAACCACCTGATGGCTTGGCATGAAGAAGTTAGACTTAAATTAGAGGCAAGGAGTCAAGTATTTATGCAGCACTTCAAACGGTAATAAAGTGAAAACGCAACACAAGATAAATCCCACAGCAATTTAGAAAAAATAGAGTAAAATGTAATGAATTATTTGAGCTCAAAATGACCAAAAAAGCAATCAATAGAACAGGAGACATGCAATTTAAAAAATGTAAATAAAACTAGTGTCTAGAAGCACAAAGCGTCACCTCTCGAAATCTGATTACACTGGACTGGGACAAAGTCACAATTTCCGGGCAACTGCAATGGAGCACAGGCCAGATACAGGGACCAAGTTAGGCTCACTGAACAAAGTATCATAAATCATGGTTTGGGGAGTGTTGCGAGATCCCACGTCGAAAATGCGTAGCACAGCAACGGTTCAGAGGAGCTGCAGGGCTACGAAGCAGAGTTCTGCATCATCATCGAGGATGTCGTCGACGAGGGGATTTAGATGCAAAGTCCTGTGGCAAGGATGCATTGTACAATGATAGTTCCAAAGAAGTTGCATAGTTGTGATGCAATGTCGTGCATCATCGTTGTCAAGGATGCTTTTGATGAGGTGCTTGTGATGCGAAGGACTGCATCGAGAAAGCGTCACCCAGTGGCAATTCTGAGGAGACTGTGGGCTGTGATGAGAAGTCTTGCATCTGAGATGCATTCTACTGTGGCTGTTTTGAAGCGTAGCTGTGAGAATCTGCATCGCCCTGTATTGGTCCTGCCCACAGTACCACATCTGGGTTGGCAGAGCACATTCAGGTCAACTTCTACGGGTCCAAGACTAGGGTGGTACCAGTTTGGGGACAAGACTCACAGTAGACTGAGTCCAGGTGCTGGGTTGAAGATGGTTGGAGCCTCTTCTATCCCTGAGGCTTCTTATCTGGGGGCCAGCCAACTGGCACCTGCAGTCACTCTGTTGGTCCTAGGTTCAAGATGTATATCCAGTCCTTCACGTAGGCAGCTAAGCAACAGAATAGCAGTCGAGGTTGTAGCGATTGTGGGGCCCAGCAGGGCACAGTCAGTCTATATTTTTGTGTGGCCCCCCGAATCGCAGGCCTACGTATTGCTGCTATTGTCATGTACATAACCACTGTGTTCAGGTGCACAGTTTTCTGTATTCGTGGGAGTGGCTGCCACATGTGTTAAACTAGATGAGCAGAATTGAGGTCGTTGCTGCCTCTTATGAAACGTAAACTAAAACTGTTTTTGAAAAGACAGACAAACTGAAAAATAATGCATAGTGAGGCTATGTGGAAAGCTTGAACTAGGAGACACAATCTGAACTTTCGGATGCCCCCAGGATTAGTACAGATTACCTGCTCTGGCACAACTGAGCTGCACACGCAATGGCTGTCCTTTGCCAATATTCCAATAGCATTCTCTGTGGAGCACATGAAAGTGCCCTCTACTCGAACCTCTGCACAGCATCGTGACAGGCTTCCATGACTGAGCCTGCACTCAGATTTGAAACCCGCCGGAATCCTGCCTGAACTGGCAGAGTCAGACCTGGCTCACCAGCTGGAGAGTGGAACCAGCAAGTGAGAGGTTACTTTAAGGACCACCAGAGACAGTGAGTGCTTCAAATCAGACACACAATGTATGCTAGTGCAGGTGAGGTTTGCAGAAGGTTCTGTGGTGCTCTGCAGAAGTATACTTGAAAGTTGTTGTGAACTTATTTATGTGTAGTGCTTTGAGGTGGAGAGATCACCCACTCCACAGGAAGACGACTGAAATCACTGTTTATACAAAAAATCGGTTTCCCCAGCACACACTAATGTCAATATGTATTACATAAATAACGGATATCAACAATTCTTGTCTTTCTTTGTATTTGTTAGGTTTATTCTCATAAATTCGTGTTTAGTTTTTTCTTTAGCCTCTTTTTAGCCAACACGTTTTTTGTCGCCCATGGCCGCGACTTCCTCAGGGATAAAAGATACAAGCATATGTATTTGCTACTAGAACATGATCTGTATTTTCTAACAATTCGAAGTATAGGTGACATATGTGTCTATATAAATCTTACTTTTCATGCAGGTGACTTTTTGTGTGTGGCAACCCATGCACACTGGTTATGTCATACAGTAGTGGATATACAACCCAAAGAAAGTTATTTTCACCAGAAAGAATTCACATCCCAATTATTGCGAACATTTTTGTTATTTGGCAGATCATATCTTCGATTATTTTATCTATGCCATATTTATCGAACAGCCGGCTTAGTTTAGACATTTGTATTAACATCTTTGAATTCATTTCTAATCACCTCATACATTAGTTTTCATTTATCTTTTTATTTTTTGTATTTTACATTCTTCTTGGAAAGATGCTCCTTTGATTAGATCAATTGTGTGCTTATGTGTTTTGTCTAAGTAATACCAATCAAGCTTTTGTGCAACCTAATATTTGTTGACTTGGGACCCCCCCTAAAATCATATAGTATACCTGTTTCTTCGGTATGGTTAGTATTATCTGAAACCTATTAAGTACAGGCAAAGTTTTTGGCAGTCAATGGGCCATATTTTGTTATGTAAATCTTAGTAGCATACTATATCGTTCGGTCTGTGCGGGCCATGTTCCTACCTTTTACCCGGTTGTAATTCTGTCCCGGTTTCCCCAAATAGTTCCTAGTCTTCGTCACTTTTTCTCTCCCAATCGTGTCAGTATTATCCCTTATTATTTGCTGTCATCAGTTTTAATGCATTCTAAAATTTTTATTAAGATTGAATTTGTCAGGGCTAAGTCCTATATGTATGTCTATCTAACCTTCTAACATCCCTAATCTGCAAGGGAAGTTCAGATATCTTACCCGAGTGTTTGTTCGTGCAGCCTTCTGTCATCCCAGCGAGTACGCTTTGATTCCCCCCAGTGACTCAGCCTTTTGTATGGGAAGGAGCATGGCAATAAAAAGTGGACAAACCATGTATCAACTATGATTCCATGCCTGCCATTTTGAAACGGTATTGAAATTAATTTCTCTCTTCCTTATCACCCAAAAACTATGTTTGGTGATGTCGACTATACATGTCTAACCTATGATGTACTCCATAATTTTAAGACCAAAGGTGCTAACGGAAAAAGTGGCCATTTGTATTGTCTCCATAATGCTGACCATGTCTATTTTTTTTCCACAGCTATAGTCGCCATCTTTGAATGGCCACCAGTAAGTGCTGTTAATGAAGCCCAGTAAGCGTTTCAATGGACGTTAATCCTCTTAGTTATTCTTCAAATGATTTTACACTATAATGTTGTGTCCCCTAAAATATCAAAGCTAATTTCAGTATATTCTTTTTCCAATTTTGTGTTTGTATGTTATGGGCGAATTAAATCTATGGTGCATGTTTTCAAAGACATGTGCAGGTACCCAGCATCTGTATGAGTTCAGACAGTCTGTCTGTACAAATCCTCAAGGATTCATTACATTACATAGTTGAAGTGACATGTATCAAAATAGCAGCGGCAATGAACATCCTTCAGTCACATATTTTTTAACATCATTTTTTAAACCTCACAATCTTTTACCACAGACATAGTTTTTTTAAATTTATTAGGCACTCCTATTCCCCCAGAAAATACTGAAGCACAAGATCTGTGTTAAGACGCATTTCAACACATCTCAAGCGTAATATCCACATAGCTTATTTTCTTCTGAGGGTGAGTTCCCTGTTTCCTCCACGAGGGTCTTTAGGTATGTGCTCCATAACGTAGAAGGTGAAAAATGTGTGTACCCCCTGTTTGTCACAACTTACAATGTGTTCAGCTATGGGGCATCTAATGTCATTCAGTATGGCAGCTCTCAGATGTTCATTTATTCTATCCTGGAAGGCCCTCATTGTACTGCCTACATATCTTAAGTTACACTTACATACAATTGCATAAATCAAATATTTAGTGTTGCAGTTGATGTTTGATGTAATCTCAAACCTCTGTTTATTGGTCCCTTCAAACTCCTTCTTTTTGTCTGCAACTCATTTTCAGGTAACACAGTGGCCACATTTAAAAAATCCTTGTGTGTGTTCCTGCAACCAATGTGGTTGTGGAGTGTGAGTCCGGTAGCTGGGACTCAAAACATTTCTTAGAGAAATGTATTTACAAAAGGACAAATCAGGTTTATTTGAGATAAATTCTTCACAAATTTTATCCGCCTGGAGGATGTGCCAATGTTTACCCATTATTCGTGTCAGTGTTTTTGAGCTATTTCAATAGTCATTCACTATGTGTATCTTGTTTGTGTTGTCTTGTTTTCACCCTTTGTCCTTCAATGTACCTGTTCTCTGTATCTTGGATATTCTTTGGTTAGCTTTCATTAGTGTGTTCTTATTATGACCTCTATTATTGAATCTGCAGTTCATATCAGTTACACAGTTCTGAAACTCCACCTCATGACTGCAATTACGCTGTGCACATACCAACCCTCCATATGGAATGACATTGCTCTGGTGTTTGGGATGGCAGCTGCTAACATAAAGTAATGCATTGAAGGAGCTTGACTTGCAGTACAATTTGCTGTGCATCCTGTCCTTCTCTATGTAAAGTTCTACGTTCAAAAATACCAGTCTTTGTGTACTGTGTTGAAACATGAACTTAATGTTGCTCTTATGCTGTTTGAATGGTGGCAGAATTCATGTAATTTATCAGTGGATCCAGTCCAAATCATGAGGCAATCATCAATAAATCTGCCTCAGTATAGGATGAATTTGATCCATTGTGACCCTTAATTTCCCCATATCCATTCTTCCTCAAGCCGGCCTATGAACAGATTAGCATAAATTGGGGAAAATCTCGAGCCCATGGCTACTCCCTGTCTTTGCTTGTACCAATCAATTTTAAATAAGAACAAATTATTAGTCAGAATCAGTCTTGTCATTTTCACCAGGATTTCTGTATTTTCCAATACGCTTGTAGATCCAGTATTTAACATACGTTCTAAAGCCTGGATCCCCAGGTCGTGCTTAATGCTCATGTATAATGAAACAACATCTTAAGTTACTAAAGTCAAGTTAGGTTCCCATATTATATCAGCCAATAGGTTAAAGATGTGTTTGGTGTCCTTTATGTGTGATGGTAAATTGGACACTATTGGTTGTAGAAAAATATCCACGTATTCTGAAAGTCTTTCGGTAGGTTCCCCTATGTTAGATATTATTAGTCTCCCCGGTTGGAAAGGGAGATTCTTATGTATTTTCAGGAGGGTGTATATACATGGAAATCTAGGGTGGTTTATTTTGAGATACATGTATTCATGTTCAGCTAAGAGGCATGCATCATGCCACAGCTTTAGTGAGTGGTTGATTTTGATCATCAGGGCCCATATTGGGTTGTTATCCAATTTTTCCATATCATATTTCGTCATTAAGCCATGAAAGTATGTCATGTTCAGATTCTGTAGTATTCATAAGAACTATGTTGCCCCCTTTGTCAACTTCACGTATAGTCAAGCTATCGTCCTTGTTAGAAGGTGGCTCTGACACTATGGGCCACCCGGATTTTTCGCTTTGATAGGAACACCTAATTGTTGAGCTTTTACTGTGAGGGATCCTCATAAGTTGGGACTCACCCACAGTGAACTCATAATAAAAGAGACTGCATGGGGATTTTACTGGTATCCCCCTGGCTTGACCAGGCCGCTGCGCAGCCGCAGGAGGAAGGGGCACCGGGCTTGTTACATGCAGACACATGGTGTACATGTGTGTGCACACATGTGTGGGCTGCGCATTTGAGACTCCTGGCGTGCGCAGCCCCAGGGCAGATCCAAGGTGAATGGTGTGGCAGGACTTATGTAGAATTGGGTGGTGACATGGAATAGGCTTTATACACTGGGAAGAAACATGCCAGGGAAAGTCAGTGTGCTTTACAGTGTTTATTCCATTATTCTCTTATGGGGATAGGGACCATATTGGCTAGTTTTACTTTCCTAAGGCCTACAAATTCCAGACACGCACCAAAGTCCACTGCAACCTATGTGAGAAGAAGTATTCTGCATAGTCCAAAGTCATATTTGAACTGCTTTTGGGTCATCCATAAATGTCATATTTCTCTGAGTCAGCTCATAACCAGGGCCTGGCTGGGGGCTAACTCTGCCAGGTTGATTTAATGACCTTTCTTCCCAAGCCGTGGCCTCAGAGGCCCAGCCCAGCACAACCAGCATTCCAAGGGCAAGGGCCCTCACTCCAAGAAAAGAATATGGGTGGAGCTACAGGTTCATCCATCAGTAGCTGACACCTGGTGCCAGTCACCAGGCCGCTCTGGAGGAAAGGCAGCCTGGGGGGAAAGGGCACTCAGAGACCATGTGGCAGGAGACCCTGGATGACACCATCTTGAACCAACCCAGAGGCATGGGCAGGAAGGAGGGAGCAGGGGTGGAGAAGTGATGTGTCGCTGTGTGATAGGGCAAACAGAGACGTCCTGCCAGTCCCCTCCCCAACTTTTTAAAAGAACTTGCACAGGAAGAGGAGCTCTCTCAGGGGTGTGGTCTGCTGAGATAGAAGGTGCTGGAGCCTGGCACAATGGGCAGTTGGAAGGAGGAACCACCTGTCTATCCCAGGATCCTGAACAGGGCCAGGAGAAGAGACCAGGACCAGTGCGCAAAAGCAGGGGCTCTGCTCAGGGAGCAGAGAGGACCAGGAGGTGAGCTAGGCAAAAGGCTGGCGCAGGCAGCCAGTGAAGACAGCTGCCTGCTGAATCCACCCTCTGTGAGACCTAGAGGGTGAAAGAGAGTGCTCCCAGTGGCTGGGGAGCACCACCAGGAGCAAGAGGAGGCAAAAATGGTGCAAATCCGCAGCCTGGGGGCCGAGATATGCCCCCCAGAAGGTAGATGACCTTTGACCTCCAAGGTGACCGACGACGAAGCACGTGGGGCTCTGCCACCGGTCACAGATGGGCCCCCAGGGTGGGTCAGGTCCCGGAGGCTGCCCCCAACAGAAGTTAAGGCGGGGAGCGCCGTTGCGCTCCTCGTGAAGAGGGTGAAAAGGGGGCCCGGGAGCCCAACTCTGGGCCCCGCTTTAGGTGGGGAGTTGCCGTCGTGCCCCCCTCACAAAGATGGAAGTCGGGGAGCGCCGTTGTGCTGCCAGTGAAGAGTTGCCCCCGTGGTATGCCAGGAGCCCACCCAGGCCTGCTAAAAATGAAGTTGGGGAGTGCCGTCGTGCTCCCTGTGAAGATGTGGAAGGGGAGGGGCCCGGGATACCAACTCCGGGCCCCGCCAAAGCTGGGGTGCACTGGTGTGCACCCCGTGAAAATGTCCCAAAGGGCCTGGGACCCCATCCTCGGTCCCCGAAGAGGGAGATGACAAGTCAGGGAGCGCCGTCGCGCTCCCCGTGAAAATGGCCAATCGGGGCGCCAGGCGCCCACCCTGGCCCCCAAAGACTCCAGAGGGAGGGTATTGCCGTTGTGCCCCCCTCAAAGATGTCCGGAGGCCCGGGACCTCATCCCCGGCCCCCGTGGAGAAGGAGTAGAGGACAGGAGAAGTCCATCGGGTCTGCCCGCCAGAGCAGGCAGGCCAGAACTGCGTTGCCGGCTCCCGTGGCAGCACGCGAGGGTGCTGGCCCGGGCGGGGAGCCGGCGGGGGCAGCCGGGGGTGGGCTCCCCAGGCTGCCCTCCAACATGTGGGCATGCAGGGGTCCTGGGTGGGACTGGGACCCCCAAAAGGAAATGAAGAGGTGCGAGGGGCCTGGGTGGGACCGGGTCCTGAGAAACAGAAAGAGCGGCCGGGGGTGGACTCCCCGAGCCTAAACACTCAGACCGGACGCTCCAACGAGGGAAGCAGCGGCCAGAGGCCCACTTCGTGGCTCTCCCTGAAGCAGCGGGAGAGCCGCTGCTCTAATATGCAGAAATTCCCATAATGCCTTGCAGGCCAAGACCGACCTGCAAGGGCAAAACAGCTTTTCCTCTGCTTGTGGTGGCCCAAGGAGAACGGGGTCACCACCACATGGGTGCAAAGGTGCAGGGGGAGCTGCAGGAGCATCGCAGTCTCCCCCTGCAGGAAAATGGATGTCCCCCCCTAAGTCTCATGGGGACTTGAAAAGAATAGCCCCTCAAAGGCTCATCCAGCATTTTAAATCCTCTGTGGCTGGAAGGTTTGTTCTGCAGCTGGAGTAGGTTTGAGAAGTGTGCCAAGGGATGAAGGGCTGAGTTGAGGATGTCTAGTGGTGATTTATATGTATTAAAAAGGAAGGTTTAGGTCTGGCAAAAGGTTTATTTTGCCAAGTGAAAATGGCAATTTAACTGCACCCATAGGCTGCAATGGCAGGAATGAGGCATGATTAAAAGGCTGGTAAGTGAATGGCACACCCAGTGCTGCATGCCCTCTAGTAACATGTAATTGCAGGTCTTTGGTATATGTAGTACCTCTTTACAGGTAAATTAAATGTGGCTCTTGAGTATAAGCCAATTTTGCCATGCTTGAAGGCGAGAGCACAAGTACCTTTGTTCTGGTTGGCAGGGCTAAAGAGCACAGAGTCTAAAGGCCAACAAAAGCCAGATCAGCAAAAATGGAGGGGGAAGGCAAAAAGTTTGGCTATCAGGTCTAACAATCTAGCTTCAATGATGAAAAGATAAACCTTGGGGATATCTCGCTGTGGCCAACTTTCTATATCTTTCTAATGAAACTTGCTTCCGTGAAATGCTGATTATACACTGCCACACATAGCATGATAATTTCTTCATAAGTATAAATGTATGATATTATTTGGTTTGATGGTGTAGCCCGAACTGAATTTATATTAGTACCCTCTGATCCCTGCTCTGAATTATACGCTTATCCTTTGATCACAGCATAAATGGTTTCTCTGATATGGATTTTATACACCTAGCTTAATCACTGATGTGCGTGGATAGAATTTTTTCTGTTTTTTCAAAACATAATTCAAGTTTGAAATGATTTTTTACGAAACATCTTGGCTTCCAGAATACTTCTGTCTATTATGGACTGTGGAATGCATGCTTTGTCAACTTTTGAATTTGGGAATTTGACTAAAATCTAGATCACAAATTAGAATCCTAAGCATCTCAAAATATGGTTAGCCCTGCTAAAGGTCATTAGAAGGTGATTATTGGATTGTAAAAATTACAGAATGTGCTCTACAGTCTTCTCAATCGTTTTGAGGAACACCTTACTTCTGCAAGCAAATGAATGCATCTAATCCTTTCAGGACACGTACAGTGAATTGTTGTGGTGGATAATCAATGGCATACAATGTCTGAAAGAAATGCATAAAGCGCCTTATTTAGTTCTGCAAGGATTATCTACTTGTGGATGGAACATTTTATAGCATGGCCACTGCTACCTCTAGATTATGGTTGAATACAAAATGGAAGTGTGGGGGTTTAGTAACGTTAGTTTTTTTAATGCTTGTCGTTGACTGTGTCTTCTGGATATTGACATACTGTCTAACACGGATGCAGCTCATGGGACTTTTTTCTCCTGAAACCTACCAAAGTTGTGACTACACGTGAAGAGCTCAAATCTATGACAATATTCCAAAAAAGTGCAGCTGGTGTATCCAATAATCACCTGAATCTGCAAACGAAGTTTAAAGGAGTCCATGATTCTTTCATGAGGAGAGCAGCAGTATAAAAACAGGTCACACCTGTTTGATTATGCCTGTAATAGACAAAGATTGTAGTGTGTGCTCCCAGGAGGCGCTGGTATTGATTGGTTTACAAAAAACAACTGTGCTGACTATTCCTTCTCATGGCAGTCATCATCAATAGCACAGTACAGATTTTAAAAATATATCAGGCTGTGGATTTGGTTTTTTGTGGATGTTGCAAAAGAGCTTCAGGGACCTGCCATTTTCACCTCACTGCACGAGGCATTTTAATGTTCATGGTTCTTTTTTGATTTCAAGTCTTGAATGGAGGAAGCAGACTGCTGCTGCTGAGAACCATTTAAAAGGCTTTGCAGTGAGTGACAAAGGTAGGAGTGGATGCAGCATGTCATAATTCACTTTATTGGCTCAATTGTCATTTAAGCTATTGTTAAGGCAAAAAATCTAAGGGGCATATCATCAAGGGCCGGCGTTAAAATTATCGCTGCTTTTGTGTCCGTTTTTGGATGAAAAGTGGCGATCATTTTATCGCCCTATCAGCATGGACACGCTAACGCGTGAATCCATGCTTCAGTGCCCTTTTTCTTTTCGCCTCGCCTCGCTAATGAGATGCAAGGTAGGCGTTCCAGTGAGAAAAACAGCGATAATGATCGCTAACTAAGGATCTCCCTATCACCAAGGGAAGCGCTAAGCGGCCTAGCGACATTTAATGTAGCGCTAACCGGCTATATCGCCGGTTCCGTACGCCTGCTAATTTTTTGATTTAGGCATGTTTAACATGGGAGGTGGATCGTCATGCTGAGTCCACATCTCACTATCAGCAATGTTTTTGCTTTCGCAGTTTTTTTATCGCAGGTAATCCTGCGATATTGCCCCTTATCGCTGCTATTGCCGGGATTTCTATCGTCTCGGCGATGCGCGTTGCTGATAGTGCGCTCACCGGGCGATAGAATCCGGCGATAGGCGGCGTTATTTTTCTGCACGTTAAACACGGCCAGCGATAATTATCGCTGGCCGTTGATGATATGCCCCTTGATACTTTTGAAAATTGTGAGGTATGGTTAGGTGTGCAAACCATAACTCGCACAAACACTGCATCACTTCATTTTAGTACTCATTCATGAAATCACTGGTGGCATTTCAAATAGATTCATTGTTGAGCTTATTTCATTTGAAGTTCATAAGGTGCTCTGCATGTTTAACTCTCTTTAACCACTTGTGTGGTGTTTCCAACTCTGCACAAATGGATAATGTTAGACTGATACATTTTTATATAACACCTTTTCTAAGGCTGATGTCTAACAGCATATGAATGAAAAAATATTGCGTAGACAGAAGGGGAGTGCAAATAGGTAAGTATAAGATTATTATTCTTAACTCCACATCTATGTACCTTGAAGATGTATGAATTGTCAAGGTACGCATGTATGGAATTAGGTACAACAAAACTTTGCATTCCCATAGAAACTTACCTTCATGATATTTTTGTCCTCGATATTCTTGACACACAGGCATATTTTCATGAAAATACTACATCTCTGTGCTCACCCCTGTGCTGATGCAAAAAAGTTGCCTAGCGCCAACATAGGCCCCCTTGCACCATGGTCAGTGGTGCCTGCTTCCTGTTCTTTGAGCATTGCAGGAATGATTGTGTTTGTGCAGAAAGGAAACCTTCCTGATCAAAAACAATCATTAATGGCATTTTTGTCTTTCTATGTGTGCGGCAGTACACAGAAAGAGCAAAAAATGAGGAGAAATAACATTATTTCTTCCTGTTGCGCCACATATTTTTCCTTTTGAAAGACGTTTGTTTTTGGCCCTGACTCAGATTTACAGATCCGTGTAAAACTGGAGCAGTGTTAAAAAGCCATGCATGTTGCTGTGAACGCCCACAGCAACACCCTTTGCATGCCCCTTTACTGCAGAAAACTTGTTGCCATATTTACAAGGCAGTGTTAAGCCATTTACAATGGCTTAGCACGGCCTTATAAATATGGGCTAGCATAGAGCACCACCAGAGCATTAAGTAAAATGGACGGTCTATTTGCGCTAGCGGCTTGTATATATGCCCCACAATATTTTGTTCACTGGATAAGTTTTCCTCTATATTTTGTTCAACCACCTCTAAGCCAGCATATTGTTTTATTTTTGTATTTGTCAGCACGGCACCTACATGTGCGCACTCAGCAAATATTCTCAGGTCGTTTAATCACCTCCAGAGGTTGAAGGTCCTGCCGGGCACACAGCCACAAACTTCAAATTCTGGATTCTCACAGAGACACTCTCTTCACTTATTGAACAAATGTGTCAACTTAAAAATCCATTTGGGTTTTAGAGAGTTCAAACTTATCATAAAAACCCGGAATCTACTTAACCAACTAATTGTCAGTAAAATTGCTCTCCCACCCTTGCAGCTCCACCATTGAGTGAGGCCTCCCCCGAGCCCCTGCACTCTTGAGTGTTGCTGGTGTTCGAGGCCCTCCTGCGCCTCATCCCTGTTGGTCCAGTGGACCTCTGCCTCCTTTGTCCTGCTCTGCCTCCCCTCCGTTTTTCACTCATTTTTTTTCTTCTCCTGCACTTTCTCGACTTTTTCCCTCATTCCACTTTATTTCCTGTAGCCTCCTCTGTCTCCTTTGTCTTGCTCCGCTCTCCTCCTCATTTTATTTCTCCCTCTGTTGTTCTCTGTTATGGACTTTTTTGCACTGTCTCTATCTTTTGCCTTATTCCACTTTATTTCCTTTAGCTTCCTTTACACTTCCTTTCCTTTACAGCCCGTTTCTTTTTCCCGCCACTGCTGCCCTCGTTGCCCCTCCCCCCCAGCATGACGAGTGTGACCTGCCCAATCCAGCTCCCCTCCCCCCTCCCGCCTCCCAGCTGTCCAGCCCTCCCAGACCCTTACTGAATGACGGCCGCTGAATGGCTGCGCCACTGGTACGCCAAAGGCAAGGAACGTCTGTGCCCATCCGTGACCCGACCGTGACCAGCGCCAGGAACCCTGGACCTCCGTACCGCCAACACTACAGCTCAGCATTACTCCACACACTCAACCCAGGCTGCAACAACAACTGCAAGCCAGCTTCGCCGGCTGACACCCACGGACATTTCAGCTGTCACCACTGCCGACAAGAACACACCTGAACCGAAGACCCTGCAATGCATCCTCCTCAATGTCCGATCCCTCCACAAACACGCCACTGAAATTTGGGACCTCCTCGACAGCACCACCCTGGACTTAGCTTTCTTCACCGAAACCTGCACCAACACCACCTTGGGACCGGACATCGCCAACACCATCCCCCACCCACCCGGGAGGAGGAATTGCCATTGTCCACAAATCCACCCTCCGCCTGAGCACACTCCCTGATGAGCCACAGACCTGATGAAACACCTTCACTTCAAGATATTGGCCAGCCCCAACGCCACCCTCCGAGGAACCCTCAATTACAACCCCTGAACGCCGCGGACCCTTCGCCAACTCCATCACGGACATCAGCTCCCCACAGGCCATCGCATCTATCAACTACACCCTGCTGGGAGACCTCAACTTCCTCCTCGACAACCAACTGGACCCCAACACCGCATCCCTCCTCGACAACCTCCACAACATTGGACTTCACGAGATCATGACCAAGCCCACGCACTCAGCAGAACACACCCTCGACCCCCTGTTCACCACAGGAAACTCCATCACCTTCAGCCACACCACCGAACTCCCATGGATCGACCAGCGTCCACTTCACCTTCAGAACACCTACCATCCACAGACACCAACACCTGCTCCCACAAAGAAAGTGAACAAAAATCACAGATGACCAGCTCACCTCCTCCCTCAACAACTCCACCCCAACCATCACGGAAAACAATGATCCCAACACCGCAGCCCGAACCCTGCACAGATGGATCACGGATAGCACCAACACCATAGCCCCCCTCAAGAAAAACAATACCCGTGCCAAGAAAGCCAGATGGTTCACCACAAAATTTCGAGAGTCCAGACGCACTTGCCGCCGCCTCGAAAAATCCTGAAGGAACACCAAATCCACAGAAAACCAAAACAACTTCAGAGCTGCCACCAAGCCCGCCACCAACTCATCAGAAAAACGAGGAAAAATAGCGATCGAAGTCAGAATCTCCACCCACGCGCATGACAGCAAGGAACTCTTCAACATCATCAAGGAGTTCGTCCAACCCACGAGCGAGTCTACTGACATCCCTCCCTCACAAGACCTCTGCGACAAACTCAGCACCTTTTTCCACCACAAAATCAAGAGCATCTACGACAACTTCGACGAAGACAACCAGCACACTGAACCCTCACAAACCACCCCAGACACCCAGAAACCAGCGATTGACAACTGGACAGCCCTCACCACCGAAGACAAACTGAAGACAATGAAGTCAATCCACTTAGGGGCCCACACGGACCCATGCCCCCACTACATCTTCAACAGAGCCGCCGACACCATCGCACCAATGCTCAGCCACACCATCAACCACTCCCTAGCGACCGCCTCATTCCCCGATGACTGGAAACACGCCAAGATCAACACCCTCCTGAAGAAACCCTCGGTGGACCCCACCAACCTAAAAACTTCAGACCCATCTCCCTGCTCCCGTTCCCAGTGAAAGTCATCAAGAAAGCCATCAACAGTCAACTCGCCACATTAATCGAAGAGCACAACATTCTTGACTCCTCCCAATCCGGCTTCAGAAAAAAACACAGTACGGAAACCGCCCCCTCCTCGCCACAACAGACGACATCTGCACCCTACTAGACAAAGGAGAAACAGTAGCCCTCATCCTCCTCGACCTCTCAGCGGCGTTCGACGCAGTCTCTCACTGTACCCTAATATGCAGACTCTGAAGCAGGCTGAAACACATTTGGCATTTCAGAGCATGCAATGAAATTCATTTTATTTATTTATTTGTTTACATTACCCCGGTTGGTCGTGAGCCGGAGTTTACTACCGGCCAACCCATCCTGCCCCTTCCCACCCTGCCTCACCGCGGCACACCCTCCACGGGCCGCTACTGTTGGGGAGATAAGTGAACTAATGCCCAGAATTACATGGTGCTGAGCTGCTGTCAGAGCCAGGAGTTTAAACGTGAGCCCTGCTTTCTGGAGTCACCCGCCCGGGCCATTGCGCCACACCACTCCCTCTCCAACTATGATGAGGTTAATGAAACGTCAACAAAAAATACTAAATGGACTCTCTTCTAGTCTCTGTACCGCCAAGAGACACACCATGTGATACTATCCTGGTCTCTAAGTACACCAGATATTGAAAGCCATATGCCATTTTTTTGTACATGTGATCTCACTGTTTGCGATTCTCACACATGGTTCACTGAGCACTGTGCTGCGACTTTGCATTGTTTTGTAGCACTGTTTGGTTTTGATTGTGATCCAGATCGTGTTCTACTAGCAAACATAAACAAATAAAATAATGTTATATATAATTAAAATATTGTTTCCTTTTGCTTAGAATACAGTTTCCGTTAATGCACAGGTTGTAGATTCTTCAAAGTTAACCAAGAGGGTTAAAGATATGTATTTATGGGCCATATGTATCAAAAAAGAGTTTTGCGATTCTCAAATTGCGATTTTTAGCGACTCGCAATTAGAGAATCGCAAAATGCAATGGATGTAGGATTTGCTAAAATGTTGGCGAATCCTACATATTCCTTATTTGCGAATCGCAAATTGAGATTCGCAATTAAGAAATACCTTCCTATTCATTCCTATGGGCTAGGAGGCCCATAGGAATGAATGGGAAGACATTCTCAATTTGCGATTACCAATTAGAGAATCGCAAATTGAGAAAGCAATTTCAAGGTTGCAAGGGTGCCAAGAGGATACCCTTTTGCACCCCTCAAATATGTATGTGTGCACATTTTGCGCACATACATGCCCTAAGACATATGGCACTTTCAAAAAATCTAAAAAGTGCTTTTTAAAAGAAAATAGCAAATTACCACCAATTTGAAGTTGGTGGTAATTTGCAATTCCTTAAGGCCAAATAGCAAATTTCTGGTGCTTCCAGAATTGCATTTAAGGAATGGCAATTTGCAATTCCTTAATTGCATTCGCAAAATAGAGAATCGCAAATTTAGCAATTCTCTATTTTGCAATGGCCTTTTGGAATGATACATCCCAAAAGGCTTTTTCCAGTTCGCAAACGGGTCGATTCTGAGAATCAGCCCGTTTGCAAACGGGAAAAAGGCTTCATACATATGGCCCTCTATGTTTTTGAATAAATCGGTGGTTTGCACATTCAGTCGGCTTGAACTGCACAAAACCTTTCTACATTTTCCTTTATCCACATTGGCTCAATTGCTGAGCGTTTTGTGAAGATCTTCCATTGGGATCAAAAGATGTGAGGGGTTCTTCCCTGGACAAAACCCACTTTAATTTCCTGATGAAAATTCTGTTACAGCTACAACTAACAACATGGCTTATTTTCCCAAATGTATCTGAAAAGTGATGGCCTGATCCAACTCACATTCTTTTTGGGTTGATAAAAATGTGTTCATTCGTTTTTGCAAACGAAGCAAAACAAAAAACAAGGGGTCACATGAAGTAAAAGTGTGTGTGTATATATATATATATATATTATATATATATATGGACAGTTGGGCTGTCATCTTAGATTTAACGATTATGCTATTCTAAAATAAAGTAATCAAAGATTGTGATTTGCAAGGTAACGTTTTTCGCTTTGCACAATATGGGTTTACATGGAATTAGATAAACAAAACCACCAACTTGCAGTGACCATATGTCGAATCCATCCATCAAGAAAGGTGTAAGTAGGTCCTGCAGTTGACACTCAGAAATCTACAGTGCTAAAATAAATCAATATGATTTCATTCACTTTGTTTAAAGGCCATCAGGATGAAGGCTAATTAGCAGTAATTTATTGTGAATATTTTGTTTTCAGGCTAGCTGGGCAGAAAGTCAACGACTGTATCCAATTCCACCTTCTGTGCATGATTAAAGTCACCCCCAATGAACTCGAATTATCTCCCAGAACCAGTAACAGGTAATTGAAAGGGACTGGGTCATCATGTCTAGATACAAGCCAAATTGGACATTGGTAACATAATGTGTGCATTTATAGACTGCAACATTCATTTCAAAGAGTTATATTGGTGCTAATGACACATAACAAATGTTTACCAACTCAGTGGTAATCTCTTAGTATGATAAAAAGATTTAGACAACTTGATTTGATTAAAGATACAAAATATGCTTTCATAAAGATTTTCAAGTTGGTGTGCAGCACCTGAATTCATTTAGCACCTGCACGTTTGAACTGGGGACTCAGTTACTTCTTCTACCGCTGTACCTTTGAAGTCTCATAGGCCATATTTGGGAAAGCTTGAAAAGAGAATTAATTGTTGATTTTAACCTGTTGTAGCTCTCAAGCTTGATATGACAATGGGTTCTGTATATCATTGGGTCAGGTGATGCCAGAGAAAAGTAAGTATGACAGTTCCTCAATCATTAACTATTTTTTGCTATTATTTCAGGGAGGCCAATATATTTTGATCAGCGCAGCAAGATCTGTTTTATAACTGATTTTGACTTGATTGAAAAAGTTTGGCCTTTTTTGTTAAATCTGAGAGTTGAGTCTGGGATAGGCCATCTTCAGTGTTACGAATTTGTTTCAGGAAACTTCAGAAGGGGTAAACTTCGGCATCAGCAAAAGGTCCAGAACTTTGGGGACAGCCTTTAGGGTCACTCCAGCAGAGGCCAACAACAGGGTCCTAGGCAGTTCCAGTTGGACATGGTCAGCTGGGAATGCACGAAAAAAGACACTTGGATCTTGTAGTGTCCCTGTAGCCCAAACAGGTTGTCAGCCTTACGACCTTTGGAGTCCACTTCTTTGTCCTGGATACAAGGGGAAGAGTAGGTCGAGTCTTCAAGATTCTTCTCAGGTCACAGACACCAGATACAGTTTTCTTCTGTTCTGCAACTGGAACAGCAGTGATCTGAGGAGGGTATGGAGGATGCCACATCTATGCCCAGTACCAGCCTGTGGTTAGGGGATACTCCTGGCCACTCCCTAACCAATGGGGTAAAAGTTCCCTGGAGTGACCCTACCTAATTTTGCAGCACTTGCTTTGTGTTTTACTGTAAACTATCCCACAGTGCCCTTCTCTACCTAAAAACAACATGGTAAAATCTTTCTTCCCCTGTCCAGACCTCCCTGTGCCGACCAGAGATGGGGCTATGAAAAGGGGCAAACCTTCTCTTTGTCACTTCAAACTAGTTTTGGAGACAGCTCCTCTCCCACTGAAATTGGTGCTTTGAAGGCTAGCATGACAATTGAGGAGGTAGTCCTAGGTGTGAGTGACATCTGCCTGTAAGAGGGGAGGAGCTCTTTGTAGTTTATTACGTATTTGGGCACTGCCCATATGGACATCCTGTCAGGGGAAGATCAACACTTCTCCCTTTATCTCAACTCTGGGAGCCACTTCACACTTAATCAAGGAGCCAGCCAGCCCTTGGGTGACAGTGAACTGGCAGAATGGCACATTGTGCTCAGGCAGGAAAATAACTTTCTAGAAGTGTAAGTTTCAGATTAGTATTATAAAATCTGACTTGCCCATTAAATTGGAATTTAAATTACTATTAAAATGAGCCTTTGAACCATATTTCTAGATGCTCCCAAACTGAAATCAATCACTATACGTTTTTATTGTATAGCCTAGTTTTTTTCTATGGGAGAGCCAGCCTTGCCACAGTAAAAAAAATAACTGTAGGTTTTTACTGCCAGGCCATGAAAAACCTTAAATATGCATGCCGTACTATTTAAATAACATCCATCCTGTCTTATAGGTATTTAAGGTCTATCTTAGGAGTGACTTATAAGTATTAAAAAGGAGCATTTAGGCCTAGAAAACGGTTTGATTTGCCAGGTCAAAATGGCAGTTTAAAACTGCATAACCAGGATGCAGGGGAAGGCCTGAAGACGTTTTATTGTGCAACTTTAGTGGTTGGCACAATGAGTGCAGCACGCCACTTGTAGCATTTAGTCTACAGTCCCTAGGTACATATAGTACCATATACTCGGAATTTACATGTAAATGTGTCTATTAGGTCTGACAATAGCGTGCCAAGTCATAGGGCCAGCAAAAAGATGGAAATAGTCTGGGTTTACCCTGCTGGAAGGACAATTCCCAACAGGTGCACATTTAATATAGAGGATTCATTCAAACTAATAAATTAAATTTGCAGACAACCGAGCTTTCTGCCTTAATGACAAAACATTCGCCAACAAAGTTGCTAAGCTCATAATTGGCACTGTACCCTGATGAGGACCATCTAATGGAATTATGCAATAGAGATTCTGCCCACAAATGGAGGAATGGTAAATGCTCCACCAAAGCAGATGTATCATAATAGTATCCCCAAATCTAGTCTCCCTAAGATAGTTTGGGGATGTTTCCCAGCATGTTATTGTACCCTCCATCCAGTTTTGTTAAAGATTTTCACGCATTTCATAACAGGCTTTTTCTTTGCTCTCTGAGCTCATCATGTTGGTGGATCTGCTGCTATAGTTGGATAGGCTGAGCCGCTGCCCTCTTTGGTGAAGTTATCCCTGTACCCGGTAGACCATATAGCAGCTGGTGGCGGCTATGCAGGCAATAAATTCGCTGGTTCCAGTGACATGGATTGAGGATCTGCCTTTTTTGGGCAGAACCTTTCTTACTGCCCTAATCTTAACAAGTCCCTTACTCATTTTATCTATGTAATATATTATTATGTTAAGGGGAGTTAGAGTTGCTTGCGTCTGTAGAACTTTAAAATGGTTTTGATAAGGCACTTGCAGGTTACTTAAAGGTTTTTACAGTGACATCTTTGATAAACTGTTAATCCGGTAAATTGTTTAACCTATAATGAGAAATCGCTAAATAAAGATTCTGTTTAAATGATTGAGGAAGGCATAACTGTCTACAGTTTCTGCATCAGGAGAGGAAATGCTTCATTAGTGTCTGGTTCGATGAGGGCGGTAACAGGGAATGAACAGTGAAACCAGTAAATTCATTCTTCGTTTCTTTGAAGACACGTATGCCCTATGAAGTGTTATTTGGACGGTGGAAATCCCACTTAAAGGAACTTCCTGGACTCCATCAACAGATTAGCAAAAAATCAGAGAAAATTCTGGCTCACTTGCCATTTCTAAAGTGGATGATCTGCTAAGATGCAGGGTCAACACGTCCATGAGAAGAGAACACTCCAGCTGGCAAGATGGCAATTATCCTAGGATAGTGAAAACGTTTACCCCACTTGTACCTGGAGCCGCGGTGTAATTTCCTCTGTAATAGTCTCCATAGAAGAGGGTACCAATACTTTGAGTGCTTCTACCCAGCTGACAAATTTCTGTTCCAAAATGTTAGGAATGGTATCCTGGTGAAACCTGGTAAAGTATCAAACTTTGAGGATATATTTCAGATGACAAAAATGCCACCATTTTGAAATGGAAACCGACATATTTTCTACTTGAGGTTTTTCCCCAGATGTGGATCCTCTGATGGCTGATACAGCCACTGTAGAAGTGGAACCAAACCTCTGTCACTCTTCATTGAATTCTCAATGTTTCAGATTTCGCGCCATGCTGTTCGTGTACGAGGCATATCTGCGGCAGTGGCCGATGTAAATTCCACCGTCCAAACTACCCTCAATGTGTTAATTTTTTGTATAGTGAAATGGTGGCTATACGTGAAAAAACTCACCATCCTTATGTGTGTTAGTACCAGGGCCACTGGAATTATGCGATTGTGTGGCTTCAGTGATTTTCGCACACTTAAAGATTTACCGCGTTGGCCACATAATCCATCATCTGTCACATAGTCTGCAGATTTTTCCAACAAAAAAATCTGTTTCTAGCTCAAACTGTTCAAAAGTTACTAAAAATGCTGTGACGTGTGTTGTCGCTCATTGAAGTCCCTGTGCAAAGCTGCACTGGCCACCTTTCTGTTGCTAATTACTATATTTTGGTGTGAAATTCGTTCTAATGTGGTGGAACAAATGCCCAGACAGTGGAAACAAGTGTAGAAATCTCTAAATAGGTAATTAAGTAATGGTGTTATAAAATGTGCCACATTATGCTGCATAATTTGCCCTTTCTTGCCGCATAATATACTCAGCACTGCCACATAATTTGGCCCTCACCTGTCGCAGAATTTCGGTAGCCCTGGTGCTAGTACCAACGTAACTCATTGAAACCCTGGGTTTCGTGGTTATAAGACTCCCGATTTTAAACAAAGCTGAGCATTGCATAGCCCTGTGTATTTGAGTTTGACACACAGAGATGGCGAATTAACTCTTTTTAATCAGATTGCTCTACCTTGATATTGAGAGAACCAGGCACTGATCCTTTGACTGCTTTCCTCTTCAAGTCTGAAGTTGGAAAAAGTGAGGGCTGCGAGTTGGCAGCAAGGTGGGAGGCGCGAGATTTTATCTGGCACTGAGCACGGCCCGGCTAATCGCAGCAGCTTGAGGAAGCATTAAGACAGACATTCCAAGAGGAAATGTGACACCTGGATATTGCAAAATGTAATGGGATCAGCCAACTGGTAAATGTAGCTTTTAAATAGGTTTTGTGTTCTCCATTAACTTATTTGATGCTGATTAGTTCTGACAGGGGTAAAAATGGGCTGGTCAGCAACTTTTCCCCTTGCGTTGTTTCCATAGTTGAGTGGGGTCAGACAATGCCCGACAGACTGAAAAGACAGGCAGTAGGTAGAACCGATCCAAAAATGTATCTTACATAAGGGCTCATCATTCTTGATTTTATCGGCTCTGTTTTATGAGAAATGTCTGGCCTGCTCCCAAGTTATTCATGCATTTCTTCTTTGAATGTGAAAGGTGGAGTTCCTTTTTCATGACACTATTTTATAACAATTTTAGTCACTTCCAGTAAGCACACTGATGGTACCTATGGCATTGTTTATATATATCTCATACTTGTGATTTTGTGCTCATCATCTCTGCTGTTTAGAGTTATATTTGTTACTGTGTCTATTGTTGGTTTTTATGTGGGAGGGTAATTAAATGAGCCTCAACTCCACACTTGTGTCCTGTTACTATTTGATTATTTTATACGTTTTGTCCATTTCTTGTGCTCTTGACTTTTTGTGCCTCTGAGAAACAGTTTGTTCCATGGGGAAGGTAAAAAGACAAGGATAACATAATGCAAGGATAACACACGTGGCTGCCTAACCTGCTTTCACCTGAACGGAGACCACTATTCAGTTCTCAATGCCTCAGAATCTCTTCTGAAGTCTTTCTGCAGGTGCTGCTGCTCAGGCCATTTCATGAATGTGTGAACCTTGTGTGAGTTTTATCCAATAAGGAGCTACTGTTTTGTTTTTAGTGTGTTTTATTTTTACATATTTTGTTTAAAATGTTACAGGGTTGATAGACCCTTTAGGACACAATTCTAAAGAAATATAGTATGAATGCCACCGAGGTTGGGCCTAAATATTATTGAGAACAGTGTATGGCGCAGCTTCACGGACTGAAGGAGGCCCAATGGCAGTCTGAGATTTGAATTAAAGAAATTATCAAGAGATTTGTGTTGAATGGCCATCAGAAATGTATTTTTGTTTATTTGTGGTACTTTTTTTTCTCGAGTGTTATATAGTGTGAACTCTGACTCAAAGGTATCAGAGCGCTTTACATGAGCACCAGGGGCGGACGGACACTTCATTTTGCTAGGCACGGGGAGATTTAGGGGCACATGCATCATTCTAAGTACCGGTCACAAAAGGGCAGATTCGCAGAATCTGCCCCTTTGCGACCAGTATTTTTGCATTTGGGATGCATCACCCCAAATGCAAATTCGCAATTTAAGTAATCGCAAAATTTGTGATCACTTAACTTGCAAATGCATTTAGGGAATCGCAATGCGATTCCCTAAATGCAATACATGATGCAGTTCAAATTACCATCAATTTAAAGTTGATGGTAATTTGTGAAAACTTTGAAAAATGCACTTAAGTGCATTTTTCAAAGTTCCATCTTACACTGTGTTTGCGCAACATGTAGTCACATGGCAATTTCAGGGGTGCATCAGGGTGTCCTTTTGGCACCCTTGCACCCTTGAAATTGCATGTGCAATTTGCGAGTACCTACTTGGTACTCGCAAATTGAGCATGCAATTCCCATTCATTCCTATAGGCCCCTAGGCCCATAGAAATGAATGGGAAACTATTCCTTAATTGCAATTTGAAATTCGCAATTAAGGAATATGTAGGAATCGCAATTTTTTTAAAGATTCCTACATGCATAAGGAATTGAGATTCCTAAATAGCGATTTTCCAAAAATCGCTATTAAGGAATCGCAATTCCTTATGTTGATGCATGTGCCCCTAAGTGATTTGCTCAGAATCACAGGATGATGAGCGTCCCTGCTGAGACTTGAACCCCTTTGGCACCCTTCCACCCATGAAAGTGCATGCTCAATTTGCGAGTACCTACATCACTTCAATTAACAATACAGCAAGGAGGTCTGGGTTTACCTCATCTAAAAACATACTATGTTGCTGATGTTTTGGACATATTGGCGGGTCTAATGGGCTCAAAGGGTATTAGAGATACATTTTTAATTGAAAAAATGGTACAGGAAACAGATTCTCAGATACCAATATTCCTAAAAACCTCCAAATTGCCAAAAAGAACTCGGTATAAGACACTAAAAGACTATTCTTTCAGAGTCCAGGCTTTTTTTTAAATGACGGGCTCTAATGGATTTCAGTTTTTAAAGTAACAAGAATGTAAGAGCCTCGGCCTCCAAATTCAAACAGGCCACTTGAAGCATTGGGAAGGTTGTGGGCTTGGGACGCTAAGTGACCTTTCAATACAGAATAGGATGATCTCTTGGCAGGAGGTGGCATTAAGGGATGGGAGCCAGAGGAAGCCCACCTTTTTTTAATACTTACAAATTGTCTATTTTGTTAATAGTATGAAAGGAAATTTTGACACCCCGAACAAACTGGTGATAGCGCTCTTTGGGGCCAAATTAAGTAGGGTAGGGAATTGGTATTGGGTATTGAGGAATCAGGGCCAACTTCCATTGATAGAGAACCATCTGGAAAAGTTGGCCCGTGAAACACAATGTACCTTTTCTATCCCCGAGTGGGAAGCTATATGCCTTCGGGGAAGTAAGTCTTTAAGAGCAGCCAATTACAAAAGGATGGCTTTTTTATCCCGATGGCTGGCCTACTTTACCCCGAGTGTACTGAAGAAAAGGTATTCAGATGCCGAAGATAGATGTTTTCGGTGTCAGGCAGGCAGAGAAAGGGGTTGGCTCCATATTTTGTTTTTGTGTCCGAGATTGGGGCCTTTTTGGGAGGCAATTTTCCTGGCTTTAAATCGGGCATTTGAGAAGAGGCTATCGCCGGAGGCTGAAGCCGCCCTGTTTGGTGCGTGCAAAGATAGAGCACTCTTAACGGAAGCCGAAGCAAACTTTCTTTCTATTACTTGTTCTGTGGCCCGCTGTTTAATTTGACAAAACTGGAAGTCTGGGGAAGCTCCCACTTATGAAAAATGGTTGAACAAAATGAAGAGGACGCAGGCTTTTGAAGAAGCGCATGCAAAGCGGGTGGAAGCTACCAGAAAATTTGAAAAGAACTGGAAGTTTTTAAGTAAGGTGGAAAATCCAATAGTGGGACAATGTTAGTAGGGATTTGGAATTGTTTTGATGGTCTATTGGGACTAAAATATTGGGAGGACTTACTAATGTACGCTGCTAAGCACTTTTGCACTTTAAAATTGTGATTGTTTTACATATTTTGCACTAGCACTTGCACTTTATTTCTCGCACTTTAGCACTTTGATATTATAGAAGTGTTT
Source organism: Triturus cristatus (assembly GCF_964204655.1). Classification (NCBI taxonomy): domain Eukaryota; kingdom Metazoa; phylum Chordata; class Amphibia; order Caudata; family Salamandridae; genus Triturus; species Triturus cristatus. Next base: position 392,581,256 of record NC_140584.1, read on the forward strand.
TTGATGGCCGTGTTTGTTAAAAGTAAATAGAGATCGTTTTTTTTTTTTTGATATCTGAAAATAATGAAGTTAATGATTTTAGCATGAACGAAGTCTAATATGTTTGCGTCTATATCATGTATTGCCCTTGATGCTGTGGTCAATAAAAAATAAATAAATTGCGAGTACCTGTTTGGTACTCGCAAATTGAGCATGCAATTCCCATTCTTTCCTATGGGCCTTTAGGGCCATATGAATGAATGAGAAGCTATTCCTTAATTGCAATTCACAATTTGCAATTCGCAATTAAGGAATATGTAGGAATCAAAATTCTTTAGCGATTCCTACATGCATAAGGTATTGCGATTCCTAAATAGCAATTTCTAAAACATCGCTATTAAGGAATCTCAATTCCTTATGTTGATGCATGTGCCCCTAAGTGATTTGCTCAGAATCACAGGATGATGAGCGTCCCTGCCGAGACTCGTACCCGGTTCCTTAGCTTCCAGGCCGACATCCTCTCTTTGAATTTTGTTTATATGAGAACATAGGGATTTCCCTGTAAATGAACTTGTAGAACGTGGATGTCAAAGTTGTCTTTAAACATCTGTCTCTCAATAATCGGTTTCCAGTACATTTAAGGACCGTCCAAAACATAATAAAGTCTTCCTACTAGTTTACATCCCTGAAGTGATATACAGTCCTTTACCAAAAACTACAGAAGACAGGCAACGCTTTTCAGTTTTGGTTGGAAAGACTCTCCTTCCTGGTTGCCTAAAAATGGGTATTGTAATTTTAGACACGCTTCTGCTTGACGTAAAACAGTGCTGCTTGTAATTAGCATAACATAACTTTAATTTAGAGTACAAATCATAGATAATTCTGTATGCCACTCTTGATAGTTTACCTTGAAAGCCATACTGACATCCACGTAAATATGTAAAATTGTTGCCTTTTCTGTCCTCAGTCGGTAGGGGTAGACATTAGTCCCATACCTCTCAAACACCCTTTGCGCCCTAAACACTCAATTGATCCTTTAGAAGTCATGTTTATATATAAAATTGTTTTCAAACATGGGAGGATATTTACAAAGAAATTTTGGAGTGTGGAGCTGCACCAAATTTGGCAGTGCTGTGCTCCGACATTTCCAAAATGCAGGGATGCGGCGTATTTATAACAATACGGCTCACCCCTGTGTTTTCCCCAGCGCTAGTGCTAAAATTAGCTGCTTAGACCCATCACAGGCACCCTAGTACCATAGTGCAAGGGTGTCTGTTGCAGGGAATGAATGTTTATGGGCAGGAAAGTGTCCCAACCGCACTCAAACAATCCATAATGATGATTTGTCAAATCCATGTGTGCTGCATTCTGCAGCACAAATAGAAGCAGCAATTTGTCAATATTTACTGATTGTTTATGTGCAGAACGGGACACCTTCCTGCACATAAACAATCATTAATGTCATTTTGCACCTTCTGCGTGTGCTGCAGAATGCAGCACACGTAGATAAAGCAAAACCTAGGAGAAACAAAATTATTTCTCCTCATTGCACCAATCTAACACCCGCTTTTGAATGGCGTTAGTTTTTGGCGCTGCTTCAGATTTACACCTCCTTGTAAATCTGGGGCAGCGTCAAAAAGCAAAGGGTGTTGCAGTGGAACACCCACAGTAACACTCATTGCTCGCCCCTTTCATGCAGATACCTGCATGAAATGGTAGCGTATTTTCAAAGCGGCGTTAAGCCACAAAAAGTAGCTTAACGACACCTTGTAAATATGTTGCAGGGCATACCGCCACCAGAGCATTAAAAAAAGTGATGCTCCAGTGGCGCTAAGGGCTTGAACATATGCCCCTTAGTGCCCACTTGTGAGTTAACGTTACTCATACAGTAGTGTGTCTTACCAGCAGTCACAAGTCTCTTGTTCATTTGACATAGTGCAGCTCAATCAAATAGGACAACAGAGGCACATTCATCAACGCCATTTTTTTTATTTTATAACCATATGTGGAACTATTTCTAAAAAATGTGACTGTATGCCTGCCATTGTTGAGGCTTGCTTTGGATCCAACTTGCTGCTTGCCCCGCCGACGACTCAATGTCAACTTTTTATCTCAAAAATGTTCTAAGTCAGAAGGTAAACTTTCCACAGAGACACACCTGGCCCCTGTATTTGACCTGCTCTCCATCGTGGTTGGCCTTAACTTTTGAATTTGACCCAGTCTAGTGCAAACCCATAACTGCAGTTTTGCGATGTGTACTTTTTGGTGCTATTTTAAATTATAACTTAAAAATTGTATATTTCTGGTTATACTGATTCGATTTTATTTGTTTTGGTGTCATTTTATTTATTAAAATATTCTTTCTATGTCTTAGTGAATTTGAAATGTTTCTTGTGTTTCCACTTTATTTTCAGAGCAAAATGTTGGCAAAATGTCTTTCAGTCCAGGTTTCAGGCAACTACACGTGGAATGCACTTTGACATCAGCCAAGGATCCAGGACCTAGAGGACAGTACATGGTGGTCAAGAATAACTCCAGCCAAGGCTATCACCAGGGTGGTGGGCAGCTTTAATTGGAATTTGTCAGCTTGATTTTGCAGGAAAAGGTCCCTTGGAACTTGTTGTGTCCCTGTAGCCCAAACAAGATGTCAACCTTATGCTGGGAATCCAATACCTAGTTGTCCTGGGTACAAGAGGGAGAGCAGGTCCAGTCTCCGAGACTCTTCTCAGATCACAAACTCCAGGTCCCATCCTCTTCTGTTTGTTCACAAGTCCAGAAGGAATCTGAGCAGGGTACCAGGATGGCCACATTAATGTCCAGTGCCAGCCAGTGGGCAATGACATGAACAACAGCCACTCGCCTCCCATCCACGATAGGTGTTTTACCCAAATGAAGTCTCAATTACATAAAGTGAGATCATACTGGTGTAATGAAATTTCACCCCTGCCCATATTGTTCATATTTGTTATGATGAGGTGATGGAATGCGATGGTAGCAGAATTTCCATGCTGCAATTTCCTTTTCTTTCTTTTTCCTAAACATGGATCTGATTCATTTCATCAAAGTGTAGACTTTAGAGGTCTGAAGAAAAGATGAATTTGCCCCAAAGCAGGAATGAAACCTGTGAGTTTACACACTTTGAGTTTACACACTTATTTCCACAACAGGTATATTAACCTTTAAGTTTTCTTATGAGCACAGTCAGAAATGTTTAAAAACACCAAATTCGCAGTGATATAATAATAAAATGATGTTATTTGCTTGTCTGGGGTCTAATAGTGAAAATGTGCCTTTTAATGCCATGCACTTGATTTCTGGAAGCACTCTTGCCATTTTGTCTTCCTAGAATAAAGCCCTAAATATGTCTGCTTCCGCCTATCCTTAAATAAAAATAACTGTCCTAATTGCTGATTGCATTTAATTCGATCTTGGTTCAATCCTTAAAGTTTCTTGGACACTTTAATGTGCTCTATCTTTAACAATGTACAATTTAAGAGCCAGCGTGTCATTCATGAAAAGGAACAATGTAGGACGTTTAAAATTACACGGTGTAAAAAAAAGCAGTGAAATATGCATCCATCGCAGAAGCGTATATCAGGGGGAAGTAACTGGCGAACAGACGATTGCTGACAAATACAAATAATTGTGGAAAACTGACAGATATGCGTGAACGATGCTGCAGACATCTGTTGTGAATTTCATATAAAAAATTCCTGCAAACTGATCGATCCATCATCCTTCAAAGATGAATGCACTAAAACCATTATGCTGTTCATTTAAATGTTGATGGTAAATCGTTAATAATGTAGAATGGAAATTACCGCCAATGGAAGAATGCAAGTTATAAACGCTATAGAAATTATGATCTTTTGTCCCACTGCTGTTAAATTTGGTGAATGGTTATTATTGCCAGGGCTACCTGAATATGCATCAATCGATGACCAAATTATGTGGCAGTGTCGACTAGATTAAGCAACACAAAAAGGCAAATTATGCTAAAAAAAGTAACTCATACAGTAGAAGTTTTAGTTCACTATTTATCATTTTATTACACAATACAATTCGAGGAAATGTTTGGCCTCGTTAACACTCGTTCAATACCATAATACACAAATCATCAACCACTGTGATCGGTTAACATTCGCAAGGGTTCTAGCATTCTTCAGCTAAAAGCAAAAAGGCTTTTTCTTCATCTCTCTAAACAATGTTCGATTCTGTGTCAAATGCTCTAAATGCACTATTATGAAGAAAATGCACTGGGCCAAAATCTCATAGTTCAAGTGGGCCTTATTCTAAGCAATGGAACATTTACTAAACCTGGGCAAAACTAGCCAGAAAAGTAAGCAAAATTGTGAGTTGATACGTGAAAAGCGGAATGAGCTCCTTGCACAGAAAAATGTATGAAGATGCAATCTGTGCTAAAGAATAGTGAAGGGACATGATGTGATCCACATGATTAGCCATTTTGATTAGGGTGTGGTGCTCTAGCTCAGCAAAGTCACAGTCAACTAACAAACACCAATGACCTGAACAGGTCATGCCCATGTCAGCTTCAGCACTCCGTCCCACACTGCAGCAGACCTACCACTTCCAAACCTGCCCACTGTAGCTGGAAGAAAATCCCAGAGGAGGACTGGACATCCAACTTCTCCTCACACTGACTTGAGCACACCAACAGCCTCCCGTAAGGCATGGAGAACTTCAAAATCTGGATCACTGCATGCATCAACATCCTGGCCCCCTTCTAATGTGACAAAACAACAAGAGCATGACCACTATCCAGTTGGTACACAGAAGCACCATATTTGGCAATACACCACTGCAAGTAACCGGAGCATATGAGGACAATGATTTAAGGTACAACGGACAAAGACATCTTCAAATCCACCCTGATAAGCTGCTACCAACAGATCAGGAAAGCCCAGCGCACAGCACTAATAGACCACATCAACACTGGCACTAATAACAACAAAGAAATATTTGCCATAGTTAAGGAGTTCACTGTGTCTGAAGTCACCTCCATCAAGTTTACTTCCTCACAAGACCTCTACAGCAAGCTCTAAGAGATCTCCTGCGCAATATCACATCCATATACTACAACCTTGACCTTAAAACTGGACTCTACCACCCGTGCAACTCATCTCCCCTTCTTGAACAAAGAACTGGCCCTGACCATGTTGCCCACCGTCACTTCAAATGAGATCTCCTTTACCATGAAGTCCATCCACTGTGGGCTTCGTCCGACCCCATCCATGCCTTCACCATAGGACTCACACCCATCATCGAAGCTCTCGCTTCCATCCTCAAAGCCTCCTTTGGCTCAGCCACCATCACAGATGCATGGAAAAATGTCATAGTTACTTCTTTGCTCAAGAAACCTTCATCAGACCCAGCCTCACCCACCAACTACAGGCGATCTCACTTCTACTCTACCCAGTAAAGGTCCTTCGGAAGCTCATCGACAGATGCTTCACTAACCACCTCATCACCCACCAGCTCCTCAACACCATGCCGTGCAGCTGAAGGCCATACCACAACACAGAAACCACATTGATTGTCACCACAGACATCAGCATGATGCTGGGCAGAGGAGATATGGTGGCACTCATCCTCCTGGACCCCTTTGCAGCCAACAACACGGTCTAACACCCCATACTCATCAGATGGCTACATTAGATTAGCGTTCAAGGACCCATTCTCTGACTGATCTGCTCCTTCCTGATGGACAGGAGACAAGTGGTCAGCCTGGCATCATCCTTGTCAGAAGCCAGCAAACTCATCTGCAGAATGCCTCAAGGCTGGTCCATCAAGCTGACCTTCTTCAATGCATACATGATCTCTCGGGCCAATGTCATCCAGATACACAACAGCAACATCTTCTCCTACACTGACTACACACTTCTCATATGCTCCCTCTCAGTCAAGACCTCCCACCATTAAGAACAAATTTACTTCTTGCATGACAAAAGTAACCCTCTGGATAAAGACCAACTGTCTCAGGTTCTACACCAAGAAGTCAGAAGTAGTGATCTTCGGAAGAAACACCTCAGTATAGGACTCCACCTGGTGGCCTTCTCACCTTGGACCGACACCAAACCTTAGCCATTAAGCGAGAAATGTCAGAATCATTAACAGCAAACTGGACATGATGGCACAAATCAACTCTGTCACTGCAACTTGTGTCCACAACTTGAAGATGCTGAGAAAGATATTTAAATGGCTCCCAAACAACCCCAGAAAAGCTGCCTTGTCACCAGAAAGCTGAACAATTGGAACAACCTCTATGTCGAAATCACCAAGTAGCTCCAATATTAAAAACCATCCAGAAAATTGCAGTCAGATACATCCTCAACCTCATATGAAGAACACCCATCACACTTCAACTCAGGGACCTCCACTGGCTCCCATTATACAAACGTGCTTAGGTCAAATACCTTAATCACACATTCAAGGCACTACGCAACATAGGTCAAACTATCTGACCAGCCACATTTCTTTCATCAAACGCCCAGACACCCTTATTCTACTTGATTCCTACTCACCCATGCATCCACAGAAACAAGTCCAGAGGCCTTCTTGTACCTCTCCACTAAAGAGTGGTGTTTAAAATGTTTTAATTTTCTTTTTTACATTTATACTACTTCACAGGAAGCTCATATCTTTATAAGATAGATAGATAGATAGATAGATAGATAGATAGATAGATAGATAGATAGATAGATAGATAGATAGATAGATAGATAGAGATAGATAGATAGATAGATAGATAGATAGATAGATAGATAGATAGATAGATAGATAGATAGATAGATAGATAGATAGATAGATAGATAGATAGATAGATAGATAGATAGATAGATAGATAGATCAAACAAAGGTTAAAGTGGCATGATAATTAAGTATGGAAATAATACCATACTTTACTTAAAAAAAGAGAGAAATTCACTAAATAAAAGGGCAAAGTGCTATTATACTTAGGCAACATTTTCAATTAAAATTTAACATTTCAAACTAAAAAGAAAACACTGAATTTCACCAGTTAAAGCTAACACATGTAACCATAATTGCACTGTCGCCATGCACAGTGATGTTATTAATGAAGTCAGAGAAACTTTCATAAGTGTTGTAACATGTGTGGTCAATAACCATGTGCCCATCACACCATGGGCAGCCAACCCCCCACACCAATAAACATCAACTTTCCCATTATTTGCAAATTGTTCCCCCGGGAATTCTTGCGGGAGCAAGTGAGCAAGTGAGGCCAAACTAGTTCTAGTCTTACCCTCATGGGGTACTATCAGCCAAAGTTGCCTCCCCTGAGACTCCCCTTTGATAGTGGCACCCCCTCAAAACTTTTTTATTTTACTTTGATCCCAGTGGAGTTCTTCTGGTACCCCTACCCTGCCCCTTTATATCTTATTATATCTTTATTTTCAGGACACAGCTACCAAGTCACTGAGTGCTGCAATGGCTGTCACATTTATTTATTTCAGATTGCAGCTAGCCAGTCAGAGTCATGGAAAAAAAAGTCCTTTCAGCCAATTGATCATTCTTTTAATCAAAGTAGCTTGTCTGTCGGACTATTGCAAGCTTCCTCAAACCCAACCATCCAGATATCCATACATATTTAACCTTAATTTCTCATTGCAAACTACTGAACAGAGATATACTAAGGGCCTCATTATGATGTATTTCGGAGAAGCTCTGAATGGCATACGGTTCGTCCGAATCCGATTCGGAACCCGCCTTTCCGACCGACTCGGAAACCCATCCGACCAACGGATTACGATAGTCAGAAACCATTCAGACTTTCCGAGTCAGCTCTGACTCAGTTTTGAATGGCATTCAGAGGAATCGAGTCGGTCGGAGCCAACTTGTACAGGTCTACGGACTGCGTTTCCGACTGACAGATTACAATGTCTGCTTCGGGCAGCCTTTTCTAATCGGTTGTTCTGACATGGATCGGCTCTTGGAAACCGCATCTTGGGGCCCATAGCAGGCCCCCCTCTCACCCGGGGGCCTCCAAATGAGGCACTTGGGGTACCCATGGGACCCCTCTGTGCAACCACGCACAGTGTGGCAGGCACCATGGGGTGCCCACCACAGGGTGCAAGGTTTTCTGCAACTACCCCTTTACGCAAAAGGAGCCTTTGTAAGAACTCGGAACACAGGCTCCCATTGAAGTCAATGGGAGTCCACCCGAAAAGTGTTCGGAAGCATCGTTATCGGTCAGTCGGAATCCCTGAATCTGGTTCGGTCAGAAACCGTTCTGAGACCGAATCGGTCAGAATACTTTCCAACCAACATCGCAATGAGGCCATACATTACAAAAAGCACTTTTTCCGGGTAAAGATCAAGCTTGCTGCCAAATGTGGTGTAATTCTGTTTATCCATTTTGGCTGGAGCGCTGTTCAAAAATCCCTATAGAAATTGCAAGATGAAATTGCCATTTTTTATCGGTGCACACTTGATGGGAGCAGAGTGAGGCAGGTAAACTTTTTTGGGGAAAGTTTTTTTACAGTTTGTCAAAGAGTGCTAGAGTTATTCGCCAAACAAAATATCAATATCCTATGGTAAGTATCTCACAGTGGTATGTGTGTGTGTGTGTATGTGTGTGTGTGTGTGTGCGCGTGTGAGTGTGTGTGTGTGTGTGTGGATGTGCATGTGCACGTGTTTGTGTTTTAAAAGACATTATATATATACATGTGACCAAGACTCTGAGGAGTTGAAACGCATAATGGCGGAGGCATCTACGAAATAAACAAGCAATTTACACCAGGAACGTGGTCCGTGTCCGTGTATGTGGCTAATTAAGGCAGAGGCGCTGCTGATTTATTTAATATATATATATATATATATAAACTGGAAAAAACATAGGTTTCAGGAACATTATTGTTAGCTGGACATTTTACTCATTCAAAACCATAGAAATTCCAGCATTATAGTTAGTTCAGCTAACTATAACTCGCGCCCCTGCAATGCACTGCTGATGATGTCACATATTACATCATTCATGACATGGTCAGTGACATCACTGATGACATCACTGATGATATTTGTGAGTGGTTGATTCACTGGGTGTATGGGTTCAAGAAGGCATGTGGAAACAGCTGTATGGGTGGGTGAGTGTGTGTATGGGTGTGTTGGTGAATGAATGGATGTCTCAGTGGTACATGTGCAAGTAAATACATATGTAAAGGCAGTATATGTGAGTGATGGTGTATATAAATAACTACATGTGAGAGTCAGTAATTGTGAGAGTGGCTGCATGGATGAGTGTGTATTTGTATCAGTGATTCTATAAGAGAGTAATTATGTGTTAGTATGGGTATGAATAAGTGAGGTTGTGTCTGTATAACTGTATAGGTGAGTAAATGGAAGTATGATTGACTCTTTGCATGACTAAGTGTGTGAGTAACTCTGGATATGTGGCAGTGTGTGAGTGTCTGTATAGGTGTAGGAGTGCATATGATAGTGTTGTATTGATGAGTGACTGCATGTATGAGTGACTGTATGGGTGAATGAGTGGATGTGTTTGTAGACCTAGGAATCAGTCAGTGCATATTTAGTAACTGGTATTGATGTGTCTATATTTTCGAAAATGGTAGTCTGTATTTTAGAGTGGGTGTATCAAAGGTTATATTAAGGTGTGAGGAGCTGCATCAGATTTTCATGTGGATGAACTCATCAGTGATGTCATTTGAGATGTCATCAGTGATGTCATCAGTGATGTCACTGACCATGTCATGATTGATGTAATATGTGACGTCATCAGGGGCGCGAGTTATAGTTAGCTAAACTAACTAAAGCACCGGAATTTATATGGTTTTGTACAAGTGAAATGTCCAACTAAATAACGTTCCTGAAATCTATGGTTTTTTCAGTTAATTTCTATGGTTTTTTAAATGCTAATTTCTAACAATAACGTGCCTGAAACCTATGGTTTTTCCAGTGAATTTCAAAGGTTTTTTAAATGGAAATTTGTAATCCAATGTTTTTTTTAATTTTCTATAGATATATATGCGGATACATGCAGGTGAGGCGTTTACGGGACCCAGCGGGAGGTTTTGACTGTGCAGCTGAGTTGGACGCTGCATCTGTACCACGTTCCCAATTGTGTCCTGGACCCCAAGATGGATACAGGGAAATGGGAGGAGAACCTCACCCGAATGCTGTGGCAGGTGCATGCTGGGATTTGTAGTCTGCCGATGCAGCAACAGTATTCTGTGAGACTCTGATCCGCCCACCAGGACAACCACCAATGGTAGAACAAGTGGGAGTATATTTTCAGTGCACTGGCGGGAAATTCTGTTGTTAGCTGGCATTTGAAAAGGCAATTAAGACGAAACGCATCATGCCGATGTTTCGCTGAGAATAAAACCACCTACCTGGATCCCCGTTGTGTCCCTTTGATTCTTTCTTCGGCTTGAATCTCCTGTGGCATATATATACATATATATTATCTACTGGCGGTCGCCAGTAGATAGTTATAGTTAGGACCGAGTTCCCATAGGTAATCTGAAAATTCTATTTTGAATAACTTTGGCACCGGTTGACTTATCTTCGTGAAATTTTCAAAACTAATGGGGCGCTCCGCTCAGCTCCTACCCTGAAATCTCGGGGTGATTTGTCAAGCGGGGGCTGAGAAAAAAGGGGGGTCCCAAAACGCGTTTTCCCCATAGAACCTTTAGTCGAAGGTACAGCCCGAACGGCTGAACAGAATTACTTGAAATTTGGCAAAGAGGTAGTCCTCAGGTCAGGCATGTTCCTTTTGCATATATGGTGTCAATCTGTTCAGTAGTTCCTGAGAAAATTGCAGTTAAAAGTACATAAATGCCTATATGCGCGCACCGTGCGTGCATGGTGCGTGCACCAAATGTCCGCGAGCGTAATTCTGATTGGTGGTTAGATGTTAGTCAACATTCCAATCGGTCGAAATCAGGAAGTGTCGGACGCCATTTTGTGTGTGACAGTGAAAAAGAAAGGTGGAGAACGTAAAAAGGGGGCAGGGTAGAGAGTTCCTGACCCCCTAGCCTTTGTCAGGGGGTCCCTGAAGGACCCCGAAGGGTGAAAAAAACATTTTATTTTTTTTCCAAAAAGTGCGGGGTGCACGCATGGTGCGCGCACCCCCCAGCCACCATTTTGAGTTTTAGAGGCAGAAGAGAGCTAAAAACACAAGTGAAGAACGTGAAAAGGGGGCAGGGTAGAGAGTCCCTGACCCCCTAGACCTTCTCAGGGGGTCCTTAAAGGACCTCGTAAATAAGAAAAAACCATTTTGTTTAATAAAAAAAATTGCCGGTGCGCGCACGGTGCGCGCATCGTCAAAAACCCTTAAAAAAAAAAAGACATTTTAAACTGTTTATAAGTTTATAGAAGATATTAACTATGCTGTTCAACTTTATCCAAATTCAAAAAAAAAGAGCTGAGCCATTCCATATTACAGGATACAGTCAATCTATAACTATATACATAGGTAGTTTATTGTAAAATAAATATATCAAAAATATAATAATACATACATAAATTAGCATTTAAAAAACCTTACAAATTCACTAAAAAAACCATAGGTTTAACACACGTTATAGTTAGGAATTAGCATTTAAAAAACCTTGCAAATTCACTGAAAAAACCATAGGTTTCACACATGTTATAGTTAGCTGGACATTTCACTCGTAAAAAACCATTGAAATTCCCCCGTTATAGTTAGTTCAGCTAACTATAACTCGCGCGACCGCAATCTACTGCTGATGACGTCACATATTACATCACTCATGACATGGTCAGTGACATCACTGAGGACATCTCAAATGGCATCACTGATGACATCTCAAATGACTCACTTATAGAGTCAGTTACGCACATAGAAAATCATCCATTCACACACTTGTACAGCCACTTATTCTTCCACAAGCCTTTCCCTATATATATTATACATATTTAAACTTTACAGAAACACACACTCACTGGATGACGTCATGAGTGATGTAATATGTAACGTCATCAGCAGTGGATTGCGGTCGCGCGAGTCATAGTCATAGTTAGCTGAACTAACTATAACACGGGAATTTCAATGGTTTTTTCCGAGTGAAATGTCCAGCTATCTATAACATGTGTGAAACCTATGGTTTTTTCAGTGAATTTTATACATATATATATATTTAAAAAAATTGTGAATAATTTTTAGTTAGAAAAATTATATTCATTCTTTTTTTATTTTTAAATATTATACAGAAGTCGTGCACCCTTCGCACACCCTACACCATGGCTGCGCGCATTTCGGTAGTCACTTTGAAAAGTCGCGCTGAGGTCGCGACTTCGGCGTAATTTGTAAAGTATGAAATATCTTGAAATTAAATATAAATAAAAGTTTTCCTTTAAGTGTTTGTCTAAATTTATTTGTAAAAGTATTTTTAAAATATTATTTTCACTATAATTTGGACTAAAAATAATTCGATTATTATTGGATTCGGAGGTTAGGAGGGATGGCCATTTTGCTCGATCTGTTTTGCAAGATTTTTTGGTCTAGTCAGGTGGACACCTTCCTCCGGGTGAGGTACGGCTTGAGGATTCTATTCAAAAGGTGAGGAATCAACAGGCAGAAGTATCCATCAGAAGAGCAAGCTACTTACCTTCGGTAACACTTTTTCTGGTGGATACAGTATCTGCCTGTAGATTCCTCACTGTCTCACCCGCCTCCCCGTTGTCCACCTGTTTCTACCAAAAAGATGCTTTTACTGTTTGGCATGAATGTTTTTAATATGTCTTAATTAGGCCTGGGCTAAATTTCCGTTCCGCTCACGGAAATTGCGATAATTTGACATATTCGCGTTCCGCGGAGAGCGCGAAAATGTCAAAATTTCCGCATTCCGCAGATTAGCGATAATTTGTTTCTTGCTCGCGCTGTAAAATAATACATTCTCGCGTGCGCGCAATCGCCTTACCTGAATCCCCGCGTTCGCCGACAAGTTTTCCCGATCCGGTCGCGTTCTACACGAGATGTTGGATTGTTGGTAGCCATTTGCGCTGTCTCGCGACAGTTCGCGCCCGCAGTAATGTCATTGGTCGCGCGATCACGTCTTTCTTCTCGCGATCATGCACCGCGAGAAGAGTGAAAACAAGATGGCCGCGCCCGCGAGCAACCGCATGGGTAAGTTGGCGAGCCGCGAGATTTTTAACATTTTCGCGATAATTTGCGAAAGTCACTTTCGCAAATTCCACCCACCCCTAGTCTTAATCATGCTAATGTTTTAATAGTGAGAATTGCTTGCTTTGTTGCTACTTCTTTATGCCTTTACTGGTTATGCATTTATATATATATTACCTACTGGCGGTCGCCAGTAGGTAGTTATAGTTAGGACCTATTTTCCATAGGAAATCCGCAACATTCTATTTCCAATAACTTTGGCGCCGGTCGACGAATCTTCGCAGAATTTTCAAAACTGGGGCGCTCCGGTCCGCTCCTATTCATCAAGCGGGGGCTGAGAAAAAAGGGGGTCCCAAAACGCGTATTCCCCATCCAATTTTCCATAGGAACCTTCCATAAGCCCGAACTGCTTTATTAACGGAATTACACCAAATTTGGCAAAGAGGTAGCCCTTGGTTCAGACTTGTGCCTTTTTGTTAAATGGTGTAAATCCGTTCAGTAGTTGCTGAGAAATTCAAAAGTAAAATCATATATATATCTATGGCCGCACTGGATTCGCGCACCCTCCTGATGACAAACTGTATGCTGATTGGCTTTCAACACTCCAAACCAGGAAGAACACGACCTGTGAGCATTTAAAGTTGGAGGATAAAGTCCCCTTGATTCTTGAGGGTCCCTGGGGGCCAACTAGCCCACCAGGTATCTCCAGTATGCACCAGGGAGCTGCATTGCAGACAGGTGTTCAGAGGCCACGTGCCTTTTTACAGCTCTCTGCAATGCAGCTCTGTGGCGCTTAATGAAGGTACCTGGTGGGTTAGTTGCACCCCAGGGACCCTCAGGATTGAAGGGGACTTAATCTCCCAAATTAAAATGGCCACAGGGCGTGTTTACACAGTGGTGAAGGGAGGGGACCGGGCCTGAGGTGACATGTGCAAACTCGTCCTGTGGCGCGTCTTAAGTTGGGGAAATAATTCCCCTTCAATCCTGAGGGCCCCTGGGGGCTAACTAGCCCATCAGGTGCGTCCAGTAAGCGCCACTGCGCTGCGTTGCACAGTGGTGGTCTAGGCGGAGCCCCTTTTACACCTCTCTGCAACGCAGCTCATTGGCGCTTACTGGAGGTACCTAGTGGGCTAGTTGGACCCTAGGGACCCTCAGGAATCAAGGGGACTTAATCTCCCAAATTAAAATGGCCACAGGGCGTGTTTACACAGTGGTGAAGGGAGGGGACCGGGCCTGAGGTGATGTGTGTAAACACGCCCTGTGGCACGTTTTAAGTTGGGAAAATAATTCCCCTTCAATCCTGAGGGCCCCTGGGAGCCAACTAGCCCACCGGGTGCTTCCAGTAAGCGCCACTGTCCTACGTTGCAGAGAGGTGGTCCAGGCCGTACCCGTTTTTACACCACTCTGCAACGCAGCTCTGTGGCGCTTACTGGAGGTACCTAGTGGGCTAGTTGGACCATATGGACTCTCAGGATTCAAGGGGACTTTATCCCCCAACTTAAAACGCTCACAGGTCGTGTTTGCACACATATCATCTCAGGCCCCCCCTCCCTTCACCAGTGTGCAAACGCACCCTGTGGCATGTTTTAAGAGGTAGTTTTAATCCCCCTGCCCTATTATATACTAGGGGTTTACAGAGGAGGTCATGCTAATCCCAGGGGGACCCCAACGCATAGTGTTCCCTATTGTATGTAGGTGTTTTAACTGTATTCTAACTGTCTTTTAACATAGCACTGGCTCTAGGACTGGTTAGTCAGACTCAGTTACCACCAATACCCGTCTGAAAAAATTGAGGGTACAGGATGATTTTGCAACAAGGCTTCTTTCTGCTCCTCTGTTTGTTCTTTCTGCATGTCTTGCTTCTTCCTGCACTTTTCTTCGTCTTTGAGGACTTCTGTTGCTTCTTTCTGCATTTCTTTTGCTTCTTTCTGTGCGTTTTTTCTTCTTTCTTCACATGTCCTACCTCTTTAGGCATAGTTAGAAACTTACATTTAAAAAACCTTTGAAAGTCACTGAAAAAACCATAGGTTTCAGACACGTTATAGTTAGGAATTAGCATTTAAAAATACTTAGAAATGAATATTCCCCCGTTATAGTTAGTTCAGCTAACTATAACTCACGCACCCGCAATGCACTGCTGATGACGTCACATAGTACATCACTCATGTCATCACTCATGACATCTCAAATGACATCACCGATGACATCACTGATGACATCATCCTTATGATAGAGTGGCAGACCTCCTCTCACCCTAATATAACGTTTGATACACACATTCAAAAATAGAAACTAAAATGTTCAAAACAATGGACATACCAATACCAGTTACAACAATCTATTCAGTAATTCCAAGATCTGCATACACATCCACTCATTCACCAACAGTCCTATACAGTCACTCATACATGTACTCACTCATCATATGTACTCATACACCTATACATCCTGTTACACAACGCCACTCATCCATAGAGTTACTCACACACATAGTCACTCATGCTAATAAAGAATCAAACATCCATTTACTTGCATATACAGTTATACACACACCACCACACTTACTTCTACAGAAACTTACACATACTTAGTTTTTTAAACAATCACTTATAGAAACACATTCTTATTCATACAGGAACTCTTCCAATCTCTCACTCTCACATATACTCACTTATAAACACCAACACTCACATATACTAGTTTAAAATATATGTATTTACTTATAAAGACACTATTAAGACAGTCATTCACTCACTAACACACCCATACACACTCTCATACACCCACACAGTCCTGCACACATACTGTCTTCAACACACACAAACAGTGATGCACTCATTCATGCATCTATACACTAACTAATACCTCCCACTGAACCATACAGACACTCAAACTGATACTCAAAAAATCAAGTAATAACCCATATAGACACTCGTGTAGCTACTCACCAACCCATGCAGTCACTTATACACAAATTGAGAGACTGATACAGATATTTACATATTTAAACATTACTCACTAACCCATGTATTCACTGAGATACACTTAATCAGTCTGTTACACAATCAATTTTACAAAAAAAAATCATCCATTTAGACACTTATATACCCATTTTTTGTTCCATCGACCTTGAGATACACATATATAAAACATATTTAATCTTCAGAAAAACACATATTCACTGGATGATGTCATCAGTGATGTCATCAGTGATGTCATTTCAGATGTCATCAGTGATGTCATAAAATTTGCACTTTGCACCCGATCGCCTCACTTGTGCCAGACGACCCCTTCGCCCCGGTCCGACGTGGTTTGTGCCGTTGCGTGGAGGGCTTTCTGGGAGTCCCAATAGGGCAGGCACTGATGGTAGGGGTTAGCGCACTAGCTCTCCGCGCCCCCTTCACTACTTAATTGAATGCTCAAACGCACGCGCACAGCGGACGTGCCGAAGACGAGCAAAAGGCAATCCCGTCTGCGCCCGCCTGCGGCCGGCAGGGGCTAGGGGCGACCCGCTATGCCCAAATTAGCTCTTACTCAGCTACTGAGCTGAGAGACTTACAGGCAAACTGGCCCATTTACCCCCACATGATCTCCATCCTACAGGCCACAGGGATCCTCAATCCCAGGTACCTGACATCTGAACCCCCTGTCTCACCACCCAAAGAGCGCCTGCCTGCCAAATTAGAAGGAACATATGACCCTATTATCCCCCTGCTCCAGGAAAACACGATCCTGGTGTTTAACTACTTAAACACTCGCTCGTTGGTTAAACACCAACTGGAAGTATTCCAGCTACTTGACCTCAACAAACCGGACATACTTCTTCTCTCAGAAACTTGGCTCACCACCGACTCCGTTCCTGACATCCTGGCAGCAATACCCACGGGGTATTACATACTTCAGGCCAACAGAACTGCAGGGAAACCTGGCGGAGGATTCGCTGCCATTATTCATCATAAACTCAGATTTACCTCCCTCACAGTTGCTGGCATACCGTTAGTGGACAGCCTTATTCTAAGATTTGACTCTCCCTATTCCCCTTTTATCTGTGCTCTTTTCTACAGACCCCCCCCCCAATACATGTCATCTTTCCCTCAGTTGGTTGGTAAACTGATATTCCAACTAGTCATCAATAATGCTAAAGTCATTATCATAGGGGACTTTAACTACTGGTCCTCTGATACAAAGGAGAGTACCAGCTCCTTAGAATTTACGGACCTCCTGTTCGGGTTAAACTGTGTCCAGCCTTTACATACCGCCACTCATGTCAAGGGCCACATCCCGGATCAGGTATTTACCTCCAACTTGAAAATCACAATACCCTCCATCTCCCCTTGCCTGTGGTCAGACCACCACATCATTTCCTTTTCCTTGCACTGCACTCCACCTACAAAACACAAAACACCCTCTCCTGGGCAACCATTTGGCCAGAAATTGGAACCGGGCCAACATCGACGAATTTTGCTCCCTACTAAAAACCTCCCTCCCGGCTGACCAGTTCACCCTAAACAATCAGGCCGCCACCATCAAGCACTGGCTCGAATCAGCCAGCAACATCGTTGCCCCCTTCAAATGTTCTAAACTTAAACGTCCCCACGACGCCCAACGCTGGTTCTCTGATGAGCTGAAAATAAAGAAACTAGCTCTCAGACAGGCTGAGCGCAGTTGGAGACGCGACTACACCTCGGATAAAAAGACCATCTATATGAGCCTCTTAAATGACTATAAAAAATCCATCATCCTGGCCAAAACTACGTACTTCTCATCAAAAATCATCAACTCAGCCACCAGGACCAAAGATATCTTTGCCATAGTCGACGAACTATCACTGCCGGACAGAGTAATTGCTAAACCACTCCCCTCCCAACCGTTATGTGATTCCCTTAATATGTATTTTATTGAGAAAATTGCTACCATCAAGAACAGTATCCCCCCCCACCCCTTCCATGAGCCCTCCGCTCATGTGCAATAACTCCCAGGTGCTGAACGAAATACCTCCAATGTCTAAAGAGGAATTCCTCGACCTATTAAAAAAAGTCGGGTCCAGGTTCCCCTACAGACTGCTGTCCCCCGCACATCCTACAAAAAGCCTTTTCTTCTTGCCCTGACCCTCCACTAGCGCTTCTTAACAACTCTCTAAGACTAGGCATCGTCCCCGACTTCTTTAAAATCGCCTAAGTCGTCCCCATCCTTAAAAAGCCCAACGCCGACCCCCTGATACTTAGTAACTTTCGACCAATCTCCTTACTCCCCTACCTCAGTAGGATCCTAGAAGCTCATGTCAATAAATGCCTCAGTCCCTTTGTGGAACAATCGCTGTTCCTCGATCCTCAGCAGGCAGGATTCAGACCAGCTCACTCTACTGAACTGGTCATCCTCGCAGTCATGGACGAACTCAGGAAGGGGGCCGACCACAACATCTCTCAGGCCCTCATCCTTCTGGATCTGTCGGCGGCTTTTGAAACGGTCGATCACGATCTCCTGATCGACTGTGTCGGCAGCGCCGGTATACAGGGAACCGCCCTGAAATGGATCTCCTCCTTCCTGGATGGCAGCTCCCAGGCAGTCCGTCTTGCCACTTTCTCAGCCAAAAGGGTCAGGCTGACATGCGGGGTCCCTCAGGTGTCTTCTCTCTCCCCCCTCCTTTTCAACCTATACATGTCACCCCTGATACACTCCCTGCGTGACTGTGAGGTGGCCACTTTCAACTACGCCGACGACCTCCAGTTGGTGTTTAAAATAGACTCCTCTACCACCTCTGTCTCAAACTTCCAGTCTGCCTTGTACCTCATCAGCAATTGGATGAATGCCAATCAACTGAAGCTCAACCCTGATAAGACTGAACTGATCCTAACAGGCGGTACTTTCAATCCCTGGAACCCCAACTTCTGGCCCCCTCTTTTAGGCAACCCCCCTCACCCAGCGGAATCGGTAAAAAGCCTAGGGGTCGTCATAAGCAAAGATCTATCTATGAAAACTCAGATTAGTACAGTCGTATCATCTTGCTTGTTTCATCTACGCAGAATCCGAAAAATTTCTAGATTCTTAACCACCGAGTCCCTCACCCTGGTTCTTCTGGCCCTGGTCATATCTCGTATCGACTACGCCAACTCACTCTAAGTTGGCATCCCGGCCTATCAGATTCGCTGGCTACAATTGGTTCAGAACCAGGCAGCCAGGCTCATCTTTCATCAACCTAGACATCAACATGTCCGCCCCCTGATGAAGAGCCTTCATTGGCTTCCGGTGGCCTACCGCTGCACATTCAAACTTGGTTGCACTATCTTCAAAGCCCTGGTCGGTCAAGGCCTGGCCTTCATCTTTTCTATGATACTCACGCGCACTTCGCTCCTCCCACTTGAACCTGCTCATTGTCCCCCTCTTTAAGCGGAAAAAACACGGTGGCCTCAGATTCTCTCTCTTTGCCCCTCAATTTTGGAATTCCGTCCCCACCGATTTCAGATGTGTAACCCTGTACACACGATTTAGATCCCTCCTTAAAACCCTTCTATTCTCTCAGGCATCCAAGTAATCCTCTGTCTTCTCACTTTTGTCGTTTCCCTATGCACTAGCGCCATGAAACCTCTGGGTGTAAGAGCGCTTTATAAATAATTTTAACATAACATAACATAACATGAGTGATGTCACTGACCATGTCATGAGTGATGTAATATGTGACGTCATCAGCAGTACATTGCGGGCGCGCGAGTTATACTTAGCTGAACGGGGGAATTTCAATGGTTTTGTACAAGTGAAATGTCCAGCTAACTATAACGCCCCTGAAACCTATGGTTTTTTCAGTGAATTTCTAAGGTTTTTTAAATGCTAATTCCTAACTATAACGTGTCTGAACCCTATGGTTTTTTCAGTAATTATATATATATTTAGTATACTATGTATACATGTGAAAATGTGTCGGTCCCCCTGTTTACCTCGGTGGCACGGAAAAAATGGTTGGAACTGACGTCAGCATGCCGACGAGGTCCTCTCATGGCTCCTATGACGTCATACAGTGTCGTGAGCTGAGCCGTGCTATTATGACATCGTCGTCGACGTGGGAGAGCTAGGAAAACATTTCCACGGAATGCTGGTGCAGGGGATATTCACCTAAGTGTTCAGGCTAGTCCTTTGGGAGCAACTGTTTATGTTGCCACTCCAGAAACCGAAACCAGTGATCCGAGGGCAGAGGCCCTGCAGATGGCACACGAGGTGGGGAGACCAGTCGTGTGCACCGGCGGCGCAGCGAAGTGACAAGCACCACTACCCACAGAAAAGGTAACAAGGGCACTGAATAACACAGGATCTTCTCTTTATATCTGGCAGGAACAACAAGGCTAAAATGCCCTAGTTCCAAAATGTAGAATTTGTGCTAAAACGGTCTTCAAGAGGACCTGTGATGGATGCCGCTTCTGCCTTCCATACACTGGAGGTGGCACATGGGTCACGTGGTACGGTCATACTGCGGTGGGACTCTAACTCGTTGACCTCTCATGGCACTGCTCCATACTTCGGGGACAACGCTTGTCATTAGCTGTGTTTTCTGATGACGTGTCGCGCCAGCCCCATCCAACAGCAGAATCCCTTTAGATCCCAACAGACTCTTCCACTCTCTCACTGGAAGTGAAACCAGGCCACGTGGATACTTTCACAATACAACAGCCGGGAATGCACATTTCGGTAAAAAAAACACATTCCTTCCTCCTAATTTATCAAATAAACGACTCACTGAAGAACAGGGACCAGCTTCGATCGGTAAACAGCCGTTACAACAACTTTTTTACTTCGCGATACCATTACAACGCATGCATTACCACGCATGCGTTGTACATTGCAAAGTCATTACTACACATTTTTTTAGAATGCATGGTCATTTACCATGCATGTCTTTACAACAAATTTTGTTGTAAAGGTATGCATGGTAAATGATCATGAGTCCTAAAAAAATGTGGACGATCCATGTCGTTGTAAGGAAACAGAGGCTGTTCCGTTTCCTCACAATGACGTGCACCGCCCCTCAGAGACAACATGAAGTAGGAACCACGAGGAGAGAGGAACCATGAGGAGTGAGAGGTAAGGGGGAATGGGCATGGGGTGGTGGTTACTTTTCTATGGTTTAGGGTAGTGCAGTGGTATTTGTGTAGTGTAGGGGGTCATGCTGGGGGTAGTGTTTTAGGGTTTAGAGTACTGCAGTGATGTTTTTGTGGAGTAGGGGGTCGTGCTTAGGGTAGTGTTTTAGGGTTTAAGGTATTGCAGTGATGTTTGGGTAGTGTAGGGGGTCATGCTGAGGATAGATTTAGGGTTTAGGGTAGTGCAGTGGTGTTTGGGTAGTGTAGGGGGTCGTGCTGGGGGTAGATTTAGGGTTTAGGGTAGTGCAGTGGTGTTTGGGTAGTGTAGTGATTCGTGCTGGGGGAGTCTTTTAGGGTTTAGGGTTTAGGGTAGTGCAGTGGTGTTTGGGTAGTGTAGGGGGTCATGCTGGGGATAGTGTTTTAGGGTTTAGTGTAGTGCAGTGGTATTTGGGTAGTGTAGGGGGTTGTGCTGGGTGTACTGTTTTAGGGTTTAGGGTAGTGCAGTGGTGTTTGGGTAGTGTAGGAGGGTTGTGCTGGGGTAGTGTTTTAGGGTTTAGGGTAGTGCAATGGTGTGGGTGTAGTGTAGGGGGTCGTGCTGGGGTAGTGTTTTAGGGTTTAAGGCAGTGCAGTGGTGTTTGGGTAGTGTAGGGGGCCGTGCTGAGGATAGATTTAGGGTTTAGGGTAGTGCAGTGGTAATTGGGTAGTGTAGGGGGTCGTGCTGGGGGTAGATATAGGGTAGTGCAGTGGTGTTTGGGTAGTGTAGTGATTCGTGCTGGGGGGAGTCTTTTAGGGTTGAGGGTTTAGGGTAGTGCAGTGGTGTTTGGGTAGTCTAGGGGGTTGTGCTGGGGGTAGTGGTTTAGGGTTTAGGGTAGTGCAGTGGTGTTTGGGTAGTGTAGGGGGTACTGCTGGGGGTAGTGTTTTAGGGTTTAGGGTAGTGCAATGGTGTTTGGGTAGTGTAGGGGTACTGCTGGGGGTAGTGTTTTAGGGTTTAGGGCAGTGCAGTGGTGTTTGGGTAGTGAAGGGGTCGTGCTGGGGTAGTATTTTAGGGTTTAGGGTAGTGCAGTGGTGTTTGGGTAGTGTAGGGGGTGGTGCTGAGGGTAGATTTAGAGTTTAGTGGAGTAGTGGAGTAGTGTTTGGGTTGTGTAGGGGGTCGTGCTGGGGGCAAATTTAGGGTTTAGGGTAGTGTAGTGGTGGTTGGGTACTATGTGGAGAGTCGTGCTGGGGGAGTCTTTTAGGGTTTAGGGTAGTGCAGTGGTGTTTGGATAGTGTAGGGGGTCGTGCTGGGGTAGTGTTTTAGGGTTTAGGGTAGTGCAGTGGTGTTTGGGTAGTATAGGGGGTCATGCTGGGGATAGTGGTTTAGGGTTTACGGTAGTGCAGTGGTGTTTGGGTAGTGTATGGGGTCGTGCTGGGAGTAGTGTTTTAGGGTTTAGGGTAGTGCAGCGGTGTTTGTGTAGTGTTTTAGGGTTTAGGGTAGTGCAATGGTGTTTGGGTAGTGTATGGGGTCGTGCTGGGTAGTGTTTTAGAGTTTAGGGTAGTGCAGTGGTGTTTGGGTAGTGTAAGGGGTCGTGCGGAGTGGTGATTTAGTGTTTAGGGTAGTGCAGTGGTGGTTGGGTAGTGAAGGGGGTCTTGCTGGGGGTGGTGTTTTAAGGTTTAGTGCAGTGCAGTGGTGTTCGGGTAGTGTAGGGGGTCATGCTGGGCATGGTGTTTCAGGGTTTAGGGCAGTGCAGTGGTGTTCGGGCAGTGTAGGGGGTCATGCTGGGCATGGTATTTCAGGGATTAGGGCAGTGCAGTGGTGTTCGGGCAGTGTAGGGGGTCGTGCTGGGGTGGTGTTTCAGGGTTTAGGGCAGTGTAGTGGTGTTCGGGCAGTGTAGGGGGTCTTGCTGGGGGTGGTGTTTTAAGGTTTAGTGCAGTGCAGTGGTGTTCGGGTAGTGTAGGGGGTCATGCTGGGTGTGGTGTCTTAGGGTTTAGGGCAGTGCAGTGGTGTTCGGGCAGTGTAGGGGGTTGTGTTGGGTGTGGTGTTTCAGGGTTTAGGGCAGTACAGTGGTGTTCGGGCAGTGTAGGGGGTCATGCAGGGCATGGTGTTTCAGGGTTTAGGGCAGTGCAGTGGTGTTCGGGCAGTGTAGGGGGTCATGCTGGGCATGGTATTTCAGGGATTAGGGCAGTGCAGTGGTGTTCGGGCAGTGTAGGGGGTCGTGCTGGGGTGGTGTTTCAGGGTTTAGGGCAGTGGAGTGGTGTTCGGGCAGTGTAGGGGGTCTTGCGGGGGGTGGTGTTTCAGGGTTTCGGGCAGTGCAGTGGTGTTCGTGCGGTGGGGGGTTGTGCAGGGGGTATTGTTTAGGGTTATGGGCAGTGCAGTGGTGATCGGGCAGTGTAGGTGGTCGTGCTGGAGCTGGTGTTTCAGGGTTTAGGGCTGTGCAGTGGTGTTCGGGCAGTGTGGGGTATCATGCTGGGGCTGGTGATTCAGGGTTTAGGGTAGTGCAGTGGTGTTGGTGTAGTGTAGGGGGTCATGCTAGGGGTAGTGTTTTAGGGTTTAGGGCTGTGCAGTGGTGTTTGGGTAGTGTAGGGGTCGTGCTGAGTGTAGATTTAGGGTTTAAGGTAGTGCAGTGGTGTTTGAGTAGTGTAGGGAGTCGTGCTGGGGGAGACTTTTAGGGTTTAGGGTAGTGCAGTGGTGTTTGGGTAGTGTAGGGGGTCCTGCTGGGGTTAGTGGTTTAGGGTTTACGGTAGTGCAGTGGTGTTTGGGTAGTGTAGGGGGTACTGCTGGGGCTAGTGTTTTAGGGTTTAGGGTAGTGCATTGGTGTTTGGCAGTGTAGGTGGTACTGCTGTGGGCAGTGTTTTAGGGTTTAGGGCAGTGCTGTGGTGTTTGGGTAGTGTAGGGGGCGTGCTGGGGGTAGTGTTTTAGGGTTTAGGGTAGTGCAGTGGTGTTGGTGTAATGTATGGGGTTGTGCTGGGGTAGTGTTTTAGGGTTTAGGGTAGTGCAGTGGTGTTTGGGTAGTGTAGGGGGTCATGCTGAGGGTAGATTTAGAGTTTAGTGGAGTAGTGTAGTGGTGTTTGGGTAGTGTAAAGGGTCATGCTGGGGCAGATTTATGGTTTAGGGTAGTGCAGTGGTGTTCGGGTAGTGTAGGGGGTCATGCTGGGTGTGGTGTCTCAGGGTTTAGGGCAGTGCAGTGGTGTTCGGGCAGTGTAGGGGGTCATGCAGGGCATGGTGTTTCAGGGTTTAGGGCAGTGCAGTGGTGTTCGGGCAGTGTAGGGGGTCATGCTGGGCATGGTATTTCAGGGATTAGGGCAGTGCAGTGGTGTTCGGGCAGTGTAGGGGGTCGTGCTGGGGTGGTGTTTCAGGGTTTAGGGCAGTGTAGTGGTGTTCGGGCAGTGTAGGGGGTCTTGCTGGGGGTGGTGTTTCAGGGTTTCGGGCAGTGCAGTGGTGTTCGTGCGGTGGGGGGTTGTGCAGGGGGTATTGTTTAGGGTTATGGGCAGTGCAGTGGTGATCGGGCAGTGTAGGTGGTCGTGCTGGAGCTGGTGTTTCAGGGTTTAGGGCTGTGCAGTGGTGTTCGGGCAGTGTGGGGTATCATGCTGGGGCTGGTGATTCAGGGTTTAGGGTAGTGCAGTGGTGTTGGTGTAGTGTAGGGGGTCATGCTAGGGGTAGTGTTTTAGGGTTTAGGGCTGTGCAGTGGTGTTTGGGTAGTGTAGGGGTCGTGCTGAGTGTAGATTTAGGGTTTAAGGTAGTGCAGTGGTGTTTGAGTAGTGTAGGGAGTCGTGCTGGGGGAGACTTTTAGGGTTTAGGGTAGTGCAGTGGTGTTTGGGTAGTGTAGGGGGTCCTACTGGGGTTAGTGGTTTAGGGTTTACGGTAGTGCAGTGGTGTTTGGGTAGTGTAGGGGGTACTGCTGGGGCTAGTGTTTTAGGGTTTAGGGTAGTGCATTGGTGTTTGGCAGTGTAGGGGGTACTGCTGTGGGCAGTGTTTTAGGGTTTAGGGCAGTGCTGTGGTGTTTGGGTAGTGTAGGGGGCGTGCTGGGGGTAGTGTTTTAGGGTTTAGGGTAGTGCAGTGGTGTTGGTGTAATGTATGGGGTCGTGCTGGGGTAGTGTTTTAGGGTTTAGGGTAGTGCAGTGGTGTTTGGGTAGTGTAGGGGGTCATGCTGAGGGTAGATTTAGAGTTTAGTGGAGTAGTGTAGTGGTGTTTGGGTAGTGTAAAGGGTCATGCTGGGGCAGATTTATGGTTTAGGGTAGTGCAGTGGTGTTTTGGTAGTGTAGCGGGTCGTGCTGGGGTATATTTAGGGTTTAGGGTAGTGCAGTGGTGTTTGGGTACTATGTAGAGAGTTGTGCTGTGGGAGTCTTTTAGGATTTAGGGTAGTGCAGTGGTGTTTGGATAGTGTAGGGGGTCGTGCTGGGGTTGTGTTTTAGGGTTTAGGGTAGTGCAGTGGTGTTTGGGTAGTGTAGGGGGTCATGCTGGGGTAGTGGTTTAAGGTTTAGGGTAGTGCAGTGGTGTTTGGGTAGTGTAGGGAGTACTGCTGGGGGTAGTGCTTTAGGGTTTAGGGTAGTGCAGTGGTGTTTGGGTAGTGTAGGGGGTCGTGCTGGGAGTAGTGTTTTAGGGTTTAGGGTATTGCAGTGGTATTTGGGTTGTGTAGGGGGTCATGCTGAGGGTAGATTTAGGGTTTATGGCAGTGCAGTGGTGTTTGGGTAGTGTAGGGAGTCGTGCTGGGGCGATACCTTTAGGGTTTAGGGTAGTGCAGTGGTGTTTGGGTAGTGTAGGGGGTCGTGCTGGGGGTAGTAGTTTAGGGTTTAGGGTAGTGCAGTGGTGTTTGGGTAGTGTAGGGGGTCATGCTGGGTAGTGTTTAGGGTTCAGGGTAGTGCAGTGGTGTTAGTGTAGTGTAGGGGGTTGTGCTGGGGGTAGTGTTTTAGGGTTTAGGGTAGTGCAGCGGTGTTTGTGCAGTGTTTTAGGGTTTAGGGTAGTGCAGTGGTGTTTGGGTAGTGTAGGGGTTCATGCTCGGGTAGTGTTTTAGGGTTTAGGGTAGTGAATTGGTGTTTGGGTAGTGTAGGGGGTCGTGCAGGGGTGGTGATTTGGCATTTAGGGTAGTGCAGTGGTGTTTGGGTAGTGAAGGGGGTCATGCTGGGGCTGGTGTTTCAGAGTTTAGGGCAGTAAAGTGGTGTTCGGGCAGTGTAGGGGATGGTGTTGGGGCTGGTGTTTCAGGGTTTAGGGCAGTGCAGTGGTGTTCGGGCAGTGTATGGGGTCGTGCTGGTGCTGGTGTTTCAGAGTTTAGGACAGTGCAGTGGTGTTTGGGCAGTGTAGGGTGTCTTGTTGGGGGTGGTGTTTCAGGGTTTAGGGCAGTGGTGTTCGGGCAGTGTAGGGGATCTTGCTGGGGGTGATGTTTCAGCGTTTTAGGGCAGTGCAGTGGTGTTCGGGCAGTATAGGGTGTCTTGCTGGGGGTAGGGTTTCAGGGTTTAGGGCAGTGCAGTGGTATTCAGGCAGTGTGGGGGGGTAGTGTTGGGGGTGGTGTTTCAGTGTTTAGGGCAGTGCAGTGGTGTTCGTGCAGTGTAGGGAGTCGTTCTGGGGTGGTGTTTCAAGGTTTAGGGCAGTGCAGTGGTGTTCGGGTAGTGTAGGGGGTCATGTTGGGGGCAGTGTTTTAGGGTTTAGGGCAGTGCAGTGGTGTTCGGGCAGGGTAGGGTGTTCTGCTGGGGTAGTGTTTTAGGGTTTAGGGCAGTGCAGTGGCGTTTGTGTAGTGAGCAGCGCATGCGCTGCGTCGCTAGGCAAGACCTAAAAAGCATTGCACCAAGATGGCTGCCAACACAAGTTTTGGCACCCAATTAGATCCAAGCTCGTGCTTGTGTAGTTAGGTCCCGCCCAGATATATAAAGATCTTTTTTTCCTTTAATATCTCAAAAACTGCTGAACGGATTTACAAAATTTTTTAAAAAGGTCGCTTTATGAACCAAGCACTACCTTTTTGCCAAATTTGGTGTCATTTCGTTCTGCAGTTTCAGCTGTAACCGTGTCTAAGTTTCCTTCAGGAAATCGCTTTTTTGACCTCTATTTTTTGAATTTCTCAGGAACTACTGAACAGATTTATACCATTTAAAAAAAAGGTCTCTTTCTGAACCAACCGGCGCCAAAGTTATTGGGAAAAGCAAAACTCTTTTCCTATGGTAACTAGGTCCTAACTATAACTATCTACTGGCGACCGCCAGTGGATAGTATATCTATACCTATATCTATATCTATATCTATATTCACTTAAAAAACCATAGGTTTCACACATGTTATAGTTAGGTGGATATTTCACTTGTAAAAAACCAATGAAATTCCCCCGTTATAGTTAGTTCAGATAACTATAACTCGCGCGACCGCAGTCCACTGCTGATGACGTCACATATTACATCACTCATGACATGGTCAGTGGCATCTCTCATGACATCACTGATGACATCATCCTTGTGATAGAGTGGTGGCTGCGCGAGTTATAGTTATCTGAACTAACTATAACGGGGGAATTTCATTGTTTTTTTACGAGTGAAATATCCACCCAACTATAACATGTGTGAAACCTATGGTTTTTTAAGTGAATTTGCAAGGTTTTTTAAATGCTAACTCCTAACTATAACGTGGGACCCCCTGACAAAGGCTAGGGGGTCAGGAACTCTCTACCCTGCCCCCTTTTCACGTTCGCCACCTTCCTTTTTCACTCTCGCACTGAAAACAAACAAAATGGCGGCCGACACTTCCTGATTTCGACCGATTCGAACGTTGACTAAAATGTAACTACCAATCAGAATTACGCTCGCGCACGTTAGGGTGCTCGCATGGTGCGCGCACAGTGCGCGGCTATAGATATGTATGTGCTTTTAACTGCAATTTTCTCAGGAACTACTGAACAGATTGACTCCATGTATGCAAAAGGCACATCCCTGAGCTGAGGACTACCTCTCTGCCAAATTTCAAGTAATTCTGTTCAGACGTTCGGGCTGTACCTTGGACTAAAGGTCCCTATGGAAAATTGCATGGGGAAAACGCGTTTTGGGACCCCCCTTTTTTCTCAGCCCCCGCTTGACGAATCCCCCCAAGACTTTCAGGGTAGGAGCGGAGCGGAGCGCCCCACCCATTTTGAAAATTTTGCGAGGATTCGTCAACCAGCGCCAAAGTTATTCCAAATAGAATGTTGCGGATTTCCTATGGAAAAACGGTGCTAACTATAACTATCTACTGGCGACCGCCAGTAGATAATATATCTATATATATCTATATCTATCTATAAATATATATATATATATATATATATATATTATCTACTGGCGGTTGCCAGTAGATAGTTATAGTTAGGACCCTGTTTCCATAGGAAATCCGCAACATTCTATTTGGAATAACTTTGGCGCCGGTCAACGAATCCTCGCGAAATTTTCAAAATAGGTGGGGCGCTACGCTCCGCTCCTACCCTGAAAGTCTTGGGAGGATTCGTTAAGCAGGGGCTGAGAAAAAAGGGGGGTCCCAAAACACGTTTTTCCCATGCATTTTTCCATAGGACCTTTAGACACAGCTACAGCCCGAACGGCTGAACAGAGTTACTTGAAATTTGGCAGAGAGGTAGTCCTCAGGTCAAGGAAGTGCCTTTTGTAGGTTTGGTGTAAATCTGTTCAGTAGATCCTGAGAAAATAGCATTTAAATCAATATATATATCTGTGGCAGCTTACGGTGCGCTTACCGTGCGCTTACGGTAAGCTTACCGTACGCGTACGGTGCCGTGCGCGAGCGCGATTCTGATTGGCTGTTAGATCTAAGTAAACATTCGAATCGGTCGAAACCAGGAAGCGGCGGCCGCCATTTTCTCTCTCGCACTCTGAGTGGGGCAGCAAAAACAAAGGCAAAAAACATCTAAAGGGGCAGTGTATTCAGTTCCTAACCACCTAGCATTGATGAAGGTGTCCCCAAAGAACCCCCAAGGCTAAAAATTCAATTTTATTTTTTTTCGAAAAATCGCTGATTACGCTTACCGTACGCGTACGGTAAAAATTATTAAAAAAAAAAAACTATCCACACTTTCCCCACCCCGTGTGCAAATGGTGCCCGAAGGGCACCATTTGTCCATTGCATATGCATTCGAAATTAAAATATAAAAGATTACCTTTCACAACGAAGCGCATAATATGTCCTCCATGTGCGCACGGTGCGCGAAGCGCATCGTGCGTACATGGCCCATCCCGCATAACGTGGGCACGCGGTGCGCGCAGCGCACCGCGTGACCACCGTGCGTGCACGGCACTAACTGCGTAAAGTGGGCGCGCGGTGCGCGAAGCGCACCGCGTGCTCACTGTGCGCGCACAGTGCGCGAATCGCACCGTGTGCGCACGGAACGAACTGCGTTAACTGGGCGCGCACGCCACGAATGGCGTAAAGTAACTTAGCATTTAAAAAAACCGTACAAATTCACTGAAAAAACCATAGGTTTCACACACGTTATAGTTAGGAATTAGCATTTAAAAAACCTTGCAAATTCACAGAAAAAACCATAGGTTTCACACATGTTATAGTTAGCTGGACATTTTACTGATAAAAAACCATTGAAATTCCCCCGTTATAGTTAGTGCAGGCAACTATAACTCACGCGACCGCAATCCTCTGCTGATGCTAATACTGTATTTAGACACTTATTTGCCCATGTCTTCTTCCATTAAATTTTAGCTATACATATATTACAAATATTTTTTTTTCATAAAGACACATATGTCATCAGCAGAGGATTGCGGTCGCGTGAGTTATAGTTGCATGCACTAACTATAACGGGGGAATTTCAATGGTTTTTTATCAGTAAAATGTCCAGCTAACTATAACATGTGTGAAACCTATGGTTTTTTCAGTGAATTTGCAAGGTTTTTTAAATGCTAATTCCTAACTATAACGTGTGTGAAACCTATGGTTTTTTCAGGGAATATATATATATATATATATATATATATATATATATATATATATATATTCACTGAAAAAACCATAGGTTTCAGGGGCGTTATAGTTAGCTGGACTTTTCACTCGTACAAAACCATAGAAATTCCCCCGTTATAGTTAGTTCAGCTAACTATAACTCGCGCGCCCGCAATGCACTGCTGATGACGTCACATATTACATCACTCATGACATGGTCAGTGACATCACTCATGACATCACTGATGACATCTCAAATGGCATCACTCATGACATCACTGATGAAATCATCCAGTGAATGTGTGTTTTTCTGAAAATTACATATGTTTTATATATGTATATCTCAAGGTCGATGGAAGAATAAATGGGTATAAAGTGTCTAAATGGATGATTTGTTTTTGAAAAATTGATTGTATAACTGACTGATTAAGTGTATCTTAGTGAATACATGGCTTAGTGAGTAATGTTTAAATATGTAAATATCTGTATCAGTCTCTCACTTTGTGTATAAGTGGCTGCATGGGTTGGTGAGTAGCTACATGAGTGTCTATATAGGTTATTAGTTGGTTTTTTGAGTATCAGTATAAGTGTCTGATGTCTGTATGGTTCGGTGGGGGTATTACGTAGTGCATAGGTACATGAATGAGTGACTCACTGTTTGTATGTGTTGAAGACAGCATGTGTGCAGGACTGTATGGGTGGATGAGTGTGTGCATGGGTGTGTTAGTGAGTGAATGACTGTCTCAATAGTGTCTCTATGAGTAACTACATATGTTTTAAACTGTGACTATTGGTGTATATAAGTGAGTATATGTGAGAGTGAGAGATTGAAAGAGTTCCTGTATGAATAAGTATGTGTTTCTATAAGTGATTGTTAAAAAGACTAAGTATGTGTAAGTTTCTGTAGAAGTAAGTGTGGTGTGGTGGTGTGTGTATAACTGTATATGCAGGTAAACGGATGTTTGATTCTTTATTAGCATGAGTGACTATGTGTGTGAGTAACTTTATGGATGAGTGGCGTTGTGTAACAGGATTTATAGGTGTATGAGTACATATGATGAGGGAGTACATGTATGAGTGACTGTATAGGACTGTTGGTGAATGAGTGGATGTGGATGTGGATCTTACAATTACTGAATAGGTTGTTGTAACTGGTATTGGTATGTCCATTGTTTTGAAAATTTTAATTTCTATTTTTGAATGTGTGTATCAAAGGTTATATTAGGGGGAGAGGAGGTCTGCCACTCTATCACAAGGATGATGTCATCAGTGATGTCATCAGTGATGTCATGAGTGATGTCACTGACCATGTCATGAGTGATGTAATATGTGACGTCATCAGCAG
The DNA here is from genome assembly GCF_964204655.1 of Triturus cristatus. Classification (NCBI taxonomy): domain Eukaryota; kingdom Metazoa; phylum Chordata; class Amphibia; order Caudata; family Salamandridae; genus Triturus; species Triturus cristatus. The sequence continues at coordinate 392,612,686 of NC_140584.1, forward strand.
TGCATTGCGGGCGCGCGAGTTATAGTTAGCTGAACTAACTACAACGGGGGAATTTCAATGGTTTTGTACGAGTGAAAAGTCCAGCTAACTATAACACCCCTGAAACCTATGGTTTTTTCAGTGAATTTCTAAGGTTTTTTAAATGCTAATTCCTAGCTATAACGTGCCTGAAACCTATGTTTTTTTCAGTGAATTTCAAAGGTTTTTTAAATGCTAATTTCTAGCTATGCCTACAGAGATAGGACATGTGAAGAAAGAAGGAAAAACGCACAGAAAGAAAAAAAAGAAATGCAGAAAGAAGCAACAGAAGTCCTCAAAGACGAAGAAAAGTGCAGGAAGAAGTATAACGTGCAGAAAGAACAAACAGAAGAGCAGAAACAAGCCTTGTTGCAAAATCATCCTGTACCCTCAACTTTTTCAGACGGATACTGGTGGTAACTGAGTCTGACTAACCAGTCCTAGATCCAGTGCTATGTTAAAAGACACTCAGAATACATTGAAAACACCTACATACACTAGGGCACACTATGTGTTGGGGTCCCCCTGTGATTAGCATGACCTCCTCTGTAAGCCCCTAGTATATAGTAGGGCAGGGGATTAAAACTACCTCTTAAAACGCACCACAGGGCGTGTTTGAACAAGTCACCTCTTGCCCCGTCTCCTCCCTTCCCCACTGTCTAAACACGCCCTGTAGCCGTTTTAAGTTGGGAGATTAAGTCCCCTTGAATTCTGAGGGTCCCTAGGGTCCAACTACACCACTAGGTACCTCCAGTAAGCGCTACAGAGCTGCGTTGCAGAGAGGTGTAAAAAGTGGCACGGCCTGCACCACCTCTCTGCAACGCAGAGCAGTGGTGCTTACTGGAAGCACCTGGTGGACTAGTTGGACCCCAGGGTCCCTCAGGATTGAAAGGGAATTATTTCCCCAACTTAAAAACGCGCCACAGGGCCTGTGGGCGTTCTGAGTTGAGAGATTAAGTCCCCTTGAATCCTAAGGGTCCCTAGGGTCAAACTAGCCCACTAGGTACCTCCAGTAAGCGCCACAGAGCTGCGTTGCATGGAGGTGTAAAAAGGGGCGTGGCCTCAAAACACCTGTCTGCAATGCAGCTCCCTGGCGCATACTGGAGATACCTGTTGGGCTAGTTGGCCCTCAGGGACCCTCAGTATTGAAGGGGAATTAATTCCTCAACTTACAACTGGCCAGGGGGCGCGTTTGCAGAGTGCTGCAAGGAGGGGGCGTGGCCTCCGGTGCGATGCCGGTCTTTTATTTATTTAGTTTTAAGAAGGAGGGCTGTGTGGCCCCCTTTCTTTTTCTAATTTATTAGCCCTGGGGACCCCATCCCCCAGGGCCTGCACCCTAATTTTTTTTGTTGAACAAAAATAATTTGGCCCTCCCAAGGCCTTAATCGGCCCCGGGGACCCCAACCCCCAGGTCATGGCCTTTTTTAAATTTTTTATTCTTTAGGAGGGGGGCTGTGTTGCCCCCCTCCTCATGCCACTTATGGCCCCGGGGACCCCATCCCCCGGGGCCGGCCTTTGTTTTTTATTTAAAAACATATATATATATTTATAGAAACACCTAGGACATGCTGGATAAACCGTATGTACCTATCACCATGACGATTTGCGTGATATTCATTAAAAGGCGACTATGCATACAATGAATCCACGTATAATGTATTCACACCGCTAGTGAAGCTCTGACATGTCTGACACCCTACCGTGCCTAATCCCGGCGCCCCCGCTGGTGGGTACTCTCCAAGTAGACACCCTTGTCGTTTATTTATACAAACATGGGTAGCTATTGACGGGCACATTTAATACACATGCACACCAAGCCATTCAAAGGGGATTCGACAAAAATTCGACCAAACTATGCAAGAAACCCCCTCACGGTTAATAAAACACACATCCACCGCCGGATGTGTAATACTTTTTATTTTACTCTCTGGAAAGGAGACAAACCTCACTTGAGAGTCACAGCGTGCTCCTGGCTGAGCCCAATGCTGTGTTACACCCACCAGTGCCTGCCGAGTGCCACACACCTCTGTGTTGTATTCCACCAGCTAGTGCGTATGCTATGACACTCTCTAGCCCATGTGCACTGTAACACCACCCCGTGAATATGTCATGCCACACTTGCCTTTGCACGGGTTATATTGCCCCATCTAACGTGCCTTCCTCGATGCCTATGTTATAAAGCACAGCGCTATGCCATACATATTACAATCTGGGATCCATATCTTTGTCACAGTGCATATGCAATGTTACACTACCCAGCACATATTTTATATTACAACTTTAGAGACTACTTAGGTTACACAACACTGCCCTGTGCATATTACACTCCAAGGCGCATATCACATAGCAAGCGCTAGTGCCTGTGCTATCTCGCGCTCTCCAATGAATCTGTCATTGCGCACAATGTATTGCATATTATATTTCACGCCCCGGTTCATCTTATAGCACACTTTTTGGTGCATAGTTTATACCATATACTATATATAGTTTTCATTTTCAATCGTGCTCTCAGGACTATGTTCTATATAACACTGCGTCCACCTACCCTTTTCACGGGCATTACATTTTGCGGGGGTGGAGTGTCAGGGGATGTTTCTGCCAAGTGAGCCTGGAGTCACAGTCCCAAACGTCCTCTTCTTCCTGAATAAAAGTGAGATTATGCTGCATACTTGTTTATATTTTAAGTAGTTCGCACAGACACACATTTTAAAAACAATAAAGTTCCTAATACCCACCTTCTATGAACAGTTAGCTTGCTGCCCCATCCACCTCCTCCCTATCCTCTGTTGTCTGAATCCATGGACTAGCCTCCTCCCTCCTGCCATACATGGTCTGATGTGCTGCCACTGCCCTGCATTTAGCATGATGTACCAGTCCACTCATCCTGCCCTCCATTGCCCACTTCTATGGCCCATCATTGACCTCCTGCTTAGCCTCTGTGCTTTGCTTGCTGCCCCTATTCTCCTTCCCCCTGCCCTCCGATGTCTTTGTGCATGCCCCTGCTCCATCCTTTTTGACCACCATGTTCCATGGACCTGCCACTCCTATCTACTCTGAGTGTTCTGTTGAGCTGCCACTCCCCTCCCACCTGCCTAGCATTGTCAGATGACTGTAACCTGTCCCTGCCACCTCCACCCTGCCTGTCCACATGCCATGCCCCTATCCCCTTCCTCCTGTCCTCCATGGTCCATTTTACTGTCACACCCTTCTGCCCTCCCTGGTCTGTTGTGCTGCAATTGCTCCTCCTGCCTGCCCCGCGCGGTCTGTTGTGAGGCCCCTTCCCCTGAACTCTCTTGTCTGTGCCCAGGTCCTGACCCTCCCTTCTATCCTCCATGGTCCTTTGTGCATGCCCCTGCACCCTCCTTCTTGCCCATCATAGCCATTGTGCTGCCACTAACCCTCCCGCTTGCCATGCATGGTCTTCTGTGCTGCCATGGGCCCTCTCACCTTCCCTGTGTGGTCAGCTAGCTGCTCCTGACCCCCTCCCACCTTCCCTCCATGGTCTGTGTGTATGCCATCATAGTCTCACTGTTGCTCTCCATGGTGTCTCTTGTTTCTAGTGCCCATCCTGCCTGACCTCCATGGTCATATTGCTGCTCCTGCCCTGCCCCCTTGCCCCCAGCCCTCTGTTTCCATGTGCAGACCCCTATTCCCTCCCTCCAGGCTTGTTGGTTCCATTGTAATGCCCCTGATCCGTCCCTCCTGCCCTTTATGGTCTGTTATGCTGCAGCTTTCTCTCCTGTCTGTCCATTATGGTCAGCTAGCTACCATTGCCTCTTTCCCCTCTGTTCTCTGTTGTCCATGTGCATGGTCCTGTCCCCTCCCTATTGCTTTCTATGGATTGTTGTGCTGCACTCCCGTCCCGCATGCCCTGTGTGGTTTATTGTGCTGCTGCAAACCCTGATGCCTGCCCTGTAGGGTCAGTTTGGTGCACCTCTCAATGTCCCTTCTGACCTCTGTTATCCGAGTCCATGTCCCTACCCCAATTCCTCCTGCCTACCATGATCCAATGTACCATACTTGCGAACATTTTGAACTTGGTAAGAGGGAGATTTTTAAATAAAACTGGGGTATTGATTTTCCCCTTTGAGTTACATTGAAAAAGAGAAGATTGTAGACAGGAAACAGATCAAGTAAAGCCCATTTGAGCTTAAAAACATTGGACGTTTCCTGGCTGAAATGGGTCTGTTGGCATGTATGGTTGTATGACCACTGCCTCTTCCTTCTGCCCACAATGGTCTAATATATTGCCACAGCCTCTCTTGCCAGTCCTGATTTGTTGGTGTGTTGCCCCTGCCCCCTTTTCCACTGTCCTCCATAGTCTGTTGTGCTGCCACTGCCCTTCCTGCCTGCCTAGTGTGGTCAGATTGTTGCCTCTGCACTCTCCTACCTGCCTTCGATTTTCAGAGTCCGTGCCCCTGGCCTCTACCTCTCAACAATATCCCAATGAACAACTAGATTGCTAACATTCTATATTTATTACAAAAGTGTGGAATGCCTGACGTCATCTTGATGTAATCAAAACTGTAATGCCAAGAGCATTTCCTTTAGAAATTACATATAAGAGAGGGTCTTATTTGCATCAAAATTATGGTTAGTGCTCTAAAAAACTAAAATGAGGACATATTTTCTGAGTTTTCAAATAGCGACAAAGAACTTTTAAATTATTTGTAATCTTAGTTTTTTTATCCAGTTGACCACTTGATTAAATGTTGCATCCAAGGGGAGAGGGTGTGGTGTTACTTCCAGAGCTGCAGACTTTGCAACTGGGGAACCAGGTTGGAGTTTCTGCTTCAGCTCAACATTCTGTGATTCTGGTCAAATCACTTAATCTCCCCATGTCTACAACCAAAATGAATTTGATCTTGTGTGATGTAACCAATGTTCATGTAAAGCACTCCAATACCTGACAAGTCTGCACTATATAAAACTGCAAATACACAAAAAATAAGTGTTTTGCACACTTCTGTCATTGGGCTACATATGGGTGATATTTGGGCTACATTTGGGCTCTTTTGTCTCTGGTGGCCATTTTAGGAGATTTATTTGTTATGAAGTTTCCTAATTTCCTCATTTACTGCAGACTCCTCAGTAGGAAATGCTTTCAGGTTTTTACTTTGATTCCATCAAGAAGGTATTCAGATATGTCACACATTTGCCATAAATTCTGAATGTTAGCACTGTAGTTGCTCATTAGATCACAGTAGTAAAGCTACTGCTCACCACAAAAGTCTGCTGCTGGTATTAAGAGTGCATGTTTCAGTCTGCATGTCAGAATGTTTTTATGAAATAAAAGAGGATTTCAGAAGTCAAAATGTGCCCTAGTTTTTCTTTCTGCAGCACTGATCATAATTTATATGGCAAAATGAACCCCCTCATTTTGTTCCTTTGTAAATTAAATGTTTTAAGTGTTACCACTTTATTCCAGTCAAGATGGCTTCAGGTGTGCCATACTTTTGTCATAAGTAAGACTGTTAGTGCTCTAGTTGTTCTTAAGAACACTCTGGGACATTCTGTCATTGGGCTATACTTGGGCTACATCTGGGTGATATTTGGGCTACATTTGGGCTCTTTTGTCTCTAGTGGCCATCTTGGGAGATTTATTTGTTATGAAGTTTCCTAATTTCCTCATTTACTGCAGTCTCCTCAGTAGGAAATACTTTCAGTTTTTTACTTTGATTCCATCAAGAAGGCATTCAGATGTGTCACACATTTTCCATAAATTCTGAATGTTAGCACTCTAGTTGCTCATTACATCACTGTAGTAAAGCTACTGCTCACCAGGCAAGTCTGCTGCTGGTATTCAAAGTGCATGTTTCAGTCTGCATGTCAGAATGTTTTTATGAAATAAAAGAGGATTTCAGAAGTCAAAATGTGCCCTTGTTTTTCTTTCTGCAGCACTAATCATAATTTATATGGCAAAATGAACCCCCTCATTTTGTTCCTTTGTAAATTAAATGTTTTAAGTGTTACCACTTTATTCCAATCAAGATGGCTTCAGGTGTGCCATACTTTTGTCATAAGCAAGACTGTTAGCGCTCTTGTTGTTCTTTAGAGCACTCTGGGAAGCTGCAGTAGAACACAAAGGAATCAACTGACAGTCTCTGCCCTTGTTGGATGTACATGTTTTACTGAGAATGTGAGACTTCATTCTTACATGACTGAGAAAGATAATGTGAATTTACAGAAAATATGGTCTCAGTTTAGCTTATAGATCACCTTCCAAACCTCTGTGGGAAAAGTATGAGAAAATAGTTTTCTCTCAAACATGGTTCGTGATATCACAGCAGAAGGCTTTTTCACATGGTAAAATCACCTTAGAACACACCACAATTCCTAAAATGAGTATGGTACCATCAGCAAATGATTTATAATGTAACTAAAGTCTTAAAACCTTCTATTAACTGCAATGCTTTTTAATGAGGTGCTATCATGTATATTGGTCCCAAGATGGCTGCCAACACTTCTTGGATGAAGTACTGACAGCCAATCAGATCTCGCGATGAGATGTGTGGTTAGGCTCCGCCCAGATATTACTTTTCATTTTCTCAGGAACTACTGAACAGATTGACACCATATATGCAAAAGGCACATGCCTGACCTGAGGACTACCTCTTTGCCAAATTTCAAGTAATTCTGTTCAGCCGTTCGGGCTGTACCTTGGACTAAAGGTCCCTATGGAAAATTGCATGGGGAAAACGCGTTTTGGGACCCCCCTTTTTTCTCAGCCCCCGCTTGACGAATCCCCCCAAGACTTTCAGGGTAAGAGCGGAGCGGAGCGCCCCACCTATTTTGAAAATTTCGCGAGGATTCGTCAACCGGCGCCAAAGTTATTCCAAATAGAATGTTGCGGATTTCCTATGGAAACACAGTCCTAACTATAACTATCTACTGGCGACCGCCAGTAGATAATATATATATATATATATATATATGTATATATTACCTACTGGCAGTCGCCAGAAGGTAGATATAGTTAGGACCTATTTTCCATTGGAAATCTGCAACATTCTATTTGGAATAACTTTGGCGCCGATTGACGAATCTTCACAAATTCTTCCAAACGTTTGGCCAGCTCCGGTCCGCTCCTATCCTGAAAGTTTCACGGTGATGTGACAAGCGGGGGCCGAGAAAAAAGGGGGGTCCCAAAACACGTTTTCCCCATGCATTTTCCCATAGGACCTTTAGCCGCAGCTACAGCCCGAACTGCTGAACGGAATTTGGCAAAGAGGTAGTCCTCAGTTCAGACTTGTGTCTTTTGCTTAAATGGTGTAAATCCGTTCAGTAGTTCCTGAGAAATTTTGAGTTAAAAGTACATATATATCTATGGCCTTGGAGGATCCGCGCACCCTCCCGATCACGAGCTGAACTTTAATTTGCTGCCAACACTCTGAATCGGGAAGTGTTGGCAGCCATCTTGTGCCTCGGTAGAACTGAGGCATAAGAAACCCCTCAAAAAAGGCCGAAAACGCGAGAAGGGGGCAGGGTAGAAACACCCTTTTCCCCTAGGGCTGCTCAGGGGGCCACAAGGACCCCCAAGGCCCCCCCAATGTTTTTTTTTTTTTTAAAAACAGGAGGATGCGCGCATCCTGCAGATACAAAAAAAAATCAACGCGGGCTCCTGTGCTACATATGGTAATATGCCCCGGGGGGGCCAAATCCCGGGGGCATGTTTAAAAGTTAAGTGTGGGAGGTCCCAATCCCCCCCACACTGCCCCAGGGACCGGCACCCCCTGGGGCACTAACATGAAATAGGCGGGGGGCTCACGGCCCCCCCGTAGCCCCGAGGACCACCACCCCCTGGGGCAACTTTAAAATAGGTGGGGGCTCTCAGACCCCCCAGCCCTGGGGACCGCCACCCCCTGGGCTTGTTTAAAATGGGTGGGGGGCTCTCAGGCCCCCCCACCCCCGGGGACCGCCACCCACAAGGGCAACTTTAAAATAGGTGGGGGGCTCTCAGGCCCCCCCAACCATGGGGACAGCCACCCCTTGGGCAACTTTAAAATGGGTGGGGGGCTCTCAGGCCCACCAGCCCCAGGGATTGCCAACCCCCGGGACAACTTTAAAATGGGTGGGGGGCTCTCAGGCCCCCCCAGCCCTGGGGACCAACACCCCCCAGGGCCGGCTCCTGCAGTGTCCCAGGGTGCCCACCCCCGGGACACTCCTGTTTGCAATGGCAGGGCGGGAGCCTCGCGGCTCCCACCATGCCATTGCAAACTGCTTTGCTTCATTGAAGCGAGAGCAGGGAAACCTGCTCTCACTTTAATGAAGCAAAGACGATTGCTTTTCCACATGGGGAGCAGCATGTTAGCAGCTCCCCATGTGGAAAAGCAATGCCGGCTCCCGCAGGAGGCGGGGATTCGGTTGGGACTGTGGGGGGATTGGGGACCCCCCACAGTCCCCAACGAGAGCCAGGCCTCGGGGGATGGGGTCCCCGGGGCCATAAGTGGCCCGGGAGGGGGGCCACACAGCCCCCATCCCATTAAAGAAAAATTAAAAAGAAAATTAAAAAGAAAAATGGCCGGCCCCGGGGGATGGGGTCCCCGGGGCCTTACATGGCCAGAGGCGGGGGGCTACGCAGCCCCCCTCCATAAAAAGATGAAAAAAGTTGGCCATGCCCCAGGGGATGAGGTCTCCGGGGCCCAGAATTGTCCACGGGAGGGGGGCCACGCAGCCCCATTCGCGTAATTTATTTTTCGCAGTTTGATTTTGGGGTGGGGCCCTGGGGGATGGGGTCCCCAGGGCCACAAAAAAGTAAAAGGAAGGGGGGGGCACACAACCCCCCTTTCAAAAAATAAAAGATAAACAAACAAGACGCAATCGTCCCTAGGCCCCGCCCCCTCACAATCACACTCTGCAAACGTGCCCTGTGGCGTGTTTTAAATTGAGGAATTGATTCCCCTTCAATACTGGGAGTCCCTGGGGGCGAGCTAGCCCACCAGGTACCTCCAGTAAGCGCCACAGGGTTGCGTTGCAGAGAGGTGATCCAGGCCACGCCCCTTTTTACACCTCTCTACAACGCAGCCTTGTGGCACTCACTGGAGGTACCTGGGGGCTAGTTGGACCCCAGGGACCCTCAGGATTCAAAGGGACTTAATCCCCCAACTTAAAACGTGCCACGGGGCGCGTTTGCACAATGGTGAAGGTAGGGGGCGGGCCCTGTGGTGATATGTGTGCAAACAGCCCTGAGGCGCGTTTTAAGTTGGGGAATTAATTCCTCTTCAATCCTGAGGTCCCCTGGGGGTCAATGGTTTTAAATCTGGCACTGTGTATTTTACAGTGAGTGATGAAAGGTTATACTAGTGTATGATGAGGTGTGTCTGATTGTCATGTGGATGATGTCATCAGTGATGTCAATTGAGATGTCATCAGTTATGTCACTGACCATGTCATGAATGCTGTAATATGTGACATCAGCAGCAGTGGATTGCGGGCGCGCGAGATGTAGTTAGTACAACTAACTATATCGGAGGAATTTCAATGGTTTTGTTGGAGTGAAATGTCCAGCTAACTATAACACCCCTAAAGCCTATTGTTTTTTCAGTGAATTTCTAAGGTTTTTTAAATGCTAATTCCTAACTATATCAGGCCTTAAACCTATGTTTTACTCAGTGAATATATATATATATATATATATATATATATATATATATATATATATATATATATATATATATATATATATATATATATATATATATATATATATATATATATATATATATATTCTCTGCGTCAAAGGCCACCAGCACAGAACCTAAGAATGCCAAGAGGAAAAGGCAGAGGGCGAAGAGGCGGAAGGGGGCAGCCTGCAGGAGGCGCAGAAGAGAAGAAGAAAGGGAACAAGTAACAGAAATAAATAATGAAACAACGATAGTGAACTTGACTAATGTAACCCTTACAGATAGAGAAAAAGACACACTGAGTTTAGGATTATCATTTTGCCCAGAAGCGAACTTGGATTATGTACAAACGAGAATTGTTTTTTTTTAAATTCATCAGAATGTTGAAGCTAAAAAAACATTTTTTGTCTAATCTATCAACAAGACAAATAGTGACACCTACAGTAGAGACCAATCAAATTGGGAAACTAGCAGTGAATTACATGAATTTAATGCTAGAACTAAGAGCTATGGATATGGAAAACTCGAATGAGGTTACTGCGATTGGTGCACCAGCAATTGCTCAAGAAGAAAATATTGACATCTATCAGGATGCACCAACAGCATTTAGACCTAGCACTAGATTCACACCAATGACGACAAGAGATGTAACTGATATATACAATGAACTAGTTACCAATGAATTGAAACAATTGGGAAAGAAAACTGATCAAAGTTTGAATAAAAGAGACAGTGACAAACAGAAAACTTACCATGTATTAATCAAAAAGTTGTCTGAACATGAGAATTGCATAGTTCGCAATGCGAACAAAGGGGGAAATGTCGTCCTATGGGACAAAGAAAAATATTTATTTGAGGCATATAAACAACTAAATAATAAGAATTGTTATGTAAGAATTGATGAGAAACTGATGTTAGCAAGCAATAACAAATTTAATAATGAGCTGACAGCATGGTATGATCAAACCCTTTTGAATCATGATGAATATCTATTTTTGAAAATTGATCAACCAGTCACACCAGTATTCTATATGATTCCGAAAGTGCACAAGGATTTAATGAATCCGCCTGGTCGCCCAATAATTTCAGCCATAGGTAGTGCCTTAGAACATACGTCTAAGTTTGTTGATTCATTTTTGAATCCTTTGGTTAAAACACTTCCCTCTTATATACAGGACACAGGGGATTTTCTTAGAACGATTTATGATCTTCCATGGGAAGAAGACTATTTATTGGTGACCATAGATGTTTCTACACTTTATACGAGCATCAGGTATATCAATGGTCTGAGAGCAGTAGGACACTTCTTGGGAACAAGGTCTATCAAATTATGGGCCCACACTCAAATGATTATTCCTATGGTTGAGAAATGCCCAAAAAGTAATTTCTTTTTGTTTAACGGTCAGCTGTTCCACCAGATTTGTGGTACTGCAATGGGCACCTGCTTTGCCCCCAGCTATGCTAATTTGCATATGGGCTGGTGGGAGGAGCAGGTGATCCGAGTTCAGTACCAGGATGAATGGGACAACCACATTATGCATTGGAGTCGGTTCATTGACGACTTATTCATAGTTTGGAGAGGCACAGTAGATGAAGTGAAGTCCTTCATTGGCAAGATGCAGAACAATGAACTCAATCTTAAGTTTACGAGTGAAATTAGTCAGATGAGTGTCAACTTCCTTGATGTAACAGTATATATTGAGAAGGGAAAAATGGAAACCAAATTGTACAGAAAGCCAACCTCAGGCATTACGCTGCTACACGCTCATAGCTTTCACCCGATTAATTTAAAGAGAAGTATTCCTTATGGGGAGAGTTTAAGAGAGGCGAAATTGTAGTGAACCTGAAGAAACCAAAAAAGAACTTAGTGTTCTAACAAAGAGATTCAAAAGCAGGGGATATCCAGATAAATGGATTGATAGCGGAATTAGCAAAGCCTCAAAGAAAAAGAGGGAAGAAATTCTCTTTGATGTTAATAAGAAAAACATAGAGGGCAAGGATCAGTGTAGATTCATTACAACGTTTAGCAAACAGCGCGATGAAGTAAGAAGAATGTTAAATAAACATTGGCATGTCATTAAAAATGATCCATTGCTGGGCAATTAGGTTACAAAAGGACCACACATCACTTTCCGGAAAGTCAGGTCATTTAAGCATGCACTAGTAAGCAATATCCTAAAGAAACCACAGGCAAAGGTAACATGGTTAAATAAGAAGCAGGGATTTGTCAAATGCACAAAATGTAAGGCATGCGCACATGGAATCAATACAGAGCAGTATAGATTAGGATTAACCAACAGAATGATTAAGATCAAAGGAAAATATACATGCAAAACCGATTTTGCTGTTTACGTACTGCAGTGCCCATGTGGCCTGCGTTACGTGGGCAGCACGATCCTAGAAATCCATAAACGCATTCTTCAACATTTGAGGGCAATAAAGAATGGTGATAAGACATATCCGGTGGCCCGGCATTTTGAGAGAGTCCATAACAAAGACACAAGAGGTTTGACCTACTATGTTATCGATTCTATATTGCTGAATGCAAGAGGAGGCAATAGGGAGAAATAGTTGAGGAGACTGGAATCTCGCTATATCATACAGTTAAACTCAAAACAACCAGGAGGCCTGAATATGGAAGAGGACCTGCATACACATTTATAAAAATTGGAGAGTAGAAGCGTCGCCTAGGACTAATAATGAGATCTGTTTTTATGTAAAGAAAAGAAAAAGAAAGAATATAAGTAGGTTAGACTCGAAGAGGAAAGAAGGTCAAAATGAATGTGAAAAGTCTCTTAATGCAAGGATTGACTCCCACTTGGGCATGATACAGTGATGTTTTAATATATATTTTAATATATTTAATGTATTTATATATTTTATATATTTAATATATTTAACAAATTTAATAATTTACAAAAAATTATGGTCATAAATGAAATAACATTAGTAGTGTGATGGTCATGTTAAGAAGCATAGGTCTGCTCACTTGAGCTCAATTATAAATATATTATTGTCGAAATGTCAGCGAAATCTAATAGAGTTTGACAAGGACTAACAATGACATTGTAACAGTGTTATTGTTGAAGTGTCAAAAAAGCACGCTAGAGTTTGACAAGGCAGCGCGCAGGAGACAACTGTAGAAAACAGTGATATTAATGATGCTGATTTTCTTTTATAAATGTTATTTCATTGCCAATGTTAATATTATGAATTATGAATGCAAGATGGATACTTTTCATTGATAATTTGAAATGTCAGGTTAACGTCATGTTGAAACTACGAGTTTTTCACTTCAGTCAATTTAGTAGTTTTATGGTATGCACGTAATGCACTTTAAAAAATGGCCGCATTTGTAACTTCATGACCAGTGAGCAGGACTGTTTACAGTCGAAACGTGTTTGGTGGCGGCAGGAAAAAAAATGTAAAAATCGCACATGGCATCATTATCCTTTTTGAATATATATATATATATATATATATATATATATACACATACATACATACATATGTTCACTGAAATATACAAAGGGTAAAGTAACATTATAGTTAGGTGAAAATTCCAGTGACAAAGTAACGTTTTGAACAAAAAAACACATAAAATCACAATTTATAGTTACCTCAAGCTAGAACTCATGCACTGAAGTAGCTTGTAAGCATGTAGCAGTGTAAAGATATAGGGCCTGATTCTGATCTAGTAAGGAAGGCCTTCCCAGAGCCGTCCAGAGTCAGACCTTCCAATCGACTCATATTGGGAGCCGGTTCCTACAAATGACGAAGTGCGATGCCCAAATCCGTTTACTTACCGAACGACTCATTCGCTACGAATCCATCCCCATTGTCCAAATGAGACGCGTTGGGAAACTCTAAATGGAGTCATCCGGAGCCACTTCCCAGTCCGATTCCGAATGCTCAAGTATGATGCATCCTCCCTATGCACCGAATCGGTTGCCAAAACCAACACGTCAGAGCATCCGGTAGGGGAGTATTTCAGCTCTGAATTGCACCACAATACGATTCCTGTGAATGAGAGAATGCATCCATGAATTCCATTTTGCATGTCATCTCTATACTCTACCTCACACAAAAACAATACACCGCAAAAGGCAACTTAAGATAAAGCAGGGGCGGACCTACAGTTATACATGGGGTGGGTGCAGTGCTTGCAGAAATATAGAGGCAATGGGGAGTGGGGCAATAGTCACTGCAAATCAGACACAAAAGGATGGCTTGGGGCAAATACTCCCAGTAATGCATAGGCAATATGTGGGTTGCATGGAAAATAATAACAGGTATGTTCAGCTAATCTGGGTGTTGTGTGACATATACCCCCAACAATGCATAGGCAATATATGGGTTGTGGGGCAAATAGTTACAGATATGTTCAGCTAATCTGGGTGTTGTGTGGCAAATACTAAGGATACGTGCAGTGCTCCGCTCCGCCCGCGTAGTACTGCCCACTTCGCGCGTCGCAAAGTAGGCGTAGCTGGGGCAGACTACGCACACGCCGCTGCGGAACAGAGTTGCCCGCCACCCGCCTCCCTCACGCCCTCATTTAACATTACATATAAAGAAAATTACTTACCTGAGCTGCCGCGTCCCGCTGCGTCCCGGGGCTCCATCGTGCTACTTCCAGTTCTCCCGAGAAATGCGCATGCACGGGCGCCCGCGCATGCACATTCGTGAGGAAGAAGCTAGCCAGGAAGCAGCAAGATGGAGCCCCGGGACGCGGCAGCTCAGGTAAGTAATTTTCTTTATATGTAATGTTCTAAGTAATTGTAAAATGAGGGCGGGAGGGAGGCGGGCGGTGCATAGTGGGGCTCCGTGAAGTGTGCGGGTGGGTGTAGATTTGCCCCCACTCCGTAATGCTTCACGTAGCCTCACTACGCTCACTACGCCCAGCCTTAGCAAATACTCCCAGCAATGCATAGGCAATATGTGGGTTGTGGGGCACATTTTCACAGATATGTTCAGATAATCTGGGAGTTGTGTGGCTAATACCCCCTTAAAAGTAGATGCAAATCTGGGGTTCAGGGGCAAATACCCTATGAAATTAGGTACAAACCTGGGGTTTGGGGCAAATACCCTTTTAAAAGTAGATTCAAATCTGGGGTTTGGGGGCACATAACCCCTTAAAAGTAGATGCAAATCTGGAGTTTGGGGGCGAATACCCCCTTAAAAGTAGATGCAAATCTGGGGTTTGGGGGGATAAAACCCCCCAGCAATGTGTACGTGAACAATGTAACTGGTGCGCATCCAACGTGCACCAGTACCCACAGGTGGTGTACATGCTGCAGGAATGTGTAAATGAACAAACACAAAAGTAATTTACCCTGTAATGCATTCCCATATTGTTGCAGCAAAAGTAACAGGGCAATTTGAGGGATGGGCTGAGTTGAGAGCTAAGTGCTCTAGGAAATGTTAGAAAGCAAACAAAGTCTCATCATCCAATAATTAGTCCCTTAACACCTGTGAAATACTGTGGGTGTGATGTGCAAATGAGACAGACCAGCCTCCTTCAGCAGCTCAAGGACTGTGTCTGTGTGCGTCAAAGCTGTCTCAGTCTGGCCTGGCACACATGATGGGCAGTCAAAGCCCATATAGCTCTCTGGGTGTTGAGTACAATCCAAACGTGTGCAGCATATCCTTGGATTGGCCCTCCAGGCAATTTGGCATTGTTTGATGGGCTGGTGCACCAGGGTCACCTGTGGGTCAATGTTTTGGGGACTTTGTAAAACACACAAATATCATGATTCACTTCTCCAGTCCCCAACAGGCCACAGCAATGTGGTGCCAGTATCCTTTCCATTGACCTGCTGTGCTGCAATTGAGGATGGGGGCCAGGCTTTGGAGCATACTCACCTTGGCGCCCTGCATGACGTCACATGCCTTGCACAAAGCAGTGTCATCACCCCCACCCACCCATGAGTATCGGTGCACGGTAGTGATCAGCAGCGGTGTGAGACTTTGAAACCTCCCTTGACAGGTGAAATTGAACAGGCCACTATGAAAGCTAGGATCACGGAATGTGTGCCACTTACTTTCAGAGTACCCATGCATCATTGTCATCCCAATCCAAACGTGGGTCCATAGCATGTTGTGTATGACCAATGGGGAATGTCATCAGGTGGGTTCACTCAGCCCCATTCCCAAAAATTGACAATGCCAACACCAATGGAACTGGGTGTACAGTTTCAGTCACATGTGAGTTTGATCACACTGCAAAATGTTGTCCACAGCACAACCAGGGATATCATCGCAATGAGTCCACTCCCCTGCTGCCCCCATACCTTGGCCATTCAAAGTTAGAATTACATGCATACAAATGAGTTTGTAGTTGACTGGGTAGTGTGGGGATGTGTTTCTGGCGTTGCTTGCCCCCAGGTGGCACAACAAAACACATTCATGACTTTTCATTTGAGGGGGCAATTAACTGCTATCCAATAATCCTGCATCATGACATAACAGAAGCAATCATGACAGCCATTCCAGGGCTTCATTCAAGGGCAGGAATGACCAATCAGTGACACCACTACCTTCGAATGGCAACTCACCACTTATGCACACACACAACTCAGACAAGGCAAGCCTAGGTGGAGGTCACGTGTCCTATGATGTCAATAGATTTTGCACATGCCAGTGTACTCAAAGTGGCCATCACAACAATCAGTCAAGAACATACATTGGGAGACAGCAAGCTGAAGCAAACACATCACTCATCTACATATTCACTCTGGCTAATGTTACTGCATACTCACATACACATAATCCACACATATGTACATTGCAACATAATCACAAGGCCTGCATTAATTCAACTTGTGCAAGCATGACCCCTCACACATACACTTCAAAGGACATGCTCATCTCTCAAAACTAACATATACACAAGCAGGTAAGAAGCCAACTTTGGTGCAGCTAGAAAGAGAAGCATGTCTGCCCCACAGGCTCCAGACATTTTCTCAAACTTTACCAAGATGAGTCATACTAAATCACTTTTGCGCTGCCCTTCTCACATCCACACCTACACTTGCAGCACCACTCTTCATCACTATGTACAGAACAACTCTCACATACATAACATGCACACAATGTACTTTACTCATCATCAGAGCCCACTCTGATATGCACACTGAACACATCACCACATCTCACAATAAGACACTTACATAGCTCAAAGAATTTGTTCTCAGTCATTCACACATCACCATACAGCCACCCAACTCAGCTCAAGTTCTACAGCCAGTCACTCCTAAAAAAGATGCATCCACGGATCCAAACACAACTGAAATCAACTATATAACACCTCACATTTCCCCATTCAGAACTCTAAATTACACAACTGGTGTTAATATATTCACATACACATACATGAAGTACTGGGAATTTTAAGCCCAGCGGTGCAGGGGAACATACCCTATGACTTCGGGTTCTTCCTGTTTCAGACCTACAGAAACACAGAGTCTTCTGGGTGAAGTCAAAGATCAGTTTATTGGCTGCAGACCAATTACAGATATCCTAGAAGTACAACAGCGT
The DNA here is from genome assembly GCF_964204655.1 of Triturus cristatus. Classification (NCBI taxonomy): domain Eukaryota; kingdom Metazoa; phylum Chordata; class Amphibia; order Caudata; family Salamandridae; genus Triturus; species Triturus cristatus. The sequence goes on from NC_140584.1 coordinate 392,629,863, forward strand.
GTATGTTCTCAGGAGACTGCTGCAAATCACAGAAACGGGCTTCTTCTTAAATACAGAATATCCTGCTTCAGGCATACATTCCTTAGTTTACGATATGGCCATTACATATATACATTACAAACGAAAAAGGCAGAGTCATGATGACCATCCCACATTCCAGTTAAGCCAGCCCGCAATTATTTACACAGCAAGTCTCAGATCCCACATCAGATATCGATAGGCCTCAATAAACATGAGCATCTCCTGTTTGGAAAACAAGCCATAAAGCAGGAACAGTCAGGTGAAAAAGAGATTAGCTGGAGGCTCGTGTAGGATGAAAAGACTTTATGGTGTGTCAAACCCTGATGCTAATCACAGGTGGCCAGAGGACGGGGAACTCGTGGGACCAGTTTGACCTGGGGCAGCGGAGCCAAGCTGCCCAAGTCACAGAAAAGTCAAAGAAAGGCACATGTGCTCTAAAAGGCCCGTATTCGCTTCATGCTATGTAGCCTATGTGAGGGCAACCATAAGATGGCCACCGCTCTAAAATGGAACCCACGTAGTGATGTATAATAGCGTATACACAGTGTATTCATAGCTAAAACATTACACAAAGCACTTGTACATACCGCCTTAACCATTCGCGGTTCACTAATACTGGAATAGACAGGGGTAGGGCCCTGCCTCCTACGCGGTCCCAAATTCTAAAGTACGACAGACCCTCCTTTTGCCCTTACATAGGCAATAACTATACTCATTTCAATCCGAGTCTAGGTCAATATTCATGAAGTCATCGAGATGTTGCTGTAGCATCATCCTATTACTTAGCTCGTCCCTCGATACAGGTTTCCTTACACATAATGTAGCACAGAGGCCACATATCGCAGGAGCACACTGTACGCACAGACAGAACAGGAAAAGGATGGCTAAGATCATTCCAATGACCATCAGAACTTTCCAACCCCAGGCAGATATCAGTTCCCAGAACCACCCCACCAGTGACCAATCTCCTTTATCCACGTGTATGGACTCAGATATTTTATGTAGTTTGGAGATGGCTTGATAAACTGTTGGAGCGTTGTCTGGTATGAAAATGCAACAACTGGATTGGATAACCTTACATACCCCACCGCGGTCTGCAAGTATGACGTCTAGAACCATGCGGTTCTGCAAAGTCATGAGGCGATCCGCTTGGAGCTCAGCTGTCAAATTACCAAGGGCACCAGCCGTAACATTAACAGTGGTTTCAACCACACGAGTCAGCTGTCTCAGGTTCCTACTATTAACCATAGGTCCCCAAAACGGCAGGAAACCCAAAAAGAAATCTCCCGCTTCCTGACCGGCAGTATCCTCCTTACTAATCACACCTCTAACAACTCTGGTCTTGTGATAGTCAGAGGCGGCAGTAAATGTTGGCGGTAGCAGATTTGCAATATAACATGTGCCCGAGAAGTCAGGGGGCAACCATGTATATGCTCGGTCATTGCAGATAAAATATGTACCCTTGGCAGCCAAAAACGCAGGGGAAAACTGTGACGGAAAAGTGTACATTTCAGTACAGTCACTTCTTCCCAGTTGAGCTCCAGGATTCTGACCATTACCTTGCAAACAGAACCGACCTATGTGGGGTACGACCCAGATTGGGGATGAGATTTTTCGCTGTCTTTCACCCAGACTAATACTATACCTTGTCGCGTTCCACCCTACATAAGCTCTCAACTCTTCTTTGGGAATGGATGAGTATGCATCGATATCTCTACTCATATCGGCAACTCCTTTCATTAAAGCTTTGTTATTGGTGCTAGGTCTGATGGAACGCGGTTGTCGCGGGGAGTACGCATCTAGTGCATAGAGAAACATGGTCTGGAATGCCCATGACGATCCATTGTAACTATACGGCAGCACTAGATAGGGAATACCCTTAATAATGGTATGTGGAATTAAACCACACACCCAGCAATTGGTTGTATTCATGACTAGTTGGTGTTGGTGCAGGAGCTGAATAAACGAGTTATTCACAAACTCAGTCCGTCTAGCTTGTTCATATTCAGGCAGAGGGTGAAAAGAGTGTGAGGAGACAGTAGGAGGAGGTATAAGCTGTACAGTGGGTGCAATGGGCTCTTGAGAGGAGAAGAATACAAATCCTACAGTAAACACTACCATACTACATAATACAAACAGGCATAAAAATACAAAACGTTTGCTCTTCATTATTTTACACATTCTTGCTTTAAAGTTCATTTCCTCAGTGAGTCTCTCCATCTTACAAAACTCCATCCTCTAATCGTGCCGCTCGCGGCGGGTGAGTATCTTCTGCTAAGGAGTACGCCTGTCAGTCCAGGGAACGCCCTAGACCAACCAGAACCGTCGACCTAACGTCTTCGGCCTGTACCCCAAAGTCTTGGCACCGCGACCCTGCGGCTGAACCCGGATGGTGGTTCGAAAAACAAAAATCAAGAAAGTCCTTCAGATGGGAGAGCTCTGGTTATCAAAAAATAAAAAGGTAAAAGAAAAAGAATATTTATTTGTCCATAGGCCTTGGTCTTAGATTGTAATGAAAACGGCCAGGTACTGTTTGATCTTGAAACAAAAGTTCAGGCTCTGTAGTGTCGAATCGAATTGACGGTGGCACAGCTCCTTGCAAAATATCGTCACTTTCCTGTGCTGAAGTTGTGCCTTTTATGCGTGCATCACTGAACGGCACAAAACGAGGTACAGTGTCTGTTTCAGAGTCTGCGATACCCTCCTGGACCCACTGGCCATACGGCAGAGGCAAAGGTATCCTCTTCACGTGGGCGCCGTGGATCCAGTTCTTTTTCCCCTTTACTCGAACAGCTGATCTTGTAGACAGTAGCATGAGATGAGGGCCAATCCAGCGGGGCTCATCGTTGCTTTTCCGCTGGAAGTTTTTCACGAGGACCCACGTGCCAGGTTCGATAGGGTGTCCAGGAGCTTCAGAGGCCGGGGGGAGAGTATCATGCACCTGTTGGTGTAAAACACGCAGTTTAACCGTCAAATCATACAAGTAATCAAGCAGTACTGGGTGTTCGATTTCACTGAATTTCGTCGGTCTTGGCACACCCCATACATTTGCCGGGCAGCCAAAAACGACCTTGTAGGGACTAAGTCCCACTCGTGAATGCACGGTCATTCGGGTGGACAGGAGTGCTAGAGGCAGAGCGTCAGGCCATTTAAGACCTTAGCTCGCTTGGATTTTGGCCAGTTTGAGTTTTAGAGCGCCATTGTAGCGCTCTACTAATCCAGCTGATTGGGGGTGATTTGCAGCGTGAAATTTCTGCTTTATACCTAGTCCCTCACACACATTCTTCATAACTTGGCCCACAAACTCACTCCCATTATCACTCCACACCATTCTTGGCATTCCAAACCTAGGGAAAAATTCCTTCACAAGGGCTTTGGCTGTGGACAGAGCAGTGTTATCTTTTAGAGGATAGGCCTCTATCCATTTTGAGAAAGCGCAAACAACCACCAATACATATTTCAGGTTGTTGCACCTTTCCATGTGGGTAAAATCTAGCTGCAAAACTTCAAATGGATATGATGGAGGCGCAAAATGACCAGCTGGAGTTGAGGTTCCCCTACCAGGGTTGTACTTCAAGCATACCATACAATTCTTGACCACATTCTCTGCACATTTAGGAATTCCAGCATTCTGCCATACTGGAGCCAACAACTTACAGATTCCTTTCGTACTGATATGTGCCATTCCATGTGCCATAGTAACCACTGGAAGCACATATGCATCAGGTAACAACCATCGCCTATGTTCTGACAAATCAATCCAACAACCATTCTCATCCAACTTACCCATACTTTCTCTCCACTTGCTCAACTCTTTCTCTGTGGCTTCAGCTTGAAGGGACTTTACACTCTCTATTGTGTTTTCACACATTCCAACATCACCAACCCATCTGGCAGGGCCTGCAACATACATTCGAGTCTTTACATCTTTTGCTGTTTCTTTCGCAACTTCATCAGCAAACGCATTACCACGACCAACATCATCAGTGATTTTCTTGTGCGCACTGCATTTCATAATCGCAACTTGTGATGGTAGGGTCAGCGACTCAAGGAGATCATTCACCAACTTGCCATTCTGAATCTTAGCTCCATGCGAAGTCAGGAACCCACGTTCCTTCCACAATCGCCCAAAACTATGAGCCACGCCAAAGGCGCACTGGCTATCCTTATATATGTTCACTTTCATTCCTTCAGACAACATGCATGCTCTCGTAAGGGCAATCAATTCTGCTGCTTGAGCCGAATTTTGTGGCACACGTGCAGTTTCAACAATCGTGTGCAAAGTCGTGATAGCATATGCAGCAGTCGTATCACCATTCGGAAGCTTGAAACACGAACCATGCACCCATAAAGTACCATCGCACTCAGTCAGGGGAGTATCTTTAAGATCTACTCTCCCTTTCGTCTCTTCTTCTGTTCTGAACAGACAATCATGTTGCTCAATCTCATCTAGGTCTGCTGGAACTGGTAATAGTGTAGCTGGATTCAATGTGTTGCATCTCTTTATGTGTATATGATTTGCTAACAGTGTCAGCTCATAACCAGATAATCGTGCACTAGTTAAATGTTGTGTCTTGGTCCTGTTTAACAATGTGTCCACAGCATGTGGAACCATAACAATCAATGTATGATCCATTACTAGGCCAGCAGACTGTCGAATAGACATAGCTGCAGCGGCTGTGGCTCTCAGACGACTTGGCAATGCCCTCGCTACCGGGTCCAAGGTTGACGAAAAATACGCGCACGGACGCGGTCTGTCGCCAAAAGGCTGTGTTAACACTGATAATGCGCAACCATCTTTCTCATGAACATACAATGTAAAAGGCTTGCTGTAGTCAGGGGTACCCAACACAGGAGCTGAACACAATGCATTACGCAATTCCACAAAACTTTTCTGACACTCTTCAGACCATGGAATAGGATTCGGTGTGTCTTTGCATGTTAATGCTAACAACGGTTTTGCCAACAAGGAAAAATTAGGAATCCAATGCCTACAGTATGAAGTAATGCCTAAGAAAGCACGCACTTCTATCTGTGTTCTTGGCACACTCAACTGTGCAATGGCTTGAATTCTTTCTGGGGTCAGTTTCCTTCCCTCCTTCGATAAGAGATGACCTAAGTAGGTCACTTCTTGTCGACAATATTGCAGCTTTGAGGGAGACACTTTGTGATGAAAGGCAGACAAATGACGCAACAATGACAAGGTAGCGTTTTTGCAAATCTTTTCAGTATCCGCGGCGATTAGTAAATCGTCAACATACTGAATAAGGATAGCGCCACTAGGTAAAACAAGTGCATCAAGCTGCGCTTTTAAAGCCTGACTGTATATTGATGGACTCCCACAGTAGCCCTGGGGAGCGCGTTTAAAGCGGAAGCTTCGGCCTTCTAAACTGAAGCCAAAAATGTCTCTGTTCTCCTCTGCAATTGGGATGCTAAAGAAAGCATTCTTTAGATCGATCACTGAGAACCATGCAGCGGAGGCTGGAATCATAGTTAACAAGGCAGTTATATCAGGGACAACTGGAAACTGTGGTACAACAATCTTATTAACCTCTCTAAGATCAATCACAAATCTGTAAACAGGTGGTTGTGAAGGGTCCGTTCTTTTTAAGACAGGTAAAACAGGACTATTGCAAACGTTGCCCCTTGTCTCTTCAATTACGCCCTTTGTAATCAAGTCACTGACAATTGCTAACAATGCTTTCTGACCTTCATTGGAAATCTTTAATTGGGAAATACGTGGCAATCTGACATTGGCTTTTAAAGTGACCACATATGGTGGTATTTCCAAAAGACCCACATCATTGGGACCAGTAGCCCAAAGGACATCCGGAAGGGATGACAATTCAGGTGGCATTGCATTTTTAGACAAATACATTGGGGAAATCACTTTCTTGCCTAATGTAAGTTGTACTCCTGAGGGAGAACAATATAGCGTTGCATGCAATCTTTTCAGCAAATCTAAGCCTAGCAAATTTTCACCACAACCTGTTGTTAGAATGAGGGGTGCTTTTAGCTCACAAGGTCCAACAGAAAGTGACATAGGACTAGAAATCGGGTTCCTAACTGGGGCGCCAGAAAAACCTACTGAAACATTCATTTCGCCAGACAAAGGCGCGCCAGGGAGTTTTGAATGCATGATTGAACTCTTTGCAGCACCAGTATCCAGCAGAAAGGGCTCCGTTACATTTGCTGTAGTTACTTTAACATAAGGTCCGCTCTGATCCACTGGCACTGAAACAACTCCCTCTCTCTGTCTACGGCGGTCCTAGTAATCATCATCTTCTACATTGTCATCTTCTGCATAATAATCATTATTGTAGTACTGAGCTGTATTACCAGTCGCGTTGGCTTGCTGATCAAAGCTATTTATGGTATTTTGAGGCGGAAGAGGACACGCGTTCTGGGGAGCATTTCCACGCCCTCTGCCTCTAGGAGCTTGCTGACCACCTCTACCTCTTGCGCCATACGCATTACTGTTACGCTGCATTAATTTAGGGCAACTATATTTAAAATGACCTTCCTCTTTGCAATATGAACATTGGTTGGGACCTACAGGGATTCGTGGTTGATAATACCCGTTCATTTGCTGATTACTCTGAAACTGTTGGGGTTGCTGATAGATACCTTGTGTTTGCCTATAATTATTCTGTCCTCCACGTGGCGGATAGGCCTGCTGTAAAAGGACCTTTGTTTTTAGTTCTTTCGTTTTCCTATCTGTTCTATCCTTCTCATCTTTGTCTCTATTCTCATAATACTGTGCAGTAGCCAGTATTTGCGCTGAAGAGGAAACAGCCCAGGAACTTTCTGAGTCTTTTAATTTCTTACACAACTCGGGAAGTAGATTCTGCACAAATTTATCAACAAATAGCCGTTGGCCACCTTCAGTGCTCATGTCTTGACCACTGTGGTCGATAAACGTTTCTTCATACCTGGTGAAGAAATCGGACACTGTCTCATCTTTATTCTGCTTACATGCGGATAGTTTATCCCAATTTACGCGCATCGCAGGCATTATAGTTTTCATGTAGGTAATAATTCTACCAGGGAGTTCTGCTACCAAAGGGTCAGGCTTCGCGCCACCAACTTGTCTAGCGTCTGCAGCAATGATATTAGCCCATGTACCCCCTAGCTCTGCAGCATGATCCGTATTACGGATGGATCCCCATAAAGGCTGTGGAACAACATTCCCGAACAACATATCTATGTCAGCCAAATTCATGACACACGATTCTGCAGTTTGGGATAACTCCTTATAATATCCTGTAGGGTTCTTATGGGGGTCAGGCAATGTCTGTTTAAGCGCTAAGACCTCAGATCGCTTCCAAGGGACATGCACCCAAACACGTTGAAAATGTGCTAAGACAGGTGGATTAGCATTTGGATCAGCAGGTCTCCAAACTGGGGGAACCTCACGTATCGGATATTGGCGCGCTTTTACCTTTTTCCCCACATTGAGTTCCTGTTCGAACAATGATTGCTGGCAATCACCATTTCTGAGGGACAGTAAAGTCGCAACTGCTTTATCTACATTGGGGCCCACAATTGTACCTTTTTCAAAATCAAATCGCACCCGACACAATTCCTGTGGGTTTGGGTTTGCACCATAATCCTCCAATTCCTCACAGAGGAATTCACACATTTTATCAAAGACATACCTCTCTTTTAGGGCATCCCATTGGTGAAAAACATTAACAACTGATTCAACATCATAGAGTGAAGGGAAACCAATCCACCTACGCGCCAGATGATCTAACACCTCTTTGTCGTCGGGACCAGGCAGCTGACTGCGCAATTGCTTACGCTGTAAGGCAGGAGGCGCACTCGATGACCCAAAAAGAGGCGACATTAAACTAGTAACTACATTAGCTAGTCGTTGTTGTGCTGAAGGAGAAGTTGAGGCGAAAACGGGGGGATAGACAGAGGGAAGAAAAACAGATTCAGATACAGGTACCTGGGTAGTGTAAGAAGGAGCGCCGGGGGAAACCGCTGGCGTGCCAGGCAAAGTCGCAGGAAGCGCAGGGGCAACAGGTAGCAAAACTGGCGGCCCTTGAGAGGGCTGCACTGCAGGGATAGGAGCCAGCTGAGGAGGAGCTGGCGCCTGTGGGAAGGCTTGCGGCATATTTACTGGAGGCTGCGCATTTACAAGCTGTGGAGGTGCTGTGGCATTTTGCGCATATGGGGGTGGCGAACTTAACAAATGGGACATTAGGGAATCTTTCTCTTTCTCTTTTGTCTCATCTTGCACAAGGGGTGACAAAACAGGGTAATATTTATCAATCCCTAGTTTGCGCTGTCTATGTAACTGTTCCTTCATTTGTTCCTCCTCATTATCTTTAAATTGCACAGCTGCTTGCATCACTGACATACCTCTTTCTCTCTTATTTCTTTTCGCTAGCTTAATGTCCTTCTGTTTGGCTTCCTTTCGCCATAGGCGGAAAGAATCAAACATCGCCGGCCGGGCTTTCTTTTTAAACAATTTAACTTCCAAATTATCTAAGATATCTGTATCGAAACTACCATTTTGGGGCCATTTTAAAACACCGTCCTTTCTGGTGTATCGAATCCATATTTCATTATATGCAATGGGGCCCACGCCATGTTTTACATAAAGCTCATAAGTTGGAGTTCCAATTGGAGGAACCGGACATGAATCCTCTAACTGGAAATCCCTTCCACAACCTAAACAAAACAATCTACAAAATACACTAGAACCAGGCATCTTCGCTCACTAGTCTAGTTTCAAACGTCAAAGGATTATCGAATACGATAGTTTCGTGAATACACGAGTCCTCTGGCTTTGGGACTTGCAAGCACCAAATCAAAATGATCCCGAAGGATACCAAATTCAAACTAGGAGACGCTCCACTTATACTTAACTGAATATTGATGATCGATGGCGTCACCAGAAGACTCTCTCGATTGTTTCGCTCTACCAAAAAATCGTCAAGGGTCCAAAACAGGGCGATTAATCAGGGCAGCAGTCCTTCCTAGCCGTCGGGACGCGGAGAACCTCGCAGAAAAGACTTTTGGACCACATCGACATGCAGGGGTCGATGAAGTGGCGGCCTTCCTCCAGAATTTCCACACGAAGCTCCTCACGAACCTCTGGCTTGGACCGGTACCGCTGAAATCGCCCCACGTTAGGCGCCAACTGAAGTACTGGGAATTTTAAGCCCAGCGGTGCAGGGGAACATACCCTATGACTTCGGGTCCTTCCTGTTTCAGACCTACAGAAACACAGAGTCTTCTGGGTGAAGTCAAAGATCAGTTTATTGGCTGCAGACCAATTACAGATATCCTAGAAGTACAACAGCGTGTATGTTCTCAGGAGACTGCTGCAAATCACAGAAACGGGCTTCTTCTTAAATACAGAATATCCTGCTTCAGGCATACATTCCTTAGTTTACGATATGGCCAGTACATGTATACATTACAAACGAAAAAGGCAGAGTCATGATGACCATCCCACATTCCAGTTAAGCCAGCCCGCAATTATTTACACAGCAAGGCTCAGATCCCACATCAGATATCGATAGGCCCCAATAAACATGAGCATCTCCTGTTTGGAAAACAAGCCATAAAGCAGGAACAGTCAGGTGAAAAAGAGATTAGCTGGAGGCTCGTGTAGGATGAAAAGACTTTATGGTGTGTCAAACCCTGATGCTAATCACAGGTGGCCAGAGGACGGGGAACTCGTGGGACCAGTTTGACCTGGGGCAGCGGAGCCAAGCTGCCCAGGTCACAGAAAAGTCAAAGAAAGGCAAATGTGCTCTAAAAGGCCTGTATTCGCTTCATGCTATGTAGCCTATGTGAGGGCAACCATAAGATGGCCACCGCTCTAAAATGGAACCCACGTAGTGATGTATAATAGCGTATACACAGTGTATTCATAGCTAAAACGTTACACAAAGCACTTGTACATACCGCCTTAACCATTCGCGGTTCACTAATACTGGAATAGACAGGGGTAGGGCCCTGCCTCCTACGTGGTCCCAAATTCTAAAGTACGACAGACACACTGTCACATATGTCTAGTTTAACATTGTCTTACTTGGGCCTAGTGACATCCACACATGCCCAATGACCCCATGGGCTCATACACAGTAATAACTAACCTCACTCATCTAAAATGCACTGTTACAGTTATATCTCACAATAGTGCAACAGACTACAGCTCTCTTCACCTGAAATAATGCAACTGTGTCTATCTAAATATACCCATATCACATCCACCAATTCCTACCATGCCTTGCACAGGATGAAAGCAGTATAACAAGCTTGCATACTCTGAATCATACCCCACATTTGAAGCACTCACACTGGGACAATGTGGACACTCCAAGTCTCATACACAAGAACTGCCTGTGGACAAACTCACATCTCACACTCCCAGACATTCTCCATATTTCTCCAGTCCCATCACATAGGAGTCTCCACTATGTAACAGAGTTTGAAACACTAGTCTCTCTCACCTCTACCCTTGTGTGTGCCATCTCTTCACACGCAATATCAATCTTTCAAAACACACCTGCAGTTAGGCCTCACAATCAAAGATCTGCATACTGCCCTGTGTGGCAACTAAGAGCAAGGATGTGACACTGGTTCCAGTGGCATCTGCATGGCAGACAGGCATACCACACTTCTGTGTACCCACTGTCCACTTAGCTTACCTCATATTGCACATGGCAATTCAACATACATCACCGCACCCCTAGGTCAGCTCTATGTGAACTGGCACAGCATCACACATAGCTGAAAAGGACACCATCAACAGTCATGCACAAATGAATACCTACACACAAATCTTATGCTAAACTATGAATTATATATGTATGTATTCAGGAAATTTCATCTTGGACAGACCAAACACAACATCAACATGATGTAGCCAGACAAAGGCAGTCTGGCACAACTCACATGAGAATTAGAAATCCATGGACTTATAAGACCACAGATACCTTGCCAAACAGGACCATCTGCAGAGACTTAACTCTTTGGAGGCAACAGAGTGTGAACACAGTGAGAATACAGCTCAGCTGACACTCACCATAGGCTCATGAAATGTATCAAATGAACCCATAGAAATTATTGGAAATTGCTTTCAGTGGAATGCCACCTGTGTCAAGCTTGTCATTGCCCCTGGTCTATCAGAACAAAAGGAGACACAGACATGGCTCAACCGCTATCAAGTCCCATACAAGTATTGTACCCTCCCCTTGTGTACATGGGTGTTTCCAAAGTCATCACTACGTAGTTAAACTCCATATGTACCCAGATCTACTGATGAGACAGGCGACTCTCTGCACATCACAAATACATTCAGCTTGCTCCTCCTAAACTGTAGCACTTTGCAACACTGGCACTATGTTGACATATGGTAGCAAGACCAATGTGCAATTGTGATGGAAACAAATTAAAGTATGGTGAATGCATGTCACTATCATAGCCAAATATGATGTGTGTGACAACATCCAGCAAATGTAGACAAGTACACCTGGAATACACACTGTTAAAGCTCACATACCCCATGGACCACCTGCAACCCATGACATACCAACATCATTGTGTACTCACAGCAATAATTGAACATGAATGACAGTTGACTTATGATCAATTTGTGGGACACAGAAATCAGCATTCAATAACTTAAAACATGCTTTATTTTGCATGTATGAACTAAGTTCATTAGAACAACCCCAAAGCCAATGGTCAGTCCATAACAGTTCAAATATTGATGGGGGAAAAACATACCCAATTAATCTTACCTGCACTGTGACCGCATGGGGTTACCTCCCATGGGAGGGGCATCTAAGGGCCATGCCAGGCACCAAAGGGACACAACTAGGGAGTATTGGTTTGGGATTGGGGAGGTATGGGATCAGGAGCGGTTGTTGGGTCCACTGCAGTGAATGGGCCAGATGGTGTGGATTGTTGTTCCACTGCAATGTATAGGACAGATGGAAGGGATAGTTGGTCCACTGCAGTGGATGGGCCAGATGAAGGGGGTGTTTGGTCCACTGTAGTGGATGAGAGAGATGGAGGGGGTGGTGGGTCCCGTGCAGTGGTAGGAATTGACTGAAGGGGGTGGCAGTTGTAGTGGGAGGGCTCAATGGAGGGGGGCTGAGCTTCACCTTCTTGGGGATGGTGTAGTGGTGGATAGAATAAACATGGATAAGGATTGATTCATACTCTTTTAGAGGATGTTTCTTGGTGCAGGAGGTACTGGTCTGGGATGGGGAAGTATGTGTTGGTGGAGGGGATTTTGTCTTGTGAGAAGAGTGGAATTTGCTTGTGGGGAGCTTGGTGCTCTTACTCTTCATGGGTGGGGGTGGCAGGTTTAGATGTCTGGGTCGGGAGGTGGTTTGACTCTTCCTTCTGGGAGGAGGTTTGGATGGGTTGGAAGGGAAGAGGCCAAGGTCGCTAAGGAAGAGCCTCTGGGCAAAAGGGGGAACAGGAGAGACAAGGGTAGGGGTTGTGATGTCTGCAGAGGGTCTGTGGATGCATGTGTGTCTTTTGCTGGCATGTCTCTGGCAGTATGTGTAGTCTGTCTCCTTGGTGTGCTTGTGTGTCAGTTTGTGCTTGTGACTGTATATTGGAGTGCTGCTTGTGGTTGTTGATGTGTGTGCATGTGCATGTTTGCATGTGCTTGGGTCAGGTATGGGAGTTGGGACTGTGGATGCGGAGGAGTCAGAAGGGGGGAGGGTCTGCTGGACCTTGGACACTGCTGCTGTTAGTGTGGAGGCCAGAGCATGATTTATCTCTGGAGGACAGAGATGTCAAGAGTGAATTCCCTCCATGTATGACACCATTTATGTCAAAAGAGTGGTATGTGCATGGAGGACATTCAGAATCAATGTCTACCCCACAGACATCTGCTTCAGAAGGTCAACCACCTCTGCACTGAGGGCAGAATGGGAGACAGGGCCAGAGGGTGAGGTGCCTGGCTCAAAGGAGAGCTCTCCCCTGCCACAGGACAAGACAGGGACCTTGGGAGCAGTTGGAAGGATGGAGATGGGAGGGGTGGTGGAGTCTGATGTTGAAGAATCCTCTCCTTTTTTCTCTACCACCAGGGAGTCATCACTGGAGCTTGACTGGTCCTCGGATGCTTCAGTTGTAGTGGCAGACCTGCCCGCAGTGTGGCTCCCCTCACCCTTTCTGCCAGACAATGACTCCACATCAGAGTCGGCACTGGAACCTGACTGGCAAACTGCTCACTCTACACCCATGGCTTGCTCTCCTCCGCTAGCCGGTGCTGATGCTGTGAACAGAAATGCCAAAGATTAACATAAGTCATCTGTATGTACTTGACACATAGGTAACTTTGAAAAAAGTCACAGTTCATACAACTATATTATTTTGACTTGTGCTATCAATTTTATATATATTTACATAAATGGCACTTGTCAATATGAAAGTTAACCATTGCTCCCTCATGCATGTGTTACTCCGCAACGTTGGTTTCATCAATATCAATTGACACAGCCACCTTGACAAATACTTCACTATGCAGCAGATGATGTCATTATTTTGGGCACCTGACGGTCTTGTTTCCTAACATACCTGTCTCATCTTCTGCAAGAGAGTGTAGAGGTAACAATTGGAATAGGGTTACCACAATTTAAGTGAGGCAGGGTATCCATTCTGCACTCCCTAGTCAACAAATAGTGAAACATTGGCTACATTGTCACAGGTCAAATAAAATCCCCGTCCATCTTAAAGCTTGTGCACTCATTGCATAATTCATGTCACACAGATAACAGCGATTAGGATAATTTCTCCTGAAATGTAGGCACTCTACTGTCAGGTTACACATCTGACTCTGATTGAGGATTCACCAAGGTAGTAGACATAGCCAGGTTGAGAGGCATGTGGCCCACTGTCCTGTGTCATCTATGTACAGTGTCATTAGGATGGATTTTAATGTTGTGCACATTGTAAATAGCTCACCAAAAACAGATGTGAACAATGGTCTACACACTTCCAAGTTTGATGACTGCATCTTCATAATGCTAATGGTGGAACACTATGCCAATAGCCTGTCTGGGTGCACTGTCTGTACAGACTATCAGTACTGAACCTCCACCCTTCATGAGTCCAGTCAACACTATGTCCCAATCCTGCCTAGACTGTCGAGGTCCCCATTTGTAGGGCCCAAGTTTCAATGTCCATAACTTCCATTACACATATTGCACACTTCCTACAGCTTACAGTGTTCTTCTTCCCCAACTCATTTTGTTGATTGTCTTCAGAACAATGCATATTCCACACCTCTCAGGCTGACAGTCATATATCATACACATGATTAACAAAGCCCCAAGTATGTATAGTCAACAGCAGATACTCACATGGCTACTGTTGTGAATGTGTATCTAACATCAGATCTCACATTTTCAGTCATGTTTAAAGCAGGTGCCACCTGTTTTTGTCTGTGAATGACGTGTTGTCATTGGTACAGAGTCAGACACATGGACTCACTCCTGTGAATGGAGTAAATGGAACCTTCCAAACATGTGACATGTCAGTGTGACAGAAGACTGTTAGTATACCTGTAATTGGGCCATGGGATACATTTCATAACACCAAAAAGCATGTCTGGGAACTAACAGTGGCATAATGAGCATACAAAACTCACAAAGCCCTCAATATGTATGTCACCTGCTGCAGGGACGCATAGCATGGACTATTCAAACTTGTTTGCTACAATAATAACATGCCTCACACATTTGTGGAAACCGTAACTGAGAACAGGTCATACATTAGTCAATGTGCTGGTACATGTGGTGCATTTGCATCACTCCAGAAGCTTACCTCACTGCACATGTTTTTCTGTTTTGTGTTGGTCACATGAGCATGGCACAACGGTCGCTTTCATTAACATGACTGACTCACATCTCCCTGAAGGAAGGGGCATAGCTGTACATACATCTATCCCTGTGCATATACATCTTACAAATGGTTTGTTTGACTTATAACCAGTAAAAGGGTCAACAGGCTAAGGTACTGTAACATGCATGTCTCACAAAGGTGTGCAAAAAGTCACATACTCACCCCCCTCCTTGCTGCTGTCTTGCCTTCAACTGCCCATCCAGGTCAGGAAAGACCACCTCTAAGATGCAGAGCATGTGGGGGGTCAGTGTACTGTGACTGTCCCTCTAGCCAGGACGTGACAGGCCCAGCTGGCCCTCTGCAATCTTCTTGGCCCAGATACAGAGTCCTGCCACCGCTTACACACAAATCTCCAACCCCACAGAGCGCACCTTCTTGTAGATGGTCCTCCAAATCTTGGCCCTCTCATGGGCCTTGACCTGAAAGGATGAAATGGTGACAGAACCTTAGTGTGCAACAACATGTTTCAGAGTCAGACACATGTACACAGTGTTAATGCTCAGTTTTACAAACTTGTCTAAGGGCTAGCCATATGGCATTCTGTGTAGTTGTCCTGGGTTCAATGCTAACTCCGTCCCATGAGAAAAGTTATTAGATATTCACCCCAGTACACACACATCTACAGCAGTGTACCTGCCCACAACAGTTATCTACATATTTTTGAAGTGACAGATAAGATTTGACATGCTTGCCAATGATGGGCCAGATGTACGACCAGTGTAAATTGCGACTCGCACTTTGCACTCGATTGCGAGTCGCCAATTGCAAAACG
Source organism: Triturus cristatus (assembly GCF_964204655.1). Lineage (NCBI taxonomy): Eukaryota > Metazoa > Chordata > Amphibia > Caudata > Salamandridae > Triturus > Triturus cristatus. The sequence continues at coordinate 392,645,545 of NC_140584.1, forward strand.
CAATTTACAATCTACAACAGTGTTGGAGACACTGATTGCGATTCCTAATGGGGTCGCAAAATGCGAGCCTCGTAAATATTAATAAGGCACTCGCATTGGCATTAGGTGAATCTGTAACCCAGTGTGCAATCATTGTGATTCATGACTAGTAATAAATGTGTTTGATTCATGGTCCAAGAATTCACATTTGAATGATTAGACCTTGACAAAATGCACCCAAACAAATGATGTGTGTGTTGTGTGTTTTACCTGTGAATCTTTGTTGTACCTGATTCAAATTTATGAGGGCATCATAAATGCAAATCCAAAGAACAATACTGGTCTGTGTATGTTTTTGTATGTATGATTCTGAATAGACAACATGACATTGTCCATCCTGGACAGTAGTGTGCATAATTTCCGGAGTGGGATGCTACAGGAATGTGGTGTCCCACAAGTGTGTCAAATCATAGTCCTTATGTGTGTACATTTTAACCATGTGATTGTTGTCACACTCCTATATCTCAGCTTAAATTGTATTGCTTAGTTTAATATGTGATACCTGATTGACCAGACCGGCGATGGGCATTAGTGACTTTGTCAGTATGGCACACAAAATACTGTGTGACCATACCATGGTAACATATCTGACAAGGGTCATAATGTTGTGATATGTATCTCAGATCAACCATACTATTTAATGCATGTGTTACAGATGTTGCAACCTATTTTTTGTTGATCAACGTTTCATGTTCTATTTGTATAGATGCATGTTATCTTGTACCTTTGTAGATAATGACAATCTTGTTTACACTCTAAACATAGGTATTGCAGACAACCACCTGTCTTCAGGCCTTTCCCAGACCTGCAGACCATGGAGGGATGTGATGAAATCCAGTGTCAGCCATCTTGCCAGTACTTTTCCAATCACTGTGATGAAAGTATGGTTCCATGTGGACTTCTTGGGTTATGCAGGAGGAGGATGGTTAGGTGTGACTACAAGTCCCATCAGACCTGCGCACAGCCCACCTTTCCAGGCATGCCAAACATCCTTCCTGTGACTCAGCTTTCCTGTGAGTGAGTAGAAAAGTACTGGCAACATGTCTGACACTGTGGACTGGTGTGTGGAGCACAAGGGCTTGCCATGCGTTTGTAAGAAGTATGTACATATTAGGAGAAGGATAAACTCTCAGTTTCATTGCAGGTATGATTTTTGTCACTCTGGCATACACATCCCATGCTAATTTACTCTACATTTTTGTCCCTTTGCTAACAGTCATTTGTGTCACGGCATCCTTGTCAGTGATGTCTGGGGATGTGTAATTGGTAACATTATTTGCCAGTTGAGTTAGTATGCACCAGACTCTTGTGCTCCTGGTATTCCATGGACACTCTCCAGCAGAATGATGGCATGCACCTTCTCCTCCCAGGAAGTGAAGTGCAAGAGTGGTGCAGGAGGGCCACTGCCAGTCTGCGTGTTCTCTTGAAATCAGGTTCTTGACCCTACTTTGCACATCGTAGTACCTGTTCCTGATATTTTCCATTATGCGCATACAAGGTGCTTGAGTGTTCCCCTTGTTGACTATTCTCTCCCACATCCTATTTCTCTGGGACAGGGGGTCTGTTGGACTAGGTGCCAAATAACTGTCTCTCTACTCTGACAATTTCATCTTCAAGCACTCAAAATCCTTCTCTGTGAATCTTGGGTGCTTCTTGGGGGAGCATGGTGACGTGAGGGTGAAAATGGAGTGTGGTTGAGTGTGAAGGTGAGTGTGAATAAGTAAAGGAGTGTGTGTTTGAGGGTGTCCTTTAGCAAAAACATAATAATTTGTGCCAGTTGTATAGTGGCAGTGGTGTGTGTATGAGGCAGAGCAGTGAATCAGTGGCCATGTAGGTGTTCTGTTGTTGTAATGGATCATGGTCATCAGTTTGTCCCTTTTATTAGGTAGATTGGTGGGTGTTGCCAATGTTTATTGCATTATTTTTTCATTTGGTGTTGCCAATGATTGTTGTTATATTAATTGATATTTTCAAGTTGACTTATGTGATACAAACCGACACGGTACAAAACCCAAGTCATACGCATCGGCATCTGTCACCGGGTTACACCGAATGTGATTCATGGCCTCAATGTTATTTTCAGCATTTACGCAGGAATCGGTTGCGTCAGGCTTTCTTACGTATGAATTGGTCAGACAGATTGAACTCCGGACGAGTCGGTGGAAGTTAACATGCAAAGCATCGTACTCCATCGTTTGGGAAGTTCGCGGTCGACTCGTTCGGAAATCATTCCGGAACCGAGTTGGTAGGAATGCTTTCCGAAAGAGATCGGAATCGGGCCCTTTGTAATTCTCCATTCGATTCCTGCACTGACTAACATGGTAATTCACCTGCTCTGAATACCTTCCAAGGCACAACTTGGAAAATAATGGTATGTGTGCACCTCCATATTACTGAATCCCAGGTTATCATTACTTATGTTGAAGGAATGCCAATGCCTAATTCATAATACCCTTGAACGATAGCCTTTGTAGAAAGAAATGGGATTTCTTGTTCTAATGCTTGAAAGTCACCCTTATTTTGATATTACAGTTCTGCCTCAATAACAGAGTCCCTAATTTCTCCTTCTTGGTTGACTCTATCCCTGACCTTGCCATATGGTCCATAAGTATTTGAAAAAAATCAAGACATTGCAATCACTAACTCACTAGTATTCTAAATACCAGAGAAATTAACCAAAAAGCTGGATAGAGCTGTCTTACTCCATAAACATTTTCACTAAAATAGAATATCTTGGAGCAGATGTCTTATTTTTTAGCACAACGCACTGCATCAATAAAAGTTGCTGAGCTGCATTGTGCAAGAGGGAGAAAGCAGAGCTGAGCAATATTTATTAAAAATGGCCTGCTACTGCACATTACCCCTGTGCTTGCACACAAACAGGCTGCCTAGTGCCGCGCACAAACTTTGCACTGTGTTAGAAAGGCATGTGCGGGTTGTTTAGTATGGGATTTGTACTAGAGGCAAACCCTTCCAGTATAAAATCCTATTCCTAGTTACATCTTTACAAATTTTACACATTGTATGTGTGCTGTAAAGTGCAGCATAAATGCAATGTGTGGAATAATGAAAATAGTTTTAATTGTTTGCACCTACCTCAGGGAATTGTTACTTTTTATGTAAACCGTAGCTTGGCTATATTACTGGATCACTTCTTTCTCTACATAAACTCTAGGCGCTTGTGTTGATCCACTCAAGTTACACCCAAGTAGCCCCTTCATGTAAAGTGAGACAAAGCAGCTCAAAGCAATTTTCCTGCTTTGAAAAGTGGACCTTTCCAGCACAAAACACTTTTTGCTCTGGAGGGAAAGTAAAATACCCTTGCAAAATGTTGTGCCACTTTGTGGCACTCTCCGTGGCTTTACCCGGCACAAACCCTTACAAAATGAGTAGGGGCACAACCAGGTGGGATCAGACATGTCTCCTGCATTGCACTATTGCTGGTTCACTACATTGTCACAGATCACAGGTTTGCTACCAGGTGGAGTAACACAGCCAATCCCCCTTTCACGGCTGGTAAAATGACTACAATTGAGTTGGGTGGCAAAAGCAACAGTTATTCAGCCCCTAAATAGGGTGAGCGTATGCTTTAAAGATCAACTTGGCGCGGTCTAAAATATATTAATTTTAACTTTTGACTATTAAAATTGGACAAGAATTACTTCTAAAATTAGTTCATATATTGTGGACATCTACAACCATATCAGTTAAAGCAATATTATGTAAAGCCAAACATACTTAGCATGTGCTACACTCGAGTACTGCAAAACACAGTTGTAGAATTTCACTACAGCATAGATGAAAATCGCAGAGAAAGCAAAATCCCACAGAAAGCCAAGCAGTTCTAGGCGAATATTTCTTTCCTAGCAGTTTCCACCCTAACGGCCTGAAGGCTCTGCAGTGATCAATAAAACATCACTGAAGAAGTATACAAGTTATAGCCCTTTTTTCTACCTTGGGAAAGACATTGCTGCGCCTCATTTCAGGTAATATTTTTGATGATTATTCTAGTAGCTTATTGAAAGATGTGAGCTCTTCAGAACATTGTGCATCAGAGTGTTTGGCCATTCCCAGAGCACGCGCCGCGCTTTTGTGCATGCTGCAGAAGACGAGTATAGATCTCTTTCAGAATTAAGATCGTTATTCAAAGGTCTCTTGGAGCAACAAGCATAATTTATAAAATTATAAAAATCTTCGATCTGACATTAGCATGCAGATAATAATCTTGACATCCACTTTGCGATAAAGCTATATCCCCAGGCAGTGAATTTTCTAGGCTGGTATGGATCTTAATGCAGGCAAGAACAATTATCCCCTGGTTTGGCTAAAAGCAGCTCAAATTGGGATGTTCTGGCACATTCAGACCTTCGGCCCGCAGTACCACTTCACCTGCTGCACTATCGATAGCAACACCCGTCTCCAGAGGTGGATTGTCCAGAGGGGACCCTCGAGAAAAATTGTAGCCTGCAGACAGAGAGCTGCATCTGCCGTCCACCCAGCCCTTAACAAAGCCCTATGATAACAACACACAATTGTCTTATCGGCACACGCATAATATGCTGCAACAGATAAATCGTGTGCACTGTGTGTTAAAGGATGTTTAAAGAATGTATGTGAGGAACTGTGTGCAAAACAAGTTTTTGGAAAATGTATCTGTAAAATCGTGCCGTAAAACGAACCGGGTGACCAGGTCCTGAGCCGGATTAGCCATATTGTCACTGTGACATTTTTCAGGTTGGCTGCCGGGTACGGACTGCTTTCAGAGTTGGTGGGCTGCCATTCCCCAACAACTATTTATCAACATATTTTTGAAGGGGACTCCCAAACCCCCTAAAGAGGGTCTACCTTGCTTACACACTCGGTAGAATACGTGGCTTGTGTTAAAACATTTTATGTAGTTAATTCTCTGCCCCGTTAGGCGTTACCAATCCAACGACTGGTTTGAAAATATGCGCATACTAAATAGGATAAAGAAATATTCCAGCTCCGAGAAAAATTATTATTCAAAGAAGTGTGATTTTGCAAAGCTCTCTATAGAAAGGCATCGCTGGCCCTTTGATGCCCCTTTCTGAGGGAGGCTCCTATACCTTACCGTTCTCATAGAAGTAGAGTCGAATGATTGAATGAAGTAAATGAGGACCTCCATTTGCTGTTGCAGTTTCTTTTTTGAGTAAAGGAACTTGGGGGCATATTATCAAGGGCCTTATCTCCGCTTTTTGGGCTTTAAAAGCCAAAAAAGCGGAGATAATGTTTTCGCCCTATTTACAAGGCAGTGCTAACATGCATTAGCGCATGTTAGCAGCCGTATTACCGACGCCTCGCTTTGCATATCTAATGAGATGCAAAGTGGGCGTTTCCTACTAACACAACACGGGAATCACGGAGTTACAGCACTACTCCCTATCAACAAGCTGGCCCAGGACACCAATACCGACTTTAGAATCCGCGCTAACAGCGGATAACGCCGAAAGCTAACATCTGCTAAAAAGCAGACTTAGCTATACATATGATGGGAGGTGGATTCTATGGCTGAATCCACATCTCCCTATTAGCAAGGGTTACCTGATCGCTTCCGTTGTAGCGCTGGATTTCCAGCGATGTGCGCGGATTTCGCCGCTATCGCCGGATTTAATATTGGTGTGGAGATATGCATTGTTAATAACACGATATCTCGGCGATTAAATCCGGCGATAGCCGGCGTTAAAATAATCCGCGCTAAATCCGCTCAGCGATGTTTATCGTTATTCTTTGTTGATATGCCGCTTGGGGCCTTATTTATGACGCCTTGTGGCACTTTTATGCCGGCTGCGAAAAAATGCGCCATGTTGCACACTATTTTCAAAGTGGCTCATCTAGGCAGATTCGTCACTTTGTAAACCGCTGCGCCACATTATACCTACGGCAGGTATAATGTATGCAGGGTGGGTGTTCCCCCGCAAAAAGCCTCGTAGAAGTGGTGCATTGAAATCTATGAGATTTCAGTGCACCACTTCTAGGACGCCATTGTGTCAATATCTTACGCCTGCTTCACAGCAGGCGTAAGACTGACGCAGTGCTATAATCACAGCCCTCCCTCCTGCATTGTTGGAGTTGCATCATACTTCCAACACAACTCTAGCAATGCATCAGTTTTGCGCAGACAGATACGTCAGTAATACTGACTTATCTGTCATTCCTTGTGACATGATGCGTCATACAGTAAATATGACGCATCCAACATGTCGCAAGGAGGGCGCAGTGAAAACTGTTTCATCACTGTTCTCACGCAGCGATTCAATAGTTCTCATAAATAAGGCCCTGAAATTCTAAAAAAGTGTCTTATATAACTAGATAATTTATGTTATTTTGTCTCTAGCAGCAGCACAGATGGGAGGATGGCAGTCATTAACCTACATGGATTTTTTAGGTCCGGTTTGACAGTACATTTGTCACTTGATGTTTTAACCTACATCAATATTATTCTACAGTTCTTTGCTTGCATACAAATACATATCTATTCCGATGCTATTCACTTTAATTCACATTACCATACAACATTCCTTTGTAGCCAGGCCTATTGGCATTGCCACTGCTTGTTTAAATGATAAGGGGTGGGGGCTCTAGACTGTGAACAAGCATCTATATTTTATATTTGAGATTTATTTAGAGGTTAGCATGTCCCCATGTTTTTAGATTATTAAATGAGTCATGGGTAGATAATATGGTTTCAGCAAAACAGAGTCATGATTGAATTTTTTAAAAATGCTAGAAGGCATACTGAACACAATCTCACTGTGCCATGTGAATTAAGCTTTGTCTTGCAAAAAAACACGGATTTGCCCAGATTGACACAAAGTGCTTTGATGAAGACACTGGGATAAAATACTTGAGTTTCCTTTTCTGCTGAGAACTCCTAGCCCTAAACCAATGACTCTATAACTGTTTTCACAGCTGTGCCCCACAGTGATTTGGTGTCTCATATACTGATCAGAGACCCTCTTTAGATTTTGTTAAGCATATCTCTGAAAAAGTGTGGCGGCCTCAGCATAAATTGGTATCTGAAAGTGTGGAAAGAGGCAATTATTTCTTATATGGAGCAGTGGTGGTTCAAAGACAGTGGAATATCAAGAAATCCTGCTTCTGTGAAGATTCATTACTTTGTGGATAGTATTTTGCCATATTTGTGGACATATGTGTGGACAAAATATCGAGTTGCAAATATCGGGAGACACAAATATCAGAAAAAAATATAGTGACACAAAATTATTGTAATGTAAAAATCTAAGGACTGATTTGGATGTCGGTCAGTAAGGATCCTTGGATTGAACACTGACAGCCGTTATTTAATGACGCCGGTAGGAGTCCAAACCGGCCAGTCAATCCGACTGGCTTTCGACGGACTCAAGGAGCCCGTTGGCCAGTCAGAAACCTCAAATAATCCCTAACGGATGGCATTTCCGCCATTGGGATTATGAAATCGGTTTCCCAAGGCTTTCCATGTTGGTCTTTCCGACATGGAAAGCCTATCAGAAAGGGACTTTGGAGGCCCCTAGAAGGACCCCATTCTCCCCTGGGCCTACCACTGTGGGCCTGTGGCCCCCGTAAATTCCTGCACTGGTGCCTGCCACATGGTGCAGGGATTTACAGAAACTCCCATTTCTGAATGGGAGTTTGTGCTGTGGCCGGTTTCAAACCACCAAACAAGCGCCCATAGAGGAATGAGAGTTTGCAACCACACCAAGTGAGGTTGCATCGTAACTGCAGTTTTGGGACCGTAGATCGGTGGGATCCGCAACTGTAGAGATGATGGTCGGACTCAACTTCAACCAACATCATAATGAGGCCCACAGTTGTCAAGAAAAACAAAGGTAAGTAATTTTGATTTTAAGAATGATGCTGTTTTAATATCATTTTCAATAATATAGGTGTAAACATATTGTTGTATAATTATTTTAGTGAGGTTTTTCCATATATTAATTTTAAGTATTACTATTGTTTGTGTAATTGATATATATTTTTTCAATATAGTTTATAATTGAAAGTGATTTTGAATTTTTTATCTAACAGGTAATAGTAATTTGTACTGTTGTAGCGGGTTTTTATGTTTGTAGCGGGATAGGGTGGGAAAATAATGAAGCAAAAACTAAGTATGTAAAGCATTTACACATAACCAACAGTAACACAGTGAAAACACTCAAACAGACACACATCAGTTTTAGAAAAATAATCAATATTCATCTGTGCAAAACAAGACCAAAACGATAAAAGACCAACATACAGTAATCAAAAATAGGCCCTTTGTATAAATAACTTTAAAATGCAGTTACCTGAAGCAGGTAGCTCCATCTGGAACTACCGCTGTGCTGAAAACAACGGAATCCAACAGTTCTAAGTTAGAGTGTCGGTGCGGACCGGCATTAGTGTCAGCAGACTCGTAAATAGTACCATTGGTTCTGGCCGACCACGTCGGTGCAGGCCGGTCATGGCAACCATTGCACTTGCGATGTGAAGCATACCGATGTAGCATGCGGTGCCTTCAAATCACGGTGCAGGCAGCGGCTCGGTGACGGTCATCCAGCAGTGTTGATGAGACCAAGGCTGCACTGCGGAGTGAGGCGGTGCTGGATGTGGTGTTGACAGGTCACGGTGCAAGGAACAGTGCCGGTTGATGGGAGCTAGCGTCAGTCGGGCAGGGTGCAGTTTTTCACATACACTGCACCCTGCCCATAGGGGTATCTTGGACCTACCTTAGGGGTGACTCACATGTAATAAAAGGGAAGGTTAGGGTTTGCCAAGTGGGTGGAAATGCCAAGTCGACATGGCAGTAAAAACGGCAAGCAGACACTGCAGTGGCAGGTCCGAGAACCCTTTGAAAGGCTGCTCATGTGGGTGGCACAATCCATGCTGCAGGCCCACTAGCAACATTTGATTTACATGCCACTCTTAGTGCACTTTACTAGTGACTTACCAGTAAATCATATATGTCAGTTATGGAAACACCAATCCATAATACAATTTACAATAGGAGCACTTGCACTTTAACACTAAATAGCAGTGAGAAAGTGCGCAGATGGGGTTCCCGGGGCCAAAAATGGCCCAGGGAAGGGGGTCCAGGGAGCCCCCTCCCTTAAAATAATAAAAAATAAATAAAGTAAACCTCTGGCAAGTTGTCGGAGGACACGTCCACTTTACCACCACTCTCAGAACGCGCCTCCTGGTGCAGTGGTGGTTGGGAGATGGAATACCCTTGGATGCTGTGGGTCCATGTGGTCCAGGAACCCTTTCTGTTACTTCCAATAAATCCCAGACAATTGGATTGCTGAGGGGACTTGTAGGTCATGCCCCTTTCTCCACCGCTCTGCAAACATGCCTCCTGGTGCGCTGCTGGTTGAGGAATGAATTCCACTTTACTCCTGAGGGCCTCAGGACTAAAGTGGACTTCTTCCCCCAAATAGTAGTGTGCCATGAAGCAAGTTTGCAGAGTGGTTGAGAAAGGGGGCATGGACTCTGATGACCTCTCAGTAATCTAGCTGTGTGGGTATTACTGGAGGTCACAGGAGTGCTCGTTGGCCCCCAAGGTGAATTCATTCCCCAACTAGTAGCCCGCCAGGAGGCATGTTTCCAGAGTGGTGGAGAAAGGGTGTGTGGCCTCCGACAACCTCTCATCAATCCTGCTGTGTGGGAGTTACTGGAGGTAACAGGAGGGATAGTTGGCCCCCATGGACGTCCTTTATGGTCAGTGACATAACTTTTCTTTTTACTTAAACTTAAATATTTCAGAAACTACTGAAAAGATTTACATCAAATCACAAAAAGCACGCTTTCTGGACCAACAGCAAGCTTTATACCAAATTTGGTGTAATTCAGGCTGTAGTTGTGCTCAAAAATGGAAAATCACTAAAATACATAACATGGGAAACAAGTATTTTGGGACCCTCCTTCTTTTCTTGGCCCGCTTGACAGATCACTCTGAAACTTTTAAAACAGCAGCTGAACCAAAAAGGGAAAGTTGTTTGGAAATTTTGGGAAGATTTGTCATGTGGCACCAAAGTTATTGGCAAACCAAAAAACTATGGAGACTTTGTGCTATAGCCAGTAGGAGATATATGCATTTTTGATCGCACCAGACCCAAGTCTCTTGGTGACGGCGGGCAATGGCGGGGTGGAGAGCCCCTTAATCTCCAAATCACACGTCGTCTCCTTATTAAAACAGCACTCCAGGGCCCCAAAATTGCTTTCAGCAGGGTTTATTTTGGAAATGCAACTCAACCTGTTTCGTAAAATAAGTTCCCTTGGTTACGAGTATCTAAGCTGCAGCACATTGTGATTTAAATGAACGTCAAATGGAGTGAAAACGTAATAGACATTGTAAACAGACTTTCCAAAACATAAAAGTAATTACATGTTCTAAATCAAAATAGACCAATATTATTTCCATATCGGTTTACAATGATAATAATGAGTGCGAGTGTGGCTGATGTGGCACATTATACGTGATGCATCCGTTATACAAAAGTAACTCTATTTACGTATTGCTCCTAGCTCGCAATTCAAGCTCACAAAACTTTATTGCTGCCGGTACTCATCGGTACAGTTTAGGAGCACTGTCGCCAATTCTATCTAGCGCAAGTGCGCTGGCCGCCTTCCACGAAAGCACACACATTCATTATAGGATATGGGTGTTTGGGATAAGCCTCCCGATTGGATAATATATCTCATTCTTAATGGTGAAAAAATGTCAATGTTGCAGCTCAACATTCAGTATGATACTTGGGCTAGAATACGCTCAACATTTACTCATTGCTGTCATGCCCCAGAGGGCATTGGTGTTATCTAATGACCTGGCTGTTATTGCTGTCCCATTGCTGCGATGGATTTAACCCAGATCTTTTGACTGGGGGAGGATGTTTGCATTGTCAGCATTCTGTCCATCATTTGTTTGCTGTCCCATTGCTGCTGGCACACTAATCATCACAATCCCTTGCTCTTAAATATTTTGTGCCGAGTGGCATCACACTGAAAACTAGGGACTGTTGGTGCTTTTTTTCATTAATCTCAGGGGTTCCTTCATTCGTTAAAACTCCTGATGCTTATCCAATCTATCTAAATGGACTTCCTATCTTGTTTTAATCGTGGTGCTTACTGTTGAATTGTCTCAATCAATTAAAAAGAAATAGTATATCAAAATATAATCGTCGGTATGCATCCCCTTGTCAATATTATTTGCTCATTTTGCCTTCCACTTGCCTCACACAAGTTTAAGAGGAACTCTGCAACAAAACACACACAAAAAGTGCCATTAGCCAATACGTGAAAAGTACATTGCTAAAAATTACAATGATAAAACTAAATCTCAGTAGAGGTAAAAATTTATAAAATCTACAATTTACAGTTACGTTACAGTTAGGATGACAATCAATCATATCTAGTTCATCACTATCCCAAATGTACCGCTAATTCCTCATCCATGTTATGCCCTAATGGATGTGTGATACGGTATTCTATTATCATTTTTGACTCAAGGTGTCTAAGTTCCAATACTCTGTCGCCCCCCTCTCTCTCACTGGGATGGTGTCTAGTACACAAAATGATCGGAGGCTGCTGTTCTGATTGTGTTGTATTTTAAAATGTCTGGCCATCGGGTACTGTTTATCATCCTTCTTAACTACCCTAAGATGTTCCAATCTATCTAAATGGACTTCCTATCTTGTTTTAATCGTGGTGCTTACTGTTGAATTGTCTCAATCAATTAAAAAGAAATAGTATATCAAAATATAATCGTCGGTATGCATCCCCTTGTCAATATTATTTGCTCATTTTGCCTTCCACTTGCCTCACACAAGTTTAAGAGGAACTCTGCAACAAAACACACACAAAAAGTGCCATTAGCCAATACGTGAAAAGTACATTGCTAAAAATTACAATGATAAAACTAAATCTCAGTAGAGGTAAAAATTTATAAAATCTACAATTTACAGTTACGTTACAGTTAGGATGACAATCAATCATATCTAGTTCATCACTATCCCAAATGTACCGCTAATTCCTCATCCATGTTATGCCCTAATGGATGTGTGATACGGTATTCTATTATCATTTTTGACTCAAGGTGTCTAAGTTCCAATACTCTGTCGCCCCCCTCTCTCTCACTGGGATGGTGTCTAGTACACAAAATGATCGGAGGCTGCTGTTCTGATTGTGTTGTATTTTAAAATGTCTGGCCATCGGGTACTGTTTATCATCCTTCTTAACTACCCTAAGATGTTCAAGGATAATTTTTTTAGCTTGATGAATGGTGCTTCCGATATAGTACTTTTCGCACGGGCCCTTTAGGGCCTAAACCGCATAATCTGTATTGCACAAAACCATGTTTTGAAATTACAAAAGGCATGTGATCAGTTGACAATCTTACTTGTTTACAATTTCGGCTGTACTTACATGCCTTACACTTGTTACATGTAAAAAACCTGTGTATCGTGTTAGATTTTGCAGCCGGGGTTACAAGGGTTCGACAAACCATATCTTAAAGTGACCTTGCCTTTCTATATGTGATCTGTGGATAGTTTTCAACCACCAATGATAAATCCTAACCACTGACAGAATATCAACAGACAGAAAATTAACCTACAAAAATATCGACACAAAAATATTGATGTCAAGAATATCGAAGTCCTATCTATATAATGGTAAGTACAAAAATATCAACAACAAAAAATATCGTTGTCAAAAAATACGTAGTTAAAAATATATATTTTTTAATGTTTAAAAAATAATATATAATAAAGTAAATAATACATATAATTAAAAGAAACATAATTAAAAATACTTTAAAATGCTTAAAATTATAACTAAGACATATAGGGGCTGATTTCAATCCTGGAAAAAGGCTGTACGAATCGTTGTACGGAGCGTTTTCTCCGTACGACTCGTACCCGGTAAACTTTCCGTACAACCTAGGAAGTACGATTCGTACAGAAAGCCTATTTCCGTATGTTTCGTACAAAAGACCGTACGAGTAAAAAAAAACAATGATTTAGATCCGGAACAGCTTGTACGCGACGTCCGGACGTATTTAAGCAGCGGTTTCCAGCCCAGCAAGTACTATTCGTCCCTACGTCACTCCGTACGGCTCTTTTTTTACGGGAGCCAAACACAGCCGGAAAAGCAGAGTCCTACGCGGACCGCAACGCAACGGAGCCCCGGTACGTGACGTACACGCCATGAACCCCATCGTACGTGTCATCCCGGTCCTCCTAGTCTACGACCTGGTGCACCGGACCCGACGCACATGCCGCAGAAGGTGAGAACAACACCCAGGGGCCAGGGTGGGGGTGAGGGGCAGGAAACATACCCCATACCCAAATTCAAACCTATAATATGGAGCCCATACATTACCACCAGGGTCTGGTCACTTGGGGGGGGCGTGTCCAGCAACCCCTGCGTACCGCAACAATGGAAGTGGATGTGAACGGTGCGTTGCACACGTACCCCTACCGCACCAGTAGAATAGTGATACGGACCGTACACACGCAATCAATGCGTGGGTACGGTGCGTTTCACACGTACCCCTACAGCACCAGTAGAACAGTGATACGGACCGTACACATGCAATGAATGCGTGGGTACGGTGCGTTTCACACGTACCCCTACGGCACCAGTAGAAAAGTGATACGGACCGTACACACGCAATGAATGCGTGGGTACGGTGCGTTTCACACGTACCCCTACGGCACCAGTAGAACAGTGATACGGACCGTACACACGCAATGAATGCGTGGGTACGGTGCATTTCACACGTACCCCTACGGTACCAGTGGAACAGTGATACGGACCGTACACACGCAATGAATGCGTGGGTATGGTGCGTTTCACACGTACCCCTACGGCACCAGTGGAACAGGGATACGGACCGTACACATGCAATGAATGCGTGGGTACAGTGCATTTCACACGCACCCCTACGGCACCAGTAGAATAGGGATACGGACTGTACACACGCAATGAATGCGTGGGTATGGTGCGTTTCACACGTACCCCTACGGACACCAGTACAATAGTGATACGATGCGTACACACGCAATGAATGCGTGGGTACGGTGCGTTTCACCCGTACCCCTAAGGCACCAGTACATTTGGGATACGAGGCATACACACGCCACAAATGTGGGGTTACTGTCTTGCCCTGCATGTTACCTTCATATTGGTGTGTGTGTAGGTCCAGGTCAGCAATGTACTGCTCCAAGGAGGTGGGTGGGTGGGTGCAGAGGATTCCCAGCAGTGGCCAGCCATATGGGGGTGGCTGCAGATCAATACCAGCAGTGTTCAGACATGTAGGGGTGGCTGTAGGGGACTACCAGCAGTGCTCAGCCATATAGGGGTGGCTGTAGATGAATGCCTGCAGTGTCCAGCCATATGGGGTGGCTGCAGATGAATACCAGCAGTGGACAAACATATAGGGGTGGGTGCAGATGAATACCAGCAGTGCCAGACATGTGGGGGTGGACAGAGACATGGGGGTGGGTGCAGAGGACTCCCAGCAGTGGACAGAGACATGGGGGTGGGTGCAGAGGACTACCAGCAGTGGACAGAGACATGGGGGTGGGTGCAGAGGACTCCCAGCAGTGGACAGAGACATGGGGGTTGGTGCATATGACTACCAGCAGTGGCCTGCAATATGAGGGGTGGGTGCAGAGGACTCCCAGCAGAGGACAGAGACATAGGGGTGGGTGCAGAGGAATCCCAGCAGTGGACAGAGACATGGGGGTGGGTGCAGAGGACTCCCAGCAGTGGACAGAGACATGGGGGTGGGTGCAGAGGACTCCCAGCAGTGGACAGAGATATGGGGGTGGGCTCATATGACAACCAGCAGTGGCCTGCAATATGAGGGGTGTGTGCAGAGGACTCCCAGCAGTGGACAGAGACATGGGGGTGGGTGCAGAGGACTACCAGCAGTGGAGAGAGACATGGGGTTGGGTGCATAGGACTCCCAGCAGTGGACAGAGACATGGGGGTGGGTGCAGAGGACTTCCAGCAGTGGACAGAGATATGGGGGGGTGTACATCATTATCAGATTACCACACCTACATGGTGGTATGGACGCATCCCTAACTTTCACTGCATGGCACACCACATGTGGGTGTGAGGACAAATAACACAGGCATACCCACCCATGGCGGATGCAGCACAATACACACCCTGATATCATGCCACAAGACTGTATAGTCATGTAACTGCATACAAAACTAAGATAGAAAAAGGGAACACACACTGTCACGCACATCCCAGGACTGATAGGAATGTCCAGGTGCTGGTCCAGCCACCAAGATGTTGTCTCTCATGGATGGAATAGGGTGGAATTTCCCTAGATACATTGCCCACAATTGTGAGTCAGGTGCCCAAATACCCTGCATAACAAGTACCATTTGTGTGGTAGGCTGTGATTACACACATGCATAGTGCTGAAAAGGGTGAATTTGTCCATGAAGGCATTTCGACATACTCAAAACACAAGTACAGTGACTAGCAAGGATGGCACAGATGATTCAGCAGGAGACATCGGTGAGCAGGGATGGCAATTGTTGAAGGGATCCGTCACCAACAAAGGAAATGTTGACACAGGTCAGCACAACAATTGTGCAACTGTTTGCAGGGAAGATGTCAGGTGCCACAGAGTAAGGAACACTCCTTGGGACAATGTCTCAAAACAAATGAACACACACTACCAATGATTCTTTGCAGAGACATTGTGATGGCACACAGATACGATGGTCCACCTCATGACCATCATACAAAAACATTTCTCAGAACCCTAACACATTACCAGAACACCAACTCTAGGAGCCTCATCACCAACAAGTACCTGAAATGCAATAGTGTTGAAAGTAAAAATAAAGGCTTTATTCAGCACAAAAAAAATATCAAAAATAGACTATTTACAGAGGCCAATGGCCATTCCATATGTAAAGTCCAAGGGGGGACGTAGGGGACCACATCTACCCCTAGCTTGCCTGCACAAATGAACCTCCAGGTTCGTCGGACGGGGGTGGGGCATCATCTGTGGCAGTACCAGGCACCGCAGGGACAGGAGGGGGAAGGGTAGGTGTGGTGGGTGCAGGGGTGGACGTCTCCACCACAGGAGGTGGGGCGGTGCTGCACACTACTGCCAGTACGTCCATCCGAACCCCTGCACCTGAGGATTCCCCAGGGTCAAGGGAGGGTGTGGTGGGCGAGGGATGGGGTGCAGCGCTCCTGGGGGAGGGGGTTGATGTGGTGGGGGACTCAACTCCCATGCCCGGGGACTTCCTCGCCAGCTTGTGGGGTGGTGGCTCCGCGGGGGCGAGGTTCAGCCCACCCAGAAAGAGCTGCTTGGGTGAGCGTTTGGCAGGGGAGTCAAGGGGAGTGGTTTTGGAGGAACAGGGTTGTGAGGACTGCAGACTGTGACAGTGGCTGCGTGTATGTCGTCTGTCCCCAGACCCTGTGGGTGTGCCTACATCCCCCTGAGTGTGCGTGCCAGGAGGTGTGCGCTTTGCCTTACTTGGGGGCGTGCTGCGTGTGTATCTGGTGGGGTGCATGATCGTGACTGTCTGGGTGTGCGTTGGACAGGTATGGGAGAGGGAAGTGTGGATGGGTCCGGGGTAGGGGGTGGGACGGAGCGCTGCAGGAGAGTAACTGCTGCCGTCAGGGAAGAGTCCATGGACCGCAAAATCTTGCGTTGGTTACACATCGTTGCTGACATGCCCTCCATGAACGACACCATCTGTGTGAGCAGTTTAGTGTGGCCATGGAGGAAATTCAGCACCGATGCCTGCCCAACCTGCAACTGCCGCAGTATGTCCACAGACTCTTCACTGAGGGCAGCAGGGGTGACAGGGGCAGGGGGTGCGGTGCCTGGGCCGAAGGAGACATGGTGGGCCTCTGCACGGACAGAAGGGACGGGAGCAGCTGGGAGGGCGAAGATGGTAACGGAGGAGGCGGGGACAGATGTGGGGATGCTGCCAGGTGGTGTAGCAGCCTCCGCCTCCTCCAGGAAGTCAGCGTCGGACCCGTCGGTGTCGTAGCTGGTATCGTCTCCAGACAGGTCCTCGGACTGACTCCCCTCACCCTCCGTGCCACTGGCTCCCTCGGACTCACCAGCAATGGTGGCACTGTCGCTGGGTCCCTCCTCCAGGTCCGTGCAGGTGTCTCCTTCTATTGTGGATGATGATGCTGTGGGCAAGGAGAAGAAACAGAAATGCATCAGTCACCTGTATTCATCTGACACATGAGCACAAAAACAATAGGTCACAGTGCATATCAGGCAATGCATCATGAGTAACAGCTAGAATACTCCGCACATATGTAAGCCCTGTACTGCCCAGTTGGTAGACCCACTATGCCACTTGGACACAAGGAAAAAAAGAACACACCAGGCCACAACTTGAATGAGAAATACACTGAGATGCTAGCGTCTGTGAACAGGTGAGCACAGCAATACAATGAAGTCATGCCACCTCTTGTTTACCCTGAAAGAAACAGTAGTGGTGCACCCAAGGTAAACTAACACACCTCACTACTCAAGGTGTCACCACACTCAGAGACCTGTAAGTACTTTGTAACACAAAACGAAAAAATGTTGTTACCTTGGGACTCACAATACTTTACACAATCGACATGTATTGAATGTGGCAATTTGCCATTTCGTGAAAAGAACACTCATGTGCCTGCATGGAAGATGTCTCCCAAGGAAGTGCACACAAAACTACATTTACACTGTCATTGAAGAAGCTGGCACCTTTTTCAAAGAAGCCGCTGTTAGAAATAAATGGTGGTGCAGAAAGTACATATACATGGGCCCACGGAGGTGTTGATGTCTTGACACACATTAGTTTGTATCACCAACAACAAAGGAGTTTCACAAAATCAAGACCACTATGGGAACATATATATGGAGAATCTGCAACACCATTTAATTCTAACAGTGGCTTCTTTGAAAAGGTGCCAGCGTGTGCCATGAAAGTGGAAATGTCGTTTGGTGTGCACTTCCTAGGGAGACATGTTTCATGCAGGCACATTAGTGTTCTAAACACAAATCATCAAATTACCACATTTAAAACATGAAGAACTGTCGACAAGTGCTGTGAGTGCCTAGGTACAAACATTTTTGACTAACAACTTGAATTATGTAAGTTGGCACATGGCCATCCGTTACCTGATGACACAGTTGGCTACACATATGACTCACTGCCTGTCATGTAGAGTGGCACACATGTCCAACCCCAGGACAATGCATAAGCTAATGGACCTGCAATTGTGTTGTAAAAAAACATAGCTTACTGTGGAGACACCCTCATGGCAAGCCAGAATGTCCACACAGATGTCAGCACACAAAGACCAAACTGTGTTGCATCTAAACCACACACATGTGCCATAAATGTATGAGCAATAATAATGTTTTTAAAAAAATGACACAGGCTGCAAAGCACGAACATTAAGCACTGGCCACCATCACAGGGGCACTGCACGGTGATTCTTTGTACAGCCAATTCTCACACACAGGTCAGACCGGGCAGGGAGAAATCAGGGGTGCCCATTTAGGCCTCTCCGGCACAACCCCCCATACCTGACTCAATGTGATTGATACAGATCAAGAAGTGACACCTCTTAATCAGGGTTTCAAAAACTGTGCAGCAACAATTGCTAAATTGACACAACATCACCTCGTGGGGCTGGCAACACATATTTGTGACAAACAACCATCAACAGATTGTTGTGAATAGCCACACAGGCACTGCCCAGTGTGAGCATGCACAAGCCAAATGGTGTATCCCTGTCCAGTGGACGCATGTAGCACACATTGGAAAAATACAAACTAGGCCAGGGAACAATGCCACAGAGGCAGACCTCTGCTGAACCCACAAAGGATGTGCACAGTGTTGGATGACACACATGATTAGGAGGCCAGGGTGTCTCAGGGATTGTAGCAGGGATTGTAGTGGGCACACTGCTCCGTGTTCCTGGAATTAGCTGACTGTACCATGAGCAACCGTCATGGCACTATGCATATCTCCCACTCATGCACATCATGTCTGAGGCCACAACATTGGTCATGCATGCTGCAAGGGTGTTCAGTTGAAACCTCACACTCCTATGTTGAGACTCATCATCAGTGCCAACAAATATGGACCCCCAACATAGTGAACAGGTCATGGCACAGGCAAGGTACCAACACATGTCACAGACCACCCTCCCACATGATGCGGAAAGCAATGTGCACTTTGATTTTCTGGCACCCTAGATGACCATGTGCAAATGTGATTACACACAGACCAGGGGACACATGTCAAGGAGGGGAAGGGATGAAAAAGAGCACCAGGTGACATTGGGGAACAGAAAATGCACTGCACATATAAACTCTGGGAGTGTATCCAGGCTACAGAGCACTTCCAAAAGCTGGTGACACATAGCACAACAAACAGCCATGTACCTACCCCCTCCTTGCTGCAGTCTCTCCTGTAACTGCCTATCGAGGTCAGGGAAGACCACCACCAGGACACGGGTCATGTGGGAGGTCAGGCGTCGGCGCCCGCCATGGAGGCGAGGAGGGTCGAGCCCCAGCTGGACCCGGGCGATCCGCCGGGTCCAGCACCGGATGTCCTGCCACCATTTTCGGACCTGTGGTAGGCGCGGACTCCGATGCCCCGCCGATCTCACTGCCCTGACGATGTCCTGCCAGATCACCATCTTCTCGTAGGCAGTTACCTGTCAGGATGACAAAGTGAGACAACATCACTACACCTGCTCCATGCCCCAGAGACACACATTTGAACATCTTTGATATGTTGAACAGGGCATAGGATGCTGACAGGAATTGCATCATTCTCAATGAGAAATTGGCCTGTGTGCAAGCCCCAATGCACTACATGGCATTGAAAGTCAACAGGTGGCATAAGGGGTGCAACACACTCACTGATCATGGCACACACTGTGCAGCACATGCAACAGCAGGCTGATGGACAGCACGTGGCAAGCAGTCACATGTCCCACTCCACTGACGCACCCTCAGCAGACTAGACAGACACACCCAGGCACAGATCACTCGCCTGTCAGATAGAACAGCGGATACAACCCTCACTCTGCACATGTGCCACTTGCCTGTGGGGTGTCACAGGTATCGTGCTAGCTCTGTAAGTCAGACACACAGCACGGCTTACTTGTCACATCAGATGGGTAGAGCTGTTGCCTCCTCCATGCAGCTGTGGTGCAACACTTCACATAGACACTCACCAACATGACAAGAAACATTCACACACATCAATGTCCATGAGGTTGTGCACATCATTTGGACACTCTTACCACAGGTCCACTCAACTCATACACATCTGTGGGTACAGTCACCTGTCACACCGGGGGGATCACTGAATCACCTCAGGACAATATGAAAAAAAGCCACCAAGGATTTGCCAGGCTGAATGTGTCATGCACTATGCAGTGAATGTCACAGTAAGAACAATGCAAGTGAGGAGTGCACACAGGAACTACCTCATGCTCTGCATGAGAGACATAAGCATGTCCCCCCCTGGGACCCACTCTAAACAACATTGCATGTCTGTCACACCTGGACACAATGCCAGAAGTGACAGTCACACAACAGGTGCATAGGCAAAGGTAGTGGAGTCAGCACTCACCTGCTCCCCTGGTCTCTCATACAGCTTGGGGTACTGTGGGAGGAGGCTGTCCAGCAATGCCTCATTCTCCTCTAGGGTGAATGGCTGGGCCCTCTCCACAGTATGCAACATGGTCTAGAGGAAGCAGAGACAGCAACAGTGTGGTCGACCGGAAAGTTGTGCAGGCAAGTGCCCTCTCATGGGTTCTGGCCGCCTTATATCTGTCTTGCTGAGGGGCATTCATTTAGAGGAGTACATAGTGATTGGTCAGACTCATTCGCATCATACGTTTACTCCAATCCCTTTAAACATACACCAATGACACGCATTCGCATCGTTCAAATTTTGAGCATCATGTTAAGTCAACAACCACTTTGCAACATTGTATTTTTTGGCCAACTGACTGTTCCAGGACACCTGATGGGCACATTGCAAATGAAAACTCTGTATCCATGACAACCAGCATGCATTTTGGGCCTAATTCTTGTCCCCTATGTGTCCCCTATGTAATTTTGAAATCCACACACATGTACGGTGCGTTTCACACGTACCCGTACGGCACCAGTAGAATAGTGATACGGACCGTACACACGCAATGAATGCGTGGGTACGGTGCGTTTCACACGTACCCCTACAGCACCAGTAGAATAGTGATATGGACCATACACACGCAATGAATGCGGGGGTATGGTGCGTTTCACACGTACCCGTACGGCACCAGTAGAATAGTGATACGGACGGTACACACACAGTGAATGCGGGGGTACGGTGGGTTTCACACGTACCCCTACGGCACCAGTAGAATAGTGATACGGACCATACACACGCGATGAATGTGGGGGTACGGTGCGTTTCACACGTACCCATACAGCACCAGTAGAATAGTGATATGGACCGTACACACACAATGAATGCGTGGGTATGGTGCGTTTCACATGTACCCCTACGGCACCAGTAGAATAGTGATACGGATCGTACACACGAGATGAATGCGGGGGTACGGTGCGTTTCACACATACCCGTACGGCACCAGTAGAATAGTGATACGGACCATACACACACGATGAATGCGTGGGTACGGTGCGTTTCACACGTACCCCTATGCCACCAGCAGAATAGTGATACGGACCGTACACACGCGATGAATGTGGGGGTACGGTGCGTTTGACACGCACCCGTACAGCACCAGTAGAATAGTGATATGGACCGTACACACGCAATGCATGCGGGGGTACGGTGCGTTTCACATATACCCGTACGGCACCAGTAGAATAGTGATACGGATCGTACACGCGATGAATGCGCGGGGTACGGTGCGTTTCACACGTACCCATACGGCACCAGTAGAATAGTTATACGGACCGTATACACGCAATGAATGCGTTGGTACGGTGTGTTTCACACGTACACCTACGGCACCAGTAGAATAGTGATACAGACCGTACACACGCAATGAATGCGGGGATACGGTGCGTTTCACACATGCCCGTACGGCACCACTAGAATAGAGATACGGACCGTACACACGCAATGAATGCGTGGGTACGGTGCGTTTCACACATACCCCTATGGCACCAGTAGAATAGTGATACGGACCGTACACACGCAATGAATGCGGGGGTACGGTGCGTTTCACACGTACCCGTACGGCACCAGTAGAATAGTGATACGGACCGTACACACGCAATGAATGCTTGGGTACGGTGCGTTTCACACGCTTACAATGGTGATACGAGGCGTACACATGCAAGGAATGGAGGGCTACGAGTCGCACAAGGATGTCCATCAAGTACTTGTTATTGCATACTTTCATGTGAAGGCCCTATGTGTGTCAGCCAGTGATATTGCACAGGTCATCTCTTCTAGTTGCACAATTGATGTGCGATGACCTGTGTACACATGTCATGTGTGATGGGGCACCATGTGGCACACATCACCTTGCCACTTGCCACATGTGTGTCTGTAATCCAACTGTGTCATGCACAGCAGCAGTGGGATTGCACAGTCATCACCACCCGCACCTGTCTCCTGAGGCCAGGGACAGGGACACTCTATCAACTGACATGTCACGATCAGCGTGACCCTATGTGACTATGTCAGGTGTGTGTCATGTGTTCCCATGAGCTTGCTGTTAGTGTTCCGTCAACTGCATCTGCTGTTGGTGCATCCAACATGGGTCTGTGTGGAGATGGGCATGGCACACATCTACGCACACCATGCCACATTGGATTCCCACGGCTGTAGGGTCTGTGTGCATCTGACATCATATTTTCCCAGGCATACATGTCTGCGTCATCTCAATGGCTGTGTTTGTTTGTTGTCACCTGTACCCCTTCATCGCAATGTGTTTCATATGTACATTTGACATTTCATGTGACCTGTGCGTGTGCCTTGCAGTCAACTGTCTGGATGAGATGACATCCTTCCAATGCAGCTATGTGGATGTGTGTCACTCCGGTGATATCTCTGGCTGTTCACTCAGACTTGCCCCCAGCTCATTTCAGGGCATGTCATGTAGACTTGACAATCAACAGGTGTATCTGGCTTTTCGTAGGAGTGCCAGCAAGCTGGCATTTGTGTACGTTTCAATTGACCATAGCTGATGTTGGTGGGATGTCACAGACAATGTTCAGCCGTGTCCTGCGTGATCTTTTGGCAGCCATGTTGGAGCACCTTGATGAATTCATCAAATTTCCTACTCCGAGGAGTTGACAGATGTCAAGCGTGATTTCTATGCCCTGGGAGGGATGCCCCATGTCATTGGGTCCATTGATGGGACACATGTTGCTTTGGTACCACCACAGGCACAGGAGCAAGCCTATCACAACCGTAAACATTACCTCTCAATAAATGCCCTTGTGGTGTGTCTTGCTAACATGCTGATTTCCCATGTCTGTGCACGTTTTCCAGGATCAGCACACGATGCCTACATCATGAGATGTAGCAGGGTGCCACTAATGATGCTGCGGCTGCACAAAGAATGAGCATGTCCTGTTGGTGGGTATACTCTGTTTGTCCTGTGTGTTGCGATATCTTTGGCTCTTACGGCATCTCCTGACCCACTTATTTCTATGATGTTTCCATGTAGGGGACTCTGGATATCCCAACATGCCATGGCTACTGACACCTCTCGGCAACCCCAGAACTGCTGCAGATCACCGGTACCACAATGCACACAGGCAGACCAGGCGAGTGATTGAGAGGGCGTTTGGCCTCCTGAAGAGCCGATTCCGGTGCCTCGACAAGACAGGCGGGTCCCTCCCATATGCACCGGAGAAGGTGTGCAAAATCTTCATTGTGTGCTGCATGCTGCACAACATGGCCGTTGAGAAGGCAGTGCCACTCATCCTTGATCCTGATGAGCAGCAACATCCCCCCGTGGAGGATCCAGGGCTTGGTCACGAAGCAAGTGATGAGGAGGAGGAGGATGATATCTGGAGTCAGCTCATACGCAACTTCTTCTCATAATGGTGAGTCACTGGGTATGAGTGTGCAAGCTTGTAGCATTGAGTGGCATGTGTTGCAATGTGTGTGTCCAGCTGACTGAATGCAAAGTGACTTTGATGTGTGTACTGATTAAGCCTGGGCGTTGAACTACGCTCAGTTCGCGGAGCTTGCGAAGTTTAGGTAGCTTCTAGATTTGCGTAGAGAGCGAAGTTGCACATTGCTACGCAATCTAGCGCGAAGCGTAGTAGTTTTGCTCCCTCGCGCGCTCAATATTCATTCTCGCGTGCACGGTAACATCTTACCGTGATTCTGCGATCGCCAACTTGCTTTTCTGTCCGTTCACGAGCTCCACGAGATTTGTATTATGGCTGCCCAAGCCCGCGAGAGTGTGCGAAAGCGAACACGTCATTCGGGCGCGCGAGCTGACTTACGGTGGCTGTCCTGGTAAGATCGCGATCCCGAACATGCAAAAACTACAATCTGGCGAAGAATATCTCTCGAGCTTCATAAAACCTTCTCTAAAATGATCATTTTGCTCAGAAAACTCCTCAGATTGTTATTTTGCTGTAGTCTTTTGTGTAAGGAGGAGTCCTTTAATTGTTTTTAACCCTTTTTTTCAAGAGGAAGAAAGTGCCCCTGAGTCTACAACTTCCTGTTCCTGTCCAGCAGGCTCCTCCCAGTGCTTTGTGCATGTGCTGTTCACTTTCATTTGGATTTGGAGCTGGAAGGATCACTTTTTGTGTCTGTCTGCTGCATCATACCATTGGATTGGATTTATTTGAGGACTTTTTGATTTGAGATTTAATTTACTACAAGTAAGTTGGAGAATTGGTGTGTTTGTTTCATTGGGGCTTGTTTGTACCTACATTTTTCTGGGATTTTCATTGTTTTTAAAAATTATTGTTGTGGCGGGTGGCCTGTACTTTCAATAGGGGCCTAGTTGTTTTTCTCTGCAATTTAAGCCAGTAGGGTACCCATGGGTCCATGTTTCGTGGTGTCTGTAGAATTTCAACATCTTGTAGGGCATGGATGGCATAGGATTGAAATGCTAAATGTGGCTGTGGTGAATTTCACTGTTGGTGTGTGTGTGTGTGTGTGTGGGAAATACCTTTGTTGGATGTGTGTGCTTGATGCGTAATTACTTTCCAATCCTTTCGTAGCCCTGTTGATTTTCATTTTTGTATTAAAGCTGTGTTGTTTAGCAGCCTCTTTTGTCCGGTCATATATTATAGGCCTGCTTCAGTTCATTGTTTTCCATGGCCTGTTGTGACTGTGAGTGCCCATGTGGCTTGTGGCAATTTTGTGGTGGTAGTTTAGTAGTGTGTGCTTCTTTTTCCATAAAGGCCTGCATTTCTTTTCTTTGTTCCCCTTGGCTTATGCTTGTTGTTGTTGTGTCCTCCCGGCCATGTGTGTGGCGGCCATTTTGTGAAGGCAGGCATTGTGCTTTTGCCATAGGCTTAAATTGACTGTTCCAAACTTGTGGCCTAGTGTACCAGTAGGCCCAGAGGTAGTCAGCCTCAAATCTTTGGTGCGTTATTTAAATTTACAGTTTGTGTTGTCTGTTGATTTTTTTTACACCATGGATGGCTTTGGATTTTATTGCAAAAGGTGTTTTTTGGGGTGGAATAGCAGTTTTTGGGTGTGTGTTAGATAAATAGGGCTTTTTAGCCAGTAGGTAACCCTAGGGATTCAGCTCGCGTACTTTCGGTAACTCTGCACAGGGCGACAACGCGGACTTACAGTTTTCGTCATTTTCGCCCTCTCAATATGCGTGTTCGCGCACGCGATAAAGCCTTTTTGTACAGTTCATGATCCCGAACACGCAGCATTTGCAATCCGGCAAACAATATCTCACGAGCAACATAAATCCTTCTCGAAAACGCTGATTTTGTGCATTTTGCTAAAAAAACTCCTCAGGTTGTCATTCCGCTGTAGTTTTGGAGCACGGAGAAGCTTTTATTGAAAAAAATATATTGTTATGAGAGGAAGTAAGTTCCACAAACACTACAACTTCCTGTCCTTTGTAATCACATTTTGGTTATTATTGTGGTGGGTGGCCTGAGCATGTGTGTGGCGGCCATTTTAGGAAGGCAGGCATTGTGCTTTTGCCATAGGCGTACATTGACTGTCTTCCATTTCTTGTTGTTGTGGGTGTGTGGCGGCCATTTTGTTGACCCATCCAAGCAGTGTGCTTGCTTTTGCCATTCTGTTCCAAGCTTGTGGCCTAGTCTGCCAGTACGCCCAGAGGTAGTCATCCTCAAATCTTTGGTGCATTATTTAAATTTACATTTTGTGTTGTCTGTTGAATTATTTTTTTACACCGTGGATGGCTTTGGATTTCATTGCAAAAGGTGTTTTTTGGGGTGGAATAGCAGTTTTTGGGTGTGTGTTAAATAAATAGGGCTTTTCAGCCAGTAGGAAACCCTAGGGATTCAGCTCGCGTACTTTCGGTAACTCTGCACAGCGCAACAACGAGGACTTACAGTTTTTGTCATTTTCTCGCTCTCAATATGCGTGTTCGCGCACGCGATAAAGCCTTTTTGTACAGTTCGCGATCCCGAACACGCAGCATTCGCAATCTGGCAAACAATATCTCGCGAGCAACATAAATCCTTCTCGAAAACGCTGATTTTGTGCATTTTGCAAAAACTCCTCAGGTTGTCATTCTGCTGTAGTTTTGGAGCACGGAGAAGCTTTTATTTTTTTACAAATATTTTTAGGAGAGGAAGTAAGTCCCACAGAGACTACAACTTCCTTTTCCTGTCCTTTGTAATCACTTTTTTGTTATTATTGTGGTGGGTGGCCTGAGCATGTGTGGCGGCCATTTTGTGGAGGCAGGCATTGTGCTTTTGCAATAGGCCTGCATTGTCTGTCTTGTATTCCTGACCTTTTCTTGTTTTTGTGAGTGGCCTGGCCATGTGGTGGCGGCCATTTTGTGGTACCAGCCACTGTGCTTTTTCCATAGGCCTCCAAGCTTGTGGCCTAGTCGTACAGTAGGCCCAGGGGTACTACTCATCAATCATCACGGGTGCATGGAATTTAAACAGCTGTTTTTGTGTTGTGCGTTAAATTTCAACATCATGTATGGCTTTGGATTGAATTGTAAAATGTGGGCTTTACTTTTTTTCGGGGGTACATTTCACTTTTTGGGTGTTGTAAATAAATGCCTTTAGTTTTTATGTGTATATCTTCGTTGTTGTTGCTCCCTGATGCTGCATCCATCCCATAAGATGCACACATTTTTATTTAGGGCAAACGGGCTAGACTACATTTATGTTTTTGTTCCTTGCTATTCTTCTTCCTGAGTGTACACGGTACAAGTACACCACGATCCCTGGCCTTGTCAGTCTCTTTAATGGCTATACTGTTGTTGTTCACTGACTTCATAAAATTTAATAATTGTGACCACCCACCAGACACTAAGAAGTTATATATTATATTATTGATCTTTTGACTGATGTTCTTCTGGCTTTTTTGCTTTTAGGTGCACAAAAGACAGAGGAGGTGTGTCCTCATCATCGACCGTTGTGGTGCCAGACCGACGTCCTGCTGCTGTACACGACGTGACGTGTGAGTGACCTGACCAGGCATCTCTGAAACTTGTGCAACTGAGTGCTGTTTTGACATCTGAAGAAGATGTCCCCAAAGAAAGCAGGTAGCAGGTCCTCCGGTACCAAGAAAGTTGCCATGGAGAAGAAGGAACAGAAGAAGAAGGAAGTGTTACTTAAGTCTGGTGTGCCTCCCAAAATCTTTTTTGGGACACCAAAAATGATGCCTGCAGCAGCGGTGTCGGGGGGCCAAGCTGGGGGCAGCACCTCCACATCAGTGGGGCCAACCCACCAACCCAGGCCCAAGCAGATGAGTGTGGAAGAGGTAGCTGGCCTTATGGTGGAAAGCAGTGATGCTGAGCCTGAACTAAACTTATTGCTATCTCAAAGTAGTACACAATCAACGCAGGAGGGAACACAGCAGATAATTGGTCAACAGCTGCAACCACTGCCTGCAATAGTAGCTGTAGTTCCTCCCGAAGTAGGGGCAGTTCAGGAAATTGAGCCTCATGCAGAGGAAGAAGAGGAAGCCACTCCTTTAGAAGTTCCATTGGCTTCCAAATCCCCAGCAAGGGAAAGGAGGGTTAGTACATCAAGTTCTTCACCAAGCCCCCCTTCTGATGATCTTGATGCCACTTGGAAGCCACAAACTGAGTCTGAGAGGGAAACACGTCACAAGAGCAGGCATGGGAAAAGGAAGGTTCAAGAAAGCCTTACACTTATGGAGGTTGATGTAGAAGAGCAGGATGATGATGATGAGCCAGTCATCACGAACATCACTCCCGGGCCTGAGGAGAAGGAGACCAACATTTTTACACTATCCAAAATGGCTGCGAGGGATGTAGCATGCATACCTCCAACACAAGTAACACCAACACGACCTCCAGCTTCCATATTTACATTAGCAAAGGGCCGGCAGCGTCCTACATCCAGCACAAGCACCACCTCAGCAGAAGTAGGTAGTGGTACTGCACAGAGTCAAATTCAACACACACCCTCCAGGTCATACGGCATTGGAAGTGGGAGTGGCACCTCCAGCAGGAGACAAAAGTTAAGCTCCCCAGTGTGGGACTTTTTTACGGTTAGCGGAAAGGAGGAGAACATTGCTATATGCTCCGTTTGTCATACCTCTGTTAGTCGTGGTAAGCTTGGTACAAACTATGGTACCGGAGGCCAAATGACCCATCTGAAAAAACACCACGCAATCCAGTGGGAGGAGCACCTTAGTCGCATGAAAACTGGAACCATTGCTGTTGGGCATAAACGAGTAGAAAGACCGCTCACGGTGGAACAGGAAGAAGAGGGAGACATTCTCTGTGGTAGTGGTACACAAAGTAGACCTGTCCCCGGCACTGCAGTGGTAACGCCCACATCCTCAGCCACATCTCATTGGCACAAGAGTAAGAGTCAGCCTCAGACACCAAGGAGTACTGCTGGCCCAAAAGTGCGACGTTGACCACAGGAAGGAATACCATGCAGCCTACCATTCTTAGCATGTTTAGTAGGCCGGAGGGGCAGTATGAACGCAACCACCCAATAGCACGTTTGTACAATGCGAAGCTGGCTAAAATGTTAGCACTGGACCTTCTCCCTTTTTCTTTTGTTGAAGGGGTGGGTTTTCTTGAATTTGTGACCACCATCTGCCCAAAATGGAAAGTTCCCAGCCGCTACTATTTCGCAAGAGTTGCTGTTCCAGCACTACATCATGATGTGCTGGAATTGCTTGGAAAAGCCTTAAAACAGAGTGCTGTTCAGAGTATACACCTGACAACAGACATGTGGACTAGTTGCCAAGCCACTGATTACATGTGCATCACTGCACACTGGGTCTCTTTTTCGGGTGTTAAAGATAAGATATCTGACGGTATTGTTGACACCGCTGAGATTTTTAAAGACACTCGCAAACATGCAACTGTAGCCATGTTTGCTATGGAGAAATCCCATACTGCTGCAAACATTTTGGATGAGTTTAACAGCAAGGTGTTTGAGTGGCTGCGACCAAGAGGGCTTACCATTGGTTTTGTTGCCACAGACAATGGCAGTAATGTAGTTAGGGCTATGAAAGATGGTGGCTATTTCAGGGTCCCATGTTTGGCACACTGCATTAACATTGTTGTTCAAGACATTCTGAAAAATGAAAGCAAAGTCAGCAGCTTACTGACCACCTGCAGAAGAATATGCACACATTTCAACCATTCTGTTAAAGCCCGAAAGCAGCTGAGGGTCATTCAACGTGAGCATAAAATGCCAGTCAAAGCACTCATCCAGGAGGTGCCAACACGTTGGAACTCAACGTATTACATGCTTGAGCGTCTGTTTGAGCAGTACATACCACTTAATGCTTATGTCATGAAAAGGTCAGAGGATACTACTGTGAAAGGCATGACAGTTGAGATGGCCCAAAGGGACCTCGTCAAATGCCTGACAGAGATGCTACTTCCTTTTGAGGTCTTCACACGTGAAGTGAGCAGGGAGGACTGTACTATGGGCCAAGCTATCCCATTGTTGTACATGCTAGAGCAAGAGCTGAAGGAGGTGTCAGAAATGTACGCAGGTGTGGATGACAAAGTAGACGCATATTATTTGGCAGACTCCTTAGTCTCTCGCTTATCTGACAATATAAGGATTCAAAATAACATTGTGTCACATCCACATTACATTACTGCCTCAATTTTGGCTCCACGTTACAAATTATTGCTGCGCAGTAATGAAGTAATTCCTTTTTCAGAAGTGGATGTTGCCCAGTACAAAACTTTGATAGCTGAGGAAGCCACTGACTTTGAAAACGAACGGATCTTAATTAGAGACCCGCCCCCCCAGGGCAGAAAAAGTACTGCAGGGCACCCAGAGTCAAGTTCTACTTCAGAGGCCGAAAGCAGTGCGTTTGCTTCCCAACAGTCAACAACACTGCCAGCAATAACATCAACAGCACCAACAGGATCATCAGGCACATTTCAAAAAACGGCAGGTGATTGGTTTCTACGGAAAGGGTTTTGTACGTCCATGACTGATGCAAAGGCAAAAGAGGCCAATCAAATCGGAGCACCCCTGAACATTGAGCGGATGGTTCAGGCCTATCTAGATGACACAACAGAGGTCTTCATGGAGCAATGCCCATTGGTTTATTGGTATCGGAAAAGAAGCCAATGGCCAGTGCTCAGCAGGCTGTTGCAAGTGTCTCTTCAGAGCGTGTTTTCAGTGCTGCTGGTGCCATTGTTACTGTCAAAAGGACCAGTCTCTCGCTCAAAAGCGTTGAGAGGTTAACCATGATCAAAATGAATCAACACTTTATACCACCTGAGTACAAAATATGTGAATCACAGCAGGAAGAGGAGAGCGACTTCGATGACATAAGTAGTGGGTTGTTAGACGTACTTCTGTCTGAACCGCCAGAGTTTGAGGACGAGCTCCTCTTCCCTGACAACTAGGTTTTCAAATTGTTCTCCCTTCCTTTATTTGTGTGTGATTGTGTATCCGTTTTTCTGGGTCTAAATCTAATCACAACAAATCCATCAACAGTCTCCTCTTTTTATTTCCCTATTGGAGTTGCACGTCTGTGCATAACTGTCCACTCCACTCCTCAGGGTCCTGCTCCATCTTCCTTACTCTCCCTAAATACATTTCAAGCAAGCCAGACATTGGATGGAGAATGATGGAGAATAGTACATACATGTTGCCTCTAACAGTCCCTCCATAAGAAGTGAAACGTGACTCCAGCTATATTCCGTTTTGTTTCCAAGCCGAAAGAAACTCATCACTGACTGCCAGAAGGCTAGGCAGGCATCAGATCTGACAGCCAAAGAGAACAGCAAGACAGGTAATGAGTGATTATTGTGAATGATGGCATGCATTGCATTGGATGCTGGCTGACTACGAATGAATGTGCATGAAGTAGAACTATACTAGTTTATCGACAAAGTAAAAGTGACTCAGGTGAGGTGACGGTTAATGTTTCCTTGTTGTTTAATAACCACAATGTACTCCTACCACTGCAGGTGCCGGCCAATATCCGTTGCAATTTTGTAATATGGAATATATTATAAACTTAATCAGTCACTACAGACTGAGTTGTGTTGGAGAATACGTACCACACGGTCATCATCATGATGCTGCTGAGCATACTATCTTTGCACACTGTCAGTTGGATCGGAAATAATTGATGGAATAACTGTGTTTCATGGGCTGACTTAAAAGGTAAACTGTTTGAAAAAGAACCACAGCAGACCTAGGCTAGATGTCCTTGTAGTGGTGTGGACAGGAGTAGAGTGTAGTGGTATGAGGGACAGTGGCGCATTGATTTAGTCACTTCATTTGGAAAATGCTAGGTTGCTGCAGTGCATATTACATTTGTCTGGCTCGGTCAAAATGTAAGTAAGGGGTAGGGTGCCTGGCCTGTGCCACGGTTCTCCTGTTCTGTGGCTCTGCTGGCTCCTGAGTCCTGAGTCCTGTTCCGTTGTTGTTGTAGCTTAATGCTGTAGAGTAGACACTACGGTGCCGATTACGATCCTGGAAAAATATTCCCCGTACGACTCGTATCCGGTCTTTTTACCGTACGAATCGTACAAGAGCCGTACAAACTGCCAAGTACGATTCGCATGGGAAAAACTCCATACGAATCTCGTTGGGAATAATTCCCCACACGTCCTCGGGTCAAAAAATGTGTCCGACACTTCCCCGGACGATTTACCGTACAAACATGAAAATTGAAGTCCGACCGCGCAAGTACGATCCATCCCGTGCGTCCGATGTCACAACCGTATGGAAAAAACACCGTCCGCACCAAACTCCCATTGCAACCATGGAGACATGTGCCCACATACGTGCCGAACCACCCCCCCAGCCCCCGTATGTACGCGCCTAACCACCCCCCCAGCCCCCGTATGTACGCGCCTAACACCCCGTGTATGTACACCCGTGTACGAGTTGTACCCCCGTGTATGTACACCCGTGTACGTGTCGAACTCCCCGTGTATGTACACCCGTGTACGTTCGAGTCGTACCCCCACCCGTGTATGTACACCCGTGTACGAGTCGTACCCCCACCCGTGTATGTACACCCGTGTACGAGTCGTACCCCCACCCGTGTATGTACACCTGTGTACGAGTCGTACCCCCACCCGTGTATGTACACCCATGTACGAGTCGTACCCCCGTGTATGTACACCCATGTATGTGTCGAACCCCCCAGTGTATGTACACCCGTGTACGTTCGAGTCGTACCCCCCGTGTATGAACACCCGTGTACGTGTCGAACCCCCCGTGTATGTACACCCGTGTACGTTCGAGTCGTACCCCAACCCGTGTATGTACGGTGCGTACCCCCTACGCGCTGGGGGTACGCACCGTACATACACGGGTGGGGGTACAACTCGAACGTACACGGGTGTACATACACGGGGGGTTCGACACGTACACGGGTGTACATACACGGGGGGTACGACTCGAACGTACACGGGTGTACATACACGGGGGGTTCGACACGTACACGGGTGTACATACACGGTGGGTACGACTCGTACACGGGTGTACATATACGGGGGGGTTCAACACGTACACGGGTGTACATACAGGGGGGGTTCGACACGTACACGGGTGTACATACACGGGGGGTATGACTCGAACGTACACGGGTGTACATACACGGGGGGTTCGCGCGTACTCATGGGGGCTGGGTGGGAGGGGGTACGGCGCGTACCGGGCCCCCTAATCTGCTCGTTTCGCGGCGTACTTCACTTTTCCGGCACTTTTTGGGTGCCGTAAAAATATTGCCGTCCGGACTGCTGTCGGTTCGATTCGTACTTCCTGGGTCGTGAAACGCTGCCTGGAAGCGTCCCGACGTCACGTCGGAGCATTCCCGGATCACATTCGTATGTACATTTTCGTCGGTCGGTGTTTTTTACGATTCGTACGGAAATGGTGTTTCCGTGCGAATCGTACTTCCATGTTTGTAAGGTTTTACAACCGGGTACGAGTCGGACGGAGAAAACGCTCCGACCGACAGTTCGTACCCGGTTTTTCCAGGATCGTAATCGGCACCTATGTGTTTTATTATGTATTTAATATGTATGTGTTAATTATCGGGTCCAGGGAAATTGAGCCCAAGACCCGCCGAGGCGGGAATTGAACCCTGGTCCGGGCCAGACCTCTGCATCAGGGTCTGCCGCTCTAACCATTGAGCCACACTTCTCCAGAGTAGAGTAGATACTATGTATCCTATCCAAGCTGCCTCAGTCTGAAAGTGTTCTCTCCAGAGTCTTGTCTTCTCTTCTTGTACTCCATTGTAATTGAGTTTATTGTTTTAAATGCAGTAATTTTTCAATACCCCGTTTTTTTCCATCTACACTTACAGGCCGGCCTTTAACCTGTGCTATAGTGGGAGAAACGACTCACACTTACCATACCAATCCGCATCAGGCAGGCAGTGGTAGCCAAGATTGATGTGCGGAGTGTCCATGGAAAGGAGGACCAAGAGGAATGACGAGAATGATGCAACTCCACATTTGGACCAGGATAATACAGTAACTTTAGTATCATTCATCTTTAAATTTATTTGATTCCTTTTTTCTCTTCAATCATTACGACTGTGTGTTGTGGTTTGTTTGGTAATTGATCCCTACAACTAATTTTTCATTTACTTTGCTAGCTTGAAAAATAAAAGTAAGCCCGGTACAGCATGTTATTTGGTTTGGTCTGAGCTCTGAGGGTGGCAGACATGCAAGGCAAATTTCATATTAATAATTTATTCCCTGTACTGTCTCATTGGGTAATAGTAGTAAGTACAACTCATTATCATTAACCATCAAGTTCTCTTCCTCAGCATGCATGCATTTGCTTTTTCTCACTTTATACTTTGATTTCTTTGATAATGGATCATGGTCGTCTTACAAGAGTGTGTCCATGCATACTGTCTGTTTTTCTTTCTCAAACCTTTCCCAAAACCCCACTTCCCATCCATTCACCAATCCATAACCCTCTTCCCCGGGCTGTGTGATTTATATTGAGGTGTGATGTGACTACATTAAATGTAGACCAACAATTGATCACACGCTTGCTGGGGCACATGTGGTGAAAGCAACACTAATTGAATTTCAACTAAGGCAGGGCAAGGATCTTCTTCTGCTTGTCACCCATGCTGTAGTTTACTTTGTGTTCTACTACTCCTTCCACAGACTCTCAGTCAAGTGACTTTCTCTTTCTTTTTTCAAATGCTATTGCCAGTGTCTACTACTACCACCACAATAATGGCATCTTCTCCGTTCATTTGGGAAACCAACCATGCAGCCATCAGTGTGCCGAACTTCATCATCAATCACAGGTAAGATAAGTTTGGTGGGAGGTATGGATGGACTAGGAGGAGAGACTGACAGTACTATTATGACAATTAAAAATAACTCAGTGAGGGGTACTGCATCTATCGGCAGATCTTTTAAATCAAACACTGGCTGTGGGCATGCAGCAGCACGGCAACAAAGTAACAAGCCATGTAACTTAGATTGAATTCGGAAAACTGTAACCCACCACAAAACATTAACATTGTATGAGTAAATAGTATAACATTTAATATCCCCTAACAAAAATAAACTATCCCACTCTGACCTAACCCACCCCCTTCCCTAACCCCAACCAATGTCCACAACGAAACTAAACGAAAGTCCAAGAGTCCCAAGGTTCGAACGAATCCCCAACCCCCAAAAACCCACCCACCAACAAAGGGAATTAAAAAAGGGGCAAATGAGACAAGGTCCTCTATAGTCGGCGGGCCTTCAGGTATTTGTCCAACAGGATTTTTACCCGCTCCTCTAGGTTCTCCTCAAAGCGGGCCATCCGGCGGAGCAGCTGGCGGCGAAATGCCCTGCAGTTACATGCAGGGTGGGGGGCAGCAGTGGTTGAGATGGATGCGCAGCGGCGGGCGGCTGACGGACCATGGGGCCGTGAAAGTGGAGGCAGGGCCTGACTGGGGCCCGGGGCATTGGAGGAGGCTGCAGCTGCAGCCGCCTCCTCCTCTGCCTGGGCCACCAGCCGGCGATATTCTTCACAAATGGCCTCCAGTTTACGGCGCCGGGCCCTGGCGGCCAACTCCTTCCGAGATGGTTTGGGTGTGGATGTGGAAGGAGTATCTATATCAAGAAAGAAAATGAACATGTTGTAGCCAATACTCTTAGCAAGACAGAAACACTAAAATCATTCAATACATAGTGTCACAGTATCACTAGCAAGCACAGTTCATAACATTTGTGATTTGGTGGTAAGTATCTCTACTCCTACTTCCTTGGACTCTAACATTTGTGGGAGTTTCCGACATTATAATCGTACTATGTACTCCGGTACACCAGTCGTGTTGTTCTTATCTGTAGTTTAGCGCAATTACATAACCCTGTTGTAGCCGGCATGCCAGCTCAGTCAGCTAAGCTTGCACCCAAGAGAAACAGATATGAGCCACATGATGCGACTCACGTTAGTTTTATTTACTACTACTGTCTGCAGGTGGGGAAGCTCATATTTTTGTATGACGCCTTACGGCCGGTGGCACTGGCCATACTCTGTCTGTTACATGAGGGCAAATGCACAATTTCACTTACACCCTGCCCTGGGTACTACAAAAAGCTGATTATTTATCTGATCCAATGATCATTGCTTATATTCATATTATAGATGGTAATACGACATCAGGTCAGTAGCGGTCGGTGGTGGGAGTGCTATGGTTCCTAGGGTCATCTAGTCCTACTCTACTCTTTTGAAAGTTAGCCTGAGCCATGTGTAACCCTTTTAGATTCATCATGTCGACTACTACTCTTTTGGCGCATATATTTAATTATACCTGCCAGCTTATTGACATGTGCAGTAGACGCCTTTGAGGCCACTTGACTGTTGTGTACAAGTGAAGACTAGGTTAAAAAACAACCCACTTATTGAGTTTGTTTTGTCCATATTTCTTAGCCATCACATACATGTTACACTTTTTGCCATGACTGCAAAATGCTTGCATTCACCAGTATACTATCTAACGGCTAACGCGCAGCATTTTTCTCATATAATAGGCAGAAGATTCCCTTCTACAAACCAGAGATTTACAGAGCATATTATGATGCAAGATGATGTAACCAGTATTTCTACGTTCTACGGTGAGGGGAGTTCCAGTATCCAAAAGATCTTGGCTCTTGTTTTAACCTTAGGCTTTTTGCTGGCTTATTGACTATGGCTAGTAAATTAAATTTCATATTAATGATGTACAGAGTTTGTTACTTGTTTCAAATAAGCCTTTTGAACTTACACATAGACTCTGTGGTATTTGGTGTGGTGGGGTGGACTTACACAAGTGAGTGAGCAAAATGGTGTTATTATGTTCTGGGTTGTCTGTCTCAGTCATCATCAACATTGTGTATCTTCTTCGTGGGGGGGTCGGGAGTGGGATCCTAATGTGAGGCACTATAGCTAGTCGGTCAGGGGATCGTGGGTTCTTCAGACTGAGGTGTGATCAGTAAGGTCCAGTAAGGTTCTGTATGTGGCTCTGCAGAATCACTAGACAATAGTAGTATCATGTACTATCCGATCCAAAATACTAGTCAAATATCTGGTTGGCCATTTTGTTTGTGGTAATTGTCAAAGCCTCAACATTGAGAAGACTAGAAGAGGACAACCCAAAGGACAGGACACAGTGGCTAGAGCTATTGGTCAATCAGAGTTTTATTAATTCCAAAGAAAACCTTCAATAAAGAGTGGGCAACTGTGCAAGCTTCGCTACAGACAGAGTAATAATTGTAATAGTAGTAATAGTAGTACAGAGAGTCATAGCAGAGGCAGTTAGAAGCAACTTAGTTAGAGGCAGGGATAAACAGAATTTGGAAACAGATAGTCAAGGTCAAAGAAGTAAGCTTTTGTAAAAAATAGAATTAGAAAGTGGAACCAAAATTTATAGTTCGGAAAAAAAAGATGCAGTAAAAGTTAGGGAAATATAAATGTCAATATAACCACTGGAGGACTTACTGGGGCCAGCAGCAGGAGCCTCGGTAGAGGAGCGGTCCTGTGGTTCCCCCGCCGATTCGGACCCCGTCTTCTTTTTAGCCCCTGGGTGGTGCTGATGATCATTTAAATTATAATAAAGAAAGAGACAAACATTAAGGAGTGCTGTGAAACAAATAATAATAAATCATTTGGAAAAATAAGTCAAACAACATTTTAGGAAACATCAATTGCAATAAAATTGACCTATCTAATCAGATGGATCGACTTCTACTGGCTTCTTCCTGCATTCACGGATCGTCTACTTATTTATGAACACTCCAGTGTTCCATAATCATTCTGATTACAATACGAAGCCTAGTAAGTACCACCTGACCTACACCACCTATTCCAGACGGGCCAATTGTTCACTAAGTCTGCATTATCCATTTTTTTCAGCCATCAAATGCATAGATGAGATGGAGGACACATGCATACATTTGTGCATACAGACATACAACAAATTGTGGGTTGGTTGCATGATTCTGATCTAGTTCTGCTACTGCCTGACCATGCTAAGCCTACCACTCACTAAACAAAGTACAAAAGGTTCTACGGAGGACTGAGGTAAGCAGCACTCAGTGACAGAGGAGGCTTCACGCAGACCGCATAAAACAATTATTAACTAATTACTAACAAACTAAACCTAGTATCCAATATCCATCCACCACTATTTCACAGCAGGACAATGGAAGGACTAGAGTCTCTCTAGCAAATCGCATTACCTAACTTCAGTTCTGTAAAATAAACTCTTACATAAACAGCACAAGCTAGCGCAAACTAAGTTGCAAACAAGTAAGAGTACCACCGAGTACCTGGGTCCTTAAATCAAAGAAGATTTTGCTTCTTAGAACCTAATTTACCAGCAACGCTTGGCACGCAGCAGTAATCTTGTTGTTCGTCAAATTTAATTTATACACAATAAGTTACTAATACTCACCAAGCCCGACGACCTCGACACCTAGCAGGTCCAACAGGTCCTGCTCCCGGTCCAGGATGTCGGACCACCGGTTGGCTATCTGATTGTGGGTGCACCGGACCCCAGAGCACCGGAACACTGCCCGGCGCACCTTCGCCCACCGACAGTGCCGCTCCTGGGTAGCGTACCCGGAGCCGGGCCTGCCGCCTGCTGCCGAGGTCAAGGGGAGTTGGCGCTGGATGAAAAAAACAAGGACGGCCACCTTCTCCTCCCCAAACAGTTGCCGGGCCTGCACCCCTGCAGGACGCATTCTGCTGCAAGGCAGGCGGCCCTTGTCTGCTGCTCCTGCAGGTCCCTTGCCCTTGGCACTAGCTGTGCCCTTGGCCATGGTTCTCGGGTGGGTGGGAGGCGGAAAAGAAAAGTTAGAAGGGGAAAAAAAAGTTAGGGGGAAGAAGAAAGAAAGAACTTTATAAAAGTAAAAAAAAAACAGTAAAAGTAGAAATAAAATGCAAAATATAAACTTAGCCAAAGAGAGATAGATGATAACTAAAAAAAAGTACGAAAAAATGCTTTAAAGACAAAGGATTGCAAAGATAAAGGGAGGATTGAAAAGTAGGCCCAGAACCATAGCATAGAGTGAAAAACAAGATGGCCGCGCCCATTCGCGACTGCGTGGGTAAGTTTGCGCGATATTTCTCGCGAACATGCACTATTCATCGCGAACAAGTAAAATGCGCTCCCGAACACGTCAATGCACATCGCGAACACGCTATCCGCAACCCGGAACAGGAAATAGGCATTGCGAGCGGGCGGGACAATTGAAAAACAAGATGGCCGCGCCCATTGGCGACCGCATGGGTAAGATCGTGAGATATATCCCCCGAGCATGCAAACAGCTCCCCGAACATGCTCACCGCGCTCCCGAACAAGAAAAAGCCATCGCGAACGGGCGCCCCAAGCAACTACGCAATCTCGCGAAGCTACGCGTAGCTCGCGTAGTGCAAGTACATCCTCGCGAAGCTTTGCGAAGCGCGACTACGCGAACTACGCCCAGGGTTAGTACTGATGTGTCACTCGAGTGATGATGTCATGCCACACAGTTTTGCGGAGAGACTTTCTTTGAAATTTGCATGTGTCCAACATTGTTCATGTTTTGTAACTGACCATGTGTGTGGCGAGATTTGTTTTAGGTGACTTCTTGTGTGTCTGTCATTCCCAGGTTTTTGCGCCTGTTGTCTGCTCGTGTCATCTTTGTCCTCCTGCTATTCCTCATGAGGATTGCAACGTGTGCTGAATCAGCGTTCCATGCACAGGCATGTGGAAATGTCAGTTTGGGTAAGGATTGCAGCAAGGATTTTTGGTGGTGGCACAGGTTGGGAATGTGTGGGGACTGCTTCTGTGCATGTTGTGGTACCATGCATACATGTCTTCTCACCATGAAGCATATAACATGTAGCATCACTCCCATGACATGATAGTCACCCTTCTTGACAGTCATCTATAGTGGAGTGTGGAGTCTGATGAAGGCATCAATGTGCGTAAACCTTGCCTCTGAAACATTGTGGATGCTACGGGTGGACATAGTGTGGGACATCACAACAACAGGCTTCATGGTGAATTGCAGCCTCTCCATGTGCAGCAGGATGTGTTTGGCTCATCCCCTTAAGTTGTGTGCCAGTTCATTGGGATTTACAACATCCGTGTTGTGAAGGGGGGGTCCAGCGTATGTCCCACATGTTCTGTCAACTGACCTGTGAGTCTGTTCGTATGGATGCATTTCCCTTTGTGTGAGTTTGTGCAATAAAGGTGTTCAGCACAATCCAAAGTGCCTCATCTCTGTCACTGCAGATCTCTTGCCAGTTTGCATGCGTAATCTATGGCACAATTGTCAAAGATTGAGCATATGAGTGTATGTGTACTTCGGCAACATGCATGCAGTTCTTCATGGCTAATAATCTCTATTGTGCATGAAGTACCTGGTTGTGTATGTATTTGTGCAGGTTGCACAACGGGACGTCAACGCCTGCTGACGGTGTGTCTCCTGTGCGCAGTTCCGCATTTTGTTGCCTGATCCTGTGGCTGTCATTTTTGGTGATTCTTCATACATTTTCTCGGAGTGACCCATGAGTAACCTGACACTCCTTCCTTTACATACACCTGTTGCACTGTGCATTTCTGACCTCCTTGTCTTTGTGTGCTACTCCCTTCCCCCCTCCACCCATCCTTAATGCAGCCAGCAGCTCGTCTGTGCCACTGTTGTGCCAATGCCGTGCCAAAGGCA
Organism: Triturus cristatus; assembly: GCF_964204655.1. NCBI lineage: Eukaryota > Metazoa > Chordata > Amphibia > Caudata > Salamandridae > Triturus > Triturus cristatus. Next base: position 392,686,399 of record NC_140584.1, read on the forward strand.
GGACCGTCTGCGCCTGCAACGTGCACAGTGCATGGCCCTCTGGTCCTTGCATGACCCACATCACACAACAGGCTCATGCTGCAGCCACCCTCCAACCAATGTCCACCAGACAAGCAAACTCCTGCTATCAGGCAACCCCTAAGCACACACACGACACCTTTGCATGCTGAGTGTGCAACTCCAACTGCCTACACAGCGCTGCCCCACCTACCAGACCTTGTCAGAACAACCAGGTCATGTGCCTCCTACTCCACACCCGCTCCGTCCACCAGCACGCCATTGGACTCTGTTACCTCCTCAACACAACAGCCCCACACATCACCTTCATGACAGTAACCTGGATAAAAGCATCCTCAGCACCCAACTTCTTCATTGCCATCTCTGGCGAATACAAGATCACCCGCAGGGACGGCACCAACAATCCAGGAGGATGAATTGCAATTTATTCACAAGTATACCCTCAGAGTCACAAATCCGGTTTTGCACCAACCCTTTGGCAACCCTCAGAGTAACACTCATCTACAGATCTCCAGGCCTACATCCACAATTCTGCAAAGCCATCAACACGTACATCTGCATGCATGCCCTCACCTCCACAGGCTACATGTGGCTGGGGGCCAGTAACTTCTTGCTGGAGGAGAACAACACCACCATCCATCATTGGTCCATCAACACTTGCATCCACCTCTCTGACAAGCAACACACTGCCCTATACCCCGCTACCGATCCCCCAAAGATGCTTGATGTAAGTCACCACAGACAAGCTGTGTGGGACACTCGAACCAACACCCCCGCCACACCCTGCAACCTCGCACACTGGATCAGCAACTGATCCAACAATCTTGCCACATTGACGGACTTTCCTGTGAAGCACAACAACAGTTAAGCCACCTGGGACAAGGCAGACCTATTGGACTCATATAGATCTAGCTGGACTCTTGTGCAAACCTTGCAACACAAAGAACCATCAGTTACCTTACAGCCCTGGAAAACGCCACACACAGCCATCACCATATCATTAGCAAGGACAAGTGGAGATCCTTCAGATAGGGCCGAGGCACCAAAACACACGACATAAAGGAGCTCATCAGCATTGTGAGTGAACTGACAGCAGCTCTCCATCCAAAAGACACCCCACCCTTGCAAGGCAGATCAAATCCCTTGCAACTTTCTACCACTGCAAGCTCATGGACATACACAACATCCTTGGCACACAGAGGCAGACAGCACTATTATCTGCAGGACAACCCCCCCTCAGGTTCTGGACTCCCGTCAGCAGCAAATACACCACCTGGCTCATGTGCACCATCAACTCTTGCTCTCCATCAGGCCCCTTCCCACACAACATCTCAACCACATCATTCCCCATCCTTGAAGCCCACGTCCAGCACGTCATGAATGTCTTCTTTGAGTTTGCCACATTCCATGGGAGCTGGAGGCATGCAGAGACCCAGGCCCTTCTTAAACAATGGACGGCAGTACTGCAGGATCTCCTGGAACATCACCCTGCTTCCCTACACAGCAAATGTCATCAGGAAGACACTCAACGAGCAACGTAATAATTGCCACCACCAACGACAACTTTGCCCTGCTCCAAAATGGTGAGACCACCCCCCTTGACCTCTCAACAGCATTCTACACCATGTGCTACCACACTGTCAGCTCACACATCTCAAACACTGGTATCCAGAGGAGGGCCCAGGATTAAATCAACAAGTAGCTCACCAGCAAGGCCCAGGGAATCGGCCTCCACCCTTCAGCATGTGGTACACTGGGGTCATCTGGCCCATGCCCCAGGGCTCATCTCTCAGCATGACGATCTTCAATGTCTCCATGACCCCCCTCTCCACCATCACATGCGCACATGTCCTCATCATCATCTCGTATGCCATTGACACCCAGCTGCTCCTCACCCTCACCAAAGACCCAGCCATTGCCAGATCCAACTTTCAAGAAGGCATGAGATCCATTGACGAATGGCTGAACATCAGCCACCTGAGGCTGGACTTGGACAGGACTGAGGTCATCATCTGAGGATTGTCCCCTTATGGCTGGGTCAACTCCTTGTGTCCCACCGGCCTGGGCACCGCACCAGCTCCCAGTGGCCACGCAAGCAAGCTGGTGTTCATCATGGACTCATCGCTCACAATTACCATGCAACTCAACACCATCTGTACCTCATGCTGCAACACCCTCCGCATGCTGCAAATGATCCACAGATAGATCCACTCCAAGGCAAAACAGACCATCTCCCAAGTCCACGACACCAGCCGGGTCAACTACAGGCACACCCTCTACGGAGGGACAACAGCAAATCTGCAGGAGAACTTGTCCACATCCAGGGTGCATCCGCACACCTCATCTTCAACATCCCCCGCCCCAACCACATCACCATCCACCTGAGATAGCTACAATGGCTCACTGTCTGCTGCAGGATCACCTTCAGACTCCTCACCCACACTCAGGAGGCAGTCCACAACTTCAGACCCAAAACCGACCTTGGACGTCTGTCATCCAACACCCCGTTGGCCCAACTCCGTGCAGACAACCCTGCCCTGGCCACCATTCATCACATCCACAGAACAACTGCATGCAGGAGATAGTTCTCCCACCTCACCAAACAGACCTGAGACTCCCTCCCCAGGCACCTCCACATGACCCATGACCTCTACGCCTTCATGATGCTCTTCCAAATTGGTCTGTCCGAGCAGTATTGCAAGCCCCCCCTCAGCAGCTTGAGGCCATCACGGGTGAGTATTGGGCTCCATATCTGTATTTGATGATACATTGTGACCCATGTGTGTCCTCGACTGGACTCAGATCCCAGTGTATGGATGGCTGGAGTTAGTTCTACACTCAGGCATACTTTGACATATCCCCACACTTATGTTGTGGACTCATGCGAAATGACTGCAACATCAATTTTTTTTATTTTTTATTATAGGTCTGGGGGGTGATTTGTGCAAGAAAAAGGTGCAATACATGGACCACAGAATCCAAAGTTCCCAGGGGGAGATGGGATCCTTGGCATTTGAAAGCAGCAGAGTCCAGGCCACAGTGTTTGGCATCACTGGTCAGACTGTGACCAGCAAGTCCATGTGGCAGAGAATGTCAGCCAATGAGGTGATGCTGTTGCACATGAAGGCCAGGCCAGGTGACCTAGGAGATGTGGATGGGCCGCTGCCTCTCACGGTCTTTTCCGTGGATGACCCACCTTCCTCGGGGGACCCCAGATGCAGGCCTTGACGATGCTTGGGACGCTCTGTCTGACAAATCCTCCTCCTCCTCCCTCCCTGTGGCTGGTGGTGGTCTTCGCCTGGTGGCACAGGGTGGGTTGCCCATGTTGTCTGCTATACGACAGAGTGAATGGCTTATGTCCCTTTGCACCGCCAGGAGCTCAGCTAGTCTTGCCTCCATCCGACCTTGGTGTTCTTGTTGACTGGCATGTTGCTCGGCCTGCTGGTTCTTCATCTCTGTGATGGTCCCCTTTATCTCTGTGAGTGTCCCAACTACCTGGCTGATCTCCCTAGTGTCACGCCGGTATGCCTCCATGATGTTGTGTATGTGTGACATACAGGTCTCTTCAGCTGGCTGGTCAGGCACTCGCCTCCGCCTGCCTCCACTCCCACCACCCCTGCCCACACGAGCCTGGCCTACCGTTGTGGGCACATCGGGTCTATGGGACCCCTGAGGGATGGCAGTGGCGGTGTTGTCTGCCTCCTCCTGGTTGCCCGGCGTACCTTGTCCCTCCTGGTCATACTGGCTCAGTTCGCCACTGCGGGCCGGGCTCCTCAGTGTCCCCTGGGATGTGGCTGGAATGGTGGTGGTGGTTGGCACAGATGTTCCTGAACCAGGTGCTGCAGGGGCTTGGACAGCAGAGGGTCCAGGTCGGTCGGGGTCATCCGTGGATTGTTGAGAGGCGTCGCTGCCGGTGGGATCAGGTTCCTCCCGAGCCTGGGACTGTGAATCTTCACCCCCATTGTTGGGGGGAGATTCATCAGGTTGCCCTGTATGTGAGAGACAGACAATGTTAATGCTGTTTCATGCAACATCCATGTTTCATACACATTCTAGTTGGCACTGTTCCTCCAGGTAGTTGTATGTGCCTAGCATTCTCCTCGATGTTCACTTGTGGATGGGTATGTTGCGGGGGACAGATTGATATGTGTTCCTGAGTCTTTTACGTGTTGATTTTTGGCTTGGATGCTTCTTCGGCTATGTATTGGACTTGTTGTGTTACATGTCCATTGTGATAGTGTGTAAATCCATTGCCTGTCCCGGGGTTGTCTGCTTGTGTAAGGGGTGTGTGTGACAGGGCCTGCTGGTGGGTGTAGTGTGATATGGCACTGGGGCTCCCAGGTGATGTGGATGTCCCCCCATGGTGCATGCTGCCATGACAGTGAGTGTGAGTTCCTGTCCTAGATATCTGACCTTGTTGTCTTGGTGTTTGTGTTTGCACTGGTCACAGGAGGGCCTTGTGCTGCCTACACCAGGGCCCAGTGTCAGCTATCTTGTCAGTACTTTCACAGTCCCTGTGCATTGAGCATGGTGCATGGGTATGTACCTGGGCCATATGGGATGAGGGCAATTGTGTCTGATATGGAGTTCAACAAAGCGTTTTGTGACACCCACCCTCCCAGCATACCGGACATCCATTCTTGGGTTAGTGCTTCATGTAGCATGGGACATAGCATGGCCTTGCTTTGTCAAAGGGGCATACACATGTTAGTGGCATTAGCGTTGTTTTTGACTATGGTTCTGTCCAGTGAGTGTTTCGAGGTAGTTGCGTGCATTTTGTGTAGTTGGGGTGTGGATGCCATTACCCCCATGTTACATAAGTTGTTTGTGTACTCACCAGGCTCTGGAACTCCTTGAAGTCCATGTACTCCCACCGGCGGAAGCAGGGCCATCACCTTCTCCTCCCAGGGATGGAAATGTACTGGTCTGCGGGGCCCACAACCTCCAGTGATGTTGCTCTTGGCGTAGTCGTAGTTCATTTTTCGCTTGACTGCCCTCCGCAGATCGTACAACCTGGCTTGGCATTCAGTCCTGGTCCTTCTGATGGGTGCAACAGCATTCACCCTATCGACGATCATCTGCCACAGCCGTGATTTTTCGGCTATGCTGGTCTGTCTGACCAATGTTCTAAACAGCTGTGGCTCGACTCTGATGACTTCATTGACAAGGATCTCCAGCTCCTCCCTTGTGAACTTTGGATTCTTGTCTGTGGGCATGATGTGGGGTGAGGGTGTGGATGGTTGTGGGTGTGTGGGTCTGAATGTGAAGTTGTGGGTCTGAACGTGAAGAGGGGGTATGTGTGAAGGAGGTTGTGTGAAGGTGTATATGTTAAGGTGGATGGGTGCAGTTGTTGGTGTGTGCTCTCTAGCTGCAGCGAGTCTGTTGCAAAGGATCATGGTTTGTGTGTGTGGGCCCTTTTTATTGGTCCATTTATGGGTGGGCCTCAGTTTAAATTTTTGGTGGTTGTGTTATAAGGGGTGGTTGTGAGTTTGCCCCTCTGTTTGCCTGTTTGGATGTGGCCAGGTCAGTCATTTCCATGTTTTGCGCACTGTAGACGTGTTTTGTGGTGTTGTGCGGGTCGAATAGACCCTCCTTGTGCTGTTTTACATTGCCTATGTACGGTGCGTACATACGCGATGTTGTTGTGAGGTGCATACATATGCGATGTTGGCGTACGCACCGTAACATGCGCGATGTTGGGGTACGCACCATACTTACGCGATGTTGTTGTAAGGTGCATACATACGCGATGTTGGCGTACGCACCGTACATTTGCGATGTTGGGGTACGCACCGTACTTACGCGATGTTGTTGTAAGGTGCATACATACGCGATGTTGGCGTACGCACCGTACATTTGCGATGTTGGCGGACGCACCATACATACGCGATGTTGGTGTACGCACCATACATGCACGATGTTGTTGTAAGGTGTGTACATACGAGATGTTGCCGTAGCACCGTACATGCGCGATGTTGTTGTAAGATGCGCACATACGCGATGTTGTTGTAAGGTGCGTACATACGCGATGTTGGGGTACGCACCGTACATACGCGATGTTGTTGTAAGGTGCTACATATGCATGGGGGGGCCTGTACGACTCGTACCCCTGTACGACTCGCACCCCAGGAACAACTTTTCCCAGGGATACGAGTCGTGCAAAGTTTGCTTCATAGCGGGTAAAGTCATTCCCCGTGTACGGGACGTTTTCCGTACGAATTCTAAATCGGAGAGCCGGTCCGGATCGTACTTGTACGGTCGGACTGTATTTTTAGGATTCGTACGGAAAAGTGTCCGGGTCCGTCTCGTACAACTTTTCCGGATCCAATTCGTGTGGATCGGGCCGATCCAACACTTTTCTAACTGCTCACCTCTTTTGCTCAACGAACCCCTAGTGGTGGGTTGGACAGCCGAGTAAATGTCCCTTGGAGTTTTAACATTAAAATCTCCACCTAGACATATGCCCTTAATTGGGGCACCACAATTATCAATTTGTAATTTTAAGATGAAATTAAACAACTCAAAAAAGTTCATATTGGGAACGGTTTTAAAATCATCATTATAAAAATTAATCAAATAAAGTGAGACCCCCCGAGTATAGAGGGTTACTTGAAATTTATCACTGTTGGTTTGCAAGGTTCTAGCACGGCCGCCTGCCTTGATGTTTATCCAGGTAGAGAGGCCGCCAGCAGGCCTGCCTAATTTAGGGATGGGGGATAAAGTATTAAAACATTCAAAACCCTCCATAAACAACTCCCGGGTCGCCCACGTTTCTTGAAACATTACAATGTCTTGACTACTTATTAACTCCTTCCAGTCTGGTAAGTTTAATTTGGATGCTAGACCGGCAACATTCCAGCTCAATATTTTAAGTGTCAGAGCTACATTCCTTATAATCGTTATGTCAGATTTGCTAGGCTGAGGACGTGTTCGAGTCAGTGCTAATTCTGATACCTCAGTTAATACTTCACTCGTTGATGGGAAGGACAGTCAATCTTGACAGTCCAAACCTGATAAGGGTGTAAATCTGTTGAGTGTTGGAATGGAGTTAGGCAAAATAAAGCAAGATGCCTCAAATGTGGGTTTATAAAAGTAGCCTAAGGGTAGCGCCCATATGCTAGTGCTAAGATCTGTCTGCTCCATCTGTGGTGATAGTATGGTTTTTGCCACTGATTGCCTATGGAAGTTGATAACTATGCAGTCCCCCTTGATAGATTTGGGGGATATACCCAACCAACCCACTCGCTGTACCATAATGATATTCTCAAATTAAGGATGGCCTAAATCTCTTATGTTTAGAGAGCCAATCAACACACTTGCAGCGTAGTTGCTCCCAGGATTCTGTCTGATCTTTTCTTAGAGGGGAACACCTACTAGAACCACAACATATGGACAAGCCTCCGGAGGTAAGTTTAGCACCATATTATTACCCTCAGTATAAGTCGTAGAAAGTGGATCAGTGACGCCTTCTTGTGATATGTTATCCATACCATTGCTATTATGTGAAGAGGTGGGAACATTACTGACAGGTGTCAAATTCAAATTTTATTTATTATGTTTTGGCTCTCAAAGAGGGCCACATAAACATGTACAAACAAAGCAACACAATCATCACAAGTACAAGAATTATAAAAACATAGTATTCGGACCGTAATAGGTACACTGCAAGCCATCAGTCCCACAAGGCCGGGCCGGCACAATCTTCCAGAGAGTTTAATAAATAGCTAAAAATCCTTTAAAAATGTTAAAAACATAAGCACAGAACATTTCATTTGGTGGGCAATAAAGTGCATGAAGAAAATCTTGTAAAGTGACAATACTGAGGCGAAGACAAATTACTTTAAGCCATCGCTTGCGCAAGCTACGTAACATAGGACAAATCAAAAGTACATGCATACAGTCCTGGTTATTTAATTTACATAGATTGCACAACGGTGAAGTGCCATGCCATTTAGACAGCAACACGTTAAGAGGGATTAAGTCATAACGTAATAAAAACCAAAACCTACGTATCCCATGTGGCAGGTTCCACAGGGCATATGGTTGGGGCTGTTTCAACCTATAGGAGGAGATCAGCGGCTCCACATTCCTTTTATCTCCAACTGTTTTTTTGTCAGATAGAAAACAATACTCCCACGAAGCCTCCCTGAGGACCTGCTTTAACTGCGTGGGAGAATAGGAGAAAAGAGCGCTTTCATCCAGTCTAAGGATTTTCACAGCCCTTCTAAAATTACTAACAAGTTTAGAGAACTCCTTAAAATTGCCCAAAAGTTCATTTTTGAGTAAGACTCGCAGGGTTCCTTCTCTCGCTCTGGCTAAACTGGCTACCAATCTTATTACGGCGCAAAGCCCCTGAACCCAGGCACTCCTGAGTCCAAAATCCAGCCTGCAAGCAGCCAGTGGACAGGCATTGTTAAGATTTGAGAGGGATCTTAGGAGTTTTCCCTCAGTCTTGTGGCAAAAGTCCCAGTATTTTATCTCAATTATTTCTATACCATACAAGATGGTTGCGGGGATTTTAGCTCTAAATACTTCTAGAAGGCTAGAAAAATGTCTTTTCCCCGTTGCCAGGTATAGGGACTTTAACCCATTGCCTTGGGCAAGAGCTTTGCGGGAGCAATGCTCTATATGAGAATTCTCGCTCATATTGACCGAGAATATTTTCCCTAAAAAGGTATAACAAGTTACGACCTCCAATCTAAGCCCTCCGATAGCCCAACCAAAATTTGTCGAGCGGCATTTCTTCCTACCAGCAATACACATCACTTTACTTTTATTAATATTGATCTTCATATGATGCTCCCCAGCAAAGTCCTGAAGAGCCTGAAGCCGATTAGCCAGACCCACGGGAGTTAAGTCAAGCAATAACACATCATCGGCATACATCAGACAGGCTATTGGCACCCCTCCTATCAACGGTGCGATCCCCTCACTATGGGACACAGCTGCAGGGAGGTCAGTTGTGTATAGGGAAAACAACAGGGGCGCCAATAAGCAGCCCTGTTTAAGGCCATTCTGAGATGGTATTTTGGCCGACAGCCCCCTTTCGCCCCCCATTAAGACCCTGCACCAGGTCTCAGTGTGCAGAGCCCGCACCAATTCCAGCAGGGGAGTAGGGACACCCATCCTCGCCAATTTTCTCCACAGCGTTCCCCGATCTACTTTATCGAACGCTGTGGAGAAATCAATAAAGGCGGCGTATACAACACCCCCTCTCACCTGGACATATTTATCAGTAATAACCTGAAGGGCAGTCAGGTTGTCCAGAGTGCCATGTTCCCTTCGGAAGCCAGTCTGTTCCAACGGCAAGATGTTGCGCTCCTCGACCCAATCAGAAAGAGATCTCAGGAGGCATTTCGCAAAGACCTTTCCGATGGAGTCGAGGAGCGCAATCATGCGATAGTTACTGGGACTGTCCCTTGCTCCCTTTTTGAAGATAGGGACCAGAATGCTTCCTCTCCACGATGCAGGGACACGTTTAGAAAGATGGCATGCCCTAAACAGGGGGTACAAGATTTTACTCCAGGTTGAAGGGTCTTGTTTTAGGACCGTCATCGGAAGCTCATCCGGTCCCATAGCCCCAGAGGATCGCATATTTTTTATAGCCAACTCGATTTCCTTCTCAGAGGGAAAGAAGACCGAGTCATCAGGGGCAGCATACATGAAGTTATCCACACCTGTGGTCCCATTCCCTGCATATAATTCTCGGATATGAGAGGACCATAGATCTTCTGGTATAGCTATGGGAGTAGGGGGGTGGCGAGTACCACATCCTTTCCCAATTATTGCCCAAAAATCTTTAATGTTGCCATAAGCAGCAGATTCCCTTAATTTAATCCATACTTCATCCTCCCTGTCCCTTTTAACTTTTAGCTTAAGTCTGCTTCTCTTTCTTTTTAACCTAGCGATATCTTTCCCACGTTCCAGTACCCTTTCGACGTACTGTGCACGGATTAGTTTGTTTAATTCCCTATTCAGATTACGGAGAGTTAGAGAAACTACCTCTCCTTTTTTCTTAGGGGGGACAGTTTTTTTAGCATTCAATAAAATCTTTACCATGAATTCCTCAAAACAAACTATTTCATTTCCGTTCCACTCTTCTATTTCCCTAAGGGTATCGGTCAGTAGCTCCTGCACCCCATTAATGGCAGCATTATTCCAGAAACATCTTCCAGATGTCGAGTGGAAGGTAGCCTCCCTGCCATTTAGCGACCAAGATGCCGTATTCATAGAATTTAACGAAACTGATAGTGACAATATACTGTGGTCGCTCAGAGTCGTGGGTGTGATCTTTAAGTCAAGAATCTGGGGAAACAGACTGTAGCTGGCGATAGCATAGTCCAAAATTGATGACCCAAAGGGGGATTTGTGGGTATGATTTGCGGGGACGTCGGATGGAAATCTTCCATTTAAGATAATACCATCCCCGATCGCTAATTCTTTTAACAAGATCTTCCCCCTTTTATTTGTCTTTAAGTTTTCAGGGAAGAGCGTCTGGGGGATGCAATGTGCTTCCTCCTTAGCTTTATCCCTGAAAAGTTTTAGACTAGCGTTAGAAACTTTACAATTCAAATCACCGATAAGCAAAATTACCGGAAAAGGAGGTGAATTTTTTATCTTATCCATATACTGGAGAACCCGCTGCAATTTATCATTAAAACATTCCTCAGGCGGAATATACACATTGAAAATTACCATGGGATATTTTACATTGTCATGGAACATATTTTCTAATGTTATTGTGTGGAAAAGTCTACTAGAGTCAATATAATGGGAAAATCTCCATTGAAACTTATTTGACAGTAAACAAGCGAGCCCCCCCCTAGCATGCCCTTTCTTAGAGGGCGCAGCCGGAACTTCCAAAACATAAAAATCTTTTAAAGGCGTTAACCTATCTATGCACCATGTTTCCTGGATGCACAATATATCAGCCTCCAGAGTGGATAAAAAGGTCATTTTCTCCGGGCTGCTATGGAATCCGGCCGCATTCCAGGAAATTATGTTTAAGGCTGGGTTAAAGATGGTGGAACAATTTGGGGTTATCCTTATTTTTTGTTGATAATGCACTATGGAGCCAATTCCACCGGTTATTGTCATCATTGAATGTGGAATTCTCAACTAGTGGGAGAGGCTTCACGTGCGATACTGTGCGTTTTCCCCTGGAAACCCAAATTTTCAGGTCTCTCAGAGGAGAGGTTACCCCGTTTTGTTCATCACCCCTCAACCCCTGCTTATCGAAAGAGTTTGGCTTGCCTGGGGTAGGGATAGGTAGAATATCAATACCTAAGCGTTGAAAATTTTCAGCCTGTTCTAGTATCAAATTTGTTATGATAGGGGAATAAAATTTCACCCGAATACTCAAAACCCGACTACCACCCAACAAAGTTACCAGTTCAATGTCTCTAGACTGAATGTGATAGAGACATTCAACCTCACTGAAACGCTTGAGGAGCCAGGCTCTATTTAATAAGAGGTCAGTATCAAATAATGGAACAAAATCTAGTACACGCACATCCACAGGGGCCTTTGACGTACTTACAGGCCGGGCCGGAGGGCGAGAATTTTCAGAGTCAATTGTTACCACAAAGAGGGGGGCCAAAGGGTTTAAAAACCCAGATGGATTAGAAATTGGACCTCCAAGAGCACTCCGAGAAGGAGAGCCTGGGAGAGAGCCCCCAATTTGTGGTAAATCTTCCTGAGAAGGCAGGCTGCCTTGTTCAATTTCCTCCTCCACCGAGGTTGAAGAGGATAAATTCACACCCATGTCCACTTTTAAAGCAGTAGAAAAGGATTCCCCATTCCTTATTTCATTCTCCCTTGTCACTGTGCATTTTTGGAAAATGATCCTCCGTTGCTTCTTCTTTCTATACTTTCGAATAGGTTTCCTCTTACTGGCTTTGGTACTTTTTTGTTTACCATATTTTCTCTTTTCTTCATTGACCTCAGATTTGTCGGCCAGGAGGTCTTTTCCGTCATCCGGGACAAAGATAGGAAATAATTACTGAACCGTTTTGGGGCCTGGCAAGACTTTATCCTCCTCCTCTATCTCCAGGACTATATTCTTGATACAGTTAGAGGCTGCAGTATAAGGCAACTCCTTATGAGGGACCATAGAAGACTCTTCATTTTTCCTAACTAGTTCGCTTCTAATGGCTTTGAATTTCCCCTCAGATACAGATTGTTCAGACTTAGGGGGAGAGGCCTTACTCGCATCCGGCACTTTCTGCAGCAATAACTTTAGGATCTGGGTAACTGATTCAAGGATACAGTCCGAGCTGCCTACAAATTTCCCTAGAAGCAGCAAAATTGAAGCAAGGAGTTGTTCCAGCGCGATCATGGACTCAGAGATCGGCTTTTCTCGTGCTTCTGCTGTGCAGATATTATCCAGGAGATTGAGGTCGGGGCTCTTGGAAGAGTTTAGCAAGTCAGATATTTCATGACTATTTAGCGACGGGGTGCTACTATACAGCATTAACCCTGATGGGGTGGCTCCCCCCTGAACTTTAAATTGCTCCAGAGATTCCACTTTAGCAGGGCTTACGTAGCGTCCCCATAGTTCCAAATCAATGGATAGTGCAGACAGGTCATCCCCCGGCCTGTCATTCATGGATAACTGAGGGATCGATGGTATGTGCACTGGCTCACTTATAATCGTCAACTTCCCATCTGTAGGGTCCCGAAAGGGAGACCCTCCTGCCATAGTTTGGGGGGCCCCCTGCTGGGCCTGGGGAAATCGGGGCACAGAGGTAGTTGGTACGTGTACTTCCAAGACTTTAGTATCTGGATTATGTAGAGTCGCACGTTTAGGTTTTTTTATACCAGATAAATCCCAGAGTTCAGATAACTGACATTGACCTTTCAAAGGTGGGTTGTTTACTGACTTGTTTCTTGTGCGGATAGTAGTTAATTTCCGGGCAGGTTTTTCTCCCACTACCCTTCCAGATCGTAAAGTTTTAGACATTTTCCACAGTAATTATAATGAAATGTAGCAATATAAAATGAATAAAAGTCTGGAGTTGAGTCAGTCCCTGGCACAGCAGGTAGGACCAGGGTGCAGTATAGCTATCACAGTACTTGCATCAAATTACCCTTCTACACAAATGGGCACAAATGCAAACAAATAATTACAATGTAAAAAATGAGAAATAAGGGACCGGGCCCAGCCCGGCCTACCTCGGTCACTGAGGGCCACAGAGGGCCCGCCCTTTGCCCGGGCTTAGCCCCGGCGCCGACCCGCGCGCGATCCCGCGACGCGGCCTTCAGCTGATCTTATGTGCGCCTCCAGGCGCTGGCGCTGCGTTCAATGAGCGCGCCGCCGCTAGTGTTGCCGGGAGATGGAGTCCCGGGGCGGCGACGCTGACTCTGGCACGGTGTGACTCTTGGCGGTGGCGGTGACAGCAATGGCGTGTTCCGGCGTTTTGCAGGCTAACCAGGTAGGTTTTTCAGCTCCCCCCCGCTCTGCCGCCTTCAGCTGATCTTATGTGCGCCTCCAGGCGCTGGCGCTGCGTTCAATGAGCGCGCCGCCGCTAGTGCTGCCGGGAGATGGAGTCCCGGGGCGGCGACGCTGACTCTGGCACGGTGTGACTCTTGGCGGTGGCGGTGACAGCAATGGCGTGTTCCGGCGTTTTGCAGGCTAACCAGGTAGGTTTTTCAGCTCCCCCCCGCTCTGCCGCCTTCAGCTGATCTTATGTGCGCCTCCAGGCGCTGGCGCTGCGTTCAATGAGCGTGCCGCCGCTAGTGCTGCCGGGAGATGGAGTCCCGGGGCGGCGACGCTGACTCTGGCACGGTGTGACTCTTGGCGGTGGCGGTGACAGCAATGGCGTGTTCCGGCGTTTTGCAGGCTAACCAGGTAGGTTTTTCAGCTCCCCCCAGGTGTCATATTATTTATCAAATTGCCATCATTAATCCTGCTTCTATCAACCTGTTCCATAAGCCTTTTTGCCCCCGTGTTGCCCCTCGTTCAATACGCGTACGAATTTTGTTACATGTCGCACAATCATTGACTCCCGGATTTAGATTAGGTAGAGCATTAGTGATTTGACAACGAATAGAGTTATTATTAGGGAGTGCATTTTGTGTTTGCTTTCTAACATTAAGGGAGTCAGACACTTTAGCATCAACTTGGGGGTCAATATTAATAATTTGGGGCACAGGCTGTGCGGGCTGCGCAGACTGAACAGGAGAAGCAGCTGAAATACAATCAAAGAGGATAGAAAACTATCAAGAGCAAGCTTAACGTGAGCGGTGATAGTGTCCATAAAATGATTCATATCAATTACACTACTACAGCTGCCATTGCCAATAATAGAAAACTGAAGATCATTCTCAGTCTGAGTTCCGATGGAGTGATGAGGGGATTCAATCATTGGAGCATGCACATGGGCCTCAACAGTTGTTAAATTAAAGGATGAGCGAATCCAAGAATTTAATGTTGTGCGAGTAGAACATGGGCAAATTGGTTGTTTTCTCTTAACGCTCACTGTCTTTGCTGATTTCCTCTTATGTTTTGCCCCCGGAGGAAGAGCATTAACTGTTACGGTATTTAGTTCAGATGGATTTGATGTAGTGACGTCACAAGTCTCTTCACAAACCAAAGCGGGAACATCAGGGTCACATACAATTAAGTCAATAGTTTCAACAAACGGACCCAGAGATTGTGCAGATTGCCCTAAGCCGAGGGAAAGACGCCTCTCGGTAAGCTCGATTTCATTGCTCACAATACTGACGGCCCTTTCCAACATGCTTTCAATACTCATTGTGGCGGGTCTAACAGCCGGCAGTACCGTACGCTTCCCCATAGTTACTTGAAAAGCACTATGGAAACGCAAGATGGTGTGATTAAATAAAAATAACCTTTGCTCACCTGTGGAGCAACTTCAGCAATAGCCAGATGGAAGAGGGATGGCCCAGTCCAGTCTCCTCCAACCTCTGACGGCCTCAGATGGCCCGCCCTTTCCCCGGGCTTAGCCCTTTGCCCGCCCGTGCGCGTCCCGCGCGGTGGAAGGTGACAGACCAATAAATACTCCCCCAGATATTGAGGGAGTGACCGGTGGTGTCCGCCCTGCCCCTCAGCGTCCTGGGGCTCGTAGTCCAGCAATAGAGCGGCCACAAACAGCGATGCGTCTCCCACGCAGCGGGAGGCGCAAGAGGTATTAGTAGTCCCAGAAATTGAGGGAGTGACCGGTGGTTTCCGCCCTGCCCCTCAGCGTCCTGGGGCTCGTAGTCCAGCAATAGAGCGGCCACAAACAGCGACACGTCTCCCACACGGCGGGAGGCGCAAGAGGTATTAGTAGTCCCAGAAATTGAGAGAGTGACCGGTGGTGTCCGCCCTGCCCCTCAGCGTCCTGGGGCTCGTAGTCCAGCAATAGAGCGGCCACAAATGGCGACGCATCTCCCCAAGTTAAGACCTTCTACAGAAACTTACACATACTTAGTCTTTTAAACAATCACTTATAGAAACACATACTTATTCATACAGGAACTCTTCCAATCACTCACTCTCACATATACTCACTTATATACACCAATAGCCACATATACTAGTTTAAAACATATGTAGTTACTCACTAAGACACTATTGAGACAGTCTTTCACTCACTAACACACCCATACACACACTCATCCACCCATACAGTCCTGCACACATGCTGTCTTCAACACATACAAACAGTGAGTCACTCATTCATGCACCTATGCACTACGTAATACCCCCCACCGAACCATACAGACACTCAGACACTCATACAGATACTCCAAAAACCAACTAATAACCTATATAGACACTCATGTAACTACTCACCAACCCATGCAGCCACTTATACACAAAGTGAGAGACTGATACAGATATTTACATATTTAAACATTACTCACTAAGCCATGTATTCACTAAGATACACTTAATCAGTCAGTTATACAATCAATCTTTTAAAAACAAATCATCCATTTAGACACTTCTATACCCATTTATTCTTCTATCTACCTTGATATATACATATATAAAACATATTTAATTTTCAGAAAAACACGCATTCACTGGATGATGTCATCAGGGATGTCATCCGTGATGTCATTTGAGATGTCATCAGTAATGTCATCTGTGATGTCACTGACCATGTCATGAGTGATGTAATATGTGACATCATCACCAGTGCATTGCGGGCACGCGAGCTATAGTAAGCTCAACTCACTATAACAGGCGAATTTCTATGGTTTAAATGAGTCTAATGTCCAAGTAACTATAACGTTCCTGAAACCTATGTTTTTTTCAGTGAATTTCTAAGTTTTTTTAAATGCTAATTTCTAATCATAACGTACCTGAAACCTATGTTTTTTTCAGTGAATATATATATATATATATATATATATATATATATATATATATATATATTATCTACTGGTGGTCGCCAGTAGATAGTTATAGTTAGGATCGTGTTTCCATAGGAAATCCGCAACATTCTATTTGGAATAACTTTGGCGCCGATTGACGAATCCTCGCAAAAATTTCAAAATAGGTGGGGCGCTCCGCTCCGCTCCTTCACTGAAAGTCTCGGGGGGATTCGTCAAGCGGGGGCTGAGAAAAAGGGGGGGTCCCAAAACGCGTTTTACCCATGCATTTTTCCATAGGACCTTTAGTCCAAGCTACAGCCCGAACGGCTGAACAGAATTACTTGAAATTTGGCAGAGAGGTAGTCCTCAGGTCAGGGATGTGCCTATTGCAGGTCTGGTGTAAATCTGTTCAGTATTTCCTGAGAAAATAGCATTTAAAAGCATATATATATCTATAAGCGCGCACCGTGCGCGTACGGTAAAACTTACCGTACGCGCACGCTGCCGCTGCCGTGCGCGAGCGCGATTCTGAGATCTTAGTAAACATTCAAATCGGTCAAAACCAGGAAGTGTCGGCCGCCATTTTGTCTCTCGCAGTCTGAGGGGGTGAAAAACAAAGGTGGAGAACGTGAAAAGGGGGCAGGGTGGACAGTTCCTGACCCCCTAGCCTTAGTCAGGGGGTCCCAGAAGGACCCCCAAGGGCCAAAATTTCCTTTAATTTTTTTGCGAAAAATCGCGGAGTACGCGTAGGGTGCGTGTACGGTGGAAACTGAAAAATTCCGCAAACTGCGTGACGTGGGCGCGAGCACGGTGCGTGAAGCGCACCGTGCGCGTACGGTACGTGCACGGTGAAAAACCTTAAAATAATAAATAAAATAAATACATAACTTAGCATTTTAAAAAACGTACAAATTCACTGAAAAAACCATAGGTTTCACACACGTTATAGTTAGGAATTAGCATTTAAAAAACCTTGCAAATTCACTTAAAAAACCATAGGTTTCACACATGTTATAGTTAGCTGGACCTTTCACTCGTGAAAAACCATTGAAATTCCCCCGTTATAGTTAGTGCAGGCAACTATAACTCACGCGACCGCAATCCTCTGCTGATGACGTCAGATATTACATCACTGATGACATATGTGTCTTTCTGAAAAAAAAATATTTGTAATATATGTATAGCTAAAAATTAATGGAAGAAGACATGGGTAAATAAGTGTCTAAATACAGTGATGTAATATCTGACGTCATCAGCAGAGGATTGCGGTCGCGTGAGTTATAGTTGAGTATAGTAGTCATCAGGTCAGGGAAGTGCCTTTTGTAGGTCTGGTGTAAATCTGTTCAGTAGTTCCTGAGAAAATAGCATTTAAAAGCATATAAATATCTATAAGCGCGTACCGTGCACGCACCGTGCGCGCACCGTGCGAGCACCCTAACGTGCGCGAGCGTAATTCTGATTGGTGGTTACATGTTAGTCAACGTTCGAATCGGTCGAAATCAGGAAGTGTCGGCCGCCATTTTGTTTGTTTTCAGTGCGAGAGTAAAAAAGGAAGGCAGAACAAAAAAATTTATTTTTTTTAAAAAAATCGCGGGGGCGCGGACGGTGAAACCCCCCCCCCAAAAAAAAAATTAACACGTAGTTTATTGTAAAATAAATATATAAAAAAAATAATAAGACATACATAAATTAGCATTTAAAAAACCGTACAAATTCACTGAAAAAACCATAGGTTTCACACACGTTATAGTTAAGAATTAGCATTTAAAAAACCTTGCAAATTCTCTTAAAAAACAAAAAACCATAGGTTTCACACATGTTATAGTTAGGTGGATATTTCACTCGTAAAAAACCAATGAAATTCCCCCGTTATAGTTAGTTCAGATAACTATAACTCGCGCGACCGCCACTCTATCACAAGGATGATGTCATCAGTGATGTCATGAGTGATGTCACTGACCATGTTATGAGTGATGTAATATGTGACATCATCAGCAGTGCATTGCGAGCGCACAAGTTATAGTTATCTGAACTAACTATAACGGGGGAATTTCATTGGTTTTTTACGAGTGAAATATCCACCTAACTATAACATGTGTGAAACCTATGGTTTTTTAAGTGAATATATATATATATATATATATATATATATATATATATATATATATATATATATATATATATATATATATATATATATATATATATATATATATATATATATATATATATATCTACTGGCGGTCGCCAGTAGATAGTTATAGTTAGGACCGAGTTCCCATAGGAAATCTGAAAATTCTATTTTGAATAACTTTGGCGCCGGTTGACTTATCTTCGTGAAAATTTAAAAATTAATGGGGCGCTCCGCTCAGCTCCTACCCTGAAAGTCTCGGGGTTATTCGTCAAGCGGGGCTGAGAAAAAAGGGGGGTCCCAAAACGCGTTTTCCCCATGCATTTTCCCATAGGACCTTTAGTCGAAGGTACAGCCCGAACGGCTGAACAGAATTACTTGAAATTTGGCAAAGAGGTAGTCCTCAGGTCAGGCATGTGCCTTTTGCTTAAATGGTGTAAATCCGTTCAGTAGTTCCTGAGAAAATCAAAAGTAAAATCACATATATATCTGGGCGGAGCCTAACCACACATCTCATCGTGAGATCTAATTGGCTGTCAGCACTTCATCCAAGAAGTGTTGGCAGCCATGTTGGTACCAATATACATGAAAGCACCTCATTAAAAAGCATTGCAGTTAATAGAAGGTTTTAAGACTTTAGTTACATTATAAATCATTTGTTGATAGTACCATACTCATTTTAGGAATTGTGGTGTGTTCTAAGGTGATTTTACCATGTGAAAAAGCCTTCTGCTGTGATATCATGAATCATGTTTGAGAGAAAACTATTTTCTCATGCTTTTCCCACAGAGGTTTGGAAGGTGATCTATAAGCTAACTGAGAGCATATTTTCTGTAAATTCACATTATCTTTCTCAGTCATGTGAGAATGAAGTCTGATATTCTCAGTAAAACATGTACATCCAACAAGGGCAGAGACTGTCAGTTGATTGCTTTGTGTTCTACTGCAGCTTCCCAGAGTGTTCTAAAGAACAACTAGAGCGCTAACAGTCCTACTTATGACAAACGTATGGCACACCTGAAGCCATCTTGGTTGGAATAAAGTGGTAATTCTTAAAACATTTAATTTAAAAAGGAACAAAATGAAGGGGGTTCATTTTGCCATAGAAAGTATGATTAGTGCTGCAGAAAGAAAAATTAGGGCACATTTTGAGTGACTTCTCAAATCCTCTTCTATTTCATTAAAAAATTCTGACATGCAGACTGAAACATGCACTTTGAATACCAGCAGCAGACTTCCCTGGTGAGCAGTAGCTTTACTACAGTGATCTAATGAGCAGCTAGAGTGCTAACTTTCAGAATTGATGGCAAATGTGTGACACATCTGAATGCCTTCTTGAGGGAACGAAGTAAAAAACTGAAAGTATTTCCTACTGAGGAGACTGCAGTAAATGAGGAAATTAGGAAACTTCATAACAAATAAATCTCCCAAGAAGGCCACCAGAGACAAAAGAGCCCAAATGTAGCCCAAATATCACCCAGACGTAGCCCAAGTATAGCCCAATGACAGAATGTCCCAGAGTGTTCTAACAAACAACTAGTGCGCTAACAGTCTTACTTATGACAAAAGTATGGCACAACTGAAGCCATCTTGATTGGAATACAGTGGTAACACTTAAAACATTTAATTTATAAAGGAACAAAATGAGGGGGTTCATTTTGCCATAGAAATTAAGATTAGTTCTGCAGAAAGAAAAATTAGGGCACATTTTGAGTGACTTATCAAATCCTCTTCTATTTCATAAACAAATTCTGACATGCAGACTGAAACATACACTTTTAATACCAGCAGCAGACTTCCCTGGTGAGCAGTAGTTTTACTACAGTGATCTAATGAGCAACAAGAGTGCTAACATTCAGAATTTATGGCAAATGTGTGACACATCTGAATGCCTTCTTGATGTAATCAAAGTAAAAAACTGAAAGCATTTCCTACTGAGGAGACTGCAGTAAATGAGGAAATTAGGAATCTTCATAACAAATAAATCTCCCAAGATGGCCACCAGACACAAAAGAGCCTAAATGCAGCACAAATATCACCCAGATGTAGCCCACATGTAGCCCAAAGAAAGAAGTGTGCAAAACACTTAGGGCCTCATGTAGGAAAATAAATTTTACCGGTTCTTAAATACCGAGCCGTACCGAATCGGTAAATTAGAATCGGTAAGTTATATGTAGGTAAAAATTCGGTAACAGTTACCGATTCGGTAACATTCGGTAATCACGAATCGGAATTCACCGAATCGGTAAATACCGAGGCGGTATTTACCGAATCGGTAAATACCGAGGTGGTATTTACCGAATCGGTAAATACCGAGGTGGTATTTAGCGAATCGGAAAACTACCGAGGATACTACCACCTTCCCTTAACTAAGTAGCAAATATCATAATAATGCTACAATAGAAGGTCTCTTAGGCCTCAATAGGGGACCCCATA
Organism: Triturus cristatus; assembly: GCF_964204655.1. NCBI lineage: Eukaryota > Metazoa > Chordata > Amphibia > Caudata > Salamandridae > Triturus > Triturus cristatus. Next base: position 392,707,310 of record NC_140584.1, read on the forward strand.
CCTCAAAAATCAGCTTAGTGAAATCACATCACAGGAGCATCATGAGCCTTCTCGCAGGAAGGCTCGTCTTCGGTCTGAATAATAAACATGACGTCTGTGATATGAAAAGCACCAACTTGCAGGTATTTGCAGCTGCGCGTGTGTCATGGCTAAATAGTGGGTCGAACAACCTAGACTGGAAAACATGCATTGTGTAAAATTCCAGACTGTGTGGCACAGCATGTACAGACCAAGGTCGCTGCGCAGAGCTTGGGATGGTAACAACAGATTGCACTCGTCTGAAGGAAGTCTCGAGTCAGCAGTTTATTCAAGAAAGAACATGTAAACGCAGTGTCGTGTGCAAAGACAAAAAGATGGCTACATAACATCCAACGTGGTTCTGCTAACTGAACAATGTATGTACGGATTCAGGGAGAACTCACTACACGCCCCCTTGAGCGAAGCAAGATGTAATAGGCAAGAAAAGAGAGAACGCAGAGTTCAGTTTCGTCAGAGCAGAACAAGGCGTAACCAATGCAGCGCCAAAGTCCTAAAGTCCAATTAATAGCAGCATAATATTCCAAAAAACACAATGCAAGTATAGTTAAAAACCCAAACCGACCATCAGGAAGAGAAATAAGAGAAATAAACGAAATAAATGTTGCGCCAGGGTGCTGTCCAGCAGCACAGGCGCAATGGACGACAATCCAGTTAATCCATGAATGTATAGGCAGCATATGTGGCCACGGCTTCCAACAAAAAATCGTTTGCAGGGCCACTGAAAGTCTCAGCCATCCAATTAAGTAAAGAAAAGGAACATACGTGTTCTCCAACCAACGGAGCCTCTAGCACAATCAGAGGGCACCCGGAATGTTCCTCCAAATAGCTCATAGACAAGAAGTCGTAGGCTGCTGCTGAGATGTCCCAATTACCCAGGATACCATGCGCCGCACCACACGCCATGATCCGGACACCAGAACAGGACAACTCGTGAGACACTAAGGGCCTCATCAGTCGATCGAAATCCGGCACCGGAGACACCATGTTGGTCAAGCACAAATCCAGAGGCCATTCGAAGGGACAATCCAGGCAGTGAAATACAGGTTGTACGCAGGTGAAGTAGGAATACCTGAAGGATAAACCATAAGCCAGGCTCAAAGTCGCCAATGGCAAAGTACCATAGTAGTCAAGCATCCTATCACGAAGAAGATGCAGACGGGACAGGTGCTCGTGTGGCACAGAAGGAGCAGCCATTCCGGAGTATGAAACGGAGAAGCAGCACACCTGCCACTAGCGCCAGGAGCAGCGGGACACCTCCAAAGATGCTCGAGAAAAGTGAATGAACAAATGCCGGAATTACACCAAAAAATAGTTTGGAAGGAGGTCACGAGACCCGAGGCCACATGTTTCAAAACATGAGCCAGGGCGGTCGTGGACGAGGCATTGAAAATAGTTTGGATCAAAGAGCCGAAATGCAGGGGGAGGTCAGTATTCAGAGGCGCCTGTACCTCAGTGCGCGTATTAGCAACGTGAAGGACAAATGTTTAACGAGAGGAAGTCAAAGGCACCTCTTTATGGGACAATAGCGCTCTATTCTGCTCAACTTGTTGAACTCTGCTTTCAAGGTTGGAATCGAAGGCCAGATGGAAACATCCAGCCGCACATGCGGGGGTGGAAAAAGAACAGTATTGCAGCAGACAACTTTATGCGAGACAGTTATGTACGGGATTCCCACTCACATCCCGCAGCAAGCTCCATTATTCAAAATTAAATATATACCGTTTGCAAGCACAGTGAAAGAAGGCGTAATCACAGCCACTGGGATACCTCGTAGTACGCACGCAAAAATCTGGGCTTGTACATTGCATGCGCCGTGTACTTGCATGTGCCTATTGTCTCATGTATGAATCCTAGAGGAGAGAGTGCTAAAGCTATTATCTATAACGGCTTAAGCCTTCTCCATGTTTGCTTGGTCAATAGCTCTCAATCTGGAAGCCGCCTCACTGTGCGACAACTTGCAGACTTTGTTGTAAATAGCATACGCCCACCTTTTGGTTCTGCCACCCACAGGACCATTCACAAAATCATTCCATTCGGTATGCACATTGATGGAGTGGGTGGACTTCCTGATCCTGTAGATGTGCTCTGTGTCAGCTGGTGGACAGAGTGGGATGTGTGTACCATCAATGCAGCCAATGAAATGGGGGAAGAAATTCCTGAAGGAACGTGACAGGCAACTCTGGGATACCCCACCCACCGCAGCTATCACCACCTGATAACTGCCGGATGCCAACAGATGTAGGCTGCAGGGCACCTGCACATGTGGGGGTATGGCGTGCGCCCTTCTTATTGGATGGTCCAGGAGTGGGTGTAGGTCCCTGATTAAGTCCATGATGGTTTCGGGGTGTAGCCTGTACCTCTCATGTATCTCTGCATCAGTCAGCTGGAATAGTGTGATGCGCTGTCTGTAGATTTGTTCCTCCCGTCGCCAAACCCTCAGTCCTGCTGCCTGTAGACGTAGGCGCCTTGCAATGACGTACATAGCGGCCATGTTGTCCACGCTGTTGCATTTTGGGATTGCTTATCTGCACTGTTGATGGTTACCACCTGCTTTCAATCCGTGTTAATTACCGACTCTTATTTACCGATTTTCCTGGATTTCTTAATTACCGAGTGCTCCTACATGTCATTTTAATTTTTACCACTTCATATTTACCACTTCATGTTTACCGAATCGTTAATTATGTATTCGGTAAATCTGATTCGGTATTTTGGAATTCGGTAAATATGAATCAGTATTTACCGCCTCATATTTACCGAAAAGTGTTTTTTGGACTCCTACATCTCACTTGTCTGAATACCGGTCGGTAACAGCATATTTACCGAATATCGGCCGTTACCGACCGGTATTTGGCTTCCTACATGAGGCCCTTAGTTTTTGTGTATTTGCAGTTTTATATAGTGCAGACTTGTCAGGAATTGGAATGCTTTACATGAGCATTGGTTACATCACACAAGATCAAATTCATTTTGGTTGTAGACATGGGGAGATTAAGTGAGTTGACCACAATCACAGAATGTTGAGCTGAAGCAGAAACTCCAACCTGGTTCCCCAGTTGCAAAGTCTGCAGCTCTGGAAGTAACACCACATCCTCTCGCCAAGGTGCAACATTTAATCAAGTGGTCAACTGGATAAAAAAACATAAAGATTACAAATAATTTAAAAGTTCTTTGTCGCTATTTGAAAACTCAGAAAATATGTCCTCATTTTAGTTTTTTAGAGCACAAACCATAATTTTGATGCAAATAAGACCCTCTCATATATGTAATTTCTAAAGGAAATACTCTAGGTATTACAGTTTTGATTACATCAAGATGACGTCAGGCGTTCCACACATTTGTAATAAAGATAGAATGTTAGCAATCTAGTTGTTCATTGGGATACTGTTGAGAGGCAGAGGCTAGGGGCACGGACTCTGAAAATTGAAGGCAGGTAGGAGAGTGCAGAGGCAACAATTTGACCACACTGGGCAGGCAGGAAGGGCAGTGGCAGCACAACAGACTATGGAGGGCAGTGGAAAGGGGGGCAGGGGCAACAAACCAACAATACATGACTGGCAAGAGAGGCTGTGGCAATATAATAGACCATTGTGGGCAGAAGGAAGAGGCAGTGGTAGTACAACCATACATGCCAACAGACCCGTTTCAGCCAGGAAACGTCCAATGTTTTTAAGCTCAAATGGTCTTTATTTGATCGGTCTCCTGTATACAATCTCCTCTTTTTAATGTAACTCAAAGGGGAAAATCAATACCCCAGTTTTTTTTCAAAATCTCCCTCTTACCAAGTTCAAAATGTTCGCAAGTATGGTACATTGAATCATGGTAGGCAGGAGGAATTGGGGTAGGGACATGGACTCGGATAACAGAGGACAGGAGGGACATGGAGAGGTGCACCAAACTGACCCTACAGGGCAGGCATCAGGGTTTGCAGCAGCACAATACACCACACAGCGCATGCGGGACGGGAGTGCAGCACAACAATCCATAGAAAGCAATAGGGAGGGGACAGGACCATGCACATGGACAACAGAGAACAGATGGGAAAGAGGCAATTGTAGCTAGCTGACCATAATGGACAGACAGGAGAGAAAGCTGCAGCATAAGAGACCATAAAGGGCAGGAGGGACGGATCAGGGGCATTACAATGGAACAGACAAGCCAGGAGGGAGGGAATAGGGGGTCTGCACATGGAAACAGAGGGCTGGGGGCAAGGTTCCAGGGCAGGAGCAGCAAGATGACCATGGAGGTCAGGCAGGATGGGCACTAGAAACAAGACACACCATGGAGAGCAACAATGAGACTATGGTGGCATACACACAGACCATTGAGGGAAGGTGGGAGGGGATCTGGGGCAGCTAGCTGACCACACAGGGAAGGTGGGAGGGGCCATGGCAGCACAGAAGACCATGCATGGCACGCGGGAGGGTTAGTGGTGGCACAATGGCTATGATGGGCAAGAAGGAGGGTGCAGGGTCATGCACAAAGGACCATGGAGGATAGAAGGGAGGGTCAGGATCTGGGCAAAGACAAGAGAGTTCAGGGGAAGGGGCCTCACAACAGACCGCGCGGGGCAGGCAGGAAGAGCAGTTGCAGCACAACAGATCAGGGAGGGCAGAAGGGTGTGGAAGTAAAATGGACCATGGAGGACAGGAGGAAGGGGATAGGGGCATGGCATGTGGACAGGCAGGGTGGAGGTGGCAGGGACAGGTTACAGTCATCTGACAATGCTAGGCAGGTGGGAGGGGAGTGCCAGCTCAACAGAATACTCAGAGTAGATAGGAGTGGCAGGTCCATGGAACATAGTGGGCAAAAAGGATGGAGCAGGGGCATGCACAAAGACATCGGAGGGCAGGGGGAAGGAGAATAGGGGCAGCAAGCTAAGCACAGAGGCTAAGCAGGAGGTCAATGATGGGCCATAGAATTGGGCAATGGAGGGCAGGAGGAGTGGACTGGTACATCATGCTAAAAGGAAGGCAGTGGTAGCACATCAGACCATGCATGGCAGGAGGGAGGAGGCTAGTCCATGGATTCAGACAACAGAGGATAGGGAGGAGGTGGATGGGGCAGCAAGCTAACTGTTCAGAGAAGGTGGGTATTAGGAACTTTATTGTTTTTAAAATGTGTGTCTGTGCGAACTACTTAAAATATGAACAAGTATGCAGCATAATCTCACTTTTATTCAGGAAGAAGAGGACGTGTGTGACTGTGAGTCCGGGCTCACTTGGCAGAAACACCCCCTGACCCTCAACCCCCATCGCAAAATGTAATGCCCGTGAAAAGGGTAGGTGGACGCAGTGTTATATAGAACATATTCCTGAGAGCACGATTGAAAATGAAAACTAGATGTAGTATATGGTATAAACTATGCACCAAAAATTGTGATATAAGATGAACCGGGGCGTGAAATATAATATGCAATACATTGTGCGCAATGACAGATTAATTGGAGAGCGCGAGATAGCACAGGCACTAGCGCGTGCTATGCGATATGCACCTTGGAGTGTAATATGCACAGGGCAGTGTTGTGTAACATAACTAGTCTCTAAAGTTGTAATATAAAATATGTGCTGGGGAGTGTAACGTTGCATATGCACTGTGACAAATATATGGATCCCAGATTGTAATATGTATGGCATAGCGCTGTGCGTTATAACATACACATCGAGGAAGGCACGTTAGATGGGGCAATATAACCTGTGCGAAGGCAAGTGTGGCATAACATATTCACGGTGTGGTGTTACAGTGCACATGGGCTAGAGAGTGTCATAGCATACGCACTAGCTGGTGGAATACAACACAGAGGTGTGAGGCAATCGGCGGGCACTGGTGGGTGTAACACACCATTGGGCTCAGCCAGGAGCACGCTGTGACTCTCAAGTGAGGTTCGTCTCCTTTCCAGAGAGTAAAATAAATGTATTACACATCCGGCGGTGGATGTGTTTTTTATTAACCGTGAGGGGTGTTTGTTGCATCCTAGGAAGCTTGTTTCCGGTCTAGGGAAGGCATGGCTTGGCAGTTCGGGCTGGACTGTTCCCATGAGGCACAGGGTCAGACTGATTTGCATATGGCCATGTCTGAACTGGGGTGGCAGAGTGGGCTAAAGAACGGTGATGGATTAAACCCAGATCTGTTGACTGGGTGTGAGTGTTTGATTGGTTCTGATGCTCCGTCTATCACCACCCCCTTTTGTACCGCTTTGTTCGCCATAAGTTGGCAGGGTATGCTCAGACGTGAGTCCCTTGCTCACTTTGCCACTGGATTCAAGCAAGCCTGGCTGAAGATGGCTGAAATGCCAGAAACTGGTCCTAGGAAGCTTGTTTCCGGTCCAGGGAAGGCATGGCTTGGCAGTTCGGGCTGGACTGTTCCCATGAGGCACAGGATCAGACTGATTTGCATATGGCCATGTCTGAACTGGGGTGGCAGAGTGGGCTAAAGAGCGGTGATGGATTAAACCCAGATCTGTTGACTGGGTGTGAGTGTTTGATTGGTTCTGATGCTCCGTCTATCACCACCCCCTTTTGTACCGCTTTGTTCGCCATAAGTTGGCAGGGTATGCTCAGACGTGAGTCCCTTGCTCACTTTGCCACTGGATTCAAGCAAGCCTGGCTGAAGACGGCTGAAATGCCAGAAACTGGTACTAGGAAGCTTGTTTCCGGTCCAGGGAAGGCATGGCTTGGCAGTTCGGGCTGGACTGTTCCTATGAGGCACAGGGTCAGACTGATTTGCATATGGCCATGTCTGCACTGGGGTGGCAGAGTGGGCTAAAGAACGGTGATGGATTAAACCCAGATCTGTTGACTGGGTGTGAGTGTTTGATTGGTTCTGATGCTCCGTCTATCACCACCCCCTTTTGTACCGCTTTGTTCGCCATAAGTTGGCAGGGTATGCTCAGACGTGAGTCCCTTGCTCACTTTGCCACTGGATTCAAGCAAGCCTGGCTGAAGACGGCTGAAATGCCAGAAACTGGTCCTAGGAAGCTTGTTTCCGGTCCAGGGAAGGCATGGCTTGGCAGTTCGGGCTGGACTGTTCCCATGAGGCACAAGGTCAGACTGATTTGCATATGGCCATGTCTGAACTGGGGTGGCAGAGTGGGCTAAAGAACGGTGATGGATTAAACCCAGATCTGTTGACTGGGTGTGAGTGTTTGATTGGTTCTGATGCTCCGTCTATCACCACCCCCTTTTGTACCGCTTTGTTCGCCATAAGTTGGCAGGGTATGCTCAGACGTGAGTCCCTTGCTCACTTTGCCACTGGATTCAAGCAAGCCTGGCTGAAGACGGCTGAAATGCCAGAAACTGGTCCTAGGAAGCTTGTTTCCGGTCCAGGGAAGGCATGGCTTGGCAGTTCGGGCTGGACTGTTCCCATGAGGCACAGGGTCAGACTGATTTGCATATGGCCATGTCTGAACTGGGGTGGCAGAGTGAGCTAAAGAACGGTGATGGATTAAACCCAGATATGTTGACTGGGTGTGAGTGTTTGATTGGTTCTGATGCTCCGTCTATCACCACCCCCTTTTGTACCGCTTTGTTCGCCATAAGTTGGCTGGGTATGCTCAGACGTGAGTCCCTTGCTCACTTTGCCACTGGATTCAAGCAAGCCTGGCTGAAGACGGCTGAAATGCCAGAAACTGGTCCTAGGAAGCTTGTTTCCGGTCCAGGGAAGGCATGGCTTGGCAGTTCGGGCTGGACTGTTCCCATGAGGCACAGGGTCAGACTGATTTGCATATGGCCATGTCTGAACTGGGGTGGCAGAGTGGGCTAAAGAACGGTGATGGATTAAACCCAGATCTGTTGACTGGGTGTGAGTGTTTGATTGGTTCTGATGCGCCGTCTATCACCACCCCCTTTTGTACCGCTTTGTTCGCCATAAGTTGGCAGGGTATGCTCAGACGTGAGTCCCTTGCTCACTTTGCCACTGGATTCAAGCAAGCCTGGCTGAAGACGGCTGAAATGCCAGAAACTGGTCCTAGGAAGCTTGTTTCCGGTCCAGGGAAAACATGGCTTGGCAGTTCGGGCTGGACTGTTCCCATGAGGCACAGGGTCAGACTGATTTGCATATGGCCATGTCTGAACTGGGGTGGCAGAGTGGGCTAAAGAACGGTGATGGGTTAAACCCAGATCTGTTGACTGGGTGTGAGTGTTTGATTGGTTCTGATGCTCCATCTATCACCACCCCCTTTTGTACCGCTTTGTTCGCCATAAGTTGGCAGGGTATGCTCAGACGTGAGTCCCTTGCTCACTTTGCCACTGGATTCAAGCAAGCCTGGCTGAAAACGGCTGAAATGCCAGAAACTGGTCCTAGGAAGCTTGTTTCCGGTCCAGGGAAGGCATGGCTTGGCAGTTCGGGCTGGACTGTTCCCATGAGGCACAGGGTCAGACTGATTTGCATATGGCCATGTCTGAACTGGGGCGGCAGAGTGGGCTAAAGAACGGTGATGGATTAAACCCAGATCTGTTGACTGGGTGTGAGTGTTTGATTGGTTCTGATGCTCCGTCTATCACCACCCCCTTTTGTACCGCTTTCTCTGCTATTTGGTATAGCACATGTAGCATAATCTTCAATGAAAGACAAAACACTTTCATCTGAATCTGTTCCAAATTTGGGGGCATCCTTGACCCATAGCAACATATGTATGTGAGGAGCACCTCTTGCTTGATACTCCTTTCTCCAAAAGAAATCCACAACTTCTCCAAGAGGAGGATTCTTTTTATTGCAGATGAAAGACATCATAGCTTCAAATCTATGATTGAAATATCTGCATACATTGACAGGATCCAAAGAGCACAATTCTCCAGGTGTCTTGTATTCAATATTATTTATATTGGAATTTGCCTCTCAAAGAAATTCAAGTAAATCATCCCAAGCATACTTAGCACAGCTTTGTGTAACAAACCATGTAGGTGTTCCCAAGTTCCGTAGCATGCATTTCAGTTCTCCATGTCGACGGTACCAATATTCAGTCAGTCAGTCAGTCAAACCACTTTATTCGATTATTTAAAATCATAAAAGTATACAATACAATGTAAAAACAGTTAAAAAAATATTTTAAAAGAAAAAGACATTTCCATTATTAAAAACTGTTAATCACTATCAATAAACTTATAATGACTGATTTATTCTCTCCTGTTGGGCTGCCTGTCTGTTCCTCCTACTCCTAATAGACGCAACAAGAAAACTGGCAACACCAAACATGATTACAGGGGATTCCATTAATTGTAGAAACAATAATGCAGGTTTAGACTGTATAAAAACTTTCTTTTTCAATATTGGGAGAATAAACCTTTTTCTCGCTTCATAATACAGAGGGCAAAAGAACATAAAATGCATGGTATCTTGGGGGGAGAAGTCATCGCATTTACAAGGAGCCGCATCTTCTGGCCTTATCCATCCCTGTGAGTCACTCAATACCAAATGGATCTGGTTAAAACGAAATTTTGTCAATAGCCATCTGTGAAAGGAATTCGTAACAATGTACAGATATGGTTGCGTGGCTAAGGACAAAATAAGCAAGAAGTGAGCCCTAACTGTGGGTTTACTTAGCTCTTCTACTTCTCGGTCAACCTCGCTAAGCTTAATATGATTTGTTTTAACCCACTTTAGATCGGCTTTACATAGGCCTTCAGGATTGGAGAAAATCTCTGAGCGCCCCAATTTCTTAGTTGACATTTTAATGTAGGACAGCCACTGGATTTCCTTCATATTATCTAGTTTAATACAATCCTTCAGGATCTTGTGATTTAACGTAAGATTCAGATTTAACCAAATTCTAATCCATAACAGGATTGGGGCAATTTTTAATATGTCAGAAATGTAGCCTATCCCCAACTCAAGATGGACCGAATGGGTCGCTGTGGATTGTGGAAGGCCGAGGAGGGCACAAAGAAATTTATTTTCTTCTCTTTTTATGGGATCAGATTTAATGTATCCCCATATTGCAGCCACATACCTTGCAATTGAAATAGTTTTGGCTTTGTATATAGCTAAGATAGCCTCACAAGGCTTTCCTCCCAGTCTTTTTACAAAACCTGATATTGCAGCTGAGGAGTTTCTCACAGCATTTGCTTTTATGGAGAGTTGCGGTACCCAGGTTCCTCTTTCATCAAAAACAACTCCCAGATAGGTAAACACTTTTACTCTGGTTATTACTTCCCCGCCACAATAAAAGGATTTATCATTGTTTTTACCCTTACCTAAAGACATAATATGCGATTTACCATTATTGACCTCAAGATCCAGCGACTTCATAAAATCCCCAAAGGAATCTAGTAATCTTTGTAAACCGAGAGGAGTCCGAGCCAATGAAACGGCGTCGTCCACGTAAAGGAGTACAGGGATGGATGTTCCTCCCATACGCGGAATATCGAGTGTAGTCGTTAACAGGTTATCTTCCAAGGAGTTTATATACAGAGTGAATAACATGGGGCCCAGGATGCAGCCTTGGCGCACCCTTCTACCTGACTTAAAACTTGCAGTACATTTCCCCTCCTGCGTCATCCTTATTGAGGCTCTCAGATCTTTATGTAGCTCGGCCAGGAAATACACAAGGGGCCGGTCGAGTCCTAGTTCCAAGAGCATGGACCACAGCCTTGACCTATTAACTAGATCAAAGGCCGTGGACAGGTCCATGAAACCCAGAAAGATCGAGCCCCCTGCAACTTTCGTGTATTTAGATACGATTAAATGTAAATTAAGACATTGGTCCTCTGTGCCTCTCCTGGATCTAAAGCCATACTGGGCAGTGGATAATATTTCTTTCTCCGTAGCCCAGTCCGTTATCTTTGCTAGAATAACCTTCCCTGAGATTTTAATTGAAGAATCCAGTAAGGATATTGGCCTATAGCATCTGGGGCCTCCCCTTTGGCCCTTCTTAAAAACGGGGATTATAATTGAACGGGACCATGACTTTGGAAAACCTGAAACAGCCGAAGTATTAAATACATTTGTCAGTATTTTAGCCGTGTACTTGGGGTTAGCCTTGAACATGTCAGAGGGCACCCCATCAGGGCCTGGCGCCTTGCGCCCAGCCGTTCCCTCTATTGCTTTCTCGACCTCCACTATATTAAAACTAACAGGTGTCGTAGGAGGATCAGAGATTGATACCTCAAAGTTTTCCAACTCTATATTGCTCCCATAAATTTTTTCAAAATGGCATAACCAGTCCTCCTCTGGGATGTTGAGTTCTAATACAGAGTACTCGGTGCCAATGAACAGAGGAGTATTAACGATTGCCCAAAACTTGGAACTATCTTTCATGGTAGCTTTATCTATTAAAGCTGCCCACGCATCTTGTTTGATTTCATTTTTCCGAGCCTGTACTACTAGTGAGTACTCTTTCCTGAGCTGAACAACTAGCCGTTTGTTCCTATGACTAACATTAAGAGCCTTTTTAAGTAGGTTATGGGCTTTAGTGCATTTGTGGTCGAACCAGCCAAATGCAGGTTTATTTTTAACTACTCGGCTATTAATTGTAAGATCTTTAGCCACTTGAGTGCAAATGGCTTCATATGACGCTATTACATCCCCCCCATATTTGAGGGGGTCTGTACATGTGTTTAGTTCCGGGCCGACCTTTGTTATAATGGAGTGAAGAAAATCTTCGGGGGTAACCTTACTCCAATTTAATCTCCTCCCCTGATCTGTAGCTTTTACATCAACTGCAACAACTGACAAGACTGTTTTATTCAGGAGGGAAAAGCCATTCTCCAATTCAATCACCACCGGGTTGTGGTCACTGAAAGAAGAGAGTATAGCATTATAAAAAATCACATATCTTAGAAGTCCTGGGGATAGGAATATGTAGTCTATTATAGATTCACACTCCCTAGCTATGTACGTGGGAACACGGTTACTCTTATCAAATAACCCTGCCTCAAACAGTTCATTATTAGACAAGAGAACCTCCAATGCTTCCCCCTTAGAGCTATGTTCAAAATGTTGAGGGGATGTGAAATCCAGGCCATCGCTATCTCTATATTGGCAATTTAGTCTGCATAAATGCACGTTAAAATCTCCCATCAGAATATAATGACAAAAAGTGGTTTGATTTTCCTTATATGTTTTTAAAAAGTTTGACAACAGATGGAGATGCACATTTGGAAACTCACCTTGCTGCGAGTTATAACAATTGACAAGAATTAACTTAGTATTATTTGCCAAACTTACTTCCAATATAAGACAATTATGGGAAGTACAATCAACCTTTTTGAGTCTTCCTGTAATGTTTACTGAAACCAGAAACATAAGTCCCCCTCTGTCTCTCCCTGCTGACGAACTCAAGGCAGGAACAAATTGGATGTAAAACAATCAATCCAGAAATCACAATCCTTATCCCATGTCTCTTGAAAAGCAACAATATCATACTGTTTTACAAAATTTAGCCAACCGTTATCGTCCCTTTTGGACCGCAAACTAGCAATATTCCAGCTTAACATCTTTACCTTTTCCCCCCATACCATTAGCGATACTAGCGGAATTGGGTTGAGAGTTTTCATTACTCATTATTACTGTTACTTACTATTATGCAGGTTCCATAAATCCCAATTCAGCCAACCTGTCCCTACCCTGACCCTCAGAATCCTTGCGTCAGTCACACGCCTCTAGGCCCGAGAGTACATCAAATCTATCATGTGTGCCAATGTTAGATCCAATCCTGCAGTAATTGTCAACATTGTAGATTTGCGATACTCCAGGGGTCCGAGGCTCAGTAGGAATGAAAGGTCTAAATCTCCCACAATTTGGGGTAGCTTTAATTAAATGCGTGTAAAAATAACCTAGAGGACGCACACACACACTATTTACGTCATAGACCAGAGAGGCTGCCCTTAACAAAACTGTGGTGACATGTTGGGGGTGTTTGAAATTTACAATTATACAATCCCCACTGCACGTCTTTCTGGACGGGCCAATCCAGTTAGCCCTTCTAGTAGATAAAATTTGGTCAGAAAATTTAGTAGGGAAGCCACATCTCCTATTTAGCCATGACAATGTTTTGTTTTTTAGTGACTCATGCAATTCCTCATGGGACTGGGCAGAGTGATAATCAGGAGGAGGGACATTGGTTAAAACAACCACATAGGGTGCACAATCAGTGGGAAGATTTGTAAAGCCACTTTTTCTTCCCTGTCTAAAACCTGATGAACCCTCTGAACCTGAATAGGATTGTTTTATTAGACCGGTTAATGGTGTAAGGTCAGGGGGAACGATTTCCGGTGCAATTGTTTGCTGGATAGGTTGCTGCAGGTTATCGTAAATGGTTCCCTGCTCAACAGCAGGACCCTTTACAACAGCCTTTGCTCTTTCGGCCATGGCCAGGTGTGTCGCTACCAAACCTCCTAGCCTCTTTACTTCCGAAGTAACAATGTCTAGTTTGAGCACTAGGGGTTGGATGTACTTATCCAACCTGGCCTCAAATTTGGCTTCTAAAGTACAGACCAGTAAGGCAAATTGCTCCGGGGATAAATTGATACTGGCTGCACTACTTCCTTCCTGTTGGACGGTTCCAGCAGCACAGCTGTTTAGAACTAATTGGGAAGTTTCCGCTCTTTTTTTACTATGCTTCCCCCCACGTTTGCTTTGTTGTTTTCTGCAGGATCTCACTGGTCTGGGTGTTGGCGGGGCCTCCTCTATATCAACAATAGATATGTCTGGTTGTTCCTCCTGCGACTCAAAGTGGTCCTGTGCTTCAGCCATTATGACCGCCCGATTGCCCAGGTCCGATGTCTCATCGGCTGGAGTTTCCACCAAAAGGTTAAGAGTAGCTTGGGGTGAGGCAGGTGGACTCCCTCTGCCAAGCGAGGCTCTCCTATCATTGTTAATTTTGTTTACTATCTTGACCAAATAATTATCAATTGAACCTGCCCCAGATGTGAACTTAACATTTTTGGCATTAGACATGATCAGTACTAAGTGATAATGCTTTGAAACTAAGAAGCAGTAAAAAACTTCCCACTATCATCAAGGAAAGAATGTCCTGATACCAAGATTCGAAAATAGGTAGCTAAGGTATTCACACTGGCAAATCCACAATCAGGGTCCACAATGGAGAAAAGTCTCACTTGAGCAAAGTAACTGATGTCATCGGACCAGGCTCCTTGGCCCGGCCCGGCCTCCACCGGCCCCGGACGGCCCGCCCTTTGCCCGGGCTTCGCCCGGCACTCGTCCGCACGCGTCCGCTTCGCGGAGGTTAGTACTTCCTAAAATACCCTGGTGCGAAGAGGGAGGGGCGGGCGATGTCCTCTCGGCCCCCGTGGCTCTCTGGGTCTCGCAGTCCCTTCAGGTGCTTCACAGGCAGTCAGTTACACTGGCGCAGCGTCTCCCGCAAAGCGGGAGGCGCAAGAAGTATTTAAAGTGCTGCAGGTGCGAAGAGGGAGGGGCGGGCGATATCCTCTCAGCCCCCGTGGCTCTCTGGGTCTCGCAGTCCCTTCAGGTGCTTCACAGGCAGTCAGTTACACTGGTGCAGCGTCTCCCATATTCATTAGTCCCACGCTGACATGCCATCAGATTAATCAACTGAGATTCTAAATGATCATCTCTCTGATGCACTTTATCCATAAAATCCTTTGCAGTTACATTTTGCAGATGCATTCCAGTTTTTAAAATGTGATTTACTGCATATGAAAGTCCAGACAAGTCACTTTCAAACAGAAGATGAAACATATAAGGGATACATTGTCGAAATCTTGGATCTTCTGCATATAATCTTGTTGTCCGATATTCAGATGCAGAAATCTGCACAGGACGTTCATCATATCGTCCACCTTTTCCTGTTGGAAACAACTGCGGGAAACAACGAGCTTCCAAACTCTCTTCTCATACACTCATGGGACTTCCTGTTGCTTTTTTCATTTGAAACAACTCAATTGTATTCCCCATCACCTCTTTGGAATGAAGTGGATGTACACTGTAATGTTCACAGATCTCTTCACATCTGGACATGTCCACTTTTTCAATTTGTCCACTTAATGTTTCACTATCTTCTGCTAAATATATTTCTTCTTCTCCAACAAACACATTTCTATAGTACTCATTATTTTTTATCAGATACAATGATGCCTTTTGCACTTTTCTAACATCCACTAACTCTTGCCAGATTTTCTTATTCTTAGTAGGAACACCATTAACTAGAATGACTAGTGGCTCATTTTCTGCATGATCTACACCAATAGTTTCAACATTTTTCCTTAAATCTAATGGTAAATACACAACTCTTCCTTTCAATCGTCTTTGCAACTCTGATGGAGGTAATTTACTTGTTTTGGGCTCCATACGAACAATAGCCTGAAAAGGGTGAACACATTGTATCAGAATAGACTCGTACATATTAAATTTATCAGCTCTGGAGGAATAGCAACCAACTCTAGATTATTATGAACAGCTCTAGCAGGCATTTTATTCTCATCTAATTTATTATAACAATATTTGCAAATACGCGGCTCACATCCCAAATCAAAACAATCCTCTACCAACAAATAAGTTGCAAATTCCATCCACTTATCATTATCTTCTATTTCACTTTTTAAATACAGATTGACACCCCTAGTCTGATTTTTATAGTGACTTCGCCGACAACAAATACAAGAAAAATTTGGTCTTTCACCTGAAATTACCTTAAACTTTGTCATTTCATCCTCAAATTTTTCTGTAATTACAGGTTCTACATTTTCTTCAACATTTTGTTCTACTAATGTGTCAGTTTCTTCACTCTCTTGCTGAGGCCCAAAGTAACAAAACTCAATATCCTCACAGACCTGCTTCACATCTGAAACTGACCCACGCAAAAGAGCACTGTTCAACTCACTTAACTTTAGTGCTGGACTTTTTGCATAATACAACCTTCTCACTAACTTCCGCATTTGAGTATGATGTACTGCCAGCATTCTGAAATGTTTTCTCCCTCTGCAAGGGTCTAGTCCTTGCAACAGCTTAATCTTTTGTTTTACACTTTTTTTAGTATAGACTCGTAAAAAACTACATCATTTTTCAATAGATTCCTGTCATACACTACAAACACTACTGCAATCCCAAGTGTACACAGGGTTTTTAGCACGTCTCCCTAAACATTCATCAGCTATCACTTCGTCTGCATTTCTTTCAACCATTTTCTCTTTCTCCATTGGACAACCATCACTAACCTCATAACCTCTATCACTGGTGTCAACTGCGTACAATAATTTTTCACTTAGTGAATAACTCTCTTCATTAAAAAAAGGCTCTGAACTAGAACTGTGTTTCCATTCTCCCAAAAAAAATCACATTTTTTTTTAAATAATAACTCTTTTCCTCCTACTTTTGGCCTTCATTACATATATTGATTTATCTAGTGATCGAATTCTGTTCAACACTAAAATAAATAGTTTCCTTTTTACTTCAAAAGCCTTTTCCACAATGCTTACAACATGCTTCTTCTTTTTATAAAATAAAGCTCTCTTTTTATATTTCTTTACATCTTTCAGCAAATTATGCACTACTCTCTTGTAAAATATTTTTTTCCGTAATTCCTTATACTGATTTTGTTTTCTTTTACCTTACTTTATCACCTTTGACTGAACATTTGCTTTTTTACTTTTCCTCTTATTTTGATTTTTTTTCTTACTCAAAAAATTATTTGAAGTTGCAGCATTCTCTACATTCTGTTTGCTCCTACAAACATTTTTAATAAATTGCTTTGTGATCTTACCAGAAGATTTTTTCCTTTAAGCCACATTATCTTTTTCATTCAATACTTGTCGTTGATGTTTCTTCAAATAATCCTCCTGTCTCTGTTCTTTTCTTTTTCTTTTTTTTTCTGGCATACTTTCTTGATTTTAATGTTGAAAAACAGTATCTGCACAAAAGAGTCACAAATAAATGTATAGTAATAACTTTCAAATTTACAATATTCCATTACTGTAAAAACACATTTTATATAAAAACAGACAAAAAAACTATAGCCCTGAACCACAAGTGTGACGATGATTAAAACACTACATACATAATGCATACTACTTTGAAGCAGTTCATGCCCTAAAGCCTACCTCACAAAAAGACTACATGCTAACTAACTGAATGATTACAGTATTAAAAAGAGACACACTGGGTGAGTAACAGGGTGTTTTGCTAGAAGTGTATGAATACTAACTGGGGAATTGAAGCTGTAAAAGACAACTGTGTAGCTCATTAGAGAACTGAATGCATACTGGATAGGCATTTAAAGCAGTCCATGTGCTAAGGCCCGGCTCACTGCATGAGTACTTGGGTGCTGACTGAATGATTAGACTACAGCAAGGAGACTGCCTGGATGAATTTATAACTGGTAGACTTTTCGCACAGGGAATGAATTAGTACTTGGTACTAAAAAGGTCACTAAAAGACTGCAAAGGGAGTGACAAGATGTTTGCTGGACTATATGGATATTGACTAGGGAATTGAAAGTATAAAAGAGAAATCTCTAGGTGGTTAAAAGACTGTATGCATAGGGCATAGGGGTTTGAAGCAGTCCACGTGCTAAGTCCTGGCTCAGTGCATGAATACTTAGACAGTAACTGAATCATTAGAGTACTGGAAAGAGAGTGTCTTGGTGAATTTATAAATGTTTGGGTTTTGGCACAGTGAATGAATTACTACATGGTGCTGAATGGGTCACTAGAAGACTACAAAGAGAGTGATAGGGTGTTTCCTGGAAGTGTATGGAAACTGTCTAGAGAATTGAAGGTGTGAAAAACAACTGTGTAGGTGGTTAGAGAACTACATGCATACTGCATGGACATTTGAAGCAGTCTATTTGGTAATGAATAAGTACTTAGAAACTGACTAAATCATCAGACTACTTCAAGGACAGTGCCTGGGTAAAAATATTAAAATTTCAGTTCTGGGGCAGTAAAGACAATACTACATGGTACTGTACTTTAGTGTCAATCAATCAATCAATCAAAAATTTGTATAACGCGCTACTCACCCGGAGGGTCTCAAGGCGCTTGGGGGAGTGGGGTCTGCTACTGCTCGAACAGCCAGGTCTTGAGTTGCTTCCTGAAGGAGAGGTGGTCTTGGGTCTGATGGAGGTGGATGGGGAGGGAGTTCCAAGTCTTGGCTGCCAGGTAGGAGAAGGATCTTCCTCCCATGGTGGCTCTTCGGATGCGTGGCACGGTGGCGAGGGCGTGGTTGGTCGAACGAATCTGGCAGGTGGGAGTGTAGAAGGTCAGGCAGTTGTTGAGGTACCTGGGTCCCAGGTCGTGGAGGGCCTTGTGTGCGTGGGTGAGGAGACGGAACTTGATTCTCTTGTTGACGGGGAGCCAGTGCAGGTCTCTCAGGTGTCCGGAGATGTGGTTGTGGCGGGGGATGTCCAGGATGAGTCGTGCAGAGGCGTTCTGGATGCGTTGGAGTCTCTTCTGAAGTTTGGCTGTGGTTCCGGTGTAGAGGGTGTTTCCGTAGTCCAGTCGACTGGTGACGAGTGCCTGTGTGACCGTCTTCCTGGTTTCGGTGGGGATCCATCGGAAGATCTTCCGGAGCATGCTCAGGATGTTGAAGCACGAGGATGAAACAGCGTTTACTTGTCTGGTCATCGAGTGGGAGGAGTCCAGGATGAAGCCCAGGTTGCGTGCGTGGTCCGTAGGTTTGGGAGCGCTGCCCAGGGCAGGGGGCCACCAGGAGTCGTCCCAGGCAGAGGAAGAAGGTCCCAGGATGAGGGCTTCCGTCTTGTCTGAGTTGAGCTTCAGGCAGCTGGTCCTCATCCACTTGGCTACTTCTTTCAACCCATCATGTAGGTTGGTTCTGGCGGTGGCTGGGTCGTTGGTGAGGGAGAGGATCAGCTGAGTGTCGTCGGTGTAGGAGATGATGTTGAGGTTGTGTTGGCGTGCGATGGTGGCGAGGGGGCTCATGTAGATGTTGAAGAGGGTGGGGCTGAGTGCTGATCCTTGTGGTACGCCGCAGATGAATTCGGTGGCCTCGGATCTGAACGGGGGAGGCGGACTCTCTGGGTTCTTCCGGCGAGGAACGAGATGATCCACTCCAGAGCCTTCTCTCAGATTCCGATGTTGCTGAGGCGTTGAACTAGGGTGCGGTGGCAGACAGTGTCGAATGCTGCGGAGAGATCCAGGAGGATGAGGGCAGCAGTTTCCCCGTTGTCGAGCAGGGCTCGGATGTCGTCAGTGGCTGCGATGAGGGCGGTCTTGGTGCTGTGGTTGGCTCGGAAGCCGGACTGCGAGGGGTCGAGGGATCCGTTCGTCTCGAGGAAGGCGGCAAGCTGTTGGTTGACGGTCTTCTCGATGACTTTGGCAGGAAACGGGAGGAGCGAGATGGGGCGGTAGTTCTTGAGGTCGGTGGGGTCAGCTGATGGTTTCTTCAAGAGGGCGCTGAGTTCGGCATGCTTCCATCTCTCCGGGAAGGTGGTGGTGTTGAAGGAGCAGTTGATGACGTCTCGGAGTTGGGGTGCGATGGCGGAAGCGGCCTTGTTGAAGATGTGGTGGGGGCATGGGTCGGTTGGTGATCCGGAGTGGATGGTGTTCATCGTGTGGATGGTGTCTTCGGTGCTGATCGGGGTCCAGGCGCGGAGGGTGATGGTGGGAGTCGTCGGTTTGGTGGTTGGGTGCGTGCCGAAGCTGTTGTGTATGTCGGCGATCTTGCTGTGAAAGAATGAGGCGAGTGAGTCGCAGAGTTCTTGCGAGGGGGTGATGTCATTGGATCTGGCGTTGGGGTTCGAGAGCTCTTTGACTATGTTGAAGAGTTCTTTGCTGTTGTGCGCGTTGTTGTCTAGTCGTTCCTTGAATCCTGTCTTCTTGGTGGCGTGGATCAGCTGGTGGTGTTTGCGGGTGGCGTGCTTGAGGGCGGTCATGTTATCTGTAGTCGGGTCTTTGCGCCAGGCTTTCTCGAGGGTGCAACAGTTCTTCTTGGAGTTCAGGAGATCGTCGTTGAACCAGGAAGCCTTCTTGCTGCTGGGTCTGCTGGGGTGGTTTTTCAGGGGTGCGAGGTCATCAGTGCAGTTGGTGATCCACTGTGTGAGGTTGTTGGCTGCCTGGTTGGGGTCCGTTGTGCTGGCGGGAGGAATCAGGTTCGGGGATGTGGTGAGCTGGTCGGTGGTGATCTTGTTCCAGCTCCTGCGGGGAGCCTGTTGCGGGTGGTGGTGGGTTGTGGTCCTTTTGAAGCTGAAGTGGACGCATCTGTGGTCTGTCCAGTGGTGTCCGGTGGAGTGACTGTAGGAGATGTCCTTGCTGGAAGAGAAGACGGGGTCAAGCGTGTGTCCGGCGCGGTGGGTGGGGGTGTTCACCAGTCGCTTGAGTCCGAGGTTGGCGAGGTTGTCCAGCAGGGTGGTGGTGTTGCTGTCCTTGTTGTTCTCCAGGTGGAAGTTGAGGTCCCCTAGGAGGATGTAGTCAGCGGAGGAGAGGGCGTGCGGGCTGATGAAGTCTGCGATGTCTTCGCTGAATTGTGTGCGGGGTCCTGGGGGTCTGTAGATGAGGGTGCCTCTGAGTGTGGTTTTGGGGTCGGTGTGTATCTGGAAATGGAGATGTTCGGCGGTTGTGAGGGTGTCATCAGAGTTGGTCATGATGCGGATGGTGTTATTGTGGACGATGGCGATGCCTCCTCCTGCCTGGTTGGCGCGGTCCCTTCGGGTGATCTTGTATCCGTCCGGGATGGCGATGGGGATGTCGGGCGCTGAGAAGGCATTCATCCATGTTTCCGTGAGGAAGGCGACGTCTGGAGATGTGGTGTCGAGCATGTTCCAGAGTTCCACGGCGTGTCTGTGGATGGAGCGGGTGTTGAGCAGTATGCACTTCAGGTGGTTGCTGCTGGTGCTCGGCTTGGCGGGTGCGGTGCAGGTCCAGATGCAGGAGAACTTGCAGGATTGGCAGCGGAAGGGTCTGTGGGTGCGACGTGGGGTGGCTCGGTAACATCCGGGGATTCGCCCGCTGTTGAGTGCATTGAGGGTGGCGGCGTCGTAAGTCCGGCGGGTGGGCTGGCATCTGCGGGGGCCAGGGGGTCTGGCGCTGGGCGCGGTCCAGGTGCAGACGGGCGCAGACGGGCTTGCCTTTGGTGCGCCTTCGGCGCACCAACGGTGCGCCCGCTGCGCGTGAACGCTCCGCGTGCGTGGGGGCGTCATAAGAAGGGAGCCGGGAGGGAGGGTCCGCTGGGTGGCGGGGGCACCAAACGGCTGGCGGGGGCGGGGCCGCAGGGAGGCAGCGGCGGGAAAGACGAGTGCGGGCAGACGGGCGGCTCAGCGGCGGCTGGGTCGCCTGCAGCGGAGCAATCAGCAATCAGGAACAGGTAGCAGGAGGAGCGTGGGGGCGACCAGGCCTGGGCAAGGCACAGTGGTCGCTCTCGAAAGAAGGCAGAAGTCCCCTTAAGAAGGGAGCCGGGAGGGAGGGTCCGCTGGGTGGCGGGAGCGGGGGCACCAATTGGCTGGCAGGGGGCGGGGCCGCAGGGAGGCAGCGGCAGGAAAGACGAGTGCGGACGGGCGGGCGGGTCAGCGGCGGCTGGGTCGCCTGCAGCGGAGCAATCAGCAATCGGGAACAGGTAGCAGGAGGAGCGTGGGGGCGACCAGGCCTGGGCAAGGCTCAGTGGTCGCTCTCGAAAGAAGGCAGAAGTCCCCTTAAGAAGGGAGCCGGGACGGAAGGTCTGCTGGGTGGCGGGAACGGGGGCAACAATCGGCTGGCGGGGGGCGGGGCCGCAGGGAGGCAGTGGCGGGAAAGACGGGTGCGGGCGGGCGGGCGGGCGGGCGGCTCAGCGGCAGCTGGGTCGCCTGCAGCGGAGCAATCAGCAATCAGGAACAGGTAGCAGCAGGAGCGTGGGGGCGACCAGGCCTGGGCAAGTCAAAGCATGACCCATTTTATCAACGCATAAGAAAAGACTGCTTCTAATGCTACCAAAACTTGAAAACATGACAGGTTTCAAAACAGTTTTCTGTCAGCAAATGCACAATGTTACCAAACGCTTCTCTGACAGTGGTTCCGAAATGCACACAGACTCACAGTGTGATTCTAGACAAGCACCACTATCCCTAGGAGTTTACCAAAACTCATTCACTACAGTGGAAGTTATAAGGGAACTGCACACAATCTACATATTTTACGACTACACATTAGTGTCAATGCCTGACTCATTTAATCAACACTTAAGCAAAGACTGGCATCTAAGGCTACTAAAACTTGACAACATGACAGGTTTCAAAACAGTTTTCTGTCAGCAAATGCACGATGTTACCAAACGTTTCTCTGACAGTGGTTCCCAAATGCACACAGACTCACAGTGTGATTCTAGACAAGCACCACTATCCCTAGGAGTTTACCAAAACTCATTCACTACAGTGGAAGAGGTAAGGGAACTGCACACAATCTACATATTTCACGACTACACTTTAGTGTCAATGCCTGACTCATTTAATCAACACATAAGCAAAGACTGGCTTCTAATGCTACTAAAACTTGACAACATGACAGGTTTCAAAACAGTTTTCTATCAGCAAATGCACAATGTTACCAAACACTTCTCTGACAGTGGTTCCCAAATGCACACAGACTCACAGTGTGATTCTAGACAAGCACCACTATCCCTAGGAGTTTTCCAAAACTCTTTCACTACAGTGGAAGAGGTAAGGGAACTGTACACAATCTACATATTTCACGACTACCCTTTAGTGTCAATGCCTGACTCATTTAATCAACACATAAGCAAAGACTAACTTCTAATGCTACTAAAACTTGACAACATGACAGGTTTCAAAACAGTTTTCTGTCAGCAAATGCACGATATTACCAAACGCTTCTCTGACAGTGGTTCCCAAATGCACACAGACTCACAGTGTGATTCTAGACAAGCACCAATATCCCTAGGAGTTTACCAAAACTCATTCACTACAGTGGAAGAGGTAAGAGAACTGCACACAATCTACATATTTCAAGACTACACTTTAGTGTCAATGCCTGACTCAATTAATCAACACATAAGCAAAGACTATCTTCTAATGCTACTAAAACTTGACAACATGACAGGTTTCAAAACAGTTTTCTATCATCAAATGCACGATGTTACCAAATGCTTCTCTGACAGTGGTTCCCAAATTCACACAGACTCACAGTGTGATTCTAGACAAGCACCACTATCCCTAGGAGGTTACCAAAACTCATTCACTACAGTGGAAGCGGTAAGTGAACTGCACACAATCTACATATTTCACGACTGAACTTTAGTGTCAATGCCTGACTCATTTAATCAACACATAAGAAAAGACTAGCTTCTAATGCTACTAAAACTTGACAACATGACAAGTTTTAAAACAGTTATCTGTCAGTAAATAAACGATGTTACCAAATGCTTCTCTCACAATCCTTACCAAAATGCAAACAGACTCACAGTGTGATTTTAGACAATCAACACTATCCTAGGACTTTACCAAAACTCATTCACTACTGTGGAAGGGGTAAGGGGACTGCACACAATCTACATATTTAGGTACAGCACATCAATGTCAAGGCATGACTCATTTAATCAACATATAAGCAAAGACTGGCTTCTAATGCCACTAAAACTTCACAACATGACAGATTTCAAAACAGTTTTCTGTCAGCAAAAGCACGATGTTACCAAACGCTTCTCTGACAGTGGTTCCCAAATGCACACAGACTCACAGTGTGATTCTAGACAAGCACCACTATCCCTAGGAGTTTACCAAAACTCATTCACTACACTGGAACTGGTAAAGGAACTGCACACAATCTACATATTTCACGACTGCACTTTAGTGTCAATGCCTGACTCATTTAATCAACACATAATCAACGCATAAGCAATGACTGGCTTCTAATGCTACTAAAACTTGACAACATGACAGGTTTTAAAACAGTTATCTGTCAGTAAATAAACAATGTTACCAAATGCTTCTCTCACAATCCTTACCCAAATACACACAGACTCACAGTGTGATTTTAGACAAGCAGCACTATCCTAGGAGTTTACCAAAACTCATTCACTACACTGGAGGAGTTATTGGTACTGCACACAATCTACATATTTAAGTACACCACATCAGTGTCAAAGCATGACTCATTTAATCAACACATAAGCAAAGACTGGATTCTAATGCTACTAAAACTTGACAACATGACAGGTTTTAAAACAGTTATCTGTCAGCAAATACATGATGTTACCAAACGCTTCTCTGACAGTGGTTCCCAAATGCACACAGACTCACAGTGTGATTCTAGACAAGCACCACTATCCCTAGAAGTTTACCAAAACTCATTCACTACAGTGGAAGAGGTAAGGGAACTGCACACAATCTACATATTTCACGACTGCACTTTAGTGTCAATGCCTCACTAATTTAATCAACACATAAGCAAAGACTGGCTTCTAATGCTACTAACACTTGACAACATGACAAGTTTTAGAACAGTTTTATGACAGCAAATACACAATGTTACCAAACGCTTCTTTCACAGTGGTTCCCAAATGTACACAGACTCACAGTGTGATTCTAGACAAGCACCAGTATTCCTAGGAGTTTACCAAAACTCATTCACTACACTGGAAGTGATAAGGGTACTGCACACAATCTACATATTTCACGACTGCACTTTAGTGTCAATGCCTGACTCATTTAATCAACACATAAGCAAAGACTGGCTTCTAATGCTACTAAAACTTGACAACATGACAAGTTTTAAAACACTTTTCTGTCAGCAAATACACGATGTTACCAAACGCTTCTCTGACAGTGGTTCCCAAATGTACACAGACTCACAGTGTGATTCTAGACAAGCACCAGTATTCCTAGGAGTTTACCAAAACTCATTCACTACACTGGAAGTGATAAGGGAACTGCACACAATATACATATTTCACGACTGCTCTTTAGTGTCAATGCCTGACTCATTTAATCAACACATAAGCAAAGACTGGCTTCTAATGCTACTAAAACTTGACAACATGACAAGTTTTAAAACAGTTTTCTGTCAGCAAATACACAATGTTACCAAACGCTTCTCTGACAGTGGTTCCCAAATGTACACAGACTCACAGTGTGATTCTAGACAAGCACCAGTACTCCTAGGTGTTTACTAAAACTCATTCACTACACTGGAAGTGATAAGGGAACTGCACACAATCTACATATTTCATGACTGCTCTTTAGTGTCAATGCCTGACTCATTTAATCAACACATAAGCAAAGACTGGCTTCTAATGCTACTAAAACTGGACAACATGACAGGTTTCAAAACAGTTTTCTGTCAGCAAATTCATGATGTTACCAAACACTTCTCTGACAGTGGTTCCCAAATGTACACAGACTCACAGTGTGATTCTAGACAAGCACCAGTATTCCTAGGAGTTTACCAAAACTCATTCACTACACTGGAAGTGATAAGGGAACTGCACACAATCTACATATTTCACGGCTGCACTTTAGTGTCAATGCCTGACTCATTTAATCAACACATAAGCAAAGACTGGCTTCTAATGCTACTAAAACTTGACAAAATGACAAGTTTTAAAACAGTTTTCTGTCAGCAAATACACAATGTTACCATATGCTTCTCTGACAGTGGTTCCCAAATGTACACAGACTCACAGTGTGATTCTAGACAAGTGCCATTATTCCTAGGAGTTTACCAAAAGTCATTCACTACACTGGAAGTGATAAGGGAACTGCACACAATCTACATATTTCACGACTGCACTTTAGTGTCAATGCCTGACTCATTTAAACAACACATAAGAAAAGACTAGCTTCTAATGCTACTAAAACTTGACAACATGACAAGTTTTAAAACAGTTATCTGTCAGTAAATAAACGATGTTACCAAATGCTTCTCTCACAATCCTTACCAAAATGCAAACAGACTCACAGTGTGATTTTAGACAATCAACACTATCCTAGGACTTTACCAAAACTCATTCACTACTGTGAAAGGGGTAAGGGGACTGCACACAATCTACATATTTAGGTACAGCACATCAATGTCAAGGCATGACTCATTTAATCAACATATAAGCAAAGACTGGCTTCTAATGCCACTAAAACTTCACAACATGACAGATTTCAAAACAGTTTTCTGTCAGCAAAAGCACGATGTTACCAAACGCTTCTCTGACAGTGGTTCCCAAATGCACACAGACTCACAGTGTGATTCTAGACAAGCACCACTATCCCTAGGAGTTTACCAAAACTCATTCACTACACTGGAACTGGTAAAGGAACTGCACACAATCTACATATTTCACAACTGCACTTTAGTGTCAATGCCTGACTCATTTAATGAAATCAATGAGAGAAAAAACAGAAAATTTAAGCGTGACACAGTGGATTATAAGCTCGGAGAGGTCTATACCTGGGCCGATGTTTACGCCACAAGAAGACAACAACGCAAACAAACAGGTCGTACGTTTGAATCAGACGCTACCTCTTCTGATGATTCTTCTGCTAACATCAGACCTTCTACTAGTGTTTCTACCAAACCAACTACGGAATCTTCCGAATCAACAGAATCATTACAAACAGCCTGTGATGAACCATCAACTAGTGCCAATAGACAACATTTTTTAGGATCAGGTCCAAAACCACCAGGAGATCCAGGAGGAAAGTCCACGTCCAAAACCATTGCAAAAAGTACACGCAGTCAGAAAACTTAGTAATCAATATTTCCGGTTACACTCTCACACAATTTCAAATACAAACTTTGCAAAAAGGTACCTCATTCGTACCCACCTACCATTCTAATCAGTTGGAAACAGAAATCAGTCTTTTTAAATTCATGAGATCTCTAAGATTGAAACACTTCTTTCACAATATTATCCAAACACCGGATACACCTCGTGAGAATACGTTACTTGGTTTAAGGAATAAGAGTACTTTCATGGCTCCATCCAGCCACAAGGCACTAGATGCTTTTGAAACAATTGTCAAAAAAGATCTCTCGAAGATTACTTATCACACTAAAAGTACTTTTGCTAATTTGTCACGTAAAGAATACGATACTCTTAAATACCTGGCTAACAAACCTGAAATTACCTTCAAAGAAGCTGATAAAGGGGGCGCCCTAGTTATCATGGACTCCACCTTTTACCATGACAACGTCAACGAACACGTTCAGAATTCTGATATTTACATGCCAATATCATTGGATCCTACCAAGGAATTTACAAACATTCTCAAGACTATTGTGAACAATGCTCATGAAAAGGGCACCATTAAAGACGAAGACAAGAGATATTTAATCAAGGAAGATCCGGCAATTCCATATATATACATGCTACCTAAAATCCACAAACACGCAACCAAACCTCCGTTTAGACCCATTGTATCGACAGTCAACTCAATTCATGAACCAGTGGGAAGATACTTGGACAAACATTTACAACCGTTAGTCCAATCGATGTCAACATATATCAAGGACACCACCGATTTCCTGAATATCTTACAGTCAATACAGAATCAAATCACCCCTGAAATTACACTGGTTACAATTGATGTAAAGTCATTATACACATCAATTCCGCATGACAAAGGTCTTGAAGCCATTGAATCATTTCTACTCCAGACTGACAAACCCAATAACTTGAATATATTTCTCATGGAACTCATTCACTTTTCACTCTACCACAGTTACTTTGAATGGTCCGGAACGTACTATATGCAATGCTCAGGCACATCTATGGGCAATTGTGCAGCACCAACGTACGCCAATCTCTACATGTATCGTTTTGAACTGGACCACATCCTCTGTAATAATGATTGGACAAATAATTTGATTCTTTACAAAAGGTACATAGATGATATCTTTATCATTTGGAAAGGACCGACTACCCTTCTGGTTCAACTGATCGAAATTCTCAACACAGTGGATCATCGAATCGAATTCACTCACAACATCAGTCATGAGTCAGTAACTTTTTTGGATACTCTTGTCACCAACACTGGAAATCAACTCACCACACAAGTATATACTAAACCTACTGACAGGAATAACTTATTACATTATGACAGTTTCCATCAGCCTTCCCTAAAAAAACACTTACCGTACTCACAACTGTTACGACTCAAAAGAATTGCCAGCTCTGATGAACTTTATGAATCCAGCAAAACTTCTTGTATAGACAAATTCAAACAACATAATTATCCTCTTACAATCTTGGATAACGCTATTACCAAAGCTAATATTCCTACCAGACAGGATTTACTTCAACCTAAACCACAGGTCCAACAAGAAACCAGATCAGTGTTCATTTCCAAATATTCAACGAGAAGTTACCAAATCAAGAAAATTGTGTTAAGGTATTGGCCGATATTGAGCAGTGAACCAGATTTCCAACATATTTTTGATTCACAACCGAGATTTGCATACCAAAGATCTCAAAATTTAAAACAACTTTTATCCATGCCCAAAAAAGTCCATACCAGCGATTTTAAAGGTACCATCCCCTGCTTGAACTGCGGAAACTGCAATTCTATCATCAAGGGCAATAAGATTGCACACCCTCATAAAGGTTTTCCTATAAACTTATCTGTAACAGCCACGTGTAACACACAAAACGTCATTTACTTACTCAAATGCCCCTGTGGGCTTGTTTACGTTGGCAAGACAGAAAGAAAAATACGCATCCGTCTGAACGAACACAAGAGCAACATACGTACTCACCAGTCAAAATCTCCTATTGCTAATCATTTTGATCGCTTACAACACAACATTTGCCAACTACGCTTCTTGATTCTCGAACAAGTACCGATTATAAAAGGACGAAACAACACCCAACATTTATTACAACGTGAAGTTTTTTGGATCAACAAACTTGATTCGATTCATCCTAAAGGACTCAATGATCGCTTTGATCTAGGTTGCTTTTTGTAATGTTCTCTGATTCCGAACTGTTTTCCAGTTTTCAGAATACACTTTGATATGAATCATTGGGGTCACACCCATGAGACCCGGAACCCTACAACCTTGCATTTCCTGATGTTTTACCTTATTTGTTTATTTTTGCCAACCATTTGTTGCACTAGCAATTATTATTTACTAGCATTGTATGTTAGCACTTTTCAGTTTACTGCGTGTTTGCAACTACCATTGAATCATGTGTCACATTTTTAATTTTTATTTCCGCATTTTACCTTGCACACACTCTCACACATTCACTTGACATTTCTTTGCCATTAACTGGATTAAGACATTAACACCCACGTTTTCGTCACACGGTACGTCCTCTTTGTATACCTGCATCTGTGCACTCTCCCCTTTTTTTATATATTCCTTTTTACATCTTTTTTTCCCTTTGACTCTATTTACCATTACGTCTTGAATTTAGACACAGTTTTTACCTTCCACGTAACTTTTTACACGCGCTACGTAGTCGTTTGCACTACGTAAACAGGCTTACATTCTCCCGCTTTGATTGGTCTTTTCCTTCCACTATCAACCTATCGGTTTTACACACGTTAGATGACACATTAACGAGTAGCGATGCATATGATTGGCTATGAAGCCTTACACACCTGATTAGTGATAATTATCACCTGACACTCTTTCTTTAAAAACCGCGCGCTATTCACAGTCTACTAACCCGTTGAGAAGCCGGCCCGTTTGACCGTTCTGCTCGAATCGACTATCTTCATGTAAGTAATGCACGCCACTTGATACTCTGTTACGCTCCCAGATATTCATGCTGTTCTGCGTTCACCTTCTTTACTCACATACTTTTGGTGTTCTTTTTCACTTTTTCATCCTTGGACTCTCGCGCTATCTTTGTATAGTTTACTGTTCTTATACCTATCGCACCCCGATCTTGTACACTCGTGACGTTGCACGTACGTTGTTCGACTTCCTTCACATGGTTTCTTGTTTAAGATCATTTCTATTCGCACGCAATCCAGTTTTAATATTTGACAGTTTTCACACCATTTACCACCCACGCTGGTGCATCCTCTCAATCCAGCTCATTCATCACAATTCTTTTACATAAAACAATGCATGTGTTCACGCACCTACCGTTTTAATTTATTTTTCATTTCTCATACTTAGCAGACACCCCTGTTCGCTGGTCTCACAGTTATACTTAATTTTTTGAAATGTGAATTGATGTTTTCTGTATCTTGCTTTTTACAATGATTACATTATCATATTGAGTAATAGCTGTTCCCTTGTATCCTCCCTTTTAGTGCTGCCCCTGACGAAGGGCCACATAGGCCCGAAATGCATTGGGCTACATCGAGTTATGAATCTTAATATACTCGTTTGTGATGTACAATCTTCAGTGACAACTACATATCTTTCAAAGGAATGATTAATCTCATGTGAACTGAATAAATTTATGAATTATAGAATATAACCTTCGCTTGATTAATTTCTTCACCGGAGTGCAACTCGAGTGACACGCTTCCTACCAGAACGTGCTTCGCACAGTTGACTCATTTAATCAACACATAATCAACGCATAAGCAATGACTGGCTTCTAATGCTACTAAAACTTGACAACATGACAGGTTTTAAAACAGTTATCTGTCAGTAAATAAACAATGTTACCAAATGCTTCTCTCACAATCCTTACCCAAATACACACAGACTCACAGTGTGATTTTAGACAAGCAACACTATCCTAGGAGTTTACCAAAACTCATTCACTACACTGGAGGAGTTATTGGTACTGCACACAATCTACATATTTAAGTACACCACATCAGTGTCAAAGCATGACTCATTTAATCAACACATAAGCAAAGACTGGATTCTAATGCTACTAAAACTTGACAACATGACAGGTTTTAAAACAGTTATCTGTCAGCAAATACATGATGTTACCAAACGCTTCTCTGACAGTGGTTCCCAAATGCACACAGACTCACAGTGTGATTCTAGACAAGCACCACTATCCCTAGGAGTTTACCAAAACTCATTCACTACAGTGGAAGAGGTAAGGGAACTGCACACAATCTACATATTTCACGACTGCACTTTAGTGTCAATGCCTCACTAATTTAATCAACACATAAGCAAAGACTGGCTTCTAATGCTACTAACACTTGACAACATGACAAGTTTTAGAACAGTTTTATGACAGCAAATACACAATGTTACCAAACGCTTCTTTCACAGTGGTTCCCAAATGTACACAGACTCACAGTGTGATTCTAGACAAGCACCAGTATTCCTAGGAGTTTACCAAAACTCATTCACTACACTGGAAGTGATAAGGGAACTGCACACAATCTACATATTTCACGACTGCTCTTTAGTGTCAATGCCTGACTCATTTAATCAACACATAAGCAAAGACTGGATTCTAATGCTACTAAAACTTGACAACATGACAGGTTTCAAAACCGTTTTCTGTCAGCAAATTCACGATGTTACCAAACGCTTCTCTGACAGTGGTTCCCAAATGTACACAGACTCACAGTGTGATACGAGACAAGCACCAGTATTCCTAGGAGTTTACCAAAACTCATTCACTACACTGGAAGTGATAAGGGTACTGCACACAATCTACATATTTCACGACTGCACTTTAGTGTCAATGCCTGACTCATTTAATCAACACATAAACAAAGACTGGCTTCTAATGCTACTAAAACTTGACAACATGACAAGTTTTAAAACACTTTTCTGTCAGCAAATACACGATGTTACCAAACGCTTCTCTGACAGTGGTTCCCAAATGTACACAGACTCACAGTGTGATTCTAGACAAGCACCAGTATTCCTAGGAGTTTACCAAAACTCATTCACTACACTGGAAGTGATAAGGGAACTGCACACAATATACATATTTCACGACTGCACTTTAGTGTCAATGCCTGACTCATTTAATCAACACATAAGCAAAGACTGGCTTCTAATGCTACTAAAACTTGACAACATGACAAGTTTTAAAACAGTTTTCTGTCAGCAAATACACAATGTTACCAAACGCTTCTCTGACAGTGGTTCCAAAATGTACACAGACTCACAGTGTGATTCTAGACAAGCACCAGTATTCCTAGGAGTTTACCAAAACTCATTCACTACACTAGAAGTGATAAGGGAACTGCACACAATCTACATATTTCACGACTGCTCTTTAGTGTCAATGCCTGACTCATTTAATCAACACATAAGCAAAGACTGGCTTCTAATGCTACTAAAACTTGACAACATGACAGGTTTCAAAACAGTTTTCTGTCAGCAAATTCACGATGTTACCAAACACTTCTCTGACAGTGGTTCCCAAATGTACACAGACTCACAGTGTGATTCTAGACAAGCACCAGTATTCCTAGGAAATTACCAAAACTCATTCACTACACTGGAAGTGATAAGGGAACTGCACACAATCTACATATTTCACGACTGCACTTTAGTGTCAATGCCTGACTCATTTAATCAACACATAAGCAAAGACTGGCTTCTAATGCTACTAAAACTTGACAAAATGACAAGTTTTAAAACAGTTTTCTGTCAGCAAATACACAATGTTACCATATGCTTCTCTGACAGTGGTTCCCAAATGTACACAGACTCACAGTGTGATTCTAGACAAGCATCCGTGTTCCTAGGAGTTTACCAAAACTCATTCACTACACTGGAAGTGATAAGGGAACGGCACACAATCTACATATTTCACGACTGCTCTTTAGTGTCAATGCCTGACTCATTTAATCAACACATAAGCAAAGACTGGCTTCTAATGCTACTAAAACTTGACAACATGACAGGTTTCGAAACAGTTTTCTGTCAGCAAATTCACGATGTTACCAAACACTTCTCTGACAGTGGTTCCCAAATGTACACAGACTCACAGCGTGATTCTAGACAAGTACCAGTATTCCTAGGAGTTTACCAAAAGTCATTCACTACACTGGAAGTGATAAGGGAACTGCACACAATCTACATATTTCAAGACTGCACTTTAGTGTCAATGCCTGACTCATTTAATCAACACATAAGCAAAGACTGGCTTCTAATGCTACTAAAACTTGACAACATGACAAGTTTTAAAACAGTTTTCTGTCAGCAAATACACAATGTTACCAAACGCTTCTCTGACAGTGGTTCCCAAATGTACACAGACTCACAGTGTGATTCTAGACAAGCACCAGTACTCCTAGGTGTTTACTAAAACTCATTCACTACACTGGAAGTGATAAGGGAACTGCACACAATCTACATATTTCACGACTGCTCTTTAGTGTCAATGCCTGACTCATTTAATCAACACATAAGCAAAGACTAGCTTCTAATGCTACTAAAACTTAACAACATGACAAGTTACAGTTTTCTGTCAGCAAATACACGATGTTACCAAACGCTTCTCTGACAGTGGTTCCCAAATGTACACAGACTCACAGTGTGATTCTAGACAAGCACCAGTATTCCTAGGAGTTTACCAAAACTCATTCACTACACTGGAAGTGATATTGGAACTGCACACAATCTACATATTTCACGACTGCACTTTAGTGTCATTGCCTGACTCATTTAATCAACACATAAGCAAAGACTGGCTTCTAATGCTACTAAAACTTAACAACATGACAAGTTACAGTTTTCTGTCAGCAAATACACGATGTTACCAAACGCTTCTCTGACAGTGGTTCCCAAATGTACACAGACTCACAGTGTGATTCTAGACAAGCACCAGTATTCCTAGGAGTTTACCAAAACTCATTCACTACACTGGAACTGGTAAAGGAACTGCACACAATCTACATATTTCACGACTGCACTTTAGTGTCAATGCCTGACTCATTTAATCAACACATAATCAACGCATAAGCAATGACTGGCTTCTAATGCTACTAAAACTTGACAACATGACAGGTTTTAAAACAGTTATCTGTCAGTAAATAAACAATGTTACCAAATGCTTCTCTCACAATCCTTACCCAAATACACACAGACTCACAGTGTGATTTTAGACAAGCAACACTATCCTAGGAGTTTACCAAAACTCATTCACTACACTGGAGGAGTTATTGGTACTGCACACAATCTACATATTTAAGTACACCACATCAGTGTCAAAGCATGACTCATTTAATCAACACATAAGCAAAGACTGGATTCTAATGCTACTAAAACTTGACAACATGACAGGTTTTAAAACAGTTATCTGTCAGCAAATACATGATGTTACCAAACGCTTCTCTGACAGTGGTTCCCAAATGCACACAGACTCACAGTGTGATTCTAGACAAGCACCACTATCCCTAGGAGTTTACCAAAACTCATTCACTACAGTGGAAGAGGTAAGGGAACTGCACACAATCTACATATTTCACGACTGCACTTTAGTGTCAATGCCTCACTAATTTAATCAACACATAAGCAAAGACTGGCTTCTAATGCTACTAACACTTGACAACATGACAAGTTTTAGAACAGTTTTATGACAGCAAATACACAATGTTACCAAACACTTCTTTCACAGTGGTTCCCAAATGTACACAGACTCACAGTGTGATTCTAGACAAGCACCAGTATTCCTAGGAGTTTACCAAAACTCATTCACTACACTGGAAGTGATAAGGGAACTGCACACAATCTACATATTTCACGACTGCTCTTTAGTGTCAATGCCTGACTCATTTAATCAACACATAAGCAAAGACTGGATTCTAATGCTACTAAAACTTGACAACATGACAAGTTTCAAAACCGTTTTCTGTCAGCAAATACATGATGTTACCAAACGCTTCTCTGACAGTGGTTCCCAAATGCACACAGACTCACTGTGTGATTCTAGACAAGCACCACTATCCCTAGGAGTTTACCAAAACTCATTCACTACAGTGGAAGAGGTAAGGGAACTGCACACAATCTACATATTTCACGACTGCACTTTAGTGTCAATGCCTCACTAATTTAATCAACACATAAGCAAAGACTGGCTTCTAATGCTACTAACACTTGACAACATGACAAGTTTTAGAACAGTTTTATGACAGCAAATACACAATGTTACCAAACGCTTCTTTCACAGTGGTTCCCAAATGTACACAGACTCACAGTGTGATTCTAGACAAGCACCAGTATTCCTAGGAGTTTACCAAAACTCATTCACTACACTGGAAGTGATAAGGGAACTGCACACAATCTACATATTTCACGACTGCTCTTTAGTGTCAATGCCTGACTCATTTAATCAACACATAAGCAAAGACTGGATTCTAATGCTACTAAAACTTGACAACATGACAGGTTTCAAAACCGTTTTCTGTCAGCAAATTCACGATGTTACCAAACGCTTCTCTGACAGTGGTTCCCAAATGTACACAGACTCACAGTGTGATACGAGACAAGCACCAGTATTCCTAGGAGTTTACCAAAACTCATTCACTACACTGGAAGTGATAAGGGTACTGCACACAATCTACATATTTCACGACTGCACTTTAGTGTCAATGCCTGACTCATTTAATCAACACATAAACAAAGACTGGCTTCTAATGCTACTAAAACTTGACAACATGACAAGTTTTAAAACACTTTTCTGTCAGCAAATACACGATGTTACCGAACGCTTCTCTGACAGTGGTTCCCAAATGTACACAGACTCACAGTGTGATTCTAGACAAGCACCAGTATTCCTAGGAGTTTACCAAAACTCATTCACTACACTGGAAGTGATAAGGGAACTGCACACAATATACATATTTCACGACTGCACTTTAGTGTCAATGCCTGACTCATTTAATCAACACATAAGCAAAGACTGGCTTCTAATGCTACTAAAACTTGACAACATGACAAGTTTTAAAACAGTTTTCTGTCAGCAAATACACGATGTTACCAAACGCTTCTCTGACAGTGGTTCCAAAATGTACACAGACTCACAGTGTGATTCTAGACAAGCACCAGTATTCCTAGGAGTTTACCAAAACTCATTCACTACACTAGAAGTGATAAGGGAACTGCACACAATCTACATATTTCACGACTGCTCTTTAGTGTCAATGCCTGACTCATTTAATCAACACATAAGCAAAGACTGGCTTCTAATGCTACTAAAACTTGACAACATGACAGGTTTCAAAACAGTTTTCTGTCAGCAAATTCACGATGTTACCAAACACTTCTCTGACAGTGGTTCCCAAATGTACACAGACTCACAGTGTGATTCTAGACAAGCACCAGTATTCCTAGGAGTTTACCAAAACTCATTCACTACACTGGAAGTGATAAGGGAACTGCACACAATCTACATATTTCACGACTGCACTTTAGTGTCAATGCCTGACTCATTTAATCAACACATAAGCAAAGACTGGCTTCTAATGCTACTAAAACTTGACAAAATGACAAGTTTTAAAACAGTTTTCTGTCAGCAAATACACAATGTTACCATATGCTTCTCTGACAGTGGTTCCCAAATGTACACAGACTCACAGTGTGATTCTAGACAAGCATCCGTGTTCCTAGGAGTTTACCAAAACTCATTCACTACACTGGAAGTGATAAGGGAACGGCACACAATCTACATATTTCACGACTGCTCTTTAGTGTCAATGCCTGACTCATTTAATCAACACATAAGCAAAGACTGGCTTCTAATGCTACTAAAACTTGACAACATGACAGGTTTCAAAACAGTTTTCTGTCAGCAAATTCACGATGTTACCAAACGCTTCTCTGACAGTGGTTCCAAAATGTACACAGACTCACAGTGTGATTCTAGACAAGCACCAGTATTCCTAGGAGTTTACCAAAACTCATTCACTACACTAGAAGTGATAAGGGAACTGCACACAATCTACATATTTCACGACTGCACTTTAGTGTCAATGCCTGACTCATTTAATCAACACATAAGCAAAGACTGGCTTCTAATGCTACTAAAACTTGACAACATGACAAGTTTTAAAACAGTTTTCTGTCAGCAAATACACAATGTTACCAAACGCTTCTCTGACAGTGGTTCCCAAATGTACACAGACTCACAGTGTGATTCTAGACAAGCACCAGTACTCCTAGGTGTTTACTAAAACTCATTCACTACACTGGAAGTGATAAGGGAACTGCACACAATCTACATATTTCACGACTGCTCTTTAGTGTCAATGCCTGACTCATTTAATCAACACATAAGCAAAGACTAGCTTCTAATGCTACTAAAACTTAACAACATGACAAGTTACAGTTTTCTGTCAGCAAATACACGATGTTACCAAACGCTTCTCTGACAGTGGTTCCCAAATGTACACAGACTCACAGTGTGATTCTAGACAAGCACCAGTATTCCTAGGAGTTTACCAAAACTCATTCACTACACTGGAAGTGATAAGGGAACTGCACACAATCTACATATTTCACGACTGCACTTTAGTGTCATTGCCTGACTCATTTAATCAACACATAAGCAAAGACTGGCTTCTAATGCTACTAAAACTTAACAACATGACAAGTTACAGTTTTCTGTCAGCAAATACACGATGTTACCAAACGCTTCTCTGACAGTGGTTCCCAAATGTACACAGACTCACAGTGTGATTCTAGACAAGCACCAGTATTCCTAGGAGTTTACCAAAACTCATTCACTACACTGGAACTGGTAAAGGAACTGCACACAATCTACATATTTCACGACTGCACTTTAGTGTCAATGCCTGACTCATTTAATCAACACATAATCAACGCATAAGCAATGACTGGCTTCTAATGCTACTAAAACTTGACAACATGACAGGTTTTAAAACAGTTATCTGTCAGTAAATAAACAATGTTACCAAATGCTTCTCTCACAATCCTTACCCAAATACACACAGACTCACAGTGTGATTTTAGACAAGCAACACTATCCTAGGAGTTTACCAAAACTCATTCACTACACTGGAGGAGTTATTGGTACTGCACACAATCTACATATTTAAGTACACCACATCAGTGTCAAAGCATGACTCATTTAATCAACACATAAGCAAAGACTGGATTCTAATGCTAATGAAACTTGACAACATGACAGGTTTTAAAACAGTTATCTGTCAGCAAATACATGATGTTACCAAACGCTTCTCTGACAGTGGTTCCCAAATGCACACAGACTCACAGTGTGATTCTAGACAAGCACCACTATCCCTAGGAGTTTACCAAAACTCATTCACTACAGTGGAAGAGGTAAGGGAACTGCACACAATCTACATATTTCACGACTGCACTTTAGTGTCAATGCCTCACTAATTTAATCAACACATAAGCAAAGACTGGCTTCTAATGCTACTAACACTTGACAACATGACAAGTTTTAGAACAGTTTTATGACAGCAAATACACAATGTTACCAAACGCTTCTTTGACAGTGGTTCCCAAATGTACACAGACTCACAGTGTGATTCTAGACAAGCACCAGTATTCCTAGGAGTTTACCAAAACTCATTCACTACACTGGAAGTGATAAGGGAACTGCACACAATCTACATATTTCACGACTGCTCTTTAGTGTCAATGCCTGACTCATTTAATCAACACATAAGCAAAGACTGGATTCTAATGCTACTAAAACTTGACAACATGACAAGTTTCAAAACTGTTTTCTGTCAGCAAATTCACGATGTTACCAAACGCTTCTCTGACAGTGGTTCCCAAATGTACACAGACTCACAGTGTGATACGAGACAAGCACCAGTATTCCTAGGAGTTTACCAAAACTCATTCACTACACTGGAAGTGATAAGGGTACTGCACACAATCTACATATTTCACGACTGCACTTTAGTGTCAATGCCTGACTCATTTAATCAACACATAAACAAAGACTGGCTTCTAATGCTACTAAAACTTGACAACATGACAAGTTTTAAAACACTTTTCTGTCAGCAAATACACGATGTTACCAAACGCTTCTCTGACAGTGGTTCCCAAATGTACACAGACTCACAGTGTGATTCTAGACAAGCACCAGTATTCCTAGGAGTTTACCAAAACTCATTCACTACACTGGAAGTGATAAGGGAACTGCACACAATATACATATTTCACGACTGCACTTTAGTGTCAATGCCTGACTCATTTAATCAACACATAAGCAAAGACTGGCTTCTAATGCTACTAAAACTTGACAACATGACAAGTTTTAAAACAGTTTTCTGTCAGCAAATACACGATGTTACCAAACGCTTCTCTGACAGTGGTTCCAAAATGTACACAGACTCACAGTGTGATTCTAGACAAGCACCAGTATTCCTAGGAGTTTACCAAAACTCATTCACTACACTGGAAGTGATAAGGGAACTGCACACAATCTACATATTTCACGACTGCTCTTTAGTGTCAATGCCTGACTCATTTAATCAACACATAAGCAAAGACTGGCTTCTAATGCTACTAAAACTGGACAACATGACAGGTTTCAAAACAGTTTTCTATCAGCAAATTCACGATGTTACCAAACACTTCTCTGACAGTGGTTCCCAAATGTACACAGACTCACAGTGTGATTCTAGACAAGCACCAGTATTCCTAGGAGTTTACCAAAACTCATTCACTACACTGGAAGTGATAAGGGAACTGCACAGAATATACATATTTCACGACTGCACTTTAGTGTCAATGCCTGACTCATTTAATCAACACATAAGCAAAGACTGGCTTCTAATGCTACTAAAACTTGACAAAATGACAAGTTTTAAAACAGTTTTCTGTCAGCAAATACACAATGTTACCATATGCTTCTCTGACAGTGGTTCCCAAATGTACACAGACTCACAGTGTGATTCTAGACAAGCATCAGTGTTCCTAGGAGTTTACCAAAACTCATTCACTACACTGGAAGTGATAAGGGAACGGCACACAATCTACATATTTCACGACTGCTATAGTGTCAATGCCTGACTCATATAATCAACACATAAGCAAAGACTGGCTTCTAATGCTACTAAAACTTGACAACATGACAGGTTTCAAAACAGTTTTCTGTCAGCAAATTCACGATGTTACCAAACACTTCTCTGACAGTGGTTCCCAAATGTACACAGACTCACAGTGTGATTCTAGACAAGTACCAGTATTCCTAGGAGTTTACCAAAACTCATTCACTACACTGGAAGTGATAAGGGAACTGCACACAATCTACATATTTCACGACTGCACTTTAGTGTCAATGCCTGACTCATTTAATCAACACATAAGCAAAGACTGGCTTCTAATGCTACTAAAACTTGACAACATGACAAGTTTTAAAACAGTTTTCTGTCAGCAAATACACGATGTTACCAAACGCTTCTCTGACAGTGGTTCCAAAATGTACACAGACTCACAGTGTGATTCTAGACAAGCACCAGTATTCCTAGGAGTTTACCAAAACTCATTCACTACACTAGAAGTGATAAGGGAACTGCACACAATCTACATATTTCACGACTGCTCTTTAGTGTCAATGCCTGACTCATTTAATCAACACATAAGCAAAGACTGGCTTCTAATGCTACTAAAACTTGACAACATGACAGGTTTCAAAACAGTTTTCTGTCAGCAAATTCACGATGTTACCAAACACTTCTCTGACAGTGGTTCCCAAATGTACACAGACTCACAGTGTGATTCTAGACAAGCACCAGTATTCCTAGGAGTTTACCAAAACTCATTCACTACACTGGAAGTGATAAGGGAACTGCACACAATCTACATATTTCACGACTGCACTTTAGTGTCAATGCCTGACTCATTTAATCAACACATAAGCAAAGACTGGCTTCTAATGCTACTAAAACTTGACAAAATGACAAGTTTTAAAACAGTTTTCTGTCAGCAAATACACAATGTTACCATATGCTTCTCTGACAGTGGTTCCCAAATGTACACAGACTCACAGTGTGATTCTAGACAAGCATCCGTGTTCCTAGGAGTTTACCAAAACTCATTCACTACACTGGAAGTGATAAGGGAACTGCACACAATCTACATATTTCACGACTGCACTTTAGTGTCAATGCCTGACTCATTTAATCAACACATAAGCAAAGACTGGCTTCTAATGCTACTAAAACTTGACAAAATGACAAGTTTTAAAACAGTTTTCTGTCAGCAAATACACAATGTTACCATATGCTTCTCTGACAGTGGTTCCCAAATGTACACAGACTCACAGTGTGATTCTAGACAAGCATCCGTGTTCCTAGGAGTTTACCAAAACTCATTCACTACACTGGAAGTGATAAGGGAACGGCACACAATCTACATATTTCACGACTGCTCTTTAGTGTCAATGCCTGACTCATTTAATCAACACATAAGCAAAGACTGGCTTCTAATGCTACTAAAACTTGACAACATGACAGGTTTCAAAACAGTTTTCTGTCAGCAAATTCACGATGTTACCAAACGCTTCTCTGACAGTGGTTCCAAAATGTACACAGACTCACAGTGTGATTCTAGACAAGCACCAGTATTCCTAGGAGTTTACCAAAACTCATTCACTACACTAGAAGTGATAAGGGAACTGCACACAATCTACATATTTCACGACTGCTCTTTAGTGTCAATGCCTGACTCATTTAATCAACACATAAGCAAAGACTGGCTTCTAATGCTACTAAAACTTGACAACATGACAGGTTTCAAAACAGTTTTCTGTCAGCAAATTCACGATGTTACCAAACACTTCTCTGACAGTGGTTCCCAAATGTACACAGACTCACAGTGTGATTCTAGACAAGCACCAGTATTCCTAGGAGTTTACCAAAACTCATTCACTACACTGGAAGTGATAAGGGAACTGCACACAATCTACATATTTCACGACTGCACTTTAGTGTCAATGCCTGACTCATTTAATCAACACATAAGCGAAGACTGGCTTCTAATGCTACTAAAACTTGACAAAATGACAAGTTTTAAAACAGTTTTCTGTCAGCAAATACACAATGTTACCATATGCTTCTCTGACAGTGGTTCCCAAATGTACACAGACTCACAGTGTGATTCTAGACAAGCATCCGTGTTCCTAGGAGTTTACCAAAACTCATTCACTACACTGGAAGTGATAAGGGAACGGCACACAATCTACATATTTCACGACTGCTCTTTAGTGTCAATGCCTGACTCATTTAATCAACACATAAGCAAAGACTGGCTTCTAATGCTACTAAAACTTGACAACATGACAGGTTTCAAAACAGTTTTCTGTCAGCAAATTCACGATGTTACCAAACACTTCTCTGACAGTGGTTCCCAAATGTACACAGACTCACAGCGTGATTCTAGACAAGTACCAGTATTCCTAGGAGTTTACCAAAAGTCATTCACTACACTGGAAGTGATAAGGGAACTGCACACAATCTACATATTTCACGACTGCACTTTAGTGTCAATGCCTGACTCATTTAATCAACACATAAGCAAAGACTGGCTTCTAATGCTACTAAAACTTGACAACATGACAAGTTTTAAAACAGTTTTCTGTCAGCAAATACACAATGTTACCAAACGCTTCTCTGACAGTGGTTCCCAAATGTACACAGACTCACAGTGTGATTCTAGACAAGCACCA
This sequence comes from Triturus cristatus, assembly GCF_964204655.1. Lineage (NCBI taxonomy): Eukaryota > Metazoa > Chordata > Amphibia > Caudata > Salamandridae > Triturus > Triturus cristatus. The sequence goes on from NC_140584.1 coordinate 392,749,763, forward strand.
GTACTCCTAGGTGTTTACTAAAACTCATTCACTACACTGGAAGTGATAAGGGAACTGCACACAATCTACATATTTCACGACTGCTCTTTAGTGTCAATGCCTGACTCATTTAATCAACACATAAGCAAAGACTAGCTTCTAATGCTACTAAAACTTAACAACATGACAAGTTACAGTTTTCTGTCAGCAAATACACGATGTTACCAAACGCTTCTCTGACAGTGGTTCCCAAATGTACACAGACTCACAGTGTGATTCTAGACAAGCACCAGTATTCCTAGGAGTTTACCAAAACTCATTCACTACACTGGAAGTGATAAGGGAACTGCACACAATCTACATATTTCACGACTGCACTTTAGTGTCATTGCCTGACTCATTTAATCAACACATAAGCAAAGACTGGCTTCTAATGCTACTAAAACTTAACAACATGACAAGTTACAGTTTTCTGTCAGCAAATACACGATGTTACCAAACGCTTCTCTGACAGTGGTTCCCAAATGTACACAGACTCACAGTGTGATTCTAGACAAGCACCAGTATTCCTAGGAGTTTACCAAAACTCATTCACTACACTGGAACAGGTAAAGGAACTGCACACAATCTACATATTTCACGACTGCACTTTAGTGTCAATGCCTGACTCATTTAATCAACACATAATCAACGCATAAGCAATGACTGGCTTCTAATGCTACTAAAACTTGACAACATGACAGGTTTTAAAACAGTTATCTGTCAGTAAATAAACAATGTTACCAAATGCTTCTCTCACAATCCTTACCCAAATACACACAGACTCACAGTGTGATTTTAGACAAGCAACACTATCCTAGGAGTTTACCAAAACTCATTCACTACACTGGAGGAGTTATTGGTACTGCACACAATCTACATATTTAAGTACACCACATCAGTGTCAAAGCATGACTCATTTAATCAACACATAAGCAAAGACTGGATTCTAATGCTACTGAAACTTGACAACATGACAGGTTTTAAAACAGTTATCTGTCAGCAAATACATGATGTTACCAAACGCTTCTCTGACAGTGGTTCCTAAATGCACACAGACTCACAGTGTGATTCTAGACAAGCACCACTATCCCTAGGAGTTTACCAAAACTCATTCACTACAGTGGAAGAGGTAAGGGAACTGCACACAATCTACATATTTCACGACTGCACTTTAGTGTCAATGCCTCACTAATTTAATCAACACATAAGCAAAGACTGGCTTCTAATGCTACTAACACTTGACAACATGACAAGTTTTAGAACAGTTTTATGACAGCAAATACACAATGTTACCAAACGCTTCTTTCACAGTGGTTCCCAAATGTACACAGACTCACAGTGTGATTCTAGACAAGCACCAGTATTCCTAGGAGTTTACCAAAACTCATTCACTACACTGGAAGTGATAAGGGAACTGCACACAATCTACATATTTCACGACTGCTCTTTAGTGTCAATGCCTGACTCATTTAATCAACACATAAGCAAAGACTGGATTCTAATGCTACTAAAACTTGACAACATGACAAGTTTCAAAACCGTTTTCTGTCAGCAAATTCACGATGTTACCAAACGCTTCTCTGACAGTGGTTCCCAAATGTACACAGACTCACAGTGTGATACGAGACAAGCACCAGTATTCCTAGGAGTTTACCAAAACTCATTCACTACACTGGAAGTGATAAGGGTACTGCACACAATCTACATATTTCACGACTGCACTTTAGTGTCAATGCCTGACTCATTTAATCAACACATAAACAAAGACTGGCTTCTAATGCTACTAAAACTTGACAACATGACAAGTTTTAAAACACTTTTCTGTCAGCAAATACACGATGTTACCAAACGCTTCTCTGACAGTGGTTCCCAAATGTACACAGACTCACAGTGTGATTCTAGACAAGCACCAGTATTCCTAGGAGTTTACCAAAACTCATTCACTACACTGGAAGTGATAAGGGAACTGCACACAATATACATATTTCACGACTGCACTTTAGTGTCAATGCCTGACTCATTTAATCAACACATAAGCAAAGACTGGCTTCTAATGCTACTAAAACTTGACAACATGACAAGTTTTAAAACAGTTTTCTGTCAGCAAATACACGATGTTACCAAACGCTTCTCTGACAGTGGTTCCAAAATGTACACAGACTCACAGTGTGATTCTAGACAAGCACCAGTATTCCTAGGAGTTTACCAAAACTCATTCACTACACTGGAAGTGATAAGGGAACTGCACACAATCTACATATTTCACGACTGCTCTTTAGTGTCAATGCCTGACTCATTTAATCAACACATAAGCAAAGACTGGCTTCTAATGCTACTAAAACTGGACAACATGACAGGTTTCAAAACAGTTTTCTATCAGCAAATTCACGATGTTACCAAACACTTCTCTGACAGTGGTTCCCAAATGTACACAGACTCACAGTGTGATTCTAGACAAGCACCAGTATTCCTAGGAGTTTACCAAAACTCATTCACTACACTGGAAGTGATAAGGGAACTGCACAGAATATACATATTTCACGACTGCACTTTAGTGTCAATGCCTGACTCATTTAATCAACACATAAGCAAAGACTGGCTTCTAATGCTACTAAAACTTGACAAAATGACAAGTTTTAAAACAGTTTTCTGTCAGCAAATACACAATGTTACCATATGCTTCTCTGACAGTGGTTCCCAAATGTACACAGACTCACAGTGTGATTCTAGACAAGCATCAGTGTTCCTAGGAGTTTACCAAAACTCATTCACTACACTGGAAGTGATAAGGGAACGGCACACAATCTACATATTTCACGACTGCTCTTTAGTGTCAATGCCTGACTCATTTAATCAACACATAAGCAAAGACTGGCTTCTAATGCTACTAAAACTTGACAACATGACAGGTTTCAAAACAGTTTTCTGTCAGCAAATTCACGATGTTACCAAACACTTCTCTGACAGTGGTTCCCAAATGTACACAGACTCACAGTGTGATTCTAGACAAGTACCAGTATTCCTAGGAGTTTACCAAAACTCATTCACTACACTGGAAGTGATAAGGGAACTGCACACAATCTACATATTTCACGACTGCACTTTAGTGTCAATGCCTGACTCATTTAATCAACACATAAGCAAAGACTGGCTTCTAATGCTACTAAAACTTGACAACATGACAAGTTTTAAAACAGTTTTCTGTCAGCAAATACACGATGTTACCAAACGCTTCTCTGACAGTGGTTCCAAAATGTACACAGACTCACAGTGTGATTCTAGACAAGCACCAGTATTCCTAGGAGTTTACCAAAACTCATTCACTACACTAGAAGTGATAAGGGAACTGCACACAATCTACATATTTCACGACTGCTCTTTAGTGTCAATGCCTGACTCATTTAATCAACACATAAGCAAAGACTGGCTTCTAATGCTACTAAAACTTGACAACATGACAGGTTTCAAAACAGTTTTCTGTCAGCAAATTCACGATGTTACCAAACACTTCTCTGACAGTGGTTCCCAAATGTACACAGACTCACAGTGTGATTCTAGACAAGCACCAGTATTCCTAGGAGTTTACCAAAACTCATTCACTACACTGGAAGTGATAAGGGAACTGCACACAATCTACATATTTCACGACTGCACTTTAGTGTCAATGCCTGACTCATTTAATCAACACATAAGCAAAGACTGGCTTCTAATGCTACTAAAACTTGACAAAATGACAAGTTTTAAAACAGTTTTCTGTCAGCAAATACACAATGTTACCATATGCTTCTCTGACAGTGGTTCCCAAATGTACACAGACTCACAGTGTGATTCTAGACAAGCATCCGTGTTCCTAGGAGTTTACCAAAACTCATTCACTACACTGGAAGTGATAAGGGAACGGCACACAATCTACATATTTCACGACTGCTCTTTAGTGTCAATGCCTGACTCATTTAATCAACACATATGCAAAGACTGGCTTCTAATGCTACTAAAACTTGACAACATGACAGGTTTCAAAACAGTTTTCTGTCAGCAAATTCACGATGTTACCAAACACTTCTCTGACAGTGGTTCCCAAATGTACACAGACTCACAGCGTGATTCTAGACAAGTACCAGTATTCCTAGGAGTTTACCAAAAGTCATTCACTACACTGGAAGTGATAAGGGAACTGCACACAATCTACATATTTCACGACTGTACTTTAGTGTCAATGCCTGACTCATTTAATCAACACATAAGCAAAAGACTGGCTTCTAATGCCACTAAAACTTGACAACATGACAAGTTTTAAAACAGTTTTCTGTCAGCAAATACACAATGTTACCAAACGCTTCTCTGACAGTGGTTCCCAAATGTACACAGACTCACAGTGGGATTCTAGACAAGCACCAGTACTCCTAGGTGTTTACTAAAACTCATTCACTACACTGGAAGTGATAAGGGAACTGCACACAATCTACATATTTCACGACTGCTCTTTAGTGTCAATGCCTGACTCATTTAATCAACACATAAGCAAAGATTAGCTTCTAATGCTACTAAAACTTAACAACATGACAAGTTACAGTTTTCTGTCAGCAAATACACGATGTTACCAAACGCTTCTCTGACAGTGGTTCCCAAATGTACACAGACTCACAGTGTGATTCTAGACAAGCACCAGTATTCCTAGGACTTTACCAAAACTCATTCACTACACTGGAAGTGATAAGGGAACTGCACACAATCTACATATTTCACGACTGCACTTTAGTGTCATTGCCTGACTCATTTAATCAACACATAAGCAAAGACTGGCTTCTAATGCTACTAAAACTTAACAACATGACAAGTTACAGTTTTCTGTCAGCAAATACACGATGTTACCAAACGCTTCTCTGACAGTGGTTCCCAAATGTACACAGACTCACAGTGTGATTCTAGACAAGCACCAGTATTCCTAGGAGTTTACCAAAACTCATTCACTACACTGGAACTGGTAAAGGAACTGCACACAATCTACATATTTCACGACTGCACTTTAGTGTCAATGCCTGACTCATTTAATCAACACATAATCAACGCATAAGCAATGACTGGCTTCTAATGCTACTAAAACTTGACAACATGACAGGTTTTAAAACAGTTATCTGTCAGTAAATAAACAATGTTACCAAATGCTTCTCTCACAATCCTTACCCAAATACACACAGACTCACAGTGTGATTTTAGACAAGCAACACTATCCTAGGAGTTTACCAAAACTCATTCACTACACTGGAGGAGTTATTGGTACTGCACACAATCTACATATTTAAGTACACCACATCAGTGTCAAAGCATGACTCATTTAATCAACACATAAGCAAAGACTGGATTCCAATGCTACTGAAACTTGACAACATGACAGGTTTTAAAACAGTTATCTGTCAGCAAATACATGATGTTACCAAACGCTTCTCTGACAGTGGTTCCCAAATGCACACAGACTCACAGTGTGATTCTAGACAAGCACCACTATCCCTAGGAGTTTACCAAAACTCATTCACTACAGTGGAAGAGGTAAGGGAACTGCACACAATCTACATATTTCACGACTGCACTTTAGTGTCAATGCCTCACTAATTTAATCAACACATAAGCAAAGACTGGCTTCTAATGCTACTAACACTTGACAACATGACAAGTTTTAGAACAGTTTTATGACAGCAAATACACAATGTTACCAAACGCTTCTTTCACAGTGGTTCCCAAATGTACACAGACTCACAGTGTGATTCTAGACAAGCACCAGTATTCCTAGGAGTTTACCAAAACTCATTCACTACACTGGAAGTGATAAGGGAACTGCACACAATCTACATATTTCACGACTGCTCTTTAGTGTCAATGCCTGACTCATTTAATCAACACATAAGCAAAGACTGGATTCTAATGCTACTAAAACTTGACAACATGACAGGTTTCAAAACCGTTTTCTGTCAGCAAATTCACGATGTTACCAAACGCTTCTCTGACAGTGGTTCCCAAATGTACACAGACTCACAGTGTGATACGAGACAAGCACCAGTATTCCTAGGAGTTTACCAAAACTCATTCACTACACTGGAAGTGATAAGGGTACTGCACACAATCTACATATTTCACGACTGCACTTTAGTGTCAATGCCTGACTCATTTAATCAACACATAAACAAAGACTGGCTTCTAATGCTACTAAAACTTGACAACATGACAAGTTTTAAAACACTTTTCTCTCAGCAAATACACGATGTTACCAAACGCTTCTCTGACAGTGGTTCCCAAATGTACACAGACTCACAGTGTGATACGAGACAAGCACCAGTATTCCTAGGAGTTTACCAAAACTCATTCACTACAATGGAAGTGATAAGGGTACTGCACACAATCTACATATTTCACGACTGCACTTTAGTGTCAATGCCTGACTCATTTAATCAACACATAAACAAAGACTGGCTTCTAATGCTACTAAAACTTGACAACATGACAAGTTTTAAAACACTTTTCTGTCAGCAAATACACGATGTTACCAAACGCTTCTCTGACAGTGGTTCCCAAATGTACACAGACTCACAGTGTGATTCTAGACAAGCACCAGTATTCCTAGGAGTTTACCAAAACTCATTCACAACACTGGAAGTGATAAGGGAACTGCACACAATATACATATTTCACGACTGCACTTTAGTGTCAATGCCTGACTCATTTAATCAACACATAAGCAAAGACTGGCTTCTAATGCTACTAAAACTGGACAACATGACAGGTTTCAAAACAGTTTTCTATCAGCAAATTCACGATGTTACCAAACACTTCTCTGACAGTGGTTCCCAAATGTACACAGACTCACAGTGTGATTCTAGACAAGCACCAGTATTCCTAGGAGTTTACCAAAACTCATTCACTACACTGGAAGTGATAAGGGAACTGCACACAATCTACATATTTCACGACTGCACTTTAGTGTCAATGCCTGACTCATTTAATCAACACATAAGCAAAGACTGGCTTCTAATGCTACTAAAACTTGACAAAATGACAAGTTTTAAAACAGTTTTCTGTCAGCAAATACACAATGTTACCATATGCTTCTCTGACAGTGGTTCCCAAATGTACACAGACTCACAGTGTGATTCTAGACAAGCATCAGTGTTCCTAGGAGTTTACCAAAACTCATTCACTACACTGGAAGTGATAAGGGAACAGCACACAATCTACATATTTCACGACTGCTCTTTAGTGTCAATGCCTGACTCATTTAATCAACACATAAGCAAAGACTGGCTTCTAATGCTACTAAAACTTGACAACATGACAGGTTTCAAAACAGTTTTCTGTCAGCAAATTCACGATGTTACCAAACACTTCTCTGACAGTGGTTCCCAAATGTACACAGACTCACAGTGTGATTCTAGACAAGTACCAGTATTCCTAGGAGTTTACCAAAACTCATTCACTACACTGGAAGTGATAAGGGAACTGCACACAATCTACATATTTCACGACTGCACTTTAGTGTCAATGCCTGACTCATTTAATCAACACATAAGCAAAGACTGGCTTCTAATGCTACTAAAACTTGACAACATGACAAGTTTTAAAACAGTTTTCTGTCAGCAAATACACAATGTTACCAAACGCTTCTCTGACAGTGGTTCCCAAATGTACACAGACTCACAGTGTGATTCTAGACAAGCACCAGTACTCCTAGGTGTTTACTAAAACTCATTCACTACACTGGAAGTGATAAGGGAACTGCACACAATCTACATATTTCACGACTGCTCTTTAGTGTCAATGCCTGACTCATTTAATCAACACATAAGCAAAGACTAGCTTCTAATGCTACTAAAACTTAACAACATGACAAGTTACAGTTTTCTGTCAGCAAATACACGATGTTACCAAACGCTTCTCTGACAGTGGTTCCCAAATGTACACAGACTCACAGTGTGATTCTAGACAAGCACCAGTATTCCTAGGAGTTTACCAAAACTCATTCACTACACTGGAAGTGATAAGGGAACTGCACACAATCTACATATTTCACGACTGCACTTTAGTGTCATTGCCTGACTCATTTAATCAACACATAAGCAAAGACTGGCTTCTAATGCTACTAAAACTTGACAACATGACAAGTTTTAAAACAGTTTTCTGTCAGCAAATACACGATGTTACCAAACGCTTCTCTGACAGTGGTTCCCAAATGCACACAGACTCACTGTGTGATTCTAGACAAACAACACTATCCCTTGCACTATATCAAAACACATTTCTTCATCTAGAAGTAGTACTACATTTTAGTATAGAAACATAACATAACTCATTTCACAAATTCATAAACAATGACTGGTTTCTAATTCTACCAATATATAAAAACTGCACAGTTATCTCTCTACAAACACATGAAAAACACAAATGCTTATCACAAAATGGTTTCTACATGCACACACACTGTCAATAAGATTGTAGAGAAAAACAAATACTCCCTACACTTTAGCAGAAAAAATACATTAGTCTGATTAAAATAAAAAGAGTCTACATACATCCCCTCACAATTAAATAACTCACCTTTCAAGATGTTTGGTAGATTAAGAAGTATATCAGTCACACACCAGATATCAGTCACACACCAGATTTTCTTATACAGAATCTCTGCACTGTGCACCTGTCAGCAAAACCAAAGAATGGCAAAGTTTCCCTCTCATTTTCCACACATATACATGTAAACTTCAAATCACATTCCTTCCCACATAAATTCAAAAGCAAACACACATTTCTATTGGTTAAACATTTCAACCCTTTCCAAATGACATAAACTTCAATCCTTCCCCCAATCTGCCTTCTGCCCGTTACCATAGAAACAGGTCATGGAACACTGTACTGAGCACACAGGTCACAAGTTCAGCACACACAATGTTGCTAATCAAAACAGCAAGTGTGCTTGACTTCTCAACAAATCAGCTTATCATATATAATGTTCCTTACAATCTGTTTTTGTTAACCAATAAGAATCAAGCGTTTAAAACACAGAAATATGCACCCTACCTTTCAGTGTAGAAGGTTGTCAAACAACCAATGATTTCTTGTCTTTTTTCAAAATTGCATCTTAGTCACTATTTTAGAAACATCTTACTTTCCAAACTGCCATTTCATTTACAGAGACCATCTGAGTGCATCCAGACCTCCTTACAAGATGCTTACAGTGTGGATTGTGGGACACAGCTACATTTTCTGGAGCCAAAGGTATGCAGAAAACAAAGGCATTCACAAAGACCTAGGTTTGCCAAATGTAGACATTAAATGGATTGGACAGAGAGGGTTAAAGTGGCACCAATTGATGCCATTGATTAAATCCTTCATGCAAATCCAACACCCTGACCTCATAATAGTGCACTGTGGTGGCAATGACCTAGGCACTTTGACTGGGGTAGGTCTGGAAATGCTTATGAAGGACACCTTTGCACAACTGATTTCACTTTTCCCTAAAACTGCCTTTGTGTATTCTAACATATGCCAAAGGCAGAAATGGAACTGGTCCGATCATTTTTGTTCACAGATTGAGAAAGCTAGGAAACATGTGAATAAATCTGTTTCTGCTTTTCTCCGAGACTACAGAATGGGATCCATTTACAATAACAATCTGTGCTTTCATATGCAAGAGATGTATAGGAGAGATGGAGTACACTTTACTGATGAAGGAAAGAAAGTCTTCCTCAACAACTTTAGACTCTGTATAGGTACTTACTTATAAGTACCAAAAACTCTCAATGAACACAACGGCTCTTTTTAGAGCCACTCAAGAACAAAACACTTAAGCTTAATCTTTATCTCCCAACAATTTCATTTTTTTTTCCTTTGATCCGCGCATCTCGCCGCTTTATTTTTTTAAAAAGGGGGGCCCCAGGGGGTCCTTCTGGGACCCCCTATGCACCTCTAGAGGGTCAGAGTATTTCCACTTTGCCCCCTTTATATGTTTTACGCACTTATTCCCCTTGCTTCTTCAGCCTCGCTTCTACCAAGGCAGAAAATGGCTGCCAACAGTTCCTGGTTTCGAATGTAGAGAGACGCTCGACAGCCAATTAGCATTCAGCGCGCGATCGGGAGAGTGCGCACTCCGTTCGGGGAGGGTTCGCTTACGGTGCGGGTACGGTCCGCGGATCCTCCGCGGCCATAGATATCACTAACTATTTTACCCTCATTTTCTCAGGAACTACTGAACAGATTCACACCAAATATGCAAAAGGCACGAGTCCGAACTGAGGACTACCTCTTTGCCAAATTTGGTGTCATTCCGTTCAGCGGTTCGGGCTGTAGCTGTGACAACAGATCCTATGGGAAATTGCATTGGGAAAACGCGTTTTGGGACCCCCCTTTTTTCTCAGCCCCCACTTGACGAATCACCATGAAACTTTCAGGGTAGGAGCGGAGCAAAGCTGGCCAAAAGTTTGAAGAATTTCACGAAGATTCATCAATCGGCGCCAAAGAAATTCCCAATAGAATGTTGCGGATTTCCTATGGAAAATAGGTCCTAACTATAACTATCTACTGGCGACCGCCAGTAGATAATATATATATGTATGTACCAGGTCTGTAATGTGTTTGACACTCCCCCCAATGAATCACTTCTAACCAGATAATACCTGAATGATTTGGATTTGCTGTATTTTATTCTTCGATTCTTCTTTAAATATATAAATATATATGTATATATATTATACATATATATATATATATATATATATATATATATATATATATATATATATATATATATATATATATAATATATATATATATATTACCTCCTGGCGGTCGCCAGTACGTAGTTATAGTTCCAACCAAGCTTCCATAGGAAAAGCATTTTTTGATTTGCTAATAACTTTGGCGTCGTTTGACAAATCTTCGGGAAATTCTCAAAAAAAAGTCTATCCAGGTCAGCTCCTATCCTGAAAGTTTGGGGGTGATTTGTCAAGCGGGGGCTGAGAAAAAGGATGTCCCAAAACGCGTTTTCCCCATGTTAATTTCCATAGGAAGTTTTGCGACGAGCTACATCCCGAACTGCTGAACGGAATTACCCCAAATTTGACAAAAAGATAGTGCTTGGGTCAGAAAGCGACCTTTTTTTCAAATGGTGTAAATCCATTCAGTAGTTGCTGAGAAATTAGAAAAATAAAAGTTTGCGTGGAGCCTAAGTCCTGTGCACGTGCTTCACTGTGCTTGGCTGTCAACACTTTAAACCAGGAAGTGTTGGCAGCCATCTTGTGACTCGGTAGAAGCGAGACACCAGACAACAGAGAAACAAAGGTATAAAAGGTCTGCCCGGAAGGACCCTCAGGGCTGAAGAAAACAGTTTTACAAAAAAAAAAAAAATTCCCGCGTTTTATTTTAATGAGACCCCGGGGTAGGTTAGGCCCCGGGGGCATTTCTTAAAAAATATTAGTGGGGGCTCGCTAGGGCGTTGGGGCCCCGCAGACCGGGGCTTCACTCATGTTGGGAGGGGGGTTGCGCGGCCTCCCTCCTGGAGTCCTCCATGTGCTTATAACTTTGGCGTCGTTTGGCAAATCTTTACAAAATTATTCAAAAAGTTTCTCTTTTTTGATCAGCTCCTATCTTGAAAGTTTAGGGGTGTATTGAGGACGTACAAGGTTGATTGTTTATTGATAGCAAGTTTATTGCGAGATATTTGCACCCACGACCGGAGCCATCCAGCTGCGAAGACATATAACAGGGTGATTGGTCAAGGGGGGGGCTGAGAAAAAAGGGGGGGTCCGAAAAAGTGTTTTCTCAATGCATTTTCCATAGGAAACTTTAGAAAAGGCTACAGGTCAAACTGCTGAACTAAATTACGTCACATTTGGCAGGTTGAAAGGTCTTGGTCCAGAAAGTGCGCTTTTGTTGAAATGGTGTAAATCCGTTCAGTAGTTTTTGAGATATTAAAGGAGAAAAAGATATATATATATGGACGGTGCCTAACTCCCAAACACGAGCTTGCCTCTGATTGGCAGCCATCTTGTGCCTGGCATCGAGAGAAAATAAAAAAGAAAGCCTCGGGGGCAATTTAATATACCGTAGCTCTGTCTGTGCAAGATACCCCTTTCACGCTGCGTCTCCCTACATCAACAGGTAACGCACCCTTTTCCCCCATCAACAGCATACCTCCAACAACATTCTTGGGCCCGCACGTCTCCCTCTGCGAACCACTTGTCGGCTCACAGCTCTTCGGGTGAGAGTTCTCGGGCCCGCAGTTGTATCTGTAAAGCCAAGACTGGAAATATATTGCAGGTCTCTCTCTGTGAGATACGCTCTTCACAGTCCCTCTCCCCACATCACTGTTCCACAGCTATCCCTTTGGAAGCTGATGGCCCGCACCTTTCCCTATATCAGTCGGCCCGGAGGTGTTCCTCTGCGAGCTGGCCCACAGCTCTCCCTCTGCGAACTGGCGGGCCGCAGTTCCTTCCTCTATGAGCCTGCCAGTCGGCTTGCAGCTCTTCATCTACGAGCCAGCCCGCCGGCTCGTAAGTCTCTGAGAACACATGCAATGGAGGTAACAATCATGCAGCTCAGACACCCAACACTGCTCCGACATCCCCCAGCAGGAGCTCCTTGTCTGCCATCCCTCTACCCCCACAAACAAATGTGACAGTCACGTTAGGGAATCTGGAGCGTAAAAAATTGGGTAATGTTGTTTAATTAATAAAAAGAAGATGCTTGGGAGGTTGAACAAATAAGAATCTTAGTCATGTATGGATTTACATATAAAACATTTTATTAAAACAAAACAACAACAAATAAAACTATATACAGCAATGTCTTGTCATCGCTGGACGATTTGTGAATCACGCAAAACCAAAGGGGATGATGGACTGAGCGTTGAACATTGCAAACACTCACCCCCAGTCAACTGATCTGGGTTTAATCCATCATGATTCTGTAGCTCACTCCACCACCCCAGTTCAGACAGGGCCATATGCAAATCAGTCTGACCCTGAGCCTCATGGGAACAGTCCAGCCTGAACTGCCAAGCCATGTCTTCCCTGGACCAGAAACAAGAATCCTGGGACCGGTTTCTGGCTAATCAGCCGTCATCAGCCAGGCTAGCTTGAATCACAGCCTACAAGACAAAAAGAAAGATAAGATGGTGCATCACGCATCCGGCAAAGGAGAAAAAGAAAGAGAGAAAGAGTGAGAGAGAGGGAGAGAGAGAGAGAGAAACAAATAAAGAGTGAGATAGAGGAAGACAAAGAAAGAGAGAAAGAGTGAGCGAGAGAAAGAGAGAAAGAGTGAGATACAAGGAAGAGAGAAAGAGTGAGAAAGAGAGAAAGAGTGAGATACAAGGAAGAGAGAAAGAGAGAAACAGTGTGAGAGAGAGAAAGTGTGAGAGAGAGGAGGAGAGAAAGAGTGAGTGAGAGGAAGACAGAGAAAGGGAGAAAGAGAGAAAGAGTGAGAGAGAGAAAGAGTAAGATACAAGGAAAATAGAGAGAGAAACAGTGTGAGAGAGAGGAAGAGAGAGAAAGAGTGAGAGAGAGGAAGGAGAGAGAGAAAGGAAGAATGAGAGAGCGGAAGAGACAGAGAAAGTGTGAGAGAGAGAAGGAAGAGATGGAGAGGGAGAGGGAGTGTTGACACTGGAGAAAATCTATGCAGCTCACCTATGTGCCACCGGTGTGTCTCCAGCCACGTACCGGGACATAGTGCCCCCTCAAGTTTAGTCATCTGAAAGATAGTATAGAATTAGTAATTGCAGAGTACATACAACTGCACACGCCTAATTCTCTGTTTCACCAATGCACACTCAGGCTGCTACAGCCCATCCACTCCCACTGCTCGGAGGTGTCTGTGCGCTCTTGTGCCCTCAGGCTGCTGTACAGTATCCACTCCCGTGGCCAAGAGGTGACTGCCCACTGCTGCAGAAAGAAGCCTCTCTGCTCACCTTCTGCCACTGGTGTGTGTGTAAGAGGGTCCACCACGTGCCAAAGCAATTTACTCAGGCGTTGTCAGGATGGACATCGCAGGTTCTACACACGTTCAGCTGTGGAGGTGTTGGGGTGACGTAGATTCGTGAATTACAGCCTGTTAGATAAAAAGCAAGAGAAGATTGTGTGTCATGCGTCCATCAAAGGAGAGAGAGAGAGAGAAAGAAAGAGTGAGAGGAAGACAGGGAGAAAAAGAAAGAAAGAGTGAGAGAAAGACAGAGAGAACAAGAGAAACAGTGGGAGTGAGAGGAAGAGGAAGAGAGAGAGAAAAAGAAAGAAAGAGTGAGAGGAAGACAAAGAGAAAGAGTGAGAGAGACAAAGGGGGAGAGGAAGAGTGAGAGAGGGGAAGAGAGAGAGAAAGAGTGAGAGAGGAAGAGAGAGAGAAAGTGAGAGAGAGGAAGAGAGGGAGAGAAAGAGTGAGAGAAAGGAACAGAGAGAGAGAGAGAGAGTGGCAGTGAGGGAGAGAGAAAGAGTGAGAGAGAGAAAGATAGAGAAAGAGAGAAAGAGTGACATACAAGGAAGAGAGAAAGAGAGAAACAGTGTAATAGAGGAAGAGAGAGAGAAACAGTGTGAGAGAGAGGAAGAGAGAGAGAGAAAGAATGAGACAGAGAAGAAGAGAGAGAAAGAGAGAAAGTGTGAGAGAGAGAATGGAAGAGATGGAGAGGGAGTGTTGGCACTGGAGAAAATCTTTGCAGCTCACCTTTCTGTGTCCAGTGTGTCTCCAACCACATACTGGGACATAGTACACCCTCAAGTTTAGTCATCTAAAAGATAGTATAGAATTAGTAATTGAGTACATACAACTGCACAAGCATAATTCTCAGTTTCGCCGCTGTGCACTCAGGCTGCTACTTCCCATCCAATCCCACTGGTCGGAGGTGTCTGTGCACTCTTTTGTGCCCAGGCTGCTGCACACTGCCCAGAGGTGACTGCCCACTGCTGCGGAAAGAAGCCTCTCTGCTCCCCTTCCGCCACCAGCCTGTGTGTAAGAGGGTCCACCACATGCCGAAGCAACCTTCTCAGGCATTGCGTACTTGCGGTAAAGCAGAGCGCACAATTCAAAGAGGTTGTTGATTGTCAGGATGGCCACGCATCATCGTAGGTTCCACAAGAGTTCAGCTGTGGTGGCACTGAGTGGTGGGAGTTCTGTGGTGGGGGGGCCTCGATTTGTGAATCGCAGCCTGTTAGATGAAAATCAAGATAACATTGTGCGTCATGCGTAAATCAAAGGAGATAGAAAGAGAGATAGAGAGTGAAAGAAAGAGTGAGAGGAAGACAGAAAGAAAAAGAAAGAAAGACTGAGAGTAAGACAGAGAGAAAGAGTGAGAGAGAAAAAGAGAGAGAGAAACAGTGAGAGAGAGGAAGAGAGAGAGAGAAAGAGTGTGAGAAAGAGGAAGAGAGAGAGAGATAGAGAAACAGTGTGAGAGGAGGAGAGAGGGAAAGAGTGTGAAGGAGAGAAAGGAAGAGATGAAAAGGGACAGTAAGTGCCCATACTGTGGACAAAACCCTTACAGCTCACCTTTATGCCATTGCTGTGTCTCCAACCACTTGCTGGGACCTAGTGGAGCCCTCAAGCTCCCACATCTGAAACATAGTACAGAATTAGTAATGGCAGAGTATATACGACTGTGTACGCCTAAATCGCTGTTCCACATTTTGCATCCAGGCTGCTGCTCATCATCCATTCCTGCCACCCAGAGGTGTCTGCCTGCCCCTGCGCACCCTGGCCACACTGCTCACCTTTTCGCGGACAGGCCACCCTGCATATCATGTAGCCCCGCTCCACAGGCCCCCAGGTCTCACATTTGGTGCTGTGTCTTGATTTTGCCATGGCAGAGGACATACCAGTGCACCCATCATCATCGCAGGTTGGACACCCGCTCAGCCCTTGCGGTGCCACTAACTCAGTGACCAGCGAGGTGACGCCATGTGGGGGTAGGCCTGCGCTGTCTAATGGCTCAGGCCTACACTGTGGTCCAGCAGGGCACACAAAACCTGAGCTGTCCAGACTGCCGGGATGGGCCATCACCGCAGGCTGCACACCCGCTCAGCAGTTACGGTACCCGTACCTCAGTGGACCGAAAGACACTGTCTCGAGCCGGTGTGCCTGTTCTGGTCGCTGTGCATCCGGTGCGGGCAACTCTGAAATGGCGTCAAGCACGTGCGCCCGGTGTTTTTTATTGGGAGGGTCACGTGTCCTGTGACGCCTGTGCAGGATGGGTGTGGTGTGGGTGTATACTAGCCGTGAGGGAGTGGCTGTGGCGTACTGACAACTAGAGTGTGACCAGCAGATCACTGCAATGAAAATCTGGGCCATGTAGTGTAAGTAGAGTGGGCTGGCCTGGCGTATGCCAGTCCTGCGTGAGGCTGTGAAGAATGACTCCGGAGCTATGGGCGTGGCTCCATCGTGAGCTGTATGAGGAATCAACTGATGCGGCACTGTTGCCATATTTTTCTAGATCACGCACAATTTGGCTATATTTCTCACGGCTGCGCGTTAAAATTTAGGTTTGTGCTAGTTGCCAGATTTTAAATATATATACAGCGCTCCAGCAAAGTAGTATGTTAAAGCGCTTTATTAGACAAATATTTACTTGGCAGCCTGCTGCAACATCAATTCCAATGCATTCACTGCCCGCTTGTCGATGTCCCTGCCCCTCCTTCCTTAAAGTAGCAATATTGGGCTACTTTGGTCTACTTTTTGGTTGGCTTTGGGCTAGAGAATGCTTAACAAATCTGTCAACACTGGCATGTGGGTGTTCTTGTTGTAGTGCTGCCGTCACTCGGGTCGCAAGCATCAATGTGTCACTCTGTGAGCCAAGTCCCACAACATGGCCAACATGGAAGGTACGGGAAATCACTGACCCTACATTCATTCATAGTTCCAAACAAGAAAGATGGTGGACATGACACATTTGTGTGGATGTGAATGTTTATAGCACATTCAGTGGAGTATTGCAGCTGTAGCAATACAGGGCCATGCAAAGCCCAAATTTCAGTTTTTGGGACATGGTGGGCAGCCAATTAGAGAAAAGCTCATAGCTTATACATATGTACTTATACAATCACTCCACCAATCCTCAGGCACTTATAAATTCACTATACACTTTTCTTGCAGTACTCTAATCATCCAGTCTCTACATACGTACTTGTACAATGACCGAGACAAAGTTACATAACCAAAGATTTCTCCCACTGTCAAAGGTCAGTTGGTTACATACGCTGTCCAGAGCACAATGTAATGTGGTAGGGCCCAGGGGCAGCATGTTGCATACATAATGAGCACACGGACACAGATAGTGGAACTGGGTACGGGCACGTGCGCTCGATTCCTTTTTATTACCAGGGTCACATGTCCAGCGATGTCTGTGCTGGATGCGTGTGGCGTGAGTATAAGCCAGCCCTCCGAGAAAGGTTGGTGCTGGCAACAAGTACAACAGTAATCATTGGATCAGACAAGGAGATTCAATCATAAAAGGTCAATGATTTTTGCTGCACTAAGGTAGGGGCACCAGATGTGAAATAATGCACAAAAGATTCTATCGTAAAGGGTCAATGACTTGTGGTACACTGAGGTAGGGGCACAGGTGGAAATTATATACACAATATTGTATTATAAAGGGTCCATGAGTTGTGCTGCATTAAGATAGGGGCATCAGAAGCATTCAGCATGTGTGCAGCCAGCGATGATGCGTGGTCCGAGTGGGCCGCACTAGGAGCAATGTCTCTTGCCTACTGGACTGCGTCATCTGCAATTGCGACTCGATCTGAATTGTGAGCTTTGCAGTCTGTAATGAAGGTGAAAGGCAGTAGTCAGCACAGACATCGAGTAATGCATTTTGTCACTTACTCTTCACAAAATCCGAGGACATAGAGTACAATTCTGTCTGCAATTCATAAATCATGTCTCAATGTAAATTGTGAGCTCTGCTGACCGCAGTGTAGGTGACAAAAGATGAAATATGTATGGAATACATTGTCGAAATGTGTAGGTTTCAGGGACAATATAGTTTGTTGCCTACTGGACTCAGTGTAGACTGCCATTCAGTGTTCCTTTGGACTTGCAAGATGAATTTGGTCATTGTACTAAAGCTATAATTGATATAAAAAAAGTTCTTGAAGCAAGGATACTAAAAGGATATTGTGTAGGTTTCAGGGATGTTGTAGTTAGTTGCCTACTGGACTCTGTAATTATTCAATCAAGACTGCATTTTAATTGTGAGCCGTGCTGACCGCAGTGTAGGCCAGAGGCAGCAGTCAGCAAGGGCCCACAGCCATATGGCGTTGAGTTGAGCTGCACAGTTAGTGGCATCATAAGCATTCAGCGTGTGTGGAGCATGCGTTGATGCGTGGTCCGGGCAGGCCGCACTGGTAGCAATGTCTTTTGTCTAATGATTTCTACCTTAATAAGGCCACGTGGTTTTGACTTGTGGTGCACTGAGTTAGTGGTACCTCTGTCATTCAACGTGTACGCAGCGTGCGATGATGCGTGGTCCGTACGGGCCTCAACGGGAGCAATGTGTCTTGCCTACTGGACTGCGTCATCTGCAATCGTGACTCCATCTGAATTGTGAGCCCTGCTGTCTGCAGTGTAGATCGAAGGCAGTAGTGTGTACAGACGTAACTCTGCAGTGCTGTGCCGCTGTGTTTGCAGGGGATCTGCATCGAGGAGGCCCGTGGTCATGCCAGCAGCCACGTTGCAAGGTGAGGGCTGCCACTCTGGCAGACGCATTGGCCTTCACACAAGTGAACCACTCCAAGAACCCCGGCCTATTTGTTCACACTTCTACATTGGAGTGCCGTTTGTTGGACCGGCCCACTGCGCTTCCGCTTACAGGGGACGACGACACAGGTACATGACCGAGATTTTCCCCACTGCCTTAGGTAACATGGTTGCGTCCACTGTCTACAACACTACAAGCACCAGCAGTGTATGTATACATGGAGAGGTTTGTGCTCTGTATAGTGAGGTCTGTCCAGCACATCACCTCTATACTTGGTATTGTGTGCATTATTATTGGTTGGTGACTTGCGTCCTTCACACATGTTTGGTTACAACATCTCGCAACATTCAGCTATTGTGTGGCTGAAGGGCCATGCCGTTTTTGGAAGGTTCGCTGTCCTGTTGTGCGCTGCCTCAGTGGTAGTAGGGGAGGTGGTCCAGGGGGAGGTCCTGAGGTTGGTGGCAGTGGGTTTTGTGGCCTGCTTGGGTGCGGTAGGTGCATGATCAGTAGCTCTATGACATGAGTTGGTCTTTAGATGTGATTCTGGGCTTGGCTCCGTTTCACACTGTAGGTAGTTGTCCTACTTTACACCAGTAAATGGCAGATGTTACATTCCTACTGCTAACGCAGCTTATCGCCTGTTTCATTATTATTATTAGCGTTAGTTGTTGCTCTCATTTGTGGCGATTTTTTTTGAGAAAGCTATTGCTGGAAAACTGGTGATATCGGCTGTTTTCACCAGGTTGAGAATGGAATGATAATTTAAAATCACTGAAAAAACCATTGGTTAAATGAACATTATAATTAGAAAATAGCATTTAAAAAACCTTTGAAATTCATGAAAAAAACCATAGGTTTCAGGGAAGTTATAGTTACGGATTATCATTTTAAAAACCTTTGACATTCAATGAAAAAAACATAGATTTCAGGGACTTTATAGTTACAAATTAGCATTTAAAAAACCTTTGAAATTCACAGAAAAAACCATAGGTTTCAGGGACGTTATAGTTAGTTGGACATTTCACTCATGCAAAACCATAGAAATTCCACGGTTTTAGTTAGTTGAGCTAGTCACGCCCCCACAATGCACTGCTGATGATGTCACATATTACATCATTCATGACATGGTCAGTGACATCACTGATGACATCTCAAATGACATATTTATAGAATGTTAAGGTAAATATATAGTACACCTGTCGGAACTGTCCATTTAATTCTAGAAAAGAGTCCCTAAAGGAGAATAAGATACATGATATTTATTTACATCTATGTATGTATTATTGGAAGTTTCCAATTGAAATTGTTATAAACAAAATGTTTTAAACAAAAGGTTTAATGAGTAGTGACTATATATATTGAGATGAAAACATTGTGCAAATATTATTGAGAAAATAGTATTGAGATCTTAAGGCATAAATGCATGTTCCAAGATGGTGGTTACATTTGCTGCATTCAGTGTGCTGGAGTACTGAAAAAGCTTTGTCCTCTTTCTATGTGTACTTCATAGGAAAGAGTTCATGTATTTAATTAAAAAAAGGAATCAAACTCACCATCGTGAACAAGGCTGCGACTGGCAGACGGAACACACGGATGAGTCCAATCTAAAGATCATAAACCAGATTGAAGTCCTTCGGAGTGCCGATCTCGTCTGAACTACGAGGCGTTAACTATATATATATATATATATATATATATATATATATATATATATATATATATATATATATATCAAAGCTCCAAGGTTCCCACCTGTGGAGATGCACTCTGACATCCACTGCAGCAACATTCTTGAGGTAAAAGCCGGATCGGCGGGCGGCTCCAGTTTACAGCATGCCTGTCGATTCACGCCTGACGCGGTTCGTGCTCATTGCACTCTTCAGAGGTGCGACAGTCATTTTGGCATAGAAGCCACACCGTCCACTTAAAAATATGAGCCCTTCAATGGGCGACTCAAATGAGTCGGCGTTGGTTTGTGGGTCTTGTAGTGTGTGCCTCGGTTGTTTGCCGCTGTCTGAGATGTTTCAAGCCCACCAATGGGCCTCCACTCACACATTTGGCTTGTCAATCCTCCACGGATGCCTCACAATGAGACTTCGTGATTCGGAGCGCCGTGGCCCCAAATTTCCAGGTGGTGCATCTCCCGTGGGTGGGAGGATGCATAAAAATCAAAGC
Source organism: Triturus cristatus (assembly GCF_964204655.1). Lineage (NCBI taxonomy): Eukaryota > Metazoa > Chordata > Amphibia > Caudata > Salamandridae > Triturus > Triturus cristatus. Next base: position 392,770,668 of record NC_140584.1, read on the forward strand.
TCCAAGGTTCCCACCTGTGGAGACGCACTCTGAAATCCACTGCAGCAACCTTCATGAGGTAAAAGCCGGATCGGCGGGCGTATCCAGTTTACAGCATACCTGTCGATTCACGCATGACACGTTTCGTGCTCATTGCACTCTTCAGAGGCACGACAGTCATTTTGGCATAGAGGCCACACCTCCCACTTAAAAATATGAGCCCTCCAATGGGCGACTCAAATGAGTTGGCATTGGTTTGTGGGTTTTATAGTGTGTGCCTCAGTTGTGTGCTGCTGTCTGAGATGTGTCAAGCCCACCAATTGGCCTCCACTCGCACTTCCGGCTTGTCAATCCTCCATGGATGCCTCCACATTGAGACTCCATGATTCGGAGCTCCGTGGCCCCAAATTTCAATGACTGTCACGCCTCTGAAGAGAGCAATGAGCATGAAACACATCAGGAGTGAATCGACAGGCACGCTGTAAACTGGATCCGCCCGCCGATCCGGATTTTACCTCATGAAGGTTGCTGCAGTGGATGTCAGATTGCGTCTCCACAGATGGGAACCCTGGAGATTTGATTTACATGCTGCCTCCCAGCCGCGGGAGATGCACCACCCGGAAATTTGGGGCCACGGAGCTCAGTATCACAGAGTCTCAATGTGGAGGCATCCATGGAGGAATGACAAGCCGGATGTGCGAGTAGAGGCCCATTGGTGGGCTTGAAATGTCTCAGACAGTGGCACATTACTGAGGCTCACACCACAAGACCCACAAACCAACGCAGACTCATTCGAGTTGCCCATTGGAGGGCTCATATTTCAAAGTGGGAGGTGTGGCCTCTATACCAAACTAACTGTCGCGCCTCTGAAGAGTGCAATGAGCACGAAATGCGTCAGGCATGAATCAACAGGAATGCTGTAAACTGGATCCACCCTCCGATTCGGCTTTTACCTCATGAAGGTTGCTGCAGTGGTTGTCAGAGTGCGTCTCCACACGTGGGAACCTTGGAGCTTTGATTTACACGCGGCCTCCCAGCCGCGGGAGATGCACCACCCGGAAATTTGGGGCCACGGAGCTCAGTATCACAGAGTCTCAATGTAGAGGCCTCCATAGAGGATTGACAAGCCGGATGTGTGAGTAGAGGCCCATTGTTGGGCTTGAAATGTCTCAGACAGCGGCACATAACTGAGGCTCACACCACAAGACCCACAAACCAACGGGGACTCATTTGAGTTGCACATTGGAGGGCTCATATTTCAAAGTGGGAGGTGTGGCCTCTATGCCAAAATGATTGTTGCGCCTCTGAAGAGTGCAATGAGCACGAAACCCGTCAGGTGTGAATCGACAGGCATGCTGTAAACTGGATCCGCCTGCCGTTTCGGCTTTTACCTCATGAAGGTTGCTGCAGTGTATGTCAGAGTGCGTCTCCACAGGTGGGAACCTTGGAGCTTTGATTAACACGCGGCCTCCCAGCCGCGGAAGATGCACCCTCTGGAAATTTGCGGCCACGGAGCTCAGTATCACAGAGTCTCAATGTGGAGGCATCCATGGAGGATTGACAAGCCGGATGTGCGAGTAGAGGCCCATTGGTGGGCTTGAAATGTCTCAGACAGCGGTACATTACTGAGGCTCACACCACAAGACCCACAAACCAACGCATACTCATTCGAGTTGCCCATTGTAGGGCTCATATTTCAAAGTGGGAGGTGTGGCCTCTATGCCAAACTGACTGTCGTACCTCTGAAGAGTGCAATGAGCACCAAACGCGTCAGGCGTGAATCGACAGGCATGCTGTACACTGGATCCACCCGCCGATCCGGCTTTTACCTAATGAAGGTTGCTCCAGTGGATGTCAGAGTGCGTCTCCACAGGTGGGAACCTTGGAGCTTTGATTTACACACGGCCTCCCAGCCGCGGGAGATGCACCACCCGTAAACTTGGGGCCACGGAGCTCAGTATCACAGAGTCTCAATGTGGAGGCATCCATGGAGGATTGACAAGCCGGATGTGCGAGTAAAGGCCCATTGGTGGGCTTGAAATGTCTCAGACAGCGGCGCATAACTGAGACTCACACCACAAGACCCACAAACCAACGCAAACTCATTTGAGTTGCCCATTGGAGGGATCATATTTCAAAGTGGGAGGTGTGGCCTCTATGCTAAAATGACTGCCACGCCTCTGAAGAGTGCAATGAGCACGAAACGCGTCAGGCGTGAATCGACAGGCATGCTGTAAACCAGATCCGCCTGCCGATCCGGCTTTTACCTCATGAAGGTTGCTGCAGTGGATGTCAGATTGCGTCTCCACAGGTGGGAACCTTGGAGCTTTGATTTACACGCGGCCTCCCAGCCGTGGGAGATGCACCTCCCGGAAATTTGGGGCCACGGAGCTCAGTATCACAGAGTCTCAATGTGGAGGCATCCATGGAGGATTGACAAGCTGGATGTGCGAGTAGAGGCCCATTGGTGGGCTTGAAATGTCTCAGACAGCGGCACATTACTGAGGCTCACACCACAAGACCCACAAACCAACGCGGACTCATTCGAGTTGCCCATTGGAGGGCTCATATTTCAAATTGGGAGGTGGGGCCTCTATGCCAAACTGACTGTCGCGCCTCTGAAGAGTGCAATGAGCATGAACCGCATCAGGCGTAAATCGACAGGCATGCTGTATACTGGATCCACCCGCTGATCTGGCTTTTACCTCATGAAGGTTGCTGCAGTGGATGTCAGAGTGCGTCTCCACAGGTGGGAACCTTGGAGCTTTGATTTACACGCGGCCTCCCAGCCGTGGGAGATGCACCACCCGGAAATTTGGGGCCACGGAGCTCAGTATCACAGAGTCTCAATGTGGAGGCATCCATGGAGGATTGACCAGCCGGATATGCGAGTAGAGGCCCATTGGTGGGCTTGAAATGTCTCAGGCAGCGGCACATAACTGAGGCTCACACCACAAGACCCACAAACCAACGCGGACTCATTCGAGATGCCCATTGGAGGGTTCATATTTCAAGGTGGGAGATGTGGCCTCTGCCAAAATGACTGTCGCGCCTCTGAAGAGTGCAATGAGCACAAAACGCGTCAGGCGTGAATCGACAGGCATGCTGTAAACTGGATCCGCCCGCCGATCCGGCTTTTACCTCATGAAGGTTGCTGCAGTGGATGTCAGAGTGCGTCTCCACAGGTGGGAACCTTGGAGCTTTTATTTACACGCGGCCTCCCAGCCGCGGGAGATGCACCACTCGGAAATTTGGGGCCACGGAGCTCAGTATCTCCGAGTCTCAATATGGAGGCATCCATGGAGGATTGACAAGCCGGATGTGCGAGTAGAGGCCCATTGGTGGGCTTGAAATGTCTCAGACTGCGGCACATTACTGCGGCTCACACCACAAGACACACAAACCAACACGGACTCATTTGAGTTGCCCATTGGAGGGCTCATATTTCAAAGTGGGAGGTATGGCCTCTATGCCAAAATTACTGTCGCTCCTCTGAGGAGTGCAATGAGCATGAAATGCGCCAGGCGTGAATCGACAGGCATGCTGTAAACTGGACCCGCCTGCCGATCCGGCTTTTACCTCATGAAGGTTGCTCCAGTGGATGTCAGAGTGCGTCGCCACTGGTGGGAACCTTGGAGTTTTGATATATATATATATGTTGAATGTTCCTCCAGAACCTCCTTCCCAATCCCGGAATTTTGTCGAAGGATCACAGCACCACAAGCGGTATTCCAAAGGTTAGTGCTTTATTGAGACCAAAGTGCAAACATGAACGGTAGAGGACGGTCTACGCGTTTCGGCTCTCAGCCTTCTACTGGACCATAGAGGTCCAGAGTGTCCTTTTAAAGTGCTAGTACAATTACCCATACTACAAGTGAAGACAGACTAGACAAATAATCAATCCTGTTTTTAAAAGAAAGATTTGTTAAAAACAATAATCCATCATTTGTGTTTCGAGGCAACCTCTAAATTCATTTAGTTTACTTTTAAAGTGCAAGTGATTTCTGGACATGGTATATTCGAGTTCTAGGTGGAATCTGCTGGGTTACAAATTTGCGATGCTATGTTTTTCTTGGTATACCAAATGAGGTCTTATACATTGAACTAAAGCTATTTTGATTTTAGTAATCGCATGTTCTTATGGCGTTAGGCGATATGACAATTTGTGTTGTAGTGAACCTGTGACTGTAAAGTACTTTTCAGCTCATTTTTTAAAAGAGCCAACAGTCATTAAATGATCATATAGTTTCTGAAACAGTTCTTATAATATAAAGTGACTAGTGCATTCATAATCTTAATATTAGATAAGAACTAAATAGCCGTAAAGTACATAGCTAGTCAAAAAAACTCAATGAAAGTAGGATTGTAGGTCGTAGTTAGAGGTTCTGAAATCATCAACCACCGTGCCTAAAAATTTCAGTTCATATGTTTAAGACCTCAATAACAGCTATGATTTTTACATACTGATCTTACTGAGAAAGCAATGTTCCAGGTATTTCGATTCCTATCTATCACTTATTTTCCTAAAAACAGTTCTAGCAGCATGTGATATCATTTATATGTGCATATATATATATATTCACAGAAAAAAAACATAGGTTTCAGGGTTGTTATAGTTAGCTGGACATTTCACTCGTACAAAACCATTGAATTCCTCCGTTATAGTTAATTCTGCTAACTATAACTCGCGGGCCCGCAATCCACTGCTGATGATGTCACATATTACATCATTCATGACATGGTCAGTGATATCAAATGACATCACTGATGACATCACTGATGACATCATCCATGTGACAATCAGATACACCTCATCATACCGTAGTTTAACCTTTCATCACTCACTGTAAAATACAGAGTACCATATTTGAATCTATTGACACTGGTTTCAAACATGCAGCACTGAGGTCTCTCCTGGTAACATGTGATTAATTCGGAATTCCTAGTTCGGCTGATTTTAGAGGTATATTTGTAAGTTCCAAAACTCCACACTTTAGAAGAATTTCCAAGTGAAACCAGTCAATGTTAGCCTATGAAAGGAAATTCAAGTTACTGGTAAGTGCGGTTAGAATTACTTTTCAGGATCAGTACTGGGCTCAAAGATGCAGCACTGAGGTCTCTCCTGATAACAGGTGAGTAAATTGGAATTTGTAGTTCGGCTGATTTTAGAGGAATATTTGTAAGTTTCAAAAATTGGCACTTAGAAACTTTTTCAGCAAAAGGTAGGCAATGGTATCCTATGGAAGGAAATTCAAGTTACTGATAAGTATGGTTAGAATTACTTTTCAGGATCAGTACTGGGTTCAAAGATGCAGCACTGAGGTCTCTCCTGATAACGGGTGAGTAAATCAGAATTCGTAGATCGGCTGATTTTAGAGGAATATTTGTAAGTTCCAAAACTCCACCCTTAGAAGAACTTCCAAGTGAAACCAGTCAATGTTAGCCTATGGAAGGAAATTCAAGTTACTAGTAAGTATGGTTAGAATTACTTTTCTGGATCAGTACTGGACTCAAAGATGCAGCACTGAGGTCTCTCCTGATAACAGGTGAGTAAATCGGAATTCGTAGTTCGGCTGATTTTACTTTGGTCCAGTATATAAAGAGCCACTTTACTACACCATCCCCTCCCTTCACCACTGTGTAAACGCGACCTGTGTCCATTTTAAGTTGGGAGATTAAGTTCATTTCAATCCTGAGGCTCCCTGGGGGCCAAGTAGACCACCAGGTGCCTCCAGTAAGCGCCACAGAGCTGTGTTGCAGAGAGATGTAAAAATGGGCGTGGCCTCTGAACATCTCCCTGCAACACAGCTCCCTGGCGCATACTGGAGGTACCTGGTGGGCTAGTTAATTCCTCAACTTAAAACGCACCACAGGGCGCGTTTGCACAATGGTGAAGGAAGGGGGCGGGGCCTGAGGTGACATGTCTGCAAACACGGCCAGTGGCGCGTTTTAAGTTGGAAAATTAATTCTTCCTCAATCCCGAGGGTACCTAGTGGCCAACTAGCCCACCAGGTACCACCAGTATGCGCCAGAGAGCTGCGTTGCAGAGAGATGTTCAGAGACCACCCCCTTTTTTCAACACTCTGCAACGCAGCTCCGTGGTGCTTACTGGAGGTACCTGGTGGGCTAGTTGGCCCCCAGGGACCCTCAGAATTGAAGAGGTATTAATTCCTCAACTGCTGCAAGAAGGGGACATGGCCTCCGGCGCATGGCGTTCTTTTCTTTTTTTTTTTTTTAGAAGTGGGGCTGTGTAGCGCCCCCTTCTTTTTCTAATTTTTCGGCCCTGGGGACCCCATCCCCCAGGGCCTGCCCCCTAATTTATTTGTTTTAATGGAAAATTCGGGAAGGGGGCCATGTGGCCCCCTCCCGAGGCCATAATCGGCCCCGGGGACCCCATCCCCTGGGGCATGGCCCTTTTTAAAATATTTTTCAGCCCACCAGGTACCTCCAGTATGCTCCAGAGAGCTGCGTTGCAGAGAGGTGTTCAGAGGCCATGCCCCTTTTTACAACACTCTGCAACGCAGCTCCGTGGTGCTTACTGGAGGTACCTGGTGGGCTAGTTGGCCCCCAGGGACCCTCAGGATTGAAGAGGTATTAATTCCTCAACTTAAAACGCGCCACAGGACCCCCCTCTTTATGGCCCCAGGGACCCCATCCCTCGGTGCCGGCCTTTTTTTATTTTTTATTTTTTTTATATTTTGGGGAGGGGGGCATGTGGCTCCCTCCCAGGCCACTTGTAGCCCCGGGGACCCCATCCCCCGGGGCTGGCCCTCTCCGTTGGGGACCGTGGGAGGTCCCCAATCCCCCCACGGTCCCACCGGCTCCCGCGGGAGCCGGCATTGCTTTTCCACACGGGGAGCTGCGAAGATGCAGCTCCCCCTATGGAAAAGCAATTTGCTTTGCTATTTGGAAGAGAGAGCAGGTTACCTGCTCTCTCTTCCAAATAGCAAAGCAGTTTGCTATGACAGGGCGGGAGCCGCGAGGCTCCCGCCCTGCCATAGCAAATTACAGTGTCCCGGGGGTGGGCCCCCTGGGACACTGCAGGAGCCGGCCCTGGGGGGGTGGCGGTCCCCAGGGCCATGACAAGGCTCCAGGAGGGGGGCCACCATCTACAAAGCCCTGGGGTGTGGTGGTCCCCGGGGCTGGGGGTCCGTCACGGACCCCGCAATTTAAATATTTAAAGCCCCAGGGAGGTGGTGGTCCCCGGGCCTGCGGGGGGCAGTGTGCCCCCGCAATCAAAAATTAAGTTGAGCCCCGGGGGTGGCGGTCCCCGGGGCTACGGGGGGCCATGTGCACCCCCGCAACTATTAATGCTTTGCCCCAGAGGGGTGGCTGTCCCCGGGGCAGTGTGGGGGGTATTGGGCCCCCCACACTTTTTTGGATCATGCCCCCGCGACTTGGCCCCCCCGGGGGCTAATTAACATCGAAACACAGGAGCTCACGCTTCTTTTTTTAAACTTTTGGCCGAAATTTGCGCTGGGTGCACTAATCTCACCGACTTTTTTTTTTAAATGCTTTATTTGGCCCTGGGGGTCCTTATGGGACCCCCTGATCAGGCCTAGGGGGTCAGGGTGTTTCTACCCTGCCCCCTTTTTGCGTTTTGCAAGTTTTTTTCTGCTTATTATGCCTTGGTTCTACCGAGGCACAAGATGGCTGCCAACACCTCCTGGTTTGGAGTGTTGACAGCCAATTAGCATACAGCTTTGTCTCGGCAGGGTGGGCTTAGGGTGTGCGGATCCACCGCGGCCATAGATATATATGTGATTTAAATTTTGATTTTCTCAGGAACTACTGGACGGATTTACACCATTTAACCGAAAGGCACGACTCTGAACCAAGGTCTACCTTTCTGCCAAATTTGGTGTAATTCCGTTCAGCAGTTCGGGTTGTAGCTGCGATTAAAGATCCCCATGGAAAATTGCATGGGGAAAACACCTTTTGGGACCCCCTTTTTTATCAGCTCCCGCTTGATGAATCACCCCAAGACTTTCAGGATAGGAGCGGACTGGAGCGCCCCACCAGTTTTGAAAATTTCACGAACATTCATCCACCGGCGCCAAAGTTATTCCAAATAGAATGTTGCGGATTTCCTATGGATAATAGGTCCTAACTATAACTACCTACTGGCGACCGCCAGTAGGTAATATATATATATATATATATATATATATATATATAACAACGCATATACTCACTTAAGGACAGTGCGTTTGGGCATCTTGTGGGTTAATGGCGGCTGAATGAAGGATCCAGAGCTTCCTTAATTTCTCCACGATGACATCCAGGCAGGTGAGGCGAAGCTGCAGGCACCGCCCACTGGGGAGAGTACTTACGTGAGTGTACCTGCAGCGCGAGAGCTCGGAACACCGAGTTCGGAAGACTTTCCTACCTGCTAGAGTGTCTGCACCAATCGAAGCGGGGCACTCTACATTTAAAGTGGACAGTGTTAGTTAAAACAGGGATGGAGGCATTTGATAAAGGCAATGGAGCCGAAACCAGTCATGCCGCACTTGTGATACTGAATTAAAAGAGGAAAACCCCTGCGAACCTGTGTGGGCTTGCTCCTTTCGTAAAGGGAAGGTTTCTGGTGGTATATGTTGGTGTGTGGCCACGCGCACCTCAAAGCTCCCATTCTGAAAGCAGTTCGGCGGCAGCAGTGGCAAAACTTTGGTCATTCTCAACGTTCTTGGGGAACGCCGAACCGCCGCCAACAATCAAAGGATTATGCCGATTTTAATCCATTTGTGACTTCACGAACAACGCATATACTCACTTAAGGACAGTGCGTTTGGGCATCTTGTGGGTTAATGGCGGCTGAATGAAGGATCCAGGGCTTCCTTAATTTCTCCACGATGACATCCAGGCAGGTGAGGCGAAGCTGCAGGCACCGCCCACTGGGGAGAGTACTTACGTGAGTGTACCTGCAGCACGAGAGCTCGGAGCACCGAGTTCGGGAGACTTTCCTATCTGCTAGAGTGTCTGCACCAATCGAAGCGGGGCACTCTACATTTAAAGTGGACAGTGTTAGTTAAAACAGTGATGGAGGCATTTGACAAAGGCAATGGAGCCGAAACCGGTCATGCCGCACTTGTGATACTGAATTAAAAGAGGAAAACCCCTGCGAACCTGTGTGGGCTTGCTCCTTTCGTAGAGGGAAGATTTCTGGTGGTATATGTTGGTGTGTGGCCACGCGCACCTCAAAGCTCCCATTCTGAAAGCAGTTCGGCGGCAGCAGTGGCAAAACTTTGGTCATTCTCAACGTTCTTGGGGAACGCCGAACCGCCGCCAACCATCAAAGGATTATGCCGATTTTAATCCATTTGTGACTTCACGAACAACGCATATACTCACTTAAGGACAGTGCGTTTGGGCATCTTGTGGGTTAATGGCGGCTGAATGAAGGATCCAGGGCTTCCTTAATTTCTCCACGATGACATCCAGGCAGGTGAGGCGAAGCTGCAGGCACCGCCCATTTGGGAGAGTACTTACGTGAGTGTACCTGCAGCGCGAGAGCTCGGAGCACCGAGTTCGGGAGACTTTCCTACCTGCTAGAGTGTCTGCACCAATCGAAGCGGGGCACTCTACATTTAAAGTGGACAGTGTTAGTTAAAACAGTGATGGAGGCATTTGATAAAGGCAATGGAGCCGAAACCGGTCATGCCGCACTTGTGATACTGAATTAAAAGAGGAAAACCCCTGCGAACCTGTGTGGGCTTGCTCCTTTCGTAAAGGGAAGGTTTCTGGTGGTATATATATATATATATATATATATATATATACATATATATATATATATATATATTCACTGAAAAAAACATAGGTTTCACACATGTTATAGTTAGCTGGACATTTCGTTCGTAAAAAACCAATGAAATTCCCCCGTTATAGTTAGTTCAGCTAACTATAACTCCCGCGCGCGCAATCCACTGCTGATGACGTCACATATTACATCACTCATGACATGGTCAGTGACATCACTCATGACATCACTGATGACATCTCAAATGACATCACTGATGACATCACTGATGACGTCATCCATTGAGTATGTGTTTCTGAACAGTTTTAATATGTTTAATATATATAGGGAAAGGCCTGTTGAAGAATAAGTGGGTGTACAACTGTGTAAATGGATGATTTTCTGTGGTGCGTAACTGACTCTATAAGTGAGTCATTAAATGTATCTTACTGCAGACTAGTGACTAAACTGTGTGAATGTCTGTATGTGTCTGTATGTTGGTGTATAATTGGCTGCATGGTTTTGTGAATAGCTATATGAGTGTCTATATGAGTTATTGATTGCTTGTCTGAGTATCTGTATGGGTGCATGGTTTTAAGAGTGCATCTGTGATGAACTGTATGGTTGAGTGAGTGTATGTATGGGTGTGTTAGGGATTGAATGTATATCTCAGTGGTACATTTGTGACTAACTACATATTTGAAAGGCAGTATATATGCGTGTAAGAGTATATAAGTGGGTAGATGTGAGAGTGTGTGATTGTGAGACTGACTGTATGGATGAGTGTGTGCTTGTATCAATGATTCTATAAGAGCGTAAGAATGTGGTACTATTTTTATGAGTAAGTGAACTTGAGTGTGTATAACCACATAGGTGAGTAAATGGGAGTGTGATTATTTGCATGACTGACTAGGTGTGAGAGTACCTCTATGGATGATTGGTGGTGTGTGAGTGTCTATGTAGGTGTATAAATGCATATGATAGTCTTGTATGGAGTGACTGTAAGTATGAGTGACTGTACAGGTGAATGAGTGGAGGTGTATGTAGACCTAAGAGTTAATAAGTGGGTATGTAGTTATTGGTATTGGAGTATCTGTGATTTTGAGAATGGAACTCTGAAATTTTGAGTCGGTGTGTCAAAGGTTATATTAGGGTGTGAAAAGATGCGGTAATTTATCACATGGATGACGTCATCAGTGATGTCATCAGTGATGTCATTTGAGATGTCATCAGTGATGTCATGAGTGATGTCACTGACCATGTCATGAGTGATGTAATATGTGACGTCATCAGCAGTGGATTGCGGGCGCGCGAGTTATAGTTAGCTGAACTAACTATAACGGGGGAATTTCATTGTTTTTTACGAACGAAATGTCCAGCTAACTATAACATGTGTGAAACCTATGGTTTTTTCAGTGAATTAGCAAGGTTTTTTAAATGCTAATTCCTAACTATAAAGTGTTTGAAACCTATGTTTTTTTCAGTGAATTTGCAAGGTTTTTTAAATGCAATTTTTTATTTTTTTTTTATGTTTGTTTTTTTACAATATCAATCAATCAATCAATCAAAGCATTTATATAGCGCACTACTCACCCAGAGGGTCTCAAGGCGCTAGGGGAGGGGGGTCCGCTACTGCTCGAACAGCCAGGTCTTGAGTTGCTTCCTGAAGGCGAGGTGGTCCTGGGTCAGGCGGAGGTGGGTCGGGAGGGAGTTCCACGTCCTGGCGGCGAGGAAGGAGAAGGACCGTCCCCCTGTGGTGGCTGTTCGGATGCGGGGGACGGTGGCAAGGGCGTGGCCGGTCGATCGAAGCTGGCGTTTGGGAGCGTAGAAGTTGAGGCGGCTGTTGAGGTATCCTGGGCCTTGGTTGTGTAGGGCTTTGTGTGCGTGGGTGAGGAGGCGGAAGGTGATTCTCTTGGTGACCGGGAGCCAGTGCAGGTCTCTCAGGTGTCCGGAGATGTGGCTGCGACGGGGGATGTCCAGGATGAGTCGTGCTGAGGCGTTCTGGATCCGCTGAAATCTTTTCTGGAGTTTGGCGGTGGTTCCGGTGTAGAGGGAGTTGCCGTAGTCCAGACGGCTGGTGACGAGGGCCTGGGTGACCATCTTCCTGGTCTCGGTGGGGATCCACCGGAAGATCTTTCGTAGCATGCGCAGGATGTTGAAGCACGACGAGGAGACGGCGTTGACTTGTCTGGTCATGGAGAGGGTGGAGTCCAGAATGAAGCCCAGGTTGCGTGCGTAGTCTGTTGGTTTGGGTGCGCTGCCTAGGGCGGGGCGCCACCAGGAGTCGTCCCAGGCGGAGGGTGAGGAACCCAGGATGAGGACTTCCGTCTTGTCCGAGTTCAGTTTCAGGCGGCTGTTCTTCATCCATTTGGCTACCTCTTTCATCCCTTCGTGGAGGTTGGCTCTGGCGGTGGCGGGGTCGTTGGTGAGGGAGAGAATCAGCTGGGTGTCGTCGGCATAGGAGATGATGTTGAGGTTGTGCTGGCGTGCGATGTCTGCGAGGGGGCTCATGTACACGTTGAAGAGGGTTGGACTGAGCGAGGAGCCTTGAGGAACGCCGCAGATGACTTCGGTGGCTTCGGATCTGAACGGGGGGAGGCGGACTCTCTGTGTCCTTCCGGCGAGGAAGGAGGTGATCCACTCCAGTGCCTTCTCCTGGATTCCGACGTTGCTGAGTCGCTGCACTAGTGTACGGTGGCAGACAGTGTCGAAGGCCGCGGAGAGGTCTAGGAGGATGAGGGCCGCTGTTTCTCCGTTGTCAAGCAGAGCTCGGATGTCATCGGTGGCTGCGATCAGGGCGGTCTCGGTGCTGTGGTTGGCCCGGAAGCCAGACTGCGAGAGGTCGAGGGATCCGTTCGTCTCGAGGAAGGCGGCCAGCTGCTTGTTGACGGTCTTCTCGATGACTTTTGCAGGAAACGGGAGCAGCGAGATGGGGCGGTAGTTCTTGAGGTCGGTGGGGTCGGCTGATGGCTTCTTTAGTAGAGCGCTGAGTTCAGCGTGCTTCCAGCTCTCCGGGAAGGTAGCGGTGTCGAAGGAGGTGTTGATGATGTCCCGCAGGTGGGGTGCGATGACAGCGTCGGCCTTGTTGAAGACGTGGTGAGGGCAGGGGTCGGTAGGAGATCCGGAGTGGATGGAGTTCCTCGTGCGGACGGTGTCTTCGGTGCTGATCGGGGTCCAGGCGCGGAGGGTGGTGGTTGGGGGCGGTGGTTCGGTCGTGACGTGCGTCGGTTGAGTGCTGAAGCTATTGTGTATGTCCGCGATCTTGTTGTGGAAGTAGGAGGCGAGGGAGTTGCAGAGGTCTTGTGAAGGGGTGATGTCGTTGTTACCGGCGTTGGGGTTGGAGAGCTCTTTGACGATGTTGAAGAGTTCCTTGCTCTTGTGTGCGTTGTTGTCCAGTCGTTCCTTGAATGCGGTTTTCTTGGTGGCGTGGATGAGTTGGTAGTGTTTTCGGGTGGCGAGCTTGAGGGCAGTCATGTTGTCCGGTGTTGGGTCTCTGCGCCAGGTTCTCTCGAGGGCTCGGCAGTTCTTCTTGGAGCTCTTGAGTTCGTCGGTGAACCATGGGGCTTTCTTGCTACCGGGTCTGCTAGTCGGGGTCTTCAGAGGGGCGAGGTCATCAGCGCAGTCGCTGATCCACTTCGTGAGGTTGGTGGCCGCTTGGCTGGGATTCGTTGCGCTGGTGGGTGGGTTCTTGCTCAGGGCGGTCGCGAGCTGGTCGGCTGTGATCTTGTTCCAGCTTCTGCGTGCAACCTGTTGCTGGTGGTGGTGGATCGTGGTCCTTCTGAAGCTGAAGTGGACGCAGGTGTGGTCCGTCCAGTGGAGTCCGGTGGCGTGGCTGAAGGCGATGTCCTTGCTGGATGAGAAGACGGGGTCGAGTGTGTGTCCGGCGTAGTGGGTGGAGGTGGTGACCAGCTGCTTGAGTCCGAGGTTGGCGAGGTTGTCCAGCAGGGTGGTGGTGTTGCGGTCGTTGTTGTTCTCCAGGTGGAAGTTGAGGTCCCCGAGGAGGATGTAGTCAGCGGAGGGGAGGGCGTGCGGGCTGATGAAGTCGGCGATGTCTTCGCTGAATTGTGTGCGAGGTCCCGGGGGTCTGTAGATGAGGGTGCCTCTGAGGGTGGTCTTGGGGTTGATGTGGACCTGGAAGTGCAGGTGTTCGGCGGGTGCGAGGGTGTCGTCGGTGTTGGTCGTGATGCGGATGGTGTTCCTATGGATGATGGCGATGCCTCCTCCGGTGTGGTTGATGCGGTCCCTTTGGATGATCTTGTAGCCATCTGGGATGGCGATGGCAATGTCGGGCGTTGAGGAAGCGTTCATCCAGGTTTCCGTGAGGAAGGCGACGTCTGGGGCTGTGGTGTCGAGCAGGTTCCAGAGCTCGACAGCGTGTCTGTGGACGGAGCGGGTGTTGAGCAGGATGCATTTCAGGTGGCTGCTGCTGTTGCACGTCTTGGTCGGTGCTGTAGTTGTGCTGGTCTGGATGCAGGTGAACTTGCAGGTGTTGCAGCAGAAGGGTCCGTGGGTGCGTCTCGGGGTGGCTCGGTAGCATCCTGGGATTCGGCCGGCGTTGAGAGCATTGAGGGTGGCGGCGTCGTACGTCCGGCGGGTGGGCTGGGGTCTGCGGGGGCCAGGGGTCCTGGCGCTGGGCGCGGTCCAGGCGCGGACGGGCGCAGACGGGCTTACCTTTGGCGCACCTTCGGCGCTCATTCGGTGCTCCCGCTGCGCGCGTCCGCTGCGCGGTCGCTCAGGGGGCATCATAAGAGAGGAGCCGGGAGGGCGGGTCAGCTCGGTGGCGGGAGCGGGGCGGCCAATGGGCAGGGGGGGGGGCGGAGTCGGCGGTGGACTGTGGCGGGAAGGGGCTCAGAGGGCGGCTCTGCGGCAGCTGGGTCGTCCGGTGGACGGCAGGGGACCCAAGGGCAGCAACGAGGCAGCGGAGCAAGGTAAGGCAGGCAGCGGGCAGGAGCATGGCTTCCAGGCAGCAGGCAGGAGCAAGGCTGGCAGGCAGCAGGTAAGAGCAGAGGAGTGGGGGCGACCTCGCCTTGGGGAAGGCTCAGCGGTCACTATGCTACCTATATGCTACAATATGCTACCTATGTATATAATTATTGATTTAATGTATCCTGCAATATGGGATGGCTCACCTTTTAAAAAAAAATGTTTAGATATAATTGAACAGCATAGTTAATATCTTCTACAAACCTCTAAACATTGTTTTTTTTTTTAATGGGATTTTTACCGTGCGCGCACCGTATGCTTACGGTGTGCGCACGGTACGGTACAAGTACGGTGCTCGCACGTTGTTTCCATAGCTACGTGCTCCATGTGCGTATGCGTACGTGATTTACATAAGCATGCGTACTTCGTCTTCGATGCGTACGCGCGGACTCCGTACGCACATGCGCGCGTGCGTCGTACGCGCGTCCGCCTTACACGCATGCCCCTAATGCGCATGCGCGCGTGCGTCGTACGAACGTGCACCGTATGCGCGCGTCTTACGTACGCGCATACGTACTTGTACCGTGCGCACACCGTAAGCGTACGTTGCGCGCACGGTAAGTCATGTGATCAAGAAACAACACTTTTCATTGGTTTAAAGTACTTTCAGTTCCAGAAACTTCCTACACCACACCCATTCCCCTCATTATTTCATCTGATTCCCTGGGAGAAGGAGCTGAACTGTTTTTGGGATACAATGGCAGAGCAGCAATCATCTTCTGGGAGTGAGCAGGAGGGCCTTATCAAACAGAGACAGAGGAAACAGAAAGATTCTTTTGTCTGGCAATATTTTACATTTCCAGAGGGGCAGAAGAAAGTCAATGCTCCATTAGTCACCTGCAAACTTTGTGGGCATGTCTTATCTAGAGGAGATCCTAAGAAGAAGTACTCTTTTAGTATCTTCACTATGTTCAGGCACATTAGGGATGTACATCCTGCGACTTTTGCTCGAGCTACTAGAGCAACCCCTCCAGCAGCTCAGCCGAGCACATCCTCAGAAGCTCAGCCGAGTACATCATCGGCAGCTCAGCCGAGCACTTCCTCTGCGGTTAGAGCGTCACCCTCTTCTGCTCCTCTGGACATTTACCCTCGGTTTCAGAGTGTACATGTATGGTGCAATACTTGCTACGCTCTTATTGCTTTTGGGGAGTCCAGTATTCCCCTAATAGATAATAAGATACAGCAGCACAAGTGCGGCACCTTATAATATTGCCATTCTTTCCTTCCTCTTTCCCTGTATTAACACAACGGCTCTTTTTAGAGCCACCTTACCTCTTACATTTTTTATATTTTTTTAATCATTTAAAAAAAAAAAAATTCCTGCCGTGCACGCACGGTGCGCGCACCCCTTGTTTTTTTTTTTTAAATAAAATGTTTTTTTCACCCTTCATGGTCCTTGAGGGACCACAAGGAAAGTGTGAGAAAAGCAGAGTGAGGGAAAGTGAAAAAAAGGGAGCATGAAAGTAAAGGGGTGAGAAATACAGATATTTCAAACTTACCTGACCCACAAAATAAATTAATTATGAATAAATGTTTTTTTTTAATTGCTAGAAAAAAGGATTAATTTTCCTACATTTTCTTTCTCGATCTGAAAAAAAAGAAAAAAAGTATTAATATTTAATAATACATTTTAGAATACAGTAAACATATTTTCATATTTAACAAAGTAATGTTTTGCCCTTTTTTTGCTGTTTTCAGAATATATTGAATTTCACTGCAAATTGTGAAACCAATTGCATTCATCACTTAACAGCGGGCAAAAAAATTAACAATCTGAAAGATTGTTTAAAAAAAGCCCAGAATCTCTTCTCAGCAAAACATACCTTTATACAAATATAACATATTTAATAAAAATATCATGTAAGAACAATAACTTTTTGCAATAAATATCATCTGTAAATCTTGTTGCTTAAGCACATACACCAAAATAATATCTGTCAAAGAAGTCCATAAGAGAAATTTTTACCTTTCCATAAGGCCAAATGGTAATTTTTTAATTCTTTTTTGATGAAATATCCAATGGTAATCCAATAAAATCGGAATAATGGTTTGTTCAGATGGTGCAATTTGTATCTAAAATTTTGGTTTTAGAAAAATTAAGTAACAATTTGGTAAATCATAAGGCAAACGTTGCTTGAAAATCAATGGAGAATCATTACACAGTGTCCATCCCTTTTCACATTTAAGATAAACTGTGTAATAACCAGAAGTTATAGAAGGTCCATCATGAAAAATTATTGCAACTGCAACAAAAGTTTTTCCAGATATTGATAATTGATGTCCTGTAAACTTCTTTATTAAAGTGTCCAATTTTGTACCATCAGCTCTACAACGTTGCATCATTAAAATTACATACTGTCCATATTTATTTAAAAATAACGTTGAAAACATGTCTGATTTACGTTGAGAACATTCCCTGTTGTGATTGGCATATTTAACTAATTTACTAAAAGTCACTGATTTACTCTCTGATAATGTTAAATATATGAACTTTTCGGAATCAACATTAGAGCTGCATGTGTTCAAACAGTTTTCACAACTATGTTCCCATTTATAAGAGAGACCAAACATATTTTCTATATCTACCCCTTCATCTTCCAGTACCATAAGCATATACATCAAGAATTCCTGTGCATCTTGCTGGACATTTTGAGTAAACTGTGTACATCCTGAACATACATCTAAAAGATTTCTAACATCAGAAGCACTTTCTATTTTAGTTTTATCATTACTCAGCTTCTCATAAAGGAGACTCAGCAGAGAACAGAATCTTTTTTCATGATTTACTATTATCTTCTCTTGCATAATTTCAAGATAAAATACAACATTGAGCACTACATTTGCGTAGCAGTTGACACCAGAGCTATTTTCAAAATGACAACCAACAACCTCTTCAACACTGTTCTTTTTCTTTTTGCTTGCAGTCACATCACTCTCTTTTTGTTTTCTCTTCTATACATCCTCATTACAGATATTCTCAAATCTCCTTTTCCGACAAACAACACGTTTTTCAAACACAGGATACTGACCTAAATGAGGAGCATAGCTTCTTCTTAATCTATTATACTCCTTTACACAGTTTGCATCAGCACTTACTTTTGAGTCATCAAAGTCTATCATGAATAAACCAGATATTTTTTTCACGCGTGACAAAGCAACATATGCCATACCTTCTTTAAACACAGTAGATCCAATGTTTACAAATGCACTATCTACAGTTAATCCTTGAGATTTGTGAATAGTTACTGCATATGCTAGAGAAAACATAAACTGCTTCCTACGTACATATAAGTCTTTCACAAGCAAGAAACGAACTGAACAACGACAAATGTCTTTAACCTCTTCAATCTGATCAAATTTTATTTTTAAAAATTCAATTCCAACTTTTTTCTGGTAATTAACAAAACCCACAACTTTACCCATAGCTCCATTCACTAAACCTTTCTCTACATCCAAATTACGTCTTAAAATTACTCGACAGTTCATACATACATAAGGATACTTTTCTAAACCGGCTGTTTTCGAGATGTTTTTCTCTAGAGAATCCAATTTACTTGTCAATTTGTTTGTCAATATCATAGTTATTCCTTCATGTTGTATTTTATCCACAGCTTCCAGTTTGACAATCTCTTCATTTTCCAATTTCAAAAGTTCTTGATTGAATATAGAGCATTCATGTAGTGTTGGCATTAAGCAGATTACAGTATTTTTTCCAGCAATGTTCTTGTATATTTTCTCTGGAACTATTTGTTCTGTTGGAAACACATTACATAGCAATCGACTCTGTAAAGCTTTTCTGCCATGTTCTGTGAGTAGTCCAATTCTGATATCTTTGAGAATACTTGCATAATCCTCATCATTGACTTGCCGCATATTGGTAATGAGTTCTTTGTACTCAAAGTATGTCCAAATATTCACATTAACTATACTTCCTAATGACTTTTTCGTGTCTTCATGTGTAAGGGTTTGAAAAACTGGTTGTCCTTTAACTGGAGTAAGCTGCAGAAGATCTCCAAAAACTATAACATGTTTTCCTCCAAATAGCACGTCATAGTTTGTCTTTAGAATTTGCTGCATTCTTAAATGCACAAAGGCAAGCATTAAGTTTGATACCATGCTTACCTCATCAATGGTGAGAACTTTCATTTTTTTCAATACTCTTGCAACTTCAAAACATGCTTCTCCTGTTAGCTTGTGGTATTGTATTTTGTTCTCGTGCTCTACTGGTAACATTAGCAAACGATGGAGGGCAATTCCTTTTATGTTATATGCTGCTAACCCAGTTGGAGCAGTAACAACACAAGACAAAGTTGAATCTGTTTTTTGCTGTAGGTAGCTTCTAATAACTTTAATCAAGAAACTTTTTCCAGTTCCGGCTTGTCCACTCACATACATTCTGATTGGTTCAAACGATGTGCATGAGCACTCTTTATTTTCATGTAGTAATCCGTGATCAATTTTTTTATTCTGACTTCCTCATAAGTTTGTTGTTGTTCATCATTCAGTTGTTGTTCCATATTTGGTAAGTTTATTAAATCTTCCTGAGCTTGATTCATAGCTGTTTCGACTTCAGTCATGGCTATTGCAGCTTCATTTTCTACGATTGGTTGTCCTAGAGGATCTTGACTGAACGTCCCAGAACTTTGACTGTCTTGAGAACAGTCTCTAGCTACTTCAGCTGCAATTGTTGCTTCTTGTTCAATTTCTTCATTTAACATTTAAACATAAGTTGAGAAAGTACTGCATTCTATGCTATCTTTGCAAGCATTAAAGGAATCTTCAAAGGTCTGAAAATCTCCAAGTAGTTCGTCCTCTGAACGCCATGGTTTAAACAGCTGTAAAAGTGCCAAGTAGTAAAATTCCTTTTTGTCAGTAGTGTCACAACTCAGCTTCCGGTGATTAATCAAACTTCCTTTTGTTTGTTTTACCAAACATCCTTCCTCACCAGTGGCTTTATATTTTCCATTGTTGATGTCTTCTGTGGTATTCCGTTTATAAATGTAGTTCTGCAGCACTTCATATAGACACATGTTCTCAAGATGATGACTTCTTTGTGGGTAATATGTGTCCAACATGTTTTTCTTAAAATGTCTGTACTTTCAGGTTCGTTCTCTGCTAAATATTCAATTTCTCAAACAGATTTCAGTACCCGATTTCTCATTCCTGCCAGGCCTAAACTTACCCAAATTATTCTTCTGGATTTGGAGTACAGACTTGCAGATGATAATCTATCTGAGCATTCGAAGGATCCAATTTCTCGATGCGATAACATCTTTAAACTGAAACTGTCTAGCTTTTTACTGACAGTCTTCCCATGAGCAATCTCTTCCCACATTTCTTTCAATTCCGTTTTCTCAGATTTAGTGATGTAAGATGTGACATACCGAGCAACAGCAATAGAATTGTCAGCAACATACTGTATATCCATGTTAGCATTCCACATGGATAAAAGGACTGGGTTGTAGTCATTTATATATTTTTACTCTTCTTTTCTTCTTAGGTTGTAGGTATTCTTAGGCGATATTCTTGTAATAGTATGTCGCACAGCTGACATAAAACTGTTTATTCTTCCTTTTGAAAGAACAGGTCGTGGAAACCCAAATCGACATTTTGTGTAGAATTTATCTTTACTCTTGTACTTTCGTCGACAGTATTTTCCACACCGATGTCTTTGGAAACGTAAAACTTGCTCTTTTAAGTTTTTTTCTTCTGTTCTTTTAGGTATAGCACATGTTGCATATTTTTCAATGAATGATAAAACTGCATCATCAGAATCTGTTCCAAATTTTGGGGCATCCTTGATCCACAACAGCATATGAATATGAGGAGCACCTCTTGCTTGGTACTCTTTTCTCCAAAAGAAATCCACAACTTCTCCAAGAGGTGGATTTTTTTTATTGCAGATGAAGGACATCATAGCCTCAAATCTATGATTGAAATATCTGCAAACATTAACCGAATCCAATGAGCACAATTCTCCTGTTGTCTTGTATTGGATGTTTTCAATATTTGAATTTGCCTCTCGAAGAAAATCCAGTAAATCATCCCAAGCGTACTCAGCATAGCTTAGGGTAAGGAACCATGTAGGAGTTCCTAAATTCCGTAACATACATTTCAATTCTCCATGGCGTCGGTACCAATATTCATTAGTTCCTCGCTGACAAGCCATCAAATTTATCAATTGAGATTCCAAATGATCATCTCGCTGTTGCACTTTGTTCATAAAATCCTTTGCAGACACATTATGTAGATGTACTCCAGTTTTTAAAATGTGATTTACTGCATAGGATAGTGCAGACAAGTCACTTTCAAATAAAAGATAGAACAAATAAGGAATACTTTGACGAAATCTTGGATCTTCTGCATATAAACTTGTAGTCCGATACTCTGAAGCAGGAATCTGTACTGGACGTTCATCATATCGTCCACCTTTTCCTGTAGGAAACAGCTGGGGAAAACAACGAGCTTCCAAGCTCTCCTCCCATACACTCACGAGACTTCCTTGGGCTTTTCATCTGAAACAGATCAATAGTGTTTCCCATAACTTCTTTAGAATGAAGAGGATGTATGCTGAAATGTTCATACATTTCTTCTTCTTTTGACTTATCCACTTTTTCAATTTGCCCAGCTGGTATTCCTGAGTCTGCTTGTAAAACTTCTTCATCTTCATCCATATAAATTGTTTCATACCATTCATTATTTATTTTCAAATATAAATTTGCTCTTTGTACTTTTCGTACATCTACCAGCTCCTGCCAAATTTTCTTATTCTTTGTTGGTACTCCATTAACCAGAATAAGTAATGGTTCAGTTTCCAATCTATCTGCATCAATTGTTTCCATATTTTTTTTCAAATCCAATCGCAAATAGACAACTCTTCCTTTTAAACCTCTTTGTAAATCCGAAGGAGGTAATTTACCTGTTTTGGGCTCCATACGAACTATAGTCTGAAAAGGATGGACACATTGAATGAGTATAGATTCATATGTATTTAAATCACTAAGTTCTGCAGGAATTTCAACCAATTCTAAATTATTATGTACAGCTCTTGCTGGCATTTTATTTTCTTCTAACTTGTTATAACAGTATTTACAAATACGGTGATATTCACCCAAATCAAAACAATTTTCCAGAAATAAATATGTAGCAAAATCCATCCACTTAGTATTATTTTCTTTTTCACTTTTTTTATAGAGATCAACATACCTTGTTTGATTTTTATATTGGCTTCTCCGGCAAAAATACAAGTAATATTTCGTCTTTCATTAGAGATGATAGTACATTTTGTCATTTGATCTTCAAATGTTTTACTAACAGTGGGTTCTACATTCTCTTCCACATTTTCCTCAATAACTGTGTCATTTCCTGCACTTTCTTGCTCTGGGCCAATGTAACAAAACTGAATATCATCAGTAACCTTCACTACATCTGATACAGATCCACGTAACAGAGCACTATTCAACTCATTTAACTTTAGTGCTGGACTTTTAGCAAAATACAATGTTCTCACAAACTTTCTCATTTCAGTATGATGAACAGCCAGCATCCTAAAATGGTGAAAAACACTTTGGCAAACTTTCCTAGATAGACAAGCAAGAGAATGTCCTTGCAAACCAGTATTCTCTCTCACTCTGCATGGGTCTAGTCTTTGAAGCACCTTAATCTTCTGTTTAACACTCTTTTTACTATATTCTCTTAGGAAGTCACGTAATTTATCAATAGATTCCTGTTGCACAGTGCAAATACTACTGCAATTCCAAGTGTACACTGGGGCTTTAGGACGTCTCCCCATAACCTCATCAGCTAACACTTCTTCCTCATTTCTTGGAACCATTTTCTCCTTTTCCATTACACAACCATCTTTAACTTCATAAGCTCGACCATTGGTGTCAACTGCATGCAACAAACTATTACTTTGAAGATAACTCTCTTCATTAAAAAATGGCTCAGTACTTGAACTATGCTTCCATTCTCCTAAGAACACTTTACAAAAGTTATTTTTTTTCACTACTCTTTTCATTTTGCTTTGTGACTTCATTGCTTTTACTAATTTTTCTAATCTACGCATCCTGTTCAAAATTAAAATGAATAGTTTTCGTTTTATTTCCAAAGCCTTAGAAACAATTTTTTCAATATATTTCTTTTTTTTATAAAATTTGGTGTTCTTCTTATATTTGTTCACATCCTTTAGCAAATTGAACATCACTCTTCTCTGAAACATTTTTCTACGAATGTTTTTAAAATCTATTTTTCGTGTTAAGTCACTCTTTCTTACTTCTGATTCAACATTGGCTTTTCGTATTTTCTGTCGACTCTGTTGTTGTTTTGTACTTGAAACACTATTTGCAGTGCATATTTTCTTAACATTTTTTCTTTGTTTGAAGATATTTAAAAAAAAATCCTCAGTCTGCTTACCAGAAGTCTTTTTCTTTTTTCCAACATGAGTTCTTCAACTATTTTATTTGGTCCAGTTTTCTTCAAATATAGATGTTGTTGCTGTTCTTTTCTCTTTCTTGACTTTATAGGCATCTTTAATTTCACTGTTGTTCAGCAATACCTGAAAGAAACTAAAAAAAAATTCCTTTATGTAATTTTAATACATTACCATTTTTTTTCAGAGCTTTTCAAATCCTATCACATGACCTGTCCCTTTCCTACAACTCCAAGTCTTACAGAACAAGAGCAACACAAATTAAATCTCTGACAACAATTCCTGAGTGCACACAGACTCATGGTGTGATTCTAGGCAAAAAACGATTTTAGTTTGGCAATTTCAAAGCACATTTACTACTGTGGAAGAGTAAGTCATAATTACTATGGCAGCCTGACACATTTTCCTTATATTTTAAAGAGGCAGAAAAGAGTATATGTCCTAACAGCTACTTGAGACCATCAGCATGTGTTACAGGTAGGGGTGGGCGGAATTTGCGAAATTAACTTTCGCAAATTATCGCGAAAATGTTTAAAATTATCGCAAACAAGCGGAAATATCGCGAAGATGCGGAAGTTTTTTTCCGGCATGTTCGCGAGCTTTTCTGCATGGTTGCGAGTCGCCAACTTACCCATGTGGTTGCTTGCGGGCGCGGCCATCTTGTTTTGAGTTGTCTCGCGGTGCATGATCGCGAGAAGAAAGACGTGATCGCGCGACGCATGACGTCAATGCGGGCGCGAACTGTCGCGAGATAGCGCAAATGGCTAAAAACAATACAACATCTCATGGAGAACGCGACCGGATCAAGAAAACTTGTCGGCGAACGCAGGGATTCAGGTAAGGCGATCGCGCGCGCGCGAGAATGTATTATTTTACAGCGCGAGCACGCAACAAATTATCGCCAAGCTGCGGAAACCGGAATGTTTGACATTTTCGCGCTCTCCGCGGAACGCAAAAATGTCAAATTATCGCAATTTCCGCGAACGGAACGAAATTTTCGCCCAGGCCTAGTTACAGGGTGAGTGATTAGAGTAGAGCAAAGGAAATGAGCCTTGGTGACGTTGAATGTGTAAGCATTATACACTGCTATCTAAAATACCACACAGAGCTGAATAGTAAGCATGAGAGTGCAGGAGAAGCACCTGTCTGTCTGCTAAGGGCGTGCTTCTGGAGACCATGTATTGTCAGGTGCAACACAGATCTGCATGGACGCTTGTAGAACTGCATGAAGACTGCAGAGATGTATGTAAGAGTACATGTGTGGTAAAGGTTAATTGGAGTTTTGAACATGTAGGATCTACCTCACCCATTGCGGGAGTGGAAGGAAAATGTACCATGCTAATTTCAAATGTGTTAGCATTTGCCTCTCATTTGTGACAAAGTGATTTCTGCTGAATGCTAACCATCACAGTTCTTGAAAACAAGCTGCCCCTTTCCTGCAAGTGCAAGTCTAACAGAGCAAGAGCAACACAAATTAAATCTCTGTGAAAAATTCCTGTGTACAGACAGACTCATGGTGTGATTCTAGGCACAAAACAGTATTTCTGGGTGATACCAGTACACCTTAACTTATGGTGAAGACATACTCCATAATATCTTTCAAGTTCAAGGCACTTAAATATCTTCCTTAACATAAAATGTAAAACACAACTTTTAAAGTGGTAGGAAAATGTACCATGCTATTTTCAAATGTGTTTGCATTTGCCTCTCATTTCTGAGAAAGTGATTTCTGCTGAATGCTAACCATCACAGTTCTTGAAAACAAGCTGCCCCTTTCCTGCGAGTGCAAGTCTAACAGAGCAAGAGCAACACAGATTAAATCTCTGAGAAGAATTCCTGTGTGCACACAGACTCATGGTGTGATTCTAGACACAAAACAGTATCCCTGGGTGATAGCAGTACACCTTAACTTATGGTGAAGACATACTCCATAATATCTTTCAAGTTCAAGGCACTTAAATATCTTCCTTTACATAAAATGTAAAACACAACTTTTAAAGTGGTACGAAAATGTACCATGCTATTTTCAAATGTGTTTGCATTTGCCTCTCATTTGTGAGAAAGTGATTTCTGCTGAATGCTAACCATCACAGTTCTTGAAAACAAGCTGCCCCTTTCCTGCGACTGCAAGTCTAACAGAGCAAGAGCAACACAAATTAAATCTCTGTGAAAAATTCCTCTGTACAGACAGACTCATGGTGTGATTCTAGGCACAAAACAGTATTTCGGGGTGATACCAGTACACCTTAACTTATGGTGAAGACATACTCCATAATATCTGATATGTTCAAGGCAGTTAAATATCTTCCTTAACATAAAATGTAAAACACAACTTTTAATGTGGTAGAAAAATGTACCATGCTATTTTCAAATGTGTTGCATTTGCATCTCATTTGTGAGAAAGTGATTTCTGCTGAATGCTAACCATCACAGTTCTTCAAAACAAGCTGCCCCTTTCCTGCTAGTTCAAGTCAAACAGAGCAACAGCAACACAAATTAAATCTCTGTGAAAAATGCCTGTGTACAGACAGACTCATGGTGTGAGTCTAGGCACAGAACAGTTTTTTTGGTTGATACCAGTACACCTTAACTTATGGTGAAGACATACTCCATATTATCTGACAGGTTCAAGGCAGTTAAATATCTTCCATTACATAAAATGTAAAACACAACTTTTAAAGTGGTAGGAAAATGTACCATGCTATTTTCAAATGTGTTTGCATTTGCCTCTCATTTGTGAGAAAGTGATTTCTGCTCAATGCTAACCATCACAGTTCTTGAAAACAAACTGACCCTTTCCTGCTAGTGCAAGTCAAACAAAGCAACACAAATTAAATCTCTGTGAAAAATTCCTGTGTAAAGACAGACTCATGGTGCGAGTCTAGGCACAAAACAGTTTTTTTGGTTGATACCAGTACACCTTAACTTATGGTGAAGACATACTCCATAATATCTGACATGTTCAAGGCAGTTAAATATCTTACTTAAAATAAAATGTAAAACACAACTTTATAAGAATATTCATATTTCTATTATTTATATCCAACTACACCACATACATCCTCTCTCAAATTCATAACTCACCTCTAAATGTAGTTAGTTGAGAAAGAAATGTGCCACTCACACAGCAGATTATCAGAGCCAGAATCTCTGAACTGTACACCTCTCAGCAGAACCAGTAAATGGCAATGTTTCCCTCTCTTTTTTCACACCTATACATGTTAATTTCAAATCACAGTGCTTGCCACATTTTTTCAAATGGAAACACACATTTCTATTGGATGCAAATTTCAACCCTTTTCCAAATGATCCTTTCCCCCAACATGACTTCTACCTGCTACCATAGCAACAGCTCATGAAACACTGGTGTGAGCAGAGAGGTCAGAAGTTCAGCACACAATGTTTCAAATCCAAAAAGCAAGAGTGCTTGACTTTTCAAACCTAACAGCAAATCCAAACTAATGTTCTGTGGGAACACATTTTTCTGAACCAATACAAAACATGTTTTTAAAAATGTAAACATACAACCTAGTTTTTAGTGTTGTATGGTCTGAAACATCCAATGATTTCTTTTTATTTTGAAAAAAGTATGTAAGCCTCCTTTTTACAACTATCTTTCTTTTCATATTGCCATTCTACTGAAAGACACCTTCTGAGTGCATCCAGATCTCCTTGGAAGATGTTCACAGTGTGGATTATAGGTCACAGCTATGTCTTCTGGAGTGAAAAGTTTGCAGAAAAAAGAGGTATTGTGAAAGATCTTGCTTTGCCAAATGTAGACATTAAATGGATTGGTCAGAGAGGGTTAAAGTGGCACCAATTAATGCCTTTGGTGAAAACCTTTCTACATCTCCCACAGCCTAACCTTATTATTGTGCACTGTGGTGGAAATGACCTAGGCACTTTAACTGGGGTAGGTCTGGAAATGCTTATTAAGGACACCTTTGTGCAATTAATGTCAATTTTTCCACAAACTGCCTTTGTATATTCTAATATATGCCTAAGGCAAAAGTGGAACTGGTCCTACCAACATTGTCCGCAGATTGACAAAGCAAGAAAGCACGTCAATAAGTCTGTTTCTGCTTTCCTCAGAGACTATGGTATGGGTTCTATATACCACAACAACTTGCGTTACAACATGCAAGGCATTTATAGAGGAGAAGGTGTACATTTCAATGATGAAGGGAACAGCGTCTTCCTCTTGAACTTTAGACTCTGCATCGGTACTTACTTGTAGGTACCAAAAAACACTCAATGAACACAACGGCTCTTTTTAGAGCCAACCAACATCTAAACACTTAGGGCCATATGTAGGTAAATTTAATTTACCAATTCATAAATACCGATTTTTACCGAATCGGCATTTATGAATCGGTAAGTTATATGTAGGTAAACATTCGGTAATTATTACCGAATCGGTAACAATCGGTATTCAAGAATCGGAATTTACTGAGTCGGTAAATACCGAAGTGTTAATTACCGAATCGGAAAATACCGAACTGGTATTTACCGAATCGGTAAATACTGAATCGGTAGTTACCGAATCGGAAATTCAAAAACACATGACTGGATGAATCAGCCAATCCTGTGCAACCAAACCCCACCCAACCAGGAAGTGGCCACACCCAGGCAGGTGCACACAATCAACAGACTCTGGAGAGGCTGGGAGTGCAGAGGAGAGCCAGGGAGCCAGAGCCTGATTGTGAAGCTCAAACTCACAATGTCCAGCCAGGAGACACAGAGAGATGGAGGGGAAAGGAGGAGAAAGCAAAAATTTAGCCCTAAGGAACTGCAGGTACTAGTGGAGGAGGTGGTCAAGCAGCACCAGAAGCTGTTTGGAAAGCAGTCCCTGCAAGTGCCTGAGTCGGAGAAGCATAACATCTGGCTGGGAATCCAGGCGCAGGTCAATGCAATTGGAGTGACCCCCAGGGACATAGAGGTGCTGAAAAAGCGCTGGTACGACCTATGGATCGTCACGAAGAGGAAGATGGGGGAACTGCGGAAAGAGGCCAGCCGCACAGGAGGTGGAAGGAACAGGGCACCTGCCCTTACAGAACTGGAGGAGCTGGTGGAGTCCACAATAGAGCCCGAGAGTGTTGTGGAGATTGGGGATGCCGACAGCTCTGCTAGAGCCGCCACCCAACAAGGTAAGACGCATGCACAGCAATGTTGCCCCCCTACCCCTATCCCACATCCCCAATTGTGAAAGGAGTATCCCACTCCAGTCCATGTGTTAGTGCATACTGGCAATGCATTATGGGAGATGTAGTCTGGGAAACCCCAACCATGAACTGAATAGCACAGAACAACAAGGCATGTTAGACACATTAGCAAAAAGCAGGCAGAGGACAATGAGAGAGTGTTACAGAAATGTATTGTGATGCTTGCAATGCAGGGCTTCAGGTACACTGAGCTGATGTTGCATTTCTGTCCACAGATGATACATTGCGCAGGACTGCACATGCAACGGGAGAGAGGGCACACCGGCAAGACAGTTCAGGGAAGGCCAGCACAAGTTCTGCCCAGAGATCAGTACCATATGCAGCCTCACCACCACAGCCAGCATCACCACCACAGCCAGAATCACCACCACAGCCAGCATCACCACTCATTTTTTTTTTTGAAAAACCTTTATTGTGCACATTTACATCATCGTACAACGCACTGTCACCGTCCAGGTGGTGAAGCAGTTAAACAAAGTGTATGCTTCCAGATATTAGAACACAGCCATTTAGCCGACATCCCGGGGGTCCGGCGGCATCATACAGGGGAGCATGCGTACAGAAGGGAGGTGCGTGCGCTGTGAAGGGAGTAGGCGTGTGGTGCTGTGTATGTGCTTTTAATTTTTTGTGGTGCTCCAGGTGCATGTTATCGGTGATAGAGGATGGCGCTGTAATCCAGCCCACTCCACGGCCACGCCGGCCGCCGCCCAGGCCCCGATCCAGAGACCCATCGGACGTCGCTGTTACCCCAAACGTAAAGGCCTCCGGGTGGCCGAGCGCCAGCAGCGTGCCCAGAGCGTGGGCCGAAGCGCGGCAAGGATAGCGCAGTATAGCTCACAGCGACCCTTATGGCAGCGCATAGATCTGGCGAGTCTGGTATGCAGCATCATAGTCCTTATCTATCCCGTGTATGCATGGCAATAGTATGTGTTAAGGTTAGGGTCGTGAACTCAAGTAGGGTTGAGGGGAAGGGGGGGGAAGAAGGGGGGGGGAGATCATTCTGCGGTAGAGCAGGAGGGTCATCATCCGCCAGACTGGGCACAGCAGGACCGCGTAGTGTGCGCGGGGGATCGCAGGCTAAGGGAGGGGAACAAAAGGAAAAGAGGGCTTTCAAGTGGACTGGAATTCCCCAGTGTCCGTGCCCACACCCGCCCACCACCACCCCCAGGGCATCCGGGACAATCAGGGGCAGGTAGGGAGTGGGGATAAGAGCCGCCCTCCCAGCAGCCCTGGGGCCGCCGCCGCCCCGCCAGCAGAGGTGCGACAAACCCCAGGGATTCAGGTTATCCCCCTGTCTTGGCAAGCCCTCTGGAATGTCCCAAGGATCCAGCATCACCACTCATGCTGGAGTCACCGGCATCATCACCGCCTGCATTGGTCAGGTCGAGGAGGCGTGCTGCTTCCAGGTTGCAAGTGTTGGAGTCCTCATCTGACGACTGCAGGGGGCCGGAGCCATCCACTGTGCCCCTGAATGGTAGCCATGCCACTGTGCCCTCCACCTCAGAGGGAGCACACACAGGTGGCAGATGTCGCTGCAGGTCTCGCGTGCAGAGTTCACCAGCACACGGTGAGAGCCATGGAGTGTTCTCGGGGCTCGAGGGCACCATGTTAAAGATACAGCGCCTACAAACAAAGGCAATGACGTCAGTTCAGCGCCAAATGCGGGGACTGAAAGCTACATTTGAAAATATGGACAGGGGCATCAGCGCTATGGCGGTGGGAATGAGTGAGATGGCTGCGGGCATGCGGGACATGTCCCAGTCCATCATGCTGCTGTGCAGCAAGTATGATGCGGACAGAGCTGCACGGCGCCGGGAACGGCAGAGGAGAGATAACCATACGAGGGCACTCAACCGGCTGGCAACTGCCACTTCGCTGCTCTGCAGGTGCTCTGTGGCTATGCAGGAGGGCCTGACGCACTGCAGCAATGACGTTTCAAGGGGGATGGTGCAGGTCACCAGTGCACTGGAAGTGCTACTGACAAGCCAGGCGGCCACAACTGGTGCTGGGGATGCTGTGGAAAGCATAGACACCAGCAGCAGGAGCAGCATTACCCCCCCTGTCCCAGATACACGGAGGAGCAGCAGGCGGCATGGGGCTGCCACTAGTGAGGATGCACAATCCATGGCATCCCACACTGTAGTGCGTGGCCGCAAACACTAATGCAGCACGGTATAGCCTAAGACAATTGGGTGTAGTAACCCTGGACTTGCAAGCTGTCATTACACAATGTTGAGATCACAGCTTTTTCTTTTTGTTGTGGCGTAGTGCCGCATAATTAAACTACGTCATGACATCCAACAACTGGCTGTGTCCCCTTACTTACTCAGAAATAGTTGCATGTGATCTCTGCCCGTCTCTCTCTCCCATCTGTTGCTGTTGGCACTCCAGCTGCGTTGGCCTCTGGCTGTGCTGACTCATCATCATTGTCCTCAAAATCAGTTAGTTCCACCTCTGTACCTCTCTTCGTGGCAAGGTTGTGCAGCATTGCACAAGTGGCAATGATCTTGCAGCGGATGATGGGGGTGTACTGGCGTGCGCCTCCGCTTTTGTGGAGGCAGCGGAACCTGCTTTTCAATAGTCCAAACGTGCGCTCCACCACATTGCGTGTAGATTTGTGTGCCACATTATATCGTCTCTCACTCTGGGTTGATGGGTGTAGGTAGGGAGTGAGGATGAATGACCGCACGGCATATGCACTGTCGCCTAGGTGAGTATGAGTGAACCATCAGTCACATGCCTCAATACACAATGATTTGCACTAAGTATAATGGTGCGTCACTGTTACTTACCTAGCAGGTATCCTTCTCCAAATTCTCCCGCAAGCAGTCGTGTGTAGATCCCACTGTTCTAGAAGATGAAGGAGTCGTGGGTGCTCCCAGGAAACTTAGCTACGATATCAGTGATGATGTTCCCTGCATCGCAGATTACCTGCACATTGATGGAGTGGGTGGACTTTCTGTTCCTGTAGATGTGCTCAGTGGCAGCTGGTGGGCAGATTGGAATGTGTGTGCCATCAATACAGCCTATGACATGCAGGAACTGTGCCATGTGATAAAAGTCTGTTTTGGTTTTCTGCAGTTCAGCCTGTGTGTTCGGGAAGCTGATGTAGTGGTGCATTCTCTGCATCATGGCATCCAGGAACTTCCTGAAGAAACGGGACAGGCAACTCTGGGATACACCGCCCACCGCAGCTATCACCCCCTGGTAACTGCCAGATGCAAGTAGATGTAGGCTGCAGAGAACCTGCACATGTGGTGGTATGGCATGCGCCCTTCTTGTTGGCTGGTCGAGGAGTGGGTGCAGGTCCCTTATCAGGTCCATGATGGTTTGTGGGTGTAGCCTGTACCTTTCATGTATCTCTGCCTCAGTCTGTTGGAAGAGTGTGATGCGCTGTCTGTAAATGCGTTCCTCCCGTCTCCAAATCCTCAGACCTGCTGCCTGTAGGCGTAGGCGCCTTGCAATGACATACAGAGCAGCCATGTTGTCGACGCTGTTGCATTTTGGGATTGCTTATATGCACTGTTGATGCTTACCACCTGCTTTCAATCTGTGTTAATTACGACTCTTAATTACCGAATTTCATGGATTTCTTAAATACCGAATTTACCTACATCTCTTTTCTCGTTTTACCACTTCATATTTACCAATTCGGAAAATATTGATTCGGTAAATATGAATCGGTATTTTTGAATTCGGTAAATACGAATCGGTATTTACCGATTCATATTTACGGAAAACTTGTTTTTGGCCTCCTACATCTCACTTGACTGAATACCGGTCGGTAACGGAATATTTACCGAATATCGGCCGTTACCGACCGGTATTTAGCTACCTACATATGGCATTAAATCTTTTTTTTTAAATCTTTTTTTTAAAAATTGTTTTGCCGTGCGCGAACGGTGCGCGCACCTCGTGAATTTAAAAAAAAAATGTAAATCTTTTTTTTTGCCCTTCGGGGTCCCACTGTGACCCCCTGACAAACGCTAGGGGTCAGGAACTCCCTACCCTGCCCCTTTTCACGTTCTCCACCTTTCCTTTTCAGTGTGACAGACAAAATGGCGGCCGACACTTCCTGATTTCGACCGATTCGAATGTTTACAGACATATAACAACCAATCAGAATTACGCTCGCGCACGTTAGGGTGCGCACAACGTACGCTTACGGTGCGCGTACGGTGCGCACATATAGATATGTATATGTTTTAAATGCTATTTTCTGAGGAACTAATGAACAGATTGAAACCAGACCTGCAAAAGGCACTTCCCTGACCTGAGGACTACTTCTCTGCCAAATTTCAAGTAATTCTGTTCAGCCGTTCGGGCTGTACCTTCGACTAAAGGTCCTATGGAAAAATGCATGGGGAAAACGCGTTTTGGGACCCCCCTTTTTTCTCGGCCCCCGCTTGACGAATCACCCCGAGACTTTCAGGGTCGGAGCTGAGCCCCATTAGTTTTTAAATTTTCGTCAGGATTCGTCAACCGGCGCCAAAGTTATTCAAAATAGAATTTTGAGATTTCCTATGGAAACACGGTCCTAACTATAACTATCTACTGGCGACCGCCAGTAGATAATATATATATATATATATGTATATATATATATATATATATATATATATATATATATAAATAGAGGGAGAGACAGAGAGAGAGAGAGCGAGAGAGAGAGAGAGAAATGAGATATATAGATTATTACAAGTGTGTAAGGAAGAAGTGAGGAAAAAGGATTGTGCAAATCTTGCACAAGTTTCTGGGAGCTATTAAATCTCTTATTTAGAGGGAACTTGCACATTTGTGGTGAGTGACTGCGATGTTGAGCAGTGGCCAATTTTACAGGCAACACCAGAGGTTTTATGAACTGAGGGGCTTATTATGTGTGGATTACATCACGTTTGCACCAACCAATGTGGTACATGCATATTGCAAACCTCTAAGTCAGATTTTTGTAGGCACTTTGCATTGCTGAGTGACTTAAAAAATCTGGAGTAAAGCAAAACAGCCCAAATCACTGTGTTGCATTATTCTCCCCTAGGAGGGTGTTCCATGGGTGTTTCGTGAGTGTTTCCACACAACCTCCATGGATTTTCATGCATCCCCAGATTTACAAGAACTTGTAAACCTGAAGATGTGCCAAAATCCTACACCTTCCAAGGGGAGGCATAACAACGAGAAATATCTCTATTTCTTCTTGTTTCTCACTCTTTCTATGTGTGCTGCATTTTTCAGCGCACATCAAAAGAGAAATATGCCTCCCAGGAATGATTTAGTGCATGACAGTGTAAGGGTGCCTGCGTTGGTGGTAGGCAGCCCCTTGTGCGCCAGCACATTGGAAAGGGCAGGAATGCACCATATTCCATTAAATACTGCACATCCCTGCCCTTTCCCTATCACGCAGAGCTGTGCTGCACTGTGTCACAAATCTCATAAATGTGCCTCTTAGTTTATACATAGTAGTGGCCCTGGAGACATGGGGGAGGACTCGGTCAAACATTTTCTTTTCACATGTGGGTACTATGAATGCTGTGATTTGTGGTGACATCTCCTCAAGATAAGTTTCTGAGGGGAAGTGCATTATTTATATATGTCAAACTAATTAACAATTGCCACTGAATAATATTTAACACTGCGTGTACTTAGTAAGTATTTATATATTGTGATAGATTGTAAAAACGGATAAATTATGATATTTAAGAACAGTTATCCCAAGTGAGTTTCTGTGGCATAGCTAGTGCTTAACTTGAGTCTGTGGTTGCTGGTGGGGGGCATCAGCACTTATTGTTGGGGATCGGAACTTATTTTTTCCACATCAGATATTTCCCAATTGCAAGAGAGGGGAAAAACTCACAGAACAGAGAAACAGAGGAAAAGAAGGATAGCAAAACCATCACAAAGGGAGGAAGCAGAAAGATAAAGGGGCAGTTACTGTCTAGTAGTTGAACAAAGAGGCATGAAATGGAATTAAAACTAGCAACCTTGATATTTAGCACACAAACATTTAATTGCACTGCCCTTGGGATTTTGATCTGATTTTTCGGCATGGGAACTCTTTTCTGTACAACTTTAGCTTTGGTTATAGCCCTATGTGACTAATCCTTTACTGGGGGAGATATTCTAGGATTCAGGCCAAAATGCTCTAGTAGCTAATCAAACGATGGATCTTGTAGTTTAGGATTATTCATCATCTGCCATTCCCCCAGTGAGAGAACTCAGGTAGACAGTGGATATCACAGCAGGGACGTGGTCCTGGAAAGATCAAAGGTCCCTTCTGGAGCTTGTGAATTGACACAAACATGTTGACCTATAGGCACAAGAAATAATTATTACCCATAGTCTGTTATATGTTTCAACCTTACCTTAGGTAGACTTGAATAAAAACATCACCCACCACAAAATGATTTTAGATTAATTCAGGGTTCCCATTTTCCCTCCAAAAAAGTAAAGAGACTAAGGATAGTGCATTGTGACTCAAGCTTTTTCTTGGTGGCTAGTCTTCTAGCTGATCCCCAAATATGAACTCCCAATGCTGAGACCACCCTTGTCAAAAAAACACCACAATCAGGGTGATGAAGTATGTCCTATGCTTGTGAATAAAGTGTTTTTCCTTTTCCCAAAAGGGTTAGTCATACTCATTGTTTTGAGTAGGTTTTATGAAAGTCAGTTTGAGTTTGCTTGGGAATGTTCTGGTTAATATGGAGAGACTGCTTATGGCCCTTGCTTGTATAACAGGTCAATCAATCAATCAAGGGTTGGTAAAGACAACTACTCACCTGTGAGGGTCACAATGTACTCGGAGGAGGTGGGGATCAGGTCTGTCTAAGTGCTGGGATCATTCAAAGAGCCAGGTCTTGAGGTCCTTTCTCAATGCACCCCAAAAATGTCTTCTCATCTCTCCACCGAATAGCAACTCCAAGATTAATCTGTGGATGAAACATCTTACAGTCCTCAATTGCTTGCCCCACATCATAGACTCTGACAGATCTTTAGGCACAACATTAGACGAACACCTAAATATGCAGGACCACATTAGTGCAGCCGCTGAAGGAGCGAACTACCAACTGAGCATGCTGCGTAAACTTAAACCCTGCCTACCACACAAAGACCTAAAGCAAGCAGTCCAAGCTCTAGTATTGCCTAGACTAGATTATGGTATTGCCACACTATATGGCCTACCTAAATAAAAACTGTCCCCTCTAAGAGCCTCCATCAACACAGCAGCAAGACTCGTCCGCAGAACTAAAGGAGATGCGCACATCTCACCAGCCCTAAAATCCTTAAACTAGCTACCATACGAAGCAAGAATCCAACTGAAAATTCCCTGCATGACGCGTAAAGTGGCACACTTCAATACCCCCAGTTACCTGGCCAAAAAGCTAGAAAAATCAGGGGGCAGCAGAATCTCACGAAGTGTGCTCACCTTGCTTCTGAAACCCGAAAGTAACGAGTGCCATAGCTTTCTCGGCTATTTCACATAAGATATGAAACTCTTTACCACTGGACCTTCAATTAATTTCCTCTACTGCTTCTTTAAAAAAAGAAGCCAAATCTTATCTACTGACTAAGCTTTTACCCTAAGTCAATATGTTGCTGACATTGAAAAGGTGTAGATACCAAACTCTTATGTTGATTATCCTTCCTAGTACTGACTTTAATCTATTCCAATCCTTGTTATCCTATTTTACTGTATAATATTTTCGACTCTCAAGATTTTTTTTTCCTGTTTACCAGACCAATTGTCACTCATCTTCTCATCATGTAGAGTGCTTTGATGTCCTCGAGGGTCACGTTTCCGCTATACAAACCTTTATAAATAAATAAACTGGGGTAGCATGGGAGATAGTCTGAGGTGGAGTGGTCGGGTGTTCCAGGTCTTGGCAGCAAGTAAGGAAAATAACTTTTCCCCAGTTCTGGTATTGTGGATCTGTGGGATGGTGGCCTGGGCTAGCTGGGTAGAGCAGAGGTGTCTTTTGTGTTAGTGGAAGGAGAGGAGGCTGTTCAAGTATGCTGGTCAGCACTGTGTGGGGCCATGCAAGCATGGGTGAGGAGTTTGAAGGTTATTCTTCTGTTTGCCATGAGCCAGTGGAGTTTGCAGAGGTGTTGAGTTGTGTGGCTGTGCAGGCGGAGGATGAAGACCAGTCTGTCGGCGGCATTCTAGACATTCTGGAGCTTGCAGAGACTTTTCTAGGTAACACAGGTGTAGAGCGTATTGCCGTGGTTGAGTTTGCTGTTGATAGATAACAGACTTTCTGGATTCGGTGGGGATCCATCTGAGGGTCCTTTGCAGCAAGGCGGAGGGTATTGAAAGAGCCCGAGGGTACTGCATTGATCTGGTAGTCCAAAGTGAGCGATGCATCTAGTATGATGCTGAGGTTTCATGCGTGGTCCATTGGGAATGGGGAGTTCCTAACGCAGAGGGCCAGCAGATATCGTTCCAAGTGGAGGGGGCAGATCCCAGGATGAAGATTTCTGTCTTTTCTGAGTTAAGATTAAGGATGCTGTTATTAATCCAGTTGTTGATGGCATTTCTCTCTTCTTGGAAGTTTTGCCTGGTGATGTTGGGTTTGTTGGTGAGGGAAAGAATCAGCTGTGTGTCGCCAGCGAAGGAAACAATGTTGAGTCTGTGGTTCCTGAAGAAGACTATGAAGGGGGCCATGTAGACATTGAAGAAGGTGGGGCTGAGAGAGGAGCCCTGGGGCACTCCACAGTTGGTCTCTGTCAGTTTTGAGAGGTATGGCGGAAGTCTGACCTGTTTTGTTCTACTTGTGAGGAAGGATCAGATCCAGTCGAGGGCCTTGTCGCAGATGCCGGCATTGTGGAGCCTAGTGGTTAGGGTGCGGTGGGATACGGTGTCGAATTCGGCCGAGAGGATGAGGGCTGTTGTTTCACCCTGGTCATACAGGGATTGGATGTCATTGGTGGTGGCGAGGAGGGCGTTCTTGGTTCTGTGATTGCTTTCAATACAGATTGGGAGATGGCCAGGATATCCAGGATGTAGTTTGTGTCAATGAAGTTGGCTAGTTGGTTGTTGATGGCTTTTTCAATTATTTTGGCTGGGAAAGGGAGCAGGGAGATGGGCCTGAAGTTCTTAAGGTCTGTCGTATCCACGGTGGGTTGATTTCAGTGTGTTGAGCAGGTGAGATTTTAAAGGAGATATCCTTCAATATACTAACCAAGTAAGTGTCCAACGGTCATCGGGATGTGCTATGGGCTTTTCTGGTGTTTGTGAATTTTTCTGGTGTTAAGGGATTAATGACGAGCAGCTTTAGGTGATTCTTCGAGATGTGCATAAGAGGAGGTATGAATGTTGTGAATGAGATATTGTCCTTTTTCTTTTCGAGGTACATTTCAAAATATTTTACTTTTTAAGAAATGATCAGCCAACAAAGCACATTGTTCATGGGACTAGGGTACTTTGAAGTAGATGCATTCTGGGTTCTGGATCTCATTGATGATTTTATGCAGTTTCCTTTAAGTTCAAGCAGCCTCTGATGATTTTTCTTAAATTTAAATTGTTAGATTTCCAGTGTCTTATTAGTGCTGTAAAATTTCTTCAAGACTATTTTCAGTATCCTTCTCATTCTTCTTAGTGATTTTACTTCAGGTGTCAACAAGCCAGATTTACCAGAGGGCTTAATGGCTTCAATAGATTAGAGCAGATTACGTTTGCCAAAGACGGTTGTCAGCCCATGATAGAACTGTTGGAACTACTATAGTTAAGTTGGCAGTTATGGAGGAATTTATAAGGGACAAATACAGGATATATCAGGTTTCTTCCATGAACTAGCACTTATTTGGTGGTTTGTGGGAGCTGGTCCTTGCATTCTAGCCAAAAGGCAAAATGTTACAACACAAAGGTAATCACAAGCATCTACCAGGTTCTAAAGGGCCTACCCAATAAAGGATATGCTACAACACAAGGATAACCACAGGCACCTACAGCAGTATATTTGAGGCAACCAGTTAAATGGTTTAAATGAACCACCCTGGATAAAAACGTTTGCCAACCAAAAGAAACCACAGGCACCCACAGTGACAGGTTTATGAGGTGTACCCAGAAGATGTGATGACTTACCCCAAGGGTAACAATAGACACCTGTAGGAGTTGATCGATGGGGTCTACCATGAAGAGAAGATGCTGCTATCCACAAACTCTCCAGGAATAGGTGTGAGAATTCTATCAAATTTGTTTATGGGGTTTACCCACTAGTGAGACCAAAATGAAACTACAAGCTTTGACAGAAGTCAGTCTATGGATTGTACCTAGAAGAGGGGTTGCAAAAGCGTAGGAAATCCATAGGAACTCAAAAAAGTATTTTTTGTCTACTAAGAAGAGGCCAAACTGCAATCCAGTGGTGACTACAGGCATCTACTTGAGTAGGTCTATGAGATCTACCTGACAACAGACGTGATTGAGAAAGTTTACTGACTGAACCATGTGTGGGAATAAATTAGTGTACAGATGTGATATCTAGTCTTGCACAAATTGTGGAGGCCAAATAGGTAGTTCTAGGGTAAATATATTCATAGTAATGTGAGTGGTACTCCTGGCTATGGGTGCAGTAATTGGCAGTGGTCCTGGTTCTAGGACATGCTTGGTCCTATCTACGCAAGAAAGATACCTACATGACTGGACACTCAGGCTTCATGTTGTGGCATAACAGGTTACACAGTAGAGGGAGTTCTCATGAGGGGTTCCAGTGACAGTGTCAGCGTCAGGTCAAGCTACTCACCACTGGAGTTCAAGAATTTGACAGAATCTTTCATTCTGGAGCTGGTATACATTACACATGCTACCCGGGGCATCATTAGGAAGGAGATACTCTTTGGTCTGTAGGTCTTCTGGGGACCCCAACATGGTTAGGATGCTCTTGGCCTCTTCCTGTATGAAATTATCTATGCAGTGGCAAACTGTCCCAATGCTATTGGAGGAATCCTGAAGGCTAATACTAACTGATATTATCCAGGTATCAGCTTGCTCATGTGTCTGCCTTTATTATTGTCAATGAGAAATAGAACCTTGGTATATGAGTGATGCACCAAGGTGCAGTTGTACTCATGTGCAAGAGGGCCATGTACTTTATTGATAATCAGGATACGCAGCTGCAGACCAAACACCAAAAATGGCAATAAAGGCTGACTGGGCCTTTCAAAATGTTTTAAATGCCCTGAGATACCAATAATCTTAGATCACTCTTTTTAGAGCATCTTAGATTGAAAGAGAATGAAGACAAGAAATGGCTGTTGCTCCAATCTGTTTCTGAGCTTCATTCCTTTGAGGATTTTGTTTACTCCAAATCACAATCCTTCTATATAGAAACTGTCCACAGTGAAGAAGAATGTCTTAACAAAACGGTGAGCCCCCTTTTGGACCATGACAGGGACTGCTGAGGGTAGGGACAGAACACCCATACTTGTGAGAGACCATCCACCCAGGTTCCCCAGACCCCTACCAGTCTCACGTGTCCTCCTCTGTTGGCCCTTCCAGTCCCTCTTTGGCAACCATCTGTATGAAACATAATAAAATTGCCAGGGCCCTTCTATGGCAAACTCAAAATATGGAACTACAGGTAGACCGAATTCAATCTATAGCCTCAAGCTTAGTTGATCGAGGGATTAGAAAAAGATCGGAGGAAAACCTCATCCCGCACCTGAGTGGGAAAAATCCTGTCCATGCCCCCCATAATAGACAAACTCAGTACCTTGCCTGAAAGGCTGTGGACTCTTGTGAAAAGTGCTAAGAAAACGCATATTGTCCTGAAATAAATACAAATGAGTCACTTTCAAACAGAACAGCCCAAGATAAATCAACCATTGATTGGAGTAGTCCTTCACCAGCCATGGCAACAAAAGCCCATCTCAAGCTATAAAGGGTGAGCTACCCTCTTATTGCACCACCTACCCTCTTGAGTCTGACCAAAGAAGGAGAAGCAACGCAAGGATCGGCACATCCAACTCCAATGGCCTCCCTAATAAACACCACTCTTTCAAGAAGGGTGAAAAAAAGCTGAAAATACAGTCTAAGAAACAACATCTATCAAAGAGGAGGTCTCTGGCCTTAGGAGCAGCCAACATCTCTCAGGCTCAACCACAGCAGGTGCCCATGAACTTCTTCCCCATATTTTAGGCACTACATAAGTGAAACACAGAGCTCCTGTAAGGCACTCACACAATGGACTGCCCACAAGAATAAACTCAAAACATCGTCCCCCCGGACCCAACCCTGTGTGTCTGTCAGCATCATGGGCTCTTCAACTAACATTCCAAATAAAACCACAATGGCTACGCAATGGCCCTCTGTCACCAATATCCCATCTAAAAGCATCCGAAGAAGTCCCTCTACCAAACCGCCTCTGAGAATCGAACAGGGAATTCAAGCCCCAACCCAGTCCACTTTCACATTGATACAATCAAAAGGCAGCTATTTAGTGGAGAACCTAGTGCAATAACTCTAAAGTTAGCAACAACAGTGCCCTTATGCATCGCACGTAAGGGTCAAAATGCTCACTTGCCAAATGACCCCGGCCAGGCAAACTCCAAGCATGTCTCAACAGATAATTTGCAACTGGGACAAATGCCCAGTGGGCCAACCTTAAAGCCGAAGTTAGCAGTAACCCCAACAAACAACAGTTGACATTACCATGACTAGCTACTCAACAGCCCAATGCAGAACGGCACTACTATTATTAAGTCCTTCCCTTAGCCTCCAACCAGCCGAGCCAAGGCCCCCACCTCCACAACTTTTAAGAGCCATGAGACCTTATCTCCGAGGTTGGAAGAAGCCACCAATGTGGGTGTCCTGAATCTGTGTGAATTGTCCTTCATTCAACGCTACATTCCTAAGGGCTCCTATGACACTTTCAATGAATGCACCCATCCACGTTTATTTCAACACATTCCAAAAAAGAGCTGACTTCAGATGATTTAACATCCGTTAAGTTTGTCCGACTGTCAGAAAGTGGCATTTCGGAAGAGAGAGGCCCTTAGAGACATTGTCTTGGGTGAAGCGAGGACTTTGGTGAGTGGGGAATAGAGTTACTAAAGTTGCACCCATGGAAATACCCTTATCTGCTACTACAACCTGAGCAACCAAGGGTAAATAGAAGTGTCCAAAAAGATGCCTGGGGTGCAACCCATGACTGGCTTCTAAGTGGAGCGAAAGCTGCAAACTCCTTAAAAGTATTATATGTTCAAAATCAAATAATGGTAATGTGTACAAGAAGAAGTAATGTTTATGACAGCTGGGACAGTCGGCCAACCTTTTCAGTGTTAGACAACAGCACTGATCCTAGCCATTTCTTTTCAAGCCAGGACCAACCTCAAAAGCCAAAGACAGTGCTCAGTCTTAAAGCATGGCAGGCCTTTAGGCAATCATGGCAAGAAACTCAGCATTGGCCTAACTGGACAAATATAAGATATGGGTGGAACCCCAATCAGCCCTACATGGAGTCTATGAATTTTTCAAGCCTGAAATGTGCCCTAATCTCTTTAGGAAGCCATTGGAATGTGTCTCAATTTTCATCAAACATATGTGTAAGAATGGGACCTTTCCACTTACAGCCCACTGATGAGCTTTGCAAGCAGTAACAATCTCAGGCACAACAATTCAACACAAACAAATCCTTTGCTGCTGATAAACTGCTATTCGAATGTGTCAAAAACACTTAAATTAACTGTGTTTGAAGACTTCTGTGACAGCTTGGAGCATAACTGTGTTTGAAGACCTCTGTGACACCTTGGAGCAAGTCTTTGTGGAGTTTGCCAAACACAAAATCTTGTTGGTTGTAGATTTTAATATTAGGGGCTTGGGAAGCTATAGCAACTGTGACCCAAAAGTTAAAGAATGGGAAAAAATTAATGACCTCCTGGTCAATTATAAATTAATCTCGACCCAACAACTATATGAAGAACAAGACCCCATCGGATGTTCCCTTCAACCTTTAAAGGAATCTCAATCACTGATTACATCTTTTTGTCAGAGTCCCTAGCAAACCAGCACATTAATTTTGAGATCTCCAATAGGCCAGAATGCAACCACAATCGTTTGACTCTCACTCTTGATCTAAAAGCTCCCATGGTGGCCACATGTATGACAGTGGTTTCCTCCACAGGGGTTGAAACATCAAAACTCGTAAGGAGAATCAAATGGGGGCAGATAGACATCTCAATGGTGGCTGACTGCTGAGGCAAATTCTCACCCCCAAAGGGATAAACCCAACCAGTCGGATAGATTCACAAGTGAGTTAAGGGACTTCATCCTAGGCGTCGGAGACTGGCAGCAGCACCAGGGGGGTAAAGGAAAGGAGTGGTTTTGACCGCATTACAAGATAACCATTGTTTAACATGAAGAGCCCTAAGGAGGTCCCTGCGAGCCCACAAGCTTAATCCCACTGCAAAAATTGCATGATCACCATTAATATGCGTAAACAGTATACAGAACCATTATGAGAAGAAAAGAAGGCCTTAGAACAAAAGGAATGGTAAAAAAATTACCAAATGCTCCAGGTAACAAACCAGGCATGTTTCCGGAACTACATGAATAAACTAAAAATCTTCCGATAACATAAGGCAAAAGGAGTCTTGGAAGGAGCCTAGCAGAGATAAGTAGAAGAGTCATACGCTGATGAGCCCCTTGCACTTGGCTATGCTGCAAGTGGGAGATTGGTTACAAATAACATCCAGGAATTGACCTTCTCGGACCAGGTTTGTAAACTCATCAAGGCAATTAAAAACGATGGAGCTTCTGGCCCCGACAGCCTGCTGGCAAGCAAATTCAAATGTGCATCTGAGTAATGGGCAAAGGTGCTAACTCCCCTTTTTAGCCACTCCTTCCTCTCTCCTCAGGTCTCATATACATGAAAGGAATCCATTTTGTGTCGAATACTTCAGAAAGGGGACTCAACTAACCCATCCAACAACTGCCTGATAGCATTTCTAGTCCAAGAGGCTAAAGCTTTTGCTAGAAAACGAAACTTCTCATACAACTAAAGGCCTGGGCTGAGGTAAATAATATTTTGATTTTTTTCAGAAGGGGTTCTGAGCCACTGTGTCAACAATGGACAACATCACAGCAGTTGCAGTCCTGAGCCATCCAGCAGTTCAGAAAGACCAGCCACCACTCTTCTGCTGCTTCATCGACTATAGTGCCGAGTTTGACAGGGTAAACTGCCTCACGCTATGGAGAAGGCTAAAAGAGTGGAGTGTCCCCATGAAACTACTAGGGACCAGCATCTTTCTGTAGGAGTCCTCACACTGCTACTTCAAAGATTATTACCTGGTGATGTCTGAACCAGGGCTGCCTTCTTATGCCCTTCGTTTTTAATTTACACACAGCAGACCTGGGCAAAGCTATAGAGTGTGCCTGTCATGTTCTCCCCAAAAATGGCCTGGAAACAGCAAAAACTTTGAAAAATCATACCTCTAGAACCCTACATCAGATTTTTGTTACTTTGTTGCTGTCATTTTGTTGTGATTGGGTGTGATTTGTATTGTGTTGCTTTTTCTATTTTTTAACTAGTTTGGTACTGATAAATTCTTCACACATTTCTCCTAAGTTAAATCTGCCTCTTGAGAGTTCCTTCAATTCCAAATCTCCTGAAATGTATTGATCAGAATTGGATAAACAAGTCCATTTCTGCTATTTTTATTTCCAGAGATCCGAGAATTTATAAACAGCTTCTGTAATGATTCTTTCAGAGAATAGCAGTTATTCCGTATGAGAAAACAAAGTCATCATCATTTCAAAGACTTTAATGCTTATGTTCAATCAACTTTTCTCAACGGTTGGA
Source organism: Triturus cristatus (assembly GCF_964204655.1). Lineage (NCBI taxonomy): Eukaryota > Metazoa > Chordata > Amphibia > Caudata > Salamandridae > Triturus > Triturus cristatus. The sequence goes on from NC_140584.1 coordinate 392,814,807, forward strand.
GAGAGAAAACAGCCAGAAGAAGAAACAGATTTAGATCTGCTTGAGCAAGAGTCATGTGTGTCATGTGTGAAATTGTTAATTTCTTTCAAAGTTTGCTTCTACAGATCTACCCATGCAGCTGTGGAAAATGTTTTTGATAGATTTAATTACCTCATACTATAGAAGAAAAAGTGCATTGTGGCTTTAGAGTGTCTGACTTTTAGCAACAATATGTAGCAACATGTTCAAATCCTATGCTGTGCTAATTTGGTTTTAATTATCACATTCAAATCAATTAAACTAGCTATTTGAAGAAAGTTTGATTTTTTTTTGTTGAAGAAGGTGTTACCCTTCTTAAGCACCTACCGCCATCTTTGTCAGGATGAACCACAAAAGTCACTAAACTAACCTGTGCTTAGCCCTCAGGCAGCTTGGCACAAAAGCAGACAGGCTTAAATTAGAGGCAATTTGTTACACATTTATGCAGCACACAAACTATAATAAAGTGAAAACACAACACAAGGAAAATCCAACACCAATTTAGAACAATAGAGTAAACTTTAGTAAATAACATGAGACCAAAACAACACAAATCCATTCAGTAGAAGGTGAGATATGCAATTTGCAGGAGATGAAGTTAACAATAGTGCCTAAAAGCACAAAGAACCAGTCACAGTTCTCTGGCCTTGCGAAACAGCAGGAAAGTCGCAAGTTCTGGCCGACCACAGTAGAACATAGGCTGGATACAGGGATGAGGTTAGCCCTGCTGAAAAAGTTACCTTCTCAAAGTCTGGCATGAAGAGTTCAGTTTGCGGTGGAGGAGACCGTGAGGAGCGTGCGGGGCATCATCTATGGGCATCGTTGTAGCACGAAAATCCAGTCAGGCATCTTTGATGGTCATTGATGAAGTTTTGCATTGGCGGTCACCACTGTAGCATGAAGTGCAGACCTTGTAATGCCTGGTCCCTTTTGTGGTCACAAAAAGCCCAAAAGTTCAGATGTCAACTGATGCCAGTTAATTATCCAGGATCTGGAGAGGCACCTCTTGTGGATCAGGAGTTCACTCCAGCAGAGGCCAAAAGGGCTCAGGCAAGTCCAGTTGCAGGTCCAGCAGGCTCAGTGTGGCAGTACAGCTGGGCAGTTTCAGAAAGGATCTGGAGCTTGTTGCATCCCTTTAGCTCATAGCAGGAGGTCAGCCACCCGCTTCCAAGGATACAAATCAAGCAGCAGGGCATTCATCCTGTAGCAGCAGATTAGTTTTCTGAGTTAAAAAGCAAGCCTAAAGCAGCAGGACAGTTCTTCTGGGGGTCCTCCACAGGCCAAGGAGTAAACTGAAGAGTAGGTCTTAGGGTCCCATTTTTAAATCTAGTGCCAGCTTTGAAGTGGAAGAAACATTTAGAGTTTTCAACCCCACAGGTGGTTCTGGAATTTCTTTCCTCCCTTCCCTGGCTCCAAAAGGTCCAGGGTGGCAAAAGACCAGTGTGAAGTTCTTTGTGAGTGAACTGAGGTAGCACTTTTGTAATGTAAATGGGGCAGTGGGGTAGGGAACACCTCCGACCCATCATCCTGACAGGATGGTATATCATCCCAAAAACATATCCTTTTGACTCATGTCTTGGGAAGAATACACAAAGGCCAACTACACCCAGTCATGTGATCAAACTTTCTGAAAGTACCATTTTCAGATTTGTGACCTAACAACAGACTTTACCATTAAAGAGGGCTTTACATTTTAATTAATTTGAGCTTAAAAATGGCATTCCTACCTGCTCCTAATAAAGGTTATCACTTATTAAGGGGCCGATTCCGATCCTGGAAAAACTGGGTAGGAATCGTCGGACGGAGCGTTTTCTCCGTCCGACTCGTACCCAGGAAAAATACCTTACAAACATGCAAGTACGATTCGTACAGAAACACCATTTCCGTACGAATCGTAAAAAACACCGACCGGCTAAAATATACCCGCATTTCCGATCCGGGACACCGCGTACGCGACATTCGCACGGAGTCAGGCAGTGTTTTACGGACCAGCAAGTACGATTCGTTCCCACAACACTTCGCACGGCAATATTTTTACGGGACCCAAAAAGTGCCGGAAAAGCTAAGTACGCCACGATGCACAGTGAAAAGGGGGCCCCCCAATCCCTACACGTCCGCACCGTACCCCCAGCTCCCCCCATGTCCGTGCCGTACCCCAGCACCCCCCCATGTCCGCGCCGTACCCCCACCCCCGTATGTACGAAGCGTACCCCCACCCTGTGTATGTACGGAGCGTACCCCCACCCCGTAGGTACGGAGCGTACCCCCACCCCATAGGTTCCGAGCGTACCCCCACCCCGTAGGTACGGAGCGTGCCCCCACCCCACCCCATATGTACGGTGCGTACCCCCACCCCCCGTATGTACGGTGCATAACCCCCATATGTACGGTGCCTACCCCCAGCACTATGCGCTGGGGGTACGCACCGTACATACGGGGTGGGGGTACGCTCCGTACCTACGGGGTGGGGGTACGCTCCGTACCTACACGGGGTGGGGGTACGCTCCGTACCTACGGGGTGGGGGTACGCTCCATACCTACACGGGGTGGGGGTACGCTCCATGCCTACAGGGTGGGGTTACGCTCCGTACCTACAGGGTGGGGTGGGGGTACGCTCCATACCTACGGGGTGGGGTGGGGGTATGCTCCATACCTATGGGGTGGGGGTACGCTCCATGCCTACGGGGGTGGGGTGGGGGTATGGCACGTACATGGGGAGCCTGGGGGGGTGTTCGGCACGTATGCGGGCACATGTTTCGACGTCTCCATGGTTGCTATGGGAGTTTGCTCCGTACGGTGTTTTTTCCATACGGTTGTGCATTCGGACGGACGGGACCGATCGTACTTGCGCGCTCGAACTTCATTTTCCCGATTCGTACGTAAAAATGTCCAGGGACGTGTCGGACACTTTTTCCGACCCGAGGACGTGTCGGGGAATTTTCCCAATGCGATTCGTATGGATTTTTGAACATACGAATCGTACTTGCCAGTTTGTATGGGACTTGTACGATTCGTACGTAAAAAAACTGGATACGATTCGTACGGGAATATTTTTAACGGATCGGAATCGGCACCTAAGTGTAATTTTTCAATGTTATCCCATGGGAGAGGTAGAGCTTACCATAGTAAAAATATTTTTTTTTCACCACCAGAACATGTAAAATGTAAAAGTGCATGTCCAACTTTTCAAATACACTGCTCACTGGCCTTGTGGCTATTTAGGGCCTACTTTAGGGGTGACTTATATGTACTAAAAAAGAAGGTTTAGACTTGGCAAAAGTTTTTTTTTGACAAGGCAAATTGGAAGTTTAATACTCGACACTGGCTGCAATGGCAGGCCTGAGACATGTTTTAAAAGAGCTACTTAAGTGGGTGGTACAATAAGTGCTGCAGGTCCACTAGAAGCAACTGTACTAGGGACTTGTAAGTAAAGTAAATGTGGAAATCATGTGTAGGCCAATTTTACCATTTTTTAGGTAGACCTTAGCGATATTTCAATTGCGGCTGAGTAATTTAGTGATTCTGCTTTATTTTCTGACATGAAATTACTGATAATTACGGGATTACTATTGCCTATGTAGTTTGGGGTAAAATCCTACTGTGAGAGCACATTTAGAGAGCACGAGCAGCCACTCGCGCTCAGTATATATGTTCTGCTGCATGTAGTGCTATTTCGTAATGCAAAGTAATCCTCAAGTCTATTTTTGATCCAATTTACGCTAAGAAACTAGAAGTAAATGCCAGGTGTACGTTGCAGAAAAAGTCTGCCCCAAGAGCTCATTTAGTGAGCGGCTATGGTATTCATGTTCTGTTGCATTTAGCGCTACTTCTTAGCATAAAATGCATCCTTGTGTCCATTTCTTATGTGAGAGGGCACTTTTGCACTAAGAAATACAGAATTACTCTTCTTGGGTGACCTTGCATATTCTTACAGAATTCTTAGGTAATTTTGTGTGATTATGCTACACTGAATTACACAAATTATTGCCATTGCTAGTTTTAAAGTCCGAGCACAAACACTGTAGCAGTGGTTAGCAGTGGTAAAGTGCACAGAGTCCTAAAGCCAACAAAAACACATTTCACCAAAAGTAGGTGAGTAGGCAAAAGGTTTGGGGGAACACCACACTGAGGACTGTCAGGACTAACACTATTTATATTCTACTAGCTACAAATCAAACTGTTCCTTGACAATCTTCAGACCCAGAATTAGTAAGGCTTTTCTTAGTTGTAAAGTGACACTGGTATTTACTATACAACCAAAGGGATTTTTGCACTTCAAATATGTCCTTTTCTCAGCACAAAGAGTGCTTTGTATGTCTTTTATTCAAGGAAACATTACTTGGGTGCTGCTTGAGCATATCAGAGCAAACACCTATTGGTTTTGATGTAAAGCCATATATACTAACATAGCTATATCTGGCTTTGTTAGAAAATCGAACGCCTCCTTGAAGCATGTGTTAACAAGTGGAAGTGCTTTCATTTCTCAAAACACCTCAAGCATCACATGTGCAATGTGTTGGATCTTCTCAGGTTTGACTAGTCATAGGAGTTTGTACTGGAGAACTACGCTTACAGTACATATCCATGCTAGATAGAGCACTCTCACCTCTGCACCATGGAGTAAGACTGTGTGTTAGACAAGACAGTCTAATTAAAGTGCCAATTCAGGGATTGACAGCAACAGCAGACCAAACTTAATAGATATGTCTTGGTACTGTGTTTTCCCCCATTGCACAATGCAGCACAGCAAATGTAATTGCTGCGGTGTGTGGTATTGTGGATAAGCCAATGTTACCACATTTTAGGGAAAGAGCACAAGCACATTAGCACTGTTTGGCAGCGGTAAAGTCAACAACAACTAATTCAGCAAAAAGGGGAGCAGGAACTCAAGATGTTTGGGGGCTGCCCTGCAGAAAAGGTCTTTTTCAACACAACCCTACTTCAGCCTAAAGCCAGAGTAGACTAATCAATACCTTGATTGGCTTCCTTGCTTAGGTGATAGAACATGGACAATGACCCTCTACTTCAGGGGCATTTGTCAGTTCTATGCTCCTCTGAGCTGCCCAGGGCTTACCATAGCGGTAACTTACATGTATTAAAAAGGAAGTGTTGGGCATGGCAATAGGTTTATCTTAACAACATGATAGAATGCACAACTTTGTTTACTCATTGTCAACAATTATTATAAGCATGCTCAGTGGCAAAGTTTTGGCGTGCATGCTTTACTCGTCCTCTGTCAAAGTAGAGGTTGGTGCACCAGTTAGTTATGATATTCAAGTTATGTGCTACTAGAACAGAGCACAAGTTGAGCGTGCACGCCAGAACTTTGCCCGGAGCATGCTTATCATTGTTGACCACGAGTAAAAGAAGCTGTGCATTCTATGACATTGTTTTGATTTTACTGTATTCTGTCCCTTGGGTTGTATGCACCCTGAATTGAATTGGATAAAATAGAACACAAAAAGTGCATCAGTGAGAGCCATCACCATACCACCATAATATTGAACAATTATTTACGCTAATGTCAACACACTTCAGAATGAAGAACACAGCGGCGGACGGCACAGGTAAACGGAGTGGGGTGGTTGGGCGGGGTGGGAGAGCATCAGTCAACAGATGATGGAATAGGTAAAATTAAGTAAATAAATAATACATATTCTGTCGTCTGTCGGCTTCCCCCCACCGTGCCCCGCATTCCACGCTTACCTGCGCCAGCCGTCGCTGTGTTCTTTATAATGCAATTTTTTATATACATTATTGTTTATAGTTTGATATTTTTTACTTTATTTTTGACCATGCATTTTAGGAATTATCAGTATATTTTTCACAATTTTTTTTTTTAAAAGAATTAGGAATTCCCAAAATGATCATGCTTTGAGTTTTCATGCAGAAGCTTGGTGTGCATGATATGTTTTAATGCTCAGGTTTTTGTATTACTTTCATACTCATCTCCCGAACTGGTGTCCACGGTCACATGCTTTTTTAAGCTTCTCGTTATGTTCAAATGGATGGGATTCAGCTTTGGTGCTCACAATTGGACTACTAATAAGTTCCGAGATTGGTGCACATTTCTGTTGTGTTTAATGGTATCAGGGTAAGCGGTCACGGCACTGTAGCATTGGCAATTCAGACGTTTAATCTATTACACTGTGAGTTTATTATTGTTTTACGTTTGTTTTTCAAATTTGGTTTCTGCACACAGTATAGTTTAGCACAGGACGTTTTATTTATGGTGCAAATCACGCTCATTAGGAAGTGAACAGTTTTCTGTTTATATTTGTTCACAACAATTTCTGGTGTTTCTATGTTTTGTTGGAGGTTTCTGTGTATTCACTTCATGGACCACAAGCTAAACAAGATATAATGGTTACCTTATGCTTATGGCCATGAGATCAGTTTTGGTCACTGAGGGATCTTTTTACACTTCAACTACCCATGCCAAAGGTCTTTCTGCCCATAACACATTGGGTCAATATCTGTCTGGTCACCCAGGATGAGATGTGACTTCTAACCTGCTGCAGAAAAAAGACTGAATGGGTATTTCTGTAGCATTTAAAGGTTGGAATCACATTGCTTCTAAGTGAACTTTGAAAGCACTGAAGAATATTGGAATAAACATGGATTACTTGGATAAAAATGTGATTCTTGTTTCTTGATTCCTGCAGCTAATGCCTATATGGCTGTGAGGGTAGAGGTTGGTGCGTGACGGCACACCAGTTAGTTATAAGAGGTTTATCTTGCCAGGTCGACATGGCAGTTTTAAAACTGCACACAAAGGCTCTGAAATGGCAGACCTGAGACATATTTAAAGGGCTACTTAAGTGGGTGGCACAATCAGTGCTGCAGGCCCACTAGTAGAATTACATTTATAGGCCATGGGTACAGGTAGTGCACATTACTAGGGACACATACATAAATTAAATATGTCTACTGTAGATAAACCAAAATTGCCACAATTTAATGAGAGAGCACAAGCACTTTAGCACTGGTTAGCAGTGGGAGTGTGCACAGAGTCCTAAAGTCTACAAAACAAATTCAGTAAAAAGAGGAGGAGGAAGGACAAAGGTTTTTTGGTGACCCTGCAGAAAGGGCCATACCAACAGTTCTTTTTCTTTAATCTCATACAAATCGAACACTTTGTCACCACAGAGTCCATTAACTTGAGGTACTTATAATAAACCATCCAGGTACTCTTTGGGATAATGCTAACGAATCTCTAGAGGTCAACATTTTTTGTTCTGAAGCCTTGGTTGATCACATTACCTAATGCGCTGTTTTGCTCCCCTTTTCAAGCCATCATCCTTTCTCTGGGCACATTTCCAGCACCCTTTTCACTTATTAAGTTGGCCTCTTTCCCCATTCAGATGCAACACCACCAGCAGAGTTAGGAATTTCCACAGCTTTCCACAGCTTCTTAGTCACCAGGCAGCTGGACTGATGACTCCAAAAGGTAGGCTTTCACTTGGGTGTAGAAGACTAGCAATTCCCTTTTCTCCAGCAGGCAGTTAACTCTTCTCCAGGCAGTCAAGATCTCTTTGCAAAGGTCTTGCAGAGGTTGTTCCCACCTGGTAAGGAAGCCAGCAATCAAAGATTATAGTGCTGGAGCTCACGTAGTTCCCACCTACACTGTTTGCAGTTCCTGGCAAAAGTCACTGACAGTCCTGGAACCTCAACCAGGCCATCTACCCAGTATTTGTCCTGGTTTTTCAGGGATAAATGCAGATTCTAGAGATCCATCTCTGCAGCTGGTTTTAGGCAGTTCTTGTCAATTTCTTTATTAGCCACAGGCTCACCAGGCTACAGTCTTTTGTTATCCAAACTTTGTAAGAAGATGGGTTGTAGCTGCCTGTGCCATGACAGGACAATCTGAGAAAGAGGCCTTTCAACTCAGCTTCTATACATAACTGCAGCAACATCCACGGGGAAAAATGAATGAAACAAAACAGCCTTATCCTTCATAGGAACATCTGTCTACCTCCTTCCTTTCACAGGAAGATGTTCCACTTTCGAGTACCTCAGGATTGCTTCTAGTGTGTAAATCTTTTTCTGGTATGCTCTCTCCCTCCTTGATCTTTTGCACCATTCACAAAAAATCCCAAATGGAGTCCTGTCCCCATACAATAAAGCACACTACACAGACGTAATGCTCACCATAATCTGAACATGCTTAGTGCACTCAAACTTGCTATACATGACTACATGTCCCTTGCGACCTATACATGTCCAATGCTCTACCTGCCCATGGGCAGCTGGGCTTGCAATATAAGGCAAGCACTGTGAATGGCAGCTCATAGTTCAATTTTCAGACAGTCTACAATGGATGAGAGTCTGTTATAGCTGTTCATTCCACAGCAGAGATAGGAATACCAGAGGTCAAAAACCAGAAACCTGGAAGTTTCTGTGAGTTAGAAGATATTTTACTAACTGTATCTCATCAGTGTATGTGAACTTGAACTGTGAAGTTTCAAAGTCTCGTAGTTCACATTTGGAGCATTTTATATAAAATTAGGTCTCCGACTTTGCTCTTCTCCTTTCTCTACTGTTAGAAGCCCCAGGTGAAACTTCTAGGAGCAAAGAAAGGAAGGGAAGCACAACATTCTGCCCCATCAGAAAAATACGGAGACCCATGATCACCCGATAAACAATCATCAGCTCCCTCCAGTTTGGATGAATGCTTCTCCTTCTCTAGGGACCAATGACCCTGCATTGAGCCATCCCCTAATGTGGCTCCCTGCCCGAAAGCACTGGCATCCATAGTAAGGACCACCGGAGGAACGGGCTGCAATGGCACCCCTTTGTAAAGATTGTCTGACACTGTGCACCAGCACAGAACAGAAAGTATGGCTTGAGACACAGAAACCAGATATTAGAGGTCCCGAGACACCAGATCATAATGGGCCAGCAGATGGATCTACAGAGATGGAAACATGCTCAGGGCACCGTGAACACTGCTGCCACCATGAGACCCAGAAGTTGCAACCACAGCTGAGCCAGAGACGAGGTATCCCCTCATTACTCTCACCCCCAAGGGTATCAGCACCATAGCCCTGGGGACCTGCAAGAACACCCTGTTAAGGTCGGTGCAAAATTGGGCCCCTATAAAAGTCATGTCCTGAGAAGGAACCTGTTGACACTTGCAATGGTTCAGCAGGAAACCATGTCTCAACAGGGCCGCACAAACCGCCCGCAAGTGGAGAAGAAGTTGCTCCTGGGATGGAGCATGGAGCAGTCTAAATAGGGATACAGGTGGATGCCCTGGAGATGTAACAAAGTCACCAATGGAGCCACGACTTTAGAGAAAATCCTTAGGTCAGACCGAAATCCAAAGGACAGGAAACACAACTGATAGTGATCTCCTTGAATGCAGAATCGGAGAAACCACTGGTAGTAGGTATAATCAGTACATGATAATAGTATGCATCCTGCAGATCCAGACTGCACATGAGATGATCCCTGAGAACTAATGGAATCACCCTCTGCAGTGTCTCCATCTTGAAGGGCAGGTGGGTGACACATCTCTTCAGAGCCTTCAAGTCCAACAACAGATGCGAAGAAACTGAGAAGGAAGAAGAAACCGCCAGATGCCTATGCTTCCTGGCATATTTCCCTTTTGCACCAGGAAGACAGGAATGCACACCACCTAGGAAAGAGGAAGGCACAAGAACAAACAGCACCTCGGTACAGCAAATACAGCTCATCAACCGCTATGTGGTACTCACCCTGGGAGCATCCTAAATAGGTGACCGGAAATGGCTGCAGTCTCCAGGCACACCTACCCTAACCTGATTCTCACAATAGAGGCTGTCCAGCCAGTGTCGCCAACAGAAAACAGGCAGCAAACCCCGGAAGTGCTCACCACCGCAAGCCCAGGTTCACCTGGAACACAGCAGCCCACCTACTGAGTATGCGCCCCCATCCTGCCTGGCAGTCAGAGATGTGTGAAAGGCACCAGAAACTTTCAGAGTGGGAAGTATCACCAACAAATGCACCCCACATCTCCCTCCAAACCCGGCAACGAGGGAGACATGTAAACCAGCATCGCCTCAGTCACCTGGCAGCGAAGACGCTTTGTCAGATGCCAGACACTCCTGCCATGCAGAAGCAGCTCCTGTCGGCAGACAGAAAAAAGAACAGAAGGAATGTTGGGTAAGTACAACTAAGTATTCCCAGCAGGAGGAGTTGGAGTAGGGATCCATCGTCCCTTTTGTTCTTTTTTCTGTCTGTGAGCTAGACATATCTCACTTTGTAATGAATGGGACAAGGACAGGAGGGACCTGGTGGTAGTGGTACCTTATACCACTGCCTGCGCCCCCAAATGTGTTCTCAAACAGGAAGCATTTTCTTAAAAGTAGCAGCTGCCCCTTTAAAGAAGAGGGGCAACTTTAAGAAAAATATATGAGAATGCAAGTGCTAGGATGAAAAAGTAAGGGTTCCACAAAGGGTCTCACTATTTTAATATCATGATCATCATCTTCACATGCACTACATTGGTGACCATACTCTGTGGGATCTCCAGCTGTTTTCCTACTATTCCCTTCTTATACCCACAGTGTAATATTATTTTTTGTTTGTTAATAGCTTTCTACTCCTCTTGCACCCTTCTGTAGCAAGATTTTTCAAAGTGATGCAGCCCCCTAACAAGGAAGGTGGGAGCAACACATAAGACCATTGACAACTTTCACAATGTGGAAACTGAGTGAGGAATGAATCTATGGTCCATCTTCATATTGTATTCTGCCTCATCCTGGCTCCCAATGCACTGCTTCACAAAGCGATTGGCCTTATGTTTTCAAAACAATTCATTCCGCAGTGATTTCTAGTCTTATTTCATATTTTTTGTGAAGGGTGCCCCAGAGATCACTGCTTCTCTCTGCGGCTGTTTTCTTTTTTCAGCACCTACACCTGCTGTTTTTGTGTAATTCCACAGTGTGGTGCAGGTGGTGAGAGAAAAAAGGGCAGGCAGAAGTCAATCGCACATAGTTTGCATGCACAAAGGAAGAAATCACAACATGTGCTCAGGTAAATTATGTATGGAATAGATCAAAATACGTACATACAATATCCTTTTTTAACCAAATGATCTGCACACCTGGTCTGTGCATCATGGAACCTGTTGGCTATGTGGATTAATGCATCCACTAGGTTCAGGTTCACAGATCTTCATTCGGTTACACAAGTAGCCATAAAAGTACATACATACATAAAATACTTATAATAATTTAAACAAATTGTACTCTAGATCATATCCATTCAGAGATAATAAAAGCAGTGCAATCTCTGTATCAAAATGCCACAAAAATTGAGCGCTAAAAAGCAATCATTGTTTGTCGGGCCCTCACTGCAGTTTTCAGAAACAGTCCAGCATGAAAAACACATTCCTCATTATTTAGCTGGAGTAAGATTTCATATGCTACTCTAAAATCTGTAATAAAATGCCTCCTAATTAATGGTATTAAAACGCTTTTAGTATACAGTAAGTAAAAGTTACATAACAATAACAAATTTAATATTGATTGGCCTGACTTCCTGTTACACGGACAGGGGCGTGATTGTAAATTTGCTTGAAAGGCTAAAAGAAAGCTTAACAGGTATTTGGCCATACTTTCCTTAAAATGATTCAGCAGACCACGCTCTCACCACTGCCCAATCGGACTTGTCAGGTACCTTTGAATTGGGGCACACCCATCAGGTATAATATTCAGATAAGTTACCACCCTTGATTTACTGAGCTCGTTCTTCATTGGCTCCGCGTGTGTGAATTCAAACCAGGCAGTACACAGCTGTTTTTTACTAATGAAGTGAGGGCCATTCGTATTCTCAAGCAGTTGTTGATAGCCTAGCTTATGGAAACAGGATTCTACATATGGAATGTTTCTTCCCGAGAGCGGCAGTCTATTATGTTGTCTTTAGTGAGATCTATGTCTGTATTGGCATCCACCTCATGGATTTGAACTTAAACATATAGTCACAGGTTCACATCTTGTTGGTTGCACTTAGCCTCTCATCATTCTAAGTCTCATGTTTCAATGAGTCGGATGACACCAAGTATCTGTGATGTGTCAATTGTTTCTATACACTAATTGGGTGCATATGTTTTGTACAAGTACACCTGTTATGTTGGAAAATATTTCCTTTAGCAGTGCATTTTTCCAGTGATATTGACCATAGTCTGGCTGTTGTAACATAGAAGTTGTGAACAATTGCCTTGTGCATGAGGATACATTTATAGAATCCTAAACTAGAGGCTGCCAGTAGCACTGGAGGTTTTGTAATTTGCCTATAAATGATCATTCTGCATTAAGAAACTAAAAACTGGAGGTTTTGTAATTTTCATACAAATGTTCATTCTGCATTAAGAAACTAAAAACGTGGGCGTTACTTGAGTCACCACCAAGATGGCCACAACCAGGTGAAGCTCCGCGACCGGAGCAGTTTCGCTTTTTGGAGCCGATTTTCAGCTGTCTACGTGACATGCACCTGCCGCATTAGGGAAGCGGGCACCTGGGCTCAGGTAGCTACCTTTCTTGCCCTTTTCTGTGCTGCCTTTCGCCTTGCGCTCCCTGCGCCGCACTCCCCTCACTACTGCTGGCGGCGCCCGCCATTTTGATCTCGGCGGGACGTGGCCGCTAACTTTCCTCATATATGAATTTCCCGCGTTGCTGCAAGTGCGGCGCAGGCCTTTTGAAACACTCTCCTTTTTTTAAAACGGGTGACTTTTCTTTTATCCTATGCTGGGGACAACTTGCAGTTTAATGAAGAGACCCTGCTTTCACCTCATTTCGCCATGCTCATGACTTGTTTTCCCCGGACTCCTTCATCATGAATACAGGCGAGGATCTTTACTGATTCATGTTCATTAATAACTGTCCTTCTCTCTGCTGCACTACGTGCTGAGGCCTCTGTTAATTCTTCATGCACTTCCTGGGACCAATCCTCTTTGCCTGAGCTATTACATTTTTCCACAGTTTATCTTCCTAAGAGGCAATTGCTCATTGGGAGATTAAGGGGGGAGAGGGGGGCAATTCGACACCAAACACTTTATTGTGTGTGAAAAAGGCCGCTTTATTGAAACAGGTGCATATCACAATTTTTAACTCCTTGGCCACTGCCTTACAAAACTAACGCCTCGCTATACAATAACCTCCTGACCCCTTGTGTTTTCCCCCCACCCCTACGATCCCCCCATCATTTCCCCCATCCCCCAAAAATACAACATAACATTCCTAACCAACATATAACCCAATCCTACACCATGTAGCCTTTCCCAACTCCCAAACTCCCCTGACCGTAACCCCTACCTGCCTTTAATGCAACTGTAACTATCAAACCTCTAATCTAAACTTATCCAACCTGTCTACCCTTTACCTGTCCCTGGACCCACATTACCAAACCTCTAACAACAAACTCTAGCCAATCCCGGCCAACTGTCAACCACCCCGCTTGCACCTGCTCCAAGCGACAATACAACCAAAACGCCCCTATGTACCTGTTCCAACAAATGCTGCCCCAAAACCCGCAAAAATGCAACCCCAACACCCCCAGAACCCGGACCCCTAAACCCCACAACCCATAGGGAGGGAGGGTGGGAAAAACTTCTACACTAGCGCACCCAGCCACCAGGTCACCAAGTCTAAAATGGTGGCTGGGATATCGCGCGTTTTACTTATATACCTCTTGGGCTACTGCCCCTGGATTTGGGCTACATTTGGGCTATCCCTCAAATGTAGCCCAATTTACTACAAAATGGCCGTTCGGCCACGCCCCCCTCTCCCCCCTCCCAACCTGCCCGGGCGGCAGACCTCGCGGTGCTCGGCTGCCCCCCAGGCTCCCATTGGGAGATTAAGGGGGGAGAGGGGGGCAATCCGACACCAAACACTTTATTGTGTGTGAAAAAGGCCGCTTTATTGAAACAGGTGCATATCACAATTTTAACTCCTTGGCCACTGCCTTACAAAACTAACGCCTCGCTATACAATAACCTCCTGACCCCTTGTGTTTTCCCCCCACCCCTACGATCCCCCCATCATTTCCCCCATCCCCCAAAAATACAACATAACATTCCTAACCAACATATAACCCAATCCTACACCATGTAGCCTTTCCCAACTCCCAAACTCCCCTGACCGTAACCCCTACCTGCCTTTAATGCAACTGTAACTATCAAACCTCTAATCTAAACTTATCCAACCTGTCTACCCTTTACCTGTCCCTGGACCCACATTACCAAACCTCTAACAACAAACTCTAGCCAATCCCGGCCAACTGTCAACCACCCCGCCACCCAGGAAAAGGGGGGAAGTGTCGGCGACTGCGCCTCTTCCTCCCCTTTTTCTGCCCCCCCACGCACCGCGACCCCGCAGGACCTAACGCCTATAAACTCCCAACAGACGCGCCAACACTTCTCTCAACTCCAAAAGATACAGATCCATTCCCATCCGGGACAAGTGCACCCCGTCATCCCTGAACATCTCCCGTGCATCGTAACGAATGTCCCCGTGTGCTACGCGGTCAATCCCCAAATGCCGACATAACCTCACCATCTCAGTATTAAGTTTTCGCCGCGCCTTATCTACCGCACCTGGGTTCACCGCCCCCCTCCAACTCCTCCGGGGGACGAACTCCGTCCACACAATCGAACAACCCGCCCATCGCTCTTTGATCAACGCCAGATCCTTCTTCATCGCCCGCATTAGTGCCAAACCAGTCTCCCTTACCATGTCGTTCTCCCCCAAATGAAGAACCAATACATCTGGGCACCGACCCGCCCGTAAGATCCCATTCAACACCGGCACCAGTTCCTTCCAACGCATCCCCCCCCTACCCCTCCACCCCACAGAGAACACATCTTTATTAAAACCCAACTGTTCCCCAAAATAGCTCTCCTGCGCCTGCAATTGGGCCCTCCTCACGAACGAGTGCCCCACAATCCAGATAGACATTTCTCGGGCCAGAGGTCCCATAACCGAACCTGAAAAGAAAAACAAGAATGAAAACCTATCCACAACCTCTGAAAAAGCTCCACTGTCCTGTGTAAAGTCCCTCTTTTGCCTGTTTTTTTTTTTTTTTTTTTTATAATGGCGCCCCACCCCCCGGCTCGCTGCGCACATAACGCTGGTAGCAATTTGAAGACCATCTTCCCAACTTCATGATTTCGTCCCTGTCCCAGCCCCTCGCATGCGCCTCCGACGCTGCCCCGATGCGAAACGAGTGCGTGCCAAAACCCTTTTCCTCGACCCCCAAAGTCCTAAGTGCTTTCCTCAGTACTGCCAGCAATTGTGAAGCTTTAACGCCTCGCCCCTGCTGATGGGAGAAGACCAGTCCCCCCAGACCCCCAGCGCACGCCCTCCACCGCATACCCCAGCGGAACGGACACACCCCCGGAGATCGCCCTTTCTTCAACGTAATCCACTTCCCCCGACTCTTCTGGTCTGTCTTTGCCTTTCGCAGCCAAATGCTCACTACCCGATCCCCAAATGATACCTCCTCCCAGATCAAACCCCGGTCCCCTTTCGACCCCAGCAGCTCTGATACCCGAAACGCCCCAAAAAACATCCAAGACATGAGTGTGGCGAACAGCAAGGCCTCCCCACCGTCCCAGCACACCGCTGGCAGAACCCCTATCACCCTACCTAAGAGTTCCCAGGACAGAGGCCTCCGCACCCTGGCCACTCTCCCACATTCCCGCGCCCAGCCTTCCAAAATCCGTGCCCCCAGCTCCCCCGCGGATGGCGCATAACCCCACAACAATTTGCCGACGAACGCCACCCCCGCCAATTTGCCCACTATAGTCACCCTTGTCAAACCCCTCTCCACCAAATCCAGAATAAATTGCACCACGTCCTCCCGTCTCTCCGCCTCCGAAGCCCGCCATCTCGCCCCTGAGTGAACAAACTCCTCCCATGCCGCCCTGTATGCTAGTTTCGTTGACCGCGCCAATGAACCTAGAACCAATTGTAGCATCCGGTATCGCCTACTTCCCAGAGTTGGTTCGGCATCCTGGTCGGGTTCACGTCCGCGTCCTTGGCGAGCCCACGGAATCTCCCCCACTGTGAACGAGACAAGGCATCCGCAATGTCATTGTCCACACCTGGCACATGCACCGCGCGAAACGCAATATCATGCCTCAAACACCCCAGCACAAAAACCCGCAACAGCTTAAGCACCTGCGCATCCCGCGCCGACTGCCTGTTCACCACCTGTACCACTGCCATGTTGTCTATCCTGAACGTGACTTTTTTGTGTGCCAGCAAAACCCCCCACAGTGTGACTGCCACCACTAAGGGAAAAAATTCCAAAAACGCGATGCTCCTGCCTCCCTCCAACCAGTCCCCGGGCCAGGGCTCCGCACACCATCTCCCCTGCCAATACAAACCAAATCCCTTGCTCCCCGCTGCATCCGAGAAAATCTGTACGTCCCATACCATGTCCACTTCCCTCATCAAAGGCACCCCATTGAACTGGTGCAGGAAAAACTGCCACATGCGCAAGTCCTCTCTCACCCCTGCTGACAACCTCACATGATGGTGCGGAGGCCTCTGCCCCTCCAGTGCGCGCCCCAGTCGCCTGCAGAAAGTCCGCCCTACTCTGACCACCCTACAAGCAAAATTGAGATGTCCCAGCAACACCTGTATGTCCCTGACTGTCACCTTCTGTCGTGCCAACACCTCGGTCAGCAAACTCAACATGTTCCGTTTCTTTTCTTCCGGGAGGCGCGCCTCCATGCGTACCGAATCCAACTCAATACCAAGGAATGCCAGTGCCGTACTGGGGCCCTGTGTTTTTTCCGGGGCCAGCGGCACGCCCATGTCCCCCATGATCTCATGGAAGCTGTCCAGACCCTTCTGGCAGTCCGCGGAGTCTGAGGTGCCGACAAAGAAGAAGTCATCCAAGTAATGTGTTACACCTTGGTGACCCGTTCGTTCCGTAAACAACCATTGTAGGAACGTGCTGAAGCATTCAAAAAGTGCGCAGGACATGGAGCAGCCCATCGGCAATGCCTTGTCCACATACCAGTGACCGCCGAATTGTATGCCTAACAGATCCCAGTCATCTGGATGCACTGGCAGCAACCGGAAAGCTGACTTGATGTCGCACTTTGCCATCTGAGCCTTTGCGCCCGCGGACACCACCAGTGCCATGGCCACGTCAACCGATGAATAGGACACAGTGGCCGCGTTTTCCGCAATAAAATCATTGACCGACTCACCTTCTGGCCATGACAAATGCTGAATGAGGCGAAACTGGCCTACCTCCTTTTTAGGTACCACCCCAATGGGTGACACAATCAGATTGGGCAAGGGCCACTCGCAAAATGGTCCCGCCATGCGGCCCTCTTGCACCTCCTTGTCTAGTTTTGCCTGTACCACTTGTGGATGCTCCCTTGCTGATCGCAAATTATCTGCCCATCTCCGGACCCTCGGCCCCTCGTACCCCAATCTGAACCCCTCTTGAAACCCCAATCTCAGTGTTTCCGCCGCCGCCCTGTCCGGATAGGCCCCCAACGCCCCCATCAACTGCTCTACCCTAACCGGCGTATGAGCCCTTCGCCCCAGCCCCTCTCGCCCCCCTCCCTCCCCCCCCCTGCTGTGACTGCTGCTGGGCTCCAGCCTTAGGGGCTCCCGACTGCCAATGCTGCCCGCTCTGGCCCGGACCTTGTGTCCCCCAACACTTGACCAGCGGGTGTCGCTTGCCGCAGCCCGAGCATTCGTGCCGAAACTTACAATATTCTCTCGTGCATAGGCCTTTGTTAAAGTCCCAGCAAGCCCCTTTGTCTCCTGTCGTCCCTCTGCCGGCTCCCCCCACCCCCCCGCGGGTGGGACCCCCTCGAAAGGGCTGGTACACAAGCGGCAGCCCGCTGGCAGTAAAGATAGTCTTCCCCGACCCCGCCAGGCCCATGGTATGCTGCCATAAATCCGTGTCCAGCTCTCCCCATTTTGCCTCCGCATCCCATGCCATGCGTGCCCTGAATTCCTCATCATACTGAGCCCAGGCATATCCACCCCCCGTAATCTGTGCCTTCCTAATAACGTCCATGTATTTGAACATGGCCACTGACCTCTCCGGAAACTTCTCGCAATACACGCTGGCATATATCAGAAAAGCCGCTGTCCAGTTTTCTATTGTCAGCGGCACCTTAGGCCTCTTTGCGAGCTCAAATTCCTCTTCCTTCGAACCCTCTTTCGCCCTGACCTCCCTGTGCAGGAGTTTGAGTATCTCCACATACTCCCCTTTCCAGATCCGTTCCTTTGTAGTCAACATCAAGTGCGCCCCCAAGGGCTTGGTCACTCCCATATATGGTAACCGCTTTACCTTCAATTCCTTACTCTCCAGTTTTGTCTCCTCTGCCTTTGCGTCCCCTGTTCCCTTCTCACTTGTCCCCTCCTTCTTGGTCTGCCCGCTGTCGCCCTGCCCTACGCCGTCCGTGCCCACAGCCACATCAACCACATACGTACCTTTGCGCAATCTTTCCCCTACGTCCCCCTCCGCCCCCACCCCCCCCACCCCTCTCGACACCATCCTTGGCCGCCCGAGCAAATGTGCATTACCTGGCGCCAATGTCTCCGTCCGTCGCTCCTCCCGGCGTCCAGTCCTGGGGGCCGAGCTGCTTTCCCACCTGGATGTCCGACCCGTGGGCTGCGCCTGGCGTCGTGACACCTGTAAGAAACTATCCACAACATTACTCGGCCCCCCGTCCCTACCGTCTCCCACCTCACGCAACTCTCCTTCCTCCATACTCTCCTCCTCATAGTCCAAAGTCTCCTGCCCCGCACCCTCAGCGCTGCCCGCTGGTGGTGCCACCTGTCTCCGTGATACAAACAAAGTTTCCTCTCCAGCGTTCCTCCGGCGCTGTCCCCCGGGGCGCTGTGACCCCGTGGGTGTTGGGGCTGGCGAGCCCGTCACGGGCCTACTTGTGCCA
The DNA here is from genome assembly GCF_964204655.1 of Triturus cristatus. Classification (NCBI taxonomy): domain Eukaryota; kingdom Metazoa; phylum Chordata; class Amphibia; order Caudata; family Salamandridae; genus Triturus; species Triturus cristatus. The sequence continues at coordinate 392,833,741 of NC_140584.1, forward strand.
GCCGCGGCGGGATCCCTCGCCGGTACTGGGCACGCCGCCCGAGGCTCCACCCTCCCTTCTCCTTGGCGTCGCCAGGCCGCTCCCAGCCCTGCCAAGTCCGGTACCCCGCGATGCTCCTGCTGTCGCTGCGCTACCTGCAAAGAAAATGAATGGTCTGGTGTGCTGGGCCGACCTATCTTCCTTCTCCCATCCCATCCCCGCTTGCCAGCCCCCGACGACTCCGCGACCCACGCCTTGCCCACCGCGCTCAAATCCCCCACTTCGACGTCCTCCCCAGCTCCGTCGTCCCCGTCACTCCACTCCCCCTGCCCACTCCACCCCAACCCCTGCCCGCTCGGCCCCCCCCCCCCAACCGCGCCACCCCCTACGCCTCCCCCCCCCCTCCCCCCCATCTCCCCCGTACCTGCGCCCTCGGCCCCCACCCCCGAGGCCCCCCCCAAACCCTCCGCCCACGACTCAAAAATATCCAAGCCGTCCCAGTCCCTCTCGCTGCCCTCTGACTCAAATAACACGGGGGATTCCCCCCCTGTCGCATCCCCCCCCAGGACCCCCCCTACCGGGCCCCACCCTCCGTCGTCGCACTCCGCCAGGCCCCTGACCCCTATGCTCCCCCCCACTGAGCTCCCTTCTCGCCCCCCCCCGCCCCTCCCCGATTCCCCCCCTGTCGCCTCCTGTCCCGACGCGATCGCCCCCCCACTTAAGGCCGCGCCCCCCCCCCTCCCCCGCCCCGCCGCCTGCCGCCTATCCTGCCAATCTACTCTATTCCCAGCCAGACCCGAGCCGCCCCCCCCCCCCGCCCCCCCACCACCCTCCCCCATTCCGCTATTTCCCAACTCGGGGCCTCGTGTCTCCCCGCTGTGTCTGCCCCATAAACCCCTTCCTGAGCTGCCGTCTCGCCAGGGCCTTCCCCACACCTTCGATCTCCCTCCTCCCGCTCCGCCCGCCCCCGCGCGCTCCGCGATCCTGTCATCGGGCCTGCCCGGCCCTCGCTCGAGCGTCTCTTCGCCCCAGCCGTAACCCTGGCAACGGCCGCTCCCCGGCTCGAGGAGCGGCCCGCGTAGGACCTGGGCCTCTCACGTGAGGCGTCCTGGGCCGTCCCCCGTCGCGCCGCTCGTCCCCGCCCCCTCCCCGCCTCCAGGCCCCTAACACTCCCATCCACACCCGACGCAGACCCGGAGGCGGCGCTCCTGGCATATGCGCCGCCTCGAACACTCACCGCCACACGCGACGGACTCCCGGGTGGCGAACAAGCCGCGACGGCGGCCGCCACCCCCGCGGACGCGCGCCTCGCCGGGCGCTTCGTCCAATTGGCCTCCTGGACCAGCAAGTCCATCCTCCCCGCCTCGCTCAACAACCGGATAGCCTCCAGGACACGGTAGTCGCCGCAAGACATGCCTCCAGGTACTTTAAATACACCTACTCTCACCTACTAATACACGCAAGAAAACTTCTACACTAGCGCACCCAGCCACCAGGTCACCAAGTCTAAAATGGTGGCTGGGATATCGCGCGTTTTACTTATATACCTCTTGGGCTACTGCCCCTGGATTTGGGCTACATTTGGGCTATCCCTCAAATGTAGCCCAATTTACTACAAAATGGCCGTTCGGCCACGCCCCCCTCTCCCCCCTCCCAACCTGCCCGGGCGGCAGACCTCGCGGTGCTCGGCTGCCCCCCAGGCTCCCATTGTCAGCTTGCCCCTCCAGTTTTTATTTTGTCAGCTGGCTTTGCAGTTTCTCTATATTTGCCTAGCCCTGTGGACACTTTTTCGTCCTCTGCAGCCAGTTTCTTGTTACAACGAATGGGCCTTTTTGTATTTGAAGTCCTCTTTGCCTGCCTTGGTTGCTCTATTCACTTCAGGTCTTATTGTCGCTTTTATCCTTTTTACAGCTTGGCTTTGTTGTACCTCCCCTGAAGGTCGGTGGTACTGATAGATTGTAAAATTCTCACTTCCTTTCTGCCTGTGTACTCTTGGACTATTTATTTCTTCATGGATCCTTCTCTTTTCCTTGCTCTGAAAATGACATCTACTGCAATGTCCTCTCTGCACAAAGATCCTACCATGGTGTCCTCCTCAAAACGTCACAAGAAGGAGCCTAATTCTCCCACTAAATCTCCACTTCGGTATCGGGGGTCTTCTCTCTGTGCTCCTTGTGTTTCTCCTCCTTCTTTGTCTTTCTCCACAGGTGTTCTCCCCTCCGTACAGATTCACTTCCTTGATGTTCCCCCCCACCTCCCGTATTGCCCTCATGTTTACAGTTGTATTCATTGTTTGGTAAGTTTTCCTTTTTCCTCTTCCATCATTTTCTCTCCATTATTTACCCTTGTTACCATATTGAATTGTTTCCTATTTATATCTTCTTCTGTTTCCTTTCTCTTTCTCTCTCAGTTCCTTATCCACAGTTCTTCTAATATGCTTGCTTTTTCTTATATATCTTGTCTCATCTGCTCCTTTTGTCCTCAGGTTTCTTTGCTGGCTCTGCCGTCTGTCTTCTTTTCGCGGCTCCCTGCCTCCACTTGTTTCTCTTCCCTTTGGATGTGTATTCCGCCATTCTTGACTGTAGTCTTCTGGCTACCCATCAACTTTTCTTTTGTTATCGTTTTATTCCTTTTCTTCTTTTTCCTTTTTTCTTTCCTTTTTTTCTTCCTTTTATATTTTTCTATTTCCTTTTCTCCTGCTCTCCATATACTTCCTATACTTCTTCTCCTTACCTTATTATTCTTGACCGAAGTCTTTTGGCTTCTTCTCAACTTTTACATGTCTATCACTTTTTTCTTCTCCCCTCTTTTTCTCTCCTTTCTTCTCTTTATGGTTTTCTTCTCTAATCTCTTCCTACTGTCCTCTGACATTATTTTTTCCTTTCCCTGCAACGCATTATGCTTACTTATCTCCATCTTATTTCGTTTTTCTCATCTTCATTTTAAGAAGCAGAGGGTTCTCACTCATTTGTCTAGGCTGCATTGTAAAATAGCAATGTTCCAGGAGATTCATTTTACTGATAATGAGATTAATTCTCTTAAAAAGCAATGGGTTGGATATGTCTTGTGCTCCCCGTACAAGGATAGAAAAAATGGAGTGATTACTTTGATTCATAAATCACTTTCCCTTGTTGTGGAAAAGGAAGAAAGGGATGTAGATGGTAGATGCCTCCTTTTACACCTCAATATAAATGGTTCCCCCATCTCCCTTCTCAATATCTATGGCCCTACTGGTGTTGACGTACAATTTTGGAGGCTATGTCGCGTACCCTTCATTCCTTTCTCGATCTCAATCTACTAGTGGGTGTGGATTGTAATCAAGTTATGGATCCCTTTACAGATAGAAAATCTAATGTTAGATACATTCCCAACAAAATGCAAAAATCCTTTATGACTACAATTTAATCGAGAGGTTTGGTTGACACTTGGAGAATATCTCATCCGTACATGCTAGTATACATACTCATGCATACCTACTCATAAATCTTCCTCTAGAATAGATTATATCTTTCTGAGCCCTCCTTTCCTTCCTAATTTAACTCATGCAGACATTGGGTCCATTCTTTTTTCCTATCACGCTCCAGTTTTATTAACCTAGATCTCCTCTATGAATCCCCCAAGTCATATAGATGGCGCTTTAATAATTACTTATTCAAGGATCATATATTCCTGGAACGTTTCAAAGAGTTCTTGCCAGAGTTCTTCATAAGAAACGCCTCTCCGGATATTCCTTTTTCCACTATATGGGATGCCTTTAAGGCCATGGCCAGAGGTTTTATTATTGACTATGTTGCGAATAAAAAGAAGCAATGTAGTAAAGATTCTGCTTCTCTATTAGCCTCTATTAAGCATCTAGAACATGCCTACTTCACGTCCAATAATGAGGACAACCTAAGAAAGCTAATTCAAGCTAAGATGTCCTTTAATAAAAAATCAACTGAGGAGGCCTCTGGCACCTTACTTAAGATTAATTCTAAATTCTACGGTGGTCGTAACAAAGCTGGCTAGCTATTAGCTAACTATTTAAAGGTTAAATCCCAACGTTCTAAGGTTGTCAAAATTACCGACACTAGTGGCGTTGATCATTTCAAAGATGATGAAATATTAAGTTGCTTTACGGAATTTTACACGATGCTATACACTCCAGAATCCTCCCCTTCTGAAGCGGCGCTAGATTCTTTCTTTGAAGCACTCCCCCCGCATTCCTCCAAGCTTCCCGATTGTTCAATATTAGAAGAGGACCTCTCCCTCTCTGAAATCAAGTCTTACTTCCAAAGGACAAATCTCCTGGTCCAGACGGCTTCACTGCCAAATTTTATTCCTATTTTTGCCAATTTTTGCTTCCACACCTTTTATCTTTATTCCAATACTTTTTGTCTTCCAAGCAAGCTCGCGGATCCTTCCTTGAAGCCATGATTTGTCTCATTCCTAAGAAAGGCAAGTACCCTTCTTCTTGTGCTAATTATCGCCCTATTTCTTTAATCAAGTTAGATTGTAAGATTTTCGCTAAAGTCCTTGCCCTTCGTATCAACAAGGTTATTCATGATTTATTTGGCTATGAGCAAACAGGTTTTGTCAAGGGACGAACGATTGCGGATAATTCCAGAATTTTTTTGAACATCATACATCTTGCTTCCAAAAGCTTTACCCCGTTGGCAGGTATCACCTTGGATGCGGATAAAGCTTTTGACTGTGTTCACTGGCTCTTTATGATGCGTGCCCTTAAGTGGCATGGATTCGGCCCTACCATTCTATCTCTTATTAGTTTGCTGTATTCCTCTCCCACTACTTCGTTTTTTTTGTTTACTCATAAATCTATTGAAATAAAGTTCACTGCTTATGCCGATGATATTCTGTTATTTATCCTTCTACATCTTTGCCCACTTTTGTTGAACTTCTGTCTTCATATGCTGCCATTTCTGGATATAAGTTACATTTTCCAAGTCCGAGATTCTTCCGCTCAATAAATATTGCCTTTGAAGTATGTTTGAAGGGATGGACTTTCAATGGAATACTAATTGCATTACATGTGTAGGGATAAAATACTCGTCTTCAATTGCTAAAACTGTTCAACTGAACCTGGATGAGGTTTTATCTAAAATTTCTGCCATGGCGGAGAAATGGTCCCCTTTATTTTTGTCCAGGTGGGGTAGGTTGGATACCTCCAAGATGATGATGCTTCCGGTAGTTAATTTTTACCTTTCCATGTTACCGATACGGCTTCCTCTAAAAAAGTGTAAGAATCTTAACAGTATATTGAGTAAATTCCTCTGGAACAATCGTAAAGCTTGTATCTCTCTTTCTGTTCTCTCCACTCCTAAAGATCGAGGTGGGTTAAATTTCCCAACTTTCGCCAATATCATTCCTCATTCCTACTTCGACAAGCCTTGCCCTACTTTTCTTCTTTAGACGATCCTCCCTTATCAGTATGGCATGAATTAGAGGAATCAATTATTCATCCATTTCCCTTCGCTAGATAACCTTGCTCATCCTCCCCATTCTTTTAAAACTCCTACTATTTCATATCTCATATCTACTCTTTACCCAATTCTTACCAAATCACGTTCTCCTCTGTAGTTATTTTTGGACTCCTCTATTTGGCATAATAAATCCATCAAGATTTCCAACCGTACTCTTTTCGGGAAAGAGAGGATTTTAAAAGGTGTTATACAGGTTAAACACTTCTTACATAATAAGCAACTTTTATCTTTCCAGGAATTCCAGTCTAGATACAACTTTCCCGGTTCATCTCTTTCTAAGTTTGATTTTTTGAGACTGATTGTAACTAAGCAGCTCTCTCTTCTCTCTGACACCTCTTTTTCTCTGCCTGATTCCTCTATTCAACCGTTACCTTCTTCCTCCTCTGTTTGTGCTTCTCATATTTACAAATACCTCTTTTTCTCTTTATCTACTCGTCGCAAAAGCAAGATTGAACTTTTATGGGAAACAGATATGCAGCACACTTTCTCTATACACACTTGGGACTCTATTTGGGCTCGGATACACCACACTTCATGCAATGCCAGCACCACTCAAACACTTTACTATTTTTATCAGAGACTATTTTTAACTTCATTGGCTGTTTCTAAATTTAATCCTACCCTATCCCCTAACTGCTGGTCTTGCATAAACACTCCTGGTACATATCTTCATTCCTTTTTTCTTTGCAATAATATTTTAATTTTTTGGACAAAAATATGCAAGACTATTGCTTCTATTTGTTCAACCACTTTCCCTTTTGATATCCCTTCTATATTTTTGGGTAGTTCCTCCATGCGCTGGTTGGGAGCTCGAAAAATAGGCTCATTTATAGATTTATCTATTGCCATTGCCTTTCAGGTTATAACCTCGAATTGGAAAGATGCCTCCAAAGTCTCCTTCCCTGCCTGGTGGAATCTTTTATGTCATCATCACAGGCTAGATAGAGCTTTTGTAACCACCTCTCAGCAGCTTATTCGTAAAGAGGCCTTTTGGTCTCCACTCATTAATTATATTTCTTCCTCCGCACTACATGCCAAGGACAGTAACTTTGTTTTCCAACCACCATGATGGCTTTGTTCACCCCTCTATATAATGTACTTATTTCAGGATTAATTATTGATAATTGCGTTTTAGTATTTTATTGTCATTGGAAAGCTTTACCAGTTTATAGCATGTGATTGCTGATATTTGTTTCTTTTTCTTATCTTCTTTCACTCTTTTCTTTTCTTCTATTTTCCTTTTTCTTTTCTTTTCTCTCTTTCTTTCCCCCTCTTTCTCTTTCTTTCATCTTTCTTACTTCTTTCTTTTCCCTCCTTTTTCTGTCTTTCAAACTCAAAAAGCAAAAAACAAAAATGCTAGTTTTATTATGGTACTCTATGACTTTGTTTTCCTTTTATATTGTTTTTATTCTTGCAATTTATGACGTATTAGATTTTTCACCAATTGTTTTTAATTTGTATTCGCTGTTACCCTTGGGATTAGTATCTATTCTCTTTATTATATTAATGTACCATGTTTTCTATATATATTTTAATAAAGCTTTCTAAACTCAAAAAAATAAACTAAAAACTAATAACCACACATTAGATGGTCATAAACGTATAACAGAAATTGATACCCATTGCTGAGATTTCAAATCTTAGAAATAGAAGATAAAGACAAAAGTTGGTATATCTTAATACGTGTGTTTTTATTTTGTCTACAGTTTATTGCTTTTATAATGATGCCAGTTTCGGGCACTGCGGGGGTGACATGTTTTTTATATCTACAGGGAAATTAAAAAAGATGAGTTGAATTCCTCAGCACTCGTGAGTCCACCTTCTCATTGTAAGCTAACAGTGAGAGGTTAATTTAAAGTTTGCCAGTTGTGGGTGGGGTGCCCTGCCTACTGAACTTACAGTTCAACCACCTTATTTAGTGGTGGGCAAGGCATCAGGTTTGAACAGCCGAGACTCAGCTGCCTGCACCCTAGGAAACCTTTGACAGCCTGGGTGCCATTGTTCAGTGCACATAAGAATGACAAGTCTGTGTCCTTATGACTTGCTACATAAAGGGAAATTCTGGCCATCCCAAACAAAAAAAATACAAATTGCCCCATGCTTTGGGAGACAGCTCCCAAAAAGTCAACATATTTTTTTGTTTAAAAGAGCAAATTCCCAATTTGGGAGTTTGTTTCTAAAAAGGAAAAGGAAATTGTCATGATGGCATAAAAAACATGCCCCCTGGCCAGCAAACTCTTTGGTCTTCAAGCAACCATCGTAGCAACAATTGTGCAGATTGCTTAGTCTCTGACTATTGTGGGCACCCAAATTCTCCATTAAATTGGCAGCCTGGTAGACTGCCCACGAGGCTATAAGTGACCCTCAGAATCTTTGTAATGTTTACCTGAATTTCTGCCTAATTAAACTATTTCTAAGTGTTGCCTGTCTTTCCTCACTAGATTTCTAACCATGCCTACAACACTGACACCACAGTCCAGCCTTAGGTCTGCCATTGCCTACAAGCCTGCATGGAATTCCAGGTTAAGATCCTCATTTAGACACTGAGAGGTGGCTCACTAAAAAAAAAAAAAAAGAGAGAGAGAGAGAGATAAAGGTGGCCCACCAGCCCATCAGACGGAAGACATGTTTGAACTGTATATCTCCTTCCCCCCACATATTGAGGGATTTGTGCTTGCCTGGTAGATTTTACTATGTTTACTGTGTAGCTGCTGCAAAGGCATTACCAATGTAGGCTGAGGAAAATGCCAAGCAGGTTCCAAATTGGTTTGGAACCGCCCAGTATTTCTGTTGTTTTTTTTTTTCAAAATCAAACTTCCAAATCAGAAGATTGTTTTGAAAAACAATCAATGGAAGGCTGACCATCAGTATACTCTGGTTGCCCAGTAGCCACCTAGTCAAAGGATTACACCGGCGAAGCAAGCAAAGGCACCACCGTGTAAACCCTGCAACTTCCCCTAAACAAATTAGGCGGGTTCGTAAATCATCAATTTATGACATTTTACCAACTCCTCCAACTCCAATGTTCCCCCATTCACCTGAAACCTCAGGATAGTACCTCTTTGCTGTGATACTCCATTTATCTAATGAACTCATGTTTCTGTCCAACCACTGATTGTGCTGTGCTTTTATGATGATGTAAGATGCATATGCAAAGTATTAAACATATTGCTACAGCAACTGTTATTATAAATATCTGAAATAAAGTGTTTCAATTTTTAGAAGAAAGAGAAGTCTCAGATTTTTAGTTAATCCATTCTAGTAGATGTTCTATTCTGAGAAAGTCTTCCTGGCCACATCGTGATCTACCCCTCGGTTTACTTTCCAACTGCTGCATTACAATGCTGGCGGTCGGAAAGTAAACCAGCCGGACATTCCGGAATTTCCGGCTGACTTATGACAGTCTCATGGAGCCCGTTGGCCAGTTGGAGCCAGCTCGTAATCCCAAAGGGCAGGCCTTTCCACCCTTGGGATTATGACGCACAGTTTCTGACAAGGTTTCCATGCCGGCCTATTCAACATGGAAACCATGTTGGAAATCATGTTTGGGCGCCCCCAGCAGGGCCCACTTGTGCATGCAACCTCTGGTTGGGGGCCAAAAGGGCACCTATGGTGCCCCACTGTTGATCTCTGCACCTTGTGACAGGCACTTTGATGAACAACACCTGCCATTTCTCAAAGGGAGCTTGTGTTACGGCCAGTTTGTGGCTAGAACACGAGCTCCTATTGAGGAATGGAAGTATGCGACCAAACAGTGTTGAGGCGCATTGTAACTAGCCTTGGTCAGTCCAAGGACCGAGATGGTGTCGGGCAGACGCATGTCCACCTGACATCGTAATCTGGCCTTACATGTATTATTTCATTGCACAAAGTGGTTCTTCTACAGAAGTATTAAAGGCAAATGTATTTTTTGGTTTGTGAGATAACCTTTCCCAGGAATATTTTTTTTTCCTACAAGACCCCTCATTCCATTGAACTTAACAGCCTAGGCTCATATAGAGTCTGGCAGGGATCATAAAATGTGAGGAAAGGCTGTGGTCTCTGCTCCCCTGACAGATCGCCACCTGCACTACATAGAGATTCCCCCCTACCTGTCGTAGATCTCTAAAGCCTTCACTGCAATTACCTTTGGCTCAGTTACAGTAAAGGCTGAAGTGTTTGTTGGTCGATACTACACTATGTTGCGTCTGCTCTGATAATTGCAGAAGCATCGGTTGGTGGCTGAAAAAACTAAATAACTAACAGTCTAAACGTGCGGGGAGGATTTCCCCTATGCTAAAAGGCACTTGAACGATTTTTTTGCCTGAGATTTCCATCCCTTGCCTGCATAGCATTTGGGCATTACTACCATGAACTGGCAACTCACCGGAAAGATGCTGCTCCATCAAACTCTGAATGTCCCATCAACTTTACAGCCAATCTCTGTATCAAAGGGCACTTTAACACATTGAGCTGTCACACCAAAAGCAGCATACAGATAATGTTAAAATATTCAACAAACATTAAAGGCATGCTTTTGGGTAATAAGGTGAGAATCTCATTTTAGAATAAATGAAGGAAAATAACTTCAATTTGTAGCTCATCATTACTTTTAAATGAATTTAGCTGACCTCATTCATACGCGAGAAAATCTCAGTTCCATTAATTAATCAAATTAGCTATAAAGGTTGACCATCTTGTGTATGGCACTTAAACTGATGCCTATTATTTATTTAGGAGTGCCTGGGGAGAGATCATTCTTAAACCATTGATAATATTTTTGCAAGTGTTTTACACAGTTGAAAAAAAATTCAATTATCAAGGTAAAGGCGTTTTTTTTACCATACTCACATTTTTCCTAGACTATCATGCATTTAGTATAAACCTGTCCTGTAACACACAGCAGCTCACTTCAGTGACAAGCACTACTGCCTTGAAGAGGTACTCCTATCCTGCTTCCGATTCAACTGCGCCATCTCTCTTCTTCTGCAGTCTGTCAGTAAGTTTGCCGGGAGTTTGGCGGCTTTGTGGAAATGTATGTCCTGACAAAACACTACTTTCAAGTAGCAGGAACTAATGTGCACTGCTGATAGTGTTGCTAAAACAGGGAGCGGCGAGAACGGTCTGGGGAGAAGGCTTGTCAGCTTTCTGCATCCATAAGTGTTGTGATCGCAGAAATCCACCATTCGCTTGTTTCACAATGAAACATATTTTTCCCAGAGGAAGCCCAATGCCTAATGCATAAAATCTCTTATATGTGTCATTTTCAAAGTCACAAGCAAAGTGTTTCATGTTTGGTCTAAAATCCAAAAAGCAATGAGATTTCTTTTTATCATTTGCTAGGATTGTGCAATGCATCCATTACATTTATAGAGATTTCACAAAGAGATTTCAAATGCGTCAGAAGCAATGTTCTTGGGAATAAAATAAATAAAGGGGGACCTGTTCACAAAATATTTATGGTTGTCGCTATCTCTTGTCCTTAGTGGTAGTTAAGGCAATACTTGCTGCAAAGCACCATACCACTGTATTATGAAAGTAGATTTCTGGAGGTAGTAATGTGTGACAAAAATGTGTGTGTATATTTGTTCTGTAGTGATAATGTTTTCTGTTGTTTTTTGTACTGCACAATTGCAATGTGAAGTTGTGTTGTACTATGTTTGTTGCGGTGTGATTTAGACAGTTTTGTTGTGTTATGGTCCTTTTATTTATAATTGGTTTGTCTATGTGCCTGCTGTTTATATGTTGCTAGATTTTCCGCCCAAAATAGTACATGCATTTAAAGTTACCATGGCAAGCAACCATTAACCACTGCATTCAATGATAAAATAGCACTGCTTCAGCCGTACCAGTCAGCCCAAATATGTGTCAGAGACTAGCCGCGGTCCATGCACGTAACAGTGGTGGGGCCCAGTAAGGGTGGATTTCGAGGGACGATGCAGAGGGAAAATTAATTATTTATTTAATTGTCCCTATACATTGTCATTTGAAATCCCCCGTTACCGGGCCCCACCTCCCTACCACTGTTACCTGCATGGACCGCGGCTGGCAAAGACCATAACTTAAATTAGAATTTGCAGTCCTCATTTTATGTGATAGTGCCCGAGGTCGTCCTGTATTTTTAAATAGATGAGCGAATGCCCACTGTTTGTTCTTACAACTGTTCCATTCCCACAATATGTTCATTTGTCTCTGAAGAGTCCCTGAAATGTTACTTTCTGGTTAATTTTTAAGAAGCACTCATTTGTTTAAAAAATCATTCATTAATGAAATGATTAGTTAATGCATTTATTATTTGCTAGTTTTTTTATTTAATATTCTGTCTCTCTGCTGTTTCAAGATGAATTACTGTTTGTCACAAGAACCAATTAAAATATGCACTGTAAATATGAGGAACTGAATAGTAATGACCCTCTTTGGCATGGTGGTTTCCCTGATTGTTCTCTACCCTATTTTTGTGCTAACACGTTTTTGTTGGCATCACACTTTACTCCGGCTAATCAGTGGTAAAGTGCTTGTGCTCTCCCTTCCAAGGTTTGTAAAACTAGTACATACCTGACTGATTCTTTTAATTTACTTATAAGTCCCTCATATATGGTATTGCATGTACTCCGGGTCTGTAAATTAAATGCTACAAGTGGGCTGCACCACTCATTGTGGCATCCTCTAAAGTAGAACTGTAAAACATATCTCAGGCTTGCCATTGCAACCTGAACTGCCATTTTTACCTGGCAATATAAACCTTTTGCCAGGCCTAAGCCTTCCTTTGTAGTATATACATATACCATCAAAGGGGTTACTTTAGATGCTAAGTCAATACAAATGTTTACAGTGATAAGTTTCAAGCTGCTCAAAGGATAAAAAGAAAAGGCCATCAAACATTTCCAAAATTGGAGACGCAGCTCTCTAAAGAACAAGAAAAAAGGGAATTTTCCCTGAGCCATTGCCCAATTTATAAATGTCCACAAGTGTGTTGTCATAGAAATCTTCTTCACTTTATTTTCAATCTTGCATCGCTCCAGAACCAGCGTTATTGGAGCCACTCCAGAAACAACATAACTGTAGCCAACATGTGTTTCCTCTTCTGGAGGGCATCCCCCGACTTCCTCAGTCCAACATAGAGACAAGTAAATACTCAAGCTCATGGCTAGAAAAAACAGGATGGTAAATAAAGCAGAATTTAATTGAAAAGAGGAGTCATAATGAGAGTCCAAATAAAGTTATCATAGTATGGGCTCACTCCCGAAAGATCCCCTTACCGTGTCATCCCTTAGATATCATTTGGGGTAAAGGAAATGTAGAATTGAAAAGAAACACCATGTGAGTAATAAGGGGAAGTGAGATATTAATCCTCCGATCATCAGTCCAGACTTTAATTAATAGTATAATTTCTGTAATAAAGAGGTTCTACCATTGCTTCACATCTTACATCAACAAGAATTATTTTTTAATAAAATTACATTTTCTATTTCTTTGCAGATGGCACATATCGTGTTTTGGAGATCACAAAAGAGGTGACTCTTAAATATCAGCCCTTTTCACTTATAGATCTGAGAGCTAGTATCTTCTAACCCGAGTTATGCTATTGCTCACCCGAATCATCATAGTGATCAGAAAACAATGTTTAATATTAGATATTACAAGTAACATTATAATCCAACTTACATCGGCAGCATAAAAAGGAACAATACCGTAGTATACCCAATGGATTTACACTACGTATATAACTGACATTTGGGAAATTGCTCATAGCGAGTAACAAGTCCAATTATCGGGCTATTCTAACCTCACTCCTTATGATGGGAGTGTGCTCCTCGTGAATGATGGCGTACCACAAATGCGCCATCTTGAAGTGCCTATTAAACCCTAAGGTCATGTGATCATATTGTTTAAGCAAAATTGTAAACAGACTAAACTAAATGACTCCCTAGTCTGACACTTCTTATGCGCCATCTTGGAATGTCAACTTGTCGAATGTCGTCATAAAGCGCATTACTACATTATTGTAAAAACAATATTTATACGCACTATATCTAGTAATCTCCACTGTCCCACACCTTCTATTTTGCACTCAGCCAAGTTTATACTTATTATAGAAGTGCATTTATTACTTAAACCTCAGGTTCTTTTGCAATTACAGCCATTGGTTCACCGTAGACACCTATTGGTAATAATGAAATATATAGTCCAAAATGATTTTCATTAATGCAATGCACCATAAAACCAGTACCAGCTTCAATGTTTCCCAGATCATGAAGTTAGTAATTGCACATCTTTAAGTGCCTTTATAAGTCATTTCATTTTTAAAAGATTTTAAATGGTGAACAGACAAAATCACGCTGGTAAGTCAACTAAGACTGCCAGGCAGGATGCAAAATAAGTCAACATACTAGTTACTTAATCAATATTATCATAAATATTCTTCTTAATTTCAATAATCCAACATCAAAAGCTTATCAAAGCTTGCAATATAGCTTTCATTTCACAAGATAACAATTTCTACGAAACGGGTATATCCATCGCGCTCAGCACAGATTCGGCCATCAGTACAATGCCAAGTTTTTCCGTACAGTAATCTCACATTTTCAGACTCCCAGGAAGGGAGGGAAAGGGATTATTTAAGGACCTTTTCAGAAAAGGAGTAAAGGGAAGAGGTGAACCGCATGCATGTTAAGTGCCCAGAAAATATTGTAGCCCATTATCAATATTTAGGCCTTTGTCTAACACATGTAGCTTCACAATCAAACGTGCTTCATTTTCCCCATTGAACAGAAAAACATTATGTTCCAATATCATCTGGGAAATAGAAATTAGCATCTCTGAATGTTCCATATGTTAAATAGGTTGTTTGTAAAGGAAATGCCTGAGTGCTGCTAAGCCATGTTGATGTTATATGTTTGTGTCCAGCACATCCATAGTTACAAATGTCATGATAGAATACCTAACAATGTCCTTCAAAATATTAAATATGTGCTTTTTAATATTTATATGTATAGTATGTATATGTTCACCCCTAAGGTAGTTCATAACAACTCAAATGGTAGGGTGCATGGTATTTAAAAAGTAGGAAATGTATATTTTTATGTTTTACGTGTCCTAGTAGTAAAAAAAATGAATTTGTCGTTTATTACTGCAAGACTAGCACTCCAATAGACTAACACTGGGTTACCTTATTACATGAAGTAACTTTAGTTTGGAACAACTAGAAAAATACCTCTTCCACTCATTTGAATTATAATTTACAATTCTCTTTAACAGTAAAGTAGTATTTTAAAGCATTTTGAAAATGACACTTTTAGAAAATTAGCATTTTTCTGCCTAAACCAAATATGCTTTTCTGCTAGTGCCCAGAGTCATATGACTAGTAATTGCTCTCCTGATGAGCTATGTGTATTCTTTCCAGACAGGGGACACAAGGCCCTCGATTGTTGGGAAGGTTCTTTCCTTCCTGAACAGCTTGTGGGTTGCACCCAGCTCCTTCTGGAAATTCAAAGGGTAACCTAAGGGAAGCAGATGGCCCCTTTATGACTTCAGAAGAAGCTTGAACTGTCACTGGAAAACACAGCTTACACCTGTGATAGTGTCTTTTGTTTCACTAGCTATGATGGAGCTGGACCCAGAGAAAATGGCTGGACTGACCAGAACCAGTTTAGGGTTAGACAAAGGGGGTGTCCCCCACCCACAGGCTGGAACTATGTATAAAATCAGCATCATCAGACCCTGAAATCAGGATATTCCTGGATCCATGGATACTCAGAAGGAGGACTGATCTGCTGTCTGAAACCTGAAAGAAGACTGGACCTGCTTGCATTGAACCCTGAACTCCAGAAGTGACTCCAAGGGCTAGTTGATTAACATCCTGTGTGAGGTACAGGAACACAACAACTTCCAGAGGCCCTTCCCTGCACATGCCTAAGTAACCAGTAACACTTGAACCTGCCTGGACCCTCCTATTGGCTTCTGCTGGTGTTAGTCTTGACCCCCAAGAGGTACTCTCCAGGTCCTGGAAACTTGGCTGCTGTTAAAGTTTACTCGTCCAACCTTAAAACTGCAAGAACTGTACTCCAGATGAAGAGCAATAGTAACTGAGCTCTGTCCAGTAAAAAGAGCCACCCAAGTCTCCCTGTGAACAGAAATAACTGAGCCAAAAATTGAAACTGCATCTGACTTTTGATGAGACCTTCCTGGCTAAAGACCCCGGACTTCATCCACATGGAGCTCTTCACATCGACAATGAGCACCCTGGGCTTCTCGCCAATGAGAAGTTTTGATCATCGACCAGTTCTTTGTGCCAACAATCACTGCCCCACAGTCTCCTGTCAATGCAAAGTTCACAGGAGGATTGGGACCCCAGCAACCTGACATTGACATGCCCCTCTACAGATCCAGCCTGCAGCTTGACCCGCAAATGACCTCGCCCATGAGAGTTTCCTGCATGTAACGGGACTAAGAATGTAAACTTTTCACCAGGAGGAATCTGGTGCCTGTATAGGGCCCACGCTTCATCATGGTCTGCCTTAACTTTTGAATTTGACCCAGTCCATTGTGACAAGGTAACAGTGATTGGCTTTTTGTGTTTTTTTTTACTGAAAACTTTAAAAATCCATATCTCTATTTCTACTGATTGGATTTTTTTATATGTTGGTGTCATTTTATTTTTTAAATGTTCTCTGAGTTTCTAAATTATTTTGGGATTTGGGTGTTTGGCGTTCTGTTTTCACTTTATTACTGCTTGAGTGGTGCTTCCATACTTTACACATTTCTTCAAGTTAAACCTGACTGCTTTTGTAACAAAGTCTAAATGTGCCCCACAAATGGTCAGAAGTGTGGATAGTTAAGGTGGACCTTGTAGATGCTGGGCCTTGTATGGTGCAAATTTTCAATGTATTCCTGCCTAGATTTACAACCTTACAGTGCTTTTTGAACAGACAAAATGTAATCACATTTTTTTGCCACTGAATGAAAAAGCCCTCAATTAAAGTTGCATTTCATCAGCGTCCTGGTGAAGAGTAACTTTGGAATCCCCTAATGCATGGCAGGAGCATTTGAGGTAAAGGTTGTACAATGTCAGAGCCAGCATGGAGTTTTTGGGGATAACGCATTTCATGTGTGAGCTGTTTAAGATATGTTTGCCAGACTTAATGAATTATTTCCAGTGTGACAGGAAAGAGGAGCACCACCATAGGACTTGAAGAAACAAGTGCATTCTTAGTTCTAGTTTGTTAATAATCTTTTTGTGGGCTTCAGTTTTGAAGCTTGACAAACTATTGAGCAGGATTTATATACATGGGCTGCCTCCATCTATGATAGATGTAGGTCATCAAGCACCTTAATAGTCGCTGTCTCAGTGCTAAACCCTAAATGGAAACCTGACTGACCATTTGTAAGAAGTTAATTTTTAATGATGTAGTTAGCTGGTTGTTTAAAGAGACAGAGTTCCTAAGCTTTACCACGGTAGAGTATGTTCAAAATAAGTCTAAACTTACACAAACTATTGAGTTCAAGATCGATATTTTAAGTAATGTGGAGATTAGATTTTTAGTAGGATTGGAAAGGTAGCCTGGGGGACTGAGGCATTGATAAAGAAGCGCCAGACATTTACGAAAAGGTGGAAACTACACTTTAAGATATAGGCTGGAAGGATGTCTTGACAAGTTGGGAATAATTTGACAGGTGTTTTTCTTTGAGTATGTTTATTTTGTGTGTGAAGAAAAAGAAGGATTGATAGTGTTTAGCACTTGAAGGAGTGATGTCGTACTTTAATCTCTGTGACCGCGTAGGGGACAGGGCCCCACCCCTGTCTATCCTGGTATTGGCGAACCGCAAATGGTTAATGCGGTATGTACAAGTGCTTTGTATACCGTTCTAGCTATGAATGCACTGTGTACACGTTATTCTGCATCACTACGCGGGTTCCATTTTGGAAGCGGTGGCCATCTTGTGATTGCCCTCACATAGGCTATAATGAAGCAAATACGGGCCTCACAGCACATTTGCCTTTCCATGACTCTTCTGTGACCTGGGCAGCTTGGCTCTGCTGCCCCAGGTCAAACTGGTCTCACGAGCTCCCCTTCCTCCGGCCACCTGTGATTAGCATCAGGGCTTGACACGCCATAAAGTCCTTTCATCCCACACAAGCCTCCGGCTAATCTCTTTCACACCTGACTGTTCCTGCTTTATGACTTGTTTCTATTAACAGGAGCTGCCCGTGTTTTATTGGGGCCTATCGATATCTGATGTGGGATCTGAACCTTGCTGTGTAAATAATTGTGGGCTGGCTTAACTGGAATGTGGGATGGTCATCATGACTCTGCTCTTTCGTTTGAAATGTACACTTGTATATTGCCGTATCATAAACCTAGGAATGTATGCCTGAAGCAGGAAAAAGTGTATTTAAGAAGAAGTCCGTTTCTATGATTTTTAGCAGTCTCCTGAGAACATACACGCTGTTGTACTTCTAGGATACCTGTAATTGGTCTGCAGCCAATAAATGAATCTTTGACTTCACCCGGAAGACTCTGTGTTTCTGTAGGTCTGGAACAGGGAGAACCCAGAAGTCATAGGGTGCGTGCCCCTGCACCGCTGGGTTTAAAATACCCAGCACTTCAGTTTGGCGCCCAACTCAGGACGATTTCAGCGGTACCAGTCCAAACCAGAGGTTCGTGAGGAGCTTCGTGTGGAAATTCCGGAGGAAGGCCGCCACTTCATCGACCCCTGCATGTCGACGTGGTCCGAAAGTCTTTTCTGCGAGGTTCTCCGCGTCCCGACGGCTACGAAGGACTGCTGCCCTGATTAATCGACCTGTTTTGGACCCTTGACGAGTTTTGATAGAGCGAAACAATCGAGAGAGTCTTCTGGTGACGCCATCGATCATCAATGTTCAGTTAAGTATAAGTGGAGCGTCTCCCATTTGTTTGGTATCCCTCGGGATCGTTTTTGATTTGGAAATTTTGAGTTTGCAAACGCCAAAGCCAGAGGACTCGTGTATTCACAAGACTATCGTAATCGATAATCCTTTGACGTTTAGATCTAGACTAGTGAGCGAAGATGCCTGGTTCTAGAATATTTGGTAGAATATTTTGTTTGGGTTGTGGAAGAGATTTCCAGCTGGAAGAATCATGTCCGGTTCCTCCGGTTGGAACTCCAACTTATGAGCTCTATGTAAAACATGGTGTAGGCCCCATTGCATATAACGAAGTATGGATCCACTACACCAGAAAAGACGGTGTTTTAAAATGGCCCCAAAATGGTAGTTTCGATACCGATATTTTAGATAATTTGGAAATTAAATTGTTGAAAAAGAAAGCCCGGCCGGCGATGTTTGATTCTTTCCGCTTATGGCGGAAGGAAGCCAAACATAAGGAAATTAAGCTAGCGAAAAAGAATAGGAGAGAAAAAGGTATGACAGTAATGCAAGCAGCTGTACAATTCAAAGACAATGAGGAGGAGCAGATGAATGAGCAATTGCACAGACAGCGTAAGTTAGGGATCGACAAATGTTACCCAGCTTTACCGCATTCTAAGCAGAATGAGTCCGAAGACAAGGAGAAAGATCCCCTGATGTCGCATTTGTTGGGTTCGCCACCCCCGTATGCTCAAAATGCCACGGCGCCTCCCCAGCTTGTGAATATGCCACCTCCAGTTAATATACTGCAAGCTTTGCCGCTACCGCCAGCTGCTTCGCAGCCGGCTCCTATCCCTATAGCGCAGCCCTCTCAAGGGCCGCCAGTTGTGTTTCCAACTGCCCCCGCGCTTCCTGCGACTTTGTCTAATTCAGCAGCTGCCTCCCCTGACACTCTTCCTTGCACCACTCCAGTACCTGTTTCTGCATCCTCTTTTCTCCCCTCTGTTTATCCCCCTGTTTTCGCCTCAACTTCTCCTTCAGCGCGACAGCGTTTAGCTAATGTGTTTACTACGTTAATGTCACCTCTCTTTGAGTCATCCAGTGCGACTCCTGGCTTACAGCGTAAGCAATTGCGCAGTCAATTGCCTAACCCCGATGAGAAAAAGGTAATAGATCGCATGGCGCGTAGATGGATTGTTTTCCCTTCACTATACGATGTGGAATCAGTTGTCAACGTTTTCCATCAATGGGATGCCCCAAAACAGAGGTATGTCTTTGAGAAAATGTGCGAAATTCTCTGTGAGGAATTGGATGATAGTGGTAAAGACCCAAGCCCGCAGGAGTTGTGTCGAGTGAGATTTGATTTTGGAACTGGTACCATTGTGGATCGCGATGTAGATAAAGCAGTTGCGGTTGTATTATCCTTCAGGAATGATGATTGTCAACAGTCATTGTTTGAACCTGATGTCCCTGTGGGAAAAAGGGTAAAAGCACGCCAATATCCGATGCGTGAGGTTCCCCCCGTTCGGAGACCTGCTGAACCAAATGCTAATCCACCTGTCTTAGCACATTTTCAGCGTATTTGGGTACATGTTCCATGGAAAAGATCTGAGGTGTTAGCACTTAAGCAGACATTGCCTGATCCCCGTAAAAACCCTACCGGTTATTATAAGGAGTTGTCAAAAACTGCAGAATCCTGTGTAATGAATCTGGCTGATATAGATATGCTGTTTGGGAATGTGGTTCCACAGCCTTTGTGGGGATCCATTTGTAATATGGATCATGCTGCAGAACTAGGGGACACATGGGCTAACATCATCGCTGCTGACGCTAGACAGATTGGTGGCGCAAAACCAGAGCCTTTAATAGCAGAACTCCCTGGTAGAATCATCACGTATATGAAGACAATAATGCCCGCGATGCGCGTAAATTGGGACAAGCTATCTGCATGCAAGCAGAAGAAAGATGAGACAGTGTCAGACTTCTTTACCAGGTTTGAAGAAACGTTTATTGACCACAGTGGGCAAGATATGAGTACTGATGGCGGCCAACGGTTATTTGTGGATAAATTTGTGCAGAATTTACTTCCTGACCTGTGTAAAAAGTTAAAAGACTCAGAAAGTTCTTGGGCTGTTTCCTCTTCAGCGCAAATACTGGCTACTGCACAGTATTATGAAAACAGAGATAAAGACGAGAAAGATAGAACAGAAAAGAAAACGAAAGAACTAAAAACAAAGGTCCTTTTACAGCAGGCCTATCCGCCACGTGGAGGTCAGAATAATTATAGGCAACCCCAAGGTGTCTATCACCAACCCCAACAATTTCAGAACAATCAGCAAATGAATGGGTATTATCAACCACGTGTCCCTGTAGGTCCCAACCAATGTTCATACTGTAAAGAGGAAGGTCATTTTAAATATAGTTGCCCTAAATTGATGCAGCGTAACGGCAACATGTATGGCGCAAGAGGGAGGGGTGGTCAGCAAGCTCCTAGAGGCAGAGGGCGTGGGAATGTTCCCCAGAACGCGCGTCCTCTTCTGCCTCAAAATACCATCAATAGCTTTGATCAGCAAGCCAACGCGATTAGTAATACAGCTCAGTACTACAATAATGATTATTATGCAGAGGACGGCGATGCAGAAATTAATGATTACTAGGACAGCCGTAGACAGAGAGAGGGAGTTGTTTCAGTGCCAGTGGATCAGAGCGGACCGTATGTTAAAGTAACTACAGCAAATGTAACGGAGCCCAGTCTGCTAAACACTGGTGCTGCAAAGAGTTCAATCATGCATTCAAAACTCCCTGGCGCACCTTTGTCTGGCGATATAAATGTTTCAGTAGGTTTTTCTGGCGCCCCAGTTAGGAACCCGATTTCTAGTCCCATGTCACTTTCTATTGGACCTTGCGAGCTGAAAGCACCCCTGATCCTAACAACAGGTTGTAATGAAAATTTGCTAGGGTTAGATTTGTTAAAAAGATTGCATGCTACACTGTATTGTTCACCGTCAGGAGTACAACTTACATTAGGCAGGAAAGTTATTTCCCAGATGTACCTGTCTAAAAATACAATGCCGCCTGAATTGTCATCCCTTCCGGATGTCCTTTGGGCTACTGGTCCCAATGATGTGGGCCTCTTGGAAATACCACCATACGTGGTAACTTTAAAAGCTAATGTCAGACTGCCACGCATTCCCCAGTACAAGATCTCTAATGAAGGCCAGAAAGCATTGTTAGACATTGTCAGCGACTTGATTAATAAAGGTGTAATTGAAGAGACAAGAGGCAACGTTTGCAATAGTCCGATTTTACCTGTCTTAAAACGAACGGACCCTTCACAGCCACCTGTTTACAGATTTGTGATTGATCTTAGAGAGGTTAATAAGATTGTTGTGCCACAGTTTCCAGTTGTCCCTGATATAACTGCCTTGTTAACGATGATTCCAGCCTCTGCTGCATGGTTTTCAGTGATCGATTTAAAGAATGCTTTCTTTAGCATCCCAATTGCAAAGGAGAGCAGAGACATTTTTGGCTTCAGTCTGGGAGGCCGAAGGTTCCGCTTCAAACGCGCTCCCCAAGGCTACTGTGAAAGTCCATCAATATACAGCCAAGCTTTAAAAGCGCAGCTTGATGCACTTGTTTTACCTAGTGGCGCTATCCTGATTCAGTACGTTGACGATTTACTAATTACAGCGGATACTGAGAAGATCTGCAAAGAAGCCACATTATCATTGTTGCGTCATTTATCTGCTTTCCATCACAAAGTGTCTCTCTCAAAGCTGCAATATTGTCGACAAGAAGTGACCTACTTAGGTCATCTCTTATCGAAGGAGGGAAGGAAACTGACCCCAGAAAGAATTCAAGCCATTGCACAGTTGAGTGTGCCAAGAACACAGAGAGAAGTACGTGCTGTCTTGGGCATTACCTCATACTGTAGGCACTGGATCCCAAATTTTTCCCTGTTGGCGAAACCTTTGTTAGCATTAACATGCAAAGACACACTGAATCCTATCCCATGGTCTGAAGAGTGCCAGAAAAGTTTTGTGGAATTGCACAGTGCATTATGTTCAGCTCCTGTGTTGGGTACCCCTGACTACAGCAAGCCTTTTACATTGTATGTTCACGAGAAAGATGGTTGTGCATTATCAGTGTTAACACAGCCTTTTGGTGACAGGCCGCGCCCATGCGCATATTTTTCATCAACCTTGGACCCTGTAGCGAGGGCATTGCCAAGCTGTCTGAGAGCGACAGCTGCTGCAGCTATGTCTATCCGACAATCTGCTGGTTTGGTAATGGACAACACATTGATCGTTATGGTTCCACATGCTGTAGATACATTATTAAACAGAACCAAGACACAACACTTGACTAGTGCGCGATTATCAGGCTATGAGCTCACACTGTTAGCAAACCACATACACATAAAGAGATGCAACACGCTGAATCCAGCTACGTTATTGCCAATTCCAGCAGACCTAGATGAGAATGAGCAACATGACTGTCTGTTCAGAACAGAAGAAGAGACGAAAGGGAGAGTAGATCTAAAAGATACTCCCCTGACTGAGTGTGATGGTACTTTATGGGTAGATGGTTCGTGTTTCAAGCTCCCTAATGGTGACACGACTGCTGCATATGCTATCACGACTTTACACACAGTTGTGGAAACTGCACATGTGCCACATAATTCGGCCCAAGCAGCAGAATTAATCGCCCTCACAAGAGCATGTGTGTTGTCTGAAGGAATGAGAGTGAATATATACACCGATAGCCAGTACGCCTTTGGCGTGGCTCATAGTTTTGGGCGATTGTGGAAGAACGTGGGTTCCTGACGTGGCATGGAGCTAAAATTCAGAATGGCAAGTTGGTGAATGATCTCCTTGAGTCACTGACCCTACCGTTGCAAGTTGCGATTATGAAATGCAGTGCGCACAGGAAAATCACAGATGATGTTGGACGTGGGAATGCGTTTGCTGATGAGATCGCGAAAGAAACAGCACAGAATGTAAAGACTAGAATGTATGTTGCAGGCCCCGCAAGATGGGTTGATGATGTTGGAATGTGTGAAAACACGATAGAGAGTGTGAAGTCGCTTCAAGCTGAAGCTACAGAGAAAGAATTAAGCAAGTGGAGAGAAAGTGTGGGTAAGTTGGATGAGAATGGTTGTTGGATTGATCTGACAGAACATAGGCGATGGTTGTTGCCCGATGCATATGTGCTTCCAGTAGTTACAATGGCACATGGAATGGCACATATCAGTACGAAAGGAATTTGTAAGTTGTTGGCTCCAGTATGGCAGAATGCTGGAATTCCCAAGTGTGCAGAGAATGTGGTCAAGAATTGTATGGTATGTCTGAAATATAACCCTGGTAGGGGAACCCCAACTCCAGCTGGTCATTTTGCACCCCCATCATACCCATTTGAAGTTTTGCAGCTGGACTTTATCCACATGGAAAGGTGCAACAACCTGAAATATGTATTGGTGGTTGTCTGCGCTTTTTCAAAATGGGTAGAGGCCTATCCTCTAAAGGATAACACTGCCCTATCCACAGCCAAAGCCCTTGTGAAAGAGTTCTTCCCTAGGTTTGGAATGCCAAGAATGATGTGGTGTGATAACGGAAGTGAGTTTGTGGGTAAAGTGATGAAGAATGTGTGTGAGGGGCTAGGTATTAGGCAGAAGTTCCACGCTGCAAATCACCCCCAATCAGCTGGATTAGTAGAGCGCTACAACGGTGCTCTAAAACTTAAACTGGCCAAAATCCAGGCGAGCACCGGTCTTAAATGGCCTGATGCTCTGCCTTTAGCACTATTGTCCACCAGAATGACCGTACACTCACGAGTGGGACTTAGTCCTTATGAATTGGTTTTTGGCCGCCCGGCCAACGTATGGGGTGTACCAAGGCCTACGCAATTCAGTGAGATCGAGCATCCAGTACTACTCGATTACTTGTATGATTTGACTGCTAAACTACGTGTTTTACATCAACAGGTGCATGATACTCTTCCCCAAGCTTCTGAAACTCCTGAACACCCTATCGACCCTGGCACATGGGTGCTGATTATAAATTTCCAACGCAAGAGCAACGACGAGCCTCGTTGGATCGGCCCCCACCTTGTACTTCTGTCAACGAGATCAGCGGTTCGGGTGAAAGGGAGAAAGAATTGGGTCCATGGCACCCACTGCAAGGTAGTCCCCTTGCCCCTGCCATATGACCAGTGGGTCCAGGAGGGTATCGCCGACTCTGAAACAGACACTGTACCTCGTTTTGTACCATTCAGTGATGCACGCATAAAAGGCACAGTTTCAGACCAAGAGAGTAACGATATTTTGCAAGAAGCTGTGCCACCATCAAGTCGATTGGATACCACAGAGCCTGAACTTTTGTTCCAGGATCAAACAGCACCTGGCCGTCTCCGCTATAATTTGAGACCAAGGCCTATGGACAAATAAAGATTTCCTTACTATCTTTTCTTTTTGACATTATAAGTTCTCCCATCTGAAGGACTTTCTTTTTTTTTTAAATCTTTTTATTAGGTTATTCAACAAAACAGAAAGTAAAAACCACTCTTTCAGTGTAAGGCTTTGGACAAAGCAAATTAAAATGCATCCTAGAAATTCAGCACAAGTATTACAGAGATAAATAGGCAAGCAAAGGGCACAACACATTAGTCTCCATCCCCAACCGCTGTGCGAGACAGGGCAACTAGTCATGGTCGCTGAGGTCAGATTCTGCTGTATCGGGTGGGGGCTCACAGATGTTCCCTCTGTACACATTCCAGCCACCCCACACCTGGGACCATTTCTTTGGGCATCCTCTATGTACATATACCGCTTTTTCCGTCACCATTACAAGGTCCATGTCTCGGATCCACTGTGCAAGGGTAGGTGCCTGTCCCGATCCCCATCGCTGGGCTATGTTACGTTTTGCGAGCATGAGCCCCAGTGTCATCCAAAGCTGGGCCACTCTCACGTGGTCCGTCTGCTCCCAGACATTGAGGAGGCAGAGCCGAGGGTCGGGCAGCGTGGGGATTTTGGTTACTTGGGAAAGAGTACGGAACACCCCTTTCCAATAAAGCGCTATGATAGGGCAGTCCCATAGGGTGTGGAGGAAGGTTCCTTCGTGGCCACAGTTCCTGAGGCACATTGGGGACTCCGTCCGTTGTAATTTGAATAGAAGTGTACGGGTATAGTATGTGCGGTGCAGAATTTTAAGCTGGACAAGCCTTAACTTGGACGATATGCCCACTTCCCTGGGGGACGATAGCGCGGCCTGCCACTCCGTATCATCGAAGTCCCCAAGTTCTGCCTCCCATTTCCCCTTAAGGACCAAAAAGGGGTCAGGGCGATTATTTATTATTTTCCGGTATGTTAGGGACGTCGCTTTTTGAATCAGATGTTCAGCGAGGAGCCGGTCCTCCAAGGGCGATGACTCAGGGAGCCGAGTCCCGGGTGAAATCGCCGTTCGGAGTGCATGCTGGATTTGCAAATAGCGGAAATGTTCGGTGTTGGCCAAATCGTACTCTGCCTGCAGTTGGGAGAAAGTGATCACCTCTCCCCGCCGCCAGAGGTCCCCTACCCTAGAAATGCCAATAAGATCCCACTGGTGGAATCCCTTGGTGGTACGCAGTATCCCAAGCTGTTTAGCGTCCCATAGTGGCGTTGCCTGGGTAATCCTACCCGCCCACCCCATCGCACGCTGTGCCGCAAACCATATCTGGAGGGTGTGGGCAGCGGGCCCTGCCTGGACACGACCCCTTTTAGGGTTATAAAGGGCCCCCATCACCCCCCCAGGAGCAAGCAGCTGTCTATCCATACGGTAAGCAGGGTCGTCGCTCGACACATGGAGCCACTGATTTATGATCATGAGGTGCGAGGCCCAGTAGTAGGTTCTGATATCTGGGAGGGCTATACCCCCGTCGTACCAGCCACTGGTAAGCTTGTGGAGAGCAATCCGAGGTGCCCTGTCTTCCCAAAGGAGACGGGTGATCTCAGCATTAACAGCCGTGAAATAAGAGGGCGCCACCGGGAAGGGGGTATTCTGTAGCGCATAGAGGAATCTAGGGAGGGCGAGCATCTTAAAGAGAGAGGCCCTTCCAAGCAAAGTCAGGGGCAAGGCGCGCCAGTGTTTGACATCGGTACGAAGCCGTTGGAGGGGCCTCATTAGGTTTTCGGCCACAAATTTATCCCGATCTGCAGTGACATATATCCCTAGATATTTGAATCCCTCCCGGGCCACGAGAATATTGCATCCCCTCGGGGGCCGAGGCGGGGAGCCCCGGAGCATATATAGAATGGATTTCTCCCAGTTGATTTTGTATCCCGACCGCCGCCCGTACGACTCACATATGTCGAGGAGACAGGTGATAGAGCGCGCCGGCGAGGCCAGATAAAGCAGAATATCGTCTGCATAAAGGGAGATTCGATCCTCCCAGTCCAGCTTCCATTTGAGGCCACGGATCACCGGATCCTGCCGCACCCATGCCGCCAAGGGCTCGAGAGCCATGGCAAAGAGGAGCGGGGAAAGGGGGCAGCCCTGCCTTGTCCCCCGGCCCAGAGGGAAGGGGTCAGAGACACGGCCGTTTACCACCACCTGCGCAAGCGGCTGGGTGTAGAGAAGCTGAATCCATGCGCAGATCTTGGGGCCGAGCCCCATGTGACGGAGAACGGCGAACAGGAAAGGCCACTCCACCCTGTCGAACGCCATTCGAGCATCTAAGGAGAGTATGGCCGCATCTTCCTCTATCGAGGAGCGGCAAGCAAGAATGCCATGGAGACGCCGTATGTTTAGAGCGGTGTTCCGGTGTGGCATAAAGCCTGACTGGTCAGGGTGGATTAGGGTTGAGAGGTAGGGCTGTAGTCCTGTTGCCAGTAACTTTGCCAGAATCTTAGCCTCGGCGTTGAGCAGCGAAATCGGGCGATAAGAGGAGCACTCGTGCGCCGGTTTGTTGGGTTTCGGGATCGCCACTATTGTAGCCATCCTCTGATCCAGGGGGAGGGTCCCCTTAGATAGACAATCCCTATACATGGCCCGCAGGTGCGGGACCACTAGAGAGGAGTTTTGCTTATAATATTCGATCGGGAGTCCGTTGGGCCCCAGCGCCTTCCCTGTGCGAAGGGACAGAATTGCCAGCGTTATCTCATCATCCGTCAGGTCCGCCTCCAGGACCTCTGCCTCCGAGGAAGTCAGTCGTGGCATTGCGATGTCCCGAAGGAATAGCTCATTGTCTGCCACGGTAGAGGAAGCCTCAGGTGTATAGACGGATTGGTAGTGGGCCGCGAACGCCCCCGCTATGCGCTGAGGGTCCGAAGTAAATTCCCCCTCGTCGAGCCGGATCCGAGCCACCCACCGCGACGCCCGGTCCCCCCTCTCAAGCCATGCAAGCAGTTTGCCCGCCTTGTCCCCAAGTTCATAGACTGTGTGTTGGGTCGCTACCTGCCGAGCACGCGCTACCTCCCACAGATGGGACCTATACTCCTGCTGCGCCATGCGTAGTGTATGCGCCGAATCCTCATCCCCTTGTAGTGTATGGGACGTTTCCGCCTCGTTTACAGACCGCTCCAGCTCTAGCACCGCCTGCCGCCGGGTTTTCTTGTGATCCGAGATGACGGAGATGGCCTGTCCATGGAGGACAGTTTTAAAGGCTTCCCAGAGGGTTGCTGGGCTCCTGACGGAGTCGGCATTTTCGGCGAAATAGTGCTTGGTCGCATTCTTAAGGGCCTTATTGATTTTAGGGAGTTTGAGATATCCGGGATGGACCGGAAACATAGTGCGTTTACACGGGTCGTTGGTCGCAAACGTGATGATCACAGGCGAGTGATCCGAGATGCCCCTGGGGAGGTGCGACACCTCGGTCACCCCAGTGAACCCGGCAGGTGAAGTGAAGATGTAATCTATGCGTGAAAGGGTATGGTGTGCGCCAGAGAGAAAGGTATACTGTCTCTCACTGGGCCTATATTTTCTCCAAGTGTCTACCAGGCCCAGCGCGGCGGTGAATTCTGTAAGAATGGAGGTGTCCCCACCGTGTGCCCTGTGTGGCGACCTGTCAAGTGTAGGATCCATGGTTGCGTTGAAGTCCCCACCCATAATGAGCTCCCCTTGCGGGAGTGCCAACAGGAATTCACCCAGTGCCCTAAAGGAGACCTGGTGTAGTGTCGGGGGGATGTAGACGGTCACTAGATTGTATACCTTCCCCTCCCATTGGCAGGTAAGTGCTGCGAAGCGGCCATATTCGTCCCTACGGGAGTCTAGAAGAATGAGGGGGAAACGTTTGTTAATCAGTATGCCTACCCCTCTGGATCCTGTCGTAAACTCTGAGTGTGTCGCCATCTTAAACCCAAGCCTATCTAGGGCCTTGGTGGTAGAACCCACTAGGTGCGTTTCTTGCAAGAGTGCCACCGCGGGCCCCCTACGCCTGAGGTACTGCAGCACCAGCCCACGTTTAATCTTGTCCCCTAAACCATTAACGTTCCAGGATAGGACCGCAAATGAAGGACATCGCTGCTGAGTAGGGACGCCGGGCATTGTGTCAGTGGTCGCTTGGGTCGCGCTACGTGATGCCATCCTCAGGGAGGGATATAGAAAGTGTCAACTGCAGTATGCCACCCCTGTGCACCCGTGCCTGCCCAGTCAGCCTGAAGCGCCCGTGAGTGGTAGGTGAACCTGAAACTAAACACAAACCAACATAACAACAAAATCCCCCTCCCACCTCCCCCCTCCCTGCCTCCCTGCCATGCGGATTTAAAACTACCCGCCACCCCAACTCAGCAGAGTGCTTAGTTCCCATAAACTGGTTACGTGCGTGTGGGGGGAAAACCGCTCACTGTTCAGCCGCCGATCCCCACACCATAGGCTTGTCCCTTCAAGCAGCCAAATGTCCGATATGAGCCAGGGGCCCCGAGTTCTTAGCCCCCTGCAAATTTAAGGCCCCACTGGGCCGTCTGGCGCATCAAGGCCGCAGATCGCAGAGTGTCCGCAAGTCCGATTATCTCCATACCTCCATGCCTCACGGCGTTCCATCGTCCGCCCCCGACTCCTCGACACCCAGGTCTCCGGGAGAGGCAGAAAGGCCGCCAAGGGCACGCTCCCCCTTGCCCCTCGGTCTAGCAGGACGCCATCCCTCCAGCCACTCCGAGGCCTCCGCCGGCGATGTAAAGAACCAAGTGCGCCCCTCCGCCTCCACTCGGAGCTTCGCAGGAAATAACATTGAGTATTTAAGCTCTCGAGAGCGGAGGTCCGCCTTGACCGCCATAAAGTCTCTCCGCTGTCGCACCACAGTCGCTGTGTAGTCCGGATACAGGGTGACCGTACTATTTCCCACCCTCAGTGGGGGGGCAGTACGCGCCGCCTGGAGAATTGCATCGCGGTCACGGAAATTGAAAATGCGGGCCAGGATCGGGCGCGGGGGGGCCCCCGGTCAAGGCCTCCCGCCCGGCACCCGGTGGGCCCGCTCCACCGAGAAGAACTTGGAGAGCCCACGGGGCTTGAGCTGGTCGGTAATCAGGTTTTCCACGAAGAGGTCTAACGCCGGGCCGCGTTCACTTTCCGGCACACCAACGACCCGCACGTTGTTGCGT
Organism: Triturus cristatus; assembly: GCF_964204655.1. Taxonomy (NCBI): domain Eukaryota; kingdom Metazoa; phylum Chordata; class Amphibia; order Caudata; family Salamandridae; genus Triturus; species Triturus cristatus. Next base: position 392,863,592 of record NC_140584.1, read on the forward strand.
CGGGACCGTCCTTCCTGGTCCTCCAGTTTGGCCAGCAATTGCTTTTGCGTCAGTTCCAGGGTTTGTATGCGCTTGTGGTGGTCTGCCGTGTCCTGCGTGAGGGTCGCCGCGGTGGCCTCGACCTCTGTGAGTCTAGAGTTGATTTTCGCGACATCTGCTCGGAGGAGCGCCACATCCGTGGAGATCGTACCGATGGAAGCCTGCATCTGCGTCAATGTGGCCATGACGTCTGCCAGGGTAAACTCCGCAGGCTTGTCAGAGGGGGGGGACTGTTTCCGATCCGGGAGAAATGAGAATTTGTCCAGTTTAGCCTGCGCCCCACCACGGTGGCCCTTCCCTCCCATGGCGCCAGGCAGGCACCGAGGTTGCACCCGGTCGTTTAAGGTACCAGTCTATCGCAGTAGAATCAGACCTGCGCGTAGAATGGGCACAGAGATGCCGCCGCCGGACCCACGGGCATCAACTCCTCGCCGCCAGGAAACACCAGAGTTGGGAGGCAGCACCGAGTCCCCAAAGCACCAGGGCTGTGAAGCCGCTCCCCCACAGTTCATCGGATGCTCGGTATACCCGTGCGGCGTGACAGCCGCCGCTCGAGGCGTACAAGGGCTCGTAGTCCCAGGGGAAACACTGCCCCGGCCGGACCTCAGTGCGGGCGCCCTCCCAAACCCGGCATCACAGGAGTCAGGGCGAAGCAGCACCAGGTCACAGGGCGACGCCCAGTAGGTCAGAGTCTCAGGCCTCAGCAGGCGGTGCACAGGGGGCGTCGTCCGGGGGGTTCAAGCGCGAGGTCGGCCACCTGGTCAGGCGCACCCACTCTCCTCAGTAGGCCGCAGAGGCCGCAGCGGACCCAGCCAGGCAAAGCCGGAGCCGTCCAGATGACTGCGCTGTCAAAGCGCACACTGACCTTTGCCTAGAAGGCACAGCCACCGCCTCTCGTTCACTCTGCAGGATCTCAGGTCGGGCCGGGGCGCAGGCGGCTGGAGACGGAGGCCCACTCCTCCTCACCACTGTCGGAAGGCTCCGGTCCCCGGTCCGCTCCGAGGGGCCGTCTCGATCTCCCACTGGATCCGAAGCGCTCCGTCAACGCTCCGATGCTAGGTGGCCGAGGGTCGGGCGAGTCCCGCCGCGTCCGCTCCAGGGACCGGCACGTCTCGACGGAGCCCTGCCGCACGCAGGGCGACGCAGCCACGCCTCCCGTCTAGCACACCTCGGGGATGCGGGCCTAGTCCTCCGCTCGCCTCTCTTCTCCGCAGCTCAGGAACGGGGGGGTCTCGGGGGCCCCATGCTCCAGATCCCGGGCGCCGAGGCTTTCGGACCCAGGATTAGCCGTCCAGAAGTAAGTAAGCGTTGAAGGGTGACCGGATAAATGACGGATTAAGGGCCGGTGCGGAGGAGCTCTGGGCTCAGGCGGCCATGTTCTTCAAGAGCCAAGCTCCGCCCCAATTTTGCACCCCCATCATACCCATTTGAAGTTTTGCAGCTGGACTTTATCCACATGGAAAGGTGCAACAACCTGAAATATGTATTGGTGGTTGTCTGCGCTTTTTCAAAATGGGTAGAGGCCTATCCTCTAAAGGATAACACTGCCCTATCCACAGCCAAAGCCCTTGTGAAAGAGTTCTTCCCTAGGTTTGGAATGCCAAGAATGATGTGGTGTGATAACGGAAGTGAGTTTGTGGGTAAAGTGATGAAGAATGTGTGTGAGGGGCTAGGTATTAGGCAGAAGTTCCACGCTGCAAATCACCCCCAATCAGCTGGATTAGTAGAGCGCTACAACGGTGCTCTAAAACTTAAACTGGCCAAAATCCAGGCGAGCACCGGTCTTAAATGGCCTGATGCTCTGCCTTTAGCACTATTGTCCACCAGAATGACCGTACACTCACGAGTGGGACTTAGTCCTTATGAATTGGTTTTTGGCCGCCCGGCCAACGTATGGGGTGTACCAAGGCCTACGCAATTCAGTGAGATCGAGCATCCAGTACTACTCGATTACTTGTATGATTTGACTGCTAAACTACGTGTTTTACATCAACAGGTGCATGATACTCTTCCCCAAGCTTCTGAAACTCCTGGACACCCTATCGACCCTGGCACATGGGTGCTGATTATAAATTTCCAACGCAAGAGCAACGACGAGCCTCGTTGGATCGGCCCCCACCTTGTACTTCTGTCAACGAGATCAGCGGTTCGGGTGAAAGGGAGAAAGAATTGGGTCCATGGCACCCACTGCAAGGTAGTCCCCTTGCCCCTGCCATATGACCAGTGGGTCCAGGAGGGTATCGCCGACTCTGAAACAGACACTGTACCTCGTTTTGTACCATTCAGTGATGCACGCATAAAAGGCACAGTTTCAGACCAAGAGAGTAACGATATTTTGCAAGAAGCTGTGCCACCATCAAGTCGATTGGATACCACAGAGCCTGAACTTTTGTTCCAGGATCAAACAGCACCTGGCCGTCTCCGCTATAATTTGAGACCAAGGCCTATGGACAAATAAAGATTTCCTTACTGTTTCCTTTTTGACATTTTAGCTCTCCCATCTGAAGGACTTTCTTGATTTTTGTTTTTCGAACCACCATCCGGGTTCAGCCGCAGGGTCGCGGTGCCAAGACTTTGGGGTACAGGCCGAAGACGTTAGGTCAACGGTTCTGGTTGGTCTAGGGCGTTTCCCTGGACTGACAGGCGTACTCCTTAGCAGAAGAAACTCATCCGCCGCGAGCGGCCCGATTAGAGGATGGAGTTTTTTAAGATGGAGAGACCCGTTGAGGAAATGAACTTTAAAGCAAGGATGTGTAAAACTATAAAGAGTAAATGTTTTGTATTTTTGTGCCTATTTATACTATGTAGTATAATAATATATTCATCATTGGATTTGTATTTTTCTCCTCTCAAGAGCCCATTGCACCCACTGTACAGCCTATACCTCTTTCTACTGCCTCCTCACACTCCTTTCACCCTCTGCCTGAACATGAACAAACCAGACGATCGGAGTTTGTAAATAACTCGTTTATTCAGCTCTTGCACCAACACCAACTAGTAATGAATACAACCAATTGCTGGGTGTGTGGGTTAATGCCACATACCATCAATAAGGGTATTCCCTATCTAGTGTTGCCGTACAGTTACAATGGATCGTCATGGGCATTCCAGACCATGTTTCTCTATGCTCTAGATACGTACTCCCCGCGACAACCGCGTTCCATCAGACCTATCACCAATAATAAGGCTTTGATGAAAGGAGTTGCCGATATGAGCAGAGATATCGATGCATACTCGTCCATACCCAAGGAAGAATTGAGACCTTATGTAGGATGGAACGCAACGGGGTATAGTATTAGTCTGGGTGAAAGACAGCGAAAAATCTCATCCCCAATCTGGGTCGTACCCCACATAGGTCGGTTCTGCTTACAAGGTAATGGTCAGAATCCTAGAGCTCAACTGGGGGAAAGTGACTGTACTGAAACGTACACTTTCCCATCACAGTTTTCTCCTGCGTTTTTGGCTGCCAAGGGCACATATTTCATCTGCAAAGATCGAGCATATACATGGTTGCCCCCTGATTTCTCGGGCACATGTTATATTGCGAACTTGCTACCGCCAACATTTACTGCTGCCTCTAACTATCACAAGACCAGAGTTGTGAGAGGCGTGATTAGTAAGGAGGATACTGCCGGTCAGGAAGCGGGAGACTTCTTCTTGGGTTTCCTGCCGTTTTGGGGACCTATGGTAAATAGTAGGAACCTGAGACAACTGACTCGTGTGGTTGAATCCACTGTTAATGTTACGGCTGGTGCCCTTGGTAATTTGACAGCTGAGCTTCAAGCGGATCGCCTTATGACTTTGCAGAACCGCATGGTTCTAGACGTTATTCTTGCAGACCGCGGTGGGGTATGTAAGGTTATCCAATTCAGTTGTTGCATTTTCATACCAGATAACGCTCCAACAGTCTATCAAGCCATCTCCAGACTCCATAAAATATCTGAATCCATACACGTGGATAAAGGAGATTGGTCACTGGTGGGGTGGTTCTAGGAACTGATATCTGCCTGGGGTTGGAAAGTTCTGATGGTCATTGGAATGATCTTAGCGATTCTTTTCCTGTTCTGTCTGTGCATACAGTGTGCTCCTGCGATATGTGGCCTCTGTGCTACATTATGTGTAAGGAAACCTGTATCGAGGGACGAGCTAAGTAATAGGATGATGCTACAGCAACATCTCCATGACTTTGTGAACATTGACCTAGACTCGGATTAAGATGAGTATAGTGATTGCCTATGTAAGGGCAAAAGGAGGGTCTGTCGTACTTTAATCTCTGTGACCGCGTAGGGGACAGGTCCCCACCCCTGTCTATGCTGGTATTGGCGAACCGCAAATGGTTAATGCGGTATGTACAGGTGCTTTGTATACCGTTCTAGCTATGAATGCACTGTGTACACGTTATTCTGCATCACTACGCGGGTTCCATTTTGGAAGCGGTGGCCATCTTGTGATTGCCCTCACATAGGCTATAATGAAGCAAATACGGGCCTCACAGCACATTTGCCTTTCCATGACTCTTCTGTGACCTGGGCAGCTTGGCTCTGCTGCCCCAGGTCAAACTGGTCTCATGAGCTCCCCTTCCTCCGGCCACCTGTGATTAGCATCAGGGCTTGACACGCCATAAAGTCCTTTCATCCCACACAAGCCTCCGGCTAATCTCTTTCACACCTGACTGTTCCTGCTTTATGACTTGTTTCTATCAACAGGAGCTGCCCGTGTTTTATTGGGGCCTATCGATATCTGATGTGGGATCTGAACCTTGCTGTGTAAATAATTGTGGGCTGGCTTAACTGGAATGTGGGATGGTCATCATGACTCTGCTCTTTCGTTTGAAATGTACACTTGTATATTGCCGTATCATAAACCTAGGAATGTATGCCTGAAGCAGGAAAAAGTGTATTTAAGAAGAAGTCCGTTTCTATGATTTTTAGCAGTCTCCTGAGAACATACACGCTGTTGTACTTCTAGGATACCTGTAATTGGTCTGCAGCCAATAAATGAATCTTTGACTTCACCCAGAAGACTCTGTGTTTCTGTAGGTCTGGAACAGGGAGAACCCAGAAGTCATAGGGTGTGTGCCCCTGCACCGCTGGGTTTAAAATACCCAGCACTTCAGTGAGTGCATAGTTGTTTGGAAGGGAGGTATTAGCCTGCATAATTTTGAAGAGTGTGCCAAAGAACCAATGCCAAAGGACATCCCAAGTAGCAAACCTTTTGATCTTTAGGGACACATAGGTGTATCATCGGACAGAAAATACCCTAAATTGCTTTTCCACATTGAGAGTTGGCCTCTCGATCCCTTTCTCCAGGGTCTGGTCTGGTTGCATTTGTTTGGTTTGGCATGCAGTACCTGAACTCAGTCATGATGGTGTTTTGTAGATTAAAACTCTCGGATTCAAGAGAATGGGTCAACTTTGTGTTTATTTCTGTTAAATAAATTTTAACATTTGCAACCCTGGACTAGGATTTGCTTTTGTGATAATCATTATAAGCATCAGGATGAGTGTGAATGGAAGACAAATTGGGGTTATTCTCAATGCACCAGTAACTAAAGTTACACGTAGTTGTTCATGAACATTGTTTAGGTTGCAAGGCCATTGGGTGATGTAGGATGACTGCTGTTGAAAGGGGAAGCAACATGAACTGTTTGTCCCCTACTTCTTCTCCAGGTGCATCTTTATCTTCAGGTACCTTGGGGAGTGTGTATGTTCACCTGGTTTTCCACAAGAACAGTGTTTTTTCTTATCTGATATTTTGTTGCCTTATTGATTTGTAAAGAAACTATGTCAATGAGTTGAGGTGGCTTTGAAAGTTGCATTTTCATGGCTGGTGTTTTTCTCAGTGTCTTGGTTAGTAGAATACACATACAATCTCACAATGTTTATTGCTAGGTTGTTTCTTTGACTGCAAATATTAGGGAAACTGTGCAAGACAGTGTTGGATGGTTATGTGTAATAATCTATGTCATCAGATAGGATTTGATGTATGATAAAAGCTCAGGGTGAAAATGTCCTATGATGCCCAGAGGATTAAATATACTAGGGATGTCCAGGAAAAAACTTGAGAATGATAAAGAATTGTAATGATCCAAAGTGTTCACTTGGCTAGGTTTGTCTTCCTGTTGAGACAGCTAGTAAACTACAATGCATTTCATATAGGAAATGTTATTCAATTAGACTTACACTCTCCCTTGAAATTATTTCCAATAATTCTAGATCTGAAGATAAATCTTAATTGGTTTGGTTTTGTGCCAGCATTCTTCCAAGTACGCTTGTGATGCAGCAGTAGAGCTCATCGTAACAAGTGCAAGGAGTAACCCTGTGTGCCTATTTATTTACTTATTTATTTATACTTTTTATATAGTACTAGCTACTAGCTAGACTCAAAGGTATCAGAGTGCTTTACATAAAAAAAGAAAAGAAATAGCACAACGTAGCTTTACATTGGATGTATAAATGAGAAATTGACTAACAGCTCTGTGTACGATGCTCAACACATAAATTCAAGATCAAGCCTGGAATAGAGATGGTGAGAGTCATTAGCAGCAGAAGTATGATTACAGTATGTGGATTAGTTTAGGACAGCCTAAGTTAAAGGAGTGACTAGCTGATTGAACAGCTGAAACAGTGAAATAACCAAATGTCACTAATGGTCGAGTCTGGGTGAGAGTGAGCCATTGCAGCATAATTAGGTTGATATGAGTGGTAAGGTATTTGTTGACGAGATGGATTTTTGGGTCCCTTTTGAAGCAGGAGAAGGAGGGGTTGCAACGAAGTTCTCTAGAGTGAGCGTTCCATATCTCGGTGAATTTCCAGAAAAAGCGATTCTGGGTGGTTTTCCTTTCCAGTTTTGAAGGAACAAGAAGGAGTGAGTTGGAGCTTCTCAGAGTACTGGTTCTTCCAGCTGTCATAAGTTAGTTGTCTAGATAGTTCGGCGTATGTGTATGGAAGGCTTTGCTGGTGAAGCAGGCGGTCTTGTCAATATATTTTCCTTGAATGGGCAGCCAGTTAAGTACAAATCATTTAACACCAGTTATGAGTCGGGTCGCTGTGTTCAGAACTGGTCTTAGGGGGGCTAGGTGAATTTCTTGCGCACCTGTGAAGATGGCGTTTTCAATTTTCGCGAGAACTAGAGATTGTACTACTGTCTTGAAGTTGTTGGGGGGAATGAAAGGTTTAATTTTCTTGAGTGTTTCAGTGAGAAAAGTGCTGCTTTGGCTGACCTTTTGATGTGATCCTTCTTTGTCAAGTTATTGTCTAGGGTGATGCCTAAGGACTTTACTGAGTTGGACAGGGTGAGTGAGCAATTTAGGGCATTCTAGTTTTTGAGCCACTCTTGCATTGGTTGGTGATTACTCTTCGGGGCACACAGTATTACTTCCGTTTTGCTTGGATTCAACTTTAAGTGGTTTGAATTGAACCAAGATTGTATTTTGGTTAGTGTGGTGTTGAGGTGTTGGATATCACTACGCAATTTGATTTTATAGTAGAGTTGGTGTTGTTAGTATAAAGGTGAAATTTGACCCCATCTTGCTTCATGATGATTGTAAGGGGTTTCCTGAAGAGATTGAAGAGGGATGGGGGAGTATTGAGCCTTGAGGAACACCAAGACTAACTTGTGTGGGTACAGAGAGGCAGGTGTTGATTTTAATTTGTTGTGAACAGTGTTGAAGGAAAGACGTGAACCATGTAAGTACAGTGCCATTAATACAAGAGTGGGTCTTAAGTTTCTAAAGTAGAGCTGAGTGATTGACTGTGGCAAAAGTCACTGTTAGGTGAAGCAGGAGGAGTAAGCATGCTTCACCTTCCTCTAAAGTTCTATGGATTTCATCATGGATTTCTGTACTACAGCCTAGTCTGAATCCTGATTGGAAGGTATCATGGAGGTTATAATCTTCTATATGTTGGTTAAGTTGTTGAAGAATGCACTTCTCCATGGTTTTGGCTGGGAACAGGAGGTTGGAGATAGTTCTGCGGTTGTTGAGATTATGCAGGTAATGCCCTGGTTATTGAGTATACCTGTGATTTGTGATAGTTGGAGGGAGTCAGGTACGGAACCTGAGGCAAGGGATGAGTTGATGATAGGTCCAGAATGGGGCAATGATGTGGTTCAGGTTTTGTAATATTGTGGACTAGAGGAGATATGAAATGTGGGAAATGTGGGAAGTAGGCTTTTAGTTTTCAATTATATTGAAGACTTCTTATTCTATCATGAGTTTGAAGTCGGACCAATTGGCATCATTTTTCAGTTGGGTGAGATCACGGTCGTCCTTAGTATAATTTAGGTCCATTTTGTCATTAGTGAGCCTATTAGGGCATGTTAGGAGGGACGTGGATATGTGATTTGGACGAAGGGTTGATCCATTTTAGTGACTTTTTTGGTGAAGAAGCTGGAGATTTCTTCGCAACGTTAATTGGTTACTGTCATTTCATGGAGGGATGTGAGGGCGGGTTGTCTTTTAACAATGTTGAAGAGTCCCCTGGGTCTATTTTTAGCATGGTCACGTTGGTTGCAAAAAAAAGAGGCTTTTTTCTCTGAAAATGTGCTTCTTTTCTGACAGCCTTTAAGTTCTCATTGTTAAGATCAGCGTTGAACCAAGATTTTGATCTGATTGACCTCGATCATTTTAGTTTAGTGGAGCCACTTGATCAAGAACCTCTTTCATAGCTGTGTTAAAGTGTGTTGTGAGGTCATTGACTGTGTGATTGGGACGGTGACACTGTAGTTGGGCACTGATCCTAGTTTCCAGTTCAATAAATGGGACTTGTTTGATGTTCCTGGTCCAGTGCTGGGTTTATCAGTTAGGACTGGCTGGTATCAGATGCGTGATTGATATTAAACAATATGAGGTGGTGATCGGACCAGTCATTGGGTGACCAGCTCATTTTTGGTGATAATCACATCATGAGTGGATCATTTGATGTGTGTAGGTTAATTGCAGAGTTGTTTAAGATCGTTTATTTCAAGAAGGTCAGTGAGTTTGTGGACAGTGGAGTCATGTGAGTTGTTCCACTGAATATTCAAATCGCCCAAAAACACTTCCTTCGTGTCCATTAAGGAGAATCATGTAATTAGGTTGGTTAGCTCTTCTGTGAAGAGGGTGCGATCACCAGGAGGGTGGTAGATGTGTTTAATTTATGGAGAAAAAAGCTTTTGACTGTAAGTTCGACTCTGAGGTACTCAAAAGTCAAGTATTCTGCATTTTTTTTAAATAGAAATCTGTATTTCTTCTTTGTGAGTGATAGCTAGACCACCTCCAGTTCTCATAGTTCTGTTGTGCCTAATGATGATGAATCCCCGTGGGATAAGTAGGTGTAGAATGGGGGTAGAGTGGTCATTGAGCCCGGATTCAGTGAGGAAGGTGATGTCGATTTCATCATTGAGTATAGTTTCAGCGATCTCTGTAGCGTGTTGAACTGCTGATCTGTAATTGAGAAGCATGCATGATAATGGGCAGGGAAAATCATTGCTAGCATGTAATGTTTGAATGGTAGTGTATTGAGCAGGTGGTCTGGGTTAGTGGATAGTTCTAGGGATTTGTAACTACTATTACTGGGATTGTGGAGGAAGGCTTATCAGCCATAATCTGGTTCAATGAGCAGTAAGAATTGCATTCGCTTCTAGTGCTGATATGAGGCGGAGAGCTTGGTGGGGTCTTTGGGACTGACAACATAAGGGAGTAGGGGACCAGGCGGTGCATTCTGAATCTGATTGGTTTGACAATTTGTATCTACCCGGAAACTGTGAGTGGGTTTTCTTGGTCAGGCTAGAGAGGTCTTGTCTAAGATGCATGGAAAACAGCGTTTACACCCCATGCGCTACAACCCATGCGAATACGAAACGGTTGCTACAACGACCGCGTTGTTACAACACAAGCCATTACATCGCAAGTCATTTCTACAACTTGCTGTTGGGGCACGCAAAACTAAGGAATATTATAATTTACTATTCCAACACCTTCCCTACTGTTACACACACTGGAGTTGGAATAGTAAATTATACTATTCCTAAGTCCAGTGCGCCCCCTACAGCAAGTCGTAGAAAAGACTAGCAATGTAATGGCTTGTATTGTAACAACGCGGTCGTTGTAAGGACCACGTTGTAATCGCATGCATTGTAGTGCATGCGATGTAACATCGCATATTCAAGATGCATGATGTCAATGGCTAGGGCATAGCGTTTTTTGTTCCATTTGTTTCAGGAACTGGGTGAATGAATCATTGTTTTTACCAGCTTTGAGAGTAGGCGGGACAACTGCAGATCCTCTGCCTGAGGAAGGAGACTAGACTCTGCTTAGGGGGTGGTCATTGTTATTGGGCCTAGAAGTGAAGATAGTTTGAGCATGAAGAATAGCGTCTGCATTGAAGTAGGGGACAGTTTGACTGAGAAGAGTCGGGCTGTATTGGTCAGGCAGGGAGAGTCTTCAGAAAGTTTGGTAATAGACTCTTTGTGGTTTGGGCTTGATCTGACTGGTCTGGGGCTGGCTTCGGCCAGTTTTGTGACCGTGTGCTTGATGTCCTGTGTGGAAGTATCTGAAGTAATTCCTGTGGGGAATAGTCAGCAGCGTGTGCTACTGGGGCAATGCAATTATCATGTTGCAAGTTGCGTCAGAGGGGAGCAGGTAATGGGTCAGTTCTGGGTTGTTGGTCTGGGGTTGGGGGAATTGAGGAGTTTGGGTCACTAGGCCCAAATGTATTAATGAGGTGAGAAGGGATGGGAAGTGTTGATCAAAGATGGTGAGGTGAGGGTCTGAAGCTTGTATGAGAATATTGCCTGTCCTGAAGATAGAAATAGCAATTTCCCCTCTAAAAGTAGGGGAGGGGGACGTGGAGAGTATTGCTCCATTGGGTTATTGATAGACTTGGTAACTTGTACATGGTGAAGGAACACATTTTTCCGCTTTGTAGGGCATTTGGTATAGAATATGAAGTTGGTTTTCTTATTGCCGTTGGACACATGGTTGGTGTCAACTATTAGGATTTGCGGGTGCTGTTTCAGGAGTCTATGTTTGAAATTCCTTTTTGCATTTTTGGAGAGATTTATAAGATAATTGATGCTCCAAGAGATGGGTCCATATCACACAAGTGCTGTGTCACTGGTTTTTTGGGAACATAGTTCAAGGCTACAGAGTCTTGATATGGTTGGATCGCACAATAAAGGGAAGTCAGGGATTACCGCGACTTGGAGTCTTAGCCTTTTGGATTTTAAGTTATAGGTTGAAGGACAGGGTGCTGTGGGGGAGAGATGAAGTATAGTGTACGCTATGATTTGGAATGGATAAGTTAGATGGAGAGCTGGACAAGGGCACTGTGGAAGAGTAACAAGAACAAAGAGCATTGCATGTAGCAAATTCCTTAGGTAATAAAGCATCTAGGCCAGGAGTGGCTGTGGTGTTAAAGGGGCCTGCCACTTTTTTTCTGTGGATCACTATGGCAGTCATTGCGTGGGGGGTTTTGTCAGCGTCACATGGGCCAGTTCCTTTGTCATTGCCGGGAGTAGCTGCGGCGTCACATGTCAGTGTCAGTGAATCAAAGCGGCAATTATCCTTTGCAGTAGGTGCGAGGGGGGGCTCCTTCACCCCGTCTGAAGCCAAAGGCACCCCCAGTCATAAAGTTCCATTGTTTCAAGCCCTGCCCAATAGGGACTGAAGTGTGTCAGACCATTACAAGATTGCCGCCGAAGTGGAAACGCCTAGATTTTCTTGCTTTTTGACCAGATATATTTTGAACTGTACTGGGACCTGATGTCTTCTGACTTGACCAAATACTTTGTAGAAAGTGGTTTCTTTTTCCATTTTCTCAATTTTTCCTTTATTTTCTGGTCCTATATAACGTCTCGCACAAGAGAAGAGGGCTGTTTGCAGTTTAGCGGGACATTATACTTAGTGATGTTATACCATTGGTTGTTGTGGCCATTACATTTTCTATTCCCATTGGCTAGCATGTTGCTAAGCCTCTTGGGATTAGTAGTTTTTATCTTTCTTGACTGCTATTATTGAAATCAAAGCAAGTTAATATAGCTCATAGGAGCCTTCGGTCTTGACATGAAATTACTCAGAGAGGCTGATTTATTTTCTGTTTGCATTTTCAAACTCAAATCTAAAAATGTATCTGTATCCTTTAAGTAATCCTTAAACTGACATGCCATTAGGATTATCAAACAGTTCTGACATAACCAGACTGGGACTTGTTTCCTCAATATACAGCAACCATGGAATTTTCTTCACCTTGTCCAAGCCTAAACAATCTTTTGGTATCTGCCGCATGAGGGAAGTTTGGGTGTTGATCCAAATTGACAATAAAAAAAAAGGGATGGACGAAGACTAATATCATTGGCGTAATTCAACCTCAAATCAGTGTGACTCAGGAAGGTGGAAGTACTCAGGGAGACTGACAGCAGACATCTCAAAAATCTATTTTCCATTTGCTGAATAGCGTCTTGCTCCTGCATACCTGATAGCCCTGCATCATAACCAGTTTGCTTGCCCAACTTTGAGGCAGTTTGAAAAAGTGCCTCTATGCTTCTCTCAAACATACCTGCCCTCATAAGGCCTAAAGTGGAAAAACCGTAGGTATCATGGAAAATAACTCAGAGGTAGAAAAAGGTAGGAACTGAGCTGATCCTGGATTGGTTTACAATGAATGACTTGTTCTTGAATTGTTTTGGACCAAATACCGTAATATTGCTTTTTGACTGGTTTATAGGAAGGTTAAGACCCATCATAAAAGAAACGCTAGTGGAATCCAAGCCATAATGATAATCTTTTCTACATAATGCAGGGCAGGGATGGAATGAGTGCCAAAGTAAAGTACATCAAAGGGAGGATTAAAAATACATTTTTGTGCCCATTGATATACAAAATAAAAAAGGGAAGCAAAACACAACCCTGTCTGACTCTCCTAGCGATCTGTAAAGGCTTAGTTGTTTCCATATTTGGGCCATATCTGGAACTGGCCACTACCTCATTTTTCAGTTGTCTTAAAAAATGTATTAAATCAGTCTCAACCAAAATATTTGTAACAATGGCTCATAATTTATTTTGATTCAAATGATAAAAGGCTAAGCTAAGGCCTATGAATGCAGTGTATACACAGCACCCTTTCAAAACTGAATATTTGTTAATTTAAAGAAAGAAATTGAGGCATTGCTTAATTATGTCCACACCTGGCCTGAATCCATATAGTAGGCTGGAAATAATATTGTTGTGCTTAGCCCAGGATTCCAACCGATCCAATAGAATTCTACCCATTACCTTATGAAGTAGTCTAAAAACACCCTCATATGTTTTCATAAGCCCATACTAGGCTCACTATCATTAAATCTTGTCGGGTTTCATTTCTGTTGCTCTTCCAGGAGTTGGAGTTGGGATGTGACATAGAAAAGAAGGCTTGCGTGAGTGCCTTTTTCTCATTTAGAGGCCGCCACCATCTTACATGAGGGGGTATCCAGTGACCACTAAGGTAAAGTTAACTCTCACAGAGGTTTCATGAGAGTGTGGGTCATCTCATGGAAAGTTAAGAATTATTTTATGGTTGTCCTCAATTAATATTGTATTTTGACCTTAAAAAACGTTTTGCTGGATCTATTCATAAGAAAATATGATATTTGTTCTTAGGTCTGCTTTAATTTCTGGTGGACTAAGTGTGGCTATAGGGGTGATAAGAAAGGCTGCTGTTTTTACTCTAATTAACATTTGAGTGGGGGGCGTGGCTTGACGCGAGGCAAGATGGCCGCACGGTAGTGCTGCTCCGCCGGCCACCGCCAATATCCTGCACTATCCTGCTCCCTAACTGCCTGCCCACGAGCGCCAGAGTGGGAGATCGAGCCCCCCCGGATCGGGCGCTAGCGGGGGATGTGACTCTGGTGCGGCTCTGCGCTCTGTAACCGTGCCTTTGGTGCGGCGCCGAGCGGAGCCGCCATCTTGTGACGCCTGAGGGATTCGGAGCGGGCGAGGCGGTGAGGAGCGACATCACGCTGCAGCCCTCCCAAGCCGCTTGCCTGGAGCCTGCGTAGCGGACGTCCGGAGGACGAGGTGGTGGACGCGAGGCCGACCCCGGAGCTGCCCGGTGCTGCACGCGCCAGCTGGGGAGAAGTGTGGTGGATCGGCCGCCGAGGGCGAGGAGCGGGCGGCGCTGCGCCCACGCAAGCTGCCGGCTTCGGACGGGTGAGTGGGCCCTTTGGCCGGTTGGCGTGCTCCTCCTCCTGTGTCCGATTGGACTGCTCTGCCCTGCGCTGGACTGTGGGTGCCTGGATGCTCACGCTTGCTGCGGATCGCTGAGGGCTCCGGGGGCCTGCTGAGGGAGGGGTGGCTTGAGGCCTGGACTTGCTGCCTGTACTACGACGGGTGATTGCTGGACTGTCGATCCGGCGGTGGCTCCCCTCCCTCCCTCCCCTGCTAAGTGCCTCTTCGTCTGCCTTGCGGCTGGATACCCGCCTGGGGTGGTCACTATCGGCGGACGCTGCTCCCCTCCCCCCCCTGATTGGATCCTTTCGCCACCTGGTGCTCTGCTCCTTCCTGACTTGGGGGGCGCCTCCTTCACCTGTTGGCCCTCCTTGGCGCTTGGACTGGCGAGGGCTGGAGGGGGCGATCATGGGCAAGCCGGACAAGTCTCAGGCGCGCCTCACGTTCGAGACGCGCAAGGGACGCAAATCGTCGCAATCGCTGGATTCGGAGTTGGAGTCTGCCGCGCCGCCCCCCACTGCCCTAGAGACAACACTATCGGCGATTCAGGCCAGCCTGCAGTCCATAGATGGAAAGATAGAGGCTCTCAGTGGCCGCATGGACTCCATCTCCGCCAAACTGGACAGGCAGGGGGTGCGCTTGGGCGAGGCGGAACAGCGCATTTCGGATACCGAAGATGGCCTCAGGCAGGTTTCCGACAAGACCACGGACATGGCGAAACTGCTGGCAGTGATACAGGCCAAGAACGAGGACATTGAGGCGCGTTCTCGGCGCAACAACGTACGGATTTTGGGTCTGCCAGAATCCACAAATGTGGGCAGGTTTGAGGACTACATAGAAACCATGATTCGGGACATCTGCGAGCCCACGAATCTTTCAGCCATGTTTGCCGTTGAACGCGCTCACAGATCCCTCAATGCGCGCCCGCCACCGGGCGCTCCACCGCGCCCTATCATAGCTAGACTGCTGAATTTCAGGGACAGGGACACACTGCTCCGTATCACTCGCCAGAAGGGCACGATCAACTACCAAGGCAATGTCCTTTCCTTTTTCCCTGACTTCACTGCCGCAGTCCAGTCGGCTCGTAAAGAATTCCTAGGGGTTAAAAAACTACTCATGAAAGACCACATCCCCTATGCGATGCTGTACCCGGCGCGCCTTCGCATTGGCACTGACGAAGCCACTAAAATCTTCACCAGCCCCAAGTCAGCTATGGACTATGCAAAGTCCTTGAGGAAAACGCACCAACATTCAGCTCCTACCCCCGAGGCTGATGATTGACTTAGGTTTCCCCACACTGATGCCGGAAATGTGCCGCGACCCACCCGACTTGCACGCTTGGTGGAAGCCATGGGCCGCATGTCTGCGGACTTCTATTTACTGTTTGCTACGCTGCCCTGTGGCGATCACACTACCTCTCCTGTGACTCCCTGCTAACTACAGCATGTACTGTTGCTGGGGCGTGGGTGTGCGACTGATCCGGGGGTCTGCTGATTGTCCTCGGAATGTTCTTCCAGCCTCTGGCTGTCATGGTGCGGGGTGGGCTGCTGGGTCTCCTGGTTTGCTGCACCTGTGTTGATACTGTTGTACGACGCCTTGGAAAAATGGCCGCACGATGGGCAGCCACATGACGCATCGGGTGGTGGGCTAATCACCGGGAGCACTAGACACGACACGGTGGCCCCCTCCCCAAAAGACTGGGAGGTGTTTGCGGTCGTTACGTTCCCCCAATGGGTGCTCCCCACTTTTCGATTTCACCACTGTGCATTGGGGTTGTTTTGGGTTTTGTTTTTATGTTGTGTTGTGTAGGGGCAGGGATCATCTTTGGCAAAGTTGGGCTGCTGAAGTGGGTGGGGGGCGGGGGTTTACTACAGTTCCGGATACAAGAGGAGTGCGAACCTGGAGTGTGTGCTTGGATGACGGCGCGCAGTGCGAATGGTGGTGCGATGGGGGAGATGGTAGCTGAGATTGCACTGGGGCCCCTACTTGGTGACAATGGGTGAAGACTACAGATGTTTAACCTGGAATGTCCGCGGCCTTAACATCCCCAAGAAAGTCAGGCAAGTCCTACACTACTTAGATAGGCACAATGTTCAGGTGGCGTTGCTGCAGGAGACACACCTCACCAAACACACTGAGACCGCGGTGGCGTGTAGGTGGGCGGGGTTTCGGCTCGCTTCCTCATACTCAGCCTACGCGCGCGGGGTAATCATATTGATTAAAAAAGGTGTTCCTTTCCAGCCCGTGCATACGTCCACTGACTCAGAGGGGCGCTGGGCGGCGGTACAGGGCAAACTCGGCATGACCTACGTTACGATTCTCAATATGTATGGCCCCGTGGTGGATGACCCCTCTCCCTTTGCGCAGATGCTCGCTGCGGTGCGCTCCTGGCCGGATGCTGCGATACTCTGGGGGGGAGACCTCAACACACATCTCAATCCACAGGTTGATAAATCAAACCCGGCGGGGGCTCGCACACTTAGAGTTGCTCAATGCGTTCGTGAGGCCATGGGGGAGTGGGGACTGGTGGATGTCTGGCGGTTGAGGAATGAACGGACTTGTCTAGGCACGCACATCACGCCGGCACACAATAGTTGGTCCCGACTGGATTACTGGTTATTGGGAGAGGAAACCAACAGATGGGTGCTCGACGTCCGCAACTTACCACGCACGCTCTCCGATCACAACCCTGTATATCTGCATCTGCGGATTCCGGCGTGCCCCCATCGCCCCTTCACATGGCGCTTTCGCGCGGGGGCACTGCGGGACCCGCTCTACCTAGACACTATCAGGGAGGCCATTGTCAATTATTTTGCTGAAAACATGGGCTCCGTGGCTAGTCAGGCGTCTCTCTGGGAGGCGTTCAAAGTGACGATCCGGGGGGTGTGCATTGGCACCACCGCTGGCATTTTGAAGGACATACGGGGGCAGCTTGCTAAAATTGAGACTGCCCTCGTTGGGTTGGAGAGGACCTATGCCGAGACGCCGTCTGCTGCCACGCTGGCGCGTATACATGAGCTGCTGGTGGAATATGACAAATGGGCGGACACGGAGGTCAAATACAGGGGGAAGCGACACTCGGCCAGAGCGTACGGAGAGGGTGGGCGACCTGGCAAGCATCTGGCCGCTAAACTACAATTTCGGGCGCATCATCAACACATAGATAAAATTGTGGATGCTGCAGGCATAGAACACTTCACACCGCAGGCCATTGTAGACCAATTTAAGGATTGTTATCAGTCACTTTACACGACGCAGGGGGAGGTGGAAGGGTCGGCCCTGGCGGACTACCTGTCGGACATAGCGTGTGCGTGGCTCTGTGATTCCCACCGGGAATATCTATCACTCCCGATAGATGAGCAGGATGTCCGGGACGCTATTCATTCTCTTCCCAATAAAAAGGCCCCCGGGCCTGACGGCCTGTCGGCCGAATTCTACAAGACGTATACCGACCTGCTTGCCCCGCATCTACTAGAACTGTATGCGGAGGCGCACGAGACTGGCGTGCTGCCTCCAACTCTGCGCCAGGCCATGATTATCACCCTCCTTAAAAAGGATAAATCGCCCTCCAGCTGCGACTCATATCGTCCCCTATCGCTGATTAATCTGGACGCGAAAATATTGGCTAAAATTCTGGCCACAAAACTACAGCCGCTTATGACCCGACTGGTGCTCCCAGATCAATCTGGGTTCATACCGGAACGATCCACCTCTCACAATCTGCGGACTATTTTCTCAATGTTCCATATCCTTAATCCTGAGCTGCCAGCGGCTGCTGTCATGCTGGACGCGGCTAAAGCCTTTGACTCCGTCGAATGGCAATATATGTTTTACATACTGCGTAAGATGGGCTTCCCAGAAGTCATGCTGCAGTGGATTCGGCTTCTATATACGGACATATCGGCGGTGGTGCGCGTGGGCAACCACACGTCCGGGCCGTTCCGCACTGCAAGGGGTACGAGACAGGGGTGCCCGCTGTCCCCTTTACTATTCGCTCTCGTTCTTGAGCCGCTGGCTTGTAAGATTCGACAGCGTCACAGAGAGTCCGCCCTCAACTTTAACCACCGACCGGTTGGGATATCGCTATATGCGGATGATATGGTCTTGTTCGTCAGACACCCACAAACGCATTTATCCCCGGTCCTCCGAGAATACATTAAATTTGGCCTGTACTCAGGGCTCACGATAAACTGGGACAAGTCGGTCGTGATTCCACTCACGACGGTTACGTCCCGGCCTCACCTGGAATACCCTCTGATCTGGACGTCCGACCCAGTAAAATATCTTGGAGTGTGGGTTCATCGCGATCCCGAGGTAGTGGTCAGGGAAAATTACGGTAGGGCTTATGACGCGCTGGTGCAGCAGGTGGACGGTTGGCTGCATCTCCCCTTGTCCCTGGCAGACCGCATCGCTGTGATCAAAATGGTCGTCCTGCCGCGCTTTCTATACCTATATTGCAATATACCGATAAAATTAACTCAGCAATTTTTCACGCTGCTGCGCGCCCAACTCCTGCGCTTAATTTGGGGGGGACGGCACCCTAGAATTAGCTGGAAAACACTGACCCTATCGTACGAAAGAGGGGGATTCGCGGCGCCAGACTTCTACGTGTATTATCTGTGCGCACAGGCGCAATATGCATACTAATGGTATGGACCACATAACTTTATTCCACATGTGGCGGTGGAAGATGGGGACGCCCATCCCACCCCGCTTCGAGGTATGCTCACGCACACTGCCCGACATACGCCACGCGCTGAAATTAACACGCTGGACATGACGATTGCTGCCTGGCAGGCAATAGGCCGCAGGACACAGAGGCTGCCGCTGTATGCGCCGGCCCTGCCATTGGCACACCACGCCGCTCTGTCGGTCACACGAGAGGCGGGCCCTCTAGTGTCGCTCAAAGAAGCTGGTATCACTCATATGCAAGACTTGTACCCGCAGGGACATTATCTAGAGCAGACTGATCTGGCCTACATACAAAACCCCACGCCATTATTTGTGTATACATGTCACCGTCTTAAACAGGCCATGAAGGCTCACTACCCATGTTTCCCTGCAGAGCCCCCCACACTCAAGGCACTGCAGCTGCTGCTGGTAGCTCCGTCTAAAAAGAAACTACTTACTAAATTGTACAAAGCTGTGCAGGAGGAGACGGTTAACGGCCCTGATGCTAGTCTTGCCAAATGGAATGCTATTCTAGATCCCCCACTCGAAGCTGCAGATTGGGAGCGGATTTGCCAGTTGACGGGTCGCCTCACCCCCAATGGCAACCTGCGCATTATCCACTTTAAATTCTTGCACCAGGTCTACTACACCCCGGCCCGACTGCACAGAATGGGATTGAGAGAATCGGCTCGGTGTAGACGGTGTGGCCAAGACGAGGCGGACTTTCTACACCTAGCGTGGGGCTGTGGGCCAGTATTTGAATTTTGGGGGGCGGTGCTGACCCATATTCATAAAATGACGGGGGCATTGCTTCCGTGTGTGCCAGCGGTGTGTCTGTTGGCTCATGTACCTCAGCTGAAGGGCGTGGTGGGCAGATTTGTGAGGGTTGCCCTTCTGCTGGCTAAACGGCGCATTCTGTTTACATGGGACGGAGTGGCCAAACCAACGTTAAACAAGTGGTTGTCAGACATGGTATACTGCAGGGAAAACTTGGAACTGTATGCAGAGGAGCTACCCGCCTCCTCCCAACCGAAGGATATTTGGGGGCCGCTCAGAAACTTCCTTGCTGAGAAAATGCTGGCTGATAATGAGTGAGTGCGATTGTGTCACGTCTCTTACAAGGGGTAGTGCTGTGCTGCTGTTCGTGGGGCGGGTCCACAGTAGGGCACACGCCGTGTCTCCAAAATGCACACTGTAATTCTTTACGCTGTCCGGAACTGTATTGTTGTTCTATCGTTTTGTTCTTCTGTATGCTGCTCACTGATGATTGTGAAACGTATTCTATTTTACCTAATAAACAGATTTAAAAAAAAAAAAAAAAAAAAAAGAAATTAACATTTGAGTCCCTATTAAGCTACAGTGCCTGCAACTTTCTGTTGGGAGATCTACTGATTAACATCTGGAATTGTCCGCCTGCTAGCTGAGTGGCTTTAGGGACAGAGGATGCTGAAACATATAAAACATCATGGTCAAAGTAATTTGCACCAGCTGACAGTAATCTTTGGTGTACGAAAGATGTTGTGGCCAAGTAGACATAGGAGGTCATTCAGAGTTTGGCATATGAGGGGCATGAGCCAAAAAGCATTGGATGCCCTTTTTCTTTTTGTCCAGCTCACAGTTTGCTCACACAATTTAGAGATGGACGAAGCTCCATGTTTCCATTGATTGAGGCTTATCTGGTTCTAGCAGTGGAAACATCTGACCAATTTCCTGCCTGCCAGAGGTCCATCAGTCAATATACTTCAAAATGTGCACCCTTTTTAAGGCAGATACTTAGGTGTGTATTTTCCTGTTCAAGACTGCCAGGGAATGGCTGGTGATTCTGGACAAGAAACATGAGACAATACCCCATCCTCTGAGACAAAAGCCCCTCTCATCAGTGTCATTATTGTTTTTTGCTTTATTTCAATTACAAACTTACACTGCAAAAGTTTATTTAAAAAAATAATTTAAAAAAATGTGGCCACATTACTCATGCAACCAATAGGAGGCTCCACTGAATGAACAATGATCCCTACCTGTCTGGCATGGATCTCTATATATGGTGACCTGTTTTCCACCAAGGGAGCAGTGGTAGACCAAGTGAACTTGCCATACTGACAGTCCATCTGCCAAATTCTAAATAAAACCCTTAGGGGCATATTATCAAGAAACAGCGTTAAAATTATCGCCGCTTTAGCAGCAAAAAACTGCCGCTAAAGCGGTGATAATGGGCTTGATAATATGCCCTTAAAATTCCCATAGAAGCCGATGTTCTGGTGTCAACATGGGCTTCGTTTGGAATTGTCTGCGGCATATAATCAAACCCATTATCAACGCTTTAGCGGCAGTTTTCTCCCGCTAAAGCGGCGATAATTTTTTACGCCGTGCTTGATACTATGCCCCAAAGTTTGTTATTCCAGTGTGCGTACTGTTCAAAGTTATCTAGCTAGCACTGAACTGAAATACAATTTTACCACTGAAGAAAAACGTTTTGTGGAGAAACATTGTAGAGCAGAAGGGACATAAAGTGTCAGGTTTCAAGAGGTGACTTATTTCACACAAAGAACCTTCAAGTTCGCAAAATCTATTTTGCATGATCTCAAATAACGACAATCTAAGCACATAAAACTGTGTCCAGATGAATCTCGTTGACTGTCAACTTTGATATTGTGAGTGCAGGTAATCTGCCATATGAGAAATAATTGAAGTTGGGCCTCCACAGTATCAAGTGACCTTGCATGAGCTAATAATGGAGCCTTGTTTTGTTGGAAGTTTTTGGTTTCAGGTTCAGCAGATATGCTAAATACTCCCACTCACAATACCTGATATCAATGTCTGGTTCAACAAATCCTTGCTGTCCTATACCACGTTGTTGATGTAATTCATCATCTTGTGGACTTAGTGTAAAGGTAAGCTGTTAGGGTGCATGACTCAGGGTTTAGCAGAAGTGGGGATTTATTACACCAAACTGGCTCATGATTAGTTATGTCAATGGTCATTGAATGTCAGTGCTAACTCGGTACAAGATTGGCATCTTGGCAAATGCACTACACAAATTTGCTCAATGAGGGAACTTCATTTTAAATGAATTCTAGAACTTTCACATTGTTTATAGATGGTGGCGCCATCTTGGATCATTGGGTACAACTTTCACTCTGTTTCCGGAGTCCATGCTAGGGAATTGTAAAACAACATTGCTACAGCTGTGACTTTGAGCTAGGATTTGTGTTTTCATTTGACCATCTCAATGTTCATGATTAATTACTGAAGGGCAATTTGTAATTTTACGAAATATTCCTGAAATCAAGTTGTGTTTGAACAAAACACTCACTGAACTATTTCTGATTATTTGATCTAACAAGTGTAGAGTTACACAAACACTTTTACAGGATCTCTGGAACTCTGGTGACTTCTCCTGAAGGTACAGGAAAATATAATTTCACAAAGAACTTCTGAATAATCTCGACTACTTACGCCACCGCCATGCCCTGCTTCTGACCTTACATATTACAGCACTCTTGACATGTTATAGGGCATCATTTATTAAATCACTGTTGACCTCTCAAATGACATAGTTAATTTCATAATTGATGACATCATTCAAGCTTTTTTTGTAAACATTGCGCTATAAATGTGTGTTGCATTAAAGTTATGAAAGTTAGTGCAAAATTGTTCAGAATAATATAAAGCATCATTACTGCTATTATACATACAAACCCCATAGGTGACACAAGATTGTGTTATGTGCACCATTGGCCGTATACCATACATTTAATCGGTAGCCGAGTTCATGTTGACTTTCATTTGCAGATAAAATGGTAACCTGTACTGCACACGGTGTTCAATCTGTATACAACTGTTCAGGGAAGACCAAGTTCCTCCATATACTAAAGACCTGTTACATAACTAGTGCCCTACTACGGACAGTGTTTACCTCATCAAACCCCTCCCAGTGAACGAACCTACATTGAGAATGAAGTGGATATGTGTAGAAAAGCAGGTACTGTAAACTGTATGTACTCTATGGAGAGAGGTTCCTGTACCACAGTGTCTGCAGACAGTGAAACACACATGACAAATACACCCCAGAGTATTAAAAAGTATCCACTAAGAACAGTGTGCACTCTATGCAAAACCTGTCCAAAGGGAGACTATTCGCCTAAAATGAACACGGTCTGCATGTACTAAAGATCATACTACTTGCAGCTTTCAAACTCTAGTAAAAACATTACAGCTAACCTAAGCAAATTTACATAGGTTAACATCTGGTGCATAACGTTATATGTTATATAGATATTGTCATGATGAGTTGATTCTGTCTTATATCTCAATGCTGCTTACAATAATTAGTATGTAGCATGCAAAATATTTGCCCTGTTGGAAACTATTTCTGCAGAGCCAAGAAACCTGTGTGGAACATACTGAAGTTGTCAGCTCTCATCTGCATACAGAGTTACTCTTTAATACAAAGATTTATAACATGTTAAAAACTTCTACACAACAATAATGCATTAGAAGCGCCTCCGTTTGGTAACCACTTTTTCCTGGACACAGACTGTACAAAATTAGGTAGAAAAGAAACATTGATAGCTTCTAGCCACCGTTTTAGCTTTAAAACAAACTAGCACACTCATTGGATGATGCCATCAGTGATGTCACCATTGATGTCATCAAAATGTCATTTAGGATGCCATCAGTAATGTCATAAATGATGTCAAAGAACATGCCATGGGGGATGTGGCCACATGTAGTAGAGCCTCCCTGGGGAAAACCTCCGCCCCTTGGTTCACCCCTCAGCTCAAAGAGATGCAAGGCAAATGCAGGAATCTTGAGCGTAAATGGAGGGTGCACTACAACAACAATGATCTCACTATTTTCAGAACAGCACTGAAAAATTACCATAGGATGATCAAATACGAAAAGAAAGTTCATTATACAAACCTCATTAAACAGGCAGCGTTTGATCAAAAAATGATTTTCAAAATTGTTCAATCATTTACCCACCCTAAGATATTTAATCAGGAAATTCCCCCACCACAACAACTATGTGATCAAATAGCGGACTATTTTAATGACAAGGTCAGTGACCTTAGAAAGGATTTTCCAGTGGATACCCCATCTTCTGAAGTGTCAAATCATAATCATGAAAACATAACGTTGCTGAATCATTTTAGTCGGTTCACCCTGACTTGTAAACCAGGCTCCCCCGGTCGATCCCTGCCCTCCCAAAGTTCTACATGCGCTGATCGAAACTGTTAATCCCATTATTAATCACATTATCAACTCTACACTTAGACAGGCAGTAGTAACAGACAGTTGGAAGGTTGCATCGGTTAAACCTCTTCAGAAGAAACATCTCACGGATCCAACCATTCTGACAAACCTTAGACCTATTTCATTATTGCCCTGCTTAAGCAAGATAAAGGAGAAACTTGTAAACAAGCAACTAAACGGTTTCCTCCTACTAAATAATGTGCTACGCCCCAGCCAATCAGGTTTCAGGGCTGGGTTCTCAACAGAATCAGCGCTGCTACACACTGCGGAGACGCTAAAATTCGCATTGGATCAGGGAAAGATGGCTGTGATGATTCTATTGGACCTCTCAGCCATTTTTTCGATACTGTCTCCCATGCTGCCTTGGGCAAACAGCTAGGAAAAGTAAGGATCTCACAGAGGGCATTGGCCTGGCTAACATCTTTCCTGGAAAACAATTACACTAGGCAGCTATACTTCAACTGAGAAGCAGCTGCGTTCAGGTGTGCCTCAGGGCTCAATTTTGTGCCCCACACATTTTAATATCTAGATGGTGCCCCTGCTTGAGCTAGTATCATCTTTTGACATTGAGACGGTATCCTACGCTGATGGTACAAAGCTCTTCCTTACCCTGGACAAAGAATCAACAGCAGCCGAAGAAAACACTGTCTCTCAGCTGTCTTCGAATGGATGAGGACCAACCACCTAAAATGTAATAGCCAAAAGACGGAGATTCTGCTGTTGGGAAAATATAATATTTTCTCACCTAAAATGTGGTGGCCAACTGACGCAGCCCCACCCCCAAATACTGTGGGCACTGCAAAAAATCGAGGAGTACGATTTGATTCCTCTCTCTCTTTTCACCAGCAGGCCATGTTGGTTGTGGGAACTTGTTTTTATTGGATAAAAACTCTGAAAAAATTATTTGAATTCCTACCTACCATGACTTGCAAGTCTGTGGCAGTGGCCACAACCCTTTCACGACTAGATTATTGCGACAGTCTCTATGCAGTCTCTATGTAGGCATAAAGAAGAGTACCCTAAAAAAGCTGCAGCGGCTCGAATGGTATTGAATTTACCTAAGGGGTCCTCAGCCTCCGAGGCTCTTCAAACCCTGCACTGGTTACCCATACACAAGAGAATTCTCTTTAAAATCCTTGTGATTACCTTTAGAGCTGTAAAACAAAGTGGCCCCAAGTACCTCAGGTGCAGATTAAAAGTCCATGTACCTGTTCGAAACCTGAGATCCTCTAAGGAAAATCGGCTGGTAACTCCACATTTCTGTCTGAAGTCCAGAGGAGGAAAGTCCATGGCTGCTCTAGGTACAAAAGCCTGGAACTACCTACCTACTTAACTGAGACTTATACAGACAGAATCTATCTTTAAGAAAAAATTGAAAACTTGGATATTCACAGTTCCAGATAGTCTGGCCCTTTCTTACGTCTAACCTGTTTAACACAGAGACATAAGAGACTACTTTCCTCTGACACTCGCCCTCAGCGCCAAGATGCTCCATTGGAGTGAAAGCCTGCGCTTTATAAATGCCATCATTCAAATGCCATCATTCATGTAATATGTGAGGTCATAAGCAGTGCATGGCGGGGCATAAGTTATAGGTTGCTCAGGTAACTATAACTGGTGAATTTCAATCGATTTATTAGTTCAAAATGTTATTGAGGTCACATTCACGTAACTATAATTTTACTTTAACCTTTTTTTCAGTGAATTTCTATGTTTAAAAAATAAAAAGATATTTTTATCACCCCTTTTTGTAACAGTACTTTCTAGTTTTTCTTTAACGCAAAGTAATATGTTATTACCATACGTAATGCCAACCCCCTGTCATGCACAGCCAAAGCTTGGTTTGGCAACCAAATCCTCAGCAGTCAGCCAACCCCATGCTGAGCACCATCTGGTGCCAAATACAAGAAAAAAGGGGAAAGGAGCCATGCCCACCCCAAGCCTGATTAGGCACTGGGGACCCTATCCCCGAGAACCCAAAGTATGAGAGGGTCTTTTTCTCATATACATTGAGGTAAGTGCTCTCAACAGCTAAAATGATGACATATTCTCTGAGTTCTTAAATAGCGACAAAGCACTTTTAAATAATTTGCTATCTTAAAGTTTTTTTAACCAGTTGATCACTTGATTATATGTTACACTTAAGGTTAAGGATGTGCCCACCCTGATGTTGAAGCAAGCTGGGGAAATGCTTTTACCAAGATATCTATGATATATGCTTTTAAATTATCACTTTCCAGCCCTTCTTTTAAATATAATATCCTTATGTTGTTCCTTCTAGAGATATTTTCAAGTCTCTCCAATCTCTCAGCCAAATCACGCTCTCTCTCTTTTAACCTGACCACTTCCTGCGCATTCTCCTTAACCTCCTGGCAAAGTTCTCCCACTTTACTTTCCAGTGCCTCCAGCTGATGTGTTAATGCTTCCAAATTTTCTTCTAGACTGGTGCAGGTATCTTGTATCTTCCTCTTGGCTGATAACTGTCTTAACATCCCTTGTATTAAATCAGTGTCTGGACTCTGCTCTACCCCTTCTGGACTCTGCCCCAGGCCTTCCAAGTTCTGCTCTGTGACTTCTAAAAACACATCCCCGGATTCTACTTGCCTTGCGTGACTAGTTTCCACAATTGTGGAAGCCATAGAAGTAGTCTCACTAAGTGCCGAGAATCGGTTTGAAAGGGGAATAACAGGGTTCTGAACCAAAGATTTATCTACAACTGACATATTCTGCTTGCAGTGGTCCTTATAGACCTATGAATTAGCCATAAAGTAGGACCTGAGTGAAGGCGTTATTTTCGAGAGGGGTTGACTTTTGTCTCTCTTCGTTCCTTTCACAAGAGCTAGTTTCCCTGTTCTAGATGAAGGCTTCTTATACTTATGGCTGTTTATTAGGGCCTCAGTAGTCCCGGGTAGCTGTGCAGGTTCTGTATGTTGTATTGGTTGAGTAGGCTGTTGTTAGGGGTGGGCGGAATTAGCGGAAGTGCCTTTCGCAAAATATCACGAAACGGCACAAAATCTCCGCGATCTCGCGATATTTCGCGTGATCGCGGAGATTAGTGCTTCCGCCTTCCGGTTGGGGTTTTTCGTGACAGGAGCATCGTGCCAGAATGAATCCTGCCCTGCATATTTACCCAAGAAGATGCCACCGTTTTGTGCAATACCTCTACTCAACTGGAGTACTTTCTCCTGGCTAATCAGTAAGTGCTACCTCGTTGGGTAAATGTATAGTGCTTTTGCTGCGTAAAGGGCCAGAAGAGTTGTCTACAGTGCAAATGTGTGTCTGTGACGTTGCCACGGCGCCGACGGCCCCGAGGTCCCTCGAGTCAGCTGTCCATCATAGTGGGGGGAAATGGCGGGAAGACGTTGCCCACCACTGGTGTGTGGGGCGGGGCCAAACGGGCAGTGCTTCCATGCAGTTCACATGCCTCTTGTTTAAGGGTCAGAGCAGTGTCTCTGAGGCAGACAAGGAGAAGGAACCGCCTTGGCACAGGAACTACACGCTCGAGAAAATGAAGGATGCAAAGACCACCATCAAGGATTACAGCTAACATTTCAGGGTGGAAATGGGGAGAAGGCACATCTGCTTAACCACGCTCATGAATTCTACACGAGGATTGCGCTCGAGAAAAGGTAGGATGCAAACACCACCATCAAGTATATCAGCTAACATTTCAGGGTATAAATGGGGAGAAGGCACATCTGCTTAACCACGATCACGAATTCTACACGAGGATTGCGCTTGAGAAAATGAAGGATGCAAAAACCACCATCAAGTATATCAGCTAACATTTCAGGGTGGAAATGGGGAGAAGGGACATCTGCTTAACCACGCTCACGAATTCTACACGAGCATTGCGCTCTAGAAAATGAAGGATGCAAAGACCACCATCAAGGATTACAGCGTTCATTTCACGGTGTAAATGGGGAGAAGGCACATCTGCTTAACCACGCTCACGAATTCTACACGAGGATTGCGCTTGAGAAAAAGAAGGATGCAAACACCACCATCAAGGATTACAGCTAACATTTCAGGGTGGAAATGGGGAGAAGGCACATCTGCTTAACCACGCTCACAAATTGTACATGAGGATTGCGCTCGAGAAAATGAAGGATGCAAACACCACCATCAAGTATATCAGGTAACATTTCAGAGTGGAAATGGGGAGAAGGGACATCTGCTTAACCACGCTCACGAATTCTACACGAGGATTGCGCTCGAGAAAATGAAGGATGCAAAGACCACAATCAAGGATTACAGCATTCATTTCACGGTGGAAATAGGGAGAAGGCACATCTGCTTAACCACGCTCACGAATTCTACACGAGGATTGCGCTCGAGAAAATGAAGGATGCAAAGACCACCATCAAGGATTACAGCTTACAATTCAGGGTGGAAATGGGGAGAATGCACATCTGCTTAACCACGCTCACAAATTCTACACGAGGATTGCGCTCGAGAAAATGAAGGATGCAAACACCACCATCAAGGATATCAGCTAACATTTCAGGGTGGAAATGGGTAGATGGCACATCTGCTAAGCCACCTCCACGCTCCCAAATGTTTTGTGCATTAATGCGTTACTGAGTTTGAGCTTCAACTCGGGCCCCTGCTTAGTGCTTTATTTAATTTCCGTTCCCTCGCGGATCACGGAAACTTCGACATTTTCGCGTTCCGCGCGGAACGCGAAAATGTCGAATTGTCGCAACTTCCGCGAGCGGAACGGGAATTGTTGTCCACCCCTAGCTGTTGTACAAGAGGCTCTTCCCCCAGAAAATGTTGTGATCTTAATTTATACCTTCTTCCCAGTGGGGTCACAGTAATAGGTGCACCAGGTGTCGGTTTATTTGAATTTGACTCTGCCCCCTTGTGCAGCTGTAACCCTTTTCCCTCAAACTGTGCTGAATTCTGTCCAGATTGTGACTTATCTACCTCTACTTCCAGGTGGTGTTGGATATGCTCATTCCTTATTTAGCCGTTGGATTAGGCGTTATATTAATCTGGCTTATGGCAGAGTTAAGCCCAAAACATGTACTTCCTGGAATGATTTCCACTTTTGTAGCTGCCTCAGTGCAGTAATTGGGGAAGATTACCGTAGAAAAAGTAATTAAACAAACAGCTAATCTTGAGGGGGTTCCTCTATGGTATAAAAGCTTACAGCCAGAAAACTGAGCGTAGGTAAAGCGCTGTGTGCGCCGGCTGTCAGCTAATGCCCCGCTGCCCTAAAAAAAGAGAGTGCCAGTCCCGCACACATTCAAGCTAAGAAAGTTATCACTCTATCGAACTCTTACCATGCTACGCGGAGTTAAAATGAGGCCCCCAACCCTCATACAAATCCACTGCCTCCTCTGCTCCACTGCTCTCTTCTGCTGCTCAGCTGCTCAAGCACCCCGAGCACCTCGACTGCAGCCAGCAAGAGATCCTGGAACAGCTCACAAGGCAAAATGAAGCGAAGCGAAAGCAAAACATGGGCCGGCCCCCTCAGAGAGCAATCCACTGACTCCACCGCGCAGGAGCAGGAGCCAACGCGGAAGACACAGAGAACTCAAAGGCAAAAAATGAAGCTCCAGCCTCAGCCTCCGCGGTAAGGAACATAGATAGAGATAAACAAAGTTATATTCCTTCCTTTTTCCTTCTAACGGGCATTTTTAAGGACAAACAAACATGCTCAGTTCCAAAACCGGGAGAACGGGAGAGCGAGCGACTCGCGACCTGCTTACTAGCTGGCCGCCATGTTCCCCAGCAACATACTCCTTATCCATCAGTGTGGGAGAAAGAAATTCAGCAGGTCCATAGAGACCCTTTTAGGCTTAATCCTGCACGGTAGAAACCAAGGAAGATCTTAGTATGTATTCAATCCTCTCTCCTGAAAGAGCAACTTCTGGGGGCAGCCCTTAAACTTAAATCTATTCAGGTTAATGACATCTCCTTTAAAATCCGGTCCGACATCTCCAGGGTAACAGAAGACAGGAGGTTGGAACTAGGGAAGCGGATGGACGCTTTGAGAGAGAAAGGGGTGCAGGTGCAGCTGAGATTCCCAGCCTTTCTGAAAGTTCTCTGGGCTAATAAGATGTTCAATTTTAGATTTCCGGAAGAAGTAGATAATTTTCTAGAACAAATTAAAAACTAGCATGTAGGCTAAGAGAGCTCGGTTCCATATTTTCCATTTTTAATTATGCTTATTTTTTGTTATGAGACGGGAGGGTCACGACTCATAAGGCAATAAATATTGCCATGGTTAGACAGGGAGGGTTCCCAGGGGTGGTTTGGGATGGTTGTATGGAGTTGGGATGGTGTGGGGGGGTTTTCACGTTTGTTGGTGGGGAGCATTGGGAAAAAAAATGTAATGTTAAATCCTTGTGACATAATAACCTCCAGTAGTCCTAGCAGAGGGTGGGATGAGGCCAATGATGGTGGATAGATCTTTACAGGGATTGAGACGAAGTCTGGGGCTTTTAAGTTGGAATGTCAATGGACTTAAAGTTAAAAGAAGACAGCGCCTGATTCTTCAGTATTTAAAAAATAGCTGGGCAAGTATTCTTATGATTCAGGAAAACCATCTTTTGCAATCAGAATGTAAAGCGCTATTTGATAAGTTAAGATGGGTGGACAAGATTATAGCCTCAGATAAGCTATGCTGTTCGAAAGGGGTTGCCATTATTCTCAAATCAAATTCAGGGATTGAGTTTATTAAATCCCAGGTAGATGCAATGGGGCGCTGGGTTATTGCAGAAATAAAAGCTCAGGGTAGTAAATATACCATAGTCAGTTTTTATGGTCCGAATGAGGATGATACAGGGCCTTTAAAATATCTTTATTTTGCCCTGGCTGATTTTGAGGCCCTTTTGATAATGGGAGGAAACTTTAATGTGCTTTTGGACAACAGGCTGGATAGATCTTCCCCCCGGATACAGATTGCTGCTCCGCGAGTTAAAGCTCATCTCATGTCCACTCTTAATAACCTTAATTTGTGCGATGTTTGCAGGAAAAAAAGGGTGAAGCTAGAGAATATTCGTTTTATAGTAAAAAGAACTTGCACTATTCTAGGTTAGATTATATATTTATGGACTATTCAGAGCTGGACAAAGTATGTCTTATTGAATATATGCCTATTCACATTTCTGATCACGGCGCTATAGCTTTTAATTTGGATCTCCCTCAAGAGCCCACCCTGAGGAGATGGACCTTAAATAGGAAATTTCTTTGGCAGCCTTCTACTCCAGATTTTTTAAAATCTGAAACTGCTAGATTTCTACAAGGTAATCTGGGGTTGACATCTTTGTATAATGTTTGGGATGCTTTTAAAGCCTGGCTGCGGGGAGTTCTAAAGGGGGCAGTGACGGGATGGTCTAGGGCAGAGAAGAGAGAGTTGGCTGACCTAGAAGCACAAATAATAAAGGTAGAGGCAGAGCTAAAGTTCAGGTGCTTATCTGCTATAGAAAATGAACATTTAATAAAGAGCTCTAATACAAAACGGTTGGGCACCGGAGGGTCCGAGGGAGCAAGTTTAGAGACCGCACAGGATTAATTCCCCCATACAAGTACATATAACACAAAAGAAATCCTGGGGTCTAATAGTAAAGAGAGAAAGGTGGTGTGTACGATAAGGAGGTAAACCTAATGTACGTAGTGGAGGAAGCTCCTAGACCATGGTCATACAATCACCGTGGGTAACTAACCCCATCACATGGGATTTTCATCCCAAAGAAAATCTCAAGATCTCAAGGGGCGGCAGCGCCCTTGTATGAGACGTGAGTGCTTTGTGCTATGATTATTATGCACTAGGAAAAAGGAATAAATCCACAAATGAGCCTAAAGTGAGTGGGGATCGCAGTGCTGATAGTAGTGAAAAAACAAGGGAAGTGTATTAAAACTAATGACGGGACGGCCAGAGGACTTCTGTGAAACAATGCCGTACCGATGTTAGATTAAAAAAGAATAGGGGCGACACTAATCTGGTTTGATCAGTGAGGCAACGTGAGGGAATGTGGTCGACATGTTTCAGCCATGGCGCCTATCTAGGCTAGGCTTTCATCAGGACCTCAAAGCTACTGCAAGGAAAACACAACAACGTGACAAAGGATATAAGGCACCCTCAGCTTGATTGTAGAGTGCAAATCTCCTCAAAAGTACAAACAACACCTGGATAACAAAAGAAAGGGGGACACTGTAACAATAGTATTGGAACTCATATGCTCAGTTATGACTAATAAGAAAATAATAAACTTGAAGCATGGTCCAACTCACCCGTATAAACTGGGTGGTAGGAGGACCTCCACCTGGCAACCGCTCAGGAAGGAACACCGCTCTAAAAGAAAAATGTAAGGCTGCTGAGGGGACTTACATAACAAGAGCAAGTGTGGAAAAAGTGGGAAGATCTGCTGAAAAACAAGGGAGAAATGCCGGAGGCAGAGTCTGCACAAGGACCTGACCTTGGGAAGGTCATCGTGAGTATTAAAACGTGGCTAAATGCGGGGCAGATAGACAGAATGATGTGGAATAATGCAGGTCAGTTCGGGGGCGAACCAAAGTGAGGGTAAAAAAGGCACCGCTCAAGGGTAGACGCTTTCAGAATCAAGCGATCAAGTAAAACCCTGCGAGCGAAAAAGGCCTACCTGTCCGTCGGGGAACCGGGCTGGAATGAGCCTGCAGCCGGAGGTCCCGTGTGGTTGGACGGGGCCGAAAGAAAAAAGAATCTGCCGGCGGATGGATGGCCAATCGCGCGGCAGGTACTGTGTGCATGCAATGGTGCGAGCCAATCCGGAGCGTTGTCTCAACTGGCTGGTGGTAAACAGGGCGATGGGAATGACAGGGCAAAGATGACGCTGTCAAAATCTCGCTGGCTCGAGCGTCATGATGAGTCAGGGGGATGACGCGGGAGCATGAAAGAATGCGGAAGCAGCCGTCAAACTGGAAGGAAGGCTGTCAAGGCACATGTGTTTTTGAATGTGCGACGCATCATGAAGAGTTAGGGCAGATATGTAAAACACCTAATTCCACGGGGGTGGTGAAGATCCGGGAGTAGCCCGGTAAGAGAACAAAATATATACAAGTGTATATAGACAACGGCCAGAGGTGATAAGGCCAATATGAACAGCGGGTATTGATGTGGTGCGGGCTGGAACAAACGTGCCCATCACAAAGACGTGACACATGACTCAATAGGGACAGACTGAGTGTGTTCATAATGATAGCCAAGGGATATCGTCGTTCAGACCCCGAACATGTGTTTGTAGTTTATACACCCACCTCTGTTCCCGTTTGAAAAGAAAAGCGGAACTGTCTGTAAGGTGTGGTGGTATGTGGGGTTTGTCTATGACAGTCCAATGTAAGTCATCGGGAGCATGTTTGACCTCCAAAAAGTGGTTTGTAAGTTTGGTGGAGGAGCGGCCACACCGTATCGTGCTCTTGTGTTCCAAGATACGGGTTTTGATGCGGCGGGTGGTCATGCCAATGTATCTAAGCTCACACGGGCAGGTGATCAAATAAATCAGATGAGAGCTATTGCAGTTCGTGTGGCTCCTCAGAGTCCAAGGTCGGCCAGTGCCAATGTCAATTTCCTTGGTCACGGAGGTAAGACTGCATGCAGCACAAGAACCGCAGGGGTAATGGCCCACAACTGGAGGCAGACCCCACAGGGTGGGTTGGGTGCATCTCTGGTTGGTACGTGGGCGGGTATGTACCAATTGGTCCCTGATATTGCTGCTGCGTTTGAACGCAAAGAGGGGTTTAGGTAGAACACCTACACCTATGTTGAGAATCTTCCAATTGGTTAGAATGATTTTCTTCAATTTATTGGAAAATTGGCAATAGGTGTGAACACAAGTGAGTCTGTTTCCGGATGGCTTCGGAATCTTGGGTTCTAACAAAGCCTCTCGGTTATTGTTAGCTGCTCGTTTGGAAGCCGTGCGGATAAGATGTTTGGGATAGTCTCTGGCCTTTAATTGTTTGGAGAGATTGTTGGCGTGTTCCTTGTATTTGTTAATAGAGGAACAGTTTCGTTTTAGGCGCAGGAATTGGCCAAAGGGCAGATTATCACGCAGAGCTCGTGGGTGAAAGCTATCATATTTTAAAAGAGCATTCACTGCCATGGGTTTTCTGTATAGCTCAGTGCCCAAACGCCCTTCTGTGGGGGTGATGAGAATGTCGAGAAATGGTAATTGAGTCTTAGAGTACTCACAAGTGAATTTCAGAAAGGGATCGCAGTTGTTGAGCCAATCTTTAAAAGCCAAGAGAGAGGAAAGAGATCCCTGCCATAGTACAAACACATCATCTATATACCTCTTCCATATCGTGATGTGATCCCTATATGGATTGGTGGTACTGAGGACATGTTGTTCTTCAAAAACATGGACGTACAGGTTCGCCAGGCTGGGAGCAAAAATGCTCCCCATTGAAGTACCAGATACTTGCAAGAATAGCTGGTCCTCGAATTGAAAGAAGTTCTCTTTCATTGCAAGTCTGGCACATGACATGATGAAAGAGACAGGTGTGATGGAGTCGGGAGGATCTGCAAGCAGGATTGTTTCAATGACTGCTAAAGTTTCATCCTGCGGAATACATGTGTATAACGACTCAACATCAAATGATACAAGAAAATCGGTAGTGCAATCAAAGGACAAATCCCTAAGGAGGATGAGGATATCCTTCGTATCTTTGAGGTAGGTGGGCATCTTCGACACAAAGGGGCGAAGGAAATGGTCAGTAAATGCCGACAGGGGTTCCAATAAGGACCCCAGGCCTGAGATTATAGGGCGGCCAGGTGGAGGGTGCACATTCTTGTGTACCTTGGGTAGGATATAGAAGTACGGTATAGTGGCAGTGGAGTTGACCAAATACAGTGTTTCATTGGAAGTAATCCAGCCGTTGGTACTGGCTTCATTAACTAAGATCCGGATGGTCTGGAGGAGACGTGTGGTGGGATCTTCGGCCAGGGGTTGATAGAAATTGGTGTTACCCAACTGTCTCAAGCATTCCGAGCGGTAGGCAGTGGTGTTCATCAACACAGTAGCTCCGCCCTTGTCGGCAGGTTTGATCATTATGGAGTCATCAGAGGTAAGGGAGTGCAGCGCCAGGCGCTCTGATTTGGTGAGGTTCTGATATTGGCGGTTAGTAGAGCCGCTGAAGGAAGATACCTGAGATGTCACTGCTTTCTCGAAGGTCAGGACCTGGGGTGGAACTTGGCTAGGCAAGGGATTAAAAGAGGATTTGATGCGTAAGCCCGTGTTCAAGTCATGATCGCTCGGAGAGCTGAGTGATTCTGCTCTGAAGAAGAAATTTAGGCGAATTTTCCTAAAAAATTGGGCGAGTTCCTGATGGATGGAGAACATGTCTCCTTTGAAGGAAGGAACAAAGCCCAATTTTGGCTTTGTTCCTTCCTTCAAAGGAGACATGTTCTCCATCCATCAGGAACTCGCCCAATTTTTTAGGAAAATTCGCCTAAATTTCTTCTTCAGAGCAGAATCACTCAGCTCTCCGAGCGATCATGACTTGAACACGGGCTTACGCATCAAATCCTCTTTTAATCCCTTGCCTAGCCAAGTTCCACCCCAGGTCCTGACCTTCGAGAAAGCAGTGACATCTCAGGTATCTTCCTTCAGCGGCTCTACTAACCGCCAATATCAGAACCTCACCAAATCAGAGCGCCTGGCGCTGCACTCCCTTACCTCTGATGACTCCATAATGATCAAACCTGCCGACAAGGGCGGAGCTACTGTGTTGATGAACACCACTGCCTACCGCTCGGAATGCTTGAGACAGTTGGGTAACACCAATTTCTATCAACCCCTGGCCGAAGATCCCACCACACGTCTCCTCCAGACCATCCGGATCTTAGTTAATGAAGCCAGTACCAACGGCTGGATTACTTCCAATGAAACACTGTATTTGGTCAACTCCACTGCCACTATACCGTACTTCTATATCCTACCCAAGGTACACAAGAATGTGCACCCTCCACCTGGCCGCCCTATAATCTCAGGCCTGGGGTCCTTATTGGAACCCCTGTCGGCATTTACTGACCATTTCCTTCGCCCCTTTGTGTCGAAGATGCCCACCTACCTCAAAGATACGAAGGATATCCTCATCCTCCTTAGGGATTTGTCCTTTGATTGCACTACCGATTTTCTTGTATCATTTGATGTTGAGTCGTTATACACATGTATTCCGCAGGATGAAACTTTAGCAGTCATTGAAACAATCCTGCTTGCAGATCCTCCCGACTCCATCACACCTGTCTCTTTCATCATGTCATGTGCCAGACTTGCAATGAAAGAGAACTTCTTTCAATTCGAGGACCAGCTATTCTTGCAAGTATCTGGTACTTCAATGGGGAGCATTTTTGCTCCCAGCCTGGCGAACCTGTACGTCCATGTTTTTGAAGAACAACATGTCCTCAGTACCACCAATCCATATAGGGATCACATCACAATATGGAAGAGGTATATAGATGATGTGTTTGTACTATGGCAGGGATCTCTTTCCTCTCTCTTGGCTTTTAAAGATTGGCTCAACAACTGCGATCCCTTTCTGAAATTCACTTGTGAGTACTCTAAGACTCAATTACCATTTCTCGACATTCTCATCACCCCCACAGAAGGGCGTTTGGGCACTGAGCTATACAGAAAACCCATGGCAGTGAATGCTCTTTTAAAATATGATAGCTTTCACCCACGAGCTCTGCGTGATAATCTGCCCTTTGGCCAATTCCTGCGCCTAAAACGAAACTGTTCCTCTATTAACAAATACAAGGAACACGCCAACAATCTCTCCAAACAATTAAAGGCCAGAGACTATCCCAAACATCTTATCCGCACGGCTTCCAAACGAGCAGCTAACAATAACCGAGAGGCTTTGTTAGAACCCAAGATTCCGAAGCCATCCGGAAACAGACTCACTTGTGTTCACACCTATTGCCAATTTTCCAATAAATTGAAGAAAATCATTCTAACCAATTGGAAGATTCTCAACATAGGTGTAGGTGTTCTACCTAAACCCCTCTTTGCGTTCAAACGCAGCAGCAATATCAGGGACCAATTGGTACATACCCGCCCACGTACCAACCAGAGATGCACCCAACCCACCCTGTGGGGTCTGCCTCCAGTTGTGGGCCATTACCCCTGCGGTTCTTGTGCTGCATGCAGTCTTACCTCCGTGACCAAGGAAATTGACATTGGCACTGGCCGACCTTGGACTCTGAGGAGCCACACGAACTGCAATAGCTCTCATCTGATTTATTTGATCACCTGCCCGTGTGAGCTTAGATACATTGGCATGACCACCCGCCGCATCAAAACCCGTATCTTGGAACACAAGAGCACGATACGGTGTGGCCGCTCCTCCACCAAACTTACAAACCACTTTTTGGAGGTCAAACATGCTCCCGATGACTTACATTGGACTGTCATAGACAAACCCCACATACCACCACACCTTACAGACAGTTCCGCTTTTCTTTTCAAACGGGAACAGAGGTGGGTGTATAAACTACAAACACATGTTCGGGGTCTGAACGACGATATCCCTTGGCTATCATTATGAACACACTCAGTCTGTCCCTATTGAGTCATGTGTCACGTCTTTGTGATGGGCACGTTTGTTCCAGCCCGCACCACATCAATACCCGCTGTTCATATTGGCCTTATCACCTCTGGCCGTTGTCTATATACACTTGTATATATTTTGTTCTCTTACCGGGCTACTCCCGGATCTTCACCACCCCCGTGGAATTAGGTGTTTTACATATCTGCCCTAACTCTTCATGATGCGTCGCACATTCAAAAACACATGTGCCTTGACAGCCTTCCTTCCAGTTTGACGGCTGCTTCCGCATTCTTTCATGCTCCCGCGTCATCCCCCTGACTCATCATGACGCTCGAGCCAGCGAGATTTTGACAGCGTCATCTTTGCCCTGTCATTCCCATCGCCCTGTTTACCACCAGCCAGTTGAGACAACGCTCCGGATTGGCTCGCACCATTGCATGCACACAGTACCTGCCGCGCGATTGGCCATCCATCCGCCGGCAGATTCTTTTTTCTTTCGGCCCCGTCCAACCACACGGGACCTCCGGCTGCAGGCTCATTCCAGCCCGGTTCCCCGACGGACAGGTAGGCCTTTTTCGCTCGCAGGGTTTTACTTGATCGCTTGATTCTGAAAGCGTCTACCCTTGAGCGGTGCCTTTTTTACCCTCACTTTGGTTCGCCCCCGAACTGACCTGCATTATTCCACATCATTCTGTCTATCTGCCCCGCATTTAGCCACGTTTTAATACTCACGATGACCTTCCCAAGGTCAGGTCCTTGTGCAGACTCTGCCTCCGGCATTTCTCCCTTGTTTTTCAGCAGATCTTCCCACTTTTTCCACACTTGCTCTTGTTATGTAAGTCCCCTCAGCAGCCTTACATTTTTCTTTTAGAGCGGTGTTCCTTCCTGAGCGGTTGCCAGGTGGAGGTCCTCCTACCACCCAGTTTATACGGGTGAGTTGGACCATGCTTCAAGTTTATTATTTTCTTATTAGTCATAACTGAGCATATGAGTTCCAATACTATTGTTACAGTGTCCCCCTTTCTTTTGTTATCCAGGTGTTGTTTGTACTTTTGAGGAGATTTGCACTCTACAATCAAGCTGAGGGTGCCTTATATCCTTTGTCACGTTGTTGTGTTTTCCTTGCAGTAGCTTTGAGGTCCTGATGAAAGCCTAGCCTAGATAGGCGCTATGGCTGAAACATGTCGACCACATTCCCTCACGTTGCCTCACTGATCAAACCAGATTAGTGTCGCCCCTATTCTTTTTTAATCTAACATCGGTACGGCATTGTTTCACAGAAGTCCTCTGGCCGTCCCGTCATTAGTTTTAATACACTTCCCTTGTTTTTTCACTACTATCAGCACTGCGATCCCCACTCACTTTAGGCTCATTTGTGGATTTATTCCTTTTTCCTAGTGCATAATAATCATAGCACAAAGCACTCACGTCTCATACAAGGGCGCTGCCGCCCCTTGAGATCTTGAGATTTTCTTTGGGATGAAAATCCCATGTGATGGGGTTAGTTACCCACGGTGATTGTATGACCATGGTCTAGGAGCTTCCTCCACTACGTACATTAGGTTTACCTCCTTATCGTACACACCACCTTTCTCTCTTTACTATTAGACCCCAGGATTTCTTTTGTGTTATACATTTAATAAAGAGACCTGAGGAATTACAGCTAAATTTCAGGCTTAAGTCTGAAGAGATCTTGCTTCAAAAATGGGAAGCTAGCAAGATGACGGACTTTGAGCAGGGGGAGAACTGCGGTAAGTTTTTGGCTATAAAAAGCAGAGTCGATAGATCACACAACTACATCAATAGCAATAAATTACATGCGCACGTCACTGAGGCTAAAGAAAAGATAGAACAAGCTTTTGTGCAGTTCTTCCAAGAGTTATATCAAGAAGACTCCTATAACACATTGATAGTTGGCTTATAGAGAAACAACTTCCAAAGTTATTGGAGGATAGCCAAAAATTCTTAAAGTCAGAAATAACTGGAAGTGAGATATTGATGGTCTTAGACAGAGCTAAGAAGGGAAAAGCCCCGGGCCCAGACTCAATCCCAATTGAGGTTTATTCTTTATTGAGGGATGAGGTTGTTCCAGTCTGGCTGAAGTTATTCAATGATATTCTAGGTGGCTTATCTCCCAGATTCTTGGAGTGGTGCACTTGTATCACTCATATTAAAACCTGGGAAGGATCCAACCCAATGTCAGTCATATCGGCCAATTTCCTTATTAAATAACGATTATAAGGTATTTGCGGGAATCCTGAATAATCGACTGTCAAAAATTGTAGGGCCCATTATTTATGAAGATCAGAAGGGCTTTCTCCCGGGCAGGCAGATGTCAGAACTGGTATACACTCTAATTGGGGTGGCTGATCTGGCAGTCTCACAGAACATCCCTCTCTCCATTATCACCGTT
This sequence comes from Triturus cristatus, assembly GCF_964204655.1. Lineage (NCBI taxonomy): Eukaryota > Metazoa > Chordata > Amphibia > Caudata > Salamandridae > Triturus > Triturus cristatus. Next base: position 392,903,692 of record NC_140584.1, read on the forward strand.
GATGCCGCCAAAGCCTTTGAACGAGTGAACTGGCATTTCTTAGATAGGGTTTTGAAGGCTTTCGGTTTTGGCAAAGAGTTTAGAGAAGTACTTAAGAAAATATATAGGTCACCTTATGCCCAGATTTTGGTTAATGGCAGCCCCTCTCCTATTGTTAAAATAGGCCGCGGAACTAGGCAGGGTTGCCCATTGTCCCCTATTCTGTTTGATTTATATATTGAACCTCTTGCCCAGAGTTTACGTCAGAATCGGAAGATAGCTCCTTTTGTAATAAATGGATTTGAGAGGAAAGTAGCGCTCTATGCTGATGATTTGGTTTTATTGTCTTCAAATGTCACCGCTACACTTCCAGAGATTATGGCCGAAGCACACTTGTTTGGGAAATTCTCAGGCTACGAGATAAATGAAGATAAAACTGAGATTATGGCATGGAACATTGCTGATAACGAAAGTAATTTTGCCAGGGAGCGCAGATACCTCGGAGTAATAATTACTCAAGATCTTGATAAAATCCCAAAAATGTATCTAGATAGGGTCTCTAAAGAGGTTGATGCTTTATTGAAAAGATGGCTCTCTCACTATGGAAGGGTTAAACTTGTAAAAATGTGTATACTTCCAAAATACACCTACCTGTTTAATAATATCCCTCTAGAATTTGCAAGAGCAGATTTGCTTAGAATACAAGGCAAGATTTCCTCTTTCATATGAGCAGGTAAAGGGATTCGCTTGTCCTGGAAAAAATTAAGGCGTAAATTGCAGTATGGGGGAATGGGCTTACCCGACTTACAGCTATATTGTTGGGCTTACCAGCTGAAAAATTGCAGGATGCTATTGCTCACTCCAGATAATTCGTTAACAGGGAGCATGTTTAAAGCCATGTTAGCTGGTATAGAGTTATCAGGATTTATGTATAAATTTGGCTCCTTTAAATTTTTCAAAAAAGTACGTTTGAAGACCTTACGTATGGCGGCCAAATTATGGCCGCCATAATTCTGGACGTTTTAGCTCGTCCTTTGGTAGAGGCTGGAGTTACGTACTGGAAGGACATTGTTTCGGGTAATGAATGCCATACTTGGGATTACTGGAATAACATTACCAGAGGCGCGCTTTCGAGATTTAAATTCTATCAGATTGTTTCTTGGTGTAAGGGCCAATGTTGGTCTGTATTGGAGGAAAGCCCCATGGAAAGTGACTTACAAGATGTGGCCCAGAGGAAAAAAGAAGTGGCTCTCTGGTATTGTCACCTCTTAGCTGCAGCAGACAGAAAGATCGATAAACCAACTCGAGTCTGGGAAAACTACTTGCCGAGAGAGGAGCTAGATGATATATGGCAAGTGTCTATAGACACTCTTTACCCGCTAATTAAATCTGCTGCACTCAGAAAGAGACACTTTTTCACAATCCATAGGCTATACTGGTCCCCTCTTAAAATCTCAAGGATGAGGGGTGGTGGAGGAGCAAGATGTCTCAGATGTGGCTCCCTGAATGCAGATGACATCCATATATTCGCCTCCTGCTCCAAGTTATATGAATTCTGGAAAAATGTGGGTAAGACCATCTCGAGGGTGCTGGGTTTAAACGTAGAGGTAAGCCCATCTCTTATACTCTTTGGGATAATTTCTAAATCTGGGAGGAGGTGTGTTCCGAATGTATTGCAACATAAATTGATGCTCTATTTGATCCTCCTGGCTAGGAGAGAGATATGTAAATTGTGGCGTCAGGTGGCACCACCCTCCTGGAATGCCTGGTGGAATTATGTCACTTATTTCAAAGCTTTGGATCAAAGGATTAATGCTTATAGAGAGAGGCCTGCCACTGGGTTATTTTGAAATTTGTTGGACGAGACACCTATGGATTACACTAGATCAGATTAGGTTTCAGTTAAGTTCCAATAATTAAAATCTCTTGGTCAGGTCAGGATGTGTGCTTTGGGCGGTCCCCGAATGAATACCAGCTGAGACTGAAAACACCAAGTCATTAGCACCAGCGGTGGATCAGGTCGAGAGGTTGCTATGGCTACGGAGGTCAAATGAGGAAAAAAGAAAAAGGGTAAGGATGTGCCGTTATGACCAGAGCTTCACACTTTGCATCTGGGGAACCAGATTCAAGTTCCGGCGTTAGCTTGACATCCTGTGATTCTTGGCAAATCACTTAATCTCCCAATGCCTAAAAGCAAAATGAATGTGTCCTTCTGTAATGTAACTGAAAAGCACTCCAATTCCTTCGGGTCAAGTCTGTACTGTATAAAACTGCAAAAAAACTAAAGAATTTATAGTTTTGCACACTTCTGTAATTGGGCTATACTTGCTTTGGGTATATTTGCCCTATATTTGGACTCTTTTTTCTGTGGTGGTAATTTTGGGAGACTAATTTGTTATGAAGCTTCTAAATATCCTCATTTACTGAAGTAACCTCAGTAGAAAATTCTTTCAGTTTTCCAATGAAGATGGCGTTCAGATGTGACACACTTTTGGCAGGAATTCAGAATGTTAGCCCTCATGCTCATGAGAACCCTGTAGTAAAGCTGCTGATCACCCAGGAAGTTTACTGGCAGTCTGCTGCTGGTGTTGCAAGTGCACGTTTCAGTCTGCATGTCAGATTGTTTCAGTAAAATAGAAGAGGATATCATAGAACCCATTTAAAATGTGTCCAAATTCTTCTTTTAACAGCACCATCCTTAAATTATATGCCAAATTGAACCACTACATTGTGTTGCTTTCTAAATTAAATGTTTTAGGTTTTACCAGTTTGATTCAATCAAGATGGCTTTAGGTGGGTCATACTATTGTCATAAGTAAGACTGTCAGTGCTCTAGCTGTTCTTTGGAACCCTCTAGGAGGCTACAGTAGGACACAAGGAAATCAACTGCCAGCCTGCTCCTGTTGAAAGTACATGATTTACTGGGAATTTCAGACTTCGTTCTCATATGGCTGAGAAAGGTAGTGTGAATTTACTGAAAATATGCTCACACTTTAGCTTCTGGAGCACCTTCCATATTGCTGATGAAATCCCAGCACAAGGCTTTGTTACAGGGTAAAATTACCTTAGACACCCAACTATTCATAACATTTGTCTGGGACCATCAAAAAATGATTATAATGTAAATAAAATCTGTTATCACCTTTATATGTTTTCCATTTTGTGGCCCACAATGCCTGCCATTCACTACAATACATTTCAGTGCGGTGCTATCATATATATTATTAGCCCAGGTGGTAAACTCCGCTTCACTCATGAAGTTTGCGGAATTTGGCTACTCTGTGCTCCACGATGGAATGCGTAATTCCTAATTCCTAAAATCCACCATTTTGGCGTGAAGCAGAGTTTTTTTTCAGTTTGTGCGCTCAAGTTTTCTTTTGGCTCTCAACTGCGAGCACCAATACTTTTGGGCTGCTTGCAAGAGTTGTCACACCGCTAGCGAGCTCCCACGAGACTTCGCACTCACTCACACAGCCTCTGGCCGCAATAGCACCAATCCAGCATCCTTAGTACCGATCGTGATCGCAAACAAAGCGGCCGAGCAGCTTTTTTGCTTGAGAATGCAGCTAAGAGGCATTGAAATATATTTTCTTCTCAAACTGGCCGTTGGAGTTGTTTTTTTAAGTGCGAGAAGCCATTTCTTCAAACTTATTTTTCTCAACAAGACAGATGTGCCCCAGAGACTCCAACTTCCTGTTACTGTACGGCAGGTTCCTCCCAGTGCTTTGTCCCTCTCCTGGTCACTTTTCATTGGGATTTGGAGATGGAAGGATCACTCTCCTTGTCTGCTGCATATATTACATTGGATTTAAGGGCTTTGTTTTTGAGATATCACAAGTAAGTTGGAAATCTGATGCATAAATGTGTTGTTTGATGATTCAGGGCATGCACCTGGATTTATTTGTACTTTTATTCGATTTGTAAAATTTATTGTGGTGGGTGGCCTGCAGATTTAGTACGGGTCTAGTTATTTTTTGAATTTAATTTTACTTCTTTTGTGAAGGAGAAATGTTGCACAGTTTACTAGATTTTCTCCCTCGAGTCGTTATATACTTGCATTCCGCAAGATGAGACTCTTGATGTCATCAGACTGTTGCTTGATGAACGAGACCTGGATTCCATTACACCTGTTCAGTTTATTATGGAGTGTGCCAGACTGGCTATGAAAGAGAATTTTTTCAAATTCGAAAACACTATCTACCTGCAAACATCTGGAACTTCAATGGGTAGACCTTTTCGCTCCAAGCTTGGCAAACCTCTATGTTCATGTGTTTGAGCAAGAACATCTACTGAATACCATCATCCCCTACCACGGTAACATCATCATCTGGAAAAGGTATATATATGATGTCCTTGTGGTATGGCGAGGTGAAGCTGAAACCATCCTTGAATTTCAGACCAGGCTGAATTCTAGAAATGCCTTTCTCTGTTTTACGGTGCAATTTAGTAAGAATAGTCTGCCATTCCTACACCTAAGGATCTTTTCTAAGGATAATGGTCTACTAAGCGAATTGTACAGAAAACCTATGGCACGGAATTCTTTACTACTGTATAGTAGTCACCACCCGAAATCACTTCGTGATAACCTGCCATATGGCCAATTTCTTCAAGTCAGACGCAATTGCTTCACTAAAGACAAATTCTCTGAGCATGCGGAATTACTATCTCAACAGCTTAACCCCTTCGCTGCTAGCGTTTTCCCCCCTGTGCTAATTTTGGGCTATTTGGGGTAGTTCAGGCTTAGGCCCCTGTAACTGTTTGACCACATAAGGTATCCACGCCAAATTTGCATCCTTTTTTTCCAATACCATGGGGATTCTAAAGCTACCCAGGGTTTGCAGATTACCCTGGAGGGTACCCAAAAATTAGCCAAAATACAACAATTTCTTTTTTTTAAATGGGAAAAAAGGGCTATAGATGAAAGAGTCTGTTTTTTCCCTGCAAATGGTATCAAAAAAGGGGTTGTGGTGCTGAAATCACCATCTTCCCAGTTTTCAGGGACAAGCAGACTTTTGAAAAAATGTTACACAGTTTTGGCATTTTTCTGGGGCATAGCCTATTTTTGCTATTTTTTGTGCTTTCAACCTCTTTCCAGTTAATGGTAGAAATGGCTATGAAAGCACTCATGGATCCTCGAAAGCTATACATTTTAGAAAAGTAGTCAAAATTCTGAATTCAGAAAGGGGTCATTTGTGTTCATCCTTCAAGGTTTCTTTATAGAAACTAACCGTTGAATATAGGAAAAATAGTTGAAAAAACACAGCCATTTGTGTCAACATTTTCACCTGTAATTTCTTCTAATTATGACAGGACTTGTAGGTTCACCAATAACCCGACGAACCCAGAGCCAATAACTGAGCAGCGTCTTGCAATGTTTTTTTATTATATACCGGCTATATAGCAATTAATTTGGGAAAATATATACGTGAAAAAATCGGTATGAGAGACACATATGTATTTCTGAAATTGGAACAAAATATAGAGTTTAGAAACAGTAGATATTTGCACATTTCCGAAATTGTGAGTACGCATACTAGCATGAGAATTATAGATCATTTTTCAAAATGACTTCTTTTTTACACATTGTCTTTCATTTGGAAGGCAGAAACGCATCGAAAGTCAATGGGTAATAACAGTTGCTCTACAATTCTGTGTTACCCTAAGTCTCCCGATAAAAATGGTACCTTGCCTCGTACCCGCGACAGGAAACAGCTCTAAAAGCAACGTGGACACACTTTATTTTTAAAATGAAAACTGACCCTTTTTTTGGAAAGTGTCTAGCTGTAGAATTTGAACCCTAGCTCTGCCGGCACTTAGGGAAACCTAGCAAAACTACAATTTTTTTTTTAGAACTAGACACCAAGGGGAATCCAGGATGGGGTGACTTGGCTGGCTCTCATCAGTTTCTATTACCCAGAATACCTTGCAAACCTAAAAATTTGTTAAAAATACGCATTTTCCTCACATTTCTGTGGTGGAATGTTCTAGAATCTGAGTGGATCCACAAAATTCCACCCACCCCTTGTTCCCCAAAGTCTTCCAAGACAATTTGGTACCTCACTTGTGTGGGTAGGCCTAGTGCCCGCGACAGGAAACGGCCCAAAACTCCCTGTGGATACACCACATTTTCACAGTGAAAACGGACCCTTTTTTTGCAAAGTGCCTAGCTGTAGATTTTGAACCCTAGCTCTGCAGGCACCTAGGGAAAACCAGCAAACCTATACATTTTTGAAAACTAGACACCCAGGGAAATCCAGGATGGGGTGACTTGTCTGGCTCTCACCAGCTTCTGTTACCCATAATCCCTTGCAAACCTCAAAATACGTTAAAAAAAAACCACATTTCCCTCACATTTCTGTTGTGGAAAGTTCTGGAATCTGCGTGGATCCACAAAATTCTACCCATCCCGCGTTCCCCAAAGTCTTCAGAGAAAAATGGTACCTCACTTGTGTGGGTAGGTCTAGTACCTGCGACAGCAAATGGCGCAAAACCCAACATGGACACACCACATTTTCACAGTGAAAACTGACCCTTTTTTTGCAAAGTGCCTAGCTGTAGATTTTGAACCCTAGCTCTGCCGGCACCTAGGGAAACCCAGCAAACCTATACATTTTTGAAAACTAGACAACCAGGGGAATCCAGGATGGGGTGAATTGTCTGGCTCTCAAGGCACATTTCGGTTTCTGTGAAATGACGTCAGCGCGACGTGCGCACTGATCGTCATTTCACAGAAACGCGAGGGGCCTCGGGAGCTGGGGAAGCTCTTCCCCAGCTTCCGAGGCTTTGGGGGAGTAAAAGAAATTCCTCTGGTGCCTGCACCAGAGGCATTTTTCAGCAATGGTGTCGGACGCGCAGGAGCCGTCCAACGCATATGAGAAGTTATGCGTCGGACGGTTCCCGCGCAGCCGACGCATGGAATGGGTTAAGGAAAGTAGATATCCCAGAAGACATATGTCAGTCATTGAAATGTGCCTCCAATAATAACCATGAGGCACTTCTGGAAACCCGAGAGCCCAAGTCTTTAACATCGAGACTGACATGCGTGAGCACATTTAGTGCATTATCCAACGGGATACAGAAAACCATACGTAAACATTGGCGGATAATTAATATCGATTAAGAAAATATTTCTCTACCTTTCTTCGAATTCAAGCGGAGTTCAAATCTAAGAGATAGTTTGGTCCACACGTGACCTAAGAAACAAATCTTGACTCAGCCCATCAGAGAGACCCTGTGGAATTTGCCTCCAGTGCAAGGGCACTTCCCTTGTGTGTCATACTCGGCCTGTCCTCAAATGAAACACACAACTACGATCGACATAGGGGCAGCAAGACCATGGTCCCAAATGAGACATTCCAATTGCAATAGTGAGAATCTCATCTACTTAGTTACATGTCCGTGCCAACTCCGATTTGTGGGTATGACCACACGGAAGGTTAAACTCCGTATTTCAGAACACAAGAGTACTATTAGGTGTCGCAAATATGCTACTAAGCTTACCAACCATTTTTTAGTACATGACCACACAGCAGACGACCTTCGTTGGACAGTGCTAGAGCAACCACACATTCCTTTGCACATAACAGATGTATCCAAATTCCTGTTCACTAAGGAACAACATGGCGTCTTCAAACTGCAAAGTGATAGAAAAGGTCTTAACAATGAAATTCCTTGGACCCTACTCTAAACTGAACTGTTGCTTTTGCAATTGCCGCTAGGGACTTTGCTCTGCTTGGCTTCTCATGAGGTTGAGTACTATTAGGCATGATTAACATCAAGATCCATATCTCGTATAATGCTTAGCTACGTAAGAATCCGGAAGGCTCCGTTCTTACCTATGACAATTTTTTGTTACTTCAAGAAATATTCTTCGTGGTTCGTTTTTAATAGTGATACCATGACTTGGTTCACTTTTCTTTTTCTTTTTTAGAGACACGTAGCCGCTGGGCTTGTATCCTAACCTGCTCTGCATTAGCTGTGTCCATTTCTTGTCAACACAAGTAAATACCCTTTGTGGTCTGTCTCTAATAGTGATGCCAGAAGCGCTCTCACACTTTCATTTTCTCCTTTTTGTAGACATGTTGTCGCTGGTCTTGTAATACGTCCCGTATGGCTTAATCATTGCAGATGGGGTGGTTCAACATCTTCAATCACACATTATGTATCGGTGAGATGGGCCAGTCATCGCCTATCACCTGATAAGAGCCGCAAACTCGTAGCCGGCACAATTTTGCATACTACATTTCCCCTGACCACTGCTGCTTATTGTAGTTTGTTGGTCACTGCCTTATAGGCTTTTTCACCTTCAAGTCGTGACACGATTTAGGTCGCTACACTCATAGATTGATTGTCTTATTTAAGATTGATTATCTTATTTACCATTGTTTTTACTGTTGACAAGCTCTATACTAGTCTACTCTCGTTGTTCATAGTCAGGTTATGAGCATTTATATACTCTAAGACTCTATTTCCCAGGTACACACAGCGAGACTGGGCAGCCTGACTGTGTCATCCTCAGGCACCGTGACTATCAGCTGACCGAGATTACCACTGCAATTATCCACTTTACAGTCGTATAAATATGACCGCCTTCCAGATCGGTGTCACCTCCTACTACGGCTCAGTTAAGCCAGGGGTACCGACGGAGAGGTGAGTCATTTGCATTGCCTGCTACATCTGGTTTGTGCTTTAGTGAAGTTACGGGCTTAGCAGTCTTTTACATAATGCTTGTTTAGAGTCGAGCTAGACGTGCATACCTTGATACTTTCTCTACTTCTTCGAGTTTGTCATTTACAGGCATTATTAATTGATGACTCTTTCTTTGAGTTCCATTGTAAGCTTTATTAATCTAGCTGAACATACGCAGCGTCTCTACTCACAATAGCTGACTGTCAGTGGAGTTCATTTTACTTTATGACAGTCGCTATAATCTTGACTAGGTGCATCACAGTTTGAAGTGTAACTAGGATTACTGCAACTGGTGCTGCATGCATTTAAAGAGCCTTCTTTCGCATTCAGGGTTTGATTGTTTGGTTCAGTAAACTTCACTGTACATAGTACATTATGGATTTAGACACTTGGCAGTTGGTCCCCTTTTGGGTTGACCTATTCATATAGGCTATGTTTTAGTGTCTAGCACTTGTATCATTCGTCTGAATGTCTATCTTTTCATGCCATTTTTATATGCATCTATTACCACAGCTTTTAGTGTAGATGAGTTTTGTTTAATTTTGAATGTTACAGACAGATGTCTAAATACTTATGAATCTAGTTTCTCTGTTAACTATGTTTTTCTAGAGCGGTGCCTCACGTTCTGAGCAGTGGCCAGGTGAGGTGAGGTTCTTTCCCCGCACACTACGGGTAATTTTAATATTCAAACAGTCGTTTCAACACACTACATGTAGTTGAGTGAAAGATTATTTATCACTCACTCTCTGTTGCTAGTTGCCACACCAGTATCTGATTATGTCGTTTGTATATTTTTCTACACAGGTTTAACTACACCACGCTCCTAGAACTGAAACAAGTGGTGCGATAGGCTGTATCTGTTCCTCTTTTCAGTTACACTCACGTTCTCATTATCCTTAGTATTATTGTTGTCACAAACTACACAGTAGCTTATACTTTTAGGTCTTGAGGAAGGTTAGACACTCCATAGGTCATGATAGCTGAAAAATGTAAACCCACCCTCTAACTGTATAGTTGCAGTATATTTTTTCAAAAACGGCCTTAGCACTGTTTTTAATCCTGACACCAGGAGATACATATTAAACCTCTTTTCCCCTGGTAGTCAGTTTTACTATACTTTTTCTCTTTTTTTCTAGCACTGTACCCATCACTTAGCAATACACCTTAACTCATCTCCTGTTGGATTTTAGTACATCCTAGGAAACCATTAAAACGTCCCTGAGGTCCTCCCTCATAGTGGGGGGGGGGGTTTGTAGTCCTCGGCTGTACTAGGAGTTAGAGCCGGGAGGAGATCCCAGATGATGAAGCATGTCACCTCGGTGAGTGATTTGACTCCGTCCCCTCATTAGGGCTTCCCTTAGGTGTGATTAGATACATTTTAGTGGTGCAGGATGCCGTTGAGCACCGAGTAACTTCTTAGACCCACGGACAATTGAGTTTGTTTTTCAGTAAACATATCTAGCCCTGATAATTTACATTTGTGGCATTGGTGAATGAATGCTGTGTTCTCTGTGTCACCATGACTCTTTTGTCTGGCCATAGGCCACCATTTGCCTTTGTTGTCCATTATTCCATGTAGCAAGGTGCCATTTTGTAATGTTAGTGTCCAACCTAGGCCTGCCTGTTTTCTTTGTTTTCCAGGCCTCCTGCTCGTTCTTGTGACCATGTGGCGGGCGGACATTTTGTATAGCCAGCCAGTGTGCTTTTGCCATAGACATGCACTTCTTCTCTGTTTGTGTCCATGCCTCCTTGCTGGTTGTTGTTGTTCTGACCATGTGGCTGGCAGCCATTTTGTGTAGCCAGTCAATGTGTTTTCCCCATAGGACTGCATGTCTTCTTTGTTTGTGGTCATACCTTCCTCCTGGTTGTTGTTTTTCTGACCATGTGGCTGGTGGCCATTTTGTGTAGCCAGCCAGTGTGCTTTTTGCCATATGTCTGTACATTTTCTCTGTTTGTGACCATGCCTCCTTGCTGGTTGCTGTTGTGACCATGTGCCTGGCGGCCATTTTGTGTATCCAGCCAGTGTACTTTTGGCCATAGGTCTGCACGTCTTCTCTGTTTGTTGCGACCATGCCTCCTTACTGGTTGCTATTGTTCTTCTGACCTTGTGGCTGGCAACCATTTTGTGTAGCCAGCCAGTGTGCTTTTACCATAGGCCTGCATGTCTTCTTTGTTTGTGACCATGCCTTCTTGCTGGTTGTTGTTGTTCTAACATGTGGCTTGCGGACATTTTGTGTAGCCAGCCAATGTGCTTTCCCCATAGGCCTGCATATCTTCTTCGTTTGTGGCAATGCCTTCTTGCTGGTTGTTGTTCTTCTGACCTTGTGGCTGGCGACCATTTTATGTAGCCAGCCAGTCTGCTTTGCTCATAGGCCTGCATGTCTTCTTTGTTTTTGGCCATGCCTCCATGCTGGTTGCTGTTGTTCTGGCAATGTGTCTGGTGGCCATTTTGTGTAGCCAGTCAGTGTGCTTTCTGTATAGGCCTGCATGTCTTCTTTGTTTGTGGCCATGCCTTCTTGCTGGTTGTTGTTGTTGTTCTGATCATGTGGATGGCGGCCATTTTGTGTAGCCAGTCAGTTTGCTTTCCCCATAGGCTTGCATACCTTCTTTGTTTGTGGCCATGCCTTCTTGCTGATTGTTGTTGTTTTGACCATGTGGCAGTCATTTTGTGTAGCCAGCCAGGCCACCAGCCAGTGTGCATTTGCCATAGGCCTGCATGTCCTCTCTGAAATTCTGACCATGTCTCCTTGCTCAGTGTTAGTTGTTGCTGATGACCATGTTGCACTGGCTGGCAACCATTTTGTATGTCCTGCCAGTGTTGACCTTTGACATAGGCTTGCAGGGATGGTTGACAATGATAGAAGTTTAAAAAATGAATATGCCTGCAGATATTTTCACTTATTGTACATTTTTTATTTTGATTTTTTGAATTTTAATTGTTTTAATTTTAAATTGTTTTAGTTCATTTTTATTTACATTTTTATTTTTCAAAACAGTAATTTTGATTTTTTTAATTTACTTTTCTTGTTTTAATTTTTATTTTAATTGTTTACAAATTTTGTTTAAAAAATCTTCAAAAATTGTGATTTACATTTTTTTTTTCATTTGGATGTAAAAAAATGCCCATTTTCCTAACATCTGATATTAACCCCATGACTGAATAGGTGCACTCATTCATTGTCTAAGTATTATTCCTTTGTCTCCTGCTCCATCCTGAGTGCCACATCCCAACGTCATGCACATAAAACAAAAAGTTATATCTGTATGTTTTTGCTCTTTCTGATCCTTCCTGAGTGTACTGCACGCAATTAAAGTTTGTTGGTGTGGTTATACGACTGGACAGGTAGACTGTATTATTGATGAATCACCACACTAAATGATATTGTTTGTTTGTACTTCTACTTGAAATGCAACAGTGCAACATTTCACTGATGTTTTCCTTGCTTGTTTGCTTGTAGGTGCACAAGAGAAGAGACATCACCCCCAGAAGGCCTGTGCACCATTTGATATGTGAATGACTACACAACATGGTCATGTCTTCAGCTTGTTGTGAAGCTAAGTGTTACTACCATCTTACAGCTTCAAGATGGCCCATAGAAAGGTGCTGCCAAGAAAGTGGCAAGTGGGGAGCAGAAGAAGCAGATTTCCAATGCTGTCGTGCAGACCGCAACCTTTTTCAGGAAAGTTGTGCGAGCAAGCGTGTGCGGTGAACAATCTGAGAGCAGCACTCTTGCATCAGCAGCACCACCCCCCCAAGCTAAGCCCAGGACCCTGTCTGTCAGTGAGGTAGCCAGTGCAATCATGTTGACGCCGATGAGTAGTGAAGGTAAATTTGATTTGTCCCTTTCGCAAAGTAATACGAAATTGTTTCAGGAAGCACACAGAAGTGGACAGCAGCCAGAAATAGTATGATGTTGAAGCAGAAAAGGAGGTTGGCTTCCTTCTGAGCAAGAAGTTGAACCTCCTTTTTTAAAATCATTGGCTACTAGATCTCCAGCAAGGAAAAGGAAGGGTAATACTGCTCCATCTTCTCCAAGTACCACTTCTGATGATGATTATAGGGACATGGAGTGGACCCCTACAGAGACCAGGAGACAACAGAAGAGGCAGTAGGAAAAAAAAGTTCCAGAAAGACTTCGGGCCAGAAGTACGACAGTTTTTGCATGTGCAAATAGGCTTGCGAACCCATTTGCGCATGTAAAAACCTATTGGGCCATGTACACAGCCTATTTAGCAAGTGCGAAAACTTAGCTGTATTGCTATTTTTCTATTTTAGCACAATCAGGCATTCTCATTGTTCTATCACATAGTACTCAGGTGGTGTCAAGTCTTTGTAAATGTTTGATAAATATATAACCCACTTACTCTATCTACTTCGGAGCCGTTGTTCACGGTTTGATCTCCGGCTCCGGCGGCAGCTCAGCTCAGCACCATGTGACTCTGGGCAACAGCTCACTTAATTTCCACAACGGCCCCTAGAGCCTTGAGACCCATAAGTGTGAGTAGTTCGTGCTCTACAAATACAGATTTTTCTTTTAAATTTCTTCTATTTAGTTGCCTACAATGGATCATCAATCAATCATTAAGACCAATCCTACTGTTGGAGCTCACTTGGGTGGAACTGGAAGTGGGACCTTGCTTGTGAAGTTGTGATGCCTCTCCTGTTATTGCTGCATGTATATTCAGGTAAGACAACTAGTATGTATGTAATTGAACTTAGTATGAAATAAATTAACTGCTACAGTTTTTTATCTAGACAGTTCTACACAATATAGGCCATCATGGCAGCATCCCCATAATGGTCAGGATAGTTTGAGAAGTATAAGCCGAGACTCCTTAACTAAGTGCAATGCTCTCTCTTCAGTTACAAGCACATAAACAGGCTGCGTAAAACTACTTGAAGGCAGCAGTGCAAAGTAAATGTAAAAGAAACTACTTTAGGCATTAATTTAGAATAAAAAAATATTTTTCCCCTTTATTTACTTACAAAGCAACCCACCCTCTCCACCCAAACAACATTCCCACCCCTCTCTCAAACAAAACTGACCCAAGCCCCAAAACGCAAAATGTCCAAGAAAAAGTCTCTTCAGTTCCAACTCATTTCCAGCCCTCTCCACCCAGCCCCAACAAACAACAAATCCCTCCCACCCCAAAAGCATTTTTTAAAAGAGCTAAAAGTAGGCATTATGGATATTGGTCCAGAGCTGGTCCAGACTCTGCTCTATCATGGTGAGCTGGCCATCGATTATGTCCAGCCGCTGCAGGATGCTGCATAGCAATGGCCTGTTGCTATTGTGGTGGGTTGGCCGCAGTTGGCTGGTGGCGGTGCCAGACATGGGATGACCGGAAGGCTGGAGACTGAGGGGGACCGGCTACACTGGAGCCCGGCTGTTGTGCATTAATTTCCTCCTCTTCCAGGACCACCAGCACTGGTATTCCTGCAGGATACGCTCCAGCTTCTGCTGCCACAAATGGACCACTCCCTCCTGCCTGTCAGGTGGTCCGGCTGGACAGCAGGAGCAGCAATACTGAAAAAAAGAGAAATTGTAAATAATGCTCTGTGCAAACATTGGAATTTATTTGATGTGATTATAATTAGGAGAGTCACAAGTCCACTTTTATGTCTTACCCACACATGTTGCAAAACATAAAAAAGCACTGACTGTGTGGAAGTAAAGTATTAACAGGCAGGGAATAACATCACATGCTTAAAAAGAACAGTGATTTGAATAATTTTTTCTTCTAAAGGCTTTTCAAGTATCTTTAAACAGAGTCAGACACTTTGAGTTGGAAAATAAACGACTTCTCATTGATTAGTACAGCATTATGCACGATGTGGAGTACAAGTTGTGTGTGGTGCTAAAATAATGAAGCCATGCTCATTACTAGCCAGTACCTCTGATAGTTTGCCACCATCTGCAGCTGTAGTTGACAATTATCTATTTTAAATTCCAATGGCCATGCTCTTCACCAAATGCATTTCTCTTTCTACCCTGTCTCCAAAGAGGCAGATGAATAATAAATAAGATACTAAGTCAGTCACACACCTCATGTATGAAATCTGGATATTAATATATTATCCTGTCTGCCGTAAGTAGACGTTGAGGAAAATGAATCTAATAGGCTGCACTACAGGTAAAGGAAGGACCATATAGATTTTATTTGGCACATTCGTCACTGTGTATCCCATATGCCAAAATTGACACCAAATCATGCAGTTACTTCGACTTTACTCTGTGGCATCGCCCGCCACCACATATTTCCAATTAATTAATTTGTTGGGCAGTAACTAAGGAAAGGAAACTTGATTTTGTCTTCTGACGAGGGTAGGGTAGAGGGATTAGACAGGTAAGGTAGAGCTTTTTTATATATAATAGAGGGGCCACTACACTGATCATCGATTCATCACCTTTGTTTTATTCAGTTACAGAACAATTTGAAAGGGAAAAATCTGAACAAGTGTCAATTAAATATTTTATGGGAAACCATGAAATATGTTCTGGAATCACTTCACATGGGTATCACGTTAAATGTGGAACATGCCAAGAATGGATTTTCCAATTTATGAGGCTGGGAAGGAAGAACTTAGGAAAAAATAAAGGAGTGAAGTACTAAGATGTGACTGAGTGGGTGAAGGGACAACACACCTTGTGTGTTTGACTTGCAACACATTGAAAGCATTGTAAATGCCACATTAACTGAAGAGGACGCACATTACACAGCCAATACTGCAGTCACAAATTGATTGATCAATACTGCACTTTGGTCATAGTTGCCTAAAATGCCACGGGTGGGGAGGAGGGATGATGAATAAAAGGGAGGATAGATCTGGCTCACTTAGCAAATACAGAGAGCCAAGAGAGTAGAACAAAGAATAGAACTAAAAAAATAAACTGCACTAACAACCATAGCTTTGAATTATAGTAATAACCCTACATAAACCAAGTGATCAGAGTAGGCGAGCAGCCACATGCTCCTCATGAGAAGAAGAGCTGCCATGCTTATTCATCCAAACAATCCAAATATTCATTCATCCTTCCATTCTAATTCCCCCATAGCCACTATGATTAAGCTTTACTTTCTCTCATCAAATCTTCCACCAAACTTTCCAATACATAAGCCACCCATTGAATAGCAACCCTTTCTTCAAACCATCCTTTCACCCATCCACCATGCACCCTTTCACCCACCCATCCTTTCACCCCATACCATTTCCTTTCTTTTATATTATCTACCAATCTTTCATGTTTCCCTCAAGCCATCAAAGCTCATTATGTGAGATTTTGCTGCATTGCAAATAGAAGAGGCCATAATAATAACTCAACCACCACTGTGGCTGGTAAAGCTGGAGGATGGGGTTCACTTCACGGTCTGTTTTTTATGACGACGAGCGACGCCATGGCAGTAGCTAGTGAGCATAGTAATTGTAATAAATTATTTGACTTACCATTGGCCATCTCTGCTGCCTCTTCTCCCACTCCCATCTCCTCCTGCAGAGGCAGTGGAACTGGCATCACTGATGTTCTATGTGGCTAGAATAAAACAATTACACATAATTTAGATCTCAGATATGCAACCCAAAATACAACTGCAATGCAGCACTACAGCTCAGGTAGCACGTCAGTATCTTCCACACATCACTCTGGGCATTTGATTGGTTGGTTCGCAAAGTTAGACAAGCCAGGCTTGAAATGATGGTCAATGAAAGGCATATGGTTTTGGTAGACATATGCAATAGGAGTGGGACCTAATTTTTTTTCCAGCTTGCTGAACTGTCATGGGAAACTGCTGGTATACTGTAAATATAAATGAAAGAGTCTGAAGCACACTACATTGTTGAGGGGTGGGGGTGGTCTGTAATGATGACCATGGCTACTCTCTTGAAAGTGGCGCTGGTGGTTGATGCTGGCTGACCATCTTCTCCCGGACCCTCAGTATCGTCCCTCTTCTAGTCCTTGGGTGCAGATGAAAGAAATTAAGAACATAAATAAAAATAGATTAGTGATTCTGCTAATAATCTCCACAAAATGTTTTATGAAAAGCAAATGCAGTCGCTAAAACAGATCACCTATAGTACTACTAGTTTCGGCTCGAGTCTATCGACTGTCATTAAATTCATATTCCAAATCTTCTCAATAAAAACTACAATTGGAACTAATGAAATTGCAGTGAATGATCTTTGATTCTCTCTATTCCCATTTCTCAACACCCTTGATGAGCCAACTCAGTCTCCATTTTTTGCAATGCATAGCTGCATACTTCATATCAGCACTGTGAATTCAATTAAATAACCTGGAACTGTATGAGCTGCATATACACAGTCACAGAGAGAATGCGCTACTCAGTGATTCACTATAGTGACAGGAGAACATTCAGCAATGGCTTCTTAATAAATCAGCGAAAACAAGAGCATGATGGGTGCGATTAGGAAGTGGCACCTGCCTAGCAGAAAGCAGAAACTGGATTACACAATAATATACAAGAATAAACTAATCATAATTTACCTCTGAGTGTGAGCAGCATGCTATTCGAATTTGTTTTTTATCATTGCAGAACACAAACAAAACAAATAATGAATACTCACTGAGCCCCAGCATCTCAATGCCTAGCAAGTCGAGCAGTTCCTGTTTGTGTTCCAAAATGTCCACCCAACAGCGTTTCAGCTGCTGGGCGGTGCGCCAAACATGGCTGGTGTGCCGCACGCACTGGCACACCATCCCCCAGCACCGCCGACGCTCCCGCAAGGGGTAGCCACTACCAGACCTGCCACCTGCTGCCAGCATAGAGGGGAGGTGGCGCTGCACAAAAATAATAGTGCTGCTACCTCCTCCTCTACAACGATTGCCCGGGGTTGCACACCTCGGCAGAGAGGCAGCCCACAAGGAAGTCACCTCTCTGTCATGGCGCTGGGTAGGGAAATAATGAGAAAGAAAAGGAAGGGAAAGTAAAGAGGAAAGAAAGAAGGAAAAAAGGGGAAAAAAGTCAAAATGTAAATTACATGAACACAAAGACACACACTATTATAAAAAATAAAAAATAGGGGTGGAAAAGTAATAAAGGAGGAAGATTACAAAGAATAGGGACAGATTAAAATTTAGGCACAGCACCATAACAGAGAGCAGAAAAACAAGATGGCCATGCCCATGCGGACTGCGTGGCACTATTCATGTGAAACTTTGAGCACCACAACACACTTGAAAACCCCTTAGTGCCATTCAAGCGCGATTTTGAAGCTCATGGACGCACTACTCATTCCCAATGCAATGTGAACGGGCACACCAACAAACTCTGAAAGTGGAACTCCACATAGCGCAGCAGAGCTTTTTTTTTACTCTGCGTAATTCCGCGTAGTAGGACTCCGGAAACTCCGCCCACCCCTAGTATATTGGTCCCAAGATGGCTGACAACACTTCCTGGATGAAGTATTGGCAGCCAATCAGATCTCACCATGAGATCTGTGCCTAGGCTCCACCAAGATATACAAATTTGAATTTCCTTTAATATCTCAAAAACTACTGAATGGATTTACACTAATTTTAAAAAAAGCACGCTTTCTGGACGGAGCACTACATTTCTGCCAAATTTGGTGTCATTCTGTCTAGCGGTTTGGGCTGTAGTTGTGTCTAAATTTTCTATGTTAGTTAACATGGGATTATAAATGTTTTTGATCCCCCTCCCCTTTTTCTATGCCTCTGCTTGATGGATCACACTGAAACTTTACTAGAATCAGCAGGGCACATATGTCGGGAAAATTTCATGAAGATTCGTCAGACTGAACCAAAGATATACGCAATTCAATAAACGCTTTTCCAATTGAAACAGGTCTTAACCCTAACTACATGTATATATACCTTGTATTACCTACTGTTACCTACTGGCGGTCACTACTAGGTAGTTATAGTTAGGACCATGTTTCCAGAGAAAAAGTGTTTTTTACTAGCATATATCTTTGGCTCCATTTGACGAATCCTCAGTAAAATTTCCCCAAAAATGCCCTTGTGAATCTTGTTGTGCATGCTAAGTTTCGGTAAGGCTGAAAAACAGGCAGGGGGTCAAAGAAGTGCATTTCCCAGGGTAATTACCATAAAACCTTTAGTCAAAACTGCAGCCCGAACTGTCGGACGTAATTACAACACATTTGGCAGAAAAGTAGATTTTGTTACACACGCTTTCAGTTATTTAGTGTAAATCCGTTCAGAAGTTGTTGAGAAATTTAAGAGAAAATTGTTAGAGGCATATGTGGCCGCAAGGACCCCACAAATAATTTGAAGCAAATTTGCAATATTATACATAAAAATAAAAAACTATGTATTTAATTAAGCCACCTAGGTGGGTCAAGTCCTGCTGGCATACCTTAAAAACAGGAGGGGAAGCATTGGGCCCCCCTCCTAGGGCTTATCAAAGCCCTGGTGACCTCCACCCCTCCAGGGCAAAAGTAATTAAATTAATGCAGGTGGCCTGTGCACCTCCCTGCAGCCCCGGGGACCACTACCTCCCCAGGACACTGCTCATAATGTATGCGGGTGGGCCCACTCGGCCTGCCTATGTCACAGGGAAAAAAGAAATACATTAATTTGGGGGGCCTGCATGGCCCCCGGCAGTCCGGGAGATTGCCACCTCCCTAGGGCACTGCTTATAATGTATGCGGTCAGGCCCACCCAGACCCCGGGGACCGCCACCTCCCCGGTGCTAAACATCAAATTAATGCAGGGGGCCCATGAGGCAACCCAGAGCCCGGGGGACTGCTACCTCCCCAAGGCAATTCTCTCTAATTAAGGAGGGGGTGAATGTGGCCTCCTTGCAGCCCCAGGGACAACCACCTCCCTGAGGCTGTGTACTGCAATGGAGGAGGGCCACGCAGCCCCCCTTCTAGATCCATAGATGGCCCCGGGGACGGCCACCCCCCAGAGCCGGTTCCTGCTATAAACCAGGGTGCCCACCCGTGGGACATAGCTGTTTGCTGTGGCTTGGCAGGATCTTTAACCACCTCTGCCAAGCCACAGTAAATACTCTGCTTCGAGAAAGTGAGAGCAGTGAAAGTGCTTGCTGGAAGCGGAGTATTTATCTGTTTCTATGCCCCCGGTCAGGCAAGCAGGGGACAGAAGAATGAATTTCAGATATACGGAGCTGTATGTTTAGCAGCTCCCTGAGTATGAAAGCAATGCTGGCTCCCGCAGGAGGTGGGGTGCTGGCATGAACCGCGGGTGTCTTCATGTCCCCCCCCATGGTACCAGTGCAGACTGGGTGCCGAGGACAAAAAGCTGGGCCCCAGGGAATGGACTCCTCATAGCCAAAACTGGCCTGGGGTTGGGGTATCGTCATCATTTCTAAATGGCCGGGCCCCAGGAAATGGGTTCCCCAGGGCCAAAATAGGCTGGGTAGTGGGGCTGTGCATCCCCCATTTGGTAATAGCTGGGCCCCAGGGGATGGGGTCCTTGGGGCTGAAATTTTCCTGGAGTGGCCATGTGGTCCCCTTGCCCTATTACAAATAAAATCTAAAAATGGTCAAGCCTAATGGGATGAGGAACCTGGGAACAAAATCGGCCGGGTGAGTGGGGGTTGTGTGGCCCCCTCCCTTAGCATAAATCAAATTGAAAAAAGGCCAACCCCAGGCATGGGGTCAATGAGGCTGAAATTTGGCTGGGAAGGGGGGCTGCAGGGCCTCCTTCCCCTAATTAAAAAAAAAATGCCAGCCCCAGGTGAGGTCATAAGAGGCCCCGCATCTCAATCCCTTTGCAAACGCACCTCCCAGCGTACTATTGGTTGGGGGATGAAGTCCAATTAGATGCTGTGGGTCTTTGTGGGCCAGAACGATTTCTGTTACCACCAGTAAGTCCCAAACAGCTGGATTGCTGAGAGCTTGTGGGAGGCACCGCCCCCATTCTCCACCACTCTGCAAGCATGCCTCCTGGTGCACTACTGGTTTAGGAATGAAGTCCCCTTTGAAGCTGAGGATCCTTGGGGCCACGAACCCCTCCTGTTATCTCCAGTAAGTCCCACACATTATATATATATAAAGTGAAAGGTTTAAAAAGAGGGAGGACCATTACCAAATTCTTGACTTGCCACACTTCACATGTTGTCTACTGTTTGAAATGTCCATGCGGACTCATGTATGTTGGCAGTACCATTCATAATGTCAAGATTAGAATTTTGGAACACATGCGAGCCATAGCGAAAAAAGATTTAAATTATCCTGTTGCACGGCATTTTGCCATAAAGCATAAGAGTAACAGGGATCTTTTGCAGTTTTTTGCTATTGACTGTGTTCCAGCACATGCCAGAGGAGGGGACAGAGTGTCAAGATTGAGACGACTGGAATCGAGATATATAATCGATCTCCAGACAAAAGCCCCATATGGGCTAAATTCTGGAGAGGAATTAATAGTACATCTAGGGATCTAGAAGTATGTATTAGAGTAGCCATGATTGTATAGTAATGCAATAGATTTTTTGCAAATCACGTGGTGTTTAGGCAAATGATTTTGTATCCTTTTTGATATCTTTTGAAATGTTTACTGTTTATCGATGTGCAATTTGACTTTGAATTAGTTAGCCGATACACGGCTATTATCTACATAAATGGTGAGGGGTTTAGCAACCTTTATTTTATTGGTTGCTAACTGCCGATCCACGGCTATATCTTTAAGCAATATGGGTTAATATGTTTAAAGCACATAAACAAATTGATCGTTTTATTTGCTTTTAGGAAACCCGTTTTCTTTATTTTTTATTTTTATTTTTTTTGCTCTTACATATAACATTAATGAAGAGTAAGGATGTGACCTTTCCAAGATAGCGCTTGCGATATGCTGGCCGTCACCCCCTCCCCTTCCACTATTTCTATGTTTACAAAGCGATCATGTGTTTATAAAATGGCACCATGTGATGAATTTGGTAACAATACTGAAGAAGGACTAGCTCCGAAATGCGTTTGTTGTTTTTGCCGAAATAAACGAAGCTGCGAAAACTACCCCCCGTGAGTGCTCGAGATTCCTTTTTTACAATTAGGAGGAATTTGGGAGCGATAATGGATACTGCGGGGCACCGCCGCAATTGAAGCACCCGCCCTTAGTGTGCCGCGCTTTTGTTGGTGTGGAGGAGCGAGATATATATATATATATATATATATATATATATATGTATATATATATATATCTCTATCAGGAAACCACACTGTATCGCAATCCTACACCAGGGAATACCATTCAGCATACCAGCAGTTACCATCCAACCCCACTGATTAAGAGTATCCCTTTCAGAGAACTGTATAGAGCCAGATGGGTTTGCAGTACTGACACAGACTATGATGTGGTGGCAAAACAGATGGTCAGTCGCTTTAAATGGCGGGGATATTCAGAGGAGGTTTCAAATGTAGCATCCAACAGAGCATGAACAAACAAGAGAAGCAGCCCTTTTTGACCCAACTTGTATCAAGCTTAAAAATTACGAATCACAACCCCTCAGGTTTATTACAATGTATAACATGGAGCTTCAAAAAGTATGTAAAATCTTACAAAAACATTGGCACTTTATCAGGAATGATCCTGTCAACGGATCCATGGTAAGGAGTAGAGGTGGGCGGAATTTGCGAAATCCACTTTCGCAAATTATCGCGAAAATGTTTATAATTATCGCAAACAAGTGGAAATATCGCGAAGATGCAGAATTTTTTTTCCCGCATGTTCGCGAGATATTCTGCATGGTTGCAGGTCGCCAACTTACCCATGTGGTTGCTCGCGGGCGCGGCCATCTTGTTTTGAGTTGTCTCGCGGTGCATGATCGCGAGAAGAAAGACGTGATCGCGCGATGCATGACGTCACTGCGGGCACGAACTGTCGCGAGACAGCGCAAATGGCTAAAAACAATCCAACATCTCATGGAGAACGCGACCGGATCAAGAAAACTTGTCGGCGAACGCAGGGATTCAGGTAAGGCGATCGCGCGCGCGCGGGAATGTATAATTTTACAGCGCGAGCAAGAAACAAATTATCGCCAAGCTGCGGAAAGCGGAAATTTTGACATGTTCGCGCTCTCCGCGGAACGCGAAAATGTCAAATTATCGCAATTTCCGCGAACGGAACAACATTTTCACCCAGGCCTAGTAAGGAAACATCCACAGATTACTTTTAGGTAATCCAAGTCTATGAGAGCTCATCTAGTTAAAAGCGATTTAGAAGCAGAACAGCCAACAACTCCATGGTTAACACGCAGTGAAGGCTTTTTTAAATGCACCATTTGCAAAGCATGCAAGAATAGTAAAAATAGAGCTAAGATTTTGACAGCATTTAAGAAAAACATTCAAATTAGTGGTCACTTGACATGTAAAACTAGCTTTGCAGGAAATGTGCTTGAATGCTTGTGCACAAAACAATATGTGGGGTGTACAACTCTTCCAGTCCACATGCACATATTACAGCATTTAAGAGCCATTTCCAATAAGGAGTTATTCAGTTGCTTGCTATTTAAAAAAAAATCCACCAAAGTGAACCCACTGATTTGACTTACAGCTGCTTAGCACATGTCCCTGAGAGAAAAAGAGGGGTGACAGGGCAAAAGAATTGGGTAGACAGGAAACCTACTTCATATTGGAATTCGACAGTAAGGAACCACTTAGGTCCAATATAGATAAAGAAATGCATACATTTCTAGGATAGCTGGCTCTACTCCACACACTGTTCATGATTGGTTTTCTCTTTTTTTAGTGCTGATTAGGTTTAGCAGCAGTTATGGTTGCAAATGCACTAACACATTTTTTAGATACTTTATAAGTTTTCTTTGTATTATAATTTGTTTTTAAAACAGGTACGTTGTTTATGATCAGATGATCTAAATGTGGACACAATGCATTACAGTGAGCCATTTAGGTATTTTCACCCACTTGGGTTTACATGATTGAAGTAATGTAACCCACAGGCAACTGAACCAGAAAACGTTTTTTTTATGCGAGTCAATTATGTCTACATACGAGAAATATTAATTTTATCTTACATTTTTTGGCAGCTAGAAAAATGGTTAGTTGTAAAAATGGTGATTGTCTAATTTGGCACTTGCCTTATAATGTGAATATGTGAATAACAACGTCCATTGGAACAACTGAAATGATTAGCATCCCATGTAAATAAGATTTGCATAAGCACTTGCACTTTTAGAGTGTTGATAATTAATTTTTATTTGTCTCAAAATAATCAAACATACATGTATTATTTGATGCTATATTGCAAGGATGCACACCAACTTTTTATTCGAATAAGTATCAAACATATAATAGTGTGTTTGTTGAATTAATTTATATGTTACAAGAGGGTATACAAAATGGAAAAGAGAAAATTCAGTTATAACTTGGTTAGTGTCCATGAAATTTTATTTGGTCACATGATATAAGCACTATGAGCAATGGCGCTCATTTGAAGTGAACAAGGTTGTATGTGACAACTGAAACACGTCGACTATCGCTCATCCTGCAATAAAACCCTTTGGGAACCACAAAAAAAAAAAGAAAAACTAGCGCTCATCCCGCAATAAAACCCTTTGGGAAACAAGTTAAATTGCTGTGCATTGGAAAGATTAGATAATTTTACACATATATATACATATATATTACCTACTGGCAGTCGCCAGTAGGTAGTTATAGTTAGGACCTATTTTCCATAGGAAATCCGCAACATTCTATTTGGAATAACGTTGGCGCCGATTGACGGATCTTCATGAAATTTTCCAAACTTTTGGCCAGTTCCGGTCCGCTCCTACCCTGAAAACTTCACGGTGATTCATGAAACGGGGGCCGAGAAAAAAGGGGGGGTCCCAGAATGCGTTTTCCCCATGCATTTTCCCATAGGACCTGTTGACGCAGCTACAGCCCGAACTGCTGAACGGAATTACACCAAATTTGGCAAAGAGGTAGTCCTCAGTTCAGACTCGAGCCTTTTGCTTAAATGGTGTAAATCCGTTCAGTAGTTACTTAGAAAATTAAAGTTAAATAGATAGATATATCTGGGCGGAGCCTAACCACACATCTCATCGTGAGATCTGATTGGCTCTCAGTACTTCATCCAAGAAGTGTTGCCAGCCATCTTGGGACCAATATACATGATAGCACCTCATTAAAAAGCATTGCAGTTAATAGAAAGTTTTAAGACTTTAGTTACATTATAAATCATTTGTTGATGGTACCATATTCATTTTAGGAATTGTGGTGTGTTCTAAGGTGATTTTACCTTGTGAAAAAGCCTTCTGCTGTGATATCATGAATCATGTTTGAGAGAAATCTATTTTCTCATGCTTTTCCCACAGAGGTTTGGAAGGTGATCTATAAGCTAAACTGAGAGCATATTTTCTGTAAATTCACATTATCTTTGTCAGTCAAGTGAGAATGAAGTCTGCCATTCTCAGTAAAACATGTACATCCAACAAGGACAGAGACAGTCAGTTGATTCCTTTGTGTTCTACTGCAGCTTCTCAGAGTGTTCTAAAGAACAACTAGAGCGCTAACAGTCCTACTTATGACAAACGTATTGCACACCTGAAGCCATCTTGATTGGAATACAGTGGTAACTCTTAAAACATTTAATTTAAAAAGGAACAAAATGAGGGGGTTCATTTTGCCATAGAAAGTATGATTAGTGCTGCAGAAAGAAAACTTAGGGCATATTTTGAGTGACTTCTCAAATCCTCTTCTTTTTCATTAAAAAATTCTGACATGCAGACTGAAACATGCACTTTCAATACCAGCAGCAGACTTCCCTGGTGAGCAGTAGCTTTACTACAGTGATCTAATAAGTAACTAGAGTGCTAACATTCTGAATTGATGGCAAATATGTGACACATCTAAATGCCTTCTTGATGGAATCAAAGTAAAAAACTGAAAGTATTTCCTACTGAGGAGACTGCAGTAAATGAGGAAATTAGGAAACTTCATAACAATAAGTCTCCCAAAATGGCCACCAGAGACAAAAGAGCCCAAATGTAGCCCAAATATCACCCAGATGTAGCCCAAGTATAGCCTAATGACAGAATGTCCCAGAGTGTTCTAACGAACAACTAGAGCGCTAACAGTCTTACTTATGACAAAAGTATGGCACACCTGAAGCCATCTTGATTGGAATAAAGTGGTAAGACTTAAAACATTTAATTTACAAAGGAACAAACTGAGGGGGTTCATTTTGCCATAGAAATTATGTTTAGTGCTGCAGAAAGATAAATTAGGGCACATTTTGACTTCTCAAATCCTCCTCTACTTCATAAAAAAACCTAATATGCAGACAGAAACATGCACTTTGAATACCAGCAGCAGACTTCCCTGGTGAGCAGTAGCTTTACTACAGTGATCTAATGAGCAACTAGAGTGCTAACATTCAGAATTTATGGCAAATGTGTGACACATCTGAATGCCTTCTTGATGGAACCAAAGTAAAAAACTGAAAGTATTTCCTACTGAGGAGACTGCAGTAAATGAGGAAATTAGGAAACTTCATAACAAATAAATCTCCCTAGATGGCCACCAGAGACAAAAGAGCCCAAATGTAGCCCAAATATCACCCAGATGTAGCCCAAGTATCGCCCAATGACAGAATGTCCCAGAGTGTTCTAACGAACAACTAGAGCGCTAACAGTCTTACTTATGACAAAAGTATGGCACACCTGAAGCCATCTTGATTGGAATAAAGTGGTAACACTTAAAACATTTAATTTAAAAAGGAACAAAATGAGGGGGTTCATTTTGCCATAGAAAGTATGATTAGTGCTGCAGAAAGAAAAATTAGGGCATATTTTGAGTGACTTCTCAAATCCTCTTCTTTTTCATTAAAAAATTCTGACATGCAGACTGAAACATGCACTTTCAATACCAGCAGCAGACTTCCCTGGTGAGCAGTAGCTTTACTACAGTGATCTAATAAGCAACTAGAGTGCTAACATTCTGAATTGATGGCAAATGTGAGACACATCTAAATGCCTTCTTGATGGAATCAAAGTAAAAAACTGAAAGTATTTCCTACTGAGGAGACTGCAGTAAATGAGGAAATTAGGAAACTTCATAACAAATAAGTCTCCCAAAATGGCCACCAGAGACAAAAGAGCCCAAATGTAGCCCAAATATCACCCAGATGAAGCCCAAGTATAGCCCAATGACAGAATGTCCCAGAGTGTTCTAACGAACAACTAGAGCGCTAACTGTCTTACTTATGACAAAAGTATGGCACACCTGAAGCCATCTTGATTGGAATAAAGTGGCAACACTTAAAACATTTAATTTACAAAGGAACAAAATGAGGGGGTTCATTTTGCCATAGAAATTATGATTAGTGCTGCAGAAAGATAAATTAGGGCACATTTTGACTTCTCAAATCCTCCTCTACTTCATAAAAAAAACTAATATGCAGACAGAAACATGCACTTTGAATACCAGCAGCAGACTTCCCTGGTGAGCAGTAGCTTTACTACAGTGATCTAATGAGCAACTAGAGTGCTAACATTCAGAATTTATGGCAAATGTGTGACACATCTGAATGCCTTCTTGATGGAACCAAAGTAAAAAACTGAAAGTATTTCCTACTGAGGAGACTGCAGTAAATGAGGAAATTAGGAAACTTCATAACAAATAAATCTCCCAAGATGGCCACCAGAGACAAAAGAGCCTAAATGTAGCCCAAATATCACCCAGATGTAGCCCAAGTATAGCCCAATGACAGAATGTCCCAGAGTGTTCTAACGAACAACTAGAGCGCTAACAGTCTTACTTATGACAAAAGTATGGCACACCTGAAGCCATCTTGATTGGAATAAAGTGGTAAGACTTAAAACATTTAATTTACAAAGGAACAAAATGAGGGGGTTCATTTTGCCATAGAAATTATGATTAGTGCTGCAGAAAGATAAATTAGGGCACATTTTGACTTCTCAAATCCTCCTCTACTTCATAAAAAAAAACTAATATGCAGACAGAAACATGCACTTTGAATACCAGCAGCAGACTTCCCTGGTGAGCAGTAGCTTTACTACAGTGATCTAATGAGCAACTAGAGTGCTAACATTCAGAATTGATGGCAAATGTGTGACACAGCTGAATGCCTTCTTGATGGAACCAAAGTAAAAAACTGAAAGTATTTCCTACTGAGGAGACTGCAGTAAATGTGGAAATTAGGAAACTTCATAACAAATAAATCTCCCAAGATGGCCACCAGAGACAAAAGAGCCCAAATGTAGCCCAAATATCACCCACATATAGCCCAAGTATAGCCCAATGACAGAGTGTCCCAGAGTGTTCTTCAATCAATCAATCACAAAATTTGTAAAGCGCACTACATACCTGTGAGGGTTTCAAGGCGCTGGGAGGGGGAGGGGGAGGTAGGAGCTGTTACTGGTCGAAGAACCAGGTCTTGAGTTGTCGCCTGAAAGACAGCAGGTCTTCGGTTTGTCGTAGGTCAAGAGGGAGGGTGTTCCAGGTCTTGGCGGTGTGATGGGCGAAGGACCTGCCTCCAGAAGTGGTTCTTCGGATGCGAGGGACCGTGGCCAGGGCGTGGTCGGCGGAGCTGAGGTTCCTGTTGGGTACGTAGAAGGAGAATCGGCTGGCTTAAGAACAACTAGAGCGCTTACTGTCTTACTTATGACAAAGGTATGGCACACCTGAAGCCATCTTGATTGGAATAAACTGGTAACACTTAAAACATTTAATTAAAAAAGGATGACAATGAGGGGGTTCATTTTGTCATAGAAATTATGATTAGTGCTGAAGAAAGAAAAATTAGGGCACATTTTGAGTGACTTCTCAAATCCTCTTCCATTTCATTAAAAAATTCTGACATGCAGACTGAAACATGCACTTTTAATACCAGCAGCAGACTTCCGTGGTGAGCAGTAGCTTTACTACAGTGATCTAATGAGCAACTAGCGTGATAACATTCAGAATTTATGGCAAATGTGAGACATATCTGAATACCTTCTTGATGGACTCAAAGTAAAAAACTGAAAGCATTTCCTACTGAGGAGACTGCAGTAAATAAGGAAATTAGGAAACTTCATAACAAATAAATCTCCAAAGATGGCCACCAGAGACAAAAGAGCCCAAATGCAGCACAAATATCACCCAGATGTAACCCAATGACAGAAGTGTGCAAAACACTTATTTTTTGTGTATTTTCCATTTTATATAGTGCAGACTTGTCAGATATTGGAGTGCTTTACATGAGCATTGGTTACATCACACAAGATCAAATTCATTTTGGTTGTAGACATGGGGAGATTAAGTGATTTGACCAGAATCACGTAATGTTGAGCTGAAGCAGAAACTCCAACCTGGTTCCCCAGTTGCAAAGTCTGCAGCTCTGGAAGTAACACCACATCCTCTCCCCTTGGTGCAACATTTTAGCAAGTGGTCAACTGGATAAAAAAACATAAAGATTAAAAATAATTTAAAAGTTCTTTGTCGCTATTTGAAAACTCAGAAAATATGTCCTCATTTTAGTTTTTTAGAGCCCAACCATAATTTTGATGCAAATAAGACCCTCTCATATATGTAATTTCTAAAGGAAATCCTCTAGGTATTACAGTTTTGATTACATCAAGATGACGTCAGGCGTTCCACACTTTAATATAGAATGTTAGCAATCTAGTTGTTCATTGGGATACTGTTGAGAGGCAGAGGCCAGGGGCATGGACTCTGAAAATTGAAGGCAGGTAGGAGAGTGCAGAGGCAACAATTTGACCACACTGGGCAGGCAGGAAGGGCAGTGGCAACACAACAGACTATGGAGGGCAGTGGAAAGGGGGTCAGGGGCAACAAACCAACAATACAGGACTGGCAAGAGAGGCTGTGGCAATATAATAGACCATTGTGGGCAGAAGGAAGAGGCAGTGGTAGTACAACCATACATGCCAACAGACCCGTTTCAGCCAGGAAACATCCAATGTTTTTAAGCTCAAATGGGCTTTATTTGATCTGTCTCCTGTCTACAATCCCCTCTTTTTCAATGTAACTCAAAGGGGAGAATCAAAACCCCACTTTTTTCAAAATATCCTTCTTACCAAGTTCAAAATGTTCGCAAGTATGGTACATTGGATCATGGTAGGCAGGAGGAAATGGGGTAGGGACATGGACTCGGATAACAGAGGACAGGAGGGACATGGAGAGGTGCACCAAACTGACCCTACAGGGCAGGCATCAGGGTTTGCAGCAGCACAATACACCACACAGGGCATGCGGGACGGGAGCACAGCACAACAATCCATAGAAAGCAATAGGGAGGGGACAGGACCATGCACATGGACAACAGAGAACAGAGGGGAAAGAGGCAATGGTAGCTAGCTGACCATAATGGACAGACAAGAGAGAAAGCTGCAGCATAACAGACCATAAAGGGCAGGAGGGACGGATCAGGGGCATTACAATGGAACAGACAAGCCAGGAGGGAGAGAATAGGGGTCTGCACATGGAAACAGAGGGCTGGGGGCAAGGGAGCAGGGCAGGAGCAGCAAGATGACCATGGAGGTCAGGCAGGATGGGCACTAGAAACAAGACACCATGGATAGCAACAATGAGACTATGATGGCATACACACAGACCATGGAGGGAAGGTGGGAGCTGGTCAGGGGCAGCTAGCTGACCACACAGGGAAGGTGGGAGGGGCCATGGCAGCACAGAAGACCATGCATGGCAAGCGGGAGGGTTAGTGGCAGCACAATGGCTATGATGGGCAAGAAGGAGGGTGCAGGGGCATGCACAAAGGACCATGGAGGATGGATGGGAGGGTCAGGACCTGGGCACAGACAAGAGAGTTCAGGGGAAGGGGCCTCACAACAGACCGTGCGGGGCAGGCAGGAGGAGCAGTTGCAGCACAACAGACCAGTGAGGGCAGAAGGGTGTGGCAGTAAAATGGACCATGGAGGACAGGAGGAAGGGGATAGGAGCATGGCATGTGGACAGGCAGGGTGGAGGTGGCAGGGGCAGGTTACAGTCATCTGACAATGCTAGGCAGGTGGGAGGGGAGTGGCAGCTCAACAGAAAACTCAGAGTAGATAGGAGTGGCATGTCCATGGAACATGGTGGGCAAAAAGGATGGAGCAGGGGCATGCACAACGACATCGGAGGGCAGGGGGAAGGAGAATAGGGGCAGCAAGCTACGCACAGAGGCTAAGCAGGAGGTCAATGCTGGGCCATTGAATTGGGCAAAGGAGGGCAGGAGGAGTGGACTGGTACATCATGCTAAATGGAGGGCAGTGGTAGCACATCAGACCATGCATGGCAGGAGG
Organism: Triturus cristatus; assembly: GCF_964204655.1. Classification (NCBI taxonomy): domain Eukaryota; kingdom Metazoa; phylum Chordata; class Amphibia; order Caudata; family Salamandridae; genus Triturus; species Triturus cristatus. The sequence goes on from NC_140584.1 coordinate 392,934,604, forward strand.
GAGGAGGCTAGTCCATGGATTCAGACAACAGAGGATAGGGAGGAGGTGGATGGGGCAGCAAGCTAACTGTTCAGAGAAGGTGGGTATTAGGAACTTTATTGTTATTAAAATGTGTGTCTGTGCGAACTACTTAAAATATGAACAAGTATGCAGCATAATCTCACTTTTATTCAGGAAGAAGAGGACGTTTGTGACTGCGACTCCGGGCTCACTTGGCAGAAACACCCCCTGACCCTCCACCCCCCATTGCAAAATGTAATGCCCGTGAAAAGGGTAGGTGGACGCAGTGTTATATAGAACATAGTCCTTAGAGCACGATTGAAAATCAAAACTAGATATAGTATATGGTATAAACTATGCCCCAAAAAGTGTGATATAAGATGAACCGGGGCATGAAATATAATATGCAATACATTGTGCGCAATGACAGATTCATTGGAGAGCGTGAGATAGCACAGGCACTAGCGCGTGCTATGCGATATGCGCCTTGGAGTGTAATATGCACAGGGCAGTGTTGTGTAACCTAACTAGTCTATAAAGTTGTAATATATGTAAAATATGCGCTGGGGAGTGTAACGTTGCATATGCACTGTGACAAAGATATGGATCCCAGATTGTAATATGTATGGCATAGCGCTGTGCGTTATGACATAGGCATCGAGGAAGGCACGTTAGATGGGGCAATATAACCCGTGTGAATGCAAATGTGGCATGACATATTCACGGGTGGAGTTACAGTGCACATGGGCTAAAGAGTGTCATAGCATACACACTAGCTGGTGGAATACAACACAGAGGTATGTGGCACTCGGCGGGCACTGGTGGGTGTAACACAGCATTGGGCTCAGCCAGGAGCACACTGTGACTCTCAAGTGAGGTTCGTCTCCTTTCCAGAGAGTAAAATAAAAAGTATTACACATCCGGCGGTGGATGTGTGTTTTATTAACCGTAAGGGGGGTTTCCTGCATAGTTTGGTCGAATTTTCGTCAAATCCCCTTTGAATGGCTTGGTGTGCGTGTGTATTAAATGTGCCCGTCAATAGCTACCCATGTTTGTATAAATAAACGACAAGGGTGTCTACTTGGAGAGTACCCACCGGCGGGGGCACCGGGATTAGGCACGGTAGGGCGTCAGACACGTCAGAGCTTCACTAGCGGTGTAAATACATTCTATGTGGATTTATGGTATGCATAGTCGCCTTTTAATGAATATCATGCAAATCGTCATGGTGATAGGTATATACAGTTTGTCCAGCATGTCCTAGGTGTTTCTATAAATATATATATTTTTTTAAATAATAAAAAACAAAGGCCGGCCCCGGGGGATGGGGTCCCCGGGTCCATAAGTGGCCTGAGGAGGGGGGCAACGCAGCCCCCCTCGTAAAGAAGAAAAAAAAAAAAAGGCCATGACCCGGGGGTTGTGGTCCCCGGGGCCGATTAAGGCCTTGGGAGGGCCAAATTTATTTTTTTCAACAAAAGAAATTAGGGTGTAGGCCCTGGGAGATGGGGTCCGCAGGGCCAATAAATTAGAAAAAGAAGGGGGGCCACACAGCCCTTCTCCTTAAAAAAATAAAATAAATAAAAGCCCGGCATTGCGCTGGAGGCCACGCCCCCTCCTTGCAGCACTCTGCAAACGCGCCCCCTGGCCAGTTGTAAGTTGGGGAATTAATTCCCCTTCAATACTGAGGGTACCTGAGGGCCAACTAGCCCAACAGGTATCTCCAGTATGCGCCAGGGAGCTGCGTTTCAGACAGGTGGTCGGAGGCCACGCCCCTTTTACACCTCTATGCAACGCAGCTCTGTGGTGCTTACTGGAGGTACCTAGTGGGCTAGTTTAACCCTAGGGACCCTTAGGATTCAAGGGGACTTAATCTCTCAACTTAGAACGGCCACAGGGCGCGTTTACACAGTGGTGAAGGGAGGGGACGGGGCCTGAAGTGATATGTGCAAACACGTCCTGTGGCGCGTTTTAAGTTGGGGAAATAATTCCCTTTCAATCCTGAGGTACCCTGGGGGCCAACTAGCCCATCAGGTGCTTCCAGTAAGCGCCACTGCTCTGCGTTGCAGAGAGGTGGTGCAGGCCGTGCCCCTTTTTACACCTCTCTGCAATGGCGCTTACTGGACTTACCTAGTGGGCTATTTTGCCCCTAGGGACACTCAGGTTTCAAGGGGACTTAATCTCCCAACTTAAAAAATGGCCACAGGGCGTGTTTACACCGTGGGGAAGGGAAGGGACGGGGCCTGAGGTGACGTGTGCAATCAGGCCCTATGGCGCGTTTTAAGTTGGGGAAATAATTCCCCTTCCATCCTGATGGCCCCTGGGGGCTAATTAGCCCACCAGGTGCTTCCAGTAAGCGCCACTGAGCTGCGTTGCAGAGAGGTGGTCCAGCCCGTGCCACTTATTACACCTCTCTGCAACACACCTCTGTGGCACTTACTGGAGGTACCTAGTGGGCTAGTTGAACCCTAGGGACCCTCAGGATTCAAATGAACTTAATCTCCCAACTAAAAACGGCCACAGGGTGTGTTTACACAGTGGTGAAGGGAGGGGACGGGGCCTGAGTTAACGTGTGCAAACAAGCCCTGTGGCGCGTTTTAATTTCGGGAAATAATTCCCCTTCAATCCTGAGGGACCCTGGGGGCCAACTAGTCCACCAGGTGCTTCCAGTAAGCGCCACTGCGCTGCGTTGCAGAGAGGTGGTCTAGGCCGTGCCCCTTTTTACATCTCTCTGCAACACAGCTTTGTGGCGCTTACTGGAGGTACCTAGCGGTCTAGTTGGACCCTAGGGACCCTCAGGATTCAAGGGGACTTAATCTCCCAACTTAAAACGGCACCAGGGCATGTTTACACAGTGGGGAAGGGAGGGGATGTATGTGTATGTGGATCTTAGAATTACTGAATAGGTTGTTGTAACTGGTATTGGTATGTCCATTGTTTTGAAAATTTTAGTTTCTATTTTTGAATGTGTGTATCAAAGGTTATATTAGGGGGAGAGGAGGTCTGCCACTCTATCACAAGGATGATGTCATCAGTGATGTCACCAGTGATGTCATTTGAGATGTCATCAGTGATGTCATGAGTGATGTCACTGACCATGTCATGAGTGATGTAATATGTGACGTCATCAGCAGTGCATTGCGGGCGCGCGAGTTATAGTTAGCTGAACTAACTATAACGGGGGAATTTCAATGGTTTTGTATGAGTGAACAGTCCAGCTAACTATAACGCCCCTGAAACCTATGGTTTTTTTAGTGAAGTTCTAAGGTTTTATATATATATATATATATAGGTTTTTTTTTATTTCCACTGAAAAAATCAGGTTACAGAGATGTTATTGGTCGACTCAGGTTTCACTCATACAATATCACTGAAATTCAGCAATTATATTTACCTCAGCTAATTATATCTTATGTCCCTGCAATGCAGTGCTTATGATCTCACATATTTCATCACTCATGACAGGGTCAGTGACATCACTGATAACATCTCAAATGAAATCACCAATGACTTAATCCAGTTAGTGTAATTGTTTTCTAAGAGTTTATAGTTGTTAAATATACATACTAACCTACTACAAATCTGAGATGAGTCTACTAGGTATACTACTAACGAGTGATTCTGCTTCTAACACAGATATTATATGAGTGGCTGTGTGACTGTGTGCACCTGTGTGTGAGTGGGTATCTGAGTGGGCTGTGTGGGTGTGTGAGTAACTGTGTGGGTGAGCAAGTGACTGTGTGAGTGGCTGTATTGGTGAGTATGTGTGTGAGGGGCTCTACATGTAGGTGAGTGGATGTGTGAGTGACTGTAGGGGTGAGTAAGTGGGTGTTTGAATAGCTGCATGAGTGAGTGAATGGGTATTTAAGTGACTGTATGGGTGAGTGAGTGGCTGTTTGAGTGGGTGTTTGGTTAAGTGAGTTGGTGTGTGAGTGGCTGTATTGGAGAGCAAATACCTGTGTGAATATGTGTTTGGGAGAGTCAGCATATATGAGAGTGCTTGTATGAATGTGTGAATGGGTATGCAAGTGGTTTTGTGGGTGTGTGAGTGAGTGTGTACATGCTTGTATAGGTAAGTCAGTGGCAGTGCTGAGAGACTATGCGTGAGTGAGTTGGTGTCTGAGTGGCTTAATGAGTGAGTGTGTGGCTCTATGAGTGGCAATATGGGTAAGTGATGGGTTGTATGACTAGTAGTATGAATGAGTGAGTCATTGTATGAGTGACCATATGGGTGAGTGGTAGTGTGAGTGGCTCTATGGATGAGTGAGTGGTTGCGTGAGTACTTGTATGGGTCTGTGAATTGGTATGTGAGTGGTTGTATGGGCATGAGTGGGTATCTGAGAGATTGTATAGAGATATAAGTAGGTGTGTGAATGTTTCTGTGGAAGATGTTATCAGTGGTGTGTAAGTCTCTAAGTGGGATGGTGAGTTTGTGTTAGAGTCTCTGAGGGGGTCTGTGAGTGGGTAAAGAGTGCTTGAATGGATCTGTGAGTGGGTGTATGAGTGTCTGAGAGTGACTGTCAGTGGGTGCTTGAGTGTGTGAGTGGGTCTGTGAGAGGATGCGTGAGTGTATGTGTGGGTCTGTCAGTGGGTGCATTGTAAACAAGCATTGGCAATGCAATTGGTCTCGCCTTTGGGACCTTATATGTATTTAGCTATGCAGCACATTAGCCTGGGTGCGGAAACATCTACTGTTCTTTAACATGGATGGAAAGTAAGCACCAAACTGCATGACATGCCACGTATGGGAACACATGGAGAGAAATATTGTCTTTCAGCGGGAAATGGCATAGTCCAAATCTCTGTTTTTAATATAAAACCAGGGCCTTCTGTGGTCATATTACTGAAAATACAAGATTTGAAAAAAATATTGTCTACGTGTGCTCCTGGAAGACAATTTCTATGAACTGGCAATCAGAGAATGCTAAAGTGATTCTGGTATATTACTGACCTCAGCTGGTCGTTTTCTATCAAGAAAGTTAAATAGAGGCAGTTGCCAGAATTTTTTTTTTAAAAAGGCTCTCAGCAGAAAGCAATTCTGGTATTTTACTGAACTCTGCTCATCATTTTCTATCAAGAAAGTTAAATAGAGGCAGTTGACAAAAAAAGAAAAAAAAGAAATTCTCTCTGCAGAAAGCAATTCTGGTATTTTTCTGACCTCTGCTGGTCAATTTCTATTGAGACAGTTTAAGTAGAGGCAGTTGCACAGAAAAAAAGTCCCTAAGCTGAAGCAGACAAGTCCTAGGGCTGATCTTCAGAGCACACAAAGTACATACACATATAAGTATATAATAAGTATTTACTAAAGTATATGCAAGATGTCTCAAATGCTCGACCTAAAATGTGGGGTGGCATAAAAGAGCAGGTCCTCATGCCAGCTTCCCCTGTGATTGTCTTCTTGTCCAGCATGCCTGCAGTCGGCTACCCTCTGCTGCCTTTGGTTTTGTGCCTCCTCTGATCATTTTCTGCTAGTTTTTCTGCCTCTTCTCTCTTCGCTCCTCCCCTCTATGTTGCCTCTTTCTGCTTGTTCTGCCTGTTATTTTGCCTCTTTCTGCTCGCTCCTGACCTTTACTCTGTCTCTTTCTGCTCATTTCTGACCTTTATTTTTCCTCTTCCTGCGGGTTTCTAACCTCTATTATGCCCCTTTTTGCTACCTTCTGACCTTTATTCTGCCTCTTTCTTACCCATATTTTGGCTCTTTCTGCTTGTTTCTGACCTTCATTTTGCCTCTATGTGCTAATTTCTGACCTTTATTCTGCCTCTTCCTGCTCCCTCCTGACCTTTATTCTGCCTCTTCCTGCTCCCTCCTGGCCATTATTTTGCCTTTTGCAGCTGGTTTCTTACCTGTATTGTGCCTGATGGTGCTGGTTTCTGACCTCCAGTTTGCCTCTTTCTGCTCATGCCTGACCATTATGCCTCTTGCTGCTCATTTCTCACCTTTATGATGCATCTTTCTGCTGACTGTTGATCTTTATTTAGCCTCTTTCTATTTTTTTCTCACCTTTATTTTGCAATGTTCTGCTCATTTTGGAGCTTTATTCTGCCTCTTTTTTGCTCCCTTCTGACGTTTATTAAGCCTCTTTCTGCTAGTTTCTCACCTTTCCTTTACCTGCTTCTGCTCCTTGCTGATCATTCTTTTGCCTCTTTCTGCTAATTTCTCACTTTTATTTTGCCTCTTTCTGCTTGTTTCTCACCTTTTTTTGCCTCTTTCTGCTTGCTTCTGACATTTATTGTGCCTCTTTATGCTTGTTTCTCACATTTATAATGCCTCTTTGTGCTAGTTTCTGACCTTTATGTTGTTCTTTCTGCTCCTTTCCATTGGACCACGTGGAAAGCCTCTGGCCCCCGCGGTCAATGCAGGCTTCCCGCCTCCAGCGTGCGCCAGTATTTCTACTGCATGGAGGGAGCTGCTGGAAAGGCAACTTCCTCAGTGCAGGAGCAATCGATCCATCTCTTTCCTTGCCTGCATGTTTGATGACAGGCAAAGAGAGGATTAATTTGCTTCCAGCAGGTGGCAGCACTTTGACAGCTCCTGCCTGCTGGAACCAGAATGTTTGCTTTTCCTTGGAAGTAGCTGTCAAAGCTCCAGCCAAGAAAAGTGACAGCTATTTCCTGGGAGTGCACCCTGAGACATAGCAGGAGTGGCCCCTGGGAAGTGGTGGTTCCTATGGCCAGGCATGGCTCCAGGTGGGGGCCGCATGGCTTCCCTCCTTCTGTTTGCACAGGCTGCTATAGGGAGGATTGTGGTCCCGGGGCCAAGAACGGCCCAGGAGGGGGGATAAGCGACCCCCTCCTTTTAAAAGAACAAGAAAGCCATGGGGAGGTGGGGGTCCCAGGGGTGCAAGGGTCTGCACGACTCACAGCTCCATATTTATCTTATCCCCAGGGAGGTAGTGGTCCCCAGGGTTTGGAAGAGGTCCTTGCGCCCCCTAGTCAATATATATATATATATATATATATATATGTATATATATATATATATATATATATAGATATACATAAGTAAAAAAAATGATTTTTTTATGGATATATATATATTATATATATTTTTTCTGTAGGTGAAATAATATAAATATTCGGAGAGAAATCATGTCATGCAATGTAGAACATCTTTAATTAACAATTGTAAGGGTATGCGAACATATAGTAAAAATCATTGGAGGTACATTGTATTGTTTCAGTTATTTCATTGTGGGTGGAATGAAATTAAAAGGTGGTAATAATAAATTACATATCTTGCAACAATTGCCCATTCAGGGATACATTTTTAAATAATGAAGACACGGATGAAATGTAATGGATTCATATTTCAAATGAATATATTAATGAAATTATAGAATCATAAAACTTACATAGAATTTGAGTCATGTATTACATTTGGTTGAGCTAAAAACCCTGTTTTGCATGCTGATTATATACCATATATTTGTACTAATATACCATTCAAAGATGGCCAACAAAGAAAACCTTTGACTTCATGACTAGAGGAAGACCTCCTCTAGGTTAGTGATTTGAATGAAATGCTTCCTTCTTAGATGTTCATTTCTTAATTTACTTTAAATATGTTTGCTTTCAAAGAGCCTACCGACATTGAGAAAGGCGTGAAACCGAAATGCATCTGTCTGGTGCTGTGGTCGTGTGGTGACTAATAAATTGAAGAAGTAAAATTTCCCCAGTGTGCGCCTCGGTGTGAATCATTATCCTCCAATGGCTGTGCTCCATTTTTCTTTGCATTTTCCTGCCCTCCAGTGGTCCTCTGAGCACAGAATAACAGGTTTAATTGTGATCGGTTGTGCCCGCTGTGAGGCGATGAACAGTTCTAAGCCTCGGCGGGTCCACTTTCATTGTTGTTGCGGTGCAGTCTTAACGGCAGGTCGGCCGTTACATGTTGCTTCCGATGAGTCCCAAGAGACAAAGGGGCACTCCTCAACTGACAACTCTGAAAAGTTCTTTATTTGCTAAGCAAAAACCTGGTATTTGCACCCAGATACCTCTCTTACCTGATGCGTTTTGGGCCTCCTGGCCCTTAATCTTAGGATCTGGAAGAAAAAACTTCACACCAAAAATCCAGGTTCCATATTCCTTCATGCTGAATGCTTTTCCTTTTATTGCCCTCTAATGGGGCCTCACAGGTCAGTCCAATTCGCAGATTGAATTATGGGAATTGTAGTGCCTCGGTGTGAATCATTACCCTCCAATCGGTGTGCTCCATTTTTCTACGCATTTTCCTGCCCTCCAGTGGGCTTCTGAGCTCAGAATAACAGGTTTAATTTTGATCGGTTGTGCCTGCTGTGAGGCGACAAACAATTCTTAGCCTCTGCTGGTCCACTTTCTTTGCTGTGGCTGTGCAGTCTTTACAGCAGGGCAGCCGTTACTTGTTGCTTCCGAGTTGTCCCAAGAGACAAAGAGGCACTCCTCAACCGACAACTCTTCAAAGTGCTTTATTTGCTAAGCAAAGACCTGGGATTTGCGCCCAGATATCTCTCTTGCCTGACGAGTTTCGGGCCTTCTGGCCCTTAATCATAGGCTCTGGAAGAAAATACTTAACACCAACAATCCGAGCTCCATGTTCCTTCACGCTACATGCTTTTCCTTTTATTGCCCTCTAATGGGGCCTCATAGATGAGTCCAATTCACAGAGTGAATTATTGGAATGTTAGCGCCTCAGTGTGAATCATTACCCTTCAATCGATGTGCTGCATTTTTCTTCGCATTTTCCTGCCCTCCAGTGGGCCTCTGAGTGCAGAATAACAGGTTTGATTTTGATCGGTGGTGCCCGCTGTGAGGCGACAAACAGTTCTTAGCCTCTGCTGGTCCACTTTCATTGTTGTGGCCGTGCAGTCTTTATGGCAGGGCAGCCATTACATGTTGCTTCCGAAGTGTCCCAAGAGACAAAGACGCACTCCTCAACAGACAACCCTTAAACTTCTTTATTTGCTCAGCAAAAACCTGGTATTTGCACCCAGATATCGCTCTTGCCTGACGCGTTTCGGGCCTCCTGGCCCTTAATCATAGGCTCTGGAAGAAAAAACTTTGCACCAACAATCCGGGCTCCATGTTCCTTCACGCTGAATCCTTTTTGTTTTATTGCCCTCTAAAGGCGGCCTCACAGGTGAATCCAATTCACAGCGTGAACTATGGGAATTGTAGTGCCTCGGTGTGAATCATTACCCTCCAATGGGTGTGCTCCATTTTTTGTCTAATTTTCCTGCCCTCCTTTGGGCCTTTGAGCGCAGAATAACAAGATTAATTTTGATCGTTTGTGCCCACTGTGAGGTGGCAAACAGTTCTAATCCTCTTTGGGTCCACTTTCATTGTTGTGGCAGAGCAGTCTTTATGGCAGGTCGGACGTTACTTGTTGCTTCCGAGGTGTCCCAAGAGACAAAGACGCACTCCTCAACCGACAACTCTACAAAGTTCTTTATTTGCTAAGCAAAAACCTGGTATTTGCACCCAGATATCTCTCTTCCCTGACACGTTTCGGGCCTCCTGGCCCTTAATCATAGGCTCTGGAAGAAACTTCACACCAACAATCTGGGCTCCATGTTCCTTCACGATGAATGCTTTTCATTTTATTGCCCTCTAATGGGGCCTCACAGATGAGTCCAAATCACAGCATGAATTATGAGAATTGTAGTGCCGCGGTGTGAATCATTACCCTCCAATGGGTGTGCTCCATTTTTCTTTGCATTTTCTTGCCCCCTGGCGGGCCTCTGAGCACAGAATACCAGGTTTAATTGTGATCTGATCGGTTGTGCCGCTGTGAGGCGACAAACAGTTCTAAGCCTCTGCGGGTCCACTTCACAGCGTGAATTATGGGAATTGTAAAGCCTCGATGTGAATCATTACCCTCCAATGAGTGTGCTCCATTTTTCTTCTAATTTTCCTGCCCTCCAGTTGGCCTCTAAGCGCGAAATAACAGGTTTAATTTTGATTGGTTTTGTCCGCTGTGAGGTGACGAACAGTTCTAAGCCTCTGTGGGTCCACTTTGATTGTTGTGGCGGCTCAGTCTTTATGGCAGGTCAGCCGTTACATGTTGCCTCCGAGGTGTCCCAAGAGACAGAGACGCACTTCTCAACCGACAACTCTACAAAGTTCTTTATTTGCTAAGCAAAAACGTGGTATAGCTTTGGCGTGGCTTGACGAATCTCCACAAACTTTTCACAAAAATTGCCATTTTTGGTTCTGCTGCTGTGTTGTAAGTTTTAGGGTGATCCGTCAAGTGGGGGCAAGAAAAAAGGGGGCCCAAAATATGTTTTCCCCATGTTAAGTCTACGGAGATTTTACATTGCTTTAAGATGACAACAGCCCAAACTGCTGAATGGAATTACACCAAATTTGGCAAGAAGCTAGATGTTGGTCCAGAAAGTGGGTTTTTTGCCATTTGATGTAAATCCGTTCAGTAGCTTATGAGATATCTATCTTTAAAAAATATAGATATCTGGGGACACAAGTCCTTGCAGTGGACTTGCAAATCCTACTAAAATTTGATTGGCTGTCAACCCTTCAACCAGAAAGTGTTGGCAGCCATCTTGGGGCTCAGCTTGAAGACGAGTCCCAGAAAAAAAGTTTCAAAAAAAGAAAAGGGGGCAGGGTACGAATACCCTGACCTCCCAGATATGGTGGGGGGAGGGGGGGTCCCTGAGAGACCTCGCCACAGATAAAAGCATTGTTTTTTCATTTTGCCGTGGACTCATGGGTGGATCTGTGAATCCGAGGTAAAATAAAGAAATAAAAAGCAAGAGTGGGAACCTGCACTTGCTTTGTAATAATCCCTAGGTGGGCCATGTCCCGGGGGCATACATTTAATGAAGGAGGGGGCTCATGGGGCTCCCATCCTAGGATTTTATTTATTAAGCCCCAAGAACCACCACTTTTCGGGTCACTGAATACCATGAATGCGGGAGACCGTTCCCGAGGACTGCTACTTCCCTTGGGCACAGAATTACTTAATTTAAAAATACAAAGCGGGGGAGGCCCTAGTCCTCCCACGCTGCCCCGGACACCACCACCTCCCCCACGCAGTAAGAATATGTGGGATTGCCTCATGGCTCCCCTGCTGCCTCAGGAACAGCCACCTCCCCCGGGCACTGTTTGTGTGAAAAGTGTGTGTGAATATTTGTGTACAAGTGTGAGTGGTTCTGTGGATGATGTCATCAGTGATGACATTTGAGATGTGCTGAGGTAATTGCAGCTGGTGCTCTAAGGGAGAGGGGCCACTTGAAAACACAATGCACAAAGGGACTTAAATGTAAGTCCAAGTGGGCCCACTTTAGGGAGCAGGTCACCAGGGCCTCAGTACCATGGCAGTACAGCTGGATCATAGTTACCGGGGCCAGTCTGCTGGGAGCAAAGCAGATAGGTCAGCAGAACAGCATTCATCAATATGTCCTTTGAGGCAGGAGCAGGCAACTTGGAGAGGCAATTTTAGTACAGATGGGCTTCTCATAAAGTGGGTCTCAGGGGCCTCAATGTCCCTAAGTGGGTGCTTGCACACTGGGCAGATTGTATTGTATTGTATTGTATTGTAATTTGTAAAGCGCGGTTGCTGCCCAATGGGCGTCCAAGCGCTAAGGCAAAAAACAGAACTGATGAGTGGTGGAGACGAGCTTAGGTGGATCTAGCAAACAAGTAAGTTTTCAGCTGCTTTCGAAATGAGAATAGGTTGGGATTGGACCTGATATGTAGCGGGAGTGAATTCCACATCTTCGCGGCGTTTAAGGAAAACATCCTTCCTCCGGTCCTGGCTCTCCGCACTCTTGGGACTACGGCTAGGAAGGCTTCCGTAGATCGGAGGTTTCTGTTGGGATGGTATTGAGTAACCATTTTGTTAAGGATCCTTGGACCAGACCCCCAGAAAGCTCGATGGGCAATGCATAGTGCCTTAAATGCCACTCTCTGCTTTACTGGGAGCCAGTGTAGGGCGGCCAGGGCAGGTGTTGCAGGCTGCGTCTTCGGGATCTGCAGCAACGTGCGGGCTGCGCAGTTTTGGACGACCTGTAGTTTTCGCAAGGACAGCTCTGGGGCCCCCACATACAGAGCGTTGTTTGAGTCCAGCCGAGACTGGATCAGGCCCTGCACTGCCACTTGTTTTGCTTCCATTGGGAGGAGGGGGAGAACCTTCCTTAGTGTTCTGAGTAACCCAAAACAGATAGCGGAAAGTTTAGTAGCCTGGGTGGAGAAGGAGAGGTTTTTATCCAGCCATACTCCCAGGCTTTTTACACTCTCTTTTGGGATAGGAGGTGTGCCCAGACAACTAGGCCACATGGAGGGGAGTAAAGTGGGTGAGGCAGTGCCTAGGAGCATGAGCTCCGTTTTATCTCCATTCAACTTTAATGAAGAGCCTGTCATCCACTTTTTTATATCCTCCAGGCAGTTCATCAGGTTTCCTGAGGTGTGGCCGGTCCTTTCCTGCGTCAGTGAAACCACTAGCTGGGCATCGTCGGCATATGATACAATTTTAATGCCTGATGGTTCGACGAGCCCAGCCAGTGGTTTCATGTAGACATTGAAGAGCACAGGGCTCAGAGAGGAGCCCTGTGGTACTCCACAGTCTAGGGGTTTTCTGGCTGATGTTATGTCCCCGTCGAAGATCTGGAAGGATCTGTTATGCAGAAATTATTTTAGCCATTTTAGAGCATCGCATCCGATACCGATGTTATACAGACGGTTCAGCAGAGTGGCATGGCTGACCGTGTCGAAGGCTGCACTTAGATCAAGGAGGATCACTGCCACTGATCCCCCTTGATCCAGTATCCTTCGAGACTCTTCGACGGCTGCCAGCAAAGCAGTTTCAGTACCATGTTTTGGCCTGAAGCCTGTCTGGGATGGGTCCAGGAGTGCATGGCTTTCCAAAAATTGTGTCAACTGGGTATTTATATGTTTCTCTAGCACTTTACTTACCCAGGGAAGTAATGAGATTGGACGGTAGCTAGAGTGATCTTCTGGATTGAGGGTGGGTTTCTTTAGCAGAGCCCGTACCATGGCTCTCTTCCACCCAGTTGGTACTGTGCAAGAAGAGATGGATGAATTGAGGAGCTCTAGCACCACTGGAAAAATGGCTTGGCCTGCCTGGAGCAGTATTTCTGGTGGGGCAGGGTCAAGGGGAGACCCGGACTTTACTTGGACTGCCAGTTGTTGTAATGTCTCCAGGTTTAATGGGGAGAAATGATCCAGCGTGGGTTGTCCTTGCAGAGGGGAATTATTCAGGGGGCTTAAGTGAATTGAGTTTTTGGCTGTTACCGGGAAAGCAGAGTAAATCTGCGTGACTTTATTGTAAAAGAAGTCTGCCAGTTCATTGCATTGCTCTAGTGATTTCGGGACTGGGGGAGCAGTATTGACAGTAATGCATTTTTTAACCAGATGGAAGATCTCCTTGGGTTTTGATTTTGCTGCCATTATTTGGTCTGCAAAGTAGGCAGACTGAGCTGTTCTCGTCCCCTTTCTATAGGCCTTAATAGCCTCTTTGTAGTGTTTTTTATTTTCTGGCAGGAAATCTATTCTCCAGGCTCTCTCCTTTTTCCTGCAGAGGCGTTTCAAGTCTCTCAGGGAATCTGAGAACCAGGGAGCGGCCTTATGTACTCTCTTGGGAGCGGATTTCCTGAGGGGAAGGACCGTATCTAGTGATTTCCTGATCCAACCCTCATAGTTGTTATTTGCTTGGTTGGGGTTAGTACAGGGAGGTGGACGGGAATCTTCTAGGATAGTTGTCCATGGCTCTATGGAGAGTTTTTTCCAATTCCTCCTAGTTATAGGACGGGGAGGAATCGAGGGAAGTTTGATGGTAGACCAGGTGAATGGGATAAGGAAATGGTCTGTCCATGGGAGGCGAGTGGGTTGCCCGACCGTTAGTCCGGTGCAGTTACTAAAAATTGGGTCGAGCAGGTTTCCCTTTTCATGGGTGGGGGACCTAACCAACTGAATCAACTGCAAAGCTGCCAGGTCCTCTGTTAATTCCCTAGCAACAAGATCTGTGGGGGAGTCAAAATGAAAGTTAAAATCTCCTAGAACTGTATAGTTAGCCGGGGTTAGAAGCCGCTTCGCGATAATATCTGGAAGGGACCTAAGGAACAGTTTTCCTGAATCTGGGGGGCGGTATATCAGGGTACCAGAAAGGGAGCTGTTCGCAGAGAAGTCTATTCTGAATGTAATGCTTTCGCATTCCGGAATAGCTTCGGTCGAAATGCGCCCGCCGTATTTCTCTTTTAAAATAATAGCCAGACCTCCCCCTCTTCCCTTGGTCCGGTCCATTCTATGGATCTGGAACCCAGGGGGAAGGGCGGTGACTATGTCTGGCTCTGAGTGGGGCGTAAGCCATGTCTCCGTCAAGAAGATTGCATCCGGGTTGTGGTTCTCTAGGAGTAGGCATATCTGCATGCTATGCCGGGGAAGGGAACGGCAGTTTAACAGGTACATCTGATAATCCTGTGGCGTGGCTGGTGCCTCGCTGGTGTCAAAGGAATGTTTGCAGCCAGGGCATTGAATAGGGAGGTCGTCTGGAGGAAAGGAGTGCGGGCATTGCGCCATAATAGGAGGTCTTATCTTTTTTATGGCGGCTGAGCTGTATGTCCTGACCTGGATGGTATGGGGGGCAGGGGTTGTGGCCCCTGGCCCCGTCAGGTCGCGGACGGGCGCAGGCGGGCTTGCCTTTGGCGCGCCTTCGGCGCACCGCCGGCGCGCCCGCTGCGCCCGTCCGCTGCGCCTCCGGAAACAGCACATTCTTAAATGGGGAAAGGGGGGGGGGCGTGGCCTAACTCGGTGGGCGTGTCCCTGTGTTTTCACGGCGGCTGTCCTCAACCCTCCTCAGCGCCTAGCTCAGCTGCGCGAGGGGTTGATTGTCAGGGGGCAGTGGTTAGGCGTTTGGGGAATACAGTTAATAACACACTCAACAGTTTTTAAAAGCAATCTTTAAAATGAAGAGTCAGCAGTATTCACACACACAATAGTTAAAAAGTCTTAAAAATTGCGTTTCCCTGCTCTCGGCTTCCGCCTCAAGAGCTCTGTCTTTTATCAAGCGCTGACAGGAGAGCGCACGCTTTTATAGCGAGAGTAGCGGGGGGCGTGGCCTAACTCGGTGGGCGTGTCCCTGTGTTTTCACGGCGGCTGTCCTCAACCCTCCTCAGCGCCTAGCTCAGCTGCGCGAGGGGTTGATTGTCAGGGGGCAGTGGTTAGGCGTTTGGGGAATACAGTTAATAACACACAACAGTTTTTAAAAGCAATCTTTAAAATGAAGAGTCAGCAGTATTCACACACACAATAGTTAAAAAGTCTTAAAAATTGCGTTTCCCTGCTCTCGGCTTCCGCCTCAAGAGCTCTGTCTTTTATCAAGCGCTGACAGGAGAGCGCGCGCTTTTATAGCGAGAGTAGCGGGGGGCGTGGCCTAACTCGGTGGGCGTGTCCCTGTGTTTTCACGGCGGCTGTCCTCAACCCTCCTCAGCGCCTAGTTCAGCTGCGCGAGGGGTTGATTGTCAGGGGGCAGTGGTTAGGCGTTTGGGGAATACAGTTAATAACACACTCAACAGTTTTTAAAAGCAATCTTTAAAATGAAGAGTCAGCAGTATTCACACACACAATAGTTAAAAAGTCTTAAAAATTGCGTTTCCCTGCTCTCGGCTTCCGCCTCAAGAGCTCTGTCTTTTATCAAGCGCTGACAGGAGAGCGCGCGCTTTTATAGCGAGAGTAGCGGGGGGCGTGGCCTAACTTGGTGGGCGTGTCCCTGTGTTTTCACGGCGGCTGTCCTCAACCCTCCTCAGCGCCTAGCTCAGCTGCGCGAGGGGTTGATTGTCAGGGGGCAGTGGTTAGGCGTTTGGGGAATACAGTTAATAACACACTCAACAGTTTTTAAAAGCAATCTTTAAAATGAAGAGTCAGCAGTATTCACACACACAATAGTTAAAAAGTCTTAAAAATTGCGTTTCCCTGCTCTCGGCTTCCGCCTCAAGAGCTCTGTCTTTTATCAAGCGCTGACAGGAGAGCGCGCGCTTTTATAGCGAGAGTAGCGGGGGGCGTGGCCTAACTTGGTGGGCGTGTCCCTGTGTTTTCACGGCGGCTGTCCTCAACCCTCCTCAGCGCCTAGCTCAGCTGCGCGAGGGGTTGATTGTCAGGGGGCAGTGGTTAGGCGTTTGGGGAATACAGTTAATAACACACTCAACAGTTTTTAAAAGCAATCTTTAAAATGAAGAGTCAGCAGTATTCACACACACAATAGTTAAAAAGTCTTAAAAATTGCGTTTCCCTGCTCTCGGCTTCCTCCTCAAGAGCTCTGTCTTTTATCAAGCGCTGACAGGAGAGCGCGCGCTTTTATAGCGAGAGTAGCGGGGGGCGTGGCCTAACTCGGTGGGCGTGTCCCTGTGTTTTCACGGCGGCTGTCCTCAACCCTCCTCAGCGCCTAGCTCAGCTGCGCGAGGGGTTGATTGTCAGGGATGGAGCCCGGAGTAGATTCTTCATCTCAGCGCAGGTTGCAGGGGGTCTTGGCATTGATGCAGCAAAGCTCTGGTAGGGCCTGGTGTCCCCCGGCTTGGTGGGGGTACAGAATTGATCCTTCAGAGCAGGTGTACCACTTTTGGTCTGAGTGCTGTGTCAGTGTTGTCATGGAGGTGTAAGTCGGTAAGACCAGAGTCTGCGGTTCTGTGCCTGCACAGGGGAGCAGAGCCTCTGCCGCAAGGGAGGTACTTTGGCAATTTTCGGAGAGCTGGAGGTGCTCAGGGGTTCTTGGAGTCTTCGCAGTGGCAAGCCATGGCAGCACACCGTGATCGTTGAGTCCTTGAGTTAGCAGGCAGGGTTTGGTGCCAATTTCTCTGCAGCAGTGCTTAAGTTCTCAGGCAGCAGATCTTCTTGGTCTGATTCTTCTTTGAGTTTATTGAATCTAAGGTTCAAGGTCCATGGCTGCCACCGAAATACTAAACGTAGGGGTCTTAAAGGGGGAGACAGGTAGTAGCCACCCTCTAAGTGACCACTTCCTGCGGGCTGGGGAACTATTCTAGCCCTGATAGGTTATTTTCCCACCATTCCAAGATGGTGGATTTTTAAATGTAGTATGTACAGCACCTGCACACCTTAGGCAGTGCTGGCTAAATGTGGTCACTCCTCCTCATCTAACTAATTTCCCTGCCTGTCCTCCCACCAAATGTGGAGCAGGACATGGGGGTTGGCATCCCTTACTATCTGGTGAAGTCTAGGTTGTACTTCAAAGGTGACACTGCCTTTGAAGCTTTCAACTCTGGAAGATCATTTCAGACTGGAGGAGGTGTGAAGCACCTCTACCCCAGGCAGGCTTTGTTTGGGGCCTCTGAAAGCGTGGGCTTTTACCACACGAGGTCAGAAACATGTCTGGTTGTGGCAGGCTGGCTATGACTAGTCAAGGACCACACCAGTGCTTGGTATGTTTTGAGGGGACCCTCTAAAGTGTGTTCTCTGTGCATTTATTAATTAATCTAACACTGGCATCAGTGAGGAGTTATTAAGACAAGATGTTTGGCACCAAACATCTTAGGGTACAGTGAAGACATCATACAGCTAGGAATCTCATAACGACAAGTATCCAGCCCATGCACTCTCAATGGCTTCCCTGTGCACTTACAATATCCAAGAATGGCTCAGATATTGTTGGGTCATAACTGCTCATGCATTTATGTCCACACATGGGATATAATGCACCCTGCCTCAGGGCAGTAAGGCCTGTAGTAGGGGCAACTTACCCATACCTCATGCAGTGTATGGGGGCATGGCAGACAGGGCTATATGCCATGTTGACTCTATGGTTTTCTCTGCACCAAGACATGCAGCCTGCAATGGCAATTTGCATATTCTTGGCAAGGTGTCTCTGGGGTGACACATATGGTGCTGCAGCCCCAGAGG
This sequence comes from Triturus cristatus, assembly GCF_964204655.1. Classification (NCBI taxonomy): domain Eukaryota; kingdom Metazoa; phylum Chordata; class Amphibia; order Caudata; family Salamandridae; genus Triturus; species Triturus cristatus. Next base: position 392,952,457 of record NC_140584.1, read on the forward strand.
ACCCGACCCTCTTCAGTACCTATGCTCTAGGTACCAGGGGTACCATTTACTAGTGTCTTACAGTAGTGGCTAAAGTTGTGCCAATCATGGTACCGTTTTGGGTAGATCTGGCACTGGGAACCTGGTTAGCAGGGGCCCAGTGCATTTACAGTTTGAAATCACATCAGGCATCAAGCTGTCAGGTACCTGGCTCTATTTTCCTAAACCCCTTATACTGAGCTATATCCGCAGGCCATGAGGCCCACTTTCTTAGTATTTGGTTCATGTAAACTGCACGAGCAATCATTACTCTCCCAGTATTTCCCTACCTATGTACCATATAAAAATGCCCATACTTCTTTATTTTGTTCATATGCTTCACTGTTTCCTTTTGCCAAAGGTGCCCATATTTCAAGAACTGAGCTTTCTGACTCAGATGTGTGTTGAATCAGATGGCAGTGAGAGCCTTGTGCAAAAAGCACTTAGAACTCTCCTGCTGTGAGCCGCATGATTCATCACTCAAGCATTGTGCTAAGTGCACACAGAAGACCTCCTGCTGAAACTTTGGGCGTGGCAGCAGCTAGTCTATTTAAACCGCACCCAAGGTAAAACAACTTGCTTTGCCTAAACATACATCAGCCTGACGGTTTCCTGCCTATCGTGAAAGTAAAGAGACCAGCACCCCCACTGTTAATTACAGCCTTCAGAAGAACAACTCTATTTTCAGAGACTCCTCATGCACAGCACTCATACAGCCCTTCAATAGCAGACACTACATCAAGAAGCAGACACTTACCTAAAGCAATCATATGCTTCGCTGATGTTCATCGTCTAACCCGACACAGGTACCTGTAAAAGAAAAGAAAGAAACCTTTAAGACGAAATAAACAGTGCGTAGTTACTTTCTATTCTTGCACATTTTTTGCTCGTTTGTTAAATAGACATTTGCATTGGGAGTGAGAGCACCTTTTCGACATTTGACTGATCCTAAAGTGAGAGCGCATTACTCCTGTGAAGATACAGGACATTGTGCTAGTTCTGTCACAAGTGAACTAAACTACAAAGTAATAATTGGATAAGATTTGTACCATGCATATAACAAATGGTGTACTGAAGTATGTTTTTCTGTATTTCATTGTGGGCCAGATGTACATAGACTTTCGTTTGCGATTTCCTAATAGTAAATGTTTGCAATACTCTATCAGGAAATTGAAAACAAATATGTTGCACTGGTTGTGATTCCCAATGGATCGCAAGGGGCCTGCCTCAGTAATATTCATGAGGCAGGTCACAATTACTGACCAATTGGGAATGGCTAGCACTCACAGGGATGGTGGCCTGCTGCGGTCAGCAGACCACCATGTCTGTGACTGTTTTTTAAATAAAGCAGTTTTATATCTTAAAATGCAGCCCATTTTCGTTAAAGCGAAACGGGATGCATTTAAGAATGAAAAATGAAAAATTTCCTTTTCATTTCTTAAGAGTAGGCAGTGGTCTGTGGGACCACTGTCTGCTCTTAAAAAATGTTGCCACCCAATTTCACAAAGAAGGAGTGCTCCCTTGGAAACCCCTTACCGTTTGCGAATGTGTTACCTCCTCCTTCACGGAGTCGGTTGCAAAACATTCATACATGCCCTTGACACTTGATATTAGGAAGGGACACCCTTGGCATGCCCCTTCCTAATAGCAACTCACAAACCCAATTTGCAATTTGGTAATAGTTTACCGAATCACAAATAGGGCTTTGCACATTAAAAAATGCTTTTTTTCAGGTCGCAAACAGCCAGATTCTGTGACTTGGACTGTATGCGAGCTGAAAAAAGCTTTGTATATCTGGCCCAATGCCCCTGTGCTCCCTGAACAGGCTTTATCAGGAGCTTCCAATTTCCACTCATTAATCAGGTGCCTACCTTGAGAACTTCATTACAACTCAACCATATGCAAGCATACGACAGTTACCTCGCAGGTACTTGCATTCAATTCACTAAGGAAAAGAGAGGGGGCGAAAGACTCTATAATCTAAGGGCCAAACTAGAAGAAAACCCAATTAGATACATGCATTCCTTCTTGTGTTTCACACAGGTCTAAAATGTATCAGGGGATCTATGCACCTATAGACAAGGGCCCTCTCCCCTTTTATGATCAGACTACTAGCTTGCACAATTGAACTAAACTGATAGGTGTGGTCAGGAAGTGGGATTGGTTCCATATCGTCTCTGCAAAGCCTCGCATCTCTCCAGGTAAGAGATGGCAATCACTTTTGACACAAGCAAAAAGTGGGGGCTAACCATGTCAAAAGAAGCACTTTCCCACATGACCCCCACCAAATGAAAGAGGATGAGACTAACCTTTCCCTAGAGATTCTTGATCTTCTAAGTGGAGGAACCTAGAAAAGCCATATGTATTGGCATGGTCAGTCCAAGGTCTGTGTTCCACTGTAAAGTTCATTCTTTGTATGGATATGGACCAATTTAACAGTTGGGGATTTTCTCCTTTTATGTACATGAACCATCTGAGATGTCTGTGGTCAGTTTGAACAAGAAAATGAGAACCAAACATGTATGGTCTCAGCTTCTTCAGGGACCAAACCACATCAAAGGCTTCCCTCTCAATGGCACTCGAACGCTGCTGTCCGGGGAGAAGCCTACAGCTTATGAAAGCAACAGATCGGTCATTGCCCTCATCATTGGTCTGTGATAGGATCGCTCCTAGTCCATGTTCAGAGACATCTGTCTGATCAATGAACTGATTGGGATAAACTGAAGCTTTCAGAATGGGTGCTGAGCACATTGCTTCCTTCAAGGTGTCAAAAGCCTTTTGACAGCTCACTGTCCAGTTAACCTATTTGGGTAATTTTGAGGAGATCAGTTCTGTGAGGAAGGTCACAAGGGACCCATGTCCCTGCAAAATCCTCCTGTAGTACCCAGTCAAGCCAAGGAATGCCCTGACTTGACTCTGGGTGGTTGCACCTTCCCAAACCAGAATGGTCTGAATTTTAGTCTGCAGAGGTTGAACTTGACCTCAACTCACACGGTTGCCCAAGTATACAACCTTGCCCTGCCCTATCTGCCACTTACTTGCTTTGATAGTGAAGCCTGCATTCTGCAGAACCTTCAAGAACTTTTGCAGGTAGATTAGGTGATCCTGCCAGGTGGAGCTAATGACAGCAATTTAATCCAGATAAGCTGCACTAAATGATTCCAATCCAGCAAGGACTTTATTCACCAACCTCTGAAAGGTGACAGGGGCAATATTTTATCCAAAGTACACCTGGAAGTGCCCATCTGGGGTTGAAAATTATTTCCCTTTTTCTCCAGGGGTCAGACCTATCTGCTAGTACCCTGATGTGAGATCAAAGGTACTTGGATATTTAGTTGACCCAACCTGTTAATCAGTTCATCAGCCCTAGGACTTGGATGTGTGCCAGTTTTTGTGACTGCATTGAGTCCCCTATAGTGTACAAAAAACTAATTTATTTTATTACACCCTGGGAATGAGGCTTGGAAACAAAAACAACTAGGGTGGCCCAGAGTCTCTCCGCGGCTTCAATGACACCCAATTCCAGCATGTTGCTAACTTCAGCTTTCCTGCTTTCTTTGACATAATAAGACTGCCTGTAAATTTTGTTTTTGACAAGTAGGCTGTCACCAGTGTCCACATCATGGGTACACCAGCTATTCTGACTAGGGGTCAAAGGAAGAGCTCATTAAACTAATTTAAGTCTCACCTGCAATCAATCTGTTGGTCATTGAGGATGTCTTAGAAGACCACACCTTCGACTTAGCCATCTTTAGGGTTGTTAGAGATGAGGTCAGGGAGAGGCTCCCTCTCTGCTTCCTGATGATTCTCATCACTGATCATGAGCATGGTCATGTCAGCCCTGTCATTAACGGGTTTCAGATTATTTACATGTATGACCCTCTTGGGGTTCCTATATGTGCCAAGGTCCACCAGAATGGAGGCCTCCCATTTTCTTTCAAGGATAGGGTAGGGCCCAGTCCATTTGACCTGGAGAACCATAAACCCAAATCTTTTGCCCTGGCAGCCTTTTGCTCATACCAGAGCTTCTTGAACTCTTGGCTGGCCTCAAGATTTTTCTTGGCTTCCTTCATGTGCTCAGCCATCCTGGAAAGAAGACAAAGCACATAATCCACAGTATCCTGCTTAGAACATTTGAGAAGTCTCTCACATCCTTCCTTTACAAGACAATGTGATCCCCTTACAGGGTGTACAAACAAAATTGAAAAGGGGGAAACCCTATTCCCTTTTCTGGCACCTCTCTGTAAGCAAAACACAAGTATGGTAGTAAGACATCCCATCCCTTCGGTGTTTTTCATTAAGTCCACCAATCATACCTTTCAGGGTTGTGCTAAATCTTTTAACATGCCCATTTGTCCGTGGATTGTATGGTGTACTGAACATATAGGTCACCCCACACTCAGCCCACATATTTTTCAATCTTGCAGACATAACATTTTCAACACTATCTGATACTGCATCCTTAGGAAACCCAACCCTAGTAAAAATACCAAGGAGAGCTTTTCACCTCTGCAAAGGCAGCGGTTGTCCTTAGTGGAATTGCTTCAGGACACCTAGTGGTATGATCCACTACCACTAATATAGATTGGTCTCTGAGGCTGTTTGAGGATCAAGAGGACCAACAATGTAAATCCCAACTCTCTCAAAGAGTACCCTAACCACTGGAATTTGAATTAGGAGGACCTATAGGTGACTGCCTTTCTTGTGACTTGTTTGACAGGTGGCACAGGAGTTACAAAACTCCTTCCCCTTCTGGGACATTTGTGGCCAGTAGAAATGGGTGACTAACCTTCTCCAAGTTTCTGTCTCACCAGGATGCCCAGCTTGGAGACTGTCATGGGCCAATGTTAGGAGAAACTCTCTAAACCGCTGAGGCACTACCACTCTCCTAGTGGCACCTGGTTTTGGGTCTTTGGCCTCAGTGTATAGGAGTCCCACCTCTCAATAGGTCCTGTGGGAACCACTGACACTTCCCTTTCCTGATCAGCAGCTTGTTGGATCAGACTTTCAAGAGTGGAACAGGTTCTCTGCCCCTGGCACACATCTTCCCTACAGGGTCCTTAGGGCGCAAAAGTTTTGCAGTGTAAGACCCAAATTCCTGGTGCTCAGTTCCCTCTGGGACTGACAAGTCTTCTGTCTGAGGGGAGGAGACTTGTTCGGGACTCTTTATAGAAGCTGGCTGCCCAGACTTCTTGCCCTTTCTCTTGGAAGGTTGGACCATAATTTCAGGCTCCAACACTATTTTTTTACCTTGGGTTCTACTCTGTACTCTGGTTTTCGCACACACCCATTCAGATTTCCCAGCAATGCTGCATTTTTTTTTTATCTACCTCAGCCCAGCTGAGTAACACGAATCTTTGCCAAGTAGACACTATACAGGGATAGCAGAAGACATCACTACCCTTTTGAGGCCACTAACCCCTCCCTAATGTTAGGTCACCAAGGCTATTGGATGCATCTTAGACTGATTGTCAGTGTTGAGGACTGTATAGTTCTCTCCGAGCAGAAATTGAGCTGACGACACCAGTTGCTCATTCACCATGGTGATACTGGCACCTGTGTCTCTCAGGACTTTCACCTTAATCCCATTTATATTTTGCTCCTGCCTCCAGGTTACTGGGCCTGACAGCCAGGGTAGCTACATTCAACCCTCCCTCTGAGACTTGAGTTACCTTAGTGAGCACGTTGACATGTCAGGGCTCACCTGTGATCCCATCTGGAGACTCATGATTGCATTTACTACAGGTGTGCTAGAGGCATTATCTTTTTTTGTACAGTTAGGGTCTCCAGTTCGGTGTCCAGTTGTTTGCATTCAAAACACCAAGCCTTCTTGGGATCCCATTATTTACCCTGGTACCCACCCTTGGACTGTGAAGAGTTTCTGGGCTCACCCTCCTGAGCAGTTTTTTGGGGGCCTGAAGAAACCAACTTTTTATTTTAATCTTTTTGGTCACTATCATTCCCTTGGAGGGTCTTTTTGGCCTCTTTCTTTTGGTCTCCCCTATCAGAGTAGATTTGGTCACCCTGGTTTTGATCCAGTGGTCTGTCTTCTTTCCCAACTCTAGAGGAGATGGTGGGCCTAGGTTTACCACATGCAAACGTAAATTCTCATTGTAACAATGACTTGAAAATGCTGTTTCACAATCACATTATACAGTCCTTCAAAGTCATGGATACTGTTACCTGTTACCCGACCACCTAGTGTTTTCACTAAAAAGTTAACTAATTCCACACAGGATTAACTCTGGGTTTTTCGAGATAGTTCTCACAAGAGATGCACCCAATTTCTTCTGGCTACCCTTATACCTAACCGGGCCCTCTCAAAAGCAGGGAAATATTTGGTGATGTCATCACCCTCTGAGTATTTTGGGAAAATTCCTCTGGGGAGTTTTGAATCAAAGGGATCTTCTCTCTCCTTGTTTATACAATTGCTGCCACCAGAGATTGGTCCTAGGCCTATTTGTTTTCATTGTCTTTTTATGTCCAGGAGTTGAGCTTCTAAGTTCAATCTCCTGGTTAACCTTTCTAGCATCTGGTCATCATATGAAGGACTCTCATCTGACTCTGAGTGGATGGATTCAGCCACCTTGTCAACTTGATCTTTAGAGTCATCCCCAGCAGTCTCATCTTCATCAGATTGAGCTACTAGTTCTGTATGATCTATTTCAAACTCTGCTAAAAGCCTTCCAAGCTTGTCTTTTTTAGCATGTTTGTCAGTATTGATAACATAATCCTTACAGAGGGCCCTTAGCCTGGCATAGGACCGGTCCATGTATGGGGGAAGGTCGAGCTGCTGAGCCTGGTTATCGGTATCAGTCATTATTTTACTAAAGTTCGTAACTTTTTATGAACTTTAAAAAAACTCTAACACCAAATATTTCATCCAAACTATAGCAATAGACTTTTACAGTTCTTACCACTTAGATTCAGGGACTTAGCCAAATTCCCTACCAGTGTCATTTTACCATGTTGTTTAAAAAAAGGTTCAATTGAAAAGTACAACTAAAGGCAATTTTTGGATTAAAAAATGTGATCAGTTATTGGCAAAGTAGTTCCTGCAAATGCAGAGACTTCTCTCCCACTGTTGAACCACCAATGTAGGAAGTAGGCTCTCTATATAGTGTTCTAAAACGAAGTACAGTGTGCAGAAAGTCCAGTGGATCCCTTAATGGTACACAGAGGTCAAAGTAGATAATACTAATGCTCTTTTTGTAGTGGGCAAGACGTTAAGCTTATCAGAGGGTAGTGCTTAGCCTTTGCTGTACTCACAGAGGTAATAAATGAGAGTCACACTCAAGAATAAATCAGAGACCAATTTATTATTTTTATGTATATTTTAAGATCAATAACTTCAATCTACAGTAAGTACTTTAAAAGTTATGATTTTTAAGAGTTAGTAATTGTATCACTTTTGTGCGCACCTACGCACAATTGAAGTCAATGGAGAAACCAGAATAATGCATATAAAATCAGGCAATGGTTTCACAAAGTTCGCCTTCTTGTTTTCAGTCAATAGCAGGACCAGGTCCAAAGTTCCAGCAGCAGAAGATCGGATGCATCCCGGATTCAGCAGTGGACAGAAGGTGTTGGTAGCTGGTGTGCTATGATGAAGGGAGCCACCTGGAAAGACACTACACCAGAGGACTTAGAGGTAAGTCTGGTGGGTCCCATGGGAGTGAGGAGGTCACAAGGGTCACAGGATCATGGGAGCATAGATGCTTTGTCATTACCGGGGCCAGTGGGGTTGGGTGCAGAGCAGATGGGTCAGCCGGGGGTCGTATGTCAAGAAATCCACACAGTCAGGAGCAAGCAAACTGGAGAGGTGGTTTCGGGCCACTCAGGATGTGGGTCTCAAGGGTCTTACTATCCCTCTAAGGGCATTTGCTCCTGGTATTATTGGAGTCTGGCGCGGACTCTTCGTCTCACTATTTGTTGTTGGGGTTCTGGCACCTCAAGCATTGGTACGGTGTGACTCCGGTAAGTCCTGGTGTCTCCAATCTTGGTGAGGAGACAGATCTGACCCACCAGAGAGCTGGTGTAACTCTTTTGATTTGGGTGCTGTGTCAGAGTAGTCGGGGACCAGCACATCGACAAACCGAACTCAGTGAGATCGGTGCCTGCAGTGTGATGGGGAGTGATACCTTCACTCCAAAGGAGGTTATTGGTGATTTTGCAAAGGCTGGAGGAGTTCCAGGGTTCTTGGAGTCTTCACAGGTTCAGGACATCATGCCATACCATGATTGTCGAGTCCTAGAGGCAGCAGGCAAGGTTTGGCACCACTTTTCTTCAGCAGCAGGGTTTCACTTCTCGGGCATTGAGTTTTCTTTGTCCTGGTCTTCTTCTTGTCCATCAAATCTACGTTCCAGGTCTAGGGTTGCCTGTTTAACACTGAATTTAGTGGTGTTACGGGGGAGACAGTAGCCAATGGGCTGCCTACATTAAGGGTGCCTACACCCTCTAAGTGACCATGTCCTGTGGGAAGAATCACTACCCTAGCCCTAATAGGTTGTTTCTCTACCACACCAGATGGTTTCATTTTCAGGAAAGGGGTTCACGCTGCCTGCCCTATCCTAGGGGTGGTGCTGGTTGAATGTGGACACTCCTCATCTAACTAATTTTAGCACCTGTCCTCCCACCAAATGTGGAGCAGGGCATGTTGGTTGCATTCCCCGCTATCTGCAGAAGCCTGGGCTGAACTTCAAAGGCAGCAACACCTTTGAAGCTTCCTGCTCTGGAAGGCCATTCTGGACTGAAGGAGTGTGAAGCACCTCTACCCAGAGCAGGATTTGCTTCTCGCTTCTGAGAGCACAGATTCTCACCCCATGAAATCAAAAACATGTCTGGTGGTAGCAGACTTGCTCTGACTAGTCAGGGATCACACAACTGCTTGGTAGGTGTTCAAGGAACCCTAAAAAGGGTCTCCTGTGTGCATTTATTAATACATTCCCAACCGTCTTGATTAGGGGTCTCTTGGATTGCAGGACTTGTGCTGCAACCCCGTGCACCCTCTTCAGTACCCATGCCCTAGGTACCAGGGATACCATTTACTGAAGACTTAAAAGGGTGGCTGAAGTTGTGCCAAACATGGTACCGTTTTTGGAAAGAGATCTCACACTAGGAACTTGGTTAGCAGGGACCCAGTGCACTTACAGTTTGAAAGTACATCAGGCATCAAACAAAAAGTGGGAACTAACCATGTCAAAAGAAGCCCTTTTCTACATGCAGCCACTCAAAGATGAACTTGCCTTGTAATACAGAAAATACCTATTCCTCAGAAATCTCAACTTCCACCTCGAATACCCCCAGACAACAACTCAGCCGCTCTGCTAGACTCCATGGACAACCTTGGCCTCAAACAGATGGTTACCAACCCAATGCATACCAACCAGCCACACCCTCGACCCCATCTTCACATCCAGGGATACAATCTGATACAGTCACACAAAGAGCTCACCTGGATAGACCACAGCTATGTTTATTTCACCATCGCTGTCAACTGACAGGCCACCGTCACCCTGCCCCCCACTACCCACCACAGATGGAAGACTATTACCCAATCCCAATAGACGACCACCCTCAACAGCACCACCGTCCACACATGCGATGACGTCAATCACCTGCCACCCACCTATCCGAATGGATCACCACTAGCAACAACTCCATCGCTCCCATCAAAACCCTCAACAACAAAAGAACCTACAAGGATGCCAATTGGTTCCTCCCCGAAATCAAAGCAGAGAAACACCTTCAACCTCAGACACAAAGTAATTGGATCCCTGCTCACCAGGATCATAAACTCAATGTTCAGTTATGCCACCCTCTCGGTATACTGGAACATGCCAAACAAGTCAAACCACTTCTGAAGAAACCCACAGTGGGCCCATCAGACCTCAAGAACTACCACCCTATCTCACTCCTCCCCTTCCCGGGCAAGGTTCTGGAGAAAGCTGTCAACCACCACCTCAAAGACTACCTGGAATCTAACCACATTCTCGACCACTCTCATACTGGTTTCCACTCAAACCACAGCACTGACACCCCCCTTATAGCTGCCATGGACGACGACAGAGCCATCCTTGACCGTGGCGAGTCAGCAGCTCTGATTCTCCTTGACCATTCCAAATAACTTCATGTGCAGTTAGAACTGAGTTTCAAAGATTCATTAGAAGGTTAAACCAGCTAGGTGCAACATGTTTCGGCCCACCTGGCCTCGATCACACATCCAGTTTGTGAAAAAAAATACGCGGCAGCCATCTTGTAGAATATGCATCACAGTGAGTAAACATAGTAGATTATGTGTGTTTCATAACATACATTGGTTAGAAAATATCTATAACGTGAAAAATATATATATTGCCACACATGATTCATCAATCCAAATGTTTGAGCAAACAAACTGCATTTCAAATAGATTATTGCCATTAAATAATGATAGTTGTGATTGATTACTACATATAACATTCATTATGTAGTACAGTGGTATTTGGTGTAGCAGCAGATTTGTCCATGCCCCTAGAATCTAAGTCTCACCCAAGTGGGCACACAGTAAGAGAAGCCCCAATTGGCAACATCACATGATTAGGTTCCAATAACTGATACTAGTTTTCCCCTGCCCCATGCTGTTACACAGTGCAGATTAAATCGATAGTTGTCAACAGAAAGCGATAATCGTGAGTGTGTAGTAGACAACATTCCTTCTGTATTACACTGATACTGGCTGTAACAGGTTCAGAATCTCAGCCACGTGGCCAATGGTTTGGTAGTTTGGGGGAGAGAGGGCAAAACTGTCTTTCTGGAATCCTTCTAAAAAATAATAGTAAAAGCATGCCTTTGCTCTATATAATGCAATGGTAGGTTACAACAAAATGGAAACTAAGGGTTGGAACCACTAGTGGAGGCCAGTGTGGTCATTTGCCACACATCCCACCCAGGAAGCTAACTGCCCTAATAACATGACATGCAATCCACAGTGAGCACAGTCACATGATGAGAGTCACTAATTGTCAGCATCCACAAAGAAAGACTCATGCTGAAAAACAGTGAGAATTTGCCTGAGAAAGGGGGGGGGGAGTTTGCCTACGGGTTAGGGTGGTCGACCTCGAATCTGGGGAACTGGGTTCGAGTCTCGGCAATGACGCTGAACATCCTGTGATCCTGAGCAAATCACCATATCTCCCCGTGCCTAACAAAAATGAATGTGTCCTCATGTAATGCAACTGGTGCTATGTAAGGTGCTCTGATACCCGATACCTTTGGGTCAAGTTTGCGCTATAGAAAGCTCTGTAAAAAAAAATAACAAAAAAAATAACAAAATATTAAAGGAAAGTGAAAGTGAAGTCACACCCTCCAAATGTGAATCATCTGGTTTTTACTGGAAGGGTAAAGTAGGGAGCTGACGCCTTGACAACCTCTAACCATCCAAGCAGCCGGAATCAAGAGTCCCTCCATCGCCTCCTAAAATAGAAAAGAGTAAAGACAGTGTTAAAATCAAACTATCGCACATCACTAATGTTAACAACAAGTTTGTAAAGCATTAATATCACCAAAACAGTAATTAAGTAAGACACAAAACACAATAAAAATCCAATGCCAATTTATAAAAATAGAGAATATTTTTTATTTCTGAAATAACACCAAAGCAACAAAAATCCAGTGTAAAGAACAAGAGATACAAAATATCGAAAAAGGTAGTAATGGACTGATAATTGCACCTCATATTATAGTATAAATTGTGGTGGGAGTACAATAGTACATGTAATGCACAGTTAAGTTTGGGGTAGTGCTTCTAGGGTTATACCACACCCTACTACCGAAGGTGTGAGTTACAGTAGGATCTATGACCCAATTTAATACTGTTCTGTCAAGGAAAACCAAAGCACTCAATTATGTATTGTTAAGAATGTATTGAGTCCAGAAAGTAAGGACTTGTATTAGGATAAGCTGTTTCTTTATTGTGAAGATGCATAGATTCAAGTATATTCAGTACATTTTTGTTTCAGACACTTTACATTTTTAGATTTGTGATGTTGAATGACAACCAACATGTGTTTTGTCATGCAGTGACTTTTCTTAAGGCTTCGAGGTAAGTGAAGATGTACTGTGTAAGAGTTGTAACTTGGAAGATTGTTCCGTATTGCAAGAGTGGTGTATCGGAGTTGGTCAAATTTGCCAGTTTTTCCATAGGGTAGGAAATGCAGGTATTTATGAAGGGAAGTTGGCAATATGAGGTCTGTTGTGGGCAGTGAAGCTTCTCATGGTTTAAAGGGACAGTTCCCATATGTACTGCATAACATCCGGAAGACGTTTTGTAGTCTCACAGTGGTATGTTCCAATAGTCGGGACCTTGATAAGTCACTGTATCTGGCAAAGCCACTTCCAAATGGAAAGGAACGGGAGATATATATTTTTAAAGCTTAAATTAAAAAATGTGCTTTCTTCCACCTAAAAGTAAAAAGTGCAAACCACAGATATCTGGCTGCGTGAAAGTCAAAGTATCAGGCCAACCATGATGGTGCACGGGTCGGCTACAATGAGCAGTAGGGCAAGTTCAAGTTTTACCTTCTAGCTTAGTCATTTGTTTGGCTATTCTTTCAAAGTCATGCGATCGGCTTTGTCAATCCAAATTTCTGTTTGACAACAGTGGCCTGCTGCAGCGCGATGCCTTGATGATTCATGGAGGTCTTTGTTTTCATCATTGATGTCAAAGAGCTCTGGGGCTTTCAGTGGGGAAAACCTGCACAGTCAGGCCGAGTCACAGTTTGATTTCACTGGCTTGACTCTCGTGATCGAGGTCGGTCTTCTTATGGAGCTATTTATTACCAAAAGTTGTCAAAAAATTCCTAAACTTTCAGAACATCTTCTGAAAGGCTCCTTGATGCTCGTTGGGGGCCCACAGCACCAGCCAAGGGTTCAGAAACTCTGATTTGCCTCTTGGAGGTTTGAGACTTTAATTCCCACAATGCACATGGTCAAATCCAGTAAAGTTCAAGTGAAGCTGACAGCTGGGCTTCTCCTTGTTGGAGATGATGCAGGTAACGTCTTCGAGCACTTTTCTTCCTGTCGCTGATCAAGGAGTCCACTACTTGATCCATTACGACTTGCAAAGTCCTCTTTGGTGAAGCCTTGAGAGTGCTGAAGACACAGTCCTTATGAGCACAGGCCTCTCTTTGTGCAGTTCAAGGGTCTAGCAGGGCAGTCCTTCTTCTCCAGATGTTTCCAAGCAAGGATCTGAGGTTCTGTGCACCTCTCCCATATTTATTCCAGACTCTGGGCTAGCAAGAGGGGAGGTACCCGCAACCAAAGGGGTTCAATTTGCCACTCTCTGTAATGACCACTTCCTTAGAAGTGTGGTACAATTTTGTCCCAGAATGCACATCTCTGTCCAAATCAAAATAGAGAAAATCTCTCCAGGGAGTTCAGGTCAGGCTAACCCAACTACCAGGTAAAGCTAACATTTCCCTGCACTTGCCTTCCAGCCTCTCGCCTAATCATATTAGTGGGGCTCCCATCTGGCTGGGGGTGCAAGAAGGGCTTCTCTCTTTGAAGACAAGTTTGGCTACCCAGCCCCATTCCTGTCCTGGCATCTGCTTGCATTGTTTCTGCTCAGGCAAGTTCACACCTAATCAGGAACATTTTGGCTCAGCTAATCAGAAGATGCAGCTACAGGGCTGCTTTAGGTAACTTCAGGAAAACAAGTTTGAAAACGTCTTTCCTGCAATAACTGTAATAAGTCTGGCCCTGGCAAGCTGTTGGGTTTATTATAACTATTAATTTAATTCTTTGAACTATTGTTCTAGTTCACTCCAGTCAAATGTTAGACTTTATTGAAGTTAAATAATGCCTTCCCATGTTAGCCAATAGAACTATCAACACTACAATGGGGAAAACAGCATTGGCAGCTTTTCTTTCATCAGGGCATATAAAACATATTTTATAATGTAATTGCTTTTTATAACAAGTCACCCTCCCCTTGGGGCACCTAAGCCAGGCCTTAGGGATAATCTATATGTGATTAAAAAAAAGGTACTTTTGTACTTTGAATGTACTTTTAAATCTAAAGTAGAATTTGGACACAGTTTTATTTTAAAACCAGCCTGCAAGGCAGGGCAGGCTTTAAAATGACAGCAGACACGACAGCAGTGCACAGTTAAATGCATTAAATCTCCTCGGGTCTCTAAAACTACATGCCCTTCCATATTCAAAGGACTTACAGGTAGGTTTTCTGAACTAATTGCAATTACACCGTGTGGGCTATACTGTTTTAGGTTTAAACCTAAAATAACTGATAAAACCCCTCCAAAATGGAAAGAGCCCTCACCAGTATAAACATATAAACACTGAAAAAACATCCGCACAACCTCAAACAAAATGCCATTCAAACAAAGGTAGAAGAGAGTGAAAGAGAAATTTTGATTCCTTCTTGAAGAGGCCAATACAATGTAACTTTGTTATACAAGGTAGGAGTATGTAAGACTGGGCTAATATTATTCTGCTTGAATTTGTTTGTTTAGGTATGTCACTAAAATATTATTTCCTCTTCCTTTTGCTTTTTTCACTTTTGTGGTCTTTCGTCTAAAGATGCAGGGTTTAGAACCATGTTTTAGGTCTTATTTAGTTATTTTATAAATTGTGAAGAATCATGAAATATCAAAATCATATTTGATATTTTGGCTATGTTTGATTCTTTCACTGATAGGTAAAATGACTGGTTTCAAAAGAATCTTTCCCAATATTTACCATCACATTTACCCACAGACAGAGGATGATACATCAGCCACGTTTTCTAGTGAGTCAGTATTGATAGTAGGTAAATTGCCAAACACCCTAAGCTTTAAACAATGCAAGTTGTAGTGACAGGTGGATGTGAAAAGAGTGCTGGCATCTGGCATCTGGGATAGTGGTAAAATGACACCAGAGTTTTGGAAAACATGGAACGCATGGAATGCTGCTGCAAAAAGCAATACCAAGTCCAACGAAGATTGGAGTGACATTGTTTGTATTCGCAGTGGTTCAACTATGTATATGAAAAAGTTGTGTGATGGCCTGTTAAATTTGATACCTGAGCTGAAGTGCTTCCCTGTAAGAGATCCTTGCCACTTGCTAAAAGGTATGATGAAAGCATATTTACAGGCTTCATATTTAATAACAAATGTTATTGACTTTGTAGTCCATTCTGGTGCACTGTTTTATTTTGCACCGGAACTAAAACACAAATATTTAACATTTTGTGCTTTTTGTGGCATCAAAGAAAGAGTCATCCGAACTGTATCATTTAGTCAGTGGTTCTCAGTCCTAGAGGCTGTGAATGCTATATTATCCATGTGGCAACCGTTTACAGGAGTAGTGATGATGCCAAAGGCACGAAATGGGAGGATCTTCGGTCGCATATTGATAGTGTTGTGAAAAAAGTAACACTCTACTGCATGCTTATATTTTTACAGGAAAACATGACTGCTGTAGTGGACACAGCATGGCAGGGCATGGAAAGCTATATCAATGGCCAGAGTTAGGATATTGTGTACTGGTTGTTTAGGTGTTGCCCGTCTCAAGTGCCAATGTTGAGAGGGCCTGTTCACAGATACATGTTTAAATGGGAAGGAAAGAGCAAGCGCGCGTGACCAAAGACTCACTGAAGGAGTATGGGCCTCATATACACTCTACATACACTGTCTATAAAATGCACTATTGGTACAGAAAGCAAGCAGTAATAGAAGCAAAATGTTCCATAAACACTGGAAAAACATAATTTTTCTTGTTTTTAAGGGCACGAAAATGTGTAACCTCTGCTTTTTTAAGGTATAAAACACTGAAAACCTCAACCAGAATTTGAAGTAGAAACTGAACACAGGAAAGCCTAATTATGCCTAATTACCATTAACCTTTTAAACAGAGCACTGGCCCTGTCCCTGGTTGGCAGAGCCTAGTGTACAATCAGAGTAAGTAACTAACAGTTATCAGTTAAACAATGGGGGTGATCAGGGTAAAAAGGATGAATTTCTCACACGTAGGATCTAGGGCCACATGAGCGAAGCATTTTTGCGGTCGGAAATGGCAGATTGGGCAGTTTCCGACTACAAAAATGCTTTTACATGTGTGCAAAACAGAAATTGTGATTCAGTAACACATTACCAAATCACAATTTGTGTTTGCAATTCGTTATTTGGAAGGGGCGTGTTGTGGGCATACCTTACAAACACCAAATCTGAATGAAATGTATGAAAGTATTGTGACTGAATTATGGCCGCAAAGCAATCCTATTTTACCGAATACTTGAAGGAGGTGGTAACCCATTCACAAAGCGGAAGGGGTCCCCAGGGCACTCCTTCCCTTTTTAGAATGGAAAACAAATATTTTTTAAGAGAAGGCAGTGGCTCTTCCTCTGAAAGTATTTGAATGCAAAGTTTATTTTTTTCTTTTTAAACAACATCCTGTTTTCCTTTAATGAAAATGGGCTGCATAAAAAAAGAGATTGCTTTATTAAAAATCAATCACAGACATGGTGGTGTGCTGCCCTCAGCAGGCCACCATCCCTGTGATGGCTGTGATTCCTAAAGGGTCGCAAATTGCAACCTGCCTCATTAATATGCATGAGGTAGGTCTAATTGCAACCCACTAGGAATTGCTAATAAAACTCAAAAGAGTTCCATACATTTAGGAATACTGATGTCTTAATTGCAATTCAGAGAGAATTGCAAGTATGAAATCATCCTAAATTTAGCACATCTGGCCCCTAGTTTCCATAGGAAAAGTGTTTTTTGTTTTGTTAATAACGTTGGTGCCCGAGTACCAAGACAAATGGAAAAAAATACAAGTGAGCAGCGAAAAGAATACCCTCACCCCTTAAGCCAGCTGGTGGGGTCCCCAGGTGGGGTCCCACAGATACACCTCCTGGGGCCAACATTTTTTTATTTTATTTTACCTCTAATTTGCAGAGGATCCATGTGGTTTATTAGCCGCGTGGGTGGCCCAGGTCCCGGGTGGGGGATTTTTATATTCATATTAGGGAAGGGGACAAATATGGCCCCCCTCCCCATGCCAATTTTATACACTGGCACCCCATACCCAGGGTCCACTGATATTGAAAAGTGAGAAGGGGCCCCATCCCATGGGACTGGCCTTATGAAAAATTGGGAATGGGCACAAGATGCCCCCCTGGCTGAATTTGGAACCGGGAACACCATTACCCAGGGCCCAGTCATAGGTAAGAAGGGGAGGGGGTGATGTGGCCCATCTCCCCAGGCTGATTCGGCCCAGGGACCCCTTTCTGCAGGGTTTGGCCATGTTAGTAACAGGGGGGGTCACACGGCTCCCCTCTTCAGGCTGATTTCGGCCCAGGGAACCCATCCCCCTGGGCCCGGCCTCAATCAGAAAGGGGAAGGGGGTTGCGCAAACCCTTGTCCCGGAGCCATTAATGGCCCTTTGGGTTGGAAAACTAGCTTATTGTCATATAGAATTTTGCATACTGTTTAATGAACTGTGGCTTATCTTCCAAAGTGTGGTGGGCCAGTGAATGCAATACTACAAACTCACTTGAGCTAAGTTTCATGGTGGGTAAACCTAGCTCTGGTCCCAGAGCACTGGCGTTGCTTGTTCAAAGGCATTGCAGCTCCTGAGGAAGCGCTATGCATCGCCACTTAACAGCAAACTTTACTTGCCATGAAATAGCTTAAATCTAATATTTTTTATACATTTTGAAGTTTTTGGGCACATATTTCCACATGGGTCACAGCTCCTTTCTAGGCAATTATAATACTTTGTTACTGCAGTGAAGACATGTTTACCAAAGCTTGTGAAAACCAAGTAGTTTGTTTTCCTTTTGAAAGGGTGTTTCTAAGCTAGCTAAGCTCAATGTAGAGAAGTAGTGCCTAATTTGAGCCTATGGTTTCCGGTGCTCAGCACTGGCACTTAATTGTCGCTTGTGACAATCTGCCACAAGGTGGCACTGTCTGGCTAATTTAGAGATGACCACATCAACAGTTTATTATTAATGTAATATGCTTTAAATAGGTTATTACCTACCACGCAGACCATTCATATAGCTTTGGAGGCCTGAAATATCCGAATTGTCACACTTGTAGGAATGTGATGGTTAGTAGTTGTGTTGTTTCTATCATTGGCAGCAATTGTGGTGCAAGCTGCAGTGGCCTCCAGACGAGAGCACTGTCACTTATTTCTTTACGAATTAAGCACTGCAGAGGTAATCTAAGGATTTAAGTTTGAAAATATATTTCAATAGTTTGAAGTACTAGTTCTAAGAGTAGTTTGAAGGAGTAAAAATCTTTAATACTGTGGCAAATTTTTGGATCTTACTTTACTTGAAGAAGAGGAATGGATCTGCTTCATTCTGAAATTCATTGGAGAATGCAGCAGTGAAAGGAGGAAAATGCAACACAGATAAATTATGACTCGTGGTGGTATTGAAGACTGCAAAGAATTGGCAGAATAAGTACAGTACTAAAGTATATAAAACAAGTGCTTGTTGGAATGCTTACATTAATATCAGCCACTGGTAATTACTGCGGGCTGCATCTCAGCACATCATTATGTTCCACAACATGCCACCACAGTTTGGATTCAGCCGTATTTAAATCAATGTCGACCCTTTTCCAATGGGAACAGTCCAGCACGAACTGACAGGAGAGGTCCTCCCTGACTCCAATATTTGGAATTCTTTGCCATTTGAATTAAAAACTCTCTCCATTCTCTTCTTCTCTCAAGAACAAACTGAAAAAAACCTGTTTGGTAAGGTTGCATATTAAAGACTAGCACCAAAAGATACAGGGGCATATCATCAACAACCGGCTATAATCATCGCTAAGAGCACTTAGCGCTAGGATAATTATCGACGGCTATCGCTTGTTTTTATCGCGGAGATAGCGCGCTATCAGCGACGCTTATCTCCAGAGTGATAAAAATAACCGAGTTAGCTGCCAAATGTGCAATTATCGCTGGGATTCCAGCGATAATCGCACAACGTTTGGTGCTACGTTGTTGATAGGGCATGGCATACTTAACCATGATATCCACCTTCCATTGGATATCATGGCTAAGTCAAACTAAAAGCAGGCGTAAGGAAAGTAGCGATAACCGCAGTTAGCGCTACTTTTCTTATCGCTATGCTTGTTAGCGTGCCCATTGATAATTGGAGAAATGTTGTTAGCGACATTTCTCCAGTTATTTTGGAAAGGAACGCCCACTTTGCACGTCATTAGAGATGCAAAGGGAGGCGTAGGAAAAAAGGGTGCTAACATGCGATTATGCATGTTAGCACCCTCTTGTTAATAGAGCGAAAACATTATCTCCGCTTTTCTGGCTTTTGAAGCCAAAAAAGCGGCGATAAGGCCTTCGATGATATGCCCCACAGTTGGGTGGTGTGCACTATACAAATGCAGTTAGTCAGTCAGGTGTACTTCACAGTCCATGAATGCGTTATATAGAATTTATGATTTCAATAAGCATATTCTTGTACTTTATAGCATGTTTGATTTTAATTTAAAGTGTGTACTCTAGAACTTCAAATTCACTCCACATACGCTTCTACTTTACCTCCTTATTTCCACATACACCACCCTCCTGCTCGAGAGGTATCAAACTGTGGGGCACCTCCCTTGGAGGGTCTGACTTGATGACAAGGTGGGGCTGCGGGGGGGCAGATTCTGGCCAAGAAAAGCTTGAACAGACAAGTAAACAAAGAAGGCCCTATGTGCTGATTCAATTTGGAGAAGGTACCAGGGAAAAATACCTCTCCAAGATATAAATAAGTAAACAATATGTTTATGATATGAATATACCATACTTCAGACCAGTGTTATTAATAATGTATTTATTTTTTAATATAAACATTTTACTTTTTGGGGGTTTTCAATTTTTTAAAAAAAAGCATATATAGTAGTGATAATTAACAATAATTGATAAATGTACAGTCTGTGAGCTCCACATGTATAGAAAATCACAAATAAGCCATATTGTTACACTGAGAACAAAAACAACAATACATTTACTACACAAATTCACAATCACATACATTCACATTTATTTTAAAGCACAATATATATCGAGACATAAAATACAAATAAATAATGGGAACTTAATTCCTAAAGTGATAACAGTGACAGTGCAGCATTAAAAGATTCTGTAAAATACAATGTTGTGTAGACAAGGATGAGCCAACGTGCGTTTTGGAAGTTACAGAAAGATGAAAGCGGGTGGTACGACCTTCATCAGGGCGCTGTCTATATGTGGCAGTTGCCATCCAATCTGCACTTATTTAGAAAACATGTTTAGGGGGCTCACGCCATTCTTCAATAACTGGTCTGAAATATGAAGGGAAATAAGTTAATATAAAGCAAATAGGGCGAGGGGTAGGAGATGTTAGAATGACAAACTGAAAAAGAGAGGACATAATGTGCTGGTGTTTGTGAAAAGTACAGTGGTACCACATGCATAAGTACAGTGGTTAGAAAACAAAGGAAGTAATAGGAGCCTATATATACACCAAAGATTGTGTAAGGTATTGATGAATCCAAAAGAGTGTCTAGTGAGCAGAGTTGGGAATGAGCAGAAGTGGTAGGTATATATGATGCAATAGGGACAGATATGGAGTCAAGTTCAAAGTTCAAGTTCAAAAGACCTTTATTCGAATTTCATAAAATGCATAAAAGTACAACAATAAGAACAATTAATTTTCGCAATAAATCAAAATATAATTTCATAATTATTAAAAACCAATACAGCTCTCATCAATCAATTTTCAGGGGTTTTCCATCATTTTACGTGCGCGTGTTATCAATCTCAAAAAAGTGCTAGTGCGAAAAATTAATTCATCTGTATCCAGGGAAAATAGCATTGAGCAAGACTCCCCCAAGGAGAGGGGTCTTTGTTTTCTAAAATAAGGGGTTAAAAACCAATTAATATATTTTAAGTAAAATTTACAGAATAGAAAGTGCACATCGTTCTGTGTACTAATGCCATCGCACAGACATGGGTTATATTGTGTTGTGTGATGATAGCCCAGGGGAAAGCCCAATAGAAATTTCACAGAGCCTGCCCTAAGACGAAATAGCAAGGACCTTTCCCAGTTGGACATGGGGAGGGTAAGTTAGGGTGGAAGTGGTTGCCTACACAGATCATTCCCTATGTATGTAACAACAGTGGGTTTGAATATTTCCCTTCCCATTCTTTCTGTGTTAAAAAGTGCATATAGTGCTTGTTTGACCTCAACCTTGTCTTTAGGCTCAATTCTGGATGGGTCGGAGAAAAGATCGCCTCTGTCCACGGCACGCAATGTTTTTAAAACTCCTGCAAGCCAAGGGATTGATAAGCCGTGGTCACAGTTGAGGCAGTCTTTTATAATGTCTTGTGTTAAAGTTGCTGAGTTGTTCCTCCAGATCCTAATCCAGAATAGAGCTGGTCTAGTTCTAATAAAGTCGCAAACATAGGGGAGGTTTAGTTCTTTATGACAAATAAATTCAGAGGATGAGATTGGGGCGCCCAGTATTTTCCTACAAAAATGACATTCTTCACGCTGAATTCCGGGACTTTTCCCCAATCCCCAGACCTCAGCCCCATATGTGGCTACAGGAATGCACTGTAATCTAAAAAAAATTAAAATAGCTCTGGTGGCGTCTATTTTCTTTGGACGTGAAAGACTCAATATAGAATTGGTGGCTTTCGAGAACTTGCCCATGGCGTGGGCAGAATGCCTACTCCATGAGCCGTTCGCAGCGAAAACCAACCCTAGATATGGAAATGAGGTTACAGATTCTAATTTATCTGACCCTATATGTATAGTATTGAGCTTTCGTTTCCCAGGCCCACATGGCATAATAAAAGATTTTTTAAAATTTACACGCAGATCTAGGGCCTCCACGTGTTGAACAAAGGTTTCAACAAGCAAACGGAGGGCATTTGGAGTGCGGCCCATAAGGACCGCATTGTCTGCGTATAATAGAACTGGCAATGGGTGCCCCTGGATAATTGGGACGTCTCTAGTCCCTTGTTTCAGTGCTTTAGCTAGGCCGTTGATATAAATAATAAACAGCAGGGGTGCTAAAACGCACCCCTGTCTGACCCCCCTGCCTATTTTTATGGCTCCGGATACTTCTCCACCCATCCCAATCCTGACTTGTGCCTTAAGATCAGTATGAAGATAAGCCAGGAAATTTACAAGGGCCTCGTCCAGTCCATAATTAAGAAGCATGGCCCACAATTTGAATATATTGACTAAATCAAAAGCGGATGAAAGATCCATGAATGTAAGGTAAATAGGGGACGATCGAGCAACGTTATACTTATCAATTATCAACTTTAGATTCAAACATTGCTCCACCGTGCCCACCTTGCTCCTGAATCCCATCTGGCACGGGTCCAATAGATCTGTATCTTCAGTCCACTCTACCACCCTGTTATAGATAACTCGCCCGAGAATTTTAAAGGTACTATCCAAGAGCGAGATCGGACGGTAGTTAACTGGGTCTGACCTGTCGCCCTTTTTAAAAATTGGGACTATAATACTGGTAGCCCAAGTTTTGGGCATGGGCACTGTTGGCAGGCTATTAAAAACATTAAGAAGAATTGGTGCCCATAGATCCGGACTGTGCTTAATAATGTCTCTGGGGAGTCCATCAAGACCTGGGGCCTTGTTACCAAGGCTCTCTCTGATGGAGTCATAGAGAGATACCTACTTTAAAATGAAATGACGAAGAAGATAGGGGAGTAAACAGTCTCCATATCCTCTCTGAAACTCCTTAGAGGAAAATCCAAAATCATAGGATATCTGGACTTGAGGGGATCCAAGTACAGAGCCAGACTTAGATAGGCAATTCTGTATAAAGATAAATGAGAGTGATGCAAACCAAATTAGCTTACGAAGAACAGACAAATATGCTGGAAAAGAGCTAAGTTGTGTTATTGAAAGAAAAGAGTGGGGGGTGAGCCAACAGCAATCAATAACTCATGTCTAGCCTGAGAGCAGATGTAAAAATAATGGGCCTAATTCACAAACGGCCTCCGCAGTCATTGCGGAGGCCTCGCAGTTGCGGCGGGGGTCCCACACTTGTGGCAGGCCCCCTTACAGCAGTTTCCCGTTGCACAAGTACCGCCACGAGTGCGGGACCCCCACAACGACTGCGAGGCCTCCGCCGAGATAGGTGAGGCTGTTTGTGAATTAGGCCCAATATTTTGATAAGCCTATAAATCTAACCTTCATTTGACTTGATATCCTAGAGTCAGGATTTTGACCCAATGCGAAACCTGCACATCGGGAATTTTCACATCCTTTCTTTCAATATAACACTGTTTAGATTTGCACTCTTTTTCTTTGTGCCATCTCCACCTCTTTCACTTCATTGTCAAACAATTCTTGAGTCTAAGAAAATGCCTTCATTGACCAACAAGAACAGAGCGTACAAGTAGGAGATCCAGCCTTGAACAAATAAAAAGGACTTCCATCTGTAGGGGAGTGAGATATGATCCCATATACCAGGTTATTTATCAGAATATCATAATTAGAAATATTATGTAACATGAATGTTGAGTCCTAAATGTTGTTTACACAAATATTTTCCCATTGGTTGCAGACTGTACAAAGCAGCAGTAATATTTGATGTTGTTTAGAAAAAGGGAACATCATTGTCTGATATTATTCAGAGAAACACTAACGTCTAAATACATCCAAAATAGAATCCTAATTCATGTTTGAGGTGGCTTTCTCCAAGGAATTATCTGCTGGCCATTTGAAATAGTAATCAATGATGACCAAGGCTTAGGGCATGTGTACTTGTGAGAGATTTAAGAGTTCTGAGATGTCAAATGCAATTTAATTTTCTGCAGAACATGTTTGGGGTATAGAACTAATGATTAAATAATAAGTTTAACGTTCAGACATCTATCACTAGCCATTTAATTCTCACAAGACCCTATAGTTCTGTCAGTATCTTTATTAATCCCAGGTCACAAATAATATGTACTCAGAAGATTCTTCACAGCAAACATAATTTTGTCCCACTCATGAGCACAAATCAAACTCTTTTGCCAAACTAGCGTTGGTGGTGCACTTTACCCATTCCTCACCACATAACCCTCCAAACCTAACTCATTAGCAAGTTAAGCAAATAAGTGTATCAGTCCTTGGACATTCTTTGGTGATGGCCAATTATCATGCAGGAAGAGCTCAACCTGTTGAAGCACATTATCTTGATCTTTTTCATTCAGCCTAAATAAAACAACTCAAAACACAGCTTACAATTTAATTTGTCCAGGCTACTACACCAATTTCAATGGAATTAATGCTGCATTGTGTCTTGAACAGGACTGGGTAAGTGAGACAAGGGAACAAATTACCATTAAATCAGTATTCCTGCAATTTGGAACTCTGTCTAGCAATATCCACTGTAGATAAAAGAGCCCCAATCAGATATAAAATACGCAGAAGAGGTTTATGATCTGGCCTCAATAAAATATTCTCTTCGTGTGTAGTGACTGCACTGATTAAGTCCCCAAAGACAATCAGCAGCTTCTCACTCAACGTGTACTTGCACTCAGTATCGTTCAACATCTTAGATGCAAAAGCTAAATTTCAGTCATGTTTCTTGCCACTTACGACAAAACTGTCTGTCGGAACCCTGTTCAGAACGCCACGTGGCAAGCAGGAGCTACTGGGTCCAGCTGTGGGTGCTGAGTTCTTTTACACCTATTGTCCTGGGACCCAACCTACTATGGGTCCAGAGCAACTAGGCCAAGTATCCCTTCAGGACTTGACATTCAGTAGTAGCGTGGGTCAAGGAGTGAAAGGCTCCTTGTGGAAGGGAGAAAGGCAGATACAGGCGTGTGAACTCAGGCACACAACTCAGAATATACACAAAAGTAGCAATAAATGATTGCCCAGTCAATTACTTATTTTTATGAAAAAATAAGTACTTATTTTACAGCTACAATCCCAAAGTGAATTACGACATTCACAGACAATTTCCACAGTCCCCTGAGGTCAGGACTGTGATGTTTCTTAGGCAGTACACTAAGTCCCATATCCACCTATTTCTAGTGGTAATGGTTATTGTCCATTCATTATAGGTGGCATTCAGGTGAATCTCTACTAGTCCAAGTCTCAGAAGTCTCACTCCAACTCTGTATAAAAGTCAAAAGTGTCCTTACGCTGAAACACTATCTGACAAGCAAGTTCCACTGGGGCTGACTGGCCCAAAATCAGTCTTACCCGCACCTGACTTAGTCCCTGCACGCTCATCCTCCCTGGTTGCTGGAGCTTCAGCTGCTGTCTCTGGAAAGGTGGGATGCGTTTGACAGACCTCAAGTTCCTCACATGCGGTTGTGCAGTCTAAGCGACACAAGGTTCTTTGTTGCTCCTCGAAGCTGGGTAAGTTATTCTGCTCTTCCCATGATCAAGTGCTAAAGTCATGATGATGAGCCTAATCCACAATGCAGGCCTGAAGGTGTCACCACAATGAACTCTCTCCTCTGGTGATGATCACGGCCAGGTCACACTTCTTGCTTGGTCCTGGCGACCCCAATTTTCTTGCAGCTACCCTTCCTGGCATACAGGGTCATCAGCTCATCACTGCACGAGGGATATGTCCCACTCATCATGACAATCTCTTCATGGTGATCCCTCCTGGAACTGGATAATCAATAGAGGGAGGGAGAAGCTTTGATCTATTCGGCTTCCAGTCAAAGGTCGGTAATCAAAGAGTAGAATGGATCACTTGTATCTGTAGTCCCAGGGTCAGGTGTAGTTACCTACTTAAAAATACTAAAAACCGTACAGGTACGTAAAGCGCTATATATCTTGATTATCCGCTTTTATGGACGTAAAAGCATCATCATTGGGTTTTTTTAAGGAATGCTTTCCTCCACCTGGAGGTATGACCACTGGTTGTAGCAGTAGTAACCAGAAATAGAGTGAAGAAAGTGAGGTGAAAACTAGATAAGGAGAATTAAAATTGCTTCGCTTTATCCTAAACAAACTTTATCCGGGATAAGTGGCGGCAAAGTTAGAAACAAGTTGGTGCTTCTATAGTAATGTTACTGTTCTATTGCACCGTGAGGTTCATGGTGATGGTCAAACGGCTTTCTTCAGGACCTACATGAAAAAGTGTATTTGAAGGTCGCAAGTATTACAAGAACCTTGAGTGGGTGGTACATTAACTCACCCTTCTTCTTGGTCACAGGTCAATGGTACCTGTAACTGACAAAAAGGAGAACAAAACACAGAACTTTCAAAAGCATATTATACCATGAGCGTTAGTAAGGAGGAAAGTAGTGTAGAGTCAGTTGGGTAGTCAGAATGATAAGGGAATTGCCCTTGGTAAAGTCACACAGTAGTGAAATAACAGAAAAAACACAATAAAAAGAGAAGAGGTGGTACCAGTTCAGTTAACATTATGATGAAAGACTGAACATTGTCTCATTAGAATGTATGTTAAACGTGGTGTATTTTAAATATAAGGCATGGCTCGTGAATAGCTATTGAGGTACAAGCTGACATTCAAAATCGTATACTGTTGTGTTAGTTTCATGCATAGAGCCTGTGTGGTTACTCAGGCGTATCATTACAGTGATGAAGATGGGTGCCTGCTAGTACGAGCAGCTCTAGGTCGTGCTAAACAGGGAGACTGAGTAGCACGTGTGGCATTAAAGTGGGGAGCTTATTAACTATATGAGCGTCCCTCGTGGTGCTCGGGGCTCAAAATGGTTAAAAGGTGTTAGTCGGGCCCTAGTATGCTTTCCTAATGCCCGCAAGTAAATAATTAGCGCATTTGTGTGTGAAGGACTTTTGCTGTACAAGCAGATCAAAAGTACCTGAATTACGCTGAATTTCAGCTTCCACGAGGCATCAGCGGGCACGGAATCCTAAAGGCCGGTGTGAGAAGTAGAAATTTAAACTAGCGCGGTTACCGATAGATAGAGTATCTATCTGTAGTCGCGCTGCGCGCTCACCTGCTTCTCCAGGCCTTTCGCCTTCTCGCCCACTCCTATGACCAAGCCCCGGTGACTCCGGCCCATTTGGGGAGGTTTTTGAAGCATGATGATAAGTATAGTGGAAAGACTGCAAATACATAACTGACACGGTAGAGAGATTATCTATGTAAAGGTACTAAGGACGAATTAGGCAGTCTGTAAAACACTTTGTAATTCCACTGGGAATTTAAGTGACAATATTTCAGAACGAGTTTATAATGAGTTGGTGTTTACCATAAAGTCCACAGTTGACATGGAAAAGAGATTATCTGTTCGAAGGTGCTAATGACAGTTCGGGCATTAACCTCGTGGGACTGAGGGTGTTTTATGGGAAACCTGACCTACACAGGTTTACCTTGCATCTTAAAACAAAACAGAAATGGGCACTCAGGGATTACAGTCTCTAGGGTGGCTTAGGCGATTACAGATGACAGGTGAGAAGTCTCACTGTGCGAATGCGTGCCACGGAATATCGTTGTTCAGGCCGGTTAGCTGTGTCTGAAGGCGATGGACCCGAAGACTTTCTGAATTGTAATCTCTAATAGGTAATGTTTTGAGGATGACCCATTTCAGCTCCTCAATTGTATGGTTTTCCTCAATAAAGTGATTACTCATTTTGGATGTGGCACTCTTGCACTAAATGTTGCTCCTGTGCTGGCAAATTCTTTGTTTGATTTTGCGGCAGGTCATTCCGATGTACCGCATGCCGCACGGCATATAGATGGCATGTGTTGTATTGCAATTAGTGTGGTACCAGATTGTCCAGGTCAGGTTGGGAGTTAATTGTATTAATTTGTTGGGTTAGTTTGCACACCGGGCAGGAGCCACATGGATAGTGCCCTGTAGCAGGGGTCATGTTTCAAGCTGAGGTGACTGTTTCTATTCTCGTGGTGTTTTCTGTGGTCGGGCATGGACAATTATATCTTTGATGTTTCGGGTTCTTTTGTTTGCGAATCTTGGTTTTGGCCAATCGTAGCATCCAGAAGTGAGAATTTGCCAATTTTTGTTTACAATTTTTTGCACTACATTGGACGTTATGCTAAATGTAGTGACACAGGTGAGGATGTCAGTGGAGGTCTTGGGTGTTGTTTCTAGTAGGGACTCCCTTGGCTGGTTCCTGGCCCTTTTCTGACACTTGCGTATGGTTCTGAAGGGGTAAACTCTATTTATCAATTTATGGCAGAGGTTGTTGAATTGTTCTTTGTAGTACTTGAGTCTACTACAATTCCTCTTAATTCGGAGGAATTGGCTATAAGGCAGATTGTCTCTGAGGGGTCAAGGGTGAAAGCTCCTATAAAATAAGAGGTTGTTCTTAGATGTTGGTTTGTAATATGTTTTGGTGTTCAGGATATTGTCTTCTACAAAGATTGTGGTATCGAAGAAATCTAGTTTGCGGTTGTCAGCTGTGTAGGTGAATTTCAGAAACTCATCTCTCGTGTTGATCCACTCTTGGAATTCTGGATGGTTGTCTGCAGTGTCCTTCCATATCCTGATAATATCGTCTATGTAGTGCCTCCAGAACAAAATCTTCCTGCTGAATGGGTTGTTGTCATTCAGAATGTGGATTTTCTCGAAGTTGCTGACATATAGTCCCGCCACACTAGGGGCGAATATGCTGCCCATGGAAGTTCCATGGCATTGTAAGTAGAGACTTCCCTCATGTTCACAAAGGTTTTCCGTTATTGCCATCCGGCAGCACTCCAGTACGAAGCGTCGTGGTGTTCTGTGTGTCCACTCTTGTGAAAAGAGTATATCTTCAAATTTGCACCAGTCCCTCGCGACCTCAATTACCAGTTTGACCACTGGAGACTTCTAAGCACTGTTTTTGCATTTAATGTTTAAAAATTCATATCTCGACTTCTATGATTAGATTTTTTTAATTTTGATCTTATTTTGCTCAGATACATATTCTATGTTTCTAAGCCTATGCAAAGTCTTTTTGAGGTGTATTCATGGTGTTACTGTGTGTGTGGGGGTGTTTCAGAAATACTTTACATATTACCTCTTTAGATAAGCCTGACTGATTTGTGCCAATCTACCAGTGGGTGAGCACAGATTATCTTTTAGTGTGTATCTAGCTTACCTTGACTAGAGAGGTGGTTCCTGCCCAGCCTGGGTGCATACCTCAGCCAAACAGGAGCCCCGTTTCTAAGACTGGTGATCAGTGGGGAGGATAGGACTTGTGTTTGTGCAATACCATATAGTAACTTATGGTTCACTACAATTGTTTACTTAGACCAATTCAAGCCTTTTTCAATTCTCCCTGTTCTGACATGTTTTGATTTTTCCAAAGTCCTTTTGTCCAAGTCCCATCTTCTCTGCAATGTCTGTGGTCCTACATGGCAATATGGAATTCGAGCTGCCAACCTGGAGGCATACACAGTGGCCCAGCTCAAGTGAAGTGCCAAGAAGGCTGACCTTCAGAAAGCATTGGGAGCATAGGCAGTGGTCTATACCGAAGGAGAAGTGGATGAGGTGGAGGTATCAGAGCGGTACCAGGCAGAGCGCTTTGTCATGCAGCCTACAGGTGGGAGGGGGGGGTCAATTTTCTCCCAGGACTGTAAGTCCACTCAAAAAAGGCAGCAGTGTGTCCTAAAAGAGCATGTCCCCAGAGGAGCTGGCAGACAGAAGGAGGAGAGAAAGGTGATAGTAGAGCTTGCAGAGATGGACAAGGAGCAGACCCTTGCCAAGACTGAAAAGGAACAGGTCCTTACCAAATTGGAGAAGGAGCAGGCCCTTGCTAGACTGGAGAAAGCACAAGCTGCAGAAGAGGAGAGGCTGGCATGGGGGAAAAGAAGATGGCTCATGAGCTTAGGATCAGAGAGCTGGATATTAGAGCCCTCCAAATGGGGTGGCAACAACAATATTGGTGGCAGCATACCCACAGTATCTTCACATGAGTCCGGATTTCACATCCCAAAAGATATGGCGCACAGTTATAATGTGGGAGATTACATAAATAAATGGTAAAAAGAGCAATTGATGGACGGAATGCTGAACAATGTCAAACATTCACCCCCAGTAAAGTAAAGTCCTGGAGAAATTTGTAAACAAACATCTTTCTTCATTCCTAGGTTCCAACGGAATCCTGCAATCCACACAAACTGGTTTAGAGCATGGAGCAGTACTGAGACTGCCCTCCTAGCTACTACTGAAGAATTGAGGGCAATTTTGGACTTAGGGGGAGCACTGTGGACTTAATCCTACTTGATCTAAGTACCGTGTTCAACACTTTATCACACTCAACGCTGATCAAAAGGATAGCTGAAGCAGGCATTGGGGACTCAGCTCTTAAAGTGGTTACCTCTTGTCTTCATAACTGCACCTTCCAAGTACAAGAAGAGGATAGGCAGTCTAACATTCTCTCCCTCAAATGCGGTGTTCCACAGGACTCATCCATTAGCCCTACCCTTTTCAAGTTGTATGTTTTCCCTCTGGCAGAGATTATAAAATTATGATATTACCTCAATCTCCTATGCGGATGACACACAAATTATTATGAGTTTGTCTGATCAAATAGAAAAGACCTCCTCCCTCCTCAACTCATGCCTTAAACATGCCAACATCAATGGATGGCAACAAATAGTTTAAAACTTAACAAGATAAGACAGAGGTGAGGATAGTGGGTAATAATCCCACCAGGTGGATGGAAATAAAGTAATTCTACCCCCAAAATGAAGTTAAAAAGCTTAGGTACTTGTCTTGATGAAAAACTGACAATCGAAAACCAGAGGAGGAAGCTAGCATCCACCTGTTTTGGCCTTCTCCGCACTCTAAGAAGACTTCTGAGTTGGCTACCGGACCCAACACGTAGAGTGGTGGTACAAGGCTTGTTAATTTTCCGATTTGACTCTGACAACTACTTGTATCTAGAAAACTCGAAGTCAGTCATGAAAAGAATGCAGGTCATATAAAATGCTGCAACACACATTCCCTTACCAATACCCAAACACCAACCAGCAAGGATATCACTGGCAGCCCTGCACTGGCTCCTAGTGGACCAGAGAGTACAGTTTAAGACTCCATACCTTGTATATAAAGGCCCTACATTGATCCAGGACCTTGTTACTCCATACAATCCATTGAGATCGCTACAGTCTACTAAGCAGCTGCTACTCATGATCCTCAGAATCAAGAGAGCCAGAGCTGGTGGCCGCTCCTTTGCCTACATTGCGCTGAGACTATAGAACTCTCTCCCATTACAAATTAGACTACCGGAATCAGAACTGACATTTAGGAAATGGATAAAGGCTAGATTGTTTGAGTAGGTTCTGTATGACAATTGTCGTGTGACTAGTTAGCGCTGGGATACCCTTCTGGGTAGCCATGTGCTTTATAAATCTAGGAGAACAGGATAGAATAGAACAGAACAGAGATCTGGGCCTAAATCTGTAATTTTTTGCTCACATGACATTCCAGTTTGGACCCAGCCATATGCAAATTAGTCATGACCCTGCTCCCCATGTGAACAGTGCAGCCCGAACTGCCAAGACAGGCCATACCAGGACTGGAAACAACCATCCTGGGACCGGTTTCGGGGTATCACCCCTGAACACCCAGGCTAGCATGACTCCAGAGGAATGATGAGCACAGGGCCCACGTCTGGGCATACCTGTCCCAATTTGGGGTGACAAATGCAAACAAGAACAATCGATGAATGAAATACTGAACAATGTCAAACATTTTTCCCCAGTACCGAGATCTGGGCCTAAATCTATCGGTTTTTTGCTCACCATGGCATTCCAGTTTGAACTCAGCCGCAGGCAAATCAGTCTTGACTGCCTATGAAGTGGCTTT
The DNA here is from genome assembly GCF_964204655.1 of Triturus cristatus. Lineage (NCBI taxonomy): Eukaryota > Metazoa > Chordata > Amphibia > Caudata > Salamandridae > Triturus > Triturus cristatus. Next base: position 392,984,242 of record NC_140584.1, read on the forward strand.
GAAAGTGCACAGAGTCCCAGAGGAGCTCTGGGGAGGAAGCTTATGTTGGTAAATACCCACAGAGGGGGGCGGGGGGCACACTCCTTACACTAGAGGTAGAGGACCAGACCAACTACACTGCCATGAAGACCATTTTAGTCAGTAAGTTTGGGTTGACACCTGAGAAGTACAGGCAATGGGTCAGGGATAGTCACAAACTCTCTACATAAAGATGGGTGGATTTCTTAGACTATACTGGTAAGGCACTGAGGAGTTGTGTGAGGGCAACAAAGTTAATCATTATGAATGGCTGCACAAATTGTTTTTAAAGGAGCATGTTCTTGACACATGTTTTCCAGAGTTATGCCAACACCTGGTTGATTGGAAGTTTACTGACTCCAGAAAGCTTGCTGAGGAGGCAGACCTCTGAGTAAGCACCAGAGTGTCCTGAAAGGTATTTGTGGGAGACTCCCAAAAGGATCAGGGTTCCCACCAGAAGAAGAAAGAGGGAGATAAAAAGACTGAGTTCTCTAAAGGCCCCCAAAACAACTCAATTGGGAAGAAATGGTCTGATTCCCCTTCCCATCTGCGAATGGGTTATCACCTACTTTAAGTTGGTGGTAAAATGAAAATGTTTTACAACCGTATTTAAGTCGCAAAACATTCACACATACCACGGCAATTCAGTCTGGGAAAGGGGCGCCCTAAACACTCCTTCCTAATACCGAATCGCAAACACCATTTGCGTTTCGGTAATAGGTCTTTGTATATTTTAAAAAGCTTTTTGCGAATCAGCCCATTTGCAAACATAAAAAAGATTTTTACATCTAGCTCTAGAAGTTCAAAGCTGGATGTCAGCCACAGAGATTTGTGTATCAAAAGGATAACCCAGGGGCTCAGTTCGATTCTTTGTGATTCTCTTATTTTCCCATCTCCTTCCTGAGATGTGTCTGGGCCCATACCTTGCGACCTCTCTCTGAATCAAAGAACATCCTTTGGAGTGTACTGGGGAGTTTGCGTCTTCCTCTCTTCAGTGTGTCTCACCCAGCTTACAGGAATGAAGCAATACACACATCTGTCTGGGATGATTCCTCTACCTTCTTTCCTCATGTTTCACTATGCAGCCCTGGGTCTCCCAAAATGGAACCAAACTTCAGCCATGTATGTTACCACTCACAGGCATATATACACTCAGCACATGCATATAACAAGCATGCACTGTACAGTACTTGATAAGCCCTGTATTGCACCATTCCCAAGCACACATAGCAAATGTAACCACATATGGACTGCACCTCACTAAACACATAACCGATGTAGGCCAAGGGCAAATTAAGCAGTGGAACTTTAATGAGTGAGCCTGTAGGCCTCACTCCAGTGATACAAGTAAAAAGGATTGTTTATTCCCACTGATCACGACACAGCATGGTTCCACCACTCTGCTCATGCTGCTGAACCTCTTGTAAAGGTAGTAGTCTTTCACCACTGTGAGGGTAGTGCTTTGGATCCCCTCCCAGTCCAACAATTCCACAGTCTGTGGAACAGGCCTATGTCATGGTGCACACACATGATTTGTGTTTCCGTATGACAAAGAAATAATCATTAGGGATCCAAACATCAGTACAGTTGGGACACTCATAGCAGGGGTGCATGTCCATTACCATCCAGTGGACTTTTCCGTTCCAACACAGTCCCAAGGCATTAGGCATTAAGATCCACAGTGATGATGTACATTTTCCCCCACACATAATGGTCTAAGTGTAGGAGCAAAGATGATGGTAGACCTAACATAGTCAAATGCACGTTGCTACTAAGTACCCAGCACGCAGTTTACTGCCTTTATAAATAATAATCTTAGATTCCATGACTTCTGAAAAGTTCTTCATAAATTTACTGTAGGATTCCGAGAGTCAGGAGAAAGTGATTACTTAACTAAACTTTCTTTGAGAACAATTCTTGTGTCAAAGATTGCTGTGTCATAGATAATACTACTAGACATAGCGCGGGAAGCTCATACAATGTTGGGTGTGATTTTGTAATGCTCTGTGCCAAATTATGTGTTATTAGAGACAGCAGTCTCTTTCAGGAAATATACATAATCATAGCCACAAAACTTCAATCAGGATTGGGTCTTTTCCTATCCAAATGGACAGTATGAGGATTTATTTAACTAACAAAATAAAACATGGAAACAATACATTAAAATAAAGTGAGCAGGAAGTGATGGGGTTTCTGGAAATCCACAGATTTCCTTACCTCAGGCATGTAACTTTAAAGTGACTTTTTAGTGAGATAAGAAATAACAGTAGTTACAATAAAAAGAACATCTTGTACTCCGAACAAATCATAAATAATGGTTAGAGTTAAGATGTGATTGTCGACGTTGTTGCGATCCCCAACAACGGTTATGGGATCATCATCAGGACTAGTGAATCAGAATGCCTGAGAAGTTGCTGAAGATGCAGGGAGTGGAACAAGAATTTAATGGAGAGGAACTGTGTCCCATCCAAGGCTGATAGTTTGTGCGCAGACTGCAGGGTTCCGGGTAGAGTGTTCAGGATAGGGTCGAGGGGGAGAACAAGGTCTCGACCCCAACTGGCTCTGTGAATAAGAACTGTAAGGCATAGGGATGAATTAGAGCTGGCAGGGCGTGATAGCACGCTTGGCGTTTGCAAAGATCAGGTTCTCCTATCCGCTGCGCTAAAAGGTATGAATTAATCCAAGTGATGAGAAGCCTTAACAGTGGCTGCGAGGGTCATGGTCCGGTGGTGCCTGAACGCCAAGTGTGTGTGCCGTGTGTAGACCAAATCTCAAGGCGTAATAGTGCGCATGCACCCACACAGCAAATGTACACCACATATGCACTGCACCTCACTACACACCAAACTAATGTAGACCAAGGGAAAATTAAGCAGTGGAACTTTAACTGAGTGAGCCTATAGACCTCACTCCAGTGACACAAATAAAAAGGATTGTTCATTCCCACTGATCATGACATGGCATGCTTCTACCACTCTGCTCATGCTACTGAACTTCTTGTAAAGGTAGTAGCCTTTCACCACTGTGAGGGTAGTGCCTTGGATCCCCTCCCAGTCCAACAATTCCACAGTCTGTGGAACAGGCCTATGTCATGGTGCACACATATAATTTGTGATTCCCTATGAAAAAAAAATCAGCATCAGGGATCCAAACATCAGTACGGTTGGGACACTCATAGCAGGGGTGCATGTCCCTTACCATCCAATGGACTTTTCGTTCCAACAAGGTCCCAAGGCATTAGGCATTAAGATCCACAGCGATGATGTATATTTGCCCCCACACATAGGGGCCGATTCACAGAACTAACTTAAGACAAAATCCTAAACTTACTACTTTTGGTATTCACTGAAGTTAGGATTTTGTCTTAAGTTGGTCTTAAGACAAACTTAAGACAGACTTAAGACAGTCTTAAGACAGACTTAAGACAAACTTAAGACAAACTTAAGACAGACCTAAGACAGACTTAAGACAAACTTTATACAAAATCCTAACTTAAGTCTGTCTTAAGTCTGTTTTAAGCCTGTCTTAAGTTTGTCTTAAGTCTGTTTTAAGTCTGTCTTAAGACTGTCTTAAGTCTGTCTTAAGTTTGACTTAAGACAAACTTAAGTCAAAATCCTAACTTCTGTGAATACCAAAAGTAGTAAGTTTAGGATTTTGTTTTAAGTTAGTTCTGTGAATCGGGTTCATAATGGTCTATGTGTAGGTGCAGAGATTATGCTAGACATAACATAGTCAAATTCACGTTGCTACTAAGTAAAAACCAAAGGAAATGATGGATGGAGTGTTGAACATTGCAAGCACTCACCCCCAGTAAACTGATCTGGGTTTAATCCATCACCGTTCTTTAGCCCACTCTGCCACCCCAGTTCAGACATGGGCATATGCAAATCAGTCTGACCCTGTGCCTCATCGGAACAGTCCAGCCCGAACTGCCAAGCCATGTCTTCCCTGGACCGGAAACAAGCTACCTAGGACCGGTTTCTGGCAATTCAGCCGTCTTCAGCCAGGCTTGCTTGAATCCAGTGGCAAAGTGAGCAAGGGACTCACGTCTGAGCATACCCTGCCAACTTATGGCGAACAAAGCAAAAACCAAAGGAAATGATGGACGGAGTGTTGAACATTGCAAGCACTCACCCCCAGTCAACTGATCTGGGTTTAATCCATCACCGTTCTTTAGCCCACTCTGCCACCCCAGTTCAAACATGGCCATATGCAAATCAGTCTGAACCTGTGCCTCATGGAAACAGTCCAGCCCGAACTGCCAAGCCATGTCTTCCCTGGACCAGAAACAAGCTTCCTAGGACCGGTTTCTGGCATTTCAGCCGTCTTCAGCCAGGCTTGCTTGAATCCAGTGGCAAAGTGAGCAAGGGACTCACGTCTGAGCATACCCTGCCAACCCTGCCAACTTATGGCGAACAAAGCAAAAACCAAAGGAAATGATGGACGGAGTGTTGAACATTGCAAGCACTCACCCCCAGTCAACTGATCTGGGTTTAATCCATCACCGTTCTTTAGCCCACTCTGCCACCCCAGTTCAGACATGGCCATATGCAAATCAGTCTCCTGAAGGTCAGCATGTCCTGGGTCTGTCGCAGCTGTGTGGGGAGGGTGTTCCATGTCTTGGCCGCGAGGTACGAGGAGGATCTACCGCTGGTGGAGGTTCTGTGGATACATGGGACAGCAGCAAGGGCGAGGTCGTCGGATCGCAGGACAGCAGCGAGGGTGAGGTAGTCGGATCACAGCTGGCAGTTCGGAGTGTAGAAGGTGAGCTGCTTGTTGAGGTATGCTGTTCTGGTGTTGTGTAGTGCTTTGTGGGCGTGGGTGAGAAGCTTGAAGGTGATCATCTTCTTGACCAGGAGCCAGCGTAGGTCCTGCAGGTGGGCAGTGATGTGGGTGTGGCTGGGTATGTCGAGGATGAGGCGTGCGGAGGCGTTCTGTATGCGTTGGAGTCTCTTCTGGAGTTGCCGTAGTCCAGCCTGCTGCTGACGAGGGCTTGTGTGACCGTCCTTCTGGTTTTGGTGGGGATCCATCTGTAGATCTTACGTAGCATGAGAAGGGTGTTGAAGCAGGAGGAGGAGACGGCGTTGACTTGCTGGGTCATTGAGAGCGATGAGTCCATGATGACCCCCAGGTTGCGTGCGTGGTCAGTGAGTGTGGGTGCAGCTCCCAGGGCGGTAGGCCACCAAGAATCATCCCAGGCTGAGGGGGTGGATCCGAGGATGAGCCTTCTGTCTTGTCCGAGTTAAGTTTCAGGTGACTTGTCTGCATCCAGCTGGCGACGACCTTCATTTCTTCGTGGAGATTGTATTTGGCTTTCGAAGGGTTGTTAGTGAGTGAGAGGATCAGTTGAGTGTCGTCGGCGTAGGAGACGATGTTGAGGTTGTGTGAGCAGACAATGTTGGCGAGCGGTGCCATGTAGACATTGAAGAGGGTAGGGCTGAGGGATGATCCTTGGGGCACGCCATGGATGATATTTGTGGCTTCGTAGCAGAAAGGCAGGAGGTGGACACTCTGCTTCTTGTAGTCGTGTGCATAGGGTGTGGTGGCAGACGGTGTCGAAGATGGCCGAGAGGTCCAGGAGTACGAGGGCCGCGGTTTCGCCATTGTCCAGTAGGGTCCTGATGTCATCTGTGGCCGCTATGAGGGCGGTTTCGGTGCTGTGGTTGCTGCGGAAGCCGGACTGGGATGGATCTAGGATGTTGTTTTCCTCAAGGAAGTGTGTCAGTTGCTTGTTGGCGATCTTTTCAATGACTTTTGCCGGGAACGGAAGAAGGGAGATGGGCCGGATGTTCTTGAGGTCCTTTGGGGCCGCTGTGGATTTCATGAGTAGGGCGTTGATCTCTGCGTGCTTCCAGCTTTCTGGGAAGGTGGCGGTCTCGAAGGAGCTGTTGATGATCTTCCGAAGTTGGGGAGCGATGATGCGGTTTGCTTTGTTGAAGATGTGGTGAGGGCAGGGGTCGGTTGGTGATCCGGAGTGGATGGAGTTCATGGTCTTGATGGTGTTGTCGTCATTGACGTGGGCCCAGAAGAGCAGGTGGCTGGTGAGGCTAGGAGGTGGTGGTTCTACAGTGTTGGTGGCTGTAGGGAGGGTCTGGGTGTTGAAGCTGTCGTGGATGTCTGCGATCTTGCAGTGAAAGAAGGTGGTCAGGAAGTCGCATAGGTCTTGCGACGGCAGGATGTCATTTGAGTTGGAGCTGGGATTGGAGAGCTCCTTCACGATGTTGAAGAGCTCTTTGCTGTTGTGTGAGTTGTTGTCGATGCGTTCTTTGAAGGAGGTCCTTTTGGTGGCTCGGATGAGTTGGTGGTGCTTGCGGATGACGTTCTTTAGGGTTGGCTGGTTTTCCGGTGTCTTTTCGTGGCACCACTTTTTCTCGAGTCTTCGGCGGGTCTGCTTGGTTTCCTGGAGATTGGTGGTAAACCAGCTGGCCTTTCTGTCGGTGCATCTGTTTGAGGGTTTTTTGAACGGGACGCAAGTGTTGGTGCAGTCGTCGATCAATTGCTGAGGTTGTTGGCAGCTGTGTCCGTGTCGGTGGTGTTTGTCGGTGGGTCTCGAGCGAGGGTGGTGATGAGCTGGTCTTCCGTGACCTTGTTCCAGCTGCGGTAAGGGATCCGTAGCGGGTGGTGGTGCGTGGTGGGTTTCTTGAAGGTGAAGTGGACGCAGCGGTGGTCGGTCCAGTGGAGTTCGGTGGTGTGGCTGAAGGTGCCATGGTTGCTGGCTGAGAGGATGGGGTCGAGCGTGTGACCAGCGGTGTGGGTAGGTGTCGTGACAAGCTGTTTGAGTCCGAGGTTGGCGAGGTTATCGAGCACAGCGGCAGAGTTGCTGTCGTCGGTGTTCTTGAGGTGGAAATTCAGGTCTCCGAGGAGGATGTAGTCTGTGCACGCAAGAGCACGCGTGCTGACAATGTCTGATATGGCATCGATGAACTGTGACCGGGGGCCAGGGGGTCTGTAGACGAGTGTTCCTCTGAGAGTGGTGTTGGGGTAGGTGTGGATCTGGAAGTGCAGGTGTTCAGCGGATAGATCCCAAAAAGCTTTTTCCCATTCGCAAATGGACTGATTCTGAGAATCGGCCCATTTGCGAACGGGAATAAGGTTTGATACATATGCCCCAAATAACCCAAAGAACATCATAGAAAACATAACTCAGACCGACCTCATGCTTTTGACAAAATATTACCAGAGATGCAAAGCTGATCCAATCTGAGCTGCGATCTACCTTCATGATGTCCACAAGCTTCCTGTCATTGCATTGTTAAAAACAACACTTTGCATGCTGGGACTGAAAAGTGCATATTTTCTAGTAATAGGATGGGTCTTAAGGTTTGAAGATGTATAGTACTGTTGTCTACAAAATGATGACAGGCTGGGGAGGACCATCCGGAAATGACGCTTGTTGACAGCTGTGCAGAAAGAAACTGGAGCGATTACAATTCAGCAGACGTTTGGTGAACTGTGTTTATGAATGCATCAGAATAATAACATTTGCAAACTTTACTGCATTGCTTCTATGAAAGTATATTTACATCACTTCAAAAATATTTTTATTACAAATATCTGAATGAGCGAAATATTTATGTATAAAGTTGTAGACTGGTATTTTGAATGGTGTATCTAATTTAAAAAAAACTAAGCATTTGTTTGGTTTCTGCTATTCATCTTGTTCCATGTGAAAAGAAATCCAAGTTATCAAAATAGCATCTCTCAAAATGAATGGTAGTCATTTATTCAACTTCTCAAGGAAGACCTTTAGGGAGAGGAGTTGGCCTAACGGCAAGGGCGGTTGACCTCAAATCTGAGGTACCGGGTTCGAGTCTCAGCAAGGACGCAACATCCGGTGATTTTGGGCGAATCACTTATTCTCCCCGTGCCTAACAAAAATGAACGTATCCTCATGTAACATAACTGGTGCTCGTGTAAAGCGCTCTGATACCCAATACCTTTGGGTCAAGTTTCATGAAAAAAAGGAGTCAACTCTCAGATTTGATCAGGAGGACTCCATGCTGTACACCAGTCTCCACCGGGCCCGGTTCTAAATGGTGGGCCAGGCCCAACCAAACATGAGCCTTGGCCCTCCCAGTGAGGACATGAAGGCCAATAGAAAATGGGCACTATAATTTACGTTACTCTGAACGTTGTTTTTCTTCCTCTTCTGGGAGTTGCATGATTTGGCCTGGGCTCTTTCTCACAGCCATCCCCAATCACCCAACTCCTTTTAAAAAGGTGGGCTGTGTCTTGCAGTTAAAATAGGGGCATGGCGGAGGGGGCACATTCTTTATTTGGCACCGAGTAACTTTTATCTACCATCCTGCTGTCTGGATATTCCTTTTCTGTTCAGGGCTGGATAAAAGAAGTTTGTTTATTCTGTTTCACCTTTTCCTGACCCCTGCAGCTGCTTATTAGATCAGGCTGTGACACAAAGTTTGACTAACAGAGTGGGTAAGAGAATGTGCTAAATATGCTGCTACTAATGTTTTTTTTTTTTTATCTGCACAGGCCCAGCAAGGCAAATACTTTGTGGTTGCTTCATTTAAATGGTTTTAATCATTATCATGGCCATAGTTGCAAGACAACAATAAAAATGTCCAAATAACTGGTGATTAATGATCTTGTTGCAGAGCAATCCTTTGCCTGTTGGTAGTTTTAAAATGCAGATAATCTGTATTTTACGTGGATAACTCGGTGGGTTACTGCATTTGTCACAGAGATTCCTGTGTTACTTGCAGTTCAGAGGTTACAATCCTAACATAGGACAGTGACCAATGAACTGTCATCAAAGAGCTGCATACAAACATGAATGGTATATTTAGAACTTCACTTTTTTGTGCTACTATATAGTTAGAACTTCCCCAGCCTTTCATTATTTTAATGTTGTTAAAAAGAGTTCGGGCCGATATACATTATTATTTGTAAAGCCAACCCCCAACCCCTGGGGTTCGGTTTTAACTCCTGAGTTTGTGCTTCCCCAGCCAACACCCTCTTAAAATATACTGCCCACCAGTATGGATGACGTGATTCCTACACCTTTGGCTTATGTGACATTCAATGTAGACTGATTTACATACTTGTATGATTCATTGTCTCTGTATAATGAGTGCGTGATGTAAAATACCGTGACACCCTACACTGATATGAGTAGTGTTATAAAACAAAATGAAATGCATATGAGAGAGTGGCTACGGAGAGATGAAGGGCACTGTTGGAGGGTGGTAGTAATGGTATCTACAGAGAAAGAGGTCATTGGTGTGGTGCCAAAAAAGACTTTCGCACTAGCGCTAAAGCTGGCCCTGTCATTGCCTTTCTGTTTTTATTTAATTAACAGTCCGGTCATTAGGGCAACTGTGGAACATATTTTAAAGTGTGTGCTAAATATATTTACTGCTACATTCAATGTTTTAAGTTTGAAGATGATTTTACTATTTGGGGCCCCAGGTCAGCTGTGAGATAAGGTGTACTGGAGGGGGATGGTAGAAAAGTGGATAATCGAGCCTGGAAGTACTTGTGTTGAAGCGTGGCCTGTTGGAATTTGAAGGTTTGCACTTAGGTCCAGACATTGCTCTTACTGTCAAATAACTCTCCACATGCTGTGTATACACACAGAATCGATCTGCTGTATCATGGTGACTGTTTGCAAGTAGATATGAAGTAATCTAGGGCTTGTAGGCTACCACAAGAAGCGACAAATTGGGCCCGCAGTGGCCCACCCTAAAGCACACTTGGCATACCCAAATAAAATTCCTGGAGCCGGACTTGGGGGCATATCAACAAGGGCTTTATCTCTGCTTTTTTGGCTTTAAAAGCCAAAAAAGGAGAGATAAAACTAGCGCCCTATCAACAACAGGGTGCTAACATGCAAATTTGCATGTTAGCACCCTTTTACTCTACGCTTCCCCTTGCATCTCTAATGAGATGCAAAGGGGGTGTTCCAGAGTAAAATAATAGGAGAAATGTCGCTAAGCGACATTTCTCCTATTATCAAGAATGTCGCTAACCCTGTTAGAGACAAAAAAAGCAGCGCTAACCGCGGTTAACGCTGCTTTTTTACATCTGGTATTTTTCTGACTTAGCCATGATATCCTATGGAAGGAGGATATCATGGCTAAGTTTGCCTGTCCCTATCAACAAGGTAACGTGAGATTATCGCTGGGTTTCCAGCGATAATCTCACGTTAGCCTGTTAGCGTGAGGATTTTTATCGCTATTGAGATAAGCTAACGCTATCTCAGCGATAAAAATTCACGCTAGCCGGCGATAATTATCCTAGCGCTAAGTGCGCTTAGAGATAATTATCGCCGGTTGTTGTTGATATGCCCCTTGGTCTCCACCGTAGGTATTCAACCCATTGAGCTGCCTCATCAGTGTTCAAGGAGCATCTCTTCCAGTTACTAAATGCACACATTTGATGAAGCACATTGATATCTAGACAAAAGTGTAGACTGCCAATCAAAGTAGAAATGTAAAAACAAGGGACATTAGTCATCTGGAGGAACATCATTGAAGAAAATTGCGAACGTCGACAGTGCACTAGAAATAGCCTTTGATATATGGCAAGCTCTCAACTTTCAGAAAATAAAAGTTTATGAATTGACGCATTAATATTTTAGCCTAGCAAGTTAATGGATGGTGCACGTGGGATGTGCACCGCTGCTTCTGCCAGCGCTGCACACATTCAAGATGCCATTTACAAGCACTCTACCCGCAGAGCAAATGCTTAGAATGGTGGCGGGTGTTTCAAGCGAGCAGTGATCCCTGGCACTGAATGCGTCTAACGATTTCATGACGCACGGCGTTATCCAATGAGGCGAAGTGAGACAAATGGCCTATGACAGCTCCAGAAACTCTTGCAGTACCTGAGCTTGTCTGCCAGACAGGAGTCTCGTAGTGTGAATCATGCTTACCTGCTTCTGCGCGTGGCTGCGTTGCAGGCTGCCAAAGGTGACCTGAGCCTGTTAAATGCCGGGGGTTACACGGCGGGCTGGAACCTGTCTGGAAGGAGGGTTAGCTAAGATTTCAGGACGGGAAGGTCTGCTTCTGCAGCCGCAAGCGCGACCCGACGGGAGCAGGTGATCCCCGCGGCCGACTTATTCTCTGCCTGCCTACAAGCTCTCCCAGAGTATCCCAGCTAGGGCAAAGGGACTCCTCTGCAGATGAAGCTACCTTGCTCTTAGGGGAGAGGGAAAGCGCGAAACACATAAGAGCACAGGCAGGTTTACGAATGAACACTGTTGCTCTCATCCCTTTGCTACCCTTGGCTTCTGTTGATCTGCTCTGGTCCCTAGTTCAATAAGGAGATCATTAAAATCTGATAATCACTCTTCTGCTATGTGAAGCTCATTTAGCTGAACCCATGGCTTGAACTGTACTCATTCTGCACAGAAAGAGGTAGTAAGAAAAGTAGAAGAAGTCAAAAGAGGAGAATAGAGGAAGCAAAAGAAAATATTGGTAACAAAAAGGAGAAAGCGAGAAATGGACAGATAGGGAGAGAAGTGAAAGAGCAAGCCACGGCTAATAAACATAAAATGGGAAAATATTAGTAGAAATAGCAAGTGAATAGGCTAGAAAAGAGGACCACCAAATTGACAAGGTTAAAACAAGATACATAAAACAGCAGGAACCAAACATGGTTGAGAGATGATAGTTAATACATAAAGAAAAGAACAAAGGACGCACTAAAAAGAGAGACTATAAACAAAAGGAATCAGAGGTGGAAAAGAGTGTCTGAGAAGGAAAGTAATGAAAACTAAAGCACATATCAAGAAAAGAAGCAAATGTTCAGCCAGGCACTGTTAAAACGCAAACTATGCACCGCTGAGGATAGTGGAGCTGTTGCTAAATGTCATGTTAAATGGGAAGGCCACTGGTTCCGTTTCTTATGAGACCTTTCAGTGGGGTACAGAGTTCAGCTCACAAGTTCGAATAACACTCAGAAAACTGTGCATTGAGGGCCCTAATGCAGGGGCGTAACACAGGCCCCCCGCATCCCCAGCGGTGCGGGGGCCCGTGAGCTGCAGGGGGCCCCCTCAGCTGCGTACTAAGGCCTTCGAGCTCCGGATTAAATCCAGAGTGGGGGCCCCTCCATGTACCTAGCAGGGGGGCCCCCTGAGCTTTCGTTACGCCACTGCCCTACTGCAGAGAAATCTATGTTTCCTGCGCACACTGGGCCCATTCACCAACTGCATTTTGTAGTACATTTAGTAGTACTACAATAGTGCTACTTCAAAACTACAAAATGCTATTCACATGCCTAAGTGTGGAGGTCTACTATCTTTTTCTGTGCACAGATCTCCGGCCCAACTGTGGTGCTCACTACACATGTATGCATATATTTTAGTAGTAAATGTGGGAAGAATGGGGAGTGACTTGAAAATGGGGAAAATTTACTACTAATTGGGTGGGGTTTCAGGAGGAGTAAAGAGGAGTTATAGAAGGATTGGGGAAGGCTTTAGGGAGGGACATGAACACATCCACAAATAAGTAAGCACATTGCTATTCATAAACCACACTTCTAAAGTTACTAAGGCCAAAAAGGACACAAAACGGTAGTAAATGTACTTTAGGGCAGACCTGGAGTATGTCCAGCCACACACATGGAAAATCATTGGTAATGCAATTGGAAATAAATGAGGTAGGGACTTAAACTGACCCATAGGAAATAATGTTAAAATAAGGTAATTTATTTAGACGTATGAAAAATGTATATAAATGTAATTAAACGTTTAAAAAAAGTATATAGGAATTACCAAATAAATTGCTTATTATAAATTCCTTTTAAAACAATTAAAAAATATGTAAATGTCAGTTTACATTTTTGTAAAATCAAGTAAATTAGCTTAAGTTCATTCTATCCCTAACTTATAACATTTTTGATAAATATTAAATAAACATAAACATTTTTCTTTAGGTAATTTTTATAACAAATCTTTGAGAAATTATTTCAATTTTATTTAGCATATTTAATTTAATTAAATATTTATTTCAAGATTAAGTTAATTATGTTTTACATTTTTTCTACTTTTCAAATAAACATATTAAGATAGTTTTCATTGGTATTTATCTTAAACAAATTGTTGCCCATTTTTGTAATCTTTAATAAACTTTTAAACTTTTCCGTACACTTTATCATAGGGAAATCTCTGCCCCAATAGTGAGCATCATTGTGCATAAATCTCTGCCTACATGTGAAAAATTACAGGCAGTAACTGTACAATCATAAGTTTTACTGCACCCCATTGTTTCAATGGTTGGATACGTATAAATGTACACGTTGTTGTCAATTTACAGGCTTAAATTGCAAACAGCCTAAAGTAGGGAATTTACTACAAAGTATAAGAGTAAGATAAGATAAGTATAAGATTTACTCATGTGTAAGTTTACATTTGTTACTAGCCTGTGCTAACTGTAAGTTCAGTGTGAAAGCTCAGTGCAATAATGCACATATTCCATAGATTTGTATCACTTAGGTCTCAGATTCCAATAACACTCAGAAAGACAAGTGAGTCAAGGCACCTACTGCAGAAATCAGTATGTAACCTGTACGTCACAGGCTCCAAATCAAGAGCCAGATGTAAAAAACACTGGTCACAAATTGTGACCAGTATTTTTTGTGACCAGTGTTGAATTTTGTGTACCGGCCTATGTATTCATAGGTCGATTTGCAAAATTCCCATTCAGAGTGGGCTGCAATTTGGCCTACCTGTATGAATAGTAGTCAGGTAGTGTGCAATTTTTGGCTTACTTCGATTGGATGAAATCACAGGGATCATGCTGAGGGCAGCAGATCACTATGTCTATGAATGCATTTAAATAAAGTAACCTTTTTTCAAATCAAACCCATTTTCCTCACAGGAAACAGTGCTGCATTTAAAACAAAAAGTTTACTTTTCATAAAATAATTGTTTGAGGTTGTTAGTAGTCGCCTGGACCATAGCCTACGCATAATCTTTGTTTTTCAATTCACAAAGGGGAAAGGAACCTTACCAGGGTGGGAGTCTGTATTTTTTCAATGTTTTGTGAAGGTCACAAAACACTGATTCATCACACACAAATTCACAAATTGGAAGGAATTCCTATAAAATGTCTCTTCCAAACTACGAATCAGTATCAATTTGCAATTCCTTTTTATGAGACAATAAAAGTTTACTGACTCTGAAAATGGATTTAGTACAGAGAAAAAACTATTTTGGAGTCACCAATGCACCACTTTGCGAAATGCAGTATTTTAACAGCAAAATTGATTTGTTTATTAGGGCCATCGCAAAATAGCTCCTTCTGATTTGTGCACTGTCAATGTGAGCTTTATATCAGGAACGGCCATCTGTTAACAAGAAGAAACTTAAAAAACTAAACAAGTTAAATAGTTGACTTTTAAAACTATCCTACGTTGCACCAATGATCGGCTCCAACCCTGATAATGCACGCCATACTGATATGTTTTCCGGATTTCTTTTCAGAACTCATTCCGAAAATGGGTTTTCTAAACCCACTGGCACTAAGGCATTTTGAGTGACATCTTAACTATAGGGCATATTTCCCAGAAGTTACGCCACACAGGGCAGCAAGCAATGTAGCTGTGTTACATATTGAAAAAAACAATACACGAGAAGTTGAGCTATCAATCCCAATGAAACATTGTTGACTGTTTAAAAACAGTGACTGGGTAGAAACATTTCAAAATCATACACCAAAATATGAAAATATATCAAGGCAGATTGAGTTACCACATTGCAATGAATAATGATATCAATAAAATGAATTTCATATTTAAAACATATACTTGAATAAAATGAGCATATACAATTCTAAAAGTGGAATCTTAGAGAGGGAAGATGTAGGAAAGTGGGTTACTGGTTGAGGGGGGTGAAACAACTCAAGCAGGAACCACAATACTTGTCAGGGCGAAACACTAGCAAACCCCAAATTAACCTGTGCTCAACTGTCTGGTAGCTTGGCACAAAAGCAGTCAGGCTTAACTTAGAGGCAATGTTAAAGGTGTTATGCAGCACACCAACATAATAAAGTGAAAACACAACACAAGAACAATCGCACACCAATTTAGAAAAGTTGAGTAAAATGTAATAAATTATTTGACACCAAAACAACAAAAATCCAATCAGTAGACCCTGAGATATGCAATTGCAAGGATTTTGTGAAAATCAAGCACTAAGAAACAAATAGCGCCAAACTCGGTTATCTGATCACAGTAGACCAGGTCCAAGTCACAAGTATAGGCCGACTGCGATGGAGCACAGGCTGGATACAGGACTAATTTCAGTCCACTGAAAAAAGTAACTTGTAACCTGCATGTCGAGATGCAAAGTCCTTGTGTTGAAATGCACAGGCCGCTGTTAAAGAGCAGCTGGCGAGGAGCTGCAATGCGAGGTCTAGTGTTAAGTTGCATTCTGCAGTGGCGGAGTCCCGACCATCAATGAAGAGCTACATTGCAAGGTCATTTGTGGTTGTCGACGATGCAGATGGGGCATGCAGACACTTGCACTGAGAAGGCATTAGCGCAGAGGATGAGATACGTTGCGCTGGGCATTGGGTTGCATTGTTGTCAAAGAAGCCACTGGTGCTTGCCAGGACTTCTGCTGAGATGCATCAACATCGAGGACAAGCTGTGCTGCCCTGGGCCAGAGTAAATCGTGAGCATGGAGATGCATCAATGTCAAAGATGCCTCTTATTCTTGGTGGCTTGATCAGTGAGCCAGACAATTGACCTTTGGAAATGTCCTGGAGTTATGGGTCCATACAGGCAGACGGGTTTCAACAGGGCAGTTCACAACAGCAGAAGAGTCCTTGTGCAGCAACAGTAGAACTTGGGCAGCAAAGCAGTCCTTGGTCACCATCAGATCAGCACGGCAGACTTCACAGCTGGGCAGTCCTTCTTCCTGGCAGAGTCCACAGGTCCAGAAGTGGTCTGGAGAGTTGGATCTGAGTGTCCACTATTCATACCTGTTGGCCACTTTGAAATTGGAGAAACCTCTATAGTCTTCCTGCTAAAGAGGTGTTTGGAATTTCCTGCCTCCCTACCCTGGCCTTAGATTGTCTGGGGGCACAAAAGACTAGTGTGAAACCCTTTGTGAATGTGCTGAGGTAGAGTCTTTGTGATGTGCAATTGTGGTAGGTGACCGCTCCACCCGCTATCAAGTCAGAGATCGCCGATCCTGCCAACACCTATTCCCCCTTTGTTTCACTGTCAGGGAGAAATACACAAAGACCAACTGCCAGCACATAGTCATATCACCCATGATACAGGCTGCAGTCACCAAATTGTTAGGACAAGAAAATGCCAACTTTCTAAATGCTATAGTTTGAATTGTGACTTAAAATCCAACTTTTCCGTTGAAGATGGTTTTAAATTACTATACTATGGAGACCAAATTAAACATTCCTACCTTCTCCCAATTGAAAGGTATCACCTATTAAATGCAATAGGGTACCTCAATGATTTCCAATGGGAAAGGCAGGCATTGCAAATGAGTTTTCCACTACCAGGATATACAAACGTTAAAAGTACATGTCCAACTTTTTAAATACTTTGCACTCTGCCGTCTGGGCTGTTCAGGGACTACCCTAGAAGTGACTTATATGTAATAAAAGGGAAGGTTTAGGCCTGGCAAAAGGTTTATTTTGCCAGGTCAAAATGGCAGTTTAAAACTGCCAACACGATGCAATCTGAGTCTTGAGACATGTTTTAAAAGGTTTCTTAAGTGGGTGGCACAATGAGTGCTGCAGGCCCACTAGTAGCATTTAATTTAAAAGCGCTTGGTGCACACAGTATAATTGTACTAGGTACCTACAAGTAAATTAAATATGTCAATTGGGTGTAAAACAATGTTACCACATTTAGAGGATAGAACACAACCACAAACACTTTAGCACTGGTTAGCAGTGGTAAAGTGTGCAGATTTTTAAGTCCACAAAAAAGGGGGGATTGAAGGCAAAAAAAGATGGGGAAAACCATGCCAAGGATGTCAGGTCCAACAAAAGTATACAACAGTTACAGCACTCCCCAAGGACCTTTAGTTTACTTCCTTTGGTGCTCTTTCCCTTACATGCATCTTACATTGGATAGGAAGCAGTATGGTTTCACAGGGAGTACAGTGAAATGGTGAAGCTTCGTACACAGTGCTTGTGGAGTAGGCCTGGGTGGTAAATTCTGCTCCGTTAGCGGAATTTGCATAATTTTGGCAATTCCACATTCCGCGGAGACCGCGGGATTGCTGAAAATTCCGCTATCCGCTGCGTAGCGTAACTTTTTCCTTGGTCGCGCTTTCAAAATGCGAGTTCGTGCACGCGGTAGCGCTTTACCGGGCTCCCTGCGTTCGCTGACGAGTTTTCCCATGAGTTTGCGTGCGCCACGAGATTTTGATAGCCAGCCGCGCGATCCCGCAAGAGTGTGCGAATGCGAACACGTCATTCGGACGCACCATCGGACATCCACGTTTGCGAACAGGAAACACACATTGCGAACAGGCGGGACAAGTGAAACAAGATGGCCGAGCAATTGGCGACCGCATTGGCAACTTTGCAAGATATTTCCCCCTGAGCATGCAAACAGCGTCCCCGAACAGGAAAAACGCATCGCAAACGGGCGTAACAAGCAATTCTGCGTGCTCGCGGAATTCTGCGTAGCTTGCCGAGATTCTTTACCATTTTGTGGAATTTTGCGTAACGCGACTATGCAAATTCCACCCACTCCTAATGTGGAGGCATGTATTTGATGCTCATGCACTGGAAGTGAAGGGAAGAATGTAGTGAACTGTATTGTGCAGGAGGAGTCAGTAGAATCCCACTGCGGGAACAAGTTAGGTGCGACAGGCCTATATACAGCGGATGATGATTCTTTCTACTAGCCTGGGGATAGCACTGTCTAGAAATCTACAAATTCGAATCTTGAAGTAGTGTGTAGCTACAGATACCTAGGAATTTTCTGGAAAAACGATTAACTTTCCGAATACAAAATGAGGCCATACAAAAAAAGGCAAATGGACTTACATTAGCATTTTGCTCTATTTCAAAAAGATTAAAAGGTCCCTCCCTCACCACATTGCTATCCATCATGAAGGTAAAACTACTACCCACCCTTGCATATGGAAGTGAAGTCCAGTTTGGGAAAGATGCTGGGGTTCTGGATAGACTCCAAACACGAGCATACAAAAAAGTTTTTTCACTTCCGCATAATGCTTTGCCGGTGCAGGTTCGATTGGAATTCGGCTAACAACAGCAACAGCTTCATAGAAGATATGTTACGATAAGAGCCTGGTATAAAATTTGGCGTAATCGGGATAATGAAATCAATAATACACTCTGGACTGCGTTACAAGAAGATCCCCAGTCCGCCTACTATGCATATCTTCAAACTTCACTACAGGTCACAAACATCACAGATCTTTGACAGAAGAACATTCCTTATCCCACTTTCCAGCAAATCTTGAAGAAGGGAGCAAAGCCACATTCATTACTTGAGGACAAGTCCAACCTAAGCAGATGGGCACATGCATGGATGGTCTTGCAATCCTATGTAAAACTGCAACCGGCGGCATATTTGGATCAACCATTTTCTTACCATCTAAAATCTAAATTTATAGCGATACGCTTTGGTAAATTGCCATCAAATGCAGACCAGCCAAGTTGGAAATATCAGGGCCCAAAATCTTGTTGTCTCTGTGGAGCACCAACGCAGGATTTTATTCACTTAGTCTGTATTTGCCCGGCGTTAGGTGAGGATCGCTGGAAATTGTTAAGGGGGCCACTCAATACAAGAGGCGTACGCTCTTGCAGAACTGCAATATTAAAATGTCTAGATCTGGAAGATCCACAGCTTAACTGTTGTTTAATCAAGCTCCTAATTAAACACGAGGAAATATCAAATAAAGCCTAGTGGCAAGGTTAAATGGTTATAAGATGTGACATTGGAGATTATGCTAAGTGAACCACTTACTTTGAGGAACTGATTTATTAAAATGCTCCTATGCAGCCTAGTCGACCCTTGATTAGCCTCAGAATCTAGTAAAAGGATCATTCAAAACAAGGCCAGCGTCCTGGTAAAATGGTTGTTTGATGTAATACTTGAGATATTGTTTTAATTAGGTAATTTTATCAAATGTTTTGTTTACATTATACAGGAAGAAGTGTAAATATCATGATATGGGATACACCCCGTTTTTCTTTTTTTTTATATAAATTTGTTTTAATGTTGCTATTGTGGGGTTTTAATTAACTGAACAATAAACATATTTGACTGCCTAGAAAGTTTGTTTGATGAAAAGAAATACAATAAAATGCTTAACCTCTTCAGTGCTGCGCGGATTCCCGCGCAGTGCTGAAAGATCTGAGCGCGGGCGGGGCCATGACGGAACGGTTCCGTCATAAGCACAGCCCAACCGGCGTGCATGACGGAACCGTTCCGTCATCGGCATCGAAGAGGTTAATCAAAGAGAGTAAACAACAGAAAATAGGAGTGTAGGCCAGAGGCATTGTAGAGAAGGGAAGACAATTAAACTCGTGTTGAGAAACATGTGAATGGTCTCTAGGAGAGATATTTGTAGCTACAGTATTTAACTGTTTTAAATTTCAGATTGCTGTCTTCTCAATAGTAGGTGATGTATCTGGGAGTAACTAATTCGTTCAATATGTCAATTTAAGATACCTACATCCATATGACAGTGTTTTCAGAGAGGTCACCATGCTGCATCAATGCCTTGCTTGTGATCCGTGATCAGGGAGCGGAGGAGTCCTGTATTTTGAGTCAGTCTGAATCACACTGATATACATATGCGTTTTCCCCTTTTCTGAGACAAATCAGGAAATAAGACAAATGACATAGCAAGGGTTTTCCCCATGCATTCAAATTACTTATTATTTTCTGCTGTTTAATTAAATGGACCAAACAATATATTTGCCTTTTAATTTTTATTCTCACAATAACTACCATCTGTTGTTCAACTGGTATTAATTGGCACTTCAGAGTGGAACAGCAGGTACCTATCACTGGCATCATCATGGCATGTTAAAAATATTTCACAGAGGCGTTATCAGGCTTTTCAGTTCTCCATGCCGCAAGCATCTGTTTCATTTGAAAAATACACTTCTTCCTTCCATTCTGTTATTCTAAAAAGTGCAAGTTCTTATGATTTGCCGGAAATGGGCAATTTAAATGAAAATGTGCCATGGCTCACATTTTCTCTGAAAAGATTAGAGTTTTCTAAAATAAAAAAAATAAAATCTGATGGTTTGAGAAACCCAGAAATGTAAGGGGCAGGGCTTGGGAGCAGGGGTGGGCGATAAATTAAGCTCACCGGTGGAGCTGGTGGAGTTTGGCAACTCCACATTATACACGTAATGCAAAGTTTCAGCCAAATTCTGGCAACCTCTGTGTGGTGGAGGTTTTTCTTGCGCACAGCTCACCAAGTTGGTGAACGAGAATTTGCATCCCCTAGCACGATTTTCGGGCGCTAGGAGGGCATCCAGTGAGATTTTCCCAACGCTGGTGGTTGCCACCCGAATGCCAGCAAAACCAACTCGAGCAACAGGGCCCTCTGGTGTGCCATGTGGTGCCGTTTGTGCTGATTTTTCAATGCAGAACAAGCTCCCAGTGCTAAAATTCGGTGCAAGCAGCACACCGTGCTTATTTATGCTTTTTTACGGAACTCCGCGGAATCTGGCACAGTTTTAATGTCACTCCACAGAAAACCGCAGAGTGAAACTGTTTAGGAGATCAATACTCATTAGTTTCTGCCTGTGGACTGCTTTTCCATGTTCTGCCTCATTGCCTACGATCCTGATTCGCATCCTTGCACCTATGTCCAGTGCTCTGTTAGTCTAGCTGTGTTGACGCTTTACAAAAAAGCATTATAGTATACATGTACCCAATGCCCCTAAAGAGTGCCCTCTTTAGCTTTTGCAAGTGTTAGAACTTGGTTGTTTGTTGCTATCATCAGTCACTATTTATCAATAAGCTGCAGTATTAGGCTTTTTTTTAAAGTAAGATGGCCCGAAATGTACTTGGTAAGGAATTGCAAACCAACTCAGTTTCATTCAGGAATTCATGCTTGGAAAACGCAAAATTAGTCAGATTGACAAAAACGCATTATTTTTTGAAAAATAATTTAATGTTTATAGAAAAATCAATTGCTTAAAAAAAGATGCTCAGTAAAAATGTTCAATTATCATTTGGGAAAGATACATCCATAGAAAAAACATCGATGGTGAATTATCTTATTTTTCAGATTTTCAACCTATTGCCCAACCATAGACATATTACTCCCAGTGACGTCAGGCAGGTCAATTTCACATGATATCACTATCCTACCTTTATGGTTTTGGTGAAGTCCTGGTCCGGTCTCCAAGGTGCTTTCATCTTGACAGTTCTGTATGTTAATAGGGAAGAAAAAGCTTTACCAGTCCAGTGCTTAATTTGTCAAATACATTGGTGCCGCTCGGCCAAATGTTTCTGATAAGCTCATTGAGGAGCCCACCACCAGTGATGCCAAATGCCTGGTTTGTCAAGGTAGCCTAGATTTTCCCTCATGCCTCTGTCTTGAACCACCCTACACTTTCTGGATCTGAATGTCAGTATTTCAAGTTTTGTAACCATGATTTCTTCCTTTTTCATAGATTTCTTAACTTTCTCTTACATTTTCTTTTTCCTTTAATCTGCCTTCTCAATCTTAATCTGGACCAAATTATGATGATAATAAATGCATGCTGGTCTTCAAATATGGGTACCCAAGGGGCACAATCTGTTGGAGTAGGAGGTGAGTGTTGACTACGCAGTCCCTGAAACTCTTCCGAATCATTCACCATAACTATTGGGCTAATATAGGGTTTAGCGGGAAGACCACTGTCCTTCCTGCCCTGCTGGCCGAGGTAATGTCATCTGCTACCTAGTCAGACAGCTGCCTGATGTATTTAAAGATATTTATGCCTTCAATGAAGTTGTTTCCATGATGTTTCATGTGGACACTCTGGTAAGTTTTCTGTTTTTAAAAATAAGCTCCTAAAGCGCAAATTTGTTCTTGAAGAAAAAGAAAATTGCCCTAATACACCACGAGCTTTCTCCAATTGTGTGTGGATCATGTTTACTTTTTCCTGCTCGGGACCACCAGGCTTTTCCTGGCCGTTTAAAGGAAGAAAAATTTGTTGGAACATCAGCCCTAAATAGAGCAGATGGTCTGGCATCTATTGACCAATAGCCCAATATTCAACAGGCCAAAGGGCAATGGTTTCCATCAGTTGAGTTAGGGGATGGTCTGCTTGGAGAAGCATGGACGTTCACCCAACTCAGAATAGAGCAGGCGGACCGACAGGGTATGTGACACATTTTTGATTGACTCCTCTGTCCACTAAACTCTAAATAAGACCTAATGTTTCATCACACAACCTCCCTTGCAGATGGATCAGACCTTACAACTTATCCCATCAAAAACACAGCAATGAATTTTGGTAACAAAATGCTTAGGTGAAGAGATGTACTTCTTTAGTTTGACATACCTGCATCTATAATGTCTCAAACCTGCCTTTTCATTTTTTTAATTACTTTGTATTGGTTTGTTTCATCACGAATTAGCTCCCTTAAAAACACTGAAATGTTTTCTCCTCTTTATCTTTCACTTGTATCATTTTGCTCCAGCGCTCTCAAGCTGTTCATTGAAATATAATAAATTATTTGGTGGCAAACATACTTAGCCCAGTCAGTGTTTTTGCAGATCGACTGGTATGCATCTGGGGCTTCAATGTACCTATGGACTGATGTACTAATCAGGTGCATAGTGCAAAACTTATCAGCATGCTGTTATGTTGCTAGTTTTTCAGATGGGCTCAGGTAGTGGCTACTCTATAGAGATTGTTTTTGAGGCTGGATAAGTTGACCCTCCAGCAGAGGAAGTACACCCCTTGCTTGTCAGGCCCAACTATAACCTGAAAGTCCTGAGCATCCCTTCTGCACACTCTATTTTTGGTAGCCTTTCATTTCACCAGAAAATAGTACCTGGCATTATGTACAGAGCAGGCCTGTTGCCTTGTGTTGAGTTTATTCCTTTATAGTGTTTGCTTCTGAGCAAGTCATCCCTCATTTCAGCTGAGCCCAGGACCAGGAACGTGAAAACTCAATCCAACACTTTTTGAATCCACATTATTTTCCCTACGGAACTTTGGAAAGTTAATGCGGAAACAGGGAAGGGGGGCAGAACCCCACACCTTGGTGAAGCCTTAAGGTCTGGGGATTGTAGGTTATAATGCATTTGCTTTAGGTTTTGCCAGCACAATGAACTGAAACATGTGCTGCATTTACAGCAGCAGGACAGGAGGTTGGGTACATGGTCCAGAAATGACCCACTTTAGCTAGTACTAAGCCTGGGTTGTGTTCTATGAGTTCCGCTTCAGAACTATACGAAGTGACAAAAAAACTCTGCCGTGCTATGCGCAGTTCCGCGAGCATCTGAGTGCGTTAGGGTCATGCTGTTCTCAGTGATTTTCAGCGCCGGGTGTTACACCTTTTCCCATGCTTCAGAGAGGGTCAGATATCTCAAATCAAATGAGTTGTCCCACTGACCCACATATTTCTGCTGACCTGCGGGGTTACACCGGGCTCACCTCTCTCGCCTATCCTGCTCAATGTAGGAGTGAAACCCTTGCATGACAGTGTAGTAAAGAGCGGCATCGGGTTACTCTCATTTGCAAATGTTATGCACATTATCATACCACACTGCAGTTATAATGAACAAGGCACAAAACTTCAAAAACTTTTTGCAAATTCAGTTCAAGAGTAGATGAGAAGGAACTGGTTAGGTGGAATAAAGTGAAAATTGAACTTCTTATGGTGGCCTCAGAACACACACTCGACAATCTAAAAACCTCTCGCAGGCAGATAAAGATCGGTAAGATAGAGATGAAAACCTGCTCAAAAGGGTAAGATTTTAGCGACCTGATTAAAAGTCAGGTGTTTTGAAATTAGCGCATGCCTGCGTATGGGTATTAAGCTACACCGACTATTTATTAGTGGTTAGGTTTCATCGACCTGGATTTGCCAGGTGTGGAAGAACCTGACCTCATTTGTCCAGTCGGAAAAAACACGCCCCGCAAAATCGCATGAGACTTTGGCTACAGCAACCGCTAAGTCTCACGCCACTCCTTGTTTTTAAAAACGACCTTCCTTTTCCCTCTTATCCTCATCACCTTCTACCCCTTGTATCAGCCCTCACATCCATTCACCGCCTGTTTAAAGCAGGTGGTAAGTGTGTGTGGCAAAACCACATGATATAAGGATTGTGTGTGGTTTCACAGCCGGAAATTTGGCCCACCTGATATTTCTTCATTCCGTCGGGTTTTGCTCATTATGACATGGTGCTGGGAGATTATACAGCACGAAAACCGTAACCTCCAATGTGCTTTTACTATACAGTAAAGTGGTCCCAGTACCAAGCATCTTGTGATTAGTGTCTTAGTGTTGTGTTTAACCCTCTGTTAAATAACAGCATCATCTATTAACCAAAGATTGAAGCTTCTACTCACACATTTTCTCAAGGTAGAAACCCTTCTTGGAACAAAACCAAATGGCTACTTCTTTGCCAGCGTTCTTGACTTTCTCTTAAACTGTTTCAATTTACACATTAATGGGGCTCCTAAGAAGATCTTAGCGATATCGTAGAAGATGCAGAATCATGGAACCATCGTGGTTGTAGAAGCTTCTTACTACTCACACATCACCGTTCCCTGTCGCAGTGAAATGATAATGCACATCAACTGAATATCAGATTTGTCTAGAACAACGCAAGTCTCGAGTTCCTTGGTACATTTATAGACGACTTCTCAAAATGTACCCCATACACATGTAGAGCATTGAAATGTTCCCAAAAGAAGATGAGTCAAAAGTTGTGCCCATGCATGTCGCTTTACATATATGCATTGTGGTCCTTGGATACCCGACCGACCCAAGATGGCACCTTCCAACTCTGAACCTGTCACAGTGGCTGGCAGTGCTTGTGATGGAGCGGGTAGTAAAGAATTTTGTATACCCCCCTATTCTGCATGTTTATACTAATTAGAATAATCTATTAATTATAATATTATTAATGTTTTTGCATGAAGGTTAATCAACATTACTAATGTATGAAATACACGTGGGATTTGCATTTTGCATGGCTAAAATAATTTGTAATTAAAATATGTACGCATACTAACACTAGAAAATAGAATATCGCATGATATATGTTGCTTTGTGACATTTTCGTAATGTTGAACCAGATGACATCAAATGGGTGAATATAAACGCTTTAAATGTCGCTATACGCTAGATAATTACAAGCACATAGGGGAATTAGTGAAGGTTTAACATTTTATTCTTTATTTCTATGTATTAATTACTCTTTTGTGTTTGTTTTGCTTAAGTTGTCCTTTGGGCCTAAAGCAAAAATGGCCGCCGACTTAACACGACGTGATGGCTGCCATTCCATGAGGTTTCGGGCAAAGGGCGCCTGCGCTACAACATGTTCCTATGGCCTCGACTTGACCCTGCACTCGCTGTACCCAAGCAAGGCCACAGTGGGAAGCCCGCCAAGTACTCTAACAATGGACAGACACAAGGAACCGGAAAGATCATGTTTAATGACATAACCTCCTGAACTGTGTGAAACCTCACCGGACGATCCCAACCGACCAATGGGATAAGCCCAAATTTTGTAAAACGTAACATCTTGACATTACTTTTATTATAAAAATGACGGTAGAATAGAGAGAAAAAAATTCTTTTATCTCTCTTTCCTTTTGCTGACGGAGCCGACAGTGACTCTCCGTGACTGCTGCGTTCCTGAATCTTTGACAGACTGAATTGCTGCCCACTTCTTTGATGAACTAAGAACTTCATAAAATCTATGGGCACTGATAGATGCTTGCACGTCTCTGGTCCTTGTCCGTTCTTGGGACTGTAGCGTGCTGTACGAAGAACTCCCGAATTCTGTCGGATTGACGACTAAATTTGATGACTTAGAGGACGACAAATAGCCAGATTAGGTAAATATGGTGTTTTGTGATTTGCGGAAAGTCTAATAAACTTACTAGATGGAACTAAATTCTTGCATTAATTAGATAAGCAAATATTGATTAACAAGCAAATGTGTTTTTGTCATTTATTGAGAAAGGATAGATCAGAATTTCAAGTGTATTTTAGCAAGACTAAATCACCTTACCGATCCAACTAAATGATCCATTGATCACGTGGGAGGAGTATATTGATGATTAGGATTAAGATCTATAGGCGTAAGGATATTCATGTATAGTTATGATATATAATATTTTTCCTTATAGGTTATAAGATATTCCTTTCATGTCAGCGCTTGGAACATTCATCTCTCCTGTAAGTGCAGACCAGGGTGAAGTGAAGTGAATGTTGGTATTATGGGCCCCACAAATGATTGCATGTGTGAAAGCGTTAGTGTGATATTTGGTCTGTGACGAAGGGAGGATATTTGGCACGGGGTTTTGTCCTGATTCCCGTTACCTTGGTTCCGCGCTCCATCACTTGAACTGTTTTTGGCCATAGTCCTTTCCTGCGAGCAGCTTGCACATACCTCAACATCTAGTGCCTTCCTTGTGACAGTCACACATTGGCACTTTGAGAGATAAGTCTGTAAATGTGATAAATCAACACGTGGCCTGGTCTGCTCTGCCAAACAACATGTGTTACAAAGTCTCCATGACTTAACCACAAAGATTTTTCACAAACCTGAGGCAACTGTTGAACGTTGGTCATGGGTGAAAAGGTGTGAGCATCCTGTGTGCTAGAGTTTCAGTGCTTCAGTATCTTGACACTTGTGCAGCTGTTATGTACCTGCGCCTGTACGTAAGGCAGCCAAGAATGGTGCTATGATAATTTTGCTACGATAATACAACATATGCTACGGTCGTTTTTGGAAAATCTCATCACAAATTCCTTATTATTGTGAATGATGCAGATGGCACGGTGTGTTTTTTGGCAGTATTGTCATTCTACTTATTCAAATCTGTGGCAACAAGGACGGATGCTGACATACATCTTGTACAGGTATGCCAAGCCTCGTAGAAATGTTTCATCAGCTTGTCTCATTGTGAGACAGTCAGTATCACCAAGCACTGTTGAATTATTTACAGTGCATTTCATAAATTGTATTATATTGGCTCTTACTTCCTGAAAACACAAAAATAAAGAATGCTTTTTTCAGTAAAATTATTTTAAGCTGCAAAATATATAGCATTATGTGAGGGGTTTCCTATTAATTTGATAAACTAACAGTAGATTTTGGGTGCTAATAATAGCAAAAACTTCAAATAAATAGCCTGAACAACCTCTAAATCTGTGACTTACCAAGTTTGATCTGCCCGTTCTTAGGACGATCCTGCTGTGCAATTTTCAAGGGTTACTTTCATACCATTGAATTGTGAAACTGGGTGCCTTAGAAGAGCCCTTGCATAGAAAATGAATATTGGGCAATTATGGATGGTGTTGCTGGACATCCTGGGGTTGGCGAACAATTGTAAGAGCAAAAATGACTCACTCTTCCACGACTTCTTTGGCATATAGGTGCCAGTAGTGTCACATGTCACTTCCTTAGGCAGATCTAGTTGTTTTGCCACCAGCACTTTGCATTATGGATATTTTGAAGCCAATATTAATAATGATAAAACTGCATCTGTATGTTGCAGGATGTCAACTGCTATTGCTAAAAAGATAGAAGTTGAAATTTCCCATAATACATTGGCCATCGTTCTTTTATACTGATAACCCTGAGCGTGCATGTAAATCTTTTGCCCATGAGTCCAAACGTGCTCATTGCTGAACAATCAAATTGCTCTTACAGCATTTAATAATAACACTATATTCCACTCCCACTCCCGGCTCTCAATCAATCAATCATTCGCATTTATAAAGCGCGCTACTCACCCATAAAGGGTCTCAAGGCGCTGGTGGGGGGGGGGTCAGTGCTCGAAGAGCCAGGTCTTGAGCTGTCTTCTGGAGGAGAGGTGATCAGGTATGGCGCAAAGGTGGCTGGGCATAGAGTTCCAGGTCTTCGCTGCCAGGAAAGAGAAGGATCTTCCTCCGGCGGTGGCTTTGCGGATGCGGGGTACGGCTGCCAGGGCCTGTCCGGTAGAGCATAGAGTGCGCGGAGGAGTGTAGAAGGAGACGCGGTTGTTGATGAGTTTGGGTCCGAGGTTGTGAAGGGCTTTGTGTGCGTGGGTGAGGAGTCTGAAGGTGATCCTCTTGTTGACTGGGAGCCAATGGAGTCTCTTCAGGTGGCCGGAGATGTGGTGGTGGCGGGGTATGTCCAGGATGAGTCTTGCAGCAGCGTTCTGGATCCGCTGAA
Source organism: Triturus cristatus (assembly GCF_964204655.1). Taxonomy (NCBI): domain Eukaryota; kingdom Metazoa; phylum Chordata; class Amphibia; order Caudata; family Salamandridae; genus Triturus; species Triturus cristatus. Next base: position 393,012,593 of record NC_140584.1, read on the forward strand.
GTTTCCTCTGCAGCTTGGTGGTGATGCCGGCTTACAGAGTGTTCCCGTAGTCCAAGCGACTGGTGACGAGGGCGTGGGTGACGGTCTTCCTGGTGTCGGTGGGGATCCAGCGGAAGATTTTGCGGAGCATGAGGAGGGTGTTGAAGCATGTCGAGGTCACCGAGTTAACCTGTCTGGTCATGGAGAGGGATGATTCCAGGATGAAGCCGAGGTTGCGTGCGTGGTCGGTGGGTTGGGGAGTGCTGCCTAGGGCGGGGGGCCACCAGGAGTCGTGCCATGCGGTGGGAGTAGGGCCGAGGATGAGGACCTACGTCTTATCTGTGTTCAGTTTCAGCCGGCTGTCTGTCATCCAGTTCGCTACTTCCTTCATGCCGTCATGTAGTCTGGTCCTTGCTGAGGTGGGGTTGTCGGTGAGGGATAAGATGAGCTGGGTGTCGTCGGCGTAGGATATGAGGTCGAGTCCGTGTTTGCGTGCGATGTTCGCCAGGGGGGTCATGTAGACGTTGAAGAGAGTGGGGCTGAGGGAGGATCCTTGAGGTACGCCGCAGATGATCTCCGTGGCTGTGGATCTGAAGGGGGGCAGGCGGACTCTCTGAGTCCTTCCGGAGAGGAAGGAGACGATCCATTTCAGGGCCTTGCCTCTGATGCCGGCGTTGCTGAGGCGGCGTATCAGGGTGCGGTGGCAGACCGTATCGAAGGCTGCAGAGAGGTCCAGGAGTATGAGGGCAACGGTTTCTCCCTTGTCGGTCAGGGCTCTGATGTCGTCTGTGGCTGCGATGAGGGCGGTTTCGGTGCTGTGATTGGCCCTGAAACCGAACTGTGTGGGGCCGAGGGAGTCGTTGGTGTCCAGGGTGCTGGTGAGTTGAGCGTTGACGATTTTCTCAATCACTTTGGCGGGGAACGGTAGGAGAGAGATGGGACGGAAGTTTTTGAGTTCGGTGGGGTCTGCTGTGGGTTTCTTCATAAGGGCGTTGAGCTCTGCGTGTTTCCAGCTCTCCGGGAAGGTGGCGGTGGTGAGGGAGGCGTTGATGACGTCTCAGAGGTGCGGTGCGATGATGTTGTCGGCCTTGTTGTAGATGTGGTGCGGGCAGGGGTCTGATGGGGATCCGGAGTGGATCGAGTTCATGACGCGGGTGGTCTCCTCGGTGGTGGTTGGGCTCCAGGTGAGGATGGTGGTGATGTCGGTGGCGGGTTCCGGGGGGGGTTCGCCTTGGTGGTCGTGAAGCTGTTGTATATATCGGTGATCTTGTGGTGGAAGAAGGTTGCGAGGGAGTCGCAGAGGTCTTGGATACATTTATGGTGTCTATTGGCAATTGGGTTAGTGGCTGAGGGGGTTGAAATCTTATTCAAGCAGCAACAATTCTTGTCAGGGTCTAGTCACAAGCAAACCCCAAATTAACCTGTGTTCAACCATCTGGTAGCTTAGCACAAAGCAGTGAGGCTTAACTCGGAGGGAATTTATAAAGTATTTGTGCAACACTTCAAACAGTAATTACATGATAACACAACACAAGGAAAATCCCACACCAATTTAGGCACATAGAGTACATTTTAATAAATAAATCAAGACCAAAACTACAAAATCCAATCAGTAGAATGGGAGCTATGCAATTTTAAAGATTTAAGTGAAAATAGTGCCAAAAAGCACCGAACGCCAACTGTGCCCTGATTGAGAAAGTCACAAATTCAGGCTGACCATGACGGAGTATGGGCCAGCTACAGGGATCCACTCCGGTTAGCTGAACACAGTACCGTTATATTATTTCCATAGTTGTGTCCTCCCGCATCGAAGATGCATCATTCAGCAGAGACACTATGAGGTCCAGGTGAGGAGCTGTGTTGCGCAGCGGCAGATCTGTGGAGCTGCAAAGTGTGATGTGAAGTCCTGGCATTGAGACGCGTCACACAGCAGTGATTCCAATGGACTGTGTTGGGCAAGGCAATGCCCTTGCATCAATCAATCAAGCCTCTTGGGTCTAGGTGCTAGGGGGTGGTGGGAGCAGCTACTGGTCGAACAGCCAGGTCTTGGGGAGTCTCCTGAAGGTCAGCAGGTCCTGGGTCTGCCGGAGGTGGGCGGGGAGAGTGTTCCATGTCTTGGCAGCAAGGTGGGAGAATGATCTGCCGCCGGTGGTCGTTCGGCGGATGCGTGGGATGGTGGCGAGGGCGAGGTCGGCGGAGCGAAGGTGGCGGTTCGAGGTGTAAAAGGATAGTCGTTCATTAAGGTATGCTGGTCCGGTGTTGTGGAGTGCTTTGTGGGCATGGGTGAGGAGCTTGAAGGTGATCCTCTTGTTGACCGGGAGCCTGTGCAGGTCTCTCAGGTGTGTGGTGTGTGGTGTGGGAGTCCGAGGATGAGGCGTGCGGAGGCATTTTGCATGGAGATGCGTAAAACAGTGGCGGTTCCGACTGGTACTTTGGGTGATGTAAACTCCTTGTGTGGAGATGCATCATGGAGCGGCAGTTTCGAAGGGCTGCAATGGGCAATGTGAAGTCCTTTCATCAGGGAAGTCTGCGCAGCAGATGTGATGTGTTGTTTTCAATACCAGGGCATGTAAAACTTAAAAGCACATGTCCAACTCCTTAAACACACTGCACCTAATCCTCTGGGCTGTTCAGTGCCTACTCTAGGGTTGCTCATTTGTATTCAAAAGAAAGGTTTAGGCATGGTAAAAAGTGTCTTTTTTGCAAGCTGATGACAAAGTGAATTACCAGTCCCAAGGTGCACAGCCAACAGTTTCCCTTTGCTGAGATGAAAAGAACGACATGCCCTACCATTAGTCTATTCTGTCACCAATTTGAAGCCACTGTTTTACTCTGGGAGAAATATTCACTTCTAATTAAGGTCCAGCACTGGCTGGCCAGCTGATGGTATGTTAATGAAAATTAGCCTCAAGGAGCTTTTTTAACTTTTCTAAAAGTTACTGTTTCTAAATATGTCTTAAAAATTCAAAGAGGCCCATGACTTGGATTCATAATATAGATTAAAAATAGACTTTAAATGACCATTCTAGCTGTATCCTGCTAAAAAGTTAAGGTCAAAGCATATCATTTGAAGTTTGGAATTTCCCAGGATGCATCTACAGCTCTGTCTGTGAAAATAGTTTTTGGGGGCTAGTCTCTGGTGGATCATGGCAACTTTAATTTCATACATATTCCACTTTTAGATATTTGGCATCATATCATTTGGGCAACAAGGTATACTTAGGGATGACATTTTCATATTTAAAGGCAGGGTTTCCCGCCTGTAAGAAGGCTTATTTTGACAGGATTGACAGCAGGCTTTTAGACTGCTGAAGTCAGGCCACATATAGCAGGCCGTAGGCCATATTCTAAAGGCCAGCTCTATGGATGGCTCAACATGTTCTGCATTTCACAGATGGTATTTAACATCCAGGCACTGGGCGCATTTTCTGTATTACTATTAATGAGAGCCTAATGTCAATCAGTGGTAAGCCAATTGTTCCATGTTTAAAGGGGGCGACAGGGACTTCCTTCCTATTTAACGGGGGTAAATTGTATAGAGCTCTGAGTTCAGCAAAAATATGATCCATAAAAAGGCAAATAAAATCTAGATAGACCATGCAGAAAAGGCAGATTTGTTACAATGCTCCTCCTAACAGTGGTCCAGAACGAGATGATGTCAAGCTGGCTACAGATGAATGACAAAAAACCAGAGTAAAATATCCTTGTCCCATTGGCAGATACTTTGTTAATTAACAGCTCCTCAATACCATTGGACCAATAATTTTCAACTTCTTCCAAAGTAATTCATTGTGTTGCCCTCTTATATACTCTGAATCCTCAGATTTGTGCTACAATCAAAAGCTACATTTTTTTATCTCTGCTCAATCCAACATATATGTCCCTTAGTGATAGAGATATACCTGGAATTTCTTCTTGTCACAACTGCAAAATCTCTCCCAGATTACTGAATGCACTTTATAAATACATGCCATCATATTAATAGGTTCCTGCATTAAAAGGACACAGCCCTTTCTTTTTGGCTAGTAAAGTAAAATTAGGTGTCCCACATGTTGAGGTCCTTACACTGGTTCCCAATCACACTGAAACTGCTTAAAGTTCATTTTCTAACCTTGAAATGCATGTGTGGCTATGATCTGTCAACTTACGTACAGTTGGAAAGTTCACTCAAAATCTACTGTCCTTTCTTCCTTTCAGAATGACTTTGAAATGTGGTCTACTGCTCTCATCAGAGGTCACTCAAGCACTAAATACCTTTCTTTTACTAGGGGCGATCTTCTACAATTTCCTCTCCCCAGGATTTGCAAAGTAATCTAAACAGGAATTCCAACTAAAACACTATGCAAGCACAGGTAAGTGCATATCTTTGCGGCTGACTCTATCTTGTTAAAGGCCTATCAGTAATTAGCTGGCAATCATGGCCTTGCACTAGTTGCCATTAAATAAGAATTTCCTTTTGAATCAATGCCCTTTCAAAGAGAGACAATTAAACATCTTTCAAATCTAGTGCTCTCCTTCCTGGCACCTAAATGCCTTATAGATCTGATTTTCTCTTTCTACTTCATCGTTCTCCCAACAAAAAGTTATGGTGGTAGGTTGCAGCACATTCAAAGCAACTCCATGTTTATTGTATTGGTTTGTAGCATGTTCTTAGCACTTTCCTAACTGTTGTTGATGACACACAGTTAATTGTCTCTTCTCCTATGCCAAGAAAAGCACAATGGGAAACTTGGAAATAGTTGAAGACTCATCTTTTGTGTCCCCCATTCTTTTCTCTTTGAGGGATTTGAAGCTTATGTATGATTATGTTCAGCATTTAAGAAAGATACTTAACTAAAAGGAGCCCCAGGTTAAGTGTATAGCCACCATTTCACTTGGATGAACGTTGGTCTGGTGCCATGGATGGTGTGTGGTTGAAATAAGGTGTCTTGGAAGGAGGCATGACAGGTACAGGACCTTTTCACCTTTAGGAAAAAATTGAAAACATGGCTCTTTCAACTATAAATATGTTTTCATTGTCTCTGCCTTGAAGTCAAACTGTTTCAATTTACGCATTAATGGGACTCCTAAGAAGATTTTAGCGATATCGTAGAAGATGGAGAATCATGGAACCAACGTGGTTGTAGAAGCTTCTTACTACTCACACATCACCGTTACCTGTTGCAGTGAAATGATAATGCACATCAACTGAATATCAGATTTGTCTAGAACAACATGTCACGATTTCATTGGTACATTTATAGACAACTTGTTCTCAAAATGTACCCCATACACATGTATGACATTTTCCAAAAAGAAGATGAGTCAAAAGTTGGGTATGCATTGTGGTCCTTGGATACCCGACCGACCCAAGATGGCGCCTTCCAACTCTGAACCTGTCACAGTGGCTGGCAGTGCTTGAACTGGCTTTGGCTATAGTCCTCTCCTGCAAGCAGCTTGCACATACCTCAGCATCCAGTGCCTTCCCTGTCACTGTCACACATTGGCACTTTGAGAGATAAATCGGAAAATTTGATAAATCAACACGTGGCCTGATCTGCTTTTGCCCAAAAACATTTGTTACAAAGTCTCCATGACTTAACCACAAAGAGTTTTGACGAACCTGAAGCAACTGCTGTATGTTGGTCAGGGGTGAAAAGGTGTGAGCGTCCTGTGTGCTAGAGTTTGAGGGGCAGATTAACAAGCCCCTTGCGCCTCTTTGCGCCGCCATTACGTCACTTTTTGTGACGCAACGGCGGCGCAAACAATGCTCCCTATTTACAACGTGACGCATCTAGGGAGATGCGTCACATTGTAAAGCCCTGCATCACATTATACCTGCATCAGGTATAATGTATGCAGGGGGGCGTTCCCACGCAGGAAAGCCTCGTAAAAGTGACACAGTGAAATCTACAAGATTTCACTACGTCACTTTTAGGACGCTACTGCGTCAAAACCTTATGCCTACGTAAAGCAGGCGTAAGGAGTGACGTAGTGTAGTGAGAATAGGCCACAAAATGCATTGCTGGAGTTGCGTCATGCTTGCGACACGACTCCAGCAATGCGTGACTTTTGCCCCAACAGATGCGTCAGAATTTCTGACGCATCTGTCAATCCTTCTGCCATGGTGCGCCGTATTGTAAATCCATGGTGGTGCAAGCATTTTTTCGGGTGGCACAAGGAAAGTGACGCATCTCTATAGATGTTTCACTTTCTTGTAAATCTGCCCCGAAGTGCCTCAGTATCTTGACACTTGTGCAGCTGTTATATACCTGCGCCTGTACCTAACGCAGCCAAGAATGGGGCTAGGATAATTTTGCTTGCTGAATTTATTAGACGAAATCAAACTTTTTTCTACGATAATACAACATATGCTAAGGTCGTTTTTGGAAAATCTCATCACAGATTCCTTATTATTGTGAATGATGCAGATGGCACGGTGTGTTTTTTGGCAGTATTGTCATTCTACTTATTCAAATCTGTGGCAACAAGGACGGATGCTGACATACATCTTGAACAGGTATGCCAAGCCTCGTAGAAATGTTTCATCAGCTTGTCTCATTGTGAAACGGTCAGTATCACCAAGCACTGTTGAATTATTTACTGTGCATTTCTAAAATTTTATTGTATTGGCTCTTACTTCCTGAAAACACAGATAAAAAAGAATGCTATTTTCAGTAAAATTATTTTAAGCTGCAAAATAAATAGCATTATGTGAGTGGTTTCCTATTAATTTGATGAACTAACAGTAGATTTTAGGTACTAATAATAGCAAAAACTTCAAATAAATGGCCTGAACAACCTCTAAATCTGTGAATTACCAAGTATGATCTACCCGTTCTTAGGACGACCCTGCTAGTGCAATTTTCAAGGGTTAATTTCATACCATTTAATTGTGAAACTGGGTGCCTTAGAAGAGCCCTTGCATAGAAAATCTATATTGGGCAGTTATGGATGGTGTTGCTGTACATCCTGGGGTTTCCGAACAATTGTAAGAGCAAAAATGACTCACTCTACTACGACTTCTTTGGCAGATAGGTGCCAGTAGTGTCACGTGTCACTTCCTTAGGCAGATCTAGTTGTTTGGCCACCAGTACTTTGCATTATGGATATTTTGAAGCCAATATTAATAATGATAAAACTGCATCTGCATGTTGCAGAATGTCAACTGCTGTTGCTAAAAATATAGAAGTTGAAATTTCCCATAATACATTGGTCATCGTTCTTTTATACTGATATCCCTGAGTGTGCATGTAAATCTTTTGCCCATGAGTCCAAACGTGCTCATTGCTAAACAATCAAATTGCTCTTACAGCATTTAATAATAACACTTGATTCCACTCCCACTCCCGGCTCTGGTTAACATTTATGGTGTCTATTGGAAATTGGGTTGGTGGCTGAGGGGGTTGAAACCTTACTCAAGCAGCAACCACACTCCTTGTCAGGGTCAAGTCACAAGCAAACCCCAAATTAGCCTGTGTTCAACCATCTGGTATCTTAGCACAGAGCAGTGAGGTTTAACTTGGAGGGAATTTATAAAGTATTTGTGCAACACTTCAAACAGTAATTAAATGATAACACAACACAAGGAAAATACCACACCAATTTAGAAACATAGAGTAAATTTTAATAAATAAATCAAGACCAAAACTACAAATTCCAATCAGTTGAATGGAAGCTATGCAATTTTAAAGATTTAAGTGAAAATAGTGCCAAAAAGCACCGAGCGCCAACTGTGCCCTGATTGAGACAAAGTCACAAATTCAGGCTGACCATGACGGAGTATGGGCCAGCTACAGGGATCCACTCTACTCAGCTGAACACAGTGCCGTAATATTACTTGCATAGTTGCGTCCTCCGGCATCGAAGATCATTCAGCAGAGACCCTATGAGATCCAGGTGAGGAGATGTGTCGCGCAGCGGCAGATCTGTGGAGCTGCAAAGTGTGATATGAAGTCCTGGCGTTGAGATGCGTCACACAGCAGTGATTCCAATGGACTGTGTTGGGCAAGGCAATGCCCTTACATGGAGATGCGTAAAACAGCGGTGATTCCGACTGGTACTTTGGGTGATGCAAATTCCTTGTGTGGAGATGCATCATGGAGTGGCAGTTTCGAAGGGGCTGCAATGGGCAATCTGAAGTACTTTCATCAGGGAAGTCCGTGCAACAGATGTGATGTGGTGTTTTCAATACCAGGGCATGTAAAACTTAAAAGCACATGTCCAACTCCTTAAACACACTTCACCTAATCCTCTGGGCTGTTCAGGGCCTACTCTAGGGTTGCTCATATGTATTCAAAAGGAAGGTTTAGGCATGGCAAAAAGTGTATTTTTTGCAAGCTGATGACAAAGTGAATCAGCAGTCCCAAGGTGCACACCCAGCAGCTTCCCCTTCCTGAGATGACAAGAACTACATGCCCTACTATCAGACTATCCTGTCACCAAGTTGAAGCCACTGTTTTACTCTGGGAGAAGTATTCACTTCTAATTAAGGTCCAGCACTGGCTGGCCAGCTGATGGTATGTTAATGAAAATTAGTCTCAAGGAGGTTTAGAAAATGTTCTAAAAGTTACTGTTTCTAAATATGTCTTAAAAATCTAAAGAGGCCCATGACTTTGATTCATAATGTAGATTAAAATAGACTTGAAGTGACTATTCTAGCTGTGTCCTTCCAAAAGTTAAGGTCAAAGCATATAATTTGCTGTTTGAAATTTCCCAGGATGGATCTACAGCTCTGTCTGTGAAAATAGCTTTTGGGGGCTAGTCTCTGGAGGATCATGGCAACTTTAATTTCATACATATTCCACTTTTAGATATTTGGCACCATACCTTGTGGGCAACAAGGTATACTTAGGGATGACTTTTTCATATTTAAAGGCAGGGTTTCCCACCTGCCACAAGAGTTAATTTGACAGGATTGACAGCAGGCTTTAGACTGCTGAAGTCGGGCCACATATAGCAGGCCGTAGGCCATGTTCTAAAGGTCAGCTCTGTGGATGGCTCAACATGTTCTGCATTTCACAGATGGTATTCAACATCCAGGCACTGGTCGCATTTTCTGTATTGCTGTTAATGAGAGCCTAATGTCAATCAGTGGTAAGTCAATTGTTCCTTGTTTAAAGGGGGGGACAGGGACTTCCTTCTTATTTAGCGGGGGTAAATTGTATAGAGCTCTGAGTTCAGTAAAAATATGATCCATTAAAAGGCAAAAAAAATCTAGAGAGACCATGCAGAAAAGGCAGATTAGTTACAATGCTCCTCCTAACAGTGGTCCCGAACTAGATGATGTCAAGCTGGCTACAGATGAATGACAAAAAACCACAGTCCAATTTCCTTGTCCCATTGGCAGATACTATGTTAATTAACAGCTCCTCATTACTCTTGGACCAATAATTTTCAACTTCTTCCAAAGTAATTAATTGTGTTGCCCTCTTATATACTCTGAATCCTCAGATTTGTGATACAATCAAAAGCTAAATTTTTTATCTCTGCTAACTCCAACATATATGACCCTTAGTGATAGAGATATACCTGGAATTTCTTCTTGTCACGACTGCAAAATCTGTCCCTGATTACTGAATGCACTTTATATATACATGCCATCATATTAATAGGTTCCTGCATTAAAAGGACGCAGCCCTTTCTTTTTGGCTAGTAAAGTAAAATTAGGTGTCACATGTTGAGGTCCTTACACTGGTTCTCAATCAAACTGAAACTGCTTAAAGTTCATTTTCTAACCTTGAAATGCATGTGTGGCTATGATCTGTCAACTTGCGAACAGCTGGAAAGTGTACTCAAAATCTACTGTCCTTTCTTCCTTTCAGAATGACTTTGAAATGTGGTCTACAGCTCTCATCAGAGGTCACTCAAGCACTAAATACCTTTCCTTTACTAGGGGCGATCTTCTCAATTTTCCTCTCCCCAGCATTTGCAAAGTAATCTAAACAGGAATTCCAACTAAAACACTAAGCAAGCACAGGTAAGTGCACATCTTTGCGGCTGACTCTATCTTGTTAAAGGCCGATCATTAATTCGCTGGCAATCATGGCCCGTTCAAAGAGAGACAATTAAACATCTTTCAAATCTGGTGCTCTCCTTCCTGGCAGCTATATGCCTTATAGATCTGATTTTCTATTTCTACTTCATCATTCTCGCAACAAAAAGTTATGGTGGTAGGTTGCTGCACATTCAAAGCAACTCCATTTTTATTGCATTGGTTTGTAGCATGTTCTTAGCACTTTCCGAACTGTTGATGATGACACACAGTTAATTGTCTCTTCTCCTATGCCAAGAAAAGCACAATGGGAAACTTGGAAATATTTGAAGACTCATCTTTTGTGTCCCCCATTCTTTTCTCTTTGAGGGATTTGAAGCTTATGTATGATTAGCTTCAGCATTTAAGAAAGATACTTACCTAAAAGGAGTCCCTTTTTAAGTGTATAGCCACCATTTCACTTGGATGAAAGTTGGTCTGGCGCCATGGATGGGGTGTGGTGGAAATAGGGTGTCTTGGAAGGAGGCATGACTAGATGCCTTGTAATATGGATGCTTTAAGTGTGGTCTGTATCCCCTATGACACTGTCTCAGAGAAATATCCTGACTTGGTCTGTAAAAATCCAAGCGGACCTGTTCTTCAATAATTCACTGCACACTGTTTCTCTAAAATTATAGCGAATCCCAGCTGGAGGTTAACATCCAAAAGAGAACCAGAACGGCTGTGGATCAACCCAGCATAGTGTCACCTTGGAGGCTCAGTGAAACATGAGCTAGTAGTGAGCCTGAGGTTGTGCCCACACCCGCATCTATATGTCAGTCAGGCTGGCCGTCTCTTCAGCTTACTCTCAACAGCTGTATAGCTCTCATTTGGGATGGTATATTAGGATTCAGTTATGTAGACTGGTCCCTGTGATCATGGATCCCAGCCATGGAGAGCATGACAATAGTGTGCCGCCTGGGGACGAGACTGCCATTAGCTGCCATAGGTCTGTGGATAAAGCTCTGATGGTATGAGGATGAGAGGTGGCAAGGCCAAGGCCTCATAGATAGACCCACAGCAGTCTGGAGGGAAGGCTGAGGCCACCCATTTGTAATTTGGTGCGGGACACCACAACATTGTGCTCCCTAGTAATATTAAACGCCCCATTATTGTAGGTGAATTTGAAGATCAACATCACTGACTAAGGGAAGCTACCTAATGAGGGGGGTGATGTCTGAGCACAGGAAGGAAGGCGAAGGCTTTGCAGGGCACTGAGTACTTTTTCCCTATTGTTCATCTTCACAGGAAGTGACGTCACTGGATTTCCCATCATCCATCTGCATGGGAAGTGACACCACTGGTTTTCCATCATAAAGCTCTTTAAAAGAAGAAGCCAAGCAAGTGAACTTCATTTCTCACTGCCATACTGCACAGGAAGTGACATCACTAGATGTCCCATCCTCCATCTGCATAGTAAGTCACAGCACTGGTTTCCTGCCCATACTACCCTGTGCTCATACCTCCTTCCAGGACTAATTTAATGGTGCCTGCAGCACGGACATGCAGTGGTTGCGCAAGGCAAGCATGCCACTGGGATTCACAAGGTGCACCAAACACAAGCCAGTCTGGGCCTCCCTGCTCCTGGACCGTGCCCAGTGCCAGGTACCCTGGTTCTCCCCCTGCCCACCAATTCCCTGCTATGCTCCTCCATGTTCTTAGTCCCAGCTGCCACTCACTGAACTGCTGCCATACAACACAACACAGAAGAAGCAATGACATGTGCCTTCTGCCAGTTCTCAAGCACTCTCCCACACCTTACACCCACTACTTCTGCACCAACAAGACCCAGCATCCCACTCGCTCACATTCATACAAACCAGCCACCCGCTAAGGCTCACACAGAAAAAATATCACCCAAACAACACTCCACACTTGCACGCATGCTACTCAACATCGTCTCACTCACGCCACAGAGATATATAACCTACAGCACGACCATGCTCTAGATTAGTGGTGGGTGGTAAACTCTGTTTTGCCGATGGAGTTTGCAGTGTTTTGCTGCTCTGTTTGGAGCATGGAGTTTGGAAAAAACTCCCCCAACTGGAGCATGGCAAAGTTTACCAGCTGCGGCCACTCCTAGTATGCATAGTTGTTTGTCTTCTAAGTTGAGAGGCTGGGTTCTAAGGGTTGCATCTGGGTTGAGCTCCGTGTATACCTAAACCTGTAGTTGGTAACTGAACTGTAGCCATGCTCCGATTGGGCAGAGCTCCCAGACTTCGACCCATTTTACCCCTCTGAGTGGTCTGTCGGATCATTCATCCTCCCGGTGGCTCTGAGATAGGCTTGGCCCACCTGGAGGGCCTTGAATTCAAGTACCACTACCTCCCTGATAGAAAAGCACCAAAGCGCTCCGTTAGCATTGAGCGGAACTCGTCCCAAGACTTGGTGGATGTCAACAAGCATGTGCCACTCAAGCTTCATCTGTCTCCCATGGCCACCTCGAGATCTTCATGGCCATAACTGGGTGGTGGCTTGGTGTTGACCGTGGGGGCTTCTAATGGCGCTGCCTTGGCAAGACCAACATCTTTGTGGATGGGATCTTCCAGAGGAAGGGAACCCCACCACTGCAGTTTCTACGATTGTGAGTACTCTGAAATCTGAACTTGATGGAGATTGGTGGAGATGTGATGGACTGCCATTTGATTGATTTAGATGGTGACACTTCGCGAATGGTTGAAAAGTGCCTTTTTTCCTGTAATTGAAGTGGAGCGGTATGTACCCTTAGTATTGGGGTGCATTCCATTTGATTGGTGGTGCATGCCCCTCCAATTGCCTCCTTTCACCGCCACACCTGATAAATAAAAACAGGAAAAATATGAAGGAAAATATTCAGCTGGGGCTATATAAGTGCGGGGTGGTGGCAGGTGCACTCTCCTGTCCGGAAGTTTGTGGTTTCCAGAACTCCTGTGCCATGAAGTCCCTGCACAGTGCTGTCCTGCCACTGCTGCTCCTCCAGGTGCTATTGGGATCCGCGACTGCCACGCCGCTGGGGGGTACAGCGTGGGTTAAGTCTGACTCGGCCCCAGACTTTCGTACCATCAGAGGACTGGTCTGATGAGACTGACTCTGTCCCAGCCCTCATGAGGCATCATCCTGACAAGGTCCTGACTCTGCCTTGCCCTGTCCTACTTGCAGAGGGACTGGCGGGTGCAACTGACTCTAGTTCAGCCCGGCAGAAGAACCAGACTGATGTGACAGGCTCTGACCCAGCCCTCATGAATCATCAATGACCAGTGCCTGACAGAGCCCGGGCCTTCAAGGGACCCACGGACGTGACTGACTCTGTTCCATGACTTCAGAGGGACAGCCTGATGTGACTGACTCTGTCCAAACTTTACCAGCCAGACTGTATATAGATCTGTTGGTCTTTTGGAATCAAAGGGTTTGACAATACCGCCCCTAATCAGGTGTGCGCCTTGGAATGGGAAATCAGAATAAAAAGTGCCTGTTGCAGAAATAAATATGTAACCTAAAGATTACAGTTTGGAAGGCCAGCCATGGCCATCTCAGCCTTTCTTTGTCCTAACTTTAATAATATTTGTAAAGTGAGAACACTAGGTATTGTCAGTGCTTTGACTCTGCAGGCTGTCACAGTGTGCGCTAGATTATGCAGACAAGTGCTGCATTGTCAATGTCGAGCAGGAGAGTTTTTTCCCTGCAACAGCTCAACGCTTCAATGGTCTTACAGCACTACAACCTGCTTTGCAGCAGGACCCAGACAAGCGTTTGTGTTACAAACACATGCAGGCCTCAAAGTGCTTGGTTGTTTGTGTGGTGTGACACTCCGTGAAGCACTGGCCGTCATTTCACTGGGCAGTCAAGCCGCTTGGTTGTTGTGTTATGTTGCAAAGGGTGACACTGAAACAAACAGGCATGTTGGATGGTGGCAGTTAGTACTGCTGCTATCACCACTACTGTACTTTGGTACTGAAAGAATAGGCCCCATAGTGCCAAAATATACCATACACATGTAAACTCATACACGCCATACCATACCATTACGCACCATGTATGCTATAACACAATGTTATGTGAGCTAACAGTTCCAAATAACATAAACATTCAGAATAATACAGTATAGCAAGGCATAGCACAAAGTCTATAACTTGCGGGTACTACTGCGGACCAGAATTCCGCAGATAACAGAACTCCGCAGAATCCCATTGAGTTTTTAGGTACCTCCAAGAGTTCGGTCCACCCCCTACTCTAGATCTGCTCTTTCTAAGAAACATAACTAAACCCAACCTCGGCACTGGGCATTACTACACTTATCCCTGGCAGCTACAAGATCATTAGGCAAGACCGTCAGCACGAACCAGGAGGTGGAGTCTCCATTATATTCAAATATACAATCAGCTGCACCAACTATTCAAACACTCCCACCAGCTACATGGAAAACCTCACGCTCAAGATACATATCACAGTCAACTTCTCATTTGGTGGATCACTCATATACAGACCACAAGGACCACACACCAATTTCGCCATCAACATCATAGACTTTGTTGCACCCCTCATCATCAAAGCCGGCAACTTCAACCTCCTCAGAGACCTTAACTTTCACCTAGAAGAGGGAATCAACCCAAACTCTGGCTCTTCTAGAAAACCTAAGACACCTTGGCCTCACCTAACACATTACAGGAACCCACCCACACCACCAGACACCTATTGCACCCTATATTCTCCTCAGTCATCAAGAAGCAAAGTCGCCAACCAGAGTCTATGACCTGGACAGACCATGTTCCCATCAATTTCAGCATACCATTCTTTACCATCACAGGCATACCACCACTGGAATTGCCCACCGCAGCTGGAAAAGCATTATTATTATTATAAGGTTTTGTAGAGCACATAGCTATCCCACAGGGTTTTTCAGCGCTAGACATATAGGTAGGTGACTTAGCCAGGGACAAGCCAGAGATAGAAAAGCCATGTTTTTAGAAATTTGGGAAAACTGGTCATCGATTGACAGCTTCTCAGCAGGTTGGGCTGCATGTTCCAGAGCTTGGCAACCAGATAAGAGAATGAGTGACCTTCCTGCATGAACATCATTTAGGGGTCACCAGGGGACACAGCTGCGACCCCTACTTGCCCTTTGCTACTCCTAGCACTGCCATTGTGACCCCTTGCCTCAGAGATGGCAAATTCAGTGCCAGGAAAACAGGGGCGGCTGGGGCTTCACTTTTTGTTTTCTGTCAATTTTTTATTACACTAATAGAGAATAAATAAAATATATTATTCAGTAATAGTGTAATACAAATGGAGTACAATAAGCTGGAATATGCCCTCCATGGCAGCTGAGGTAAGTAGACAAAATGCTTCTAAATGTATTGTGTGTGTGCTTCTGGGTGAGTGTGTTTATCTGTGAGAGTGTGTATGTGTGTGAATTTGTGTGCTTGTTTAAGTATGTGTGTGTGAATGAAAATGGAGGTCAAAGGTCATGTGATGTCACTAACGCTACTCCTGGCATCTTGGTGAATTGACGTCCATGCCACCCAAATGGGTTTTTTTCAAAATCTGGGGACCTTGCAGAAATTCCGGTTGCTTGACGGAAGCGAATGTCCTTGGCAGTAGGGTTTCATTAGCTGTTGCAAATAGCATGGGCCCGCCTTAGACATGGCTTTATGCATGCAGCATAGGGCCTTGCACTATATGTGCTTTTCAACCGGGAGCTAGTGGAGGTCGCGAAAAAGGCTATACGTGGAGGGGTGATTGGGGAGATGAAATGATAATCTACCAGAGGAATTCTGGATCACTTCTAGGAGTTTGATTGAGGTCTTGCCAGCCCACAGGTAGAGAATATTGCCATAGTCTAACCTTGAAAAAATCAAGGCCTGGATGACTGTCCACTGCCCCGAAAAAGGGAAGCATCCAGATGATTTTCTTTAGTCTTTTCAGGACTACAAAACAGGCAGAAGCTACCATGGAGATTTGGGTTTTCATAGACAGTTTGTTGTCCAACCATAAACCGTGGTTCTTTACCTTAGAAACCAGCATTGGAGAGGCTCCAAGGATATCAGGCAGATGCTGAGGCACCGACAATTGGGTGTTCTTGCCCATCACAATATCCTTGATCTTATCACCATTTAACTTCAAGGAGTTACTGAGCATTCAGGTGGAAACCTTTATAAGACAGGTGTACAGGGTGTCTGCGGTGTGACCCTCAGCAGAGGACAGGGAAAGGATGCTCTGAATGCCATCAGCATGGGAAAATAAAGAGAGGCTGCAGCCTTCAACGATGTCAGCTAGGGGACGCACATAGATTTTAAATAACATTGGGTTCAACGCTGAGTCTTTGGGAACTCCAGAAGAAAGTTAGTGATACTAGACGGAGAATTGGAAGAAAAGTCTTGAAAGGTCTAATCCTGCAGGAATTAAGTAACCCAGGACAAAGCTATGCCCTGGAGACCCATTTTCTCTAGTCTTTCCAGGAGTATTTTCTGAGAGACAGCATTGAAGGCCACACTTACATCAAGCACGATCAGTGCTGCCATGCTGCTACTATTCAAGAGCAGTCTGGGGTGCTCTGTAACTCCCAGCAGAGTGGATTTGGTGCTGTAGCCAGCCCTGAATGCAGACGACGATAGATGGAGAAGACCATGCAACTCCACAAAAGATGAAATTTGCGGGTTCCCATGTTTTCCCAGTATTTTAGAGAGCAGGGGGATCTGCGATATTGGCCTATAGTTTGACCAATTGGCGGGATCCAGACTGGATTTCTTCAGTAGGGGCAGAACCATAGCATGGTTCGATATTCAGGGAATTCGAATCTCTTGCAGTGAAGAGTTAACAAGAGTGTTACAACAAACAAATGATGGACGGAATGCTGACAATGCAGACATTCTCCCCCAGTCAAGAGATCTGGGTTAAATCCATCGTTCTTTTGCCCACTACACCACCCCAGGAGTCAAGCTATCCTGGCTGATGACGGCTGATAGCCAGAAACCGGTCCTAGGATGCTTGATTCTGGTCCAGGGAAGACATGGCTTGGCAGTTCGGGCTGGACTGTTCCCATGAGGCACAGGGTCAAGACTGATTTGCATATGGCCATGTCTAAACTGGGGTGGTGTAGTGGGCAAAAGAACGATGGATTTAACCCAGATCTCTTGACTGGGGGAGAATGTATGCATTGTCAGCATTCCGTCCATCATTTGTTTGTTGTAACGCTTTTCGCCCTAAGTGGGATGGGTATTCCCAGACGTGGGACCCGTGCTCACTACGCCACTGGAGTCAAGCTATCCTGGCTGATGACGGCTGATAGCCAGAAACCGGTCCTAGGATGCTTGATTCTGGTCCAGGGAAGACATGGCTTGGCAGTTCGGGCTGGACTGTTCCCATGAGGCACAGGGTCAAGACTGATTTGCATATGGCCATGTCTAAACTGGGGTGGTGTAGTGGGCAAAAGAACGATGGATTTAACCCAGATCTCTTGACTGGGGGAGAATGTATGCATTGTCAGCATTCCGTCCATCATTTGTTTGTTGTAACGCTTTTCGCACTAAGTGGGATGGGTATTCCCAGACGTGGGACCCGTGCTCACTACGCCACTGGAGTCAAGCTATCCTGGCTGATGACGGCTGATAGCCAGAAACCGGTCCTAGGATGCTTGATTCTGGTCCAGGGAAGACATGGCTTGGCAGTTCGGGCTGGACTGTTCCCATGAGGCAGAGGGTCAAGACTGATTTGCATATGGCCATGTCTAAACTGGGGTGGTGTAGTGGGCAAAAGAACGATGGATTTAACCAAGATCTCTTGACTGGGGGAGAATGTATGCATTGTCAGCATTCCGTCCATCATTTGTTTGTTGTAACGAGTTAACAAGAGTGGTCATAATTTGTAATAATTCAGGCCAAAGTTTATTGACATAGGTCCGGGGGAGTGGGAGGATTCTAGGGGAGAGTAAGACTTTATGTATTGCATTAACCCACAAAATACATCAATAGGAGCAAACAAGTCTAAGTATTGATTAGTTCAATGGGCAGCTGGCATGACAGTGTCAGATTCATTGCATGCGACCAGAGTTGCGGAGTCAATAATCGTGCAATCTACAGTAAGCTTGCCGTTCTGGGCAGTGGATAACACATGTTGAACACCTACCTCTTTTTTTGGGAAGAAGCAGGGCAGTTATTTGCATAGTGACTGTAAAATGGAGGGCGGGTGCATCTTTCTATGGTCCAATAGCTCATTGACTACTCTAGAAAGCGTTTTAGAGCAATTTTGAGCAACAAAGATTTTATCTGAATATAAAAAGCATTTCTGAAGAGGAGTGGGTTCTGCCCTCTCCAAGCACTGACCCAAGCACAAAAGCGACTTGCTGAAAGCTATCAAAAACCTCAATAGTAGGGGTGTGGTTTAGGGCATCCAGATGGCAGTGGCATTTTAAGAGTGCTCGAGAACATTCCATTATCCGCCATCATCAATCACGGTACCTGGCCATTTCTGCGCTATGATCTCAGCACAGTCCAGATGACTGCCAGAGCTCTGACGAGGTGATATTTGAAGCTTAAGACTCTGCTGGAAAGACCCATAGCTCGAGCCAGTCCTGAAAGCAACATGGCAGCCTAGGTCCCTGCCTCCTCACTCGAGATCTGCAGAGGTGCAATGATAAGATCGGAAGGGGTAGTATGACCCCAAGAGAGCAGCGGGGGTGGACATCAGTCTAGTGAGACCGGTGGACGTATGAGAATGAGCTGCGTTATTGGGCTCAGCCCCTTCTTTGCTGGCTATCTGCTGCCTGAGTGATAGCCCTCATTGGCACTGTGGCCAAACTGGGGTAACTGGTCCTGTGGATAGCCCCTAGAGATCGGGCTCTCCGGTGCTGCTGGACCTGGCTTTTCCAAGGACCAGATCTGTGCTGTTGCCCTGGTACTTGTCCTGACACCCCTGTCCACTTGGACCCCCACAAAACTGTGTGGCTCCCCCAGGTGAGGTGCCGGGTGGCACCCAGTGAAGTGAGTGACCTGACATGTCCCATTGGACATGAAGTATCGGGGACTTGAGTGACTACTGCAGCCCAGTGGTGCTGAGCGAGTGACGGCCTTGGGCGGCGCACAGACTGAGTGCCGATGAGCGGCGAGGCTCTTGCACTGACAGGTGCATGTGGGCCATGGGGCCTGCCTGGTGCTTGCCTTCCTTACGACAAACTTGACTTGGGAGAGGCCCTGCGAGTCCTGGATCTAGCCTTAAATATCTCCCTGGGTGGTGGCTCGCCTGGTTGGGGATGGCATCCTGCTCCTCAGTCAGAGGGCACCTGGAGCTGCAACATCACTGGAGTTGGACCTACCAGACCTCCACGAGGTGGCAGGGTAGCAGGCTTCCCTGCTTCCTCATCCGGACCCACAGACACCATGGAGGCCATGCATGGCAGTCCAGTTTGAAGTCCCTCTTGACCTGCTTTTTGTTTGCTGAGTCATTGACACGTGTCTCCTCCTAACCATTTACTGATGCTGACTCTTTCCCCCGTTGGAGGTGAAAGACAATGTCCTTGGACTCTCACCCACCTCCGTACTTATCAACTTCATCTTGGAATTTGAAGTGCATGTTGTAACACGGTGTTCCTTACCCGGAACACAATTCCACAAAGACCTACAGCTAAGAGAAGCACTGCGGGCATATACTACTCTGGTCACTTCACTCCCAGAGTTCAGCCCGGAAAAGGCGAAGGTCATGATGGGGGCACTGGGTAAGGGAGGAGTATCCCAAATTTACTGAGTGTTGATTATCAACACTCCTGATACTCTCTTGGCACTCATGATGCAATTGGAGAGTTGGCTGGGCCTGCTGGAGGACACAGACTGGTGTGATGAATTGATGGCCCCCAGGGTGTTTACCATCTCATCAAGACTACATATAGTGCAAACATATTACCTACACAAGGCTTATATTTTCCCAGACAGACTGCATAAAGCTGGGTTACTTCCCCGTCCGGTATGCTTTTTCTGCTCCCACATTTCCCAAGATTTTTATCGTATGGAGGACCTTCCTGCACATAAACAATCATAGGCAATTTGCTGTTTATATGTGTGCTGCACAAGGCAGCACATAAGGAAACAGCAAAATGAGATGATAACAAGCATTTCTCCTTGTTTCGTCTGTTCAAGACCAGATTTTTCCTGGTTTCGTGTTGCACAAAACACGGCAAATTGTGTTTACCAAACAGGGACAGCAATGATTCCAGCAACCATTCACAATTGTCAAAACACACTTTATTTTGCGATGGGGTTGGAGTCTTTGTAATGGGGGTTGTTAAAATGCCCATGGTAAACATTAATACAATGCTGCCAAGTAGCTCGATGTCATATGTAACATCCTCAACGAGGCACAGGTTGTGGACAATGAATAGCAATTTGCTTGGATGTTCAGGCACCACAACACCCAGAATGCATTATGCTGTCCTGTGTCCTCTAAAAAACAATTGGATGCCGGTGACACGCATGGGACGGATGCCACTTGTCAACCATGTAAAATTGAAATCGGCAATCAGAGCCAACGAGTGGTGTGAGGCCAGGGTAAAACTGGCTGTTGGAGCAAACAGGGTGTGGCTGAAGGGCTGCCCGCCTGCCTCTCACAGATCAGTCTGAGGGCCGTTTTTTGTGGGCTTGTTTTATGGTCTGCTAGACCTTTTTTTTCTCGGTTTTACTAACAGCAATGAGGAATAAAAACCAATGCTGCTTTTACTGGCGCATGTCTACAGTCACCTGAACCGAGTCAGAGCCTCAGTGGCCCCAGCAATAATGCCACCAGCGTTGGGCGGGGCACCGTGTGCAGTGCAATGCTTGGAGGCTGCTGAAAGGGCATGGCCTTGCCCTTGCTTATTTTAACCTGTCAACTCTAAAGTGTCTACTGATCTATGATGTACTTTCTTCACTTTTACTTGGCTGGCACTGGCAGTGCTCTAAAGAAAATAAATCCATGAAAGCCAAAGGGATAAAAAATGTGTCTGATAATCTTTATATGAGTCACGTGATTTGCACGGTTGGTGTGGGAAGTGCCATCAGCAGCAGTAACCACAGTAAGTAATAAAAACCAATGCTGCTTTTACTGGTGGTGGTGACAGTCACTGAACAAAGTGTATTGTTCCAACGGAGCGCAAAGAATCGTTCTGGTCACATACATGTGACACAAACAGTGCGCAGCAAAATGACGTCCCGCCCGTCCCTGATTTCCAACGTCCCCAACGTGCTCTTCTATGTACAAAACTCCCTGGTTGAGATGATCTTTCTTAAATAAAAATAATCTCTGCACAGCCCCTCGCAGCTGGCTGTAAGTCCATTTGTGCCACATAAAACACTAAAAAATACAGAGAACAGTAAAGAACACTTTTAAGCACCAGGGGCCTTCAGAAGCACACTTGCTAACTGACATATGAGAACGGTGCTGCGGATAAAAGACACAACTCAACTATGCCTTCTTGTATTTGCCACTTCACTGGTGTCCGGCAACATTGTCCCTGCTGCCATTAAATGTCAGAACACAATCTACTTAGTTTAGCATTATCTTGCTACTAATTTAATTCAAGGAACAGAATGACCATCAGTGCTATAATTAAGGCAGACCAACTGGCACACTAACATTCTGCACGCACAAGTGTTGTCTCTTTTTCAGCAGCACCCTTTTCAAGGTATCATTTCCTACTTTTTTTTATTTGTGGAGAGAATAGTTGCACTGTCTTTGTGTAACCTCTTCCAAATCATCTCCACTGAAGTGGTAGGATCTCATCAACAAATTTCTAAGTCTTTCTTATTGTCCTACACTGTTTTGTTTGCACAAGCAGTTGTATTCATATTTATTTTCGAACAACAGTATTCATTGCACAAAATACCGAAATGTGCTTTAATTGCACTTTTGATTTAATCTTTTTCAAAATTTTCACATGGCAGGGGAACCTCCTATCACACCTCACTTGGAGGAAGGCTCCTTTGCTGAAATTCAGATCGGGTATTACATCTGCCTTTCATCAGTGCCAGTTGAAGATGTGCTGAGCCAATAGAGTAAGTGGGTGGAGCCAGTGGAAAGTGGGTGTGGCCTCCGGCAAATATTTGAGCACCTGGACTTCATATTTTACACATTTCTCCCCTCCAGAGGGGTTGCTATCAAGGGGCACACTGACAGTGCACCACTTACTTTTACAGCTTCTTTGCCTTTACCCCCACGTCTATAATACACCATGGGAGCAGAGACAAAGGGACGAGTGGCCCAATGCAAATGAGGGAATGCCCTCCTGAGAAAGCACTATCGCTGTATGTGAGCCAGCGCTTTCAGTATTACAGAACAGGCAATACAAGTGTCTGCACTCCCCTTTGTCATACCAAAGTGCCCTGGGGGCACGCAAAGCTGGTGCAAACTCCTGTTGCATCCTGGGGCACTGTGTGTAGGCTGTATTACCGGAGTACGCCGAGGGCGCAATGGGTGTCTGCACCTGCTTGCCTGCCCCCCAGGGCACTTTGGTATTACGGAAGGGGTCACAGACGCTTGTGCTTCCCTTTCTCTAATACCGATAAAGGTGGTGCAATAAAGCGCCAGCCCTATTATCAGAGGGCGTTTCCTCATGTGCAAGGAGGTCTGACACCATGCAAATGGTAGAGTTCCTTTGCCTCTGAGCCCGTGCCGTATTACAGACAAAGATGCAGATGCAAAAAAAGCTGTCAGGAGGTGCTCTGTCAGTGCATTTCCTGGTGGCTGCCCTCTGGAGGGGGAAAATAGGATCCCATGGACCCCCACAGACATTCCCTAGCAGGCGGTGTAGTCACTCACTGCACCCGCCTGCAATGGTTTCTCTAATCCCCATTCAAAGTGCAGGTGGGTTACCGCCTGCACAGTGAAACACGGAGCGGCTTCAAAGCAGGTGCTCTGTTTCTCACCTGAATGCACTGCCTCCAGGGCAGTGTGACTTCGGGGCTGCCATGGGGGCAGCGCATTCACTATAATGCGAAGCATTTTTCTAGTTAGCGCTGGGCACACCTGTTGAAAGATGTGACCAGCGCTAACCAAAAAAATGCACCACATATATAATACAGATTTGGCTATTTTATTATATGGTTTTTAATCAGTCCCTCTTTGAGGGGACGTACTATCCCATAGTTTAGCACAACCATCACTCTTTCTGCAATCTTGGATACTTTATCCAGGTCCTCCTGGTTTGAGTGAATGAAAATATGATTGGCACTGGTAGTATGTCTGTTAGGTTTCTGCTGGGAGGGCAAATTCACTTGAGGTTTTTGGCTTCATCCCCCTTGAGAATGATACTTTCAGTGCTGAAAATCCATGTAGTAGATGAGGTAGGGGCACCTGGGAAACATTTTTTTAGAAGTTGGCTTCCGTAGTACATCCCACATAGGGCTATGCCTGCCATTTTCTCTTCTGCCATGTCATTGCCGTTTCTCTCCATTATCCCGCAAGGTAGAGTTAACCTTTAATCAACCATTTATTCATGACTATCTCTACGCTCTAGCAATTCCCTCTTCAATTATTTCTTTCCATTCTTAATGGTAACACAAATAAATACGGTTGCCTCCACATTATGATTGTTAACTCTCCTTAATTCCATGTCCTTAGTTTAATGTATTTTTTTTATTTAATGTATTTTATAACTGTGCTTTATTCAATTATTTAAATGCATTAGCATCTATTTTGCTCCTCTTTCTCTAATCGCACTGGAAAGGAAATCCGTGATTCTTGGAATTATTTCATTACTTTTTGGATTAATTTAAATCAATTAATCAATTTTGTTTTAAATATACATGTTTTTACATTTAATGAATTGCTTTTAATATTCTGAAAGAAATGATCCTTTTGTATATTAATTTTAATTAGTCTACCTGTTTAATTATTATCATGAGTTTGTTATTAATTAGCAAATATATTTGTTTCTATTTAAATTAAATGCAATTAATTTGTTGGTAATAACGTTCATAAATAGAAAGACGAACAAGTCTGTGAGGAAGTGGCATTTTCCATCTACATAGCAATGTGCTAACTTTGCTAGCCATTAGTTTCTAATTTAAATTACATTGTGACACTCAAACGAATGAGTCAAAGGTAAAATGTTAGCTCCCTGCAGCTGCTTATATGGAAGACCTTTGCAAGATCATATAATTTGGGGGAGCTGGTTTTAGCCACTTATTATTGGAGCCACTGAACCAAGAGAACATTATTACGTGTCCTATGTTTTTTCAGGTCACGCAGCATATTTATGTGTCGTCGTGAGCTGCCTGCCTCCATGCCTTGTCTGTTTCCCATCCTTACAGAAAGGACAAGCGTGGATGAAATATCACAACACTGGCATTTCCCATTCTATAAATGAATGCAAGAAGCGCTCCCCATATTAATAGACATTTCCATTTAGAGCCGCTCTTTCAAAGAGCCATCTTGACAAGATATTTAAACTCCAGGCGTCAGAGGAGAAAAAGAAGATGAATATTTCAGCATTGCAGGATTATTCTCTGTAATTTGTGGGGAAAAATTCCCCGGGCAATCAGATCTGTGCATTTCTTACTTTCACCTCAAATGTAACAAAGGACCTGCCTAAGACACTCTGGTCTGACAAGTGTAATAACACAGTTTAGCGGTAACATGAAAGCGCCTGAGGATATGACATTCACAAAAACATTCACCACTTACTGTTAGCAAAAAAGGCTCCAGGCAGAGCCTCTAGAAGACGATCTGTTAAAAAATGCTGCAATTATCAATAAAACCTGTCTGTCCCAGCTAAGCATCGGCGCGCGCGCTTCGCGTGCCCAGAATCATCTGCCTGGGACCGCTGTGCGGCTGATGTCATAAGCAACATTTTGCCAACTGCTTACATGCAGGGTACAACCCTGGGGCCATTTTGGGGGGAAATGAATTATTCAAGGATTTTATTAGCAACAAACTTTGCAAATGTGCACTGCAATGAAAATCGTTTCTCGCTGTAAGCCTACTGCTCCACCTGTGCTAGACATTCTGGTCCTGCCGACGCATGTCGCATTTCTCTTTCATTTTCCATTTATCTGTATGTGCTTATTATGTTTTTTATTTCAAGGACCACCGTTTTCTGTTCATCAGAGTAAACTAGGAAAAACTTCATGACTGAATCATACGCTTATGTTATATACCCTGTGGAAAGGCAGAACCCAGAGTTGTGAGGGTAGCCTTGCACCAAGTCTGCTCTCAAATTGCGATTAGCAATTCAGCTCAAACTTTGCTGGTAAAACATAAAGGCAGATGGCACACAGGAGTATTTAGGGGAGAGAGACGTACAATGGGTGACTCCACGACAGTTGCAGCTAATGATTGCTCCAGTGCAGTAGATACAAAATTGTGGACTCCATGCTTATGTAAGATTTGTAAATTAAATCTCTTAATGGTGCAGAGAGCCAATAACCTCCAGTGAAGGGTGAAATGTCTAATCAAAAAGTCTTGGGGCTGATTAAGATGTCGGTCGGAAAGGCTCTGACCAACAGTTGGATTCTCCTCGACCGTGTCGAATCCCTTCCGACCAACTCGGTCGGTTTACAATCCGCCCGACCGATTACGATGTTTGTGGTCGGAAGGTTATCCACACGGTCATTCAGAATCGGGTCCGACTGGCTCTCAGAGGAATTGTGTTGGTCGGAACTGCATTGTACACCCCTATAGACAGCATTTCTGCCCTTGGGATTATGATGTCGATTTCCAACAGCCAATCTGAGTCGCCCTCTCTGACACGAAAAGGCTGTCAGAAATTGACTTTGGGGGCCCCTAGCAGGACCCGTATCGCCCTGCGGCCTCTGGGTGGGACTGAGGGGGTACCTAAGACCGTGCACTGTGTGGCAGGCACAATGTGCTGCCCATGACAGGGTGGAGGGTTTTACACACACACACCATTTCCCCATAGGAGCCTGGGTAATGGATGGTTGTTGGGCGGAACACGGGCTCCCATAGGGAGCAATGGAACTACACCCGAACAGTGTTCGGTCGCATCGTAATTGGGTGGGCGGAACAACCGACCGCAAGTTGGTCGGTCCCAATTCTGAGTCGGTCTGCCCGACATCATAATGAGCGCCTTTATGTTATTTCATTGCAATACTTTGTGTTCAATTATTTCCACACATTTTTTGGAACTCTCGTTCTGTGAATCTCATTATACAAGTAGTGCAAACACAGTGAAAACTAAAGAAGCCATGACGTGAATTAAACATTTAATTGATTTCAATTGTTCATTACTTTGGAAGGAGATGTGGCCTATCAGCAAGAGCTTCCAAAATTGGAACGGGGGAAGTGAGCCCAATCGGTGCCTCTGCTCACCATCCACAAGTTTGCGCTATATAAAAATGCAAAAAAGTAAAACCTGCACTAGAGGCCCATTATATATTGAGGCATTTTGTAAACAACTATCTTGATCTAATAAGTGAAGTTTCATATGTGATGCATTGTTTGAATGGACTGGCTTGTGTCTTAAATAGTTGAAGAGCTGGAGCAGTGCTATTTTTCACTGTAGACAGATATAAGACTGCTTTTTCGAAACTGGGAGGTAATTGTTTGTTTTTCTTGATGTCTTTTCATTAGATTCCCCCATGCTTTGTCCTGATGAAGACCTTCATTTGAGTTACTGGATGGCTCAAAACATCGACAAATGAACTGAAATTCATTGTAGTGTCTAAAACTGAATTCAAATCTTGAGTCCTTTGTGTCAAATCATTAAACATTCGAATTGTTCTTTTTAAGACACACTGGTGCCAGTGTGCACCATTTACACTTTTGTCACGTGGCACTCCCACTGTGCCATCCTTTGAGAACCTATTATGTAGGGTTATATACTGCATAACTCGTGTAATTCCATGCAACGTATTCACACAACATTACCTAAAAATTCTACAAGATTACACTTGAATTATGTGAGAAGTTTAATACTGCATTTAGCGCCATTTCTTAGAAAAAAATGCCCCCTTGCACCCAAAATGGAAGTGAGGATGCATTTTGCAGTAAGAAATACAGCAAAATGCAAAAGAACACAAATTGTGAGCAAGAGTAGTCTCTCATGTTCACTATATGTGCTTTTGGGGTAGGATCTTCCCCAAACATACTCTTAATTATGCAAATAGGAGTAATTGTGTGAATATCGGTAATTCTGTGTCAAAGAGTAATGCAGAATAATTGAAATTACTTTGATTATTCTGGCGTAATTGAAATTCTGACCAGGACTACTATTATACTGTTTGTTGCATATTAGAGATAATTGAGCAGTAATTAAAAGCATGTTATAATTGAGTGTATCAGTTGTTGTTAGACTTGACAGCCTTAGGAAGGTCTTCCCCCAAACTTTGTCCCAGCTTGCCTCCAATTCTGCTGAGCTATTTTTTTTGGCCATAGGACTCTGAGCACTTTACTACTGCCAACTAGTGCTAAAGTGCATGGACTTATCTCCTAAAACATGCCTTTATTGACTATTCCACAAGTGGCATATTTAATACACCTATAAGTCCCTGATGGAGTACACTACATGTGCCCAGAGCCTGTAAAATAAATGCTACTAGTGATCCCGCAGCACTGATTGTGCCAACCACACAAGTAGAACTTTAAGCATGTCTTAGGCCTGCCACTTCAGAGCCTGTGTGTGCAGTTTAGACTGCCATGGCAATGTGGTACTTAAAACCCTTTGCCAAGTCTTAAACTCCTCTTTTATTGCATATAAGTCACCCCTAAGGTAGGCCCCAGGTAGCGCATAGGGCGGATTGCTGTGTAATCAAAAGTTAAGACATGTACTTTTAATTTTTGTATGTCCTGGTAGTGAAAAACACCCAAATTCCTTCTTCTCTACTGTGAGGCCTACCCCTCTCATAGGCTAGCATTTGAAATTTAACATTACACTTATAAGCCGTAATTCCTGATTGAGAAGGAGTAGCTCTGCCATGTTTCATATCACTGGAATGGTAATGATAAATCATCTTTACTGGTAAAGTTGAATTTTTGACTACCCTTTTAAAATGAATCTTTTAGAAAGATCACATTGTTCCCCTCTTAGCTCTTTGGGAGTCCTGTGTACCGGCAGCCTGTCACTAATAAGTGTCTGGGGTGGGTGACAGCTGGACTTTGTGCATCATCTCTAGACAGCTACACACAAAGGGAGTTTAGGTGTGACTAAATGGCCATTCTCATTATGATGGACCAGCCTGGGCTGGATGGGATGGAGGATCTGACACATACACCTGAATATGCTGTGTCCTGTCCCCACACAGAGGGGTGCATACCCCATGGAGTGATTTTATAGACAGAGCTGGGAGGGAGGACCTCTGTGCACTTCAAAGCCCTTCTTTGAAGTCACTCCCACTTCAAAGGCACAACTAGGCATAAGTACTGTGTCTCTCACCCCACTAAATCAGACACTACTGGGCCTGTGAAGAACTTTGCCAGGTGGAAGGACTGCTGTGCTGCTACAAGGACAGCCACTCTGCTGGACTGCTGCTCTGAAAGAACTGCTTTTCTACTGTGCTGCCCTGTTGCCTGCTACGCTCTGTTCTCCTGAGGAAGGAGTGAATCCATCTCACTTGAACCCAGAGTGATTCCAAGAGCATGCTGGCCTGTCCCCTGTTGTAAGTCTCAACAACATCAAAGACTTCTCAACAGCACCTGGACTTTGCTTGCTGCATGTCTTGCCATGTCAAGTGGTGCTGTCAGAGCATGTTGCAGTTTTAGGTCATCATTCACGATGTCCAAGACCAACTGTTGCTGATGAAGTATGCACTGTCTCTCCACTGCATCCACCACACCACCAGTAGAAGAAGAACGCAATGGTTTGGGGATCAGCAGAAGGGAAAGGGGTTTGGGAACAAACAACAAACTAAAATATCAAGCTAAAATAAAAGTTTTAAACACTTTACGAAAATAACAAACATGATGATAGACTATCCTCAAGAAATCCCACTGGGACCTACAGAATGAGTAATCATAAGGAAAATGTTAGTACAGATATTCACTCGGTGGGGGCAGAAACACTGAGGTAATCCCAAGGTGCCCAGGTCTTTGACGAATGTATGACAGCAAGACGGCACCACTCGCACGAACCGCAAGGCCCTTGAAAAATAATACCAGAGAACAATCCTCTGAAGAAAAAATCAAGACAAGTGAGAGCATTAGGCCTCCGAGTGTGCATGGTGTGCGTGCACAAGAAAAAGCAAGGATACACAAAACATAGCCCTGACGAAGGCCCCAGACCCGATCGGGCTCCCAGAGAGGGCTAAAACGTGTTGGCACAGAAACAGGGGTAGAATTGAATGACTAAATTCAATAAAACCCAGTAAACTCACAT
Source organism: Triturus cristatus (assembly GCF_964204655.1). NCBI lineage: Eukaryota > Metazoa > Chordata > Amphibia > Caudata > Salamandridae > Triturus > Triturus cristatus. Next base: position 393,041,851 of record NC_140584.1, read on the forward strand.
TTTTATTTATACACCAGGTACCCTTCGAATAAAGCATAGCCTTTGGGTATACCTTGAGGTATTTTTAAATATCACTCATCTGGATCCCTGCTTATCCAGTTGTGCTTCATCTAGGAGCTCCCATTCAATCTAAGGTTGACACATCGCTACTCGAGCGATGAGAGTATTGACAACAGAAGGGGCTCCTCTAACAGTGACTCCAGCTCAGTTAGTGGAGGCAGTAACAACTCAAGGAGGTTTAATAGACCAAATCAATACTACAATGTTCCGGCTTTTCCAGCCCCCCCCCCCATACTGGCAATATCCGATGTATCATCAGGGACAACCTCAATTTTTCCATAACAACAACCCCACTTTTTTAGACAGAAGCTGGGGTAGTGGACGAGGGCGGAAAGGAGGAGGACAAAAGCAAGTGCAATGGCAGGAACAACCTCCACACAACATAGAGACAAGGAGCAAGACAAGAGGCCAGAGGAATTGGTAGTAAATCTGTCACACAGAGCACTCACTGATACAGAAACAATGGTTCTACAAAAAGGCCTCGGCTTTGTTCCCACCCCTAAGACTGACAGATTCAGATCAGATCAGTGTGAAATACAGAACTTCTTCAGAAAGGTTCGCCTAAAGGCCTTTTTCCAAGACACACCCACCAACGACCAAGAGGACATGGGGTTACGTTACCCCTCTACATTTACACCTGGCAACAATTTGATTCCTGTGGAGGTGTTGGCTTTTGAGAAGGCCGTAATAAATGAATTGGCCTCCCCTTCCAACAATACTCATTTTCACAATCTTTCTACAGCAGAACTGGCGGCTGCCAGATCTCTGGCTGATGACATGACGATTACCATAAAATAGGCCGACAAGGGCGGTGCAACTGTTATTCAGTCAACTATTGACTATGATGCAGAGTGTCTTAGAAAACTACAAAATGGAAGGTAGTACACCGCAATAATGGACAATCCCACCAACAGATTGACAACTTAATTTACCAGCATGATCCATGAGGCAGAAACCAACGAATGGATCAGTAAAAAGGAGGCAGAATTCTTGACTGCCAAAGAACCTAAAATACCGTACTTCTATACACTCCCGAAAATACACAGAGGCATTGCACCAACCCCAGGACATCCTATTGTCTCAGGCATTTGCTCACTACTTGATCCTCTGTCTAAATTCTGCGATCACTTTCTTCAACCCCTTGTGAAACAGACACCATCTTACGTACGAGACACCACTGACATCCTCCGCATCATAGAGGAATTTCCCAATAGCAATGAGATAGACTACCTCATGACTCTTGATGTGGAGGCCCTGTACACAAATATTCCCCAACAGGCAACATTCACGGTTATAGAAACTGCATTAGGCAAGAGCAAATGGACGTCCCCGACCCCGGTCGCTTTCATAATGGAGTGTGCAACCCTAGACAGAAAACCTGTTGACAGAAAACCTTTTTGAGTTAAAAACCAATGGTATAATCAGTCACAAGGTACTTCGTTGGGGAGTACCTTCGCCCCTAGTGTGGCCTGTTTGTATATGGCTGCATTTGAGGAAGATGTCATCTGGAACAGTAACAATCCATACGTAAACAACCTACTACTAGGGAAACGTTTTATCGATGACATCCTCCTTCTTTGGAAAGGGGATCGATCAACCTGTGAGAACCTTGCACTGTGGGTTAACGCCCAAAATGAATACCTGAGATTTACCCATACGGTCTCAGCCACTGACATACCTTTTCTGGATTTAAAGATTAGATTGAATCAAGGCTTACTGAACCCCACCCTGTATAGGAACCCACAGACCGAATTAGCCTTTTGTAATATAGCAGTTACCACCCCAAACACTCAGGGACAACTTACCCGTGGGTCAGTTTCTCTGCATTAGACGTAACTGTAGCACTATTACAGATTACAAATCAAAAGCTCACACCTTAGCATCTAACCTGATAGAACAGGGGTACCCAGAACGTCAGATTAACACCGCCATGAAAAGAGCAAGGAACAACCTATGAGAGGCTCTTTTAGAGGTGAGCCCCAAATCCTCTGTTGACACCCTCACCTGCATGACATCATTCACCCCTAAATCTAACAGGATAAAACGCATTGTAAAAAAACATTGGAGCATATTGAACACAGGCGACCTTCAGAGCCCCGCACCAAGGTTTGCATTCAGACGCACAAGAAATCTCAAAGACATTCTGATAAACACCCAACCGAAACAAACCCACCGCTCAGACCAAAGACAACTTTGGGATCTGCCTCCAGTCATTGGCCACCACCCTTGCGGCACATGTACTGTATGTCAGTTCACCTCCACTGTTAAGGAGGTGTCCCTATCAGAAACCTTCAGGTGGAAATTAACCAAGCATACTAATTGCAATACCACCCACTGTATCTACATTATCACCTGCCCTTGCGGCCTCCAATACATAGGCATGACACTACGCATGGCCAAACACATATCACAGAGCATAGGAGCAACATCCGCCGCCAGAGGGTCACCACTAAGATGTACACACACTTCAGAGACTGTAACCACTCCCCTGAGTCTATAAAATGGTAAATCTCAGAGGCACACCCAGAGATTACACAAAAGGCTCTGTTCAGGATCGAACAGAGATGGATACATAGATTATCGACTGACAGTAAGGGACTGAATGATGATATTCCCTGGGCCACTCTAACCAGCACGATACGAGATAATTTATCCCTCTCACACAGGAGATATAACATGTACCATAAATAAAGCAACATTAGTGCAGGTGAGTGAGTAAATGTGACATCAATAGATGGGCAGTAACGTTTTACTCTTAAGGTCAGGCGGCTTAAGAATACCTAGCCACTGAGTTACACCTAATATAGGTGACATAGCATATGTCCGATATATACCAACCAGGATCAGTTCTCTGCACCTCTAATCCTGGTACCGCCAGATGGGGGAGTGTCTGGGAAGTCCGCAATAGGTGAATATGCTGTATCCTTAAGTCCATTCGGCCCAACTATACACAGCCACTGAATCACCACACTCCAGGATGGCTGCCATTCATCTACTACTTGTCTCCAATACTGCCTGAGCGACCTTGACAAGGCAAAGATGGCCGCTATCCACACTCGTGAAGTCCTTCCTCTATTCACTGCCACTACGAGCACGCATCACCAAGCCCCGCCTACCCCACCCACACGGATACCAGTGTGTATTACCATGGATGAGATTTCTCACGAGAAATGCACATGCGCGGGCGTCCCCGCATGAGCATTTGTGAGGAAGAAGTTGCCACTGAAGGAGGAAGAGGGAGCCCCGGGACGCCGCACCTCAGGTAAGATATTTTCTTACTTTTAAATACTTTAAGTTATTTTAAAATGAGGGCGGGCGGGAGGCGGGCGGCGTGCAGTGGGGCTACGCGGAGTGTGCGAGTGTGCATAGATTTGGCCACACTACGCGATGCTCTACGTAGACCCACTACGCTCACTACGCTCAGGGTTATTTATTTCTATCTAGGTTCCGTGACAACAGTGGGACATTGTCCACTTTACCACGATGTGGGAGGTAGGTTTCCCCTCTCACTATGTGTAGATAGCATTTTCTCAAATCTGGTCCTGAAGAATTGCCAATGATCCTCCTGACAATAAAGGCAAGAAACATGTCGACCTACTGAGAGTAGGATGTAGATATCTAGGCACATTACCCCTAGGTTTACGCCACTCCATACATTTTTAATCGGGCAGTTTACCTACCAGAATAAAAACAGTTCAAGGATTAAGTGACCTGATTTAACTCACTCACACCACATCTACACAACTAGGCCTTCACCCCCACTGCACCAAACGGCAGGAACAAAAGATCTCCGATAAAGAGCCCCATTTATGGGAGCCCGTCGGTCATTGCAGCATCGGCCTGACGAGGAGCAAGCCCAAATTATGAAGCATGACACCCAGCTTGCTGGGTGTGTGAGGGCGCTAGTTCCGAAGAGGGTCTTCCCCCTCTCGCCAGGAATCACAGGAAATTCACTTTTGCTTCTGCACTTAGAACCTAGAACCCCTCTGACTTTGTAGGTCTTCATGCCCGTTGTGAATGACTTGTCAGCTGAGGATGACTCACTGTTGTTGTGGATGACTCATCAGCTAAGGATGACTCACCAGTATTCAGCCCACTGTCTCATGTTGTTGTGAATAACTTGCCAACTGAGGATGATTCACCAGTATTCAGACCCCTTTCCAAGGCGGGGGTCAAAATTGAGGTAGAGGTCAATTAAAGCATAAACCACCATGAGTGTAGGTAGAGAAATCCCCTAATTGTCTTCCCAATAGGTGACATAAGGTTTTGAGCTCTATACCCTACATGCCCTTCATACTCAAGACCATGATGAACTGAAAGTGTGTGCAGAAGGGCATGTGGGTGCAAGCACTTAATGAGTGGATGAGAGCACAAAATGCCAAAGAAGGCACCAAGAGAACCGCAGGTTTGCAGGCAAAAGCCACAAGCACCATCCCCCAGCGGCAAGGGTGGCAGCTATCTGTGAGTCCCTGGCAGGTGTCAATACAGTCCTAGACCCTTGGAAGTAGGCATAAAGTGCTGCAACTTCTACAAATACATGCATTGACGATGTTGCACCAATGGGAAGCTGTGCATCTCCCTCGATGCCGATGCATTGCCGTTACTGCACGGACCATGTACCACACATTGCCAACTGTGCGGTGCATCACCTCCAGTTCTGATGCATCACCTACATCCTGTGGCTCAATGACAATGCATCTCCAATTTGCGGGGCTCAATGACGATACATTGCCTTTGATCCAGCGGTTCGGCGCTGATGCATTGCCTCTTTGCTTGTCGCATCTCAACTCCGTCGACAACACAACCCAGGTACTTTTCAGCGGGCCAAGGCTGGTCTCTGTATCTGACCCACGCTGCCTCATGATGGGCCTGAACATTTGGATTTACCCCAGTCTAGTGTGATCAGATCTTCCAGGTTAGCACTTTAAGCTTTTAAGCACTGCATTTTCATGTATTCTTTAAAAATACATAACTCTGGCTACACTTATTGGATTTTTGTCATTTTGGTCTTGTTTTCTTCATACAAATATAAGCTATTTATATAAACTGGTATGGAGACTTTTTGTAGTGTTTTCACTGTGTTACTACTTGAAGTGTTGCACAAAACTTTACACGTCATCTTAATTTAAGCCTACCTGCTCTCTGCCAAACTACCAGAGGGTGAGCATTGTTAATTTATTGTGTGTATCTGACTAACCCTGATAAGGATTGCGGTTCGTGCTTGGACAGGGAGCAAACCTCTGCAAACCAGGAACCCAATTTCTAACAGTTGTCTTTACCATAGAAGCTTAGGCGGAAAACATGTCTCTCAAATGAACCCAAATATATGCACAAGTCTTCTTATTACACATTAATACCTCCAGAATCCTGTTTTCATGATACAATGATACAAGATGTTTGGGGGAGCACAACTTTACCTAGCCAGCAAGGACATAAAATACCACCAATCAAAAATGTTTGTGATCCAGCCTGTGTCTGAAATTAGTGCTTACAGTTCTTACATTATATGATATGGCACCAGGGTCTAGGACGCCAGATTTTGGGACTGTAGTGTAAAGCTAATTTTCAAGATTAAGAGTGGGGTATACTTTTATATCTGCTAGAGTAGAGAAAGTCATTCTAGAATGAGTGTATATATGATCTATTGGAGAATATTTATTTATTGAACAAACAGGGATAAATGGTTAAAACACATAAAACGTAGTCCTTATTTATGAGCTGCCCAATAAAATCTGATATGTTCAATGACTCCTGTTACTGCACATATCAGAATTATAGGTCTTGCTATAAAATTCTCATCCCTGAAAAAGTTCAGGTTAAATCTGCTGATATTTAGCAGGAAAACAAATTGCCAATAAACATGCAGATTTTGGTAGAGTAAGAACCAAAACCCATGTTATGTCCTATTTTAGGCAATACACTTGTAATAGGTGCTATTTATTGCACTGATAAATAGCATACCTTAGGCTATTGTTATTTATCAGGTGCAATAAATCAATTATCTAACATTTGGCCACTTGAAAAGGTAGACGCTGGACCAGATTACAACTGTGGCAGTCTTCCTGCTAGAAAGCTGCAATGGCAGTCTGATGAAGACTGCCAAGCCGTCGGCATTCCCACCCACCAGATTAGAACACTAATGCAGGGCTGGTGGTCCGGTGGCAGAAGTGTTATTGCATCAGCATGTTGAGGCCCATAGACCGATCATGCAAGAAATGCCACTTCAGAGCAGTGCCTTGTACACGTCGGGTGAACTGTGTGGCATGCATCTTGTTGTGAATGCCACACTGTGCACTCACAGCAGTGCAGGAATTGGGGGGCACAGCATGTGCCCCCAAACAAATTCCAAAATGGGTTACAACGCCCACGGACTCTATTTGAGCCCCCTTCCTTGTTATCCTGCCAACCTTTTCATGGAGGGATCCCCGCCATAAAAATGTTGTCCGCAAAGCAAATCATAATTTAGATGGCGGTGCTGGCATCAGCAATGCTGTCACAGGCTGCACCTTTGGCTGCTGCCACTATGGCGGGATCAGAGATCTCGGTGGAGGCAGCAGTCTTGCTGCAGGGTCACCGCCCTGATTGTAATCGGGCTGCGGGACAACCGGTAATGGTGATGGTCTGACCGCCACCCTACGGTACTGTGGTCATGCAATTGCAGGTATCGTAATCTGGCCCTAAGACATTAGGCAGTATCTTTCATTTACAGGTCATCTCAAAACCCTGCCTTCAATTGAGTGGTTCACTGTCAAAATATCCAAACCCACAATATTGTGGTTAAAAGTAATATGTCAAAAATACTGAGTACAAAAATATAATTTTCCTATCCTTATAATGTAAATGACCCTAAGGCACTAGGCAGTATCTTTCATTTACAGATCATCTCAAAACCCTGCCTTCAATTGAGTGGTTCACAGACAAAATATTAACCTCTTCAGTGCCCATGACGAGATAGTCTCGTCATGGAGCACGGTCGCGCTGTGCCCATGACGAGACTATCTCGTCATGAACCCCACCCACTAATGTAACGCCCGGCACAGGAGGGGGAAAGGGCGTGGCACAGAAGGGGTTAAAACCCAAAATATCATAGTTAAAAATATTATGTCAAAAATATTGAGCACACATATTTATTTTCCTATACTTATAATGTAAATGTCAAAAATATTGTTTTACACTAATATAGAATATTGTTTTACACTAATATTGAAAAATATACACATAAATATCATTTTTTTGTTATAGTTAAACATAGTAAACATTAAATATTGTAACATATAACAGTAATATTATGTAAATTAAATATATTTAAACAATATAAAATATAGATAACGTTATACTTATTTAAACAAACACACACATATATCTGTATGTGTCTATGTTTATTTACACATATAAAATGTAAAACTATTATTAAAAAAAAGACGCAATTATAATTTACAAATGTTGTTTTAAATGTAATAATATAAGAAGTATATATATATATATATATATATATATACACGCACATGCACACACACACACACAATAAATTAAAAACCATAATAAATGTTTTTGATTTTTTTTTTAAAACATGCCTATTTAATTAGACATAATAAGTAAGCAATATAAGAGAATATATTTTAGTTAAAATATATTATATATTACTACATTACTAACGGAAAAGGTTTAATTTTAAATGCACAAAACATAATGATAATGTATTTTAAAGAATATTAAAAAAAGAAAACAAATATGAATAACACATATACTCTTCCCACTTCAGTCTGTGCAACAGTAGTTAAAGTGTTGGATTCATCAAAGGTACATTTTAATATTAGGTATCAAAGAGAGAGAGGAACCTACAAGCTGGTTCTCTTACCCTGAGAACATATGTATAATCAGAAGGAACTAGCCTGAATAAGGGAAGCATCAAAATGTGTTTTTCGCAAAGGAAAGAAATACTATTTCTTATGAAAGCCCTCACCCACCAAACTAGTTGGTGGCATGCTTCACCATCGGGCCCCCCCCCGGTGGCACTTGGTGGGGCCACCGGGTGGGGGGTTTATTAAAATGGGTGAACAAACTATGTAGTGTAGTTTGTGGTATTTGCAGACTGAGAACAGAAAGAGAGGCGCTCAGTGTGTGTAGTTTGAGCCTGTAATTGTAGCAACCACCATCTATCACAAAGTAGATGCTGTATTAACTGGCAGGCTGTCTGTGTATTTGCTCTGTATTCAGACTATAAGGCGCGCTATGCCTGTGGAGATAATAGTGTTATCGTGTTGCCCTGGGTATTCTGCCACGACTGTGGATTTAGGTGTTCAGGTTATGCCAGGGGATATTATTGTTCACTTGTTTTAATAAATTACAACACGTAGTCTGTGTACCCTTTTTAACCTTTTTTATTAAATATTTGCAAACACCCCCAACAGGCTAAATGCAAATCCGCTACAGGCTATACATAATAATTTCCACACGGTCAAATTCGGCTGATGGCTTTACTTTCCTTTCACAAGTCGAACAAACCCCTTTCTTACGGGCACAACCCGCCCCGCATACACACACAGCGAGAGCTTTTATCTGTCTTTTATGTCAACTTCCTCCTGCAGACGCTACTCACGTTAGCTGAGAATTGCATCCACCTGAACAGACGTGGATGGTATTTGATGTTAGAGCCGACCGGGGGCTCACACGGGTGGAGATCCGATGCAACCCAGTAGGTATTGACGCGGGTCCTGAGCTTTGACAAAGTAAGTGGGGATTGTGGGGATCAAAAACCTCGAGACCACAGGGGAACCTCTCGTAAACATAAAGGTGATACTACCCTACCTTGTATATTTCCTTTTCGCAAAACAGAGTGTGACTATAAGCCAGACCCCACTGCCGAATACTCATGAGGTTTTTCTCTGATAATTACAAGAGTAAGAGTTTACCTTCTCTTTGCACAATTGTCACCTTAATTGAAGCACGTTGTGATTCCGTTAATGAACTTATGGATATAATAGCGCATATAGCTGACAATGACAAACATCTACCCCGTCACAATCCATACCTCACCACCATATAATAATCCGGCTACAGCACGGATACGACAGTACAGAACATAAGTCATATGTGCATTAATTGAAGCAAATTTTCATAATTGTGCCTTTGTTCGTATTGTCTTTGTGATTTCTTCTCACTACAGGTATAAAACCATAGAGGGAACTCCCCTCTTACCCATATTGCACCTTAGCGAGTGCAGCACATATCGGGTCACTTACATCTTTATTTGACCTCACTTTAATCACTTTTTACACATAAAGGTCCTGAAGAAAGCCAGATCACATCCAAGGCCTGGCAAAACATGTTGACCACAATGGATGTGGGAGACCATAGTTAACTCTGCACACATCCGCAACCTTGCCTTTAACACTGCCAAGGGCCCACCAATAAAATAACCCTTGTGGGTAGTGGGACCCTAGGACAGTTTTTAACTTACACTCACACACCATCACTGCACACTCAATCACCAAAATACACGCTCCGCTGTAAACAGGCGTCGTAGCTCACTCGGGGCACGCTCGGTGCCACCGGGTGGGGTCCGATGATGAAGCATGCCACCAACTAGGTTGGTGGGTGAGGGCTTTCATAACAAATAGTATTTCTTTCCTTTGAGAAACACACTTTTTGATGTTTCCTTGGTTCAGGCTAGTTGCTTTTGATTATACATACAATTTAATATTCCCACTCCACTATGTGCAACAGTGGGAAAGGCGCTGGACTCAGGTGGGGTAAAATTTGATCTTTCTTCTCCAGTCTGTGCAACATTAGGGAAAGCGTTAGACTCAGGAGGGGTAACATTTACTAATACCACTCCAGTGGGTGAAACAGTAAAGAAAGCTTTGTACTCTGGAGGGGTCAAGTTTACTATTCCCATTACAGTCAGTGCAACAGTAGGGAAAAAGATGGACTCAGGTGGGGTAAAATGTACTATTCCGACTCCAGTCTGTGCAATAGTAGGAAAAACGTTGGACTCAGAAGGGATAACATGTATTATTCCCGCTTCAGTCAGTGCAATAGTAGTGAAAGCGTTGCACTCAGGAGGAGTAAAATGTAATATTCCCACTCCACTCTGTGCAACGGTATGGAAAGTGTTGGACACTCAGGTGGGGTAAAATGTTGTTCTCCTACTGCAGTGTGTGCAACAGGAGGCGAAACATTTGACTTAGGGGGGGGTTAAAATCTACTATTCCCACTCCAGTATGTGCAACAGTAGGGACAGCGTTGGACTCATGAGGGTTAAAATTTACTATTCCTTCTCCAGTTGGTGCAACAGCAAGGAAAGTGTTGTACTCAGGAGAGGGATACAATTTGCTATTCCCACTCCAGTTGGTGCAACAGTAGGGAAAGCGTTGGACTCAGGAGAGGCAAAATAAACTATTCCCACTCCAGTCTGTGCCACAGTAGGGAAAGGGTTCGACTCATGAGGTGTAACATGTACTATTCCTACTCCAGCTGGTGCAACAGCAGGGAAAGTGTTGTACTCAGGAGAGGTAAAAGTTACTATTCCCACTCCAGTTGGTGCAACAGTAAAGAAAGCATTGGACTCTGGAGGGGTAAAATGTACTACTTTCACTTTAGTTGGTGCAACAGTAGGGAGAGTTGCACTCAGGAGGGGTAGAATTTACTATTCCCACTCCAGTCTGACCAACTGTATGGAAATTACTTCACCTCAAACACATACCTTTTTTTAATACAAGTATTAATTCCATAAAATTATAAAACTGTTAACTTAAAATTAAATATATACATTAAAAAACAAACAAAATATTTCTTAATGAGTAAAAATAATTATTATAATAAAAAATCATTTAATAATTTATTTAATAAAATATTCAAAATATAGTCCCACATGCCTAGCAATGTATATTTAACATATATCTTAATTAAAATATTATAATTATACAATGTACATAAGTAATTAACAATGAATTAATAATGAATAATTTCTAACGAATGAATTATTATTCAATTAACTTGCAACTCTATACCCCTACAAACACAACAACCCGCACACTAAGATACAAGTTAAAAATGATAATAATTACACAATTCACATAATTAATCAAAAAATAATTATTAACTTATCAATAATTAATCAACTATTATCGTATCAACTCACCACCATATAGCCGGACAAACCCAAACAAAAGCACCTAAAATACTACTTACTAAACTATTATTTACACTAATGACATACGTAATAATCAAATAAATAATTAATATTAATTAAAAACATTATAAATTAAACATACTTAATTAACTTCCCACCCTGTTGCCCTACAAACCTCACAACCCGCTAAGACACTATCAATTACTATTTTACAATTAAATTAAAAATTTAAATTGCAAACTATATTTAAAAACATTAACAACAATTACACAAACAATATAAAGCATATACAATTTAAATATGATGTAAACACATAAAGAAACGTAAAAAAAGACATTTCTTACCTTAAAAAATCTATCTTTTTGTCAACGATATTTTTCCACACTATATTTCTGTGTCGTATCAAAAATGTGACATTTCTGAAACTGGTTCATTTTAACTCATTTTGTCCAAAGCCAATTGAGGGCCAGATAAGCAAACTAAATGTTTGCCTCCTTTGTGAACAATGCATGTGGAAATTTACACCTGTACACGTGCAAAAATGAATCTCTATTCTCTACTGATACTTGTGGGTAATTATTTTGGCCCATATTTAGATATGATGCACTGACAGGATACACCTTTGACTGGATCACCAGGCGGAGGCAATGTGAGTTAATTCTATCACAGTGATTGTGCTGTCGCCAGTGTAGCTGTGAACTTGTGCCTGCCCAGAGGGTAGTGCATTTGTGAGAGGCAGACCAGCTGCTGGTCCAACTTTCACTGTGGATGCACCAACATGGCTTATTTATCAAAGTATCAAAGGGGGGGAGACCCCACTGCAGTTTGGTGCAGTGAGTGAATGTACCAGCCTACAGTCAGAGGTCTGGCTGTCCATGAGACCCTCATTCCCCCACTTTCAAGGGGCGTCCTCGGGGTCACAATGACAGGGCACCAGCTCCTCCGTGTAAATGAAGGAATGCCCCCTTGGGCTTCTGCCAATACCATTTGGGCCCCGGCATGATCTGAATCACCGAGTGAGCCATGCAAGTATCTGGCTCTTTCGTGATACAAAGTGCACCGGAGTGCAAAAAACTGGGGGGCATCTCATCTAGGAAACGTGATAAATATTGCATTTCCCGCTTTCGGCGATTCTGTTTAACGCCGCATATTGCTGGATTTAATCACCGAGATATCGTGCTATTACCAAGGCATATCTCCACGGCGATTAAATCCTGCGATAGCGGCGTGAAACAGAATCACGGAAAGCGGGAAATGCAGTATTTATTGCGTTTCCTAGATGATATGCCCCAAAGACTTCAGTCGCACAATCCACCTGCCATAATAAGTATGGCTAAGTCAGTTACAAAGCAGGCGTAGCAAATCCGCGATAACCGCGGTTAGCGCCATTTATTTTATTTTAACGTGGGTTTCCTCGTGGCTTGATAATATTGCGCTGCTGTGTCCGTGCCAATTTCCTCGGAGAAATGTAAGGAAACGCCTAATTTGCATGTCATTAGCGCTATTCATCGCTGACATGCAAAGTGGCATTTGAAGGGCTGCTTACTCAAGGTAACAGGCTTTAGCGTGCCCTTGATGAGATTGAGCGTTAACAAAATCGCCGCTTTTCGGCCGAAAAGGGCCGCTAAAGCGGCGGTATTCGGCTTGATGATATGCCCCTGGTTGCACAGCAGCTGCGGCCCGTGGAGAGAGTTTCGTGGGGCGGAAAGGCGGGGTGGGGGAGGGGCAGGGTTTGGGGTTCTAAAAACCGGAATATGGATAATTACAGGTAAGTAAACAATAAAATAAATAAAACGAATTTCGTAGCACGCTGCTTCGCATTTTGCGATGCAGGGCGCGCAACGAAATTCGTTTTATTTATTTTATTGTTTACTTACCTGTAATTATCCATATTCCGGTTTTTAGAACCCCCCACCCTGCCCCTCCCCCGCCCCGCCGTTCCGCCCCACAGAACTTCCTCCACAGGCCACGGCTGGTGCACAGTCCTGTTGCACTGTATACCACTTTTGAAAAAACGACCCCAGAGGTGGCTGAAATGGAACAGGCACTTGCCTTTCAAGCTATGTGCTGCACAGCCTCCACCTGCTTTTTTGTGAGTGGGTGATTTGCACATTGTGCCAGATTTGCAGGTCATAGTCTCTACCATTGTTGCTTTAGCTTCATGAACTTTAAGAATGACTGCACAAGGAAAGCCATTCACTTGAAGTATATTGTAAACCTTCAAGAAAGCCATGTCTTTATGTTTTGAGTTATCCCTATGCAATTGCACCAGTTCATGTGAAAGAAAAATGGAGTAGATGGCATGAAATTAAAATCATGTTTTAGATTTATACATTTTTAAAACAACAAACCTTTGCTGCTCGGAAATAAAAAAATAAAAAGAATTGAAGGAAACTGGGGTAATTCTACAAAAGCTGACCTCTGCTCTGAGCACTGGGTGAATTTGCAATGACTAGAGGAGGCACTTTAGTAATGAGCACATTAATTTATGGCGTTCCAGAGTATTTAGCCAATTAATGCAGCTGTTCCTCTTCCCAGCGGCCATCGTAAAGGTCTTAGGTCAGTAACCCCCTCAGTCGATTTCAGTTTCTGACGAATGAGTGCTGTAAATCAATGTGTTCGCCTTTACAGACTGCTGTGATCTGAGTGCATTGAAATACACTGGCTTTGCCTCCTCCCATCTGCAATGCGTGGACTTCAAATATATTCGACACATTCTGGACAGCCTAGGAAGTGTCTTTTCCCAAAGTCTTTCGTTGTGCAATGATAGAAATAATCTGTTCTCATTTAGTGCTTGACACCAGAGTGCTACAGTTAGTCCTGCACATTTTATTGTTGAACTGCCGAAATCTCACGGAATTCAGATATTTGGCATTTTATGAAATGTTTATCTTCATTATTTCGTATAACATGAACTTTCAAGTGATTTTTGGCGTAGGGGAGTCTAGTCCGAGTAGGAAGTGTGTCACCAACAAACATTTTCTTCTCGCATGAGATATCTGCTCCAAGAACCAGAACTACTATCTCGTGTAAATTGTTGTGCGAGGTATAACCAGGGGGAGAATTATAATAGAGATACCTGCAAGATGCTTTCTACTTAATCTTTTTAATTTAAAAAAAATGATAGATATTTTGATAAACATGTTTTAAATGTTGCTCAGCACCGCACTATACAAAACAGTAAATGCTATTTCCGATTTATTATTTATTCATGTGTTAGCATGTTTTGTGGCGTTCCAACGAATTACCTGTGACAACTTCGCAGCACGTTCCATTGAGGTCGGAAGCATGCCTCATCTTATGCCTCATGGTTAAGGCCTGTCAATCGGACCGAAGCCTATTTTTTGCATTTGTGCGCGTGTGACACGAAAGAGAGAGTTCTGGTAGATAAAGCAGGATGTGGTCCCTTGGTTGATGGGGAGAGGAGTCTAAGGGCTCTCATCAAGGCTCTCTCAATGTCTTCCTGAACCAGCACGGGTTGTGCAGTTCTCTAAGTTATCATTGCAGGATATTCCAGGGCCATACTCCCAGCGTCCGGATGGCTTCCCTTTCCTATATCTCCCTCTTGAATCTCGCCTGGCAGCTTAACCTGGCAGTGCTCGATCTTAGACTCCAGGCTGTCGTGTAGCGAGGGATGTGCTCTGAAGCTATCCTGGGTCAGGCCCTCCTTTGATTTCTGTGTAGTGCAGAGAACCTTGAACTTAATTGCCTGCTTGACTTGAACCTAAAGGCAGAGGCACTGTGAGGCATAGGCAAAGTGGGAAGATTCCCAGAGCCCCCACCTTCCAAGGCCCCCTTTTGTAAGTGAACTTTCTCTCTATTTGATCTCGGTCTATTCTATTTCTCAACCTATTCTATTTCTCAATCAAAACCGCCCTCCTTCTCTGCATATCGCTACCACACAGGGGCGCAACTACACCCAAACTTGGTGGGGGGTGGGGCTAGTACTATACAGTGTTGGTGTTGCTAATATTTCGCACACCCGGGGCCGAGACAGTATTAGAATACATATTTGGAAGGCCAATAGGTGTAGGTTTAATGGGCTAATGCATGGAAACACATATCTTCCGGGCCTGTTCTTACCTGCAGTAGCACATTAAAGCCAGATCTTTTGTCTTCGCCAGTCCATTCCCCTGAGACACCGAGCACTGATGGAGTTCAGGGAATGCCCGCCAGACCTGCGAGCATCGGATGTCTGCCAAATGGTTGGTACATGTCAATAATTAAAGCACTGCAAGCTTACTGGACAAGTGTATTTTCTGATTAAAAGTAGCATGAACTGCATAATGATCACATGCTTCCAGGGAACAAAAAGATGTGTGTGGGGAATCTCCCAATGTGCCCAACTTGGGGGCATATTATCAACGAGGCGATAAAAAATTATCGCCGCTTTTGCATCCGTTTTCGGACGAAAAGCGGCGTTAATTTTAACGCCCTATTAGCAAGGACACGTTAACGAGTGAATCCATGCTTCTTCGCCCTTTCCCTTAAAGCCCAGCTTTGCATCTCTAATGAGACATTTCTCCTATTATCAAGCCTCACGCTAAGAAGCATAGCGACAAGAAAAGTAGCGATAACCTCTGCTATTGCTACTTTCCTTACACCTGCTTTGAAACTGACTTAGCCATGATATCCTATGGAAGGTGGATATCATGGCTAAGTATGTGTATTTCCAGCGATAATCGCACAGTTGGTAGCTTGCGCTCTGAATTTTATCGCTTTGGAGATAAGCGTTGCTGATAGAACGCTATCTCCAGGATAAAATTCAGAGTTGGCCGGCGATAATTATCCTCGCGCTAAGTGCGCTTAGCGATAATTATCGTCGGCCCTTGATATGCCCCATAATGCTCTCACAGTAAATGAGAAGTGGGCTTGAGGTGTGAAGAATAAACCGGGATAAAGAAAATCATGGGAGCTTCTATCTGGCTGTCACAAAAAGAGATGGGCTCATCAACAGCTCAAAAGAAAGAGGTATCCACAGAGAATAATAAGCTGAGTACATGTACACAATATAAAAGCATGTACGTGTTGATATTTCTATAGCATGGACCTAACCTGAGAGCAACAGAGCATTGCCCATTATGGGAGGTGATGGAAAATAATGCAAGATTGTATTCATCAAGTGTAGGCCTATTTATTTTTGTTACTTACACTTATATCTCACACTTAAAAATGTTTGTACATTGTAAATAAGTGATTTCCCTGAACTGCACAATTTTCAGTCAATACTAAACTGAATTAAAATAAAGTTCCTCAGATCGACAGTTTAGCCACTAAACATCTACTTCCTTAGTTGATGTACTAGATCTATAAAAAAAACCGTCAAACATTCCTTGTCACCACTCCTTATAAACACTAATGTCCTGTTGATGTTTTAACCCTTTCGCTGCGGCGGGAATTCCGCCGCAGCGCTGGGGGGGGTTTGGGGGCAGCGCGGTGGTGCGGTGCTCATGACGGAACCACTCCGTCATGAGCCGCGGTTGAGCTGTGCTCATGACGGAGTGGTTCCGTCATGACTCTGCCCACTGCGCTAATCGCCCGCACAGGCGGGGAATTAGCGCCGCGTGGGCGGCGCGGCCGCCAACGGCCGCAGCATGACGGAACCACTCCGTCATGAGCACACGGCGACCGT
Source organism: Triturus cristatus (assembly GCF_964204655.1). Taxonomy (NCBI): domain Eukaryota; kingdom Metazoa; phylum Chordata; class Amphibia; order Caudata; family Salamandridae; genus Triturus; species Triturus cristatus. The sequence continues at coordinate 393,058,677 of NC_140584.1, forward strand.
GGCTCATGACGGAGTGGTTCCGTCATGAGTGGGGAAGGGGTTAACATAGGCATTAGGCCGCATTCCTCATGCTGTCTAGTGAGTGAACCGAATGCAAATTATTTTGATATTTATGTTTTTTACATGAGTAACACCTGAATGGATTGTCTCTTGTTTAAGGTTGAGGTTTATCTATTTGCATCTATGCAATGGTTTAAAGTTAAATAAAAACAGGGCATGAATAATTCGTAACTGTGTAATCTGGTCCAGCATTATCATTAAAAGGTGCTGGTGATATCTTTGGCATTGTAGTTTGTAAATGACACCAGAAGCCTGCTATGGCAATGACAAGGTATCTATTATATGTTTTCTATTAAAAGCTGTTTTTATTTAAAGTGCAGCTAACAATGAGCATTGGCTAAAATTAAAATGTTGAGGTTTTATTTGCCTATCACAAAATTAATTCTTGAAAAAAACAATAGTCAATGGTGATATCAGTGGATTAATGTGACTGCTTGGCTGCAGAGTTTACAGTACAATAATGAATTTACTGAATTTGCCATATGCTTTCCAAAATATGCCAATTTCATCAAAATTGTTGTTTCTATAACAAACGGATGAAATAATACCCTGAGACAAAGTGCCACGTAATTTTCAATTTTTTTGTCGCATAATTTTGATAATCATGGTCTTCCAAGCTGCACGATCCTAGTACTATGGACAATGTAAAACCTTTGCCCAGTGGCGACAAAATCTGTATTTCACACGTAACCCCGAAATATTTTTCATATTTCATGGTTGCTTAAAAATATGTGTGTTTTATACCACTTCTTTTTGTGCAATAAAAGCACCAAAACATGTAATACATACATTTTTACTCGAAGATGTAATGACTTCTCATTAATCTCAAATGTACCCATCAACGAGGAGCAGAGATTGTGGTGGGGATGAGTTTCTTTTTTAATGTGGTGTTTTCTGTCATCTAAGGTAGTGTTCAAACTGTTGATGAATCTTTTTCCAGTTTTTGACCCTGCAAAACTCATTTACATTGGCTACATACTGCTGTGAAAGCAATGAGGCTATATTGTACATTACAACTATACAGCCACACTTTGTAAGCTGTAAATTAATTTTCGTATAAAAATACACACTTACACCAGGCCAAACTTGCATTCAGTCACTGTTTCTTTTTCTCCAACTGAAAGAAGGGTAAACAAAGATGCACAGATTTAAATGTGTGCATGCTGCAACAGAAATTCATCATGGGAAGTATTGCTAGAACCCTTGTTAGTGAAGGAGCTGAAGCCGTGTAAAAATTACATTTATTCTTGTTATGGTGAGCATTGACAGCATAAGACACTTTTGCAAGAGTCAACTGATATAGCCAGCAGAAGACCTGTTATGTTATTTATATTTATAAAGCTCCACGAAGGTGTCCTGGTGCTGGCTACTACCCTCTGAGCACAGATTATTATGGAGATACTACACGTTAAAAAGCCATGTTTTTAAGCAATTCCTAAGTGCCATGAGATCAGGCCTTTGCTGCACAGGTGATAAAACTTCTCCCTCCCCACGTGGCTTTTTTGATGTGGGGTACCTTCACCAGCTTAGCTCCTGAGAAGCGAAGAGTTCTTTTAGAGGAATACCATTAAAACCGCTGCTTCAGATATTCTGGTCCTATTCCTTGGAGGGCCTTGAAAACAGTGCATAAGGATTTAAAACACAACTGTTTTCTGATTGGAAGCTAATGAAGTCTTTTATTTCCTTAAAAACCAAAACAAATTTTGGTGTGCTGGTAAGCAGTCATGCTGCCCCAATTTGCAGAAGTTGGAGTTTATTTAAATATCGTTCTTGAATGTTCAGATAGAGGCCCTTGCAATAGTCCAACCTTGAAAAAATAAGAGATGTAACAACTGTACTTTGACTGCTGTCTTCTGCCAGGAATGGCATTATTTTCTTGATCATTCTAAGAGAATGAAAGGTGGCTGAGGTAACAGCATTTATCTGATCGCCAAAGTTTAGTTTGTCATCAACTATGACTCCCAGGTTCTTAGCTTTCCTAGTGGGTTTGGGGAGAGTGCCCAATTCTTCTGGTCACCAGTCGGGTGTCCAAAAGTTGGCATTATTTCCAAAAATGATGACCTCAATCTTGCCCGAGTTAAGCTTAAGGCAATTCTGTGTCATCCACATCTTGACTACTTTCATACAGTCATGAGACCTCTTAATCTTTCCTGGTTCCTGTCCTGGCAGCAGAGACACAACAATTTGCGTGTCATCTGCATATGAAGTGAGATAAAAGCCAAAATATCTAATCAAGGCGGCCAAGGATGATACATAGACATTAAAAAAAGTGGGGCTAAGGTATGACCCCTGCGGGACTGCACATGGTAGAGACAAAGGTTTAGAGCAACATTTTTCCAAGGACACAATTTGTGTTCTGTCAGTTAGGGAGGCTTTTAGTAGCTTCCAGGCTTTGCCCTACACCCTGCATACCGACAAACAATGCATCAAAAGTTCGTGATAGACCGTATCGAAGGCCGCAGAGAGATCCATGTGAGTAGATCCATGCATATGGGAAAGTATTTGCCCATAACCCTTTTGTATGTCTCTCAAAGGGCTCCAGCAACTCCTGCTGGTGCACAATGCCGCACCCTCAACCAATGCAGTGCTTATGTTCCTTCACCAGAGCAGATGCCTTGTGCTCTCTAGCAGGTAGATGAAAGGTACAGCTAGCAGTGTAGTTTTGTCCACTAAGGGGACCATAATTTGAGAACACCATGATTGGAGTCCTTCCCTTTTTTTGTGGTGCCACCAAGTCATACATTAACGATTAGTGCACATGCAGTAATAGAGACCCCGGCAAGAAATCCCTCTTATTGCAAATTTGGCGTTAACCTGCCCTCACAAGCTTTATGCTTCACTTCACCATCCACTTACTTTGGATTTTGTCTACTTCAGCAATGCCCCGAAGTGAATATATAATACAGCAAATTCCTTCAATACGTGCAGGGCTTACGTTTGATGTTCCATGTGAAACACAATTTCAAAATTGACATGATCATATTTTATAATTCTATTACATGGCTGCCAAGTGAATCTGTCACATGTGCAACACAACCACTCCAACCTAGTGCCTAATTGGCTAAAATAAATGTGTGCTCTAGTGGTGTAGGAAGGGGGTTCAGTGGGTGTGGGCCGCCCCAGGTGTCATCACTGAGGGGGGTGACAAAATGGCAAAAATATGTGTTTTAAACACATATTTTTGCAATTTTGTCAAGCCGGGGGTGACAAGAAATGTTCCACCTGAGGTACCACCTGACCTTCCTACGCCACTGGTGTGCTCATAACCAAAATATTTCTTTGGAGATTGGTATCGGCACCATCCACAAACAGTACTGCCCAGTTACACAGTGAAAGGCACACTTCTAATGAAGGGAGCAAATCGAATGGGTGAAATATGGTGAAAGGATTGCTTTAGTCAATGTATCCACTGCATCCTGCTTTCACACCCTCTAAATGCTCAATGTAATATTTAAATGGCTCCCAGTCAGCTCATGCAGAATGGCCACCCAGAACCTCATCAACTGCAGGCTGGACTATAGCAAATTACTCTGTCAGAATCACTGTCTAACTGCTAGAAGACTTCAGACCACATAAAACCCAGCAGCCAGACTCACCCTTAGGCTTTCTCCTGTGTTCACATCACCCCAGCATACAAGGACCTCCCCTGGACCCCATTCACTAACCCACATGCAACTCGTCCACAAGGTACTTCTGCTCAGTCACAGACCTGCTTGCACACACGCCCCTGATGCAGCGAACCAGAGTCAACTGTTGTGCTTTCCCCTACCTTCTGCCCTAAGCTCGGAAGGACATGCCACAATACATTTGAGCTACCTCCTCAGTACTTGAGCTCTAAAAGAAACTGAAAACAAGGCTCTTCTCCTGGACAACCCCAGTCACAGCTGATATAACCCCTACTTTCTGAGCACCAGGATACTCTCCAGGGTGAGCTGTGGACTTCACAAATACCTTAACATAACATAAAATAACATAACATAACATAACATTTGCCTTAGCATTCCTGTTGTGGTGTTATTCACACACCTCTAACTCTGGTGTTCCATTTCACACTTTGTCTCTGTTCTCTTCCATTTCAGTCACACTCTCGTGATTTCTTTTTTACCTTCCTGTCCATATTCTCACACATGCTTAATTTATTTTCACTACGATCTTTCTTGTCTTTCTCGCTCTCTTCAATTGCGTCTCTCAATCCCTTCTCCCTCACTGTCATTCTCCCTTTATCCTACTCACTCCCTATCAGGAAGATTAACCTGGATGAGAGATGTGTGATACTCCCACAGAATATTAGCTGTTCCTGGATTCTCAGTTCCCACAGAACCTCAGTTTTACATTATAGGAAAGAATGCTGAAAGAGCTCAACTCTAGCTGCGAACAGGCTCACCTCAATCTATGCCTGCTCAGGGGCTCACCACTGCCTGCAATGCAGCTCAGCTGCATACTTGGAAGAGTTAATCTCTGTTTGCCCAGGGTCACATTTCTATGTTGGCAGGAACTCAGCTCCAACTCAATGAATGAAAATACCTATGGGTACACTGTCTCGGCTCTATCTGTACATGGGTTAAGACTATGAATGCAGGGACTTGGCTGCATCTGTGCTGGAGCTTAGCTCTATCTGAAGACTTGTGAGTTAAGCTCTACATTCTACAAGATGATAAGGTCTGTTTGAGGCAGAGCTCCACTATCTCTGTATGCACAAGAACCTATTTTTCTATGTGGAATTTATGTCTTCTCAGGGCCCAATTACTCACCTGGCGGTCCATGGACCACCAGACTCGTGGGGGCACAGTGGTATCGGTCTCCTGACCACCATATTCCTATTTAGGCAGTTGGACCCCCTTAGCTGCCACAGCTGCCTGAGAACTGACATTCCCTGCTGGTGCTGTGGCAGTCAGGAGGCCTTACATGGTTGATGGGACTGCGTCAGTCCCGTCAACTAAATTTCGAGATTCCTCTCTGCCGGTGTCACAGAGGTTCTTACTCCATGAACACAGTGGCATGCATGTGGATGCACACATTGGGGCACAACATGCCCCCCTCTGTTTATGCACAGCAGCTCCTGCATGGCATGCACTTTGCAATCCATGCTGTGCAAGAACTGTTTTTGGCATTCCCATTGCGGTGCCCATTTTCACAGACCCATCATCAGGGAACATCAAAAACAAAGCCCGCCAGGCACGAGAATAACTTGTAATCTGGCGGGCCGCCTGACATGAGTTTGGCAGCAGGGCAGACCTGGTGCTGTACTGCCAAACTCGTAATCAGGACCTTAGTGTTTAGCCTATCTCCAGAAGAACAACCAGCTTCCTCTCTTAAAGAAGATAGACAAAGAAATTAGCTTCTTGATATCCAACAGACTTCACAGTTTTGAAAGGGGATTTTTTTAATTGAGTTTGCACCGCAAGAGTTTTGACACATGGTACTGATCTCTATTTACCCTGTCCTCTTCTCCCCTTTCAATGGCACACCCTCTTCCTTCCCAGAGTGTGATTTGTTGTGAATGTCTTCTTGATTGTCATTGCTTTTATGTCATTTTAGTAAGTCCTTTTGGTCTACATTTGTAATTAGGAAATTTAGAAAGAGCAGGGAAGATCAGGCTGAGACAAGGAGACAATGTTAAATATGAAACGAGACAAAGGTGAAATGTATGGGATGGAAAGGGACAGGTTGATAAAAATTAAAATGGATGGTGATAGGGAACAGGAGAGAAGGCAGAGACATGTGGAGAGAGTGACAAGCGGGACATAGGGCAACAGTGCTGAGTTCTAGGTGACTACCTATGGGCAATGCAATGGAAGTTAAACTGCACTATAGCACATGGAAAGGAAAAAGTGGGCCTGAGCAAAAAAGCAAAGTTAAAGAAAAAACATCAAATTTGAACTCTTGAATCAGATCACCAAGTTTCAGCTTTAAAACGGATGAACCCTGTTAGACCTGGCATCTTTTGGCGTGGTTACCCCTGACTTTTTGCCTCTACCTCCTGTATTTTTGATGCTATGCTGGATGTCGTTTTTACTGGTATAGATGCTTTGGGCACTTTGCCACTGCTGATCAGTGTCAAGGTGCAAGTGCTCCTTGTGATGTAATTGGCTATACATGTTTGGCATATTTGTTCTACCTGCAAGGCCCTAGTAAAGTGCACTGAGAGTGCCAGGGCTGGTAGTACAAATGCTACTAGTGGGCTGCAGCACTGATTGTGCCACCCACAGGAGTAGCACTAAAATGATGTCTTAGGCCTGATTGCAGTGCCTATGTGCAGTCCAGGACTGCCATGTCGACCTGGCCTGTAGAACCCCTGACCAGGCCTTATCCTTCCCTTTCTGTTCATGTCAGGCATTCCTATGGTGGCCCTAGGTACCCCCCTGGGCTGGGTGCAGTGTATCTGAATGGTAGGGCATGTACTGAGGTGTGTCACATGCCCTGGTAGTGAATTACAGCCATTTTCGTTTTTCACTGCTGAGAGGCTACCTTGCCCATAGGACAGAATGGGGGAGGCTGTTTACATGCCTATCTTCCCCTAAAAGCAAGATAGAAAATCCAAGTTTGGTATCTTTGTGTTCAGAATTTAATTATACATCTTTTTAGCAAGATGGTTTTTAAATTCACTGTGTGAGAATAGCACTTTTTAGAAAGTAGCTATTCTCCTGTTTAACCTTCCTGTGTGCCTGTGTGCAGATTGGCTGACTGGTGTCATGTGATGGGCTAGGTGGCTCCAGGAGTCTGGATGAGTCAGCAGCAGGGTGAATTTGGAGATCTGCTCTAAATGGGTGGGAGGAGTAGCCCCTGGGTTTGAGTAGGGCTGCCTCTGCCAGCACAATGCCGGCTCCACCCCCTGCTGGCCAGGCTGAGGACTCTGCTTCTGCCAGCACGAAGAAGGCTCCACCTCCTGCTGAGCGTCTAACGACCCTGCCCCTCACTCTGAAAGGAACCAGGTGCTCCAGGGCAGAGCACACCCAGGAACCGGTTTGAGCAGGGGAATCCCCCCACTGAAACAAAGAGAGACAAAGACTTGGAGGGGTATAAGAAGAGGACCCCAGACACCTAAACTTTAGATCACTGTGGAACTAAGAAGGAACCTCTGCCAAGGAGAAAGCTGGAAGGAACAGAAGAGGATAAGACTGCCTGCTTGCTGTTTTGCTTTGCTGCCAAGGAGAGGGGAAGGACTTTGCTGTGCTTTGATTCTGATCTCCAAGGGCCTGAGGAGAGCTGGCTCCCTGTTAAGAAGTCCCAGGAACAAAAGGACTTCACCACCAGCTCCCCTGGAACTCTGACCTGCCATGGAGTGCTTGCCTAGTCTTGGGGCCTCAGGAGGTCGTTTTGCTGTGTTTGGGAGCTGGAAAGCAGAAGCGTGAACAAGAGTAACTGGTACCCATCGCATCATCCATTTGAGGGACGCATCATCCGTTTGCGAGTCGCAAGAGCGAGATTGCGAGGAGAATTTCATCGCGGCGTCATCGCTGTACCCAGAGTCCCCGCATCGCCGAATGCGTCGAGCATCGTCCCGGTGCGTGAAGATTCCTGATGCTGCAAGGGTCGTCGCAGAACCAGTTTGCGGGCCGCACCACTGCCGGTGCGCGAAAGTATCCAGTCGCTGCGTGTGTCGACGCAGAGTCCCGTCCCGTGACACATCGAGGGTTGCGGCGCTAGAAGTCAGCCCTGAACCACGCATCGCACCGCACCGAAGATCGTCGCATCGTACCTGTGCGTGAAGCTTCCCCCTAAGAAACCTATGCAACGAAAGCCAAAGTCATCGCATCCTCCCCCTACAGATCGGAGCCGGCGCATCCACCTCTGCTGTGTGAAGCAGGGCTGCTGCAAAGCCTCCCCAAGGTCTCAGGAGTATCGCATTGCCTTTGCCATCTTCATTGTTATAGCTTTTGGGAACCTTAACGCAACTACAGGTACTGTTGGGCACGAGAGTGTCGCATTTTGTGCATTGAGAGTCGCATTGTGCAGGACACTGATTTTTACATCCTGGAGTACTTTCTGCAAACTCTTGAACTATCTTTAAAGTAACCTTTTTAATTGTATGTTGGTTTTTCTTTAGTATTTGGTCTTGTGAAGTTTTTAGTAAAGATACCTTATTTTTCTAAAACAGGTGTGGAGTAAATCTGTGGTGTTTTCACTGTGTTACTGTGAGTGTTGGTACAAATACTTTACACATTGCCTTTGATAGCCTAGACTGCTCATGCCAAGCTACCTAGAGGGTGAGCAGGGGTTATCTTAACAGTGTATCCCCCTTTCCCTGACTAGAAGCAAGGGTCCCTACTTGGACAGTGGTACCTACCCTGCCAACTAGAGACCCCCAGATCTAACATTGGTGGTCAGCGGTGAGGATTGAACTTGTATTTGTACTTGACGCACAGTAATTGGTGTACATCACTAGGAGAGCAGACCATTACACAGCCACATACTGCTGATTGTTGATTTTTGGTTCTATTTTTGAGGTAACTCTTGAATTATCATGGCTCCAAGTGAGAAAGCAGCCAGTGTAGAAAGAGAGCTAGAGTTCACCATTGAGGATTTGTATTCATACAAGATGGAGGTGCTCAAGCGGTTCTGCAAGGATTTTGGTTGTCCCATAAAAAGCAACTTCAGAAAGGAGGAGTTGCAGAAGGCTCTGAAAACCTGGTGGGAGGCTAAAGAGGCTGAGGGAGCAGATGATGATAATGAAGGGAATGGGTTTGGGGCAAACGATTTGCCAGTGGGCAACCCCACCAGCGGAACGGGGAGCCACCATTCCAGCAGGGGTCTCTCCCCAGCAGAGGAGTTACAAGAGAATCAAAGAATCAGAGAGCATGAGCTGGAAGTAATGAAACTGAAAATGAACATGGAAATGGCAAAGGAGGAGAAGAAGAATGCCCTTGCCTTTGAGGAAAGAAAATTTGCTTTTGGCTCATGAGTTGAGCATGAAGGAGCTGGAGATCAAAGCCAGAGAGGTGGAGACCGGCTCAAATGGTGGCAGCAAACAGCTAGTGAAAGGGGGTAAGGTATATATCCCCAAGGATGTGGTTCAGAGTTACAGAGTGAGTGATGATATCTATGGGTGGTTTTCTGCCTATGAGATTTCTTGTAAGATGCATAGAGTCCCTGAAGAAGATTAGGGTGCAGGTCTGTGGAAGCATTTTGAGGCCTCAGGGAGGAGTGCTCTAGAGCCCTTGGAAGCAGCCGGTAACCTGACCTATCCCCATATGAAGGAGGCCTTATGCCTCAGGTTTGGGTTAACCCCAGAACAGTACAGGGTACAGTTCAGGAACTCCAGGAGGGAGGGGTCCCAGACTTGGGTGGAATGTGTGAATCTGTTCTCACGTGCACTGGAAGGTTGGATAAAGGGCAGCAAGGTGAATGATTATAAGGGGTTGTTGAATTTGATAATTTGGGAGCACTTGAGTAGTATATGTGTTGCAGAGCTGCGCCAGCATCTTTTAGACCGCAAGCTTACTGATCCCCTTGAGCTTGCACAGGAGGCGGACCGCTGGGTCAGTACCAGGGTCCATTGGGTTTTGTGGGTACCACAGCCAAAGGTGGGCAGGGTCCCCAGCAGAAGAGTGGGGGGACAAGGGTAACCAAAAGGAGTTCTCACTAGGGCCCCAAAACAGTTCTCAGGGTAACCAGTCCCAGCCCCCCAAGTCAAAACCCAAACCAACCTAGCCCCCTAAGGGCAGGTCGGATAACAGGGGTCCCATTACGTGTTATCACTGTCAGGAATTGGGTCACAAATCTCCTGTGTGTCCAAAGAAATCCCAGGCACCCTCTGGTGCTCCAACACCGGGTATAGCTAGTGTAGCTTTTGGTGGGGATTTAATTTCTAGTGATTTGGAGGGATTAGCAGTTATGTCCCTTGTCTCTTTGGGAGACACAGAGATGGTCTGGGAAACCCCTGTCCCTGATAACACTAAGAAGTACAGGCAGTGGGTGACCATCAATGGGAAGAGGGTGGAGGCTCTCAGGGACACTGGAGCCAGTGTGACTTCAGTCAGGTGTCAGTGGGTCCCTTAGGAGCTGATCATTCCTGATGTACTTCACCCTGTAGTGTCAGCTGACAACTCTGTGCGCCTTTGCAAGGTAGCACATGTTCCCTTTGAGTGGGGGGGGGGGGTCTCAGGGCCTCTCAGAGTCGTTGTGAGTCAATCCATGCCAGTAGACTGTCTGCTAGGTAATGACCTGGAGAGTTCCACATGGAAGGAGGTGGAACGCCAGGCTCATTTGGAGATGTTGGGTTTGCCTGAGTGGGTCTGTGTGACCACTCAGTCCATGGCAGCCAGACAGGGTTGTGAAGCAGACCTGGAGCCTGAAACAGTGGCCCAGGTCCCTGCCAGAAAGAGGAAGGGCAAGGGGCGTGGTGCGTCCACCCCCGCTGTTCCCACGGTCCAGGAAGGAGCAGACCCTGAGGGGGATGCCCTGGAGCCTACAGGGGAACAGGTAGCTGAGCTGGGAGACATACCTGAGCTGACCCATTGGCAGCAAGAGGGTGGTCCCTCCAGAGAGGAGTTCTGCCGAGCGCAGAAGACATGCCCTACTCTTGAAGGTCTGCGGCACCAGGCTGCAGACCAGGCAGCAGGTGCTGATCCAAAGAACTTCTTGCTCTACTGGGAGAATGACTTGTTGTACAGTGAGCCTAGGTTTGCTGAGCCCAGTGGATCATGTACCCTGGTGGTACCCGCAGGGTTCAGAGACTTCCTACTGGGTCTGGCTCACGACGTGCCTCTTGCAGGACATCTCGGGCAGGACAAGACCCGACAAAGGCTTGCCACCCACTTTTACTGGCCCGGGATGAAGACGGACGTTGGTTCCTTTTGTAGATCATGCCAGACTTGCCAGGCAAGTGGCAAGGCTGGAGGGAAGTGCAAAGGCCCTCTCCAGCCTTTTCCTGTAGTGAGCACCCCTTTCGGGTCGGTGGCTGACAAGGTCAGGGCCAGCATCAAGAAGGAGGTTTCTAAGATGTTGGAACTAGGGGTAATTGAGCCCTCCAGCAGCCCCTGAGCTAGCCCAGTGGTACTTGTACCAAAAGCTGCTGCGCCAGGTGCCACTCCAGAGCTTAGGTTTTGTGTGGACTACCGTGGGCTCAATGCGGTCACGAAGACTGATGCACACCCCATCCCCAGAGCTGATGAGCTTGTGGATCTGTTGGGAGCTACCAACTACCTCAGTACATTTGATTTAACTTCTGGGTACTGGCAGATTGCCTTAACTGATGGGGCCAGAGAGAGGTCTGCGTTTTCAATGCCAGAGGGGCACATCCAGTTCCGTGTCATGCCCTTTGGGTTGAAGAACGCCCCTGCCACATTCCAGAGACTGGTCAACCAGGTACTGTCCGGGCTGGAGCAGTTCAGCGCCGCATATCTGGATGACATTGCTGTGTTCAGGTCCACTTGGGAAGAACACTTGCAACACCTCTGCGCAGTGTTGAAGGCTCTGCACAGTGCAGGCCTCACTATCAAGGCCAGTAAGTGCCAGATAGGGCAGGGTTCGTGGTGTATTTGGGACACCAGGTAGGAAGCGGCCAGGTGGTTCCCCTACAAGCCAAGATAGATACCATCCAGGCTTGGGAACCCCCCAAGACCCAGACAGAGGTGAGAGCCTTCTTAGGACTCACAGGGTGCTATCGCCGTTTTGTCAAGGGGTATGGCACCATTGTTGCTCCCTAGACAGAACTAACTTCCAAGAAGTTATCCAAGAGAGTGATTTGGACCAGTGCCTGCCAAGAAGCTTTTGATGCCCTGAAGGAGGCCATGTGTACAGCACCTGTACTCAAGGCGCCTGACTTCTCCAAGGAATTCATAGTGCAGACAGACGCTTCTGAGCATGTAGTGGGAGCAGTGCTCTCACAACTAAATTATGAGGACTTGGACCAACCTGTAGCTTTCCTTAGCAGGAGGCTACTTCCCAGGGAACAGGGGTGGAGTGCTATTGAGAGGGAAGCTTTTGCTGTGGTCTGGGCTCTGAAGAAGCTGAGACCCTACTTGTTTGGGACTCACTGCCGGGTTCAGACAGACCACAGGCCCCTTAGATGGTTGATGCAAATGAGGGGTGAGAATCCTAAGCTGTTGAGGTGGTCCATTTCCCTACAGGGGATGGACTTCACGGTGGAACACCGTCCCGGTACAGACCACGCCAACGCTGATGGTCTGTCCAGGTTTTCCCGCCTTAGTGATGAGAACTCCCAAGAGGGTGGGTAGTTCTCCCCACATTTCAGCTGGAGGGGACACGTGTTAGACCTGGCATCTTTTGGCGTGGTTACCCCTGACTTTTTGCCTCTACCTCCTGTATTTTTGATGCTATGCTGGATGTCGTTTTTACTGGTATAGATGCTTTGGGCACTTTGCCACTGCTGATCAGTGTCAAGGTGCAAGTGCTCCTTGTGATGTAATTGGCTATACATGTTTGGCATATTTGTTCTACCTGCAAGGCCCTAGTAAAGTGCACTGAGAGTGCCAGGGCTGGTAGTACAAATGCTAATAGTGGGCTGCAGCACTGATTGTGCCACCCACAGGAGTAGCACTAAAATGATGTCTTAGGCCTGCTTGCAGTGCCTATGTGCAGTCCAGGACTGCCATGTCGACCTGGCCAGTAGAACCACTGACCAGGACTTATCCTTCCCTTTCTGTACATGTCAGGCATCCCTATGGTGGCCCTAGGTAACCCCCTGGGCTGGATGCAGTGTATCTGAAAGGTAGGGCATGTACTGAGGTGTGTCACATGCCCTGGTAGTGAATTACAGCCATTTTCGTGTTTCACTGCTGAGAGGCTACCTTGCCCATAGGACAGAATGGGGGAGGCTGTTTACACGCCTATCTTCCCCTAAAGGCAAGATAGAAAATCCAAGTTTGGTATCTTTGTGTTCAGAATTTAATTATACATCTTTTTTAGCAAGATGATTTTTAAATTCACTGTGTGAGAATAGCACTTTTTAGAAAGTAGCTATTCTCCTGTTTAACCTTCCTGTTTGACTGTGTGCAGATTGGCTGACTGGTGTCATGTGATGGGCTAGGTGGCTCCAGGAGTCTGGATGAGTCAGCAGCAGGGTGAATAGGGAGATCTGCTCTAAATGGGTGGGAGGAGTAGCCCCTGGGTTTGAGTAGGGCTGCCTCTGCCAGCACAATGCTGGCTCCACCCCCTTCTGGCCAGGCTGAGGACTCTGCCTCTGCCAGCACGAAGAAGGCTCCACCTCCTGCTGAGCGTCTAATGACCCGGCCCCTCACTCTGAAAGGAACCAGGTGCTCCAGGGTAGAGCACTCCCAGGAACCGGTTTGAGCAGGGGAATCCCCCCACTGAAACAAAGAGAGACAAAGACTTGTAGGGGTATAAGAAGAGGACCCCAGACACCTAAACTTTAGATCACTGTGGAACTAAGAAGGAACCTCTGCCAAGGAGAAAGCTGGAAGGAACTGAAGAGGAGAAGACTGCCTGCTTGCTGTTTTGCTTTGCTGCCAAGGAGAGGGGAAGGACCTGGCTGTGTCCCCTTCTTTTGATTCTGATCTCCAAGGGCCTGAGGAGAGCTGGCTCCCTGTTAAGTCCCAGGAACAAAAGGACTTCACCACCAGCTCCCCTGGAACTCTGCTGAGGGAGTTCTGACCTGCCTTGGAGTGCTTGCCTAGTCTTGGGGCCTCAGGAGGTGGTTTTGCTGTGTTTGGGAGCTGGAAAGCAGAAACGTGAACAAGAGTAACTGGTACCCATCGCATCATCCATTTGAGGGACGCATCATCCGGTTGCGAGTCGCAAGAGCGAGAGTGCGAGGAGAATTTCATCACGGCGTCATCGCAGCAGCCGGAGTCCCCGCATCGCCGAGTGCGTCGAGCATCGTCCCGGTGCGTGAAGATTCCTGACGCTGCGAGGGTCGTCGCAGAACCAGTTTGCGGGCCGCACCACTGCCGGTGGGCGAAAGTATCCAGTCGCTGCGTGTGTCGACGCAGAGTCCCATCCCGTGGCGCATCGAGGGTTGAGGCGCCAGAAGTCAGCGCTGCGCCGCGCATCGCGCCGCACCGAAGATCGTCGCATCGTACCTGTGCCTGAAGCTTCCCCCTAAGAAACCTACGCAACAAAAGCCAAAGTCATCGCATCCTCCCCCTACAGATCGGAACCGGCGCATCCACCTCTGATGCGTGAAGCAGGGCTGCTGCAAAGCCTCCCCAAGGTCTCAGGAGTATCGCATCGCCTTTGCCATCTTCATTGTTATAGCTTTTGGGAACCTTAGCGCAACTACAGGTACTGTTGGGCACGAGAGTGTCGCATTTTGTGAATTGAGAGTCGCATTGTGCAGGACACTGATTTTTACATCCTGGAGTACTTTCTGCAAACTCTTGAACTATCTTTAAAGTAACCTTTTTAATTGTATGTTGGTTTTTCTTTAGTATTTGGTCTTGTGAAGTTTTTAGTAAAGATACCTTATTTTTCTAAAACTGGTGTGGAGTAAATCTGTGGTGTTTTCACTGTGTTACTGTGAGTGTTGGTACAAATACTTTGCACATTGCCTTTGATAGCCTAGACGGCTCAGGCCAAGCTACCTAGAGGGTGAGCAGGGGTTATCTTAACAGTGTATCCCCCTTTCCCTGACTAGAAGCAAGGGTCCCTACTTGGACAGTGGTACCCACCCTGCCAACTAGAGACCCCCAGATCTAACAAACCCTAAAAAGAGGGGAGTCAGGTGGACCATGGCTTTGTAGTTGGTGTGTTAACCCACAGGACTACACTTACTGGTTTGGATCCTTTGAAATGTGAATATGTCATGGATTTGGATGAGGCACTATATTCTCTTTGGTTTAAGGTTTTCCAACCACCAACTGTCACTTGCAGGGATAGTAAGGATGATCAAGAGGTAACACACATTAGGGCAGAGCAGACTAGGGAACTCAATGCTGCAATGGCAGAAAGCGTTGGTGGGAGAAGTGCCAGGTGCTGTCAATCCACAGTAACAGGCTGATCCACCTCTTTAGTCTATTATATGTCTGTCCACCAAACAAAAAAGCGCAAGAGGCCAACAAGGACCTTCTGGGAGGTGGACTGTGAAATGTCTTAGGGGCGTATTTTAACCATGATCCCCTAATACAGGCACAATCCATTTTATATAGCAGACATACTGCACATGCCTCCAACAGCACAGTATATCTGCTAAAATGGGTCTGCCACAATGAAAAACCTAAAAGTGCACCAGGGGCAGGTTCCCCAGTACTATCCCAGCTTTTTTACAGGCCTGTGCTTCTAGTCCTATTACCAAGGCCACTGGAAATATGTGATTGTGCAACTGCAGTGTTTTTGCATAATTATGGTTTTGCCACATTTGCCACATTTCCATCATCTGCTGCTTTGTCTCCAGATTGTAACAAAAAAACTGTTCAAATGTTAATAAAAACAAAGCGACATGTGTTGCTGCGTTGTGAAAGCCCCTTTTCAAAGGTTGACTGGTGTTAACAGGTGTAATAATGAAATTATATTATCACAAAATGTGCTGCATTACGCAGCATAATTTGCAGTTTCTTGCTGCATAATTTAGTCAATCTTTCAGCATAATTTGGCCCTCCCCTGATTCATCATTCCAGTGGTGCTGCCTGAATCAGTTTGGGAATTTGCATAAATAATTGAAAGTGACTGTAAGGGAGTGGGTGAAGGAGTATGAGTGTGTTAGAACTTTGTATTGACTCATCAATGTGGGGAGCGCAAGGTAAGTGGCTTTATTTCATTTTTATTTTATTTTCCCTATTCCGTCGTCTGTCGAATTTCAACTCCACCCACCCCTGCCCTACGCCAGCGCTCTTACTTGCACAGCTGTGACTGTGTAAAACCTTTTCTACTTCGGGTTTGTGCTGTCCAGTCCAGTACACATGAAAAGTGGGAAATGTTAGGAGAAATAAAAGCTTTTAACGCCTGCTTTCAATTTGTGTTTATTTTTTGACACAAAACACTGTCTTACTTTTGTTAGTAGATAAGGTTTTACATCAAAAACCATGGGTGGTTGCATAAGAACAGGTTTTGCACTGGAAAATAAATTTAAAAAACTTTTTACGCAGGTTTGGTCACTTTTGTGATGCAAACCCAGAGCAAAATGGTTGTTAATCTGGGCTAAATGTGAGTGGGAGTCAGTAGGAGTGAGGCAAATTTTAGAAAAAATAGGGTAAACTGCTGGACTGTATTACGCCTCACCACTTTCAAAGACAACCAGCTGCCTCTGATGCCAATACTAACTGACGAGATGTGGCCTAACGGCCTGAGCTGGTAACTTTGGAGCTGTGGAACGAGGTTGGAATCCCAGCATCAGCTCAACAACTTTTGATCCTGTCCAAATCACTGAGGGGCATATTAACAAGGGCTTTATCTCCCCTTTTTTTGGCTTTAAAAGCCAAAGAAGCGGAGATAAAAATATCGCCCTATCAACAACAGGTTGCTAACATGCAAAATCGCATGTTAGCACCCTTTTTCACTACACTTCCCTTTGCATCTCTAATGAGATGCAAAGTGGGCGTTCCAGAGCAAAATAATAGGAGAAATGTCGCTAAGCTACATTACTCCTATTATCAAGCTTCACGCTAACCCTGTTAGAGACAAAAAAGCAGCGCTAACCACGGTTAACGCTGTTTTTTTACGTCTGCTAATTTTCAGATTTAGCCATGTAATCCAATGGGAGGTGGATTACATGGCTAAATCCACCATGGGCTATCAACAAGGATATCCCTATCCTTGTAGTTTTATCGCTGCATTACCAGCGATAACCTTCCAAAATGCCACTATCGCTGGATTAGTTATCGCCTAGGCGGTTAGCGTTGTTAATAACGAGATAACCAGGCGATATTATCCAGCGATAAACGCTAAGCGCCCTTACCGTTAATTTTCCCTGTTCCTTGTTAATATGCCCCTTAATCTCCCTGTGCCTAAAAAAAGCCTGATTTTGTGTAATGTAATCTGATGCTCATGTAAAGCACCTTGATGACTTTGGCCCAGGTTTGCTCTATATAGCACTGCACAGATAAAAATCTACAGGCAGTCAGGAACATTTTATTTCAGTGGATAATCTAGAGGATTGGGACGCTCCAAACGTGCCCTCTATTCTATCCATCCACTCCACTACTATTTTCTAACATAATTTTTATGTTTTAGTCAGTAATTGGAACTTTTAGAACCAAAACCACAAATTCCCGCTTCCCCCTTGCTATTGACAGAAACGTCTGAACTGCTGGATGGTCATTACATTTAACAAACAAAAAAACTCTTTCTTCCCTTCTTAGCATTTATTTAATGCTTATTACCCCTCACATGAGTAGAATTCTGCCTTGTTTTCATGGAAAGCACGGGAAGATGGCAGACTGCCTTTAAAGTGCAGATGTGGTCTCACATACCAGCTTTAATATGGGATCAGTAAAGTACACTGCATTGTACAATTAGAACCCCCACTGTGGAGTTTTTGTCCTGAATGTTGGGAATCACCTGTGACCCCCCTTCCCCATCACCTCATTTGAGGTCACTGCATGCAGGAAGATAAGCTGTCTGTTGAAAAAAATGAAAATGTTTATTCCAATCACTCTTCTCCATATGTTCTTCGCCCAGGCTTTCCCTGGGACAGAGACATACACTGCTTCAGCCCGGGCTACGGAACATGATAGGGGATTGGTTGACGCCCTTTCATCTTAATGGGTGTTGCACTCCTGCTACCACTGACTCTGTCTTTCTACCCTGTGTTATCTTAACTATTTTTGAGGTCTGGAGAAAGTCATATTTCAACAGTTCTTTTGTATGACTCATATATAATTTTGTATTGTTTGGCATCGTGCATAATGGAGAGGATGAATGGAGGAGTGACAGTAACTGAGATGTTCAAATTAATGTATCACCTCATGGCTTATTTTTATCCATACAAGTTACTTATTTACATGAGCTCTGATGATAGTACACAGCCATCCTACATTGTTTCCTTCTTCCATAAGACCCCCACTCTTCAATCATAGTCTTTATTGCTTTGCTTGCTCACGTCTAGAATTCAGCTTTCAACTTACCTATTGTGTGTGCTCCATACAGTACAATGGGGGGCATATTTATGAGAGCCCGGTGTCACTTTTGCACCAAAGTGGTACAAGTGTGAACGGCAGGCTATCAATCTGATATATGAAGCCACTGAGGAGCCTCGGAAATCATGAGCACCTTACTCTCCACCAACCAGGTGTTCCATGGGAGTTGCAGTGGGTTTCCCCTTGCAACATCCATTTCATTTGATGTTGCCCCAGATTTATAAAGTCATGTAAACCTGGGGAAGTGCCAAATTCTTGCACCTACTGAGGTGAGGCGTAACAAGGAGAAATATGTTTATTTCTCCTCGTTTGTTCCTCTTTCTATGTGTGATTCTGCAGCACACAAAGAAAGAGGAAAATTCCTCTTAGGATTGTTTTTGTGCAGGTAGGTGCCTCTTCCTTCACAAAAACAATCCTGCATGCAAGGAAGACACCCTTGCATCATGTTAAGGTGGTTTCATCAAAAGTGATTTCAAACGTACAATTATTTAGGTTCCAAAGATATAATTTTCCATGATCTCTTTGAAGGAGAAAAAATGAAACACCTTTCTGAGTACCTTGTATTCCTACTGTCCATGATGACTGTAAACATGCACTTGTAATTGCACACACATATGTACAATGCACACATAATGTAACCCAAATGTACGAATAGTTGCTTTCTCAAGTTCTAATACGCGATCTGTTTTTCTGAGATTCCTCTGTCTGTCGTACCTGTCCATCTGCTTTCCAGTAGACATTTTCTGTTTGCTCTACCAAGCTCTTTGTACTCATTCTGCGGAGTTACTGTGTGTATTAGTGCAAAGCTTTCTCATTTTTTTTTGTGAAATAAAATAATGATTAATAAACCTATTGCAACTGTTAAATAGACATTGTGTTTAAAAACATATGGCCTTTTTCATAACTTGGATTTGACTGGATATGTAAATTATGATCACATGCATGCCTGAGCCCCGTCTCAGCCCCCCTCCCCAGCACTCCTCATTCTGATTATGCTTGGCAAAAGAAAGACCTCAACTAAAGATGACAATTATTCTCATTAAACTTAATTATGTGCCATTATGAGTCATTCTATTTGTATGCCACATTATAATTCTACAAGCATCCTATTTTTGTTCAAGACAGTATAGTACAGTCATTATGTACATTCCACAAAATTACAGAGGGTGTTTGGATTCATTGAGACAGTTGCTTGATAACAATGTATTGGAAATTTTTGGAACAAACCCTGTAGAACTATGGGGAACACGGAGATTCTCTTTCCGCTCAATGTCAATGGCATATTCTTGCTCTCGAGGGTTTTCATTGAAAGAGTGATTGTATTTTTCTGCTACATCTTTATTGAATAATGTTAGACCTAGCATCTTAGGCGTGTTTTCCCCCTGCTTTTTTTGCTTCTGACCTCATGTTTTTGACTGTGTGCTGCATTACATTTTTGCAGTTTTTCCGGGACCTTTACCACTGCCGATCAGTGCTAAAGTGTGTGTGCTCCCTATGTAGATTGTGATTCTGATTGGTTATCCATGAAAATGAACCCTGTGTCCAAAATGGTATGATAATAGTGCTAAATGCAACAGAACATAAACAGCAGCATGAGCAGCCACTCAAGCTTGCTAAATGTGCTCTTGCAATAGAACTATTTCCCCCAAATTTGCTCTTAATTACTCAAGCAGGTGTAATCATGTGATAATTAGTAATTCTATGTCAAAGGGTAACACGGAATTACCAAAATGACTCCAGCATATTTGAAATTCCACCCAGGCCTAAATAGAAGACTTTCTAGTAACAGCCTGTAGGCTTGACATTAGAGGGGTGTTTGAAATATGACCCATGTGCACTCACAATTCTGCTTCCACTGAGCCATAGGTTCCATTCATAGTCTACAAGAAATCATAACACTATTTCTGATAGTTCTTCTTTCCTCTTTAATTTTATGCAAATGATGTCTTCTGCTTCAAGCAGGTGTAAGGTTTTGATGCAGTGGCATTGTAGAAGTGGCGCACTGAAATATTGTACATTTCACTGCGTCACTTTTACGAGGCTTTCTTGCCTCGGAATGCCCACCCTGCATAGATTATACCTGAAGCAGGTATAATGTGGCACAGGGCTTTACAACGTGATGCATCTCTCTAGATGCGTCACGTAGTAAATGTGTCACAACGTGGTGCATTGTTTACACCACCGCTGCATCAGTGATCCATATAGCTGGGTCTGAACTGAGGTGGCGAAGTGAGCTAAAGAATGATAGGATGCTTGTTTCCGGTTCAGTGAAGACCTGACTTGGCAGTACGGGCTGGACTGTTCCCATGAGGCACAGGGCAAGACTGACTTGCATATAGCTGGGTCTGAACTGAGGTGGCGAAGTGAGCTAAAGAATGATGATGGATTCAATATAATGTAAAGGAAGAGGCCCCCTACTACTTAGATACAGGTTCCTTAAAGTAGGGACAAAATCAGTCAATGTACATATTTAAGGCAACCTACTAATAATAACAATAAAGTTTGATAATGAGACAATGATAAACAGAAAGAACCAAGGCAACAAAGATATTTATCAAAAGTACAGAAAAGCATTTATTTAATTATTTTTACCAAAAAATGACCTAAAATATTCATACTCTCACATTCATGTCCATCATTCTCACTCTAATTAAGACAAAGAGATAAAAAATGTACAATGTGTGCAATAGTGAATTAGCACATGAGTATCATAAAATGATCAAAACAAAACAATGTGGCACGAATTCGAATGACTGGTGGTGTTTCTACGTGCGTTTTGGCACGCCAAGGTGTCTTCGTCAGGAAGAGGGCCACAGCTGGAACATATGTAGAATTTGTAATTAAAAAGTTGCCTGTTAAACAAGGGGTTCTTTCAAAGATACAAAAAAGATGGAACAATTTGCATTGAATAAAAGAATGAAGAATGCAGAAAAGAGAAGAAAGAAGTTGGTGTACCAAGTGAAGAGAAAAGAGTTCAATGTGTGATGATAAAAATAAGAAAAACACAGTGTGATCAAAGTAATACTGACTAAAACCATAGTGAATCCATACCTTTGAAAATTACAGAGTGAAGAAGAATACATCTGCTATCATCAGCCAGGCATCTTTAATCTTTAAAGTTGTTTATCTTGCATTATATTGTATTTATTTATTTATTTATTTATTTATTTTGGCGATTTTTAGAGCGCGCAAATACCCTTGGGTGTCTCGGCGCTGTAGATGCAGAACTCTCATGGGGGGGGGGTAGGAAGGTTTAGGCAGGGAACAACCAGGTTTTTAGTTTCTTTCTGAAATTCAGAAGGGTCGGGGCACACTTGATGTGTAGAGGGAGTGTGTTCCACAAAATAGCTGTGGCCACTGAGAAGCGTTTGTCGCCCCAGTTGGCCCTTCTTGTACGGGGGACTATGAGTAAATGTGCTGAGGATGACCGCAAGGTTCTTGTGTGTTCAAGCGGTCGGAAGGCTCTTCTTAAGAATAGGGGTCCGTGATCATGGATAGCCTTATATGCTATGCATAATGCTTTAAATTTGATCCGGCTCCTCGCCGGTAGCCAGTGCAGCTGTCGGATGTAGGGGGAGACCGATGCAAACTTAGGGATAGATAGCAGTATCCTGGCGGCTGCATTCTGCACTGTTTGCAGTTTATTGAGGACCTTTTGTTGTGCATTGAGGAACAGTGTGTTGCAGTAGTCAGTTTTGGAGAATACCAAAGTACTGACCAGGGTTTTGCCTGCATGAGGAGGAAGATATGGGATTAATTTTTTTATCCTTTTTAGAGTGTGGAAGGAAGAAGAAACCACTGCATTAGCATGTTGCTGAAATGACAGCTTGTTATCGAAGATAACGCCCAGGTTGCGTACCTTCGTTACAGGTTCTGGGGGTTGTCCCATCTGGTGGGGCCACCATTGTGGGGACCAGGTAGGTTGGAGCCTCCCGAATGTCATCACCTCTGTCTTATCAGAATTGAGTTTAAGACAGTTGGATGACATCCAGGAGCTTATTGCCATCATTCCCATTTGGAAGTTGGCTGCCACCGAGATTCCATCGTTGTGTATTGACAGCACCAATTGGGTGTCGTCGGCATAAGTAGTCAGGGAGATTCCGCAGGATTTTATGACCCTCGCCAGGTCCGACACATAGATGTTGAATAGTGTCGGACTTAGCGAGGATCCCTGCGGTACTCCACATGGCAGGGAGAAGGTCTGGGATGTAAAATTGCCTAGCTTTACAGTTTGTGGACGGTTTGCCAGAAATGAGGCCAAGAGGTTTTTGGCTTTGTCTGTGATTCCTATGGCCTCGACACGGTCGATCAAGGTGGCATGGTCGACCGTGTCAAAGGCCGCGGATAGATCGAGGAGTATCAGTACTGCAGCTCCTCCGCTATCCATCGTAGCCCTAATCTCATCTGCAGCTTTTAGTAAAGCCGTCTCCGTTCCGTGGCCTTGTCGAAACCCAAATTGGGTGTCATCTAGTAAATTGTTATGGTGAATATAGTGTGACAGCTGGGTGTTCATAATCTTTTCAAAGATTTTTGCAGGGAATGGGAGGCAGGCAATGGGCCTGTAGCTGGCAGGCAGGAGAGGGTCTAGGCTGGGTTTTTTGAGTAGGGGTTTGATTATTGCTTTTTTCCATACTGAGGGATAGACACCTGATGCAAACATTGCATTGCATATGATGGTTAGAGGTGGAGCAATGACTTCCGGGATGAGGTTAAGGATACTTGGAGGGCAAGGGTCCAAAGGTGAACCAGATTTGGTTCGGGCGATTAGGGGAAGGGTGATTTCGCAGGTGGTAGGTTCAAAAGCTGCAAATGTGGGGCCAGTATCGGCAATCGATTGAGGGGGAGAGCGCACTACGTCAGGTGTAAACGTATTGAAAATGGCTCTGACCTTGTCCTCAAAGAATTTTGCCAATGAATCAGAGAGGGCTTGGGATCCCTCTGACTGGGGGGCAGGTGGGCTAGACAGATAAGTTACTACTTGGAATAGTTTCCCTGAGGAGTTTTTAGCCTGATTAATTTGATTTGTATAATACGTGGTTTTCTCTATTTTAATGATTTTTTTATAGTTAGAGAGAGCGCTTTTGTAAGTGATCTTATCAGACGTATTAAAGTTACGACGCCACTGCCGTTCGAGGTTTCTGCAGTGCTGGCGCTGGAGTCTGAGTGATTCAGAGAACCAAGGGGCTGAAGGAAGTTTTCTACTCCGATGGGATGATTTGAAAGGTGCTAATTTATCGCAGGCTTCAGTCAGATTGTCCAAGTAGGTATCTGATGCTGCTATGGGATCATGCTCATTAGATAATGGGTTGTCCTGTATCATCTGAGTGAGACATTCAAGATTTAAGTTTTTCCAGTCTCTGAATTTGGTGGGGGGGGGAAGAGGCAAGCACGGGGAAGTAGGTTTAGTAGGAATAGAGAAGCATATTGCTGAGTGGTCTGTCCAGATTAAAGGGAAGACCTCGGTAATGGAGATTTCAGGGTGGTTGGTGAACAATCCATCCAACGTATGTCCTGCTTTATGCGTGGGTTTTTTAACAATCTGTGTGAGTCCGGCTGTCTCTAAATCTCCCAGGAGCGTTATGGTGTCTGGGTCATCTAAAACTTCGAGATGAAAGTTTAGATCACCTAAGATGGTAAACTGTGGTGATCCAATTGATGTCTCGATTATATGATCCAAGCGTGCTACGAATTTGGCTCTGGATCCTGGGGGGCGGTAGATCAACATACCTTTGAAAGTGGCTTTACTGGATAAGCCTATTGAAAAGAGAAGGGCCTCGCATTCAGGGTATGTTGTGTCTACTGTAGTTATTGTAAGGTGATTTTTGTAAATGATTGCGACTCCTCCACCCCTCCTTATCGGTCTGTCTAACTTACACACGCAGTAATTGTTAGGCGTGGCGTCTCTGAAGTCCGGGCCAGAGGCTTCGTCTCCCCACGTCTCGGTGATGAATAAAATATCTAAATGTTGCGATTCTATGAAATCTGCGATTTCAAATTTGTGTTTCGGCAGTGATCTTACATTTATAAGTGCTGCTGACACTAGAGGCGGAGGTGTAGGGTGAGGGGTAGATGGCGTCTCAGTACAGGTAGGACACTTAAGAGGTCCGATCCTGGGATTGTTGTAGTAGAATTTAGGTAAAAAATGGGACAACCTACTTGTTTGCTTGATGCTGAGCAGTTGGTCCGAAGTATACGTTATTGGTGAAGAACTGATGCCGGGGTGGGAGAGTGATGGATCAGGGGGGGTGGCCCTGTGCCCGGTCTCGGCGCGGACGAGCGCAGACGAGCTTGCCTTATGCGCGCCTTCGGCGCGCAATCGTCGCGCCCGCTGCGCTCGTCCGCTGCGCTTCCTGAAGAAGCACATGGTATATACACATGTGAGTCAGGGCGGGGGGCGTGGCCTCCAAGGGGGCGTGGCCTGCGGGCCGAGCGCGGCGCCGATCAGGGGCTGATGACGAAAGCAACTGGCGTTACCCCGCTTTGTGCAGTTGTTAAAGGTAGGTGTAAGTTAAAACACAGTATCAGCGATATTTAAAAGAAAGCCTAACTCCCGGCTTCCGCCTCAGGAGTGGTGCATCAAAAAGGTGGCGCTCGTGGATCAGCGTCTCTTAAGTAGTCAGGGCGGGGGGCGTGGCCTCCAAGGGGGCGTGGCCTGTGGGCCGAGCGCGGCGCCGATCAGGGGCTGATGACGAAAGCAACTGACGTTACCCCGCTTTGTGCAGTTGTTGAAGGTAGGTGTGAGTTAAAACACAGTATCAGCGATATTTAAAAGAAAGCCTAACTCCCGGCTTCCGCCTCAGGAGTGGTGCATCAAAAAGGTGGCGCTCGTAGATCAGCGTCTCTTAAGTAGTCAGGGCGGGGGGCGTGGCCTCCAAGGGGGCGTGGCCTGCGGGCCGAGCGCGGCACCGATCAGGGGCTGATGACGAAAGCAACTGGCGTTACCCCGCTTTGTGCAGTTGTTAAAGGTAGGTGTAAGTTAAAACACAGTATCAGCGATATTTAAAAGAAAGCCTAACTCCCGGCTTCCGCCTCAGGAGTGGTGCATCAAAAAGGTGGCGCTCGTGGATCAGCGTCTCTTAAGTAGTCAGGGCGGGGGGCGTGGCCTCCAAGGGGGCGTGGCCTGTGGGCCGAGCGCGGCGCCGATCAGGGGCTGATGACGAAAGCAACTGACGTTACCCCGCTTTGTGCAGTTGTTGAAGGTAGGTGTGAGTTAAAACACAGTATCAGCGATATTTAAAAGAAAGCCTAACTCCCGGCTTCCGCCTCAGGAGTGGTGCATCAAAAAGGTGGCGCTCGTAGATCAGCGTCTCTTAAGTAGTCAGGGCGGGGGGCGTGGCCTCCAAGGGGGCGTGGCCTGCGGGCCGAGCGCGGCACCGATCAGGGGCTGATGACGAAAGCAACTGGCGTTACCCCGCTTTGTGCAGTTGTTAAAGGTAGGTGTAAGTTAAAACACAGTATCAGCGATATTTAAAAGAAAGCCTAACTCCCGGCTTCCGCCTCAGGAGTGGTGCATCAAAAAGGTGGCGCTCGTGGATCAGCGTCTCTTAAGTAGTCAGGGCGGGGGGCGTGGCCTCCAAGGGGGCGTGGCCTGCGGGCCGAGCGCGGCGCCGATCAGGGGCTGATGACGAAAGCAACTGGCGTTACCCCGCTTTGTGCAGTTGTTAAAGGTAGGTGTAAGTTAAAACACAGTATCAGCGATATTTAAAAGAAAGCCTAACTCCCGGCTTCCGCCTCAGGAGTGGTGCATCAAAAAGGTGGCGCTCGTGGATCAGCGTCTCTTAAGTAGTCAGGGCGGGGGGCGTGGCCTCCAAGGGGGCGTGGCCTGTGGGCCGAGCGCGGCGCCGATCAGGGGCTGATGACGAAAGCAACTGACGTTACCCCGCTTTGTGCAGTTGTTGAAGGTAGGTGTGAGTTAAAACACAGTATCAGCGATATTTAAAAGAAAGCCTAACTCCCGGCTTCCGCCTCAGGAGTGGTGCATCAAAAAGGTGGCGCTCGTAGATCAGCGTCTCTTAAGTAGTCAGGGCGGGGGGCGTGGCCTCCAAGGGGGCGTGGCCTGCGGGCCGAGCGCGGCACCGATCAGGGGCTGATGACGAAAGCAACTGGCGTTACCCCGCTTTGTGCAGTTGTTAAAGGTAGGTGTAAGTTAAAACACAGTATCAGCGATATTTAAAAGAAAGCCTAACTCCCGGCTTCCGCCTCAGGAGTGGTGCATCAAAAAGGTGGCGCTCGTGGATCAGCGTCTCTTAAGTAGTCAGGGCGGGGGGCGTGGCCTCCAAGGGGGCGTGGCCTGCGGGCCGAGCGCGGCGCCGATCAGGGGCTGATGACGAAAGCAACTGGCGTTACCCCGCTTTGTGCAGTTGTTAAAGGTAGGTGTAAGTTAAAACACAGTATCAGCGATATTTAAAAGAAAGCCTAACTCCCGGCTTCCGCCTCAGGAGTGGTGCATCAAAAAGGTGGCGCTCGTGGATCAGCGTCTCTTAAGTAGTCAGGGCGGGGGGCGTGGCCTCCAAGGGGGCGTGGCCTGTGGGCCGAGCGCGGCGCCGATCAGGGGCTGATGACGAAAGCAACTGACGTTACCCCGCTTTGTGCAGTTGTTGAAGGTAGGTGTGAGTTAAAACACAGTATCAGCGATATTTAAAAGAAAGCCTAACTCCCGGCTTCCGCCTCAGGAGTATTGCATGTTCCCATGGAATATCCTGGTTTAACCCATGCTTCACTGTATCTAGGGTAAATATCCAGAATACTTCTCTGCCCTTTCTGATGCCTTCTGTATCAGTACCTGCTTTAGTGTTTATTTTCTCCAGAATTAGCTAATTTCTTCGTGACTATGGCCAGGCTCCAGATAGTGTTTCACTAGAGGGGCGGTAGTTTTGTGTGTCCGTATGGCTGAACGATATTCAGTCAATCGTGTGGCCAATGTTCTGGATGGTTCACCAACATAACCCAGACTGCATGGGCACAATAACAGATAAATGATGTTTTACATTTTACAATTTGTAAATGATTTAAGTGTTATTGTTCGTCCATTATGTTAAAATGTTTTAGTTATATTAGCATTTTCACATTCTTTCCATTGTGAACATTTATTATTGCCACAGATGTTAGGTTCTCCATCTAAGGTTGTTTGAATAAAAGATTTTTTTGTATTCATACATGAATAGACTATTTGATCTTTCAGGTTTTTTGTTA
The DNA here is from genome assembly GCF_964204655.1 of Triturus cristatus. Classification (NCBI taxonomy): domain Eukaryota; kingdom Metazoa; phylum Chordata; class Amphibia; order Caudata; family Salamandridae; genus Triturus; species Triturus cristatus. The sequence goes on from NC_140584.1 coordinate 393,085,922, forward strand.
CGTCGATGTGTGAACATCGGACGTGGCAAATGGCCTTTTTCGTCTGAGTTAATGTTTAGAATATGCCAATTGGCATGTATTATTTGACGTATCTTTTCATTTGCTGTCAAGTGTCTTGCGACACAGACTAATTTTGGTGCAGTTTTAGAAGGGTGATTGTCTAAAAGATGATCTCTATCATAAAATCTTGCACGTTTATAAGCTTTGCGTATCACTCGTTTAGGGTATCCGTGTGCAATGAATTTTGCCTTCATGTTTTCTGATCTATTGTCGTAGTCAGCAATGTTGGTACAGTTTCTCCGTAAGTGGAGAAACTGTCCAAATGGAATGCTTTCTTTTTGTTTTGTGTAGTGAAAGCTAGTGAAGTGTAACAGCGTATTTCTTGCTGTGGGCTTCACATAGAGGTCTACTTCCAAGGCCTGGTTTATTTTCTTAATCTGGATATCAATAAATTGATGGATTCAACCCAGATCTGTGACTGGGGGTGAGTGTCTGAAATGTTGCAGCACTCCGTCAATCATCTCCTTGTGTTTGCTTTGTGCGCCCTAAGTTGGCAGGGTATGCCCAGACGTGGGTCCCTTGCTCACCTTGCCACTGGATTCAAGCTAGCCTGGCTGATGAAGGGTTTTACCCAGAAACTGGTCCCAGGATGCTTGTTTCTTGTTCAGGGAAGACCTGGCTTGGCAGTTCGGGCTGGAATGTTCCCATGAGGCACAGGGTCAAGTCTGATTTGCATATACCTGGGTCTGAACTGAGGTGGAGAAGTGAGCTAAGGAATGATGATGGATTCAATCCAGATCTGTGACTGGGGGTGGGTGTCTGAAAAGTTTCAGCGCTCCGTCCATCATTTCCTTGTGTTTGCTTGGTTATTCATGATTTTCCTTTTTGATTTACTGGTAAGTTCCTAGTAAAGTGCACTGTGTGTGCCCAGGGTCTGTAAATCAAATTCTACTAGTGGGCCTGTAGCACTGATTGTGCCACCCATGTGAGAAGCTCTCCAGCCATGTCTCAGACCTACTGCTGCAGTGTGTGTGAGTGCAATATTATGTCAACCTGGCAAGTGCAACCACTTGCCAGGCCCAAACCGTCCCTTTTTCTAAGGTAGACCCAAGTTAGCCCCATGGGCAGGTGCAGTGTATGTGAATGGTAGGACAAGAACTGGTGTTTTTTACATGTAGTGATAGTGAAATACTGCCAATTTCGTTTTTCAATATTGCAAGGACTATCTTTTCATTAGGTTAGCATTAGAGCTGGCTTGTAGACTTCAAGTTGGGAAGAGCTAGAAATTTGGAGTTTGGGTCCATGAACCCACAATTTAAAATACATCTTTTAGTGAAGTTGGTTTTTGAAATGCGTTTTTGAAATTGCCAAATTTTGAAAGTGGCCATTTTCTTGCTTTACAATTCTGTGCCTCTGCCTCCTATGGAATCCTCGTATGTGAGAAGGTGACAGTTGGGCTGTTCGTGCATTTACTCCAGACATTCACACAAAAGGAATTGAGGTGTGTCTTGCATATCCTGATGGTTTATGACCTGGCTGATGGGTCTTCCTTAGCTAGAGTGGTGGGAGGGGTTGTCACTGACTCCTGATTAAGGCTGCGGCTGTCCACACTTCAAAAGCAGAAGCTAGTATGTATGGGTACTGGATCTGTGACACCACAACTTCAGAACACTTCTGGACTAAGAGAAGATTCTGCCAAGAAGAGCTAGAGATGGTGTAGGAGGGGAAGTGCCACTTTGCTTGTTGCTGTGTTGTGCTGGCCTACTGCTAGCTGCTTCTGTCTTGGGCAGTGAAAGGACTGGACTTTGCTTTCTGTATCCTGCTTGCCAAGGTTCTCCAAGGGCTCGTCGGTATTTGCCTCCTATTAAGAAGTCTCAGGGCCATCAAAGACTTCATCCGCAGCTCCTCAACTCCTTTCCTGGGAGTTCTGATCTACCAAGTGGGGCAAATTTCATTTCTGGATTCTTGGAGGAGACCTTGCTGCAACAGGACTGAAGAAAATCCATGTATCAACCTTTGGTGCCTGTTTCTCCCACCAAAACAATGCTGTGTGGTTGAAAAACCAATGCATCGCAGTGCCTGTTGTGTGGCTAAAAGATTGCCTCAGCCCAAGTCCCGAGCACTGTGTCACCGACGTCCATGGCACCACTCCAACTCTAGATATATTGAAGTTTAGACGTGCACAAGCCGGGTGGATGGGGTTAAACAAGTTGTCGTGTGCTTTGGAGGTATCACTCTCTGAACCGGGGAGTGTTATTATCAAGATTCCAACAAGCGTTATCTGCCATTAGATAACGTCCCTCTGGGCGCTACGGTGGTTAATCGTGTTGGCGAGAATTGATTTTGTAGATGGGGTTCAATCAATAGGTAAGACAAGACTTGTCTCAAAAGTTGCAAGTGTACTTTATTTCTTTCAGAAAGATGAATTCAATTCATGTAGATGATAAGGAACAACATCCTGATGCGATTGAAAATCTTTTAAATATGATCCCACTCCAACTCTGACATAGGCCCTGCTGTACAGCTGAAGAAATCAACGCATCACCTGCTCGCAGCTGGAAAATAGACTTAGTGCCTGGTTTGCCTTTGCCTCATCGACCTAGCACATCTGGATTTTCCATGCATCGCACCTGTGCACCAAGTTATTCATCGATGTTGTTCAGCAGTAATGAACCGAGAATGGTGACCGATGCATCACCTCCCCTCACAGTAAGGAACCAATGCATCACCTCCCCTGGCAGTAAGGAATCGAGGCATCACCTTCCCTGGGAGTAAGGAAATAACTCATCCCTTTGCTTTTCCGGCACATCACCTCCTGTGCACCTGATTTGTCTTTCATTTTGATGCATACAAGGTACTTTGTGATGAAAGTGACTGTTAGAAATCGAGGTATTTAGTTGGCAATGGTTTGCACCTTTGTCCAAGTAGGGACCCTTGCTTCTAGTCAGGGTGAGAGATTTATGCCCGTAGAGAACCCCTGCTTACCCCCTTGGTAGCTTGCTACGAGCAGACAGACTTATCTCAGAAGCAGTGTGTAAAGCATTTGTGCACACATACAGTAATACGGTGAAAAAACTACAAATGGACACCACACCAGTTTAGAAAAATGCGTAATCTTTATCTAAACAAAACAAGAGCAAAATGACAAAAAAAATCCAACATACAGTACTCAAGTTATGACTTTTAAAACAGTTCTGTCCATAGCAAACTATAGATGCAACACTTTCAACACAAAGTACTTTGGATGCATAAAAATCATTAACCAAAACAGCTGCCTGGAAAGTGATGCGTCGGTCCTTATGAGCAGGGAATGTGATGCGTTGGTTTCTTGCTCCAGGGGAGGTGTGCGTAAGTTCCTTACTGCCATGCAGGGGAGGTGATGCGTCAGTTCCTTACTGAAGAAGAGGTGATGCATCGGTTTCATACTGCGGCCCCAGCATTGTTGTAGACTTGGCTCTGCAGTGCGATGCGTGAAGATTCGAAGATGCATCGGTTCTCGATGCGGCAGCGGCAACATCGCTGCTTTAATCTCTTCAGCCATAGCCCATGATACATCGGTTCTCGCAGTCGCACAGCAAGGCCAGCATCGGAGCTGGTGTGGTGATCTCAGACTTCAGAGATTGGTGCACGAGACTCAGCATGAGCCAATTTCTCCAGCCGCAGGCAGTCTCTGTATCGATTTCTTCAGCGGAACGGGGATGTGGGGGAATTTTTCCCACACGGCGGTATTGCATTGGAAACGGGTGCAGATGCATCACACTTCTTTAGTTGCTTCTTTTTTATCAGCTCCCAGTAGCAGGAACCACCTCCAGAGACCAAACACAGGAACAGGCAGCTCGGGGCAGGTCAGAACTCCCGGCAAGGAAATTCAAGGGAATTGGCGTTGAAGTCTTTCTGTCCTTGAGACTTCAGAACAGGAGGCACGCTCTACTTCAATCCCTTCGAGATCTTCTTCAAGCAGTATACACAGCACACAGAAAAGGTTTGTACTCTCTTTGGCAGAAACAGCCACTGCAGGCCAACCCCAGACACTACACAGCAAAAAGGCAGGACTTCTCGTTCAGCTTTCCCAGCTCTTCTCCTTCGCAGAGGTTCCTGTTGGGTCCCGAAGTAATCTAAAGTTCCGGGGTCTGGGCCCCAATATTTATACAGTATTTTCCTTTATTCTCTCATGGCTCTGTGTTCAGCCAAAACCAGTTCTGTCCTGTATGGTCCAGCTTTCCGGCAGGAGGTGGAGATAGCATTGTGTAGGGCAGACCAGGCCCGTTCAGGAAAAGGAAATATCCTCTCCCTACTCTAAATGCAGCCCAGGTCTATTCAGCCCACCCCTGACTCATTCACGAAAGGCAGTACATATCTCAAACCCCCTCTACCACCCACCAGTGGCTGTCTACAGTGAATGCACATCCCCAGCCCCTGTCACTCAAAAACCAGACAGTCAATCCACAAACCATCAGAGTCACACAGGATGGCTAAGAAAGAAAATACCCACTTCCTAAAAGTGGTATTTTCAAACACACAATATAAAAATCCTCTTTACTAAAGTTCAGGTATACTAAACTCCATCTTTCTATCTTGTCCAAATGAAAAGGTATATTTATAAGATGTTATAAATAAACTCCCATTCTATCCTATGGGACACTATCCTATGGGACAGATAGCCTTTCAATAGTGAAACAAGAAATACACTGTATTTCACTATCAGGACATGTCACACACATCTGTACATGTCTTTCCTTTCACATACACTGCGCCCTGCCAACAGGGGTACCTTGGGCCTCTCTTAGGGGTGACCCTTGAGGGGGCCAGGGCCTGTAAATCAAATGCTACTAGTGGGCCTGCACCACTGTTTGTGCCACCCACACGAGTAGCCCTGAAAAGGTATCTCAGACCTGCCACTGCAGGGTCTGTGTGCAGTGTGTAACTGCCATATCAACCTGGCAAGTACACCCACTTGTCAGTCTCTAATGTTCCCTTTTCTTACATATAAGTCACCCCTAATGTAGACTCAAGGTACCCCTGTGAGCAGGGTGCTGTGTAAGTTAAAGGTAGGCATGTCCCAGTAGTGAATTACCGTGCATTTTGTTTTCCACTATGGAAAGGCTATCTGTCCCATAGGGTAGAATGAGAGTTCTACTTATAACATCTTTTAAGCATAACTTCCCATTGGGACAAGATAGGGCAATTGAGTTTAGAATGCCTGAAATCAGAATGTAAAAATACATCTTTTAGTAAAGATGATTTTTATGTTCTGTGTTTGAAAATATCACTTATAGAAAGTAGGTATTTTCTTGCTTAGCCATTCTGTGTACCTCTGCTGGGTTTGTGGATTGACTGTCAGGCTTTGGAGTGACAGGGGCTAGCGATGTGCATTCTCTTCAGACAGCCACTGGGGAGGTCGGGGGGGGGGGATCCTGCCTTTCCTGTATGAGTCTGGGCTAGGCTGAATAGACCTGGGCTGCATTTAGAGTAGTGGGAGGATATTTCCTTTCACTTTAATGGGCCTGGTCTGCTTTAGACAATGCTGTCTCCAACTCCTGCTGGGAAGCTGGGCCAGAGTGTGCCAAACTGTTTTGTAATAAAGCACAGACACTCTCTGCCTGAGAGAACAAAGGACTTTTGAGTATAAATATTGGGACCCAGACCCCAGGTATTTAGGACTCACTGGAATCAAGGAACCTGCCCAAAAAAAGAGCTGGAAGAGCTGCCAGGAGGACTAATGGCCCTCTGCTGTGTTGTTGCTTTGTTGGGTTGGCCTGCAGTTGCTGCTTCTGCCTTGGGCAGTGAAAGGACTGGACTGAACTTTCTTTACTTGTGCTGAGTATCTCCAAGGGCTTGAAGTAGAGCTTGCCTCCTCTTCTGAAGTCTCAGGGACTACAAAGACTTCACCAACCTTTGGGTACCACTTCTAGAACCGCTGTTACAATTGCCACTGGGAAGGGAAAGGCAACCGACTCCGTTGCCAGCTCTGTGTCCTGAATGCATCACAGAAGGCACTGCCGCATCTCGCACAGCAACGCTGGTCTCACTGACAACGCTGCCGCCACTGAGCTGCTGCTTGCACCATAACCTGAGGGCAAAGCACTCCGCACCGCCTCGCTTCACTTTGCAGCCCTGGCCTCACCGATGCCGTTGCTGCTTTCAGTCTTCAACACCCGTGGCCGCATCATGGCTGGGGGTATCTCTTGTACATTTCACAATGCACTGACTCATCCCACACAGTAGTCTGGGCCGACTGATGCCAGCTTCCCCTAACTAGCTCTGTTGCTTGCACCGCAACCTGCTAGCACCATTTCAAGCACCGCCTCGCACTGTAAGTCTTGGTCTCACCGTTGCCGTCTGGATGATTGTCACCGAGCCTCTGCCTGCACCACATCATGAGGGCACCATACCCTGCGCCGCTTTCATTTTGCAATGCAACCACAATGGTTGCCCCAACCAGCTCACACCAACGTGCCAGCCACAACAAGAAAGGTACTGTACACAAGTCTGTCCGTGCTTTAGCAGGCCCGTATCGATGCGGAAGGATAGAACAGTTTTCAGTATCGTGGTAGCCCAGGAAGGAGATAACAACTCGGAAGAACTGTGGTTTTGAGATATTTCAGCAATTTTGAGGATATCTTGCAAAGTATATATTTTTAAGTACTGTATGTTGGATTCTTATAGATTTGGTCTTGTATTGGATATATAAAATTATTGGATATTTTTCTAAACTGGTGTGGTGTCCTTTTGTAGTGTTTTTACTGTGTTACTGTTGGATATGTGTAAATGCTTTGCATACTGCCTCTGAGATAAGCCTGACTGCTCGCGCCAAGTATAGGTCATTTTAGGAGTGTAACTCCCTTATCCTGACTAGAAGGAAGAGTCCCTACTTGGACAAAGGTGCAAACCATTGCCAACTAGAGACCCCCATTTCTAACACTGGTTGTCAGCAGTGAGAATTGGGCTTGTGCTTGCATTAGACTTACAGTCAATGGTGTGCACTACTACTATCACAGACCATTACGTACCACATACTGGTTCTTTTTCTTTTTTACCTATTTTTGATCTTCCAAGTTTGAACTTGCTACTTTATTATGTCTTAATCCAGAGCATCATCTGTTGCATGCTTGGAAGTGGCCTTTGAGGATAGATTGGAATCCTGCAACGTGAAAGAGTTAAAGGCTATTTGCAAAAACCTAAAGGTCCAAGTCAGAGGCCTCACCAGGAAGGAGGAGCTAGAAAAGGCGCTGGGGCCTGGGTGGCTGCCAGACATGCCAGCTGGCAGTCTGGAGATCTCAGTGGGGAGGCGGAGGAGCCTATTCCTGGGTTGGATGTTCTTTAGGGGAGGGTGGGAACCCATCCTGGCCAGGCAGCAGTGGCTTGTCCTGAAAACAGCTGGAGGACAAGCGGGAAGGAAGTAAATTTGAATTTGGAAAAACTCCAGATGGAAATGAAAGGGAAGACAATACAATAGCCATGGAGGAAAGGAAGATGACTTTAGATCATGAACATAGTCTTAAGGAGCTGAAGCTAAGGAGTTGGCCCAGCTCAGATGGTGGCAGCAATTCATCAGTGCAGGCAAGTAGAATTTTGCACATCCCCAAGAACGAAGGCAAGGAATTTAAGGAGGGGGATGACATACCAAGGTGGTTTCAGGTTTATGAGGCATCTAGCCACATGTATTGGGTCCCTGGGATGAATTGGGGCAGGATTGTGGACTCTTTTCCCAGAAGAAGCAAAGGACACTTTAGTGGCTTTGGGTAAGGTGTGACATGAAGGAGGCCCTTCTCACCAGGTATGATCTCACTCCTGAAAAGTATAAGGATCAGTTTAGGTCCAGTAGGAAAAATGATACAAATACTTGGTTGGAATGTGTGGATTTGCTTTGCAGGTCACTGGATGGCTGGGTAAACAGCAGTAATATAACAGATTTTTAGGGGCTCTTCAATTTGATTGCTAAGTAACACTTGTCTAATCAATGATTTGCAGAGCTGCGCCAGCACTTGGTTGATAATAAGCTGACTGACCTCAAGAAGCTTGCTATGGAGGCAGACCGCTGGGTGAGTACCAGGGTCCACAACAAAGTGTTTGGGGTAGCTTCAGCAAAAGGTGGGCAGGGTCCCGAGCAGAAGAGTAGTTGGGGGGACAAAGGTAAAGCACAGGAGTTTTCTAAAGGGCTCCAAACTAATACCCAGGGTAAAGGTTCTCATCCCCCAGGAGACAAAAAAGCAGTGGTGTCTTCAGGAAAGCCTACAGAAACCGGCCCGACAAGTGCTTTGTCTGTGACCAGGTGGGTCACTTGAAGGGGGACGCCAAGTTTCTCTAGAGGGCACAACCACCCACCAGTGGGCAGACCAAGGAGTTGGCTAGTATAGTGCTTGGTGAGGAGATGTGCCCATAGGAGGGTGGGGATCCCGCAGAAATTACCCTTGTCTCACTAGGGGACAGTGAAATGGTGTAAGGAACCCAGTTGCCTACTAACACTAAAAAATACAGTGCCTGGGTGACCATCAATGGGAAAAGGGTGGAGGCTCTCAGAGATACTGGAGCCAGTGTGACCTCAGTCCGGTGTCACCTGGTCTCTGTGGAGGAAGTAGCCCCCGTGCATTCCACCAAGTAGTTGCTGTGGATAGCTCCCCTTTGAATGGGGGCGTCTCATGTCCCTTGAGGGTAGTTGTGAGCCCTAGCATACCTGTAGATTGTCTGCTAGGTAACGACCTGGAGCAGTTCGTGTGGAAGGATGTTAACCTCAGGTCTCACTTGGAGATGCTTGGGTTGCCAGAGTGGGCATGCATGACTACTTGGTCAATGGTGGCCATAAAGGGTGATCAGAAGGACCTGGAGCCTGAAACAGTGGCCCAGGGTCCTGCCAAGAGAAGGGTTCCCACGGTCCAGAAGGAGGCTGACCTTGAGGGGTATGCCCCGGTTCCTACAGGGAAGCAGGTAGATGAACTGGGGGACTTATCTGAGCTGACCCATTGGCAGCAAGAAGGTGGTCCCACCAGGGAAGAATTCCGCAAGGAGCAGAAAGAGTGCCCTATTCTGGAAGGTTTGAGGCAGCAGGCTGCAAACCAAGCAGCTGGTGATCAGTCTGGATCACACTGGATCTACTGGAAGAATGGTCTCCTGTACAGCTAGCCTAATGTCACTGAGGCTGGGCTAGCCCTGGTGCTGGTGGTAGCCCAGCAACTCAGAACCTTCCTACAGGGTCTGGCTCATGACATGCCTTTAGCAGGAAATTTGGAGTGGGACAAGACCTTTGACAGGCTTGTCCCCAACTACTTTTGGTCCCAAATGTGAAGGCAGTAAGATGGACATTGCAGGTCTTGCCAAACTTGCATGGCAAGTAGTAAGAGTGGGAGGAAGTGTAAGGCTCCTCTCCAATCTTTTCCATTTGTTGGAACCCCTTTTGAAAGGGTTAGGATGGCATTGTAGTGCAACTGGATGCCAAGACAGCTATGGGCAACAGGTAGATCCTGGTCTTGGTGGAGCATGCCATCCAGTAACCGGAGGCAATCCCTCTCAGGACAATGACAGCACCAGTAATGGGCCGGGTGTTAATGGGGATCTTTTCCCGCATGGAGTTTTCCCGGAGAGCTGGTTTCTGACCGTGGAGCCAGTCTTATATCTAAGTATATGACATTCCTGTGGAGGGAGTATGGTGTAACCTACAAGTTCATCACTCCTTACCACCCACAAGATAACGGTTTGGTGGAGAGATTCAACCAAACCTTGAAGGGCATGATCAAAGGTCTAATAGAACCCATGAGGCATAAGTGGGACGTCCTCTTGCCATGCCTTCTCTTTGCATACAGGGAGGTACCACAGAACTCTATAGAGTTCAGTCCTTTTGAGCTTCTGTATGGGCACCCTGTGAGAGGACCTCTTAGTTTGGTCAAGGATGGCTGGGATGCAGCTCTCAGAAAAACTGCCCAGGATGTATTTAGCTATATGCTGGCCTTCAGGAACTAAACTGCCCGCTTTAAGAAACACTCTCAGGTGAACCTGGAAGCAAGCCAGGAGGAGATGAAATGCTGGTACGACAAGAATGCCACTCTGGTAGAGTTTCAGCCTGGCCAGAAAGTGTGTGTCATGACCCCAGTGGAACCTTGTGCCTTGCAGGACAAGTGGACTGGGCCTTATGAGGTGATGGAGAGCAAAGGTGATGTGCCGTACCTGGTGAATGACCAGACTCCCAGGAATCCTTTGAGGGTCCTCCATGTGAGCTGCATCAAGCCTCACTTTGAAAGGTGCAAAGTGAGTATGCTCTTCGTGACAGATGATGGGGTAGAAGAGAAGAGTGAGCCTCTCCCTGACCTCCTGTCTACTAAGGAGCATGATGGGTCAGTGGATGGTGTGATCTTCTCCCCTACACTGACCCCAGAGCAGCAGGGTGACTGTCACTAGTTGTTGGGACAGTTTGCCACACTGTTCTCTCTGACCCCAGGTGTAACTCACTGGTGTACCCATGACATGGACACTGGTGACAGCCCTCCTGTAATACACAAGATTTACAGGTTGACTGACTGGGTCCAGGCCAGCATCAAAGAGGAGGTCTCTAAGATGTTGGCGTTAGGGGTGATACAGCCCTCCAACAGTCCTTGGGCCAGCCCAGTGGTCTTGGTGATTTGACCTCTGGGTACAGGCAGATTGTCTTAACTGAGGGGGCCATGGAGAGGTCAGCACTTTCAACCCCAGAGGGGTACTATCAGTTTCGGGTGATGCCCTATGGGTTGCAGAATTCCCCTGCCACCTTTCAGAGTTTGGTCAACCAGGTGTTGGCTGGACTGGAGGATTTCAGTGCCGCCTACCTTAACGACATTGCAGGGTTGAGTTCCAGCTGGGAAGAACACTTGCAGCCCCTCTGGGAAGTGTTGAAGGCTCTGCAGAGGGCAGGCCTCACAGTCAAGGCCAGTAAGTGCCAATTCGGGCAGGGCTCTGTAGTGTACTTGGGACATCAGGTAGGAAGCGGTCAGGTGGCACCCCTACAGCTCAAGATTGACACCATTCTGTCTTTGGAGACACACAAGGCCCAGATAGAGGTCAGAGTCTTTTTTGGTCTCACCGGTTACTGTAGGAGATTTGTTAAGGGCTACAGCACCATTGTTGCCCCCTTAACAGAGCTAACTTTCAAGACGCAGCCCAGGAAGGTGATCTGGTCTGATGCCTGCCAGAAAGCTTTTGATGCCCTGAAGGCAGCCATGGGCACGGCACCCATGCTCAAGGCACCCGACTTCTCTAAGGAATTCATAGTGCAGACTGACGCTCCAGAGCATGGTATGGGAGCGGTGCTCTCACAACTGTACGAAGAGGGCCTAGACCAGCCTGTAGTCTTCCTCAGCAGGCGACTACTCCCAGGGAACAGAGGTGGAGTGCCATATAAAGGGAAGCTTTTGCTGTGGTCTGGGCACTGAGGAAGCTAAGACTCTACCTGTTTGGGACTCACGTCCGAGTTGAGACAGACCACAGGCCCCTCAGATGGTTGATGCAAATGAGGGATGAGAGCCCAAAACTGTTGAGGTGGTCCATCTACCTCTAGGGAATGGACGTTAGGGTGGAACACTGCCCTGGCATGGAACATGCCAACGCTGATAGTCTGTCGAGGTTCTTCCACCTTCAGTGAAGAAAATTCCCAGTTAATCGGGTAGTTCTCCCTACTTTTAGCTGTAGGGGACATGTGTTAGACCTGCCATCTTTTGGCATATTTCCCCTGTCTTTTTGCTTTCTGACCTCAAGGTTTTGACTCTGTTTTTGCCGGTTTGGTGTTTCTGCTTACTTTATCACTGCTTTCCAGTCTTAAAGTGCAAGTGCTCCTGTTGTAAGTTATTATTATGGATTGGTGTTTCCATTATTGGCATATTTGATTTACTGGTAAGCACCTAGTAAAGTGCACTGAGTGTGCCAGGGCCTGTAAATCAAATGCTACTAGTGGGCAGCACTGATTGTGCCACCCACATGATTAGCCCTGAAAAGGTATCTCAGAACTACCACTGCAGGGTCTGCGTGCAGTTTGTAACTGCCATGTTGACCTGGCAAGTGCACCCACTTGCTAGGCCCTAATATTCACTTTTCCTACATATAAGTCACCCCTAAGTTAGGCCCACGGTACACCTGTGGGCAGGGTGCTCTCTATGTTAAAGGTAGTCAAATGATAGGTGGGGAGCACCTATCATTTTTGCCATAACCATACTTTTGGTGATGGCATTCTCTTAAGGATTGGCATACTGACATCAATAGTGGTACGCTGTTCGTTAACTCACAGAGGGAGATGCATTGGTTTTAGTCTAAAAGTAAAAGTTTCTGATTGAGTATCATGCAACGTTCAGTCTTGAGTAATATCTTGTATTATTGTCTTTTGTTTTAGATTGCCCCTGATGAAGGGACAGAATGTCCCGAAATGCATTGGGCTCACCTTTATGTTTTTATGTAAATAATCATATGTACTGGAAATATATCATGTGTATGTATTAACATGAATGTAACAATTGGAGGTCATTACACAAGAATTGTAGCTTGTATATGTATTGATATAAGTGTATATACCCATTGCATATATGCAGAAATATATGTTGGTTTATACTTGACCGTTGTGTTTGATTACATTTTTGAAAAGGAGATTACTAGAAAGGGTCTTTATCACCCTTAGCACTGTGCGCAGTGACAATCATCATTTGGTTGTTTTTTGTTTATGTTAAAGGTAGGACATGTACTGATGTGTGTGGCATATCCTGGTAGGGAATTACAGTGTATTTAGTTTTTCACTATGGAAAGTATATCTGTCCCATAGGGTAGAATGGGAGTTTTACTTGTAACCTCTTATAAGCATAACTTTCCATTGGGACAAGATAGGGAAATTGAGTTTAATATGCCTGGACTCAGAATGTAAAATTTATCTTTTAGTAAAGATGATTTTTATATTTTGTGTGTGAAAATACCACTTTTAGAAGGTAGGTATTTTCTTGCTTAAACATTATGTGTGCCTCTGCTGGGTTTGTGGATTGACTGTCAGGCTTTGGAGTGCCAGGGGCTAGCGATGTGTATTCTTCAGACAGCCACTGGGGCGGTTCGGGGGGTGTCCTGCCTCAGAACTACCACTGCAGGGTCTGCGTGCAGTTTGTAACAGCCATGTCGACCTCGCAAGTGCACCCACTTGCCAGGCCCTAATATTCACTTTTCTTACATATAAGTCATCCCTAAGTTAGGCCCAAGGTACACCTGTGGGCAGGGTGCTGTGTATGATAAATGTAGGACATGTACTGATGTGTGTGGCATATCCTGATAGGGAATTACAGTGCATTTCGTTTTTCACTATGGAAAGTATATCTGTCCCATAGGGTAGAATGGGAGTTTTACTTATAACATCTTATAAGCATAACTTCCCATTGGGACAAGATGGGGAAATTGAGTTTAGTATGCCTGGACTCAGAATGTAAAATTCATCTTTTAGTAAAGATGATTTTTATATTTTGTGTGTGAAAATACCACTTTTAGAAAGTAGGTATTTTCTTGCTTAGCCATTATGTGTGACTCTGCTGGGTTTGTGAATTGACTGTCAGGCTTTGGAGTGACAGGGGCTAGCGATGTGTATTCTCTTCAGACAGCCACTGGAGGGGTTCGGGGGGGGGGGTCCTGCCATTCCTGTATGAGTCAGGGCTGGGCTGAATAGACCTGGGCTGCATTTAGAGTAGTGGAAGGAGATTTCCTTGCACTTGAAAGTGCCTGGTCTGCTTTAGACAATGCTGTCTCCACCTCCTGCTGGGAAGCTGGGCCAGAGAGGACCAAACTGTTTTTTGTAATAAAGCACAGACACTTTTTGCCTGAGAGAACAAAGGAATTTTGAGTATAAATATTGGGACCCAGACCCCAGATCTTTAGGACTCACTGGAATCAAGCAACCTGCCCAGAAGAAGAGCTGAAAGAGCTTCCAGGAGGACTAATGGCCCTTTTGCTGTGTTGTCGCTTTGTTGGGTTGGCCTGCAGTTGCTGCTTCTGCCTTGGGCAGTGAAATGACTGGACTGAACTTTCTTTACTTGTGCTGAGTATCTCCAAGGGCTTGAAGTAGAGCTTGCTTCCTCTTCTGAAGTCTCAGGGACTGTAAAGACTTCACCAACCTTTGGGTACCACTTCTGGAACCACTGTTACAGTTGCCACCGAGAAGGGAAAGGCAACCGACTCCTTCACAGAAGCCACTGCCGCATCTCGCACTGCAACGCTGGTCTAACTGACAATGCAGCCACCACCGAGCTGCTGCTTGCACCATAACCTGAGGGCACAGCACTCTACACCGCCTCGCTTCACTTCGCAGCCCTGGTCTCACCGACGCCATTGCTGCCTTCAGACTTCGACACCTGTGGCTGCATCATGGCTTGGGGTATCTCTCATATGTTTCATGACGCACTGCCTTGTCCCACATTGCAGTCTTGGCCGACTGACACCAGTTCCCCCAAACTAGCTCTGTTGTTTGCACCACAACCTGCTTGCACCATATCGAGCACCGCCTCGACTCGCACCATAAGCCTTGGTCTCACTGACGTCGTCTGGACGATTGTCAACGAGCCTCTGCCTGCACCGCATCATGAGAGCACCACACCCTGCACTGCTTCTATTCTGAAATGCAACCGCAATGGTTGCCCTGACCGGCTTGCACCAACGTGCCAGTCGCAACAAGAAAGGTACTGTACATAAGTCTGTCCGTGCTTTAGCTGGCCCGTATCAACGCGGAAGGCTGAGACTGTTAGACTCTGTTGTTTTCAGCAATGCGGTAGCCCCGGACGGAGCTACCGACTTGGAAGAGCTGTATTTTTGAGATATTTCTGCAATTTTAGGGATATTTTGCAAAGTCTATCATTTTAAACACTGTATGTTGGGATCTTACAGTTTTGGTCTTTTTTTGGAAATATAAAACTATTAGATATTTTTCTAATCTGGTGTGGTGGCCTTTTGTAGTGTTTTCACTCCATTACTGTTGATTATGTGCACATGCTTTACACACTGCCTCTGAAATAAGCCTTAATTTTCGTGCCAAGCAGCCAAGGGGGTGAACAACGGTTATTTTAGCAGTGTAACTTCCTTATCCTGACTAGATGGAAGGGTCCCTACTTGGGCAAAGGTGCAAACCAATGCCAAATAGAAACCCACATTTCTACCACCTACCGAGCCAACATGATGCTGTGGTGGCCTATTACAGAGCTAAACTGGATGTACTCACCTTCTGCAAACCATAAAAGAAAAAAAAAATTCCTCCCCCCTGCTGGAGTACACTAGGATGTGAGTGTCACTGTTGAACTATTATTTGTAATTAAGGGTTAGAGAGAGAGATTTGAATGCCACCTTTGGTGGAGTCCTTGTTCTACAGTGTTGCCAACAAATGGATATTTTGTGACCCGGCTTCTAACACCTGAAATATTTAGTTTACTATCTCCATTTATCTGAAGAAAAACACAGAAGTGAGCAGTCTGCAGAAGAGAGTCCCTTCTGTCCTGAACTTGTGGAGTTTGGGTAGAACTTTTAGAACACTTGTAAAGTCTATGGTGAACCCTTTCACATAGTACCCAAGTGAATGTAACTAGTTAAACTCTGTGCCAAAGAGTTGCTGAAAATTAGTAGTGCTACAACAGGGCAAGTTCAGCCGAGCAGTACTTTAACTGATAGATAAACAAAAAAGTTTGCGCTGCATCTTCGGTAGACTATGGAATGCTGCTGTTTGAGATGGTGATTTCTCCTGTTCAGAAAAAGAAATTCCACTCTAAAATTGTCAAGCTTGATCTCCTGAGTTTGCAAATTGAATTTATTGGGCCCTGCAGCCTGCACCCACCTCCCTGGCATTGACATCACAGGGGCAAGCACATGCACCAGAACACCTGCAAAGATCGGTTGTTGAATGGTACCATTTCCTGTCTGAAGCATTTGTCTTCAGGATTCTTCTCTTCAGTAAGGTCTCCCACATTTCATATTGGGCTCTACAGAAGTAGGGTGTGGGCATAACTCGCATAAGTCTGTGTCGAGTAATCATTTGGAATTTTACCCCAAAACTTTGTGAGATTTTTTGGAATTACTCAAGAAGAGTAATTCTGCATTTAGCACTATTTTCTAAGCACAAACATTTCATCATAACTGGGCTTGCAACTACATTTTGTGCTCAGAAATAGTGCTTCATTCAACAGATATGCACTAGTGTTACGATTTTCCTTCAACTTACTCTAGGCATTTAGCGCTAGTTTCTTGGCACAAAATGAACCCTGTGTCCAAAATGGACATGAGGATGCATTTTGCGTTAAGATAATAGCGCTATTATCTTAACGCAAAATGCATCTAACTAAACAGAAGGTGCGCAAGATGGCGGCTGTGTGATCACTGCTGAAGCCTCTCATCCAGCGCTCCACAATGGTCTAAAACCCCCACTCTAGATGGATAAATTGAATCGATTCTGATCGCAACTGTCAACAAACTCCGCGCGGCAGGGAAAATTAATATACAAATCTCTTCCCGACTTACTTGGCCGTTTGTTTGTGCACCTCTGAGGACGGTTCTGAAGGCGTTTGCGGCGTTGGTGGAGCTCGTGGAGTGTTCTGGTGAAAGAAGCAGATCGCGGCTCCCTGGTCGAAACATGCCGCCAAAACAACCAAAGCCCCTGCGGGATCACGGCAAGAAAAGCGCTGCAGCTGGTGGTGCAGCAGAGGCGGCAGGGGGACGCGGAGGTCTACTGGCTTCACGGAAGGCATTAAGTGGGAGAAAAGCCGGGGACGCTACTCCCGTCGCAGGAACTAATGAAGGGGAAGCAGTGAAGCCCAAGGCGCCTGAGCAGCATCTATCTGAAATGACTGGTGCCGGCTCTGTAAAGCAACAGGTGATACCCGGGATGTTTTCTGGACTGGGCACACCTGCAGCAAAACCGAAGAGCGCTGAGAAGGAGCTACCCCCAGTACTGACTAAAGGGTTACTAGAGGAAATGGAGACCCAAGTGACCCAGGAGTCAACGGAGGACACTGTGAGTACCAATATGAATACTAACAAAGGCGATATCAGTGTGGTGGATGTAGGGGACCCCTGCTGGGTACGGGGAGATGTGGGGAGTCACGAAGCCCTGGTTAGCAGTGTGGCAGATGGTGTCACTGATAAGGATGGAAACGCGGGGGAAAATGTGCATATGAATGGAAACCCAGTTAATAACTCTAACTTTAAGTCTATTGATACACTGGAGGAGTGCCCGCGAACACCGGAATATGGAGATTTTTTTTTTCTCTTAATGAAGACTCAGAACTGTCTAATCCCAGTGACCTAACTGATCTTGACAACCCAGGGACGGATTCCGATAGCCCTCTTTCTAACCCTAGTACACAAAAGCGACTCCCTTCTTTAACCAAACGCAGGAAAAAAACTAAAAGTGTGGCAGTATTGCAAGAGTCTGGGCAATCGGGATCTGATCATAGCCAGCTCAAATGGGAGTGGACTACTCAACCACTCAGCTTCTGAGTGAGGATGGCAGGCATGATAATCGAGACACTGGTAGCGGATCTATAAAACCGATGACAAGCTTGAAAATGCAGTAGAGCCTCCCCTTAATGACTCTAATATACGCAACCCTTAAACAGATACAAGGTGAAGAAAGACAAGAACATAAATGTGCCCACCTCGCAACTAAGAAGCTTCAAGGAGCAATACCGAAAGTAAACAAATCTTGTGCTGAGATTACGGAGAGAACGGCCGCCCTGGAGGAACGAGTAGTAGCACTAGAGACTGGTGCGTAGAGTAGGCCTGGGCGGTAAATTCCGTTCCGCTCGCGGAATTTGCGAAATTTCGGTAATTTTGCGTTCCGCAGAGAACGCAAAATTGCCAAAAATTCTGCTTTCCGCGAGTTCGCGAAATTTTTTCTTGTTCGTGTTCTCAAAATGCGTGTTCGCGAGATATTTCTCCCCGAGCACGCAAACAGCAACTGTGAACAGGAAAAAAGCATCGCGAACAAGCAATTCCGCGTGTTCGCGGAATTTCTGCATGTTCGCGGAGATTTTTTACCGTTTCGCGGAGATTTGCATAACGCGATTACGCAAATTCCGCCCACCCCTAGCGTAGAGTTCAGCCCGACAAGTCTCCACAAACGAATCCCGTATGATGGCCATTATGTTGAAACTTGAAGTTTTTGAAAATCACCAGCATCGCAATAATTTAAGACTTCTTGGGATCCCTGAAAATGCGGAGGGGTTAACATTAGAGACTTTGTGTTGCACCTGCTGAAAGGGGGTTTTCCTGATCTTGGGCAGTGGGATTAGGAAAAGGAGATCCAGCGGGTGCATCGCTTCCCTCTTATGCTTAAAAGGAAACACAACCCTAATAACTCTAATGACAAACCAAGAGCCATACTAATTTTTTGGGGCAATTTTCTCCTGTGCCAGGCAGTGTTTGAGGCACGACTGTCGGCGGAGGGTCTCTCCTTCTTTGTGAGACCTGACTTCCGCCATATTACGGTAGAGAGAAGGTGGAGGCTCCATCAACTAATCTCACCTTTCCAAAAGATAGGAGCAGAGGCTTTTTTACTTAGTCTAGCGAGACTTACAATTATTTATAAGGGTACCACTAGAATATTCACATCAGAAATTCAAGCTCAAGACTACCTTCATGACATCTCGGAGACTAGGATCTCCAAGGGGCCGAAGGGATAACTGAGGGATTACTGAGGGATAACAGTGAGCTATGTGATTGGATAAAGCCTAATTTTTTGGGAAAGGTGATGAGCCCTGCTAGCTTAAACTATTTAAGTTGCTCAACTGCTTTCTGTTCTCTTTTGTGGGGGGTCTCTAAGGGTATTTTCAGTTTGGTTTTCTGGTGGGTGGAGCTGGATTGGTGGTGGGGAGAGCAGCTTCATGCAGGAGGCATTACGAGGGTCTTCGAACCTTTCTTGCCCAGGGATAGAGGGTAGGGAAGATATGGGGGGGTGGGATTGTTGACCCAGTTTGTTGTATTTGATATGTCCGATATGGTAGTTATGATGTTAATAGTAGTGGTAAACAGGAAGGAGAGCAGAATGGACATGTTGTATATTAAAAAATGGTGTTAAATAAATTAAGGATAGCCTCAATTAATATATGTGGCCTGAATAATCCCTTGAAAAAACGAAGGATTAATGTGGATGTGCAATATCTGAAAGCAGACATAATTTGTCTCCAAGAGACCCACATTGAGACCAGTAGACTTAGGAACAATGAACTAGAAGGATATCATTTGGTTTCTGCTACTATGCAGGGGACCCGCTCAAGAGGGGTTGCTGTTATGGCAAAGAAGAGCACAGATCTAAGGTTCCCACGTTCCAAATCCGATCAAAACGGCAGATGGGTTATTACTCAATGTCACACCGAGGGTTACTCTTTTACGTTATGCTCTCTTTATGGTTCGATACTTGATGACCCGACCTTATTTGATTGGTTGAATGTTGAGTTGGTGGGCTGGCCCCTACCCCTAATCATTTGTGGGGATGCTAATATAAATTTATATGACCGAATTGGGAAAATAGATGGAAGTTCATATGTTGGACGAAAACCCAAAGTTTTTAAAGCACTTTCTAATTTATGCAAAACCCACGGTCTCTCTGATGCTTGGTCTATATTAAAATCTCAGGATGTGGAATATACCTTTTTTTCTGCCCCACATCAGACCCATGCTATGCTTGATTATTTTTTCGTATCTCAAGAGATTTTAACAAAATGCAACATACAGAAATACCCTCGGGTGATGTCTGATCATAACCCATTAGTGTTGGATATCTCATTACAGACAAGAAAACTCCTTATTTCTCACTGGACTTTTAATAGAGCGTCATTATATGAGGATGACTATGTGCAACATATAAGGGAGTGGATTCCTAGATTTTTAGAAGAAAACAGGGAAAGTGCGCAGGTTGAGATAATCTGGGATACACTCAAAGCCGGGATCAGAGGGGAAACAACTGGATATGGTTGGGCTGCACAGGCAAAGGAGAAACATTTTCTTCAGGAACAATATCAGAAGCTGAGTGTAGCGGAAACTCAATTGATACAGGCTATCACCAACAATCAAGATGTAGAACAGGTGCAAACCAGGCTTGCTGCTGCCAAATCCTCCATCATAGAAGTATCATCAAGCAAATCTGCAGGGAAATATGCTGCTTGGCGGTCCAGACTGTATGAGTGTGGGGAAAGGGCGGGTCACGTGCTGGCGATGTGGGCGAGACAACGCACAACCCAAGGAGGCATTTCATCAATAGAAGATCCGGGGACAGGGTCGGTCACAGAAGCTAGCGAAATTCGAGCTGCCTTTCACCGTTTTTATCAGAAACTTTATTGCGAGGATATCAGCAATGATAGTAGATAATGCAAACTTTTCTGGCTGGAGCGCCAGTGGAGAAACTAACTCCAGAAGCACGAGAAGCCTTAGAATCTCCAGTAACAACAGAGGAGATCCACGGTGCTATCTGCTCATTGGTAAATGGTAAGGCAGCAGGACCAGACGCTATAACTGGTGAGTTTTATAAAATCTTTGCCTCTTCCCAACAAGAATTAATGAAGCACATTTTTTGGAACGCCCAGAATTGTCATGGGGTGTCCCGAAGTCTTGGGAAGCAGCTAATATAGTTGTCTTTCCTAAGAAAGGAAAGCCAGCTAACAAAATAGGGTCATACCGCCCTATTACTTCAATAAATAACGACATTAAAATATACGCTAAGATATTCGCTGCTCGCCTTGCGGCCTATATTAAGAGATTAGTTTCCCCAACCCAACATGGGTTTGTACCTGGACGCAGTACAATAGATCACGTCCAGAGGGTTATCATGCTTTTTGATGCGGCAGGCATTACCGGGGACCCTATCCTACTTGATGCAGAGAAAGCCTTCAATAGGGTCTCCCTGGTCTTTTTATGAGCAACCTTAAAGGACTAGGAGAAAAATTCATCACGGCTATGAAATCAATGTATAGAAATCCGACCTCACAAATCTCAATCATGAGGGCGATTTCGGACCCTATATTTATCAGCATAGGGACCTGGCAGGGGTGCCCTTGTTCACCCCTACTGTTTGCGCTTTATATAGATCCGCTTGTTAGAAGGATTGAAGGTAACAACTTGATTGTCGGAGTGTGGAACATTGGGGGAGTACAAAAATATTGGCGTATGCCGATGATCTCGCCATAATTACTTCAAATCCCGTGAATGCTTGAATCGCGATTGAGAAAGAAGCAGATATATTTGGGAAACTATCGGGCTATCGTCTGAATCAGAACAAAACTCAGATCTTGACCGGTAATGGTCTTCAGACAAATGACGCACGAGTGGTCCAGAAAGCAATTTATTTGGGTGATGAAATCATGGCAGATGTCTCCAAAATCATGGAAAACAATTTAAATCCCCTAATTTTTTTATTTAAAACCGAATTTAGCCGCCTAGAGAATCTTAAGCATACGATGGTAGCGAGATGCAATGTCATCAAAATTATTTTTTTACCAAAGACTTTATATTTCTCAAGGGCCATTCCCTTGTCCATTTGAAATGCTTGTTTTATTTCAATGAACATACTTTTTTCTAAATTTATCTGGGATAACTGTCGCCCTCGAAGAGCATTTAAACTACTAACTTTGCCTAGAGACAGAGGGGGGTGGGCAGTACCTAATCTTCAGTTATATCATTGGGCGGTTTTGCTACAGAAAATGGGGATATTGCTTAATGAAAAAGATGATATAATGAGGGCAGGCTCCTCTGTCTCCATTTTTGAGTTGATTTTAGAAACTGAGGCTAAGGGGTGCCTTTCACGGCACACCGACTTTAACTATTTTAAACGAGTCAAATTCGGGTCAAATTCAAAACTCTATTCTGTGCTTTTAAGGTCTAGACTTCGTTTTGAAAAAAACTCGGACGTTTTAATGCTTATAACCCAATATATAGGAATAATTGTTTTCCACATATCTTCAATGGTGGTCATATGAGGCACTGGCATGACAAAGGAGTACAAATAATTGGAGATCTTACAAACAAGTCTGACCAGCTATTGTTTAATGTCATAAGGGACATATTTGGGCTAGACAATCGACAGTTTTTTAAATACCTCGAAATAAGAGACTTTATAAGCAAAAAGCTGGGGGGAGCCTCCGGCTTCTCCAGGGTAAAGTTGATGGATGAATTATTTAAAGGCTAAAGCACTTTGGGGGGATTGTATAAAATGCTAAATGACTTATTACCTGACGACCTGACCAAACATATAGATCGGTTGAAAAATCTGCTAGAGATCAAACCCGGAGAAATTGAAGATTCACTATATCTGTCCCAGACGTCATTTATGGCGACTAATTTACAACTACAATGTTTTGAAACGTGGTTCAGTCTGTATATTACGCCTGCCAAGATTGCCAAATGGGGTAGAGGAGCAGGCTCCACCTGCCCTCGGTGCCAGTATCCAGCAGCAGACAGTGTTCATATGTTTGCAACATGTCCTGTTTTAGATACTTTGAAACTAAGTGTTAGCGGCTTCTTAACAACTATGCTGGGCAGGGAAATTGATCTTACTCCTCAACTGATTGTACTAGGGGTAGGAGGTTCTCCCTCCTCGAATCAAAATCACTCTTTCTTATTTATTGCTTCTACAGTTTTTAGGTTATGTTTAGCCACTCATTGGCTCAATCCTATTCCTCCAACAGGCCAACAGTCGCTTGAAAGATTTATTTCAATATATAGATTTGAAAAAGCCGTTTATTTTAGAAAAGGCAGCAAATTGAAAGCTAAAGGTTTGGCTATTTGGGCTCCCCTAACGAACTGGTCCTATCTGAACGGTGAATAATGAATTTCAAACATCCTGCTCGGTATTTCCACTTTTTCTGTAAATCTTTTGTAAATATCTGACAATGAAACTGTACCTATTCAGCCATGGGCGGGGTGGGGGGGGGCAGTTGAGGGGAAGGCGGGGAGGGTCTTGGATAAAATACGGAATTTATTTTTGTTCAGTTTGATTTGGTTATAAATGTGATAATGCCAATAAAGAATAAAAAAAAAAGATAATAGCGCTAAATGCAACAGAACATAAACAGCAGCATGAGCAGCCATTCAAGCTTGCTAAATGTGCTCTTGCAATAGAATTATTTCCCCTCAAAATTGCTCTTAATTACTCAAGCAGGTGTAATCATGTTATTATCAGTAATTGTACATCAAAGGGTAGCGCAGAATTTCCAAAATTACTCCAGCATATTTGAAATTCCACCCAGGCCTAAACAGAAGACCCTCTAGTAACAGCCTGTTGGCTTGATTTTAGAGGGGTGTTTGCTCCTCCTCCTGCACGATGTAATGAGGTGAAATATGACCCATGTGCACTCACAAATCTGCTTCCACTGAGCCACAGGTTCCACTCATAGTCTACAAGAGATCATAACACTATTTCTGATAGTTCTTCTTTCCTCATTAATTTTATGCAAATGATTCCTTCTGCTTCAAGCAGGTGTAAGGTTCTGACGCAGTGGCATCTTAGAAGTGGCACAGTGAAATATTGTACATTTCACTGAGTCACTTTTACGAGGCTTTCTTCCCTCGGAACGCCCACCCTGCATACATTATACCTGACACAGGTATAATGTGGTGCAGGGCTTTACAACGTGAAGCATCTCTCTAGATGCGTCACATTGTAAATGTGTCAGAACGTGGCGCATTGTTTACACCACCACTGCATCATTGATCCATATAGCTGGGTCTGAACTGAGGTGGCGAAGTGAGATAAAGAATGATGATAGGATGTTTGTTTCCGGTTCAGTGAAGACCTGGCTTGGCAGTTTGGGCTGGACTGTTCCCATGAGGCACAGGGTCAAGACTGATTTGCATATAGCTGGGACTGGGTCTGAACTGAGGTGGCGAAGTGAACTAAAGAATGATGATGGATTCAACCCAGATCTGTGACTGGGGGTGAGTGTCTGAAAAGTTTCAGCGGTCCATCCAACTTCTCCTTGTGTTTGCAAATCTACAATGTGCTCCAGGGAATACTTTAAATCACCTGTTAACCATCTATAAAAGAGGCAGGCTCTTTTTTCCTCTGGCCACTGGGTTTCCACAATTAATTCACCAAAGGCAGTAGTGTAGGTAAGAAGACCCTTATTGCCCTGATGTAGGTTTAACAACTCATTATGGCTGGCCTGGACAAAAGTGTGCTTTGCAGAGAGATGACACATCGTCTCTTTAAACCTTCCAAAATCATGTAAAACAAGGTCATTGGTTTTCAATAAGTGGAATAGCCCAATTAGCAGCTGTCCCCCCGAGATAGGATATGATAAAGGCAATCCTAGTTGTATCAGAGAGAAAGGCTCCGGGTTTATCAATGAATCAATAAAAAGCTTTATTCGATTTTTTGTAGGACAGTCATAAAAGTAAACATAGTAAAAATAGATATAAAATGCATAATCTTGAACTAAATGAGATGGCATTCCTTAAAACATCATCACAAGTATATAAATTAAAAAGCCAGCTGTAATCCGTTACCATTCAGATTACTTCAAGAACCTCATATAACAATGCTTTTTCTACATTTAATTACACTTTTTAAATAGGATGCGATTGACCTCATAAAACATTCATTATTTAAAAATTGCAGTAATAAAAAAGCTGGATGACATTGTCTCAAACCCAGTAGCCTTAAAATGGGCAATATCCATCTCCTTCTTTGTAATTCATAAAATGTATTGTGGATTGCTGGACCATGTCGTCACACGGGCAGTTACTCGTTATACGATGGAAAATCCTGAGTCTAAATCGGGTCAGTACAAAAATATCATATCCGCTTAATATGGTTTTTAGATAAGGCTGAATACCATAAGTGGTCAATATCATTTGGTTAGACTGTACTGAAGGTTTTAAGGACTCTGCTGAGAATCTAATTGTCTGCAGGTATGTCAACCAACATCTTTTAAAGTCCCTTCTGGAGACAGAGATTAAGGCCCCCGGGTCATAATCATATTCCGGCCGCACAAGGTCATACAAAAAGTCTTTTATGTATTTTAGCCAAGGGGTATCTAGTGCCTGCTGTAGCTTAAGGTTATCTTTTATGTTCTCGCAATTGAAAGCAGTTTTTGAGGAAGTCCATATCCTGTCCCACAAGAGAACAGGTTAATCCTTTGTTAGGTCCGAGATGTATGGTAACCCTAGTTCTGAGTTACATATATAGTAAGATGTGATACCTGGGACTGCCAGCAAATATTTTAAACAGACATTCCCCACCAGCTGTCTCAGGTTAGGACCGCAGTGGCCCTACACGCCTGCACCATATGTGACTGTTGTGACACACTTTGCCTGATATATCTGCAACAGCTCCACGGAGGTCTTCTGCCCAACTTCTTCGCGAAGTTAGCTAGGGCTGCCGTGGCTTTCATGAATAACTTCCTGGCTTGGACTGCTTGGGTCCAAGTCCCCTTCTGCTCAAAAAGGATACTTAAATAAGAAAATGTCTCTGTAAATTCCACCTTTACATGTTGGGCTACTTTTCCCACACTTCTAATAAAAGCTTTTGATGGATTTACCCTGAGACCCAAGTTTTCCATATACATGGTGTAACTTGTCAGTGCCCGTCGGAGCCCTAGTTGTGTTCGGGCCATTATCACTGTATCATCCACATATAGTAGGGCAGGTATTGAATGGTTGTTTATTTGGGGCCGTTCCGTGCACTGGTCCACCAAGCCTTGGCCTACGCTATTGGTGCAGATTATGAAAAAAAAAAACTTTCCACGTTAAACTGTGCAGTACAATCACCCTTAACCCCGTATGTTCTAACCCCAGTTTCACACCATTGTAGAGATGCCTCAAAAACTGTACTAGTGGTACTTCCACCCCCAAATCTACCAATATCTTCCATAATTTGCCATGCACTACACAGTCAAAAGCTGTCGTTAAGTCTATAAACGCCAGATATAATCTGCCCTGTTTGGTCAGTGTATACTTCCCCAGCAAAATGTTAAGGTTGAGTGCTTGTTCCACTGTACCCCTAGACCCTGTCAGAAAGCCGATTTGTAACTCGGATAAAATGTTATTATCTTCTGCCCAATCCTGTAGTCGGTTGAACACTATGCGCACCGCGACCTAAAGCAAAGAATCTAGCAATGATATTGACTGGTAACACGCAGAGTTTTGGCGGTCACCTTTTTTAAATATTGGAACCAATATTGATTTTGACCATGTTTCTATAGAACCTGTGGAGCAACAGGCTGCTAATACCTGTGGTAAATGGGGTCCCCATACAGATAAGTTTAATTTAAAAAGGTCTATGGGGACGCCACCGGGGCCAGGTGCCTTCTATCCCTTACTAGCCTTGATCGCATTGTTGACCTCCTCTAAAGTAAAGCAGAGGTCTATAGGATACTTCACTGGAGAGATTGTTCCCTGCGACAGCTGAGTGGCATTTGTGACACTCTCATCTGATGTCTGTTAATACATTTTTGAAAAGTGTCCCACCCATTGAGATTCATGTATGGCAATCTCTACAGTAGGTATACCTTGGGCTGCAAGGAATGGGGCATTTACAGTTCACTAGAATGCTGTGTTAGCTCTAGTCATCGTAGCTTCATGCAGGGCGAACAATGCTTTCTCTTTTAGCTCACACTTGCGAGCTCTCAGGGCCAGTTTGTATACCCCTCAACAGGCTTTTATTTCTTGGATGTTTCTAGTTAGTTTGTGTAGTGCGTGTTTTAGTTTTGTTTAAGCTTTTGTGCATCTGGTATCAAACCACCCTTGGTTGTTCTTATAGGCTTGTTTATTCTCCATCCTAAGAGAATATTTTTATCTCATGGGTAATCTGTGCATAAGAATATAAAATGTCAGTATTGGCAGATGTTTCCTCAAGGCAAGTAAAAAATAATACTTGACAGTTAGCCAGAATTTTATTGGTAAATTCAATAGCTTCTACCTTTGACCAACGTAGGGAATAGCCATTGATTTTGTTCAAGGCTTTATCCTGTACCAAATATTCTGATTTGTTGTGGGGGTTGGGGAGGGGAAAAGTTACTCTCAGAGGAAAGTGGTCACTCACGGCAATCTTGTGTGTTTTGAAGTCTATGAGTCTAGTCGAATATCGTACCTCTCCCATTGAACGTCTGACTAAAAGTACTGGTGGAATGCATAAATCAGTAGCGAATCCTAGGTCAAATGCAAGCAAAATTTCAATTATGTGTTCCCCATAAGTTGAATGCGGGAAGCTGGGATAAGGATTATCATCAGCAGATAATATACCACAGTTAGCCCAGCCGATAAGTGGGCACAGAGCAGTATTAAAATCCCCACCCCAAATAACAAACACATCTTTTGCATTATCATTATGGAGCTTGTTGGGATTACTCATTAGTTTTTTCAATACACCCACAATGTGGTCAGTTAGGTTATTATTATAAAAATAATAGTTTTTCAGCCTCTCTTGAATCAGGGCCACGATGTCAGTTAGTCTGGCAAGGTTGTCTGAGAAATGTATCTAACTCTCCCACTAGGGTGGTTAAGTTCCCAAGCTCATTTGGTGAGTGAGCAGATTGAATTTAGGGGTGGGACCTTCCCTTTGGGCCTGCCTCATGGGAGGCCAGTGTTTTAATGCGTTTGATACGTTTCTTACGGGGTTGTGTAGGTAGAGACCTGGACTCTCAGGTAATTTTTGTATTTTCCCTGGGAGCAACCTCTGGATTTATTATAGATTCCGGATTTCTTGGGCGTTTCGGTGGTATTTGTGTATCAAACTCCTGGTCACTGACTATGTGATCTGACACATTTTGAACACAGCCATTCTGGAGTTTTTCGTCCCTTGGGGGCTTAGGTGAGCCAGTTTTTTCGGCAATTCCCTCATTATTAATCAAGATTGCTGCCCCCAGTTTTTCCGAGTTCAATGTCTCGTCTACTGAGCTAATAATCTGCTTTTCAATAGCCCTCATTGCCCCTGTGAGATAGTCCATCAATGTCAGACGAAAAGCCCCCACAGTCTTTGTTGATGGTAGTGGTCAATTAGTTATTGTCTTTCTTTTTCCCATTTATGTTGAGGTGTGAACGTCGTTGGATCGTTGCAATACACACAATGTCCAAAACACAGACACATGGGACGTAGGTGTGTCAATAACTTTCTGTGTTCTCTTACGCAAATAATTGGAAATAGTAATAAGTTTTAAGTAACTGTAAAAAATCTTAGGAGAACTACCAAAGCCGGTATGTCCTACTGGAGCTGCTCCTTAGTCACACGGCAAAACTGTGGATGTTGGGCGTCGTATTTGTGGCTCTTCTCAGTCCAGACCAGAAAGCCTGGAAAACCGAGATTAGAAAGCCAGGGAGCCAAGAGGGCAAGAGGGGGTCTCTGACGGGCTAAGACGGGCCCGTCTTGGCCTGGTCTGCGCCCATTCTCTGGGGTGGTCCTGCCCCACCTCTCAACTGGGGAAAAAGGTGAAAAGTGCAAGGGTACTTCAGGCGGCCAGCGGTAAGGTGCAAGATACTCTGATGGTCCCGCGCTGTGGGACGCCTCTGTGTGCTTTATGGCGCTCCTGTGCCCTTTCTCTGATGTGGCCCCACCCCTCCTCTCAGCCAGGGGACAGGGAAAAGTGCAAGGGTGCTTTAGGCCGCCAGCAGCAAGGTGCAAGATACTCTGAGGGTCCCACGCTGCAGGATGCCTCTGCGTGCTTTATGGCGCTCATACGCCCATTCTCCTGTGTGGCTCGCCCCTCCTCTCAGTCAGGGGATGGCGAAAAGTACAAGGGTGCTTCAGGCAGCCAGCGGCAAGGTGCAAGATACTCTGAGGGTCCCGCAGTGCGGGATTCCCCTATGTGCTTTATGGCGCTTGTGAGCCCATTCTACAGTGTGACCTAGCCCCTCCTCTCAGCCGGGGGACGGGGAAAAGGGCAATGGTGCTTCAGGCAGCAAGGTGCAAGATACTCTGAGGGTCCCATCGTCTCTTCCAACCTTCCAAAAACATGTAAAACCGGGTCATTGTTTTCAAAGAGGGGAATAGACCAATTAGCAGCTGTCCCCCCGAGATAGGATATGATAAAGGCAATCCTAGTTGTGTCAGAGGTAAAGGCTGCGGGTTTACAAAGAAACTGCAATTGGCACTGACTCCAGAATGCATCAAATTTGTGACAATCCCTAAAAAGTTGTTCTAAGGGCCAAAGACCCTGGAGTGGCAACTGTGAGATGAACAGGATTAGCATTTCTGGTAGGGGAAGCGGTTGTTTGATTACCCAAATCCCCAAAGTGTGAAGGTTGCAAAACAAGACATGTACGCTTGAGAACTGCCCCAGCCTCCCCTCAGATAACCATGGGGTGGGGCGAGGGTGACATAGAACCAGTTTGTCCTTAGGAGACAGATTTTCCTGTTGCAAGGACTGAGCTTTGTGCTGTACATCCTCTAAAGCCCTTGCTGTATCAAAAACACTCGGGGTATCTTCAGACAGGGCTTGGGCCAGGTCCTGGATGAGTATCCGGTCATCCATATCGTTTAAGTTTTGGAAGCATGCAAGGCTTGTTCTTCTGTCATGCACTCACCTGGTCCCAACCAGGGAAACAATACTGGAGCCAATGATGGACCTCCTATCCTTTCTGAGGACAGCAACTTCCAAGGAACAGAAACCTTAGAAAATACACTGCACCCAGGGGGAAGCGGGTTGGTATAAAATAAGAAAAGAGAGACTTGCGGTACTGGATCTGTTCTGCAGCTGAGCGACACTGCGTAAGAGGATCTGTCACTTCTGAGACCATCTACATTTGAAAGGTAGATGTGCACTGGAGCAGAACCTCTGGTTTTCCGAAACAAAATGCACTGGAAATAACAAGAGAAGGCAGTTATCCTCCGTACACTAACAAATCTATAAACGCATTGACCATACATTGACTTCAGTGCCATGCACTTAGCGGTTTCATCAACAGCACAACATCAGAGCAGAATAACCAAAATCACATGCTGGAGTTTTTCGGACACTCCTAAGGATTAAAATTGGAAAACACAATTTGGTACAAGGCTCATACATATATCAAAGACTATGAAGTGCTTTCTCTAGGCATTACTGTTCATCAAACACAGAGTCTTTATTCCTTGCGCAAACCTAGTTCTAGCGCCAAGGTTGCAGGAAGCATCTGTAGTATAAACACACAAGAAGCTTTGGAGTTAATCACAGAGAGAGCATGAAGGAAAAGTCTATAGTCTTTTAAGACCTGGATACCATGTTCTGCTTACTACAATAGGGGGATAAGTGTGCACTAACCTGATATCAAGTACTTAGCCTAGTTCTTCTGCTTGAATGAAGTTCGAAGAAGATCTCAAGGCTTTGACTCGGGGAGTAGCGGGGGTGTTGGGAGTAGCTGTGCAGGAGAGGGAGAGGAGCAAGACGTCAAGGGAGCTGGAGCCACGGGAACCACAGGTTCAGATGGACTTGAAAAAGACTAGAGTACTTCTCAGTTTTGACAGAATTCTTCAGGTGCATTGGAAAGGTGAAGCTTGTTCTGCACGGAGCAAGGCCAAGCCAGAATTCGGTAATAGGTGGGGTTAATATACCGTCTTGAAGGCTCAACGGATGTAGCTACATCACGTGTGGCATGTGGGCCACATGGCCGTCTGGTGCACATGTTAGTACACTCGCTTTGATTTTGCAAATGGGCAGGCGCAACTTGATGATCGAAACTGAATGATAGGAAACAACTGTATCATTTTGTCGTGAACGTGCATACTGGAAAACAACACCACAGCCCCAGTAACAGCAGGTGCAGATAATCTATTGGTTGACAGGTTTTGGGGGATGCTTGCAGGGATTCAAGTGCAATGGAATTATGTGTCCCGGGGAACATTAGTCATGGTATCATAGCGAGCCATAAAGCGCCAAAGGAGTAAAGCAATCTGAGCCCTTTGTGCTAGGCCCACTACACAGAGGGCGTAATAGATGGGTCGTGACAAAACCCAACCCCAATAAAGAGGCAATATTTCTGCCCCCCATGGGCAGATGGGGATAATTGCCCCCTATATGCCACCCTGGGGGGCACAATGCCCACTAGACACCAGGGGATATTATAAAGAAATTTTGGACTGGGGGCTGCCCACCATATATATGTATATCTACTGGAGGTCGCCAGTAGGTAGTTATAGTTAAGACCGTGTTTCTGTCAAAAAGCATTTCTTCTTTTGCCAATATCTTTAGTGCCATTTGACAAATCTTCGTGGAATTTTCAAAACTAATGGCCCTCTCAGGTCAGCTCCTGTCTTGAATGTTTCGGGGTGATTTGTCAAGCAGGGGCTGAGAAAAAAGAGGGGTCCCAAAACACGTTTTCTCCATGCTAATTTCCATTAGAAACTTTAGACACGGCTTCAGCCCGAACTGCTGAATGGAATTGCACCAAATTTGGCAAAAAGGTAGTTCTTGGTCAGAAAGCGTCCTTTTTTAAAATTGTGTAAATCTGTTCAGTAGTTCCTGAGAAATGTATATATTTAGAAATATTATTATCTGGTGACCAAGGTGGATCCGCGAACCCTCCCGATCTCGAGCTTGACTCTGATTGGCTGCCATCACTTCAAACCAGGAAGTATTGGAAGCCATCTTGTGACTCAGTTGAACCGAGTCAGAAGAAAAAAGGTAAAAAAAAGTATTACAATCAAGAAGAGGGGGCAGGGTAGAAACACCCTTGGGCATTGCAAAAATGTGGGGCATTGCCAAAACTTGATGCGGGAGCCTTGCGGGCCCCACCTCCTCGGAGCAGTTTAATTGATATGCGGGGGGCACGTGGCCCCCTGCAGCCCTGGGGACTGCCACCTCCCCAGGGCTTTTCGTAGAAAAATAAGCAAGGGGGTGCCTGCCACCATGCTTCCCCAGGGACAGCCACCTCCCCGGGGCTTTAATATTTAAATGCAGGGGGGCCTCACAGCAACCGCCAAACTCCTGGGGACCACCATCTGCCTCTGGCTTTTAAAAAAAATTAAAACATGTGGGGGGGCTCCTGCCCACCCCACGCTGCCCCAGGGACTGCCATATCCCGCAGCTTAAACTTTAAATGCAGGGGGCCTCACGCCCCCCTTGCAGCCCCAGAGATGACCACCTTCCCAGGGCTTTAAAAAAAAAACATTTGTGGGGGTTCCTGCACCCCCCACACTGCCCTAGTGACCACCACTTCCCTGGGGCATACATTATGTAAATGTGGAGGTCCATTGCGGACCCCTGGCCCCGGGGACCTCCATCACCTCCATCATCAGGCTTTAAATCTGATGGAGGGGGGCCACTCGTGGCCCCCCTCATGGAGCCCTCCATGGCCCTGGGTACAGCCACTCCTCAGGGCCGGCACCAGCAAAGTCCCGGGCTTCCCACCCCGGGACAATGCAGTTTGCTATGGCATGGTGGGAGCCATGCTCCTGCCATGCCATAGCAAACTTCTGCTTTTCTTCATGGAAGTGAGAGCAGGAAAACTGCTCTTGCTTCCATGAAGCGAAGCATTATTGCTTTTGGGCAAAGGGAGCTGCATGTTAGCAGCTTCCTTTGCCCAAAAGCACTGCCGGCTCCCGCAGAAGGAGAGGACCCAGCAGGTACTGCTGGGGCATTGGGGATCCACCCTGTGGTCCCCAACACAGAGGCCATGCCCCGGGGAATGGGGTCCCCAGGACCAAAAATGGCCCAGGATGGGGGCCACTCGGCCCTCCTCTCCTTTTTTAATTTAAAAAAAATAGCTGGCCGGGCCCCATGGGATGGGGTCCCCAGGGCCATAATTGGCCTTAGGAGGGGGGCACGTGGCCCCTTTTTTACCTCTCTTGCCTTATTCTGCACTTCTCTTGCCTCTTTCTACATTTCTGTTGCTTCTTTATGTTCTTCTTTTGCTTCTTTCTGCACCCCTCTTTCTGCACTTCTTTTGCTTCTATCTGCACATCTCCTGCCTCTTTCTGCACTACTCTTGCCTCTTTCTGCACCTCTGTTTCTTCTTCCTGCACTTCTCTGGCCTCTTTCGGCACCCCTCTTGCCTTTTTCTGCACCTCTGTTGGTTCTTTCTGTACATCTGTTGCTTCTTTTTGCACTTCTCTTGTTTCTTTCTGCAAACCATTTGCCTCTTTCTGCACCCCTCTTCCCTCTTTCTGCACCTCTCTTGTATCTCTCTGCACCCTCGTTTTCCACCTCTCTTGCCTGTTTCTGCACCTCTATTGCATCTTTCTGCCCTTCTCTTGCCTCTTTCTGCACCTCTGTTTCTAATTTCTGCACTTTTAGTGCTTCTTTCTGTACCTCTCTTGCTTCTTTCTGCACTATTCTTGCCTCTTTCTGCACCCTTCTTCTCTCTTTCTACACTTCTCTTGCCTCTTTCTGCACCTCTCCTGCCTCTTTCTGCAGTTCTCTTGCCTCTTTCTGTACCTCTTTTGCTTCTTTCTGCACTTCTCTAGCCTCTTTTGCCCCCTTGTTTTTTTCTGCACCTTTGTTGGTTCTTTCTGTACTTCTCTTGCTTCTGTCTGCATTTCTGTTGCTTCTTTCTGTTCTTCTCTTACTTCTTTCTGCACCCCTCTTGCCTCTTTCTGCACCTCTGTTGCTTCTTTCTGCACTTCTCTTGCCTCTTTCTGTACCTCTTCTGCTTCTTTCAGCACTTCTCTAGCCTCTTTTCAGGGCCATAATTGGCCTTAGGAGGGGGGCACGTGGCCCCTCTCCTTAAAATATAAATCTTTTAAAATGGTCATGCCCTTGTAATTGGGCCAGGAGGGTGGCCACAAGGCCACCTCCCTTTTCATGATTTGTTTTTAATTGCTCGGGCCCCAAGGGATTGGGTCCCCGGGGCCCAAAATGCTCAAGGGAAGGGGGGGTCACCCAGCCCCCTGCTTAAAATAAAATTTAAAAAAGAAACCAGCAACTCACCAGATTCCCCGCCCCCTCCCTGCACGACTCTGCAAATGCACCTCCTGGTGCGCTCTAGGTTGGGGGATTAAGTCCCCTTCCTTCGATCCTAAGGGTCCTTAGGGACCAACTAGCCCACCAGGTACTACCAGTAAGACCCACACCGTGGTATTGCTGAGCGATGCTATGAGGCCACGCCCCTTTTTACAACACTCCAATTGGCTCACTGCTGGTGGGGCAATAAGGTCCCCTTGTGTTCTGAGGAGCTCAGAACTAAAATGGCCTTCATCCCCCATGCAGCAAAGTGGTGTGAGAAGGGGGCATGGCCTGTGTCCACCTCTCAGCTATCCCTCTGTGTAGGGTTACTGGATATAACAGGTAGGGCAGTTGTTCCCTAAAGACCCCAGCAGCGAAGGGAACTTCAATCCCCATCCAAGAGCGCACCAGGGAGCACGTTTGCAGAGTGGTTGGCAAAGGAATAATGGCCTGCTAAGAGAACTTAGCAATCCTGCTGTATGGGACTTACTGGAGGTAATAGGAGGTGTAGTTGGCCCCCAAAGGATGTTCTTGGGGACCAACTACCCCTGCTGTTACCTCCAGTAAGTCCCACACAGTTGGATTGCTAGGAGGTCTTCGGAGGTCACGGCCCCCTTTCTCCACCACTCTGAAAAAGTGCCTCCTAGCACACTACTGGTTTGGGGATGAAGTCCACTTTACTCCTGAGGGACTTTGGGTGCCAAGAAGCCCAATTGGTACCTCCTTTAAGTCCTACACTACAGAATTCCTGAGTGCTGGTCAGAGGCCCACCCCCCTTTCTCCACCACTCTGCAAACGGGACTACTACTTAAAGAAGCATATGCAATATAATAGGTCTCGCATTTGCGAGAGTTAGAGCTATTGGCATTGTAAATGTAAAAAAATAATAATGTTTTTGGGAGTGGAGTGGATGTACATTGTGTGTAGTGGAATTATGTGCTATGTTGTGCAGTGCAATTATGTGGATAGAAAGTATGTAGTATTTAGTGTATAGGAATTATGTAGAGTGGGATTATGTGCTATGGGGAGTAATAATGTGGTATGGTAGTCTGTGTTGTGGAGTGGTAACCTCAGGTTTAGTCTTCCTCATTTCCATAGAAGCTAAACTATAAACTCAATGAGACAAAAAAAGAAGGAACCACTAAGGAGCACTTCTGGACCTAGTCAGATGTATGAGCAGGGCCACTGGAATTATGCAACTGTTCGGCTGCACCAATTTCCGCATAATTATACCTTTTCCGCATTTTCCACATAATCCATCATCTGCTGCATAATCTGCAGATTTGAATTAAAAAAACTTGTTTCTGGCTCAAACGGCTCAGAGGTTAACAAAAATGCAGCAACAAGTGTTACAGCATGGTGGAAGCCCCTTTGCAAAGCTGGAATGCTCACCTGTTACTTATTGCAAAATGTGGGTGTTAAATTGGTGCCAATAGTGTGCAAACCACTCTTGCTTCTTTCTGCGCCTCTCTTGCTTCTTTTTGCACATCTCTTGTTTCTTTCTGCAACTCTCTTGTCTCTCATCAATTCTCTTGCTTCTTTCTACACCTCTGTTGTTTCTTTCAGCACCTCACTTGCTTCTTTCTTCACCTCTCTTGCCTCTTTCAGTACCCCTCTTCCCTTTTTCTACATCTCTCTTGCCTGTTTCTGTACCTCTCTTCCATCATTTAACACTTCTCTAGCCTCCTTATGCCCCTCGGTTGCTTCTTTCTGATCTTCTCTGGCCTCTTTCTGCACCCCTCTTGCCTCTTTCTGCACCTCTGTTGGTTTTTCTGCACTTCTCTTGCTTCTTTCTTTATCTCTCTAGCTTCTTTCTATACCTCTCTTGCCTCTGTTTGCATCCCTGTTCCCTCTTTCTTCACCCCTCTTTTCTGTTTCTGTAACTCTCTTGCCTCTTTCATAATTCTCTTGCCTCCTTCTGCACCTCTGTTGCTTCTTTCTGCACCCCTCTTGGCTCTTTCTGCACTCCTCGTCCTTCTTTCTCTTACCCTCTTGTCTCTTTCTGCAGCCCTCCTGCCTCTTTTTGCATCCCTCATCCCTCTTTTAGCACCTCTCTTACCTTTTTGTGCACCCCTGTTCCACCTTTTTTACCTCTCTTGCCTTATTCTGCACTTCTCTTGCCTCTTTCTACATTTCTGTTGCTTCTTTATGTTCTTCTTTTGCTTCTTTCTGCACCCCTCTTTCTGCACTTCTTTTGCTTCTATCTGCACATCTCTTGCTTCTTTCTGCACTACTCTTGCCTCTTTCTGCACCCTTCTTCTCTCTTTCTGCACTTCTCGCGCCTCTTTCTGCACCTCTCCTGCCTCTTTCTGTACCTCTGTTTCTTCTTCCTGCACTTCTCTTGCCTCTTTTGGCACCCCTCTTGCCTTTTCCTGCACCTCTGTTGGTTCTTTCTGTACATCTCTTGCTTCTTTTTGCACTTCTCTTGTTTCTTTCTGCAAACCATTTGCCTCTTTCTGCACCCCTCTTCCCTCTTTCTGCACCTCTCTTGTATCTCTCTGCACCCCTGTTCCCTCATTTTCCACCTCTCTTGCCTGTTTCTGCACCTCTGTTGCATCTTTCTGCCCTTCTCGTGCCTCTTTCTGCACCTCTGTTTCTTATTTCTGTACTTTTAGGGCTTCTTTCTGTACCTCTCTTGCTTCTTTCTGCACTATTCTTGCCTCTTGCTGCACCCTTCTTCTCTCTTTCTACACTTCTCTTGCCTCTTTCTGCACCTCTCCTGCCTCTTTCTGCAGTTCTCTTGCCACTTTCTGTACCTCTTTTGCTTCTTTCTGCACTTCTCTAGCCTCTTTTGCCCCCTTGTTTTTTTCTGCACCTTTGTTGGTTCTTTCTGTACTTCTCTTGCTTCTGTCTGCATTTCTGTTGCTTCTTTCTGTTCTTCTCTTACTTCTTTATGCACCCCTCTTGCCTCTTTCTGCACCTCTGTTGCTTCTTTCTGCACTTCTTTTGCTTCTATCTGCACATCTCTTGCTTCTTTCTGCACTACTCTTGCCTCTTTCTGCACCCATCTTCTCTCTTTCTGCAGTTCTCTTGCCTCTTTCTGTACCTCTGCTGCTTCTTTCTGCATTTCTTTTGCCTCTTTCGGCACTATTCTTTCCTTTTGTTGCACCTCTGTTGGTTCTTTCTACACCCCTCTTCCCTCTTTCTGCACCTCTCTTGTCTCTATCTGCACCCCTGTTCCCTCGTTTTCCACCTCTCTTGCCTGTTTCTGTACCTCTCTTGGTTCTTTCTGCACTTCTCGTACCTCTTTCTGTACCCCTCTTCTTTGTTTCTCCACTACTCTTGACTCTTTTTACACCTCTACTGCCTCTTTCTGCACCTCTGTTGCTTCTTTCTGCACTTCTCTTGCCTGTTTCTGCACGCCTCTTGCCTCTTTCTGCACCTCTGTTGGTTCTTACTGCACTTCCATTGCTTCTTTCTGCACTTCTTTTACTTAATCCCACACCACTCTTGCCTCTTTCTGTACCTTTTGTTCCTCTTTCTGTACCTCTCTTGCCTCTGACTGTACCCCTGTTCCCTCATTCTGCACCGCTATTGCATGCTTCTGAAACTCTCTTGCCTCTTTCTGCAGTTCACTTGCCTCCATGTGCACCTCTGTTGCTTCCTTCAGCACTTCTCTTGCCTCTTTCTGCACCCTTCTCACTTCCTTCTGCACCATTGTTGCTTCATTCTGTACTTCTCTTGCTTCTTTTGTGCACCTCTCTTACTTCTTTCTGCATCCCATTTTCCTCTTTCTGTACCCCTCTTCCCTCTCTTGCCTCTTTCAGTACTTCTCTTGCCTCTTTTTGCACTTCTTTTGCCTCTCTCTGTAACTGTTGCTTCTTTCTGTACTTCTCTTGCTTCTTTCTGCACCTAACTTGCTTCTTCCTCACCCCTCTTGCCTCTTTCTGTACCTCTCTTGCCCGTTTCTGCACCTCACCTGCCTCTTTCTACACCTCTCTTTCCTCTTTCTACAACTCTCTTGCCTCTTTCTGCACCTCACTTGACTCTTTCTGCACTTCTCTTGCTTTTCTCTATACATTACTTGTTTCTTTCAACAACTCTCTTGTCTCTTTCATCACTTCTCTTGCTTCTTTCTGCACCTCTGTTGCTTCTTTCAGTACTTCTCTTGCTTCATTCTGTACTTGTCATGCCAATTTCTACACCTCTCTTGCCTGCTTATGCACTTCGTTTGCCTCTTTCGCTTCTCTATTGCTTCTTTCAGCATTTCTCTTACCCCTTTCTGCATTTCTTGTATCTCTTTCTATACCTCTCTGGCCTCTTTCTGCACCTCTGTTGTTTCTTTCAGCCCTTCTCTTGCCTCTTACTCCTCCACTCTTGCCTCTTTCGGCACCTGAGTTGGTTCTTTCTGCACCTCTCTTGCTTCTTTCTGCACCTCTCTTGCTTCTTTCTCCACCCCTCTTCCCTCTTCCTTTCTGCATGTCTCTAAACTATTTATGCACCTCTCTTGCCTGTTTCTGCAACTCCCTTGCCTCTTTCTACAGTTCTCTTGCCTCCTTCTGCTCCTCTGTTGCTCCGTTCTGGATGACTCTTGCCTCTTTCTGTAACCCTCTTTTCTTTTTCTGCACCTCACTTGCCTCTTCTGCACCTCACCTTCCTCTTTCTGCACTTTTTGTTTTGCTTTTTTCTTCACCTCTCTTGCTACTTTCTACAACTCTCTTGTCTCTTTCTTCACTTCTATTGCTTCTTTCTGCACCTCTGTTTCTTATTCCAGAACTTCTGTTGCCTTTTTCTGCACTTCTCTTACATGTTTCTGCACCTCTCTTGCCTCTTTCTGCACCTCGGTTGCCTCTTTCTGCACCTCTCTTGCTTTTTTGCACACCTCTTGCCTCTTTCTGCATCCCTCTTTCCTCTTTATTTACCTCTCTTGCATGTTTCTGCACCCATTTTGCCTCTTTCTGCACTTCTCTTTCCTCTTTCTGCACCTCTATTGCTTATTTCTGCACTTCTCGTGCCTCTTTCTGCATTTCTGTTGTTTCTTTCTGCACTTCTCTAGCCTCTTTCTGCATTTCTGTTTCTTCTTTCTGTACTTCTCTTGCCTCTTTCTACATTTCTGTTGCTTCTTTCTGCACTTCTCTTGTCTCTTTCGACATCCCTCTTGCCTCATTCTGCACCTCTGTTGCTTCTTTCTGTACTTTCCTTTATTCTTTCTACACCTCTCTTGCTTCTTTCTGCACTCCTTTTGACTCTTTCTGCATCCCCCTTCCCTATTTCTGTACCTCTCTTGCCCCTTTTTGTACCTCTGTTGCCTCTTTCTGCAGTTTGCTTGCCTCTTTCTGCACCTCTGTTGCTTCTTTCTGCACTCCTCTTGCCTCTTTCTGCACCTCTGTTGCTTCTTTCTGCACTTCTCTTTCCTCTTTCTGTACCTCTTTTGCCTTTTTCTACAACCCTGTTCCGTCTCTCTGCACCTCTCTTGCCTCTTTCTGCACCTTGTTTGCTTCCTTTTTCACTTGTCTCTTTCTGCATTTGTGTTGCTTCTTTCTGCACTTCTCTTGCTTCTTTCAATATTTCTGTTGCTTCTTTCTGAACTTCTCTTGCCTCTTTCAACATTTCTGTTGCTTCTTTCTGCGCTTATTTTGCCTCTTTCTGCACCCTCCTTGTCTCTTTCTGAACCAGTGTTGATTCTTTCTACAATTTCCTTGATTCTTTCTGCACCTCTCTTGCTTCTTTGTGTGCCGCTCTTGCCTCTTTGTGCACACCTCTTCCCTCTTTCTGCACCTCACTTGCCTCTTTCTGCACCTCTTCTTTCCCTTTATGTATTTCTCTTGCCTCTTTCTGCACCTCACTTTCCTCTTTTGCACTCCTCCTGCTTTTTTCTGCACCTCTCTTGTTTCTTTCAGCAACTCTCTTGCCTCTTTCATCACTTCTCTTGCTTCTTTCTGCACCTCTGTTGCTTCTTTCAGCACTTCTCTTGCTTCTTTCTGCACTTGTCTTGCCTCTTTCTACACCTCTATTTCCTTTTTATGTACTTCTCTTGCCTCTTTTTACCCTCAGATTCTTCTTTCAGCACTTCTTTTGCCTCTTTCTGCACTTCTCTTGCCTTTTTCTACATCCCTCTTGCATCTCTTTGGACTTAGGAAGTTCTAGGGCTAGCACCCACTGGAGCACCAGAGTACTTGTGTTACCTCACCCAGGGAAGCCGGGTGCATAGGTGTCTTTTGGTGTCGGGTCGCGTCGTCGATTTCAATGGGAGCTGGCGAAGAAGTGCTGCTGCCATGAAGATGCGAAGTGTCCGAAGAGATCAAAGCCTGGATCGAAGATGAGAAGAACCTGAAAGCAGAGGGGACAGTGTCTGGGGCACTAGCCAGTGACCAGGAAGGCGATGGACATATGCCCACCGACGTCGGGTGATTTCAGGTGAAAGAGTTAAAACTTGACTCTTCAGCCACGAGGACCAAAAGGTGTCAAGGACAACCAGGAGCTGGATTTGAGCTGCTCCACGAAGGATGTCGAGTGCTGCAGTGTCGGTGCCCTGATTGGATACAACACGCCTTGGCAACAGCAACCCACGAAGAAACAAGAAAGATGCTTTGGTGCAGACCAACAAGGTCTGTGGGACTCACCACTTGGTAGGGAGTCGGGGCACGTCTGGAGCAACCAGGGAAGCCCAAGGAAATTCAAAGTTACCCCCTCAGGGACCCACCAGTCAATGGTCCAGGGATCACAAAGGGACCTCAAGATGAAACACAAAATGGCGGCCCACGGGTCACTTGGAATGACCAGGCTGAAATTCTTCAGTGGATTCAGTGCTCGAGGTGGGGGATACAAGTCAGCCCAAGCACAACTTCAAGAGATGTCGAGGAGTCAATGCACGCTACTCACGAGGGATGCAGGTCTCAGCTGTGCTGGGGACTCGGGTCGGCCTCTGAGATGTCTGGATATCCTCTTCCTGGGCTGCAAATACTTCGGAGTCCGGCAGGAGCTTCGATGATGCAGACCGGCAAATTGCTTCTTTGGTGTGTTCCAAGCAGGGGAGTCACTCCTTGACCCCAAGGGAGATTGCTTCAGTCCTCTGGTCTTGAGCAGAGCACCGAAGGTCCAGGATTCAGCATCAGAGTTTCGTCCAGGGTAATCTACAGTTCTGATTACACAGGTTCCTTACTTATACCTAAGGAAGGGGTTGGACTAGCTTTGGGGACCCACCTATGGGAGGGTTTGGAAAGAGGGGTGGCTACACCCATTTCCTTTGTCCAGTTTCATGCCAGAGAAGGGGCTGGAAGCCCCTGAACCGGTTTGAGCTGGACTATGCTCAGGGACACCAAATGTGCCCCCAGTGCAGGACTTCAAAGCACTCAGAGAGTGCTCCCACCTAGCCCCAATACACATAACCCTGTCTGGGAGGTGGTTACACCTCCCTGTGACAGGAAACCTATTGTCCAGGCATCCCCTGCTGGAATTTCGGTCAGCAGTAGGAGGCCAGACTTGTGTCTATGGCTGCAGCATCCATTTTGTGATGCCAGGGCTCTTTTAAGTTTCTACCCTGTATACCAGTGCTGTAATTTCTCTCCCTCTAGAAGGGTGGGATCATACTCCCACACCAGTTACTGGTGTGGGGGTATGATTCCAAGGTGTTTGACACCAAACACGACATGTTTCCGTGCAGCCAGTCCAAAGATAGCATTTACTGTTTGGTTATAATCCACTTAAGAGTATTTGGTCAGGCTGCACTACTGAAAACCCCGGAGAAGAGATTCCGAAGGCTGCAGAGGGGCTCAGCTCATGCCTGGGCACCCCCCTCACATATAACCAAGCACCCTGCCTTCAGGATTGAGAAGACCAGCCATAGGGGTGGCTGATAGGTTTGTATGTGCAGGATATGGTGAGATATAGTGAACCTATATCTCAGTAAGGGGTGCATGCACCACCTTACTCGGGCTGTAGTAGCATACCTGTGGTGTCATTTTGGGTGGCATAATACATGCTTCATCCCCTGGTAGGCCTCTGTGGTACCTATGCCCTGGGTACATAGTATACCATATACTAGGGACTTATAAGGACACCTCAGAGCCAATCTGAACTGTACCTAAAGTGCATGGAATCATTTTAGAGAGGAAGCAGCTAGGCTGGGGCCCTGAATAGCAGTGTCCCAGCCAGACTAAAGTAAAAAAACAGTGAATCACCAGCAGAAAGTGGGGATAAACATGTGAAGCAGATCCTACTCTCCTACAGTTAGTAATTAGCATTTAAAAAACTTATAAATTCACAGAAAAAAACAGGTTTCAGAGACATTATAGTTAGGAATTAGCATTTAATCATCCTTAGATATTCACTGAAAAAACCACAGGTTTCAGGGGCATTATAGTTAGGCTGACATGTCACTCATACAAAACCAAAGAAATTCAGCTGTTATAGTTAGCTAAGCTAACAATAACTTGCGACCCTACAATGCAATGCTGATGATGTCACATATTACATCTCTCTTGGCATGGTCAGTGACATCACTGATGACATTACTGACGACATCATCCACTTAAAATCTGAAGCACATCGTCACACCCTAATATAACCTTTCATACACACTCTCTAACATACAGACTACCATTCTCAAAACCATAGACACTAAAATACATGTTAGTACATACCCACTCACTGATTCATACGTCTACACACTCATCCACTCACTCACGCATATAGTCACTTATTCACACAGCCACCCCTCAATACAGCCGCTGATATATGCACTCATATACCCATACAGACACTCACACACCACCACTCACCTATAGAGTAATTCACACACCTAGTCAGTCACCCAACGAATCAATCACACTTCCATTTACTCACCCATACTATTATACACACACCACCTCATTTATTCATACAGATATTAACACATATTTACTCTCTCTATATTTAATCACTGACACAAGCACACACTCATCCATACAGTCACTCTTACAATCTCTTACCCTCACATATAGTCACTTATGTAGTATAACACTCACATGTACTGTGTTTCACATCTGTAGTAACTCACACATATACCACTGAGACAGCCATTCACTTACCAACACAGCTATATGCACACTTACACACCCATACAGCCCTTCACAGACACACTTATGAAACCATACACCCAGTGAATCACCCACTCACACATCCATGCAAGCAGTCAAACCCACACAGATACTCAGGCACCCATACAGGTACTCAGACAACCAATAATTAATCCAAAAATACACTCATGTAGCTACTCACCGCCCTATGCAGCCACTTACACAGCAACTGACAGACTGATACAGATATTCACACAGAACAGTCATTCACCCATGCATTCACTTAGACACGTTTAATCACCCATTTATACAGTCAGTCACACACCCACTTTTGATTAGGACAGACAAATGCGGACCCAAAGTTTTTCAGGAAGGAAATTTTTATTTGTTGCCCTGCATCGCTGCCATTACGCGTTTCAGCCCCACCTGGGCCTTGATCACATGATATGATATATATATATATATATAAATATCATTCTTAAACTTTTAAAAAACACTCAGGGCCTTAGGTAGGTGGCCTAATACCGCTCGGTAACGGCCGATTTTCGGTAAAAATGCCATTACCGACCGGTATTCAGGCGTTTGGGATGTAGGGGGGACATTTCAGGATTCGGTAATTTACCGAATCGGTAAAATTACCGAATCGGTAATTTTACCGATTCGGTAAATACCGAATCCTGAAATGAGATGTAGGGGGAGTGTGTGGGTGTTGTGTGGATTCGTTATTTACCACCAACTAAAAGTTGGTGGTAAATGACGAATGTCTTAGTAAAAGCATTTTTTGGCCCTTAGAAGTGTGCAATGTGGCAGACATACATGCCCTTAGGGCATGTATGTGTGCCACATGTGCACACATGCAGGAATCAGGGGTGCAACAGGGTGTCACTGTGACACCCTGCCACCCTTGATTGTGCTCCCCCCATTACCGAATCGGTATTTACCGATTCAGTAATGGTAACTGGCTTCCCGTTGATTCCTATGGGCCTCCTGGCCCATAGGAATCAATGGGAAGCCAGTTACCATTACCGAATCGGTAAATACCGATTCTTAATTACCGACCAATTCCGAATCGGTAATTTTTACCGAGTCATTACCTACATAGCATTTACCACTTCATAAATACCGAATCGGTAAAATTCGGTATTTATGAAGTGGTAAATGTTAGGCTACCTACATAAGGCCCTCAGTCACTGAATGATGTCATCAGTGAAACAGTGTCTTTCTTCCCCCGGTACAGATAGGAAGTTTGTCCCAATTGGGGAGATTGCCCCAAATCTGCCCCCTGGCGGGGGGGTGGGGGGGGAGGTAGAAAACCCGCTAGACATCAGGCATTTTGCATTTGGGACAAAATGAAAGGGGCATAGGCGTCGGTCTCTGATATTAGGCCA
Organism: Triturus cristatus; assembly: GCF_964204655.1. NCBI lineage: Eukaryota > Metazoa > Chordata > Amphibia > Caudata > Salamandridae > Triturus > Triturus cristatus. The sequence goes on from NC_140584.1 coordinate 393,130,106, forward strand.
TACTTCCACCCCAAGGAAACAAACTAGTATTTTGGCCTCTATGGAGGGCATAGAAGGAGTTTGCCTCCAGTTTACCCCAGGGGTTAGTAAGCCCACTGGATGACAGGACTAATTATTTTTAAATAAAATATTGGGTGAGTCTGGCCAATCCTGACATCAGACATCACACTCACCCCTAAAGCCTCAATAGTCTTTCTGTTCTCCTGTGGACCATAGCATCCCATCCCACAGACAAACAACAGGACATTTGATTCTTTTGGGCACTGTTTTTCCATATAGGCCAGGAGAGTGGGGCTGAATCCCAATATTTTCCCACTTGCCATGGTAAATGGCTGTACTTTTTAGACTTGGATAAACCACCACTTGGAGAAAACCACCAGACCCAGATATTTCATAAAACTAGACATCTAGGGGAGTCTAGTGTGGTATACCTTGCGTTGATCCCATGATATTTTCTTACCCACAATGTTCTGCATCCCTCTAACTCTCCCTAAAATTACTCATTTTCCTTGCATTTCTGTGATGTAATCTTCCACAATACACAGGGTTCCACACATTTCTTACTGCCTGGCATTTCCTCACTTGTTCTGATAAAAAAACTATTCTTCTTGTATGGGTGGGCCAAGTGTCCACAACAGGAAAAGCCCCAAAACATAATGTTATAATATCAACATTTCCTGTAAAGAAAAATGAACCTTATTTCGCAATGCAGGTAGCTGAGTTAACTGGGGCTTGGCTCGGCTGCCACCTATGGAAAACTTTCCAAGCTCACACATTTCTGAAAAGTAGATATCTGAGGGAGTACAGAGGTGTGTGCGTCATATAAATCCCATTACGTTTTCTTACTGACAATGCCCTGCAAACCTCAGACCTTTAGCAAAATTCACACATTTTCCTCACATTTCTATGATGGCAACTTCTGAAATCAGGAGGAATCGACAAATATTTCAACCACCCAGCGTTCACCCACTGGTCTCAATGAAAATGCTACTCCACTTGTGTGACTGTGTCTAGTGACTGCAACAAGAACGGATGAAACCAAGATCAATGGGTGTTCCACTGCGGGATTTCCATTCCACACCTAGGATAACATTTTCATGCAAGGTACAGCACCATGGAATTCCCTGGGTGTCTAGATTCCATAAATGCATGTAGTTGGTATGTATCAATGGGTGGCAGCCAGAACAGCCTCAAATACAGCAGCTAACTTTAGCGCTGATCTCTCCACATAGAGCTTTAGTGACTTTTATGTGGTGGCCTCCTAGACCATCCACACAAGTGAGGTACCGTTGTTATTGGTAGATTTGTGGGAACATTTGGTGGTACAAAATGTGTGGATCCCCACAGATTCTGGAACTTTCCTGCATAGAACTTTGAGGAAAACGTGTTATCAGGTAAAGCTTCAGGTTTGCAAGGGATTCTGGGTAAGGAACCCTTGGGAGAGCCATGTAAGCCACCCCATCCTGGATTCCCATAGTGCCTAGTTTTCAGAAATGCGCAGGTTTGCTATATTTACCTAGGTTCCGGCTGAGGTATGGGCCAAAATTCCACAGCAACCCACTTTAGAAATAAATGGTCATTGTTGAGAGTGGAAAAATTGGATGTATCCATGCTGCATTTTGCGCCCTTTCCTGTCGCTGGGAGTAGGCCTACCCATACAAATGAGGTACCATTTTTAATGGATTACTTGGGAAAATGCTGGGTAGAAGGAAGTTTGTGGCTACCCACAGATTCCTGAACTTTCCTTCAACAGATTCTGGGTAAAAATTAAAACCTGGTGACAGCCATGCAAGTCCCGACACCCTGGATAACCACAGGTAACTAGTATTCAAACATGGGCAGGTTTTCTAACTTTCCGAAGGTGTTGGCTGAGCTGGGGCCAAAAATACACAGCTACCCATGTTGCAAAAAAAGGCTCAGTTTTCAGTGGAAAAATATGATGTGCCTATGTTGCATTTTGGGTCCTTTCCTGTCGCCGACACTAGGCTTACCCACACAAGTGAGGTGCCGTTTTTATTGGGAGGTGCTGTGGTATGCTGGGTGGAAGGAAGTTTGTGGCTCCCCACATTTTCAAGAACTTTTCATCACAGAAATTTAAGGAAAATGTGTTTTTTAAATCAAAGTTTGAGGTTTGTAAGGGATTCTGGGTAAGAAAACCTTGGGAGAGCCATACAAGTTACCCCACGCTGGATTTACCCAGGTGTCTAGTATTCATAAATGTGCAGGTTTTCTATGTTTCCTGAGGTTCCGACTGATGTGGAGCCCAAAATCCGCATCTACACATCTTGCAAAAAAGGGTCGGTTTCAAGTGGACAATTGTGATGTGTCCATGTTGCATTTTGGGCCCCTTCCTTTCATGTGCACTATGCCTACTCACACAAGTGAGACTTTACAAAATACTGGTTGAAAGGAAATTTGGAGCTTCCCACAGATTCCATAACTTTTCTCACAGAAATGTGAGAAAAATGTTCTTTTTTTAGTCAAAGTTTGAGGTTTGCAAGTGATTCTGGGTAAAATTAATCTGGTGCAAGCCATGTAAGTCACTGCAACATGGATTCCGATTGGTGTCTAGTTTTCAGAAATGTACAAGTATGCTAGGTTTCCTGAGGTCCTTCCTGACCTATCGCCCAAAATTCACAGACACTCACATTTCAAAAAAGGGTCAGTTATCAGTGGAAAAATAAGATGCATTCATGTTTCATTTCAGCCCATGTCCTGTTGCGGACAGAAGGCCTACCCACACAAGAGAGGTACAATTCTATCGGAAGATGAGTACAAACATAAAATAGTGGAACATTTGTTAATAATAATTGGATTTCACTGCCTTTGGGGCTACCAAATGTAAGCCAGTGTGTAAGAAAGATAACATTTTGAAAAATGGACTCTGAGTTACATGCTAGTATAAGTGCCCACAAATTCAGAGATGTACAAATAACCATTGCTGCTAACCTCCATATCTTAAGCCCATCTCAGAAATTCAAAGGTTTCCTTGATACCCATATTTCACCCTACCTATTATCCCATATGAATTGGTCTACACTCGGTAGACAATGAAAAAGTGTTGTATTGTGCAGCTCAGTTGTTGTCTCAGGTTACCTCAGGTTCTTCGAGAACCTACAAACCCCATATGTACCCACAACCAGAAGGGTCTAGCAGACATAATAGTATTTGCTTTTGTAAATCAGCCATCATGAGAAAATATTACAGATTACCAGGTTGTGTCAAATCACTGTTTCTTCATACTCATTTCCAAAATGTAATTATTTCAACAGTTAGTTTCTTTAGGAAATCCTTGGAGGATCTACGCATATGACCTCTTGTTGAATTCAGAATTGCATCTACCTTTCAGAAATCTATAGTTTTCCAGTGGTAATTGATTTCTTCACTTATATGCTGTGGACAGGCACTTGACATTGCATACCAGAGCCAAATTTTAAATAGCCCTAATTCCCTTTGCTTACAACAGTTTGCGGTAAAGCGGACTCTGAGTTCATTAAATGGTTTTCCTATTGGGGTTTAGTGGATATGTGGAGATCAGTAGGTCTCTTAGTGAAAGAGTACTCATTGTACTCCCCTGTCAACAGTTTACACCCCCAGTTAGAATTCTTTCTCACACAAAATGGGTCTGCACATTGTACTCACAACGTTGAATATCTAGCTGGTGTATGATTGCTGCGAACAGCTTTTGACATTGCCTTGGAGACAATTCCTAACTCCAGTCCTGACATGGAGACTCAAAGTGACCCATTCATTACAATACCTTTATGGGGATGATTAAGGAAGCAATATGTTCACTTAAAGAACAATGCTGCTTTGACAAAAGGTCTAGATAATGTACGGAAGGACTTTAAGGATGTGATATGGGAAACGTACATGGCATAAAGATTGGAGTGCAGAGGTTTATTAGGAAGGAAGGAACTGACATTGATACTAAGCTGTGGCCAATGAAATTATTGGATATTTTCTGATGTCAAGGAAGTACAGTAATTTCTAGATCCAAAAGTCCAAAATTGTCAAATTGATAGAGCAGGCTCGTTGGCTGAATTTTAAGGAACATACTCTTAGACAGCATTAAGTGGGTTACTAAGCCCTAACCCTGTGCGTAGTTTGCGTAGTAGCACTACACGCGAAGTACACTTTGAACTACACTCAGCTACACAAACTGCGTAGTGCATAGCTGTTAGCACTGTGTGCTTGTCTGCTCTGAGCAATAACTGCAAACAGCATCTTGCACGGTGCCAGTTATGATAAAACAAGTATCTTTGTCTTTATATGCTAAAATGCATATAGTCATTTCACAAAAGTGAAAATTATAAATGAGCAAGCAGTGAGAGAGGTGATGATTTTGGGATCCTCCCTAACCTAGGGAGAGAACCAAGCAGATGCCTTGAAAACAAAAAGCACATCTTCTTGAGCGATTCAGTGGTGGTCCCATCCTCTTAGGACCACCCCAAGCACAGTTATTGGCAAAAATACAATCCCAACCAAAGGCCCTGCAAAGCATTATGGGACGAGATTAGCAGTGGGCAGTGAATATTATAGTATCCAATATCAAAATAATTCTACAAAGAGTTGCAGTTCAACTAGTCGTTACTAGATGTCCCTCACGACGAGTCAAATGCAAAAGCATTGAAATTATTATTACATCAAGCTGCAGTTCCACTAGTCATTACAAAATGTCCCTCACAAGTCAAATGCAAAAGCTTCATGAAAGGGTTTCAATGCTTTTGCATTTGACTCGTGAGGGACATCTAGTAACTACTAGTTGGACTGCAGCTCTTTGTAGAATTATTTTGATATTGGACACTATAATATTCACTGCCCACCGCTAATCTCGTCCCATAATGCTTTGCAGGGCCTTTGGTTGGGATTGTATTTTTGCCCTTAACTGTGCTTGGGGTGGTCCTAGGAGGAAGGGACCACCACTGAACCGTTCACCAGCATGATATGCTCTTTGGGGCAGATTTATGTTGGACTTGCGCCACTTTTACGCCGCCGTTGTGTCACTTTTGTGATGCAGCGGCGGCGTAAACCCTGCGCCACGTTGCGCCCTATTTACATCGTGACACATCTATGGAGATGCGTCATGGTGTAAAGCCCTGCGCCACATGAAACCTACGTCAGGTTTCATGTGGGCGTTTCTACGCAGGGGGGGGGCGTTCCGTCGCAGGAACGCCCCTGAAAAGTGACTCAGTGAAATCTACAAGATTTCACTGAGTCACTTTTCCAACGCTGATGCGTCAAAACCCTGCGCCTGCTTGAAGCAGGCGTAAGGCTTGACGAACCACGTTACAGATAGGGCAAGTTGGAAGAGTGCTGTAGTTGCATGTCACACGCAACACTACTTCAGCACTGCGCCAACTTTACGCCCCAGATGCGACACGCATCTGTTTATTCCTGCGCCATGATGCGCCACATTGTAAATGCGGCGCATCATAGGTGGCGCAAGGGTAAACTTGCATGCCGCATCTTTCCTGGTGCATCCCTGCCGATTTGCAGAGATGCGCCAGGCAACATAAATCTGCCCCACAGTGTTCAAGGCATCTGCTTGGTTCTCCCCCTAGGTTAGGGGGGACCCCAAAATCATCACCTCTCTCATTCACAGTTCATTTTTGTGAATTGGTTATATGCTTTTTAGCATGTAAAATTGCTTTATCAAAGCATTTGTGGGTGTTGTTGATATTGTTGCTATGCTACGTGTTGCAGCACAGTTTATGTACTGTGCTACGTGCATTTTGCGTAGTGCGTAGTAGTGCAAACTATGCATGCTCCGTGAGCAAAGCGTAGTACTACGCCCAGGGTTACTAAGCCCTCAAAATGCTTGCTTGGTTAACTGAAAAGATTCTTCCAGGTGCTAACATAATGCGACTAGTGGTCACACTGGAAACCTTGCTGTCATGCATGCTGAACTTACCAATTATTTTATGACACATGTCGTAGTTATATACTGAAAGCAGGAACTCAGGGCCATATTAACAAGGGCTTTAAAAGCCAAAGAAGCGGAGATAAAAATATCGCCCTATCAACAACAGGGTGCTAACATGCAATATTGCATGTTAGCACCCTTTTTCACTACGCTTCCCTTTGCATCTCTAATGAGATGCAACGTGGGCGTTCCAGAGCAAAAGCTAAGCAACATTTCTCCTATTATCAATCTTCACGCTAACCCTGTTAGAGACAAAAAAAGCAGCACTAACCACAGTTAACGCTGCTTTTTTACGTCTTCTAATTTTCAGACTTAGCCATGTAATCCAATGGGAGGTGGATTACATGGCTAAATCCACCATGGGCTATCAACAAGGATATCCCTTTCCTTGTTGTTTTATCGCTGCATTACCAGCGATAACCTCCCAAAATGCCGCTATCGCTGGATTTTTTATCGCCTAGGCGGTTAGCGTTGTTAATAACGCGATAACCAGATGATATTATCCAGCGATAGCGGGCGTTAAAAAAATTAACGCTAAGCGCCCTTAGCGTTAATTTTCCCTGTTTCTTGTTAACACGCCCCTCAGATTTATGTGGGATTTTTATTTATGGGAGGAAAGTCCATGCATAAACACAAGAGCAAAGTTAATCCATGAAAGATCCACTAATAGTAGATGGAATGAAGAAGGCACTTACGATCAGGGGGTGGCAGACAAACTCTTGATCTCGATGGTCTCACACTTGAGCTCTGGGCAACGTTTGTTACACAGCCAAATAGCATACTTCTTGTCCTTTACAGGGATGCAGAAGTCAGTTGAGTAATTCCACCTTTGTCCAGGGCAGCGATAATAACCGTGGTTCCAATTTCAGATTGAGATCTCCTAGGTAAGTTCTCCTGTAGACCCATTAATATGTATAAGAGATTGAGGTATTAGTTAATAGGGTGAGAATCCGCCTCAAATAATAATCAGAATCCTTGTCAGGGTGAACCTCAAAAGCACTAAATAAACCTGTGCTTAACACTCTCATAGCTTGGCCCAAGTGCAGGCAAGCTTAACTTAGATTCAATGTGTAAAGTATTTATGCAGCACTCAAACACTAATAAAGTAAACACAACACTAGAAAAATCCCAAACTGATTTAGAAAAATAGTGTAACTTTTAATACATAAAATTACACTAACATGACGAAAATCTAATTAGTAGAGCCAGAGTTATGAGTTTTTAAATTTTAAGTAAAAATAGTTCCAGAAGGCATGAAGTGCTAACTGCGGGGATCTGGTCGTGCCCAACTGGGACAAAGTCACAAGTTCAGCCTGACCGTGATGGAGCACAGGCCGGGTAGGGGTTCAGGTTTTGCCCGCTGGAGTTGTACCTTATGTCCTTGGTGTGGAGACTCAGATCTACTGAGATGCGAGGTTCTGGATCGCCCTGCATCAAATCAGGAGAAGCAGGCAACCAGGAGATGTGCTGTGCTGTGTTGTGCTGCAATACCAGGCTCTATGTACCTCTGTGTCGAGTCCAGTGAGGCCGTTGACCAGGAGCTGTGCAATGCTTCGTTGCGAGGTCCTACTGTGCTCTGCGCCACTCTGTGATTGTGAGAAATGTTTACCTAAGCAGGGAACACACTCTGACTCTAGCCTGGGGACCAAGACCTTGAGGATAGCACTTGAGGTTCAGGATTCAATCCCACAGAGGCTAGCAGATGGGACCAGGTCAGCTCCAGTTGGGTCTGATCAGCTGGAAAGCAGGAAAGGCATCTGGAAGCTTGTTGTGTCTCTGTAGCCCATTCATGAGGTCAGTCAACTGACCCTTGCAGTCACTTCAGGGGTCCTGTGCTCAAGGCAAGCAGGTCCAATCTTTCTTGTTCAAATTGTAGAACATTCCTTCTTCTAAATCTCCTTAGGTCCAGGAGTGTTCTAAATCCAGTACTGGGGATGTCACACTTATGCCCAGTACCACTCTGTGGGTGGGGGACACCTCTTTCTCTAATCCTAAAATGGAGTCTGGTCATTTCTTCTCTTTCCCTTGGCTTTGGCTGCAGCCTGCAACTGAAACAAATGGCATGCAGGCCCAGTATTGAGCTGCATCTGCCAGTGGCAGGGTAGGCTTCCTATGAAGCAATGAACGCCTGGATACAGCCCCCATGCAACCGTTTGAAGTGTAATCAGTGCAGGGGTACATCTCTTCCCCAGCCATACTGCCAGGAAAACCCTCCCTTCTCCACCACCATGCATTTGTCCATTATCTGGAAGGAATGCACATCACACTACAGGAGAGCCATTATCAGTCAGGTCACTCTGGACACTGGCAGAAAGGCTACAATTTGGGATGAAAACACAAATTTTCCGTAAGTGTGCATTTTCAAAATAGTTACTTTAAATCCGACTTGATCATCAAGTTTGATTTTCCTCTTTCAGTGAGTCCTTGAATCATTTTTCTAGCTAGTCCCAAATTGAAGTTATTCATTATAAGGAGTTATAATTAACCCAGTGGTTTTCTTTAGGAGAACCAGCCTTGCTGCAGTGAAAAATGACTTTGGAGATTTTTCACTGCCAAGACATGTAAAACTATAAATATTAATGTCCTACTTTTAAATACCATGCACCCTGCCCTATAAGCATTTAGGTCCTACCGTATAAGATCTAAAATGGAAGGTGTAGGCCAGGCAAAAGTGTTTTTTTTCAGGTTGTAATGGCAGTCTAAACCTGCATAAACATGGGTTGCAGGGGCAGGTCTGGAGACATGTTTTATAGGGCTGCTTTAGTGGGTGGCACAAAATGAGTGCTGCAACCCTCTAGTAGCATTTAGTTTACAGGTTCTGGGTACATGTAGTACCATACATTAGGAACTTATAAGTAAATTAAATGTGGCAATTAGGTATATGCCACTTTAACCATGTTAAAAGGGAGTGAGCACAAGTGCCCAAAGTCTTAAGGTCTGCAAAAACGGGTTGAGACTAGGAAAGGAAAACTCTGGAGGAATACCACGCAACAGATTTTATTTTCCAACACTAAGCTTATCCTGAGCTGCAGCATTCTTTATAAGTTACTTGATCACTTGAATCTGAGAGTTTTTAAGTCTGTAATGCTGCAGGTTCAGATTAGATATGTACCAGGAAGAAATGCCTCCCCTAACATGAAACAACTTTGCCAAATAATCGTTAAGGTCACTAATGTGCACAGTCTACACTATGTGATGTATTTTGACACTGAGAAAGCTTTTCACAAACTAAATGTAACCTAACTCTGGACTTTCCTGTGAAGGGTTAATGTTGGCCCTGGTTTCTATTTTGGGTCACACTGTTGTATACTTCATCTAGGGCTGTATGACTTCCTCCCAATTTTGCAGACAGCCTTACTCGTGGAAAGGTATCTCACATCTTGTTTGTCACGGCCTGAAGGGCCCACATATTCCAACCCCCCGGGAGGGGTTATTGCATAATGTGCAGGTCTTAATACATTGACGACATGCTGCTTAGTTTAGATAATCTGATGGATAACTTCCCCGAATTATGGAAGCAAGGGATACCTTTGGAGCAGTTTCTGCACTGCATATAAATTAGGATAAATATCTCCTTATCCCCTTAGAGCTATGCCCCTTACAGGTTGACTTTACACCAGGGGATTACTATTAGGGCCTCATGTATGTTTAAATATCTTAGACTCCGCATGTAAAATAAATGTTTTGTTTCTATTAATTTCGGTGGGGCATTAGTGGCACTGTGTATTGTAATTATCATTTTTAAATGTCTGCTATGTGTTAGTAAGAATGTCAGGACATGTTAAAATGCAAGTCTTGTCCAGCATAATAGTATTATTGAGTTTTAATATATTGCAGCATAATTCCAACACATCTCACATTGGCTCTTCAGAGCCCCTTCACCAGAGTTGGAATTTTAGCTAGGGCAGTTGCTGGTAGATCTATACTTGAGTATTGCAAAGAGGCTTTAATGTTGAAGCCATTATATTGAAGTTATGACTAATGGTTCTCTGTTGTGGGTATCACCGTTTGAAGGGATCTGTTGGTGATGCACCCTGTGTGCCTGAAATTAAGGGCCTGCTTTAGGGTTTGGTGGACATGGTACTCCATTGCAAAGGCAACAAAGTACATTCTTAATCAAACCCTAGGTCTGCCTTCCTCATTTAGAGATGGGTGAACTTTCTGTTTCCCCTGATTGGCCAATTAGAGGAATAGTTTTACACTGCCCACCCTATTTAGGGTAGAAGGTATAATCCTTGTTTTCCTCTCCCTCACTGCCAGTAAGTGGGATCAAGAAAAAAACAATAATTACTCCCAGAACCTGGGAGTAAACTCCCAAAGTGTGCTGGTCAGTGGATTTTTGTTAAACTCCCACTTTGGGAGATTGTTTCTGAAAAACAAAAACTTTGGGAAAGTTTGGTGAATGGCCATCAAAACTGATGAGGGTTGTCCACCAAACTTTTTGTACATTGAAAGGAACAACAGTGATGATAGTTCCTTTCAATGTACAAAGATGACCGAAGGGCCCGTGGTGATATCTAAATTTGATGAACAGTAGTCCTTCAGGGTGGCAGAGTCAATGTTCTACAACACCCCGCTGAACAGAGAACCATCTTTCAAACCTTAAATCAGACCTTCAGTTCTGAGTTACCCCTGCTTTACAGCTGCAGGTAATGTTATTGATAAACCAACCCTGGACACATGATACATAGAAGTGGTGGATGAGATTTACTACAGTGGATCCTGATATTGAGAATATCATGCCATGTGTAGTGCCTTGCGAGTTAGCAATGATGGAACCCTTTTGGCTCCTGATGGACTCTGTAGAGCTGTGATATAAGTGTTAGAGCGGAATGCAATGGAGGCTGATTAAGAATGTTAATTTCGCAGTTACACGCAGAAGGATAAGGACATGTAATGCTAAACTCTGTGTTTGGTGTAGTCTTTGGCGGGCAGCCAGGTTGGGAAGATGCTACACCATGCATGTGGCACAGTTAATGCCATATGGTCAAATTGGCCAAATTATTAGAGACGTAAGGTTGACCTGCAGAACAGGGAACCAGAGGCTTACACGATCTTAGAACATTAGCAATACACGGTGACCATAACTTATTCATAAAGATAATTTCAATGCTTTTGCATTTGACTCGAGAGGAACACCTAGGAATGACTAGTTGAACTGCAGCTCTTTGTAGAATTTTTTGATATTGGATACTATAATATTCACTGCCCACTGCTAATCTCGTTCCATAATGCTTTGCAGGGCCTTAGGTTGGGATTATATTTTTGCCCATAACTGTGGTTGGGTTGGTCCTAAGAGGATGGGACCACCACCGAATCGTTCAGCAAGATGTGCTCTTTGTTTTCAAGGCATCTGCTTGGTTCTCTCCGTCAGGTTAGGGTCGGCTCGCCTGCGTTTGGTGCTCAGATTTGCGGGTAGGGGCTCTGCTTTCGCCTTATTTCCCTCCCTGATGTCTCCCAAGGCCTCCAAGCTGGTGTCCCTCTGAGCCGCTGACACTCCGGCTCCTTTGATCATTTGTGTGGCAGGGGATGCACACTCTGCTCCAGCATTCGCCGTCCTGCGCCACGGCAGGCCCCCGCGGGCTCCCCGGTTATTGTCAGACCTCTCATGTGGGTGCCGCGGCTGTCGCTCACTCACCCTGCAGTCTAGCACCGGATTCGCCTGCAACGCCGGAGATCCGCAGCTCCTCCAGCCCCTGCTGTCCGTATACTCCAGCGCGCACGCAGCATGGCTCACCCAGCTCTGGTCGCGTATTGCACCCGGTCGGTCGATCACCTCCCTGGGCCTCCATCACTCAGCCAGCGCAAGATTCGCCTCCACGGCCGAGGGCCCGCTCAGCTGCACTACTGCAGTTTTCATCCACAGTTCATGGCGTGATGCCGTTTGAATCCTCTCTATTCGTTCCTTGCTTGTTCAATTGTCGCTCAGATTGGTTTTTGGCTGTGGATATGTAGCTGGGCACCGGATATCTGAAGGATTATGTGCTCGGCCGGCAGAGCCACACTAGCGAGCAAACATCTTGCAGCTCGGCCACGCCCCCCAACGCCATATATGTTTAAAATCCCAGCATACAAGCTTAAGAAACTCCGGGAAGTCGACAAGCCAGTTGAATTTAAATATGCAGAATGGGAAACTATTGTGGGCTATACTGCAAGGATGTCTCGAGTTAATAGATTTAGGCTCGTTCAGATTTATTTCTTCCATTGGACATACCCGACTTCTACATAAAATCTACAACCATATGAATTGGGATTGTCCTCTGTTATAGATTATGGCCACACAGTACTGTAGTCGTCGAATTACAGGTAAGCCTGGGCGCAGTGCTACGCTCTTGCCCCGGAGTGTGCGTAGATTTGCCTACTTCGCGATCCACGAAGTAGGCGTAGGGCATGCAGGCTATGCACACCCACGGCGGAACGAGTTGCCCGCCACCCGCCTTCCGCCCGCTTTTAAAATACACTAACAATGATCCTAAACTTTTAAAAAACAAGGTTTAAGTAATTTAAATAACTTACCTGCGCTGCAGCGTCCCGGGGCTCCCTCTTCCTTCTGTCGCTGACTTCTTACTCAAAAATGCGCTTTATTGGCCGCCCGCGCATGCGCATTTGTTGCGACAAATGCGCATGTGCGGGCAGCCGCGCATGCGCATTTGTGAGGAAGTTGTCGGCGAGAGAAGGAAGAGGGATCCCCGTGACGCCGCAGCTCAGGTAAGTTATTTAAATTACTTAAACCTTGTTTTTTAAAAGTTTAGGATTATTTTTAATGTATTTTAAAAGCGGGCAGGAGGGAGGCGGATGGCGCGTAGTGGGACTATGCGGAGTGTGCGGGTGTGCGTAGATTTTCCCCCACTCCGTGATGCTCCTCGTAGCCCCATCAGCCCACTACGCCCAGGGTTAATTTCAGGTAGGCCTTGTCAACTACTACCCGAGTGCTGTCTATTTGGACATTTAACCTCATTAAGAAAGCATTGCAGATGCTGAAATTTGTAGATTCACCCCTCCTGCTTCCAAAGAGAGGCATAATGAGGGCACTGAAGTCAAGAGAAGGCCCCAAAACTTTGACAATTAGAATTGATCTGATCAGGAGGAGCAGAAGCAAAATGTTCAGTGCTGAGGTAGTATGCTAAGATCAGAATTCCAAGTTGTCTGATAATGATCACACCCTCACAGTTTCCCCCTGAGAAATTCCGGAAAATCAACCCAGCCAAAGATTATCAGGGGAAAAGGCAGTGAGAAAAGGCAGACCATCCGAAATTTGATGTGCTTAAAACGATGTTGCATGTTATGTCCCATTTTCATTTAAAAACTTGCAATAGGAGGGATTTACTGCACGTGTCAAACACCTCGCCCAGGTGTAATGGGATTTTCCTCATGTGGTAAATACCCTATACTACTACCACAAACGAATAAGGAGGACCTAAGAGGTCTAAGGTGAGAGAGAGCCAGTGGAGTCTTCAGAAACTCAGGAGAGACTCTGATGATATCTTTGCCTCCTTGAACCTGCACAGTAATAGCAGCTCTCAAGTGGGGGTAGTGTATGACATGTCTGCAGTACTGTATTCCGTCTAGAAATTCAAGGGTAGACCTGCTGATGGCATTTTGGGGATAACAGATAAGACATTGAGGAAGAGTCCGAACAATCTGTAATGCATATGATTCTTTGCTGTAGAGTCTCCATTGCAAAAACTACAGGGTTTATTTACAAGGCCATTGCGACGGTGGTGCGTCACTTTTTTTGACGCAACGGTGGTGCATTGGGCTTACCCTAATTTACAAGGCCACGTAAAGTCACCCTGTGTCACTTTTCATGGCCTTGTAAATTTGGGCCCCTTTCACGCATTAATCTGTGTGAAAGGGGCATTCAATGGGTGTTACTGTGGGTGTTCCCACACAACGTCCATAGAACTTGATGCATTCCCAGCTCTACAACATTTTGTAAAACTGGGAATGCATTAAAATACTATGCCGCCCCCGGGGCGTTTTTTCCTCTTTCTATGCGTACTGCATTGTGCAGCATGCACAGAAAACGGAAAATGCCATTAATGATTGTTTTTTGTGCAGGAATATAACCTTCCTGCACAAAAACAACCATCCCCGCAGCGCAGGCACTCTTGCAAAATAAGGCAAGGGTGCCTCCGCTGGTGCATTGCAGCAAATTGTGCACCAGAACTGGGGAAAGCACAGGGATGCATTGTGTTGTTGCTAATAGAACCCACCCCTGTGCTTTGAAAATGATGCAGCACGGTGCAGCTAAATGGCTTGCGCCGCCATTCTGCGTCAGTTTTTTGTAGATGAGACCCTACGTATGTTAAACATTTGTAATAAATATGTTGCGGGAAACATAACAGAGAAGCGGTTGAGATAACCAGTGCTTAGGTGTAGAGTACGTATTTCTAGACATTTCACTATACAGCAAAAACAACAGCTTACCTCTGTTGTAGCACACCGGTGGGTTTGCTTGCTATAGAGGAGGTATTGATAATATTTACTGAAATGTACTTGAGAATCACACTGTGCCATGTGTGTTTTTACTTTCATGTTGCTGTTTTAGTCATGTGGTACAGGGGAAAAAACAATCAATAACAATTATAAAAAGGCACAAACTACAGGAACTTTGTGGCTTCTAAGGGAATTCTCTATGGGAGAATTCCCATAGAAGCCCATGTTCTGGTGTCAACATGGGCTTCTATTGGAATTCTCATGGGCATATTATCAAGCCCATTATCGCCGCCTTAGCGGCAGTTTCCTGCCGCTAAAGCAGCGATAATTTTAACGCCGTTCTTGATAATATACCCCCTCGCTCGAAATGGGGCATATTATCAAGGCAGGCGATAAAATTATCGCCGCTTTAGCGGCAGAAAACTGCCACTAAACCGGCTATAATGGGCTTGATAATATGCTCTATGGAATTCCAATTAAAGCCCATGTTAGATGTGAAGGACATCTAACCTGAACTTCAATTGGAATTCCGTAGAGCATATTATCAAGCCCATTATCGCCGTTTTAGCGGCGATAATTTTATCGCCTGTCTTGATAATATGCCCCTTTGTTTTTAACTCCCGAAGAGCCAGCTCCTTGCTGAATGTTTCAATTGAAGACACTCCTGGATTGGAGTATAGGTTAGGATATGCACTTGTTTTTCAGTCATACTCAGCGGATATGATTTATGAATCGGAGGGCCACGTTTAAACCCAATCATCCACACTGTCCTATTATCGCTGGACTTAAGTATTTCCACTGTGCTGTCCCCCGGGTCTGTCTGCCTCCTTCCCCGTCTTCCCCGTGCAGACATTTATACACTGCTTTGCAATCTCAGCTACTCTGCCCCTTGGGAAACTCAACAAGCTTCCAAGTCTCAGTCTTGCTCTGTTTATACGGTGGTATAGGGAGAACAAAGCAAACATATTCCATTATTTCTTGCCTCTTGGGAGCTTTTTCTGCCAGTTTAGGGAGGAATAAACTATTAACCTCTCGATAATGTTAACCTGTCCTACTTACATTCTGTTTACTCCAGTGTAGACATTTGAAGATTGTTTTGTCGAATAGCCAGCAAGTGTAATGTAGTTTCATTAGCAAATTATAGAACCGGTTAGGAAAAAAGAACTTGAGATGGTTTAACCTTATAATAAATCTAAGTTATGTTTCCTCTCACAAAATGAGCAGCTTGCTAAATATGTTCGATGTTACTCTTTTTTTATAACCATAAATGGATACATTTGATACGTACACTTTGTTGTCAGTGAAGTAGCAAAGGTCCCGTGGGGCACAGTGCAAGCAAGGAAAATATCCCCCTAAGTGGAATATGGTAGTAAAATATAGAAATAATCAGGGTTCACTAGGCCCCTCACGCCTCTCGATCCTGGTGCCACTTCACCTGCTGCACCATTGTTAGCTACGCCCTTGTTTGCTGTACTTTTGCTAGTTGCTGTAAACACCTTTCATTATGCTTTTGCAAAATCTTTTTCAGAAGTGGTGCTCTTCAAGGGCGTACATTGGAGTACCCATCGAAGCAGCTGCTGCCCCCTGGCTTGCTATTTGTTACCCGCACTTCTCTTGCTCCCGCTGATCGTCTCAGGGTCTTGAAGACAGTGGCGGGCATGCAAAGCACACAGAACAAAGAACGCTGCTTTCTTTCTGTAGTTTTATTTCCCATCAGCACCAAACGGGAGGCCATTGAGAGGCTCTATTTGGGATAATGAACCAGTCCTGTAATATATTTTGGAAGGGGAGGGGGTTTCAAATGGTTCATGATGGTACCTCACTTTCGCTTTAAATTTTGATGAATTAAAGATATGGCCATACAAAAGTATTTCGTATGCACCTGTCGCTTGCATAATTGAAACCGAAAAAACAACTTCTCATTGAATGAAATGCTTCCATTAAACGCATCCACTGGCACTAGCTCTGTGCCATATTTCAGCCTTTTTGGGCCTAATCAGTGCAGCTCAGCATGCACCTACAGCAAAGTGAGCTGTGGCATACTCGTCTTAGTAGAGGCATCCTACAGAGAAAAATAAAAAAGTGTAGGTTTGAGAGTTTGGATTTATTAATTACTCAGGACCTCATTCTAGTCCATTCAATTTTTACTCATTACAGAAACAGACCAACCAAATGCAAATGAGTCTACGTCATGCCCCAAAAGGTGCACACATCTAGACAGAGGAGACACAGTGGCCCTCATCCTCCTGGACCTCTCCGCAGCATTTGACACAGTCTCCCACCTTGTATTCATACAATGCCTACACAACATCAGAATCCAAGGAGACACACTCCAATGGAAATGTTCCCTCCTGATGGGAAGGACGCAGTCAGTCAGCCTGGCACCGTACGCCTTAGACGCACACAACCTCATCTGTGGAGTTCTTCAAGGATTCTCTTGAGACCAACACTCTTCAAAACTTACAAGATCCCTCTAGCCAGCATCATCTGCTCTCACAATATGAACATCCTCTCCTATGCCAATAACACACAACTCATTCTTTTCCTCAAGGACAAGACACCCAGTTCCCCGGATCAAGTTCAATGCCTGCATGACTGAAATCACCCACTGAATGAAGACCAATTGTCCACAGCTGAAAATCGACAAGACAGAAATAGTTTTCTTTGTAAAAAGCACATCACCATGGGATTCCACATGGTGGGCAACAGAGCTAGGACCGATATTCACCACCACCACCATTCACACTAAGAACCTCAGGATTATCATGAACAGCAAACTCACCATGGCTGCCTGAGGAAAATAGTGTCACCGCCTCATGCTTCCATACCCTGGAAATGCTGAGGAAGATTTTTAAATGGCTCCTGATAAGTCATCCAGAAAACCATCATATAAGCCTGGTCACAAGTAAGCTGGACTAAAGGAAACACCTTCGATGCCAGGATCAATAAATAACTTACCAGAAGGCTGTAGACTATTTAGAACTCAGGGACGAGAATCACTCTCAACCATCCACGCTGCATTCACATTACACCAACCTTAAGGATCTATACTGGTTCCCTTTCACAAGCAAGCACAATTCAAACTCCACACGTACGCTTTAAAGCCACTACATTACACTGGCCCAGCATTACTTTACAATCGCATCTCCTTGCACAAACCTTCGAAACACCTCCTCTCATCAATACTCCTACTTGCACAAATCCCACCCATACGGAAAACTAGATCTAGTGGGTGAGCTTTCTTCTACATCGCTCCTATAGCATGGAACGACCTGCTGCTAGACTTAAGGGCCTTCCGCTCACTTCTTGAATTCTGCAAGAAGCTGAGGATCTGGCTTTTTGAGTAGTCCCAGTAGGCCCTTGGTGTGCCTTAACTCACACCAGCTCAGCGCCAGGATACCCTCCTGGGTGATAATGCACTCTACAAATCTGCACAGCATAACATAACATAGCATAGCACAGCATGGCATAAAATAGCATACCCTAACAGCAAAATGAACTGCTATGTTAAGTCCCTACTAGAAGGGAACCTTCTTTACTGGATTCCACCTAAACATTAGCAAATTTATTAGTACTATTCTTACTTATGTATTGCTCAAATGACGTGAAAAAGGAATTGAGAAAAACGTATTTTCTTATCACAATCTCTGAAAATCTAGTGAAATTCAGGCTTTGTAGTTGCCAAATTTAGTATAATTAATCATTTCTTCAAGGAATATCCCATATAGTAAAGCGTCTCTGTTTGTGTGGTCCCCTTAATTTGTGGGGCTGATTTGTCGTCATATATGAATCTGTGGGCATTAAAATTCTGTTAGTCACCTCCCATGCATATGTTATACTCCTACACATTGAAAATAAAGGGCAAACCACAATTGGAATAGTTAGCTTTCAAGAAGGTTCAAAGTAAAAATTCATACAACCTGGTCAAGTGGCATGAAAGGATAGACATCACATGTATGATGCAATGTGGCCTCATTGCATCCACATTGGAGAATTCTAAAGCATGTCTTTAGTGCTGCCCAGCAGCTCCCCGTCACTATACGACAAGTATGGCATACACAAGCCTACTTCCAGTGGTGGCTGGTACGGTACTGGGGTGGCGGGGCAGGGTAGGGTGCTGGGGTGTGGGAGGTTTAAAAACAAAATCATTTACCTGATCGCCGCATCTGGTTCGGTGCTCAGATGGGGAATGGGAGCCTGGGCAAGACTGCTGGTCAAACCATCATGCGCACTTTAGAGTGCAGCATCCACTCCTCCCTTGTCACAGGTGCCCAGCCCCACTTGCCCGAAACAGGTGCCTGGCAGATACTAACAATAAAATGATATTAACTTATGTTATTACCATTTTATTTTTTATTTTACACTGCTCCACGGGCAGTGGCACAATGCTCCTCCGCCTTAGCAGAGGAGCCATCACTGCCTAATTCTAATATTTGAAATGCCAACAGCAACGTGTCTTGAAGCCGAAAAGGGTCTGAATAAATAGTTGTCTGATGCAAAACATAAAAAGTATGTTAACAAACATATTTCTGCAGTAACATGGGTTAAAAGTATTGGTTACTTAGTATGAAAATGTAGCCTTAGCATTGTAATAGCCAGCAACTCCATAACTTGGTGTTAGAAGAAAAAAAGAAAATCAATTTTAGCATTTTACTTTATGGAGAAATTGCAACTCAATGGTGAACTTAGATGTTTTGTATAAATGCCATAAAGATGATTCCTGGAAACAATATTAATGTTTGCCTCAGTCTTGGCAGCACCTCAATCACCTCTGCTAAGCCCCAACCTCCTGCAGCCATTGTAATCCGAATTCTGCCAGGTCAGAACCATGTCCACAAAATGTTTGCACTACACAAGATAAATCTGCTTGTAGGAGCATGGTCCTTCTATTTGCAGAAGCCCTTCTAGGAGGTCTCCAACAGCAAAAACGGAGATTATAGGACTCTGCAATTATCAGAGGAAAGTAAGGGGAAAGGGAGAGGCTGAGACAGGTGTCCCACACAAAGATGAGCGCAACTCCTTAAAATGTTTCATTCAGACTTCTCAACAATTGGTACTGTAGGCACAAGACCAGTTTGAGTTGGTTTTCCATTGTTAAAAAAAGATGATCCCGCATTTTAAGTGGGGAACAGATGAATATCATTGAGGAAAGTGGAGTTAGCATTTTATCATTTTGAAAACACCCAGGAAAAAATCCCAGTGGTGTAAGAAGTTCATAAATGCCAGAGAGGACATAGTGTGGGAGTTCTACATGCATTGGTTTTGGGATGTCTACCAGTTATTGCTCTGGCATCCCTATAACATAGTATTTGACATATGTCAGCTCAGGAAGGGTGGCTGAGGAGTGTTAAGGGACTTCAGGACCAGAGGGAAGCCTACTCATTTATAGTTAACTGTAAATGGAAGCCTGGGGGAGAAAATACTTTTGTTTCTGGGCTCTCTGTAGCCATCTTGGCACCAGCTCAGTGGGTGAGAGGGGCTGGACCGAGATCCAGTTTGTTGTAGCTGAGGATGAGCAGACAATTGATCTCTCTAAACCTACTCCTGACTGGCACACAAGCCACCTCCAAAGACAGGAAGGCTGTGCCATCTTGGATTTTACTTAGAATAGTACACTGTGAGATCGAGTGCAGTAAAGCAATACAATACAATGGATTTAGAGAGCGCAAAGCTACCTCCAAAGATGCATCCAGGCACTAGCGGAAAGTCCACCTGAAGGAAATCTAGAAGAAGAGATTTTAAATGACGTCCCAAAAAGAGTCAACAAGTATGGTTTATAAGTCCTTTCTGAATACAGCTTCTGACAGGCTACTCCTTAGGCCAAGGAGAAGTGCATTCCATAACTTCGAGGCCAGAGGAACAAAAGATCTACCTACTCTTCTGGCCTTGTGAATGCAGGGAAGTTGCAGCAGTTTGAGTTTGTTGGATCTTAGCGATCTCTCTTGGACATGAGGCTTTAAGCAGTGCCTGAGATAAAGTGAACGCCTGTGGGAGTAGGCCGAAAGGCAAGGATAAGTGCCTTGAACTGAATCCTTTTTTTCACTGGTAGCCAGTGAAAATGACAGGATTACAGTGAAGAAACAGGATGTGCTGAAAAAGTAGGATGTTTTTCCCTTGGGAAAATGTTCCTTATTGGTGAGGGACTATCCAGGAGTGCTCCCACCCACTGGCTAATGAATTCTATAAAGGTGGCACCTCACCCACAGCTCATCAGAACACTCCCTGGACCTGTGTAAGAAGACTAGACTTGCTGTTTGAGACCTGTGTAGAGACCTTTAGGGCTGGACGTGTTCTCATTTGTACCCAGGACTAAGTAGTGGACTCCAAGGGACAGTTGGGTGACCTATATTGCTACAGGGATACAACATTCATGAGGACTTTTTCCAGAAGAGTCCAGCTGACCAATAGCCACTAGACCTGGACTGAACTGTGCTGGTGGTCTTTACTTTACTGAGCCCTGGCCCTTAAACGCTGTCTCTGGGGTCCTGGGAGTCTTAGAAGTGACCAAGAGGAGCTATTTCAGACACTGAAAAGTGGGAGACTTATAAATATTTTGGACTTCCAACACCTCCAGAGAGTCTGTGAGACTTTGGGCTAAGGTATCGATAATTAAGGTACTTTATCGGATACAGTTTCAGGCCTGCTCTATTGGAGAATTTTGATCATGAAAAAGAATAATATAAAAATAAATGAATAAAAATACGCTTCTTTTCAGTTTTATTTTAAAACCAAGAAATATGTTATAAGGTAAGTACGTTTTTCAAGAAAAATACCTTTCCCTTTAAAAAGTGGACATTATGTAATTTTTTAGTTTAGCAATGTTAACCTATGGGAGGAAGACAAGAATGCGGTTTTGCAGGTAAGTATACAACTTATAGTCTTGGTTTTCAGGTTGAAGAATCATCATCAGGAAAGGTTCAGGTAAGTAGGAAATCTGTGCCTCCAGCGGCACAGAGGCGGCTGTGTGCAGGGTTCAAATTCGGAATCTGGCGCCAATGTTATCCAATGGAGAAACGGGGTAATCAAGGAGATGCTGTTCAGAGGTGATTAACACGGTTTGGTAACCCAGTATACAGGGGTTAAGAGAAGCACAAGAGATCCTACAAAGCAACACCAAACTTTAACCCTCAGTGGCACAGAGGCAACCGGGTGCAAAGTGCCAACAGAGCATTGGGCACCCAATGCAAACCAATGGGTGGGATCGGTTTTGAATAAAGACTTCAGTCTAAGGTCAGAAGGTTGGACAAAGAAAACTAACGGCTGCCCGGGTAAGTAGAGATGGTAGGGGACAAAGGTTTACCATTTGTCATGCTCCCCAAGGCCCAGGGGCTTCAGGTGCAGGGTGTCCATAGGCATCGTAAAAGTCTTACTGTGAAGGTCACAGTCAGGGGCAGCCTTCAAGTTGAGACTGCAGGTTTTGAGGTGGAGTCTGGCAGGGGTCAGCCCACAGTGAACTCTTGCTCAGAAGTCCTGGGGAACCTTCACAGGACTGGTGGGCCACGTGGACTCGGGCTTTGGGCTGCGGGTGCAGAGGTGGGTCCGGCAGTGGTTTCACGGTTCTTCAGGGCAGAGGTCTTTGTTTGGTTTCATCTGCACAGGTCCACTGTCCATGGGAGATCTTGAACTTCATCAAAGGCTGGCAGTCCTCCCAAGGCTTTGGAGGTCACTGGGCTGCAGGACGGGGCATCTTTTGGTGCAGGAACATCATGGGCTGCTGACAGGCTGGTAGGACTGGTGCCAAGTCAGTTGGTGTCTATAGTCTTCTCTGCTTGTGTGATGCTGTAGTGTTCGGCTCATCTTAGGTCATCAGGAATCTGATTTCAGGGTCTGGGGGTGGCACCTAAATACTAGATTTAGGACTGCTACAGGGGAGTGACAGGAAGGGACCAATGGGTCTCTCACCTGGGTGTCTACACCCACAATTATGACAATCTCCTGTGGGGGCATAGCCCTAGACCAGTTTGGATAAGATCCACCATCTTCAAGATGGTGGACACTGAAAGGTGTGCTTCACTGTGCTCCAGCACCTGAGGGGTGGAGTTTGTGGAATGGGGGCACACCTCCTTTTCTCACTAAGTTTTCCAGCCAGTTCGCCCACCAAAAGTGTTGGTTTGAACTGGGAGCTGCCACGAGGGAGGCAGTGAGGCCCCCCTCCATTGTAAAACTTCATCCCGGGGAGTTGGTGGACTCACGGGGACGGGTGTCCAGAATGGACGCCCTACATTAATTTATTTCAGCCCTAGGAAGGTGGCGGACCCTGGGGCGTGGGCTGGCCCAGTGGGCCCACCCACATACATATTTTGAAGTACCCTGGTGAGGTGGTGGTCCCTGTGGCTGCAAGGGGTGCCACGTCAGCACCACCCGCATACATTAAAAGCAATGCCCTGGGGAGGTAGCGGTACCCAGTGATGTCATTTGAGATGTCATCAGTGATGTCATGAGTGATGTCACTGACTATGTCATGAGTGATGTAATATATGACGTTATCCCCAGTGCATTGCTGGCGAGCAAGTTATAGTTAGCTCAACTAACTATAACGGGCGAATTTCTATGGTTTTATATGAGTCCAATGTCCAAGTAACTATAACGTCCCTGAAACCTATGTTTTTTTCAGTGAATTTCTAAGGTTTTTTAAATACTAATTTCTGACTATAACGTGCCTGAAACCTATGGTTTTTTTTCAGTGAATTTCAAAGGTTTTTTAAATGCTAATTTCTAATTATAATGTTCATAAAACCTACGTTTTTCTCAGTAATTTTTTTTATTTTCTATATATTTTGTAACTTTAATATCCCAAAAATTGTTTTTGTATTTTTGTATTTATTATTTAATGTCTTCTTGTTTTTTAAATATTAAACAACTACATACAGTATGAAAGGGAGCCCAGTGCAGAGCCACATCTGAAGACCAACACATGTCATAGACCTACTGATGAAGCAGCTCCGACACCCAAGAACGCCACAACACCCACCACCACCCTCAGGACCTCCCCCTCTACGACTGAGGCAGCGCAGAACAAGACAGCGAACATTCCGAAAATGACATGGCCCCTCAGCCACACAATAGCTGAATATTGGGACAGGTGTGAACAAACTATGTGTGAAGGAAGCAATTCACCCATGAATAACAATGCACAAAATGCATGTGATATGCTGGACACATCTCAGTATGCAAAACACATACCTCTCCATGTGCACAAATGCTACTAGTGCTTGTACTGTTGTGGACAGTGGACCCAACCATGTTACGTCAAACACTAGGGACGATCTCAGTCATGTAGCTGTATCGTCCCCCCCATAAGCATAAGCGTAACCGGAGGGGACTGGTCTGACGTACAACACTTCAGCGTAGGAGTGTGAATAAATAGGTCGGGGCTCTGGGCGTGGCTCACTTGTGAACTTTGAAGACCAACGACTGTGCGAGAGCGGCAGGCCTCATCCTGCCACGAGGCTGCCACAATGACCACGGCTCTCCTCGACACAGGCCCCCTGCGAACCCAGCGGCACAGCACCGCAGACTTATGTCTGTACAGACTACTGTCTTCGATCTACACTGCGGACAGCAGGCCTCACAATTCAGATGGAGTAGCGATTGCAGATGACGCAGTGCAGTACGCAAGATACATTGCTCTCAGTGCGGCACTCTTGGACCACGCATCATCGCAGGGTGCGCCCACGCTGAGTACTTCAGATGCCACTAAGTCACTGCACCATAAGTCATCGCCAAGTGGCCTTACTGGGGCAGAATTCAATAGACAAAAGACATTGGTCCGAGTGCGGCCACCCGGACAACGCATCATCGCAGGGTACGTACGCACTGAGCACCAAAGGTACTACTAACTCAGGACACCACAAGACATCGACACGTCGCCTTACTGATGCAGAATTCAATAGACAAAAGACATTGCTCCGAATGCGGCCCTCCCGGACAACGCATCATCGCAGGGTACATACACGCTGAGCGCCAAAGATAACTCATTGCACCATAAGTCATCGCAAGGAAGAGTGATCAGTTTTATGTCAGCAGTGAGGCATACCATCATTCGAAAATCACCCAAAAATATTTATAATATAAAAAGAACAGAAGAATCAAAGTACATTAATGATTACAATCCAGTAGTTTTAAAGATGTGGAATAGAAATATGGACATACAATATGTTGCAGATAACTCAATTCCTGTTCCTCACATACTATCCAAATAGAAGTCCATACCTGGAAAACATATGTCTATCTGAAATACTGCAACATTATTGTTTTAGAAAAAATGTTACAGACAACATAAATAAAGTGAAATATGCTGTAATTGGATCTGATGGATGTTTCTTAAAGAATACCAAAGGAAATGTGATTAATCACAGTAAATTAAGTTATGATACTCCAGATAAGAGAGCTTTTTTCTGTTTAGCTCTTCTCCAACTCTTCAAACCTTGGAGGACTGAAATGAAATTTTGACTGCTATGAAGATTCTTTCAAAGCATGTAAAGGCATTGCTACCAGTGAGGCCCGTCTGGACCACGCATCATCGCAGGGTGCGCACACGCTGAGTACTTCAGGTGCCACTAGCTCACTGCACCACAAGTTATCACCACGTGGACATATTCAGGCAGAATTCAAAACAAGCTGCAACACATGGTGCCACTAACCCTGTTCAACACAAGCCGGCAACATGTGGTGCCACTAACCCTGTTCAACACAGGCCGATCCCACATGTGTAATTGTCCTGAGTCCTGAATGGCAGTGACCCCAAGTCCATGGCAGCGACCACAACAGCATGCTCCCTCTGATTAGTTAGGCATATTTCCATATACAAGGCCGGCGACACGTGGTGCCACTAATCCTGTTCAACACAAGCTGATCCCACATGTGTAACTGTGTCCTGAGTCCTGAATGGCAGTGACCCCAAGTCCGTGGCAGCGACCACAGCACCAGTCTCCCTCTGATTAGTTAGGCATATTTCAATATGCAAGGCCGGCGACACGTGGTGCCACTAACCCTGTTCAACACAAGCCGATCCCACATGTGTAACTGTGTCCTGAGTCCTAAATGGCAGTGACCCCATGTCCGTGGCAGAGACCACAGCAGCATACTCCCTTTGATTAGTTAGGCATATTTCCATATGCAAGGCTGGCAGCACGTGGTGCCACTAACCCTGTTCAACACAAGCCGATCCCACATGTGTAACTGTGTCCTGAGTCATGAATGGCAGTGACCCCAAGTCCGTGGCAGCGACCACCAACCTATGCATGTGTAACTGTGTCCTGAGTCCTGAATGACAGTGACCACAAGTTCGTGGCAGCGATCACCAACCTATGCATGTGGCTGTGGGCCCTTGCTCACCGCTACCTCTGGCCTACACTGTGGTCAGAAGGACTCACAATTCAGATACAGTCACGATTGCAGATGACGCAGTAGGCAAGAGACATAGCTCCCACTGCGGTCCATCCGCACCAAGCAGCATACTTCAACAGTGTATTCTATACATATTTCATCTTGTCATGATACGCCTACACTGCGGTCAGTAGGGCTCACAATTAAAATTAAATCGTGATTCATTAATTACAGAGTCCACAAGGCAAGTAACTATCACAGGCCTAAAACCTACATAATATCCTTTTAGTATCCTTGCTTCAAGAACTTTTTTTATATCAGTTATACCTTTAGTACAATCAACAAATTCATCTTCAAGTGCAAACAAACACTCAACAACAGTCTACACTGCGAGCAACAGAGCTCGCAATTTGAAATTTTGACACGTGGTGCCACTAACTCTGTTCAACACAAGCCGGCAACACGTGGTGCCACTCACCCTGTTCAACATAAGCCGATCCCACATGTGTAACTGTGTCCTGAGTCCTGAATGGTACTGACCCCAAGTCGTGGCAGCGACCACAGCAGCATACTCCCTTTGATAAGTTAGGCATATTTCCATATGCAAGGCCTGCGGCAGGTGGTGCCACTAACCCTGTTCAACACAGGCCGATCCCACATGTGTAACTGTGTCCTGAGTCCTGAATGGTAGTGACCCTAGTCCGTGGCAGCGACCACAGCAGCATACTCCCTTTGATCAGTTAGGCATATTTCCATATGCAAGGCCAGCGGCACATGGTGCCACTAACCCTGTTCAACACAAGCCGATCCCACATGTGTAACTGTGTCCTGAGTCCTAAATGGCAGTGACCCCATGCCCGTGGCAGAGACCACAGCAGCATACTCCCTTTGATTAGTTAGGCATATTCATATGCAAGGCCGGCAGCACGTGGTGCCACTAACCCTGTTCAACACAAGCCGATCCCACATGTGTAACTGTGTCCTGAGTCCTAAATGGTACTGACCCCAAGTTCGTGGCAGTAACCACAGCAGCATACTCCCTTTGATCACTTAGGCATTTTTCCATTTGCAAGGCCAGCGGCATGTGGTGCCACTAACCCTGTTCAACAGAAGCCAATCCCACATGTGTAACTGTGTCCTGAGTCCTGAATGGTAGTGACCCTAGTCCGTGGCAGCGACCACAGCAGCATACTCCCTTTGATAAGTTAGGCATATTTCCATATGCAAGGCCTGCGGCACGTGGTGCCACTAACCCTGTTCAACACAAGCCGATCCCACATGTGTAACTGTGTCCTGAGTCCTGAATGGCAGTGACCCCAAGTCTGTGGCAGCGACCACAGCACCAGACTCCCTCTGATTAGTTAGGCATATTTCCATATGCAAGGCCTGCGACACGTGGTGCCACTAATCCTGTTCAACACAAGCCGATCCCACATGTGTAACTGTGTCCTGAGTCCTGAATGGCAGTGACCCCAAGTCCGTGGCAGCGACCACCAACCTATGCATGTGGCTGTGGGCCCTTGCTCACCGCTACCTCTGGCCTACACTGCGGTCAGAAGGACTCACAATTCATACAGTCACGATTGCAGACGATGCAGTAGGCAAGAGACCTAGATCCCACTGTGGTCCATCAGCACCAAGCAGCATCACAGGCTCATACACCTCGACAATGTATTCTATATATAATTCGTCTTTTCATGATACGCCTACACTGCGGTCAGTAGGGCTCACAATTAAAATTAAATCTTGATTCAATAATTACAGAGTCCACAAGGCAAGTAACTATCACAGGCCTAAAACCTACATAATATCCTTTTAGTATCCTTGCTTCAAGAACTTTTTTAATATCAGTTATACCCATAGTACAATCAACAAATTCATCTTCAAGTGCACAAAACACTCAACAATAGTCTACACTGCGAGCAACAGAGCTCGTAATTTGAAATTTTGACACGTGGTGCCACTAACTCTGTTCAACACAAGCCACGACACATGGTGCCACTAACCCTGTTCAACACAAGCCAATCCCACAGGTGCATCTGTATCCTGAGTCCTGAACGGCAGTGACCCCAAGTCGTGGCAGCGACCACAGCACCAGACTCCCTTCGATCTGTTTTGCATATTTCCATATGCAAGGCCGGTGACACGAAGTACCACTAACCCTGTTCAACACAAGCCAATCTAACATGTGGAACTGTGTCCTGAGTCCTGAATGGCAGTGACCCCAACTTTGTGGCAGCGACCACAGCACCAGACTCCCTTCAGTTTTATTTGTTGTTTTCTTTATATAAAATGTTTCATATGTAAACCTATACAAGGCTAATATTTTTATTTGTCCAACCGCACAGGGACACTTCTGGGCCCAAGAAGGTTGTTGGGGGTATGTTGGTAATGTGGGAAGAGGGTGCATTACCTGCTGATGTGGGGAGAGGCAGAGTGAAAGGGGTATCTCTCACAGAAATAACTCCGATATGTTTTCAGAAATGCCTCAGACAGATGCCAGCTGATGGACTGAATCACAAAATGGCTTTTCAATGCTTATGTAGTGAGAGTTATGAACAGTTCGCACCCAGACTTGCAGAGGGACAACTGCGGCCCGTCCGCTCGACTCACAGAGGCAGTACTACAAGCCGTCCTCTCCCAAAGGAACAGCACCGTAGTAGTTCGCAGAGGTACAGGCACAGTAGCGTACTAGCTCGCAAAGGTACAGAGCTATGAGCCGAGGGACTCGCTTCTAACAGCATAGCTGCAAAGTGGTGATGTTGGGCAGAGGCACCGTTAAAGAGTTATCTTGCAGAAACAGAGCTCCGGTATATTAAATTGCCCCCGAGACCTTTCTTTTATATTTTCACTTGATGCGAGAAAGCCCACTTTCTGGACCAAGACCTATCTCCCTGCCAAATTTGGCATAATTCCGTTCAGCGGTTTGACCTGTAGCCTTGTATAAAGTTTCCTATGGAAAATCCATTGAGAAAACACGTTTTCACACCCCCACACACCTACCTGACGCAGGCGTACTCACTGTTGGTGTGCAGGTCAGTGCTCTAGTTTTCAACATGTCACGGCCACTCCCTGAGGTCAGGTTTGCACACACACCACACCATCCGGCACATGCGTCACAGGCCATGTGACCACGCAAATATAATGCATCGACAATGTCACATCCTTTATTGCCGGTGGTGTCTGGATGGCAGAAGCTCCACGGGTCTGAATCATAAAGAGTCCATGAAGAGTTGCACAGAGGGTTAGTTGCACCCTGAGCTGCATGGCCGTCAGGGGCCTACTACCACGTGGCGTGGACTTGACTTGCACAGGGTTAGTGCCACCCAAAGCTGATGTGGCCATCAGGGGCCTACCACCACATGGCACCAACTTGAGTTGCACAGGGTTAGTCGCACCCAAAGTTGTATGGCCGTCAGCGGCCTACTACCACGTGGCGCTGGCTTGCGTTGCACAGGGTTAGAGGCCCCAAAAGCTGATGTGGTCTCCAGCCATTGATGACTCAGGACTCAGCGACATGTGTGAGATCTGCCAGGCTGCAGAGAAGCTGATGTGGTATCCGCCATTCATGACTCAGGACTCAGCGACATCTGCGCAATCTTCTGGGCCGCGGAGCTTTGACGGGCACATGGAGTGTCCACTGGTAGACACTCCGGTGGCAGCAGGTAATTATTTGATCATGGCTGCGCAGGGGTGGCAGTGTCTCTCTCTCTCTCACTTCCCTCTCTTCACTCTCTCTCTCACTCAATTCCTTCCTTTCCTTCTATCTCTCTCTCTCTCTCCCGTCTCCCTTTCTCACTCCCTTTCTTTCCTTCCTTCTCTTTTTCTCTCTGGCTTTTTTTTTCTTCTCTCTTTCTGTGTGTCTCACTCCTCTGATATGCGCATTGCACACGTCCTTATTTTGTGCTTTATTTTCCAGGCTGTGTCGTCGACACTGATGGACCTGACAGGAGTCTTCTGCCTTGTTGTGTTGAGTTTTTTTAATTTCAATAAGGTTTTTGGTTGTTAAGTGCTGTGTTACTCTTTCTCGTTCTTATTACTGTTATTTGGTGGTGTCCACCATGGTGTTAAATTTTGGGCAGTTATCGCAGGAATACTGGTAATGTCTGCAGTTTGCACCAGCTTCTGAATAGTGTGTTAGATTTATCTCAACTTTAGTTGCATTAAAGTGCTGATAATGAGATGCAGAGTAGGCGTTCCCGTGCAAAAACACACGAGGTGCACCTTTGCGATCTATTCTAATTACTAAAATCCTGTATTGAATTCCACTGTGGTAGTGGGTGCATTTACAGTGTACACACAAAATCAATAAAGAAATCTCATTGTATTTATATTAATTGGGAATAGTGGGTCAGGTGCCCGATCTTGATGGGATACACTGCCCAGTTTGTTTATTTTTCTGTACATGAAAAAACCACATCACAACTTTCACAACGAAAGCCAAAAAGTATGAAGAGAAACACATTTTAGCGATAAGCCGTGTTAGCACCAGAGATTTTACACCTGCTTTCTGCTGGTGTTAAGCAGGATGACTACCTGCAGCATGAAAAGGAACACAGCCAAGAGCCACACACACCTGAACACCCACAGGTGCCATAGAGTCAATGAGCATGATATACGGATACCCATGAGGGCCATGACATGTCTCGCAACAACCCCAGGACCGCCAACGCCCCCCGAACTCGCATCTGAGCAAGTATATCCGTGTGGTCATTGTGTTAGCATGATAGGCACCGGCCCTGCAACATCACAGTGTGCTGTCTTCTGAGGACGTTACCATGTCATCTCAGCGTTGGCAGAAAGCCTCGAGATGTAGCTATGCACACATCCTCCTGCATGCACAAGCGGCAAAGGGAACGGGGTGTCTCACACATGTCCGTGTGCAAGAAGTGCGGTAAGTGTGTCTGTGTTCTGCTGTGGCCGCCACAAGGGCAGCAGCATTCAATGTTGTAAAGTGGCATGCACCACCTCCAAACGGCAGTGTCACGGTGTGATTGGAATGCCGCAGGACATGCGCCAATAGGCATTACGAAGGTGTGCCGTAGAAGTGCACGGGATACAACTGCACAGCACACAAAAGTGTGGGGGCTCGTTGGAGGGAGGAGCAGCTGTTTGGCAATGTAACACACAGTGAACCCGCCCATGTGCCACGTACTGGGCATCTCATCCATGATGACCAGGGTTGCAGACATCCCACAACAACCACGACCGTCCTTTGTACACATCCTGTATGAATGCACCTGGAGAAGTTACTGTAAGGATGAAAGGTTCTTTGTCTGAGCTATCTTGCGCTAACACATCTGCTGCTCCGAGAAGGAACTTGCAAATAGCCAGCCCCCCCTGACAGATACGATAATATTTGCATCCATCTTCCACACTACCCACTGCCCGATTTGAGAATGAGTGGACATCCCACACTCAAAAGTCCTTCATCGTAGTTAACCTGCATGAAATGGCCTTCACACGTACTCCCACCACAACCCTGCCCTGCACCCATTGCACACAGACCCGGCTCATTGCACCAAGCCGTGCCATTTCATTGAGAAGACTGGCACACGGCAAGCCAGTGCAGCTACAAGCAGAGCTACTGACGCATAGCAGGGCAGCCCGAACACATGGTCGACTCCATTCACGTCCACCTATACCTTGCACGTCTGCTGCATGTCTCGGGTGCACTGCCTTTGCAAGTGCTGCGGATCACTTACCTCCTACTACGTATAAAATTCTGCTGACACTACTTAGACAGGTGTGGCACAGCGCCCAGAGCACATGACTTCACAGCATAGGACGCACAGTTTCGGCTCAACTTCCTCCTACTACGTATAAAATATTGCTGACACTACTTGGACAGATGCGGCACAGTGCCCAGAGCACATGACTTTACAGCATAGGACACACAGTTTGGGCTCACGGTTTCATCCTTGAGTCCAGCAGCAGCTCAATTTAGCAGCATAACACTCTAGGCAATACCTCACTTAACTTCAGTACCCCGCACTTTCAGACCGGTAGGGGTCAGTAGTTTATCCCCGAGTCCAGCAGCAGCTCAGCCTCCGCCCCCAGTGCCATCAGACCCATACGAGTGAGTAGGTTGCACTTACCAAATACCGAATTTATTTGATACGCGTGAATTTACCTTCGCACTCACTGTATAACACCCCCTAAGCACCATATAGAAGTTACAATATTCGAATCAAAAGTTCCTCCGAGTAGGTATAACTACATGCTGACACTACTTGCACAGATGTGGCACAGCGGCCAGAGCACATGACTTTACAGCATATGACACACAGTTTGGACTCACGCTTTCATCCCCGAGTCCGGCAGCAGCTCAGCTTAGCAGCATGAGACTCTAGACAATACCTCACATATTTTCCATACCCCAGCACTTTTAGACCAGTAGGGGTCAGTAGTTTGTCCTAGTAGGTATAAACACACGCTGACACTACTTCCACTTGTGTGGTGCAACAGAGAGGGCACCTGACTTCACAACATAAGACACACAGTTTGGGCTCACGCTTTAATCCCCAAGTCCCGCAGCATCTCACCTTAGTAGCATCAAACTCTAGGCAATACCTCACTTAATTTCTGTAGCCCAGCACTTTCAGACTGATAGGAATGAGTATTTTGCTTTGCCCCCCTATATAGCATACCCTAAACACCCCACAGAGGTTACAGTGCTCCTACCCTTCCTACTTTTTTCACCCTTTTTTTCCCCTTACTCACTTCGAAAGAATCACAAAATGGCTGCCAACACTTCCTAGTTCCAACCGCTCGCAGCCAATAAGCAGCAAGCTCATGCTCGTAACACCTCAGCCAATCAGATGGCAGAATTTCCAAATATTGATATCTGTAAATTTCAATATTTCTCCAAAACTACTGAACGGATTTACACCAAATAAGCAAACGTGTGCTTTCTAGACCAATTCTCTTCTCCCTGCCAAATTTGGGGTAATTCCGTGCACCCGTTCGACCTGTAGCCTTGTCTAAAGTTTCCTACAGAAATTAATATAGGAGCTGATATGAACAAAGAATTAGTTTGGAAAATTTTATGAAGATTCATCAAACAACGCCAAAGTTATAAGCAAAACAAAAAATGCTGAGGAAGAAAGGTACCGAAAAAAGACGAAAGGTACAGAAAGAGGCAAGAGAAGTACAGAAAGAAGTAAGAGAGATACAGAAAGAGGCAAGAGAAGTTCAGAAAGAAGCAAGAGAGCTGGAGAAAGAGGCATGAGAGGTGCAGAAAGAGGCAATAGAAGTACAGAAAGAAGCAAGAGAGGTTCAGAAGGAGGCAAGAAAAGTGCAGAAAGAAGCAAGGGAGCTGTAGAAAGAGGAATGAAGGTGTAGAAAGAGGAAGAAATGTGTAAAAAGAAGCAGGAGAAGTACAGAAAGCAGAAGAAATGTGCAGAAGGAAGCAAGAGAAGTTCAGAAAGAGGTTAGAGAAGTGCAGAAAGAGGCAGGAGAGGTATAGAAAGAAGCAAGAGAAATACAGAAAGAAGCAAGAGAGGTACAGAAAGAGATAAGAGAAGTGCAGAAAGAATCAAGAGAACTATAGACAAAGCAAAAGAGGTACAGAAAGAAGCAAGAGAGATACAGAAAAAGAGGGTGAGGTGCAGAGAGAGGCAAAAGAGGTGTAGAAAGAAGCCAGAGAGGTGTAAAAAGAAGCAAGAGGGGTGCAGAAAGATGCATGAGAGGTGCAGAAAGAGGCAAAAAAAGATGCAGAAAGAAGCAAAAGATGTGTAGAAAGAGGAAAAAGGGGAGCAGAAAAAAGCTAGAGAGGTGCAGAAAAAGGAAAGATGGGTGCAGAAAAAAGCAAGAGAGTTGCAGAAAGAAGCATGAGTGGTGTAGAAAGTGGCAAGAGAGGTACCGAAAGAGGCACAGAAAGAGGCAAGAGAAGTGCCAAAAGAAGAAAAGATGTGCAGAAAGAGGAAGATAGGTACTGAAAGTGGACAAAAGGTGCAGAAAGAAGCAAGAGAACTGCAGAAGAGGAATAGAGATGCAGAAAGAGGAAGAAAGGTGCAGAAAGAAGCAAGAGAAGTACAGACAAAAGCAACGTAGGTGCAGAAAGAAGCAAGAGAGATACAGAAAGAAGAGGGTGAGGTGCAGAGAGAGGCAAAAGAGATGCAGAAAGAAGCAAGAGAGTTGCAGAAAGAATCAAGAGAGGTGTAGAAAGAGGCAAGAGAGGTACAGAAAGAGGCAAGAGAAGTGCCGAAAGAAAAAAAGATGTGCAGAAAGAGGAGGAAACGTACCAAAAGAGGACAAAAGGTGCAGAAAGAAGCAAGAGAAGTGCAGAAAGAAGCAAGAGAGGTACAGACAGAAGCAATAGAGGTAAGAAAGAAGAAAGAGAGGTGCAGAAAGAGGAAGAAAGGTACATAAAGAGGCAAGAGAAGTATAGAAAGAGGAAGAATGGTGAGGAAAGAAGCAAGAATAGTACAGAAAGAGGTAAAGGAAGTGCAGAAAGAGGCATGGGGTGCAAAAAGAAGCAAGAGAAGTACAGAAAGAAGCAAATGAGGTACAGAAAGAGGCAAGAGAAGTGCAGAAAGAAGCAATAAAACTGCAGAAGAGGAATAAAGGTGCAGAAAGAGGAAGAAAGGTGCAGAAAGAAGCAAGAGAAGTGCGGAAAGAAGTAAGTGGTTGCAGTAAGAAGCAAGAGAGGTGCAGAAAGAAGAGAGTGAGATGCAGAGAGAGGCAAAAGAGGTGCAGAAAGAATCTAGAGAGGTGTAGAAAGATGCACGAGGGGTGCAGTAAAAAGCAAGAGAGGTGCAGAAAGAAGCATGAGAGGTGCAGAAAGAGGCAAGAGAGGTGCAGAAAGAGGCAAGAGAAGTGCCGAAAGAAGCAAAGAAGTGAAGAAAGCAGAAGAAAGGTACCAAAAGAGGAAGAAAGTTGTAGAAAGAAGCAAATGAAGAGCAGAAAAAAACAGGAGAGGTGCAGGAAACGCAAAAGGGTACAGAAAAAAGCAAGAGAGTTGCATAAAGAAGCAAGAGAGTTATAGAAAGAGGCAAGAGAGGTATAGAACGAGGAAAGAGAAGTGCCG
Source organism: Triturus cristatus (assembly GCF_964204655.1). NCBI lineage: Eukaryota > Metazoa > Chordata > Amphibia > Caudata > Salamandridae > Triturus > Triturus cristatus. The sequence continues at coordinate 393,164,830 of NC_140584.1, forward strand.
AAAGAAGAAAAGATGTGCAGAAAGAGGGAGAAAGTTATCAAAAGAGAACGAAAGGTGCAGAAAGAAGAAAGAGAAGTGCAGAAAGAAGCAAGAGAGGTACATAAAGAAGAAAGTGAGGTAAGAAAGAAGAAAGAGAGGTACAGAAAGAGGAAGAAAGGTACATAAAGAGGCAAGAGAAGTACAGAAAGAGTAAGAATGGTGAGGAAAGAAGCAAGAGAAGTACAGAAAGAGGTAAGGGAAGTGCAGAAAGAGGCATGGGGGTACAAAAAGAAGCAAGAGAAGTACCGAAAGAAGCAAGAAAACCGCAGAAGAGGATTAAAGGTTCAGAAAGAGGAAGAAAGGTGCAGAAAGAAGCAAGAGAAATGCAGAAAGAAGCAAGAGGTTGCAGTAAGATCAAGAGAGGTGCAGAAAGAAGAGTATGAGATGCAGGGAGTGGCAAAAGAGGTGCAGAAAGAATTAAGAGAGGTGTAAAAAGAGGCAAGAGGGGTGCAGAAAAGTGCCTGAGAGGTGCAGAAGGAAGCAAAAGAGATGCAGAAAGAAGCAAGAGAGGTTTAGAAAGAGGCAAGAGGGGAGCAGAAAAAATCAAGAGAGGTGCAGAAAAAGGCAAAAGAGGTGCATAAAGAATTAAGAGAGTTGTAAAAAGAGGCCAGAGGGGTGCAGAAAAATGCATGAGAGGTGCCGAAGGAAGCAAAAGAGATGCAGAAAGACGCAAGAGAGGTGTAGAAAAAGGCAAGAGAGGTACAGAAAGAGGCAAGAGATGTGCCAAAAGAAGAAAAGATGTGAATAAAGAGGAAAAAAGGTACCGAAAGAGGACGAAAGGTGCAGAAAAAAGCAAATGAAGTATAGAAAAAAGCAAGAGAGGTACAGAAAGAAGCAAGAGAGGCACAGAAAGAAGAAAGTGTGGTAAGAAAGAAGAAAGAGAGTTGCAGAAAGAGGAAGAAAGGTAAATAAAGAGGTAAGAGAAGTACAGAAAGAGGAAGAATGGTGAGGAAAGAAGCAAGAGAAATACGGAAAGAGGTAAGGGAAGTGCAGAAAGAGGCATGGGGTTGCGAAAAGATGCAAGAGAGATACAGAAAGAAGCCAGAGAGGTACAGAAAGAGGCAAGAGAAATGCAAAAAGAAGCAAGAAGACTGCAGAAGAGGAATAAAGGTGCAGAAAGAGGAAGAAAGGTGCAGAAAGAAGCAAGAGAAGTGCAGAAAGAAGCAACAGAGTTGCAGAAATAATCAAGAGAGGTGTACAAAGAGGCAACAGGGGTGCAGAAAAAAGCAAGAGAGGTGCAGAAAGAAGCATGAGAGGTACAGAAAGAGGCAAGAGAGGTGCAGAAAGAGGCAAGAGAAGTGCCGAAAGAAGCAAAGAAGTACAGAAAGCATCAGAAAGGTGCCAAAACAGGAACAAAGGTGTAGAAAGAGGAAGAAAGGCGCAGAAAGAAGCAAGAGAAGTACAGAAAGAAGAGAGTGAGGAAAGAAAGAAGCAAGTGAGATGCAGAAAAAGACAAGAGAGATGCAGAAAGCAGCAAAACAAGTGCAGAAAGAGGAGGAATGGTACAGAAAGAGGAAAAAGAAGTGCAGAACGAGGCAAGAGAGTGTACAGAAAGAAGCAAGAGAGGGGCAGAAAGAAGCAAGAGAGGAGCAAAAAGAAAGAAGAGAAGTGCAGAAAGAGGAAAAAGGTGCAGAAAGAAGCCAAAGAGGTGCAGAAAGAAGCAAGAGAAGTACAGAAAGAGGCAAAAGAGGAAAAAAAGAAGCAAGAGAGGTGCAGAATGAAGTGAGTGAGGTGCAGAAAGAGGCAAGAGAGGTGCAGAAAGAAGTAAGAAAAGTTCAGAAATAAGCAAGAGAGGTGGAGAAAGAAGCAAGAGAAGTACAGAAAGAGGCACAAGAGGAGAAAAAAGAAGCAATAGAGGTACAGAAAGAAGGGAGTGAGGTGCAGAAAGAGGCCAGAGAGGTACAGAAAGAGGTAAGAGGGGTGCAGAAAGAAGCAAGAAAGGTGCAGAAAAAAGCAAGAGAAGTGCAGAAAGAAGCAGGAGAGGTGCAGAAAGAGGTAAGAGAGGTACAGAAAGAGGCAATAGGGATACAGAAAGAAGCAAGCGAAGTGCAGAAAGAAGCAAGAGAGTTGTAGAGAGAAGCAAGATAGTTGCAGAAAGAAGAAGAAAGGTGCAGAAAGAAGCAAGAGAAGTACAGAAGGAGGCAAGAGAAGTACATAACGAGTATGCAACTCTGAAATGAACTGATCACCCTAATTTGCCTCATTTTTGGATACACATCCTTGGAGAAAAGTTTTGAATATAGGATAGAAGAACGGAAATCAGTCCGTGATCTATTGTGCGATTTGGGGTTTTAGCCATGAGGATGCCCTTTCGGGTGAAACGGGTTGGCTGTGGCTGTGTATATCCCTCATCTTTTCGGAAAATAATAAATTAGAAGATTTGACATCGAAGACCGTGAAGATTTATCATTCCTGGCATATTATTGCCATTTGCTCTGTGCCTCTCTGTGCTTTGTTTCACACAAAGAAGCAAGAGAGGTTCAGAGAGAGGCAAGAGACGTGCAGAGAAAGCAAGAGAGCTGTAGAAAGAGGAATAAAGATGCAGAAAGTGGAAGAAAGGTGTAGAAAGAAAAAGAAAGGTGCAGAAAGAAGCAAGATAATTACAGAAAGAAACAAGAGAGGTGCAGAAAGAAGAAAGTGAGGTGCAGAAAAAAGAGAGTGAGGTAAGAAAGAGGCAAGAGGGTTGCAGAAAGAAGCAGTTAAGGTGCAGGAAGAGGCAAAAGAGTTGCAGAAAGAAGCAAGAGAGATGCAGAAAGAAACAAGAGAGGTGCAGAAAGAAGCAAGAAATGTGCAGAAACAAGCAAGAGAGGTGCAGAACAATGGTGAGACTTACAACAGTGACATGGGATGGGTTCCTGTTTTATATTTGGCTTAGACAAACATTCTGAGCTGTCGAGGAATAGTGAAGCTGTCAGAGAAAAGTGAGTGCAAAGATGGTATATGAATGATTTGATCAGTGCATAGGTTGTGCCTCAGTGAATTCATGAGTACAAATGTAATGCCTGGGTGATTGAAAGAGTGCATTGGTAGTGCTCGAGTGAATGGATGAGTTCAATGGTAGTGCCTGGGTCATTGCATGAGTTCATGTGTAGTTCCAGATACTCATACGAAGTAGCCTAATCCCTAATCCCTCTGCCAACATGTATTAAACCACACTTTTCTCTGGCAGCTTCACTATTCACCGACTGCTCAGAATGTTGGACCTACGAAATATACAACAGCAACCCTTTGCATGTCACTTTTGTAAGTCTCACCATGTTTCCGAAGGGTTCAAAGCGTGTGTCCGTGCATTTTCCTAGTGACAAGGTGCATAAAAAGAAACCTTGAAATAGCAGAAGACCTGTGTTTCAGATCGCATGCTCTCTAAGTTTCTGTACAAAAAGGTGTATGTATTCCTTTCTGCTCATACTACAGGGCATGTGGGTATTCAACAGTCTATTATAGGGATTCTTTGACACCTACATAGGTAAGACATGTCTCCCTCTGCGACCGAATGATGGAGTGGAACTCAGTTTTGTGCACCTGTATGAGAAGCTACCAGTTTTGTAGGCTCGGATCTTCAGATGCACAGCACGTGTCAGAATACATGTACAAGTAGACACATACATGAGTCACGAGAGCACGCAGACCTTTAAACTTGACAGAGTGCACTTCCCATTGCAAGCAGACACCGAAACTTATAAGGCCTACTTCAAGTGTACCTTTCCAAAGACTCAAGCGTAGTAATCCCTAATCCCTCTGCCAACATCTCTTAAACCTTACTTTTCTCTGGCAGCTTCACTATTCACCAACTGCTCAGAATGTTTGGCCTAGCCAAATATAACACAGTAACCCTTCCCATGTCACTGTTTTAAGTCTCACCATGTTTCCGAAGATGCACCCACTCACATCACTGTAGAATCATTTATATATCCACTGCAACTCTCACACAACCATTCACAAACCCATTCACAAAGCCGTACCAGTACTTACACACCCACCCACTGATTCATTGATCTATACACACATCTACTTGCTCACCCATACTGCCACTCGTAGACCCACTCACTCACTAATACAGCCATTGATGTGTCCACTCATACAGGCATACAGGCGCTGACACACCGAGTGAGTCACCCATAAAATTACTCACACATACAGTCAATCATACAGCCACTTACTTACCCAAACAGTTACACACCCACCCACTTACTTACGCATAGAAATAGGAACACATACTCACTCAGCTATACAGTCACTGAGAGAAGCATGCACTCATCTATATAGCCACTCTCACATTTACTCACTCACGCATTCAGTCACTCATATACCATGCCACTCATTTATACTGCCTTTCACATACTCAGTTACTCACCCATACTGACACATGCACTCAATCATCGACACAGCCATACAGACACTCACTCACTTTTCACACACACAACAGTACCCCATACAGCCACTGACTCACCCAGTCACTGATCCATACTGCCAGTCACACACACCCTCACACAGACACCCAGACAACCATAGACATAGTCAGATAACCAATAACCCATATCGCCATTCACTTACACACTAACACTAATACACCCACTTAGACATTAACTGACAGACAGATACACACATTCATACAACCTGTCCCTCACCCATTCTTTAACTGAGACAGCTAATCACTCACTTATACAGGCAGTCATGCACACACTAAGTTATCCATACAGTCACTCATAAACCCAATGATTCACCAATACACCTTGGTATATATATTTAACACTCATAAATGTTTGAATAACACACACAGTCACTGGAATCAGCACTCAGGAATTCTGCTGCGTAGGACTTACAGGCGGTACCAGGAGGGCTTCTTGGCCTCCAAAGTCCCTCAGCAGTAAAGTGGACTTCATCTCCCAACCAGTATTGCGCCATGAGGCACACTTGTACAGTAGTTGAGAAAGGGGGGCATTGCCTCCGAAAAGCTCTTAGAAATCCAACTGTGTGGGACTTACTGGAGGAAACAGGAGGCGTTGTTGGCCTCCAAGGACGTCCTTGGAAGCCAACTACCCTCCTATTACCTCCAGTAAGTCCCGTGCAGCAGGAATGCTGATCTGTGATATCTGGCATTGCCCCCTTTGTCCACCACTCTGCAATCGCACCTCCTGGCACACTCTTGGTTGGGGGATGAAGTCCCCTTCGCTGCTGGGGGTTCTTAGGGGTCAACTAGCCTACCTGTTACCTCCAGTAAACCCCACACTGTGGGATTGCTGAGAGGTGGTAACAGGCCACACCCCCTTTCACCCTTCCATGAAGCAAAGCAGTGTTTGCTCTGGCATGGCTGGAGCAGTGCTCCCGCCACGCCAGAGCAAACTGCAATGTCCCAAGGGTGGGCACCGTGGGACATTGCTGAAGCTGGCCCGGGGGGGGTGCTGGTCCCCAGGACCATGGAGGGCTCCTGGAGGGGGCCACTCGACCCCCCCTCCCTTCTTATGTGTAGCCCAGGGGAGGTGGTGGTCCCAGAGACTGGGGGTCCACAACAGGTCCCCGCATTAAAGTAAAGTGTGCCCCAGGGATGTGGTGGTACCTGGGGCAGTGTGGGGGGGCTCGAGCCCCGCACTACATTTTTGAACATAAGCCCAGGGAGGTGGCAGTCCCCGGATGCAGGGGGGCCGCATGCCCCCCCCATTTAATTACTATAGCTCCCGGGGAGGTGGTGGTCCCTGGGGTGGTGTGGTAGGGCAGGAGACCTCAAACACATTTTTTGAAAAAATAAAGCCCCAGGGAGGTGGTGGTCCCCGGGGCTGCAGGGGTGCCATGTGGTCCCCCCACCCTTAATGTTCAAAGCCCTAGGGAGGTGGCAGTCCCCAGACTGCAGGGTCCCACTCGGGCACCCACAACTATTTACATTATTGTCCCCGGGAACTGGCCCCCTCGGGGGCTTAAAGAAACGAAGTGCGGGAGCCCATGCTTTGGTTTTTTCTGGCTGATTTGCACACCCAGCGAAAATCCTGTCTAATTTTCTTTCTTTTAAATGCTTTTTTTGTCCCTGGGGCTAAATGTGGGACACTCTGAGCAGGCCTAGGGGGTCAGGGCTTTTCTACTCTGCCCCATTTTCTTTTAAAAACAAAGTTTTTTTAACCTTTTTTCTTTGTTCAACCGAGTCACAAGATGGCTGTCAACACTTCCTAGTTTGAAGTGTTGGCAGCCAATCAGATTTCAGGCTCCAGATTGGGAGGTTTCGCGGATCCTTTGCGACGATCTATGAAAATCTGTAAATATTTAAATTTCTCAGAAACTACTGAACAGATTTACACCATTTAACAAAAAGCGTGCTCTGTGGACCAAGGGCTACCTTTCTGTCAAATTTGGTGTAATTCCATTCTGCAGTTCAAACTTTAGCTGCGTCAACAGTTTCCTATGGAAATTAACACGGGGAAGAAGCATTTTGGGACTCCCCCTTTTTCTCAGCCCCGCTTCACAATTCACCCCAAAACTTTAAACACAGCAGCTATAGTAAGTGGGCCATTAGTTTTGAAAATTTTGCGAAAGTTCCTCAAACGGAAAAACACTTTTTGAATAGAAACACGGTCCTAACTATTAATACCTACTGGTGACTAAAGTTTCCATAGGAAAAGCTTTTTTTGTTTTGTCAATAACTTTGGCAATGCTTGGCAAAACTCCTCAAAATGTTCACAAACTACCCCTTTTTTTCAGCTGCTGTGTGCTGTGTTGAAAGTTTCAGGGTGATCCGGCAAGCCGGCCGAGAAAAAAGGTGGGGTCCCAAAACACGTTTTCCCCATGTTATGTCTATGGAGATTTTTCATTTTTTGAGAAACACTACAGCTCAAACTACTGAACAGAATTACACCAAATTTGGTTGATAGCTAGATGTTGGTCCAGAAAGCATGCTTTGAGATATCTAACTTAAATAAAATATAGATATCTAGGGACAACAGTCCCACTAAATTTTGATTGGCTGCCAATACTTCCTGGTTAAAGTGTTGGCAGCCAATCAAATTTTATGGGTGGGTGATGAGTGAGTGGGTGAGTCAGTGGCTGTATGGGTTAGTGAGAATGTGTGTGTGGGGCTGTATGGTTTAGTGTGTGTGTGTGTGTGTGTGTGTGTGTGTGTGTGTGTGTGTGAAGGGCTGTATGAACGACTGTGTGCATGGCTATGTCTGTGAGTGCATGTGTCAGTGGTATATGGGTAAGTAACTGGGTATGCGAAAGGCAGTATAGGTGAATGATGGGGTATATGAGTCACTAAATGGGTGAGTGAGTAAATGTAAGAGTGGCTGTATGGGTGAGTGTGTGTTTGTGTCAGTGACTGTCTAGGTGAGTGAGTATGTGTTAGTAGCTGTATGAGTAAGTTTGTGTGTGTGTAACTATATGGGTGAATAAGTGGCTGCATGATTGATGGTATGGATGAATGAGTAGGTGTGTGAGTAGCTGCATAGGTGACTGACTCAAAGTGTGAGTGCCTGTATGGGTGTATAAGTGGATATGTACGTGGCTTTATTAGTGAGTGGGTGAATGAGTGGCTGTATGGGTGAGTGAGTGGATGAGTGTGGTGATCTATGAATCAGTGAGTGGCTGTGTAAGTACTGGTATGTATGCGTGAATGGGTTTGAGAATGGCAGTTTGGTTGTTGGAGTGGGTTTATGAAAGGTCGAGTGAGTGGGTGCGTGAGAGATTCTGTGGATGATGTCATCAGTGATGTAATTTGAGATGTCATCAGCGATGAGTGATTTAATATCTGAGGTCATATGTAAAAACAACAGTTGATGGACAGAATGCAGAACAATGTCATACATTCACCCCAGTACAGAGATCTGGGTCTAAATCCATTGTTTTCTTGCTCACCATGCCATTCCAGTTTGAACCCGGCCATATGCAAATCAGTCTTGACCCTGTGCCTCATGGGAACAGTCCAGCTCAAACTGCCAAGTCAGGTCCTTCCTGGGCTGGAAACAAGCATCCTAGGACTGGTTTTGATGTAATATGTGAGGTTATAAGCAGTGCAGTGCGGGCTGCAAGTTATAGTTAGATCACTAATTATAACGGCTGAATTTCTTTGGTTTTGTACGAGTGAAACCTGAGCATTACTATAATGTCTCTTTAACATTAGGTTTTTCAATTTCAGTAAATTTCTAAGGTTTTTTGAAAATGCTAATTCCTAACTATAGCGTCCCTGTAACCTTTGTTTTTTTCAGTGAATTTCTATGGTTTTTTAACTAGTACTCACATATGGAGAGTTGTGAAGAAAGGGGACTGGGCCTCTGTCCAGCTCTCAGAAATCCCACTGTGTAGGACTTACGGGAGGTTCCAGGAGGGCTTCTTGGGCCCCAAGGTCCCTAAGGAGTAAAGTGGACTTCATCACCCAACCAGTAGTGCACCACAAGCCCTATTTGCAGAGTGGTGGTGAAAGGATGTCCTTGGGGGCCAAATACCTCTCCTGTTATCTCCAGTAAGTCACATACAGCAGGATTGCTGAGAGGTTGTTGGAGGCCATGCCCCCTTTCTCCACCACCAACTAGTTGGGAGACGAAGTTCCCTTGGCTTTTGAGGATCTTTGAGGGCCAACTTCCCCTTCTGTTACCTTCAGTAAGACCGACAAAGCTGGATTGCTTAGAGGTTGTCAGAGGCCATGCCACCTTTCTCTACCAGTCTGCAAATGCGCCTCCTGGTGCATTGCTGCTTGGAGGAAGTGGCCCACTTTAGTCCTGAGGCCCTCAGGAGTAAAGTGGGATTCATACCCCAACCAAAAGTTGGCCAGGGTGCGTGTTTTTAGAGTATTAGAGTAAGGGGTATGACCTCCAAGTCCTCTTAGCAATCCCCCTGTTTGGGACTTACTGGAGGTAACAGGAGGGCTTGTTGACCTCCAAAGACCCTCATCATTCAAGGTGACTTCATTCCCCAACCACCACTGCGACAAGAGGTGCATCTTCAGAGTGGTGGTAAAGGGGGCGTGGCTTCTAGTGACTTGCTGGAGTATTTTTTCAAAAACTTTTTTGGAGGGAAGGGGCCTGTGTAGCACCTTTTCCCTGGCCTGATTTCTGCCCTGGGGACCCCATCCCCCAGGCCAGTCTTTTATGTAATAGGGAGGGGACCCCATCCCAAGGGCCACAGCTTTTCCTTAAAAAAAACCAATAATAATAAAGAAAGGGGGGGCCTAATGACCCCCTTCCCTGGGCCAATTTTGGCCCCGGGGACCTCATCCCCCATGGCCTGCCCCATTAAAAAAAATGTTTTTATACACATGGGAGGGGGGCTATGCAACCCCCTCCTGGGCTGATTTTGGCCCCGGGGACCCATCCTTGGCCTCACTACTGGGTGCCCTGGTCCCACCCAGGGCACCCAGTTTTTGCATTGGGGAACCGAGGGGGGAGCTTGAAGGCCCCTGTGGTCCCTGCCGGTTCCCCGTTCCTGCAGGAGCTGGCATTGCTTTTGGACAGAGAGAGCTGCTAAGATGCAGCTTCTTCTGTCCAAAATCAATTCTGCTGCACTTTGTGCAAGCAGGAGCATTTTAAATTCTCTCGCTTCTGTGAAGTGGAGCAGTTCTTGCTATGGATTGGCAGCCATATGGAGTGACAGCTACTCACTCACCCATACAGCCACTTACACACCCATTCACTCACTCATACAACCACTCACTCATATTTTATATCACTCACTCACCAATAGAGATCCTCACACAGCCACTCACCCATACAGCTACTCACACACCCACTTATTCACCCATACAGCTACGCAAACACCCACTTATTCACCCAGGCAACCTCTCACACACCCACTAACACAACCAAACTCTCACTCACACATGTATAGACACAATCACACAGCCACTCACATATTATATGTCAAAAATAGTATCTCACATTAGTAGTATCTGGGTGTAGGATCATTAAATAGCCAGGTCTTGAGGTCTTGAATTGGGTCAGTGACGTGGATTGCCTGAGGTGGAGGAGAAGGGTGTTCCAGGTCTTAGCGGTGAGGTAGGATGATGAAATTTCCACTAGTACTGGTCTTGTGGATCCTGGGGATGGAGGCTAGGGGGAGTTGTGTGTAACAGAGTTGTCTAGCGGGTATGCAGAATGCGAGGCAGTGGTTCAGGTATGCTGGTCCTTCGTCATGGAGAGCTTTGTAGGCATGTGTGAGGAGCTTAAAGGTGATTCTCTTGTTGATTGGGAGCCAGTGGCTTTGTCGGAGGTGTTGTGTGATGTGGCTGTGGCAGGGAATGTCGAGGATCAGTCTGGCTGCAGAGTTTTGGGCATTCTGAAGTTTCTTAAGCTATATATGGGTGATGCCGTCGTAGAGTGCATTGCTGTAGTCGAGTCTGCTTGTGATGAGTGCACAGGTAACTGTCATCCTGGATTCTATGGGAATCCATCTGAATGTCTTTTGAAGTAGGCGGAGCGTGTGGAAGCAGGCTGAGGAAACTGTGTTGATTTGGTGGTTCATTCTGAGCAATGAGTCCAGTATGATTCCATGGATGCGAGCATGGTCCATCAGCGTGGGAAGGGTTCCCAGAGTGGCTGGCCACCAAGAATAGTCCCAGGCTGAAGGGGAGGGTCCCAGGATGAGTACCTCCTTCTTGTCCGAGTTGAGCTTGAGGCAGCTGTCTTTCATCTAGGTGGCAACTGCCTTCATTTTGCCATGGAAGTTGGTTATAGCGGCTGTAGGTTCATTGGTGAGGGAGAGGATCAGCTGGGTGTTGTTGGCATAGGAGACAATGTTGAGTCTGTGGCTTCTGACCATGGCTGCGAGGGGCGCGATATAGAGGTTGAAAAGGATGGGGCTCAGGAAAGAGCCCTGGGGAATCCGCAGCTGATCTCTGTAGATTACAAAGTATACAAATGTAACTTTTTTAGTACCTTAGGATATATGTTTAACACTCATAAGCTTTTAGAAAACACTCACTATCACTGGACAATGTCATCATGCTATTTGAGATTTGATCAGTGATGTCACTGAGTATGTCATCAGTGATATAATATGTAAGGCCATAAGTAGTGCATTGCAGGGGTGTAAGTTATAGTTTGCTCAGGTAATTATAACTCCTGAATTTCACTGGTTTTGTACGTGTGAAATCTGAGCCTAACTATAACTTACCTATAACCTTTGGCTTTTTCATTGAATTTCTAAGTTGTTTTTTTTAAATATTATTTCCTAACTATAATGTCCCTGTAACCTTAGGTTTTTTTTCCATAGAATTTCTATGTTTTTTTATTGTTATTTCCTAACTCTAACATCCCTGTATCCTTTGTTTTATAAGTGAATGTCTGCATTTTTTTAATGTTATTTCCTAACTATAACTTTACCGTAACCTGTGTTTTTTTAGTGTATTTCTAAGGGTTTTTGAAAAACAAATTGTTTCCAAACTGTAACCTGTAACTTTTGAGTGTGAGTGCATGAGTATCTCAGTCGGTGTGTGAGTGAGTGTGTGAGTGTCTTAATGGATGTTTGAGTGCATGTGTAAGTGTCTGAGTGGGTCTGGGTGCATAGGTTTCTCACTGGATGCGTAAGTGGGTCCATGAGTGTCTGAATGGGTCTGTGATTGACTTCGTGAGTGGGTCTGTGAGTGGATGTGTTAGTGTCTCAGTGGGTGTCTAAGTGGGGGCATGAGTGTCTGAGTGAGTGTCTTAGTGGGTGTGAAGGTGTCTGAGTTGGTTTATGAATACCATCCATTAGTGTGTGAATAGTAACTGAGTGAGTGCATGTGTGTCTGAATGAGTCTGTAAGTGGGTGTATGAGTCTCTGAGTCGGTCTGTGACTGGGTCTGTGAGTGAGTATGTGGGTCTCTGAGTGAGTCTGCGAGTCAGTGCATGAGTTGCTAAATAGGTATGTGAGTGGGTGTGAGAGAGTATGAGTGGTTCTATAAGTGGGTACATTAATGTCTGAGTGGGTCTATGAGTGCTGGTGAGAGTGTCTGAGTAGATCTGTGAGTGTGTGAGTGGGTCTGTGAGTGGGTGTGTGAGTGTGTGAGTGGGTCTGTGAGTGCATGTATCAGTGTCTGAGTGGGTCTGTCGATGGTTGTTTTAGTGCCAGAGTGTGTGAGTGGGTGCCTGTTTCTGTGTGGGTGTGTCAGTAGCTGTGTGAGTGACTGGGCCAAAACAGAACCGCACCTGCACCTATATCCAGCAAGAGTCCACAGTTTGCAAAAAATATCTACGCAAGTCGAGTACTTTCTACTTGTTAATTACTAAGTGCTGTCTTCTTGGGAAAATGTCCAATATGTATTCTACACTACAGCTACATAATGGAGCACAAGAAAATATCACCAGTAACCTTGTGTGCATTTTGGCAATGTGATTGTTTCTCATGTGTCTTTAATCCAAAATTTATGATAACATGAATATTTCTATAGAGAAGACAACAAAACTACAAAGAGGTAAATCTCCTCCAAACATGGATACTTCTTCTTAACTATATGAAGTAAGTGCTTCTTTGTTTGGTGGGATGTCCTCATATTCTACGGGATCAAGAATGCATCACCAACATTTCTAGAGAAGCGCCGGGGGGCCTCTTGTTAAGCTGCACATCATCTTGGCAAAAGGTGGGAAAATCTTTGCATACTACTAAGGTGTGCATGGCCAAATGGGTGAAGCTTTCAAGTGATTTGCACCTTTGAATAGTTGTAATAATTTAAAGGGAGAACCGTGGACTCTGCTCTCAACCAGTAATGACAAGAAAGGACCCACTCATTACAGTCACTACAGATTGCACTGCAATAAATCAACGATGCATTCACCTCCACAAATCATTTCAAATCGTCTTTCATTGTGGAATTGCGAAAACTTAATGAGGGAGGGGGACTGCGCAACCCCCCTTCCTGGACTGATTTTGGCCCCAGTGACCCATCCACCGGGGCTTCAGCCAATTATTAGGAGTGGAGGGGGCCACATGTGTCTTCCTTTTCATTATTTTTTCAATTTTTCTTGGGACTCTGCTTGATCCGAGTTCCAAGATGGCTTCCAACACTTCCTGATTGACGTGTTGGCAGCCAATCGGATCACTACATGAGATTGTTAGGATTTGCGTAATGTTTTAAGTGTAATTTTCCCCTGACTATAGTGTCCCTTTAACCTTTGTTTTTTCAGTGAATATATATACATAAACACATTTTAGGAGACTGTCCACTAATTTACAATAGCTCTGCTCTTGATGGAAGAAAGTCGTTGTTTGTTTAGCTTCAAAACAAAATGCTCAATATTTACTGCAAAGGTACCAAAGCAAACCCTTATACTGCTGCGAATAATAACCAGCTGATACCAGCATTGGATCGGAAACAGTCAGCTCATTCCAAAGAATATTGACTTTGGGCCCTGATTCACAGAACTAACTTGAGACAAAATCCTAAACTTACTACCAGTTTGGTATTCACAGAAGGCACTTACTCATTTCGGTATTCAAAGAAGTTAGGAGTCCTAACTTTAGGACTCCCAAATGCCTTCTGTGAATAGGAGTCCTAACTTTACTACTACTAAACTGAGAAAAATCCTTATTTTAAGACTTTTGGTATTCACAGAAGGCATTTAGGAGTCCTAAAGTTTGGAGTCCTAACTTTTCTAAAGCTGGTCTCATATTAAGGACAGTTCATGGACATGATTTAATACCACCAGGTCATGACTCATGAGTCATTAAAATCAAATAGTGCATGACAAACAACTTTCCTAAGTTAAATCTAAAAAAAGAAAGACTCCTCATCAAAACAAGCACAAAAGAAAATTTGATACCACAATAACTTGCAAATTCAAACTAGATGTTTACCGCCCCTCTCCTTCCAAGTCTATAACACCGTAATCTTCATTATTGATAATTGTTTCTAAACCTGACGTCAATAAAGTGTTCCACTGCACAAATAGTTTCCTATAAACATTTTTAAAAATGAAGCACCTCCTGGCTTACAGCTAACTGAAAACAGCTACATACTTAATAGTTATCACAAGTTGCATATGAAAAAGCCACTGGAGCTGTTGCTTGCACATCCCTTCTTACCGCACTCAAAGCTGTCCATGACACAGTACAACTTATCCCTGCAAAAAGAAACTATGTTCACATCTCCCATTAATATGCACGTCCTTCCAACCAAGGTCTGAAATAAACTTAAAATCTGCTGTTCAAAGTGCAATGCTCTTCACTTGAGAAGTCAACCTTGATTGAAAAAACGTTTGACTATCTCGGGTTGACAGTGGGACACCAGGAGTAAAACTAGGCTGTAGCTGGAAACTCTCAAATTAAAAACATCTCAAGTGCTAAAACAATTCTCCAAGGGGCATATTATCAAGCACGGCGTTAAAATTATCGCCGCTTTAGCTGCAGAAAACTGCCGGTAAAGCGGCGATAATGGGCTTGATAATATGCCGCAGAAAATTCCCATAGAAGCCCATGTTGACACCAGAAAATGGGCTTCTATGGGAATTCTCAAGCACATATTATCAAGCCCATCATCGCCGCTTTAGCGGCAGTTTTCTGCCGCTAAAGCGGCGATAATTTTAACGCCGTTTCTTGATAATATGCCCCCAAGGGGCATATCATCAAGGGCTTTATCTCCGCTTTTCTGGCTTTAAAAGCCAGTAAAGTGGAGATAAAACCAACGCCCTATCAGCAAGAGAGTGCTAACATGCGTATTCGCATGTTAGCACCCTTTTACACACGCCTACCTTTGTATCTCTAATGAGATGCAAAGTGGGCGTTCCTGACATACACAACATGTCAGGAGAGCAATAACGCGTCTTTGAGCTATCAGCAAGGATGCCCTTGCATTTTAGCAGACGTTAGTTTTTGGAGAAAACTGCTGTTTTCTCCAAAAACTAATGTCTGCTGAAATCCTGACCAAGCCACCCTTAACATTGGGGGTGGATTATGCTGATACGACCACAGGGTCATATCAGCAAGGTTATCGTTCTTTTGCAGGGAACATCGCTGGGAAACCAGCGATGTTCCCTGCAAAACGGCGATAACATCACTATCTCTGGAATTTTTATCGCCCTGGAGCAGTGCGTTGATGATAACGCGCTACCAGGGCGATAAAAAGCAGCGATAGGTAGCGATAAGAAAATTATCGCTAAGCACGGCCAGCGATAATTATCGCTGGCCGTTGCAGATATGGCCCCAAGTTTTGCAATCAGACTCTAGAACATCTGGAATTCGCTGTCTCCCCTTGTAGGAACCCCCTAGAACCTTTATTTAGTAACATATGAAAACACCATTCACATTCCTACTTGAACTATCCATCTCCTAACATTCATATAATCTCCAAAGAATTGCTGTTTTATATCCCTTCACGTTTTTGTCACCTTCCTCATTTCTCTTATTTTTAAAAAATTATAATGTTGAGTGATTTTTGTGTCGGAGTGTTTCATGTGTATTCTTACCCCTCTGCTAAGAAAACCGCTCTAAAGATTTTGTGGTGCAGCAGCACAATGGGAAAACGTGAAATACAGCAATAAATGTAGCCTGGACTGCGCTACAAAAGTCAGAATGGGAAACTTTCTATCCAAAGGGGCAATTTCTTGGGCTCATGTGTATCCCGTAAATGCCACATCGGCATCCATTTGCTTCAGCGTGCAACCACATAGTGACGCATTGGCAATAACAGTCATTACACCTGATACTTTTTACAGTTGTTATTTCATTGCTTTTTATATGCGTCCCCATTTTTGTCGTTTTGCTTAAAGTAGTCCTCGTGATTTCACTTTGCATCTCCAAACAAGAAAAGAGTGTGATTTCCCTCTTTGTTCTCGACAGGAACTATTCTTTTCGAAGCAGCCTTTTCTCTGCAGGCCCACGTGTGTTGGTGTAGCTCCTTTAGCGAGTAATTACCGCCTTCCCACACTGCTCACATTTTCAGACAACCAGCTATAGGCATCAATTAAACCCATTGTAAGTTGGATGCTTTTTATTTCAGGGATGATGGGAGGGAGACGCGTACACAATCAGAGGCTTTTCAACATGTTCAGTATGATATTGTCAGACCTATTACATCTAGCAGGTAAACTGTTTCTGCTAAGTCGAGGTTCTTCAGCTACTCATTTCAGACTGCATTTCTTAGCAGCAAAGAAGTATTGACTCAACTATAGACTGCGTGTTAGAGAAGGAGTATTCCAAAGCCTACAGGCTTTGCTATTGAGTTAAAATCCCTACACACGTGAGCCAGTGGACAGTGGAAGCAGCTGCCTTAAAGCACCACCACAAATAAACACAAGTGTGCGCCATATTGCAACAAAGGGTTTAAACAAATGGACACAACGCTTTCCCCCTGTATCCCCCCACCCCTAGCGCCTCGAGACACTCACGGGTGAGTACTAGTGCTTTACAAACACCTGATTGATTGATTGAACGCTTGGGGAAAGGGAGTAGTCAAACAGCAAAATATCAGTTAGCCTTGGGCTCGAAAAAATATCTTCCTGTGCCTGAGGCCCTACCCTACCTCAAGTCAAGCCTCCTGGCTTCATGTTTAACCAATGATTGGCAAAGTCTATAGATTCTGCCTTTAATACCAGGTGCCAAAATATTGTCTCTGCAAATCAGGGGGCATATTATCAAGACAGGCGATAAAATTATCGCCTCTTTAGCGGCAGAAAACTGCAGCCAACACGGCGATAATGGGCTTGATAATATGCTCTATGGAATTCCAATTGAAGCCCATGTTAGATGTGAAGGACATCTAACCTGAGCTTCAATTGGAATTCCATAGAGCATATTATCAAGCCCATTATCGCCGTTTTAATGACAGTTTTCTGCCACTAAAGCGGCAATAATTTTATCGCCTGTCTTGATAATATGCCCCTTATTTTTGCAGGCAGATGCTGCAATGCACGCACACTTATGCACGGTGGCCGATTTGAAATAGAGGTAAAAAATAGATATGGAACTCAATTATACAATGGCTGCCGTTCATGCATGTACATGCACATGCATGTTCGGTGGTTGTGTTGCAATTTATTTAACTGCTTTACAAGATGGCCACTGTGCATTAATTATTTGTCTATTACTAGTATGTGTTTTTGGCCTGGACTAGGCCCCAAGTGGTGTCAGAACTCTTTACAAAGTACCAGAATGGAATGAGCAACAAACAGTTTTAGAAAATATATAGAATACAATAAAGACAGTTAAAAACATAGGGGGGAATCCCCTTTCAACAGTTTTGCGCTGACGTTACATCACTTTTTGTGATGCAGCGGTGGCGTAAACAATGCACCACGTTGCGGCACATTTACAACATGATGCATCTAGGGAGATGTGTCACGTTGTAAAGCCCTGCGTCACATTATACCTGCATCAGGTATAATGTATGCTGAGTGGACTGTCCCACCCAAAAAAGCCTCGTAGAAGTGACACAGTGAAGTCTACAAGATTTCTCTGCGCCACTTCTAGGACGCCACTGCGTAAAAACCCTATGCCTGCTTGGAGTAAGTGTAAGGAGTGATGTAGTGTATTTGGTAATTGGCCTCCCCGTGCATTTCTGGAGTTGCATCAGGAGTGCGACATAACTCCAGCAATGCATGACTTTTGCAGCAACTTATGCATCAGAATTTCTGACGCATCTGTCAATCCTTGCACCATGGTGCGCCGTATTGTAAATACAGTGCATCCATGATGGCGCAAGGGTTTCACATGGAGGCGCACGGAAACGGACGCATCTGTACAGATGCGTCAGTTTCTTGTAAATCTGCCCCATACTGTGCAGGGCTTTGTACTTTATTATCCATACATAACCAAGGATGTGATTTGAGCAAAGTGCAGATC
Organism: Triturus cristatus; assembly: GCF_964204655.1. Taxonomy (NCBI): domain Eukaryota; kingdom Metazoa; phylum Chordata; class Amphibia; order Caudata; family Salamandridae; genus Triturus; species Triturus cristatus. Next base: position 393,182,593 of record NC_140584.1, read on the forward strand.
ATGATCAAGTGCGTACACATTTTTATATTAGAGAAAGAATTTGGAAAATAATTTGTTTTATATTAAATATGAACGAATGTGAAATGCAGTTAAGTTAGTTCTGATCCAATGAGAGTGCGAGTAAGCAACATGGATAGGTGTTGATTCTTTTCACACTATCATATTTTGCCTGATAGGCTACAACTAGACTGTAATGGACATGTAGGAGAAATTGTTGAAACAGTAGAGATTTCACCACAGCCTTGAAGATCTCAGGACATGGGTTTTTTACTGATTAATGGGACAATGGAATGCCACAGCATGAGCGCAAATCCTGAGATGGTTTTTGTGTGTAAGGATTTGTGAACAATGCATGCTGATTTCAGAATGCTTATTGGATTCATTGGGAGCTAGCTTAGTGATATCAAGATGGGGTGAAATGATTGTACTTTCCTGAGCCCAATACTTTTCTGGCAGCAGAATGAAGATGTGTTTTCATAGGAGTCATGTGTAGTTATGGACCCTTTTTTTAGCTGCGGCGGCCGGCACAGGTAAACGTGGTGAGGCGATGGAGCAGGGGCTGGGGAGTTGACAGATGACGGAATAGGTGTAATTAAATAAATAAAAAATAGCTAATCGATCGTCTGTTGGCTTCCCCCTGCCGTGGCCTGCCCCACCCACCACACTTACCTATGCTGGCCGCCGGCTTAGCAGGGCATCACCACAGTATAGCCTTTAAAGGACTAGAGATTGGACCATCTGTTCGAAGTCCTCAGGTTAGAGGAGGTGAATTACTCCACAAAGTAGTTTGATTTGAATCTGAATTCCTTTAGGTAAGTCTTTATGTGGGATTGGCAGTTCAGGTACTTGTCAAGTTGGATGCCAAAGGATTTCACACAATCAACAATGTAGGGCTGGCATTTGAGAATGTTGGTGGTCTTAAACTGGGATTCTCCCAGTATTTATCTTTTGGGAGCAGGGAGAGATCAATAAAATTTCTGTCCTCAAGGGGTTTAGATTGCGGTGATGGTCAGACATCCACAATGAAATATTTCCCAGAGTTTGAGGGAGGTATTATGAGTCCTTGGTTGAGGTGACATTTAAGTAAAATTGTGACTCATCTGTGTAGAATTGATAAAAGATGTTGGTAGTTTTCAGGAGAGTACACAAAGTTTCCATATATAGGCTTTATTCGAGTGGAATGAGGTTAGAGGTGGCATTTAGAATTTTTATTGTGTGGAAACTGTTGTACTGCATGAAGAAAACCAATGTAGCATTGTCCCTTTAATGCACATATTTACCTCCAGAGTTTTGAAAAGGGTGAGATGGTTGATTGTTCCAAACGCCACAGAGAACTCAAGAAGGGTGAGAAGGCATCAGTTGCTGTTGTCTAGCATAGGAAGGGCATCATCAATTACTTGGAGTATTGTTATTTTGGAGCAGCAGCCTCATCTGAAACCTGACTGCAGATGGTCCAGAACATTGTTGTCATAAGCGAATCTGTTCATTTGGGTTCCAACACAGCTTTCGAGGGCCTTTTGTTTTTTATGAAAGTTAGTCCGTAGAATTCATCATGGAGTGCCAATGCAACCGTGCTGTACAAGATTAAGACAGAGGTATCCTGCCAGACTAGTATTGTGTACTGCTAGCTATCCTGCAGCTTTTATGTGGCAACATGCTCTGAATTCGGAGAGGATTGGAGCCAGGGCCCCCTTTAGAGGTGCAAGAGTGACCATTTGTTGAGTCCTATATTTTGTTCATTCCTCAAGCTCTCTCGTCTGATTAGATGGCCGATACATGGAGTCTGGCTGGAAACTGCAGTCTTCTCTGAAGCACAGCATTAACCTTTGTCAGTGCCTTATAACTGTGCCCCCTCACAGTTACTGTTCATTAACCCCTTGGCTGCGGCAGGAATTCCGCCGCAGCGCTGGGGGGGTTTGGGGGCAGCGCGGTGGCGCTGTGCTCATGACGGAGCCACTCCGTCATGAGTCACGGTTGAGCTGTGCTCATGACGGAGTGGTTCCGTCACGACTCCGCCCACTGCGCTAATCACCCGCACAGGCGGGGAATTAGCGCCGCGTGGGCGGAGCGACGGCCAACAGCCGCAGCATGACGGAACCACTCCGTCATGAGCACACGGCACCCGTGGCTCATGACGGAGTGGTTCCGTCATGAGCGGGGAAGGGGTTAACGACTTTGATGTTTGAAGGCATCTCTTCCCTTTGTGCTCTTATTGTGGATGTCCATTTGATTACCCTGCTGCCTGCAATCCCACAAAGACAAAGAGTGTGAGTCTCTGGAAGAAGAGGAGTACACAAATAGAAGAAACCACCTCATACTGGTTCCAGAGAAACATGTGTGAAATGCACAAGCCATGTCTGATGGACATGTCTGAAAGGAGTATGTGAGAAGGACTGATATTACTACTCAGTATTCCAAGACTTCTCACTGACCTGTGCAGATGACATGATACAGGGTGTCAAAGAAACCTTTGTTGTCCAGGGTAAGTGCCCTTGACAGACAGCCTTCCAGAGGTTAAGAAATATCACTTGAAGTCAGCAATTATCTATACAAAGAAGCTGTAGATCTTCATTGGTAAAGTTGTCTGTCTGGCCTGCTGCTGAAAGAGGGGGGCTGGAGGTAACCATGTAGAAGCAGGATGCCCCGAAAAAGAAGAGGACTAAATGTAGTTTACTGTCAGAGCAGCTGCCCAGTAGAACGGACTGGGGACTGAAGAATTGACCAGCTTGCACTGCAATATGGCAGGCGCTGACAGAGCTGTGGTGAGCTCCATGCCTCTGAGCTGCAAGTCTCTGATTACCCTCATCAAGTCTAGATATGTTACATGGCACCCTCCTTGGTTTAGGATTTATGAGAATGGTGGCTAGCAATGACCAATTGAGGGACATTGCAGGAGCCAACCCACTGCAAATAAAGTTGGTCTCTCTGTGTCCTCTGCATGAAGCAGGTGTGGTGAGAAGTGTGACCGCAAATCATGGTCGCAGATGAGAAATGAACGGTACTCAAGAAGCATGTGATGCTGAAAGGATGTGACAAATTGACATCCATTGTTGTCTCATGTGATTTTGTTGGACAGAATTGCTGCCCAGTAAAATTGGATGGAGATAGGAGCCCCCTGGCCCGCTCAGAAACAGGCAGTGCCAAATTCCATGGAATTACATGCTCTGCCTGACTCAGAATCAGGGACGGACTAGCTTAGCATTGCCTTTCCTATAGACTGTGCCCTTGACCATATTTTTGTGCATTATTGACTTGTTGGTATAACAAAATACTTTCTCTTTTTAGAAAGTCAAAACCCTGACTTGACATTCCTTTTTTGACTTTTATTATGTTAATTGCTGAGCTCTGAATCTCTAACCTCTCACCATCTCTATGAGTAAGCCTTGCTACCCTGAGTATCACTTGCTAAAAGGCTGTACTTGATGCTCAGTTATCAGTGTCCATAGCAGGCTCAGTGGTAAACAGGGTCAGCTCACAAGATTGAGGCCGATAAGCCCTGTATGCACTATGGCCCATGAACCAGCTCTGACAGGAGGTAACTTATAATACATGGTGGCATGAATCTAGAGTGAGTTCAAGGTGGTTTGCAGGTTGTGGTCAGAGTTGACCAGGGAGCCAATGTTGGATGAAGGCCACCCAACCAGATCAAAAGAAGAGCCACATTTGATAAGTAACTTCTGCTCTTATTATCATTTATGAACAACTTGTGTTGAATATATAACAATTATGGGGAGAATGAATGTAGTAAATGCCAAGCGGCTGCTTAATAAACCCGTTGTCAGATTACAGACGTCTCCAGCCCTTAATAGGTGCAAATCGCCATATATTGAATATGAGTTAGGGGGCTTAAGCACTTGTATTCACATGCCTGCCTGAACACTGGTACAATTCAAAATGTTTAATTGCGGTCTACCGTCCAAACGACAATGCTCAGGGGCTTTGTATATCTTTTTCTCTAGCAAGCTTGTTTTTTGACAACTTTATTTTTATGTACGTGTTGCAAACTGGGGACCAGTTTGCTCTGATAAAGAGCACAAAAGACTTAACATAAAAGGCAGTGAACAGCCTGTTGTAGGCTCAGTACAAAGGCTGCCTGACAATGAGATCAGGGAAGTCTGAGCGGAATTAATAAAGAAACAAAGAATGGCGGATCAAAGGCTTTGGCTAATTGCTTTGCTGTACACAAGGAAGCAGCTTAGAAGGAGGGGAAGAACATGCCTTTAAATGTAAATAAGGTTTGCCGCCAGTTCTGACCTGCACCAGAAGTGCGACTAGAGATACCAGCTTTGAAGGGATTACAGAGTACAAGGAACATTGGCTCCGGCGCACGTTCAAGAAAATCCCAGGACAGCTCCAGATTGAGCAGCGAAGAAATGGCGTGCACGGTATACGCATGACAATTACAGCACGGATCCAAACAGGACGTATTGTGCAAAAAAAGAGCAGGTGCCCACATTTCTTCATGAGATGCCACCGCCTAGTTGTGGAACTTGCAATGCCCACTCGCCCCAGTGGCATTTCTTATCACTGCCAGGGGTGCTGTGAGTCAACCTCCCTTCCTCAAATGGGATTCGGTGGGCTCGCCCTAAAACATTTTTGAAAAAGAAATAGGAAAATGCATAATAAAGTCAGGCATACATAGGGTGAATGGGGCCCGTCCCTTGGTACTGGTGCCACTGCACCTGCCACACTGCTGCTGGTCATACTCCTCAATCTCTGTATGTGAGGAAATCTTCCACTGTGAAGTCCATGTTCTGTGTTTAAGAAGCGTTTGTACTGTATGTCAGTGTCATAGCTGTTTGCAGTGCTTCAGAGGAGCTAACATTATCCTTCAAAAAAGGAACATAGGCATAAGGAAATCCTTGGAATTACAGTAACCGTGGCTCGACTGATTCGTTAGGTCAAGCCTGGGCAGCGCATGCGCTGCTCTGCATGCCATGCGGTATTGGAGTTTAGTTTGAAGCCCCGCCCAGTCTCCGCCCATATTTGTCATTAGCTTGTGTCATTGTCTTTCGTAATTGCTGGCTTCTGATTCGTTAATAGGCTTGTTAGTTCCTCCTTTGAACCTTCTTGTCTTCATTTGTAACGTCCCATGAGTACTGGCCCTTTTACTTTGGTTGCTACAAAGTACATCTTATTTACTCTGTAAGCACCATTTTGTTTAATGTTTTCTCCTACTGCAGGCACTACATGCTTTCCTGCAATATTCAGTGCATTCAGCTCGCCATGTGTGCTTTCATGGGGCGCTTTTACTAAAAAAAGCATTTGTTTGTCAACTTGACAAACAAATGCTTTTTTTGGTAATAGTGCCCCATACCACGCTTTCAATTTAAATGCAGCTGCGGACCATTCTTTAGACACGGCTCGTCTGAAAAAAGGGGCGTGGCCTCTAGTGAAAGCACAGCATGGGGTGCTTGTAAACAAAAAGCATTTGCAATGCAATAGGTCTCGCATTTTAGAAACTTTGACCTATTGGTATTTTAAATGACAATGCCTTTTATTAACACAGGTTTTTTTAACACAAATAAAAGGCATTGTCATTCACAATGCCAATAGCTCAAAATCTCGCAATTGCGAGACCTATTGCTTTGCAAATGCTTGTTTTTATGTAGTTGCAATGATAAAAGACAGCTTGAGCAGCGAGCTGCTCATAGATATACTACTGTTCCCGTGACCTTTGCCACCCTACTTCATATATTTCAGCACTTGCTTTTCATTTGTGAAAAGCATGAGCTGAAATAAGTAAATCAAGGTGGCTAAGGTAATTCGAGTTCAGTGTCATTAACTTTAATTTCTTCAAACCTTATGCTGTGTTAAACTCTGAATTGGGGGAACCCACTAGCACACACCAGCCCAAATTAAATACTGTTTCCTGCAGTATGCCATTTTTACACACACTGCCGGTTGATAACGGGCACTCAGGGGCAGATTTACAAGAAACTGACGCATCTGTAGAGATGTGTCAGTTTCCCTGTGCCAGCCTGCGATACCCTTATGCCACCATTGATGCACCGTATTTACAATATGGCGCACCATGGAGCAAGGATTGACAAATGCGTCAGAAATTCCTACGCATCTGTTGGCCCAAAAGTCACGCATTGCTGGAGTCATATTGCAAGCATGACGCAACGCCAGCAATGCATGTTGAGGCCTATACTTATTGTACTGCATCACTCCTTACGCTGTAGACATAAGGTTTTGAAGCAGTGGCGCCTAACAGTGGCGCAGTGAAATCCTGTAGTTTCACTGCATCACTTTTACAAGGCTTTCCTGCATGGGAATGCCCACCCTGCATTCATTATACCTGACACATGTATAATGTGACGCAGAGCTTTACAAAGTGACGCATCTCCCTAGATGCATCACGTTGCAAATTTGCTGCATAGTTTACATCGCCAATGCGTCACAAAAGTGACACAACCGCTGCGCAAAAGTGTCGCAAGGGGCTTGTAAATCTGCCCCTCAAAGTTTAAAGTTCAAAACCAAGTGGCATGAGTCACTGGGATGAACCCTGCGCGTTTGGTAATGCACACGTGCATACTAACTCACTGGAATTTCCCTTCCGCACTGTTGGTTCATGGCTCCAATAATGTCGCCTATCGAATTTTATGACTTCTTTAGAATTGATACAGGGTGTCAGGAGTATAACAGGAAGGATGTGACGGTCACAGGAAACAAGGACCTGAAATTTTGTTCATGAAATCAACGCATGCTTACACTAATGCACTAGATTGTGTGCATTTATATAGTGTACATTTATGCACGTGTGCTTAATAATTAATTTGTGCAATATCACTTGTTTGCTTTTTTCTTGTACATGGAAAATAGTTTTCCCACTTGCCAATCTACTTCCCCAAGACCCTCATCACGCTCAGGAATATTTTGTTCCTATCCTCACCCTGAAATGGTATTTGCTATTTTCCTTAATGGTAATGTATCTCTGTTCATTACCAGGGCTATATTAGAAAGGTTTGTGATTACTCACAGACAACAGGGCGTTCCCTAAACTATGCAGCCTATTCTCCACATAGAGAGCCCACTCCCAGCCCCTGGGAGAAGATATACCAAATGAAACTGTACAAAGTTTCACAACGTCACCAATGCATATGAGGAAGATGTTTGTTTTAATCACAAAGGTCGGAAATGTTTTCTGTTCAGTAGAACCAAGACAGCCTTACTGGATCCAAGTCCAGCATGGCATCTTTCTATTTGAGGTCCCCTACCACATGAGTTTTCTTTAAAGTGCAGCGGGGGTGGGAGCAGGGGAGAGTTACACATGGGACTTTAATATCATACAACAAATCATCATACAGTTTTGTGAGGTTAGAAAGCAAATCAGGGCGCACTTGGTTGGCAGAGTACAGCTATTAAACCCATGTGTTTAAAATAATGAAAGACAGAGATGAGGCATCTCAAAGCTGTCTAGAAATCCTTTTTATTTCCATTCCAAAAGAGCCCATACAGCCAACAAGTTTCATCCAAGCAAGCTTCTTCAGGGCAATAGTACATTGAAAAAGCCGCATTTTACATGATCATGATCGAACACCATTATGTACTCGCAGTGTAGATACTGACACAGGTGTCAATTACCATCCACTTTACTAATGACTATTCAGACTTCTATATCTTTACTCCCCATGGGATTTTTCTATATGCCCTTAGTTTTGGGGTTGGTGAGATGGTGCGGGCGGGAGAATCAATTTCTGCTCAAGGTATAGGAGTCAGCCATTGCCATCAGAAGGGGAAGGCTTTTGACCTATCATGGTCATATTTGCTTTTACATTTTAAGTAAGTTAGATACTCAAGATAGACTCACCCTTCGGCCAGATAACATTGTTATGAGTAACCATCTAAGGAACTTTAATGGCTTAAAGGTCACAAGCTGGACTATAGCAGGGGCCCACAGTAAATTTGATGATGAAATATGCAAAAATGTGTTCTGCTCCTTTGACATCATTTACCTTCAAGCAACCTGAGACACTGTGGGCCATTTGTTTTTGGATGGTTATGCTTAATTCATGTCAAATACCATTCCCTCTATTCATAGTGGAGCTAAAGGGGGGTTAGCAATTTTTATAAATTTGAGCCTCAGCTGTAAAATTTAGTTTTTTTTTAAAATCAAACTCACCCTATATTCTAGGTACTCTCTTGGTCTTTTCAAAATTGCATAAGGTCCTGATTGTGAAAGTTTATAAATCGATTTCTGCCAGGAAGGAACATGATGTAATGTTTGATCTTGGATACTTTTTGAATGCTTTTATTTCGAGCTCATCATGATTTTCAGCCTTGATATTGATGGGTTATTTCAACGTGTACCCCTGTATGGATTGCTGTCTGTATGGTCACATTGTTGATGCTCCTCATGGTATGTGCCAAGCTCATCTCAAACACTTACCTCAGGGAGATATGTAAAACAGTTTGATTATAGAAAATAACTTAGTGATCCTGTTTAATAAGGAGGATTCTAATGACCCTGACCGAATTCCAACTTGCAAGAGGGCAGGTTCTATCTCAATAATCGACTACATGTATGTTTCTGCCTGCCTCTTTTCTGCCCTTATTAACTTTCAGGGAGTTTGGCACATACAAAGTGATCATAACCCTTTGTCGGCCATCTTCTGGTGGTTTACGACACTGGCCAAGGCTGATTGCTTATATAAAGACTCAGTTAGCTTAAAAAATCAAGGGGGAAGCCTTAAATGGGAGAAGGTAGTCCCTGCCAATTTCAACTTACGTCTCCTCTCCTCCTCTCCATCTGATTTTTATATGTGCTTAGACGAAGAGGCCTCTGATGTCAATATTTTGACTGCCTTTTCTAGTCTCACAAGATGTATTAGGGCAGCCCGTTCTCTGCCTGCTATCAATCACCGGGTAGTGCCATTTAAATGGCCTGACAAGAAATGTTCACAGGCTCATTGAGTGCTTATGGCTTCCCTGTACAAGCAACCCTGGGTCCATGACGAAGTCAAGGAGGCTAGGTCTAATTATTGCCTGCCCCGTAATGAGAGAAAGAAAGCCCTAATAAAAGAGCTATGTGATAATTTTTGGGGAGCTTATGCCTTGTGGGACAGTGTGGATTTGTGGAGTGTAGTGAACGACTCCTTGCTCTGTTTGGAGCAAACGCCGGTGCAGACTCTCACCGTTACCCCAGAGGCATGGCTCAATCATTTTGTGGCTATTTAGGACTTGAGAAGGGCACAGATCTACAGTAGGCTCAACTTTTAGTGGAAAGAAGTCGGCTCCTGGACCGAATAGGGTGCCGGTGGACCTGTTTAATTCTGTAGTTCACCTGTGGGTCCCTATAGTGACTCAGCATCTTAATGCAGCTACTCACAACCCGTTTCCAGTTAGTTGGCATCACTCTGTGGTTGTGCCTATTAAAAAAAAAAGGGGAATAGGAGGGATTGTAAAGGGAAAGTTATAGGTCGGTTCCACCTAACCATCTCACTCTGTGGGCTAACGATAACAATGCACTTTCAGAAATTCCGTATGGGTTCAGGTCGTGAGACTGTAGAGCAAGACCGAAATATCTGCTGATCTCAAAATACACTAGGGTAAAGCTGGGGCGTGCGGTCACTTGGCCTTCTTGGACCTCAGGTCAGCTTTTGATTGGGTTAACAGAGCAAATCTCTGGGCCGCGCTGGGATCCATGGGGGGTCGAGCCAGCTCTGATTGCCTTACTGCGTGACCTGCATGAGGGCCTCAATGCCTCTGTCAAGTATGGAGCCAACAGGGAATGCACCCAGTCCCTTAGCCTAAGGAGAAGGGTGTACCAGGGCTGCATTCCGGCCCCCTTTCTCTTTATATTCATGTTTTGGATCCAGCCATTTAGAACTTGGGACTGATGTTCCATTCATGAATTGTCGCTCGTTGCCTGCACTCTTATATGCTGATGACACCATTCTTATTCTCGCATTGCTAAAGGCTTGCAGCATATTTTAGATCTATTTGTAATTTTCATGGATGGACTTGACTTTCAACCAACTATTCCAAGCCCCATGTTATGGTTATAGCATCCAGAAATACCAGCTCCAAATTTGCTGGATAGGGACCTTTTCTTATCTGGGCATCCTACTGGACTCTCACTTTTCCTGGCAACCCTTACTCATGAAAAATACCATATTGTTTAGAAGGGTGGCAAATAATGTTAGTGCTTTTTCGAAATGCCTAGGGCAGACGCACATTTACTTGATTCTCAAAATCTATAGGGCTAAATGCATTCCTGCCGCCAGCTTTGGGTGTGACTTATAGGGTTATGTGTCCCCTACTCCTTGACAGGTGGCTGAAAATATCTCTCTGCCAGGTCTCGGAAATGTCTCTCAGGTATTCTCAGTGAGATAGTGCATGAGAAATTGGGGGAGGGGTACATTTCTGATCTCATTTGCCTTTGGACCCTGCTTTTATGACTATCCCTTTGTCTGACGGAATAGTTAAGTTTGAACAGACTCATGGTGCCTGACAGTATGAACTTGGATCACATGTCACACATTCCTTGGCTGTCATTCATCAAAGGAATCTTTACTGAATTGGGCAGACCGATTTTCTAAATTCCTGACTGTATTGCGAAAGAGGCTTTTGCCTGGCTGAAGCAGGCGTTTCATTCTAGGGTGGCAGAAGAAAGAGAGGCCGTTGCTTTGACTACGAGCTCGATGCACCATTTTTTTATTATGGCTAAATCAATGAGTGGGATGGAACCATATCTTTATATGGGGCTGTTCAGCTACCACTGCAGGTTGTTGACCTATTTCAGGTCAAACTCCTTCCATCAGCTGATGTCTGCAAAGGGTCATTGGATTAAAACTGTGAAGCTGCAAGCCTGCACTTGTGATAACATTTACACTTCCGATACTCTGCATATAGTACTGATATGTCCTAAATGTAATAGTTTATCCCATCAGCTTAACCGTCTGCTGCTTTTAGCTTTTCTGTTTTCACAACTCTGACAATCACCCAATATGTGTATTTTTCTATAACGTTTTTTATCTGGCACTTTACATTGCAACTGAACTCTATTAACTTCTTTTTATATTAATGAATTGTTATTTAATTGGTGATTTTCGGATGTTTTTCTGCTTGCTTTATAGTCTGACTGAATATGTGTACTTTTTCTTAAGACTCTGTTGTAACATTTGTATGTTGTGTTTTTTTGTGCTTTTACCCGGAGCTGTATCATCTTTTTATGATTGTATTTTTTTATTGAGCATACTTTTATGATTTCAAGACAAATCGAATAATGTTAACATTGATTGATTACATTTACAGACTTCTATGTTTTGTGACTAAAACTACTGTAAGAATTAGAGGGAGCCAGAATTACTAAAATCTGTCTTTTTCAATACAATATTGTTCTGAAGAGGTTTGCATCAGAGTAAAAGAAAATATCCAACTTGGACCCTGTCAGTAGAGGCTATTTTGTGTTACTGGTCATGTCACTAACGAAGGTTTATTGACAATATCTCCCTGAGTTTGTTTGTGGATTTCTTTCACTCTACGTGCTCCCACTCAAAAACAAGGGAGCAGTTTAGAGTCCTTGTTTTGTTGTGTGTCACAATATTCAGAAGAGCATGCGTCTTGGAAAACACTATGAAAGGTTATATGGAGTAACAGGTAGGAAGTGTATTTTTATTTTATACTTATTGGCTCATGGTGACACTTTGACATGCATACTGCAACTAACTAGTGCTGGCAATTTTGTCTCTGGTGGACAAAAAAATGTATGAAATTATAGTTGTGAATATCAAAACATGTACTGGAAGAAGAAATCACCTTTCCTGGAATGCCTGTGACTCTCACAAATATCCATAAGAGTGGTCCACCCTCTTACTGCAGAATATATTTTAGGAAGCTATGAGAGGGCTACAATCAGGCAACACCATGAGACCTAACGGGATACTTGTTAAATTATATAAAATGATGAGTTCTACTCTGGCCCCACATCTATTAGCAATGTATCAAGGAATTAGGGCAAGGGGGGAGCTGCTGCGGTATCAACGACTGGCCACTATTGTGGTTGTACATAAGGCAGAGAAACCACCTGAGGACTGTGTCTCATATAGAACAACATTTCTATACTGGCTAAACTGTTAGCATGATGACTGATTAAGGTTAGTGCCACTCTAGTCCATCTGGATCAATCAGGATTCATGCCCCACAGTGGCACTAACCTCAACCTCCGCCATCTGTATGGGGTGATGGGGCAAATTGCTAAATTGAACATAGCTGCACTGGTGCTATCTCTTGATGTCGAGATGGCATTTGATATGTTAGAATGGCACTATATATTTGCAGTACTCTCAAAGCAGGGATTTGACCCGAAGTTCCTCCTGTGGTTTCAGCTCCTCTATGCAGGACTGCTCCAAGGCATTTTCATTATTTAGAGCCACTTGGAAAGGCTTCCCCCTTTCTCCATTAATTTTTCCCCTGGCTCTCGAGCCATTGACAGCTTGCATTTGACAGGACGTGTTGATGCTGGTCATGCAGTGGGAGGGACAGTGGGAAGAAAAAATATCCCTCTATGCTGATGATATCCTCTTGTATGTGATGGACCTGGTGATGACCTTGGCTCGGTTAATGCTGGTAGTCATTAACTTCAGTAGATATCCTAGCTATACTATCAATTGTTACCAAACCATACTATACCCCCTAAGTGGCACTGTGCCTCCACTACCCCCTGACTGCGTGACGAAAGTTGATTTGATGGGTTTCCAAAACGAAGGGATCTACATTACTTCGAACCAAACTCTCTTTCCGTAATAAAACCTCTCACCAGTGCTTTATGGATTGTGGCAGGACATGCAGCATTGGAAATCACTCCCAATCTCCCCCCAGGCCTTCTTAAATAAATTAATTGCCCCAAATCCTCTATGTTTTGAAAAACACTCCTTATGGGGTGATAAGTTCCTACTTTAAGGCGATCAAAGTAGAAGTGCATACAATGCTGTGGATGGGGGGTCTGCTGTGAATAGCCCTTTCCAAACTCACTAGGGGATGGTTTGATAGGGGGATTGCGGTTTCCCAACATCCAAAAATAATATTGGGCAGCCCAGCTCACGGTAATCAATGTGTGGGTATTTGTCTGACTATCAGAACTGGCACTTCACATGGATAGGGCAGTGATGGGGCAACAGAGCTACCCGAGGGACCTATATTGTGATAGAGTGCAAACAGTGTGGTCGGAAGCTCTGGAAGAAAGCAATTGCATTTTTGGGGTGGAAAACCATTATCATGCAGATTACACCATGGTGGGACACTACTATCCTACAGTCCTTGCAGAATCTGCTGGGATTTGATAAATGGGACATAATAGGAATCTCCAAAGTGTGAGACCTGTGGAAACAGAGGGAGGTAATTCCTTGGTCTTTTCATTAATTCCTTGGAGTTACAACTGGAATATCAATTGTGACCCATGGAGGTCTACCAATACTTACAAGTCCTGCATGCATTACAGGTCATCCTTCCAAAGGGGGTGAATCTGTCTGAGTCCTCACCCCTAGAGGATAGACTTGTACATGAACATATACCACATTAGGTGACTTCACTAACCTATAAAACGCTGATTAATAATATACCAGATGTCACACAACAGTTGCAAGAGAAGTGGGAGTGCTATATTGAGACCTTTGACGATGGCGAGTGGGAGCTGGCCTTCACATCCCCTAAGGAAATGGCTTGATCCAGCTCTGAATCTTGCACCGTTCCTACTATGCTAGAACTAACATGGTTCAGACAGGGCAGACTGAGATGACCATTGTTTAAGAGGCTGCAGACAAATGAGTACCTTCTTTCATATCCTTTTGGAGTGCCCACTTATACACACCTGCTGGACTTTGGTGATTGACTGTTTGAGGTCGATTAGGGCTGCAAGCATTGCTTTATCAGAAAAATAGTGTATTCAGAATGCTTGGGGCGAGACTGATGCAACGATGCCCACTAGATTATGGATGACAACAGGCCTATTGGTGGCTAAAAGAAACATTACTAAAGTCTGAGGGTCCACCCAACCTTTGACATCGCGGCCTGGAAACCTGGATTTATATTGGTGTATGTTGGTGGAACGGGTGGTATATGAGAGTAGAGGCTGCCCCAGGAAGTGGGATAACATCTGGGTGGGTTGAAGCACCCACAGGGGCAATATCTGTACACATAGTCCACATTGAAATGCAAAAGATCCCGACTAAGGATAAGTGGCCCCATGGCATTTTCATTTGGGATGCTGAGCTGGGGGGCAGAAATGTGATTATATTACAAACTGAAACAGTACCATACCTGCTGAATTTATTTATGTTCGACGTTTTAATAATAACTAGGGGCCCGATTCACAAAAGTAACTTGAGACAAAATCCTAACTTTACGACTTTCGGTATTCACAAAAGGCATTTAGTAGTAGTAAAGTTAAGAATCCTAACTTTACTACTACTAAATGCCTTTTGTGAATACCGAAAGTTGTAAAGTTGGGATTTTGTCTCAGTTTAGTAGTAGTAAAGTTAGGAATCCTAACTTTACTACTACTAAATTCCTTTTGTGAATACCGAAAGTCATAAAGTTAGGATTTTGTCTCAGTTAAGTAGTAGTAAAGTCTACTAAATCTATTTTGTGAATACCGAAAGTCATAAAGTTAGGATTTTGTCTCTGATTTCTTTTGTGAATCAGGCCCAATGTTTTAAAATAAAGATTGTCCCATCGTCCTCCCAATGCCCCAAGACCATCGTAATCGCAAGTAATGTGGTGCCCAAGGAATAAACCCCCACAAGCATGCGGAGCACCCAGTCAAAATATTGGTTGTGCACCCATTATCAGGAACAAGAAAGCAGGGAAAAGGATCAACGCACAGATTAAAGGAGACACAAAAATATTGACATGATGCCTTTGAATAAAATTCCCTGAGCCGCTGCAACATCTTTTAAAAACTATTAATTTAGTCAAAAATAGAATTCTACGATTAAGAGTCTAATCCTGAATTTTGCACAAATTCGATTGAGTTCTGTGTTAATCAACTAATGTCAGATATTACAAATCTGCAAGCAGAAACTTGTATTTTCACCATTTAGTAGGAAATGGTTAAACTATAGACAGAATTCTGCTTAATATAAAAATATAATCCGAAATATAATGTACAAAATAATTCCTCAACTGAATTAGTAATAGAGAATCGCACCAATTCGGGTAATATTTTTGTAAATGATATTTAGGACATGATATTTTTAACTCAGACAATATTTCTCACAGCGAAATTCTTACATAACCCAGAAACAGTATTTTAAACCTGTAGTACTGAAAGAGCTTGGCATAAGCTGTGGATCAACGAGATTTCCAAAGAAGGAAGTTACACAAAACAAATTTTTAGAATAATGTAAGTGAAGGGGCACCATTTTCCCCTTATTTTTATGTTGCCTGACCTGGGGGCAGCGAATTATGCTATGGTAGCCTGGTAATAATCCATATGACTGGCCATATTTGTCAGATGCACTGATAAACAGTTAGGGGCCCATTAGCATGGTGGGCGGATCGCCTCCGCCCAACCGGCGGTGGCGATCTGCCCGCCAACACACCCTGCCGGACGGCCTTTTACCCCCTGCCACATTAGTATGGCGGGGGTACCGCGGCGGACGGAAAGACCGTCTGTCGCTTTTCCGCCGGTAGGCAATAGTCACGATTGCCTGCTGGGCGGAAAAGGCCAATAATATGGTGGCGGTGCCATCCATATTATGATGTGGGCGGTGTTATGCCTTTTCATGGTGGAGACTCCGCCATGGAAATGCATGCAGGAATCGCTTTGGGGGCCGTTTTTGGGCCCCCGGGGAGGTGCGGGGTGGGGGGCTGCACTTGGGTGGTACCCATGGTACCTCCCTACATTGGCATACAGAAAGTGGCAGGCACCACGCGGTGCCTGTCACATTGTGCATGCCAATGCACGACATGCATTTCCTACATTGTGGTGAGTGCTGCTAACAGCACTGCCCCCTACAATGTTGGATATGCGGGATGCAACTGCCAGGGTGGTGGCCGCATCCTAATTGGTGGTGCAGGACCGCCGCACCACTGGCAGCTGGTCCCACCACCGTTAGGGTGGCAGGCGGACATCCTAATGGACCCCTTAGTGAGAAATTGGGTTGTTTGTTGAATTGTGGATGAACCCAGTTCAAGCAACATTCACAATCCCTGCCAAGGTGAACCCACAAAACTCACCAAATAAACCTGTGCTCAACCCTTGGTAGCTTTGCACAAAAAAAGCAGTCAGGCTTAACTTAGAGGCAATGTGTTAAGTATGTATGCAGCACACAAACAACAA
Source organism: Triturus cristatus (assembly GCF_964204655.1). Taxonomy (NCBI): domain Eukaryota; kingdom Metazoa; phylum Chordata; class Amphibia; order Caudata; family Salamandridae; genus Triturus; species Triturus cristatus. Next base: position 393,198,881 of record NC_140584.1, read on the forward strand.
TAAAGTGAAAACACAGCAAAAGAAAAACCCCACACTAATGTAGAAAAACAGAGTAAATTTTAATTTAGTGTTTGACACAAAAACAAAATAATCAAGTCAGTAAAACCAGAGTTATGAGTTTTTAAAGTTTAAGGAAACATTTAGCACCTAAAAGATCAAAGCGCCAAACATGGATATTTATTCATGCGAGACCAGCTCAAAGTTGAAAAATATAGCTAACCGCGGTGGAGTGCGAGTATGATACTAGAAGTGTATTAGGCCTGGTCAGCGCTTACCTTCATACTTTGAAGAAATGTAGAATTTTTTTTTCGGAGAAGGTAAAGTTCAGCAGGGCAAGACTGCAGGTGGTGTCTTTAGATCTCGCCTGATGGTTTACTCAGCCACAACGGCGATGGATATCCTGTCTGCCAAGGCAGCACTAAGTATGTTGGGAGGAACCTGTAAAGAATACCATTGTCTACAGTAAACCCTGCATTTGTATTTTAATATGGGTTTGAGTGGCAAGATTAAAAAACTAAAGCTGATACCTTCAAGTTTTTTATTATTCGAGCGTCTATTGCTGTCTACATGTTTCAGCCACCTTTTTATCCAGTTTTTTGTCATGTGGCTTTCCTCAGGACCTAAAGCACATGCAGAAAAAAAGATGAATATGAATCATGTGCAGAGAAGATAAGAATAATAATGATATTGTCAGTAAAGAGAATTCTCGAACTGATCGCTTCTGGTTTTTAATCTAGCCACACGGACCCATATAATTTTTTTTACTTAGGACTGGGCATGATTAATAGGATCATGGAATTTTATGTATGCCTGACTGCCACTATTTGGGTTAATGGACAACAAATTAGCCTGATCCACCTACCTAGAGGCACTTGGAAGGGGTGTTTACTTTCACCCCTGGTGTTCGCCCTGACAGTTGAGATCCTGGCCATCAATATATGGCAGACAACGTCCATTGTGGATATCCCTTTTGGTGGGGGTTCACACAAAAATGTATTTTTGCAGATGACTTACTGTTTACACTAAGTCAGCCTGCTACCCCCTTCTCGTGGTGGTACAAACCCTCACAGCTTTTGAGGAGGTTTCTTGTTTTAAAGTAAACATGACCAAGTTGTATGCCCTGAACCTCACCATACCCAAGCAGGACCTTCACGCTCTGTAGGCACTAGCCCCTTTTCAATAGGCGAGTCAAACCATTAGATACTTAGGTCTTAACTTGACCCCCACTTGACATCTTTGACACAAGCTAGCTGGCCAGAGTAATGAAAATGTATTCTGTAGAACTTCTGGTGGTGGAGGCAGCTGCACATATCCTAGTTGGGCCACCTTAATGTCATCAAATGAATATCCTCCTTAGAATCCTTTGCCTTTTACAATAGTTGCCTACCCCATCCCCTCTGACAACATCCTACACCTACTGCACAACATGTGCACTTTAATCTTGGTAGAGTAAATGCCCTAGGCTCTCAAACTCCATTCTAATGCTGCCCAGATACATGTGGGGTCTAGCTTGCCCTAACCTCTTTGGCTACTACTGGACAGCCCATCTCCAATATACATCTGAATGGATAGCTTGCGAGATCGAAAAGCACTGGTTCTACTTGGACCGGGCGGTGACTTGTCGCCCCCTGTGGGATCTAACCTGGCTCCTCAAACATGCCAGACAAGAAGTGCATATATTGCCATCCCCACAAAGACGGTCCTCAAGATGTGGAATAGGATAGCACTTAGAAGGGGCCTCACCACCTTCCCTTCTCCGAACACAACATTTGCTCTTAATCCAGACTTTGCACCGACCTTTGACCCTCAAACATTTTCCACCTGGGGGACAGGCAAATGTCGAACCCTGCATGATCTTTTCATGTGCCATACTGTAGGCCGCTCTTTCCAAGTTCAGGTTGCCCGAGTCTGGAACCTCCTGCCGGTGACACTTAGACAGGTGTCAGGTCTACTTACCTTTAGGAAGCTGCTAAAAACCTGGCTTCCAGCAACAACCTTAAGGTTTTTTCCCCCTTCAGGGACAGCAACAGTCCAGCTCAGAGGTTAATAAGAGCCGGGGCAATTATTCGGAGTAGCTGTGCGCTTTACAAATACCCTTTAACATAACATAGCAAGGGGGAGCCCATCAAAACATTCGAACAATGCAAGTCAGACTTCAAAGTCCCTAAAAAAACACAACTACAATACTGCCAGCTGCGCCACTGGGCGCTTCACCCTCTGACACGCAAGGAGCTACACAGGCCTATACGCCCTGTGAGAAATTGGTTTGAGCCTACGATGGCACAAGGGGCATGATTTCATGCACCTAACAAGTTCTCCAACACACTATGCATCTGCACCCGTACACATACCAATCTGAATGGCAGAATAGCTCTGCAGAAGGTTTTTCATAAAAGCAATGATAAACAAGTCTGAGATCACATCACTAAACCTACAGAAGTATACCTCAACATGCGACAGTGTAAAAATCATGAAAGAATGGTACTACACACCGACACACCATCTGCGCTATTTTGTATTTTCCCTACTGCCTCTGACCTTTCCTGGCATTGTAACACAGCACTGGAGGACTTTTGCCATATTTTGCAGTCATGGTCTCTCATTAGCACTTATTGGAAAGATGTCCTCGACCAAATCAAAGGCCAAGTGGGTTTCCCACTTCCTCACTCCATGGTTATTCTGGGCATCCAGCTCCTTGAATTAGACATGATGACACACATTGACTGGAGACTCAATAGTCACATACCAGGCACTCCAAAACAGCTTATAGCGCTCCAATGGAAGAAACTCAATCCTCCACCCATCGCCCAATGTTGCATGTACCTTTGGCATGTCATGGCTATGGAACTTCTGTCTCATAAGGTGTCACAAACTGGCACTTACTTTGCCAACATCTGGCAACCACTGATTTTCTATTTTACCTATGTAGAATATACCATTTGCATGCCACCCCAGCTAAAATCACTCCAACTCTTTGATTAAATAACTTCACCCTGTGCCGCTTGCCTCCTGTCCCTTTTGCACCCCACCCATCCCCTCTCTCCCCTTCTCCTCCCACTGCCTCAGAGTCTCCCGCATATACAACCCCACAGCATTTCCCCAATCTGGTAGTTATATGAGCCACATCTCCGACCCATACTGATTCCAATTTTTGGTTTCACTGGTCTCTTCATCTTCTCCTTGGACACATGAACAGATAACCAGCATTCAATTAAATGATTGGTCCTCAGAGTCAGATGCATGAAATAATATCAGTGGGGAGGAACTAACGAATAATAGAAACCTACAAAATTCAGGCGTAAACATAGAGCACACCCATAGGGTAGTTTTGGTCCATTACCTCTGACTTACATTTTCCCAATGCCATATCCACTTCCACCACCACCTCAATGTCCAATGCAACCATATTTGGGTGTCCGCATCCAGCAAAACAGTTTGAGATACACAGACACATCTTGAATTTCAGACCCCCTTTTTTAGGACTTATCCAAGGACCATCCAGGGGAAATAAAATAAAAGAGTCTCTTGTCCAATTGGAGGACAACAGCAACCAACAGCGAGTACATACATAGTGCATGGCCAGGTAGACAACCCAGTGACCAAGCACAGCAAAACCCTAGAGGTCAACCTTATGACCTAGACAGCCATGGACCTAGAGATGAGAGTCCTGGAAAAAGAACTGGGCTGTGTCCAATCTCCCCTTTTTACAGATTTAGTGTCAAATGTGAATCAGCAGAATTCTGCAGAAAAATAAAACTCAGAGCTTTTTTCAAAGACAAGGATGATCAAAATGACATGGTGCGGGATACGGAACCTAGGAAGAAATCTACTTTCACACCACCATCATCTCAATTACAGTAGAGATATAAGCTTTTGAAAATGTGATCTTTAACAAGATCGATGCTCTTGACTTCACTATGTTTAGACCCTTCCAAAACATATCCAGAGTAGAGAGGAGGGCATTAGATGACCTGAAATCAGATAAAGAACTAACAATAAATCCTGCAGATAAAGGTGGCGGTAGAGTAATACAGATGAGTGCAGCCTTTAGGCAAGAATACCAATGACAATTAGCAGATGAAAAAAATGAGAAAATTGTAAAACAGGACCCTACATCCTCATTGAAGAGAAAGCTGCATTCTATGGCTAAAGAAGCATTAGCATGTGGCTGGGTCTCAGAGAAAGAGGCTGAATTTTTAGTAAACAAATATCGGGTTACTCCATATTTTTATACTCTCCCAAAAAATAATAAAAGTAAAATTCCCCCTCCAGGATTTCCGATCATATAAGGTAGAGGCTTTATTTTAGAACCTCAATCTCAATTCTGTGACTACTTTCTATGCCTAATAGTTCAGGAGACATATACTTATTTAACATCTCATATGTCTCCTCCAAGATTTGGAATTTGCCCAGCAAAACAAGTCATACAGACTTTAATATTGGAAGCTTGTATACTAGCTTACTTCAAGAAAAGACACCTGAGGTAATTGAAGAGGTTCTTTTCGAAACACCCTTGAAGCTACTCTTCTCTCAGGCACTTCATTTTAGACTGTATAAAAATAGCCTTAACCAGCACTGTTTTTGAATTTGAAGGCACTATATATTTATAGACTCATGCAACATCGATAGGGGGCACCTTTGCTCCCAGTGTAGTGCCCCTATACATGTACAATATGAAGAAGAAAAAGATACTGTCAGAGGTGAACCCTTCAGAATTAGGATGAGGGTATTGAACTGATACATTGACAGCATATTGGTGATCTGGGACAGGGACAGAGAAATAACAGATGCCTTTTTTGCTTGAATGAACTCTCTGAGATTCACACATATAGTATACAATAAAGAACTCGTGTTCTTAGATATTAAGTTTTTCTAGAGCAAGGCAGATTAAGTACAATGACATATGAAAAGCCCACTGCGAAGAACAATTTGCTTAGCTTTGACAGCTTTTTCCCTAGATCTTTAAGGGAAAACTTACCATATGGTCAATATCTAATAATTAGCAAAACTTACATTAGGCAATTGGATCCTATGAAATTAGTATTGATAAAGTAAAAACAGTTAACATATTAACATGGAATGTAAACAGGTTAAGATCTAGAAAAAAAGTGTCATGGGTCATGGAATTTTTAAAGGATAGCGATGCTTACATAATACTACTACAAGGGACTCATCTGGAAAGTATTGAGTGTAAGCAGTGGTTTGGAAAGCTTAGATGGGTACAGGAGGTTATATATTCTGATCAGAAAGGGAGTACCAGGGGAGTCGCTATTATTATTAAAGGTAACCATGAAATAAGATTAGTTAGCTATGAGTCAGATCTCTCGGGTAGGTGGCTAGTGGCAACTCTTTTAGTTCACGGCAGGCCTTTGGTCTGTTCCATGTATTATGGGCCGAATAACGATAACCCAGATTCTTTGGAAAAAATGGAGTCCTCTCTGCTGGAGACAACAGCCCCTATTATACTAGGAAGAGATTTTAATCTGGTTCTAAATAAAGGATTGGAGATTACCTCGAAAGCAAAGTACACAAATCCACCAAAAACGTTCTCTAGATTAACAACTATAATGAGAGAATTTAATTTAGTTGATATATGTCGTTTAATGAAGAAGGATATGAGAGAATTTGCCTTTTATAGCAAAAAATATAGGCACCACTCCCGCGTAGATTATTTCTTGTTAGATTAGGAGTTATGTGGAGAGGTGATAGAGGTGACTCATATCCCAGCTATAGTATCGGACCATTCTGCGGTGGTATTATCACTAAGGTATTACCAAAAAGAGGAGTGTAGAAGGTGGACCTTAGATAGGGCGATCCTCTTAGATGAGATGGTAGTTGAAGATTTGAGGGAAAAATCTGAGAGCTTTTTCATTATTAATAAGGGCACAGCAGAAGGGGATATTGTGTGGGATGCTTATAAAGCATATTTAAGGAGAGCCCTAAAATCTATTATGGTAGGGAAGAATTGGATGGAGAAACAAGAAAAACCGAATAGAATCAAAGATATTAAGAATAAAGAAGGGGAGCTACAGAAGGCATCTATGGATGATCCAAATAGAGTACAGGCCCTAAGAAAAGAGTTAGAGGGGCTGCAAGCTGCATTGCGGGCAAAGATAGATAAAAGATCACTTGATAAGTGGAAGGCGAGTAAACTACAGCATTTCGCCTACGGGGAGAACTGTGGCTCACTATTAGCCTGGAAAGCAAAGGCAGATAGGGCAAGAAATACAATACGGGAGTTGGTTAGTTGAGAATCAGGTGACCTTCTTAATGTTAATTCAGATATCTGTAGAGAGGGTTGTAGATATATGAAAGAATTATATAGAGAAGATATCTCACCTAGTCAAGTAGATATAAAGGAGTGGCTTAGCTTAACAATACTCCCTCGGTTATCTACGGAGCAACTGAAAGCCCTAGAAGGAGAATTAAAGAGGGGGAGATAAGGGCTCAGTGTAAAAAAATGGTTAAGGGAAAGGCTGGACCTGATGGTCTTCCTGTCAAAGTTTTCCTTTGCATTATAGACATTGTAATCCCTATCCTACAAGTTTTATTTAATGAGGTATATATGGGTGGGAAGAAGGTCCCTAAATCCTGGTTAGAAGCCACAGTTACCATGATTCTGAAACCTAATAAGGATTCACGGAAGATAGATTCATATAGGCCGATATCTCTATTAAATACAGATTACAAGATCTTTTCTGTTATCATTGCATCTCGGGTAACTAAGGCAATACATGAGGTTATTCACCCAAATCAAAGAGGTTTTATACCAGGGAGGCAACTAAACGAATTGACTTTTCAGTTATTAGGAGCTATAGATAGGGCGGAGGCTCGGAAATTACCATTAACTATAGTAGCAGTGCACGCTGCTAAAGCTTTCGATCTGGTACACTGGCAATCTTTGTGGGAGGCTCTGCGAAGCTTTGGTTTCCCACAAAATATGGTAAGGGCAGTACAGACTCTGTATCATGGTCCCAAACCTAGAGTACTGATAAATGAGAGGCTCTCAGATTGGTTTGAAATCTTTAGAGGGACAAGACAGGGCTGCCCCCTTTCCCCGCTCCTTTTTAATATATATATATATATCGAGCCATTGGCTAACTTGATTAGGGCAGATACTGCGATTCTTCCTTTTAAATTTCATAATTTTGAAGTAAAGTTAGGGCTTTATGCTGATGACCTGTTGTTATACACGAGTAACCCGCAAGAAGCAATCCCAAACCTGATGAGGAAGGCGGAGGTTTTTGGCCTTATTTCTGGGTATAAAGTGAACCCTGGGAAAACTGAGATTATGGACTGGAATCAGGATGTAGTAAGCTGTGGGGCGAAGAACCAAATAAGATACCTGGGAGTGCAAATAACACAGAAAATGGAAGATATTACAAAGATCAATTGGAAGAAAGTTAGCTAAGAAGTAATCGGTCTACTCTCTAAATGGGCGAATCTACCATTGAACATTTATGGAAGGGTCAACCTCATAAAAATGATCATTCTACCAAAAGTGACATTTCTTTTCAATACCATTCCGTTGACTTTCCAGAGGAAAGATACAGCAAAAATCCAGGGAAGAATAGGAAGTTTCATATGGGCATCAAAAGGCCCTAGGATTTCCTGGGAAAAACTACGTAGGTGGCTTGAAATCGGAGGACTGGCATTACCAGATTTACTAGTGTATTGTTACGCTTTTCAGTTTAAGAATGTACGTATGCTGGCCAACAAAGCTGATAAGTCAACGATAGGTGTACTTTTTGAAGCACTGTTGACAGATGTACCACAAGGTCAAACCAATTTTCTTTTTAAATATGGTGACCCCAAATTTAAAAAAAAGGTGAGGCTTAAGATTTTAAAGTCAGCACTACATACGTGGATGTATGTGCAAAAAACTCTAAGAGTCCCATGCTTCTCATCGTGGGCACCAATCTGGGACTCACCAGGTACACTGGAGTGCTTGAGGATTCAGTTAAGTCAGCCTATGAAAACAGAAGGTATTTGCTACAGGGCAGACCTTAAGGTTGGTATAAATTTGATGAGTTGGGAAGCATTGAATAACTGTACCAATGGTCGGCTGACAAGGTTCAGATATTATCAACTGAGTTCCTGGTGGACAACGCAAGACAGGGTAGAGGTTGAGGATTCTAAATTTGATCAAGTAATGAGAAGTGGCCACTGGAGAAAGGAAACATCATTTTGGTATTGGGCTTTCGTGGAGATGGGTGGAAAGATTAAGGATGACATTTTAAAATTGTGGGGTGAAGAGTTTGATAACCGAGACTCAATGCAAATGTGGAGTAACTCATATCTTACATAACAAAAAGCAGTAAAATCGGCACCACTCAAACAAAACCACCTGTTTACTACCTATAGAGTTTATTGCTCGCCTGTAAAACTTTCCAAAGTCACTGGGAATACCTATACCTGTCCGAGGTGTATGCAAGTTGCAGAGGACGATATACACATGTTTATGTTATGTTCAAAAATAGTCCCTTTTTGGAATATGATAAGGGTTTTTTGGGGGGAGAAACTATTGGGATACAATTTAAAGTAAGCATATGCACAATTTTCTTTGGGTTAAGTATAGATTTATAAGAATAAATTACTGCAGCTGAATCTAAATTTTTGTTTTATGTAGATTTGTTGGCAAGACGGGAGATTTGTAAATTATGGAAATCTGAGAATCCTCCGAGTGCCTCAGGAGTATTATTTATATAAGTGAATCCGATATGGCATGTGATCAAAAAAGCAGAGAGAAAGTGTGGGCTCCATTGATAAAGTGGAGAGAGAAGGAAACGTGAGTCCCATGATTATGCCACTTACTCTGTTGGCCATATTATCTCCTAATCTCCGGAAGGCTCAGTTAGTAAACCACTCTTTTGGTCTCATTGTATGGACCACAGTATGGTTCTCACTGGTAAGACCTAGAGAGACTAGAGTACAACTCATGCAAAAACCTTCGGCCGTCTGATATGACATGGTTTCTCTGTAGTACACTTACCATTCAGAGGCTGGAGAGCAGAACTAGATGGTTCTGAGGGGGTGATCATTTGACGAAGTGAGTAGCAACACGATGCACGCTGCTTTCCATGACAATAATCTAAAGGGAGGAATGAGCAGATCAGAACCCATTTTCTCACAATAGGGTAATTAAATGCAGTAGACAACCTCATCTCCTTTTTCCTATTTTTCAATTTTCACAGAGCTTCAATATTTAAAGCAGACCATGATCTAGGGCTCAGGCTGAGATTGGGTTTATAACCTTAGATAGGATTATGGAAGCTTGAGGTGGAGAGGGTTAGTAAAACTGCTATAGGTCAGAGTTTGTATGTGAATTTCAAGAACCTCTGTGCCTCTCCTAGGCTGATGTTAGAGCTTTGTGATGTGTTTGGATGTAACCCTCAGTTTTCCCCTGGTCCCCTCCTCCTTTTTCCTGCATGAGTTTTCTCGTAAGCCTTCGTCTGCATAAATAATAATAAACTTTAGTTTATTATTATAGCACTTGCAGCAGTGTTACCACCCTTATACTGGTCCTTTCAGATTTTAGTTTCAAAACACAAATGATTATTTTTGTCTGACATGATTTTATAATTACAATGTTAATACAGACGTTTGTTTTAGGTCTCACACTTTAGGATCGTTTTTTAATGATATCTTAGTTTCTTTTAATTCTATTTACTTTAGGTTTAAATCATTTTATTGAATAATGCAAGGAATAAACAGGCCAGGAACGAGCCAAGCAGGGCCCACCAGGTCTGCCAGTAGGTGCATAAAAATATGAAAACAAAAAATACCAAGAACATTCCCACCCGCCACCCGAGAGAAAGAAGAGGAAGAATGAAAATGAAGACAAACATAGAAAGGACCACCCCCCACACTTTCCCGGTCCATTAATTCAGAACAGCGCCACATGGGATGTATCGTTGTGCATGGGGCTGAGATAAGCTATGTGGTAGAGTCCGGTGTGGTCAGGTGCAAGAGGCGCAAATATTTCGGGCAATATAGCTCCCTGAATTCTGGAGCCAACAAGGTGAGGAATGGCTGCCAGAGGTCACCAAAAGAAGTGCCCTTCCCAGCCAAGGTAAGAGAGATCTTTTCCATTCCTAGTATGTGCCACAATCGCTGATACCACCCTGTGTGCACGAAGATGTGTGGGCTCTTCCAGAGTATCAATATGTTCAGGATGGCTGTGCCCAGGGCTATAGCTATCTGTTTCCCTCGTCTAGATTGCAAAGGGTAGGTGAGCGGGTTTGGCACCCCTAGTAAAACATACGCGGGGAGTCTAGGGAGTTCTGTATCCAAGTGTTTATCGACCTATTCAAGGATGTGCATCCAGTAAGTCTGGAGATGTTTGCATTCCCATAGAAGGTGAATCAGCGTGCACCTCTTCCCAAACCCTCTCCAGCAATCAGGGCTCTGTGTGGCATCAGCTTGGTGTAATCACTCTGGGGTATAATACCAATAATATACAAGTTTGGTGAATGTTTCGGTTAGGCCGACGTGAGTCGCTGTGTGGTGCGCTTTATAGCATGCTCCCTCCCATTCCTTAGAGCTGAGATTACGTCCCAGGTCTCTCTCCCAGCGCGAGCGTCCAGCATGATAGGTGTGAGTGTATCTGTATAAGAGTAGTTTATATAAGTCCGAGATCAACTACTTATCTGAGGGCCGTGTGATAAGCCATCGTTCGTACTAGGTGAGAAGTCTAGTCGCTTACATTCGATTATCAGGATGCATGGCCCAGTGTCGCACCTGTAAGTAGCGCAGTCGTTGAGATTAAAGAAGGCCATAATCTGCCCTAAGTTGCGAGAAGGGAATAATATCGCCTTTATCAAATAGGAGGCCTAAGGCTCACCAGCCAGCTTCTCTCCATAGTGGGAAGGTCTGCAAGCCCATCCCGGGGCTAAAGCAGGGAAATGAGCTAGGAAGGGAAGGTTGTTAAGGCGTGTCATGTGTTGGTCCGGTCCCAGACGTTGAGGGTTGTGCACGTCACCTGTGAGGCGTATAAATTGGGTGGGCGATGAGGTTTCGGAAGAAAGGGAATTTTCATGAGAGACGTACCGCCTACTGCTCGGTCTTGGAAGAGCCAATGTTTCTCGGATTCTGCTCGGCTCCATTCGACCAAGTTTCGGAGCTGCGTGGTGTAGTAGTAAAGCATGAGGTCTGGAATTCTGAGGCCTCCCTCGTGAAGTGGGAGGAAGCTCACTAACCATTTCATTCTCAGCCTACGCCCCTGCCAGATGAAAAGGGAGAGGCCTGACTCTACCTGTTGTAGCCAACCTGTAGGGGGTGGCAGAGGAAGAGTCTGAAAAACATACAGAATTTTGGGGAGGATTGTCGTATTAATGGCCGCTATACGTCCTAGCCACGAGATAGGGTAATGTTTCCATTTCCACAATGCCAAGTGAATCTGTGTGTGGAGGAGAGAGCAATTGACCTTCCTCATGGCTGGCAAGGTCGGGCCAGTTGTATGCCCAGATATGGAAACGTCTCATCAGACTATTGCAGGGGGTGTCGGGCCTGGAGGTCTGCCTGCACTTGCAGTGGTAAGGATAGATTCAGCGCCGTTGATTTTGTCAGATTGACCTTGAAGCCGGAAGCGGCAAAGGAGTTTAGTACCTCCAGAAAGGGCCCCTAAGCGGTCGAAGGGTGCATGAGTGACCAGGACGTCGTCCGCATACAGACTTATAGTGTGCGTGTCCCCACCAAAGTGGATACCCGTGATCTGGGGGTGGTCCCTGACCATCTACACCATAGGTTGCATGTAGAGGGCCAAAAGCAAGAGCAACAGAGGGCACCCCTGCCTCGTACCCCTATGGATAGGAAATGATGTGGATGTGTGACCATTGACTCGCACTGTGGCTGTAGGGAAGCGGTACCAGTTAAAAATGTGTGTCCGCATTTTGTCTCCTATGCCAACACGTATCAGTGCCTGGTCGAGAAAGGGCCAGTGGACCCGATCGAAGGCCTTCTCCACGTCATGTAGGCACCAGGAATGCGGGAGGACTTTTCTATACGATGTGTTACCCTCTTGGTGTTGTCGCTTGTTTGCCTCTGTAGGATGAATCCAGCCTGGTCGGGATCCACGAGCCCCTGCATATAAGGGGCAAGGCGCACGGCTAATATCCCTGTGTACAGCTTCATGTCAATATTTAAGAGCGAGATGGGCCGATAGGACCCGTAGGTCGACCTGTCCATCCCTGGCCTGGGAATAACGGCGATCGCTGCTTCTAACATGGAGGGAGGGATCGTCCCCGGTGCCGCAAAGGAATTGAAGAGCCGGGTGGGTAAAGTGGTAAGTGTGGAGCAGATCTTCTCGCAAAAGGCCGCCGTATAGCCATCGGGGCCCAGGGACTTACCCAGCTTCAATCGGGTGATGGCGGATATAACTTCCTCGAGTCTGATCTCTCTCTCCATGTGAGTCGCCTGTTCCAGTGTGAGAGCACGCAGGTGAGCCTGGGCAAGATATGCATCAATATCTGCTCTCTCTAAGGGCTGCTCATTGTAGAGCTGTGCGTAAAAATGTCTCTGCAATGGCCGCGTTGTCGGTGCGCATTGTTCCTGTGTGATCCCTAACCTCTCGGACCCCTTCCCACTGTCGAGCCTCCTGCAGCTTGTGTGTGAGCAGTCACCCACACTTGTCCCCGCCAATATAGAAGGAGTGTCGCAAGTGCATTGCAGCATATTCCGCCTTGTCCCTATTTAAAGCTGCCAGTTGTGCTCGAGCCGCGGTCGGCTGTCACGTGGGGCCCTGGTGCATTGGTGCATCTGTTCTAATTCACGCGTGTTTTTTGTCAGTTCCTTCCGTTTCTTCTTACGATCCGCATTGTCAGCGGAAGAAATAGCTATGATTTCTCCCCTGATTACCGCTTTGAGGGCCTCCCACCGAGTGGAAAGAGCTGTGTCAGGGTTATAGTTATGCAATAGATAGTTATTGAGAGCTGGGCGACTGTGTCTGGCCGGTGTAGTAGAGTGTCCCGTAGCCTCCAGTGCCTATTTGGCCGCTGTAGTTTTAAAAGAGCTAAAGTGACCACCAATGGGGCGTGGTCAGACAGGGTCGCTACTAGAATGTCTGTCAAGAGTGTGGTGTCTTGAAGGGTCTTGGTACCTAAAAAATAATCTAGTTTGGTATATGTTTTGTGTACGTTAGAGTAAAATGAAAATTCCCGTGACTGAGGGTGTTGGTGTCTCCACAGGTCTGTGAGGCCTAGATCTGGTAGTCTGCTAAGCCCTGCAGGGGAGAGAGCACCTACCTGGCTAGTGCGCTGTGCCGATCGGTCCATGTCATTGTCAAATACAAAGTTAAGGTCCCCCCTATCAAAATGTGTCGGTCCAAAGTGGCTGTCGCATCTGTGAGTGCCTCGTGTAGGAATCGTTCTTGGCTGTCGTTGGGTGCGTAGATAGACCCCACTGTCAGAGTGTGCCCTCCTATGGTAAATTGGTACATGAGAAGCCTGCCCTTGATTTCGACACCCTTCTGCCCCACCTTCCCCTGGAAGCCCCTTGAAACTAGGATGGCCACCCCCGCAATCTTAGTCGGTCTAGAGGAAAAGAATTGCGTCGGGAAGGTGCAGGACCGGAGCCTGTGACAATCCTTGGGAAGCGTGTCTCCTGGAGAAGGCAGATGTCCGCCCCTGTGCACTCCAGTTATAAGATGAGAGCCCTCTGTTTGATGGGATTATTGAGTCCTCTCACATTGAGAGTGAGAATCTTAACTGGGGTAATGGCATCTAGACCTCAGATGGGAAGCAACGCCAAATAAAGGCGCCTGTAGGGCAAGGGCCCTGATGGGACCAATAAGGGACTCCATGCCTCGCCAATGTAGGGACAGAGGAATAAAGGAACTCTGTGGACTGGGGTTCCCTTGAGATAGAAGAGAAAGAAAAAGAGAAAGGAAAGAGAGAGGCAAGAGAGAGACCCAGAATACCTAAAACAAAGAAAGACAACAAGGCGCAACAAGCTCCAAAATGGAGCTAACATAAAGTCATAGCCCGTCATCCAGGGATGATCAGAGGAAGAGTCCGTTGGGTGTTTGCATGGCTTATCTCAGCCCAGACCCCCCTCCACCCTCTGAGCCTTAACCCCTTCAGCGCGGCGGGAATTCCCCCGCGGTGCTGAAGGGTTCGAGCGCGGGCGGGGCCATGACGGAACGGTTCCGTCATGAGCACAGCGCAACCGATGCTCATGACGGAACCGTTCCGTCATGGGCATGGAAGGGGTTAAAGGAAGGATACATTATAATGACCAGGTTTAGTCACTCAGTAGACACCTTCACCAGGGCTTCCGGCAGGGCTTCTAAGGTGGCCAAATGTTCCTTCTTGGCCATGTCGATGTCCAGTCGCTGGATGCGGCATCAACGTCTCCGCTGTTGCCATTTCGGTCTACCATCATGGGACCCGGGGTCTGAGTGCTCCCCCTCATCTGTGTCCTCTGAAAGCGTGATCCCCAACAGTTTTCTCGCTTCAGACAGGGAGCGGAGTTGGTACAGTTTGCAGTCATGCCGGAAAACCAAGCGGAACGGGTGTCCCCAAGAATAGGTGATGTTGCGTTGGCAGAGGGCCTCAGTGCTGGGCCGAAAGTTCTTAGGTTTCTGGAGCGTGATGGCAACGAGTTCTTGATAAAGGTTGGGCGTCTGATTGTCGAAGGAAATCTGCCGAAGCGAGCGGGCTTCACCCAAGATTTTCTCCTTGGTGTGAAAGTCTTGGACACAGACCAGGATGTCAGCTGGCGGTGCCGTCGCTGCTCTGGGTGGGCCCACCCTGGGTGGGCCCACCCTATTTGCACAGTCTAACTTCAGTTCAGTGTCCAGTGGGTTGCCCAGGATATGATTGAAGAGATCTTGCACATATGTGAAAATATCACCGGCTTCTTCGTTGGTAACCACTCCTCGGATCCTAATGATGTGGTGGCGGAGTGATTCTCGAGGTCCTCCAGGTGGGACTGCACATCTACCTGTTGCTCATGTATTCTGATTACTTCCTGCTGCATGGCTGCCAGTGCAGTGTCCCAGGCTTCGCCCCTGTCCTCCAGGGTCGCCACCCTCTCCCCTATGTCGTCTACATGTTTGCAAATGTCTTTGATCTCTGCTGTGAGATCGCGCTTTACGGTTTGAAGGTCATTGCGTCTTGCAGCGCATAGGGATTCCAAAAAAGCCCGTATCACTGGTGCTTCCGTGGAGGCAGCCATCTGCGCCGTTGAATTCGGCTGCTCCGTGTTCCTGTGCCCTCCTCCTTGTGCTTTAGCGAATAAGTCCTTAAGCGATTGTTCTCTGGTGGCCGACTTGTCTCTCTTACCCCTGGTAGATGTCAGGCTCGTTGACCGCGGGGGTATCAGCAGCCAGAGAGAGGACCAGGGCAAGGTAGCAGCAGCACTGTGTCGGCCACCTCTGCGTATTCACACTGTCTCCCAGGAGTCAAGTCTGTAAGCGCCAACAGGGAGTCTCGCTCCGTGTGTAGGGACATACCCAGCACCAATCAGTCGGGCCCTTTGCTGAAGTTAAGGCGTCTCCACTGTCGTAACCCGGGGAGGGTCGTGGCATGGCACGATGAGGGTCAGAGGGAGGTCGGGAAGCGCAGTCTAGGACTATTCATCTATGCATTGCCACCCCTGGGGGGCGGTAGAGTGACGAGGATGGGAGCTCCAGGCTAGGACAATACACGCCACCAAGTTCAGTGCCGAGGAGTGCAGGGTGGCACCTCCAGCGCCGGAAGGGCCAGCGTGCTGTAGGGCCAGATAGTAAGGGGCAGCAGACATCCATCCACGGGCCGCGACCAGGCACGCAATCATGAACCCAGAGCCAAAGAATGTCTGCTTGATAGGGTAGTGCGTTCTGGGTGCCTCCAGAAGGCCTCAAGCATGCAGGGTGCAGCAGGAGGAAGGGCGGCAGCGTCAGTCAAACTCCCCGCAGTGACTCCTTGATTTGGTCCGCAGGGCCAGAGACCGGCGCACCTCCCGAAGGCCCGTTCCACACTGCACCGAAGTCCATAAAACGGCACCCAGTGTGTGGCCGTCAGCAATCCAAGCCCCAGAACAAGGCAGGCCTATTGCGTTGTGTGGGGGAAGCCAGGCGTATCTATCCGGCCTCGGGAAGGCAGGGGCACAACGTTATGCAGGGCTGATGATTCCACTCACCGCTGTTGCCTCTTTGGGGGCGCCTCTGTTCTCCGATCTCGCGCTGCGGGAAATGCCCCTGGGCGGTGCCGATGTTGCAGACAGGCCACGCTCTCTGCCTCCGCGATTTCAGAACCCCAGCTTCACCACCCCGGCCGCGCCGTCCGGCACCCAACTCCACTCTTTGGCGCCCGGTTCAAGTGGGAACCTGGGAGTTGTACGAAGCGAACCGCCTTCTTCCGTGCGAAATAGGCCCGGAGGCTGGTGCAATAAGTTGGCGGGTGGAGGAGAGACGACAAAGAATGTCTTAAATCTCCACCATCTTGGCCACGCACCTCTATTTATTTTAACTTTCAAAAAGAATGTATGTATTTGTTTGAAATCAGAGTTGTATATATTCCAGCTAATAAAGTAAAACTCTTTAGTGCAGTCAAATCGCCCTAATAACAACTCCTAATACACTGCTGAGAAAAGCACATGGTATTAACTCCACATTCCACATCACACAATTCTAAGCACATACACACAGGCTCAGGCATATTTCGCTCTGCTTTTGTCTGGCTCAGTCCATACCCACCATAATAACAAAGCACCCCACTGACATTTAGCCAGAAGGGGATGCAACGGATAAGAAGGATGGAATGAGAATGGCTCAATACTGACATTATTATCTTTGCAATCATCTGTACCCACTTTGATTCCCTTTCAGCGTGCATGCGACTCCTTAAATGCTTTCTTCAGAATAATTGCAGCACTTTTCACAAATGAAGCTTAGAAGATACAAGAAAGAGACATTCACTGTCAATATGAGAGCAATAATGCATAGATATTGTCTGGGTCTTCCATTCAAGAATTGATCCTCATTTCTGTGTGATTGAGCAAATAAAAGATGTGTAACTTCTGGGGATGGCTGTATAGAAATATCATCTCTTTATTTTAGAAGAAAATAAAGCTTTTGGGTTTAAAGTGGGCCTCGATGCCCATGTCTTCTATTTAATTGGTCAGCGATCTAGTTGTTATATTTGGTACATCAACAACTTGCCTTCCCAGCACTTAGCATGGTTTGAGAGGCTGTTCATGCATATCAGGTTGTTGACTGCTGGAGAAGTGGAAATAATGCACACTATTGTCCAAATGTTTTTTTTCGAGTATCTGTGTGTCACGCTTTCCCCACAGCTTACCCAATTGTCCAGGCTCCATAAGTTTTGTCTGCCGCCCAAAGAGGAACCTCAGTGGCAGATAGTTCGTTTCTGAGAGCGTGCCAATCACAGTAAGAGGTGTGAAAATGCATCTGTCTTGTGTGAAATGCTGGTCACCCTGAGAAAGGAACACACCTGAGTGAGAATGGATATGGTTCCTTCCGCTTTTCAGAAGCACTACTCCCTTGTGCGCTCAACAAAAAGTGCTTGCCTACAGTCCTTAATCGCACCTGGTGTCACACCCATCTAGGGATGGATAGTTCTGGGTTGGGGGATGCCGCCTTAAAACAGCATGGCTGAGGCCTTCATTTTTGTTGTTAGTCTTGGCATCCTTGGCGTGGTTTTCCCTGACATTTTACCTCCACCTCTTGTATTTTTGCTGCTGTGCTGGGTTTCGTTTTGCCTGGCTTAGATGCTTGGGCACTTTGCTACTGCTGATCAGTGTCAAAGGGCAAGTGCTCCCTGTGTAAAGTGTTACTATAATTGGTTCTCCCTGATTGGCATATTTGATTTACTGGTAAGTCCCTAATAAAGTGCTATGAGTTTGCCTGGGCCTGTAAATCAAATGCTACTAGTAGGCCAGCAGCACGGATTGTGCCACCCACATGAGTAGCCCTGAAAGGTATCTCATACCTGCCACTTCAGTGTCTGCGCGCAGTTTTAAACTGCCAAGTCGACTTCCCAGGCTCTAACCTTCCCTTTTCTTACATGTAAGCCACCTCCATGGTAGGCCCAAGGTACCCCCTTGTGCAGGGTGCAGCGTATGGGAAAGGTAGAACATGGGCTGGTGTGTGTGACATGTCCTAACAGTGAAATACTGCCAATTGCGTTTTTCACCATTGAAAGGCTCTCTGCCCCATAGGATTACAAGTATAACTTCCCATTGGGACAAGATGGAGAAATAAAATGTAGGCTTTCTGAACTCAGAATTTAAAATAACACATATTTTAGTAAAGAAGGTTTTTAAATTATGTGTTTGAAAATGCCACTTTTAGAAAGTAGGCATTTTCTTGTTTAACCATTCTGTGTGCCTCTGCCTGTTTGTGGATTGCCTGTCTGGTTTGGAGTGACATGGTCTGGGGATGTCCATTCACTGTAGACAGCCACTAGGGAGATTGAGGTGTGCCTGGCCCTTCCTGAATGACTCAGAGCTGAGCTAAATAGACCATGGCTGCATTTAGAGAGTGGGAAGAGTTTTCCTTGCACCTGAATAAGGCCTGTCTCCCTTGCACAATGCTGTCTCCAACTCCTGTGATTATACTGCACCAGTGAGGACAGAACTGATAACATCCCTGTTATCATGGGGACTAGCAGAATCCTCTGCTCTCCTAGCTCCCCCAGACCCCCCCTCAACTCACCGCCATTCAACTATGCCCCGCCCCTAACTACAACCCTAAACCCCTTACCTGGATGCTCGTGAACTGCCGCTCGGCTGTCCGGAATGCGATCGAAATTTCAGACACCATCCTTAACGAAAATACTGACATCGCCTTCCTCACGGAAACCTGGCTCAAAGACCACTCTACACCCATCCTTGACCTTCTTGCCCCCCCTGGCTATTCTATTCTTACTTCTTAGAAAAGACAGACCTGAAAAAATAGGGGGTGGTCTAGCAATAATTATAAAAAAAGAACTACAACTCTCCCCAATCAGTAACACTGACTACACAACCTTTGAATACTTAGGAGAAAAACTTTAAATGAAAAGCTCTCCCCCAATACGACTTCATGACATCTACCACCCTCCTGCTGAACCCCCTCCTTTTGCCGAAGAACTATCGGACCTTTTAACTAAATCGTTACTTTCCAACTCCAAAAATCTCTTCCTAGGAGATCTTAAACTGCACTGGAATGAACCTGATGATCCTACAATCAACCTTCTCAATAATCTTCTTGAGATTAGCGACCTCAAGCAACTTTGCCACTCCCCTACTCACGCCAAAGGAGCAATTCTAGACGCCATCATCTCCAACCCTGATTTGGCATCCCTATCCAACATCATCCCTATTGACTGGTCTGACCACCATCTCATTCTGTTCATGATCTCCCCTCCAGCCCCACCCGCCCCTGTGAAAAACAATAAAACCATGAATGTGACCAGAACTCTTAAGCAAATACCACCCGACGCACTGGAACATAAACTCCAAACCCAACTGCGTCTCACCCCCCCTCTTCAAATGTGAATGAACTCACTGAGCACTTTAACAAAACTGTCTCTGAGTTTTTAGATCAACTTGCCCCTCTGAAAATTAAAACGCAAAGCAATGTCCCCTCTAAATCATGGTATACCTTAGACCTTGACAAAGAAAGACGCTCACTTAGACTGGCTAAAAGAACATGGAGCAAAACCAAAGGGGATGATGGACGGAGTGTTGAACATTGAAAGCACTCACCACCCGTCAACTGATCTGGGTTTAATCCATCATCATTCTTTAGCTCACTCCACCACCCCAGTTCAGACATGGCCATATGCAAAGCAGTCTGACCCTGTGCCTCATGGGAACACTCCAGCCTGAACTGCCAAACCCTGTCTTCCCCAGACCAAAAACAAGCATCCTGGGACCGGTTTCCTGGTCTAATCAGCCATCATCAGCCAGGCTAGCTTGAATCCAGTGGCAAAGTGAGCAAGGGACCCATGTCTGGGCATACCCTGCCAACTTAGGGCGAACAAAGCAAAACCAAAGGGGATGATGGGCGGAGTGTTGAACATTGAAAGCACTCACCACCCGTCAACTGATCTGGGTTTAATCCATCATCATTCTTTAGCTCACTCCACCACCCCAGTTCAGACATGGCCATATGCAAAGCAGTCTGACCCTGTGCCTCATGGGAACACTCCAGCCTGAACTGCCAAACCCTGTCTTCCCCAGACCAAAAACAAGCATCCTGGGACCGGTTTCCTGGTCTAATCAGCCATCATCAGCCGGGCTAGCTTGAATCCAGTGGCAAAGTGAGCAAGGGACCCATGTCTGGGCATACCCTGCCAACTTAGGGCGAACAAAGCAAAACCAAAGGGGATGATGGGCGGAGTGTTGAACATTGCAAGCACTCACCCCCAGTAAACTGTTCTGGGTTTAATCCGTCATCATTCTTTAGCTCACTCCGCCACTCCAGTTCAGACATGGCCATATGCAAAGCAGTCTGACCCTGTGCCTCATGGGAACAGTCCAGCCCGAACTGCCAAGCCATGTCTTTCCCAGACTGGAAATAAGCATCCTGGGACCGGTTTCTGGCTAATCAGCCGTCATCAGCCAGGCTAGCTTGAGTCCAGTGGCAAAGTGAGCAAGGGACCCACGTCTGGGCATACCCTGCCAATTTAGGGCGAACAAACCAAAACCAAAGGGGATGATGGACGGAGTGTTGAACATTTCAAGCACTCACCCCCAGTCAACTGATCTGGGTTTAATCCATCATCATTCCTTAGCTCACTCCACCACCCCAGTTCAGACATGGCCATATGCAAAGCAGTCTGACCGTGTGCCTCATGGGAACATTCCAGCCCGAACTGCCAAGCCATGTCTTCCCCGGACTGGAAACAAGGATCCTGGGACCGGTTTCTGGGTAATCAGCCGTAATCAGCCAGGCTAGCTTGAATCCAGTGGCAAAGTGAGCAAGGGACCCACGTCTGGGCATATCCTGCCAACTTAGGGTGAACAAAGCAAAACCAAAGGGGATGATGGACGGAGTGTTGAACATTGCAAGCACTCACCCCCAGTCAACTGATCTGGGTTTAATCCATCATCATTCTTTAGCTCACTCCGCCACCCCAGTTCAGACATGGCCATATGCAAAGCAGTCTGACCCTGTGCCTCATGGGAACAGTCCAGCCCGAACTGCCAAGCTGTGTCTTCTTCCATGGACCGGAAACAAGAATCCTGGGACCGGTTTCTGGCTAATCAGCCGTAATCAGCCAGGCTAGCTGTGAATCCAGTGGCAAAGTGAGCAAGGGACCCACGTCTGGGCATACCTTGCCAACTTAGGGCGAACAAAGCAAAACCAAAGGGGATGATGGACGGAGTGTTCAACATTGCAAGAACTCACCCCCAGTCAACTGATCTGGGTTTAATCCATCATCATTCTTTAGCTCACTCCGCCACCCCAGTACAGACATGGCCATATGCAAAGCAGTCTGACCCTGTTCCTCATGGGAACAGTCCAGCCTGAACTGCCAAGCCATGTCTTCCCCGGACCGGAAACAACCATCCTGGGAGTGGTTTCTGGCTAATCATCCGTCATCAGCCAGGCTAGCTTGAATCCAGTGGCAAAGTAAGCAAGGGACCCATGTCTGGGCATACCCTGCCAACTTAGGGCGAACAAAACAAAACCAAAGGGGATGATGGACGGAGTGTTGAACATTGCAAGCACACACCCCCAGTCAACTGATCTGGGTTTAATCCATGATAATTCTTTAGCTCACTCCGCCACCCCAGTTCAGACATGGCCATATGCAAAGCAGTCTGACCATGTGCCTCATGGGAAAAATCCAGCCCAAACTGCCAAGCCATGTCTTCCCCGGACCAAAAACAAGCCTCCTGGGACCGGTTTCTGGCTAATATGCCGTTATAAGCCAGGCTAGCTTGAATCCAATGGCAAAGTGAGCAAGGGACCCATGTCTGGGCATACCTTGCCAACTTACGGCGAACAAAGCAAAACCAAAGGGGATGATGGGCGGAGTGTTGAACATTGCAAGCACTCACCCCCAGTCAACTGTTCTGGGTTTAATCCGTCATCATTCTTTAGCTCACTCCGCCACTCCAGTTCAGACATGGCCATATGCAAAGCAGTCTGACCCTGTGCCTCATGGGAACAGTCCAGCCTGAACTGCCAAACCATGCCTTCCCCAGACCGGAAACAAGTATCCTGGGACCAGTTTCTGGCTAATCAGCCGTCATCAGCCAGGCTAGCTTGAGTCCAGTGGCAAAGTGAGCAAGGGACCCACGTCTGGGCATACCCTGCCAACTTAGGGCGAACAAACCAAAACCAAAGGGGATGATGGATGGAGTGTTGAACATTGCAAGCACTCACCCCCAGTCAACTGATCTGGGTTTAATCCATCATCATTCTTTAGCTCACTCCACCACCCCAGTTCAGACATGGCCATATGCAAAGCAGTCTGACCCTGTGCCTCATGGGAACATTCCAGCCCGAACTGCCAAGCCATGTCTTCCCCGGACCGGAAACAAGCATCCTGGGACCGGTTTCTGGCTAATCATCCGTCATCAGCCAGGCTAGCTGTGAATCCAGTGGCAAAGTAAGCAAGGGACCCACGTCTGGGCATACCCTGCCAACGTAGGGTGAACAAAGCAAAACCAAAGGGGATGATGGACGGAGTGTTGAACATTGCAAGCACTCACCCCCAGTCAACTGATCTGGGTTTAATCCATCATCATTCTTTAGCTCACTCCGCCACCCCAGTTCAGACATGGCCATATGCAAAGCAGTCTGACCCTGTGCCTCTTGGGAACAGTCCAGCCCGAACTGCCAAGCTGTGTCTTCTTCCATGGACCGGAAACAAGCATCCTGGGACCGGTTTCTGGCAAATCAGCCGTCATCAGCCAGGCTAGCTGTGAATCCAGTGACAAAGTGAGCAAGGGACCCACGTCTGGGCATACCTTGCCAACTTAGGGCGAACAAAGCAAAACCAAAGGGGATGATGGACGGAGTGTTCAACATTGCAAGAACTCACCCCCAGTCAACTGATCTGGGTTTAATCCATCATCATTCTTTAGCTCACTCCGCCACCCCAGTACAGACATGGCCATATGCAAAGCAGTCTGACCCTGTTCCTCATGGGAACAGTCCAGCCTGAACTGCCAAGCCATGTCTTCCCCGGACCGGAAACAACCATCCTGGGACTGGTTTCTGGCTAATCAGCCGTCATCAGTCAGGCTAGCTTGAGTCCAGTGGCAAAGTGAGCAAGGGACCCACGGCTGGGCATACCCTGCCAACTTAGGGCGAACAAACCAAAACCAAAGGGGATGATGGATGGAGTGTTGAACATTGCAAGCACTCGCCCCCAGTCAACTGATCTGGGTTTAATCCATCATCATTCTTTAGCTCACTCCACCACCCCAGTTCAGACATGGCCATATGCAAAGCAGTCTGACCCTGTGCCTCATGGGAACATTCCAGCCCGAACTGCCAAGCCATGTCTTCCCCGGACCGGAAACAAGCATCCTGGGACCGGTTTCTGGCTAATCATCCGTCATCAGCCAGGCTAGCTGTGAATCCAGTGGCAAAGTAAGCAAGGGACCCACGTCTGGGCATACCCTGCCAACGTAGGGTGAACAAAGCAAAACCAAAGGGGATGATGGACGGAGTGTTGAACATTGCAAGCACTCACCCCCAGTCAACTGATCTGGGTTTAATCCATCATCATTCTTTAGCTCACTCCGCCACCCCAGTTCAGACATGGCCATATGCAAAGCAGTCTGACCCTGTGCCTCTTGGGAACAGTCCAGCCCGAACTGCCAAGCTGTGTCTTCTTCCATGGACCGGAAACAAGCATCCTGGGACCGGTTTCTGGCAAATCAGCCGTCATCAGCCAGGCTAGCTGTGAATCCAGTGACAAAGTGAGCAAGGGACCCACGTCTGGGCATACCTTGCCAACTTAGGGCGAACAAAGCAAAACCAAAGGGGATGATGGACGGAGTGTTCAACATTGCAAGAACTCACCCCCAGTCAACTGATCTGGGTTTAATCCATCATCATTCTTTAGCTCACTCCGCCACCCCAGTACAGACATGGCCATATGCAAAGCAGTCTGACCCTGTTCCTCATGGGAACAGTCCAGCCTGAACTGCCAAGCCATGTCTTCCCCGGACCGGAAACAACCATCCTGGGACTGGTTTCTGGCTAATCAGCCGTCATCAGTCAGGCTAGCTTGAATCCAGTGGCAAAGTAAGCAAGGGACCCACGTCTGGGCATACCCTGCCAACTTAGGGCGAACAAAGCAAAACCAAAGGGGATGATGGGCGGAGTGTTGAACATTGCAAGCACTCACCCCCAGTCAACTGTTCTGGGTTTAATCCGTCATCATTCTTTAGCTTACTCCGCCACTCCAGTTCAGATATGGCCATATGCAAAGCAGTCTGACCGTGTGCCTCATGGGAACAGTCCAGCCCGAACTGCCAAGCCATGTCTTCCCCAGACCAGAAACAAGCATCCTGGGACCGGTTTCTGGCTAATCAGCCGTCATCAGCCAGGCTAGCTTGAGTCCAGTGGCAAAGTGAGCAAGAGACCCACGTCTGGGCATACCCTGCCAAATTAGGGCGAACAAACCAAAACCAAAGGGGATGATGGATGAAGTGTTGAACATTGCAAGAACTCACCCCCAGTCAACTGATCTGGGTTTAATCCATCATCATTCTTTAGCTCACTCCGCCACCCCAGTACAGACATGGCCATATGCAAAGCAGTCTGACCCTGTTCCTCATGGGAACAGTCCAGCCTGAACTGCCAAGCCATGTCTTCCCCGGACCGGAAGCAAGCATCCTGGGACCGGTTTCTGGCTAATATCACGTCATAAGCCAGGCTAGCTTGAATCCAATGGCAAAGTGAGCAAGGGACCCATGTCTGGGCATACCCTGCCAACTTAGGGCGAACAAAGCAAAACCAAAGGGGATGATGGACGGAGTGTTGAACATTGCAAGCACTCACCCCCAGTCAACTGATCTGAGTTTAATCCATCATCATTCTTTAGCTCACTCCGCCACCCCAGTTCAGACATGGCCATATGCAAAGCAGTCTGATCCTGTGCCTCATGGGAACAGTCCAGCCCGAACTGCCAAACCATGTCTTCCCCGGACCGGAAACAAGCATCCTGGGACTGGTTTCTGGCTAATCATCCGTCATCAGCCAGGCTAGCTTGAATCCAGTGGCAAAGTGAGCAAGGGACCCACGTCTGAGCATACCCTGCCAACTTAGGGTGAATAACGCAAAACCAAAGGGAATGTTGGACAGAGTGTTGAACATTGCAAGCACTCACCCCCAGTCAACTGATCTGGGTTTAATCCATGATAATTCTTTAGCTCACTCCGCCACCCCAGTTCAGACATGGCCATATGCAAAGCAGTCTGACCATGTGCCTCATGGGAAAAGTCCAGCCCAAACTGCCAAGCCATGTCTTCCCCGGACCGGAAACAAGCCTCCTGGGACCGGTTTCTGGCTAATATGCCGTAATAAGCCAGGCTAGCTTGAATCCAATGGCAAAGTTAGCAAGGCACCCATGTCTGGGCATACCCTGCCAACTTAGGGCGAACAAAGCAAAACCAAAGGGGATGATGGGCGGAGTGTTGAACATTGCAAGCACTCACCCCCAGTCAACTGTTCTGGGTTTAATCTGTCATCATTCTTTAGCTCACTCCGCCACTCCAGTTCAGACATGGCCATATGCAAAGCAGTCTGACCCTGTGCCTCATGGGAACAGCCCAGCCCGAACTGCCAAGCCATGCCTTCCCCAGACCGGAAACAAGTATCCTGGGACCGGTTTCTGGCTAATCAGCCATCATCAGCCAGACTAGCTTGAGTCCAGTGGCAAAGTGAGCAAGGGACCCACGTCTGGGCATACCCTGCCAACTTAGGGCGAACAAACCAAAACCAAAGGGGATGATGGACAGAGTGTTGAACATTGCAAGCACTCACCCCCAGTCAACTGATCTGGGTTTAATCTATCATCATTCTTTAGCTCACTCCACCACCCCAGTTCAGACATGGCCATATGCAAAGCAGTCTGACCCTGTGCCTCATGGGAACATTCCAGCCCGAACTGCCAAGCCATGTATTCCCCGGACCGGAAACAAGCATCCTGGGACCGGTTTCTGGCTAATCATCCGTCATCAGCCAGGCTGGCTGTGATTCCAGTGGCAAAGTGAGCAAGGGTCCCACGTCTAGGCATACCCTGCCAACGTAGAGTGAACAAAGCAAAACCAAAGGGGATGATGGACGGAGTGTTGAACATTGCAAGCACTCACCCCCAGTCAACTGATCTGGGTTTAATCCATCATCATTCTTTAGCTCACTCCGCCAACTCAGTTCAGACATGGCCATATGCAAAGCAGTCTGACCCTGTGCCTCATGGGAACAGTCCAGCCCGAACTGCCAAGCTGTGTCTTCTTCCATGGACCGGAAACAAGCATCCTGGGACCGGTTTCTGGCAAATAAGCCGTCATCAGCCAGGCTAGCTGTGAATCCAGTGGCAAAGTGAGCAAGGGACCCACGTCTGGGCATACCTTGCCAACTTAGGGCGAACAAAGCAAAACCAAAGGGGATGATGGACGGAGTGTTCAACATTGCAAGAACTTACCCCCAGTCAACTGATCTGGGTTTAATCCATCATCATTCTTTAGCTCACTCCGCCACCCCAGTACAGACATGGCCATATGCAAAGCAGTCTGACCCTGTTCCTCATGGGAACAGTCCAGCCTGAACTGCCAAGCCATGTCTTCCCCGGACCGGAAACAACCATCCTGGGACTGGTTTCTGGCTAATCAGCCGTCATCAGCCAGGCTAGCTTGAATCCAGTGGCAAAGTAAGCAAGGGACCCACGTCTGGGCATACCTTGCCAACTTAGGGCGAACAAAGCAAAACCAAAGGGGATGATGGACGGAGTGTTGAACATTGCAAGCACTCACCCCCAGTCAACTGATCTGGGTTTAATCCATCATCATTCTTTAGCTCACTCCACCACCCCAGTTCAGACATGGCCATATGCAAAGCAGTCTGACCCTGTGCCTCATGGGAACATTCCAGCCCGAACTGCCAAGCCATGTCTTCCCCAGACCGGAAACAAGCATCCTGGGACCGGTTTCGGGCTAATCATCTGTCATCAGCCAGGCTAGCTGTGAATCCAGTGGCAAAGTGAGCAAGGGACCCACGTCTGGGCATACCCTGCCAACGTAGGGTGAACAAAGCAAAACCAAAGGGGATGATGGACGGAGTGTTGAACATTGCAAGCACTCACTCCCAGTCAACTGATCTGGGTTTAATCCATCATCATTCTTTAGCTCACTCCACCACCCCAGTTCAGACATGGCCATATGCAAAGCAGTCTGACCCTGTGCCTCATGGGAACATTCCAGCCCGAACTGCCAAGCCATGTCTTCCCCGGACCGGAAACAACCATCCTGGGAGTGGTTTCTGGCTAATCAGCCGTCATCAGCCAGGCTAGCTTGAATCCAGTGGCAAAGTAAGCAAGGGACCCATGTCTGGGCATACCCTGCCAACTTAGGGCGAACAAAGCAAAACCAAAGGGGATGGAGTGTTCAACATTGCAAGAACTCACCCCCAGTCAACTGATCTGGGTTTAATCCATCATCATTCTTTAGCTCACTCCACCACCCCAGTTCAGTCATGGGATAAGTCCAGCCCAAACTGCCAAGCCATGTCTTCCCCGGACCGGAAACAAGCCTCCTGGGACCGGTTTCTGGCTAATATGCCGTTATAAGCCAGGCTAGCTTGAATCCAATGGCAAAGTGAGCAAGGGACCCATGTCTGAGCATACCCTGCCACTTTAGGACGAACAAAGCAAAACCAAAGGGGATGATGGGCGGAGTGTTGAACATTGCAAGCACTCACCCCCAGTCAACTGTTCTGGGTTTAATCTGTCATCATTCTTTAGCTCACTCCGCCACTCCAGTTCAGACATGGCCATATGCAAAGCAGTCTGACCCTGTGCCTCATGGGAACAGTCCAGCCGGAACTGCCAAACCATGCCTTCCCCAGACCGGAAACAGGTATCCTGGGACCGGTTTCTGGCTAATATCACGTCATAAGCCAGGCTAGCTTGAATCCAATGGCAAAGTGAGCAAGGGACCCATGTCTGGGCATACCCTGCCAACTTAGGGCGAACAAAGCAAAACCAAAGGGGATGATGGACGGAGTGTTGAACATTGCAAGCACTCACCCCCAGTCAACTGATCTGAGTTTAATCCATCATCATTCTTTAGCTCACTCCGCCACCCCAGTTCAGACATGGCCATATGCAAAGCAGTCTGATCCTGTGCCTCATGGGAACAGTCCAGCCCGAACTGCCAAACCATGTCTTCCCCGGACCGGAAACAAGCATCCAGGGACTGGTTTCTGGCTAATCATCCGTCATCAGCCAGGCTAGCTTGAATCCAGTGGCAAAGTGAGCAAGGGACCCACGTCTGAGCATACCCTGCCAACTTAGGGTGAATAACGCAAAACCAAAGGGAATGTTGGACAGAGTGTTGAACATTGCAAGCACTCACCCCCAGTCAACTGATCTGGGTTTAATCCATGATAATTCTTTAGCTCACTCCGCCACCCCAGTTCAGACATGGCCATATGCAAAGCAGTCTGACCATGTGCCTCATGGGAAAAGTCCAGCCCAAACTGCCAAGCCATGTCTTCCCCGGACCGGAAACAAGCCTCCTGGGACCGGTTTCTGGCTAATATGCCGTAATAAGCCAGGCTAGCTTGAATCCAATGGCAAAGTTAGCAAGGCACCCATGTCTGGGCATACCCTGCCAACTTAGGGCGAACAAAGCAAAACCAAAGGGGATGATGGGCGGAGTGTTGAACATTGCAAGCACTCACCCCCAGTCAACTGTTCTGGGTTTAATCCGTCATCATTCTTTAGCTCACTCCGCCACTCCAGTTCAGACATGGCCATATGCAAAGCAGTCTGACCCTGTGCCTCATGGGAACAGCCCAGCCCGAACTGCCAAGCCATGCCTTCCCCAGACCGGAAACAAGTATCCTGGGACCGGTTTCTGGCTAATCAGCCATCATCAGCCAGACTAGCTTGAGTCCAGTGGCAAAGTGAGCAAGGGACCCACGTCTGGGCATACCCTGCCAACTTAGGGCGAACAAACCAAAACCAAAGGGGATGATGGACAGAGTGTTGAACATTGCAAGCACTCACCCCCAGTCAACTGATCTGGGTTTAATCTATCATCATTCTTTAGCTCACTCCACCACCCCAGTTCAGACATGGCCATATGCAAAGCAGTCTGACCCTGTGCCTCATGGGAACATTCCAGCCCGAACTGCCAAGCCATGTATTCCCCGGACCGGAAACAAGCATCCTGGGACCGGTTTCTGGCTAATCATCCGTCATCAGCCAGGCTGGCTGTGAATCCAGTGGCAAAGTGAGCAAGGGTCCCACGTCTAGGCATACCCTGCCAACGTAGAGTGAACAAAGCAAAACCAAAGGGGATGATGGACGGAGTGTTGAACATTGCAAGCACTCACCCCCAGTCAACTGATCTGGGTTTAATCCATCATCATTCTTTAGCTCACTCCGCCAACTCAGTTCAGACATGGCCATATGCAAAGCAGTCTGACCCTGTGCCTCATGGGAACAGTCCAGCCCGAACTGCCAAGCTGTGTCTTCTTCCATGGACCGGAAACAAGCATCCTGGGACCGGTTTCTGGCAAATAAGCCGTCATCAGCCAGGCTAGCTGTGAATCCAGTGGCAAAGTGAGCAAGGGACCCACGTCTGGGCATACCTTGCCAACTTAGGGCGAACAAAGCAAAACCAAAGGGGATGATGGACGGAGTGTTCAACATTGCAAGAACTTACCCCCAGTCAACTGATCTGGGTTTAATCCATCATCATTCTTTAGCTCACTCCGCCACCCCAGTACAGACATGGCCATATGCAAAGCAGTCTGACCCTGTTCCTCATGGGAACAGTCCAGCCTGAACTGCCAAGCCATGTCTTCCCCGGACCGGAAACAACCATCCTGGGACTGGTTTCTGGCTAATCAGCCGTCATCAGCCAGGCTAGCTTGAATCCAGTGGCAAAGTAAGCAAGGGACCCACGTCTGGGCATACCTTGCCAACTTAGGGCGAACAAAGCAAAACCAAAGGGGATGATGGACGGAGTGTTGAACATTGCAAGCACTCACCCCCAGTCAACTGATCTGGGTTTAATCCATGATAATTCTTTAGCTCACGCCGCCACCCCAGTTCAGACATGGCCATATGCAAAGCAGTCTGACCCTGTGCCTCATTCGAAAAGTCCAGCACAAACTGCCAAGTCATGTCTTCCCCGGACCGTAAACAAGCATCCTGGGACCGGTTTCTGGCTAATATGCCTTCATAAGCCAGGCTAGCTTGAATCCAATGGCAAAGTGAGCAAGGGCTCCACGTCTGGGCATACCCTGCCAACTTAGGGCAAACAAAGCAAAACCAAAGGGGATGATGGACGGCGTGTTGAACATTGCAAGCACTCAACCCCAGTCAACTGACCTGGGTTTAATCCGTCATCATTCTTTATCTCCCTCCGCCACCCCAGTTCAGACATGGCCATATGCAAAGCAGTCTGACCCTGTGCCTCATGGGAACAGTCCAGCCCGAACTGCCAAGCCATGTCTTCCCCGGACTGGAAACAAGCATCCTGGGACCGATTTCTGGCTAATCATCCGTCATCAGCCAGGCTAGCTTGAATCCAGTGGCAAAGAGAGCAAGGGACCCACGTCTGGGCATACCCTGCCAACTTAGGGCGAACAACGCAAAACCAAAGGGAATGATGGACGGAGTGTTGAACATTGCAAGCACTCACCCCCAGTCAACTGATCTGGGTTTAATCCATCATCATTCTTTAGCTCACTCCGCCACTCCAGTTCAGACATGGCTATATGCAAAGCACTCTGACCCTGTGTCTCATGGGAACAGTCCAGCACGAACTGCGAAGTCATGTCTTGCCCGGACCGAAAACAACCATCCTGGGACTGGTTTCTGGCTAATCAGCCGTAATCAGCCAGGCTAGCTTGAATCCAGTGGCAAAGTAAGCAAGGGACCCACGTCTGGACATACCCTGCCAACTTAGGGCGAACAAAGCAAAACCAAAGGGGATGATGGACGGAGTGTTGAACATTGCAAGCACTCACCCTCAGTCAACTGATCTGGGTTTAATCCATGATAATTCTTTAGCTCACTCCGCCACCCCAGTTCAGACATGGCCATATGCAAAGCAGTCTGACCCTGTGCCTCATGGGAAAAGTCCAGCCCAAACTGCCAAGCCATGTCTTCCCCGGACCAGAAACAAGCATCCTGGGACCGGTTTCTGGCTAATATGCCGTCATAAGCCAGGCTAGCTTGAATCCAATGGCAAAGTGAGCAAGGGCCCCATGTCTGGGCATACCCTGCCAACTTAGGGCAAACAAAGCAAAACCAAAGGGGATGATGAACGGCGTGTTGAACATTGCAAGCACTCAACACCAGTCAACTGACCTGGGTTTAATCCGTCATCATTCTTTAGCTCCCTCCGCCACCCCAGTTCAGACATGGCCATATGCAAAGCAGTCTGACCCTCTGCCTCATGGGAACAGTCCAGCCCTAACTGCCAAGCTGTGTCTTCTTCCATGGACCGGAAACAAGCATCCTAGGACCGGTTTCTGGCTAATCAGCCATCATCAGCCAGGCTAGCTGTGAATCCAGTGGCAAAGTGAGCAAGGGACCCACGTCTGGGCATACCTTGCCAACTTAGGGCGAACAAAGCAAAACCAATGGGGATGATTGACGGAGTGTTCAACATTGCAAGAACCCACCCCCAGTCAACTGATCTGGGTTTAATCCATCATCATTCCTTAGCTCACTCCGCCACTCCAGTTCAGATATGGCCATATGCAAAGCAGTCTGACCCTGTTCCTCATGGGAATAGTCCAGCCTGAACTGCCAAGCCATGTCTTCCCCGGACCGGAAGCAAGCATCCTGGGACCGGTTTCTGGCTAATATCACGTCATAAGCCAGGCTAGCTTGAATCCAATGGCAAAGTGAGCAAGGGACCCATGTCTGGGCATACCCTGCCAACTTAGGGCGAACAAAGCAAAACCAAAGGGGATGATGGACGGAGTGTTGAACATTGCAAGCACTCACCCCCAGTCAACTGATCTGAGTTTAATCCATCATCATTCTTTAGCTCACTCCGCCACCCCACTTCAGACATGGCCATATGCAAAGCAGTCTGATCCTGTGCCTCATGGGAACAGTCCAGCCCGAACTGCCAAACCATGACTTCCCCGGACCGGAAACAAGCATCCTGGGACTGGTTTCTGGCTAATCATCCGTCATCAGCCAGGCTAGCTTGAATCCAGTGGCAAAGAGAGCAAGGGACCCACGTCTGGGCATACCCTGCCAACTTAGGGCGAATAACGCAAAACCAAAGGGAATGATGGACGGAGTGTTGAACATTGCATGCACTCACCCCCAGTCAACTGATCTGGGTTTAATCCATCATCATTCTTTAGCTCACTCCGCCAATCCAGTTCAGACATGGCTATATGCAAAGCACTCTGACCCTGTGTCTCATAGGAACAGTCCAGCACGAACTGCGAAGTCATGTCTTGCCCGGACCGAAAACAACCATCCTGGGACTGGTTTCTGGCTAATCAGCCGTAATCAGCCAGGCTAGCTTGAATCCAGTGGCAAAGTAAGCAAGGGACCCACGTCTGGACATACCCTGCCAACTTAGGGCGAACAAAGCAAAACCAAAGGGGATGATGGACGGAGTGTTGAACATTGCAAGCACTCACCCTCAGTCAACTGATCTGGGTTTAATCCATGATAATTCTTTAGCTCACTCCGCCACCCCAGTTCAGACATGGCCATATGCAAAGCAGTCTGACCCTGTGCCTCATGGGAAAAGTCCAGCCCAAACTGCCAAGCCATGTCTTCCCCGGACCAGAAACAAGCATCCTGGGACCGGTTTCTGGCTAATATGCCGTCATAAGCCAGGCTAGCTTGAATCCAATGGCAAAGTGAGCAAGGGCCCCATGTCTGGGCATACCCTGCCAACTTAGGGCAAACAAAGCAAAACCAAAGGGGATGATGAACGGCGTGTTGAACATTGCAAGCACTCAACACCAGTCAACTGACCTGGGTTTAATCCGTCATCATTCTTTAGCTCCCTCCGCCACCCCAGTTCAGACATGGCCATATGCAAAGCAGTCTGACCCTGTGCCTCATGGGAACAGTCCAGCCCTAACTGCCAAGCTGTGTCTTCTTCCATGGACCGGAAACAAGCATCCTGGGACCGGTTTCTGGCTAATCAGCCATCATCAGCCAGGCTAGCTGTGAATCCAGTGGCAAAGTGAGCAAGGGACCCACGTCTGGGCATACCTTGCCAACTTAGGGCGAACAAAGCAAAACCAATGGGGATGATTGACGGAGTGTTCAACATTGCAAGAACCCACCCCCAGTCAACTGATCTGGGTTTAATCCATCATCATTCCTTAGCTCACTCCGCCACTCCAGTTCAGATATGGCCATATGCAAAGCAGTCTGACCCTGTTCCTCATGGGAACAGTCCAGCCTGAACTGCCAAGCCATGTCTTCCCCGGACCGGAAGCAAGCATCCTGGGACCGGTTTCTGGCTAATATCACGTCATAAGCCAGGCTAGCTTGAATCCAATGGCAAAGTGAGCAAGGGACCCATGTCTGGGCATACCCTGCCAACTTAGGGCGAACAAAGCAAAACCAAAGGGGATGATGGACGGAGTGTTGAACATTGCAAGCACTCACCCCCAGTCAACTGATCTGAGTTTAATCCATCATCATTCTTTAGCTCACTCCGCCACCCCACTTCAGACATGGCCATATGCAAAGCAGTCTGATCCTGTGCCTCATGGGAACAGTCCAGCCCGAACTGCCAAACCATGACTTCCCCGGACCGGAAACAAGCATCCTGGGACTGGTTTCTGGCTAATCATCCGTCATCAGCCAGGCTAGCTTGAATCTAGTGGCAAAGTGAGCAAGGGACCCACGTCTGAGCATACCCTGCCAACTTAGGGTGAATAACGCAAAACCAAAGGGTATGTTGGACAGAGTGTTGAACATTGCAAGCACTCACCCCCAGTCAACTGATCTGGGTTTAATCCATGATAATTCTTTAGCTCACTCCGCCACCCCAGTTCAGACATGGCCATATGCAAAGCAGTATGACCATGTGCCTCATGGGAAAAGTCCAGCCCAAACTGCCAAGCCATGTCTTCCCCGGACCGGAAACAAGCCTCCTGCGACCGGTTTCTGGCTAATATGCCGTTATAAGCCAGGCTAGCTTGAATCCAATGGCAAAGTTAGCAAGGGACCCATGTCTGGGCATACCCTGCCAACTTAGGGCGAACAAAGCAAAACCAAAGGGGATGATGGGCGGAGCGTTGAACATTGCAAGCACTC
This sequence comes from Triturus cristatus, assembly GCF_964204655.1. NCBI lineage: Eukaryota > Metazoa > Chordata > Amphibia > Caudata > Salamandridae > Triturus > Triturus cristatus. Next base: position 393,233,323 of record NC_140584.1, read on the forward strand.
ACCCCCAGTCAACTGTTCTGGGTTTAATCCGTCATCATTCTTTAGCTCACTCCGCCACTCCAGTTCAGACATGGCCATATGCAAAGCAGTCTGACCCTGTGCCTCATGGGAACAGCCCAGCCCGAACTGCCAAGCCATGCCTTCCCCAGACCGGAAACAAGTATCCTGGGACCGGTTTCTGGCTAATCAGCCGTCATCAGCCAGGCTAGCTTGAGTCCAGTGGCAAAGTGAGCAAGGGACCCACGTCTGGGCATACCCTGCCAACTTAGGGCGAACAAACCAAAACCAAAGGGGATGATGGACGGAGTGTTGAACATTGCAAGCACTCACCCCCAGTCAACTGATCTGGGTTTAATCCATCATCATTCTTTAGCTCACTCCGCCACCTCAGTTCAGACATGGCCGTATGCAAAGCAGTCTGACCCTGTGCCTCATGGGAACAGTCCAGCCCGAACTGCCAAGCTGTGTCTTCTTCCATGGACCGGAAACAAGCATCCTGGGACCGGTTTCTGGCAACTAAGCCGTCATCAGCCAGGCTAGCTGTGAATCCAGTGGCAAAGTGAGCAAGGGACCCACGTCTGGGCATACCTTGCCAACTTAGGGCGAACAAAGCAAAACCAAAGGGGATGATTGACGGAGTGTTCAACATTGCAAGAACTCACCCCCAGTCAACTGATCTGGGTTTAATCCATCATCATTCTTTAGCTCACTCCGCCACCCCAGTACAGACATGGCCATATGCAAAGCAGTCTGACCCTGTTCCTCATGGGAACAGTCCAGCCTGAACTGCCAAGCCATGTCTTCCCCGGACCGGAAACAACCATCCTGGGACTGGTTTCTGGATAATCAGACGTCATCAGCCAGGCTAGCTTGAATCCAGTGGCAAAGTAAGCAAGGGACACACGTCTGGGCATACCTTGCCAACTTAGGGCGAACAAAGCAAAACCAAAGGGGGTGATGGACGGAGTGTTCAACATTGCAAGAACTTACCCCCAGTCAACTGATCTGGGTTTAATCCATCATCATTCTTTAGCTCACTCCGCCACCCCAGTACAGACATGGCCATATGCAAAGCAGTCTGACCCTGTTCCTCATGGGAACAGTCCAGCCTGAACTGCCAAGCCATGTCTTCCCCGGACCGGAAACAACCATCCTGGGACTGGTTTCTGGCTAATCAGCCGTCATCAGCCAGGCTAGCTTGAATCCAGTGGCAAAGTAAGCAAGGGACCCACGTCTGGGCATACCTTGCCAACTTAGGGCGAACAAAGCAAAACCAAAGGGGATGATGGATGGAGTGTTGAACATTGCAAGCACTCACCCCCAGTCAACTGATCTGGGTTTAATCCATGATAATTCTTTAGCTCACGCCGCCACCCCAGTTCAGACATGGCATATGCAAAGCAGTCTGACCCTGTGCCTCATTCGAAAAGTCCAGCACAAACTGCCAAGTCATGTCTTCCCCGGACCGTAAACAAGCATCCTGGGACCGGTTTCTGGCTAATATGCCTTCATAAGCCAGGCTAGCTTGAATCCAATGGCAAAGTGAGCAAGGGCCCCACGTCTGGGCATACCCTGCCAACTTAGGGCAAACAAAGCAAAACCAAAGGGGATGATGGACGGCGTGTTGAACATTGCAAGCACTCAACCCCAGTCAACTGACCTGGGTTTAATCCGTCATCATTCTTTATCTCCCTCCGCCACCCCAGTTCAGACATGGCCATATGCAAAGCAGTCTGACCCTGTGCCTCATGGGAACAGTCCAGCCCGAACTGCCAAGCCATGTCTTCCCCGGACTGGAAACAAGCATCCTGGGACCGATTTCTGGCTAATCATCCATCATCAGCCAGGCTGGCTTGAATCCAGTGGCAAAGAGAGCAAGGGACCCACGTCTGGGCATACCCTGCCAACTTAGGGCAACAACGCAAAACCAAAGGGAATGATGGACGGAGTGTTGAACATTGCAAGCACTCACCCCCAGTCAACTGATCTGGGTTTAATCCATCATCATTCTTTAGCTCACTCCGCCACTCCAGTTCAGACATGGCTATATGCAAAGCACTCTGACCCTGTGACTCATGGGAACAGTCCAGCACGAACTGCAAAGTCATGTCTTGCCCGGACCGAAAACAACCATCCTGGGACTGGTTTCTGGCTAATCAGCCGTAATCAGCCAGGCTAGCTTGAATCCAGTGGCAAAGTAAGCAAGGGACCCACGTCTGGACATACCCTGCCAACTTAGGGCGAACAAAGCAAAACCAAAGGGGATGATGGACGGAGTGTTGAACATTGCAAGCACTCACCCTCAGTCAACTGATCTGGGTTTAATCCATGATAATTCTTTAGCTCACTCCGCCACCCCAGTTCAGACATGGCCATATGCAAAGCAGTCTGACCCTGTGCCTCATGGGAAAAGTCCAGCCCAAACTGCCAAGCCATGTCTTCCCCGGACCAGAAACAAGCATCCTGGGACCGGTTTCTGGCTAATATGCCGTCATAAGCCAGGCTAGCTTGAATCCAATGGCAAAGTGAGCAAGGGCCCCATGTCTGGGCATACCCTGCCAACTTAGGGCAAACAAAGCAAAACCAAAGGGGATGATGAACGGCGTGTTGAACATTGCAAGCACTCAACACCAGTCAACTGACCTGGGTTTAATCCGTCATCATTCTTTAGCTCCCTCCGCCACCCCAGTTCAGACATGGCCATATGCAAAGCAGTCTGACCCTGTGCCTCATGGGAACAGTCCAGCCCTAACTGCCAAGCTGTGTCTTCTTCCATGGAACGGAAACAAGCATCCTGGGACCGGTTTCTGGCTAATCAGCCATCATCAGCCAGGCTAGCTGTGAATCCAGTGGCAAAGTGAGCAAGGGACCCACGTCTGGGCATACCTTGCCAACTTAGGGCGAACAAAGCAAAACCAATGGGGATGATTGACGGAGTGTTCAACATTGCAAGAACCCACCCCCAGTCAACTGATCTGGGTTTAATCCATCATCATTCCTTAGCTCACTCCGCCACTCCAGTTCAGATATGGCCATATGCAAAGCAGTCTGACCCTGTTCCTCATGGGAACAGTCCAGCCTGAACTGCCAAGCCATGTCTTCCCCGGACCGGAAGCAAGCATCCTGGGACCGGTTTCTGGCTAATATCACGTCATAAGCCAGGCTAGCTTGAATCCAATGGCAAAGTGAGCAAGGGACCCATGTCTGGGCATACCCTGCCAACTTAGGGCGAACAAAGCAAAACCAAAGGGGATGATGGACGGAGTGTTGAACATTGCAAGCACTCACCCCCAGTCAACTGATCTGGGTTTAATCCATCATCATTCTTTAGCTCACTCCGCCACTCCAGTTCAGACATGGCTATATGCAAAGCACTCTGACCCTGTGACTCATGGGAACAGTCCAGCACGAACTGCAAAGTCATGTCTTGCCCGGACCGAAAACAACCATCCTGGGACTGGTTTCTGGCTAATCAGCCGTAATCAGCCAGGCTAGCTTGAATCCAGTGGCAAAGTAAGCAAGGGACCCACGTCTGGACATACCCTGCCAACTTAGGGCGAACAAAGCAAAACCAAAGGGGATGATGGACGGAGTGTTGAACATTGCAAGCACTCACCCTCAGTCAACTGATCTGGGTTTAATCCATGATAATTCTTTAGCTCACTCCGCCACCCCAGTTCAGACATGGCCATATGCAAAGCAGTCTGACCCTGTGCCTCATGGGAAAAGTCCAGCCCAAACTGCCAAGCCATGTCTTCCCCGGACCAGAAACAAGCATCCTGGGACCGGTTTCTGGCTAATATGCCGTCATAAGCCAGGCTAGCTTGAATCCAATGGCAAAGTGAGCAAGGGCCCCATGTCTGGGCATACCCTGCCAACTTAGGGCAAACAAAGCAAAACCAAAGGGGATGATGAACGGCGTGTTGAACATTGCAAGCACTCAACACCAGTCAACTGACCTGGGTTTAATCCGTCATCATTCTTTAGCTCCCTCCGCCACCCCAGTTCAGACATGGCCATATGCAAAGCAGTCTGACCCTGTGCCTCATGGGAACAGTCCAGCCCTAACTGCCAAGCTGTGTCTTCTTCCATGGAACGGAAACAAGCATCCTGGGACCGGTTTCTGGCTAATCAGCCATCATCAGCCAGGCTAGCTGTGAATCCAGTGGCAAAGTGAGCAAGGGACCCACGTCTGGGCATACCTTGCCAACTTAGGGCGAACAAAGCAAAACCAATGGGGATGATTGACGGAGTGTTCAACATTGCAAGAACCCACCCCCAGTCAACTGATCTGGGTTTAATCCATCATCATTCCTTAGCTCACTCCGCCACTCCAGTTCAGATATGGCCATATGCAAAGCAGTCTGACCCTGTTCCTCATGGGAACAGTCCAGCCTGAACTGCCAAGCCATGTCTTCCCCGGACCGGAAGCAAGCATCCTGGGACCGGTTTCTGGCTAATATCACGTCATAAGCCAGGCTAGCTTGAATCCAATGGCAAAGTGAGCAAGGGACCCATGTCTGGGCATACCCTGCCAACTTAGGGCGAACAAAGCAAAACCAAAGGGGATGATGGACGGAGTGTTGAACATTGCAAGCACTCACCCCCAGTCAACTGATCTGAGTTTAATCCATCATCATTCTTTAGCTCACTCCGCCACCCCACTTCAGACATGGCCATATGCAAAGCAGTCTGATCCTGTGCCTCATGGGAACAGTCCAGCCCGAACTGCCAAACCATGACTTCCCCGGACCGGAAACAAGCATCCTGGGACTGGTTTCTGGCTAATCATCCGTCATCAGCCAGGCTAGCTTGAATCTAGTGGCAAAGTGAGCAAGGGACCCACGTCTGAGCATACCCTGCCAACTTAGGGTGAATAACGCAAAACCAAAGGGTATGTTGGACAGAGTGTTGAACATTGCAAGCACTCACCCCCAGTCAACTGATCTGGGTTTAATCCATGATAATTCTTTAGCTCACTCCGCCACCCCAGTTCAGACATGGCCATATGCAAAGCAGTATGACCATGTGCCTCATGGGAAAAGTCCAGCCCAAACTGCCAAGCCATGTCTTCCCCGGACCGGAAACAAGCCTCCTGCGACCGGTTTCTGGCTAATATGCCGTTATAAGCCAGGCTAGCTTGAGTCCAGTGGCAAAGTGAGCAAGGGACCCACGTCTGGGCATACCCTGCCAACTTAGGGCGAACAAACCAAAACCAAAGGGGATGATGGACGGAGTGTTGAACATTGCAAGCACTCACCCCCAGTCAACTGATCTGGGTTTAATCCATCATCATTCTTTAGCTCACTCCGCCACCTCAGTTCAGACATGGCCGTATGCAAAGCAGTCTGACCCTGTGCCTCATGGGAACAGTCCAGCCCGAACTGCCAAGCTGTGTCTTCTTCCATGGACCGGAAACAAGCATCCTGGGACCGGTTTCTGGCAACTAAGCCGTCATCAGCCAGGCTAGCTGTGAATCCAGTGGCAAAGTGAGCAAGGGACCCACGTCTGGGCATACCTTGCCAACTTAGGGCGAACAAAGCAAAACCAAAGGGGATGATTGACGGAGTGTTCAACATTGCAAGAACTCACCCCCAGTCAACTGATCTGGGTTTAATCCATCATCATTCTTTAGCTCACTCCGCCACCCCAGTACAGACATGGCCATATGCAAAGCAGTCTGACCCTGTTCCTCATGGGAACAGTCCAGCCTGAACTGCCAAGCCATGTCTTCCCCGGACTGGAAACAACCATCCTGGGACTGGTTTCTGGATAATCAGACGTCATCAGCCAGGCTAGCTTGAATCCAGTGGCAAAGTAAGCAAGGGACACACGTCTGGGCATACCCTGCCAACTTAGGGCGAACAAAGCAAAACCAAAGGGGATGATGGACGGAGTGTTGAACATTGCAAGCACTCACCCCCAGTCAACTGATCTGGGTTTAATCCATGTTAATTCTTTAGCTCACTCCGCCACCCCAGTTCAGACATGGCCATATGCAAAGCAGTCTGACCCTGTGCCTCATGGGAACATTCCAGCCCGAACTGCCAAGCCATGTCTTCCCCAGACCGGAAACAAGCATCCTGGGACCGGTTTCTGGCTAATCAGCCGTCATCAGCCAGGCTAGCTGTGAATCCAGTGGCAAAGTGAGCAAGGGACCCACGTCTGGGCATACCTTGCCAACTTAGGGCGAACAAAGCAAAACCAAAGGGGATGATTGACGGAGTGTTCAACATTGCAAGAACTCACCCCCAGTCAACTGATCTGGGTTTAATCCATCATCATTCCTTAGCTCACTCCGCCACCCCAGTACAGACATGGCCATATGCAAAGCAGTCTGACCCTGTTCCTCATGGGAACAGTCCAGCCTGAACTGCAAAGCCCTGTCTTCCCCGGACTGGAAACAAGCATCCTGGGACCGGTTTCTGGCTAATCATCCGTCATCATCCAGGCTAGCTTGAATCCAGTGGCAAAGAGAGCAAGGGACCCACGTCTGGGCATACCCTGCCAACTTAGGGCGAACAACGCAAAACCTAACGGGATGATGGACGGAGTGTTGAACATTGCAAGCACTCACCCCCAGTCAACTGATCTGGGTTTAATCCATCATCATTCTTTAGCTCACTCCGCCACTCCAGTTCAGACATGGCTATATGCAAAGCACTCTGACCCTGTGCCTCATGGGAACAGTCCAGCCTGAACTGCCAAGCCATGTCTTCCCCGGACCGGAAGCAAGCATCCTGGGACCGGTTTCTGGGTAATATGCCGTCATAAGCCAGGCTAACTTGAATCCAATGGCAAAGTGAGGAAGGGACCCATGTCTGGGCATACCCTGCCAATTTAGGGCGAACAAAGCAAAACCACAGGGGATGACGGGCGGAGTGTTGAACATTGCAAGCACTCACCCCCAGTTAACTGTTCTGGGATTAATCCGTCATCATTCTTTAGCTTACTCCGCCACTCCAGTTCAGAGATGGCCATATGCAAAGCAGTCTGACCCTGTGCCTCATGGGAACATTCCAGCCCGAACTGCCAAGCCATGTCTTCCCCGGACCGGAAACAAGCATCCTGGGACCGGTTTCTGGCTAATCAGCCGTCATCAGCCAGGCTAGCTTGAATCCAGTGTCAATGTGAGCAAGGGACCCACGTCTGGGCATACCCTGCCAACTTAGGGCGAACAAAGCAAAACCAAATGGGATGATGGACGGAGTGTTGAACATTTTAAGAACTCACCCCCAGTCAACTGATCTGAGTTTAATCCATCATCATTCTTTAGCTCACTCCGCCACCCCAGTTCAGACATGGCTATATGCAAAGCACTCTGACCCTGTGTCTCATGGGAACAGTCCAGCACGAACGGCCAAGTCATGTCTTCCCTGGACCGGAAACAACCATCCTGGGACTGGTTTCTGGCTAATCAGCCGTATTCAGCCAGGCTAGCTTGAATCCAGTGGCAAAGTAAGCAAGGGACCCACGTCTGGGTGTAACGCCCTGAACGTCTCAGGATCGTTTAACAGACACGACAATGAGGACGCAACCACTAGTGAAGGGTTAGTTGTTTTAATGAAGGCAAATATAATACAAAGAATAAACAAGTTATAGTCACTGGAATCCTCCAGGCTAAGTACGTTACCAGCCCACAGCACGGATGGTCCTAACCGTCCTCTGCATATACGCCGGTCCCGGCGTATGCCAACAGAGGGCAGAAATGAAATGGCCGACAATGCCAATCGGTAGGCTGTGAGGGGCACGAAGAGTGTTGGGGAGAATCGAGGAGTCAGGGAAACACCCAGCCGGGGTCTCTACCTGAAGGGAGCAGCCGCTCAACCTCTTCCTCAGACTGCACCGGGACGCGGAGTCACCTCCTGGTGATGCGTCACCGATACCCCAATCTCAAGCAAGAAGACTGAACCGAGAGCAGCCGCTCGATCGATCCTGTGGACTTCCGAGTCTGTAACGCGGCAAACACCTCCTGGTGTGCGTTACAGCTGGCAGTCCCTGTGTCTCTGGTCGGGCTGGGAGTTACGACTCCAACCAGCAAAAGCACCACTGCGCTTGGACTCAGCCGAGTCAAAAAGCGAAGCTCAATGGTTGACCGGTAGAGCTTCCGGGTCCTTCACAGGTGACGATGGGGCAAGACACGGCCCAGGGAGTAACGACTCGACCTACCTCCGTTCTTGCCTTACTGGAGCACCACTCCGGAACACTGCTCTTCACGAAGCAGGTACGTCGGTGTGAACACAATATCCGACCGCGTTGTACCTCCCGGTTCCTCCCTTTATAGGGCGTGTTTTCCTTGAGTTATGTAACAGCTCTCCTGTTTACATAAGGGCGTGTTTCCTTGAGTTATGTAACAGCTCTCCTGTTTACATAAGGGCGTGTTTCCCTTGAGTTATGTAACAGCTCTCCTGTTTACATAAGGGCGTGTTTCCCTTGAGTTATGTAACAGCTCTCCTGTTTACATAAGGGCGTGTTTTCCTTGAGTTATGTAACAGCTCTCCTGTTTACATAAGGGCGTGTTTCCCTTGTATGACAGGAATTCTTGACAGTACATCCTCCCTCTCAGCGGCTCCCCACGGGTCCAGCGCTGGCAGGAAAACGCCGATGGAACAAGGAGACCAAGCGCGGAGCATGAACCCCTTCAGCCGGTTCCCATGAATGCTCCTCCGGGCCATAGCCTTTCCACGCAACCAGGTACCACAGCTTCCCCCTGCGCCATTTGGACGCCCGTATGCCCGACACTTCATACTCCACCTCCGACTCCACGCATACCGGCCGAGGTGTCCCAGACGGCTTGGAGGGTGCTGGTTTGAGCAATGATACATGAAAGACAGGGTGTATCCGCAATGACTGGGGCAAGCACACCTTCACGTTCACGGGACCCATACACTTGGTAATTCGATAGGGGCCCATGTACTTGGGATGGAACACACTGTTCTTTCGAAACCTCATGTTTCTTGTGGATATCCAGACGTAGTCTCCAGTGCGGTACAGTGGCCCGGGCCTTCTCTTCCTATCTGCCGCAGCCTTGTATCTTCTCTTGGCCTCTATTAGGACAGCCCTTGAGCGCATCAATGTGTCTTTTATGTGTGCCACCCTGTCCGCTGTGGCGGGAATCCTGTCCTCTCTGAACGGATGTAGAAATGGCAAGAACCTGGGATGTTGGCCATAGTTGCTATAGAACGGAGATGACTGTGTGGAGCTGTGAGTGGCGTTGTTATAGGCTATCTCTGCAACCCATAGCAAGTCGACCCATTCTTCCCTGCCCTGGTCCACAAAACATCGCAGATACTGTTTGAGCGTTTGGTTCAGGCGCTCGGTTTGGCCGTCCGTTTGAGGGTGGTAGCTGGTGGACAGGGCGGTCTTAACATGCAGCGCAGTGCACCAAGTCTTCCAGAATTGCGCAGTAAACTGCGACCCCCGGTCCGACACGATCACCCCAGGTAATCCATGCAGTCGTACCACATTCTTTAGGAGTAGTGACGCCAATTCCCCGGCCGTAGGGACTCTCTTGCAGGGGATGAAGTGCCCCATTTTCGTCAAGTAATCCACCACCACCAGTATTGCCGTCATCCCCTGGTCTACCGGTAGGCCCACCACGAAGTCCAGTGATATGCTATCCCATGGTCTATCCGGGGTTGGAAGTGGATGTAAGAGCCCTTGGGTTCGGCCATGGTCGGCCTTCATGGTAGCACACGTAGGACACTCCTGTCCCCACCTCCTGACATCCACTCTCATGGTTGGCCACCAGAAATGCCGTCCCATGCTAGCCACCGTTTTTTCAAAGCCCAAATGACCTGCGCATGGGGAGTCATGGCACCAGATGAATGCTTGTTTCCTTAGCCTAGGCGTGGGTATCAATAGGCACCTGCCCTTCAGGGGTATCCCGTCCTTCAGCTGCCATTCTCTGTGACTGAGGAGCCACCTCCGCCATGCGAATGACCTGATCCCTCTCTTTATTCCCCTCAGGAAAGTATCCGGTTGGATAACCCCCAATACCATCCTCGGGGAAATGATGGAACGCTCGGTCGCAGGCAATGGTTCCTTAACTGCAGATTGACGGGACAGGGCGTCCGCCTTTCGGTTTTCCGTCCCCGGCCGATATGTGATGCGGAAGTTGAACCCCGCAAAGAAGATCATCCACCGCAGCTGCCTGGGAGAAAGGTGTCTAGTGGCAGTCATGAACTGTAGGTTCCGATGGTCCGTGTACACCGATACCACATGTCTTGCCCCCATCAACCAATGCCTCCATTCGGTGAAGGCGTCCTTGATTGCGAGAAGCTCCTTCTCCGCAATATGGTAGTTGCGTTCGGCGTCGTTGAGTTTGCGGGACATGTACGCAACGGGATGAAGCACCCCTGTGTCGTGGTTGCGTTGGGACAAGATAGCCCCCAGCGCCACATCCGACGCGTCCGCTTCCACCACGTAGGGGAGATCCGGATCGGGGTGAGCCAACACCGGCGCCTTACCAAAGGCGCTTTTCAGGGCCTCAAAGGCTTTGTTCGCTTCAGGGGACCAGACAAACTCCTTGGACTTCCTCAGTAGCTGTGTGATTGGGGCCACCACTCCTGAAAATCCATCTATGAACCGCCTGTAAAAGTTGGCGAAGCCAATGAAACTTTGGACGTCCTTCACGCTTTGGGGCACCGGCCATTCTTTCACCGCCTTGATCTTTCGTTCTGCCATCTCCTGTCCCTCTGGACTCAGCATCACTCCGAGGAATTCCACGGATGTGACGTGGAAGTCACACTTGCTGAGTTTACAAAACAGCATGTTTTCCCTCAGCTTTTGGAGCACAGCTTTGACGTGGTGTACGTGCTCCTCCACACTGGACGAATAGATGAGGATGTCGTCGATATATACGACCACGTAGATATCCAATTCCTCTCTGAATACCTCATTCAAAAAGTACTGAAAGGCTGCCGGGGCATTGCACAGACCGAACGGCATGACGAGGTACTCAAAAAGGCCGAACCTGGTCTTAAAGGCGGTCTTCCACTCGTCTCCGTCCCTCATGCGCACCAGATGGTATGCCCCTTTCAAATCCAACTTGGTGTAGATACGAGCTTTCTTGACCTGTTCCAGAAGTACACTGATGAGAGGCAAGGGGTACTGATTTTTTATGGTTATCGCATTCAATGCCCTAAAGTCCACACAGGCTCTCAGCTCCCCATTAGCCTTCGGGATGAAGAAGAGTGGCGAGGCGGCCGGAGACTTGGACGGGCGGATGAATCCTAGCTTGAGGAGTTTATCCAGGTACCCCCGGAGATGCACGTTTTCAGGCTCCGTCAGGGCATACAGCCTGCCGCTGGGAACGCTGGCCCCTGGCACCAGGTCGATCTGGCAGTCAAACTGTCTATGTGGTGGTAGCACTTCCGCCTTCACCTCATCAAATACATCCTCAAAACTGTGATAAGCCTGGGGGAGAGCCACATCTTTTTCTGCCGCTGTAGCCACCGTCTGACTCCCGCTCTCATCTGCGTCAAGGGATTCCGTTCTTATTCCACAATGCAGGATGCAATACGGTGACGTCATTTCGATGCGATGTGTTGGCCAATCCACAAAGGGGTTGTGTTTCTGTAGCCACGGCAATCCCAATATGACGCCATATTGGGGCGCTCGGATGATGTTAAAATCGATTTGTTCCAAATGGTTCCACCCATATCTCATCGGAAGGACCCCCGTGTGCTGCCCGATGGGCCCCGTCACCAATCGCCTTCCGTCTACAGCATAGACGTCTTCGGGTACAGCTTTGGGAAGAAGCACTAGCCCTAGCCTGCATGCCTCGTTGTGGTCCATAAACATGCCAGTGGCCCCTGAATCCACCATGGCCACAACGGGTATCCACTGGTCATGCACTCCCACGTGCACCGTGATAAACAGGTGTCGTTGTCCCTTAGTGACCGAGTTGGAAAGTGAAGGGATGCATGAGTGACTCCGAGATGCCCCTTCTCTGGTCTTGGAGTCCTCTAGTTTTCCGCCGGTATGTCCACCACGGCTGTTACCGACCGGTTGGCCCGATAACGTGACGTCTTCGGTTTGGCAGGGCATTCACGTACGTAGTGGCCTTTTTTGCCACAATATAGGCACAATCCTTGTTTACGGCGTGACTCTTTCTCCGTGGCTGTGAGGCTTGCTCGTATTGCGCCGATGTCCATGGGTTCTCCCTTGGATGCGGTGGAAGTTTCAGGACTTCCCACCGTCACATAGGATGGAAGGGATTTTCCTTTTCTCCCATGATCCCCCTTTCTTTCACTTAGCCTATGTTCCAGCCGTAATACCAGGGTGATAAGGCCCTCACATGTCTTGGGTTGAGGGTCAATATGAGCCACGGCGTCCTTGAGCTCATCGCACAGCCCTTGATGGAAGAGCGCCGTCTGTTTAGCAACAGGCCACTTGGTTTCCGCAACCAGCCTTCGGAACGCGTTGAGATACTGCACCAGGTCGTTGGATCCCTGTCTCAACTCAAGCATTTCACGGTCCGCCGTGTACGAGTCAGCCCTTCTGTCGAATACCTTCAGGAATTCCTCGCGAAAAGCACCCCAATCACATAAGAGGGGGTCGTCCCTGCTCACCAGAGGTACGGCCCATTGTGCCGCGTTTCCAGCCAAATAGGATATAAGGAAAGCCACACGAGCCTGACTCGTGGGGAACGCCTTTGGTTTGCACGATAAATGTAGCGCCACTTGTGTGAGGAATACCTGCACTTTGTTAGGATCCCCACTGTACCTCTCTGGTGTCGCCAAGGGGATGGCTACCGGCATTTCCACTACTACCGCAGGGGTCTGATTCGTGAGGGCGGTGCTGGGCGTGAGCGGGTCCAATTGGATAGCATCCAGTCTGGCTTTTACATCGGCTGTTTCTTGCCTAGAGGCAGCCACTTCAACTTGCATGGCCGCTAAAGCAGCCAGCACATCATCAAGTGTTGCCATGTCTGTTATCGACCGGGAGACAGTTAGTGTTATTAAGGTCGGATATTTTGTAACGCCCTGAACGTCTCAGGATCGTTTAACAGACACGACAATGAGGACGCAACCACTAGTGAAGGGTTAGTTGTTTTAATGAAGGCAAATATAATACAAAGAATAAACAAGTTATAGTCACTGGAATCCTCCAGGCTAAGTACGTTACCAGCCCACAGCACGGATGGTCCTAACCGTCCTCTGCATATACGCCGGTCCCGGCGTATGCCAACAGAGGGCAGAAATGAAATGGCCGACAATGCCAATCGGTAGGCTGTGAGGGGCACGAAGAGTGTTGGGGAGAATCGAGGAGTCAGGGAAACACCCAGCCGGGGTCTCTACCTGAAGGGAGCAGCCGCTCAACCTCTTCCTCAGACTGCACCGGGACGCGGAGTCACCTCCTGGTGATGCGTCACCGATACCCCAATCACAAGCAAGAAGACTGAACCGAGAGCAGCCGCTCGATCGATCCTGTGGACTTCCGAGTCTGTAACGCGGCAAACACCTCCTGGTGTGCGTTACAGCTGGCAGTCCCTGTGTCTCTGGTCGGGCTGGGAGTTACGACTCCAACCAGCAAAAGCGCCACTGCGCTTGGACTCAGCCGAGTCAAAAAGCGAAGCTCAATGGTTGACCGGTAGAGCTTCCAGGTCCTTCACAGGTGACGATGGGGCAAGACACGGCCCAGGGAGTAACGACTCGACCTACCTCCGTTCTTGCCTTACTGGAGCACCACTCCGGAACACTGCTCTTCACGAAGCAGGTACGTCGGTGTGAACACAATATCCGACCGCGTTGTACCTCCCGGTTCCTCCCTTTATAGGGCGTGTTTTCCTTGAGTTATGTAACAGCTCTCCTGTTTACATAAGGGCGTGTTTCCTTGAGTTATGTAACAGCTCTCCTGTTTACATAAGGGCGTGTTTCCCTTGAGTTATGTAACAGCTCTCCTGTTTACATAAGGGCGTGTTTCCCTTGAGTTATGTAACAGCTCTCCTGTTTACATAAGGGCGTGTTTTCCTTGAGTTATGTAACAGCTCTCCTGTTTACATAAGGGCGTGTTTCCCTTGTATGACAGGAATTCTTGACACTGGGCATACCCTGCCAACTTAGGGCGAACAAAACAAAACCAAAGGGGATGATGGACGGAGTGTTGAACATTGCAAGCACTCACCCTCAGTCAACTGATCTGGGTTTAATCCATGATAATTCTTTAGCTCACTCCGCCACCCCAGTTCAGACATGGCCATATGCAAAGCAGTCTGACCCTGTGCCTCATGGGAAAAGTCCAGCCCAAACTGCCAAGCCATGTCTTCCCCGGACCGGAAACAAGCTTCCTGGGACCGGTTTCTGGCTAATATGCCGTCATAAGCCAGGCTAGCTTGAATCCAATGGCAAAGTGAGCAAGGGCCCCACGTCTGGGCATACCCTGCCAACTTAGGGCAAACAAAGCAAAACCAAAGGGGATGATGGACGGCGTGTTGAACATTGCAAGCACTCAATCCCAGTCAACTGACCTGGGTTTAATCCGTCATCATTCTTTAGCTCCCTCCGCCACCCCAGTTCAGACATGGCCATATGCAAAGCAGTCTGACCCTGTGCCTCATGGGAACTGTCCAGCCCGAACTGCCAAGCTGTGTCCTCTTCCATGGACCGGAAACAAGCATCCTGGGACCGGTTTCTGGCTAATCAGCCCTCATCAGCCAGGCTAGCTGTGAATCCAGTGGCAAAGTAAGCAAGGGACCCACCTCTGGGCATACCTTGCCAACTTAGGGCGAACAAAGCAAAACCAAAGGGGATGATGGACGGAGTGTTCAACATTGCAAGAACTCACCCCCAGTCAACTGATCTGGGTTTAATCCATCATCATTCTTTAGCTCACTCCGCCACCCCAGTACAGACATGGCCATATGCAAAGCAGTCTGACCCTGTTCCTCTTGAGAACAGTCCAGCCTGAACTGCCAAGCCATGTCTTCCCCGGACCGGAAACAACCATCCTGGGACTGGTTTCTGGCTAATCAGCCGTCATCAGCCAGGCTAGCTTGAATCCAGTGGCAAAGTGAGCAAGAGACCCACGTCTGGGCATACCCTGCCAACTTAGGGCGAACAAACCAAAACCAAAGGGGATGATGGACGGAGTGTTGAACATTGCAAGCACTCACCTCCAGTCAACTGATCTGGGTTTAATCCATCATCATTCTTTGGCTCACTCTGCCACCTCAGTTCAGACATGGCCATATGCAAAGCAGTCTGACCCTGTGCCTCATGGGAACAGTCCAGCCCGAACTGCCAAGCTGTGTCTTCTTCCATGGACCGTAAACAAGCATCCTGGGACCGGTTTCTGGCAAATCAGCCGTCATCAGCCAGGCTAGCTGTGAATCCAGTGGCAAAGTGAGCAAGGGACCCACGTCTGGGCATACCTTGCCAACTTAGGGCGAACAAAGCATAACCAAAGGGGATGATTGACAGAGTGTTCAACATTGCAAGAACTCACCCCCAGTCAACTGATCTGGGTTTAATCCATCATCATTCTTTAGCTCACTCCACCACCCCAGTTCAGACATGGCCATATGCAAAGCAGTCTGACCCTGTGCCTCATGGGAACATTCCAGCCCGAACTGCCAAGCCATGTCTTCCCCGGACCGGAAACAAGCATCCTGGGACTGTTTTCTGGCTTATCATCCGTCATCAGCCAGGCTAGCTGTGAATCCAGTGGCAAAGTGAGCAAGGGACCCACGTCTGGGCATACCCTGCCAACTTAGGGCGAACAAAGCAAAACCAAAGGGGATTATGGACGGCGTGTTGAACATTGCAAGCACTCAACCCCAGTCAACTGACCTGGGTTTAATCCGTCATCATTCTTTAGCTCCCTCCGCCACCCCAGTTCAGACATGGCCATATGCAAAGCAGTCTGACCCTGTGCCTCATGGGAACAGTCCAGCCCGAACTGCCAAGCTCTGTCTTCTTCCATGGACTGGAAGCAAGCATCCTGGGACCGGTTTCTGGCTAATAAGCCGTCATCAGCCAGGCTAGCTGTGAATCCAGTGGCAAAGTGAGCAAGGGACCCACGTCTGGGCATACCTTGCCAACTTAGGGCGAACAAAGCAAAACCAAAGGGGATGATGGACGGAGTGTTCAACATTGCAAGAACTCACCCCCAGTCAACTGATCTGGGTTTAATCCATCATCATTCCTTAGCTCACTCCGCCACCCCAGTACAGACATGGCCATATGCAAAGCAGTCTGACCCTGTTCCTCATGGGAACAGTCCAGCCTGAACTGCCAAGCCATGTCTTCCCCGGACCGGAAACCACCATCCTGGGACTGGTTTCTGGCTAATCAGCCGTCATCAGCCAGGCTAGCTTGAATCCAGTGGCAAAGTAAGCAAGGGCCCCACGTCTGGGCATACCCTGCCAACTTAGGGCAAACAAAGCAAAACCAAAGGGGATGATGGACGGCGTGTTGAACATTGCAAGCACTCAATCCCAGTCAACTGACCTGGGTTTAATCCGTCATCATTCTTTAGCTCCCTCCGCCACCCCAGTTCAGACATGGCCATATGCAAAGCAGTCTGACCCTGTGCCTCATGGGAACTGTCCAGCCCGAACTGCCAAGCTGTGTCTTCTTCCATGGACCGGAAACAAGCATCCTGGGACCGGTTTCTGGCTAATCAGCCCTCATCAGCCAGGCTAGCTGTGAATCCAGTGGCAAAGTAAGCAAGGGACCCACCTCTGGGCATACCTTGCCAACTTAGGGCGAACAAAGCAAAACCAAAGGGGATGATGGACGGAGTGTTCAACATTGCAAGAACTCACCCCCAGTCAACTGATCTGGGTTTAATCCATCATCATTCTTTAGCTCACTCCGCCACCCCAGTACAGACATGGCCATATGCAAAGCAGTCTGACCCTGTTCCTCTTGAGAACAGTCCAGCCTGAACTGCCAAGCCATGTCTTCCCCGGACCGGAAACAACCATCCTGGGACTGGTTTCTGGCTAATCAGCCGTCATCAGCCAGGCTAGCTTGAATCCAGTGGCAAAGTGAGCAAGAGACCCACGTCTGGGCATACCCTGCCAACTTAGGGCGAACAAACCAAAACCAAAGGGGATGATGGACGGAGTGTTGAACATTGCAAGCACTCACCTCCAGTCAACTGATCTGGGTTTAATCCATCATCATTCTTTGGCTCACTCTGCCACCTCAGTTCAGACATGGCCATATGCAAAGCAGTCTGACCCTGTGCCTCATGGGAACAGTCCAGCCCGAACTGCCAAGCTGTGTCTTTTTCCATGGACCGTAAACAAGCATCCTGAGACCGGTTTCTGGCAAATCAGCCGTCATCAGCCAGGCTAGCTGTGAATCCAGTGGCAAAGTGAGCAAGGGACCCACGTCTGGGCATACCTTGCCAACTTAGGGCGAACAAAGCATAACCAAAGGGGATGATTGACAGAGTGTTCAACATTGCAAGAACTCACCCCCAGTCAACTGATCTGGGTTTAATCCATCATCATTCTTTAGCTCACTCCACCACCCCAGTTCAGACATGGCCATATGCAAAGCAGTCTGACCCTGTGCCTCATGGGAACATTCCAGCCCGAACTGCCAAGCCATGTCTTCCCCGGACCGGAAACAAGAATCCTGGGACTGTTTTCTGGCTTATCATCCGTCATCAGCCAGGCTAGCTGTGAATCCAGTGGCAAAGTGAGCAAGGGACCCACGTCTGGGCATACCCTGCCAACTTAGGGCGAACAAAGCAAAACCAAAGGGGATTATGGACGGCGTGTTGAACATTGCAAGCACTCAACCCCAGTCAACTGACCTGGGTTTAATCCGTCATCATTCTTTAGCTCCCTCCGCCACCCCAGTTCAGACATGGCCATATGCAAAGCAGTCTGACCCTGTGCCTCATGGGAACAGTCCAGCCCGAACTGCCAAGCTCTGTCTTCTTCCATGGACTGGAAGCAAGCATCCTGGGACCGGTTTCTGGCTAATAAGCCGTCATCAGCCAGGCTAGCTGTGAATCCAGTGGCAAAGTGAGCAAGGGACCCACGTCTGGGCATACCTTGCCAACTTAGGGCGAACAAAGCAAAACCAAAGGGGATGATGGACGGAGTGTTCAACATTGCAAGAACTCACCCCCAGTCAACTGATCTGGGTTTAATCCATCATCATTCCTTAGCTCACTCCGCCACCCCAGTACAGACATGGCCATATGCAAAGCAGTCTGACCCTGTTCCTCATGGGAACAGTCCAGCCTGAACTGCCAAGCCATGTCTTCCCCGGACCGGAAACCACCATCCTGGGACTGGTTTCTGGCTAATCAGCCGTCATCAGCCAGGCTAGCTTGAATCCAGTGGCAAAGTAAGCAAGGGACCCACGTCTGGGCATACCCTGCCAACTTAGGGCGAACAAAGCAAAACCAAAGGGGATGATGGACGGAGTGTTGAACATTGCAAGCACTCACCACCAGTCAACTGATCTGGGTTTAATCCATGATAATTCTTTAGCTCACTCCGCCACCCCAGTTCAGACATGGCCATATGCAAAGCAGTCTGACCCTGTGCCTCATGGGAAAAGTCCAGCCCAAACTGCCAAGCCATGTCTTCCCCAGACCGGAAACAAGCATCCTGGGACCGGTTTCTGGCTAATCATCCGTCATCAGCCAGGCTAGATTGAATCCAGTGGCAAAGAGAGCAAGGGACCCACGTCTGGGCATACCCTGCCAACTTAGGGCGAACAACGCAAAACCAAACGGGATGATGGACGGAGTGTTGAACATTGCAAGCACTCACCCCCAGTCAACTGATCTGGGTTTAATCCGTCATCATTCTGTAGCTCACTCCACCACCCCAGTTCAGACATGGCCATATGCAAAGCAGTCTGACCCTGTGCCTCATGGGAACATTCCAGCCCGAACTGCCAAGCCATGTCTTCCCTGGACCGGAAACAAGCATCCTGGGACCATTTTCTGGCTAATCATCCGTCATCAGCCAGGCTAGCTGTGAATCCAGTGGCAAAGTGAGCAAGGGACTCACGTCTGGGCATACTCTGCCAACTTAGGGCGAACAAAGCAAAACCAAAGGGGATGATGGACGGCGTGTTGAACATTGCAAGCACTCAACCCCAGTCAACTGACCTGGGTTTAATCTGTCATCATTCTTTAGCTCCCTCCGCCACCCCAGTTCAGACATTGCCATATGCAAAGCAGTCTGACCCTGTGTCTCATAGGAACAGTCCAGCCCGAACTGCCAAGCTCTGTCTTCTTCCATGGACCGGAAGCAAGCATCCTGGGACCGGTTTCTGGCTAATCAGCCGTCATCAGCCAGGCTAGCTTGAATCCAGTGGCAAAGTAAGCAAGGGACCCACGTCTGGGCATACCCTGCCAACTTAGGGCGAACAAAGCAAAACCAAAGGGGATGATGGACGGAGTGTTGAACATTGCAAGCACTCACCCCCAGTCAACTGATCTGGGTTTAATCCATGATAATTCTTTAGCTCACTCCGCCACCCCAGTTCAGACATGGCCATATGCAAAGCAGTCTGACCCTGTGCCTCATGGGAAAAGTCCAGCCCAAACTGCCAAGCCATGTCTTCCCCGGACCGGAAACAAGCATCCTGGGACCGGTTTCTGGCTAATCATCCGTCATCAGCAAGGCTAGCTTGAATCCAGTGGCAAAGAGAGCAAGGGACCCACGTCTGGGCATACCCTGCCAACTTAGGGCGAACAACGCAAAACCAAACGGGATGATGGACGGAGTGTTGAACATTGCAAGCACTCACCCCCAGTCAACTGATCTGGATTTAATCCGTCATCATTCTTTAGCTCACTCCGCCACTCCAGTTCAGACATGGCCATATGCAAAGCAGTCTGACCCTGTGCCTCATGGGAACAGTCCAGCACGAACTGCGAAGTCATGTCTTTTGCCCGGACCGAAAACAACCATCCTGGGACTGGTTTCTGGCTAATCAGCCGTAATCAGCCAGGCTAGCTTGAATCCAGTGGCAAAGTAAGCAAGGGACCCACGTCTGGACATACCCTGCCAACTTAGGGCGAACAAAGCAAAACCAAAGGGGATGATGGACGGAGTGTTGAACATTGCAAGCACTCACCCTCAGTCAACTGATCTGGGTTTAATCCATGATAATTCTTTAGCTCACTCCGCCACCCCAGTTCAGACATGGCCATATGCAAAGCAGTCTGACCCTGTGCCTCATGGGAAAAGTCCAGCCCAAACTGCCAAGCCATGTCTTCCCCGGACCAGAAACAAGCATCCTGGGACCGGTTTCTGGCTAATATGCCGTCATAAGCCAGGCTAGCTTGAATCCAATGGCAAAGTGAGCAAGGGCCCCATGTCTGGGCATACCCTGCCAACTTAGGGCAAACAAAGCAAAACCAAAGGGGATGATGAACGGCGTGTTGAACATTGCAAGCACTCAACACCAGTCAACTGACCTGGGTTTAATCCGTCATCATTCTTTAGCTCCCTCCGCCACCCCAGTTCAGACATGGCCATATGCAAAGCAGTCTGACCCTGTGCCTCATGGGAACAGTCCAGCCCTAACTGCCAAGCTGTGTCTTCTTCCATGGAACGGAAACAAGCATCCTGGGACCGGTTTCTGGCTAATCAGCCATCATCAGCCAGGCTAGCTGTGAATCCAGTGGCAAAGAGAGCAAGGGACCCACGTCTGGGCATACCCTGCCAACTTAGGGCGAACAAAGCAAAACCAAAGGGGATGATGGACGGAGTGTTGAACATTGCAAGCACTCACCCCCAGTCAACTGATCTGAGTTTAATCCATCATCATTCTTTAGCTCACTCCGCCACCCCACTTCAGACATGGCCATATGCAAAGCAGTCTGATCCTGTGCCTCATGGGAACAGTCCAGCCCGAACTGCCAAACCATGACTTCCCCGGACCGGAAACAAGCATCCTGGGACTGGTTTCTGGCTAATCATCCGTCATCAGCCAGGCTAGCTTGAATCTAGTGGCAAAGTGAGCAAGGGACCCACGTCTGAGCATACCCTGCCAACTTAGGGTGAATAACGCAAAACCAAAGGGTATGTTGGACAGAGTGTTGAACATTGCAAGCACTCACCCCCAGTCAACTGATCTGGGTTTAATCCATGATAATTCTTTAGCTCACTCCGCCACCCCAGTTCAGACATGGCCATATGCAAAGCAGTATGACCATGTGCCTCATGGGAAAAGTCCAGCCCAAACTGCCAAGCCATGTCTTCCCCGGACTGGAAACAAGCCTCCTGCGACCGGTTTCTGGCTAATATGCCGTTATAAGCCAGGCTAGCTTGAATCCAATGGCAAAGTTAGCAAGGGACCCATGTCTGGGCATACCCTGCCAACTTAGGGCGAACAAAGCAAAACCAAAGGGGATGATGGGCGGAGCGTTGAACATTGCAAGCACTCACCCCCAGTCAACTGTTCTGGGTTTAATCCGTCATCATTCTTTAGCTCACTCCGCCACTCCAGTTCAGACATGGCCATATGCAAAGCAGTCTGACCCTGTGCCTCATGGGAACAGCCCAGCCCGAACTGCCAAGCCATGCCTTCCCCAGACCGGAAACAAGTATCCTGGGACCGGTTTCTGGCTAATCAGCCGTCATCAGCCAGGCTAGCTTGAGTCCAGTGGCAAAGTGAGCAAGGGACCCACGTCTGGGCATACCCTGCCAACTTAGGGCGAACAAACCAAAACCAAAGGGGATGATGGACGGAGTGTTGAACATTGCAAGCACTCACCCCCAGTCAACTGATCTGGGTTTAATCCATCATCATTCTTTAGCTCACTCCGCCACCTCAGTTCAGACATGGCCGTATGCAAAGCAGTCTGACCCTGTGCCTCATGGGAACAGTCCAGCCCGAACTGCCAAGCTGTGTCTTCTTCCATGGACCGGAAACAAGCATCCTGGGACCGGTTTCTGGCAACTAAGCCGTCATCAGCCAGGCTAGCTGTGAATCCAGTGGCAAAGTGAGCAAGGGACCCACGTCTGGGCATACCTTGCCAACTTAGGGCGAACAAAGCAAAACCAAAGGGGATGATTGACGGAGTGTTCAACATTGCAAGAACTCACCCCCAGTCAACTGATCTGGGTTTAATCCATCATCATTCTTTAGCTCACTCCGCCACCCCAGTACAGACATGGCCATATGCAAAGCAGTCTGACCCTGTTCCTCATGGGAACAGTCCAGCCTGAACTGCCAAGCCATGTCTTCCCCGGACCGGAAACAACCATCCTGGGACTGGTTTCTGGATAATCAGACGTCATCAGCCAGGCTAGCTTGAATCCAGTGGCAAAGTAAGCAAGGGACACACGTCTGGGCATACCCTGCCAACTTAGGGCGAACAAAGCAAAACCAAAGGGGATGATGGACGGAGTGTTGAACATTGCAAGCACTCACCCCCAGTCAACTGATCTGGGTTTAATCCATGTTAATTCTTTAGCTCACTCCGCCACCCCAGTTCAGACATGGCCATATGCAAAGCAGTCTGACCCTGTGCCTCATGGGAACATTCCAGCCCGAACTGCCAAGCCATGTCTTCCCCAGACCGGAAACAAGCATCCTGGGACCGGTTTCTGGCTAATCAGCCGTCATCAGTAGGGGTGGGCGGAATTTGCGTAATCGCGTTACGCAAATCTCCGCGAAACGGTAAAAATCTCCGCGAACATGCAGAAATTCCGCGAACACGCGGAATTGCTTGTTCGCGATACTTTTTTCCTGTTCGCGATCGCTGTTTGCGTGCTCGGGGTGAAATATCTCGCGAACACGCATATTGAGAACGCGAACAAGCAAAAAATTTCGCGAAGTCGCGGAACGCAGATTTTTGGGCAATGTCGCGTTCTCCGCGGAACGCAAAATTACCCAAATTCCGCAAATTCCGCGAACGGAACGGAATTTACCGCCCAGGCCTAGTCATCAGCCAGGCTAGCTGTGAATCCAGTGGCAAAGTGAGCAAGGGACCCACGTCTGGGCATACCTTGCCAACTTAGGGCGAACAAAGCAAAACCAAAGGGGATGATTGACGGAGTGTTCAACATTGCAAGAACTCACCCCCAGTCAACTGATCTGGGTTTAATCCATCATCATTCCTTAGCTCACTCCGCCACCCCAGTACAGACATGGCCATATGCAAAGCAGTCTGACCCTGTTCCTCATGGGAACAGTCCAGCCTGAACTGCAAAGCCCTGTCTTCCCCGGACTGGAAACAAGCATCCTGGGACCGGTTTCTGGCTAATCATCCGTCATCATCCAGGCTAGCTTGAATCCAGTGGCAAAGAGAGCAAGGGACCCACGTCTGGGCATACCCTGCCAACTTAGGGCGAACAACGCAAAACCTAACGGGATGATGGACGGAGTGTTGAACATTGCAAGCACTCACCCCCAGTCAACTGATCTGGGTTTAATCCATCATCATTCTTTAGCTCACTCCGCCACTCCAGTTCAGACATGGCTATATGCAAAGCACTCTGACCCTGTGCCTCATGGGAACAGTCCAGCCTGAACTGCCAAGCCATGTCTTCCCCGGACCGGAAGCAAGCATCCTGGGACCGGTTTCTGGGTAATATGCCGTCATAAGCCAGGCTAACTTGAATCCAATGGCAAAGTGAGGAAGGGACCCATGTCTGGGCATACCCTGCCAATTTAGGGCGAACAAAGCAAAACCACAGGGGATGACGGGCGGAGTGTTGAACATTGCAAGCACTCACCCCCAGTTAACTGTTCTGGGATTAATCCGTCATCATTCTTTAGCTTACTCCGCCACTCCAGTTCAGAGATGGCCATATGCAAAGCAGTCTGACCCTGTGCCTCATGGGAACATTCCAGCCCGAACTGCCAAGCCATGTCTTCCCCGGACCGGAAACAAGCATCCTGGGACCGGTTTCTGGCTAATCAGCCGTCATCAGCCAGGCTAGCTTGAATCCAGTGTCAATGTGAGCAAGGGACCCACGTCTGGGCATACCCTGCCAACTTAGGGCGAACAAAGCAAAACCAAATGGGATGATGGACGGAGTGTTGAACATTTTAAGAACTCACCCCCAGTCAACTGATCTGAGTTTAATCCATCATCATTCTTTAGCTCACTCCGCCACCCCAGTTCAGACATGGCTATATGCAAAGCACTCTGACCCTGTGTCTCATGGGAACAGTCCAGCACGAACGGCCAAGTCATGTCTTCCCTGGACCGGAAACAACCATCCTGGGACTGGTTTCTGGCTAATCAGCCGTATTCAGCCAGGCTAGCTTGAATCCAGTGGCAAAGTAAGCAAGGGACCCACGTCTGGGCATACCCTGCCAACTTAGGGCGAACAAAACAAAACCAAAGGGGATGATGGACGGAGTGTTGAACATTGCAAGCACTCACCCTCAGTCAACTGATCTGGGTTTAATCCATGATAATTCTTTAGCTCACTCCGCCACCCCAGTTCAGACATGGCCATATGCAAAGCAGTCTGACCCTGTGCCTCATGGGAAAAGTCCAGCCCAAACTGCCAAGCCATGTCTTCCCCGGACCGGAAACAAGCTTCCTGGGACCGGTTTCTGGCTAATATGCCGTCATAAGCCAGGCTAGCTTGAATCCAATGGCAAAGTGAGCAAGGGCCCCACGTCTGGGCATACCCTGCCAACTTAGGGCAAACAAAGCAAAACCAAAGGGGATGATGGACGGCGTGTTGAACATTGCAAGCACTCAATCCCAGTCAACTGACCTGGGTTTAATCCGTCATCATTCTTTAGCTCCCTCCGCCACCCCAGTTCAGACATGGCCATATGCAAAGCAGTCTGACCCTGTGCCTCATGGGAACTGTCCAGCCCGAACTGCCAAGCTGTGTCTTCTTCCATGGACCGGAGACAAGCATCCTGGGACCGGTTTCTGGCTAATCAGCCCTCATCAGCCAGGCTAGCTGTGAATCCAGTGGCAAAGTAAGCAAGGGACCCACCTCTGGGCATACCTTGCCAACTTAGGGCGAACAAAGCAAAACCAAAGGGGATGATGGACGGAGTGTTCAACATTGCAAGAACTCACCCCCAGTCAACTGATCTGGGTTTAATCCATCATCATTCTTTAGCTCACTCCGCCACCCCAGTACAGACATGGCCATATGCAAAGCAGTCTGACCCTGTTCCTCTTGAGAACAGTCCAGCCTGAACTGCCAAGCCATGTCTTCCCCGGACCGGAAACAACCATCCTGGGACTGGTTTCTGGCTAATCAGCCGTCATCAGCCAGGCTAGCTTGAATCCAGTGGCAAAGTGAGCAAGAGACCCACGTCTGGGCATACCCTGCCAACTTAGGGCGAACAAACCAAAACCAAAGGGGATGATGGACGGAGTGTTGAACATTGCAAGCACTCACCTCCAGTCAACTGATCTGGGTTTAATCCATCATCATTCTTTGGCTCACTCTGCCACCTCAGTTCAGACATGGCCATATGCAAAGCAGTCTGACCCTGTGCCTCATGGGAACAGTCCAGCCCGAACTGCCAAGCTGTGTCTTCTTCCATGGACCGTAAACAAGCATCCTGGGACCGGTTTCTGGCAAATCAGCCGTCATCAGCCAGGCTAGCTGTGAATCCAGTGGCAAAGTGAGCAAGGGACCCACGTCTGGGCATACCTTGCCAACTTAGGGCGAACAAAGCATAACCAAAGGGGATGATTGACAGAGTGTTCAACATTGCAAGAACTCACCCTCAGTCAACTGATCTGGGTTTAATCCATCATCATTCTTTAGCTCACTCCACCACCCCAGTTCAGACATGGCCATATGCAAAGCAGTCTGACCCTGTGCCTCATGGGAACATTCCAGCCCGAACTGCCAAGCCATGTCTTCCCCGGACCGGAAACAAGCATCCTGGGACTGTTTTCTGGCTTATCATCCATCATCAGCCAGGCTAGCTGTGAATCCAGTGGCAAAGTGAGCAAGGGACCCACGTCTGGGCATACCCTGCCAACTTAGGGCGAACAAAGCAAAACCAAAGGGGATTATGGACGGCGTGTTGAACATTGCAAGCACTCAACCCCAGTCAACTGACCTGGGTTTAATCCGTCATCATTCTTTAGCTCCCTCCGCCACCCCAGTTCAGACATGGCCATATGCAAAGCAGTCTGACCCTGTGCCTCATGGGAACAGTCCAGCCCGAACTGCCAAGCTCTGTCTTCTTCCATGGACTGGAAGCAAGCATCCTGGGACCGGTTTCTGGCTAATAAGCCGTCATCAGCCAGGCTAGC
Organism: Triturus cristatus; assembly: GCF_964204655.1. Lineage (NCBI taxonomy): Eukaryota > Metazoa > Chordata > Amphibia > Caudata > Salamandridae > Triturus > Triturus cristatus. The sequence goes on from NC_140584.1 coordinate 393,259,516, forward strand.
TGTGAATCCAGTGGCAAAGTGAGCAAGGGACCCACGTCTGGGCATACCTTGCCAACTTAGGGCGAACAAAGCAAAACCAAAGGGGATGATGGACGGAGTGTTCAACATTGCAAGAACTCACCCCCAGTCAACTGATCTGGGTTTAATCCATCATCATTCCTTAGCTCACTCCGCCACCCCAGTACAGACATGGCCATATGCAAAGCAGTCTGACCCTGTTCCTCATGGGAACAGTCCAGCCTGAACTGCCAAGCCATGTCTTCCCCGGACCGGAAACCACCATCCTGGGACTGGTTTCTGGCTAATCAGCCGTCATCAGCCAGGCTAGCTTGAATCCAGTGGCAAAGTAAGCAAGGGACCCACGTCTGGGCATACCCTGCCAACTTAGGGCGAACAAAGCAAAACCAAAGGGGATGATGGACGGAGTGTTGAACATTGCAAGCACTCACCACCAGTCAACTGATCTGGGTTTAATCCATGATAATTCTTTAGCTCACTCCGCCACCCCAGTTCAGACATGGCCATATGCAAAGCAGTCTGACCCTGTGCCTCATGGGAAAAGTCCAGCCCAAACTGCCAAGCCATGTCTTCCCCAGACCGGAAACAAGCATCCTGGGACCGGTTTCTGGCTAATCATCCGTCATCAGCCAGGCTAGATTGAATCCAGTGGCAAAGAGAGCAAGGGACCCACGTCTGGGCATACCCTGCCAACTTAGGGCGAACAACGCAAAACCAAACGGGATGATGGACGGAGTGTTGAACATTGCAAGCACTCACCCCCAGTCAACTGATCTGGGTTTAATCCGTCATCATTCTGTAGCTCACTCCACCACCCCAGTTCAGACATGGCCATATGCAAAGCAGTCTGACCCTGTGCCTCATGGGAACATTCCAGCCCGAACTGCCAAGCCATGTCTTCCCTGGACCGGAAACAAGCATCCTGGGACCATTTTCTGGCTAATCATCCGTCATCAGCCAGGCTAGCTGTGAATCCAGTGGCAAAGTGAGCAAGGGACTCACGTCTGGGCATACCCTGCCAACTTAGGGCGAACAAAGCAAAACCAAAGGGGATGATGGACGGCGTGTTGAACATTGCAAGCACTCAACCCCAGTCAACTGACCTGGGTTTAATCTGTCATCATTCTTTAGCTCCCTCCGCCACCCCAGTTCAGACATTGCCATATGCAAAGCAGTCTGACCCTGTGTCTCATAGGAACAGTCCAGCCCGAACTGCCAAGCTCTGTCTTCTTCCATGGACCGGAAGCAAGCATCCTGGGACCGGTTTCTGGCTAATCAACCGTCATCAGCCAGGCTAGCTGTGAATCCAGTGGCAAAGTGAGCAAGGGACCCACGTCTGGGCATACCTTGCCAACTTAGGGCGAACAAAGCAAAACCAAAGGGGATGATGGACGGAGTGTTCAACATTGCAAGAACTCACCCCCAGTCAACTGATCTGGGTTTAATCCATCATCATTCCTTAGCTCACTCCGCCACCCCAGTACAGACATGGCCATATGCAAAGCAGTCTGACCCTGTTCCTCATGGAAACTTTCCAGCCTGAACTGCCAAGCCATGTCTTCCCCGGACCGGAAACAACCATCCTGGGACTGGTTTCTGGCTAATCAGCCGTCATCAGCCAGGCTAGCTTGAATCCAGTGGCAAAGTAAGCAAGGGACCCACGTCTGGGCATACCCTGCCAACTTAGGGCGAACAAAGCAAAACCAAAGGGGATGATGGACGGAGTGTTGAACATTGCAAGCACTCACCCCCAGTCAACTGATCTAGGTTTAATCCATGATAATTCTTTAGCTCACTCCGCCACCCCAGTTCAGACATGGCCATATGCAAAGCAGTCTGACCCTGTGCCTCATGGGAAAAGTCCAGCCCAAACTGCCAAGCCATGTCTTCCCCGGACCGGAAACAAGCATCCTGGGACCGGTTTCTGGCTAATCATCCGTCATCAGCAAGGCTAGCTTGAATCCAGTGGCAAAGAGAGCAAGGGACCCACGTCTGGGCATACCCTGCCAACTTAGGGCGAACAACGCAAAACCAAAGGGGATGACGGACGGAGTGTTGAACATTGCAAGCACTCACCCCCAGTCAACTGATCTGGATTTAATCCGTCATCATTCTTTAGCTCACTCCGCCACCCCAGTTCAGACATGGCCATATGCAAAGCAGTCTGACCCTGTGCCTCATGGGAACAGTCCAGCCGGAACTGCCAAACCATGCCTTCCCCAGACCGGAAACAGGTATCCTGGGACCGGTTTCTGGCTAATCAGCTGTCATCAGCCAGGCTAGCTTGAGTCCAGTGGCAAAGTGAGCAAGGGACCCACGTCTGGGCATACCCTGCCAACTTAGGGCGAACAAACCAAAACCAAAGGGGATGATGGACGGAGTGTTGAACATTGCAAGCACTCACCCCCAGTCAACTGATCTGGGTTTAATCCATCATCATTCTTTAGCTCACTCCACCACCCCAGTTCAGACATGGCCATATGCAAAGCAGTCTGACCCTGTGCCTCATGGGAACATTCCAGCCCGAACTGCCAAGCCATGTCTTCCCCGGACTGGAAACAAGGATCCTGGGACCGGTTTCTGGCTAATCAGCCGTAATCAGCCAGGCTAGCTTAAATCCAGTGGCAAAGTGAGCAAGGGACCCACGTCTGGGCATATCCTGCCAACTTAGGGTGAACAAAGCAAAACCAAAGGGGATGATGGACGGAGTGTTGAACATTGCAAGCACTCACCCCCAGTCAACTGATCTGGGTTTAATCCATCATCATTCTTTAGCTCACTCCGCCACCCCAGTTCAGACATGGCCATATGCAAAGCAGTCTGACCCTGTGCCTCATGGGAACAGTCCAGCCCGAACTGCCAAGCTGTGTCTTCTTCCATGGACCGGAAACAAGCATCCTGGGACCGGTTTCTGGCTAATCAGCCGTCATCAGCCAGGCTAGCTGTGAATCCAGTGGCAAAGTGAGCAAGGGACCCACGTCTGGGCATACCTTGCCAACTTAGGGCGAACAAAGCAAAACCAAAGGGGATGATGGACGGAGTGTTCAACATTGCAAGAACTCACCCCCGGTCAACTGATCTGGGTTTAATCCATCATCATTCTTTAGCTCACTCCGCCACCCCAGTACAGACATGGCCATATGCAAAGCAGTCTGACCCTGTTCCTCATGGGAACAGTCCAGCCTGAACTGCCAAGCCATGTCTTCCCCGGACCGGAAACAACCATCCTGGGAATGGTTTCTGGCTAATCAGCCGTCATCAGCCAGGCTAGCTTGAATCCAGTGGCAAAGTAAGCAAGGGACCCATGTCTGGGCATACCCTGCCAACTTAGGGTGAACAAAGCAAAACCAAAGGGGATGATGGACGGAGTGTTGAACATTGCAAGCACACACCCCCAGTCAACTGATCTGGGTTTAATCCATGATAATTCTTTAGCTCACTCCGCCACCCCAGTTCAGACATGGCCATATGCAAAGCAGTCTGACCATGTGCCTCATGGGAAAAGTCCAGCCCAAACTGCCAAGCCATGTCTTCCCCGGACCGGAAACAAGCCTCCTGGGACCGGTTTCTGGCTAATATGCCGTTATAAGCCAGGCTAGCTTGAATCCAATGGCAAAGTGAGCAAGGGACCCATGTCTGGGCATACCCTGCCAACTTAGGACGAACAAAGCAAAACCAAAGGGGATGATGGGCGGAGTGTTGAACATTGCAAGCACTCACCCCCAGTCAACTGTTCTGGGTTTAATCCGTCATCAATCTTTAGCTCACTCCGCCACTCCAGTTCAGACATGGCCATATGCAAAGCAGTCTGACCCTGTGCCTCATGGGAACAGTCCAGCCGGAACTGCCAAACCATGCCTACCCCAGACCGGAAACAAGTATCCTGGGACCGGTTTCTAGCTAATCAGCCGTCATCAGCCAGGCTAGCTTGAGTCCAGTGGCAAAGTGAGCAAGGGACCCACGTCTGAGCATACCCTGCCAACTTAGGGCGAACAAAGCAAAACCAAAGGGGATGATGGACGGAGTGTTCAACATTGCAAGCACTCACCTCCAGTCAACTGATCTGGGTTTAATCCATCATCATTCTTTAGCTCACTCCGCCACCCCAGTTCAGACATGGCCATATGCAAAGCAGTCTGACCCTGTGCCTCATGGGAACAGTCCAGCCCGAACTGCCAAGCTGTGTCTTCTTCCATGGACCGTAAACAAGCATCCTGGGACCGGTTTCTGGCAAATCAGCCGTCATCAGCCAGGCTAGCTGTGAATCCAGTGGCAAAGTAAGCAAGGGACCCACGTCTGGGCATACCTTGCCAACTTAGGGCGAACAAAGCAAAACCAAATGGGATGATGGATGGAGTGTTCAACATTGCAAGAACTCACCCCCAGTCAACTGATCTGGGTTTAATCCATCATCATTCTTTAGCTCACTCCACCACCCCAGTTCAGACATGGCCATATGCAAAGCAGTCTGACCCTGTGCCTCATGGGAACATTCCAGCCCGAACTGCCAAGCCATGTCTTCCCCAGACCGGAAACAAGCATCCTGGGACCGCTTTCTGGCTAATCATCCGTCATCAGCCAGGCTAGCTGTGAATCCAGTGGCAAAGAGAGCAAGGGACCCACTTCTGGGCATACCCTGCCAACTTAGGGCGAACAAAGCAAAACCAAAGGGGATGACGGACGGCATGTTGAACATTGCAAGCACTTAACCCCAGTCAACTGACCTGGGTTTAATCCGTCATCATTCTTGAGCTCCCTCCGCCACCCCAGTGCAGACATGGCCATATGCAAAGCAGTCTGACCCTGTGCCTCATGGGAACAGTCCAGCCCGAACTGCCAAGCTGTGTCTTCTTCCATGGACCGGAAACAAGCATCCTGGGACCGGTTTCTGGCTAATCAGCCGTCATCAGCCAGGCTAGCTGTGAATCCAGTGGCAAAGTGAGCAAGGGACCCACGTCTGGGCATACCTTGCCCACTTAGGGCGAACAAAGCAAAACCAAAGGGGATGATGGACGGAGTGTTCAACATTGCAAGAACTCACCCCCAGTCAACTGATCTGGGTTTAATCCATCATCATTCCTTAGCTCACTCCGCCACCCCAGTACAGACATGGCCATATGCAAAGCAGTCTGACCCTGTTCCTCATGGGAACAGTCCAGCCTGAACTGCCAAGCCATGTCTTCCCCGGACCGGAAACAACCATCCTGGGACTGGTTTCTGGCTAATCAGCCGTCATCAGCCAGGCTAGCTTGAATCCAGTGGCAAAGTAAGCAAGGGACCCACGTCTGGGCATGCCCTGCCAACTTAGGGCGAACAAAGCAAAACCAAAGGGGATGATGGACGGAGTGTTGAACATTGCAAGCACTCACCCCCAGTCAACTGATCTGGGTTTAATCCATGATAATTCTTTAGCTCACTCCACCACCCCAGTTCAGACATGGCCATATGCAAAGCAGTCTGACCCTGTGCCTCATGGGAAAAGTCCAGCCCAAACTGCCAAGCCATGTCTTCCCCGGACCGGAAACAAGCATCCTGGGACCGGTTTCTGGCTAATCATCCGTAATCAGCCAGGCTAGCTTGAATCCAGTGGCAAAGAGAGCAAGGGACCCACGTCTGGGCATACCCTGCCAACTTAGGGCGAACAACGCAAAACCAAACGGGATGATGGACGGAGTGTTGAACATTGCAAGCACTCACCCCCAGTCAACTGATCTGGGTTTAATCCGTCATCATTCTTTAGCTCACTCCGCCACTCCAGTTCAGACATGGCTATATGCAAAGCACTCTGACCCTGTGCCTCATGGGAGCAGTCCAGCCTGAACTGCCAAGCCATATCTTCCCCGGACTGGAAGCAAGCATCCTGAGACCGGTTTCTGGCTAATATGCCGTCATAAGCCAGGCTAGCTTGAATCCAATGGTAAAGTGAGCAAGGGACCCACGTCTGGGCATATCCTGCCAACTTAGGGTGAACAAAGCAAAACCAAAGGGGATGATGGACGGAGTGTTGAACCTTGCAAGCACTCACCCCCAGTCAACTGATCTGGGTTTAATCCATCATCATTCTTTGGCTCACTCCGCCACCCCAGTTCAGACATGGCCATATGCAAAGCAGTCTGACCCTGTGCCTCATGAGAACAGTCCAGCCCGAACTGCCAAGCTGTGTCTTCTTCCATGGACCGGAAACAAGCATCCTGGGACCGGTTTCTGGCAACTAAGCCGTCATCAGCCAGGCTAGCTGTGAATCCAGTGGCAAAGTGAGCAAGGGACCCACGTCTGGGCATACCTTGCCAACTTAGGGCGAACAAAGCAAAACCAAAGGGGATGATTGACGGAGTGTTCAACATTGCAAGAACTCACCCCCAGTCAACTGATCTGGGTTTAATCCATCATCATTCTTTAGCTCACTCCGCCACCACAGTACAGACATGGCCATATGCAAAGCAGTCTGAACCTGTTCCTCATGGGAACAGTCCAGCCTGAACTGCCAAGCCATGTCTTCCCCGGACCGGAAACAACCATCCTGGGAGTGGTTTCTGGCTAATCAGCCGTCATCAGCCAGGCTAGCTTGTATCCAGTGGCAAAGAAAGCAAGGGACCCATGTCTGGGCATACCCTGCCAACTTAGGGCGAACAAAGCAAACCCAAAGGGGATGATGGACGGAGTGTTGAACATTGCAAGCACACACCCCCAGTCAACTGATCTGGGTTTAATCCATGATAATTCTTTAGCTCACTCCGCCACCCCAGTTCAGACATGGCTATATGCAAAGCAGTCTGACCATGTGCCTCAAGGGATAAGTCCAGCCCAAACTGCCAAGCCATGTCTTCCCCGGACCGGAAACAAGCCTCCTGGGACCGGTTTCTGGCTAATATGCCGTTATAAGCCAGGCTAGCTTGAATCCAATGGCAAAGAAAGCAAGGGACCCATGTCTGGGCATACCCTGCCAACTTAGGGCGAACAAAGCAAAACCAAAGGGGATGATGGACGGAGTGTTCAACATTGCAAGCACTCACCTCCAGTCAACTGATCTGGGTTTAATCCATCATCATTCTTTAGCTCACTCTGCCACCCCAGTACAGACATGGCCATATGCAAAGCAGTCTGACCCTGTTCCTCATGGGAACAGTCCAGCCTGAACTGCCAAGCCATGTCTTCCCCGGACCGGAAACAACCATCCTGGGACTGGTTTCTGGCTAATCAGCCGTCATCAGCCAGGCTAGCTTGAATCCAGTGGAAAAGTAAGCAAGGGACCCACGTCTGGGCATGCCCTGCCAACTTAGGGCGAACAAAGCAAAACCAAAGGGGATGATGGACGGAGTGTTGAACATTGCAAGCACTCACCCCCAGTCAACTGATCTGGGTTTAATCCATGATAATTCTTTAGCTCACTCCACCACCCCAGTTCAGACATGGCCATATGCAAAGCAGTCTGACCCTGTGCCTCATGGGAAAAGTCCAGCCCAAACTGCCAAGCCATGTCTTCCCCGGACCGGAAACAAGCATCCTGGGACCGGTTTCTGGCTAATCATCCGTAATCAGCCAGGCTAGCTTGAATCCAGTGGCAAAGAGAGCAAGGGACCCACGTCTGGGCATACCCTGCCAACTTAGGCCGAACAACGCAAAACCAAACAAGATGATGGACGGAGTGTTGAACATTGCAAGCACTCACCCCCAGTCAACTGATCTGGATTTAATCCGCCATCATTCTTTAGCTCACTCCGCCACTCCAGTTCAGACATGGCCATATGCAAAGCAGTCTGACCCTGTGCCTCATGGGAACAGTCCAGCCGGAACTGCCAAACCATGCCTTCCCCAGACCGGAAACAGGTATCCTGGGACCGGTTTCTGGCTAATCAGCTGTCATCAGCCAGGCTAGCTTGAGTCCAGTGGCAAAGTGAGCAAGGGACCCACGTCTGGGCATACCCTGCCAACTTAGGGCGAACAAACCAAAACCAAAGGGGATGATGGACGGAGTGTTGAACATTGCAAGCACTCACCCCCAGTCAACTGATCTGGGTTTAATCCATCATCATTCTTTAGCTCACTCCACCACCCCAGTTCAGACATGGCCATATGCAAAGCAGTCTGACCCTGTGCCTCATGGGAACATTCCAGCCCGAACTGCCAAGCCATGTCTTCCTCGGACCGGAAACAAGCATCCTGGGACCGGTTTCTGGCTAATCATCCGTCATCAGCCAGGCTAGCTGTGAATCCAGTGGCAAAGTGAGCAAGGGACCCACGTCTGGGCATACCCTGCCAACGTAGGGTGAACAAAGCAAAACCAAAGGGGATGATGGACGGAGTGTTGAACATTGCAAGCACTCACCCCCAGTCAACTGATCTGGGTTTAATCCATCATCATTCTTTAGCTCACTCCGCCACCCCAGTTCAGACATGGCCATATGCAAAGCAGTCTGACCCTGTGCCTCATGGGAACAGTCCAGCCCGAACTGCCAAGCTGTGTCTTCTTCCATGGACCGGAAACAAGCATCCTGGGACCGGTTTCTGGCTAATCAGCCGTCATCAGCCAGGCTAGCTGTGAATCCAGTGGCAAAGTGAGCAAGGGACCCACGTCTGGGCATACCTTGCCAACTTAGGGCGAACAAAGCAAAACCAAAGGGGATGATGGACGGAGTGTTCAACATTGCAAGAACTCACCCCCGGTCAACTGATCTGGGTTTAATCCATCATCATTCTTTAGCTCACTCCGCCACCCCAGTACAGACATGGCCATATGCAAAGCAGTCCGACCCTGTTCCTCATGGGAACAGTCCAGCCTGAACTGCCAAGCCATGTCTTCCCCGGACCGGAAACAACCATCCTGGGAATGGTTTCTGGCTAATCAGCCGTCATCAGCCAGGCTAGCTTGAATCCAGTGGCAAAGTAAGCAAGGGACCCATGTCTGGGCATACCCTGCCAACTTAGGGTGAACAAAGCAAAACCAAAGGGGATGATGGACGGAGTGTTGAACATTGCAAGCACACACCCCCAGTCAACTGATCTGGGTTTAATCCATGATAATTCTTTAGCTCACTCCACCACCCCAGTTCAGACATGGCCATATGCAAAGCAGTCTGACCCTGTGCCTCATGGGAAAAGTCCAGCCCAAACTGCCAAGCCATGTCTTCCCCGGACCGGAAACAAGCATCCTGGGACCGGTTTCTGGCTAATCATCCGTAATCAGCCAGGCTAGCTTGAATCCAGTGGCAAAGAGAGCAAGGGACCCACATCTGGGCATACCCTGCCAACTTAGGCCGAACAACGCAAAACCAAACAGGATGATGGACGGAGTGTTGAACATTGCAAGCACTCACCCCCAGTCAACTGATCTGGATTTAATCCGTCATCATTCTTTAGCTCACTCCGCCACTCCAGTTCAGACATGGCCATATGCAAAGCAGTCTGACCCTGTGCCTCATGGGAACAGTCCAGCCGGAACTGCCAAACCATGCCTTCCCCAGACCGGAAACAGGTATCCTGGGACCGGTTTCTGGCTAATCAGCTGTCATCAGCCAGGCTAGCTTGAGTCCAGTGGCAAAGTGAGCAAGGGACCCACGTCTGGGCATACCCTGCCAACTTAGGGCGAACAAACCAAAACCAAAGGGGATGATGGACGGAGTGTTGAACATTGCAAGCACTCACCCCCAGTCAACTGATCTGGGTTTAATCCATCATCATTCTTTAGCTCACTCCACCACCCCAGTTCAGACATGGCCATATGCAAAGCAGTCTGACCCTGTGCCTCATGGGAACATTCCAGCCCGAACTGCCAAGCCATGTCTTCCCTGGACTGGAAACAAGGATCCTGGGACCGGTTTCTGGCTAATCAGCCGTAATCAGCCAGGCTAGCTTAAATCCAGTGGCAAAGTGAGCAAGGGACCCACGTCTGGGCATATCCTGCCAACTTAGGGTGAACAAAGCAAAACCAAAGGGGATGATGGACGGAGTGTTGAACATTGCAAGCACTCACCCCCAGTCAACTGATCTGGGTTTAATCCATCATCATTCTTTAGCTCACTCCGCCACCCCAGTTCAGACATGGCCATATGCAAAGCAGTCTGACCCTGTGCCTCATGGGAACAGTCCAGCCCGAACTGCCAAGCTGTGTCTTCTTCCATGGACCGGAAACAAGCATCCTGGGACCGGTTTCTGGCTAATCAGCCGTCATCAGCCAGGCTAGCTGTGAATCCAGTGGCAAAGTGAGCAAGGGACCCACGTCTGGGCATACCTTGCCAACTTAGGGCGAACAAAGCAAAACCAAAGGGGATGATGGACGGAGTGTTCAACATTGCAAGAACTCACCCCCGGTCAACTGATCTGGGTTTAATCCATCATCATTCTTTAGCTCACTCCGCCACCCCAGTACAGACATGGCCATATGCAAAGCAGTCTGACCCTGTTCCTCATGGGAACAGTCCAGCCTGAACTGCCAAGCCATGTCTTCCCCGGACCGGAAACAACCATCCTGGGAATGGTTTCTGGCTAATCAGCCGTCATCAGCCAGGCTAGCTTGAATCCAGTGGCAAAGTAAGCAAGGGACCCATGTCTGGGCATACCCTGCCAACTTAGGGTGAACAAAGCAAAACCAAAGGGGATGATGGACGGAGTGTTGAACATTGCAAGCACACACCCCCAGTCAACTGATCTGGGTTTAATCCATGATAATTCTTTAGCTCACTCCGCCACCCCAGTTCAGACATGGCCATATGCAAAGCAGTCTGACCATGTGCCTCATGGGAAAAGTCCAGCCCAAACTGCCAAGCCATGTCTTCCCCGGACCGGAAACAAGCCTCCTGGGACCGGTTTCTGGCTAATATGCCGTTATAAGCCAGGCTAGCTTGAATCCAATGGCAAAGTGAGCAAGGGACCCATGTCTGGGCATACCCTGCCAACTTAGGACGAACAAAGCAAAACCAAAGGGGATGATGGGCGGAGTGTTGAACATTGCAAGCACTCACCCCCAGTCAACTGTTCTGGGTTTAATCCGTCATCAATCTTTAGCTCACTCCGCCACTCCAGTTCAGACATGGCCATATGCAAAGCAGTCTGACCCTGTGCCTCATGGGAACAGTCCAGCCGGAACTGCCAAACCATGCCTACCCCAGACCGGAAACAAGTATCCTGGGACCGGTTTCTAGCTAATCAGCCGTCATCAGCCAGGCTAGCTTGAGTCCAGTGGCAAAGTGAGCAAGGGACCCACGTCTGGGCATACCCTGCCAAGTTAGGGCGAACAAAGCAAAACCAAAGGGGATGATGGACGGAGTGTTCAACATTGCAAGCACTCACCTCCAGTCAACTGATCTGGGTTTAATCCATCATCATTCTTTAGCTCACTCCGCCACCCCAGTTCAGACATGGCCATATGCAAAGCAGTCTGACCCTGTGCCTCATGGGAACAGTCCAGCCCGAACTGCCAAGCTGTGTCTTCTTCCATGGACCGTAAACAAGCATCCTGGGACCGGTTTCTGGCAAATCAGCCGTCATCAGCCAGGCTAGCTGTGAATCCAGTGGCAAAGTAAGCAAGGGACCCACGTCTGGGCATACCTTGCCAACTTAGGGCGAACAAAGCAAAACCAAATGGGATGATGGATGGAGTGTTCAACATTGCAAGAACTCACCCCCAGTCAACTGATCTGGGTTTAATCCATCATCATTCTTTAGCTCACTCCACCACCCCAGTTCAGACATGGCCATATGCAAAGCAGTCTGACCTTGTGCCTCATGGGAACATTCCAGCCCGAACTGCCAAGCCATGTCTTCCCCAGACCGGAAACAAGCATCCTGGGACCGCTTTCTGGCTAATCATCCGTCATCAGCCAGGCTAGCTGTGAATCCAGTGGCAAAGTGAGCAAGGGACCCACTTCTGGGCATACCCTGCCAACTTAGGGCGAACAAAGCAAAACCAAAGGGGATGACGGACGGCATGTTGAACATTGCAAGCACTTAACCCCAGTCAACTGACCTGGGTTTAATCCGTCATCATTCTTTAGCTCCCTCCGCCACCCCAGTGCAGACATGGCCATATGCAAAGCAGTCTGACCCTGTGCCTCATGGGAACAGTCCAGCCCGAACTGCCAAGCTGTGTCTTCTTCCATGGACCGGAAACAAGCATCCTGGGACCGGTTTCTGGCTAATCAGCCGTCATCAGCCAGGCTAGCTGTGAATCCAGTGGCAAAGTGAGCAAGGGACCCACGTCTGGGCATACCTTGCCCACTTAGGGCGAACAAAGCAAAACCAAAGGGGATGATGGACGGAGTGTTCAACATTGCAAGAACTCACCCCCAGTCAACTGATCTGGGTTTAATCCATCATCATTCCTTAGCTCACTCCGCCACCCCAGTACAGACATGGCCATATGCAAAGCAGTCTGACCCTGTTCCTCATGGGAACAGTCCAGCCTGAACTGCCAAGCCATGTCTTCCCCGGACCGGAAACAACCATCCTGGGACTGGTTTCTGGCTAATCAGCCGTCATCAGCCAGGCTAGCTTGAATCCAGTGGCAAAGTAAGCAAGGGACCCACGTCTGGGCATGCCCTGCTAACTTAGGGCGAACAAAGCAAAACCAAAGGGGATGATGGACGGAGTGTTGAACATTGCAAGCACTCACCCCCAGTCAACTGATCTGGGTTTAATCCATGATAATTCTTTAGCTCACTCCACCACCCCAGTTCAGACATGGCCATATGCAAAGCAGTCTGACCCTGTGCCTCATGGGAAAAGTCCAGCCCAAACTGCCAAGCCATGTCTTCCCCGGACCGGAAACAAGCATCCTGGGACCGGTTTCTGGCTAATCATCCGTAATCAGCCAGGCTAGCTTGAATCCAGTGGCAAAGAGAGCAAGGGACCCACGTCTGGGCATACCCTGCCAACTTAGGGCGAACAACGCAAAACCAAACGGGATGATGGACGGAGTGTTGAACATTGCAAGCACTCACCCCCAGTCAACTGATCTGGGTTTAATCCGTCATCATTCTTTAGCTCACTCCGCCACTCCAGTTCAGACATGGCTATATGCAAAGCACTCTGACCCTGTGCCTCATGGGAGCAGTCCAGCCTGAACTGCCAAGCCATATCTTCCCCGGACTGGAAGCAAGCATCCTGAGACCGGTTTCTGGCTAATATGCCGTCATAAGCCAGGCTAGCTTGAATCCAATGGTAAAGTGAGCAAGGGACCCACGTCTGGGCATATCCTGCCAACTTAGGGTGAACAAAGCAAAACCAAAGGGGATGATGGACGGAGTGTTGAACCTTGCAAGCACTCACCCCCAGTCAACTGATCTGGGTTTAATCCATCATCATTCTTTAGCTCACTCCGCCACCCCAGTTCAGACATGGCCATATGCAAAGCAGTCTGACCCTGTGCCTCATGAGAACAGTCCAGCCCGAACTGCCAAGCTGTGTCTTCTTCCATGGACCGGAAACAAGCATCCTGGGACCGGTTTCTGGCAACTAAGCCGTCATCAGCCAGGCTAGCTGTGAATCCAGTGGCAAAGTGAGCAAGGGACCCACGTCTGGGCATACCTTGCCAACTTAGGGCGAACAAAGCAAAACCAAAGGGGATGATTGACGGAGTGTTCAACATTGCAAGAACTCACCCCCAGTCAACTGATCTGGGTTTAATCCATCATCATTCTTTAGCTCACTCAGCCACCACAGTACAGACATGGCCATATGCAAAGCAGTCTGAACCTGTTCCTCATGGGAACAGTCCAGCCTGAACTGCCAAGCCATGTCTTCCCCGGACCGGAAACAACCATCCTGGGAGTGGTTTCTGGCTAATCAGCCGTCATCAGCCAGGCTAGCTTGTATCCAGTGGCAAAGAAAGCAAGGGACCCATGTCTGGGCATACCCTGCCAACTTAGGGCGAACAAAGCAAAACCAAAGGGGATGATGGACGGAGTGTTGAACATTGCAAGCACACACCCCCAGTCAACTGATCTGGGTTTAATCCATGATAATTCTTTAGCTCACTCCGCCACCCCAGTTCAGACATGGCTATATGCAAAGCAGTCCGACCATGTGCCTCAAGGGATAAGTCCAGCCCAAACTGCCAAGCCATGTCTTCCCCGGACCGGAAACAAGCCTCCGGGGACCGGTTTCTGGCTAATATGCCGTTATAAGCCAGGCTAGCTTGAATCCAATGGCAAAGAAAGCAAGGGACCCATGTCTGGGCATACCCTGCCAACTTAGGGCGAACAAAGCAAAACCAAAGGGGATGATGGACGGAGTGTTCAACATTGCAAGCACTCACCTCCAGTCAACTGATCTGGGTTTAATCCATCATCATTCTTTAGCTCACTCCGCCACCCCAGTACAGACATGGCCATATGCAAAGCAGTCTGACCCTGTTCCTCATGGGAACAGTCCAGCCTGAACTGCCAAGCCATGTCTTCCCCGGACGGGAAACAACCATCCTGGGACTGGTTTCTGGCTAATCAGCCGTCATCAGCCAGGCTAGCTTGAATCCAGTGGCAAAGTAAGCAAGGGACCCACGTCTGGGCATGCCCTGCCAACTTAGGGCGAACAAAGCAAAACCAAAGGGGATGATGGACGGAGTGTTGAACATTGCAAGCACTCACCCCCAGTCAACTGATCTGGGTTTAATCCATGATAATTCTTTAGCTCACTCCACCACCCCAGTTCAGACATGGCCATATGCAAAGCAGTCTGACCCTGTGCCTCATGGGAAAAGTCCAGCCCAAACTGCCAAGCCATGTCTTCCCCGGACCGGAAACAAGCATCCTGGGACCGGTTTCTGGCTAATCATCCGTAATCAGCCAGGCTAGCTTGAATCCAGTGGCAAAGAGAGCAAGGGACCCACGTCTGGGCATACCCTGCCAACTTAGGGCGAACAACGCAAAACCAAACAGGATGATGGACGGAGTGTTGAACATTGCAAGCACTCACCCCCAGTCAACTGATCTGGGTTTAATCCGTCATCATTCTTTAGCTCACTCCGCCACTCCAGTTCAGACATGGCTATATGCAAAGCACTCTGACCCTGTGCCTCATGGGAGCAGTCCAGCCTGAACTGCCAAGCCATATCTTCCCCGGACTGGAAGCAAGCATCCTGGGACCGGTTTCTGGCTAATATGCCGTCATAAGCCAGGCTAGCTTGAATCCAATGGCAAAGTGAGCAAGGGACCCACGTCTGGGCATATCCTGCCAACTTAGGGTGAACAAAGCAAAACCAAAGGGGATGATGGACGGAGTGTTGAACCTTGCAAGCACTCACCCCCAGTCAACTGATCTGGGTTTAATCCATCATCATTCTTTAGCTCACTCCGCCACCCCAGTTCAGACATGGCCATATGCAAAGCAGTCTGACCCTGTGCCTCATGAGAACAGTCCAGCCCGAACTGCCAAGCTGTGTCTTCTTCCATGGACCGGAAACAAGCATCCTGGGACCGGTTTCTGGCAACTAAGCCGTCATCAGCCAGGCTAGCTGTGAATCCAGTGGCAAAGTGAGCAAGGGACCCACGTCTGGGCATACCTTGCCAACTTAGGGCGAACAAAGCAAAACCAAAGGGGATGATGGACGGAGTGTTCAACATTGCAAGAACTCACCCCCGGTCAACTGATCTGGGTTTAATCCATCATCATTCTTTAGCTCACTCCGCCACCCCAGTACAGACATGGCCATATGCAAAGCAGTCTGACCCTGTTCCTCATGGGAACAGTCCAGCCTGAACTGCCAAGCCATGTCTTCCCCGGACCGGAAACAACCATCCTGGGAATGGTTTCTGGCTAATCAGCCGTCATCAGCCAGGCTAGCTTGAATCCAGTGGCAAAGTAAGCAAGGGACCCATGTCTGGGCATACCCTGCCAACTTAGGGTGAACAAAGCAAAACCAAAGGGGATGATGGACGGAGTGTTGAACATTGCAAGCACACACCCCCAGTCAACTGATCTGGGTTTAATCCATGATAATTCTTTAGCTCACTCCGCCACCCCAGTTCAGACATGGCCATATGCAAAGCAGTCTGACCATGTGCCTCATGGGAAAAGTCCAGCCCAAACTGCCAAGCCATGTCTTCCCCGGACCGGAAACAAGCCTCCTGGGACCGGTTTCTGGCTAATATGCCGTTATAAGCCAGGCTAGCTTGAATCCAATGGCAAAGTGAGCAAGGGACCCATGTCTGGGCATACCCTGCCAACTTAGGACGAACAAAGCAAAACCAAAGGGGATGATGGGCGGAGTGTTGAACATTGCAAGCACTCACCCCCAGTCAACTGTTCTGGGTTTAATCCGTCATCAATCTTTAGCTCACTCCGCCACTCCAGTTCAGACATGGCCATATGCAAAGCAGTCTGACCCTGTGCCTCATGGGAACAGTCCAGCCGGAACTGCCAAACCATGCCTACCCCAGACCGGAAACAAGTATCCTGGGACCGGTTTCTAGCTAATCAGCCGTCATCAGCCAGGCTAGCTTGAGTCCAGTGGCAAAGTGAGCAAGGGACCCACGTCTGGGCATACCCTGCCAAGTTAGGGCGAACAAAGCAAAACCAAAGGGGATGATGGACGGAGTGTTCAACATTGCAAGCACTCACCTCCAGTCAACTGATCTGGGTTTAATCCATCATCATTCTTTAGCTCACTCCGCCACCCCAGTTCAGACATGGCCATATGCAAAGCAGTCTGACCCTGTGCCTCATGGGAACAGTCCAGCCCGAACTGCCAAGCTGTGTCTTCTTCCATGGACCGTAAACAAGCATCCTGGGACCGGTTTCTGGCAAATCAGCCGTCATCAGCCAGGCTAGCTGTGAATCCAGTGGCAAAGTAAGCAAGGGACCCACGTCTGGGCATACCTTGCCAACTTAGGGCGAACAAAGCAAAACCAAATGGGATGATGGATGGAGTGTTCAACATTGCAAGAACTCACCCCCAGTCAACTGATCTGGGTTTAATCCATCATCATTCTTTAGCTCACTCCACCACCCCAGTTCAGACATGGCCATATGCAAAGCAGTCTGACCTTGTGCCTCATGGGAACATTCCAGCCCGAACTGCCAAGCCATGTCTTCCCCA
This sequence comes from Triturus cristatus, assembly GCF_964204655.1. Lineage (NCBI taxonomy): Eukaryota > Metazoa > Chordata > Amphibia > Caudata > Salamandridae > Triturus > Triturus cristatus. The sequence goes on from NC_140584.1 coordinate 393,276,563, forward strand.
GACCGGAAACAAGCATCCTGGGACCGCTTTCTGGCTAATCATCCGTCATCAGCCAGGCTAGCTGTGAATCCAGTGGCAAAGTGAGCAAGGGACCCACTTCTGGGCATACCCTGCCAACTTAGGGCGAACAAAGCAAAACCAAAGGGGATGACGGACGGCATGTTGAACATTGCAAGCACTTAACCCCAGTCAACTGACCTGGGTTTAATCCGTCATCATTCTTTAGCTCCCTCCGCCACCCCAGTGCAGACATGGCCATATGCAAAGCAGTCTGACCCTGTGCCTCATGGGAACAGTCCAGCCCGAACTGCCAAGCTGTGTCTTCTTCCATGGACCGGAAACAAGCATCCTGGGACCGGTTTCTGGCTAATCAGCCGTCATCAGCCAGGCTAGCTGTGAATCCAGTGGCAAAGTGAGCAAGGGACCCACGTCTGGGCATACCTTGCCCACTTAGGGCGAACAAAGCAAAACCAAAGGGGATGATGGACGGAGTGTTCAACATTGCAAGAACTCACCCCCAGTCAACTGATCTGGGTTTAATCCATCATCATTCTTTAGCTCACTCAGCCACCACAGTACAGACATGGCCATATGCAAAGCAGTCTGAACCTGTTCCTCATGGGAACAGTCCAGCCTGAACTGCCAAGCCATGTCTTCCCCGGACCGGAAACAACCATCCTGGGAGTGGTTTCTGGCTAATCAGCCGTCATCAGCCAGGCTAGCTTGTATCCAGTGGCAAAGAAAGCAAGGGACCCATGTCTGGGCATACCCTGCCAACTTAGGGCGAACAAAGCAAAACCAAAGGGGATGATGGACGGAGTGTTGAACATTGCAAGCACACACCCCCAGTCAACTGATCTGGGTTTAATCCATGATAATTCTTTAGCTCACTCCGCCACCCCAGTTCAGACATGGCTATATGCAAAGCAGTCTGACCATGTGCCTCAAGGGATAAGTCCAGCCCAAACTGCCAAGCCATGTCTTCCCCGGACCGGAAACAAGCCTCCTGGGACCGGTTTCTGGCTAATATGCCGTTATAAGCCAGGCTAGCTTGAATCCAATGGCAAAGAAAGCAAGGGACCCATGTCTGGGCATACCCTGCCAACTTAGGGCGAACAAAGCAAAACCAAAGGGGATGATGGACGGAGTGTTCAACATTGCAAGCACTCACCTCCAGTCAACTGATCTGGGTTTAATCCATCATCATTCTTTAGCTCACTCCGCCACCCCAGTACAGACATGGCCATATGCAAAGCAGTCTGACCCTGTTCCTCATGGGAACAGTCCAGCCTGAACTGCCAAGCCATGTCTTCCCCGGACGGGAAACAACCATCCTGGGACTGGTTTCTGGCTAATCAGCCGTCATCAGCCAGGCTAGCTTGAATCCAGTGGCAAAGTAAGCAAGGGACCCACGTCTGGGCATGCCCTGCCAACTTAGGGCGAACAAAGCAAAACCAAAGGGGATGATGGACGGAGTGTTGAACATTGCAAGCACTCACCCCCAGTCAACTGATCTGGGTTTAATCCATGATAATTCTTTAGCTCACTCCACCACCCCAGTTCAGACATGGCCATATGCAAAGCAGTCTGACCCTGTGCCTCATGGGAAAAGTCCAGCCCAAACTGCCAAGCCATGTCTTCCCCGGACCGGAAACAAGCATCCTGGGACCGGTTTCTGGCTAATCATCCGTAATCAGCCAGGCTAGCTTGAATCCAGTGGCAAAGAGAGCAAGGGACCCACGTCTGGGCATACCCTGCCAACTTAGGGCGAACAACGCAAAACCAAACAGGATGATGGACGGAGTGTTGAACATTGCAAGCACTCACCCCCAGTCAACTGATCTGGGTTTAATCCGTCATCATTCTTTAGCTCACTCCGCCACTCCAGTTCAGACATGGCTATATGCAAAGCACTCTGACCCTGTGCCTCATGGGAGCAGTCCAGCCTGAACTGCCAAGCCATATCTTCCCCGGACTGGAAGCAAGCATCCTGGGACCGGTTTCTGGCTAATATGCCGTCATAAGCCAGGCTAGCTTGAATCCAATGGCAAAGTGAGCAAGGGACCCACGTCTGGGCATATCCTGCCAACTTAGGGTGAACAAAGCAAAACCAAAGGGGATGATGGACGGAGTGTTGAACCTTGCAAGCACTCACCCCCAGTCAACTGATCTGGGTTTAATCCATCATCATTCTTTAGCTCACTCCGCCACCCCAGTTCAGACATGGCCATATGCAAAGCAGTCTGACCCTGTGCCTCATGAGAACAGTCCAGCCCGAACTGCCAAGCTGTGTCTTCTTCCATGGACCGGAAACAAGCATCCTGGGACCGGTTTCTGGCAACTAAGCCGTCATCAGCCAGGCTAGCTGTGAATCCAGTGGCAAAGTGAGCAAGGGACCCACGTCTGGGCATACCTTGCGAACTTAGGGCGAACAAAGCAAAACCAAAGGGGATGATGGACGGAGTGTTCAACATTGCAAGAACTCACCCCCGGTCAACTGATCTGGGTTTAATCCATCATCATTCTTTAGCTCACTCCGCCACCCCAGTACAGACATGGCCATATGCAAAGCAGTCTGACCCTGTTCCTCATGGGAACAGTCCAGCCTGAACTGCCAAGCCATGTCTTCCCCGGACCGGAAACAACCATCCTGGGAATGGTTTCTGGCTAATCAGCCGTCATCAGCCAGGCTAGCTTGAATCCAGTGGCAAAGTAAGCAAGGGACCCATGTCTGGGCATACCCTGCCAACTTAGGGTGAACAAAGCAAAACCAAAGGGGATGATGGACGGAGTGTTGAACATTGCAAGCACACACCCCCAGTCAACTGATCTGGGTTTAATCCATGATAATTCTTTAGCTCACTCCGCCACCCCAGTTCAGACATGGCCATATGCAAAGCAGTCTGACCATGTGCCTCATGGGAAAAGTCCAGCCCAAACTGCCAAGCCATGTCTTCCCCGGACCGGAAACAAGCCTCCTGGGACCGGTTTCTGGCTAATATGCCGTTATAAGCCAGGCTAGCTTGAATCCAATGGCAAAGTGAGCAAGGGACCCATGTCTGGGCATACCCTGCCAACTTAGGACGAACAAAGCAAAACCAAAGGGGATGATGGGCGGAGTGTTGAACATTGCAAGCACTCACCCCCAGTCAACTGTTCTGGGTTTAATCCGTCATCAATCTTTAGCTCACTCCGCCACTCCAGTTCAGACATGGCCATATGCAAAGCAGTCTGACCCTGTGCCTCATGGGAACAGTCCAGCCGGAACTGCCAAACCATGCCTACCCCAGACCGGAAACAAGTATCCTGGGACCGGTTTCTAGCTAATCAGCCGTCATCAGCCAGGCTAGCTTGAGTCCAGTGGCAAAGTGAGCAAGGGACCCACGTCTGGGCATACCCTGCCAAGTTAGGGCGAACAAAGCAAAACCAAAGGGGATGATGGACGGAGTGTTCAACATTGCAAGCACTCACCTCCAGTCAACTGATCTGGGTTTAATCCATCATCAATCTTTAGCTCACTCCGCCACCCCAGTTCAGACATGGCCATATGCAAAGCAGTCTGACCCTGTGCCTCATGGGAACAGTCCAGCCCGAACTGCCAAGCTGTGTCTTCTTCCATGGACCGTAAACAAGCATCCTGGGACCGGTTTCTGGCAAATCAGCCGTCATCAGCCAGGCTAGCTGTGAATCCAGTGGCAAAGTAAGCAAGGTACCCACGTCTGGGCATACCTTGCCAACTTAGGGCGAACAAAGCAAAACCAAATGGGATGATGGATGGAGTGTTCAACATTGCAAGAACTCACCCCCAGTCAACTGATCTGGGTTTAATCCATCATCATTCTTTAGCTCACTCCACCACCCCAGTTCAGACATGGCCATATGCAAAGCAGTCTGACCTTGTGCCTCATGGGAACATTCCAGCCCGAACTGCCAAGCCATGTCTTCCCCAGACCGGAAACAAGCATCCTGGGACCGCTTTCTGGCTAATCATCCGTCATCAGCCAGGCTAGCTGTGAATCCAGTGGCAAAGTGAGCAAGGGACCCACTTCTGGGCATACCCTGCCAACTTAGGGCGAACAAAGCAAAACCAAAGGGGATGACGGACGGCATGTTGAACATTGCAAGCACTTAACCCCAGTCAACTGACCTGGGTTTAATCCGTCATCATTCTTTAGCTCCCTCCGCCACCCCAGTGCAGACATGGCCATATGCAAAGCAGTCTGACCCTGTGCCTCATGGGAACAGTCCAGCCCGAACTGCCAAGCTGTGTCTTCTTCCATGGACCGGAAACAAGCATCCTGGGACCGGTTTCTGGCTAATCAGCCGTCATCAGCCAGGCTAGCTGTGAATCCAGTGGCAAAGTGAGCAAGGGACCCACGTCTGGGCATACCTTGCCCACTTAGGGCGAACAAAGCAAAACCAAAGGGGATGATGGACGGAGTGTTCAACATTGCAAGAACTCACCCCCAGTCAACTGATCTGGGTTTAATCCATCATCATTCCTTAGCTCACTCCGCCACCCCAGTACAGACATGGCCATATGCAAAGCAGTCTGACCCTGTTCCTCATGGGAACAGTCCAGCCTGAACTGCCAAGCCATGTCTTCCCCGGACCGGAAACAACCATCCTGGGACTGGTTTCTGGCTAATCAGCCGTCATCAGCCAGGCTAGCTTGAATCCAGTGGCAAAGTAAGCAAGGGACCCACGTCTGGGCATGCCCTGCTAACTTAGGGCGAACAAAGCAAAACCAAAGGGGATGATGGACGGAGTGTTGAACATTGCAAGCACTCACCCCCAGTCAACTGATCTGGGTTTAATCCATGATAATTCTTTAGCTCACTCCACCACCCCAGTTCAGACATGGCCATATGCAAAGCAGTCTGACCCTGTGCCTCATGGGAAAAGTCCAGCCCAAACTGCCAAGCCATGTCTTCCCCGGACCGGAAACAAGCATCCTGGGACCGGTTTCTGGCTAATCATCCGTAATCAGCCAGGCTAGCTTGAATCCAGTGGCAAAGAGAGCAAGGGACCCACGTCTGGGCATACCCTGCCAACTTAGGGCGAACAACGCAAAACCAAACGGGATGATGGACGGAGTGTTGAACATTGCAAGCACTCACCCCCAGTCAACTGATCTGGGTTTAATCCGTCATCATTCTTTAGCTCACTCCGCCACTCCAGTTCAGACATGGCTATATGCAAAGCACTCTGACCCTGTGCCTCATGGGAGCAGTCCAGCCTGAACTGCCAAGCCATATCTTCCCCGGACTGGAAGCAAGCATCCTGAGACCGGTTTCTGGCTAATATGCCGTCATAAGCCAGGCTAGCTTGAATCCAATGGTAAAGTGAGCAAGGGACCCACGTCTGGGCATATCCTGCCAACTTAGGGTGAACAAAGCAAAACCAAAGGGGATGATGGACGGAGTGTTGAACCTTGCAAGCACTCACCCCCAGTCAACTGATCTGGGTTTAATCCATCATCATTCTTTAGCTCACTCCGCCACCCCAGTTCAGACATGGCCATATGCAAAGCAGTCTGACCCTGTGCCTCATGAGAACAGTCCAGCCCGAACTGCCAAGCTGTGTCTTCTTCCATGGACCGGAAACAAGCATCCTGGGACCGGTTTCTGGCAACTAAGCCGTCATCAGCCAGGCTAGCTGTGAATCCAGTGGCAAAGTGAGCAAGGGACCCACGTCTGGGCATACCTTGCCAACTTAGGGCGAACAAAGCAAAACCAAAGGGGATGATTGACGGAGTGTTCAACATTGCAAGAACTCACCCCCAGTCAACTGATCTGGGTTTAATCCATCATCATTCTTTAGCTCACTCAGCCACCACAGTACAGACATGGCCATATGCAAAGCAGTCTGAACCTGTTCCTCATGGGAACAGTCCAGCCTGAACTGCCAAGCCATGTCTTCCCCGGACCGGAAACAACCATCCTGGGAGTGGTTTCTGGCTAATCAGCCGTCATCAGCCAGGCTAGCTTGTATCCAGTGGCAAAGAAAGCAAGGGACCCATGTCTGGGCATACCCTGCCAACTTAGGGCGAACAAAGCAAAACCAAAGGGGATGATGGACGGAGTGTTGAACATTGCAAGCACACACCCCCAGTCAACTGATCTGGGTTTAATCCATGATAATTCTTTAGCTCACTCCGCCACCCCAGTTCAGACATGGCTATATGCAAAGCAGTCTGACCATGTGCCTCAAGGGATAAGTCCAGCCCAAACTGCCAAGCCATGTCTTCCCCGGACCGGAAACAAGCCTCCTGGGACCGGTTTCTGGCTAATATGCCGTTATAAGCCAGGCTAGCTTGAATCCAATGGCAAAGAAAGCAAGGGACCCATGTCTGGGCATACCCTGCCAACTTAGGGCGAACAAAGCAAAACCAAAGGGGATGATGGACGGAGTGTTCAACATTGCAAGCACTCACCTCCAGTCAACTGATCTGGGTTTAATCCATCATCATTCTTTAGCTCACTCCGCCACCCCAGTACAGACATGGCCATATGCAAAGCAGTCTGACCCTGTTCCTCATGGGAACAGTCCAGCCTGAACTGCCAAGCCATGTCTTCCCCGGACGGGAAACAACCATCCTGGGACTGGTTTCTGGCTAATCAGCCGTCATCAGCCAGGCTAGCTTGAATCCAGTGGCAAAGTAAGCAAGGGACCCACGTCTGGGCATGCCCTGCCAACTTAGGGCGAACAAAGCAAAACCAAAGGGGATGATGGACGGAGTGTTGAACATTGCAAGCACTCACCCCCAGTCAACTGATCTGGGTTTAATCCATGATAATTCTTTAGCTCACTCCACCACCCCAGTTCAGACATGGCCATATGCAAAGCAGTCTGACCCTGTGCCTCATGGGAAAAGTCCAGCCCAAACTGCCAAGCCATGTCTTCCCCGGACCGGAAACAAGCATCCTGGGACCGGTTTCTGGCTAATCATCCGTAATCAGCCAGGCTAGCTTGAATCCAGTGGCAAAGAGAGCAAGGGACCCACGTCTGGGCATACCCTGCCAACTTAGGGCGAACAACGCAAAACCAAACAGGATGATGGACGGAGTGTTGAACATTGCAAGCACTCACCCCCAGTCAACTGATCTGGGTTTAATCCGTCATCATTCTTTAGCTCACTCCGCCACTCCAGTTCAGACATGGCTATATGCAAAGCACTCTGACCCTGTGCCTCATGGGAGCAGTCCAGCCTGAACTGCCAAGCCATATCTTCCCCGGACTGGAAGCAAGCATCCTGGGACCGGTTTCTGGCTAATATGCCGTCATAAGCCAGGCTAGCTTGAATCCAATGGCAAAGTGAGCAAGGGACCCACGTCTGGGCATATCCTGCCAACTTAGGGTGAACAAAGCAAAACCAAAGGGGATGATGGACGGAGTGTTGAACCTTGCAAGCACTCACCCCCAGTCAACTGATCTGGGTTTAATCCATCATCATTCTTTAGCTCACTCCGCCACAACAGTACAGACATGGCCATATGCAAAGCAGTCTGAACCTGTTCCTCATGGGAACAGTCCAGCCTGAACTGCCAAGCCATGTCTTCCCCGGACCGGAAACAACCATCCTGGGAGTGGTTTCTGGCTAATCAGCCGTCATCAGCCAGGCTAGCTTGTATCCAGTGGCATAGAAAGCAAGGGACCCATGTCTGGGCATACCCTGCCAACTTAGGGCGAACAAAGCAAAACCAAAGGGGATGATGGACGGAGTGTTGAACATTGCAAGCACACACCCCCAGTCAACTGATCTGGGTTTAATCCATGATAATTCTTTAGCTCACTCCGCCACCCCAGTTCAGACATGGCTATATGCAAAGCAGTCTGACCATGTGCCTCAAGGGATAAGTCCAGCCCAAACTGCCAAGCCATGTCTTCCCCGGACTGGAAACAAGCCTCCTGGGACCGGTTTCTGGCTAATATGCCGTTATAAGCCAGGCTAGCTTGAATCCAATGGCAAAGAAAGCAAGGGACCCATGTCTGGGCATACCCTGCCAACTTAGGGCGAACAAAGCAAATCCAAAGGGGATGATGGATGGAGTTTTCAACATTGCAAGCACTCACCTCCAGTCAACTGATCTGGGTTTAATCCATCATCATTCTTTAGCTCACTCCGCCACCCCAGTTCAGACATGGCCATATGCAAAGCAGTCTGACCCTGTGCCTCATGGGAACAGTCCAGCCCGAACTGCCAAGCTGTGTCTTCTTCCATGGACCGTAAACAAGCATCCTGGGACCGGTTTCTGGCAAATCAGCCGTCATCAGCCAGGCTAGCTGTGAATCCAGTGGCAAAGTAAGCAAGGGACCCACGTCTGGGCATACCTTGCCAACTTAGGGCGAACAAAGCAAAACCAAAGGGGATGATGGACGGAGTGTTCAACATTGCAAGAACTCACCCCCAGTCAACTGATCTGGGTTTAATCCATCATCATTCTTTAGCTCACTCCACCACCCCAGTTCAGACATGGCCATATGCAAAGCAGTCTGACCCTGTGCCTCATGGGAACATTCCAGCCCGAACTGCCAAGCCATGTCTTCCCCAGACAAGAAACAAGCATCCTGGGACCGCTTTCTGGCTAATCATCCGTCATCAGCCAGGCTAGCTGTGAATCCAGTGGCAAAGTGAGCAAGGGACCCACTTCTGGGCATACCCTGCCAACTTAGGGCGAACAAAGCAAAACCAAAGGGGATGATGGACGGCATGTTGAACATTGCAAGCACTCAACCCCAGTCAACTGACCTGGGTTTAATCCGTCATCATTCTTTAGCTCACTCCGCCACTCCAGTTCAGACATGGCCATATGCAAAGCAGTCTGACCCTGTGCCTCATGGGAACAGTCCAGCCGGAACTGCCAAACCATGCCTTCCCCAGACCGGAAACAGGTATCCTGAGACCGGTTTCTGGCTAATCAGCCGTCATCAGCCAGGCTAGCTTGAGTCCAGTGGCAAAGTGAGCAAGGGACCCACGTCTGGGCATACCCTGCCAACTTAGGGCGAACAAACCAAAACCAAAGGGGATGATGGACGGAGTGTTGAACATTGCAAGCACTCACCCCCAGTCAACTGATCTGGGTTTAATCCATCATCATTCTTTAGCTCACTCCACCACCCCAGTTCAGACATGGCCATATGCAAAGCAGTCTGACCCTGTGCCTCATGGGAACATTCCAGCCCGAACTGCCAAGCCATGTCTTCCCCAGACCGGAAACAAGCATCCTGGGACCGGTTTCTGGCTAATCATCCATCATCAGCCAGGCTAGCTGTGAATCCAGTGGCAAAGTGAGCAAGGGACCCACGTCTGGGCATACCCTGCCAACGTAGGGTGAACAAAGCAAAACCAAAGGGGATGATGGACGGAGTGTTGAACATTGCAAGCACTCACCCCCAGTCAACTGATCTGGGTTTAATCCATCATCATTCTTTAGCTCACTCCGCCACCCCAGTTCAGACATGGCCATATGCAAAGCAGTCTGACCCTGTGCCTCATGGGAACAGTCCAGCCCGAACTGCCAAGCTGTGTCTTCTTCCATGGACCGGAAACAAGTATCTTGGGACCGGTTTCTGGCAAATCAGCTGTCATCAGCCAGGCTAGCTGTGAATCCAGTGGCAAAGTGAGCAAGGGACCCACGTCTGGGCATACCTTGCCAACTTAGGGCGAACAAAGCAAAACCAAAGGGGATGATGGACGGAGTGTTCAACATTGCAAGAACTCACCCCCAGTCAACTGATCTGGGTTTAATCCATCATCATTCCTTAGCTCACTCCGCCACCCCAGTACAGACATGGCCATATGCAAAGCAGTCTGACCCTGTTCCTCATGGAAACTTTCCAGCCTGAACTGCCAAGCCATGTCTTCCCCGGACCGGAAACAACCATCCTGGGACTGGTTTCTGGCTAATCAGCCGTCATCAGCCAGGCTAGCTTGAATCCAGTGGCAAAGTAAGCAAGGGACCCACGTCTGGGCATACCCTGGTAACTTAGGGCGAACAAAGCAAAACCAAAGGGGATGATGGACGGAGTGTTGAACATTGCAAGCACTCACCCCCAGTCAACTGATCTGGGTTTAATCCATGATAATTCTTTAGCTCACTCCGCCACCCCAGTTCAGACATGGCCATATGCAAAGCAGTCTGACCCTGTGCCTCATGGGAAAAGTCCAGCCCAAACTGCCAAGCCATGTCTTCCCCGGACCGGAAACAAGCATCCTGGGACCGGTTTCTGGCTAATCATCCGTCATCAGCAAGGCTAGCTTGAATCCAGTGGCAAAGAGAGCAAGGGACCCACGTCTGGGCATACCCTGCCAACTTAGGGCGAACAACGCAAAACCAAACGGGATGATGGACGGAGTGTTGAACATTGCAAGCACTCACCCCCAGTCAACTGATCTGGGTTTAATCCGTCATCATTCTTTAGCTCACTCCGCCACTCCAGTTCAGACATGGCTATATGCAAAGCACTCTGACCCTGTGCCTCATGGGAACAGTCCAACCTGAACTGCCAAGCCATGTCTTCCCCGGACTGGAAGCAAGCATCCTGGGACCGGTTTCTGGCTAATATGCCGTCATAAGCCAGGCTAGCTTAAATCCAATGGCAAAGTGAGCAAGGGACCCACGTCTGGGCATATCCTGCCAACTTAGGGTGAACAAAGCAAAACCAAAGGGGATGATGGACGGAGTGTTGAACCTTGCAAGCACTCACCCCCAGTCAACTGATCTGGGTTTAATCCATCATCATTCTTTAGCTCACTCCGCCACCCCAGTTCAGACATGGCCATATGCAAAGCAGTCTGACCCTGTGCCTCATGGGAACAGTCCAGCCCGAACTGCCAAGCTGTGTCTTCTTCCATGGACCGGAAACAAGCATCCTGGGACCGGTTTCTGGCTAATCAGCCGTCATCAGCCAGGCTAGCTGTGAATCCAGTTGCAAAGTGAGCAAGGGACCCACGTCTGGACATACCTTGCCAACTTAGGGCGAACAAAGCAAAACCAAAGGGGATGATGGACGGAGTGTTCAACATTGCAAGAACTCACCCCCAGTCAACTGATCTGGGTTTAATCCATCATCATTCTTTAGCTCACTCCGCCACCACAGTACAGACATGGCCATATGCAAAGCAGTCTGAACCTGTTCCTCATGGGAAAAGTCCAGCCTGAACTGCCAAGCCATGTCTTCCCCGGACCAGAAACAACCATCCTGGGAGTGGTTTCTGGCTAATCAGCCGTCATCAGCAAGGCTAGCTTGAATCCAGTGGCAAAGTAAGCAAGGGACCCATGTCTGGGCATACCCTGCCAACTTAGGGCGAACAAAGCAAAACCAAAGGGGATGATGGACGGAGTGTTGAACATTGCAAGCACACACCCCCAGTCAACTGATCTGGGTTTAATCCATGATAATTCTTTAGCTCACTCCGCCACCCCAGTTCAGACATGGCCATATGCAAAGCAGTCTGACCATGTGCCTCATGGGATAAGTCCAGCCCAAACTGCCAAGCCATGTCTTCCCCGGACCGGAAACAAGCCTCCTGGGACCGGTTTCTGGCTAATATGCCGTTATAAGCCAGGCTAGCTTGAATCCAATGGCAAAGTGAGCAAGGGACCCATGTCTGGGCATACCCTGCCACCTTAGGACGAACAAAGCAAAACCAAAGGGGATGATTGGCGGAGTGTTGAACATTGCAAGCACTCACCCCTAGTCAACTGTTCTGGATTTAATCCGTCATCATTCTTTAGCTCACTCCGCCACTCCAGTTCAGACATGGCCATATGCAAAGCAGTCTGACCCTGTGCCTCATGGGAACAGTCCAGCCGGAACTGCCAAACCATGCCTTCCCCAGACCCGAAACAGGTATCCTGGGACCGGTTTCTGGCTAATCAGCTGTCATCAGCCAGGCTAGCTTGAGTCCAGTGGCAAAGTGAGCAAGGGACCCACGTCTGGGCATACCCTGCCAACTTAGGGCGAACAAACCAAAACCAAAGGGGATGATGGACGGAGTGTTGAACATTGCAAGCACTCACCCCCAGTCAACTGATCTGGGTTTAATCCATCATCATTCTTTAGCTCACTCCGCCACCCCAGTTCAGACATGGCCATATGCAAAGCAGTCTGACCCTGTGCCTCATGGGAACATTCCAGCCCGAACTGCCAAGCCATGTCTTCCCCGGACTGGAAACAAGGATCCTGGGACCGGTTTCTGGCTAATCAGCCGTAATCAGCCAGGCTAGCTTAAATCCAGTGGAAAAGTGAGCAAGGGACCCACGTCTGGGCATATCCTGCCAACTTAGGGTGAACAAAGCAAAACCAAAGGGGATGATGGACGGAGTGTTGAACATTGCAAGCACTCACCCCCAGTCAACTGATCTGGGTTTAATCCATCATCATTCTTTAGCTCACTCCGCCACCCCAGTTCAGACATGGCCATATGCAAAGCAGTCTGACCCTGTGCCTCATGGGAACAGTCCAGCCCGAACTGCCAAGCTGTGTCTTCTTCCATGGACCGGAAACAAGCATCCTGGGACCGGTTTCTGGCTAATCAGCCGTCATCAGCCAGGCTAGCTGTGAATCCAGTGGCAAAGTGAGCAAGGGACCCACGTCTGGGCATACCTTGCCAACTTAGGGAGAACAAAGCAAAACCAAAGGGGATGATGGACGGAGTGTTCAACATTGCAAGAACTCACCCCCAGTCAACTGATCTGGGTTTAATCCATCATCATTCCTTAGCTCACTCCGCCACCCCAGTACAGACATGGCCATATGCAAAGCAGTCTGACCCTGTTCCTCATGGAAACTTTCCAGCCTGAACTGCCAAGCCATGTCTTCCCCGGACCGGAAACAACCATCCTGGGACTGGTTTCTGGCTAATCAGCCGTCATCAGCCAGGCTAGCTTGAATCCAGTGGCAAAGTAAGCAAGGGACCCACGTCTGGGCATACCCTGCCAACTTAGGGCGATCAAAGCAAAACCAAAGGGGATGATGGACGGAGTGTTGAACATTGCAAGCACTCACCCCCAGTCAACTGATCTGGGTTTAATCCATGATGATTCTTTAGCTCACTCCGCCACCCCAGTTCAGACATGGCCATATGCAAAGCAGTCTGACCCTGTGCCTCATGGGAAAAGTCCAGCCCAAACTGCCAAGCCATGTCTTCCCCGGACCGGAAACAAGCATCCTGGGACCGGTTTCTGGCTAATCATCCGTCATCAGCAAGGCTAGCTTGAATCCAGTGGCAAAGAGAGCAAGGGACCCACGTCTGGGCATACCCTGCCAACTTAGGGCGAACAACGCAAAACCAAACGGGATGATGGACGGAGTGTTGAACATTGCAAGCACTCACCCCCAGTCAACTGATCTGGGTTTAATCCGTCATCATTCTTTAGCTCACTCCGCCACTCCAGTTCAGACATTGCTATATGCAAAGCACTCTGACCTTGTGCCTCATGGGAACAGTCCAGCCTGAACTGCCAAGCCATGTCTTCCCCGGACTGGAAGCAAGCATCCTGGGACCGGTTTCTGGCTAATATGCCGTCATAAGCCAGGCTAGCTTAAATCCAATGGCAAAGTGAGCAAGGGACCCACGTCTGGGCATATCCTGCCAACTTAGGGTGAACAAAGCAAAACCAAAGGGGATGATGGACGGAGTGTTGAACCTTGCAAGCACTCACCCCCAGTCAACTGATCTGGGTTTAATCCATCATCATTCTTTAGCTCACTCCGCCACCCCAGTTCAGACATGGCCATATGCAAAGCAGTCTGACCCTGTGCCTCATGGGAACAGTCCAGCCCGAACTGCCAAGCTGTGTCTTCTTCCATGGACCGGAAACAAGCATCCTGGGACCGGTTTCTGGCTAATCAGCCGTCATCAGCCAGGCTAGCTGTGAATCCAGTTGCAAAGTGAGCAAGGGACCCACGTCTGGACATACCTTGCCAACTTAGGGCGAACAAAGCAAAACCAAAGGGGATGATGGACGGAGTGTTCAACATTGCAAGAACTCACCCCCAGTCAACTGATCTGGGTTTAATCCATCATCATTCTTTAGCTCACTCCGCCACCACAGTACAGACATGGCCATATGCAAAGCAGTCTGAACCTGTTCCTCATGGGAAAAGTACAGCCTGAACTGCCAAGCCATGTCTTCCCCGGACCAGAAACAACCATCCTGGGAGTGGTTTCTGGCTAATCAGCCGTCATCAGCAAGGCTAGCTTGAATCCAGTGGCAAAGTAAGCAAGGGACCCATGTCTGGGCATACCCTGCCAACTTAGGGCGAACAAAGCAAAACCAAAGGGGATGATGGACGGAGTGTTGAACATTGCAAGCACACACCCCCAGTCAACTGATCTGGGTTTAATCCATGATAATTCTTTAGCTCACTCCGCCACCCCAGTTCAGACATGGCCATATGCAAAGCAGTCTGACCATGTGCCTCATGGGATAAGTCCAGCCCAAACTGCCAAGCCATGTCTTCCCCGGACCGGAAACAAGCCTCCTGGGACCGGTTTCTGGCTAATATGCCGTTATAAGCCAGGCTAGCTTGAATCCAATGGCAAAGTGAGCAAGGGACCCATGTCTGGGCATACCCTGCCACCTTAGGACGAACAAAGCAAAACCAAAGGGGATGATTGGCGGAGTGTTGAACATTGCAAGCACTCACCCCTAGTCAACTGTTCTGGATTTAATCCGTCATCATTCTTTAGCTCACTCCGCCACTCCAGTTCAGACATGGCCATATGCAAAGCAGTCTGGCCCTGTGCCTCATGGGAACAGTCCAGCCGGAACTGCCAAACCATGCCTTCCCCAGACCCGAAACAGGTATCCTGGGACCGGTTTCTGGCTAATCAGCTGTCATCAGCCAGGCTAGCTTGAGTCCAGTGGCAAAGTGAGCAAGGGACCCACGTCTGGGCATACCCTGCCAACTTAGGGCGAACAAACCAAAACCAAAGGGGATGATGGACGGAGTGTTGAACATTGCAAGAACTCACCCCCAGTCAACTGATCTGGGTTTAATCCATCATCATTCTTTAGCTCACTCCGCCACCCCAGTTCAGACATGGCCATATGCAAAGCAGTCTGACCCTGTGCCTCATGGGAACATTCCAGCCCGAACTGCCAAGCCATGTCTTCCCCGGACTGGAAACAAGGATCCTGGGACCGGTTTCTGGCTAATCAGCCGTAATCAGCCAGGCTAGCTTAAATCCAGTGGAAAAGTGAGCAAGGGACCCACGTCTGGGCATATCCTGCCAACTTAGGGTGAACAAAGCAAAACCAAAGGGGATGATGGACGGAGTGTTGAACATTGCAAGCACTCACCCCCAGTCAACTGATCTGGGTTTAATCCATCATCATTCTTTAGCTCACTCCGCCACCCCAGTTCAGACATGGCCATATGCAAAGCAGTCTGACCCTGTTCCTCATGGAAACTTTCCAGCCTGAACTGCCAAGCCATGTCTTCCCCGGACCGGAAACAACCATCCTGGGACTGGTTTCTGGCTAATCAGCCGTCATCAGCCAGGCTAGCTTGAATCCAGTGGCAAAGTAAGCAAGGGACCCACGTCTGGGCATACCCTGGTAACTTAGGGCGAACAAAGCAAAACCAAAGGGGATGATGGACGGAGTGTTGAACATTGCAAGCACTCACCCCCAGTCAACTGATCTGGGTTTAATCCATGATAATTCTTTAGCTCACTCCGCCACCCCAGTTCAGACATGGCCATATGCAAAGCAGTCTGACCCTGTGCCTCATGGGAAAAGTCCAGCCCAAACTGCCAAGCCATGTCTTCCCCGGACCGGAAACAAGCATCCTGGGACCGGTTTCTGGCTAATCATCCGTCATCAGCAAGGCTAGCTTGAATCCAGTGGCAAAGAGAGCAAGGGACCCACGTCTGGGCATACCCTGCCAACTTAGGGCGAACAACGCAAAACCAAACGGGATGATGGACGGAGTGTTGAACATTGCAAGCACTCACCCCCAGTCAACTGATCTGGGTTTAATCCGTCATCATTCTTTAGCTCACTCCGCCACTCCAGTTCAGACATGGCTATATGCAAAGCACTCTGACCCTGTGCCTCATGGGAACAGTCCAGCCTGAACTGCCAAGCCATGTCTTCCCCGGACTGGAAGCAAGCATCCTGGGACCGGTTTCTGGCTAATATGCCGTCATAAGCCAGGCTAGCTTAAATCCAATGGCAAAGTGAGCAAGGGACCCACGTCTGGGCATATCCTGCCAACTTAGGGTGAACAAAGCAAAACCAAAGGGGATGATGGACGGAGTGTTGAACCTTGCAAGCACTCACCCCCAGTCAACTGATCTGGGTTTAATCCATCATCATTCTTTAGCTCACTCCGCCACCCCAGTTCAGACATGGCCATATGCAAAGCAGTCTGACCCTGTGCCTCATGGGAACAGTCCAGCCCGAACTGCCAAGCTGTGTCTTCTTCCATGGACTGGAAACAAGCATCCTGGGACCGGTTTCTGGCTAATCAGCCGTCATCAGCCAGGCTAGCTGTGAATCCAGTTGCAAAGTGAGCAAGGGACCCACGTCTGGACATACCTTGCCAACTTAGGGCGAACAAAGCAAAACCAAAGGGGATGATGGACGGAGTGTTCAACATTGCAAGAACTCACCCCCAGTCAACTGATCTGGGTTTAATCCATCATCATTCTTTAGCTCACTCCGCCACCACAGTACAGACATGGCCATATGCAAAGCAGTCTGAACCTGTTCCTCATGGGAAAAGTCCAGCCTGAACTGCCAAGCCATGTCTTCCCCGGACCAGAAACAACCATCCTGGGAGTGGTTTCTGGCTAATCAGCCGTCATCAGCAAGGCTAGCTTGAATCCAGTGGCAAAGTAAGCAAGGGACCCATGTCTGGGCATACCCTGCCAACTTAGGGCGAACAAAGCAAAACCAAAGGGGATGATGGACGGAGTGTTGAACATTGCAAGCACACACCCCCAGTCAACTGATCTGGGTTTAATCCATGATAATTCTTTAGCTCACTCCGCCACCCCAGTTCAGACATGGCCATATGCAAAGCAGTCTGACCATGTGCCTCATGGGATAAGTCCAGCCCAAACTGCCAAGCCATGTCTTCCCCGGACCGGAAACAAGCCTCCTGGGACCGGTTTCTGGCTAATATGCCGTTATAAGCCAGGCTAGCTTGAATCCAATGGCAAAGTGAGCAAGGGACCCATGTCTGGGCATACCCTGCCACCTTAGGACGAACAAAGCAAAACCAAAGGGGATGATTGGCGGAGTGTTGAACATTGCAAGCACTCACCCCTAGTCAACTGTTCTGGATTTAATCCGTCATCATTCTTTAGCTCACTCCGCCACTCCAGTTCAGACATGGCCATATGCAAAGCAGTCTGACCCTGTGCCTCATGGGAACAGTCCAGCCGGAACTGCCAAACCATGCCTTCCCCAGACCCGAAACAGGTATCCTGGGACCGGTTTCTGGCTAATCAGCTGTCATCAGCCAGGCTAGCTTGAGTCCAGTGGCAAAGTGAGCAAGGGACCCACGTCTGGGCATACCCTGCCAACTTAGGGCGAACAAACCAAAACCAAAGGGGATGATGGACGGAGTGTTGAACATTGCAAGCACTCACCCCCAGTCAACTGATCTGGGTTTAATCCATCATCATTCTTTAGCTCACTCCGCCACCCCAGTTCAGACATGGCCATATGCAAAGCAGTCTGACCCTGTGCCTCATGGGAACATTCCAGCCCGAACTGCCAAGCCATGTCTTCCCCGGACTGGAAACAAGGATCCTGGGACCGGTTTCTGGCTAATCAGCCGTTATCAGCCAGGCTAGCTTAAATCCAGTGGAAAAGTGAGCAAGGGACCCACGTCTGGGCATATCCTGCCAACTTAGGGTGAACAAAGCAAAACCAAAGGGGATGATGGACGGAGTGTTGAACATTGCAAGCACTCACCCCCAGTCAACTGATCTGGGTTTAATCCATCATCATTCTTTAGCTCACTCCGCCACCCCAGTTCAGACATGGCCATATGCAAAGCAGTCTGACCCTGTGCCTCATGGGAACAGTCCAGCCCGAACTGCCAAGCTGTGTCTTCTTCCATGGACCGGAAACAAGCATCCTGGGACCGGTTTCTGGCTAATCAGCCGTCATCAGCCAGGCTAGCTGTGAATCCAGTGGCAAAGTGAGCAAGGGACCCACGTCTGGGCATACCTTGCCAACTTAGGGCGAACAAAGCAAAACCAAAGGGGATGATGGACGGAGTGTTCAACATTGCAAGAACTCACCCCCAGTCAACTGATCTGGGTTTAATCCATCATCATTCCTTAGCTCACTCCGCCAACCCAGTACAGACATGGCCATATGCAAAGCAGTCTGACCCTGTTCCTCATGGAAACTTTCCAGCCTGAACTGCCAAGCCATGTCTTCCCCGGACCGGAAACAACCATCCTGGGACTGGTTTCTGGCTAATCAGCCGTCATCAGCCAGGCTAGCTTGAATCCAGTGGCAAAGTAAGCAAGGGACCCACGTCTGGGCATACCCTGCCAACTTAGGGCGATCAAAGCAAAACCAAAGGGGATGATGGACGGAGTGTTGAACATTGCAAGCACTCACCCCCAGTCAACTGATCTGGGTTTAATCCATGATGATTCTTTAGCTCACTCCGCCACCCCAGTTCAGACATGGCCATATGCAAAGCAGTCTGACCCTGTGCCTCATGGGAAAAGTCCAGCCCAAACTGCCAAGCCATGTCTTCCCCGGACCGGAAACAAGCATCCTGGGACCGGTTTCTGGCTAATCATCCGTCATCAGCAAGGCTAGCTTGAATCCAGTGGCAAAGAGAGCAAGGGACCCACGTCTGGGCATACCCTGCCAACTTAGGGCGAACAACGCAAAACCAAACGGGATGATGGACGGAGTGTTGAACATTGCAAGCACTCACCCCCAGTCAACTGATCTGGGTTTAATCCGTCATCATTCTTTAGCTCACTCCGCCACTCCAGTTCAGACATGGCTATATGCAAAGCACTCTGACCTTGTGCCTCATGGGAACAGTCCAGCCTGAACTGCCAAGCCATGTCTTCCCCGGACTGGAAGCAAGCATCCTGGGACCGGTTTCTGGCTAATATGCCGTCATAAGCCAGGCTAGCTTAAATCCAATGGCAAAGTGAGCAAGGGACCCACGTCTGGGCATATCCTGCCAACTTAGGGTGAACAAAGCAAAACCAAAGGGGATGATGGACGGAGTGTTGAACCTTGCAAGCACTCACCCCCAGTCAACTGATCTGGGTTTAATCCATCATCATTCTTTAGCTCACTCCGCCACCCCAGTTCAGACATGGCCATATGCAAAGCAGTCTGACCCTGTGCCTCATGGGAACAGTCCAGCCCGAACTGCCAAGCTGTGTCTTCTTCCATGGACCGGAAACAAGCATCCTGGGAGTGGTTTCTGGCTAATCAGCCGTCATCAGCAAGGCTAGCTTGAATCCAGTGGCAAAGTAAGCAAGGGACCCATGTCTGGGCATACCCTGCCAACTTAGGGCGAACAAAGCAAAACCAAAGGGGATGATGGACGGAGTGTTGAACATTGCAAGCACACACCCCCAGTCAACTGATCTGGGTTTAATCCATGATAATTCTTTAGCTCACTCCGCCACCCCAGTTCAGACATGGCCATATGCAAAGCAGTCTGACCATGTGCCTCATGGGATAAGTCCAGCCCAAACTGCCAAGCCATGTCTTCCCCGGACCGGAAACAAGCCTCCTGGGACCGGTTTCTGGCTAATATGCCGTTATAAGCCAGGCTAGCTTGAATCCAATGGCAAAGTGAGCAAGGGACCCATGTCTGGGCATACCCTGCCACCTTAGGACGAACAAAGCAAAACCAAAGGGGATGATTGGCGGAGTGTTGAACATTGCAAGCACTCACCCCTAGTCAACTGTTCTGGATTTAATCCGTCATCATTCTTTAGCTCACTCCGCCACTCCAGTTCAGACATGGCCATATGCAAAGCAGTCTGACCCTGTGCCTCATGGGAACAGTCCAGCCGGAACTGCCAAACCATGCCTTCCCCAGACCCGAAACAGGTATCCTGGGACCGGTTTCTGGCTAATCAGCTGTCATCAGCCAGGCTAGCTTGAGTCCAGTGGCAAAGTGAGCAAGGGACCCACGTCTGGGCATACCCTGCCAACTTAGGGCGAACAAACCAAAACCAAAGGGGATGATGGACGGAGTGTTGAACATTGCAAGCACTCACCCCCAGTCAACTGATCTGGGTTTAATCCATCATCATTCTTTAGCTCACTCCACCACCCCAGTTCAGACATGGCCATATGCAAAGCAGTCTGACCCTGTGCCTCATGGGAACATTCCAGCCCGAACTGCCAAGCCATGTCTTCCCCAGACCGGAAACAAGCATCCTGGGACCGGTTTCTGGCTAATCATCCATCATCAGCCAGGCTAGCTGTGAATCCAGTGGCAAAGTGAGCAAGGGACCCACGTCTGGGCATACCCTGCCAACGTAGGGTGAACAAAGCAAAACCAAAGGGGATGATAGACGGAGTGTTGAACATTGCAAGCACTCACCCCCAGTCAACTGATCTGGGTTTAATCCATCATCATTCTTTAGCTCACTCCGCCACCCCAGTTCAGACATGGCCATATGCAAAGCAGTCTGACCCTGTGCCTCATGGGAACAGTCCAGCCCGAACTGCCAAGCTGTGTCTTCTTCCATGGACCGGAAACAAGTATCTTGGGACCGGTTTCTGGCAAATCAGCTGTCATCAGCCAGGCTAGCTGTGAATCCAGTGGCAAAGTGAGCAAGGGACCCACGTCTGGGCATACCTTGCCAACTTAGGGCGAACAAAGCAAAACCAAAGGGGATGATGGACAGAGTGTTCAACATTGCAAGAACTCACCCCCAGTCAACTGATCTGGGTTTAATCCATCATCATTCTTTAGCTCACTCCGCCACCCCAGTACAGACATGGCCATATGCAAAGCAGTCTGACCCTGTTCCTCATGGGAACAGTCCAGCCTGAACTGCCAAGCCATGTCTTCCACGGACCGGAAACAACCATCCTGGGACTGGTTTCTGGCTAATTAGCCGTCATCAGCCAGGCTAGCTTGAATCCAGTGGCAAAGTAAGCAAGGGACCCACGTCTGTTCATACCCTGCCAACTTAGGGCGAACAAAGCAAAACCAAAGGGGATGATGGACGGAGTGTTGAACATTGCAAGCACTCACCCCCAGTCAACTGATCTGGGTTTAATCCATGATAATTCTTTAGCTCACGCCGCCACCCCAGTTCAGACATGGCCATATGCAAAGCAGTCTGACCCTGTGCCTCATGGGAAAAGTCCAGCCCAAACTGCCAAGTCATGTCTTCCCCGGACCGTAAACAAGCATCCTGGGACCGGTTTCTGGCTAATATGCCATCATAAGCCAGGCTAGCTTGAATCCAATGGCAAAGTGAGCAAGGGACCCATATCTGGGCATACCCTGCCAACTTAGGGCGAACAAAGCAAAACCAAAGGGGATGATGGGCGGAGTGTTGAACATTGCAAGCACTCACCCCCAGTCAACTGTTCTGGGTTTAATCCGTCATCATTCTTTAGCTTACTCCGCCACTCCAGTTCAGACATGGCCATATGCAAAGCAGTCTGACCTGTGCCTCATGGGAACAGTCCAGCCCGAACTGCCAAGCCATGTCTTCCCCAGATCGGAAACAAGCATCCTGGGACAGTTTCTGGCTAATCAGCCGTCATCAGCCAGGCTAGCTTGAGTCCAGTGGCAAAGTGAGCAAGAGACGCACGTCTGGGCATACCCTCCCAAATTAGGGCGAACAAACCAAAACCAAAGGGGATGATGGATGAAGTGTTGAACATTGCAAGAACTCACCCCCAGTCAACTGATCTGGGTTTAATCCATCATCATTCTTTAGCTCACTCCGCCACCCCAGTACAGACATGGCCATATGCAAAGCAGTCTGACCCTGTTCCTCATGGGAACAGTCCAGCCTGAACTGCCAAGCCATGTCTTCCCCAGACCGGAAGCAAGCATCATGGGACCGGTTTCTGGCTAATATCACGTCATAAGCCAGGCTAGCTTGAATCCAATTGCAAAGTGAGCAAAGGACCCATGTCTGGGCATACCCTGCCAACTTAGGGCGAACAAAGCAAAACCAAAGGGGATGATGGACGGAGTGTTGAACATTGCAAGCACTCACCCCCAGTCAACTGATCTGAGTTTAATCCATCATCATTCTTTAGCTCACTCCATCACCCCAGTTCAGACATGGCCATATGCAAAGCAGTGTGATCCTGTGCCTCATGGGAACAGTCCAGCCCGAACTGCCAAGCCATGTCTTCCCCGGACCGGAAACACGCATCCTGGGACCGGTTTCTGGCTAATCATCCGTCATCAGCCAGGCTAGCTTGAATCCAGTGGCAAAGTAAGCAAGGGACCCACGTCTGGGCATACCCTGCCAACTTAGGGCGAACAAAGCAAAACCAAAGGGGATGATGGACGGCGTGTTGAACATTGCAAGCACTCAACCCCAGTCTACTGACCTGGGTTTAATCCATCATCATTCTTTAGCTCCCTCCGCTACCCCAGTTCAGACATGTCCATATGCAAAGCAGTCTGACCCTGTGCCTCATGGGAACAGTCCAGCCCCAACTGCCAAGCTGTGTCTTCTTCCATGGACCGGTAACAAGCATCCTGGGACCGGTTTCTGGCTAATCAGCCGTCATCAGCCAGGCTAGCTGTGAATCCAGTGGCAAAGTGAGCAAGGGACCCACGTCTGGGCATACCTTGCCAACGTAGGGCGAACAAAGCAAAACCAAAGGGGAAGATGGACGGAGTGTTGAACATTGCAAGCACTCACCCCAGTCAACTGATCTGGTTTTAATCCATCATCATTCTTTAGCTCACTCCGCCACCCCAGTTCAGACATGGCCATATGCAAAGCAGTCTGACCCTGTGCCTCATAGGAACAGTCCAGCCCGAACTGCCAAGCTGTGTCTTCTTCCATGGACCGGAAACAAGCATCCTGGGACCGGTTTCTGGCTAATCAGCCGTCATCAGTCAGGCTAGCTGTGAATCCAGTGGCAAAGTGAGCAAGGGACCCACGTCTGGGCATACCTTGCCAACTTAGGGCGAACAAAGCAAAACCAAAGGGGATGATGGACGGAGTGTTCAACATTGCAAGAACTCACCCCCAGTCAACTGATCTGGGTTTAATCCATCATCATTCTTTCGCTCACTCCGCCACCACAGTACAGACATGGCCATATGCAAAGCAGTCTGAACCTGTTCCTCATGGGAACAGTCCAGCCTGAACTGCCAAGCCATGTCTTCCCCGGACAGGAAACAACCATCCTGGGAGTGGTTTCTGGCTAATCAGCCGTCATCAGCCAGGCTAGCTTGAATCCAGTGGCAAAGTAAGCAAGGGACCCATGTCTGGGCATACCCTGCCAACTTAGGGCGAACAAAGCAAAACCAAAGGGGATGATGGACGGAGTGTTGAACATTGCAAGCACACACCCCCAGTCAACTGATCTGGGTTTAATCCATGATAATTCTTTAGCTCACTCCGCCACCCCAGTTCAGACATGGCCATATGCAAAGCAGTCTGACCATGTGCCTCATGGGATAAGTCCAGCCCAAATTGCCAAGCCATGTCTTCCCCGGACCGGAAACAAGCCTCCTGGGACCGGTTTCTGGCTAATATGCCGTTATAAGCCAGGCTAGCTTGAATCCAATGGCAAAGTGAGCAAGGGACCCATGTCTGAGCATACCCTGCCACTTTAGGACGAACAAAGCAAAACCAAAGGGGATGATGGGCGGAGTGTTGAACATTGCAAGCACTCACCCCCAGTCAACTGTTCTGGGTTTAATCTGTCATCATTCTTTAGCTCACTCCGTCACTCCAGTTCAGACATGGCCATATGCAAAGCAGTCTGACCCTGTGCCTCATGGGAACAGTCCAGCCGGAACTGCCAAACCATGCCTTCCCCAGACCGGAAACAGGTATCCTGGGACCGGTTTCTGGCTAATCAGCCGTCATCATCCAGGCTAGCTTGAGTCCAGTGGCAAAGTGAGCAAGGGACCCACGTCTGGGCATACCCTGCCAACTTAGGGCGAACAAACCAAAACCAAAGGGGATGATGGACGGAGTGTTGAACATTGCAAGCACTCACCCCCAGTCAACTGATCTGGGTTTAATCTATCACCATTCTTTAGCTCCCTCCACCACCCCAGTTCAGACATGGCCATATGCAAAGCAGTCTGACCCTGTGCCTCATGGGAACATTCCAGCCCGAACTGCCAAGCCATGTCTTCCTCGGACCGGAAACAAGCATCCTGGGACCGGTTTCTGGCTAATCATCCGTCATCAGCCAGGCTAGCTGTGAATCCAGTGGCAAAGTGAGCAAGGGACCCACGTCTGGGCATACCCTGCCAACGTAGGGTGAACAAAGCAAAACCAAAGGGGATGATGGACGGAGTGTTGAACATTGCAAGCACTCACCCCCAGTCAACTGATCTGGGTTTAATCCATCATCATTCTTTAGGTCACTCCGCCACCCCAGTTCAGACATGGCCATATGCAAAGCAGTCTGACCCTGTGCCTCATGGGAACAGTCCAGCCCGAACTGCCAAGCTGTGTCTTCTTCCATGGACCGGAAACAAGTATCCTGGGACAGGTTTCTGGCAAATCTGCCGTCATCAGCCAGGCTAGCTGTGAATCCAGTGGCAAAGTGAGCAAGGGACCCACGTCTGGGCATACCTTGCCAACTTAGGGCGAACAAAGCAAAACCAAAGGGGATGATGGACGGAGTGTTCAACATTGCAAGCACTCACCCCCAGTCAACTGATCTGAGTTTAATCCATCATCATTCTTTAGCTCACTCCATCACCCCAGTTCAGACATGGCCATATGCAAAGCAGTGTGATCCTGTGCCTCATGGGAACAGTCCAGCCCGAACTGCCAAGCCATGTCTTTCCCGGACCGGAAACACGCATCCTGGGACCGGTTTCTGGCTAATCATCCGTCATCAGCCAGGCTAGCTTGAATCCAGTGGCAAAGTAAGCAAGGGACCCACGTCTGGGCATACCCTGCCAACTTAGGGTGAACAAAGCAAAACCAAAGGGGATGATGGACGGCGTGTTGAACATTGCAAGCACTCAACCCCAGTCTACTGACCTGGGTTTAATCCATCATCATTCTTTAGCTCCCTCCGCTACCCCAGTTCAGACATGGCCATATGCAAAGCAGTCTGACCCTGTGCCTCATGGGAACAGTCCAGCCCCAACTGCCAAGCTGTGTCTTCTTCCATGGACCGGAAACAAGCATCCTGGGACCGGTTTCTGGCTAATCAGCCGTCATCAGCCAGGCTAGCTGTGAATCCAGTGGCAAAGTGAGCAAGGGACCCACGTCTGGGCATACCTTGCCAACTTAGGGCGAACAAAGCAAAACCAAAGGGGAAGATGGACGGAGTGTTGAACATTGCAAGCACTCACCCCAGTCAACTGATCTGGGTTTAATCCATCATCATTCTTTAGCTCACTTCGCCACCCCAGTTCAGACATGGCCATATGCAAAGCAGTCTGACCCTGTGCCTCATAGGAACAGTCCAGCCCGAACTGCCAAGCTGTGTCTTCTTCCATGGACCGGAAACAAGCATCCTGGGACCGGTTTCTGGCTAATCAGCCGTCATCAGTCAGGCTAGCTGTGAATCCAGTGGCAAAGTGAGCAAGGGACCCACGTCTGGGCATACCATGCCAACTTAGGGCGAACAAAGCAAAACCAAAGGGGATGATGGACGGAGTGTTCAACATTGCAAGAACTCACCCCCAGTCAACTGATCTGGGTTTAATCCATCATCATTCTTTCGCTCACTCCGCCACCACAGTACAGACATGGCCATATGCAAAGCAGTCTGAACCTGTTCCTCATGGGAACAGTCCAGCCTGAACTGGCAAGCCATGTCTTCCCCGGACCGGAAACAACCATCCTGGGAGTGGTTTCTGGCTAATCAGCCGTCATCAGCCAGGCTAGCTTGAATCCAGTGGCAAAGTAAGCAAGGGACCCATGTCTGGGCATACCCTGCCAACTTAGGGCGAACAAAGCAAAACCAAAGGGGATGATGGACGGAGTGTTGAACATTGCAAGCACACACCCCCAGTCAACTGATCTGGGTTTAATCCATGATAATTCTTTAGCTCACTCCGCCACCCCAGTTCAGACATGGCCATATGCAAAGCAGTCTGACCATGTGCCTCATGGGATAAGTCCAGCCCAAACTGCCAAGCCATGTCTTCCCCGGACCGGAAACAAGCCTCCTGGGACCGGTTTCTGGCTAATATGCCGTTATAAGCCAGGCTAGCTTGAATCCAATGGCAAAGTGAGCAAGGGACCCATGTCTGAGCATACCCTGCCACTTTAGGACGAACAAAGCAAAACCAAAGGGGATGATGGGCGGAGTGTTGAACATTGCAAGCACTCACCCCCAGTCAACTGTTCTGGGTTTAATCTGTCATCATTCTTTAGCTCACTCCGCCACTCCAGTTCAGACATGGCCATATGCAAAGCAGTCTGACCCTGTGCCTCATGGGAACAGTCCAGCCGGAACTGCCAAACCATGCCTTCCCCAGACCGGAAACAGGTATCCTGGGACCGGTTTCTGGCTAATCAGCCGTCATCATCCAGGCTAGCTTGAGTCCAGTGGCAAAGTGAGCAAGGGACCCACGTCTGGGCATACCCTGCCAACTTAGGGCGAACAAACCAAAACCAAAGGGGATGATGGACGGAGTGTTGAACATTGCAAGCACTCACCCCCAGTCAACTGATCTGGGTTTAATCTATCACCATTCTTTAGCTCCCTCCACCACCCCAGTTCAGACATGGCCATATGCAAAGCAGTCTGACCCTGTGCCTCATGGGAACATTCCAGCCCGAACTGCCAAGCCATGTCTTCCTCGGACCGGAAACAAGCATCCTGGGACCAGTTTCTGGCTAATCATCCGTCATCAGCCAGGCTAGCTGTGAATCCAGTGGCAAAGTGAGCAAGGGACCCACGTCTGGGCATACCCTGCCAACGTAGGGTGAACAAAGCAAAACCAAAGGGGATGATGGACGGAGTGTTGAACATTGCAAGCATTCACCCCCAGTAAACTGATCTGGGTTTAATCCATCATCATTCTCTAGCTCACTCCGCCACCCCAGTTCAGACATGGCCATATGCAAAGCAGTCTGACCCTGTGCCTCATGGGAACAGTCCAGCCCGAACTGCCATCTGTGTCTTCTTCCATGGACCGGAAACAAGTATCCTGGGACCGGTTTCTGGCAAATCTGCCGTCATCAGCCAGGCTAGCTGTGAATCCAGTGGCAAAGTGAGCAAGGGACCCACGTCTGGGCATACCTTGCCAACTTAGGGCGAACAAAGCAAAACCAAAGGGGATGATGGACGGAGTGTTCAACATTGCAAAGACTCACCCCAAGTCAACTGATCTGGGTTTAATCCATCATCATTATTTAGCTCACTCCGCCACCCCAGTTCAGACATGGCCATATGCAAAGCAGTCTGACCCTGTTCCTCATGGGAACAGTCCAGCCTGAACTGCCAAGCCATGTCTTCCCCGGACCGGAAACAACCATCCTGGGAGTGGTTTCTGGCTAATCAGCCGTCATCAGCCAGGCTAGCTTGAATCCAGTGGCAAAGTGAGCAAGGGACCCACGTCTGGGCATACCTTGCCAACTTAGGGCGAACAAAGCAAAACCAAAGGGGATGATGGACAGAGTGTTCAACATTGCAAGAACTCACCCCCAGTCAACTGATCTGGGTTTAATCCATCATCATTCTTTAGCTCACTCCGCCACCCCAGTACAGACATGGCCATATGCAAAGCAGTCTGACCCTGTTCCTCATGGGAACAGTCCAGCCTGAACTGCCAAGCCATGTCATCCACGGACCGGAAACAACCATCCTGGGACTGGTTTCTGGCTAATCAGCCGTCATCAGCCAGGCTAGCTTGAATCCAGTGGCAAAGTAAGCAAGGGACCCACGTCTGTGCATACCCTGCCAACTTAGGGCGAACAAAGCAAAACCAAAGGGGATGATGGACGCAGTGTTGAACATTGCAAGCACTCACCCCCAGTCAACTGATCTGGGTTTAATCCATGATAATTCTTTAGCTCACGCCGCCACCCCAGTTTAGACATGGCCATATGCAAAGCAGTCTGACCCTGTGCCTCATGGGAAAAGTCCAGCCCAAACTGCCAAGTCATGTCTTCCCCGGACCGTAAACAAGCATCCTGGGACCGGTTTCTGGCTAATATGCCATCATAAGCCAGGCTAGCTTGAATCCAATGGCAAAGTGAGCAAGGCACCCATATCTGGGCATACCCTGCCAACTTAGGGCGAACAAAGCAAAACCAAAGGGGATGATGGGTGGAGTGTTGAACATTGCAAGCACTCACCCCCAGTCAACTGTTCTGGGTTTAATCCGTCATCATTCTTTAGCTTACTCCGCCACTCCAGTTCAGACATGGCCATATGCAAAGCAGTCTGACCTGTGCCTCATGGGAACAGTCCAGCCCGAACTGCCAAGCCATGTCTTCCCCAGATCGGAAACAAGCATCCTGGGACGGTTTCTGGCTAATCAGCCGTCATCAGCCAGGCTAGCTTGAGTCCAGTGGCAAAGTGAGCAAGAGACGCACGTCTGGGCATACCCTCCCAATTTAGGGCGAACAAACCAAAACCAAAGGGGATGATGGATGAAGTGTTGAACATTGCAAGAACTCACCCCCAGTCAACTGATCTGGGTTTAATCCATCATCATTCTTTAGCTCACTCCGCCACCCCAGTACAGACATGGCCATATGCAAAGCAGTCTGACCCTGTTCCTCATGGGAACAGTCCAGCCTGAACTGCCAAGCCATGTCTTCCCCAGACCGGAAGCAAGCATCCTGGGACCGGTTTCTGGCTAATATCACGTCATAAGCCAGGCTAGCTTGAATCCAATGGCAAAGTGAGCAAAGGACCCATGTCTGGGCATACCCTGCCAACTTAGGGCGAACAAAGCAAAACCAAAGGGGATGATGGACGGAGTGTTGAACATTGCAAGCACTCACCCCCAGTCAACTGATCTGAGTTTAATCCATCATCATTCTTTAGCTCACTCCATCACCCTAGTTCAGACATGGCCATATGCAAAGCAGTGTGATCCTGTGCCTCATGGGAACAGTCCAGCCCGAACTGCCAAGCCATGTCTTCCCCGGACCGGAAACAATCCTCCTGGGACCGGTTTCTGGCTAATATGCCGTTATAAGCCAGGCTAGCTTGAATCCAATGGCAAAGTGAGCAAGGGACCCATGTCTGAGCATACCCTGCCACTTTAGGACGAACAAAGCAAAACCAAAGGGGATGATGGGCGGAGTGTTGAACATTGCAAGCACTCACCCCCAGTCAACTGTTCTGGGTTTAATCTGTCATCATTCTTTAGCTCACTCCGCCACTCCAGTTCAGACATGGCCATATGCAAAGCAGTCTGACCCTGTGCCTCATGGGAACAGTCCAGCCGGAACTGCCAAACCATGCCTTCCCCAGACCGGAAACAGGTATCCTGGGACCGGTTTCTGGCTAATCAGCCGTCATCATCCAGGCTAGCTTGAGTCCAGTGGCAAAGTGAGCAAGGGACCCACGTCTGGGCATACCCTGCCAACTTAGGGCGAACAAACCAAAACCAAAGGGGATGATGGACGGAGTGTTGAACATTGCAAGCACTCACCCCCAGTCAACTGATCTGGGTTTAATCTATCACCATTCTTTAGCTCCCTCCACCACCCCAGTTCAGACATGGCCATATGCAAAGCAGTCTGACCCTGTGCCTCATGGGAACATTCCAGCCCGAACTGCCAAGCCATGTCTTCCTCGGACCGGAAACAAGCATCCTGGGACCAGTTTCTGGCTAATCATCTGTCATCAGCCAGGCTAGCTGTGAATCCAGTGGCAAAGTGAGCAAGGGACCCACGTCTGGGCATACCCTGCCAACGTAGGGTGAACAAAGCAAAACCAAAGGGGATGATGGACGGAGTGTTGAACATTGCAAGCATTCACCCCCAGTAAACTGATCTGGGTTTAATCCATCATCATTCTCTAGCTCACTCCGCCACCCCAGTTCAGACATGGCCATATGCAAAGCAGTCTGACCCTGTGCCTCATGGGAACAGTCCAGCCCGAACTGCCATCTGTGTCTTCTTCCATGGACCGGAAACAAGTATCCTGGGACCGGTTTCTGGCAAATCTGCCGTCATCAGCCAGGCTAGCTGTGAATCCAGTGGCAAAGTGAGCAAGGGACCCACGTCTGGGCATACCTTGCCAACTTAGGGCGAACAAAGCAAAACCAAAGGGGATGATGGACGGAGTGTTCAACATTGCAAAGACTCACCCCAAGTCAACTGATCTGGGTTTAATCCATCATCATTATTTAGCTCACTCCGCCACCCCAGTTCAGACATGGCCATATGCAAAGCAGTCTGACCCTGTTCCTCATGGGAACAGTCCAGCCTGAACTGCCAAGCCATGTCTTCCCCGGACCGGAAACAACCATCCTGGGAGTGGTTTCTGGCTAATCAGCCGTCATCAGCCAGGCTAGCTTGAATCCAGTGGCAAAGTGAGCAAGGGACCCACGTCTGGGCATACCTTGCCAACTTAGGGCGAACAAAGCAAAACCAAAGGGGATGATGGACAGAGTGTTCAACATTGCAAGAACTCACCCCCAGTCAACTGATCTGGGTTTAATCCATCATCATTCTTTAGCTCACTCCGCCACCCCAGTACAGACATGGCCATATGCAAAGCAGTCTGACCCTGTTCCTCATGGGAACAGTCCAGCCTGAACTGCCAAGCCATGTCATCCACGGACCGGAAACAACCATCCTGGGACTGGTTTCTGGCTAATCAGCCGTCATCAGCCAGGCTAGCTTGAATCCAGTGGCAAAGTAAGCAAGGGACCCACGTCTGTGCATACCCTGCCAACTTAGGGCGAACAAAGCAAAACCAAAGGGGATGATGGACGCAGTGTTGAACATTGCAAGCACTCACCCCCAGTCAACTGATCTGGGTTTAATCCATGATAATTCTTTAGCTCACGCCGCCACCCCAGTTTAGACATGGCCATATGCAAAGCAGTCTGACCCTGTGCCTCATGGGAAAAGTCCAGCCCAAACTGCCAAGTCATGTCTTCCCCGGACCGTAAACAAGCATCCTGGGACCGGTTTCTGGCTAATATGCCATCATAAGCCAGGCTAGCTTGAATCCAATGGCAAAGTGAGCAAGGCACCCATATCTGGGCATACCCTGCCAACTTAGGGCGAACAAAGCAAAACCAAAGGGGATGATGGGTGGAGTGTTGAACATTGCAAGCACTCACCCCCAGTCAACTGTTCTGGGTTTAATCCGTCATCATTCTTTAGCTTACTCCGCCACTCCAGTTCAGACATGGCCATATGCAAAGCAGTCTGACCTGTGCCTCATGGGAACAGTCCAGCCCGAACTGCCAAGCCATGTCTTCCCCAGATCGGAAACAAGCATCCTGGGACGGTTTCTGGCTAATCAGCCGTCATCAGCCAGGCTAGCTTGAGTCCAGTGGCAAAGTGAGCAAGAGACGCACGTCTGGGCATACCCTCCCAATTTAGGGCGAACAAACCAAAACCAAAGGGGATGATGGATGAAGTGTTGAACATTGCAAGAACTCACCCCCAGTCAACTGATCTGGGTTTAATCCATCATCATTCTTTAGCTCACTCCGCCACCCCAGTACAGACATGGCCATATGCAAAGCAGTCTGACCCTGTTCCTCATGGGAACAGTCCAGCCTGAACTGCCAAGCCATGTCTTCCCCAGACCGGAAGCAAGCATCCTGGGACCGGTTTCTGGCTAATATCACGTCATAAGCCAGGCTAGCTTGAATCCAATGGCAAAGTGAGCAAAGGACCCATGTCTGGGCATACCCTGCCAACTTAGGGCGAACAAAGCAAAACCAAAGGGGATGATGGACGGAGTGTTGAACATTGCAAGCACTCACCCCCAGTCAACTGATCTGAGTTTAATCCATCATCATTCTTTAGCTCACTCCATCACCCCAGTTCAGACATGGCCATATGCAAAGCAGTGTGATCCTGTGCCTCATGGGAACAGTCCAGCCCGAACTGCCAAGCCATGTCTTCCCCGGACCGGAAACACGCATCCTGGGACCGGTTTCTGGCTAATCATCCGTCATCAGCCAGGCTAGCTTGAATCCAGTGGCAAAGTAAGCAAGGGACCCACGTCTGGGCATACCCTGCCAACTTAGGGCGAACAAAGCAAAACCAAAGGGGATGATGGACGGCGTGTTGAACATTGCAAGCACTCAACCCCAGTCTACTGACCTGGGTTTAATCCATCATCATTCTTTAGCTCCCTCCGCTACCCCAGTTCAGACATGGCCATATGCAAAGCAGTCTGACCCTGTGCCTCATGGGAACAGTCCAGCCCCAACTGCCAAGCTGTGTCTTCTTCCATGGACCGGAAACAAGCATCCTGGGACCGATTTCTGGCTAATCAGCCGTCATCAGCCAGGCTAGCTGTGAATCCAGTGGCAAAGTGAGCAAGGGACCCACGTCTGGGCATACCTTGCCAACTTAGGGCGAACAAAGCAAAACCAAAGGGGAAGATGGACGGAGTGTTGAACATTGCAAGCACTCACCCCAGTCAACTGATCTGGGTTTAATCCATCATCATTCTTTAGCTCACTCCGCCACCCCAGTTCAGACATGGCCATATGCAAAGCAGTCTGACCCTGTGCTTCATAGGAACAGTCCAGCCCGAACTGCCAAGCTGTGTCTTCTTCCATGGACCGGAAACAAGCATCCTGGGACCGGTTTCTGGCTAATCAGCCGTCATCAGTCAGGCTAGCTGTGAATCCAGTGGCAAAGTGAGCAAGGGACCCACGTCTGGGCATACCTTGCCAACTTAGGGCGAACAAAGCAAAACCAAAGGGGATGATGGACGGAGTGTTCAACATTGCAAGAACTCACCCCCAGTCAACTGATCTGGGTTTAATCCATCATCATTCTTTCGCTCACTCCGCCACCACAGTACAGACATGGCCATATGCAAAGCAGTCTGAACCTGTTCCTCATGGGAACATTCCAGCCTGAACTGCCAAGCCATGTCTTCCCCGGACCGGAAACAACCATCCTGGGAGTGGTTTCTGGCTAATCAGCCGTCATCAGCCAGGCTAGCTTGAATCCAGTGGCAAAGTAAGCAAGGGACCCATGTCTGGGCATACCCTGCCAACTTAGGGCGAACAAAGCAAAACCAAAGGGGATGGAGTGTTCAACATTGCAAGAACTCACCCCCAGTCAACTGATCTGGGTTTAATCCATCATCATTCTTTAGCTCACTCCACCACCCCAGTTCAGTCATGGGATAAGTCCAGCCCAAACTGCCAAGCCATGTCTTCCCCGGACCGGAAACAAGCCTCCTGGGACCGGTTTCTGGCTAATATGCCGTTATAAGCCAGGCTAGCTTGAATCCAATGGCAAAGTGAGCAAGGGACCCATGTCTGAGCATACCCTGCCACTTTAGGACGAACAAAGCAAAACCAAAGGGGATGATGGGCGGAGTGTTGAACATTGCAAGCACTCACCCCCAGTCAACTGTTCTGGGTTTAATCTGTCATCATTCTTTAGCTCACTCCGCCACTCCAGTTCAGACATGGCCATATGCAAAGCAGTCTGACCCTGTGCCTCATGGGAACAGTCCAGCCGGAACTGCCAAACCATGCCTTCCCCAGACCGGAAACAGGTATCCTGGGACCGGTTTCTGGCTAATCAGCCGTCATCATCCAGGCTAGCTTGAGTCCAGTGGCAAAGTGAGCAAGGGACCCACGTCTGGGCATACCCTGCCAACTTAGGGCGAACAAACCAAAACCAAAGGGGATGATGGACGGAGTGTTGAACATTGCAAGCACTCACCCCCAGTCAACTGATCTGGGTTTAATCTATCACCATTCTTTAGCTCCCTCCACCACCCCAGTTCAGACATGGCCATATGCAAAGCAGTCTGACCCTGTGCCTCATGGGAACATTCCAGCCCGAACTGCCAAGCCATGTCTTCCTCGGACCGGAAACAAGCATCCTGGGACCGGTTTCTGGCTAATCATCCGTCATCAGCCAGGCTAGCTGTGAATCCAGTGGCAAAGTGAGCAAGGGACCCACGTCTGGGCATACCCTGCCAACGTAGGGTGAACAAAGCAAAACCAAAGGGGATGATGGACGGAGCGTTGAACATTGCAAGCACTCACCCCCAGTCAACTGATCTGGGTTTAATCCATCATCATTCTTTAGCTCACTCCGCCACCCCAGTTCAGACATGGCCATATGCAAAGCAGTCTGACCCTGTGCCTCATGGGAACAGTCCAGCCCGAACTGCCAAGCTGTGTCTTCTTCCATAGACCGGAAACAAGTATCCTGGGACCGGTTTCTGGCAAATCTGCCGTCATCAGCCAGGCTAGCTATGAATCCAGTGGCAAAGTGAGCAAGGGACCCACGTCTGGGCATACCTTGCCAACTTAGGGCGAACAAAGCAAAACCAAAGGGGATGATGGACGGAGTGTTCAACATTGCAAGAACTCACCCCCAGTCAACTGATCTGGGTTTAATCCATCATCATTATTTAGCTCAATCCGCCACCCCAGTTCAGACATGGCCATATGCAAAGCAGTCTGACCCTGTTCCTCATGGGAACAGTCCAGCCTGAACTGCCAAGCCATGTCTTCCCCGGACCGGAAACAACCATCCTGGGAGTGGTTTCTGGCTAATCAGCCGTCATCAGCCAGGCTAGCTTGAATCCAGTGGCAAAGTAAGCAAGGGACCCATGTCTGGGCATACCCTGCCAACTTAGGGCGAACAAAGCAAAACCAAAGGGGATGATGGACGGCGTGTTGAACATTGCAAGCACACACCCCCAGTCAACTGATCTGGGTTTAATCCATGATAATTCTTTAGCTCACTCCGCCACCCCAGTTCAGACATGGTCATATGGAAAGCAGTCTGACCATGTGCCTCATGGGAAAAGTCCAGCCCAAACTGCCAAGCCATGTCTTCCCCGGACCAGAAACAAGCATCCTGGGACTGGTTTCTGGCTAATATGCCGTTATAAGCCAGGCTAGCTTGAATCCAATGGCAAAGTGAGCAAGGGACCCATGTCTGGGCATACCCTGCCAACTTAGGACGAACAAAGCAAAACCAAAGGGGATAATGGGCGGAGTGTTGAACATTGCAAGCACTCACCCCCAGTCAACTGTTCTGGGTTTAATCCGTCATCAATCTTTAGCTCACTCCGCCACTCCAGTTCAGACATGGCCATATGCAAAGCAGTCTGACTCTGTGCCTCATGGGAACAGTCCAGCCGGAACTGCCAAACCATGCCTTCCCAAGACCGGAAACAAGTATCCTGGGACCGGTTTCTAGCTAATCAGCCGTCATCAGCCAGGCTAGCTTGAGTCCAGTGGCAAAGTGAGCAAGGGACCCACGTCTGGGCATACCCTGCCAACTTAGGGCGAACAAACCAAAACCAAAGGGGATGATGGACGGAGTGTTGAACATTGCAAGCACTCACCCCCAGTCAACTGATCTGGGTTTAATCCATCATCATTCTTTAGCTCACTCCACCACCCCAGTTCAGACATGGCCATATGCAAAGCAGTCTGACCCTGTGCCTCATGGGAACATTCCAGCCCGAACTGCCAAGCCATGTCTTCCCCAGACCGGAAACAAGCATCCTGGGACCGGTTTCGGGCTAATCATCTGTCATCAGCCAGGCTAGCTGTGAATCCAGTGGCAAAGTGAGCAAGGGACCCACGTCTGGGCATACCCTGCCAACGTAGGGTGAACAAAGCAAAACCAAAGGGGATGATGGACGGAGTGTTGAACATTGCAAGCACTCACTCCCAGTCAACTGATCTGGGTTTAATCCATCATCATTCTTTAGCTCACTCCACCACCCCAGTTCAGACATGGCCATATGCAAAGCAGTCTGACCCTGTGCCTCATGGGAACATTCCAGCCCGAACTGCCAAGCCATGTCTTCCCCGGACCGGAAACAACCATCCTGGGAGTGGTTTCTGGCTAATCAGCCGTCATCAGCCAGGCTAGCTTGAATCCAGTGGCAAAGTAAGCAAGGGACCCATGTCTGGGCATACCCTGCCAACTTAGGGCGAACAAAGCAAAACCAAAGGGGATGGAGTGTTCAACATTGCAAGAACTCACCCCCAGTCAACTGATCTGGGTTTAATCCATCATCATTCTTTAGCTCACTCCACCACCCCAGTTCAGTCATGGGATAAGTCCAGCCCAAACTGCCAAGCCATGTCTTCCCCGGACCGGAAACAAGCCTCCTGGGACCGGTTTCTGGCTAATATGCCGTTATAAGCCAGGCTAGCTTGAATCCAATGGCAAAGTGAGCAAGGGACCCATGTCTGAGCATACCCTGCCACTTTAGGACGAACAAAGCAAAACCAAAGGGGATGATGGGCGGAGTGTTGAACATTGCAAGCACTCACCCCCAGTCAACTGTTCTGGGTTTAATCTGTCATCATTCTTTAGCTCACTCCGCCACTCCAGTTCAGACATGGCCATATGCAAAGCAGTCTGACCCTGTGCCTCATGGGAACAGTCCAGCCGGAACTGCCAAACCATGCCTTCCCCAGACCGGAAACAGGTATCCTGGGACCGGTTTCTGGCTAATCAGCCGTCATCATCCAGGCTAGCTTGAGTCCAGTGGCAAAGTGAGCAAGGGACCCACGTCTGGGCATACCCTGCCAACTTAGGGCGAACAAACCAAAACCAAAGGGGATGATGGACGGAGTGTTGAACATTGCAAGCACTCACCCCCAGTCAACTGATCTGGGTTTAATCTATCACCATTCTTTAGCTCCCTCCACCACCCCAGTTCAGACATGGCCATATGCAAAGCAGTCTGACCCTGTGCCTCATGGGAACATTCCAGCCCGAACTGCCAAGCCATGTCTTCCTCGGACCGGAAACAAGCATCCTGGGACCGGTTTCTGGCTAATCATCCGTCATCAGCCAGGCTAGCTGTGAATCCAGTGGCAAAGTGAGCAAGGGACCCACGTCTGGGCATACCCTGCCAACGTAGGGTGAACAAAGCAAAACCAAAGGGGATGATGGACGGAGTGTTGAACATTGCAAGCACTCACCCCCAGTCAACTGATCTGGGTTTAATCCATCATCATTCTTTAGCTCACTCCGCCACCCCAGTTCAGACATGGCCATATGCAAAGCAGTCTGACCCTGTGACTCATGGGAACAGTCCAGCCCGAACTGCCAAGCTGTGTCTTCTTCCATGGACCGGAAACAAGTATCCTGGGACCGGTTTCTGGCAAATCTGCCGTCATCAGCCAGGCTAGCTATGAATCCAGTGGCAAAGTGAGCAAGGGACCCACGTCTGGGCATACCTTGCCAACTTAGGGCGAACAAAGCAAAACCAAAGGGGATGATGGACGGAGTGTTCAACATTGCAAGAACTCACCCCCAGTCAACTGATCTGGGTTTAATCCATCATCATTATTTAGCTCAATCCTCCACCCCAGTTCAGACATGGCCATATGCAAAGCAGTCTGACCCTGTTCCTCATGGGAACAGTCCAGCCTGAACTGCCAAGCCATGTCTTCCCCGGACCGGAAACAACCATCCTGGGAGTGGTTTCTGGCTAATCAGCCGTCATCAGCCAGGCTAGCTTGAATCCAGTGGCAAAGTAAGCAAGGGACCCATGTCTGGGCATACCCTGCCAACTTAGGGCGAACAAAGCAAAACCAAAGGGGATGATGGACGGCGTGTTGAACATTGCAAGCACACACCCCCAGTCAACTGATCTGGGTTTAATCCATGATAATTCTTTAGCTCACTCCGCCACCCCAGTTCAGACATGGTCATATGGAAAGCAGTCTGACCATGTGCCTCATGGGAAAAGTCCAGCCCAAACTGCCAAGCCATGTCTTCCCCGGACCAGAAACAAGCATCCTGGGACTGGTTTCTGGCTAATATGCCGTTATAAGCCAGGCTAGCTTGAATCCAATGGCAAAGTGAGCAAGGGACCCATGTCTGGGCATACCCTGCCAACTTAGGACGAACAAAGCAAAACCAAAGGGGATAATGGGCGGAGTGTTGAACATTGCAAGCACTCACCCCCAGTCAACTGTTCTGGGTTTAATCCGTCATCAATCTTTAGCTCACTCCGCCACTCCAGTTCAGACATGGCCATATGCAAAGCAGTCTGACCCTGTGCCTCATGGGAACAGTCCAGCCGGAACTGCCAAACCATGCCTTCCCAAGACCGGAAACAAGTATCCTGGGACCGGTTTCTAGCTAATCAGCCGTCATCAGCCAGGCTAGCTTGAGTCCAGTGGCAAAGTGAGCAAGGGACCCACGTCTGGGCATACCCTGCCAACTTAGGGCGAACAAACCAAAACCAAAGGGGATGATGGACGGAGTGTTGAACATTGCAAGCACTCACCCCCAGTCAACTGATCTGGGTTTAATCCATCATCATTCTTTAGCTCACTCCACCACCCCAGTTCAGACATGGCCATATGCAAAGCAGTCTGACCCTGTGCCTCATGGGAACATTCCAGCCCGAACTGCCAAGCCATGTCTTCCCCAGACCGGAAACATGCATCCTGGGACCGGTTTCGGGCTAATCATCTGTCATCAGCCAGGCTAGCTGTGAATCCAGTGGCAAAGTGAGCAAGGGACCCACGTCTGGGCATACCCTGCCAACGTAGGGTGAACAAAGCAAAACCAAAGGGGATGATGGACGGAGTGTTGAACATTGCAAGCACTCACTCCCAGTCAACTGATCTGTGTTTAATCCATCATCATTCTTTAGCTCACTCCACTACCCCAGTTCAGACATGGCCATATGCAAAGCAGTCTGACCCTGTGGCTCATGGGAACAGTCCAGCCCGAACTGCCAAGCTGTGTCTTCTTCCATGGACCGGAAACAAGTATCCTGGGACCGGTTTCTGGCAAATCAGCTGTCATCAGCCAGGCTAGCTGTGAATCCAGTGGCAAAGTGAGCAAGGGACCCACGTCTGGGCATACCTTGCTAACTTAGGGCGAACAAAGCAAAACCAAAGGGGATGATGGACGGAGTGTTCAACATTGCAAGAACTCACCCCCAGTCAACTGATCTGGGTTTAATCCATCATCATTCCTTAGCTCACTCCGCCACCCCAGTACAGACATGGCCATATGCAAAGCAGTCTGACCCTGTTCCTCATGGGAACAGTCCAGCCTGAACTGCCAAGCCATGTCTTCCCCGGACCGGAAACAACCATCCTGGGACTGGTTTCTGGCTAATCAGCCGTCATCAGCCAGGCTAGCTTGAATCCAGTGGCAAAGTAAGCAAGGGACCCACGTCTGGGCATACCCTGCCAACTTAGGGCGAACAAAGCAAAACCAAAGGGGATGATGGACGGAGTGTTGAACATTGCAAGCACTCACCCCCAGTCAACTGATCTGGGTTTAATCCATGATAATTCTTTAGCTCACTCCGCCACCCCAGTTCAGACATGGCCATATGCAAAGCAGTCTGACCCTGTGCCTCATGGGAAAAGTCCAGCCCAAACTGCCAAGCCATGTCTTCCCCGGACCGGAAACAAGCATCCTGGGACCGGTTTCTGGCTAATCATCCGTCATCAGCCAGGCTAGCTTGAATCCAGTGGCAAAGAGAGCAAGGGACCCACGTCTGGGCATACCCTGCCAACTTAGGGCGAACAACGCAAAACCAAACGGGATGATGGACGGAGTGTTGAACATTGCAAGCACTCACCCCCAGTCAACTGATCTTGGTTTAATCCGTCATCATTCTTTAGCTCACTCCGCCACTCCAGTTCAGACATGGCTATATGCAAAGCACTCTGACCCTGTGCCTCATGGGAACAGTCCAGCCTGAACTGCCAAGCCATGTCTTCCCCGGACTGGAAGCAAGCATCCTGGGACCGGTTTCTGGCTAATATGCCGTCATAAGCCAGGCTAGCTTAAATCCAATGGCAAAGTGAGCAAGGGACCCACGTCTGGGCATATCCTGCCAACTTAGGGTGAACAAAGCAAAACCAAAGGGGATGATGGACGGAGTGTTGAACCTTGCAAGCACTCACCCCCAGTCAACTGATCTGGGTTTAATCCATCATCATTCTTTAGCTCACTCCGCCACCCCAGTTCAGACATGGCCATATGCAAAGCAGTCTGACCCTGTGCCTCATGGGAACATTCCAGCCCGAACTGCCAAGCCATGTCTTCCTCGGACCGTAAACAAGCATCCTGGGACCGGTTTCTGGCTAATCATCCGTCATCAGCCAGGCTAGCTGTGAATCCAGTGGCAAAGTGAGCAAGGGACCCACGTCTGGGCATACCCTGCCAACGTAGGGTGAACAAAGCAAAACCAAAGGGGATGATGGACAGAGTGTTGAACATTGCAAGCACTCACCCCCAGTCAACTGATCTGGGTTTAATCCATCATCATTCTTTAGCTCACTCCGCCACCCCAGTTCAGACATGGCCATATGCAAAGCAGTCTGACCCTGTGCCTCATGGGAACAGTCCAGCCCGAACTGCCAAGCTGTGTCTTCTTCCATGGACAGAAAAAAGTATCCTGGGACCGGTTTCTGGCAAATCTGCCGTCATCAGCCAGGCTAGCTGTGAATCCAGTGGCAAAGTGAGCAAGGGACCCACGTCTGGGCATACCTTGCCAACTTAGGGCGAACAAAGCAAAACCAAAGGGGATGATGGACGGAGTGTTCAACATTGCAAGAACTCACCCCCAGTCAACTGATCTGGGTTTAATCCATCATCATTCCTTAGCTCACTCCGCCACCCCAGTACAGACATGGCCATATGCAAAGCAGTCTGACCCTGTTCCTCATGGGAACAGTCCAGCCTGAACTGCCAAGCCATGTCTTCCCCGGACCGGAAACAACCATCCTGGGACTGGTTTCTGGCTAATCAGCCGTCATCAGCCAGGCTAG
Organism: Triturus cristatus; assembly: GCF_964204655.1. Lineage (NCBI taxonomy): Eukaryota > Metazoa > Chordata > Amphibia > Caudata > Salamandridae > Triturus > Triturus cristatus. The sequence continues at coordinate 393,317,648 of NC_140584.1, forward strand.
CTTGAATCCAGTGGCAAAGTAAGCAAGGGACCCACGTCTGGGCATACCCTGCCAACTTAGGGCGAACAAAGCAAAACCAAAGGGGATGATGGACGGAGTGTTGAACATTGCAAGCACTCACCCCCAGTCAACTGATCTGGGTTTAATCCATGATAATTCTTTAGCTCACTCCGCCACCCCATTTCAGACATGGCCATATGCAAAGCAGTCTGACCCTGTGCCTCATGGGAAAAGTCCAGCCCAAACTGCCAAGCCATGTCTTCCCCGGACCGGAAACAAGCATCCTGGGACCGGTTTCTGGCTAATCATCCGTAATCAGCCAGGCTAGCTTGAATCCAGTGGCAAAGAGAGCAAGGGACCCACGTCTGGGCATACCCTGCCAACTTAGGGCGAACAACGCAAAACCAAACGGGATGATGGACGGAGTGTTGAACATTGCAAGCACTCACCCCCAGTCAACTGATCTGGGTTTAATCCATCATCATTCTTTAGCTCACTCCATCACCCCAGTTCAGACATGGCCATACGCAAAGCAGTGTGATCCTGTGCCTCATGGGAACAGTCCAGCCCGAACCGCCAAGCCATGTCTTCCCCGGACCGGAAACACGCATCCTGGGACCGGTTTCTGGCTAATCATCCGTCATCAGCCAGGCTAGCTTGAATCCAGTGGCAAAGTAAGCAAGGGACCCACTTCTGGGCATACCCTGCCAACTTAGGGCGAACAAAGCAAAACCAAAGGGGATGATGGACGGCGTGTTGAACATTGCAAGCACTTAACCCCAGTCTACTGACCTGGGTTTAATCCGTAATCATTCTTTAGCTCACTCCGCCACTCCAGTTCAGACATGGCTATATGCAAAGCACTCTGACCCTGTGCCTCATGGGAGCAGTCCAGCCTGAACTGCCAAGCCATATCTTCCCCGGACTGGAAGCAAGCATCCTGGGGCCGGTTTCTGGCTAATATGCCGTCATAAGCCAGGCTAGCTTGAATCCAATGGCAAAGTGAGCAAGGGACCCACGTCTGGGCATATCCTGCCAACTTAGGGTGAACAAAGCAAAACCAAAGGGGATGATGGACGGAGTGTTGAACCTTGCAAGCACTCACCCCCAGTCAACTGATCTGGGTTTCATCCATCATCATTCTTTAGCTCTCTCCGCCACCCCAGTTCAGACATGGCCATATGCAAAGCAGTCTGACCCTGTGCCTCATGAGAACAGTCCAGCCCGAACTGCCAAGCTGTGTCTTCTTCCATGGACCGGAAACAAGCATCCTGGGACCGGTTTCTGGCTAATCAGCCGTCATCAGTCAGGCTAGCTGTGAATCCAGTGCCAAAGTGAGCAAGGGACCCACGTCTGGGCATACCTTGCTAACTTAGGGCGAACAAAGCAAAACCAAAGGGGATGATGGACGGAGTGTTCAACATTGCAAGAACTCACCCCCAGTCAACTGATCTGGGTTTAATCCATCATCATTCTTTAGCTCACTCCGCCACCACAGTACAGACATGGCCATATGCAAAGCAGTCTGAACCTGTTCCTCATGGGAACAGTCCAGCCTGAACTACCAAGCCATGTCTTCCCCGGACCGGAAACAACCATCCTGGGAGTGGTTTCTGGCTAATCAGCCGTCATCAGCCAGGCTAGCTTGAATCCAGTGGCAAAGAAAGCAAGGGACCCATGTCTGGGCATACCCTGCCAACTTAGGGCGAACAAAGCAAAACCAAAGGGGATGATGGACGGAGTGTTGAACATTGCAAGCACACACCCCCAGTCAACTGATCTGGGTTTAATCCATGATAATTCTTTAGCTCACTCCGCCACCCCAGTTCAGACATGGCCATATGCAAAGCAGTCTGACCATGTGCCTCATGGGATAAGTCCAGCCCAAACTGCCAAGCCATGTCTTCCCCGGACCGGAAACAAGCCTCCTGGGACCGGTTTCTGGCTAATATGCCGTTATAAGCCAGGCTAGCTTGAATCCAATGGCAAAGTGAGCAAGGGACCCATGTCTGGGCATACCCTGCCACCTTAGGACGAACAAAGCAAAACCAAAGGGGATGATGGGCGGAGTGTTGAACATTGCAAGCACTCACCCCCAGTCAACTGTTCTGGGTTTAATCCGTCATCATTCTTTAGCTCACTCCGCCACTCCAGTTCAGACATGGCCATATGCAAAGCAGTCTGACCCTGTGCCTCATGGGAACAGTCCAGCCGGAACTGCCAAACCATGCCTTCCCCAGACCGGAAACAGGTATCCTGAGACCGGTTTCTGGCTAATCAGCCGTCATCAGCCAGGCTAGCTTGAGTCCAGTGGCAAAGTGAGCAAGGGACCCACGTCTGGGCATACCCTGCCAACTTAGGGCGAACAAAGCAAAACCAAAGGGGATGATGGACGCAGTGTTGAACATTGCAAGCACTCACCCCCAGTCAACTGATCTGGGTTTAATCCATGATAATTCTTTAGCTCACGCCGCCACCCCAGTTCAGACATGGCCATATGCAAAGCAGTCTGACCCTGTGCCTCATGGGAAAAGTCCAGCCCAATCTGCCAAGTCATGTCTTCCCCGGACCGTAAACAAGCATCCTGGGACCGATTTCTGGCTAATATGCCGTCATAAGCCAGGCTAGCTTGAATCCAATGGCAAAGTGAGCAAGGGACCCATGTCTGGGCATACCCTGCCAACTTAGGTCGAACAAAGCAAAACCAAAGGGGATGATGGACGGTGTGTTGAACATTGCAAGCACTCACCCCCAGTCAACTGTTCTGGGTTTAATCCGTCATCATTCTTTAGCTTACTCCGCCACTCCAGTTCAGACATGGCCATATGCAAAGCAGTCTGACCCTGTGCCTCATGGGAACAGTCCAGCCCGAACTGCCAAGCCATGTCTTCCCCAGATCAGAAACAAGCATCCTGGGACCGGTTTCTGGCTAATCAGCCGTCATCAGCCAGGCTAGCTTGAGTCCAGTGGCAAAGTGAGCAAGAGACCCACGTCTGGGCATACCCTCCCAACTTAGGGCGAACAAACCAAAACCAAAGGGGATGATGGATGAAGTGTTGAACATTGCAAGAACTCACCCCCAGTCAACTGATCTGGGTTTAATCCATCATCATTCTTTAGCTCACTCCGCCACCCCAGTACAGACATGGCCATATGCAAAGCAGTCTGACCCTGTTCCTCATGGGAACAGTCCAGCCTGAACTGCCAAGCCATGTCTTCCCCGGACCGGAAGCAAGCATCCTGGGACCGGTTTCTGGCTAATATCACGTCATAAGCCAGGCTACCTTGAATCCAATGGCAAAGTGAGCAAGGGACCCATGTCTGGGCATACCCTGCCAACTTAGGTCGAACAAAGCAAAACCAAAGGGGATGATGGACGGTGTGTTAAACATTGCAAGCACTCACCCCCAGTCAACTGATCTGAGTTTAATCCATCATCATTCTTTAGCTCACTCCGTCACCCCAGTTCAGACATGGCCATATGCAAAGCAGTGTGATCCTGTGCCTCATGGGAACAGTCCAGCCCGAACTGCCAAGCCATGTCTTCCCCGGACCGGAAACAAGCATCCTGGGACCGGTTTCTGGCTAATCATCCGTCATCAGCCAGGCTAGCTTGAATCCAGTGGCAAAGAGAGCAAGGGACCCACGTCTGGGCATACCCTGCCAACTTAGGGCGAACAACGCAAAACCAAACGGGATGATTGACGGAGTGTTGAACATTGCAAGCATTCACCCTCAGTCAACTGATCTGGGTTTAATCCGTCATCATTCTTTAGCTCACTCCACCACCCCAGTTCAGACATGGCCATATGCAAAGCAGTCTGACCCTGTGCCTCATGGGAACATTCCAGCCCGAACTGCCAAGCCATGTCTTCCCCGGACCAGAAACAAGCATCCTGGGACCGTTTTCTGGCTAATCATCCGTCATCAGCCAGGCTAGCTGTGAATCCAGTGGCAAAGTGAGCAAGGGACCCACGTCTGGGCATACCCTGCCAACTTAGGGCGAGCAAAGCAAAACCAAAGGGGATGATGGACGGCGTGTTGAACATTGCAAGCACTCAACCCCAGTCAACTGACCTGGGTTTAATCCGTCATCATTCTTTAGCTCCCTCCGCCACCCCAGTGCAGACATGGCCATATGCAAAGCATTCTGACCCTGTGCCTCATAGGAACAGTCCAGCCCGAACTGCCAAGCTCTGTCTTCTTCCATGGACCGGAAGCAAGCATCCTGGGACCGGTTTCTGGCTAATCAGCCGTCATCAGCCAGGCTAGCTGTGAATCCAGTGGCAAAGTGAGCAAGGGACCCACGTCTGGGCATACCCTGCCAACTTAGGGCGAACAAAGCAAAACCAAAGGGGATGATGGACGGCGTGTTGAACATTGCAAGCACTCACCCCCAGTCAACTGATCTGGGTTTAATCCGTCATCATTCTTTAGCTCACTCCACCACCCCAGTTCAGACATGGCCATATGCAAAGCAGTCTGACCCTGTGCCTCATGGGAACATTCCAGACCGAACTGCCAAGCCATGTCTTCCCCGGACCGGAAACAAGCATCCTGGGACCGTTTTCTGGCTAATCATCCGTCATCAGCCAGGCTAGCTGTGAATCCAGTGGCAAAGTGAGCAAGGGACCCACGTCTGGGCATACCCTGCCAACTTAGGGCGAACAAAGCAAAACCAAAGGGGATGATGGACGGCGTGTTGAACATTGCAAGCACTCAACCCCAGTCAACTGACCTGGGTTTATTCCGTCATCATTCTTTAGCTCCCTCCGCCACCCCAGTTCAGACATGGCCATATGCAAAGCAGTCTGACCCTGTGCCTCATAGGAACAGTCCAGCCCGAACTGCCAAGCTCTGTCTTCTTCCATGGACCGGAAGCAAGCATCCTGGGACCGGTTTCTGGCTAATCAGCCGTCATCAGCCAGGCTAGCTGTGAATCCAGTGGCAAAGTGAGCAAGGGACCCACGTCTGGGCATACCTTGCCAACTTAGGGCGAACAAAGCAAAACCAAAGGGGATGATGGACGGAGTGTTCAACATTGCAAGAACTCACCCCCAGTCAACTGATCTGGGTTTAATCCATCATCATTCCTTAGCTCACTCCGCCACCCCAGTACAGACATGGCCATATGCAAAGCAGTCTGACCCTGTTCCTCATGGGAACAGTCCAGCCTGAACTGCCAAGCCATGTCTTCCCCGGACCGGAAACAACCATCCTGGGACTGGTTTCTGGCTAATCAGCCGTCATCAGCCAGGCTAGCTTGAATCCAGTGGCAAAGTAAGCAAGGGACCCACGTCTGGGCATACCCTGCCAACTTAGGGCGAACAAAGCAAAACCAAAGGGGATGATGGACGGAGTGTTGAACATTGCAAGCACTCACCCCCAGTCAACTGATCTGGGTTTAATCCATGATAATTCTTTAGCTCACTCCGCCACCCCAGTTCAGACATGGCCATATGCAAAGCAGTCTGACCCTGTGCCTCATGGGAAAAGTCCAGCCCAAACTGCCAAGCCATGTCTTCCCCGGACCGGAAACAAGCATCCTGGGACCGGTTTCTGGCTAATCATCCGTCATCAGCCAGGCTAGCTTGAATACAGTGGCAAAGAGAGCAAGGGACCCACGTCTGGGCATACCCTGCCAACTTAGGGCGAACAACGCAAAACCAAACGGGATGATGGACGGAGTGTTGAACATTGCAAGCACTCACCCCCAGTCAACTGATCTGGGTTTAATCCGTCATCATTCTTTAGCTCACTCCGCCACTCCAGTTCAGACATGGCTATATGCAAAGCACTCTGACCCTGTGCCTCATGGGAACAGTCCAGCCTGAACTGCCAAGCCATGTCTTCCCCGGACTGGAAGCAAGCATCCTGGGACCGGTTTCTGGCTAATATGCCGTCATAAGCCAGGCTAGCTTAAATCCAATGGCAAAGTGAGCAAGGGACCCACGTCTGGGCATATCCTGCCAACTTAGGGTGAACAAAGCAAAACCAAAGGGGATGATGGACGGAGTGTTGAACCTTGCAAGCACTCACCCCCAGTCAACTGATCTGGGTTTAATCCATCATCATTCTTTAGCTCACTCCGCCACCCCAGTTCAGACATGGCCATATGCAAAGCAGTCTGACCCTGTGCCTCATGGGAACATTCCAGCCCGAACTGCCAAGCCATATCTTCCTCGGACCGTAAACAAGCATCCTGGGACCGGTTTCTGGCTAATCAGCCGTCATCAGCCAGGCTAGCTTGAATCCAGTGGCAAAGTAAGCAAGGGACCCACGTCTGGGCATACCCTGCCAACTTAGGGCGAACAAAGCAAAACCAAAGGGGATGATGGACGGAGTGTTGAACATTGCAAGCACTCACCCCCAGTCAACTGATCTGGGTTTAATCCATGATAATTCTTTAGCTCACTCCGCCACCCCATTTCAGACATGGCCATATGCAAAGCAGTCTGACCCTGTGCCTCATGGGAAAAGTCCAGCCCAAACTGCCAAGCCATGTCTTCCCCGGACCAGAAACAAGCATCCTGGGACCGGTTTCTGGCTAATTATCCGTAATCAGCCAGGCTAGCTTGAATCCAGTGGCAAAGAGAGCAAGGGACCCACGTCTGGGCATACCCTGCCAACTTAGGGCGAACAACGCAAAACCAAACGGGATGATGGACGGAGTGTTGAACATTGCAAGCACTCACCCCCAGTCAACTGATCTGGGTTTAATCCGTCATCATTCTTTAGCTCACTCCGCCACTCCAGCTCAGACATGGCTATATGCAAAGCACTCTGACCCTGTGCCTCATGGGAGCAGTCCAGCCTGAACTGCCAAGCCATATCTTCCCCGGACTGGAAGCAAGCATCCTGGGACCGGTTTCTGGCTAATATGCCGTCATAAGCCAGGCTAGCTTGAATCCAATGGCAAAGTGAGCAAGGGACCCACGTCTGGGCATATCCTGCCAACTTAGGGTGAACAAAGCAAAACCAAAGGGGATGATGGACGGAGTGTTGAACCTTGCAAGCACTCACCCCCAGTCAACTGATCTGGGTTTAATCCATCATCATTCTTTAGCTCACTCCGCCACCCCAGTTCAGACATGGCCATATGCAAAGCAGTCTGACCCAGTGCCTCATGAGAACAGTCCAGCCCGAACTGCCAAGCTGTGTCTTCTTCCATGGACCGGAAACAAGCATCCTGGGACCGGTTTCTGGCTAATCAGCCGTCATCAGTCAGGCTAGCTGTGAATCCAGTGCCAAAGTGAGCAAGGGACCCACGTCTGGGCATACCTTGCCAACTTAGGGCGAACAAAGCAAAACCAAAGGGGATGATGGACGGAGTGTTCAACATTGCAAGAACTCACCCCCAGTCAACTGATCTGGGTTTAATCCATCATCATTCTTTAGCTCACTCCGCCACCACAGTACAGACATGGCCATATGCAAAGCAGTCTGAACCTGTTCCTCATGGGAACAGTCCAGCCTGAACTGCCAAGCCATGTCTTCCCCGGACCGGAAACAACCATCCTGGGAGTGGTTTCTGGCTAATCAGCCGTCATCAGCCAGGCTAGCTTGAATCCAGTGGCAAAGAAAGCAAGGGACCCATGTCTGGGCATACCCTGCCAACTTAGGGCGAACAAAGCAAAACCAAAGGGGATGATGGACGGAGTGTTGAACATTGCAAGCACACACCCCCAGTCAACTGATCTGGGTTTAATCCATGATAATTCTTTAGCTCACTCCGCCACCCCAGTTCAGACATGGCCATATGAAAAGCAGTCTGACCATGTGCCTCATGGGATAAGTCCAGCCCAAACTGCCAAGCCATGTCTTCCCCGGACCGGAAACAAGCCTCCTGGGACCGGTTTCTGGCTAATATGCCGTTATAAGCCAGGCTAGCTTGAATCCAATGGCAAAGTGAGCAAGGGACCCATGTCTGGGCATACCCTGCCACCTTAGGACGAACAAAGCAAAACCAAAGGGGATGATGGGCGGAGTGTTGAACATTGCAAGCACTCACCCCCAGTCAACTGTTCTGGGTTTAATCCGTCATCATTCTTTAGCTCACTCCGCCACTCAGGTTCAGACATGGCCATATGCAAAGCAGTCTGACCCTGTGCCTCATAGGAACAGTCCAGCCGGAACTGCCAAACCATGCCTTCCCCAGACCGGAAACAGGTATCCTGAGACCGGTTTCTGGCTAATCAGCCGTCATCAGCCAGGCTAGCTTGAGTCCAGTGGCAAAGTGAGCAAGGGACCCACGTCTGGGCATACCCTGCCAACTTAGGGCGAACAAAGCAAAACCAAAGGGGATGATGGACGCAGTGTTGAACATTGCAAGCACTCACCCCCAGTCAACTGATCTGGGTTTAATTCATGATAATTCTTTAGCTCACGCCGCCACCCCAGTTCAGACATGGCCATATGCAAAGCAGTCTGACCCTGTGCCTCATGGGAAAAGTCCAGCCCAATCTGCCAAGTCATGTCTTCCCCGGACCGTAAACAAGCATCCTGGGACCGGTTTCTGGCTAATATGCCGTCATAAGCCAGGCTAGCTTGAATCCAATGGCAAAGTGAGCAAGGGACCCATGTCTGGGCATACCCTGCCAACTTAGGTCGAACAAAGCAAAACCAAAGGGGATGATGGACGGTGTGTTGAACATTGCAAGCACTCACCCCCAGTCAACTGTTCTGTGTTTAATCCGTCATCATTCTTTAGCTTACTCCGCCACTCCAGTTCAGACATGGCCATATGCAAAGCAGTCTGACCCTGTGCCTCATGGGAACAGTCCAGCCCGAACTGCCAAGCCATGTCTTCCCCAGATCGGAAACAAGCATCCTGGGACCGGTTTCTGGCTAATCAGCCGTCATCAGCCAGGCTAGCTTGAGTCCAGTGGCAAAGTGAGCAAGAGACCCACGTCTGGGCATACCCTCCCAACTTAGGGCGAACAAACCAAAACCAAAGGGGATGATGGATGAAGTGTTGAACATTGCAAGAACTCACCCCCAGTCAACTGATCTGGGTTTAATCCATCATCATTCTTTAGCTCACTCCGCCACCCCAGTACAGACATGGCCATATGCAAAGCAGTCTGACCCTGTTCCTCATGGGAACAGCCCAGCCTGAACTGCCAAGCCATGTCTTCCCCGGACCGGAAGCAAGCATCCTGGGACCGGTTTCTGGCTAATATCACGTCATAAACCAGGCTACCTTGAATCCAATGGCAAAGTGAGCAAGGGACCCATGTCTGGGCATACCCTGCCAACTTAGGTCGAACAAAGCAAAACCAAAGGGGATGATGGACGGTGTGTTAAACATTGCAAGCACTCACCCCCAGTCAACTGATCTGAGTTTAATCCATCATCATTCTTTAGCTCACTCCGTCACCCCAGTTCAGACATGGCCATATGCAAAGCAGTGTGATCCTGTGCCTCATGGGAACAGTCCAGCCCGAACTGCCAAGCCATGTCTTCCCCGGACCGGAAACAAGCATCCTGGGACCGGTTTCTGGCTAATCATCCGTCATCAGCCAGGCTAGCTTGAATCCAGTGGCAAAGAGAGCAAGGGACCCACGTCTGGGCATACCCTGCCAACTTAGGGCGAACAACGCAAAACCAAACGGGATGATTGACGGAGTGTTGAACATTGCAAGCATTCACCCCCAGTCAACTGATCTGGGTTTAATCCGTCATCATTCTTTAGCTCACTCCACCACCCCAGTTCAGACATGGCCATATGCAAAGCAGTCTGACCCTGTGCCTCATGGGAACATTCTAGCCCGAACTGCCAAGCCATGTCTTCCCCGGACCGGAAACAAGCATCCTGGGACCGTTTTCTGGCTAATCATCCGTCATCAGCCAGGATAGCTGTGAATCCAGTGGCAAAGTGAGCAAGGGACCCACGTCTGGGCATACCCTGCCAACTTAGGACGAACAAAGCAAAACCAAAGGGGATGATGGGCGGAGTGTTGAACATTGCAAGCACTCACCCCCAGTCAACTGTTCTGGGTTTAATCCGTCATCATTCTTTAGCTCACTCCGCCACTCCAGTTCAGACATGGCCATATGCAAAGCAGTCTGACCCTGTGCCTCATAGGAACAGTCCAGCCGGAACTGCCAAACCATGCCTTCCCCAGACCGGAAACAGGTATCCTGAGACCGGTTTCTGGCTAATCAGCCGTCATCAGCCAGGCTAGCTTGAGTCCAGTGGCAAAGTGAGCAAGGGACCCACGTCTGGGCATACCCTGCCAACTTAGGGCGAACAAAGCAAAACCAAAGGGGATGATGGACGCAGTGTTGAACATTGCAAGCACTCACCCCCAGTCAACTGATCTGGGTTTAATCCATGATAATTCTTTAGCTCACGCCGCCACCCCAGTTCAGACATGGCCATATGCAAAGCAGTCTGACCCTGTGCCTCATGGGAAAAGTCCAGCCCAATCTGCCAAGTCATGTCTTCCCCGGACCGTAAACAAGCATCCTGGGACCGGTTTCTGGCTAATATGCCGTCATAAGCCAGGCTAGCTTGAATCCAATGGCAAAGTGAGCAAGGGACCCATGTCTGGGCATACCCTGCCAACTTAGGTCGAACAAAGCAAAACCAAAGGGGATGATGGACGGTGTGTTGAACATTGCAAGCACTCACCCCCAGTCAACTGTTCTGTGTTTAATCCGTCATCATTCTTTAGCTTACTCCGCCACTCCAGTTCAGACATGGCCATATGCAAAGCAGTCTGACCCTGTGCCTCATGGGAACAGTCCAGCCCGAACTGCCAAGCCATGTCTTCCCCAGATCGGAAACAAGCATCCTGGGACCGGTTTCTGGCTAATCAGCCGTCATCAGCCAGGCTAGCTTGAGTCCAGTGGCAAAGTGAGCAAGAGACCCACGTCTGGGCATACCCTCCCAACTTAGGGCGAACAAACCAAAACCAAAGGGGATGATGGATGAAGTGTTGAACATTGCAAGAACTCACCCCCAGTCAACTGATCTGGGTTTAATCCATCATCATTCTTTATCTCACTCCGCCACCCCAGTACAGACATGGCCATATGCAAAGCAGTCTGACCCTGTTCCTCATGGGAACAGTCCAGCCTGAACTGCCAAGCCATGTCTTCCCCGGACCGGAAGCAAGCATCCTGGGACCGGTTTCTGGCTAATATCACGTCATAAACCAGGCTACCTTGAATCCAATGGCAAAGTGAGCAAGGGACCCATGTCTGGGCATACCCTGCCAACTTAGGTCGAACAAAGCAAAACCAAAGGGGATGATGGACGGTGTGTTAAACATTGCAAGCACTCACCCCCAGTCAACTGATCTGAGTTTAATCCATCATCATTCTTTAGCTCACTCCGTCACCCCAGTTCAGACATGGCCATATGCAAAGCAGTGTGATCCTGTGCCTCATGGGAACAGTCCAGCCCGAACTGCCAAGCCATGTCTTCCCCGGACCGGAAACAAGCATCCTGGGACCGGTTTCTGGCTAATCATCCGTCATCAGCCAGGCTAGCTTGAATCCAGTGGCAAAGAGAGCAAGGGACCCACGTCTGGGCATACCCTGCCAACTTAGGGCGAACAACGCAAAACCAAACGGGATGATTGACGGAGTGTTGAACATTGCAAGCATTCACCCCCAGTCAACTGATCTGGGTTTAATCCGTCATCATTCTTTAGCTCACTCCACCACCCCAGTTCAGACATGGCCATATGCAAAGCAGTCTGACCCTGTGCCTCATGGGAACATTCTAGCCCGAACTGCCAAGCCATGTCTTCCCCGGACCGGAAACAAGCATCCTGGGACCGTTTTCTGGCTAATCATCCGTCATCAGCCAGGATAGCTGTGAATCCAGTGGCAAAGTGAGCAAGGGACCCACGTCTGGGCATACCCTGCCAACTTAGGGCGAGCAAAGCAAAACCAAAGATATGATGGACGGCGTGTTGAACATTGCAAGCACTCAACCCCAGTCAACTGACCTGGGTTTAATCCGTCATCATTCTTTAGCTCCCTCCGCCACCCCAGTTCAGACATGGCCATATGCAAAGCATTCTGACCCTGTGCCTCATAGGAACAGTCCAGCCCGAACTGCCAAGCTCTGTCTTCTTCCATGGACCGGAAGCAAGCATCCTGGGACCGGTTTCTGGCTAATCAGCCGTCATCAGCCAGGCTAGCTATAAATCCAGTGGCAAAGTGAGCAAGGGACCCACGTCTGGGCATACCCTGCCAACTTAGGGCGAACAAAGCAAAACCAAAGGGGATGATGGACGGCGTGTTGAACATTGCAAGCACTCACCCCCAGTCAACTGATCTGGGTTTAATCCGTCATCATTCTTTAGCTCACTCCACCACCCCAGTTCAGACATGGCCATATGCAAAGCAGTCTGACCCTGTGCCTCATGGGAACATTCCAGCCCGAACTGCCAAGCCATGTCTTCCCCGGACCGGAAACAAGCATCCTGGGGCCGTTTTCTGGCTAATCATCCGTCATCAGCCAGGCTAGCTGTGAATCCAGTGGCAAAGTGAGCAAGGGACCCACGTCTGGGCATACCCTGCCAACTTGGGGCGAACAAAGCAAAACCAAAGGGGATGATGGATGGCGTGTTGAACATTGCAAGCACTCAACCCCAGTCAACTGACCTGGGTTTATTCCGTCATCATTCTTTAGCTCCCTCCGCCACCCCAGTTCAGACATGGCCATATGCAAAGCAGTCTGACCCTGTGCCTCATAGGAACAGTCCAGCCCGAACTGCCAAGCTCTGTCTTCTTCCATGGACCGGAAGCAAGCATCCTGGGACCGGTTTCTGGCTAATCAGCCGTCATCAGCCAGGCTAGCTGTGAATCCAGTGGCAAAGTGAGCAAGGGACCCACGTCTGGGCATACCTTGCCAACTTAGGGCGAACAAAGCAAAACCAAAGGGGATGATGGAGGGAGTGTTCAACATTGCAAGAACTCACCCCCAGTCAACTGATCTGGGTTTAATCCATCATCATTCCTTAGCTCACTCCGCCACCCCAGTACAGACATGGCCATATGCAAAGCAGTCTGACCCTGTTCCTCATGGGAACAGTCCAGCCTGAACTGCCAAGCCATGTCTTCCCCGGACCGGAAACAACCATCCTGGGACTGGTTTCTGGCTAATCAGCCGTCATCAGCCAGGCTAGCTTGAATCCAGTGGCAAAGTAAGCAAGGGACCCACGTCTGGGCATACCCTGCCAACTTAGGGCGAACAAAGCAAAACCAAAGGGGATGATGGACGGAGTGTTGAACATTGCAAGCACTCACCCCCAGTCAACTGATCTGGGTTTAATCCATGATAATTCTTTAGCTCACTCCGCCACCCCAGTTCAGACATGGCCATATGCAAAGCAGTCTGACCCTGTGCCTCATGGGAAAAGTCCAGCCCAAACTGCCAAGCCATGTCTTCCCCAGACCGGAAACAAGCATCCTGGGACCGGTTTCTGGCTAATCATCCGTCATCAGCCAGGCTAGCTTGAATACAGTGGCAAAGAGAGCAAGGGACCCACGTCTGGGCATACCCTGCCAACTTAGGGCGAACAACGCAAAACCAAACGGGATGATGGACGGAGTGTTGAACATTGCAAGCACTCACCCCCAGTCAACTGATCTGGGTTTAATCCGTCATCATTCTTTAGCTCACTCCGCCACTCCAGTTCAGACATGGCTATATGCAAAGCACTCTGACCCTGTGCCTCATGGGAACAGTCCAGCCTGAACTGCCAAGCCATGTCTTCCCCGGACTGGAAGCAAGCATCCTGGGACCGGTTTCTGGCTAATATGCCGTCATAAGCCAGGCTAGCTTAAATCCAATGGCAAAGTGAGCAAGGGACCCACGTCTGGGCATATCCTGCCAACTTAGGGTGAACAAAGCAAAACCAAAGGGGATGATGGACGGAGTGTTGAACCTTGCAAGCACTCACCCCCAGTCAACTGATCTGGGTTTAATCCATCATCATTCTTTAGCTCACTCCGCCACCCCAGTTCAGACATGGCCATATGCAAAGCAGTCTGACCCTGTGCCTCATGGGAACATTCCAGCCCGAACTGCCAAGCCATGTCTTCCTCGGACCGTAAACAAGCATCCTGGGACCGGTTTCTGGCTAATCATCCGTCATCAGCCAGGCTAGCTGTGAATCCAGTGGCAAAGTGAGCAAGGGACCCACGTCTGGGCATACCCTGCCAACGTAGGGTGAACAAAGCAAAACCAAAGGGGATGATGGACGGAGTGTTGAACATTGCAAGCACTCACCCCCAGTCAACTGATCTGGGTTTAATCCATCATCATTCTTTAGCTCACTCCGCCACCCCATTTCAGACATGGCCATATGCAAAGCAGTCTGACCCTGTGCCTCATGGGAACAGTCCAGCCCGAACTGCCAAGCTGTGTCTTCTTCCATGGACCAGAAACAAGTATCCTGGGACCGGTTTCTGGCAAATCTGCCGTCATCAGCCAGGCTAGCTGTGAATCCAGTGGCAAAGTGAGCAAGGGACCCACGTCTGGGCATACCTTGCCAACTTAGGGCGAACAAAGCAAAACCAAAGGGGATGATGGACGGAGTGTTCAACATTGCAAGAACTCACCCCCAGTCAACTGATCTGGGTTTAATCCATCATCATTCCTTAGCTCACTCCGCCACCCCAGTACAGACATGGCCATATGCAAAGCAGTCTGACCCTGTTCCTCATGGGAACAGTCCAGCCTGAACTGCCAAGCCATGTCTTCCCCGGACCGGAAACAACCATCCTGGGACTGGTTTCTGGCTAATCAGCCGTCATCAGCCAGGCTAGCTTGAATCCAGTGGCAAAGTAAGCAAGGGACCCACGTCTGGGCATACCCTGCCAACTTAGGGCGAACAAAGCAAAACCAAAGGGGATGATGGACGGAGTGTTGAACATTGCAAGCACTCACCCCCAGTCAACTGATCTGGGTTTAATCCATGATAATTCTTTAGCTCACTCCGCCACCCCAGTTCAGACATGGCCATATGCAAAGCAGTCTGACCCTGTGCCTCATGGGAAAAGTCCAGCCCAAACTGCCAAGCCATATCTTCCCCGGACCGGAAACAAGCATCCTGGGACCGGTTTCTGGCTAATCATCCGTCATCAGCCAGGCTAGCTTGAATACAGTGGCAAAGAGAGCAAGGGACCCACGTCTGGGCATACCCTGCCAACTTAGGGCGAACAACGCAAAACCAAACGGGATGATGGACGGAGTGTTGAACATTGCAAGCACTCACCCCCAGTCAACTGATCTGGGTTTAATCCGTCATCATTCTTTAGCTCACTCCGCCACTCCAGTTCAGACATGGCTATATGCAAAGCACTCTGACCCTGTGCCTCATGGGAACAGTCCAGCCTGAACTGCCAAGCCATGTCTTCCCCGGACTGGAAGCAAGCATCCTGGGACCGGTTTCTGGCTAATATGCCGTCATAAGCCAGGCTAGCTTAAATCCAATGGCAAAGTGAGCAAGGGACCCACGTCTGGGCATATCCTGCCAACTTAGGGTGAACAAAGCAAAACCAAAGGGGATGATGGACGGAGTGTTGAACCTTGCAAGCACTCACCCCCAGTCAACTGATCTGGGTTTAATCCATCATCATTCTTTAGCTCACTCCGCCACCCCAGTTCAGACATGGCCATATGCAAAGCAGTCTGACCCTGTGCCTCATGGGAACATTCCAGCCCGAACTGCCAAGCCATGTCTTCCTCGGACCATAAACTAGCATCCTGGGACCGGTTTCTGGCTAATCATCCGTCATCAGCCAGGCTAGCTGTGAATCCAGTGGCAAAGTGAGCAAGGGACCCACGTCTGGGCATACCCTGCCAACGTAGGGTGAACAAAGCAAAACCAAAGGGGATGATGGACGGAGTGTTGAACATTGCAAGCACTCACCCCCAGTCAACTGATCTGGGTTTAATCCATCATCATTCTTTAGCTCACTCCGCCACCCCATTTCAGACATGGCCATATGCAAAGCAGTCTGACCCTGTGCCTCATGGGAACAGTCCAGCCCGAACTGCCAAGCTGTGTCTTCTTCCATGGACCGGAAACAAGTATCCTGGGACCGGTTTATGGCAAATCTGCCGTCATCAGCCAGGCTAGCTGTGAATCCAGTGGCAAAGTGAGCAAGGGACCCACGTCTGGGCATACATTGCCAACTTAGGGCGAACAAAGCAAAACCAAAGGGGATGATGAACGGAGTGTTCAACATTGCAAGAACTCACCCCCAGTCAACTGATCTGGGTTTAATCCATCATCATTCCTTAGCTCACTCCGCCACCCCAGTACAGACATGGCCATATGCAAAGCAGTCTGACCCTGTTCCTCATGGGAACAGTCCAGCCTGAACTGCCAAGCCATGTCTTCCCCGGACCGGAAACAACCATCCTGGGACTGGTTTCTGGCTAATCAGCCGTCATCAGCCAGGCTAGCTTGAATCCAGTGGCAAAGTAAGCAAGGGACCCACGTCTCGGCATACCCTGCCAACTTAGGGCGAACAAAGCAAAACCAAAGGGGATGATGGACGGAGTGTTGAACATTGCAAGCACTCACCCCCAGTCAACTGATCTGGGTTTAATCCATCATCATTCTTTAGCTCACTCCGCCACCCCAGTTCAGACATGGCCATATGCAAAGCAGTCTGACCCTGTGCCTCATGGGAACAGTCCAGCCCGAACTGCCAAGCCATGTCTTCCCCAGATCGGAAACAAGCATCCTGGGACCGGTTTCTGGCTAATCAGCCGTCATCAGCCAGGCTAGCTTGAGTCCAGTGGCAAAGTGAGCAAGGGACCCACGTCTGGGCATACCCTGCCAACTTAGGGCGAACAAAGCAAAACCAAAGGGGATGATGGACGCAGTGTTGAACATTGCAAGCACTCACCCCCAGTCAACTGATCTGGGTTTAATCCATGATACTTCTTTAGCTCACGCCGCCACCCCAGTTCAGACATGGCCATATGCAAAGCAGTCTGACCCTGTGCCTCATGGGAAAAGTCCAGCCCAAACTGCCAAGTCATGTCTTCCCCGGACCGTAAACAAGCATCCTGGGACCGGTTTCTGGCTAATATGCCGTCATAAGCCAGGCTAGCTTGAATCCAATGGCAAAGTGAGCAAGGGACCCATGTCTGGGCATACCCTGCCAACTTAGGTCGAACAAAGCAAAACCAAAGGGGATGATGGACGGTGTGTTGAACATTGCAAGCACTCACCCCCAGTCAACTGTTCTGGGTTTAATCCGTCATCATTCTTTAGCTTACTCCGCCACTCCAGTTCAGACATGGCCATATGCAAAGCAGTCTGACCCTGTGCCTCATGGGAACAGTCCAGCCCGAACTGCCAAGCCATGTCTTCCCCAGATCGGAAACAAGCATCCTGGGACCGGTTTCTGGCTAATCAGCCGTCATCAGCCAGGCTAGCTTGAGTCCAGTGGCAAAGTGAGCAAGAGACCCACGTCTGGGCATACCCTCCCAACTTAGGGCGAACAAACCAAAACCAAAGGGGATGATGGATGAAGTGTTGAACATTGCAAGAACTCACCCCCAGTCAACTGATCTGGGTTTAATCCATCATCATTCTTTAGCTCACTCCGCCACCCCAGTACAGACATGGCCATATGCAAAGCAGTCTGACCCTGTTCCTCATGGGAACAGTCCAGCCTGAACTGCCAAGCCATGTCTTCCCCGGACCGGAAGCAAGCATCCTGGGACCGGTTTCTGGCTAATATCACGTCATAAGCCAGGCTACCTTGAATCCAATGGCAAAGTGAGCAAGGGACCCATGTCTGGGCATACCCTGCCAACTTAGGTCGAACAAAGCAAAACCAAAGGGGATGATGGACGGTGTGTTAAACATTGCAAGCACTCACCCCCAGTCAACTGATCTGAGTTTAATCCATCATCATTCTTTAGCTCACTCCGTCACCCCAGTTCAGACATGGCCATATGCAAAGCAGTGTGATCCTGTGCCTCATGGGAACAGTCCAGCCCGAATTGCCAAGCCATGTCTTCCCCGGACCGGAAACAAGCATCCTGGGACCGGTTTCTGGCTAATCATCCGTCATCAGCCTGGCTAGCTTGAATCCAGTGGCAAAGAGAGCAAGGGACCCACGTCTGGGCATACCCTGCCAACTTAGGGCGAGCAAAGCAAAACCAAAGGGGATGATGGACGGCGTGTTGAACATTGCAAGCACTCAACCCCAGTCAACTGACCTGGGTTTAATCCGTCATCATTCTTTAGCTCCCTCCGCCACCCCAGTTCAGACATAGCCATATGCAAAGCATTCTGACCCTGTGCCTCATAGGAACAGTCCAGCCCGAACTGCCAAGCTCTGTCTTCTTCCATGGACCGGAAGCAAGCATCCTGGGACCGGTTTCTGGCTAATCAGCCGTCATCAGCCAGGCTAGCTGTGAATCCAGTGGCAAAGTGAGCAAGGGACCCACGTCTGGGCATACCCTGCCAACTTAGGGCGAACAAAGCAAAACCAAAGGGGATGATGGACGGCGTGTTGAACATTGCAAGCACTCACCCCCAGTCAACTGATCTGGGTTTAATCCATCATCATTCTTTAGCTCACTCCGCCACCCCAGTACAGACATGGCCATATGCAAAGCAGTCTGACCCTGTTCCTCATGGGAACAGTCCAGCCTGAACTGCCAAGCCATGTCTTCCCCGGACCGGAAGCAAGCATCCTGGGACCGGTTTCTGGCTAATATCACGTCATAAGCCAGGCTACCTTGAATCCAATGGCAAAGTGAGCAAGGGACCCATGTCTGGGCATACCCTGCCAACTTAGGTCGAACAAAGCAAAACCAAAGGGGATGATGGACGGTGTGTTAAACATTGCAAGCACTCACCCCCAGTCAACTGATCTGAGTTTAATCCATCATCATTCTTTAGCTCACTCCGTCACCCCAGTTCAGACATGGCCATATGCAAAGCAGTGTGATCCTGTGCCTCATGGGAACAGTCCAGCCCGAACTGCCAAGCCATGTCTTCCCCGGACCGGAAACAAGCATCCTGGGACCGGTTTCTGGCTAATCATCCGTCATCAGCCAGGCTAGCTTGAATCCAGTGGCAAAGAGAGCAAGGGACCCACGTCTGGGCATACCCTGCCAACTTAGGGCGAGCAAAGCAAAACCAAAGGGGATGATGGACGGCGTGTTGAACATTGCAAGCACTCAACCCCAGTCAACTGACCTGGGTTTAATCCGTCATCATTCTTTAGCTCCCTCCGCCACCCCAGTTCAGACATAGCCATATGCAAAGCATTCTGACCCTGTGCCTCATAGGAACAGTCCAGCCCGAACTGCCAAGCTCTGTCTTCTTCCATGGACCGGAAGCAAGCATCCTGGGACCGGTTTCTGGCTAATCAGCCGTCATCAGCCAGGCTAGCTGTGAATCCAGTGGCAAAGTGAGCAAGGGACCCACGTCTGGGCATACCCTGCCAACTTAGGGCGAACAAAGCAAAACCAAAGGGGATGATGGACGGCGTGTTGAACATTGCAAGCACTCACCCCCAGTCAACTGATCTGGGTTTAATCCGTCATCATTCTTTAGCTCACTCCACCACCCCAGTTCAGACATGGCCATATGCAAAGCAGTCTGACCCTGTGCCTCATGGGAACATTCCAGACCGAACTGCCAAGCCATGTCTTCCCCGGACCGGAAACAAGCATCCTGGGACCGTTTTCTGGCTAATCATCCGTCATCAGCCAGGCTAGCTGTGAATCCAGTGGCAAAGTGAGCAAGGGACCCACGTCTGGGCATACCCTGCCAACTTAGGACGAACAAAGCAAAACCAAAGGGGATGATGGACGGCGTGTTGAACATTGCAAGCACTCAACCCCAGTCAACTGACCTGGGTTTATTCCGTCATCATTCTTTAGCTCCCTCCGCGACCCCAGTTCAGACATGGCCATATGCAAAGCAGTCTGACCCTGTGCCTCATAGGAACAGTCCAGCCCGAACTGCCAAGCTCTGTCTTCTTCCATGGACCGGAAGCAAGCATCCTGGGACCGGTTTCTGGCTAATCAGCCGTCATCAGCCAGGCTAGCTGTGAATCCAGTGGCAAAGTGAGCAAGGGACCCACGTCTGGGCATACCCTGCCAACTTAGGGCGAACAAAGCAAAACCAAAGGGGATGATGGATGGCGTGTTGAACATTGCAAGCACTCAACCCCAGTCAACTGACCTGGGTTTATTCCGTCATCATTCTTTAGCTCCCTCCGCCACCCCAGTTCAGACATGGCCATATGCAAAGCAGTCTGACCCTGTGCCTCATAGGAACAGTCCAGCCCGAACTGCCAAGCTCTGTCTTCTTCCATGGACCGGAAGCAAGCATCCTGGGACCGGTTTCTGGCTAATCAGCAGTCATCAGCCAGGCTAGCTGTGAATCCAGTGGCAAAGTGAGCAAGGGACCCACGTCTGGGCATACCTTGCCAACTTAGGGCGAACAAAGCAAAACCAAAGGGGATGATGGACGGAGTGTTCAACATTGCAAGAACTCACCCCCAGTCAACTGATCTGGGTTTAATCCATCATCATTCCTTAGCTCACTCCGCCACCCCAGTACAGACATGGCCATATGCAAAGCAGTCTGACCCTGTTCCTCATGGGAACAGTCCAGCCTGAACTGCCAAGCCATGTCTTCCCCGGACCGGAAACAACCATTCTGGGACTGGTTTCTGGCTAATCAGCCGTCATCAGCCAGGCTAGCTTGAATCCAGTGGCAAAGTAAGCAAGGGACCCACGTCTGGGCATACCCTGCCAACTTAGGGCGAACAAAGCAAAACCAAAGGGGATGATGGACGGAGTGTTGAACATTGCAAGCACTCACCCCCAGTCAACTGATCTGGGTTTAATCCATGATAATTCTTTAGCTCACTCCGCCACCCCAGTTCAGACATGGCTATATGCAAAGCACTCTGACCCTGTGCCTCATGGGAACAGTCCAGCCTGAACTGCCAAGCCATGTCTTCCCCGGACTGGAAGCAAGCATCCTGGGACCGGTTTCTGGCTAATATGCCGTCATAAGCCAGGCTAGCTTAAATCCAATGGCAAAGTGAGCAAGGGACCCACGTCTGGGCATATCCTGCCAACTTAGGGTGAACAAAGCAAAACCAAAGGGGATGATGGACGGAGTGTTGAACCTTGCAAGCACTCACCCCCAGTCAACTGATCTGGGTTTAATCCATCATCATTCTTTAGCTCACTCCGCCACCCCAGTTCAGACATGGCCATATGCAAAGCAGTCTGACCCTGTGCCTCATGGGAACATTCCAGCCCGAACTGCCAAGCCATGTCTTCCTCGGACCGTAAACAAGCATCCTGGGACCGGTTTCTGGCTAATCATCCGTCATCAGCCAGGCTAGCTGTGAATCCAGTGGCAAAGTGAGCAAGGGACCCACGTCTGGGCATACCCTGCCAACGTAGGGTGAACAAAGCAAAACCAAAGGGAATGATGGACGGAGTGTTGAACATTGCAAGCACTCACCCCCAGTCAACTGATCTGGGTTTAATCCATCATCATTCTTTAGCTCACTCCGCCACCCCATTTCAGACATGGCCATATGCAAAGCAGTCTGACCCTGTGCCTCATGGGAACAGTCCAGCCCGAACTGCCAAGCTGTGTCTTCTTCCATGGACCGGAAACAAGTATCCTGGGACCGGTTTCTGGCAAATCTGCCGTCATCAGCCAGGCTAGCTGTGAATCCAGTGGCAAAGTGAGCAAGGGACCCACGTCTGGGCATACCTTGCCAACTTAGGGCGAACAAAGCAAAACCAAAGGGGATGATGGACGGAGTGTTCAACATTGCAAGAACTCACCCCCAGTCAACTGATCTGGGTTTAATCCATCATCATTCCTTAGCTCACTCCGCCACCACAGTACAGACATGGCCATATGCAAAGCAGTCTGACCCTGTTCCTCATGGGAACTGTCCAGCCTGAACTGCCAAGCCATGTCTTCCCCGGACCGGAAACAACCATCCTGGGACTGGTTTCTGGCTAATCAGCCGTCATCAGCCAGGCTAGCTTGAATCCAGTGGCAAAGTAAGCAAGGGATCCACGTCTGGGCATACCCTGCCAACTTAGGGCGAACAAAGCAAAACCAAAGGGGATGATGGACGGAGTGTTGAACATTGCAAGCACTCACCCCCAGTCAACTGATCTGGGTTTAATCCATGATAATTCTTTAGCTCACTCCGCCACCCCATTTCAGACATGGCCATATGCAAAGCAGTCTGACCCTGTGTCTCATGGGAAAAGTCCAGCCCAAACTGCCAAGCCATGTCTTCCCCGGACTG
Source organism: Triturus cristatus (assembly GCF_964204655.1). Lineage (NCBI taxonomy): Eukaryota > Metazoa > Chordata > Amphibia > Caudata > Salamandridae > Triturus > Triturus cristatus. The sequence continues at coordinate 393,339,956 of NC_140584.1, forward strand.
GAAACAAGCATCCTGGGACCGGTTTCTGGCTAATCATCCGTAATCAGCCAGGCTAGCTTGAATCCAGTGGCAAAGAGAGCAAGGGACCCACGTCTGGGCATACCCTGCCAACTTAGGGCGAACAACGCAAAACCAAACGGGATGAAGGACGGAGTGTTGAACATTGCAAGCACTCACCCCCAGTCAACTGATCTGGGTTTAATCCGTCATCATTCTTTAGCTCACTCCGCCACTCCAGTTCAGACATGGCTATATGCAAAGCACTCTGACCCTGTGCCTCATGGGAGCAGTCCAGCCTGAACTGCCAAGCCATATCTTCCCCGGACTGGAAGCAAGCATCCTGGGACCGGTTTCTGGCTAATATGCCGTCATAAGCCAGGCTAGCTTGAATCCAATGGCAAAGTGAGCAAGGGACCCACGTCTGGGCATATCCTGCCAACTTAGGGTGAACAAAGCAAAACCAAAGGGGATGATGGACGGAGTGTTGAACCTTGCAAGCACTCACCCCCAGTCAACTGATCTGGGTTTAATCCATCATCATTCTTTAGCTCACTCCGCCACCCCAGTTCAGACATGGCCATATGCAAAGCAGTCTGACCCTGTGCCTCATGAGAACAGTCCAGCCCGAACTGCCAAGCTGTGTCTTCTTCCATGGACCGGAAACAAGCATCCTGGGACCGGTTTCTAGCTAATCAGCCGTCATCAGCCAGGCTAGCTTGAATCCAGTGGCAAAGTAAGCAAGGGACCCACGTCTGGGCATACCCTGCCAACTTAGGGCGAACAAAGCAAAACCAAAGGGGATGATGGACGGAGTGTTCAACATTGCAAGAACTCACCCCCAGTCAACTGTTCTGGGTTTAATCCGTCATCATTCTTTAGCTCACTCCGCCACTCCAGTTCAGACATGGCCATATGCAAAGCAGTCTGACCCTGTGCCTCATGGGAACAGTCCAGCCGGAACTGCCAAACCATGCCTTCCCCAGACCGGAAACAGGTATCCTGAGACCGGTTTCTGGCTAATCAGCCGTCATCAGCCAGGCTAGCTTGAGTCCAGTGGCAAAGTGAGCAAGGGACCCACGTCTGGGCATACCCTGCCAACTTAGGGCGAACAAAGCAAAACCAAAGGGGATGATGGACGCAGTGTTGAACATTGCAAGCACTCACCCCCAGTCAACTGATCTGGGTTTAATCCATGATAATTCTTTAGCTCACGCCGCCACCCCAGTTCAGACATGGCCATATGCAAAGCAGTCTGACCCTGTGCCTCATGGGAAAAGTCCAGCCCAAACTGCCAAGTCATGTCTTCCCCGGACCGTAAACAAGCATCCTGGGACCGGTTTCTGGCTAATATGCCGTCATAAGCCAGGCTAGCTTGAATCCAATGGCAAAGTGAGCAAGGGACCCATGTCTGGGCATACCCTGCCAACTTAGGTCGAACAAAGCAAAACCAAAGGGGATGATGGACGGTGTGTTGAACATTGCAAGCACTCACCCCCAGTCAACTGTTCTGGGTTTAATCCGTCATCATTCTTTAGCTTACTCCGCCACTCCAGTTCAGACATGGCCATATGCAAAGCAGTCTGACCCTGTGCCTCATGGGAACAGTCCAGCCCGAACTGCCAAGCCATGTCTTCCCCAGATCGGAAACAAGCATCCTGGGACCGGTTTCTGGCTAATCAGCCGTCATCAGCCAGGCTAGCTTGAGTCCAGTGGCAAAGTGAGCAAGAGACCCACGTCTGGGCATACCCTCCCAACTTAGGGCGAACAAACCAAAACCAAAGGGGATGATGGATGAAGTGTTGAACATTGCAAGAACTCACCCCCAGTCAACTGATCTGGGTTTAATCCATCATCATTCTTTAGCTCACTCCGCCACCCCAGTACAGACATGGCCATATGCAAAGCAGTCTGACCCTGTTCCTCATGGGAACAGTCCAGCCTGAACTGCCAAGCCATGTCTTCCCCGGACCGGAAGCAAGCATCCTGGGACCGGTTTCTGGCTAATATCACGTCATAAGCCAGGCTACCTTGAATCCAATGGCAAAGTGAGCAAGGGACCCATGTCTGGGCATACCCTGCCAACTTAGGTCGAACAAAGCAAAACCAAAGGGGATGATGGACGGTGTGTTAAACATTGCAAGCACTCACCTCAGTCAACTGATCTGAGTTTAATCCATCATCATTCTTTAGCTCACTCCGTCACCCCAGTTCGGACATGGCCATATGCAAAGCAGTGTGATCCTGTGCCTCATGGGAACAGTCCAGCCCGAACTGCCAAGCCATGTCTTCCCCGGACCGGAAACAAGCATCCTGGGACCGGTTTCTGGCTAATCATCCGTCATCAGCCAGGCTAGCTTGAATCCAGTGGCAAAGAGAGCAAGGGACCCACGTCTGGGCATACCCTGCCAACTTAGGGCGAGCAAAGCAAAACCAAAGGGGATGATGGACGGCGTGTTGAACATTGCAAGCACTCAACCCCAGTCAACTGACCTGGGTTTAATCCGTCATCATTCTTTAGCTCCCTCCGCCACCCCAGTTCAGACATAGCCATATGCAAAGCATTCTGACCCTGTGCCTCATAGGAACAGTCCAGCCCGAACTGCCAAGCTCTGTCTTCTTCCATGGACCGGAAGCAAGCATCCTGGGACCGGTTTCTGGCTAATCAGCCGTCATCAGCCAGGCTAGCTGTGAATCCAGTGGCAAAGTGAGCAAGGGACCCACGTCTGGGCATACCCTGCCAACTTAGGGCGAACAAAGCAAAACCAAAGGGGATGATGGACGGCGTGTTGAACATTGCAAGCACTCACCCCCAGTCAACTGATCTGGGTTTAATCCGTCATCATTCTTTAGCTCACTCCACCACCCCAGTTCAGACATGGCCATATGCAAAGCAGTCTGACCCTGTGCCTCATGGGAACATTCCAGACCGAACTGCCAAGCCATGTCTTCCCCGGACCGGAAACAAGCATCCTGGGACCGTTTTCTGGCTAATCATCCGTCATCAGCCAGGCTAGCTGTGAATCCAGTGGCAAAGTGAGCAAGGGACCCACGTCTGGGCATACCCTGCCAACTTAGGGCGAACAAAGCAAAACCAAAGGGGATGATGGACGGCGTGTTGAACATTGCAAGCACTCAACCCCAGTCAACTGACCTGGGTTTATTCCGTCATCATTCTTTAGCTCCCTCCGCCACCCCAGTTCAGACATGGCCATATGCAAAGCAGTCTGACCCTGTGCCTCATAGGAACAGTCCAGCCCGAACTGCCAAGCTCTGTCTTCTTCCATGGACCGGAAGCAAGTATCCTGGGACCGGTTTCTGGCTAATCAGCCGTCATCAGCCAGGCTAGCTGTGAATCCAGTGGCAAAGTGAGCAAGGGACCCACGTCTGGGCATACCTTGCCAACTTAGGGCGAACAAAGCAAAACCAAAGGGGATGATGGACGGAGTGTTCAACATTGCAACAACTCACCCCCAGTCAACTGATCTGGGTTTAATCCATGATAATTCTTTAGCTCACTCCGCCACCCCAGTTCAGACATGGCCATATGCAAAGCAGTCTGACCCTGTGCCTCATGGGAAAAGTCCAGCCCAAACTGCCAAGCCATGTCTTCCCCGGACCGGAAACAAGCATCCTGGGACCGGATTCTGGCTAATCATCCGTCATCAGCCAGGCTAGCTTGAATCCAGTGGCAAAGAGAGCAAGAGACCCACGTCTGGGCATACCCTGCCAACTTAGGGCGAACAACGCAAAACCAAACGGGATGATGGACGGAGTGTTGAACATTGCAAGCACTCACCCCCAGTCAACTGATCTGGGTTTAATCCGTCATCATTCTTTAGCTCACTCCGCCACTCCAGTTCAGACATGGCTATATGCAAAGCACTCTGACCCTGTGCCTCATGGGAACAGTCCAGCCTGAACTGCCAAGCCATGTCTTCCCCGGACTGGAAGCAAGCATCCTGGGACCGGTTTCTGGCTAATATGCCGTCATAAGCCAGGCTAGCTTAAATCCAATGGCAAAGTGAGCAAGGGACCCACGTCTGGGCATATCCTGCCAACTTAGGGTGAACAAAGCAAAACCAAAGGGGATGATGGACGGAGTGTTGAACCTTGCAAGCACTCACCCCCAGTCAACTGATCTGGGTTTAATCCATCATCATTCTTTAGCTCACTCCGCCACCCCAGTTCAGACATGGCCATATGCAAAGCAGTCTGACCCTGTGCCTCATGGGAACATTCCAGCCCGAACTGCCAAGCCATGTCTTCCTCGGACCGTAAACAAGCATCCTGGGACCGGTTTCTGGCTAATCATCCGTCATCAGCCAGGCTAGCTGTGAATCCAGTGGCAAAGTGAGCAAGGGACCCACGTCTGGGCATACCCTGCCAACGTAGGGTGAACAAAGCAAAACCAAAGGGGATGATGGACGGAGTGTTGAACATTGCAAGCACTCACCCCCAGTCAACTGATCTGGGTTTAATCCATCATCATTCTTTAGCTCACTCCGCCACCCCATTTCAGACATGGCCATATGCAAAGCAGTCTGACCCTGTGCCTCATGGGAACAGTCCAGCCCGAACTGCCAAGCTGTGTCTTCTTCCATGGACCGGAAACAAGTATCCTGGGACCGGTTTCTGGCAAATCTGCCGTCATCAGCCAGGCTAGCTGTGAATCCAGTGGCAAAGTGAGCAAGGGACCCATGTCTGGGCATACCTTGCCAACTTAGGGCGAACAAAGCAAAACCAAAGGGGATGATGGACGGAGTGTTGAACATTGCAATCACTCACCCCCAGTCAACTGATCTGGGTTTAATCCATGATAATTCTTTAGCTCACTCCGCCACCCCATTTCAGACATGGCCATATGCAAAGCAGTCTGACCCTGTGCCTCATGGGAAAAGTCCAGCCCAAACTGCCAAGCCATGTCTTCCCCGGACCGGAAACAAGCATCCTGGGACCGGTTTCTGGCTAATCATCCGTAATCAGCCAGGCTAGCTTGAATCCAGTGACAAAGAGAGCAAGGGACCCACGTCTGGGCATACCCTGCCAACTTAGGGCGAACAACGCAAAACCAAACGGGATGATGGACGGAGTGTTGAACATTGCAAGCACTCACCCCCAGTCAACTGATCTGGGTTTAATCCGTCATCATTCTTTAGCTCACTCCGCCACTCCAGTTCAGACATGGCTATATGCAAAGCACTCTGACCCTGTGCCTCATGGGAGCAGTCCAGCCTGAACTGCCAAGCCATATCTTCCCCGGACTGGAAGCAAGCATCCTGGGACCGGTTTCTGGCTAATATGCCGTCATAAGCCAGGCTAGTTTGAATCCAATGGCAAAGTGAGCAAGGGACCCACGTCTGGGCATATCCTGCCAACTTAGGGTGAACAAAGCAAAACCAAAGGGGATGATGGACGGAGTGTTGAACCTTGCAAGCACTCACCCCCAGTCAACTGATCTGGGTTTAATCCATCATCATTCTTTAGCTCACTCCGCCACCCCAGTTCAGACATGGCCATATGCAAAGCAGTCTGACCCTGTGCCTCATGAGAACAGTCCAGCCCGAACTGCCAAGCTGTGTCTTCTTCCATGGACCGGAAACAAGCATCCTGGGATCGGTTTCTGGCTAATCAGCCGTCATCAGTCAGGCTAGCTGTGAATCCAGTGCCAAAGTGAGCAAGGGACCCACGTCTGGGCATACCTTGCCAACTTAGGGCGAACAAAGCAAAACCAAAGGGGATGATGGACGGAGTGTTCAACATTGCAAGTACTCACCCCCAGTCAACTGATCTGGGTTTAATCCATCATCATTCTTTAGCTCACTCCGCCACCACAGTACAGACATGGCCATATGCAAAGCAGTCTGAACCTGTTCCTCATGGGAACAGTCCAGCCTGAACTGCCAAGCCATGTCTTCCCCGGACCGGAAACAACCATCCTGGGAGTGGTTTCTGGCTAATCAGCCGTCATCAGCCAGGCTAGCTTGAATCCAGTGGCAAAGAAAGCAAGGGACCCATGTCTGGGCATACCCTGCCAACTTAGGGCGAACAAAGCAAAACCAAAGGGGATGATGGACGGAGTGTTGAACATTGCAAGCACACACCCCCATTCAACTGATCTGGGTTTAATCCATGATAATTCTTTAGCTCACTCCGCCACCCCAGTTCAGACATGGCCATATGCAAAGCAGTCTGACCATGTGCCTCATGGGATAAGTCCAGCCCAAACTGCCAAGCCATGTCTTCCCCGGACCGTAAACAAGCCTACTGGGACCGGTTTCTGGCTAATATGCCGTTATAAGCCAGGCTAGCTTGAATCCAATGGCAAAGTGAGCAAGGGACCCATGTCTGGGCATGCCCTGCCACCTTAGGACGAACAAAGCAAAACCAAAGGGGATGATGGGCGGAGTGTTGAACATTGCAAGCACTCACCCCCAGTCAACTGTTCTGGGTTTAATCTGTCATCATTCTTTAGCTCACTCCGCCACTCCAGTTCAGACATGGCCATATGCAAAGCAGTCTGACCCTGTGCCTCATGGGAACAGTCCAGCCGGAACTGCCAAACCATGCCTTCCACAGACCGGAAACAGGTATCCTGAGACTGGTTTCTGGCTAATCAGCCGTCATCAGCCAGGCTAGCTTGAGCCCAGTGGCAAAGTGAGCAAGGGACCCACGTCTGGGCATACCCTGCCAACTTAGGGCGAACAAACCAAAACCAAAGGGGATGATGGACGGAGTGTTGAACATTGCAAGCACTCACCCCCAGTCAACTGATCTGGGTTTAATCCATCATCATTCTTTAGCTCACTCCACCACCCCAGTTCAGACATGGCCATATGCAAAGCAGTCTGACCCTGTGCCTCATGGGAACATTCCAGCCCGAACTGCCAAGCCATGTCTTCCCCAGACCGGAAACAAGCATCCTGGGACCGGTTTCTGGCTAATCATCCGTCATCAGCCAGGCTAGCTGTGAATCCAGTGGCAAAGTGAGCAAGGGACCCACGTCTGGGCATACCCTGCCAACGTAGGGTGAACAAAGTAAAACCAAAGGGGATGATGGACGGAGTGTTGAACATTGCAAGCACTCACCCCCAGTCAACTGATCTGGGTTTAATCCATCATCATTCTTTAGCTCAGTCCGCCACCCCAGTTCAGACATGGCCATATGCAAAGCAGTGTCACCCTGTGCCTCATGGGAACAGTCCAGCCCAAACTGCCAAGCTGTGTCTTCTTCCATGGACCGGAAACAAGTATCTTGGGACCGGTTTCTGGCAAATCAGCTGTCATCAGCCAGGCTAGCTGTGAATCCAGTGGCAAAGTGAGCAAGGGACCCACGTCTGGGCATACCTTGCCAACTTAGGGCGAACAAAGCAAAACCAAAGGGGATGATGGACAGAGTGTTCAACATTGCAAGAACTCACCCCCAGTCAACTGATCTGGGTTTAATCCATCATCATTCTTTAGCTCACTCCGCCACCCCAGTACAGACATGGCCATATGCAAAGCAGTCTGACCCTGTTCCTCATGGGAACAGTCCAGCCTGAACTGCCAAGCCATGTCTTCCACGGACCGGAAACAACCATCCTGGGACTGGTTTCTGGCTAATCAGCCGTCATCAGCCAGGCTAGCTTGAATCCAGTGGCAAAGTAAGCAAGGGACCCACGTCTGTGCATACCCTGCCAACTTAGGGCGAACAAAGCAAAACCAAAGGGGATGATGGACGCAGTGTTGAACATTGCAAGCACTCACCCCCAGTCAACTGATCTGGGTTTAATCCATGATAATTCTTTAGCTCACGCCGCCACCCCAGTTCAGACATGGCCATATGCAAAGCAGTCTGACCCTGTGCCTCATGGGAAAAGTCCAGCCCAAACTGCCAAGTCATGTCTTCCCCGGACCGTAAACAAGCATCCTGGGACCGGTTTCTGGCTAATATGCCATCATAAGCCAGGCTAGCTTGAATCCAATGACAAAGTGAGCAAGGGACCCATGTCTGGGCATACCCTGCCAACTTAGGGCGAACAAAGCAAAACCAAAGGGGATGATGGGCGGAGTGTTGAACATTGCAAGCACTCACCCCCAGTCAACTGTTCTGGGTTTAATCCGTCATCATTCTTTAGCTTACTCCGCCACTCCAGTTCAGACATGGCCATATGCAAAGCAGTCTGACCTGTGCCTCATGGGAACAGACCAGCCCGAACTGCCAAGCCATGTCTTCCCCAGATCGGAAACAAGCATCCTGGGACCGGTTTCTGGCTAATCAGCCGTCATCAGCCAGGCTAGCTTGAGTCCAGTGGCAAAGTGAGCAAGAGACCCACGTCTGGGCATACCCTCCCAACTTAGGGCGAACAAACCAAAACCAAAGGGGATGATGGATGAAGTGTTGAACATTGCAAGAACTCACCCCCAGTCAACTGATCTGGGTTTAATCCAACATCATTCTTTAGCTCACTCCGCCACCCCAGTACAGACATGGCCATATGCAAAGCAGTCTGACCCTGCTCCTCATGGGAACAGTCCAGCCTGAACTGCCAAGCCATGTCTTCCCCAGACCGGAAGCAAGCATCCTGGGACCGGTTTCTGGCTAATATCATGTCATAAGCCAGGCTAGCTTGAATCCAATGGCAAAGTGAGCAAGGGACCCATGTCTGGGCATACCCTGCCAACTTAGGGCGAACAAAGCAAAACCAAAGGGGATGATGGACGGAGTGTTGAACATTGCAAGCACTCACCCCCAGTCAACTGATCTGAGTTTAATCCATCATCATTCTTTAGCTCACTCCGTCACCCCAGTTCAGACATGGCCATATGCAAAGCAGTGTGATCCTGTGCCTCATGGGAACAGTCCAGCCCGAACTGCCAAGCCATGTCTTCCCCGGACCGGAAACACGCATCCTGGGACCGGTTTCTGGCTAATCATCCGTCATCAGCCAGGCTAGCTTGAATCCAGTGGCAAAGTAAGCAAGGGACCCACGTCTGGGCATACCCTGCCAACTTAGGGCGAACAACGCAAAACCAAACGGGATGATGGACGGAGTGTTGAACATTGCAAGCACTCACCCCCAGTCAACTGATCTGGGTTTAATCCGTCATCATTCTTTAGCTCACTCCGCCACTCCAGTTCAGACATGGCTATATGCAAAGCACTCTGACCCTGTGCCTCATGGGAGCAGTCCAGCCTGAACTGCCAAGCCATATCTTCCCCGGACTGGAAGCAAGCATCCTGGGACCGGTTTCTGGCTAATATGCCGTCATAAGCCAGGCTAGCTTGAATCCAATGGCAAAGTGAGCAAGGGACCCACGTCTGGGCATATCCTGCCAACTTAGGGTGAACAAAGCAAAACCAAAGGGGATGATGGACGGAGTGTTGAACATTGCAAGCACTCACCCCCAGTCAACTGATCTGGGTTTAATCCATCATCATTCTTTAGCTCACTCCGCCACCCCAGTTCAGATATGGCCATATGCAAAGCAGTCTGACCCTGTGCCTCATGGGAACAATCCAGCCCGAACTGCCAAGCTGTGTCTTCTTCCATGGACCGGAAACAAGTATCCTGGGACCGGTTTCTGGCAAATCTGCCGTCATCAGCCAGGCTAGCTGTGAATCCAGTGGCAAAGTGAGCAAGGGACCCACGTCTGGGCATACCTTGCCAACTTAGGGTGAACAAAGCAAAACCAAAGGGGATGATGGACGGAGTGTTCAACATTGCAAGAACTCACCCCCAGTCAACTGATCTGGGTTTAATCCATCATCATTATTTAGCTCACTCCGCCACCCCAGTTCAGACATGGCCATATGCAAAGCAGTCTGACCCTGTTCCTCATGGGAACAGTCCAGCCTGAACTGCCAAGCCATGTCTTCCCCGGACCGGAAACAACCATCCTGGGAGTGGTTTCTGGCTAATCAGCCGTCATCAGCCAGGCTAGCTTGAATCCAGTGGCAAAGTAAGCAAGGGACCCATGTCTGGGCATACCCTGCCAACTTAGGGCGAACAAAGCAAAACCAAAGGGGATGATGGACGGAGTGTTGAACATTGCAAGCACACACCCCCAGTCAACTGATCTGGGTTTAATCCATGATAATTCTTTAGCTCACTCCGCCACCCCAGTTCAGACATGGCCATATGCAAAGCAGTCTGACCATGTGCCTCATGGGAAAAGTCCAGCCCAAACTGCCAAGCCATGTCTTCCCCGGACCAGAAACAAGCATCCTGGGACTGGTTTCTGGCTAATATGCCGTTATAAGCCAGGCTAGCTTGAATCCAATGGCAAAGTGAGCAAGGGACCCATGTCTGGGCATACCCTGCCAACTTAGGACGAACAAAGCAAAACCAAAGGGGATGATGGGCGGAGTGTTGAACATTGCAAGCACTCACCCCCAGTCAACTGTTCTGGGTTTAATCCGTCATCAATCTTTAGCTCACTCCGCCACTCCAGTTCAGACATGGCCATATGCAAAGCAGTCTGACCCTGTGCCTCATGGGAACAGTCCAGCCTGAACTGCCAAGCCATGTCTTCCCCAGACCGGAAGCAAGCACCCTGGGACCGGTTTCTGGCTAATATCACGTCATAAGCCAGGCTAGCTTGAATCCAATGGCAAAGTGAGCAAGGGACCCATGTCTGGGCATACCCTGCCAACTTAGGGCGAACAAAGCAAAACCAAAGGGGATGATGGACGGAGTGTTGAACATTGCAAGCACTCACCCCCAGTCAACTGATCTGAGTTTAATCCATCATCATTCTTTAGCTCACTCCGTCACCCCAGTTCAGACATGGCCATATGCAAAGCAGTGTGATCCTGTGCCTCATGGGAACAGTCCAGCCCGAACTGCCAAGCCATGTCATCCCCGGACCGGAAACACGCATCCTGGGTCCGGTTTCTGGCTAATCATCCGTCATCAGCCAGGCTAGCTTGAATCCAGTGGCAAAGTAAGCAAGGGACCCACGTCTGGGCATACCCTGCCATCTTAGGGCGAACAAAGCAAAACCAAAGGGGAAGATGGACGGAGTGTTGAACATTGCAAGCACTCACCCCAGTCAACTGATCTGGGTTTAATCCATCATCATTCTTTAGCTCACTCCGTCACCCCAGTTCAGACATGGCCATATGCAAAGCAGTGTGATCCTGTGCCTCATGGGAACAGTCCAGCCCCAACTGCCAAGCTGTGTCTTCTTCCATGGACCGGAAACAAGCATCCTGGGAGCGGTTTCTGGCTAATCAGCCGTCATCAGCCAGGCTAGCTGTGAATCCAGTGGCAAAGTGAGCAAGGGACCCACGTCTGGGCATACCTTGCCAACTTAGGGCGAACAAAGCAAAACCAAAGGGGAAGATGGACGGAGTGTTGAACATTGCAAGCACTCACCCCAGTCAACTGATCTGGGTTTAATCCATCATCATTCTTTAGCTCACTCTGCCACCCCAGTTCAGACATGGCCATATGCAAAGCAGTCTGACCCTGTGCCTCATAGGAACAGTCCAGCCCGAACTGCCAAGCTGTGTCTTCTTCCATGGACCGGAAACAAGCATCCTGGGACCGGTTTCTGGCTAATCAGCCGTCATCAGTCAGGCTAGCTGTGAATCCAGTGCCAAAGTAAGCAAGGGACCCATGTCTGGGCATACCCTGCCAACTTAGGGCGAACAAAGCAAAACCAAAGGGGATGATGGACGGAGTGTTGAACATTGCAAGCACACACCCCCAGTCAACTGATCTGGGTTTAATCCATGATACTTCTTTAGCTCACTCCGCCACCCCAGTTCAGACATGGCCATATGCAAAGCAGTCTGACCATGTGCCTCATGGGATAAGTCCAGCCCAAACTGCCAAGCCATGTCTTCCCCTTACCGGAAACAAGCCTCCTGGGACCGGTTTCTGGCTAATATGCCGTTATAAGCCAGGCTAGCTTGAATCCAATGGCAAAGTGAGCAAGGGACCCATGTCTGGGCTTACCCTGCCACCTTAGGACGAACAAAGCAAAACCAAAGGGGATGATGGGCGGAGTGTTGAACATTGCAAGCACTCACCCCCAGTCAACTGATCTGGGTTTAATCCATCATCATTCTTTAGCTCACTCCGCCACCCCAGTTCAGATATGGCCATATGCAAAGCAGTCTGACCCTGTGCCTCATGGGAACAGTCCAGCCCGAACTGCCAAGCTGTGTCTTCTTCCATGGACCGGAAACAAGTATCCTGGGACCGGTTTCTGGCAAATCTGCCGTCATCAGCCAGGCTAGCTGTGAATCCAGTGGCAAAGTGAGCAAGGGACCCACGTCTGGGCATACCTTGCCAACTTAGGGTGAACAAAGCAAAACCAAAGGGGATGATGGACGGAGTGTTCAACATTGCAAGAACTCACCCCCAGTCAACTGATCTGGGTTTAATCCATCATCATTATTTAGCTCACTCCGCCACCCCAGTTCAGACATGGCCATATGCAAAGCAGTCTGACCCTGTTCCTCATGGGAACAGTCCAGCCTGAACTGCCAAGCCATGTCTTCCCCGGACCGGAAACAACCATCCTGGGAGTGGTTTCTGGCTAATCAGCCGTCATCAGCCAGGCTAGCTTGAATCCAGTGGCAAAGTAAGCAAGGGACCCATGTCTGGGCATACCCTGCCAACTTAGGGCGAACAAAGCAAAACCAAAGGGGATGATGGACGGAGTGTTGAACATTGCAAGCACACACCCCCAGTCAACTGATCTGGGTTTAATCCATGATAATTCTTTAGCTCACTCCGCCACCCCAGTTCAGACATGGCCATATGCAAAGCAGTCTGACCATGTGCCTCATGGGAAAAGTCCAGCCCAAACTGCCAAGCCATGTCTTCCCCGGACCAGAAACAAGCATCCTGGGACTGGTTTCTGGCTAATATGCCGTTATAAGCCAGGCTAGCTTGAATCCAATGGCAAAGTGAGCAAGGGACCCATGTCTGGGCATACCCTGCCAACTTAGGACGAACAAAGCAAAACCAAAGGGGATGATGGGCGGAGTGTTGAACATTGCAAGCACTCACCCCCAGTCAACTGTTCTGGGTTTAATCCGTCATCAATCTTTAGCTCACTCCGCCACTCCAGTTCAGACATGGCCATATGCAAAGCAGTCTGACCCTGTGCCTCATGGGAACAGTCCAGCCTGAACTGCCAAGCCATGTCTTCCCCAGACCGGAAGCAAGCACCCTGGGACCGGTTTCTGGCTAATATCACGTCATAAGCCAGGCTAGCTTGAATCCAATGGCAAAGTGAGTAAGGGACCCATGTCTGGGCATACCCTGCCAACTTAGGGCGAACAAAGCAAAACCAAAGGGGATGGTGGACGGAGTGTTGAACATTGCAAGCACTCACCCCCAGTCAACTGATCTGAGTTTAATCCATCATTATTCTTTAGCTCACTCCGTCACCCCAGTTCAGACATGGCCATATGCAAAGCAGTGTGATCCTGTGCCTCATGGGAACAGTCCAGCCCGAACTGCCAAGCCATGTCTTCCCCGGACCGGAATCACGCATCCTGGGACCGGTTTCTGGCTAATCATCCGTCATCAGCCAGGCTAGCTTGAATCCAGTGGCAAAGTAAGCAAGGCACCCACGTCTGGGCATACCCTGCCAACTTAGGGCGAACAAAGCAAAACCAAAGGGGATGATGGACGGCGTGTTGAACATTGCAAGCACTCAACCCCAGTCAACTGACCTGGGTTTAATCCATCATCATTCTTTAGCTCCCTCCGCTACCCCAGTTCAGACATGGCCATATGCAAAGCAGTCTGACCCTGTGCCTCATGGGAACAGTCCAGCCCCAACTGCCAAGCTGTGTCTTCTTCCATGGACCGGAAACAAGCATCCTGGGAGCGGTTTCTGGCTAATCAGCCGTCATCAGCCAGGCTAGCTGTGAATCCAGTTGCAAAGTGAGCAAGGGACCCACGTCTGGGCATACCTTGCCAACTTAGGGCGAACAAACAAAACCAAAGGGGAAGATGGACGGAGTGTTGAACATTGCAAGCACTCACCCCAGTCAACTGATCTGGGTTTTATCCATCATCATTCTTTAGCTCACTCTGCCACCCCAGTTCAGACATGGCCATATGCAAAGCAGTCTGACCCTGTGCCTCATAGGAACAGTCCAGCCCGAACTGCCAAGCTGTGTCTTCTTCCATGGACCGGAAACAAGCATCCTGGGACCGGTTTCTGGCTAATCAGCCGTCATCAGTCAGGCTAGCTGTGAATCCAGTGCCAAAGTGAGCAAGGGACCCACGTCTGGGCATACCTTGCCATCTTAGGGCGAACAAAGCAAAACCAAAGGGGATGATGGACGGAGTGTTCAACATTGCAAGAACTCACCCCCAGTCAACTGATCTGGGTTTAATCCATCATCATTCTTTCGCTCACTCCACCACCACAGTACAGACATGGCCATATGCAAAGCAGTCTGAACCTGTTCCTCATGGGAACAGTCCAGCCTGAACTGCCAAGCCATGTCTTCCCCGGACCGGAAACAACCATCCTGGGAGTTGTTTCTGGCTAATCAGCCGTCATCAGCCAGGCTAGCTTGAATCCAGTGGCAAAGTAAGCAAGGGACCCATGTCTGGGCATACCCTGCCAACTTAGGGCGAACAAAGCAAAACCAAAGGGGATGATGGACGGAGTGTTGAACATTGCAAGCACACACCCCCAGTCAACTGATCTGGGTTTAATCCATGATACTTCTTTAGCTCACTCCACCACCCCAGTTCAGACATGGCCATATGCAAAGCAGTCTGACCATGTGCCTCATGGGATAAGTCCAGCCCAAACTGCCAAGCCATGTCTTCCCCTTACCGGAAACAAGCCTCCTGGGACCGGTTTCTGGCTAATATGCCGTTATAAGCCAGGCTAGCTTGAATCCAATGGCAAAGTGAGCAAGGGACCCATGTCTGGGCATACCCTGCCACCTTAGGACGAACAAAGCAAAACCAAAGGGGATGATGGGCGGAGTGTTGAACATTGCAAGCACTCACCCCCAGTCAACTGTTCTGGGTTTAATCCGTCATCATTCTTTAGCTCACTCCGCCACTCCAGTTCAGACATGGCCATATGCAAAGCAGTCTGACCCTGTGCCTCATGGGAACAGTCCAGCCGGAACTGCCAAACCATACCTTCCCCAGACCGGAAACAGGTATCCTGGGACCGGTTTCTGGCTAATCAGCCGTCATCAGCCAGGCTAGCTTGAGTCCAGTGGCAAAGTGAGCAAGGGACCCACGTCTGGGCATACCCTGCCAACTTAGGGCGAACAAACCAAAACCAAAGGGGATGATGGACGGAGTGTTGAACATTGCAAGCACTCACCCCCAGTCAACTGATCTGGGTTTAATCTATCACCATTCTTTAGCTCACTCCACCACCCCAGTTCAGACATGGCCATATGCAAAGCAGTCTGACCCTGTGCCTCATGGGAACATTCCAGCCCGAACTGCCAAGCCATGTCTTCCTCGGACCGGAAACAAGCATCCTGGGACTGGTTTCTGGCTAATCATCCGTCATCAGCCAGGCTAGCTTGAATCCAGTGGCTAAGAGAGCAAGGGACCCACGTCTGGGCATACCCTGCCAACTTAGGGCGAACAACGCAAAACCAAACGGGATGATTGACGGAGTGTTGAACATTGCAAGAACTCACCCCCAGTCAACTGATCTGGGTTTAATCCATCATCATTATTTAGCTCACTCCGCCACCCCAGTTCAGACATGGCCATATGCAAAGCAGTCTGACCCTGTTCCTCATGGGAACAGTCCAGCCTGAACTGCCAAGCCATGTCTTCCCCGGACCGGAAACAACCATCCTGGGAGTGGTTTCTGGCTAATCAGCCGTCATCAGCCAGGCTAGCTTGAATCCAGTGGCAAAGTAAGCAAGGGACCCATGTCTGGGCATACCCTGCCAACTTAGGGCGAACAAAGCAAAACCAAAGGGGATGATGGACGGAGTGTTGAACATTGCAAGCACACACCCCCAGTCAACTGATCTGGGTTTAATCCATGATAATTCTTTAGCTCACTCCGCCACCCCAGTTCAGACATGGCCATATGCAAAGCAGTCTGACCATGTGCCTCATGGGAAAAGTCCAGCCCAAACTGCCAAGCCATGTCTTCCCCGGACCAGAAACAAGCATCCTGGGACTGGTTTCTGGCTAATATGCCGTTATAAGCCAGGCTAGCTTGAATCCAATGGCAAAGTGAGCAAGGGACCCATGTCTGGGCATACCCTGCCAACTTAGGACGAACAAAGCAAAACCAAAGGGGATGATGGGCGGAGTGTTGAACATTGCAAGCACTCACCCCCAGTCAACTGTTCTGGGTTTAATCCGTCATCAATCTTTAGCTCACTCCGCCACTCCAGTTCAGACATGGCCATATGCAAAGCAGTCTGACCCTGTGCCTCATGGGAACAGTCCAGCCTGAACTGCCAAGCCATGTCTTCCCCAGACCGGAAGCAAGCACCCTGGGACCGGTTTCTGGCTAATATCACGTCATAAGCCAGGCTAGCTTGAATCCAATGGCAAAGTGAGTAAGGGACCCATGTCTGGGCATACCCTGCCAACTTAGGGCGAACAAAGCAAAACCAAAGGGGATGGTGGACGGAGTGTTGAACATTGCAAGCACTCACCCCCAGTCAACTGATCTGAGTTTAATCCATCATTATTCTTTAGCTCACTCCGTCACCCCAGTTCAGACATGGCCATATGCAAAGCAGTGTGATCCTGTGCCTCATGGGAACAGTCCAGCCCGAACTGCCAAGCCATGTCTTCCCCGGACCGGAATCACGCATCCTGGGACCGGTTTCTGGCTAATCATCCGTCATCAGCCAGGCTAGCTTGAATCCAGTGGCAAAGTAAGCAAGGCACCCACGTCTGGGCATACCCTGCCAACTTAGGGCGAACAAAGCAAAACCAAAGGGGATGATGGACGGCGTGTTGAACATTGCAAGCACTCAACCCCAGTCAACTGACCTGGGTTTAATCCATCATCATTCTTTAGCTCCCTCCGCTACCCCAGTTCAGACATGGCCATATGCAAAGCAGTCTGACCCTGTGCCTCATGGGAACAGTCCAGCCCCAACTGCCAAGCTGTGTCTTCTTCCATGGACCGGAAACAAGCATCCTGGGAGCGGTTTCTGGCTAATCAGCCGTCATCAGCCAGGCTAGCTGTGAATCCAGTTGCAAAGTGAGCAAGGGACCCACGTCTGGGCATACCTTGCCAACTTAGGGCGAACAAAGCAAAACCAAAGGGGAAGATGGACGGAGTGTTGAACATTGCAAGCACTCACCCCAGTCAACTGATCTGGGTTTTATCCATCATCATTCTTTAGCTCACTCTGCCACCCCAGTTCAGACATGGCCATATGCAAAGCAGTCTGACCCTGTGCCTCATAGGAACAGTCCAGCCCGAACTGCCAAGCTGTGTCTTCTTCCATGGACCGGAAACAAGCATCCTGGGACCGGTTTCTGGCTAATCAGCCGTCATCAGTCAGGCTAGCTGTGAATCCAGTGCCAAAGTGAGCAAGGGACCCACGTCTGGGCATACCTTGCCATCTTAGGGCGAACAAAGCAAAACCAAAGGGGATGATGGACGGAGTGTTCAACATTGCAAGAACTCACCCCCAGTCAACTGATCTGGGTTTAATCCATCATCATTCTTTCGCTCACTCCACCACCACAGTACAGACATGGCCATATGCAAAGCAGTCTGAACCTGTTCCTCATGGGAACAGTCCAGCCTGAACTGCCAAGCCATGTCTTCCCCGGACCGGAAACAACCATCCTGGGAGTTGTTTCTGGCTAATCAGCCGTCATCAGCCAGGCTAGCTTGAATCCAGTGGCAAAGTAAGCAAGGGACCCATGTCTGGGCATACCCTGCCAACTTAGGGCGAACAAAGCAAAACCAAAGGGGGTGATGGACGGAGTGTTGAACATTGCAAGCACACACCCCCAGTCAACTGATCTGGGTTTAATCCATGATACTTCTTTAGCTCACTCCACCACCCCAGTTCAGACATGGCCATATGCAAAGCAGTCTGACCATGTGCCTCATGGGATAAGTCCAGCCCAAACTGCCAAGCCATGTCTTCCCCTTACCGGAAACAAGCCTCCTGGGACCGGTTTCTGGCTAATATGCCGTTATAAGCCAGGCTAGCTTGAATCCAATGGCAAAGTGAGCAAGGGACCCATGTCTGGGCATACCCTGCCACCTTAGGACGAACAAAGCAAAACCAAAGGGGATGATGGGCGGAGTGTTGAACATTGCAAGCACTCACCCCCAGTCAACTGTTCTGGGTTTAATCCGTCATCATTCTTTAGCTCACTCCGCCACTCCAGTTCAGACATGGCCATATGCAAAGCAGTCTGACCCTGTGCCTCATGGGAACAGTCCAGCCGGAACTGCCAAACCATACCTTCCCCAGACCGGAAACAGGTATCCTGGGACCGGTTTCTGGCTAATCAGCCGTCATCAGCCAGGCTAGCTTGAGTCCAGTGGCAAAGTGAGCAAGGGACCCACGTCTGGGCATACCCTGCCAACTTAGGGCGAACAAACCAAAACCAAAGGGGATGATGGACGGAGTGTTGAACATTGCAAGCACTCACCCCCAGTCAACTGATCTGGGTTTAATCTATCACCATTCTTTAGCTCACTCCACCACCCCAGTTCAGACATGGCCATATGCAAAGCAGTCTGACCCTGTGCCTCATGGGAACATTCCAGCCCGAACTGCCAAGCCATGTCTTCCTCGGACCGGAAACAAGCATCCTGGGACTGGTTTCTGGCTAATCATCCGTCATCAGCCAGGCTAGCTTGAATCCAGTGGCTAAGAGAGCAAGGGACCCACGTCTGGGCATACCCTGCCAACTTAGGGCGAACAACGCAAAACCAAACGGGATGATTGACGGAGTGTTGAACATTGCAAGCACTCACCCCCAGTCAACTGATCTGGGTTTAATCCGTCATCATTCTTTAGCTCACTCCACCACCCCAGTTCAGAAATGGCCATATGCAAAGCAGTCTGACCCTGTGCCTCATGGGAACATTCCAGCCCGAACTGCCAAGCCATGTCTTCCCCGGACCGGAAACAAGCATCCTGGGACCGTTTTATGGCTAATATGCCCTCATAAGCCAGGCTAGCTTAAATCCAATGGCAAAGTGAGCAAGGGACCCACGTCTGGGCATATCCTGCCAACTTAGGGTGAACAAAGCAAAACCAAAGGGGATGATGGACGGAGTGTTGAACCTTGCAAGCACTCACCCCCAGTCAACTGATCTGGGTTTAATCCATCATCATTCTTTAGCTCACTCCGCCACCCCAGTTCAGACATGGCCATATGCAAAGCAGTCTGACCCTGTGCCTCATGGGAACATTCCAGCCCGAACTGCCAAGCCATGTCTTCCTCGGACCGGAAACAAGCATCCTGGGACCGGTTTCTGGCTAATCATCCGTCATCAGCCAGGCTAGCTGTGAATCCAGAGGCAAAGTGAGCAAGGGACCCACGTCTGGGCATACCCTGCCAACGTAGGGTGAACAAAGCAAAACCAAAGGGGATGATGGACGGAGTGTTGAACATTGCAAGCACTCACCCCCAGTCAACTGATCTGGGTTTAATCCATCATCATTCTTTAGCTCACTCCGCCACCCCAGTTCAGACATGGCCATATGCAAAGCAGTCTGACCCTGTGCCTCATGGGAACAGTCCAGCCCGAACTGCCAAGCTGTGTCTTCTTCCATGGACCGGAAACAAGTATCCTGGGACCGGTTTCTGGCAAATCTGCCGTCATCAGCCAGGCTAGCTGTGAATCCAGTGGCAAAGTGAGCAAGGGACCCACGTCTGGGCATACCTTGCCAACTTAGGGCGAACAAAGCAAAACCAAAGGGGATGAAGGACGGAGTGTTCAACATTGCAAGAACTCACCCCCAGTCAACTGATCTGGGATTAATCCATCATCATTCCTTAGCTCACTCCGCCTCCCCAGTACAGACATGGCCATATGCAAAGCAGTCTGACCCTGTTCCTCATGGGAACAGTCCAGCCTGAACTGCCAAGCCATGTCTTCCCCGGACCGGAAACAACCATCCTGGGACTGGTTTCTGGCTAATCAGCCGTCATCAGCCAGGCTAGCTTGAATCCAGTGGCAAAGTAAGCAAGGGACCCACGTCTGGGCATACCCTGCCAACTTAGGGTGAACAAAGCAAAACCAAAGGGGATGATGGACGGAGTGTTGAACATTGCAAGCACTCACCCCCAGTCAACTGATCTGGGTTTAATCCATGATAATTCTTTAGCTCACTCCGCCACCCCAGTTCAGACATGGCCATATGCAAAGTAGTCTGACCCTGTGCCTCATGGGAAAAGTCCAGCCCAAACTGCCAAGCCATGTCTTCCCCGGACCGGAAACAAGCATCCTGGGACCGGTTTCTGGCTAATCATCCGTAATCAGCCAGGCTAGCTTGAATCCAGTGGCAAAGAGAGCAAGGGACCCACGTCTGGGCATACCCTACCAACTTAGGGCGAACAACGCAAAACCAAACGGGATGATGGACGGAGTGTTGAACATTGCAAGCACTCACCCCCAGTCAACTGATCTGGGTTTAATCCGTCATCATTCTTTAGCTCACTCCGCCACTCCAGTTCAGACATGGCTATATGCAAAGCACTCTGACCCTGTGCCTCATGGGAGCAGTCCAGCCTGAACTGCCAAGCCATATCTTCCCCGGACTGGAAGCAAGCATCCTGGGACCGGTTTCTGGCTAATATGCCATCATAAGCCAGGCTAGCTTGAATCCGATGGCAAAGTGAGCAAGGGACCCACGTCTGGGCATATCCTGCCAACTTAGGGTGAACAAAGCAAAACCAAAGGGGATGATGGACGGAGTGTTGAACCTTGCAAGCACTCACCCCCAGTCAACTGATCTGGGTTTAATCCATCATCATTCTTTAGCTCACTCCGCCACCCCAGTTCAGACATGGCCATATGCAAAGCAGTCTGACCCTGTGCCTCATGAGAACAGTCCAGCCCGAACTGCCAAGCTGTGTCTTCTTCCATGGACCGGAAACAAGCATCCTGGGACCGGTTTCTGGCTAATCAGCCGTCATCAGTCAGGCTAGCTGTGAATACAGTGCCAAAGTGAGCAAGGGACCCACGTCTGGGCATACCTTGCCAACTTAGGGCGAACAAAGCAAAACCAAAGGGGATCATGGGCGGAGTGTTGAACATTGCAAGCACACACCCCCAGTCAACTGATCTGGGTTTAATCCATGATAATTCTTTAGCTCACTCTGCCACCCCAGTTCAGACATGGCCATATGCAAAGCAGTCTGACCCTGTGCCTCATGGGAACATTCCAGCCTGAACTGCCAAGCCATGTCTTCCCCGGACCGGAAACAACCATCCTGGGACTGGTTTCTGGCTAATCAGCCGTCATCAGCCAGGCTAGCTTGAATCCAGTGGCAAAGTAAGCAAGGGACCCACGTCTGAGCATACCCTGCCAACTTAGGGCGAACAACGCAAAACCAAACGGGATGATGGACGGAGTGTTGAACATTGCAAGCACTCACCCCCAGTCAACTGATCTGGGTTTAATCCGTCATCATTCTTTAGCTCACTCCGCCACTCCAGTTCAGACATGGCTATATGCAAAGCACTCTGACCCTGTGCCTCATGGGAGCAGTCCAGCCTGAACTGCCAAGCCATATCTTCCCCGGACTGGAAGCAAGCATCCTGGGACCGGTTTCTGGCTAATATGCCGTCATAAGCCAGGCTAGCTTGAATCCGATGGCAAAGTGAGCAAGGGACCCACGTCTGGGCATATCCTGCCAACTTAGGGTGAACAAAGCAAAACCAAAGGGGATGATGGACAGAGTGTTGAACCTTGCAAGCACTCACCCCCAGTCAACTGATCTGGGTTTAATCCATCATCATTCTTTAGCTCACTCCGCCACCCCAGTTCAGACATGGCCATATGCAAAGCAGTCTGACCCTGTGCCTCATGAGAACAGTCCAGCCCGAACTGCCAAGCTGTGTCTTCTTCCATGGACCGGAAACAAGCATCCTGGGACCGGTTTCTGGCTAATCAGCCGTCATCAGTCAGGCTAGCTGTGAATACAGTGCCAAAGTGAGCAAGGGACCCACATCTGGGCATACCTTGCCAACTTAGGGCGAACAAAGCAAAACCAAAGGGGATGATGGACGGAGTGTTCAACATTGCAAGAACTCAACCCCAGTCAACTGATCTGGGTTTAATCCATCATCATTCTTTAGCTCACTCCGCCACCACAGTACAGACATGGCCATATGCAAAGCAGTCTGAACCTGTTCCTCATGGGAAAAGTCCAGCCTGAACTGCCAAGCCATGTCTTCCCCGGACCGGAAACAACCATCCTGGGAGTGGTTTCTGGCTAATCAGCCGTCATCAGCCAGGCTAGCTTGAATCCAGTGGCAAAGTAAGCAAGGGACCCATGTCTGGGCATACCCTGCCAACTTAGGGCGAACAAAGCAAAACCAAAGGGGATGATGGACGGAGTGTTGAACATTGCAAGCACACACCCCCAGTCAACTGATCTGGGTTTAATCCATGATAATTCTTTAGCTCACTCCGCCACCCCAGTTCAGACATGGCCATATGCAAAGCAGTCTGACCATGTGCCTCATGGGATAAGTCCAGCCCAAACTGCCAAGCCATGTCTTCCCCGGACCGGAAACAAGCACCCTGGGACCGGTTTCTGGCTAATATGCCGTTATAAGCCAGGCTAGCATGAATCCAATGGCAAAGTGAGCAAGGGACCCACGTCTGGGCATACCCTGCCAACTTAGGGCGAACAAACCAAAACCAAAGGGGATGATGGACGGAGTGTTGAACATTGCAAGCACTCACCCCCTGATAACTGATCTGGGTTTAATCCATCATCATTCTTTAGCTCACTCCACCACCCCAGTTCAGACATGGCCATATGCAAAGCAGTCTGACCCTGTGCCTCATGGGAACATTCCAGCCCGAACTGCCAAGCCATGTCTTCCCCGGACTGGAAACAAGGATCCTGGGACCGGTTTCTGGCTAATCAGCCGTAATCAGCCAGGCTAGCTTAAATCCAGTGGCAAAGTGAGCAAGGGACCCACGTCTGGGCATATCCTGCCAACTTAGGGTGAACAAAGCAAAACCAAAGGGGATGATGGACGGAGTGTTGAACATTGCAAGCACTCACCCCCAGTCAACTGATCTGGGTTTAATCCATCATCATTCTTTAGCTCACTCCGCCACCCCAGTTCAGACATGGCCATATGCAAAGCAGTCTGACCCTGTGCCTCATGGGAACAGTCCAGCCCGAACTGCCAAGCTGTGTCTTCTTCCATGGACCGGAAACAAGCATCCTGGGACCGGTTTCTGGCTAATCAGCCGTCATCAGCCAGGCTAGCTGTGAATCCAGTGGCAAAGTGAGCAAGGGACCCACGTCTGGGCATACCTTGCCAACTTAGGGCGAACAAAGCAAAACCAAAGGGGATGATGGACGGAGTGTTCAACATTGCAAGAACTCACCCCCAGTCAACTGATCTGGGTTTAATCCATCATCATTCTTTAGCTCACTCCGCCACCCCAGTACAGACATGGCCATATGCAAAGCAGTCTGACCCTGTTCCTCATGGGAACAGTCCAGCCTGAACTGCCAAGCCATGTCTTCCCCGGACCGGAAACAACCATCCTGGGAATGGTTTCTGGCTAATCAGCCGTCATCAGCCAGGCTAGCTTGAATCCAGTGGCAAAGTAAGCAAGGGACCCATGTCTGGGCATACCCTGCCAACTTAGGGCGAACAAAGCAAAACCAAAGGGGATGATGGACGGAGTGTTGAACATTGCAAGCACACACCCCCAGTCAACTGATCTGGGTTTAATCCATGATAATTCTTTAGCTCACTCCGCCACCCCAGTTCAGACATGGCCATATGCAAAGCTGTCTGACCATGTGCCTCATGGGAAAAGTCCAGCCCAAACTGCCATGCCATGTCTTCCCCGGACCGGAAACAAGCCTCCTGGGACCGGTTTCTGGCTAATATGCCGTGATAAGCCAGGCTAGCTTGAATCCAATGGCAAAGTGAGCAAGGGACACATGTCTGGGCATACCCTGCCAACTTAGGACGAACAAAGCAAAACCAAAGGGGATGATGGGCGGAGTGTTGAACATTGCAAGCACTCACCCCCAGTCAACTGTTCTGGGTTTAATCCGTCATCAATCTTTAGCTCACTCCGCCACTCCAGTTCAGACATGGCCATATGCAAAGCAGTCTGACCCTGTGCCTCATGGGAACAGTCTAGCCGGAACTGCCAAACCATGCCTTCCCCAGACCAGAAACAAGTATCCTGGGACCGGTTTCTAGCTAATCAGCCGTCATCAGCCAGGCTAGCTTGAGTCCAGTGGCAAAGTGAGCAAGGGACCCACGTCTGGGCATACCCTGCCAACTTAGGGCGAACAAAGCAAAACCAAAGGGGATGAAGGACGGAGTGTTCAACATTGCAAGCACTCACCTCCAGTCAACTGATCTGGGTTTAATCCATCATCATTCTTTAGCTCACTCCGCCACCCCAGTTCAGACATGGCCATATGCAAAGCAGTCTGACCCTGTGCCTCATGGGAACAGTCCAGCCCGAACTGCCAAGCTGTGTCTTCTTCCATGGACCGTAAACAAGCATCCTGGGACCGGTTTCTCGCTAATCAGCCGTCATCAGCCAGGCTAGCTGTTAATCCAGTGGCAAAGTGAGCAAGGGACCCACGTCTGGGCATACCTTGCCAACTTAGGGCGAACAAAGCAAAACCAAAGGGGATGATGGACGGAGTGTTCAACATTGCAAGAACTCACCCCCAGTCAACTGATCTGGGTTTAATCCATCATCATTCTTTAGCTCACTCCGCCACCCCAGTTCAGACATGGCCATATGCAAAGCAGTCTGACCCTGTGCCTCATGGGAACAGTCCAGCCCGAACTGCCAAGCTGTGTCTTCTTCCATGGACCGGAAACAAGCATCCTGGGAGCGGTTTCTGGCTAATCAGCCGTCATCAGCCAGGCTAGCTGTGAATCCAGTGGCAAAGTGAGCAAGGGACCCACGTCTGGGCATACCTTGCCAACTTAGGGCGAACAAAGCAAAACCAAAGGGGAAGATGGACGGAGTGTTGAACATTGCAAGCACTCACCCCAGTCAACTGATCTGGGTTTAATCCATCATCATTCTTTAGCTCACTCTGCCACCCCAGTTCAGACATGGCCATATGCAAAGCAGTCTGACCCTGTGCCTCATAGGAACAGTCCAGCCCGAACTGCCAAGCTGTGTCTTCTTCCATGGACCGGAAACAAGCATCCTGGGACCGGTTTCTGGCTAATCAGCCGTCATCAGTCAGGCTAGCTGTGAATCCAGTGCCAAAGTGAGCAAGGGACCCATGTCTGGGCTTACCCTGCCACCTTAGGACGAACAAAGCAAAACCAAAGGGGATGATGGGCGGAGTGTTGAACATTGCCAGCACTCACCCCCAGTCAACTGATCTGGGTTTAATCCATCATCATTCTTTAGCTCACTCCGCCACCCCAGTTCAGATATGGCCATATGCAAAGCAGTCTGACCCTGTGCCTCATGGGAACAGTCCAGCCCGAACTGCCAAGCTGTGTCTTCTTCCATGGACCGGAAACAAGTATCCTGGGACCGGTTTCTGGCAAATCTGCCGTCATCAGCCAGGCTAGCTGTGAATCCAGTGGCAAAGTGAGCAAGGGACCCACGTCTGGGCATACCTTGCCAACTTAGGGTGAACAAAGCAAAACCAAAGGGGATGATGGACGGAGTGTTCAACATTGCAAGAACTCACCCCCAGTCAACTGATCTGGGTTTAATCCATCATCATTATTTAGCTCACTCCGCCACCCCAGTTCAGACATGGCCATATGCAAAGCAGTCTGACCCTGTTCCTCATGGGAACAGTCCAGCCTGAACTGCCAAGCCATGTCTTCCCCGGACCGGAAACAACCATCCTGGGAGTGGTTTCTGGCTAATCAGCCGTCATCAGCCAGGCTAGCTTGAATCCAGTGGCAAAGTAAGCAAGGGACCCATGTCTGGGCATACCCTGCCAACTTAGGGCGAACAAAGCAAAACCAAAGGGGATGATGGACGGAGTGTTGAACATTGCAAGCACACACCCCCAGTCAACTGATCTGGGTTTAATCCATGATAATTCTTTAGCTCACTCCGCCACCCCAGTTCAGACATGGCCATATGCAAAGCAGTCTGACCATGTGCCTCATGGGAAAAGTCCAGCCCAAACTGCCAAGCCATGTCTTCCCCGGACCAGAAACAAGCATCCTGGGACTGGTTTCTGGCTAATATGCCGTTATAAGCCAGGCTAGCTTGAATCCAATGGCAAAGTGAGCAAGGGACCCATGTCTGGGCATACCCTGCCAACTTAGGACGAACAAAGCAAAACCAAAGGGGATGATGGGCGGAGTGTTGAACATTGCAAGCACTCACCCCCAGTCAACTGTTCTGGGTTTAATCCGTCATCAATCTTTAGCTCACTCCGCCACTCCAGTTCAGACATGGCCATATGCAAAGCAGTCTGACCCTGTGCCTCATGGGAACAGTCCAGCCTGAACTGCCAAGCCATGTCTTCCCCAGACCGGAAGCAAGCACCCTGGGACCGGTTTCTGGCTAATATCACGTCATAAGCCAGGCTAGCTTGAATCCAATGGCAAAGTGAGCAAGGGACCCATGTCTGGGCATACCCTGCCAACTTAGGGCGAACAAAGCAAAACCAAAGGGGATGGTGGACGGAGTGTTGAACATTGCAAGCACTCACCCCCAGTCAACTGATCTGAGTTTAATCCATCATTATTCTTTAGCTCACTCCGTCACCCCAGTTCAGACATGGCCATATGCAAAGCAGTGTGATCCTGTGCCTCATGGGAACAGTCCAGCCCGAACTGCCAAGCCATGTCTTCCCCGGACCGGAATCACGCATCCTGGGACCGGTTTCTGGCTAATCATCCGTCATCAGCCAGGCTAGCTTGAATCCAGTGGCAAAGTAAGCAAGGGACCCACGTCTGGGCATACCCTGCCAACTTAGGGCGAACAAAGCAAAACCAAAGGGGATGATGGACGGCGTGTTGAACATTGCAAGCACTCAACCCCAGTCAACTGACCTGGGTTTAATCCATCATCATTCTTTAGCTCCCTCCGCTACCCCAGTTCAGACATGGCCATATGCAAAGCAGTCTGACCCTGTGCCTCATGGGAACAGTCCAGCCCCAACTGCCAAGCTGTGTCTTCTTCCATGGACCGGAAACAAGCATCCTGGGAGCGGTTTCTGGCTAATCAGCCGTCATCAGCCAGGCTAGCTGTGAATCCAGTTGCAAAGTGAGCAAGGGACCCACGTCTGGGCATACCTTGCCAACTTAGGGCGAACAAAGCAAAACCAAAGGGGAAGATGGACGGAGTGTTGAACATTGCAAGCACTCACCCCAGTCAACTGATCTGGGTTTTATCCATCATCATTCTTTAGCTCACTCTGCCACCCCAGTTCAGACATGGCCATATGCAAAGCAGTCTGACCCTGTGCCTCATAGGAACAGTCCAGCCCGAACTGCCAAGCTGTGTCTTCTTCCATGGACCGGAAACAAGCATCCTGGGACCGGTTTCTGGCTAATCAGCCGTCATCAGTCAGGCTAGCTGTGAATCCACTGCCAAAGTGAGCAAGGGACCCACGTCTGGGCATACCTTGCCATCTTAGGGCGAACAAAGCAAAACCAAAGGGGATGATGGACGGAGTGTTCAACATTGCAAGAACTCACCCCCAGTCAACTGATCTGGGTTTAATCCATCATCATTCTTTCGCTCACTCCACCACCACAGTACAGACATGGCCATATGCAAAGCAGTCTGAACCTGTTCCTCATGGGAACAGTCCAGCCTGAACTGCCAAGCCATGTCTTCCCCGGACCAGAAACAACCATCCTGGGAGTGGTTTCTGGCTAATCAGCCGTCATCAGCCAGGCTAGCTTGAATCCAGTGGCAAAGTAAGCAAGGGACCCATGTCTGGGCATACCCTGCCAACTTAGGGCGAACAAAGCAAAACCAAAGGGGATGATGGACGGAGTGTTGAACATTGCAAGCACACACCCCCTGTCAACTGATCTGGGTTTAATCCATGATACTTCTTTAGCTCACTCCACCACCCCAGTTCAGACATGGCCATATGCAAAGCAGTCTGACCATGTGCCTCATGGGATAAGTCCAGCCCAAACTGCCAAGCCATGTCTTCCCCTTACCGGAAACAAGCCTCCTGGGACCGGTTTCTGGCTAATATGCCGTTATAAGCCAGGCTAGCTTGAATCCAATGGCAAAGTGAGCAAGGGACCCATGTCTGGGCATACCCTGCCACCTTAGGACGAACAAAGCAAAACCAAAGGGGATGATGGGCGGAGTGTTGAACATTGCAAGCACTCACCCCCAGTCAACTGTTCTGGGTTTAATCCGTCATCATTCTTTAGCTCACTCCGCCACTCCAGTTCAGACATGGCCATATGCAAAGCAGTCTGACCCTGTGCCTCATGGGAACAGTCCAGCCGGAACTGCCAAACCATACCTTCCCCAGACCGGAAACAGGTATCCTGGGACCGGTTTCTGGCTAATCAGCCGTCATCAGCCAGGCTAGCTTGAGTCCAGTGGCAAAGTGAGCAAGGGACCCACGTCTGGGCATACCCTGCCAACTTAGGGCGAACAAACCAAAACCAAAGGGGATGATGGACGGAGTGTTGAACATTGCAAGCACTCACCCCCAGTCAACTGATCTGGGTTTAATCTATCACCATTCTTTAGCTCACTCCACCACCCCAGTTCAGACATGGCCATATGCAAAGCAGTCTGACCCTGTGCCTCATGGGAACATTCCAGCCCGAACTGCCAAGCCATGTCTTCCTCGGACCGGAAACAAGCATCCTGGGACTGGTTTCTGGCTAATCATCCGTCATCAGCCAGGCTAGCTTGAATCCAGTGGCAAAGAGAGCAAGGGACCCACGTCTGGGCATACCCTGCCAACTTAGGGCGAACAACGCAAAACCAAACGGGATGATTGACGGAGTGTTGAACATTGCAAGCACTCACCCCCAGTCAACTGATCTGGGTTTAATCCGTCATCATTCTTTAGCTCACTCCACCACCCCAGTTCAGAAATGGCCATATGCAAAGCAGTCTGACCCTGTGCCTCATGGGAACATTCCAGCCCGAACTGCCAAGCCATGTCTTCCCCGGACCGGAAACAAGCATCCTGGGACCTTTTTATGGCTAATATGCCCTCATAAGCCAGGCTAGCTTAAATCCAATGGCAAAGTGAGCAAGGGACCCACGTCTGGGCATATCCTGCCAACTTAGGGTGAACAAAGCAAACGCAAAAGGGGATGATGGACGGAGTGTTGAACCTTGCAAGCACTCACCCCCAGTCAACTGATCTGGGTTTAATCCATCATCATTCTTTAGCTCACTCCGCCACCCCAGTTCAGACATGGCCATATGCAAAGCAGTCTGACCCTGTGCCTCATGGGAACATTCCAGCCCGAACTGCCAAGCCATGTCTTCCTCGGACCGGAAACAAGCATCCTGGGACCGGTTTCTGGCTAATCATCCGTCATCAGCCAGGCTAGCTGTGAATCCAGAGGCAAAGTGAGCAAGGGACCCACGTCTGGGCATACCCTGCCAACGTAGGGTGAACAAAGCAAAACCAAAGGGGATGATGGACGGAGTGTTGAACATTGCAAGCACTCACCCCCAGTCAACTGATCTGGGTTTAATCCATCATCATTCTTTAGCTCACTCCGCCACCCCAGTTCAGACATGGCCATATGCAAAGCAGTCTGACCCTGTGCCTCATGGGAACAGTCCAGCCCGAACTGCCAAGCTGTGTCTTCTTCCATGGACCGGAAACAAGTATCCTGGGACCGGTTTCTGGCAAATCTGCCGTCATCAGCCAGGCTAGCTGTGAATCCAGTGGCAAAGTGAGCAAGGGACCCACGTCTGGGCATACCTTGCCAACTTAGGGCGAACAAAGCAAAACCAAAGGGGATGAAGGACGGAGTGTTCAACATTGCAAGAACTCACCCCCAGTCAACTGATCTGGGATTAATCCATCATCATTCCTTAGCTCACTCCGCCTCCCCAGTACAGACATGGCCATATGCAAAGCAGTCTGACCCTGTTCCTCATGGGAACAGTCCAGCCTGAACTGCCAAGCCATGTCTTCCCCGGACCGGAAACAACCATCCTGGGACTGGTTTCTGGCTAATCAGCCGTCATCAGCCAGGCTAGCTTGAATCCAGTGGCAAAGTAAGCAAGGGACCCACGTCTGGGCATACCCTGCCAACTTAGGGTGAACAAAGCAAAACCAAAGGGGATGATGGACGGAGTGTTGAACATTGCAAGCACTCACCCCCAGTCAACTGATCTGGGTTTAATCCATGATAATTCTTTAGCTCACTCCGCCACCCCAGTTCAGACATGGCCATATGCAAAGTAGTCTGACCCTGTGCCTCATGGGAAAAGTCCAGCCCAAACTGCCAAGCCATGTCTTCCCCGGACCGGAAACAAGCATCCTGGGACCGGTTTCTGGCTAATCATCCGTAATCAGCCAGGCTAGCTTGAATCCAGTGGCAAAGAGAGCAAGGGACCCACGTCTGGGCATACCCTGCCAACTTAGGGCGAACAACGCAAAACCAAACGGGATGATGGACGGAGTGTTGAACATTGCAAGCACTCACCCCCAGTCAACTGATCTGGGTTTAATCCGTCATCATTCTTTAGCTCACTCCGCCACTCCAGTTCAGACATGGCTATATGCAAAGCACTCTGACCCTGTGCCTCATGGGAGCAGTCCAGCCTGAACTGCCAAGCCATATCTTCCCCGGACTGGAAGCAAGCATCCTGGGACCGGTTTCTGGCTAATATGCCATCATAAGCCAGGCTAGCTTGAATCCGATGGCAAAGTGAGCAAGGGACCCACGTCTGGGCATATCCTGCCAACTTAGGGTGAACAAAGCAAAACCAAAGGGGATGATGGACGGAGTGTTGAACCTTGCAAGCACTCACCCCCAGTCAACTGATCTGGGTTTAATCCATCATCATTCTTTAGCTCACTCCGCCACCCCAGTTCAGACATGGCCATATGCAAAGCAGTCTGACCCTGTGCCTCATGAGAACAGTCCAGCCCGAACTGCCAAGCTGTGTCTTCTTCCATGGACCGGAAACAAGCATCCTGGGACCGGTTTCTGGCTAATCAGCCGTCATCAGTCAGGCTAGCTGTGAATACAGTGCCAAAGTGAGCAAGGGACCCACGTCTGGGCATACCTTGCCAACTTAGGGCGAACAAAGCAAAACCAAAGGGGATGATGGGCGGAGTGTTGAACATTGCAAGCACACACCCCCAGTCAACTGATCTGGGTTTAATCCATGATAATTCTTTAGCTCACTCTGCCACCCCAGTTCAGACATGGCCATATGCAAAGCAGTCTGACCCTGTGCCTCATGGGAACATTCCAGCCCGAACTGCCAAGCCATGTCTTCCCCGGACCGGAAACAACCATCCTGGGACTGGTTTCTGGCTAATCAGCCGTCATCAGCCAGGCTAGCTTGAATCCAGTGGCAAAGTAAGCAAGGGACCCACGTCTGAGCATACCCTGCCAACTTAGGGCGAACAACGCAAAACCAAACGGGATGATGGACGGAGTGTTGAACATTGCAAGCACTCACCCCCAGTCAACTGATCTGGGTTTAATCCGTCATCATTCTTTAGCTCACTCCGCCACTCCAGTTCAGACATGGCTATATGCAAAGCACTCTGACCCTGTGCCTCATGGGAGCAGTCCAGCCTGAACTGCCAAGCCATATCTTCCCCGGACTGGAAGCAAGCATCCTGGGACCGGTTTCTGGCTAATATGCCGTCATAAGCCAGGCTAGCTTGAATCCGATGGAAAAGTGAGCAAGGGACCCACGTCTGGGCATATCCTGCCAACTTAGGGTGAACAAAGCAAAACCAAAGGGGATGATGGACAGAGTGTTGAACCTTGCAAGCACTCACCCCCAGTCAACTGATCTGGGTTTAATCCATCATCATTCTTTAGCTCACTCCGTCACCCCAGTTCAGACATGGCCATATGCAAAGCAGTCTGACCCTGTGCCTCATGAGAACAGTCCAGCCCGAACTGCCAAGCTGTGTCTTCTTCCATGGACCGGAAACAAGCATCCTGGGACCGGTTTCTGGCTAATCAGCCGTCATCAGTCAGGCTAGCTGTGAATACAGTGCCAAAGTGAGCAAGGGACCCACGTCTGGGCATACCTTGCCAACTTAGGGCGAACAAAGCAAAACCAAAGGGGATGATGGACGGAGTGTTCAACATTGCAAGAACTCAACCCCAGTCAACTGATCTGGGTTTAATCCATCATCATTCTTTAGCTCACTCCGCCACCACAGTACAGACATGGCCATATGCAAAGCAGTCTGAACCTGTTCCTCATGGGAAAAGTCCAGCCTGAACTGCCAAGCCATGTCTTCCCCGGACCGGAAACAACCATCCTGGGAGTGGTTTCTGGCTAATCAGCCGTCATCAGCCAGGCTAGCTTGAATCCAGTGGCAAAGTAAGCAAGGGACCCATGTCTGGGCATACCCTGCCAACTTAGGGCGAACAAAGCAAAACCAAAGGGGATGATGGACGGAGTGTTGAACATTGCAAGCACACACCCCCAGTCAACTGATCTGGGTTTAATCCATGATAATTCTTTAGCTCACTCCGCCACCCCAGTTCAGACATGGCCATATGCAAAGCAGTCTGACCATGTGCCTCATGGGATAAGTCCAGCCCAAACTGCCAAGCCATGTCTTCCCCGGACCGGAAACAAGCACCCTGGGACCGGTTTCTGGCTAATATGCCGTTATAAGCCAGGCTAGCTTGAATCCAATGGCAAAGTGAGCAAGGGACCCACGTCTGGGCATACCCTGCCAACTTAGGGCGAACAAACCAAAACCAAAGGGGATGATGGACGGAGTGTTGAACATTGCAAGCACTCACCCCCTGATAACTGATCTGGGTTTAATCCATCATCATTCTTTAGCTCACTCCACCACCCCAGTTCAGACATGGCCATATGCAAAGCAGTCTGACCCTGTGCCTCATGGGAACATTCCAGCCCGAACTGCCAAGCCATGTCTTCCCCGGACTGGAAACAAGGATCCTGGGACCGGTTTCTGGCTAATCAGCCGTAATCAGCCAGGCTAGCTTAAATCCAGTGGCAAAGTGAGCAAGGGACCCACGTCTGGGCATATCCTGCCAACTTAGGGTGAACAAAGCAAAACCAAAGGGGATGATGGACGGAGTGTTGAACATTGCAAGCACTCACCCCCAGTCAACTGATCTGGGTTTAATCCATCATCATTCTTTAGCTCACTCCGCCACCCCAGTTCAGACATGGCCATATGCAAAGCAGTCTGACCCTGTGCCTCATGGGAACAGTCCAGCCCGAACTGCCAAGCTGTGTCTTCTTCCATGGACCGGAAACAAGCATCCTGGGACCGGTTTCTGGCTAATCAGCCGTCATCAGCCAGGCTAGCTGTGAATCCAGTGGCAAAGTGAGCAAGGGACCCACGTCTGGGCATACCTTGCCAACTTAGGGCGAACAAAGCAAAACCAAAGGGGATGATGGACGGAGTGTTCAACATTGCAAGAACTCACCCCCAGTCAACTGATCTGGGTTTAATCCATCATCATTCTTTAGCTCACTCCGCCACCCCAGTACAGACATGGCCATATGCAAAGCAGTCTGACCCTGTTCCTCATGGGAACAGTCCAGCCTGAACTGCCAAGCCATGTCTTCCCCGGACCGGAAACATCCATCCTGGGAATGGTTTCTGGCTAATCAGCCGTCATCAGCCAGGCTAGCTTGAATCCAGTGGCAAAGTAAGCAAGGGACCCATGTCTGGGCATACCCTGCCAACTTAGGGCGAACAAAGCAAAACCAAAGGGGATGATGGACGGAGTGTTGAACATTGCAAGCACACACCCCCAGTCAACTGATCTGGGTTTAATCCATGATAATTCTTTAGCTCACTCCGCCACCCCAGTTCAGACATGGCCATATGCAAAGCTGTCTGACCATGTGCCTCATGGGAAAAGTCCAGCCCAAACTGCCATGCCATGTCTTCCCCGGACCGGAAACAAGCCTCCTGGGACCGGTTTCTGGCTAATATGCCGTGATAAGCCAGGCTAGCTTGAATCCAATGGCAAAGTGAGCAAGGGACACATGTCTGGGCATACCCTGCCAACTTAGGACGAACAAAGCAAAACCAAAGGGGATGATGGGCGGAGTGTTGAACATTGCAAGCACTCACCCCCAGTCAACTGTTCTGGGTTTAATCCGTCATCAATCTTTAGCTCACTCCGCCACTCCAGTTCAGACATGGCCATATGCAAAGCAGTCTGACCCTGTGCCTCATGGGAACAGTCTAGCCGGAACTGCCAAACCATGCCTTCCCCAGACCAGAAACAAGTATCCTGGGACCGGTTTCTAGCTAATCAGCCGTCATCAGCCAGGCTAGCTTGAGTCCAGTGGCAAAGTGAGCAAGGGACCCACGTCTGGGCATACCCTGCCAACTTAGGGCGAACAAAGCAAAACCAAAGGGGATGAAGGACGGAGTGTTCAACATTGCAAGCACTCACCTCCAGTCAACTGATCTGGGTTTAATCCATCATCATTCTTTAGCTCACTCCGCCACCCCAGTTCAGACGTGGCCATATGCAAAGCAGTCTGACCCTGTGCCTCATGGGAACAGTCCAGCCCGAACTGCCAAGCTGTGTCTTCTTCCATGGACCGTAAACAAGCATCCTGGGACCGGTTTCTCGCTAATCAGCCGTCATCAGCCAGGCTAGCTGTTAATCCAGTGGCAAAGTGAGCAAGGGACCCACGTCTGGGCATACCTTGCCAACTTAGGGCGAACAAAGCAAAACCAAAGGGGATGATGGACGGAGTGTTCAACATTGCAAGAACTCACCCCCAGTCAACTGATCTGGGTTTAATCCATCATCATTCTTTAGCTCACTCCGCCACCCCAGTTCAGACATGGCCATATGCAAAGCAGTCTGACCCTGTGCCTCATGGGAACAGTCCAGCCCGAACTGCCAAGCTGTGTCTTCTTCCATGGCCCGGAAACAAGTATCCTGGGACCGGTTTCTGGCAAATCAGCCGTCATCAGCCAGGCTAGCTGTGAATCCAGTGGCAAAGTGAGCAAGGGACCCACGTCTGGGCATACCTTGCCAACTTAGGGCGAACAAAGCAAAACCAAAGGGGATGATGGACGGAGTGTTCAACATTGCAAGAACTCACCCCCAGTCAACTGATCTGGGTTTAATCCATCATCATTCTTTAGCTCACTCCGCCACCCCAGTTCAGACATGGCCATATGCAAAGCAGTCTGACCCTGTTCCTCATGGGAACAGTCCAGCCTGAACTGCCAAGCCATGTCTTCCCCTGACCGGAAACAAACATCCTGGGAGTGGGTTCTGGCTAATCAGCCGTCATCAGCCAGGCTAGCTTGAATCCAGTGGCAAAGTAAGCAAGGGACCCATGTCTGGGCATACCCTGCCAACTTAGGGCGAACAAAGCAAAACCAAAGGGGATGATGGACGGAGTGTTGAACATTGCAAGCACACACCCCCAGTCAACTGACCAGGGTTTAATCCATGATAATTCTTTAGCTCACTCCGCCACCCCAGTTCAGACATGGCCATATGCAAAGCAGTCTGACCATGTGCCTCATGGGAAAAGTCCAGCCCAAACTGCCAAGCCATGTCTTCCCCGGACCAGAAACAAGCATCCTGGGACCGGTTTCTGGCTAATATGCCGTTATAAGCCAGGCTAGCTTGAATCCAATGGCAAAGTGAGCAAGGGACCCATGTCTGGGCATACCCTGCCCAACTTAGGACGAACAAAGCAAAACCAAAGGGGATGATGGGCGGAGTGTTGAACATTGCAAGTACTCACCCCCAGTCAACTGTTCTGGGTTTAATCCGTCATCAATCTTCAGCTCACTCCGCCAATCCAGTTCAGACATGGCCATATGCAAAGCAGTCTGACCCTGTGCCTCATGGGAACAGTCCAGCCGGACCTGCCAAACCATGCCTTCCCAAGACCAGAAACAAGTATCCTGGGACCGGTTTCTAGCTAATCAGCCGTCATCAGCCAGGCTAGCTTGAGTCCAGTGGCAAAGTGAGCAAGGGACCCACGTCTGGGCATACCCTGCCAACTTAGGGCGAACAAACCAAAACCAAAGGGGATGATGGACGGAGTGTTGAACATTGCAAGCACTCACCCCCAGTCAACTGATCTGGGTTTAATCCATCATCATTCTTTAGCTCACTCCACCACCCCAGTTCATACATGGCCATATGCAAAGCAGTCTGACCCTGTGCCTCATGGGAACAGTCCAGCCCGAGCTGCCAAGCTGTGTCTTCTTCCATGGACCGGAAACAAGTATCCTGGGACCGGTTTCTGGCAAATCAGCTGTCATCAGCCAGGCTAGCTGTGAATCCAGTGGCAAAGTGAGCAAGGGACCCACGTCTGGGCATACCTTGCCAACTTAGGGTGAACAAAGCAAAACCAAAGGGGATGATGGACGGAGTGTTCAACATTGCAAGAACTCACCCCCAGTCAACTGATCTGGGTTTAATCCATCATCATTCTTTAGCTCACTCCGCCACCCCAGTACAGACATGGCCATATGCAAAGCAGTCTGACCCTGTTCCTCATGGGAACAGTCCAGCCTGAACTGCCAAGCCATGTCTTCCACGGACCGGAAACAACCATCCTGGGACTGGTTTCTGGCTAATCAGCCGTCATCAGCCAGGCTAGCTTGAATCCAGTGGCAAAGTAAGCAAGGGACCCACGTCTGTGCATACCCTGCCAACTTAGGGCGAACAAAGCAAAACCAAAGGGGATGATGGAAGCAGTGTTGAACATTGCAAGCACTCACCCCCAGTCAACTGATCTGGGTTTAATCCATGATAATTCTTTAGCTCACGCCGCCACCCCAGTGACATGGCCATATGCAAAGCAGTCTGACCCTGGGCCTCATGGGAACAGTCCAGCCTGAACTGCCAAGCCATGTCTTCCCCGGACCGGAAGCAAGCATCCTGGGACCGGTTTCTGGCTAATATCATGTCATAAGCCAGGCTAGCTTGAATCCAATGGCAAAGTGAGCAAGGGACCCATGTCTGGGCATACCCTGCCAACTTAGGGCGAACAAAGCAAAACCAAAGGGGATGATGGACGGAGTGTTGAACATTGCAAGCACTCACCCCCAGTCAACTGATCTGAGTTTAATCCATCATCATTCTTTAGCTCACTCCGTCACCCCAGTTCAGACATGGCCATATGCAAAGCAGTGTGATCCTGTGCCTCATGGGAACAGTCCAGCCCGAACTGCCAAGCCATGTCTTCCCCGGACCGGAAACACGCATCCTGGGACCGGTTTCTGGCTAATCATCCGTCATCAGCCAGGCTAGCTTGAATCCAGTGGCAAAGTAAGCAAGGGACCCATGTCTGGGCATACCCTGCCAACTTAGGGCGAACAAAGCAAAACCAAAGGGGATGATGGACGGAGTGTTGAACATTGCAAGCACACACCCCCAGTCAACTGATCTGGGTTTAATCCATGATAATTCTTTAGCTCACTCCGCCACCCCAGTTCAGACATGGCCATATGCAAAGCTGTCTGACCATGTGCCTCATGGGAAAAGTCCAGCCCAAACTGCCATGCCATGTCTTCCCCGGACCGGAAACAAGCCTCCTGGGACCGGTTTCTGGCTAATATGCCGTTATAAGCCAGGCTAGCTTGAATCCAATGGCAAAGTGAGCAAGGGACACATGTCTGGGCATACCCTGCCAACTTAGGACGAACAAAGCAAAACCAAAGGGGATGATGGGCGGAGTGTTGAACATTGCAAGCACTCACCCCCAGTCAACTGTTCTGGGTTTAATCCGTCATCAATCTTTAGCTCACTCCGCCACTCCAGTTCAGACATGGCCATATGCAAAGCAGTCTGACCCTGTGCCTCATGGGAACAGTCTAGCCGGAACTGCCAAACCATGCCTTCCCCAGACCAGAAAAAAGTATCCTGGGACCGGTTTCTAGCTAATCAGCCGTCATCAGCCAGGCTAGCTTGAGTCCAGTGGCAAAGTGAGCAAGGGACCCACGTCCGGGCATACCCTGCCAACTTAGGGCGAACAAAGCAAAACCAAAGGGGATGATGGACGGAGTGTTCAACATTGCAAGCACTCACCTCCAGTCAACTGATCTGGGTTTAATCCATCATCATTCTTTAGCTCACTCCGCCACCCCAGTTCAGACATGGCCATATGCAAAGCAGTCTGACCCTGTGCCTCATGGGAACAGTCCAGCCCGAACTGCCAAGCTGTGTCTTCTTCCATGGACCGTAAACAAGCATCCTGGGACCGGTTTCTGGCTAATCAGCCGTCATCAGCCAGGCTAGCTGTTAATCCAGTGGCAAAGTGAGCAAGGGACCCACGTCTGGGCATACCTTGCCAACTTAGGGCGAACAAAGCAAAACCAAAGGGGATGATGGACGGAGTGTTCAACATTGCAAGAACTCACCCCCAGTCAACTGATCTGGGTTTAATCCATCATCATTCTTTAGCTCACTCCGCCACCCCAGTTCAGACATGGCCATATGCAAAGCAGTCTGACCCTGTGCCTCATGGGAACAGTCCAGCCCGAACTGCCAAGCTGTGTCTTCTTCCATGGCCCGGAAACAAGTATCCTGGGACCGGTTTCTGGCAAATCAGCCGTCATCAGCCAGGCTAGCTGTGAATCCAGTGGCAAAGTGAGCAAGGGACCCACGTCTGGGCATACCTTGCCAACTTAGGGCGAACAAAGCAAAACCAAAGGGGATGATGGATGGAGTGTTCAACATTGCAAGAACTCACCCCCAGTCAACTGATCTGGGTTTAATCCATCATCATTCTTTAGCTCACTCCGCCACCCCAGTTCAGACATGGCCATATGCAAAGCAGTCTGACCCTGTTCCTCATGGGAACAGTCCAGCCTGAACTGCCAAGCCATGTCTTCCCCGGACCGGAAACAACCATCCTGGGAGTGGTTTCTGGCTAATCAGCCGTCATCAGCCAGGCTAGCTTGAATCCAGTGGCAAAGTAAGCAAGGGACCCATGTCTGGGCATACCCTGCCAACTTAGGGCGAACAAAGCAAAACCAAAGGGGATGATGGACGGAGTGTTGAACATTGCAAGCACACACCCCCAGTCAACTGACCAGGGTTTAATCCATGATAATTCTTTAGCTCACTCCGCCACCCCAGTTCAGACATGGCCATATGCAAAGCAGTCAGTCCATGTGCCTCATGGGAAAAGTCCAGCCCAAACTGCCAAGCCATGTCTTCCCCGGACCAGAAACAAGCATCCTGGGACTGGTTTCTGGCTAATATGCCGTTATAAGCCAGGCTAGCTTGAATCCAATGGCAAAGTGAGCAAGGGACCCATGTCTGGGCATACCCTGCCCAACTTAGGACGAACAAAGCAAAACCAAAGGGGATGATGGGCGGAGTGTTGAACATTGCAAGTACTCACCCCCAGTCAACTGTTCTGGGTTTAATCCGTCATCAATCTTCAGCTCACTCCGCCAATCCAGTTCAGACATGGCCATATGCAAAGCAGTCTGACCCTGTGCCTCATGGGAACAGTCCAGCCGGAACTGCCAAACCATGCCTTCCCAAGACCAGAAACAAGTATCCTGGGACCGGTTTCTAGCTAATCAGCCGTCATCAGCCAGGCTAGCTTGAGTCCAGTGGCAAAGTGAGCAAGGGACCCACGTCTGGGCATACCCTGCCAACTTAGGGCGAACAAACCAAAACCAAAGGGGATGATGGACGGAGTGTTGAACATTGCAAGCACTCACCCCCAGTCAACTGATCTGGGTTTAATCCATCATCATTCTTTAGCTCACTCCACCACCCCAGTTCATACATGGCCATATGCAAAGCAGTCTGACCCTGTGCCTCATGGGAACAGTCCAGCCCGAGCTGCCAAGCTGTGTCTTCTTCCATGGACCGGAAACAAGTATCCTGGGACCGGTTTCTGGCAAATCAGCTGTCATCAGCCAGGCTAGCTGTGAATCCAGTGGCAAAGTGAGCAAGGGACCCACGTCTGGGCATACCTTGCCAACTTAGGGTGAACAAAGCAAAACCAAAGGGGATGATGGACGGAGTGTTCAACATTGCAAGAACTCACCCCCAGTCAACTGATCTGGGTTTAATCCATCATCATTCTTTAGCTCACTCCGCCACCCCAGTACAGACATGGTCATATGCAAAGCAGTCTGACCCTGTTCCTCATGGGAACAGTCCAGCCTGAACTGCCAAGCCATGTCTTCCACGGACCGGAAACAACCATCCTGGGACTGGTTTCTGGCTAATCAGCCGTCATCAGCCAGGCTAGCTTGAATCCAGTGGCAAAGTAAGCAAGGGACCCACGTCTGTGCATACCCTGCCAACTTAGGGCGAACAAAGCAAAACCAAAGGGGATGATGGAAGCAGTGTTGAACATTGCAAGCACTCACCCCCAGTCAACTGATCTGGGTTTAATCCATGATAATTCTTTAGCTCACGCCGCCACCCCAGTGACATGGCCATATGCAAAGCAGTCTGACCCTGGGCCTCATGGGAACAGTCCAGCCTGAACTGCCAAGCCATGTCTTCCCCGGACCGGAAGCAAGCATCCTGGGACCGGTTTCTGGCTAATATCATGTCATAAGCCAGGCTAGCTTGGATCCAATGGCAAAGTGAGCAAGGGACCCATGTCTGGGCATACCCTGCCAACTTAGGGCGAACAAAGCAAAACCAAAGGGGATGATGGACAGAGTGTTGAACATTGCAAGCACTCACCCCCAGTCAACTGATCTGAGTTTAATCCATCATCATTCTTTAGCTCACTCCGTCACCCCAGTTCAGACATGGCCATATGCAAAGCAGTGTGATCCTGTGCCTCATGGGAACAGTCCAGCCCGAACTGCCAAGCCATGTCTTCCCCGGACCGGAAACACGCATCCTGGGACCGGTTTCTGGCTAATCATCCGTCATCAGCCAGGCTAGCTTGAATCCAGTGGCAAAGTAAGCAAGGGACCCACATCTGGGCATACCCTGCCAACTTAGGGCGAACAAAGCAAAACCAAAGGGGATGATGGACGGCGTGTTGAACATTGCAAGCACTCAACCCCAGTCAACTGACCTGGGTTTAATCCGTCATCATTCTTTAGCTCCTTCCGCTACCCCAGTTCAGACATGGCCATATGCAAAGCAGTCTGACCCTGTGCCTCATGGGAACAGTCCAGCCCGAACTGCCAAGCTGTGTCTTCTTCCATGGACCGGAAACAAGCATCCTGGGACCGGTTTCTGGCTAATCAGCCGTTATCAGTCAGGCTAGCTGTGAATCCAGTGGCAAAGTGAGCAAGGGACCCACGTCTGGGCATACCGTGCCAACTTAGGGCGAACAAAGCAAAACCAAAGGGGATGATGGATGGAGTGTTCAACATTGCAAGAACTCACCCCCAGTCAACTGATCTGGGTTTAATCCATCATCATTCTTTAGCTCACTCCGCCACCACAGTACAGACATGGCCATATGCAAAGCAGTCTGAACCTGTTCCTCATGGGAACAGTCCAGCCTGAACTGCCAAGCCATGTCTTCCCCGGACCGGAAACAACCATCCTGGGAGTGGTTTCTGGCTAATCAGCCGTCATCAGCCAGGCTAGCTTGAATCCAGTGGCAAAGTAAGCAAGGGACCCATGTCTGGGCATACCCTGCCAACTTAGGGCGAACAAAGCAAAACCAAAGGGGATGATGGACGGAGTGTTGAACATTTCAAGCACACACCCCCAGTCAACTGATCTGGGTTTAATCCATGATAATTCTTTAGCTCACTCCGCAACCCCAGTTCAGACATGGCCATATGCAAAGCAGTCTGACCATGTGCCTCATGGGATAAGTCCAGCCCAAACTGCCAAGCCATGTCTTCCCCGGACCGGAAACAAGCCTCCTGGGACCGGTTTCTGGCTAATATGCCGTTATAAGCCAGGCTAGCTTGAATCCAATGGGAAAGTGAGCAAGGGACCCATGTCTGGGCATACCCTGTCACCTTAGGACGAACAAAGCAAAACCAAAGGGGATGATGGGCGGAGTGTTGAACATTGCAAGCACTCACCCCCAGTCAACTGTTCTGGGTTTAATCCGTCATCATTCTTTAGCTCACTCCGCCACTCCAGTTCAGACATGGCCATATGCAAAGCAGTCTGACCCTGTGCCTCATGGGAACAGTCCAGCCGGAACTGCCGAACCATGCCTTCCCCAGACCGGAAACAGGTATCCTGGGACTGGTTTCTGGCTAATCAGCGGTCATCAGCCAGGCTAGCTGTGAATCCAGTGGCAAAGTAAGCAAGGGACCCACGTCTGTGCATACCCTGCCAACTTAGGGCGAACAAAGCAAAACCAAAGGGGATGATGGACGCAGTGTTGAACATTGCAAGCACTCACCCCCAGTCAACTGATCTGGGTTTAATCCATGATAATTCTTTAGCTCACGCCGCCACCCCAGTTCAGACATGGCCATATGCAAAGCAGTCTGACCCTGTGCCTCATGGGAACAGTCCAGCCCGAACTGCCAAGCCATGTCTTCCCCAGATCGGAAACAAGCATCCTGGGACCGGTTTCTGGCTAATCAGCCGTCATCAGCCAGGCTAGCTTGAGTCCAGTGGCAAAGTGAGCAAGAGACCCACGTCTGGGCATACCCTCCCAACTTAGGGCGAACAAACCAAAACCAAAGGGGATGATGGATGAAGTGTTGAACATTGCAAGAACTCACCCCCAGTCAACTGATCTGGGTTTAATCCATCATCATTCTTTAGCTCACTCCGCCACCCCAGTACAGACATGGCCATATGCAAAGCAGTCTGACCCTGTTCCTCATGGGAACAGTCCAGCCTGAACTGCCATGCCATGTCTTCCCCGGACCGGAAGCAAGCATCCTGGGACCGGTTTCTGGCTAATATCACGTCATAAGCCAGGCTACCTTGAATCCAATGGCAAAGTGAGCAAGGGACCCATGTCTGGGCATACCCTGCCAACTTAGGGCGAACAACGCAAAACCAAACGGGATGATGGACGGAGTGTTGAACATTGCAAGCACTCACCCCCAGTCAACTGATCTGAGTTTAATCCATCATCATTCTTTAGCTCACTCCACCACCCCAGTTCAGACATGGCCATATGCAAAGCAGTCTGACCCTGTGCCTCATGGGAATATTCCAGCCCGAACTGCCAAGCCATGTCTTCCCCGGACCGGAAACAAGCATCCTGGGACCGTTTTCTGGCTAATCATCCGTCATCAGCCAGGCTAGCTGTGAATCCAGTGGCAAAGTGAGCAAGGGACCCACGTCTGGGCATACCCTGCCAACTTAGGGCGAACAAAGCAAAACCAAAGGGGATGATGGACGGCGTGTTGAACATTGCAAGCACTCAACCCCAGTCAACGGACCTGGGTTTTATCCATCATCATTCTTTAGCTCCCTCCGCCACCCCAGTTCAGACATGGCCATATGCAAAGCAGTCTGACCCTGTGCCTCATAGGAACAGTCCAGCCCGAACTGCCAAGCTCTGTCTTCTTCCATGGACCGGAAGCAAGCATCCTGGGACCGGTTTCTGGCTAATCAGCCGTCATCAGCCAGGCTAGCTGTGAATCCAGTGGCAAAGTGAGCAAGGGACCCACGTCTGGGCATACCTTGCCAACTTAGGGCGAACAAAGCAAAACCAAAGGGGATGATGGACGGAGTGTTCAACATTGCAAGAACTCACCCCCAGTCAACTGATCTGGGTTTAATCCATCATCATTCCTTAGCTCACTCCGCCACCCCAGTACAGACATGGCCATATGCAAAGCAGTCTGACCCTGTTCCTCATGGGAACAGTCCAGCCTGAACTGCCAAGCCATGTCTTCCCCGGACCGGAAACAACCATCCTGGGACTGGTTTCTGGCTAATCAGCCGTCATCAGCCAGGCTAGCTTGAATCCAGTGGCAAAGTAAGCAAGGGACCCACGTCTGGGCATACCCTGCCAACTTAGGGCGAACAAAGCAAAACCAAAGGGGATGATGGACGGAGTGTTGAACATTGCAAGCACTCACCCCCAGTCAACTGATCTGGGTTT
This sequence comes from Triturus cristatus, assembly GCF_964204655.1. Lineage (NCBI taxonomy): Eukaryota > Metazoa > Chordata > Amphibia > Caudata > Salamandridae > Triturus > Triturus cristatus. Next base: position 393,384,246 of record NC_140584.1, read on the forward strand.
AATCCATGATAATTCTTTAGCTCACTCCGCCACCCCAGTTCAGACATGGCCATATGCAAAGCAGTCTGACCCTGTGCCTCATGGGAAAAGTCCAGCCCAAACTGCCAAGCCATGTCTTCCCCGGACCGGAAGCAAGCATCCTGGGACCGGTTTCTGGCTAATATCACGTCATAAGCCAGGCTACCTTGAATCCAATGGCAAAGTGAGCAAGGGACCCATGTCTGGGCATACCCTGCCAACTTAGGGCGAACAAAGCAAAACCAAAGGGGATGATGGACGGTGTGTTAAACATTGCAAGCACTCACCCCCAGTCAACTGATCTGAGTTTAATCCATCATCATTCTTTAGCTCACTCCGTCACCCCAGTTCAGACATGGCCATATGCAAAGCAGTGTGATCCTGTGCCTCATGGGAACAGTCCAGCCCGAACTGCCAAGCCATGTCTTCCCCGGAACGGAATCACTCATCCTGGGACCGGTTTCTGGCTAATCATCCGTCATCAGCCAGGCTAGCTTGAATCCAGTGGCAAAGTAAGCAAGGGACCCACGTCTGGGCATACCCTGCCAACTTAGGGCGAACAACGCAAAACCAAACAGGATGATGGACGGAGTGTTGAACATTGCAAGCACTCACCCCCAGTCAACTGATCTGGGTTTAATCCGTCATCATTCTTTAGCTCACTCTGCCACTCCAGTTCAGACATGGCTATATGCAAAGCACTCTGACCCTGTGCCTCATGGGAACAGTCCAGCCTGAACTGCCAAGCCATGTCTTCCCCGGACTGGAAGCAAGCATCCTGGGACTGGTTTCTGGCTAATATGCCGTCATAAGCCAGGCTAGCTTAAATCCAATGGCAAAGTGAGCAAGAGACCCACGTCTGGGCATACCCTGCCAACTTAGGGTGAACAAAGCAAAACCAAAGGGGATGATGGACGGAGTGTTCAACATTGCAAGCACTCACCTCCAGTCAACTGATCTGGGTTTAATCCATCATCATTCTTTAGCTCACTCCGCCACCCCAGTTCAGACATGGCCATATGCAAAGCAGTCTGACCCTGTTCCTCATGGGAACAGTCCAGCCTGAACTGCCAAGCCATGTCTTCCCCGGACCGGAAGCAAGCATCCTGGGACCGGTTTCTGGCTAATATCACATCATAAGCCAGGCTACCTTGAATCCAATGGCAAAGTGAGCAAGGGACCCATGTCTGGGCATACCCTGCCAACTTAGGGCGAACAAAGCAAAACCAAAGGGGATGATGGACGGTGTGTTAAACATTGCAAGCACTAACCCCCAGTCAACTGATCTGAGTTTAATCCATCATCATTCTTTAGCTCACTCCGTCACCCCAGTTCAGACATGGCCATATGCAAAGCAGTGTGATCCTGTGCCTCATGGGAACAGTCCAGCCCGAACTGCCAAGCCATGTCTTCCCCAGACCGGAAACACGCATCCTGGGACCGGTTTCTGGCTAATCATCCATCATCAGCCAGGCTAGCTTGAATCCAGTGGCAAAGTAAGCAAGGGACCCACGTCTGGGCATACCCTGCCAACTTAGGGTGAACAAAGCAAAACCAAAGGGGATGATGGACGGCGTGTTGAACATTGCAAGCACTCAACCCCAGTCAACTGACCTGGGTTTAATCCGTCATCATTCTTTAGCTCCCTCCGCTACCCCAGTTCAGACATGGCCATATGCAAAGCAGTCTGACCCTGTGCCTCATGGGAACAGTCCAGCCCGAACTGCCAAGCTGTGTCTTCTTCCATGGACCGGAAACAAGCATCCTGGGACCGGTTTCTGGCTAATCAGCCGTCATCAGCCAGGCTAGCTGTGAATCCAGTGGCAAAGTGAGCAAGGGACCCACGTCTGGGCATACCTTGCCAACTTAGGGCGAACAAAGCAAAACCAAAGGGGATGATGGACGGAGTGTTGAACATTGCAAGCGCTCACCCCCAGTAAACTGATCTGGGTTTAATCCATCATCATTTTTTAGCTCACTCCGCCACCCCAGTTCAGACATGGCCATATGCAAAGCAGTCTGACCCTGTGCCTCATAGGAACAGTCCAGCCCGAACTGCCAAGCTGTGTCTTCTTCCATGGACCGGAAACAAGCATCCTGGGACCGGTTTCTGGCTAATCAGCCGTCATCAGCCACGCTAGCTGTGAATCCAGTGGCAAAGTGAGCAAGGGACCCACGTCTGGGCATACCTTGCCAACTTAGGGCGAACAAAGCAAAACCAAAGGGGATGATGGACGGAGTGTTCAACATTGCAAGAACTCACCCCCAGTCAACTGATCTGGGTTTAATCCATCATCATTCTTTAGCTCACTCCGCCACCCCAGTACAGACATGGCCATATGCAAAGCAGTCTGACCCTATTCCTCATGGGAACAGTCTAGCCTGAACTGCCAAGCCATGTCTTCCCCGGACCGGAAACAACCATCCTGGGAGTGGTTTCTGGCTAATCAGCCGTCATCAGCCAGGCTAGCTTGAATCCAGTGGCAAAGTAAGCAAGGGACCCATGTCTGGGCATACCCTGCCAACTTAGGGCGAACAAAGCAAAACCAAAGGGGATGATGGACGCAGTGTTGAACATTGCAAGCACACACCCCCAGTCAACTGATAGGGTTTAATCCATGATAATTATTTAGCTCTCTCCGCCACCCCAGTTCAGACATGGCCATATGCAAAGCAGTCTGACCATGTGCCTCATGGGAAAAGTCCAGCCCAAACTGCCAAGCAATGTCTTCCCCGGACCGGAAACAAGCCTCCTGGGACCGGATTCTGGCTAATATGCCGTTATAAGCCAGGCTAGCTTGAATCCAATGGCAAAGTGAGCAAGGGACCCATGTCTGGGCATACCCTGCCAAGTTAGGACGAACAAAGCAAAACCAAAGGGGATGATGGGTGGAGTGTTGAACATTGCAAGCACTCACCCCCAGTCAACTGATCTGAGTTTAATCCATCATCAATCTTTAGCTCACTCCGCCACCCCAGTACAGACATGGCCATATGCAAAGCAGTCTGACCCTGTTCCTCATGGGAACAGTCCAGCCTGAACTGCCAAGCCATGTCTTCCCCGGACCGGAAACAACCATCCTGGGACTGGTTTCTGGCTAATCAGCCGTCATCAGCCAGGCTAGCTTGAATCCAGTGGCAAAGTAAGCAAGGGACCCACGTCTGGGCATACCCTGCCAACTTAGGGCGAACAAAGCAAAACCAAAGGGGATGATGGACGGAGTGTTGAACATTGCAAGCACTCACCCCCAGTCAACTGATCTGGGTTTAATCCATGATAATTCTTTAGCTCACTCCGCCACCCCAGTTCAGACATGGCCATATGCAAAGCAGTCTGACCCTGTGCCTCATGGGAAAAGTCCAGCCCAAACTGCCAAGCCATGTCTTCCCCGGACCGGAAACAAGCATCCTGGGACCGGTTTCTGGCTAATCATCCGTCATCAGCCAGGCTAGCTTGAATCCAGTGGCAAAGAGAGCAAGGGACCCACGTCTGGGCATACCCTGCCAACTTAGGGCGAACAAAGCAAAACCAAAGGGGATGATGGACGGAGTGTTCAACATTGCAAGCACTCACCTCCAGTCAACTGATCTGGGTTTAATCCATCATCATTCTTTAGCTCACTCCGCCACCCCAGTTCAGACATATCCATATGCAAAGCAGTCTGACCCTGTTCCTCATGGGAACAGTCCAGCCTGAACTGCCAAGCCATGTCTTCCCCGGACCGGAAGCAAGCATCCTGGGACCAGTTTCTGGCTAATATCACGTCATAAGCCAGGCTACCTTGAATCCAATGGCAAAGTGAGCAAGGGACCCATGTCTGGGCATACCCTGCCAACTTAGGGCGAACAAAGCAAAACCAAAGGGGATGATGGACGGTGTGTTAAACATTGCAAGCACTCACCCCCAGTCAACTGATCTGGGTTTAATCCATCATCATTCTTTAGCTCACTCCGTCACCCCAGTTCAGACATGGCCATATGCAAAGCAGTCTGACCCTGTGCCTCATGAGAACAGTCCAGCCCGAACTGCCAAGCTGTGTCTTCTTCCATGGACCGGAAACAAGCATCCTGGGACCGGTTTCTGGCTAATCAGCCGTCATCAGTCAGGCTAGCTGTGAATACAGTGCCAAAGTGAGCAAGGGACCCACGTCTGGGCATACCTTGCCAACTTAGGGCGAACAAAGCAAAACCAAAGGGGATGATGGACGGAGTGTTCAACATTGCAAGAACTCAACCCCAGTCAACTGATCTGGGTTTAATCCATCATCATTCTTTAGCTCACTCCGCCACCACAGTACAGACATGGCCATATGCAAAGCAGTCTGAACCTGTTCCTCATGGGAAAAGTCCAGCCTGAACTGCCAAGCCATGTCTTCCCCGGACCGGAAACAACCATCCTGGGAGTGGTTTCTGGCTAATCAGCCGTCATCAGCCAGGCTAGCTTGAATCCAGTGGCAAAGTAAGCAAGGGACCCATGTCTGGGCATACCCTGCCAACTTAGGGCGAACAAAGCAAAACCAAAGGGGATGATGGACGGAGTGTTGAACATTGCAAGCACACACCCCCAGTCAACTGATCTGGGTTTAATCCATGATAATTCTTTAGCTCACTCCGCCACCCCAGTTCAGACATGGCCATATGCAAAGCAGTCTGACCATGTGCCTCATGGGATAAGTCCAGCCCAAACTGCCAAGCCATGTCTTCCCCGGACCGGAAACAAGCACCCTGGGACCGGTTTCTGGCTAATATGCCGTTATAAGCCAGGCTAGCTTGAATCCAATAGCAAAAGTGAGCAAGGGACCCACGTCTGGGCATACCCTGCCAACTTAGGGCGAACAAACCAAAACCAAAGGGGATGATGGACGGAGTGTTGAACATTGCAAGCACTCACCCCCTGATAACTGATCTGGGTTTAATCCATCATCATTCTTTAGCTCACTCCACCACCCCAGTTCAGACATGGCCATATGCAAAGCAGTCTGACCCTGTGCCTCATGGGAACATTCCAGCCCGAACTGCCAAGCCATGTCTTCCCCGGACTGGAAACAAGGATCCTGGGACCGGTTTCTGGCTAATCAGCCGTAATCAGCCAGGCTAGCTTAAATCCAGTGGCAAAGTGAGCAAGGGACCCACGTCTGGGCATATCCTGCCAACTTAGGGTGAACAAAGCAAAACCAAAGGGGATGATGGACGGAGTGTTGAACATTGCAAGCACTCACCCCCAGTCAACTGATCTGGGTTTAATCCATCATCATTCTTTAGCTCACTCCGCCACCCCAGTTCAGACATGGCCATATGCAAAGCAGTCTGACCCTGTGCCTCATGGGAACAGTCCAGCCCGAACTGCCAAGCTGTGTCTTCTTCCATGGACCGGAAACAAGCATCCTGGGACCGGTTTCTGGCTAATCAGCCGTCATCAGCCAGGCTAGCTGTGAATCCAGTGGCAAAGTGAGCAAGGGACCCACGTCTGGGCATACCTTGCCAACTTAGGGCGAACAAAGCAAAACCAAAGGGGATGATGGACGGAGTGTTCAACATTGCAAGAACTCACCCCCAGTCAACTGATCTGGGTTTAATCCATCATCATTCTTTAGCTCACTCCGCCACCCCAGTACAGACATGGCCATATGCAAAGCAGTCTGACCCTGTTCCTCATGGGAACAGTCCAGCCTGAACTGCCAAGCCATGTCTTCCCCGGACCGGAAACAACCATCCTGGGAATGGTTTCTGGCTAATCAGCCGTCATCAGCCAGGCTAGCTTGAATCCAGTGGCAAAGTAAGCAAGGGACCCATGTCTGGGCATACCCTGCCAACTTAGGGCGAACAAAGCAAAACCAAAGGGGATGATGGACGGAGTGTTGAACATTGCAAGCACACACCCCCAGTCAACTGATCTGGGTTTAATCCATGATAATTCTTTAGCTCACTCCGCCACCCCAGTTCAGACATGGCCATATGCAAAGCTGTCTGACCATGTGCCTCATGGGAAAAGTCCAGCCCAAACTGCCATGCCATGTCTTCCCCGGACCGGAAACAAGCCTCCTGGGACCGGTTTCTGGCTAATATGCCGTGATAAGCCAGGCTAGCTTGAATCCAATGGCAAAGTGAGCAAGGGACACATGTCTGGGCATACCCTGCCAACTTAGGACGAACAAAGCAAAACCAAAGGGGATGATGGGCGGAGTGTTGAACATTGCAAGCACTCACCCCCAGTCAACTGTTCTGGGTTTAATCCGTCATCAATCTTTAGCTCACTCCGCCACTCCAGTTCAGACATGGCCATATGCAAAGCAGTCTGACCCTGTGCCTCATGGGAACAGTCTAGCCGGAACTGCCAAACCATGCCTTCCCCAGACCAGAAACAAGTATCCTGGGACCGGTTTCTAGCTAATCAGCCGTCATCAGCCAGGCTAGCTTGAGTCCAGTGGCAAAGTGAGCAAGGGACCCACGTCTGGGCATACCCTGCCAACTTAGGGCGAACAAAGCAAAACCAAAGGGGATGAAGGACGGAGTGTTCAACATTGCAAGCACTCACCTCCAGTCAACTGATCTGGGTTTAATCCATCATCATTCTTTAGCTCACTCCGCCACCCCAGTTCAGACGTGGCCATATGCAAAGCAGTCTGACCCTGTGCCTCATGGGAACAGTCCAGCCCGAACTGCCAAGCTGTGTCTTCTTCCATGGACCGTAAACAAGCATCCTGGGACCGGTTTCTCGCTAATCAGCCGTCATCAGCCAGGCTAGCTGTTAATCCAGTGGCAAAGTGAGCAAGGGACCCACGTCTGGGCATACCTTGCCAACTTAGGGCGAACAAAGCAAAACCAAAGGGGATGATGGACGGAGTGTTCAACATTGCAAGAACTCACCCCCAGTCAACTGATCTGGGTTTAATCCATCATCATTCTTTAGCTCACTCCGCCACCCCAGTTCAGACATGGCCATATGCAAAGCAGTCTGACCCTGTGCCTCATGGGAACAGTCCAGCCCGAACTGCCAAGCTGTGTCTTCTTCCATGGCCCGGAAACAAGTATCCTGGGACCGGTTTCTGGCAAATCAGCCGTCATCAGCCAGGCTAGCTGTGAATCCAGTGGCAAAGTGAGCAAGGGACCCACGTCTGGGCATACCTTGCCAACTTAGGGCGAACAAAGCAAAACCAAAGGGGATGATGGACGGAGTGTTCAACATTGCAAGAACTCACCCCCAGTCAACTGATCTGGGTTTAATCCATCATCATTCTTTAGCTCACTCCGCCACCCCAGTTCAGACATGGCCATATGCAAAGCAGTCTGACCCTGTTCCTCATGGGAACAGTCCAGCCTGAACTGCCAAGCCATGTCTTCCCCTGACCGGAAACAAACATCCTGGGAGTGGGTTCTGGCTAATCAGCCGTCATCAGCCAGGCTAGCTTGAATCCAGTGGCAAAGTAAGCAAGGGACCCATGTCTGGGCATACCCTGCCAACTTAGGGCGAACAAAGCAAAACCAAAGGGGATGATGGACGGAGTGTTGAACATTGCAAGCACACACCCCCAGTCAACTGACCAGGGTTTAATCCATGATAATTCTTTAGCTCACTCCGCCACCCCAGTTCAGACATGGCCATATGCAAAGCAGTCTGACCATGTGCCTCATGGGAAAAGTCCAGCCCAAACTGCCAAGCCATGTCTTCCCCGGACCAGAAACAAGCATCCTGGGACCGGTTTCTGGCTAATATGCCGTTATAAGCCAGGCTAGCTTGAATCCAATGGCAAAGTGAGCAAGGGACCCATGTCTGGGCATACCCTGCCCAACTTAGGACGAACAAAGCAAAACCAAAGGGGATGATGGGCGGAGTGTTGAACATTGCAAGTACTCACCCCCAGTCAACTGTTCTGGGTTTAATCCGTCATCAATCTTCAGCTCACTCCGCCAATCCAGTTCAGACATGGCCATATGCAAAGCAGTCTGACCCTGTGCCTCATGGGAACAGTCCAGCCGGACCTGCCAAACCATGCCTTCCCAAGACCAGAAACAAGTATCCTGGGACCGGTTTCTAGCTAATCAGCCGTCATCAGCCAGGCTAGCTTGAGTCCAGTGGCAAAGTGAGCAAGGGACCCACGTCTGGGCATACCCTGCCAACTTAGGGCGAACAAACCAAAACCAAAGGGGATGATGGACGGAGTGTTGAACATTGCAAGCACTCACCCCCAGTCAACTGATCTGGGTTTAATCCATCATCATTCTTTAGCTCACTCCACCACCCCAGTTCATACATGGCCATATGCAAAGCAGTCTGACCCTGTGCCTCATGGGAACAGTCCAGCCCGAGCTGCCAAGCTGTGTCTTCTTCCATGGACCGGAAACAAGTATCCTGGGACCGGTTTCTGGCAAATCAGCTGTCATCAGCCAGGCTAGCTGTGAATCCAGTGGCAAAGTGAGCAAGGGACCCACGTCTGGGCATACCTTGCCAACTTAGGGTGAACAAAGCAAAACCAAAGGGGATGATGGACGGAGTGTTCAACATTGCAAGAACTCACCCCCAGTCAACTGATCTGGGTTTAATCCATCATCATTCTTTAGCTCACTCCGCCACCCCAGTACAGACATGGCCATATGCAAAGCAGTCTGACCCTGTTCCTCATGGGAACAGTCCAGCCTGAACTGCCAAGCCATGTCTTCCACGGACCGGAAACAACCATCCTGGGACTGGTTTCTGGCTAATCAGCCGTCATCAGCCAGGCTAGCTTGAATCCAGTGGCAAAGTAAGCAAGGGACCCACGTCTGTGCATACCCTGCCAACTTAGGGCGAACAAAGCAAAACCAAAGGGGATGATGGAAGCAGTGTTGAACATTGCAAGCACTCACCCCCAGTCAACTGATCTGGGTTTAATCCATGATAATTCTTTAGCTCACGCCGCCACCCCAGTGACATGGCCATATGCAAAGCAGTCTGACCCTGGGCCTCATGGGAACAGTCCAGCCTGAACTGCCAAGCCATGTCTTCCCCGGACCGGAAGCAAGCATCCTGGGACCGGTTTCTGGCTAATATCATGTCATAAGCCAGGCTAGCTTGAATCCAATGGCAAAGTGAGCAAGGGACCCATGTCTGGGCATACCCTGCCAACTTAGGGCGAACAAAGCAAAACCAAAGGGGATGATGGACGGAGTGTTGAACATTGCAAGCACTCACCCCCAGTCAACTGATCTGAGTTTAATCCATCATCATTCTTTAGCTCACTCCGTCACCCCAGTTCAGACATGGCCATATGCAAAGCAGTGTGATCCTGTGCCTCATGGGAACAGTCCAGCCCGAACTGCCAAGCCATGTCTTCCCCGGACCGGAAACACGCATCCTGGGACCGGTTTCTGGCTAATCATCCGTCATCAGCCAGGCTAGCTTGAATCCAGTGGCAAAGTAAGCAAGGGACCCATGTCTGGGCATACCCTGCCAACTTAGGGCGAACAAAGCAAAACCAAAGGGGATGATGGACGGAGTGTTGAACATTGCAAGCACACACCCCCAGTCAACTGATCTGGGTTTAATCCATGATAATTCTTTAGCTCACTCCGCCACCCCAGTTCAGACATGGCCATATGCAAAGCTGTCTGACCATGTGCCTCATGGGAAAAGTCCAGCCCAAACTGCCATGCCATGTCTTCCCCGGACCGGAAACAAGCCTCCTGGGACCGGTTTCTGGCTAATATGCCGTTATAAGCCAGGCTAGCTTGAATCCAATGGCAAAGTGAGCAAGGGACACATGTCTGGGCATACCCTGCCAACTTAGGACGAACAAAGCAAAACCAAAGGGGATGATGGGCGGAGTGTTGAACATTGCAAGCACTCACCCCCAGTCAACTGTTCTGGGTTTAATCCGTCATCAATCTTTAGCTCACTCCGCCACTCCAGTTCAGACATGGCCATATGCAAAGCAGTCTGACCCTGTGCCTCATGGGAACAGTCTAGCCGGAACTGCCAAACCATGCCTTCCCCAGACCAGAAAAAAGTATCCTGGGACCGGTTTCTAGCTAATCAGCCGTCATCAGCCAGGCTAGCTTGAGTCCAGTGGCAAAGTGAGCAAGGGACCCACGTCCGGGCATACCCTGCCAACTTAGGGCGAACAAAGCAAAACCAAAGGGGATGATGGACGGAGTGTTCAACATTGCAAGCACTCACCTCCAGTCAACTGATCTGGGTTTAATCCATCATCATTCTTTAGCTCACTCCGCCACCCCAGTTCAGACATGGCCATATGCAAAGCAGTCTGACCCTGTGCCTCATGGGAACAGTCCAGCCCGAACTGCCAAGCTGTGTCTTCTTCCATGGACCGTAAACAAGCATCCTGGGACCGGTTTCTGGCTAATCAGCCGTCATCAGCCAGGCTAGCTGTTAATCCAGTGGCAAAGTGAGCAAGGGACCCACGTCTGGGCATACCTTGCCAACTTAGGGCGAACAAAGCAAAACCAAAGGGGATGATGGACGGAGTGTTCAACATTGCAAGAACTCACCCCCAGTCAACTGATCTGGGTTTAATCCATCATCATTCTTTAGCTCACTCCGCCACCCCAGTTCAGACATGGCCATATGCAAAGCAGTCTGACCCTGTGCCTCATGGGAACAGTCCAGCCCGAACTGCCAAGCTGTGTCTTCTTCCATGGCCCGGAAACAAGTATCCTGGGACCGGTTTCTGGCAAATCAGCCGTCATCAGCCAGGCTAGCTGTGAATCCAGTGGCAAAGTGAGCAAGGGACCCACGTCTGGGCATACCTTGCCAACTTAGGGCGAACAAAGCAAAACCAAAGGGGATGATGGATGGAGTGTTCAACATTGCAAGAACTCACCCCCAGTCAACTGATCTGGGTTTAATCCATCATCATTCTTTAGCTCACTCCGCCACCCCAGTTCAGACATGGCCATATGCAAAGCAGTCTGACCCTGTTCCTCATGGGAACAGTCCAGCCTGAACTGCCAAGCCATGTCTTCCCCGGACCGGAAACAACCATCCTGGGAGTGGTTTCTGGCTAATCAGCCGTCATCAGCCAGGCTAGCTTGAATCCAGTGGCAAAGTAAGCAAGGGACCCATGTCTGGGCATACCCTGCCAACTTAGGGCGAACAAAGCAAAACCAAAGGGGATGATGGACGGAGTGTTGAACATTGCAAGCACACACCCCCAGTCAACTGACCAGGGTTTAATCCATGATAATTCTTTAGCTCACTCCGCCACCCCAGTTCAGACATGGCCATATGCAAAGCAGTCAGTCCATGTGCCTCATGGGAAAAGTCCAGCCCAAACTGCCAAGCCATGTCTTCCCCGGACCAGAAACAAGCATCCTGGGACTGGTTTCTGGCTAATATGCCGTTATAAGCCAGGCTAGCTTGAATCCAATGGCAAAGTGAGCAAGGGACCCATGTCTGGGCATACCCTGCCCAACTTAGGACGAACAAAGCAAAACCAAAGGGGATGATGGGCGGAGTGTTGAACATTGCAAGTACTCACCCCCAGTCAACTGTTCTGGGTTTAATCCGTCATCAATCTTCAGCTCACTCCGCCAATCCAGTTCAGACATGGCCATATGCAAAGCAGTCTGACCCTGTGCCTCATGGGAACAGTCCAGCCGGAACTGCCAAACCATGCCTTCCCAAGACCAGAAACAAGTATCCTGGGACCGGTTTCTAGCTAATCAGCCGTCATCAGCCAGGCTAGCTTGAGTCCAGTGGCAAAGTGAGCAAGGGACCCACGTCTGGGCATACCCTGCCAACTTAGGGCGAACAAACCAAAACCAAAGGGGATGATGGACGGAGTGTTGAACATTGCAAGCACTCACCCCCAGTCAACTGATCTGGGTTTAATCCATCATCATTCTTTAGCTCACTCCACCACCCCAGTTCATACATGGCCATATGCAAAGCAGTCTGACCCTGTGCCTCATGGGAACAGTCCAGCCCGAGCTGCCAAGCTGTGTCTACTTCCATGGACCGGAAACAAGTATCCTGGGACCGGTTTCTGGCAAATCAGCTGTCATCAGCCAGGCTAGCTGTGAATCCAGTGGCAAAGTGAGCAAGGGACCCACGTCTGGGCATACCTTGCCAACTTAGGGTGAACAAAGCAAAACCAAAGGGGATGATGGACGGAGTGTTCAACATTGCAAGAACTCACCCCCAGTCAACTGATCTGGGTTTAATCCATCATCATTCTTTAGCTCACTCCGCCACCCCAGTACAGACATGGTCATATGCAAAGCAGTCTGACCCTGTTCCTCATGGGAACAGTCCAGCCTGAACTGCCAAGCCATGTCTTCCACGGACCGGAAACAACCATCCTGGGACTGGTTTCTGGCTAATCAGCCGTCATCAGCCAGGCTAGCTTGAATCCAGTGGCAAAGTAAGCAAGGGACCCACGTCTGTGCATACCCTGCCAACTTAGGGCGAACAAAGCAAAACCAAAGGGGATGATGGAAGCAGTGTTGAACATTGCAAGCACTCACCCCCAGTCAACTGATCTGGGTTTAATCCATGATAATTCTTTAGCTCACGCCGCCACCCCAGTGACATGGCCATATGCAAAGCAGTCTGACCCTGGGCCTCATGGGAACAGTCCAGCCTGAACTGCCAAGCCATGTCTTCCCCGGACCGGAAGCAAGCATCCTGGGACCGGTTTCTGGCTAATATCATGTCATAAGCCAGGCTAGCTTGGATCCAATGGCAAAGTGAGCAAGGGACCCATGTCTGGGCATACCCTGCCAACTTAGGGCGAACAAAGCAAAACCAAAGGGGATGATGGACAGAGTGTTGAACATTGCAAGCACTCACCCCCAGTCAACTGATCTGAGTTTAATCCATCATCATTCTTTAGCTCACTCCGTCACCCCAGTTCAGACATGGCCATATGCAAAGCAGTGTGATCCTGTGCCTCATGGGAACAGTCCAGCCCGAACTGCCAAGCCATGTCTTCCCCGGACCGGAAACACGCATCCTGGGACCGGTTTCTGGCTAATCATCCGTCATCAGCCAGGCTAGCTTGAATCCAGTGGCAAAGTAAGCAAGGGACCCACGTCTGGGCATACCCTGCCAACTTAGGGCGAACAAAGCAAAACCAAAGGGGATGATGGACGGCGTGTTGAACATTGCAAGCACTCAACCCCAGTCAACTGACCTGGGTTTAATCCGTCATCATTCTTTAGCTCCTTCCGCTACCCCAGTTCAGACATGGCCATATGCAAAGCAGTCTGACCCTGTGCCTCATGGGAACAGTCCAGCCCGAACTGCCAAGCTGTGTCTTCTTCCATGGACCGGAAACAAGCATCCTGGGACCGGTTTCTGGCTAATCAGCCGTTATCAGTCAGGCTAGCTGTGAATCCAGTGGCAAAGTGAGCAAGGGACCCACGTCTGGGCATACCTTGCCAACTTAGGGCGAACAAAGCAAAACCAAAGGGGATGATGGATGGAGTGTTCAACATTGCAAGAACTCACCCCCAGTCAACTGATCTGGGTTTAATCCATCATCATTCTTTAGCTCACTCCGCCACCACAGTACAGACATGGCCATATGCAAAGCAGTCTGAACCTGTTCCTCATGGGAACAGTCCAGCCTGAACTGCCAAGCCATGTCTTCCCCGGACCGCAAACAACCATCCTGGGACTGGTTTCTGGCTAATCAGCCGTCATCAGCCAGGCTAGCTTGAATCCAGTGGCAAAGTAAGCAAGGGACCCACGTCTGTGCATACCCTGCCAACTTAGGGTGAACAAAGCAAAACCAAAGGGGATGATGGAAGCAGTGTTGAACATTGCAAGCACTCACCCCCAGTCAACTGATCTGGGTTTAATCCATGATAATTCTTTAGCTCACGCCGCCACCCCAGTGACATGGCCATATGCAAAGCAGTCTGACCCTGGGCCTCATGGGAACAGTCCAGCCTGAACTGCCAAGCCATGTCTTCCCCGGACCGGAAGCAAGCATCCTGGGACCGGTTTCTGGCTAATATCATGTCATAAGCCAGGCTAGCTTGAATCCAATGGCAAAGTGAGCAAGGGACCCATGTCTGGGCATACCCTGCCAACTTAGGGCGAACAAAGCAAAACCAAAGGGGATGATGGACGGAGTGTTGAACATTGCAAGCACTCACCCCCAGTCAACTGATCTGAGTTTAATCCATCATCATTCTTTAGCTCACTCCGTCACCCCAGTTCAGACATGGCCATATGCAAAGCAGTGTGATCCTGTGCCTCATGGGAACAGTCCAGCCCGAACTGCCAAGCCATGTCTTCCCCGGACCGGAAACACGCATCCTGGGACCGGTTTCTGGCTAATCATCCGTCATCAGCCAGGCTAGCTTGAATCCAGTGGCAAAGTAAGCAAGGGACCCACATCTGGGCATACCCTGCCAACTTAGGGCGAACAAAGCAAAACCAAAGGGGATGATGGACGGCGTGTTGAACATTGCAAGCACTCAACCCCAGTCAACTGACCTGGGTTTAATCCGTCATCATTCTTTAGCTCCTTCCGCTACCCCAGTTCAGACATGGCCATATGCAAAGCAGTCTGACCCTGTGCCTCATGGGAACAGTCCAGCCCGAACTGCCAAGCTGTGTCTTCTTCCATGGACCGGAAACAAGCATCCTGGGACCGGTTTCTGGCTAATCAGCCGTTATCAGTCAGGCTAGCTGTGAATCCAGTGGCAAAGTGAGCAAGGGACCCACGTCTGGGCATACCGTGCCAACTTAGGGCGAACAAAACAAAACCAAAGGGGATGATGGATGGAGTGTTCAACATTGCAAGAACTCACCCCCAGTCAACTGATCTGGGTTTAATCCATCATCATTCTTTAGCTCACTCCGCCACCACAGTACAGACATGGCCATATGCAAAGCAGTCTGAACCTGTTCCTCATGGGAACAGTCCAGCCTGAACTGCCAAGCCATGTCTTCCCCGGACCGGAAACAACCATCCTGGGAGTGGTTTCTGGCTAATCAGCCGTCATCAGCCAGGCTAGCTTGAATCCAGTGGCAAAGTAAGCAAGGGACCCATGTCTGGGCATACCCTGCCAACTTAGGGCAAACAAAGCAAAACCAAAGGGGATGATGGACGGAGTGTTGAACATTTCAAGCACACACCCCCAGTCAACTGATCTGGGTTTAATCCATGATAATTCTTTAGCTCACTCCGCAACCCCAGTTCAGACATGGCCATATGCAAAGCAGTCTGACCATGTGCCTCATGGGATAAGTCCAGCCCAAACTGCCAAGCCATGTCTTCCCCGGACCGGAAACAAGCCTCCTGGGACCGGTTTCTGGCTAATATGCCGTTATAAGCCAGGCTAGCTTGAATCCAATGGGAAAGTGAGCAAGGGACCCATGTCTGGGCATACCCTGTCACCTTAGGACGAACAAAGCAAAACCAAAGGGGATGATGGGCGGAGTGTTGAACATTGCAAGCACTCACCCCCAGTCAACTGTTCTGGGTTTAATCCGTCATCATTCTTTAGCTCACTCCGCCACTCCAGTTCAGACATGGCCATATGCAAAGCAGTCTGACCCTGTGCCTCATGGGAACAGTCCAGCCGGAACTGCCGAACCATGCCTTCCCCAGACCGGAAACAGGTATCCTGGGACTGGTTTCTGGCTAATCAGCGGTCATCAGCCAGGCTAGCTGTGAATCCAGTGGCAAAGTAAGCAAGGGACCCACGTCTGTGCATACCCTGCCAACTTAGGGCGAACAAAGCAAAACCAAAGGGGATGATGGACGCAGTGTTGAACATTGCAAGCACTCACCCCCAGTCAACTGATCTGGGTTTAATCCATGATAATTCTTTAGCTCACGCCGCCACCCCAGTTCAGACATGGCCATATGCAAAGCAGTCTGACCCTGTGCCTCATGGGAACAGTCCAGCCCGAACTGCCAAGCCATGTCTTCCCCAGATCGGAAACAAGCATCCTGGGACCGGTTTCTGGCTAATCAGCCGTCATCAGCCAGGCTAGCTTGAGTCCAGTGGCAAAGTGAGCAAGAGACCCACGTCTGGGCATACCCTCCCAACTTAGGGCGAACAAACCAAAACCAAAGGGGATGATGGATGAAGTGTTGAACATTGCAAGAACTCACCCCCAGTCAACTGATCTGGGTTTAATCCATCATCATTCTTTAGCTCACTCCGCCACCCCAGTACAGACATGGCCATATGCAAAGCAGTCTGACCCTGTTCCTCATGGGAACAGTCCAGCCTGAACTGCCATGCCATGTCTTCCCCGGACCGGAAGCAAGCATCCTGGGACCGGTTTCTGGCTAATATCACGTCATAAGCCAGGCTACCTTGAATCCAATGGCAAAGTGAGCAAGGGACCCATGTCTGGGCATACCCTGCCAACTTAGGGCGAACAACGCAAAACCAAACGGGATGATGGACGGAGTGTTGAACATTGCAAGCACTCACCCCCAGTCAACTGATCTGAGTTTAATCCATCATCATTCTTTAGCTCACTCCACCACCCCAGTTCAGACATGGCCATATGCAAAGCAGTCTGACCCTGTGCCTCATGGGAATATTCCAGCCCGAACTGCCAAGCCATGTCTTCCCCGGACCGGAAACAAGCATCCTGGGACCGTTTTCTGGCTAATCATCCGTCATCAGCCAGGCTAGCTGTGAATCCAGTGGCAAAGTGAGCAAGGGACCCACGTCTGGGCATACCCTGCCAACTTAGGGCGAACAAAGCAAAACCAAAGGGGATGATGGACGGCGTGTTGAACATTGCAAGCACTCAACCCCAGTCAACGGACCTGGGTTTTATCCATCATCATTCTTTAGCTCCCTCCGCCACCCCAGTTCAGACATGGCCATATGCAAAGCAGTCTGACCCTGTGCCTCATAGGAACAGTCCAGCCCGAACTGCCAAGCTCTGTCTTCTTCCATGGACCGGAAGCAAGCATCCTGGGACCGGTTTCTGGCTAATCAGCCGTCATCAGCCAGGCTAGCTGTGAATCCAGTGGCAAAGTGAGCAAGGGACCCACGTCTGGGCATACCTTGCCAACTTAGGGCGAACAAAGCAAAACCAAAGGGGATGATGGACGGAGTGTTCAACATTGCAAGAACTCACCCCCAGTCAACTGATCTGGGTTTAATCCATCATCATTCCTTAGCTCACTCCGCCACCCCAGTACAGACATGGCCATATGCAAAGCAGTCTGACCCTGTTCCTCATGGGAACAGTCCAGCCTGAACTGCCAAGCCATGTCTTCCCCGGACCGGAAACAACCATCCTGGGACTGGTTTCTGGCTAATCAGCCGTCATCAGCCAGGCTAGCTTGAATCCAGTGGCAAAGTAAGCAAGGGACCCACGTCTGGGCATACCCTGCCAACTTAGGGCGAACAAAGCAAAACCAAAGGGGATGATGGACGGAGTGTTGAACATTGCAAGCACTCACCCCCAGTCAACTGATCTGGGTTTAATCCATGATAATTCTTTAGCTCACTCCGCCACCCCAGTTCAGACATGGCCATATGCAAAGCAGTCTGACCCTGTGCCTCATGGGAAAAGTCCAGCCCAAACTGCCAAGCCATGTCTTCCCCGGACCGGAAGCAAGCATCCTGGGACCGGTTTCTGGCTAATATCACGTCATAAGCCAGGCTACCTTGAATCCAATGGCAAAGTGAGCAAGGGACCCATGTCTGGGCATACCCTGCCAACTTAGGGCGAACAAAGCAAAACCAAAGGGGATGATGGACGGTGTGTTAAACATTGCAAGCACTCACCCCCAGTCAACTGATCTGAGTTTAATCCATCATCATTCTTTAGCTCACTCCGTCACCCCAGTTCAGACATGGCCATATGCAAAGCAGTGTGATCCTGTGCCTCATGGGAACAGTCCAGCCCGAACTGCCAAGCCATGTCTTCCCCGGAACGGAATCACTCATCCTGGGACCGGTTTCTGGCTAATCATCCGTCATCAGCCAGGCTAGCTTGAATCCAGTGGCAAAGTAAGCAAGGGACCCACGTCTGGGCATACCCTGCCAACTTAGGGCGAACAACGCAAAACCAAACAGGATGATGGACGGAGTGTTGAACATTGCAAGCACTCACCCCCAGTCAACTGATCTGGGTTTAATCCATCATCATTCTTTAGCTCACTCTGCCACTCCAGTTCAGACATGGCTATATGCAAAGCACTCTGACCCTGTGCCTCATGGGAACAGTCCAGCCTGAACTGCCAAGCCATGTCTTCCCCGGACTGGAAGCAAGCATCCTGGGACTGGTTTCTGGCTAATATGCCGTCATAAGCCAGGCTAGCTTAAATCCAATGGCAAAGTGAGCAAGAGACCCACGTCTGGGCATACCCTGCCAACTTAGGGTGAACAAAGCAAAACCAAAGGGGATGATGGACGGAGTGTTCAACATTGCAAGCACTCACCTCCAGTCAACTGATCTGGGTTTAATCCATCATCATTCTTTAGCTCACTCCGCCACCCCAGTTCAGACATGGCCATATGCAAAGCAGTCTGACCCTGTTCCTCATGGGAACAGTCCAGCCTGAACTGCCAAGCCATGTCTTCCCCGGACCGGAAGCAAGCATCCTGGGACCGGTTTCTGGCTAATATCACATCATAAGCCAGGCTACCTTGAATCCAATGGCAAAGTGAGCAAGGGACCCATGTCTGGGCATACCCTGCCAACTTAGGGCGAACAAAGCAAAACCAAAGGGGATGATGGACGGTGTGTTAAACATTGCAAGCACTAACCCCCAGTCAACTGATCTGAGTTTAATCCATCATCATTCTTTAGCTCACTCCGTCACCCCAGTTCAGACATGGCCATATGCAAAGCAGTGTGATCCTGTGCCTCATGGGAACAGTCCAGCCCGAACTGCCAAGCCATGTCTTCCCCAGACCGGAAACACGCATCCTGGGACCGGTTTCTGGCTAATCATCCATCATCAGCCAGGCTAGCTTGAATCCAGTGGCAAAGTAAGCAAGGGACCCACGTCTGGGCATACCCTGCCAACTTAGGGTGAACAAAGCAAAACCAAAGGGGATGATGGACGGCGTGTTGAACATTGCAAGCACTCAACCCCAGTCAACTGACCTGGGTTTAATCCGTCATCATTCTTTAGCTCCCTCCGCTACCCCAGTTCAGACATGGCCATATGCAAAGCAGTCTGACCCTGTGCCTCATGGGAACAGTCCAGCCCGAACTGCCAAGCTGTGTCTTCTTCCATGGACCGGAAACAAGCATCCTGGGACCGGTTTCTGGCTAATCAGCCGTCATCAGCCAGGCTAGCTGTGAATCCAGTGGCAAAGTGAGCAAGGGACCCACGTCTGGGCATACCTTGCCAACTTAGGGCGAACAAAGCAAAACCAAAGGGGATGATGGACGGAGTGTTGAACATTGAAAGCGCTCACCCCCAGTAAACTGATCTGGGTTTAATCCATCATCATTTTTTAGCTCACTCCGCCACCCCAGTTCAGACATGGCCATATGCAAAGCAGTCTGACCCTGTGCCTCATAGGAACAGTCCAGCCCGAACTGCCAAGCTGTGTCTTCTTCCATGGACCGGAAACAAGCATCCTGGGACCGGTTTCTGGCTAATCAGCCGTCATCAGCCACGCTACCTGTGAATCCAGTGGCAAAGTGAGCAAGGGACCCACGTCTGGGCATACCTTGCCAACTTAGGGCGAACAAAGCAAAACCAAAGGGGATGATGGACGGAGTGTTCAACATAGCAAGAACTCACCCCCAGTCAACTGATCTGGGTTTAATCCATCATCATTCTTTAGCTCACTCCGCCACCCCAGTACAGACATGGCCATATGCAAAGCAGTCTGACCCTATTCCTCATGGGAACAGTCTAGCCTGAACTGCCAAGCCATGTCTTCCCCGGACCGGAAACAACCATCCTGGGAGTGGTTTCTGGCTAATCAGCCGTCATCAGCCAGGCTAGCTTGAATCCAGTGGCAAAGTAAGCAAGGGACCCATGTCTGGGCATACCCTGCCAACTTAGGGCGAACAAAGCAAAACCAAAGGGGATGATGGACGCAGTGTTGAACATTGCAAGCACACACCCCCAGTCAACTGATAGGGTTTAATCCATGATAATTATTTAGCTCTCTCCGCCACCCCAGTTCAGACATGGCCATATGCAAAGCAGTCTGACCATGTGCCTCATGGGAAAAGTCCAGCCCAAACTGCCAAGCAATGTCTTCCCCGGACCGGAAACAAGCCTCCTGGGACCGGATTCTGGCTAATATGCCGTTATAAGCCAGGCTAGCTTGAATCCAATGGCAAAGTGAGCAAGGGACCCATGTCTGGGCATACCCTGCCAAGTTAGGACGAACAAAGCAAAACCAAAGGGGATGATGGGTGGAGTGTTGAACATTGCAAGCACTCACCCCCAGTCAACTGATCTGAGTTTAATCCATCATCAATCTTTAGCTCACTCCGCCACCCCAGTACAGACATGGCCATATGCAAAGCAGTCTGACCCTGTTCCTCATGGGAACAGTCCAGCCTGAACTGCCAAGCCATGTCTTCCCCGGACCGGAAACAACCATCCTGGGACTGGTTTCTGGCTAATCAGCCGTCATCAGCCAGGCTAGCTTGAATCCAGTGGCAAAGTAAGCAAGGGACCCACGTCTGGGCATACCCTGCCAACTTAGGGCGAACAAAGCAAAACCAAAGGGGATGATGGACGGAGTGTTGAACATTGCAAGCACTCACCCCCAGTCAACTGATCTGGGTTTAATCCATGATAATTCTTTAGCTCACTCCGCCACCCCAGTTCAGACATGGCCATATGCAAAGCAGTCTGACCCTGTGCCTCATGGGAAAAGTCCAGCCCAAACTGCCAAGCCATGTCTTCCCCGGACCGGAAACAAGCATCCTGGGACCGGTTTCTGGCTAATCATCCGTCATCAGCCAGGCTAGCTTGAATCCAGTGGCAAAGAGAGCAAGGGACCCACGTCTGGGCATACCCTGCCAACTTAGGGCGAACAAAGCAAAACCAAAGGGGATGATGGACGGAGTGTTCAACATTGCAAGCACTCACCTCCAGTCAACTGATCTGGGTTTAATCCATCATCATTCTTTAGCTCACTCCGCCACCCCAGTTCAGACATATCCATATGCAAAGCAGTCTGACCCTGTTCCTCATGGGAACAGTCCAGCCTGAACTGCCAAGCCATGTCTTCCCCGGACCGGAAGCAAGCATCCTGGGACCAGTTTCTGGCTAATATCACGTCATAAGCCAGGCTACCTTGAATCCAATGGCAAAGTGAGCAAGGGACCCATGTCTGGGCATACCCTGCCAACTTAGGGCGAACAAAGCAAAACCAAAGGGGATGATGGACGGTGTGTTAAACATTGCAAGCACTCACCCCCAGTCAACTGATCTGAGTTTAATCCATCATCATTCTTTAGCTCACTCCGTCACCCCAGTTCAGACATGGCCATATGCAAAGCAGTGTGATCCTGTGCCTCATGGGAACAGTCCAGCCCGAACTGCCAAGCCATGTCTTCCCCGGACCGGAATCACTCATCCTGGGACCGGTTTCTGGCTAATCATCCGTCATCAGCCAGGCTAGCTTGAATCCAGTGGCAAAGTAAGCAAGGGACCCACGTCTGGGCATACCCTGCCAACTTAGGGCGAACAACGCAAAACCAAACAGGATGATGGACGGAGTGTTGAACATTGCAAGCACTCACCCCCAGTCAACTGATCTGGGTTTAATCCGTCATCATTCTTTAGCTCACTCTGCCACTCCAGTTCAGACATGGCTATATGCAAAGCACTCTGACCCTGTGCCTCATGGGAACAGTCCAGCCTGAACTGCCAAGCCATGTCTTCCCCGGACTGGAAGCAAGCATCCTGGGACTGGTTTCTGGCTAATATGCCGTCATAAGCCAGGCTAGCTTAAATCCAATGGCAAAGTGAGCAAGAGACCCACGTCTGGGCATACCTATCCAACTTAGGGCAAACAAAGCAAAACCAAAGGGGATGATGGACGGCGTGTTGAACATTGCAAGCAGTCAACCCCAGTCAACTGACCTGGGTTTAATCCATCATCATTCTTTAGCTCCCTCCGCCACCCCAGTTCAGACATGGCCATATGCAAAGCACTCTGACCCTGTGTCTCATGGGAACAGTCCAGCACGAACTGCCAAGTCATGTATTCCCCGGACCGGAAACAACCATCCTGGGACTGGTTTCTGGCTAATCAGCCGTAATCAGCCAGGCTAGCTTGAATCCAGTGGCAAAGTAAGCAAGGGACCCAAGTCTGGGCATACCCTGCCAACTTAGGGCAAACAAAGCAAAACCAAAGGGGATGATGGACGGCGTGTTGAACATTGCAAGCACTCACCCCTAGTCAACTGATCTGAGTTTAATCCATCATCATTCTTTAGCTCACTCCGCCACCCCAGTTCAGACATGGCCATATGCAAAGCAGTCTGATCCTGTGCCTCATGGGAACAGTCCAGCCCGAACTGCCAAGCCATGTCTTCCCCGGACCGGAAACAAGCATCCTGGGACCAGTTTCTGGCTAATCATCCGTCATCAGCCAGGCTAGCTGGAATCCAGTGGCAAAGTAAGCAAGGGACCCACGTCTGGGCATACCCTGCCAACTTAGGGCAAACAAAGCAAAACCAAAGGGGATGATGGACGGCGTGTTGAACATTGCAAGCAGTCAACCCCAGTCAACTGACCTGGGTTTAATCCATCATCATTCTTTAGCTCCCTCCGCCACCCCAGTTCAGACATGGCCATATGCAAAGCAGTCTGACCCTGTGCCTCATGGGAACAGTCCAGCCCGAACTGCCAAGCTGTGTCTTCTTCCATGGACCGGAAACAAGCATCCTGGGACCGGTTTCTGGCCAATCAGCCGTCATCAGCCAGGCTAGCTGTGAATCCAGTGGCAAAGTGAGCAAGGGACCCACGTCTGGGCATACCTTGCCAACTTAGGGCGAACAAAGCAAAACCAAAGGGGATGATGGACGGAGTGTTCAACATTGCAAGAACTCACCCCCAGTCAACTGATCTGGGTTTAATCCATCATCATTCCTTAGCTCACTCCGCCACCCCAGTACAGACATGGCCATATGCAAAGCAGTCTGACCCTGTTCCTCATGGGAACAGTCCAGCCTGAACTGCCAAGCCATGTCTTCCCCGGACCGGAAACAACCATCCTGGGACTGGTTTCTGGCTAATCAGCCGTCATCAGCCAGGCTAGCTTGAATCCAGTGGCAAAGTAAGCAAGGGACCCACGTCTGGGCATACCCTGCCAACTTAGGGCGAACAAAGCAAAACCAAAGGGGATGATGGACGGAGTGTTCAACATTGCAAGAACTCACCCCCAGTCAACTGATCTGGGTTTAATCCGTCATCATTCTTTAGCTCACTCCGCCACTCCAGTTCAGACATGGCTATATGCAAAGCACTCTGACCCTGTGTCTCATGGGAACAGTCCAGCACGAACTGCCAAGTCATGTATTCCCCGGACCGGAAACAACCATCCTGGGACTGGTTTCTGGCTAATCAGCCGTAATCAGCCAGGCTAGCTTGAATCCAGTGGCAAAGTAAGCAAGGGACCCAAGTCTGGGCATACCCTGCCAACTTAGGGCAAACAAAGCAAAACTATAGGGGATGATGGACGGCGTGTTGAACATTGCAAGCACTCAACCCCAGTCAACTGACCTGGGTTTAATCCGTCATCATTCTTTAGCTCCCTCCGCCACCCCAGTTCAGACATGGCCATATGCAAAGCAGTCTGACCCTGTGCCTCATGGGAACAGTCCAGCCCGAACTGCCAAGCTGTGTCTTCTTCCATGGACCGGAAACAATCATCCAGGGACCGGTTTCTGGCTAATCAGCCGTCATCAGCCAGGCTAGCTGTGAATCCAGTGGCAAAGTGAGCAAGGGACCAACGTCTGGGCATACCTATCCAACTTAGGGCGAACAAACCAAAACCAAAGGGGATGATGGACGGAGTGTTGAACATTGCAAGCACTCACCCCCAGTCAACTGATCTGGGTTTAATCCATCATCATTCTTTAGCTCACTCTGACACCCCAGTCCAGACATATCCATATGCAAAGCAGTCTGACCCTGTTCCTCATGGGAACAGTCCAGCCTGAACTGCCAAGCCATGTCTTCCCCGGACCGGAAGCAAGCATCCTGGGACCGGTTTCTGGCTAATATCACGTCATAAGCCAGGCTACCTTGAATCCAATGGCAAAGTGAGCAAGGGACCCATGTCTGGGCATACCCTGCCAACTTAGGACGAACAAAGCAAAACCAAAGGGGATGATGGACGGTGTGTTAAACATTGCAAGCACTCACCCCCAGTCAACTGATCTTAGTTTAATCCATCATCATTCTTTAGCTCACTCCGTCACCCCAGTTCAGACATGGCCATATGCAAAGCAGTCTGACCATGTGCCTCATGGGATAAGTCCAGCCCAAACTGCCAAGCCATGTCTTCCCCGGACCGGAAACAAGCCTCCTGGGACCGGTTTCTGGCTAATATGCCGTTATAAGCCAGGCTAGCTTGAATCCAATGGGAAAGTGAGCAAGGGACCCATGTCTGGGCATACCCTGCCACCTTAGGACGAACAAAGCAAAACAAAAGGGGATGATGGGCGGAGTGTTGAACATTGCAAGCACTCACCCCCAGTCAACTGTTCTGGGTTTAATCCGTCATCATTCTTTAGCTCACTCCGCCACTCCAGTTCAGACATGGCCATATGCAAAGCAGTCTGACCCTGTGCCTCATGGGAACAGTCCAGCCGGAACTGCCGAACCATGCCTTCCCCAGACCGGAAACAGGTATCCTGGGACTGGTTTCTGGCTAATCAGCCGTCATTAGCCAGGCTAGCTGTGAATCCAGTGGCAAAGTAAGCAAGGGACCCACGTCTGTGCATACCCTGCCAACTTAGGGCGAACAAAGCAAAACCAAAGGGGATGATAGACGCAGTGTTGAACATTGCAAGCACTCACCCCCAGTCAACTGATCTGGGTTTAATCCATGATAATTCTCTAGCTCACGCCGCCACCCCAGTTCAGACATGGCCATATGCAAAGCAGTCTGACCCTGTGCCTCATGGGAACAGTCCAGCCGGAACTGCCGAACCATGCCTTCCCCAGACCGTAAACAAGCATCCTGGGACCGGTTTCTGGCTAATATGCCGTCATAAGCCAGGCTAGCTTGAATCCAATGGCAAAGTGAGCAAGGGACCCATGTCTGGGCATACCCTGCCAACTTAGGGCGAACAAAGCAAAACCAAAGGGGATGATGGGCGGAGTGTTGAACATTGCAAGCACTCACACCCAGTCAACTGTTCTGGGTTTAATCCGTCATCATTCTTTAGCTTACTCCGCCACTCCAGTTCAGACATGGCCATATGCAAAGCAGTCTGACCCTGTGCCTCATGGGAACAGTCCAGCCCGAACTGCCAAGCCATGTCTTCCCCGGATCGGAAACAAGCATCCTGGGACCGGTTTCTGGCTAATCAGCTGTCATCAGCCAGGCTAGCTTGAGTCCAGTTTCAAAGTGAGCAAGAGACCCACGTCTGGGCATACCCTCCCAACTTAGGGCGAACAAACCAAAACCAAAGGGGATGATGGATGAAGTGTTGAACATTGCAAGAACTCACCCCCAGTCAACTGATCTGGGTTTAATCCATCATCATTCTTTAGCTCACTCCGCCACCCCAGTACAGACATGGCCATATGCAAAGCAGTCTGACCCTGTTCCTCATGGGAACAGTCCAGCCTGAACTGCCAAGCCATGTCTTCCCCGGACCGGAAGCAAGCATCCTGGGACCGGTTTCTGGCTAATATCACGTCATAAGCCAGGCTACCTTGAATCCAATGGCAAAGTGAGCAAGGGACCCATGTCTGGGCATACCCTGCCAACTTAGGGCGAACAAAGCAAAACCAAAGGGGATGATGGACGGTGTGTTAAACATTGCAAGCACTCACCCCCAGTCAACTGATCTGAGTTTAATCCATCATCATTCTTTAGCTCACTCCGTCACCCCAGTTCAGACATGGCCATATGCAAAGCAGTGTGATCCTGTGCCTCATGGGAACAGTCCAGCCCGAACTGCCAAGCCATGTCTTCCCCGGACCGGAAACAAGCATCCTGGGTCCGGTTTCTGGCTAATCATCCGTCATCAGCCAGGCTAGCTTGAATCCAGTGGCAAAGAGAGCAAGGGACCCACGTCTGGGCATACCCTGCCATTTTAGGGCGAACAACGCAAAACCAAACGGGATGATGGACGGAGTGTTGAACATTGCAAGCACTCACCCCCAGTCAACTGATCTGGGTTTAATCCGTCATCATTCTTTAGCTCACTCCACCACCCCAGTTCAGACATGGCCATATGCAAAGCAGTCTGACCCTGTGCCTCATGGGAACATTCCAGCCCGAACTGCCAAGCCATGTCTTCCCCGGACCGGAAACAAGCATCCTGGGACCGTTTTCTGGCTAATCATCCGTCATCAGCCAGGCTAGCTGTGAATCCAGTGGCAAAGTGAGCAAGGGACCCACGTCTGGGCATACCCTGCCAACTTAGGGCGAACAAAGCAAAACCAAAGGGGATGATGGACGGCGTGTTGAACATTGCAAGCACTCAACCCCAGTCAACGGACCTGGGTTTAATCCATCATCATTCTTTAGCTCCCTCCGCCACCCCAGTTCAGACATGGCCATATGCAAAGCAGTCTGACCCTGTGCCTCATAGGAACAGTCCAGCCCGAATTGCCAAGCTCTGTCTTCTTCCATGGACCGGAAGCAAGCATCCTGGGACCGGTTTCTGGCTAATCAGCCGTCATCAGCCAGGCTAGCTGTGAATCCAGTGGCAAAGTGAGCAAGGGACCCACGTCTGGGCATACCTTGCCAACTTAGGGCGAACAAAGCAAAACCAAAGGGGATGATGGACGGAGTGTTCAACATTGCAAGAACTCACCCCCAGTCAACTGATCTGGGTTTAATCCATCATCATTCCTTAGCTCACTCCGCCACCCCAGTACAGACATGGCCATATGCAAAGCAGTCTGACCCTGTTCCTCATGGGAACAGTCCAGCCTGAACTGCCAAGCCATGTCTTCCCCGGACTGGAAACAACCATCCTGGGACTGGTTTCTGGCTAATCAGCCGTCATCAGCCAGGCTAGCTTGAATCCAGTGGCAAAGTAAGCAAGGGACCCACGTCTGGGCATACCCTGCCAACTTAGGGTGAACAAAGCAAAACCAAAGGGGATGATGGACGGAGTGTTGAACATTGCAAGCACTCACCCCCAGTCAACTGATCTGGGTTTAATCCATGATAATTCTTTAGCTCACTCCGCCACCCCAGTTCAGACATGGCCATATGCAAAGCAGTCTGACCCTGTGCCTCATGGGAAAAGTCCAGCCCAAACTGCCAAGCCATGTCTTCCCCGGACCGGAAACAAGCATCCTGGGACCGGTTTCTGGCTAATCATCCGTCATCAGCCAGGCTAGCTTGAATCCAGTGGCAAAGAGAGCAAGGGACCCACGTCTGGGCATACCCTGCCAACTTAGGGTGAACAAAGCAAAACCAAAGGGGATGATGGACGGAGTGTTCAACATTGCAAGAACTCACCCCCAGTCAACTGATCTGGGTTTAATCCATCATCATTCCTTAGCTCACTCCGCCACCCCAGTACAGACATGGCCATATGCAAAGCAGTCTGACCCTGTTCCTCATGGGAACAGTTCAGCCTGAACTGCCAAGCCATGTCTTCCCCGGACTGGAAACAACCATCTTGAGACTGGTTTCTGGCTAATCAGCCGTCATCAGCCAGGCTAGCTTGAATCCAGTGGCAAAGTAAGCAAGGGACCCACGTCTGGGCATACCCTGCCAACTTAGGGTGAACAAAGCAAAACCAAAGGGGATGATGGACGGAGTGTTGAACATTGCAAGCACTCACCCCCAGTCAACTGATCTGGGTTTAATCCTTGATAATTCTTTAGCTCACTCCGCCACCCCAGTTCAGACATGGCCATATGCAAAGCAGTCTGACCCTGTGCCTCATGGGAAAAGTCCAGCCCAAACTGCCAAGCCATGTCTTCCCCGGACCGGAAACAAGCATCCTGGGACCGGTTTCTGGCTAATCATCCGTCATCAGCCAGGCTAGCTTGAATCCAGTGGCAAAGAGAGCAAGGGACCCACGTCTGGGCATACCCTGCCAACTTAGGGCGAACAACGCAAAACCAAACGGGATGATGGACGGAGTGTTGAACATTGCAAGCACTCACCCCCAGTCAACTGATCTGGGTTTAATCCGTCATCATTCTTTAGCTCACTCCGCCACTCCAGTTCAGACATGGCTATATGCAAAGCACTCTGACCCTGTGCCTCATGGGAACAGTCCAGCCTGAACTGCCAAGCCATGTCTTCCCCGGACTGGAAGCAAGCATCCTGGGACCAGTTTCTGGCTAATATGCCGTCATAAGCCAGGCTAGCTTAAATCCAATGGCAAAGTGAGCAAGGGACCCACGTCTGGGCATACCCTGCCAACTTAGGGCGAACAAAGCAAAACCAAAGGGGATGATGGACGGAGTGTTCAACATTGCAAGCACTCACCTCCAGTCAACTGATCTGGGTTTAATCCATCATCATTCTTTAGCTCACTCAGCCACCCCAGTTCAGACATATCCATATGCAAAGCAGTCTGACCCTGTTCCTCATGGGAACAGTCCAGCCTGAACTGCCAAGCCATGTCTTCCCCGGACCGGAAGCAAGCATCCTGGGACCGGTTTCTGGCTAATATCACATCATAAGCCAGGCTACCTTGAATCCAATGGCAAAGTGAGCAAGGGACCCATGTCTGGGCATACCCTGCCAACTTAGGGCAAACAAAGCAAAACCAAAGGGGATGATGGACGGTGTGTTAAACATTGCAAGCACTCACCCCCAGTCAACTGATCAGAGTTTAATCCATCATCATTCTTTAGCTCACTCCGTCACTCCAGTTCAGACATGGCCATATGCAAAGCAGTGTGATCCTGTGCCTCATGGGAACAGTCCAGCCCGAACTGCCAAGCCATGTCTTCCCCGGACCGGAAACACGCATCCTGGGACCGGTTTCTGGCTAATCATCCGTCATCAGCCAGGCTAGCTTGAATCCAGTGGCAAAGTAAGCAAGGGACCCATGTCTGGGCATACCCTGCCAACTTAGGGCGAACAACGCAAAACCAAACAGGATGATGGACGGAGTGTTGAACATTGCAAGCACTCACCCCCAGTCAACTGAGCTGGGTTTAATCCGTCATCATTCTTTAGCTCCCTCCGCCACCCCAGTTCAGACATGGCCATATGCAAAGCAGTCTGACCCTGTGCCTCATGGGAACAGTCCAGCCCGAACTGCCAAGCTGTGTCTTCTTCCATGGACCGGAATCAATCATCCAGGGACCGGTTTCTGGCTAATCAGCCGTCATCAGCCAGGCTAGCTGTGAATCCAGTGGCAAAGTGAGCAAGGGACCAACGTCTGGGCATACCTATCCAACTTAGGGCGAACAAACCAAAACCAAAGGGGATGATGGACGGAGTATTGAACATTGCAAGCACTCACCCCCAGTCAACTGATCTGGGTTTAATCCATCATCATTCTTTAGCTCACTCCGACACCCCAGTTCAGACATATCCATATGCAAAGCAGTCTGACCCTGTTCCTCATGGGAACAGTCCAGCCTGAACTGCCAAGCCATGTCTTCCCCGGACCGGAAGCAAGCATCCAGGGACCGGTTTCTGGCTAATATCACGTCATAAGCCAGGCTACCTTGAATCCAATGGCATAGTGAGCAAGGGACCCATGTCTGGGCATACCCTGCCAACTTAGGGCGAACAAAGCAAAACCAAAGGGGATGATGGACGGTGTGTTAAACATTGCAAGCACTCACCCCCAGTCAACTGATCTGAGTTTAATCCATCATCATTCTTTAGCTCACTCCGTCACCGCAGTTCAGACATGGCCATATGCAAAGCAGTGTGATCCTGTGCCTCATGGGAACAGTCCAGCCCGAACTGCCAAGCCATGTCTTCCCTGGACCGGAAACACGCATCCTGGGACCGGTTTCTGGCTAATCATCCGTCATCAGCCAGGCTAGCTTGAATCCAGTGGAAAGTAAGCAAGGGACCCACGTCTGGGCATACCCTGCCAACTTAGGGCGAACAACGCAAAACCAAACGGGATGATGGACGAAGTGTTGAGCATTGCAAGCACTCACCCCCAGTCAACTGATCTGGGTTTAATCCGTCATCATTCTTTAGCTCACTCCGCCACTCCAGTTCAGACATGGCTATATGCAAAGCACTCTGACCCTGTGCCTCATGGGAACAGTCCAGCCTGAACTGCCAAGCCATGTCTTCCCCGGACTGGAAGCAAGCATCCAGGGACCGGTTTCTGGCTAATATGCCGTCATAAGCCAGGCTAGCTTAAATCCAATGGCAAAGTGAGCAAGGGACCCACGTCTGGGCATACCCTGCCAACTTAGGGCGAACAAAGCAAAACCAAAGGGGATGATGGACGGAGTGTTCAACATTGCAAGCATTCACCTCCAGTCAACTGATCTGGGTTTAATCCATCATCATTCTTTAGCTCACTCCGCCACCCCAGTTCAGACATGGCCATATGCAAAGCAGTCTGACCCTGTTCCTCATGGGAACAGTCCAGCCTGAACTGCCAAGCCATGTCTTCCCCGGACCGGAAGCAAGCATCCTGGGACCGGTTTCTGGCTAATATCACGTCATAAGCCAGGCTACCTTGAATCCAATGGCAAAGTGAGCAAGGGACCCATGTCTGGGCATACCCTGCCAACTTAGGGCGAACAAAGCAAAACCAAAGGGGATGATGGACGGTGTGTTAAACATTGCAAGCACTCACCCCCAGTCAACTGATCTGAGTTTAATCCATCATCATTCTTTAGCTCACTCCGTCACCCCAGTTCAGACATGGCCATATGCAAAGCAGTGTGATCCTGTGCCTCATGGGAACAGTCCAGCCCGAACTGCCAAGCCATGTCTTCCCCGGACCGGAAACACGCATCCTGGGACCGGATTCTGGCTAATCATCCGTCATCAGCCAGGCTAGCTTGAATCCAGTGGCAAAGTAAGCAAGGGACCCACGTCTGGGCATACCCTGCCAACTTAGGGTGAACAAAGCAAAACCAAAGGGGATGATGGACGACGTGTTGAACATTGCAAGCACTCAACCCCAGTCAACTGACCTGGGTTTAATCCATCATCATTCTTTAGCTCCCTCTGCTACCCCAGTTCAGACATGGCCATAGGCAAAGCAGTCTGACCCTGTGCCTCATGGGAACAGTCCAGCCCGAACTGCCAAGCTGTGTCTTCTTCCATGGACCGGAAACAAGCATCCTGGGACTGGTTTCTGGCTAATCAGCCGTCATCAGCCAGGCTAGCTGTGAATCCAGTGGCAAAGTGAGCAAGGGACCCACGTCTGGGCATACCTTGCTAACTTAGGGCGAACAAAGCAAAACCAAAGGGGATGATGGACGGAGTGTTGAACATTGCAAGCACTCACCCCCAGTCAACTGATCTGGGTTTAATCCGTCATCATTCTTTAGCTCACTCCGCCACCCCAGTTCAGACATGGCCATATGCAAAGCAGTCTGACCCTGTGCCTCATAGGAACAGTCCAGCCCGAACTGCCAAGCTGTGTCTTCTTCCATGGACCGGAAACAAGCATCCTGGGACCGGTTTCTGGCTAATCAGCCGTCATCAGCCACGCTAGCTGTGAATCCAGTGGCAAAGTGAGCAAGGGACCCACGTCTGGGCATACCTTGCCAACTTAGGGCGAACAAAGCAAAACCAAAGGGGATGATGGACGGAGTGTTCAACATTGCAAGAACTCACCCCCAGTCAACTGATCTGGGTTTAATCCATAATCGTTCTTTAGCTCACTCCGCCACCCCAGTACAGACATGGCCATATGCAAAGCAGTCTGACCCTATTCCTCATGGGAACAGTCCAGCCTGAACTGCTAAGGCATGTCTTCCCCAGACCGGAAACAACCATCCTGGGAGTGGTTTCTGGCTAATCAGCCATCATCAGCCAGGCTAGCTTGAATCCAGTGGCAAAGTCAGCAAGGGACCCATGTCTGGGCATACCCTGCCAACTTAAGGCGAACAAAGCAAAACCAAAGGGGATGATGGACGCAGTGTTGAACATTGCAAGCACACACCCCCAGTCAACTGATCTGGGTTTAATCCATGATAATTCTTTAGCTCACTCCGCCACCCCAGTTCAGACATGGCCATATGCAAAGCAGTCTGACCATGTGCCTCATGGGAAAAGTCCAGCCCAAACTGCCAAGCCATGTCTTCCCCGGACCGGAAACAAGCCTCCTGGGACCGGATTCTGGCTAATATGCCGTTATAAGCCAGGCTAGCTTGAATCCAATGGCAAAGAGAGCAAGGGACCCATGTCTGGGCATACCCTGCCAACTTCGGATGAACAAAGCAAAACCAAAGGGGATGATGGGTGGAGTGTTGAACATTGCAAGCACTCACCCCCAGTCAACTGATCTGAGTTTAATCCATCATCATTCTTTAGCTCACTCCGCCACCCCAGTTCAGACATGGCCATATGCAAAGCAGTCTGATCCTGTGCCTCATGGGAACAGTCCAGCCCGAACTGCCAAGCCATGTCTTCCCCGGACCGGAAACAAGCATCCTGGGACCAGTTTCTGGCTAATCATCCGTCATCAGCCAGGCTAGCTGGAATCCAGTGGCAAAGTAAGCAAGGGACCCACGTCTGGGCATACCCTGCCAACTTAGGGCAAACAAAGCAAAACCAAAGGGGATGATCGACGGCGTGTTGAACATTGCAAGCACTCAACCCCAGTCAACTGACCTGGGTTTAATCCGTCATCATTCTTTAGCTCCCTCCGCCACCCCAGTTCAGACATGTCCATATGCAAAGCAGTCTGACCCTGTTCCTCATGGGAACAGTCCAGCCCGAACTGCCAAGCTGTGTCTTCTTCCATGGACCAGAAACAAGCATCCTGGGACCGGTTTCTGGCTAATCAGCTGTCATCAGCCAGGCTAGCTGTGAATCCAGTGGCAAAGTGAGCAAGGGACCCACGTCTGGGCATACCTTGCCAACTTATTTCGAACAAAGCAAAACCAAAGGGGATGATGGACGGAGTGTTCAACATTGCAAGAACTCACCCCCAGTCAACTGATCTGGGTTTAATCCATCATCAATCCTTAGCTCACTCCGCCACCCCAGTACAGACATGGCCATATGCAAAGCAGTCTGACCCTGTTCCTCATGGGAACAGTCCAGCCTGAACTGCCAAGCCATGTCTTCCCCGGACCGGAAACAACCATCCTGGGACTGGTTTCTGGCTAATCAGCCGTCATCAGCCAGGCTAGCTTGAATCCAGTGGCAATGTGAGCAAGGGACCCACGTCTGGGCATTCCCTGCCAACTTATTGCGAACAAAGCAAAACCAAAGGGGATGATGGACGGAGTGTTCAACATTGCAAGAACTCACACCCAGTCAACTGATCTGGGTTTAATCCGTCATCATTCTTTAGCTCCCTCCGCCACCCCAGTTCAGACATGGCCATATGCAAAGCAGTCTGACCCTGTGCCTCATGGGACCAGTCCAGCCCGCACTGCCAAGCTGTGTCTTCTTCCATGGACCGGAAACAAGCATCCTGGGACGGGTTTCTGGCTAATCAGCCGTCATCAGCCAGGCTAGCTGTGAATCCAGTGGCAAAGTGAACAAGGGACCCACGTCTGGGCATACCTTGCCAACTTAGGGGGAACAAAGCAAAACCAAAGGGGATGATGGACGGAGTGTTGAACATTGCAAGCACCCACCCCCAGTCAACTGATCTGAGTTTAATCCATCATCATTCTTTAGCTCACTCCGCCACCCCAGTTCAGACATGGCCATATGCAAAGCAGTCTTATCCTGTGCCTCATGGGAACAGTCCAGCCCGAACTGCCAAGCCATGTCTTCCCCGGACCGGAAACAAGCATCCTGGGACCGGTTTCTGGCTAATATCACGTCATAAGCCAGGCTATCTTCAATCCAATGGCAAAGTGAGCAAGGGCCCCACGTTTGGGCATACCCTGCCAACTTAGGGCAAACAAAGCAAAACCAAAGGGGATGATGGATGGAGTGTTGAACATTGCAAGCACTCACCCCCAGTCAACTGATCTAGGTTTAATCCGTCATCATTCTTTAGCTCACTGCGCCACTCCAGTTTAGACATGGCCATATGCAAAGCAGTCTGATCCTGTGCCTCATGGGAACAGTCCAGCCCGAACTGCCAAGCCATGTCTTCCCCGGACCGGAAACAAGCATCCTGGGACCGGTTTCTGGCTAATCATCCGTCATCAGCCAGGCTAGCTTGAATCTAGTGGCAAAGAGAGCAAGGGACCCACGTCTGAGCATACCCTGCCAACTTAGGGCGAACCACGCAAAACCAAAGGGAATGATGGATGGAGTGTTGAACATTGCAAGCACTCACCCCCAGTCAACTGATCTGGGTTTAATCCGTCATCATTCTTTAGCTCACTCCGCCACTCCAGTTTAGACATGGCTATATGCAAAGCACTCTGACCCTGTGTCTCATGGGAACAGTCCAGCACGAACTGCCAAGTCATGTCTTCCCCGGACCGGAAACAACCATCCTGGGACTGGTTTCTGGCTAATCAGCCGTAATCAGCCAGGCTAGCTTGAATCCAGTGGCAAAGTAAGCAAGGGACCCACGTCTGGGCATACCCTGCCAACTTAGGGCAAACAAAGCAAAACCAAAGGGGATGATGGACGGCGTGTTGAACATTGCAAGCACTCAACCCCAGTCAACTGACCTGGGTTTAATCCATCATCATTCTTTAGCTCCCTCCGCCACCCCAGTTCAGACATGGCCATATGCAAAGCAGTCTGACCCTGTGCCTCATGGGAACAGTCCAGCCCGAACTGCCAAGCTGTGTCTTCTTCCATGGACCGGAAACAATCATCCAGGGACCGGTTTCTGGCTAATCAGCCGTCATCAGCCAGGCTAGCTGTGAATCCAGTGGCAAAGTGAGCAAGGGACCCACGTCTGGGCATACCTATCCAACTTAGGGCGAACAAAGCAAAACCAAAGGGGATGATGGACGGAGTGTTCAACATTGCAAGAACTCACCCCCAGTCAACTGATCTGGGTTTAATCCATCATCATTCCTTAGCTCACTCCGCCACCCCAGTACAGACATGGCCATATGCAAAGCAGTCTGACCCTGTTCCTCATGGGAACAGTCCAGCCTGAACTGCCAAGCCATGTCTTCCCCGGACCGGAAACAACCATCCTGGGACTGGTTTCTGGCTAATCAGCCGTCATCAGCCAGGCTAGCTTGAATCCAGTGGCAAAGTAAGCAAGGGACCCACGTCTGGGCATACCCTGCCAACTTAGGGCGAACAAAGCAAAACCAAAGAGGATGATGGACGGAGTGTTCAACATTGCAAGAACTCACCCCCAGTCAACTGATCTGGGTTTAATCCATGATAAATCTTTAGCTCACTCCGCCACCCCAGTTCAGACATGGCCATATGCAAAGCAGTCTGATCCTGTGCCTCATGGGAACAGTCCAGCCCGAACTGCCAAGCCATGTCTTCCCCGGACCGGAAACAAGCATCCTGGGACCGGTTTCTGGCTAATCATCCGTCATCAGCCAGGCTAGCTTGAATCTAGTGGCAAAGAGAGCAAGGGACCCACGTCTGAGCATACCCTGCCAACTTAGGGCGAACAACGCAAAACCAAAGGGAATGATGGATGGAGTGTTGAACATTGCAAGCACTCACCCCCAGTCAACTGATCTGGGTTTAATCCGTCATCATTCTTTAGCTCACTCCGCCACTCCAGTTTGGACATGGCTATATGCAAAGCACTCTGACCCTGTGTCTCATGGGAACAGTCCAGCACGAACTGCCAAGTCATGTCTTCCCCGGACCGGAAACAACCATCCTGGGACTGGTTTCTGGCTAATCAGCCGTAATCAGCCAGGCTAGCTTGAATCCAGTGGCAAAGTAAGCAAGGGACCCACGTCTGGGCATACCCTGCCAACTTAGGGCAAACAAAGCAAAACCAAAGGGGATGATGGACGGCGTGTTGAACATTGCAAGCACTCAACCCCAGTCAACTGACCTGGGTTTAATCCATCATCATTCTTTAGCTCCCTCCGCCACCCCAGTTCAGACATGGCCATATGCAAAGCAGTCTGACCCTGTGCCTCTTGGGAACAGTCCAGCCCGAACTGCCAAGCTGTGTCTTCTTCCATGGACCGGAAACAATCATCCAGGGACCGGTTTCTGGCTAATCAGCCGTCATCAGCCAGGCTAGCTGTGAATCCAGTGGCAAAGTGAGCAAGGGACCCACGTCTGGGCATACCTATCCAACTTAGGGCGAACAAAGCAAAACCAAAGGGGATGATGGACGGAGTGTTCAACATTGCAAGAACTCACCCCCAGTCAACTGATCTGGGTTTAATCCATCATCATTCCTTAGCTCACTCCGCCACCCCAGTACAGACATGGCCATATGCAAAGCAGTCTGACCCTGTTCCTCATGGGAACAGTCCAGCCTGAACTGCCAAGCCATGTCTTCCCCGGACCGGAAACAACCATCCTGGGACTGGTTTCTGGCTAATCAGCCGTCATCAGCCAGGCTAGCTTGAATCCAGTGGCAAAGTAAGCAAGGGACCCACGTCTGGGCATACCCTGCCAACTTAGGGCGAACAAAGCAAAACCAAAGAGGATGATGGACGGAGTGTTCAACATTGCAAGAACTCACCCCCAGTCAACTGATCTGGGTTTAATCCATGATAAATCTTTAGCTCACTCCGCCACCCCAGTTCAGACATGGCCATATGCAAAGCAGTCTGACC
Source organism: Triturus cristatus (assembly GCF_964204655.1). NCBI lineage: Eukaryota > Metazoa > Chordata > Amphibia > Caudata > Salamandridae > Triturus > Triturus cristatus. Next base: position 393,421,148 of record NC_140584.1, read on the forward strand.
CTTTGCCTCATGGGAACATTCCAGCCCGAACTGCCAAGCCATGTCTTCCCCGGACCGGAAACAAGCATCCTGGGACCGGTTTCTGGCTAATCAGCCGTCATCAGCCAGGCTAGCTTGAATCCAGTGGCAATGTGAGCAAGGGACCCACGTCTGGGCATACCCTGCCAACTTAGGGCGAACAAAGCAAAACCAAAGGGGAGGATGGACGGAGTGTTGAACATTGCAAGCACTCACCCCCAGTCAACTGATCTGAATTTAATCCATCATCATTCTTTAGCTCACTCCGCCACCCCAGTTCAGACATGGCCATATGCAAAGCAGTCTGATCCTGTGCCTCATGGGAACAGTCCAGCCCGAACTGCCAAGCCATGTCTTCCCCGGACCGGAAACAAGAATCCTGGGACTGGTTTCTGGCTAATCATCCGTCATCAGCCAGGCTAGCTTGAATCCAGTGGCAAAGAGAGCAAGGGACCCACGTCTGGGCATACCCTGCTAACTTAGGGCGAACAATGCAAAACCAAACGGGATGATGGACGGAGTGTTGAACATTGCAAGCACTCACCCCCAGTCAACTGATCTGGGTTTAATCCGTCATCATTCTTTAGCTCACTCTGCCACTCCAGTTCAGACATGGCTATATGCAAAGTACTCTGACCCTGTGCCTCATGGGAACAGTCCAGCCTGAACTGCCAAGCCATGTCTTCCCCGGACTGGAAGCAAGCATCCTGGGACCGGTTTCTGGCAAATATGCCATCATAAGCCAGGCTAGCTTGAATCCAATGGCAAAGTGAGCAAGGGACCCATGTCTGGGCATACCCTGCCAACTTAGGGCGAACAAAGCAAAACCACAGGGGATGATGGGCGGAGTGTTGAACATTGCAAGCACTCACCCCCAGTTAACTGTTCTGGGTTTAATCCGTCATCATTCTTTAGCTCACTCCGCCACTCCAGTTCAGACATGGCCATATGCAAAGCAGTCTGACCCTGTGCCTCATGGGAACAGTCCAGCCCGAACTGCCAAGCCATGTCTTCCCCAGACCGGAAACAAGCATCCTGGGACCGGTTTCTGGCTAATCAGCCGTCATCAGCCAGGCTAGCTTGAGTCCAGTGGCAAAGTGAGCAAGAGACCCACGTCTGGGCATACCCTGCCAACTTAGGGCAAACAAACCAAAACCAAAGGGGATGATGGACGGAGTGTTGAACATTGCAAGCACTCACCCCCAGTCAACTGATCTGGGTTTAATCCATCATCATTCTTTAGCTCACTCCACCACCCCAGTTCAGACATGGCCATATGCAAAGCAGTCTGACCCTGTGCCTCATGGGAACATTCCAGCCCGAACTGCCAAGCCATGTCTTCCCCGGACCGGAAACAAGCATCCTGGGACCGGTTTCTGGCTAATCAGCCGTCATCAGCCAGGCTAGCTTGAATCCAGTGGCAATGTGAGCAAGGGACCCACGTCTGGGCATACCCTGCCAACTTAGGGCGAACAAAGCAAAACCAAAGGGGATGATGGACGGAGTGCTGAACATTGCAAGCACTCACCCCCAGTCAACTGATCTGAGTTTAATCCATCATCATTCTTTAGTTCACTCCGCCACCCCAGTTCAGACATGGCCATATGCAAAGCAGTCTGATCCTCTGCCTCATGGGAACAGTCCAGCCCGAACTGCCAAGCCATGTCTTCCCCGGACCGGAAACAAGCATCCTGGGACCGGTTTCTGGCTGATCATCCATTATCAGCCAGGCTAGCTTGAATCCAGTGGCAAAGAGAGCAGGGGACCCACGTCTGGGCATACCCTGCCAACTTAGGGCGAACAACGCAAAACCAAAGGGAATGATGGACGGAGTGTTGAACATTGCAAGCAAAATCAACAATTGATGGACAGAATGCAGAACAATGTCATACATTCACCCCAGTACAGAGATCTGGGCCTAAATCCATCGTTTTTTTGCTCACCATGCCATTCCAGTTTGAACCCAGCCATATGCAAATCAGTCTTGACCCTGTGCCCCATGGGAACAGTCCAGCCCGAACTGCCAAGCCAGGTCCTCCCTGGATTGGAAACAAGCATCCTAGGACCGGTTTCGGGCTTTCAGCCCTCGTCAGCCAGGATAGCTTGAATCCAGTGGCAAAGTAAGCAAGGGACCCACGTCTGGGCATACCCTGCCAACTTATGGTGAACAAAGCAAAACCAAAGGGGATGATGGACGGAGTGTTGAACATTGCAAGCACTCACCCTCAGTCAACTCATCTGGGTTTAATCCATGATAATTCTTTAGCTCACTCCGCCACCCCAGTTCAGACATGGCCATATGCAAAGCAGTCTGACCCTGTGCCTCATGGGAAAAGTCCAGCCCAAACTCCCAAGCCATGTCTTCCCCGGACTGGAAACAAGCATCCTGGAACCGGTTTCTGGATAATATGCCGTCATAAGCCAGGCTAGCTTGAATCCAATGGCAAAGTGAGCAAGGGACCCACGTCTGGGCATACCCTGCCAACTTAGGGCAAACAAAGCAAAACCAAAAGGGATGATGGACGGCGTGTTGAACATTGCAAGCACTCAACCCTAGTCAACTGACCTGGGTTTAATCCGTCATCATTCTTTATCTCCCTCCGCCACCCCAGTTCAGACATGGTCATATGCAAAGCAGTCTGACCCTGTGCCTCATGGGAACAGTCCAGCCCGAACTGCCAAGCTGTGTCTTCTTCCATGGACCGGAAACAAGCATCCTGGGACCGGTTTCTGGCTAATCAGCCGTCATCAGCCAGGCTAGCTGTGAATCCAGTGGCAAAGTGAGCAAGGGACCCACGTCTGGGCATACCTTGCCAACTTTGGGCGAACAAAGCAAAACCAAAGGGGATGATGGACGGAGTGTTCAACATTGCAAGAACTCACCCCCAGTCAACTGATCTGGGTTTAATCCATCATCATTCTTTAGCTCACTCCACCACCCCAGTACAGACATGGCCATATGCAAAGCAGTCTGACCCTGTTCCTCATGGGAACAGTCCAGCCTGAACTGCCAAGCCATGTCTTCCCCGGACCGGAAACAACCATCCTGGGACTAGTTTCTGGCTAATCAGCCGTCATCAGCCAGGCTAGTTTGAATCCAGTGGCAAAGTAAGCAAGGGAACCACGTCTGGGCATACCCTGCCAACTTAGGGCGAACAAAGCAAAACCAAAGGGGATGATGGACGGAGTGTTGAACATTGCAAGCACTCACCCCCAGTCAACTGATCTGGGTTTAATCCATGATAATTCTTTAGCTCACTCCGCCACCCCAGTTCAGACATGGCCATATGCAAAGCAGTCTGACCCTGTGCCTCATGGGAAAAGTCCAGCCCAAACTGCCAAGCCATGTCTCCCCGGACCGGAAACAAGCATCCTGGGACCGGTTTCTGGCTAATATGCTGTCATATCCAGGCTAGCTTGAATCCAATGGCAAAGTGAGCAAGGGACCCATGTCTGGGCATACCCTGCCAACTTAGGGTGAACAAACCAAAACCAAAGGGGATGATGGGCGGAGTGTTGAACATTGCAAGCACTCACCCCCAGTCAACTGTTCTGGGTTTAATCCGTCATCATTCTTTAGCTTACTCCGCCACTCCAGTTCAGACATGGCCATATGCAAAGCAGTCTGACCCTGTGCCTCATGGGAACAGTCCAGCCCGAACTGCCAAGCCATGTCTTCCCCAGACCGGAAACAAGCATCCTGGGACCGGTTTCTGGATAATCAGCCGTCAGCAGCCAGGCTAGCTTGAGTCCAGTGGCAAAGTGAGCAAGAGACCCACGTCTGGGCATACCCTGCCAACTTAGCGCGAACAAACCAAAACCAAAGGGGATGATGGACGGAGTGTTGAACATTGCAAGCACTCACCCCCAGTCAACTGATCTGGGTTTAATCCATCATCATTCTTTAGCTCACTCCACCACCCCAGTTCAGACATGGCCATATGCAAAGCAGTGTGACCCTGTGCCTCATGGGAACATTCCAGCCTGAACTGCCAAGCCATGTCTTCCCCGGACCGGAAACAAGCATCCTGGGACCGGAGTCTGGCTAATCAGCCGTCATCAGCCAGGCTAGCTTGAATCCAGTGGCAATGTGAGCAAGGGACCCACGTCTGGGCATACCCTGCCAACTTAGGGCGAACAAAGCAAAACCAAAGGGGATGATGGACGGAGTGTCTAACATTGCAAGCACTCACCCCCAGTCAACTGATCTGAGTTTAATCAATCATCATTCTTTAGCTCACTCCGCCACCCCAGTTCAGACATGGCCATATGCAAAGCAGTCTGATCCTGTGCCTCATGGGAACAGTCCAGCCCGAACTGCCAAGCCATGTCTTCCCCGGACCGTAAACAAGCATCCTGGGACGGGTTTCTGGCTAATCATCCGTCATCAGCCAGGCTAGCTTGAATCTAGTGGCAAAGAGAGCAAGGGACCCACGTCTGGGCATACCCTGCCAACTTAGGGCGAACAACGCAAAACCAAAGGGGATGATGGAGGGAGTGTTGAACATTGCAAGCACTCACCCCCAGTCAACTGATCTGGGTTTAATCCGTCATCATTCTTTAGCTCACTCCGCCACTCCAGTTCAGACATGGCTATATGCAAAGCAATCTGACCCTGTGCCTCATGGGAACAGCCCAGCACGAACTGCCAAGTCATGTCTTCCCTGGACCAGAAACAACCATCCTGGGACTGGTTTCTGGCTAATCAGCCGTAATCAGCCAGGCTAGCTTGAATCCAGTGGCAAAGTAAGCAAGGGACTCACGTCTGGGCATACCCTGCCAACTTAGGGTGAACAAAGCAAAACCAAAGGGGATGATGGACGGAGTGTTGAACATTGCAAGCACTCACCCTCAGTCAACTGATCTGGGTTTAATCCATGATAATTCTTTAGCTCACTCCGCCACCCCAGTTCAGACATGGCCATATGCAAAGCAGTCTGACCCTGTGCCTCATGGGAAAAGTCCAGCCCAAACTGCCAAGCCATGCCTTCCCTGGACCGGAAACAAGCATCCTGGGACCGGTTTCTGGCTAATATGCTGTCATAAGCCAGGCTAGCTTGAATCCAATGGCAAAGTGAGCAAGGGCCCCACGTCTGGGCATACCCTGCCAACTTAGGGCAAACAAAGCAAAACCAAAGGGGATGATGGACGGCGTGTTGAACATTGCAAGCACTCAACCCCAGTCAACTGACCTGGGTTTAATCCGTCATCATTCTTTAGCTCCCTCCGCCACCCCAGTTCAGACATGGCCATATGCAAAGCAGTCTGACCCTGTGCCTCATGGGAACAGTCCAGCCCAAACTGCCAAGCTGTGTCTTCTTCCATGGACCGGAAACAAGCATCCTGGGATCGGTTTCTGGCTAATCAGCCGTCATCAGCCAGGCTAGCTGTGAATCCAGTGGCAAAGTGAGCAAGGGACCCACGTCTGGGCATACCTTGCCAACTTAGGGCGAACAAAGCAAAACCAAAGGGGATGATGGACGGAGTGTTGAACATTGCAAGCACTCACCCCCAGTCAACTGTTCTGGGTTTAATCCGTCATCATTCTTTAGCTTACTCCGCCACTCCAGTTCAGACATGGCCATATGCAAAGCAGTCTGACCCTGTGCCTCATGGGAACAGTCCAGCCCGAACTGCCAAGCCATGTCTTCCCCAGACCGGAAACAAGCATCCTGGGACCGGTTTCTGGATAATCAGCCGTCATCAGCCAGGCTAGCTTGAGTCCAGTGGCAAAGTGAGCAAGAGACCCACGTCTGGGCATACCCTGCCAACTTAGGGCGAACAAACCAAAACCAAAGGGGATGATGGACGGAGTGTTGAACATTGCAAGCACTCACCCCCAGTCAACTGATCTGGGTTTAATCCATCATCATTCTTTAGCTCACTCCACCACCCCAGTTCAGACATGGCCATATGCAAAGCAGTCTGACCCTGTGCCTCATGGGAACATTCCAGCCTGAACTGCCAAGCCATGTCTTCCCCGGACCGGAAACAAGCATCCTGGGACCGGATTCTGGCTAATCAGCCGTCATCAGCCAGGCTAGCTTGAATCCAGTGGCAATGTGAGCAAGGGACCCACGTCTGGGCATACCCTGCCAACTTAGGGCGAACAAAGCAAAACCAAAGGGGATGATGGACGGAGTGTTGAACATTGCAAGCACTCACCCCCAGTCAACTGATCTGAGTTTAATCAATCATCATTCTTTAGCTCACTCCGCCACCCCAGTTCAGACATGGCCATATGCAAAGCAGTCTGATCCTGTGCCTCATGGGAACAGTCCAGCCCGAACTGCCAAGCCATGTCTTCCCCGGACCGTAAACAAGCATCCTGGGACGGGTTTCTGGCTAATCATCCGTCATCAGCCAGGCTAGCTTGAATCTAGTGGCAAAGAGAGCAAGGGACCCACGTCTGGGCATACCCTGCCAACTTAGGGTGAACAACGCAAAACCAAAGGGGATGATGGAGGGAGTGTTGAACATTGCAAGCACTCACCCCCAGTCAACTGATCTGGGTTTAATCCGTCATCATTCTTTAGCTCACTCCGCCACTCCAGTTCAGACATGGCTATATGCAAAGCAATCTGACCCTGTGCCTCATGGGAACAGCCCAGCACGAACTGCCAAGTCATGTCTTCCCTGGACCGGAAACAACCATCCCGGGACTGGTTTCTGGCTAATCAGCCGTAATCAGCCAGGCTAGCTTGAATCCAGTGGCAAAGTAAGCAAGGGACCCACGTCTGGGCATACCCTGCCAACTTAGGGTGAACAAAGCAAAACCAAAGGGGATGATGGACGGAGTGTTGAACATTGCAAGCACTCACCCTCAGTCAACTGATCTGGGTTTAATCCATGATAATTCTTTAGCTCACTCCGCCACCCCAGTTCAGACATGGCCATATGCAAAGCAGTCTGACCCTGTGCCTCATGGGAAAAGTCCAGCCCAAACTGCCAAGCCATGCCTTCCCTGGACCGGAAACAAGCATCCTGGGACCGGTTTCTGGCTAATATGCTGTCATAAGCCAGGCTAGCTTGAATCCAATGGCAAAGTGAGCAAGGGCCCCACGTCTGGGCATACCCTGCCAACTTAGGGCAAACAAAGCAAAACCAGAGGGGATGATGGACGGCGTGTTGAACATTGCAAGCACTCAACCCCAGTCAACTGACCTGGGTTTAATCCGTCATCATTCTTTAGCTCCCTCCGCCACCCCAGTTCAGACATGGCCATATGCAAAGCAGTCTGACCCTGTGCCTCATGGGAACAGTCCAGCCCAAACTGCCAAGCTGTGTCTTCTTCCATGGACCGGAAACAAGCATCCTGGGATCGGTTTCTGGCTAATCAGCCGTCATCAGCCAGGCTAGCTGTGAATCCAGTGGCAAAGTGAGCAAGGGACCCTCGTCTGGGCATACCTTGCCAACTTAGGGCGAACAAAGCAAAACCAAAGGGGATGATGGACGGAGTGTTCAACATTGCAAGAACTCACCCCCAGTGAACTGATCTGGGTTTAATCCATCATCATTCTTTAGCTCACTCCGCCACCCCAGTACAGACATGGCCATATGCAAAGCAGTCTGACCCTGTTCCTCATGGGAACAGTCCAGCCTGAACTGCCAAGCCATGTCTTCCCCGGACCGGAAACAACTATCCTGGGACTGGTTTCTGGCTAATCAGCCAGGCTAGCTTGAATCCAGTGGCAAAGTAAGCAAGGGACCCACGTCTGGGCATACCCTGCCAACTTAGGGCGAACAAAGCAAAACCAAAGGGGATGATGGACGGAGTGTTGAACATTGCAAGCACTCACCCCCAGTCAACTGTTCTGGGTTTAATCCGTCATCATTCTTTAGCTTACTCCGCCACTCCAGTTCAGACATGGCCATATGCAAAGCAGTCTGACCCTGTGCCTCATGGGAACAGTCCAGCCCGAACTGCCAAGCCATGTCTTCCCCAGACCGGAAACAAGCATCCTGGGACCGGTTTCTGGCTAATCAGCCGTCATCAGCCAGGTTAGCTTGAGTCCAGTGGCAAAGTGAGCAAGAGACCCACGTCTGGGCATACCCTGCCAACTTAGGGCGAACAAACCAAAACCAAAGGGGATGATGGACGGAGTGTTGAACATTGCAAGCACTCACCCCCAGTCAACTGATCTGGGTTTAATCCATCATCATGCTTTAGCTAACTCCACCACCCCAGTTCAGACATGGCCATATGCAAAGCAGTCTGACCCTGTGCCTCATGGGAACAGTCCAGCCGGAACTGCCGAACCATGCCTTCCCCAGACCGGAAACAGGTATCCTGGGACTGGTTTCTGGCTAATCAGCCGTCATCAGCCAGGCTAGCTGTGAATCCAGTGGCAAAGTAAGCAAGGGACCCACGTCTGTGCATACCCTGCCAACTTAGGGCGAACAAAGCAAAACCAAAGGGGATGATGAACGGAGTGTTGAACATTGCAAGCACTTACCCCCAGTCAACTGATCTGGGTTTAATCCATCATCATTCTTTAGCTCACTCCACCAGCCCAGTTCAGACATGGCCATATGCAAAGCAGTCTGACCCTGTGCCTCATGGGAACATTCCAGCCCGAACTGCCAAGCCATGTCTTCCCCGGACCGGAAACAAGCATCCTGGGACCGGATTCTGGCTAATCAGCCGTCATCAGCCAGGCTAGCTTGAATCCAGTGGCAATGTGAGCAAGGGACTCACGTCTGGGCATACCCTGCCAACTTAGGGCGAACAAAGCAAAACCAAAGGGGATGATGGATGGAGTGTTGAACATTGCAAGCACTCACCCCCAGTCAACTGATCTGAGTTTAATCAATCATCATTCTTTAGCTCACTCCGCCACCCCAGTTCAGACATGGCCATATGCAAAGCAGTCTGATCCTGTGCCTCATGGGAACAGTCCAGCCCGAACTGCCAAGCCATGTCTTCCCCGGACCGGAAACAAGCATCCTGGGACGGGTTTCTGGCTAATCATCCGTCATCAGCCAGGCTAGCTTGAATCTAGTGGCAAAGAGAGCAAGGGACCCACGTCTGGGCATACCCTGCCAACTTAGGGCGAACAACGCAAAACCAAAGGGGATGATGGAGGGAGTGTTGAACATTGCAAGCACTCACCCCCAGTCAACTGATCTGGGTTTAATCCGTCATCATTCTTTAGCTCACTCCGCCACTCCAGTTCAGACATGGCTATATGCAAAGCAATCTGACCCTGTGCCTCATGGGAACAGCCCAGCACGAACTGCCAAGTCATGTCTTCCCTGGACCTGAAACAACCATCCTGGGACTGGTTTCTGGCTAATCAGCCGTAATCAGCCAGGCTAGCTTGAATCCAGTGGCAAAGTAAGCAAGGGACCCACGTCTGGGCATACCCTGCCAACTTAGGGTGAACAAAGCAAAACCAAAGGGGATGATGGACGGAGTGTTGAACATTGCAAGCACTCACCCTCAGTCAACTGATCTGGGTTTAATCCATGATAATTCTTTAGCTCACTCCGCCACCCCAGTTCAGACATGGCCATATGCAAAGCAGTCTGACCCTGTGCCTCATGGGAAAAGTCCAGCCCAAACTGCCAAGCCATGCCTTCCCTGGACCGGAAACAAGCATCCTGGGACCGGTTTCTGGCTAATATGCTGTCATAAGCCAGGCTAGCTTGAATCCAATGGCAAAGTGAGCAAGGGCCCCACGTCTGGGCATACCCTGCCAACTTAGGGCAAACAAAGCAAAACCAAAGGGGATGATGGACGGCGTGTTGAACATTGCAAGCACTCAACCCCAGTCAACTGACCTGGGTTTAATCCGTCATCATTCTTTAGCTCCCTCCGCCACCCCAGTTCAGACATGGCCTTATGCAAAGCAGTCTGACCCTGTGCCACAGAGTTTTGCAAAGCACCATTCATTGAATTTTATTCTGTGCATTGTATAATGCTCCAAGAAATAGATTTCTTAAACCAGTCTTGGTATCTTTTGGTTCCAGTTTTTACAGAGAGGCCTATGAACATTTATTATCCTTGTCCACCCCAAGTATTTGTAATGCTGTATTGAGTTTTATTAGATCGGCCCTTGCCATTAGAAACCGTTACTGAAGTTAGCGAGTGATAATTTTTTATAATGGATTTACCTGTCAAATGTTATTTTTAACGCACTGTTTAAAAAAATTGTTATTGTATTTTGGATCTTTGGGTATCTCTTTTAATATGTGTTAACTGTTTTACTATATGTGTATACTTTTATGACTCCTCTTTGGATTCGAAATAAAGTTATTTGATGATGATGATGATGATGAACGACACACTTCCTGGCCCACAGCGAAGCCCCGACGCCTGCCGATGCCTTCAGACACCGGCATTTCTCCTTCATTGCCAGTGCCTGCATCCTGTTATCACGGTGCCAATAACTGTTGATGGTGACTCCACGAACTCACTGAATTTGCATCATCACCGGAACCGACTCCTCACTGCAGATGCAACCGTATTTCCCTGTCCTGGACATGGCACGTCGCCTCCTCGCAGACACAACACCCCGCCTCCCCCGCCGCTGCCAGGGAGCTGGCCTCGACCTCGGCACCAATGCCTCACCTCCACAATGCCATGCATCATCATAGACTTTGTTTCCAAGGTACTGTTTGTTTGGGGGTCCATGTGACTCCATGGCTGCCCAACGCTGCGCTCTTTGCAGTCGGTGCTGTACTTTGGATTTGTTGGAGTTATTTTTTTCTACAAGCTTTATTTTTGCAAGAACTGTTCTAATGTCATCTTTTTACCTGTATGTTCGATTTTTTACATTTTGGTCTTGTTGGGCTTAGATAAAGAGACTTTATTTTTCTAAACTGGTGTGGTGTCCATTTGTGGTGTTATCACTGTCTTACTGTGTGTTTTGAGTACAAATACTTTACACACTGCCGTTGGGATAAGTCTGTTTGCTCGTGCCAAGCTACCCAGGGGGTGAGCAGGGGTTATCAAAAGTGTGTATCCCCCTAACCCTGACTAGAAGCAAAGGTCCCTATTTGGAAAAAGGTACTTACATCGGCCAACTAGAGACCCCCATTTCTAACATTTGTATACCGATTTCTCTGCCATTGTGAGAAATTAGGATGTTGGTTGACTAGGGTGTAAGGCAGGGCCGGACTGGGAACTCAAACCAGCCCTGGCAATTAACTCGACCTAGCCCCTGGGGGGTTGGCGGGAGGTAGTGCTGGCTGAAAACACTTCTGCTTCATTTGGTATAGAGGGCCAATATTGCAGCACTGCTGCAAAACCGGCCCCTTGTACCAAACATGACCTCCACCCATCCAAAACTGGCCCCCAACCTTCTGGCCCACCAGGAAAACTACCAGGTGCCCGCTACGGCCGGTCCAGCACTGGTGTGAGGCCTGGACAAGCAGCAACCACAATCCCATGTGAAAATTACACTTATAAAATGTAATAAGGTAACTCCAATGTTATCCTATGGGAGAGTTAGGCCTTGCACTAGTGAAACATGAATGTAAGAGTTTTTCAACACCAGGACATGTAAAACTTAAATTGCATTAGTCCAACATTTTAAAAAAATTCACCATGCCCTCTAGACTGCCCTGGGTCTACCGTAGAGGATAGGATACTTCAATGTATTAAAAAGGTTTGGGCCTAGCAGGAGGTTTAATTTGCAAGGTTGTAATGGTGTTTTGGCAATGGCAGACCTATGACATGTTTAGATTGCTATTTACGTTGGTGTCATATTCAATGCTGCAGGCCCACTAGTAGCATTGAATTCACAGGCCGTGGGCACAGACGGTGCCACTTTACTACTAAATTAAATATGCCACTTTGGTATAAGTCAATCTAACATGTTTTAAGGAAAGAGTTCAAACATGTTAGCCCTGTTTTGGTCACCAAAAGAAGTCAGTAAAAACAGGAGGTATGAAGGCAAAATGTTTGGGGGTAAAACCACACCAAGTATGCCAGGTCAAACAGCCAATATAGCACTCTTCCTACTCCTTAATTATGACAAGATGGATGGAGCAATGCCTTGCCTTACTTCTTGTTCGTGACTGCTGAGAACAACCAGGGCTGCAGCTTGGTCAGTAAGATTGTGGGGCGAGAGAGGGAGCTTCAGATTTCCCAGCAATCATGCTGGCATGCAATTTTAAAATACATTATATGCCAAGAGGGGTTCATGTTAGTGGCCTGAGGGGCCATGGAAAGGGCGAGGATTGTGGATTATTAGGAGTAGTAAGAGAGAAAATACAATCTTTTGTAATAGCCAACAGTTTTGAGGACTTTCAAAACAGAGAGGGAGAGTGTGTGCATTTTTGTTTGTTTGTTGAAATCTGGCAGACATCTCAACGTACCCAACTGAAAACACCTGTGCCCAATTATTTATCAGAAAATGCATTTATTAGTGGGATGTGACACTCCAAACACTCCCCTTGATACTATGCCCCTGACAACAGGGTATGTATATTTACATGCAAGCACTTCTTGTGCCACATTTATTTTTCATTTTCCAGATTATTGAACATCAGACCTAAAAAAGGAGACCAAATCAAATGCTCAAAGCATGGAAACTTTGCTAAAGCCTTATACTCTTTATTGCTCACTCCTCTAATTTGAAATCGTTTTATTGCCTTCTGCTACTGAAAGTGTTATCTCATGCTACCTCAAAACATCTGACAGCCCAATTGTTTTTCCTGGATTTCAAGGTATTTTACTTTGAGAAGCCAAATGTGCATCTTTTTTTTGTTTCCCTTTCTTCCTTGATCCTCATTGAGCCAGCTCAAGGATCCAGGATGGTCCTAGGAAACAACAGACCTTATTTTCATGCCAACAAACTTAAAGGTCTAAACAGAGTAAGGATTGCAATGGGCTCAATTTAAAGAGGTGGTATCACTAGTAGTTTTATGGATGTTGAAACCTTCTTGATAAAAATCATTGCAGTGTAATCTTGTAGGATGGCACACTGCATACTTCCTTCATATGTGGAGTTACAACCTTCCGGAGGTTTGGACCCCATGCCGTTATAAATGTATTCCTATGCTTCTTGAACCTGAATTTGAACTGGACAACTAGCGTAGCATTTTCCAGATCTTAGGTTGTGAAACGGATTGCATTGATGAATCATTTTGAAAGATATATCAACCCTTCCCCATTAGATTGCTTAACGTTTGGAAATACCATTACCCCATTATTGAGGTTGTCCCGCTTTGAATGGTTTTTGTGATTGATAAAGAGCTTTTAAGTTTGGAGTGGCATATCAAACAATAGAGTGGGGTGTTATAGACTGTCATGGAGAGAAGTTGAGTTTTCAGAGTGGAGTATCATCAAGTGGAGTGTCATAGAATAGGGGAGGAGAGTGTCATAGAGTGGAGTGTCGTGTCATTTAGTCGTGTGGCATATCATAGAGAGAAGTTGAGTGGTGTGTTGTTGAGTGTTATATAGTGTAGTACAGTGGCATAGAGTGGATGGACAAAGCATGGAGTAGAGTGTCATGCATGGCATAGAGTGTAGTACAGTGTTGTAGAGTGGAGTTGCATAGAGTAGAATAGAGTAGAGTATCGGACAGCAAAGAAGTGGAGTATAGTGGAGTGGAGTATACTGGAATGGGGTAGTGTAGAGTGAAGTAAAGTATCACAGAGTGAAGTGGCATGTCGTAGACTATAGAGGCACTGGGGTCGATTCACAGAACTAACTTAAGAAAAATCCTAAACGTACTACTTTTGGTATTCACAGAAGTTAGGATTTTGTCTTAAGTATGTCTTAAGACAAACTTAAGACAGACTTAAGACAGACTTAAGACAAACTTAAGACAGACTTAAGATAGACTTAAGACAGACTTAAGACAGACTTACGACAAACTTAAGACAGCCTTAAGACAAACACGAGACAAAATCCTAACTTAAGTCTGTCTTAAGTCTGTGTTAAGTCTGTCTTAAGTCTGTCTTAAGTTTGTCTTAAGTCTGTCTTAAGTCTGTCTTAAGTTTGTCTTAAGATAAACTTAAGACAAAATCCTAACTTCTGTGAATACCAAAAGTAGTAAGTTTAGTATTATGTCTTAAGTTAGTTCTGTTAATCGGGCCCATGGAGTGCAGCAGAGGAGAATGGTGTAGCCTAGAGTTCAATAAAGTGTCATCATTTGGAGTACTTTGTTGTACAGAAGAGTGTAGTGGGTTGTTGTATAGTATTGGAAAGTGATGTAGACTACAATAGAGTAGAGTGCATACAGTCTAGTTGATTTTGAAGTGGAGTTGTGTACAGTACAGAGTTGTAGAGTGAGGTATAGTGGATTGGAATACAGTGTTATAGATTACAATGGCAATGAGTGGTGTAAAGTGGAGTACAGTAGAATAGTGGAATAGAGTGGAGTATACTGTGTCCAAGTAGAGTAAAGTAGGATGCAGTGGCATACAAAGTGTTGCATACAGTGTAGTAGAGTGGACTAGAGTATCATACAGTAGAGTGGAGTGGAGTAGAGAGTTGTACAGTGGCATACAGAATAGTACAGTGTTGTAAAGTGGAGTGAAGATCTATAGGCAGCAGTAAAATATCAAAGAGTGGCATACAGTGTAGTGCAGTGTTGCAGAGTGTAGTTGCATAGAGTACAGTAGTGTGTGAAATAGTGAACTTCCGTAGAATGGATTGTTGTACAGTAGCGTAGAGTGAGGTAAAGTCTTGTACAGTAGAGTAGAGTTGAGTCGAGTGATATAGCGTAGTGTGGAGTAAACTAAGATAGAGTGTATTGGTGTGTCGTAGAATAGAGCGTACTGGTGTAGCGTAGGTAGTAAACTCTTATAAATTGGATTGGGGTCTCGTAAAGTAGAATGGAATGCTGTGTCGTATAGTAAGGTGTTGTACAATAGAGTGTACCGGCATTGAGTGGAGTATAGTGTTGGACAGTGGAGTGTACGGGGATAGAGTGGAATAGAATGTAATAGAGGGCCATGAAGTTTGTTAGACTTTTATAGAGTGGATTTATAGAGAGTGGAGGTGAGTGTCATACACTTGAGTGGTGTAGAGTGGAGTGGCGTACAATGGGTTACTGGAAAGTGAAGCAGCATACAGTGGAATACTGTACAGTGAAATACTAAACAGTGGAGTGTGGAAGAGTGGAGTGGCATAGAGTGGAATGGTGAAGATTAGAGTAGGGTACAGTGGATTAGCATAGAGTGGAGTGGCATACATTGAAGAACAGTTGCGTAGAGTTGAGAAAACTGTTATAATTTGGAGTAGCGTTCCATACAGTAGAGTGGAGGGCTGTATCATACAGTTGTGGAAACTGTCATAGAGTAAAGTAGAACAGAGTACAACAGAGTGTATGGTCAAATAGAGTTGTGCACAAATTTGAACAGTGAAGTGTACAGAGATAGAGTGGAGTAGAGTCTAGTAGAGTGGCATTGAGGGTCTTAGAGTTTTGTAGAGTCGAGATATATACACTGGAGGAGAGTACACTGGAGTGGTGTAGAGGCGAGTAGTGTAAAGTGTAGTGGCATAAAGTAGAATAGCGTTAAGTTTAGAAGCATAGACTAGAGTAGCGTACAGTGGAGTGGCATACAGTGTGATAGCATATAGAGTAGGAGTGTAACAGCAGACTGTGGAGTGACATACAGTGGAGTGCCATCCCATGGAATAGCGTAGAATGGAATGGGGTAGAGTGGAGTGGCATACACTGGAGTGGCGTAGAGTGGAGTAGAATACAGTGGAGTGGCATAGAGTGGGATAGCATAGAGTGGAGTAGCATGCAGTGGAATGGTGTAAAGTGGAGCTGCATGCAGTGTAATAGCATAGAGTGGATTGACATAGATTGGAGTTGTGTGCAGTGTAATAGCGTGGAAGGGAAGTGCTGTCGAGAGGAGTGCTGTACAATAAGTGGCGTAGAATGCAATAGTAAATACTGGAGTAGTGTACAGTGGAGTGGTATATAATGGAGTGGTGTAGACCTAAGTAGCATACAGTGGTGTGGGCTAGGGTGTAATAGCATACAGTGTAGTGGCGTACATTGGAGTGTGATTCAATCGAATAGCATTGAATGTAGTGGCGTAGAGTGCAGTGCTATGCACTGTAGTGGGGCAGAGTGGAGTATTGTACAGTAGAGTGGAATACAGTGGAATACGTTGAGTGGAGTGGCATACAGTGGAATGACGTAGAGTGGAATAGCATATAGTAGATTAGTGTATAGCGGAGTGGCATACTGTGGAGTGGTGTACACTCAAGAGGTGTATAGTGGCATTGCAGACAGTGTAATAGCATAGAGTGTACTGGCATAGATTTGAGTTGTGTACAGTGAAATAGTATAGATTGGAGTAGAGCAGAGCAAAGTGGCGTAGAATGTAATAGTGTATAGTGGAGTGGCGTATAATGGAGTGGTGTAGGCTGCAGTGGCAAACTGTGACGTGGGGTAAAGTGTAATAGCATGCAGTCGAGTGGTGTACATTGGAGTGGGGTCCAATCGAATAGCGTAGAATGAAGTGGCGTAGAGTGGAGTGCCATACTACACTGGGGTGGCATAGAGTGTGGTAGTGTGCAGTGGAGTGTGAAACAGTGGAATAGCGTACAGTGGAGTGTTGTAGAGTGGAGGCATTGCATTCCTTTGAAAATCTGACTTAAGTATTCGATTGCCCATGCGACTCCATGAGTTACACAAGGAAACCGCAAACCCATAACTTAGCTAGGCTTTAGTTATCATTTGGGTCGTGGTATGATGACTGTGTAGTATACCGTGGTACATAACGATGACAAGCCAGTATACAAATGTGTAATGGCTGTTTTTGGAAAATGAAAAGGTAACCATATTGTTTTTACTACACTTTGGCTGTGTTCAATGGTATAGCTTTAAAAATGGGTTAGTCATATGTCACTGCCTATTACCACTTTGCTAAAGTGGTAATAGGTAGGCGAAATTATTTATATTTATATATTTTTTAATATATTAAAATAAGTTTACGGCAATGTACTGTGGTAGTTTCACAAAATATTTTGAAATTCCTTGAAAGTTCAGCGGTGACAGATATCACTAAGTTAAAAGGCCTTATATCTTAAAAAATGCTTACCCTACTTAACTGCAGTGCACAAAAACATCCTCTCTGCAGCTTAATGATAATTAAGACTTCCAGTTTCCAGTATTTACAGATTTTTTGCAGACATACATACAGAAAAGTTTGTGATTCCTGTCTGCATTTATTCTTAAAAGGGGAAAAATACTGAAAATAAGGTTTCTTTTGAGTGACTCCCTATATTGCCTTTGATGAATCCCACGCCAACAGATGAGTAGATAGTAGATAGATAGCAAGTGGAGTTTAAAAAAAGAATACAAGATAACCTTAGATTGCAACATATGTCAACATATATTTGAAGTATAATGCTAATATTTATTTTATCTGTAGGTGTATTGTTTTGTTATATTTGTCTGCTTAATTTGATAAAATATGATGGATTTCAAAGTATGAGCGTTTGTTTATCAGTGAAATAAATGAGGAAATATATGATCTTACTTATCAATTATTCACAAAATACAAAATGAATATGGATAAATACTTATAACATGGTCAAAAAATAAATGTGCAGAAATACAAATGGAAATTCTCATAAAACAAATACCATAAAACTAGGAGCCCTATTTATAATCTTGCAAAAATTCATGCACATCTTTTCAGCCATTTTCACACTACATCAAATACAATAGTCTTTGTAAAATGCATTGGTGGAAAAATGCATTTTGGACCCCCTTTTATGTTCAGACCGACTTAACTATTGACCCCAAGATTTTACATCGTCTAAAAATGTAGAAAATGCTATAGGTCTGGAAAGCTTTGTGCTGAGTTGTCAAACAGATGGAAAGTTATTAGGGAGCTAACAACCAAGGGATTAATATCTTTGGGAAAACTAGCTATAACTACAGTGTGGCAATCAGATTTAATGTGATTTCTTTTTTTTTATCTATTGTGTTTGTTGTGTGTTTGTGTATTCGTTTACATGTGACTATAACTGTGTCTTTTAGTTGTTCATGTAGTAATTTTGAAACCTTACATATGCATTCTAGTTTATTAATTGGGCTTCCTTGCTATGTTTAGTAGGATTGTGCTACATATGAAACCCAAAATGAATGAATTTATTGTATAAAAAATAAGATAAAATGTTTTTCCTAATCGCCAATTATCATGTCCTCCAAATAGTAGCCAGTGTATCTCACTGGTAGGTCACTTTCCATTTTGATGCACAGGAGTACATAAGGATGATGGGTTTTGTTTGTCTTGTTGGGCACAGATTTATTTTGTGAGCCAAAGAGTATGCAAAAAAAACTTATGTAGATTAAGATGTATTCTATTCATTAGGTATTTTATTAGGCCTGGGCGAAGCACTACGCTACGCTCGCGTAGTTTGCGAAGTTCGCGCTACTTCGCGCTACGCGAACTGCACGTAGCACAGTGCGAACACGCGTAGCGTAGTGTTGCGTAGTGCTGCGGTCATTTTTTGCTTGCTCGCGGTCCTCAACGTCAAGTTGGCGACCGCGAGCAAGCAAAATGACATCCTGGCGAGACTTTTTCCTTGTTCGCGATCGCGAGCATGGAAAATAAACCTCCCGGCGAGATTCCCAACGCGAGAAGGTCAGGTTTCTCATTGCGAGGGGTCGCGTATGCTCGCGACCGCTCGCGATGAGAAACTACCAGTTCGCGTTGAGAAAGCTGCAGCTCGAGTAAAAATCTACTCGAGCAGCAGAAAACTACAGCTCGCACTGTGCAAGATGCCATTTTCAATGATTGCACAGTGCCGGTTGCTTGTCCGCACTGTGCAATCATTGAAAACAACATCTTGCACAGTGCGAACATGTTACTTCGCAGTTCGCGAAGTGCTACGCGTAGCTCGCGTAGTGCGAACTTCACTTTGCGTAGCTTCGCGAAGTGCTACTTCGCGAACTACGCCCACCCTTATATTTTATAACTTCACCTGTCCAGTCTAGTTTATTCTTTGGGCTTCCTTGCTACTTTTAGAAGGAATGTGCTACATATGAAGGTTAAAGTTAATGAAAAGCAATCATTGTAATTGTTATAAAAATTGAGATTATTATTTGTTTCCTAGTGGCCTATTATCATGGCCTCCAAACAGTAGTTTGTGTGGCTCACTTCTAGAGCAATCTTTCATTTTGTTGCACAGGGGTCCATGAGAAAGATTGTTTTTGTTTGGCTTGTTGTGCCAGTTGTATTTTGTGTGCCAGAGCGCATGCAGATAAAACATATATAGATTAAGA
This sequence comes from Triturus cristatus, assembly GCF_964204655.1. Classification (NCBI taxonomy): domain Eukaryota; kingdom Metazoa; phylum Chordata; class Amphibia; order Caudata; family Salamandridae; genus Triturus; species Triturus cristatus. Next base: position 393,440,377 of record NC_140584.1, read on the forward strand.
TGTATTCCATTTGTTATGTATTTGTTTATGGATTTCCATTAGCATCTGACCATAAATGGGTCTTTCAGTTGTTCATGAAGAAAATCTGAAATTTTATAAATGCAGTCTAGTGTATTTTTTGGCCTTCTTTGCTACTTTTAGTAGTATTGAGCTACAAGATATCACTTAGTTGAAAAACCTTTTAACTTACAAAATACTTATGGCTCAATTACGAGTCTGCGGTCCACAGACCACCAGACTGGTGAGATCCATAGGACTGCCAGTGCACCGCCCCAGCAGCCAGGGAACCGCCATTCCCTGGTGGTTGTGCAGCGGTGTAGAGGTAGCAATATGCTTGGCGGGACAACTGCTGTTCCACCAAGTATTTTGCATGTTTCCTCTCTGCCTTTGGGCCCTGGGGTGCATGCAGGGGGCATAACATGTGCCTCCCTATGTGCATGCGCCCAAGTTCCTGCAAGGCATGGAATTTACTGATTTGGGCATTCCCATTACAGTGCCCATTTTCTGAGGCACTGCTGTGGGAATGTAAAAACAAGCCCGCAGGACAAGAAAACACTTGTGCCCAACCATGGTTTTGGCAGTGCAGCGGCAGGGAAAACACGGAGCTACACCTTCAAACTCATAATCAGACCCTTACTCTACTTACCTGCACTAGCACAAAGAATGATAGATTTCCTAGCTACCAAGAAGGAAAGTTTTAGATCTATTAAGGACATGTAGGTGAATTTCATGCATTTCTTAACTTTATTAAATCAGCAACCTTCAAAAAACATAGAAGTAAAGAAACAGCAAAGACACATTTCCCATGGACCACTAGAGATTGAGTCTCCATAACAACCATTGTCCCATCAATATAACAGTCCAATAAATATAAATGTGTGATGTCCCTTCCTGTTCCTTTTCTTCACTGGACCATGCCTCAAATGCATGCTCTATTGGAACTTCTGATCATTATCTATGGAATTGAGAGGTAACCTCTGTTATCCAATCCTTTACAACAACATCTTACATAAATGCACTATCTTTGTCGAAATATCCATCATCATTAATTATTATAACAACTTGAATGAAAACATCAAATCAAGATAAACAGTTGTTTAATTTTGTTATATCTGAAACCAGCTAGTAAAGTTTTTTACTGTCAACAAAGTATCATATGGAAGGTCAGGAGATCACTCCCTGATGGCTCAGGTGGGATGATCCTTGCCTCTGTGTCCTTAATAGAATTGAAACCTTCCTTCTCATTAGCTAGGACATTTGTCATTCTATGTCAGGACAGGAGGCGAGGATTATGCATGTTAAAAGCTTACTTACCACCAAATCTGCAGCATCCGAAAAGGGTTTGAAGTATGAGCAGTCCGCGGCATTCATAATGTCTTCCAGTCTCCTCCCTACCTGTATGGCCGTAGACACCCTGACTCTGCTTGTGGAATGAACCCTAAACCCTTGTACATCAACACTGGCTTCCGCCATGATCCACTGTACCCACGTAGCAATGGGAGGTGAGGATACCTTCTTGAAAGGTTTCTTTCGGGCAATCAGCAGTTGTTTTTCACCTCCCAGTCTGCTTTCATTTGTTATATCCTCATATGCTTTAATGCATGTTACCACACACAGTTTAGAATTCTCAGTACAAGCAGGATAGGATACTAACCTGGTATTTGTCTTTGTTCTCCTAGAGATGATAAGAATAACCCCCTTGTTGTGAAAGCCTTAGCTGATATATCCAGTAATCTCACATCTAACGCTCTCTTGAATGTGATCAGGCATAACAAAGTGGCTATTTTCACAGAAAGCTCTTTTTTCAAAAGATATTGGTTAAGCTGCCAACTCATGATGAGTTGACGATTGCGACTCTCGCTCACGCCCCGTCACATGTTCACGTGGCATCTACCACCCAACGCCCTTCGCGATGCCGCCTTTCGTGAGGACATTCACGGCACTATTATTGCCTATGTCTAACACAATATGGGCTTGGTCGAGTCGCCCTCAACCCTTTAGGAGGCCTTTAAGGTCGTAATCATGGGGGAGTATATAGCCAGACAATTCCGGGTGTTGAAATCCATCGGAGGATCCCTTGAAAGTCTTGAGAACGACATAAAGGCCCTTGACCTTGAGCACTCTTGCAACCCATGCCCTGCCATGCTTGCGCTGATCAGGACCAAGCTTACCGAATTCCATGAGGAAACTGATAGGGAAGTCTTGTTTCTTGGTAAAGATGCACATGCCTAGTGATATGGCGGGGGTGACTGCCACGGTAAAACTATTGCTAATCTCCTTAGCCAACCACACGCATCATCTTATATCGTGGCACTACATGATGATGCTGCGGGTAGGACTACTACGCCTTCTGAGATCCTCACCAGGATTTCTGACTTTTACTCCCAGCTATATACTGCAGGCGCTGCCCCCTTCCACGAGATTATTGATCACTACTTTGACTCCATTGAACTGCTGTGGCTTGGTAATACTCTACGGGAATACCAGAATGAGCCGTTTACCCACGAGGAAATTTCTAAAGTCATTGCGGGACTTCCGTGCGATAAGGCCCCCGGTTCTGATGAGTCACTCCTGCATTTTATAAGCAATTTGCCCCCTCCTCATTCCACATTTACCCAAAATATATAATGACTCTCTCGAGCAGGGTAGACTTCCCCTTCTCTCTGCGAAGCTCTACTTACCCTTCTTTTGAAACTGGACAAGCCCCCAGAATGCTGTGATCCATATCGCCCGTTGTCACTTATCAATAAATGTATGCTAAACTCCTGGCAACCCGCTTTCTTCCGCTCATGCCGCTGATCTCTTGCCCCGACCAGTCAGGTTTCATCCCAGGGCGTGCCACATCGCACAATCTGCGCACCATCTTCTCGGTCCTCCACCAGATCAACCCCACTCTCCCAGCAGTGGTCGCCTTAATAAATGCTACAAAGACCTTCGATACTTTAGAGTGGCACTTCCACTTTAATCTTCTCCCTCGATTAGGTCTCAGCCCAGATTTTGTGCGCCAGATTCAATTGTTATATACCCTCCCCACAGCGCACATCAGGATAAACGGTTAGCTCACAGATCCCATCACTATCTCACGGGGCACTAGGCCAGGCTGCCCCCTTTCCCCTATGCTCTTTGCCATAGCCATGGGGCCCCTGGTGGTGTGGCTGCGTCAGCACCACACACACAGGGGTATTGGTTTCCTGGCCCGAGCCCTTGTCATCTACCTATATGCGGACAACATAACGTTGTATGTCTGCAAGTCCCACGATAATCTTGCACCCATGACCAGGGAGGTTGTCTGTTTTGGTGGCCTCTCTGGTGTCCAGGTCAACTGGAGTAAGTCTGTCCTCTTTCCACTCACGGATCTCTTCCTAAACATCCCCATCCCTCTCAAGTCTCGCTTTTTTCAAACATTACGCTCTCACATCATCACACTGCTCTGGGCCAGACACCAGCCTTGAATCACCTATGACATTCTCACTCTCCCACAGGCACAGGGCGGCTTGGTGGCTCCCGATTTTAGGTTCTATGTACTGTGCACTCACGCCAGTTTTCTGCACTTCTGGATTCACCCTACACATTTTCAGCCTCAAGGCCACTGCAGACAGCATTATTTTTACCATACAAAACAGTGCGCTGTGAGATTGACATGGTCTGGGCCTGGGATGGGTTACATAAGCACCCTGGTGCTGGATGCTCTATGCGCCATCTATGCCACTTGCAAACAACCCGTCATTTCCCCCCTTACAGACTGTGGGTATATCCCGCCACGCTGCCGACCATGGCATTCGCACCATGGCGTACGTTTACTCCGATAATAACTTTTTCACTCTATCAGACAACGCCGCACCGCTCATTAGGCTGCTCTGTTTCCAGATCAGGACAACCAGCAGAAGTGATAACCCCACTTTTCCGAATGCTCCCCAGCCCAGCGCCACGCTCGAGCTTATCTATTCTTCAAACTCTTCACGGATATTGGTCTCTAAACTTAATGCTCTCACGCTTGCTGCTTCCCCTATCAACACGGATTGGGCCCGCTGTGCACGTGGTGTGGACTTACAGATTGACCTTTCCCCTAAAAAATGGTAGTTCTGCTCCAACCAGATAAGGCATCTGTCCCCAAATTATCGCTTGCTGCATATTCATTTTAAGTATCTGCATAGACTCTATCGCACCCCGACATCACTACAAAAGATGGGCCTGCTGGATAATGACAGATGTGCAAGATGTACGGCGCCTGGGACGGATTTTGCGCATCTTGCTTGGCTGTGTCACAGAGTTTCCTCGTTCTGGCTGGAGGTTTGCGTCGCCATTAGTGACATTACCTCAGAGCGCATTACCCCTGATCCCTCGGTGTGCCTCCTGAGCTACGTTAAACACATATCAGACACTAACCATAAATTGACTGCAACACTTCTGGTACTTGAGAAGCGGCGGTTTGCCATCCACTGGGGATGCCAAGTGGTGCCCAGGGCTAAATGCTGGCTGGAAGATGCATCCTACTGTCCGACACTTCTGGGTGAGTTCTGGGATTTGATGCCTGCGGCTAGTAGACCGCCAGACATATGGGGCCTTCTTGTTACATACCTTCACCGACTTGCTGATCCCACTGAATTCATCACTGACACTCCCTCCCCGCACTCTCAGACGACCGAGGCTATTCCGAATGCCACAGTTCTCCCCTCTGGCATGGCTGCCCGTGCCTCCCCCTATGAGTAAGTCACAACAGGCCTATAAAATGTACCGAGATATGTTTGCTTTTCACTACCAACTGCCATGTACTTCTGATTATAATTGTAACTGTTACCTGTTCCAATATAACTGCTCAAGTGATTCCCTATAACATGCCATGATTTCTTTTTTCAATACAGGTTTTGAAAAAAACAGCAACAAAAAACCTCATGATGAGTCTGAATATTACATTAGCATTCCAAAGGCCAGAGTATCTGGGTTCTGGTGGTTTAGTGAGTCTAATCCCTTTCATTATCTTACATACCCAAGGATGTTCTCCATCTGGCACATTGCCAATAGCATCCTGTCCGACTGAGATGGCTGACCTGAAGGAGTTGACTGTGAGGTATGCCATTTCTGACAGTACCAGTTCAGTAAAGAATAATGTATATGAGTAAATTTCACCCCAAGGGCTCCAGATCTCTCTCCAAACACCAATAATAGCATTGTCTCCAAGCCAAGGGAAAATTCTTGATGGTTCCCATAGCCCCAGCCTGTTTGGATGAAATATGCAGCTTCTTCTGAAAGGTGGGCGTCTTTCCAGCATCACCAGAAATCCTCCATGCAATGAGGATGAGTTGTCCCTGCGAAACCTTCGGATGCAGGCAAACCTGAGATGAAGGGAAGAAGGGCAACTCTATCGAAAGATCCCATGATATCCCTAACACCAGCGGTGATATCTGTCTAACCTAAGGTGCTGCTCTGAGAAGCATCATGAACAGGGGAAAGTCATAAAAGAGATCCCTCTAAACAATCTTGGAGGAAAGCATCCACCGCCACGGCCTCCAGATCCGGATGCTAGCTCACATATCATGATAACTGATGATTCATTCTGGATGCAAAGATTTCCAAGTCACATGGACCCCATCTGTCTATCAGGGCAGGAAAATGTTGCGATCGAATGGTCAGCGAAGGTCCCGGAGTTCCAGTCTGCCACTGTATTTTGGATCCCCAGAGGGTATTCTGCCATTACTGAAATCTGTTTTTACAGGCAGCAGTGACAAAATTCCTTCTCCAGAACTGACAGGGCATTTAAATGGGTGCCACCCAGATGGTTGATGTGTTAGACTGCCAGCTCCTCCTCTGATCATGTGCCCTCTGTAGATATATCGCTGCATCTGGCTCCCCAGCAATGGTGGCTGGCGTCTGACTCTATGATTGTGTCCGGCGTGCTTCTGAAGATCACTATGCCACTCCAGGTTTCTATATGGTCTATATGCCACAGGAGATCCATTATGGCTTCAGATGGTAAAGAAATCAGTCCCAAATATATTATTTCCTTTCTTAGGTGAGTTGCTTTCTGTCTCTGTAAAGCTTAGTAGTTCAGTGGCCCCGGAAAGATGGCATGGATAGATGAAGGTAGGAGTCCCACAATCCTGGCCAACTGCCAAAGGGAGATTCTGTCCCACCTCAGGTCATTTCTGAGTCACTTTTGTATCTTGGAGGTCTTTGGTAGACTTAGGGATGCCATGACTAAGTCTACGAGAAACTCCAGGCAGATCACCTGTTGGGATGGGACTAGTTCAGTTCTGATTTCCGTTCGTTGATGACAAAGCCCACATCCTGAAGGAGTGCAATAGTTCTGTGCAGGGTAAGTATAAGTAGTGATTGAGATTGGTCCATTAGAAGGATGCCACCCAGATAGAGGATCATTCGTATTCCTCTTGGGCAACTGACCTCCACCAAGGGCTAAAGGAGCTTAATAAAGCACCAAAGAGCGGATGAGAGGCCGAAGGGCAGTGTTGAAACTCATAAATCTGCCCCTTCCAGGAGAGTTGGAGAAATCTCGATCAGGTGGATGAATGGGCACCAAGAGGTAGTGTCCTTGAGGTTCAGTCATACAAACCAAACGCTTGATAGTAGGACATCTCTTAAAAGATGCATGCCTTCCTTCTTCAAGTACTGATAAACCAGACATTTGTTAAATTCCTTCACGTTTATGAGTGGTCTGGAGCACAAGTTGCTCAGAACCCATTCAGGTATAATACTGACCTGCCATTTATGCCTATATCCAGACGTTCTGTCACTTCGGAATTTATCCGATTCATCTCCTCGGTCGGGAAGATATACCATTGATATCCATAGAACTTCATTTGGCATCCCCGAGCCTCCTGAAGGACCCACGTGTCTGCAGTATTGTATGTATACTTACTTTCTTATGTCTTTTTGCTAGTTGTTATTTTCTGGCAGTTTATCACTTTTTCAAGTTGTGAAATATTTTTAGGAAGTCTGTGTAAAGAGATAGAAGTTGTAGAATATTTTGTTAATTATTTGTTATTTAACATGTTTTGAATTTTCACTGAAAAGAACAAAGGTTGCAGGGACGTTATAGTTAGGCTCATTTTTCTCTCATGCAAACCAATTGAAATTCAGCAGTTACATTTGGTTGAGATCAATCAAAATCAATCAGTCGTTTTTTTTAAGTGTGGCTACTCACCCGTAAGGGTCTCAAGGCACTGGGGGTAGGAGAGGGTGCAGTTTCCAGTCCATCAGGGAGGGGGTCCGTCAAAGAGCCAGGTTTTGAGGTTTCTCGCAAAGATGGGGAGAGATGTTGTCTGTTAAAGGTGGAGCGGAAGGGCGTTCCAGGCTCTGGCCACGAGGAAGGAGAATGAGCGGCCTCTCGATCTGGTCTTTCTGGTGCATGGAACGACAGCATGGGAGAGCTGGGCAGATCGTAGGGTCCTTTGGGGTGTGTGGAAATTGAGTCGGCTGTTCAGGTATGCTGGTTTGGAGTCGTGGAGGGCCTTGTGTGCGTGGGTGAGCATCTTGAAGGTAACTCTGGCATCGATGGGGAGCCAGTGGAGTGTGCGCAGGTGCTGGGAGATGTGGCAGTGTCTTGGCAGGTTGGGGACCAGTTTTGCGGCAGCGGTCTGGATGTTCTGTAGCTTGCGGGTGAGGTTTTTGTTTATTCCGGCGCTGAGTGTGTTGCCGTAGTCGAGTCTGCTGGTGACCAGGGCGTGAGTGACGGTCTTTCTGTGTTGGAGGGGATCCATTTGAAGGTCTTAAGTAGGAGGCGGAGGGTGTGGAAACAGGAGGACGAGACAGGGTTGATCTGACAGTCCATTTTTAGCTCGAAGTCCAGATGACTCCCAGGTTGCCTGCATGGTCAGTGGGGGTGGGTGTGTTTCCGAGGGTGGGGGGCCACCAGGTGTCGTTCCATGTGTCGGTGCATGATGAGTACTTCTGTCTTGTTGGTGTTGAGTTGTAGGCAGCTGTTTTTTATCCATTTGGTGACGGCTTCCATGCCTTTTCGAAAGTTGTGTCTGGTGGTGTTGGGTTCGTTGGATAGGGAGATGATAAGTTGGGTGTCATCTGCGTATGACATGATGTTGAGTCCGTAGGTTCTGACGATGGGGGCGAGCGGAGCCATGTAGACGTTGAAGAGAATAGGGCTGAGGGAGGAGCCCTGGGGGACTCCGCAGGGGTTGGTGTAGGGTCCAAGAGGAAAGGGGGAGTCTGACCTGCTGCGTTCTGCCGGATAGGAAGAAGCGGATCCATTCGAGGCCCTTGTCTTGGATCCTTGCATCAAAGAGTCGGCGCATTAGGGTGCGGTGAGAGACTGTGTCGAACGCCACTGAGAGGTCGAGGAGGATGAGGGCTACCATTTCTCCTTTGTCCAGTAGGGTGCAGATGTCGTCTGTTGAAGTGAGGAGGGCAGTTTCCATACTATGTTTTTTTCTGAAGCCAGATTGGGAGGAGTCGAGGATGTTGTGCTCTTCGATTAATGTGACGAGTTGGCTGTTGATGGCTTTCTTGACGACTTTTGCTAGGAACAAGAGCAGGGAGATGGGTCTGTAGTTTTGCTACACTATAACTGAGTTAACTATAACTTGTGCCCCCGCAATGCGCTGCTTATGACCTCACATATTACATCACTCATGACATGGTCAGTGACAACACTGATGGCATCACTCTTGACATCTCATATAACATCACTGTTGACATCATCCAGAGAGTGTAGGTGTTTTCAAGAGTTTATGGGTGTTAAACATATATGCAAACCTACTACAAAAGTTAAATTAGTTTACTGAGTGCACTACTACTAAGTGATATTACTTCTAACATATATTATGTGAGTGTTTGTGTGAATGCATGCATCCTTGTGTGAATGGGTATGTAAGTGGCAGTATGGGTGTATAGGTGGGTGTGTGAGCAGCTGTGTGGGTGAGGGTTAGGCTGTGTGAGTGGTGCTATTGGTGTGTGAGTGGGTGTGTCAGTGGCTGTATGAATGAGTGAGTGGCCATGTGAGTGGCTCTATGTGTGGGTAAGTGGGTGTGTAGTGACTGTATGGGTGAGTGAGTTGGTGTCTGAAAGGCTGAATGAGTGAGTGACTTAGTGTCGAAGTGGCTGTTTGGGTGAGTGACTGGCTCTTTGACTTGGTATTTGAGTGGCTGTATTGGAGATTGTGTGTGAATGGCTGGATTGGTGAGTGAGCGGATGTCTGAGTGCTTGTACAGATGTGTGAATGATGGTTATTCAAGTGCTTGTGTGGGTGTGTGAGTGAGTGTGTGAGTACTTGTATGGATGAGTTAGTGGCAGTGTTAAGAGCCGGTATGGGTGTGTGAGTGGGTGTAAAAGTAACTTTATAGGTAAATAAGTGAGTGTGCCAGTAGCTGTATGGGTGAGGGTGTTGCTATGTAAGTGGCTGTATGGCTGAGTAACTGGCTGTATGAGTGAGTGAATGGTTGTATGACTGGCTGTATGAGTGAGTGAGTGAGTGAGTGAGTGAGTGAGTTGGTGTGTGACTGCCTCTATGGAGGAGTGAGTGGGCATATGAGTAATTGTATGGGTCTGTGAATGGGTATGTGAGAAGTTGTGTGGATGTGTCAATGTGTCAATGGGTATACAAGAGTTTCTATGGGGGTGCAAGTGGGTGTGTGAGTGGCTCTGGGTGTGTGAGTGCCTCTGTGGATGCTATCACCGTCACCAGTGATGTCATTTGAGAATGTCATCAGTGATGTCACTGACCATGTCATGAGCAATGTAATATGTGAGATCATAAGCAGTACATTGCGGGGTGCAAGTTATATTTAACTCAGCAAAATTATAACTGCTGAATTTCACTTGTTTTGTATGAGTGAAATATGAGCCTAGCTATATCGTCCCTGTAACCTTTGGTTTTTTCAGTGAATTTCTAAGGTTTTTAAATGTTAATTCCGAACTACAACCTCCCTGTAACCTTTGTTTTTTTCAGTGAACTTCCAAGGTTTTTTATGTTGATTCTGAACTATAACGTCCCTGTAACCTTTGTTTTTTTAGTAGTAATTGCATTTGCAGAAGGGTGGAGAAAGAGAGCGGGGCCTGCAACCAGCTCTTGGGAATCCCACTGTGTTGGACTTACAGCACACACCAATTAGGCCTCTGGAGCCAAGTGGACTCAATTCTCCAAACAGTATTGCACCAGGAACTGCATTTGCAGAGTGGTGGATACTGAGGAAGTGGCCTCCAGAGACATCTTAGCAATCCTGCTGTGTGGGACCTACTTGAGGTACCAGGAGGGGTAGTTGGTGCCCAAGGACGTCCTTGGGGGCCAACTACCCCTCCTGTTACCTCCAGTAAGCTCCACACAGCAGGATTGCTACAAGGTTTTCAAGGCTACACCCTCTTTCTCCACCACTCAGCAAACACACCTCCTAGCGCACTACTGGTTGGGGGATGAAGTCTCCTTGGCTCTTGACGGTCCTCTGGAGCCAAGTGTGCTTCATGGCCCATTCCCTGGGCCATTTTTAGCCCCGGGGAACCCATTCCCCAGGGCTCAGTCTTTTTATTCATTTATTTATTTATGTAAATATTGGCTTCAAGCCAAGCCCCAATATGGCTGCCAGCACTTCCTGGTTGAAGTGTTGACAGCCATTCAAATTTCAGTAGGATCCACAAGTCCACTGCAAGGACTCTCATCCCAGATATCTGTATTTTCTAAACTTAAATATGTTTGAAACTACTGAACGGATTTACACAAAATCACAAAACACACACTTTCTAGACCAACATCTAGCTTTCTGCCAAATTTGGTGGGATCCCGTTCAGCAGTCCGGGGTATATTCTTGTTTAAAAAAGTTAAATATATATATATATAAATATACTTAGATTTAACCTTTAAAAACCAAATGCCATTGGTAGATCTACGTCATGTGATCAAGTCCCCCAGGAGGGATGAAACGCGTAATGGCCGTCTTGTCTGTCTGAGTCAACGAATAAAGCGGATATTCAACAAGAATCCTGTGGTCCGTGCTCCCTTTACTCGGTTTGTTGGACACTGTTCGATGAAGGAGAGTGTTTGCGAATATATATATATATATATATATATATATATATATATATATATATATATATATATATATATATATATATATATATATATATATATATATATTCAAACCAAACGCTTTAACCTTCTAAAGCAGGCAATGCACTCCGAGCCAATAGATTTTAAAAGCTTTATTCCACCATACTGACAAACCGGTTTCGGTCTTCGCGACCTTTTTCAATGTCAGAGTGTCCCGTTCAAATTTGTTACTTTAAATACACAGATGTTCCCAACAGAGAGAAAATACTTCTGTGCTTGAATAAACATAGAGAAAGGACCACTGTAATCGTTGTTACAAGTGCAGTGGCCATCTTGTAGTTTCTCACCACCATTAGCCGGCATATAATCCACAATATCATTTTAAGGAATATCATTACCAAGGGAGAAGATAGTCATTATCATTCATTTCCATAATGTTATTATCAGAAATAATCATACTATGTAATTCATACATTGATTTCATTCTTACTCCTACCCTTGGATTGCTGATTATTATGCCCTGAATGGGCAAAAAAAAAGAAAAAAAAAAGAAAAAAAGAAAAAACAAATATATATATATATATATATATATATATATATATATATATATATATATATATATATATATATATATATATATATATATATATATATATATGTAGAGAGTGAGAGACACACACAAATTCTCCTGTAGCTGGAACCCTGGATTGGCACCGGTGCACGTCGGGGTAAAGGAGGCCCTTGTAATTGTGACTTCTGGTACTGCCAGCAGCAACACTGTGGATGGTAACTCGTCTTTTAAATTAGTCAAGAAAGGTTGTTACTCCGTATGATATCTCCATAATCATATTTAATCTATATAGCTGATAAACCCTATGTGTTTCCATGTTAAACACGCCTTGTTCATGGATAGGGCAGGTTTGGAAGTGCATTATGAGTGTGATTAACAAGACATAAGTGAAGGACACAATAATCAGAAAGTCCACTCTGTTGCAAAAAGAGGGCAGCGATCTCAGCATGTGTCTGTTTTACAGCAATTGATATCTGATCCATAGTGTGTCTACACTTAGTTGTGATAAAGCAAATACCAATTAAGTTAGTAATCAAACAAAACATGAAAATATAAACCCAGTTTAAACAGCATCACAATAATGCATATCCATTTATCGAATTCTTGTCATAAGGGTGCAATGCCCTAGAAAAAGGTGAATTTGAAATGAAGGTTGAAACAATAGGCATATGCTTATGGTCACTGCACGTTACATTCTACACAAGTATTCGGAGGTTCATATTACAGTGTTACAGTGTTATCAGTAAATTGGATAACGAAAAATCAAAAAAGTTCATTATAGTTTCAGTGGCCTTGTGTACATTCCACATTATCAATATCTCTCCATCACGGGTAAAGTAGAAATTAGTTCCAATCATTACAAGTGCATATCAATCCAGATGGAAAGATATGCCCAAATACAATTCAGCCCTAGTGGGCAAAGAGGCACGTGCATAAATGTGCCCTAGTTAACATGGGAACCCCAAGTTTGTAGGTCCCAGTTGTCTACGATAATAAACTTGTAGTAAACTATTATAATAATAATAATAATAATAATAATAATAAAATGCTTATACTCAAACTAAACCAGAGACACTGATAGTAATTAATGATAATATACTGTACTTCTGATAAGCTGAATGAGGTAGCATCCTGCAGCCTTCCAAGAAGGAGGGAAGGGAGATGATCAGCCCCAATAATTGTGTGCAGTCCTCTCTAATAATACTGCATACTGTAAAGCGTCCGATGGCAGTTCCTGTGTGAAACAAACAAAACAAATAAACCTATTAAAATCAACATTTACAATGTAAATAAATTGAAAACATTTCATCAGAGAAATTTCAATATATTTCTACTTTCCAGAGTAACCCCACTATCAAAAAGCAAAAACAGACAAGAGAGAATAAAAAGTAGAATAGATAGTCAAGAAAGAACAGGGAGAACCATACACATAAAAAAGGGGTCTACTAATCATACATCAATACCACAGAGGAGTGAAGTAGAGAAGATGGGAAACAATATGAGAGGGTAACATAAGAGCATTCTCATTCCCCTAGGTAATTTGACAATTCTTCGTCTGAGTACAATCTCATTGTATGCTTTGGTATCGAGTTCTAATATGTACCTAGATTCCAGTTGATGTAGCTGCCTTACCCTATCCCCACCACTACTGAGTTTAGATATAGGGTCTACGGAAAATATAAATATGAGATTTTTGTTACTGTCATGTTTTTCTTCAAAGTGGCACGTCACCGAATAAAGATTATCTTTATTTTAGATAGCTCTCATGTGTTCTAGCACTCTCTTCTTCAGTGGAAACATGGTGCTACCCACATCGGAGTTTTCACAAGGACAGGTGAGAACATAGACACAACAGTCCAACATGCAGGATAGATGTTTGTCTAAAGTTCTGTTTGTCTTCGTTACAGGTGAGAAAACTTTCTTTACATTGTTACTGTAATTACAGGCTTTACAGGATGTACAGGTATAAAACCCCTTCACCTTCACATTGCTCATGGTGGGCTTACACTCTGTGATTTCACTCTTCCACAGTTTGTCATTGAGAGGGGGGCTTTTTCTGAAAGTTATTTACAGGCACTCATCTATTACATTTTTCAGCGTTGTTTCAGTTTCTACAATATCCCAGTGTTTGCTTAGACTCCTCCTTACATCCAAAGCCTCAATTTTGTATGTGGTGATGAATCTCATAGTTGGAGTTTGTGTGGTCTGGTATCACGCTTGGTTGTCAGTGTTAATGCTGTCACTCTACTTACTTTACTGACTTTTGATAGGGCAATTTTCCAAGCTGCAGGGTCTGCAAGCTTGTATAAACTCCCCATAGGGAATGCTGTTAATTAAGTTATTTGGATGGCTACTTACTGCATGAAGTAGGGTGTTGCCTGCTGTACTTTTGTGGTGTAATGTAGATGTGAGTTTGTTACCAACCACCAAGTCTTGGGTATCCAGGAATGTTGAAGCAAAACCAAAGGGGCTGATGGATGGAGTGTTGAACATTGCAAGCACTCACTCCCAGTCAACTGATCTGGGTTTAATCCATCATCATTCTTTAGCTCACTCTGCCACCCCAGTTCAGACATGGCCATAGGCAAATCAGTCTGACCCTGTGCCTCATGGGAACAGTCTAGCCCGAACTGCCAAGCCATGTCTTCCCCGGACCGGAAACAAACATCCTGGTACCGGTTTTGGGCTCACAGCCCTCATCAGCCAGGCTATCTTGAATCCAGTGGCAAAGTGAGCAAGGGTGCTGCTGATGTGACCCTTACATTTTAGATTATATGTGTTGTTATTCAGATCAGAAATACATTTCACTGCCTGGTTGTGGTCCCCTGTCCAGACAATGAATAAATCACCAATGTACAGAGACCACAGTACCACATGGACACTGTAGTCTTCAAGACCTTAGGACACCTGCTACTCCCACCACCCCATCATAAGGTTGGCGTAACTGGGAGCAAAGCATGTGCCCATCGTGGTACCCTCTATTTGTCTAAAGGTAGAATTATTGAATAAAAATAAGTTAATCTCAAGGCAGAATTTGATCATTGCGATCAACATTTCAGTATGATGGCGGTAAATCAGGGGTTATGACTTAAGGAAGTGTCTACAAACCTATACACTATCTTCATGTCTGATGCTAGTGTACAGGCTGATCACATCCAATGTGATCAGAAGGAAATCAGCCTCCCAATCAATGTCTTGTTTTTTTAGCAAAAATCCCTTACTGTCATGTATGTGCGATGGAAGGGCCTGAACATAAGGATGTAGGAGGAAATCAACGTATTTAGAGGTATGTTCTATTAGAGATCCTATTCATAATACAATTGGTCTCCCTGGTGGTTTGTCCTGATTCTTGTGTAAGCTATAAATAGAGTACCGCTCTACAATCTATTGAGTAGGAAGGTATATCCCTACCACTCAATGAGTACTAGCTTTTGCCATTTGGTCAACTTTTCAAGGAAACAATCTTTGGATTTTTCAAATGTTTCTCTAGGTACCTTTTCATAGCACTGCCTACAATTGAATTGTCTTATACCCTCATTTATATAGTCTTTTGTGTCGTGGATCACTACATTACTCCCCTTGTCAGATTGTCAGATAACAATAGTTGTGTGTAATCTTGAAGTTGCTTAAGGGCTAGTCTTTCATTTTTGGAGATGTTTTCTAATCCCTGAGTGACAAGGGTTTTGAATGTATCAATTGCACAGAGGGGAAGTGTGGTATTGAATGTGGATTTAGGATTAAAATCGTTAGGACAAGACAAACTCTAATGATACCCAATCCACTGTTTCCCCACTGAACTCACCCACTTCCATATTTAGCTCATTAAGAGTGATCATTGTCTTAATGTCACCCATTGTAAGTTCAGTGGTGCTTGCTTTTTTCCTGGTAGGTGGTAGTGCAGGCCATTTGATTTTCAATTCATGCCATTTATGAAGGTCTAATTTTCTTATAAACTGAAACAGGTCTATCCCACTTTCTACATAATTTAAAGAGTTCACAGGGCAGAAGGATAACCCAAATTGTAGAAACTTAATTTCCATAGATGTAAGAGAGTGAGTAGAAAGGCTTACCACATTGTTTGATGTGGTCATCATCCCTTCTTTTATCCCCTTGTTTCCATTCCCATGAAGGTTCCTTTTCCTTTTGCTCCATCCTCCTCTCCTGGTTGTCTTGTTCATTCGCTTTGCCTTTGCCTTATTCTCCACGGCCTCTTCCCCTGCCCTTGTGTTTCTGCCCGTTTTGTTGGTTCTTCCCTTGATTGAGTAATCAGAATTCCTCCAATAAATTTGCTATTCCAGTAATTTCCTTCTCAAGTTCACCCCCTGTGCCGTCTTCTGAAACATCACTTTCACTAATATCACTTCTAGAGTCTCCTCCTTCACTTGTTTGTAGGGATGTTAGGTTCTGGGATGTCTTAATTTTCCCTCTTAGATCATCAAATCTTCTGCTGAATGTAAGAATCCTAGCTTCCTGGTTATTAACCTGGTCTCTCGTGAATTTTATTTGCTTCTTGGGACGATTTCATCTTCATGTTTTGTGAATTTTCTTTGCTTCTTTATGGTAAATGTGAGTACCCTGTCTATGGAGGACATAGATCCATAAACCATAAACCAAGATGTGGTGTGAAAAACTAGCCGAAGAATTATTAATGAATTTTCGTTAATTACTCATGAAATTGTACAATACGATCATGGTATATACATATTTTTTTTATTTTTCTTAAGCTGGTTAACAAGTGTTAAGATGGCGCCTCCTTATATTATATTATTTGGAGTCTGTTGTTTAGGTTGTGGTCACATGCACCGGAAGTAAAAAAAAAAAAAATATATATATATATATATATATATTCACTTAAAAAACCATAGGTTTCACACATGTTATAGTTAGGTGGACATTTCACTCGAAAAAAAACAATGAAATTCCCCCGTTTTAGTTAGTTCAGATAACTATAACTCACGCGACCGCAAACCACTGCTCATGACTTCACATATTACATCACTCATGACATGATCAGTGGCATCACTCATGACATCACTGATGACATCATCCTTGTGATAGAGTTGCGATCGCGCGAGTTATAGTTATCTGAACTAACTATAACGGGGGAATTTCATTGTTTTTTTTCGAGTGAAATGTCCACCTAACTATAACATGTGTGAAACCTATGGTTTTTTAACCCCTTCGATGCTCATGACGGAGCGGTTACGTCATGAGCATCGGTTGGGCTGTGCTCATGACGGAACCGCTCCGTCATGAGGACAGCCCCTGGGGGAAGCGCTGGCGCTCCCCCCCTGGGGCATCGATCGTGCCCCCACAGACGGGGATGGCAGCGGAAGAGTTTCCGCTGCCACCCCCGAGCCCCCCCACGCTTCCTGGTGACGTCAGCGCGCACAGCGCGCGCCGGCGTCATCAGGAAGCGCTCGGACACCTGGAAGCCATTTGCTTCCAGGCGTCCACAGAGGGAGGGTGAGTGTTGTTTGCTCCGGTGGGGCGGCGGGGGCCTTTTGGAGTGTATTGAGGCATCGGGGGAGAGGAAAGAGTATTTCCTCCCCCCTGATGTCTCAGTACAGGGCATTCCTGCTCCACGATCGCGCACAGCGTCGCGATCGTGGAGCAGGGATGCCCCACTAGACACCAGGGATGTGTGTTTTTTTTATTTTGGAAGCGACCCCTTGGGTAAGGGTCGCTTCCTGGGCCCATAAATTATTTGAAGACTTTTCTGCCCCCTCTGGGGGCAGATCGGTGTTATTTGTTCGCCATTTCTGCTCCCAGGGGGGGCAGAAAAGCACACTAGACACCAGGGATATAAATATTATTGTAGGAAGCGACCCCTTGGGCAAGGGTCGCTTCCTTGGGCCCCTAAACTTTTTGAAGACTTTTCTGCCCCCTCTGGGGGCAGATCGGTGTTATTTTTTTGCCGTTTCTGCTCCCAGGGGGGGGGCAGAAAAGCCCACTAGACACCAGGGATCTAATTATTATTGTAGGAAGCGACCCCTTGGGCAAGGGTCGCTTCCTTGGGCCCCTAATTTATTTGTAGACTTTTCTGCCCCCTCTGGGGGCAGATCGGTTTTATTTTTTCGCCGTTTCTGCTCCCAGGGGGGGCAGAAAAGCCCACTAGACACCAGGGATCTGATTATCATTGTAGGAAGCGACCCCTTGGGCAAGGGTCACTTCCTGGGCCCCCTAATTCTTTTGAAGACTTTTCGGCCCCCTCTGGGGGCAGATCGGTTTTATTTTTTCGCCGTTTCTGC
Organism: Triturus cristatus; assembly: GCF_964204655.1. NCBI lineage: Eukaryota > Metazoa > Chordata > Amphibia > Caudata > Salamandridae > Triturus > Triturus cristatus. The sequence goes on from NC_140584.1 coordinate 393,458,207, forward strand.
TCCCAGGGGGGGCAGAAAAGCCCACTAGACACCAGGGAATTAGTTCAATTAAAAATAGAAGTGACCCCTCGCTTCCAGGGTGCAATTTGTTATATGTATTTGGCTCACCAGCCCCGGGACTGAGTAGCCTTTTTTTTCCTGCTGTTTTCTGCCCCACCTGGCACACAACCCGATTGACCATTTGGGTAGTGACATAGCATGTTATAATGTTTATTGTTATATTTTTTGTGAATTGCAATTGTAATGTTTTTTTTTTTTACTTTTTTGTTCTAGGTGAAGGCTTTTCCTCTTTTCAGTTTGCCGTTTTGTTACTGGTGGTTCTGCTGTTTGTGTAGTTTGGTAAGAGACTTTTTTTGTACAATGTAAATGTGTTTGATTTCTCTGCCTGTTTTTTTATTGCAAATGGTGTAATAATAGCAGTATGTTTGGTTTTTGAGTGTCAAAAACTTTTTGCATTGGTGCTCGATGTGTATTTTGTTGTCTTGTGAGTAATTTGTTTTTTTTTCTTCTTTCTAGTTTGATATCGTTGGTTTTTGCTGTGTCACTGCAGAGTTGGTTTCTGGTGAGTGCAGCTGTCTCTTGTAATTGGATTGTATAGTTTTTGAGTACATTGATCTTTGTGATAAAGGTACACATTTCTTTACTTACTTGGTTTGCACATTGTTGGTTGTTGTTGACTTGTTTGTGCAGTCTTCTATCTTAGTAAGTATAATGGCTAGCCGCAGGATTACTGCTCAGCAGGTTGTTGGTTTGCTGTTTAAGTCTTCCTCTGACCATGGTTCAGAGACTGACTCTGCATCTGAGGGAGAGGAGGCAGGGGACGATTCTGGCAGTGAGTTTTCTTCCCATATGGGGTCATCGGATGATGAAGATACTCTTAGTGCGGATGAAGTGCCTGTGTTAGAGGAGGAGACTGATGTGCCGATAGTGCGGCAAGAGGCATCTGGGCTGCAGCCTGGGGCTGCAAGGCTTCCCGTTGGTGTAGTGCGGCAAGAGGCATCTGGGCTGCAGGCTGGGGCTGCAAGGCTTCCCGTTGGTGTAGTGCGGCAAGAGGCATCTGGGCTGCAGGCTGGGGCTGCAAGGCTTCCCTTTGAAAGTGATGACCTCTGGGTTGCCCCTGGCATGGTGCAGCCGGCATTGCCAGAGTTTACTGGTGTTTCAGGGTCTAGAGTGAATACTGAAAACTTTTTGTGGGTAAATTTTTTTCAGTTGTTTATGGACGATGTGTTTTTGGCAGAGATTGTTGAGCAGACTAATTTGTATGCCGAACAGTTTTTGAGGGACGACAGTGCCAGCCTTAAGCCCCACTCTAGAGCTACCCAGTGGACTCCCCCCAAATCTGGAAGAGATGAAGAAGTTCTTGGGTTTAACTTTTTTGATGGGCTTGCTAAGGAAGCCATCAATGTCTTCATATTGGTCTAGCAGTCCCTTGATGGCAACGTCTATTTTTCCGGCAGTCATGACTCGTGACAGGTATTTGCTTCTGCTTCGGATGATGCATTTTGTTGATAATGGTTTAGCGTTGCCACGAGATCACCCTGACTGTGACTGTCTTTTTAAGATTAGGCCTGTCCTTGATCACTTTGTTGATCGATTTTCTGAGATTTATGCCCCTGGGAAAGAAATTGCAGTGGATGAGTCTTTGGTGTTGTTCAAGGGCCGCTTGGTTTTTAGGCAATACATTCCTAGTAAGAGGGCACGCTATGGAATAAAACTGTATATGCTGTGTGACAGTAGGACTGGATATGTCTCTAATTTCAGGGTGTACACCGGTAAGGAATCTAGGATTAACCCCCCTGGTTGTCCGTCCACTTTTGGAGTGACTGAGAAAATTGTTTGGGAACTTGGTAGAGGATTTTTTAACAAAGGCCACCATTTATATGTAGATAACTTCTACACTGGTGTGCGGTTGTTCAGGGAATTGGCCAAAGTGGACACTCTTGCTTGTGGCACAATCCGCTCTAACCGTAAAGGTTTCCCGAAAAAACGTGTTTGTCAAAAGCTTGGGCGGGGACAGTGCAGTGCGTTGCGTTGCCAGGAGCTTCTTGCTGTGAAGTTTACAGACAGGAGAGATGTCTACATGCTGACTACCATCCATGATGAAAGCACTGCACCTGTGACTGTTTGGGGTCAGGTCGCTGAAGCGCGCAAACCTGTGTGCATTTTAGACTATAATAGGCACATGGGTGGTGTTGACAGAGTAGATCAGAGGTTGGAACCTTACACTGCTCTTCGTAAGGCTTACATTTGGTACAAGAAGTTGGCTATCCATCTTTTCCACTTGGCAATGTTTAATGCTTTTGTTGTGTTCCAGGATTCTTGCCCTGAGTCAAAGATGACTTTTGCTAACTTTCAGGAGTCTGTAATAGGCAGCCTTGTTGTAGTGGAACAGGCAAGTGTTCCTAGAGTTGGAGTGGTGGAGGATGTTGCTAGATTGAAAGAACGCCACTTTCCAGATCACATTCCTCCCACACCCGCAAAAGATTTTCCCAGTAGGAGATGTAGAGTCTGTTGGCGAAGAGGTTCGCGGAAGGAGAGTCGTATGTACTGCCCCGACTGTCCTTCTCATCCTGCACTGTGTCTCCCTGCTTGTTTTAGAGCGTACCACACGCGAAAGAATTTTTGGGAGCATTCATGAGTGGTAAAGTGAACTGCCTGGTCTGTATTCTTTGGATAATTTGATTCTGTTTCAAGGTTGGTGTTAGTGCAATGTATTTAGTTGCTGATTTTCTGTTAGAAGATTTGTATCTATTTGCGATTTGTTTTTGTTTTTATTTTTTTCTAAAAAAAATCCTAAATGTGATGGCGCTGTGTGTAGGCTTGCGCTTGGCTGTTGGTGTGTGTGGACTGGCACTTGGTTGGTGGTGTGCGTGGAATGGTGCTAGGCTGGCGGTGTGCATGGTCTGGCGGTGTGCATGGACTGGTGGTCTGCGCGGACTGGTGCGTGGCTGGTGGTGTGCGTGGACTGGAGCTTGGCTGGCGGTGTGCGTGGAATGGTGCTTGGCTGGCGGTGTGCGTGGACTGGTACTTGGCTGGCGGTGTGCGTGGACTGGTGGTGTGTGTGGACTGGTGCTTGGCTGGTGGTGTCCGTGGACTGGAGCTTGGCTGGTGGTGTGCGTCGACTGGAGCTTGGCTGGCGGTGTGCGTGGAATGGTGCTTGGCTGGCGGTGTGCGTGGACTGGTACTTGGCTGGCGGTGTGCGTGGACTGGTGGTGTGTGCGGACTGGTGCTTGGCTGGTGGTGTCCGTGGACTGGAGCTCGGCTGGCGGTGTGCGTGGATTGACGATTGGCTGCCGGTGTGCCTGGACTGGCGATTGGCTGGCGGTGTACCTGGACTGGCGATTAGCTGGTGGTGTGCCTGGACTGGCGCTTGGCTAGCGGTGTGCGTGGACTGGTGTTTGACTAGCGGTGTGTGTGGACTGGTGCTCGGCTGGCTGTGTGTGAGTAGTGACTTTCTGCTGGTCACTACACACACTGCTAGCTGAGTGCCACTCCACGCAATCCATCAGCCTGTGTAGTTGCAGTGTCTGGATTGTGGGCGTGTGAAAGTGATGGGCCCTTGGATGGCGCTGTGTGCTGGTGTGAGTTTTGTTATGTGATGGGCCCGCGGCTGGCGGTGTGAATGGTTTTGTATGTCTCACACGTATGAAAGGTGTATGAATGGCCTGTTAAGAGGTTGGTGCCTTGTCGTGGCTTTACAGCTCACGAGCTGTGAGTTAATGGTTCAGTTTTTCGCCCTTTCAATTATTACCAGTGCATTTCCCAAAACGTAGTGATGCGACATTTGGGATAGGCAATGTTGATGTCGCCTCACTACGTTTTGGGCCCTTGCCTGCCGCGGGTACTTGGGCCTCCCACACAAGTGAGGCACCATTTTTACCGGGAGACCTGGGGGAATGCTGGGTGGTGGTAAATTTGTGTGAGCCCGGTGATGCCACAACTTTCCCACCCCAAAATGTGTGAAAAAAGTGATTTTTTTCAGCTAAAATTGAGGTTTGCAGGGGATTCTGGGTAAGGAAACGTGGGGGGATCCATGCAAGCCATACCTCCCTGGAAGCCGCCGGGTGTCTAGTTTTCAGAAATGTCTGGGTTTGGTAGGTTTCCCTAGCTGCCGGCAGGGCTAAGGTTCAAAAACTACAGCTAGTCACTTTGCCAAAAAAGGGTCATTTTTCACTGCAAAATTGAGGTGTGACCACGTTGCGTTTTGCGCCGTTTCCTGTCGCGGGCACTAGGCCGACCCGCACAAGTGAGGTACCATTTTTCTCGTAGGACTTTGGGGAACGCGGGGTGGGTGTAAATTTGTGGATCCACGCAGTTTCCAGAACTTTCCATCCCAGAAATGTGGGGAAAATGTGTTTTTTTTGTCATTTTTTTACGTTTGCAAGGGATTCTGGGTAACAGACCATGGTGGGAGGCAGTCAAGTCACCCCATCCTGGATTCCCCTGGGTGTCTAGTTTTCAAAAATGTATAGGTTTGCTAGGTTTCCCTAGGTGCCGGCAGGGCTAGGGTTAAAAAACTACAGCTAGTCACTTTGCCAAAAAAGGGTCATTTTTCACTGCAAAATTGAGGTGTGACCACGTTGCGTTTTGCGCCGTTTCCTGTCGCGGGCACTAGGCCGACCCACACAAGTGAGGTTCCATTTTTCTCGTAGCACTTTGGGGAACACGGGGTGGGTGGAAATTTGTGGATCCACGCAGATTCCAGAAATTTCCATCCCAGAAATGTGGGGAAAATGTGTTTGTTTTGTCATTTTTTTACGTTTGCAAGGGATTCTGGGTAACAGACCATGGTGGGAGGCAGTCAAGTCACCCCATCCTGGATTCCCCTGGGTGTCTAGTTTTCAAAAATGTATAGGTTTGCTAGGTTTCCCTAGGTGCCGGCAGGGCTAGGGTTCAAAAACTACAGCTAGTCACTTTGCCAAAAAAGGGTAATTTTTCACTGCAAAATTGAGGTGTGACCACGTTGCGTTTTGCGCCGTTTCCTGTCGCGGGCACTATGTCGACCCGCACAAGTGAGGTACCATTTTTCTCGTAAGACTTTGGGAAACGTGGGGTGGGTGGAAATTTGTGGATCCACGCAGATTCCAGAACTTTCCATCACAAAAATGTTCGGAAAATGTGTTTTTTTTTGTCATTTTTTTACGCTTGCAAGGGATTCTGGGTAACAGACCATGGTGGGAGGCAGTCAAGTCACCCCATCCTGGATTCCCCTGGGAGTCTAGTTTTCAAAAATGTATAGGTTTGCTAGGTTTCCTTAGGTGCCGGCAGTGCTAGGGTTCAAAAACTACAGCTAGTCACTTTGCCAAAAAAGGGTAATTTTTGACTGCAAAATTGAGGTGTGACCACGTTGCGTTTTGCGCCGTTTCCTGTCGTGGGCACTAGGCCGACCCGCACAAGTGAGGTACCATTTTTCTCGTAGGACTTTGGGGAACGCGGGGCGGGTGGAAATTTGTGGATCCACGCAGATTCCAGAACTTTCCATCCCAGAAATGTGGGGAAAATGTGTTTTTTTTGTCATTGTTTTACGTTTGCAAGGGATTCTGGGTAACAGACCATGGTGGAAGGCAGTCAAGTCACCCCATCCTGGATTCCCCTGGGTGTCTAGTTTTCAAAAATGTATAGGTTTGCTAGGTTTCCCTAGGTGCCGGCAGGGCTAGGGTTCAAAAACTACAGCTAGTCACTTTGCCAAAAAAGGGTCATTTTTCACTGCAAAATTATGGTGTGACCACGTTGCGTTTTGCGCCGTTTCCTGTCGCGGGCACTAGGCCGACCCGCACAAGTGAGGTACCATTTTTCTCGTAGGACTTTGGGGAACGCGGGGTGGGTGGAAATTTGTGGATCCACGCAGATTCCAGAACTTTCCATCCCAGAAATGTGGGGAAAATGTGTTTTTTTTGTCATTTTTTGACGTTTGCAAGGGATTCTGGGTAACAGACCATGGTCGGAGGCAGTCAAGTCACCCCATCCTGGATTCCCCTGGGTGTCTAGTTTTAAAAAATGTATAGTTTTGCTAGATTTCCCTAGGTGCCGGCAGGGCTAGGGTTCAAAAACTACGGCTAGTCACTTTGCCAAAAAAGGGTCATTTTTCACTGCAAAATTGAGGTGTGACCACGTTGCGTTTTGCGCCGTTTCCTGTCGCGGGCACTAGGCCGACCCGCACAAGTGAGGTACCATTTTTCTCGTAGGACTTTGGGGAACGCGGGGCGGGTGGAAATTTGTGGATCCACACAGATTCCAGAACTTTCCATCCCAGAAATGTGGGGAAAATGTGTTTTTTTTGTCATTTTTTTACGTTTGCAAGGGATTCTGGGCAACAGACCATGGTCGGAGGCAGTCAAGTCACCCCATCCTGGATTCCCCTGGGTGTCTAGTTTTCAAAAATGTATAGGTTTGCTAGGTTTCCCTAGGTGCCGGCAGGGCTAGGGTTCAAAAACTACAGCTAGTCACTTTGCCAAAAAAGGGTAATTTTTGACTGCAAAATTGAGGTGTGACCACGTTGCGTTTTGCGCCGTTTCCTGTCGTGGGCACTAGGCCGACCCGCACAAGTGAGGTACCATTTTTCTCGTAGGACTTTGGGGAACGCGGGGCGGGTTGAAATTTGTGGATCCACGCAGATTCCAGAACTTTCCATCCCAGAAATGTGGGGAAAATGTGGTTTTTTTTGTCATTGTTTTACGTTTGCAAGGGATTCTGGGTAACAGACCATGGTGGGAGGCAGTCAAGTCACCCCATACTGGATTCCCCTGGGTGTCTAGTTTTCAAAAATGTATAGGTTTGCTAGGTTTCCCTAGGTGCCGGCAGGGCTAGGGTTCAAAAACTACAGCTAGTCACTTTGCCAAAAAAGGGTCATTTTTCACTGCAAAATTGAGGTGTGACCACGTTGCGTTTTGCGCCGTTTCCTGTCGCGGGCACTAGGCCGACCCGCACAAGTGAGGTACCATTTTTCTCGTAGGACTTTGGGGAACGCGGGGTGGGTGGAAATTTGTGGATCCACGCAGTTTCCAGAACTTTCCATCCCAGAAATGTGGGGAAAATGTGTTTTTTTTGTCATTTTTTTACGTTTGCAAGGGATTCTGGGTAACAGACCATGGTGGGAGGCAGTCAAGTCACCCCATCCTGGATTCCCCTGGGTGTCTAGTTTTCAAAAATGTATAGGTTTGCTAGGTTTCCCTAGGTGCCGGCAGGGCTAGGGTTAAAAAACTACAGCTAGTCACTTTGCCAAACAAGGGTCATTTTTCACTGCAAAATTGAGGTGTGACCACGTTGCGTTTTGCGCCGTTTCCTGTCGCGGGCACTAGGCCGACCCACACAAGTGAGGTTCCATTTTTCTCGTAGCACTTTGGGGAACACGGGGTGGGTGGAAATTTGTGGATCCACGCAGATTCCAGAAATTTCCATCCCAGAAATGTGGGGAAAATGTGTTTTTTTTGTCATTTTTTTACGTTTGCAAGGGATTCTGGGTAACAGACCATGGTGGGAGGCAGTCAAGTCACCCCATCCTGGATTCCCCTGGGTGTCTAGTTTTCAAAAATGTATAGGTTTGCTAGGTTTCCCTAGGTGCCGGCAGGGCTAGGGTTCAAAAACTACAGCTAGTCACTTTGCCAAAAAAGGGTAATTTTTCACTGCAAAATTGAGGTGTGACCACGTTGCGTTTTGCGCCGTTTCCTGTCGCGGGCACTATGTCGACCCGCACAAGTGAGGTACCATTTTTCTCGTAAGACTTTGGGAAACGTGGGGTGGGTGGAAATTTGTGGATCCACGCAGATTCCAGAACTTTCCATCACAAAAATGTTCGGAAAATGTGTTTTTTTTTGTCATTTTTTTACGCTTGCAAGGGATTCTGGGTAACAGACCATGGTGGGAGGCAGTCAAGTCACCCCATCCTGGATTCCCCTGGGAGTCTAGTTTTCAAAAATGTATAGGTTTGCTAGGTTTCCTTAGGTGCCGGCAGTGCTAGGGTTCAAAAACTACAGCTAGTCACTTTGCCAAAAAAGGGTAATTTTTGACTGCAAAATTGAGGTGTGACCACGTTGCGTTTTGCGCCGTTTCCTGTCGTGGGCACTAGGCCGACCCGCACAAGTGAGGTACCATTTTTCTCGTAGGACTTTGGGGAACGCGGGGCGGGTGGAAATTTGTGGATCCACGCAGATTCCAGAACTTTCCATCCCAGAAATGTGGGGAAAATGTGTTTTTTTTGTCATTGTTTTACGTTTGCAAGGGATTCTGGGTAACAGACCATGGTGGAAGGCAGTCAAGTCACCCCATCCTGGATTCCCCTGGGTGTCTAGTTTTCAAAAATGTATAGGTTTGCCAGGTTTCCCTAGGTGCCGGCAGGGCTAGGGTTCAAAAACTACAGCTAGTCACTTTGCCAAAAAAGGGTCATTTTTCACTGCAAAATTATGGTGTGACCACGTTGCGTTTTGCGCCGTTTCCTGTCGCGGGCACTAGGCCGACCCGCACAAGTGAGGTACCATTTTTCTCGTAGGACTTTGGGGAACGCGGGGTGGGTGGAAATTTGTGGATCCACGCAGATTCCAGAACTTTCCATCCCAGAAATGTGGGGAAAATGTGTTTTTTTTGTCATTTTTTGACGTTTGCAAGGGATTCTGGGTAACAGACCATGGTCGGAGGCAGTCAAGTCACCCCATCCTGGATTCCCCTGGGTGTCTAGTTTTAAAAAATGTATAGTTTTGCTAGGTTTCCCTTGGTGCCGGCAGGGCTAGGGTTCAAAAACTACAGCTAGTCACTTTGCCAAAAAAGGGTAATTTTTCACTGCAAAATTGAGGTGTGACCACGTTGCGTTTTGCGCCGTTTACTGTCGTGGGCACTAGGCCGACCCGCACAAGTGAGGTACCATTTTTCTCGTAGGACTTTGGGGAACGCGGGGCGGGTTGAAATTTGTGGATCCACGCAGATTCCAGAACTTTCCATCCGAGAAATGTGGGGAAAATGTGTTTTTTTTGTCATTGTTTTACGTTTGCAAGGGATTCTGGGTAACAGACCATGGTGGGAGGCAGTCAAGTCACCCCATCCTGGATTTCCCTGGGTGTCTAGTTTTCAAAAATGTATAGGTTTGCTAGGTTTCCCTAGGTGCCAGCAGGGCTAGGGTTCAAAAACTACAGCTAGTCACTTTGCCAAAAAAGGGTCATTTTTCACTGCAAAATTGAGGTGTGACCACGTTGCGTTTTGCGCCGTTTCCTGTCGCGGGCACTAGGCCGACCCGCACAAGTGAGGTACCATTTTTCTCGTATGACTTTGGGGAACGCGGGGTGGGTGGAAATTTGTGGATACACTCAGATTCCAGAACTTTCCATCCCAGAAATGTGGGGAAAATGAGTTTTTTTTGTCATTTTTTTTACGTTTGCAAGGGATTCTGGGTAACAGACCATGGTGGGAGGCAGTCAAGTCACCCCATCCTGGATTCCCCTGGGTGTCTAGTTTTCAAAAATGTATAGGTTTGCTAGGTTTCCCTAGGTGCCGGCAGGGCTAGGGTTCAAAAACTACAGCTAGTCACTTTGCCAAAAAAGGGTCATTTTTCACTGCAAAATTGAGGTGTGACCACGTTGCGTTTTGCGCCGTTTCCTGTCGCGGGCACTAGGCCGACCCGCACAAGTGAGGTACCATTTTTCTCGTAGGACTTTGGGGAACGCGGGGTGGGTGGAAATTTGTGGATCCACGCAGATTCCAGAACTTTCCATCCCAGAAATGTGGGGAAAATGTGTTTTTTTTGTCATTTTTTTACGTTTGCAAGGGATTCTGGGTAACAGACCATGGTGGGAGACAGTCAAGTCACCCCATCCTGGATTCCCCTGGGTGTCTAGTTTTCAAAAATGTATAGGTTTGCTAGGTTTCCCTAGGTGCCGGCAGGGCTAGGGTTCAAAAACTACAGCTAGTCACTTTGCCAAAAAAGGGTCATTTTTCACTGCAAAATTGAGGTGTGACCACGTTGCGTTTTGCGCCGTTTCCTGTCACGGGCACTAGGCCGACCCGCACAAGTGAGGTACCATTTTTCTCGTAGGACTTTGGGGAACGCGGGGTGGGTGGAAATTTGTGGATCCACGCAGATTCCAGAACATTCCATCCCAGAAATATGGGGAAAATGTGTTTTTTTTGTCATTTTTTTACGTTTGCAAGGGATTCTGGGTAACAGACCATGGTGGGAGGCAGTCAATCACCCCATCCTGGATTCCCCTGGCTGTCTAGTTTTCAAAAATGTATAGGTTTGCTAGGTTTCCCTAGGTGCCGGCAGGGCTATGGTTCAAAAACTACAGCTAGTCACTTTGCCAAAATGGGGTCATTTTTCACTGCAAAATTGAGGTGTGACCACGTTGCGTTTTGCGCCGTTTCCTGTCGCGGGCACTAGGCCGACCCGCACAAGTGAGGTACCATTTTTCTCGTAGGACTTTGGGGAACGCGGGATGGGTGGAAATTTGTGGATCCACGCAGATTCCAGAACTTTCCATCCCAGAAATGTGGGGAAAATGTGTTTTTTTGTCATTTTTTTACGTTTGCAAGGGATTCTGGGTAACAGACCATGGTGGGAGGCAGTCAAGTCACCCCATCCTGGATTCCCCTGTGTGTTTAGTTTTCAAAAATGTATAGGTTTGCTAGGTTTCCCTAGATGCCGGCAGGGCTAGGGTTCAAAAACTACAGCTAGACTCTTCGCAAAAAAAGTGTAAATTTTCAGTGTGAAATTTGTGGTGTGTTCAGCTTAGGTTTTGAGCCACTTCCTGTCGTGGGCACTATGCCTACCCACACAAGTGAGGTACCATTTTTATCGGGAGACTTAGGGTAGTTCAGATTTGTAAAGCAACTGTTATTACCTATTGATTTTGGATGCATTTCTCCCTTCCAAATGAAAGACATTGTGTAAAAAAAAAGTCATTTTGAAAAATGACCAATAATTGTCATGCAAGTATGAGTATTCCCAATTTCGAAAATGTGCAAATATGCACTGTTTCTAAACTCTGCAATTTGTTCCCATTTCAGAAATACATAGGTGTCTTTCATACCGATTTTTCCATGTATACATTTTCCCACAATAATTGCTATATACCCGGAACAAAAAAAAAAAACATTACAAAATGCTGCTCAGTTTTTCACTCTGGATTCGTTGGGCTCTTGGTGAACCTACAAGTCCTATATATCCCCACAACCAGGAAGGTCCAGTGGATGTAACGGTACATTGCTTTCTAAGAGATGTGATCATTAGAAGAAGTTACAGGTGAAAACGTTGACTCAAAAGGTTGCTTTTTTCAACTAATTTTTAATTTTTCCTATATTTAACTGGTAGTTTCTATAAAGAAACCTCGATGGATCTACACAAATGACCCCTTGCTGAATTCAGAATTTTGTCTGCTTTTCAAAAATGGATAGCTGTCCAGGATCCATTATTGTTTTTGTACCCATTTATACCATTAACTGGAAGGAGGTTGAAAGCACAAAAAATAGCAAAAATAGGGTATGTCCCAGAAAAATGCCAAAACTGTGTAAAAAATGTTGGTTTTCTAACAAAATTCTGTCATTCCCTAAAAGCTGGAGAGATGGTGATTTCAGCCCCACAAACCCTTTTTTGATACCATTTGCAGAGAAAAACCCAGAAGCTTTCATTTGCAGCCCGTTGTTCCCATTTTTCACAAAAAAAACAAAATTTTGCTGTATTTTGACTAATTTCTGGGAACCCTCTAAGGTAATCCACAAACCCTGGGTACCTTTAGAATCCCCAAGATGTTGGAAGAAAAGGACGCAAATTTGGCGTGGATACCTAATGTGGTCAAAAAGTTACAGGGGCCTAAGCGCGCACTACCCCAAATAGCCCAAAAAAGGCTTAGCACAGGAGGGGAAAAGGCCTAGCAGCGAAGGGGTTAAGTGAATTTGCTAGGTTTTTTAAATGCTAATTCCTAACTATAACGTGTGTGAAACCTATGGTTTTTAAGTGAATATAGATATATATATATATAGTCTCGCTTATCCTCAATATACTCGCACTCTCAAAGTAATAGTGCTACAAAGAAAACTCTTTATTGCTCGCTACGCGTTTCGACAACTTAATGTCTTGATCACACGAACGGAATGGCAACAAAGGCGTGCATATGTAAACAATAGCTCTTTACTGCGCTTTTATGCAATTGAACACGTCATTCTTGGCAATAGAGGTGGTAATAGGCAATTAGCTCTCAGAAAGAAAGAATCCAAATGGATACTTGAGTTGGAAAATAAATTCCCTGGGAGCCACAACATAGATGATGAATTAGCAACACATCTACATGAGGAATAAAATTTGTATTGTGAATCTGTTATGTAAACTAAACTATGTGCACTTTACTGTTTTTATGCTTTGATTATGAATTCAAAAATATTCTCTTATGAAAAGTGAATTTATTCTTTTTTATCTTTTTTTACTCTCACAGGAAGAAAGGAAGGGACCCACTGTATTGTATGGCCACTGCACGGGTACCCTACCCTTTTCTTCCCCGGGATCGGAAACACATTGAAAATAAGATAAGAGATGTTTTAACCTTGTTTCTCATGTTAAATAATTGGGGATTTATTGTACTTATGTAGGCCCTTTTATCTTTGATTGTCAAGTGTAGTAAAAACAATTTTTGTGGAGGTTGACCATAAATATTGGGAACCATATAAGTTTATTCGAATTTATATGGAAGCATCCTAAGAACACATATATACTAATTAGAATTGTAACCCGATATTATTTGGACAAGTTTAAATGTCAACTTTGAATTTTTAAATGTATTTTAAATGCTGTGATTAAGGCACTAGTGTGATGAAAAACAGTTTTGCTCTAAATAAGAGCTATGGAATATTAGTTGAACATAATGGAGTTCTTATGCAAATGCAATTGAAAATTCTGTTAAAAGATTGTTTAAAAATGAATTCACTATATGGTCACCTGCACTTTAAACATCGATGCTTTAGCCACTAGTGTGTTATGTATTACACGGTATTTATTATACATATTTTATGTAATATAAACAAGCTTGTATTTGATGGAAGTTTCTTAATCAAAGACAATATGACTGTAATGTGCTTACATTCAAAAACGTTATTTAAACGTTACAAGATGGCCGAAATGGTGGGACAAGTTTCGAAATGAAATTAATGTAGTCCTTTTTCCTTTTCTATTGTTTACATATGCACGCTTTTTTTACCATTCCATTCGTGTGATCTAGACATTAAGTTGTCGAAACGCGTAGCGAGCAATAAAGAGTTTTCTTTGTAGCACTATTACTTTGAGAGTGCGTGTATATTGAGGATAAGCGAGACTGTAATAGCTGGGTAGGGCATACCGGCTTTACGCACCACCTGACTATTGGCTCAATCCTGGAATGACCCCGTTTGTGGATTTAATATATATATATATATATATATATATATATATATGTTCCAACAAATGCCGGAAAGATTAAGAACGCACACAACAACAATTTTAAACCAGATGGTTGATTCTCTCACGGAAACTTGAATTTTCATTCCGACGTGACAAATCCATTAGCCTGACGCGTTTCGAGGCTTGCGCCTCTTCCTTATAGGCAGCATTGAATGTCTCGCAGAAAGCTCTGATCACTTTAATTAACTGCATGCTTGACCCCGAGTGGGTCACGCTGAGTACGCTTTTCCATTTCTTCCTTGCTGGACTTTGTAGTCTCTGTCAGAGCAAATATCATCCTTTTAGTAAGCTCTGTTTGCACATTCAATTTTTAAAGCATAATTTTTTTCCACCAGTATGCCCCAGAATGAAAAGCAAGTTTTAATTTACCACAATTGTTGTGCCGCAAAACAGGTAAGAGCAGTTCCAACCCTGCAGCCTCTCTTTGAATCACCAAGATGGTGCTGTCCTCCACGGCAGGGCAGCCGTGTCAATTAGTGTTCCAACAAATGCCCGAAAGCTTAAGGACGCACACAACAACAACTTTAAACCAGATGGTTTATTCTCTCAAGGAAACTTGCATTTTCATTCCGACGTGACATATCCATTAGCCTGACGCGTTTCGAGGCTTGCGCCTCTTCCTCATAGGCAGCATTGAATGTCTCGCAGAAAGCTCTGATCACTTTAATTAACTGCATGCTTGACCCCGAGTGGGTCACGCTGAGTGCGCTTTTCCATTTCTTGCATGCTGGACTTTGTAGTCTCTGTCAGAGCAAATATCATCCTTTTAGTAAGCTCTGTTTCCACATTCAATATTTAAAGCACAATATTTTTCCTCCAGTAGGCCCCAGAATGAAAAGCAAGTTTTAATTGACCCCAATTGTTGTGCCGCAAAACAGGTAAGAGCAGTTACAACCATACAGCCTCTCTTTGAATCACCGAGATGGTGCTGTCCTCCACAGCAGGGCAGCTGTGTCAATTAGTGTTCCAACAAATGCCCGAAAGCTTAAGGACGAACACAACAACAATTTTAAACCAGATGGTTTATTCTCTCACGGAAACTTGCATTTTCATTCTGACGTGACAAATCCATGCAGCCTCTCTTTGAATCACCGATTCAGCTGTGCAGTTCTTGGTAGCCCGGGAAAAAGAGGCTAATGGCCTCGAAACACGTTGGCAATTGAATGCTATATGGAATTAAATGAAATGAAAGGGCAGACTGCATTTTTCAGAGCCGGAGGGCGGAATGTTGGTGTGTGCCCTCTTGCTGCTTCAGGGCGATTTTTTGGTCATATTTACATGAGACTGCCCCGCCGCGGAGAGGAGCACCATCGTCAGCCGGAGAGGAATCGTATCACCGGCTGGGAGAGTCTGGGTTTCCAAACTATTTGGGACAATATCAGCGCAACTTTCGACATGCACATCAAGTCTGCATTTTATCCATGACCTACTAAAGGAAAAGTACGCCATAATTGGAACTGCACTATTGAACTTACTGAAAGTTGTTATTAATTATCGCATTGGAGACCTCATGCCCCAGAATGCATCAGGGACGCTGCACTGAGCACACGCCCCTTGATGGTGGTATTGTAGTGAATAAAAGTCAGTAACATGAATGCGATTCAGCTGTGTAGTTCTTGGCAGCCCAGGAAGAAGAGGCTCATGGCCTCGAAACGTGTCTGCATTTGAATGCTATATGGAATGAAATAGCAGACTGCATTTTTCAGAGACGGAGGGCGGAATGTTGTTGTGTGCCCTCTCGCTGCTTCAGGGAGATTTGTTGATCATATTTACACGCAGCTGCCCCGCCGCGGAGAGGAGCACCACTGTCAGCCGGTGAGGAATCGTATCACCGGCTGGGAGAGGCTGGGTTTCCAAACTGTTTGGGACAATGTCAGCGCAACTTTCGACATGCACATCAAGGGGCCTATTCCGATCCTGGAAAAACCGGGTACGAACCGTCGGTCGTAGCGTTTTCTCCGTCCGACTCGTACCCGGTCAAAAAACATTACAGAAATGCAAATACGATTCGTATGGAAACACTATTTCCGTACGAATCGTACAAAACACCGACAGACGAAAATATACATACAAATGTGATCCGGGAAAGCGCCGACGTGACGTCGGGACGCATTCAGGCTGCGTTTTACGAACCAGGAAGTACGATCCGTACCGACGTCACCCCGCACGGATTATATTTTCCGGCTGCCAAAAACTGCCAGGAAATCAGGACGACGCGCACAAGGAGCACCTGTACGCGACGGACAGCCATGGACCCGAACCTACGTGTCATCCCAGCCCTCATAGCAGTCCGCCTGCTTTACAGGAACCGACGCAGACTCCGCAGAAGGTCAGAACAACACCCAGGGGCAAAGGGGGGGGCAGGGGCAGGACACATAACCCCCACCCAAATCACAAATCATACATGCCCTGGACATACCTGACCTTCAGGGCCTGGTCACTATGAGGGGGTGGGGGCGTGTCCAGCAACGCATGCGTCTGCCACAACGGAAGTGGATGTTGACACGAACCGGCAACACAACAATTCTGGTACGTACCGTACCCACGCCTTAAGAGCGTGGGTACGGGTCGTACCACGCCCACCCCTACGTCACCCCAACAATGGCGGTACGGCCCATACCCACGTTCTAAAGGCCTGGGTACGGGCCGTACCAGCATTGTTGGGGTGATGTAGGGGTACACGTGGTACGACCCGTACTCACGCCCTGAGGGCCTGGGTACGGTGCCTACCCCTACGGAACCCCATTGGGGGTCCACACCGTACCCAGGCCTTAAGAGCGTGGGTACGGGTCATACCACGCCCACCCCTACGTCACCCCAACAATGGCGGTACTGGCCGTACCCACGTTCTAAAGGCCTGGGTACGGGCCGTACCAGCATTGTTGGGGTGATGTAGGGGTACGCGTGGTATGACCCGTACCCACGCCCTGAAGGCCTGGGTACGGTGCCTACCCCTACGGCACCCCATTGGGGTCCGCACCGTACCCAGGCCTGAAGAGCGTGGGTACAGGCCGTACCGCCATTGTTGGAGTGACGTAGGGGTACGCGTGGTACGACCTGTACCCACGCTCAGAAGGCCTGGGTACGATGCGGACCCCTACGGCACCCCAACAATGGGGGTACGCACCGTACCCACGTTCCAAAGGCATGGGTACGGGCCGTACCCAGGCCTGCAGAGCGTGGGTATGGGTATGTTCGGAGCGTACCCCCACCCGTGTATGTCCCGAGCGTACATGGCCAGACATAGGAGGGGTGGGTGCAGAGTCCTCCCAGCAGTGCCCAGACATAGGAGGGGTGGGTGCAGAGTCCTCCCAGCAGTGCCCAGACATAGGAGGGGTGGGTGCAGAGTCCCCCCAGCAGTGCCCAGACATAGGAGGGGTGGGTGCAGAGTCCCCCCAGCAGTGCCCAGACATACGAGGGGTGGGTGCAGAGTCCCCCCAGCAGTGCCCAGACACAGGAGGGGTGGGTGCCTATCACTCCCAGCAGTGCCCAGACACAGGAGGGGTGGGTGCAGAGTCCCCGCAGCAGTGCCCAGACATAGGAGGGGTGGGTGCCTATCACTCCCAGCAGTGCCCAGACATAGGAGGGGTGGGTGCCTATCACTCCCAGCAGTGCCCAGACATAGGAGGGGTGGGTGCCTATCACTCCCAGCAGTGCCCAGACACAGGAGGGGTGGGTGCCTATCACTCCCAGCAGTGCCCAGACACAGGAGGGGTGGGTGCAGAGTCCCCCCAGCAGTGCCCAGACATAGGAGGGGTGGGTGCAGAGTCCTCCCAGCAGTGCCCAGACATAGGAGGGGTGGGTGCCTATCACTCCTAGCAGTGCCCAGACATAGGAGGGGTGAGTGCCTATCACTCCCAGCAGTGCCCAGACAAAGGAGGGGTGGGTGCCTATCACTCCCAGCAGTGCCCAGACACAGGAGGGGTGGGTGCAGAGTCCCCCCAGCAGTGCCCAGACATAGGAGGGGTGGGAGCAGAGTCCTCCCAGCAGTGCCCAGACACAGGAGTGGTGGGTGCCTATCACTCCCAGCAGTGCCCAGACATAGGAGGGGTGGGTGCAGAGTCCCCCCAGCAGTGCCCAGACATAGGAGGGGTGGGTGCAGAGTCCTCCCAGCAGTGCCCAGACATAGGAGGGGTGGGTGCCGAGTCCACCCAGCAGTGCCCAGACACAGGAGGGTGGGTGCCTATCACTCCCAGCAGTGCCCAGACATAGGAGGGGTGGGTGCAGAGTCCCCCCAGCAGTGCCCAGACATAGGAGGGGTGGGTGCAGAGTCCCCCCAGCAGTGCCCAGACATAGGAGGGGTGGGTGCAGAGTCCTCCCAGCAGTGCCCAGACATAGGAGGGGTGGGTGCAGAGTCCACCCAGCAGTGCCCAGACACAGGAGGGGTGGGTGCCTATCACTCCCAGCAGTGCCCAGACACAGGAGGGGTGGGTGCCTATCACTCCCAGCAGTGCCCAGACATAGGAGGGGTGGGTGCAGAGTCACCCCAGCAGTGCCCAGACATAGGAGGGGTGGGTGCAGAGTCCCCCCAGCAGTGCCCAGACATAGGAGGGGTGGGTGCAGAGTCCACCCAGCAGTGCTCAGACATAGGAGGGGTGGGTGCAGAGTCCCCCCAGCAGTGCCCAGACATAGTAGGGGTGGGTGCAGAGTCCTCCCAGCAGTGCCCAGACATAGGAGGGGTGGGTGCAGAGTCCACCCAGCAGTGCCCAGACACAGGAGGGGTGGGTGCCTATCACTCCGAGCAGTTCCCAGACACAGGAGGGGTGGGTGCCTATCACTCCCAGCAGTGCCCAGACACAGGAGGGGTGGGTGCAGAGTCCCCCCAGCAGTGCCCATGGAAATAAAAGGGTGCAGTACCCACAGATACAATGCCCACAATTGTCAGCCAGGTGCTCTGCAGAACACATAACACATGTGTGCGAGGCTGGGAGTACACACATGCATAGTGTGTAAAAGGGAACATGTCCACATGAAGTCATGTCAATATACTCCATACACAAGTACAGTGACCACCAAGGATGCCACTAATGATGCAGGTGGAGACATTGCCCAGCATGCATGGGCAAAGTTGAACGGATCCGTCACACACCAAGGAAATGTAGACACAGCTCAGCACAACATTTAGGAAACACCCTGCAGGGAAGATGTCAGGGTCCACAGAGGAAGGAGCACACCTTGGGACAATGTCACCATGCAGTAAGAGCTTACATGAACAAAGTTATTTCGCAAATACCTTGTGATGGCACACAGATACCAGGGTCCACCCCATGAGCAGCACACTACTACATTTCCCAGACACCTAACACATTATCCCCACCCCAAATCATGGAGCAGCACCACCAACAGCAATACCAGAAAAGCAGTCGTGTTCAAAGGAAAAAAAAACATTGCTTTATTCAGCATGAAAAAAAATTGGTTATTAAAAGTTCAATATGTACAAGGCCCATAGGGCAGTCAATAGTCCAATTCCTGGTGGGGGACACATAGGGACGTGTGTCCCCTAGCTTGCCTGCACAGTTCATACCTTCTTTGCTTCCACAGGGGGGGCATCATGTGGGGGGGAAGGACCAGGCACCGCAGGGACAGGAGGGGCAAGGGTAGGTGTTGTGGGTGCAGGGATGGAGGACTCCACCACAGGGGGTGGGGCAGCGCCAAAGGTGGAGGTGAGAATGGCGCTGCACACGGTTGCAAGGTCCTCCAGTGTCTCCCCTGCACCCGAAGGAACCACAGGCCCCAAGGAGGGGGGGGTCGGAGGGATGGGTCGCAGCACTACTGGGGGAGGGTGTGGACAGGGGGGGACTCAACTACCCTGACCGGGGACTCCTTTGACCGCTTGCGGGGTGGTGTCACACTGGGGCTCAGGGACAGAGCGGCCAGAAAGGAATCTTTGTTGGAATCTTGGCCAGGAGAGCTGAGGGTAGTGGATTTGGAGGGAGTGGGTTGTGAGGAATGTGGACTCCCACTGTGGCTGCGTGTCTTCCGTTTTCCCCCCGACCCAGTGGGTGTGCCTACTTCACCCTGTGTGTGCGTGACGGGAGGTGTGCGCTTGGCCTTCCCTGGTGGTGTGGTGCCTGTGTCTGGTGGGGTGCATGCATGGGTACGTCTGGGTGTGCTTGGCACAGCCATGGGAGTGGGAAGTGTGGATGGTGCAGGGGTAGGGGGGGACGCAGCGCTGCAGGAGACCCACTGCTGCAGTCAGTGTCGAGTCTATGGACCTCAGCAACTGGCGTTGGTCAGACTGCGCAGCTGAGATGCCCTCCATGTATGCCTCCATCTGGGTGAGCACTCGGGTGTGGCCATGGAGGACATTAAGCATCGCAGTCTGACCAACCTGCAACTGGCGCAGGATGTCCACCGACTCGGCATTCACGGCAGCAGTGGAGACAGGGGCAGGGGGTGCGGTGCCTGGCAAGAAGGAGACACGTGGTGACCTAGCACGGCGGGAAGGGACCCGAGCAAGTGGGAGGCCGGTGATGGGAATGGAGGGGGCGGGTAGAGATGGAGTGCTGATTTCAGCTGTAGGAGCAGCCTCCGCCCCCTCTGGGAGCTCAGCCTCGGACCCGTCAGCGTCATAGTCGGTGGTGGGACTGGACAGGTCCTCCGCCTCACTCGCCTCGGTCTCCGTGCCACTCGATGCGCCAGACAAGACAGCACTGCTGGCACTGGTGCTCGCTCCCTCCTCACGGTCCGTGCCAGTGTCTCCCTCGGAGTCCCCCGACGATGCTGTGGGCAAGACAGGAAATAATCAGACACCTGTATACATATGTCACATGAGTCAAATCTACATATGTCACAGTGCATAGGCTGAAAAGCAACATGAGTAACATCTACAATACAAGGTACATATGTAGGCCCTGCAACACACAGTTGGTTGACCCACCATGCCACTGAGAAACAATGGAGAGCATGACACAACAGCAAATTACTTGATATCAAATTGGACAGAGGAGCCAGGCTCCGGGGACAATCGTGCACAGCATCTGCACCACACAGCGTTGCCAAAAAAGGGATGAGCAGGAACCATGTCTATTAACTTTTTGCACATGCTGCAAAGCTAATACATTAAAACATGCCCAACATGACTGGGTCACTGCACCTTGAGTGTATGTCCAGACAAACAACACACACAGGCCAGACCTAGCAAGGAGACTTCAGATTTTGACATGTAGGCCTTGCCCGCACAAACCACCCCCTACCTGAGACAATGTGATTGAGACAGAGGAAGTACTTACACCTCTTACTCTGGGATAAAAACACATGGCCTGCACTAAATCCTGATTGTACACAAAATACCCCTGGTGCGCCTGTCCACATCTATCATTGACAATCAACCATCATCAGATTGTCGTACCAAGACACACAGGCACTGCCCACTGTGAGTATGCACAAGCAAAATTGGGTCACACTGTACAGTGGACACATGTAGCAGAGTTTACGTAAATACAGATGAGGCCAGGGTACAATGCCACAGAGCCCAACCTATGCCGAAGACACAGAGAATGTCCACATTGTTGGATGACACACATGATACCTAGGAAAAGGTGCCCCAGGGCTCGGTAGTGGCCACACTCCTCCATGGTCCTGGATGGATATGACTGCAACTGAAGCAACCGTCCCTGCACTATGCATTACTCCCACTCATGCACATCATGTCAGAGGGCACAACATTGGACATGCATGCTGTAAGGCAGTACACTTTTAAGACACACTCCTATGTCGGGACTCAGCATCAGTGCCAACTGACATGGAGACCACAATGACTGAACTGGCCAGGGCACAGGCAAGGTCCCAAAACCTGTTACACACCACCCCCACACATGATGCTGCAAGCATTGGGCACTTGGATTAACTGCCAGCCTAGATTACCTTGTGCAAGAGTGACTACACACAGACCAGGGAACACATGGCAAGGAGGGGAAGGGAGGAAGAACAGCACCGGTTTACTTTGGGGAACAGGTTACGCACTGCACATTTAACCCCTTCAGTGCCCATGACGAGATAGTCTCGTCATGGAGCGCGGTTGCGCTGTGCCCATGACGAGACTATCTCGTCATGAACCCCGCCCGCTAATTCAACGCCCGGCACAGGGCGGGGAAAGGGCGGGGCACAGAAGGGGTTAAACCCTGGCAGTGTATCCATGCAACTGCGCACTTCCAAAAGCTGGTGACACACAACAAACACACATGTACCTACCCCCTTCCTGCTTCTCCTGTAAGCGCCTATCCAAGTCGGGGAAGACCACCGCCAGCACACGCTTATGGATGTGGGTCAGACGCCGGCGCCCACGGTTCTTGTGGCTCTCAGGTGAGTCCCCCAGCAGGACCCGTGCGATCCTCCTCGTCCAGCACCGGATATCCTGCCAGCGTTTCCTCACCTAGGCTAGGTGCCGCTTCCGACCCTCCGTCTTCCTCACGGCACTGACGGCTTGCTTCCATATCTCCCCCTTGGCATGGACGCCTACCTGTGAGGATGCAAAAGTGAGAATACTTAAATACACCTGAGCAATGACACAGAGACACACATATTAATAATTTGTCTTGTTTGAACAGGCGATGGTATGCAGGCAACTCATTGCACCTTTGTCATAGGGACATTATCCTCTGGGGAAGGCAAAATGCACTACGTGGCATTGAAAGTACACAGGTGGCATGAGGGGTGCCACACAATCAATGATCCTGGATCACACTGTGCATCACAAGCTACACCAGGATTATGTACAGCACCTCAAAGCAGTCACATGCCCCAGCCCACTGACGCAACCTCAGCAGCTTACATAGACACACACAGGCACAGGCACAGGCCAATCACCTGCCATTGCCAACTGCGGGTACAAACCTCACTCTGCCCATGTGCCACTAGACTGGGGGGTGGTACAAAAGGGGGTGGTGATGGACGGAGTGCCAGAACCAATGAAACACTCACACCCAGTCAACAGATCTGGGTTTGATCCATCACCGTTCTTTAGCCCACTCTGCCACCCCAGTTCAGACATGGCCATATGCAAATCAGTCTGACCCTGCGCCTCATGGGAAGTCCAGCCCAAACTGCCAAGCCATGCCTTCCCTGGACCAGAAACAAGCTTCCTAGGACCGGTTTCTGGCATTTCAGCCGTCTTCAGCCAGGCTTGCTTGAATCCAGTGGCAAAGTGAGCAAGGGACTCACGTCTGAGCATACCCTGCCAACTTATGGCGAACTATGCAGTACAAAAGGGGGTGGTGATGGACAGAGTGCCAGAGCCAATCAAACACTCACACCCAGTCAACAGATCTGGGTTTGATCCATCACCGTTCTTTAGCCCACTCTGCCACCCCAGTTCAGACATGGCCATATGCACATCAGTCTGACCCTGTGCCTCATGGGAACAGTCCAGCCCGAACTGCCAAGCCATGCCTTCCCTGGACCGGAAACAAGCTTCCTAGGACCGGTTTCTGGCATTTCAGCCGTCTTCAGACAGGCTTGCTTGAATCCAGTGGCAAAGTGAGCAAGGGACTCACGTCTAAGCATACCCTGCCAATTTATGGCGAACAAAGCGGTACAAAAGGGGGTGGTGATGGACGGAGTGCCAGAACCAATCAAACACTCACACCCAGTCAACAGATCTGGATTTGATCCATCACCGTTCTTTAGCCCACTCTGCCACCCCAGTTCAGACATGGCCATATGCAAATCAGTCTGACCCTGTGCCTCATGGGAACAGTCCAGCCCGAACTGCCAAGCCATGCCTTCCCTGGACCGGAAACAAGCTTCCTAGGACCGGTTTCTGGCATTTCAACCGTCTTCAGACAGGCTTGCTTGAATCCAGTGGCAAAGTGAGCAAGGGACTCACGTCTGAGCATACCCTGCCAACTTATGGCGAACAAAGCGGTACAAAAGGGGGTGGTGATGGACGGAGTGCCAGAACCAATCAAACACTCACACCCAGTCAACAGATCTGGGTTTGATCCATCACCGTTCTTTAGCCCACTCTGCCACCCCAGTTCAGACATGGCCATATGCAAATCAGTCTGACCCTGTGCCTCATGGGAACAGTCCAGCCCGAACTGCCAAGCCATGCCTTCCCTGGACCGGAAACAAGCTTCCTAGGACCGGTTTCTGGCATTTCAACCGTCTTCAGACAGGCTTGCTTGAATCCAGTGGCAAAGTGAGCAAGGGACTCACGTCTGAGCATACCCTGCCAACTTATGGCGAACAAAGCGGTACAAAAGGGGGTGGTGATGGACGGAGTGCCAGAAACAATCAAACACTCACACCCAGTCAACAGATCTGGGTTTGATCCATCACCGTTCTTTAGCCCACTCTGCCACCCCAGTTCAGACATGGCCATATGCAAATCAGTCTGACCCTGTGCCTCATGGGAACAGTCCAGCCCGAACTGCCAAGCCATGCCTTCCCTGGACCGGAAACAAGCTTCCTAGGACCGGTTTCTAGCATTTCAGCCGTCTTCAGCCAGGCTTGCTTGAATCCAGTGGCAAAGTGAGCAAGGGACTCACGTCTGAGCATACCCTGCCAACTTATGGCGAACAAAGCGGTACATAAGGGGGTGGTGATGGACGGAGTGCCAGAACCAATCAAACACTCACACCCAGTCAACAGATCTGGGTTTGATCCATCACCGTTCTTTAGCCCACTCTGCCACCCCAGTTCAGACATGGCCATATGCAAATCAGTCTGACCCTGTGCCTCATGGGAACAGTCCAGCCCGAACTGCCAAGCCATGCCTTCCCTGGACCGGAAACAAGCTTCCTAGGACCGGTTTCTGGCATTTCAGCCGTCTTCAGCCAGGCTTGCTTGAATCCAGTGGCAAAGTGAGCAAGGGACTCACGTCTGAGCATACCGTGCCAACTTATGGCGAACAAAGCGGTACAAAAGGGGGTGGTGATGGACGGAGTGCCAGAACCAATCAAACACTCACACCCAGTCAACAGATCTGGGTTTGATCCATCACCGTTCTTTAGCCCACCTGATGCAAAAATTAATACTTTAAACTCGGTCTCCATGACAACCAGCATGCATTTAGGCCCTTATACTTGTCCCTCATGTGTCCCCTATGTTATTTCAATATTTACACACAGGTACGGTGCTTTCCACGGCCCTAGGGCACCCCAAATGCAGTGAAACGGACCGTACAGGCATGTGTACGGTCCCTATCACTATGGGAGTGCTCGCGTATGTGTACGCCATAGTAATACGGACCGTACACACGAGTGTACGGGTCGTATTACTATGGCGTACGCATACGCCAGCACTCCCATAGTGATAGGGACCCTACACACGCGTGTACGGTCCGTATTACTATGGCGTACGCATACGCCAGCACTCCCATAGTGATAGGGACCCTACACATGCGTGTACGGTCCGTATTACTATGGCGTACGCATACGCCAGCACTCCCATAGTGATAGGGACCCTACACACGCGTGTACGGTCCGTATTACTATGGCGTACGCATACGCCAGCACTACCATAGTGATAGGGACCCTACACACGCGTGTACGTTCCGTATTACTATGGCGTACGCATTCGCCAGCACTCCCATAGTGATAGGGACCCTACACACGCGTGTACGGTCCGTATTACTATGGCGTACGCATACGCCAGCACTCCCATTGTGATAGGGACCCTACACACGCCCTCTGAGTGTATGTACGGTGCGTTTCACACCTGACAGTGGTGACAGGCGGCACACAGACAGGAATAGAGCTGTCATACTTGGCCAAGGCTGGACATCAAGGCATTGTCTGTGCAGTACTACATGTGTCGGGCACAAGTGTGTCATGCTGTGATGTGGCACATTACTCCTGAGGTGTGAAGCAAATAAATGTATGATGAGCTGTGTACACATGTCATGTGTGATGGTGCACTATGTGCCACACATCCCCTTCACTCCTTTGACATGTGTGCATGTAGTACAGACTTGTTGAGCCATGCGTCACTGGCATGGCACAGTCACCGACATCCGCAACTGTCCCCTGATGCCAGGTACACGGAATATTACACCTGACTTGTGAATGCCCGCGTTGCACGCTGTAACTATGTCATGTGTGTGTCATGTGTTCCCATAGGATTGCTGTAGGTGTTTGGTCAAATGCATCTGCAGTTGCTGCAACCAACATGTGTCTGTGTGTAGATGGGCATGGCACACTGTTACGCACACCAGACCACATGTGTAATCCGACGTAAGGTGTGTATTTATGCATCGACACGGAGTTTCAAAACAAGGACATATCTGCATTCTCTCAATGTATGTGTGATCAGTCTTGACATGTACTCCTTCATGGCAAGGTGTGTGGTCTGTCCTTTTTCTATGACATGTGACCTGTGCATCTAGTGTTCCGCAACCTGTCTGTACAATAAACATCCTTCTTCTGCACATATGTGGATGTCTGTAGCTCCTGTAATGCGTCTGCCTGTTCACTTACACTGGCCCACAGCTAGTTTCATGGCATGGCATATTGAGGTTGAGAATCGACGTTTGTAGCTGGCTTTTGGTAGGAGTGTCACCTGCCTGGCATACGTGTCCAGGGCATATTGCACAGACCTGACTCTGTATGTAGCATATGTGTATTGACATTGGTGGTGTACTGTACTCACTCTTCGTTGTCCCTTCAAATTTACTGCAGGGCTCTGCCTCTCCCTCGACCAATTCCGGACTTGGCTGACCTGAGGGAACATGACTGTATACGCCGCTACCGCTTCCCCCAACAGTTGATTGAGAACATGACGACACGGCTGGCACCACACCTCCAGCCGCTACACAGGTATCCTACTGCACTGACACCCAAGATGAAGGTGATGACAGCCCTACATTTCTTTGCCACGGGTACCTTTCAATATACCATTGCTCATGTTGGTGGCATGTCCCAAACCATGTTCAGCCGTGTTCTGCATGATTTTTTAGAGGCCATGTTGGATCACCTGGATGAGTTCATTAAATTCCCAACTCCTGTAAAGCGTGAGTTCTATGCCCTGGGAGGGATGCCCCATTTAATTGGGTCCATAGATGGAACACATGTGTCTTTGGTACCACCACAGGCACAGGAGGTAGCGTATAGGAACCGCAAGCATTACCACTCCATTAATGCCCTTGTGGTGTGTCTTGCCAACATGGTGATTTCACATGTCTGTGCTCGTTGTCCAGGATCAGCACACGATGCCTACATCATGAGGCGTAGCAGGGTGCCTGAAAGGATGCTGCAGCTGCGCAACGAACGAGCATGTATTGTTGGTGGGTATACTCTGTCAGTCCTGTATTTAGCGTCATCTTCCTGTCTTACTGCTTCTCCTGACCCACTTTTGTCCATGATGTTTCCATGTAGAGGACGCTGGCTATCCCAACATGCCATGGCTGATCACGCCTCTCCGCAACCCCAGCACGGCTGCCGAGCACCGCTACAACAACGCCCATGGGCGGACCAGGTGAGTGATAGAGAGGACGTTTGGCCTCCTGAAGAGCCAATTCCGTTGCCTCCACAAGACCGGCGGCGCACTCCCATATGCACCGGTGAAGGTCTGCAAGATGTTCCTCGTGTGCTGCATGCTGCACAACATAGTAACAAAACATGATACCTCTGTCACCATAAATCAAGGGGTCGATTTCTTAACGTGGATTTTTATTTTCCACCTTGTACATGTATTCTTCATGGACTAAGTTTTATCTTTTTCATCAAGATCTGTTCAGTGCTGTACAACTTTAAATCAAATTACAAAAAACATTTAGAAACGCTTAACAATAAAGACCAAATCGACGATTGGACAATCATGTACAGGGACAATATTTACATGGAAAGACAAAGACAGTTCTAAATGATACCTTATAAATAACGAAATGTGAAGTAATCAACAAGCAAAGGGAGTCCTATACATTTCATGTAAAGTACCTGGGACCTATTCTTTTAGTCCTCACAGACTAACAGTATTTTTTGAGTGCCAATAGGAGGAAGCCTCCAGACAGTAGGGAACAGGTTTATGACACTGCACTTGGGTGTCGGGCAAATGTTTTTTAAGGGACTTGACGTCGATCTTGTTCCTTGGAGTTCTTAATACGGCTTGCCTCCTCTAGAAACCAACGCGTTTCGACCTTCTATGTGGCACTGGTTTTGGAAGGTCTTCATCAGGGTAGACACATGTTTGTGCAAAGGACTGGGTGTATCGGTTGGGAAGTCCTATAGGAGTCCGGTGGTTGGGTCTCTTGCGACTTCAAGGATGGACGCTGTTTTGATGCAGCGACAAAGGGGAAGGGAAGGGGGAAGGGGGGGGCCTCCAAGCAATGGAGGTCGGGCACCCCAGTACCAGCTTGTGTCTGGGTCAGGAGTTCTCCTTGGCTCCTGCGAATCGGGAGCTTAAGAGCTGTGGAGCAGAGTTTCACTTTCTCGCCAGCGTGGTCGTACAGCATGCAGCTCGGGGGCAGTCAGTCATCCCTCCGGAGTGTACATGCTGCACAACATGGCAGTGGAGAAAGCTGTGCCACTCATCCTGGATCCGGATGAGCAGGACCATCCACCCGTGGAGGATGAAGGGCTTGGTGACGAGGCAAGTGATGTGGAGGAGGAGGAGGCGGTAGAGGACATCCGGAGTCGGCTCATACGCGACTTCTTTGCTTAGTGGTGAGTTCCAGTGTCTGAGTGTGCACGCATTGGGCCGTGTGTGGCATGTGTTGCAATGTGTGTGTCCATCTGCATGTCTGCCAAGTGAGTCAGAGGTGTGTTTGGATGTGTCACTCGAGTGTTGGTGCAATAGAAGAATGTTTTTCCAGAGTCATCATTGTCACCTAGCATGTTGACAACCTTATACGTGTCGAGTACATGCACATGCATGCGGATGTGCTTCTTTTGGCTGACTTCTTGTCTGTCTCTCATCCACAGGTACTTGCGCATGCTGTCTGCTGGTGGCATTGTTGTGCTCCTGCTATTCCTCATGAACACAGCAACAAGTGCTGGATCAGCATTACATGCACAGACAAGTTTGAAAATCTCCTTAGGGTAAGGGATGCAGCTTTTTGGGTGTGGTATTTGTTTTGAATGTGTGTGCACTGCTCCTGTTCATGTTTGGTTACTTTGCATACATGTAGAAGCACCATGGGGCACATGACATGGAGCTGAATTCACCTGAATTGATGGTCAGACTTGGTGACAGTCATCTGTAATGGGATTGTGGATTGTGATGAAGCCATCAATGTGTGTAACACTGCCCTCGGAAACATACGGGTTGCACCGGGTTGACATAGTGTGTGAATTCCCCATTAGAAGCTCAATGGTGTATAGCAGCCTCTCCGTGAGCAGCAGGGGGTGTTTAGCTGTAACCCATCACTTGTGTGCTAGTTCTATGGATTTCCAGCATATGTGGTGCAAAGGGGGGTGCCAGTGTCGGTCCCACATGTTCATCCACATGACCGTTGTATGTGTTGACAGAGTTGCATTTGCATTCCGACACACATGACTAATACAGGTGTCCCTCTGCCTCCAGGGTGCCTCATCTCTGTCAATGGTGGTCTGTTGCCACTGTGCATGCGGCATGTCTGGCATAGTTATCAGAGATAGTGCATATGAGTCTATGTGTAGAGTAGCAAGATGCAAGCTGTTTGTCAGGGATTAGAATCTGTATTGTGCATGATGTCCATGGCTGTGTAGGTATTGTGGCATGTCAGTCTCCACAACGGCCACTGTGCTGCATGTGCATCCATTGTGTGTGTGTGTGCCATGTTGAACCAGACATTCCTTCTTTGACATACACCTTTTGCATAGTTCCTTCCTGAGATCCTTGTCTTTGTGTGCAACTTGTGGCATTGTTTTATTGACATGGCGCATGCTGCTGCAGGCCCTGCAGCAAGGGCACCCAGTGTCCACGCAAACGAGCATGTGTTCATGATGGATTGCTTGCTGACATGTGCTATGCTGATCAGCAGCATCTGTGCCTCAAGCTGCAGCACACTCTGCATTATGCACAAGATCCCCAGTTCCATCCACCTCAAGGCAAGAGAGACGATCCCCCAGGTCAACTACAACAACCGTGTCTAATCCTACCCTGCATTATACGGACATGTGCGTTACAACTCCCATGATACTTGCCCACATCCAGGGTGCATCTGCACAGCTCTGCTTCTACATCCGGCGACCAAGCCACATCAATTTCCAACAGAGATGGGGGGAATGGATCACTGCCAGCTGCAGGATGACCTCAATTCACGCACACACTCAGGATGCAGCCCACAACCCCAACACAACCTTGTGGCACTGTGATCCAAGACCCCATTGTGCCATCTCCATGCATCCAACCTTGGCCGGCCCACCATTCTCCACATCCACCTGACTCAAGCATGCAGGCCATGGTTCTGCCACCTGTCTACACATACCTGGGAGTAGCACCCCAGGACACTCCACATGATCCCTGACCTCTGTGCATGACTGTTGCTCTTCTAAATAGGTCTGTATGCACAGTTGTGTGGGCACCCCCTCAGCTGGTTGGGCCCATCACGGGTGAGTATGGTGCTCCATGTCTGTATTGGATGATACATTGTGACCCATGTGTGTCCTGTGCCACACTCAGACCCCAGGGTATGGATGGTTGGAGTTCTTTAAAATACTCAGGCATGGTTTGACTTTACAATACACACATGTAATGGAATAATGCAAAATGACGGCATCATCTCTTGATAGTGCTGAATGTTATTTGTGATGGGGTACGTGTTTGGGGGGGATGACAAGAGGTTCTTGCCAGGTGTGTAGAATCCAAAGTTCACTGGGGGAGTTGGTATCCTTGCCATTGGAAGTCATCAGAGTCCATGCCACAGTCTTTAT
Organism: Triturus cristatus; assembly: GCF_964204655.1. Classification (NCBI taxonomy): domain Eukaryota; kingdom Metazoa; phylum Chordata; class Amphibia; order Caudata; family Salamandridae; genus Triturus; species Triturus cristatus. The sequence continues at coordinate 393,488,408 of NC_140584.1, forward strand.
CAACATTGGTCAGACAGTGACCAGCAAGTCCATGTGGCAGAGAATGTCATTTGCTGATGTGCTGCTGTTGGGCCCGAGGGCCAGGTGCCAGGCCAGGTGACCTGGGAGATGGTGATGTTCTGCTGACTCTCACGGTCTTTTGCGTGGACGACCCACCTTCCTGCGGGGACCCTCAGAAGCAGGCCGTGACGATGCTTGTGATGCTCCGTCGGATGAATCCTCCTCCTCCTGATCCCTCCCTGTGGCTGGTGATGTTCTTCACCTGGTGGCAAAGGGAGGGTTGCCCATGTTGTCGGCAATCCGACGGAGTGAACGGTTCATTTCCGTGTGCACCGTCAGGAGCTCAGCCAGTCTTGCCTCCATCTGTCCTTGGTGTCGCTGTTGACTGGCATGTTGCTCGGCCTGCAGGGTCTTCATCTCCTCGAGGGTGGACACAACCTGGCTGATGCCCCTGGTGTCACGCCGGTATGTGTCGAGGATGTTGCTGACGTGTGACATTACCGGTTCCTGAGCCAACTGGTCAGGTTCGCACCTCCGCCGTCCTCCACTCCCACCACCCCTGCCCACTTGCGCCTTGCCTGCCGTTGTGGGCACATCGGGTCTCCGGGACCCCTGAGGGATGGCATTTGCGGTGTCGCCTGCCTCCTCCTGGGTGCCCGGAGAACCTTGTCCCTCCTGGACAGACTGGCTGTGTTGTTGTGTGCGGGCAGGGCTCCTGGGTGTCTCCTGGGATGTGGCAGGAATGGGGGTGGTGGTTGGCACAGTTGTACCTGATGCAGGTGCTGCAGGTGGTTGGACACCAGAGGGGCCAGGTTGGTCTGGGTCATCCACGGAGTGGTGAGAGTCGTCGCTGCCGGTGGGGTCCACTTCACGCAGAGCCTGGTCCTGTGAGTCTTCCCCCCCAGTGTTGGGGGGAGATCGACGACGTTGACCTGTGTGTGAGAGAGACAATGTTAATTGTGTTACATGCGACATCCATGTTTCATTCATTTTTGAGTTGGCACAGTTCCTCTGGGTAGTTGGATATGGCTTGCATTCCTCTCACAGTGCACTTGTGCATGGGTATGTCCCTTGGCCACAGCTTTCGACACTTTACCTATGTGTGACACAATCTTAGTTGATGTATCTTTTTGGAACGCAGTCAGCAGTGTAGTGAGCGGGCGTAGCAAGCCATGCAGAGCCGCCTTACGTGTTGCAATGTACGTGGCCAAATGGTGTTTTTTCCATGCTATTTGAGAATGCAGGTAGGTAACTTAAGCATTTGTGACAGGGTTCTACAAACACAGTGGGTGGGTATACTGGGTGTAAGGTTAGGTTTGTGCCTGCAGCACGGATGTACTCGTGCACAGATTGACACATGGCCCAGTGTTTATCAAAGGAAAAAGGGGGGGTTAACGCACTGCCAAACTTTGTCTACATGCACACAGTCCACCTGCTGACGAGCGGACATGGCCACACCACCCAAGGATGATTTGGTCTCCCTCTGTCTCCCTTTCTCCCTCCCTCTGTCAGCCTCCTCCCTCTGTCCGTCTCCCTCTGTCTCCCTTTCTCCCTCCCTCTGTCAGCCTCCTCCCTCTGTCCGTCTCCCTCTGTCTCCCTTTCTCCCTCCCTCTGTCAGCCTCCTCCCTCTGTCCGTCTCCCTCTGTCTCCCTTTCTCCTTCCCTCTGTCAGCCTCCTCCCTCTGTCCGTCTCCCTCTGTCTCCCTTTCTCCCTCCCTCTGTCAGCCTCCTCCCTCTGTCCGTCTCCCTCTGTCTCCCTTTCTCCCTCCCTCTGTCAGCCTCCTCCCTCTGTCCGTCTCCCTCTGTCTCCCTTTCTCCCTCCCTCTGTCAGCCTCCTCCCTCTGTCCATCTCCCTCTGTCCACCTTTCTCACTCCCTCTGTCAGCCTCCTCCCTCTGTCCGTCTCCCTCTGTCTCCCTTTCTCCCTACCTCTGTCAGCCTCCTCCCTCTGTCCGTCTCCCTCTGTCTCCCTTTCTCCCTCCCTCTGTCAGCCTCCTCCCTCTGTCTGTCTCCCTCTGTCTCCCTTTCTCCCTCCCTCTGTCAGCCTCCTCCCTCTGTCCGTCTCCCTCTGTCTCCCTTTCTCCCTCCCTCTGTCACCCTCCTCCCTCTGTCCGTCTCCCTCTGTCTCCCTTTCTCCCTCCCTCTGTCACCCTCCTCCCTCTGTCCGTCTCCCTCTGTCTCCCTTTCTCCCTCCCTCTGTCACCCTCCTCCCTCCCTCTGTCTGTCTCCCTGTGTCCCCCTCTGTCTCCCTCCCTCTCTCTCCCCCTCTCTCTGTGTGTCACCCTCTGTCACCTCAGCCCAGCTTCCTGGGCACACACAGTTTTCAGGTCTTTCAAAGGCCATTGGCTTGTTCATGTGGGTTTGTTTCTAATCTCCGGGCACCCATTGGGCGGAGTGTCTGAGTCTGCGCTGCTGCTGTGGCGGTGTGTGCTGACACTCTTTCAGAGTGATGCGTCTTCATTAGCTGCTGTTATGTGCAAATTGTGCCTTCATACCCATGTCAAAAACCAAAGGCAGTGATGGACGGAGTGTTGAACATTGCAAGCACTCACCCCCAGTCATCTGATCTGGGTTTAATCCATCACCGTTCTTTAGCCCACTCTGCCACCCCAGTTCAGACATGGCCATATGCAAATCAGTCTGACCCTGTGCCTCATGGGAACAGTCCAGTCTGAACTGACAAGCCATGTCTTCCCTGGACCGGAAACAAGCTTCCTAGGACCGGTTTCTGGCATTTCAGCCGTCTTCAGCCAGGCTTGCTTGAATCCAGTGGCAAAGTGAGCAAGGGACTCACGTCTGAGCATACCCTGCCAACTTACGGCAAACAAAGCAAAAACCAAAGGCAGTGATGGACGGAGTGTTGAACATTGCAAGCACTCACCCCAGTCATCTGATCTGGGTTTAATCCATCACCGTTCTTTAGCCCACTCTGCCACCCCAGTTCAGACATGGCCATATGCAGATCAGTCTGACCCTGTGCCTCATGGGAACAGTCCAGTCCGAACTGCCAAGCCATGTCTTCCCTGGACCACCTTCCATCAGCACCCCCTTTTGTACCGCTTCATACCCATGTCATCCTGCAACGCGGCCACCATTTGCAGGCAACACAGTACTGTGTGGGGACACACTGTTTGTATGGCTGTGCCCTAGGCCATATGGGCTGAGGGCATTGTTGTGTGCTTCTGAGTTGCTCAATGTTAGTTTTGAGGCCCACCCTCCCGGCATCAGGGACATCCTGTCTTGTGTTGGTGTTTTGTGTGGCCTGTGACTTGGCATGGCCTTGCTTGGTGCATGGGGCATGGAGGCGCTAGTGGCATGTGTGTGTTTTTGGAGTGTGGTTGTGTCCGGTGCTGGCTTTGGGGGGGTTGCGTGCATGATTGGGATTTTGGTTGTGTATGGCGTTCCCCCCATGTGAGGTGAGTTGTTTGTGTACTCACCAGGGTCTGGGACTCCTTCTACTCCATTTACTCCCACCGGCGGCAGCGTGGCCATCACCTTCTCCTCCCAGGGATGGTACTGTACCAGTCTGCGGGGCGGCCCTCTTCCAGTGATGTTCCCCTGGTTGTGATCGTCTGTCATTTTGCGGCGGACCGTCCTCTGCAGATCGTACCACCTGGCTTGGCACTCATGCCTGGTCCTTCTGGTGGCCCCAACAGCATTCACAGAATTTATAATCCTCTGCCACATGGCTGATTTTTCGGATATGCTGGTCCGTCTGACCAATGTTCCAAAGAGCTGTGGCTCGACTCTGACGATTTAGTTGACAAGGACCTCCAGCTCATCCTTTGTGAACTTTGGATTCTTGTTAGTGGGCATGGTGTGGGGTGTGGGTGTGGATGGTTGTGGGGGTGTGGGTGTGGATGGTTGTGGGTGTGTGAAGGTGTGTGTGTGTGAATGTGATGAGGGGGTGTTTGTGATGGTGGTTGTGTGAAGGAGTGCAAGTGTAAGGTGTATTGATGGATGTAGTATGGTGCAGTGCGTTGTCTCTGTGGTCTGGCAGTAGTGGATCTGTTGCAAAGGATCATGGTTTGTTATGTTATGTTATGTTAGTTTCATTTTTATTCAGCGCACAGCTACTCGGAAGTGTCCCGGCGCTATAGACCGCTGGGGAACCCATCCTGGCTATCCCTGTGAGATGGTCCCTTTCTGGGTATCTCCAAGGTGAAACCAGGCATCCCCGGCGTCTGTGGGGGGCCGTTGTAGAGATGAGGCAAGCTTAATGCCCAGAGTTGCCGAGTGTGTTCCTGGTTAGAGTAGGTACCGAGGCGAGAATTATCGAGTCCGTTTTGACCCTGGTCCACGACCCTGCCGCGTCGGGAATTGAACCCTGGTCCCTGGCCGATTCTCTGCTTACGGATCTGCCACCTCTAACCAGTGAGCCACACCTCTCCCCTCTGTGTGTGTTGGGCCTTTTTATTGGTCCATTTGTGGGTGTGGGTGTGGCTGTGTTTGAACTTTAGGTGGGTGTGTTATAAGGAGTGGTTGTGTTTTGGGCCTCTGTTTAGCTGTTTGGCAGTTGCAGGTCAGTGTATAGGATGTATTTGGGCTTGTTGGACATGTTTTGTGGTGTTGTGCGAATCGAATTGACTCTCCTTGTGTTGTTTTGCTTTGTCCTGGTTCAGTACGAGTGTTTTTGGCGTCTGTACGGTGTGTACATGGGCCATGTTGTTGTACAGTGCTGTCCTTTGCTATGGTTTAGTACGACTCGTACATGCGCGATGTTGGGTGAGGGTGCTGGTGTAGGGGCCTGGGGTAGGGTGCGTACAGACACGGGCAGGGTGTTGGTCTGCACCATCCATCGGTGGTGGTGTTTCACACCGTACATACTGGGGGGGCTGGGTGTACGCTCCGTACATACACGGGTGGGGGTACGCTCCATGCATACACGGGTGGGTGTACGCTCCGTACATATACTGGTGGGGTGTTGGTACGCTCCATGCATACACGGGTGGGGGTACGCTCCGTGCATACACGGGTGTGGGTACGCTCCATACATACACGGGTGGGGGTACGCTCCGTACATACACGGGTGTGGGTACGCTCCGTACTTACACGGGTGGGGGTACGCTCCGTACATACACGGGTGGGGGTACGCTCCGTACATACACGGGTGGGGGAATGCTCCGTACATACACTAGTGGGGTGTTGGTACGCTCCATACATACACGGGTGGGGGTACGCTCCGTACATACACTGGTGGGGTGTGGGTACGCTCCATTCATACACGGGTGGGGGTACGCTCCATACATACAAGGGTGGGGGTACGCTCCGTACATACACGGGTGTTGGTACGCTCCATACATACACAGGTGAGGGTACGCTCCGTACATACACTGGTGGGGGTTCGGCGCGTACATCCGCGGCCGGGGGGGCCTTTGGTGCGTACATACGGGGGCTGGGGGGTGTTCGGCGCGTACATACGAGGGCTGGGAGGGTGTTCTGCGCGTACATACGGGGTCTGGGGTGGGGTGTTCGGCGCGTATGTGGGCACATGTCTCCATGGTTGCTATAGGAGTTCGGTCCGTACGGTGTTTTTTCCCTACGGTTGTAAAATCGGAAGGACGGGACGGATCGTACTTGCGCGGTCGGACTTCATTTTTCCGATTCGTACGTTAAATCGTCCGGGGATGTGTCGGACACATTTTCCGACCCGAGGACGTCTGGGGAAATTTTCCCAATGCGATTCGTATGGACTTTTTCCCATACGAATCGTACTTGGCAGTTTGTACGCTACTTGTACGATTCGTACGGAAAAATATCCGGATACGATTCGTACGGGGAAAATTTTTACAGGATCGGAATCGGCACCCAAGTCTGCATTTTTATCCATGACCCACTAAAGGAAAAGTAAGCTATAATTGGAACTGCACTATTGAACTTACTGAAAGTTGTTATTAATTATCGCATTGGAGACCTCATGCCCCAGAATGCATCAAGGGACGCTGCACTGAGCACACGCCCGTTGAGGGAGGTATTATAGTGAATAAAAGTCAGTAACATGAATTTGATTCAGCTGTGCAGTTCTTGGCAGCCCAGGAAGAAGAGGCTCATGGCCTCGAAATGCGTCGGCAATTGAATGCTATATGGAATGAAATGGCAGACTGCATTTTTCAGAGCCGGAGGGCGGAATGTTGTTGTGTGCCCTCTCGCTGCTTCAGGGCGATTTGTTGATCATATATATATATATATATATATATATATATATATATATATATATATATCACCTCACTCGGCGTTTTATCAGAAATTTACACCTCTAACATGGACACGGACCATCAAGTTGGTGCTAGTTTAATATTTTATTTTGCAATGTCGCCATAATGTGTATATATATGTATATTCACTGAAAAAACCATAGGTTTCACACACGTTATAGTTAGGAATTAGCATTTAAAAAACCTTGCAAATTCAGTGAAAAAACCATAGGTTTCACACATGCTATAGTTAGCTGGAGATTTTACTCATAAAAAACCAATGAAATTCCCCCGTTATAGTTAGTGCAGGCAACTATAACTCACGCGACCGCAATCCTCTGCTGATGCTAATACTGTATTTAGACACTTATTTGCCCATGTCTTCTTCCATTAAATTTTAGCTATACATATATTACAAATATTTTTTTTTCATAAAGACACATATGTCATCAGCAGAGGATTGCGGTCGCGTGAGTTATAGTTGCCTGCACTAACTATAACGGGGGAATTTCATTGGTTTTTTATGAGTAAAATCTCCAGCTAACTATAGCATGTGTGAAACCTATGGTTTTTTCACTGAATTTGCAAGGTTTTTTAAATGCTAATTCCTAACTATAACGTGTGTGAAACCTATGGTTTTTTCAGTGAATTTGTACGGTTTTTAAATGCTAAGTTACTTTACGCCATTCGTGGTGTGCGCGCCCACTTAACGCAGTTCGTTCCGTGCGCGCACGGTGCGCTTCGCGCACCGCGCGCCCGCTTTACGCAGTTAGTGCCGTGCACGCACGATGGGCACGCGGTGCGCGTAGCGCACCGCGTGCCCACGTTACGCTGGATGGGCCATGTACGCACGATGCGCTTCGCGCACCGTCCGCACATGGAGGACATATTATGCGCGCTTCGTTGTGAAAGGTAATCTTTTACATGTTCTATTACTAGATATGCCATGCACATGCGGGCACCATTTGGACACGGGGTGGGGAAAGTGTGGATATTTTTTTTTTATATAATTTTTACCGTACGCGTACGGTAAGCGTAATCGGCGTTTTTTCGAAAAAATATAAAATTGCATTTTTTGCCTTGGGGGTACTTTGGGGACACCTTAATCAAGTCTATGTGGTTAGGAGCTGCCTAAACAGCCCCTTTACATGTTTTTTGCCTATGTTTTTCCTCCCCCCCTCAGAGTGCGAGAGAGAAAATGACGGCCGCCGCTTCCTGGTTTCGACCGATTCGAATGTTTACTAAGATCTAATAGCCAATCAGAATCGCGCTCGCGCACGGCACCGTACGCGTACGGTAAGCTTACCGTAAGCGCACGGTAAGCGCACCGTAAGCTGCCACAGATATATATATTGATTTATATGCTATTTTCTCAGGAACTACTGAACAGATTTACACCAGACCTACAAAAGGCACTTCCTTGACCTGTAGACTACCTCTCTGCCAAATTTCAAGTAACTCTGTTCAGCCGTTCGGGCTGTAGCTGTGTCTAAAGGTCCTATGGAAAAATGCATGGGAAAAACGCGTTTTGGGACCCCCCTTTTTTCTCAGCCCCCGCTTGACGAATCCCCCCGAGACTTTCAGGGTAGGAGCGGAGCGTAGCGCCCCATTAGTTTTGAAAATTTCGCGAGGATTCGTCGACCGGTGCCAAAGTTATTCCAAATAGAATGTTGCGGTTTTCCTATGGAAACAGGGTCCTAACTATAACTACCTACTGGCGACCGCCAGTAGGTAATATATATATATATATATATATATATATATATATATATATATATATATATATATATATATCACTTCAATACTCTTCCACCATATTTCCATTCCATTCTTTCAGATGCTGGATGCAAAGAGCACGGACCACAAAATCCTTTAAAATTCCGCTCAGTTTATTTCATGCTTTTCACAAAACAGGAACGTCAGCCATTACGCGTTTCATCCCTCCCTGGGGATTTGATCACATGACGCGCATTTACAAATAGGAATGCTTTTTATAGGTTACACACTTTTTCTACTTTTTTTTCCTCCTTCATTTTTTTTCCTCGTACTTTTTGTTTCGAGATAATCCCTTAACTTTATTTATTTGTGGTTGTGCTATGTGTGTAAACACCACCTGGTTTGATTTCTTCAAGATATTCATACCAACAATTAAAAGCGAGTAGAAGACATCAACATAGGACTGGTATTCCTTGTCGTAAGTTATAGGCTTGGGTAATTCAAATGCAGTTTCAAAGTTGGTCCCATGGCTACTTTTAAGGTGCAAGACATTGTGTACAAATTTGCAATTAAATAAATAAATAGTTAGATAAATAATTGTATACAAATCCTAAACAATTCCTGTTTAAATACAGCCTTAAAAGTAGTAAAAACAGTAAAAACAATATCATATATAGTAATTAAATACATTGCATCATTTAATAAAAGTTAATAAATAAATAAATGCATAAAATTTATATAAAAGGATGAATCCAAACCCTTTGGATCTGCCCAAATGCTCTCTTTTTTACTATAATAATGTTTATATAGAGTATAGGCTGATCCATTATTGATTTTTGGATTTTAATCATTTAATATATCAGAATACCCATACTGGTAAACTGAAGAATATTGTTTATTCAATGAGTTGGTAATCTAACCAACCATTTATGAAACTGAACTTAAAATGATATCTTGTGTCTTCACTTGCTAAAAAATTGTTTTATGTTTTTTTGTTTATGTTGTGTGCTCATCCCTCATTGATGTGAAAAAATTGAGTGCTTATAAAAAAGTGCTGAGTGCCTAAGGTTAGTCTAAAAAAAGTGATTAAAAAAAGTTCACTTGAAAGGGAGAATTTGGTAGGCTGATTGGTCTTGAGATTCATGGTAACTTCAAATCTATTTCATGTTGTTAGACTTGTCAATACATTTGTTACAGAGGCTACTTCTTAAGACTATCGCGGTTTTCTCTGTATTTGTTATTGCGATCTTGCTTTAAACATTACAAAATGTACTTCTAAAGTCATTCTTATAATTCATTTGGTACTAATACTGGTGGACCATAATTATTATTACGAACTGGCATGTAATTCTTCAGAGCTGTTTAACCCATTGGGTTGTTTGGTATCTAGGTTTAGAATATAATTCATTTCCAATATACAAAGGGTCCTTTCCCTGTTACCGCCTCGTTTGTTTCTGGGGACAGAATCCAATAGGAAATATTTAAGACCTTTTGGATCACCGTCATGTTGCTCATGAAAATGACATGCCACAGGATAAGCCTGGTCATGATTTTTAATGGCCCGTATGTGTTGAAGTATACGCTTATGCCCTTGCAAGATGGCACTGCCAATATATCTCAGTCTGCAAGGACATTCCAATATATATATCACATATTTGGTTTTGCAATTTAAGGCCTTGGTAATTTGTCTGTTCGGTCCACCGAAAGGAGTTGAATATTCGGTGGTAGTTACTCCAAACTGACAAGCCTTACAAGTTTTACATTTGTAAAATCCGATTCTTTGAGTTAACCATGACCCCTTAGTTGTAAGTCCACAGGGGTCATTGTCCACCAAGGTATCCTTCATTGAAGTATTTTTCCTATATGTTATAAAAGGTTTTTTAGAAACTGATTCACCTGTTATTGGATCCTGTTTAATCAGATACCAGTTTTTGTTGATGATCTTTCGTACTGATGACTCGTGCTGATTATATTCCAGAATAAATCTGAATTTGCTAGGTGGAATGTCTGGCTCTGTTGCTTGTACTTTAGGTTTTAACAGATTTTCCCTTGTTTTCAAATTGCTTTTATTTAATGCTTTGACTAAACATGTTTTACTATAGCCTCGTTCTCTAAATCTGGTTATATATATAAAATGAAGAAAGTAATGTCAAGGATTGACATCGAGGAAGGCGTTGGCCAAAATGCATCTGTCTCTGCACGAGTCCGATTAAAATAACAGAACTCACCCCCATGAGTGCTTTCTTCATTTCAGGGTACGATTACCCTTTGGAAGTTTTGAGCTGGCGTATTTATGCAGGGCATCCCCGCAACTACAGCACCCGTCCGTGAGTGCGCCGTATAGGTGAAAAACGAGCTGCGATATATATATAACGCAAGAAAAATTAGGCAAAGTTCAAGTGTTACAGATGGTGCAACGAACCCGGATTACAACCCTTCTATACTCCTGATGGGAATATCTTTCTATGACTAAATGAAATATTGATGGTTCAGCACCCAAGGTTAATGGTAAAACATAATAAAGTTTTTTTACTTTCCGCATAAATTCCCATACATTCCAGACAGAGAAATATTTTCATGACCGTTTAGTCGTCATTGACCTGGTTTTTAGAAAAAAAAGGCGAATCAATATTTTTCTTCACACTGTTGATTTTAAACAAATTACAATCTGCATTATATACGTCGTACTAGGACATACACTTTTACATTTATATGTGTAGCCCTCCGTCAATTCAGGCCCACATCCCACCGATATATTCTTCTATGTCCTGGAAGGTAAGTTGCAAACATAATGTTAACAATGAGCCCTACAATACTATTCAGTAATAACACTCGTGAATTTCTGTAAGAGTCTACAGTACGTTAAGAAAGTGGTTTCCTCTAGCCAGAGGCCCAAATTAAATTAACCCATCTCCATCGGTCTAAACTTTGCTTTCTGGCTACAAGAGAGGTTTGCGCTGAGGAAGGCAAATAGGTATTTTTTTGTACAGCTTCTAGCTCAGGGATCTGAATTATGGAAAGATTGGGACTTTGAGCAGGAGATACAACATGCCCCTTTTACATAAATGTACTTAATTTGTTCAAATTTCGATATCAGCTGTGTCCCTCATGGTGGGGAAAACAGCACATTTCTTGTTCTCAGCCCAATAAAAAAAAAAATCACAAAAGAAAAGCATTGACACATGCACCTCTTTTGGTGACATATTGCAGGCAGGCTGTTTTACAATGTATCTGCCGCAACCTGTATGTGAAGGTAATCTTTGGAGGCCAGTCATGGCTTTGTTTAGAAATTTAAGCTATACAATCAATGCTCAAACATTTACAGGAAAAAAACACGGATCTGTGGGGCCTAAGAAAGATCCTTTTTAAAATGTTAGAACTGAGTGTGATACCATGGCTGCAGTATATTTGTATGACAACGTAATAATTTATTTATTCAGATTGTGATCGGAAACCCAGACTATTGTATTAGGATTCTTATGCCTGTTCTTGAATGAGGCTCTTTACTTTCTACTCTAAGCTCTTGTTACAGAGAATGAGATGGAGGAGGCGCTGTTGTGATGGGTGGAACCCCATTTGGGTGTATTAGCTGTTGAAGCAAAACTAAACAAGCATTTGCAATGCAATAGGTCTCGCATTTTCAAAACTTTGACCTATTGGTATTGTAAATGACAATGCTTTTTATTATTGCAGGTTTTTTAAATACATAAATAAAAGGAATTGTCATTTATATTGCCAATAGTTCAAAATCTTGCAAATTCGCAATTTAGCACGTTTGTATGCCTGCTGTAGAGATCCTATTGCAAGTTACAAGTTATATTTCCTGCAGAGGGGAGACACATGTTCGATTACCATGATAATTTATTGAGTTGATTAATACTGTGATATGATAATAAAGCGCTTAGGTAGATTGTAATACGAAAGAAATGTCAAGCTTATGTATATACACTAAAGCTAACATTTTCTGAAGAAATGTTTATGCTTTCAGATTAAAAAAACAGAGGCATAAGGAAATAAGATGACGATCAAACAATGCAGTCAAATTGAGATGCCAGAATCTGCAGCCTGGGTCTGCTGGCTCACAAGTCAGTAAAGTCATTTTGATTACATGGATTGCCCTCATACCAGCAGAATCTTGCACTAACATTTAGACCAAGTACCGGTTCATGACGTCATATTTGTGTTCGTCAGTGCACATATTGGTGCAAAAAGGCCAGTGCACTTGATGTAAATCGGTTTGTTCTGCCCCTTTGTATCGTAGTAGACGTGGAAAGTGATCTGAATTTTCAAATACCTTAAAATAGAGGTGTCGGTTTCAAAGTAATTATTAATGCCTAGAATATATTTCAAAAGATAAGCCAAAGGGTGGAAAAAGTCACGGCCTTGACATCATATCAAAACTGAAGCAAAGGTCGATTTGTAGGTGTTAGAAGGAAAGAGCAGCAAGTAATAGCGCCTATGTTGAGGCCTGTATTCCAGGCGCATGCAGAGAATACAGGGGTGCGCAGTATTAAGAAGTTTATGGAGGTGACTGGAGATGGTTCTGGAGGGCTTTGAATGGGCTCTGGAGCCTCTAGAAGTGGAACATCAGAAACCACATCTCCAGCCTGAACCCACAGAGCTACTTGTGAAAGCTGAGCTATTCACACTTGGTTTTGCATGATTAAGCCTCAGAATATGAGCATGACCGAGGAACGGTTGTCTGGGTCAGTCCTCATATCGATTCATATTTTTCAGCATATACCATGTTGTTTAGTCGAATGCCCAGCAGTCGCAGTATACAAAACAGTGTAAAAGTACAAACGTCTGTCCCCGAAGCTGGATCCGTGGTCTCCCCTCTGCGTCTCGAAGCAAGGGTCGTGGTGAAGTAAATTTGACACGGTTACTCCATGGACACTAACTGGCCATTTCCACCAATCGAACATTACCTTGCACCTGCGAGAGTTCACACACTATAAACTGACTCGATCACATGTAGCACACACTGCACACTGACTCGCCTCTAAGCGCTATCTAAGCAAGTACTAATTAAACGCATAGCACACAGTGAAAACTGACTCACCTCTAAGCTCTACCTCTCCAAGTACTATTTACATACAGCACACACTGCAAACTGACTCGCCTCTAAAGCGCTATCTCAGGAAGTACTAATCACAGGCATAGCACACACCGAAGACTGACTCGCCTCTAAGCGCTATCTCAGGAAGTACTAATCACAGGCATAGCAAACACCAAAGACAGACTCGCCTCTAAGCTCTACTTCTCGAAGTACTGATCACACGGATAGCACACACTACAAACTGACTCGCCTCTAAGCTCTACCTCTCCAAGTACTAATCACATACAGCACACACTGCAAACTGACTCGCCTCTAAAGCACTATCTCAGGAAGTACTAATCACACGCATAGCACACACCCAAGACTGACTCGCCTCTAAGCGCTATCTCAGGAAGTACTAGTCACAGGCATAGCAAACACCAAAGACAGACTCGCCTCTACGCTCTACCTCTCGAAGTACTGATCACACGGATAGCACACACTGCAAACTGACTCGCCTCTAAGCTCTACCTCTCGAAGTACTGATCACACGGATAGCACACACTGCAAACTGACGCGCCTCTAACCTCTTCCAGCGATTCCGATTCAGATCACTAGTTTTTCTTTTCAATTTTCAAAGCGCGAACATGACCCGAAGGTATCGGAGCGCTATTCAAGAGCACCAATTGCATACAGATCTTTTTAGGCACAGGAAGCTTAAGTGACTTGCCCAGAATCAGAGAATGTTTGAGCCGACACCGAGGCTCGAACCCGGTTCCCCACCATCAAGGTTGGCCCCTCTTGCCGTTTAACAACCATCTCTCGTTTTGTGGTCAAATTGATTCAGGAAAAGCGAAAACAAAGGCATCAAGGACAAATGAACTGCTAATAAGGAAAAGTCCAATGTGTGATTGGTGCAGCAAGTTTGAAGTTTGCCTGGAGGCACCTTCAACAGGCTTATTTCCGTGCTGTCATTGCATTCTGGTACATGCAGTTGTATAGATTCACCCCGAACATAAAAATTCACTGAAAAAAACTAAAGAGCAGAGTGAAATAATTGCTGATGTGCCTGATAGTTTTTGAATCTCCACCTGTCCGTAAATTGCACAAACGGGCCCGTAATTTTAGCCTGAAGTCCATTATTGACATGATAGCGGACAGCAATTTGTCAGTAGTTGGACACTTTCTTTTTACGGCTTTTTTTTTTTTTGCAGATTTATATAGCGCGAACTCGACGCGAAGGTACTGGAGCGCTTTACATGAGCACCAGTTACGTCACGAAATCTGCAGTGAAGACCTCCATACATTGAAGGGGTGGGGAGGTGGGGGAATGCTGTGCACAGGGCCCTGTCTCCACTTTGCTGTACATACCATATCTGCTGCGTGGAACAATGCTTCTACTTTTGGCCCGGTGTCTGTTCTCCTGTCAGTAGGGGAGCGGCTTCCTCATGTTCCCTGGTACGTGGGGGGCAGATGGGGGCCTGAAATGGAAGCGCAAGCAGCAGCGGCAGAAGTCCTTTCTCCCGAGGGGCGGGAGAAGGAGGCAACTCGAGTTGCAGAGACAGCGGCTGTCTGCCATAAACATCAAGCGTGGCATGCCGCTGCATAATAACGTTTAATTTCAATAAAGAAATAATTTAGTGAGCTGCGCTATCAGAGAGGTGAGGCAGGGTGTTGTGTAAATAGTAAAGTAACAAGGAAGTAGTCCCTAAATGAATAGTTAAGGCCGAGCAGCGGAACTAAACTGTAGTTGGTCAATGCTGCTTCCGGCAAAACAAAATCAAAACGGAAGTGAGGGATCGGACCACCAGCCTATCAATGAGCGAGATAAGAAGAGCAATGTCGGATGTAACCAATGGTAAGTGAGAAAACAAATAGAAACATAATGGGTGGAGTTTCACCACTAATAGTAATTACTTAATGCCTCGGAGAGGCAGCGCATGCGCTGCCCTATGCGAGACCTAAAAATGTGCAGCCTCTAAATTTAACAGCTAAACTAACCCAACGTAAACTGTTTCACTATGTCCACTGTGGTCAATCTGTGTAGGGGCTTAATGTACAGACACAAATAAGGCAGTTGCTTTGGAAATATGCAGACTCAACCCTCAGGTCAAATGCTTAGTGGAAATGGATGTCATTTCAACAGTTCGTAAAGTATTTACAATTGTGAGGCTTTTGAACATCTACCAATGTTCGCTGAAAATTAGCATCTGCATAATTTTGCCCACCACAGTGGAGACGTCAAAATCAGTACATGCACGGTTTGGACTGCTGCAGTACACGCTGTGCAGGTCCTGGGGTGTATGCACACAGGGACGCACCATGTGCCCCCATGCATGCACCCCATGGTGCAGAGCCCCAAGGAGGCCCTGTAGTGCCCCCTCTGTTTCCTCAGTGCAACAATTTTCACAGTGGTTGCACCGCCATAACAAATGTGGTGGTGAGGAAACTTGTAAAATGCTTGGTGGGGCCATAGCGGCCCCACCAAGCATATTGCAGCCTCAAGACCACTGTGCCACCACCAGAGATCTGTGATGCCTGGCATTTGCAGTGGTCCTAGGGTGGCCTGAATTCCATGGTTGTAAAAGAGCGGTCGGAAGACCACCACTGCCGCACCCCCAAGAGTCTGCTGATCCATGGACTGCCAGGCTCGTAATAAGACCCTTGGTCTTGACCACCTCGAGTAAAGATATATTTGACTGACAAAGAAGTGAGAAGTTGATAAATAAAGATGCACTCGTAGACACCCTTTATGCCCGGTAACAGGGGGTTCGATGCTTTTCTTGAACAACCTTGCTCTGTGCTGTGAGAAATCCATGTCTATTGTCAGTTGCCCCTGAGCTCCTGTCTCATTTGAATGTCACTGTCAGCGAGCTAACAAGCTCTGAAGCTGCCTAATCTTCTATTTTGGCTCTTGTCTGCGAGTTTACAGTAATGATCTATTCTGTATGATCTCCCTCCTACTCTGTTACAACACGTCAGAATTATTTTTGTCAGGAACAAAAACAGGTTAATCATCTGCTTTTCGTTGGATTTAGGGCAGACTGTTTCAAAGGCTTCCTAAACAGTTAGAAATCACAAAACTGCAACAACACATGATCTTCGGAATCTGTAAATTAACTCACTGGGCAAATGAACCATTCTTCACTGATGTGATGTCGAGTCTGGAGTGTAGTTTAGTGTCTAAGATGCTGACTTCGGAACCGAAATACCTCTGTTCTAATGCTATTTTTGGTACCTGATTTAAAACGACTCCATTCTGGTCAATTGTTTTCATCTCTTTGTACATAAATCTGTAAAAAGCGGTTTAATATAAGGAATGTATACAGTACGAACTAATTGTACAGTGGGCGGTCTAGCGCTACCAGATTCCAGACTGACCTCTCCACACCTCCCTCCCCCATCACATCTTAGTTTCTTTGTTCGGGTTTCAACCAGATCACTCACAACTCATGTAATAAGTGCTAAAGCTACAATAAACATATCTAGGGGCAGATTTACAAGCCCCTTGTGTCATTTTTGCGCCGCTGTGGCATCACTTTTCGTGACGCAGCAGCAGCGTAAAAATGCGGCCCATTTAAACAATGTGACGCATCTAGGGAGATGCATCACATTGTAAAGCCCTGCGTCACATTATACCTGCGCCAGGTAAAATGTATGCAGTGTGGGCGTTCCAACGCAAAAACGCCTCATAGAAGTAACGCAGTGAAATCTACAAAATTTCACTGCGCCACTTCTAGGATGCCACTGCGTCAAATTCTTACGCCTGCTTGAAGCAGGCGTAAGGAGTGACGCAGCACAATGATGATAGACCTCCCCCTGCATAGCTGGAGCTGCGTCGTGCTTGCGACACCACTCCAGCAATGCATGACTTTTGCATCAACAGATGCGTCAGAAATTCTGACGCATCTGTCAATCCTTGTGCCATGGTGCGCCGTATTGTAAATACGGCGCATCCATATTGGCGCAAGGGTTTCTATTGGTGGCGCAGGGAAAGTGACGCATCTTTATAGATGCGTCACTTTCTTGTAAATCTGCCCCTAGTTTAAAGCCACTAGTTCCATTCGAAAGCTAGATGTGCTCTACATGGAAAATACATTTTTTTTTTACCATGAACAATTTATTTTCCAAAGATGTGCGGCTGTGTGTTGTACAAAGTTTTGGATATAATTGACTTGCATCACAATGTGCATTTTGTACGGCAAACTGCATATTGCCGTACATAAGTAATTGTGAATCACTCCTAATTTTTGCACATGATGCATTTTGCACATAACACTCTTTGCACAGGGCCAGACCGGAAACCAAAATCACCCCTGGCAAATATGTTCAAACTAGCTCCATTATGCAAGAGGTAATCACATGAATGGGGTCATGGTGGCACGAGTGGAGCATGGCTGCCCATCCCTATTCTAAATGCTGCCTCCTGTGACAGCAGCCTGCCAATGAAATGCCTGAGTGGAGGATTGTCCAGTCCAGCCCTGTCTACAGTGGACTCCACAGCCTTCATTACTATGCTGTGAAACGTCCCAAGTTTTCATCCCTTATTCATCAACCCTTTTTACACAAAAACTCTGTAAGTAATTGAATGGGTTACAGGTTGAATGGCGGGGGGTAAAACCCTACTCAAGCAGCAACCACTATATTTGTCAGGGTGAAACAGTAGCTATCCCTAGATCAACCTGTGCTTAACCCTCTGGCAAATTGGCACAAAAGCATTTAAGCTTAACTTAGAGGCAATGAGTAAAGTATTTCTGCAGCACTTCAAACAGTAATAAAACACAGCACAGGATAAATCCAACACCAATTTAGAAAAATGTAAGAGTATACTTTAATAAATTATTTGACACCAAAATGACAAAAATCCAATTAGTAGAACTAGAGATAAGCAATTTTAGGGGTTTTCTAGCAATCAAGTACTAGGAAGCAAAAAGAGCCAACTGTGGTTATCTGATCATGGGAGACTGGATTAAAGTCACAAGGCTGACCAGGATGGAGTGCAGGCCAGATAAAGGATTGAGCTCAGTCTGATGAAAGTACCATGTAGTTTAGACATCGAGATGGGAAGCACTTGCATTGAGCTGTGTGGACTGGAGTTCAGGGACTGGCGACGAGGAGCTGCGGTGTGAGATCCGGCGTTAAGATGCGTCATGCAGAGTTGACGACCATTGATGAGGCTCGCCGTGTGAGGTCCAGCATCGTTGATGAGGAAGTCAGTTGTCTTGCTGAGAATTGCGCTGTGATGCTGTGGCACAGGGGATGAAATGCATTGTGGTTGGACATTGTCATTGGTGGGATGCATCAGAGAAGCCACTGTATCCATCAGAGAAGCCACTGTGGCTTGCGATGACTTGCAATGAGATGCAACAGTGTAGAGGACGAGATGCATCATGCTTGGCACAAGTCAATGGTGGGTGGTGTCGCAGTGCGTTGGGATGTGAGGAGTTGTGTCAGCGTCGAAGAAGCCTGTTATGTCCTTGAAGCTTTGAACAGGGTACGAGCTAACTGACCCTTGGCAATTTCTCGGAGTCCTGAGTCCTCACCGGCAGGCTGGATTCAGCAGGGCAACTCACAGCAGCAGAAGAGTACTGGTGCAGCAACAGCAGTCGTTGGGCAGCAGAGCAATCCTTGGTCAGCAAGCAGGTCAACAGGGAGGTCTTCACAGCAGGGCAATTCTTCTTCCTGGCAGAGTCCACAGGTCCAGAAGTGATCTGAAGAGCTGGATTTGAGGGAGGGTCCAATGTGTATACCTGATGAGAGGCTTCTGGAAATTCCTTCTTACCTCCCTGTCCCCAGCTTATCTGGTGGCACAAAACACTAGTGTGAAACCCTTTGTGAGTATGGTGAGGCAGAGTCTTTGTGATGTGCAAGAGCACCTCACCCCCTCTTTCCTGATAGAGATCCTGTCAACACCTATTCCTCCTTTGTCTCAATGTCTGGGAGTGATTCAAAAGACCAACTGCCAGCTACAACTAGTCATGTGACCCAGGATACAAGATTCAAATAGTTGGGACAAGAAAATGCCAACTTTCTGAAAGGGCTTTTTCAGAATTATGACTTAAATTTCAACTTTACCATTAAAGAGGGTTTTAAACTACAATTCTTTTAGAGAACAAACTCGACTTTCCTAGCTGCTCCCAATTGAAAGCTGTCACTGATTAAATGTAATAATGTAACCTAATGCTATCTTATGGGAGAGCTATGCCTTGCAGTGGCGAAAAATTAAATGAAGAGTTTTTCACTACCAGGGCATATAAAAGTTAAACGTACATCTCCAACTTTTTAAATACATGGCACCCTGCCATCTGGGCTGTGTAGGGCCTACCCTTGGGGTGAGTTATATTTATTCAAATGGAAGGTTTAGACTTGGCAAAAGGTTCAGCCAGGTCAACAAGGCTCTCTTTAAACCTGCATGCACAGGATGTGATGGGAGGCCTGAGACATGTTTGAAGGGCTACTTAAGTGTGTGGCACAATCAATGTTGCAGGCCCACTAGAAGCATTTCATTTACGACTCTATGTACATGTAGTATCACTTTCCTAGGGACTTTTAAGTAAATGTTATGCACCAATTGGGTGTAAGCCAATGTTTCCATGTTTTAGGGCGAGAGCACAAGCTCTTTAGCAGTGGTTAGCAGTGGTGAGAAACACAGTCTTAAGGCCGGCAAAAACAAAGTCATCAAAAGCAAGAGGTTTGAAAGCAAAACGTTGGGAAACTCCATGCCAATGATATCATGTACAACAGACCCTCATTTCCCGTTTGCTGGTTGGGAGTCATCTGCCAAACAATAACCGATGTCCATCATAACAAACTCACCGGCACTCCTGGTTTAGGACTGCATGGTTTCTTATGATGTACCTATGACCTGAAGGCCTGTCAGGCACTGGACCACAAACAGTAATGTCACCCCACATTAGTTGAAGCAGCGAGGCCATCACTATATATACCTGCCCAGGACTGCCATGCATCCTTGAGGAGCAAATAACCTAATGCGCCCCCCCCCCCCCCCCCCCCAACACTCAGGCAGGACCTCCATGCACTTCCAGGCCATTAACATTTCGATTTTTAAAAACAAACTCCTTCTTTAGAAATGTATTTTTTTATTCTTGAATAATTGAGACTTGAAGAAAGGATCTTTAAAGTAGATGGGATCAAGTGCAGATGTCAAAAAGGGATTGTATCTGTCAAAAATAAAGCCTGGAGATATTTTACATTTTCCTTCATTTGCCGTCACTTGTATTTTGGAAACATTTTCCAACCTTGTATCATGTGCTTGTGATAATATCACGGCCCAGCTTTTGAATATAAATACATGTGTAAACAACATATTTTTTCATAACACAATTGCATCTGGTTGCGTGCATTTGAATTTCATTTTAAATGCCATTTCATTGAAAGGATTGAGTGATGAAGGGAGATCACTGTTTTTAACGAATGATAAAGAACAGACATTTCATTCTTGAATTCCATGTATATTGCTTTGAGGGCATCAACGAGATGGAACAAATGGAGCATTAAATGCATGTGAAGGTCCTCACCATATTAAAGCAGATATTTGCCATCTGGAACAGTGGCTTTTGCCAGTTGTGCCTTGCACTTTATTACTGATTAGTGGTTTCTGAAAGATGAATCCCTAAAGAGCACTTTAGGGGTCAAGAGAAACTGCAACCGCGGTTGTGTACATGCTAAATAGAGAATCTGGTCATCCTTCATGGGTCATGTATTGCATTTGCATTCACCTCTTTGTTGCTGATTATATTCTTGCTTGCTACAACACAAAGAACACAGAGATGGCAGGGCCATTTCAATTCAGCTGCAGTAGTACTGGATCTAAAAGTGCCTATGCTTTCATTGTTGAAAGTGCTGGTATTCAAACTATCCTAAACACCCAACAGATTGACTTGTATATGGTTACATTGTGTTGTTTGTGAGTTAGAATGTACTATTAAATGGGAAGTTACACAACTAGGGGTGTTCAAAATTTGCGTAATAAAAACGCGCAAGTGCCATTTAGGGCTATATTTTAGCGTTAAATGAGTCTATGTATCACTTGTTGATAGCAGGGGTCTTTTCACCGCAAAAACATAACATGAAACACAACTATAGTGAGCAACTGCAGCTCTCGCTCTGGTCATTCGTGTTTAACCCGCACTCTTGTTGTAAAATACATCAAATGGCATGTAATAACAAGTCATGGCATAATTTTTGGAATCTCGCGTACAAAGCATCATGCAAAAATCCCAAAATTACACTAACTATAAAGATATAATTTAAATTTCATCCGGGCCTGCTCACGAATATACTTATTTTTCTCTATCCTTCAACAGTTTCACAAAGTGCTTATCTGATTAAGTTTTAATAAAATAAAGTAAGAGGAAATGTTGTCACTCAAAGCCAAAAGCAAGCTTCTACCGCTCAGCAGACTTGCATTGGTATTGTCACTGCAGCAAATCTATCCCTCAGAGGGTGGGGTTTTTGGTGATGGGAAGAAGGCACATTAGTTAGCAGTGACTGTTTAATCATCACTGTACATGGGTGAAGTCAGTCCTCAGTGCCAGAGAGTAAAAAGCCTCTTGTGACAGTCACTGTCTCGATTCTCTGCAGCTGAAATTTGCACCTCTCCTGGGGTTTGCAACTATCAAGGGCAGGATCAAATTTGCTTCCAAGGATGGAATGCTAAACCAATAACCCCAGAATTGCTGACTTGCATGCTAAATTCTAACACGCGTGAGTATTCATGAAAAGCTGCAATTATGGCATCTTCCCGCGTGTACTACTGGAATTATGATTTATTAAAAAAACAAAAATCCACTTCAAATATAGGTGTAAACCCCAGAGCGTAAATTTGTGAATTGTTTTGCGGTTCTGTTCTCCTATATCTGATGCACGAACATTTTGGATACCCCATTTATAGGCGCGGTCTCTAAGAGTAAACCCTATGTCTAGCTCAGGGTTCAGAGGATCATTATTCTAGATACTCCAAATTCCAGACACAGTGACGGAATCTACATTATGATATCCCAATGTCATGCCAAGGGTTCAAATGACGTTGATTATGAGCACTCATAGGGCAGTAATGGGGGAAGCCCACTGTTTCTTGGTCTATAGAATGTGAAGGAATGTTCTACTCGACATTACTAGAAGGAATGTTCTAGTCCGTCCGCCATCATCCCGGGATTCAGGACAGACTGCCAATATATGGCGGCGGTCCCACACATGCAATTATAATGCGACCGCCACTGTGGTGGTCGCATCGTGCATGTTTACCATTGCGGCGGGTGCTGCAGGTTGCAGCATCCGCCGCAATGGAAAAAATGCATGTTGTGCATTTCCCTGCACTGCATGGCAGGCACCACGTGGTGCCTGCCACCTGGTACAGGGAACTGTGCCCCCCAAGTGTACAATTCCCATGCCCCTGCACAAGGGGGGACCGCTACTGGCCACCAAAGTACATATCCGCCAGCCTTTGAGTGGCAGTTGAACTGCTATTGAAAGGCTGGCTTGAAGCAGCATCCTAATGTGGCGGATGGTGCCTGCTAGGCACCGCTACCATTCTAGGTATACTGGCCAGGTCCGACAGGCAATCGTAATGATTGCCTGTGTCGTACTCGTGGTGGACGGGCTTTCCGTCTGCCAGCACACCGCCCGCCATCCTTATCTGGCGGGCGGACTTTTGCCGCACAGTGGCAGTAAACCCGCCTGCTATCATAATGACCCCAACGTGTGGTGAGGAGGTGTACACTTTTCTACGTGTTCCTGGCACACATTGTATACTATGCAGCAATGTTGTATACGTGTCTCCGGGAGGTATCTTTTAATGGTCCCTTGTTGCTACTAGAGGTAACTTGTAGAAATAAAGATGGGTGTTGGTTAATAACAAGGATGTTTTTGACTGCGAGGTTCTCAGTAGCATCAAACATACAGGAAGGTCTAATCTCAGACCTCCAAGTTGAAAATAATCCCTCTTATTCACTTTTTAGTTTCAGCACCCCCCTTACCATCTGCACCTTATTTCAATCCCCACGCACGAGCAGAGGCGTCATGGAGGAGCCTTACATAACATGGCGACTTCTCATGGTCTTAACACTTGTTTGTTTTTTGCACGTGGCATCTTGGCACCCACCACCACCCTCCTCATTTACCCTCCTACTGAACTGAAAAACACCCTGGGTCACATTACAGATATGACACACTATCCCACTCTGCACTGCAGAGCTCTCTTAATGTGTGTGACAGGCATTGACAAGAACGGTGCACAATAACACAACAAATGTACTGTTCCCAGCACACGTGCAAACCCACAGCTGCACTGGCAACAGCACATTGAGTGGATTGGCTGTTTCAAGCTGCTGGTCTGCCTTTTACTGGAGGCGGTCATGTGGCCTCCAGTTTCAAACGGGTGCAAAGTTCCCCCATCAGGAAGGTTCACTCAATGGCTTCGCGGTCCTGAATGGTTGATAGGAGGGGGGTCCCTAGGTCCATTATGACTACTTAGAAGATGTGCCCTCAGCCGGTACACTGACCACATGCTACCTCTATGAGAAGCATCCTGGCAAGGAGTGTGCAAAATTTGCATATTTTGCTTTCACGTAATTATGTGAAAATCAACATTACATGAAATTGCAGGTAATCACACAAAATAAAAATATGGAGCTTAGTGCTAAATTTTGCAGTAAGATGCGTCCTCATCCATTTTAGATGTAAGAATGTATTTCACACTAACAAAAAGGTGCCAAAAACACGAATGAAAGTTGCCCATGTTTCAGTCATTCGCACTGCTCCTCTGCTTGAATTTTGCCACAAATGTGGTGTAATTACATTAAATGGCATACATTCTGGAGTATTAAGTTATAAGCATAATTCACAATCCTCAAAGTTACACAAATTGCACCAGTAAAACTGAAATTTCCACCAGTCCTAATACTGTCAGCCTCTTTGCCTGCATCTGTAACATGGCAAACCATATTACACAAGGGGCCACACATGCACCTTCAGCTCCCTCTGTAATACCCTGGTGCCCCAGGGACAAACAAAAATCAGTCACAATCGCTCATTGCACCCTGTTGTCCACTTAACCATCCAATAACCTGCTTTTTATCCTCTCTCCTTCACTCTCTCAAATTAAAAAAATACCTGGGATCCTACCACCCAACCCACTGCCCTCTATTTTCTCCCTACCCCTAGCTACTGTAACCCGCACTCTCTGCTTCCACATTGGGAGAGGATATCTGGTGCTGCATTTACTGCAGTTCTTTGGGAGCCATTGGTCAGTGAGGCGTGTCTTCTCTGTCAGTGAGTTTCTTCACAGATAAGGGGGTGTTAAAGCACCAACTGCTTTCCACCACTTTCCTCGTGTCTGGAAAATCAGAAGAGGCAGTAGAAGGTGGATGAGATGACCAGCGTCAATTCCACCACCTCACCTACAGAACTATGGGGCATATCATCAAGGGCCTTATCTCCTCTTTTATGGCTTTGAAAGCCAAAAAAGCGGAGATAATGTTTTTGCCCTATTAACAAGAGGGTGATAACATGCATTAGCCCATGTTAGCACCCTTTTACCCGACGTCTCCCTTTGCATCTCTAATGACATGCAAAGTGGGCGTCACTGGGCAGAACATCCTTGTAAATATCGCTGATGTGCACATCGTGATATTTAAAAGGAGGCCCAGGCATTTTTGCAGACGTTAGTTTTTGGCGAAAACTGCGTCTACAAAAATGCTGATTTACATATCCCTAATAATGGGGGTGGATTATGCTGATACGACCAATCAGTGACCACATTTCACTGATTAATCACACCAATAGAGCAACTAATTTCAACATAGGTGTATAAATGGCTCTGTGAGGCAGACCTGGGCTGCTGGTCTATAATGAATAAACTTTGAGAAACGATTAGTGATATCGACGAAATTGCGTAGAAACAGAGAAAGATTAAACACAGACAAAATCAAACGCATTTTTTCTTAAAAGGCCAGCTGCAAAAGTGACTGGTCTCCAGATACTGGCGACAGAAAGGAAAGAGTGATCTTGGGAAAAACTGATACTTTGAAATTTCCTTGTTTGTTTACTAATATTTTTCTGAAGAGAGATAACCTGACAACATGGAATATGCTTGAATCTTCCTACCCCATAATTGGCAGCTCTTCAGTCACACACACCTTCCACTGCACCATCGAACGATATAGGGTCATGGGAGCCTGAAACTAATTATGTGGCGTATGGAAACCAATTTTACATCTATACTTAATATCACACTCAGCCTGGATATTTAAACAATTGATCCTGTACATGGCATAAAGTCCTTAATGTCACCCCAGCACCGCCACAAATTAAACCCCAGAGTCCAGGGCTTTCTACTGCCAGCACACATGCTCAACAAAGGAATCAGCTCTCTAATCCCTGCACACCATTATAGAAGAGGGGGCGGGGAAGTAATTACAGCCCATTCTTCTAGTCTACAGCACAGTTTTTTCTTTTTTATTCTTCGAGGAAGAGAGAATCAATAGGAAATGCTTCTCATGGTTCAGATTTGAAGTTCAATATCAACGAGCCAATTTGGTTGACAATTATGAGTGATGCCTTCTGTTGTTAGTGCCGCTCAGCCTGGCGGAGAATACAATCAGGTGTGATTGCTCGCAGGTACATGGCCTCTTTTTGTGTCTTTCTTCGTCTTCCATCAGCTCTCCGGCCGCTTTTCTGAGATGATCGCTCAAACTCGGACAGAATTGGCTGATCAATTTGCTCAACTGGGTGCAACAGTTATTAATTTCTACAGCCAGGAAAAGGCACGAGAAACTTTCTGATCCATTAGCCACGACATTCATTGACTGGCGAAAAATCCATGGCTCTGGCATTGTCTGTTAAGGGGTGGTGGGGCCCGGGCTCATCATTTCACAGAGATATTGTCTCAGGAGCTGAACTGTCTCCGTGCAAATGGCACGAGGTGCTAACAGGACCCGTACATTGGGACTTCCTCGCACAGATGTAAGCAGGGTGTCAATCGGCTCTTCTTAATGTACCCCACTTGTCTGATTTATTGATGCATGATTTGGAAGAGAGGGGTCTACAATAATTTGCTGCTGTGGTCTCTCTTTCCAACTCTGTGCTTCTCGGTTTTAGTTACCGCCACTTAAGATTTCTTGTTTAATTCTCGTCAAAAATGCTCCTGGCGCAAGCAGCTAAGGTGAAACCTTGAACGTCACAAACGATATGTTATCTTTAAAACCTACAAAGAAAGTATCACTGTTACCCGGCCTTTAGCATGTAGGGTCAGATTTACAAGAAACTGACGCATTTGTAGAGATGCGTCAGTTTCCCTGCACCAGCCTGCTATACCCTTGAGTCACCACAATATGGCGCACCATGGCGCAATGTATGACAGATGCGGCAGAAATTCTGATGCATAGTCACGCATTGCTGGAGTAGTGTCACAAGTACGACGCAACTCCAGCAATGCATGTTGAGGCCTATATTTATTGTACTGCATCACTCCTTATGCCTGCTTGAAGCAGGCGTAAGGTTTTGACGCAGTGGCGTCCTAGAAGTGGCACAGTGAAATCTTGTAGATTTCACTGCATCATTTTTACGATGCTTTCCTGCATGGGAACGCCCACCCTGCATACATTATGCCTGATGCAGGTATAATGTGGCACAGGACTTTACAACGTGATGCATCTCCCTAGATGCATCGTGTTGTAAATTGGGCGCATTGTTTACGCTGCCACTGCATCACAAAAGTGATGGAAGGGCGGCGCAAAAGTGTTACAAGGGGCTTTTACATCTGCCCTGTAGGTTGTGGGAAAGGAGCCGCAGCCGCAGGCTCACCCTTATAAAAAAGAATGCAAGTATTAATTTGGTAAAACACACATGGCTAAGTAATATCCTGTGAATGAACACGTAGTAAGCACATTTCCCAAAAATATTTATCGT
Organism: Triturus cristatus; assembly: GCF_964204655.1. Lineage (NCBI taxonomy): Eukaryota > Metazoa > Chordata > Amphibia > Caudata > Salamandridae > Triturus > Triturus cristatus. The sequence goes on from NC_140584.1 coordinate 393,515,283, forward strand.
TGTTGATCTCTGACAAATTTTGAAGTTAGTTTTGAGAGGATGTATGTGATTTATGGGTTTTTGAATAGCGCTTATGGTGAAACAGCAGCAGCCCAGAATACAACTATCCAATTAACCAGATCTAAAGTTCAGAAATCAAAGGCAATCTTTTACTGTTCGGATGCACTCTCGCCACGAGCCAGGGCAATGGCCACAGCAGACATTTGCACAGGACAAAGATGGCAGCCACATGCATGCTGTAATGTCATTAGCATGACCTCGGCAGATTGCCAAGGTATCACTGAGACAAAGAAGTCAGAGCACAAGGGAGCAGACTTCAGTGATGTTTAGTGGGAGAGGCGGTGGGATCAGCTTTCCATAGTATCACTACCAAGCCCAGTTTGAACTTTGGGTCAATTTTCTTTGGATATATGAGTGCTGCAGTGAAAAGACTGAGATCCCATTAACCTTTATTTTTAAAAGCACAGGTAGAAAGAATGCCTTAACTCCGATGCAATAAGCAGAAGGTGTGAGACTGTGTATGAATAAACACTCTTAGACTCAAATATCATTAGAATGAAAATCCTTCAGAATCTTTCTTCGTGTTATTCATTGAAGCCTGAATAGGGTCAGCCCGGACAAGGGTGAAACGTTTTTCGTACCTGATATATTCCCACACTGCTGGGGCTGGGATACATTGGGGGCGAAACAGAGCACCCAATTGCAATTTCTGCCCTTGAAATGTGGCATAACACGCAGCTGTTGATGCTTACTGCATATCCTGGTGGTTCTCAATGGAAACCTTCACATAATTTGTGAACCTGCTGCGGGCAAAGGAAATTATTAGTTGATTCTGGACAAATGTTGGTAAAATTGCACCTTTGTGTTTTCAGTTGACAAATTTCACTTGCCAAAAGGCCCAAGAATGTAACCAGAGAAAAATGTCCAGAGTGTGGGAAAGACCTGAAGAAATCTGCGTAGGAAAGCTACTCCAGAGCTCATTCGCATTACCAAGCTGTTCGCTACGCCCAGGTTTCGTCTTGCCCGTATGAAGGGATGCTTATTTGCCGACCTGGGCCCGAACCTGTGGAACTCTCTCCCGGCCTCTCTTAGGAACTGTGACTCCTTGCTTACCTTCCGTAAGAACCTGAAGACATAGCTATTCTAGCTGCTCGCTGCGGTCTCCGTCAGCTGCCTCTTTCATGCACTGGGAGACCCTTTGGGGTAGCTGTACGCATTATAAGTCCCTTATAATAATTATGATATAAACTCTTAATGGTGTAGTAACACATCCAGTAATCACGGTGCACAACCATGAGAGTATAACAATACACATTTCACCGTGAATCTCAGTATGACCCCCTTCGCTGTTAGAGTGTTGCTGATTGTTGTGCATGGGTTGATGTTTCCCAGTTTCTGCATTTAAGCTTTGCTTTTGTATCCAAATCTATTTCCCAGATCTTATCTCCTAAGGGATAGTAGCCTGCCACCCACCCAATAAGTGGGAGTGAGTACATTTTTGTTGTCAGCAATAGGTCTCTGTGAAAGTGAGGCATGATAGATCTGGGTTCTTGTAGGTTATACTGCTGCTAATACCATTAGGATAGCTGGCTAGTGCATTTAGGTAAGTCTGGGTTCAAGTAAGTTCAAGGAGGGACCTTAAATCTACTCACAGGCAGTTGTGGACGAGTACACAGATTTTCCTGTGTCTTATGTCATGGAATGGGTTGTTATGGTTTACTATACTGATTTGATATGGGCTGTTAACTTGTATGATTTTGTGTTATGGTGTATGTTAGAACTAGGGGTCTCTAGTTGGCTGAGGTAGGTACCTCAGGCCAAAAAGGGACCCATGCTTCCAAGTCTCTAAAGGGGTTAAAACTTCCCTCCCAGAAGCCTCAAATGTTTCCATAGGCCCGCCCCCCAATGCTTCTCAGGCACCTCATTCATCCTCAGTGCGATCTCATATGCCGTGAACCACGCATAAATATCATCACCCCTTTGGTAATCTCGCACAAAGTCTTTGGGAATGTACACCTTACCCACTGGCTCTGGTTGTGTGCTGCCACCATTTGAGCTGGACTTGGCCTGTTTAACCTTCATGTCCAGTTCCCTCATTTTTAACTCATGAGCTAAGAGAATCATTTTCTCTTCCAAGGCGAGAGCGTTCCTGCTCTCCTCTGCTCACTTTTCACTTTCAATGAGCAGCTTCTTCTCTTCCGCTTGAGTTTTAAGTTCTAAAACCTCCAACTCAAGCTCCCCGACCCTTTGGTTTTCCTCCAGCTCCTCTGTTGAAAAACTCCTCCCTGAACGGTTACTACCAGCCCCTGAGGCTGGTCCTTCCTCTGGCAAATCCTGTGTATCAAATCCATTCCCTGGGTCATCCTCATCCACCTCAACATCACCTGTCTCCTGAGCCCCTTTGGCTTCCCACCAGGCCCTCAAGGCCATTTGCAGCTCCTCCTTCTTGGCGCTACTTTATGGGACATCCCAAAGCTCTGCAGAATTGCCTCAATTGATCAACTTTGTAGGTAAGCAATGCCTCAATGTCGAACTCTAATTCTGAAGCCTCACTGGCTACTTGACTCCTCTGAGACATGATGTGTGGCTTAATGGTCGCTCAAAATAGAACCAAAACTAAAAACACAATATGTGGTTACGTCATGGTCTGCGCTACTAGTGATGTACACCAATCACTGTGAGTGAATTTGCAAATACACATTCTACTTCCAAACTGCTGACTACCAATGTTAGAACTGGGGGTCTCTAGTTGGCTGAGGTAGGTACCTTAGGCCAAATAGCGAGACTTGCTTCCACGCCATGGAAAGGAAGGACACCTTCTAAGATAGATAGCTCCTGCTCACCCCCTAGGTAGCTTGGCACGAGCAGCCAGGGTTATCTTCAAGGCAATTGTGTAAAGTATTTGCAACCATGCTCTCAGTAACCCAATGATGACACCACAAATGGACTCCACATGAGTTTCATAAAAACAAGTATATGTTTATATAAAAAGATATACGATGAGACTACACAATATAAATCCAACATATGCGTATTTGTAATATTCCTCCTGGCCGGTTATTAGGCCCGCCAGCCAGCCCTTGTAGTTTCTGGCGATGTTAATGAGCAATTCTAGATGATCCAATGCAGTCCTAATGCAATACTATGCAGTTCGTGATGCAAGAATCAGGCACTTCGCAATGTAAAAATAATACAGTTCGTTATGCAACAATCAAGCAGTTCATAATGCCAAAGTAATGCAATGCGTAACGCAACAGTCAGGCAGTTCGTTATGCAGAAATAATGCAATGCGTAATGCAACAATAAGGCCGTTTGTAATGCAAAAATAATGCAATGCGTAATGCAACAATCAGGTAGTTCGTAATGCAGAAATAATGCAATGCGTAATGCAGCAATCATGTAGTTCGTCATGCAGAAATAAGGCAATGCGTAACACACTAATCAGGCAGTTCATAATGCACAAATAATGCAATGTGTAATGCAACAATCAGGTAGTTCGTAATGCAGAAAAAATGCAATGCTAAACACACTTCAGCACCGTTCACAGTGCTTTAGACGGTCTCTCCGCCACTCATACTGACTCGCGGTCAGCTTTCGCCAACATATGCCCCCAACATGGGTATGGTGTAAACCAAAGTGCAGCTCCGCACTCTGACCCTGGTACTGCCCCTCCTAGGCAAGTACGGGCCGTGATACGAGCAGAAGCAGGGGCTTGCGCTGCAAAATGAGAGAGGTCGAGAGCGTCTCCGTCCGAGCCCATCCTCACAAAGGTCTCAGGCTACACAAAGCACACGCACACAGCGTCGCTGAGACTCACTTGGACTCCAGGTGCACCCCGATCATAGGACAATCTTCACGAAGGGCTCAGGCTGCACGAAGCACATGCACACTGAGTCGCTGAGACTCGCTTGGACTCCAGGTGCCCACGATCACAGGGCAATTCTTACGAGGGTCTCAGGCTGCAAAAAGCACAAGCACACAGCATCACTGAGACACACCTGGAAACTTTGTGTTCCTAAGTCTTCACAAAAGGGAGCCAGATCTCCTTGGGCCCTTGGGGACAAGTTACTTTAGGACACAGCACACAGCAAAGTCCTTTCAAGCAGGGGGACACAGCACACAGCAAAGTCCCTTAGCCTCTCCTTGGTTAAATCAGCAAATTGCAGGCCAGCCCCAGAACTCACAGCAAGGGTCAGTCCTTTCCTTCAGTCTCTTCAGCGGTTTCTTCTTTGGCAGAGGTTCCTCTTGACCATGAAGTAGTTTCAATTCTTTTCAGTCTTGATCAATCCAACGTTCAGGGGTTTCAGCTACCATAGTTATACCACTCAAAGAATTTGAAGTCTTTGTGTTCAGGGGGGCACTGACCCCTGTCCAAACCAGTTCTGGGAGTCTCCTTACCAGTGACACCTTCTTTCTTTGATAGTGGGGGTCTGGATCCTTAATCACTCAGCAGGAGATGGCGCTATTGCTTTATGGCAGCAACCCAGGCCTCTCCACCTCCAGGGGCTACTCCTCCCCCCTACACTCCAGATGCAGGTCAGCCTGTCGCTGTCTCACCTCTTCCCCTGGGTCAAGACATTCCCCAGATCCTATCACTTTCAGATTCAGACAGTCAATCCACAACCAGGCAGAGAGACACAGAAATGTTAGAGCACAAAAACCCAGCCACTTCTAAAAGAGTGGTTTCTGAACACACAATGCAAAAACCACCTTCACAAAAAGATGTATTATTGAATTGTAAGTTCAGGCACACTAAACTTCACCCCTCCAGCTTAAGCCTTTGGGAAGATAGGCTGGAAACATATTAAACAGCCTCCCCATTCTGTCGAATGGGCAAAATGGCCTTTCAACAGTGACAAATGAAATAGAGAGTATTTCACTGTCAGGACATGGTACACACCTCAGTACATGTCCTACCTTTCACATACACTGCACCCTGCCCAGGGGGTTACCTTGGACCTACCATAGGGGTGTCTGATGTGCATAAAAAGGGAAGGGGAAGGCCTGGCAAGTGGGTTCACTTGTCAGGACAACATGGCAGTTTAGCAAACTGCGTGCAGGCACTGCAGTGGCAGGCTTGATTTCTCTCTTTAGGGCTACTTTTGTGGGGGCACAATTAGTGCTGCAGGCCCACTAGTAGCATTTGCATTACCCGCCCTGGCACACATAGTGCACTTTAGTCGGGACTTTACTAGTAAGGCAAACATACCAATCATGGACAACCAATTACCATTACACGTTACACAGGGAGCACTTGCACTTTGGCACTGATCAGCAGTGGCAATGTGCCCAAAGCATCTAAGCCAGTAAAACAAAATCCATCTCAGCATCAAAAATAGAGGAGGTAGAGGCAAAAAGTCAGGGGTAATCACGCCAAGATATGCCAGGTCTAACACGTGTCCCCTCAAGCCGAAAAGTGGGGGGAACTACCCACCCTCATGGGAGTTCTCATCACTAAGGCGGATAAATCTGGACAGACCATCAGCATTTGCATGTTCTGTTCCATGGCCGTGTTCCACCATGAAGTCCATTCCCTGTAGGGAGAAGGACCACCTCAACAGTTTTGGGTTCTCACCCCTCATCTGCATTAACCATCTGAGGGGTCTGTGGTCAGTCTGAACCAGGAAGTGAGTCCCAAACAAGTAAGGCCACAGCTTCTTCAGCGCCCAGACCACAGCAAATGCTTCCCTCTCAATTGCACTCCACCTCTGTTCCCTGGGAAGTGACCTCCTGCTAATGAAAGCATCGTGCTGTTTTAAGCCCTCGTCGTTCAATTGCTCCCACACCATGCTCTGAAGCATCTGTCTGCACCAACAATTCTTTGGAGAAATCAGGCGCCTTGAGCACGAACGCCGTGCACATGGCAGTTTTCAGGGCATCAAAAGCGGTCTGGCAGGCATCAGTCCAGATCACCTTCTTGGGCTGTTTCTTTGATGTCAGTTTTGTCAAGGGGGCAACAATGGTGCCATACCCCTTCACAAATCGTCTGTAATACCCAGTGAGTCCTGAAAAGGCCCTCACTAATGTCTGGGTCTTGGGGGGTTCCCCCAGCCACAATGGTATCAATCTTTTCCCGTTTGCGCCACCTGGCTGCTCCCTACCTGGTGTCCTAAGTACACCACGGAACCCTGCCCTATCTGGCACTTACTTGCCTTGATAGTTAGGCCTGCCCTCTGAATGGCCTTCAACACTTCACAGAGGTGTCACAAATGTTCCTCCCAACTGGAGCTGAACACAGCAATGTTGTCCAGGTAGGCGGCGCTGAATTCCTTCAGCCCACTCAGCACCTGGTTAACCAGTCTCTGGAAGGTGGCACGGGCGTTCTTCAACCCAAAGGACATAACTCTGAACTGGTAGTGCCCCTCTGGCGTTGAGAACACTGACCTCTCATCGGCCCCCTCGGTCAAGGCAATCTGCCAGTACCCAGATGTCAAGTCAAATGTACTGAGGCACCGGGCAGCTCCCAGGCGATCCACGAGCTCATCAGCTCTGGGGATGGGGTGAGCGTCAGTCTTGGTGACCGCATTGAGCCCACGGTAATCCACACAGAACCGGAGTTCTGGGCTGGCACCTGGTGGAGCAGCACAAGGACCACTGGGCTAGCCCAGGGGCTGCTGGATGGCTCAATTACTCCTAGCACCAGCATCTTGCAAACCTCCTTCTTGATGCTGGCCATGACCTTATCAGCTACTCTGTAAAATCTTTGTTTTACAGACAGACTGTCTCCAGTGTCCACATCATGGACACACCAATGGGTGACTCCTGGGGTCAGGGAGAACAGGGAGGCGATCTGGTGACAGTCCCTCTGCTGTTCTGGGGTCAGGGTAGGCGAGGGGTTCACCCCATCCACAGACCCATCTTTCTTCTTGGCTGACAGGAGGTCAGGAAGAGGCTCACTCTCCTCTTCCGCCCTGTCATCTGTAACCAAGAGCATGGTCACATCTGACCTCTCAAAGTGTGGTTTGAGGCGGTTCACATGGAGGACCCTCAAAGGGTTCCTAGGAGACCGCAAGTCAACCAGGTAGGTCACTTCACTCCTGTGCTCCACCACCTCATAAGGCCCAGTCCACTTGTCCTGGAGCACGCAAGGCTCCACTGGCACCATCACCCACACTTTTTGCCCAGGTTGAAACTCGACCAGAGTGGCATTCTGGTCGTACCACCGTTTCATTTCTTCCTGGCTGGCTTCCAGGTTCACCTGAGCGAGATGCCTGAAACACCTAGCTTGGTTCCTAAAGGCCATCATGTAGGTGTTTACATCTTGTGGGGGTTTACTAGGAGCCTTCTCCCAGCCCTCCTTCACCAAACTCAATGGTCCTCTTACAGGGTGCCCATACAGGAGCTCAAAGGTACTGAACACTAAAGACTTCTGTGGCACCTCTCTGTAAGCAAACAGTAGGCACGGTAGGACGACGTCCTACTTATGCCTCATGGGTTCCTCAAGACCCATAATCGTGCCCTTCAGGGTCCGGTTAAATCTCTCAACCACACCGTTACCCTGGGGGTGGTAAGGCGTGGTAAACTTATAGGTTACACCGCACTCCTTCCACAGAGATTTCATTTACCTAGATATGAAATTAGTACCCCTGTTGGACACCACCTCTCTGGGGAACCCCACGCAGAGAAAATCCCCATCAGTGCATGACCCACCACAGGGGCTGTTACCGTATGGAGCGGGATGGCTTCTGGCTACCGGGTGGCATGGTCCACTAAGATCAAGATGAACCTGTTGCCCATGGCCGTCTTGGGATCCAGAGGCCCCACAATGTAAATGCCTACCCTTTCAAAGGGGGTGCTAACTACAGGGAAAGGTTGGAGGGGAGCCTTGTGCTTCCTTCCACTCTAACCACTTGCCTGGCAAGTCTGACAGGTCCTGCAATGAGTATCAGAACTCTTGCACATTTGAGGCCACTAGAAGTGAGTGACAAGCCTCTTAAAAGGTCTTGTCCTGCCCCAAATGTCCTGCTAAAGTTAACATCATGAGCCAACCCCAGTAGGAAGGCTCTGAAGCACTGGGGTACCACCAGCGCATAGGCTGACCCAGGCTCAGCAACCTTAGGCTCACTATATAGGAGATCGTTCTCCCAGAAATTCAAGTGAGAACCGGACTAATCACCTGCTGCCTGGTTTGCTGCCTGTTCCTGCAAACCTACAAGAGAAGGGCACTTCTTCTGCTCCTCACAGCATTCCTCCTTGGTGGGCTCTCCCTCCTGCTGCCATTCGGTCAGCTCAGGTAGGTCCCCCAGTTCAGCTACTTACTCCCCCGTAGACTCCAGGGCATCCCCCTCAAGGTTTGCCTCCTCCTGGACCATGGCAACTTTGGAGGCTGGTTTCCCATGCCCCCTGCCTCTTCTCTTTAAGGCAGGTACCTGGGCCACTGTTTCAGGCTCCAGGTCCTCTTGAACACCTTCACTGGCTGCTATAGACCGAGGGGTCACACAAGCCCACTCAGGCAGACCCAACATCTCCAAATGTGCCTGGTGCTCCACCTCCTTCCAGGGGGATCTCTCCAGGTCATTCCCCAGCAGACAGTCTACAGGCATGGATGGGCTTACAATGACCTTCAAGGAACCTGAGACCCCCCCCACTCAAAGGGAACTAGCACCACTTTGCAAAGGCGCACGGAGTTGGCTGCTGCAACTACAGGGTGAAGTACATCGGGAATTACCAGCTCCTCAGAAACCCACTGACACCTGTGTCTCTCAGAGCCTCCATCCTCCTTCAATTGATGGTCACCCACTGCCTGTACTTCTTAGTATTCTCAGGCAGAGAGACTTCCTGGACCATCTCTCGATCTGCTGAGACCAGGGTAATAACTGCTTGCTCCTCCCTATTCCAAGGGCTCAATTCCTCCCCCAATGCTACACTCACTAAACCCAGAGTTGGAGCACCAGTGGATGCAGGTGACTTCTTGGGGCATTTAGCGGCAATGTGACCCACTTCTTTACAGAAATAACAAATAGGAGGACCTCTGTTGTCCCGTTTGCCCTTATGGGTCCAGGGCCTCTTAGGCTTGGGGTACTGGGACCCTTTCACCTGGGAACTACTTTGGGGCCCTTTAGAGAACCCCTTGTGGTTACCCTTGTCCTCCCCCAACTTCTGCAGGGGACCCTGTACACCTTTGGTAGTGGTACCTCCAATCCCCTTGTGGACCCTGGTGCTGGTCCAGCGGTCCGCCTCTTCGGCAAGCTTACAGGGATCAGTCAGTTTACTGTAGAAAAGATGATGGCGCAGCTCTGGAACACACAGACTACACAAGTGCTCCCAACTAATTAAATCGCATAAGCCCTTAAAATCAGTTACCTTGCTGCCCTTCATCCAACCATCCAGTGCACGTGTTTACGCAATCACACACTCAACCCAAGAACTGGATTCCAGTTTCTTGAAGTTCCTGAATTTCTACCTGTACCGTTCAGGAGTGAGCCCATACCTGAGGCATAACGCCTCCTTCATATTGGCGTAGGTCAGGGTTCCCGCCCTCTCTAAAGGGGGTAAAGCATCTCTCCCAGAAGCCTCAAAGTGTTTCCATAGGCCCACCCCTCAATGCTTCTCAGGCCCCTCATTCATCCTCAGGGTGATCTCATATGCCATGAACCATGCATAAATATCATCACCCCTTTGGTAATCTTGCACTAAGTCTTTGGGAATGTACACCTTACCCACTGGCACTGGTTCTGTGCTGCCACCATTTGAACTGGACTCCGCCTGTTTAATCTTCATGTCCAGTTCCCTCATGCTTAACTCATGGGCTAAGAGACTCTTTTTCTCTTCCAATGCGAGAGCGTTCCTGCTCTCCTCTGCTCGCTTTTCACTTTCAATGAGCAGCTTTTTCTCTTCCGCTTGAGTTTTAAGTTTTAAAACCTCCAACTCATACTCTCTGACCCTTTGGTTTTCCTCCAGCTCCTCTGGTGAAAAACTCCTCCCTGAATGGTTACTACCAACCCCTGAGGCTGGTCCATCCTCTGGCAAATCGTGTGGATCAAATCCTTTCCCTGGGTCATCCTCATCCACCTTAACATCACCTGTCCCCTGAGCCCCTTTGGCTTCTCACCAGGCCCTCGAGGCCAAGAAGCTCCTCCTTCTTGTTGCTACTTTTCATGGGGCATCCCAAAGCTCTGCAGAATTGCCTCAATTGATCAACTTTGTAGGTAAGCAAAGCCTCAATGTTGAACTTTAATTCTGCAGCCTCACTGGCTACTTGACTCCTCTGAGACATGATGTGTGGCTTAAATGTCGCTAAAAAATGTAACCAAAAATCAAAACACAATATGTGGTTACGTCGTGGTCTGCGCTACTAGTGATGTATACCAATTACTGTGAGTGAATTTGCAAATAAACGTTCAAATCCCAAACAGCTGACCACCAATGTTAGAACTGGGGGTATCTAGTTGGCTGAGGTAGGTACCTTAGGCCAAATAGGGACCCTTGCTTCCACATCAGGGAAAGGAAGGACACCTTCCCAGATAGCCCCAGCTCACCTTCTTGGTAACTTGGCAAGCTTATCTTCAAGGCAAATGTGTGAAGTATTTGCAACCACGCTCTCAGTAACCCAATGATGACACCACAAAAGGACTCCACACGAGTGTCATAAAAACAAGTATATGTTCATATAAAAAAAATACGATGAGACCACACGACATATGCGTATTTGTAATATTCCTCCTGGCTGAATATTTGCCAGCCATCCCTTCTAGGTTTTGGCAATATTAATGAGCAATTCTAGATGATCCAATGCAGTCCTAAAGCAATGCTATGCGGTTCGTAGTGCAAGAATCAGGCACTTCACAATGTAAAAATAATGCAGTTCGTTATGCAACAATCAAGCAGTTCAGAATGCCAAAGTAATGCAATGCGTAACGCAACAATCAGGTAGTTCTTAATGCAGAAATAATGCAATCCGTAATGCATCAATCAGGTAGTTCGTAATGCAGAAATAAAGCAATGCGTAACGCAACAATCAGGTAGTTCTTAATGCAGAAATAATGCAATCCGTAATACACTAATCAGGCACTTCGTAATGCAGAAATAATACAATGCGTAATGCAACAATCAGGTAGTTCTTAATGCAGAAATAATGCAATGCGTAATACATTCCATCACCGTTCACGGTGCTTTAGACGGTCTCTCCGCCACTCGTACCGACTTGCGGTCAGCTTCCGCCAACATATGCCCCAAACATGGGTAAGGTGTAAACCAAAGTGCAGCTCCACAATCCGGCCCCGGTACTGCCCCTCCTAGGCAAGTACAGGCCGCGATACGAGCTGAAGCAGAGGCTCGCGCTGCAAGAACGGGAGAGGCCGGGAGCGCCTCTCTCCAAGCCCGCACCCCGCTCCAGGCAGCGACACGCGTTACCTGGGGGGTGCAATGTGAGAAGTTGGCCTGGTATATGCTGTCCACTAGTTATAGTGGGCACCTTGCACCAGTCCAAACAACCCCTTATTGATGATAGGTTAAAGACAACCTTTATTGAAAGCTATCCTAGTGGTAGCTATGGAGAGCAGCCTTCAGGCTAAGTCTTGAAGGAATGTAAAGCAGCTTGTTTTACCAGTCTATAATCTCTTGAATGGCTAAATAAAAGGAGACCACACCAGGTATATATATAAAATATATGTATTTATTACTAAACACACCCTACTAGTCTCTTTATGAGGCTAGAGGTCAAAACACATAAGTTACACTTCAAATATTACAATAAAATAGCACAAATACAAGTTAGGCCCTAGGGGCGAGCCAACCATATACTAAAATAGTGGTATAAGAACCATGACTTAACTAGACACAAGGCCTAGAGCCTGTAGAATCGCTGGGACCCCAAGTAACCACCCAAGGTAGTGACACAGGGGACCCACGGGGGCCTTGTGCAGTGTGCGAACACAGCTGCAAGCTCCTGTTAGCTTCTATGGGGAAAGATGCAGTTAGCTTTTTAAAGATTAGGGACACTTAGAGATGGACTAGGACCAAACCCTTTTTGACTTGGACAGTTCTAGGATCAACACCCACGGGAGCACCGGAGTACTCGAGTTACCTCACCCAGAGAAGCCAGGTGCATAAATGTCAAATGGTGTCGGGTCTCGTCGTCGTTTTCAATGGAAGCTGGCAAAGAAGTGCTGCTGCCGGGAAGATGCGAAGTGTCCGCAAAGATCCAAGCCTGGATCAAAGATGTGAAGAACCTGAAAGCAGAGGGGATAGAGTATGGGTCACTTGCCAGTGACCAGGGGCATGATAGACGAATGCCCACCGATGTCGGGTGTTTCAGGTGAAGAAGGTGAAGGTTGAATCTTCAGCCACGAGGACCAGGAGGCATTGAGGACAACCAGGAGCTGGATTTGAGCTGTGCCACAAAGGATGTCGAGTGCTGCAGCACAGGTGCCCGGATTGGACACAACAAGCCTTGGCCACAGCAACCCACGCCGAAAGGAGAACGATGCTTTGATGCAGACCAGCAAGGTCTGAGGGACTCACCACATGGTGTTGAAAACTAAAACAGCGATATGATTAAGCATTCACTGAAGACATGAATTCTCTACAGTCAAAATGTGTTTCTTGTCTTATGTTGACTAATGTCCAGACTCCATTTTGTATTGTCATGTCTCCACGTGCTTTGCACGAGAAGAGTCCTACCTTTTCGCTAGTTGCTTTTGTAATCTGCCTAGTAACAGTCTATAAATAGCTCCTCTGTCCGTCTGGCGCATGCCCAGACTTGACCGCATCTGTTATCAGTTAGTCCTTGTTTGACCATGTTTTCGCGGGCTCAGGAAATTGTTAACTCCGCCCATATATTGATCCTGTATCGAAAATGTCCATAAATGGTAATGAATTTTGCTCTATGTTGTATCCACCCACTTATGAGCCCCTCTGTTGTGTATAAGAGAGGACCGTGTGTGCAAGTTCTTTGTGCTACTCTATACAATACTGAAGAGTGTTGTGTAGGTTGTAGGACCACCCTTAAGGGTTAATAAACTCTGTTTTTGTATTTGCAGTTTCCGTGCCAACTTCCTTCTAGCTTTCGTTACAGGAGGGCGAACCCTTGTATTTTGCGGGCCTAGCTGGGGCCTGTATTCATCAATTGGCGCCCGTCACGTGGGGCTCATCGGCGACTCGGATGCTCAAAGGACTGGTCGTGACGGAGGTGAGGAATTTGGCCGGGGATGTGATCACTGCCAGCGGCGTCTTTTAGTCCTGGCATCCCAAGGTTTCTTCCTTCCCTTCCGAGCTGACCATCTGGGTGGCGCCGGTCCTCGACTGAGACCTCTTCTGTCGGTTTGCCGCGTGATAGCCGTTTGGGCGAATTTTGGAACTTGGCAGTTGGAATCTGGACACTCTTGTGAGTTTTGAAGCCTGGGTTGGCTATTTGAGTTTGATTTGTGATGACCGGTCATATTTTGTATTGATTACTGTGGAATATATGCGTTGCAACACATATACAGCCTCATGCATCAAGCCAAAATCCAGTCGGTAAAATACCGAATCGCTAAAATCACCCGTTAGCGATTACAAAATACCTACTTCAAATGCATGAACCCAAAACGTGAGCAAATAACGAATCGCAAAAAATAAATCCGCAAAAATACCGAATCGCTAATAACCAAAATGCAAAATTACCAAATCGCTAAATACAGAATTAGCAGATACCGAAATCACTATTAGCTCCCGGAAAGTGCCAATAGCAAATAACGATTCGCACCCCAATGCAACAACAGTCGCTAATAACGAAAATCCCAAAAATCGCTATTTTGCCAGAGCTAAATAAGGGGAATCAAATCCTGGAGGTAAAGTTAAAAAAAAAAAGCGAATCCCCCAAAAAAATTACAACATGTGCAAATGATTGAGGCAATCACAAAACCCTTAAATGTGGCCCAGGAGACCCTGTTGGCTCCCACAAAATGGCTGCCCTCTACGTGCTTGCAAGGAGGATGCGTATCAATGCAGCAGGACAGCGCAGGAGAAGGGTCCAGGAGCGAGTTTTCAGACTGCGCATAACCTTGCTCGGGCAGAATGAGGACGAGGTGTACGAGAAGTATCGCCTCAATCGTGCAATGATCATGCGCCTGATTGCAGACCTGGAACCGTTACTGCAGCACCAGACACACCGGACCAATGCAATCCCTGCGCACGTTCAGGTCCTATGCAGCCTGCACCTACTGGCCTCAGGGAGTTTCCAGGGGGTAATTGCGGTGGCCGGAGGCGTATCGCAAAGCGCACTGTCACGCTTCTTCAAGAAATTCCTAGATGCCATGCTGACAATGCTGCACACCCACATCAGCTTCCCCACAACCCCACAGCAGTTGGACCGCACCAAACAGGCATTCTACCAGGTGGCACAATTCCCACATGTAATTGGATGCATCGACTGTACGCATATCCCCATATGTCCACCCGCAGCAAATGAGTACATATTCCGGAACCGCAAGTCATACCACTCAATCAACGTGCAGGTTGTGTGCGATGCCAATAACATCATAACGGACCTAGTGGCACAATTCCCGGGGAGCACACACGACTCCTACATCTTCCGCCACAGTGGAATGCAAAGGCGACTAATCAACGGAGAATTTGGAGAGGGACTCCTGCTAGGTACGTAAAAATGACGCTTCCCTACACCAACACCACACATGTATGTACATCACCAATGCTAAGTCTATGCTTCTATCTTCGAGGTGACAGTGCTTACCCCCTGCGTGAATACATACTCACCCCATACATCAATCCAGCCACCCCACAGGAACATCGCTACAACGCTGCACACATCAGCACTAGGAATGTCATAGAGAGGACATTTGGGATTCTGAAGAGTCGCTTCAGAATCCTACATAAGACTGGTGGCGCCTTGCTATACAAACCTGAAACATGCTGCCGGATAATTGCTGTATGTGCAATGCTGCACAACATTGCGACCAGAAGGGGGATACCCATAGAGGTGGACAGGAATGACAACCACCGGGATGACCAACCACCCGCCCAACAACGACAGGCACACGTCCCTAACACAGCAGTGGGCCATAGGAGGCGGACATACATCATGCAAAATCATTTTTGAAACATGTGAGAATGAAACATTACAATTTTGTTTGGGGTGCAACTGTTTAATGCACAGTAGCACTGAGGTTTGTGCAACAAAACTAGCTATGTAAATCATGCTCCAATTGCATAAATTAAAATCAAATGTGCCTTAAACTCACGCCTGTGCATACTCAGTAAGTGGATGTCCATGGTTGCCCCACCATGGTCCTGTATGCATGTTCAACTGTCTAGTGGCGCTTACCACGTACCCCAAGCCTCCGCTCAGGTGTCTCCATTGCCTCACCACGGCCTGTCCCCGTGGATGCCCGCGAACTGCGGCGCCTGGTGCTGGCCTCTGCCAGTGACACGCTGCTGACACTGGAGGCAGCCTCACTAGCGTCATCCCCCCCCAAAGCTGCAGCACTGCATGTGCTGCTCTGGAAGTGTTCCACAGCAGTGGTCAACTGCCCCAGTGCCTTTGCCACATCCCCGCAGAAGTGCCCAAGGTCGACCTGCAAGGACACAGTGCGGCGTGCCAACACTGCGGTACTGTTGCTGTGGCGCGTGATAGCCTTAGTAGCGGCTGCGGAACGCAACAATTGCTGTCGGTGCCTCCTCTTCTGGCACTCATGGCCCTCCCTCATGGCACTGGTGAGCTCCTGTACATCTTCCCTGAGGTGAGCATTGCCCTCTGCCACCACAGTGCTCATGTCCCTGACCGCCGTGCCCATGGCCGTTACTGCGGCAGTCATGGCTCGCATTTCACGAACAAGGTGCACGATGTTGGTGCTGATGGTTGCCATGTGGCGGCTCTGCACGCGCTGTACAGACAGCATCCTTTCCTCAATGCCAGGAGTGTGTTGGAGATCCAGGTTGCCTGAGGAGACCGAACGTTGGCGAGACCTGCGCCGCTGTGTTAGCCTGGCGTGGACAGGTGGTGCATCAGGTGGTGTGATGGCGCGCTGACCGTGTCCCGTTTGTGTGGTGGGTGTTTCCATCACCGGCAAGGGCGCAACCTGGGACCTGCGCTGCGGAGCTTTGGTGGCTGTCGTGGCAGCAGCTGGTGTGGCTGGTGCTGGTGCTGGTGGTGCTGGTGTTGCTGGTGCTGGTGTTGCTGGTGCTGGTGGTGCTGGTGGGGTGGCAGGTGTAGGTGATGTGAGGGCATCCTGCGCTGTCTCAAGGTCTGAATCAACCGGTGTTTCGGAGATTACCAGCTGGCCGCTGTCATCTGAATCCCCAGGTGATGCATCTGTGTGTGAAGCAGTGCATGGTTAGTGGGATAGTTAGACCTACGTAGTGTTGTACACATACATGTCCCTCTGTGATCCACTAAATATACTGTCTATACCCAGCTTCTACTGATCTGGTGAATGGTTATTGCATTTACCCCTTTACATGCACACTTGCCTGAGTAGACTACAACTCCCATGATGCACTAGTGTTAGGAGTAAAGCTGTGTGTTGCAAAGCTGCATGCACACTCAGATCCTGCTGGGGGCCTGGAATGGGATTTACGCTATGCTGGGTATGGCAACAGGCATGCATCTTACCTTGGGCACTTGTGGCTGCGCCGGACGTGTCCATCTGGGTCACTCCCACGACGGCTTCCCGCTCAATTGTTCCTTCCACCAGCTCCTCCAGGACAGTGTTAGCCTGGACCATGGAAGGGCCGCCTCCCGTTCTGCTTGCGTCCCGGAGCCTCTCTGCTATCCTCTCCTTCGCACGCTTCCGCAGGTCGTACCACCTTTTTTTTAGGTCGTCGATGCGGCGGGGCGTCACACCTACTGTATTCACCCTCTCGCGGATGCGCAGCCATATGCGGCGCTTCTCCGCCTCAGGCACCTTGAGGGACAGCTTGCCGAAGAGGCGATCGTGCTTGCTCGAGACTCCCTCAATTAGGTGCTCCAGCTCCCTGTCGGAGAACTTGCGCTTGCGCGCAGCCTCAGCGCTGGATGGGGCTTCCTTCTCCATGGATGGTGTATTTTAGCAGATGGAACAGTCTGTGTGGCTTCAGTCTGCACAGACAGTCTGCAGTCAGTGCTCCTGTTTGCTCCTCTGTCGATGCAATGAGGGTGGGGCAGCTGTTTTTCCTGGTTGGGGATGTCATCTGCACGTTCCCGGTGCGACGCGGTCATTTGCGAATTCGCTAATACCGAATTCGCTATTTGCTAATTCGGTATTACCGAACTCGCTATTAGCTATTCGGAGTTTGCATGCTCCGCTATTGTATATTCGGTAAAAATAGCGATTTTTAAGGAATCGCTAATAATTACCGAATCTGTTGATGCATGCCCAAAAGCGATTCCTTAATAACGATTCCTTATTTCTCGCTATTAAGGAATCGCTTTTGGTTTGCTTGATGCATGTGCACCATAGGCAGGTAATGTGGAGATATTTCTCCGGAGTTGTTTAAATTTGAATGGCGCAACGTTTAAGTGCCATTTTTGATAATACTGCATATTTTGTATTATTTTTGAGCATGCCTGCTTTTAGCGCACTTCGTAAGTGGTGCTGCTGCTTTGGAAACCGGTTAAATCTTGAGGAATCTGCTCCAGCCCCCCCAGAGGGAACTCCTAATAGGGATATGTATATGAAGCATGGTCTTTCCTCTATAATGTACAGCACAGTGTGGAGGAAATACACCAAAAAGGATCCTGAGTTACGATGGCCTTTGTATGGATCGTTTGATATGCGTAAGATTGAGTATGTGGAACAGTGTATGTGTAAACGGCGTGCTCGTCAAGACATGTTTGAATGTGTACGGTTATGGGTGAAGGAAGTGCGTGAGCGGGAGAAACGTGAGAAAGCGCTGATTGATAAAGAGCAACGGAAAAATGATCATGTGAGAGCGCAGGAAGCGAAGCGTCGGGAGGAAAGAGAACTGGCGGAGAGACAAGAGAAAGAGCGTAGGTTGCAAGTATCGGGTCAATATGCTGTCCGCCAGCCACTTTATCCTGTCCTTACTAATCTTGAAGATGATTTTCATTTATTAGATATCTCTCCGCCCCCTTATGTTGGCGCGTCTGCCCCGGGGTCACAGGCTTCTGGATCGGTTTCGGATAAGGTAGACACGCGGTCCATGTTATCAGCTGATCGTATGGGTGAGCTTCGGAAAATTTCTTTTCGTGCGCTTAAGGGCAAGCTATCTCTTACTGAATTATTGGCATCTTTAGACAGGCAGAATAGGGAAAAGTTATATTTTGTTGAAACTTTTTCTGATGAAGTGGTTACTGCCTTTCGGAAATATTCTGATGTTTTTGAGCCTGATGATATAGTATTAGATTCTAAAGCATTACGTAACGGTGTTTTTTCTCCCTCTAAGGTACCCGATGCGGTCCGACGGCTGTTTGCATTGCGGGACGCGATGTTTGAACTTAAAGAGAGAGCGCGCCAAAAGACAGGGGAGGAGGAGCAATCGAATCCACATGTCGGCGGGAAACAGTCGTCTACCTCCCATTCAGATAAGAGTGAACTAGTGCATGCTAAACCGATGCGAGAGGCGGCACCTTTGTATGTTCCTCCTAAAGGAGCGGGTACTAGTTCAGACATGTCTTTAGGGGTGGGCGGAATTTGCGTAGTCGCGTTACGCAAATCTCCGCGAAATGGTTAAAAACCTCCGCGAACACGCAGAAATTCCGCGAACACGCGGAATTGCTTGTTCGCGATGCTTTTTTCCTGTTCGCGACCGCTGTTTGCGTGCTCGGGGAGAAATATCTCGCGAACACGCATTTTGAGATCGCGAACAAGCAAAAATTCCGCGAAGCCGCGGAAAGCAGAATTTTTGGCAATTCCGCGTTCTCCGCGGAACGCGAAATTACCTAAATTTCGCAAATTACGCGAACGGAACGGAATTTACCGCCCAGGCCTACATGTCTTCCCCCGATGCTAGGGGATATTTTGTGTATAATTGGGTTTATACTCCCTGGCATAGGACTGATGTTATGGCATTGAAGAATGCATTGTCTGACCCCGGCAAGAATCCAGCGGCCTTTTATGAAGAGGTCGAAGGGGCCTTGAATTCTTGTACTATGACTTTAGCAGATATAGATTTGTTTTTTGGGCTCATTTTACCACCGGATATGTGGCGATCTGTGCGGAAGGTGGATGATCAAGCCGTTTTTAAGGCCAAATGGTCTGAGATTGAGGATGAGGATAGGGAGAGAAAGCCCGCGCAAAAACCGCCCCAGCTTATTTTAGATCTTCCTGCTGCTATCTTGACTAAGTTGAAAACGATTATTCCCCCTAAAAAGATTGACTGGAATATATTAGCCTCGTGTAAACAGAAGGTTGATGAATCAGTTTCAGACTTCTTTACGCGTTTTGAGGAAACATTTCATGATTTCAGTGGTCAGTCACTTACGGATGATACGGGTCGACATCTTTTTGTTGATAAATATGTGGCGAATTTATTACCGGGAATAGCAGCTCGTTTAAAAGCGAGTGAAAGTTCTTGGTCCACCTCGTCTCCGGCATCCCTCCTGACTATGGCTCAGTATTATGAGCGTCAGGAACAAGAAGCGAAGGGGCATGAGGAGAAGACATCGAAAGATTTGAAAACTAAGGTGATGTTAGCACAAGTGTATGGTCCGCCTCGTCGGGGTGTTGAGAGAGGTAGAGGAGGATTTTATGGTCCCCCTTCGGGTCGGACGGATGTTAATAGAAATCAATGTGCGTATTGCAAACAGTTGGGTCATTGGGCGAGGGATTGTCCGGTATTATATGTACCTCGTCAGGGACGTGGTCAGGGACCGCCGAGAGGTAGAGGGGGCTTTTCGAATTTTAGAGGGAATTCCAATGATCGTGCTCGCTTTGAGCCTACCGTGCAGCAACGAGATAGACCTAATGTGTTTGATCGGCAAAATCAGTATCAAAAGTCTGGGAATGACCGCTCTGGGTACCATGATTCGCAGCATGCGTAGGATTGCGTTGGGTGGGGGTTGGAATCAGTTGAAGTGCCAGTTGATCAGAGGGGACCTTATGTTTCAGCAAATGTTCTGGGTTCTACTGATCGGTTCCTAGTTGATACAGGAGCTACTCGCAGTGCGCTGTCCAAACAATTGGTTCCGAGGGCTCCCCCATCTGGCTTAAGGGTTACATCGGTAGGGTTTGATGGTACACTCTCTCGAAGCCCTCTATCCCAGCCCCTTGCATTTCATGTTGACCAATTTTCTGCACCCTGTCCGTTTTTGCTTGCCCCGAACACGCCTGACAACATTATGGGTCTTGATATGCTTAAGCACTTCAGAGCTACGATCCGCTGCTCCCCTACTGGAGTACGTGTGATAGTAAATGACAATCACCCTATGACAGAACGGATGTGTGTGGTTGCAGAGGATACTGTATTAGCTTCTCTCCCTCGTACTTTATGGGCCACTTCGGATACTGATGTGGGACAGATGGCGATTCCGCCTGCCCACATTAGTGTCCAGGAGGGTGCTGTACTACCACGCCTCCCCCAATATCGTATTTCCCAGGAGGGGGAGGAGGCACTTATACAGACTGTGCAGGATTTGATAAAGGTGGGAGTAGTGGAGGAAGTTCCCTACAACGTCTGCAACAGTCCTATTTTACCCATTTTGAAGAAAGATACCGATACTAGGGTTTATCGTTTTATTATTGACTTAAGGGAGGTGAATAAGATAGTGATACCTCAGTATCCAGTGGATTCTGATATCACGACGTTGCTTACTCTAGTCCCGCCAACGGCGACCACATTCTCGGTTATCGATTCGAAAAATGCTTTCTTTTCGATTCCTATTCATCCTGATAGCCGGTATCTTTTCGGCTTCACTTTGAATAATCGGTCCTACAGATTTTGTAGAGTCCCTCAGGGTTATACAGAGAGTCCTAGTATTTACAGTCAAGCATTGAAAAGACTATTGGATTCCTTTGTTCTGTCTGATGGTGTCGCCCTTATACAATATGTCGACGACATCTTGTTGGCGGCCGACACTCCTGAGCTGTGTGAGAAGTGCACGTTATCCTTGCTTTCCTTTTTGGCATCTCACAATCACAAAGTGTCGAAGAAGAAATTGCAATTTTGTAGACCAAAGGTGACTTACCTGGGTCACCTTTTGTCTAAGGAGGGGCGTGCACTCACACTAGATCGTAGTCAAGCAATTTTGGACACGCCAGTACCTTCCACACAGAAGGACGTGCGTGCATTTTTGGGTCTTGCTTCTTTTTGTAGGCAATGGATATTGGGGTTTTCACACATAGTTAAGCCATTGTTAGCACTTTTGACAAAAGATACCCCAATTCCTCTTCCCTGGTCAAATAGTTGTGAAATTGCCTTTCAGAAATTGCGACAAGCCCTTTGCTCAGCACCAGTGTTAGGTACCCCTGATTATACGAAGCCTTTTACATTCTATGTACATGAGAAAGATGGATGTGCATTATCAGTTTTAGTGCAGATGCACGGCGACAAGCAGCACCCTTGTGCATATTTTTCGGGCGTACTTGATCCTGTTGCCCGGGCATTGCCTGGTTGTTTTCGCTCGGTTTCAGCGACAGCTGTGTCAATACGCCAAAGCGAGGGAATTGTGTTATCTCATAAGCTGTTGGTATTAGTTCCCCATGCTGTTGATGCCCTGCTTAATCAGACAAAGACGCAGCATTTGACCAGTGCTCGTTTAACGGGATATGAATTGACGCTTTTGGCTCCTCATATTACGTTAAAGAGGTGTGCAACGTTAAATCCAGCCACATTGTTGCCGTTCCCGGAAACTCAGTCTGAAGCACAAAAAGCACATGACTGTATTCTTGTGACTGAGGAACAGACAAAGGGTCGTATTGATCTCCAGGATACGCCCTTTACAGATGCTGATGGAGAACTATGGGTGGACGGATCATGCCTGAAGCTACCAGATGGTACGACTTCAGCAGCGTATGCAATTACCACATTACAAACAATAGTGGAGACAGCACGCATACCGCAGAAATCAGCTCAAGCAGCGGAACTGATAGCATTAACACGAGCATGTGAGCTCAGTGCAGGATTGTGTGTGAATGTTTATACAGATAGCCGCTATGCTTTTGGAGTAGCGCACAATTTTGGCCTACTCTGGAAGGAGAGAGGGTTTCTAACGTCACATGGAGCGCAGATAATGTATGGAGAGTTAGTTCACAACCTTTTGACTGCATTAACATATCCAAAGAAGATTGCTATTATTAAATGTAGTGCCCATAAAAAGGTGGTTGATAAGGTTGGAGAAGGGAATGCTTTGGAAGACCGGGTGGCACGAGAGACTGCGATGCAGCCTGACTCTACTGCAATGTATGTTGTGAAGTCACAGGCAGAAAGATGGCACGATGCTAGGAGAGAAGTGCTGGAGATACAGAGGACCGCTTCCGATAAGGAACGGGAGCAATAGTCCAATGATGGAGAATTAGATGATGAAGGGTGTTGGAGAAATAAGCAGATGGATAAATGGAAGTTACCCACAGCTTTCGTACAACCTATGGTTCAGATGGCACATGGACTAGCACATGTCGGAGCTTCCGCAATTGTAAAATTACTCACACGAGTTTGGGAGCATCCGGAGATCGCTAGTACGGCAAAGATGGTAGTGCAGACTTGCATGATTTGCCTGAAGTATAACCCAGGAAAGGGTACACGAACTCCAGCAGGAGGATTTGCAACACCTACTGCACCCTTTGAGGTTTTGCAGATGGATTACATTCAGCTTGAGCGCTGTAACAATCTGAAGTATGTTCTAGTAGTGGTTTGTGCCTTCAGTAAGTGGGTTGAGGCATACCCTACGAAAGACAATACTGCAATGACTACAGCCAAGATGGCATTGAAGGAGTTTTTCCCTCGATATGGTGTTTGTAGATTGTTGTGGAATGATAACGGACCTCATTTTATAGCCGACGTTATCAAGTATGTCCTGAAAGGACTGGAAATTACCCAGAAATTTCATGCAGTGTTTCACCCTCAGTCTGCGGGATTGGTTGAGAAATATAACGGTACTTTGAAGCTTAAGATCGCTAAGATCCAAGCTTCGACTTCTTTGACTTGGCCAGACGCTTTACCGCTGGCATTATTGTCAATTAGATCGATACCGCATTCTCGGACCGGTCTCACGCCATATGAGATCGTGTTCGGATGCCCAATGAATATTTGGGGTCCACCGAAACCGAAGTCAGTGTAGGATGTACCTTGTGTAATGATGAATGATTATCTGGCACAGTTAACGGATAATTTGGTTTCTATTCATCAACAGGTTCGAGAAGCGCTCCCTGATCGGTCCACAGGTGAAGGACATAACCTCCGGCCTGGAGACCATGTTATGATCAAGGTGTTTGAAAGGACGAACAGTCTGGAGCCGAGATGGGTTGGTCCTGAGCAAGTCTTGCTCGCAACGAGGACAGCTGTGCGAGTCTCCAATCGGAAGAACTGGATCCACTCCTTGCACTGTCGTAAAGTGCCGCCTGGATTAGTGGAGCCTGCTGTATTGATCGACCATCAAGAAATCCTGACTGCAGAGAAAGGCCGTGCTGTGGAACCGAACGACACTGAGGAGCTCTTTCCGGACCAAGCGATTCCTGGAGGAAGAAGATATCATCTCAGACCGAGGAAGTGATTTCTTTCTGTATTAGGACACATTGTCCGAACGGCCCTTAGGTTAGTGAAACGGAGTGCCAATGAGGCAAGGGGGGGGGATCAGCCCTGCATTAGTGAAGTGACACCCGTCTTGGCCCGCTGGTGAAGAAATCAACGGCTGCCTAAGGGGAAGAGTTCTGACAACCTTTTAGTTTCAGGAAGATACTGACTTTTACTACAAAATGGAGAAGAAGAATATTCTTTGTGTGACAAGTTTTATTATCATTGTAGCTATTGTTGGTATAACCACGTGGTTTGTCGAGGATGTGATTCCTGCCCGTGAGTTGCTTGTTTTGACTACTCCAGTGCCTGAGGAGCACTACTTTTACACCCTTCCGTATCAAGAATTGAAGCATCGCCAGTCTTATTTGAATAATACTTTTATCCAGATGTTGCATCATACCCATGTTGCTACAAATGCTACGAACTGTTGGATATGTGGTATGATGCCAGCTCATCAGAAGAAAGGAGGAACGCCGTTTATACCTCTTCCTTTCTCTCATAATGGCTCTTGTAGAGCATGGTACAATTTGCTTTTTGCCACACGGAAACCTATAGTGGGACGAATACATTTTAGACTTAATAGGGAATGTCATCAAGATAAAGAAGGCTATCCACAAGCGAATGGGACAATATGGGAGTGGGAAGAATATCGACCAGATATTGAATCAATCCCTTACATCTTCACGAACACCAGAGACACTGCTGGAAATGAGAAATTCATAATTCAAGTGGCACAAGCTCAAGCGGACCTGTGTGTCCAGAGTGTGGGTCATATTCCTGTTGGTGTCAGTGATTGTATTATTGTTTTGAATATAGATGGATTAAATAATAGTACTTTCTTAGCTTCCCATAATACGTACTTCGTATGTGGGAATAAAGGTTATTATCGCTTACCAGCCGGCTGGTCCGGAGTATGTTATGTAGCGTTCTTATTACCCCCTGTATTCTTAGCGCCTGCATCCTATCATAAAGACTTGAAGTTATTGAACAATGTAACTGTAAATAGGTATAAACGTACTTTATCTATTGATGATGTTGACCAAACTGACACTAGCTTACAGCAGTATGTTGATTTTAACTTAGGATTGTTTTTCTTTGTTGGAGCTGCTCTAAATAGTCGGAAGGTTCGACGATTAACGAGAGTTATAGAGGCTGTAACAAATCAAGCTGCTGCTGCTCTTGGGAATCTTACGGAAGAATTGCAAATCACTAGAATTGTTGCGTTACAGAATCGTATGGAATTAGATGTTATGTTAGCAGACAGAGGTGGAGCATGTAGAATTATCGGAAGTAGTTGTTGTGTATTTATTCCTGACCACACGCCATCAGTCTATAACGCTATTAATAAATTGCATAAAATTGCAGCTGAGATTCATACAGAAAATGGCACTTGGACCTTTTCTGGATGGTTTTGGGCATTGATCACTACATGGGGATGGAAAGTTTTTACTGGTCTCTAAATTATTGTAGCAGTTTTGTTTTCCTGCTGCATCTGTGTTCAGTGTGGTCCTTTACTCTGTTCTTTATGTGTGTCATTTTGTATTCCTGATAAGAAAGCTATTGCCAATGTCACCTATCAGAAACACTTAAACAAGGAGGTGGAAGAGATGATGAAAATTGACATATATGATGATTATCCTAATAAGCCGAATGTCTTCAGTGAATGCTGAAAGGGTCGTCTGTTGAAAACTAAAACAGCGATATGATTAAGCATTCACTGAAGACATGAATTCTCTACAGTCAAAATGTGTTTCTTGTCTTATGTTGACTAATGTCCGGACTCCATTTTGTATTGTCATGTCTCCACGTGCTTTGCACGAGAAGAGTCCTACCTTTTCGCTAGTTGCTTTTGTAATCTGCCTAGTAACAGTCTATAAATAGCTCCTCTGTCCGTCTGGCGCATGCCCAGACTTGACCGCATCTGTTATCAGTTAGTCATGTTTTCGCGGGCTCAGGAAATTGTTAACTCCGCCCATATATTGATCCTGTATCGAAAATGTCCATAAATGGTAATGAATTTTGCTCTATGTTGTATCCACCCACTTATGAGCCCCTCTGTTGTGTATAAAAGGGGACCGTGTACGCAAGTTCTTTGTGCTACTCTATACAATACTGAAGAGTGTTGTGTAGGTTGTAGGACCACCCTTAAGGGTTAATAAACTCTGTTTTTGTATTTGCAGTTTCCGTGCCAACTTCCTTCTAGCTTTCGTTACAGGAGGGCGAACCCTTGTATTTTGCGGGCCTAGCTGGGGCCTGTATTCATCAATGGTGGGGAGTCAGGCCACGTCTGGAGCAACCAGGGAAGCCCAAAGAAAGTCAGAGTTACCTTCACAGGGACCCACCAGTCGACGGACCAGGGGTTGCGAAGGGACCTCGAGAGGAATCTAAAAATGGTGACCCACTAGTCACTCGGGGTGACGAGGCCGACAATCTTCGATGGATTCTCTTCTCGGGGTGTGGGCTATAAGTAATCCAATGCAAAGCCTCTGGAGTCGTCGAGAATCTGATGCACTTGCAAATGTGCACGGTGTCCAGGGGTTTGCTGGGGCCTCAGGTCGGCCTCTGAGAAGTCTGGAAATCCTCTTCCTGGGCTGCAGATACTTCAGAGTCCATCATGAGCTTCGGAGATGCAGACTGGCAAATGTTTTGTTGGTGCCTGCCAAGCAGGGGAGTCACTCCTTGACCCCAAGGGAGATTTCTTCAGTCCTCTAGTCTTGAGTAGAGCGTTGAAGTTCCAGGATTCTGTTGCAGAGTTTCGTCCAGGGTTATCTAAAGTGCTGTTGCCAGGGGTTCCTACTTTATACCCAAGGAAGGGGTTGGACTAACTCAGGGGACCCACCTATGGGAGGGGTTGGAAAGAGGGGCGGCTCCACCCATTTCCTTTGTCCAGTTTCACGCCAGAGCAAGGGCTGGTAGCCCCTGAACCGGTTTGAGCTGTACTATGCACAGGGAGAGCAAATGTGCCCCCAGTGCAGGACTTCAAAGCACTCTCAGAGTGCACCCACCCAGCCCCAAAACACTAAAGCCTGTCTGGGAGGTGGTGACACCTCCCTGTGACAGGAAACCTATTGCCCAGTCCTCCCCTGCCAGAGTTTCGGTCAGCAGCAGGAGGCCAGACTCGTGTGTGTGGCTGCAGCATCTATTTTGTGCTGCCAGGGCTCTTTTAAGTTGGTACCGGGTATACCGGTGCTGTCATGTCTCTCCCTCTAGTAGGGTGGGATCATACTCCCACACTAGTTACTGGTGTGGGGGTATGATTCCAAGATGTTTAACACCAAACATGACATGTTTCCGTGCATCCAGACCAAAGTTAGCATTTACCGTTTGGTTATAATGCACTTAAGAGTATATGGTCAGGCTGCATCACAGACAACCCCGGAGAAGAGATTTCGAAGGCTGCAGAGGGGCTCTGCTCATGCATGGGCACCCTCTCACACAAAACCAAGCACCATGCCTTCAGGATTGATAAGGCGTGCCATAGGGGTGACTGATAGGTTTCTATGTGCAGTGATAGGTGAGATATAGTGAACCTATATCTCTAGGGTACATGCACCACCTTACCCAGGCTGCAGTAGCAGACCTGTGGTGTCATTTTGAAGGGCTTCCCAGGGGTGGCATAATACATGCTTTAGCCCCTGGTAGGCTTCTGGGGTACCTATGCCCTGGGTACATAGTATACCATATACTTGAGACTTACAAGGGCACCCCAGAATCCAATTTGTGGTGTACCTAATGTACATGGAATCAATTTAGAGAGAAGGCAGCTAGGTTGGGGTCCTGAATAGCAGGGCCCCAGCCAGACTAATGTCGAAAAGCAGTGTTACAGCAGCAAAAAGTGGGAGTAACCATAAGAGGCAGATTCTACTCTCCTACACAACACCCCCAAACACAGGGACATTAATGTAACCTTGACCAGTTGAGTCTTCATGTTCTAAGTGAAAATATCTGGAGAGTTCATCTGCATTGGCATGGTTACTCCCAGGTCTATGTTCCACTGTATAGTCCATCCCCTGTAGGGAAATGGACCACCTTAAAAGTTTGAGGTTTTCACCCTTCATCTGTTTTAGCCATAAGAAGGGCTTATGGTCTGTCTGAACAATGAAGTGAGTACCAAATAAGTATGGCCTCAAATTCTTCAGAGCCCAAACCACAGCAAAGGCCTCGCTCTCAATGGCTGACCAACGTTTCTCTCTGGGGTCAGCCTTCTGCTTATGAAAGCTACTGGCTGATCCTGACCTTCATCATTCAACTGTGACAGTACAGTCCCTACCCCAAACTCAGATGCCTCTGTTTGCACAATGAACTTTTTGGAGTAATCAGGACCTTGCAGAATGAGAGCAGTGCACATGGCCTACTTTAGGTCATCAAATGCCTTTTGACAGCTAACTGTCCACTGAAACGTTTTGGGCATTTTCTTGGAAGTAAGATCATTCAATGGAGTCACAATGGATCCATAATCTTTTACAAATCTTCTGTAATACCCAGTCAGGCCTAAGAAGTCTCTCACCCGAGTCTGGGTAGTTGGAGCAACCCAGTCCATTATGGTCTGGATATTGCTCTGCAATGGTTGAACCTGGTCTCCACCTACAAGGTGGCCCAGGTACACAACCTGACTCTGCCCTATCTGGCACTTAGAAGCCTTGATAGTTAGGCCTGCTTTTTGCAGGGCCTCCAAAACATTCCTCAGGTGGACCAGGTGATCCTCCCAGGTGGAGCTAAAGACAGCAATATAATCTAGATATGCTGCACTATAGTCTTCCAGACCTGTAAGGACTTGATTCACCAACCTTTGGAAAGTGGCAGGTGCATTCTTCAAACCAAAGGGCATCACCACAAATTGGTAATGCCCACTAGGGGTAGAAAATGCTGTCTTTGGCTTTGCATCATCAGCTAGTCTGATCTGCCAGTAGCCAGCTGTCAAGTCAAATGTGCTTAGAAACTTGGCTGAGGCCAAAGTATATATTAGCTCATCTGTCCTTGGGATGGGATGGGCATCAGTCCTAGTGACTGCATTGAGACCCCTGTAATCCACACAAAACCTCATCTCTCTCTTGGCATCTTTGGTGTGAGGAGTAGGCACAAGGAATACTGGACTAGCACAGGGGCTATTTGAGGGTTCAATGACTCCCAAAGCCAACATCTTTTGGACTTCTGTCCTTATGCATTCCCTGACGTGATCAGGTTGCCTGTAGATCTTATTCTTCCCAGGCAGACTGTCCCCAATGTCCACCTCATAAGTGCACCAGGTGGTCTAAACTGGCTGAGAAGTTTTCTGCAGTCAGTGTGTTGCTGGACAGTGAGGCTGCCTGCCAAGGCTACACCATCTACTGATCCATCATCAGGGTTCTGAGAGAGCAGGTCAGGGAGTTAGCCTCTCTCTTACTCCTGTCCTTCATCGGTAGCCATGAGCAAGCCCATGTCTGCCCTGTCAACATATTGTTTTAGTCTGTTGACATGAAGTACCCTATGGGGACTCCTAGGGGTTCCAAGGTCTACCAAGTAGGTGACCTCCCCTTTCTTCTCAACAATTGTATGGGGGCCACTCCATTTGTCCTGGAGGGCTGCTGGGGCCACAGGCTCCAACACCCACACTTTCTGCCCTTGCTGGTAAACAGTCAGCACAGCCTTTTGGTCATGCCAGGCCTTTTGCAATTCCTGGCTAGCCTCAAGGCTTTTAGTTGCCATTTTCATTTACTCAGCCACCCTGGAGCGGAGACCAAGTACATAGTCCACTATGTCCTGTTTAGGGGGTTTGAGAGGTAACTCCCATCCCTCCTTCACCAGACACAAAGGACACCTAACAGGATTGCCAAACAAAAGTCCAAAAGGGCTGTAACCAATCCTCTTTTGTGGCACCTCCCTATAGGCAAACAAAAGGCAGGGCAAAAGGATGTCCCATCTGCGCCTAAGCTTTTCTGGCAGGCCTTTGATAATGCCCTTCAAGGTTTTGTTGAATCTTTCAACTAAACCATTGCATTGATGGTGATAGGGTGTGGTGAATTTATAATTCACTCCACACTCCTTCCACATTGCAGTCAAGTAACTGGACATGAAGTTTGCATCCCTGTCAGATACTACCTCCTTAGGAAAACCCACTCTTGAGAATACAACCAAGAGGGCCCTTGCCACAGGTGCTGTAGTGGTCCTAAGTGGAATGGCTTCTGGGTATGGTCCACCACCACCAGGATACATCTGTTCCCAGATGCTGTTTGAGGATTCATAGGACCAACAATGTCAATCCCCACCCTCTCAAAGGGAACCCCCACCACAGGTAGTGGTATCAGGGGGGCCTTTGTGGTTCTACCTGCCTTGCCACTGTCTTGACAGGTCACACAGGAGCGACAAAACTCCTTAGTGTCTTCAGACATATGGGGCCAATGAAAGTGAGGAACAATTCTGTCCCAAGTCTTGTTTTGGCCCAATTGTCCTGCTAAGGGAATATCATTGGCTAGTGTCAGTAGGAAGCCCCTAAACTTCAAAGGTATTACCAACCTCCTGGAAGCACCAGGCTTCGGGTCTCTACACTCTGAATAAAAGAGTCCATCATCCCAGTAGATTTCATGGGTGCCACTAGCATTTCCAGCAGCCTCATCAGCAGCTTGCTTTCTGAGCGGTTCAAGAGAGGGGCAGGTTTTCTGCTCCTGGCTCAGATTTGCCCTGGAAGTGCCCCCTTGCCCCCAAGAACTCAACCTGGTCAGGTTCAAGCTCCTCTGGGACACTTCCTTCTTCAGGTCCAAGATCATCTCCCTCAGGAGGCTGATCTGTATTCTGAGTCAGGGGGAAGGCACTGCCTTAACCCTACTGCTCCTCCTCTTTGGAGGCACCTGGTCCATTCTTCCAGAATCCATGGCCTGTCCAGTGTTAGACATTTTGGCCTGTGACCTAGTCACAGCAAATACATGTGCAGGGATCCCTACCATTTCTGCATGTGTCCTGAGCTCCACTTCGGCCCAAGCTGAAGTTTCCAGATCATTGCCAAGCAAGAATTCAACAGGGAGGTCTGCACTTACCATAACCTTTTTGAAGGCCAGTTACCCCTCCCCAGGAGAAATTAACAACTGCCAAGGAATGGTCTGTCCTGACATTGCTAGCATTGGTCACTTGGTACATTTCACCAAGTATAATTTGCCCAGGATCCACAAGATCGTTTGTCACCATTGTGACACTTGCTCCTGTGTCCCTGAATGCCAAAGCCTCTTTACCATTAATCAAAGGCTGCTGTCTGTATTTGCCCAAGTTACTGGGACTCACAAAGGAGGACATGTCCATGCCTCCATCACAGATCAGGACAGCCTGAGTTGGAACTCTGACTAGGCCAGAGTCCATCTCAGAATCCAGGGTTAACCCTACTACACCCTTATTCTGAGTATTACCACCACCAATGGTAGCTGCACTAGGGGGAACAGGTGCCTTAGGGGCAATGGTGGTTGGAGTTGAATCTTTGGACTTGGTGCAATCACTAGTCCAGTGAGTTTTCTGCTTACAGATGTTGCACCATGGTTTCTTTTGGCCTTTTCCTTTATTAGATTGGGATTCACCCCCTGAAGAAGATTTTTGGGGACCTTGTTAAGACTTCTGGTCTTTACCCTTCTCTCCACCCTTGTCAGAGTTCTTTGAATCTTGCTTCTTCTGGTCACCACCTTGGTTCTGAACCTTCTGCCTCACCCTGGTTCTGACCCATTTGGCTGCCTTCTTTCTCAGTTCTTGGGGAGAGGTCAGATCAGAGTCCACCAGGTACTGGTGCAACAGCTGATTTTGACAATCATTAATGATCTGCTCCCTCATAATTAAATTGTACAATCCTTGAAAGTCATGCACCTTGCTGCCAAGTAACCAACCTTCCAGAGCCTTAGTAGCACAATCTACAAGGTCCACCCAGTCTTGATTTTGTGCCTTTTGGGTATCTCTGAACTTTAACCTATATTGTTCAGTGGTTAGGCCAAACCCTTCAATCAATGCACTTTTCAGACTGGAGTAATAATCAACATCTTCCTCTCTAACAGTGAGGAGCTTATCTCTACCTTTGTCTGCAAAGGAGAGCCACAAGATTGTTGCCCACTGCTCCTGGGGAACCCTCTGAACTTTACAGGCCCTTTCCAGTGCAGTAATCCATTTGTGGATGTCATCCCCACTCTGGTAGGGAGGGACAATCTTGTTTAGGTTTCTATGGTCATGAGACCTCTCCCTAACAATAGGGAAGTTGCTGCCACCATAGGAATCTAGTCCCATCTTTTTTCTAGCTCTATGGAGCTCTAGTGATTCCCTTTCTAGAGCTATCTGCTCTCTCTTAATTTTCAGCTGGGCTTGCTCATACTAGAGCAGTCTCTCTCTCCTCTCCTGGGAGGTTTCCCTCCTATGAGCAGAGATAGAGCTCCCTAGGGATGAACCAGAATGGTTAGACTCCACTGAGGGAGATCTAGACCTTCTAGGCCCACCGCCAACTCTTCCAGGAGGGACAAAGAAAGGGCCATTGTGGTCCTCTTCCTGGGTTTTCCAGGTCAAGATCATGGTCATCTTCCTGGTCAACATCAGAGGTCTGGTCAGGGGGAATTTCACCCCTAGGCCCTTCCTCATCTGCTGCCCCACCCACTCTGCCTACCCCTTCAGACCCTATATGTCTTCTGAGATCATCCAACAGAAGTACCTCAATGAGGCAGGTGTTTCCACTGTTGCCTGTCTTCAGTCTCCTAGTACTGCATATTGCTCTCAATCCCAAGAATGGGAGATTATCATACTTGGCAGGTTCGTGTCCCGGAAAATTCCAATGACCATGGGGCTCAAACAGGGGTACGTACTGGCGCCGACACTTTTTAACTTGTACATGTCCGATTTATCATCGGAACTAGACACATGTAATTCGCATGCGCCAAAAAAAGGAGGGCTGCCACTTTCCAATCTCCTGTATGCAGACGACCTAGTGCTGCTGAGTCAAACTCCCATTGCCCTTCAACATCTACTAGATACAACCAGCAGTTATTCAGCAAACAACGGTCAAACTATCAACTACGATAAAACAAAGGTAATGAGGATCTATCCAAGAAGGGATACCTCCAAGTTCCTCTGGCATCTGGCCACCTCGACAATCGCAGTGGTAGACCAATACAAATACTTAGGAGTGATTTTAGACAATAAAGGCACATTTATTGCACAAAAGGACGTCATCAAAAGAAGAGGCAACTCTATCGCAGCAGCAATGAAATCCATTAAGCATACAATCACCGGTCCAAATCTTACTCCACTATTACAAGTCTGGCGAGCAAAGCTCTTTCCGGTAATCAATTATGGGAGCGAGTGCATGAGGGGAAAAGACGCAGCCACATTAGACAGTACTATCTCAAGAGCGGCCAGAAAGATTTTCAGTCTACCAAAGTATGTTTCACCGGCACAAATAAGGTTGGAATTCGGCCTGCAAAGACAAGAATTAGCTTGAAAAGGAGCCTACGCCAAGAGTTGGTACAGAATCAAATGAGCGGAAGCAGGAACACTGAATTCTTACCTATGGACTGAAATACAACAAAAGAGGGACTGTGCAGCCATGAGCTTCCTGACCGCATCAAAAGACCGCCTCGGACTAGAGGAATTTTGGGCAGCATCAGGGCCCTACCATTGTTTCCAAAAAATTGTAAATAAGACAGTGAAAAAACTATCTTTACTAGAAGACAAGGCGGCCCTCACAGAAAGAACCCATGGATGATTTGTTGTCCAAAGCTACGTCAAGCCCTCCCCGCAATCTTACCTAGGTGTAGGCTTCAACCAGAGGAAGAAAGAAAAATATCTCCATCTCCGAATGGGCATTTTACCATCAGTGTAGCACCTTCCCCCTTGGAAAAGATTGCCGGGCCAAATAACATGCCGTTTATGCAAGGAAGCTAACGAAAGCATAATACACCTTTTGTGCATCTGCAGAGAATTATAAACAGAACGACGCCAATTACTGAAGCCACACTTCATAAGCGAGGGGATAAGAACGTGTAGGCAAGCAGTAATGGCATGCCTCGGAGGAGGGAATGTCCAGCTGGCGTGTCGCTTCGTACAATTCATGGAAGCAGCTGGGGTGAAACTCGGCCGATAAACCACTAGAATCATCCACCACTGCACCATTCTTCAGTTTTTGCTTTCTCAGCAAACAAGATACACTCAGATTGCCCCACTTCGGGCCCCAGCATGACTGTCAACTGCAACCTACTTCTAAAGCAGTCAGAAATCAACTGGTCTATCGTATAATCACTCCTCTAATCGAACTGTGCATGTGTTTTATTAAAATTTGTAATCTTGTAGAATCTTATTTCCCTCCAAAAAAATGCTCAGAATCAGAAAATCCATCAAGATATAGAACGATAAAACCTCTTATCAATGTACTGTAATAGACACAATCGCGGACATTTGCACTAATGATGTAAATACAATGCATGGATGTTTTACGAAATGATATTAATGAGAATTTTTAAATTATGAACTTTGCTGCTGTTATTTTTTCCATTTTGCTTTTAAAGAGAAATTGTAAAGGTTTTAATTGACCGTACAATAAACTATTACTTACTTACTTACTTACTCATACTTGGTTGAAAGAAGCCCTGTGGCTTCTGGCAGGGACCCACTGGTTCCTGGCCTTGAAGACATCACTAATGAGGTGTGGTGTATTGCACTACCTACTCTAGTGTGGCCTACTAAACTCTCTTGAGTTGTGGAAAGGGTCTAAGTTCAGTAGAACTACTGTATTCTAAAGCTTGTATTATATGTACCTTAGGTACCTTTAGTGGTTTTCAGTTAGTCACTCAATTGAGATTATCTGGTAAAACAATAGCAAGCTGGAATCCCACACGCTGCACACCAATGTGAGAAGTTGGCCTGGTATATGCTGTCCACTAGTTGTAGTGGGCACCTTGCATCAGACCAAACAACACTTTATTGATGATAGGTTAAAGACAACCTTTATTGAAAACTATCCTAGTGGTAGCTATGAAGAGCAGCCTTCAGGCTAAGTTTTGAAGGAATGTAAAGCAGCTTGTTTTACCAGTCTATAATCTCTTGAATGGCTAAATGAAAGGAGACCACACCAGGTATATATATATAAAATATATGTATGTATTACTAAACACACCCTGCTAGTCTCTTTATGAGGCTAGAGGTCAAAACACATAAATTACACTTCAAATATTACAGTAAAATAGCACAAATACACGTTAGGCCTTTGGGGCGAGCCAAACCATATACTAAAATAATGGTATGAGAACCACGACTTAACTAGACACAAGGCCTAGAGCCTGTAGAATCGCTGGGACCCCAAGGAAACACCCAAGGTAGTGACACAGGGGACCCACGGGGGCCGTGTGCAGTGTGAGAAAACAGCCATGAGCTCCCGTTAGCTCCTATGGGGAATGACGCAGTTAGCGTTTTAAAGATTAGGGACACTTAGAGATGGACTAGGACCAAACCCTTTTGGACTTGGACAGTTCTAGGGTCAACACCCACGGGAGAACTGAAGTACTCGAGTTACCTCACCCAGGGAAGCTGGGTGCATAGGTGTCAAATGGTGTCGGGTCGCATCGTCGTTTTCAATGGAAGCCGGCAAAGAAGTGCTGCTGCCGGGAAGATGCGAAGGGTCCTCAGAGATCCAAGCCTGGATCAAAGATGTGAAGAACCTGAAAGCAGAGGGGACAGAGTCTAGATCACTTGCCAGTGACCAGGGGCATGATAGACAAATGCCCACCGATGTCGGGTGTTTCAGGTGAAGAAGGTGAAGCTTGACTTTTCAGCCACGAGGACCAGGAGGTTTCGAGGATGACCAGAAGCTGGATTTGAGCTGTCCCACAAAGGATGCCGAGTGCTGCAGCATCGGTGCCTGGATTGGACACAACAAGCCTTGGCAACAGCAACCCACGCTGAAAGGAGAAAGATGCTTTGGTGCAGACCAGCAAGGTCTGAGGGACTCACCACGCAGTGGGGAGTTAGGGCATGTCTGGAGCAACCAGGAAAGCCGAAAGAAAGTCAGAGTTACCTTCACAGGGACCCACCAGTTGAGGTACCAGGGGTCGCAAAGGGACCTCAAGAGTAATCACAAAATGGCGGCCCACGGGTCACTCGGGGTGACTAGGCCAGCAATCTTCAGTGGATTCTCTGCTCAGGGTGATGGCTACAAGTAACCTAATGCACAGCCTCAGGAGTTGTTGAGAAGCTGATGCACTTGCAAATGTGCATGGTGTCCAGGGGTTCCGGATCCACGTCACTCATAAGGGCTGCGGGTCTCAGCTTTGCTGGGGACTCGGGTCAGCCTCTGAGAAGTCTGGAAATCCTCTTCCTGGGCTGCAGATACTTCGGAGTCCATCAGGAGCTTCAGAGATGCAGACCAGCAAATGCTTCGTTGGTGCCTGCCAAGCAGGGGAGTCACTCCTTGACCCCAAGGGCGATTTCTTCAGTCCTCTAGTCTTGCTTAGAGCATCGAAGTTCCAGGATTCATTTGCAGAGTTTCATCCAGGGTTATCTAAAGTCCTGTTGCCAGGGGTTCCTACTTTATACCCAAGGAAGGGGTTGGACTAACTCAGGGGACCCACCAATGGGAGGGATTGGAAAGAGGGGTGGCTACACCCATTTCCTTTGTCCAGTTTTGTGCCAGAGCAGGGGCTGGTAGCCCCTGAAACAGTCTGAGCTGGACTATGCTCAGGGACACCAAATGTGCCCCAGTGCAGGACTTCAAAGCACTCTCAGAGTGCACCCACCCAGCCCCAAAACACTAAAGCCTGTCTGGGAGGTGGTGACACCTCCCTGTGACAGGAAACCTATTGTCCAGGCCTCCCCTGCTGGAGTTTCGGTCAGCAGCAGGAGGCCAGACTTGTGTCTGTGGCTGCAGCATCCATTTTTTGATGCCAGGGCTCTTTTAAGTTGGTACCAGGTATACCGGTGCTGTATGTCTCTACCTCTAGAAGGGTGGGATCATACTCCCACACCAGTTACTGTAGTGTGGGGGTATGATTCCAAGGTGTTTGACATGAAACACGACATGTTTCCGTGCAGCCAGTCCAAAGTTAGCCTTTACCGTTTGGTTATAATGCACTTAAGAGTATATGGTCAGGCAGCATCACAGACAACCCCGGAGAAGAGATTCTGAAGGCTGCAGAGGGGCTCTGCTCATGCATGGGCACCCTCTCACACAAAACCAAGCACCCTGCCTACAGGATTGATAAAGCCTGCCATAGACGTGAATGATAGGTTTCTATGTGCAGTGATAGGTGAGATATAGTGAACCTATATCTCTGTAAGAGGTGTGTGCACCATCTTACCCAGGCTGCAGTAGCAGTCCTGTGGTGTCATATTGGAGGTCTTCCCAGGGGTGGCATAATACATACTTCAGCCCCTGGTAGGCCTCTGTGGTACCTGTGTCCTGGGTACATAGTATACCACATACTAGGGACTTATGAGGGCACCCCAGAATCCAATCTGTGGTGTACCTAAAGTACATGGAATCAATTTAGAGAGGAAGCAGCTAGGTTGGGGTCCTGAATAGCAGGGCCCCACCCAGACTAAAGTCGAAAAACAGTGTTACAGCAGCAAAAAGTGGGGGTAACCATAAGAGGCAGATCCTACTCTCCTATATGCAACCTCACTCTCCTCTCCTGTTCTCGTGACTTGGGCCTCCGATGTGACTTTGTGGATTCCGGGCAGTGACGATAACGAAGATCTCAGGCTGCAACAGGGCATACGCACACAGCGTCGCTAAGACTCCCTTGAGCTTTGGTGTGCACGATCACAGGGCAATCCTCACTAAGGTCTCAGGCTGCAAGAAGCACACGCATACAGCGTTGCTGAGACTCACTTGAGTTCCGGGTGCACACGATCACAGGGCAATCCTCACGAAGATCTCAGGCTGCAATAAGCACACGCACACAGCGTCGCTGAGACTCACTTAAGTTCCGGGTGCACATGATCACAGGGCAATCCTCATGAAGGTCTCCAGCTGCAAGAAGCACATGCACACAGCGTTGCTGAGACTCACTTGGACTCCGGGTATGCACGATAACAGAGCAATCCTCACGAAGGACTCAGGCTGCACAAAGCACACGCACACAGCGTCGCTGAGATTCACTTGGACTCCAGGTGTGCACGATAACAGGGCACTCCTCATGAAGGTCTCAGGCTGCACAAAGCACATGCACACAGAGTTGCTGAGACTCCCTTGGACTCCAGGTGCACATGATCACAGGACAATCTTCATTAAGGGCTCAGGCTGCACGAAGCACACGCACACAGCGTCGCTGAGACTCGCTTGGACTCCAGGTGCCCACGATCACAGGGCAATTCTTACGAGGGTCTCAGGCTGCAAAAAGCACATGCACACAGCATCGCTGAGACACACCTGGAAACCTTTGTGTTCCTGAGTTTCCACAACAGGGAGCCAGTTCTCCTCGGGCCCTTGGGGACAAGTTACCACAGGACACAGCACACAGCAAAGTCCTTTCAAGCAGGGGGACACAGCACACAGCAAAGTCCCTTAGCCTTTCCTTGGTTAAATCAGCAAACTGCAGGCCAGCCCCAGAACACACAGCAAGGGTCAGTCTTTTCCTTTAGTCTCTTCAGCTGTTTCTTTCTTGGCTGACCACGAAGTACTTTCAATCCTTTTCAGACTTGATCAATCTAACGTTCAGGGGTTTCAGCTCTCAAAGTTATACCCCTCAAAGTCTTTGAAGTCTTTGTGTTCAGGGAGGCACTGACCCCTGTCCAAACCAGTTCTGGGTGTCTCCCTGCCAGTGACACCTTTTTCCTTTGATAGTGGGGGTCTGGATCCTTAGTCACTCAGCAGGAGATGGAACCATTGTTTTATGCCAGCAAGCCAGGCCTCTTCACCTCCACCACTCCAGATGCAGGTCAGACTGTTGCTGTCTCAC
This sequence comes from Triturus cristatus, assembly GCF_964204655.1. Taxonomy (NCBI): domain Eukaryota; kingdom Metazoa; phylum Chordata; class Amphibia; order Caudata; family Salamandridae; genus Triturus; species Triturus cristatus. The sequence continues at coordinate 393,553,769 of NC_140584.1, forward strand.
TTCCTCCCCTGGGTCAAGACATTCCCCAGATCCTATCACTTTCAGATCCAGACAGTCAATCCACAACCAGGCAGAGACACACAAAAATATTAGAGCACAAAAACCCAGCCACTTCTAAAAGAGTGGTTTCTGAACACGCAATGCAAAAACCACCTTAAAAAAAAGATGTGTTATTGAATTGTGAGTTCAGGCACACTAAACTTCAACCCTCCATCTTAAGCCTTTGGGAAGATAGGCTGGAAACATATTACACAGCCTCCCCATTCTGTCCTATGGGGAAGATGGCCTTTCTACAGTGAAAAACGAAATGGAGAGTATTTCTCTGTTAGGACATGGTACACACCTCAGTACATGTCCTAATTTTCACATACACTGCACCCTGCCCAGGGGGGTACCTTGGACCTACTATAGGGGTGTCTGATGTGCATAGAAAGGGAAGGGTAAGGCTTGGCAAGTGGGTGCACTTGTCACGACAACATGGCAGTTTAACAAACATGCGTGCTTGCCCTGCAGTGGCAGGAGTGAGTACTCTCTTTAGGGCTACGTGTGTGGGTGGCACAATTAGTGCTGCAAGCCCACTAGTAGCATTTGCATTACCAGCCCAGGCACACATAGTGCAGTTTACTAGGGACTTTACTAGTAAGACAAACATACCAATCATGGACAACCAATTACCATTACACTTTACACAGGGAGCACTTGCACTTTGACACTGATCAGCAGTGGCAAAGTGCCCAAAGCATCTAAGCCAGTAAAACGAAATCCATCACAGCATCAAAAATAGAGGAGGTAGAGGCAAAAAGTCAGGGGTAACCAAGCCAAGAAATGCCAGGTCTAACTCTGTTGCATATTGTTATGTTAAACAATGTGTTGAGAAGAGAAATGGTATGGTTTATTTGGAGAGGAATTGTGGTGTGGTGTACAAGTCTCTATGGTGTGATGTAGAGCCACGTGCTATAGTGCTGCTTGGTATAGTGTTATTAAGACATGGTATTGGGTTAATTATCTGTTGGATTGTGGGATGAGGCATGGTGAGCTTTCCTGTTGAATAATGTGATTGGGTTGAATATGGTACAGAGCGAGGTAGTATAAAATGTTGTGCATTTAAATATTAGGCACGCACAGTACACTTCACAAAGTGATTCATGCACATTTGCAAAAAGCTGTTTGTTCCTGAAAAAATCTGAGAGCATTCTGCTGCTGAGTATAGGGCCTGATTCACAGATATGAGTTGGATACAGAGAGGTAGTTGACAAGGCAGTCCAAGTGTTGCGCATGAGATGTAGTCATCGATAACTAGAAAACAGTAGCTTTGTGCCCGCTGATTCAGAGCACAGGCAGTCCAAAATGACAGAAAGATGTACGTGCAAACGTTTCTCAGACCTATACGAAAGATAATGGAAAGAACACATCGAACTGCACTCATTGTATTTATTGTCCACATTCCTGAATGTTTAAACACAAGCTGGTTAGAATATGCAAGATACTTGCCCCTCACCCATATCACACTTCAGCTACAATTTGTTAATCTTAGTGTCAAAGCTTCTGTCTTCCACAGACGTCTTTCCTTTTACACATGCCTTAGCAGCTCTTCTGTGACCTTCTTCAAGGGTCTCTCACCCCTAACGCACATTTCCTTACACCTACTTGTGCATGTTTGTAGGACTTGAGCGGTGTAGCTTCTTTTCAATGATGCGCTCTGCATGCGCCCACTTCTTAGCCCAGCGCATAACAGAGTTGAGCAGCAATTATTAACTAGTGCCTTCGGGCATTCAGTGCCAACGCGTCTCCTCCTCGTTGGCCTCATTGGCTCCGGTTATTCCTCCTTCCTTTGTGATGTTTCCATTTACTTTTTTTTACCTCTTGGACTGCACATTGAAGCAGAAATGGGAACATGTGATTAATTTCTAAATCAGAAATATGCATTGTCTGAAGGACAATCTTTGCTACAGTTTTAGTCTGTTCCCACTGTGGAAATATGGATTTTTCTGGTCAGTTATGTCCCCTATCTTGGACCCCAACGGTTCTATGTGCATGTTACAAGTACATGTATGTTCCCTCAAGTTCCAGTTATGAAGACGCAAATACATGTGCGTCCACCATTATAAACAACCGCAATGGACCGCACTCCGCTAGCTCCTCCTCCGGGTCGCCCCAAGGGAAGCTGGTACATGAAGTTCTTGAGTGGTTCACCCCAGTGGGTGCAAGTAAGTACTTGTTGAACTGATGATCTCTGATGGAGTTCTTGAGTGGTTCACCCCAGTGGGTGCAAGTAAGTACTTGTTGAACTGATGATCTCTAGACCCGATACATGTCCCGGGTTTTAAAATATCGCCCGAGACATGGCTCGGGTTTCGGGATAACTTCCCTCCTCAGTAGAGAAAATAGTTAGGGGTGGAAGAGAGGGCCGCCAAACAACCGTCAAGGGCCTCAGTGCCCGCACAGGCACGCAGGTGCGTCGTCCAGGAGCTCGTCAGCCCAAAGCTCGAAGGAGCCATCTTTATAAACAACCGCAATGGACCGCACTCCGCTAGCTCCTCCTCCGGGTCGCCCCAAGGGAAGCTGGTACATGAAGTTCTTGAGTGGTTCACCCCAGTGGGTGCAAGTAAGTACTTGTTGAACTGATGATCTCTGATGGAGTTCTTGAGTGGTTCACCCCAGTGGGTGCAAGTAAGTACTTGTTGAACTGATGATCTCTAGACCCGATACATGTCCCGGGTTTTAAAATATCGCCCGAGACATGGCTCGGGTTTCGGGATAACTTCCCTCCTCAGTAGAGAAAATAGTTAGGGGTGGAAGAGAGGGCCGCCAAACAACCGTCAAGGGCCTCAGTGCCCGCACAGGCACGCAGGTGCGTCGTCCAGGAGCTCGTCAGCCCAAAGCTCGAAGGAGCCATCTTTATAAACAACCGCAATGGACCGCACTCCGCTAGCTCCTCCTCCGGGTCGCCCCAAGGGAAGCTGGTACATGAAGTTCTTGAGTGGTTCACCCCAGTGGGTGCAAGTAAGTACTTGTTGAACTGATGATCTCTGATGGAGTTCTTGAGTGGTTCACCCCAGTGGGTGCAAGTAAGTACTTGTTGAACTGATGATCTCTAGACCCGATACATGTCCCGGGTTTTAAAATATCGCCCGAGACATGGCTCGGGTTTCGGGATAACTTCCCTCCTCAGTAGAGAAAATAGTTAGGGGTGGAAGAGAGGGCCGCCAAACAACCGTCAAGGGCCTCAGTGCCCGCACAGGCACGCAGGTGCGTCGTCCAGGAGCTCGTCAGCCCAAAGCTCGAAGGAGCCATCTTTATAAACAACCGCAATGGACCGCACTCCGCTAGCTCCTCCTCCGGGTCGCCCCAAGGGAAGCTGGTACATGAAGTTCTTGAGTGGTTCACCCCAGTGGGTGCAAGTAAGTACTTGTTGAACTGATGATCTCTGATGGAGTTCTTGAGTGGTTCACCCCAGTGGGTGCAAGTAAGTACTTGTTGAACTGATGATCTCTAGACCCGATACATGTCCCGGGTTTTAAAATATCGCCCGAGACATGGCTCGGGTTTCGGGATAACTTCCCTCCTCAGTAGAGAAAATAGTTAGGGGTGGAAGAGAGGGCCGCCAAACAACCGTCAAGGGCCTCAGTGCCCGCACAGGCACGCAGGTGCGTCGTCCAGGAGCTCGTCAGCCCAAAGCTCGAAGGAGCCATCTTTATAAACAACCGCAATGGACCGCACTCCGCTAGCTCCTCCTCCGGGTCGCCCCAAGGGAAGCTGGTACATGAAGTTCTTGAGTGGTTCACCCCAGTGGGTGCAAGTAAGTACTTGTTGAACTGATGATCTCTGATGGAGTTCTTGAGTGGTTCACCCCAGTGGGTGCAAGTAAGTACTTGTTGAACTGATGATCTCTAGACCCGATACATGTCCCGGGTTTTAAAATATCGCCCGAGACATGGCTCGGGTTTCGGGATAACTTCCCTCCTCAGTAGAGAAAATAGTTAGGGGTGGAAGAGAGGGCCGCCAAACAACCGTCAAGGGCCTCAGTGCCCGCACAGGCACGCAGGTGCGTCGTCCAGGAGCTCGTCAGCCCAAAGCTCGAAGGAGCCATCTTTATAAACAACCGCAATGGACCGCACTCCGCTAGCTCCTCCTCCGGGTCGCCCCAAGGGAAGCTGGTACATGAAGTTCTTGAGTGGTTCACCCCAGTGGGTGCAAGTAAGTACTTGTTGAACTGATGATCTCTGATGGAGTTCTTGAGTGGTTCACCCCAGTGGGTGCAAGTAAGTACTTGTTGAACTGATGATCTCTAGACCCGATACATGTCCCGGGTTTTAAAATATCGCCCGAGACATGGCTCGGGTTTCGGGATAACTTCCCTCCTCAGTAGAGAAAATAGTTAGGGGTGGAAGAGAGGGCCGCCAAACAACCGTCAAGGGCCTCAGTGCCCGCACAGGCACGCAGGTGCGTCGTCCAGGAGCTCGTCAGCCCAAAGCTCGAAGGAGCCATCTTTATAAACAACCGCAATGGACCGCACTCCGCTAGCTCCTCCTCCGGGTCGCCCCAAGGGAAGCTGGTACATGAAGTTCTTGAGTGGTTCACCCCAGTGGGTGCAAGTAAGTACTTGTTGAACTGATGATCTCTGATGGAGTTCTTGAGTGGTTCACCCCAGTGGGTGCAAGTAAGTACTTGTTGAACTGATGATCTCTAGACCCGATACATGTCCCGGGTTTTAAAATATTGCCCGAGACATGGCTCGGGTTTCGGGATAACTTCCCTCCTCAGTAGAGAAAATAGTTAGGGGTGGAAGAGAGGGCCGCCAAACAACCGTCAAGGGCCTCAGTGCCCGCACAGGCACGCAGGTGCGTCGTCCAGGAGCTCGTCAGCCCAAAGCTCGAAGGAGCCATCTTTATAAACAACCGCAATGGACCGCACTCCGCTAGCTCCTCCTCCGGGTCGCCCCAAGGGAAGCTGGTACATGAAGTTCTTGAGTGGTTCACCCCAGTGGGTGCAAGTAAGTACTTGTTGAACTGATGATCTCTGATGGAGTTCTTGAGTGGTTCACCCCAGTGGGTGCAAGTAAGTACTTGTTGAACTGATGATCTCTAGACCCGATACATGTCCCGGGTTTTAAAATATCGCCCGAGACATGGCTCGGGTTTCGGGATAACTTCCCTCCTCAGTAGAGAAAATAGTTAGGGGTGGAAGAGAGGGCCGCCAAACAACCGTCAAGGGCCTCAGTGCCCGCACAGGCACGCAGGTGCGTCGTCCAGGAGCTCGTCAGCCCAAAGCTCGAAGGAGCCATCTTTATAAACAACAGCAATGGACCGCACTCCGCTAGCTCCTCCTCCGGGTCGCCCCAAGGGAAGCTGGTACATGAAGTTCTTGAGTGGTTCACCCCAGTGGGTGCAAGTAAGTACTTGTTGAACTGATGATCTCTGATGGAGTTCTTGAGTGGTTCACCCCAGTGGGTGCAAGTAAGTACTTGTTGAACTGATGATCTCTAGACCCGATACATGTCCCGGGTTTTAAAATATCGCCCGAGACATGGCTCGGGTTTCGGGATAACTTCCCTCCTCAGTAGAGAAAATAGTTAGGGGTGGAAGAGAGGGCCGCCAAACAACCGTCAAGGGCCTCAGTGCCCGCACAGGCACGCAGGTGCGTCGTCCAGGAGCTCGTCAGCCCAAAGCTCGAAGGAGCCATCTTTATAAACAACCGCAATGGACCGCACTCCGCTAGCTCCTCCTCCGGGTCGCCCCAAGGGAAGCTGGTACATGAAGTTCTTGAGTGGTTCACCCCAGTGGGTGCAAGTAAGTACTTGTTGAACTGATGATCTCTGATGGAGTTCTTGAGTGGTTCACCCCAGTGGGTGCAAGTAAGTACTTGTTGAACTGATGATCTCTAGACCCGATACATGTCCCGGGTTTTAAAATATCGCCCGAGACATGGCTCGGGTTTCGGGATAACTTCCCTCCTCAGTAGAGAAAATAGTTAGGGGTGGAAGAGAGGGCCGCCAAACAACCGTCAAGGGCCTCAGTGCCCGCACAGGCACGCAGGTGCGTCGTCCAGGAGCTCGTCAGCCCAAAGCTCGAAGGAGCCATCTTTATAAACAACCGCAATGGACCGCACTCCGCTAGCTCCTCCTCCGGGTCGCCCCAAGGGAAGCTGGTACATGAAGTTCTTGAGTGGTTCACCCCAGTTGGTGCAAGTAAGTACTTGTTGAACTGATGATCTCTGATGGAGTTCTTGAGTGGTTCACCCCAGTGGGTGCAAGTAAGTACTTGTTGAACTGATGATCTCTAGACCCGATACATGTCCCGGGGATTTAAAATATCGCCCGAGACATGGCTCGGGTTTCGGGATAACTTCCCTCCTCAGTAGAGAAAATAGTTAGGGGTGGAAGAGAGGGCCGCCAAACAACCGTCAAGGGCCTCAGTGCCCGCACAGGCACGCAGGTGCGTCGTCCAGGAGCTCGTCAGCCCAAAGCTCGAAGGAGCCATCTTTATAAACAACCGCAATGGACCGCACTCCGCTAGCTCCTCCTCCGGGTCGCCCCAAGGGAAGCTGGTACATGAAGTTCTTGAGTGGTTCACCCCAGTGGGTGCAAGTAAGTACTTGTTGAACTGATGATCTCTGATGGAGTTCTTGAGTGGTTCACCCCAGTGGGTGCAAGTAAGTACTTGTTGAACTGATGATCTCTAGACCCGATACATGTCCCGGGTTTTAAAATATCGCCCGAGACATGGCTCGGGTTTCGGGATAACTTCCCTCCTCAGTAGAGAAAATAGTTAGGGGTGGAAGAGAGGGCCGCCAAACAACCGTCAAGGGCCTCAGTGCCCGCACAGGCACGCAGGTGCGTCGTCCAGGAGCTCGTCAGCCCAAAGCTCGAAGGAGCCATCTTTATAAACAACCGCAATGGACCGCACTCCGCTAGCTCCTCCTCCGGGTCGCCCCAAGGGAAGCTGGTACATGAAGTTCTTGAGTGGTTCACCCCAGTGGGTGCAAGTAAGTACTTGTTGAACTGATGATCTCTGATGGAGTTCTTGAGTGGTTCACCCCAGTGGGTGCAAGTAAGTACTTGTTGAACTGATGATCTCTAGACCCGATACATGTCCCGGGTTTTAAAATATCGCCCGAGACATGGCTCGGGTTTCGGGATAACTTCCCTCCTCAGTAGAGAAAATAGTTAGGGGTGGAAGAGAGGGCCGCCAAACAACCGTCAAGGGCCTCAGTGCCCGCACAGGCACGCAGGTGCGTCGTCCAGGAGCTCGTCAGCCCAAAGCTCGAAGGAGCCATCTTTATAAACAACCGCAATGGACCGCACTCCGCTAGCTCCTCCGGGTCGCCCCAAGGGAAGCTGGTACATGAAGTTCTTGATCATCAGTTCAACAAGTACTTACTTGCACCCACTGGGGTGAACCACTCAAGAACTCCATCAGAGATCATCAGTTCAACAAGTACTTACTTGCACCCACTGGGGTGAACCACTCAAGAACTTCATGTACCAGCTTCCCTTGGGGCGACCCGGAGGAGGAGCTAGCGGAGTGCGGTCCATTGCGGTTGTTTATAAAGATGGCTCCTTCGAGCTTTGGGCTGACGAGCTCCTGGACGACGCACCTGCGTGCCTGTGCGGGCACTGAGGCCCTTGACGGTTGTTTGGCGGCCCTCTCTTCCACCCCTAACTATTTTCTCTACTGAGGAGGGAAGTTATCCCGAAACCCGAGCCATGTCTCGGGCGATATTTTAAAACCCGGGACATGTATCGGGTCTAGAGATCATCAGTTCAACAAGTACTTACTTGCACCCACTGGGGTGAACCACTCAAGAACTCCATCAGAGATCATCAGTTCAACAAGTACTTACTTGCACCCACTGGGGTGAACCACTCAAGAACTTCATGTACCAGCTTCCCTTGGGGCGACCCGGAGGAGGAGCTAGCGGAGTGCGGTCCATTGCGGTTGTTTATAAAGATGGCTCCTTCGAGCTTTGGGCTGACGAGCTCCTGGACGACGCACCTGCGTGCCTGTGCGGGCACTGAGGCCCTTGACGGTTGTTTGGCGGCCCTCTCTTCCACCCCTAACTATTTTCTCTACTGAGGAGGGAAGTTATCCCGAAACCCGAGCCATGTCTCGGGCGATATTTTAAAACCCGGGACATGTATCGGGTCTAGAGATCATCAGTTCAACAAGTACTTACTTGCACCCACTGGGGTGAACCACTCAAGAACTCCATCAGAGATCATCAGTTCAACAAGTACTTACTTGCACCCACTGGGGTGAACCACTCAAGAACTTCATGTACCAGCTTCCCTTGGGGCGACCCGGAGGAGGAGCTAGCGGAGTGCGGTCCATTGCGGTTGTTTATAAAGATGGCTCCTTCGAGCTTTGGGCTGACGAGCTCCTGGACGACGCACCTGCGTGCCTGTGCGGGCACTGAGGCCCTTGACGGTTGTTTGGCGGCCCTCTCTTCCACCCCTAACTATTTTCTCTACTGAGGAGGGAAGTTATCCCGAAACCCGAGCCATGTCTCGGGCGATATTTTAAAACCCGGGACATGTATCGGGTCTAGAGATCATCAGTTCAACAAGTACTTACTTGCACCCACTGGGGTGAACCACTCAAGAACTCCATCAGAGATCATCAGTTCAACAAGTACTTACTTGCACCCACTGGGGTGAACCACTCAAGAACTTCATGTACCAGCTTCCCTTGGGGCGACCCGGAGGAGGAGCTAGCGGAGTGCGGTCCATTGCGGTTGTTTATAAAGATGGCTCCTTCGAGCTTTGGGCTGACGAGCTCCTGGACGACGCACCTGCGTGCCTGTGCGGGCACTGAGGCCCTTGACGGTTGTTTGGCGGCCCTCTCTTCCACCCCTAACTATTTTCTCTACTGAGGAGGGAAGTTATCCCGAAACCCGAGCCATGTCTCGGGCGATATTTTAAAACCCGGGACATGTATCGGGTCTAGAGATCATCAGTTCAACAAGTACTTACTTGCACCCACTGGGGTGAACCACTCAAGAACTCCATCAGAGGTCATCAGTTCAACAAGTACTTACTTGCACCCACTGGGGTGAACCACTCAAGAACTTCATGTACCAGCTTCCCTTGGGGCGACCCGGAGGAGGAGCTAGCGGAGTGCGGTCCATTGCGGTTGTTTATAAAGATGGCTCCTTCGAGCTTTGGGCTGACGAGCTCCTGGACGACGCACCTGCGTGCCTGTGCGGGCACTGAGGCCCTTGACGGTTGTTTGGCGGCCCTCTCTTCCACCCCTAACTATTTTCTCTACTGAGGAGGGAAGTTATCCCGAAACCCGAGCCATGTCTCGGGCGATATTTTAAAACCCAGGACATGTATCGGGTCTAGAGATCATCAGTTCAACAAGTACTTACTTGCACCCACTGGGGTGAACCACTCAAGAACTCCATCAGAGACCATCAGTTCAACAAGTACTTACTTGCACCCACTGGGGTGAACCACTCAAGAACTTCATGTACCAGCTTCCCTTGGGGCGACCCGGAGGAGGAGCTAGCGGAGTGCGGTCCATTGCGGTTGTTTATAAAGATGGCTCCTTCGAGCTTTGGGCTGACGAGCTCCTGGACGACGCACCTGCGTGCCTGTGCGGGCACTGAGGCCCTTGACGGTTGTTTGGCGGCCCTCTCTTCCACCCCTAACTATTTTCTCTACTGAGGAGGGAAGTTATCCCGAAACCCGAGCCATGTCTCGGGCGATATTTTAAAACCCGGGACATGTATCGGGTCTAGAGATCATCAGTTCAACAAGTACTTACTTGCACCCACTGGGGTGAACCACTCAAGAACTCCATCAGAGATCATCAGTTCAACAAGTACTTACTTGCACCCACTGGGGTGAACCACTCAAGAACTTCATGTACCAGCTTCCCTTGGGGCGACCCGGAGGAGGAGCTAGCGGAGTGCGGTCCATTGCGGTTGTTTATAAAGATGGCTCCTTCGAGCTTTGGGCTGACGAGCTCCTGGACGACGCACCTGCGTGCCTGTGTGGGCACTGAGGCCCTTGACGGTTGTTTGGCGGCCCTCTCTTCCACCCCTAACTATTTTCTCTACTGAGGAGGGAAGTTATCCCGAAACCCGAGCCATGTCTCGGGCGATATTTTAAAACCCGGGACATGTATCGGGTCTAGAGATCATCAGTTCAACAAGTACTTACTTGCACCCACTGGGGTGAACCACTCAAGAACTCCATCAGAGATCATCAGTTCAACAAGTACTTACTTGCACCCACTGGGGTGAACCACTCAAGAACTTCATGTACCAGCTTCCCTTGGGGCGACCCGGAGGAGGAGCTAGCGGAGTGCGGTCCATTGCGGTTGTTTATATACATGTGCGTCCACCGTTAACATGTCCTCTTTTAGATCCGCCATGAATGAGCCGGATATTCCATTCCTAAGTACGAAAGGCCACCGCCTTTATATGGTTCACTTATGCCATTTTACAGTCCAGGCAAGTAGGCCCTGATTCTGTCATCAAGCTTTTCTTGCTTTCTGTCTCTGAAGCTCCAGTCCGAGCCTGCATCTGTTACCATGAACTTTGTCTCATCCTCTGCGCGGCTCACGATGCCTGACATCAGCTTGCTGCCTGCCAAGAACTGTATTTCACCTTCGGAAATTATCTGCTCCGCTCCCTGCCCAATGCATTCCTGTCTAGTAGTTTAAGTAAACATTCTGCCAGCTACCGAGCAAAGGCCCGGCTTCCCTGTCTTTATACAAGTAATTCATAGTCCTGTTACTATGGAAGATTCCTGCCCTCGCATCTAGTGTAGACACTTAGACGCTTGTACACGCACTAACAGTCAGTATAGTCAGTATAGAATAAGATTCTACTCCAAGAAGGCCTCTCTTTTGGATAACATAGTTCTTTAAACATAGGATGTTAGATATGATTTGGGATTAGGTTGACTTGACCCTCCAGACATCTGTCGCCACATGTAGAGCTAAATGTCAAGTCCCCTTCACCCCCTAGCTGCACGTCAATCACACGTCATGCTGCTGCGCGCGCATCTCTGCCAAGTATTTCTGCTGACATTGCGAAATTCTTTCATGGAACCACCCCATTATGACATCATGCCTGATGACGTTCCTTTGTTACGCCCAATCACGCCCATTTTCGATTACGCATGAATAATGTTATCTTCCTTATCAATTGTTACGCCTCTCCATTTGCTCCACTGTAATGCCTATTGTATAAAAATGATTAATTATCAATAATGTATGTACTTCACTTCCTGAACCTCCGTGGTGATGGAACCTGGAGACCACGATTCCGAATCGTCCATTGGAATAAAGCCCATTCCGAACCTCTAATACCACGGATTCTGCCTCTTATTTATTGAGCTATTTTTATTATGTTATGTATCAAATTAAGTCCCGGTAATTAAATTATTTACCACATAAATGGCGCCCGAACAGGGACACTTTCTCATCTCACGCGCCGGCGGTGCGTTGCAGGCCCGGTCTCCTGCCACAGCTGGACGGACAACAACGTGTACCAGCAGGATTTCCTGTATCTCCCTCCGGTCAAGCGGGGGCGACTGAGGCTGCGATCAACACCCAGACGAGGCGGTGAGAAGTGCGAAGTATCCCGACCAGAGCCTAGCTGAGAGAGCAAGATCCGAGGTATACAGAGGCCCACCAGGTTTCCGATGTCCTGAAGTGTCCGAAGTTGTCGAGTCGAGTCCAGTCCGGTCCAGTTCAGTTCAGTTCCGTTCCGAGGCCTTCCGTTCCGAGCTACCCGGTGAGTACCATTACTGGGGAGGCGTTCTGGCGTGCACATAAGTTGTGCCGGTCCAGACGGGTTTGGGTACACAAATCCGGTCTGCACTGTTCCAGCAGTGTATCTGTACTGTTTAGCAGTATATCTAGTATATCAAGTATATAAATTCAGAATAATTCAGTTAAATGCCGAGTATTATGTTTAGTGATTAAGTTTTCTTAGATCATCGTCATCATCATCGTTGCTCATTTAAATGTTAAATGTTAAATGTATTAATATGTCCTGCATATTGTGGTATGAATGACTGTTCATTATTGTGTTTTATTGTATTAAGTTTGTTCAAGACCAAGTATCAGACCAGTTCTCAATATGCCGCTCTTTTCGAAACTAAGACAGATCACAACTAGAAAAGGGGTACTCGAAGAAGCTGTTCCTATTCCTCCTAGGGACACTCCAGGGTACTTCATGTATCATAAACACGGCCTAGACGCTATATTATTTCTTGATCTATGGGTAGACTACACTAAGGAATTACCAGAAAGTCAGAGGTGGCCCGCAGCTGGGACCTGGGATGCAGAGTGCATCGTGAAAGTAGAGGAAGAATTATGGAAAAAGAAAGCTAGACAATCACAGAAAGACGCCATTGAATTATGGCGTAAAGAATCGTATAGACGCACAGAAAAAGCACGTAGACAGGAAGAGAAGAGTAAAGAGAGTTCAAATAAAGTTCAAGAAAATCTATTAATTGAAGAAGGTACACGAGTAAAATCAGAACAAGTAGACAGACAAAGACATGCCCTTATGAAGGGTATGTATCCCCTTCTGGCCGAGGGATTACCTAAGGCTACTGCGGGGATACCAAAAGACTTGCCACCCCCATTATTTCCAATAAAAGTACATCCTAAGGGGCATCCTAGAACCGCAGAAGATGTTTTTCTTTCCTCATATTTAGATGACACAGCTCCCGAGTATGCTAACCCCGCCCCACACAGACCGTCGGCCGGGGAGGTTCAACGCCAAGATCCTGTATCTGTATCCTCACAGCACCAAATACTGACACAAGTTCCGGCAAACACGTCCGTTTCCACATCTGCTCCTACAGCTACTTCTATAGCTGTGTCCACACCTATAGTTGCTGTATCGCGTTCTACGAATCCTTTCACGCCCGATACTCCAGACGGGGCTACCGGAGGTGCTACCAATATTTTTTCTACGCCACCCAGAGTAAATAAACTTACCTTTCAAGAGTCAGCACACCCACGTACCCCCAAACTCATAAATTCCCGCACGCTTAAGGAACTTCTTATAGATTGTAGATATGACCCTGTGCCCGGCAAAGAGGACGAAATGATCCTGGCATCATTACGTATCAGACGAGCCGCGGTGTATTTAGGGAAGTTACCAGGAATGACTATGCATCTAGATAATATATATCATTTTGTCCAAACAGGGCGAGATTCTGAAAGTATTAACAGAGCTATGGAATACCAGAAAGTGGAGATACAGGGGGAACTGTTACGTTTCCTCATAAATTGTGTGATCAGAAATCAAGACCGACCGGGGGTAGACCCGGAAACAATGGAAACTCTTACCAGATGGAGCCAGAATATATCAGAAGGGAGACATGACAGGCAAAAATGTATAATAGCCATGTGCAGAAAGATCCGTAAAGAAATAGAACGCCTACACGAAGAGAGATTAGCGGTAGACCAGTTTGAACAAAATGAGGAGGAGGAAGGATCAGGACTGTCCACAGGACAGTCAGAAACCATAGCCTATGTAGGTAGAGGAAGATCTTGTAATAATACTAGATACTTTACTGACCCAATACGTCCGATATGTCCAGATAATAACAGGAATTTCCAAGCACCTATAATAAATATGAGGTCCCCCGAGCATTCGTTCCAAGCCGCTGACAAATTACTGCGAGAACGAAGGGGTTATCATTTTCTTGATTCTATGGATGAACAAGAATTAGCCAGGTCAGCCGTTCATTGGATTGACAGTCCCGGAAAGTATGATGATGATACAGTAGCACACACATTTTTGAACCTCACCCCAGATGAACAGCGTTTAGCTGGGATTTATATGATTCAACAACTCCTTATACTATATAAAGGCCAACATTCAGATCCTGGTCCCTTACCTGATATATTGACTGAATTACTCACGAATAGATGGAAAGGTTCAGGTACTAAGTTAATTAAGGAAATACTAGAATCCAGAAAACAGTACATTCTTTTTGTATGTCCAGAACATGTTTCATTGCCCATCAAGGAAAGACCGATGTATTACGTGGACAGACAGAATCCCTTACGAGAAGTACACCCAATAAAGGGCGAGGACAATCAGTTTAAACGTGTATATGTATATACGCCCATATCTAAAATAGAATTGTTAGAAATGAAGAAAGTGGTACCCAGTCATGACAAAGACCCAGCGGGTTTCCACCGAGAAATTAAAGACATGTTACTCATGGGAGAGTATACCTATCCCGACATTATGACAATATTAAAGGTATTAATGCCTGCTGGCATTTATGAAAAACTCAAGGAAAAAGAGTGGGAGGTAGGAGACCAAAAGATAGATTGGACAGCATTAGAAAATGAAGAAAAGGCCCGAGGTCCAGGTTCGGGGCTTGGGGACAAAACTAAAGCACTGCCAGGTTTACTAGTACAGGTACTGCCACGTTTATTAACCACGAAAAAGGAAGACTGGGGTGCAATCTCAGCCTGTAAACAAAAGCAAGATGAAGACACTAGTGATTTCTATGCCCGATTCGAAAAATGTTTTGGTATAAATAGTGGTATAAAAGCAAGTAGCGAGTCATACCCACATCTGTTTGTGACAAAATTAGTTGAAAATTCCTTGCCCCAAGTGAAGAATAGAGTATTAAAATTCGAGAGTACCTGGCAAGGTAATACCCCATCACAAATGTTACAAATGTTACAGTACCATTACAATAGAATTAGAGAGGAACAAGAACATGAACAAAGACGCATGAAAGACACGAAAATGAAAATGCTAGTCTCCCAGACAGTTCCAGCTGACGGTCATAAAAAGGGTACGACACATTCCGGTGATTCAGCAGGACCTATAAAAGGGACATGCAACTATTGTAAACAGCCAGCACATTACATACACGATTGCCCAGTCCTGAAGCGTAATATCGCCACAGGTATTACAAAAGAAAGACCACGGCCACCTAGACAGGATCAGAATGAACAAGGAGCACCGCAGCATGCACAGGCCATGCCAGCTCCACAACAGTCTATACAGTTTGTGCCAGCCGCACCAGCGTTGCCTGCTGCTGCCACACAAACCACGACGCGACAGCTGTACCAGACCGCACAGTATGACTATCCTGATTATCAACGATATGCATGAACCAGCCTAGAGAGGGAAGTTGACTTACCCCTTATCGAGGTCCCTGTAGACCAAGAAGGACCTTATGTACATAGTGAATTATTAGGCCAAGATAGAACATTTTTACTAGATACAGGGGCAAGTTGAACAACTATAAAACGTAGTGAAGTTCCAGGGGCACCCCTCTCAGGCTCACAGAATATTTCCCTTGGTTTTTCAGGAAAACCTATTGTTAATGAAGTATCACAGCCTCTTCCACTTACGATAGGACCCTTGACCAGAACTACAGATTTATTGCTTACTAAATCATGTCCAGAAAACTTGTTAGGTATAAAAACACTGAAAGCTTTAGGAGCTATAATATGTTGTTCTCCGGAAGGAGTAAGATTGTTTTTACGTGATTTCAAAGGTCATTATGTGTCTCGAGACATGGATTCCCGACTGCAGACTTTACCCACACATTTATGGGCACAAGGCCCTACAGATGTTGGTTGCATGAACATTACACCATATCGAGTCACACTAAAGGCAGGAGTGGTACTACCACGAATGCGACAATACAAGTTACCCCCAGATGCTGTAATGGCTTTACTGCAAATCATTGACGAGCTTATTGGCCAAGGAGTGGTTGTGGAGACCGACTCCAATGTATGTAATTCACCGATAATTCCGATTCTTAAACGAACTGATCCAAAGGCTCCCCCAGTATATCGATTGGTTATTGATCTGCGCGAATTAAATAAATGTATTGTACCACAATACCCCGTAGTTCCAGACATCTCTTCATTACTGACAGCTATTGATTCCGAAGCAACATTCTTTACTGTAATTGATCTCAAGAATGCCTTTTTCAGCGTCCCAATAGATCCGGAAAGCCAATACTTGTTCGGATTTAGTTTAAATGGACGTAGCTTTAAATTCACACGCGCACCTCAAGGATTTACAGAAAGCCCCAGCATCTATAGCCAAGCACTGAAACGAGAACTTGACAGTATACACATGCCAGTCAACACTGCTCTGCTTCAATATGTCGATGATCTGCTGATCACCGCCCGAAGCGAACATGAATGTGAAAATGCATCACTGACGGTTTTACAATTTCTAGCCGAAAAGGGGCACAAGGTGTCCCCTTCTAAGCTGCAATTCTGTGTCCAGCGAGTTATTTACCTTGGTCACTCGCTGTCCAAGGAGGGAAGGCAGCTTACACCAGATCGTATCCAGCTAATTGCAAATATGCCAATACCCAAGACACAAAAAGAGGTGCGGGCTTTCATAGGCCTCACTTCATATTGTAGGCAGTGGATCCCTCAGTATGCATTTCTAGCAAAACCACTCATTCAATTAACAACACAGGAGGCAGCCACATCGACTGTCCTCCCTTGGACTCAGGAACACACACTAGCTTTTGAAAGCTTAAAGAAAGCTCTATGTCAAGCACCTGTTCTAGCAACACCATGTTACAGAAAACATTTTACACTCTTTGTTACAGAACGAGAAGGTACTGCCTTGTCAGTACTCACACAGGAACAAGCAGGATCACACAAACCGTGTGCTTATTTTTCTAGTACATTAGATCCCGTAGCTCAGGCTCTGCCTGCGTGCCTGAAATCAGTGGCAGCGACAGCTTTAGCAATCAGACAAAGCGATGCCATAGTGTTAGGACATCCATTGACAGTACAAGTACCACATGCAGTAGAGGTTCTTGTGAATCGAACGCAAACACAACACTTGACTATAGCGCGACTTACAGGTTACGAATTAACATTGTTTCAGCCACATATAGAAATCAGACGTTGTAACACATTGAATCCTGCCACACTTTTACCTGTAAATGGAACAGACCCACTAGCTCATGATTGTATTGATGTTATTACAATAACGACGAAACCCAGACAAGACTTGACAGATGTCCCATTATCAGATCCAGACCTGACGTTGTATGTAGATGGGTCATGTATGAGAACAGGTACAGGAGAGTTAGTGGCCGCTTATGCAGTCACAACAGACACTGAAATTATTGAAACCAAGTGTATAAATACCTTGTCCGCTCAAGCAGCAGAGCTCGTCGCTCTGACACAAGCCTGTATTCAAGCCACAAATAAAAAAGTCAACATATACACTGATTCACGTTATGCATTCGGAGTTGTACATGACTTCGGCGTGCTGTGGCGAGAGAGAGGTTATTTAACTTCTCACGGTGCCCACATTCAGCACGGACCCCTCATTCATGCCTTATTAGATGCAATACATCTACCCATTGCAATATCGATTATGAAATGCAAAGCTCATACGAAAATTACTGATATCATTTCTCAAGGCAATGATCTAGCTGACAGAACAGCTAAACAGACTGCTCAAACTCAAACATCCGACATGACAAAGACAATAGTCCAGACACCAACACATTGCATGATGGTTAAGGATCCCGCTCTTGATGTAATTGACATACAGACACATGCTACTCCAGACTAAATAAGGAAATGGACTGAATTAGGAGGGATCCAAACGGATCAAGGATGGATGACGAAGGAAAAATCTGTATGGTTCCTTCCTGATTCAATGGTCCAAGTCATTATTAACACTGTCCATAGTCCAGCGCATCTAGGAGAGAAAGCTATGCTAGACAGCATTCAACATATTTGGTTCAACAAGCATTTACGAGCAGCAGCGAAACAAAAAGTTCGTACCTGTATGATCTGTTGTCAGTTCAACCCAGGAAAAAGCATTCCCGTAGAGCAGGGTGGATTTCAGCCTCCTGATCACCCTTTTGAAATTCTCCAGATGGATTATATCCAGATGGAAAGATGTCGAGGATTCAAATATGTTCTCGTAGTTGTCTGTGCTCTTTCCCGTTGGACCGAAGCGTACCCAGTATCAGATTACACTGCCCCGACCACTGCCAAGCAGCTAGTTCGAGAATTCTTCCCACGGTACGGTTTACCACGTGTTGTCTATTCAGATAACGGCCAGCCGTTCTCATCCGAACTAATGAAACACGTTTCACTTTTGTTAGGCTATCAGTGGAAGTTTCATTGTGTCCGACACCCCGAGGCAGCAGGTCTCGTGGAACGACATAATCAAACTTTGAAAATCAGATTGTCCAAAATATGCAGGGAAAAAGGTGTCGACTGGGTAGTAGCATTACCAGTTGCACTCTTTTACATGAGAATGGTAGCACACTCTCGAACAGGGCTATCCCCGTATGAGGTGATCTTTGGCAGACCACCAAATATGTGGGGGACGCCGATACCACGTAAAATAACTGATATTGACTGTAATATGCTGACAGATTATTTGGCTTCCTTGATGTCTGCACTACAATCTTGTCGTTCACAGGTAGCTGCAGCTTTTCCTGACAACACTGAGGTGAAACCCCATGACGTAATTCCGGGGGATCTCGTTTTAGTGAGGAACTTTGATCGAAAGACTCAGCTGGATCCTAGGTGGAAGTCGCCCCAATTGGTCTTGCTCACCACAAGGACAGCCGTGAAGATCGAAGGCAGGAAAGGATGGGTACATTCAAGTCATATCAAGAAATTTTATGGACTACCATCAGATATAAAAACTACACCTCGTGTGTCCTCACCCATTGACTCAAAACTTCCTTTGGTTGACTCAAGTAGTCACGAACATTATAAACTAAAACTCAGATCTAATCAGTCGGGAAATTTGATTGTTTAAGTCCTCTCCAAGGTGAAGCGGTTGAATTTGTCTCTGACATGTATCCCTTAGATCTGAATAGAGGAAAAACCCGAAAAATGTTGAAACAACATGCATACTGTAAATCACTGCGTAGTCATTGCACAGTGACGTTATTAATTTTGTTTTTCTTAAGTCTTTTAATAATTATTGCAAGTATATTGTTGCACATATATTATCCTATTTCTAGACATGTTTATAATGTTACTGCTGAACATTCTTTTAGTGAATTACCTCCGCATGAATTGTCATACAGATTTGCGCTGCGCAATAACACTTTTATTAGTATGTTACATCATTCCCATCAGGTTAGCAATGCTACAAATTGTTGGATATGTGGCCGACTCCCTCCCTATCAGAACTATAAAGGAATTCTACCTCTTTTTCCATACCCGTTCACACACAACGGCTCCTGTGGAGCATGGTTTAGTTTAATTAACTCCTTAGATTCAGATTCTGCAGTCTATCAAGGCAACTGGGTATGGGGAAATCTGAACTTAGTTTTACTTAAAGTCTGCCACCCCAACAAGGAGGGACTTCCCAAAAGAACAGGAACTGATCTAGAAAATGAAGTATATGGATTAGGTAACTTTACGCTTAATCTTATGATCCTAAATATCGAATCCGAAGCTACTCCAATTTTGCCCGCCATGTCAGTATTTCCAGTAAGAGGTGAATTATGTGTAAGAAAGAATGGTTCCATACATATGGGCCATAGTAGATGCACCACTGTAATAGAATTCAGTGATCAAGGCAAATCGACATTTAGAGCTTCCCGCCATTCCTATTTTATATGTGGTCAGACGGCATATGTACGTTTGCCTCTAGATTGGGATGGTACCTGCTACATTGGATTCCTTTTGCCACCTGTTTTTCTAGCTCCTCCTGATTATCACAGAAATACTCATTTAGTACACAATAGAGAAAGGAGAGATCTCCCAATAGTCGATTACACTGAAACAGCATGGGAAAAATACACAGATTTCAATAAAGGTCTCTTTCCCTATATAGGTACCGTTACTAATAGTAAGCTGATACGTAGATTAACTAGAACCCTTGAAGCAGTAGTGAACGAAACTATTTCCGCCTTAGGCAATTTAACAGAAGAGCAGTCTGCTATGCGGATTGTTGTGCTTTAAAATCGTCTTGTCCTTGACGTCATCCTGGCCGATAGGGGCGGAGCTTGTAGGGTCATCGGATCAAGCTGTTGCATTTTCATACCAGAAAATTCGCCATCTGTATATAAAGCTATAACCCGCCTTCATAAGTTTGTGAGCCAGATACACCAGAATCCAGGCACCTGGACTTGGTCCGGTTGGTTTTGGAGCGTGTTATCAGCCTGGGGATGGAGAGTTCTATCCTTCCTAGGTATTGGCCTTCTCATACTATTCAGTTGCTGCTTATGCCTGCAATGTGGACCAGCGATTTGTGGTCTGTGTGCCACATCGTGCATTCCACATCAAGATTTTCATTCAAGATCCCGGAAGAAGAAAGAAGAACAAATGATGCTATATGAACAGATCAATGGATTAATGAAGATTGATATCTCTTGACGGGCAAGTAGGGGACAAGGAGGGAATGTGGAAATATGGATTTTTCTGGTCAGTTATGTCCCCTATCTTGGACCCCAACGGTTCTATGTGCATGTTACAAGTACATGTATGTTCCCTCAAGTTCCAGTTATGAAGACGCAAATACATGTGCGTCCACCGTTAACATGTCCTCTTTTAGATCCGCCATGAATGAGCCGGATATTCCATTCCTAAGTACGAAAGGCCACCGCCTTTATATGGTTCACTTATGCCATTTTACAGTCCAGGCAAGTAGGCCCTGATTCTGTCATCAAGCTTTTCTTGCTTTCTGTCTCTGAAGCTCCAGTCCGAGCCTGCATCTGTGACCATGAACTTTGTCTCATCCTCTGCGCGGCTCACGATGCCTGACATCAGCTTGCTGCCTGCCAAGAACTGTATTTCACCTTCGGAAATTATCTGCTCCGCTCCCTGCCCAATGCATTCCTGTCTAGTAGTTTAAGTAAACATTCTGCCAGCTACCGAGCAAAGGCCCGGCTTCCCTGTCTTTATACAAGTAATTCATAGTCCTGTTACTATGGAAGATTCCTGCCCTCGCATCTAGTGTAGACACTTAGACGCTTGTACACGCACTAACAGTCAGTATAGTCAGTATAGAATAAGATGCTACTCCAAGAAGGCCTCTCTTTTGGATAACATAGTTCTTTAAACATAGAATGTTAGATATGATTTGGGATTAGGTTGACTTGACCCTCCAGACATCTGTCGCCACATGTAGAGCTAAATGTCAAGTCCCCTTCACCCCCTAGCTGCACGTCAATCACACGTCATGCTGCTGCGCGCGCATCTCTGCCAAGTATTTCTGCTGACATTGCGAAATTCTTTCATGGAACCACCCCATTATGACATCATGCCTGATGACGTTCCTTTGTTACGCCCAATCACGCCCATTTTCGATTACGCATGAATAATGTTATCTTCCTTATCAATTGTTACGCCTCTCCATTTGCTCCACTGTAATGCCTATTGTATAAAAATGATTAATTATCAATAATGTATGTACTTCACTTCCTGAACCTCCGTGGTGATGGAACCCGGAGACCACGATTCCGAATCGTCCATTGGAATAAAGCCCATTCCGAACCTCTAATACCACGGATTCTGCCTCTTATTTATTGAGCTATTTTTATTATGTTCTGTATCAAATTAAGTCCCGGTAATTAAATTATTTACCACACCACCCGCGAGTCATGGATGAATGAACACCCGCCTGCTGACTATAAAATGTCTCCCCGGTCTACACCCACAATACTATGTAGCGTCTATTTTGACGAGCCTTAAATGTCTCATCAAGGGAAATGTTTAGAATTACATTCTGAGTTCTGGTTATAGATAAACGTGTGCCTGTGAGGTATTGGTGAATCACCCTTGTCAGATTGGCACAAGCAACAAAACCTTTCACGGAGAAAAATTCACATCTTGCTCAACAGCCTTCAAACTCCCAGTAAAAGCATTCTCAAACAGCAATCAATTGGTTCAAGTTGTAGAAAGTATCCCCAGAACTCCAGTTTATGGCAAAAACAAAATGTCTCATTGAAGCAGGCATCTTGTTATCTCTACAGCAGCTCCAAACCCCTCCCGGGGCACACCCCACAGGCTTTGGTTTGCTCTGGTCACTTGAAAAGTGCTTATACACATAGACATGGCAAGTGGGCTCCAAAGTTCTATATTCAGGGCCAAGTCCTTTCCAATCTAGGAGACAATATAAACTTTTAAGCACTCTCTTTGAATCCAGGATTGTTTTTACTTCATATTCTGATTTATTTTCAACTTGCACTGCTGATATTTGACTGGACAAACGTTCTTTCAACCGTCGGTTTCAGTAGTGAAATTTGGGCTACAGGGTGTACAGGAAAAATGGCTGGCAATTCTAGTTTCAACTGAATCATAGTACTATCCAGTAAAGATAAGTAATATCCAAGAACTACCTCCGGTTAGCCCCAGACTAAGGTTGAGTACGCCCAAGGTGGGACGAGGTGGCAAATGATGAAGCATGTTACATTACGTGATTCAGACATCCTCGTCCAATTTTTGGAATTGTCGATGAACTGGGAGTGAAGTACGTAGCGGTAGCAGGGATGTCAACACATCCCCTTCTCGTGTTTTGCTAAATGACAAATTGGCGTTTAGCGCTGGGGTGTCATGCCATCGTTCAAGTTTTGATTAATTCTAGTTTCATGCCTACAGTATCCACTGGTTTTCATACTTTAAAAGGTTAAACAAACTTAGGATAGAACTTGTTTCTTGCTTTAAGACACAAATATTTTGAACACAATCAAGTCAAATCATCAGGTTTGAATCCTGCCCATTTTTGATGCTGTATGGTAGCATATGACTTTGAATCTTCGCGAGTTGTTCATGAAAGTCTTGGACCGTTGGTACAGATTGAGCAAAATCCACATCAAAACGAATGTGTGAACAAAAGCCATTTTCACTGCAAAAAGGTGAATAAGAAGATGATTTATGGTGTTTGGTTCGATGGATTAGTAATGGCAAATCCTCTCCGGCAGTGAGAGTGGATTTGACATTTTAATGTGGAAATGGCTCTTTATGAAAGTGGGCATTTCGGTGCTCATGTCTCTCTGTGTGCCTGTCAGCTTGTCTCCAATCCACACCTGGGTGCTGGGGGATAGCTACTAAGCCTGGCGTGTAACTCCCCTCCGCCAGCTGAGTTTACAGAGATTTGCCTACTCAGACCTCCGTTGAGAACGCAGAGGTCAGTCGAAACTCTAACTCTGTGGCGGAGCAGAGTTAGCCAGCCCCTCCACCCACCCTAATGTAATTATAATTTAAAAAGTCACATACCTGCTGTGGCTGCCTCCACCTCACCATGGTCTCACTCTCCTTCCTCGCCCTGATGGCGAGAATGAGGAAGGAGAGTGAGACCATGCAAGCCACAGCAGGGAAGTTCATTTTTTAATTTATAATCACTGTAGGGAGAGTGGAGAGGAGTGCAGCGGAGCAGAGTTGCACTGAGTTTCTTTCCAACTCCGTGGAACACTGCGTAGTGGCCCTACGTCAACTCTGCCTGGGGTTGATAGCAACATCTGTGCATTCCTGATAGCCTGCATAAACTAGGGGCACACAAGTGTGAGAAAGTGCCATCTTTCTTGCATGATATGCCCCCACTTTTTGCTGAATTGATGATGTACTTTGACTGAGTGTGCCCTGGGCTCCTGCCAATCAGGTGCCCAGGGCCTGTATTCCTTCCCTAAAACTGCATGAAGCCTAAACCCAATTGGCATCTCTGGCCACATGTCAGCCCCTGGTAAATGGTACCCTAGCTACCCAGGGCCCTGTGACCAGAGAAGGCCCCTAAGGGCTGCAGCACTTATTGAGCCACCCTTAGAGGCCCTGTACCCTGACACACTCACACTGCCTATGCAGGCTGAGTGTCTTGGTGCAGAACAAAACAGAGAGTCGACATGGCACAAATCCCTGTGTGCCATGCCCACAACACACACTGCCCTGGCATACCTCAGTCACCCCTCTAGCCGGGTGCCCTATGCCAGTGGTGTGGGTACAGGTGCATGAGCCCTGTACCCCTACAGGTGCTAGGTCTCCTCCCCCAGGATGGGCAGGGGAAGCTTCAAAGGCAAGCCACCTTTGTGAGCTTCTCCAGGCCACTTGCTGTACTCGGCAACTGTCCCCCACCGGTTCTGACCCCCAATCTGGCGGGAAGACTGGTGGGAAAGCTCAAGTGAGGAAAGGAGGTGTGCCAGCCTCTGCTAACCCCACCCCTCAGATGGTGGAGGGGAGGTGAAGCACAACTCCGGACTCTCACCATCTTGAGGATGAGGAGCCCTGCCCAATCAGGATTAGGTCCTGCCCCCCTTTCACTGGAGTGTGGCAGGATAGGGGGTGTACCCACCCCAGGGAAGGGACCCATTGGTCCCTGACCTCTACCTACCTGTAACACCCCTAAATGTAGTATTTAGGGGCACCCTGAACCTTCCTTCCTCAGATCCCGAATCTGAAACAAGCAAGAAGAAAAAGAAGAAAAAAGACCTGCCGTGCAGCTGCTTACAAGAGGACGACATCAACTGACTTGGCCCCAGCCCTACAGGCCTGTTGACCCTCGAACCTGCTCCTGCTAAAACCCTAGGAACAACCTTGGGTTTTGACTTATAAGGCAGCAAGGCCGAGTCAATTATAATTAACACAACAAAAGTACTGCCAATGCTGCACTGGATTTAAAGAAGACGCTTTTGACCATGAACTGAACAAAACAGTTTCACTCTAAACCACTTTTTCCGTTTGATTTTAATCAACAATTGAATTCAGTGCTACATTAGCTCATTAGTTAGCACGGTTTCATTTCGACAAATAGAACAAATTCAACAAAATAGTAGAAAAAACAGTACATCATTAATATTTACATTACATAGACATATGCACACGACACTACCACTGACATACTGAAATCAATCAAACCACACATACACACTACTCAATCATACTGTGAGACACTTCAGACAAATCTTCAATGACAATTTGGAATGTCAATTTTGAAAAGGAGGCTATCAAAAAATGGTTTGCAACAAAATTGTAATAGTTGAAAATTATTGAGTTAGATTGTTAAATGTACGATTAGCCCAAAACGAAGAAGAGGTCTACGCGTTTCGAATCCCTCAAGTTGTGGGGATTCTCATCAGGACCAAACGCTCTCTAAAAGGAGAACAAAAAAGCTAAATTAGACCAAGTGACCCTAGCACACCCGCTAAAACCCGGCATCTCCAGTGGTCAGCAACCTCAAAAACCCGGGAGGACCTGACTGCCTTGTGACTCTGAAAAGACTGGGACTCCCACGAGCAGTGGTTCTGCTCAAAGCAAGTAACAAGCCCCTGGTGCCCACCAGGAACTGCGATTCCTGCACACTCTCACCCGCCAAGCCTGGCCTGGGCCTGAGTGGACAAAGAGCCTGAAGACGTCCCCCCGGCAACTGTGACCCTGAATCCAGCACCCAAGGACCCACCTCGACGCTCCTGACGACGCCTGCAGCCTCAGAACCAGGGACCCCTCCAACCGCGACCAGCAGCGGGTAAGATTTCCCGACGTGAAAATACACCCTTGCACCCGGTGCCCTGCGGCCCCCTGCGCCCAGCTCCTCGGTTGCCTACCTAACCGACAGCTTCCCAACTTACCTCTCGAAGTGGTGGTCGCACCTGAATAATCTCCGTCCCCGAGCTTGTAGCCTTTGTTCGTCTTGTAGCTTCTCTATTGGAATCCATTAAGCGCCCGACGGCTCAAAAGCACCCTGCACCCAGCCACCCGAGTGCCCCTGGGAGTGCAACATCTATCCTAATCTACTTCCCCACTTGCCCTGATTAAGTGACCACGAGCCCAGCTCCCACAGCTGCGTGGCCTGCCTGGCTAACATTGGACATAACTCTCTCTGCACCCGGCTGCCCCAGTGCCGCTAAGGGTGTAACAACTGTACCTAGCTGACCCTGGGAGACCCCTGAGTCTATGCCCAGAACCTTAACTCTTACCTAAAAGCCGATAACTCACTTTTTTTCTCCATAGGGTAACATTGACTGGTTTCACTTGGAAATTCTTCTGTGTCGAGTTTTGAAACTTTAAAATATTCACAAAAAATCAGCCGATCAACGAAAACAAAATTACTCACCTGTTATCAGGAGAGATCCCAGTGCTGGATCTTGGTGCCCAGCACTGGCCCTGAAAAGTAATCACAACCGTACTTACCGATAACTTGATTTTCCTCTATAGGATAACATTGCCTGGTTTTTGCCAGAAATTCTAATGTGTCGATTTTTGAAACTTACAAATGTTCCTTAAAAATTGCCTGTGTAACAAAAACGATTTCTTTCAACTGTTTACAGGAAATGCACCAAGGTTGAATCCAGGATCCAACCCTGAGTAAGAAAATCATACGTAAAGTAACTGTAATTGCATTTAATTAAAAAGTCCCATTGAGCTCAATGTTATAATTGTGTTTGAATTGTGTTGCCTATTGCAACAACTGTAACGATTGCATTCAAAAGTCTATTGCCTATTGACAGTATTTAACTAAAGCATCTCATTCTGAGAAAGTATATTTTGATACCTAGTTGTGGTTCTAAAATAAAACAACTATATATTTTTATATACAAACCATTGGGCTAGAGTTCAGTTCTTGAGTGTGTGAGACCATTTACTGACTGAGTGTGTACAACAAATGCTTTACAATGTCCTCTGATACTGCCTTACTGCTCGACCAAGCTACCACTTTAGAGAATAAGTTTATATCTAACTTTAACCTCTGCCAAACCTCTGGAGACTGTGGACTCTGTGCACACTGAACCTTACTTTGGTTCAGTATATACAGAGCCACTTTCTTACAACAAGGAAAACTGCAGACCTCTGACTCTGAGGGGCCTTCCTGGGATGGAGAAAATTGGCACTTGCATTTCCAGGAGCAGGGTCCTGCCCCCACTAAAGATATTGATAAAGCCTCCCAGAATAGGATTGCAGAAAGGACTACATTTAGAAAGGACCTGTGCATTTCAAAGGTGGCCTTTTGAACTGATCCATTCTTCAAAGGCCATTGTGGGTATAACTTCTAGGGTTCTGTACTCAGGAGTTTAGAGACAATTTTGGGATTGGACCCATACTACGCTGGTTTGATGCTGGGACATCAACAAGAAGAACCATTGGGGCAGGAGAGACTGCAACTGGATAATCCACAGACTTGTTGTGGCCTGAGGCTTGTTGTGCTCTAGTTAGGGGACAATCACTTGTTGTATGTTGCCTGGATTTTGCTAGCCTGCAGCTAATTGCTGCCAATTGTCATGACCCGAGTCCCTAAGCACTCTCCAAGGGTCAATTGGCTGGCTTCCTGTCCACGAGATCGCAGAGACAGAAAGGATCTCCCCATTTTCACAAGATCATAAGAACTACGCATGGTGCTGTGGAAATGGGTGGAAGTCATCATCGGGGGGACAAGGACCGTTCTAATGTTTGCCGTAATCACACTAAGAAGAGGAGTGTGCTTGTGAAGATTAGCAGCCCTTGGGGTACCATAACATGAGGCATTTAAGGCGTACTGGAAAAGTTTGCTGAGTCCAAGGGACGCAAGCTTGCAACCATAAATCTGTGATAGCTTTCACTTCATAGCATGTGGTGTCCGAGAGGGGTTGGGGGATGTTTGCTCAGTTTGCAGGACCTGAGCCAGAAGCCGACTGTCTCTGTCCTCCAGATCAGGAAGACAGCAGTGCATGACATTGCGCCATCCGTCCAATGTCGCTGGCTCCCCTCCCCCTGGATCTATGCCACAAGGTACTCTGTTTTTGGAAACATCGTGACTGGACCCGAGTGTTCTTGTTGTGCCTTGTGTGCACCCACAGCTGGCTGCATAAAGCAACTCTGTACCTTGCTGGCCTATTCTGGATGGATAAAAACAAGTAAACATTTCCTTCCGCTTGAGGTGGTTCCAACAATCTAATCAAAGTGTCGTCAGCGGGTCCAACGCGTATCATTGGCTGGTGGAAGACAGCTTGTGAGGTGTTATACCGGACCTTTGCAAGAGACCCACTAAGAGCATTGCCAAAATTGCACACAGCTTGGAACACTCTATGGGTCAACCATTATAAGAGACAGAATGGCTCAAAGCCCCGGAAAACCCCAGTAAAATATCTAGAAGCCCCTGTGTCTGATCTTTCCAATTTTTTATTTTAGACAGGGCTTACTTGACCACCCCAATGCCTAAACCAGATATACTCCTCTGTCCCGGATGAATGCCCCCACTGTAGTAGAGGCCATGCCAATACAACCCATATGATTTGCACCTGTAAAACACAGAAATTATTGTTCTTGAATCCAGTGGCAAAGAAAGCAAGGGAGAGATATTGGAAACATCACAACTATGTCTTCTATGTTTGTTCAACTGCCTTAAAAATAAAAAAGCGACAACCCATGGACCTCTCCCCACTTCTCACAAATGGGCGGTGGCAATGAGATGGAAATCACCACTACCCCCGTCCCTTTCAAAATGGAGTATCTATGACTTTACCACACGTCCCTGACGATGACACAAGGCCACCTTAGACACCTCCTCTACTCGTGTTAAACTCCAACCCCAACAATATAGTTGGACATTTATCTCCACAACCACCAGTCTTTTCCCATGCCCTCTGTCAAAGTATTCTTGATTATTTTGTTCTCCAAGTGCCTACATCCTCCCTTCATGATGAGAATAGGAAGATGTTTCCAGGTGGAGGCGAGTTTCTGGGAGGCCAGCCTCCTGTGCATTGTACCGAAGAACAGATTAGAGTTCTTGCCAATATCTCATATTTTATATGTATAAACGCTGCTAAATTGCGTGCAGGGACTTGACAACTGTCGTCTTATATTCCCGCAATGTAACTCTACGAGATTTTCAATGAAAAGATATTTTAAAAAAATGTTGATCTATCCAATTCAATTGTGAATAACAGCTAAAGCCATGCATTACCAAGGCCCTGATTTATTCCTTCTTACAAATCTTCCCAGTGCTCTCCCTTGATGGACTCTCCCATGTTCGGAAACAATACTATCTCTGGCCCTAGTATTCATGCATAGAGGGCACATTGGAGCAATATAAAACTAAGCCACCTTCCTCCTGTCAGAAAGGATTTGTATTCCTGCTTTAGAGCAGAAACAGAAATCAGATTTGACTGCATTATGTGCAAGAGAGAAGGTGCATCTGAAATACCTAAGAGCAACGATTGAAAACAATTAATAACACTTCCAATAATAGTTTATTCTACGTAGCTGATTGCTTGGTAGTTTGCACATAAGATTTAAAAATTCAAAACGAAATATGGAGTTATCTCTCCAGAGTTTTCTATACTAAAGGTCACTGATTTCATGAACATTTCCAATATAATATTGTATCATCTATTTTAACTGAATAAAATATAACTTAGAGCATGAAATGAGTGCATTTTCTTCATTTCAACAAAATTAAAATACTGGAAGAAACACCACAGCGATATCAAAATGACATATGCACCCTTTGCTGACAATAAAGGATGATACTGCACCTGACATTTCAGCCATATCCATTTAGTAAGTTTGACATTACACAGCCTTTGACCTTGACAAAGTTACAAAAAATGCATGAGAGATCCTTAAATGAGCAAAGAAGGAAAACCTAGGGGTAGATTTACAAGACCCATGCGCCACTTTTGCGCCGCCGTTGCGTCACTTCTGTGACGCAGCGGTGGCGTAAAGCTAGCGCCATGCTGTGGGGGATTTACAACGTGACGCATCTAGGGAGATGCATCACGTTGTAAAGCCATGCATCACATAAAACCTGCGTCAGGTTTCATGTGGGCGTACCGGCGCAGGGTGGGCGTTCGGGTGCAGGAAAGCCTCGGAAAAGTGCCTGAGGGAAATCTACAAGATTTCACTCAGTCACTTTTCCGACCGTGCTGCGTCAAGACCTTGCGCCTGCTTGAAGCAGGCGTAAGGTGTGACGCACCATGTGGAAGATAGGCCGGGTTGGCACAGTGCTGGAGTTGTGTCGTCCCGGTGACACAACTCCAGCACCGCGCCAACCTTATGCCGGCAGATGCGACATGCATCTGCCCATCCTTGTGCCATGGCGTGCTGCATTGTAAATGGAGCGCATCCATGGTGGCGCAACGATGGCATTGCTTGTAGCACGTTTCTTGGCGCATCCCTGCTGATTTGCAGGTATGCGCCAGGAAACGTAAATCTGCCCCCTAGTTTCAAAGCTTTACAGAAAAAGTTAAAAGCAGATATTCAATGCCTAAATTAAGGACCTAACCTTAGTGACTGAAGCACCTAATTAGAAGAATTACAATTCTTGTAATTTGCTTTTGTGTACTCATGCAAACTTTCCGAAATCTATGCAAAATTACACGTAGCTACTTGCAATGCAAAATTAACTTTACGTGCTATACTTTAGCATGAAATATGTCCTCAAGTCCATTTCGGAAGCAAGGACGCATTTTGCGCTAAAAGAATAATGCAGAAAACGCAAGCATCACAACAGCAGCCACGTGCGTCCCCGTCATTGGCATTGCTCCCATGTGAATGTGCCACATTTTTGCTGAGAATGCTAATTACAAGATGTAGTCTAATTGCACAATTTCGTGAATTTTGTGTAAGAAGCATTAAGTGAAATTACAGAAATCAAATCACACAGATTTACGCCCATGTAGCAGAATTTTCGCCTACTTATTATACCAAGCTCGCTGCCATGGGGGACAGGTTGAGTCAGCTTTTTACTCAAAAACTGTTTCTATCCTGGGACTAGTGGATCAGATTATCATGTTGCTAAGTGTTCTCGCACATCTCAGCAAGCAAATTACTGTTGCCAGAGAAGCCAAGAATAACTGCAGATGTCATACAAGGCATGAAGTCACTGGTGAAAAGTCCCTAGCTCTTCTTCCATGAAGGCGGTGAAGGGAGCATGGACTCATCCAAATCAGTGCAACCGGAGATACTAGAGACGCAGGACACAGCTCGTAGGAAATATGAAGGAGACAAAAGCATAAAACGTGCAAGAAAAAATACAGAATTTGCAGTTGTGACTGCTGACAGTAACCACCTGTATGTAAATTATGCCCCAGAAGCAATGGCACAGAAGGTCTCGAGACTCCCAGTTCCACGTGACATCAGCTCTTCTAGTCCAGTTTTATTTTGCATTATTAATTCCTTACTCCTACATTTGTAATGGAATAATAGTCAAGGCTCCAAGTGTGAGAAAAAACGAAAATCTAGACTGGAAGAGCTACTCACGCAAGGCATGGAAAACTTGAATGTTCTGCAAGGTAGCAACATTTTAACATATTCCACTTTTCTTGAAATTGAGTTGCATTTCCTTTTTATATTGAATGTGTAACTTTACAGAAGATCCCCCGCAGGTATGCGGTGCAGCTGCCGGCTTGCTGTAATCACAGTGGAGACCTAACCCGGCCTCTACTCCCCGATGAATGGCAACGTCGTTCCTTCTCTGCTGCCAGCAGTACTGGGGACAGCTGCCTGCGACGAAGCTGTAAAGCGGGACTCGTTCCCTTCTTGCCAAGGGCAGGCTTGTTACTCTCCCTCTTGAGGGGGAAAACAGTGCTGGTACTGGCAGCCACGAGGAGGTCTGGCACTTCAAGGAAGGCAGCCTGGGCTGACTTCATTGCCCTCACTCTCCCCCTTGTTCACATTGGGAGCGGCCCACCAACTCGCGGTGCCATCCTCGCTGCTCACCTCTTCTCTGTGAGGGCTTAATCACTGGTAGCAACGGGAAGACTCCGTTCGGCCCCATCTCACCAAGGAGCACAAAGAGACTTCTCTCCTCACTCTCACTGCTTACTTCTGGTATATGGTCCTCAGCTTATGGGAGCCCGCTTGGCCCTGCCCACAACCAGGATGAGCCTCTGCCTGGCTTCCGTTTTGTCTCCACCTCCCGCTTTCTGTCCGGGACCTCCTGACCATAGAAATGCAGGGTAGGCTCCCGCCTGAACCTTGGAGGTGCCGCGTCTCAAGCCTCATTTCAGGTGAGTGAGCCCGGATCTAGGGCTCTGGCAATGGTTTCAGCCCTCACCACACACTCCCTTCAGAAATCGGCTGCAAGACACAGCACTTCCCACGCTGATCAGGGTTAAATCAAGCACTCTTCACAAGCTGGATGAGGAGTACGCGGCACTGAGTCCCCAGAGAAAACTAGGGCAGAGGGCAGGGCCCAGGCAAGCCAGCACACAGGGTCACCCTGGAGAGTGTCAGTCCTTTCAGCCACCCAGCAGGCCAGTCCCAAATGGCAGTTCCTCCTGGCCACAGCAGTCCTCTCACCGTCCACGCAGTTTCTTCTCTTTTCAGTTCCACCAACATTGGGGCACAGCCCTAGTACTTATAGTCTAAATGTCTTTTTTCTCCCCTGGCACAGGGCTCTGAGCCCAGTTCAAGACAGTTCTGGGGGCACTTTACAATTACATTTGCAAGTGCACAACAACCTCCAATCTTAGTGTAAGCCTTGGCCCCAGACACACCACAGAGGGGTCAGAGCCATCATTCTGGAAGGCAGGCACAGCCCTATTAAGGTGCAGGTGCTACTCCTCCCACTACTTCAAATGCAGACCAGGCCTATTCAGGTCCAAGGGACAACTCCTCCAGCTACTCTAAATTCAGCCACGGTCTATTTAGCCTAGTGCTGAGTCACCCAGGCAGGGCAGGACACACCTCAACCCCACCAGGGACTGTCTGAAATAAATGCACTTCCCCACTCCCCTGTCAGTCAGAACCAGACGGTCAATACACATCAGGCAGGCACAAAGACAAATAGCACACAGAAATGCCTCTTCTAAAAGTGGCATTTCTAAAATAGTAATAATAAATCTGCTTTCACCAATAAGCAGGATTTATCACTACTATTCCAAACATACCAAACATGGTCACGCTACCCCTCTCATGTCAGGAACTACCACTGAAGCACATATCAGGGAATTCCCAATGCAACCCTATGAGAGGGCAGCCTCACAGCAGTGAGACACTAAATAGGCTGTTTGTCATTACCAGGACATGAAACACAGTTAAGGCACGTGTCCTACCTTTTACCTACACAGCACCCTGCCCATAGGACTAGCTAGGGCCTAACTTATGGGTGACTTACATGTAGTAAAAGGTGAGTTGTAGACGTGGCAACCACTTTATGTGACACTTCATGGTGGCAGTAACCCTTGCACACAGGCCCTGAAGTGGCAGAGACCTCAGACAGGTTTGAAATGCCACTTTGGTGGGTGGCACAAGCAGCACTGCAAGTCCACCAGTCGCCTTTAATTTACTGGCCCTGTGTATATGGGATACCACTGTACAAGGAACTGATAGGTAAATTAAATATGGCAAACAGGTGTAGACCAATATTACCAAGTTTACAATAGAGAGCACATGCACTTAAGCACTGATCAGCAGTGGTGGCCCAGAGTCTTAAAAAACCCCAACAACAGGTCAGAAAAAATACAAGAGGAAGGCAATAAGCTCTGAGATGATCCTGCAAAAAGGGCCAAGTCCAACACCATGGCAATGTAGAAAGCTCACCCTGTCCCATCCCAAGTGAGGTACAGCAAGTCCATACTTGTTAGCAACACTTTGCAGTTTGGTACTTGTGGATCTGCATACCTAAGGTAAAGTTAAACTTCAGGTATTTTCATATCACTTCATGTTGAAAAGTGGTTATATATATGTATTTAGAGAGAAAGATGTCCACTGTTTACAACTGACTGTTGGCAGTATTTTGAGTTTAAGGGTCTTACTTAGAATTTTATAGCTGATCCACCAGTCCACCAGTTTATTGGAGGGAAACCTAGTTGTAGACTGACCACTGGCTAATGATTTCCAACAGTAGAGACTGGGCAAGCACCAGTGTTGTAAACAAGATGCTTCCCCCGGCTCTAAATAGAGAGGGTGAACCACGAGATCGGTGGATGGGGCTTCTGCTAACTTTATTGTTGATGTCCTGCATTTGAAAAACTCTAATTTAAGCCCTCTATTTATTGATGGGTTGACCCAAGGTAGAATGTGTTTTATTAAGTAATGATAATGAGGGCCACTGGAATTATGCAGCAGGGGTGAGTAAATTATGCAAAAAGAAAAGATACATTATGGAGCATTATGTGTCACATTTTGTGAGAGCATTTATTCATTATTTTGACGGTTTTTAAACTTTGTAACACTGTCTGGGCATTAGTTGCACCTTATTAGTACCAGTTTAACACCCAAATATAGCAATAAGCTACTGAAAGGTGTCCAATCAACCCTAGCAAAGGACCTTACTCTGCACAGCAATATGTGTCTCTGTGACTTTACTAACTTTTGATCCATTTGAGCTAGAAACCATTTTTTGGGGTTAAAATCTACAGATTTTGTGGCAGATAATGGATTATGTGACAATTGCAGTAAATCTATAATCGCATAATTCCAGTCGCCCTGATGATAATTAAGATGACACTCCATGTCAACCCTTACCTTATGTTTTTATAGCCTATAAGTGCTAAGATGTAAAGTTCATATCCTGAGAAACAGAGAGAGCTAAGAACACAATGGTATATCACAAAGTCTGATTTTTTCAAATTAGTAGTATAGATCCAAGATGGGCAGATCCACATCACATTTACAGGCTAACCATTGACTAAATTGTTCTTATTTATATAGACACATTTATGGGCAAAATTTTCTTTTGTATGCCTGACAGAAATCCACAAAGGGATTCCTAGTGTACATAAATGCATTTACTAGTGAAGAATTCTCGGACATGAGTGTGGAGAAATCCATAGTAGCAAATCCTACTCAAGAGGTGAGGAGTAGGCATGACAAGGTTGGGTCAAGAGGAAGGTTAAAATACCCCGCAAGTATGTGCATGGCTGAGTCAGGGATTGTCTTAAGTTGCTTTGTGAGGTTCTCCCAGAAACCTGGTTCATCTTTGATATGTGCATAAATATTTGTGATATTAAATTCGGAATTGTGTTTACTCAACTTCGAAATTACCCTACCTTGTGAATCTGCTGTGCTAGTTACTAGGTTGATGCTTGCATTTTTGCAATGAGTGTTGGTACCCCATTTTTCTTGCCTCTGGCAGCATAGCCTGTCACCTCTGAGTAGAATTTATTTCCAATTGAATTGAGTTGTGCAGAGTCAATTTTTGTTTCCTGTAGTAGAATGATATCACTTTTCTGTTTATATATGTAGTCGAGAATCTTCCTCCTCTTGACCGAGTAGTTGGTGCCTTTTCATTCAGGGATATTATTTTAATGTTTTGTTGATGTGAGGACATTTGAAATGACTAAAAAAAGATTAATCAGTATGTCAAGTCAAAATTAGCTTTATTTCGATAGCAAGTATCTTGAAAGCGTTATCAAACTTACATCCATCCTTATATAAGAACAGTAAAAATATTTTAAAAAGGCATCAATTAAGAATATAAAAATCCATTGAAACATTAAATTCATAAATTTCTCATTATCCAAAAGATTAAAAAATTTGATTGTGGCAAGAAAAAAACTTGAATCATCATTTAAAAAAAATTCAATTCCAGCCCTTCTTCGCATAATAAAAACATTCATTTTCTTTCCCCTTTTGGCTATTCTTAATTTTCTTTCGGGGAATAAAGTGACAGTGCAAAGTATGATGTGCAAACCATTGAGCTAAAAATCCAGGCACAACCGAGAAACTTGGCTACACCACAGGCAAAAAAAGTCAGTGCATCAGTCTTCAAGATACGCAGAGCAGTGCGATATTCGCGCGTACTCCACTCTCTGCAAACTGGTTTAAGCCATCTCGTTCTTGCACTTTTATAGGCATGGCATGAGCTATACTCTCGATCGGTGTTTTGCAACAGGGGCACCCTAGTGGTGTTTGATATGGGGTGCTTCATTTTGCAGTTAACTCTCTAACCGGCAGTGAGCCTACCCTGAACTGTATATAAAGTGCTCTGTCTCGTGGTGTCTGGATAAAATCTAGGTAGGGTTCTAAAAATGTATGTTGCTTATGGAGGTAAAACTCTTCCGTGAGCCTTCCTGCTTTTAAGCTACTAAGCTCTTGAGCATTGACCCAGGCCCAATAGCGTCTTTTAAGCTCAACCTTGGAGGGGTTTGCGTGTCCCATGCTTCCTTAAAGCTGAGTGCAAAGAGAGATTTTTTAAGATTGAGCACCCAGCTAATTCTTTGGTTACCAAGTCATGACTTCTGTAAGCGCGGCGGCATAGTTGGTTAGTTCAGGGGTCCGGCATAAACGGGCCCAGAATAACAGAGGCCGTAGCCTGGCTATATCTTTAAAAGAATGCCTACCCATGTCATTTAACAGTGGTTTCAATGGTACATTTCGGGGGAGCATCACTAAATCTCTTAGAAACTTATGTTCTGATCTGCAGATGCTGTTGGTATTCTCAAAACCCCACAGTTCGGCACCATAAAGGGCTGAACTAACAGCTTTTGCTGCATAGATTGTAAGGGCGGGGGCCACAGGTCTACTCTGCGAGGAGCGATGTTCTTTGGATAGTATACCTGTGAAACGTTTATGGTTTAAACGCATTTTATCAATATGGTGCCTCCGTCGCATTTTCTCGTCTAGTCTTATTCCCAGATAATCAAACGTTGAAACTTTATCCCAGCGGGTTCCATCTAAAGTGAAGTTACCTCTGTATGGCTTGTAAGGGTTAAACACCATAAGTTTGGTCTTGGATGTATTCACAATCAAACCCCTAGACTCACAAAAGGTGTGAAATCTGTCTAGGAGCTTTTGGAGCCCTGCTGGCATTTTAGAAATAAGCAGCGTATGGTCTGCAAAGAGAAGAGTGGGATCCCTATCTCCTGCCATGGCTGGGGCGTCAGATGGAGACTCCTGCAGATAGCTGACCACCCCATTCATGTATAAAGAGAACAGGGTGGGCGCCAGGACACAGCCCTGGCGTACACCTCTATTCACTGCGATCCTATTTGTTTTCTGTCCCTGGGACCCCCACCTCACTTGGGCATAATTGCCCTAATGTAGGACAGTCTAGAGGTTCAGTATTAATGGAGACATCCCCATTTCTTCTAATAGATGCCATAAGCGATCACGGGGAACCAGGTCAAAGGCAGTCTTTAAGTCAATGAATGCCAAATAAAGGCTTCCCTTGCCAATTAAGACCACCTTCCAGTAAATTAAAAACAGCCTAAATGTTTGATACACCGTCCCCGTACATGCCCTAAATCCAGCTTGGTATTGGGAGAGGATATTTTCTTCATCCACCCAGTGATGGATTCTCTGCAGTAACACCCTGCCAACTACTTTCTGCATGGCATCAATCAAACTGATTGGACGGTAGTTGGCAGGGTCATCCCTTATTCCTTTTTTGAAAATGGTAACCACCTCTGCCCCTTTCCATGACTCTGGTACTGCACTGCCCCTTGCAATTGAATTAATTAGAAGCATAACATAATTTTCCCAGTTACTAGGGTCTGCGAGAAAAAGACCTCCTGTGAGGCCATCAGGTCCCGGGGCTTTTGCTGGGACTATTTTCTTTATGGCCATCTCTACTTCTTCTAGTGTAAAGAGATCAGTGGGATACAAAATAGTGTGAGAGCTTATGTGTTCGTATATCCCCCCTCAGTGAGTAAGGTCTAATCCAGAATAGAGATTCTCAAAATGGTGAAACCAGTCCTGGCATGTAATATGGTTAGGGATTGCGTCAGGATCTTTATTACCAAAGCGCCTAACCTTGTTCCAGAAAAGGTTGGGATCTCTAGCTGTACTTGCATCTTTTAGATCTTGCCAATGCGACTCATCCCACTCCAGTTTCGCACGATAGGTTGCAGTTTTGTAGATCTTTCTAGCTTCTCTACTTAGGAGGCAATTGTAGATCTTTATTGCTTGAATTAGAGCCTTTTTTTTTGTCTGCAATCCCCGTTAAACCAGGTATGGCGCGTTTTACCTCTTCTGTTTAGTTTACCTGTGTTGCTTACTATAAAGTATGCTCCTATCTGAGCTGTCATATTATCATACAAGTCTGGTATCTTTGTTAGACCCCCTGATTCACATCTACTAGTATGTAATCAATTAGTGAGGGGCAGTTAACTCTACTAAATATATTAGCTCCTATAGCATCAGAGGGGGTTCTGCCATTAACGGCCCTTAGTCCAAATTCTAGTGTAAGTGCGCTAATTTGAATTGCTATTTGGGACCATCTCTTAATGGGAGGTATATTTAATATTGGAATGTCCCATTTGGTGTCTTCTTCATCTAACCCCATCAAGTCCTCAGAGTCTTGTGGCTCAAAAGTGCAGTTAAAGTCACCTGCAATCATAACGCACGAGTTTGATAAGCAATTTGGCTAACTCCTGTTCTAAAGACAGGACGATGTTTGACGGTTTGTCCTCAGGTGTACCCCTTATGTATACTTTAAACAGTTCTACAATTTTGCCGCATCTATTTCCCCTGATCGAAAGCCACATAATATCTCGGTTATCGCAATGATGTTCAATAATTTGGCAGCCGGTATCGATCTTAATCCAAACAATAAGGCCTCCAGAAGGCCTTCCCCTCCCCTTGGTGGTAGCAGATTTAAAAAAGCAGATGTAGCCAGATTTGTATAATGGGGCTAGGCTCCATGTTTCTTGGAACATGCAGATATGATGTTCCTAAATCAAGTTGTTCCAATCAGGTAGCGACATTTTTCTATGAAGACCTGCAATGTTCCATGAAAGAATCTTGAGCTGGGGTATTGGAATTTTGTTGCAAATGAAGTTTTGGCGTATCAATTGTGATTGAGCAGGTGATTGGGCAAGAGTGTTAGTAGATATTGCAACCCCCTGATCTATTGGGCTGTTGTCTAAATCGTTGCTATAGGTGTTAGGTTTTGGGGTAGTTGGGGGGCCGTCAAAGGTGGCATTTGGTCGAAAAATACTAGGAATATTTAGAATATTAGTGGTTATAGTGGGTTGTGATTTCTGCTTAGGCTGATCGACCCGTCGTGGTCAATCCACGGCCTCAAGCGGGGACCCTCTAGGGGTAGATAATAACTGCGCGCTGTCATGGGCCCTGGCCACAGCAGTTGTGGGAAAATGCCTAACCTGAATAGATGAGAAATCAGGAGAGCAAGTTCTATACTCTAATGCGAAGAGGTTTTCTGCTAGGTCCGAATTGGTCAGAATAAGTTTGATGCAATCCAATGGTTGATTAATGGACGTGCGTCTCCTTGCTCTGACTATATCTTCTCTGATCAACGAGCGGCAACCCCTGACGTGACGCAGCCAGTGTATGGACTTGTTTATCAGGGATTCATCGTTCTCATTTCTTGTACCTATTTTGGGGACATTGACCATAAAAACTGCTTAGGCATGATTAGTGGAGCAAGGTAATTCTGCACATTGTTGAAAAAGTGTATTTCCACCCAAAGGAGGAACGAGAGGCACGTTGATTGGCCTTCTGCAGTTTGTAGTTACTTGTGAATAAAGTTGTTTTTGCAAAATGTTGGGGGTGAGAATTCCAGGAGGACCTACTGACTTAATAGATTGAACCTTAATGGGTCGCCGCGATGGAAAAGCGGGGGCTAGTGGTGGAGCACTGTCTTTTTGATCTCCTAACGTTGGTATACAATGCAAGTTGGATAAAGCACAGGTGACTGGAACATGCAATATGTTATTTGAAACTAGGAGTTTGACAGTAGCTACTAGCTCCTCAATTGTTACTTTCAGGGACCCAACCTCCTCCCTAAGTAATTGAACCGTGTGGAGAAGAGTCTGTGGAGGTGAAAAACCAGTGTCGTCTATCTCAATTAGGCTCTTCTCCAAAGTTGTGGTGGGATGTGGAGATTGTGCTTCCTCATGGGAATCAAGCTCCCCAGCCAGAAATGCAAATCGATTTGTACAGATAATTGGGGGTTCTATGTGACATGCTGTATCCTGAGCAAGAGAGGTGGGCAGTTGGGGAGGAAAGTCGGGCATCTGGAGAACAGAGCCTGACTGTATTGTCTCTCGACAAGCCACTGTTTCCTTACGTTGTATTTTCTGGAACATTGGTGGGACAATGGTGGGGCGCAGAGGAGTAGAGTCTTTTAAAGGTGTCAATTTGACAGGATCGGAGGGAACCGGAAGATCAACTCCCAATATCTCTTCGCATTCTATGATAAGATTGTCGATTCTATCCATGACACAGTTGTTACTCATGGCTACTTTCTTAGCTATTTCCCTAGCCTTTTTCTCCTTTCCTGCCCCACCGGTGGAACCACTTGCCCCCACCTGTACCCTCCATGGTTTTTCTTTTGCCCATTATAGAACCAAAAATGAATAATTTGGGTCTATTTATATATATATATAAGGAGAGAAAAGAGATAAAAACATTTGGGATGCGTATATGAAAAGCAGAAATAATGCTAGAGCCAATTCGAGCTCCCAAGAGTAAATCATTTGCAACAGAACCAAGTATACTACACTGTCCTTGGTCAGTACAGTACCTTAAGTGTCTTCAAGATTTTGTCCCAGGAATCAGATGAAAGGGGTCCAGCCCTGCCCTGCCTCTTCCTGTCAATGACGGGCAAGGATGGGCCCGCCCTTGGCCCGTGCTTTCCCTGGGCGCTGGACGCACGCGTCCCGCGTGCGTCCCGCGCCGCGGTGATTCTTGGTGCTTTTTAGTGCGATGGCAATGTAGGCTCCTCCCTTCTGGGAGAATAGCACACTGGGGCTTGGAGTCCCCTCGAGGTGGCATTGCTGACGGTGCTGGCTGGTACGGAAGGCGCGCCCCACGCAGTGGTATTTTTTGGCGCTTTTTAGCGCGAGGGCAATGTAAACTCCTCCCTCCTGGGAGCAGAGCACACTGGGGCTTGGAGTCCCCTCGAGGTGGCAGTGCTGACGGTGCTCGCTGGTACGGAAGGCGCGTCTGTATGTGTATATCCTCTATGAGTGATTTTCTACCTCTCTCTTGGCGATAGTCATAGGGGAATATAGAGAGCTCCTGTGTATATGGTGTATATGTTGCACCGTATTTTCCATAACAGAAGCATCATCTTGAAATTATTACCAGGTTGTACAGTATCTCTTGATGAAATTGAATTTGAGGAAAATGTACCATTGTTAGAAAGCACTTGGGCCATCCTGTATACAGCTGTGTAGTACCATATTCCCAATGTAAGGCCAGCAAGGTAAGTGGTAAATCAATAAATAACTAAATAGGCAATAATAGTAATAGTAAAGGAAATCAAGAAGAGACCAGAAAAGGCTGACAAAAAGGAAGAAGAAGCCTAGCCCTTTCCCCTACCCAGTGCCACCACCCCCAGCGTAAAGAGCAGACATGGTGAGTGGAGGAAGAAACTATTCTCCAGGAGAACAAGTATGACAGATCTTTTTCTTAGTATCTGTTATCTGAAGTTAAGGCTTATTCAGAAACAGTCTTGAGACTTGAGACTTACGATTTGTTTACCAACATTCCTGAAACCTGAAAACTTGAGACCGACTTGAACAGAGAGTTGATTAGTAGAGCCGATTAAACCAATAACAGGACTATAACAGTATTATAACACTACTATTACAATACTCCACTAGTACTCCATTACCCATAATTTCAGCTTCTTGTGGTGCATTAACCGGTATGCTATACAAAACATGGTTTAAGCTGCACACTGCAACACTGCAACATACCAGTAGCTTAAACTATTAATTCCACAGTTTTGTGAGTAGCTTTAACAGTTTGCCAGTGTAAGTTTCCCATAAGAGGAACATGAAAGAAACATGAAAGAGACTGGCAACATCATATACGGGCCACATGTATGCCATGAGGCATGTATGCCACGAGGCATGAGGATAGTACAAACATTATTGTTTATACCTAACAAGTCTTTCGGACTATATATTATGTTTTTGGTCTTCTTGTGATGATCAAGAAGACTTCCAGTCGTTAAATTACTGTGCTTTAAAGCTTACTTATGCCTTCGTACCTGAAGCTTACTTCTGCCCTAGTGCCTGTTGATCTTCTTGCACTTGTTGC
Source organism: Triturus cristatus (assembly GCF_964204655.1). Classification (NCBI taxonomy): domain Eukaryota; kingdom Metazoa; phylum Chordata; class Amphibia; order Caudata; family Salamandridae; genus Triturus; species Triturus cristatus. The sequence goes on from NC_140584.1 coordinate 393,595,597, forward strand.
ATTTGTTGCACATGAACCTGATGAACCTTGGTTTGAGGTGTCCATCACTCTTCCTTTTCATTCAAGAATCTTTTCAGAGCAATGTGATCAGAAAATATATGTGATGATCCTTGAATTGTTACGCAATATTTGGCTGGACCTGTGAATGAGAGCTGATAGTTCATGGCTTTAAAGCTAGGGAGAAGGCCAAAAAGCCTTTCCTTGTTTCAACTGTTTCCTTGGAATAGTCCTGTGAAATGAAGATTGTGTTGCCTTTCGAGAGTATATGATTCTGTTTCCTCATAATCCCTAGAATCAGCTCCACGTGCTGGTACCGCGGTGGCTGGAAAACGATAGGTCTAGGGGCTTTTTAGTGTTTTTGTGACGCCACTCTGTGTGCGCTTTCAAATTCCAGTGGTTTACTGAATATTAGGTTTGTAACTTGTGTAAACCATTTCTCCAAAAAGGAGATGCAAGACGCCGTTGAATCTTCTTCCCCCTCCAGTAGGCCAAATATTCGCAGATTACTATGTCTATTCCTGTCCTCTAAATCCGAAAGCTGTTTAGTGAGTGAGATCGTGTTGCTATTAAGTGCTTGAAAGGATCTCGTCAATTTAGCTTCCGAGTCTTTCAGTTGGCTGATCCTACTCTCTGCTTCAGCAATCCTTGAGTTGGACTCTCTAATGTCTTGATGTATTGCAGTGATCTCATTCTGCATCACTTCTGTGTTCTCTTTTGTTTATTTGGCTAACTCATTGACATCTGCGAGTTTCTTTAGTTTAGTTTTCATGGTTGAACTGATGTCTTTCTTACTCTTAGTTGGCGAATCAGGGGTCGAAGGGTCAGCTTTGACTCTTTTCAGGCCCGATTTACTATCTTCGTCCCCCATTTTACAGGTGATAAGTTGAATTTTAAGACATTTGTTCATGAACCCACTTCTTATTTCAAAACTTTACACTGACCGACATTGGATCAAGAACAGGATTTATTCTATAGTAGAATTTTGTTTCTCACTAAAAAAACAACCAGAAGAGCGGTATTAATATTACAGTTTCCTGCACTGACCTAGGTCTGCATCCTGTCCAAGTAGGGACCAGAATCCTAGTCAGGGTAAGTTAAACACACAACCTAACCTATATTCGCCCTCCGGTAGCTTGGCACGAAGAAGTCAGGCTTAACTTAAGAGGCAATGTGTATTTGTGCAACCCTTAACCCCTTCGCTGGTAGGCCTTTTCCCTCCCTGTGCTAAGCCTTTTTTTGGCAATTTTGGGGTAGTGAGCGCTTAGGCCTCTGTAACTTTTTGACCACATAAGGTATCCACGCCAAATTTGTGTCCTCTTCTTCCAACATAATGGGGATTCTAAAGGTACCCAGGGTTTGTGGATTCCCCTGGAGGGAACCCAGAAATTAGCCAAAATACAGCTAAATTTAGTTTTTGGGGAAAAAATGCAAAAAAAGGGCTGCAAATGAAAGCGTCTGGGGTTTTCCCTGCAAATGGTATCAAAAAAGGGTTTGTGGGGCTGAAATCACGATTTTCCCAGCTTTTAGGGAATGACAGACTTTTGTCAGAAAACCAACATTTTTTACACAGTTGTGGCATTTTTCTGGGACATAGCCTATTTTTGCTATTTTTTGTGCTTTCAACCTCCTTCCAGTTAATGGTAGAATGGGTATGAAAGCAATAATGTATCCTGGAAAGCTATACATTTTAGAAAGGTAGACAAAATTCTGAATTCAGCAAGGGGTCATTTGTGTAGATCCATCCAGGTTTCTTCATAGAAACTAACAGTTAAATATAGGAAAAATTGAAAATTAGTTGAAAAAAACAGCCATTTGTGTCAACGGTTTCAACTGTAACTTCTTCTAATTATGACAGCTCTTTGAAAGCAATATACCATTACATCTGCTGGACCTTACTTGTTGTGGGGATATATAGGACTTGTAGGTTCACCAAGAACCCGACGCATCCAGAGTCACAAACTGAGCAGCAATTTGCAATGGCTTTTTATTATGTACCGGGTATATAGCAATTATTGTGGGAAAATGTATACATGGAAAAATAAGTATGAAAGACACCTATGTATTTCTGAAATGGGAACAAAATAAAGAGTTTAGAAACAGTAGATATTTGCACATTTCTGAAATGGGAAATACTCATACTAGCATGAGAATTATCGGTCATTTTTCAAAATGACTTCTTTTTTACACAATGTCTTAAATTTGGAAGGCAGAAATGCATCGAAAGTCAATAGGTAATAACAGTTGCCTTACAAATCTGAATTACCCTAAGTCTCTCAATTAAAATGGTACCTCATAGTGCCCACAACAGGAAATGGCTCAAAACCCAATGTGAACACACCACATTTTCACAATGAAAAATTACCCTTTTTTTGCAAAGTGCCTAGCTGTGGTTTTTGAACCCTAGCTCTGCCGGCTCCTAGGGAAAGCTAGCCAACCTATAAATTTTTGAAAACTAGACACCCAGGGAAATCCAGGATGGGGTAACTTGACTGTCTCACACCAGGTTCTGTTACCCAGAACCCATTGCAAATCTAACAAATTGTCAAAAAAAAGACATTTTCCCCACATTTCTGTGGTGGAAAGTTCTGGAATCTGCGTGGATCCACAAATTTCCTCCCACTCAGCATTTCCCGATAAAAATGGTACCTCATTTGCGTGGATGGGTCAAGGACCCGCGGCAGGCAAGGGGCCAAAACCTATTGAGGCAACACCCAGGGGAGTCCTGCGAGGTATGGCTTGCATGGGTCACCCATCATTCTCATACCCAGAATCCCCCGGGTGTCTAGTTTTCAGAAATGTTTGGGTTTGGTACTTTCCTAAGATGGCCGCTGAGCCCAGGGCCAAAATCTCAGGTGACCCCCCCAAAACCAGGTAGTTTTGCTATAGGTAATTTTGAAGTCTCCACAGTACGCTTTGGGACATTTCTTGTTGCAGCCACTATGCCTACCCACACAAGTGAGGTACCATTTTTATCGGGAGAGCTGGGGGAACGCTGGGTGGGAGGAAATTTGTGGATCTACGCAGATTCCAGAACTTTCCCACACAGAAATTTGAGAAAAAAGTGAATTTTAGTGCGAAATTTGAGGTTTGCAGGGGATTCTGGGTAGGAGAATGATGGGGGACCCACGCAAGCCATACCTTGCTGGACTCCCCCTGGTGTCTAGTTTCCAGAAATGTGTGGGTTAGGTAGGTTTCCCTAGATGGCTGCCGAGCCCCGGACCAAAAACTCTTGGGACCTCCCCATGCAAAACCAGGTCGGTTTGTGATAGGTAATTTTTATGTCGCCTCAATAGATTTTGGGCCCTTGCCTGTCGCGGGTCCTGGACCCACCCACGCAAGGGAGGTACCATTTTTAACGGGAGACCTGGGGAAACGCTGGGTGGGAGGACATTTGTGGATCCACACAGATTCCAGAACTTTCCACCACAGAAATGTGTGAAAAAAGTGAATTTTTCGGCAAAATTTGAGGTTTACAGGGAATTCTGGGTAGGAGAATGATGGGGGACCCACGCAAGCCATACCTTGCTGGTTTCCCCCGGGTTTCTAGTTCCTAGAAATGTGAAGGTTAGGTAGGTTTCTCTAGATGGCCGCCGAGCCCCGGGCCAAAAACTCATGGGACCCCCCTTGCAAAACCAGGTTGGTTTGTCATAGGTAATTTTAATGTCGCCTCAATAGGTTTTGGGCTCTTCCCTGCAGCGGGTACTTGGCCCACCCATACAAGTGAGGTACCATTTCTATTTGGATACTTGGAGAAATGCTGGGGGTTTGGAAATTTGTTGTTACTTTCTGCAGTGTGAAAATTTGGGCACTATAATGCAAGGAAAATGTCACAGTCACGTTTTGAGCTTTGCAGGACATTGTGGGTAAGATAACTTGTTGGGATCCACAAGAGAGACATCACCATGCACTCCCATGGGTGTTTAGTTTACGACAAAAACTACAGTTGTTAGGTTATTCTTAGATGAAATGTACAGCTTGGCAGAGAGACAAAACAGACAAAGATTACTGCACAGCCATCAATTCCTCAAGCACACACACATTCTGGTTGGATTTGGCACGAGAGCAAGTGATGGTTCAGTATATAAAATTTTATTAACAAGAGATTTCACAAAAATGAAATGCATTGTCAATAATTGAAAAGACAAAAAAATGAACCAGTGACTCGCAGCTCGTGAGCTGTAAAGCCACATCAAGGCACCAACCGCTTTACAGGCCATTCACACACCTTTCATACATGATACACACAAGACCATTCACACCACCAAGCTCAAAACCAACACATTACAACATTCACAAAAAAGGACATGGTACACCCTGCTTGACAAAAACAGAAAAGACACATTTTTATGCACAACCATCTATTCCTCAAGCACACATCCATACTGGTTGGATTTGGCATGAGGGTGAGTGATGGTTCAGTATATACAGTTTTATTAACCAGAGATTTCACAAAAATGAAATACACTGCTAATTGAAAGGACAAGAAACTGAACCATTGACTCACAGCTCATGAGCTGTAAAGCCAAGACAAGGCACTAACCTCTTTACAGGCCATTCATACACCTTTCATACGTGTGACAAATACAAAACCATTCATAACGCCAGCCGCGGGCCCAGCACATTACAACACTCACACCAGCAGTAAGCGCCATTCAAGGGCCCATCACTTTCACACGTCCACATTCCTGACACAGCAACCACACTAGCTCACAGATTGCATTGAGTGGCCTTTGGCTAGGAGTGTGTGTAGTGACTAGCAGCTAGTCACTACTCACACACCGGCAGCCAATGCGCCAGTCCACGCACACCGCCAGCCGAGCACCAGTCCACGCACAACGCCAGCCAAGCGCCCGTCCACCCACACCGCCAGCCAAGCGCCAGTCCACACACACCGCCAGCCAAGCGCCAATCCACGCACACCGCCAGCCAAGCGCCAGTGCAAACACACCGCCAGTCAAGCATCAGTACAAACACACCACCAGCCAAGCGCCAGTACAAACACACCGCCAGCCAAGCGCCAATTAAAACAAACTACCAGCCAAGCGCCAGTCCACGCACACCGCCAGCCAAGTGCCAGTTCACACACACCACCAGCTAAGTGCCAGTCCACGCATACCGCCAGCCAAGCACCAGCCCATGCACACTGCCAGCCAAGTGCCAGTACAAACACACCGCCAGCCAAGCGCCAGTACAAACACACCTCCAGCCAAGTGCAAGTCCACGCACCCCACCAGACAAGTGCCACTCCACGCACACTGCCATCACATTTAGGATTTTTTTTATATAAATAAGAAAACACAAACAAATTGCAAATAGATACAAATCCACTAACACAAAATCTGAAACTAAATACACTACACAAATGCCAACCTTGAAACTGAACAAAAAATATTAAACAATAGAGGCCAGGCAGTTCACTTTATCACTCATGGATGCTCCCAAAAATTATTTTGCGTATGGTACATTCTAAAACAAGCAGGCACACTCAGCGCAGGGTTAGAAGGACACTCGGGGCAGTACATACGAGTCTCCTTCCGCATACCTTATCACCAACATACTCTACATCTCCTACTGGGAAAGTCTTTTGAGGGTGTGGGAGGAATGTGATCAGGAAAGTGGCGATCTTTCAATCTAGAAACATCCTCCACCACTTCAACTCTAGGAACACTTGCCTGTTCCACTAAAACAAGGCTGCCTGTTACAGACTCCGGAAAGTTAGCAAAAGTCATCTTTGACTCAGGACAAGAACCCTGGAACACAACAAAAGCATTAAAGGTTGGCAAGTGCAAAAGATGGATAGCCATATTCTTATACCAAATGTAAGCCTTACGAAGAGCAGCATAAGGTTCCAACCTCTGATCTACTCTGTCAACACCCCCCATGTGCCTATTATAGTCTAAAATGCACACAGGCTTGCGCGCTTCAGCAACCTGACCCCAAACAGTCACAGGTGCAGTGCTTTCATCATGGATGGTAGTCAGCATGTAGACATCTCTCCTGTCTGAAAACTTCACAGCTAGAAGCTCCTTGCAATGCAACGCACTGCACTGTCCCCGCACAAGCTTTTGACAAACAAGTTCTTTTGGGAAACCTTTACGGTTAGAGCGGATTGTGTCACAAGCAACAGTGTCCACTTTGGCCAATTCCCTGAACAACCGCACACCAGTGTAGAAGTTATCTACATATAAATGGTGGCCTTTGTTAAAAAATCCTCTACCAAGTTCCCACACATTTTTCTCAGTCACTCCAAAAGTGGACGGACATCCAGGGGGGTTAATCCTGGGTTCCTTACCGGTGTACACCCTGAAATTAGAGACATGTCCAGTCTTACTGTCACACAGCATATACAGCTTAATTCTATAGCGTGCCCTCTTACTAGGAATGTATTGCCTAAAAAGCAAGCGGCCCTTGAACAACACAAAAGACTCATCCACTGCAATTTCTTTCCCTGGAGCATAGAACTCAGAATATCGATCACCAAAGTGATCAATGACAGGCCAAATCTTAAAAAGACGGTCACAATCAGGGTGATCTCATGGCAATGCTAAACCATTATCGACAAAATGCATCATCCGAAGCAGAAGCAAATACCTATCACGACTTATGACTGCCGGAAATATAGCCGTTGCCATCAAGGGACTAGTAGACCAATATGAAGACATTGATGGCTTCCTTAGCAAGCCCATCAAAAAAGTTAAACCCAAGAACTTCTTCATCTCTTCCAGATTTGGGGGGAGTCCACTGGGTAGCTCTAGAGTGGGGCTTAAGGCTGGCACTGTCGTCCCTCAAAAACTGTTCGGCATACAAATTAGTCTGCTCAACAATCACTGCCAAAAACACATCGTCCATAAACAACTGAAAAAAAATGATCGGCAAAAAGTTTTCAGTATTCACTCTACACCCTGGAACACCAGTAAAGTCTGGCAATGCCGGCTGCATCATATGTGGGGCAACCCAGAGGTCAGCACTTTCAACGGGAAGCCTTGCAGCCCCAGGCTGCAGCCCAGATGCCTCTTGCCGCACTATACCAATGGGAAGCCTTGCATCCCCAGATGCCTCTTGCCGCACTACACCAACAGGAAGCCTTGCAGCCCCAGGCTGCAGCCCAGATGCCTCTTGCCGCACTATCGGCACATCAATGTCCTCCTCTAACACAGGCACTTCATCCGCACTAAGAGTAGCTTCATCCGGACTGAGAGTACCTTCATCATCCGATGATTCCATGTGGAGAGAAAACTCACTGCCTGAATCGTCCCCTGCCTCCTCTGTCTCAGATGCAGAGTCACTCGCTGAACCATGGTCAAAGGAAGACTCAAAAAGCATACCAACAACCTGCTGAGCAATAATCCTACGGCTAGCCATTATCCTTACTAAGAAAGGAGACTGCACAAACAAGTCAACAACAAGCAACACTGTGCAAAACAAGTAAGTAAAAAAATGTGTGCCTTTATCACAAAGATCTATATACTCAAAAACTGTACAGTTCACTTACAAGAGACAGCTACACTCACCAGCACCTACTCTGCATAGACACACCAAAAATCAACGATACGCCCACTAGAAAGAAAATAACAAAACCAATTACTCACAAGACAACAAAATACTCATTGAGCACAAATGCAAAAAGTTTTTCAAACTCAAAAAATAGAAGCCAAGCATACTGCTAATATTACACCATTTACAAAAAACATGCAGAAAAATAAAACTCATTTACATTGTACAAAAAAAGTCTCTTACCAAACACATGCAACTACACAAACAGCAGAACCACCAGTAACGAAACCTCAACCTGAAACAGTCTAAAGAGCAAAAGCCTTGAACTAGAACAAAAAGGGAGAAATAAAGCATCACAATTGCACTTCACAAGAAATAAAACAGTTAACATTATAACACACTATGTCACTACCCAAATGGGGACAGATAGGCCAAATAAACAGGCAGAAATGCAGGTGATTTGTCCCCGGGGGGGGGCAGAAAAGTCTTACAAATTATTTAGGCCCATGAGGAAGCAACCCTTGCCCAAGGGGTTCCTTCCATTTAAAATTTAAAACACTCCCTGGTGTCTAGTGGGGTTGTCTGCCCTCCCCCCGGGGGCAGAAAGGCCAAATAAACAAACCGATCTGCCCCCGGTGGGGCAGAATATACTTTTTTTTCTAATATGGCCCCTGGAAGCGACCCTTGCCCATGGGGTCGCTTCCAATTAAAAAAAAACAAATTCCCTGGCTCTAGAATATACTTTAAAATTAATTGGGACCCAGGAAGCGTCGCTTACAATAAAAAAACAAAACAAATCCCTGGTGTCTAGTGGGCTTTTCTGCCCCCTCCCCCCCACCGGGTCCACAAACGGCCAAAAATCAGCCGATCAGTCCTCAGGGGGGGCAGAAAAGTCTAAAATGTATTTTCCCCCTTAGGAAGGGACCCTTGCCCAAGGGGTCGCTTCCTTTGTGCAAAAAAAAGAATCCCTGGTGTCTAGTGGGATATTCCTGGTGCACGATTGCGACGCTGTGTGCGATCGTGCAGCAGGAATGCCCTGCATTGAGACAATAGGGGAGAGGAAACCATGTTTCCTCTCCCCCGATGCCTCAAGGCCTCCTGATTTGGCCCCCTCCGCCCCACTGGAACAACAAAAACGTACCCTTCCTCTGGACGCACTGGAAAGAAATGATTTTCAGCCGTCCAGCGCTTCCTGATGACGTTGGCGTGCGCTGTGCACGATGATGTCATGGGGAAGCATGGGGGCGTCGGGGGTGGCAGCGGTAACTCTTCCGCTGCCACCCCCCTCTGTGGGGGCAAGATCGATGCCCCAGGGGGGAGCGGTAGCGCTTCCCCCAGGGGCTGTGTTCATGAAGGAGCGGTTCTGTCATAAGCACAGCCCAACCAATGCTCATGACGGAACCGCTCTGTCATGAGCATCGAAGGGGTTAAATTAGAGTAACACAGTGAAAACACCACAAAAACACTCCAAACCAGTTTAGAAAAACAAAGCATATTTATATGAGTAAAACACGACCAAAATGACAAAACTTCAATAAGTAAAATTTGAGATATGAATTTTAAAAAAATTAACTGCAACATAGCGCTAAAAAGCCAATAGCGCCTAGGTGTTACTTGAGGTCGTGCTGGTCCAGGGTAAATCCAAAGTTCAGTCTGTCCACAATTGAGGGCAGGCTAGCTACAGGACTCACGCAGGCCAGCTGAAGAAGTACCTTGGCTGGAGCAAGGGTCGGTGTCGAAGTTTCGGCGTGACGGTTTCGAACCACACATCGATAGATGCATCATCGTTGAGTTTCACAGTGGGGTCCCTCATCATCGCCGAACCCCTTACGATGCAGGTGCTGTGTCATTGTCGAGCCTCGCAGTCTGATTCCGAGTCATCGTCGAGTAGTGCAGAGATGTACTCAAATCAGTGCTACATCGAAGCACTGCAGCAGTTCCGATCAGTGCAAATTCGGCACTGCGTCGATGTTTTGTAGAAAAACAGTTGCAGAACCCACTTTCAAGGCCCAGGACTGGATTGCCACCCCTTCACAGCTGGCAGAGTACAGCAGCTGAAGCAGAGTTGAAGGAAGTTTTTGATGGCTCTGAGACTTCAGAGCAGGAGAAAGCCAGCAAGGCCTTTGAGTTACTTAAGTTGAATGAATGAATGAAGAAAGAATTTGATAAAGCGCACTGTGGCCAAGCGGCTTCCTGGCGCTGGTAGCTGAGACCAACAGTCACAAGGGTAGCCCGAGGGAGTTAACAGGGGTACGCCTGGGAAAACAGAAAAGTTTTCAGTGCTTTGCGAAAATGAGAGTAAATAGGGATGGATCGCATAGAAAGGGGAAGACTATTCCAGAAACGGGGGGCCAAGACAGAAAAATGTGTGCCTCCAGTTCTGGATTTAGGGAAACGAGGAACATTAAGAAGGGCCAAAGTAGAAGAGCGAAGAGTGCGTGCAGGGGTGTGAAAGGAAATAAGAGAACAGATAAAAGCAGGAGCAGAACGGGCAAGAGCCAAAAAACAAGACAACCCATTTTGAAAAGAGACCGCTGAGAAACGGGAAGCCAGTGGAGAGACGTAAGCACGGGGGTAATGTGATGAGTTTTAGAAAGATGAAAAATGAGACGGGCAGCCTGGTTCTGGATAGCTTGCAAGCGGCGTGTTTCGTAAGCTGGAATGCCCACGTACAAGTTATTCCCGTAATCAAGGCGAGAAGTGATCAAAGCCATAACAATGATTTTAAGTGCATCTGAAGAGAAGAAACGGGAGATCTTTTGGATAAGCCGAAGAGATAAAAAGCAAGAAGAAACAACAGAACTGATTTGAGCGTGCATGGAAAGATCATGACTGACCTGAATGCCCAAAGTTCTGACTGAGGAAACGGGAGTAGGAAGTGAACCAAAGATAGAGGGCCAAAAGGCAGAAGACCAAGGGCTGGAAGAGCCACCCGTCAGGACCAACTCGGTCTTGTCCGGGTTAAGTTTGAGATGGTTAGAACTCATCCATTCAGAGATAAAGACCAGTGTAGAGTGAAATTTCGAAAGCGACAGAGATGAAGAAGAAAGGTCAAAAACAAGCTGGAGGTCATCTTCGTAATTATACACAGAGACCCCCAGGTCGAGAAGAGCAGTAATAAGAGGATAGATGTAAAGATTGAAAAGCAAAGGGGAAAGAGAGGATCCTTGAGGAACCCCACAAGAAACCGAGCGGGTGGGGGCAGAGAAACCAGACAAATGAACTGCCTGAGAACGACCTGAAAGAAAGGAGGCGAGCCAAGAGAATGCAGGGCCGCGAATGCCCACTGCGCTGACACGGTCGAGAAGAATAGAATGATTGACCGTGTCAAACGCAGCGGACAAATCAAGGAGAACCAGGGCTTGAGGGAGAGAGGAATCAGCCTTTGATTTCAACTCATCGAGGACAGCAAGGACCACTGACTCTGTAGAGTGGCCTCGGCGAAAACCTGCTTGATGGGAGGCCAAAATATGGTTCTCCTCAATATAAGCAGAAAGGCAAGAGGTGACATAACTTTCTAAAATCTTGCCAAGATAGGGAAGAAGGGAAATAGGCCTAAAATTAGAGGGGAGAGAAGGGTCTAGACCAGGCTGTTTAAGAATAGGCAAAACAATAGCAGATTTAAAAAACAGAAGGGACTGAGCCCAAGGCAAGAGAAGCATTTAAGAAAAAAAGAGGGGGAGAGGGACAGTTGGTAAATAATGCTCTCAAGATACGGGCAGGGGCACAGTCGGCCGGAGAGCCAGACTTAATCTTAATAAGCAAGGTGAAAAATGTGTCTAAAGAAATAGGAGGGAAGGAATCAAAAGAAGAGGGTACCAACGGAGAAGGAGTGGAAGAAAGAAGGGGAAGCAAAGGAATATTAGATTTAATCTTGGCGATCTTCTCAATGAAAAAGTCATTGAGAGAAGAGCAGAGGTCCTGAGAGGGGATAAGACTGGGATTGGTACGGTCCAAGAACGCCAGATCATTAACCAGAGAGAAGATTTCCCTGGATTTGTTAGCAGAAAGGGCCACTATCTCGGAAAAATAATTGTTTTTTGCCAAGAGGACGGCTCGCTTATATTCGTTTAGGAGATGTTTATATCGAACCCGGAGAGCGGGGCAGTAATTACGCCTCCAATGACGCTCAGAGCGTCTCAGATCCAATTTCAGAGCTTTGAGATCAGTATTAAACCATTTATGAGCGTCATAAGGACAAACGGCCTTGGTTTTCCTAAGCGGAGCAACCTGGTCGCAGGAGGAAGACAGCCAGGTGCTAAGCGCTTCAGCTTGAGAATCCAGGGAGAGCTCAGAGAGATCAGGGGTAGAAGAAGCAAGAGAAAGAGAAAGGGAATTTAAGTCAACCCGATTCCAATTGCGTGCAACAAGATTTTTGGGTAGAGAGGGTCTATCAGGAGCACCAAGAGTGATAGGGAAAGAAATAAGGGAGTGATCAGACCAAGTACAGAGAGAAATACTAGGAGGGAAAAGAGTGCAATTTAGAGACCAGATTTGGTCAAGTATATGACCCTGGACATGGGTAGGAGCAGTGACATGAGCATGAATATTGAGACACTGGAGAGTAGCCGAGAAATCTTTGGAAGACAAATCTTCCTTAGGGTCACCCGGCCAAAAATTGAAGTCACCCAGCAGGAGAACCGAAGAATTATTAACCAAAAGTGTGGCAAGAAGTTCCTGTAGGGTGGCTACGAACAGGGGCATGTGTTGAGGGGGCGATACATGAGGACAACCGTGAGGGGAACAGGGAGGTTAAGTGAACGGGCTACCAAAAAATCCACATTAGATATAGAAAAATGGGGTAGAAGCTGAAACTGTAAGCTGGAGCGAACAATCATGGCCACACCCCCACCCATCTTGCCCTCAGGGCGATCCGAACGAAGGGCATAGTAGGAAGTAGGGAGAATGGCGAGGACATCAGGGAGAGAATCAGACGAGAACCAAGTTTCAGTGAGAAACAAAAAATCAAGGGACTCAGTGTGCAAAAGGTTAAATAATTCCAGTTGATGTCTAACAGCCGAACGAGTGTTAAGGAGACAGGCAGAAGCGATATTGGAAGAGGGGGAAAGATGAGTAGTAGGAGAGCACCCCACCAAAGAAGAAGGGGCCATGAGCGGAGTGGGGAAATCAGACGAGAGAGAGGAGTCAGGAACAGAAATACCAAGCATATCAAGATGTTGCTGTAGTGAGGATGTAAGTGGTAGAGCAGCTTTATAGGAGTGCAATTGAGCAGAGGTGTAAGCCTGCAGAGACGCAGAGTCCCGGCCAGTCGCGGACGGGCGCAGACGGGCTTAACTTAGGCGCAACTTCGGCGCGCCTTCGTCGCGCCCGCTGCGCTCGACCGCTGCGCTGCCGAGGAAATAGTGGCATGATATAGGCTGCGCCTGCAATAAATTGTGGGCGTGGCAGGGGGTGGAGGGACCAAGAGACTGCACCGCCAACCCCAGAGCGTCCAAGATGGCGACCTCGCCCGTCCCCGCTCCAGTGACCAGCCGGCAAAGTTCTTGGAGGATGTAGAGAGTCAGGTCCAGTCTTTCTCACTTCCAGGCAAGAGGGAGCAGGCAGCAGGCTAACGCAGCAAAGCAGTTCTGCAATGTGGCAATCCCTCCTGGCAACACAGCAGTCCTTCTACCTGGCAAAATGTCCTCAGATCCAGAAGTATACTGAAATCATGGTGTCAGAGGTCCAGCACTTATACTCAATTTGGCTTTTGAAGTAGGGAGACTTCAAAAAGATGCTTTGAAGTGCACAAGGCCCTGTCTTTCCTGTCCTGCCCCCCGACACACTACAGGGGGTATGCAACCCATTGTGTGGGGACAGGAACAGCCCTATTCAGGTGCAAGTGTCAGCTCCTCCCTCTCACCCTGCCTCAGGATGACCCATCACCATGCAGATGGCTGCTCAGTCACTCCTACTCTGCCTTTGAGTGTGGCTTACTAGAGGGAATGCAGGAAGCCAGCTATCACCCACCCCTGATGTGTATTTCAGGGACAGGCAGAAGGCACCAAATGGTTTAAGTAAGAAAATGCCAACTTTCTTGTGTGTTTTGCTGTTCGCCCTATGTGGGAAGGGTATGCCCAGACGTGGGTCCCGTGCTCACTACGCCACTGGAGTCAAGCTATCCTGGCTGAAGAGGGGTGAAACCCCGAAACCGGTCCTAGGATGCTTGATTCCTGTCCAGGGAGGACATGGCTTGACAGTTCGGGCTGGACTGTTCCCATGAGGCACAGGGTCAAGACTGATTTGCATATGGCCATGTCTGAACTGGGGTGGCGTGGTGAGCAAAATAACGATGGATTAAACCCAGATCTGTGACTGGGGGTGAATGTTTTGCCAATGTGCAACATTCCGTCCATCATCTTGTGTGTTTTACTTTCTAAAAAGTGGCATTTTCAGAACTGCAATTTACGTGAGTCCAGAGCCACCAACTTTTATTTCCATATCTTTTCCAAATGGAAAAGTACACTTATAAAATGTTATAAGGCAGCCCCCATGCTAACCTGTGGGAGAGGCTGGCTCTGCAGTAGCGAAAAATGAATTCAAGAGTATTTCACTACCAGGACATGTAAAACGTAAAAGTACATGCCCATATTTTTAAATGCACTGAACCCTTCCCTGGGGGCTGCATAGGGCCTACCTTGGGGATGACATGTGTATTAAAAAGGAAGGTTTGGGCCTGGCAAGAGGTTTAACTTGTCAGGTTGACATGACAGTTTAAAACTGCATTCACAGGTTCTGCAATGGCAGCCATGAGACACGTTTAAAGGGGTATTGAAGCGAGTGGCAAAATCAGTGCTGCAGCCCACTAGTAGCAATTAATTTACAGGCCCTGGCAGATTTAGTGCACTTTAATAGGGATTTATAAGTACATGAAATATGTCAGTAGTGGATAAGCCAATCTTACAATGTTTAGAGTACAGAGCACATGCACTTTAGCATTGGTTAGCAGTGGTAAAGTGTCCCAAATCCTAAAGCCAGCAAAAATGAAGTCAGCAAAACAGGAGGTCAGAAGGCAAAAAGTCAGGGGAAATCATGGCAAGGATGCCAGGTCTACCACCTACCATCTCTATTGATACCCTGTTACTATTTGTGTGAATATTGTTTTACTTTTACCCAGTAGGGAATGCACTTCTCTTTTCTGTCCTCAAATGCTAGTCATTTTAGGGAAGGATTTCTGTAACTATTTTTTATATTTTGTTAACTAGGACAGTCCTCTCCTATATGATCAGTATTATGAGTCAATGAAACTTCTCATATGTAATATATGGAATAACAAGGTATTATTTTTGATCGTGGTCTGGAGAAAGTATACATTTTTAAAGAACTCTGTCACCCTTAGGTTTGTTCAATACTATATAAAACCACCAATATATACATAAACCAGGTTGTGATGGGAAAGAGAATGTATATTAGGCACAACACTAAACAGAATACTGCAAGTTAATATTTACATGATAGGTATTCAAACTACATTTAATATATTTACACCTCTAGGCATAGGACGATAATGTGATTTGCCCAAAATTACTAAATGTATTCTCTAGATGAAGCTTGGATTCAAATAGAGAGCCATATTAATGAGTGGAGTTGCGTTGACCTTGCACCATGTAATGTGGTGCATACATGGCACAACTCAAAAACAAGATTTATGAAGCCACGCAAGGCCACTTTCTGTAGCTTTTAGTAATTTTGTAAATCTGGAGTAACAAAACGCATCACAAATCGCCTTCCATGAGTGTTATGTGGGTATTGCCATGCAAATCCCATGGATTGTGATGCATTCCCAGATTTACCAGAACTCGTAAACCTGGGAATGCGCCAAAATGCTGCACCTTCCAAGGGGAGGCGTAACGAGGATAAATATCTTTATTTCTCTTCGTTACTTCTTCTTTCTATGTGTGATGCAGCACACATATAAAAAGGAATATGCCTCAGGGGATTGTTTTTCTGCAGGAAGGTGCCCCTACCTGCACAAAGTCCATCCTGCATGCAATGGAGGCACCCTACACCATGGCGCAAGGGTGGCTGTGTGCAGGGCCAGCTTTTGGGCTGATGGTGCCCTGTGCGACAATCACTTTTGGCGCCCCCACATCCCATGACCACCTCTTCGGATTCTCTCCATACCATCTGCAAAAGTGCCCCTTATCTCTCCCATCATAAGATATTGCAATACACAGTGCCCCCTGAGGTCACAGTACGCCCCTCCGCAGCTCAGCGTGCAGTGCGACCGCACCAGTCGCACTGCCCTAAAGCCGGCCCTGGCTGTGCGGTGCTACGCTAGCCCTTGTGCTCCAGTGCTGGGGAGAGGAGAGGAATGTGCTGTATCTGGGTAAATAGGGTGCTTTCATGCCCTTTCCCTGTGATGCAGCGCAGCAGGTTGCTGTGCTGCGTTGCATCACTTTGCCATAAATATGAGCCAGAGTTTTCTGGGCTGTGTGGCAACAAATTGATCAAATCTCCTCGATATTTACCAGAAAATTGTTTTTCATTTGAAAAAAAAAGTTTTCATGTAGATGAAAAAGTCTCAATAAGTTCCCCGGGGAGAACGGCTTCATGAAACATATGGCGGTCGCACCCGTCCCCGGCATCCGCAAGGGGGGGGGGTGAGGCCGCGTCAGCAAGTGACGCGCGCGGTTTTCCTCTCTCCTCCCCCCGCGTCAGCCCAATAGGTGTAGGGTTCGTGGGGACGCCGGAAGCACTTTGGCGGGCATCCAGGCTGACCGGTCCCAGCCGGTCTGCCTGGGCCTCTCCTTAAAAGAGGCGGTGGGGAGCAGAACAGTCTCTTATTCTTGCTCCTCACCTTTAGGTTCTCCCCGGGCCGGCTGCGGGCCCGCAACGCTACTTTTTTCTTTTTGGTCTGGTACTTACCCATGTCCCTTACTCTAGAACGCTAAACAACCGACCCTGTGATTATGGATAACATCTCCCTCACCCTCAATGTAAACACTTGTGAGTCCAAACAGATCATTTATAATTTTTGGATTAGGGGGGAGTAACCCCCCCCTCGGCCGTATTTATTAATATTTAACAAAACAAATTTAGGAAAAAACTTTTATTTATACAAAAACTTTACGCAGAAAGTACAGATACATTTACAGCTACATTTTCAGTCAGATATTCACGCCTAACCTTAACACAGTCTAATACAGAAGACACTCCTGCCGTAAATCTATCAAAAACATGTTATTTACTTTCTGCGTGTCCCCTCTAGAGCCTACGGTAAAGTCAATGACTGGCAGCTCCCCCGGTCCCCATATATTGATAAGGTTGCGCAGGGGGTTACAGCTTATCAGATGGATACTTTCCACCGGGCCCCCCCTTCGCCCTGTGCCTTACATTCCATTACATGGGGGCTGCAGATTTCTGCATAGCGGCGCCTTAATGCGCATGCGCGTGCGGTGGTGGCCCCAGGCCCACTGGGAAGGAGGACTCCCCCGGCCCCCGCACCCTGACAGCCTACCTACCGGCTGTCACTATCCCCTGGAATTCTATGGTGCTGACCGTTGAGGACCGAAGACTATGCTTACCCCTCATGACCTTACCGCCACAGACCAGCGTAGTTGCCCGACTACCTGGACTCCCTCCCGTTCTCTAGGAAGGTCATGCTCTGCGCCTTATGCTCTCCACCCAAGCTAAGATGTCATCTAGGAAAGCCTGGTTCTCCTTATGTGAGAGGTGCACCCCGTCCCTAAGAATAAAATGCTCCCCTTTGATGTATCTGTGTCCTATGGACTCTAATCTAGGGGGCCGAAATTGCTTATCAAATGTGTTGTTGATCCGCTTTACCGTGTGATTCAACGCCCTCACTGACTCACCCCCCCTCCAGTGCGACCTGGGAATCATGTGTGACCATGCTATTATTGAATGGGGACACTGCTTTGCTAGCCATCCCACATCCGTGAGGAGCTCCTCGACCAGCACTCTCCTGCCTACTTGGGCCAAGTCGTTACCCCCAAAGTGCAGGATCCAGATTGCCGGTGGTCTCGTGCTTGTTTTCAAAGCTTGGTTCACCAACTCCCTGAATTGACCAACGCACAAACCACCCTGACCGAAAAAGGATAAGTTTATCCCTAACTGAGTGGCCCTAGACTTGGCAGCTCCTGCAAAGAAATGTTTTAAACGTCGAACATATGAGTGTCCTATTATCCACACATGTTGATCCTCCTGGTGCGAAGAGTTAACTTGCGCCACCATGCTTGTTGTTTGTCTGATACTCGGCGCCCGCCGTACCACTGCTTGCTCTTGCGTTCCGCAAATGCTAAATAATCCAGACTGCTCTCCTGAGTCACAGGAGTTATCTGGGCTGTGTGGCAAGAAATTGATCAAAACTCCTCGATCAAATCTCCTCGATATTTACCAGAAAATTGTTTTTCATTTGAAAAAATAAGTTTTCATGTAGATGAAAAAGTCTCAATAAGTTCCCCGGGGAGAACGGCTTCATGAAACATGTTCAGTTTTCTGCAACAAATCGGAAATAGAAACACAGCAGACAATACCGGCTCCTCCGCTCAATTCCGCCATGAATACAGTGTGATTATGTTTCCTTCATGCCATTATTCACAAAACATACCGCGCTGTATAAATCCGCTTTTGGAGGTGATATGCCCCCCGTCTCCAGAGACAGCTCCGAGAGCTATTTCAAGTAATAATGGTATAGTTTGTTGGCCCTCTGTGGTTGATGTGCTGTGAGCTGATCACGTTAAATGTATCGAAATCAGAGCGTGAAAGCTCTTTGCGTAATTGGCTTGTTTTGAGCATTAGCGCTGTTGTTCAGATGCCTCACAAAAAGCATCTTTTAATTCCATTTGATTTGCTGAAAGAGGGGCATGGGAGTGTCAGCATAGAAATGAAAAGGGCTTTCATCATCTTTCTAAACAAAGGGTAAAGGTCATGAGATAGCTGCAGTGATGTTAATGAACACGCCGCCTCTCTTAAAATGCCTCTTCGACGTAAAATAAAATAGTGCATATTATTGGGTAAGTTTGATTATAACTTAGTAACATAGCGGTAGAATTCTTCAGAGCTGTGGTTTATCCGGTATTCATAACAGCGAATGCATTACTCAGTCTCTGGCGCGTAACACAGGCCCCTGCAACCCCCCCCCCCGCAATGCAGCCCCCCCCCCAAGCTGCAGGAGGGCCCCCCAAGCTGCAGCCCCACCCCCCAGCAAGGTACTCAGGCCTGAGCGCTCCGGATTAAATCCAGAGTAGGGCCCCTTACAGGTACCTTGCAGAGAGCCCCCCTCAACTTTCCTTACGCCACTACTCAGTCTTGTAATACTATAACGGGATTAAACCAGCTACAACCATTCCCTTCGCCTCCTCACTCTTGTCTTTCTTTTTCCATCCATCCACCCACCCACTTTCTCTCTCCCTCCTTCTCCTCTTCTCCCTCTCTGTTCTATTTCTCTCTACCTTCCTCCTCCCTCACTCTCTCTTTGGTTGAAGCATCTAGATACCTGCTGCAATTATTGTCATGGAGATGGGTAAAGTGGCACAGGCACCAGGAGTGGCCCTACACTTTCAAAACTGCACTCTAAAAGATTCCAGCGCACTTGGGAAATGACCGTTGGGATAAAAGGAATGTTGGGCCCTGTAATGTATTGTGCACTGAGGTGTAGCACCATACTTTTTTTAATCATGTCTGAATTGCGAATAGCTGACTTCGGGCTGAGAGACTATCACTCAGAAGATTAAGAGCCATTTATACAAACTATTTTTGCTGTCGGAAACGGCCCGATTCCATATGTACAAATGCCAAATTGCGACTCAATATCTTGTTACTGAATTGCTATCTGGGGTCCCAATTGGGTATTTGGAAGAGGCGTGCTAAGTGCATCTCATACAAATACTGAATTGAAGAGAAATGTATGAACGTTTTGCGATCGAGTTATGGGCCTTATTTATGAAGCCCTGTTGTGTCACTTTTTGTAACGCTGCAGCAGTGTAAATAATGCACCACATTGCTCCATATTTACGAAGTGACCTATCTAGGCAGATGTGTCACTTTATAAACCCCTGTTCTACATTATACCTCCGTCAGATGTAATGTATACAGGGTGGGCATTTCCACACATCAAAGCCTCATAGAAGTGGCGCATTGAGATCTATAAGATTTCAGTGTGCTACTTCTAGGACGCCATTGCATCAAAACCTTACGCATGCCTCGCAATTCCCTACATTTTGTACATTTGGCCCTAGCTTGTATGTAGGATATCGAAAATATTGTGGCAGAAAACTATTGTATCAAAAAAACTCATAATGAGAAAATCTATATTTAGGGTCTCATTTGGGGGAATTGGCTTAGGGCTGCGCTGCAAGGCTTCTTGAAGCGCTGCCCTTTGTCAATGTGAAAGGGCAGGAATGCACCATATTTATGGAATTCAATACATTTCTGTCCTTTCCCCCTGTGCTGGTGCACAATCTGCTGCCTGGAACCAACTTAGGCACCCTTTTGCCATGGTGCAAGACAGGTTTGTTTTTATGCAGGAAGGGACACCTTCCTGCACAAAAACAATCCAGAGAGGCTTTTTCTTCTTTCCATATGTGCTGCAGCACACACGGAAAGAGGAATAAATGAGGAGGAATACAAATATTTCTCCTCTTTATGCCTGCTCTGGAGAGGCATAAGGTTTTGAAGGTACCCCAGCTTTACGCGATTAGGTAAATCTGGGGCATCGTCAAAACTCGTAGGTGTTGTGTGGGAAAACCCACAGAACCGCCAACGACATGCCTTCATGGTGCAGAGTGAGCCAACACAGTGCTTTGCACTGCTTTGTCTTACTTCATATCTATAAAGCCATTCAAAGCAAAGCAGAATTACTTTACGTGGCCTTATTGATATGTTTTGAGAGGATTGCACCGCCGTTGCATCAGAAAACGTGATGTTCCAATGGTGCAAATCTCTCAAATCTGAGCCCCTGAGTTCTTAAAAAGTAGATAACAAAAATATTAACAACAAAAATATCAATAGCAAAAATGCTAATATATCTACCACCAAAACAAGGAAAACAACAACATATGGCCTAATTACGATGTCAGGCAGACAAACCGACAGACCATTGGTTGGCAGTTTCCGACTTCCGGATTTGGATGCAACCACCCCATGGGCAGTCGGAAACATCCATTTCCCAATGGCAGTTTCAGACTTAACCATAATATCCTTTGTAGAATTTCAGTATGTGCTAATTTTAAAATTCAAGGTATTAAGGGGTTGATTACGATGGTGGTCCAATCGTTTCGGGATCGTGATGGGCCGACAAGTAGGCGGCGTTTCAGACCTCTGAATTATGATCCAACCTCCATGTAGGAGGGTGGAAACATGCTTTTATTGCTTTAAGGTTTGGGCTGTGGCCCGGAAAAGGGATGCAGCATAAGCCTCATTTCAAAAAGTCATGCTAAGAAAAATCCCTGCTCCGTTTTCTTGGCACCATGTGGTTCCTAAATCAGGGTGCATTGATGTTTCAGCGAGCACCACGGGTGCCCACGGAGCCCAATAGTGGAGGCCTAGGAGGGACAGGGGCCATGCTAGGGGCTCCCCAAACTCCCTTTCCCATCTGCCTTTTCATGGCAGTCGGACTGCCACGAAAATGCAGAGGGACAGGGACACCATAATCCTGATGGCAGTGCCTGCGGAGGCATCGCCGTCAATCAGGTATTACCTGTCTGACCGCCACCCTGACGCAATCTCTGATCCAGTCGGAGGTGGCAGTCTTTCCCCACCCACAGCGCTCCGAGCCCTAAATTGTAGAAAAGTGATTTCCACTTTAAAATATGATGTTTTATTGGATGTTTAATATTTAAATATATCAAAATTTAAGTAATGTATCAAATGAATGTACATTTTATATTTCAATTTATTTTTTGAAAGGTGAACAATTAAATTCAATCTACAATTTAAAAATATTCTTCACTATCAATTACGATATATTTTCTACTTTACATTTAATTAACAATATAATTATTACAACTAAAGTGTAACATTTATTATATAATTTTTTTCATTTTAAATAAATAACTAATAAGGAAATATATTGTTTTAAAACACATTTTCAACTAAAATAACTTCAAATTTCAAAATGAAACACTGCTAGTTTAATGCATTAATTACAATTCGACAAATATTTAAAAAGTAATAAATGCAAAAGATACATTTTTGTTACCTAATTGAAATAACAGTATGATTTTACAAAAACGACATTTAATATACTAGCACCCGTCCCACAAACATTACGTAAAGCTCATAAATACTAAAGAAACCATTTTCCAGTCTGACAAACACTGGGGATCGTGCATATAATGTAAGGGGCAAACGTTTTACTCTAGCTCTATTCGAAAAACATTGATAAAAATGCATATATTTGAGAAGGTAATATTTTCTATTGTAACTGTGATACCACTCACACAGATAAATTGCCTATATTAATAAGAGTCAACATTAATATACTTAGGATCTTATTATGAATTTGGCTAACCCGTGGTGGCCGTCCGACCACCACCACACTGTGGGACTGCCTGCAGTATTACGACTGTGGTGGTTGGACTGCCATGAGACTGCTGGCATCCCCAGGATCACGGATCACGCTGGGCCGGCGATCTTTCACTGGTAGAAGTAAGCTGTCAGTGCAGCAGCTGGCACCACCGATAATATTCCCAATTGCCATTTCCCCGCCTTTTTCATGGCAGTGAGCCCCCCATGAAAAGGGCGGTAGAATGGAATAATTCGGGCCCTAACTGGGCCCTCTGCCGTACTTGGGCCTGGGGTGTATGAGGGGGGACACATGTAGAGTCCCTCTGGACTTGCCACCCCTTCCTCCGCGGTGTGTCATATATGCCACAGCATGCAGTAAGATAGAGTCGGTGCTCTGACTGTGGTGGTCTGCATGATAGACTCTTCTACGAGCCAAGCAGACCGCCATGTCAGACCACCGCAGGACTGCCCACCAGACCAGAATGTAACTCCTAACTAACCCTGGGCGTAGTGGGCGTAGTGGGGCTACGTGGAGCAGCGCATAGTGTGGCAAAATCTACGCACACTCGCGCGCTCCGCATAGCCCCACTACGCGCCACCCGCCACCCACCCGCCCTCATTTTAGAATAATTTAAAGAACGTTAAAAGTAAATAAAACACCTTACCTGCAGTGCGGCGTCCCGGGGCTCCCTCTTCCTGGTTGACGGCAACTTCTTCACACAAATGTGCATGCGCGGACGCCCGCGCATGCACATTTCTTAGGAGTAATGCGCATGCGCGGGCGTCCGCGCATGCGCATTTGTGTGAAGAAGTTACTGTCAAGCAGGAAGAGGGAGCCCCGGGACGCCGCACTGCAGGTAAGGTGTTTTATTTACTTTTAACTTTCTTTAAATTATTTTAAAATGAGGGCGGCGGCTGGTGGCGGGCAGCTCTGCTTCGCTGCGGTGTATGCGTAGCGCTGCCTGCTATGCCTACTTCGTAAACGGCGAAGCAGGCAGTGCTACGTGCACTCCGTGGGCGAAGCGGAGCACGACACCCAGGGTTACTCCTAACCTGGCCAGCAGTCAAAACACGGCTTTGGTGGTCCAATTGCTGACGGCGCATTGCACCGTCTACTGTAGGACTGCCAAAGTCGTAATAAAGCTGTAGCTCTAATCCCAAACCCACTGGGTAAAGGGCATATATTGGGAAGCTATAAGATTTGGTATTCTAAATCCAATCCCACATGTATTTGGGGATGATGCATATCTTGGAAAATGTGCGAAATTAACAAAAAATGATATCTTAAAATGATTTCTATTTTTATACATAAACAAATACTGTTATTAGTTTTATTTAACTTTTTCCAATGTTATTCTATTATTAAAATATTTTAATTTACTATTGAAGTTCATAGTTGAATTATGAGTGAACAAATTATTTAAACCGCAAATTTAAAAAATATTCTGTAATACTAACAAAACTTTGACTTACCATATTGTTTTATAATTTAATTTGACTATATATGTATACATTCATTTTTATTGACTAATTATATTTTCGGAATTTCCACTGAAAGAGTTTGTAAACTCATTAACATTGCTTTAATCCACAAAATACAGCGTAATTAATAATGTTAAACATAGATAACAATCCGCTCAGTTCCCAACAGAACACTTTAACCTTTGAAAAAATGTTCATGAACATTAATGTATGAAAACAAATAATGAAAGCCAATATTGTATATTTTTGCAACATAAATACATTATTTAAAAAATAAAGTGATATATAAATGAGGTAATTTTTTAAATATTCAAACACAAGGAGATGATGGACAGAGCACAGAAACTTTTCAGGCACTCACCCCCAGTCACAGATCTGGGTTGAATCCATCATCGTTCTTTAGCTCACTTCGCCACCCCAGATCAGACACAGCTATATGCAAATCAATCTTGACCCTGTGCCTCATGGACCTGAACTGGGGTGGCAAAGTGAGCTAAAGAACGATGATGGATTCAACCCAGATCTGTGACTGGGGGTGGGTGTCTGAAAAGTTTCAGCGCTCGGTCCATCATCTCCTTGTGTTTGCTTTGCTCGCCCTAAGTTGGCAGGGTATGCTCAGACGTAGGTCCCCTGCTCACTTTGCCACTGGCTTCAAGCTAGCCTATCTGATGAGGCCGTTAGCCCGAAACCCATCCCAGGATGCTTGTTTCCTGGTCCAGGGAAGACATGGCTTGGCAGTTTGGGCTGGACTGTTCCCATGAGGCACAGGGTCAAGACTGATTTGCATACACCTGTGTCTGACCGGGGGTGGCAAAGTGAGTTAAAGAACGGTGATGGATTCTACCCAGATCTGTGACTGGCGGTGAGTGTCTGGAAACTTTCAGCGCTCTGCCCATAATCTCCTTGTGTTTGCTCTGTTCGCCCTAAGTTGGCAGGGTATGCCCAGACGCAGGTCTCTTGCCCACTTTGCCACTAGATTCAAGCTAGCCTCCCTGATAAGGGCTGTTAGCCCAAAACTGGTCCAGGATGCTTGTTTCCTGATCCAGGAAAGACATGGCTTGGGAGTTCGGGCTGGGCTGTTCCCATGAAGCACAGGGTCAAGACTGATTTGCATATACCTGTGTCTGAACTGGGGTGGCAAAGTGAGCTAAAGAATGATGATGGATTCAACCCAGATCTGTGACTGGGGTTGAGTGTCTGAAAAGTTTCATTGCTCAGTCCATCATCTCCTTGTGTTTGCTTTGTTCACCCTAAGTTGGCAGGGTATGCCCAGACGTAGGTCCCTTGCTCACTTTGCCACTGCATTCAAGCTAGCCTGGCTGATGAGGGCTGTTAGCCTGAAACCCGTCCCAGGATTCTTGTTTCCTGTTCCAGGGAAGACATGGCTTGGCAGTTCGGGCTGGACTGTACCCATGAGGCACAGGGTCAAGACTGATTTGCATATACCTGTGTCTGAACTGGGGTGGCAAAGTGAGTTAAATAACGATGATGGATTTAACCCAGATCTGTGACTGCGGTGATTGTCTGAAAACTTTCAGCGCTCTGCCCATGATCTCCTTGTGTTTGCTTTGTTTGCCCTAAGTTGGCAGGGTATGCCCAGATGTAGGTCTCTTGCTCACTTTGCCACTAGATTCAAGCTAGCCTGGCTGATAAGGGCTGTTAGCCCAAAACTGGTCACAGGATGCTTTTTTCCGGTCCAGGAAAGGCATGGCTTGGCAGTTCGGGCTGGACCGTTCCCATGAGGAACAGGGTCAATATCCATTTGCATATAGCTGTGTCTGAACTGGGGTGGCGAAGTGAGCTAAAGAATGATGATGGATTCAACCCAGATCTGTGACTGAGGGTCAGTGTCTGAAAAGTTTCAGTGCTCCGTCAATCATCTCCTTGTGTTTGCTTATTTCAACCTAAGTTGGCAGGGTAGGCCCAGATGTGGGTCTCTTGCTCACTTTGCCACTGTATTCAAGCTAGTCTGGCTGATGAGGGCTGTTAGCCGGAAACATGTCCCAGGATGCTTGTTTCCCATCAAGGGAAGACATGGCTTGGCAGTTCGGGCTGGACTGTTCCCATGAGGCACAGGGTCAAGACTGATTTGGATATAGCTGTGTCTGAACTGGGGTGAGCTAAAGAACGATGATTGATTTAACCTAGATTTGTTACTGGGGGTGAGTGTCTGTAAGGTTTCAGCATTCCTTACATCATCTCTTTGTGTTTGCTCCATTTTAAAAATAATACCTTTTAAATTAATTAAAACAACTTCTCAATAAATCTCCAATAAAATCTACAACCCAGCACATAAAATTAAATATTTAATAAAAAAAACAAAAATCAAACACAATTTTAGCAAACAAATCCACACAACAATAGATGTCTAAACTAAAATCTACATAGCACAACATTCTAGTAAACTATATCGTCTATTCCCAAATAATGTAGTACAACTAAAATCCGGTATTTTATTCTATGTCTGAGCTTTGTTTTATCACTTCGTGCTCCTCACAAGCTCCAATTGTAATCTGCATGTTAAGCTGCATGTAGAGCTGCACCTGTTACAGCTCTCCATGCTGTTTCCATGCAAAATTATACTGTTCAATTTAGGATACCATTTCCTCTGCATGGAGTTCTCCATGCTGGATTTTCCACACTGGGTAAGTGGAACCTGCTGTGTTAGCGCAAATGTTTTCCCATGGAGAAATCCCTTCCACTACACCATCACCACGTTGAGAGTGATTCCTTTTGTTTTGCACCCAGGATTAGGGAAACACGGAAATGGAAATGTGAAGAGTTTGTTAATGACTACTTGTTTAAATGCTAAAAAAAAAAACAGGAGTAACCACGTCTTGTAACACCCAAGAGTGCTCTGAATCTCACTGGGATTTATGATTGCAGAGCTGGCTGCCTTTGCGGCAGAGATCCCTGCACCCTTAAAAGGTATTTTGCTTGCCAGGATCCCTTTTATAAATTCCTGGCAGACATGAGTGAGATACATTTGGTTGTAGTTTATTATGAAGAATACAACAAATATACTTGTCCTTATGCTATGTCCTACAATAATTTTGCAGTCACAATGTTTTGACCACAATATTTTGGTAAATTAATATTTTTAATGTAATATTCTGGTGAACTTGAGACATGATAAGTAGCATTGTCATGCTTTAAAATATAATTATAACTATATTGAAAGGAATGTTGTAAGTGCAGAAGATCACCAGAATCTTGATGAACCCCATGTTGAAGGCTGGGATGTTGTCATTAGGGGATGGACTCAGCTTGCGTAGTTCGCTGTAGGGTAATTACGTGAAAATACAGCAAAGGCGGTGGGGCTGGGCGAGAGAGGGGTAGGGTGGGGTGTAGTAAATTCCGGCATACAGCAGAGCAGAGTTAAGTAAATAAATAAAACAATTTACAATGCGCGCGCTGCAACGCCAACACGGCGATGCAGCGTGCGCAATGTAAATTATTTTATTTATTTATTTATTTACTTAACTCCTTTCCGCCGTAAGCCGGAGTTTACTACCCCCCACCCTGCCCCTCCCCCGCCCCGCCCGCCTCCCCACAGCACTCCCTCGCCGAGCCGCCACCGTATGTGGGATTACTTAGAATTACGCATAACCTTCCATTTAGCGATATTTTCTTAGTGCAAAATGCACCCTTGTGTCCTACATGGACCTGATGATGCATTTTGTGCTATGAAAATAGCACTAAATTAAAAAAACATGATCTGCAGCAGCCAGCGACCACATGCACTCTGTACCTGTGTTTTTGTGGTTGGCATTTTTCTCCCAAGTTATTGTAAAAACAAGAGCGGGCGTAATTTTGTAATTTTAAGAAATTGTTTGTCACCAAATAGCACAATACTGTCAAAAATGACTCCGATTATTCTAGCATAATTACAATTTTGCAGAGGCCTAATTGTCACACTGGATTAACATTATTTCACAATCTTCTTTCATGACCATCATACTAATATGCAAAAACACACCCATACATACACTCTAGAATTACCTCTTTCCTATCACCTCTTTCTTTCTGATTTGGTTTGAACCAAGTGATGGGGATGTTTCTATTTCACTCTTCGTCATCCCTACACTTGATCATTTTACTTTCTCTTTGACTTGTCTCAGAAAGCTCTTCAGCTGTCTCTTGTAGGAGGATTCCTCTGATGTCCATGCTTTGGTGCGGAATCCTCCATGTTGGCACATTAGATGCCGAATGGGATGCCTAGGTGCTTTAGCTGGTCCACGTACTATTATCTCCTTATGACCAACTAAGTCACAAATACTCCACCCTGGACACACACACACACACACACACGCGCACTCACACACACACACTTTTTTCTTATCTGTAGCAGCTCGGTACATCAGACTCAAAAAAGGGTATAACTACTGTAAATGAACCATTTTTTTGATCCTTGTGGGTGATGTTTAGTTTGCCTCTTTTTGAATATGCTTATTTTTTAGATTCGCATGCAGCACTTTACTAACAGCACTGTTACTGCAGGATATGAGCATGGTTTAGGCTAACCTCTACTCAAAGATTGACTAAAGGTTGATTCTTAACTTGTAATAACATGATTTGTTGTGCTTCCAAACTCAATGCCACCGTCAGGAAAGAATATTAGCAAGACCATGCAGAGTCATTTGCGATATTACATTAATAATTAATTAACACACTTGCAGAAGTTTATTAAGGGGTTTGACCTAAAACGTAAGCTTTTAATTGGCATATTTATAAATAAAAAGAGGTTGAGGCTCAATAAACATAGGCATACCCAGAACGTAGCTATGTAACTTGATTTTAAGTAGGTGTGGACATAACCTGCGTAAATTATTTTAGTGCTCGTAAGACAAATTTCATCAAAATTACACCAGATTCAGCAGAATTATGCAAGGAGTTCAAGGTAGCCTTCATCGCTTTTTTAGTACTTTTTGTGATAGATGTGCAGCCATGAAGCATCTGCAGACATTTCTGTGCTTTATCTAAATGCATAGGAGGGTAATCTCATTGGGTAAAATGGCATGCCCTTTCTCTATTGCCAGGGGTTTCTGAAAAAGTAGACAAAAAAGTAGACAGGACTTCGAGAACCTCAGAATAACCATTTTATTTATATAGCAGTGCTCAATGTCTATGTTGATTAGTTTCTAGGGCAAAAGCTCCTGACCCAATGCTCTGACTATTTTATTGTCTTCTGCAAAAAAAAAAAAACTACAGATTTGATGGTCCTTTTTAATTACTAAAGTCACATCCATGGCCTTTCCTGGTCTTCCCCGGGGCTCCATTTGGTCCCATTGCCTAAATTCTTCTCCCTCTTTGGCGAAGCTCTGTGTAAGTGATCTTCTGGATTTGTTGGTGAGATGACAGTGGA
Organism: Triturus cristatus; assembly: GCF_964204655.1. Classification (NCBI taxonomy): domain Eukaryota; kingdom Metazoa; phylum Chordata; class Amphibia; order Caudata; family Salamandridae; genus Triturus; species Triturus cristatus. The sequence goes on from NC_140584.1 coordinate 393,624,407, forward strand.
TGATTCTGGGTTAGCTTTTCTCTGGACAGGTGACTGGAACAGCTCCATCCAGGTACCATTCTGCACTGGATGGCTTAGTGGGGGTGGTTGGGGGTGGTAGAATAATCTTTTGGGCCAGAAGCAGAACTTGTTTCCTCATGTTCGGAAGTTGCTGGGTGTGGAAATGGTTGTGCCCTGTGATATCAGGATCTCTTTCATCCAATCTCATTGGTTTTTACAGAGTCTCCTCTGATCACACATGGCCACTTCCATCTTATGCTCTCAAGCATTTCAATGCCAATCAGAAGCTCTACCCTTGTGCATCTGGTGGGTCTACATCAGCTCCCATGGTGTCAACGAGGTGCTGGCTAGAAGTAAGCTGTAGGTGTTTCAGTGAAACATCCATCTGTAATGTGTGGCTGTGACAATCTGCTTGCTGAAAGCGTGGCAATTTTGTGACTCGCAATTGCTTATTTCCCGCTACGGGTGGCAAGAGACAACTGATTGTGGATTTGTGTGGCCCCTTACTCTTAGGTGCTAGATGCAGTATTCGCGTCCTTGTAGCCATAGAGGACCAGAACTAGAGCTGATGCCCCTTTCTGGGAGCCGCCACTCGAAGTGCATCCCCTATACCACAGTACAGACTGCAAATACCTGTTTACTACTGCATCGGCATAATGCTCAGATGTAGCTGTAAAGCTACATAGTTAGAATTACACAAAACTCTTAAATAAATACGATGCTTGTTTTTTTTATTTTGCCCTTTGTTACACATTGCACTTTTCCAATTCCTAATTTTAAAGTCATCAGAATGTACCTTGTTGGGAAAAAAACACGCATTGACACAAAATTGCCATCAACAAACGAAACAAAGCTACTTTCTTCAGTCGCACATGGCTGATTGTAATTCTAATTATGCTCATTTCTAATCATGTAAGCAACTGTGTTTGTTCCCCTACCGTTATCGCATGGCAGGGATGCATAATGACACGATGCACCTCCTCCATTACTCTGCCTGCAGGAAGATTATTTAAGATTGCATTCAGCAGTTGCTCACTGACCTTATTTTAATTGAAGTGGCTCATTATTCTGAATACATTGGTTGTGGCTCTAATGGTACTGATTGCGACTATTCTTGACCTTGAATGTTCTTTCGGTAGAGGTTCATTGCCCATTTGGATGAATAAATGCATATGTTGCCGAAAAGAACATGGGAGAGATTTCTCCATTTGATACCAAAATGGGCAAGACGGCTGCAAGTTTATTTTAGTTTTAGTTTTCCTGGATGTACACAAACGACTCATTCACTCTCGATTCTGTAATCTCACAAACCTAACTACCAGTATATGGGTTTTGGTTAGTTTGGGATGTAAAATCACTGAAGAATTACATTCCTCTCACAATGAAATGGGGAATAACAATGTAAGTTAGTGTTTCTTCATTAATTTGCATGAATGGTTTGGATGTCTGAAAGAATAGATGAAAAAATTTTATGTGGGCAGAATACCATGTCAAAAATATTGTGGACCGAAATATCAAGAAGGTAAGTGCATATAGGTAAGTATAGATTTACTGTTTTTAACTTCCTATCAATGAAGGTTCAAGATCTATATATATATATATATATTCACTGAAAAAACTATAGGTTTCAGGCACGTTATAGTTAGGAATTAGCATTTAAAAAACGTTAGAAATTCACTGAAAAAACCATAGGTTTTCAGGGGCGTTATAGTTAGCTGCACTTTTCACTCGTACAAAACCATTGAAGTTCCCCCGTTATAGTTAGTTCAGCTAACTATAACTCGCGCGCCCGCAATGTACTGCTGAGGACGTCACATATTACATCACTCATGACATGGTCAGTGACATCACTCATGACATCACTGATGACATCTTCAATGAAATTCAATGGTTTTGTACGAGTGAAAAGTCCAGCTAACTTTTAAATGCTAATTCATAACTATAACGTGCCTGAAACCTATGGTTCTTTCAGTGAATTCAAAGGTTTTTTAAATGATAATTTCTAATTATGCCTACAGAGATAGGACATGTGAAGAAAGAAGGAAAAACGCACAGAAAGAAAATAAGGAAATGCAGAAAGAAGCAACAGAAGTCCTCAAAGACGAAGAAAAGTGCAAGAAGAAGGATAACGTGCAGAAAGTACAAACAGAAGAGCAGAAAGAAGCCTTGTTGCAAAATCATCCTGTACCCTCAACTTTTTCAGACGGATACTGGTGGTAACTGAGTCTGACTAACAAGTCCTAGAGCCAGTGCTATGTTAAAAGACACTTAGAATTCAGTGAAAACACCTACATACAGTAGGGAACACTAGGCGTTGGGGTCCCCCTGTGATTAGCATGACCTCCTCTGTAAGCCCCTAGTTTATAATAGGGCAGGGGGATTAAAACTACCTCTTAAAATGCGCCACAGGGCGTGTTTGCACACGTCACCTCAGGCCCCGTCCCCTCCCTTCCCCACTGTGTAAACATGTCCTGTGGCCGTTTTAAGTTGGGAGATTAAGTCCCTTTGAATCCTGAGGGTCCCTAGGGTCCAACTAGCCCACTAGGTACCTCCAGTAAGCACCACAGAGCTGCGTTACAGAAAGATGTAAAAAGGGGCATGGCCTAGACCACCTCTCTGCAACGCAGCACAGTGGAGCTTACTGGAAGCACCTGGTGAGCTAGTTGGCCCCCAGGGTCCCTCAGGATTGAAGGTGAATTATTTCCCCAACTTATAACGCGCCACAGGGCGTGATTGCACATGTCACCTCAGGCCCCGTCCCCTCCCTTCACCACTGTGTAAACACGCCCTGTGGCCGTTTTTAGTTGGGAGATTAATTTCATTTGAATCCTGAGGGTCCCTAGGGTCCAACTAGCCCACTAGGTGCCTCCCGTAAGCGCCACAGAGCTGCGTTGCAGAGAGTTGTAAAAAGTGGCACGGCCTGGACCACCTCTCTGCAATCCAGCGCAGTGGCGCTTATTGGAAGCGCCTGGTGGGCTAGTTAGCCCCCAGTGGCCCTCAGGATTGAAGGGGAATTATTTACCGACCTTAAAACGCGCCATAGGGCGTGTTGGCACACATCACCTCAGGCCCCGTCCCCTCCCTTCCCCATTGTTTAAACACGCCCTGTGGCCGTTTTAAGTTGGGAGATTAAGTCCCTTTGAATCCTGAGGGTCCCGAGGGGCAAAATAGCCCGCTAGGTATGTCCAGTAAGCACCATTGCAGAGAGGTGTAAAAAGGGGCACGGCCTGCACCACCTCTCTGAAACGCAGCGCAGTGGCTCTTACTGGAAGCACCTGGTGGGCTAGTTGGCCCCCAGGGTCCCTCAGGATTGAAAGGGAATTATTTCCCCAACTTAAAACGTGCCACGGGGTGTGTTTGCACACGTCACCTCAGGCCCCGGCCCCTCCCTTCACCACTGTGTAAATGCACCCTGTGGCCGTTCTAAGTTAAGAGATTAAGTCCCCTTGAATCCTAAGGGTCCCTAGGGTCAAACTAGCCCACTAGGTACTTCCAGTAAGCGCCAAAGAGCTGCGTTGCAGAGGTGTAAAAAGGGACGTGGCCTCAGAACACCTGTTTTCATATGCAGCTCCCTGGCGCAAACTGGAGATACCTGTTGGGCTAGTTGGCCCTCAGGGACCCTCAGTATTGAACAGGAATTAATTCCCCAACTTACAACTCGCCAGGGGGCGCGTTTGCAGAGTGCTGCAAGGAGGGGGCATGGCCTCCGGCGCGATGCCGGTCTTTTATGTATTTATTTATTTTAAAAAGGGGGGCTGTGTGGCCCCCCTTCTTTTTCTAATATATGGACCCCATCCCCCAGGGCCTGCCCCCTAATTTTTTTTATAGAAAAAAACCAAATTTGGAAGGGGGCCACGTGGCCCCCCTCCCAAGGCCTTAATTGGCCCCAGGGACCACAACCCCCGGGGCATGGCCTTTTTTTTTTTTATATAAATTCTTTAGGAGGGGGGCTGCATTGCCCCCCTCCCCAGGCCACTTATGGCCCCGGGGACCCGATCCCCCGGGGCCGGCCTTTGTTTTTTCTTTTTATTTTTTTTTATATATTTATAGAAATACCTAGGACATGCTGGAAAACCGTACGTACCTATCACCATGACGTTTTGCGTGATATTCATTAAAAGGCGACTATGCATACAATGAATCCACGTGGAATCTATTTACACCGCTAATGATGCTCTGACGTGTCTGACGCCTTACCGTGCCTAATCCCGGCGCCCCCGCCGGTGGGCACTCTCCAAGTAGACACCCTTGTTGTTTATTTATGCAAACATGGGTAGCTATTGACGGGCACATTTAATACACACACACACCAAGCCTTTCAAAGGGAATTCGACAAAAATTAAAACCAAAACTATGCAAGAAACCCCCCTCATGGTTAATAAAACACACATCCACCGCCGGATGTGTAATACTTTTTATTTTACTCTCTGGAAAGGAGACGAACCTCACTTGAGAGTCACAGCGCGCTCCTGGCTGAGCCCAATGCTGTGTTACACCCACCAGTGCCCGCCGACTGCCACACACCTCTGTGTTATATTCCACCAGCTAGTACGTATGCTATGACACTCTCTAGCCCATATGCACTGTAACACCACCCCGTGAATATGTCATGCAACACTTGCCTTCGCACGGGTTATATTGCCCCGTCTAACGTGCCTTCCTCGATGCACATGTATAACGCACAGCGCTATGCCATACATATTACAATCTGGGATCAATATCTTTGCCACAGTGCATATGCAACGTTACACTCCCCAGCACATATTTTATATTACAACTTTAGAGACTAGTTAGGTTACACAACACTGCCCTGCGCATAGTACACTCCAAGGTGCATATCGCATAACATGCACTAGTGCGTGTGCTATCTCGCGTTCTCCAATGAATCTGTCATTGCGCACAATGTATTGCATATTATATATCACGCCCCGGTCCATCATATATCACACTTTTTGGTGCATAGTTTATATCGTACACTATATCTAGTTTTCATTTTCAATCGTGCTCTCAGGACTATAGTCTATATAACACTGCGTTCACCTACCCTTTTCACAGGCATTACATTTTGCAATGGGGGGTGGAGGGTCAGAGGTGTTTCTGCCTAGTGAGCCCAGAGTCACAGTCAAAACGTCCTCTTCTTCCTGAATAAAATTGAGATTATGCTGCATACTTGTTCATATTTTAAGTAGTTCGCACAGACACACATTTTTAAAACAATAAAGTTCCTAATACCCGCCTTCTCTGAACAGTTAGCTTGCTGCCCCATCCACCTCCTCCCTATCCTCTGTTGTCTGAATCCATGGACTAGCCTCCTCCCTCCTGCCATGCATGGTCTGATGTGCTGCCACTGCCCTCCATTTAGCATGATGTACCAGTCCACTCCTCCTGCCCTCTATTGCCCAATTCTATGCCCCATCATTGACCTCCTGCTTAGCCTCTGTGCTTAGCTTGCTGCTCCTATTCTCCTTCCCACTGCCCTCCGATGTCTTTGTGCATGCCCCTGCTCCATCCTTTTTGCCCACCATGTTCCATGGACCTGCCAATTCTATTTACTCTGAGTGTTCTGTTGAGCTGCCGCTCCCCTCCCACCTGCCTAGCATTGTCAGATGGCTGTAACCTGTCCCTGCCACCTCCACCTTGCCTGTCCACATTCCATGCCCCTATCCCCTTCTTCCTGTCCTTCATGGTCCATTTTACTGCCACACCCTTCTGCCCTCCCTGGTCTGTTGTGCTGCAACTGCTCCTCCTGCCTGCCCCGCGTGGTCTGTTGTGAGGCCCCTTCCCCTGAACTCTCTTGTCTGTGCCCAGATCCTGACCCTTCCTTCTATCCTGCATGGTCCTTTGTGCATTCCCGTGTACCCTCCTTCTTGCCCATCATAGCCATTGTGCTGCCACTAACCCTCCCGCTTGCCATGCATAGTCTTCTGTGCTGCCACGGCCCCTCCCACCTTCCCTGTGTGGTCAGCTAGCTGCCCCTGACCCCCTCCCACCTTCCCTCCATGGTCTGTGTGTATGCCATCATAGTGTCACTGTTGCTCTCCATGGTGTGTCTTGCTTCTAGTGCCCATCCTGCATGACCTCCATGGTCATCTTGCTGCTCCTGCCCTGCCCCCTTGCCCCCAGCCCTCTGTTTCCATGTGCAGACCCCTATTCCCTCCCTCCTGGCTTTTCTGTTCCATTGTAATGTCCCTGATCCGTCCCTCCTGCCCTTTATGGTCTGTTATGCTGCAGCTTTCTCTCCTGTCTGTCCATTATGGTCAGCTAGTCACCATTGCCTCTTTCTCCTCTGTTCTCTGTTGTCCATCTGCATGGTCCTGTTCCCTTCCTATTACTTACTATGGTTTGTTGTGCTGCACTCCCATACCCCATGCCCTGTGCGGTGTATTTTTCTGCTGCAAACCCTGATGCCTGCCCTGTAGGGTCAGTTAGGTGCACCTCTCCATGTCCCTCCTGTCCTCTGTTATCCGAGTCCATGTCCATACCCCATTCCGCCTGCCTTCCATGATCCAATGTACCATACTTGCAAACATTTTAAACTTGGTAAGAGGGAGATTTTGAAAAAAAACTGGGGTATTGATTTTCCCCTTTGAGTTACACTGAAAAAGAAGAGAATGTAGACAGGAGACTAATCAAATAAAGCCCAGTTGAGCTTAAAAACATTGGACGTTTCCTGGCTGGCTGAATCGGGTCTGTTGGCATGTATGGTTGTACTACCACTGCCTCTTCCTTCTACCCACAATGATCTATTATATTGCCACAGCCTCTCTTACCAGTCCTGTATTGTTGGTTTGTTGCCCCTGCCCCCCTTTCCACTGCCCTCAATAGTCTGTTATGCTGCCACTGCCCTTACTGCCTTCCCAGTGTGGTCAAATTGTTGCCTCTGCACCCTCCTACCTGCCTTCAATTTTCAGAGTCCATGCCCCTGGCCTCTGCCTCTCAACAGTATCCTAATGAACAACTAGATTGCTAACATTCTATATTTATTACAAAAGTGTGGAACGCCTGACGTCATCTTGATGTAATCAAAACTGTAATACCTAGAGCATTTCCTGTATAAATTACATATATGAGAGGGTCTTATTTGCATCAAAATGATGGTTAGTGCTCCACAAAACCTAAAATGAGAACATATTTTCTGAGTTTTCAAAATAGCGACAAAGCACTTTTAAAATATTTGTTATCTTTATGTGTTTTTTATCCAGTTGACCACTTGATTAAATGTTGCACTTAGGGGAGAGGATGTGGTGTTACTTCCAGAGCTGCAGACTTTGCAACTGGGGAACCAGGTTGGAGTTTCTGCCTCAGCTCGACATTCTGTGATTCGGGTCAAATCACTTAATCTCCCCATGTCTACAACCAAAATGAATTTGTTCTTGTGTGATGTAACCAATGCTCATGTAAAGCACTCTAATACCTGACAAGTCTGCACTATATAAAACTGCAAAAACACAAAAAATAAAAAATGTTTTGCACACTTCTGTCATTGGGCTACATGTGGGCTACATGTGGGTGATATTTGTGCTGCATTTGGGCTCTTTTGTCTCTGGTGGCCATCTTGGGAGATTTATTTGTATGAAGTTTCAGAATTTCCTCATTTACTGCTGTCTCCTCAGTAGAAAATGCTTTCAGTTTTTTACGTTGATTCCATCAAGAAGGTATTCAGATATGTCACAAATTTGCCATAAATTCTGAATGTTAGCACTCTAGTTGCTCACTAGATCACTGTAGTAAAGCTACTGCTCACCACGGAAGTCTGCTGCTGGTATTAAATGGGCATGTTTCAGTCTGCATGTCAGAATTTTTTAATGAAATAGAAGAGGATTTGAGAAGTCACTCAAAATGTGCCCTAATTTTTCTTTATTCAACACTAATCATAATTTCTATGGCAAAATGAACCCCCTCATTGTGTTCCTTTTTAAATTAAATGTTTTAAGTGTTACCAGTTTATTCCAATCAAGATGGCTTCAGGTGTGCCATACTTTTGTCATAAGTAAGACAGTAAGCGCTCTAGTTGTTCTTAAGAACACTCTGGGACATTCTGCAATTGGGCTATACTTGGGCTACATCTGGGTTATATTTGTGCTACATTTGGGCTCTTTTGTCTCTGGTAGCCATCTTGGGAGACTTATTTGTTATGAAGTTTCCTAATTTCCTCATTTACTGCAGTCTCCTCAGTAGGAAATACTTTCAGTTTTTTACTTTGGTTCCATCAAGAAGGCATTCAGATGTGTCACACATTTGCCATAAATTCTGAATGTTAGCACTCTAGTTGCTCATTAGATCACTGTAGTAAAGCTACTGCTCACCAGGGAAGTCTGCTGCTGGTATTCAAAGTGCATGTTTCAGTCTGCATGACAGAATTGTTTAATGAAATAGAAGAGGAATTGAGAAGTCAAAATGTGCCCTAATTTGTCCTTCTGCAGCACTAATCATAATTTCTATGTCAGAAGGAACCCCCTAATTTTGTTCCTTTGCAAATTAAATGTTTTAAGTGTTACCACTTTATTCCAATCAAGATGGCTTCAGGTGTGCCATACTTTTGTCATAAGTAAGACTGTTAACGCTCTAGTTGTTCTTTAGAACACTGGGACATTCTGTCATTGGGCTATACTTTGACTACATCTGGGTGATATTTGTGCTACATTTGGGCTCTTTTGTCTCTGGTGGCCATCTTGGGAGACTTATTTGTTATGAAGTTTCCTAATTTCCTCTTTTACTACAGTCTCCTCAGTAGGAAACACTTTCAGTTTTTTACTTTGATTCCATCAAGAAGGCATTCAGTTGTGTCACACATTTGCCATAAATTCTGAATGTTAGCACTCTAGTTGCTCATTAGATTACTGTAGTAAAGCTACTGCTCACCAGGGAATTCTGCTGCTGATATTGAAAGTGCAGGTTTCAGTCTGCATGTCAGAATTTTTTAATGAAATAGAAGAGGATTTGAGAAGTCACTCAAAATGTGCCCTAATTTTTCTTTCTGCAGCACTAATCATACTTTCTATGGCAAACTGAACCCCCTCATTTTGTTCCTTTTTAAATTAAATGTTTTAAGAGTTACCACTTTATTCCAATCAAGATGGCTTCAGGTGTGCAATACGTTTGTCATAAGTAGGACTGTTAGCGCTCTAGTTGTTCTTTAGAACACTCTGGAAAGCTGCAGTAGAACACAAAGGAATCAACTGACAGTCTCTGCCCTTGTTGGATGTACATGTTTTACTGAGAATGTCATACTTCATTCTCACATGACTGAGAAAGATAATGTGAATTTACAGAAAATATGCTCTCAGTTTAGCTTATAGATCACCTTTCAAACCTCTGTGGGAAAAGCATGAGAAAATAGTTTTCTCTCAAACATGATTCATGATATCCCAGCAGAAGGCTTTTTCACATGGTAAAATCACCTTAGAACACACCACAATTCCTAAAATGAGTATGGTACCATCAACAAATGATTTATAATGTAAAGTCTTAAAACCTTCTATTAACTGCAACACTTTTTAATGAGGTGCTATCATGTATATTGGTCCCAAGATGGCTGCCAACACTTCTTGGATGAAGTGCTGACAGCCAATTAGATCTCACGATGAGATGTGTGGTTAGGCTCCGCCCAGATATATATGTGATTTTACTTTTGATTTTCTCGGGAACTACTGAATGGATTTACACCATTTAACCAGGAGGCGCGACTCTGAACCAAGGGCTACCTTTTTGCCAAATTTGGTGTAATTCCATTCAGCAGTTTGGGCTGTAGCTGCGATTAAAGGTTCATATGGAAAATTGCATGGGGAAAACACGTTTTGGGACCCCCCTTTTTTCTCGGCCCCCGCTTGACGAATCACCCCAAGACTTTCAGGATAGGAGCAGAACAGAGCGCCCCACCAATTTTAAAAATTTCGCGAAGATTCGTCAACCGGGGCCAAAGTTATTCCAAATAGGATGTTGCGGATTTCCTATGGATAATAGGTCCTAACTATAAGTACCTACTGGCGACCGCCAGTAGGTAATATATATATATATATATGTGTGTGTGTGTGTTTGTGTGTTTGTACATAGAAAAAAACAATCTAATGCACTCCCTCATGGTGAAATAACCAATTTATTCACAAAATCAGCGACAACACATTTAGTCTATGCAGCATTTCTCAAGTGTAGGTCCAATCTACCTCTGAAAATAAATAGTGCAAACCAATCACCAACATAAAAGACATAGTTGACAGACTATGGGGCGGATTACGATGTTGTTCGTAAACTCTTCCGGACGAATCATTTATTGTATCTTTTTTGACTGAATCGGGTTCTGGGAGTCTGACCGACTGATTATGATGCTTCCCAACATTATTCGGTTGGACCCGCATTGACTTCAATGGGAGCCTGTGTTCCAAACGAGAACATAGGCTCCCATTGAAAAAAAGCGGTGGTTTGGGAAATCCTTGCATCCTGTGGCGGGCACCCCATGGTGCCTGCCACAATGTGCATGGTTGGAAATTGGGGTCCCTTGGGTACCCCAACGGGCCCCAACCGCTCACTCGGAAACTGTTCATAGAGCTGTACGATTCGGTTCCAAAAGACTTGGGCTGTCTGAATGCCTTTCAGAAGTGAACGGGACAGCCCGAACGGTTTCCAGGCATTGTAATCGGTTGGTTGGAAAAAGAGTAGGATCCAGTTGGAAACATAGATTCCGAATACCATTCCGAGCCTTTCCGAATAACATTGTAATCGGACCCATCTCAGAAAATTAGTCAAACAATGACATTGAATGTAATAAAAAATGCAGTCCCATCCATACCATACTTGAAGCAAAATATGATCATAATTAAACCATAATTGTATTAATTTTTATTATTAAAACTTATGCATACAAATTAGACATATCTATCTCCAACTGCATTTAATTCATGCAATGCTATACATCACAAGGGATAGTTTGAATGTCATTTTCACCTCATGGGGAGCACTTAATGCTAATGTACACAAAATCAGGAGAATACAAATATCATATTCGATCCCCCACATGGTTGTCATGATATTTGTTAGATGGAGAATCATTTATAGTGTGATTGTTACAATCAAAATGACTCATGATAACATATGCAATATTCATGCATCTTAAAAACCATAAAAAAGCCCAAGTGGGCAAAATGTATGCTCATAATAGCCAGGTGGGGCAATATGCAATATCAAAAATTATATGTGGGTATGTCTCCATTGTGAGAATACAACCTTCAAAGAAATAGGACTCGCTGCATACATTAAAATCAATATCATATGTACGAAGACATATCATGATGCATGTAATTGATAGATAATGATTAATAAAAAGACAATATATACAAGAAAATATTATAAGAAAAGATGTGAAATGAGCAGAAATAAAGAAGAAACATATCAACAAAATTTCATATTGTCTAATAAGTATTTCATAATTCCCAATGAGGAATACGATATATCATAAATTCACGGTCTCTAACAGATGCATGGACAAGACCAGGGAAGGACTATCACTTAAATATGTACAGTAAGTTCCTCATCCATAGTTAGTCCATGTGGGACCTTCGTATCCAGCTCAATGTTTGGACTTGACTCCAGAACGTGCAGCAAATTCTGTTGGTCTCCTCCCCTTGTTGGCTTGTCAGTCCTGCAATGCCAAAGAATTTCAGGAGATCTGGGTTACTTTGGTATTTCAATAAAAAATTTCTGGCAGCAGGGTTTGATTCATCAAGATTTTTTATAGCACGAAGATGTTCTAATATCCTCTTTTTAAGTGGGAAAATTGTACTCCCTATATGCCATAACTTACATGGATATTTCAATGCATAAACACAGTAAACTGACATGCATGTGATGAATCCTGTAATAGTTTTTTCTCTTCCTGTAGGCAATTGGTAATTTATAAAAACCTCCTGCACTTTTAAAGATAGTCTTCTTTGGTAGATCTTTGGAAATGACTATGTATGAGTGTGTCCCCCAATGATCTTGCTCTCCTGTAAGTGATATCTGCATTGCAGGGGATTTGGCCTAATTAGGGCCTTGGGACCCCATCTCCCAGGGCCATTTTTCTAATTAAAGGGTAGGGGGCTCATCACCCCTCACTTTGAGCTTTATTAGTCATCGGAGACCCCATGCCCCATTGCTACTACTTAAAATACTCAAAATAAAGGGAAGGAGGGCCATGCAGCCCCCCACCCCAATCCTGTTATTCCCTGGGCACCCCATATCCCAGGGCCGGTATTTTAATTAAAGGGGAGGGGGCCACGTGGCCAGACAGAGAAACAGATCAAAAGTCTACTTTCAACCCAGAGGGAGCATTTTCAAATCTTACACCAGCTTTGAGCACACTATGTGATTGCTGCCACATGGCGATTGAAAAAACCTGTTCTTCTGCCTGCCCTGGTGCAGGCAGGGAAACCACTATGTCCCATGGGTGGGTTCCCTGGGACATAGCTAGTGGGTTTACTCTGGGAGATCGAGTTCCGGGCTATTAATGGCTCAGGGTGGGGGGGCTACACACTCTCCCCTTTAAAAATACACTAGGCCCCAGGGAATGGGGTCCTCATGGCCAAATGTGGATGGGGGAGGGTTGCCGTGTGCCCCTCCCCCTAAATGAAACATGATGTGTCAGGGGATGTGGTCCCCAGTGCCACAATCAACCTGTGGAGGGGGGCCACACATGCACCCATTTCCCAAAAATAAACACCTCTTCCTCCAGGCCCTGACTCACCCCAGGGGGGTTCTGAAACAAGCTCCCATGCTTGTTTTTATATCATTTTGCTGTGGACACTACCAATGGGGTATCCCGACCCTGCCCCCTTTTGTCTTTTTCTTAAAAGATTTTTAGGACTTGCGACAGAGTCCAGAGTCTTAAGATGGCTGACACCACTTCCGCTTATGATCTGTTAGTATCTGTGGAGGCTCCGTGTCCCTATATATACAAACGTTTTGAGCGTTAATTGCTCAAAAACTACTGAACAGTTTTACACTAAAAAACAAAAGGCCCTCTCTCCGGACAAAGATATAGCTTTCTGCCAAATTTGGTGTAAATACATTCAGCAGTTAGGCTCAGCTGTGTCTAAAGTTCCTATGGGAAAATTAATGTGGAAAACGCGTTTTGAGAGCCCCCCTTTCTTCTCATCCTTTGCTTGACAGATCATCCCAAAACTTCCAATGCTCAAACTAGTTAAAATATAGCACTTTATTGGAAAGTTTTGGAGAGATTTGTGAAACTGCGCCAAAGTTATTAGCAACACAAAAAAATCTACCTATTGAAACATGATCCTTACTCTAACTACCCAGTGGTGACAACTACTGTGCAATATACATATATTATAAAGATAAGTAGATCTGGAGCTAATTATAGTAAACCTATGCTTACCTATGTAAACTTAGCTTCACAACATTTTTGTCCTCAATATTTTTGACACATAATTTTGTCCTCATGATATTTTATCCTCAATATTTTGTCTAAACACCAACATTTCTTGAAGTTGAACTAGAAAATGTGTTCCTGGAAACATCTGCAATTTTTCATGTGGTAGTATTGTGAAATAATTTTAGGGATTTATATTTTTGTGCATCAATAACAATGTGCAATATGCATTTTCACACATGATTCTACATCTACAGACTGAAATAATATATTTGTTTTTGAAACAAGTTTTCTGTGCTGTGTTTTAGTTAGGCCACACTTGTGCAATTATCATTTTAACTTTGATGGAAGTCATCTCTGTCACTCAGGCGTGCTGCCCCGTGCACATCCTCTCACCACAGTCTCCCCAGAACACAGTCAAGGTGAAGGCTTAATAGTTTATTTTCGTCGTTATTGTTCTGCTCCCAGTGAAACTTCCACAGTTCAGAGGTAATTTGCAAGATCTAACCAAATCTTCAGCTTCTTCACTGGATGTATTCATTCAAAGAAAGACTTATTCTCAATGTTTCTTGTTTGTTCAAACATCTCTGGATGACATTATCATAGAGGGTGCTGAATAATTATTCAAGAAAATATGATTGTGATTAGGTGGTAATATGACATTTACTTTTCTTGTGCCCTGATTTGTTGAAGTAATGATACATTCGCTCACACCATTGTGATTCTGCAAAAGCTCTGATTTTCTATGAAAAAATTGTGTATAAAACCCCTCAAAGTTGGGGGTGCTAGAAAACGCTCATGTTTTACTAGGAATGCTGCACAATTTTTCCTGGTTTTGATGCTCCTTGGGATTTAATATATGTTCTGATTTTAGCATACTGTGAATAACTCTGCAGATGAGACCCTTCATGGCATTGATTCTGTTTGGCTTATTTTTAAATTTTGTAATAAAACCCTTTAACTTTTCTTTGATCTCAAACTAATTATTGATTGGGCTCCCTCAAATCAATCAATTGTAGTGTATTATGATTAATTTTCATGCTTTGGGAAGTGCCTTAAAGCAGGGACTCATTAGCTTATCCAATCCAGTAATTGTGGGAGGTTTAATTGAGGTTAATTTTGAGGTGTTTACATTTTGGGGTACCACCTTCTCCAACACATCTTTAGTAGCAGAGGATTACTGCACTTTAAAGAGCATCTCCTTTTGATATAGGCAATTCCTCTATGTGTCCAGTCTGTAGAAATAGTAGATTTTCCGTGTGGAGTTTTCAGGATCGAAATATTGCCAAGAAATCTGCAAGTGATTCTGGGGTGTGCAGGTATACTGATATGGTTTGAGTTTCAAGACACATTGTTATGCTATATGTGAGGCGTTTAGTAATGCAGCGCTGAATTTGGGTTCAATTGGCCATTTGATCACTGTTGTTTTGATATGCTATTCCTGATTTCTGAATTAACATGTTTTTCTTTTCAGGAGATTGTGTGACTAATCCAGGCTGGTTTCCTTTGCTCATAGGTGCACCAGAGTAAATGTGGTTGCCAGGGTAGATTTCCGGTAGACTTGGGGTTTTGCCAGTGGGGCCTAAGTAGAACCAGTGTTGAAACAGTGCTGGTCTTGAGTCTATTGGTTGTGAAACCAGTTTTATTTTAACTTGCTTTTTTTAGGATGAGCAGACCAGATTAATTTGTTGAATTAGAGTAAGTCCAGTGAGAAAAGGCTTTGCAATTGTTTTCTTCACTCAAGTAGAAGCCATGCTGTGATTGGTTAGTCAACTGGGGAGCCATGCTGTAATAGGTTGGCCTGTGACAGAACTGGGCTGCGATTAGTTGTTGTTCGCTAGTTATTTTGTGTGATTCTTAGATCTATTTAAGCAAAAATTATGGGTGCTGTGTTGAAAAGCCTAATATGTCTGCATACTGCTGTCAGAGGGAACACCTGCAAATGAAATTATGATTAGCATTGGATTTCTTAGCTGTACCTGGGTTTCTGAATGGCATGAATATATTGCTTCTGATAAAGATTTACATATACCTTTAAAAGGCGCATTTACCATTAGAAATATTTCCTGGGGCAAACTATTAATGACAGAAAGTCATTACCTAGGCCCACACAGTTTGAGATGCTGAACAAATGCCACTGAATTGCCACCAGAAAATGACAAATCAAGTGAAAGACTCATTTAGATAATGGTTAGAAAATAAATAGGATTGACAGGAAAGAATTCAATGGAGAGAGTGAGAGTCAGAAGATGAGAAAAGGAAATCTGATGAGCGAGAAAAACAGAATCGTGATTCAGATGAGGAAGATAATTTTCTAAACAACCTTTTGAATTCCAGACCTCCTCCATATAATGATAAGGTACAGTGATAAGGTACTGGTCTTGGTCCTAGTGGAGTACCAGAATTGGGTGCAGAAGGAGATACTATGGGCATGCCAATGTAGGAATCAGTGCCATTTTTTGATGGATACCAGAGCAACCCATTCTATTGTTTGTTTTGTGGAAGCCCCATATCTACCCCTCTCGGGAAGAAAAGTCCAAGTTCTAGAGATAGGTAATAAACAAATTGTTAACCAAGTCACAGCAGATGTCCCTATTAAAATAGGGCCAATGGAAAATAAACATAAACTCATTTTGCATGATTCAAGCCCTGTATAGGGCAGAATCTTATTGCGCAAGATGAACTGTGGGATTTATTGCACACTGAATGGTGTTGCAATTGAAACCCAAGATGAGGAGCCAGTGTTTAATATTAAATCACAAGATTTGAGAACTCAATTGTTCCCAGCTTTGACTAAAGATGACATCTCTGGATTAAAGACATGCTGTCAACGAAGAGTGTGGGATTTATCTCATAAAGAGATAGGACTAATGAAAAGTGCTGAGCTAGTGAAAATTTGAGTCAAGTCTAATGCTTTTTTCCACAGAAAACAAAAACAAATGAGTAGATTACTTCCTACTAGCTTTTGTCACTGGTCATCAGTAGCCCTGAGGAAGTCTTAGTTAATGACGACACACGTGTTGGCTGTGCTGGCTGTGTTTGGAAAATTGTATCTTGTAGCTGTATCTGGAACGTCTTTTGCTCTGAATCAGCGACATGTCCATAATGTTTCTGTGTGGTGTATATTGAATATCACTCAACAACCTCTACGGTAAAACTTATCTTGCCATGTCTAAAATAAAACATTGTTTCTTATAACAGGTTCTCTTGAATTCTAAAAATTCTTACTCAGAATCATGGTGGAACAATGAGGCCGTGGCTTATCTTTCATTTGTGATCGATTGAAAGTAATACAGCAGCCAAAAGAGATTGTTGTACCAAGTGTGTTTCCCATAAGTCTGGAAAATATATGGACACTGTTAGACCTGTCAGCCCTTTGGGTGGTCCCTCCTCATCATTATTTATTTTGTCCCACTTTTGCCTCAAACCCTGTTAGTATTTTTCCTTTTTGGGAACCACCAGACTTTTTAATGTTGATGCAGGGTCAGGGAGCCATTTTCCCTACCCCTGGAACTTCTGTCTGAGGGCCTGAAACACAAAATGGTGGCCACCCATTGTCACCTGAGACATAGCTGGAACCTACTAGTACCTTCCAGAACATTCTAGAACCCTGTGACAGTGTGAGGCAGGTTTAGAATGTTGGGAAGCCAGCTCAGAGTTGGCAGTTGGAGTAGGCAGTTGGCACCTGACTGGAGAGGAGAGAGGACAGAGAAACAGAAGGAGGAAGGAGTAAGGCAGCAGGGGTGGAAACTTGTGCCTGGAGTGGGGTCCAGAAACCCACCCTTGATACTAGTCCCTACTGACCAAGCCCAGCCTAAAGCCCTGTGTGGGATAAAGACCAGAAAATCATCTTAAGGACCTGAACAGCCGGAACAGGCCTTAAAGGAGAAGAACAGCAAGTTCCTGACCTGTTTGGTGGAATCCTCCTGGAGACCCAACGTCGAGAAGCCTGGAGACCTGGAGCCCGAGGTGGAGAAGCGGCGCTGACAGAAGGCAGACGTCGTACCCGGAGCCGCTAGAGGTCGAGTGAGGGCGCCGACGGAGGTCGTGGAGAGACACCGGAGGTCGAGTAGAAGTCACCTGAGGTCGAGGGGAGGCGTCGACGGGGGAGTGAAGTCCGCCCTCCGGAGTCGCCGGAAGCTGAAGTAAAGCGCGCAGGAGGTCGGGAGTGGAGATCGCACTCCGGAGTCGCCTGAGGTCGAGGCACAGCGCGCAGGAGGTCGGGAGTGGAGATCGCACTCCGGAGTCGCCGGAACCCGAAGTGGAGCCGACGGAGGTCGGGAGTGGAGGTCGCACTGAGGAGTCGCCCAGAAGCGGGGGAACCGTGACCCTGTGACGCCGGAACACGACATCGAGCCGAGGCCGCCCAGCGACATCCATCCGGAGCCGCCTCACGGCATCGACCCGGCGTCAGGTAAAGCAGATCGACGCAACATCGAACCGAGGCCGGCCAGCGACATCGAATCGGAGCCGCCTCACGGCATATTTAATTGACCTGCTATTTCTGAAGAAAATCCTTTTGTATTGTATTTGTGTCATAACCCTGCAACTAAGAGAAAAATTAAGATAAACACAAAGAGATTCTTTCATAAATTTTTACGGTGTAGAGTCGTTTTTGGAACGGATGAACGCATGGTTATTGTGAGGGTGTGACGTACGCTTAACACGGTGCCTGACCCCCGACCGCTCGAGCCAAGCTACCCCTTGTGTTGGGAAAAACCGGGTGACTGCTAACCCGGTTGCCCAGGGTTTTCTAACATAATTGGCGTTCAGCGGTGGGATAGAGCTGTGCTTGCGTCCACTCGACAATAACTGTGGGTAGTCCATAGGCCTACACCGGGAGTTTTCTCAAAGCGGGCTTCCTAATTCTGAGTTTTGTTTTTTCCAAATTTACTCTGGTGGTGGGAGGAGGTATTACAAAAGGTACCCCCCTGCATAGCTTCTGTAAACACCTGTCTTCTATTCTGAGTGGGCAAAATGGAGTTTGTGTTGGAAGATGTGGAAACTTACACTGTGGCCCAACTCAGAGAGTTTTGTCAGCGAGAGGGGGTGTATTGTCCCCCAGGTGCCAAGAAGGCTGAACTCCAGACCAGCTTGAGGGCTTGGGGGGAGGCACGACGGGAGAGTAAGGCTGAGCAGAAGGACAGGGATGGAGAGCCTGATAGCGAGGGGGCTGGGTTGTACCAACCTGAGGTGGGGAACCTGTTAGCGGGGCCCAGAACACTTTCCAGGAAGGGCAGGACTGTCTCTAGCGGTGGCTTATCTGAAGCAGAGTTAACTGACCGGAGGGAGAAAAGACAGCTCACATGGAAGTTGGCGGTGCTGGAGAAAGAGAAGGAGGGACAGAGGATGGCTCACGAGTTGAGGCTGCGGGAAATAGATCTCCAGATCCTACAAGTCGGGGCACACACTGTTCCTAGTGGTGGCAGCGAAGGTAGAGAAATCACCAGGGAACCCAAACCCTATCTGCCGAAAGACATAGTAGCTAGCTATAGTGCGGGCGACGATATCGCCAAGTGGCTAGCGGCCTATGAGGTCTCTTTAAGGGCCCATGGGGTGCCAGAGAAGTACTGGGGAGGGGGATTGTACAAATACATGCCTCCAGCTGGTAGGGATGCATTATTGGCCCTAGAGCAGGATGAGCAGACCCACTACCCCACCATGAAAGTGGCGCTCGTAAGAAAGTTTGGACTAATACCCGAGAAGTACAGACAGAAGTTCCGGGGTAGCCACAAACTGGGCACACAGAATTGGGTGGATTTCCTGGACTATGCAAAGAAGGCATTAGAGGGTTGGATTCAGGGCAGTGAGGTGAGGGACTACGAGGGGTTGTTTGATTTAATGTTGAAGGAACACCTGCTCGAAAAATGTTTCCCTGAACTGGGTCAACACCTGGTGGATAGCAAGCTGACCAATCCCCGGAAGCTTGCTGAGGAGGCGGACATTTGGGCTAGTACCCGGGTGTCCACAAGGGGGACTGGAGGGGATACTCAAAAGGCCGGACAGGGCGCCCCCAGAAGAAAGAGGGAGGGGAAAAGAAAAAGGAGTTCTCTAAAGGCCCCCAAAATAACTTCCAAGGAAAGGGAACAGGATTCACCCCTAGGGCTAACCCACCCAGAAACCCTAATCCTGGCCAGAGTCAGCAGCCAAGGGTTGTCCATTGCTTCGAGTGCGGTGGCGTCGGACACTATAAGGGAGATGCGAAGTGCCCGAAAAGACCACCCCCTCCCATTGGAGGAAAGGCCCCCGGAGTAGCTAGTGTAGTGCTCGGGGAGGAGATGCCCTTAACTAAAAGAAGGGAGTGGGCGGGTGTCACTTTAGTGTCCCTGGGAGAACGGGAGATGGTTCCTAAGCTCCAGGTGCCCACAAATACCATAAAGTATGGGCAGTGGGTCACCATCAACGGCCAAAGAGGGGAGGCTCTGAGAGACACAGGAGCCAGTATGACTATGGTACGTAGCCAACTGGTGTCTCCAGAGCAGGTAATTCCCGATGTACTCCACCCAGCCGCGATGGCTGACGGCAGAACCGGCCACTATCCGGTGGCCGAGGTTCCCTTTGAATAGGAGGGGGTTGTAGGTTCACTTCGAGTTGCCGTAAGCCCTGCCGTGCCGGTCGATTGTCTACTGGGGAATGACATGGAGCACAATGTTTGGAAGGAGGTGGAATACCGGACTCATGCTGAGATGCTGGGTACACCTGACTGGGCCTGTGTTAGCACAGGGTCCGCGACTACCCGGAGAGGGAGTTTGTTTCGACTGGAGCCTGGAACAAAGGCACAGCCGGCTGCCGACCAAGGGAAGAACCGAGGACAGGAGGAGCCTGCCTCGGCATCCGCGCCCCGTGTGACGGAAAGGCCACCGGAGGTGGTGGACCAGGAGTCCGCGGTGGGGGATGTTACCAAACTGGAGGACCTACCCATCCCGGCCGAGTGGCACGTGGAGGGAGGGCCGACCAGGGAGGAATTCTGCAAGGGCCAGAGGGAGTGCCCTACCCTTGAGGGACTGAGGCGACAGGCCGAAGCCCAGGCAGCAGGGAACGTTGAGGGGAACTACAACCTTTACTGGGAGGATGGCCTCCTCTACAGTGAACCCAAGGCACCCCTACATGGATCGTCACGAGCCTTAGTAGTCCCTCAAGGTTACCGAGCCTTCCTACTGGAATTGGCTCACGAGATCCCCTTGGCAGGACACCTGGGGCAAGACAAGACTTTCGCCCGTCTTGTCCCACACTTTTATTGACCTCAAATGAAAGTGTCGTCCGACACCTACTGCCGGACATGTGTGTCTTGCCAAGCCAGTGGGAAAACAGGGGTGAAGCTGAAAGCTCCCCTGGAACCACTTCCTGTCATTAGCACCCCCTTTGAAAGGGTGGGCATCGACATTGTGGGTCCGTTAGATCCGCCTACTACAGCTGGTCACAGGTTTATCCTGGTTCTGGTGGATCATGCCACACGGTACCCAGAGGCTATACCTCTAAGGACCATTACAGCACCTGTTGTGGCTAGGGACCTGATGGGAATCTTTACCTGAGTGGGTTTTCCCAAGGAAGTTGTGTCCGACAGGGGGACCAACTTCATGTCAGCATACATGCGGGCCATGTGGAAGGAGTGTGGGGTGACCTACCGGTTCACAACTCCTTACCACCCCCAGACCAATGGTCTGGTGGAGAGGTTTAACAAAACCTTGAAAGGCATGATCAGAAGTCTGCCTGAAAGCCGTCGGAGGAAATGGGACGTCCTCCTACCCTGTCTATTGTTTTCCTACAGGGAAGTGCCACAGAAGGGAGTGGGCTTCAGCCCCTTCGAGCTTTTGTATGGGCACCCTGTGCGTGGACCTCTCAGCCTGGTGAGAGACGGATGGGAAAGAACTCCCAGAAAGCTTCCCCAGGACGTGGTGAGCTACATGCTGGCCTTCCGAAGCCAAATGGCTAAGTTGTGGAAGCAAGCTTCTGACAACTTGGAGGCCAGCCAAGCAGTAATGAAGGCGTGGTATGACCACAACGCTCACCCGGTGGAATTGGAGCCTGGCCAGAAGGTGTGGGTGATCGAACCAGGAGAGCTTAGCGCCCTCCAGGATCGCTGGTCAGGACCCTTTGAGGTATTGGAGAAGAAGGGTAAGGCTACCTACTTGGTGGATCAACCGCCTCAAACCCCACCACGAGAGGCCCGAAGTCATTTTGATGATGGTGACTGACGGAGCAGAGGACGTGGAAAGCAAGCCTCTCCCCGATTTGTTTGCATCTCAAGAGAAGGATGGGTCGGTGGAGGGAGTGATTCTCTCCCCATCTCTAACTCCTGAACAGCAGGAGGACTGCCGCCAGGTCCTGGGACAGTACTCTTCGTTGTTCTCCCTTGTTCCGGGTAGGACTCACCTGTACGTCCATGATGTGGACACAGGAGACAGTCCACCTGTGAAGTCCAAGATCTACCGGATGTCAGACAAGGTGAAGGCCAGCATTCACAGTGAAGTCACTAGGATGCTGGAGCTAGGAGTGATCGAACCTTCCAGCAGCCCCTGGTCCAGTCCGGTGGTGCTAGTACCAAAAGCCGCACCACCGGGTGCCCAACCGGAACTGAGGTTCTGTGTGGACTACCGGGGACTGAACTCAGTAACCAAGACTGATGCTCATCCGATCCCAAGGGCGGATGAATTGATTGACCGGCTGGGAGCTGCCCAATATCTAAGTACCTTTGACCTTACTTCTGGGTACTGGCAGATCTCTCTGACTGACGGAGCTAGGGAAAGGTCAGCCTTCTCCACGCCCAAAGGCCACTACCAGTTCTGTGTGATGCCCTTTGGGCTGAAGAACGCACCTGCCACGTTTCAGCGTCTGGTGAACCAGATCCTCACTGGAATGGAGAGTTTCTCTGCTGCTTATCTGGATGACATAGCCGTCTTCAGTAACAGCTGGGAGGATCACTTGCGTCACCTGCAAGCTGTTCTCCAGGCCCTGAGACAAGCTGGTTTAACGATCAAGGCCAGCAAGTGCCAGATCGGGCAGGGGTCGGTAGTGTACCTTGGACACTTGGTGGGTAGGGGAGCGGAGCAACCCCTCCAGGCGAAGATCGAGGCCATCATGGCCTGGGAACCCCCCAAGACTCAGACTGAGGTCCGAGCTTTTCTGGGCCTCACCGGATATTACCGCCGCTTCGTGAAGGGATACGGTACCATTGTGGCCCCCCTCACGGAGCTTACGTCCAAGAAACAACCTCGACGGGTAGTCTGGACGGAGGCTTGTCAGCAGGCCTTTGTAAAACTGAAGCAAGCCATGTGCGAGGCCCCGGTCTTAAGGGCCCCAGACATTTCCAAGGAGTTCATTGTCCAGACGGATGCATCGGAACATGGCATTGGGGCAGTGTTATCGCAACTCAATGAAGAGGGTCTGGATCAACCCGTGGTCTTCCTATCACGGAGACTACTTCCCAGGGAACAGAAGTGGAGTGCAATAGAGCGTGAAGCCTTTGCAGTGGTATGGGCTCTGAAGAAGCTGCGGCCATACCTGTTTGGCACGCACTTCCTAGTTCAGACCGACCACAGACCCCTTCGTTGGCTGATGCAGATGAAGGGGGAGAATCCCAAGTTGCTAAGGTGGTCTATCTCCCTACAGGGAATGGACTTTCAGGTGGAACATCGGCCTGGAGTGGACCACTCCAATGCAGACGGTCTCTCAAGGTATTTCCGCCTTAGTGGTGAGATCTCCCAAGGGGTTGGGTAGCTCTCCCCACTTTCAGCTGGGGGGGACGCGTGTTAGACCTGTCAGCCCTTTGGGTGGTCCCTCCTCATCATTATTTATTTTGTCCCACTTTTGCCTCAAACCCTGTTAGTATTTTTCCTTTTTGGGAACCACCAGACTTTTTAATGTTGATGCAGGGTCAGGGAGCCATTTTCCCTACCCCTGGAACTTCTGTCTGAGGGCCTGAAACACAAAATGGTGGCCACCCATTGTCACCTGAGACATAGCTGGAACCTACTAGTACCTTCCAGAACATTCTAGAACCCTGTGACAGTGTGAGGCAGGTTTAGAATGTTGGGAAGCCAGCTCAGAGTTGGCAGTTGGAGTAGGCAGTTGGCACCTGACTGGAGAGGAGAGAGGACAGAGAAACAGAAGGAGGAAGGAGTAAGGCAGCAGGGGTGGAAACTTGTGCCTGGAGTGGGGTCCAGAAACCCACCCTTGATACTAGTCCCTACTGACCAAGCCCAGCCTAAAGCCCTGTGTGGGATAAAGACCAGAAAATCATCTTAAGGACCTGAACAGCCGGAACAGGCCTTAAAGGAGAAGAACAGCAAGTTCCTGACCTGTTTGGTGGAATCCTCCTGGAGACCCAACGTCGAGAAGCCTGGAGACCTGGAGCCCGAGGTGGAGAAGATGCACTGACAGAAGGCAGACGTCATACCCGGAGCCGCTAGAGGTCGAGTGAGGGTGTCGACGGAGGTCGTGGAGAGACACCGGAGGTCGAGTAGAAGTCACCTGAGGTCGAGGGGAGGCGTCGACGGGGGAGTGAAGTCCGCCCTCCGGAGTCGCCGGAAGCTGAAGTAAAGCACGCAGGAGGTCGGGAGTGGAGATCGCACTCCGGAGTCGCCTGAGGTCGAGGCGAAGCGCGCAGGAGGTCGGGAGTGGAGATCGCACTCCGGAGTCGCCGGAACCCGAAGTGGAGCCGACGGAGGTCGGGAGTGGAGGTCGCACTCCGGAGTCGCCCGGAAGCGGGGGAACCGTGACCCTGTGACGCCGGAACACGACATCGAGCCGAGGCCGCCCAGCGACATCCATCCGGAGCCGCCTCACGGCATCGACCCGGCGTCAGGTAAAGCAGATCGACGCAACATCGAACCGAGGCCGACCAGCAACATCGAATCGGAGCCGCCTCACGGCATCGACACGGCGTCAAGTGGAACAGATCGACGCGACATCAAACCGGAGCCGCCCAGCGACGTCGACCCGGCGCCGAGCGGAGCCGATCTTCGTGAAAAGGGCAGTAAGTGGTAGAAAGGGCATCTGAGGCCCTGTGGAGCCCTAAAAGACCATTCTTGGGGCTAGAGGGGTGTTAGGATCAACCTGAGAGTGCTAGGGGGTGAACTGAGACTGGTGCAGGGACCTGTGTGAGGGACTGTGTAGTTGGAAGAATCAGAACCTTAGGTTTCCCTCATTCTACCTCAGCTTAGGCCCCAGCCTTGACCACTCTAGGTGGGACATCCCCAGGCCACCCCAGTGACCATAAGCTGTACTTGGGCATGGTAAAATCAATCTACCTCATAAATGTGATCTGATTTGCAATTGTTTGATTGCTTATATTATTTATTGAAGGTGTCTTATTTATTGTCTGACCGTATTTATTCCTGCCTTGTATTTATTGTCTGACAGTATTTATTTGCCCTATGTATTTATCGCACCTCTATTTATTCATTGTGTATTTATGACCTAATCTTATTTATTGCACCTGCAAAGTGTTATTATTTAATTGACCTGCTATTTCTGAAGAAAATCCTTTTGTATTGTATTTGTGTCATAACCCTGCAACTAAGAGAAAAATTAAGATAAACACAAAGAGATTCTTTCATACATTTTTACGGTGTAGAGTCGTTTTTGGAATGGATGAACGCATGGTTATTGTGAGGGTGTGACGTACGCTTAACACGGTGCCTGACCCCCGACCGCTCGAGCCAAGCTACCCCTTGTGTTGGGAAAAACCGGGTGACTGCTAACCCGGTTGCCCAGGGTTTTCTAACATAATTGGTGTTCAGCGGTGGGATAGAGCTGTGCTTGCGTCCACTCGACAATAACTGTGGGTAGTCCATAGGCCTACACCGGGAGTTTTCTCAAAGCGGACTTCCTAATTCTGAGTTTAGTTTTTTCCAAATTTACTCTGGTGGTGGGAGGAGGTATTACAAAAGGTACCCCCCTGCATAGCTTCTGTAAACACCTGTCTTCTATTCTGAGTGGGCAAAATGGAGTTTGTGTTGGAAGATGTGGAAACTTACACTGTGGCCCAACTCAGAGAGTTTTTTCAGCGAGAGGGGGTGTATTGTCCCCCAGGTGCCAAGAAGGCTGAACTCCAGACCAGCTTGAGGGCTTGGGGGGAGGCACGACGGGAGAGTAAGGCTGAGCAGAAGGACAGGGATGGAGAGCCTGATAGCGAGGGGGCTGGGTTGTACCAACCTGAGGTGGGGAACCTGTTAGCGGGGCCCAGAACACTTTCCAGGAAGGGCAGCACTGTCTCTAGCGGTGGCTTATCTGAAGCAGAGTTAACTGACCAGAGGGAGAAAAGACAGCTCACATGGAAGTTGGCGGAGCTGGAGAAAGAGAAGGAGGGACAGAGGATGGCTCACGAGTTGAGGCTGAGGGAAATAGATCTCCAGATCCTACAAGTCGGGGCACACACTGTTCCTAGTGGTGGCAGCGAAGGTAGAGAAATCACCAGGGAACCCAAACCCTATCTGCCGAAAGACATAGTAGCTAGCTATAGTGCGGGCGACGATATCGCCAAGTGGCTAGCGGCCTATGAGGTCTCTTTAAGGGCCCATGGGGTGCCAGAGAAGTACTGGGGAGGGGGATTGTACAAATACATGCCTCCAGCTGGTAGGGATGCATTATTGGCCCTAGAGCAGGATGAGCAGACCCACTACCCCACCATGAAAGTGGCGCTCGTAAGAAAGTTTGGACTAATACCCGAGAAGTACAGACAGAAGTTCCGGGGTAGCCACAAACTGGGCACACAGAATTGGGTGGATTTCCTGGACTATGCAAAGAAGGCATTAGAGGGTTGGATTCAGGGCAGTGAGGTGAGGGACTACGAGGGGTTGTTTGATTTAATGTTGAAGGAACACCTGCTCGAAAAATGTTTCCCTGAACTGCGTCAACACCTGGTGGATAGCAAGCTGACCAATCCCCGGAAGCTTGCTGAGGAGGCGGACATTTGGGCTAGTACCCGGGTGTCCACAAGGGGGACTGGAGGGGATACTCAAAAGGCCGGACAGGGCGCCCCCAGAAGAAAGAGGGAGGGGAAAAGAAAAAGGAGTTCTCTAAAGGCCCCCAAAATAACTTCCAAGGAAAGGGAACAGGATTCACCCCTAGGGCTAACCCACCCAGAAACCCTAATCCTGGCCAGAGTCAGCAGCCAAGGGTTGTCCATTGCTTCGAGTGCGGTGGCGTCGGACACTATAAGGGAGATGCGAAGTGCCCGAAAAGACCACCCCCTCCCATTGGAGGAAAGGCCCCCGGAGTAGCTAGTGTAGTGCTCGGGGAGGAGATGCCCTTAACTAAGGGAAGGGAGTGGGCGGGTGTCACTTTAGTGTCCCTGGGAGAACGGGAGATGGTTCCTAAGCTCCAGGTGCCCGCAAATACCATAAAGTATGGGCAGTGGGTCACCATCAACGGCCAAAGAGGGGAGGCTCTGAGAGACACAGGAGCCAGTATGACTATGGTACGTAGCCAACTGGTGTCTCCAGAGCAGGTAATTCCCGATGTACTCCACCCAGCCGCGATGGCTGACGGCAGAACCGGCCACTATCCGGTGGCCGAGGTTCCCTTTGAATGGGAGGGGGTTGTAGGTTCACTTCGAGTTGCCGTAAGCCCTGCCGTGCCGGTCGATTGTCTACTGGGGAATGACATAGAGCACAATGTTTGGAAGGAGGTGGAATACCGGACTCATGCTGAGATGCTGGGTACACCTGACTGGGCCTGTGTTAGCACAGGGTCCGCGACTACCCGGAGAGGGAGTTTGTTTCGACTGGAGCCTGGAACAAAGGCACAGCCGGCTGCCGACCAAGGGAAGAACCGAGGACAGGAGGAGCCTGCCTCGGCATCCGCGCCCCGTGTGACGGAAAGGCCACCGGAGGTGGTGGACCAGGAGTCCGCGGTGGGGGATGTTACCAAACTGGAGGACCTACCCATCCCCGCCGAGTGGCACGTGGAGGAAGGGCCGACCAGGGAGGAATTCTGCAAGGGCCAGAGGGAGTGCCCTACCCTTGAGGGACTGAGGCGACAGGCCGAAGCCCAGGCAGCAGGGAACGTTGAGGGGAACTACAACCTTTACTGGGAGGATGGCCTCCTCTACAGTGAACCCAAGGCACCCCTACATGGATCGTCACGAGCCTTAGTAGTCCCTCAAGGTTACCGAGCCTTCCTACTGGAATTGGCTCATGAGATCCCCTTGGCAGAACACCTGGGGCAAGACAAGACTTTCGCCCGTCTTGTCCCACACTTTTATTGACCTCAAATGAAAGTGTCGTCCGACACCTACTGCCGGACATGTGTGTCTTGCCAAGCCAGTGGGAAAACAGGGGTGAAGCTGAAAGCTCCCCTGGAACCACTTCCTGTCATTAGCACCCCCTTTGAAAGGGTAGGCATCGACATTGTGGGTCCGTTAGATCCGCCTACTACAGCTGGTCACAGGTTTATCCTGGTTCTGGTGGATCATGCCACACGGTACCCAGAGGCTATACCTCTAAGGACCATTACAGCACCTGTTGTGGCTAGGGCCCTGATGGGAATCTTTACCCGAGTGGGTTTTCCCAAGGAAGTTGTGTCCGACAGGGGGACCAACTTCATGTCAGCATACATGCGGGCCATGTGGAAGGAGTGTGGGGTGACCTACCGGTTCACAACTCCTTACCACCCCCAGACCAATGGTCTGGTGGAGAGGTTTAACAAAACCTTGAAAGGCATGATCAGAAGTCTGCCTGAAAGCCTGCGGAGGAAATGGGACGTCCTCCTACCCTGTCTATTGTTTTCCTACAGGGAAGTGCCACAGAAGGGAGTGGGCTTCAGCCCCTTCGAGCTTTTGTATGGGCACCCTGTGCGTGGACCTCTCAGCCTGGTGAGAGACGGATGGGAAAGAACTCCCAGAAAGCTTCCCCAGGACGTGGTGAGCTACATGCTGGCCTTCCGAAGCCAAATGGCTAAGTTGTGGAAGCAAGCTTCTGACAACTTGGAGGCCAGCCAAGCAGTAATGAAGGCGTGGTATGACCACAACGCTCACCCGGTGGAATTGGAGCCTGGCCAGAAGGTGTGGGTGATCGAACCAGGAGAGCTTAGCGCCCTCCAGGATCGCTGGTCAGGACCCTTTGAGGTATTGGAGAAGAAGGGTAAGGCTACCTACTTGGTGGATCAACCGCCTCAAACCCCACCACGAGAGGCCCGAAGTCATTTTGATGATGGTGACTGACGGAGCAGAGGACGTGGAAAGCAAGCCTCTCCCCGATTTGTTTGCGTCTCAAGAGAAGGATGGGTCGGTGGAGGGAGTGATTCTCTCCCCATCTCTAACTCCTGAACAGCAGGAGGACTGCCGCCAGGTCCTGGGACAGTACTCTTCGTTGTTCTCCCTTGTTCCGGGTAGGACTCACCTGTGCGTCCATGATGTGGACACAGGAGACAGTCCACCTGTGAAGTCCAAGATCTACCGGATGTCAGACAAGGTGAAGGCCAGCATTCACAGTGAAGTCACTAGGATGCTGGAGCTAGGAGTGATCGAACCTTCCAGCAGCCCCTGGTCCAGTCCGGTGGTGCTAGTACCAAAAGCCGCATCACCGGGTGCCCAACCGGAACTGAGGTTCTGTGTGGACTACCGGGGACTGAACTCAGTAACCAAGACTGATGCTCATCCGATCCCAAGGGCGGATGAATTGATTGACCGGCTGGGAGCTGCCCAATATCTAAGTACCTTTGACCTTACTTCTGGGTACTGGCAGATCTCTCTGACTGACGGAGCTAGGGAAAGGTCAGCCTTCTCCACGCCCAAAGGCCACTACCAGTTCTGTGTGATGCCCTTTGGGCTCAAGAACGCACCTGCCACGTTTCAGCGTCTGGTGAACCAGATCCTCACTGGAATGGAGAGTTTCTCTGCTGCTTATCTGGATGACATAGCCGTCTTCAGTAACAGCTGGGAGGATCACTTGTGTCACCTGCAAGCTGTTCTCCAGGCCCTGAGACAAGCTGGTTTAACGATCAAGGCCAGCAAGTGCCAGATCGGGCAGGGGTCGGTAGTGTACCTTGGACACTTGGTGGGTAGGGGAGCGGAGCAACCCCTCCAGGCGAAGATCGAGGCCATCATGGCCTGGGAACCCCCCAAGACTCAGACTGAGGTCCGAGCTTTTCTGGGCCTCACCGGATATTACCGCCGCTTCGTGAAGGGATACGGTACCATTGTGGCCCCCCTCACGGAGCTTACGTCCAAGAAACAACCTCGACGGGTAGTCTGGACGGAGGCTTGTCAGCAGGCCTTTGTAAAACTGAAGCAAGCCATGTGCGAGGCCCCGGTCTTAAGGGCCCCAGACTTTTCCAAGGAGTTCATTGTCCAGACGGATGCATCGGAACATGGCATTGGGGCAGTGTTATCGCAACTCAATGAAGAGGGTCTGGATCAACCCGTGGTCTTCCTATCACGGAGACTACTTCCCAGGGAACAGAAGTGGAGTGCAATAGAGCGTGAAGCCTTTGCAGTGGTATGGGCTCTGAAGAAGCTGCGGCCATACCTGTTTGGCACGCACTTCCTAGTTCAGACCGACCACAGACCCCTTCGTTGGCTGATGCAGATGAAGGGGGAGAATCCCAAGTTGCTAAGGTGGTCTATCTCCCTACAGGGAATGGACTTTCAGGTGGAACATCGGCCTGGAGTGGACCACGCCAATGCAGACGGTCTCTCAAGGTATTTCCGCCTTAGTGGTGAGAACTCCCAAGGGGTTGGGTAGCTCTCCCCACTTTCAGCTGGGAGGGACGCGTGTTAGACCTGTCAGCCCTTTGGGTGGTCCCTCCTCATCATTATTTATTTTGTCCCACTTTTGCCTCAAACCCTGTTAGTATTTTTCCTTTTTGGGAACCACCAGACTTTTTAATGTTGATGCAGGGTCAGGGAGCCATTTTCCCTACCCCTGGAACTTCTGTCTGAGGGCCTGAAACACAAAATGGTGGCCACCCATTGTCACCTGGGACATAGCTGGAACCTACTAGTACCTTCCAGAACATTCTAGAACCCTGTGACAGTGTGAGGCAGGTTTAGAATGTTGGGAAGCCAGCTCAGAGTTGGCAGTTGGAGTAGGCAGTTGGCACCTGACTGGAGAGGAGAGAGGACAGAGAAACAGAAGGAGGAAGGAGTAAGGCAGCAGGGGTGGAAACTTGTGCCTGGAGTGGGGTCCAGAAACCCACCCTTGATACTAGTCCCTACTGACCAAGCCCAGCCTAAAGCCCTGTGTGGGATAAAGACCAGAAAATCATCTTAAGGACCTGAACAGCCGGAACAGGCCTTAAAGGAGAAGAACAGCAAGTTCCTGACCTGTTTGGTGGAATCCTCCTGGAGACCCAACATCGAGAAGCCTGGAGACCTGGAGCCCGAGGTGGAGAAGATGCACTGACAGAAGGCAGACGTCATACCCGGAGCCGCTAGAGGTCGAGTGAGGGTGCCGACGGAGGTCGTGGAGAGACACCGGAGGTCGAGTAGAAGTCACCTGAGGTCGAGGGGAGGCGTCGACGGGGGAGTGAAGTCCGCCCTCCGGAGTCGCCGGAAGCTGAAGTAAAGCACGCAGGAGGTCGGGAGTGGAGATCGCACTCCGGAGTCGCCTGAGGTCGAGGCGAAGCGCGCAGGAGGTCGGGAGTGGAGATCGCACTCCGGAGTCGCCGGAACCCGAAGTGGAGCCGACGGAGGTCGGGAGTGGAGGTCGCACTCCGGAGTCGCCCGGAAGCGGGGGAACCGTGACCCTGTGACGCCGGAACACGACATCGAGCCGAGGCCGCCCAGCGACATCCATCCGGAGCCGCCTCACGGCATCGACCCGGCGTCAGGTAAAGCAGATCGACGCAACATCGAACCGAGGCCGACCAGCGACATCGAATCGGAGCCGCCTCACGGCATCGACACGGCGTCAAGTGGAACAGATCGACGCGACATCAAACCGGAGCCGCCCAGCGACGTCGACCCGGCGCCGAGCGGAGCCGATCTTCGTGAAAAGGGCAGTAAGTGGTAGAAAGGGCATCTGAGGCCCTGTGGAGCCCTAAAAGACCATTCTTGGGGCTAGAGGGGTGTTAGGATCAACCTGAGAGTGCTAGGGGGTGAACTGAGACTGGTGCAGGGACCTGTGTGAGGGACTGTGTAGTTGGAAGAATCAGAACCTTAGGTTTCCCTCATTCTACCTCAGCTTAGGCCCCAGCCTTGACCACTCTAGGTGGGACATCCCCAGGCCACCCCAGTGACCATAAGCTGTACTTGGGCATAATAAAATCAATCTACCTCATAAATGTGATCTGATTTGCAATTGTTTGATTGCTTATATTATTTATTGAAGGTGTCTTATTTATTGTCTGACCGTATTTATTCCTGCCTTGTATTTATTGTCTGACAGTATTTATTTGCCCTATGTATTTATCGCACCTCTATTTATTCATTGTGTATTTATGACCTAATCTTATTTATTGCACCTGCAAAGTGTTATTATTTAATTGACCTGCTATTTCTGAAGAAAATCCTTTTGTATTGTATTTGTGTCATAACCCTGCAACTAAGAGAAAAATTAAGATAAACACAAAGAGATTCTTTCATACATTTTTACGGTGTAGAGTAGTTTTTGGAATGGATGAACGCATGGTTATTGTGAGGGTGTGACGTACGCTTAACACGGTGCCTGACCCCCGACCGCTCAAGCCAAGCTACCCCTTGTGTTGGGAAAAACCGGGTGACTGCTAACCCGGTTGCCCAGGGTTTTCTAACATAATTGGTGTTCAGCGGTGGGATAGAGCTGTGCTTGCGTCCACTCGACAATAACTGTGGGTAGTCCATAGGCCTACACCGGGAGTTTTCTCAAAGCGGACTTCCTAATTCTGAGTTTTGTTTTTTCCAAATTTACTCTGGTGGTGGGAGGAGGTATTACAAAAGGTACCCCCCTGCATAGCTTCTGTAAACACCTGTCTTCTATTCTGAGTGGGCAAAATGGAGTTTGTGTTGGAAGATGTGGAAACTTACACTGTGGCCCAACTCAGGGGAACCTGTTAGCGGGGCCCAGAACACTTTCCAGGAAGGGCAGCACTGTCTCTAGCGGTGGCTTATCTGAAGCAGAGTTAACTGACCAGAGGGAGAAAAGACAGCTCACATGGAAGTTGGCGGAGCTGGAGAAACAGAAGGAGGGACAGAGGATGGCTCACGAGTTGAGGCTGAGGGAAATAGATCTCCAGATCCTACAAGTCGGGGCACACACTGTTCCTAGTGGTGGCAGCGAAGGTAGAGAAATCACCAGGGAACCCAAACCCTATCTGCCGAAAGACATAGTAGCTAGCTATAGTGCGGGCGACGATATCGCCAAGTGGCTAGCGGCCTATGAGGTCTCTTTAAGGGCCCATGGGGTGCCAGAGAAGTACTGGGGAGGGGGATTGTACAAATACATGCCTCCAGCTGGTAGGGATGCATTATTGGCCCTAGAGCAGGATGAGCAGACCCACTACCCCACCATGAAAGTGGCGCTCGTAAGAAAGTTTGGACTAATACCCGAGAAGTACAGACAGAAGTTCCGGGGTAGCCACAAACTGGGCACACAGAATTGGGTGGATTTCCTGGACTATGCAAAGAAGGCATTAGAGGGTTGGATTCAGGGCAGTGAGGTGAGGGACTACGAGGGGTTGTTTGATTTAATGTTGAAGGAACACCTGCTCGAAAAATGTTTCCCTGAACTGCGTCAACACCTGGTGGATAGCAAGCTGACCAATCCCCGGAAGCTTGCTGAGGAGGCGGACATTTGGGCTAGTACCCGGGTGTCCACAAGGGGGACTGGAGGGGATACTCAAAAGGCCGGACAGGGCGCCCCCAGAAGAAAGAGGGAGGGGAAAAGAAAAAGGAGTTCTCTAAAGGCCCCCAAAATAACTTCCAAGGAAAGGGAACAGGATTCACCCCTAGGGCTAACCCACCCAGAAACCCTAATCCTGGCCAGAGTCAGCAGCCAAGGGTTGTCCATTGCTTCGAGTGCGGTGGCGTCGGACACTATAAGGGAGATGCGAAGTGCCCGAAAAGACCACCCCCTCCCATTGGAGGAAAGGCCCCCGGAGTAGCTAGTGTAGTGCTCGGGGAGGAGATGCCCTTAACTAAGGGAAGGGAGTGGGCGGGTGTCACTTTAGTGTCCCTGGGAGAACGGGAGATGGTTCCTAAGCTCCAGGTGCCCGCAAATACCATAAAGTATGGGCAGTGGGTCACCATCAACGGCCAAAGAGGGGAGGCTCTGAGAGACACAGGAGCCAGTATGACTATGGTACGTAGCCAACTGGTGTCTCCAGAGCAGGTAATTCCCGATGTACTCCACCCAGCCGCGATGGCTGACGGCAGAACCGGCCACTATCCGGTGGCCGAGGTTCCCTTTGAATGGGAGGGGGTTGTAGGTTCACTTCGAGTTGCCGTAAGCCCTGCCGTGCCGGTCGATTGTCTACTGGGGAATGACATAGAGCACAATGTTAGGAAGGAGGTGGAATACCGGACTCATGCTGAGATGCTGGGTACACCTGACTGGGCCTGTGTTAGCACAGGGTCCGCGACTACCCGGAGAGGGAGTTTGTTTCGACTGGAGCCTGGAACAAAGGCACAGCCGGCTGCCGACCAAGGGAAGAACCGAGGACAGGAGGAGCCTGCCTCGGCATCCGCGCCCCGTGTGACGGAAAGGCCACCGGAGGTGGTGGACCAGGAGTCCGCGGTGGGGGATGTTACCAAACTGGAGGACCTACCCATCCCGGCCGAGTGGCACGTGGAGGGAGGGCCGACCAGGGAGGAATTCTGCAAGGGCCAGAGGGAGTGCCCTACCCTTGAGGGACTGAGGCGACAGGCCGAAGCCCAGGCAGCAGGGAACGTTGAGGGGAACTACAACCTTTACTGGGAGGATGGCCTCCTCTACAGTGAACCCAAGGCACCCCTACATGGATCGTCACGAGCCTTAGTAGTCCCTCAAGGTTACCGAGCCTTCCTACTGGAATTGGCTCATGAGATCCCCTTGGCAGGACACCTGGGGCAAGACAAGACTTTCGCCCGTCTTGTCCCACACTTTTATTGACCTCAAATGAAAGTGTCGTCCGACACCTACTGCCGGACATGTGTGTCTTGCCAAGCCAGTGGGAAAACAGGGGTGAAGCTGAAAGCTCCCCTGGAACCACTTCCTGTCATTAGCACCCCCTTTGAAAGGGTGGGCATCGACATTGTGGGTCCGTTAGATCCGCCTACTACAGCTGGTCACAGGTTTATCCTGGTTCTGGTGGATCATGCCACACGGTACCCAGAGGCTATACCTCTAAGGACCATTACAGCACCTGTTGTGGCTAGGGCCCTGATGGGAATCTTTACCCGAGTGGGTTTTCCCAAGGAAGTTGTGTCCGACAGGGGGACCAACTTCATGTCAGCATACATGCGGGCCATGTGGAAGGAGTGTGGGGTGACCTACCGGTTCACAACTCCTTACCACCCCCAGACCAATGGTCTGGTGGAGAGGTTTAACAAAACCTTGAAAGGCATGATCAGAAGTCTGCCTGAAAGCCTGCGGAGGAAATGGGACGTCCTCCTACCCTGTCTATTGTTTTCCTACAGGGAAGTGCCACAGAAGGGAGTGGGCTTCAGCCCCTTCGAGCTTTTGTATGGGCACCCTGTGCGTGGACTAGGCCTGGGCGAAGCACTACGCTACGCTCGCGTAGTTTGCGAAGTTCGCGCTACTTCGCGCTACGCGAACTGCACGTAGCACAGTGCGAACACGCGTAGCGTAGTGTTGCGTAGTGCTGCGGTCATTTTGTGCTTGCTCGCGGTCCTCAACGTCAAGTCGGCGACCGCGAGCAAGCAAAATGACATCCTGGCGAGACTTTTTCCTTGTTCGCGATCGCGAGCATGGAAAATAAACCTCCCGGCGAGATTCCCAACGCGAGAAGGTCAGGTTTCTCATTGCGAGGGGTCGCGTATGCTCGCGACCGCTCGCGATGAGAAACTACCAGTTCGCGTTGAGAAAGCTGCAGCTCGAGTAAAAATCTACTCGAGCAGCAGAAAACTACAGCTCGCACTGTGCAAGATGCCATTTTCAATGATTGCACAGTGCCGGTTGCTTGTCCGCACTGTGCAATCATTGAAAACAACATCTTGTACAGTGCGAACATGTTACTTCGCAGTTCGCGAAGTGCTACGCGTAGCTCGCGTAGTGCGAACTTCACTTTGCGTAGCTTCGCGAAGTGCTACTTCGCGAACTACGCCCACCCTTAGCGTGGACCTCTCAGCCTGGTGAGAGACGGATGGGAAAGAACTCCCAGAAAGCTTCCCCAGGACGTGGTGAGCTACATGCTGGCCTTCCGAAGCCAAATGGCTAAGTTGTGGAAGCAAGCTTCTGACAACTTGGAGGCCAGCCAAGCAGTAATGAAGGCGTGGTATGACCACAACGCTCACCCGGTGGAATTGGAGCCTGGCCAGAAGGTGTGGGTGATCGAACCAGGAGAGCTTAGCGCCCTCCAGGATCGCTGGTCAGGACCCTTTGAGGTATTGGAGAAGAAGGGTAAGGCTACCTACTTGGTGGATCAACCGCCTCAAACCCCACCACGAGAGGCCCGAAGTCATTTTGATGATGGTGACTGATGGAGCAGAGGACGTGGAAAGCAAGCCTCTCCCCGATTTGTTTGCATCTCAAGAGAAGGATGGGTCGGTGGAGGGAGTGATTCTCTCCCCATCTCTAACTCCTGAACAGCAGGAGGACTGCCGCCAGGTCCTGGGACAGTACTCTTCGTTGTTCTCCCTTGTTCCGGGTAGGACTCACCTGTGCGTCCATGATGTGGACACAGGAGATAGTCCACCTGTGAAGTCCAAGATCTACCGGATGTCAGACAAGGTGAAGGCCAGCATTCACAGTGAAGTCACTAGGATGCTGGAGCTAGGAGTGATCGAACCTTCCAGCAGCCCCTGGTCCAGTCCGGTGGTGCTAGTACCAAAAGCCGCATCACCGGGTGCCCAACCGGAACTGAGGTTCTGTGTGGACTACCGGGGACTGAACTCAGTAACCAAGACTGATGCTCATCCGATCCCAGGGGCGGATGAATTGATTGACCGGCTGGGAGCTGCCCAATATCTAAGTACCTTTGACCTTACTTCTGGGTACTGGCAGATCTCTCTGACTGACGGAGCTAGGGAAAGGTCAGCCTTCTCCACGCCCAAAGGCCACTACCAGTTCTGTGTGATGCCCTTTGGGCTCAAGAACGCACCTGCCACGTTTCAGCGTCTGGTGAACCAGATCCTCACTGGAATGGAGAGTTTCTCTGCTGCTTATCTGGATGACATAGCCGTCTTCAGTAACAGCTGGGAGGATCACTTGTGTCACCTGCAAGCTGTTCTCCAGGCCCTGAGACAAGCTGGTTTAACGATCAAGGCCAGCAAGTGCCAGATCGGGCAGGGGTCGGTAGTGTACCTTGGACACTTGGTGGGTAGGGGAGCGGAGCAACCCCTCCAGGCGAAGATCGAGGCCATCATGGCCTGGGAACCCCCCAAGACTCAGACTGAGGTCCGAGCTTTTCTGGGCCTCACCGGATATTACCGCCGCTTCGTGAAGGGATACGGTACCATTGTGGCCCCCCTCACGGAGCTTACGTCCAAGAAACAACCTCGACGGGTAGTCTGGACGGAGGCTTATCAGCAGGCCTTTGTAAAACTGAAGCAAGCCATGTGCGAGGTCCCGGTCTTAAGGGCCCCAGACTTTTCCAAGGAGTTCATTGTCCAGACGGATGCATCGGAACATGGCATTGGGGCAGTGTTATCGCAACTCAATGAAGAGGGTCTGGATCAACCCGTGGTCTTCCTATCACGGAGACTACTTCCCAGGGAACAGAAGTGGAGTGCAATAGAGCGTGAAGCCTTTGCAGTGGTATGGGCTCTGAAGAAGCTGCGGCCATACCTGTTTGGCACGCACTTCCTAGTTCAGACCGACCACAGACCCCTTCGTTGGCTGATGCAGATGAAGGGGGAGAATCCCAAGTTGCTAAGGTGGTCTATCTCCCTACAGGGAATGGACTTTCAGGTGGAACATCGGCCTGGAGTGGACCACGCCAATGCAGACGGTCTCTCAAGGTATTTCCGCCTTAGTGGTGAGAACTCCCAAGGGGTTGGGTAGCTCTCCCCACTTTCAGCTGGGGGGGACGCGTGTTAGACCTGTCAGCCCTTTGAGTGGTCCCTCCTCATCATTATTTATTTTGTCCCACTTTTGCCTCAAACCCTGTTAGTATTTTTCCTTTTTGGGAACCACCAGACTTTTTAATGTTGATGCAGGGTCAGGGAGCCATTTTCCCTACCCCTGGAACTTCTGTCTGAGGGCCTGAAACACAAAATGGTGGCCACCCATTGTCACCTGAGACATAGCTGGAACCTACTAGTACCTTCCAGAACATTCTAGAACCCTGTGACAGTGTGAGGCAGGTTTAGAATGTTGGGAAGCCAGCTCAGAGTTGGCAGTTGGAGTAGGCAGTTGGCACCTGACTGGAGAGGAGAGAGGACAGAGAAACAGAAGGAGGAAGGAGTAAGGCAGCAGGGGTGGAAACTTGTGCCTGGAGTGGGGTCCAGAAACCCACCCTTGATACTAGTCCCTACTGACCAAGCCCAGCCTAAAGCCCTGTGTGGGATAAAGACCAGAAAATCATCTTAAGGACCTGAACAGCCGGAACAGGCCTTAAAGGAGAAGAACAGCAAGTTCCTGACCTGTTTGGTGGAATCCTCCTGGAGACCCAACGTCGAGAAGCCTGGAGACCTGGAGCCCGAGGTGGAGAAGATGCACTGACAGAAGGCAGACGTCGTACCCGGAGCCGCTAGAGGTCGAGTGAGGGTGCCGACGGAGGTCGTGGAGAGACACCGGAGGTCGAGTAGAAGTCACCTGAGGTCGAGGGGAGGCGTCGACGGGGGAGTGAAGTCCGCCCTCCGGAGTCGCCGGAAGCTGAAGTAAAGCGCGCAGGAGGTCGGGAGTGGAGATCGCACTCCGGAGTCGCCTGAGGTCGAGGCGAAGCGCGCAGGAGGTCGGGAGTGGAGATCGCACTCCGGAGTCGCCGGAACCCGAAGTGGAGCCGACGGAGGTCGGGAGTGGAGGTCGCACTCCGGAGTCGCCCGGAAGCGGGGGAACCGTGACCCTGTGACGCCGGAACACGACATCGAGCCGAGGCCGCCCAGCGACATCCATCCGGAGCCGCCTCACGGCATCGACCCGGCGTCAGATAAAGCAGATCGACGCAACATCGAACCGAGGCCGGCCAGCGACATCGAATCGGAGCCGCCTCACGGCAACGACACGGCGTCAAGTGGAACAGATCGACGCGACATCAAACCGGAGCCGCCCAGCGACGTCGACCCGGCGCCGAGCGGAGCCGATCTTCGTGAAAAGGGCAGTAAGTGGTAGAAAGGGCATCTGAGGCCCTGTGGAGCCCTAAAAGACCATTCTTGGGGCTAGAGGGGTGTTAGGATCAACCTGAGAGTGCTAGGGGGTGAACTGAGACTGGTGCAGGGACCTGTGTGAGGGACTGTGTAGTTGGAAGAATCAGAACCTTAGGTTTCCCTCATTCTACCTCAGCTTAGGCCCCAGCCTTGACCACTCTAGGTGGGACATCCCCAGGCCACCCCAGTGACCATAAGCTGTACTTGGGCATGGTAAAATCAATCTACCTCATAAATGTGATCTGATTTGCAATTGTTTGATTGCTTATATTATTTATTGAAGGTGTCTTATTTATTGTCTGACCGTATTTATTCCTGCCTTGTATTTATTGTCTGACAGTATTTATTTGCCCTATGTATTTATCGCACCTCTATTTATTCATTGTGTATTTATAACCTAATCTTATTTATTGCACCTGCAAAGTGTTATTATTTAATTGACCTGCTATTTCTGAAGAAAATCCTTTTGTATTGTATTTGTGTCATAACCCTGCCACTAAGAGAAAAATTAAGATAAACACAAAGAGATTCTTTCATACATTTTTACGGTGTAGAGTCGTTTTTGGAATGGATGAACGCATGGTTATTGTGAGGGTGTGACGTACGCTTAACACGGTGCCTGACCCCCGACCGCTCAAGCCAAGCTACCCCTTGTGTTGGGAAAAACCGGGTGACTGCTAACCCGGTTGCCCAGGGTTTTCTAACATAATTGGTGTTCAGCGGTGGGATAGAGCTGTGCTTGCGTCCACTCGACAATAACTGTGGGTAGTCCATAGGCCTACACCGGGAGTTTTCTCAAAGCGGACTTCCTAATTCTGAGTTTTGTTTTTTCCAAATTTACTCTGGTGGTGGGAGGAGGTATTACAAAAGGTACCCCCCTGCATAGCTTCTGTAAACACCTGTCTTCTATTCTGAGTGGGCAAAATGGAGTTTGTGTTGGAAGATGTGGAAACTTACACTGTGGCCCAACTCAGAGAGTTTTTTCAGCGAGAGGGGGTGTATTGTCCCCCAGGTGCCAAGAAGGCTGAACTCCAGACCAGCTTGAGGGCTTGGGGGGAGGCACGACAGGAGAGTAAGGCTGAGCAGAAGGACAGGGATGGAGAGCCTGATAGCGAGGGGGCTGGGTTGTACCAACCTGAGGTGGGGAACCTGTTAGCGGGGCCCAGAACACTTTCCAGGAAGGGCAGCACTGTCTCTAGCGGTGGCTTATCGGAAGCAGAGTTAACTGACCAGAGGGAGAAAAGACAGCTCACATGGAAGTTGGCGGAGCTGGAGAAAGAGAAGGAGGGACAGAGGATGGCTCACGAGTTGAGGCTGAGGGAAATAGATCTCCAGATCCTACAAGTCGGGGCACACACTGTTCCTAGTGGTGGCAGCGAAGGTAGAGAAATCACCAGGGAACCCAAACCCTATCTGCCGAAAGACATAGTAGCTAGCTATAGTGCGGGCGACGATATCGCCAAGTGGCTAGCGGCCTATGAGGTCTCTTTAAGGGCCCATGGGGTGCCAGAGAAGTACTGGGGAGGGGGATTGTACAAATACATGCCTCCAGCTGGTAGGGATGCATTATTGGCCCTAGAGCAGGATGAGCAGACCCACTACCCCACCATGAAAGTGGCGCTCGTAAGAAAGTTTGGACTAATACCCGAGAAGTACAGACAGAAGTTCCGGGGTAGCCACAAACTGGGCACACAGAATTGGGTGGATTTCCTGGACTATGCAAAGAAGGCATTAGAGGGTTGGATTCAGGGCAGTGAGGTGAGGGACTACGAGGGGTTGTTTGATTTAATGTTGAAGGAACACCTGCTCGAAAAATGTTTCCCTGAACTGCGTCAACACCTGGTGGATAGCAAGCTGACCAATCCCCGGAAGCTTGCTGAGGAGGCGGACATTTGGGCTAGTACCCGGGTGTCCACAAGGGGGACTGGAGGGGATACTCAAAAGGCCGGACAGGGCGCCCCCAGAAGAAAGAGGGAGGGGAAAAGAAAAAGGAGTTCTCTAAAGGCCCCCAAAATAACTTCCAAGGAAAGGGAACAGGATTCACCCCTAGGGCTAACCCACCCAGAAACCCTAATCCTGGCCAGAGTCAGCAGCCAAGGGTTGTCCATTGCTTCGAGTGCGGTGGCGTCGGACACTATAAGGGAGATGCGAAGTGCCCGAAAAGACCACCCCCTCCCATTGGAGGAAAGGCCCCCGGAGTAGCTAGTGTAGTGCTCGGGGAGGAGATGCCCTTAACTAAGGGAAGGGAGTGGGCGGGTGTCACTTTAGTGTCCCTGGGAGAACGGGAGATGGTTCCTAAGCTCCAGGTGCCCGCAAATACCATAAAGTATGGGCAGTGGGTCACCATCAACGGCCAAAGAGGGGAGGCTCTGAGAGACACAGGAGCCAGTATGACTATGGTACGTAGCCAACTGGTGTCTCCAGAGCAGGTAATTCCTGATGTACTCCACCCAGCCGCGATGGCTGACGGCAGAACCGGCCACTATCCGGTGGCCGAGGTTCCCTTTGAATGGGAGGGGGTTGTAGGTTCACTTCGAGTTGCCGTAAGCCCTGCCGTGCCGGTCGATTGTCTACTGGGGAATGACATAGAGCACAATGTTTGGAAGGAGGTGGAATACCGGACTCATGCTGAGATGCTGGGTACACCTGACTGGGCCTGTGTTAGCACAGGGTCCGCGACTACCCGGAGAGGGAGTTTGTTTCGACTGGAGCCTGGAACAAAGGCACAGCCGGCTGCCGACCAAGGGAAGAACCGAGGACAGGAGGAGCCTGCCTCGGCATCCGCGCCCCGTGTGACGGAAAGGCCACCGGAGGTGGTGGACCAGGAGTCCGCGGTGGGGGATGTTACCAAACTGGAGGACCTACCCATCCCGGCCGAGTGGCACGTGGAGGGAGGGCCGACCAGGGAGGAATTCTGCAAGGGCCAGAGGGAGTGCCCTACCCTTGAGG
This sequence comes from Triturus cristatus, assembly GCF_964204655.1. NCBI lineage: Eukaryota > Metazoa > Chordata > Amphibia > Caudata > Salamandridae > Triturus > Triturus cristatus. The sequence goes on from NC_140584.1 coordinate 393,666,103, forward strand.
GACTGAGGCGACAGGCCGAAGCCCAGGCAGCAGGGAACGTTGAGGGGAACTACAACCTTTACTGGGAGGATGGCCTCCTCTACATTGAACCCAAGGCACCCCTACATGGATCGTCACGAGCCTTAGTAGTCCCTCAAGGTTAACGAGCCTTCCTACTGGAATTGGCTCATGAGATCCCCTTGGCAGGACACCTGGGGCAAGACAAGACTTTCGCCCGTCTTGTCCCACACTTTTATTGACCTCAAATGAAAGTGTCGTCCGACACCTACTGCCGGACATGTGTGTCTTGCCAAGCCAGTGGGAAAACAGGGGTGAAGCTGAAAGCTCCCCTGGAACCACTTCCTGTCATTAGCACCCCCTTTGAAAGGGTGGGCATCGACATTGTGGGTCCGTTAGATCCGCCTACTACAGCTGGTCACAGGTTTATCCTGGTTCTGGTGGATCATGCCACACGGTACCCAGAGGCTATACCTCTAAGGACCATTACAGCACCTGTTGTGGCTAGGGCCCTGATGGGAATCTTTACCCGAGTGGGTTTTCCCAAGGAAGTTGTGTCCGACAGGGGGACCAACTTCATGTCAGCATACATGCGGGCCATGTGGAAGGAGTGTGGGGTGACCTACCGGTTCACAACTCCTTACCACCCCCAGACCAATGGTCTGGTGGAGAGGTTTAACAAAACCTTGAAAGGCATGATCAGAAGTCTGCCTGAAAGCCTGCGGAGGAAATGGGACGTCCTCCTACCCTGTCTATTGTTTTCCTACAGGGAAGTGCCACAGAAGGGAGTGGGCTTCAGCCCCTTCGAGCTTTTGTATGGGCACCCTGTGCGTGGACCTCTCAGCCTGGTGAGAGACGGATGGGAAAGAACTCCCAGAAAGCTTCCCCAGGACGTGGTGAGCTACATGCTGGCCTTCCGAAGCCAAATGGCTAAGTTGTGGAAGCAAGCTTCTGACAACTTGGAGGCCAGCCAAGCAGTAATGAAGGCGTGGTATGACCACAACGCTCACCCGGTGGAATTGGAGCCTGGCCAGAAGGTGTGGGTGATCGAACCAGGAGAGCTTAGCGCCCTCCAGGATCGCTGGTCAGGACCCTTTGAGGTATTGGAGAAGAAGGGTAAGGCTACCTACTTGGTGGATCAACCGCCTCAAACCCCACCACGAGAGGCCCGAAGTCATTTTGATGATGGTGACTGACGGAGCAGAGGACGTGGAAAGCAAGCCTCTCCCCGATTTGTTTGCGTCTCAAGAGAAGGATGGGTCGGTGGAGGGAGTGATTCTCTCCCCATCTCTAACTCCTGAACAGCAGGAGGACTGCCGCCAGGTCCTGGGACAGTACTCTTCGTTGTTCTCCCTTGTTCCGGGTAGGACTCACCTGTGCGTCCATGATGTGGACACAGGAGACAGTCCACCTGTGAAGTCCAAGATCTACCGGATGTCAGACAAGGTGAAGGCCAGCATTCACAGTGAAGTCACTAGGATGCTGGAGCTAGGAGTGATCGAACCTTCCAGCAGCCCCTGGTCCAGTCCGGTGGTGCTAGTACCAAAAGCCGCATCACCGGGTGCCCAACCGGAACTGAGGTTCTGTGTGGACTACCGGGGACTGAACTCAGTAACCAAGACTGATGCTCATCCGATCCCAAAGGCGGATGAATTGATTGACCGGCTGGGAGCTGCCCAATATCTAAGTACCTTTGACCTTACTTCTGGGTACTGGCAGATCTCTCTGACTGACGGAGCTAGGGAAAGGTCAGCCTTCTCCACGCCCAAAGGCCACTACCAGTTCTGTGTGATGCCCTTTGGGCTCAAGAACGCACCTGCCACGTTTCAGCGTCTGGTGAACCAGATCCTCACTGGAATGGAGAGTTTCTCTGCTGCTTATCTGGATGACATAGCCGTCTTCAGTAACAGCTGGGAGGATCACTTGTGTCACCTGCAAGCTGTTCTCCAGGCCCTGAGACAAGCTGGTTTAACGATCAAGGCCAGCAAGTGCCAGATCGGGCAGGGGTCGGTAGTGTACCTTGGACACTTGGTGGGTAGGGGAGCGGAGCAACCCCTCCAGGCGAAGATCGAGGCCATCATGGCCTGGGAACCCCCCAAGACTCAGACTGAGGTCCGAGCTTTTCTGGGCCTCACCGGATATTACCGCCGCTTCGTGAAGGGATACGGTACCATTGTGGCCCCCCTCACGGAGCTTACGTCCAAGAAACAACCTCGACGGGTAGTCTGGACGGAGGCTTGTCAGCAGGCCTTTGTAAAACTGAAGCAAGCCATGTGCGAGGTCCCGGTCTTAAGGGCCCCAGACTTTTCCAAGGAGTTCATTGTCCAGACGGATGCATCGGAACATGGCATTGGGGCAGTGTTATCGCAACTCAATGAAGAGGGTCTGGATCAACCTGTGGTCTTCCTATCACGGAGACTACTTCCCAGGGAACAGAAGTGGAGTGCAATAGAGCGTGAAGCCTTTGCAGTGGTATGGGCTCTGAAGAAGCTGCGGCCATACCTGTTTGGCACGCACTTCCTAGTTCAGACCGACCACAGACCCCTTCGTTGGCTGATGCAGATGAAGGGGGAGAATCCCAAGTTGCTAAGGTGGTCTATCTCCCTACAGGGAATGGACTTTCAGGTGGAACATCGGCCTGGAGTGGACCACGCCAATGCAGACGGTCTCTCAAGGTATTTCCGCCTTAGTGGTGAGAACTCCCAAGGGGTTGGGTAGCTCTCCCCACTTTCAGCTGGGGGGGACGCGTGTTAGACCTGTCAGCCCTTTGGGTGGTCCCTCCTCATCATTATTTATTTTGTCCCACTTTTGCCTCAAACCCTGTTAGTATTTTTCCTTTTTGGGAACCACCAGACTTTTTAATGTTGATGCAGGGTCAGGGAGCCATTTTCCCTACTCCTGGAACTTCTGTCTGAGGGCCTGAAACACAAAATGGTGGCCACCCATTGTCACCTGAGACATAGCTGGAACCTACTAGTACCTTCCAGAACATTCTAGAACCCTGTGACAGTGTGAGGCAGGTTTAGAATGTTGGGAAGCCAGCTCAGAGTTGGCAGTTGGAGTAGGCAGTTGGCACCTGACTGGAGAGGAGAGAGGACAGAGAAACAGAAGGAGGAAGGAGTAAGGCAGCAGGGGTGGAAACTTGTGCCTGGAGTGGGGTCCAGAAACCCACCCTTGATACTAGTCCCTACTGACCAAGCCCAGCCTAAAGCCCTGTGTGGGATAAAGACCAGAAAATCATCTTAAGGACCTGAACAGCCGGAACAGGCCTTAAAGGAGAAGAACAGCAAGTTCCTGACCTGTTTGGTGGAATCCTCCTGGAGACCCAACGTCGAGAAGCCTGGAGACCTGGAGCCCGAGGTGGAGAAGATGCACTGACAGAAGGCAGACGTCGTACCCGGAGCCGCTAGAGGTCGAGTGAGGGTGCCGACGGAGGTCGTGGAGAGACACAGGAGGTCGAGTAGAAGTCACCTGAGGTCGAGGGGAGGCGTCGACGGGGGAGTGAAGTCCGCCCTCCGGAGTCGCCGGAAGCTGAAGTAAAGCGCGCAGGAGGTCGGGAGTGAGATCGCACTCCGGAGTCGCCTGAGGTCGAGGCGAAGCGCGCAGGAGGTCGGGAGTGGAGATCGCACTCCGGAGTCGCCGGAACCCGAAGTGGAGCCGACGGAGGTCGGGAGTGGAGGTCGCACTCCGGAGTCGCCCGGAAGCGGGGGAACCGTGACCCTGTGACGCCGGAACACGACATCGAGCCGAGGCCACCCAGCGACATCCATCCGGAGCCGCCTCACGGCATCGACCCGGCGTCAGGTAAAGCAGATCGACGCAACATCGAACCGAGGCCAGCCAGCGACATCGAATCGGAGCCGCCTCACGGCATCGACACGGCGTCAAGTGGAACAGATCGACGCGACATCAAACCGGAGCCGCCCAGCGACGTCGACCCGGCGCCGAGCGGAGCCGATCTTCGTGAAAAGGGCAGTAAGTGGTAGAAAGGGCATCTGAGGCCCTGTGGAGCCCTAAAAGACCATTCTTGGGGCTAGAGGGGTGTTAGGATCAACCTGAGAGTGCTAGGGGGTGAACTGAGACTGGTGCAGGGACCTGTGTGAGGGACTGTTTAGTTGGAAGAATCAGAACCTTAGGTTTCCCTCATTCTACCTCAGCTTAGGCCCCAGCCTTGACCACTCTAGGTGGGACATCCCCAGGCCACCCCAGTGACCATAAGCTGTACTTGGGCATGGTAAAATCAATCTACCTCATAAATGTGATCTGATTTGCAATTGTTTGATTGCTTATATTATTTATTGAAGGTGTCTTATTTATTGTCTGACCGTATTTATTCCTGCCTTGTATTTATTGTCTGACAGTATTTATTTGCCCTATGTATTTATCGCACCTCTATTTATTCATTGTGTATTTATGACCTAATCTTATTTATTGCACCTGCAAAGTGTTATTATTTAATTGACCTGCTATTTCTGAAGAAAATCCTTTTGTATTGTATTTGTGTCATAACCCTGCAACTAAGAGAAAAATTAAGATAAACACAAAGAGATTCTTTCATACATTTTTACGGTGTAGAGTCGTTTTTGGAACGGATGAACGCATGGTTATTGTGAGGGTGTGACGTACGCTTAACACGGTGCCTGACCCCCGACCGCTGGAGCCAAGCTACCCCTTGTGTTGGGAAAAACCGGGTGACTGCTAACCCGGTTGCCCGGGGTTTTCTAACAGACACCCTTGGAAACAAGTATGCTGATGAGGCAGCTAGATATTGTGCATTTGAAAATGAAACAGTGATTCAAGAAACAGGTGAATCAAGAATAAATTGTATGCAAATTACAGAAAATGTAAATTGTTTCTTTTTCACTTCAATTCAAGCTTCTCTAAGTGAGTTGAGAGCCCTTCAGGAGGAAGCTACAGAAGTTGAGAAAGGGAAATGGGAAAAATTAGCTACAAGAATACCATCAGGATTTGTATGTCACCTCTGAACATAAGCCCAAATGGAATGTTGTATCTCATAGCTCTTTAATGTCATGGACAATAATACCCAGGAAAGGAGTCCATGCTCAGAACATTGAGGAAAATATAGATTTTAGAAATGTTGGTGAGAGTTTTTGTATGCGCTGCTTCATATGTAAAAAGAACAATCAGGGAAAGAAGACAAATACAATCATGAACCATATTCACACATCAGAGGTCCCATTTACAAGACTGCAAGCAGATGTTGCTAAATGTCTAATTTATAAAGGCTTGAAATACGTCTTGTGATTGTCTGCTTGTTTCTATATAGGCCGAGGCTTATCTCTCCAAGTGATCAGACAGCCCGACAACTGCCAAATGTCTGTTGCATGACTTGATACCTCAATTCGGCCTTCCAACTTCTACTGAGAGAGAGCATGGTTTCCAGTTTAAGAATGAGATTTTGTAATTGATTGGTACTGCTCTCCAAATGGATCATAGGTTCTATTGTATATATTATCCTCAGTCTTCTGGGAGGATGAATATGACACTCAGGAGTAAACTGGACATCGTCTGTGCTTCTACTGGGTTAAAGTGGCTGGATGATCTTTCTCTTGTCTACATGAGCATTAGATGTACCCCTGAAAAAATACTGGCTTATCACCACATGAAGTATTCATGGACAGAGCAATTAGATTGGCTTATGTGCCTTGAGCTGCACTTGCTTCAATTACTGATGACATTTGTTGGACCCGGCCCTTCTGGCAGGTTCACCCCGAAACTTTTTGCTTTTTATGGGTGACTTGGTTTAGTGATTTTATTGACTTCTGCGCACTTTACCGCTGTGTCCCAGGGTAAAGTGCGTGCGTGTTGTGAGGTTGGCCTGCCCTCCCATGGGAATGCATGGGGGAATGTATGTGTCCTGGTAGTTCCTGATGCGTGGGGTGTGCAGGCCCGTGTTTGGTATGTGCGGACTCGTGTGAGCGAATGCTGCGCGTTGATGTGTGCGGCGTGCATGTACCTAGTGTGGAAGTGCCACTTCTAGAAGTGGGCACTTCAGTGTGCAGTATGAAATGTGTGGCTTGTCTGGCGATTGGCTGGTGAGGTCATGTGACGGACTAGGGAAATCCCCAGAGTCAGGGGAAGTCACCCAGTGGTGAATGGGGAGTTAGCATGCTGATGGCTGGGGAGGAGTATACCTGGGTCCTGAATAGGACAGGGCTTTCCCCACACAATGCTGGCGCCGGCCCCTGTGGTGCGTCTAATGACCCTAGCCCTGCCAGTGAATAGGGAGAGGGGCTGAGCAAAACAAAGTGCTCAGGAACCTGTTGGAACTGGTTCGCCCCTTCCCTGCACCTTAGACAAAGCCTTGTACTGTATAAAAAGGGGCTGTGTCCCCTTACATGGTGTTCTCTTGCAGGATCCACTTGAGGGGGCATGGTTCTAGATTACTGAAAAGGTCAGGCTGATACGGTGAAATCTGTTTCTCACAAGGTGGAGTTGGCAACAGGAGTAACGAGAGAAGTACAGTGCCATGATCTGAGCCCTAGTGACTGGATATTTGGCAGAAGAAAAATGAGGAAGAAATGTTTAGCGAAGTGCTGGAAAAGGGCCTACAAAGTTATCCTGACAGCAAATAGTGTAGTAAGGTGTGCCAGAATCCCACAGAGCATCCTCACCCTTCTCACAGAAAGATTGAAGGCATGAATGAAGAAGTGGTGAAACAACCACTGATCACAGAGTCAAGCTCAAGTTCACAGCATAGATCCTGAGAGAAGTGAAAAGTTTAGAGATTTTGAAGGTGTAAATGGTGAAGACAATGAAGTCCTTGATGTCCAGGTTCCTGAAAGTGAACATCTCGGTGAAGGTACAAGTAGGACTGTCCAGTTTCAAAGTGAGGATCAGAGTAAAGAGCTGTTGCAGAATCAAAGTCAAATGCATAAGCGGCAGTAAGAAGACTTCAATTTTTTGAAGTTTTCTCAATATTTTATAGAATTTGAATAGAAATTGGAATACAGCAGATGCTGTAAAATTACTGCTTTGGTTATTCTATTAGAATCACTAGTAACACTAGTTGAACTGTTGATGTGCCTACTCTTTCCAACTACAGTACATAACAAAGTCAAACATAACACACTGACAGGTAGGGATAGAATAGTAAATGGATTTCAAGATAATATGTATGATAAAATGTTGAAGGTATATGTAGAAAGTATGGGCCGACTTACCAATTTCTCATGCAGCGCAGTACAGCAGCCACAAATGCTGCACTGCGTGAGTAGTAGGAAACAGGAGAGGGCCAAATTTTACTTAAATATGGTACTCTCGTCCTTTCTCCTTAATGCCAGCACAGAAATTAGCTGCTGTGTACCACAGGGACACCTTTGCGCCATAGTGCAAGTGTGCCTCAGTGAGTCAAGCATAGGTTTTGTACTGGAAGGTAAACCCTCCAGTACAAAATACTATCCTTAGACTAATTTCAAATATTTTCCCAATTTGTATGTGTGCATGCACACACAAAGCCGACATATAAAGGAGAAACAAAGCATTTCTCCTTCAGAGTGCGTGGTTGTATGGTGCACTATTTTCTGACACTAAACCATGTCTTCTTTATTTAGCATCAGAAACCTTGGGTTGTTACATGGGAGTGCCCATGCACGTCCAATGGCACGCCCTCTTGGCACTAAGTAATGCAAAGCAGCGCTATGTGCTGCTTCGCGGTACATTCACCTTATTTCCAGTGCTAATTTTGTTTCAAATTTGTTTGAAAACAGTTGTTGTTTCTAAAAATTTACTACTTTTGTGATGCAAACATGGGGTAAAATCTTAGTAAATCTGCCTCTCAGAATGTTTTAAAAACAATTGTGTGCACCTGTCTTCCCACTTTTGTAGGTGAAGGCTCCACCTACATGCAACTTCTGTTACAGATTGTCATGCAGTTTGTTTGTTAGTGTATTTAACAACAAAAAAATGTGTCTCCTTATTTGTCGAATTTCAACACCTAGATGAAAGATCTGCCTATTACTGAAGATGAAAGTGTTTGCACGGTTCCTAGATATGCAAAATTTCTTAAAACAATTGCACAAATTGAGCATGTAACTAAGTTTACTAATCCAGATATGTGTGTGGTTTGAGCAAAGTAGATATGAATTTGTTACGGAATATAAATGAGAGAAGAGTAAAGGGTGTGATAAACGTAAGGAACAAGAAAAATATAACATTACAGATCAAAGAATGAGAAGAATTTAGATTGTCAAATTTACATCGTAGATTGAGAATGAAACATGAGAAGAATGGTGAGATGTGTATGGTGCATCATGAACCTTGGAAAGATGGGACAGTTGAATATGAAGGAAAAACTGAGTGTGAAAGAAGCTGTGCTTTATATGGTGATTTTTCTGATTGGTGAAGAGGTAATTCTGAAAGAAATTTGTTATGTCTGTGGTAAGACTGTTTAGTTCAATTTGCGATTTAACTGGGTTAGATCTTGTTTTGGTGTTTCCTAGAGTCTATCATATGAGTGGAATGGATGATGCAGTTGGTTTGCACAGAGCAAACCATGGATTTGGACACATACTAGTACTAATATAAGAGGCTATATTATTGCCCCATGGGTGTGGCGGTGAATGATAAGAACATTAAATGCTTAGCTATGCTTGTGGACATACTTGCTTCTGGCACTGTTGGAGCCAAAACTCAAATAATTTCTGGATTAATTGCTATGCATGCTTTGGTATTGTGAAATTGCTTGCAGCTAGCTATCCTTCTTGTGAAGGAAGGGGGTGTTTGCAAGGTACTGAAGGCTAAGCGATACTGAACCTTTGCATCTGATAATAGCAGGGGTAACAATGTCTACATAAACAATATTACTAAGAACTGTTGTGACCGTCAAGCTTTAGAAAAGCATGGCATGTGGGAGATAGTAGATTCCTGGGTTACTGAGGTAGGAAAAGGTTTTAGCAAAGTTGGTGAATGGGTTGATAATTTTAGGAGGGGGGAAATTTAAGACTAATCTTAACTCTTGTAACTATTATAATGATTTGGCGATTGTTCTGTTTCTCTTGTTAAAATGTTCTGGGTGCCTGATTGAAATTTTGGGTATAAAGATGAGAAGAGATCACTAAAACAGAAAATGAAAGAAGAATTCAATAAGGAGAAGTTAAAGATCACGTCCTCAATCAGCTGAAAAAGATAGAGAAGAACACCAAAAAGAAGCAGAAAGTGATGCATATTGAATCATAAATTCCTTATTAATAAAGTTATTTGATTTTGTGTTAGTGATTATAAAATAATTGGGGGCTGTAAAATCATGTTATGGATTTTACCATGTTTGTGAAACAATAACAATGTGCAATATGTATTTTCACACACTGTTTTACATCTATCGACGGACTTAATACAATTGCTTCTGAAAAGAGTTTTCAATCATGTGCAGTACTGTTTATAATAATGTGCTTTAATTAGGCCACATTTCTATGAAATCACCATTGTACCTAAGATGGAAATCATCTCTGTCACTCAACTATACTACCCTCACTGCACACATCCTCTTCCCGCAGGCTCCACAGAATACAAATATTTAATTTTATTGTTGTTATTGTCCTTTTCACAGTAAAACTTTCACAGTTCAAAACTAATTGGCAACATGTAAGCATATCTTCATTTTCTTCCCTGGGATCTATTTATTCAAAGAAACTCTTATGAGGAAATGTTATCACAGAAAGACAGTGAACAAATACAGAGAAGAATTCAGCATGGGGTACTAGAGATTTCCCTAATAATTCTGAAAGTTTCCTTTTGTATATTTTTCTCCAGATGTAGAGATGAGGAATACTATTCTTTTCTGGCAACCAAAAATGAGCTGTAAATGTATCAATGAGTTGCTTTTATAGTCTCAGCTTTCTGTGAATAAGCATGCCACTATTTCAGCTCAGTTTGTCTCAAATGAGCTTTTAACATATAAAGGTCTTCTGAAAACTATGGAGAGCATTTGACTTTATTAGCCAGCTTTAAATTTGACATGGGGGGCAGTCTTCTTCAGAGTGGAGAGTGATCATCTTAAATACTCCACATCAATGGTATCTTGATAATTAAAATCAGGGGAGGGAAAAAAAAGATTGTTGGAGTTTTTATGATCACTTATCTTATGAGAGAGGGATCACCCCTGAGGGCACAGGGTATGTTTCACTCAAGATTTATAGTTTAGCAACTAAGTGGTTTCTGGGGCAATGCACACCGCTGCTCTCATGTATATGTTTTGCCTGGTTGCCTCACCAAAACACAGTTTTTGCACAATAAGTAGCCTCTTTGCGTACTACTTGTATTCTGTCTATATCACTTTTGTCTATGTTATGAAACAGTGACTTTCGTTGTTTTTTCTATCAATAACATGTCATGCCTTGTGCAGTTTTGCTGTTTGTATTTTTACATTTCATTACACGCAACAACTCTTTTTAGTGCAGGGTTTGTAATAAAGCCAGGTGTTTGCACGTAGAGGGAAAAAAATCCTGCACACTCTGATAAAACTGGGCGCTGTAAACCCCTTATTCCCTCTGTATACAAAATTTGGCATAGAACCTGTTCCACATCTAGCTGCCCTAAGGTGTGTCCTATACTGAATTTGTTTAATTAAAAATCACCTGGCAAGTGTGTATCTGCAATCTACTATGGAAGTACTAGCTATAGAACTCACAAAATGGTGCAACTGGGGTTAAAATTTAAGCAAAGTACTTAATGAGTTAGGCTTGGGTTAGCTCTGGTTTGACCATTGTTGGATAAACTGTGAGAGCACAGCAGATGTTTAGGAGGCATATTGGCATTCCAAATGTACTGCTGCCAGTGGACCCTCCCAACGCCCCCAAACCACCCCATGCCCATCGGAAGTAGTCACCCCCCACAGTGCTGTCGCTGGATGGACAGCGGTCGAGAGACAGCCCACCCGGAGTGCCATTCCACCTCCATAGATAAGAACTATACCGTACAAAAAATTTGCCAATGCAAAAGAGAGCAAAGAGAAAAGAAAAAAAAATAAGAGGCACAAACGCAGTTTTGAGAGGAAATGAGCCCATGTAGCAATGCCTTTTGCCGATCCCATGCCTTTTGCCGATAGCCTGTTGATCTATCCCCCTTTTGAAATGCCTAGTGGCTTTAGCTTTGCTTTTCTTTTTACCAGGAGATGGGCTAGCAGATTCCACATATAGGGTCTCATCATCAGTGGCAGAAGTAGTAGTGATGGTACTGTTGCTCTGCTTGCGAGAATCAGAGACAGCAAGAGGAGAAACTGCCGTACTCTCCTGTGGAGCTGAAAGAATCTTAGGATTGTTTTCGGTGTTTTCAATCGTGTCTGCCGAGGCCCTCTTCTCGGCTGGCACCTGAACCGAGCTCTGCAACACGTGAGCCATCTAAGTTGGTATTAAATCCATAGGAGACCTGCCTCTGAGCTTATGCAGGGATTGACGGCCCCAAGTAATGCTCAGCATAGCCTGAATGTTATTATTACATAGGGCTCACTATTGAGATTCAGAGCGCTCATCGCCTACTTCGGTGGATGAAACTGGATGCTGCAAAGTATTTGAGTCTAAAAAAACACTGCAATTTGAGTCCAGTACCTCTCCCTGAGCAGGGAGAATTGCCCCCAGTAGTGCATCTACCATCTGAGTCTCTGGCTATAGGATTGCAGTCCACCCCTGGCTGAGAAGCTTGCAAGCTATATATTTCTTTAATATAAGCACCATCATCTCTAAGGGGAACACTAAAGGAAAAAGTAGCTGCTTCTTATAATAAGTACAGTTCTCTCCAGTATGAATATGGGGAATGAGTGGGGAGGGTGCTAGCAACCACTTGGCTGACAATAAAGCTAAACCCCAAATCAAGACTATTAGCGGTTCAGACTATACACTTCATACAGACTTACATTTGATACTTGAACAATTGACTCAGTTTTATAAAAACCTCTATGCTCAGCCGGACGTAATAGACGCGGAACATCTCTCTGTATACTTAAAGAAGGCTGAGCCACCGCGTGTACAAGAAGAAGAGTCTGCTCTTTTATGCCTAGATATTCTACTGGATGACATTTTCGTCGCTTTGACTTCTTTACCCTCAGGGAAGGCAGCGGGGGATGACTCATTACCAAATTAGTTCTATAAACTTCTTAAGAAATTCATAGTCCCACTTTTGATTGAGGTTATGCAGGAAATAGGCAGCACCGGAATAGCACTAGCATCTTGGGACATAACAACTGGTAAAGACTGTAGAGACATCTGAAATAATGATAAGTCTGCATGATGGACCTCGGAAACATGTAATTCATAAGGCATATCAGTATCTCTATCAGGGCAGAGAAGACCCATGTCTGCAGCTAGCCTCAAAATGGAGCAACGTGATGGGGATCGATATTACCCCCACAACGGTTAGCAATGCATTTTCTATCCTGGAGGGAGCTGTCTGTTCAATTAACTTAAAACTGCAGCTGTTTCAGACTATATGTATGCTATACTACACCCCGGAAACAATTGCCAGCTGGAAAAAGCGAGAGGGAACACAGGGGAGTAACAGGGTTAATTGTCCAAAGTGCGGCTTATATGCCGCAAATATTGTGCATATGTTTGTCACTTGCCCTCTGTAGGAGACATTTTGGCAGGAAATGACACATATTAGGTTCGCTATGAGTTGGATTTATCTTTTAACACACAGGAGATTATGTTGGGCCATAGGATAGAACCTGACTCTGCACGGTGATCCCTTTCGGCTATCATTTTAGTTGCTGCACGACTTGCCATATCAAGGGCTTTGATATCTCCGAGGCCCAGTAGTGCTGTAGAATGGTGGGCTATCGTAATGGAAATTTTTGAAAGAGAGAAAGCACTGGCTAAAATCAGAGGGGCACGCTCACTGGTGAAATTTAATTCAATCCTGTACAGACTGACTCACGATTGTGATAGCACAGTATGATTTTCCTTTAAATCAATATTATTCATTTTCTTACCCACTATTCTAGTTAAATATGTAACTTTCAGCTTTTGATATGAAATATCAGTCATGTATTGGATAGGCTACACTGTATTTCATGTATGTTTATCGAATGTCTCCTTTGCCATCAATAAAAATATAGAACATTTTTAAAAAATGAAACCTACTGGTGCTAGAAGCAACAGGAACCCTTTAACAGCTAACTATTTCAACTGTTATAGTCAAACTGCAGAATAAGATCTGCCACACCTGGAGATGAAGCGCACTTTATACATAAAGCTCATGACTGGAATATTTACAACTAGAGTGTACCATTCCAAATGGGTGGCACATCTGTCCAAAAGAATGTACAAAGAATGCACATGCACTTTAGGGCGCAAGGAAAAAACATCAAATCTTCTGTTTTTTTGTACCAAATTGCCAGCCCAGGACGAAATTGCCTTTGCTCTCTATTTAATAGGTTTGGAATAAGATTGTATCAGGATGTATTATTATTTTAATGCACACATAGACATCCCTACACAACACAGGACCACAATGCCTGAACATCCGCATACACTTTCACCAAACATTCAGACATCTGCACCCTGCCTCACTCTGACTCACATACATTCCCCGCATCCCCAAAAGCAAAACTGAAGGTTGTTCATTCAACACATCAGAGCCTCCTCCTCAGTTCCTTGAGTTCCACATGAATTTGAAGATCTGGCTCTTTGTAAAAGCACCTTGGGGACCACACACCTACACAGCTGCCCAAGCACCTGGATACACTCTTGGGTGATTAGTGTGCTATAATATAACAGAACATAACATATCATAACATAACATAAAATAACATACCATAACAACATATAACTTAATAAACCATAACATAACAAAACATCATTGTGCTATAGGTCATATGCTATTAATATAACTTGTACTGAGGCTCTTTTATATTATCTGCCTGATTAAACTTGTGAAAAGAATAAGCAGAAGGCTGATACATAGTACTTGTCTGCTAGGCTGATTGTACTTATATAACTGATTTAACTTATATAACTGATTTAGGGAGTATTTTATGTATTATGAACTATAATGCATTTTCTCAGTGGTTTTATTGCTCTTTTTGAGATTTTACCATAGTTGCAGTTGGCACTCTGAATTTTACTTGCATGCTGTGCAGTGGTATGCGGAATACATAGAGTGAAACAAAACAAAAACGTATTCTTTTCAAATTTCTGTGTTTTAACATTTAACTTTTTATTTTTTAAACCACACATTGTGTTTGGGGTGGTTCTCCTTCAAGTGTCTTTTTCTGGCCTCCCTCAGGACACAGTTTTTGCATGTTGTGATGTTTCTTACAGCAGGAAGCACTGGGGTTGACTCCAAGGGGAGCACTCACAACATGGGCACAATGAAGTATGAGGTCTTTATAAATCAGCAATCAGGGACAGACAAAGGGAATACCTGGCCTAGAAACTTTCTCTCCTGAAAAAAACAGAAAATGTATTTCGAGGCCGTACCCCTTCCATCCACCAAATGACGGTGCTCATGAAGGCTAATCTGCATTTTTTTGCTAAGTAAAAGCCATATTGGAATTTCTAAAGGTAGCCTGGTACCTTCCTTCACCCTTCAGTGTCTAGATTTCCCCTCTCCAGCTCCAGGAGTGCAGGCAATACCAGGACTGGTCCGTGCAGGTAAGAGCGGTGGGTGGGGCGGGGTGGGGGAGGGTTGACAGTCGACGACGAGGGACAATTAATAATTTATTTAATTTCCCCTCCTCATTGTTTTTCAAATCACCCCCCACACCCAGCCCCACCCCTCTTACCTACAAAGGCCCCTCCTGGGCTATACAATTTCACTGTCTGGGAGTCTATCCTCACCCCATCTTGTGCCTTTTTAGACCAGGGGCATCCAAATGGGTGCCACCTTGCTTTGGTAATTAATACTGCAAGGCAAACATTAAGGGTAAGCATCAGAAGACTTCCGCTCCTGCAATTGCAGAATCTCCATTTGCATGTTTGCATTAGATGTGTGTATTATTCATCCTGTATATTCCCTCACATTGCTTTTATCATGAAGTTACTGCTTCATTCAATCACTATTTCCCTCTAAATGTGACTAGATTTTGTTTCATACTTCTATTTCTGAGGGGATCAGCTGTCTTTGCTGAAGAGGTAATCTAGCAGTAGTGTGGCAGTAGACAATGTGTTCACCCGATTCTAGGTCTTATCAAAAAGTACCTTATATCTCGCTTGAAAATAATGATATTTCTTTCCACAGTTTTGCATCCTCACAGTGCTTGCTATTTCTCAAGTTTACTCAATGTTCCTAAAACCCTGCGGGATCATTTTATCTATGAATTAAAACTTTAAATTATCTGCTATCCTTTGTTTTTTAAATGATCCCTTCTTTACATTGCATCCTCTGAATGCCTCCTCTCTCTGATCATAGACTATTCTAAATCGTGTGCATGTTTGCATGAATCTCTTTTATTGTATGTCTGCATATTGTTCACACCTCGTCTCAAAGATCATTCCCTATTCTTCTTTGAATGTCATCCCCTGCAACCTAGCTATGTCTAATCTCCTATAGCTCATTTTTTAATCCCAGCAACGTTCTGCATGAATTTACATCCCCTCCAACTAATGATCACATCGAACTCCTTCTTATTTAATCCACCACAACTACCACTAGAGAAAATGCATGAAATTGTCTCCTAAAGAGCACACGTTTAATTTCAGTAAGGAACAATAACCAATAGCCACTGGATCAACTACTAACCCTGGGCTCTGGAGCAGTGTGCTGCCTGACGTAAAGTGCTTCAACACCTTCTCTGGGGTAGTATGTGCTATATACATACAATTAGAATACAATACAATACATTCCTAATAGTATGGGTGTGGGGACATTCAGAAAATGTTGACTGAATAGGCTTGACCTACATCACAATCCAAATTGAGGAAGCTCGCCTCTCAATGTATCTTTTTCCCTTTTTCTGTAAAATGTATGATATACCAGAGTTCACCTTCTTGTGATCTTGGGATTTCAAACTAGCTTATCAACTCATATATGATGATCAAGGTCAAGTGAAACAACCATTGAAACCACATGACACCACATGACATGCTCATGTAGAGCCAGAACTTTTAAGACTGCATGGCATGGCAATGTTTGTGTCTCAGACTTGATTTTTGCTTGAGCATTTAGGCCTTTGCCTTGGATTTTGCAAGAGTCTCTGGGCACTGATAGCGGTGTCTGGGCCTATGGGGTTGTGTTAGACGTACAGTAAATGTGCCTGGATATTTGTTACCACTTCCCATGTTAGATCCCATGTTAGATCCTCGTGTGTCACAATAATATCAGAGCATCATCCTGGTTACTAATGCCAGGCTAACAAAAGGCAATATTTATTAGTTTCTTAACTCTTTTACTATTATATTAACCACATCTTTAATGCAGCTTATTCAAGTTTAGTGATTTCTGATGTCGCTGGTTATGATGTTAATGGAGTTTAAGGTCATCTTAGGCAACTTCAGCAATCCGATCAAGCTAAAAGTCATGGGATGTAACTTTGATGTGCTTTGGGTCAAGGGGCATCTAAGATCACTTCTACTGCGTCTGGAGTTTTGCTGACTCAACATAAAATGAGTGAAGGCAACACATCCGTGCTTCCACGCTCAGAATATGCTGTCAGTCGGGACATTAAAATCATCTCTTCTGATTTATCGTTTAAAGAGTGGAACATGCAAACAACGGAAACATTAATGTCCCCCATGACAGCTACAAGGTGGAGGCAAGGTACAGTAATATCACAGGGGTAACAGTGGAAAAGTCTGGTGGCCACGTTTAATGTGAGCTGCAGCTTGCTTCTTGCATGCTGTTTCTACTTCGTTTTGTAGCTTCACGTTGTAGCTTCGAGACACACGAGTCTGAACAAGACACTAACACTCTGGGACAATAGCTAACAATCACTGTACAAGAGTTTGCAGCATTAAGAACCAAAAGAAGCCTTGCCTGATTGAAAGCTTCGTCATCTGTAAGAGCAACCTGTTGGCAAGCTTCACAGCCATGGTAATCTTACTATTAAACCACTAAGAGAAATACTCGGTGGCACAGAAACCTAACACTATAACTTTACTATAACTATAGAAGGCTATTATTTGTGTCTAATATTCAGAGGGTCACTATTCTATGCCAAAATGTAGCGATTTGCATGCCAGAGAATTCAGGGGAGTGTTATTTCATAGTAGACTCTTCCGGTGAGTATATTCTCATCTAAGGACTGCTTACAATGGGGCATTGGTCCTCAAAGTCGCCTAGTCTCGATTGTGGAATTGCTCGTGGAATAGGCAAGAACTTCTTTACAATACTTCAGGCCACACATGTATGCCTAGTCACCAATATATGTCATGACACAAAATTCATAATGAGCAATATGGCTTGGGCTATAACTTAAACTTCCTCCACTGTTGAGGAAATTATAAGGTTCCATGCATTAAAGCGTTTTTTCGAAGTCATAGATAATTCCTGCTGGAAGTATGGGACTTCAATGACAAATATCAGAAGCCACCTGTGAGGGAATTTGCCACAGATTAGCCCACTGTTTTTTTTAATTTTTTTCACGTCTGAGAACAAACTAGAAGACGGACTAGCGAATTGGATGGGTCAGAGTGCTATTAAGGCACCAGAAATGGGAGGAGGACTCGGTGATACATTCAATGGAAAATCTATACACCTGTACAACTGTACTGTAAAGCTTTAAAATTACCTCTGAGGATTCGTAACTTACAGTGAACTGCTAAGCATTATATGATGAATGTAAGTCGTTCTGTGTCTTGTTGCTTTACTTTTTCCAAAAGAGATACAAAAGAGCTTGACTCAAGCACTGTACCATGATACGCTCTGGGCAATTTTCTCGGTCGGCATGACCTGCATTGTGCACGTTATTCCTTATGTGAATCACCAAGGTGAACACTGTGTCCCCTGTGAAACCACTTTCAACCAAATAAAGCATGTTTTTATAGGAATAACATCTCGAGGAACAGTTTTAATAAACGATGGCTTTTACTCTGGTCCAGAGTTTATGATTACTTTCATTTCCACTATAAAACTAGGGTTCTTCTGACGGATACTTTTTCTTCTGTGACACCATCAACTTTCTGCAGTACTTCTGCTGTATCTTTTGGCCATAAATTGTCTCTGATGAGAAAAATGTGACTCTAAACGATCCATTTGACATCTTCTATTAAAAACCCTTGTAAGTGGTGTTTTTACTAAATTAGGAATGTACAAAGTCAGGTGTTTCCCAGCGTGCATATTTTTTTTAAACTTTGAAAGCTTTGCAAAGTGTGAAGCTTGCCAAGTTAAAAAAATATGTAGCGGGAGCGCTAGGTGGCTCGGGACCAGCATGGCCGCCTCGCGGTGAAGCTCCTGAAAATCCTCCCTAACCCGACCTGAGCTGCCCTGGCCGGTTCCTTCCGGGCGTGCCGGAGTCCTGAACTGTCCTGCTATCCCTGGTTCAAGTTTGGAGCGCCTCTGCCCCCTCTGGGCTCGACCAGGCATCTCGGAGGCGGACCGAAGGGAGGAGGCTGCAGTCCCGGTGCTGAGGCGCGGGCAGGCTGCCACTCGAGCCTGCGGCGCCCACGAGGTGTCTGGGCCTGGGTTCACCGGCGGCCTAGAAGAGGCGTCTCTGCTGCCATTGTGGCCCCCCCCCATGGAGGAAAACAGGGCTCCTGTCTGATGCCCACCTGTGGAGTCTGTGGAGGAGCAGGGCTGGTCCCGAGGGGCTGATTTGCGCCAAAGAGTAGGCGGTGAGTGCGGTGGTGGAGAGACGCACCAACAGGGCTATCTGAGCTGTTGTGGGGGCCGGAGGCGGGTGTCGATGGTCGGGGGTCGGCTCCCCTCTTCCCCCCCGCCTCCGTCGCTTATTCTGGATCTGGTTTTCCACTGCCTGCTGGGGACGTTTTGGTTGGTGCGGAGCCACCATTGAGGATCGGGCCGCGAGCCGGCGGTCAAGGTGTGTGTGGCTTCCCCCCCCTTCCCCTCTTGGCTACGAGGTTCAACGTGTTGGGGGTGAAGCTGTCCGGACCCCTAGGGGGGGCTCCGAACTGAACTTGGAGCCCGCGGGCCCAGGCCTAGCACAGGCCGTGGTGGCGAGGGACCCACCGGGAGGGGTCTGTAATGTAGGTGAACGCCTTCGCTTGTGTCCCGGAGGCCTTGACGTGCAGGAATGTTGGTAGGGGGTGTCCGGGCCCCAGGACTTTGGTTGGAGCGGTGAGGCCGTGCCTTGGCTGTGGTGTACGGCGGATGGCGACGCACCTCCCTAGCTATCGGTGGGCTGCGGGTTGGTGACGGACCCCATGAGATAACTGGCTGCCATATCGGGCAGCAAGCGGGGAAGTACCCTGCGGGGCCTGCGATGATTGGCCTTCTGGACAGGCGGGGTGCCCTAAACATGTTTCCTCCCTCCCGCCATTAACCTCCCCGGCCCTCGTGGAATCACTGGACGTTGCTCACGTTGCTCATCGGCTGGCCTGGACGTCCCCGTTATCCGAGGTGCCACCGCCATGGGTAAGGACAGGGCATCCAGGCCGACGCCCGCAGCCACCCAAACCAAGATGGACCAATTCACAGCCTCCGAGAAGGGGGCGGGCCCCATCGAGGAAGCGGTTCCAGCCCCTAGCACGGACCGTGCTGCCATCTTGCAGGCCATCAATGCGTCCCGCTCCTCCCTGGAGGGTATGGTGGGGGAGGTCAAGATTGATGTTGCCCTTCTTGGCAGGACTTGCGTAACGCCACTGCCCGCATATCTGAAGCCGAATCGAGAATATCGACCGCTGAGGACGATATCCGTCAGCTGCAGGACCAGGTACGCGAACTGACCACTCATTCCAAGGAACTGCACCGCCGGGTCGAAGATGCAGAAAATCGAGCCCGGCGTAGTAACCTCCGCCTGGTGGGATTCCCGGAGGGGGCGGAGGCGGGTCGTGCGGATGACTTTCTGGAGCGCTGGTTCAAATCCTGGATGCCAGCGGACAGCCTATCGGCCTGGTACCTCCGGGAGTGCCCCCCCGTCCCTTCATCCTAAAGATCCTCAACTTCAGGGACAGAGACGCAATTCTACGGGAGGCCAGGCACACAGGAACTCTCAAATATCAAAATCACACTATATTGATTTTCCCGGATTACACCCGGGAGGTCCAAGAGCTACGGCGATCCTACACGGAGGTGAAGCAGAAGATGCGATCCCTGGGCCTCCAATACCAGCTTCAGTTCCCGGCCCGCCTTCGAGTCATTTTTCAGCATAAGGTGATATTTTTTGACACGCCACGAGCGGCCTGAACCTGGTTAACGGAGGAGTGTCCCTTGCATCGATCTGGACAAAGATCACCGGCGGGTGGGCGGGGGGGCGGGAGGTTCCCCGGTCATCAAGAACCCGTCGACGGCGACGCACACTGCCCCGGAGGCACGCAGAGGGAGAGGTGGTCGTCACACGCTCCATGGGGCAGCCGCGCCAGGCATCTGGGGCCTTTTTTGCCTCCTCAGCTGCGCCTACAAGTCCCGCTGCCGCCGGACGGCAGGCCGTGTCCCCCTGCGGGCGGGTTACGCAACCCAGCCTGTTGCGTGGGTGGACACCTCAGACCTTTCCCGCAGCCCTGTCATTTGACTTCCCTCTACTGTCTGTGGTATTGTCGGGGGGGTTGGGATTTGCTTACCAGGCTGAAGGAATTAGGGACCGGGCCTCAGTGCTCCACTATACTCGCTGTTCTCGGCCAGGGCAGATGAATTGGGCTTGTTCTGATCTATTAAGGGGTCCACTGGTGCTCAGGCCCGAGCGTTTTAGCTTGGTTGTTGTTACACATTGTTAGGGCGACAGATGCTTCTGTTTTCGAAGTATAGGGTGGGGGGTGAGGGGTTGGGGTTAGTTTGGGGTTGTTTCTTCCTCCTAGGGAGGTTTTTGTTGATGGAGGGTAAACTCCTCTCTGTTGTTGTTCCAAGGCATCATGTAACCTTTGACCTGATCTCCTGTCCGATTTCTCGTTGTCCCTCCTTTCGGGGAACTCCCGCTCCCGTGCCCCCCTCAGCCTTGGTGTGGGCGCAGCGCACATCGGGCGGCTATTCTATGTGCATTCCCTGGCCCTCCAGGTGTCCGATTTCGGGGTCACCCATTCCTCGCGAGGGCTGCGTCTCTGGCAATGGCATCTGCTTCCACGGCATGCTGCAGCTGCGCAGTATTCTGCTCCCTGTTCCAGGCTCGCTCCTCTTCGCCTATGAAATGCCCTGCGGGCATAGGGTTGGGGTCCTTACAATCCGGAAGGCGAGAACTCGTGCTTGGCATGCCCCTGATTATACCTATGGCCGACACACCCGTTCCTAGGACCACCATGCGCGTAATGTCCTGGAATGTAAATGGCCTTTTGGACCGTTTCAAACGCATGGCAGTCCTTAAATATGCACAGCGTGCGGAGATAGACGTGCTCCTCCTTCTGGAGACCCACCTTCTTGGCAATAGATGTCCCTTTCTCACCCGTTACGGATACGATAGGGTGTGGCACTCAGGCTTTGCTAGGGGCTCCCGGGGGGTGGCAATCCTACTTAAACGGTCCTTTCCCTTTGTACTGGCTCAGGTGCATCTAGACTCCCAGGGAATGGCCGTTGCGGTTTGTGGCACTCTCGAGGGGAGACCGCTCACCTTGCTGTCCCTCTATGCAGCGCCGTCCCTATTGCAGACTGCCCTTTCCTACACCTCAGATCTACTTCCAACACTTCCGGCGGGCGTGTTCGTTCTAGGGGGCGACTTAAATGCTGTGTACACGCCCCGCCTGGACTCAACAGGTCCGATCTCCCTCGCCAGAGCCGCTCGCGCGAAGCAGCTGTCGAGCTGGGCCGAAACCCAGGGTCTGTGTGACGTCTGGAGGGTTTGGCAGTTGGCACCCACATGCTCGCCAATACACCCACACCTCGGTGGCGCACCATTCTCACGCCCGGATCGACCTAATCTTTGTCCCGTCTACCGAGTGTGCGGGGGTTCGCGAAGCCAGCATTCTTCCGAGGGGCCTTTCCGACCATTCGCCAGTGCTTCTCGCTCTTGGTCCACCTCCCTTTTCGGCCCGCCCGGTGTGGCGGCTGAACGCTTTGTTCCTTCAAGACAAAGAGTTTCGGAAAATGGTGGGAGGTGAGATTACTAATTACTACTTTCACAATGTGGGTTCCGTCTCTTCCTCGGCCATCCTTTGGGAGGCCGGCAAGGCCACTATTAGGGGGGCTGCAAGGGGGCTGGTGCAACAGCAGCGCCGAAGACAAATCCAGCAGCTCACGGCTTGCGAAGCACAGGCCGTGGAGCTTGAGCGGGAACAGGAGGCGTTGAGGGACGCCACGCGGGCGCGACGACTGGCCTTTCTGCGGGAGGAGATACACATGCACTCTCTGGAGGCGACGAAGACTCTTTGGCGCTCCTCGGTGGCCCGGGTCTACGGATGGGGGGATAAGAACGGTACGCTTCTCCATCGGCTGGCTACCTACCCCCGGGCAGGCCGGATTATTCCTGCCATCATGGACTCCGCGGGCGAGACCCACACGGTCTCAGTGGCAATGGCTCAGACCTTTGCGGATTATTACTCCCAACTATACCGGGCTCGGGCGCCGGGAATCTCCCTTGCGGAGTTAATGGGGACGAGCGGGGCGGCCCTTGGGCGGTTGGGACAGGAGGTGTGTGAGACCCTTGACTTGCCCATCACGCTACAAGAAGTTGATGAGGCGATCAGTCACTTGACATCCGGGAAGACCCCGGGACCAGACGGTTTCCCACAGGAATACTATGCTCACTTCCGCGAGACCCTTGCCCCGAGGCTTCTGGATCTCTTTGTAGAGGTGGTGGAGAAGGGTTCGTTCCCGCAAGAAACGGACACAGCCACTATAGTCGTCCTTCCCAAGTCACAACCCCCATCACAGTCCTGCCCGGATTATTGGCCGATATCTCTCATCAACACCGAGCTAAAGATATACGCCACCATCCTCGCGCAACGGTTGCGCCCGCTTCTTGTCTCACTGGTCCACCCGGACCAATGTGGATTTATGCCGAACCGAGGGACCAGACACTGCCTGCGGCGCTTGCATCTCGCCCTAGCCCACCGGGAGCGCCTTTCTCCTTATCTGGCCCTTCTACTGGTTGACTTCAAAAGGCCTTTGACTCGGTGGGGTGGGACTATCTTGGAGAGACCTTGGAGCGAATGGGTTTTGGCCCCCAGTTTCGTGCCTGTACGCGGACCCGTGAGCCTGAGTGTTGGTTAATGGGGCTCTATCCCGCTCCTTTTCCATAGGACGGGGGACACAACAGGGCTGCCCGCTCTCGCCCCTCCTCTTCGCCCTGGCAATGGAGCCCCTGGCCGTGCTAATCCGGTCGGATCCTACTCTCCGTGGGTGGGATTGGCCGGGTATGGTCCCTGATAAAATCGCTTTATACGCAGACGATGTCCTTCTCTATCTTTCGGATCCGGCTGTCTCGGTTCCTCGTGTCTGCCGGATTCTTCGCCGGTTTGGTCAGGCATCTGGTCTCTACCTAAACCCCAGGAAATCTGTACTGGTCCCGTTGCACCCGTCTAGGGAGTGTTTCGACTGGCAGTCTGATATTCCCCTCCGGAGACTCTCCTTTAAATATCTGGGGATCTGGGTCACCCTTCTTCGGGAGCTCTTCTGGGCCCTCAATGTGGCCCCGTGGTCAATAAGACCAGGTCAGACATGGTAAAGTGGCAGTCGCTCCCGCTGAACCCGTTGGGGAGGATTGCTTTATAAGATGATGATCCTCCCCAAGTTTCTATATATGCTGCAGAACACGCCCTGCTCCTTCTCCCGCTCTTGGTTCCGGGACCTGGACAACACTATAACTAAATTTCTCTGGGGTGGCGGTAGGCCCCGTCTAGCTCTGGACCAATGCCGGGTTCCTTCACATGACGGAGGCTTGAGCATGACTAATCTTTACTTGGACTATCTTGCCACTCGGCTGCCGGTGGTTCACGACTGGTTCTCGGGCGGATGGGACGATCCGGCTTATAGGCTAGAGGTGCAGCTCACTGGGTTCTCTGCTATTCAGAACATGCTCTATGGGGCGACGATCCCTTGGTCGCTTCCGGATGTTGTGCGGGCTCCCTTTTTGGCGTGGCGTGCCGCCTTACGGCACACCCGTTGGTCGACGGCACTGACCCTGGTCACACCACTTTGGCACAGTACTTGGCTGCAGGAGGTCTCGGGCTTGAAGGATTTTGCGCTTGGGATCTTCTGGGGATCTCCCGCTTGGGTGATGTCTGGCAGGGGGGCCACATGTGTTCCTTCCAGGAGCTCCAGACCCGGTTCTCTTTACACTCTTCGCAATTCTATAAGTATCTCCAACTACGCCATACAGTCCAATCTCACGTCCCTCTGGAATCCAGGATTCCCGACCATAGCCCGCCTGAGGCTCAGGTGATGCTGGGGTGTCTTGGGAGGGGAGGAATATCCCGTATTTATCGGTCCTTGGTCAATAACACCCTGGTGGATTGGAGCGGGTTGAGGCAGCGGTGGGAGACCTGGGTGGGTCCTTTGGATGAAAATGATTGGAGGGTCGCCCTTATGGCACCCCGGACGACCACCACTTCGGCTCGACTGCGGCTCATCCAGCTTTACTATCTCCACGCCGTATTTCTGACCCCGGAACGCCTATATCGTGCGGGCCTGTGTCAGGATGCTTCATGCGCTCGGTGCGGGGTTGAGCCTGCGGACTTCTTTCACATGGTCTGGTCTTGCCCACGCCTGGGGAACTACTGGGCCGAGATTGAAATCGAATTAACTGAGGTCCTAGGATGGGAGGTCCCCCACGACCCTAAGCTGGCTCTGCTGGGAATAACGGATGGGTTGGACGGATCCCGTAATGAAAAATATTTCCTAACTACTGCTCTGGTGGTGGCTAAAAGAGATATTGCAGCCGCCTGGAAGCAGATTGACCCACCCAAGGGCGCTAAATGGAGAAGAGGGGTGGACTGGTGCGCCGCACAGGAACGGACGTTGTACACTGCCCGGGGCTGCCCCAAAAAGTTTCGCAGAGTATGGGGGATATGGCTCGGGGGCTTGTTTTAGGGGGGGAGTACGAGGGACGGGAGCGGAAGGTTGGGGGAGGGGGTGGGGGCTCTTGCAATTGATTGTCACTGATTCTGTGATAGGTCTTGTTGATGCCAATTTCATCAGGTTGATGTATGTGCTTCTTGATTTTGCTCTCTATAAGAAAAATACAAATTTGTTTATCAAAAAAAAATATATATAGCGAGCATTTTGCACTGAGGACTTCCCTTGGCCTTGAACAGCAGAGAATAAAGACCCATCTTTCGCACCAGATCCCACTGGTGAGATGCTGCTCAGTGGCAGCTATTTTCCATTGCCACTAAGGACAAGTTCAAGGGCAGCCCTTCTCTGGAGTTAATGTTTTGTGCTTGTTGCTGTGCCTCTATCTATTCCTTCCACTCGATCTCCCACCCTGTGGTGTGGAATATCCCGCTGCAGGCAATCATCACCTACGAGGGTCGACAGACTGAAACCCACCATCTGAAAAGTCAGAAAACTCTGCCTGCTTTTGTAAACCTAGGGGCAGATTTACAAGCTCCTTGCGTCATTTTTGCACCGTCATTTCGTCACTTTTTGTGATGCGGTGGTGTAACGATGCTGCCTATTTACAACGGGACTCACCTAGGGAGATTCGTCATGTTGTAAAGCCCTGCGTCACATTATACCTGCGTCAGGTAGTAGTACTTGGTTCATGCTCTCGGGGAGGGCTAAACACAAGAAGAGGTATGACGCATGCATGTCATGACAAATGGGGTAGAAAGAATATGAGAGTGTCAATGGAACCAGCAAATGGGAAGCCTATGGGCAGGCTGAGGCCGACTTATTGATTACAACAGTATATTCAAGACAGCAGATGTATTGTTTAGCCAAGACCTCACAAGGTTTTTAGTTCTTCAATAAGGGTGCTTGGTTTCTTTGTATTTCTCAATGAAGAGAGTTCTGCAATATTGGTGCCTGGCATGGAGAGGCATTTCCTCTCACCCAGACTGCATGAGGATTAACAATTAATTGACGCTGACATGCAGGCACATATTTGAAATGATGTTCCTTGGTATTAATTCTTATAGATGGAGCATTAAGTTTCATATATTATTGAGTTCTCTTCCAATGACAACTGCAGTTTGGCCATGACCAAAATGATGCAGTTTCTCTGGGTAGGCTAAGCACTCTTGCTGCTGCATTCTGTAACCTTTGTAGTTTTTCTAATCTGTGCTGTGGCATCACAAAGAATTCATGGTGAGTTGGAATGTCCCCTGCACGGTGAGCAGGTATGTACCCCTGCCCTGAGTGCCTGACTGCATGTGACAATGGTATCCTGACTTTTACTTTGACCATTGTGTCATGCTAATCTAGACTGCATGAAGAAGTCGAGGCATGTCCCTTGTAGGCCTGGGCGGAAAATTAAGTTCCGCTCGCGAGAACACAGAATTGCCCAAAATTCTGCGTTCCGGGGCTTCGTGGAATGTTTTGCTTGTTCGCGTTCTCAAAATGCGTGTTCGCGAGTTCGCAAGATATATCCGTGCCCGC
Organism: Triturus cristatus; assembly: GCF_964204655.1. Classification (NCBI taxonomy): domain Eukaryota; kingdom Metazoa; phylum Chordata; class Amphibia; order Caudata; family Salamandridae; genus Triturus; species Triturus cristatus. The sequence goes on from NC_140584.1 coordinate 393,692,629, forward strand.
GGATATTTTTTACCGTTTCCCGGAGCTTTGCGTAGCGTGACTACACACATTCCATCCTCCTCTAGTCCCTTGTACTGTGAGGTCCAGAACCTGTTATGTGACATGCGGTGGCACATGAAGTGTGTTCCCATAGTAGGTATTGGACTACTGTCCATGCCCTAGGTGCATCACATAAAGTGGTGGTGGCAGCAGCCCATTGTTTTAGACTCTATGATGTGAGAAGACGATTTTTTCTGTGTTAAGGAAAGTCAGTCCTACCTACTCCTCTCATGTAAAGATTTGCTGTTTTGAGAAACCTACACCCTTGCAACAGAATCCCATTTCGAGTTCATATATGTATAGTGTGTCATTAGTAAGTTTACTGCTGCGGGGAGTCCTCATTTGGGGCAGAGACCTCGAACCTAAAAAGATAGGACAGTTCTACCTTTTTATGTGCAGATTTCTCCACCCAACAGCGGGTCTCCACAGTTGGAAACTGCCTATTAACTCATAGTTTGTGAATATCAAAAAAACATAAACTTACATGACAGTGTAAGTTTATCTTTGTGAACCAGGCCCTAAAAGTTTGCAGACAAGTATTCCCCACAGGCTGAGACTTTTTCCTGCAGGGGTAAAATTACATTGTACTGTGTTGTACATTTGACCATCGTGATGATTTGAACTTTCTGCCTGTGTACCTCGTCCCATCTAAACTTTGGTGTGTTGGGAATGGTAGCTACAGGATCTTGACCATAGCCACAAGATGGGAATACCACGAGAACACCAGGAAGAAGGGGATGTAGCAACACAATGTTTAACAAAAGTCAATTTTCTACCCTGTATCTCATTTCTATTGAAATGTGTTATGATTAAAGTACTTTATTTTTACATAAAAGATAAGCATTGAGCTGGACTTAATGTTATTCTGTCTGTTGGTTGACTTTTGTGGTCTGAGCACTTGTCCCCCACATTACATCTCCTGATAAGTCTGTGTTTTTTTGCACTGGCTACTTTGAAGGTCAAGTTTGTACTTTGCCAGTATGCAGATGTGATAATAGGACGGACCCCAGTGGCAAACGTACGAACCCACCATGGTTAGTGCCCTGGTCTCCCAGTCTGCCCTGGTTCATGGCCCACCGGGGTCTGAAAAGCCATCAATTGCACGGACTGGCTTAGATAGAATAACAAAAGCACAATCAACAGTTGACGTAGGAGGGAAAACCATGTATTGGTGACATCCTACTTCCTGTCTTCAGATTTTTTTTTTCTTTGTTTGCTTCCAATGTTTCCTAGTTTACTTCTATTTGCATATATTGATGAGAGCACAATGCATCTCTACATGTGTGCATTTTTGTCATCTTTGACAAGTACGTGCTCATCCTGACAGGAAGATAAGTGTATATGCAAGGACAGGGAGAGCTACAGCGCGTGAAGAGTTGGAGAAGATAGAGAGCTCATATAAGCAATTAGCAAAACTAACACTGCGTGGAATTGAATTTTGAGAATGTCAAAATAATTGCTATAAGTATTTACACACAATGCCTTGCTTCTTGGTTACTTTCCCCTGGCTGAGCAATCATCTATAGTGTGGCAGCTTTAGGGCTGCCCTGCTGCTAATGTGACACATAATTGAAGGGTGTCAGGCGTCATATGGAGTGTTATTGACACTAAATGAATAGCACTGGAACTAATCATAGGCATTTCTGATGTCTGATGAATCTTTCAGACGCAGGGGGGGAAGCGCAGGTATGTTCTGTATTGTGGGACATATATATATCAATAGGGGTAGCCCTTTAGAAAATACACCCCTCAATTATTTGAATTAAATTAAGTAAACTGCTTTATAAAATGGCCCGAAAAAGAAGCTTTTGAATAGCGCTGTAATAGTTTATGTGTGTTAATAATACTGAACATTGTGTGCTCTAGTGGTATGATAATGAAAAAAAAAACGGTGTCCGATTTAAGAAGCGTTTGACATAAATGAAAAAAGACAAGTCGGTGATAGCCACAGCCCTCATTTCAGGGCTCTAAGTGTGCCAGGGTCTCTAGCGCAGAGCCCTGGCAAAGTAACAAAACACTGATATTGAACCGGGTCCCAATGGAGCCCACATGTCTGTCCTTTGAGGACTGAGGAGAAAAAATAACGCTATCTGCTTGCCTGAGGAATGCCACCGGAAGTACCTTTATGAAATGAGGATTAACCGATACAGTGAATACCGTCGATGACCGCCGGTGTCCCAGGGTTTAGGGCCTAAGACGCCATTTGCACTACTGATAAACCAAATGTGTGCCACCTCTGGCTTCATATTTCCCTTGTCAGCAAGGGCCGGTAATAATTATCGCTAAGCGCACTTAGCGCGAGGATATTTATCGCCGGCCAACTCTGAATTTTATAGCGGAGATAGCGTGTTATCAGCAACGCTTATCTCCAAAGCGATAAATTCAGAGCGCAAGCTGTCAACTGTGCGATTATCGCTGGAAATGCAGCGATAATCGCACAACTTTTGGCGATAGCTTGCTGATAGAGCTACACATACTTAGCCATGATATCCACCTTCCATAGGATATCATGGCTAAGTCAGTTTCAAAGTAGGCGTAAGGAAAGTAGCGATAACAGAGGTTATCGCTACTTTTCTTGTCGCTATGCTTGTTAGCGTGAGGCTTGATAATAGGAGAAATGTCGCTTAGCGACATTTCTCCCGTTATTCTTGTGAGGAACGCCCACTTTGCATCTCATTAGAGATGCAAAGCTGGGCATTAAGGGAAAGGGCGAAGAAGCATGGATTCACGCGTTAGCTTGTCCTTGCTAATAGGGCTTTAAAATTATCGCCGCTTTTTATCCAAAAACGGACGCAAAAGCGGCAATAATTTTTTATCGCCTCGTTGATAATATGCCCCTAAGTGTTTTATTGCTCATGGCGCAAAACAGTCGTGCTATATCAACGGTTTAATTAATTTCTTATTGCCTGCTGATTTTGGTAATTCTTTGATCAGTTTCTATTTATGAATTTATCAAGTAAAGTGTTCTATTTCATATGCATTAAGCCTCCAGTGGCATAGCCACGCCTCTTCTGAGGGTGTCTTAGATAAGTCTCTTAATTCATGCTCACTTCAGAGTATCCCCTCCATTTTCCTTTCCATGAAGGCACATCCTCCTTTCAATGCTGAAGGACAAGGGTCCTTCTTTGAGGAGTTTATTTCCTCTGAAGCTCAATCCTGCCATTTCCATGAGGAATATTACCACCCACAGTACATATTTTTAGGTCCTCTGATCCCACACTTACTGCGATGGGAAGATCTACTTCACAGTAGCAGGGAAACTGATTGCAGTAGTCTAATCCGCCCTTGAGGAACCGGAAGAAGTCATTGTCATCCATTCCCTGCTTCCTTATTTCATCACTTCAAAGAGACAGTCTGTTGTTGCTATTCCCAGTCATTAGAGATGTGGTTACCTTTGACAACCCATTGCATAGTTAGACCTCAGTGTAAACATACAAAGTAGACCCTAACAGAGGTATCTGTCTTCACAATTAAGAAAGCATTGCTTCCGTTTGTCTTAAAATGGCCACCATACATTTTTGAAAAATTTGGAATCTGATCTCAAAGTGTCAGATGCCAAGGGTAAGCAGACCTGATTTTCTTTTTTCATTATTATAATTCTATGGATGGATGTTTAGCAATTCACATACAGCAGGCCTAGGTACAGAACAACTGAAGATTGTGGAATGGAGTGGGACAGAAGAGGGTAGTGCTTAATTTGAGCCAGTGGCGGCCGGTGGAGGCCACAAACATTCATTTTTCGGACCAGCACTTATATTTCCTCCTCAGATATATTTCGTGAGGACAAGAGAAGGGAAAATAGGAAAGAAGGAGGAAGAGCTTGATGGACAAAACGCCACCATGGGAGAAAGCAGGAACCTGCAAGAGTGAAATAAAGGGGACCAGGAGTGTCTGGCAGTGTATTAAAGAGGCATGAAGTGTAGTCAAGACTGCAACGCTTTGCGCCAACATTCAAATTCACCAGCTGCAGGCTTCTGAACAGCGCATTGTGTGCCAGCACTCATTATTTTACACATGCAGCATTGGAAGGGAAGTATTATTATCAGGGAGTAAAAAGAAGGTGAAAGATGAGGATGGTTTCCAGTGGGGATCAGTGAAAACATTTTAGGGTAGGCAAAGTCTGGTGTAATTTTCTTGGCATGGGGGAAGAGGGCCTTTTGCCATGTGCCTGGAGAGCCTCATGGTTCTTTCAGTTTTATTTTTTCATCATGATTGAAGGCCTCAAAGAACCTGTAGGAACGAAATAATAAAAGGATTGCATGTGCCACAGCTGACACAGACAGTTTGATATCAATGAGATCTGTATGGGAAGGGTAATGATTTTTTGCAAATAGTGAAAACCCCACCTTTATGGGATGTTCCACTTCAACTTCTCCATGGGACAAACAATGGTACAGCATGAGATTCAATTAATTTAGGAAACGTTGCATGTAAATTGTTAGACCTGGTACCATTGGCGTGGGTCTCCCTTCCATTTTTTGCCTCTACCTCCTGTGTTTTGCTGTGTGTTGGACACCATTTTCGCTGGTCTAAATGCTTTGGGTACTTTGCCACTGCTGTTCAGTGTTAAAGTGCAAGTGCTCCCTTTGTAAATTATTGTTATTGTTTAGTGATTCCATGATTGGCTTATTTGATTTACTTGTCAGACCCTAGTACAGTGCACTATGTGTGCCCAGGGCCTGTAAATCTAATGCTGCTGGTGGGCTTGCAGCACTGATTGTGCCACCCACAGAAGCAGTTTGTAATATGTGACTCAGGCCCGCCATTGCAGAGCCTGTGTGCAGTCTGGGACTGCCATGTCGACTTGGCAAGTGCACACCCTTGCCAGTCCCCAAACCTTCCCTTTTCTACATATTAGTCACCCCTAAGGTAGACCCAAGGCACCCCTGTGGTCAGGGTGCATTGTATGTGAAAGGTAGGACATGCCCTGATGTGTGTGGCATGTCCTGATAGTGGAATACTGCCAATTTCGTTTTTCTCTATTGCAAGGCTATCTGTTCCCATAGGCCAGAATGGGGAGTTTGTTTATAACATCTTATAAACCTAACTGACCCTGGGAACAAGATGGGAAAATAACGTTTAGTATGCCTGAACTCATAATGTTAAGATGCATCTTTTAGTGAGGGTGATTTTTACATTCTGTTTGAAAATACCACTTTTAGAGAGTAGGTATTTTCTTGCCTAACCATCCGTTGTGCCTCTGCTAGGTTTGTGTATTGCATGTCTGGCTTTTGGATGACAGGGGCTGGAGAAGGGCAGTGGCTCCTGAAGTCTGATGAGTCAGGGCTGGGCTCAATAGGCCTGTTATGCATTTGGAGTGGTGGGAGGAGTAGCACCTTCACCTGAATAGGGTAGTGCCTGCCTTCCACAATGACGGCTCCGCCCCCCTGTTTTGTGTCTGGAGCCAGGGCTCACACTGACAAAGGAGGTTGTTGTGCACTTGCAAAGTGCCCCACAGAACGGATTTTGGCTGGCAACAGACACTCTCTGCCTTCAGAGAACAAAGGATTTTGGTGTATAAAAAGAGGGTCCCGGACCCCAGACTTTAGATCACTTCTGGGAATCAAGAGAAACCTTTGCCAATGAGAAGAGCAGGATAAGCTGAGGAGGTATTCTGCCCCTGTGCTGTTTTCTGTCTGGGGTTGGCCTGCAGTGGCTCCTTGCTGCCAAGGAAAGGAGAAAAGGACATTACTGTTTGCTTTGTCATCTTGAGGAAGATCTCCAAGGGCTTGAAACTGAGCTTGCCTCCTGTTGTGATGTCTCAGGGACACAAAGACGTCACCCCCAGCTCCCCTGAATTTCCTTGCTAGGAATTACAATCTGCAAACAGGTGCCTGCTGCTGTTTAGGGCCTCTGGAGAGTGTACACATTACTGAAGAAACAAACGCAGCGCCTGCCGTGGCTCTAGAAATCGCCGCACAACGCATCGGGTGTAACAATCTCCGAAGTCCGAGATCGACGCACCGATTCCGATGCAAGCCTGCTGTGTGGCTGCACAAAACCACACATCATACCGGATCAAAGCATTGCATCGAGGCGCCAAGACTGTCGCATCGTTGGGAGCTGCAGTAAGAAACAGATGCATCAACTCCCCACGCATTAAGGAATTGACGCATCACCTCCCTTGCACTGCAGTAAGGCATAGACGCATCACCTCCCTGAGTGTAAGGAGCAGATGCATTATCTTCCCTGCGGCCATTTTGTTTGCTTTACGTGACTCATCTAAGGTACTTTTGAGAAAAGTGTTGCATTTATAATAGGGGTGGGCGGAATTTGCGAAATTCACTTTCACAAACTATTGCGAAAATGTTAAAAATCTCCGCAAACACGCGGAAATATCGCGAAGATGCAGAAGCTTTTTTTCCCGCCCGTTTGCGGTATTTTCTGCGTGATCGCGGCTCACCAACTTACCCATGCAGTTGCTCACGGGCGCGGCCATCTTGTTTTCACTTGTCCCGCCCCCTCGCGTTCGATATGACATGCCCGCATCCTCACGCTCTTGCTCGCGGTGGAGAATGACGTGTTTGAGATCTCAATCATCTCATACTCTCACGGTGCATGATCGTGAGAAGAAAGACGTGATCGCGCGACAAATGACGTGATCGTGCGACAAATGACGTTAATGTGGGCGCGAACTGTCGCGAGACAGCGCAAATGGCTACCAACAATCCAACATCTCATGGAGAACGCGACCGGATCGGGAAAACTTGTCGGCGAACGCGGGATTCAGGTAAGGCGATCACGCGAACGCTAAAATGTAGATTTTTTACAGCGCGAGCAAGAAAACAATTTCCGGTAAGATGCGGATTGCGGAAATATTTACATTTTCGCGCTCTCCGTGGAACGCGAAAATGTCAAATTAGCGCAATTTCCGCGAGCGGAACGGAATTTTCGCCCAGGCCTAATTTATAACTTGCATTGAACTGAACTATTTCTACCATTTTGAGAGCCTTATTTTTAATACTGTATTGTGGATTTTTGTCGTTTGGTCTTGTTTTGGTTTAGATAAAGATTCCTAATTTTTCTAAACCGGTGTGGTGTTCATTTGTAGTGTTTTCACTATATTACTGTATGTGTTCACAATGCTTTACACACTGCCTCTGAGATAAGCCTGCCTACTCATGCCAAGCTACCAAGGGGGTGAGCAGAGGTTATTTTAGGAGTGTATCCCCTTACCATGACTAGAAACAAGGCTCTCTAATTGGACAAAGGTACCTACCTCTGCCAACTCGAGACACCCATTTATAACACAAATGAACAGAAATATAGAGAAAAATAAACAAGAAACTTCTTTGACCCCAAACATATTTGTACCTACAGTTGATGCATAAATTATGCATCAACTGTAGGGCTGTGGGGTTTTAGGTTTAAACCTATAATAACTGATAAAACCCCACTGAAAGAGAAATAGCCCTCACCAGTGAAAACATATAAACACTGAAAAAACACCTGCACAACCCCAAACTAAATGCCATTCAAAGAAAGGAAAAAGAGGGTGAAAGAGCCATTTTTTTTCCAGAAGGGGCCAATACAATGTAACTTTGTTATACAAGCTAGCAGTAAATAAGACTCGGCTAACATTATTCTGCTTGAGTTTTGTTGTTTAGGGATGCCACTAAAATATTGTTTCTTCTTCCTTTGGCTTTTTTCAGTTTTGTGGTCTTTGGTCTAAAGATGCAGGGTTCAGAAGCATGTTTAGGTCTCGTTTAATTATTTTATTAACTTAGAGAATCAGGAAATATCAAAATCATATTTGATATTTTGACTACGTTTGATTCTTTCACTGATAAAATGGCTGGTTTCATAAGAATCTTTCCTAATATGTGTCATCACATTTACCCACAGAGAATGGGTAAAAACCCTTAATACATCAGCCCACAGTTTCTAGTGGGTTAGAATTGATAGTAGGTGAATTGCCAACACCTCAGGCTTGAAACATTCAATGCAAGGTATAGTGACAAGTATATGTATAATGAGCGCTATCACCAAGCATCTGGGATAGTGGTGAAAACATGACACCAGATTTTTGGAAAACATGGAACGCAGTGTCACTTGGAATGCTCTGCAAAAAAGGTTATTTCTGAGTTCAACAAAGATTGGAGAGATATTGTTTGTATTTGCAGTGATTCAGCTACGTATATGAAAAAGTTGTGTGATGACCTGTCAAAATTGATACCCGAGCTGAAGTGATTCCCTGTAGGAGATCCTTGCCACTTGTTAGATGGTGTGCCGAAAGCATCATTAGAATCTTCAGAGTTAATGAGGGATGCTATTGACTTTTTAATCTATTCTGGTGCACTGTTTTCTTATGTGCAGGAACTAAAACACAAATATTAATCATTTTGTGCTTTGTGTGGCATCAAAGAAAGAGTCACCCCAACTGTGTCCTTTAGCTGATGGTTCTCAGTCGAAGGGGCTAGGAATGCTATAATATCCATGTGGGAACCGTTTGCTGAATTTTTGATGAGTCATGATGCCAAAGGCAAGAAATGTGAGGATCTTTGGTGGCATATTGATAGTGATGTGAAAAAAGTACACTCTATTGCATTATTAGATTTTTACAAGAAAACATAACTGCTGTAGTGGACATAATAAAAAAACTTGTGTATTAAAAAACCCTTGTCTGCCAAGTGTTCAGCATAATTGGTGTAGATGTGAAACATCTCCTTGAGAGTAGGCTGGGTGACACCTTTAGTGACTTTGGCACTGCAATATGTTCCATGTTAGAGTGCTTGCCACTTGGTAAGCAAAGCAATGTTGAGCAATTCAGGAACGTTTATTTGACAATGTATGAGAAATGGCTTGCAATGATGCATAGAAATGTCCCTTCACCACCAATGGCATTTATAGTCAATGAAACCTCACTGTGATACTCTGTGCAAGTTCTAGATCCCTTCAGTAAAGGGGAATTTCCTCCGTAGTTTCAAAAGTGCTGCTTCATTTTTGACCGCTTCAATAACTCTGAGTGCATAAGCGCCCAGCTCAATGCAAATGTTGTAGAACCTGCCCTGAGAATCGCAACCTTCAAGTTCACCAGTATTGGAATGGAAAGCTATGTCAGTCGCCAGAGTTAACAAATTGTGTACTGGCTGTTTTGGCATTGCCCTTCTCAAGTACCAATGTTCAGAGGGCATTTTCACAGAAGGTTACATGGGAAGGAATGAGCGAGCGCACATAACCAAAGACTCACTGAAGAAGTATTGTATGGTGTACTACAATAAGTTTAATTTGCAAAAATCTATTTGGACCTCATTTACACTAAACGTGCACTGTCTATATACCATGTTCTATCAGTGCAGAAAGCAAGCAATATTAAAAGCAAAACGTTCCATAAACACAGAAAAAACACTTTTTCTGTTGTTTTAAGTGGCGCGAAAATGTGTAACCACTGATAACGACTGTTTTTTTAAGGTATTGAAATCACTTGAAAACACTGAAAAAACCCCACCAGAATTTACCAGAAATAGAAACTGAAAACAGGAAAACCTATGCATAATATATGTAATGTATAGGTGTTAATAGATAACAAAGTGCAATGTATTGTTTTAGATGTGAACTGAGTATGCATATTGCATGTACATTTAAGTTCTGATTGGGCATGAAAAAGTGTGTAGCCAGGAAACATTTAAGAAATAGCAATGACCATAGAATTGTAATAATCAGTGGCGTAGAAAGAGGGGGGAAGTCTGCCGCGGGTGAAATGAGGTTTGGGGGTGTCCCCACGCTCTTCGCAGGACTCGCCAGCACTCTTCCCTCTGAATTCTTCATGCGGCCCTCAGGCGGCAAACGTAGTGACTGCCAAGAGTGGCACATCAATTAGCTATACCAATGGCACAGACCTTGTTTAGCCTTCCCTATTGAGGTTTCAAGATTGTCCCTCACTATTTCATCTATATCTGATGAATTACCTACTCACCCAAGGTATTCAGCATTTTTCACAACACAGTTATCCAACAATGATTTATTTTCATTAGTGACTATTAAAGTCTAATCTTTATAAAGTAAATAGCCTGAAATGTTCCCAAACCCTAAAGCCTCTATCTCAACCATTCTCAATGTTACTGCTGGATCAGAAGTAACCAATGTGATATCATCCGCATATGCTAAAGTCTTGGAGTCCCACACCTGAAAGCGAGTTGGTCAGATAACAGGATTATTATCCAGATTATGTATAAAGGGGTCAATGTATATTGCAAATAATAACTGCAAGCAGGAACTGCCATGCCTTGTCCTCATTTGGATCCTAAAAGGCTGTGACTGATCCCCCACCACAGACACACGCGTCAAATGATAGTTTACAGGCCTTAACTGCCTTGATGAATCCAGGATCTGCACCCACTCTCTGCATTGCAGCCTATAGGTATTACTAGGAGACCCTCTCAAAGGTCTTTCCCGCATCAAGCAAAATCAAAGCCATAGGGTCTCTTGCAACTCTGGTGGCATCAAAGAGGGAGATTATTTGTCTGGTATGATCTGTAATAGGGGTATACCAGTATTGCCTTACGGAGACCACTTTACCATTTACCCAGGACAAACGGGTAGCCAAGACTTTAGAGTAAATCTTGGTGACCCCGTTAATCAGAGTAATAGGTCAATCAGAGCTGAGTTCATGTATCGTTTTTTTTAGTTTTTGTTTAGGAAAAACAATAATTTTGGCAGAGGAACAGCTACTTAGGGGAATAGTTCCATTTTAAACTTGCAAAAACAAATTGGTTAGCCAATATTTAAGTTCAGCAGAAAACACAATTAAATTTGGTGGGTATACTGTCGGTGCCAGCTGCCTTTCCAGTCGGGAGACTAGATATAGCGAGAAGAAATAAATCTGCCAAGATGGAAGCCCCTCATCTTCACTAAGCTTATCTAAAGGATTTGAATCCAAATATCAATATGCGTCTGGCTCAACCCATCTAGTAGTTGATAGTACCTTCGGAACGTAACCCAGATTCCTACAGGGTCAGAAACTACCCCTAACATCGGGCCTCTTATTTCCCTCATGTCACTTTATACATACTTCTGTCTAGTTCGAGTCACGAGGTGATGTCCAATCTGTTCACTGCATCCGTATACTCTTTCTCCCCATGCCGTAAGCGTATCTGCTGATATTTTGGCAATTGCACCCTAAGCGACAGAAACCCCCAATTACTCACCTCAAAGCACTGCTGAGCAGCCATAACAAGTTTTGTTTCCACAGAAGCTAATGCTGCATTGAGATTAAGCATTCTTTGCTACTCATTCTTCCCTCGATTCAGAGTAAACTGCAAGGTCTCCCCCGTATCTCTGCCTTCAATGTACCCCAAACCACCCATATTGGAGTACTCCCCACATTTTCCTTAAAAAATAAAGGTATCTACTCATTCACATGTTTAAGAAAATCTTCATTAACTAAGAGAGCGTATTCCAAACTCCACCCTCCTAGCAGACCCTTCTCCTGTCATCTCCTGCACTAGGGGTTTATGATCCAACATTACACACAGATAAGTCTCAATGTCACATTGTTGTACAGGGTGTTTGAAATAAAGAAGTAGTCCAAGCGTGCATTCAAGTAATGTGGCGCTGAGTAGTATGAAAACCCGTACTCAGTAGGTCTTTTAACCTGCCAGACATCCACTAACCCATGATCTTGACATATCCTACATAAAGATTGAAACACTCTATGTTTCCTTACAGTATAAAAACAGTGGCAGCTCCCAGGTAGATCAATGTCAGGTCCCCACATAAAATAATGGGCAAAGGCCAGAGTGCCAGTTCATTCGAGAGCCTATCAAATAACCCTGTTTCATCAAAGAAGGACCCATATCCAGAGCAGATAGTAAAAATTCTGTTTAAAGACTGATATGACCTGCCTTTATTATTGACCCATACTTGTTTAAACTGGTTAATACAAGCAAGGCTTACCACTCCACAAATGTTTGACCCTTGTGATGTCCCCCCAATCACTTTATAGCCAAGAGAAGCAAGCAACTGCTGTTGTGGTCCTTCAACATGGGTCTTTTGAAGACAAACAATATCAGCATGCAACATTTGGTGCTCTAATGCAACCCTCTGCTTTTTTCTTCCATCATTCAGCCCACAGATATTAATAGTAGGTATTCATATTTACTCATGGCAAACTTTATGCAAAAAACAAGCTGTAATCCAACCCCATAGAGCACAGAAGAGAATAGAGTAAGAGAACTAGAGACAGTCAGCTTTAGTGTAATGCTCAAACAATTTTGCCCCACCTTTTGTGTGGTCCTACCCCACCCTCTCCAACCCTCCATTACTTCTTCCCCCATCCCTCCCAGCCCCATCCCTGTCCCACCCCCCACCTAGAACTGAGCAGTCAGAACCCATGCCTAAATGTTGACACTCATAGAACACATCGCTGCCATCCCCCCTCCACCTCCATCCCTCCCATTTTAAAAAACCCATGAATAAGTAAACATCAACAGGTGCATACATAAGTGAAGCCCTCAAACACCTTTCACATCAATAGGCAGAATGCCTTACACTAAACCAACGCTTCTTGCGAAGCTCCAGCAAAATTGAAAAGATATATCCTCTTCCCAACTTGACCAAAAGAAAATGTTTATCTAAAGTCAGTGGAAGTCCCTCTTGTAATCTCGTTTAGATTTTACTGGGGTTGTACCTCGGAGGTGAAGCTGTGAGTTTTCCCATTAAATATAATCTTTAGCCGAGCAGGATTTTTCAAATATACCTCCACCTCCAATTTCTGAAAGGGTCTAAAGAGCTTCTGCACATGCCACCGCTGCTCCACAGTAACATGCGAGAAGTCAGGTCCAGCAAAAAAAGAAATCCCGTTGTGCTCTCTCTTTGCATTAGGATGTGCCATATCATAGATGGCCTTTCATAGAAGAAAGTTCACAAAGTAAACAAGTATAGCACTGGACTTCTCTGACTCTGTGGCCTAGCGTTTCTTCAGCATAAGAAGAAAACGATCGGCATGTTGAACCTACATGGCCCAGTTCCACTGTGGCATTTCCGGGGAGGCTCCTTTCATAAGACTTACCATAAAAGCTCTAGTGTCCTTACCCTGTACCCCTTAGACAATCTCCTAAGAATCTTAAATTATTCCTGCACTGTCTATTTTGGTAGTCTTCAAGTTTCCACATCAAATCCATCATCATTGCTTCTTGAAATGTATTCTGGGTTCCTAACACATCCAACTCAGACTTAAGACACTCAGCCTGCCTCTCAACCATAATAAACATGTCTACCATCTCCAAGAAGGTCTTATTGACTTTCATGATAGCTCCCTGCAATTTTTTTGAGGCAATGTGGGCACGTCGACTGTCACTCTGAGCTTCTTCCTGCAGTTGTTTAGCACAGTGAAAAATGAATGCAAGTAATAGCTCTGCTGTGCTGGGTGAACCATTTGCAATGGCATCTAAAACTTTGCCACTACCAGTTAACAAAGCATCTCCTTTTTCTTCAGGACAAACCTTCTGAGTAGCAGAGTAATCCCATCTCAACTTACAGGTGGTATTTCTATCGGCACTCTTGCCCCTGCCCTCTCCTCTGTTTGTTTCCTCATCGAGTGTTTATGTTGTGTTGAGGCAACCGTCTCATCTGGAGTTGTACTAAGGCTAGACTCAGAGGTCAGATCATCTAGACAAGGAGCTGTTGTGGTTGTATATATCAAAGCCATCAGTCAATGAGAAAAGTTTCTCCCCTGCATCTGGGGACCCAGCACAGTAAATTGTTTCTCCATCTCCTTGTCTAGAACATACCAAGACCAGGGAATTCACAGAACTAATTAGAACCCGGTCACCACCACAGCTATCTACCATCAAATTACCATAGAGGGGGGTCACTTCCAATTCCACCTCCTCTGTCGACACTTTGCCTTGCACTACCCCAGGTACAAAAATCTGTCCCATAGCTGTATGCAGCTGAACCAGTAGAAATTTACCTTGATTATTCAGTGCAACTTCCAACATTCTCCATTCGCTCCTGTGAGAAAAGTAACCAATGGTGGATATGCGAATGCCGCAAGTCTGGACTCTTTCAGTGCTGCGGGGTCAAGAGAGGCCAGGATCATCCTATCCGTCCTTGCTGTTGAGCCTCTAGAACCAGCTGTGGAAAATAGGTCACAATTAAAGGTTGAGAAGTCCTTGGGTCGGGGTGTGTTGAACACCGGGCAGATCGCTGTGTGGGTTTTTATTAAGGCTTGCGTCACATCTTCAGATTTAGCCCTCATTTTATCCTCTCCTTTCTTTCCTCCCCTTGATTCCGGCCCGGATCCACGACAGGCTAATACTGGGGCTGGGGCGGAGGCCGTTATCTGAACCACAAGCCACAATTTACTGCTTTTTAACCCCCTACCCAGTTTGCTGCATGCTGGCCAATGCTGGAAGAAAGATCCGAGCAAAATGGGCAATACACTGCACTGCGTCAGCCCCCTGCGGTGAGTACCAAACAGCCCAATGAACTTCAGCTGCAGCGTCGATGGTTACACCTTCGCCAGCAAATTCGTCCAAGCATTCTGTGGTCCTCTTACAGCATTGCAAATTCCAGCGTTTCTCATCCACGTGTCCCCCTGTCAGTGTAGAGCCATCAGAATAGGTGAGCAGAGCAAGAGAGGAGCAGCGAGTAAGGGAGGCATGGTACTCAGACACTATCTTGCTCCTTCCTCGGGTTACCAATTTTTTCTCTGTCTCCACCGTGGCCAAATTTGTCTGACAGCACTGGGGAGTAAGGGCCGACCAAGAAATGGCTACATGTCTGACCATCCAATTTAGAGGGGTGGACATGTAGTTATTTCTTGCTGTCCTTTACTATAGCCTTATAGCTTGCTGTAGAGGGCTATACCGGCTATTAAAGGTGCACTCCAGGGTTAAAGGCCCAAGCCGAAGGTGAGGGACTTTAACTAGGGAGCGGGACTTTAACAGCCGGTATAGCCCAGCTATGAAGGGCTATAAGGCTATTAGAACATTCTGCCACTAGAGGGCAGAATGTTCTAACAAATTAAACAAAGGCTTATGGAGTTTGAGGGATTTTAAATGCCCTTGGGCTCCGAGAGGCCTTTGTTCAATTAACATTGGAATGTTGCTTTGCGGGCCTTTACCGGCCCGTAGAAGCTCAGAGCACTCCATTGTCTTCAATGGAGTGCTCCACATTCCAGTGTTCCAATACCAGGTAAAACCTGGCAGAAAGGAACAGTAAAACCATTCTAATGCTCCAATCAGCCCGGTAAAGCCTCCCATGGTAAGGGGAGAATAACTTTTTTTCTTTTCAAAAAGAAAATCTTGTTTCGGGACTTATTTTTGTAAAGGAACGTAAAGGATACTTTTTGCAACAGGGCTGTGTCCTTCTGATGCAGCCCTGCAGCAAACAGTAAAATAAATTAGAAGGAACCTCTCTGATGATGGTTCCTGCCAATGCCTTTACGGTGAAAAACCATAAAAAAAATTTTTTTTGTAAAATAAATATATAAAAAATATAATAATAAATACATAACTTAGCATTTAAAAAAACGTACAAATTGACTGAAAAAACCATAGGTTTCACACACGTTATAGTTAGGAATTAGCATTTAAAAAACCTTGCAAATTCACTTAAAATACCATAGGTTTCACACATGTTATAGTTAGGTGGACATTTCACTCGTAAAAAACCAATGAAATTCCCCCGTTTTAGTTGGTTCAGATAACTATAACTAGCGCGACCGCCACTCTATCAAAAGGATGATGTCATCAGTGATGTCATGAGTGATGCCACTGACCATGTCATGAGTGATGTAATATGTGACGTCATGAGCAGTGGATTGCGCGCGCGCGAGTTATAGTTATCTGAACTAACTATAACGGGGGAATTTCATTGTTTTTTTACGAGTAAAATGTCCACCTAACTATAACATGTGTGAAACCTATGGATTTTTAAGTGAATATATATATATATATATATATATATATATATATATATATAGATATATATAGATATATATATATAGATAGATAGATATAGATATAGATATAGATATTTATATATATATATATATTCACTGAAAAAAGCATAGGCTTGACAGACGTTATAGTTAGAAATTAGAATTTAAAAATGTTTTGAAATTCACTGAAAAAAATCATAGGTTTCAGGGACTTTATAGTTAGCTCGACATTTCACTGGCACAAAACCATAGAAATTCCACCATTATAGTTAGTTCAGCTAACTATAACTCGTGCCCCCGCAAAGCACAGCTCATGACGTCACATATTACATCATTCATGGCATGGTCAGTGACATCACTGATGACATCTCAATTGACATCACTGATGACATCACTGATGACATCATCCAGTGACTGTGTGTTTCCGTAATTTTTAAATATGTTTTATATATATTCCTTGGTGAATTGAAGAATGAGTGAGTGTATCAGTGTCTGGATGGAGGATTTAGCAGGTGTGTGACTGATTGTATAAGTGAGTGATTAAAAGTGTCTTACTGAATGCATGGGTTAGTGACTAAACTGTGTGAATGTCAGTATCAGTCTGTCTGTCATTGTGTAAGCTGCTACATGGGTTGGTCAGTAGCTACACGAGTGTCTATATGGGTTATTGATTGTTTGCCTGAGTATTTGTATGGGAGACTGAGTGTGTGTGTGGGTGGTTTGGAGATGTGGGACTCTACATAGATGTGTGAGTGTTTGATTCACTGGGTGTATGGGTTCAAGAGTGCATGTGGAAACAGCTGTATGGGTGGGTGACTGTGTATATGGGTGTATTGGTGAGTGAATGGATGTCTCAGTGGCACATGTGTGAGTAACTACATATGTGAAAGGCAGTATATGTGAGTGATGGTGTATATACATAACTATATGTGAGAGTGAGTGATTGTGAGAGCGGCTGTATTGATGAGTGTGTACTTGTATCAGTGATTATATAAGAGAGTAAGTATGCGTTTATATCTGTACAAATTAGTGAGGTGGTGTGTGTATAACTGTATAGTTGAGTAAAAGGGAGTGTGATTGATTCTTTGCATGACTGACTAGGTGTGTGAGTAACTCCATGGATGAGTGGCGGTGTGTGAGTGTCTGAATAGGTGTATGACTACATATGATAGTGTTGTATTGATGAGTGAGTACATGCATAAGTGATTGTATGGGTGAATGAGTGGATATGTGTGTAGACCTAGGAATGAGTGAGTGCATATGTAGTAACTGGTATTGGTGTTTTGATGGTTTTGAAAATGGTAGTCTGTATTTTACAGTGGGTGTATCAAAAGTTATATTAGACTGTGAGGAGGTGTATCAGATTTTCACGTGGATGATGTAATCAGTGATGTCATTTGAGATGTCACCAGTGATGTCATCAGTGATGTCACTGACCATGCCATGAATGATGTAATATGTGACGTCATGAGCAGTGCATTGCGGGGGCACGAGTTATAGTTAGCTGAACTAACTATAATGTTGGAATTTCTATGGTTTTGTGTGAGTGAAATGTCCAACTAACTATAACGTCCCTGAAACCTATGGTTTTTTCAGTGAATTTCAAAGGTTTTTTAAATGCTAATTTCTAACTATAACATGCCTGAAACCTATGGTTTTATCAGTGAATTTGAAAGGTTTTTTAAATGCTAATTTCTAACTATAACGTCCCTGAAACCTATGGTGTTTTTAAGTGAATTTGAAAGGTATTTTAAGTGCTAATTTCTAACTATAACATAGCAGTCGCTTTTTCAGAGTGGTAGAGAAAGGTGAGCACAGCCTCCAAACACCTTTTAGCAATCCCACTGTGTGGGACTTACTGGAGTTAATAGGAGGGGTAGTTAGCCCCCAACGTAAACCTTGGGGGCTAACTACCCCTTTTTTTTAACCTCCAGTGAGTCCCACAAAGCAGAATTGCTAACTTTTTATATCAGACACGCCCCCTCCCTGCACCACTTTGCAAATGTATCCCCTGGCGCGTTGTAAATTGGGGAATTAAGTCCCCTAGAATCCTGAGGGTCCCTGGGGGCCAACTAGCCCAACAGGTACCTCCAGTAAGTGCTGCAGATCTGTGTTGCAGAGAGGTGTTCAGAGGCCATGCCCCTTTTTACACCACGCTGACTAACTAGTGACCAACTGAAGCTTTGCCCCATCACTTCCAAGCCGCTTCGAAACTACTGTCCTGCTTCACGCTCACCCATCGCAGCCTTGTTTCATGCTCTGACCCCTTGTTTTATTCCACTTTCCCTTCATTGTCACATATATGAGGACCTTGAAGTACAGGGTGCACACTGCACAAAATATTCTCATGTGTTTGATTTATTAAACTATAGTGTTGTTTATGTATAATAGAGACACAGGACACCCACATAGTGCACATACCTGATTTGCCTTAGTTCACTATTGGCATTGTCGCCAAAGTGGGGGAAAGAATGAATGCTACTAAATAAATATGTCTGAAAACTATCACTTTAAAAAAAATACTTCTTAGTGCACAGATGCAACCCGTTTTACTACGGTGAAACAATTCTGCGTGTTAGCGAAAAACACCGCTGCGTGCTGGGTACACCTTGGCATACATTCAAAACACCGGGTGCCATTATGTCATGGAGGACCCTGCGGGGGGGAAGTCACAGAATAAGCGGGTGGTGGGGGTTTGATAGATCGGGAAAAAATGGGTGGGGCGTTCTCTGTGACATCTGCACATGTAATTGTGTTTTCAAAATTAAGGTGGAGGCTACTTTGCAGAAGTCACTTTTTGAGCAAAAGAAAGGCATACATTTCTTCGAGACGTCACATACTATGGAGGGGCACATCGGGGCACTTGCACTTCCAACAGTTTGCACAATGGCATCACCAGTGGCATGCCGGTACCAGGTGAGGTTAGACTTTTGGATGGTACCAAGTGCCAGTACACCCTGGTAGCGCCCTTACAGAACGCAATTCGATTAACCAGTTCATAGACCCAGTACTTGTGTGGGATTTGCGTTTCTCGTGAAAACTGACTGACATGGTGAGTCCAGCCACCTCCGGGGTCTCTAATGTGGGGAAAGCTGCTTCAGTCTGTAGACAGGGGTTTCTATGTTCAGCCTTCTCTGTGGGTCTCTGCTCTGCGACGGTCTGCTTCAGCCCGAGCAGCAGCAAGGTTTCCTTTACTCTGGGAAGATCTGCGCCAGCCTGTGAGGGGAGGGGTCATTGTGCTCAGTGAACCACTTTCAAACTCTGTGCTGGGATGGCGGGGTGTGCGTCACTTACAGCATGTGAGCCTTCTCTCTGGGATGCTGTTACAGCGAATTGAGCGAGATGTCTATTGTAGTCGTTTGAATAGCGAGCTCCCGTATTGTGTAAAGCTCAGCAGCGTGTACAGCATAAAATCTACGTGAAACTGCCCATTACCACAGAGGTCTGCAAATATCAGGAGTCGGGTGCTCTCAGAAGCCACAGAACAATGGTTTATTGTGAATCTCTGTTAAAACCTGTGGGGATGAGGAGAGATGTAACTGGACTGTTTAGAACTGTAAGGGGTAGGACAGCCACTCAACAGGAATAGTCAAACCAGTAACACACAAGCCCCTGCACCCCGAGTTTCTCTAATATGTCCACCAAAGCACTTCTCTGTTACGGGCTGCTGTTTGCTCTGGAAGACGGGGGATTAATATGCATGATAGGGCAGAGGGTCTTTTTTTCGTGGCACAGAGTCGCTCTACTTTGTATGGGAGAAAATCCGGGACGGCATGCGAGCTGAAGAGTCTATATGGAGAGGGCACCTGGAGCAATAAATTAATCACCCCAACTCTCTTGTCTTAACTCCACAGCCATTAACCAGTTACTCACCATGCTCGGCCAATGCTGGTTCCAGCGCGCACAGGAAAAGGAAACATTCCAAGCGCCATCCCCATGGCAAGATCCGTGCTCGGCCGATGCTGGTTCCAGCGCGCACAGGAAAAGGAATATTCCAAGCGCCTTCCCCTTGGTGAGATCACCATGCTCGGCTGATGCTGGTCCCAGCGCGCACAGGAAAAGGAATATTCCAAGTGCCTTCGCCATGGCGAGGGTTTTCATCAGGTGCTGCCAGCCAAACCCTTGGCCAAACCCTCGTCTGATGGCTTGAAGAGTTCACTCAAAAAAGTAAAGCCAGCACAAGTGAAAACAGCTAATAAAATGTTGTCTTCCAAATAAACAGCTTTCCAAACATCAACTTCGAAGGTGTCAGGCGTTCCCGCACCACAACTGTCTGGACTGAAGCAAGGGAGGGGACTCGATTAGAGGCACAAGATGGCTGCCAACACTTCCTGGTTTGAAGTGTTAGCAGCCAATCAGAGGCAAGCTCATGCTCTGGAGTTAGGCTCCGCCCAGATATATATATATTTTTCCTTTAATATCTCAAAAACTACTGAACAGATTTACACCATTTCAACAAAAGCGTGCTTTTTGGACCAAGACCTTTCTCCCTGCCAAATGTGGCGTAATTCCGTTCAGTAGTTTCACCTGTAGCCTTGTCTAAATATTCCTATGGAAATTGCATGGAGAAAAACACGTTTTGGGACCCCCCTTTTTTCTCAGCCCCCCCCTTGACAGATCACCCTCAAACTTTCAAGATAGGAGCTGATCTGAAAAGAGGAACTTTTTGTTAAATTTGGTAAAGATTCGTCAAACGACGCCAAAGTTATAAGCACATCAAAAAATGCTTTACCTATGGAAACTAGGCTCTAACTATAACTATCTACTGGCGACCGCCAGTAGATAAATATATATACATGTATATATATATATGTGTGTGTGTGTGTGTGTGTCGGTGTGTGTGTGCGTGTGCGTGGGGCTTAGGCTTTTAACAAATTAACCTTTGCCTAAACCAACTATGAGTGAAATATTTTATGATGCATGAAAACCCTGAATGGAGGTTCCACATTTTTTTAAATCCTTTGAGAGGAGTGAAAAGGTGCAGACAGACATCGCTTTTCCAACATATAATTTGCTTGCATTGCTTGGAGGCATAATTGGCACCCATTACTTGCAAAAGGTTTTTCGTGCTAACCAAAGATATAAAATTACTTTAAAAAAAGTAAATTTGAAGCTCTTGGGGAGAAATCTTTGTCTGTGTAAGAGCACCATGGCAATAGGAGATGGCTGCAATTGAGCAGGGAAAGGAAAGAAACATTTGGTGTAACTGGTGGACAAAACGGTTCAAACTGTCAGTTGTGAAACGTGTTGTTTTAAATATACTAATTTGCGCTGGTCCCAGTTGTTCATTTGTTCCCAGATGCCCTTTTCAAAGTACATGACATGCTGCAATTTTACCAATTTGCCTGCTGCTGCACACCAACGATTAGCTGACACCTGACACAAAACGGATCTGTTCTGTTTTTGCCTCCTTGACATTTTAGCTCTGTGGGTGTTAGTCATCACTGCAGCATGGTTTCTGTGTTCATTCTACAGCCAACCAGGGCATATTTAAACAGATGTGTGTGTTATTCAAAAGACAGCAAGATTTAAACTTGCATGGCCTTTGAAGATATTTTGCCTGAAGTGGACAAAAAATATCTGGGCCCTATTAACAGGAAGGATGGTGCATTGCTGTCTTTTCCCCTGCGCTAGCGCCCTTTTGGCAGACTAGCACCAACGTAGGCACCCTTGCACGGATGCCTGCATTGCAAGTAGGATTGTTTTTGTGCAGGAAATTCTGAGAGGAAGTAATGAGGAGAAATAAAGATATTTTTCTTCTTTATGTCTCTCCTGGAAGGCATTTCTCCGATTTTCAGTTCTGGGAAATCTGGGAATCCATCAAAAACCATGGACGTTGCATGGGAACACCCAAGCAATGCCCATGAAACACCTTCCCAAGACAGAGTAAGGCAATGCCTCGATTAGCGCTGCATTGCCTTACTCCAGATTTATGGAGTAACTGGGCCAATCAAAGTGTCCTTGTGTGGCTTCATAAATCTTACTTAAGGTTTGCGTCTCGTACGTACTACGTTGTGTGGTGAAAACACAATGTAAACCTTCTCTTAAATTGGCACTTCATTGGCTAAGGACCAAAATTGCATACAGAAAGCCGGACCCAGTAGATTAAAATTGTGCATTGATTTTGGTGACCCTATCTTTCCGATATTTTTTGTCTGCAATTGTGATCATTAAATATTGATTGAAACATGGCACCTCTTTCATGGCCCTCTTCTTATTAAGATTTGGAATTAGTTCCAAAAGTAATTTTACGATTCAGAAAGACACTTCTGGACAGTGTGATTGCTTAGTGTTGGAGTGAAGTGATGACATATCTTCAGCTCCTTGATGAGTCACATTGTGGTGCATAGATGCCTTTGGTTGTGCCAAAGAGGGGCGTTGTGTGGATTGTTTCTTCCAGATAGGTGCGAGAGGACTATGGTTTGCAGTGTTATTCTTAAATCAGATCCCGAAATGAAGGGTTACACTTCCTTAAGATGGATTGCCAGTTCCACACTAGTTGGTCTTTTTGGTGGTGATGAATCCAAGTGGTTATGTATCATCTGCCAGCTGAGGGATAAAGCCATCTGAGTTCGTCTCAGAAAGCCAGGCTTGTTTGAAACTATTAGTGAGTAGTAGGAACGCTGTGTTTACCATGTTGAAATGTAATTTGACACTTGACATCCTGTTCTGGATTAGTTGCTGGCAAACTTTGAGCCTTTTAATATTTAATGTAGTCAGTGTATTAATGTAGCCTGATGCTAATGTGAAGTTGTTAGGCTTCACAATGTTCACTGTAAATAGTCAAGACAATAGGAGAGGGAGGAAAGGTCCTTGAGATACTCTACAGGAGAGAAGGGATTTTTGGAATCTTGTAGTTCCTGTTTGGTTGTGTTGGTGGTTTTTAAAGAGACCTGTGGGAACTATTGTATTACTGTGTTGGAGAAGCCCATGCATGATTTGAGAGTGTGATTCAATCCACGATGATAGGTTGAGTAGAGATTGAACAGGATCAGTATCTTTTGTGCTACTTTTTAGCATGAAAAATCATCCTCACTTCAAAAATTGGAATAAGGAAGCATTTAATGATAAAAGATTGAGGTAATTGATGGATTTGCATTTCACATGATTATTCATAATTGTACATACTTTTATCAAAATTTTAGGTAATTATGCCAAAGCAAGTTAGATGTATTTCCAACATCCCTAATGTAGATAGGGTCATTTGAAATCTACTCCCACACAAGGCCTACACAAAGTTCTACCACGTCTGGCTATCTATTACAGAACATAGGACTGGCCTTTATATTATATTCCATAGAATTCTTTACCATCAGTCACTGTGCCACTTTTTTAAAAATCATTTTTATTGAGTTTCAGTAGACTTACACGAAAACAAGATACTTCAATATGCAGTATACTAATGTTCTGCATAGTTTTGAACATCAATTGTACAGGGGAAATATGGCAAATCCTTCTCAATGTTGGAATTGCTGTCTTGAAATTTATCACTGATGTTGCTACAATGCCTTAGTACAATCTACAAACAATGTAATGTGTGGCAGAAGGAGAAAAGGGGGGAGCAAATTGGGATCTGTAGTGGTAGCAGTGGACGGTAGTGGCATCTTGATCAGTAATGCGTGGCTATGGAATTTGCGCTGTGTGGTGGGGCCCACGGTGTGTACTTGGGGGAGCAATCACAGTATAACTGTAGTCTCTTAAAGAGAGTCGCAGATGTGCAGCCTAAAGTCAGGGCTCCTGGAGGAAGTGGGGCCTTCTCATGGTAGGAGGTCATCAGTGGAGATCTTGTCATTATGAGCCTGGACAAAGGCATCCCATAGATCCCAAATAGGTATTTGTCAGAGTCCTCTCTTTTCCTCCTTGTGCAGTGACTTTCCTACGGCGTTTGCCCTGTGTTGAAGGTCACAATGCCATGAGGGTAAAATGGAGGGTGAGGGGTGGTTGCCGCCTTCCAGCGTCAGAAAATGGCTTCGCGAGCCAGGAGGAGTGCAAGAACTTGGAATTTGGTTGTGAGCTTAGCTCCCTCTGGCCTGGGCTAGCCACCCAGGAGGATCACCCTCAAAGAGTGCTGTAGCAGCCTGTTCATAAGGTGATCTCATGTAGATAGGACTCCGGACCAGGAAGGCTGCAGCTTTACACATTCCCCTGTCATATGGGTCAAGCGGGCAGGTCAATACTACGAAACCTTGGATATTCTTCACGGTAGCGAACAGGAGACAATGGGGTCTCTAGGATGAGCTGGACTCCAATCACATATCTTAAGCAGTAGAAAAGCCACCCAAGTAAATGCTCATTTGTTCCTCCATAACTGATTGTCCACCTCAAGCCTCTCAATGGACACACAAACAATTGTGACGGGATGGCCTCACACACTACCAGGTGTTATGCTTCATCATAGAACTCTCCTCACTCTTCAAAAACCCTGTTTGATGACGAGCGGGCCTACACTTTATAGAAAAGGAAGGCACTTTTAACAGTGGAACCTGTGATATGAATATGTAAAAACCAATGTGATAAATCAAAACTACCTTTTCATTTGAGTGAGATATTGACAAGTCACTTGGCATTTAACACCAGTGTGAAGACCAGGGGAACCAATACCCCATCACCACTTAGACCAACAGCATGTTTCTGCCTCTTGGCTCAAAGGAGTACATGGTATTTGTCAGGACGGAACACAGGATCATATTTTGGCATGTACTCCTGTTGATGCCACTTTTAACTTGGGCTGACCTTTGCCGTCCTGCACTTTCCTAGGTACCCAAACTGTGGGGTGTCTGTGCCCCATGTAGGAAGGGCATAGGGACCCCTGTAGTCACACATACTCAAAGGTGCATCGCTCGTGGATCACCTAACGCTGCTCACTCCTTCCTACCGATGACGTTCCTCAAACAGGGTTTTTGAAGAGTGAGGGGAGTCCTATGATGAAGCATGACACCTGGTTGTGTGTAAGGACATCACATCAAAATTGTTTGTGTGTCCATATATAGGCCTCAGGGGGACAATCAGTTATAGAAAAAATTAACATTTACTATCACTATCAGTTATCGAGCAAATGAAGGCCGAGGGGAAGTATACCTCTAATTTCTGGGGCGCTAGATATGCCCTGTGTAGAATTCAGGTTTGAGTAAACTTAAACCGCACATTCTGGGGAATCTGTGAGGGATGCTGAATTGCAGCCTGCCAGTCCCTATTTTTTAAAACTCTGTGGAGTTTGTCCTTCCATGCTGTCTATATAGTGTGTAAGGAGGCCTTTGCATGTGTCCAGGCCCCTATATATAACCAAGCCAATAGCCTCCACCTGTGCCCCTTGGTATGTAATGCCTGTAGGGCCGCATATGTGGTGGTTCTTGCTGAGTTGCCTGCTACATCTGTTGAAGGGCCTATTGTGACCTGCCATAGCCAAGGACCTCTCCAACGGGGATTTTAAGTGACTGGTCTGGGTGTCAAAGTAAGAGAGCAGCCTTCTGTCTTCAAACCAGTCACTCACCGTGCCAAGACCTGCGCCATCTCAGTGCACCAAGTCACCCAAGGAAATCCACATTGGCTGAGTTAGCATGCCTTTAAATGGTATGGCTGGGGTGTATGGGACCGTGTCTTTAGTATAGGTCAGGGCATTGCATACACAGGAGTCTGCTATGCCTATTAGTAGAGCGTGTTGCAAATGAGTTCTAGAAGACAGCTATAGAATATTATGGAGCCTCCCAACCAGTATATGCTCTTCTGCGAGCCCCATGTCTGCAGTGTGCTATCCCACCAGCCATAATGTTGGCCATTGAAGCTGGACTGCATAGTAATATGCTAGAAAATCAGGTGCGTTTGGGAACCCTTGATATATCGGGAGACAGAGTTTGGACAAGGGGATCCTCTGCCTCCCCGTGCTCCATATTGAGTTAAACAATATAATGAGACCTTCCGGAGAATAATCACTTGGAGCTTCACAAAGTAACAGAGCAAGTGCAGTAGCATCACCATTTTAGAGAGGGTCACTCGCCCTGCAACAGTCAGTAGGAGAGTGATCCAAAAAGAAACTTGGGTCCAGATCGCCCTAGTTGCAGGGCCCAGGTTGCCCTCTAGAGTGTCCCAGGGAGTTTGGAAAATGTTAATACCTAGGTGTTTAAACAAGAGTGGTACCTGGATGGGATTGTTCCCTAGTGTAATTATGCATGGGTCTACTTCCCGCCACAGTGGGAAGATAAATGTTTTCACACGGTTTACCTGAAGCCCAGACAGGGTGGAAAACTTTATTTGAAAGCATGTAGGTTCAAGATCAGTTTAGGCTGAATAGACGTATACGAACATGTTTTTGGCATATAGTGGGACAGTGTGTGTTGTGTCCCCTAGTGGTATTCCCCAATGCCATGCGCATTTTGCTAGCCCACGGCTCCACAGCCAGGACAAACAAGAAAAGGGACAGGGGGCAGCCGTGCTGGGTTCCATAGTCTATTGATGATGCCTCTGAGATGTATCGTCTGGTCTGGATCTACGCCGTTGGTGCTGAGTAGAGTAGCCAAACTCATTTCAGCATGCAAAGGTCAAAACCCAAGCATGGTAGGACCTTCAACATATACTTCCAGCCCAATGTGTCGAAGGCCTGTTCAATATCTATAGTAATACACGCCGCTGCAGGCCAAGCCAATGCTGCTCCTTCCATGACCTGATAGATTCAACGTGCATAAAGGGAAGTATTGTGACTAGGCTCAAACCCATTTTGGTCAGAATGTATGAGGTCAGGAAATGTGGAAGCATACCATCTCCCAAAATTTTACTCAGGATTTTGTAGTCCCTGTTAAGTATGGATAACAGAGCGTAGGATTCAGCATCAGTTGGGTCCCTATTGGGTTTTAGTATTGAAGCGACAACTGCCTCCCTCTTTGTGGGTGGAAGGACACTGAGTAGGAGGGCCTTCTCTAAAGAGAATTTCCAATCGTAGGACAAGGAGTGTCTCATATGTGCTGTAAAATTCCACAGCCAGCTCATCCAACCCCAGCGTCTTTTCCCGGGCTAATTTCCAGATCGCTTGCTAGTTTTTGTGCCGTGAAACAGGCACCCTCAAGTTCCTGAACAGCCTCCAGTTGGATATGAGGGAGCTCTCGACCTTCCAAGAAATGTTGGAAGTCTGGGTGAGAAAGAGAAAGGCCTGCTGAGTAAAGTTGTTTATAATAACATACAAATATTGCATTGATAGCATTCTGCATGTACACTAATGATCAGGCGCTGTTCATGCCAGTGATCTGGTATAACATTTTTATTGGAGCTGGATGAGGCGTGTCAGCAACCGTCTCGGCTTACCCGCTTCATCATGTGTTGTAACCGAATAAGCATCTGTGTCTAAACAGCAGAGCCTCTCCAGCAAACTGGCATTCTCCTCTCTCGCCTGTTAGAGGCGTTCAGTGCACTTAGGTGTGCCAGAGTGAGTGACATTAAGGTCATGAGTGTTGTTTTCAACTTATGCATCTCAGTCACTAGAGAGGCTTGCAAGCCTATTGTGGTACACAATGTTCAACCCTGAATAACCACCTTATATGCCTTCCACTCCCATGCCTTCTTTTAACCAATTGTATAGATTTTGAGAGTACTATAGACAAATATACAATCAATATTGTATGCTATTGGAGCCAGGCAGAGATCACATATTAAACACAACAAGATGATGGACGGAGTGCTGAAACTTTTCAACCACTCAACCCCAGTCAAGATATTTGGGTTTAATCCATTGTTCCTTTGCTCAATATGCCATCCGTGTTTGGTCCCATCCATATGCAAATCAGTCTAGACCCTGCTCCTCATGGGAACAGTCCAGCCCGAACTGCCAGGCCAGGTCTTCCTTGGACCAGAACCAAGCATCCTGGGACCGGTTTCGGGTTATTCCAATGGGGAGCAGGGGCAAGACTGATTTTCACATGGCTAGGTCCAAACTGGGGTGACGTGGCAAACAAAATAACAAAATAACAATGGATTAAACCCAGATCTGTGACTGGGGGTGAGTGTTTGAAAAGCTTCAACATCATTTTATTTTGTGATGTTGTAGAGATCACATAGTCCCATTGGTTCAGTAAATCATAGCCAGCAATAAAAGTTATGAGAGAAGGCATTGGTTCCTCTTTACATAATCAACAATCAAATCATGTAACAGGGATAACTCGAAGGGCAGTACCATTTCAAATCAACAAGATCTGTGCATCCCTAATGGGATGTGTGCTCGGCACAGGCTGAATGGCAGCTATGGGGCATTATTGTATAGGCACAGCAGACAGAGGCACATTGTCTCAGCACTAGGGTGAACATTGTCCATGTGTGTGTAACCTGTGCAAGGTTCAGTGAAGTAGGGTGCAAATTAGAAAGGAAGGGGGGAAGGAAGCAGGCAGGGGTAAGGAGGGAGGGAGAAAAAGGAAAGAGGAGGGGGGATGATGCAGTGAGTGTATGGTAAGGAGTAGTATGTGTTGGGCAATCATGCACCTCCATCTGGCTCCTCCTCCCAAGGTTCCTCAGAGAGCATCTGCAATTCACCCCCCTCCAGTGCAATGAAGACCTTGTGCAGCCCTCTGACATTTTCTCTGAGGAGCGCCACTGATTCGGCTCTGCTCCACTTCCACATTGTTGGAAACCAATAGGATATACCAGGAAGGTGAGCATCCTTCCACTTCATGGCTTTGGTTCTCTTAGCTGTGAGTAGGGCTAAGTCTAGAAATTGATTAGTGGACCCTCCCATTCCTCTACACCTATAAAGCGCTAGCATACATGCCTCCATTGTATACAAGTACTCCCTCCTCTTGACTGCTGTCAGGGTGTCCGAGTCTTCCTTACTATCCAGAAACCTGAGGGATAGAGGGTACCCCACTAGAGAGATTTCTAGGGCACGCAAACGTGCAAAAAATAACTATAGGGGGGCCCTACTTGAATACAAGACCCGGACGACACAGGAGTCAGATCTTCTTACTTGTGTCACCACCTTTTCGCCAGTTTCCAACTAAATCAAAAAGATAATCAAACGACACTGGCAAATTCTGAACACGGGCAATCTCAGTTTTACACCGCCCAGATTTGCCTTCAAAAGGTCAAGGAATATTAAGGATATTCTGGTGCATACCAGACCGAGGAAGGCAGAGCCACCTAAACAAACCACCCTGTGGCAATTACCGCCTGTACATGGGCATTATCAGTGCGGCTCCTGCAGTGTGTGCCCCTTCACCAGCACATACAAAACTATCCCCCTGACGGACACTTTCCGCTGGGAACTGCGTGGCCATACCAATTGCAACACTTCTAACTGTATCTACTTGTTGAGATGCCCATGCGGTCTGCAGTACGTAGGCAAGACCTCCCGCCCTGTGAAAATCCGCATCTCTGAACATAGAAGCAACTTCCGTTGTAAGAAAACAAACACCAAGATGTGCAGGCACTACCTAGAACAGAACCACACGGCTGACTCATTGTCCTGGTTAGTTCTTGAATCCTCCCAAGACAAATCCAAGCACAGTCTTTTTCTTAAGGAACAGAGGTGGATACATCGCTTATCCACTGACAGCCAGGGATTGAATGAGGATATACCGTGGAGTGCTCTGTGAACACATCTCTTCCAAAACATCCCTGATCCACCCAGCAAACTATGCTAAGTTCAGTGTATACCCGCTGTCTTGGTCGTACAACAGTTATCATGGCCATTACACATACCTTGGCGTACCACACTTTATAAGGCTAATCACTACCCACCTATCACTGAGCGACACCGCCATTTTAGTGACATTACCCTGAATGTGTTCACTAATTTTTATACACTACCCTCCACTCCATCATGGCCGCCCGATTCGCGAGGGAAACCACATGATCTACGGGCGGATCCTACTTCCTGTTTGGGATCAGTGTATACCTGCTGTCTTGGTCGTACAACAGTTATCATGGCCATGACACTTACCTTGGCGTACCACACTTTATAAGGCTAATCACTACCCACCTATCACTGAGCGACACCGCCATTTTAGTGACATTACCCTGAATGTGTTCACTAATTTTTATACACTACCCTCCACTCCATCATGGCCGCCCGATTCGCGAGGGAAACCACATGATCTACGGGCGGGTTCTACTTCCTGTTTGGGATCCTGTGGAACACACCCTGGGTGCTATTTAATGAGGAGGAACACGACCGGCTTTCCACTATCCGGACCCGGTGAGATGGGTAGGCTTGACTGGCCCTGACACGAGCAGTAGAAAGTAAGTGTACCGCCTTCTAAACCAACAGAGATTTCCAACCCTTATGACTAAAACCTCTTTACCGCACTGCAGGGTCCTATTGCCTGACTATTTTCTAACTATTTTCCTGTTATTCTAATAGCGGCCCTGGGAGGAATAAACAGCAGTTTTGCATTGTGCGCTTTTACAGCTACCAGGAATTAATATCCGTTTTTGACCAGTACTCACTGTGACGCTATCTTTGCAATATCTTTATAATACAACTACAATGGGAGCGTCTCTCCATTGTTAGATACCAACCCAGCCCAGTCCACTATCTACCAACTGGTTACCACTGGCTGGATAGAGGATATTTAGATTACTCTCACGTAGTGCCGTGTAGTGCCTCAAACACATACTACTTGGCCAATTTTCCACCATTTGGCTTTCTACCCCTAGACAGAACGCCTGCACCGAGGCAGCAGGATACATATGCGCCCTACATTTGAGTTTACCTCTCAATACCATCCCACTTTTGTCCTTTTCTTCCCAGCCTGAAAGGTTATGGCTTCTCCCTTGATGTCAGTTCCACCGGGTACTGTTGACACCCTATAACTCTAACCCTTAGGTGAGTAACAGTATCACCGTTTCCATAGGTGCGTGTAGTAGTTCTAATGGATACTGATGCTACCAGCTTTTTAACTTGGTTTTAATCACATACTAGTCACTATTTGCACTAGTATGTCACTTCTTCACAGTGTGTTCACGGTCACTACAGGGTCACATGTTGTTACTTACCTGTGGTAATGTTCTCCTTTATCTTCACTTTTTAGGTAGGAGCAGTGTCATACAGGTAGTACAACTTATGTGCTGTATTTAAACTGATACTAATCATTAGGTCATGTTTTGTAGATTGTAGTTTTTTACTAGGTCCTGTAGAATCGCAGTCATTGTACTAGAAGCGAGAAACATGTTGACCACACCATTTGCACTCTAGCCCTGGTCCATTCCGGGAAACCATAGTCCCCCTGAGTACCGGCTATCCTTGATTTTATTTGTGGCAGAGGACCACCAGAATAAAAATTGCTTTCCGGTACCTTAGGCCACATTTTATCCTCACCCACACTATCTACTCTGTCCTTGCCCCTCACCCCCACTTCACTCATAGGCAGTTGGATAAAAGATCTCTGATAAAGAGCCCCTCTTAGAGGTGAGCCCGTTGGGCATTGCACCGCCTGCCCGACGAGGAGCATTGCCGATGATGAAGCATGACACTCGCAAGGGTGTGTGAGGCCATTATATCCAACTAATTGGATACCCAGGGGTTGTCCTCCATTGAGCACTAACCCTTTTTCCCTAGTGATCTTTTCCTCTTTCCTGTCCTAAGGAACAGCCCAGTCATCTCTTTTTGTTGCTTTCATATCTGGGGCTACGACTGTGGCCGGACCTTCCATTCTCTTGTGAATGGTAATTAATGCCCTACTGGATCACAATTGATCCTTGTCTTCCCCTACCTTTTGTCATATTCTCTGCACGGCTAACCACCGTGGGGACTCACTCTCAGGCGGGTAAGATTAGTTCATTCCCCCAACTTTTTATCCTCAGCCAATAACTGAGTGACTTAAGGGCCCGTTAAAATATTTTAAATTCTAAATAAAAAATTTTTTTCGGGGCACCCCTATTTCTCCTTCTTTAACTTACATCTCCATCTCACCTCTCTATACCTGTACCACCACAAGATGGATGGACAAGGACTGAGTTTTGGTGACGATGATGCGGCAGCTATCCATAGACTACCATCCATTCTTGGCATCGATACATAAACAGCCACTGGGAGTAACTCAGCGGATTGGAAATCACTCTCCGATATGAAGAGAGAGTGGGTTAGAATTACCCTACATGGAGCACTCATGGCTGAGTATTTTAAGGCTAAAATAGCACCAAATGGCCTTATCGTTAAGAACTTCCCCAGGATATTCTGGGAGGATGGCCATTTTAAGATCGAATGGTCACTAATCTCATGGAAGTGTACACACGACCTCCTTATTTTACTGGTCAATACAGCAAAACTATTAGCGGATGAGCTGCTCACCAAGATTCAGGCCGCGGAAAGTGCACTAAAGAGTGCCGGGCAGAATCTAGGCTTTAAAACCAAGCTGGCTGAATTGAACAAAGAAATATCTGAACATAAAGAATTTCTGATGAAACAGAAGGTAACTAAGTTACAGAAAGATATCCAGCGTTTCTCTAAAGAAAAGGTATATCCGTATCTCAAAGACGACTACGTCCCCCCTGGGACGGGATACCTTTCAGACTCCAGTGCCAATTCCTCCAGGAGAGGATCAAATAGTGACAGCAACTCGAGCGGTGACGATTGGCAATCACAACCCCGGAGGGGTAAGAGAGGTGGGAGACGTGGACAATCATTTTATCCACACCCTCCGCTCCAGGGCCCACCGTTTTGGCAATACCCCCATTTTCCACCCCCTATGCCACCGTATGCACCCCAATATCCACCTCAATTTGCCCCCCATGGCACTAACCAGCATCCTTTTTTAGACAAAGGCTGGGGCAGAGGGCGCGGGCGCAAGCGAGGAAACGGGCCAGACAAGAGGGTGCAATGGGAGGACACTCAGGGTCAAGGGATGGACACCCGGAGCAAATCAGCACGAAAATAAGTTTAGTAGTGAATCTCTCTTCACGCCAACTTACTGCAGGCGAAGAAGAAGTGCTTCAAAAGGGACTTGGGTTCGTCCCCACACCCAAGATTGACAATTTCCAACAGAGCTGTGAAATCCAAAACTTTTTTCGTAAGATCAGGTTGAGAGCCTTCTTTGATGGTAAACCACAAGAGACCCCAACTGACTCAGGTCTCCACAACCCTTCGAACTTCACCCCTCATAGCGGGATGGTCCCCAATGAAATTCTAACGTATGAGCAGGCTGTGCTCAAAGACATTGGGTCTATGAGACCAGGCAAGAAACATCACAACCTCTCTAATTCTGAGAGACAGATGCTAGATTCCTTAGCCAACGATCAGACCATCACCATTAAGCAGGCAGATAAAGGCGGGGCGACAGTTCTAATGAATACCACTGACTATGACACTGAATGTCTTAGACAACTAGGGGATAGGCGATACTACACCCCCATCCCTTCCAACCCCACTGAACGTCTGAAAACAGCTATCACTGGGCTGGTCAAGACTGCTGAATGTCATGAGTGGATCTCCAAGAAGGAGGCTGACTTTCTATCAAAAAAAGAACCCAAGGTCCCCTATTTTTACATCCTTCCGAAAATACATAAGGGGACCACCCCTGTACCAGGACGCCCTATTGTATCAGGCATCGACTC
This sequence comes from Triturus cristatus, assembly GCF_964204655.1. Taxonomy (NCBI): domain Eukaryota; kingdom Metazoa; phylum Chordata; class Amphibia; order Caudata; family Salamandridae; genus Triturus; species Triturus cristatus. The sequence continues at coordinate 393,726,080 of NC_140584.1, forward strand.
TGTCTTAGAGCCTTTATCAAAGTTCTGTGACCACTTTCTACAGCCGCTGGTCAAACGAATACCTTCATATGTTCAGGACACCACTGATGTCCTACGCCTCTTGGATAATCTACAGGAGGATATCCAGATCGATTTTCTCATCATCCTAGACGTGGAGGCCCTCTATACTAACATCCCCCAGAGGGCCACACTAGGAGTGATCGAGAGAATCCTCAGTGCAGAAGAATGGAGCTCCCCCACGCCGCCTTCCTTTATTATGGAATGTGCTACCCTTGCCCTTACGGAGAACTACTTTGAGTTTAAAGGGCAATACTACCACCAGACCCAGGGCACTTCTATGGGCAGTACTTTTGCCCCTTCGGTAGCTTGCCTCTACATGTCAGACTTCGAAGAAAGACACATCAATGGACCGGAGAACCCCTACCATCTGAACATCAAACTATGGAGGAGGTTCATTGATGATATCCTGGTACTCTGGACAGGCCCTGAAACCCTATACAAGGAGTTCTTCAGCTGGCTAAACACGCTGAACGAATACCTCCACTTCACCATAACGGCGTCTGCATCCAAAATTGCCTTCTTGGATCTCACCGTTAGACTGGAGGGGGGCAAAATTGATACAACTATGTATCGCAAACCAACAGACCGCAACAGTTTGCTCTACTTTACCAGCCACCACCCTAAGGCCTTGAGACTGAACCTGCCTTTCGGACAATGTCTGCGGGTCAGGCGCAATTGCTCCCACCTGTCAGATTACAAAACCGAGTCTTCCTTACTATCCAGAAACCTGAGGGATAGAGGGTACCCCACTAGAGAGATCTCTAGGGCACGCAAACGTGCAAAAAATAACCATAGGGGGGCCCTACTTGAATACAAGACTCGGACGACACAGGAGTCAGATCTTCTTACTTGTGTCACCACCTTTTCGCCAGTTTCCAACGAAATCAAAAAGATAATCAAACGACACTGGCAAATTCTGAACACGGGCAATCTCAGTTTTACACCGCCCAGATTTGCCTTCAAAAGGTCAAGGAATATTAAGGATATTCTGGTGCATACCAGACCGAGGAAGGCAGAGCCACCTAAACAAACCACCCTGTGGCAATTACCGCCTGTACGTGGGCATTATCAGTGCGGCTCCTGCAGTGTGTGCCCCTTCACCAGCACATACAAAACTATCCCCCTGACGGACACTTTCCGCTGGGAACTGCGTGGCCATACCAATTGCAACACTTCTAACTGTATCTACTTGTTGAGATGCCCATGCGGTCTGCAGTACGTAGGCATGACCTCCCGCCCTGTGAAAATCCGCATCTCTGAACATAGAAGCAACTTCCGTTGTAAGAAAACAAACACCAAGATGTGCAGGCACTACCTAGAACAGAACCACACGGCTGACTCATTGTCCTGGTTAGTTCTTGAATCCTCCCAAGACAAATCCAAGCACAGTCTTTTTCTTAAGGAACAGAGGTGGATACATCGCTTATCCACCGACAGCCAGGGATTGAATGAGGATATACCGTGGAGTGCTCTGTGAACACATCTCTTCCAAAACATCCCTGATCCACCCAGCGAACTATGCTAAGTTCAGTGTATACCCGCTGTCTTGGTCGTACAACAGTTATCATGGCCATTACACATACCTTGGCGTACCACACTTTATAAGGCTAATCACTACCCACCTATCACTGAGCGACACCGCCATTTTAGTGACATTACCCTGAATGTGTTCACTAATTTTTATACACTACCCTCCACTCCATCATGGCCGCCCGATTCGCGAGGGAAACCACATGATCTACGGGCGGATCCTACTTCCTGTTTGGGATCAGTGTATACCTGCTGTCTTGGTCGTACAACAGTTATCATGGCCATTACACTTACCTTGGCGTACCACACTTTATAAGGCTAATCACTACCCACCTATCACTGAGCGACACCGCCATTTTAGTGACATTACCCTGAATGTGTTCACTAATTTTTATACACTACCCTCCACTCCATCATGGCCGCCCGATTCGCGAGGGAAACCACATGATCTACGGGCGGGTTCTACTTCCTGTTTGGGATCCTGTGGAACACACCCTGGGTGCTATTTAATGAGGAGGAACACGACCGGCTTTCCACTATCCGGACCCGGTGAGATGGGTAGGCTTGACTGGCCCTGACACGAGCAGTAGAAAGTAAGTGTACCGCCTTCTAAACCAACAGAGATTTCCAACCCTTATGACTAAAACCTCTTTACCGCACTGCAGGGTCCTATTGCCTGACTATTTTCTAACTATTTTCCTGTTATTCTAATAGCGGCCCTGGGAGGAATAAACAGCAGTTTTGCATTGTGCGCTTTTACAGCTACCAGGAATTAATATCCGTTTTTGACCCGTACTCACTGTGACGCTATCTTTGCAATATCTTTATAATACAACTACAATGGGAGCGTCTCCCCATTGTTAGATACCAACCCAGCCCAGTCCACTATCTACCAACTGGTTACCACTGGCTGGATAGAGGATATTTAGATTACTCTCACGTAGTGCCGTGTAGTGCCTCAAACACATACTACCTGGCCAATTTTCCACCATTTGGCTTTCTACCCCTAGACAGAACGCCTGCACCGAGGCAGCAGGATACATATGCGCCCTACATTTGAGTTTACCTCTCAATACCATCCCACTTTTGTCCTTTTCTTCCCAGCCTGAAAGGTTATGGCTTCTCCCTTGATGTCAGTTCCACCGGGTACTGTTGACACCCTATAACTCTAACCCTTAGGTGAGTAACAGTATCACCGTTTCCATAGGTGCGTGTAGTAGTTCTAATGGATACTGATGCTACCAGCTTTTTAACTTGGTTTTAATCACATACTAGTCACTATTTGCACTAGTATGTCACTTCTTCACAGTGTGTTCACGGTCACTACAGGGTCACATGTTGTTACTTACCTGTGGTAATGTTCTCCTTTATCTTCACTTTTTAGGTAGGAGCAGTGTCATACAGGTAGAACAACTTATGTGCTGTATTTAAACTGATACTAATCATTAGGTCATGTTTTGTAGATTGTAGTTTTTTACTAGGTCCTGAAGAATCGCAGTCATTGTACTAGAAGCGAGAAACATGTTGACCACACCATTTGCACTCTAGCCCTGGTCCATTCCGGGAAACCATAGTCCCCCTGAGTACCGGCTATCCTTGATTTTATTTGTGGCAGAGGACCACCAGAATAAAAATTGCTTTCCGGTACCTTAGGCCACATTTTATCCTCACCCACACTATCTACTCTGTCCTGGCCCCTCACCCCCACTTCACTCATAGGCAGTTGGATAAAAGATCTCCGATAAAGAGCCCCTCTTAGAGGTGAGCCCGTTGGGCATTGCACCGCCTGCCCGACGAGGAGCATTGCCGATGATGAAGCATGACACTCGCAAGGGTGTGTGAGGCCATTATATCCAACTAATTGGATACCCAGGGGTTGTCCTCCATTGAGCACTAACCCTTTTTCCCTAGTGATCTTTTCCTCTTTTCTGTCCTAAGGAACAGCCCAGTCATCTCTTTTTGTTGCTTTCATATCTGGGGCTACGACTGTGGCCGGACCTTCCATTCTCTTGTGAATGGTAATTAATGCCCTACTGGATCACAATTGATCCTTGTCTTCCCCTACCTTTTGTCATATGTCCTTGACCACCTCCACAGCAATTGTGCTTGGTCTGGACAGTCCTAGAACTTGTGTGTAATGTCTCCATCACTAAAACCACATCTGGGGCACTACCATATATTTTTGCATGCGTGCTGGTATGAGGTATGCTCTGTGTAAAATATTATGTTGAATGTACTGGAATTTTGCAGTGCCGGAAATGTTACAGAGGAGCACGAGTATCCTTTCCTACTCCTTCTGTGTCATCTTGGTACCAATGTCCTGTTTCTAGTGCTGCCTTGTGGAGTACATCAGGTTCTGTGGGGCAGGAGCCATCACATGTGTGAACCAGGTGATGAGGTGTTGACCGCAGCCCATCACAAGAAGCGCATGTAGCAGGAGGTGTGTATCTGGTTCTGTGTCCATGATGTGCCAATTCCACTGTATCACGGCCAGCAGAGTTTAGTGCCCAGAAAATGGCCAGAGCCAGGCAATGGTCCCTGCAGAGCTGTTCAAAGGGCACAACGACACCGTTCTGGAATAGGATGCCTTGGGTATCTACCCCTTCTGACTCCCAGGGAGTTCTCTGAAGGGCTGTAAGAAGCTGACACAAATCTTTGACACATATGGCATCAGGGTCGAGGTCAGTTAAAGACTTCTAATATAGCTTTTGTATGCTATGGTCAGTAGATTATTAGAGTGTAGGGGGAGTTTGTTAGATGGTAATAACAACACATGAATCACTTGGGCAGCTCGGTCAAGTGTAGGCCCAGTTTGAGCAGATGCCGACAAGCCAGCCAATGAGATGGCCATTGCAACTGGACTGCCAAATAATAATGATCAAAATTAGGAACCCTCCTTGTCGACCAGCAGCTAGAGATTCCGCAGGGCAACACAATGACATCCCCTGTTCCAGAGAAAAGGCCCTAGCATACTATGCAAAGTACGGAAGGTAGAGCCCGGTATATGGAGCGGTAGATTATGAAAGTAATAAAGGAGCCTGGGACCATTACCATCTTGCAGAAGGAGACCCGTCCTTATAACATAAGTGAAAGTGTAATCCAAAAAGCCAGGTGCGATCTGAGGGAGATGATTGCCCTAGTAAGATTGCTGTCTATCAAGTATCGGGTATCGGGACATACACAAATACAGAGATAGTGGAATGTGGATGGTTCCCACTTTACATGATGAGACTCTACCGGGAGATGTTGTGGCGGACAGGTTGGGCTACAGGAAACAGGCAAGTCTTGGCCCAATTTACTCCCAGATCCAAGGCTTTACAGAATTCTTCAAGCACTATTTCAATGCTTCCTGACAAACCCAAACCGCGAAAGTGCCATAAACAGATATTCCCAGTCCACTGTTTCAAATGCTCGTTCTAGTTCGATCACTAAACAAGCAGCCAAGGGCCAGTGAGTTGTGGCCAGCTCCACCACTTCATGAAGGCTGCGTATGTTAAGGGTGGTCGAGCGATTAGGAATGCAGCAGTTCTGACCGTCGTTCACAGGTCGTGGCATATATTCCAAAAGGCAGCCAGCTGTGACTTTGCTGAGTATCTTATAGTCTGTGGCTAATATGGGCAGGGGGTGATAGGACGTCACTTCAAATGGGTTCTGGTCAGGTTCCAGCAGCGACATTATGAGGAAATTATGGCACATCAGAGGCAATCTCCCCTCCTCTAAGGCTGCCCATAATACCTCCAATAGCTTAGGGACCAGGATGCCCTCATCTCATATGCTTTATAAAGCTCGGCTGGGAGGCAATCCAGTCCGGGAGTTTTGCATGTAGCTAGGCCTCTTATGGACGCCTGAGGCTCCTTCTCCCTGAGGGGCAGCAGTAGCTCCTCTTGAGCCACTCCATCAATGGTAGGCAACTCAAGAGTCACGATGACAATTTGTATGTGTGCCGCTTGTTCAGCAATGGGTGAGTCATATAATGCTTTGTAGTATGACTTGAATGCATTGTGAATGCCCATCTGATTAGTGAGCGTACAAGTTGGGGATTGTCAGATCATAGTATTCGACATTGGTGAGTTCGTACTGCGCAGGAGCCAGGCCAGCAGTTGGCCAACCTTGTCTCCCTCAGCATGCATCTTGGCCTAGTAAGCTCTAAAATCAAAACTTTGCAGCTGAGCCATCAGCTGTGCATGCTGTTCTCTAGCATCAGCAAGGACGTGCTAACCTGTGGGAGCTCATTGAGAATACATTTCAAAGGCATCCAGGGAGGATACCAATGTAGTTAGCTCCCTGTGTAGGTCTGCCCTTCCTCCCACCACTGTATTGATACAGTGTACCCACAGGACCACATTTAGTGCCTCCCATTCTATGGGTCTGGGTGTAGTACAACCCCAATTCTCTTCCATATAGAGGGCCAGCATCTCCTGAGATATGTCCTGGAATTCACTATCCTCCAGCTTGACTGGTTGCAATCGCCAGATGGGGATGGGTGGGCGGTACCTCAATCTAGATGCAACAGCAGGCGATAGTGGTTTAGAAAAGGTCCGGCCTAAATATTCTCCCGTTTTTACCTGTGCGTGAATAGCTGAATGGCAAAGAATATGGTCCAGTCTAGCATGTTAGTCATGGGGCTGGGAATGATAGGAGAATTCCCTTGTGTCCCAATTTAATGTATGCCAGATATCTAAGAGGGACCAGTGTACCAGCCACTGTCTGTCAAGTTGCAGACATCACCACAGAGGAATTCGGTAGCTGGTAGTGGGAATGATCAAGATCAGGATCTATTACGCTATTAAAATCTCCACCAATAAGCCATGGGATATGCTCCCACTTTGTGAAAAGTGTGAGGCAGGCTAGAAAGGCTTGCTGTGCTACATTAAATTAATAAATGATGCCCAATAGGAGCTGATGGCCATCTAGCTGACCCTCCACAAAAGCATAACGCCCCTCAGGGTCAAGCTCCACCACCAGAGGTTTGAATAGAACTGTTGGGCATATCCATATTAGTGCCCACGAGCAAACAAAGAATATTTGGTGCTGAAGCATTGTCCCTGCCATTTCTTTTGCAATCGGACATCCTCAACCCCCACCACATGCATCACCTGCAGGAATGCAATAAGAACGGTTCATCTGCGCAAATACTGTCAAATCAGATGCTGTTTATGCAAGGTCCCCATCCCCCGGACATTCCAAGCGAGAATGTATATGTTTGTCGTAGTATAGTAAAGAAGTGTGGCCTGTGGACAGCCCTGTGCCAACAGGTAATATGGTATGTGACCTGCAAAAACAAAAGGAGCATAATCCCGAACTCCCCTCCCGGGGAATGCACCAACTGGCAGTCACCCAAACAGTGAACAAATAGACCCATAATGTGGGAACTCTCTTAGTGGAACCTCATGAAAGGTCTCTGACTAGAAGAAAGTGAAATATTGAAGGAGGGGGTGTGACTAGTAGTAGGAGCCAATACTCAAGCTGCAGGTATTAAGGAGCTTGAACTAGGGGCCACCAGAGAAGACTGCTCCTTTAGGCCTGCCCAACCCAGTTCTTTACCAATATATTGCAAAGATTGAATAAAGTGCAAGTATTGTTACAAGGATTAAGGCTTCCGCTGGAGGGATTGTGAGCATATTGACAGTGGAGAGAAAAAGGGGGGTTAAAATCAATGTCTGCAGTTTGTGGGGTGACATTTGGCAATACAGTTGAGGTGGTGCTCCTCAGCGATGCAATCGAACCAGAGTCCAATTGTGAGTCATCAGTGAGTCGCATGTAAGGAGGGAAGTGGCGCTCTGTAGCCAAGAGTGTTACATCTGTCAATGTGCGTTGCTGCTGGTCACATAATTGTGCCAAAATGGAAGCCCACTCTGCATGCGACCTTGCCTTCGCTTGGTTCTGCCATCAGCACAGGCACTGTTTCTTCTCCATACCAGGCTGCTGAGTCAGTGTGGTCAGGCCAGATGTCACAAAGCGATGTTGTTCCACCCAGTCCCAGGCATCTACAGGTTCCCTGAAAAAATTACTTGTCTGGTTAACTATTACTTTAATCTTCGCTGGGTAAAACAGTGCGTATGTGAGACCCACTTCCTGAATGTGTTTCTTAACACCCAAAAAGGATGCCCTGCGATGCTGCACCATTAAGGTAGGGAAAAGAAAGATACAGCCATTTTCGTACTGCAGGGTCCTGCATTCCAGACCGTTCTCTGGATAGTTTACTTATCTCTGAAGTTCAGCAGGCGGATCACCACTGGTCTGGGGAGTGATCCCAGAGGTGGCCACCATGCCCGGGCCCTGTGCACCGGCTCCACCTGGTGCTGGGGGTAAAGGGCCGTCAGGGTACCACCTGGGTGAGCCACTGCTCAAAGAAGAATATTGGGTCATGGCCTTCCGTTATCTCATAGAATCCCACTACCAATAGGTTGTTGCGGTGGGAGCGTCCCTCAGAGTCTTTCACCCTGCCCTCCAGTTCACACACCTTGGCCGCCTAGGAGCAGACTTTGCCCTTGAAGTCCGTAACTTTTGGCCATAAAAAGAGAAGGGGGGCAGGAACATAAAGGTCCAGCATACAGACTCCTAGCTATATCAAGTAGTATCAAAAAGAGAATACAGTTTCTATAGTGCATAAGTGAAATGAATGTGTGTAGGTCCGGTTTTACAGATGAGGGGGATACTCCAATAGGAGCAAGTGCCCTTACACACCCATGTAGATGTCATGCCTTGCCATTGAACAATCTCCTCATTGGTCCGGTGCTGCAATGCCCGACGGGTACCCTCAAGGGGGCTCTTTACTGGAGATCTTTTTTGGCTGTGCCATTTGATGAAGTGCAGGTGTGTGGGTTGGAAGGGTACATTGGTAGTGAAATTATGTGAGAAAGGAGAGTGTATTAAAATAGACTTAGTGATCCTCAGAAACAAACTTATTTAATGAATTGAAGGTGCAGAAAGGTGATGATGATCAGCTAGACCATTCTCCTCTCATGTGGTTCTACATGGTACCCAGCTCAGGGGATCCACAATCTTGCAGGAATCCCCTGCCCCAAGGCAAACACACCATCCAGACACAGTCCAAAGGAACTGGTCATTATGCAGCAGTACAAATGGTAAGACGAATCCCTGTATTTCAAACCCACTACAACAGCAGCAACACAACAGTCTGTCAGCAGTGCACACACCAATGTTCCCCAATACAGGGGCCCGCCACACCTCTCAGCAGCACAGAGGGAGAACAAGTAGAGAGAGAGGGACACAAGTGGTCTGGCGCTACTGCCCCTGCGCAGCAAGGTGCCCCCCTGACTCCACTCTAGGTGAGCGGGACTCTTGTTGACAATGCTGGACTTCCACGGCCCTGTGACGATGTCACGTGGTCCGGGGGCACGCTGTTGGGGGACCATCCTCACCTCTCCCCACCCAAAGATGTGTTGTAGCAGGAAAGGGGAGAGGAACACTAGCGGTCCAAGCCCCTCCACGATCTCCTAACACCCATACCAGGCACAGTGCTCCAGGGCTCACACAGGAGCAGAACATGACCCTGCGGCAGGGCCCTCATTGGCAGCCAGGCTAAGGAGGCAGTCTCTGGCCCCTCTGGGGCAGTAATTACAGTCAAATAAATGTTGGAATACACACAGCTGGCCGGACTCACTGCTGTGATGGTAGTAGGCCTCAGGTTCATTTAGAGAATCATCCACTGCTCCTCTCTGCCTTCACTGGTCACTTCATGGCAGGGCCGGCCCCTCAACTGCTGTCACCTCTCTGTCAAGGAGGAGGACTGCGCTGCACAGGGATGGCCACCCTGAGCCCCTGTTATGCTGCAGTAACCCGTACGGACACACACAGGCCTCTTAGGCTAGGCCCTTCCGCTGGAAAACCATGCGGGACCCCCGCACTCAGGGATCATGCAGTGGGCCATGGGGGTTGTCAGGGACATCCAAACGTTCCCTGGGACCCTGCAGGCACGCCGCACCACACTGGGCCCACAGTGGAGGTATTGTTGTGCTAATGGGAGCATAGATGGCATTGGATCGTGGGTCAGGACAGGGAGCAGTCACTGCTCTCATCTGCCATCTTGCTGTGGTTAGCCATGCCCCCCACTCCTGTTCCCTTAATGTGGCAGAGTCTGCATTCTCTTGGAAATAGTGTATAGTGGCTCTTTAAGCCATAGCGGTTGCATCTGCCATGTGCTACTGGGGTGGGGATTCTACCCCAAGCCATACACATAAGCAGTGGGTTATGGTCATATATTGTTTTCTCAGTTAGTCAATGTCAAGGAAAAAGAAAGAGTAGTGTCGTAACTCTGGGTATCGTGACCTCCATATGTCAGTAAACCCCCAAAAGTGTAGTCAGTCCAGGAGCACAATTGAGTTACGCATGGCAGGAACAGTAGGCAAAGAAGGGTGTACCCTCTACCAGAACATGTCCAAGAGTGTGTTATCACCCCTCCCCCCCCACAGTGTCCAGTCAAGATCCAACCATGGCGCCATTTATGCAGAGCAGGCAGCCCAATAATTGGGTTGGTCGGCATTAGAGGCCTCAACAGATCCTGATACCACAAGCAGGCCTTCCAGCCGTCCCTGGGCCAGAGAGAATCGGCCCTACCAGTTAACTTTGATCTCCTCATCAGAAAGGGGGCCCCGGCCCAGATCCAATTGGTGGTGCCCTCAGGTGTTTCCACTGGTGCTGCCAGCCACCACTGGTATCACGGGTAGTTGAGTGACTCTCCAGTTCACGGATCTCCATCACCCAAGCCTATGCTTCATCAGCATCCCCCAAAAAACAAGTCAGTTCACTAGTTATTACCTCTAAATGGGCATGAAACAACAGGCTGTATTTCAGGACAAGTCTCGAAGTCTCTTTTGATAACCCGGAAGGGGGCCCAACGTTGTTGTACTGTGATGGTAAAGTCTGGGAAAATGGAGACATGTGATGTCTGCTTTAGCTTTCTGCAATATGAGATACTGGTCCTGATAGTTCAGAAGTTTGTCAACCATCAGTCACTGAGGGGCTTCAGGAGGAGGTGGCCTGGCAGGCACCAGGTAAGCAACTGTTCGAGGTACACTGTGGGGTTCTGCCCTTCCACCCACTCCAATATTCCAACAATTTGCAGGTTGTTCCTTAAACTCCTCTAGCACCTGGATCCTCTCTGAGTTCTCGCAAATGTCCGAGCAGCTTAACATCTCTAGCTAGGGTGTCAATTTTAGTTTCCATTGCAGCTTGTGTTTCTTGGACTGCTACAAGGATCAGGTCTAGCTTTTCCAGGAGAGTGTGCATCGAGCGGAAGTCGAGAGCCACAGCAGAGGTTAGACACAGAGCTGGGACGGCCACAGGAGGGTTTGTGTAGGATGTGCAGTCGTAGTCATCCTATTGCTAGAGCGGAGTCGTCACATCTGAAGCATCACAACATCAGGGGATGAGCAGGTATTTTAGGCCGCATCCACTGCAGGCGCAGAAGTCAGATGCACAATCACAAGGTGGGGAGTAAAGGACCCCCTCCAAGGAGGCAGCCCACCAGGTGCCTCAGCCAAGGAAGGGTCGACACGAGCAGATGCCACAGCCTGCCCTAATATTAAGAAGGGACTCCCATAAATATCGGAGTCGGGAGAAATTAAACAGGGCCTATCCACCAGAGACGGGGGGCGCGGTTCAGGTCCATCCAGCCTTAGCTAGGAAAAGAAGGGAGATCGATGGCACCTCCCAGACAGCCAGCAGAATCATCTAAGCCATGCTGCAGAGTGCACTACAGGCCTCATCTGGTCCAAGAGGGCCCTCCTTCCCCACACAAAGGCAGCTCCAAACACAGGGGTTGGGGGCACTGTTACCTATAAGGTACGCACGCACCAAAGTCACCACAAGCGCGCCGTGTCCCATTTTTAGTGCGCACATACCACGCAAAGCACATCCACAGAGTGTTTGCGCCGCCGCTTTTAAAATAGAGCGGCACGAAAAACGGTAATTTCAAGTGGCTCTTGCACTTGAAGCATTTTTTTTCTCAATAGTGGGCGGCTGCGGGGCTGAGTGTTGGCATTTGAGATAACATTCATGTTAATTGCCGCGCTGTCCTTTGCTGCAATTAAACTGAATGCTATCTCAAAGGTCAACAATCGGCCCCGCAGCCGCACACTATTAGGAAAAGGAATGCAGCACATAATTCTTTCAGGAACTGAGCACTCCATTTGACAGGAAATCTCACACTGGTCAGCAGAATTTGGCTTCTTAGGGTAAGTCACAGGTTCCAAAAGCAAAAGTCAACAGAAGAAAACACATTTTCAGCAGTACAGAATGCAGTATCCCTGGAATTCAAATTCAGGAGAGGAGCTAGTGCTAGGAAAGCAAAGCGTGCAACCACTAACCTTGTGCCATAATATTGTCTGAGCGACGTGGTTCCCAACAACCATATTCCAACACATTTGCATAGAAACAAGCACAGTTGGACTGGGGAGAGAAAATGGAACTCAGCAGTTCTCTAAGCTGGAACAGTATGACATAGATCTGAGTCATGACTAGAACATTGGGTTGTGGTGTGAGTTTGATAGTGTACCTGAGGTGTATCCGGTTTACAACTTGTGACTACAAGGTGACTATGGGGCTTCTCAAACAAAGTTATGAACCTAAACCCACTGAGCCATTTTTTCCAGAGGACAGTCGGTGATCTGTGAGTTGTATGAGGTGCACTGATGAACACAAATTAAACACCTAAGTTATTTCCTGAGTTTTAAAAATAGCGACCAGAACGTCTTTGACATATATGTGTAGCACGTGCTTTTTGCACCTGAGCAATTTTTCAATTATTAAATCCTGAGTAGTGCTGACTCAACATAAATCTCTACAGCAGGTGCATTAACCCCTTTTGCTATTTAGCCAGCAGATACACTTGGGCAGCAGATACAGCTAATATTAAGCTAGGACAGCTCACTGAGTTGATATTGCTGCAGGGCTAACCCGAGATCTACCAGAAGATCACAGGTTTGAATCTTGCTGTGACCAGCTCAGCTTATCTGAGTTTAATAAAATCAGTACCACTGAATTGAATAAAGATGATAAATCTTACTAACATTGTGAGCGAGCTGTAGGACTGTGGTAGCAAGTGGCATTTAAAGAAAATAGGTCTTTGTGTGATTTCTTTTACCTATCTGTGTCTGTGTTGCGTGTGAAATGGTTTGCTGCAGTCAAGCATGTGATTTTCACATTGGCAAGGCCCGAAGGCAAGATTTTGCTTGAAACAAAATGGTAGCCCTTCAGTCTGTGCTAACAGAAGAAAATGTTCTCTGTAAAGTGTTCTGCTACACGTTGGAGCCAAATGAACAAAAAACATCTATATACTAAAGGTAACTTTGCGACCGGCATTCTCTAGCCAGAAAGCAGAGTACTTTCCAATTGCAATTACAAAAGTAACCTGTTTTAGTATTGGAAATCCTTCCTCAATGGAAGGGGTGCAAGATATTATGCCCTGGAAGAAGATATCTACCGAGATCAAAACCATCCCCACCATGATGTCAATTAACTTTTCAATTTGTAGAGTTTTTACAAATGTTATAATTATTCAGCCAGGCTAAGGCCTTGGGATATAAAGTTTTATTTGATCCAGTCCTTATTTTGAGCCAGTGCTTTCTGGTGCTCAGCATCAGCACGTAAATTGGTTTCCGGTGCTGGCACCTGCACCTAATTGTCAACACCATACTTAGAACAGTCCACCACAGGGTGGTGCTGCTCATCTAATTTGGAGATGAGCAGAACAACTGTAGTTTAGGACTACAATATACATTAAAATTGCTAATACCTGCCTCCCCGGGCAATCCTTTAGCTTTGGGGACCTGGAATAATCTGAACTGTTGCATTTACCTGTGAGAGAGAGGGTTAGTGGTTGTTTTGGCAGCGATGACAAGGGCGATGGGTGGTGCAAGCTGCAGTGGCCTTCTGGTCAGAGCCCTAGCACTTCAAATTTGACAAATTAAGCACTGATTTAAACAGAAAGAGAAAGTAAGGGAGAGAGGACAGTGAGAATTGATGTGCTCATGGTACAGTGATTAAAATCCACCCCCAAATTCCTAACTGCTTTGCACAAGGGCGCTGCAATTATCATCAATACTATCAAAGAGGCCCACAATCAGCCAGGCATTATTAGGAAAAGGAATGCAGCAAATCTGAAGCACGACCTGTGCTTCACAGCTGCCAAGGTTTCAGATTGCCAGGTGTGACGTTACTTTCAGGTGTTCGGAAAGGAATTGTTGAGTCTCTGGCTATGGGCTGATGTGGGACTCAGTCATTCTATGCCTGACATCCCAACACAGGGTTGCAGAACGGTTTTGCAAGGTGAGGGTGGCAATAGGGCTGTTGGATTCATTTCAGGCTAAAAGTTAGCTTGGTGCTTCCGTTGGCTGGGGGGTTGATGAAGCAGAATGTCGGTAGAAGATAAAGTTCTGTTTGATATGACACGCATATTCTGTTTGATTTATACTAGAGTAGATGGGTGGGTACATCCACGAGTCACCCATGGCACACACTACTTCTGCAGAGTAACTTGAGGCAGCCTTTTGCACTCACTTGTGTTATTCTAGATGTATCAATCCAAGCAGGGCCATGCAACGTGGCCTTGCAAAATCTTACTTATGGTTTGCGTCATCCTTGCATCCCCTTGCATGGTGCAAGAGTGAGACAAACCATGCAAACATTATATCCAATATTTGCTCCTTATGCAAACATATGTTACATACACATGAACATATACTTCATTATGGATGAACATTGAGTAGCAGATTTAGGTACATTGTGTCATGCAGTGCCATTCAAGGACACATGGTGAAATATATTGGACATATATATTAGCCTTGCTACACAAACAAACATACCCTGTGAAGCGTGGTTAATATGTATTGATATTCTATCCTTGGTGTCACAAGGCATCCACACATCACTACTATCGGGACCAAAAGAAATATTGAAAACTAGATTAATTAACATGACTACTAGCTGATAGTAAATGGATGCCTATCTACAGGGCCTGCAACCTCCAACCCTAGTAGGTCCAGCACATTAGCGTCACAGGAAATGCGTCAGCCCATCGATGCTTCAGTTGGTGGATGATCCGCTCTTCTCCTGATACCTCTGACATCTGCTTTCACACACGCTCCCATCTACTGTTGCGCTACTTGGTAGGGTAGCCTTTGCTCCCCCCCCGGGACCAAGCAATATTGGGACATAGTGCGCTATCTGCCAGATAAGGTCACCTACCTCCCCCTTATTAGAATTGCGACCTCTCCCCCTCCCAGACAGTCCTATCCTTAAAAAACTACCTAACAGCAGCTCTCTTAAACTCCTATCTATAACTTACACATATATACCAATAAATAGACAGACAGCCACAATACACAGACATAAAGATGTATAAAAGACAACACTTAAGTACAAAAACAAGGCCAAGACTATTTTAAAAGCACACTAGGACTCAGACTCAACAAGATGCACAGCAAAATCACCCCAACAATCTCTTTATTCTCCTCTAAACACATTCATCAACCACCAGCTACAAACAGGAAGTGAAAGAAATATTTCCTTTTTCTGGTATGCAGCCACAAACATTGCATAATTTCCTGCGTGTAACAGGCAAGATGTAACTTTTTGCGTTGATTTTTGCAACATGATGTGACACAAATGGACACTGCGTAATGCACTACTCTCTCCCTAGTAACGCAAGGGCCCACGCTATGTTCCTACACAGTAACATATATAGCGCAATACAAATGGCCATGCAAGGGCCCATATAGAGCAACGCAAAGGGCCAAGCAATGCATATGTTTACTGTGCTTTTTAAGTGTACTGCTGAATGCAGCACACTTCAAAAGAGGAAACAAATAGGAGAAAATAAGATATTTCTCCTTCTTGCACCTCTGGTGAGTAGTCTTAAAACTCTTATGCATTCCATCGTCTACCAATGTAGGCAAATCTGGGAATGTGCAAGAATCCATGGGTGGATGCGTGGAAACAGCCACACTCCACCCAAGCACGCCTCCCTTCTGCAGAGTAATGCAAGGCTGCGTTGTGTGCAGCCTTGTGTTACTCTCAATTTCTCAAGCCACTAAGGCCATGCAACATGGTCTTGCGTGTCTTGACAAGACTCATTTAGCTTTTGCTTCACCCTTGTGTCCACTTGTGTGGAGAATGGCCAACACCAACACTTAATAAATATGCCCCAAAGTAATGACAAAGTGTGTGCACAATCTATCATGCACATGTATGCATTTAGCTGACCATGACCTGATTTGCAAGTGTTGCTGTTTATCAAAATGCCTTTCTAACCATGTGTTTTATTTTATACTCCCGCATAGTTAACACTTTTCAAGGGTTTTGTAACGCAGGTGCTAAAGGTATTGGTGAATGTGTGAGTTCACCTTTCACTAACCTTGCTCACTCACATATAGTTGTCTTTGGTGTATATTTCTTTCTTACTGTAAGGTGAGCATCAGCCTCCATACCATCTCGTGGCACAAGAGGACTTCACAACATTCAGAAGGACCAGGCTTTATACATTGAGAACTCACAGATGTGTCCCTTGGCTTTTGTACAGTGGGCTATTGTTACATGTAAATGCACATATGCAAACATGAGACATTGCCATGTCTCAATGGATTAGTAAACCCAGGCCTATGACATGACACAATAGAGACAAAACATTTTCATTTCAGTATGATTTCCAGTATACAACTGGGATTGATTGTGAATTAGTTTGTATGCACAAAATGAGGTATGTATAACTTTGTACACATGTGTGTTTTTATTTACAATTCACCGATCAGTATGTTATTTGAATGTGACAGCTGTAGCGGCACTTTTTGTTTTGTCTGTAAAGGTAATGAGAGCTCCACCAGTAGTGTTAACATTGTACTATACATTGCACTCATACATTACTGTGGGCTCCATATCATTATCGCCTTTAAAATGTGTATGTGTGGATGGCTTCAATTACATCTACATTACTCATTGGGTGATAGACCTTCTCATCTTTCTGACAATCTGCACAGTACGCAGCTGATTGTTGCATATCACAATCTGAGCGAGACATGAATTTCTGTGAGTTACATATGTTTGATAGTCCACATGCACACTTGATATACACACATGTCATCATTTGATAAAGTTGTAGTCATTGCACAGTAATTTTGCAGTGTGACATTAAATGATTGAAATGCTTCTTGTATGGTAAAGCTTTGATAGCTTATCAGTGATGGTGATGGGATTATATTTAATGTTCAATAAGTACTTTAACAATTATCAAAATTGAGGGGCATGTATTTTTGTCGGCTCATAAAAATAGCAATTTCCATCAGATTTTGTTGATAGTGAATCTGATGTCACACATACCTAATTTAGAAGTTCAAAATATTATCTGTGCAAAATATTTTTTACGTAAAATTTCTGTGTGATATATCTGTACATTGTTTTGATAACTGTCACAGTTTTTATGTCCACATCAATTAGAAAAAATACTACAAACTTAAAGATATTTGGGTGTGTGAAAAAGTATTTACTGTTAAAGCTCACAAATCCAAAATAAGTGACATTGCTTTATAAACTATTATATAGAAAACTTTACAGCAACTTGCTCACGTCTCACCCTACCTGCCATTTAATGGTCTATTTATGCTTGTGATTCGTTGCCTCATCATCTTCAGGTGGGATTGCACCGCAGGTACATTTGTCTTTAGACATATGTTGTGCAATATTGCACAAACTAATATAAATTTCCAGACCATGGTGAGTACAGTAATCTACCACCAGACTGATCCAGGCATATAAATTGGTATTTTAGGGCATCCAACATGCGCTCAACAACATTTCTTGTTTTGGTCAGAGCAGAATTATATTTGATCTGCCCATTTGACTGTGCATTTTGATAGGGTGTCATTATCCATGCCTGCAATCCATATCCTTTGTCACTTGGTCAGGATAGGCCCAGTTAGATACACTACCATTTACATGCTCACATTTCTTAAGTTGCCTTCCCTTTTAAATATGGTCACTTTTGACATATATTTGCATGCATATCCATGCAGGGTAACATTTTATGAATCTACATTGCTTACATTTCCACTTCGTAGGCACACTATCACAACACCTTGAACATTCAGTACTAGGGATAAAGTTCACTGTGCAAATCTTATTTGTGTTATTGTCTGACAGGCAATAATGCTATCGAACTAGAATTAACAATTGCGGCCTGACAGGAGGTGCGACATTGCCACATGGGTGCTGTTATTATATATACAGAACCACTTTCTTGTTAAGGCAGAGAAGCCCTCAGCTGACACTGCGAGGTCCCTATATGCTGGTAGTCCAGTTCAGCTGATTCCTGCATAGAAACATGAGGGGTGTCCTGCTGTACACCAAGACAGGCAGCCTGATGACACTTACCCGAAGATAATGGGGAGTTAGGCCTCCCTGCAAGGGCGTTAGCAAATCACCCACCCTAGTCAAGACTAGGTTAGGGAGTGCTAGGTTGGAGCACGCTATACCCAGTACTTATATGCCTGCATTTGTTCACTGTCTTAGCACAATGGTGGAAAGTTTCATCTTTTTCTCTATTCTTGTAACGCAAATTACCCTAATATGTTTCATCTATTGATTAATGCAGCACACCTATTTTATAGAAGCATCACAATGCTTCAATAAATATTGAAACGCCTTGTTGAGTATTTCTTGTGTATTTCTTTGGGTATGCATGAGAAGCCAAGCGAAGGGGTTCTAGATCTGTTACCACGATATCCTTAGGGGATTGTAATGTTCTGAGGTTTCAAACACATTTGTTACTGTGTAAAGTTAGGGTTGCATATTGTGCACTGTTGGCTAGCAGAGAGACGGGCCAACATATACTGAGGGTGTACATGGAATCAGTCTGGCACAATCCTTACGTTTATGTTGTCCAACAAATGCACAGTTTTACAGAAAAGGTACAAGCCGTGCATCATGGCACCACCAACGTTATAAGTTTGGCTCTTATTTAATGGATCGCCTGTGTATTTTTCTTTTGTGTACCCAAAGACCCCTGCTCACCTCTTAACAATAGACGTACTTGGTATTTGGGGAAAATCATCCTCATCTGAGTAGGTTAACCCTATATATTGGCTGTAGGCTGTTCAAGGTTGAACCTTACAAAGGATCTCCCCATAGGTGTACTCTCTGAATTTATGACACATTCTCATGGCCGAACTAGCAGCTTTAAATATAACTGAGAAATGCAGACATGGAGTTACTCAGAAGCTGCTACAACATGTTCTCGCAATTGCGGGTGGGGACATGACCTTCTTGGTTGAGGCAGAAGACGCATTTACGACAGAGGTATTCTAGTCATGGGTTACATTCCCAGCAGTGAATGACTGCACAAGCTTGTTTCACACTTAAACGTCAATTGACTTTCCAAATAACTATACAGCTTATGAATCTTTAGAAATGCCATGAACATACCAAGAAAATCAAAATTGGTTTGAAGGCACCTTCCCACACTCTATAGAAGAAGTTGAACCAGGTCCCCTTAGCAATATGGGAGCAACATGGCCAGTCTTAGCCATTTACACACCACATCCAAACATAGCTAATATGACAGCACCACAATTACAACATATTAGTCTAATCAGAATATATAGAAGTCTGACACAGTTTGTCATGCGAACAGTGACAGTAAATCCTGTGAGGATTGCTCAAGTGGCACAACCACAACTGGCTACACCAGGCATAAGTCCAAGGACTATCAATGCTGTTATAGGTAAAATTACCACAGGAAGGAAGGAGATTATGTTCTGGATTGCACAAAATCAAGTCAGTTTGAAGCAGTGTTTCCCCACATGGGACCCCAGGAAAAACACAGAATTCTTACAACATGCTTGCCAATGCAGATGGCTCTAACTGTGGAGGACTGCGCCACTTGAGGCACAGTCCCGCTGCAATATATGCCAGACTTATGGTACACCCTTATAGCTGCTTAGTCAGAGATGCTTAAACGGATTCAAAATGAGTACGGGGCAACCCCTGTCCTGGATTTGAGGGTGAAATTGATTATCTATTTTGCCACAGTAGCTGCCGTTATGTTGAGTAACATTAAAGGGGAATTAGCAGCATTGGCAGTACACCGACTCACTAACTTATCTCTGAGAGAACAAGAGCGAGAGTTACCTAAAATTATTGAAGAAACCTGTGCATCTATAGACAGAGATAATTTGGGAGCCAGACCTTCAAAACCGCAAATTAAGAGAAATTCTGAAAGCGATAACTCAAAACAATCACCTGATTCTTCTTTTCATTGGTAGTAAACTTGATTTTGATGAATTGCAATGTTCGGTGCTTGACTGGTGATTAATTTTCTTGAAGGTTATTGGCCTTTACAAACATATTTAGCTAACAATTATCTGTACAGGTCACTCCTTTTTTCACGTTCTTCAGAGACCAGCCCAAACACAAATCTATCAGAAATACTGCAATTCTGTTTCTATAGTTGTCCTTCAACAGCAGTGCACTACACGCCAATATTGCTCAGGTTCGGACTGGGACAGAGTTACTCAGAGTCAAGAGTAGGTTGGAAGGACTCAGGGCAGGACTACCTCATCAACAGCTAGAAGAAAAAATGTATTACCTTCAAAGGGAAACCATGACTCTGAGGCCAAGTCCTCAGCTATGTGGAATGGAGAGAGGTGTGTTGATTTGGGAAATGCTGATGAGTGTATGTGCTGCTCTGGTGGCAAAAGTGAAACTCCAAGTCCTCTTGTTTTTTGCTCTGCCTCTTAGTCTTCTTGACAGGCTGCTCATGAAGCTTACCTTCCTTCTGTCCTTTTTCTTGACTCTACAATACAGTTTCTGTTTTACAATCCACAGGCCTTCTCGTCTCCTGCAAGAACGAAAGGTGAAAACTGAGCTTAACACTCCTGCTTACCTACAGGACTAGTTCATACAGGTCCCCAAGAGTGATGGGCATTCCAGAGGAGAATGCAGATGCACCTCCCAATTTGGCTAAACAGTATAATTTATATTTTAACAATCATATTTTTACAACTGGGTGGATTCAATTCACTCCTCCATAATTTGATTTCTTCAAACTAGAAGATAGAACATTTAGATATATAATAACTCGGGTCACTGGGGTAGAAGGACTGTATGCAATGCATTTAACTGAACTGTGTCATACTCATTCCTTCATTTTCTTCCACACAAAAGATTGATGATGATGTGCTGCCCATCGCCCTGATGAATATTGTTCTTGTGTTGTGTTTCCCAAATCGCCTTTCCTATCCATTCATCAAATTCCTCCCCCTCGTCTTCACCTGGGCTGTATGATTGTTTTGGGAGGTGTGTCTTAATTTACACCAAATAGATCACACATTTGGTGAGGCGGATGTGGTTAAATACGATACCAACTCATTGCAGTATCTTCTATTACCTGAGCAAAAGTACACACCTGCCCTACCTTTCCAACCACGGAAAAGTAAGCTTGGCGTTCCTCAACATCAACATCATCATTCAGGCTTTTGTTATAAGTAAATAATTAATGTAACCTTTTGAACTACAGAGTACAGACTTTTAGGATTTTTTTTCCTCACTTTACTAATTTACTTTTGATAGTTTTTGTTATAATATGTAATGTTCTTTCATGTGTTATGGTGGTAGTAGTCTGTCCTCAGTATTTCTAAAGCTATAATGTAAATGTATATGTATAACCTTCTGACTCTCCTTATTTTTAGGTCTTGCCTAGCGTTGCAGCGCAAATGCGCTACCATCGCTTTGCAAGGCATACAGTATATACTGTAGTGTGGAAGCTTCGTGGAAGCTCCGCCTACTCTCTGCCCATTGGCTTTTGTCTTAAATGCTGCCTTCCAATTGGTTTGAGGCTTGTTAGTCCCTCCTCATTCATCCTTTGTATCCTTCCACGGCTATTGGCCCCTTTACTCCCGACACTATTTTCTTTTAGGTCTCGCCTAGCGTTGCAGGGCGAATGCGCTGCCATCGCTTTGCGAGACATGCAGTATATACTGTAGTGTGGAAGCTTCATGGAAGCTCCACCCACTCTCTGCCCATTGGCTTTTGTCTTAAATGCTGCCTTCCAATTGGCTTGAGGCTTGTAAGTCCCTCCTCATTCATCATTTGTATCCTTCCACGGCTATTGGCCCCTTTACTCATAACACTATTATCTTCCTTGTCTCCCCACCCCACCGCCCTCTCCCACAGTCTGTGACTTCTCACCCTCCCCCCACTCCTGTTCATGTTTTCTTGGCTGCCGGCACTTCTGTTTTCATCTTTATTATTGCCACCTTGAACTATGCGAGTTCAAGATGCGTGTTGTACAAAAACTTCTCGTGTTTAATTAACTAGATTTTAATGTTACTCTAAATATAATAAGACTATAGGCAATATTCGGGGTACGCATGGCAACTGACGCCTCTTAGTTCACAAATGGCATTGTTGTCGGGCGGGAGGAGCGGCAGTGTTTTAACTCATGCTTAAAATGAGCACTTTTATTAACTTCCTCTCAATTCAGTGCTATAATCTTGTGTACTGAGATGACAAGTGAAAGAAATACACTTTTTTGGATTCTGAAGAGACATTATCACACATTTACATCATGTTTGCTGTATGATTAAAATACCGATCATTTTCAAGGCTCGCCCACTGGCTTGTATATGCTTGGCTCGTCTCCGTCTGGCTCTACCTGTTAATTAATATATTGGCTTGCGCACCTCTAACAAAGAGAGATGAATGGATACATGACAGTGAGCCCGGTAGATGGTAGAGAAATAGACTGGTGCAGACAAACAGACAAAGTCAGTCTCACGGCAGAATCATCACTTTCAATAACCTGGAAACCTGGAAATCTGCCAGCAACTCCCGCATGCCTCAACCTCATCCCCCTCACCTATTCTTAGCAGAAGCTGCAGACTCTGAGCTGTGCCCTACTGGTGCAGAGGAGCACGGCAGAGTCTGTAGAAGCTCTGAGATCCCTAGCCTCTCTGGGTGGGCAACTAAGCCTTCCGGGGGCCTTCATACTCAGGATAAATGAATACAGTTTGTTCTGTGCTTTAGTCACCCCTCTGTGAGCACTGTCTGGTAGATGAAGCTCTGTGTTAATAAACACATTCAGAGAGGTGGTTGTGTACAAACAAACAACAGCCACAATACTGTACGTTTTGAACGTGTAGTTAAATACCTGCTCATCGAGTACCTCATTGGCTGATCATTCCATAGCACTACCAAAATTACATGTGGACACATTTGCTCAACTGTAAAACACTCCCTTCTATGGTCATTTAACAACTGGAGGCTTTGGGGTTAGGTAACCTACTTTGGATGCTGGGTAAAAAAGTAAATACAAAAATTAATGCAATGAAACTAAGCAACCAGTACTGTCTAAAACACTGTGAAAACTGATACGCATTGTGGCATTTTGTTTAGTTAATGTCAATTTTCTCATAGATGCGAGTAAAGTACTCTTAATATGTTAATGAAATCTGCACACTTTTAACTAATAGCTACGGGCGACCTTTGACAACTAGCCAATGAATATATTTTCATGTATCCCCGAAGCCCCCCTGCCCCCTTGGCAAACTTCATTGCCTTCCAGTGTTTGGGGGATAACCGAGACGCAGGAGAGTGAGTCAAATAGTTTAGAAAATGAAAGAGAAGCCAGGATTCGGATTCACATGCTCGGATCCCGATCGCGTTGGTTAGTCTGTAAGCAATACTTTTATTAATGAGTTTCGCATTAGTAAAGCACCACAGTGTGCATGTGTGGCAACACTTCACCCATGAGGTACGTGCCAAGCAATTGTTGACACAATCCACACTTTGCGTCTTTTTCAATATATTTATTATGAAGTGCAGGACCCTTCCAAGGGATTTTGCACACTACATAAATTCACTCCAAAAATAAAACGTGTAGGTAAAAAACATTGCCATTTACCATGTCAATAGCTCTAACCCACAAATGCGAGACCTATTTGCATTGCAAATGCTTGTTTTCAATGTAGTTGCCTGTGATCCTTTTGATTAATCCTAAAGTTGAAGATCACTTAGGTGGGAGTGGGACTTTGCTGTGAGGCCTTCCCTGGTACCACACTACCACAATAACAAATAGGACACCTTTGGAAAACCTCCACTAAGGTGTGGAAAGATTGACAGAGCTAGCATCCACCAGCCATCATTTAATATATTCAGAGTAGATAACTATGGTATGAAGTGAACTACATTACTTAGTGCTTAAATAAGTTCTACTGCAAATGAGATAAGTAATTGTTTATCTATATTTCTGTAGGCATTATAGGGAATGGCAGCATGCCCTCCTAAAAGGCATACACTTTGAGAATTAAATTAAAACGACAGGCTGCATGAAAAGGCACCAGTGTAAAGTTAAAGTAAAACACAAAACAAAACTTTAGACATAAAGTGGATTATAAATGATTTCTCCTTTACTTACATGTAACATATAATACCCACCCTCTCCACCCACAAAAGGTCCACCCCCTCCCACATCTTTCCCCATCCCCAACCAATATCCAGAATAAATATAAATCATGTCCTCGTCAAATTGACCATTAAAAAGAAAAATGCCCTGACCAAATTCCTAACCTCTCCACCCACAACAACTCCCTCGCATCAAAAATAAAATTAAAAAAGGGCCAGTAGATAACCCTGGGTGGTGAACTCCACTCCGCTTGCAGAGTTTGTGGAGTTTTCCGCATGCTGTGTTACGCGGAGCTCGTGGAGTTCTGAAAAACTAGGAGTGTGAGCAGTATGTTATTTGAAGAAAATTAGTAATAATTAATTACTATTACTCACCCTCACCAAGCTCCGCAACCTGGATGCCCAGCAGATCAAACATGCCCCTCTCCCAGTTCAGGATATCAGCCCAGCTGTGCATCAGCTGCTGCTGGGTGCTCAAAACCCCAGTACCTTGGCAAATGCAATGGTGAACCCTCCCACACAGAGGCTGATACTCCAGCCGGCCATACCCACTCCCGGGCCTGCCACCTGCTACCTGTATGGAGGGGGGGTGGTGCTGCACAAATAAACAAGTGTGGCCACCTCCTCCTCACTAAAAATGGCATGAGGCTGAACCCCACCTGACTCCCTCAGAGTCTGTGGTTTGCTGCAGCCCCTGCACTGGTACCGCCTCTCTCACATTCTGCGATGGTGCTAGGTGGAATACAAAAAAAGGGAAAGACAGGAGGATGAGAAGGAATAGAGGGAGAAATTAGGAAGTTAGGGGAAAACTAATAAAGTGACAAAAACACACAGAATATAAAAAAAGAGGCAAAAACATTAAATACACCAACACAAATTCACACACTAAGGAAATAAAAGTAAAATAAGGAGGATATTTTGAATAATGCAAGGATGGCAAAACTATGGCAAGGATTGAAAAGCTGGCTGAGTACCATGCACAGAATAGGAAAAACAAAATGGCTGTGCATGCGGGTGACCATGTGCTGCTGTTTGTGCTTGTGTTTCAACTTTAGAGCATGTTACTCACACCAATCATTGCGCATGTGCAGCCAAGCACAACTCTGCCCATTTGCATGGAGTTAGGCAGAGTTCTTTAAGATTTTTTTTTTACCCTGCAGAAATTTGCATTGCCCTACTCTGGACCCGAAATGCACTGGGCATAGGAAACATCAATGAATACCAGTGAATATTGTTATTCAACATGTCAAGAAAATGTTGACATGGATCATTGAAAACATTAACATAATTCTTCTGAAAACAAAGTACTATTGATCAACTTATTCTAAATAAAAATTTGTTTACTATTGTTTGAAGTGATATGTTCAACATTTTTAAATATTGTGACAAGAAACTTCGATTTATAGTGAAGTGCGACTTGGAGCGGGCAAGTGGTGATTAAAGTACATATGGTAGTAACACATACATGGCTGGTTGTGTCACTGCCTTACATTGTGGGCCTATTGCTGCTTCTTGCAATGCGCCACACAAACAAACAGGATGAAGGTGATGTATATATTTAGGCTTTCCTGTTTTCAGTTTCTACTTTTGGTAAATTCTGGGGGGGTTTTCCAGTGTTTTCAAGTGATTTCAATACCTTAAAAAAACAGTGGTCATCAGTGCTTACACATTTTTGCGCCATAAAAACAAGAGTTTTTTTCTGGTATTTATGGAAAGTTCTGCTTTTACTATTGCTTTCTTTCTGCACTGATTGTGCATGGTATAAAGACACTGTATCTACAGTGTATATGAGGTCCAAATACATTTTTGCAAATCAAACTTATTGCAGTACACCATACAATACTTCCTCAGTGAGTCTTTGATCATGTGTGCTTGCTCTTTCCTTCCCATGTAAACCTTTCTCTGTGAAAAGGCATGCTCAACATTGGCACTTGAGACGGGCAACGCCAAAACAGCCAGTATACAATTTGATATCTCTGGCCACTGACATAGCTTTCCAGAGAATGGTATTAAGGTGCAGCAAGAAACGCTGTGTACTTGGTAAACCAGCCTATGAAGAAGGAATACTATCCAAAACGCGTCGGCTACATCCCACTGTGTGTTGAGGCCTGAGGAGATTTATTGCATCTACAGTGCGCTTCACTTAATGGGCAACTTGGAGCAGTATATATACATATATATATATATATATATATATATATATATATATTACCTACTGGCGGTCGAACGGCTGAACAGAGTTAAATGAAATTTGGCAGAGAGGTAGTCCTCAGGTCAAGGAAGTGCCTGTTCAGTAGATTCTGAGAAAATAGCCTTTAAATCAATATATATATCTGAGCCAGCTTACGGTGCGCTTACGGTGCGCTTACCGTACGCGTACGGTGACATGCGCGAGCGCGATTCTGATTGGCTGTTAGATCTTAGTAAACATTCGAATCGGTCGAAACCAGGAAGCGGCGGCCGCCATTTTGTGTGTTTCACTCAGAAAAAAAAGGGTGATAACTTGAAAAGGGGGCAAGGAATAGAGTTACAGACCCCATAACATTTGAAAGGGGGTCAAAGAAGGACAGAAAAGTACAAAAAAAACATTTATTAATTTAAAAAAAAATCGCGGGGTACGCGTACGGTAAGCTTACGGTAAGCTTACCGTACGCGTACGGTAGAAAAAAAATAAAAAAAGAAATGAAATGCAGATTTAAGTGTTTAGATATTAGGGGGCTCTAAAAAGAGCCGTTGTGTTTATGAAGTGATTTTTTAGTGGTACCTACAAGTAAGTACCGATGCAGAGTCTAAGGTTCAAGAGGAAGACTCTGTTCCCTTCATCATTGAAGTGTACACCATCTCCTCTATAAATGTCTTGCATGTCGTAACGCAAGTTGTTGTGGTAAATGGAACCCATACCATAGTCTCGGAGGAAAGCAGAAACAGATTTGTTGACGTGCTTTCTTGCTTTGTCAATCTGTGGACAGAAATTATTGGACCAGTTCCATTTTTGCCTTTGGCATATGTTAGAAAACACAAAGGCAGGTTTAGGGAAAAGTGAAAACAGTTGTGCAAAGATCTCCTTCATAAGCATTTCCAGACCTACCCCAGTCAAAGTGCCTAGGTCATTGCCACCACAGTGCACTATTATGAGGTCAGGGTGTTGGATTTGCATGAAGGATTTCACCAATGGCATCAATTGGTGCCACTTTAACCCTCTCTGACCAATCCATTTAATGTCTACATTTGGCAAAGCAAGGTCTCTCACCATACCTGTTTTCTCTGCATACTTTTCACTCCAGAAGACATAGCTGTGCCCTACAATCCACACTGTGAACATCTTCAAAGGAGAACTGGATGCACTCAGGAGGTGTAATTCAGTAGAATGGTAAAAAGAAATGAAAGACAGTTCGGAAATGGAGGCATACATATTTTTTTTTTTTTTTAAACTGATTGGCTGTTTCATACCATTCTAGAATAAAAACTAGGCTGTATGTGTAAATTTATAGAAGCATGTTTTGTATTGGTACAGAAAAATGTGTTACCAAAGAACAGTACTATGGATTTGCTGTTAGGTTTGAACAGTCAAGCACTCCTGCTCTTTGGAAATGAAACATTGTGTGGTGAACTTCTGACCTAACTCTAAACAGCAGTGTTTCAAGAGCTGTTGCTATGGTAGCAGGCAGAAGTCAAGTTGGGGGAAGGGTACTAGGCTGAAGTCAAGTTGGGGGAAGGATACTTTTGGAAAAGGGTTGGTTTTCAACCAATAGAAATGTGTGATTACATTTGAAAAAAAGGGGGAAGCACTGAGATTTGAAATTAACATGTATATGTGTGGAAAAAAAGAGGGAAACATTGCCATTATCTGGTTCTGCTGAGAGGAGAGAGGTGTACAGAACAGAGATCCTGGCTCTGATAATCTGCTGTTTGAGTGCCACATTTCTTTCACAGCTAACTAATTTTAAAGGTGAGTTTAGAGTTTGAGAGGGGATGTATATGGTAAATAAAGAAATGAATAATAGAATTGGAATTCCTTTTGTTGAAGTTGTGTTTATCATTTTCTGTTTTGGGAGAAATTTAAATGTGAGGAACATGTAAATTAATATGGACTATGTTTTCACGATAAATTAAGGTGTACTGGTATAAATAAGGAATACTTTAAGGGTTTGAGGTTGTACTCAGTAATGCAAATACATTCAGCATCAGTAAGGCTGGTTGCCCTTGCTGGAGTGTAGTCAGTCACCCAGGCTACACATGTTGCTGGTCTCAGAAAGCTGTTTGGTATTGCTCTGGTGATTTTACATTTGCATTAGATGGAAAGGGGGAGGTATTTTTTTCTGCAGAAGCAGACTCTTAGCACACAGCCAGCTGCATATCCTGTGGAATCATGCATAGTATTCACAACCGAGTGGGGTTTGAGGTTTCAGTCAGTAATGCAAATACATTCAGCATCACTAAGGCTGGTTGCCCTTGCTGGAGTGTAGTCAGTCACCCAGGTTACACATGTTGCTGGTCTGAAAATGTTGTTTGGACATGTGCTTTTTTAAGAATCTGAAAAGTGGATTCATAATTTGTCAGTCTGTAAAAGTACTTATCACTTGCCAAAAAAAAGAGTAGTAAGTGTGCTTTCAAATTGGCAAAGAAATTTCGTTTTGTGACTAATATGAAAACATGACTCTGTGTGCAAATAGGAATTACAGGCAGAGATTTATTGCGTATTGCTCTGGTGATTTTACATTTGCATTAGATGTAAAGGGGGAGCTATTTTTTTGTGCAGAAGCAGACTCTTAGCACACAGCCAGCTGCTTATCCTGTGGAATCATGCACAGTATTCACAACCAAGTGGGGTTTGAGGTTGCAGTCAGTAATGCAAATACATTCAGCATCACTAAGGCTGGTTGCCCTTGCTGGAGTGTAGTCAGTCACCCAGGTTACACATGTTGCTGGTCTCAGAAAGCTGTTTGGTATTGCTCTGGTGATTTTACATTTGCATTAGATGGAAAGGGGGTGTTATGTTTTTATGCAGAAGCAGACTCTTAGCACACAACCAGCTGCTTATCCTGTGGAATCATGCACAGTATTCACAACCGAGTGGGGTTTGAGGTTGCAGTCAGTAATGCAAATACATTCAGCTTAACTAAGGCTGGTTGCCCTTGCTGGAGTGTACTCAGTCACCCAGGTTACACATGTTGCGGGTCTGAAAATGTTGTTTGGACATGTGCTTTTTTAAGAATCTAAAAAGTGGATTCATAATGTGTCAGACTGTAAAAGTACTTATCATTTGCCAAAAAAAAGAGTAGTAAGTGTGCTTTCAAATTGGCAAAGAAATTTTGTTTTTTGACTAATATGAAAACATGACTCTGTGTGCAAAGAGGAATTACAGGCAGAGATTTATTGCGTATTGCTCTGGTGATTTTACATTTGCATTAGATGTAAAGGGGGAGCTATTTTTTTGTGCAGAAGCAGACTCTTAGCACACAGCCAGCTGCTTATCCTGGGGAATCATGCACAGTATTCACAACCGAGTGGGGTTTGAGATTGCAGTCAGTAATGCAAATACATTCAGCATCACTAAGGCTGGTTGCCCTTGCTGGAGTGTACTCAGTCACCCAGGTTACACATGTTGCTGGTCTGAAAAAGCAGTTTGGACATGTGCTTTTTTAAGAATCTGAAAAGTGGATTTAAAATGTGTCAGACTGCAAAAGTATTTATCACTTGCCACAAAAAAGAGTAGTAAGTGTGGTTTCAAATTGGCAAAGAAATTACGTTTTCAGACTAATATGAAAACATGACTATGTGTGCAAAGAGGAATTACAGGCAGAGATTTATTGCGTACTACTCTGGTAATTTTACAATTGCATTAGTAGGAAAGGGGGAGCTATTTTTTTATGCAGAAGCAGACTCTTAGCACACACCCAGCTGCTTATCCTGTGGAATTATGCACAGTATTCACAACCGAGTGGGGTTTGAGGTTGCACTTAGTAATGCAAATACAAACATGTAAAATAATATGGACTATGTTTTCACCATAAATTAAGGTGTAGTGGTATAAATGAGGAATACTTTTAGGGTTTGAGGTTGCAGTCAGTAATGCAAATACATTGAGCATCAGTAAGGCTGGTTGCCCTTGCTGGAGTGTAGTCAGTCACCCAGGTTACACATGTTGCTGGTCTCAGAAATCTGTTTGGTATTGCTCTGGTGATTTTACATTTGCATTAGATGGAAAGGGGGAGCTATTTTTTTATGCAGAAGCAGACTCTTAGCACACACCCAGCTGCTTATCCTGTGGAATCATGCACAGTATTCACAACCGAGTTGGGTTTGAGGTTGCAGTCAGTAATGCAAATACATTCAGCATCACTAAGGCTGGTTGCCCTTGCTGGAGTGTAGTCAGTCACCCAGGTTACACATGGTGCTGGTCTCAAAAAGCAGTTTGGACATGTGCTTTTATCAGAATCTGAAAAGTGGATTCAAAATGTGTCAGACTGTAAAAGTACTTATCACTTGCCAAAAAAGTAGTAGAATGTGTGCTTTCCAATTGGCAAAGAAATTTCGTTTTCTGCCTAATTTCAAAGCATGACTCTGTGTGCACACAGGAATTGTTTTTAGATATTTAATTTGTGAAGGTGTTATTGTGATTTTCACTTCTAGGAAAGGGGTACTTAGTATTTTAAGATTTGAAAAGATCATAAAAAATGTAGTAATATATTTCAATATAAAAAAGGAATTTTTTTTTAGTTTTTTTCAGGTATTGCTGAAGAGCAGTGAACAAAATTTAAGATGCCTACAAAATCCAGAGTAAGGAAAAACCACAAAAAAAAACTATATTTGAAGACAACTGGAGGACCTAAGTTAGTTGGAGATGCTCATGTTGGGAAAAAGAGAAAGTGTTCTGGTAAGCAGACAAAAGATTTTTTAAAGAACATCTTCAAAAAAAGGAAAAATGTACAAAATGTCTGTACTGGAAAGAATGTTTTCAATAGAAAAGAACAGGAAAAAATTGAGAATTTAGTTAATGCAAATATACCTTCTGCAACAACAAAGATTAACTTAAAAAGAAAAACAGCGTTTAAAGAGATACGTAGAAAAATGTTTCAGAGAAGAGTTATGTCCAATTTGATAAAGGATGTGAAGAAATATAAGAAAAAGGCAAAATATTACAAGAGAAAAAAAGAAATTGAAGCCATTGCAGCAAATGCATTAGAATTAAAAAGGAAACTATTCATTTTAATTTTGAATAGGATGCGTACATTAGATAAAATGGTTAATGTACTGAAATCACAAAGCAAAAGGAAAAGAGTAGTGAAAAGAACAAACTTTTGTAAAGTGTTTTTAGGAGAATGGATGCATAGTTCAAGTAGTGAACCTTTTTTTAATGAAGAGAGTTATTTTCAAAGTAATAGTTTGCTGCATGCAGTTGACACCAGAGGTCGTGCTTATGAAGTGAAAAATGGTTGCATAATGGAGAAGGAGATAATGGTTCCAAGAGATGAGGTACAAGTGATGGCGGATGAGGCTATGGGGAGAAGTCCTAAAGCCCCAGTGTACACTTGGAATTGTAGTAGTATTTGCACTGTGCGTCAGGAATCTATTGATAAATTTCGTGAGTTTCTAAGAGAATATAGTAAAAAAAGTGTAAAACAGAAGATTAAGGTGCTTCAAAGTCTAGATCCATGCAGAGTGAGAGAGAATACTGGTTTGCAGGGTCATTCTCTGGCTTGTCTATCTAGAAAAGTGTGTAACAGTGTTTTCCATCATTTTAGGATGCTGGCTGTTCATCATACTGAAATGAGAAAGTTTGTGAGACGGTTGTATTTTGCTAAAAGTCCAGCAATAAAGTTAGATGAATTGATTAGGGCTCTGTTCCGTGGATCGGTATCAGATGTAGAGAAGGTTATTGATGAAATTCAGTTTTGTTACTTTGGTCCTGAACAAGACAGTGCAGAAAAGGACACAGTAAATGAGGAAGAAGTGGAAGAGAATGTAGAACCCTCTGTAAGTAAAACATTTAATGATCACATAACAAAATTTGCAATAATCTCTAATGAAAGACCAAATATAA
This sequence comes from Triturus cristatus, assembly GCF_964204655.1. Taxonomy (NCBI): domain Eukaryota; kingdom Metazoa; phylum Chordata; class Amphibia; order Caudata; family Salamandridae; genus Triturus; species Triturus cristatus. The sequence goes on from NC_140584.1 coordinate 393,758,127, forward strand.
CTTGTATTTGTTGCCGCAGAACTCATTATAGAAAACAAACTAGGAATGTTGATCTCTACAGAAAGAGTGAAAATGAAGATAATTATAAGTGGAAGGATTTTGCCACATATATATTTCTTGAAAATTGTTTTGAATTGGGTGAAGATCAGCCTATTTGTAAATACTGTTACAACAAGTTAGAGGAAAATAGAATGCCAACCAGAGCTGTACATAATAATTTAGAATTGGATGTTATTCCTGCCGAACTTACTGAATTAAATACATATGAGTCTATACTTATTCAATGTGCTCATCCGTTCCAGACCATAGTACGTATGGAGCCCAAAACTGGTAAATTACCTCCTTCAGATTTACTGAGAGGTTTAAAAGGTAGAGTGGTGTATTTGCCCTTGGATTTGAAAAAAAATATGGAAACTATTGATGCAGATACTTTGGAAACTGAACCATTAGGTATTCTGGTTAATGGTGTACCTACAAAGAATAAGAAGATTTGGCAGGAGCTAGTAGATGTACGGAAAGTACAAAGAGCAAATTTGTATTTGAAAAGGAATAACAAATGGTATGAATCAATTTATATAGAAGAAGAAGAAGAAGAAGATTTACAAGAAGACACAGAAACACCAACTGGACAAATTGAAAAAGTGGACAAGTCAAAGGAAGAAGAAGTTTATGAACATTTTAGCATACATCCTCTACATTCAAAAGAAGTTATGGGAGACAATATTGATCTGTTTCAGATGAAGAAAGCAAAAGGAACTCCCGTGAGTGTATGGGAGGAGAGCTTGGAAGCTCGATGTTTTCCCCAGCTGTTTCCTAAAGGAAAAGGAGGACGATACGATGAACGTCCAGAACAGATTCCAGCTTCTGAGTATCGGACTACAAGACTATATGCAGAAGATCCCAGATTTCGACAAAGTATTCCTTATTTGTTCCATCTTTTATTTGAAAGCGACTTGTCTGCACTATCTTATGCAGTAAATCACATTTTAAAAAGTGGAGTACATTTACAAAATGTGTCTGCTAAGGATTTTATGGAGAAAGTGCAGCACCGAGATGATCATTTGGAAACACAACTGATCAATCTGATGGCTTGTTAGCGTGAGACAAATGAATATTGGTACCGATGCCATGGTGAATTAAAATGCATGTTACGGAATTTAGAAACACCAACATGGTTCCTTACCCTAAGCTGTGCTGAGTACGCTTGGGATGATTTACTGGATTTTCTACGAGAGGCAAATTCAAACATTAAAAACATCGAATACAAGACAGCAGGAGAACTGTGCTCATTGGATCCGGTTAATGTTTGCAGATATTTCAATCATAGATTTGAGGCTATGATGTCCTTCATCTGCAATAAAAAAAATCCACCTCTTGGAGAAGTAGTGGATTTCTTTTGGAGAAAAGAGTACCAGGCAAGAGGTGCTCCTCATATTCATATGCTGTTGTGGATCAAGGATGCCCCAAAGTTTGGAACAGATACTGATGAAGCAGTGTTATCTTACATTGAAGAATATGCAACATGTGCTATACCAAAAAGCACAGAAGAGAAAAAGTTAAAGGAGCAAGTTTTACGTTTCCAAAGTCATCGGTGTGGAAAATACTGTCGACGGAAATACAAGAGCAAAGATAAATACTACACTAAATGTCGATTTGGATTTCCTAGACCTGTTCTTTCAAATGGAAGAGTAAACAGTTTTATGTCATCTGTGAGACATACTATCACAAGAAAATTACCTAAGAATACCTACAACCTAAAAAGAAAAGAAGAATCAAAAAATATAAATGACTACAACCCAGTCATTTTAACCATGTGGAATGCTAACATGGATATACAGAATGTAGCTGACAATTCCATTGCTGTTGCTCGATATGTAACGTCTTACATTACTAAATCTGAAAAAACTGAATTGAAAGAAAAATGGGAAGAGATTTCTCACGAGAAGACTGTCAGTAAGAAGCTGTACAGTTTCAGTTTAAGGATGTTATCGCATCGAGAAATTGGATCCTACGAATGTTCAGATAGGTTATCTTCTGCAAGTCTCTACTCGAAATCAAGAAGAATAATTTGGGCAAGTTTAGGCCTTGCAGCAATGAGAAATCGGGTACTGAAATCTGTTGGAGAAATTGAATATTTGGCCGAGAATGACCCAGAAAGTACAGATATTTTGAAATCAAACATGTTGGACACATATTATCCAAAAAGAAGTCATCATCTGGAGAACATGTGTCTCTATGAAGTGCTGCAGAACTATATTTATTCACGGAAAGCCGCAGAAGACATCAACAAAGGAAAATATAAAGTCATTGGTGAGGAAGGATGTTTGGTGAAGCAAACAAAAGGATGTTTGATAAATCACAGGAAGCTGAGTTGCGACACTACTGACAAAAAGGAATTTTACTACTTGGCTCTTTTACAGCTGTTTAAACCATGGCGTACAGAGGATGAACTACTGGGAGAATTTCAAAGCTATGAAGATTCTTTTAATGCTTGCAAAGACAGCATACAATGCAGTACATTCTCAACTTATCTGCAAATGTTAAATGAAGAAATTGAACAGGAAACTACAATTGCAGCTGAAGTAGCTAGAGACAGTTCTCAAGACAGCCAAAGTTCAGGAACACTCAGTAAAGATCCCCTAGGACAACCAATCGTTGAAAATGAAGCATCAATAGCCATGAATGAAGTGGAAACGGCTATGAATCAAGCTCAAGAAGAATTTATAGACTTACAAAATTTGGAAAGACAACTGAATGAAGAGCAGCAACAAATTTATCAAGAGATCAGAAGCAAAATTGATCACGGATTTCTACATGAAAAAAAAGAGTGCTCATGCACATCATTTCATCCAATCAGGATGTATGTAAGCGGACAAGCTGGAACTGGAAAAAGTTTCCTAATAAAAGTCATCAGAAGCTACCTACAGCAAAACACGGATTCTACTTTGTCTTGTGTGGTTACTGCTCCAACTGGGTTAGCAGCATATAACATAAAAGGAATCACCTTACATCGTTTGCTAATGTTACCAGTGGAGCATGAGAACAAAATACAATACAACAAGCTAACTGGAGAAACATGCTTGGAAGTTTCAAGAGTATTGAAGAAGATGCAAGTTCTCATTATTGATGAGGTGAGCATGGTATCAAACTTAATGCTTGCCTTTGTGCATTTAAGAATGCAGCAAATTCTAAGGACAGACTATGACGTGTTATTTGGTGGAAAACATGTCATAGTTTTTGGAGATCTTCTACAACTTACTCCAGTTAAAGGACAACCAGTGTTTAATACTGTGACATATGAAGACACAAAGAAGTCATTGGGAAGCATCGGTAATGCAAATATTTGGTCCTTCTTTGAGTACAAGAAACTTACTACTAATATGAGGCAAGCAAACGATGAATAATATGGAAGTATTCTGAAAGATATCACAATTGGACTACTCACAGAAGTTGGCAAAAAAGCATTACAGAGTCGGCTGCTACATAATTTATTTCCAAAGGAAGAAATAGTTGCAGAGAAGATATACAAGAACATTGCAGAAAAGAAAAATGTCATCTGCTTAATGCCAACTCTACGTGAATGCTCAATATTCAATGAGGAGCTTTTAAAATTGGAAAAGGAAGATATCAGGAAATTGGAAGCAGTGGACAAAATTGAGGATGGACGAATTACTATCACATTAACAGGCACACTGAAAAATAAATTGGATTCACTAGAGAAGAACATTTCCAAAACAGCTGGATTAGAAAAAAATCTATATGTTTGCATGAACTGTAGAGTATTTTTAAGGAGAAATTTGGATGTTGAAAAAGGTTTAGTTAATGGAGCTATGGGAAGAGTTGTGGGTTTTATTAATTATCAGAAAAAAGATGGAATTGAATGTTTAAAAATAAAATTTGATCAGATAAAAGAAGTTAAAGACATTTGTCGTTGTTCAGTTCGTTTCATGCTTGTGAAAGACTTATATGTACGTAGGAAGCAGTTTACGTTTTTGCTAGCATATGCTGTAACTATTCACAAGTCTCAAGGATTGACTGTAGATTGTGCTTTTGTGAACATTGGTTCAACTGTGTTCAAAGAAGGTATGGCTTATGTAGCTTTGTCACGAGTGAAAACATTATCTGGTTTATTCTTGATAGACTTTGATGACTCAAAAGTTAGTGCTGATACAAATTGTGTAAAGGAGTATAATAGATTAAGAAGAACCTATGCTCCTCATTTAGGTCAGTATCCTGTGTTGGAGAAACGTGTAGTTTCTCGTAAAAGGAGAAATGAGAATATCTGTAATGAAGATGTAGAGAGGAGGAAAAAAAAGAGGAGTGATGTAATTGCAAGCAAAAAGAAAAAGGAAAATGAAGAAGAGGTTGTAGGATGTCATTTTGAAAATAGCTCTGGTGTCAACTGCTACGCTAATGTAGTGCTGAATGTTGCATTTTATCTGGAAAGTGTGCAAGAGCAGATAATAGTAAATCAGAGAAAAAGATTCTGTTCTGAGTTGAGTCTCCTTTTTCAAAAGCTGAGTAATGATAAAACTCAAATAGAAAGTGCTACTGAAATTAGAAAACTTTTAGATGTATGTTCAGGACGAACACAGTTTTCTCAAAATGTACAGCAAGACGCACAGGAATTCTTGATGTTTTTTCTTCAGGTACTGGAAGAAGAAGGGGTTCCCATTGAAAATATGTTTGGTGTCTCTTATAAATGGGAACATAGTTGTGAAAACTGTCACAATACATGTGGCTCTAATGTTGATTCTGAAAGGTTTATTTATTTAACATTGCCAGAAAGTAAAACAGTCACTTTTGCTAAATTAGTTAAAGATGCTAATCATAACATGGAATGCGGTGAGTGTCAATCTGAAATGTTTTCAACGTTAATTTTAAAAGAATACGGACAATATGTAATTTTAATGATGCAACGATGTAAAGCTGATGGTTCAAAATTGGATACTTTAATAAAGAAGTTTACAGGACAGCAATTATCAATTTCAGGAAAAACTTTTGTAACAGTTGCAATAATTTTCCATGAAGGACCTACTGTTACTTCTGGACATTACACAGTTTATCTTAAATGTGAAAAAGGCTGGACACTGTGTAATGATTCCCAATTGATTTTCAAGCAACGTTTGCCTTTTGATTTAGCAAATTCCTATCTAATCTTCCTGAAACCTAAATTTTAGAGAGACTTGGCAAGATCTGTACAAAACAATTTTACCATTTTATTGGATTACCATTGGAATTTAAAAAAAAAATGATTTTTCAAATTATCATTTGGCCTAATAGAAAGGTAACCAATTGTAATGTGTACTTTTTAAATTTTTAATGAAACTTTGGAAAACCAAAAATTTAGACAAAATCGGTAACATCTGCACAATTGGAATGTTATTGGATTTCCATTGGAAATTTATTCAAAAAAGATTTTTAAAATTACTATTTGGCCATGAGGAAAGGTAAACAATTGTATTGTGGACTTATTTAATTATTAATTAATCTTTCGGAAACCAAAATGTTACAGAGAATCGGTGAGATCTGTACAATTTAAACTTTAGAATTTTATTGGATTACCATTGGAAATTTAATCAAAAAAGAATTTTAAAATTACTATTTGGCCTAAAGGAAATTGAACCAGATGTATTGTGGAGTTATTTGAGATATATTTTTGTGATTATACTTCTGAAACAAAAATGTCAGACGGTATTTTAAAGAAATAAGTATTGATATTAGATGATATTTTTTTAGAATATTATGCATTTCTATAATGTTATGTTTAAGTAAAAAGAGATTGTGGGCTTTTTTAAAACAATCTTTGAGATTGTTATTTTTTTTTTGCCCGCTGTTAAATGATGAATGCAATTGCTTTCACAATTTATAGTGAAATGCAATATATTCTGAAAACAGCAAAAAAAAGGCAAAACATTTTTGGGGAAAAATATGTAAATACGTGTACTGTGTTATATATTGATTTATTAAATATTAATACTTTTTTCTTTTTTTCAGATTGTGAAAGAAAGTTTTAAAAAAAAAACAACCATTTTTTCAAGTAATTTCAATTACATTTTAATTAAAAATTAAATTGTTGGGTGGGACAGGTAACTGAGAAATTAGAAGGTCTCTTTCTTCCACTTTATCTCAAAAAGATTTTTAGTATTTAGTTATTAATTCCTCAAGGATCTTGAGATGTGGTAATTGATTTTTAGTGTTTTTAAAAAAAAAAAAAAAAATACGCTTACCGTACGGTAAAAAAAAAAAAAAAAAGTTTTAAAGAAAAAATAAAAAAAAGTTGAGAGGTAAGGTTGGCTCTTAAAAGAGCTGTTGTGTTCATGCAGGGACAGAGGAAAGGAAGTATGGGAACATTAGCTGGTTGGACATTTGTGCTGGTCTATTTTGTTGTTAATGAGGGGAACACTGGTCTCCCTATGAACAATTAGATCATGGCAAAATGAACACCGCATAGTAACCCTACCAAACCGAGGGTTTGTTTCCAGAGGATCAGAAAAAGGTGATTGTGCCCCCACAGATGAAGGGCTCTGCTGAGCTTCCGAAGAAGGACTCGGCTGAGCTGCTGTGGATGTGCTTGCTCGACTTACTGAAGGGTTGCCTCTAGTATGTCGTGCATGTGTCCTAGGATGCACATCCTCAAGGTGTCTCAACATAGTGTGATTCCCGAAGGAATACTTCTTGTTGGGATTACCTCTCGAAAGTACACGCTGGCACAGCTTGCAAGTCACCAAAGCAGCATTGACTTTTTTCTCACCCTCTGGATAACTGAAATACTCCCATATAAAAGAGCTCTTCTGTTTCCTCTTTCTCTGCCTGATGGTGGTGCTGCTAGCCTCACTCTCAGTAGAAGAGTGCTGGTCTGCCATCGTATCACAAAGACAAGTCAGCTCCTTCTCCTAAGGGATCACAAGCAGAAATGAGGGAAATGGGTGTGGTGTAGGAGAGTTCTAGAACTGAAATTAGTTTCAACCAATCAAAAGTTGTGTTTCATGATCACATGACCCACCGTGCGCGTACGTTACGCTTACGGTGCGCTTACGGTGCGCTTACGGTAAAAGTACGCATGCGCGTAAAAAAGACACGCGCTTGCGCGCATGCGCAAAACAGTCACTCCACAACACTTCCGCGTAACGTGCGCGTGTAGCGTACACGCCTACGCGCCCCACGCACAGTACGCGCGGCTACGCAAATTGCGTAACTATACGCAAACAGAGTAGATAAATTACGGACATTGCGTAAACCGTACGCTTACCGTACGCTTACCGTACGCGCACTAAAAAAAAAAAATAAATAAATAAATAAATAAATATTTTCTATGTTATACTAATATATCTTACCTGTTTGGTACAAAAAAAAAGAGAAAACTTGATATATTGCAGATTTTTTTTTTAAAAAACATAGTGTTTTAAGAGAATAAAAAGTTTTTAAAAAAACTTGCTTTTTTTAAAAAAAAAAACACATTTAATATAAGAATTTATAATAAAAAAATCATACAAAATCAATAAAAAAAATATGGGAATCACATATGTTATAGGTAAGAATTAGCATTTAAAAAACCATACAAATTCACTGAAAAAAACATGGGTTTCACACACGTTATAGTTAGAAATTAGCATTTAAAAAACCTTGCAAATTCACTGAAAAAACCATAGGTTTCACACATGTTATAGTTAGGAATTAGCATTTAAAAAACCTTGCAAATTCACTGAAAAAACCATAGGTTTCACACACGTTATAGTTAGGAATTAGCATTTAAAAAACCTTGCAAATTCAGTGAAAAAACCATAGGTTTCACACACGTTATAGTTAGCTGGACATTTCACTCGTAAAAAAACAATGAAATTTCCCCGTTATAGTTAGTTAAGCTAACTATAACTCGCGCGCCCGCAATGCACTGCTGATGACGTCACATATTACATCACTCATGACATGGTCAGTGACATCACTCATGACATCACTGATGACATCTCAAATGACACCACTGATGACATCACTGATGACATCATCCATGTGATAGAGTGGCAGACCTCCTCTCACCCTAATATAACCTTTGATACACACATTCAAAAATAGAGACTGAAATATTCAAAAAAATGGACATACCAATACCAATTACAACAACCTCTTCAATAATTCTAAGATCCACATAAACATCCACTCATTCACCAACAGTCCTGTACAGTCACTCATTCGTGTACTCACACATCATATGTACTCATACACCTATACATCCTGTAACACAATGCCTCTCATCCATAGAGTTACTCACACACATAGTTACTCATGCTAATAAAGAATCAAACATACATTTATTTGCATATACAGTTATACACACACCACCACACTTACTTCTATGGAAACTTACACATACTTAGTCTTTTAAACAATCACTTATAGAAACACATACTTATTCATACAGGAACTCTTTCAATCTCTCACTCTCACATACACTCACTTATATACACCAATAGTCACATATACTAGTTTAAAACATATGTAGTTACTCATAAAGACACTATTGAGACAGCCATTCACTCACTAACACACCCATACACACACTCTTCCACCCATACAGTCCTGCACATATGCTGTCTTCAACACATACAAACAGTGAGTCACTCATTCATGCACTTATGCACTACGTAATACCCCCCACTGAACCATACAGACACTCAGACACTCATACTGATACTCAAAAAACCAACTAATAACCTATATAGACACTCATGTAGCTGCTCACCAACCCATGCAGCCACTTATACACAAAGTGAGAGACTGATACAGGTATTTACACATTTAAACATTACTCACTTAGCCATGTATTCAATAAGATACACTTAATCAGTCAGTAATACAATCAATTTTTCAAAAACAAATCATCCATTTAGACACTTATATACTCATTTATTCTTCCATCGACCTTGAGATATACATATATAAAACATTTAATTTTCAGAAAAACACACATTCACTGGATGATGTCATCAGTGATGTCATCAGTGATGTCATTTGAGATGTCATCAGTGATGTCATGAGTGATGTCACTGACCATGTCATGAGTGATGTAATATGTGACGTCATCAGCAGTGCATTGCGGGCGCGCGAGTTATAGTTAGCTTAACTAACTATAACGGGGAAATTTCATTGGTTTTTTACGAGTGAAATGTCCAGCTAACTATAACGTGTGTGAAACCTATGTTTTTTTCACTGAATATATATATATATATATGTATATATATATATATATATTTTGAATAACTTTGGCGCCGGTTGACTTATCTTCGTGAAATTTTCAAAACTAATGGGGCGCTCCGCTCAGCTCCTACCCTGAAAGTCTCGGGGTGATTCGTCAAGTGGGGGCTGAGAAAAAAGGGGGGTCCCAAAACGCGTTTTCCCCATGCATTTTCCCATAGGACCTTTAGTCGAAGGTACAGCCCGAACGGCTGAACAGAATTACTTGAAATTTGGCAAAGAGGTAGTCCTCAGGTCAGTCATGTGCCTTTTGCATATATGGTGTCAATCTGTTCAGTAGTTCCTGAGAAAATTGCAGCTAAATGTACATAAATATCTATATGCGCGCACCGTGCGCGCACCAAATGTGCGCGAGCGTAATTCTGATTGGTGGTTAGATGTCAGTCAACATTCGAAACGGTTGAAATCAGGAAGTGTCGGACGCCATTTTGTGTGTGGTAGTGAAAAAGAAAGGTGGAGAACGTGAAAAGGGGGCAGGGTAGAGAGTTCCTGACACCCTAGCCTTTGTCAGGGGGTCCCTGAAGGACCCCGAAGGGTGAAAAAAACATTTTATTTTTTTTCAAAAAATCGCGGGGTGCGCGCACCCCCAGCCGCCATTTTGAGTCTTAGAGGCAGAAGAGAGCTAAAAACACAAATGGAGAACGTGAAAAGGGGGCAGGGTAGAGAGTCCCTGACCCCCTAGGCCTTCTCAGGGGGACCCTAAGGTCCCAAAAAAAAAAAAACCATTATAAATATTGCGCGGTGCACACACGCTGCGCGCACGGTGCGTGCACGGCAGCAAAAAATTCATTAAAAAAATAGAATCAAAAATCAAGTTTAAGTGTTTAGATGTTGGTTGGCTCTAAAAAGAGCCGTTGTGTTCATTGAGTGTTTTTTTGTACCTACAAGTAAGTACCGATGCAGAGTCTAGAGTTCAAGAGGAAGACTCTGTTCCCTTCATCTGTGAAATGAACACCGTCTCCTCTATAAATGCCTTGCATGTTGTAACGCAAGTTGTTGTGGTATATAGAACCCATACCATAGTCTCTGAGGAAAGCAGAAACAGACTTATTGACGTGCTTTTTTGCTTTTTCAAACTGCGGACAATATTCGTTGGACCAGTTCCCCTTTTGCCTTTGGCATATATTAGAATATACAAAGGTAGTTTGTGGAAAAAGTGACATCAATTGCACAAAGGTGTCCTTAACAAGCATTTCCAGACCTACCCCAGTTAAAGTGCCTAGGTAATTTCCACCACAGTGCACAATTATAAGGTCAGGCTGTGGGAGATGTAGAAAGGATTTCACCAAAGGCATTAATTGGTGCCACTTTAACTCTCTCTGACCAATCCATTTAATGTCTACATTTGGCAAAGCAAGGTCTTTCACAATACCTCTTTTTTCTGCATACTTTTCACTCCAGTATACATAGCTATGACCTACAATTCACACTGTGAACATCTTTCAAGGAGATCGGGATGCACTCAGAAGGTGTCTTTCAGTAGAATGGCAATATGAAAAGAAAGATAGTTGTAAAATGGAGGCTTACATACTTTTTTTTTTTAATTAAAAGAGCTCATTGGCTGTTTCAGACCATTCAACACTAAAAACTAGGCTGTATGTTTAAATTTTTAAAGCATGTTTAGTATTGTTTCAGAAAAATGTGTTCCCACAGAAGATTACTTTGGATATGCTGTTAGGTTTGAAAAGTCAAGCACTCTTGCTCTTTGGATTAGAAACATTGTGTGCTGAACTTCTGACCTCTCTGCTCACACCAGTGTTCCATGATCTGTTGCTATGGTAGCAGGCAGAAGTCATGTTGGGGGTAGGAATCATTGGGAAAGGGTTGAAATTTGCAACCAATAGAAATGTGTGTTTCCATGTAAAAAAAATGTGGGAAGCAATGTGATTTGAAGTTAACATGTATATGTTTGAAAAAAGAGAGGGAAATTTTGCCATTTAGTGGTTTTGGTGAGAGGAGTACAGCTCAGAGATTCTGGCTCTGATAATCTGCTGTGTGAGTGGCACATTTCTTTCTCAACTAACTACTTTTAAAGGTAAGTTATGAATTTGAGAGGGGATGTATGAGGTGTATTTTGATATAAATATTAGAAATTTGTTTCTTCTTTAAAAGTTGTGTTTTACATTTTATGTTTTGGAAGATATTTAACTGCCTTGAACTTGTAAGATATTATGGAGTATGTCTTCACCATAAGTTAAGGTGTACTGGTATCACCCAGGATTACTGTTTTGTGCCTAGAATCACATCATGAGTCTGTGTGCACACAGGAATTGTTGTCAGAGATTTAATTCGTGTTGCTCTTGTTCTGTAAGACTTGCACTCATAGGAAAGGGGCAGCTTGTTTTCTTGAACTGTGATGGTTAGCCTTCAGCAGAAATCACTATCTCACAGATGAGAGGCAAATGCTAACACATTTGAAAACAACAGGGTAGATTTTCCTTCCACTCCTGCAATGGGTGAGGTAGTTCCTACATGTTCAAAACTCCAATTAACCCTTCCCACAGGTGATCTTACATACATCTCTGCAGTCTTCATGCAGTTATGGAAGCTTCCATGCAGATCTCTCTTGCACCTGACAATACATAGTCTCCAGAAACACACTCTTAGCACACAGCCAGCTGCTTCTCCTGCACTCCCATGCTTACTATTCAGCACTGTGTGGTATTTCAGATAGCAGTGTGTAACGCTAACACATTCAACATCACCAAGGCTCGTTTCCTTTGCTCTAGTCTAATCACTCACCCAGGTTCCACATGCTCATGGTCTCAAGTAGCTGTTAGGACATGTGCTCTTTTCTGCCTCTCTAAACTATAAGGAAAATGTGTCAGGCTGTTACAGTAATTATCACTTGCTCTACCACAGTAGTAAATGTGCTATGAAATTGCCAATCAAATATTGTTTTCTGCCTAGAATCACACCATGAGTCTGTGTGCACACAGGAATTGTTGTCAGAGATTTAATTCGTGTTGCTCTTGTTCTGTAAGACTTGCACTCGTAGGAAAGAGGCAGCTTGTTTTCTTGAACTGTGATGGTTAGCATTCAGCACAAATCACTATCGCACAGATGAGAGGCAAATGGTAACACATTTGAAAACAACCGGTTAGATATTCCTTCCACTCCTGCAATGGGTGAGGTAGTTGCTACATGTTCAGAACTCCATTTAACCCTTACCACAGGTGATCTTTCATACATCTCTGCAGTCTTCATGCAGTTGTGTAAGCGTCCATGCAGATCTCTTGCACCTGACAATACACAGTCTCCAGATACACACTCTTAGCACACAGCCAGCTGCTTCTCCTGCGCTCCCATGCTTACTATTCAGCACTGTGTGGTATTTCAGATAGCAGTGTGTAACGCTAACACATTCAACATCACCAAGGCTCATTTCCTTTGCTCTAGTCTAATCACTCACCCAGGTTCAACATGCTCATTGTCTCAAGTAGCTGTTAGGACATGTGCTCTTTTCTGCCTCTCTAAACTATAAGGAAAATGTGTCAGGCTGTTACAGTAATTATCACTTGCTCTACCACAGTAGTAAATGTGCTTTGAAATTGCCAATCAAATATTGTTTTCTGCCTAGAATCACACCATGAGTCTGTGTGCACACAGGAATTGTTGTCAGAGATTTAATTCATGTTGCTCTTGTTCTGTAAGACTTGCTCTCGTAGGAAAGGGGCAGCTTGTTTTCTTGAACTGTGATGGTTAGCATTCAGCACAAATCACTATCTCACAGATGAGAGACAAATGCTAACACATTTGAAAATAACAGGGTAGATTTTCCTTCCACTCCTGCAATGGGTGAGGTAGTTCCTACATGTTCAAAACTCCAATTACCCTTACCACAGGTGATCTTACATACATCTCTGCAGTCTTCATGCAGTTGTGCAAGCGTCAATGCAGATCTCTCTTGCACCTGACAATACACAGTCTCCAGAAACACAGTCTTAGCACACAGCCAGCTGCTTCTCCTGCACTCCCATGCTTACTATTCAGCACTGTATGGTATTTCAGATAGCAGTGTGTAACGCTAACACATTCAACATCACCAAGGCTCATTTCCTTTGCTCTAATCTAATCACTCACCCAGGTTCAACATGCTCATGGTCTCAAGTAGCTGTTCGGACATGTGCCATTTTCTGCCTCTCTAAACTATAAGGAAAATATGTCAGGCTGTTACAGTAATTATCACTTGCTCTACCACAGTAGTAAATGTGCTTTGAAATTGCCAATCAAATATCGTTTTCTGCCTAGAATCACACCATGAGTCTGTGTGCACACAGGAATTGTTGTCAGAGATTTAATTCATGTTGCTCTTGTTTTGTAAGACTTGCTCTCGTAGGAAAGGGGCAGCTTGTTTTCTTGAACTGTGATGGTTAGCATTCAGCACAAATCACTATCTCACAGATGAGAGACAAATGCTAACACATTTGAAAATAACAGGGTAGATTTTCCTTCCACTCCTGCAATGGGTGAGGTAGTTCCTACATGTTCAAAACTCCAATTACCCTTACCACAGGTGATCTTACATACATCTCTGCAGTCTTCATGCAGTTGTGCAAGCGTCCATGCAGATCTCTCTTGCACCTGACAATACACAGTCTCCAGAAACACAGTCTTAGCACACAGCCAGCTGCTTCTCCTGCACTCCCATGCTTACTATTCAGCACTGTATGGTATTTCAGATAGCAGTGTGTAACGCTAACACATTCAACATCACCAAGGCTCATTTCCTTTGCTCTAATCTAATCACTCACCCAGGTTCAACATGCTCATGGTCTCAAGTAGCTGTTCGGACATGTGCTCTTTTCTGCCTCTCTAAACTATAAGGAAAATATGTCAGGCTGTTACAGTAATTATCACTTGCTCTACCACAGTAGTAAATGTGCTTTGAAATTGCCAATCAAATATCGTTTTCTGCCTAGAATCACACCATGAGTCTGTGTGCACACAGGAATTGTTGTCAGAGATTTAATTCATGTTGCTCTTGTTTTGTAAGACTTGCACTCGTAGGAAAGGGGCAGCTCATATAATAGGATTTGAAAAGCTCAAAAAATATATAGTAATATATTTAAATTACATAAAGGTAAGGTATTGCTGAACAACACAGAAATAAATTAAACATGCCTATAAAATCAAGAAAGAGAAAAGAACAGCAAAAACATCTATATTTGAAGACAACTGGACAACAGAAATTAGTTGAAGAACCTCATGTTGGAAAAAAGAAAAAGTCTTCTGGTAAGCAGACTAAGGATTTTTTTTTAAATATCCTCAAACATAAAAAAATGTAGAAAGTATATCCACTGCGAATAGTGTTTAAAGAAGAAAACAACAAGACAAAAGAAAGAAATTACTAAATGCTAATGTACAATCAGAAGCAAGAAAGAATGACTTAAAAAGAAAAACAGAATTTCAAAACATTCGTAAAAAAATGTTTCAGAGAAGAGTGGTGTTCAATTTGCTAAAGGATGTGAAAAAATATAGGAAGAAAGCAATATTTTATGAGAAAAAGAAACATATTGAATCAATTGTTGCAAAGGCTTTGGAATTAAAAAGAAAACTATTCATTTTAATTTTGAACAGTATCAGTACATTAGATAAAATAGTCAATGTAATGAAGTCAAAAAGCAAAAGGAAAAGAGTAGTGAGAAAAAATAACTTTTGTAATGTGTTCTTAGGAGAATGGAAGCATAGTTCAAGTACTGAACCATTTTTTAATGAAGAGAGTTATCTTCAAAGTAATAGTTTGCTGCATGCAGTTGACACCAGTGGTCGAAGTTATGAAGTTAAAGATGGTTGTGTAATGGAAAAGGAGAAAATGGTTCCAAGAAATGATGAAGAAGTGTTAACTGATGAGGTTATGGGGAAACGTCCTAAAGCCCCAGTGTACACTTGGAATTGTAGTAGTATTTGTACTGTACAACAAGAATCTATTGATAAATTACGTGACTTTCTAGGAGAATATAGTAAAAAAAGTGTTAAACAGAAGATTAAGGTGCTTCAAAGACTAGATCCATGCAGAGTGAGAAAGAATACTGGTTTGCAAGGACATTCTCTGGCTTGTATTTCTAGGAAAGTTTGTCAAAGTGTTTTTCACCATTTTAGGATGCTGGCAGTACATCATACTGAAATGAGAAAGTTTGTGAGAAGATTGTATTTTTCTAAAAGTCCAGCACTAAAGTTAAATGAGTTGAATAGTGCTCTGTTGCGTGGATCTGTATCAGATGTAGAGAAGGTTACTGATGATATTCAGTTTTGTTACTTTGGTCCAGAACAAGAAAGTGCAGGAAATGACACATTTATTGAAGAAAATGTGGAAGAGAATGTAGAACCCACTGTTAGTAAAAATTTTGAAGATCAAATGACAAAATTTACTATAATCTCTAATGAAAGACCAAATATTACTTGTATTAGTTGCCGGAGAAGCCATTATAAAACTCAAACAAGGAATGTTGATCTCTATAAAAAAAGTGAAAAAGAAAATAATTATGAGTGGAAGGATTTTGATACATATTTGTTTCTGGAAAATTGTTTTGATTTGGGTGAAGATAAGCATATTTGTAAATACTGTTATAACAAGTTAGAAGAAAATAAAATGCTAGCTAGTGCTGTACATAATAATTTAGAATTTGTTGATATTCCTGCAGAACTTAGTGATTTAAATACGTATGAGTCTATACTCATTCAATGTGTCCATCCGTTTCAGACTATAGTTCGTATGGAGCCCAAAACAGGTAAATTACCTCCTTCAGATTTACAAAGAGGTTTAAAAGGAAGAGTTGTCTATTTGCCATTAGATTTGAAAAAAAATATTGAAACAATTGATGCAGATAGTTTGGAAACTGAACCATTAGTTATTCTGGTTAATGGTGTACCTACAAAGAATAAGAAAATTTGGCAGGAGCTAGTAGATGTACGAAAAGTACAAAGAGCAAATTTATATTTGAAAAGAAATAATAAGTACTATGAATCAATTTATATGGATGAAGATGAAGAAGTTTTACTAGCAGACACAGGAATACCAACTGGGCAAATTGAAAAAGTGGATAAATCAAAAGAAGAAGAAATTTATTAACATTTCAGCATACATCCTCTTCATTCTAAAGAAGTTATGGGAAACACTATTGATCTGTTTCAGATGAAAAAAGCAAAAGGAACTCCCGTGAGTGTATGGGAGGAGAGCTTGGAAGCTCGTTGTTTTCCCCAGCTGTTTCCTACAGGAAAAGGTGGATGATATGATGAACGTCCAGTACAGATTACTGCTTCTGAGTATCGGACTACAAGATTATATGCAGAAGATCCAAGATTTCGTCAAAGTATTCCTTATTTGTTCCATCTTTTATTTGAAAGTGACTTGTCTGCACTATCTTATGCAGTAAATCACATTTTAAAAACTGGAGCACATCTACATAATGTGTCTGCAAAGGATTTTATGAACAAAGTGCAACAGCGAGATGATCATTTGGAATCTCAATTGATTAATCTGATGGCTTGTCAGCGTGGAACTAATGAATATTGGTACCAATGCCATGGAGAATTGAAATGTATGTTACGGAATTTAGGAACTCCTACATGGTTCCTTACCCTAAGCTGTGCTGAGTACGCTTGGGATGATTTACTGGATTTTCTTCGAGAGGCAAATTCAAATATTGAAAACATCCAATTCAAGACAGCAGGAGAATTGTGCTCATTGGATCCGGTTAATGTTTGCAGATATTTCAATCGTAGATTTGAGGCTATGATTTCCTTCATCTGCAATTAAAAAAATCCACCTCTTGGAGAAGTTGTGGATTTCTTTTGGAGAAAAGAGTACCAAGCAAGAGATGCTCCTCATATTCATATGCTGTTGTGGATCAAGGATGCCCCAAAATTTGGAACAGATTCTGATGATGCAGTTTTATCTTTCATTGAAGAATATGCAACATGTGCTATACCTAAAAGCACAGAAGAAAAAAACTTAAAAGAGCAAGTTTTACGTTTCCAAAGTCATCGGTGTGGAAAATACTGTCGGCGAAAGGACAAGAGTAAAGATAAATTCTACACAAAATGTCGATTTGGATTTCCACAACCTGTTCTTTCAAAAGGAAGAGTAAACAGTTTTATGTCAGCTGTGCGACATACCATTACAAGAAAATCTCCGAAAAATACCTACAACCTAAGAAGAAAAGAAGAGTCAAAATATATAAATGACTACAACCCAGTCATTTTATCCATGTGGAATGCTAACACGGATATTCAGTATGTAGCTGACAATTCTATTGCTGTTGCTCGGTATGTCCCATCTTACATCACTAAATCTGAGAAAACGGAATTGAAAGAAATGTGGGAAGAGATTTCTCACGAGAAGACTGTCAGTAAAAATGTATACAGTTTCAGTTTAAAGGTGTTATCGCATCGAGAAATTGGGTCATACGAATGCTCAAATAGGTTATCATCTGCAAGTCTGTACTCCAAATGCAGAAGAATAATTTTAAGTTTAGGCCTTGCAGGAATGCGAAATCGGGTACTGAAATCTATTCGAGAAATTGAATATTTAGCAGAGAACGAACCAGAAAGTACAGACATTTTGAAAACAAATATGTTGGACACATATTACCCCAACAGAAGTCATCATCTTGAGAACATGTGTCACTATGAAGTGCTGCAGAACCACATTTTTACACGGAATGCCACAGAAGACATCAACAATGGAAAATATAAAGTCATTGTTGAGGAAGGATGTTTGGTGAAACAAACAAAAGGAAGTTTGATTAATCACAGGAAGCTGAGTTGCGACACTACTGACAAAAAGGAATTTTTACTACTTAGCACTTTTACAGCTGTTTAAAACATGGCGTTCAGAGGATGAATTACTTGGAGATTTTCAGAGCTATGAAGATTCCTTTAATGCATGTAAAGATAGCATAGAATGCAGTACTTTCACAAATTATGTACAAATGTTAAATGAAGAAATTGAACAAGAAGCTACAATTGCGGCTGAAGTAGCTAGAGACAGTTCTCAAGACAGTCAACATTCTGGTATGCTCAGTCAAGATCCCCTAGGACAACCAATCGTAGAAAATGAAGCTGCAATAGCCATGACTGAAGTGGAAACAGCTATGAATCAAGCTCAGGAAGATTTAATAGACTTACCAAATTTGGAACAACAACTGAATGATGAACAACAACAAATTTATGAAGAAGTCACAAAACAAATTGATCATGGATTACTACATGAAAATAAAGAGTGTTCATGCACATCATTTGAACCAATCAGAATGTATGTGAGTGGACAAGTTGGAACTGGAAAAAGTTTCTTAATTAAAGTAATTAGAAGCTAACTACAGAAAAAAACTGATTCAACTTTGTCTTGTGTTGTTACTGCTCCAACTGGGTTAGCAGCATATAACATAAAAGGAATTACCTTACATCGTTTGCTAATGTTACCAGTAGAGCATGAGAACATAATAGAATACCAAAAGCTAACAGGAGAAGCATGTTTTGAAGTTTCAAGAGTGTTGAAGAAAATGAAAGTTCTCATTATTGATGAGGTAAGCATGGTATCAAACTTAATGCTTGCCTTTGTGCATTTAAGAATGCAACAAATTCTAAAGACAGACTATGACGTGTTATTTGGAGGAAAACATGTTATATTTTTTAATGATGTTGCTGATGTCTTTAAATACAAGGTCTTAGACATCTTCCAAGCATTCAGAGAGGTCTCCGATTCTAGCCCAACACCACTTTTAAGCAGTTTAGGTGCCAACAATCATTTGCCATTTGTGTTTTCTCCGATCTCGATAGATACAGTAAGAAACCATGTTCTTCAAGCTAAATCGGGCTCACCCTTAGATCCCTGCCCCCCGAGATTTCTCAAAGAACTGCCATATCTGGTGAGCCCATACCTTACCGACATCTTTAATTTGATGTTCTCTTCTGGTGTCTTCCCGATTAGTTGGAAGGAGACATCTATTCTGCCTCTCTTAAAAAAAAACACCCTTGACACTGCCAATCCTACTAACTATCGGCCCATTGCTAGACTGCCTCTGCCAGCAAAGATAGTGGATAAAATAATGAACAATCAACTGTCACTATACATTAATGCAAATGGTTTGCTGGATCATACTCAATTTGGCTTTCGTAAGGACCACTGTACGGAGCTGGCATTGATCAAAGCCTCTGAGTGGATCAGAGCAGTTATGGACGGAGGAGGCGCAGCAGCTCTGGTGCTCCTTGATCTCTCTGCGGCTTTTGACACAGTGGATCATCTCCTCCTGCAAAGATGTCTGGAGGGTCTAGGAGTAGGAGAGACAGCACGAGCACTTTTAGCCTCCTTTCTCACTGATCGTAGATCCACTGTACCCATGGATGGCATCAATTCTGATCCGTACACTCTTCCATGTGGTGTCCCTCAGGGTAGCTCTTTAAGCCCCACATTGTTCAATATATACGTTTCTGAACTAGCGCCCCTTATTCGGGAATTTTGTTTTAACCTGACCACCTATGCTGATGACACCCAGATTGTGGTGGCGGCTTCTAAATCCCAACAGCCTCCGGCCTCGCAGTTCAGATGTTGCATGAGTGCAATCAATAAATGGATGACAGCACACTGCCTGAAGCTTAACTCCAGTAAAACGGAAGTTTTGATTTTCGGCAGTGTACAGCCTCCCTGGAATGATCTGTGGTGGCCCGTTGAGTTGGGTTCCCCGCCCAATCCGTTGGTCAAGGCAAAGAACTTGGGTGTGCTCATGGATAATAAACTTACTCTCCAGCATCACACAAATGCTGTGGTGTCTGCTTCACATTTCCTTATAAAAAAATTAGGAACATTTTTCCTTATATTCCCGATAACACCAAGAGAACAGTAGTCTCATGCCTTATTTCATCTAGGCTGGACTACTGTAATGGTTTATTCCTTAACGCTCAGAAGCAACACCTGCGAAAGCTCCAGATGATTCAGAACTCAGCAGCCCGCCTCATACTGGATATCCCTAGACACTGCTCAGTCTCCAACGAAATCCGCAACCTTCACTGGCTTCCCGTATCTCAGCGTATTGATTTTAAAGCCTTGTGTATTGTTTTTAATGCCTTACATCGTATAGGTCCTTCTTTTTTGCAGGATCATTTTACATGGTATCAACCCACCAGACAGCTTCGGTCCTTGGGAGCACGAATGCTGACTGTACCAAGAAGTCATAAAGCTCACTGGGGTGGACGCAGTTTTTATTACGGTGCATCTAAACTGTGGAATTCTCTTCCCTTTCATCTTAGGAGTGCCAGTTCTCTGACCATTTTTAGAAAGCAATTAAAAACCTGGCTCTTTCAGCACTAGGGGCAAGGTTGTAGCGGGTCATTGTTGGGTCCATCGCCAAGACACCTCCGGGTATATGTGCGCTTCTTATAAATTTCTGTAACATAACATAACATAGTTTTTGGGGATCTACTGCAACTCACTCCAGTTAAAGGACAACCAGTATTTAATACTCTTGCACATGAAGACACGAAAAAGTCATTAGGAAGTATAGGTAATGTGAATATTTGGTCATACTTTGAGTACAAAGAACTCATTACCAATATGCAGCAAGCAAATGATGATGATTATGCAAGTATTCTCAAAGATATCAGAATTGGACTACTCACAGAACATGGCAGAAAAGCTTTACAGAGTCGATTGCTATGTAATTTGTTTCCAACAGAACAAATAGTTCCAGAGAAAATATACAAGGAAATTGCAGAAAAAAATACTGTAATCTGCTTAATGCCAACACTACATGGATGCTCTATATTCAATGAAGAACTTTTGAAATTGGAAAATGAAGAGATTATGAAAATGGAAGCCGTGGATGAAATACAGCATGAAGGAATAACTATTATATTGACAGGCAAATTGAAAACTAAATTGGATTCTCTAGAGAAAAACATTTCGAAAACAGCTGGTTTAGAAAAGAATCTTTATGTATGTATGTATGAACTGTCGAGTAATTTTAAGACGTAATTTGAATGTAGAAAAAGGTTTAGTGAATGGAGCTATGGGTAAAGTTGTGGGTTTTGTTAATTACCAGAAAAAAGATGAATTTGAATTTAGAGGTTAAAGACATTAGTCGTTGTTCAGGTTTTTTTTTGCTTGTGAAAGACTTATATGTACGTAGGAAACAGTTCCCGTTTTCTCTAGCATATGCTGTAACTATTCACAAATCTCAAGGATTAACTGTAGATAGTGCTTTTGTAAACATTGGATCTAGTGTGTTTAAAGAAGGTATGGCATATGTTGCTTTGTCACGAGTGAAAAAATTATCTGGTTTATTCATGATAGACTTTGATGACTCAAAAGTTAGTGCTGATGCAAATTGTGTAAAGGAGTATAATAATAGAAAAAGAAGAAGCTATGCTGCTCATTTAGGTCAGTATCCTGTGTTTGAAAAACGTGTTGTTTGTCGGAAAAGGAGAATTGAGAATATCTGTAATGAGGATGTACAGAAGAGAAAACAAAAGGAGAGTGATGTGATTGCAAGAAAAAAGAAAAAGGACAATGTTGAAGAGGTTGTTGGTTGTCATTTTGAAAATAGCTCTGGTGTCAACTGCTACGCTAATGTAGTGCTGAATGTTGTATTTTATCTTGAAAGTTTGCAAGAGCATATAATACTAAATCATGAAAAAAGATTTTGTTCTCTGCTGAGTTTCCTTTATGAGAAGTTGAGTAATGATAAAACTAAAATAGAAAGTGCTTCTGATGTTAGAAATCTTTTAGATGTATGTTCTGGATATACACAGTTTACACAAAATGTCCAGCAAGATGCACAGGAATTCTTAATGTATGTGCTTATGGTACTGGAAGATGAAGGGGTAGAAATAGAAAATATGTTTGGTCTCTCTTATAAATGGGAACATTGTTGTGAAAACTGTATGAACACATGCAGCACTAATGTTGATTCTGAAAGATTCATACATTTAACATTACCAGAGAGTAAATCAGTGACTTTTAGTAAATTAGTTAAAGATGCAAATCACAACATGGAATGTTCTCAATGTAAATCAGAAATGTTATCAACGTTATTTTTAAAGAAATATGGACAGTATATAATTTTAATGATTCAACGTTGTAGAGCTGATGGAACACAATTGGACACTTTAATAAAGTAGTTTGTAGGAAATCATTTATCAATATCAGGAAAGACTTTTGTTGCAGTTGCAATAATTTTCCATGATGGACCTTCTATAACTTCTGTTCATTGCACAGTTTATCTAAAATGTGAAAAGGCTGGACACTGTGTAATGATTTTCAATTGATTTTCAAGCAACGTTTGCCTGCAGAACTACCAAATTCCTACTTAATTTTTCGAAAACCAAAATTTTAGATACAAATTGCAGCATCTGAAGAAACCAATATTTCGATTTTATAGGATTACCATTGGATATTTCACCTAAAAAGGATTTAAAAATTACCATTTGGCCTCCTGGAAAGGTAAATGTTTCTATTGTGGACTTCTTTGACAGATATTATTTTGGTGTATGTGCTTAAGCAACAAGATTTACAGATGTTATTTATTGCAAATAGTTATTGTTCTTAGAAGATATTTTTAATATATATGTTACATTTCTATCAAGGTATGTTTTACTGAGGATAGATTCAGGGCTTTTTTAAACAATCTTTCAGATTGTTTATTTTTTTGCCCACTGTTAAGTGATGAATGCAATTGATATCACTATTTTCAGTGAAATTCAATATATTCTGAAAACAGCAAAAAAAGGGCAAAACAATTACTTTGTTAAATATGAAAATATGTGTACTGTATTCTAAAATGTATTGTTAAATATTACTACTTTTTTTCTTTTTTTTCAGATCTAGAAAGAAAATTTAGGAAATTGAATCAATTTTTCTTGTAATTAAAAAAACCCATTTATTTCTAATTAAGTTATTTTGTTGGTCAGGTAAGTTTCAAATATCTGTATTTCTCACCCCTTCACTTTCATGCTCCCTTTTCTTCACTTCTCCTCACTCTGCTTTTCTCATTCCCCTTCCCTCTCTCTTCTTCCTTTACTGCTCTTTCGTAACTCTCTCACTCCTTCTCTACTACTCCCCTAGGTTTACTGCCTCCATCACTATTTTTTCAACCATGTTTCTCTCCCTGTCTCCATATGTCTCAGTCATTCTAACTGCCTTACACCTTCTCAGTTCCTTGCTCTCTGTCTCTGTTTCTGTCTCTCTCCCTTTGTCTGTCTTACCCTTAATTTCCTTAACATCTCTGTTTCTACCACTCCTTCTCTCTCCATGACTCATTTTCCATCTATGTTAAGTTTTTTAACCTTCTCCATCATTCTCCTTCTTTCACCTTCCCCAACTGTCACTATCCTTTACTCATAGTCACTCCTATTCTCCTACTTCACTTCCTCCGGTCTGTATCTCACACCCCTTCATCTTTTCGCATTCTTTCCTTCACTCTCCCTCACTCTCCTTTGCTCATTGAAATCCTGACTCCCTTTCTCTCACTCCTGTTTCCTAAATCCCTCCATCCCCTCACTCCCCATCTGTCACTTTCCCTTACCCCCTTTTCTAATCCTCATACCCCTTATCTCACCTTCACTCCACTTCTCTTACTTTCAATCCCTTTACCCTGCTGTACTTCATCCGCTTTATCTGTTACTCCCTTTTCCTATCTCCGTCCCTTACTCCCCTTTTCTCACTCCCCCTCCATCACTCTCCATTACTCACTGCCATTCCCTTACTCATTCACTCTTCTAACCTGTATCCTCTACCCTCAGTCCTTTTGTTGCAGTCAGTCTTTCACTTCCCTTTCATGACTGATCATACTTTCCTTTTCTCACTCATTCTGTCTGTCCTTTCCTCCTCTTCACTCAGTCATTTCAATCATTTCAATCATTCATGTATACACTACACATTCATTCAATAAAATTACAACACAGTATATTAGGAATATAGCTCTTCTTGGAGAAGTGAAGTGATTTCCTAAAAGAACTGTTTTTTTTGTCTTTTTTGTTTTGTATTTTTTTTTTAGTTTTTTAACAATTTAGTATTTATTTTTGATTTTTTTAGAGCACCAAAAAACAAACTGGTAATGAAAAACTGTTCAACAGGAACAAAAAAAAAATGAAAAAAATTATGGGCTGGAGCATGTGTGCTGCTGTATTCTGTTTTCAATCAAGTTTATACTGCTCTCAACGTAGCAAAGAACAGCATTGCACGCATTGCAATGTATGTGCACCTTCTGGAAAAGGGGGCGGATGTCCAGTGGCCCGGTACATGGTGAATCTGTGGCCGCAGATGATGTGCTCGGCTGAGCAGGTGGAGGGTTGTCCCTTAGGGCTCTAGTTATTTCTCGAGCATAACGTACAGGATGCACTGTCTTGAAGTGCCTCAGCATTGAATAAATACTAAAGGAGTATTTCTTGCTGGGATCTCCTCTAGATAAGACACTTCACAAATAGTGCATGTCACCTTTGGCACATTGACCTTCTTTTGGCCCTCTGGAAAGGTGAATTAATTCCAGATGAAAGAGTGTTTTTGTTTGCTCTTCCTTGGTGGTTCCACAAAGGTCTCCTCCTCACTCCCTGAAGTTGACTGCTGTTCTGCCATTTTCAAGTAAGATTTCACTCAAGTAGCTGTTCAACTTCTTGTCCCAGGAAATAAGAAGAAATAGTGAGGGGAGTGGGTGTGGTGTTTGAAGATTCTGGAACAGAAACTACTATGAACCAATGAAAAGTGTTGTTTCATAATCACATGACTTGCCGTGCTCGCACGGTGCTCGCACGTATGCGAGCACCGTGCGCGCACCATGCGCGCACGGTGCTCGCACGCATGAGCGCAAGGTGCACACATGCATCAGAAATGAATTACTTTTAACCCGATTTCTAAAACATGAAAAGGAGGCAGGAAAGACACTCCCTGACCCCCTAGACCTTCTCAGGGGGTCCTTAAAGGACCTCGTAAATCCCCCAAAAAATTAGTTTAATAAAAAAAATTGCCGGTGCGTACACGGTGTTCGCACGCATGCACGCACGGTGCACGCACGCATCAGAAATGAATTACTTTTAACCCGATTTCTAAAACATGAAAAGGAGGCAGGGAAGACACTCCCTGACCCCGTAGACCTTCTCAGGGGGTCCCTAAAGAACCTTGTAAATAAAAAAAAAACATTTCCTTTGATGAAAAAAATTGTCGGTGCGCGCACGGTGCGCGCACTGTGCGTGCACAGTGAAAAACCCTTAAAAAAAAACATTTTAAACTGTTTATATGTTTATAGAAGATATTAACTATGCTGTTCAACTTTATCCAAATTAAAAAAAAAGAGCTGAGCCATTCCATATTACAGGATACAGTCAATCTATAACTATATACATAGGTAGTTTATTGTAAAATAGATGTATAAAAAATATAATAATGCATAGATGAATTAGCATTTAAAAAACCTTACAAATTCACTAAAAAAAACATAGGTTTCACACACATTATAGTTAGAAATTAGCATTTAAAAAACCTTGCAAATTCACTTAAAAAACCATAGGTTTCACACACGTTATAGTTAGGAATTAGCATTTAAAAAACCTTGCAAATTGACTAAAAAAACCATAGGTTTCACACACGTTATAGTTAGGAATTAGCATTTAAAAAACCTTGCTAATTCACTGAAAAAACCATAGGTTTCACACATGTTATAGTTAGCTGGACATTTCACTCGTACAAAACCATTGAAACTCCCCCTTTATAGTTAGTTCAGCTAACTATAACTCGCGCGACCGCAATCCACTGCTGATGACGTCACATATTACATCACTCATGACATGGTCAGTGACATCACTCATGACATCACTGATGACATCTCAAATTACATCACTGATGACATCACTGATTACATCATCCAGTGAATATGTGTCTTTCTGAAAAATAAATATTTTTTATATATGTATATCTAAAGGTTAATGGAAGAATAAATGGGTAAATAAGTGTCAAAATTGATGTTTTTTTTGGTAAAATTAATTGTATAACTGACTTATTAACAGTATCTTAGTGAATACATGTATTAGTGAGTAATGTTTAAATATTTTAATATCTGTATCAGTGTCTCACTTTGTTTATAAGTGGCTGCATGGGTTGGTGAGTAGCTACATGAGTGTGTATATGGGTTATTAGTTCGTTTTTAGAGTACCAGTATGAGTGTCTGTATGGTTCAGTGGGGGATGTTACTTAGCGTATAGATGCATGAATGAGTGACTCACTGTTTGTATGTGTTTTGAAGACAGTATGTGAGCAGGACAGTATGGGTAGATGAGTGTGTGTATGGGTGAGTAAGAGAGTGAATGACTGTCTCAATAGTGTCTTTATGAGTAAGTCCATATGTTTTGAACTAGTATATGTGAGTATTGATGTATATAAGTGAGGATATATGAGAGTGAGAGATTGGAAGAGTTCCTGTATAAATAAGTATGTGTTTCTATAAGTGATTGTTTAAGAGAGTAAGTATGTGTACGTTTCTGTAGAAGTAAGTGTAGTGGTGTGTGTATAGCTGTATATGCAAGTAAATAGATGTTTATTTGCATGTTTGAGTATGTGTGTGAGTAACTCTATGTATGAGTGTAGGTGTGTAACAGGATGTATAGGTGTATGAGTACATATGATGACTGAGTACATGTATGAGTGACTATATAGAAGTGTTGATGAATGAGTGGATGCGTATGTAGATTTTGGAATTACTGAATAGGTTGTTCTAACTGGTATTGGTATCTCTATAGTTTTCAAAACTTGCCGCGTGGGCGGAGCGGCCGCCAATGGCCGCAGCATGACAGTACCACTCCGTCATGAGCACACGGCGCCCTTGGCTCATGACGGAGTGGTTCCGTCATGAGCAGGGAACGGGTTAAACATATTAAAACTTTACAGAAACACAGACTCACTGGATGATGTCATCAGTGATGTCATCAGTGCTGTCATTTGACATGTCATCAGTCATGAGTCATGTAATATGTGACGTCATCAGCAGTGCATTGCGGGGGCGCGAGTTATAGTTAGCTGAACTAACTATAAAGGGGGAATTTCTAGGGTTTTGTACGAGGGAAATGTCCAGCAAACTATAACGCCCCTGAAACCTATGGTTTTTTCATTGAATTTCAAAGGTTTTTTAAATGCCAATTCCTAACTTTAACGTGCATGAAACCTATAGTTTTTCAGTGAATTTCAAAGGTTTTGTAAATGCTAATTCCTATCTGTAACTTATCTCTAAAGATATCATGTTTAATGATTTTCATTGCATTTCTATATTTTCAATTTCAGTGTGTCAATTTCATTAATTATGTTTTTTTTAAATACTATTTTATCACCATTTTTTTACTTATTTTTTCAATTAATTCTTTTAAAAATTAAAAAATATTATTTGTTTTTATTGGGTTTTAAAAAAATATTTTTAAAACTATTTTTAAACTAGATTTTCAAAACTTTATGTTTTTTTTTTTTCTCCATTTTTTTGGGATTCGCGCACCCTATGCGCACCGTTCTCGATCCCTACGCGAAAGCATCAGCGTACGGTATGCGTTGGGTACGTGTCTGCAATGCAACCTGTACGCGACTCCAAGCCTATACGCGACACGTACGATGTACGTAACGCGACGCGTGCATGCTTCCGCGATGCGTCATATGCGTGTATGACGTGATGGGTGCGCAGATCCTGCAGAATATTTAACATTTAAAAAAACATATATATCTATTTCATGTGAATATTAATTGAACACAAACTGTAAACTACTCATGAAAGTAATATATTTTTACATCTAATCCTATATTCCTTTTAAATCCAATTTCGCGGATGTGCGCTGGGTGCGTGCTGCGTAAGCGCATGGTGTGCGGATCCCATGTGACCTGCAAAAAAAGAGATTTGATTGGTTCATTACACTTCCTATTCTAACTATTGAAAGACCCCACCCATTTCAATCATTCTTCTTTGAGCTTCTTTGAAGGAACATCTCACACCTTAGAACTAGAAGAAACTTTTTGGGGAAGATTTCCACAGCTGCAATTTTTCTGAAGACAATGGCTTCTGCACAGCAGCCACCATCAGAATCAGACCATTCGTCCGATGAGGAATTTGTTGTGGAACCTCCACGCACATAAAGATACACCTCTGTGGTGTGGACATTTTTTACCTTCCCAGAAGGACAAAATAAAACTAAATCTACAGAAGTGACATGTAAAATATGTCAAAGAGTGCTTTCCAGAGGAGATCCATCAAAAAAATACTCTTGTGGGACTGCGAGTATGTTAAAACACATGAAGACTCTGCCTCCCGTGAACCTGGCCAAGCAGGAATGCAGAAGACTCCGACAGCAGCCTCAGCCAGCAGTGGCAAGCACTTCTGCAGCATCACCATCGAGCACTCACCCGGACATACGTCCAGAATTTGGAAAGCTAAAAATTAGTTACATTAAATGCAACAAACTGCTATGTTACGGCGAGCAGTCAATTGAACTAATCTGCCGAGCGCAGCAAAACCATAAGTGCTAAACTTGTGTTTATTTTTTTTTTGCAGAAGTTGACTGTTTTGTTCCTCCTGTTGTCTTTTTTTCCTTTTGAAAAAAACAAAAAAATAACAAAATTGTTCCAAAAAGTCCCAAAAAATTCAAAAACAAAAAAGAAGAACAAAAAAATTCTTCTAAGAACTAACTTTCCTGGTTTAAAAAAAGAGCTATATATGTTTGTTTGTTTGTGAAAGTTTAGATGAATGTATGTGTAGTATGTAATTGACTGAACAAATGCATTAGTAGTGTATGGTGAATGTATGAGTGCAGAACTATGAGGAAGTGCTGCAGCATCACACAGTAACCTCTTTAACTACAGTGAGCTGTAGTACTTTCGAAGTACAGGGATGCGACATATGTACATAAATATGTTGCACATCTATGCTTCTCTCTGCACGGCTGCTTAAATTGCAGCCATGTGGTGACACAGGCACCCTTGCACCATAGTGCAAGGATATCTGTGTCATGTAGTGTTTATTTTTGTGCAGGAAGACACACCTTCCTACACAAAAACAATCAGTAAAGGCATTTTTCTGCTTCAATGTACGCTGAACATGTTACCATGCATTGAAGATAAAAAAATGTGGAGAAATGAAAACAATTCTCCTTGTTGTGCTTTCCAACACCAATTTTAGAATGGTGCAGCATTCACACACATATCGAGATTTATAATTTCTGATAAATCTAGAGATGTGTCTTGTTCTATGAGTATTCAGTGCAATCATGCACAACAACACTTATAGAACACCCTTTCAACGCAAAGTGGTGTGCATGATGAGGTTGTATTTACATGGAGTAGAAAAAGTGCACAGAGTGCCTTTTCCTCTCTTTGTAAATATGAAATAGTGTCTTGCGCAATAATTATGTTACCAAAAGTGACATATTTCCGGTTTTAAAATTCCTTGCGAATGATAGAAGGTAAGCACAGAGTTTTGTCTGCAAAGATGTTCAAAGAAGAATGATTGAAATGATTGCGGTCCTTCAATAGGTACAATGGGAAATATTATGAACCCCTCAAATCTATTTTTTTGCAGGTCACATGACATCTGATTATGATCAGATTTCAAAACTACATAGGTATAAACAGAGTGTTTTTAGAACGTGTTTCAACTTTGTAGCTTCTTGCAGACCTCCTCATTCTGCATATTGAGACTTAGTTAAACTTACCTTCAAAGTAATAGGAATAAAAAATGGTATACATTTTTTTCAGATTTTCATTGCAATCTAAATTGATATAAATTGCTTATTTTAAAATTTGGATCCGTGAAAGAAAAAAATAAATTATAACATGTAATAATACATTTTTTACAACACAGCATAATTTCCACAAAGTAATTTGTTTCCCTATTTTTGCTGTTCTCAGAATATATTGAATTTCACTAAAAATAGTGATTTCAATCGTACTCATCACTTAACAGCGGGCAAAAAAAAAACAATCAGAAAGATTGTTAAAAAATAAACAACAGGCTGTTCTCAGTAAAATACCAGAAAATACAAATCACACATATATGAAATGCTTACGGCTTACAAAATTTTATAACTTTAACTTATAAAAATTGTAAATATTGCCGCTTTAAAATATTCACCGAATCAATGACCACCAAAAACTCCATAATTCAAAAATATACCTTTCCTTGAGGCCAAATGGTATTTTTGCACTCCTTCTTTATGTAAATTGTCCAATGGTAGTCCTATTAAATTATAATAATAAATTCCTCAGAGAATGAATTATCTTCCAAAAACTTTGACTTTAAAAATATTAGGTAGAAATTTTGTAATTCCCTAGGCAAACGTTGTTTAAAAACCAACTGGGAATCATTACAAAGTGTCCAGCCTTTGTCACATTTTAGATAGGCAGTGTAATGTCCAGATGTGGTGGAAGGACCATCATGGAAAATTATTGCAATTGCTACAAAAGTCCTTCCTGATATTGATAGTTGTGCTGCTACAAATTGCTTTATTAAAGTATCCAATTTTCTTCCGTCAGCTGTACAACGTTGCATCATTAAAATTATGTATTTGCCATATTTTGGTAAAAATAATGTGGATAACATTTCTGATTTACATTGGCTACACTCCATGTTTTGATTTGCACCTTTAACTAATTTATTGAAAGACACTGATTTACAGTCTGGTAATGTTAAATACAGAAATCTCAGTGTCTACATTGGTGCTACATGTATACATGCAATTTTCACAATGATGTTCCCATTTGTAAGAAAGGCCAAAAATATTATCTATTTCTACACCTTCTTGTTCAAAAATGGTAAGCATATACATTAAAAATTCCTGAGCATCTTGTTGGATATTTTGTGAAAATTCTGTAGAACCAGAACACACATTCAAAAGACTACGAACATCTGAAACAGATTGTATTTTACTTGTATCTGTTGTCAATTTTTCATAAACAGAATGCAACAGAGAACAAAATCTTTTTTCCCGATTCTGCATAATTTGTTCTCGCAAACCTTCCAGATAAAAAACAACATTGACCACTACATTAGCATAGCAGTTGACACCTGAACTATTTTCAAACTGATAACCAACAATCTCTTCAACAGTGTCCAATTTCTTTTTACCTGCAATCGAAACATTATCTTGTTCTTTTCCCTTCTTGACACCTTCAGAACAGATATTCTCTAACCTTCTTTTTCGACCAACCACACGCTTTTCAAATACAGGATATTGACCTAAATTGGGAGCATACACCCTTCTTAACCTATTATACTCATTTACACAGTTTGCATCTGCAGTAACCTTCGTCTCATCAAAATCAATCAAAAACAAAGTCAAACCAGATAATGTTCTGACTCGTGACAACGCAACATATGCCATACCCTCTTTAAATACGGTAGATCCAATGTTCACCAATGCACTGTCTACACTTAATCCTTGAGATTTGTGAATAGTCACTGCGTATGCCAGAGAAAATGGAATTTGTTTCCTACGGATATATAAACCTTTAACAAGCAAAAAACGCTTTTCTAACATCCACTAACTCTTGCCAAATCTTCTTATTCTTAGTAGGAACACCATTAACTAGAATGACTAGTGGCTCATTTTCTGCATGGTCTACACCAATAGTTTCAATATTTTTCCTTAAATCTAACGGTAAATACACAACTCTTCCTTTCAATCCTCTTTGCAACTCTGATGGAGGTAATTTACCTGTTTTGGGCTCCATACGAACAATAGCCTGAAACGGGTGAACACATTGTATGAGAATAGACTCATTCGTATTTAAATCTATCAGCTCTGGTGGAATAGCAACCAACTCTAGATTATTATGAACAGCTCTAGCAGGCATTTTATTCTCATCTAATTTGTTATAACAGTATTTGCAAATATGCTGCTCAGATCCCAAATCAAAACAATCCTCTACCAACAAATAAGTTGCAAATTCCATCCACTTATCATTATTTTCTATTTCACTTTTTAAATACAGATTGACACCCCTAGTCTGATTTTTATAGTGACTTCGTCGACAACAAATACAAGAAACATTTGGTCTTTCACCTGAAATTACCTTAAACTTTGTGATCTAATCCTCAAATTTTTCTGTAATTACGGGTTGTACATTGTCTTCAACATTTTGTTCTACTAATGTGTCAGATTCTTCACTCTCTTGCCGAAGACCAAAGTAACAAAACTCAATATCATCACAGACCTGCTTCACATCTGATACTGACCCACGCAAAAGAGCACTGTTCAACTCACTTAACTTTAGTGCTGGACTTTTTGCATAATACAACCTTCTCACTAAGTTATGCATTTGAGTATGATGTACTGCCAGCAATCTGAAATGGTGAAAAACACTTTGAAAAACTTTCCTAGAAAGACAAGCCAGAGAATGACCTTGCAAACCAGTATGTTTTCTCACTCTGCAAGGGTCTAGTCCTTGCAACAGCTTAATCTTTTGTTTTACACTTTTTTTAGTATAGGCTCGTAAGAAACTACATAATTTTTCAATAGATTCCTGTCGTACACTGCTGCAAGCCCAAGTGTACACAGGGTTTTTAGCACGTCTCCCTAAAACTTCATCAGCTATCACTTCTTCTGCATTTCTTTCAACCATTTTCTCTTTCTCAATTGGACAACCGTCGCTAACCTCATAACCTCTACCACTGGTGTCAACTGCATACAATAATTTTTCGCTCAGTGAATAACTCTCTTCGTTAAAAAAAGGCTCTGAACTGGAACTGTGTTTACATTCTCCCCCAAAAAAACACAAATGTTTTTCATATTAATAACTCTTTTCCTCCTACTTTTGGCCTTCAATACATAGATTGGTTTATCTAGTGACCGAATTCTGTTTAATACTAAAATAAATAGTTTCCTTTTTACTTCAAAAGCCTTTTCCACAATGCTTTCAATATGCTTCTTCTTTTTATAAAATAAAGCTCTCTTTTTATATTTCTTCACATCTTTCAGCAAATTATGCACTACTCTCTTGTAAAATATCTTTTTGTGTAATTCCTTATACAGATTTTGCCTTCTTTTACCATACTTTATCTCCTTTGACTAACCATTTGATTTTTTACTTTTCCTCTTATTTTGAATTTTTTTCTTACTTGAAGAATTATCAGTAGTTCCAGCATTATCTACATTCTGTTTGCTCCTATAAACATTTTTAATATATTGCTTTGTGATCATACCAGAAGATTTTTTCCTTTTAGCCACATTATCTTGTACATTAAATACTTGTGGTTGATGTTTCTTCAAATAATCCTCCTGTCTCTGTTCTTTTCTTTTTCTTTTTGTTTCTGGCATGATTTCTCTATTTTAACGTTGAAAAACAGTATCTGTAAAAAAGAATCACAAATTAATGTATATTAATAACTTTCAAATTTATACTATTCCATTACTGTACAAACACATTTTATATAAAAACTGACTAAGAAACTATAGCCCTGAACCACAAGTGTGACAATGGTTAAAATACTACATGCATAGTGCATACTACTTTGAAGCTGTTCATGCCCTAAAGCCTACCTCACTAAAAGACTACATGCTGAATGATTACAGTACTATAAGGAGACACACTGGGTGAGTAACAGGGTGTTTGCTAGAAGTGTATGAATATTGACTGGGGAATTGAAGGTGTGAAACACAAGTGTGTAGGTGGTTAGAGGACTGCATGCATAGTGGATAGGCATTTGAAGCAGTCCATATGCTAAGGCCTGGCTCACTGCAGGAGTACTTGGCTACTGACTGAATGATTAGAGTACAGCAAGGAGAGTGCCTGGGTGAATTTATAATTGTTTGGGTTTTAGCACAGTGAATGGATTAGTACTTGGTACTGAATGGGTCACTAGAGGAGTGCAAAGGGAGTGACAGGATGTTTGCTGGACTGTATGGATACTGACTAGGGAATTGAAGGCGTGAAAGACAAGTGTGTAGGTGGTTAGAAGACTGCATCCATAGTGGATAGGCGTTTGAAGCAGTCCATGTGCTAAGGCCTGGCTCAGTGCATGAGTACTTGGGTACTGACTGAATGATTAGAGTACTGCAAGGAGAGTGCCTTCGTAAATGTATAAGTGTTTGGGTTTTAGCACAGTGAATGGATTAGTACATGGTGCTGAATGGGTCACTAGAGGAGTACAAAAGGAGTGACAGGGGAAGTGAATTAATACTGACTGGGGAATTGAAGGTGTGAAAAACAACTGTGTAGGTGGTTAGAGGACAGCATGCATAGTCAATAGGCGTTTGAAGCAGTCTATGCACTAAGGCCTGTGTCGCTGCATGAGTACTTGGATACTGACTGTATGGATACTGACTAGAGAATTGAAGGAGTGAAAGACAAGTGTGTAAGTGGTTAGAGGACTGCATGCATAGTGGATAGGAGTTCGAAGCAGTCCATGTGCTAAAACCTGGGTCGCTGAATGAGTACTTGGGTACTGACTGAATGTTTACAGTACTGCAAGGAGAGTGCATGGGTGAATTTATAAGTGTTTGGGTTTTGGCACAGTGAATGGATTAGTACATGGTACTGAATAGATCACTAGAGAAGTGCAAGGGGAGTGACAGGGTGTTTGCTGGAGTGTATATATACTGACTGGGGAATTGAAGGTGTGAAAGACAATTGTGTTGGTAGTTACAGGCCTCCATGCATAGTGGAAACACGTTTGAATCAAACTATGTGCAAAGCCCTGTCTCACTCCATTAGTACTTGGGTACTGACTGAATGATTATACTATTGCAAGAAGAGTTCCTGGGTGAATTTATAAGTATTTCAGTTTTGGCGCACTGAATGCATTACTACATGGTGCTGAATGGGTCACTGGAACAGTGCAAGGGGAGTGACAGAATGTTTGCTGGAAGTACATGGATGCTGACTGGGGAATTGAAGCTGTTAAAGACAAGTGTATAGTACGTTAGAAGACTGCATGCATACTGCACAGACATTTGAAGCAGTCTATGTGGTAATGCATAGTTCACAACATGAGTACTTGGAAACTGACTAAATCATCAGACTACTGCTAGGACAGTGCCTGGGTAAAACTTTTACATATTCAGTTCTGGCACAGTGAAGAGAATAGTACATGGTACTGAATCAGTCACTGAATGAGTGCAAGATGACTGACAAGATGTTTCTTGAAATATATAGATACTGACTAGTTAAGTAAAGAAGTGAAAGACAAGTGTGTAGGTGACTAGAAGCCTGTATGCATACTGTATAGGATTTAAACCAGTTCATGTTGAACGGCCTGGCTCACACCATGAGTACTTAGAGACTGACTGAATGATTAAAGTACTGCAAACAGACTGCCTGGGAGAAATTATAAGTGTTTGGGTTTTTGCGTAGTGAATGGATTAGTACATGGTGCTGAATGGGTCACTAGAGGAGTACATGGGGAGTGACAGGGTGTTTACTTCAAGTGTATGGATACTGACTGTGGAATTAAAGGTATGAACGAGAACTATGTAGATGGTTAGAAAATAGTAGATAAGCATTTGAATCAATGCATGTGCAAAGGCCTGCCTCACTCCATTACTACTTGAATATTAACTGAATATTTACAGTAGTGCAAGGACAGTTCCTCAGTGAAAACATAAGGATTGACTACCTTTTAATTCTACATAAACTTGACAACAGGAAATGTTTTAATCAGTTATGCATATTCAAAGAAATGAACTACTCAAATGCTTCTCTCACAGTGGTTACACAAATGCACACAGACTCACAGTGTGATTCTAGACAACAACCACTATCTCTAGGAGTTTACCAAAACTCATTCACTACTGTGGAAGTGGTAAGGGAACTGCACACAATCTACATATTTCAGGACTACACTTTTGTGTCAAAGCCTGACTCATTTAATCAAAGCATAAGCAAAAACTGCCTTCTAATGCTACTAAAACTTGACAACAAGACAGGTTTTAAAACAGTTATCTGTCAGCAAATACACAATGTTACCAAATGCTTCTCTCACAGTGGTTCCCAAATGCACACAGACTCACAGTGTGATTCTAGACAAGCAACACTATCCCTAGCAGCTTACCAAAACTCATTCACTACTGTGGAAGGGGTAGGGGAACTGCACACAATCTACATATTTCAGGACTGCACTTTTGTGTCAAAGCCTAACTCATTTAATCAACGCATAAGCAAAGACTGGCTTCTAATGCTACTAAAACTTGACAACATGACAGGTTTTAAAAGAGTTATCTGTCAGAAAATACATGATGTTACCAAATGCTTCTCTCACAGTGGTTCCCAAATGCACACAGACTCACTGTGTGATTCTAGACAAACAACAGTATCCCTTGCACTATACCAAAACACATTTCTTCATCTAGAAGGAGTACTACATTTTAGTGTAGAAACATAACTAATTTCAAAAATTCATAACCAATAACTGGTTTCTAATTCTACCAAAATATAAAAACAGCACAGTTATCTGTCTGCAAACACATGAAAAACACAAATGCTTATCACAGAATTGTTTCTACATGCACACACACTGTCAATAAGATTGTAGACAAAAAAAGTACTCCCTACACTTTAGCAGGTGAAATACATTAGTCTGAATAAAATAAAAATAGTCTACATACATCCCCTCACAATTAAATAACTCAACTTTAAAGTTGTTTTGTAGATTAAGAAGTATATCAGTCACACACCAGATATCCGTCACACACCAGATTTTCTTATACAGAATCTCTGCACTGTGCACCTGTCAGCAAAACCAAAGAATGGCAAAGTTCCCTCTCATTTTCCACACATATACATTTAAACATCAAATCACATTCCTTCCCACATAAATTCAAAACCAAACACACATTTATATTGGTTAAACATTTCTACCCTTTCCAAATGACATAAATGTGAACCCTTCCCCCAATCTGCCTTCTGCCTGTTACCATAGAAACAGGTCATGGAACACTGTACTGAGCACACAGGTCACAAGTTCAGCACACAATGTTGCTAACCAAGACTGCAAGTGTGCTTGACTTTTCAACATATCCCCTTATCATATATAATGTTCCTTACAATCAGTTTTTGTTAACCAATAAGAATCATGCGTTTAAAAAACAGAAATATGCACCCTACCTTTCAGTGTAGAAGGTTGTCAAACAACCAATGATTTCTTGTCCTTTTTCAAAACTGCATCTTAGCCACCATTTTAGAAAATCTTACTTTCCAAACTGCCATTTCATTTACAGAGACCATCTGAGTGCATCCAGACTTCCTTTCAAGATGCTTATAGTGTGGATTGTGGGACACAGCTATATTTTCTGGAGCCAAAGCTATGCAGAAAACAAAGGCATTCACAAATACCTAGGTTTGCCAAATGTAGACATTAAATGGATTGGACAGAGAGGGTTAAAGTGGCACCAGTTGATGCCATTGGTGAAATCCTTCATGCATATCCAACACCTTGACCTCATAATAGTGCACTGTGGTGGCAATGACCTAGGCACTTTGAACTGGGGTAGGTCTGGAAATGCTTATGAAGGACACCTTTGCAGAACTGATTTCACTTTTCCCCAAACTGCCTTTGTGTATTCTAACATATGCCAAAGGCAGAAATGGAACTGGTCCGATCATTTTTGTCCACAAATTGAGAAAGCTAGGAAACATGTGAATAAATCTGTTTCTGCTTTTCTCCGAGACTATAGAATGGGGTCCATTTACAATAACAATCTGCGCTTTCATATGCAAGAGATGTATAGGAGAGATGGAGTACACTTTACTGATGAAGGAAACAGAGTCTTCCTCAACAACTTTAGATTCTGTATAGGTACTTACTTATAAGTACCAAAAACTCTCAATGAACACAACAGCTTTTTTTAGAGCCACTCAAGAACAAAACACTTAAGCTTGATGTTTAACTCCCAAAAATTTCAATTTTTTTTCCTTGGATCCGTGCACCCAACGCGAGAAAATCCGTGCACCCAACGCATTAGGATGCGTGCACCGTGCGCACATTTCACTGGTTTTTTTTTAAAAAAGGGGGCCCCAGGGGGTCCTTCTGGGACCCCCAAACAGATCTAGAGAGTCAGAGTATTTCCACTCTGCCCCCTTTATATGTTTTACAAACTTATTCCCCTTGCTTCTTCAGTCTTGCTTCTACTGGGGCAGAAAATGGCCGCCAACAGTTCCTGGTTTCGAATGTAGACAGACACTCGACAGCCAATTAGCATTCAGCGCGTGATCATCAGGGTGCGCGCTCGGTTCGGGGAGGATGCGCTTACGGTGCGGGTAGGGTGCGCGGATCCTCCCCGGCCATAGATATCACTAACTTTTTTACCCTAATTTTCTCAGGAACTAATTAACAGATTCACACCATTTATGCAAAAGGCACGAGTCTGAACTGAGGACTACCTCTTTGCCAAATTTGGTGTAATTCCGTTCAGCGGTTCAGGCTGTAGCTGCGACAACAGATCCTATGGGAAATTGCATGGGGAAAACGTGTTTTGGGACCCCCCTTTTTTCTCGGCCCCCGCTTGACGAATCACCACGAACCTTTCAGGGTAGGAGCGGAGCGGAGCTGGCCAAAGGTGTGGAAAATTTCGTGCAGATTCATCAACCGGCGCCAGACTTATTGGGAATAGAATGGTGCGGATTTCCTATGGAAAATAGGTCCTAACTATAACTATCTAGTGGCGACCTCCAGTAGATAAATATATATATATATATATATAATATATAATAGGTACAGGAGTACAATATTGTGTCAGTGATCCACATTGGCACCTCTATCTTGGCAAACTTATCCTCTCATCCTGTAAGTATTTCTTGATGTCCCACAGTATTCCACTACCCCCTGTATGCTTGTGTCACATGGCCACCTTCTCCACTCCATTGAGTGTGTGTGGAAAAGGATTATGTTGCTCCAGGTAATAGTCTGCTATGAAGATTTTTCCAAGTCCAAGTCTGTGTCCGGCACAGTGAAGGTCTTCTTCCCCTTTGTGCCTTAATCCAAATCTGTGAGGCAGTAGCTGGTCTCTGTCACCACAGCATTATAAGGAAAAGGGAAGAGTCCATGGTATAGACTGGATTTATGAGATTCCACCTGGGATAGAAGTTTAGGTTTGTGTTATTTTTTCTCAGGTGACTGTTTCCCTATTCTTTTCGATTAATAATTCTACATTGCTTAGGTGGAGAGCCCAGTCTACACTATGAAGTACTTTGTTTATATTGTATCCATGAAATGCACTATGAGGTTATTGGCAGTAACTTTACCATCATGTTTTGAATCATGCTCCTCCCATCTTCTCATGTATAGCAGTGGGAGCTACTAAGCATAAATCACTCCATGCAGTTTGTGAACTGCATTCAGATGGAGATTGATGTTCAATCATTGCCATAAACCAAAAATCCCTCAAATTTGTGCACATACATTTGCCTTTGTAGTTTTCCCCAGTGTTGTTATCCATTTTAATTAATTTCTATTGCTTGTTTTCTGTAGCTGTATTTTTTATATTGTATTGCACAAGATGATCCTATTTGTAGTGATAGGTCGATCTCTTAGGTCTG
The DNA here is from genome assembly GCF_964204655.1 of Triturus cristatus. Classification (NCBI taxonomy): domain Eukaryota; kingdom Metazoa; phylum Chordata; class Amphibia; order Caudata; family Salamandridae; genus Triturus; species Triturus cristatus. The sequence goes on from NC_140584.1 coordinate 393,797,860, forward strand.
ATTGGTATTATATGAAACCACAAAATAATGAACAATAAACAAACAAACAAATACAAATAAAATACTATTTCCAGGCCCAACATATCTTCCATGAATACCCAACATTTTAGGATTGCTGTGGGAAACGAGTCCAAAAGTTACAAAGATTTTGTTTTGGATTTGCAATACTTTTTTATTGTTATTGAGCAAAGAGAGTAGACAGTTTTTAAACACAAAAAGAAGGAATTGTCGCAAATTCCATTATACAGACTTTGAAATGTTCTACACATCGTATAGTCATTAGGTGGTATGTTTTTTACAATTATGGCATTGCGGGATCTTCAAGAGAGGGGGTACATGGTGGGGTACAAATATTGCCACAATAGACGTTCCAATTGCTCCATATAGCAGGCCATTTTTTGGGGCACCCCTGTGCAATGTATACCATTTTTTCTCTAGCCATACACCAGTCAATATCGGCCTTCCAGGATTCCACCTTGGGCGATACCCCGGAACCCCACAGTTGAGCTATATTCCTTTTTGCCACCATTAAGCCCAGAGTTACCCATACTTTGCCTTTGCTGTTTAAGTCAGTGGGTTCCCAGACATTCAGGAGACATCGTTTGGCTTCAAGTCCAATTCTCAACCCGAGGACCTCCCCGATACAATCATGGATTTTCTTACAGTAGCTCTGTATATGCACACATTTCCACAAAATATGCATGAATGTACCTATTAGTCCACACTGTCTTCTGCACATTCCCTTGTCTCTTTTACCCATTTTGACGAGCTGAGACCCTGTGATCTATATTCTGTGGAGAATCTTAATCTGAACCAGTCTCAATCTGGAGGAGATTGCAACATCCCGTGGGAAGGCCATTGCCTCTTGCCATTCCTCATCGTCAAGTTCTAGGCCATCTTCCTCCCAACATTACCGGACCTGTCTAAGGGGATCGGGGGTGTTATTAATCAACTTTTTATAAGTCAGGGATATCGCTTTCGTTGGCATATATCCATCAAGCAATCTGTCCTCCAGCAGTGAGGACTCGAGGGGAGAGTCACCCTTTGGTAGGTGTGATGTTAGTGCGTGTCTCACCTGCATATATCTAAAGTGTTCAATGGCGACCAGCTCATTTTCCTGTTGTAGAAAGGCAAATGTGACCACCTCACCCTTTCTCCACAGGTCTCCAATCTTTGTAATCCCGATCAGACCCTACTTGTCAAACCCCTTCATGGTCCTCAAGGTGCCCAAATGTTCCAAGTCCCACAGAGGAGTAGCCAGTGTGAGCTTCCGATCGCATTCCAAGGTTTGATTGGCAGCATGCCATACCTGTACACTGTGTTTGGTCGGTTCCATCAGGGGAAGTCTGTGGGGCTTGGTATATAATGACGTATTATAATTGCCGCTTGGCAGTAACCATTTGTCCATCCTGTAACCCGGGTCGTCCCAGCAGAGGTACGTGCAATAATTAATTGCGATTAGGTGGGCAGCCCAATAGTATTTTTTAACATCTGGGAACCCGATCCCCCCGTCGTACCAACTCAATGCTAGTTTGTGCAAGGCTATGCGGGGTCGGCCCTCCCAAAGTAATTCCCTCTGAAGGCCCTCAATCTCCATAAAATATCACGTCAGGACCGATTCTGGGATATTTTGAGGCACATTGAGGAACCGCGGTAACGCCATCATTTTGAACAGCGCTGCCCTGCCCAATAAGGATAGTGGGAGGGTCTTCCAGCTAGCTACGTCTTGCTTCAGTCTCTATAGGGGGGGGAGTAAGTTGCGTTCATAACAACCCATGGAGTCTGCCGTGATGTACATTTCCAAATATTGGAAGCCATCCCTTGCCACTTGGATAGGACATCCCCTGGGTAGGGGAGGAGACTCTCCACTGAGGACATACAGCAGGGCCTTTCTCTAGTTAATTGTGTATACCAAGTATTTCCCGAAATTGGTAAATATGTTAAGCACTCTGTGAAGGGACGCCTTGGGAGATGCGAGGTACAACAGGATATCGTCAGCATAAAGAGATATGCGGTCTTCCCATTCTTCAGACCACTTCATTCCTCTGATTACTGGGTCTCTGCAGATCCATGCTGCCAACGGTTCCAGGGTAAGGACAAAGAGCAAGGGGGACAATGGAAAACCCTGGCGAGTCCCACAGCCCAAATCGAACACCTAAGACTTTTTTTTGTTAACCACCACTTGCACCAAGGGTTCAGTGTACAGGAGGAGCAGCCAGCTGATAAAGTTGGGCCCATAGCCAATCTTAGCCAAGACCGCAAATAAGTATGGTTGCGAATTCCATTGTAGCATCCAGCGAGACCACCACCGCAGCTTCTTGGATTGTGCCCTGTCTTCCCAGCACCCCATTAGTCTCCTCAGATTTAGGGTAGTGTTTCGATGAGGCATAAAGCCTGATTGGTCGGGGTGTACCAAAGTGCTAATCACTTGAACCAAACGAGTCACCAGTAGTTTGGCTAGAACTTTAGGTTTCCACATTTAGTAAAGAAATGGGCCTATATGATGCACACTGTTATCTGGATTTACCCACTTTGTGTATTGTGACCAATGTAGCTACCCTTTGGTTGTGAGGAAGCAATCCCACCTCTCGACTCTCCTTAAGCATGGCCCGTAGGTTAGGTGTGGGGCTATTATGTCTGGCTTTAACTTGTATAACTCGATCAGTAGACCAATAGGGCCTAGGGCATTGCCAGACTGTAGATTTCTAATAGCCTGAGCAATTTCGTCATTGGTGAAATCGCTATCCAGTTGAGTTTTTTCCTCTGTGGACAGTCTGGGGAGTTGTATGTCCAAGAGCAGGGCTAGTGAGTCCTCCTCCATTAGGGTGGAACTCGCCCGGTATATAGAGCGATAGTGCTCAGTAAATTTGTTGACTATTTCTTGCGGATCTGTTATTTTCTCACCCGACTCTTCTGATATTTCTGGTACAGTCTACTTGCCTTCTCTTTCTTATCTAACCAGGCGAGCAGCTTTCCCGCCTTATCCCCCAAGTCGTATATTCTTCTGTCCTTGTCTCTGCCCAACGTCTTGGCCACGTTGGTGGCGATAGATTTATATTTGTTCCTTTTAAGTTTTAGGGTGTGTAATCTCGCTGGCGTCCCTGCTCCCTCTTCCTCTTCCTCCAGGAGGAGCATCTCATTCTCCAGACAGATTAAATCTTTGGATGTTTCTTTTCGCACATCTGCAATCATCGAAAGTGCCTGCCCCCTCAGCACTGTTTTGAAGGCTTCCCACAAGGTTTGGGATGATCCCACCAAATCCTTGTTTTCCAGGGGGTGATTGGAGCTATTCTCCCCACCCTTTTCTCACTCAGGACCAGTTCCATCCATATGGGAGAGTGGTCAGAGATACCCCTCGCCATCTGTTTAATCTCTCGGACGTCACCTATTTGGGATGCTGGAACAAGGAGGTAGTCAATATGAGACAGGCTTGTATGTGCTCCTGAATGGAAGGTATCTTGAAAGCTATAATCGTGGTATACTCTCCATACATCTGCGAGACCCACTGCATCTAGGAAATCAGGGTGCCAACTGTGTGAGGGGCCTATATCATGGGGGTGACCGCCCAGAGAGCCCGATGCAACTGAATTAAGGTCTCCTCCCAGAACCAGGTAACCGTCCGGAAAGGACAGCATAATTTTACCTAAGTCTTTAAAGGTTTGGCCCTGAAGGCCCGGTGGGAAATATACAAATATTAGCGTAAGTAGTTTCCCCTCCCACTGCTCGGAAATAGCTGCATATCTGCCCACCTCATTGGACCAGGAGTGCTGTATGGATAGTGGGAAAGAAATTTTAAACATGATGCCCACCCCCCTAGAGCCCGTGGTGAAACCGGAGTGCGCGACTAGTCTGTAGGCCCATCTATTCATTGCTGTACAGGGGTTTCCTACGAGGTGTGATTCCTGAAGAAGGATGACATCTGGGGCGTGCCTTTTGATATACTGTAGCACAAAACTTCGTTTCACTTTGTCCCCCAACCCATTGACATTCCAGCTTAGGAGCCTACAGCTTTTGTCCCAATGTGTACGCATTAGTGTGACTGTGAACCAAGCGTTCCCTCCCCTGTCTGCGAGTAGTCGAAGCATAACTTTTTTAACTCAGACCACATGCAAAATTATTTGGCCATTTACAAATCAATGTAAATGTCTATTTGTGTTCCTTTGTAAAAAATGTTTTGAAAAGTAGCACACAGCAGCGCTCTGTTCTGCTTTGCAGCCTTGCATTACTTTGAGCCTCATTAGGATATCGGGTGGACCGCCACCGCAGACCGTTGGTTACCATTTTCATTACTATGCAGTTGTTCAGACTGCAGCAGCCGAAGGGACAGACTGACACCTCCAACATGCACAAGGAGCCCATTGAGGCGTCGGTTGGACTGTAATCACTAAAATGGGAGTGGGTCCTGCACAAGCACTGCTGCAGGGATTGCAATGTCCCTTGCTGACAGTGTTTTCATGGCAGTCCCACCACCATTGAAAGGCTGTCAGAAAGAGAATAAAAATAGGGATCCCCATCCCATAGGCCTCCTTGATGTAGCCTGGGGTACATGTGGTATCCCCCCAAAAATCCATGCACCATGTGCCAGGCACCACAGGATACCTGGCACACGGTGCATGGAAGTTCAAAAACATCCCTTTTTCTATTGAGGCTTCTACTGCAGCACTTTTCGGGACCGCAGCACAAGCCACAATGAAAAAGGGGATGTTTACAACCGTCTGCATGGCGGTTGTATGGTAATTGGGCTTTCCGGACCACCAACTCCTTGTCGGACGGTCTAGCCCAAAACAATGGCGGTCGGATGCTAATCCAACCGCCATCGTTATGCGGCCCTTTGTGTCAGGAAGGTGTTTCATGGGTTGTACTTGTGTGATCTTGTGCATCCACCCATCATGATTTGTGAAGTAAACTCACATTTACAAAGGCTTGTAATTCTCTTAAAATCCTGCGCCACAGTGAGCCTGGTGTCATGAGAAGAAACCTCTTTATTTCTCCCTGTTATTTGCTCTTTGCACATACAAAGAAGAAATAGCCTCAAACAATAGTTTTTGTGCAGGAACGTACCCCTTCGAAAATAAAAACTATCCTGCCTACAATGCAGGCACCCTTGCACTACAGCGCAAGGTTGCCTGCCTTGGAGCTTGGCAGTCAAAACTGCACCAGCACATGCTGAGAGCAGTACTGCTCCATTTCTTTGAAGATATGATGCAGGTCTGATCTCTCTAGGTGACGCATCACAGCTCAGAATCGCAAGCTGTTAGTAAATCGTGTCCTTAATCTTTTCCGTTTACCCCTGCATCCATAACCTAATCTTGAGAACAGAGGCGATATCCTGTCCTTGAAAGGGACATTTTGTATTTTGTGGATAACACTGGCAAAGACGTGTTGTTAATAAATAGATTTTTTTTCCTGCTGCTTACTACTTAATTGCAAATCAAAGATATCTTTTCATTGTACCAACTTGCTACTATGCTCGTAAAAATATTTTCAGTTTTCATTAATCTGATATTTCTTAACAATCTTAGTTTAAATGTATCAGTTTTTATTTTTTTATTTTTATCATTCCATATTAGTCTCTCAAATGTATTTTACTCTTCCATTTTAATTGTCCTTTCCTTGTAACATCCTTCTCTCATACTTCCTGATTAATTATCTAAAATCTGTTGTAAATCGCCCTTTACCCCATCATTTTTCACCGCAGAATCATCTAAATGGGGTCGATAAGATACACTTGAAGTTGACCTCTTCACCGTAGACAGCTATTGAAAGCTTTCAGTGACTGGGATGCAGGCTATCTGCAATCCATTACAGGATCCTGCGCTCTCTGCTTGCCTGACCCTTACTACCCTCTCTATGTCCTGGGAGACCGCGCAGAGCTGGCCAGTTATCTGGTCAGTTAGCTTGCGCTAAGCAGAGATGACGTAGAGCAGCCAGTGTTCCAGGCAAGAGGGATTTCCAAGGAAACAACCTAAACCACGTTACTGTGCAATGATTTAATTAACAACACAACCACATGCTGAGACACAGAAGCTAATAACGAGAGCTTCCTCACCCTCCATTTTGCAGTGAATAGCTATCAATAGTGCAGAAAATGCAGTGGCATCAGGGTCCGGGAACTTGAGCTGCAATTTTTCCCCCATTTATAGCTTTATTCCCTACTTAATTTGAAGATGGGACTCATTTTCCTTGCTTTCATTAGGGGTAATGGCCTCTTTGATATGACACTGCACTTTCCATATACATTTCTCTTTTCTTATTATTTTAAAATATGTCCTATAGGCATGACCCATCTCAAATTGTGAGCATCTGTAATTATAGTATCGCTGACTCAAATAAAGGGACAGTACTGTCAACAAATCATTGTGAGGTTTCCAAGTGAGGTATAAGAACTCAACTGAACTTTAGAACTTCTCAGGTGGTTGAAAGAGCATCCTGTTTTATAAATGCTATTACAGATAGTAGGTTTTTGCACGGAGTAATAATTGTAGATGCATTTAGGTGTTTGTGTCAACATTGCAAGTGATCAAACCAATTAGTCATTGGTATTCATTAGGCGGCATCTTTTTCTCAGTTTCTTAAACGGAACATGACTGCTTTCAGTGGTCCTTGAATTACAGTGTTTGAGATTTTTAATCAGAGTTTGCTTGCTTAAAATGTTCCAGCATTGTAAGGAGCGTCCTTCTGAAGGCCTTCTTTGGGGCCCTTAAATTTAGATGATAAATTTAGATGTACAGCATTTGATAACCACAACTTCCTCATTGGGAAGTGTGACAATACCAGCAGTTACTAGAGTTCTCCCTGAAATGTTTATACTTTTTTTGTACTCTTTTGATCTCAAGAAGAGCATTTCACCCATTTATTTAAGCTGCAGGTAACAATGGGGTTTGTATATTGGTTACCTATGGAGCTAAGCAGCTTAAGCTATGTGGAAAGGATATCCCTTTCTACTAAAATAATTTCCAAATTCCTGAATATTTGCCTGCTCCTTCTTTGCCAAAGAATAATTTTTGTTCCAGTAAGTCTGGGATCGTAAAAGACAGGTCAATCCTGGTGTTAGATTTGGTTGCCTTTATCACTGGTGGTTGCTGTCGGAATGAAGATCAGGTCTCTCTGGAGCTTTGTGTTGGCCGTCATGGCTAGTGGCAGACTCTTGGCACATATGTGCCCATTCTCGATTGCGAGGAGCCCAAAGTTCAGGATTTTCTCATTTTCTTGAGGAGGAGTGCACTCTAATATCAGTCAAGGGTTTGCGACGTGGGTAGGCACCTCTTGAGGATCAGGAACTCACTCTAGAAGAGGCCACAGCAGGCTGGTTGCAGGCCCAGGCCCATCAATATTTTGCTCCCCATACCATTCCAGTTTAGACCCAGCCATATGTAAATCAGTCTTGACCCTGCTCCCCGTGGGAACAATCCAGCCTGAACTCCGGGCCAGGTCCTTCCTGGACCGGAAACCAGCATCCTGGGACCTATTTTGGGGTTTCACCCCTCATCAGCCAGACTAGCTTGATTTCAGTGGCATGGAGAGCACAGGACCCACGTCTGGGCATACTCATCGCCCTCGGGTAACAAGTGCAAAAAGAACAATTGATGGACAGAATGCTTAACAATATCAAACATCCACCCCAGTACAGAGATCTGGACTTAAATCCATACTGGGGTGAATGTTTGGCAAAGATGAAGTACCAACTTGGGATAGTTTATATTGTAATTGTAATTGCATTTATATAGCGCTTACTACACCCGATGACGCATAAAACTGCTTTTCGGCGAGTAGCATGCTACTCCAGAACCCACATTTTTTTAGGTGAATTAGTATAGTGAAATATGAAATGTATTTGAGCGGTGGACATGTGAGTCTGTTAGTTGGATTAAAAAAGATAGTAGAGGGATAGAAGAGGGAAAGGTCTAGAAAGTGTTTATTTGGAGATCATAGTGGTAGGAGGGGGTTTGGGATGACTAAAGGAGAGATGGAGGAGGGAAGAGACTCTATATGTAAATTAGGAAGAGAGATGAGGTTTCGGATGAGTCTAGGAGGGATACATGAGGGAAGGGTTTAGAAAGGCTTGTTTGGGAGATCAGAATAGCAAAAGAGGGTTGAGATGAGGCAAGGAGGAGTAAAGGAGGGAATAGTCAAGAAAGGGTTATTTTGGAAATCATAGTAGTAGAATAGGATTTGGAATGAATCAGAGACGGAAGCTAGCGGATATATTGAGAGAGGTATAGAGTGAAAAATAAGGTAGTGCATTGGAGAGAATAGTGGAATGAGGTTTGGGAAGAGTCAGAGAGTGGAAGGAGAGGATATAGCGAGAGAGGAATAGGGTGTGATATACAGTAGTGCATTGGAGATGCTGAATTATGAGTAAAGTAATACATATAAAGATACATAAGTACATGGAAGGTATATATGTATAAGGAAGATAATATATCTAGATTTAAGTTGAATTAATAAACTCAGACTTTCATGTGTTGTACTTTAACCCCTTGCGCGCGGCGCACATTCCCCGGCTGTGCGGGTGAATTAATGAGTGGGCAGGGTTCGGACGGCCCCCGGCCGTCCTCTGAACACAACCACCGTGACGTCGGACGGTCGGGGGCCGTCCGAAGCATGCAAGGGGTTAATTTAATTTTGTTTGAAAAATGTTTTTGTTCCTTTTAATACAATAGTGCAGCAATTGCAGATAAATAGTTGTGATAAAAATTACTTATTTATAAAGTGACCTATATATTTGTTAAATATAGAATAATATAACTGCAAGTAATATGTAGATTTGTTAAGCAGATGTAGCAAATATCTATATATTTATAAACATAATTATCAAAAACCAAAGGAAATAATGGACGGAGTGTTGAACATTGCAAGCACTCACCCCCAGTCAACTGATCTGGGTTTAATCCATCACCGTTCTTTAGCCCACTCTGCACCCCAGTTCAGACATGGCCATATGCAAATCAGTCTGACCCTGGGCCTCATGGGAACAGTCCAGCCCGAACTGCCAAGCCATGTCTTCCCTGGACCATAAACAAGCTTCCTAGGACCGGTTTCTGGCATTTCAGCCGTCTTCACCCAGGCTTGCTTGAATCCAGGGGCAAAGTGAGCAAGGGACTCACGTCTGAGCATACCCTGCCAACTTATAGCGAACAAAGCAAAAACCAAAGGAAATGATGGACGGAGTGTTGAACATTGCAAGCACTCACCCCCAGTCAACTGATCTGGGTTTAATCCATCACCATTCTTTAGCCCACTCTGCCACCCCAGTTCAGACATGGCCATATGCAAATCAGTCTGACCTGTGCCTCATGGGAACAGTCCAGCCCGAACTGCCAAGCCATGTCTTCCCTGGACCGGAAACAAGCTTCCTAGGACCGGTGTCTGGCATTTCAGCCGTCTTCAGCCAGGCTTGCTTGAATCCAGTGGCAAAGTGAGCAAGGGACTCACGTCTGAGCATACCCTGCCAAATTATGGTGAACAAAGCAAAAACCAAAGGAAATGATGGACGGAATGTTGAACATTGCAAGCACTCACCCCCAGTCATCTGATCTGGGTTTAATCCATCACCGTTCTTTAGCCCACTCTGCCACCCCAGTTCAGACATGGCCATATGCAAATCAGTCTGACCCTGTGCCTCATGGGAACCGTCCAGCCTGAACTGCCAAGCCATGTCTTCCCTGGACCGGCAACAAGCTTCCTAGGACCGGTTTCTGGCATTTCAGCCGTCTTCTGCCAGGCTTGCTTGAATCCAGTGGCAAAGTGAGCAAGGGACTCACGTCTGAGCATATCCTGCCAACTTATGGCGAACAAAGCAAAAACCAAAGAAAATGATGGACGGAGAGTTGAACATTGCAAGCTCTCACCCCCAGTCAACTGATGTAGGTTTAATCCATCACCGTTCTTTAGCCCACTCTGCCACCCCAGTTCAGACATGGCCATATGCAAATCAGTCTGACCCTGTGCCCCATGGGAACAGTCCAGCCCGAACTGCCAAGCCATGTGTTCCCTGGACCGAAAACAAGCTTCCTAGGACCGGTTTCTGGCATTTCAGCCGTCTTCAGCCAGGCTTGCTTGAATCCAGTAGCAAAGTGAGCAAGGGACTCACGTCTGAGCATACCCTGCCAACTTATGGAGAACAAAGCAAAAACCAAAGGACATGATGGACGGAGTATTGAACATTGCAAGCACTCACCCCCAGTCAACTGATCTGGGTTTAATGCATCACCGTTCTCTAGCCCACTCTGCCACCCCAGTTCAGACATGGCCATTTGCAAATCAGTCTGACCCTGTGCCTCATGGGAACAGTCCAGCCCGAACTGCCAAGCCATGTCTTCCCTGGACCGGAAACAAGCTTCCTAAGACCGGTTTCTGGCATTTCAGCCGTCTTCAGCCAGGCTTGCTTGAATCCAGTGGCAAAGTGAGCAAGGGACTCACGTCTGAGCATACCCTGCCAACTTATGGCGAACAAAGCAAAAACCAAAGGAAATGATGGACGGAGTGTTGAACATTGCAAGCACTCACCCCCAGTCAACTGATCTGGGTTTAATGAATCACCGTTCTTTAGCCCACTCTGCCACCCCAGTTCAGACATGGCTATATGCAAATCAGTCTGACCCTGTGCCTCATAGGTACTGTCCAGCCCGAAGTACCAAGCCATGTCTTCCCTGGACCGGAAACAAGCTTCCTGAGACCGGTTTCTGGCATTTCAGCCGTCTTCAGCCAGGCTTGCTTGAATCCAGTAGCAAAGTGAGCAAGGGACTCACGTCTGAGCATACCCTGCCAACTTATGGAGAACAAAGCAAAAACCAAAGGAAATGATGGACGGAATGTTGAACATTGCAAGCACTCACCCCCTGTCAACTGATCTGGGATTAATCCATCACCGTTCTTTAGCCCACTCTGCCACCCCAGTTCAGACATGGCTATATGCAAATCAGTCTGACCCTGTGCCTCATAGGAACAGTCCAGCCCGAAGTGCCAAGCCATGTCTTCCCTGGACCGGAAACAAGCTTCCTAGGACCGGTTTCTGGCATTTCAGCCGTCTTCAGCCAGGCTTGCTTGAATACAGTGGCAAAGTGAGCAAGGGACTCACGTCTGAGCATACCCTGCCAACTTATGTCGAGCAAAGCAAAAACCAAAGGAAATGATGGACGGAGTGTTGAACATTGCAAGCACTCACCCCCAGTCAACTGATCTGGGTTTAATCCATCACCGTTCTTCAGCCCACTCTGCCACCCCAGTTCAGACATGGCCATATGCAAATCAGTCTGACCCTGTGCCTCATGGGAACAGTCTAGCCCGAACTGCCAAGCCACGTCTTCCCTGGACCGGAAACAAGCTTCCTAGGACCGGTTTCTGGCATTTCAGCCGTCTTCTGCCAGGCTTGCTCAAATCCAGTGGCAAAGTGAGCAAGGGACTCACGTCTGAGCATATCCTGCCAACTTATGGCGAACAAAGCAAAAACCAAAGAAAATGATGGACGGAGTGTTGAACATTGCAAGCACTCACCCCCAGTCAACTGATCTGGGTTTAATGCATCACCGTTCTTTAGCCCACTCTGCCACCCCAGTTCAGACATGGCCATATGCAAATCAGTCTGACCCTGTGCCTCATGGGAACAGTCCAGCCCGAACTGCCAAGCCATGTCTTCCCTGGACCGGAAACAAGCTTCCTAAGACCGGTTTCTGGCATTTCAGCCGTCTTCAGCCAGGCTTGCTTGAATCCAGTGGCAAAGTGAGCAAGGGACTCACGTCTGAGCATACCCTGCCAACTTATGGCGAACAAAGCAAAAACCAAAGGAAATGATGGACGGAGTGTTGAACATTACAAGCACTCACCCCCAGTCAATTGATCTGGGTTTAATGAATCTCCGTTCTTTAGCCCACTCTGCCACACCAGTTCAGACATGGCTATATGCAAATCAGTCTGACCCTGTGCCTCATAGGAACAGTCCAGCCCGGAGTTCCAAGCCATGTCTTCCCTGGACCGGAAACAAGCTTCCTGAGACCGGTTTCTGGCATTTCAGCCATCTTCAGCCAGGCTTGCTTGAATCCTGTGGCAAAGTGAGCAAGGTACTCACGTCTCAGCATACCCTGCCAACTTATGGCGAACAAAGCAAAAACCAAAGGAAATGATGGACAGAGTGTTGAACATTGCAAGCACTCACCCCCATTCAACTGATCTGGGTTTAATCCATCACCGTTCTTTAGCCCACTCTGCCACCCTAGTTCAGACATGGCCATATGCAAATCAGTCTGACCCTGTGCCCCATGGGAACAGTCCAGCCCGAACTGCCAAGCCATGTGTTCCCTGGACCGAAAACAAGCTTCCTAGGACCGGTTTCTGGCATTTCAGCCGTCTTCAGCCAGGCTTGCTTGAATCCAGTAGCAAAGTGAGCAAGGGACTCACGTCTGAGCATACCCTGCCAACTTATGGAGAACAAAGCAAAAACCAAAGGACATGATGGACGGAGTATTGAACATTGCAAGCACTCACCCCCAGTCAACTGATCTGGGTTTAATGCATCACCGTTCTCTAGCCCACTCTGCCACCCCAGTTCAGACATGGCCATTTGCAAATCAGTCTGACCCTGTGCCTCATGGGAACAGTCCAGCCCGAACTGCCAAGCCATGTCTTCCCTGGACCGGAAACAAGCTTCCTAAGACCGGTTTCTGGCATTTCAGCCGTCTTCAGCCAGGCTTGCTTGAATCCAGTGGCAAAGTGAGCAAGGGACTCACGTCTGAGCATACCCTGCCAACTTATGGCGAACAAAGCAAAAACCAAAGGAAATGATGGACGGAGTGTTGAACATTGCAAGCACTCACCCCCAGTCAACTGATCTGGGTTTAATGAATCACCGTTCTTTAGCCCACTCTGCCACCCCAGTTCAGACATGGCTATATGCAAATCAGTCTGACCCTGTGCCTCATAGGTACTGTCCAGCCCGAAGTACCAAGCCATGTCTTCCCTGGACCGGAAACAAGCTTCCTGAGACCGGTTTCTGGCATTTCAGCCGTCTTCAGCCAGGCTTGCTTGAATCCAGTAGCAAAGTGAGCAAGGGACTCACGTCTGAGCATACCCTGCCAACTTATGGAGAACAAAGCAAAAACCAAAGGAAATGATGGACGGAATGTTGAACATTGCAAGCACTCACCCCCTGTCAACTGATCTGGGATTAATCCATCACCGTTCTTTAGCCCACTCTGCCACCCCAGTTCAGACATGGCTATATGCAAATCAGTCTGACCCTGTGCCTCATAGGAACAGTCCAGCCCGAAGTGCCAAGCCATGTCTTCCCTGGACCGGAAACAAGCTTCCTAGGACCGGTTTCTGGCATTTCAGCCGTCTTCAGCCAGGCTTGCTTGAATACAGTGGCAAAGTGAGCAAGGGACTCACGTCTGAGCATACCCTGCCAACTTATGGCGAGCAAAGCAAAAACCAAAGGAAATGATGGACGGAGTGTTGAACATTGCAAGCACTCACCCCCAGTCAACTGATCTGGGTTTAATCCATCACCGTTCTTCAGCCCACTCTGCCACCCCAGTTCAGACATGGCCATATGCAAATCAGTCTGACCCTGTGCCTCATGGGAACAGTCTAGCCCGAACTGCCAAGCCACGTCTTCCCTGGACCGGAAACAAGCTTCCTAGGACCGGTTTCTGGCATTTCAGCCGTCTTCTGCCAGGCTTGCTCAAATCCAGTGGCAAAGTGAGCAAGGGACTCACGTCTGAGCATATCCTGCCAACTTATGGCGAACAAAGCAAAAACCAAAGAAAATGATGGACGGAGTGTTGAACATTGCAAGCACTCACCCCCAGTCAACTGATCTGGGTTTAATGCATCACCGTTCTTTAGCCCACTCTGCCACCCCAGTTCAGACATGGCCATATGCAAATCAGTCTGACCCTGTGCCTCATGGGAACAGTCCAGCCCGAACTGCCAAGCCATGTCTTCCCTGGACCGGAAACAAGCTTCCTAAGACCGGTTTCTGGCATTTCAGCCGTCTTCAGCCAGGCTTGCTTGAATCCAGTGGCAAAGTGAGCAAGGGACTCACGTCTGAGCATACCCTGCCAACTTATGGCGAACAAAGCAAAAACCAAAGGAAATGATGGACGGAGTGTTGAACATTACAAGCACTCACCCCCAGTCAATTGATCTGGGTTTAATGAATCTCCGTTCTTTAGCCCACTCTGCCACACCAGTTCAGACATGGCTATATGCAAATCAGTCTGACCCTGTGCCTCATAGGAACAGTCCAGCCCGGAGTTCCAAGCCATGTCTTCCCTGGACCGGAAACAAGCTTCCTGAGACCGGTTTCTGGCATTTCAGCCATCTTCAGCCAGGCTTGCTTGAATCCTGTGGCAAAGTGAGCAAGGTACTCACGTCTCAGCATACCCTGCCAACTTATGGCGAACAAAGCAAAAACCAAAGGAAATGATGGACAGAGTGTTGAACATTGCAAGCACTCACCCCCATTCAACTGATCTGGGTTTAATCTATCACCGTTCTTTAGCCCACTCTGCCACCCTAGTTCAGACATGGCCATATGCAAATCAGTCTGATCCTGTGCCTCATGGGAACAGTCCAGCACGAACTGCCAAGCCATGTCTTCCCTGGACCGGAAGCAAGCTTCCTAGGACCAGTTTCTGGCATTTCAGCCGTCTTCAGCCAGGCTTGCTTGAATCCAGTGGCAAAGTGAGCAAGGGACTCACGTCTGAGCATACCCTGCCAACTTATGGCAAACAAAGCAAAAACCAAAGGAAATGATGGACGGAGTGTTGAACATTGCAAGCACTCACCCCCTGTCAACTGATCTGGGATTAATCCATCACCGTTCTTTAGCCCACTCTGCCACCCCAGTTCAGACATGGCCATATGCAAATCAGTCTGACCCTGTGCCTCATGGGAACAGTCCAGCCCAAACTGCCAAGCCATGTCTTCCCTGGACCGGAAACAAGCTTCCTAGGACCGGTTTCTGGCATTTCAGCCGTCTTCAGCCAGGCTTGCTTGAATACAGTGGCAAAGTGAGCAAGGGACTCACGTCTGAGCATACCCTGCCATTTTATGGCGAGCAAAGCAAAAACCAAAGGAAATGATGGACGGAGTGTTGAACATTGCAAGCACTCACCCCCAGTCAACTGATCTGGGTTTAATCCATCACCGTTCTTCAGCCCACTCTGCCACCCCAGTTCAGACATGGCCATATGCAAATCAGTCTGACCCTGTGCCTCATGGGAACAGTCCAGCCCGAACTGCCAAGCCACGTCTTCCCTGGACCGGAAACAAGCTTCCTAGGACCAGTTTCTGGCATTTCAGCCGTCTTCAGCCAGGCTTGCTTGAATCCAGTGGCAAAGTGAGCAAGGGACTCACGTCTGAGCATACCCTGCCAACTTATGGCGAGCAAAGCAAAAACCAAAGGAAATGATGGACAGAGTGTTGAACATTGCAAGCACTCACCCCCTGTCAACTGATCTGGGTTTAATCCATCACCGTTCTTCAGCCCACTCTGCAACCCCAGTTCAGACATGGCCATATGCAAATCAGTCTGACCCTGTGCCTCATGGGAACAGTCCAGCCTGAACTGCCAAGCCACGTCTTCCCTGGACCGGAAACAAGCTTCCTAGGACCGGTTTCTGGCATTTCAGCCGTCTTCAGCCAGGCTTGCTTGAATACAGTGGCAAAGTGAGCAAGTGTCTCACGTCTGAGCATACCCTGCCAACTTATGACGAGCAAAGCAAAAACCAAAGGAAATGATGGACGGAGTGTTGAACATTGCAAGCACTCACCCCCAGTCAACTGATCTGGGTTTAATCCATCACCGTTCTTCAGCCCACTCTGCCACCCCAGTTCAGACATGGCCATATGCAAGTCAGTCTGACCCTGTGCCTCATGGGAACAGTCCAGCCCGAACTGCCAAGCCACGTCTTCCCTGGACCGGAAACAAGCTTCCTAGGACCGGTTTCTGGCATTTCAGCCGTCTTCAGCCATAATTATCATTCACATGTTTAAAAAGAAATATACATATCTTGGTACACACATATAATTCAATTAAATGATTATATACACAGGGATTTGCTGTACATTTATGTTTAAGTATGGTGGTTATGTGGGGAAGAGCCAACTCTTTAGTAGTCTTGTGAAGATAAGATAGTTATCTGTGGATCTTCTGATTGGGGTAAAGAGTTCCATAGTTTGGCTGCTTGAACATAGAAGGATGTGCTACCTATGTTTTTTTCTTTTGTTTTGGGATTTTGAGGTAAAGTGCCAATCTAGAGTGAAGGTTTCTTTGTTGAATATATTTGGTGATTTTATTCCTGATTTATAGAGGCCCTGCCTGTTCCGCGTACTGCTTTGTGGGTGATGCAAAGCACCTTGAATGTGGATCTTCTGGCAATCAGTAACCAATGTAGGGCCTTCTATGGAGGGGAGATATGAGCTTTTGACTTTAAATGTAGGAGCAGCCTGACAGCAGAGTTCTAAATCTGGTGTCATTGAGTTTAGAAAGTGCAAGAGAGATAGTAGCCTGACCTTGTGTGGAAATCCCAGGTGGGGAAAGATGCGTTGCAGAGTTTTATAATAATGAAGCCTGATCTTTTTAGTGTGTCTACTTGGTCACTTCCTTGATAGTTTGTAGTCAATGGTAATTCCGAAGTGTCTTACTTCCTGATAAACGTTCTGCGGTGTTTCAAGTATGGCAGGCCAAGCGGCAAGTGGGTCATAATTTTCAAAATCACCACATGTGAGCATTTCTGTTTTGGAAGCATTCAATTTGAGATGGCTCCATGTCATCCTCACTTCCACAGCTCTGAGGCAACTGAAAATTGGTGATTTACCAATATCTTGGGGTCTTTCTAGTTTAAGGAGTATTTGTGTATCATCTGCATAGTTATAGCATGTGAGGTGAAAATCCTTGATCAGTGCCGGTAATGACTTCATGTAGATGTTGAAAAGCATGGGTGTTATAATAAAGGCTTGAGGGACCCCTGCTTTTGTGAAGTACGGTTTAGTTGAGAAATGGGGTGTATGGATGATATTTGTTTTGAAGGTAGAATGTGATCAAGTTAAGAGCAGTTCTCTATTTGCCGGCTTTATAGAGTCTTTGTATTAAAGTGTCATGGTCAACTGTGTCAAAGGCAGCTGAGAGGTCCAAGAGAAGTAGTGCACCAACCCCGTTCTACTCAACTGTGTTCTTAGTATGAGGAATCCCCTGAACCCTGTTTAGCTATGCTGCTTAACTTACAGCCTCAAATAAGAGTATGTCCGCCATTCTCTGTCTTCAACCTTGATAGTGACTCTCTACGCCATGGAATTCCACAGCTGGGTCAAGTCATCCAGTCACAGTAAGACAATGAATATGCTCTTTGGTCTGGAATGTTGTCATGGGTTATTCCACATCAAAAGTTAAAATTTTCAGGAAATTACCTCTCTCTGTACCCCCATTTTCACTATTTTCAGTCTGATTTCCTCCTTGTCTCATAGCTTCTAATCCCCATTTTGTCTGTCAGGTATGCTTTGATTATACAAGAGCCAGTTATTCTTAACTTTAAAAAATCTTCTATTTCAATGTTATAGCCCCAGCTGTGTATGCTGCATTTTGAAAGAATGTATAGTAATACGTATTTATCAGAACACCTCCACCAGTTCTGAGTAGTTTTTGTCCGGCCTGATACCTGAAAGCGAGCAAAGGATGATATAGTTAGCTGTTGTTTTCTCTTCATGCAGACTATGAATTTTTTTTATGGATACTATCTGCATCCAAATATGGCACTATCTCCTGTTGTCAATAGGTTCAGTTCAGTTTGTTGGTGAAGCTTATTTAAATAGTGTGACAGTCAGAGGGAGGTACAAGAGAGGCTCAATATTTTAAATGTTGTCTCTTCGTATGACGCTGCCTTACACATCTCAATCAGCCATTCATTGTGGGTAGGTAGAGTGCACCACTTGCATAATAAACAGAGCTTTGCCGTGGTCAAGGCTGTCAATAGTATCAGTCTGGCATATGTTGAGGGGTCAGGGAAGTCAGCAAAGTCATGCAGCATAATCAGGGTTTTCGGCAGGGGAAAGGGAACAACGATCGCAAGCCTTAGGTAGGGCCGTGTCTACCATTATGCAAGACTAGGCGGCCGCCTAGGGTGGCAAAATGGCTATGGAGACAAAAGGGGTAACATGTTTTTAATTTGAACCAACGAAAATAAAGCTAGGCGGCCGCCTAGTCTTGCCTAATGGTAGAAACGGCCCTGCATGCACGCTGCTGACTACCTCTACCCAATGCGTCGGAAGAGGAAGTGTGCTTTAGCACGCTAAATTGATAAACTCGAGAAAAAAAACTGGTGATATAAGACATCTCAGAAACACACACGTTTCGCATCTAAATAAAATGTATTTCAGTAGTCCAACCGCAAAGTGGCTACATACTCAAATAACGCCGACTTTTAAACAAAAATAAGCCCTCCTCTTCCTAAATTAAAAAGAAGAACCTGTTGCATCGCCAGAATCCTCAAAACTATGGAAAACTATGAATTCCCATCCAGTCTTAAGGGCTTAGGGTGCGTATGCCACCACGACTCACTCACCAGCACGGTTGATTCCAAGCCTGACCTAGAGAAGCATCCTTTCACTGAACCAGAAGGACTAACTCTCTGTATGAAGGAACACAAATAAGGGGTTGAGAGACGAGCCACCAGGTGCGGTCAACGTGTGGATAGATTTCCTGGAGGTGTCTTGTCTGTAATTTGTTTCATGAAGAAGTGGGTGAGCTGCAGCAAATAGCTCTCGTTTTAACCGTTCATATCCCCAGGGACAGGCTATGGTGCAGTAATTCCTCGTAATGCGTTTTTGCCTGGCCTGTAGATTTTTCTGCACGACAGCTCCAAACGTCGTGCCCTGTGTGCTCTGTATGATTTTTTTGTCCCGCAAATCAGTGTTGCACATTGTTGATCTCCACCAGACTGCTCGTCCCAGTCCTGCAACAATTCACTGCGGAGTTTAATGAGTAGAGAGGACCCGGGAGAGAAGGTGATAAGACGGGAGTTCAGAGAGGAGAGGTGCAGAGGAAGAACTGCAAACTGAGGCGTGAGAAGAGCTGAGGGAAACGTGCAGAAGGAGATGTTAGGGGTGAAGAGAAAGACCCGTGGGAGGATAGGTGCACTGTGTGACACTGAGGGTCAGAGGGAGCCATGCATGAGGGGTAGTGACTGGTGCAGAGAGCCCTGCAGAGAGGGGATCCGGGAGGAGGCCTCCTGGTAGAGAGGTGCCAAACACCGAGGGTGCGGGAATAAGAAGGTGAAAGGTAGAAGGAGGAAGCATGGAGTGCTCCAGGGTAAGTGGGAGGCGCCATGGGATAAGGGAGAGCTGCCAGGTGAAGGTGGGAGTGCCAGCATCAGCATGTGGGATGAGAAGGGCACGAGGACAGAGTTCAATGGTCCATGCAAGGGGGAAGGGGCACCGGTGACGTGAGAGCAAGGACACTACTAAGGACTGTCACTGAGCGAGAGGGGCTGAGGGGTGCTACCCACGGAGAGGCACTGAGGACTGGCACTGATTGAATGATAGTGAAGGGCACCAAGGACTGGTACCGAGGATTGGTACTCACAGACTGTCTTGAGAATTGGTACTCACAGTGGGGGAACTGAGGACTGGTACTGAGCGAAGTGTACCAAAGACTGGTGCTGAGGACTGTTACTAACAGAGGGGCACTGAGGACTGTCACTGGAGAGGGATTATGCAGACTGGCACTGAGCGAAGGGCACTGAGGATTGGTACTCGCACAGGGCCACTGAGGACTGTTACTGAGTGAGCTGTACTGAGGACTGGTGCTTAAAGAGGACTGACCCGGAACAAAAAGTACTGAAGACTGCTATTAACAAGGGTAGGGGGTAGGGGTTCCGAGAACTAGTATTTGTGAAGGTCATTGAGGACTGGCATTGAGGGGAACTGAGACTGGCATTGAACGAGGACCACTGAGGACTGGCACAATAGGGAAGGATATAAAGCACTGGCACTGAGAATTGGTACTCACCGAGAGTCTCTCACGACTAATACAGACCAATTGAGCACTAAAGACTGTGTTGAATGAGGGGTACAGAGGACAGGTACTGACCAAGTGACTCTGAAGAATGTGTTCACAGTGGAGTACTGAGGGCAGGTACTGACCGAGTGAGCCCTGAAGACTGTGTTCACTAAGGGGTACTGAGGTCCGGTACTGACCGAGTGAGCATTGAAGACTGTGTTCACTGATGGGTACTGAAGACAGGTACCTACCGAGGGAGCATAGACGGCTGTGTTCAGTGAGGGGTATTGAGGACAGGTACTGGACGAGTGAGCTTTGAAAACTGTGTTCACTGAGGGGTATTGAGGACAGGTACTGACAGTGACTTTGCAAACTGTGTTCTTTGAGGGGTACTGAGGACAGGTACTGGCCGAGTGAGCACAGAAGACTGTGTTCACTGATGGGTACTGAGGACAGGTACTGGGTGAGTAAACAATGCAAGTTACTATTTTTGTTGTTTATGGTTGTGAAAACGAGGTGAACTTGACGCCTCGGTGGTATTTAAACACAAGGCTATATTGGGCCTCCGTGTGCATAGTTCTGTGAGTGTATGGCTACCGTAAAGTTCTTGCCTGGGCCTTTCATTGAGGTTGTTTGCAGGACTGACTGTTGTGATCGTGTTTCCTGATAGTAAATTAGAGTAACATAGAAGGGTTTGGCAGTAGCGGGTGTGCCTCTCTAGCCTGGATGACAGGGTGAGAGAGTGATGGTAGTAAAAGGGAGGGGGCGGCATTTTGCAATTCTCGCCTAGGGCGGCAAAACACCTAGAAAGGGCCCTGCTCCCGGGAATCCTCAATGGTCTACCCTGACCTCTTGCAAATGAGTGCGCTGTTAAGGCGTAACTTTTGCCTTCGATTTTGTTGTGTTCCTTGCTCTGGTTTTCCTTTCAATTGTTGGTTTGCTGTTTTGCATCCTATATTCTGACCCTATGGACATCAAGTGTGAGGTCTGGTTAAAAAAGGAAAAAGACATTTGACATAAAGTTCAGTTTTTTTATGCCACATTTATAAATATTAAGGACACCTATTGAGACAACATTACATTTGAGGATGAAAGAGTCTAGACAACAGCAACATTATTTGCATGTGTAGGCAGATGATGGATTGGATGTTTTGTACATTTTTCCTCATAGTATTAATCGTAAGCCAAAGTGGAAGCTATTTTTGATCAGGTCCAACATGGCACGAGATGGAGTGCTTGTACAGCCTCCCCAGTCAATGGAGGTGCCCCGCCTGCACTCCCGTTGCTGCAATGTGGAGACCCAAATAAAAATTTAAATTCAATGAGAACCTTGTTAGCAAGGGGCCGCTGATCAGACCTCCTAAAGCACTGCTCTTTGGTACATGAAATGTGCAAGAGGCGTAAGAACAAATCCTGTTGTGCAAGGTGAATGTGGCCCTTAGGTGAGGCCCAGCCTTTTGTTTGCCTTGCTCACACTTTTAGTTGGGCTGATGTCGGCCAGTGCAAAATCTCACACCTCCCTGTGCCTCTGTTGTGGGTGGTCAAGGCTGAAGACTGCCCTGCTTTGAGGGGTATCACTACACAAAAGCGGTGTCTGGAGAGCAGCCCGAAATGGACATTCAACCACTGCAAGCCGGTTCTGCAACAGGAACGCTTTAAAAACATTTATCACCATTATTTTAAAGCACTACCAGGCTGTGTTAGACCAGCAGTTGTAAAATTGTGTACAACAAGACAGGAATTACGCATTTGAACTGTGCCATTGTTCACATATTTACAATTATAAGTATACTGGAGGTTAAGAGATTTAACAAGAATAACAGTTCTGTTGTGTGCAGAGGTCGGGTTTAACACCCATGGGCCAAGTTCCAAAGTTGGTTCCTGTATTTTAGCCATCAGAACACATTGCCACACCATAGTAATTTGTGAATTGGTTTTGCTAGCGAATGCTTATGTCTTGTTTAATAGTTTGAACCAAAAGGCGCACTATCTCTCGGAGAAGAAATAATAACGTCAGACGTGGCTTAAAACATGGAACATTCAGAACCCTAGTTAGCACAAAGATGCACGACCTGCAAGTTACAAGGTCAGATCTTGACAGGGCCAAATCAACACTTTATCCTTCTGAGTTCAGTTGCAGAGAATTTCAAATCGACTTGGAAACAGCAATGCTTGCTATTTGAATGGATGCCTCCATTTTGAGCACATAGGTGAGCACAAACAACACCTCTTCCCTGAGGCTTTACATAGCTGTCCGTTACCTTACCTGACACAATCGTGGATTTGTGATTCAGATTACCTTGTTGCTTTTGTTACTTCCTCTGCATTCCATAATGTGATTACTCGGATTACATGTGGAATGTACTAGCTACTTGGCACTGTGGTTCCCCAGTCCTGAAAACTGTTTACCTGCAAAGAACATGCATCACTTGCCGTTCACCTTCCTCCAGGTGTGTCTGGGCAAGGCGCATTTTTCACTTTCGTTTTCTCTATAAATAACTTGAGCTTTCTTCGATGTGTTATTGAGGAACTGGAATAGATTATTCTCAGTATTCAGCACACCACTGTTTACCTCAGTAACGGGGTTGCTTCTATTGGCTGCATAGGTTGTCGCAATATTGAGTTTATGGACCTATTGGCCAGACTTCTCTATTCTTTGGTAAGAAGTAGCTGTAGACATTTGTTTGTTTGTGTCTATCTAGGACGACTTGTCCCATTTTAATCTAATTGGCTTTCAATATACATTGTTTCAGACTGAGGTGCATTCTTTCCTTTGTCCAGAGGAAGACCCACAAATGTATACCACCATAAGGGGTTTAAACGTTGACTATGTTTTACGATTGGACTGCTTTGGAATTTATTTTCATTACAGGTGCAGAAATACATAACTCATATCCACCTGAAAAACTAACAGCAACCATCACAATGTTTGACAGAGGATCTAAAAACTATTGTCTGCATTTTTGCGTGTCACTCACTATTAGCTCCGCATACTTTCCACAATGTATTTTTTTCTGGAGCAACTTATTGTTTGAAGCTATTAACTGTGCACATGCAATGTTGTTACCTATCCGATGAAATGTATATATTGTAAAATATATATATATATATATATATATATATATATATATTCACTTAAAAAACCATAGGTTTCACACATGTTATAGTTAGCTGGACATTTCACTCGTGAAAGACCATTGAAATTCCCCCGTTATAGTTAGTGCAGGCAATTATAACTCACGCAACCGCAATCCTCTGCTGATGACGTCAGATATTACATCACTGTATTTAGACACTTATTTACCCATGTCTTCTTCCATTAATTTTTAGCTATACATATATTATAAATATTTTTTTTCAGAAAGACACATATGTCATCAGTGATGTAATATCTGACGTCATCAGCAGAGGATTGCGGTCGCGTGAGTTATAGTTGCCTGCACTAACTATAACGGGGGAATTTCAATGGTTTTTCACGAGTGAAATGTCCAGCTAAATATAACCTGTGTGAAACCTATGGTTTTTTAAGTGAATTTGCAAGGTTTTTTAAATGCTAATTCCTAACTATAACGTGTGTGAAACCTATGGTTTTTTCAGTGAATTTGTACGTTTTTTTAAATGCTAAGTTATGTATTTATTTTATTTTTTTTAAGGTTTTTCACCGTGCGCGCGCGTGGAACCACACCGCACACCCACGTTACGCAGTTCGCGGAATTTTTCCGTTTCTACCGTACGCGCACGCTACGCACACTCCGCGATTTTTCGAAACGAAATTAAAATAAATTTTGGCCCTTGGGGGTCCTTCTGGGACCCCCTGACAAAGGCTAGGGGGTCAGGAATTGTCCACCCTGCCCCCTTTTCACGTTCTCCACCTTTGTTTTTCACCCCCTCAGACTGCGAGAGACAAAATGGCGGCCGACACTTCCTGGTTTCGACTGATTCGAATGTTTACTAAGATCTAACATCCAATCAGAATCGCGCTCGCGCACGGCATCGTGCGCGTACGGTAAGTTTTACCATACGCGCACGGTGCGCGCTTATAGATATATATATGCTTTTAAATGCTATTTTCTCAGGAAATACTGAACAGATTGACACCAGACCTGCAAAAGGCACATCCCTGACCTGAGGACTACCTCTCTGCCAAATTTCAAGTAATTCTGTTCAGCCGTTCGGGCTGTAGCTTGGACTAAAGGTCCTATGGAAAAATGCATGGGGAAAACGCGTTTTGGGACCCCCCCTTTTTCTCAGCCCCCGCTTGACGAATCCCCCTGAGACTTTCAGGGAAGGAGCGGAGCGCCCCATCTATTTTGAAAATTTTGCGAGGATTCGTCAATCGGCGCCAAAGTTATTCCAAATAGAATGTTGCGGATTTCCTATGGAAACACGATCCTACCTATAACTATCTACTGGCGACCGCCAGTAGATAATATATATATATATATATATATATATATATATTCACTGAAAAAACCATAGGTTTCACACACGTTATAGTTAGGAATTAGCATTTAAAAAACCTTAGAAATTCAGTGAAAAAACCATAGGTTTCACACATGTTATAGTTAGCTGGACATTTTACTCGTAAAAAACCAATGAAATTGCCCCGTTATAGTTAGTTCAGCTAACTATAACTCGCGCGCCCGCAATGCACTGCTGATGACGTCACATATTACATCACTCATGACATGGTCAGTGACATCACTCATGACATCACTGATGACATCTCAAATGACATCACTGATGACATCACTGATGACATCATCCAGTGAATGTGTGTTTTTCTGAAAATTAAATATGTTTTATATATGTATATCTCAAGGTCGATGGAAGAATAAATGGGTATATAAGTGTCTAAATGGATGATTTGTTTTTGAAAAATTGATTGTGTAACTGACTGATTAAGTGTATCTCTCACTTTGTGTATAAGTGGCTGCATGGGTTGGTGAGTAGCTACATGGGTGTCTATATAGGTTATTAGTTGTTTTTTTGAGTATCAGTCTGAGTGTCTGTATGGTTCGGTGGGGGGTATTACGTAGTGCATAGGTGCATGAATGAGTGACTCACTGTTTGTATGTGTTGAAGACAGCATGTGTGCAGGACTGTATGGGTGGATGAGTGTGTGTATGGGTGTGTTAGTGAGTGAAAGACTGTCTCAATAGTGTCTTCAGGAGTAACTACATATGTTTTAAACTAGTATATGTGACTATTAGTGTATATATGTGAGTATATGTGAGAGGGAGAGATTGAAAGAGTTCCTGTATGAATAAGTATGTGTTTCTATAAGTGATTGTTTAAAAGACTAAGTATGTGTAAGTTTCCGTAGAAGTAAGTGTGGTGGTGTGTGTATAACTGTATATGCAGGTGAATGTATGTTTGATTCTTTATTAGCATGAGTGACTATGTGTGTGAGTAACTCTATGGATGAGTGGCATTATGTAACAGGATGTATAGGTGTATGAGTACATATGATGAGTGAGTACATGTATGAGTGACTGTATAGGACTGTTGGTGAATGAGTGGATGTGTATGTGGATCTTAGAATTACTGAAGAGGTTGTTGTAACTGGTATTGGTATGTCCATTGTTTTGAAATTTTTAGTCTCTATTTTTGAATGTGTGTATCAAAGCTTATATTAAGGTGAGAGGAGGTCTGCCACTCTATCACAAGGATGATGTCATCAGTGATGTCATCAGTGATGTCATTTGAGATGTCATCAGTGATGTCATGAGTGATGTCACTGACCATGTCATGAGTGATGTAATATGTGACGTCATCAGCAGTGCATTGCGGGCGCGCGAGTTATAGTTAGCTGAACTAACTATAACGGGGCAATTTCATTGGTTTTTTACGAGTAAAATGTCCAGCTAACTATAACATGTGTGAAACCTATGGTTTTTTCACTGAATTTCTAAGGTTTTTTAAATGCTAATTCCTAACTATAACGTGTGTGAAACCTATGGTTTTTTCAGTGAATTTCTAAGGTTTTTTAAATGCTAATTCCTAACTATAACGTGTGTGAAACCCATGGTTTTTTCAGTGAATTTGCAAGGTTTTTTAAATGCTAATTCCTAACTATAACGTGTGTGAAACCCATGGTTTTTTCAGTGAATTTGCAAGGTTTTTTAAATGCTATTTTTTTTTTTTATTCTTCATTTTTTTCAAACATATTTTTAATTTAATTTTCTTACCTTTTATAAAGACTATGCTTAAATTTTTAAAATCCTTAAATATTTTTTTTATATATATTTTTTAAAATAAACATGTAAAATTTTTTTCCAGATTTTTTTTTTTTTTTTATAGTACGCGTACCGTAAGCTCACGGTAAGCGTACGGTTTACGCAACGTCCGTAATCTATCTACGCTGCTTGCGTATAGTTACGTACTTTGCGTAGCCGCGCGTACTGCGCGTGGGACGCGTGCGCGCTTACGCCACACGCGCACGTTACGCGGAAGTGCCGGGGAGTGACTGTTATGCGCATGCGCGGAAGCGCGTGTCTTTTTTACGCGCATGCGTACTTTTGCCGTAAGCGCACCGTAAGCGTACCGTAAGCGTACGGTAGGTCATGTGATCATGAAACACAACTTTTGATTGGTTGAAAGTACTTTCAGTTCTAGAACTCTCCTACACCACACCCATTCCCCTCATTTCTGCTTGTGATCCCTTAGGAGAAGGAGCTGGTTTGTCTTTGGGATACGATGGCAGAACAGCAGAGCCCTTCTGAGAGTGAGGCTAGCACCAGCAGCACTGTCTTGAGGCAGAGAGCGAGGAAAGTAAAGCCTTCTTATGTTTGGGATTATTTTACTTTTCCAGAAGGCCAGCAAAAGGTGAATGCACCCTTAGTTACTTGCAGGCTGTGTCAGCGTGTACTTTCTAGAGGTAATCCTGACAGGAAGTATTCCTTTGGGAATCACACCATGAAGAGACACCTCAAGGATGTACACAGAAGGACACATGGTCATCTTTTTGGAGGTAACTCTTCAGAAAGACGAGCCAGTACATCCACAGCAGCTCAGCCTGGACCATCATCTGCAGAGCTTACTCCTTCTTCTGCAGGTCAGGTGAGCCCTTCATCTGTGGGGGGAGAATCTCCTTTTGCTGGCCCTCTGGAAATGAACCTTCGATTTCGGAAGGTTGATATTCATTGCACATTTTGTAAAGGTCTAATTTGTCATAGGGAGACCAGTGTTTCCCTAGTGAACAACAAAATAGATCAGCACATTTGTAGCTTTGAATGATTTTCCCATGCTTCCTTTCCTCTGTCCCTGCATGAACACAACGGTTCTTTTAAGAGCCAACCTTATCTTTCATCTTTTTTTTACATGTTTTTAAAAACTTTTTTTTATTTTTTTTTTACCGTACGCGTACGGTAAGCGTACCTTTTTTTTATTTTTTAAAAAAAACACTAAAAATCATTTATCACATTACAAGGTCCTTGAGAGACTACAATTATTATTATTGACTTACCATACTCACTCAAAAAAATATTTATTCATTTGTTTTTTTAAAAAATAGTTTTTAAAATGGTTGTAGTTTCCGAAAATTTTCTATATCGATCTGAAAATAAAGAAAAAAGTATTAATATTTTTAAACCATTTTATAATACAGTACACATATTTACATTTTTTACCAAAAAATATTTTTGCCTTATTTTTGCTGTTTTCAGAATATATTGCATTTCACTATAAATTGTGAAAGCAATTGCATTCATCATTTTACAGCGGGCAAAAAAAATTAACAATCTCAAAGATTGTATTAAAAAAGCCCAGAATCTCTTCTCACTTAAACTTATCATTACAGAAATGCATATTATTCTAAAAAAATATCATCTAAAAACAATACTTTTTTCTTTAAAATACCGTCTGATATGTTTGTTTGAGAAGTATAATCACAATATTATATCTCAAATAACTCCAAAATACATCTGATTTTATTTCCTTTAGGCCAAATAGTATTTTTTTTTTTTTCCTGGAATAAATTTCCAAGGGAAATCCATTAAAATTCTAAAGTTTAATCTGTCCAGATCTCACCGATTCTCTGTAACATTTTGGTTCACGAAAATATTTTGAATAATTTAGTTAGTCCACAATAGAATTGCTTACTTTTCCACATGGCCAAATAGTAATTTTTTAAATCATTTTTGAAAAAATTTCCAATGGCAGTCCAATAGCATTCCAAAATTTAAAATGTGCAGAAGTTACCGATTATCTCTAAATTATTGGTTTTTCAAAATTGCATTAAAAATTAAAAAAGTCCACATTACAATTGGTTATCTTTCCTTTAGGCCAAATGATAATTTTAAAAATATTTTTTCTACAAAATTGCAATGGTAATCCAGTAAAATGGTAAAATTATTTTGTCCAGATCTTGCCAAGTCTCTCTAAAATTTAGGTTTCAGGAAGATTAGATAGGAATTTGCTAAATCAAAAGGCAAACGTTGTTTGAAAATCAATTGGGAATCATTACACAGTGTCCAGCCTTTTTCACATTTTAGATAAACTGTGTAATGTCCAGAAGTAACAGTAGGTCCATCATGGAAAATTATTGCAACAGTTACAAAAGTTTTTCCTGAAATTGATAATTGCTGTCCTGTAAACTTCTTTATTAAAGTATCCAATTTTGATCCATCAGCTCTACATCGTTGCATCATTAAAATTACATACTGTCCGTATTCCCTTAAAATTAATGTTGATAACATGTCAGAATTACACTCACCACATTTCATGCTATGATTAGCATCTTTAACTAATTTTGCAAAAGTGACTGTTTTACTCTCTGGCAATGTCAAATAAATAAACCTTTCATTATCAACAATAGAGCCACATATATTATAACAATTATCACAACTATGTTCCCATTTATAAGAGAGACCAAAAAAAATGTCAATGGGAACTCCTTCTTCTTCCACTACCTGAAGAAAATACATCAAAAATTCGTGTGCATCTTGCTGTTCATTTTGAGAAAACTGTGTTCGTCCTGAACATACATCTAAAAGTTTTCTAATGTCAGTAGCACTTTCTATTTGAGTTTTATCTTTACTCAGCTTTTGAAAAAGGAGACTCAGCTCTGAACAGAATCTTTTTCCCTGATTTACTATTATCTGCTCTTGCAAACTTTCCAGATAAAATGCAACATTCAGCACTACATTTGCGTAGCAGTTGACACCAGAGCTATTTTCAAAATGACATCCTACAACCTGTTCTTCATTTTCCTTTTTCTTTTTGCTTGCAATTACATCACTCCTCTTTTTTTTCCTCTTCTCTATATCTTCATTACAGATATTCTCATTTCTCCTTTTACGAGAAACTACACGTTTCTCCAACACAGGATACTGACCTAAATGAGGAGCATAGCTTCTTCTTAATCTATTATACTCCTTTACACAGTTTGTATCAGCACTAACTTTTGAGTCATCAAAGTCTATCATGAATAAACCTGATAATGTTTTGACTCGTGACAAAGCTACATATGCCATACCTTCTTTGAACACAGTTGAACCAATGTTCACAAATGCACAATCTACAGTCAATCCTTGAGACTTGTGGATAGTTACAGCATATGCTAGTGAAAACGGAAACTGCTTCCTACGTACATATAAGTCTTTCACAAGCATAAAACGAACTGTACAACGACAAATATCTTTAACTTCTTCTATCTGATCAAATTTTATTTTTAAACATTCAATTCCTTCTTTTTTCTGATAATTAATAAAACCCACAACTCTTCCCATCGCTCCATTCACTAAGCCTTTCTCAACATCCAAATTTCTCCTTAAAAACACTCTACAGTTCATGCAAACATATAGATTTTTTTCTAATCCTGCTGTTTTGGAGATGTTCTTCTCTAGTGAGTCCAATTTATTTTTCAGTTTACCTGTTACTGTGACAGTAATTCTTCCATCCTCAATTTTGTCCACTGCTTCCAATTTCCTGATGTCTTCCTTTTCCAATTTCAAAAGCTCCTCATTAAATATTGAGCATTCACGTAGAGTTGGCATTAAGCAGATGACACTTTTGTTTTCTGCAATATTCTTGTATATTTTCTCTGCAACTATTTCTTCCTTTGGAAATAAATTATGTAGCAGCCGACTCTGTAATGCTTTTTTCCCAACTTCTGTGAGTAGTCCAATCCTGATATCTTTCAGAATACTTCCATATTCTTCATCGTTTGCTTGCCTCATATTAGTTGTAAGTTCCTTGTACTCAAAGAAGGACCAAATATTTGTATTTCCAATGCTTCCCAATGACTTCTTCGTGTCTTCATGTGTCACAGTATTAAACACTGGTTGTCCTTTAACTGGAGTAAGTTGCAAAAGATCCCCAAAAACTATGACGTGTTTTCCACCAAATAACACGTCATAGTCTGTCTTCAAAATTTGCTGCATTCTTAAATGCACAAAGGCAAGCATTAAGTTTGATACCATGCTCACCTCATCAATAATGAGAACTTGCATCTTCTTCAATACTCTTGAAACTTCCAAGGATGCTTCTCCAGTTAGCTTGTTGAATTGTATTTTGTTCTCATGCTCCACTGGTAACATTAGCAAACAATGTAAGGTGATTCCTTTTATGTTATATGCTGCTAACCCAGTTGGAGCAGTAACCACACAAGACAAAGTAGAATCAGTTTTTTGCTTTAGGTAGCTTCTGATGACTTTAATTAGGAAACTTTTTCCAGTGCCAGCTTGTCCGCTTACATACATCCTGATTGGATGAAATGATGTGCATGAGCACTCTTTTTTGATATGTAGAAATCCGTGATCAATTTTGTTTTTGATCTCTTCATAAATTTGTTGCTGCTCTTGATTCAGTTGTCTTTCCAAATTTTCTAAGTCTATAAATTCTTCTTGACCTTGATTCATAGCCGTTTCCACTTCATTCATGGCTATTGATGCTTCATTTTCAACGATTGGTTGTCCTAGGGGATCTTGACTGTATGTTCCTGAACTTTGGCTGTCCTGAGAACTGTCTCTAGCTATTTCTGCTGCAATTGTAGTTTCCTGTTCAATTTCTTCATTTAACATTTGCAGATAAGTTGAGAATGTACTGCATTGTATGCTGTCTTTGCAAGCATTAAAAGAATCTTCATAGCTCTGGAATTCTCCCAGTAGTTCATCCTCTGTACGCCATGGTTTAAACAACTGTAAAAGAGCCAAGTAGTAAAATTCTTTCTTGTCGGTAGTGTCGCAACTCAGCTTCCGGTGATTTATCAAACTTCCTTTGGTTTGCTTCACCAAACATCCTTCTTCACCAACAACTTTATATTTTCCACTGTTGATGTCTTCTGCAGCTTTCCGTGAATAAATGTAGTTCTGTAACACTTCATAGAGACACATGTTCTCCAGATGATGACTTCTCTTGGGATAATATGTGTCCAACATGTTTGTTTTCAATATATCTGTACTTTCTGGGTCATTCTCAGCCAAATATTCAATTTCTCCAACAGATTTCAGTACCCGATTTCTCATTGCTGCAAGGCCTAAACTTGCCCAAATTATTCTTCTTGACTTCGAGTAGAGACTTGCAGAAGATAACCTATCTGAACATTCGTAGGATCCAATTTCTCGATGCGATAACATCTTCAAACTGAAACTGTACAGCTTCTTACTGACAGTCTTCTCGTGAGAAATCTCTTCCCACATTTCCTTCAATTCTGTTTTTTCTGATTTCGTAATGTAAGACGTTACATATCGAGCAACAGCAATGGAATTGTCAGCAACATACTGTATATCCATGTTAGCGTTCCACATGGATAAAATGACTGGGTTGTAGTCATTTATATTTTTTGATTCTTCTTTTCTTTTAAGGTTGTAGGTATTCTTAGGTGATTTTCTTGTGATAGTATGTCTCACAGCTGACATAAAACTGTTGACTCTTCCATTTGAAAGAACAGGTCTAGGAAATCCAAATCGACATTTAGTGTAGTATTTTTCTTTGCTCTTGTATTTCCGTCGACAGTATTTTCCACACCGATGACTTTGGAAACGTAGAACTTGCTCCTTTAACTTGTTCTCTTCTGTGCTTTTAGGTATAGCACATGTTGCATATTCTTCAATGTAAGATAACACTGCTTCATCAGTATCTGTTCCAAACTTTGGGGCATCCTTGATCCACAGCAGCATATGAATATGAGGAGCACCTCTTGCCTGGTACTCTTTTCTCCAAAAGAAATCCACTACTTCTCCAAGGGGTGGATTTTTTTTATTGCAGATGAAGGATATCATAGCCTCAAATCTATGATTGAAATATCTGCAAACATTAACCGGATCCAATGAGCACAGTTCTCCTGCTGTCTTGTATTCGATGTTTTTAATGTTTGAATTGGCCTCTCGTAGAAAATCCAGTAAATCATCCCAAGCGTACTCGGCACAGCTTAGGGTAAGGAACCATGTTGGTGTTCCTAAATTGCGTAACATGCATTTTAGTTCACCATGGCGTCGGTACCAATATTCATTTGTCCCACGCTGACAAGCCATCAGATTGATCAGTTGTGTTTCCAAATGATCATCTCGGTGCTGCACTTTCTCCATAAAATCCTTAGCAGACACATTTTGTAAATGTACTCCACTTTTTAAAATGTGATTTACTGCATAAGACAGTGCAGACAAGTCGCTTTCAAATAAAAGATGGAACAAATAAGGAATACTTTGTCGAAATCTGGGATCTTCAGCATATAGTCTTGTAGTTCGATACTCTGAAGCTGGAATCTGTTCTGGACGTTCATCGTATCGTCCTCCTTTTCCTTTAGGAAACAGCTGGGGAAAACATCGAGCTTCCAAGCTCTCCTCCCATACACTCACGGGATTTCCTTTTGCTTTCTTCATCTGAAAGAGATCAAAATTGTCTCCCATAACTTCTTTCGAATGGAGAGGATGTATGCTAAAATGTTCATAAATTTCTTCTTCCTTTGACTTGTCCACTTTTTCAATTTGTCCAGTTGGTGTTTCTGTGTCTCCTTGTAAATCTTCTTCTTCTTCTTCTTCTTCTATATAAATTGATTCATACCATTTGTTATTTTTTTTCAAATACAAATTTGCTCTTTGTACTTTCCGCACATCTACCAGCTCCTGCCAAATCTTCTTATTCTTTGTAGGTACACCATTAACCAGAATAATTAATGGTTCAGTTTCCAAAGTATCCGCATCAATAGTTTCCATATTTTTTTTCAAATCCAAGGGCAAATACACCACTCTACCTTTTAAACCTCTCAGTAAATCTGAAGGAGGTAATTTACCAGTTTTGGGCTCCATACGTACTATGGTCTGGAACGGATGAACACATTGAATGAGTATAGACTCATATGTATTTAATTCAGAAAGTTCAGCAGGAATAGCATCCAATTCTAAATTATTATGTACAGCTCTGGTCGGCATTCTATTTTCCTCTAACTTGTTATAACAGTATTTACAAATACGCTGATCTTCACCCAATTCAAAACAATTTTCTAGAAATATATATGTGGCAAAATCCTTCCACTTATAATTATCTTCATTTTCACTCTTTCTGTAGAGATCAACATTCCTAGTTTGTTTTCTATAATGAGTTCTGCGGCAACAAATACAAGTAAAATTTGGTCTTTCATTAGAGACTATTGCAAATTTTGTTATGTGATCATTAAATGTGTTACTTACAGAGGGTTCTACATTGTCTTCCACTTCTGCCTCATTTACTGTGTCCTTCTCTGCACTGTTTTGTTCAGGACCAAAGTAACAAAACTGAATTTCATCAACAACGTTCTCTACATCTGATACCGTTCCTCGGAACAGAGCCCTATTCAATTCATTTAACTTTATTGCTGGACTTTTGGCAAAATACAACCGTCTCACAAACTTTCTCATTTCAGTATGATGAACAGCCAGCATCCTAAAATGATGGAAAACACTATTGCACACTTTTATAGATAGACAAGCAAGAGAATGACCCTGCAAACCAGTATTCTCTCTCACTCTGCATGGATCCAGACTTTGAAGCACCTTAATCTTTTGTTTTACACTTTTTTTACTATATTCTCTTAGAAACTCTCGAAATCTGTCAATAGATTCCTGACGCACAGTGCAAATACTACTACAATTCCAAGTGTACACTGGGGCTTTAGGACGTCTCCCCATTGCCTCATCTGCCATCACTTGTACCTCATCTCTTGGAACCATTATCTCCTTCTCCATTATGCAACCATTTTTTACTTCGTATGAACGACCTCTGGTGTCAACTGCATGCAGCAAACTATTACTTTGAAAATAGCTCTCTTCATTAAAAAAAGGTTCACTACTTGAACTATGCATCCACTTTCCTAAAAACACTTTACAAAAGTTTGTTCTGTTCACTACTCTTTTGCTTTTGCTTTGTGATTTCAGTACATTAACCATTTTATCTAATGTACGCATCCTATTCAAAATTAATATGAATAGTTTCCTTTTTAATTCTAATGCTTTTGCTGCAATGGCTTCAATTTCTTTTTTTCTCTTGTAATATTTAGCCTTTTGCTTATATTTCTTTATATCCTTTATCAAATTGGACATAACTCTTCTCTGAAACATTTTTCTACGTATCTCTTTAAATGCTGTTTTTCTGTTTATGTTAAACTTTTCAATTGCAGAAGGTATATTTGCATTAACTAAATTCTCAATTTTTTGCTGTTCTCTATGTTTTGTTACATTTTTCCGAGAACAGACATTTTGTACATTTTTCTTTGTTTTGAATATTTTGTTTAGAAATTGTTTTTTTTGCTTACCAGAAGATTTTTTCTTTTTCCCAACATCAGCATCTTCTACTAACTTTGGTCCTCCAGTTGTCTTCAAATATAGTTTTTTTTTTAGCGTTTTTTGAACTCGAGATTTTGTAGGCATCTTAAATTTTGTTCACTGTTCTTCAGCAATACCTGAAAAAAACTAAAAAAAAAATCTGTTATTGTATTTAAATATATTACTACATTTCTTTTCACAATAGTCACAAAACGAAATTTCTTTGCCAATTTGAATGCACACAAACTGCTCTTTTTTTTGGGCAAGTGAAAATCTCTTTTACAAACTGTCACATTATGAAACCACTTTTCAGATTTTTTAAAAAGCCCATGTCCACAGTGCTACACTCCACCAAGGGCAACCAGCCTTAGTGATGCTGAATGTATTTGCATTACAGACTTAAACCAGAAAACCCCACTGGCTTGTAAATACTGTGCATGACTATACACGGCAAGGACATGGGTGTGTGCTAAGCCTCTGCTTCTTCCCCCAAAAATTCGCTCCCCCTTTCCATCTAATGCAACTGTGAAATCACCAGAGCAAGACGCAATAAATCTCTGCCTATAATTCTTCTATGCACACAGAGTCATGTTTTCACATTAGTCCCAAAACGAAATTTCTTTGCCAATTTGAAAGCACACTTACTGCTCTTTTTTTTTCGGGCCAAGTGAAAATCTCTTTTTACAATTTGAAATCACTTTTACAGACTGACACATTATGAAACCACTATTTTTGATTTATTTAATTGCACGTGTCCAAGCTGTTTTTTTTTCAGACCACCACCATGTGCATTCTCTGTGACTGCCTACACTCCAGCAAGGGCAACCAGCCTTAGTGATGCTGAATGTATTTGCATTACAGACTTAAACCTGAAAACCCCACTGGCTTGTAAATACTGTGCATGACTATACACGGCAAGGACATGGGTGTGTGCTAAGCCTCTGCTTCTTCCCCCAATAATTCGCTCCCCCTTTCCATCTAATGTAACTGTGAAATCACCAGAGCAAGACGCAATAAATCTCTGCCTATAATTCTTCTATGCACACAGAGTCATGTTTTCACATTAGTCCCAAAACGAAATTTCTTTGCCAATTTGAAAGCACACTTACTGCTCTTTTTTTTTCGGGCCAAGTGAAAATCTCTTTTTACAATTTGAAATCACTTTTACAGACTGACACATTATGAAACCACTATTTTTGATTTATTTAATTGCACGTGTCCAAGCTGTTTTTTTTTCAGACCACCACCATGTGCATTCTCTGTGACTGCCTACACTCCACCAAGGGCAACCAGCCTTAGTGATGCTGAATGTATTTGCATTACAGACTTAAACCTAAAAACCCCACTGGCTTGTAAATACTGTGCATGACTATACACGGCAAGGACATGGGTGTGTGCTAAGCCTCTGCTTCTTCCCCCAATAATTCGCTCCCCCTTTCCATCTAATGCAACTGTGAAATCACCAGAGCAAGACGCAATAAATCTCTGCCTATAATTCTTCTATGCACACAGAGTCATGTTTTCACATTAGTGCCAAAACGAAATTTCTTTGCCAATTTCAAAGCACACTTACTGCTCTTTTTTTTTCGGGCCAAGTGAAAATCTCTTTTTACAATTTGAAATCACTTTTACAGACTGACACATTATGAAACCACTATTTTTGATTTATTTAATTGCACGTGTCCAAGCTGTTTTTTTTTCAGACCACCACCATGTGCATTCTCTGTGACTGCCTACACTCCACCAAGGGCAACCAGCCTTAGTGATGCTGAATGTATTTGCATTACAGACTTAAACCTGAAAACCCCACTGGCTTGTAAATACTGTGCATGACTATACACGGCAAGGACATGGGTGTGTGCTAAGCCTCTGCTTCTTCCCCCAAAAATTCGCTCCCCCTTTCCATCTAATGCAACTGTGAAATCACCAGAGCAAGACGCAATAAATCTCTGCCTATAATTCTTCTATGCACACAGAGTCATGTTTTCACATTAGTGCCAAAACGAAATTTCTTTGCCAATTTCAAAGCACACTTACTGCTCTTTTTTTTTCGGGCCAAGTGAAAATCTCTTTTTACAATTTGAAATCACTTTTACAGACTGACACATTATGAAACCACTATTTTTGATTTATTTAATTGCACGTGTCCAAGCTGTTTTTTTTTCAGACCACCACCATGTGCATTCTCTGTGACTGCCTACACTCCACCAAGGGCAACCAGCCTTAGTGATGCTGAATGTATTTGCATTACAGACTTAAACCTGAAAACCCCACTGGCTTGTAAATACTGTGCATGACTATACACGGCAAGGACATGGGTGTGTGCTAAGCCTCTGCTTCTTCCCCCAATAATTCGCTCCCCCTTTCCATCTAATGCAACTGTGAAATCACCAGAGCAAGACGCAATAAATCTCTGCCTATAATTCTTCTATGCACACAGAGTCATGTTTTCACATTAGTGCCAAAACGAAATTTCTTTGCCAATTTCAAAGCACACTTACTGCTCTTTTTTTTTCGGGCCAAGTGAAAATCTCTTTTTACAATTTGAAATCACTTTTACAGACTGACACATTATGAAACCACTATTTTTGATTTATTTAATTGCACGTGTCCAAGCTGTTTTTTTTTCAGACCACCACCATGTGCATTCTCTGTGACTGCCTACACTCCACCAAGGGCAACCAGCCTTAGTGATGCTGAATGTATTTGCATTACAGACTTAAACCTGAAAACCCCACTGGCTTGTAAATACTGTGCATGACTATACACGGCAAGGACATGGGTGTGTGCTAAGCCTCTGCTTCTTCCCCCAATAATTCGCTCCCCCTTTCCATCTAATGCAACTGGGAAATCACCAGAGCAAGACGCAATAAATCTCTGCCTATAATTCTTCTATGCACACAGAGTCATGTTTTCACATTAGTCCCAAAACGAAATTTCTTTGCCAATTTGAAAGCACACTTACTGCTCTTTTTTTTTTCAGGCCAAGTGAAAATCTCTTTTTACAATTTGAAATCACTTTTACAGACTGACACATTATGAAACCACTATTTTTGATTTATTTAATTGCACGTGTCCAAGCTGTTTTTTTTTCAGACCACCACCATGTGCATTCTCTGTGACTGCCTACACTCCACCAAGGGCAACCAGCCTTAGTGATGCTGAATGTATTTGCATTACAGACTTAAACCTGAAAACCCCACTGGCTTGTAAATACTGTGCATGACTATACACGGCAAGGACATGGGTGTGTGCTAAGCCTCTGCTTCTTCCCCCAAAAATTCGCTCCCCCTTTCCATCTAA
Source organism: Triturus cristatus (assembly GCF_964204655.1). NCBI lineage: Eukaryota > Metazoa > Chordata > Amphibia > Caudata > Salamandridae > Triturus > Triturus cristatus. Next base: position 393,835,900 of record NC_140584.1, read on the forward strand.
TGCAACTGTGAAATCACCAGAGCAAGACGCAATAAATCTCTGCCTATAATTCTTCTATGCACACAGAGTCATGTTTTCACATTAGTGCCAAAACGAAATTTCTTTGCCAATTTCAAAGCACACTTACTGCTCTTTTTTTTTCGGGCCAAGTGAAAATCTCTTTTTACAATTTGAAATCACTTTTACAGACTGACACATTATGAAACCACTATTTTTGATTTATTTAATTGCACGTGTCCAAGCTGTTTTTTTTTCAGACCACCACCATGTGCATTCTCTGTGACTGCCTACACTCCACCAAGGGCAACCAACCTTAGTGATGCTGAATGTATTTGCATTACAGACTTAAACCTGAAAACCCCACTGGCTTGTAAATACTGTGCATGACTATACACGGCAAGGACATGGGTTTGTGCTAAGCCTCTCCTTTTTCCCCCAATAATTCGCTCCCCCTTTCCATCTAATGCAACTGTGAAATCACCAGAGCAAGACGCAATAAATCTCTGCCTATAATTCTTCTATGCACACAGAGTCATGTTTTCACATTAGTCCCAAAACGAAATTTCTTTGCCAATTTGAAAGCACACTTACTGCTCTTTTTTTTTCGGGCCAAGTGAAAATCTCTTTTTACAATTTGAAATCACTTTTACAGACTGACACATTATGAAACCACTATTTTTGATTTATTTAATTGCACGTGTCCAAGCTGTTTTTTTTTCAGACCACCACCATGTGCATTCTCTGTGACTGCCTACACTCCACCAAGGGCAACCAGCCTTAGTGATGCTGAATGTATTTGCATTACAGACTTAAACCTGAAAACCCCACTGGCTTGTAAATACTGTGCATGACTATACACGGCAAGGACATGGGTGTGTGCTAAGCCTCTGCTTCTTCCCCCAATAATTCGCTCCCCCTTTCCATCTAATGCAACTGTGAAATCACCAGAGCAAGACGCAATAAATCTCTGCCTATAATTCTTCTATGCACACAGAGTCATGTTTTCACATTAGTGCCAAAACGAAATTTCTTTGCCAATTTCAAAGCACACTTACTGCTCTTTTTTTTTCGGGCCAAGTGAAAATCTCTTTTTACAATTTGAAATCACTTTTACAGACTGACACATTATGAAACCACTATTTTTGATTTATTTAATTGCACGTGTCCAAGCTGTTTTTTTTTCAGACCACCACCATGTGCATTCTCTGTGACTGCCTACACTCCAGCAAGGGCAACCAGCCTTAGTGATGCTGAATGTATTTGCATTACAGACTTAAACCTGAAAACCCCACTGGCTTGTAAATACTGTGCATGACTATACACGGCAAGGACATGGGTGTGGGCTAAGCCTCTGCTTCTTCCCCCAATAATTCGCTCCCCCTTTCCATCTAATGCAACTGTGAAATCACCAGAGCAAGACGCAATAAATCTCTGCCTATAATTCTTCTATGCACACAGAGTCATGTTTTCACATTAGTCCCAAAACGAAATTTCTTTGCCAATTTGAAAGCACACTTACTGCTCTTTTTTTTTTCGGGGCAAGTGTAAATCACTTTTACACACTGACACATTATGAAACCACCATGTGTAACTACAACAAAAACAATTCCCATTTCTATTATTCATTTCTTAAGTTACCACATACATCCCCTCTCAAACTGTAAACTCACCTTTAAAATTAGTTAGTTGTGAAAGAAATGTGACACTCAAACAGCAGATTATCAGAGCCAGGATCTCTGTTGTGTTCACCTCTCTCCTCTCAGCAGAACCAGATAATGGCAAACTTTCCCTCTATTTTTCCACACATATACATGTAAGTTTCAAATCTCAGTGCTTCCCCCTTTTTTTCACATGTATTCACACATTTCTATTGGTTGAAAACGAACCCTTTTCCAAAAGTACCCTTCCCCCAACTTGACTTCTGCCTAGTACCCTTCCCCCAACTTGACTTCTGCCTGCTACCATAGCAACAGCTCATGGAACACTGCTGTGTTCAGTTAGGTCAGAAGTTCGACACACAATGTTTCAATTCCACAGAGCAAGAGTGCTTGACTTTTCAAACCTAACAGCAAATCCATAGTACTGTTCTTTGGTTACACATTTTTTTGTACCAATACAAAACATGCTTCTATTAATTTTCACATACAGCCTAGTTTTTATTCTGGAATGGTATGAAACAGCCAATCAGTTCTTTTTGTTTTAAAAAAATATGTATGCCTCCATTTCCAAACTGTCTTTCTTTTCATATTGCCATTCTACTGAAAGACACCTCCTGAGTGCATCCAGTTCTCCTTTGAAGATGTTCACAGTGTGGATTGTAGGGCACAGCTATGTCTTCTGGAGTGAAAAGTTTGCAGAGAAAACAGATATGGTGAGAGACCTTGCTTTGCCAAATGTAGACATTAAATGGATTGGTCAGAGAGGGTTAAAGTGGCACCAATTGATGCCATTGGTGAAATCCTTCATTCAAATCCAACACCCTGACCTCATAATAGTGCACTCTGGTGGCAATGACCTAGGCACTTTGACTGGGGTAGGTCTGGAAATGCTTATGAAGGACACCTTTGCACAACTGTTTACACTTTTCCCTAAAACTGCCTTTGTGTTTTCCAACATATGCCAAAGGCAAAAATGGAACTGGTCCAATCATTTCTGTCCACAGATTGACAAAGCAAGAAAGCACGTCAACAAATCTGTTTCTGCTTTCCTCCGTGACTATGGTATGGGTGCCATTTACCACAACAACTTGCGTTATGACATGCAAGACATTTATAGAGGAGATGGTGTGCACTTCAATGATGAAGGGAACAGAGTCTTCCTCTTGAACCTTAGACTCTGCATCGGTACTTACTTGTAGGTACCACTAAAAAAATGACTTCATAAACACAACAGCTCTTTTTAGAGCTCCCTAATTTCTAAACTCTTAAATCTGCATTTCATTTATTTATTTTTATTTTTTTTACCGTACGCTTACCGTAAGCTTACCGTACGCGTACCCCGTGATTTTTTTTAAAATCAATAAATGTTTTTTTTGTACTTTTCTGTCCTTCTTTGACCCCCTTACAATTGTTAGGGGGTCTGTAACTCTCCTCATTGCCCCCTTTCCTTGTTTTCACTCTTTTTTTTCAGAGTGAAATACACAAAATGGCGGCCGCCGCTTCCTGGTTTCGGCCGATTCGAATGTTTACTAAGATCTAAGAGCCAATCAGAATCGCGCTCGCGCACGCCACCGTACGCTTACCGTAAGCGTACGGTAAGCGTACCGTAAGCGGGCTCAGATATATATATTGATTTAAAGGCTATTTTCTCAGAATCTACTGAACAGATTTACACCAAACCTACAAAAGGCACTTTCTTGACCTAGGGACTACCTCTCTGCCAAATTTTGAGTAATTCTGTTCAGCCGTTCGGGCTGTAGCTCGTTCTAAAGGTCCTATGGAAAAATGCATGGGAAAAACGCGTTTTGGGACCCCCCTTTTATCTCAGCCCCCGCTTGACGGATCCCCCCGAGACTTTCAGGGTAGGAGCGGAGCGTAGCGCCCCACCTATTTTGAGAAATTCGCGAGGATTCGTCGACCGGCGCCAAAGTTATTCAAAATAGAATGTTGCGGATTTCCTATGGAAACGTGGTCCTAACTATAACTACCTACTGGCGACCGCCAGTAGGTAATATATATATACATATATATATATATATTTATATATATATATATATATATATATATATATATATAAATATATATAAAAATATATATATTCACTTAAAAAACCATAGGTTTCACACAGGTTATAGTTAGGTGGATATTTCTCTTGTAAAAAACCAATGAAATTCCCCCGTTATAGTTTGTTCAGATAACTATAACTCGCGCGCTCGCACCCAACTGCTGATGTTGTCACATATTACATCACTCATGACATGGTCAGTGGCATCACTCATGACATCACTGATGACATCATCCTTGTGATAGAGTGGCGGTCACGCGAGTTATAGTTATCTGAACTAACTATAACGGGGGAATTTCATTGGTTTTTTACGAGTGAAATGTCCAGCTAACTATAACATGTGTGAAACCTATGGTTTTTTAAGTGAATTTGCAAGGTTTTTTAAATGCTAATTCCTAACTATAACATGTGTGAAACCTATGGTTTTTTAAGTGAATATATATATATATATATATATATATATATATATATATATATATTCACTTAAAAAACCATAGGTTTCACACATGTTATAGTTAGCTGTACATTTCACTCGTAAAAAACCAATGAAATTCCACGTTATAGTTAGATCAGGTAACTATAACTTGCGCGCCCACAATAAACTGCTGATGACGTCACATAGTACATCACTCATGACATGGTCAGTGACATCACTCATGACATCAATGATGACATCTGAAATTACACATTGTGGATTGCGGTCGCGCAAGTTATAGTTACCTGATCTAACTATAACGTGGAATTTCATTGGTTTTTTACGAGTGAAATGTACAGCTAACTATAACATGTGTGAAACCTATGGTTTTTTAAGTGAATTTGCAAGGTTTTGTAAATGATAATTCCTAACTATAACGTGTGTGAAACCTATGGTTTTTTCAGTGATTTTGTACGGTTTTTTAAATGCTAAGTTATGTATTTATTTTTTATTTTTTTTCTGGTTTTTCACTATGCGCACACCCTGCTCGCACGGTGCGCTTGGCGCACCGTGCGCGCGCTGTGGGCGCTCAGTGTGCTTCGCGCACCGAGCGCCCACGTTGCGCAGTCCATGCCGTGCGCGCCTCGCCAATTTTTACGCAGTAACATTGTTTTTTTTCTCCCTTGTGGGTCCTTTAATTTATTTAATTAATGTGATTGTAACTTCTTTATTTATTTTTTTTTCTTTTTTTTGCCGTGCGCGTACGGTAAGCTTACCGTACGCGTACCCCGCGATTTTTAAAAAAAAATTATTAAATTTATTTTTCGTACTTTTGGGTCCTTCTTGGACCCCCTGACAAACACTAGGGGGTCTGCAACTCTCTTCGTTGCCCCCGTTTCACGTTCCCCACCTTTGTTTCTCAGTGCGAGAGACAGAAAATGGCGGCCGACACTTCCGGATTTCGACCGATTCGAATGTTTACAGTCATGTAACCACCAATCAGAATTGAGCTCGCGCACGGCACCGTACGTGTACGGTAAGCTTACGGTAAGCGCACGGAGCGCGCTTACAGATATATATATTGATTTAAATGCTATTTTCTCAGGACCTACTGAACAGATTTACACCAGACCTACAAAAGGCACATCCTTGACCTGAGGACTACCTCTCTGCCAAATTTCAAGTAATTCTGTTCAGCCGTTCGGGCTGTAGCTGTGTCTAAAGGTCCTATGGAAAAATGCATGGGGAAAACGCGTTTTGGGACCCCCCTTTTTTCTCAGCCCCCGCTTGACGAATCCCCCCGAGACTTTCAGGGTAGGAGCGGAGCGTAGCGCCCCATTAGTTTTGAAAATTTCGCGAGGATTCGTCGACCGGCGCCAAAGTTATTCCAAATAGAATGTTGCGGATTTCCTATTGAAACACGGTCCTAACTATAACTATCTACTGGCGACCGCCAGTAGATAATATATATATATGTATATATATATATATATATAAATTCACTGAAAAAACCATAGGTTTCAGGGGTGTTATAGTTAGCTGGACTTTTCACTTGTACAAAACCATTGAAATTCGCCTTTATAGTTAGTTCAGCTAACTATAACTCGCGCGCCCGCAATGCACTGCTGATGACGTCACATATTACATCACTCATGACATGGTCAGTGACATCACTCATGACATCACTGATGACATCTCAAATGACATCACTGATGACATCATCCAGTGATGTCATTTGAGATGTCATCAGTGATATCATGAGTGATGTCACTGACCATGTCATGAGTGATGTAATATGTGACGTCATCAGCAGTGCATTGCGGGCGCGCGAGTTATAGTTAGCTGAACTAACTATAACGGGGGAATTTCAATGGTTTTGTACAAGTGAAAAGTCCAGCTAACTATAACACCCCTGAAACCTATGGTTTTTTCAGTGAATTTCTGAGGTTTTTTAAATGCTAATTTCTAACTATGCCTACAGAGATAGGACATGTGAAGAAAGAAGAAAAAATGCACAGAAAGAAAAAAAAGAAGTGCAGAAAGAAGCAACAGAAGTCCTCAAAGACGAAGAAAAGTGCAGGAAGAAGGATAACGTGCAGAGAGAACAAAAAGGAGAGGAGAAAGAAGCCTTGTTGCAAAATCCTCCTGTACCCTCAACTTTTTCAGACGGATACTGGTGGTAATTGAGTCTGACTAACCAGTCCTAGAGCCAGTGCTATGTTAAAAGACACTTAGAATACAGTGAAAACACCTACATACACTAGGGAACATTATGCGTTGGGGTCCCCCTGTGATTAGCATGACCTTCTCTGTAAGCCCCTAGTATATAATAGGGCAGGGGGATTAAAACTACCTCTTAAAACAGTCCACAGGGCGTTTTTGCACACGTTAACTCAGGCTCCGTCCCCTCCCTTCACCACTGTGTAAACACGCCCTGTGTCCGTTTTTAGTTGGGAGATTAAGTTCATTTGAATCCTGAGGGTCCCTAGGGTCCAACTAGCCCACTAGGTACCTCCAGTAAGTGCCACAGAGCTGCATTGCAGAGAGGTGTAAAAAGTGGCACGGCCTGGACCACCTCTCTGCAATGCAGCTCAGTGGCGCTTACTGGAAGCACTTGGTGGGCTAGTTAGTCCCCAGGGGCCCTCAGTATTGAAGGAAAATTATATCCCCAATTTAAAACGTGCCATAGTGCGTGTTTGCACACGTCACCTCAGGCCCGTCCCCTCCCTTCACCACTGTGTAAACGCGCCCTGTGGTTGTTCTAAGTTGAGAGATTAAGTCCCCTTGAATCCTAAGGGTCCCTAGGGTCAAACTAGACCACTAGGTACCTCCAGTAAGCGCCACAGGGCTGCGTTGCAGAAAGGTGTAAAAAGGGGCTTGGCCTCAGAACACCTGTCTGCAGCGCAGCTCCCTGGTGCATACTGGAGATGCCTGTTGGGCTAGTTGGCCCTCAGGGACCCTTAGAATTGAAGAGGAATTAATTCCCCAACTTACAACTCGCCAAGGAGCGCGTTTGCAGAGTGCTGCAAGGAGGGGGCGTGGCCTCCGGCACGATGCCAATCTTTTATTTATTTTAATTTTTTAAGAAGGGGGGATGTGTGGTTCCCCTTCTTATTCTAATTTATTGGCCCTGATGACCCCATCCCCCAGGGCCTGTCTCCTAATTATATTTTTTTGACCCCAATCCCCAGGGCCGGCCACTGTTTTTTATTATTTTTAAAAAATATATATTTATAGACACACCTAGGACATGCTGGACAGACCGTACGTACCTATCACCATGACGATTTGCGTGATATTCATTAAAAGGCGACTATGCATACAATGAATCCACGTGGAATGTATTTACACCACTAGTGAAGCTCTGACATGTCTGATGCCCTACCGTGCTTAATCCCGGTAGACACCCTTGTTGTTTATTTATACAAACATAGGTAGCTATTGACGGGCACATTTAATACACATGCACACCAAGCCATTCAAAGGGGATTCGACAAAAATTCGACCAAAACTATGCAAGAAACCCCCCTCATGGTTAATAAAACACACATCCACTGCCGAATGTGTAATACTTTTTATTTTACTCTCTGGAAAGGGGACGAACATCACTTGAGAGTCACAGCGCGCTCCTGGCAGAGCCCAATGCTGTGTTACACCCACCATTGCCTGCTGAATGCCACACACCTCTGTGTTGTATTCCACTAGCTAGTGCATATGCTATGACACTCTCTAGCCCATGTGCACTGTAACACCAGCCCGTGAATATGTCATGCCACACTTGTCTTCGCACGGGTTATATTGCCCCATCTAACGTGCCTTCCTTGATGCCTATGTTATAACGCACAGTGCTATGCCATACATATTACAATCTGGGATCCATATCTTTTTCACAGTGCATATGCAACGTTACACTCCCCAGCACATATTTTATATTACAACTTTAGAGACTAGTTAGGTTACACAACACTGCCCTGTGCATATTACACTCCAAGGCGCATATCGCATAGCACGCGCTAGTGCCTGTGCTATCTCGCGCTCTCCAATGAATCTGTCATTGCGCACAATGTATTGCATATTATATTTCACGCCCGGTTAATCTTATATCACACTTTTTAGTGCATAGTTTATACCATACACTATATCTAGTTTTCATTTTCAATCGTGCTCTCAGGACTATGTTCTCTATAACACTGTGTTCACCTACCCTTTTCACGGGCATTACATTTTGCGATAGGGGGTGGAGGGTCAGGGGGTGTTTCTGCCAAGTGAGCCCGGATTCACAGTCACAAACGTCCTCTTCTTCCTGAATAAAAGTGAGATTATGCTGCATACTTGTTCATATTTTAAGTAGTTCGCACAGACACACGTTTTAAAAACAATAAAGTTCCTAATACCCGCCTTCTCTGAACAGTTAGCTTGCTGCCCCATCCCCCACCTCCCTATCCTCTGTTGTGTGAATCCATGGACTAGCCTACTCCCTCCTGCCATGCATGGTCTGATGTGCTGCCACTGCCCTCAATTTAGTATGATGTACCAGTCCACTCCTCCTGCCCTCCATTGCCCAATTCTATGCCCCATCATTGACCTCCTGCTTAAACTCTGTGCTTAGCTTGCTGCCCCTATTCTCCTTCCCCCTGCCCTCCGATGTCTTTGTGTATGCCCCTGCTCCATCCTTTTTGCCCACCATGTTCCATGGACCTGCCACTCCTATCTACTCTGAGTGTTCTGTTGAGCTGCCACTCCCCTCCCACCTGCCTAGCATTGTCAGATGACTGTAACCTGTCCCTGCCACCTCCACCCTGCCTGTCCACATGCCATGCCCCTATCCTCTTCCTCCTGTCCTACATGGTCCATTGTACTGCCACACCCTTCTCTCCTCCCTGGTCTGTTGTACTGCAACTGCTCCTCCTGCCTGCCCCGTGCGGTCTGTTGTGAGGCCCCTTCCCCTGAACTTTCTTGTCTGTGCACAGGTCCTGACCCTCCCTTCTATCCTCCATCGTCCTTTGTGCATGCCCCTGCACCCTCCTTCTTGCCCATCATAGCCATTGTGCTGCCACTAACCCTCCCACTTGCCATGCATGGTCTTCTGTGCTGCCATGGCCCCTCCCACCTTCCCTGTGTGGTCAGTTAGCTGCCCCTGACCCCCTCCCACCTTCCCTCCATGGTCTGTGTGTATGCCATCACAGTCTCACTGTTGCTCTTCATGGTGTGTCTTGCTTCTAGTGCCCATCCTGCCTGACCTCCATGGCTCTCTTGCTGCTCCTGCTCTGCCCCCTTGCCCCCAGCCCTCTGTTTATATGTGCAGACCCCTACTCCCTCCCTCCTGGCTTGTCTGTTCCATTGTAATGCCCCTGATCCATCCCTCCTGCCCTTTATGGTCTGTTATGCTGCAGCTTTCTCTCCTGTCTGTCCATTATGGTCCTGCCTCTTGCCCCTCTGTTCTCTGTTGTCCATGTGCATGGTCCTGTCCCCTCCCTCTTGCTTTCTATGGATTGTTGTGCTGCACTCCCGTCCCGCATGCCCTGTGTGGTGTATTGTGCTGCTGCAAACCCTGATGCCTGCCCTGCAGGGTCAGTTTGGTGCACCTCTCCATGTCCCTCCTGTGCTCTGTTATCCAAGTCCATGTCCCTACCCCATTTCCTTCCATGAGCCAATGTACCATACTTGCGAACATTTTGAACTTGGTAAGAGGGAGATTTTGAAAAAAAACTGGGGTATTGATTTTCCCCTTTGAGTTACATTGAAAAAGAGGAGATTGTAGACAGGAGACAGATAAAATAAAGCCCATTTGAGCTTAAAAACATTGGACGTTTCCTGGCTGAATCGGGTCTGTTGGCATGTATGGTTGTACTACCATTGCCTCTTCCTTCTGCCCACAATGGTCTATTACATTGCCACAGCCTCTCTTGCAAGTCCTGTATTGTTGGTTTGTTGCCCCTGCCCCCCTTTCCACTGCCCTCCATAGTCTGTTGTGCTGCCACGGCCCCTCCTGCCTGCTCAGTGTGGTTAAATTGTTGCCTTTGCACCCTCCTACCTGCCTTCAATTCCGTGCCCCTGGCCTCTGCCTCTCAACAGTATCCTAATGAACAACTAGATTGCTAACATTCTATATTTATTACAAAAGTGTGGAACGCCTGACGTCATCTTGATGTAATCAAAACTGTAATACCTAGAGCATTTCCTTTAGAAATTACATATATGAGAGGGTCTTATTGGCATCAAAATTATGGTTAGTGCTCTAAAAGACTAAAATAAGGACATAGTTTCTGAGTTTTCAAATTGCGAGAAAGCACTTTTAAATTATTTGTTACCTTTATGTTTTTTTATCCAGTTGACCACTTGATTAAATGTTGCACTTAGGGGAGAGGATGTGGTGTTACTTCCAGAACTGCATACTTTGCAACTGGGGAACCAGGTTGGAGTTTCTGCTTCAGCTCGACATTCTGTGATTCTGGTCAAATCACTTAGTCTCCCCATGTCTACAACCAAAATGAATTTGTTCTTATGTGATGTAACCAATGCTCATGTAAAGCACTCCAATACCTGACAAGTCTGCACTATATAACACTGCAAAAACACAAAATAATAAGTGTTTTGCACACTTCTGTCATTGGGCTATATTTGGGCTACATCTGGGTGATTTTGGGCTACATTTGGGCTCTTTTGTCTCCGGTGGCCATCTTGGGAGATTTATTTGTTATGAAGTTTCCTAATTTCCTCATGTACTGCAGTCTCCTCAGTAGGAAATGCTTTCAGTTTTTTACTTTGATTCCATCATGAAGGTATTCAGATATGTCACACATTTGCCATAAATTCTGAATGTTAGCACTCTAGTTGCTCATTAGATCACTGTAGTAAAACTACTGTTCACCATGGAAGTCTGCTCCTGGTATTAAAAGTGCATGTTTCAGTCTGCATGTCAGAATTTTTTAATGAAATAGAAGAGGATTTGAGAAGTCACTCAAAATGTGCCCTCATTTTCTTTCTTCAGCATTAATCATAATTTCTATGGCAAAATGAACCCCCTCATTGTGTTCCTTTTTAAATTAAATGTTTTAAGTGTTACCAGTTTATTCCAATCAAGATGGCTTCAGGTGTGCCATACTTTTGTCATAATGAAGAGAGTAAGCGCTCTAGTTGTTTTTAAGAACACTCTGGGACATTCTGTCATTGGGCTATACTTGGGCTACATCTGGGTGATATTTGGGCTACATTTGGGCTCTTTTGTCTCTGGTGGCCATCTTGGCAGACTTATTTGTTATGAAGTTTCCTAATTTCCTCATTTACTGCAGTCTCCTCAGTAGGAAATACTTTCAGTTTTTTACTTTGATTCCAAAGGCATTCAGATGTGTCACACATTTGCCATAAATTCAGAATGTTAGCACTCTTTTTGCTCATTAGATCCCTGTAGTAAAGCTACTGCTCACCAGGGAAAACTGCTGCTGGTATTGAAAGTGCATGTTTCAGTCTGCATGTCAGAATGTTTTAATGAAATAGAAGAGGATTTGAGAAGTCACTCAAAATGTGCCCTAATTTTTCTTTCTGCAGCACTAATCATAGTTTTTATGGATAAATGAACCCCCTCATTTTGTTCCTTTTTAAATTAAATGTTTTAAGAGTTACCACTTTAATCCAAGCAAGATGGCTTCAGGTGTGCCATACGTTTATCATAAGTAGGACTGTTAGCGCTCTAGTTGTTCTTTGGAACACTCTGGGAAACTGCAGTAGAACACAAAGGAATCAACTGACAGTCTCTGCCCTTGTTGGATGTACATGTTTTACTGAGAATGTCAGACTTCATTCTCACATGACTGAGAAAGATAATGTGAATTTACAGAAAATAAGCTCTCAGTTTAGCTTATAGATCACCTTCCAAACCTCTGTGGGAAAAGCATGAGAAAATATTTTTCTCTCAATCATGATATCCCAGCAGAAGGCTTTTTCACATGGTGAAATCACCTTAGAACATACCACAATTCCTAAAATGAGTATGGTACCATCAACAAATGAATTATAATGTAACTAAAGTCTTAAAACCTTCTATTAACTGCAATGCTTTTTAATGAGGTGCTATCATGTATATTGGTCCCAAGATGGCTGCCAACACTTCTTGGATGAAGTGCTGACAGCCAATCAGATCTCAGGATGAGATTTGTGGTTAGGCTCCGCCCACATATATATATGATTTTACTTTTGATTTTCTCAGGAACTACTGAACAGATTGACACCAGACCTGCAAAAGGCACATCCCTGACCTGAGGACTACCTCTCTGCCAAATTTCAAGTAATTCTGTTCAGCCGTTCGGGCTGTACCTTGGACTAAAGGTCCCTATGGAAAATTGCATGGGGAAAACGTGTTTTGGGACCCCCCTTTTTTCTCAGCCCCCGCTTGACGAATCCCCCCGAGACTTTCAGGGTAGGAGCGGAGCGGAGCGCCCCACCTATTTTGAAAATTTCGCGAGGATTCGTCAACCGGTGCCAAAGTTATTCCAAATAGAATGTTGCGGATTTCCTATGGAAACACGGTCCTAACTATAACTATCTACTGGCGACTGCCAGTAGATAATTACCTACTGGCGGTCGCCAGTAGGTAGTTATAGTTAGGACCTATTTTCCATAGGAAATCCGCAACATTCTATTCCCAATAAGTCTGGCGCCGGTTGACGAATCTTCGCAAAACTTTCCAAACTTTTGGCCAGCTCTGGTCTGCTCCTATCCTGAAAGTTTTGTGGTGATTCATCAAGCGGGGGCTGAGAAAAAAGGGGGGTCCCAAAACGCTTTTCCCCCATGCAATTTCCCATAGGACCTGTTGACGCAGCTACAGCCCGAACTGCTGAACGGAATTACACCAAATTTGGCAGAAAGGTAGACCTTGGTTCAAAGTTGTGCCTTTTGCTTAAATGGTGTAAATCCGTTCAGTAGTTCCTGAGAAAATCAAAAGTAAAATCTCATATATATCTGGGCGGAGCCTAACCACACATCTCACCGTGAGATCTGATTGGCTGTCAGCACTTCATCCAAGAAGTGTTGGCAGCCATCTTGGGACAAATATACATGATAGCACCTCATTAAAAAGCATTGAAGTTAATAGAAGGTTTTAAGACTTTAGTCACATTATAAATCATTTGCTGATGGTACCATACTCATTTTAGGAATTGTGGTATGTTCTAAGGTGATTTTACCATGTGAAAAAGCCTTCTGCTGGGATATCATGAATCATGTTTGAGAGAAACCTATTTTCACATGCTTTTCCCACAGATGTTTGGAAGGTGATCTATAAGCTAAACTGAGAGCATATTTTCTGTAAATTCACATTATCTTTCTCAGTCATGTGAGAATGAAGTCTGACATTCTCAGTAAAACATGTACATCCAACAAGGGCAGAGACTGTCAGTTGATTCCTTTGTGTTCTACTGCAGCTTCCCAGAGTGTTCCAAAGAACAACTAGAGCGCTAACACTCTTACTTATGATAAACGTATGGCACTCCTGAAGCCATCTTGATTGGAATAAAGTGGTAACTCTTAAAACATTTAATTTAAAAGGAACAAAATGAGGGGGTTCATTTTGCCATAGAATGTATGATTAGTGCTGCAGAAAGAAAAATTAGGGCACATTTTGAGAGACTTCTCAAATCCTCTTCTATTTCATTAAAGAGTTCTGACATGCAGACTGAAACATGCACTTTCAATACCAGCAGCAGACTTCCCTGGTGAGCAGTAGCTTTACTACAGAGATCTAATGAGCAACTAGAGTGCTAACATTCTGAATTTATGGCAAATGTGTGACACATCTTAATGCCTTCTTCATTGAATCAAAGTAAAAAACTGACAGTATACCTACTGAGGAGACTGTAGTAAATGAGGAAATTAGGAAACTTCATAACAAGTCTCCCAAGATGGCCACCAGAGACAAAAGAGCCCAAATGTAGCACAAATATCACCGAGATGTAGCCCAAGTATAGCCCAATGACAGAAATCCCAGAGTGTTTTAAAGAACAACTAGAGCGCTAACAGCCTTACTCATGACAAAAGTATGGCACACCTGAAGCCATCTTGATTGGAATAAAGTGATAACACTTAAAACATTTAATTTGCAAAGGAACAACATGAGGGGGTTCATTTTGCCATAGAAATTATGATTAGTGCTGCAGAAAGAAAAATGAGGGCACATTTTGACTTCTCAAATACTCTTCTATTTCATTAAAAAGTTCTGACATGCAGACTGAAACATGCACTTTGAATACCAGCAGCAGACTTCCCTGGTGAGCAGTAGCTTTACTACAGTGATCTAATGAGGAACTAGAGTGCTACCATTCAGAATTTATGGCAAATGTGTCACATCTGAATGCCTTCTTGATGGAACCAAAGTAAACAAGCATTGAAAATGCAATAGGTCTCGCCCTCGTTTAAGTTAAACTATTCTGTTTGTAATAAGGTGGCTTTTTAGCTTTGCTTTTATTAGTGTTTTTCAAAATTTCATGTACATAACATGCATATATGTATATGTATGCATGCATTTATATTTGTATTTATATAGATATGCAGATTATATATGTGTTTATATATGTATGTGTATATATATTCACTGAAAAAACCATAGGTTTCAGGGGCCTTATAGTTAGCTGGACTTTTCACTCGTACAAAACCATTAAAATTGCCCCGTTATAGTTAGTTCAGCTAACTATAACTCGCGTGCCCGCAATGCACTGCTGAAACGCGTTGATGTTTTTCCTCGTTCATGGAGAATAAAAAGACCGAGTGCCAAATTTTAACTCTGGAGTGCTGGATGTTTATTTCGGAAACGAAGTATACCTATAACTGGATATTTACAAGACGCGGTGAGAAACGTCTTTGAACCAGCACCATCGGCGGTTAGGAAGCACGCCAGTACAAATCGCCACAACGAGAAAGGAAAGGAAGACAGGCGTGCCCCCCGTGCAAGCTGTAATTAACTCCCGGAAGCAGTTCAGAGTGGAAAGAGCCACAGAACTCGCAGTGGGATTTCGGAGGTCGGAGGATCACGGAAACCGCGGTGAGTGATTGCGGCTGAACTCATGAACAAAGGGAGGGAGCAGAGGCAGCCACGGGAGTCGAACTGGGGAAAACAAAAAGCCAATATAGAAACCCGAAACTGTGAAATCAGCATAAGGGGGAGGAAGAAAGACTAATACCCAGCGAGTTAAACAGGCACCGGGAATAGAAATGAGCGACGAGGAATGTGCAGTGAGGGAGCAAGAAGCTCTCAAAATCTTTGAGGAGAATGCTCTACCGACACAAAATATGAGGGGAGCAGCAGCACCGAAAGTAAGCAGCGATGTAGCTAGACAATTACAGGAATATGAAAAACTAAAGAAGAGGGAAACCTCATGCTGGTGGGAGGTGGCATCCCTACGGCAGTACTTACAAGTGGGACGAGTGCCTCGTGGTCTGCGTATAATGATTACACCAACATATGAAAATCCTCACGGAGAAATGCTCAGTGAATGGGCTGATAACAGCGCAGCAAGCTCAAATAACATGATTCGCATTTTAGTAAAATATGCGGAAAAGGAGCGCCTGGAAGTGGTTACCAAACTAAAGGAGTTAAATGATATCCTGGAGAAGAATGAAGATAAAGCCAAAGTGAGTAAATTTAAAAGTGATTTGAAGAACAGGCTGGAAAAATATGAAAGACACATTAAAGACAGAAAAGCCACAAAATTCCTGAGAGATTGTATAGATTACGAATCGGGACGGATTTATACATTCGCCAGAAAATTCGATTCGGAAAGACGGCAAAAGATCTACAGTGGCCAAGTGGATCACCAGGAAGGTGTGCAGAGTGAAATCAGCTCAGACACTGGCTCGAGACAGGAACCAGAGGAACAAAGTAACAGAGGGATGCGAGATGTGAGATTAGCGGTGACTGAGGAACTCCGTTTTATGCTCCTGGAACAACAGACGGACCATCGCATGACAAAAGGACGTGGGAGAGGAAGAGGTCAAGGAAGAGGAAACAGAGAAGAGGAGGCGAGGGATACAGGAGGAGCACAAGATTGGCAAGCAAAAAGGTCGCTGCGGTCCAACACGAAGAAACAATACAAGAAGTAATGGACAACACAACGGTCATTAATTTGAGCAACATGAAGCTAACAGAAGACGAAGAATCAATTCTGAAATTAGGTATGTCTTTCTGTAGCAGTAATGAATACAATTACTCTAATAACAGAATGGACTTATACCGCTTCATTAGGAAGCTCAAATTATCTAAATTGCATCTAAACCAACATAATACCAATCAAGCACCACAAGAGAAAATACTAGAATCCGCCAATGATGAAGATTCCTTGAATATAAATGACATACCCTTTTTAACGGACATAATCTCGCTGGCAAACGAGGAAGATCCACCAGCTAGTGAGGAACCATCAGTCCTGTTTACTATAGGAATGAACAGGGAAGACCACACGCCGTTTCGACCACCATCTAAATTCTTACCCCAATCAATAAGAGACAACCTTGATATTTTTGGGGAAAATGTAACCAAGGACATGAAACAACTTTATGTTGCGGTGAACCAGAAGAAAAAGAAAATGTGTCCAAAAAAAGCACTTTTCCACAAAACAGTAAATAAACTCCAAAAAGAAGATGGAGTATTGATTAAACCCTCAGATAAGGGAGGGAATATTGTTTTATGGGGAAGGGAACTGTACAAAAAAGAGGCCCTTCAACAATTGAACAATACTAACTGTTACATCCGGATAAATATGAAAGAATATGAAAAAATGAAAGAGTCATTTTTCATAAGATTGGATGAGTGGAAGGATAAAGACTTACTAAGCTGGGATGAATATAAATTTATCAAGAGAGAGAAACCAACGATCCCTGTATTTTATATGCTCCCCAAGGTGCATAAGAGTCTCACAAGTCCACCGGGGAGACCGATTATTTCATCTTGTGGGAGCCTGTTTGAAAATGCATCACGTTATATAGATTACTTTTTGAATCCAATTGTAAAATCATTGTCTTCATATATTAAAGACTCAACGGATTTTTTAAGGTATATCTATGATGTTAAATGGGATTCAGAAACCATGGTGTTATTGACACTTGATATTACAACATCATATACCAGCATAAGAAACACAGACGGTTTAAAAGCAACTGAATACTTCTTAAAGAGAAGACCAATTCGACTCCTGGAACACAACAAAATGATTTTAGAACTAATGGAATGGTGTCTAACAAAAAACATTTTCATGTTTAATGAGGAACTCTTTCAGCAGGAGCAAGGGACTGCGATGGGCACCTGTTTCGCCCCCAGCTATGCGAATTTACATCTTGGCTGGTGGGAGGAACAGGTGGTCAGAGACGGTCCGCTGGAACACTGGTCAGAACATATACTACTGTGGGTTAGATTTATCGATGACGTCTTTGTGCTGTGGCAGGGCACGGAGACAGATATAGCATCATTCATCGAAGACCTGAATCGAAATCCAATTAATCTAGAGTTTGTAGGCCACCACAGTAGGGACACTATAGACTTTTTGGATATCCGGGTCAAACCTGTAGGAGGGAAGTTGGAGACTTCAGTGTTCCGCAAGACTACTGCCGGGAATACAGTGCTCCATGCGGGAAGTGCTCATCCATCTGCATTGATCAGGAGCATCCCCTTTGGAGAGTTTTTTAGAGCTAGGAGAGCTTGCAGTAACCAGAATGAATATGTCAAAATTGAGAAGGAGATGACCTGTAGATTCATCCAAAGAGGGTATTCCCCGACTGTAATCAAGGGGACCTCTTCTAAGGCAAGAAACTTAGATAGGCAGAAAATCCTATTTGAACCATCAAGAACCAAACAGAGGAAAACACATAGAGAAGAAGATAAGAATAAAAATTGTATCAACTCTAGATTTATAACAACGTTCAATGAGAAGCATAAAGAAATAAGATCTATTTTAAATAAACATTGGCATCTAGTGAGGAATGATCCTGTTTTAGGTTCTAGGATGAAAAAACATCCTGACATCACCTATAAAAGATCAAAATCATTGAAAGATCTAGTTGTAAGGAGCGAATATCAGGAGGTGAAAAGACAAGCTCCCACCTGGTTACATCAAAAACCGGGCTTCAAAAAATGCCCAAAGTGCAAAGCGTGCCAACATGGCGTAAACTGCACTGATCTAAAAACATTTTTTAATAAAACTATCACTATCAAGAGTTTTTTGACCTCTAAGTCTAGCTTTGTTGTTTATTTGTTACGATGCCCCTGTCCAAAAATATATATAGGGAGTACAACTCTCCCTGTATTCAAACGAATTTTACAGCACAGGAGGGCAATCGTAAATCAAGACAGAACATATCCTATAGCACGTCATTTTGAGACCCACCACCAAAGTAACCCGATATTTTTACAATACTCTTGTATAGCTGAAGTCCCGAGGAGAAAGAGGGGAGGAGATAGGGAGAAGGAATTAAGAAGATTAGAAACATACTTCATTCTAGAATGTAATTGTAAAGAGTCACAGGGGTTAAATGTGGATGAGGATCTCTACACTTGTCTGTCTTGATAAACCCGAAGAAGAATAGGGAACAGAAAACTGCACACATGATTAACCATCGAGGATATGGTTTTTCTTTTTGCCCTTTTTTTTTTTTAGTGGTGAAAATTCGTCAACATAGAGGTAAATTTGACATAAAACAACTGCTCTGCAAAAGAATGTTTTTTATTTTTCGCTGGTCCTAATATTCGCAAATATGGATGGATATGTAACAATGTTTTATCTAAGTGTATTGGGTTGAAGAGAGCAAATATGCACTTTATCTGATAATTGCCTAAGTTTACATAAGCACTTGCACTTCAACTGTGATATAATTATCATTAGGATAAATTATATCGATTATTCAATTCTTGTATGGAATGTATAAGAAAATGATGTTGGCTTTGCACTAATAGTAGATAAATAATAACTGGTTACATACATCAATTTGTTTATATTAGAATAGGGACCTATCGCGGAATTTGCACAATGAGCACTAGCACTTTAAATGATTAGATGTTACAATGTATTAAGGCACTTTCCAAATACGAATGTTACACGTACCCTCCTGAGGCGGAAGCCGGGAGCCCAACTTGCTTTTTAAAAACTTTGTGTGTCACTGAATTTGTTGTACATTTTAAAACCCTCACCTCACCTCCTGGCACCTGTCAGGAGGCTACAGCCTTTACCGCGCAGCGGATTTAGCGCTGCTGCGGACTTAAGCACAACAAATTATTCGCGCCGCCATTGCCGCCGAGCCGCGAGGCCACGCCCTCTTTGAGGCCACGCCCCCCGCCCAATCTGTATAAAGACGCTGATTACGAGCGTCCCCATCCAGATCCACGTACCCTCCTGAGGCGGAAGCCAGGAGCCCAACTTGCTTTTTAAAAACTTTGTGTGTCACTGAATTTGTTGTACATTTTAAAACCCTCACCTCACCTCCTGGCACCTGTCAGGACGCTACAGCCTTCACTGCGCAGCGGATTTAGCGCTGCTGCGGACTTAAGCACAACAAATTATTCGCGCCGCCATTGCCGCCGAGCCGCGAGGCCACGCCCACTTTGAGGCCACGCCCCCCGCCCAATCTGTATAAAGACGCTGATTACGAGCGTCCCCATCCAGATCCACGTACCCTCCTGAGGCGGAAGCCAGGAGCCCAACTTGCTTTTTAAAAACTTTGTGTGTCACTGAATTTGTTGTACATTTTAAAACCCTCACCTCCTGGCACCTGTCAGGACGCTACAGCCTTCACCGCGCAGCGGATTTAGCGCTGCTGCGGACTTAAGCACAACAAATTATTCGCGTCGCCATTGCTGCCGAGCCGCGAGGCCACGCCCACTTTGAGGCCCGTGTGACTGAATTTGTTGTACATTTCAAAACCCTCACCTCACCTCCTGGCACCTGTCAGGACGCTACAGCCTTCACCGCGCAGCGGATTTAGCGCTGCTGCGGACTTAAGCACAACAAATTATTCGCACCGCCATTGCCGCCAAGCCGCGAGGCCACGCCCACTTTGAGGCCACGCCCCCCGCCCAATCTGTATAAAGACGCTGATTACGAGCGTCCCCATCCAGATCCACGTACCCTCCTGAGGCGGAAGCCGGGAGCCCAACTTGCTTTTTAAAAACTTTGTGTGTCACTGAATTTGTTGTACATTTTAAAACCCTCACCTCACCTCCTGGCACCTGTCAGGACGCTACATCCTTCACCGCGCAGCGGATTTAGCGCTGCTGCGGACTTAAGCACAACAAATTATTCGCGCCGCCATTGCCGCCGAGCCGCGAGGCCACGCCCACTTTGAGGCCACACCCCCCGTCCTCTTCCTCCCCTTGATAATATGTGCATTCACCGTACGCGCAGCGGACGGGCCCAGCGGGCGCACCATTTGCGCGCCAAAGGCAAGCCCGTCTACGCCCGTCATCACCAAGACATCGCCTCTCGCCAGTCCCCCTGATCGAACTTCGCGGGATGCCCGTCACTATGAGAGAGAACGCCTCATTGCCCTGAACCCTGGTCGGAGCTGTATGGACACATCAGGCATTCTTGGTCACACATGCCTCCAATGTAAGTCTTGCCACTTCACTACACCCAGCCCTCGCCTTTCTCAACAGAAACGAGGCTCGCCTAAGCTTACGCCCCTCACTATTTTCCAACTTAACGTCAGGTCTCTCACTAAGCATCACCTTGAGGTCAACACCCTCATACTGGAAGAGAACCCTGACATTCTCTTCCTATGTGAAACCTGGCTACGCGACGACATGTCCTCCATACCTAACCTCACGTTACCTGACAACTATCTTATGATGACTCTAAACAGAGACGCGAGAGGTGGAGGCATCGCAGTCATTTATAAAAAACAATTTTCTTGTTCTTTCACCAAGGAAGATATTCTGGGTTGCGAAAGTGCCCGTTTTAAAATAACAACCTGCTCTCACTTTGCCCTGTCAGGCCTTTACATCTATCGCCCACCTGGCCCTGCTTCTAAATTTATCGAAGCTCTCCTTGAGGTAGCTAGCTCTTTAGTGACTAAATCTGCCAACTTCACCATTTTGGGCAACCTCAATCTCCACTTCGATCTGTTTAATGACCCTACTATCAGAAACCTCCTGGCCGACTTTGCTGCCCTACAGCTTAATTCTCTAATCCAAGCCCCCACGCACTCAGCCGGGCATATCCTAGATCCGGTTTTTACCAACATCCTGGAGGTTAAGACAGAGGTGCCCAAACCGATGGGATGGACAGATCACTATCATATTAAAATGTCCATGCTAGTCAATGAAGCATCTTACAAAACCGAACCAACCCGCCGTCTAAAGAGACCATGGCACAAACTCTCCACTAATGACCTCCACGTCACCCTCGGAGAATTCCATCATGAAGCTAACCATGACATTAATATGACCTATGACGCTTTCCATAATTGGATCACCAGAGGACTAGATGCTCTCATCCCAGCCAAATGGACTAAAGGGCGCAGCTCGCCCTCAAACCCATGGTACAACGACACCCTTAAATCCATGCGTAAAGACTGCAAAAAGGCCGAGCGTCTGTGGAGAAGGGAATATAAGATTGGGGACAAAATCAACTATCTATCTAAACAAAATCTTTACCACAAAGCCATCTGCGCCGCTCGCGCCGCCTTCTATGCAGAAGCAATCAACTCGAGCTCTAACCCTGCCAAAACTGTCTTCAAACTGGTACAAGAACTGCAGTGTAGTCGATCTCCCTCTTCCTGCATCTCTTCTGCACTACAATGTGAAGACCTTGCTAAGTTCTTCGTAGAGAAAGTACAAAGAATTTACAGAACCTTCCCTCAGCATTCCTCCAATCCAACCAACCCTACCAATCCCATAATCAATGGCACCATCATGTCACACATTCCAGAAATTGCTTATGATTACCTCACCAAACTATGCAGGAAGGTTAAATCAGGTTCCCCTGCAGACCCCATGAGGCCTACCCAATTTATGGAATCACTCGACTTTTTTCTGCCTTCTCTGGCCTCTACAATAAATCTCTCTTTCTCATCAGCCAGTGTTCCGACAGCCTGGAAACAAGCATGGGTTGCCCCTATTATCAAGAAACACACTCTAGATCCATCCAAACCGGAAAATTTCCGACCCATTTCATTGCTCCCATGGTTGTCCAAACTTGCAGAGGCCCATGCAAACAACGTCCTGTGCCAACATATGGACCAAAACAACATCCTAGACCCATCCCAAAACGGGTTCAGACCGGGCCACAGTACGGAGTCCGCCCTACTGGCTACCACTGAATATCTCCGGTCGATTCTCGATGCCGGTCAGAGTGCTGCGCTGATTCTTCTTGACCTCAGCGCAGCCTTTGACACGGTATCCCACAATATCCTCCTCAATCGCCTAGAGTCAATAGGGGTCTCCGGTCTTGCCCTGCAATGGTTCTGTTCCTTCTTGAAGGACAGATCCTTCCGAGTGTCAGCCCCCCCTTTTTTATCTAAGCCCCATCCCATTGGACAGGGAGTTCCGCAGGGCTCTGCACTAAGTCCATCCCTTTTTAATCTTTACGTGCAGCCACTTGCAGGAGTGGCTAAAGAGTGGGACCTTACGCTGGTGTCGTATGCTGACGACACACAGCTGGCCATCACTCTCACGGAAGGCCCTTCCACCCCGGCCTTAAAATTCAGGGACGGCCTGGCTGCAGTAGCCCAATGGATGACGGACAATTGCCTGCAGCTTAATGCGGGCAAGACGGAGGTGCTGCTCCTTGGTAAAAACATCAGCCATTGGAACGAGCACTGGTGGCCCTCATCATTAGGCGCCATTCCACCTCCCAAATCTTTGGTCAAAAATCTAGGAGTCTGGAAGGACTCCTCTCTTACTTACCAGACCCACACCAAAAGAGTGGCTGCCACTTGTGTTGGCTTGCTGAGAAGTCTCAGCCCCATACTTGGCTTTTTTGACGCTAAGACCCGCCAACTTATTATCCAAGCCACTATTCTATCCCGCTTGGACTACACCAATGTTCTTCTCCTTGGTGCCAACAAAGGAGAGATAGCACGACTGCAACGCGTACAGAACTCTGCGGCAAGAGCCTTGGTTGGCCTTTCCCGCAGATGTTCGGCCAGAGACACTATCCGTAAACTGCACTGGCTACCCATCGACTCCAGAATCCAGTTTAAAACCCTCATCATGACCTTCAAAATCCTTAAACTCGGAAGCCCTAAACTATTACGACCCCTTCTCACTCCTTACGTCCCTCAGCGCGATTTGCGCTCCTCAAACCAGCACCTACTGAGTATACCCCGCACAAGGCTGTGCCGCATTGGTGGCCGCTCCTTTAGGGTTCTGGGAGCCAAGCTTTGGAACGCCCTGCCGTTAAACATCCGCTCCATGGAAAGCCTGTCCACCTTCCGAAAGGCCATTAAGACTCACCTGTTCCCCTCTCTTTAAGCCACCCCTACCCCCATTCCTTTCACTCTCAGGCTGGTTCTGTGGCTCTTTAGCGCCGGGACGCCTCTTCGCTGGGGCAGCTGTTTGCGCTCTACCAAAACTATAATATAACATAACATAACACTTGCACTTTAATCTCCCCTCGTTCTCTGTATAATATTTAGAGAAATAATATTCTCGAATATGACTTCCGAGAGAATAGCAAGGGAGAATAAGTTAATGGATAAATTGTGCAATATGAAAACATGGCAAAAAAATAGAAATGAACATGTTAAGAAATGGCGGCCAAAGCGCACCGAGCAGAGACTGTGATATAATGTGTCAAGTCCCTCTTTGATGTTATTTACCAAATGTTGGGTACTTTATCGACAAAGAAATGGCGCACAAACATCGTGAACAAGGCAGCGTGAGTCTGCTGAAACGCGTTGATGTTTTACCTCGTTCATGGAGAATAAAAAGACCGAGGGCCAAATTTTAACTCTGGAGTGCTGGATGTTTATTTCGGAAACAAAGTATACCTATAACTGGATATATATATATATATATATATATATATATATATATATGTATATATTATCTACTGGCGGTCGCCAGTAGATAGTTATAGTTAGGACCCTGTTTCCATAGGAAATCCGCATCATTCTATTTGGAATAACTTTGGCGCCGGTCGATGAATCCTCGCGAAATTTTCAAAATAGGTGGGGCGCTACGCTCCGCTCCTACCCTGAAAGTCTCGGAGGGATTCGTCAAGCGGGGGCTGAGAAAAAAGGGGGGTCCCAAAACGCGTTTTTCCCATGCATTTCTCCATAGGACCTTTAGACACAGCTACAGCCCGAACGGCTGAACAGAGTTACTTGAAATTTGGCAGAGAGGTAGTCCTCAGGTCAAGGAAGTGCCTTTTGTAGGTCTGGTGTAAATCTGTTCAGTAGTTCCTGAGAAAATAGCATTTAAATCAATATATATATGTGGGCGGAGCCTAACCACACATCTCATCCTGAGATCTGATTGGTTGTCAGCACTTCATCCAAGAAGTGTTGGCAGCCATCTTGGGACCAATATACATGATAGCACCTCATTAAAAAGCATTGCAGTTAATAGAAGATTTTAAGACTTTAGTTACATTATAAATCATTTGTTGATGGTACCATACTCATTTTAGGAATTGTGGTATGTTCTAAGGTGATTTCACCATGTGAAAAAGCCTTCTGCTGGGATATCATGATTGAGAGAAAAATATTTTCTCATGCTTTTACCACAGAGGTTTGGAAGGTGATCCATAAGCTAAACTGAGAGCTTATTTTCTGTAAATTCACATTATCTTTCTCAGTCATGTGAGAATGAAGTCTGACATTCTCAGTAAAACATGTACATCCAACAAGGGCAGAGACTGTCAGTTGATTCCTTTGTGTTCTACTGCAGCTTTCCAGAGTGTTCCAAAGAACTACTAGAGCGCTAACCGTCCTACTTATGATAAATGTATGGCACACCTGAAGCCATCTTGCTTGGATTAAAGTGGTAACTCTTAAAGCATTTAATTTAAAAAGGGACAAAATGAGGTGGTTCATTTTTCCATAAAAAGTATGATTAGTGCTGCATAAAGAAAAATTAGGGCACATTTTGAGTGACTTCTCAAATCCTGGCATGCAGACTGAAACATGCACTTTCAATACCAGCAGCAGTTTTCCCTGGTGAGCAGTAGCTTTACTACAGTGATCTAATGAGCAAAAAGAGTGCTAACATTCTGATTTTATGGCAAATGTGTGACACATTTGAATGCCTTCTTGATGGAATCAAAGTAAAAACTGAAAGTATTTCCTACTGAGGAGACTGCAGTAAATGAGGAAATTAGGAAACTTCATAACAAATAAGTCTCCCAAGATGGCCACCAGAGACAAAAGAGCCCAAATGTAGCCCAAATATCACCCAGATGTAGCCCAAGTATAGCCCAATGACAGAATGTCCAAGAATGTTCTTAAAAACAACTAGAGCACTTACTGTCTTCATTATGACAAAAGTATGGCACACCTGAAGCCATCTTGATTGGAATAAACTGGTAACACTTAAAACATTTAATTTAAAAAGGAACACAATGAGGGTGTTCATTTTGCCATAGAAATTATGATTAATGCTGAAGAAAGAAAATGAGGGCACATTTTGAGTGACTTCTCAAATCCTCTTCTATTTCATTAAAAAATTCTGACATGCAGACTGAAACATGCACTTTTAATACCAGGAGCAGACTTCCATGGTGAGCAGTAGTTTTACTACAGTGATCTAATGAGCAACCAGAGTGCTAACATTCAGAATTCATGGCAAATGTGTGACATATCTGAATACCTTCATGATGGAATCAAAGTAAAAAACTGAAAGCATTTCCGACTGAGGAGACTGCAGTACATGAGGAAATTAGGAAACTTCATAACAAATAAATCTCCCAAGATGGCCACCGGAGACAAAAGAGCCCAAATGTAGCCCAAAATCACCCAGATATAGCCCAAATATAGCCCAATGACAGAAGTGTGCAAAACACTTATTATTTTGTGTTTTTGCAGTGTTATATAGTGCAGACTTGTCAGGTATTGGAGTGCTTTACATGAGCATTGGTTACATCACACAAGAACAAATTCAT
Source organism: Triturus cristatus (assembly GCF_964204655.1). Lineage (NCBI taxonomy): Eukaryota > Metazoa > Chordata > Amphibia > Caudata > Salamandridae > Triturus > Triturus cristatus. Next base: position 393,862,111 of record NC_140584.1, read on the forward strand.
TTTGGTTGTAGACATGGGGAGACTAAGTGATTTGACCAGAATCACAGAATGTCGAGCTGAAGCAGAAACTTCAACCTGGTTCCCCAGTTGCAAAGTCTGCAGTTCTGGAAGTAACACCACATCCTCTCCCCTATGTGCAACATTTAATCAAGTTGTCAACTAGATAAAAAAACATAAAGATAACAAATAATTTAAAAGTGCTTTGTCGCTATTTGAAAACTCAGAAAATATGTCCTTATTTTAGTCTTTTAGAGCACTAACCATAATTTTGATGCCAATAAGACCCTCTCATATATGTAATTTCTAAAGGAATGCTCTAGGTATTACAGTTTTGATTACATCAAGATGATGTCAGGCGCTCCACACTTTTGTAATAAATATAGAATGTTAGCAATCTAGTTGTTCATTAGGATACTGTTGAGAGGCAGAGGCCAGGGGCACGGACTCTGAAAATTGAAGGCAGGTAGGAGGGTGCAAAGGCAACAATTTAACCACACTGAGCAGGCAGGAAGGGCCGTGGAAGCACAACAGACTATGGAGGGCAGTGGAAAGGGGGGCAGGGGCAACAAACCAACAATACAGGACTTGCAAGAGAGGCTGTTGGAGGGAAGATCTATTACGGGTCAAGGAAGCTAGGGGCGGTCCCCAGAGCCCCGGGAGCCACCACAGAACTGAGCAGGAGTGTGAGTCAGGGACAAAAGGGGCACCTTAATTTGAGCCGGGGTGCCTAGGAACGCTTGCTCCAAAAATGAAGAAAACAGACATATGAGACATGGAATTGGAGGCAGAATACAATGGCAGTTTAATGAGAAGATGCAACTTCAAAGAAACCGCAGAATAGAGACCTAAAGTACAAAATACAGAATCCAGATAATCATACAGCTGTCATGATATTCTCTGTATCTCAATTAATGGACTGACAGAGAGAGAGAGAAAACACCTCTATAAATGCATCATGAGAAACAAGTTACACCAAGGAAAATGTTACCTAGGGACACTCACATTTACTCTTAGAGCAAGCATTCCTGCAATTACAATACAACATCTTTTAAATGCAAAAGTAAAGAGAACAATGGTTAAACATAACATGACATTTCATATAGGTAAAATAGAATAAGATACTTCAAGCAAAGCCGAGCAAGACATTTTAAGCAAAGGAAGACAAGAGCTCCCAGTTCTTGGGGAAAACCTGCACAGCCTGTTAACCTACATACAGACGGCGAGGTTGTCCGTCGATATCTGTGGGTGCTCCCTTTTTATATCATTTTGTGGGCTCCTTTGCACGCTACATCTACCTACGTATGCTACCCAAAAGCTTCGTCTGCAGATTTTACCAGACATTTCGTCATTTACCCACTTAATGCTGACAATGGACTGGGTGAAAAGGTCAGTCTCTCAGGCCAATCGCTTATCGTAAGTTCCATAGAGCAAGCAGAAAATAATGGGTATTGTACAGGAATTCAATATATTCATGTATAAAATCTCCTCAGTTCTCCTAACTTGACGCTCTGCGGTTGCCACTTCCTTAAAAGCGGGAAACCTGCCCAGGAAGCAAGTACCAGTCCAGGATGCAGCCTACTGTATGTCGACAGCTTCAGGGGGATGTTGAACTTTGATACCGAGCACGGAGCACTCGGGTAGGGTGGGGGCTACTAGTTTGGAGCAGAAGGCCTCGCAGACCTGCCTTCAGACTGCTATACACTAAAATTGCAGAGCTATGGTCAATTTAACAAAGAGGCCTACATATTGAACAGAAGGGCCTACACAGGGGTTTTATGCTGGCTGAGTGGTAAGGATGTCTCAGGATAATTATATAGCAACACAGGACCCGCTGGTCAATTTAATACGGCCTACAAATGCGGCTGGCAGGGCAAGGACAAGGGTCTCATACTTCAGGTGTGGACAGAACGGGCCAGGGGCCCCCTGTGATACAAAATCTACCCTCCTTCAAGGCTGTGGCAATGTAATAGACCATTGTGGGCAGAAGGAAGAGGCAATGGTAGTACAACCATACATGCCAACAGACCCGATTCAGCCAGGAAACGTCCAATGTTTTTAAGCTCAAATGGGCTTTATTTGATCTGTCTCTTGTCTACAATCTCCTCTTTTTCAATGTAACTCAAAGGGGAAAATCAATACCCCAGTTTTTTTTCAAAATCTCCCTCTTACCAAGTTCAAAATGTTCGCAAGTATGGTACATTGGATCATGGAAGGAAATGGGATAGGGACATGGACTTGGATAACAGAGGACAGGAGAGACATGGAGAGGTGCACCAAACTGACCCTGCAGGGCAGGCATCAGGGTTTGCAGCAGCACAATACACCACACAGGCCATGCAGGACGGGAGTGCAGCACAACAATCCATAGAAAGCAAGAGGGAGGGGACAGGACCATGCACATGGACAACAGAGAACAGAGGGGCAAGAGGCAATGGTAGCTAGCTGACCATAATGGACAGACAGGAGAGAAGGCTGCAGCATAACAGACCATAAAGGGCAGGAGGGACGGATCAGGGGCATTACAATGGAACAGACAAGCCAGGAGGGAGGGAGTAGGGGTCTGCACATGTAAACAGAGGGCTGGGGGCAAAGGGGCAGGGCAGGAGCAGCAAGATGGCCATGGAGGTCAGGCAGGATGGGCACTAGAAGCAAGACACAACATGAAGAGCAACAGTGAGACTGTGATGGCATACACACAGACCATGGAGGGAAGGTGGGAGGGGGTCAGGGGCAGCTAACTGACCACACAGGGAAGGTGGGAGGGGCCATGGCAGCACAGAAGACCATGCATGGCAAGTGGGAGGGTTAGTGGCAGCACAATGGCTATGATGGGCAAGAAGGAGGGTGCAGGGGCATGCACAAAGGACGATGGAGGATAGAAGGGAGGGTCAGGACCTGTGCACAGACAAGAAAGTTCAGGGGAAGGGGCCTCACAACAGACCACATGGGGCAGGCAGGAGGAGCAGTTGCAGCACAACAGACCAGGGAGGGCAGAAGGGTGTGGCAGTACAATGGACCATGTAGGACAGGAGGAAGAGGATAGAGGCATGGCATGTGGACAGGCAGGGTGGAGGTGGCAGGGACAGGTTACAGTCATCTGACAATGCTAGGCAGGTGGGAGGGGAGTGGCAGCTCAACAGAACACTCAGAGTAGATAGGAGTGGCAGGTCCATGGGACATGGTGGGCAAAAAGGATGGAGCAGGGGCATGCACAAAGACATCGGAGGGCAGGGGGAAGGAGAATAGGGGCAGCAAGCTAAGCACAGAGTTTAAGCAGGAGGTCAATGATGGGGCATAGAATTGGGCAATGGAGGGCAGGAGGAGTGGACTGGTACATCATACTAAATTGAGGGCAGTGGCAGCACATCAGACCATGCATGGCAGGAGGGAGGAGGCTAGTCCATGGATTCACACAACAGAGGATAGGGAGGAGGGGGATGGGGCAGCAAGCTAACTGTTCAGAGAAGGCGGGTATTAGAAACTTTATTGTTTTTAAAACATTTTGTCTGTGCAAACTACTTAAAATATGAACAAGTATGCAGCATAATCTCACTTTTATTCAGGAAGAAGAAGACGTTAGTGACTGTGACTCCGGGCTCACTTGGCAAAAACACCCCCTGACCCTCCACCCCCTATCGCAAAATGTAATGCCCGTGAAAAGGGTAGGTGAACACAGTGTTATATAGAACATAGTCCTGAGAGCACGATTGAAAATGAAAACTAGATATAGTGTATGGTATAAACTAAGCACCAAAAAGTGTGATATAAGATGAACCAGGCGTGAAATATAATATGCAATACATTGTGCGCAATGACAGATTCATTGGAGAGCGCGAGATAGCACAGGCACTAGCGTGTGCTATGCGATATGCGCCTTGGAGTGTAATATGCACAGGGCAGTGTTGTGTAACCTAACTAGTCTCTAAAGTTGTAATATAAAATATGTGCTGGGGAGTGTAACGTTGCATATGCACTGTGACAAAGATATGGATCCCAAATTGTAATATGTATGGCATAGCACTGTGCGTTATAACATAGGCATCGAGGAAGGCACGTTAGATGGGGCAATATAACCCGTGCGAAGACAAGTGTGGCATGACATTTTCACGGGGTGGTGTTACAGTGCACATGGGCTAGAGAGTGTCATAGCATATGCACTAGCTAGTGGAATACAATACAGAGGTGTGTGGCACTCGGCAGGCAATGGTGGGTGTAACACAGCATTGGGCTCTGTCAGGAGCGCGCTGTGACTCGCAAGTGATGTTCGTCCCCTTTCCAGAGAGTAAAATAAAAAGTATTACACATCCGGCAGTGGATGTGTGTTTTATTAACTGTGAGGGGGGTTTCTTGCATAGTTTTGGTCGAATTTTTGTCGAATCCCCTTTGAATGGCTTGGTGTGCATGTGTATTAAATGTGCCCGTCAATAGCTACCCATGTTTGTATAAATAAACGACAAGGGTGTCTACCGGGATTAGGCACGGTAGAGCATCAGACATGTCAGAGCTTCACTAGTGGTGTAAATACATTCCACGTGGATTAATTGCATGCATAGTCGCCTTTTAATGAATATCACGCAAATCGTCATGGTGATAGGTACGTACGGTTTGTCCAGCATGTCCTAGGTGTGTCTATAAATATATATTTTTAAAAAATAATAAAAAACAGTGGCCGGCCCTGGGGATTGGGGTCAAAAAAATATAATTAGGAGACAGGCCCTGGGGGATGGGGTCATCAGGGCCAATAAATTAGAATAAGAAGGGGAACCACACAGCCCCCCTTCTTAAAAAAATAAAATAAATAAAAGACTGGCATCGTGCCGGAGGCCATGCCCCCTCCATGCAGCACTCTGCAAACGCGCCCCCAACAGGCATCTCCAGTATGCGCCAGGGAGCTGCGCTGCAGACAGGTGTTCTGAGGCCAAGCCCCTTTTTACACCTCTCTGCAACGCAGCTCTGTGGCGCTTACTGGAGGTACCTAGTGGTCTAGTGTGACCCTAGGGACCCTTAGGATTCAAGGGGACTTAATCTCTCAACTTAGAACAGCCACAGGGCGCGTTTACACAGTGGTGAAGGGAGGGGACGGGGCCTGAGGTGACGTGTGCAAACACGCACCATGGCACGTTTTAAATTGGGGATATAATTTCCCTTCAATACTGAGGGCCCCTGGGGGCTAACTAGCCCACCAAGTGCTTCCAGTAAGCGCCACTGAGCTGCATTGCAGAGAGGTGGTCCAGGCCGTGCCACTTTTTACACCTCTCTGCAACGCAGCTCTGTGGCACTTACTGGAGGTACCTAGTGGGCTAGTTGGACCCTAGGGACCCTCAGGACTCAAATGAACTTAATCTCCCAACTAAAAACGGACACAGGGCGTGTTTACACAATGGTGAAAGGAGGGGACGGGGCCTGAGTTAACGTGTGCAAAAACGCCCTGTGGCCTGTTTTAAGAGGTAGTTTTAATCCCCATGCCCTATTATATACTAGGGGCTTATAGAGGAGGTAAGGCTAATCACAGGGGGACCCCAACGCATAATGTTCCCTAGTGTATGTAGGTGTTTTCACTGTATTCTAAGTGTCTTTTAACATAGCACTGGCTCTAGGACTGGTTAGTCAGACTCAGTTACCACCAGTATCCGTCTGAAAAAGTTGAGGGTACAGGATGATTTTGCAACAAGGCTTCTTTCTGCTCTTCTTTTTGTTCTTTCTGCACGTTATCCTTCTTCCTGCACTTATCTTCGTATTTGAGGACTTCTGTTGCTTCTTTCTGCACTTCTTTTGTTTCTTTCTGTGCATTTTTTCTTCTTTCTTCACATGTCCTATCTCTGTAGGCATAGTTAGAAATTAGCATTTAAAAAACCTTTGAAATTAACAGAAAAAACCATAGGTTTCAGGCACGTTATAGTTAGGAATTAGCATTTAAAAAACCTCAGAAATTCACTGAAAAAACCATAGGTTTCAGGGGTGTTATAGTTAGCTGGACTTTTCACTTGTACAACACCATTGAAATTCCCCCGTTATAGTTAGTTCAGCTAACTATAACTCGCGCGCCCGCAATGCACTGCTGATGACGTCACATATTACATCACTCATGACATGGTCAGTGACATCACTCATGACATCACTGATGACATCTCAAATGACATCACTGATGACATCACTGATGACATCATCCTTGTGATAGAGTGGCAGACCTCCTCTCACCCTAATATAACCTTTGATACACACATTCAAAAATAGAGACTAACATTTTCAAAACAATGGACATACCAATACCAGTTACAACAACCTCTTCAGTAATTCTAAGATCCACATACACATCCACTCATTCACCAACAGTCCAATACAGTCACTCATACATGTACTCACTCATCATATGTACTCATACACCTATACATCCTGTTACACAATGCCACTCATCCATAGTTACTCACACACATAGTCACTCATGCTAATAAAGAATCAAACATACATTTACTTGCATATACAGTTATACACACACCACCACACTTACTTCTACGGAAACTTACACATACTTAGTCTTTTAAACAATCACTTATAGAAACACATACTTATTCATACAGGAACTCTTTCAATCTCTCACTCTCACATATACTCACATATATACACCAATAGTCACATATACTAGTTTAAAACATATGTAGTTACTCATAAAGACACTATTGAGACAGTCATTCACTCACTAACACACCCATACACACACTCATCCACCCATACAGTCCTGCACACATACTGTGTTCAACACATACAAACAGTGAGTCACTCATTCATGCACCTATGCACTACGTAATACCCCCACCGAACCATGCAGACACTCAGACTGATACTCAAAAAACCAACTAATAACCTATATAGACACCCATGTAGCTACTCACCAACCCATGCAGCCACTTATACACAAAGTGAGAGACTGATACAGATATTTACATATTTAAACATTACTCACTAAGCCATGTATTCACTATGATACACTTAATCAGTCAGTTACACAATCAATTTTTCAAAAACAAATCATCCATTTAGACACTTATATACCCATTTATTCTTCCATCGACCTTGAGATATACATATATAAAACATATTTAATTTTCAGAATAACACACATTCACTGGATGATGTCATCAGTGATGTCATCAGTGATGTCATTTGAGATGTCATCAGTGATGTCATGAGTGATGTCACTGACCATGTCATGAGTGATGTAATATGTGACGTCATCAGCAGTGCATTGCGGGCGCGCGAGTTATAGTTAGCTGAACTAACTATAACGGGGGAATTTCAATGGTTTTGTACAAGTGAAAAGTCCAGCTAACTATAACACCCCTGAAACCTATGGTTTTTTCAGTGAATATATATATATATATGTATATATATATATATATATATGTATATATATATATATATATATATATATATATATATATATATATATATATATATATAAAACAGGCACCTTCAGGTGTATGTATCGCCCCACTTGGGATTTTATAAATTCTCTTATCGTTGCTCTTGTGAAGGGGCTCATTTGAGGACACAGTACCTGCACTATAAGATCCAGAAGGCTTTGCAAGTAGCCACGCCCACTGGGGCAGGATCTTAGTAATGAAGAGTGCGAGGCAGAACACTTCTCTCATTCAGAAGACTTTGACACTGATGAAAGGATGTAATTCCTGAAACGCGTTTGGCTGCACAGATTGATGCTTTTCCTGTAGCTGCTTGCTTGCATGGTGTCTTCATTAAAAAGACGAACGAATTTCTGCTGGTGGCTTCTTTCAAACTGAGGGCTACTCTTTGTTGGATATATATATATATAGAGGAGGAAGCAGCAAGAGAGGAAAGAGAGGGAGAGGCAAGTTCCAACCAAACCTCTAAATTCAAACGCAGATAACACTGTAATCAATCTAACAACTCTGGATCTTAATGCTGCAGAACTACAACTTTTATCCTTGGGTCTTTCTTTTTGCCCTAAAGATGGTTTCAAGTATGTCCAATCACGCATAGACGTTTTCAAATTCATACCTAAGCTCAAACTAATTAAATATCATAAACTCAACAAAGCGAACATTGTTGCTACCTCAATCCATACAGCAATTCAACCAAGTATTCAATTACATGTATCAGATGTCTCCACACTGAGAACTTTGTACTCTTTGGCGGATGGTACGAATGAAGAATCCATCAATACCCAACAAGAACTCCATCAAATGGGTATCACTAGCACCAGTCCAGCCACTACTCCATTTCGCCCACCGTCAGTGTTTTGCCCCATGATGCCGAGGGACGCCATTGATGTTTTTGGTGATTGTGTCATCTCAGAGTTAAAACAACTCAATAGAACGGTTATACAAAGAAACAAAAACCGCAGTTATTCAGAATTGCGATATTCCAATCTAATGAGAAAGATCAATGACAACAAAGACATAATAGTCAACAAAGCTGACAAAGGGGGCAATATTGTACTATGGCCCAGGGAAGCATATTTGATAGAGGCAAATAAACATTTGAGTGATCCATTATGCTACAGAAAAGTCACTTTTAATGACCTCATATCTACAAAAGATCAAGTATCCAAGGAATTAGCACAATGGAAAAGAGAAGGCCTACTGAACAAAGATGAATTCAATTTTTTGAAAACAGATTATCCCATCACTCCGACATTGTATTTTATCCCTAAAATACATAAACAGAGTAATCCAGTGCCTGGGCGCCCAATCATCTCTGCACAACGAGGCCTCCTGGAATCTATGTCCAAATATGTGGATTTTTTTCTTCATGAGTTTGTGGAAAGTTTGCCCTCTTATATTAAGGACACCAGTCACTTCTTAAACGAAATAAGAGAGATTACTTGGGACACTGATTATTGTTTTATAATTATGGACATTTGTTCCCTGTACACAAGTATTAACCATAAATATGGGTTAAATGCAATAGAAAGTTTTTTGTTGAACAGACCGATTCAGTTTAACCAACATAACAAATAGTTGATGAGAATGATTGAAATATGTCTGATGAAAAATGTCTTCCTTTTTAACAAAGAAGTATATCAACAACTTAGGGGTGTGGCTATGGGGGCATGCTTTTCTCCCAGCTATGCATGTTTACATGTTGGTTGGTGGGAGAAGCATGTCCTCAGCCACACCCACAGGGATATATTCACCAACAATATAGTAAAATGGTGGAGATTTATAGATGACGTGTGTGTGATTTGGAAGGGCTCTGAAGAATCCGCACAACACTTTGTCAATGTCATCAATAACAACAATCTAAATCTACAATTTACAGCAAATATTAGCAAAGAAAAGGTAGAATTCCTAGATGTAGAACTTTATATTAGCAGCAATGTCATACATACCAACCTTCATAGAAAGGCAACAGCCGGAAATTCTATATTGCACGCTAGTAGCACACATCCTAGACATCTCATTAAAAGTATACCCTATGGGGAATTTTTAAGGATAAAAAGAATTTGTAGTAATGATGAAGATCTGAAAATTTGCCTAGAAGACTCCACTCACAGATTTTTAGCTCGGGGGTACAAAATGGAGGATTTGCAGGAATCTTTAAACAAAGTATCGGTTTTAGACCGTAGCAATGTAATATCCAATAACAATTCTGATAAAGCTCCCATTAAAGCTAACCTTATTGAAGACAATAAACCAATAGTTAGGCTGATAACAACCTTCAATAGCCAAGAAAAACAAATTAGGAGAATCATTAATAAAAATTGGTCAATTTTAAAATCTGACATCACCCTGGCACCAGAACTACAAGCCCAACCAGCAATTACATTTAGAAGGGCACCCTCTATGAGGGATGCCCTGGTCAAAACTTGTCCAGAAGTAAGAAACACTGGTAATTGGCTATCCAATAGAAAAGGCTTTTATAAATGTAGCTCTTGTAGGGCATGTAAGTTCGGAATCAGCAAACAAGATTACTCAGATGCTTTTTCTCTTATGCCCATGAAAATACAAGGTTTTTACACATGCAAAACCAATTATGCTATTTATGTGTTAGAATGCACTTGCCATTTGAAATACACAGGTAGCACGAAATTACAAGTGTTTAAACGTATATTGCAGCACTTGCGTGCCATTGTTAATTCAGATGCTACTTACCCTGTTGCGCGTCATTTTAAACTAATTCACCACAATAATCTGAATGATCTCAGTTATTATGTAATAGACGCAGTTCCAAAATCATTAAGAGCAGGCAACAGGGAGAAAACTTTACGCCAATTGGAAAGCAAGTTTATTTTACAATGTGATACTAAAATGCCAAATGGCCTCAATACGGGTGATGATCTACATAACTTTTTATGAATCTTGGTTACTTTGTAAAGGCCATTCAGATAATTTTAGTCTTATCTTTTATCAGATTTTTTACCGGTTTTACTGATTATTATTTTGATCAATTTTACCAGTACTTAATCTGTGATCTATTTGACGTTGTTTCCTTCTAATGTTACTACAAGATTTCTTAAACTTATGATTGTCTCTTGATATGTTCAACAGCTGAATTATGATACACTATGAGTTTTCTAAATGAATTACTGAAGATGTCTAACTTTTCTAATCATATGAGTCTTTATACCAATAGCACACTGCTATTGATTTTTTTTCGTTTTTTTCTTTTTCTTGCACCAATGTTGTTAATGAGTTTTTCTATAATGATTAGTTTGCAGATGAGTAAACACCTATAACTGATAGAAGATATAAATATGTTAATTTGTAGGCGTTTACATTTAAGAATTTTTTTTTGCACTAATCTATTATGTATGTTTCATTTTTCATCATTTTTTATATTCACGTTTTTATACAGATTTTAATCTGTTTTTCATATATCATGTCAGTGATCTATGGTTTTAATAGTGAACAGGCATTGTATTCAATATTATTATTTATCTATCTATTTAGGCACTGCGAAATTTACATTTTTTGCACTTAGTAATTTTATTCTTGTTCCTCATTTTGAGATTCTCACACAGATTTAAAAAGGACAACATTGAGGCTTACTATACTAGATAGTCACTGGGCACTGGCCCTATAAATTCGCTTTCTCATCAAGTTCTAAAGTGGGTAATGACATTGTCAAATAACTTTGTTGTTATTTATTTATAACTCATTTTACAAATTGTCTTTTATCCTTACATATTTATTTATTTATTTTTCTAAATGAATATGTTTGATAATTATCTTCGTAACAAACCTGAATAACAATAGTATTTACACTGTTATATGGCACTGGTTTTTTGTTAAAAAGAGATATGTAATACTATACCCACCTTAAGTCTGTTTTCAGGATCTATGAATCTCGTAGGAGGAGCTCATTTCACTATGAAATTGTATTTATTCCGTTGATTTGTCTCGACATGTCATGTGATCAAGCCCGGTTGTATCCGGGTGAAACGCGTCATGCTGATGTAAGGAAAGAATAAACCTGCACTTGAAAGCTACTTACCTGCGTGGTGGTCCGTTCCTGGTTGTTTCATTACAACTTTTCACTTAAGGATTGTGGCTGCAAATATATATATATATATATAAAGTCCAAATCCCCACTTAGCCAATAAAAGAAGGGTCCGACACAGCGGGAGGATACAGCGGGAGGATTTAATTCAAAGTAGCTTCACAGCGCAATGCTAGGTAACAATGTGGCAGACGCGTTTCAGCAATTCAGCTTTCTTCAGTGACTGTTACAAACAAACAAACAAAGAGTCTCGCACCTGGTGGCTTTTTAAATATTCCCTTGACCACTCCTGAAATTTGGCTCGAGGCTCCTCCTTTACTTTTAAAGGGATATTGTAACTTGCGCTGTTGAAACGGACTGCTGCATGCTGGGAGTCGTAGTCCATATGCGGATCCCCCTTAAGTAAGTGGTAAATCCGAAAACACCAAGTGGCATCCCATCAATGTGGCCTCCGGACTACACCCAACCACAGCTTTCCGTTTATTAACAGTCATCTCTGAGACCGCTCGGTGCTCCCTGCAGTCAGTGCTGCTCCTCTCTCCCCACGCAGTGATGTCTCCATACTGTGATGGTTTAGATCTGCGCAGGGGGGCGCCGCATTGTGCATTAAAACAAAAGTTCAAAGATTTGCTGGCTAACGCGGTGCTTCCTGATTGAGAGGGCGTGTCGGAAAGCCAGTGCCTGCAATACTGGCAAAACATAAAGTCCAAATCCCCACTTAGCCAATAAAAGAAGGGTCCGACACTGCCAGGATACAGCGGGAGGATTTAATTCAAAGTAGCTTCACAGCGCAAAGCTAGGTAACAATGTGGCAGACGCGTTTCAGCAATTCAGCTTTCTTCAGTGCCTGTTACAAACAAACAAACAAAGAGTCTCGCACCTGGTGGCTTTTTAAATATTCCCTTGACCACTCCTGAAATTTGGCTCGAGGCTCCTGCTTTACTTTTAAAGGGATATTGTAACTTGCGCTGTTGAAACGGACTGCTGCATGCTGGGAGCCGTAGTCCATATGCGGATCCCCCTTAAGTAAGTGGGAAATCCGAAAACACCAAGTGGCATCCCATCAATGTGGCCTCCGGACTACACCCAACCACAGCTTTCCGTTAATTAACAGTCATCTCTGAGACCACTCGGTGCTCCCTGCAGTCAGTGCTGCTCCTCTTTCCCCACGCAGTGATGTCTCCATACTGTGATGGTTTAGATCCGCGCAGGGGGGCGCCGCGTTGTGCATGAGTGGGTGTTTAGAAACTTTTATTGGTGTGTCAATGGTTTTAAATCTGGCACTCTCTATTTTACAGTGAGTGATAAAAGGTTATACTAGTGTATGATGAGGTGTATCTGATTGTCACGTGGATGATGTCATCAGTGATGTCATTTGAGATGTCATCAGTGATGTCACTGACCATGTCATGAATGATGTAATATGTGACATCATCAGCAGTGGATTGCGTGCTCGCGAGATGTAGTTAGTACAACTAACTATATCGGAGGAATTTCAATGGTTTTGTTCGAGTGAAATATCCAGCTAACTATAACACCCCTAAAACCTATTGTTTTTTCAGTGAATTTCTAAGGTTTTTTAAATGCTAATTCCTAACTATATCAGGCCTGAAACCTATGGTTTTTTCAGTGAATATATATATACACATACATACAATCAAAACAGTGGTCCGTCTTACTTGTTAACTTTAAATGGAAAAATCAGCATAAGGAGGGGGAGTTTTTCAAGAATGTAAAGGGTTCATGAAATGTTTCCCTAGGAGCCATTGCGATTATAGTGAAACAATTAACCCAGGTTCTGAGGAACACAGGATTGCCCCTTGTTTTTCATTTTGCTTATTATTTCAGAAAAGGCGAACCATGGTATTAAGCTCTTTAAAAAGGAGACTAGGGCTCTTAAGAATTAAATACTGCCATTTATATAAGAAAGTCCCTTTGAATTACATTGCATACTCCTGGAGTGTTGTCAAATGTTGTAATTGTAAGTATATAGCGACACCTTTATAGCCCATCATTGTCGGCCACATTCAGAAATACAATGATTCCTTTAAAGATATCAGGGTGATCCCACCATTTTCGTGCATTACCATTATATAGGTAATAGCATCACCAGCTGTTTACAATCCTTAGGAACAGCAGATGTGTGGTATGAAGAGCTGCATGAAAACGTTTTTACTAAATATCATTCTGAGTAGAGGTGGGCGTCATTTGCATAATTCTGTGTAGCGTAATCATGAAGAATCACCTCCACATTCCACAAGATTATGCTTGATGTACGTGAGAAGACTAATTCAACATTTAGTGCTATTTCCTTTTTTTGGATGCAAGAATGTATTTTGTGCTAAGAAATAACTCTCAAGTAGAACACACTCACTAAATGAGCTTTTGGGGTAGGATTTTCCCCCAAATTACCATAGGCATTTAACATTATTTTCACAGTGCAAAATGCACCATTGCTTCAAAAATGGATGCAGGAAGCATTTTGCACTTTAAAACAGCACTAAATGCAGCAGAACATGTATAGTGAACACCTAAGGCAGATCACACTCGCTAAATGTGCTCTCGTGGCAGGATTTGTTTCCTCCTTATTACTCTTGATTACGCAAGCATCAGAAATTGCATAGTTATCAGTAATTCTGTGTCAAAGAGTATTGCAAAATTACCAAAATTACTCCAATTACTCAGCCCAGGCCAGGAAGGTGCTGCCTGGTAGCAAGTTTCTGTCACACGTATATCGAGTATACAGTATCCAAGAAACCCAAATCGCAGGAAAGAATAGGTACACCAAACAAGTTAACAAAACACCAAAGCGTGATTTATTGGTGGGTAGATGCTCAACTACACCTTTCGGCCTGAACGGCCTTGATCATGGTAAGATTACCATTAGCTTGATTCGATGTGAGAAGACATTTTCACTTATTCCATAAGGGTAAAGAAAATCTGTTAACATTTCTGTAATTGATTCCATTCCAAGTCAATGAGAAGGGCTGAGAGAGAACTGGCATTATGTAGGCTTTAATCAAAGTATATAACTTGAATAGATACAGCAGAACCCAAAGATAACTTTACTAAGTGTCCCCAATGGTTAGAGCTAAAAAGCTTAGTGAAAAATAGGGATATGGATATTCCCTATTGAGTTAAGGTCGACATGATTTTGCCTGTGTGACCTACTGGTTTATGGCATTCTTCAAGACCTACTTGTAATCACTCTGCTATTGTCGTGTAAAATAAAAATAAAAAGTGAAAAATACCATATATTGGCATCAGTCAATGTGGTACCATCTGCAGTCCGGTCCACAGTCTGTAAAAAGTATGGACATTTATTAGAAGTTATTTCATAGTTTATAAGCCAAATACATTTCCCACATTATATGTGTACACAACCACCGGTGTGAACACCACCTCACAGCACACGTGACAAAAAATTCAGAATAGCATGCTAGAGTGGTTAACTATCTCACCACTTAGGTACTATTAAATTATGTCCACCTTCAAGAGGTCCTTTACTGACAGATGTCAGGAGTCTGAAGGTGTGAAAATAAAAATAAAATAGTAACGTTAGAATTAAAAACACAGGCCCTCTTTATTTTTTATCACTAGTGTTCAGCTTCTCATATGATGTATCTGCTCTCCAGCCCAATTGGTATACCGCTTCCAGGTCCTGCTGTCCTCTCAAACTGCTGTAAAACACTACAGAATACCAGCCTTTTCTCATCCAAACCATTGCAAGTGACTACTAAAGCAAAAAAAACTCCAGCCACGCAGCTGCCTTCATACCTATGAGCAAAGCTTCTCCCTCACACCCTTTTCCATTGAACAACCATGTTTCATCACCACAGGAATGAACTGCGGTTGCAAAATATCCTTAGACTTGTTCCTGCCGTGATGCAGTCTGCCCTCCTTTTCACAAAAAATACCTCAAGTTTTATTCATAAGCAGCTGGCTCAACCAGCATGTGCAGGGAATGGCAGGGCCAGGGCATGAGAGGGTGGAGGAGGAATGCTATGTGCACTCTCTAAGTGAGCATGTGTGTTTGGCCGGCTGTCTCAGGCCGACCAAAACACACATGCGCACTTAGGTTTCTCTAATCTGCCTGCATTAAACAGCCAGACTGGAGAAACCCCGCAGACTGACTGACCTGACATCCCACTCAGGCCAACCCCTACGCTGCTCTCCTAGCAGGAGAGCATCACCGGAATTGGACAGGGAGTCTGTGACAGGGTCCCAGTGTCTGCTGGGGCCCGGAAGAACCAGCACTGAGGCGCCTGGCAGCTTGTAAGTTCAACATTTTATTATTATTAAACTCCCTCCTACTCCTGTGATCCCCCTCCTGCACTCCCCTCGCACCCATGCCTCACCACTTTATTTATGTGGCGGCCACCGCTGCTTCGAGCAAAGATAGTAGTAAGTCTCTGATCTACTTTATCCTCCAATGGGTCTGGATAGGATTTCTTTGCTGCAGGTCCTGTTTCCTGCCTCACTGTGTGTTTTATCTTTGCCTGCCATCCACCCTCAAGATAGGTATCCCTTTTATGCTGAGAATATCTTTTTACACTTGCAATATCGACAGAGCCTCATCCTTTCTTTAGGCTGGATTTGTGTTCACTTGCCCACTGATGCTCGAGGGGTTGCGCCAATCGTCACTGTTGCTTTTGACAAAAAAGAAAAAAAGAACTATCTATTTAGGGGCCGATTCTGATTTCGGTGGGAGCCCATCCAAACGAATCAGATCGTTTCGGCCGGATTCCTTGCCGACCGAGCCATTCTGATGGGCTCGGTCAGAAAGGAATCCGACACGGATTTCTGGATTGCAGACGACAGGCTCGGAGAGCCCGTCCGCTGTCCAGAAATCCCTCAGTACTCCCCCGGCCGCCTCTTTGCGACCGAGGGAGTTTGAGGGCAGTTTTTCACTGCCTTTTCGTGCAGGTTTTTCAGGCACGAAAAGGCAGTTGGAAACTGTCTTTGGGGGCCCCCAGTAGGGCCTCCATGGGTGCAAGGCTGCCGAATGGTGGCCTGAGGGCACCTATGGTGCCCCTCTGTGGATCCCTTCACCCGGTGACAGGCACCTTGGGGTGCTGCCCACAGGGTGCAGGGATGAACTGCACAGCTGCTTTCCACGATGCAGGCATGCATTCCGCTCAGAATGCATACTTGCATTTTGTTGTATACGAGTGCGACCGAACCCTGTTCGGTCGCTTCATACTAGCTGGACCATAACCGATGACAGCAGGTTGGGCGATTACGGCTCCTGACCGATGTCGGACGGACCTGAGTCTGTCCGACATCGGAATATCCGACATCGGAATCGGCGCCTTAATTGTATATATGTTGGTAATTCACCAAGGAGTGTGAAAATCCTACTATCCCTATCTCTTAATCATCAATGACTGCTGTGTCCCTAAGCAAAAAATCAGACTCCCTTCTGTCCACCTCATTGACAGTGCTACTGAAATGGTCTGTGTAACTCAAAACAGCAGCAGCTATGTGGGCCATAGAGATTGTGATCTGTCTCTTGTACCCCAATTTAAAACCGTGCTTGAATCTTATTTTAAACTTCCCTCGATGGTCCATAATTCCCATTAGCGTTCTCCATAGCCTCTTGGTATTGACTTTGTCTGTGGCAACAGAACCTATGTTAACTCCCCATGGATAGATTGGCATCCTGTTTTCCTGCTTACATTATCTCAGCCATATGACATTTCCTTTATAGTCCCCGCTTTGGAAAATACTGCCCAGGAAAGTAACAGATACTACCATTTTCTTAGCCATCCTTTCCCCTATGTATGAAATTGGACTAATAACCCATGAATTTCAGTCTTTTGCTATGATTCAAGAATAAGTTGTTAATGGCACACCCATCACATTAGCCCAAATGGCTGTACCTTTAAACAACAGAATGGGTCTTCAATGTGTCCTGACGCCCAAGGGTGGGGATTGTGCCAATGTAGGATCATGATACTGAATATTTCTACTACATAGCTCATTGAATATGCTTGACAAGATTGATCACATTCATTATTGCATCAAGGAAACACATAAGAAAAATGATGGCTTAGGTCTTGAAGGATGGAGTATTATGGAGCATATGGTCTTGGTCACAGAGGGTTTTGGGTGCTTGGGAATGAATATACAGTAGAAAGGTTTAACTGTTCCTATTTAGCTCAACTAGATCTACATAGTTATCAGAGTTGTCACACGTTGTAGCAACTATTTACTGGAAATAGAGTATTTCCCTTATTTTCCTCCCATTTTAACAAACAACAATGATGATTGATTACAAATCTGACTGCGGCTCATCAAAACATCTTGATGAAGATATGC
Organism: Triturus cristatus; assembly: GCF_964204655.1. NCBI lineage: Eukaryota > Metazoa > Chordata > Amphibia > Caudata > Salamandridae > Triturus > Triturus cristatus. The sequence goes on from NC_140584.1 coordinate 393,879,910, forward strand.
CTCATGAAGTAAGCCAACCTGAAATGACTGGAATGATTGATTTGTTCTGACGGCTTCTCTAGCATTGTTCAAAATGGAGGGGGGGGGGTTGTGCACATTGGAATTACTGCTTTGGTCTAAGGGTAGTAGCTGTTTATGAAATGTGTGCTTTGCCTTTTATAATCAAAGGAAGCCTGAGGATCCTCTTGTCGTCTGATTCTCTTATTCACAGATTAAAATTCATCAGTGTGAGTGCTGATTTATTTCATGGCAGCTTCTCTGTGCTGATGGGCCACAGTCACTGCTAATCTGCTGCCCGTAACGTACTCTTTGTCAAAAAAATACTATTTTATATAGAATTCGAAAAGCAAACATGCAACAACAAACCCTGACGTGGCAATGCATCCAATGTATCTCCCATTGAATCATTCAAAACCAAAAACGGGTTTACTATAATTTACATTTCACCATTGTGCCATGTTATGCTATGATACATAATGTTGTGTTTTTTGTTTTATTTTCCACGATTATGCACTACATTATCCCAATTAGCATTACAGTATTATATGCAGTGTTTGCTCCACCTTGTTGTGAGATGTTATGGTAAGTTGTATGTTGTGTTGATGAGAGCAGCGGATAGTTACAGTCTGTTATGGTCTCTTATGGTAATGTATGCCATTTAAAAGCATTAGAACCACACTGCGGTAATCACTCAATTTAAATTTTGTTTAGAATCAAATTCTATATCAATGTGGCAGGATATCCAGTCCGTTACCTGAGTATATTTGAACAAGTCAGGAATTTGAAGGAGGGACGACCTTTTGGAGAATTGGTTGATGTTTTATTGGCAGAGGTTGATCACTGTCTTGAAAAAGTTGGGTTGTCTTAGTACATGCTATGTGTATGCTGACAAAAACTATTACGAATCCTCTTGCAGGGAACATGAGTCAACAAAGACATACTAGGGTATGGTAAAATTCGCAAGAACAATGCAAGGATATTCAGTGGTTCAGAAAAATTTGAATTTTACTTGCTGGTGTTAAAAAGGCAGTGGGGCAAAAGTGCGATTTGAGTCCTGAAAATACTTTTAAAAACCTGCTATTGTGCAAAAAGCTAAATAAAAATGGCGTCTTACCATGTACAATGCATACATGAGATAAAGGATTGAATGTGTGATGATTGGTGTACGTTTGAGATGCAAAATAGTCCCTCATGTATTACAATTCAAATATAGGAGGTTGAATGATACACCCAATAACCTATATCATCAGGGACAGGATAATTCTCCTCCAGGGTCGATCGAAAGCCTTCTTTATAGATAGGTGTGCTGCAAAGGCAGGTATAAAAATACTAAATTACGACAATATTTTAGTAATTTGACACAACCATGAGTTAGGGCATCATTGGTGCTGCATTTTCTCACCTTATGTTACCAACACTCTGAACATGGACTAACCTTTTTGACTGATTACTCTGATTGTTTTGAGTAGTGGTTGTTGCTAGAAATGTGGTTTCTGGTTGGCAGAGGTATGCAACTTGTCCAAGCAGGAACCACAACCCGAGTCAGGGTAAGGCAGATACACACCAAAAGTTGATCTTGTGCTCACCCTCTGGTAGCTTGACACAATGCAGGCAGGCTTAACTTAAGAGGCAATGTGTAAAGTATTTGTGCAACACTTCAAACAGTAAGACAGTGAAAACACCACAAAAAGACTCCATACCAATTTAGAAAAATAGATAATGATTTAAAACAAAAAGCAATAGCAAAATGACAAAAATCAAATAGAAAGTATAATAACGCTGAGAAGCAATAAGCGCCTTTGGGAGTTATCTGGTTGTGCTGTACAGGGACAAAGTCAATAATTCAGGCCGACCACGATGATGCATTGGCCAGGGACAGGAGCCACGAAAGGCCCGTAGAACAAAAGTAACTTGATCCTGGTTGCAACAGTGAGATGCAGGGTGCAGCCAAGCGATACCTCGATCCCAGAGTCAAGGTGATGCGTCCATTTTTCCATACAACAATGGCGATGCACCAGTTCCAAAGACAAAGTGATGGTTCCAAGATACATTGGTTCCAAGTGTGGTGCGCTGGGTTTTGCCACGCAGTCAAGGGGATGGATCAATTGCCTCTGCTGCAGTGGCGGTATAGGTTCTGCCAGCAATGCATTGGTTTCAAGTGCAATGCACCAGCTCTGTTCCCGCAATAGCATCGATGCGGCGTTTCTTCCTCTTGCAGCAGAGAATGTGTCACGTTCCGTTGGACTAGGCATAGGAGCAGGGGGACTTTGATATCCCTGAATCTTAAAACAAGAGACAAGCCAGCAGGCCCTTGGAGTTCACTCTGGGTTCAAGCAAGAGTTCAGTACTTCCTCAGCAGGGCAGTAAGTAGCAGGCAAAGGGACAGCACAGCAAAAAAGCAGTTCTTCCAAAACAGCAGTCCAGTAGAGTGGCAGTCCTTGTAGCTGCACTCCAGTCTTTCCTCCTGGTAAATTTCTTCACAGATCCAGTAGTGTCTGATTTGGTGAGTTCGGAGACCCAGTACTTGCATCCAGTAGTGATTTTAAAGTGGGGGAGAATTCAAAGAGGGGCTTTGAAGTGCACAGAGGTCCTCCTTCCCAGCTCTTGCTCTAGACTCACTACAGGGGGTTATGCAGCCCTTTGTGGGGGAACAGTACACTGCTTATTCAGATATAAGTGTCAACTCCTCCCTACCATCCTTCCCAGGATGACCATCAGGATGTGGATGGCCCCTCAGTCACACCTAACCTTCCTTTATATGTGGATGTCTGAAGAAAATGCACATAATCCAGATGTCACCCACCCCAGATGTGTATTAAAGACAGGCTGCAGGCACACAGAGCTAACAGCAGAGAAATTCCATCCTTCTAAAAGTTGCATTTCTAAAATAATTATGATAAATTCATCTTTTCCAGCAAAGAGGGTTTATCATTACCATTTACCTTAAATGAAACATGCAATCACACAACAAAGCCCCCAAGTATGCCTGTCCTTTCCTCTGCCCTCAAACACATTTGACACACCCCAATTGCACACCCCCATGGTATTGAAAACCAAACAAATTCCAGGTCAACATAGAGAACACACCTGATAGGAATACCTCATTTCGACACACCCACATAGTTGAGTATAAAACCAATCCCTTCCCTGACAATCATCCTTTGCCCAACTCCAGCAGTGAAGGCTCAAACACTACAGCTGAAAGGAGAGGCAAATCATCACACATCACACCATCAAAACCAGCCACACCAACACTGCCAACACACACCTCACACATCTCCACCACCACCTTCCCACCTGCACTTGTCACCTATTTTCACATCACAGACCATGGCACAGAAAGAAATGCCCAAATTCACAGACAATGAGTTGTCAGTGATGGTAGACGAGATAGTTAGAGTAGAACCACAGTTGTTTGGAAGCATGGTCCAACAGACAATGGGGGAAAGGATAGTCAACAAAGTCATTTGGGTAGGGACCACCCTGCGCACACTGCGTGACATCAAAAAGAGGTGGCATGACCTAAAAATCAGGGTGAAATACCATGCCAACAGGAACCATGCGGCGGCTCAGAGGACTGGTGGTGGCCCTCCCATTCCACCACTAACATTCACTGAATAGGAGGAGAAGGTGCTTGCCATATTGCATCCAGGGAGTCTCAAAGGAATTGCTGGGGGAGTGGAGGCTGGTAAGTACCAACAAATGTATCCCATCACACTGCCATGTACTGTCTTGGAGAACAAAAAAGCCACACTTTCTAGACCAAAATGCACATCTGTACAACACACTCTTCCCAAAACATGCCCCACGTACCTCTCATTTCCTTACTCATATTCACTTTGAATGATGGTAGCAATATTTCCATGGGGGTATGTGTACAGGCAGCCAGCACAATAACTCCCACCAGGCACCCTTGACTCATAACTGAGCAGGATGGAACACTCACTCTACCCAAGAGCCATGTGTAACCTATTCCCTTCCTCTGCCCCATTTCACAGGGAGGTAGCCTTCTCAACAGGGAGGGGATGTGTGGACAGGCAGCCAGCACTACAACTCTCACCAGGCACCCTTGACTCACAGCTGAACAGGATGGAACACTCCCCCACCAAAGAGCCATGCGGCAACCATTTAATTGCTCCACTCCACCTTACAGATAGGTAGCCTTCTCAACAGGGAGGGGGGGTGTACAAGCTGTCAGCACTACAACTCCCACCAGGCACCCTTGACTCACAGCTGAGCAGGATGGAACACTCCCCCCACCCAGTCTTGAGGCAGAAGCCGGGGCTGGAGGTACTCCATTGTTTTAAATCACTTTGTACTTCCCACTGCACTCTGTTTCATGTGTGGTGTCACCATTGTATCTGTGTTTTAAAGAAAACGTTGCATAAATTTCAGCGCTCGCTCGCTCTCACCTTAAAGCGCTCAGCTGATCCTAAAAGCTGCTCGCTGTTGCTATCTCCTTGCCTGCAGCCGCCATCACCTGCGGCGTGCGCGCTGACTCCGCCCACTTAGAGGCCACGCCCCCTGCTCGCCCTACTTAACCCGCTGATTACTAGCGGTTGTTAGCAAACCTTGACCCAGTCTTGAGGCGGAAGCCGGGGCTGGAGGTACTCCATTGTTTTAAATCACTTTGTACTTCCCACTGCACTCTGTTTCATGTGTGGTGTCACCATTGTATCTGTGTTTTAAAGAAAACGTTGCATAAATTTCAGCGCTCGCTCGCTCTCACCTTAAAGCGCTCAGCTGATCCTAAAAGCTGCTCGCTGTTCCTATCTCCTTGCCTGCAGCCGCCATCACCTGCGGCGTGCGCGCTGACTCCGCCCACTTAGAGGCCACGCCCCCTGCTCGCCCTACTTAACCCGCTGATTACTAGCGGTTGTTAGCAAACCTTGACCCAGTCTTGAGGCGGAAGCCGGGGCTGGAGGTACTCCATTGTTTTAAATCACTTTGTACTTCCCACTGCACTCTGTTTCATGTGTGGTGTCACCATTGTATCTGTGTTTTAAAGAAAAGGTTGCATAAATTTCAGCGCTCGCTCGCTCTCACCTTAAAGCGCTCAGCTGATCCTAAAAGCTGCTCGCTGTTCCTATCTCCTTGCCTGCAGCCGCCATCACCTGCGGCGTGCGCGCTGACTCTGCCCACTTAGAGGCCACGCCCCCTGCTCGCCCTACTTAACCCGCTGATTACTAGCGGTTGTTAGCAAACCTTGACCCAGTCTTGAGGCGGAAGCCGGGGCTGGAGGTACTCCATTGTTTTAAATCACTTTGTACTTCCCACTGCACTCTGTTTCATGTGTGGTGTCACCATTGTATCTGTGTTTTAAAGAAAACGTTGCATAAATTTCAGCGCTCGCTCGCTCTCACCTTAAAGCGCTCAGCTGATCCTAAAAGCTGCTCGCTGTTCCTATCTCCTTGCCTGCAGCCGCCATCACCTGCGGCGTGCGCGCTGACTCCGCCCACTTAGAGGCCACGCCCCCTTCCTTTTTCTACAAATGTGCTTACATAGGACGCGCAGCGGACGAGCGCAGCGGGAGCGCCGTTTGCGCGCCGAAGGCGCGCTTACGGCAAGCCCGTCTGCGCCCGTCCGCGCCAAGACCGCGCCAGGCGCAGGAACCTCTGCCCAAACCCCCTACAATATCAGGTACGCTTCCAACGACCTCCGTAGTCTCCGAGGCAGGTTCGATTGTTCCTGTAAGTTCGATCTGTCAAAAGTAGTCGGCTCCACCAGCTGCACTAAATGTCGCTGGTCACTCAACTTCGACTCCAACCTGCTTACCCCCACAAAAAACCAACGACCCCCCTTCAAAGGTGGCCTGATAAACGCACGGTCGATGTGCAAGCACAGTCAGGACATCCACGACCTTATCATTGACCATGATCTTGATTGCCTCATGATCACTGAAACCTGGCTCACTGATGACAGTAACCCCGATATAGCCGTAGCCCTCCCTCAGGGTTACTCCTTCCATAGACAGGACAGACAGAAAGGCAGAGGAGGAGGCGTAGCAATTATTCTGAAGAACACCTTTAACTGCCACACCTTCTGCCTGGACCCTCTCATGAACGCAGAGGGACTAGGTTTTTCCATCAAACTCAGCCAATCCCTCTCCCTCTCCGGTGGCCTGATCTACCGCCCACCAGGTAATGCAGCTAAGTTTCTAGACTCTCTTAACGACGCTTTAGGACACTTCCTACTTCGCTACCCCCACTTTACCCTACTGGGAGATTTCAACCTGCACCTCGAGACTGACGCCGACTCCCAAACTAGCAATTTCCTGCAGACTCTTGAAATTTTCAACTTACAACAAAGCGTCCAGCTACCTACTCACTCCCTTGGTCACACCTTGGACGGTGTATGTTCCAATTTCCCCTCCATCACTACCCTATCCCCCCTACCCCAGATCTGGACTGATCATTGCCTGATCCCCTTCCATATCTCCAGCTGCCTCCCTTCTACCAATCATAAACGCACTCTTCCCCAGTCTCACTCTACCAATTGGAAAACGGTCCAGAAAAATCTAACCCTCCATCCCTTTTCCCCAACCAGTGCACCATCTCTATCCGGCAACATCGACAGAGATGCAGTCCGCCTTGACAACTGGCTCGCACTAGAAAATGCCAAACGATGCCCATCCAATCACCAGGTCAGTACTTTGAAGAAAACTAAAATCAAAGCTCCCTGGTACACCCCCGACTTAGCCTCCGCACATCTGCTCTGCAGGAAAGCAGAACGGAAATGGCGAAGAACCTACGATAATAGCGACCGATGCTCCTATATACTGCAGAGGAAAAGCTACCTCTCCACCATCAAATCGGCCAAAAGAACATATTACATAAATTCCATTAAAGAGGCCAGCCAAAAACAAAAAACTTTGTTTTCAATAGTAAGAACCTTCACCAATCCCAAAGCTCTTCAACCAGAAATCCCCCCATCACAAGAGCTATGTGACAAGATCTCGGATTATTTTGATGATAAAATTACCTCCATTCAAAAAAACTTTCCCCCTCCAATACACAACACCCTCGAACCAGACCAACCATGCCTGGCCGCTAACAGCCTCAAAAATTTCACTCCAGTGACCCTGGCGCAGACCAGAGAAACGATCCTTTCCTGCAAATCGGGCTCCCCCGCTGACCCCTGTCCCCCAAAGATTCTCCACCTTATCATCAACGAAGTCAACCCTATTGTCAACGAAATAATTAACTTATCCCTTAGTACCGGCTCTGTTCCTCTCTCATGGAAGAAAGGCGTGGTTAAGCCTATTATGAAAAAGGCGAACAAATCCCCAACGGACTTGACCAACCTCCGCCCTATCACCCTGCTACCCGCTTTGGGTAAAATAACAGAACAGCTAGTCCACAAAGAGCTGAAGACCTTTTTGGAAACCCACAACTTACTCCATCCCCAGCAATCTGGTTTCCGGTCCAAACATTCTACGGAAACCGCCCTAATCGAGCTGACCGACACCATTAAAACCGTACAAGATCAAAGGAAGAAGGCGATCTTGATCCTTCTTGACCTCACGGCAGCCTTCGATACCATTTCCCACTTCATCCTGATCAACAGACTTATTGATATCGGTATCTCCAACTCAGTCCTATCATGGATTAAATCTTTTCTCAGCGATAGGTCCCAAACCATCACCCTTGGTTCCTTCCAATCAAGCGAGAAAAAGGCATCCTCTGGAGTCCCCCGGGGGTCTATTTTAAGCCCCCTCCTCTTCAACATTTATCTTATCCCTCTTCTCACCCTGATAGAATCTTTCGGCATAACCGGAACTTCCTATGCCGATGATACCCAACTTATCATCCCCCTTGATGACAACTCCAACAAGGCAGAGCTCAATCTCAAACACTGCCTAACGGCAGTTTTCCAATGGATGGACGCCAACCACCTCCGCTGTAACTCAAATAAAACCGAGATCCTCCCCATTGGAAAAAATGTCTCTTTTTGCCCTGCCTTGTGGTGGCCTGACAACTCTGTAGCTCCTCCTCAGACGGTTACCTCGGCCAGAAACCTCGGAGTCCTTTTTGATTCTGACCTCTCATTCGATCTCCACGCCGCTTGCGTAGCAGGTAAATGCTTCGGCATAATCAAATCCTTGCGAAAATTCTTTGACTTTCTCCCCCTTGACTCCAGAAAGACAGTCACAGTGGCCCTCATCCTCTCACGAGTAGACTATTGTAATGGCCTTCTGGCAGGGACCAAGAAATCTACTCTGTCAAAACTCCAAAGTGTCTTACACACCGCTGCCCGCCTTGTTCTAAAACTTCCACGTAAATCTTCTATTTCCGCAGCCCTGAAAACCCTACATTGGCTCCCCCTGCACAAGAGAATACTCTTCAAGATTCTCACTGTCGCATTCCGAGCATTTAACAAATCAGGTCCCTCTTACCTCACCAGACGCTTTCCTCACTACAACCCTAGTCGTTCCCTCCGATCCTCACAAGAAAACTTCATGACCTCTACCAAATTCAACCTGAAATCTAAAGGCGGTATAACTCTCAGTGCCCTGGCTATTAGAGCCTGGAACAGCATGCCAAGACATCTCAGACTTCAGACGCTCGAGAAACCTTTTAGGAAACTCCTCAAAACTTGGATTTTTAATCTTCCTGATGACTGGACCAAAGCTTCAATCTAGCCCCCCCCACACCACTCTGTGATCTGGTATCAAGGTCTTGTAGCGCCATGATGCTCCTTCCGGAGCGAACGTTGCGCTCTATAAATACACCTCCAAATATCCAAATATCCAAATACCCAAGAGCCATGTGGCAGCCATCTCCCTCGAGTGTGCCACCTAACAGGTATGTAGTCATCGCCTGCACCCTGTTATCCTTCTCAAAATGCATGGAGACATATGATGAACACATCCCTCACCTGTTAGCCAACTCTGTACAGATCAAAATATGACATCCAGTGCACACACAGCTAATCACATATAAATGTTACAGCAATTACACTTTGAATCACAAAGTCACATGAGAAATAAAATCCGGGCCCAATCATGCAAAGCACACAATACAATGTGTAATTCCCATTCTTTGAAGGCACATATGAACCCAACACCTGCTTGGTCAATCTGTCAAATAAAGAAAACCACATGATTTGAAAGGAATATTAACTAATGAAAACATTAGGATTTTGCATTGCTGAAGCAGATTCTCTGAAAAGTCTACAATATCCAAGCATAAAACAAATTGGATGTGCACAAAGTTGGTAGATGATGACATGTCCTTGTAAACACACTATCTGTAAATGTCAAATGGTTGTTGTTCACATGTCAGAATAATAACAAGTCATGTATGTACCTTGACATCATGTCACTATGCTGAAAATCTTCTACCAATACCAATTGATTACAATGTAAAATGTTTTGCTTATCAACTGAAACATCCAAAACTGTGTCACCAAGGTTGTGGAATGTACTTACCTGACAATCTAACCTCTGTCCAACAGGAGATTCACAAGCAACAGCTGGCCAAAACACCACCAACCAGCAGAGCCAGTCTCCCTCCCCCCCGGAACGTGAGCACTCTGATGCTAATTCTCTACGTTTCTCGGATGAGGAGCAACAACCTGTCCCCTCAGGACTGCCAGGGTGCACTCCGTCTCAGGGCATCATTATCCCCACCACCACCACATTTTTTAACACACCAGCGACAACCACTACGCTGACCCCTGCTACAACGACCTGTGCTGCAGCCGCCTCCACCATCACCACTGCTGCCTGCAACACTGTCCCTGGCTTCAGTGGTTACCATCACCACCACACAAGCTGAGGATGCCAGAGATAGTGCACGGGTGCATCGATAGCCAATGCCACAGGTCTGTGTCAGCAGGGCAGTTGGGAGGGCAACTGGGGGACAATCAAATGAGGACACTGAGACAGAAGCCCTGGCCACCGTTGCAAGAGTCTTTGGTGCATATCAACAGAACCAGGGACAGATGGGCCAGGTTGTAGAAGAACTGCATGAGCTCCGCCTGCTGCAGAGGTCCATGGACACACGAATGGGACTGTCGTAAGTATCAGAAGGAAGGTACCACGCACCTGAAACTCTTGGACTTCCACAGGAGCAGCAAACTTCGGAGAACCAGGACTCAAATGTGATGAAATATTTCCCAACTCCCCTGCCCCGCTACAGCGAATAGATTCACTTCCAGCAGGACGGGGGAAGGGGGATAACAAGAGAGACTCCACTGCAATGCCTGCTTCCTCAATTTCTATCTAGGACTGCTCTGGCATCTGTAATTCCAAATAAACATATCACTAAAGTAATTCTCCAGACCCCAAGCTGCCTCCACCCACATTCACCACACCCTTACCTTAACTAACAGTGGCTTAGCCTCTCTCTGAATACGATGCTGGAGATATAGTAGATAATGCAGAGCTGAAGAAGTTGAAGTAGATACTTTCTAGGCTGGCAGTTGAAGATTGTTGGTAAGCATAATATATATATATATATTTCTACATACAGGCGGTATCAATTCAAGTACTGTCTCTGCCTAGAGATTCTCATTGCCTTCCTGCGCTGCAACAGTTCTAGGTTCAAGGAAGACTTCTCTGCCCCAAAAGCTGTCAGTCACATCATTGCAAAGTTCAAAGTGACCAGGACTTAATATTCAAAAACGTTCACTTGAAGCGCTGTGAAATTCTCACTAAAAATACGTTGAGTATCCGGAGCTAACTCCTACGCGCTGTCTTCCAAATTACCAGGCGAGCATAAACAAAAATAGACTCACCGATAGCCAGTACATAAACAGGACTCTAGACACACCACAGAAATTGCCTCAAATTTTGCTCTTGAGGACAAGTCTCTGAAAGACTTGAAGCGCTGCCAAAAGTCTCTTCATCTCCAGGTAGTCAGGCGGCGAAGAATTGCTGAAGAAAGAATTCGCACCTGAGGGAAAATCTTGTTGTGGGAGGATAAACTGAGAGACACTACCTCCTCACAAGAAAGTTCAGTTGAAGTGCGTCGCGCTAGAGGAACGCGCGCACGAACTTGAAAATATTCGCTGAACACTAGACCGCTAACCTACAATATCGCTTCTTGAGAAGACGCCATGATGGAAGGGGCGGAAGGAGCACTAGTTACCATTTAAAGCGTTTCTGGGAAGGGAAATGACGGAGTCTGCTCCATGGGTAACTCAGCTGTTTTCTCCTATAAACTACGAGTTTGGGAGCAGAGGAGGAGCACAGATTGCCTTTCCTGACAGTACCCCCCACCAAGAATCCTCCCTCTCTCTCAGTAGGTTTATTGGGATGGGTCTTATGAAATTCGCGAATCAGTTTGGGGGCATGGACATTGATACTGGGCTCCCATGAGCGATCCTCAGGACCAAACCCTTTCCAATCGACCAAATAAAAGATTTTCCCTTTCTTCCATTTAGAGTCAAGGATTCTTTTCACTTCAAATTCTTCCTCGGACAGATCTTGAATGGGGTTTGGAGGCAGCTCCATTCTTATTCCCACTGGGTTTCGTTTTACCAAAGATACATGAAATACTGGATGGATTTTAAAACTGGAAGGAAGCTTAAGTTTGACACTGACTGGGTTCACCATTCTTTCTACCTCATAAGGACCTACAAATCTAGGCTGGAACTTTCGATTTCCTTTGAGGTGCAAATACAGCGTGGACAACCATACCTTGTCTCCTGACTCAAAAATGGGGTTCTCCCTCCTACTTTTGTCTGCCTGTTTCTTGTGAGCTATTTTGGCCCTAATCAAGTTCTGGGTAGCAATCTGATAGGTTTCCCGTAACCTTCGCACCTTCTCTTCAACTGCTGGGACCAGACTTTCTGACTTGTTCACCAGGGTATTGGGATGTCTTCCAAAATTTAAAAAGAAGGGGGAAAACCCTGTGGATGAGTGTACAGCATTATTGTATGCAAATTCGGCTGCCCATAATAACTCTGGCCAATCTCCCTCGTTGTCCATCAAGTAGAGGCGCAGATATTGCTCCAGCTCTTGATTGACTCTCTCTGTTTGCCCATCAGTCTGTGGGTGATAGCTGGTGGACAAACGAGAGTCTATCCCCAATTTGCTCAAGAAGGCTCTCCAAAATCGTGAAATAAATTGGGGTCCCCTATCTGAGATGACCACCTTGGGAATTCCATGTGCTTTAATTATATGTTGAGTGAACAGAGTGACTAGTTGATTAGAATTGGGAAGAGATTTTAATGGAATAAAATGAGCCATCTTGTAGAAATGGTCTACAACCACCCAAATAGTGGACAATCCCTGGCTGGAAGGAAGATCCACTATGAAATCCATTGAGATTGTGTGCCAGGGTGATGGTGCAATGGGCAGGGGTTGGAGTAGACCTTGTGGGGCCTGTCTTAAAGCTTTTCCCTTAACACAAATTGCGCAAGATGCCACATACTGTCTCACCTGAGCTTCCAAATCGGACCAACAAAAATGTCCTTTAATCAATTCAATGGTCTTGGTTATTCCCTTGTGGCCCGCCAAGGGATCATCATGACAATGCTGCATAACTTCTCTTTGCAGTTTGGCAATAGGGACGAACAAAACTCCATGATGATATGGTTTCCCATCTTTTATTTCTCTTCCAGTATCTTCCTTTACCCACTTTGCCAATTCTTCTTGGGACATTGCATTTTGGATTTCCTTTTCAAATTCCGTAAAATGAATGGTACCAATTATCTTTTCTTCAGGAATAATGTGTTCTTCTCTGGCGGTTTCCTGAAGTTCGCTTGCATTTAGCCGAGACAGAGCATCTGCCTTCCCATTAGCTGATCCCGGTTTATATGTCAAGACAAAGTTGTAGTCAGCAAAGAACAACGACCATCTCAGCTGTCTAGGCGTAAGGGTTCGTGCTGATTTCAGAAACTGTAGATTTCGGTGGTCAGTATAGACAGTGACTTCGTGCTTTGCTCCTAACAAGTAATGCCGCCATTCCTGAAAGGCATCCTTCACTGCCAACAACTCTTTATCGGCTACGGAATAGTTGATTTCGGCTGCCATTAGTTTTCGTGGCCTATAAGCTACTGGATGAAGTTGGCCAGTATCTTGATGTCTCTGAGACAGGATTCCTCCTATGGCCTGATCGGAGGCATCTGCCTCCACAAAGAAGGGTTCCTCAATATTCGGATGTAACAAAATCGGAGCAGTGGTAAAAGCTTCGTTCAATGACTGGAAAGCCACCTCAGTTTCTTGGTTCCAAACAAAGCGTTCTTTCTTCTTCAAGAGACGAGTGATCGGGCAGACTTTTTCTGAGAAATTGGAGATAAATCGTCTGTAAAAGTTAGCAAATCCAATGAATCTTTGTATCTCCTTGATATTATGCGGCGAGGGCCAATCTCTTATTGCTTTTACTTTTGTATCATCCATTGAGACTCCATCGGGAGACAGGATGAAACCCAAAAATTCTACTTCGGTGGAATGAAAGACACATTTCTCTAATTTGACGTGAAGCTGATGATCAAGCAATTTCTTCAAGATAGCTCGCACATGCTGAACATGCTCCTCCATGTTGGCCGAGAAAACTAGGATGTCATCAATGTACACTACTGCAAAGCGATCGAGAAACTCTCGAAGAATATCGTTAACAAAATGCTGAAACGCAGCTGGGGCATTACACAGGCCGAAGGGCATGACCTGGTACTCAAAGAGACCGAATCTAGTTCGAAAGGCCATCTTCCACTCGTGCCCTTCAGCCATCCTCACCAAATGGTATGCCCCTCGAAGATCCAATTTGGTGTACACTCGAGCATCCTTCACCTGATCCAAGAGTTCTGAGATCAAAGGTAGAGGGTATCTATTTTTCTTGGTCACCTGTTCAATGCGCGATAGTCAATGCACGTTCTAAGTTTTCCATCCTTCTTAGGAATAAAAAATAAAGGAGAGGAAGCTGGAGACTGAGAAGGCCGGATAAAACCGTTGGCCAGGTATTGGTCTAGATATTCCTTAAGATGAACGTTCTCAGCTTCTGAGAACGCATAAATTCTGCTGCACGGCAGAAGCGCACCAGGGTCTAATTCAATAGTACAGTCGTACTCCCTATGGGGGGTAATCTTTTGGCCTCCATCTCATCAAATACAGCTCGCAAATCTTGATATTCTTCGGGAATTGCTGGAACTTCACAAGCACAGATCATCAAGGATGGCTCCGCCATTAAAGTAGATTGAGAAGTTTGAGGGTTAGATTCCTCCAAATGAAAGCAATGTTCCTGACAAAAATCGGAGTTCATTTCCATCGTTCTTCTTGTCCAGTCAATCCTTGGATTATGTTCGGTAAGCCACGGAAGACCCAGAATTAGTTGGAACTGCGGAGCATCGATTAAAGCAAACTTCAATATGCTTCTATGTCGCCCAGGACCATCCAAAATAATTTCTTCGGTATCCCAAATAATAGGTCCAGAAGAAAGATTCGTTCCGTCGACTGCTCGTACCGATTCTGGCTTGGTCTTGCGAACAAATTGGATTCCCAAAGATTTGGCAAATTTTATATCGCAAAAGTTTCCAGTTGCGCCTGAGTCGATCATAACTGCAATGTTTCCCACAGACCTTATTCCAAAACTAATCAGACATGAAATAATCAAATGAGGAGCTGCAGACTGAAGAGTATTAGCGATCAATTGGGAATCTGGAGTCGACTTGTCATCTGCGCCCACCAGAGCAACTCCTCCTACTGGTGGGCCCTGTGCTGGTCTTAGGCTTACGTGGACACTCCTTGACAAAATGCCCAGCTGTTCCACAGTACATACACAATTTCCCATTACGACGCCTCTCCCTTTCTTCCTTGGTCAAGGGGCCCCTCACAGACCCTATCTGCATAGGTTCTTCCCCTGAAGCAGGCTCCAAGGACTTAGTAGGTTCAGACCTAGCTCGATCAAATCACGGTGGGATGGGTCGGACTTGATAGCGACGCTCATTCCTTCTTTTATTTAGCCTCAAATCAATTTGGAGTACAAGATCCATTAGCTCTGAAACATCAGTGGGCCTCTTTGGAATTTGCGCTAACCCATCTTTCAATTCGTCCTTTAATCCTCGATAAAATATCGCAGCTCTCTTTTCTTTGGGCCACTTGGTTTCCACTATCAGTTTGTTATTCTGTGCAATGTAAGCAACCAGTTCTCGATTACCTTGTTTCAGATCCAAAAGTTCATTATCAGTCAATTGGGAAACAGTTCTGCGATCAAAAATTCGAAGGAATTCTTCCTTAAACTCCTCAAAATTATACAAAATAGGATCATTGCAGCTTACTAATGGTATAGACCATGCAGCAGCATCACCGCTCAGGTAAGACAGTATAAAGGCCACCTTGGATTGATCTTCCTTAAATACGATGGGCTTACAAAGGAAGTGCAAAGAGCATTGGGTGAGAAAAATTTGGGCCTTGTGCGGGTCCCCTACAAATCTTTCTGGAGCAGCCAACGGTATAGTGGGGGACATTGCATGTATAACTTGAGTGGTCAATTCAGATGTGGAATGAGAAGGTGAGAATTGGAATGGTTTAGGGGCTTAAGCTCAGTGCTAGCACCAGTAACAAATTCTTCCAATCTCTGTCTAAGGAAACTCGCTTCCTGACTAGACTTCCTAACCTCCTCACTAAGCGCCTTATTTGCCTCCATGGTGACATTTAGCTGTTCCTGTATTCCCTCCAACACTAAGGCCAGTGTCTTGACATCCAGCCCCTCCGCCATCCTGCCCAGGTGGAAGTTTGATAATGGCACTTCAATCTGTCGTAAGTATCAGAAGGAAGGTACCACGCACCTGAAACTCTTTGACTTCCACAGGAGCAGCAAACTTCGGAGAACCAGGACTCAAATGTGATGAAATATTTCCCAACTCCCCTGCCCCGCTACAGCGAATAGATTCACTTCCAGCAGGACGGGGGAAGGGGGAAGAGGGGATAACAAGAGAGACTCCACTGCAATACCTGCTTCCTCAATTTCTATGTAGAACTACTCTGGCATCTGTAATTACAAATAAACATATTACTAAAGTAATTCTCCGGATCCCAAGCTGCCTCCACCCACATTCACCACACACTTACCTTAACTAACAGTGGCTTAGCCTCTCTCTGAATACGATGCTGGAGATATAGTAGATAATGCAGAGCTGAAGAAGTTGAAGTAGATACTTTCTAGGCTGGCAGTTGAAGATTGTTGGTAAGCAGAATATATATATATATATTTCTACATACAGGCGGTATCAATTCAAGTACTGTCTCTGCCTAGAGATTCTCATTGCCTTCCTGCGCTGCAACAGTTCTATGTTCAAAGAAGACTGCTCTGCCCCAAAAGCTGTCAGTCACATCATTGCAAAGTTCAAAGTGACCAGGACTTAATATTCAAAAACGTTCACTTGAAGTGCTGTGAAATTCTCACTAAAAATACGTTGAGTATCTGGAGCTAACTCCTACGCGCTGTCTTCCAAATTACCAGGCGAGCATAAACAAAAATAGACTCACCGATAGCTAGTACATAAACAGGACTCTAGACACACCACAGAAATTGCCTCAAATTTTGCTCTTGAGGACGAGTCTCTGAAAGACTTGAAGCGCTGCCAAAAGTCTCTTCATCTCCAGGTAGTCAGGCGGCGAAGAATTGCTGAAGAAAGAATTCGCCCCTGAGGGAAAATCTTGTTGTGAGAGGATAAACTGAGAGACACTACCTCCTCACAAGAAAGTTCAGTTGAAGTGTGTCGCACTAGAGGAACGTCCGCACGAACTTGAAAATATTCGCTGAACACTAGACCGCTAACCTACAATATCGCTTCTTGAGAAGACGCCATGATGGAAGGGGCGGAAGGAGCACTAGTTACCATTTAAAGCGTTTCTGGGAAGGGAAATGACGGAGTCTGCTCCATGGGTAACTCAGCTGTTTTCTCCTATAAACTGCGAGTTTGGGAGCAGAGGAGGAGCACAGATTGCCTTTCCTGATAGGGACAACTTGTGGCTCTCATGGGCCAGCTTGTGGGTGTTCTGAGGGACATACATGCTGCTCAAATGACGGCTCAACCCCCCTCCAGTGGCCAGCCTGCTGAAACTCCCACCACCTCAGTTGCGGCCACAGAGATGGGTGAGTTGCAAGACAATGACTCCTCAGGCACCTCTGAGCCTGCAGCAGAGGCCCACCACCACCAAACACAAGAGGGGCCGTCTGAGACACACCACGGGAAGATCACGTGGCAAAGCACCAACCAAAGCCAAGTCGCTGAGCCAGCCATGATGACACATGTGTTGCACTGAGCAATGACTTTGTTGATTATCCAATCCAACTTTGCCATGTTGATGGCAGCAGTTTGTTGGACTATGTAATTCCATTAATGTGAGGACTACTCTATGTGTCTCCTTTACCATCACTGACAGCTCATACACTCACTATGCACAAATTACATTACATTAACTTTAAATTTAACACAATCTAATAGAAAATAAACACTTTTTACACACCTATGCCTTTGTGTCAATTCCATGTTTATTACAGAATGTACAATGTCAACTCTGATTCCAATGTACCACAAGCTCTGATTGTGGCGAGACATTGATGGGGTGGAGGAACCTAGAAAGACACATGAGGATGACATTGACTTGTCATGTGATGGCATTACAGCAACAACACACCAAGAGTCAACACCGTACAAGATTCATCACACATAACAATGACCAAAACCATCAACATAGACATAAGGTAAGTGAAAACCAATATACTGTGCCTTACACATCAGACCTTATCAGTGAGCCAACACAGCCAGCATCCAAACACTTCATATATGCTTTGCCACTAACAGCAAAGACAACAGACAATGTCATTGTTGTTCAATGGCAACTTACACTCAAGGGAAGTAGTTGTCGATGAGCTGTTGACGCAGGTCAACATCTTCTTCTTCTACACTATCATCGTCACTGGGCATGTGTGGATTTGCAGCGGGGGGCATCTGCTGCTCATCATCGTCAAGAATCGGGGGGGATCTCTTTGTACAAGGCCAGGTTGTGGAGCATCCAGCATGCAACTATGATCTGACACACCTTTTGGGGAGAGTAGAGTAGTGCACCACTGCTCTTGTACAGACACCGAAATCTAGCCTTCAGAAGTCCAAAAGCACGCTCCACTACACGACGTGTCCTCCCATGGCCATCATTGAAGCGGACTTCCCCTGGGGTCCTTGGATTTCTCAGTGGGCACAGCAACTGAGGCCGGTTGAGATACGCAGAGTCACGTAGTTGTGCGAAACACAGTCCAAGTTTGTATTACAAATAGTTGAGGAGAACATCATCTCACACATACAGCACACTATTTGACACAACTTACTCACCAACAAGCCATGCACACTCCGGATGCAGATTTTCCATCAATTGTGGAATGATGCTGTTACGCAGTACGTAGGAGTCATGTGCAGGACCCGGATATTTGGCACATACATGGGAGAAAATCATACCCCCTTGGCATACCACTAGCACATTAATTGAATGGCAATGCTTCCTATTATGGTAGATGTGCTCACATGCCTGTGGTGGAACTAGGCCAACATGTGTGCAGTCAATGGCTCCAACAACATTAGGTATGTGACCAAGAACATAAAATTCCCCCTTCACATCTGCCAATTCATGTCTCCTTGGAAAGTTGATGTAGCGGTCCTTGTAGGTCAAAAATGCTGACAGGACATCACGCAGCACCATGCTGAACATAGGTTGAGACATCCCACCTGTGATGGCCACCATGTACTGAAACGAACCAGTGGCAAAGAAATGCAGGGCGGCCATCACCTTTACTGTAGGTGTCAAAGCTGTTGGTTATGTTCTTTGAGGCCTCAAATGGGGCTCCAACTGAGCACATAGCTCTTGAAGGGTAAGGTAATTCAGACAGAATTTCTTTATGATGTCCTCATCCTCCATGTTCCCCAACACTGGGAAAGGCTGATGCACAGTTGGTCGTCTCCTACGTATTCTGGCAGGGGACAAATGTAAATACGAGTCAGAGATGAGATGTGGCAAACATCTTACATAATGACCAACACAACCCCAACATTGACAGGACCATGAAAACAGCTTAATGCACAAGTCACATGCACAGACACCTTGATCTCCTATAGTCACTCATGTGGGCAGGATGTACATACTAACTACTGTCAAATCAGAATCAGACTATGTGAATGATATATGGTACACTCCTACATCTTGTGTCACCAGCCCTGTGTGAAGATGACAAAGCATATGTGGAAAACAGCAACAATGCTGAGTTGTACGTAGCTGCTGTCACTGCACAACTGTCTTGATTTAGTCTCACTAAGCACTTAATCATTACAAAATGAGCACAGTGAGTGTAAGCTGGACAACTATCAATATAAATACAGCACTGTATAATGTGATATATGCACATTATGTGGTAAGTCCATCATGACTGTGGGATGAGTTGCCATTTCCCACATTGGCATGTTCACAAAAATGAGAATCAATTCTACCTGAAATCTGTATACATGCCCACAAAGATTAAATCTGATATGTGAGTAAGTGCATACAAATGCATTTAATCATGTGTACTGATATGACATGTGTGGGCATACTTGAGTTGAATGTCACACGCTCATCTCACTTTACAACGAGGTGCAAGAATTTTGTGTGAATGTATACTGATCAATGATGCAATTTGCAAAGCGATAATGCTATAGCACAATGTGTTCATAGGTGCGGAAGGCGTGCACCTCCACTGCGCTCACAGGCATTGGACACAATTGAAAGATGCTGGATTACAGTAGACACCACCTGGCCCCTGCGGTGTGGCACTGCCTATGCGAATGTCATTGCAGCCAATGAGAACCGCCATCGCGGTAGTGCCTTTCTGATTTGAACATCGCGGTAGGCGTGCACCGCCACTGCGGTCACAGTCATTGGACACAACTGAAAGATGCAAGCCAGGCAGACCAATTGCATCAGCAGAGTACCACTGAAACAACCCTAGGAGCCTAGAAATGTCTGTGAGAAAGCTTCACCAGTCACTTGCATTCAGACACTGATACCTTCAATTCAGCAATATCAACTGCTGCTGTACCTCTACTCTGGACCCAGTCATGGCATGTATAGAGAACATCAGGGCCCGTCCCCTCACCACAGAGGAGCTGGAGGTCCTGGTGGACAAGGTCCTCCTTGGCCAGTACGGGCAGCTATATGGTGCTCCAGAGGTACTGGTAAGTGTATGAGTAAAGGTTTTAAAGTGCTAATAATTCTCACATGAGGTTACTGTACACTTGTATGTGCCTGTGAGTGCAAGCCAATATTCATGCATTCAGATTTTGCCAACAGCATGGTCCATACATGACCTAGAACTTTTTGCTCTTGAGTATGTGTGGAGGATGGCAACATAGACAGTGGTGCAGCTCTATTGAAGCCAAAAATCACACATGTTGTTCTGAGACTGGGTAATGTAAATGTGTGAGACACTGCCTCGCATGATGACTTCATGTCAATGGGATGTATAGCCTTATTCCCACAGATCCCTGACTGCATGCAATGATGTAAAGGACATACGGTGGTTTAGCAGTTATACAGTTACACTGCTGATTTGAGACACCCGAACACTGAACATACATTTCCTGTGCCATGTCATAGTTCTTTAAGCGTTCATATGTTCATTTGTGACATGTCAAATGTAGATTGGCCACATGGTAGTGAATAATGTTAGTACTGCTTTCAAATTGACCCTATGGGGATGTGGAAAATCTGCACAGGAGTGCACGGCCTGGATCTATCACTATTTGTGGTAAATCACCTCTGACACATCTGCTAAATATATGGTGGACATGTCATCCTTCTTTTGATTCCATAATGTGTAGAGTTATGCATGTGTATGCACTGCTCCACCATTCTCATTGTACATGCATGTGATTTCTGTGATGGACCACGTTTTTTGGCAGTGAAAAGCCTTCAGGCCTGCCCAGTAGATACACAATGTTTCAAGGCCCCATCACTTAAATGACTTAGAAAAACATATGTGTTGTCCACCATCCTATTTTTGAAGGAGATATCATAGTACTGAGGGGTACAGAAGACAGGCCTACACCTTGTGACAAGAGTGTGTGAATGTAAGATCAGTTACCTAACTCTGACCTCCATGACACATGTAGCTATGCAATGGTCAAGGACATTAAGGGGTGTGTAGTGTAAGACACAGTGAGTCTGACCACTACACATCATTTACAGTGTATCGTATGTCATGCTCACTCACATGGTGCATCACAGATGAGGCCCATTTTCACATTGCTTTCTGTGCTGGCACTCTGCATATGTATGAGATGGGCATGTAGTATGTGCAGCATCATATATGTATACACTGCAATGATATGGCTTACTCCAAGTGTACTATGTGACATGGTGTATGGGCCCAGCTCCCCTTTGATTTGTCTGTGTGTTATGTGTTTACATGCTCCTGTACTTTCACACAGTGGTACACAACAAAGTGTTACAAAAATTCCTCTTCTTGTCTTCCATGCCTACAGCTCATGGTCCATCAGCGTAAGGCCATATGGAGGGCCATTGTCCGCAATGTGTGGTCCCTGGGGGTCACAAACCAACGCCATACACACTGCCACAACTTAGAGGTGGGATGACATCTGCCGTCTCAGCAAAAATGTCCCAGAAATTATGCTGGGGCTAGTCCCTCGAATTGGCACGTTGGCGCACAGGAGCATGACACCCCTAATGGCCCGCATCCTGGCAGTGACAGCCAGAGCTGGATGGACTTTTGAGGGCCCAACAGCAGCAAGTTGGGGGTGAGTATTGTGCTAAGTGTGACTTTGTGCATGAGTGACTGCCTGAATCCCAGAGCAAGTGCGGGCCTATGTGATGTCTCTGGTGTGATGCAATGGCTCATAATTATCTTCAGTGTTGAGTGCAGAGGTTCTGCATGTGTACAACATTTTGTTGCTCATGTGGGAAATCCATGAACGTTGTCATAGCAAGTCAGCATGACATGTTTTCATCCCACATTTTGTGAATGTTGTCTGAAGTGATACCTTCGTAGACAGGAACATTTGTTGTGTGAAGTGTGTATCCCAGTACAATTGTCTGGCTTGTTTGTGCTGTGTGGCTACGCCAATAGTGTGCTCATGTGATGATGTGTAAGTGGCTAGATAAATGCACAAACGTAGATTCAGGGAGCAGTGAGTTGGTAGAGGTCACACCTGTTCCATGGGTTGTGTTTTTCACAATGATAGAGATGACAGCATCATTGCAAAACATATTAGTCAAATATCAGCAGCATGGCATCACATGATGTACTTTTCTGTGACAGTGACAGCAAGTGCACACAGGTGCTGATGGGGTAGATGGTGATGATTGCAGTGATGCATTCGCTGATTTGCATTTGCCAATTGTTTCACATGGCAACATGACTGGGATGGTTGGACTCTGGATTTTAAATGTAATGTTGCAGAACCAGGCTATTGTGAGATTGTTTTGGCCCTAGGGCTTAATATGGTTGGAAGTGATCAGTGGGTAGGGCAAATTGTAATGTGACTGAGGTGTTGTACTGTAATTTTGTAGATTAGCTGAAGCAAATTTTACTCAGTGTCCGTTCTCAGTATGTTTGCATTGTGGAGGGATGTCCATGTGCATCAGTGCATGGTGAAGTTGTGGCTACTGTTTTTAATCAGTGATTGAATTATTGGCACATTGATGTGTCATCAATGTCATCAGTCAGCACAACTTAGGGATGTCATATGCCAGACCCTAGGTATTGACACACATTAGCTGTCCTAATGGAGGCCACTCACAAATTCATCTACAGAAGGCACTATCATGCCTTGATGCAATGAAGGCCTGTTAGGCAATCGATAAGATGTTGGTTTGTGACATGTCACAACACATGAAGGCCTTGCATTACATTGCCCATATCATGCTATTGTGCATTGTCTATGTGACTACATTGTTATATGGGGCTTATTTGCACTTCATTACCAAAACAGCTGTGTCCATGTGGCATATGCAGCAGTGTGAGCCTCAGAGACATCAGTTGGCAGTGTACAGCAGTGAGCATCATGTTAGTGTGACTTTAGAGATGTGTGCTGTGCACTTCAAATAGATTGATACATCTACAAAGTTGACACCAATGTGCTTCAGTGCCAAACATAGTGATTTCAGAAGGTAATATCACTTGCAAATGGATAGGTTTTACTTTGTATAGGTGGCGTTCAGTGAAATATACTCCAAATGTGACTGAGACAACATATTTGGATGTGTAGCTATCTTATCTACAGGCACATAGGCATTCCGACAGACAATTTTATGCGATGTTGAAATGTAGGTACATGCACGGCTATTTGGCTGTGTCGACGCAACTTGGAGCTTGAATATTCACTAAGCATGTTTCCATGAATCAGCTGATGATTGCACAGATTTCCAAAATGCTGACAGTACATGGAGTAGTTAAATGAGAAAGTTTAAGTCAAAGTATTTGTATTGCATATAATGTTTGTGAGTATGTGACTTTACTGAACCTATGTCACTGACGCAGCTGGGGGAAGAAACTCTCACAACTGGCACACAGGAGTTCAGTGACAATGAGGGGACCAGTGCCTCGGAGGGGGACAGGAGTGCTCTGGAGGATTCCTGCCCAGTAACACAAACCTCCACATCTTCCCACTCTAGCAGTGACTCCTCGGTGTTGGTTGGCACAGGAAGTTCAAGATCTGCATCTTATTGCACCACACCTCATCCTGTGTCCACCCTCCTGGATGGTCTCCAAAGTGCTATCCGTACCCCCAGCCCTAAGAAGGGTAGAGTCTCCTTCCCCCAGGCACCAATGCCCCAGCCCCTGTCTCCCCTGCTGCCCTCAGTGTGGAGGCTATAGACATTTTGTTGCAAGTGTGTGTTGGTCAGACTGTGCTCCTGAATGCCCGTCAGGATCATGGCAACAAGTTGTCACAGGCTGTTGGGTTCATGGAGGGCATTTATTCGGACGTGGGTGGCTTACACCGAACTGTCCAGTCTTTGTCCTCCACAATGACGGCAGCCTTTCAGCAGTCCCAAGCTCCCAGTCCAGCTCCTGTCCCTTACGCAACCACACTCCCAGTACCCCCACCTGACCAGAGTAAACACACACCAGAGCCCTCAGGCACGCAGTCATCCACACGCAGCACACAACAACAGCACTCTAAGCGAACCAGACACCATACACCGTCACCATAGCACACAAAGAGCACACATGACCGCACCACAAAAAACCCATCACAGGACACTCAGAGACATAAGGCCAAAAACATGCATCCACATTGCAATCCTCAGATTCACCACCCTTCAAGGGCACTCCCATCCCCAAACCTGATCCCAAAGACACACAAACACTTGCCCTGTCTACAGTGAACCTGGTGCCTGCCACAACTACCCCAAACACATTCAGAAAGCTGTTTCACCCAAAACTTTGACACCCACCCACACCCCTGTGAAGCGTGGACAAGAGAGCAAAGTGGGGAGTGTACCTTCACAACAGGGGAGGCAGGGGAAAAGGCCACCCCCACCCTAGCATACCACCAGGTCCATAAAATCCCCACGAGAAGATACACCACCACCTGCTATACTTTCAGGGAAGAGGGAGTCTGGTGGGTCCACCTCACTACTCACATTCGGCAGGACACTTGGGAGATATTGGATCCCAAAACAATTGAGACCCAGCCCTCCACATTCACCATCAGCCACTGAGCCTCCACACAGCATATCTCCACCTTCCCGTGCTACCACTCCACCCGGTCCAACCAGCCTCAGGCTACCACTTTCACAGATCCCTCTACCTCAGCCAGTTCTCTCCCTCCCTGGTCCACTCCTCCGACTAGCCCACACAACCAGCCCCCTCCCAGTTCAACTTCCACCCAATTTTGAAGCCAAGTCCCCTTTACCACCCCATTCCTCCCTGAGTGGTGCCTGGACTGCCCATTTGAGACCCCTATCCTGTGGTGATTGTTGCGCAAGTTTCATGCACACATGGGCGGACTTGACATTTAGGGGCATTTTATCAAGAACGGCGTTAAAATTATCACCGCTTTAGCGGCAGGAAACTGCTGCTAAAGCGGCGATAATGGGCTTGATAATATGCCTTTGAGAATTCCAATAGAAGCCTATGTTTTGGTGTGAACATGAGCTTCTATTGGAATTCTCAAGGGCATATTATCAAGCCCATTATCGTCGCTTTAGCGGCAGTTTCCTGCCGCTAAAGCGGCGATAATTTTAACGCCGTTCTTGATAATGATAATATGCCCCTTGGACTGGCCGATGGCCTTAATGCTTTGCACTTTTGATGCCGATACAGAGTTTATATAATAAAGACTGGTATTTATGTTCTGAGCTTTTTCGCTGCCCTTGCTAATGATGCAGTGAAATGAATGTGTATATGTTCATCTGTTACATGCTCTGCAAGCCACATTCACGTTGGCATCTGCTTGATTTTCTTTTGCAGAGGTTGCCAGAGGATACAGCCACTTTTGTGCTTCTTGACTCAGAGGCTTGAGGGTGCAATGATGCTTGTCTGTGATGGTCTACTCTTGTCCTAATCATTCTATTGTCAGGTCTCAAGTTTTATACACGTCATATTTGGATGCTATACCACAACAGCAGAGAATTCTATTCACATGATAACTTGAAGGGTAGACAGGGTCTGTCATATCTGTGGAATCTACCTTGATGTGTACACAGCAGTGTAGATGTGTAGTCATCTTGTGTAGGTCTGGCTCCATAGTCACATGGGTACATTTGAATGTGTGCACTTGAGTACTCATACAGTGAGATTGTCTTGTAAATAGCTGAAGTGTTAATGTGTATGTGCCCTTGAGCATGACCCGTACACACATGTATGATCCAGTTGATGAGTGCCTGTTTGTTTACATGATCATACACCTGCTGTAGATTGTGGGCACACGTAGGAATTGTTTCTTGTGCAATGTGCAGTGTGTTGGTATGACTTTGCAGTCCTCGGTACACCTACTTGTTGTCCACATAATTTGTGAGTATGTCACTGTAATGTCTGAGTTGTGGTTTTGTGATCGTGCTCACTGTGCTGACTGGCTCAGACGAACAAACATTATGAGTAGGGGAGGGAGGAATTTGCATAGTCGCATTACGCAAAGTTCCGCAAAACGGTAAAAAATCTCTGCGAGCTACGCGGAATTCCGCGAGCAAGCGGAATTGCTTGTTGTGCCCGTTCGGGATGCGTTTTTCCTGTTCGGGAACGCTGTTTGTGTGCGCACGGGGAAATATCTTGCAAACTTGCCCATGTGGTCGGTGGTACTTAGGCTTAGTTAGTATTCTGGAATCAGAATGGAACACTGGATTACTGTTCATAAATAATAACTAGACGGTCCGCGAATCCCGCAATACTAGTTGACCAGATTAGATAGGTCAATTTTATTGCAATTGTTGTTTCATAAATGTTTCTTTGAGCGTTTTAAAAATATTTTATTTGTTTCACACCAATCATCCATGTTTGTCTCTTTCTTTCTTACATCTTTCATGATAAGCACCCACGGGGAAGAAGACGGGGTCATCGGAGTCGGTGGGAGCAGCTGATGGCCAGGACCGCTCCTCTACCGAGGGCTCTGCTGCTGGCCCCAGTAAGTTCTCCTGTTGTTAATATCAATAATTATACTTCCCTAACTTTTACTGCACCTTATTTTTTCCGAACAGTTTCCTAATTCTATTCTTTTACAAAATCTTCTTCGTTCTAGACTATCTGTTTCTAAATTCTTATTATCCCCGCTGCGTCTGCTATGACTCTCGGTACTACTACTATTAGTTTTTCTGTAGCTAAGCTTGCCCAGTTGGCCACTCTTTATTTAAAAGGTTTTATATAAAACTCAGATTCACCAATAGCTCTAGCCACTGAGTCCCGTCCTTATGGTTGCCCTCTTCTTGTCTTCTTAATCTTGAGGCTTTTCGACAATTCCCACCAACAAAATGTCCAACTAGATATTTTACTATTTGTGATGGGATAGGACATACTACTACTGTTGTAGGGATTCTGCACATACAGAACTATGCACAAGAAAATAGGACGTTAGTGATGGGAGGTTGGACCTTCCTCACACCTCAGAACCCACAATCCCCTGACCGACTAGCTATAGTGTCTCATTTGCCCCCCGAATCCCCCGAAGATACCCAATGATTAGACAACCCAGAACATAACACTCCCGACCTCTCAGAGTTGCGGAAGCAATGCACATGCTTTCGCTCACTCACTCGTGTAAGTCCACAACAAAATACCACAGACTCTATGTAAGTTCAAAAGGTTTATTTTCAACTAACAAGCTCTGTACGTTGTTCTATAATGCAGTATGCGAGCCAGCACCAACAGCAAAATGCATAAGATTAAAACAATAAACATTGTTACAACTACAAGTCCATAGAAGACAAAAGAAGAAATCATGATAACTGAACAGTGGTGGAAGAACCACCCTCCCCTTGGTAGGAATATAGTTTATATAAAATTATAAATGAAGATCTCTGAGCAAATTCTGGGGGACCCCTCATCTAAGAACCTAGAAGTACTGGTTACATCATAAGCTCTGCAAAGCTCTGGTTCATAGAAGGGAATCTTCCATCTGTTATGAGAAAAATAGTTTGCGTTAGTTTAATGCAAGCATTTCTCAGTTGTGCCAAAAAGTGTAGCATGTTATGGCTAAACAATATGGACTGACCAGTACTCCATAACAAAGTGGCTTGTTTTTCGACCTTGTTGTACGCAGCGCTCAGACAGTAGCAGTATGAGCTCATGTGGGCTCAAAGGCGTCTTACACAACAAGCTGCGTGGTAACGTGCGCAAAAATCAAAGACACAAAGCTAAAATGGTTGCATGGCTCAGGCTAACTTAGCAAAGACTAGGATGACTCGAGGGACCATATATCACTACTAGTGTCTACTCTACTCGATTTGTACTAGTGATGTATGTTGTATATGTATGTATTACCCTTTTTTCAATCTTGCTAGTGAAAAAGAATAAATAGGGGGAGGTGTATATGGCATCTAAAAAATGTGTACTGTTTTTTCTAGGCGTACTACCGACCACCAGTGCCGGGGCCAGCGGTGATGGCTACACGGCCACTTCGGAGGGCGCAGGAGATGCGGCAGCTGCAGGAGCTGCAGGGGGTGAGCCAGCAGCAGTGGCGGGCGGTGGTAAGTTATATTCCTTACTTATTGTCATTACACTCGCTGCAAGGGTGTACACTGTAGTGTTGAGACTTAGTAAGTAAGAAGTTGTTGTGAACAACGGTTGAAGAAGACACCCTTTACTTAGCATTAGCAATAGCATTAGCGGCGGGAGTTGAGTAACCAATGGCCTCTTCTATCTGACTTCAACTCAGCTGTGAAAGTTTTATGGCGAAGACTAAAAGTGAGATCAGATGACCTTGATGGATGTGTTGAACAAAAAGGGAAGGAAGGGTGGAAGGAAGAAGGACGGGTGAGATGTAATATTTATGACTGGCAGAGAAGGATACCTGGGATGCATGCATAGGTGGCTGATAGGAATCAGATGCATGGGTGGTTGAAGGATGGGTGGAAGGTGAAGTAAAAGTAATCTGCCTGGGTGGGTGAAACTCTATGGGATGATAGTAGGAATCCTCAGTGGTGTTTGGGTCAAACTCAAAGCCGAGGCAAGCAAGGAAGGAAGGACGCATGGTTGGTCGTTGGAAAAAAAAGAATAAATGTTTGTTGTTGGTGAAACAATCTAAGGTTTGTTGAAAGATTAAGAAGAATGATAGACATTTGCTTTGAACGGATGGATGCCTGGGGGGTATATCTATAGACAGCATAGGTGGAGACTGTCACTGGATGAAGAGTCTTAGTTTGAAAACTTTTTAAAAGAAACCGCGCCAGAGTAGCAAAGCCGAGGAGAATATAAGTTGTATTTTCAGAATACTCCCTTGACTCACAGTAGCTTGCAAGCACAGCATATAAATTGTGTATGTATGTAGTTATCAAGCGCCTTCCTCCGACTCTGAGGACCACTCCCTACCTATGTTAATTTATTTTTGACTGTGTCAGCCAGCCTGCCATGGGTGGCCTATCGGCTGGTTACACAATCAAGCAAAACAAAGTACCTCATGTCGTTCCATATACAAGCAATGATCATTGGATCAGATAACATCTGCCTTTTTGTAGTAGCCAGGGCAGGATGAAATTGAAATTGAGCAGTTGCCCTTGATGTAAGAGTATGGTCAGTGCCACCCGTAATAGAAAAATACGAGCTTCCCCACCTGCACACAGTAGTAAATAAAACCTACGTGAGTCTGCGTCATGACTCGAGTATGTTTGTCTTGGGTGCAAGCTGACTGAGTTGGCATGCCGGCTACAACAAGGTTATGTAATTTACCTTGACAAGAGAGTAGAAGAAGACTGGTGTACTCTGTACTCGAGTCCATAGTGCTAGTATAATGCCTGAAACTCCCACAAATGTTAGAGACCGAGGAAGTGGGAAGATAGATACATACCACAAATGTTATGTACTCTGCTTGCTAGTGCTACTGTGCCACTATGTGTTTAAGTAATTTTGTGTTACTGTTTTGCTAAGAGTATTGTTTACAATAGTCTTTTTTTCTTTCTTTTTTTTTGTTTTCAGAGTTTTATATAGCGCAAACTTGACCCAAATCGGGTATTAGAGCGCTTTACAAAGCACCAGTTACGTAACATGAGGTCACACATTCATCCATGTTAGGCACAGGGAGATTAAGTGATTTGCCTAGAATCACAGGATGTTCAGCTTCATTGCCGAGACTCAAACCCAGTTCCCCAGATTCGAGGTCGACCGCCCTAGCCGTTAGGCCAACTCCTCTCCCTTCTTGATATAGCTCCTCCTTCCCAAGCAAAAAATACCAACCAGGAAGGAGTTGGCAGCCATGGCACGGTGCCGGAAACTGGAGGCCATCTGCCAAGAATACCGGAGGCTGGTGGTTCTGACGCAGGAGGAGGTGGCAGCAGCTGCAGCCTCCTCCAATGCCCCGGGCCCCAGCCAGGCCCCTCCAGTGATACGGTGCGGCATTCAGCCAGCCGCCCGCCGCCGCACTACATCATCCAGCACTGCTACCCCCCTCTGTGGATGTAACTGCATGGCATATGCGTACCGCATGCTCCTCCAAAAAGCGTCTAGAGGAGCACTTAGCGGAGCTGAACAAGATAATCAAGGTCCTGGAGAAGGAAATCAAAAGAACCCGCCGATAACTTTAAGACCCTGTTGGATTGCCCCTTTTTTAATCCTTTTTTTGGTGGGTGGGAATTGGGCATTGGGGTTTATTATTATGGACAATTTGGACATTGGTTGGACTTTCTCGTTTTGGACATTGTTTGGGGTTATGGAGGGGTGGGTCGGGTGTTGTGGTATTTTTTACATAGTTTATTTTTGTTAGGGTATTAAATTATATTTATACTTACCCATAGCATACGTTGTTAATGTTTTGTGGGGGGGTTACTGTTTTACCTCACATGGTTTCCTGCTGTTGCAGGGCCGCAGCCAGTGTTTGATTTAAATAATCTGCCAATTTTGTAACACACAAACAGATAGATGCGGTACCCCTCACTGAGTGACTTGTCCAACTAGTACTGTCAGTCTCTCCTCCTAGTCCATTATTATACCTCCCCCAAACGTCTTATCTTACCTGTAATTGATGTTTAAGTTAGGCACAGTGATACCTGCGTGGCGATGATGGTTTGGTTTCCCAAGAGAATGGAGATGCCATGGTTGTGGTGGTAGTAGTAGACGCTGGCAGTAGCATTTGCAAAAAAGAAAATGAGACAGTCAGTCGCCTGAGAGAGACTCTGGGAGGAGTAGTAGAACGAAGTACAGTACAGTACACAAGAAGACTGCCAAACAATAATAATATTGCTGATTAGCAATGCTAAAGTAAAATAAAACATAATGGTGGTGGGGATAGCCTAGTACAACAAGTTACAAACTGTAGTTGTGTCGAGTCACTCTACACAAGCGTAATCTTTAGTGCTGTGTAGGAGGATGTTGATGAATCCAATCGATGCCAGAAATTAATTATGATGGATTAGGTTCCTTTGGAAAAATAATTGAACTGCAAATATACTGAGCATGGGTGGGCAAGCAGAAGAAGAATCTTGCCCTGCCTTGAAATTGAATTAGTGTTGCTTTCACCACATCCGCCCCAGCGAGCTTGTGATCAATTATTGGTGTACAATTAATTTAGTTACACCTCAATATAAATCACACAGCCCGGGGGAAGAGGGTTAGGGTTTGATGAATGGTTGCGAAGGGGGGTTTGGGGAAAGGTTTGACAAAGAAAAACACTACGCATGGACAAACAACAAAACACAATCTTGGCAGATGACCATATCCAAAAATCTGTTAGGGGAGAAAAAGCAAATGCATTCATGATGATGACAACTTGATGGTTAATGATAAGTAGTATTACTAACTACTACTAGACAATTAGATTGTACAGGGCAGCAGTATATTATGCAATTTGCCTTGCCTGTCTTCCCTCAGAGAGACCCAAATTACATACGGTTTCTGTTCTGTTGTACCGGGCTTACTTTTAAAGATAGCAAAGAAAATGTTAAAATAGATGTAGGGATGAATTATAAGCACAGAGCAAACATAATAACAACAACACACAGTCGTAATGATTGAAGATAAAAAATGAATCAAACTATTTAAAAGATGATGAATGTTGATACTGTTACTGTATGTTATCCTGGTCAAATTGGGGAGTTGCATCTTGGCATTCCTCTCGGTCCTCCCTTCCATGGATGCTCCGTCCATCAATCTTGGGTGCCGCCACTGCCTGCCTGGCGGATGCGGATTGGTAATGTAAGTGTGAGTTGTTTTTCCCAGTATAGCACATGGTAAGGGCTGACCTGTAATGGTAGATGGAAAAACAAAAGGGATATTGAAAAATCAAGGAGAAAAAAAATGCATAAATTACGGTGTAGTGCAACAAGAACACTTTCAGATGCGGCATGGATACACCATGTCTACTCTGTTTACAGCATTACCCTACAACAACAAGACAGAGCAGGCCCACGGCACCTGTGACCCAACCTCCATTTGTATACACACTTCAAAAGAAGGGGGGGGGGGACAAGAAGCAAGAAAGTAGGAAGGGGAAAAGGTCCTGTACCGGTGCTCCTAGAATTAATACACGTACAAAAAGGTAACAGTTCCTAAAGAAAACAGTGCCAATATGGTCTACTGTGAGAAGGGGGAGAGATGTAGGGCAAGGGGAAGAAGTGGATGAGGTTCGAGAGTGATAGTGTAATGAAGGCCAGATACTCCTGGATGGTACTAGAAGTGCCCTCACACACCCTTGCGGGTGCAAAGCATCATCATCGGGCGGTGCTCCTCGTGGGGGTGGCGCTGCAGTCCCTCACGGGCCCTTGGAAGGGCTCTCTGGCGGAGATCTTTTGATGGAGTCGCTGTAGTTGTGCGTGTGGGTGTGTGGGGAGGGGGGGAGAGCGGTGTCGTGATGGAGCTAAAAAGACCTAATGGTACCCTAACAATTTATTGGTGGGTCCAATGGATCTACTAAAAATTACGGGGGATAATGTTAAATAAACATTCTGAGTAGGGGAAAAAAAGTATGTACGTCCCACTGCTCTCGACCCGTTGGAGTGAGGGTTAAAGTGAGAGAGAAGGAGTAAAAGTGGTGGTCAACATGTTTCGCTCTGCTTGCGGTCCCTAGTGGATCCTAGCGCTTCGTCAGGACCAAGGTGGTGACTAAAAAGTAAGAGAGAGGGATTCAGAAAAAAGGGGAGTATCCTGTAATCCCAAAAACAAAGGAGGAAGGAACACGGATTATTCGTGTCCTTGACGTCGAACCTGCAGGGAGAGGGAGAGAACAAAGGGTTAGGGAGGATGAGGGGCTTCCCTCAGACTGGGGCTAATATATCGTGCACCAGTGGGGAGGGCATTCCAGCCGGAATCATGCTGGGATTAGTGCTAGTGCCCCGTGTCAGAAAGGGGATAGGAAAAGGGAACAATGGTGCCAAAAATGGGGGTCAGGGCAAGACAACACGAAGCTAAATATGTGATCTAAAAATAACAGACGTACATCCCAGTGTGTAGCCCCTCCTGGAAGATTGAGGCTATACATACTAAATGCGACGTGAGACACTGGAAGGTCAGAGTGCAGAGTGCCGATAGTAAACTCACAAGTGAGCGTTGACTGACTGGTCTGATACTCAGAGGGTGTGGTATAAGGGTAGGTGCGTGGCTGTCCGTGGTTATCTCAATGCCAGTACCTAGTCTGACTCGAGTGAGTACTAACGACTGTGGTGTGTACGTACTGAAGCATGCCACAAGTATCAAAGTGAGTACTAAAGGCAAAAAATCAATGAATGTGAGATATACGTATATATATTGGAGAAAACACATGCTTATCACATAAAAACTTATTACGATATCCTACCCGCAAAAGTCTAGGTTCACGATGTGCCGGGTTTTGACCATCTGGGGCGGGGGCTACAGATCTGCCCCGGAAGTTCCGCTGCGGTAACCTAGGGTGCCTCCAGAGTCGCCGGTTGCACTGCACGGCGGGGTGGAGCTTTTTATACACTCAAAGAAAGGTGGTTGCGGGGACGGGACAGGAACCGAGGAAGGACTAGGCTGAGGACTGAGAAGGTGGCGGCCATCTTGGAACGGGTGCCGGGGGAAGCCTGATCATAGTGAGGGACCGTTTCTAGTGGTATTAACAGAAGCTGATCTCGTAACTCTGGCGGTTCGAAACTGGGTAACGAGACCAGTGCACTGTGTGGCCAAGTGGTACAGGGCCTTGGACCAAATAAATGAAAAAAGGGTCAGTCATACCTAGCCAAAAAACAGTCTATAATATGAGGAGTGCAGCGTTGAGGTGTCAAGATTAGGGGTGGGCGGAATTTGCGGAATTGCGTTACGCAAATCTCCGCGAAACGGTAAAAAATCTCCGCGAACACGCAGAAATTCCGCGAACACGCGGAATTGCTTGTTCGCGGTGGTTTTTTCCTGTTCACAATTGCTGTTTGCGTGCTCGGGGAGAAATATCTCGCGAACACGCATTTTGAGAACGCGAACAAGCAAAAAATTTCGCGAAATCGCAGAAAGCAGACTTTTGAGCAATTTCGCGTTCTCCGCGGAACGCGAAATTACGCAAATTCCGCAAATTCCGCGAGCGGAACGGAATTTACCGCCCAGGCCTAGTCAAGATACCAGCACCCGCCTCGTTAATAACCACTAGTGGTGTGGTAGTGCAAAGATGAACTCACGCGAAGTGAAGGAGCTTATCTCATGACTGATGGATGCATGTGGGTGTTAGCTCCAAAATCAGTGTCTGTTGTAAACCAGCAATGTATACCATCGGTATAGCTATGTGGAGACAGAAGTAGAGTCACGGCTGTGCGTGTTGTCTGGCAGTGTGACAGGGAATGTTCTACATACTGTCAGGGGAAGGCGAGCGTGCCAAGAAGTGTCTTAGGCATGGCAGCTCAACAGTAGTGTATATCAGAGGTTCAGTAGTCAGGTAGGGAGAGGAATCACAGCAATGTGTGTGCGCTCAGTAATGATGGCGACAAAAGAACAGGGTGCTTACCAAGATATCAGGAATGGAGAGCACTCCAAGGAATGTCGTCATTAAGGCCTGTGACGTTAGACTTGAGTCTGAAAACCCACGTTGCTCAGTTTTAAATAAGGTTGTGGCTGACCAGGCAGGGTTGTGATCTATCACAATCCAGTGTAGACTCTCAGGGGGGTGGTTAAGTTCTAGGAAGTGGTTCTGCAACCTCGTCTGGGTTCGTTTACACCTTATCGTGCTCTTGTGTTCCCCAATACGTGTTTTGACAGGTCTTGACGTCATCCCAATATAGCGGAGTCCACATGGGCAAGTCAGTAAATAAATGCAATTCTTGGAGTTGCAGTTGGTATGGCGTTTTAATTGCCATGGTCTGGGCAATCCTAGGTCAACCTCTTTCGTGGGTTTAGTTTGTGGACAGCAGGAGCATGACCCACAGGGGAAGTGGCCAGACATTGGGGGTAAGTTCCAAAAGGTTCGGGGCGGTTTTGAAATGGTTCTGGGGCATGTGTGTACTAGGATGTCTCTCAGATTATGAGTGCGTTTAAAGGCAAACAAGGGGAGAGGGCCCGGATCAAATGTCCCAGTTCTGAGTATCCGCCAATGTCTTTTCACTATTTTTTGGATAGTGTTTGAGAGGGGGGTGAAAGAGGTCACGCAAGTGAGTGCGGTACTCTCAGATCTTGTTCTCGTTTCCAATAGAGATTCACGATGGTTGTTTCTTGCCCTCTTGTGTGCTGTTTTAATGATGCTGATAGGGTAGTTCCTAGCAATGAGGTTCTTTCTAAGGATGGCTGCTTGGATTTCGAACTCAGTGAGAGTGTTACAATTTCTTCTTAGGCGAAGAAACTGACCCACAGGGAGGTTATCCCTAAGTGATTTGGGGTGATGGCTGTGATAAAGTAACAGACTGTTTCTATCAGTGGGTTTTCTGTAGTTGGTAGTCAGAAGACCACCATCTTTGAGTGTTATGGAGAGATCCAGAAATGGTATAGATTCAGGGGAGTGGGTCCCAGTAAATCTGAGGAAGGGGTCAATAGTGTTCATCCAAATGAAGAAAGCGGTGAACTCCTCTACACTTCCTCTCCAGAAGATGAGAATGTCGTTGATGTATCAGCGCCAGAGAAGGATGTTATCATGGAATGGGTTGGAGGGTGTCCTGATTTCTACTTCCTCCAGGTCGGCCATGTAGAGACATGCCAAGCTCGGCGCGAAGGTACTGCCCATACATGTACCTTGGATTTGATGATAAAGTTTGTTATTGAATGCAAAGAAGTTTTCTTTGAGTGCGAGATGTGCACAGTCACAAATAAAGGGTATCGGAGTGACATAGGGCCAAGGATCCACACTCTGTAGGGCACGTTCAAGGACAGCAAGGGTAGCAGCGTCCTGAGGTATGTTCGTATAAAGTGCCTCGACGTCCATGGTGACGAGAAGGTCGATCGTCTCTGGGGAATCAAATTGCTGTATTAGATTGAGGACCTACATAGTGTCTCTCAGGTAGGTGGGTGTCTTGCTGACCAGTGGTCGTAAGAAAAAGTCGCAAAACTTACTTAAAGGTTCAAGTAAGGAATTAATACCAGAGACGATGGGGCGTCCAGGGGGAGGATTCGTGCCTTTATGGATTTTCGGAAGGCAGTAGAAATACGGTGTCCGTGGGTTTGTTTGGTTCAAGAAAAGGGCCTCGTCATGTGAAATCCAATCCTCAGCCTCAGCTTCCAGGGTCAGGCTCTGTATCTTATTCGCGAGGCGTGACGTGGGGTCCAAGTCAGTAAGTTAGTAATACCTGGTATCTGAAAGTTGTCGTTCACATTCTGCTTCATAAGTCCCTCTGTCAAGGATAACAATGGCGCCACCCTTATCGGCAGGTTTTAGGATGATCGTTTGGTCATCTGCGATTTTCGTCAGGATACTTCGTTCTTCCTTCGACAGGTTATCAAAATGATGACCGGTGATTTTGGTCTCTGTGACATCTTTGAGGACCGCCTGTTCAAAAGTGAGAACTTCATTAGGTGTCATGGCTGAAGTGGGGGTGAACCTGTATTTGTTCTTCAGGCCAGTCCCTACCGCCGGAAGATCAGGTTTTCCATCAAAAAATGCCTTAAGACGTATTTTCTTGAAAAAAAGGTGAAGTTCCTAGTGCAATCTGAAGTCATCTTCTCTGGGAGTAGGGACAAACCCAAGACCTTTTTTCAAGAGTTTCTGTTCATCCGGAGTCAGTGGTCTAGATGAAAGGGTCTCGTTGACTTGCTCCTGAGAGTCATCTTGTCCTGATCTTGCCATTGAACATTCTTTCCTCCTGTTCTTCTCCTGCCTCTTCCTCTGCCCCTCCCTCTGTTTAGAAAATGGGGGTTCGGGAATTGGTTATACTGAGGTATGGTTTGATTAGATCCAAGGGGGTGGTTCCAGAGAGGTTGGGGGCCCATCCATGGTCCCTGATACATAGGTGGTTGGTAGGGAAGGCCTGGGAAGCCTTGAAACAGGGGAGGGGGCGGTGGAGGTTGTCTATATCCTCCCCGGTACCTCGGTTGTCTGTTGTCATAGCTGGAATTGCTATTGTGGGAGCCTGATGAGTGGTTGCTGCTGGCATCATCCGATGTGTCACTGGTCTGGAAGACATAGTCTTCTTTCGTGTACGGGAAGATCTTCTCCTTATCGAATCTTTTTACATCCTTCTGAAGTTGATGAATTTTTTGTTTGGTCAGGTACTCTTTATGGTCGTTCATCTCCTGGTTAATCTCGGACAAACGTGACTTGAATGTGGTGATAGAAATGCCTGTCTTAAGTCTATTCTCGGACAGTGTAATTTGAATCAGAAGTTCGTCCGATAGTCTTTTAGCTGTGTTGATAATCAGCACCAACCAATCCCTCGTACATTTCCATGCAATGCGGGACCATTCCCGCCGAAATGTGATATCCTCAAGGAAAATACGGGGTGAAAGAGAGACAAGAAGACCATTGGGAGCAATATTGGCTCTAAGGTACTCGGTCATGACTGTACCATGTAGAGCAGTTTTAATTTGTAACCTCCTCAAGGTTTGTAAGGCTTTCCAGTCATCATCCCTGCTACCTGATGGAAGGTTGCCATCCTCTGATAATAAAGAGGGGGCTTTTAGAATCTCGGCTACTGTCTCATCATCAAAGCAAAGACCAGGGTCATCCATGATGGACCAAGGGTCTGGAGGGGTTGGGGAAACTACGGAGCTTGTTGTGTCTTGTGAGGGATGGGGTAGGGAAATGCCCAAGCAAGGAAAAATAGAGCGGATGTCCCACGGCTAGCTGCCGTACTAATATGTATACACACTTCAAAAGAAGAGGGGGGGGAACCTTTTGGAACTTACCCCCAATCTCTGGCCACTTCCCCTGTGGGTCATGCTCCTGCTGTCCACAAACTAAACCCACGAAAGAGGTTGACCTAGGATTGCCCAGACCATGGCAATTAAAACGCCATACCAACTGCAACTCCAAGAATTGCATTTATTTACTGACTTGCCCATGTGGACTCCGCTATATTGGGATGACGTCAAGACCTGTCAAAACACGTATTGGGGAACACAAGAGCACGATAAGGTGTAAACGAACCCAGACGAGGTTGCAGAACCACTTCCTAGAACTTAACCACCCCCCTGAGAGTCTACACTGGATTGTGATAGATCACAACCCTGCCTGGTCAGCCACAACCTTATTTAAAACTGAGCAACGGTGGATTTTCAGACTCAAGTCTAACGTCACAGGCCTTAATGACGACATTCCTTGGAGTGCTCTCCATTCCTGATATCTTGGTAAGCACCCTGTTCTTTTGTCGCCATCATTACTGAGCGCACACACATTGCTGTGATTCCTCTCCCTACCTGACTACTGAACCTCTGATATACACTACTGTTGAGCTGCCATGCCTAAGACACTTCTTGGCACGCTCGCCTTCCCCTGACAGTATGTAGAACATTCCCTGTCACACTGCCAGACAACACGCACAGCCGTGACTCTACTTCTGTCTCCACATAGCTATACCGATGGTATACATTGCTGGTTTACAACAGACACTGATTTTGGAGCTAACACCCACATGCATCCATCAGTCATGAGATAAGCTCCTTCACTTCGCGTGAGTTCATCTTTGCACTACCACACCACTAGTGGTTATTAACGAGGCGGGTGCTGGTATCTTGACACCTCAACGCTGCACTCCTCATATTATAGACTGTTTTTTGGCTAGGTATGACTGACCCTTTTTTCATTTATTTGGTCCAAGGCCCTGTACCACTTGGCCACACAGTGCACTGGTCTCGTTACCCAGTTTCGAACCGCCAGAGTTACGAGATCAGCTTCTGTTAATACCACTAGAAACGGTCCCTCACTATGATCAGGCTTCCCCCGGCACCCGTTCCAAGATGGCCGCCACCTTCTCAGTCCTCAGGCTAGTCCTTCCTCGGTTCCTATCCCGTCCCCGCAACCACCTTTCTTTGAGTGTATAAAAAGCTCCACCCCGCCGCGCAGTGCTACCGGCGACTCTGGAGGCACCCTAGGTTACCGCAGCGGAACTTCCGGGGCAGATCTGTAGCCCCCGCCCCAGATGGTCAAAACCCGGCACAGCGTGAACCTAGACTTTTGCGGGTAGGATATCGTAATAAGTTTTTATGTGATAAGCATGTGTTTTCTCCAATATATATACGTATATCTCACGTTCATTGATTTTTTGCCTTTAGTACTCACTTTGATACTTGTGGCATGCTTCAGTACGTACACACCACAGTCGTTAGTACTCACTCGAGTCAGACTAGGTACTGGCATTGAGATAACCACGGACAGCCACGCACCTACCCTTATACCACACCCTCTGAGTATCAGACCAGTCAGTCAACGCTCACTTGTGAGTTTACTATCGGCACTCTGCACTCTGACCTTCCAGTGTCTCACGTCGCATTTAGTATGTATAGCCTCAATCTTCCAGGAGGGGCTACACACTGGGATGTACGTCTGTTATTTTTAGATCACATATTTAGCTTCTTGTTGTCTTGTCCTGACCCCCATTTTGGGCACCATTGTTCCCTTTTCCTATCCCCTTTCTGACATGGGGCACTAGCACTAATCCCAGCATGATTCCGGCTGGAATGCCCTCCCCACTGGTGCACGATATTTTAGCCCCAGTCTGAGGGAAGCCCCTCATCCTCCTTAACTCTTTGTTCTCTCCCTCTCCCTGCAGGTTCAACGTCAAGGACACGAATAATCCGTGTTCCTTCCTCCTTTGTTTTTGGGATTACAGGATACTCCCCTTTTTTCTGCATCCCTCTCTCTTACTTTTTAGTCACCACCTTGGTCCTGACGAAGCGCTAGGATCCACTAGGGACCGCAAGCAGCGCGAAACATGTTGACCACCACTTTTACTCCTTCTCTCTCACTTTAACCCTCACTCCAACGGTTTGAGAGCAGTGGGACGTACATACTTTTTTTTCCCTACTCAGAATGTTTATTTAACATTATCCCCCGTAATTTTTAGTAGATCCATTGGACCCACCAATAAATTGTTAGGGTATCATTAGGTCTTTTTAGCTCCTTCACGACACCGCCCTCCCCCCCTCCCCACACACCCACACGCACAACTACGGCGACTCCATCAAAAGATCTCCGCCAGAGAGCCCTTCCAAGGGCCCGTGAGGGACTGCAGCGCCACCCCCACGAGGAGCACCGCCCGATGATGATGCTTTGCACCTGCAAGGGTGTGTGAGGGCACTTCTAGTACCATCCAGGAGTATCTGGCCTTCATTACACAATCACTCTCGAACCTCATCCACTTCTTCCCCTTGCCCTACATCTCTCCCCCTTCTCACAGTAGACCATATTGGCATTGTTTTCTTTAGGAACTGTTACCTTTTTGTACGTGTACCCAACCTCCATTTACCTTACATTTTGACAGAGACAGACAAAGCACATACACAGCAACATAGCATTTTCCAAATTAAGTGACTAAATCAATGCACCGCTGTCAGTCATACCACTACTCTCGACTCCACCATTACACAGACATGTAGGTCTGCTGTGGTTGTTGTTGACTTGTTTACCTTTTCTGCCACTCATGAAACGCCCCGAGTTATTCCACAAATCATCTCCGATCCTATTGAGTGACTGCGAAGATATTATGTCACTGTGGTCATCATCATGTTGTTGTCCAACTCAGTGTGCAGTGCAGTGCAGTGTACATAGTGAGTCCAGATTCCATATTCAAAAATGCAATGGATCGGCCTGCAGTAGAAGTACAATTTTGTTATTAAACAACAAGAAAGGAAACATTGACTTGAGTTACTTTTAGTGTGTAGATTAAATATTAATAGTACACAATGAATTCACTTCATGCACAGCAAAAAAAAACACAAACACCAATCACTCTCAGATTCAGCATCCAATGCATGCCATCATTCATTACCTGTTCCTTCTCATCTTAAGTTAAGGGACAGCCTCTCTCGGCTCGGAAAGGAGGATAGCTATAGTAGTTATCATGTTCCACTTCTTTCGGAGGGACTCGACGAGGCCACATTTTCTTGCTTGTACTATTATTATTCTACATCCAATCATCATCTGATCTGGCTTGAGGGAAATGGATTTAGGGCGAGTCGGGGGATGGAGGAGCAGGACTCGGAGTAGTGGACTTCAGTTAAATGCAGACAGCTGCACCTCCAATATGGCAATAAAAAGACTAGAAGACGGTGGGATGGATTTGTTGTGATTAGAAGGTTCGAACCAGAAAGACAGACACACACAAATACAAGTAAATAAGGAAGGAAGAAAGTAAGAAGTTCAAGCCCAGTTGTCAGGGAAGTATAGCTCCTCCTCAAACTCTGGGGGTTCAACCAGAAGTAGGTAATCATCTAACACACAACTTCCGTCACCTAAGTCGCTGTCCTCATCTTCCTGCGTTGATTCATGTATTGTGTAATTCGGTGGTATAAAGTGCTGATTCATTTTGATCATGATTAACCTCTCCACGTCTTTGGGCGAGAGACTGGTCCTTTTCACTGTTACAATGGCACCAGTAGCACTGAAAACACGTTCAGGAAAGACCCTTGCGACAGGGCAAGCCAGATAGTTTATCGCCAGCCTGCTGAGCACTGGCCATTGGCCCCTTTTCCCATACCAATACCGCAATGGGTTTTGATTAATGTAGACCTCTGTTGGGTCATCCAGATAGGCCTGGACCATCCGCTCAATGTTCAGGGGTGCTACACTTTGCTTGGCCTCTTTTGTCTTTGCATCAGCACTGGAGCTAGCAAGCCCTTGCTGTACATACCAATCCTGATTTTAATGGGGCTGATGATCCGGTTCTTGTCGATAATGTTGGTGACCGCTCTGAGCCAAACGCACTGCCCTCAGGTTCTGAAGTGGAACTTGACGCTGGATGCCCTGCTGCAGTACTTGTTGTGGGTTAGAGTAGCAGGCGTTTAATTACCATCTGTTCATTTTCAATCACTGGCTGCATCAGCTATCTCAGTTTTTGTTTTTTTAAGTTCTTTTTATTGAAGAAAGGCATGAAATGTAGGCTACACAGTACTATTTGAGTTGGCAGTGAGTGTTGTGCATGAAATGGAGTTCAAAACATAAAGCATAAAGTGACATTGACAATCTCATATGTTCAAAACTAGGTTCAACCAATAACATCTTCTCTAGGGGCTCACAAATCACTCCCCTATGGACATTCCAGTGCCACCATATTTGGGTCCATTTGTTCGGGCACCCCCTGGCTTCATAGATGGACTTCTCCGTCACCATACACCAGTCCATGTCCTTGCCCCAGTCAGCCACACTCGGCGGGTTCTGTGCCCTCCACAATTAGGCAATATTCCTTTTCGCAACCATCAACCCCAAAGTGACCCATGTTCGTTCCCTGGAGTTTAAGTCAGTAGGGTCCCATATATTCAACAGTGCCAACTTAATATTACAGTAGACCTGTTGCCCCAACGCTTCCTCCATCTGACGCACCACTCCCTCCCAGAAGCTCTGTTTCACTGCGCATTCCCAGAGTGTATGATTAAAGGTCCCCTCCTGACCAAATTTTCGCACGCAGCTAGCATCCGTCGAGTAACCCACGCTAACCATCAGGGACCCCGAAAAGTATGATCTGTGGAGAAGCTTCAGCTGCACCAAGCGCAGCCGAGAGAAGATGGCCACCTCCCAGGGAGAGGCCACTGCTGCCTGCCACTCTTCATCGTCTAGACACGCCACATCATGGTCCCACTTGGCTCTCAAGCGGGTCAAGGGATCCGCCATATTGTTAATGAGTTTTTTGTAGATAAGTGAAATTGCCTTTTCCTGTAGGTCATCGTCTAAGATTCTATCCTCGAGAGGGGAGGATCCAGGAAGCTCACTATCCCTGGGAAGCACAGCTAGTAGGGCATGTCTAATTTGGAGATATCGGAAATATTCAGACTGGGCCAGGTTGTATTCTTGCTGTAACTGGGGAAAGGGGACAACATCACTCGACTTCCATAAATCACCAACTTTGGAGATGCCTATGAGATCCCACCTGTTGAAACCCTTCGAGCGGATCAGTTTCCCTAATTGTTCACTGTACCAAAGTGGTGTGGCCTGTGTGAGTTTTCCTTCCCAGCCCAGACTCCTAGTCGGCACCCTCCACACATGCACCGCGTGACCAGTAGGCCCAGTCAGAGCCGGTTTCAAAGATTGTACATATAAAGCACCCTCAAAGCCACCACCCGGAAGGAGCCACCTGTCGATCTGAAAAGCAGGGTCCCCCTGTGGTCTGTACATGCATTGGTTGCTGGCTGTGAGTTGTGATGCTCAATAATACCTCCTAATTTACGGAAGCCCAACGCCCCCATCATACCATCCTAACGTGAGCTTGTGTGTTGCTATACGAGGTGGTTTACCCTCCCACAGCAAGTCCTGTACGATAGCGTCGATGTCTTTGAAGTACGAGGTGGCGACAGGAAGTGGGGTGTTCTGCAATCCATATGAGTCTGGGAAGGGACATCATTTTGAATAGGGCTGCACATCCCAGATTGGTCAGCGGGAGCGATTTCCAGTGGTGAGCGTCTGATTTAAGACACTCTAGAGGCGGCAGGAGGTTACAAGTGTGGATCTAGATAGATCTTTAGAGACCCAAATTCCCAAATACTTAAAGCCATCAACTGCCTCCACCAATTGGTAACCCCGTGGGAGGGAAGGCCGTTTGCCGTAAAGGACGTATAACACCGATTTAGACCAATTTATCGTATATCCCACAAACCTACCAAACACGTGGAATATGTCTAGAACCACATTTAGGGAGGTCGCCGGGGAGGCCAGATAAAGCAAGATATCATCTGCATACATTGCTATGCGGTCCTCCCAGCCTGGTGAACATTTAGTGCCCCTTATGGCTGGGTCTTGGCGAACCCATGTCGCCAAAGGCTCTAAGGCTAAGGCGAAGAGAAGTGGAGACAGGGGGCAACCCTGTGTGGTGCCCCTGCCGAGAACAAACACGGGAGATTTTCTATTATTAACAACTACTTGGGCAGGTGGTTGATCGTATTGGAGCAGCACCCAGTTAATAAATTCGAGCCCGAAGCCAAGTTTATGAAGAAATGCGAACATGTAGGGCCATTCGATGGTGTCGAACGCTGAGGCAGCGTCAAGGGATACCACGGCCGCGTCTTCCCTGATCGTGTCGACCCGGCACAATACACAGGTTAAGGGAGGCATTTCCAGCGGGCATGAATCCCGATTGG
The DNA here is from genome assembly GCF_964204655.1 of Triturus cristatus. Lineage (NCBI taxonomy): Eukaryota > Metazoa > Chordata > Amphibia > Caudata > Salamandridae > Triturus > Triturus cristatus. Next base: position 393,924,129 of record NC_140584.1, read on the forward strand.
TACGGATGGACCAGGCGGGCGAGAACCCCGAGCAGGCGAGTGGCAAGAACCTTTGCTAGGAGTAGCGAGATCGGCTGATAAATGGTTTGCCTGCTATATGGATTCCGGCAATGCTGGCAAGTCGCTGGTCCTCAGGAAGGATACCCTCTTTTTTACTTTTGTGGTACATTTCGGTGAGATAAGGAGCCGGCTTGCTCACCCTGAGCTTAAATAACTCAATGGGCAGACCGTTAGGGCCCGATGCCTTCTCCCCATGTAAGTCTTGGATTGCTTTTTCTACCTCTGCCACAGTGAGGTTGCGGTCGAGGTTGGAGCACTCCTCCTCAGTAAGCAACGGCATCGAGATGTCACGTGGGAGTGAGGAAGTCTCGTCCTCCATATGCAATGTGGGGGATGTGTAAAGTGACTGATAGTAGAGGCCGAAAGCATCCGGGATGTCCTGCGGCATGGTGAGGCAAGAGTGCAAGTCTGTTTCTATCTCAACCATGATCCGTTGGGCCCTATCTCTGCGATCCAGCCAGCGAGTAATTTACCAGCCTTATTGCCCACGTCATAGATTCTGCTGAGTGTGGCCCTATAGTCCATCTTAGTGGCTTCCGTAGCTAGTTCGGAGAACTCCTTGACTTTTATACGCAATTTCTGGTGGGCTTCCGCTGAGTCTTGTTTCCGAACGGCATCCTCTAGATCTAAGATTTCACCCTCTAGGCGTGTCATATCTGCTAACTTCTCCCTGCGCTGTCCGGCAATCTGGGTCAACACCACCCTCCGAATGAGAACCTTGTAGACCTCCCAGAGCGTAACCATCGAGTCAACCGACCCCTCATTTTCCTGAAAGTAAAATTCAGACTCGTCTAGGACCTTGTCCTTGGTCTGGGGGGCAGTGAGGTACCAGGAGTTGATCGGGGCAATACGGCCGACTGTGGGCTCACCCACCTCTAGGCGACACTGAATAGGTGAATGATCAGAGATCCCCCTAGCAAGGTGCTGTGTGTCCCTGATGATATGGAGTCAATGTGCTAGCATCAGTACGTAGTCGATATGGGACATACTGCCATAAGGGCCAGAGAGATGGATGTACTGTAGTTCGGTCGGATGCAAACTCCCCCACACATCCTCCAGGTCCATTGCTCCCAGAAAGCTGTGGATCCACCTGCAGGAGGGCAGTAGAGCCCTCTGTGGCCAGTGGTTGAGAGAGTCAGAGACAATAGAGTTAAAATTGCCCCAATCAACAATCTGCCATCGGGTAAGTTCAGGAGGAGGTCCCCAAGATCTATAAAAACCTGAGTATGCAATCCCGGTGGTATGTAGACAGAGAGGAGACTGAGAGTGAGCCCCTCCCAAGTCCCGTAGACAGCCATAAATCTACCCAGAACGTCTGTGTGGACCAAATCAATGGTCATGGGGAAAGACTTCTGGACCAATATGCCCACCCCCCGGGAACCAGAGCCGAAAGCCGAGTGGGCCACCAGCTGGAAGCCCCAGCACGACAGGGCCTTGCAGGTATTCCCAAGCAGGTGGGTTTCCTGGAGGAGAACTATATCCGGGGAGTGACGTTTTAAAAATTGGAGAAATACCCCTCGCTGGATCTTTTCTCCCAGGCCACTAACATTCCACAACAGCAACTTGAGCTCCTGTCTAATCGTTGTTCCCATCACCTCTTTGTACGAGTACGCTCAGTCGTGGAGGAAACCCACCAGGGAGGCGCTCAGGAGGAGACATTCCCGTAGACCTCCGGACCATCACAAATATGTATACCAAGAGTATGGAACCCGCACCCATCAATCCCTGAAGCCTGTCGAACATGCCATACCTAAACAGAAAAAAAAATAACAACACAACTTAGAACAATCCCCCTCCCCAGCAAGCGCCCAGAACTCGCTAGCCGAGATCTCCCTCCCTGCCTCCCTGCATGGCAGTGTCAGAACCTCCCACCCACCCTAACTTGCAAAGTGCCTATCGCCCACCCCTCAAACTTGTGGGTGCATGTAACCAAACGGGCACCCGCCCCTTTGATTTGATCTTGTGTTCGCCAACTCCAGTAACGACCACCTCCATGCAGGGTTGGTTCAAGTCACTTCAGTGCCGGCAGTGGACTGCAACGTTGCAGGCGTCGGGGGCCATACCTCCTGAAAAAGCTATGCCGACGGCACTAGTGCCTCCTCTTCAGAAATAGGAGCGCTCTCCCTGTTTGGCACTCGCAACATTCGGCGCGCTGGTGGCACAGCGCCGATCACTCCTCACGGGGCGAGCCTGGAGGCCCAACCGGCATCAAGGAAAGCAGCGATCTTTCTTGGGATCTGGCCAATCTCGACACAGCCCAGTGTCCGTCACGGGGCTGCTCCCCAGCATGCAGGCAGTTCCCTGCCCTCTCACAGAGCCTTGAGATCATGGCCCTCCGCTGTGACAAGCCGGTCTCAGAGGGAGCCTCCAGCAATTGTATCAGGCGCCTGCGGGCATGGCCTCGGCCCCAGCGCCGCCAGGCCGCAGCATGCGTCGTCGGACCAAGAGCCGGAGCTGCGCAGCAGAATCAGTGGACTCCTGGCTCAATCGGTCCACGGCAAGTTCTGGTGCTCTGTGGTGAGTTCAATACCAGTTGCAGGTCGTATAAGTAAATGGATTTATGCCGGGACTGGCGCTGTTGGTTGGAGCCGCCTTAGCAAGCGCCCACTACGCTCAGCAGTTGGCCACGCCCCACAGCTATCCAAATTTTGTACCGGGCAACATCCACTTCTGAACAAGGACTGTACGGTGCTGATTTGTACCGTGGATCCAGAATTGTGGCACAAATGTAATGTTTTTCTGAAACAATGCGAGTTTGTACCCTTGTATTTTCACCTGAGCGACGGGATAAGCTCTCCACCAACTCATATGCTTCATTTTTTTCCTCCACACCTGTGTACGCTTGAGACACCTCCTTCAGCTGTTGCTCTAGCATGTGCAACAATGGGATAGCTTGGCCCATAGTACAGTCCTCCTTGCTGACTTCATGTGTGAAGAACTCGAAAGGAAGAAGCATCTCTGTCAGGCATTTAGCTAGGCCCCATTGGTCCATCTGTAGGGTCATGCCTTTCATAGTAGCATCCCCTCTTTGCATTACATATTCATTGATTGGTCTGTACTTCTCAAACAGATGGTCAAGCATGTAATAAGTTGAGTTCCAACGGAATGTATTTCATTACATCGCATACCAATACCACGCGTGCCAATACAACGCGGGTATTACTACGCGATGTCAATGACAACGACATGCCATTACATCGCAACCTTTTACCAAGAGTATGCTTTTACCACGCATGCCAATACAACACAAAGGTATGCGTGGTAAAGCTATACTAGTGTTTAAAGTTTGCAAGGTAAGTGATTCTACATTACCACTGCACAACCCTCCCCCGATCCTCACTCCCCTCCCTACAATAACACTACACCACCCTGCACAAACCCCCGACACTACCCTAAAACACTACACTACACAAACACTACAACACTACACTAAACCCTAAAATACTACACTACACAAACACTACAGCACTACCCTAAAACCTAAAACACTACACAATTACACTACAACACTACCCAAACCCTAAAACACTACACTACACAAACACTACAACACAACCCTAAACCGTAAAACACTACACTACACAAACACTACAACACTACCCTAAAACACTACACTACACACACACTACAACACTACCCTAAAACCTAAAACACTACACAAACACAACAACACTACCCTAAACCCTAAAACACTACACTAGACAAACACTACAACACTACCCTAAACCCTAAAATACTACACTACACAAACACTACACAAACACTACAACACTACCCTAAACCCTAAAACACTACACTACAAAAACACTACAACACTACCGTAAACCCTAAAACACTACACTACACACACATTACAACACTACCCTAAAAAATAAAACGCTACACAAACACTACAACACTACCCTAAACCCTAAAACACTACACTACACAAACACTACAACACTACCCTAAAACCTAAAACACTACACAAACACTACAACACTACCCTAAACCCTACAACACTACACTACACAAACACTACAACAATACCCTAAACAACTACACAACACAAACACTACAACACTACCCCTAGCATGACCCCCTACACTACCCAAATACCACTACACTACCCTAAACCCTAAAACACTATGACCATAAACCACTACCCACACTACTCCCATCCCTACACTACCCTAAACCCTAAAACACTACGACACTACAACACTACCGTAAACCACTACCCACACTACTCCCACCCCAAGCACAATCACCCGTACCTCTCTTTCCTCGTGGTTCCTCTCCAGTGTCACCGTCTCTGCTCCTGGTTCCTGCTTCCTGCTTCACGTCGAGTGGCGGTGCACGTCATTGTGAGGAAACGGAAGAGCCTATGTTTCCTCACAACGAGGTGGATCGGCATTACATTGCATGCGTTGTAACAGCGCATGCGATGTAAAAACACGCGTAGTAATGGCCACGCGTTGTTACATCGCATGCGTTGTTACGCTTGCGATGTAATGGCATTGCGGGGAAACAGCCGCGTTGTAATGGCTGTTTCCCGTTCCAATGTGTTGCCACCTCCTGGATGAGTGCTTTGACTGGCATTCTATACTCACGTTGAATTATCCTCAGCTGCTTCCGGGCTTTAAAAGAATGGCTGAAATGTGTGCATATTCTTCTGCAGGTGGTCAGTAAGTTGCTGACTATGGCTTCTTTTTTCAGAAAGTCTTGAACAACAATGTTAATGCAGTGCGCCAAACACGGGACCCTGAAATAGTCACCATCCTCCATGGCCTTTATTACATTACTGCCATTATCCGTGGCAACAAAACCAATGTTAAGCCCTCTTGGGCACAGCCATTTAAAGACCTTGCTGTTAAACTTTTCCAAAATATTTGCAGCAGTATGAGATTTCTCCATTACGAACATGGCTACAGATGCATGTTTCCGAGTAGCGTGAAAAATCTCAGCAGTGTCAACAACACCTGCTTCTGATATCTTTTTTCTAACCCCCACAAAAGAGATCCAGTGTGCAGTGATGCACATGCAATCAGTGGCTTGGCAACTGGTACACATAACTGTTTTCAGCTGCAAATCTTGTCAAAGCAATTCCAGCACATCGTGATGTAGTGCTGGAACAGCAACTCTGGCGAAATAGGACCGGCTGGGAACCTTCCATTTAGGGCAGATGTCTGACACAAATTCAAGGAAACCCACCCCTTCCACAAAAGAAACAGGGAGAAGGTCCAGCGCTAACATTTTAGCCAGCTTTGCATTGTACAAACGTGCCATTGGCTGGTTGCGTTCGTACTGCCCCTCTGACCTAAGCATGCTGTCAATGGTAGGCTGGATTATTTTCCTTTATAGTGCAGCTTATGCAGGCGAATTCTTGAACCCAGTTAGGCTCAACAACGCACTTTTTTTCATTGCAGTACTCTGTTGCCTTGGTGTCCCAGCCGACTCTTACTACGGTGCCACTGAGATGTTGCTGAGGATGTGGGTGGTACTACTACACTGCTGGGTACAGGGATAGAACTGTCTCCCTCTTGTTCACCTTCCACAGCTTCTTCTTCTACTTCTTCATCCCCACTAACAGCAATTTAAATTTTTGGTACGCTAAATAGGTGCACCTCCCACTGGTTCATGTGGTGTTTTTTTAGATGACTTGTTTGGCCTCCTGTACCATAGTTTGTACCAAGCTTACCCTGACTAACAGCTTGTTGACAAATTGAGCATATAGGAACATTCTTCTCATTACTCCTAACCGAAAAGAAGTCCCAAACTGGGGAGGTGAACTTTCTGGTGCTGCTGGAGGTGCCACTTTCAATGCCAGATGAACTGGAGGGTGGGTGTGGAATTTAACTCTGTGCACTTACAGTACCACTACCTACTGAGGTGGTGGTTGAGCTGGATGTAGGTCCCTGCCGAGCCTTATCAAATGTAAATATGGAAGCTGGAGAACATGTTGGTGTTACCTGTGTTGGTGGTATCCGTGCCACATCCCTCACAGCAATTTGGGATGGGGTAATAATAATGTCGGTCTCCATCTCCACTGGGGCGGGAGTGATCTTCATGATGACTGGCTCGTCATCATCCTCCTTGGATCTTCTGAAAGAGTGGCTTGCTCTTCTTGATCTGCATGAAGCTAGATTTCCAGAACTGCCCCTACCTCTTGAGGAAGAACTACTATTGTGGGCTGTTGTTGGGGCTGTTGTTGCGGCTGTTGTTTCAGCTGTTGTTGCAGCTCTTGTTCCGGCTCTTGTTCCGGCTGTTGTTGCCCACTTATCTGCCGAGTTTTGACCTGCGTTGATTGGGTACTACTTTGCGATAATGATATTTCAACATCACTGCTCGTTGACGTTTGCACAAGTAGACTGGCTACCTCTGCAACACTCATGTGCTTGGGCCTAGGTTGGTGGGGTTGGCCCACTGATGCGGAGGTGCGGCTCCCAGCTTGGTCCCTGGACACCGCTGATGCAGGCGTAATTTTTTGTTTCCCAAAAAACATCATGGGTGGCACAACAGTCTTGGTAAGTGCCACTTACTTCTTCTGTTCCTTCTTCTCACTGGCAAATTCCTTGGTACTGGAGGACCTGGTAACTTTCTTTTGGGCCATCTTCTTCAGATGTCAGCAGGAGGCAGTTGCACAAGTTGTAGAGATGTCTGTGGCCACACGTCACGTGACGTGCACAGCGGGACTTCTGTCTGACAGTACAACGGGTGATGATGTTGACAGTGACACCTCCTCCTCAGTTTTTTGTGCACCTAAAAGCAAAGAAGCCAGAGGAACATCCGTGAAATGTTGCATTTGCTGTTGTGGTTCAATTAATACTAGTACAAATAAACAATTTGTTTAACTCAGTTTAAGTTATAAAAATGTTTTTTAACAGTGTAGCCATTTGTGAGACCTTGACAACAAGGGCTTTCATGGTATACTGTGTACAGTCAGGAAGGATAGGAAAGAAGAAGAACAAAAACAAAAAAACAAATGGAAGTGGAACCTGTTAGGCATTAATTTGCGCATCACGTCATTCAGGGAACTGCAGCTGGCAAAGGGGATGAAAGCAGTAAGCCAAGAGGAACAAAGGAAACACATGCAGGCCTATATGGCAAAAGCAGCTCACCTATAACTACCACCAGAAATGGCCACATGGACACTCATAGTCACAAGCAACAAGCAGGAGGCCTGGAAAACAATGAACTGAAACAGGCCTATAAAAGCCAGGGAAAGGAGGCATGCTAAACAACACAGCTTTAATGCAATAAAATGCAAAAATGAAAATCCACAGGGCTAAGCAAGGTGTGCAAGTTACACAACAACCACACCACACACACACACACACGACAAAGGTATTTATTTACCACACAACCAAAAAATGAAATACCCCAAAAAATATACATTTTGCAATTCAATCCAATGCCATCGATGCCCTAAATGATGTTTAAAATAAATTCAACACACACCAAAGGAACAGATATTTCATCATGCACCCATGACTAGCTCTGAGCCTACTGGCTACCCACAATATTTTTATTTTTAAATGATGAAAATTAGAAAAATTGTAGTTGCAGCAACTGCAATGCCCCAATCAAACAAACAACACCAATTTACTTGTAAAATCTCTAATCCAAAAGTCCTCAAATCCAAAAGTCCTCAAATCCAATGATATATGATGCAGCAGACACAAAGAGTGATCCTTCCAGCTCCAAATCCAAATGAAAAGTGAAAAGGACATGGACAAAGCACTTGGAGGAGCTTGCTGGACAGGAACAGGAAGTTGGAGACTCTGGGGCACTTTCTTCCTCTCCCAAAAAAAAGTTTTTCAAAAAAAGGACTCCTTGCACAAAAAAGTACAGCCAAATGTCAATCTGAGGAGTTTTTTCATCCAAATCATCATTTTCGAGAAGGTATTATTGCGTGTTCGGCATCGCGAGCTTCACAAAACTTCCGCCGGATATCCGATGGCGCATCCGAATGACGTGTTCACAATCACTCAGTCTCACGGGATCACGCGGCCTGCTACCAAAATCTCGTGGCGCACGCAAACAGATAGGAAAACTTACCGGCGAATGAGGGGATCCCGGTAAGTCACTATTGCACGCGTGAAAATGCATTTTTAAAGCACGAACAAGGAAAAAATTCCGCTATGCTGCGGATTGCAGAATTTCCAGTAATTCCGCATTCTCCGCGGAATTGCCAAAAATCTGCAAATTCTGCGAGCGGAGCTGATTTTACCGCCCAGTCCTAATTATAAGTGACTTTTCACATATATTGATGTCAATTTACACTTTATTTTGTCCACTATGTGGTATTCAGAGTCATACCAGCCCCAAGAGGAGCTTTTGATGCCTACCCATTGTGAGTTACTCCTCTATGTGTTTTGTTGTGTACATTCCTCACCTGTACAATACTAATGTACACACCACTTCAGTCTAATATCTTCCACTCTGTCTTGCCAGTGTTTGACCCTTCCCACCACTCCATAGTGTGACACCATACTGTGGGAGGATGATCTGTGTCCAGAACCAATGTGCCCCTCAGCACTGTTTCACTATTTGTTATGTGCTATTTTCTTCTACTTGATTGCAGTCATGGTTGCTCATGTACAGTGCAGACGAGTTTCCAGCACAGTCCTCTAGTCAGGTTCCATGCATATGTGTTTCCTGAGTTGTGCAGCAGTAGGTGATAGCTTAAGTGTGCATCTGTTTGCTGAGGTACTGCTACCCATCCTGAGTGTGATGTAATATGTGTGCTGAGATGATTTGTGATGTTAAAGTTCATGGTGGTGCACTCAGATATGTGTGATACTGGTTTTGGTGGTGTCACACACTGCTTACTCTGCATGCACTGCTATCAGTGGATGTTGCATTGTCCTTGCCAGGTGTGAGTGCCCCAATGTCCAGCTGAGTTTGCTATGTAATATTTTTGCGTGTGCATATGTTATGTATTTGTTTTTGAGAGATGCAGACTTGTCCTGTGTTGGCTCTTTCTACTGACAGGTCCATGTGTGTGTAATGTTTTTTTAGCATGACATTGTGTGTGAGGAATTTGTGTATTTGAATGCATTCAGATGTGTGTAGAATTTGTACTGTGCATTTTTTGTGTGAATGTCACATGCGGCAATGTGGAGTCTTGTTTATTAGCTTGTTTTGAGTGCACAATTGTGCTATGGCCTCCTATATTTGAATAGTCACTTGTCAGGACTGTGCATGTGAATGCTTGTGCTACACATTGACACCATGCACACTTTGTAACTGGTAGAGTGTCTATGTCTGTGTTTGCAGATTTGTCTGGTTGCACACAGTTTGTGTTTATAATTGACATTTGTTCATGTACTTTTGGATTAGTTTGGATGATGCTGTCTGTACAGTTGGCCAGAGGAGAAATGTTATCTATTCCAGGGTTGTCTAGGATCACATTGCCTATCCACTCTTTGGCTGCACATGGCCAAGCTTGTTGGACTTCTTTTTTTGTTGTTTACATTTTGTATTTTTATTGTTATTTCTTAGAACTTTAACCCCTTCGCTGCGGCGCGAATTCCGCCGCAGCGCTGGGGGTGTTTTAAGTGTGCGCGGCGCCGCCATGCTCATGACGCTGTCATGAGTCACGGGCGAGCTGTGCTCATGACTGAGTGGTTCCGTCACGGCGCCGCCCACTTACATTAGACGCCCGCACAGGCGGGGAAAAGGCGCCGCGTGGGCGGAGCGGCAGCCAACGGCCGCGGCATGACGGAACCACTCCGTCATGAGCACAGCGCGCCCGTGACTCATGACGGCGTGGTTCCGTCATGAGCATGGCGGCGCCGCGCACACTTAAAACACCCCCAGCGCTGCGGCGGAATTCGCGCCGCAGCGAAGGGGTTAAAGTTCTAAGAAATAACAATAAAAATACAAAATGTAAACAACAAAAAAAGAAGTCCAACAAGCTTGGCCATGTGCATGACTCATGACGGAGTGATTCCGTCATGAGCAGGAAAGGGGTTAAAGCAAAACAGAGTAGAATAGCCCATATACATATTATATATCACCAGTCACAGACGATCAGTACATATTGCAATACATTTTACGGCAATGCACAATTATATGATTATCGTTAGGTTTTAAATTCAATACAGGATGCGGTGATGCTCTGTCCAGAGAATATATAAAGAAAGTATAAAAAAAGAAGGGGGGGAGGACCAAGGATAAAACAGAAAGAAAATCCCAACCGGTATTCATGTATACAATTGTGCTGGGTAACAATACGATTCATTTGTCCTAACCACACAAGTTGAAACTGTGGATCTTGTCTGCCAAAGGAACTGCTAGCCTAGAAACAAGTTATAGCGCAGTTATAAACACTCATGTCTGAGTGACTGATGTGTAAGGTTTAGCATCAGGGATTATCTGTGGCCCGGCGCATTGTGTTTGCGTCCTAGTGGGCCTAAGTGGGCTCCCTTTTTGGTGCGATGTGTTCGTCGTCACTTACTGCCGTGCCAGGCACCACATCTGAACCTTGCTCTGCCGTGCGAAAATCCAACAATATTGCATCCCATGCTGGTGCTAGTGGTTGCCTACGCAGCCCAATCGCATCGTCACGGCGGAGTGCCACGCTCTCTGCCTGTGTGCAGCACAGAAGGGAGTAATACCAGGCCTTAGCCACGGGGGGTCGGGGACTTCCAGCGGCGCGTGAGCAATCGCTTAGCCACTATGAGGCCTAGATCGATATATCTGGATGTCACCTTATGTTTCTTAGATCTATGATAAAGTCCTAGGATGCATACCTCCCATGTCCAGTCGTGTTCACTCTGTGCATAGTGTTAGTCTCCTAGTAACTTCGGCCCAATACGGCTCTATGACAGTGAAGGACCACAACATATGTAGAAGGTCAACCCCTAGTTTGTTACATCTGACACATTTGGCATCTGTACGATTAAAATATTTGTTTATTTTTGCTGGCGTGAGGTAAGCTCAGTGTAGTATGTAATACTGAATGAGTCTAAATCGCATGTTACGGGGGATTCTTGTGGGGCTCTCAAGCATGCAGCCCCATTCACTGTCCGTGGCGGGTCTTTGGAGGTCTGCATCCCAGTGGGAGTGTAACGTGAGCAGTGGTGGCGCTGTATGAGCTCTGAGTTATTCCGCAAACCATTTGGTAAGGTGGCAACCAGTTCCTAGGTCGTGCAGATATTGTATAGTAAGATGCGTGGCAGGTTCCTGCGCTGCATTTCCCCACTGTGTGTTCAGTGTACGAGTCACCGCGGCATGAAGGAGGAACTGGCCTTGTGGCAGGCCAGAACTTTCCACTAATACTTCGAAGGGGACAAGATGGCCATCATTATATAAGTCTCCTACTGTTAGTATGCCCGCCTCCTCCCATTGTGTGAGTTCCGTGCTGGATACTGCTCAATGCCTTCTGGGGGTGCCTACTATAGGTAGAGATGGTGCATATGGTAGAAGCTGGTGTGTGAGGTAGAGGCAGCGGCAATAGCACTGATAAGCCACCTTTAACAGCAATTACATAGGTGGAACCCCCTTCCTGTTATGGTGGAAGAGTGCCACTATCTGGGGTTGGGTGTACCTCGGCTTCTGGGTCTCCGTATCCCCGAGGTTCCGGCACTGAACCAGCACGCCACCCATTGGCGATATGCCTCCCTGAGTGGTCGATGGGTGCATTTTTACCATCGCTACCCTACTGCGTGGACCATGCCAGATAAATTGTTGTATGTCTGACTCTAGATCTCTGAACAAAGGTCGCCAAAGATAAAGTGGCAAATTTGTGAAGTGATAGAGCAAACGTGGTAAGACCACCATTTTTATTAACGCAATCCGGCCCATGACTGCCAGCGGCAGGGTTTTCCAGAAGGTCATTTGCGCCCGCACTGATGTGATGGCATGCGTCAGATTGCCCTCAAGGAGCTCCCGCTGTTCGCGATATATATTGACTCAGAGGTATCGGAACGCCGTCATTTGCCAGTGCACTGGTTTACCACTAATAAGTAAATGTGGGTCTAGTGCAGAATATACAAAGAAATAGAGGCATGACTTGTCCCAGTTCACTTTCAGCCCGGACACCAAGGCAAAGTGATCCAGTGTACGCTCGATCGACGCGCATGACTGCCCAACATCTCTAAGGTAAATGAGTAGGTCGTCAGCTTACAGAGATACTGCATGCATATCATCACCTAAGGGGATCCCCCATTCGGCACCAAGGTCATACCTTTGCAACACCTCGAATAAAAATCCCCACTCCAGGGTGTCAAAGGTCTTCTCTAGGTCAAAGACCAAGCATCCGGCGTGAGGCAAGTTAACACTCGAGTAATGCGCTTCTCTAAAATATTGTCGCAGGTTCAGTGATGTGCTGCGAGCCAGCACAAACCCATTCTGATCTGCGTGGACTAACTGAGGCACTAACTGAGCGAGTCTGTTTGCTAGTATTTTCACCAATACCTTGAAATCGGTATTAAGGAGAGCTAGCAGCCGTTAGGAACCAATCAGTTCTGTATCTCTGTGAGAATTAGGAAGGGACACCAGTAAGGATTCACACAGTGTATCCGTTAACTAGGAGTCTTCAGTGCATTCTGATACACCGCAAGGAGTCACGGTGCTAGGGTTTTTTGGTATGCTTTATAATATTCAGCCGGATAGTCATCCAGGCCAGGTGCTTTGCCTGTAGCAAGAGAGGAGATGGAAGCCTGTACTTCTAGTAACTTGAGCGGCTCATTCAATTCAGCACGTTGCTCAGCTATGATGTGATGTAACTGTAAGGGTGCAAGAAAGGACTCCATGTCTGTAGGTGCTGCGTGGTGAGTTAACTGGTCGACCCTAGCATAATGAATGCCACGTTGTGTAGTAAGTAGCAGTCCAGACGCAGAGCACAGTCATAGGATTGATGTGTGAGCGTGTGCCTGCGGGATCATGTGTGCTAGCAGTCTACCTGCCCTGTCTGCTGCGGAATGGGTGTGCGCAGCATGAGACGCGTAATTAAGGCAGTGCAAGCATTCCAGTACAGCAGTGTGTTGTAGTCGACGTTCATCTATTTCTGGCTGAACTGCAGTGCTCCGTGCAAGCCTAGCTTCTAGGCGAGTCAGGTCGTCCTCTATGCGTTTGACTTTGTCATCTAACTGTTTCCGAATGCACCAACTCATGCCCATGCAATGTCCTCCGACCACTGCCTTCCCGGCATCCCACAGGACCCCAACTAGTCCTCTAGCGCAGTGGCTACTGCCTCTCTAAACAGAGGATCCTCTTGTGCTAGAGGCTGAAGACGCCGAATATGACTTGTGTAGTCATCATCTTCCCCCTGTAGTGTCACGATATGTGGATTGTGGTCTGAGTGGGTTTTTCCTAAATAATTTGCCAAAGTGCACTTCTTGAGGAGCGCTGCGCTTGCAACAAAACGTTCAATACGGGCATGTAACCTATGCAGATGTGAGTAGTATGAGTATAGTCGCACCCGTGGGTGGAGGGTCCTCCACACATCTTCCATGTACCAATGGGCTAACCAATCCCCTAGATGTCTAGCATTGAAAGTCGTTGCTGTTTGTAGAAGTGGCAGGAATGATCTATCATGTGTCATGTATAGAACAGAGTTAAAGTCCTCACCCAGCAGCCAAGGGATATCACACCAGCGGGACAATAGACAAGTGAGTGCGCACCAAAAAGGGGCTTGCTCTGTGTTTAGTGCGTATATGGAGCCGAGTACCACCTTTGGACTCGAAGTGGGTTCCAGGTCGAACCCATATCAAAGCTCCTCTCTCATAAGCTGAGTACCGCGTGGCGAATATTTGGCCCCTCCATCGTTGCTGCAATTTGCGAATTTCCAGCTGAGAAATGTGTGTTTCCTGTAGAAACGCAATGTGTGCAGCATAGCGCTTCAAATAGGCATATATGTGGATTCCCTTGATGTTCCAAGTTATTACGTTAGCGTGTGGCATAGGGTTTGTTGCAGAGGCGGTGTGACATACAGTTTATGCATCGCAGGAGGCATGGAGTAATGACGCAGCAGGTATTGTGTGATTGCAGAGTAGGAGAAAAAGATCCGAGGATATATGAGCATGCTAATGCCAGCAATAGGTGTGAACTGTGAGATTCTGGTAATTGCCAGAGGTATCAGAAATGTCAATGGGTATACGGGTGTCTTAACTCGAACTGGGTGTACGGGAAAGAGCTTCAGACAGCTCAACTGGGAAAGAGAGGAGCAACAACATGCATCTGCCCAAATCAACAACAGTGCCAAATGGGAACTTACGGCCATTTTTGCCGTGTGTATCTTACTAAAAGGAGGGGCGGGTTAGAGCCTACTGTTGATGGGGTAGGGGGGGCTCAGGCCCGGTGTGTACATGTGTATGATTTGTGCAACGTGTTAGCGTGGTGTAACGTGAGCCACGTGTGCATCTACGCTAGCCTGAACATAGGACATGTTACTGATAGCATGCTACTGAAGAGCAAGTGCAGGTTGCATACGTGAACTATATGAACCTCATGGCAAAAGTGAACATTACTGTATTCCTATACTTGCATGTCCATGATTTACTCTTTGCTGCTACATTAGTTTTTCTGCAGTCTGGGGTGTCACAATTGAAAGTGACTGCGAGTCTTCAGGAGTCGGGCACACAGATCGTGAGTTGACATCAATCAGTGATTGTTCGGAAGAGGCATCCGCATCAAAGTTATTCCGCTAGTCCCCCATGTCTGACACGGCCTGCAATGCATTCCGTCTCTCTCGCAGTACTTGCTCGTGATCAGGGGCAGCTGCTGGCTGCACTTGTGATGCCGTAGCTCGTCTCTGGCATCCGGTGCGACGACCTCCCCGGGCTCCCCCTCGCCGTCTCACAGCACTCTGTTGGTTGTCTGCTGAAGTGTGCTGTCCCTTGCCGTCCAGTGAAGTGTGATGTCCCTTGGCTTCCAGCCAGTCCCATACATCTTCTGCCTTGCTGAAAAAGTGTGAGGTACCATCTGCTACTACTCTTAATCGAGCCAGAAAGATGAGGGAGTACTTCAAATTAAAATCCCAGAGATGGTGCTTGCTTCATTGTCGCTGCACTCCCAGGGCATAATCCAGTAAGAAAAGAACATGTGAATTGTCCACTTTAACCAAGCCCAACTTTCTGATTATTCACAGTTCTGTTTCCCTGTCCTTAAAATTCATGAGCTGGAACAGGAACAGACGTAGCCCAGCTCCTGGCAGCAGGCGATTCAATGGTACTCTGTGCGCTCTCTCCACTGCAAAGAATGCGGATAGTACACCTGTAGGCAACAGGGTTTGCAGCCAGCTTTCGGAGTATGTCACTGCATCTTCACCCTCAGGCAGTCCCACAACGCGCACATTGTTCTGCCGGGAATGACCTTCCGCGTCATTCATCCTGCGCTCCAACAAGCGAAGATGGGCTGTGAGGCCGTGGAGTTCCAATGTTGTCTCCTTGGCTGTTGGGGCAATCCCTTGTACTTCCTTTTTCGGATCAGCAACTCTCCCCGTCAATTTGCAATGGTCAGCATGCAGGAGCATAAATTCAGACGTGACCTTATCAATGTGGCCTTCCAGGGAGGTGCAGGTTTGCATCAGTGCTTCACCGATTTGAGTCACTGCTTGCAACACAGAGTCTATCTTCGACTCCAAGCTGGAGCATCTTAACGTGTCCAATGCTTCAGACTCTTGATCAGAGTGTGCGGGGCCTGACATCGATCTTGTGGAGGGTACACCCGTACCCATGCGTGGTTTGCCCATGGCACTAGGAAGCAGAGTTCACTTTTGGTGTGGACTATATGGAAGTCTGCAGTCACGCAGACGGATATATGTCAAGGCGGGTGTGACCAGATGGCCGCGAGTACCAGCTGAATCTGCCCGGCAGCCCAATCTGGATTGGGTTTATGTCCCGTAAGTGCGGTGTTCCAGCCGGTGATCACAAAGCCACTCTTCAGCAATGCTACTCTCCTCCGTGGGTGCAGGTGTACTCTATATCGCAGAGGGCCTGTGTTCCAATGTCCTCGATCCGAGTAAAGACTCAACAGGGTTTTTCCAGGTAGCAGAGCAGGTGATAAACTGTCCAGTCACATGCATTGCGCCAAGGCGCTTGCTAGCACTATCCCATCGCTTCCTCTCCTCCAGGCCGCAGCGCCCCTCAGTTCCAAATAGGCTCTCACAGGCTCCAATAATCCTGGGCAGATATCTAGCTCTTCCTTACAGGTCGTGTGAAACAGGCCTCCATGCACCTCCTCGCGCCGGTGTTACATTGCAGGCTCCGTCTTGCCTCTGATGGTGCAGGCTAAATCCGCATCCCCTGGTCATAGCCGCTCTCATAACTCCCCAGTTCACACGCTGTAAATGCACAGGAAATCACACTATGGCGATCCGCACTCCCGGAGGGCGCTGTGTCACTCACCACAGCAGGACATTAGTTGAGCTAGACCTCCAGAGAGGCACGGTGGCAGGAGGACGGGACTGCTCTACCTGCTTTCCTTTCCACTGCTACAGGCAACTGCCTCCGGGCACTCGGTGGTGCAGCAAGCGTAGTGGGGTCACAGCCTCGTCCCTTCCACCATGGGGGGTGCAGCAATATCTTACAGCTGCAGTGCGTCGCGGCTACCGGTCGTCATGGAAGACTCCACACCAGTCACCACCCTGGAGCTGCAACCAGAAAAAGACTGCCAGGTATGCGTGGGGGGGAAGGCGGGTCACTCCACTGATCGTTTCTATGCTTTGGGAGGACTGCCGGTGCCAGCTGTGCAGCGGTGCAGTAAGTAGAGCGGAGTCATAGGCAGATACGCTTCAGTATTGGAGACTTAGCAATGTCCGCTCACCGCGGCTGAAAGCGTGCAACCGAGTCCAGCAACTTCTTTTATTTTTTGCCTTGTGATGTTGCATTGGGTCAAGTTCAATTGGATGACATGTAGATGCCGGCAACCTCAGCAATTGATCAGGCACCATGCCTGCAGCACACCCGTCCTTATTCAGCTGCGGGATCAGCTGGTGCGCGCTGCCCAGTGTTGCTCGGTCTCAGACGCGGCCACTCAGCGGCCGCGTGGCACAGATGGGCAATACTCCATCAGGTCAGCTTTTGGTGCCACCAAACTCGCTGTGCGCATCCACCAATACACCGCTGATCTAGCAGGTTGAAGTCAGTGGCAGTAGGTATGACGTTGCGCAGGAGAAATATCGAATTTATGGACCGACACTCATGTTACTATATGATTGCTGAAGATCCTACTGATATGTCAATATAGACAGTGTCCCTGCACATGACTTCTTGCTGCAGATATATTGTGCAGAGTGGTGCTTCTTTTATGATTCATGTGGTGTGGATGCTGTGATGATGGTCTTGCTTGCCTGGGACAATGTGCTGGACTCCTTCTACATTGCGGGCAGGTTTTACCGCAGCTTCACTGCTGCAGTGACATGACCGGCACAACTGGGCTAGTTGCAATCATTTCTATGGAGATGGGTGACCCCGATGCTGAGGTGATGATTTGTTACGTGCAAGACATGTGTAATTGGACTATGGGATATGTTCCTGTCTCCACCAGGCTGTTTGTTGTAGACATGACACGCTTTTCATCGCAACAGTTGTGTGTTGTTGTTGTTGTACAGGGGTTGTATGTGGGATATGTTTTTGACATACCTGCGGTGTTGACCGTGACGGAGTCTTACCTGCTGGTAGTGGATCAGGTACAGCAGCGGAAGGGCTTGTAGAGCAGGATCCATGGCGGCCAGGAGCATGTGGAGGTGGCTCGGACACAAGTTTCTATCTCCGCAGTTGTGCTTCCACCATGTCCGAAAAGCTGGTTTCTCCGCTGCGTACTGATGGGCTGGTTGAAGCATCGTTATCTGTCCGGCGGACGGAATGTCATTCCACAAGGCGGTCTTTCCCTATTGGCTCCCTCCGGCACCGTTGCAGAACGAAAAATCTGGCGGATCGGGAAACTCTGCGACGGGCAGAGAAAGAGCTACCTTTGCCCATTGTAATATGGCGGTCGCGAGGACTACCGCAGGAGTGACTAAATGGTAGGTCTGGGCGGTAAAGCCCGTTCCACTTGCGGAATTTGGGTTATTCACGTTCCGCGGAGAACGCGGCATTGCCAAAAATTCTGCGATCCGTGGCTTCACTGAATTTTTTGCTTGTTTGCGCTTTCAAAATGTGTGTTCGCAAGATATTTCACCCCGAGCACGCAAACAGCGTTCGCGAAAAAGAAAAAAGCCATCATGAACGGGCCGAACAAGCAATTCCACATGTTTGTGGAACGTTTGCATGCTCGTGGAGATTTTTTACCATTTACCCCTACTAAATGGATGTTTTCCGCCAGCACCGCGGAGGTGCCTACGTCTGCCATCATAATCACTGCCTATATTTTTACAAATGATATTAAACATTTTGATATTTTTTCAAACGATATTACTTACCTTATGTCGATATTCTTGACCACGATCTTCTTGCTGTCGATATTTCTGACCCACGAGATTGTTGACTCGATATTTGTGTAACTCGATATTTTGTACTCGATATTCTGTCTCTACACCTCTCAAAAATCTTGCTGGTGATGTTGTGAAAGATGTCATAAAGAAAATGCAGTGAATGGACAAAGAAATGACATATTGTCAGATTAAAGAAACACTGAATCTCAAGCTCAATCTAGTACCAAACATTGTTTAGAAAAGATAAATTTTCAGTCAAGAACGCCAAAAGGTTGGTGAAACCATTGATGAATTTGTGGAGAGACTTGATATGGACATCAAACACTGTAAGTTCATTAAATCTAATGATGAGGATGCTATGTGACTCAGAATTGTCCAATTAACTCAGCAGATGAATGCTGAGAGAAACTCGTAGGGCCTGATTTAGAAGTCGGAAAAAGGAATACCCTGCCACAAATGTGACCGATATCCCGTCCACCATATTACCATCCCCATAGGGTGGAATGTGATCATAATATGGTGAATGGGATATCTGTCACGTTTCTGACAGATTGTTTCCCTCCACCAACTTCTAAATCAGACCCTTAATCTTGAGCAACTGTTGATAGCTGCCAGACCTAAAGAGCATGCTGAAAGACAACCTACTGACATGGAGGCAGGAGGTGCCCTGAGTGAATCAGCCATGAGTATAACAAGTAAGCCTAAGCAAAAGTCTGAAGGACACAAAGGGACGTATACACATAAAAAGTTGTGTTTTAGACGTGGATTTTCATTTCTACACGAAGATAGATGTCCCACCATTGGAAAGATATGTAAAGGCTGTGGAAAAGAAAACTATTTTGTGTTGGTGTGTAAAGCGAAGAGAAAATGTAAGTCTGTCACAACTGGAAGATAAAATGACCACCATAACATTCCAGAAGCAATGTTCGATAAACACCCAAAAGGCCAAGCAAATCGATACTGAACGAGGTCTATCATCATCTAAATTATCGTCAAACAACTCGTCTGTCTCAATTCTAAGTGGAAGTAAGAAAGATGGTTGCGCCTTGTCAATGTTTACCTCAGAGAAATAGGTGCATGTTGGACTGGCTGCATGCAAGGAAAAAAGCCTGTCAAAGAAAAGTGGACGTGACAAAGCACCAAAGTCATACAAACACTGTCCAAAGATTATATTGAAAATACATGATTGTTTGATACCTTTATTCCATCATGGACAGTGGTGCATCAATAAACATAATGCCTGAGGAGAAATATAATGAATTATCTCCATTGCCCAACTTAGGCCATCGAAAACCAAAGTGTACAAATGGGCTGCATCAACGCCCATAAAAAGCCAAGGTTCATTTGTTACGACCAAGAAACACAAGGAAACAAAGGTGCAAGCACCCATCCATGTGCCTCAAGGTACAGTGTCAAGTGTCTGTCTGCTCGGTTACCGTACTGCTGTTGACATGGAACTGATTTCTTACAACATGAATGCTCACAATGAAATAGTAAGGCAATTTCCTTCGTTGTTTCAAGGTTTGGGAAAACTTAAGACTATGAAAGTAAAGTTACATTTTAATGAAGATGTCCATCCTGCTGATCAGAGACATAGATGAGTCGTTTTTCATTTACAAGAAGCTGTTGAAAAAGAACTAGAATCATTACTTAAGCAGGACATTATCAAACATTCAAGTGGTCAGACGCCATGAGTTTCTCCCACAGTGGTAGTGCCCAAAAGGACAGTGTAGGATCTGTACGCATACGTGTTGATATGCATCAGGCAAATAAGGCAATTAAATGAGAACGACATCCAGGTCCACACATTGCTGACATGATAACGCAGTTAAATGGTGCAAAGGTCTTCTCGCTCCTTAATTTAAATAAAGGTTATCATCAGTTGGAACTCGAAGAAGACTGCAGGTATATTATAACCTTTTCTACACATGTTGGTCTTTTTCAATATATGATACTCTGCTTTGGTGTGTCATTGACTTCAGATCGTTTCCAAAACGTCATTCAATGTGTCATGCAGCCTTTTGCAAATGCATTCAGTTATAGCAATGAAATATTGATTTTTGTTGCTACACAAAAGGAGCATGATAAATCTCAAGTATGTTGCTTACTTACTGATGTAGGCCTGACGTTGAATGATTTTCAAAAGGAGATATGACCCCTTATCCTGCCATAGTAAAAGCCCTGTCAAATGGTGATCCCCCATGAGATGCTGCTTTGATAAATTAATTTCTTGGCATGGCCAGTTACTGTTCAGGATACATACAAGACGTTGCTACTATAAGTGCTCCTTTACAAGAGTTAATGAAGAAAAATGTTTCATTCAATTGGTCACAAGAATGTGAGAGACATTTCAAGAAACAAGCCATTGAAACTGCTGCTGATATGGCCTACTATAATTCAAGCTTGATGCAAAGGTTGTTGTTGATGCTAGCACATTCTTGTTGGGTGGTATCCTTTCACATACCCATATTTAAAGGCATATTGTGGCATATGCCAGTAGAAGTTTGTCCCAGACAGAAAGTGCTTACTAACAACCTGAGAAGAAATGTTTGACCATGGTATGGGCTTGTGAACATTTCCATGTACTCCAGTGTGAAAAGCCATTCATGCTGGTAACTGATTATCAAGCTTTACTGGGTATATTTGGTAATCCAAAAGCAAAGATGCCTCTTCACATTGAACAGCGGAGACTACGATCACAAGAGTACCATAATACCATTGTGCATCATCCAGGGAAGGATCAAAACCCTGCTGACTTCTTTTACAGGGTGCCTCTAGAAGGTCAGGGTACTCCATCCAGGACGGATGAAGCCTACATTGATCCCATTGTAAAATAAAATATGCCAGTAGCCATATTTTTAGCCCAGATCATCACTGCCAGAATAGGGACATGCTGATATTGAAAGATATAATTACACATTAGTCATGAAACCAACACATTAGACCTCTCACCAGTGATGGTGAATGTCAAAAGTACAAAAACATTAAAGAAGTCTATTTTTAGGAAGGAGTTATACTTCATGGGTCCAGAATCCTAATTCCAGAAAGTTTTAAACAGAATATAATTGAAGTGGCTCATGAAGGATATTGTGGTATTGTTGCCACCAAAAGAGGTCTCTGATACCGAGTTTGGCTTCCGTATTTAGATCAGGGGGTTGAAAAGGAACTTGAGGCCTGTCATCTATATGCAACTTCTTTTCTACAAACATTGCTCAACATACTCTTACCATGTCAGAACTCCCTAAGAATGCATGGAAGAGAATAGCCATCAATTTATTTAGTCCACATGATAATGGACATCATCTGATGGTAATTGTGGATGAGTACTCATGTTTTATATCAATCATCCGCAACTCACAAGAGTGTCTTTGAGAGACTGCACAAGGTGTTCCAGCCATTTGAAGTCTGATAATGGCCCGCCGTTTAATAGTCGATAATTCAAGGATTTCCTTTAGCATCTGAACATAAAACATCAGAAGTGTACAACTTTGTGGCTGCAGGCCATAGGACTCACTGAGCGTTTTGAGAGAACGCTAAAGAAAGCAGTACGGTGTGCAGCTGCTGAGAGGCTCAGTTTAAAACTCAATTGAATTCCACTCTAAGAACCTATCATTCAACACCTCACTTGACCACAGGTGAAAGTTCTGTGACTTTGATATTTGGGAGAGCAATGACAACCATGTAACCTCAATGGACCAACAAAAGAGAAAGAAATGAGAATAACTCATACCAAGAACTTGGTTAATAAGGAAAAAATAAAAGCCAATTCAGACAAGAGGCGTCATGAAAAAAATATTGAGTTTAAGACAGGAGATCTAATGATTAACTGATAAATGCAAAGAAAGAAGTCTAATGCTTCATATGATGCTGGGACATTTGGTGACTGCTCAGTGTCCTGGAAAGTCTGTTACTAAAGACTCTTCTCACTTTCGGCACTTGATTCATCAGTCTTCTGATTAAGAAAGGGAAGGAAAGACTCAAACTGAAAACTCAGTGACTGCTGTTACTTCTTCACCTTATTCGAAAATCTCTGATAGTGAAGATGACAGCTCCTTCCTTCCAGTAACCAGATCAGGTTGACTAATTAAAGCGCCAAGAAGGCTGATTGAAGAGTTGTAATTGTAAATATATATGTGTACTAATTTGTACATTTTTTAAATTTCTTTATTTAACAGAGGGGAATATGTAGTGTCTTGTGTTATTTTATGACAGAACCGTTTTGGCTCCTAACGGACTCTGCAGAGCTGTGATGCAAGTGTCAGAGCGCAATGCCATGAAAGCTTGTTTTAGAAAAGTGGGTTCACAGTTGCACGCAGCTGAATAAAGATGCATAATACTAAGTTCCATGTGTGGGGTAGTCATTACCAGGTACCCTGGCTGGGGAAGATGCTACACCCTTTAGGGAGAGGGACTAACTCAACAATTTCGGATTCTCACCTCTTATCCGGAAGAGAGTTCCAAACAGGTATAGCCTCAACTTCTTCAGTGCATGTACTAGGGGTGGGCAGAATTTGCGAAATTCATTTTCACAAATTAGCGCGAAAATGTTAAAAATCTCCGCAAACACGCGAAAATATCGCGAAGATGCGGAAGTTTTTTTCCCGCCCGTTCGCGGTATTTTCTGCGTGGTCGCGGCTCGCCAACTTACCCATGCGGTTGCTCGCGGGCGTGGCCATCTTGTTTTCACTTGTCTCGCGGTGCATGATCGCGAGAAGAAAGACGTGATCGCGTGACGCATGACGTTACTGCGGGCGCGAACTGTCGCGAGACAGCGCAAATGGCTACCAACAATCCAACATCTCGTGGAGAACGCGACCGGATCGGGAAAACTTGTCGGCGAACGCGGGGATTCAGGTAAGGCGATCGCGCACACGCGAGAATGTATTATTTTACAGTGCGAGCAAGAAACAAATTATCGCTAAGCTGCGGAATGCGGTAATTTTGACATTTTCGCGCTTTCTGCGGAACGCGAAAATGCCAAATTATCGCAATTTCCACGAACGGAACAGAATTTTGGCCCAGGCCTAGCATTTACCACAAAAAAAAGCCTTCCTTTCAATAGCACTACACCTGTATTCTATGGGAAGTAACCTCCTAGAGATGAAAACTACAGGTTGGTCTAGGCCCTCATTATTTAGCTGTGAGAAAACTGCCCCTAAGCCATGCTTTGAGGCATTTGTTTGAACAATATACATTCCCTGGAAAAGGTAGGAGCCTTGAGCACAGAGATTGTGCATATGGCCTAATTTAGGGAGATAAATGCTTTTTGGCATTCCTCTCTCCAAATCACATTTCTGGACTGTTTTTTCAAAGTCAGCTCTGTCAAGGGGGCAACAATGGTGCCATATTCCTTAACAAACTTCATTTAGTACCCTGTGAGGCATAAGAAGGCTCTCACCTCAGTTTGGGTTTTGGGGGCTCCCAGCCGTGATAATCTCTATCTTGGCCTGGGTGGGCTGCACTTTAGCCTTGCCTACCAGGGGGTATATTCACAAGAACGTGTGATAACTACCCCAAGAGTAGCGTAACGCAACTTTCAATATCGCTGCCCATCGTGGGAAAATAACCCTGTGTCAACGTGGAATTCACAACACGGAGGTAGCATTTGATAGACGGCCGAAAACGCGGCCAATGTCAGCAATACAACCACCCCGATGGAGACAAAAACACAAACCACAACACCAGAAAACTAGGGATGAGCCCATCCGTGAGGAGGAAAGCAGGGATAAGCACCGCCCGGACCGCGAAACACACGACAGGCGGAAATAAGCACAACCAAAGCCTAAAAAAGTAAGACAGATAAAACAGAAAACAACAGCCAACCACAATGGAGGCAACCCGAGCCAGCAGACAACCCCACCAAATCCATTGGCAACAAAACATTGTACATGGTAGCCCAACGTGGACAAGATGAATGCATCCTGAGAGCAGAGGAGGTCAATGGCACAAAACCAGAACTCCAGCAATGATGCGAAAGGCACAAACAAGCAGAAACACACCAACAACAAGAAGGCAGCAATGCACACCGGAGATGGGAGTCCAGCGCCACACCAGGAGCAGGATGACATGGAGAAAAGGGGGTCCACCACATCAGTCTGGAGATGGTGGCAGGACTCGGGGACTGCAAAATACACCAAACAGCAGACACAACAGCAACAGGGAGAGGAACCAGCAGGGACTGGGGGACGGGGGAGATGGGCACAATGGCACACATGAACAACTAAGCACAGCACAACAGCAGACAAACCATGCCCACAAGCAACAACACCAACCAGGTGCACAAGTTACACAACCTGGCAATGCCACACCAATGAACAGGCACAGAAGTGAACACAACACTGCCTGAAAGGGAGAAGGGTGAGCCAAATCAGAGCTGAAGGGACATCTCACACACAATGCAGCACACACACACAGGAAGCAGAGCACCCCAACACCCAACACAAACACCAACTTGCGCAGAACCAAACACAGGACACAATTGCACCCGCCTGTGGCCGGTAAACGGCCATGCGCATCTGGCAAAGCACGAAACAGGGACATGTTAATGCACATGTACATACACACAGTCCTGATACGGTAGCAATGCATGGATGGCAGGGAGCCAGAGAGTCTGTGAAACACATTGGCATGCAAATCAAGACACAACACAGTTGGAGACAAGTGAAAGTGCAGAAACTTTATCAACAAGTGCGAGTCAGTACGGACAAGAGAAGTGCCATGACATGCAGACCAATGCAGCAGCATGTCCGAATGAGGAACGTAGGTAAGCGCCCATGTCCATCTCGGGGGAGTCCCTCACCAACACAAGTCAGTGCCAATCCATGTTGGCTGTCTGCACGGGCAACATGAGTCCTGGCCAATGTAGCCCGGTCCACTGACGTCTCTGGACTGGTGACCACATCCACAACATGCAACCATGTGTCGTGACAAGTGCAATCACTCACATCCAGTTGTGGCAGCAGGTACCTTGTCACTCGTCCATGAACGCGAGGGCAGCTGCTTAGGCCAACATCTCCAAAGAGCGATCGTCGTCCACCACATCTGACATGTCATCGACGTAATCCATCAGCTGACAAGGACAGATGTGCTGATTCCAACCAGTGGACCCAATGTGCACCAAAGCCCAACAGGGTGGTGGCTCCATGTGCTCACTGCACACGACGATTCTTGCAATCTCCCAGGTCCAGTTTCCAGCCTGCATGCCACACATCCATGCATGCCATAAGCGGTCATCCTGGTGACACCCCTCGTCATAATCCAACAGGGGACGCACACACATGTCGAAATCTAGGTCAGCTACTGTTACGTTGGAGAAGCAGACATCCATGGACCACTCGAATATGCACGAGCGAAGGCCATATCACGCATGCCAACTATGACCAAGGACCACTGCGTGTGGGATGTGTACATGTCGGTCTCACACCAGGCAGTGCGTAGTGTGGGACTCGCAATCAAATTCCCTCGTACCTGGGCACATGCAAGTTCCTGCTCGGAGCTGCAGATGTGCTACCACCTGATAGTACAGACAAAGCACCTTTCATCCCTACGTTAACTTCGCCAGCTGCATGCATACAGGAGACTTACAGAGGCTGGTCGTGGGTGTGGTGGGACGTCTGTGACCCAGGGAATCATGGATGATATGCCCAGCAAGATGCACATGAGTGGAATCACTGTGTGTTACGTTGCCACACAGCTGTTCTGCCCTGCCACGGGTACCCACACTTGTGTGTGCTGCACGGTTGCATCACGTTCACTCCTACGGGACAAAATTCCCATGCCTGTCTGCGCATGTCCAGCGCCATGCCAACAACACCGCATTGCTGGCCTTCGAAGGTTTACACCTATTTGGGTTTAGACCAATGGTCCAGACAGGGCGTACACAGGTGTCCAGCCCATGGCTGGCCGGGACCGCGCAGCGAAAGAGGACAGGCAACAGACTCATGCATCCGCAAGACTGATACACATCACACCTGGCATGCATGTGCCAAGACCCCGAGCGTTCTAGCACTCCTACATATCCCCGTACCTGCGGGCCTACCCTCCTGGTACATGCCACATTGCAACATTGTGTACTGTGGCCCTGGTGGTGACAACACCCCAATACAGAGAGACACTTATCGCACTTCCTGCACTGGGCCACATCCGGACCACGCCCTGCCCCCCTGCTGAAACAGCACATGCAGCCTGTGCATGCCAGGGGGCAGGTGTGGGGTTACATGTCCAGGGTCACTGCCAACGTTAAGGTGACATGGCAACGTCCGCAGAAGACAACACACTGTGATGTTGCAGGGCCCGTGCACATCAAGCTGACATAATGAACACACGGACACACTTGCTCAGATGTTGTGAATGGCTACGGGCACATGCGCAGGGCCACATTTATTAGCAGGCACACTTATCGAGTGACACCTGTGTTGGATGTGTGTGGGGTGTGTGCACACCAGCCGGCAAGGGCTGCCTGGTGCAGTCAGAAATCAACAACAGTGTACATTGTAAAGGACACAACCATACAACCATAAGGGCCCCATGATTTGTGCTGCACAGAGTTAGTGGCCCAGATGCACTACGTCCAGATGCACTACGTCCTGCATGGGCCTGCCGCCACGTGTTGCTGACTTGCATTGCAATGGGGCAGGGTCACGAGTCCAGAGCAGGTTCTCGTAGATGACAGGGGGCTTGTCATGGAGTGTCTCTGTGGACAGTGGAAGGTGAACCCCCAGGGCAAGATGCAAAGGGCAGGACCACGCAGAATCAGTCACTATGGCGGAGAAGAAGGAACAGACACATGTCGGACACCAAGTCCGCCCCAGCCAGATGAAGATGCAGGAAACCACCAGCCTCTACACTCAGTCGCCACCAAGGTCCAACCAGATAGTGCCGTTAGGGGATGCCGCCTGTGATAAGGTGTGTCCAATGGTGTTGGCTCCTCCACATCTTGGCCAGGACACAGTTCCACATGTGTGACATACTGGGCCGCAGTGTAGGACTGAGGCAGCGGTCAGCACGGGCCATTCACCAAGTGTCGCTGGCTATGGTTGGATGGCCCCACCGGCCTGCATAGTTCAGTATCGGTGGCACCACGGCTCGCAGACTTGCGGTGAACAGGGTTGATGGCACCAGGTCAGTTGTTGATAGTGTTCGATCACCTCCGTGACTCAGATCTGAGTTTTGTCTGGACTGATCTTCCTCTTACTCGTCTCCGTGCGTTCACTGGTGTGGACTCTGCCATTCGTGATTCGCGACTAGGTGCTGGATGTGGGACCTACTGGTCCGCAGGGTAGTCCTGGTCCCTCATCCACGTGTGGCCGGCTGGCATTGAACAGGGTTAGTGGCACCACGTGCCGCAAGATGCCCATATGGATCTATGCCTCACTGATCGGGGGCGTCTGGTGCTGTGCCTGCTGCCCAGGCTTTGGGGTCACTGCCATTCAGGACTCAGGACACAGTTTCACATATGGGACCTACTGGGCCGAAGAGGACGCCGGTGTAGTATGTGATTGTGGAAGGAGTAAATCGGGGCAGCTTCGGTGGGACAGCGATGGTCTGCGGAGGCTGCAGAAGTGACGGAACTGGTGCTTGGAGCTTGCACCGGCACGTGGTAGACCCTCCTTGACACACGCCGTGAAGAACCAGAACCTTTTGGGTCTGGCGGCGCAGGGCACGCCCTAGTCTCCTGAGTTCTCCTGCTTAGCTGCACAGAGACACGGGACACTCTGTCGGCGTTAGAAGATCAGATTTATTTAGCTGCAGCCAGTACAGTTATCCTAGAAGTACACAAAGTAGGTTCTCAGGAGACTGCCACTTCACTCTGTGGCGCATCAGGTTAAATACTATACAATGTTATAATCATTAATAAAAGGTACTCCCAGAGCATACAAGAAGGAGCCAATAAGGAAAGTTGGAAAACAAGGTGGAACCAATAAGAAAGATTTGAAAACAGAAGTGCCGGATAACTCGGGAAGACCTCTCCTCCAACTATGTTTGTCACCCCTCCCTCAAGCTAATTTATTAACAGATTCATAACTAACTTGCAGGTGGCGAGATACGTTTGTGTGTGTGGGAGGACAGTTGTGAAATGAGAGAATGCTAGCAGGAGACAGTGAAGGCCAGTCGATAAGATAAGGTCAGGAAAGAATAGTGTGAGCCAACAGATAGTTGAGACGCGGATTAGAAAAGCCAGACAGGGATTAGTGTACTCGGCTAGTTCTAACACCAGCTTTGCAAATAGAGGCCGAAGGAGTATTTTGACACCAGGCTACAGAAAAGGCAAAAATAGACTTTGTTCGCCGTGCTGCCTGAGTGATGGCAAAACAAAATGGCGGCGGGCCACAAAATGGCGGGTCGATTCGATCTTGATTGAAAATCGAAGTTCCTCAGCCGGTGTCGGCAGGTGATCAGTGAGGCCTGGCAGCACAGGGGCGGGCCTGACAGGTTTGTGATCCAGCGTGCCGGGGTCCGGCAGGCACACAGGATCACAGGCAACTCTGCTCACTAGGACGGCGTCGGCCTCGTAGTGTGTGGCTGAGGTACCATGCAGTTGATGGCTTATGTGCAGGGCTTGCCCAGGTTACCATTGTGAGTTGTTCTGTCATGTCTGGTGGGTGGGCATTGCCGGCGTTGTGAGTTGCATGGTTGTGGAGTTGATGTGATTGGGGTGTTACTTTTGAACTTGCCAGGGGGCTGTGCATTTCCCCTGGTGCCATCTTGGGGATGCTGGTTGCTGATGGACTGTCGGAGGATGACAGACTCATGCACACTGGCTGGGTATTTGGAGGCGAGATTGGTGGTGGTTCCACTGTGTTCGGTTGTTGTCTGCACATTGCTGTGAGAGTTGTGCTTTCTGTTGCGGTGATTGCGTACTGTGTCGGCAGGAGGCATGAGTATGACATGTGTGCTGTGGATTGCCCCCAACATGTGCATGCATCCAGCTATGGTGCATGGTCCTTGCTTGGTGTCCAGTGGATCCTGCGCATTGTGTTGGACGTATGGGTCTGGGGTGACAGGCTGATGGTGTTGTCCAGGTCAGGTGTGAGGGACTTGGTTGTGGCTGGCTGTGTAACTCCTCTGACTGGGGCGGGTGTTGGTTGGTGGGTACCAGGGGCCAACAGGTGGAGCAAAGCCAGCAGCTTTGTGTGGGGTGGGGTGGGATGTTGGTTGTCCGCTATGTTGGTGCTGTCGGCCTGTTGGGCATTGTTGGTCAGGATGCGTAGGATGGTTGTCCTTTTGGGCCTGTAGTGGGCAATGACATTGTCAGGTGTTGGGTCTGTGAGGCTAGTGTATTTCCTGGGGTCCGCTGTCTTTGTCTGCGCTGCCTCTTTGGTGGTCCGGGGGGGTGTTCCAGGTGGGGTTTAGGGTCCTGGGGTGGTGGCGGTGGGTTTGTGACCCTCTTTGGTGTCCGTGCCGCATGACCAGTGGCTCCATGGCATCTGTTGCCCTTCCGATGTGGCCCTGGGCTGTGCTCCTTTTTGTTGTGCAGGCTGCCATCTGACTTTACACCAGTTCAGAGCAGGTGTAGATTTCCTGGTGCTAACGCGCCTTATCGCCTGTTCTGTGTTTTTATCGCAGTTCTGTCTGGTCATTGAGAATGTTGAGGTGTGATGTTGTTGCGGCTTTTGGCACAGGAATGCCCACTCTGCATCTCATTAGCGATAGTTGTGGGGGCCCTCTGTGACGAAGTTTTTTGCGGCTGCTATCGCAGGTAGACTGGTGCTGTGGGCTGTTTACACCAGCTTGTGAATGGGGCGATAATTTTATCGCAACTTTGGCTGCGATAAAGTGCTGTTGACTCAGCGATAGTTCCTTGTGAATATGCCCCCAGGTGTCCAATGTGCACCACAGATCCCTGCCCTATCTGGCTCTTTCTGGACTTGATAGTCAGGCGTGCCTGTTTCGGTGCCTGACACACTTTATGCAGGGGAAAAAGGCGGCCCTTCCAGCTGCTAAAGAGGCCTCAATACCTGCACAAAACCTGGTTTACCAACCTATGAAAGATGGCAGGGGCATTCTTTAATCAAAAGGGCATCTCTCTAAATTGGTGGTGAACCTCTGGAGTGGAGAAGGCTGACCTATCCTTGGCTCCTTCATTTAGGGCAATCTACCTGTACCCTGAAATGGTATTCAGACCGAATATAGAGTTGGAAATGTGGACTTACACAAATATCGAGATGGAAATATTGTGACACAGAAATATCGACAGCAAGAATATCGTGGTCAAGAATATTGAAATTAAGGTAAGAAATATCATTTTCAAAAACATAGAAGTCATTAATATAGTTTGCAAAAATGTAGTTGTTTAAAATATCGATTTTATAATTAGTGTTAGGTATTTTAGTTTATATTTTAATTGTATGTGTTGGTGCAGTTTTGGAAAACAAATATCTCGCACGTGCTCTTTCAAAATCAAGTTGTACAGCCCAGAATAGTTATCAACCTTCCTGACGCTGACCCAGCCCTTCAGTGCCTTGCTGTCATAATCAGGAAATTCCACTTATGTTTGTGTAGAGCATTTGTGACTGCCACAAACTTTTGTCTATACCTCTCAGGACAGCCCAAATTAACTAACAAGTATGGCCTTCATGGGGGTGTACTGTGTTTGATCCTCGAGTGTCAGGAGTGTGTTTCTCTCTACCGTGGGCATGTATCTCCACAAGCTACCCCCCAGGACTACTCAGGAACATTGTGCACCCTTGACCCAAATCATAGGTGGAGAAACATTTGTCATTGTCATTTCCCACAACAAAACTGGGCACCAGATCATTTGGGATTTGAAATGTCCCTTCTCTGGCAGCCAGTGCAGGTATGCTGCCACCACTATTGCTGAACTCCGCTTGCATGGCTTTGATGTCCAGCTGTCTAAGAATTAGCTCATGGGCCATTCTATTTTCTTCCATGGCCAGTCTCCTTTTCTTTAGAGCTTGCTCCTTCTCCAATTTTGCAGGCTCCATCTTTAACATTCTCTCCTCTCTTCTGTCCTCCTGATCGTCTGGGACACATTCTCAGAAGGCACATTGCTCCATCCACTTGGTCGGACTTCCAGTCCTGTGAGGATGTTACCCCCCTTCCCAACAGGTCACATGTCAAGACCCTCAGACAGGTCTTGCTCCAATTCTTCCTTTAGATCCTGGCCCTTCCTCCTCATTGTCTGTGTGGATCTGGTGGGCTTCTGCCCATGCTCTCAAAGCTGTTTGGAGCTCTTCTTTTCTTAGCACTACCTTTGGTTAACAACTTCTTCTCCTGGCAGTGTCCCTTGAGATGGGCCACAGCATTGCTCTCCAGGTTGGCCAGCTCAAATTGCATTTTGTCAGGTGAGGTCACAGACACAACAGATTAAATGGGAATTGAGATAACCTTGGAAAAATCAAAAGGTGCTAATCAGAAATAATTGATTCAAATTGGCCTAGATATGGAGTAGTGGTGTACACCAAGTCACTGTATGGTACTGCACAAATACCAGTCCTGTCCTCACTGGTGATCATCAATGTTAGAAATTGGGCTTCTGGTTGGCAGAGGTATGGACCCTGTCTAAGCAGGAACTACAATCCTAATCAGGCTAAGACAGATACACACCATAAATTAAACTGTGCTCACTCTCTGGTAGCCTGACACAGAGGAGCCAGGCTTAGATTAAGGGGCAATGTGTAAAGTATGTGTGCAATACTTCAAACAGTAACAAGGTGAAAACACAACAAAAAGACTCCACTCCAGTTTAAAGGACTAGATTATGATTATAGAAATAAAACAAGACCTAAACAACAAAACTCAAATGAGTAGAAGTCGAGATATGATTTTTTAAAGATTAAAAGTAAAAATAGTGTTTAGATGCAATAAGCACCTAATGGGGTTGTCTGGTCATGATGGACGGGGCAAAGTCAAGAGTTCAGGTATATCATGATGTAGCGCGAACGAGGACAGGAGCCATGCAAAGCCCACTAAAAAATGTCCCTTGATCCTGACTGTAACAGCAAGATGCGGGGTGCAGCCTAGTGATGGTGATGCACCGGTTCTGAAGATGAAGCACTGCTTCTAAGATGCACTGGTTCCAAATGCAATGCACCGGGTTTCTCCATGTAGTCATAGGGATGCATCGATAATTTCTCCTTCAGTGGTGGCGATGTGGTGGTTCCGATGAGTCAGTTCCAATGGAGATGCGCTGGTTCCAAGTGCAATGCGCAGATTCTGTTCCTGCAACAGGGGCGATGCAGAGATTTTGCCTCATGCAGCAGAGGATGGCTTGGTTCCACCATAGCAAGTGTGTGAATTCACTTCCAATGGACTAGGCACAGGAGAAGGGGTAAGGCTTTGATATCCCTGAGTCTCAGAAGAGGAAGCCAGCCAGCATGCCTGTGGAGATCACACTGGGTTCAAGCAGGAGTCCAGTTCTTCCTCAGCAGGACAGAAGGTAGCCAGCAGCAGGGCAGAATAGCAGTTCTTCCAGAGCAGCAGTCCAGCAGAGTGGCATTCCTTGTAGCACCACAGCAATCCTTCATCCTGGCAGAGTTTTTTTGCAGGATGAGTAGGGTCTGATTTAGTGGGATCAGAGACCCAGTAGCTTTACCCAGTTGTGCCTTTGAAGTGAGGAAGACTTCAAATATGGGCTTTAAAGTGTGCAGAGGTCCTCCCTCCCAGCTCTGTCTCCAGACTCAGTACACAGTGGGTATGCAGGCCTTTGTGTGGGGACACAACATTGCCTATTTAGGTGTGTCAGCTTCCACCTCTCATCCTGCCCAGGATGACCCATCAGGATGTGGATGGCCTCTCAGTCACACCTATCCTTCCTTTGTGTGTGGATGTCTAGAAGGAATGTACAAAGTTGTGCTGTCACCCACCCCAGACATGTATTGGAGACAGGCGACAGACATGCATATCTAAGAGCAGAGAAATGTAATGTTTCTAAAAGTGGCATTTCTAAAATAGTAATGATTAATTCAGCTATTCCAGCAAAGAGGGTTCATCGTTACCATTCCAATGATATGAAACATGACAGAGCTATTCCTTCTCAATCAGGAATTGCAAATTATAAGTGTGATGAGGAATTCCCAATATTAAACTATGAGAGGAGTAGGTCTCATAGTAGTGAACAACGAATTTGGGTGTGTATCACTAGCATGACATGCAAAATCTAACAATACATGTCCTACTTTTGAATTACACAGCACCATGCACTATGGGCTACCTAAGGACCACCCTAGGGTGACTTATATGTAATAAGAGGGGAGTCATCCTTTGTGGTTACTGACTCTAAATATTCCATGGGTTATGCTAACCAGATCCAGGATCAGTGATCTGTCCTATAAAGATATATGGTAATTGGTGTCATTCTAATTGGAAAGGACAATTTATCTGTAATCCCCTAGTATGTTGTAAGGCATGTAGGTTTGGATACCCCAGTTGAATTAATGCACTCAAGTGTACACTGCCATGGTGTTTGGTGTCATTTTAAAGCCATCCCTGCCTTGGAGGCTGGGGTTAAAATAAATGTACTTCCAAATATCGACTTTGGATATAAAAGTACTTCTAAATCCCAAAACAACCTTTTTTATAACATATTTAACCCCTAAGGGCTGCCCTAGGTACTCCAAGTGTAGGGTGCATTGGTATAATGAAGGCAGAATTCACATAAAACAAGTTTTACATGCCCTGGTAAGGAAAAACAGCCAGATCATTTTTTTCTATTGTAGTGATGCTAGCCCCAAAGACTAACATTGGAAGGTTTTATTAAACTTAATAAAGTCTGTCATTTGATTAGAGCTAGCTAGACATACCATTCAAAGTATCAAAATAATGGTTACAATAAATCTGAAAACTTGCAAGGTCGGATTTATTATAACTATTATAGGAAAGCAGTTTTAGAACTTACTATCCTGAAGCTACCTAAAGCAGCCCTGTAGCAGCCTCTCCCGATTAGTCAGCCTTTGATAGGCTGAGCAAAGCTGCTTCCTGAGTAGGTGTGAAAATACCTGGGGCTGCAATAATACAGCCATTTGGTGGGAGGAGGTTTGGTTATTGGAGAAGCAAGGCAGAGGAAGGGAGCTGTGGAGATAAGCTGTGAGGCAAAGGCAGGTGACCAGGGGGCATATTATCAAGCCAGGCGATAAAATTATTGCCGCTTTAGCGGCAGAAAACTGCCGCTAAAACGGCGATAATGGGCTTGATAATATGCTCTATGGAATTCCAATTGAAGCCCATGTTAGATGTCCTTCACATTTAACATGGGCTTCAATTGGAATTCCATAGAGCATATTATCAAGCCCATTATCGCCGCTTTAGCGGCAGTTTTCTGCCGCTAAAGCGGCGATAATTTTATTGCCTGGCTTGTTAATATGCCCCCAGGTGTCATAGGACCCAGGCCAGCCCCCACTTCCTTCATCCTCAGACAGATAGGAGCCCCACTAATTAGATAAGGAGAGGGGCTGGAAGGGGAGTGTAGTCAGTTGTTAGCAACGCCTTTGGGCTGGGGTACACAGACATACAAACCAAGGAGAGATTTTCTCCATTTTGATTTCTGTGACAACAATACATTCTAGGTCAAAAATATGCCACACTTTGCAGTAAGTGGTCATACAGAGGGAGGTAACTTTACCCCTATTGTTTGGCTGTGCCCCTGCTTGCCTGCCCAAAATGGAGTATAAATATGGGAGAGCTACAGGAACTCCCCAGTATACTCCTAGAACATGAGAAGAGGGTCTGCCCTGCTGGACCCTTGGACTGCGCCACGGGAGGCTTGCACTCAGAAATACGTTGCCTTCTACATTCTCAAGGCTCCACAAAGAAAGGACTGTGCCTGATTCAAAGAATAAGGGGAGGACTCCCTAATCAGGAACAGTTACAACTAAGCTGGAAGAAGTACCCTGAAAAGGCAAAAAGAGGATCACCCAGCAGACCAGTTGCAACTGGATTTTTCCTAGATTGTCCAGGTGCATTTTTGGAAATTGAGTCCTAGCCTTCAAGAGGCAATCTAGAGTCTCTGAATCCATAGCTGGAGCTATTGCATCCTAGTTTTCCCCCAAAGGAACTCAGAAACAACCAGATCTCAAAGTTTGGAAACTTTCTGCAAAGTTTTGCAGAAAAGCTCCAGTAGGAGACTGGCTTGATGTCTAGAGTCAAGCCACTGTCTGTGAATCACTGATCGGAATGATCTTGCTGGCTTGTCCCGTTGAAAAGCTCCAGGTGGAGCCCAACTCAACACCAGGAGGGACGCCATTGATTACTGCTTCGAGACCCTCCTCACCATTGATGCCAAAGGACCCGACCCCGCCTTTTCGCCGAGCTGTAGTAGGCCATTACCATTAACTCAAGCTCTAGATCAGAGGATCTTAAGGACTAGACTTCGAAAGAAAAGCTCCAAGTAAAAGACTATGGGCCCGATTACGATCTTGGCAGACAGAATTACCCTGTCGCAAACCGGACGGATATCCCATCCGCTGTATTACAAGTTGCATTGTATATAATGGAATTGTAATTTGGCGGACGGGATATTCGTCACATTTGTGACAGAGTATCCCTCTCTGCCAAGATCGTAATCAGGCCCTAAGTCCGAAGGTAAACTTTTGACCAGGACCTAGCACTCAGCCTATTCGACTCATTCTCTTTCGCGCTTGCCTAAAACTTTGACTTTGTCCTGGTCCAGCATGACCATGTAGCTGCGATTGACGCTTTAAGCTTTTTGGTGTTAGAATGCACAATTTTTGATTTCATCTTTAGAACTTCATATCTCTGGTTTGCTACATTGTATTTTGTCATTTTGGTGTTGTTTTAAAGATAAAAAATATTCTCTATTGTTATAAATTGGTGTTGGATGTTTATTGTGTTCTGTTGTTTACTTATTTACTGTTTTGGTGAAATGAAATGCATACCTGTCTCCTAATTTAAGCCTGAATGCTCATCTGCTAAGCTAACAAGGCATGGTTTGAGTGAGGATTTATATATTGAGACTTGACTGGACCTATTAGTGAACGTGGCATTATTACAAGCTGAAGGGAAATACCCCATACCTACTAATAATCTACTTTCCTACATTAATATGGTTAGGTTTTCTTCAAACCATTAAAAATAATCACACACAGTATTTGTGTAAATCTAGTTAATCAAGTCACCTATTTGCTTTGCCTTCTTTAGCTTTTTAGGTAATGAGAGCAGGTGTGTTCTAGTGAATTTAAATATATGAACTATTATTTTGGTACTGAAGGTTGTTTGCCGGAGTTTTCTCTACAGGTTCTCCTTTTGCAGAGCTTTCTTAACAACTATGTGCATGGGAGCATGTCAATAAATGTTTTCTGAAATGTTTGTTCGGTGCTGAACAATGCACACTAACCTAAGACAAGATACAAATATGAAGTGTTGCGAATACTGGCTATTTATTGAGGCTTACATGTACCTTGTAAAACAAAGGGAGTATGTAGGTGCTGGAGTTATAGCAAAGAAGGTACATTTTTTGACTGAGCAAGCTAATCAACACCTTCTCTTCTCAGGATCCAAGATGTGAAAAAGAGGAGTAAAACATCATACATGGGTTTTTCCTTTATGAGTGTTAGCCTGAGCAGGAAAATGTGGCTGTGGTGGTTACAATAACACCAAGGTCGCATTATATTTTGAATCACACTCTGCTTCCTCATTTGATTACAAATCTTCTCATTCAACCACTAATCATCTTATCTTGCCTAAAAGAGAAATTATTCACAGTGTAAAAAAGCAACTGAACATTGTGGTCTCTACTTCTATCTTTCTCACATGTCTCTGTGTCCTAAAACACCAATGGCTCTTTAATTTTACCCTAAATGAAGCCGCCAAAAAGTAAAATAAAAGAAAATTGCATTGGTAAAGATCTGCACTGTTTCTTTGGGCAAGACCTGCACTATTGTATATATCACAAAATGCACTTAAAACTCAATGTAAGAACCATGTGGGCAATTGACAAACACTTTTATGAGTATGGGGGAAATACTATTTTAAATACTCTTACATGTCTTTGTGAAACAGTTTGCAAACGTCCAGATGCATAGGGCCCGATTACGATGTCAGATGGACCGGAGTCCGCCTGACATCATTTGGGAACTGGAACTGAATTACCTCCTGTCGTTGGTTCCAGCCCAGCAAGTAGGATGCGACCAAACTCTTTTCAGTCGCAAACCTATACTTTACAATGGGAGCATGAATTTGAACAGAATGCATGCTCTCATTGTAAAGAGGAGAGGTGCAGTTCATCTCTGCACCCAGCGGCCTTGCACTCATGGGGGGCCTGCTGAGGGCCCCCAAAGGCAGATTCTTAAAGCCTTTCTGTGTTAGAAAGGCCGGCACAAAAAGGCTTTTGGAATCTGCCATTGTAATCTCCGGCCGATGGATTACTGAAGGCATTCCGAATGGCGGACTGGCTCTCTGAGCTCTCAGAGCCCATCGAAGGCCATTCGGAAATCTGCTTCAGATTCCTTTCCGACTGACCCCATCAAAATTGATAGCTTGGAGAGGAATCTGACCAGCTGATTAAGATGCGGTCTGAAGGGCTCCGACCAACGGCCAGAGCTCTTTGAGCCTGCATCGTAATCGGGCCCATAGTAGTAAAAGTGCAAAGAGAGCACATACGTTTAAGTTTATACAAATTGTGTATGAATATTCCATGAATGCTCTCATTCAATTCCTATTTTCGATGGTTTGGGACCAATTCACAAAGGCTGGTAGGAGTAGTAAAAGAGTATAACAGAACTGCTACTTTGCGTACTCCAAAAGGCGTTTGCGATTAGGGCTCAAATTCGGCACTTTCATAAACCTCTTCACTAGTTCTTGAAATACATCATTATAAAGGGATTTGTACAAGTAGAGTTACAATGATGCAAAACTGTAATCTAACACTGTAGTAAATTGAATTGATGAAAACTATGCCTGCCTGCATATTAGAAATATTGTTGATTAAAAACGTTACAGTGGCACTTTCCATGTTGTTCTTAAATTTATAAGGGCACAATTAGACACGTGACATTGTGGTAAAATACCAAGTGAGATTTTTTGAGGAGCTCAAAATAGACTTATAGATACACGAACTACCGTGGGGACCGAAGCAGGGTAAGTGACTTTGAGAGTCACGCTAACAATTCAAGAGATTCTTAGCACATACCTGATCATAGACTCTTCCCACCTGTGATATAAAGACACACTCTTGGATCCAAAAACTGTATTTATATCAAAACCAAAATGCTGCAGATTTTTTTCTGATAGTTGAGGTGCAAAATGTTTTCAACTAAACAAGTTTGTGGACATTTTGCACAACTTTCACCCAAAGGGGATTCCCTCTAAAAGCATGGGTGAGTCCTCTCACGCAAAACCCATAACCCAAGCCAATAGCCCTGGTTGGTTATAGGTGTATGTCAATTATTGTGTAAAATATTTGGATGCAATAAAATAAAGCTCAGAGAGGCACTAAAATACCGGTCTGTGGTACACTACGGAAATCACCGAAATATAGTTTACTTGTTTAAGCCATGCCCTTAATTTCATAGTACACGTCCCACTTGAAACCCTGGATACTCACATAACCGAATTGCTTAAATATTGTGCAACAGTCTTTATTGAGCCTGCACTGTACAAATCATCTTTCCAATCTTTTGGACACTGCACTGGTTGCCAGTGTCCAAACATGCTGAGTTGAATTCCATGGAACCTACAAACCAGTACATCTATAGAACAGATTTATTGTCCCTATACCAAAAGCTTCAGAAGTATCTCGTCTGTAGACCACCGCCAGCTATCTCTTCAACTATTTCTAAAAGATTCTGCAGTATAAATCTCACTCAGCAGAGCTTTCAATGTGCATGCACACTTTAAATTTCACTACCTTTACATGTTCAAGGAATCAAAGAAAAAATGTTTTCAGAATATACCCCAAAGACTGATTAATTCTTAAGTAGTGTTCATCTATTCTCTCAGTTCAATTCAGTTAACTTGGAGTGCCAAGATGCCAGTTACTGCATGAAAGTTCTTCACAAGTCAATAAAGCATAACCTTTAGGAGTTGGTAAAATTATTAAAAGAGCCCTTAATTACAAATGAGCCACACGATGCTAATAAATGAGGCAAATAGTTTGTGTGACTGCAATCTAAGTAAAAAGGATTAAGCTGCTGTAATTATCATCAACAAGTCATAACAAAAGCAATCTTCTATTGAACTGTCCAGTGGTGTAATAACAAATGATATGCCACCCCTGCAGAAAATGAAGAAGAGACCTCTATTTTCCCATATGTCACAGATATTGATTAGTCTTAAGCATAATGGGGGCCCCATGAAGGGTTGTGGGGCCTCTGAAATGGTTGGGGCTGACTTGCACCACATGGGCTGGAGGAGATTGTGTGACTATGCCGCAGGAACTACCAATCCTGCTTTAGAGTTTAGACCACTCTTAAGCCCAAAGACAACTATTCTTCAAGCAGTCTATGATGCACTCCTCACCAACAACAGAAACAACCCCCACAGTCAAACAGCAAGCACTGAGTGACACCCTAGAAACATGAATCAAATTTTGCAAACCAATCCAGCATGGTTGCAAATAATATACATATAAATAAATGCAAATTTGTAGTAGGTAGTCATATCTATTCATTGAGAGCATATTATTTTACTATTTATAGTGTTTTACGTTGTCTGAAAATATCAATTAACTTATTATTTGAACTTGTAATGATGATGACTATAAGATTAATATTTACTAAATAATCAATCAAACCTTAATGGATTGATAATAAAACCCTCTAACTCACACAACTTCTCATTATTTACTTCTAAAAGCTTAAAATGAATTAAATGTATATGAAGGTTTGATGTAGATGATTGCTCCTATTAAATTCACCTTGTTGACGAACAAAGGTCCCTAAGACTAGTGGCGGGGGTTATTTAATGATTACACTCAGAGACTTAGATACAAAGATGCACAAGGTTCACCTCCTACAGTACCACAGAGAGTATATGCGTCAAAATCCATGTTGCAAGTATCTGGGCCACTTCCAGAAAGACAGGCACAGGAGCAGGGGTAGAGCTTTTGATATACTTGATTCTCAAGCAACAGGAGGCAAGCCAACAAGACCTTGGGGAACATTTGGAGTGAAGGCAGAGTCCTTTTGTCCAGCAGTCAGAGAGCAGCAGGAAGCAGGGCAACAAGCTGAAAAGCAGGTCTTCCAGATCAGGAGTGCAACTGAGTCCTTTAAGCAGCACAGCAGTTCTCCTGGCAGTGCTTCAGTTACAAGTCCAGTAGTGTCTGATTTTAGGGGGTTCGAGACCCAGTACCTATACCCAAAAGACCATTTGATGTGGGGGTGACCTCAAAGCAGCTCTCTGAAGTGCATATTATCCCTTTCAACCAGGTTCTGTCTACCATGCTATCTGTTGGGGGTAAGCAGTCCTTTGTATGGCGACAAGACGCTTCCTATTTAAGTAAAGTATTAGCCCCTCCCTTCCATCCTGCCCAGGCAAGGCCATCAGAGTGCAGATGTATGTAGATGGGTATTCAGACATATTTATCCCTCCTGTGTTTTGGCTGTCTAGATGAAAAGCACAAAGTGTAGTTGTCACCCACCCCAGATGTGTATTGAAGACATGCTGGCAGGCACACACAGCTGTGTGTGCAGGGAAATGTCCACTTTCTAAAAGTGGCATTTCTACAACAGTAATGTTAAATCCAACTTCATCAGTAAGGGAAATTTATCATTACCATTCCAAACAGATGAAACATGAAAAGCTCCTCCTCTCTAATCAGGAAATACAACTTAAAAGTATATTAGGGAATTCCTAATGTTAGCCTATGAGAGGAGTTGGCCTCACAGTAGTGAAAAATGAAACAGCTTGTTTGTCACTACCAGGACATGTAAAACATAAAGGTACATATTCCTAACTTTTACTTACATAGCTCCCTTGGGGTTACTTAGGGCTTACCTTAGGAGTGCCATATGTAATAAAAGTGGAGTTTGCAGTTTGGAAAGTATTTTTAAATGGCAAGTCAAAGTGACAGTAAACTGCACACACAGGCATTGCAGGGGTATGCCCCAGATAGATTTGAAAGGTTACTTATGTGTGTGGCACAATTAGTGCTGCAGCCCACTAGTATCATGTGAAGTACATGCCCTGGGTATATGATATACCACTTTACAGGGGACCACTTTACAAGGGATTCAACAGTAAATCAAATATGCCAATCAGGTATACATCATGTTTATGGGAGAGGAACATTCACTTTCGCACTGGTTAGCAGTGATAAAGTGATCAGAGTCCTAAGGCCAACAAAAAGAATCCTCAAAACGTGAAGCAAAGGTCTGTGAAAGACCAATCTAAGGATGACAGGTTTAACAAAAATCACAGCGGCTTCAACCAGCGACCAGCAACTGACAGACAATTTAATTTTCTTGGATTCACCCTTCAGGGATAGGCAAATCAGCATCTGCTGGTAGGAATCATTTTTGACACTCCCATTTTAATGTATAGTCAGGAAAGTTGTACTAAAATAGCTGAGTCACAGCATCGACTAATCACCATTCACTAAAATAGGTGTAAAATCCTTCAGCTGTCTTTAATTAGATTAAAGAGTTTTTAAAATTCATTGTGTGAGTTCTTATTTAACAGAAAGTTTTTTGGGGCAGAATTATTCTAAAGTCTTTTTAAAGGAACGAGGAAAGTAGCTAACGGTGAAATCTTAATAAGGTGAACAAATTCATATAACCAATAAAATGCTGATAATTGGCAAAATTTTAAGCAGTGGTGGCTGGTCATTTTTGGAGGGATGGGGCCAAATGGTATACACACGTACACAATCACACTCACTCATACCCATGCATTCACACACACACACACACCTATTCACAACCCTCATTACCAAATATTCAAACATACACGCATGCACGCACCAAATATTTATTTAAAAAAAAAAAAAATCACACTTACCAGCAGCTCTGCCTCAGAGGTCCCAGGAGGGCTGGACTGCTGCCTTCCCTCATTGGTTGACCTCAGGTCAGCCAATGATGGATGGCAGCATTCCCAAACTTCTGAGGTCCCAGGAGGGTTGGGACTTTGGCCTTCCCACATTGGCTGACCTAAGTCCGGTCAATGAGCGAAGGCCACAGTCTCAACCCCCTCACAGAGTGTGATGGGGTTGGTGAGACTGCTGACTCCACCACACTCTGTGATAGCCTGTCACTTATTGACACTCAAACCTGGGTGCTCCAGGGCTTAAAACTGAAGCTCCCAGGTTCATGGCACTGAGTGACGCTAACCCTTGTCACCAAGGGGGAGGGCCTTAAGGGCCTTTGCTGAGCTAAGGAAGTCACACCAACAGGAGCTGTGACATCCTCAGCCCAGAAAAGTTCAGCTCAAGCAGCCAGGAGCATGCACATTTAGCACATGTCTATATCCTGGCTGCCTGACCTGAGAATGAAGAGTGTCTGTCAGAACCACTCTTTGCTCAGCCTCACAGACACTGTTCTTGAGGTGCAAAAAATGAGGGAGCGTAGCCTCTCGGACCCGGTGGACCGGTCACAGCTGATTTTAAGTTTTGCATTCTGTCATTTTAAAGCTTTACGAATGGACAGTATCATCAGTGTTGGAAGAGGGGGTTCTGGAGGTGAACTCCCACATTCACTTCTCTATTTCTAATGGGAAAAAAGAAAAAAAACGGAATATTGGCTTATTACAGCCGTGAAATAAACAAAATTGGGAGTGTAAATTCGGGGTTGATGGTGCAGCTGTGTATTCAAAAGTGCATTCATCTTTATAAAGCCTCTAAAAGATGCACACAATATCACTGTGTCAATGTAACAATATAATTTTAATTTCAACACAACAAACCATACCAAAGGCTAAATAAGCTCCTGAAGTCATAGCATTCATAATGGTTTTGAATCTGGCAATAGCAAACGACGTTCTCATATAATCTCCAGTCAGCCAGGTCCTCGTGTAGCCTTTCATGGTTACAGTCTGGAGGATCGCGAAAGCACTATCGAATTTTCACAATATCATGAACAAAATATCGAAAACCAAAATATTGAGAGGGTAAGTGCACAAAGGGAGGTATAGAATTACTATTCTTAACGCAACATCTATGTGCCTTTAAGACATACATTCTAAGCTATGTATATGTGGAGTTACTATGGAAAAGATATATATACACAATACATGTCTAAATTTTGGTCCTCGAGATACCACGTGGTGCCTGGCACATGGATGTTTAAAAATATGTCTTTTTTTATTGCAGCTTGTGCTGAGGCCCTTTGCCTGGGTCGTAGCACAAGCTGCAACTGAAAAAGACATATTTCCCACTGTTGTGCAGGCAGTTGCATTGTAATACCAGTGGGTGGAACCCCCAACTCCTATTCAGGCGTTTCACACTTCCACTGCAGTGTTGTTCAGATGCTCGTATAACCGGCATTGTAATGAGCCCCTTAGGTTTGACCACATTCACTGTAAGTGCCAAATATAATTTGGATATATGGGGGCAGATTTACAACAAAGTAACGCAACACGGTGCAGCAAGTCATTTTGCTGCGCCGTGCTGAATTAGTTTGGAAAGCACAGAGATGCAACATATTTACAAGAATATGTCACATCTCTGTACTTCCCCTGCGCTAGTGCACAAACTGCAGCCATGCGCCGGCGCAGGCACCCTTGCACCATGGTGCAAGGATGCCTGCGTCGTGGG
Source organism: Triturus cristatus (assembly GCF_964204655.1). Lineage (NCBI taxonomy): Eukaryota > Metazoa > Chordata > Amphibia > Caudata > Salamandridae > Triturus > Triturus cristatus. The sequence goes on from NC_140584.1 coordinate 393,968,213, forward strand.
GAGATTGTTTTTGTGCAGGTAGGGACACCATCCTGCACAAAAACAATCACAAGAGGCTTTTTCCTCTTTCAATGTGTGCTGTAGAATGCAGCACGCATTGAAAGAAGAAAAACCGAGGAGAAATGAAAACATTTCTCCTTGTTGTGCCTCGCTACGCCACCTCTAGGGTGGCGTAGCATTCACACTCATCTCCAGATTTATGATTTCTCGTAAATCTGGAGATGTGTCTTGTTCCATAGGTGTTGCGTGGAAACACCCACAGCAACACCTATGGAACGCCCCTTCAACGCACAGTGCTGCGTGTGAAGGGGCCATATTTACGAGGAGAGGAAAAGTCACGCAGGGTGGCTTTTCCTCTCCTGGTAAATATGGAGGAGCCCCTGAAAAGTGACGTAGTGGTGGCGCAGGGGGGTTGTAAGTCTGCCCCTCGGTTCCCACCTGCCGTCACCCCCGTCATGTTCTTCAGTATTGCTGCACGCATTGGTCTGTCCAGGAAAGATCCCCAGGTTTCCCTAGTTGATTTACGGAGTCTCTAGTAATGCAATAATCCATCAGTCATTACCACAAACATGTTTTCATAGTGTCAACTGATTGCAACTATTAATTGGTGAAACAGCGCGTCCATATTCCTTCAATTTACTTGGAATTCTCGTTTGCAAAACTTCAATAATGTCAAAACAACTGTGGACCCATGTGTCTATCGTATTAACAAGGTTGCAGTATACATCTCCAGTTTTACAATCTAGTGCAATCACCCAAACAAGAGCCCTGTGAGAAGACTTTCACATTTTTAATATCAACAAATATTTTTACTCTGAGGAGCATGTATCTAGCTGTATATGATTATTTACTGTCAGGTCAGATGGCAATGGTGCACTGATTTGAAGTTCCGCATGATCCAAAGCTAGTATGAGATTAATATTTTGCAGCACTAAATGGTCACTGCACAATAATAAACTATACGTACGCAAAGTGCAAAGAAAAGTATATTTTGGCCAGACGCCAAGCACGTTTCAATGAAAAAAAATACAATTCTGTAAAGCACCTATTAGTCTTAGTATAACTACCCTCTCCTGTGATTCATTCAAAGAAAGCTGTTATTAAATATCTGTGTTACAGCACTGATGGTCAGTCTCTATAAAATAATAAAGAAACAGACTGCAATGAAGATAGAAGGTATTGTATCCTCTTTTCAAAGGAGCAGGATTCAGCTTTGCATAAACTGTAAAGATGATGTTTTTAAGAAAGTTGCAAACCTTCCAAATTGAAAAAATACAAAGCCAGGGCAAGGCAATGTGTATTTAGTTCTATGGGCAGGTGAGTGGGAGCAGTGCCAGGCAGGCCATGCACCCAGAGGCTGTTCATATGGGGTTTACTGGTTCCTAGATAGGGCACCGGTTGCTGTCGAAGGTTATTTCCTTCACACTGTGCATGGGCCAAGTTGTGCACAGTTCATTATTTGGGAAAAGCAGAGGGTGCAAGTAATCGACTTTTTATCACACTCGGGGGCATATCAGCAACAACCGGCGATAATTATCGCTAAGCGCACTTAGCGCTAGGATAATTATCGCCTGCTAACGTGGATTTTTATCGCTGAGATAGCGTGCTATTAGCAACGCTTATCTCAAAAGCGATAAAAATCCTAGCGCTAACTGGCTAACGTGAGATTATCGCTGGAAACCCAGCGATAATCTCACGTTAGCTTGTTGATAGGGACTCACAAACTTAGCCATGATATCCTCCTTCCATAGGATATCATGGCTAAGTCAGACAAATACCAGACGTAAAAAAGCAGCGTTAACCGCGGTTAGCGCTGCTTTTTTTGTCTCTAACAGGGTTAGCGATATTCTTGATAATAGGAGAAATGTCGCTTAGACATTTCTCCTATTATTTTACTCTGGAACGCCCCCTTTGCGAATTTGCATGTTAGCACCCTGTTGTTGATAGGGTGCTAGTTTTATCTCTGCTTTTTTGGCTTTTAAAGCCAAAAAAGCAGAGATAAAGCCCTTGTTGATATGCCCCATAGTCCTGCCCAGATGAGAAAACATAAATTGTTATTCCCATCAGGGCGTCGTGCACTATAGAGCTACTGATTCTCTCCTCTCATAAAAAAGAAGCACTTTAAAATCTCGCAACAGGCAGGGAGAACGTTTCTGTGCTACAGAAACAATGAACATTTAGCGGGTGATTTCAGCACCTTCAGTACCATGAGTTATAGCTTATTCAAAACATCAGTCTTGTTCAGTGCTTAATTTGTAAGCAAATAAGTGCAGGTGCCGAAAGCTCTGCTCTTGCAATGAAATGGTGCCATGCCTAAAACCAAGGCTGGATAGTCTTACATCCACTTCATGCCTTTTAATTCAACCCACCCAGCACAGAATACAGCACGAGTTTATTGATTTAGTCTGCTTCAGCCATTATCCTTCATGCACTGTGTATGACGGAAATAAGCCAGATTACAAGCGCACATTCACCTAAAACAAAGGCGCATATTCACAAGGACCGGCAATACCCATCACAAACGCCAGTTAGCGGCAGTTTTTTTATCGCCGCCTAACCATGAAAACTATTGCCATGTTAGCGGCGTATTAACAAGCCGTCGCTACATGGCAATAGTATCAGGGAACGGCGGTGAAAACTGCCCCTAACATCAGCGCGATGGCGATAGGAAACCCAGCATTAGTGGGTGATACCTAGCGATAGGCCCAGTAGTGTCAGAAAGGTGCTAACGAGGCGATAACTACTTGTGAATATGCCCCAGAAACCTTTCACATCCTGCGTGATTTTGATCCAGTAAATAAACAATTACTGAGAAAGCCTCAAACATTTCCAGATTGTATAATTGTTTGGTAAATATACATTGAAAAGCTTGACAGCACATACTGCTCTACTTGTCCCCAGCAGCTGGAGCTCAGGGTCACGTGACTCCCTTCTTCTGTAAGTAACTGACCCAACACAGTGGGAGGGACATTGTGTGCAGGTCCCCTTCTGGCATGATGTAACACATACAAATGATAATGCTTTAGCTGCTGACTCACACATACCTGCTACCCAGTCATGCCTGACCTTTGTTTTTATAGTTGTATTATACATCAACTATCAAAAGGCATTGGAAAAATCCCGCTAGAAAACTAGCATTGGCAGCGCTATCAGGTCTGGCTTTGACAAGCCAGCATGTATTTGTTTTTTATTTTTTTGCAAGCATATGCAATAGCACGAAAATTGCTATGTGATAAAAAGAAAAATATGCTTCCACCTAAGGATGGTGTGGACATGTTTGCAAAAATGTAAGTAAAAAATGACCCTCCAAAAAATGAAATGGCATAAGAATTGAAAGCATAGGATGGCCTATTAATCCTGGCCCTAAAGTGTACTACTTTTTATGCACATGCGCACATGTGTAAGTGAAAAATGCCGTCACATACATCTCCATATTCACAAGGGGATCCTTAAAGTTCTGAAGACCAAAACTGTCTCTAACTGTAGTTAGAGACAGTTACTTAAGACCAGAAAATACTTGGTCTTAAAAATAGGGATAACACTTGGTGCCTCATTTCAGCAGGTTTTGATGCTGGACAGCGCTGCAAGCAATTTTGCAGTGCTGCCCTGTAACAAAACTACAGTGCAGGAATGTGCACCATCAATAAGATAGTGCACATTCCTGGGCTCCAGTCATGAAAAGTGTGGCAGCGCTGCGACAAGACAGTGTTGCAACACTTCTCACTACACCCTTCTAGCGACTGTATGGATGCGCTGTATTCACTGGACAGCGCTCCATGACGCAAGTAATGACAGATACGTCAGGAATTCTGACGTATCTGTCTCCGCTAAAGTCACACATTGCTGCAGTCGTGTCACAATCATGACGCAACTCCATCAATGCATGGGGCCAGCCTATCCCTGTTGCACTGCGTCACCCTCATGCCTGCCAACAGGCAGGCGGAAGGTACTGACGCAGTGCCGTTCATGAAGGGGGCCCGAATGTCGGTGCTGTTGGAGATCCATCAGGTTTTTTGGTCTTCAGAACTTCAAGGATCCCCTTGTGAATATGGTGAAGTGGGGTTTGTAGCCATTTTGGCATGGGAACGCCTCTCCTGCATATAATTATTGTTAACAGATGTGGCGATCTTTACAACGGCCGTTTTTGCTTAAAAACTGTCACTAACGGGTGTTAGTGACAGCTTGGTAATAGGGCTATAAATTGATCGGCGATAACTCCTTGAGAATATGCCCCAAAGTGTACTTCAGACAGTGCCACGGTAGTAGGCTAATATTTTATTTTTGCAATTGTGTTCCTTCCATTCGTTTTCCTTTTTATTTTTTACTCACCCTGTTATGTTTACAGCATGTTTTCAGGACTCTGCATTTAAAAGTCAAATGTATCCTTTTTTTACCGATATGAATCACATTTGCTGCGATGTGCATTAAAGGGTAAAAGGGATTCCATGCCTGTTCTAAGTACAACTACCTGTGAGGAAGCCCCCATACTGTTCCATTAAAATTATATGCACTATTTATTGTTAATCATATTGCAAGCAGGTGGCAGTCACGGTGAGTCATCATAGTTTTCCCACCTTTTTTGTGGAATATGCTTTGAATTAAAAAACAATATTGCATGTGATTGCGTAAACCACAAATATTGGCTTTACCATTGCTTGATATACTACTTTGAATCACTTATTTATTTCGGAGACAAATACATTAATCATATACTTTAAAATGTATGTCATTTCACCTTCTAGAAATCAAAATACTGCTATGTTTAAGTAGAATAATCCCACAACAAAAATAGATGTCATAAGTGAGGGGTTCCAAAGTGAAAAAACGCTGATTCCATAAAATAAAATAAATGAAAGTGGAAGGCAGTACAGTCATTGTCATTGTGATTCCAGGCACAGGTGGGAAAAATGGGCTAGAGAGGTGTTCTAGGAAAATGATAATTTAACAGCATATTTATGTACAGCTACAAGGCATTTATTTTAAACACACCGCAAGCTATGAATGTCATTGTCAGTAATTGTCTCATGAATTTATCATTGGTTTTTTTCTGGACCGGAAAACATTCAAACCTATTTCAACTAAGCACTGCTTTGATTTGAAGTTTTGACTTCTAAGTATCAGAAAATTACTCTATTATTTGGAGAAAACAGAAATCAGCCTGGCTGTCATATTCATATACATGAGAAATCAATAAAATTGCATTGACAATTTATGAGACCTCGTACTGACTTATTAATAGCACATAGCAACACCATCACATTCCACATCCTTTGCATTGCTCTTGCAAATTCCTAATTGTTGTCTTGTTTTGCTGACTTTGAAACCTCCAACAATTCAAAATTAACATTTCCCTAAGAGATTTTACTTTTTGATAAGTCAGAAAAACAACCACAAGATTGTAAATGCATGCATTTTCACAATCAATGACACATACAACTTACTGCGCATAATTGTATCACAAGATGACCACCCTGTGGGTTCACTGACACAATATCGAAATCATAAATATTGTGATACCAAAATATCGTGTCAAACATATTGATCACAAGAATATAATTTTTCTAGACTTACAATGGTAAGGAAGAATAATGTGAAACAATATTGTAAAAAATATATGAGAAGTATTGTTTTTTAAATTATGTATATATATATATATTCACTTAAAAAACTATAGGTTTCACACATGTTATAGTTAGGTGGACATTTCACTCGTAAAAAACCAATGAAATTCCCCCGTTATAGTTAGTTGAGATAACTATAACTCGCGCGCCCGCAATCCTCTGCTCATGACGTCACATATTACATCACTCATGACATGGTCAGTGGCATCACTCATGACATCACTGATGACATCATCCGTGTGATAGAGTGGCGGTCGCGCGAGTTATAGTTATCTCAACTAACTATAACGGGGGAATTTCATTGGTTTTTTACGAGTGAAATGTCCACCTAACTATAACATGTGTGAAACCTATGGTTTTTTAAGTGAATTTGCAAGGTTTTTTAAATGCTAATTCCTAACTATAACGTGTGTGAAACCTATGGTTTTTTCAGTGAATTTGTACGTTTTTTTAAATGCTAAGTTAGGTATTCATTATTATATTTTCTTGGGCAACTTATTTAATAATCAGAATATGTGGGAACCTCTCTTGGCCATTAGAGCACAGCAGACAAGCAGGGCTGTGGATGCGTTATTTCGGTTTGCTTGTAAGCTGGGGCAAAAACCAGTGAAAGATATATTAATTTTTTATAGAGATAAATGCCTTCCCATTGCACATATGGGGCCAGGGCTAGGGGGTATAATAGAAGCTAACAGCTCCAACTAGTAGAGAATACATTTCTGAAAAGATTACTGATGATACCAAAAGGTGCCCCTCTGTCATGCTGAACTGGGCCAAGAGTTTATAGAGGACCATTTTGGCTGTGCCCCATTGTGTTTATGGGCTAAGATCAGGCTCTCAGAGGACTTTGAGTTCTTGAGAGATGTTATTAAGGACTTCTCCCGGCTCCACTTCTTGAGGGACAAGTTCCTAGAGATAGGTCTAGGATACATTTTTGGATACCCTGAAAGAATTCCTTCAAATGCTAAGGCCATTATCAAACAGACGTTCCTTAATAGGGAACATGCACAATTGTCATCACCGAGTTTACTCAGGAGTTTCTCACTTGCTTTCCGCCCCTCCACAATTTTATCTAAACGTTTCCACAAGTTCTCAGATCAGATTTTAAGTTACCAGGTTTCGGCAATGCACTGTGCACTTTCTGTTAGCGTTCCCTTGTCAAGGAGGATGGACGGACAAACTTCCATCTTGCCTGTGTGATAACTTTTCTAGGTAAAGCACAATGCACTTTCTATAACTTTGCACTTTATATAGGTTTGTGAGAACTAGATTTCTGCTTCCATTATTGAAGAATGTTTGTCCATGTTCATATAGCAATGGTTTTAACAATTTGTACTCATTGGCCTCTACTAACAACTGTATTGCGGTAGCAAGCTTTATAAGGTGCTCGATTGTGATCAGAAAGCGATATGAGTGAAATTGGCATAAGATTGCCAGGGAATATTATTGTTCATTTTGCTGTCTTTCATAAGGGGGTAGTATGTTGCTTTTAATTTTTCTTTGCTGAAGTCTTCTGAATTGTAAAAAAAAAATATACTGAGAAACTTTTATGGTTCTTTGAACCGATATATAGTTATTCTTGACTTGACTTGAAATACACAAATACCTAATAATAATATATATATTTAAACAATATTAATATAAAAATTAAACTATATAAAAAATACATATACTATTACCAATCCAATTTATACAACAGTAGAGAAAGAGTTTAACTCAGGAGTGGTAAGATTTACTATTACCACTCCAGTCTGTGCAACAATAGGGAAAGCATTGGACTCAGAAGGGGTAAAATTTAGTATTCCCACTCCAGTCGGTGCATTAGTTGGGGAACCGTTGAACTGAGAAGGGGTAAAATGTACTATTCTCCCTCCAGTCAGTGCAACAATAAGGAAATAATTAAACTTATGAGGAGTAAAATGTACTATTTCCAGTCTAGTCTGTGAAAGAATAGGGAAAGCGTTAAACTCGGGGGGGGGGGGGGTAAATTTACTATTCACCCTCCAGTTGATGAAACCGTAGGGAAATCATTGGACTCAAGAGAGGTAAAATTGACTGTTCCCACTCCAGTCAGTGCATTACTTGGGAAAGTGTTGGACTCAGAAGGGATAAAATGTACTTTTTCCACTCCAGTCTGTGCAACAATAGGGAATGTGTTAAACTCAGAAAGAGTATATGAGTGAGTGGGGAACGCACACTAGTTTAAGATGAAACTAAAAGTTTTTTTTGGTATGCGTGTAGCGTTGCCATATGACTGCAGAGCATGTGTAATTAACCTAGTGTGTGGCCTAGTACTAGAAAGATTACTAGGACTGCAATCTGCACTGCTAGTAAATAATTTCTAAGATTTAATACAAAGTTTCAAAAATTTCAAAACATAAACAATTCGCAAATGTAATCTGCATTCTTTGCGATACATGCTTTCAGCTTTTTACATATTTTTAAATGAACAATTCAATTGACATGGTTACATATATGTTCAGCAGAATAATGATATTATCATAAAACACCCAATGCATTTCGAGACATGATGTCCCTTCGTCAGGGGTATGCTGTGGAAAGAAGGAGAAAATTTCAGAGTCCGCACTTTGTCGGATCAATTTTATAACAATTGTACTCATTGTGATTAATATGTGTATAGTGCTCCCCTCACCAAAGTGGTTTATATGTGGTTCCAATAATTAAGGGTACCTGGTAGATTTGATATCAGTACTTTGGAGTTCTGAAGGTTGAACCACTGAAAGAGAGAACACTGGGATGAAGAGAAAATTTTATGTATGACTGTGCCATGTTCTAGCTGATTTTTGCTCTCGAATCCGCTATTAGTACCTGTGTCTTTAAGTGTGTTCTGAAACGTTGTCCTCTCAGTTTTCTTGTAAGTGCCTGAAAAAACAAATGAACTAAGTGGTTGCGAACTATGCCAATGGATAACGTTAACGTTCCTGTTTTTCGTATTTGGCTCACCTTAGTATGGAGTGCACAAAAGATGATGCTGAGTCAAACTGTCTATGAGTAAAGACTCAAAGAAAGTGGAGGAATAAACGGCGGTCGTCAAATAATCTAGAAGCAAAACTGATTCCAATTAGAAAATGGGAGCGGTAATACACGAAGAAGAAAGATAAGCGGGGTAACTCACAGTAAATTGGCTTACCGTGCCGAAACTTGAACGGACGACGTTTACTCCCGTATCTAGCCGAGGACTCGCAGTAGCGTTTCCTGGTATTTGCGTGACAACTCGAATGGATGGCGTTTACTTCCGTATCTGGCAGAGGACTCGCGATAACGTTTCCAAGTATTTACGAGACAACGTATTGATTGACATGAAAGAAGGACTCTCGTCACTTCGAACTGCGAGATGATAGTAAACACTGAAAATGCACTTTAGCTGGCCGATAGGTCGTGAGTGTATTTACTAGTTGTAACCAATGGAACGTGATGACGTTTTGTAAAGATGAGTGTAATAACATGAGAAACAAGACTACCTGGTTTTCTTACTAGGAAGTGGAACATCTGAAGTGAACATATAATGAAAGACTAATATATTCCTTTATTAGAAGTGTAAACTCTAGCTGTGCAGCAAACTAGTTTGATGCTGTGTTGATGACCTGTTCTACTAGACGTAATATGCAATAGTGAGGTGAATGGTGTGTAAATGGAGTACATCGTTGTAAACTTGAACGTGTGCTGATTAATATAGAGCAAAAGTGGCAGGTCAGCCCTTAAGATCGAATGTACAAGGGTAACATGTAATGAATTCAGAATAAAAACATTGCTGCTCAAAAAATATTCAAAAAATATTTCTCTCATTAACTTATACATATACAATACCTATCTAGTTCTATAATGGAAGTTTCACTGTATTCAAAGTTTAGTTTCTCTATTCTTTGAATAAGAACTTATGTTAATGAGGTATTAATAGGGATCCGAGGAGATCATGGTATGAATATGTGATTCTGTTTGTTAGGAAGTTTCAGGGTCCCGTAGTGGGGGTTCAGATTATGTGTGTAGAAATATTCTAAAGAAAACAAGCCATCTCTAGTTTATCGTTGAGACCTTGTGGGGTCAAAGTCTGTAATCTTTTAATCCAGAAAGCCTCTCGTTGTAATAGGTGTTTGGAGTTGTCTCTGTCTGGAGATTTCAATACCTCTTCAATAATTTGGAATTTCAGTTGATCAATTTAATGACGTGCTTCGTCACAATGTACGGCTAAACTTGAAGTAGTGCTGTGGGTACTTATTTTACTTTTATGCTCCGTGAGTCGAATCTTCATCTTTCTCTCAGTTTTTCCGACATAAAGCAATCCGCATGGACATTTGATCATGTAAATTACGTTGTCAGAGTCGCACGTTGTTCTGCTAGAGATTTAGATTTTTTGGCCCGTTCTTGGATGTAATAAGCAGTCTCCTGTAATTACATTATTGCAGTGTATGCAATTCCAGCATTTGTGTGTGCCATTTGTCTTAGTTGAGGATTCCAGAGTGGATGGTGGTTTCTTTTTCTTTGATAACATCTCCTTCAGATTGTGTGCTCTTGTGTATGCGAACAATGGTTTTTCCAGGAATAATCCATTAAAATCTGTCTCAGATTCAAGTAAGTCCCATCGTTTGCGTATGATCTTTTTGATGGACGTGGATGCAGTTGAGTATTTAGACACAAATACTGTACGAGTACTGTTTTTTTTGGAGTCTTTTTAAGTAACTCATTGCGTGGTCGACTTTTGACTTTGTTTAATTGCTCTATCAAGAGATCCTCAGGGTACCCTCTGCATGTGTATTTTTTGATTTGCTGTTGCCAAGTTTTTTCACAAGCCTTATCAGTTTAAGAGATTCGTTTAGTTCTGAGAAATTGTGAGACTGGTAAATTCCGAATTAAAGAAGATGGGTGAAAGCTGCTGTATAATAAAGCATTGTTTTTGTCCGTTGGTTTTTTGTATATGTAGGTCTGTATTTCACCCTTTTCAATATCAATCCAAACATCTAGAAATGAAATTGCCTTTTGACTGATGGTGTGAGTGAATTGTATTCTGGGGTCTATTAAGTTTAAGGTTTGTATGTTGTTCATCAATGCTGGTTCTGATTTGTTCCAAATGAGGAAGATGTCATCGATTAAACGTCGAAAGAATACTAGGCCTTCTTTCCAAGTTTGGTCTGTCAAGATGTAATCATTTTCAAATTTGGCCATGTATGTGTTCATGTATACCGGTGCTCCCGGAAAGCCCATTGAAGTGCCGTTCAATTGTATGTAAAACCTCTCATTCCAACTGAAATAACTGTTTTGTAAACAGAACTCCAGAAGTTGTAAGATGAAGACTTTGGGTATGTTTGAATTTTCTTGTCTCAGTAACGCCCATTCGACTGCCTCAATTCCATTGGCATGTGGTGTAGACGTGTACAATGCTACCACGTCAATTGTGCACAAGATCCAGTTTTCCGTGTTTTCGTTTTTAATCATCTGCAGATGTCGCAGGAAATCCGTGGTGTCTTCAATGTAAGATTGACAGTTTTGGACAAATGATTGTAAAAAGGTGTCGATGTATCGTCCTGGTTTTTCAAATATGGAGTCACATCCTGAAACAATAGGTCTAAATGGAGGATCAACTAAGTTTTTGTGAATTTTGGGTAGCAAATAAATTTTTGGTCTACGTGGAAATTGAGAACTAAGGTATTTCCTAGTTGATGAGTCAATCCAATTAAGGTTTTCTGCTTGTTCTAAAATAAGATTTAAATTCTTGGAGATTTCCATAGCTGGATCCTCTGTCAGTTTTCCGTAAATGTCGACATAATGTTTTGCTGTATGTCGGAAAAACTGAGAGAAAGATGAAGATTCGACTCACGGAGCATAAAAGTAAAATACGTACCCACAGCACTACTTCAAGTTTAGCCGTACATTGGGACGAAGCACGTCATCAAATTGCTCAACTGAAATTCCAAATTATTGAAGAGGTATTGAAATCTCCAGACAGAGACAACTCCAAACACCTATTACAACGAGAGGCTTTCTGGATTAAAAGATTACAGACTCTGACCCCACAAGGTCTCAACGATAAACTAGAGATGGCTTGTTTTCTTTAGAATATTTCTACACACATAATCTGAAACCCCACTACGGGACCCTGACACTTCCTAACAAACAGAATCACATATTCATACCATGATCTCCTCGGATCCCTATTAATACCTCATTACCATAAGTTCTTATTCAAAGAATAGAGCAACTAAACTTTGAATACAGTGAAACTTCCATTATAGAACTAGATAGGTATTGTATATGTATAAATTAATGAGAGAAATATTTTTTGAATATTTTTTGAACAGCAATGTTTTTATTCTGAATTCATTACATGATACCCCTGTACATTCTATCTTAAGGGCTGACCTGCCATTTTTGCTCTATATTAATCAGCACATGTTCAAGTTTACAATGATGTACTCCATTTACACACCATTCACCTCACTATTGCATATTACGTATAGTAATCAACACAGCATCAAACTAGTTTGCTGCACAGCTAGAGTTTACACTTCTAATAAAGGAATATATTAGTCTTTCATTATATGTTCACTTCAGATGTTCCACTTCCTAGTAAGAAAACCAGGTAGTCTTATGTCTCATGTTATTACACTCATTTTTACAAAACGTCATCACGTTCCATTGGTTACAACTAGTAAATACACTCACGACCTATCGGCCAGCTAAAGTGCATTTTCAGTGTTTACTATCATCTCGCAGTTCGAAGTGACGAGAGTCCTTCTTTCATGTCAATCAATACGTTGTCTTGTAAATACTTGGAAACGTTATCGCGAGTCCGCGGCCAGATATGGAAGTAAACGCTGTCCATTCGAGTTGTCACACAAATACCAGGAAACGCTACTGCGAGTCCTCGGCTAGATACGGGAGTAAACGTCGTCCGTTCAAGTTTCGGCACGGTAAGCCAATTTACTATGAGTTACCCAGCTTATCTTTCTTCTTCGTGTATTACCGCTCCCATTTTCTAATTGGAATCATTTTCGCTTCTAGATTATTTGACGATTGCCGTTTATTCCTCCACTTTCTTTGAGTCTTTACTCATAGACAGTTTGACTCAGCATCATCTTTTGTGCACTCCATACTAAGGTGAGCCAAATACGAAAAACAGGAACGTTAAGGTTATCCATTGGCATAGTTCGCAACCACTTAGTTCATTTGTTTTTTCAAGCACTTACAAGAAAACTGACAGGACAGCGTTTCAGAACACACTTAAAGACACAGGTACTAATAGCGGATTCGAGAGCAAAAATCAGCTAGAACATGGCACAGTCATACATAACATTTTCTCTTCATCCCAGTGTTCTCTCTTTCAGTGGTTCAACCTTCAGAACTCCAAAGTACTGATATTGAATCTACCAGGTACCCTTAATAATTGGAACCACATATAAACCACTTTGGTGAGGGGAGCACTATACACATATTAATCACAATGAGTACAATTGTTATAAAATTGATCCGACAAAGTGCGGACTCTGAAATTTTCTCCTTCTTTCCACAGCATACCCCTGATGAAGGGACATCATGTCTCGAAATGCATTGGGTGTTTTATGATAATATCATTATTCTGCTGAACATATATGTAACCATGTCAATTGAATTGTTCATTTAAAAATATGTAAAAAGCTGAAAGCATGTATCGCAAAGAATGCAGATTACATTTGCGAATTGTTTATGTTTTGAAATTTTTGAAACTTTGTATTAAATGTTAGAAATTATTTACTAGCAGTGCAGATTGCAGTCCTAGTAATCTTTCTAGTACTAGGCCACTCACTAACTCAGAAAGAGTTACATTTACTATTCCCACTCCAGTGGATAAAACAGTAGGAAAAATGTTTTACTCAGGAGAGGAAAAATGTACTACTCCCACTCCAGTCAGTGCAATAGTGGGGAACGTGTTGGACTTATAAGAGGTAAAAATTACTATTTCCACTCCAGTCTGTGCAACAATAGGAAAAGCATTAAACTCAAAATGGGTAAAATGTACTATTCCCACTCTAGTCTGTGGAACAATAGAAAAGGGATTAAACTCAGGTGGGGTCATATTTACTTTTCACCCTCAAGTGGATGAAACAGTAGGGAAATCGTTGGTCTCAAGAGAGGTAAAATGTACTTTTCCCACACCAGTCAGTCAACAGTATGGAAAGCATTAGACTCAGTAGGCTACAATTTGCTATTCCCAATCCAGTCTGTGCAAGAAAAAGGAAAGTGTTAAACCCAGCATTGGTTAAATGTACTATTCCCACTCAAGTTGGACAACAGTAAGGAAAGTGATGGACTCTAGAGGGGTAATATTTACTATTCCCACTCCAGTCTGTGCAACAGTAGGAAAAGCGTTGAACTCAGGAGGAATACAATTAACTATTCCCACTCCAATCAGTGCAATAGTAGAGAAACAGTTAAACTCAGAAGGGGAACATTTACTATTCTCACTTCAGTTTGTGCAATATTAGGGAAAGCGTAAAACTCAAGTGGGGTTAAATTTACTATTCAGACCCCAGTGGATGAAACAGTAGGGAAATCCTTGGACTCAGGAGGGGTAAAATGTACAATTTCCACTCTAGTCAGTTCAATAGTAAGGAAAGTGTTGGATTCAGAAGGGGTAAAATTTACTATTTCCACACCAGCCTCTGCAACAATAGGTAAAGCGTTAAACTCAGAAGGATTTAAATTTGCTCTTCACGCTCCAGTGGATGAAACAGTAAAGAAAGAGCTATACTCAGGAGAGTTAAAATGTACTATTCCCACTATAGTCAGTCAATAGTATGGAAAGCATTGGACATAGAAAGGGTACAATTGCTATTCGCACTCCAGTCTGTACAACGAAAGTGAAAGCGTTATACTCAGCAGTGATTACATGAATTATTTCCACTACAGTTGGACAACAGCAAGGAAATTGATGGACTCTAGATTGGTAAAATTTGCTATTCCCACTCCTTTCAGTGCAACAGTAGAGAGAAAGTAGCTTCCTTCAATCAAATCAAATATTTTTAAAACTCTATTAAATAACAAAAAATATAAATATTAAATGGTAAAATTGTATTCCTAAATGTTAACAAATGTAATAATTATTATCAATTAAAACAAGTAATATTAATTTCATTAAAATACCACACTATATTCTCACAATCATAGTAGGCAAAATTAAAAGGTTATTAAAATTAAAAAGAATAACAAAATTAACATAATATAAAATAAATAACACAATATTTAATAAATGAATAAATCATTTTAAATGTATTATTACTTATCTTCCCACCTTATGCGTCTACAAACTAAACCACACACACATAAAATATAACTTAACAGATATGATAATTTCATAATTTCAATAATCATCAATTAAATAATTAACAAAAAGTTAATAATTCATTATCAAAAATTATTTCTTAATTAACTTCACACCCTGTACTCCTAAAAACCCAACAACCTACAACTAAAATATACCTTAGGAATTATAGTAATTACACAATTTACATAATTAATTATCAATTCAACAATTAATAGTAATTAACTATTAATTAGTTAACTAATTGAATTATTTCCCACCCTTTACCTCTACAAACACAATACATACATGAAATATAACTTAAAAAACAATCTTATCTGCACAATTTGTGTAATTAATTATCTATAAAATAACACTTATTAATTAACATTAATGATTCGTTAATTACAATTAATTTACCATGCACCCCTTGAAATCACACAACCCACAACCGCACCTAAAACATAGCTTAAAAAGAAATTAATTACTCAATTAATTAGTAATTAATTATAATTAATTTACTTTCCACCCTGTACCCCTACAAACCGCACAACCCGCATATGAAACGTAACTTAAAAAATAAATTAATTACACAATTTATATAATTAGTTATCAATTGAGCAATTATAAATAATCAAAAATTAGTCATTAATTAATTTATTTTCCACCCTGTACCCCTACAAACCCCACAACCCAACTACAACCTACTACAACACTACAAATTATAATAAACAACTAAATTAAATTTAAAACAATTAATAATGTTCATACAATATTAAAAAATATTAACAGTATTTACATTAACAATTCATAACATATACAATTAAAACAAACACTAAAATACATAAAATAATTTAAAACTATATTATCAAAACTGATATTTATGTAAAATATATTAATAACATAGATATTTTTTACATCAATATTACTTACCTTAGAAAATCAATATTCTTGTCAATGATATTCCTATATCATGATAAATGTGGTTCACGATATTAAAAATTCGATATTTCTGCATCTCAATATTTTTTTACTCAATATTCTGTCCGAATACCGATCTGTGCATAAACCTACATTTACATTTTGCAAATTCTTGGAGCCTACTACCAAGGGGTCGATTCCAATCCTGGATTTTTGTTTCCCGTACGACTCGTATACGTATTTTTTTCCGTACGAATCGTACAAGTCACGTCCGACCCGTGAAGTCCGATTCATACGGGAAAAAGTACATACGGATCGGCCCAATCCGTACGAATCGTAGCGGGAAAAGTTGTACGAGACGGACCCGGACACTTTTCCGTACGAATCATAAAAAGACAGTCCGAGCGTACAAGTACGATCCGGACCAGCTTTCTGATTTACGAATCGTACGGAAAACGTCCCGGACACGGGGAATGACTTGTACATATGCAATGTCGGTGTACGCACCGTACATACGCAATGTTGTTGTACGCACCAATGTTGTATTACACACCGTACATACGCAATGGCGGTGTACGCTAGGCCTGGGTGGCAAATTCCGTTCCGCTCGCGGAATTTGCGGAATTTGCGGAATTTCGCGTTCCGCGGAGAACGCGAAATTGCTCAAAAGTCCGCTTTCCGCGATTTCGCGAAATTGTTGCTTGTTCGCGTTCTCAAAATGCATGTTCGCGAGATATTTCTCCTCGAGCACGCAAACAGCAATTGCGAACAGGAAAAAAGCATCGCGAACAAGCAATTCTGCGTGTTCGCGGAATTTCTGCGTGTTCGCGGAGATTTTTTACCGTTTCGCGGAGATTTGCGTAACGCGATTACGCAAATTCCGCCCACCCCTAGTGTACGCACCGTACATACGCAATGTCGTTGTGCGCACCAATGTTGTAGTATGCACCAAACATAGCAATGGCGGAGTACGCACCGTACATATGCAATGGCGGTGTACGCACCATACATACCAATGGCGGTGTACGCACCGTACATACACAACGCATGGGGGTGTGTGCTTGTACGACTCGTACCCCTGTACCGTACTGAACCACGGACACTGTAAAACAGCACAAGGAGGGTCTATTCGACTCGCACAACACCACAAACACGTCTACAGTGCACTAAAAATGGAAATGACTGACCTGGACACATCCAAACAGGCAACCAGAGGGGCAAACTCAAAACGACCCCTTATAACACACCCACCAAAAATTCAAAGTGAGGCCCACCCACAAATGGACCAATAAAAAGGGCCCACACACACAAACCATGAGCCTTTGCAACAGACTCACTGCAGCTAGAGAGCACACACCAACAACTGCACCCATCCACCTTAACATATACATAGTCACACAACCTCCTTCACACATACCCCCTCTACACATTCACACCCACACCGTCACATTCAGACCCACACACCCACAACCATCCACACCCTCACCCCACACCAAGCCCACAGACAAGAATCCAAAGTTCACAAGGGAGGAGCTGGAGATCCTTGTCAATCAAGTCATCAGAGTCGAGCCACAGCTGTTTGGAACATTGGTCAGACAGACCAGCATAGATGAAAAATCACGCCTGTGGCAGAGGATCGTCGATAGGGTGAATGCTGTTGCACCCATCAGAAGGATCAGGAATGAATGCCAAGCCAGGTGGTACGATCTGCGGAGGACGGTCAAGAGCAAAATGAATGATGAATACGCCCAGAGCAACATCAATGGAGGTGGTGCACCCCACAGACCAGTACATTACCATCCCTGGGAGGAGAAGGTGATGGCCCTGCTTCTGCCGGTGGGAGTACATGGACTGCAAGGACTTCCAGAGCCAGGTGAGTACACAAACAACTTACGTAACATGGGGGTAATGGCATCCACACCGCAACTACACAAAATGCACGCCCCCCCAAACCCTCACCGGCCAGAAGCACAGTAAAAAATAATGCTAATGCCACTAACATGTGTATGCTCCATTGAGAAAGCAAGGCCATGCTATGTCCCATGCTACATGAAGCAGCAACCCAAGAATGGATGTCCGGTATGCTGGGAGGGTGGGTGGCACAAAACACATTGTTGAACTCCAAATCAGACACAATTGCCCTCATCCCATATGGCCCAGGTACATACCCATGCACCATGCACACTGCACAGGGATTGGGAAAGTACTGACAAGATAGCTCACACTCGGCCCGGGTGTAGGCAGCACAAGACCCTCCTGTGACCAGTGCAAACACAAACACCAAGACAACCAGGAAAGATATCTAGGACAGGAACTCACACTCACTGTCATGGCAGCATGCTCCATGGGGGGACAGCTACATCACCTGAGAGCCCCAGTGCCAAATCACACTAAACCCATCAGCAGGCCCTGTCACACACACCCCTTACACAAGCAGACACCCCCGGGACAGGCAATGGATTTACACACTGTCACAATGGACATGTAACACAACAACACCAAGACATAGCCAAAGAAGCATCTAAGCCAAAAATCTACATGTCAAAGACTCAGGAGAACATATCAATCTGTCCCCCGCAACATACCCATCCACAAGTGAACATTGAGGAGAATGCTAGGCACATACAACTACCTGGAGGAACAGTGCCAACTTGAATGTGTATGATACATGCATGTTGCATGAAACAGCATTAACATTGTCTGTCTCTCACACACAGGGCAACATGATGAATCTACCCCCAACAATGGGGGTGAAGATTCACAGTCCCTGGCCCGGTAGGAACCTAATCCCACCGGCAGCAACGCCTCTCAACATTCCGCGGATGACCCCGACCGACCTGGACCCTCTGGTGTCCAAACCCCTGCAGAACCTGGTTCAGGACCATCTGTAATACACACTACAAGACCTGGAGATATCAAGCACTATTTCAGAATGAGTGGGATTGTGGATAGGGTAATATAAACAATTATTATACCCTCAACAGTAGTTCATATCATGAACTATCAGTACCATCCCTAGTGCCTCAAAATTTGACATTTAAAACAACCCAACATGTGCAAAACATTCCACCTAAAGCATAAACCAGAAAAAATGTGGAGAATGAGAAAGCATCTCACGTGCGCAACACCAGAGGGGCTGCTGGCTGGTTCTCGCCAGTGTGCTCACGAGTTTCTCATCATCGATGTCTTTCTCATGAAAATAATGTGAAAAAGAGATGTGTAAAAGATTCTATGAAAAAAGTAAGCCAGGGAAGATATATTTAGGCAGCCCAAAAACCAACAAAAAGAAAAAAGTTCTTGAAAGAAAGACCCGTGTGGTCTTACAGATAAGATTAGGTATGACCCACGTCTATATTTCAACCTGTTTTATTCCACTCTGTGAGTCATCCCAAGGTTAAAAACACGGTCATGTTCAATAACCACATTTACGAATGGCCAACATGTTTCATTGCCTACTTATCTTTGCGGCAAATTCATCAGGGCGTCATGGAACTGCGATCACTTCCCTGGGTTAAATCTGTTTTGAGACTGAAATCGCTGCATGTATGCAGAGAACATAAAAACACATGTGAGGTTGACAGAAACATAAAGGAACCACACTGTACCCCACTTACAAGCCAAAAGACACACCCTTTCACAGGGGACATTACCTAGTGAAAGCCAAGGGCCCATGTACCAGCTCTCACGTAGTCAATGTTTTAAAAGAGCACTGTCAGTTGCTCTAGTAGTCCTAATGCACAAACACATCCGTTGTTTTGTGGTGCTTAGACCGTCATCTGTCGAGACAAATCGGATACTTTAGGAGGTGCCCACATATCAATAGTTCTACAAGCTCGCTCAAATCATTCACAGGCCACCAAGAGGGGATGTTATCTCAGATTAAAACCTGTCACTGCCCAAAAATATGCTCACACAGGGTAGTTGGCAGGAGTCTATTTCACCAGGTTCACGCTGGTTATCCCAATTAGCTCTTGATAATAGTGCTCTCTCGCTATATTTACATATTGTTACCTCGCATGATCTCGATCTCAATATTTCCCCGTGGCGCCTCTACTGTAAAACGGATCAGCCAGGGCTCACCGAGCGGTTGAGGAGCTCTATTTCACCAAGTTCACCCTGGTTATCCCAGTTAGCTTTTGATAATAATGCTCTCTCGCTATATTTACATATTGTCACCTCGCATAATCTCGATCTCAATATTTCCCCGTGGCGCCTCTACTGTTACAACGGATCAGCCCGGACTCACCGTGCGGTTGAGGAGCTCACGCCGTAACTCATTCCCGGAACAACCCGGGGGGATGCGGGGCCGGGATTTAAGCCGGCGGCGCATCACTAGCACTTCCGGGTCGGGACTGCTGGAACGAAACTGATAACCCGGGTCACTACGTGAGTGGCAATAGCGAGTCTTCCATGGCGGCCATCTTATAATGGCCAGGTTAGAACTGATTGCATACCCGGTGCATTAGTCTTTCAACCAAGCTGAAGTATATTTATGGAGACCAATAATCAAAAAGGAAATTTAAAATTATTCTCAAATGCATAGAACAATTACCATTAACAAGAGTCGAATGTGGAGACTAGAAATTTTTTTATTTATTTTTTAATAAACATTATTCACTAATGAACAACACAGTCCAGAGGGCCCAGTTAAGATCCTCACATAGAGTATATCAAACCACACAGGGACAGGTGTTTTAAGGGAGCGGGCAATCAATTCATACACTGTGTGTGTCCACCAAATACCAGGACCTGCAGAGGTATCTAACCAATGTTTTCATCGTCTGGAAATCTTATTCCACTCAATTTGATCATTCAGGCCAATCTGATCGACCTTTTCGGAATAAATCCAGCGAGCTTCCTTCACTGCAAGTGTATTCTCGATCTGATTCACATTACCCATCACTCTTTCCAACACCAACCACTTTACAGCTTTGTAGTTGTGCTGGTGGTCCTTATAATGTTGAACCAATTTCGTAGTTAATTTGCCATTCTTGATGGTACTGAGATGCTCTTGTATCCTCACCTTGATTTTTCTTGTGGTGAGGCCAATGTAGTGAAGCCCACATGGGCAAGTAAGCCTGTAAATCGTGTTAGATGAGTTGCAATTGCTGAACTTGTTTAAGTACCAAGTTCGTCCATCCTGCAACTGTACACTAGTTGTCTTTTCAGTTAATTCACAGACAGAGCAGCCACCACACGGGTAATGCCCAGGGGGAATGGATGTGTTGGTCACTTGTGATTGAGGCCTTGTATGGACGAGCCTGTCTTTAAGGTTCTGAGCTCTTCTGAACGCGAACCGGGGTGCGGGCATTTTGTAATCGCTGGTGGATAACAACGACCAATGCTTTCTAATGGCCTGGCGAATTTTCGTCGCAAGGGGGTCAAAAGTAAGCACTATGGGTAGACAATCAGAAGTCTCCCTCGAATTCCTCTCCAACAGCGCTTCACGTGGGGTGTTATGCGCCCTCTTGCGAGCTCTGTTGACAATTTTTCTTGGATAGGCCCTTTGCACCAGTTTCTCAGTGTGGGCCTCAGACTGTTTCAGAAAGTCAGCAGTCGAGGAACAGTTTCTGCGGTAGCGCAGAAACTGTCCCACTGGGAGATTGTCCCTCAGTGCTCTTGGATGGAAAGATTGGTAATGTAGGAGGGAATTTTTGTTTGTAGGTTTCTGATGAACAGTCGAAGTTAACTTGTCACCAGTCACAGTGATGTCCAAATCCAAGTATGTTACCTTCTCGGTGCTCATGCTCCATGTGAACTTCAGACATTTGTCACGATTATTGAGCCATTCCAAGAACTCACACAGATGGCTACGAGTACCAGTCCATATACACAGGACATCATCAATATACCGCTTCCAGAGGCTGATGTGCCCCTGGAAGGGATTAGATGGATGGTATAGATGATGCTCTTCGAACTGGCCCACATAGATGCAGGCCAGACTGGGTGCGAAGGTAGCACCCATAGAAGTCCCAGATGTTTGTAGGAACATGTCATCCTTGTAGGCAAAGTAATTGCGAGTGAGTGCTACCTCTATGCATTGCATAACAAAGGTTTGGGGGGTGTCATAAAACCAATCCTGACCGTCAAGAGCGCGTGCTGCTGCCACCAGCGTTGCATCTTGGGGGATACTTGTATATAACGATTCAATATCGATAGTTACAAGTATCTGTTGCAATCCATCAAACTTTAAATCTTGGATGGTATTCAAGATGTCCGTGGTGTCCTGGACATATGACAGTTGTTTGAGTACCGACTCTCTAAGGAAGAAGTCAGCAAATTGAGACAATGGTTCCAGTACAGAGGAGATCCCCGACACTATCGGGCGTCCTGGGGGGGGCCGTTGTGTCTTGTGGATTTTCGGCAAGATGTAAAATGCCGGAATCCTGGGTTTGGTGTTAACTAAGAAGTCAGCTTCCTTGCTGGTGATCCAGTTTCTTTCTCTAGCATGTCCTACCATAATGGTGATGGTATTCAATAATTCAGTGGTAGGGTCCCTAGTCAAGGGTTGATAGTTCTTTCTATCATCCAGGAGCCTACGGACCTCTCTCTCGTAGTCCACGGTATTCATGAGGACGATAGCCCCACCCTTATCGGCCGATTTTATCGTGAGGGATGAGTTTTTTTGCAAAGATGTCAAAGCATGCCAGTCGTTCTTTGTCATGTTGCTGAATGCATTTCTTTGTTCTGTTTCTTCAAGCAACCTAATGTCATCAAGAACCTTTCTTTCGAAAGCAAGAACTTCAGGGCCTACTGTATGGCTGGGGGGACAAAAATGAGAGGGTCGGTGTAAGTTAGTAGTGAACAATGATGGAGGTTTTGAGTCCTTCAGTGCGAAAAACTTTTTTAATTTGATCTTCCTCATTGCCTCCTGTACTTCCATTCTGCATTTGAAAGCATCATGCCGAGGAGTTGGAACATAACCCAAACCCTTATTGAGCACTCTCAGTTCATCAGTAGAAAGCTGGTAGTCTGACAAATTAACTACGATGTTGTTTATGTGGGCATTCTGCCCCTGCTCCTGGTTACGCGGGGGGAGAATGACTGCCATGTCTGGGACTGATTCTGACGTCCTCGACCTCGACCCCTCGATCCTCCCCCTCTGTTTCCTCTCTGGCTCTGAACTAAAAAAGAGCGTAATAGACCACCCAAGTCCTGATTGGATTGAACCTGTGGGTTAAATCTCACTCTCCCTGGTTCCGGGGCTGATGTCCCCTCTTCCTCCTCACTAGAGGTGTTGTCGAATGTCCAGTTTTGGGGAGTGCGCCTAGCTTGTACTCGGCCTCCCCTCTGAAACCTATTCTGTGGTGCCTGTTCACTATCCTGCTGATAGTACTTATCCTCCGTGTATGGAAATGCCCACTCGTGTGAATATCTTTCTAGATTTCTCTTCAGCCCCTTGATCTTCTGATTGATCATGTAGTTTTTATATTCGCTGAGATCCTCTTGAATTCTCTGCAGCTGTTCCTTAGCGTCTGTAATACTAGAGTCTGATTTTATACTCTCCTCTAATTCTAGGATCTCTTTTAGGAGTTCTTCGCTCAATCGTTTGGCTGTCTGAATAATCAGAATCAGCCAATCTCTGGTGCATTTATTCGCGATGAAACTCCAGTCGATCCTGAATTGTTTATCCTCTAGAAAGATCCTAGGTTCAATCCTCACCAGCAGACTAGAGGGGGCTGCACCAGCTCGGTAATATTCAGTCATCAACGCCCCATGCAAAGCAACTCTCACTTGCTTCTTTTTAGTAAAACTCAATTTCTCCCATTCTTCACGCACAGAGCCCGTATTGGAAAGACCGGAATCTGGAAGAAGTGAGGGGCCTTGAAGGATCGCAGCGATCTGATCATCCGTAAAGGCTAGACAATTCCTGTCCATCTCAAGGAAGGAAAAAGAAGAGGGGTCTGATAATTTGTCTCAACAGATGCAAAGTCGAGCGCACTGGAAGTGTCTATATTAACGTAGGCAAGCCTCAGATATATGAGACAGGGGATTTTAGTGGAACCTTCAATTATCTGCTATAGAACTATGTAGTTTAAAAACTCTCACGGCTGAGCCGCCGTACTCTGTTTATACTCAGAAAAAGGAGTTTAAGAGGGAAAAATCAACCAGGCCACCCTCCACTCAGTCAATAATACACACTACAAGACCTGGAGATATCAAGCACTATTTCAGAATGAGTGGGATTGTGGATAGGGTAATATAAACAATTATTATACCCTCAACAGTAGTTCATATCATGAACTATCAGTACCATCCCTAGTGCCTCAAAATTTGACATTTAAAACAACCCAACATGTGCAAAACATTCCACCTAAAGCATAAACCAGAAAAAAATGTGGAGAATGAGAAAGCATCTCACGTGCGCAACACCAGAGGGGCTGCTGGCTGGTTCTCGCCAGTGTGCTCACGAGTTTCTCATCATCGATGTCTTTCTCATGAAAATAATGTGAAAAAGAGATGTGTAAAAGATTCTATGAAAAAAGTAAGCCAGGGAAGATATATTTAGGCAGCCCAAAAACCAACAAAAAGAAAAAAGTTCTTGAAAGAAAGACCCGTGTGGTCTTACAGATAAGATTAGGTATGACCCACGTCTATATTTCAACCTGTTTTATTCCACTCTGTGAGTCATCCCAAGGTTAAAAACACGGTCATGTTCAATAACCACATTTACGAATGGCCAACATGTTTCATTGCCTACTTATCTTTGCGGCAAATTCATCAGGGCGTCATGGAACTGCGATCACTTCCCTGGGTTAAATCTATTTTGAGACAGAAATCGCTGCATGTATGCAGAGAACATAAAAACACATGTGAGGTTGACAGAAACATGAAGGAACCACACTGTACCCCACTTACAAGCCAAAAGACACACCCTTTCACAGGGGACATTACCTAGTGAAAGCCAAGGGCCCATGTACCAGCTCTCACGTAGTCAATGTTTTAAAAGAGCACTGTCAGTTGCTCTAGTAGTCCTAATGCACAAACACATCCGTTGTTTTGTGGTGCTTAGACCGTCATCTGTCGAGACAAATCGGATACTTTAGGAGGTGCCCACATATCAATAGTTCTACAAGCTCGCTCAAATCATTCACAGGCCACCAAGAGGGGATGTTATCTCAGATTAAAACCTGTCACTGCCCAAAAATATGCTCACACAGGGTAGTTGGCAGGAGTCTATTTCACCAGGTTCACGCTGGTTATCCCAATTAGCTCTTGATAATAGTGCTCTCTCGCTATATTTACATATTGTTACCTCGCATGATCTCGATCTCAATATTTCCCCGTGGCGCCTCTACTGTAAAACGGATCAGCCAGGGCTCACCGAGCGGTTGAGGAGCTCTATTTCACCAAGTTCACCCTGGTTATCCCAGTTAGCTTTTGATAATAATGCTCTCTCGCTATATTTACATATTGTCACCTCGCATAATCTCGATCTCAATATTTCCCCGTGGTGCCTCTACTGTTACAACGGATCAGCCCGGACTCACCGTGCGGTTGAGGAGCTCACGCCGTAACTCATTCCCGGAACAACCCGGGGGGATGCGGGGCCGGGATTTAAGCCGGCGGCGCATCACTAGCACTTCCGGGTCGGGACTGCTGGAACGAAACTGATAACCCGGGTCACTACGTGAGTGGCAATAGCGAGTCTTCCATGGCGGCCATCTTATAACGGCCAGGTTAGAACTGATTGCATACCCGGTGCATTAGTCTTTCAACCAAGCTGAAGTATATTTATGGAGACCAATAATCAAAAAGGAAATTTAAAATTATTCTCAAATGCATAGAACAATTACCATTAACAAGAGTCGAATGTGGAGACTAGAAAATTTTTTATTTATTTTTTAATAAACATTATTCACTAATGAACAACACAGTCCAGAGGGCCCAGTTAAGATCCTCATATAGAGTATATCAAACCACACAGGGACAGGTGTTTTAAGGGAGCGGGCAATCAATTCATACACTGTGTGTGTCCACCAAATACCAGGACCTGCAGAGGTATCTAACCAATGTTTTCATCATCTGGAAATCTTATTCCACTCAATTTGATCATTCAGGCCAATCTGATCGACCTTTTCGGAATAAATCCAGCGAGCTTCCTTCACTGCAAGTGTATTCTCGATCTGATCCACATTACCCATCACTCTTTCCAACACCAACCACTTTACAGCTTTGTAGTTGTGCTGGTGGTCCTTATAATGTTGAACCAATTTCGTAGTTAATTTGCCATTCTTGATGGTACTGAGATGCTCTTGTATCCTCACCTTGATTTTTCTTGTGGTGAGGCCAATGTAGTGAAGCCCACATGGGCAAGTAAGCCTGTAAATCGTGTTAGATGAGTTGCAATTGCTGAACTTGTTTAAGTACCAAGTTCGTCCATCCTGCAACTGTACACTAGTTGTCTTTTCAGTTAATTCACAGACAGAGCAGCCGCCACACGGGTAATGCCCAGGGGGAATGGATGTGTTGGTCACTTGTGATTGAGGCCTTGTATGGACGAGCCTGTCTTTAAGGTTCTGAGCTCTTCTGAACGCGAACCGGGGTGCGGGCATTTTGTAATCGCTGGTGGATAACAACGACCAATGCTTTCTAATGGCCTGGCGAATTTTCTTCGCAAGGGGGTCAAAAGTAAGCACTATGGGTAGACAATCAGAAGTCTCTCTCGAATTCCTCTCCAACAGCGCTTCACGTGGGGTGTTATGCGCCCTCTTGCGAGCTCTGTTGACAATTTTTCTTGGATAGGCCCTTTGCACCAGTTTCTCAGTGAGGGCCTCAGACTGTTTCAGAAAGTCAGCAGTCGAGGAACAGTTTCTGCGGTAGCGCAGAAACTGTCCCACTGGGAGATTGTCCCTCAGTGCTCTTGGATGGAAAGATTGGTAATGTAGGAGGGAATTTTTGTTTGTAGGTTTCTGATGAACAGTCGAAGTTAACTTGTCACCAGTCACAGTGATGTCCAAATCCAAGTATGTTACCTTCTCGGTGCTCATGCTCCATGTGAACTTCAGACATTTGTCACGATTATTGAGCCATTCCAAGAACTCACACAGATGGCTACGAGTACCAGTCCATATACACAGGACATCATCAATATACCGCTTCCAGAGGCTGATGTGCCCCTGGAAGGGATTAGATGGATGGTATAGATGATGCTCTTCGAACTGGCCCACATAGATGCAGGCCAGACTGGGTGCGAAGGTAGCACCCATAGAAGTCCCAGATGTTTGTAGGAACATGTCATCCTTGTAGGCAAAGTAATTGCGAGTGAGTGCTACCTCTATGCATTGCATAACAAATCTGTGCCAACCACCACCCCCATTCCTGCCACATCCCAGGAGACACCGAGGAGCCCTGCCTGCAGTGAACAACTGAGCCAGTCTGACCAGGAGGAGGCAGACAACACTGCTACTGCCATCCCTCAGGGGTCCCGTAGACCCGATGTGCCCACAACGGCAGGCCAGGCTCGTGTGGGCAGGGGTGGTGAGAGTGGAGGCAGGCGGAGGCGAGAACCTGACCAGCCAGCTGAAGGGACCGGTATGTCACACAAACACAATATCATGGAGGCATACCAGCGTGACACCAGGGAGTTCAGCCAGGTAGTGGTGACCCTCACAAAGATCAAGAACCAGCAGGCCGAGCAACATGCCAGTCAACAAGAACACCAGGGACGGAAGGAGGCAAGACTGGCTGAGCTCCTGGCGGTGCAAAGGGACATAAGCCATTCACTCCGTCGGATCGCCAAC
The DNA here is from genome assembly GCF_964204655.1 of Triturus cristatus. NCBI lineage: Eukaryota > Metazoa > Chordata > Amphibia > Caudata > Salamandridae > Triturus > Triturus cristatus. Next base: position 393,995,791 of record NC_140584.1, read on the forward strand.
AACATGGGCAACCCTCCCTGTGCCACCAGGCGAAGACCACCACCAGCCACAGGGAGGGAGGAGGGAGGAGGATTCGTCCGATGGAGCGTCCCAAGCATCGTCAAGGCCTGCATCTGAGGGTCCCCGGAGGAAGGTGGGTCGTCCACGGAAAAGACCGTGAGAGGTAGCGGACCATCCACATCTCCCAGGTCACCTGGCCTGGCACCTGGCCTTCATGTGCGACAGCATCATCTCATTGACTGACATCATCTGCCACATGGACCTGCTGGTCACAGTCTGACTAATGATGCCAAACACTGTGGTCTGGACTCTGATGACTTCAAATGGCAAGGATCCCATCTCCCCTGTGAACTTTGGATTCTATGGTCCTTGCATTGCACCTTTTTCAGTGCACAAATCACTCCCCAGAGCTATAATTAAATAATTAATATATGAAATTTTATGTTGCAGTCATTTAGCATGAGTCCACAACATACGTGTGGGGATATGTCAAAGTATGCCTGAGTGTGGAACTAACTCCAGCCATCCATACACTTGGATCTGAGTCCGGTCGAGGACACACATGTGTCTCAATGTATCACCAAATACAAACATGGATCCCAATACTCACCTGTGATGGCCTCAAGCTGCTGAGGGGGGGCTTGCAATACTGCTCAGACAGACCAATTTGGAAGAGTATCATGAAGGTGTAGAGGTCATGGGTCATGTTGATGTGCCCGGGGAGGGAGTCCCAGGTCTGTTTGGCGAGGTGGGAGAAATATCTCCTGCATGCAGTGTTTATGTGGATGTGATGAATGGTGGCCAGGGCAAGGTGGGCTGCACGGAGTTGGGCCAATGGGGTGTTGGATGACAGACGTCCAAGGTTTGTTTTGGGTCTGGGGTTGTGGACTGCCTCCTGAGTGTGGTTGAGGAGTCTGAAGGTGATCCTGCAGCAGACAGTGAGCCACTCTAGCTATCTCAGGTGAACGGTGATGTGGCTGGGGCTGGGGATGTTGAAGATGAGGTGTGCGGATGCACCCTGGATGTGGACAGCTTCTGCTGCAGTTTTGCTGTTGTTCTACGTAGAGGCCGGTGCTGTAGTTGAGCCGGCTGGTGTCGTGGACCTGGGGAACGGTCTGTCTTGCCTTGCAGTGGATCTATCTGTGGATCATTTGCAGCATGTGGAGGGTGTTGCAGCATGAGGTACAGATGGTGGTGAGTTGCATGGTAATTGTGAGCGATGGGTCCATGATGAACACCAGCTTGCGTGCGTGGCCACTGGGTGCTTGTGCAGTGCCCAGACCACTGGGAAACAAGGAGTTGACACAGCCGTAAGGGGACAATCCCCAGATGACGACCTCAGTCCTGTCCAAGTCCAGCCTCAGGTGGCTGATGTTCAGCCATTCGTCAATGGATCTCATGCCTTCTTGAAGTTTGGATCTGGCAATGGCTGGCTCTTTGGTGAGTTTGAGGAGCAGCTGCGTGTTAATGGCAAACAAGATGATGATGATGTCGTGTGTGCATGTGATGGTGGAGAGGGGGGTCATGGAGACATTGAAGATCGTCACGCTGAGAGAAGAGATCTGGGGCATGCGCCACATGACCCCAGTGTACTACATGCTGCAGGGTGGAGGCAGACTCCCTGGGCCTTGCTGGTGAGCTACTTTCTGATTGAATCCTGGGCCCTCCTCTGGATACCAGTGTTGGAGAGTGTGGTAGCACATGGTGTACAATGCCGTTGAGAGGTCAAGGGGGGTGGGCTCACCATTGTTGAGCAGGGAAAAGTTGTCGTTGGTGGTGGCAATGATGACGGTTGCAGTGGTGTGATTACTGTGGAATATAGTCTGGTGCCGGTTGCCTGGAGCTGGTTGCGTGGAGGAAATTTGTCAGTTGCTTGTTGAGTGTCTTCCGGATGACATTTGCTGGGTAGGGAAGCAGGGTGATGTACCAGGAGATCCTGCGGTACTGCCGTCCATTGTTTAAGAAGGGCCTGGGTCTTTGCATGCCTCCAGCACCCATGGAATGTGGCTAACTCAAAGAAGATATTCAGGACGGGCTGGACGTGGGCTTCAAGGATGGGGAATGATGTGGTTGAGATGTTGTGTGGGAAGGGGCCTGATGGAGAGCCAGAGTGGATAGTGCACATGAGCCAGGTGGTGTACTTGCTGCTGACGGGAGTCCAGAACCTGAGGGGGGTTTGTCCTGCGGATAATAGTGCTGTCTGCCTCTGTGTGCCAAGGCTGTTGTGTATGGCCATGAGCTAGCAGTGGTACAAAGTTGCAAGGGATGTGATCTGCCTTGCAAGGGTGGGCTGTCTTGGATCGAGATCTGCTGTCAGTTCACTCACAATGCTGATGAGCTCCTTGATGTCGTGTGTTTTGGTGTCTCAGCACTATCTGAAGGATCTCCACTTGTCCTTGCTGATGATATGGTGATGGCTGTGTGTGGTCTTTTCCAGGCCTGTAAGGTAAATGATGGCTCTTTGTGTTGCAAGGTAAGCACAAGAGTCCGGCTACGTCTGTAGGACTCCAGTAGGTCTGCCTTGTCCCAGGTGCCTTAACTATTGTTGTGCTTCACAGGAAAGTCCGTCAATGTGGAAAGATTGTTGGATCAGTTGCTGATCCAGTGCGTGATGTTTCAGGGTGTTGCGTTGGTGTTGTTTTGAGTGTCCCACACAGCTTGTCTGTGGTGACTTACATCAAGCATCTTTGGGGGATCGTTAGCAGGGTGTGGGGCAGTGTGTTGCTTGTCGGAGACGTTGATTAAACTGTTGATGGACCAATGATGGATGGTGGTGTGGTTCTCCTCCCGCCAGAAGTTACTGGCCCCCAGCCACATGTAGCCTGTGGAGGTGAGGGCGTGCATGCAGATGTACGTGTTGATGGCTTAGCGCAATTGTGGATGTAGACCTGGATATCTGTAGATGATTCTTACTCTGAGGGTTGCCAGGGAGTTGCAGCAAACTCAGATTTGTGACTCTGAGGGTGTACTTGTGAATCAATTGCAATTCATCCTCCGGGATTGTTGGTGCCGTCCCTGCGGGTGATCTTGTATCCGTCTGAGATGGCAATGAAGAAGTCGTGTGCTGAGGATGCTTATGTCCAGTTTACTGTCATGAAGGTGATGTGTGGGCCTGTTGTGTTGAGGAGGTAACAGAGTCCAATGGCGTGCTGGTGGACGGAGCGGGTGTGGAGTAGGAGGCACATGACCTGGTCTGGTAGGCTGGGCAGCGCTGTGTAGGCAGTTTGAGTTGCACACTCAGCATGCGAAGGTGTCGTGTGTGCGCTTAGGGGTTGCCTGATAGCAGGCGGATGATTGTGTGGAGGACATTGCTTGGAGGTTGGCTTACGCATGAGCCTGTTGTGTGACGTGGGTCATGCAAAGACCAGAGGCTCGGGCACTGTGCACGTTGCAGGCGCAGACGGTCCTGCCTTTGGCACGGCGTTGGCGCAACAGTGGCACAGACAAGCTGCTGGATGCATTAAGAATGGGTGGAGGGGGGAAGGGAGGAGCATTTTGGAGGTGTGTGGGTTGCAGAATCAGGGCACTCAGCAAGGCGGTGCCGCAGGTGACGCAGCAGCAGGCGGAAGGGGTGAGAAACTAGGCAAAAAGTAGCACACAAAGACAAGGAGGTCAGAAAGGCACAGTGCAACAGGTGTATGTAAAGGAAGGAGTGTCAGGTAACTCATGGGTCACTACGAGAAAATGTATGACCAATCACCAAAAATGACGGTCACAGGGTCAGGCAACAAAATGCGGAGCTGCGCACAGGAGACACACCATCAGCATGTGTTCACGTCCCGTTGTGGGGAGCAACCTGCACAAATACATACACAACCATGGACTTCATGCACAATAGATATTATTAGCCATGAAGAACTGCATGCATGTTGCCGAAGTACACATACACATATGCTCAATATTTGACATGTATGCCATAGATGACGCATGCAAACTGGCAAGAGAGCTGCAGTGACAGAGATGAGGCACTTTGGATTGTGCTGAACACCTTTATTCCACATACACACACAAAGGGAAATGCATCCATGTGAACAGACTCACAGGTCAGTTGACAGAACATGTGGGACATACGCTGGGCCCCCCCTTCACAACACGGATGATGTCAATCCCAATGAACTGGCACACAAGTCAAGGGGATTAGCCAAACACATCCTGCTGCACACGGAGAGGCTGCAATTCCCCATAGAGCCTGTTGTTGTGATGTCCCACACTATGTCCACCCGTAGCATCCGCAATGTTTCAGAGGCAAGGTTTACACACATTGATGCCTTCATCATACACCACACTCCACTACAGATGACAGTCAAGAAGGGTGACTATCATGTCATGGGAGTGATGCTACATGTTATATGCTCCATGGTGAGAAGACATGTATGCATGGTACCACAACATGCACAGAAGCAGGCCCACACATTCCCAACCCGTACCACCACCAAAAAGCCTTGCTGCTATCCTTGCCCAAACTGACATTTCCACATGTCCGTGCATGGAACGCTGATTCAGCACACGTTGCAATCCTCATGAGGAATAGCAGGAAGACAAAGATGACACGAGCAGACAACAGGCGCTAAAACCTGAGAATGACAGACACACAAGAAGTCACCTAAAACAATTCTCGCCGCACACATGGACATTTACAAAACATGAAAAATGTTGGACACATGTAAATTTCAAAGAAAGTCTCTCCGCAAAACTGTGTGGCATGACATCATCACTCGAGTGACACATCAGAACACACATCAAAGTCACTTTGCATTCAGTCAGCTGGACACACACATTGCAACACATGCCAGTCAATGCTTGCACACTCATACCCAGTGACTCACCATTATGAGAAGAAGTTGCGTATGAGCTGACTCCGGATATCATCCTCCTCCTCCTCATCACTAGCCTCATGAGCAAGCCCTTGATCCTCCAAGGGTGGATGTTCCTGCTCATCCAGATCCAGGATGAGTGGCACTGCCTTCTCAACTGCCATGTTGTGCAGCATGCAGCACACGAGGAAGATTCGGCAGACCTTCTCCTGGGCATAAGGGAGGGACCCACCTGTCTTGTCCAGGCACCGGAATCGGCTCTTCAGGAGGCCAAACGTCTTCTCAATCACTCGCCTGGTCTGCCCGTGTGCATTGTTGTACCTGTGATCTGCAGCTGTTTTTGGGTTGCGGAGAGGTGTCATTAGCCATGGCATGTTGGGATATCCAGAGTCCCCTACATGGAAACATCATGTAAATAAGTGGGTCAGGAGATGCCGTAAGAGCCAAAGATACCGCAACACATAGGACAAACAGAGTATATCCACCAACAAGACATGCTTGTTTGTTGTGCAGCCGCAGCATCATTTGTGGCACCCTGCTACGCCTCATGATATAGGCATCGTGTGCTGATCCTTGAAAACATGCACAGACATGGGAAATCAGCATGTTAGCAAGACACACCACAAGGGCATTTATCGAGTGGTAATGTTTTCTATTGCGATAGGCTTGTTCCTGTGGCTGTGGTGGTACCAAAGCCACATGTGTACCATCAATGGACCCAATGACATGGGGCATCCCTCCCAGGGCATAGAAATCACCCTTGACATCTGTCAACTCCTCAGGAGTAGGAAATGTGATGAATTCATCATGGTGCTCCAACATGGCTGCTAAAACATCACGCAGGACATGGCTGAACATTGTCTGTGACATGCCACCAACATCAGCTATGGTGAATTGAAACATACCTGTGGAAAAAAAATGTAGGGCTGCCATCACCTTCATCTTTGGGGTCAGCGCAGTAGGATACCTGTGTCGCGGTTGGAGGTGTGGTGCCAGCCTGTCGGTCAAGTCCTCAATCAACTGTTGAGTGAATCTTTAATGTCGGATGCAGGCACGTTCCCTCAAGGCACCCAAGTCTGGCATTGGTCTTGGGACAGGCGGTGCCCTGCAAGACATTGTTTGTAAGAATGAAGATTGAGAGTCTGCCAATATCAATGTCAATGAACATAGCACATGCTACACTGCTAATACACATCAGGTAACTATGGAGTCGGGTGTGTGCAATACATACAGGACACATATGCCAGCTTGCTGGCACTCCTACAAAAAGCCAGATACACCTGTTGATTGTCAAGTCTACAAGACATGCCTTGAAATGAGTTGGTGGCCAGTCTGAGTGAAGAGCCACAGATATCACCGGAGAGACACACAACCACATAGCTGCATTGGAAGGATGTCATCTCATCCACACAGCTGACTGCAAGGCACACGCACAGGTCACAAGGAATGTCAAATGTACATATCAAACACATTGCGATGAAGGGGTACACCTGACAAGAGAAAGACACAGCCATTGAGATAACGCAGACATGTATGACTGGGAAAATATGATGTCTGATGCACACAGACCCTACAGCGGTGGGAATCCACATGTGGCATGGTGTGCGTAGATGTGTCCCATGCCCATCTCCACACAGACCCATGTTGGATGCTCCAACAGCAGATGCAGTTGACGGAACACTGACATCAAGCTCATGGGAACACATGACACACACCTGACAGAGTCACAAAGGGGCACGCAGATCGTGACATGTCAGTTGATAGAGTGTCCCTGGTCCTGGCATCAGGATACAGGTGCGGGTGGTGATGACTGTGCCATCCCACTGCTGCTGTGCATGACACAGTTGGACTACAGACACATGTGACAAGTGTCAAGGTGATGTGTGCCACATAGTGCCCCATCGCACATGACATGTGTCCACAGGTCATCACACATCAATTGTGCAACTAGATGAGATGACCTGTGCAATATCACTGGCTGCCACACCTAGGGCCTGCACATAACAGTATGCAATGACAAGTACTTGATGGACATCCTTGTGCGACTCGTAGCCCTCCATTCCTGGCATGTGTGCGCCTGTATTACCATTGTTAGCGTTTGAAATTCGTACCCGTACGCGTCAAACACACTTTACTACTAGTGTGTACCCGTACGTGTGAACTAGTGCATACCCGTAGGTGTCTAACGCACTGTACTACTAGTGCGTACCCGTACGTGTGAACTAGTGCATACCCGTAGGTGTCTAATGCACTGTACTACTAGTGCATACCCGTACGTGTGAACTAGTGCATACCCGTAGGTGTCTAACGCACTGTACTACTAGTGCGTACCCGTACGTGTGAACTAGAGCGTACCCGTAGGTGTCTAACGCACTATACTACTAGTGCGTACCCATACATGTTAACTAGTGCATACCCGTAGGTGTCTAACGCACTGTACTACTAGTGCGTACCCGTACGGGTGAACGAGTGCATACCTGTACGTGTGAAACGCACCGTACACCCCCTATCATTGCGTGTGTACGCTTCGTTTCACCATTGTACTTGTGCCGTAGGGGTACGTGTGAAACGCACCGTACACCCGCTATCATCGTCTGTGTACACTTCGTTTCACCATTGTACGTGTGCCGTAGGGGTACGTGTGAAACGCACCGTACCTGTGTGTGGATTTCAAAATTACATAGGGGACACATAAGGGACAAGTATTAGGCCTTAAATGCATGCTGGTTGTCATGGAGACAGAGTTTTCAGTTGAAAAGTGTCGATCATGTGTCCTGGAACAGTCAGTTGGCCACTAAATACAATGTTGCAAAGTGGTTGTTGACTTGACATGATGCTCAAAATTTGAACGATGCGAATGCTGTCATTGGTGTATGTTTAAAGTCATTGGTGTATGTTTAAAGGGATTGAAGTAAACGTAGGATGCGAATGAGTCTGACCAATCACGATGTACTCCTCTAAATGAATGCCCCTCAGCAAGACAGATATAAGGCAGCCAGAACCCATGAGAGGGCACTTGCCTGCACAACTTTCCAGTCGACTACACTGCTGCTGTCCCTGCTTCCTCTGGACCATGTCACATACTGTGGAGAGGGCCCAGCCATTCACCCAGGAGGAGAATGAAGCCTTGCTGGACGTCCTCCTCCCACAGTACACCAAGCTGTATAGGAGACCAGGGGAGCAGGTGAGTGCTGACTCCACTAACTTTGCCTATGCACCTGTTGTGTGACTGTCAATATTGTGTCCAGGTGGGACAGACATGCCATGTTGTTTAGAGTGGGTCCCAGGGGGGGGGAATGCTGATGTCTCTCATGCAGAGCATGATGTAGTTCCTGTGTGCACTCCTCACTTGCATTGTGCTTACTGTGACTTTCACTGCATAGTGCATGACACTTTCAGCCTGGCAAATACTTGGTGTTTTTTTTTCCTATTGTCCTGAGGTGATTCAGTGGTCCCCCCGGTGTGACAGGTGACTGTACCCATAGATGTGTATGAGTTGAGTGGCCCTGTGGTGAGAGTGCCCAAATGATGTGTACGACCTCATGGACAATGATGTGTGTGAATGTTCCTTGTCATGTGGGTGAGTGTCTATGTGAAGTGTTGCACCACAGCTGCATGGAGGAGGCAACAGATCAACCCATCTGATGTGACTAGTAAGCCATGCTGTGTGTCTGACTTGCAGAGCTAGCATGACACCTGTGACACCCCACTGGCAAGTGGCACATGTGCAGTGTGAGGGTTGTATCCGCTGTTGTCAATGACAGGCGAGTGATCTGCATGCTTGGGTGTGTCTGTCTAGTATGCTGATGGTGCGTCAGTGGAGTGGGACATGTGACTGCTTGGCACGTGCTGCCCTTCAGCCTGCTGTTGCATGTGCTGCACAATGTGTGGCATGATCAGTGAGTGTGTCGCACCCTTCATGCCAACCTGTTGACTTTCAATGCCATGTAGTGCATTGGGGCTTGCACACAGGCAAATTTCTTATTGTGTATGATGTAATTCCTGTCTGCATCCTATGCCCTGTTCAACATTTCAATGATGTTCAAATGTGTGTCTCTGGGACATGGAGCAGGTGTATTGATGTTGTGTCACTTTGTCATCCTGACAGGCAACTGCCTACGAGAAGGGCGTGATCTGGAAAGACATCGACAGGGCCGTGAGATCTGAGGGGAGCATAGTCCGCAGCTGCCACAGGTCCGCAAGAGGTGGCAGGACATCCAGTGCTGGACCCGGCGGATCGCCTGGGTCCAGCTGGGGCTCGACAGTCCTCGCCCCCACGTCGGCCGCCGACGCCTGACCCCCCACATGAAACGTGTCCTGGCGGTGGTATTCCCTGAGCTCGATAGGCAGTTACAGGAGAGACTGCAGCAAGGAGGGGGTAGGTACATGGCTGTTTGTCGTGTTATGTGTCGCCAGCTTTTGGAAGTGCTCTGTAGCCTGGATACACTCCCAGAGTTAATATGTGCAGGGCATTTTCTGTTCCCCAATGTCACCTGGTACTCTTTTTCATCCCTTCCCCTCCTTGACATGTGTCCCCTGTTCTGTGTGTAATCACATTTGCACATGGTCATTTAGGGTGCCAGTAAATCTAAGTGCACATTGCTTTCAGCATCATGTGGGAGGGTGGTCTGTGACTTGTGTTGGAACCTTGCCTGTGCCATGACCTGTTCACTATGTTGGGGGTCCATATTTGTTGGCACTGATGATGATTCTCAACATAGGCGTGTGAGGTTTCAACTGAACACCCTTGCAGCATGCATGACCAATGTTGTGGCCTCAGACATGATGTGCATGAGTGGGAGATATGCATATTGCCATGACGGTTGAACATGGTACAGTCAGCTCATTCCAGGACCACGGAGCAGTGTGCCCACTACAGTCCCCTGAGACACCCTGGCCTCCTAATCATGTGTGTCATCCAACACTGTGCACATTCTCTGAGGGTTCAGCATAGGTCTGCCTCTGTGGCATTGTTCCATGGCCTAGTTAGTATTTTGCAAATGTGTGCTACATGTGTCCACTGGACAGGGATACACCATTTTGCTTGTGCATACTCACACTGGGCAGTGCCTGTGTGGCTATTCACAACAATCTGTTGATGGTTGTTTGTCACAAATACGTGTTGGCAGCCCCACGAGGTGATGTTGTGTAAATGAAGCTATCTTTCCTGCACAGTTATTGTAACCCTGAATAAGAGGTGTCACTTCTTGATCTGTATCAATCACATTGACTCAGGCATGGGGTGGGGTGTGTGGGAGAGGCATACATGTGCAACCCTGATTTTTCATTGCCAGGTCTGACTTGTGTGTGAGACTTGGCTGTACAAAGAATCACCGCGCAGTGCCCCTGTGATGCTGGCCAGTGCTTAATTTACCTCCTGTGCAGCCTGTGTCAGTTTTTTAAAAACATGATTCCTGCTCATACATTTTTAGCACCTGTGTGCGGTTCAGATGCAACGCTGTTTGGACTTTGTGTGCTGACATCTGTGTGTACATTCTGGCTTGCCATGAGGGTGTCCCCACAGTACAGCTAGGCTTTTTTTCTACCCAATTGCAGGCCCATTAGCTTATGCATTGTCCTGTGCCACTCAAGATGACAGGCAGTAGGTCATATGTGTAGCCAACTGTGTAATCGGGTGACGGATGGCCATGTGACAACTGACATAATTCAAGTTGTTACTCTTAAAAAATTGTACCTTGGCACACACAGCACTTGTCAACAGTTCTTCATGTTTTAAATGTGGAAATTTGACGATTTGTGTTAAGAACACTGATGTGCCTGCATGAAAAAAGTCTCCCAAGGAAGTGCACACCAAACGACATTTCCACTTTCATGGAACACACTGGCACATTTTCTAAGAACTCACTGTTAGAATTAAATGGTGTTGCAGATTCTCCATATACATGTTCCCACAGTGCTCTTGATTTTGTGAGACTCCTTTGTTGTTGGTGATACTAACTGACAAGTCTCAAGACATCAAGACCTCCGTGGGCCCATGTATATGTACTTTCTGCAACACCATTAATTTCTAACAGTGGCTTCTTAGAAAAGGTGCCAGCTTCTTCAATGACAGTGTAAATGTACTTTTGTGTGCACTGCCTTGTGCGACATATTTCATGCAGGCACATGAGTGTTCTTTTCACGAAATGGCGAATTGGCACATTCAAAACATGTAGATTGTGTAAAGTATTGTGAGTCCCAAGGTAGCAAATTTTTTTCGTTTTGTGTTCCAAAGTACTTACAGGTCTCTGATTGTGGTGACACCTTGAGTATTGAGGTGTGTCAGTTTACATTGGGTGCACCACTACTGTTTCTTTCAGGTTAAACAAGAGGTGGCATGACTTCATTGTATTGTTGTGCTCACCGGTTTACAGACACTAGCTTCTCAGTGTATTTCTCACTCAAGTTGTGGCCTTTTGTGTTCTTTTTTTTTCCTGGTGTCCAAGTGGCATATTGGGTCTACCAACTGGGCAGTACAGGGCTTACATATGTGTGGAGTTATCTAGCTGTTACTCATGATGCATTGCCTGATATGCACTGTGACCAATTGTTCTTGTGCTCATGTGTCAGATGTATACAGGTGACTGATGCATTTCGGTTTCTTCTCCTTGCCCACAGCATCATCATCCGCAACCGAGGGAGACACCTGCATGGACCTGGAGGAGGGACCCAGCGACAGTGCCAGGGAATCAGAAGGAGCCAGTGGCACGGAGGGCGAGGGGAGTCAGTCGGAGGACCTGTCTGGAGGCGAGAGCAGCTACGACGCCGATGGGTCCGAGGCTGACCTCCCTGAGGAGGCAGAGGCTGCAACACCAACTGGCAGCATCCCCACATCTGTCCCCGCCTCCTCCATTACCATCTCCGCCCTCCCAGTTGCTCCTGTCCCTTCTGTCCGTGCAGAGTCCCACCATGTCTCCTTCGGCCCAGGCACCGCACCCCCTGCCCCTGTCACCCCTGCTGCCCTCAGTGAAGAGTCTGTGGACATACTGCGGCAGTTGCAGGTTCAGCAGGCATCGGGGCTGACTGTCCTCCATGGACACACTAAACTGCTCACACAGATGGTGTCGTTCATGGAGGGCATGTCAGCAATGATGTCTGACCAACGCAGGTTTCTGCGGTCCATGGACTCTTCCCTGACGGCAGCAGTTTCTCTCCTGCAGCGCTCCGTCCCCCCCTACCCCAGACCCATCCACACTGCCCTCTCCCATGCCTGCCCAACGCACACCCAGACAGTCACGGGCACGCACCACACCAGACACATCCAGCACACCCCCAAGTAAGGCACAGCACACACCTCCTGGCACGCACACTTAGGGGGATGTAGGCACACCCAGAGGGGCTGGGGGCAGATGACATACACGCAGTCTGCAGTCCTCACAACCCTGTTCCTCCAAAACCACTCCCCTTAGCTCCCCTGCCAAACTCTCACCTAAGGAGACCTATATGGTTGAACTGGGCCTCGCCCCCACCGAGCCACCACCCCACAAGCGGGCGAGGAAGTCCCGTGGCACGGGAGTTGAGTCCCCCACCATGTCCACCCCTCCACCAAGAGCTCTGCACCCCATCCCTCGCCCACCACATCCTCCGTTGGCCCTGGGGTATCTTCAGGTGCAGGGGTTAGGATGGAGGCCCTAGCAGCAGTGTGCAGCGCCGAGCTCACCTCCACCTTTGGCGCTGCCCCACCACCTGTGGTGGAGACGTCCACCCCTGCACCCACCACACCTACCCCTCCCCCTCATGTCCCTGCGGTGCCTGGTCCTGCCACAGATGATGCCCCCCCCGGTAGACAAACCTTGAGGTTCCTTAGTGCAGGCAAGGTAGGGGTGGACGCGGTCCCCTACGTCCACCCTTGGACTTGAGAAATGGACTGGCCATTGGCCTTTGTACATAGTATCTTTTAAATTTATTTATTTTTGGTGCTGAATAAAGCCTTTTCTTTTACTTTCAACACTATTGCATTTCAGGTACTTGATGTTGGCGATGAGGCTCCGGGAGTTGGTGTTCTGGTAATGTGTTAGGGTTCTGAGAAATGTTTTTGTATGATGGTCATGAGGTAGACCATGGTGTCTGTGTGCCATCACAATGTCTCTGCAAAGAATCATTGGTAGTGTGTGTTCATTTAGTTTGAAGACATTGTCCCAAGGAGTGTTCCTTCCTCTGTGGCACCTGACATCTTCCCTGCAAACAGTTGCACAATTGTTGTGCTGACCTGTGTCCACATTTCCTTTGTTGGTGACGGATCCCTTCAACAATGGCCATGCCTGCTCACCGATGTCTCCTGCTGAATCGTCTGTGACATCCTTGCTAGCCACTGTACTTGTGTTTTGGGTATGTAGGAATGCCTTCAGGGACAAATTGGCCATTTCCAGCACTATGCATGTGTGTAATCACGGCCTACCACACAAATGGTACTTGTTATGCAGGGTATTTGGGCACCTGACTCACAATTGTGGGCATTGTATCTGGTGGAATTGAACCCTATTCCTTCCATGAGAGACAACATCTTGGTGGCTGGACCAGCACCTGTACATTCCTAACACTCCTGGGATGTGCGTGACAGTGTGTGTTCCCTTTGGCTATCTTAGTTTTGTATACAGTCTGTTGACATGAAATCAGGGTGTGTATTGTGCTGCATCTGCCATGGGTGGGTATGCATGTGTTATATGTCCTCACACCCACATGTGGTGTGTCATGCAGTGTGTGACAGACATCCATCGTCCTGGGAGTGGGACCCTGCTGTCAGTTATGTGTTGTAATAGCACTTAAATCATGGTCCAAAGTTAGGGATGCGTCCATACCACCATGTATGTGTGGTCATCTGATGATGATGTACACCCCCCATATCTCTGTCCGCTGCTGTGAGTCATCTGCACCTCCCTCTCATATGTCTGGACACTGCTGGGAGTCATATGCCCCCACCCCTCATATGTCTGGACACTGCTGGGAGTCATATGCACCCACCCCTCATATTGCAGGCCATTGCTGGCAGTCATATGCACCCACCCCATATATCTCTGTTCACTGCTGGGAGTCATATGCACCCACCCCTCATATGTCTGACCACTGCTGGTAGTCATATGCACCCACCCCTCATATGTCTGGACACTGCTGGGAGTCATATGCACCCACCCCTCATATTTCTGGACACTGCTGGAAGTCATATGCACCCACCCCTCATATCTCTGCCCCCTGCTGGGAGTCATATGCACCCACCCCTCATATTGCAGGCCACTGCTGAGAGTCATATGCACCCACCCCTCATATTTCTGGACACTGCTGGTAGTCATATGCACCCGCCCCTCATATCTCTGGACACTGCTGGGAGTCATATGCACCCACCCCTCATATTGCAGGCCACTGCTGGGAGTCATATGCACCCCCCTCATATTCCTGGACACTGATAGTAGTCATATGCACCCACCCCTCATATGTCTGGACACTGCTGGGAGTCATATGCACCCACCCCTCATATTTCAGGCCACTGCTGGGAGTCATATGCACCCACCCCTCATATTGCAGGCCACTGCTGGTAGTCATATGCACCCACCCCTCATATCTCTGTCCACTGCTGGGAGTCATATGCACCCACCCCTCATATCTCTGACCACTGCTGGTAGTCATATGCACCCACCCCTCATATGTCTGGACACTGCTGGGAGTCATATGCACCCACCCCTCATATTGCAGGCCACTGCTGGTAGTCATATGCACCCACCCCTCATTAACCCTGGGCGCGACACTACGCTTCGCCCACGTAGTGTACGTAGCGCTGCCTGCTTCGCAGTTTTCGAAGTAGGCGAAGCAGGCAGCGCCTACGCACACGCGAGGGCGAAGCGTAGCTGCCTGCCGCCCACCACCCGCCTCCTGCCCGCCCTACTTTTAAAAGCTAAAATAAATTTGTAATAAAGCAAATTAAAGGCACTTACCTGACGCTTGGCGTCTCCCGGGGCTCCCTCTTCCTGGTTTTCAATTTCCCTGACAAATGCGCATGCGCGGACGCCCGCGCATGCGCATTTCTCGCAAGAAAGAGAGGGAGCCTCGGGAGACGCCGCGCGTCAGGTAAGTGCCTTTAATTTGCTTTATTACAAATTAATTTTATCTTTTAAAAGTAGGGTGGGTGGGTGGCGGGTGGCGCGTAGTGGGGCTACGCGAAGCGCGTAGTGTGCGTAGATTCGGGCACACTACGTGCTGCTTCACGTAGCCCCACTACGCCCACTACACCCACCCTTACCCCTCATATCTCTGTCCACTGCTAGGAGTCATATGCACCCACCCCTCATATTGCAGGCCACTGCTGGGAGTCATATGCACCCACCCCTCATATTGCAGGCCA
This sequence comes from Triturus cristatus, assembly GCF_964204655.1. Classification (NCBI taxonomy): domain Eukaryota; kingdom Metazoa; phylum Chordata; class Amphibia; order Caudata; family Salamandridae; genus Triturus; species Triturus cristatus. The sequence goes on from NC_140584.1 coordinate 394,010,938, forward strand.
CTGCTGGGAGTCATATGCACTCACCCCTCATATTTTTGGACACTGCTGGTAGTCATATGCACCCACCCCTCACATCTCTGTCCACTGCTAGGAGTCATATGCACCCACCCCTCATATGTCTGGACACTGCTGGTAGTCATATGCACCCACCCCTCATATGTCTGGACACTGCTGGGAGTCATATGCACCCACCCCTCATATTGCAGGCCACTGCTGGTAGTCATATGCACCCACCCCTCATATGTCTGGACACTGCTAGGAGTCATATGCACCCACCCCTCATATTGCAGGCCACTGCTGGGAGTCATATGCACCCACCCACGCACCCCTTTGGAGCAGTACACTGCTGGCCTGGACCTACACACACACCAATATGAAGGTAACATGCTGGGCCAGTCCTCTAAGCCCACATTCCTGGCGTGTGTACGCCTCGTATCCCAAATGTACTTGTGCCATAATGGGGTACGTGTGACACGCACCGTACCCATGCATTCATTGTGTGTGTATGGTCCGTATCACTGTTCTAATGGTGTAGTAGGGGTACGTGTGACACTCACCATACCCACGCATTCATTGCGTGTGTACGGTCCGTATCACTGTTCTAATGGTGCCGTAGGGGTATATGTGACACGCACCGTACCCACGCATTCATTGCATGTGTACGGTCCGTATCACAGTTCTACTGTGCCGTAGGGGTACATGTGGTACGCACCGTACCCACTCATTCATTGCGTGTGTACGGGCCGTATCACTGTTCTAATGGTGTCGTAGGGGTACGTGTGGTTTGCACCGTACCCACGCATTCATTGTGTGTGTATGGTCCGTATCACTGTTCTAATGGTGCCGTAACGGGGTACGTGTGACACGCACCATACCCACGCATTCATTGCGTGTGTACGGTCCGTATCACTGTTCTAATGGTGCCGTAGGGGTACGTGTGACACGCACCATACCCACGCATTCATTGCGTGTGTACGGTCCGTATCACTGTTCTAATGGTGCCGTAGGGGTACATGTGACACGCACCGTACCCACGCATTCATTGCATGTGTACGGTCCGTATCACAGTTCTACTGTGCCGTAGGGGTACATGTGGTACGCACCGTACCCACGCATTCATTGCGTGTGTACGGGCCGTATCACTGTTCTAATGGTGTCGTAGGGGTACGTGTGGTATGCACCGTACCCACGCATTCATTGTGTGTGTACGGTCCGTATCACTGTTCTAATGGTGCCGTAACGGGGTACGTGTGACACGCACCATACCCACGCATTCATTGCGTGTGTACAGTCCGTATCACTGTTCTAATGGTGCGTTACGGGTACGTGTGACACACACCGTACCCATGCATTCATTGCGTGTGTACGGTCCGTATCACAGTTCTACTGTGCCGTAGGGGTACGTGTGGTATGCACCGTACCCATGCATTTATTGCATGTGTACGGTCCGTATAACTGTTCTAATGGTGCAGTAGGGGTACATGTGCAACGCACCGCACATGTCCACTTCCGTTGTTGCGCTACGCAGGGGTTGCTGGCCACGCCCCCCCAAGTGACCAGACCCTGGTGGTAATGTATGGGCCCCCTATTATAGGTTTGGCTTTGGGTATAGGGTATGTTTCCTGCCCTTCACCCCCCCCTGGCCCCTGGGTGTTGTTCTCACCTTCTGTGGCGTGTGCGTCGGGTCTGGTGCACCAGGTCATAGGCTAGGAGGACCGGGATGACACATACGATGGGGTTCATGGCGTGTACGTCGCGTACCGGGGCTCTGTTGCGTAGCGGTTCACGTCTGACTCTGCTTTTCCGGCTGTGTTTGACTCCCGTAAAAAAAGAGCCGTATGGAGTGACGTAGGGACGAATAGTACTTGCTGGGCCGGAAACCGCTGCCTGAATACGTCCAGACGTCACGTACAAGCTGTTCCGGATCAGAATCGTAGGTTTTTTTGACGCGTACGGGCTTTTTTACGAAATATACGGAAATAGGCTTTCTGTACGAATTGTACTTCCTAGGTTGTACGGAAAGTTTACCGGGTACAAGTCGTACAGGGTATACGCTCCATACAACGATTCGTACAGCCTTTTTACAGGATCGGAATCAGCCCCCAAATGTTTGAAAAGACAAACTCATTCACCATTTATTGAGGTTAAGCCACAAACCATCCGCCCTGACCTTCTTTTGATATATCATCAATCTTTATTTATTTGGTTTTAAAGCAAAAACATTACTTTCTGGTGCCTATGTCACTAATTTTGTGGATATCCATGGATGTCCTGGAACTCTCAAACACTAAGGGCTTCATTATGATGCTGTGTGGCCAAACTGCTGGCCGCTGTTCCGGCGGTCGGTAAACCACCCAACAAGCATGTTGTGCTCATCTGCCTTATTTGAATATGACTGTCAGACTGGTGATCAGAAAGTCGGCAGTTCCAATGCAGTGGCATGGCTCGCAATAAAGAAGGGCCGCAGCCGATGCTGCCACAGTGTAGCGCCTTGTGCACATCTGTGCACTGTGTGCCTTGTACTATGTTGTGCATGGCACATGGTGCACAGAAGTGAGTGGGAGCACTACATGTGCACCCAGGGTCACTTTTCAGTGGTCCACAATGAATTGGGACCCTGTTTGGGGCCCTCCACATACTTTCCAGACAACCATTTCATAGAGGGATTCCCACCATGAAAAGGCTGTCAGAAAGGGATATCGTAATCTAGGACACTGTTCCAACTGCTTCCCACGACGGGATCTCTGATCCTGGCGGAGGCAACCATCTTGCGTCCGACAGCTGTGGGTCTGACATCGTAATTCAGCAGTCAGACTGAAGGGATTTCGGCGGTCGGACCGCCACTGACAGCGTGTCAGAGATCCAACCACCCGACATCCTAATAAGGCCCTAAATAACAATGAAGAATGAAGAAAAACAAAACAACTGCAATTACACAAGTTTCTGTAGACTCAACCAAATTCTCATCTGAATGTAATTGTAAAACAAATTGTAACTATTTCAAAGTGTGAATCCTCAAAACATCAAATTACCCTTCAATTTTCCACATTTAGATAGTATGGCCCAGATTTATAAAGATTTTGCATCAGGGTTGAGTCACTTTGTTGACACAGCCTGATGCAAAATCCTTTTTGCTATTTACAGATCCATGATAATGCCAATATGTGTGGCATTGTAATAAAATGTAAAACAATGCAGTACATTACACTGCGTTGTTTAACTTTGCATCAGGTAGACATTCCGTGGGTGGTTCGTGCATGGGGGATCCACCAATTGATTTTTACGCAAACCCATATTTACAATGAGATGTAGACATGGGTTTGCATCAAAATGGTGTGTCTTGCTGAGGCTATTATAACAAGGAGAAATATGTTTATGTCTCCTCATTATTTCCTCCTTTCATGCTCCAGCACACATGCAAAGTGGAAAAAGCACATGAACTATTCTGACCATAATTCAGGCACCCTTGCACTATGGCACAAGAGTGTCTGCATTTTAGCTAGGCAGAAGAAAGTGTGCCAGCACAAAGAGCAAGCAGAACTGAGCCATTTTTTTTTTAATTGCGTAGTTCTGCTCTTTCCTCCTCACACAACTCGCAGGAACTTTACTTGCTGCACTGCATTGCGTGAATTATTTGTAAATATGCCCCTATACAAATTCACTATGTTGTTTGCTTATTATTAACTTTGAGATTGTCACCAGTACCCTAGGGAAATTCTTCTACGGACATGTAGCATATGCTCAAAAGCATCTGTTGATATGTGGGGTTGCTGGACATCGCAATGACATTCCTCTGCACTTTAAGGGATATATTCACAAGAACGTGTGATAACTACCGCAAGAGTAGCTTAACGCAACTCTCAACATCGCAGCCCATCGCGGGAAAATGACGCCATGCCAACCAAGTATTCACAACGCGGCAGTAGCATGTGATGGTCACCAGATAATGCGTCAAATGTCAGCGCAAAAATCAACGTCACACTGCAAAAATGCGAAAGGCGAACGCAAAAAATCATGCGATGAGGCCAATCACGGTACAAAAAGTAGCGAAAACCAGCCACAGGCTTGTAAATCCCACGCATCTGGTGGGAAAATGCACCATAAAAACCACAGAAACAACACACCAGAAACAAGCCAAAGCAAGTAGCAACATGGATGCACCCTGACCTAGCGCAGAGGCCAACGCAAACCCCACAACCCGCACAGACCACCAGCAAGGAACAACGGGGACGGCTGAGGAGAAGAGGGAGTGGAAGACGGGGTGCAGTCCCGGAGGTGACAGTACACTACCAGCAACCGACCCACAAGTAGACCACCTGGAATGCAGTCGGAGTGCTGAGGAGGCCAATCGAGGAGGCCAAGAGGCACTGGCATGATGTGAGAACCTAAACCAGGCACAATCCCGCTGTCAACAGGAAGGGTGCAGTGGTGACAGTTGGTGGCAGTCCTGCGCCACAGGAGGAGCTGGAGGAAACCAAGGCCACAGTCATCAGTGTGGAGACGGTGCAAGGAGTAGGGAGTACGAACACAGCTCGAGAGGACCTGACACAACATCAACAGGGTGAGTAATGACAAGGGACTGGGGGTACAGGGGGAGATGGGCACAATGGCACACATGCACAATAAGGTGTAGTACAGTGCACACCCACTATCACCCTGGATCATGTCCCTCATCCCCTTGGCACACTGCAGCACTCACACATAGCAAAAACAGCACACCCACATTGACGATAATGTGGTATAATGCACAAATCCAACACTGCAGAACAAAGGACACAACTGGGTCCGCACATGCACAGAAACATGCCTACTACATCTGACAGAGATTGAAACAGCGAAATGGAAATGTACGCGTACGACCTCACATCCGTCATGTAGTCCAAATGTACACTTTCCCGCAGCAGTATTCTGCACCTCTCAAACAGTCACAATGTACATTGCCATACAGTCTGCATGTAACCCAGAACAATGCGCCAACATACATGTCAACACAATGTCAACATGCATCTCCCCTTCACATTGCAGAGGGGCACACAACAACTCCAGCAGAGCACAGAAGACAACACATCTGTGATGCCGGAGAGGACCACCCTACCTTTGACACCGATACCCTACAACAGCCCATGGACATCCAACGCAACCCACCACCAGGACCCGGGCAGCCAAGCTACTTAGAGGAGAACACAGAGCCTGCAACAGACCACACATCAGGAAGAACCCGCAAGCACAGCTGGCTCACGACATTTCACTCACCCACATATGGCACCCCAATGCCATGTGTCAGCACGCCAAAAGGAGGTGGCCGAACAGGTGTGGATGGGCTCCGAACCCATGGAAGGTGAACTAGATCACATACGTTGGTGTCTATTACCCTTCAGGGACCACCTACACCCAACAAAGGAGACCCCCACTGCCAGAGAGACACATGCAGATGCATATTCCCAGTACACAACCACGCCCAGGGGCCCACACATATCCGTCACACACCCACGTTGGCCCTGCGTACGACGGCCCAGGCCACTCCCCTTACGAATTGAGTGGGTGACGACAAAGCTACATGTCCAAGCTCAAACCTGATGCCTGCGGTGACATGCCTGCATCCACTGTACACAGCACAATGTAATGTTGTAGGGCCCTGGGCCCTCATGCATACAACAAGACCACAGGTACACACGCAGATATTATGTTGAACTGGCTACGGGCATGTGCGCCCGGCCCCTTTATAGGCAGGACTACATGTACAGTGACGCCTGTGCTGGATGTGTGTGGGGTGGGTGCAAGCCAGCCCTCAGGAAGTTGTTGGTGATGGCAACAAATACAACAGTTAACACAATGAATACGTAAACAGACAACACCAGCATCACAGGGACAAATGCGGAGCATCATGGAGGTAGACTGAGCAATTCCAGAGGGCACACAATGAGCAGATGGAAGTGTCCGTGAGTTGCAGTGAACTGAGGTTGGGGCACTACAGCTGAGCGTGCCGATGTGAAGAAAAAGTCTTGGATTGTGTCTCTTCGAGATATTCCTGATACAGATGCAGTGGGGTGTGTTACACCTTCATCATCTTCTTCATCAACATCCCAGGTCTCCCACGCTGCTTGAGGTGACATTGCTGCGCAACATCTCCACAGCACAAAACTCAATCAGTAACGGAAAATGGCTTGCGATGCACCTGGAGTGCCTAGCAGGGTATCAGTCTGATGATGGCATCCACAACAGGTGTGAGCAACTCCATAAGTCTGTCAGGACCACCGTTTTGGCAGATGGCAGTTGGAGGTGGTCCTGGCGGTGGTGGTCTGTACCCCTGCGGTGATGTGACGTCCTGCCCGGTCAGTACTCGATTTGTTGTGTGAGCCCTGGTGGACCGCAGATGAAGCCGGAGGCAGCGGACAGCACAGGGCCAAAGACACATGGCATTGATGACCCTAAGACCCTCGCCTCAGAGGCCATCCATTATCTCAGAAGAAGGGGTCCCGGACATGACCAGCACAGAGTCAGTGGCGCCGGATGCACTGCGGCTGACACTGCGGCTGGCACAGGCACCCAGCCATGGGACGGTGACTTGCAGTGCAGTCAGATGGGCCATGCGACCTGAGCGGGTCCTCATCAATGTCCGAGGTGTATGTAGCAGAGGGTTGCGGGGGACAGTGGAAGGTGTCCTCCAGGGCATGATGGAGAGGGTGGAAGCTGTCCTAAAGCAGCAAATGGAGGGGTGGAATGCCTGGCCTCATTTTCACCACAAAGTCAGTGTCACTGCCATGATGGTGATGACAACCCCTAGTCCATGGTCTCAGTCGCCACCAAAGTCCAACCAGAAAGTGTTCATAGGTCTCGGGGAATAGACATAGTGGCACCGGGGCAGAAAGGGGCTGCAGTCTGTGTTGAGGCCTGTACAATGACATCAAGTCAGCCATAAATAAATCAAGGCTGAATTCAAAATTGTGTGTGACCTATTTGAGCGCAGTGTAGGCTGGGGAAAGCGGTCAGCAAGGGCCTACAGCCATGTGTCATTGGGATGCTATGCACATGGTTGCTGCCACCTGACCAAAGAGAGTACAGTGAAGTAGAATCTTCCTTTTTGTGCGAACACGGACAATGTATGATCAAGACTCAGTTCCAAATGTGTGACCTACTTGTCTGTAGTGTGGGCCGTAGGCAGTAGTCAGCAGGAGACCACACACACCTGTCGTTGGCTCGCGATGCACAGAGCTAGTGACACCAGGGCAGTTGTCAGTAGTGTACTATCACCTCTGTAACGATGAACCTATTCACTCCGGACTGCAACGCCTCTCCTTGTGTGCGATGATATGTTTTCTGCCTTTAAATAATCGATGTTCAGTTCCAATTCTGTGCCCTACTCGTGCGCAGGGTAGGCCAAGGGCAGTAGTCCACATAGGCCCACAGACACATGTGGTTGTAATGCTATGCACAGACTTGGTGGCACCACATCGAAGGGAGTATAGTGACATGAACTCTGCCTTAAATAATGTTCACTGCCATGGTGTAATCAAGACTCAGTTCCAAATGTGTGACCTACTTGACCGTGGTGTAGGCCGCGGGCGGCAGTAGAGTACGTCAACGAGAAAGGATTAAAGCGGGCCTGTGTTTTGGAGGCCGTGGTGGTCTGAGGGGCCTGCCACTGCCATGGAGTTTGCGCAGTCATGTGGTGGGCCCTCCTTGACACACTCCGGTGTCGGAAGGTGATCAGTGTGGCCTGGCTGCGCAGAGGTGGGCCTGACGGGTTCGGGGTCCAGTGGGCCGGGGTACGGCAGGCGCACAGGATCGCAGGCAACTCTGCTCACGAAGACGGCATCGGCCTCGTGGTGTGGTGAGAGGTGCCGCCCTGGCATAGACATTGGGCTTTCCAGAAGAGGACCACGCCCAGGGCTACGTGCTTTTTATTCACACCCCTGCGCTGGACTGGCGTATGCTGGGCCATCCCACTCCGCTCATGCTTACGGGTGGGACGTAACAGGCAACATTTCCACGAACTCCCCACTGGCTGAGGTTACATGGTTTCGTCCACTGTCAACTACACTCCATACACCAGAGGTGTATGTCGCAATGGATATGGGTGTGTTCTGCATGCTGCGGTCTGTCCAGCACATCTCCGCCACTCTTGGCATGTGTACTTTCCCAATCATGGTTGTCCTGCATCTTTCACACATGCCTGGTTGCCACCTCTCCCCACATTCAGCTATTGTGTGGCTGAGGTGCCATGCCGTTGATGACTCATGTTCACAGCTTGCACAGGTTACCATTGTGAGTTGTTCTGTCGTGTCTGGTGGATGGGCATGTTGTTTTGCATGTTGGTTTTGATTTTGTGGCGTGTGCATTGCCAGAGTTGTGAGTTGCATGGTTGAGGAGTTAAGGTGAGTGGGGTGTTCATTTGGAACTTGCCAAGGGGCTGTGCATTTCCCTTGGTGCCATCCTGAGAGCACATGGTGCTGATGGAATGTCGGAGAATGAAGGAATCATGCACACTGGGTGCGTATTTAGAGGCGACATTGGTGGAGGTTCCACGGTGTTGCCTGCACATTGATGTGTGCTGTGTCACCAGGGGGCACAGGTAGGACATGTGTGCTGTGGATTGCCCCCAACACGTGCGTGCATCCCGCTATGGCGTTTGGTCCTTGCTTGGTCTCCAGCGGATCCTGCGCATTGTGTTGGACGTATAGGGACTGCGGTACCAGGCTGATGGTGATGTCCAGGATAGGTGTGAGGGACTTGGATGTGGCTGGCTGTGAGACTCATCCGACTCTGGTGGGTGTTGGTTGGAGTGTACCAGGGGCCAACAGGTGCAGCACAGCCAGCAGTTTTGTGTGGGGTGGGATGTTGGTTGTCCGCTGTGTTGGTGCCGTCGGCCTGTTGGGCGATGTTGGTCAGGATACATATGATGGTTGTCCTTTTGTGCCTGTAGTGGGCAATGACATTGTCAGGTGTTGGTTCTGTGAGGCTGGTGCGTTTCCTGGAGGTGCACTGTCTTTGTCTGTACAGCCTCTGGGGTGGTCCGGGGGGGTTCCGTTGGATGTTGGGGTCCTGGGTGGTGGTGGTGGGTGTTGTGGCCCTCTTGGGTGTCCAGGCCGCATGACTAGTGCCTCCATGGCATCTGTTGCTGTTCCGATGTGGCTGTGGGCTGGGCTCCCTTTTGTGGTGCAGACTGTGGTCCGCCTTTGCACTAGGTCAGAGCAGGTGTTATTTTCCTGCTGCTATCGCGCCTTATCGCCTGTTTTGTGTTCTTTTCGCAGTTCTGGCTGGTCGTTGTGAATGTTGTGGAGTGGTGTTGTCACGGCTTTTGGCACGGGAACGCCTACTCTGCATGTCATTAGCGATAGTTGCGGGGGTCATCTGTGGAGATGTTTTTTGCGGCTGCTATCGCAGGTAAACTGGTGCTGTGGGCTGTTAACACCAGCTTTTGATTGGGGCTATACGTTTATTACAACTTTGGCTGCGATAAAGTGCCGTTAACTCTGCAATAGCTCCTTGAGAATATGCCCCTAAATCTTTCTCTTTCTTCTTTAAGTTAATTTACCAATTTGTTCTATCGATCAAGCATCAGACGTTCATCCTTTGCCAACGATCCTGGACAAAGGGATTTGCTCCCATTGCATGTCTAATCATTTAAAAAACATTAATGTCTCTCTTTGTAAATATTTCCTTTTCCTTCCCTCTCAACTCAAGTTAGGCCTGATATCACCATTACTAAAAAACCTAAAATCGGTCTGCGGAAGGTAATATATATGGGGACTATCTCAAGAAAGTACTGAGGCTGCTACGTCACAGGTTCTGGTGGATGCCTGCAGATTCTTGATGGCAGTAAAGTCGGTCTCCTGGTTCAGTATAACCTCTCAACAGCGTTTGATACCATGGATGATGATATTCTCCTGTAGCTGCATGGGGAGGGATCAGGGCATGCACATTAAGCTGGGTTTTGACCTATTGTTATATAGAATCCAGTTTATTCATAAAGAATCTTTAAAAAACACATCATTAATACCAGTCTTGCGGAGAACCCTAATGCCCATTGCTGTTTTCCAAATGTGTTATGTATTTGTGGAAAACCTGCATATCCTGTATACGTAAGACCGTAGAGTGTCAGCCCATCAAAGGCAGATGAACCCACACAAACCTCAAGGTTTGCTCTGTAAATTTCTGTATTTATTATCAGTTGAATATAAAATGGGGTAAAAGCTGTGGCGATTAATGACTTTAAATTGGACCAAATTGCATATTATCCATTACAAGAAAGATCTTAGACATAGCAATGATACATGCAAAGAAGGCACTCCCAAATATAAATCATATTTTAAGGATTATGAACCTTTTCAAATCACCAAAACAGGCTTTGGCTTTTAGAAGCTCCAACTAATGAGAACAATAAAATCACTTATCCCTGCCACTGACTTAGGCCAGGTTGTTCAGTTCCTAGTACTCTCAAATCCTGATATTGGCATTGCTATCTTTCTATGAATGCCCAATGTCTTTTTCCCCTCAAATGTAACCTCGGCTTTGCAGGTCGGATTCTAAATTGAGCAAAGAAACGTATCCATATCACCCCGTCTGTTCTGACAATGCTGAGTATCCGTCTTTGAAAAACAAAATTTATTTTAAAATTCTTTGATGTACTTGCATAGTCATAAACCTCCACTAGCCTGCATACTATATATCTGTGAAGATCTCATCATAGCAAGAGGAAATCAATAAGAAATCATAGGTACCATTTAAACTCCAAAAGCATTCAAATGAAAAATCGCAAGTCTAACATTTTCCTGTTATGCCCATAAAGTGACAACATTTGCCTTCCATCTTTCCCATCAGCAGGCAACACTTTTTGAAGGAATGCTGCTCGAAAACAAACAAATGTAATTCCCTTATATTTCTAAATTGCTCGGGTTTCTGTCTGTTAATAGATAGATAAACAAAGAAATAATAAGTAAATGTTAGAATAAAAAACCCCCAACTACTAAATTACAATTCCCTCTACCTCAAATTAAATAAACAGAAAGGGCCCTATTATTAAAGATAAGTGCAAAACTTCATGTAGAGTCCTACTTAGACCTGGTCAGTGAACTCTGCTCCATTCGCGGCGTTTGCAGAGTTTTCTGCACTCCGCATAGAATTTCTATCCGAGCAGCAGGAAGATCAGCACGAACGGCAGTTCGCACTGCACTCTGTCACTTGCGGAACTCCGCTTGTTGTTTTTGTCACTTTGCAGAGTTGCGCGTAGCGAAACTCTGCGAACTGCACCCAGGCCTGGTCCTACTGCTCCACCCAAATGTACATTTACACTGTTTTGCTACTCAAAAAACTGGTCCATAAGTGTACCTGGAAAGGAGTGACAAGCACAGGTTACCAGTACTAGCACTTCACCTGTCAAGTGAATTGTATACAGAGTGCCATTACGTTCAGTGCAAAAGCAGAAAGATATGTTAAAACCCATTTTTCGTTTGAATTTCTTTGCAGTGGTCGAAATGTCGACGTTGCAGTCACAATAGTCCATGCAGCTTCCCTGACCTCAGTATAAAGTCACACTTGGGTCGTGTATTCATGCCTTGAGGAATGGACAGTACAACATAACATATTTGTCTTATGTGTCACCTATTTGTATAGTATTTTTATAGCACTGTCTTCACTTATCACCATAAGTCACCTTTCCTGCACTTCAATGACTTTATCGCCGTGTATTGTATTGTTCTATTGACAGCCATATTCCTTAATATGTGTACATAATACCCATACAATACAATCGTCATTTTTGACCCAAAAATATTTTGTCTTTGTGGTGTGTTCCGCATATTTCAATTTGGTTCTTGAAAAGTGTTGTTGAACCTGTAGCTTTCATAAAACTTGTAATGCTTGCTACTAAAAATTGCACGTTCAAGATATATTAATTATATTGAACAAAGACATTGTCACTCCCCCGACAGAACCACTTCTTTTTATATCATAGTGTATTGCGCATTGCATTATTTCAGCAGAACGAAATACCTGTTTATTGCGTTACGCATTTAATTATTTTTACCTTTCAAAGTGCCTGATTCTAGCATTACGAACGGCATTATTTGTACATTTCAAAGTGCCTGATTCTAGCATTACGAACTGCATAACATTGCAGTAGAACTGCAGTGGAACATTTACAAGTGCTCATTAATATCGCCAGAACTTAAATGGGCTGGCAGGCCTAACAACCGGCCAGGAAGAATATTATAAATACGCATATGTTGGATTTATATCATGTGGTCTTATCATTTATCTTTTTATTTAAATTTAAACTCTTTTTTATGAAACTCGTGTGGAGTCCATTTGTGGTGTCATCATTGGGTTGCTGTGAGCGTTTTTGCAAATACTTTACTCATTTGCCTTGAAGATAAGCCTCGCTGCTCGTGCCAAGCTACCAAGGGGGTGAGCGGGGGCTATCTGAGAAGGTGTCCTTCCTTTCCCTGACGTGGAAACGAGGGTCCCTATTTGGCCGGAGGTACCTACCTCAGCCAACCAGGGATCCCGGATCTAACAATATAAAAATAAATTGACTGTTCGATATGAAACAACCATTTATGGAACTTCCCTAAACAAATGCTTTACAACATTCTGTTCTGTGGGTAGTTCACTTAAAAGTATTATTAGACTAAGGGCCTCATTTACAAGAAAGTGAAGGGTGGCTTTTCCTGTCCTTGTAAATACGGGGCAGCAAAATGTGCCACCAGTGCGTCACAAAAAGGGATGCACTGGTGGCGCAAGGGGCTGTAAATCTGCCCTATAGTGAGTTAAAAAAAATTGGAACACCCAGCCCTTGGGACACCCCATACTCTTGTATAATCCCAACCTCACAAAATGTCTGAAACTTCAAGGGGAGAATGGCAAATGGTTAAATCAATTATGAAATTTAATCCATACTTTCTTTTTAATGCCATTATATAGAGCTATGTGCATAGTGCAAAGTGCAATAATACATACATATATTTCTGACCTTATCAAATAGCAGCATAAATGAGGGGACAAAAACCTGAATAAAGTTCAATAAAAGTTAGTTGTACTCAGACATCCAAATATTAAATAATTTGTTTGAAACATTGCGTTAACCCAAGACCTATAAGACTGCTCTACTCAGGTACATTGTATGTATTTTGTGCCAAACGCATATGCATTAAAACAAAGCTTAACATTAAATTGTGAGACAAATCTGAAAAGACAAGCAGGCATACATCAATGTTTCCAAAGTCAGCTTCTGCTTTTCCTTAGAGCAAAGGCAATTGTTGAGTTTTTCCTACAGTACATGCTTGTAACAAGAACCGATCTGTTTTGTTTTGTTAGGTATATTTGCAGTACCCAGTGCTTCATTAGTAAAATAAAGAGTGCTGGTGCTCAGAAGCCTGCACCCTGTGCAATTGAATGCGCTTAATATCAACTGGTAGCCATACAACCACCTTATGCCTTTTTAATCCACTATCAGACACTCCCTGCCACTTGATCTGACTCCTGCCTGTTGCTGCGCTCTCCCTTTGTGACAGGTTTTCCATCTTTCTCTTGCTTCATCTTTCCGATTTGTGCATTTTTCCCTCCTTTGCTCATGATCATCACTTCCACAAAATTCCACGGGTATCATAAGTGACATCACACACCATTTGACCTTTACTTTCACTCAAAGACAAAAATAATGCAGTGGAATAGATATAACAATACTTATTTATATAGATAATGGAAACCTAAATTATTCCATCAAAGACAAATTATTCTCTGAGAGACCAATTATATTAATTTGAAAAAATACACTCACATTCGGTTGTAGGTCCAATGTATATCGTTATACATCCAATTCTTTTATATATGAATTTTTATATATATACACATTTTCATAGATGTCTTTGTCATACGAACAATACACATCTATTTACAGGACGTCAAACACAACATAAAAAAGTATACATACAAAAAAATACATGAAAGTAATACATAGATATGTCTAGAAACAGAAAACAGAATCCTTGGAGCCCTAGTATTGAATGTGCTGCGAAAAAAAGATTATAAGCACCAAAATTACAGTTCGCAGTTCACATAAGTTAAGATCGCCCTTATATCAACACCTCTTAGGGTATTTGTCATTAAACCCTACTATTTATGGAGTTGAAATTTATTCTTTATACATAAATTCAATTTAGGCAGGGCTTCTTTCTGTAGCAAGTCGACGCGTTTCAGCCCATCTAATTAGGGCCTCATCAGGACTGGGGGCCACAGGAAACCTAGGACAAAAGTAAGTGCGCATTCACATATACACATATGTATATATATTTAAAATATTTACTTTTCAACATATATGTGGGGATCAACCACACCACATTCTCCCAAATATACCACAGATTTACTATAATCAAGCTGTGGACAACAGTGGAGCCAAAAGAGAGACCCAAAGGTGTGTACCTTTCAACAGTATCAATTACTGCAAAAAGTACAATAGAATAACGTTCCTTAAAATTCCCTGCTGAACGAGTGATGAACAAGTATCTGTGCGAGAGGAAAGATCAAGACCAAAATAATCCCAACTGCTAAAATGTGCCGAAAGTGCAATCAAACGGCTCTATAAGAGTTCTATACGATAGAAACCCCTTTCTAAATGTACCTTGCGACAACGCCTACTTCAAGGTCTAGATGGAGGTCTCCGAACTCAGCCGAGCTGGTCACAACAGAATATTAACTCAGCGTCTCTGTGGAGAAACGCATATACTATACTCAAGACTGTTTCAACCAGATATAAGTATACAATGACTCTATCTTTAAAATTCAAAAATCGCAGCACAGCTTAAAGCAATAGATTCAACAACAGCTATTTATGCTAAATCACGAAGTAAGTACACTAGCTTACATGATAGACGAGGGTACGTTCAAGAAGTTGTCTTCGCTCTTCACTCGAACGGTACTAATTAATCAGGACGTAACTGGTTCTTCGCCCTGGTACAAACGGATGTATGATGTAACAACGCGTACCATTACAACGCGGTATGTTACATCGCGGTTTTAACAACGCAAGTCGTTACATCGACTTGCGTTGGAGGGCGCTGGACATAGGAATAGTGTGAATTACTATTCCAACTCCAGTCTACGTACAGTAGGGAAGGTGTTTGAAAGTAATTCACACTATTCCTTAGCCTACAGCGCCCTCCAGTGCAAGTCGGTGTAACGACTTGCATTGTTAAAACCACGATGTAACCATACCGCGTTGTAATGGTTGCGTGGTAAAGGATGTTTCCCGGTACAAACTCATGGGCAATCGATCTACAAAAGTAGAGGGAAGTCTAAATAAGTATATTAACAATCTAAAGCTGAGTTAGTCTGTAAAAACTCGGTACAGGTAATGGCTTACCTCTGGGAAAATGCTTCCTTAGACACAATCCTTGCCTCTGTGTATTCAAAGCGCCGTGGAGTTGATGTATAACGAGACTACATGAAATACCTAACGTAGGTGGTAGACACTAAAAAAGGACTACTCGACACTCTATTGAGTGTGGTGTACTCAATAGCTGGAAACACTCGAACACTCGTGAATTAGAGGAAAAATACCTAACGTAGGTGGTAGACACTAAAATAGGGCTACTCAACACTCTTTTGAGTGTGGGGTACTCTATAGCTGAAGACGCTTGAATACTCGTGGATTAGAGGAAAAATACCACTCTATTGACGGGCACTACTATATACAATAACTTTTAATTAAATCTGAAAATGAAAAGGCACAAAAATAAAAATAAAAATAAAAAACAGACTGAATCGAGTGTTCTCTTACACAAAGGATAAAACCATCACCAGTTAAAAAATATATATCTCCATATGTGTCGATGCCATCTTAATCACTTCACCCGATATCGTGATTGCTCTCTGTTGTCCCTCACAATATATATTTTGGAATATCCGTATAACTTCACAATTTAAAAAGGAGCATTATACCATAAAAGATAGTGACTCAGGGAAGCATACCTATCTCAATTGCGACAAAAACAGCTGCCATTGCCTGAAATCATATAGAACCATTTTAAAGGTCAAGGTGACTATATTTCAGAGTCCACATTATCTCTCGGTAAAACTCAATATATTAAGTTAATATGGGAGACTAGGTTACACAACTCATCGGATTTTGCACAGTGTAATGCTATATTTTTCTCTATGATTCTCAATGCAGACAAAGTCAGTCTTCATTGTATCAAGGCCCAGATTTAATCTCTGTCGATGAGGCCCGCAGTAGCTGTATGATATTTCTCAATCAATCTCACCTCTAATCTGTTAAACTTAATCTGTATGTTATCATATACGTTGTTTTGCAACGCGATCAAGACTGTCCAACTGATGTTAAGTTCATTATGGCCATGGCTCAGATATTGCTCCACTAAAGGGGCTTCAGTTTTTTTGCACTTTATTCGAGATTTGTGTTGTAGAATTCGACTCTCTATCGGTTGGGTGGTTTGACCGATATAATACACTCACACACACATATAATCACACATTCACAACGTCACACTTTTATTTATAAACACACTCTCACCCACAAGCCTTTGTACTTACCACAGCTGCCATGGAGGTTCATATGCCAGCTAAATGCGCTCCATTCTTTATTACACTGATAGTGAAAGTTTAGCATTATTCACTGTTAGTGTAATAAAAAATTGACAGAAAACAAGGAAATTGAACCACCCAACTGAGCAGCCTATGTGTTCCTACACTGATTTTGCCACCTATGATGTCAGGGGTCACACAAGGAGCAAGACCACTGACTTATTGTCAGTGAAATTGCTCTCCTAACTTCGCAGTGAGGCCCTCCTGAGCTTCTGCACTCTCGAGTTTTGGTGTTCGAGGCCCTCCTCCACTCTTTTTCTCGATACGTTTTTCTGCTTGCTTTTTCCGTTGACCTCTTTCCATTCACCTTCAATTTTTACCCTTTTACTGTCACTCTCTATCACTTTCCATCCTCCTTTTCACTTCTACTCTGTTTTCACTCGACTCTTTATTCTGTACACCTCTCTCCCGCTTTTCTCCACCGCAGCTGCCCCCGCAGCCCCTCCCACCAGCGTGACCAGCCCAAGCCAGTTTCCCCTACCCGCTCCAGCCTCCAAGCTGTCCAGCCCTCCCTGACCCCTACATAATGGTGGCCCCTGCGGGGGCATGCCAAAGGCCAGCCCATGTGTGCCCGTCCGTGACCTGAACGCGACCAGCACCAGGAACCATGGACCTCCGAACCACCAATGCTACAACCCAGCGGCACTCTACACACTCAATCCAGGTCGCAACAACTGCAAGCTAGCATCACCAGCCGACACCCACGTACCCGTCAGCTGTCAACGCTTGCCGCCACTCCTGTAACACTGCCAAGACCATGGATCCAGCACAACCCGCCAGCAACAACGCAACCGCACCAAAGACCCTGCAATGCATCCTGCTCAACAACATATCCCTTCACAAAAAAGCCACCAAAATATGGGACCCCTTCGACAGCACCACCCCGGACGTCGCATTCTTCAATGAACCCTGGACTAATACCACCTGGGGACCTGACATCACCATTCCCCAAGGATACAAGATCTCCCAGAAGGACCACCCCACCCGCCCTGGGGGGAAATCGCCATCGTCCACAAATCCACCCTCCGACTGAGCACACTTTCCGACAAGCCCACAGACCTGATGGAACACCAACACTTCAAGATGCAGGCGAGCCCTACCACCACCCTCCGGGGAACCCTCATCTACCGACCCCCCGGATCCCATGGACCATTCACCAACTCCATCACAGACAGCATCACTCGCAGGCCATAACGTCCACCAACTATACCTTGCTGGGAGACCTCAACTTTCACCTCGACAACCAACAAGACCCCAACACCACTTCCCTCCTGGACAACCTCCACAACATAGGATTCCACCAGATCATGACACACACTCAGCAGGACACACTCTCGACCCCATCTTCACCACAGGAAACTCCATCACTTTCAGCCACACCACCAAACTCCTGTGGAGAGACCATCGCTGCATCCATTTCACCTTCAGGACACCCACTATCCATAGAACCCATGCTCCCATGCAGAAATTGGACTAAAATCACCAACGACCAGCTCACCACCTCACTCAGCAAATTTATCCCAACCGTTGTGGACAATGACAACCCCAACACTGCAGCCCGAACCTTGCACAGATGGATCTCCGACTACGCCAACACCATAACCCCCCGCAAGAAGAACAACAACAAACAACACACATGCCAGGAAAGCCAGCTGGTACACCACCGAACTCTGAGAGTCCAGGCGCACATGCCGCCACCTCAAAAAGGCCTGGAGGAACTCCAAACCTGCAGAAGCCCACAACAACTTCAGACCCGCCATCAACACCCACCGCCAACTCCTCAGAAATACAAGAAAGAAAGCCATTCAAGACAGAATATCTACACACAACAGCAAATAACTCTGCAGCCTCACCAAGGAGTTCGCCAAAACCATCAGCGAGTCTACAGACATCCCTCCCTCACAAGACCTCTGCTACAAACACAACACCTTCTTCCATCACAAAATCAAGAACATTTACAACAATTTCGATGAAGACAGCCAACACACAGAACCCTCACCATCCACCCCAACACCTTGAAGCCAACAATTTACAGCTGGACAGCCCTCACCACCGAAGAGCCACTGAAAAACGATGAAGTCAATCCATTCTGGGGCCCCCATGGACCCTTGCCCCCACCACATCTTCAACAGAGCCACTGACACCATAGCCCCCATGCTTTGCCACACCATTAACCGCTCCCTCACAAATGCCTTCTTCCCCTACGACTGGAGGCACGCTGAGATCAACCCCCTCCTGAAAAAACCCTCGGCAGACCCCACTGACCTCAAGAACTACAGAACCATCTCCCTGCGCCCTTTCCCAGCGAAAGTAATCAAGAAAGGCATCAACAACCAACTCGCCACCTTCATCGAAGAGCACAACATCCTTGACTCCCCCCAACCCGGCTTCAGAAACAACCACAGAACGGAAACCATCCTCCTCGCCGCAACAGACAACATCCGCTCCCTCATGGACAGAGGAGAGACAGTAGCCCTCATCCTCCTCGACGGCGGAAGAAAATGTTCTTCGTGGAGCCGTGTCCTGTGGTCGCGTGGTGTGATTCCGCTCAGTTGAGCACGTCAGGAATCGCTAGAAATCCAGCATCAGTACCTCTGGTTGTCCGTGGGGGAATTATGGCCTCCTTGATAAGGGCCAAGGTCTGTGGGTTCTGAGATGACAGCGCGCCTGGATATGTCCCAGTTCGGTCACCACGCAACCACGGGACACGGCTCCATTAAAAACCATTTCTCCCGCCATCCAAACTTACAACGAACGCCCTGAAGAAGTTCATTGTGAAATAAACGAAAAGCGTTTTCTTGAACTCAGTTTTATCGGATGACTGTGAAAATAAAGAACTGTTTTTTGATACAACTTTACAAGTGAGCTCATTCATTGAACTGACCACGTGGGTAGTGCACCACTCCAAAATTCTGGTGTAGTTATGATTTTTTTCTGCATGCAAATAAATGATTGAATTGCTGCCAATAAATGAACAGCTACTTCAATGGTTCAACCTTTGATATGGTTGACAAAAATAAGATCTGGGCAGAACTGAGGTCCATGTAGGGAGGGGGCAGGGTCTGGATGATTTTCTCAGGGACTTTCAATGTGGGTTGATGGCCTCAGTCTGTTATGGCAGTAATGGGGAATGTACTAAGGGTCATATACACAAGGAACTATCGCCAAGTTAACGGCACTTTATCGCAGCCAAAGTAGCGATAAAACTATCGCCCCATTCACAAGCTGGTGTTAACAGCCCACAGCACCAGTTTACCTGTGATAGCAGCCGCAAAAAATATCGCCAGAGAAGACACCCGCAACTATCGCTAATGAGGTGCAGAGTAGGCATTCCCGTGCCAAAAGCCGCGACAACACCACTCCACAACATTAACAACGACCAGACAGAACTGCGATAAGAACACGAAATAGGCGATACGGCGCATTAGCAGCAAGAAAGAAACACCTGCTCTGACCTGGTGCTAAGTCGGACCAAAGCCTGCACCACAAAAGGGACACCAGCCCACAGCGAAGCCTGAAGAACAACAGATGCACCCGGGCAGTTGAACATGCAGCCCGGAGGGCCGAAAGGAAAACAACACCCGCCGCAACCACCCCCAGGACCCCCCCTCCCCGGTCCCCCCAACCGAAGGCATGTCACATCAGCTACACACAATCACGTACAAAATTATCCGCATGATGTCACAGAATCACAACTGGCTGACATGCATGTGTCGTCACAAAAATGAGCATCACACATTCATTTCCGAAGCAACAAATCAAACTTTATTAAAATGAACACAGAAATTAAATGAAGACACATTGCGGCTCCCAACGGGCCAATCCACAGGTCACAGCCTGCAAGGCAAAAATCATGATGAGAAGGTGTGTCCTGCGCACATCAAAGGACAGAGAGAGAGCGAAGGAGAGAGAGAGAGGAAGAGAGGGAGAGAGGAAGAGAGGGAGAGAGAGAGAAGAAGAGAGGGGGAGAGAGAGAGAGAGGAAGAGGGGGAGAGAGAGAGAGAGAAGACGAGAGGGGGAGAGAGAGAGAGAGAGCGCCGCCCCTGTGCACCTAGGCCACACTGCTCACCTGCTGCCACCGGTGTGTTTCCAACCACTTGCCGGCATGTAGTGCAGTCCATTAGGTCACACATCTGAGACAGACCCGTCATCTGAGTCCAGATTCATGTTTGGCACAGTACACACAATCACACAAGACAACATCGCCTGCCCGCCCATGCACACCCAGACAGAGGCACCCAAGCCCATCCTGCCGCCCATCGGAGCATGCCCGTCCATGCACACCCAGGCCGCACTGCTCACCTTCCACCAGCGGCATGCAGACAGGTGGTCCCACCACGTGCTGCTGCAGGCCACAAGCCCGGGGTCCGCGGACATGGCACACTCCACACCATGCCGCCCCACTCCGCAGGCCACCAGGTCTCACGTTTGGTGCTGGGTCTTGATTACTCCATGGCAGAGGACATACCAGGGCATCCGGCCTCATCGCAGGCTGAACACAGGCTCAGCCCAATAGGTGCCGCCAACTCTGTGAACCCAGAAATGACGCCACATGGCGATAGGCCCGCGCTGCCCGCTGGCTCTGGCCTACACTGCGGTCCAGCAGGGTACACAAAACCTGAGCTGTCCAGACTGCCGGAACGGGGCATCATCGTAGGCTGCACACCCGCTCAGCAGCTTAAGGTGCCACTGACTCAGTGCACCCAAAGTCACTGTCCCGTGGCTGGGTGCCTGTTCTGGCCGCAATACTCTAGGTGCAAGCCCAGTCAGCACCATGTGGTGGCAGGCCCGTGACGGACGCAAGGCCTCGGGTGCCACTAACCCTGTGCAAGCCCAGTCTGCGCCACGTGGTGGCAGGCCCGTGACTGACGCAAGGCCTCAGGTGCCACTCACTAACCCTGTGCGCAACAACTCATGGGCCCTTTATGATTGAGAACCATGGAGCGTCCGTCATCCAGTCACCACCAGCAGAGGGGAATGTGACGTCGTCGGCCACTCATGTTGGCGGCGTCACATGGCCTGTTACGCCTGTGCCGGATGGGTGTGGTTTGTGTGCAAACCTGCCCTCAGGGAGTGGCTGTGACATGCTGACAACTAGACCCGTGACCTGCACACCACCAGCGAGTACGCCTGTGACAGGTAGCAATGAGGCCCCCCTCTCGGAGCATAAGAGGAGTGGTCTGGCCTGCCATACGCCGGACCAGCACAGGGCTTGCAACAATGACACGTGGGATCTGGGAGTGGTTCAGTCCATGTCCAGACATGGAAGTGACTGATTTGTGTGTCCCTGTTGTAGTGTTCACGGGACCCGGTACACAATATGCTACGTACCACCCTCTGAATGGCATCCCACAGGATGAGCATCATTGACGCAAGGGACATCATTGTCCCTACATTCAGCCACACATTCATACATGGATGATGAATGACATAACACAGCAGTGCCTCACTGTATGTTTATTGCACATTCAGTGCAGTCCTGCAGCTGGAGCGGTACAGGGCAATGCCGAGCACTCTAAACAATATGGGCCCGCGGCGGGCCAGCCAGAGTCCATCCGGGGATGACAAGTCCTGCGGAATAGGTAGGGTACAGTCCGCAGTGTGGTCGCTGTGTCATTGGTCACCAAACAGGATATGGCAGTCCATGTTGCTGTCCAAGGTGAGTGCATCAGAGTGTATCGGGGGTATGTGGTAGTTCATAGGGCCATGTGTGGCACCAAGCAGGAACAGGCCAGGTGGCGGAAATGAATGCTAGTGCCTCCTGATCACAAACCCATCCCCGCCCTCATCCCCGGATGTGTGCTCTGCCCCACCTGTGGGTGTAGCAGTACCGGCTGGGGCTCTGTGTGCCACTGACACATCAGGGGCCGGAGGAGGGTTGTCCGCCGCACTGTGTGGCAGTGACACATCAGGTGCCGGAGTGGATACGCCTGCCGCACTGTGGGGCACTGACACACCAGGGGGCGGAGATGTGGATGCTGTGGGGTCAGCTGCATTCATCAGCGCCACGCCTTGTGGCAGCAATGCCATGATGTAGATCCCAGCTACATTTCGCTGATGTACAGCGGTGGCTGCCATCCTTTCTCCCTCCATCCGCACCATGTCCTCCATGAGCCTCCGCATGTGTGCCAGCTCACGGCTGCTATCGCTGGAGCCCCCCTGAGCGGACAGGTGTTCTTCTCTCTGCCTCAAAACTCCAGATGTCAGTCAGGGCTCATTGGAGGCCATGGAGCGGACCTAGACACCCATGGATGGCGTCCAGTTTGGTAGCCATGAGGTCGAGCCCCACCTGCACCTGCTCAGCCGTCTCCCTCTGGGCCTCCAGCACACAGCATTGGAAGGCCATTTGTTGTTCCTGGGGGTCTTGGGAGACTGGTAGGGCTGTGGGTGCCTCCTGCTGGGTGGTTTGGGTGGTGGGTGGGGTCCCCTCGATGCAGCTGGTCAGCCCTGATCCTGGAGGTGAGTCGCGGATGATGTCAATGATGTCTAGGAGGGCTTGGGTGTCGATGCTGGCATTGTCCTTCTCGTCATCAGTGAAGAGTGGCTGGGACTCCTCTGCAGGGGGTGTTGACGGTGGCCCTGCAATGTGAAGGGGAGATGGTGTATTGCAATGTGCCCACATGTATGTAGCCGCATGGTGCATGTTGACATTCAGACAGCATGGCATTGTACATTGTGACAGTCTGTGGATCTGGGCGATTACCCAGAGTCATTGAGGGTGTGCACTGTGCTGTGCTTGATTGTGGATGTCTGCATTGCTGCCTTCTGGTTGGCTGGGAGTTTCTCCTTGGTCTTCCGCTTGATGTCATTACATCGCCTCTTGACCTCGTCCATTGTCCTCTTGTGCTCTCCAACAGCATTCACCTTGTCCGCAATGTCCCGCCATACTCCAGTTTTGGTGCCCAATGACTAGTTGGAGGTGACGAACAGTTGTTGATGGTGTTCCATCACCTCCGTGACTAGGATCCTGTTCGCCTGCGGACTGAACTTTGTCTTCCTCTTCTTCTTGTCCTTGCCCTTCCCTGTCCCTTGTGGGGTTGCGCTCATCCTCTGCGCCTGCTCCGGCTGCCTCCATGGTGCTTGGGTGTTGGTCAGTTTGTGTTTGGGTGTTGTTTTCTACTTTTATGGAGATTTTTCCCGCCGGCCAGGTGTATGTTGCAGGCCTGGCGCTGCTTATCGCTGATTTCCTCATCGCGCTTTGGCCCACCACTGCTTTTTTGGTGTTGTGGTTTGTGTTTTTTTATCTCCATTGAGGTAGTTGTGTCGTGGACATTGTCCGCGGTTTCGGCAGATTATCGCATGGTACCGCCTTGTTGTGAATTCCTCATTGACACAGGGTTATTTTCCCGCAATGGGCTGCAATGTTGAGAGTTGCATTAAGCTACTCCTGTGGTAGTTATCACATGTTCTTGTGAATATACCCCAAAGTATTTTGCTCTTGCAGGGGGGTCCAGCAGGGCTGTATTTTGGCCCCTTTTTTTTTATCGTATATGTAGGCTGTCCAGATTTCGGTTTTAACCGACTCTGCCCGAGATTACCCTACCGATTGCAAATCAGCTGACCCGGTTTAAACCGAGTATCGCTGAATTTTTCAAATTGGATTCACCACTTGGCCATTTGCACCTTTTGGCCACTTGAGGGAGCCAAAGCAGTACAATCAGGGGTAACTACAACATAGAAAAAATGTATTTATAGCACAAATCATCATAATGGGAACATACGGAAATAAAAGACTTGGTTTCCACATTATAAGAAATAGTGTAATTTAACGAGGGGGACGTCAACCCGTGATACACTGCCACAACTCATGAGAACAATGACAATCACTGTGCGCTTGTGTATTCAAATCGCTAACCAAACTGAGTGCTTCAGAAAAGATCAAATAAACAACCTTGTGTATCAATGTCTTAAGCGTGTCCCTCTCGGTAAAAAATAAAAGTGAAAAATACCGGCACCAAAATTCAACTTTTGCCATGAAAAACACAATGTGCGCCAACCGTGTTATCATACTATATGCATGATATTTCAATGTGCAATCATGCTTATGAGTTTCAATACGAGCGCAGGTTATAAAATCGTGCCTATGTGTGCGCGCTGGCCTATCGGTGCTTACTGTAACTGGTTGCAATGCTTGCATTCGTGCACGTGTGGATATGCCTTTACAACCTGTGCCGCATTGTAATCAGGCCCGGTTCTAGCCACCCAAACAGGAGCCTTGGCCCTCGCAGTGAGGGCTTGAAGAAGGCAGGCGCGCAGAGCACACGTGGTGTGTGTCAGCCGAGCCGAGACAGCCTCCTGGGTGCCCACACACACACAGTTTTTGAGATTATCGAAGCCGCACCTGAGTACTTCACAGGTTTTTAAAAGACCATTTACATGTAAACGAGGCTTTGTTTATTTTTTCACCCCTTCATCTCCACATGGCGAAAGGCGACAAATCCTTTCTTTGGCCGCGGTAACCTTTGCCTACTGTTCTGCTGCTTGGATATTTCTTTTTCTATGCAGCGCAGGAGAAAAGAAGTTTGTTTATTCCTACTCACCTTTCCTGACCCCTGCAGCTGCTTATCACATCAGGCTGCGACACTAAGTTTGACTAATGGAGTAGTAGGTAAGAGAATGTGTTACTAGTTGTTTTTCTTTTTAAAATCTGCACAGGCCCAGCAGGAGATGTACTTCGCGTGTGCTTCATTTGAACAGTTTTTATCATTATCATGGCCGATGCAGGACAACAATAAGACAATAAAAGATGCCCAGATAACGCTGGGGATTAATGATCCTGCTGGAGAGCAATCATTTGTCTGTTAGTAGTTTTTAAATGCAGATGAACTGTAGTTTATGTGGAAGCTCAGTGGGTTACTGTCATTGCGACAGAGATCCTTGTGTTACTTTCAGTTCAGAAGTTACAATCCTAACATAGGACAGTGACCATTGAATTGTCATCAAAGAGCTGCATGCAAACCTGAATGGTATAGTTAGAACTTCGCTTTTTTTATTTTGTGATATAGTTAGAACTTCCTCAGTCTTTCATCATTCTAATGTTGCTAAAATGAGTATCTTTGGGCAGATATACATTTTTATCAGTAAAGGCAACCCCTAACCACTTGAGTACTCTTTAAATCCTGGAGCCGGGCCTGATTGTAATGTACTAACATGCCTGCACATTGGACTATTGTAGATATTTTGGCCTGCTCATCCATAAGCACAATTTTAGAACATGCGCCCACACTGAAACTCACAAGCACGATAGCACACTGAAATATCGTGAATAACACATAATAGCACGGTTGGTGCACTTTGTAATTTTTTACTACAACAGTTGAATTTTTGGGACGGTGTTTTTCACCGATAGGGGCACGCTTAAGGCGTTTAACCTTTTTGAAGCACTCGGCTTGGTTAGCGATACAAACACACAAGCACACAGTGTCGTTATTCTCATGAGCTGTTGAAGAGTTTCGTGGGTTGAGGTCTCACTTGTTAAATTGCAAAAAAAAAAAAATTAAAAGGGGGAAACCATGTTGTTTATTTACGTTTGTTTCCATGATGAAATGATTAGTGCTAACATATTTTTTTCTTTTAAAAGGGGGATAGGGGCATCCTAAGTAATTACAGGCCCATCCGTTTATTGGACAATCTGCAGAAGATTTTCCGTAGGCAGTTTCTTAATCAACTGGAACAATGGATGACAGGCTGTTTTCAGGCGTAACACTAGCACAGTTGACCAGGTCTTCAGGCTTTCTCTGATTTTCTGGAAATACATTAAAATATATCTAGCGTTTGTTAAACTGAGGAGATCATTCAGTCTAGTTCCCAGACATTTGTTGTGGAAATCCCTCAGGTTGATGGGAGTCCCGGAATCCCTATTGTCTATCATGCTTTTTCTTCATCAAATTTGTTTGGTTAGAGGTTTTGTGAAGAACCGAAGGCATCTCAAAAAAATCTTGTGTTTATAAGATGAACTGGAACCTTCAGTTATTCAGCACTGTGGTGCTCTTGCTCTTCGGGGTGAAAATACACTTTCTAAATACACTTTCTGTTCTGCTCATCCAATGTGTAACTTTGTATTATGCTATGGTGGCACATATGAACACTTGTAAATCATGTCGTCCGAAGCTCCCAGTGATATTGTAGGGTAAATTATTAAAAATGATCCGAACTGTGAGACGTTGCTGGCTGCCACAAACGATTCTCTGTAGTTTGTACCTATATACACTGCTTGGTCTGGTCAGATGGTGACATTCTGGCATTCATCTCTTCAGCACACATCATGATCGCCTTCTTATCCACTTTAAATGTCATACAGTGTGGTCCTTACCATGGCTGGGGCCTGACGAAGAAAGCAAGCAATAATAACAGCAAAGCGTTCCATAAATACCGGTAAAACACTGTCTCAGTTGTTTTTTATGGCGCGAAAATGAGTAACCACTGAAAAGCACTGTTTTTTTGAGGTATTGAAATCACTGGAAAACACTGAAAAAACACCACCAGAATTGACCAAAAATGGAAACTGAAAACAGGAAAGCCTACGTATATGTTAATCACTTATAGAAGGCACTTTCTGAACAGGGGTAGATTGCTCCCTGCTCTTTTATACACAGATGATATGGTTTTCATTGCCCTCACTGCAGCGGTTGTTGGATCTCTTTGTTCATTTTATGGGCAGTGTTAGAAATGGAGGTGTCTAGTTGACAATGGTTTGCACCATTGTCCTAGTAGGGACCCTTCTTCCTAGTCAGGGTAAGCGGGATACACTTCTACAACAACCCATACTTGCCCCCTTGGTATCTTGGCACAAGCAGACAGGTTTAAATCAGAGGCAGTGTGTAAAGCATTTGTGCACACATACAGTAATACAATGAAAACACTGCAAATGGACACCACATCAGTTTAGAAAAATAAGTAATCTTTATCTAAACCAAAACCAAACAATAACAAAACGACAAAAATCCACAATATAGTAATAAAAATATGACTTTAAGATGGTAGAAATAGTTAAGTTCAAAGCAAATTGCAGATGCAAATTGCAGATGCAACACTTTTCACAGTAAGTACCTTGGATGCGTCACGCACACAAAAGAAAAAAGGGTCACAGGGAAGGTGATGCGTCAGCTCCTTACACTCAGGGAAGGTGATGCTCCAGTTCCTTGCTTCCAGGAAGGTGATGCACCGGTTCCTTACTGCTGTGCAGTGTAGGTGACGCATCGGTTTCTTACCGGAGAAGAGGTGATGCATCAGTTTCCTACTGTGTCCCCAATCGATGTGACAGACCTGGCACCTTGATGAGATGATCCGGGACGATGCATGGGTACTTGCAGCCACACAGCAGGACTTGCGTTGGAATTGTTGCAGTGAACTCGTACTTCAGAGACCTGTGCACTAAATGCAGCGTGTGGCAATTTCTCAAGCAGCGGGCAGGCGCTGCGTCGGTTTCTTCGGTGATGCGTCGGAAACAAGTACGGATGTGTCGCATTTCTCATTGTTGTGTTGTTTTTCCAGCTCCCCACAGACAGAACAACCTCCAGAAGCCCAGAACAGCTACAGGCACCTCTTGGCAGGTCAGAACTTCCGGCAAGGAAGTTCAGGGGAGCTTGGGGTGAAATCATTTTGTCTCTGAGACTTCAGAACAGGATGAAAGCTCTTCTTCAACCCCTTGGAGATCTTCCTCAAGCAGGGGACATAGCAAACAGCAAAGTCCTTTTCCCTTTGCTTGGCAGAAAGTAGCCACTGCAGGCCAACACTAGACAGCAAACAGCATAGGGGCACTATTCCTCCTCAGTTTCTTCATCTCTTCTCCTTGGCAAAGGTTCCTCTTGATTCCCAAAAGTGATCTAAAAGTTTGGGTTCTGGGCCCCTATTTTTATAATACAAAATACTTTGTTCTCTGTTGCAGAGAAGCTCTTTGCCCAGCCAAAACTGGTTCTGTCCTCCCTGGTGCAGCTTCCTGGCAGGAGGTGGAGACAGCATTGTCTAAGGCAGACCAGTCCCATTCAGGTGTGATAAAAATGTCTTCCCCCTACTCTGAATGCAGCCCAGGTCTATTCAGGCCAGCCCTAACTCGCCCTGGAAAGGCAGGACACACCTCAACCCCCCAAGTGGCTGTCTGAACCCAATGCACATCCCCAGCCCCTGTCACTCCAAAGCCAGACAGTCACCTCACAACCTATCAGAGGCAATCTAGATGTTTGGGAAGAAAATACCTTATTTCTAAAGATGGTATTTTCAAACCCAGAATGTAAAAATCACCCTCACTAAAAGATGCATCGTAATATTCCGAGTTCAGGCATATCAAACTTTATTTTCCTATCTTGTTCCCATGGGCAGGTATGCTTATAAGATGTTATAAGCAAACTCTCCATTCTATCCTATGGGATAGATGGCCTTTCCATAGTTAAAAACTAAATTGGCAGTATTTCACAATCAGGACATGCCACACACATCAGGGCATGTCCTACCTTTCACATTCACAGCACCCTGCCCACACGGGGACCTTATGCCAAACTTAGGAGTGACTTACATGTAAGAAAAGGGAAGGTTTGGGCCTGGCAAGTGGGTGCACTTGCCAGGTCGACATGGCAGTACTAAACTGCACACAGACACTGCAATGGCAGGCACTGCAATGGCAGGCCTGTGCCTTGTTGCAAGGCTGCTTGTGTGGGTGGCACAGTCAGTGCTGTAAGCTCACTAGCAGCATTTGATATACTGGCCCTAGGCACACACAGTGCACTAGGGACTTACTAGTAAATCAAATATGCCAATCATGGAATTACCAATCCATAACAGCACTTAACAGGGATCATTTGCACTTTGGCACTGAACAGCAGTGGCAAAGTGCCCGAAGCATCTAGACCAGCAAAAAAAGTCCACACACAGCAAAATAACAGGAGTCAAAGGCAGAAATAGAGGGGAAGCCCACGCCAATGAGGCCAGGTCTAACAGGCAGCTTGGACCTTCTTACTAATTTTAAAAAGTTAGATGTGATGATTTTGGGGGTGAAAACACGAAAAAGGCTCCTTTCTCTATGCAGGGCTAGATCTTAAGTAAGGTTTTAATCTTACTTATTAAGGAATCTTAATAGATTCAGGCTTAGCTAGCAACCCTTAATAAGAAAGAATAATGGAAGTCTTAAGAAGGTTGTGTAGGAGTAAATTATTTTTCTTCCTGCTTGGGTCAGAAGTCATCGAAAAGTATATTGGAGATCTATAAAGCCAAGTGCAGTCCAATTTCCATCTTTGGTTGTGAGATCTGTGGTTATGCGAATCTAGGCATGCTAGTGGTGGTAGAGAATACAATCTTTTGGGGCCTTTTAAGGGTTGGACAAAGTACCTCAACCGAGATTCTACATGAAGAGCTTGGTTGCTGACCTGATATGGTCACGCCAGCGCCCTGCTTCCGGACCGGCAAAGTCAACCACTGGCTGCCTACCAAATGACAGATATTTTTGTAGTCTGGTGGGTGGTTGGCATGGCAGTCCCACAGCGGTGCCTTTCAAAAGGCACGGCAATGGGAGCGCCACAACCTGTACCTGCACTGCATGGACTGTGATGTCCATGCAGTGCAAGTACTGGAGGGTGTATGCATACAGGGGGGCACGCATACATTTCCCCCGCTTCATGCAACCCTATGCACAGGGGCAACAGGAGACTATGTAGGTCCCCCTTTCTTTCCCCACTGCCACACTTTTCATGGCGGGTTGACCATCATGAAAAGGCTAGCAGTGGGGAAATTTGCAATATGCTTGGGGGGGCCGCAGTAGAATGGACAAGCATATTGCTTCCCCTAACCTCTTTGCAACCACCATGGATTGCGGATCCCTGGAGGTTGCAGTGGTCCCATGGTGGTCCAACTGCCGAAGTCATAATTTGGCGTTCAGGCTGCAGGTGCAGAGGTCCTCAACCACTACCGTACCTCCACAATGAGTATGTCAGTCCTATGGACCGGGGTATTCATAATCAGGCCTTAAGTCTTAATAGACTAATCATTTTGGATTGTGTGAAGTTGGACAATATGAACAATATACCCTGGCTGGCTTTTATTAAGGAGAAATGTAGAGCTTTTGGGAGACCTGAATATTTTTCAATCCGATGAGCATCATTAAACAAGATGTTGCTTGGTTGAAGCATACCTTCCTTCTCAGGGTGGCAACCAAGCGGGGAGCCTCAGCCTTGGGCAAACCATCACACCAGAAATTCGTCATGTTAAAAATTGATTGAGCCATATCTCTTCAGCGTCGTTGGTTGACATATTTGAGGTTGGGTATGTTTCACCAGCTTTTCTATCCTGAGGGAACTTGATACAAGTTTTAGGAATAACCCATATGTTTTTGTGATCTGTTTTTTAAATGCAATACTTTGCACATTGTTTTTATATGTCCTTTTTTATAAAACTCTTCAACATAAGTTTTTACTGCTTTTTTTTACCCTTGGATTTTTATCAGGCTGGGCCTGCCCTTTTATACTTGCAACTTTTAGCAACACATAACATTTATTTTAATGTATTAAGGTTTCTTATGTGGGTGTTTAGCTCTGAACATTAGGGGTGGTTATTAAGGTGTTGGCTTGTGTTATCTTTTTATACCAGCCTAAATATGATACTTTTCTTTTAGAGCACATCCAAACATATATATTTAGTATATGATTAGTGTATTCCTGTTCAACTGTGATTTTTTTGTTTCTCCCTCTTTTTTATGTTCAGTTGTATGATTTTTTTTAAAATCAAATAAAGTATTTGATGATGATGATGATGAAGATCAGCTACCCCATGGTATTTTGAGAAACACTTAAATGCTATTTTAACGTTTCTTCTGATCATTTGTGTTTATCCTCGTTGACTTATCAGCTGCCTTTGATTCTGTCTCTCATACCACACTACGTCAGTGCCTAATAAATATTGGTGCATGTATTTCTGCATGACATTTGTTTCTTTCTTTCCTCACAGATAGAACTCAACACATTTTATTGTACCTATTCACTTCGTCCACTGTGTCTTCCCTGTGTGGTATAGCGCAGAGATCATCAATTAGCCCCAATCTTTTTAACATTTACATCTCCCCCTTCTATGAGTTAATTCAATGATTCAGTTTCATTATGGGTGTGTCTGTTGATGACACAGAAATTATGGCCTTCATGTGGGACAACATGGGTCTCACCCAAGCCTGCTTTTCAGAAGCAACAACAAAAACTTGAGCTCAACTAAGACTGAGATATTCCTTTTTAAGGTGCCACTATCTAGATGATCCTCACCATTGTGGCCTACAGAACTAGATGCTCCTCCAGCTCTGACTTCTTGTGCCTTGATTCAGGACATCCTCTTTGATGATAAATTATCTTTTGCGCCTGAGATTTTGCAAGTGACAGCCACCTTTTTCATGATTATGTGCAAGCTGTGCAAAATGTTCCCTTCATGGTGTACTCTTGTAATAATGTAGTCCAGGAATTGATCACCTCCAACCTGGACTATGGGGCCTCACTTTCATTGGCCTACTGGAGTATCTCATCAACAACCTGAAAATTATACAAGTTACTGCATCCAAGGTCATGGTAACTTATCTAGGTGAATCTAATTTGGAAACACCCACTGGTTCTCAATGAGAAAGATATGTTTTTTAAAGGATCTTTGCCTAGCTCTCAGAGCCTTTCATGGAGTTGAAACTGGATACTTATGCCAAAGACCTGTCCCCTATCTTCACACTATAAGCTGAAGATATGGCAATGCCAAATTCATTGTACACCCACACATAAAACCCTCCTAAATCAGGGGCAGAGCCTTTGTTCATCATCTCCAGAACCTGTAATTCACTTCCACTCTGAATAAGATCAATTCCTTCTTTTCGTCAATTTAGAAAACTTCTTAAAACCTGATTGTTTAATTCCTCATAGATCCTCCAAGTTTCCTCTTCTAGCCCTAGTCCCTTAGCACCAGGGCACCCATTTTTGGTACCAGAGTGCTTGAAAATATTTCATTAATTCATTAGTTTGTTCATGTGTTCATTCATTCCTCAATAATTTCTCACGAGTAAATGATGATTTAAAAGTCTGAGACAACTTCCCGTTGACCACAGCTGTAAGGATTGATACAGAAACATTATACTCTCATGCAGACTAACCACATTGTGTTGGTTCTGCAATAACTTCACAAAACAATGATTTGTCAGGTGGGAGCTCTACGTTTAGTTGTGACTTGCAAACAAATATCAGCCCAGAAAGTGTGAAATCAGGGTGCATGCTGAAATATATGAATAAATAAAAACAATTTAAAGCTCATTCAAGGTATGAGGATGAAAATTAATGGATGGCAGAAAACAACTAATAAATCAAATATTATCTTCAAACGTTGCACATGGTTATGTTCGGCAGAATAAGCATTAGACTACTCAGCTCTCAACATGTGCTATAATTTAAAGGCCAAGAGTATAGAGGCCTCCCAATTACCTATGCTTAAGGAAACATAACATCAAAATGCAGTGACTTATATTAGCTTAAATAAAAGATATAAAGAATACTCTAGACTTAACCTCCTTCTCTACCTACTGAGATATATGAACCTCTGCTGACTCCTCTAGACTTAACCTCATTCTCTACCTACTGAGATATATGAACTTCTGCTGACAAAAAGTATCTTTCTCTTCTGAAAAATAAATGGAGAGCTTTTCTATTCTGGCAGGGTGTCATCCACATGGTAAATGAAACTGCTTCAATATTTTGGAAAAATAAAGAGATCAGTAAGATGACCAATCATATATCATTTAACCATTGCTGCTGATTTTCCATCTGAACATTTTGTCAAGAATATTAACTCAATGAAATACAGTTGAAAAAGAGGACCCCATATCACGTACCAACATGAACATTTATCTGGCAGGATCTCTACTTCCGACTAGGGGTGGGTGTAACCTGCATATTTGCCTCTAGCATTATTATGCATAATTACCATAACATTTGGGGTAACTACTCATAACTACACATGAGTGTATTACAACATTTAGCACTATTTCTTAGCACAAAATACACTTGTGTCCAAAACTGTCCAGGGGATACATTTTGACCTAAGACAATAGTTCTAAATGCAACAGAACATGAACAGCAGCAACCAATCATGCTCTGTAACTTTCTCATTCCTGTCCTCCTGTGGTAAGGTTTTTTGTCCCAAATTACTCTTAATTCCTTGAGCAGGTGTAATCGTGTAATTTCTGCAATTTTGCTTCACTAGATTAATACACAATTGCCAAAATGACTCCAATTACTCCATTGTGAAGAAGTCTACACCCAGGCCTACCTCCGACACAAAGTTTACCACATGCCTCATTGAATACTCCCACCCTGTAAATACAAGACCCACCCTGTAAATGAAAGACTGACAGCCACTGAAATCGGGAGGCATAATTACACAAAAACACTTCAATACCATCACCCCTACTCCACTGCACGTCTAATCTGGCAATCACTCGGAAGGAGGGTTTTAGATTGATTTAATGAAATATAGTGAGTCTTCACTCCAAGATTGATAACCCAGATCAGAAATCGCTGGTAGAGCAACATATAATCATCTGTTGCCAAGAGACCTGGCTAATAGACTCACCTTATATAGATGGATATACCTCCTATTGTGTCCCAGCAATTCTGCCAATAGCAGGCCGAGATTTCTGTGACAATATTGGACATCATGGTTAGAGAATTCTGTATATCCCCTTATTATCAGCTGCTTTTAATTACTTTGCAAAAGTCATTTGATTTGCTTTTCATTAATTATTACTATAATGTATTTGATCCAACAGTGACTAAGATTATAGATGGTCTAGAGGATGTAATATCTCACACCCA
The DNA here is from genome assembly GCF_964204655.1 of Triturus cristatus. Taxonomy (NCBI): domain Eukaryota; kingdom Metazoa; phylum Chordata; class Amphibia; order Caudata; family Salamandridae; genus Triturus; species Triturus cristatus. The sequence continues at coordinate 394,045,350 of NC_140584.1, forward strand.
ATATGATCACCAAAAGGATCTTCAAATAATTTGGACCAGAGATTTCAACATAGGAATTTGTGGCCCCAGAGTGCAGGTATCTTGTGGTATTTGTGATGAGAGGGATCAGCCCTTGGTGCATTTTAAACATGCGTCTTATGGGGATTCGCTAAACAAAGTTGATTTTTTCTAAAAACTTGACGTTCGCTCAAGATCTGGATATGACCACTCTACCCCAGATTCCAACCTATATGGGAGCCACATCAAACTCAATTATTGATTACATTCTGGTTTGTAAAGATCTGTTACAGTTTTTCAAAAGATGTGTGGTAATGGTTACCTATATAAGCGATCATAATCCCAAAGTATTAACTCTAAACTTAGCCCTGAGTAACAAGAGGGGCAAGCAATCACAGCTTAGGGCCGAATATAAAACAGAATAGGGGTGTGAATATTAAATGGGAGAAAATGTATAAGGAGGCCTTTCTCAGATATCTTAAGGCAAATAATAATGCACAAATTGAGGTAGTTCTCTCTGACTCCTCTACCCCAGAGGATATTACACAGTCTTTTTCACCCCTTAATGGCTTCATGGCATAAAAAGGTATACTCCAAGAGGGTTTAATAGTGCATGCTCAGAAGCACATAGGACATTAAGGTGTGCCTTGAAATAAATCCAGAGGAATAAGGATGAAGTAGCAAAAGCTAGAAAAGGCTATAAAGAAATAATTAGGAAAATAAAAATATATCTGAAGGAGAAGGCCTGGGAAGACGTAAAAAGTGCCTCTACATTAAAAGACTCACATGCCTTCTGGGATGTTGTCAATTCTAATACCTTGCTTGGAGATCAAATACCCAAACTAGATACCACTGTTTTAGCTAAAGGCTGGGTAGAACACTTCTCAAAAATATTTTCTCGCAATCGTGGTTTTGGACTCAAAAGCTCCCTTTGACGCAAGAGCAGCCCAGGCTCTGAGTAACTCAGTTGAGGTAACAGATGTGCTACTACTAGCAATAGAGAACAGCAGCACCGAGAAAGCCATGAACCGGTTGGAATTCCAACGGGTCTGTATAAATATCTACCAGATTTCTGGGCCCCTTTAATAACTAACGTTATAAAAGCCACTATAGTGGGACCCTAGTTAAGACATGGCAAGAAGCCATTATAGTCCCGATTTTTAAAAACGGAGACAAAAGCCAACCTCACTGTTACAGCCAAACTCTCTGTTGGATCACTCAGTTAAAATCTTGTGCAGGTCTATTTTGGCTAAATTAGAACTGTGGGCGCTCAAGTCCCAGGCGCTTTCGATCTATCAGTTTGGGTTTTGAACAGGACTCGAACCGTGGAGCAGACACTAAATTTGGCACTAATTGTACAAAAATATACAAAAGGGCTGTGTGCACTTAGTCTTTATGGACTTAACGTGTGCCCTCGATACAGTGGACCATTTTAAATTATGGTCCGTAATGGCACAGTTAGGGATCGATGGACCAATTATCACTCTGCTTAGCAGGCTCCCCGAAAATACATCAGCCTCAGTACGGTATAATAGCAAGGGGGATCTAACAGAACAATTCTCCTCTGACATGGGGGTTAGGCAGGTGTGTGTTCTGGCCCCATTCCTTTTTCTTTTATATATTAATGGGCTAAGAGAACGATTATGTAGGGTGGGGCAGGACACCCTGAGGACTAACTCATGTCGAATTCCTGTGTTATAATATGCAGACAATGCTGTCCTTTTAGCTATGACAGCAAACAGCCTACACATTTTCCTAGAAACTTTTAATGCTTTTATGAATGTTTTGGGACTTAAGAATAATCGTTCCAAATCCTTCATAATGAAATGAGGACTAAAAAAGTCTAAAACAAGGACATTTTTACTAGGAGGTGAAGACATTAAGAAATTCCCTCATTTTACCTACCTGGGGGTTCCATTCGAAGTGAATTTTAACTGAAAAGGTTAATTAAATAATAGAGCAATGCGATTTCAAAAGTTGATTGATCCCATTTTTAAATTTGCCTCAAGATTAGGCCACAAGCCAATTGCGGCAATTTTATGTTTATTAAAGTAAAAGCCTTTCAGTAGTAACTTTTGGGGCCGGTGTCTGGGGATATGTAAATTGTAACCTACTCCATGTGGAAGAAAATAAGTTTATAAGGAGACTCTCCGCAGTGCCCCACAGTTCCTCTACCTCTTTTTGTCATGAGAAAGTTGACCTGAGTATTTTAAAAGATTACATTACACTGCAGCCACTCTTGCTCTGGGTAAGAATTTGGAATAACCCAGAGGCACATTTCTGTAGAACAATATTAATAGATTGTATGAAATTGAACAACTGTTCAGACATACCCTGGTTAAGATTCATCAAAACGAATTTTGTCAGGATGGGCTGTCCAAAATATTATACAAATCCTGACACCTTGAGAAATGTCTCATCTGCTACAAGTAAATCACTTTTTTATCAATACCTTGAGCGGTGAAATACAGTGTGCAATATCGCTGGACAATCGGAGCCCTTTCGCCAGCCACAAACACAACCTGCTCTCTATTTGCAAATAAATTTGAATGAAAGCCAAAACTTCCTTTTGACCAGGTTCTGTCTAAAAACCATAGACTTTTGGGTGGGTTTCCCTACTCAGGGCACATGGTTTTCCTCACTCCCTGTTTGTCCTTGTAACAGCCTCACATCTCAAAGCACTAAGCACTTTGTTTTTTTTTCAGCAAATTTTATATCGCCTAGAGGAGGCAATTTATTCTGCAGTTATTATTAGGAACTGAGATTTTTGCTGTGTTTAAGATTTGTTGTAAATACTATGGGGTCTATTAGGATGGCCGATGGATCGCCACCGCCCGTCTGGCGGTGGTGATCCGTCTGCCATTTCCCACCGCCCGCCTACCATTTCCCCCCAGTCAAATTACGATGGCGGTGGGGACCCCGGTGGACGGAAAGATCGTCTGCCGTTTTTCCGCCAGTCGGACAGGCGACCGGGTGGAAAAAGGCTCCAATATGGTGGTGGTGTCTGCAAGACACCGCCATCCATATTAGGATGGGCGGCGGTGCCGGGCTTTCCATGGCGGAGACCCCACCATGGAAAGCCAGGCGGAGTTCACTTTCGGGGGCCCGTTGTGGGCCCCCAGGGGTTGGGGGTGTTGGGTGCGCACTTGGGGGATACCATGCATGCACAATGTGGCAGGCACCGCGCGGTGCCTGCCATGTTGTGCATGCAAATGCACGACATGCATATATTGCATTGTGGCGGGTGCTGCTTACCGCACCGCCTGCCACAATGCAATATATGCTGGATGCCACCGCCACTGTGGTGGTGGCATCCTAATTCCCATGGTGGGACCGCTGCACCTGTGGTGGCCGGTTCAGTTTCCCGGTACAGTTTGTCCGCCCGCCATCGTAATAGGCCCCTAAGTATTTTTTATCAATCTGTATTTTACTGTTTTAATGCTCGTCTGTCTTTTTAACTGAAAATGTATATATGCTAACTTTTATGGCTCTTTTGAGTCGAATAAAGTATTTTGGTTGATTTTGATTGATTGATTACTCCCAGACTATGCAAGAACATTTGCCTATTGTCATTTTGGACAGTTAAAAGGTGTTTGATTTGGTATTGTGGTGATTTCTGTGGGAGGTGATATGACAAATGAACATTAGTACATAGCTTTTTCTCAGCATTGAAAAGCCTGCATTCTTGTGAAAAAAATGTCACTACCAATACAGATCCAGAGCAAGGCCCAGCAAGACTGCTGTAAGAAATTGGAGTATTATTTGAGTGGGCAAGAACCCACTTCAAATAATATTCGCAGTCCTTGTCAGGGTGAACGACTAAAGTTACTAAATAAACCTGTGCTTAACCCTCTGGGAGCTTGGTACAAAGCAGCCAGGCTTAATTTAGAGACAAAGTATAAAGTATTTATGCAGTGCTCAAACAGTGATTAAGTAAAAACAAACACAACACAAGAAAATCAAAATCTAATTGAGAGAAATAGAGAATATTTTAATAAATAAAATGACACCGAAATTACAAAAATCTAATAATTAGCACCAGAAATATGGCCTTTTAAACTCTAAATAAAAAATGTTTCCAAAAAGCACAATGTGTCCACTATGGTTATTTGGTCAAAAGTTAAGGCCAACCATGATGGACCATGGGTCAGCTATAGGGACCAGGTTCATCCTAGTTGAAAATGTACCTTCAACCTTAGAAACCTTTTATGGAGAAAAAGTGGTTGACATCGAATCATCGTTGGGGCATGCTGCAAGCTGCATCTTAAGCAGGGATCGACGATGGTGTGTTACTGAAGAGCTATGTCCCAGTGTGGTCTTCTTGAAAGAAGGGAAAGCTCAGAGGGAGTGAAGTTTGAAGTCTGCACCAAAGAAGTACTAGACGTTGATGGGTTGCTGTTCAGTGTTGATCCCAATAAATCCCTCTACTTTAGGACTTTGATTTTTGCTGGAAACCATATCTCCTTCAGCTGGCCAACTCAAAAAACTGAGGCTAAGCAGTAGTTCAACATCATGGCTATGCCTTCAATGTGGACCCCAGGCTCCTTCGGGCCGAAAGTTGGTCAAACGTTTCTAAGTGCCACTTTCTGCAATTTGGGGACACGAGGAGTGCACTCTAAAACCAGCCAGGTCCAGGACCTTCAGACCACCACTTGGGGGTTAGGGCTCATTCCAGAAGACCCACCAACACCCACCAACCACACACGCAACCTGGGGTTCATCTTAGACTCATCACTGTCAATGACCCAGCAAATCAACGCCGTCTCCTCCTCCTGCTTCAACACCCTCCGCAAGTTTCGCAAGATCTACAGATGGATCCCCACCGGAACCAGAAGGACGGTCACCCAGGCACTTGTCACCAGCAGGCTGGACTATGGCAACGCCCTCTACGCTGGAACCACGGCCAAACTTCAGAAGAGACTTCAACGCATACAGAACGCCTCCGCATGCCTCATCCTCGACATCCCCCGCCACAGCCACATCACTGCCCACCTGAGGGACCTGCACTGGCTCCCCATCAACAAGAGGATCACCTTCAAGCTCCTCACCCACGCTCACAAAGCACTCCACGATGCGGACCAGCATACCTCAACAAACGACTCACCTTCTACACTCCCAACTGCCAGCTTCGCTCCGCTGACCTCGCCCTCGCCACCATTACACGCATCCACCAAACGACCACCGGCGACAGATCCTTCTCCCACCTCGCAGCCAAGACATGGAACACCCTCCCCATCCACCTGCATCAGACCCAGGATCTGCCGACCTTCAGGAGATTTCTCAAGACCTGGTTGTTCGAGCAGTAGCAGCCCACCCCCTCAGCGTCTTGAGACCCTCACGGGTGAGTAGTGCGCTCTACAAATAATTGATTGATTGATTGAAAAGAGGCCAGACTCAGGCTCCAGGGCAGATATCGTTGGAACTGGTCTGCTGGGCAGTGGTTGGGAAAAAGCCTCTCTGGAAGCTTCTTATATACCTGTAGCTCAAAAAGGATATCGAACATCTGACACTTGGAGTCACTCTTGGGGTCCTAGGTTCAAAGCAAACAAGTTCAGTATTTCTTCAGGTTTATAAGACAGCAAGATGTCCTTTCTTTTGATTCTTCACTGGCCCAGGAATGGACTGAGGAGGGCACTGGTGTTGCCACATTTATGCCATGTGCCAGCCTGTGAGTGAGGGAAACACTAAGCCACTCCCTAATCAATGAGATGAAAGTTCCCAGCAGTGACCCAACCTATTTTTGCAGTAATTGCTGTGTGTCTATAAACCATCTAACAGTGCCCCTCTCTACTTAAATTCAGCAAGACCAAATGTTTCTTCCCTTGGTCAGATCTCCCTATGCCCAGTGTGGCTATGACAACTCCCTTGTGATCACTTCAAACCAGTTTAGGGACAGTTCCCCTATCCCCCTGGATGTGGAGCTGCGCCGACCAGCAAGACAAAAGGGAGGCAGGTCCAGTTGAGAGCTACATCTGCCATTAATAGGATTGGCATTCTCTGAGGCTCAGGAAGGGTACTGGTCACAGTCCCCGGGCAATCCAGCTCAAGAAGGAAAAACACCTCTCACACCCAAGCCCCTTTTCCACTGTCCGGGAGTAATCCACATCTCATCACAGGGGGGCCATCAGCAGTTAGGCGACACTGTCAGAAAAGCCCCTTTTGGCTTCGGCACGCAATTTACAACTATCTAAAAGTCAACATGAAGTATCAATGATGTATGCATTACCAAAATTGCATTGTAAGGCATACCAAGTCAGGAAAGAAGATATGACCAAATCAATTCTTTTCATATAAAATATTCGCAAATCATATGTTTTAATATACAGCACACATATCCATGAAATAAGTGCTCAGTGTCATGTGAACACACAATGCTCAAGAATTCGTGCAAGCTGCGCAGAAACAGTGATCACAATAAAATCAAGGAACAGTGGAAAAAACACTCAAAGTTATTGTTCAGAATGGTACTCAGGTTGCCGTTTTCTCTCCAAGTCCATACAGGTTTACTCAAATCCTCCCACTGTTGGTACTTTTACCTCTAAAGTTACTTATGTCCTTCTCAATTTCAAACACTGGCTATTTTAATGTGTTCTCTCCAAAAAGAAAATACAGCTCAAAGTCGTAGATGTTTTAATCCTCTCTTATACCAACTAGGCTCTGATTCAGGTAAAAGAAACCCATCCAGTGGCATAGGAAAGGGGGTGCAGTGAGTGCGGGCTGCTCGGGTGTTATCACAGAGGGGGGTGCCAAAATGACAAAAATATGTGTTTTAAACACATATTTTTGCCATTTTGTCAAGCCAGGGGTGACAAGTGTCATCACTGAGGGGGGTGACAAAATGGCAAAAATAAGTGTTTTAAACACATATTTTTGACATTTTGTCAAGCAGGGGGGGACAAGAACTTTTCCGCACCGGGTACCAACTGACCTTTCTACGCCACTCAACCCATCATTACTTGCATGTACTATTCATACTATATATTGAGCTTTGTTGATGTATGGCTCCCTCAACTATCTATAGATTGTTTCCTAAAGTGTGAATAAGGAGGGCTCTTACGAAGTGGGTGGTAGCCATCGCAGTGGTTGGAGTATTCAAGCAACCCAAACTTTATCTAATTTTAACATACTATTGGACAACTACCTAAATAGAGCTATTTCTTCCCCTACTATTAATGCTCTAAAAGTTCAAACTTAACTAATTCGTATAATGGAAGATACGCAGCTCTGTGACATATGGAAAATGCAGACAGGGGCACAGAGAGGTTAACCTTTCATTGTAACATGAATGGGCATTTTCCAAGTTTGGACTTTTAGAAAAAGTATTCTGTAGACAAAATTCAGAAAGCTACTCATCTTCCTGCACATATTTCATGTGATCCTGGGGTTTATCTGAAATTATGGTTACCTTGGCAACACAAATGCCAGAGGTGTACACATATTAAAAACTCCTATCAGTTCACAATGTGGTTCAAGAATAAAAATGTTGTACAAACAAGCTTTTTAGTATAATCTAGTCTCCACCACCCTGATTATACTCTGGGATTTGTATAAAGCTTATCAAGTGAAATTGACTCTAAATTATCTCAGATAAAAACCAAGAAACGCATAGGGAAGCTCAACAGCAAGAGCTTAAAATTCAAAACATCGCCTCCAGATGTTCAATGGTTTTAAAATTACAGGAGGCTCTGATGTTATTTAGGGTGCGGATATGCAAAAAGCGATGCAAATGGTGGGACGTTAGCAAACTACAACGTATTGAGTAGGGGGAAACTAGAAGTGCATTATTAGCTTGGAAGACTAGAACAGGCATGGATAGAAACCATATTAAGATTATTGGGTGCATAGATCGGAGAGCCCTGAGTAGCAGTAGTGAGACTGAATCTGGTTTTCTGACATTTAATCCAAGAGTTGTATCAAGAGAGATTTACCTCTGAGCCTGAGAAGACTAATAGTTGGCTGGAAAATAGCCAGCTTTCTTTGTTAACTATTGAGTAGGAGGAATTATGCAATTGAAAGATCTCTGAAGATGAGCAGATGGCATCCTGGGAGAGCTTTACAGAGTAATTAAAGTGGTAATAGATCCTGTTTAATTCGATTCTGATAAAAGGAGATCAGATACTCCCCCCCCCCTTTGTAGGATGATACCATCATAACACTAAATCTGAAACTCATTAAAGTATTTAATTCCACTCCAGGGGTGAAACGTGGGCATTGCAAGTCATGGTTTGCCTTGGAATCTTGAAAGTTTGGGACTGTAGACAAATTTGTATGTTGGTTTGCATCCACGAATTCCGCCATGAACCCTCATCACCTTGGAAAAGGTTGCAGATTTACTCCACCCAAGGACATCCAACTCACCTTGCTTGATGGGTATAGGAAAAGGTCACTCCAATATTTTGTGGAGTTGTAGGGAAAGAACTTTCACAATAAGAATGTTTTCCATCGTAGAAAAAAAAAGTGAATTAGCACAAAGTATTCAATTTCTGTTCAGTTGATTTCTGCACTATGAGGAACTATGCACAGTCCCAACAGACGCCTGCAGGAATTATCACATAACATATCAAATTAGTACATCTAGAAAGCCGGGCTTGGCACTACTTTCCAGGCATACTAATTGAAATGTTTGTGAATTCCAAACAACAAAGACATTTTGTTCGCTGGAGGTCCAAATCTTGACCCATACACTTACATTTGTATTGATGAATCAATCTCTACTCTGAAAGGTACCAGGCAGCCATCTCACACATTATCTTAGGGAAGCTTACGAAAGTCTCCAAAAGTACAGAAAACAACCTTGAACGTGAATAGCCTAAACAACTTGAGTGATCTGGGAGCATGCCTGTGTGCGCAAAGCTCAAGTTAGACAGAGTCAGAATTCAAGATGACACGAGGGCATATCAAAGCCAATAGTAAGAACTTCATAATACTTTCCAATGTACAACACAATGAGCGTTTCTGCACCACTACCTAAAGCGTCACACACTTCACTTCCCAATGTACAACATAATGCACATTTGAGCATCACTGCATTTAACACTATACTCCGAGACCGAGAAGTACATTTCAAACCTCTCTCTCTCATGCTTTCAAATGCACATCCCACACGTTCAAGGTTGTAAAAAGCAAACACTCCCCTCTGAAACTACAAAGAAACACAAAAGAATTCTTCAAGGAAAAGTGGCAAATGCAGGAAACATGATGTCGTACATTCAAGAAAACACCTAAAGTCAATTAAAACAATGGTAGTCAAAGATCATCACATGGTCCCAATATATGGGAGTGCCTATGGCACTACAGAACATCCACCGCAGCAACAGTGGAGGATGCTTCTTCTCCTACCTAGCGGTGAAGTCCTGGAACTACTTCACACTTCACCTACGTACTTCATCATCTCTGCTGGAATTCAGAAAATGTCTGTCCGACTGAGTTAAATGAAAGTAGTCCCCTCAGCCAGGGACGTACTGGCCATAGTGGGCACTGAGCATTTCCTCAGTGGCCTGCCAGGGTTGGAGCTGGGTTTTGACCCTCAGGTGGCCGTTTTTGTTACCGGGGGCTGTTTTGCAGCATAGCTGCAATATCGACCCCCACCAACAAAAGCGGCACAAAGCTTTCAACTAGCAACCCACGCTTCTCCCCCAGGTGGCCAAGCTCTTTCCCAGGGCTGGTTTTGGTTCCCAGTCCCGCTCTGCCCTTAGCACCTTGGTACCCTCACGGGTGAGTAGCCACGCTATGCAAATCCATATTGATTGCTTGATATTCAATGTTTAGAGATGCTCATTAGCACATGCCAGAAACAATGTCAATCACTAGTTTGCTTTATAAAGTGCAAATACAGCCTTGCATGTTCAATATAGATTGCATAAATACTATTTATTACATTTTCAGCACTAAAAACATTTATTCCTTTTCTGTTTCCTATCAATTCCTAACATTTTCCATACCCTCTACTGATGCTGAATTGGAGCTGTAGGAGCTTCCTGAGGCATTGATTGTGTTGACGTCTGCCATTAGAAAATTGGAAAACTGTATTTCATCTTTAATCTCGTGCCTACAGTCACTTCCTAGGCATACCCAGCACAGATCGCTCTTTGTTGGTAATGTTGTTTTATGTGACCCTGGGGACGGATGCCTGCTGCGTTTGTTTTGCATCAATTTACAGGACGCTCTTTAGATTAGGGAAATGATAATGAAATGTAGTGTTTCAACAATCTGACAGTATACAGTAGGCTACTATCTCACCACTCATCACCACAGCGCAGAATGTTGTCTCTGGCTCTGTCCCCCCCTAAAAAAATCTAAAGCCAAAAGAGCTATGTGTTTGTAAATCATATACTGAGGAGTTGCAATATTCTATTTAAGAAAAGATGGGCGTGACCACTATGTTTTTGAGGCTTTGTGATATAATCATCCACTAACCCAATCCTCCTCTTCCTCATCCACTCCTGCACATTCTTTTTCTTCACCTCCTTTTCCTACTCTATCCTCTTTCTTAGCTTTGGCAACAATACGGCTGAAATCACGTATCACAGGCTTACCAAATTCTATGAAGTTGTGGGCTACGTCTATATATTTTAATTTGATTGTAAATTGAATGCGTAAATTTAATACAGTTTGGGGGATATGTACAACAGAAGTGGCGGAGTGAGGCGTTAGACATCATGGCTTAACGCCTCAATCCACCACTTCAGAAACACAAGGCTGCACTATATTTACAACACTATTGTGCAGCCTTGCGTTTTCCCCTGCTCTGGCACTACAGTTAGCCGTGTAGCGCCAATACAGGCACCGTTGCACCATAGTGAAAGGGTGTCTGCATGCAGGGGAAAGATTGTTTATGTACAGGAAGGTCACCCTTCCTGTTCATAAACAATCTTGAAATGCCATTTTGTCGCTTTATGTGTGCTGCTTAATGCAGCACACTTGGAAGTACAAAAATGTAATTTAAAAAAAAAGATTATGTTGTAATGTACCTTTTACTCAATGCACTCTCCCCATTGTGGTTCTCTGCCTTACTGCTCAGCCTATGCTGAGGTCATATACAATGTTCAGTGTGTTTGTATGGAAAGGAGATTCAGGGGTGTGGAAGGGCTGAGCAGCGTTGAGGCTGCTCCTGGTGGGGCACTTTTATGGATCAGAACATCTTCCTGTAACATGTAACCTATGAAGAAATCTAAAGAATAAATCAACTACCTTTTCTACAAGACGTGCCTGCGCAGGATTCTTCATTTTAACAGATTATTTATATGCAGGAAGGGGGACCTTCCTGACCATAAACAATAAAAGGCTTTTTGCTTTTTCCATGTGTGCTGCACAAGGCAGCACACATGGAAAAGGCAAAGACGAGGAGAAATATAGCATTTCTCCTGGTTTCACCAACTTAAGGCCAAGTTTTCCCTGGTCTTAATTTTGGTGCTGCCTCCTATTTATGCTGCCCTTGTAAATATGGGGCAGTGTCAAAATCAATGGGTGTTGCAGTGGAACGCCCAGCGCAACACCCACTGCCGACTCCTTTCATGCTAAGCATAGCGTGAAAGGGGGCCTTATTTACAAGTTAAGTGGCTTAACGCTGCCTTGTAAATAAGGCAAAGCCCCTATCGCCACCGAAACATCACAAAAATTGGCGTTCCCATGGCGATAGGGGCTTGTATATATGCCCCTTTGTTTGGTGTCTCGCTGTGCTACTTAGGAACGATCAGTGACATGCTATCAGGATGACTGGAGTTGTAAAACATTGCAGAGTTAGAAACCACCTTTGGTCGTTGAGATTTTTTTTTTTTTTTTATCGGATCTCTATTGTAATATGTGGCTTTGTCTGAAAAACGAGAGCATTTGTAGTAGTCTGTAAAGGAATTTAAATAGCAGAACACTAACTGGAAAACAAATCATCACAATAGAAAAACACAGAACTGCACATTTATACGGCCTAATGAGACAACAAAACGGTATACACAGATCACATCATAACAAAATAATCACTAAACAACACAGTAGAAGACAATAAAACACATCTACAAAACACAGCTCTAACAGAGCAACAACAAAATGCAATAACAATAAACATAGTCTAATACCACACCCCAAGGACACACCTCAAAATAACAGAACTTGTGCAACACAAGACACATAATGCAATGCACCAACAGTTGACTTATTGTTTTGGTGCGTTATTGGCTATTGTGGTCTTTTTGTGTTAATGTTAAGTTGCATTCATAAATTGAGTTGTTTTGTTTTGATGTGTTTTATTTTAAAACAATACGGAGGAAAGCAGAATGCCTGCCTATCTGCACCAGTCTACTGATTCAGTTGTCAATTATGTTCATACTCACAATTAATCAAGTGTTTGCCACCATATGATGTCATAGTATGTTTTAGATATCCTTGGACACATGTTTTTGGTAGAACTCATTATCATGTGTATTTTGTTAGCTTATATATATATATAGATTCTTAACCACTCGTAAGCACACTTCCTGGAGGGAAATCACGAGCGCAGACCTCTTATCGTGCCAACAGTTTTATTTATTTGCAATCCCCATAACGGATGTCAGGACGCGTTTCGGCCGTCACAGCAGCCTTGGTCACCTGACCACACATCCGTGCAGACCCAGTATTTAAAGTGCAAATGCAACACAATTTTTTGCTTTTTTGTCATAGACATAGAAAACATGTAGACACGAGGAAATACTGTATAAGAACAATGCGATTGAAATGGAAATTCAATTTTCACAATTTCATAAATTGTATTGCATTGCAACTGATAATAATAGGAGCCTAAATGCATATATTAATATCAGTAGAAAATACTTCAATTGTGTCTCTTTGTATCACGTCATACTATGTCACATTGATATTCGAATAAAGTGCTCACCGTGCTGAAGAAAAAAGCCCTAAATGAGGGACAACTTGAAAAGAAAAAAGGATAACCACAATAGTCCGTCAGATAACAGGTATGTTAAAGTGCATAAATGCCCCACTAATGGAAGGACATAAAGTGGCTAGTGCTAATCTAAATAGAATGAGGCGGACAAACATATAAAATTAGATAAGGTGCATAATGCAACAATACTTGATAATCTAGATTAACTAATGCTACTAGTGCTTGTCAAACTCTATGTACAATGTCAGATAAAGTGCATAATGCAACAGTACTAAATACCATAAAGTGACCAGTGCAACTAGTGCAAAACACATCTCGGCAATCAACTAACGGAGACTACCGTTCAAAAAATACAATTGAATCCTATTATATAAATATACAGAATGGATGGAGAAAATTTCCCATATGCAAATCCATTTTTTGCAATCAAATTCATCTGAGTCACAAAAGGCAAAAAGAATATACAGACATTATATACGAGGGATAAAAACCAGTGACATAATTAAAATGATCAATAAAAGGAGATGGGTGTATAAGATTATTGATACTACCCTACAATATCCTAAAAACCAATCATTAAAATACGCACATAGAGTCCCAATATGCATTCCACCTATATTTGTTGTGTGATGGAACTAAGGAATGGATGTGTATGCCTGTATAAAATTTAAAGAAAGGTGTAAAGATCCTCCGTGGCATTAAGGCCCCCTGGCCATTTCGAATCGAACTCTAAAATGTATTGAGTTTCCAAACGACGAAGTGTAGCCTCCCTATTGCCACCTCGTTTTCTCAGTGGTACAGATTCGATGGCAAAATATTTCAGGCATTTAGGGTTGCTGTTATGTACCTTTTCAAAGTGCCTAGCCACGGGGTAATATATATAGATATGCATATATATATATATATATATATATATATATATATATATATATATATATATATATATGTATATATATATTACCTACTGGCGGTCGCCAGTAGGTAGTTATAGTTAGGACCCCTTTTCCATAGGAAATCCGCAACATTCTATTTTGAATAACTTTGGCGCCGGTCGACGAATCCTCGCGAATTTCTCAAAATAGGTGGGGCGCTACGCTCCGCTCCTACCCTGAAAGTCTCGGGGGGATTCGTCAAGCGGGGGCTGAGATAAAAGGGGGGTCCCAAAACGCGTTTTTCCCATGCATTTTTCCATAGGACCTTTAGACAGGGCTACAGCCCGAACGGCTGAACAGAATTACTAGAAATTTGGCAGAGAGGTAGTCCTCAGGTCAAGGAAGTGCCTTTTGTAGGTTTGGTGTAAATCTGTTCAGTAGATTCTGAGAAAATAGCCTTTAAATCAATATATATATCTGAGCCAGCTTACGGTGCGCTTACGGTACGCTTACCGTACGCGTACGGTGGCGTGCGCGAGCGCGATTCTGATTGGCCCTTAGATCTTAGTAAACATTCGAATCGGTCGAAACCAGGAAGCGGCGGCCGCCATTTTCTCTCTCGCACTCTGAGGGGGGAGCTGATAAACAAATACCAAAAACATATAAAGGGGCTGTTTAGACAGCGCCCATGCACATAACCATGTTAGTTGAGTCATCAAAGATCCCCCAAGGCAAAAAACGGTAATTTTTAATTTTTCGAAAATTTCGCCGATTACGCTTACCGTACGCTTACCGTACGCGTACGGTAAAAAAATATAAAAAAAAAAATCCACACTTTCACCACCTCGTGTGCAAATGGTGGCCGAAGGCCACCATTTGTGCATGGCTTATTTAAGATCAGCTTTTTCCCAAAAAATTTCAACAGATTACCTATCACAAGGAAGCGCATAATATGTCCTCCATGTGCGCACGGTGCGCGAAGCGCATCGTGCGTACATGGCCCATCTAGCATAACGTGGGCAAGCGTTGCGCGTAGTGCACCGCGTGCCCACCGTGCGTGCACGGCACTAACTGCGTAAAGTGGGCGCGCGGTGCGCAAAGCGCACCGCGTGCTCACTGTGCGCGCACGGTGCGCGAAGCGCACCATGCGCGCACGGAATGATCTGCGTTAAGTGGGCGCGCACGCCACGAATGGCGTAAAGTAACTTAGCATTTAAAAAACCGTACAAATTCACTGAAAAAACCATAGGTTTCACACACGTTATAGTTAGGAATTAGCATTTAAAAAACCTTGCAAATTCACTGAAAAAACCATAGGTTTCACACATGTTATAGTTAGCGGAAATTTTACTGATAAAAAACCAATGAAATTCCCCCGTTATAGTTAGTGCAGGCAACTATAACTCACGCGACCGCAATCTTCTGCTGATGACATATGTGTCTTTATGAAAAAAAAATATTTGTAATATATGTATAGCTAAAAATGTATGGAAGAAGACATGGGCAAATAAGTGTCTAAATACAGTATTAGCATCAGCAGAGGATTGCGGTCGCGTGAGTTATAGTTGCCTGCACTAACTATAACGGGGGAATTTCATTGGTTTTTTATCAGTAAAATTTCCGCTAACTATAACATGTGTGAAACCTATGGTTTTTTCAGTGAATATATATATATATATCACCAAAAAGCCCCTCCGAAGAAGAGAATAGAGGCCACAGCTGGGGTGGGTAGGGAGACTTCTTTATTCAGCTTGGTACAAAATTTGGCGAATGCATTTCGGCATGAATACTGCCTTCCTCAGCGCCAAGAGTCTTCTCAGGAGATGCAGGCGTCATCGTGTTTTTGAATTAATTGCTCCAACCTAATTGGTTTGTATCCGCTCCGCCCCCATGAACAATGTCTGAGCAAACTACCTGCAGGACACCTGGTGCGTGTGCACTGCAGATCCCAGAATGCAATGGTTTATCCTGGTAAGTGCTTTGGGAGTAAATCGATATTGTTGCGGAAGGTATAGCATCACGATGTCGTCCGTGTCTATCACCCGTGTCCTGCTTGAATTCCGGTGTCCCCCTGGGTCCCCAGACCGCATCAACCACCATACATCAGGATTCCATCTGGCGGGGGCAAGTCTGGTACTTCATCTCGCCCTTCGCGGAGTCAATGACTCCAACACCGCTCCGTCTCCTCCCGAATACAGTGGCGGGTCTTGGCAATCCAGTACCCTGGAAACTCGCAGAAGTCTGCAACAGCAGATGCCAGCAAAACCAAGTCCAACTAAGCGATGCAGGGGCCTCCGAAGCGCGCTTCTGGCATGCGCGCAAAATGTCACCAAAAAGCCCCTCCGAAGAAGAGAATAGAGGCCACAGCTGGGGTGAGTAGGGAGACTTCTTTATTCAGCTTGGTACAAAATTTGGCAAATGCATTTCGGCATGAATACTGCCTTCCTCAGCGCCAAGAGTCTTCTCAGGAGATGCAGGCGTCATCGTGTTTTTGAATTAATTGCTCCAACCTAATTGGTTTGTATCCGCTCCGCCCCCATGAACAATGTCTGAGCAAACTACCTGCAGGACACCTGGTGCGTGTGCACTGCAGATCCCAGAATGCAATGGTTTATCCTGGTAAGTGCTTTGGGAGTAAATCGATATTGTTATATATATATACCAGCTTATCTGTATTCATCATCCGTTTTAGTTGTGCTCGCCAAATCGCCAAGACTCAATGAAAACACTCCGCAGTGCAAATGCAATTGAAGCATGTTTATTTCATTAAATGCAGTAACGCTGTCCCAATGCATTTTGGAGCTCCCTGCTCCTTGATCACGGGTTAAGTTACAAACTACCTCCTAGCCATTTAGAAAAAAACACCACATTTGATTTCCTCTCAAACATAAACAAAAGACTTTCCATATTTTCTCAACAGATTTTTACTTTAAGCATTTCATTATTACATCCAATTTTACAGCAGGAATTTAAGATATATTGCTCTGATATGCCTCATATATTTGTAACAAAAAAATTACATTATCTCCACCCTTGTTTAAAATCAGTTTGTCGAATCAAATGTTGAACATAATTATATCTATGTAATGGACCTTCAAACCTACAAAACGAGTTATATACAATTCAGCCCTAGTAGGCCTAGTACATTATTCAATGGCAAAAGATAGATATTATATAAACACAATTGAGCCCCAGTGGGCATATATGATTAATAAATCGTGATTAATACAAGTTCAACACTCCTATAAAAGGTATCATAAAAAGGATGATCCTAATAGGTCTAACTATGCGCAATTCATCAAGTATCATGCTTGTCCTACAAAAAATGGTCAGACTAATGCCCTGCTCACATTAAATATACGATATGAGATATACGGCTTGATACAATTGCTCTCATGTATCGAATTTTTCATAAAATGTTCTGGAATTCTGTAAAAATTCAAACAGAAAGTCAATAAAACCAAATATAATAGAAAATAGTTTATTTCATGTAATTCAATTTGAAACCTAAACTAATTGTCACTCTAAGGGAGGACATATTCAAAGGAATGTACAATTAATTCTCATACAGAATTTTAGCCTGAATGTACATCTATTTCTTTTTCCAGATTTAGCCCAAAGGTGTGAAGAGTATTGTATTTAATGATAAGTTTGGATTCTAATCTTCTTAGCTTGTGTACTCTGTTTCCACCTCTTTTATGCCACAATTGGTCAATGATGCTATTGACACATTCGAAAGTGGCGTGATTAAATTTTAAGAGAATTGCTAAAAGGAAGACATTTGTGAGAAGTAATTTGGGGGGTCAAAAAAAGTGTGCTTCCCATGTTAATTTCCATAGAGATTTTATACATGACTACAGCCAGAACAGCTGAATGGAATTTCACCAAATTTGGCAGAAAGCTAGATCTTGGTCCAGAATGAGCCATTTTTTTGATTTGGTGTAATCCATTTAGATGTTTTTGAGATAATAAAGAAAAAATTAATTTGTATATCTAGAGGTGCAAACCCTTTGCTAATCCATTGCGGCACTTTGCGCATCCATGCCAAACATCACTGCCATGATTGGCTGGCAGGAACCCAAGTAGAAAGTTGTAGCTGTCATTTTATGTGAGGAACCTCAGATGGGCAAGAAAATGTCCAGAAATATTTTTTATCCAGGATCAAGGATTTAAAAATCTGTAGCAATGCACAGTGGGGCCCCATGTATAACTTCATAGCAGATTAGTGAATTCTGCTGAAAATTATGAAAAATAAATAAAATATTCACTCAGACACTTACACATCCACTGAGAAGCCCACTCAGACATTCTCATACCGACTCATAGACCCACTCAAAGAGTCAAGCATCCACTCAAACAACCATTCAGAGACTCATGCATCCAATCAGAAACCCACAAACCCACTCACAGACCCACTCAGACACTTAAATGCCCACTCACAGGCACACTCAGACACTCACACCCCCACCCACAGACCCAAACAAAGATTCACAAACCCACTCAAAGACTCTCACATCCATTCACAGGCCCAGTCAGAGACTCACACACCTACTCACATATATACTCAGACACATGCACCCATTCACAGACTCACTCAGACACTCAGACATCCACTCACAGATTCACAAGCCTACTCAGACACTAATGTACCCACTCATAGACCCACTCAGATACTCTCACATCGACTCACATACCCACTCAGATATTCAAGCACCCACTCATAGATCCACTCACTCACACACCCACTCACAGACTCACTCAGACACTCTCACACCCACTTATAGACCCACTCAGACAAAAATGCACCCATTCACAGACCAACTCAGATACGTATGCAGCCACTCAGATACTCATGAACCCACTTGTAGACCCTCTCAGGTACTTATGCTCTCAATTTGAGTTTCATACACCAACTCACAGACTGATTCAGATACTCACACACCCACATACAGACCCATTGGCACACTCACAGACCCACAAAGACACTCTCATACCCACTTCCAGATCCACTTGGAGACTCTCACCCCATTCATAAGCACATTCAAAGATTCACACACCCACTCACAAACCCACTCAGAGACTCACACACCCATTCACAGGCCCATTCAGAGACTCACACAACCTCTCACAGACACACTCAGACACATGCACCCACTCACAGACCCACTCAGATACTCCTGAACCCACTCACTGACCCACTTAGACATTCTCACACCCATTTACATATCCACTCATCCACCCACTCACAGACTCACTCAGATACTCCCACATCCACTTACAGACCTACTCAGATATTAATGCACCCACTCACAGACCCACTCAGATACTCACAACTACTCACAGACCTACTCAGATACTTAGACGCCCACTCAAATACCCACTAAGACACTCATGCAGCCACTTACAGACCCACTCAGATACTCATGAACCTACTCACTGACCCTCTCAGATACTTATGCTCCCATTTAGAGAATCACATGCCCACTCACATACTGACCCAGACACTCATATACCCATTTATAGATCCATTTGCATACTCACATACCCAGTCAATGACCCACAAAGACACTCTCACTCTCACTTCCAGATATAAATGGAGACACTAATACCCACTCATAGATCCACTCAGAGATTCACACACACACACACACACTCACAACCCTACTCAGAGACTCATGCACCTGCTCACAGACACACTCAAACACATGCACCCACTCACAGACCCAATCAGACACTCATGTGCACCCTCACAGGTCTACTCAGACTCTCATGCACCCCCTCACAGACCCACTCTGACACTCTCACACCCACTTACAGACCTACTCTGACACTAATGCACCCACCCACAGACCTACTCAGACACTCACCCACCCACTCATAGATTCACTCAGAGATTCACACAGCCATTCACAGGCCCACTCATAGAAGCACACACCCACTTAAAGGCCTACTTATTCATTCATGTACCCACTCATAGACCCACTTAGACACTCAATCACCCACTCCTAGATTTACAGACCTACTCAGACACTAATGTGCTCACTCAGATACTCTCACACCCACTCACACACCCACTCACAGACTCACTCAGACATTCTCACACCCAATTATAGACCCACTCAGACACTAATGCACCCACTCACAGACCCACTCAGATACTCTCTCACCCACCTGCAGTTCCACTCATAGACTCACACATTCACTTAAAGACCCACTCACATACCCATTCACAGACTCACTCAGACACTCAAGCAGCCACTCACAGACCAACTCAGATACTCATGCAGCCACTCAGACACTCATGAACCCACTTGCAGACCCTCTCAGGCACTTATGCTCTCAATTTGAGATTCATACACCCACTCACAGACTGATTCTGACACTCACACACCCACATAGAGACCCATTGGCACACTCACACACCCAGTCACAGATGCACAAAGACACTCTCATACCCACTTCCAGATCCCCTTGGAGACTCTCAACCCCTTTCAGAGGCCCATTTAGAGAATCACACACCCACTCACAAACCCACTCAGACACTCACACACCCATTCACAGGCCCATTCAGAGACTCACACACCCTCTCGCAGATACACTCAGACACATGCACCCACTCAGAGACCCACTCAGACATTCATGCACATACTCACAGATCTACTCAGACACTCACAGACCCACTAAGACACTCTCACACCCATTTACATATCCACTCAGACACTCATCCACCCACTCACAGACTCACTCAGACATGCTCACACCTACTTACAGACCCACTCAGACATTAATACACCCACTCACAGACCCACTCAGACACTCTCACATCTACTCAATGACCCACTCAGACACTTAAGCACCCACTCAAAGACCTACTAAGAAACTCATGCAGCCACTCACAGACCCACTTAGACACTCATGAACCTACTCACAGACTCTCCCAGATACTCATGCTCCCATTTAGAAAATCAGATGCCCACTCACAGACTCAGACACTCATACACCCATTTATATATCCATTGGCACACTCACATACCCAGTCACTGACCCACAAAGACACTCTCACACCCACTTCCAGATATAATTGCAGACTCTAATACCCACTCATAGACCCACTCAGAGATAAACGCACCCACTCACAAACCTACTCAGAGACTCATGCACCCACTCACAGGCTCACTCAGAGACTCACACACCCACTCACAGACACACTTAAACACATGCACCCACTCACAGACCCACTCAGACACTCATGTGCACACTCACAGGTCTACTCAGACACTCATGCACCCCCTCACAGACCCACTCAGATAGTCTCACACCCACTCATAGATTCACTCAGAGATTCACACAGTCATTCACAGGCCCACTCATAGAATCACACACCCACTTACAGGTCCACGTATACATTCATGTACCCACTCACAGACCCACTTAGATACTCTCACAGCTCCTCACATACCCACTCAGACATTCAAGCACCCACTCTTAGACCCACTCACTCACATAACCACTCACAGACTCACTCAGACACTCTCACACCCACGTACAGACCCACTTAGACACTAATGCCCCAACTGACGGACCTACTCAGATACTCTCTAACCCACTCGCAAATCCACTCATAGACTCACACGTCCACTTACAGACCTATTCAGACACTCACATACCCATTCACAGACCCACTCAGACACTCAAGCATCTACTCACAGACCAACTCAGACACTTAAGCACCCACTAACAGACCACCTCAGACACTCATGAACCCACTTGCAGACCCTCTCAGGCACTTATGCTCTCAATTTGAGATTCATACACCCACTCACAGATTGATTGAGACACTCTCACACCCACATATAGACCCATTGGCACACTCACACTCCCAGTCCAGACCCACAAAGACACTTTCATACCCACTTCTAGATCCACTTGGAGACTCTCACCCCCATTCATAGGCCAATTTAGAGATTCACACACCCACTCGCAGACATACTCAGACACTCATGCACATACTCACAGATCCACTCAGACACTCCCGCACCCACTCACATACCCCCTTATACACTCTCACACCCACTTACAGATCCACTCAGACACTCATCCACCCACCCACAGACACACTCAGACACTCTCACACCCACTTACAGACCCACTCAGACACTAATGTTCCCACTGTAGCACAAACAGCTCAGTTACTATTAAACAATGTGGTTCAGTTGCAAGGGCTTCTAGAAGGGATCATTTCGGATAGGGGCCGGCAATTCATGGCGCAGTTGTGGCAAACCTGGTGTAAGACATTGCAGATCTCTTCAGCTCTGTCCACGAGTTTCCATCCGCAAATGGATGGGCAGACAGAAAGGCTCAATCAAACTCTCAAGAATATCTACGATGTTATGCAGACGAAGATGAGGATTTGTGGGTATCTCTATTATGGCTGGCGGAACTTGCCTACAACAACACAATGCATAGCGCCACAGGGGTATCTCCATGGTTTGCTACATATTGTTTCCATCCGAAGATTCTTCCAGTCACCCTCTCTGTGACCCAAGTAACAGTACCGTTTGTAAGAGAGTGTGTGCAAGACATTCACGACATCCACAAAAAGATACAGGTACATTTGCGACACGCCAAAGTGCAATATAAGAAATGGACAGACAAGCATTGGCAAGTGGGACCTACATAGCGGATTGGAGACAGGGTATGGTTGTCTACCAAGAACATCCACTTCAAGTTGTACAGTGCTCTCCATCCTAAGTACACCGGTCCCTACATGGTGATTAAGCAAATCAACCCTGTGGTGTACAAGATGTGACTGTCTGTCCATATGAGGATTTACCCTTCCTTCCACTGTAGTCTGTAGAAACCTGCAGGTCAAACCAGATGTAAGGCAGTGCCACCAGTACTGAGGGACGGCTAGGTGGAATATGAGGTGCGAAGAATCAACGACGCTTCGTATCGTAAGTGGCTTCTATGGTACTTAGTGTCTTGGAAGGGGTACACCTCTGAGGATGATTCGTGGGAGCCCTGCACCAATGTCCACGCCCCGCGGGTGGTGCGTGCCTTCCATGACCGGAACCCCTCTAAGCCTGGACCTAGAAGACGCTTGGGAGGGGGATGTACTGTCAGGAATCAGGCGCATGGCGTCTGCAGAAAATGAATGCGGACTTGCAATGAAGAAACACGCCTCCGGAGTCCTTCACGATTGACACGGAAACTATATCTCCCATGAAGCACTAGGGGTTTTTGTAGTTTCAATGGGCCAATCCAGGGCCTTATATATGGACACCACATGTCAGACGGCGTGCGTAATTCTTTAGTGATACTTTGTGTTCCGTGAAGGTCTGGAGTTGAGATTCTTTGTGTGGCTGTTTCCTGTTTGATGTCAGGCTGCGGAGGGCTGAGGAAGCTGCTTTTGTTGCTTTCATTTCCGTGCCTGATTCCAGAGGAGAGGAGAGCGATGGAGCTTCATTGCCACAGTGGTGAGCTTGATGTACATTAGCGGCAAGAGAAGCGGCAGTCTTCTTGATCCATGCTGATTGGCAATTTTGACATACCGCTGCAGTGAAATAATTGCAGCGGTGTTGCCTTGATCATGTCCTGAGCTCAGGAAACAAACTAGTGTGAGGGCCTGAATATGGTATTGACCGCTATTGGAAGTTATGATTTAATAACTTGGAACTAGAGACGTTTTTCTTGGCATTCGTTTTTGGCATTTGGGAAATGCTTTGACTTTGAATACTCCTATGTTTTTCCTTGGAGAAAAGAAGTAACTTGGGACTGTTGGATTGTTACGTCTCGAATCTTTCAACCAGAGTACTCCTTTGCTAATTTATGCACTTTTACTGGGACTATTTATTTCTTAATTTGGAGAAGGCTTCTGCATATCCTTTCTGATTTCTGGATTTAAGGATAGTGTGTATAACATTGGGTTAGTGGCCTTGCAGCTTGAAAGAAGTGAGAGAACTGTGTACTCTTGGTTGGGGTATGTGGTGTTACTTTCTTTAGCGAGAATTATTGAGAATAGTTTCTTCCATGTCTTTAATCTTGTCTCTCCTTTCAGGTTTCTCCTTCTTCCCAGCTGTTCCCTTCCTATCCCTTCCCTCACTTGAGCACCCTAAAATTCTGTTTCACACATCTGAATTGGGGTTATCAAGAGGTGGACCCATTTGAGCATCGTTTGGATCCCGAGGAGTTCCTTCTTACACTCTTGCCAGGTGAAAGCCTTGATACATGCTCCCATTTAGAGAATAGCACACCCACTCACAGACTGATTCATACACTCATACAGCCACCTTTAGATCCATTGGCACACTCACATACCCAGTCACTGACCCACAAAGACACTCTCATACCCACTTCCAGATATACTTGGAGAATCTAATACCGACACATAGGCCCTCTCAAGGATTCATGCACCCACTCAAAAACCTGCTCAGAGACTGATGCATCCACTCAAAGACACACTCAAACACATGCACCCACTCACAGACCCATTCAGACACTCAAATGCACACTTAAAGGTCTATTCAGACACTCATGCACCCCCTTACAGACCCACTCAGAGACTCTCACACCCATTTACAGACCCACTAGGACACTAATGCACCCACTCACAGACCCACTCATACACTCACATACCTATTCAAAGACACACTCAGACACTCAACCACCCAGTCACAGACCCACTCAGATACTCATGCAGCCATTTGCAGACCCACTCAGACACTCATGTACCCACACCCACAGACCCTCTCAGACACTCATGCTCCCATTTAGAGATTCATACATCCACTCACAGACCGATTCAGACACTCACACACCCACCTTTAGACCCATTGGTACACTCACACACCCAGTTACAGACCCTCAAGGACACTCTCACACCCACTTTCATATCTATTTAGAGTCTCTCACACCCACTCATAGAGTCACTCCGACACTCTTGCAGCCACTCATAGACCCCCTAAGACAGTCACTCCCACACCCACAGAGACAGTGACACACCCACTGAGATACACACACCCAATCACATACCAACTCAGACAATTACAAACCCACTCACAGACCCACTCAGATACTCACACACCGACTGACAAACACAGTCAGGCACTGATGCACCCACTCACAGACCTAATAAGACACTCATGTACCCATTCAGAGACCCACACAGCTCTCATGCAGCCCCTTACAGACCCACCCAGGCACTCATATACCCACTCAGAGACACACACATGCACTCACATACCCACTCACACATCTACTCAGCTAGTCATGCACCCATTCACTGATCCACTCAGACACTGACATACCTGCTCACAGACCCACTAATACATTGACACATCCAGTGAGATACATACAGTCAGTCACACAGTTGTGAATCCAGTATGTGTTTCTGTGCATTGAATGTGTTAATTTGCTTTATGGATTCATGATGGATTTACAAAGTCAAAACATCTTTTAAAAAGGGATTTAAAAAGAAAATAAATCAGTGTTTGCGAAATGGGTGGATCTTAGAAGATCCTTTGTGTGTATTGTGTAGATGATAACTACACATAAAAGAGAATGCAGTCTTTCAAGTTGGTAAGGAACATCCTGTTGCCTTTCTCTATGAAAGGAACTCCATCCCTTGAATATACTATATACACCATTCTTGTCAAAGTGTACATTGTTGTTTTAAATGGAGCCAATGTTGGGGTCTCTGAGAAATGCAGAAACAGTTTTATTGACATGTTTCCTGGCTTTGTCTATCTGTGGACAGAATTTGTTTGACCACTTCCATTTCTGCTTTTGGCAAATGTTAGAGTACACCAAGGCAGTGTGAGGGAAAAGTGCCATTAATTAACCAAACATATACTTCTTTAGGATTTACAGTCCTTCCCCAATAAGGTTGCCAAGGTAATTGCAACCATAGTGCATAATCATGAGGTCTGGATGTTGGCAATCTACAATGCTTTCAACCAAAGGCAGCACTGGATACCACTTTAACCCTTTCTGGCCAACCCAAGTAATGTCCACATTAGGCAAACCCAAGTCCTTATCAATGCAACTCTTTTCAGCACACTCTCTATCCCAAAACACAAAGCTATGACTCATAATCCATACTCTAACCATTTTGAAGACAAGGAGGATTATTACACAGGATAAAGCTGGAGCTGAATGAGACAGCTTTGAAAATAAAAAAACAGTTACAATGGAGGACAGGACCTGTTTTATAAAAAGAACATATTTAATTGGATGATGTACATATGCAGGTACCTAAAATTAGTAGTGATTTTGAAAGAAAAGTAAGATCTGTGATTGAGTCTGGAAAAATATTAAAAATGTTATGGTATTTTGGATATGCTTGCCTTTCCAAACAGTCAACCACACCTAATGCAGTTGAATTTAAAGTTTGTATGCTGCTTACAGAATGTGTTGTGAACTTTTGACCTACTGGTATAAGAGTGTTGCCCAAAGGGGGTTGCTATGGAAACTGAGCTAAAACAGAGTGGGGAAAGGGTTCTAAATAGACTGTACTTTCAAAGTTGAAAGCGAAGTGGTTTAGACACTTTACTTATTATGAAATACTTATCTTCGAAATCAGTACTAACTTAAACAGTGAAATGTAAATACAACATCATAGGAGTACAATGTTAAATGGGTTAATGGACTCCCATACAGATTTGCAAATCCGCAGTGAAGTTACATGGGGGCCTGCATTGAGCATCATGGCAAATTCGCAAATCCACCCACATACACTACAATTGGGCTTCTAAATAGAAGACTAAGGAAGTGTTACAAAGAACAGACCACTGAGAAGTGAAATAACAAAAGAAATGAAAGTAAGATTATGATTTGAGTATCACTGAAAAAAAGAGTGGCAAAGATAACCAGTGCAGGTTTTTTAGCACTGTGAGTGTTATACCATTCTTGTACTTTAGATGTGACACTTTGAATAAGAAAATATTTTTTGTTATACTTATTTAGAAATTGAAGAACAGCACAGAAATTTCACAGGTATATCAATACCAGTGTACTTTTAAAAACTATACGTAATGACTGAGTTATTAGGTCATGTAAAGTGAAATAAAGTGTGAAGGATACTTACATATCCAGTCACATAACAAAAGAGGAACTGATATATTCAGTTACATATGTAGTAAAGTAGTGATGCAAATAGGCATCCTGTAGCACACATAAAAGTGGCAAATCATCATTATTTAATGATTGTTTATGTGCAGGAAGGGACACCTTCCTCAAAATAAACAATTATTAATGGTGTCTTGCTCTTTTTATTTGTGCTGCAAAATGCAGCACATATAGAAAAAGCAATAACAAGGAAAAATTCAATTATGTCTCCACATTTCACCATTCTAAAGCCTGCTCGTGCTTGGAATTAGTTTTTGGCGAAGCCTTAGATTTACACATCCTTGCAAATCTGGGGCAGCGTCAAAAAGCAAAGGGTGTTGTGGTGGAATGCCCACAGCAATACACATTGCATGCCCCTTTCGCGCTAAGTTATGCGTGTAAAGGGCCTATATTTGCAAGGTGTCATTAAGTCACAAAAAGTGGCTTTACGCTACTTTATAAATATGGAGAAGACACTCTGGAGATGCTATATCCTTATACCTCGTAGTTACTTACACATCCAGTGACATTCCTAGAGAGGAACTCATTCATTCACTCAGACATGCACTCAAGTACTGACACCTAGTCACCCATCCAAACAAGAAGGCCTTAAATATGATTGCATATAACAGTCTCTCTCAGTAACTCTATAGGACTGTAAATTATTCTCTCTACTGCATATCAGTCAACCGTAATGTAGGCTGCAGGTAGGCTATAGGATAGGTTGTTATCAGCTTATAAGGTAAAACATGCATTTTGAAGTTTTTGTGAGTTACATGCACACTTACAGACCAACAGGCCCAGTGAAATATCCAGTCTCCCATCCATACTGCAACTCACATATCTATGTACAAAAGCATAGAACCACTAACACACCTAGTCAGAAAGTTACGGAGCCATTTACACATTCACTCACACATCCACATAGCACTTATGTATCCTTCCAGTTGCACACAGAATTATATATCCCAACATTCAATAAGAGAGCCAGTAAGCAATCCATACAGCCGCTTACATACACATTTACAGATCCATAGAGTAACTAAGAGAACTAGTCATATAGCGACATAGTTACTTATACATCCAGTGACACACCGATAGAGGAACTCATACACTCACTCAGATATATACTCAAGTACTGACACTCCTAGTCACCCATCCAAACAAGTAGCCCTTTAAACAAGTCTCGGGCCTGCTACTGCAAAGCCTGTGTGTGCAGTTTTGCTGCAAGGCTGACTTGGCATTTAAGACCTCTTGCCATACACTCCTCTTCCACTACATATAGGTTACCCTTAAGGTAGGTTGTAGGTAGCCAATAGGGCAGGTAGCTATCTGCTTAAAATGAAAGGCATGCACTTCAAAGTTTCAGTGTCACTTTGTAAACCCCTGCGCCATATTATACCTGCGCCAGGTATAATGTATGCAGGGTGGGCGTTCTGACTCTATGAAATTTTACTGCGTCACTTCTAGGATGCAAATGCATCAATATCTCACGCCTGCCTCACAGCAGACGTGAGACTGACACAGGCACATTTGAAATGGGTATTGCCCATGTGAAATGTTCCATTGATGGAGTTGAGTCACTTTTGTGACACACTCCAGCAATGCGTAATTTTGCACCTACAGATACGTCAGAAATACTGAGGTATCTGTAACTCCTTGCGACATGATGCGTCATACTATAAATATGATGCATCCAGGATGTCACAAGGAGGGCACAATGATAAGTGAAGCATCGCTGTTTTTACACAGAGATGTGTCACTTTTCATTAATGAGGCCCTTAGTCTGCCACCCATACTGTGAGTTAAATAGCATAGAGTTTCTCACATACCTAGCCAGACAACGACAGAGGTACTTACACATTCACTCACATACCAAAACAGCACTTATGTATCCAGCAGTAACAGAGCCAGTTGCACAAACAGTTACATACCCCAATAGCCACTAACACAGCCAATAAGCAATCCATACAGCCACTTACATATACATTTACAGACCCATAGAGTTACTAAGAGACCCAGTCTTATGCTGACATACTTAGGTATATATTCAATGACACACCCACACAAGAACTAATACACTACTGATACGTTCTGAATAACTGACACTACCAAGTCACCAATACAGAAAAGTAGCCCTTTAAACATGTGTTAGGCCTGCAACTACAAAGACTGTGTGTGCAGTTTTGCTTTGTTCGCCATAAGTTGGCAGGGTATGCTCAGACGTTAGTCCCTTGCTCACTTTGCCACTGGATTCAAGCAAGCCTGGCTGAAGACGGTTGAAATGCCAGAAACCAGTCCTAGAAAGCTTGTTTCCGGTCCAGGGAAGACATGGCTTGGCAGTTCGGGCTGGACTGTTCCCATGAGGCACAGGGTCAGACTGATTTGCATATGGTCATGTCTGAACTGGGGTGGCAGAGTGGGCTAAAGAATGGTGATGGATTAAACCCAGATCAGTTGACTGGGGGTGAGTGCTTGCAATGTTCAACACTCCGTCCATCATTTCCTTTGGTTTTTGCTTTGTTCGCCATAAGTTGGCAGGGTATGCTCAGACGTGAGTCCCTTGCTCACTTTGCCACTGGATTCAAGCAAGCCTGGCTGAAGACGGCTGAAATGCCAGAAACCGGTCCTAGGAAGCTTGTTTCCGGTCCAGGGAAGACATGGCTTGGCAGTTCGGGCTGGACTGTTCCCATGAGGCACAGGGTCAGACTGATTTGCATATGGCCATGTCTGAACTGGGGTGGCAGAGTGGGCTAAAGAACGGTGATGGATTAAACCCAGATCAGTTGACTGGGGGTGAGTGCTTGCAATGTTCAACACTCCGTCCATCATTTCCTTTGGTTTTTGCTTTGTTCGGCATAAGTTGGCAGGGTATGCTCAGACGTGAGTCCCTTGCTCACTTTGCCACTGGATTCAAGCAAGCCTGGCTGAAGACGGCTGAAATGCCAGAAACCGGTCCTAGGAAGCTTGTTTCCGGTCCAGGGAAGACATGGCTTGGCAGTTCGGACTGGACTGTTCCCATGAGGCACAGGGTCAGACTGATTTGCATATGCCCATGTCTGAACTGGGGTGGCAGAGTGGGCTAAAGAACGGTGATGGATTAAACCCAGATCAGTTGACTGGGGGTGAGTGCTTGCAATGTTCAACACTCCGTCCATCATTTCCTTTGGTTTTTGCTTTGTGCAGTTTTACTGCCATGTTGAGATGGCATTTAAAGCTCCTTGCCAAGACTCCCCTTCTACAACATAAGGCACTGCTAACATAGGCCATAAGTAGGCCATATGGCAGGGAGCTATGTACTTAAAAGGTAAGACATAAACTTTGAGGTTTCAGTGAGTGACATGTGAACTTATACACCCATTATCCAGTTATACATCCAGTCTCCTACGCATACTGCGACTCATATACCTATATATGTAGGAAAGTGCCTCTTTTGGCATGGTTAGCCCTGCTATTTTGCCCAGATGCATGATGTGATTTTAAACTGTAAGTTTACTGGATCCCTGCTACCCAGGTTCCCAGTGCCAGATCTCTTTCCCAAAACTTTGCCATGATTGGCACAACTTCAGTCCCTCCCATCAGTCCTTAGTAAACAGCACCCCTGGTACCAAGGGAATGGGTTATGAAGAGGGTCCTCTGGGGCTGCAGCACTTACAGTGCCACCCCTGGGTCCCCTCACCAAGACAATGCACTCTGCCACTGCAGGCTGCTTGACTTGGTGCAGGAAAATCTGAAGAGTCGACATGGCACACAGCCCTATGTGCCATGCTTCCAATGCACTGCATAAGATATAGGTAAGCCACCCCTACTGCAGGCCTTCAGCCCTAAGGCAGGGTGCACTATATCCTATATGTGGGCTCATCTGTGTGAGCAGATGGGACCCTACAACGTCCTGCCTATTCTGTGATATTGTAAGTGAAAAGGGAAGCCATAATGAGTTCATGGCTTAGATACTCGTCAACACGAGTTTCCTAGCTCTATTATAAATTTACTGATTTCTAAAGTGTTTGGTACCAAACATCTAGTTTGATTAAATACTCACTGGTTCCAGTGTTGGATCCATTAATACATTCGCACAGGAGACCCTTTTAGAGGGTCGCCTGAAACCTAATCAAACGGTAGTGGATTCTCTGGCCGGTTTTGACCAGCCTGCCACTGCAAGACATGCTTCTGACCTCATGGAGTGAGAGCCAGTGCTCTCAGAGGATAGAAACAATACCTGCTCTCGGAGTGGGTGTTTTACACCTCCTCCAGGACAGGATGGTCTTCCCGGACAGGAGGCTTAAAGTTTGATCCTGCCTTTGAAATCCAACCCTGGAACCCCCAAATAGGGAGTGGCCAAACCACCTTTCCTGCTCAATTTGTTGGTGTTTTGGTGGGAGGAAAGGCAAGAATAATATTTAGAAGAGGATGAGGGTCCCCCCTCTGCCCGCACCACTCCTAGGGTGGGACTGGCAAGGTGAACCCATCTCCTGAAATTCCATTATCTTGAGATGGTGAGAAAACCTCCAATCAGGGATAGGGTAGTGCCTCCTACCAAAGGAAGTAGTCACTAGAGGATGTAGGTACCTTAATGGTTAAATAGCCCATTGGCTACTGCCTGCATCCCCTTGTTACACCCTTAAATTCAGTATTTAGATTGCTCCCTGATACCTTGACTACAGCTTCTACAGATCTAAAAAAGACAAAGGAACAAGATGTGCTACTGCTCCAGGAACTGAGCCCTGTTGCAGAAGGAACAGGCACCAAACCGTGCCAACTGCAAATGGACTAGAAAACTGTGGTCTGTCATCCTCACCTGAGACCTGTGCAGATTCCAAGAACCCAGGAGCCCCGTGAGTCTTTGCCAATTGTCTGGAACCTCCCTTTGGACTAGTGGTACTAGTCCCCCACACACCACCAGTAAAAGACTGCCACGTGGTGAAGACAGGCATGGACTGTGTAAACGTGATTCACCTCTTCACCCAAAAGTTGCAGCAGCCAAGACCTGTTGGTCACCAATCCAGTACCTGCGACCGTTGCTAGAAACAGCCCACTTTATGGTGGCTCCAACTGATAAAAGAATCAACTTGGGCAGAACAACGACAGACAGCTCTCACCACACCTGTAGCTGAAAGCCACCAGTGAAGAACCAATTCTGCATCCCAAGACCTCTGGCACCTCTGATCAGGTAACCAAGAGCTTCCTGGTGTGTCAAAGCCCTGGGACTTACAAAACTTTGTCTACCCTGGAGTAGAAATTGCCCTGAAATCTGGGTGACCGTTGTCCCCCAAAACTTTGGCAGCGTGTTGCTTCCATCGACCACGACATTAAATTTGTTGGTGGTACTCCGCTATCTAACTCTATGGTTTTTATCCCCTTGGCCACAACGGTCTCTGCCTGATGGTATTGATTGCTGTTGCTTAAAACCTATAAGTATTTGTGTATTGAACTGCATTTGGTTAAAAATCAATATACAAAGCATTTATTAACTGTTAAACATAGTTCTTGGTTTATAAAAATATATATAAAGATCCAATTTGTTTTTCCTTATTTGTCTCAGATTTATTCTTGAGTGTGTTTCTCATTTCATTTCAATGATACTTCATTCAGACTGTCAGGCCATAAAAGACACAAGATGAATACAGCCTTGCACAGCAAATTAAAAAACAAGTCATGTAAAAAGAAGAGACCACAATTCCAGCATCGATAAAATCAAGAATCTTTAGTACAACAGAATAATACATCGAAAAATATATCAGTTACCAAAAAATATTTACACAAGTTTCTCAAATAAGTAAATGAATAAGAATATGCTATGCATACTCATTAAATATGCATGGGAAGATAGAGATAGAATAATTAAGGAAATATCTGGGATGGATGAGCAGCTGAAACAAAACAGAGACCAAGATACCATAAAAAAATTCAAGGAAGATCTTAAAGGAAGACTGCTCAAACATGAAGAAGATATCACATTTCGTAAACAGAGGGAATTACACCGCGACTGTGTTGACTATGAGGATGGACGGTTAACTTATAGTCACAAATATGACCATCTTTATAATATAAAATCAACACACGAAGACGTGACATTGCCAACTAATGTCAATCAAGATCCTCTTTCTACAATACCAACAAGTGACTCAGAGACAGATGTATCTGTAAATACAGCAAGCACATCCTCAGAAGTCCAAGTGCTCACAAAACCAGAGACGTTTTTAGACGAATACTGGATGCTGAGGAGGGGGCGGCAAACGGGAAAACCAACAGCACCCACTCCATCTCCAACACCGAGGGGATGCGGCAGAGGTCGGGGACGAGGAAGAGGAAGAGGCAGGAGCGCAGTAAACAAAGGAGAATTAGACGGAAACACAGGAAACAAAAAAACAGAGTCCATGGGAAGCAAACGAGGCGGCTCCAGGAAGAAACACCAATAATGGCAGACAACAAAATGGTAAATAAAACCATCATTAACTTATCAACCCGTCCGCTTACCCCCTATGAGAGCAAAACACTTTGTTTAGGACTAACTTTTTGCCCTACAGAGATATTCAATTACTCAGAGACACGTTTGGATATTTTTAAATTCCTTAGGAAACTTAAGCTCAAAAAGTGGCATACCCTAAAAAATAGCAGACCACCTAATATTGGCAAAAGTACAAGGGAAAATCCGGTGTTCTCTAATGTTACAGTAGGAGATGCTGAAATGCTACAGGTCATATTGGACCATAACCTCACCCAAAACGACGCCAATGGTGGAGAGTACTCTAATGATTTTGATATTTCCATGGATAGAGCAGAATGTACATATTTTAAACCACGTTCTGTATTCTATCCTAATCTTCCCCATGATGCGATAGATACGTTCCACGATCTTGTGGCACAAGAACTTCTTAAACAAAAACATCGGAACACCACTAGGAACCTTCTACCGTCCAATTTATCTGGCAAACAGAGAAACATAATTTTGTCACTTTCCAAAGACAAAAACATTGTAATACACCCGTCTGACAAAGACAGAAATATTGTACTGTGGAGTAGACAAATGTATATTCATGAGGCCCTTAGACAGTTACAAGATGGCAGATTTTATTGTGTATGTAAAACCACCACATACAATGAGAGCATTACAACTACTTGGAGTAAGCTCACAGAGTGGCAACAGTCTGGGATCATCACATGGCAAGAATATTGCTTTCTCAAAAAAGATTAACCTAGACCGCCCATTCTGTATCTTCTTCCTAAGATACATAAAGACCCCACAGTCCCTCCTGGTAGACCTATAGTGTCATCAATAGGGAGCATGTATGAAAATATATCCAAATACATGGATCATTTTCTAAGAGATTTTGTAACTAAATTACCATCTCATATGAGAAATACAAAGGACTTTTTAAGCAAAATTGAAGGCATTGTTTGGGATGAGGAATATATTCTCATCACCCTGCACGAGAATTCCTTATATACCATCATAGAACACGACCAGGGGATAAGAGCATGCATGCACTTTCTTAATACCAAACATATAGGGTAATTTGAGCACAACAAAATGCTTGCAGAGATGATGATGGTATGCTTTAGAAGTAATATTTTCATGTTTAAAGTGCTTGGCACGGCAATGGGCATGTGCTTTGTGCCAAGCTTTGTGAACCTTTTCTTGAGCCTACGGGAGGAGGAAATCCGCAAGGAAAGTTTGCTCCAGTGTGGCTTTCAGAAAGTGGTGGTCTGGATGAGATATATAGATGATCTATTTATTTTCTGGAAAGGAAGTGAAAGAGAAGCTAGTAACTTCATTGAGAAACTCAATGTTCATTCCTACAATATAGTACTCAGCCACAATATGAGCAGAGAACGTATCGATTTCCTTGATGTTAGAATTGAAGTACGTCAGGGCAATTTGACTACCTGCCTCTTCCGTAAAGAAACAGTGGGCAGTAGTCTTCTTCAAGCCTTCAGCAGCCACCCGGATGCTCTCAAGTGGAGCATTCCTTATGGGGAGCTGCTGAGGGCAAGAAGAAACTGTAGTACTGGTGAAGCTTACCATACAGAACAGGAAATCATGATTTCAAGGTTTCAAGCACGTGGGTACTCGGACTGGGTACTACAAAAGGCTATTAACAAAGTTGGCAAGATAAACAGACAGCAAACTCTAGAAACATCTGAGAAAGAAACCACAATAATGATAGCAGGGTAATTCTGACATTCAATAGGAACTCACGGAAAGTAACGAAAGTGCTAGCAGATCACTGGGACATACTCAAGACAGATTCCATTGTGGGACCTACACTTAATGACAGACCTATGATCACGTACACAAAGGGCAGAAGTTTCAGGGACATCCTAATGTGGGGAGACATTACAGAACAACGCATTGTGAATACACATAATTTGAAAGGTTTCTTTCTGTGTGGGCACTGTAAGGCCTGTAAATTTAGCCACATGGTAAAACAGTTCAAAATACCAGGTTTCAGTGCTAATAAAACCATAACACAGTTTCTGACATGTAGCACCAGCTTTGTTATCTATGTCTTGCAATGTCCATGTAGAAAAAAGTATGTTGCAAGTACGACCTTGATGGTCAAAAAGAGGATTTTAGAGCACCTCAGAGCCATCACTAACAGAGATATACATTATCCGATGGCCAGGCATTTCCAAGACTGCCACCAATCGAACAATTCCCTTCTTCGCTTCTATGAAATTGAGCAGATTAATATGGGACACAGAGGCTGGAATAGGGAATTAGCCCTACATAAGAGAAAATCCAAATGGATCCTTGATTTAGAAACTCGGTGTCCGGGGGGCCACAATTTAGCTGAGGAGCTAGCAACTCATCTGCGTGATGATTGAGTGAGCCTCTCCTTTCCTGTCTTTTCGTGCCTCCATTATGTTTCGATTTTCAGTTTCCTCACTAGAACAGTATACAAACTGTAAATTGATTTTATTTGTACGTATTAACACATTTTATTCACAATAGGTGTGATCACGAACCTTCGGTTCATTGTTCCTTCATTTTTAACGTTTCACAGGAGGAAAGGAAGGGGCCCATTGCACTGGACGGACACCTCACGGGTTCCTTACCCTTTTCTTCTCCGGGCTTGGGTTTGCACCAGGACAAAATAAGAAACTTTTATCTAATTTTGAAATCACTAATTGGATCTTAAATTGGTTGATCAAATGAGTTCTTAGGTTGTTGTGTTGTCTATTCTGTTGACTTGGACTGTCGCTTATCTTTGCCACTTGGCTGGAATAATTATATGTATGGCTTTAGAACTACAGGTTTTTGGGATTACAATATGCTTCAAAGCAAGTGCCACTAGGTGAATGCATAATCCGTATGATGCCACCTGGCGAATACCATAACTGTTCAATTTTGACTTATGACCTATTATGTGCAAATAATTTAATCTCATGATGAGTTTTTAGTTAAAAAATCACATGATGGCCATTGCAACTTTGACTTTTGACCTCTGCTAGGTATAATTGTTCACTTTATTTGTACATGCTCCTAATGTAGTAATATCATTGGAATGAAGTACTTTAGTTGTGACATGTACTTGGTACAACTTTAAAAGTCCGGTCAAAGTAGTTTGCTCTGGGGTTTGAACTATAGACTCTGCCAATGATGCCACTTGGCGAATACAATAATTGTTTAATTCCATGCTATGGTCCAACATGTGCACATAATTTAATTACATGACGGCCTTATCAGTTCGAAATTACATGATGTCCACTGCAAATTGCGATCTTTGCTCTTTAATTGGTACAACTGTTCACTTTATTTAGTGCTTTCAAATATGCTCCTGATCTAGTGGCATTATTGAAAGGTAGTACTTCAGTTACAACATAAACTGTGTACAGCTTTTAAACATTTTTGAATATGCTACTGAACTGTTTTTTCCTTGGCTATATTATACACAAAAACCCATTCAAAAATGGCCGCTGTTGTAACATTGCCATCACAGTGATTATGAGCAATAGTCCATTGTTTGTTTCATGTCTCTATGTATACACTTTCTAATCATTGCTCAGCGTGTGATCAAGGCATCTTGCTGAAACGCGTTGCAACTGAGGAATAAATCTCCTTTTGCACTTGCAGAGACTGTTTGAGCGTGCGCTTCTTTGGATTGTTTGGGACTACTATTGTCCAGCTTTGGTTCTGCCGGCATCGCGCACCACCTGACTACAGGCTCGTTTTGAGGAAGAACCCTCTGCTTCTTTGGTAGGTATATATATATATATATATTCCAAGATTTCTTTACCAATAGCAGCCCCCCACCACAAGGACATTGAAGAAGAACCACACAGCCAGGTTCTTGCAGGTGCAAAGTAAGTCCTTTATTTTATATTAAGCCACCTAGGCCTGAGCCTTCGACAGGGTCATCATGGACAGGCTCCTGCCCCCCCACACTGCCCCAGGGGCCACCTGCTTCCCGGAGCATTCATTAATTAAAAAACGGGGGTCACCACCTCCCCGGGGCTGCACAAAAGATAGGAGAGGGGCCAAGTGGCCCCCCTCCTGGAGCCCTCCATGATCCTGGGGACCGCTACCTTCCAGGACTGGATCCAGCAATGTCCCAGGGACATTGCAGTTTTCTATGGCAGGGCGCGAGCTCTGCTCCCACCCTCCCATAGCAAACTTCTTCTTTGCTTCATGGAAGCTAGAGTAGGAAATTTGCTCTTGCTTCCATGAAGAGAAGCAGAATTGATTTGGGGCAAAGGGAGCTGCATGCTATGTATAGTCAACTGCTTTTTCCGTCACGGCCGCCGCTCTCAACACAGTGTGTGCCTCAGCTCGCAAGGATGGACTCGCGCATACTCTGCAACTTTTATTAGAAAATGCTGAGCAATCCAGGCTTGAAGATTGAAATGATTATTTTATTTTTCGTGCAACTATCGATGATAAAACTGACAAATGCGTTTTGGCCTCCTGGCCTTTGTCAATGTCAGTGAACCTCAGTGAACATTCACCTTTTAACCAAAAATACATCTATTGGGTAGCCTGGTCAGTATAGAAATAAAAAAGGGACACAACAAATATGCTCCACTATTACAGTGTAAAACATGGTGGCTATTTTATAGCGCGCACAATAATGTTTTTTGTCAAACATGCATAGAAGTTTCTTGGACATTAAGTGGCATGTCCACTGGGCTCATGATCTCATTAGTTCTGTTATTAATCAAAATTCATAATCGATCTTTGAATCTAAAAATCTCAATAATTCATAAATATGAAATGGCAAGCCCAACGGGCTCCTAATCTCTTAAATTAATCAATTTTTCAAAATTAAGAAACAATCAATAAAATTCATCAATTGTTATATCTAGATATTCCCACATATCTACCAAGTGGTACAAATCATACTTAATCTCTAAAATCCAATTTTCATATTGAAAGTCGTGCCCTGGTTGGGCCTACTCTTAGTGAAGCATTCTGTAGCCACCATTAGCATAATATATGTATATACAGTGGAAGGATACCAAATCTACATGCCTATCAGCCCTGATACATTGCTGGATTTTCCGGTCCAGGGAAGACCTGGTTTGGCAGTTCGGGCTGGGCTGTTCTCATGAGTAACAGGGTCAAGACTGATTTCCATTTGGCTGTGTCTGAACTAGGGTGGCAAAGTGAGCTAAAGAGCGATGATGGATTCAACCCAGATCAATGACAGGCGTGAGTGTCTGAAATGTTTTAGTGCTCCATCTATTTTCACCTTGTGTTTGCTTTGTTTGCCCAAAATAGGCAGGATATGTTCAGACGTGGGTACCTTGCTCACTTTGCTACTGGATTCAAGCTAGCCTGGCTGATATGGGGTGTTACCCAAAAACTGGTCCCAGGATGCTTGGTTCCGGTCTCTCAAAAAAGCCAACATCCCCTTCCACCTCTATGCAGAGGATACCCGGATCTACCTAGAAACATCCTCAATTGAAGATATACAGAAATGTAACAACACTCTACGAGATTTCCAACTCTGGCTATCCCACAACCACCTTAAGCTCAACCAAGACAAAACAGAAATAATTTTCATATCCAACATGGAGCAGACCCCCCCCTAGTCACAGAATGGCTAAAATCCATTGACGCTCTTAATTGCAAACTTACCCTGGCAGACTCTGTAAAATCCATATCAAAAACTCAGCAAAGAGCGCATTTTTTAACCTAAAATTACTCAACAAAATTAAACCCTTCATCCCCCGCAACGACCTTAAACTGGCCACACAATCCTTGGTGCTGTCCAGATTGGACTACGGGCCATTCGCAGTTTCACTGTACCGGCCGTGTGTACTTACACGTGCATGGCTTAATCTTTGAGACAAGCATATGCTACTGGCAGGATCAACCAGGTAGCCGCACCTGCTGACAGGGTTCGGGGGGGCCGCGTGCCCATCTCCCCGACCCGACCGCCTTCGCACGCACCCCTCCCTCTAGGGGGGAGAAAGGAGCTCACCCGCCTGGGCGGGAGGGCTCGCCGGAGGGGTGGAGAGAGGTGGCAGGTCGCATGGGCACCGGCAGGCCCAGCCGTCTCCCCCGGGAGGGAGAGGCAGGCCGAGGCGCAGCCTGAGCGAGACACAGGGGTGCCGGGGCTGGCGGCGGCGGCACCCCTCGGAACGGTCGTTCCGAGCTGCTGCGGAAATGTGCTGGGCGGAGAGGGGTGACGGCGTGGCGCACGGGGCCTGGTACGGACCTGCTGGGCAGCAGCGTCCGAGGGCCTGGCGCCACCCGACCCCTTCCGCTTGGGGTCAGACCACTGGGGGGCATGAGCTGCCGGGGCCGCTAGGCCTTCACTCTGCTGGGTAGGGTGAAGGGCCTCCCGCCAGGCGGCAGGCCCTCGAGTCGGACGGTCCATGCGGGGGAGGAAGCTGATTGCTTGAAACAACAGCCGAGGCTGGCCAAGCAGTCCATCCCTAAACGGACCGAGAGTGCCCAATCGATCAGAGTACGGCCGGGACATCCCCTCTGCAGGCCGCCCTGCGCGGGGGGGATGCCGATTCGGAAAAAAAAAGGACCGTCGGGAAGGGGCCTGAGAGGCAGGTGCGTACCCGGGCCCCTGGGGGCCCCGGTGGGCGGGCCCGGGCACTGCCTTCCCCGTCTCGCCATCGCCGGACCTCACGGAGGTCTGACCCAGCAAACCCGGCGGAAAAAGGACCATCGGGAAGGGGGCTGAGAGGCAGGTGTGCGTACCCGGGCCCCTGGGGGCCCCGCTTCGGGCGGGCCCTGGTGCTACCTTCCCCTGTCTCGGGATCCACAGACCTCGCGGGCGTCTGCCCCAGAAAACTCGGAGAGAAAGGACCATCGGGAACGGGCTGAGAGGCGGGAGCGTACCCGGGCCCCTGGGGGCCCCGGCGGGCGGGCCCCGGGTCTGCCTTCCCCCTTCTCAGGATCGCCGGACCTCACGGAGGTCTGACCCAGCAAATTCGGAGAAAAAGACCCATCAGGAAGGGGACTGAGAGGCAGGTGTGCGTACCCGGGCCCCTGGGGGCCCCGCTTCGGGCGGGCCCTGGTGCTACCTTCCCCTGTCTCGGGATCCACGGACCTCGCGGGCGTCTGACCCAGAAAACTCGGAGAGAAAGGACCATCGGGAAGGGGCTGAGAGGCAGGAGCGTACCCAGGCCCCTGGGGGCCCCGGCGGGCGGGCCCCGGGTCTGCCTTTCCCCGTCTCGGGATCGCCGGACCTCACGGAGCTCTGACCCAGCAAACTCAGAGAAAAAGGACCATCGGGAAGGGGGCTGAGAGGCAGGTGTGCGTACCCGGGCCCCTGGGGGCCCCGCTTCGGGCAGGCCCGGGTGCTGCCTTCCCCTGTCTCGGGATCCACGGACCTCACGGGGGTCTGCCCCAGAAAACTCGGAGAGAAAGGACCATCGGGAAGGGGCTGAGAGGCAGGAGCGTACCCAGGCCCCTGGGGGCCCCGGCGGGCGGGCCCCGGGTCTGCCTTCCCCTGATTCAGAATCGCCAAACCACTCGGAGGTCTGACTGACCCTCTCCCTAGTAATCCGGAGGAAAATTACCCCCCTTTCTTGTAATCCGTGCGCACGAGGTGACAGAGGGGACCCAAGGCGCAAATGTACCCGACCTCCTGGAGCCCTCGCTGGGATCCGGGAGGCAAATGGACCCTCATCGAGACTCCCAGGCGAGCCCGGCCATCTGGTCGCCCCATAGGAAAGCATTGCGCGCGACCAGATGGCCGAAGGGAAGATAGCCAAATGAAACGTGCGCAACCAGATGGCCGAGGGGACAGGCGCGACCAGATGGCCGAAGGGGAAAGTTACTACCAGACGGCCGGGCTCGGAAGGAAGGGTATCTGGTTGCTCTCTGCCCAAACGAACGAGTGAGCAAATGCCAGGGCATGGGGGGCTGGAGGCCCAGGGCCCCCAGCTGGGCCCCAGCCATGGAGGCTGTGTGTGGGACCCGACGGGCCCTCCGACCCGGGGCCCGCAGAAAACCTCGACAAGCAGGGGAGGCCTGCACGGGACCGACAGATCCCAGTACCGGGCCCTTGGCAGAGCGGCAGGCCGGGGGAAGAGGCCCGGGGCCGGGGACCCCGACCCGGGGCCCGACCGGGCCCCTGGACCCAGCCGGAGCTCCCGGGCTTGGAGGCACAGGGGGAGCCTCCCCGGGCCCTCCGGACCCCACCCCAGGCACCCTGCCACGCAGCAGGACCCAGGACGGAGCCCGGGTTGGGGAGGCCGCCCTCCCCGGGACCCCCAGGGGCCCGGCCGGAGCTCCTGAACCCGATCCAGCGAGGGGAGGCTCCCCGGCCACAACGGAACCCCGTCCCGGGCCTTTGGCAGTGCCGCAGGCCGGGGGACGGGACCCGTGGCCAGAGACCACGACCCGGGGCCTGACCGGGCCCCTGGACCCAGCCGGAGCTCCCGGGCTCGGGGGCACAGGGGGAGCC
Source organism: Triturus cristatus (assembly GCF_964204655.1). NCBI lineage: Eukaryota > Metazoa > Chordata > Amphibia > Caudata > Salamandridae > Triturus > Triturus cristatus. The sequence continues at coordinate 394,087,076 of NC_140584.1, forward strand.
TCCCCGGGCCCTCCGGACCCCACCCCAGGCAGCCTGCCACGTGGCAGGACGGAGCCCGGGTTGGGGAGGCCGCCCTCCCCGGGGCCCCCAGGGCCCGGCCAAAGCTCCTGAACACGATCCAGCGAGAGAAGGCTCCCCGGCCACAACGGAACCCCGTCCCGGGCCTTTGGCAGTGCTGCAGGCCGGGGGACGGGGCCCGGGGCCGGAGACCCCGACACGGGGCCCGACCGGGCCCCTGGACCCAGCCAGAGCTCCTGGGCTCAGAGGCACAGGGGGAGCCTCCCCGGGCCCTCTGGACCCCGCCCCAGGCACCCTGCCACGTGGCAGGACCCAGGACGGAGCCCAGGGTGGGGAGGCCGCCCTCACCGGGGCCCCCAGGGGCCCGGCCGGAGCTCCTGAACCCAATCCACGGAGGGGAGGCTCCCCGGCCACAACAGAACCCCGTCCCAGGCCTTTGGCAGTGCCGCAGGCTGGGGGACGGGGCCCGGGGCCGGAGACCCCGACCCGGGGCTCGACCAGGCCCCTGGACCCATCTGGAGCTCCCGGGCCCGAAGGCGCAGGTGGAGCCTCCCCGGGCCCTCAGGACCCAGCCCGTGCACCCTGCCATGTGCCAGGACCCAGGACGGAGTCCAGGGTGGGGAGGCCGCCCTCCCCGGGGCCCCCAGGGGCCCAGCCGGAGCTCCTGAACCCAGACGAGTGAGGGGAGGCTCCCCGGCCACAACGGAACCCCGTCCCGGGCCTTTGGGAGTGCTGCCGGCCTGGGGGACGGGGCCTGGGGACAGAGCCCCCCACCCAGGGCCCGCCCGGGCCCCTGGACCCAGCCGGGGATCCCAGGCCCGGAGGCACAGGGGGAGCCTCCCCGGGCCCTCCGGACCCCGCCTCAGGCACCCTGCCACGCGGCAGGACCCAGGACGGAGCCCAGGGTGGGGAGGCCGCCCTCCCCGGGGCCCCCAGGGGCCCGGCCGGAGCTCCTGAACCCGATCCAGCGAGGGGAGGCTCCCCGGTCACAATGCAACCCCGTCCCGGGCCTTTGGCAGTGCCGCGGGCCAGGGGACGGGGACGGAGACTCCGACCAGGGGCCCGGCCCCTGGACCCAGCTGGGGCTCCCAGGACCGCAGGCGCAGAGGAAGGCTCCCCGGGCCCTCCGGACCCTGTCCCGGGCACCCTGCCGCGCGGCAGGCCCCGGGACAGACCCGGGGCTGGGGCGGCATCCGGGCCCATCCAGCTGCCGGCTGAGGACCTAGAGGGGTCCCAGAGTACCCTGTCCCTAGTAATCCGGAGGAAGGCTACCCCCCTTTCTTGTAACCCACGCGCTCGGGTGACGAAGGAGACCCAATGGGTGAAAGCACCCGGCCTCCTGGAGCCCAGGCTGGGATCCGGGAGGCGAATGGACCCTCATCGGGACTTCCAGGCCGGCCCGGCCATCTGGTCGCCCCATTGGAAAGCATTGCGCACGACCAGATGGCCGAGGGGAAAGGAGCGACCAGATGGCCGGCACCTGACGACTCCCGTCTGCCATAGCAATAGGGCTCCCGCCTGCCCACCCACCCACCCACCAAGGGCTCGGGGGGACTCTGCTTCCCGGGGTGGACTCGGGGGACCCCGGCTGGGCCTCAGGCACGGGGAAGACCACCGGAGCTCTCGGGGCCCGAGGGCCCAGGCGCCCGGAGGAGGACTGCCCGGGACCCGTGGAGCCCATCCCTGGGCACTTTGCCACACCGCTGGCCGGTGGAGGGAAGGCCCGGAGGCCTGGGAGGATGTTGCCCGGGCGTAGCCCACCTGGTCCCCGGCAAGGAACTGCCAGCCCCGGAGGGGTGTTCCGGCATACCCTGCCCCTACTAATCCGGAGGAAGGCTACCATTCTTTCTTGTAACCCGCACGCTCCGGGTGACGGAGGGGATCCTAGGCGCGGACGCGCCCGACCTCCTGGAGCCCTGGCTGGGATCCAGGAGGTGAATGGACCCTCATCGGGTCTTCCAGGCCGGCCCGGCCATCTGGTCGCCCCATTGGAAAGCATTGCGCGCAACCAGGTGGCCGAGGGGAAAGGAGCGACCGGATGGCCGGCACCTGAAAGGACTCCCGTCTGCCCGAGCCATAGCGGTAGGGCTCCCACCTGCCCACCCACCCTCCAAGGGCTCGGGGAGACTCTGCTTCCCGGGGTGGGCTCGGGGGACCCCGGCTGGGCCTCAGGCACGGGGAGGACCACCGGAGCTCTCGGGGCCCGGGGGCCCGGGGGCCCAGGCGCCCGGAGGAGGACTACCCGGTACCCGTGGAGCCCGTCCCTGGGCACTTTGCCACACCGCGGGCCGGTGGAGGGAAGCCCCGGAGGCCTGGGAGGATGTTGCCCGGGCATAGCCCATCTGGTCCCCAGCAAGGAACTGCCAGCCCCAGATTGGTGTTCCGGCATATCCTGCCCCTACTAATCCGGAGGAAGGCTACCGTCCTTTCTTGTAACCCGCGCGCTCCGGGTGACGGAGGGGACCCTAGGCGCGGACGCGCCCGTCCTCCTGGAGCCCTGGCTGGGATCCGGGAGGTGAATGGACCCTCATTGGGACTTCCAGGCCGGCCCGGCCATCTGGTCGCCCCATTGGAAAGCATTGCACGCGACCAGATGGCCGATGGGAGAGGTGCAACCAGATGGCCGGGACTGAAAGGACTCCCATCTGTCCAACCCCGAGCCTTCGCGCTAGGGTTCCCGCCTGCCCATGCAGGGCTCCAGGGCTGCAGGGCTCCGGGCCTCCAGGGCTGCAGGGCTCCGGGGCTCCAGGGCTGCAGGGCTCCGGGGCTGCAGGGCTCCAGGGCTGCAGGGCTCCGGGGCTGCAGGGCTCCAGGGCTGCAGGGCTCCGGGGCTGCAGGGCTCCGGGCCTGCAGGGCTCCAGGCTGCAGGGCTCCAGGGCTGCAGGGCTCCGGGGCTGCAGGGCTCCGGGGCTGCAGGGCTCCAGGGCTGCAGGGCTCTGGGCCTCCAGGGCTGCAGCGCTCCGGGGCTCCAGGGCTGCAGGGCTCCGGGCTGCAGGGCTCCAGGGCTGCAGGGCTCCGGGGCTGCAGGGCTCCAGGGCTGCAGGGCTCCGGGGCAGCAGGGCTCCGGGCCTGCAGGGCTCCAGGCTGCAGGGCTCCAGGGCTGCAGGGCTCCGGGGCTGCAGGGCTCCAGGGCTGCAGGGCTCCGGGGCTGCAGGGCTCCGGGCCTGCAGGGCTCCAGGCTGCAGGGCTCCGGGGCTGCAGGGCTCCGGGGCTGCAGGTCTCTGGGGCTGCAGGGCTCCGGGGCTCCAGGGCTGCAGGGCTCCGGGGCTGCAGGGCTCCAGGGCTGCAGGGCTCCGGGGCTGCAGGGCTCTAGGGCTGCAGGGCTCTGGGGCTGCAGGGCTCCGGGGCTGCAGGTCTCCAGGGCTGCAGGCCTCCGGGGCTGCAGGGCTCCGGGCCTGCAGGGCTCAAGGGCTGCAGGGCTCCGGGGCTGCAGGGCTCCGGGGCTGCAGGGCTCTGGGGCTGCAGGGCTCCGGGGCTCCAGGGCTGCAGGGCTCCGGGGCTGCAGGGCTCCAGGGCTGCAGGGCTCCGGGGCTGCAGGGCTCCGGGGCTGCAGGGCTACAGGGCTGCAGGGCTCCAGGGCTGCAGGGCTCCGGGGCTGCAGGGCTCCAGGGCTGCAGGGCTTTGGGGCTGCAGGGCTCCAGGGCTGCAGGGCTCCGGGCCTGCAGGGCTCCGGGCTGAAGGGCTCCAGGGCTGCAGGGCTTTGGGGCTGCAGGCCTCTGGGGGGGCTCATAGACCCCACGCTGGGCCTCAGGCATGGGAGGCCCGGTGGAGCTCCCGGGGCCCGGACGCCCGGGGGACCCATGGAGCCCGTCCTGGGCACTTTGCCTCGCCGCGGGCTGGAGGAGGGAGCACCGGATGCCCCGGGGAAGTGTCGTCCGGGCTTGGCCCATCTGGTCCCCGCCTGAGAACCGCCATCCTCAGGAGGGGTGTCCCGACATACCCTGCCCCTACTAATCCGTAGGAAGGCTACCCACCTTTCTTGTAACCCTCGCGCTCCGAGTGACGGAGGGGATCCTAGGCGCGCATGCGCCCGACCTCCTGGAGCCCTGACTGGGATCCGGGAGTCAAATGATCCCTCATCGGGACTTCCAGGCTGGCCCGGCCATCTGGTCACCCCATTGGAAAGCATTGCGCGCGCGACCAGATGGCCGAGGGAAAGGTGCGACCAGATGGCCGGGACCAAAACGACTCCCAGCTGCCCACACCATAGCGGTAGGGCTCCCGCCTGCCCTTGCAGGGCTCGGGGGCTCTGCACCAGGGTCTCTTGTCCAGGGCAGATGGACACTTGGCAGGCCGCAGGACGTGGGATCCCAGGCCCTGACCAAAAATCAGGAGGCCCACGGCCGGTCCCTGCTTCTCAACGCAGCCAGGCCGGGGAGATCGGGGAGCCTGCCCAAGCACGAGGGACGCCAGTCCCGGGCACACGGTCCATCAGGTTGTGCGCTCGTTTTCCACAATTTTTTTCAGAATAGTGCATAGTTGCGCTAGGCAAAGTCCGCCCAGCCCTACTCAGGATGTGCTCTCGTTTTCGACAATTTTTTCAAAATTCTGCGTAGTGGCGCTACGCAAAGTCCGCCCAGCCCTAGTTTAGAACTTAAATTAGAGTGCTCATCTTGGAAGGCTGGTAATTCCTGTAAGACAGTGAATCATTCGTTGATGTTCAAGGGTGCATTAGTCACCACTGTGCCAGAGTTATCAAGATCTGGAACACTCACTTTTGGACCGCAAATTATACTTTGTAGGGGGTTTGACCACCCAGCGACCATCTACACAGATTATTTAACGCCTTCTCGACTCTTCATAGGTGATGGATCCAACTCCTACCTGAAAGTAATGCTCTAGCTGTTAAGGACAGCATTGAGTCACGGTTCTTCTGTTCTACTATTGAATTTCCATGGCAGAAAAATGCACAGTAACACCCAGGGTGCCCATGATATCCTCGAATGCCTTCAAGGCAAAAGCCAGTCCCTGGTCCGAGTTCAATTCTGCCACTGCATATGTACTGATAAACATTTGCAAATCTTTAACAACAATTTGAGCATCCGCTGATCACTGTGACCACACCCATAGATATCGAGAACAAGAATCAACAGCCACTACGATAAATTTAAAGGCACTATCTTTTAGGAGTTGTCCACAATGATCTAAATAGACGCATTGAAATGGCTTATTTGAAACTAAAATAGGTGTCTGTGGTGGACGAGCAATGGTGGAACTTTAAATTTTTTTACAAACATCTAAAGAAGGGACACCATTTTTAGTCTGTTGATAAAGACCCTGCCACCAGCTGTCTTCTGTAATAAAGAAACTGTGGTCACCACACCAGCATGAACCAAAGGAAATGATGGACGGAGTGTTGAACATTGCAAGCACTCACCCCCAGTCAACTGATCTGGGTTTAATCCATCACCATTCTTTAGCCCACTCTGCCACCCCAGTTCAGACATGACCATATGCAAATCAGTCTGACCCTGTGCCTCATGGGAACAGTCCAGCCCGAACTGCCAAGCCATGTCTTCCCTGGACCGGAAACAAGCTTCCTAGGACCGGTTTCTGGCATTTCAGCCGTCTTCAGCCAGGCTTGCTTGAATCCAGTGGCAAAGTGAGCAAGGGACTCACGTCTGAGCATACCCTGCCAACTTATGGCGAACAAAGCAAAAACCAAAGGAAATGATGGACGGAGTGTTGAACATTGCAAGCACTCACCCCCAGTCAACTGATCTGGGTTTAATCCATCACCATTCTTTAGCCCACTCTGCCACCCCAGTTCAGACATGACCATATGCAAATCAGTCTGACCCTGTGCCTCATGGGAACAGTCCAGCCCGAACTGCCAAGCCATGTCTTCCCTGGACCGGAAACAAGCTTCCTAGGACCGGTTTCTGGCATTTCAGCCGTCTTCAGCCAGGCTTGCTTGAATCCAGTGGCAAAGTGAGCAAGGGACTCACGTCTGAGCATACCCTGCCAACTTATGGCGAACAAAGCAAAAACCAAAGGAAATGATGGACGGAGTGTTGAACATTGCAAGCACTCACCCTCAGTCAACTGATCTGGGTTTAATCCATCACCATTCTTTAGCCCACTCTGCCACCCCAGTTCAGACATGACCATATTCAAATCAGTCTGACCCTGTGCCTCATGGGAACAGTCCAGCCCGAACTGCCAAGCCATGTCTTCCCTGGACCGGAAACAAGCTTCCTAGGACCGGTTTCTGGCATTTCAGCCGCCTTCAGCCAGGCTTGCTTGAATCCAGTGGCAAAGTGAGCAAGGGACTCACGTCTGAGCATACCCTGCCAACTTATGGCGAACAAAGCAAAAACCAAAGGAAATGATGGACGGAGTGTTGAACATTGCAAGCACTCACCCCCAGTCAACTGATCTGGGTTTAATCCATCACCATTCTTTAGCCCACTCTGCCACCCCAGTTCAGACATGACCATATGCAAATCAGTCTGACCCTGTGCCTCATGGGAACAGTCCAGCCCGAACTGCCAAGCCATGTCTTCCCTGGATCGGAAACAAGCTTCCTAGGACCGGTTTCTGGCATTTCAGCCTTCTTCAGCCAGGCTTGCTTGAATCCAGTGGCAAAGTGAGCAAGGGACACCAGCATGGGCAGACATGGATCCCTCATAAGCATCTATTATTACCTCTAACATGTGGTCCCTGTTGATTCACTTGATTGCCCACCCCCAGGAATCTGGGCAAAGTGAATGTTTTGAAGATTCAATATATAGGAGTTTTGGGCTGAATAGGCTTTTGGTAGGGGCTCACCATTAACCGAAGCAGTGACCACAGCTATGATGTCCTCATCTATCCTTGTATGTGGACGAGTAATCACAGCTACTAATACAATCTGAACAGCTGCCTTGACAGGTTCAACAGCCAACAATTCTTTTCAGTGTGCACACCAACACTTTGATGACACAATGTGCAGATCACAATAAAATGGCAAAACATCTTTCAGTGCTGCCTTCTTCACTGAAAGAAGTTTATGCTTAATAATGTTACCTTTAGAATTTCTGAATCCATTCAAGTGCCAATAAGGTAAATTTTCATTAAAGGACTGGGTGCCGCAATAGGAATCACACACGATACGTTAGTGAAATTCTAAATCTGCATTCTGCAATGCCAGAACCAAAGCATTCAATTCAGACAGCTGAGCGGTACACTCACCTAAAGTTTCTGTATATGTTTTTTGTGCCTGAAAACACCATCTTTCAAGACCTCTTTTACTGCAGCACCTGCAGCTGAGGACTCGTACTTAGTACCACCCGTGGGCTGGAGCTTCAGTATTGATTATGAAAGCATACTGATATGGAGACAAAATTTCACTAGACATGGGGTATTCCCACTCAAACTGGAGGTATGGCTGTGTTTGCAAACTGTGATAAAAACATAATCTACATATGTAACTGTCAAGGAAGCGACCCACTGGATCCATCTTGTGGGTAAGGCTCTCACATCAGGAACCCTGGCCTTGGTGGTGGCCTCTGAGGCTGGAACATGAGACAACACAATTATGCATTTCCCCTGACCCAATGGACGTTCTTTCATTACAGCTATTTGAAAAGCAGCCAAAAGAATTCCTGTTGATGCAATAAGCATTCTCACATCAGAATATAAATATGATTTATAATCAATCAGCATTGTTTTTCCTTCATTGAATAAAACATGTGTAACCACTGGAACCTGCAGTTATGTGAATGACTAAATAAGTAGAGGCAGATTTGCAAGCTTCTTGCGCCATCAGTGCGTCACGTTTTGTGACACACTGGCAGCACAACCTGCTGCCTAATATTTACAAGCACACGAAAGGCAGCCTGCGTGGCTTTACCTGTGCTTGTAAATATCGCCCCTTTTCATGCAACACTTTGCATGTCAGTGGCATGACATGGGTGTTGCTGTGGGTGTTCCCATGCAACACCCATGTCCACTGATGCATTTCCAGATTTACAAGAAATCTTAAATCTGGAAATGTGTCAGAATACTACGCCAGCCATAGCGAGGTGCAATGAGAAGAACTGTTTTCATTTCTCCCGTTTTTTTCCTCTTTTTATGCATGTGCATTAACTGCATGCTTTGGAAGAGGAAATCGCCTCATTGATTGTTTTTGTGCAGGAAGGTACCTCCCCACGATGCAGGCATCCTTGCATCATGGTGCAAGAGTGCTTGAGCTGGTGCGTGGCAGCAGTGTGTGCGCCACCGCAGGCAGAAGCACAGAGATGCGACATATTGTTGTAAATATGTCACATCCCTGTGCTTTGAAACTAACACAGTGCGGAGCAGCAAAATGACTTGCTGCACCGTGCTGCGTTAGTTACTTGTAAACCTGCCCCATAGTATTAACAAGAGTATGTAAGTGTTTAGACGCAATCATGTCTTTTTGTATGTTTCTGAGAACAGTAGTATGTTCAGTAGTTCAATGTTTGTTAGAAAAATATGGGCAAATTAAATCCTACAACTATTTAGTACATTGTGCTTAATCTGATATGTATGTCCTATCAAAGTTGAGAATTCTTAAGAGAATTTAACTTTTTTCAACGTAGTTGGTGCTTAAAAGAGAGAGCATTTTTCTAAGAAATGTGGTGCTTGGCTTCTGCCTGCATTTGAGAATTCCTATCCCAACAACAGAACACCTAGAAAGGCAATTTTAGATTTTGGAAAATTACATTTATAGCCACAGTCAATAAAATCCGGAATAACAAGATCTACTCTGGCCAAATTCGTATTTAAATCATCATCCGTGAGGTAAATATCATCAACAGAAGACAATGCTTCTGATTCAATATCTTATAAAATTGACGTCACCTGGGCAGCAACAAGACCTGGACTGTTCTTATACCCTTGTGGGAGGCTACAAAGTCTTCATTGGACTTCTAGTGCTGAGAACGTGGTCGAATTGCAGCTTTCAGGCACTACATTCTGATAGAAAATGCCATTGAACGTGTCCAATGTTGTTTTGCATTTTTTATTAAAAATATTGTTTATGAAGCAAGTGCTGTGGGAATTTTGTACAGCAAAGACTATTCAATAGTAATGATCAAGCTTAAGCACAGGGAACAATAGATTATTCATATGGGTGACACAAGTCTAAATCACACCTTGGTATTCTAATTGTGATTGAATCTTCCTAACAGGGTGTTTAGCTTAATATTTAATAGTGTATTATGCTTGCACCTGCAGGCTGGACCTTAGAGGAATAAAATGATAAGGTGAGTCTTTATCCCAACCAGCTTGATAGCGATATAATGCTGGGGCTTGAGAAAGAGCCCATTCTGCAGCATATGCTACCATCTTTAACTTCCTCTAGAACAAGAATGGAAATGGGAAGGTATAATTACATCCTCCAATTGTGGGACTTTCCTAACAAACTCTGGAGGCCAATCAATCTCACCCAAGAGAATTACATATTCGTTAGTTAAATTCTGCCAGAAAATGACTTTAATAGTACGCAGTATGTCTGCCTCAAATTGAATGTCCATTTCATAAAGTCTATCAGGAGGGCTTAGCCTTTGATCTGGAGTTTCAACCTGTACATTGACATTAGTTGGTCTCACCGCCAGAAACTCTGGAGCAGTCTAGTCAACTATTTTGACCCATGCTGAGCTGTTGAGAAGAGTTTGCGCCCATCTCTTATTCTGAAGAATAGTTCTCGGTATTTGTGACATATTTAGTAGAAATTCCTGCCACTTTCTTCTTTTTAAATTGTGCTTTTTGTTGTTGAAGTTTCTCTTCCTTTTTTATGATTTGATCAGAGGAGTGATGTGAGTCCGTTTTTGATTTCACTTACTCCTGTTGTCTGCGCTCGCATCATCCTGATCTCTTTGACCGCTTATTTGTAGAGTCCTGCAAGGAACGAGAAGGATGCGTATCAGAATACTGATACCTATCAGGCTGTTTAATAGTATTACAGTTACATAAATTCTAATGTTTTTCAGAAGTCTACGGTTGCAGAGATACAGTCTGTGTATAAATCTCATCTTTGTCTTAATTTTTATCCCAGTGGTTTTCAGAAGACTCAGGTGTCTGCTTGGCATCAGACGTCCCTTTAAATTGGGTATTATTAGGCCTGGTTCCCAAACTATCATGACCTAAAGAAGCTGCCTCCCCTTTATTATTACTTAAAATTATTGAGAACTGTGTGGCAACGTTGCCAATGAGTTTCATCTCAAAATACAGGGCAGGGGCTGCTCCATGTTCAGCCTGAATCTGTTTAAGGACTTCAGGTAAAACTACAACTTGAAGGAGTACCATGAGTGTTAGAAATGAGGGTCTCTAGTTGACAGTGGTTTGCACCCTGTGCAGGTAAGGTTCCTTATTCTAGTTAGGGTACGGGAGTTACACACCCAAGATAACCCCTGCTCATCCCCTTGGTAGCTTGGCACGCTAGTCTGGCTTATCTCAGAGGCAATGTGTAAAGCATTTGTACATAAACACACAGTAGCACAATGAACAACATACAAATTGACACCACACCAGTCTAAGTAAATAACCAACGTTTACCTGAGTAAAGCAAGACCAAAACAACAAAAATTCAAAATATAAAAGCAAAGGTATCACTTTCAAAAGTTTCAAAAAACATTAAGTCCACAGGACACTATAGATGCATCACTTTTATGACAAAGTACCTGGGATGCGTCAAAATCAAATTCCTTACTCACAGGTCAGGTGATTTGTCCAGTCCTTACTGCAATGGGAGGAGATGCGTTGATTCCTTACTGCGAGGGGAGGTGATGCATCAGTTTCCAGGCACACAGCCTTGGTTCCTTACTGCTGGGCTATGTCGAAGAAGAACTCGGCGCACAGACACGTTGTGTTGAAAATCCAGATGCACTGGGGTCAATGTTTTGGCTACGAAACAGGCGCTGCCCCGATTTTCCAGCTGCAATTTAGTTGATGTGTCGAGTTCCTCAGCCACACTGCGGGTCCTTTGTCAGAGTCGGAGCAGGTGTCTTGGACGTTGGAGATACGGTGCTCAGGACTCAGGCTGCAGCGATTGTTTCAGTCACATGGAATATGCTGTGCTGTGCTGATTCTTTGGCCGCAGCAATGTGTTGGTTTTCAACAGCACAACAAGACTGTGGTGGAAAAAACAGGTGCTGAGGGTTGATCCGAGGATTTTTGGTCTTCTATGCAGCAAAACCACCTCCAAGGGCCCAGAACTGGAATTGGCACCACTTGGCAGGTCAAAACTCCTAGCAGGGGAGTTCATCAGGTGCTGCAGGTGAAGTCTTTGATGGCCCTGAGGCTTCTTAATAGGAGTCAAGCACATACAAGCCCTTGGGAACCTTGGCAAGCAGGATACAGAAAGCAACGTCCAATTTTTCCACTGCCCAAGACAGAAACAGCAATTAGCTGGCCAGCCCCACACAGCAACAAACCGACTGGCAGCTCCCCTCTTACTGCTTCTCCATCTCTTCTTCTTGGCAGCATCTCCTCTTAGAACAGAAGTGTTCTGAAGTTATGGTCTCACAGCTCTAGTCATTATATCAATGTCTGCCTTTGATGTAGGCAAACTTCAAAGGAAAACATTTGTAGCGCACAATACCCTGCCTTTCCCTGACCTAGCTCCAAAACACACTACATGGAGGTAGAGACATCCTTGTGTGGGGTCAAGCCCATCCCTATTCAGGTGTCAGTGTCAACTCCTCCCACCACTCTAGCTCAGGAACGCCCATTAGCCTGGTGATGGGCTCTCTAGATATGCAGGGCACACCTCTGCTCCCTTTTGTGTGACTGTCTAGAGTGAATGCACAAACAGCACAACTGTCAGTCTAAATGAGACATGGATTCCACAGGCAGGCAGAGGCACAGAATAATAAAGCAAGAAAAATGCATTGTTAAACACGCAATTTAAAAACCAACTTCGCTAAAAGATGTATTTTTGAATTGAGAGTTCAGGGACCCTAAACTCCAAATATCTATCTCTTCCCAATTGAATGTTACACTAGTAAGAGGTTACAAGGCAGATCCAATTGTAATCTATGGGATAGTAGCTCATGCAATAGTGAAAACGAAATTGGCAGTATTTCATCATCAGGACATGCAAACACACCAATACATGTCCTGCCTTTCACAGACAGTGCACCCTGCCCATGCGGCTACCTTGGGCCTACCTTAGGGGTGCCTTACATGTAGTAAAAGGCAAGGTGTGGGCCTGGCAAGTGGGTGCTCTTGCCAGGTCGACATGGCAGTCTAAAACTGCACTCACAGAGACTGCAGTGGCAGGCCTGAGACATGATTGAAGTGCAACCCATGTGAGAGGGACAATCAGTGCTGTTGGTCCACTAGTAGCATTTGAATTACAGATCCCGCGGCACACACAGTGCACTTTACTAGGATCCTACCAGTAAATCACATATGCCAATCATGAATAGCCAATCATAATCACATTTTATACAGGGAGTTCTTGCACTTTATCACTGATCAGCAGTGGTAAAGTGTCCAGAGTTCTATAAACTGCAAAAATGAAATGCAGCACATTGTCAACAACAGGAGGCCAGAAGCACAAAAGACATCAGAAAAAAATGCCAAAGATGCAAGGTCTAACAAAGAGTAATGGTATAAATGCCAGCAAATACAGTACCCCGTGTATTACCCTCCTCATCTGTGGAAACCATACGAAGCAGAAGACACATAGTGAGAATTTAAAATGTATCTTGGGTTCCCATGTGTGGAAACACTGCTTCAAGCTGATTTGTTTCTTGTGCAATCCAAAACAGAATTTCATCAGGTTTGGAATGGATTTTTAGCCATAATGGCATTATTGGTAAGTGGACTATTTGCTGGAACAGCTAACTGCACCTGCCCAGCTCGAAGAGACCTTGCTTGGGTACTAGTTAATGTTTGCACAATATACTACACGAGACATCGATACAGCCTAACCAAATGTTTTAATAGAGCAAGCATTTATGCTGGTTTAATGCATTGTCATGCAGAAAAAAAGGTATAGCTTGTTAATACCGGTCAGGGTGCCCCTTCATTACTGAGAGGGCCCAGCCTCACATCATGAAGTGTGTGTGGGAGGGTGCCTTGGAACCAATTATGATGTTCCAGGTAAGTTAATGGAATTTCTAACCATTCATAAGGTCTATATGCAGCTGGAACTGCAGCCTCAGAGTATGTGTGAAATGAAATGAAATTTATATTTGTAAAGCGCTCTGGTACCAAAAGGTGTCTAGGCAGTAACACTCAGAGAAAGGAACAGAGAAAAAGAGGAAGAAACGACATAGAAAAAGAGCATGAAACAGCATAAAAGAGGCAAAATCAGTTCAGTTGAGCCTATTGATTGAACAGCTTATCGGTTGAACAGCCAGGTTTTAAAGGCTCTACAAAAAGCAAGCAGGTTTGATTCTTTCTTGAGCACCAGCGGCAAAGAATTCCATAGCCTAGCCGTACCAGCTATGAAGTTTCTGCCTCCCCATTTGACTCTTCTGACCTTTGGTATTGCAAGATTGGCTGTGGAGGAGGAATGCAAAGTTTGTTTAGGTGCTATTGAAAGTACTGCTTTAGATATTCTGGACTGGTGTTGTGCACGTCCTTTAAATGCAATACACAGAGATTTGTACTCAACCCGTTTATTGACCAGCAGCCAGTGCAGTGCAGGGAGGACGTGAGAGACACATTGGAATCACCAAACTTAGCCGAACGGTCGCATTTTGAATGGTCTGAAGCTTGTTTGTGAATTGACACCCACTGCAGGAAAATTAACCCAGGGATGACAAAACGTCACATTTATGAGCTTTGTGTACCTGGACTATGAAAGTAACTTCTCCAAAGCCATTAGACAGCCCATATCTAACCAAATGATTAGTGACAGCTTGTCTGTAATTAACAGCAATGATCACTGCATGTGCCATACTTAATGAATGGAATTCAAAGAAAGGAAACACTATAGGGGGCAATCTTTTTTAAAAATTAAGCGTGACCACGCTACAGGTGCTTTCCATTGAAGCTCACTCCTTATCATTATGGATGTCTCTGTGTAAATGTAATAAAGGAGCCTTGTACACACGCAAGAAAACTACTCAGGAGACCCGTTCACAAGGTACCACACCTAGAACATTGGTGGGGCCATGTTACATGGTTCCAAATAATTTAGTACAATTGTGTATTAGGTCAACAAATCTTCACAATATAGAGACTGAGTCTAATAATATCATTAGTAAATGTTGGTTTTTAGCTTGCTCACAGCACCAAATCTAAGCCCCTAACCTTTCACAGTTAGAGATGTAACTGGTAACCAAGATTATAACCACTCCAATTCCTAAGGAATTTGTTGAAACAGATCAAACCCTTTAATTTGTCATGTTTGCATGCTCAAGGTTATACAAATAAAAGAAACGATGATGCATTTTCAAATGTACCATGATGCATTTTCAAATGTTTATTGAAAAGCTCTGATCTAAAATTTGAACTGTGATTATTAGACAGATGAAACACTTAATTGTTATAAGCACTATTAGAATGGTGAAAACCACAAACAAATCAACCTTGTTAATTGTTCCTAATGTTACTCTTATCTGTCACTAATACCTCTACACCAGAAGGAGCACAGCGAGAGTACCCTTCTCTCAGACCGTTTGGAATGATCTAACCACATACCTTGGTTTATATGTCAGGTAGCCAGCCTCAGTGCATTAATGAATGCACCCATCTAAGTGTGCAGGCCTGCACACTACTCTTGCATGGCTATCTTCCTTCTCAGGATGAAGGTTGGGGCAGGGCAAGCAGGGCTGTATCTTAGTCTCAGCTCACAGCAGTTGTCACAATAATTTTGATGTGAAGTATCTCTAACTGAATTAAGCATGGCTGCTGTTTAAATAATAAAACAAAATCCTTATACTGTGCCAGAAGTGCAAAACGTCTTTAGTTAGTCTGGGGAGAAAGAGTCTTCTCCTACAAGCAAAAAAAAAAAGCAAGGGCATCACATTCTAATATGTGTCATCCTGGAACCAATTGTGCAGACTACATGCCTACCAGGAAACCACCATTAGAAAAAGATGCTCTGTTAAAAGGGAGAACTAAAATGGAAGCTTTATAACAGTTCCTTTAGTGAAAAAATATGTATATAAATATATGTGTGTGTGTTTACATATATATATGCACACATTAACCCCTTCCATGCTGCGCAAATTCCGCCGCTGTGCTGACGGAATCTTGCGCGGGCGTGGTCATGACGGAACGGTTCCGTCATGAGCACAGCTCAACCGTGGCTCATGACGGAACCGTTCCGTCATGAGCACCGAAGGGGTTAAAAAACATCTTACATACACACATATACACATTTTTCTTCACTGAAAAAAAAACGTTATAGTGACATTCTGGTCAGGCCTTGAAGTAATATAAACAGTGTAATTTTAAAACAAAAAGGGTACTGACATTCACCAATTCACCAGTTATAGTTTACTGAACTAACTATAACATGAGCCCCATGCCATACACTGCTTATGACCTTACATTTTACACAACTCATGCTATGCTAAACAACATAATTGATGGCAAATTACTTCCTTGACACTTTTTGCTAACAGTTGAGGATGCCTGCGATTCTTTTGCCCATACATTTCCTGGATCCTCCTAGCCATCCTGGCTTTAGTCATAGTTTGAATTATGAGCAGTTTTGACACTTTTAGGTGGGAGGAGAGCCCGTCTAAAGAGGGCAGTGGAAAGAGATCATGGAAAAAGCCTTCCAGATAGCAGAAAAATGAAACTATCTTGCAAATTTACATAAATGACAATTAGTAAGTGTTTTTTTGGGTTAACTTTGAAACCTCTGTAAATAGTTGACAGCGAACATGATAAATTGTGCACCTCAGTCTCCACCTTCTCGGAACTTGGACCTGTGAAAATGTCAACGGAATCAAAGGTCATTGTTGAAATAAAGTAGTCTTGATGCTATGTTTGAATTTTATAGGTTTAATCAGGAACACAGTGTATCAGCACAGCACCAACTGTACAGCAGGATGCCCAGCTCTGGAATGCGTGGTTCATGAAATGCCATGCATCACTACATTCCATGACATAGCAGGATTCCATGAATCTCTAAGATTACAACACATCCCCCTTTCAACAAGGCAGAAAAACAATAACAATGAAAACAAAATATCAAAATGCAGTAAGGAAAAACAAGACAAAAGTTGAAAAATCCTGCAAAAAGGAAAACATAGTATAAGAGACATATTGCATCAATATAAGACATAGGGCCCGATTCACAGAACTAACTTAAGACAAAATCCTAAACTTACTACCATTTTCGTATTCACAGAAGGCACTTACTCATTTTGGTATTCACAGAAGACACTTACTCATTTCGGTATTCACAGAAGTTAGTAGTCCTAACTTTAGGACTCCTAAATGCCTTCTGTGAATACCGAAAGTCTTAAAATTTGGATTTTTCTCAGTTTAGGAGTCCTAAAGTTAGGACTCCTAACTTTACTACTAATAAACTGAGAAAAATCCTAATTTTAAGGCTTTAGGTATTCACAGAAGGCATTTAGGAGTCCTAAAGTTAGGAGTCCTAACTTTACTACTACTAAATTAGGAAAAATCCTAATTTTAAGAGTTTCGGTACTCAAAGAAGGCATTTAGGAGTCCTAAAGTTAGGAGTCCTAACTATACTACTACTAAACTGAGAAAAATCCTAACTTTAAGTATTTCGGTATTCACAGAAGGCATTTAGGAGTCCTAAAGTTAGGACTCCTAACTTCTGTGAATACCGAAATGAGTAAGTGCCTTCTGTGAATACCAAAATGAGTAAGTGCCTTCTGTGAATACCAAAATGGTAGTAAGTTTAGGATTTTGTCTTAAGTTAGTTCTGTGAATCGGGCCCACCGTCTCTTAGCTTCACAGGCAGATTTCTACACCTACCAGAGGAAGTGTCAGCATTCCTGTTGCAGGTATCCTCACTTAAGGAGTCATAACCATCAGAGAAACTACTCTCATGTGGTGCATGCATATTTGAAGATTTCCCAGTACATCTCACCAGCCTAGACATGCTCCACATGCAACCTGTGTCAACTTTCACAACATTCTTTCTGATGGCAACAATAGTGAAGGGACCCATGAAGCTAGAATTCCCTTTTGGAGAATATCTTGGATTTTTCACCATAACCCGGTCTCCAAGGCACCACTTCTTGCTTTTCTCAGGCATCTTGTATCTTTGCTGATAATCAGCAATCCTAGAACGCCTTGTTTCAACAGAAATACCCACATCACTAAATGCAGGCAGCCAAGACGGGTTTAACGTCGAAAAAGCTTTCCTTCCCCTCAAGGCTTCAAAAGGAGACCTCTGTGTGACTACATTAGGAGTAATGCGATGTGCCCACCATGTATCTCTCAAGACACTGCTGAAAGACAACCTTGACTCAAGAGCACGCTGAGCACAACCTTTGACAACGCGGTTCATCCTCTCGGTCAAACCATTGGCCTGCAGTATATACAAGGCAGTTATCTGGTGAATTATGTTGAGATTCTTAAGGAGCTTTCACATCTCATGAGACACAAATTGTACCCCATTGTCCGTGATCAAAAATTTAGGCACACCCTCAGACACAAATACATCTCCAAGGAAGTCGATAACAGTTTTAGTGTTCACAGTGGACACACACTTCATAACTACCCACTTGGAGGTGTAGTCCACTAGCAAAAGGACAAAACGTTCGTAGGAGGTCAAACGTTCAAAAGGACCTATAATATCTAGGCCCAATTTTGACCACCCAATATCTGGGACCTCTACAGGAGATAAGGGCGCAGGATTGGGAATAGGAGACTTATCACTGGAGGCCAACGACACACAGTCTTTAGCAACATTTTCAGTCATGTGGACCATACCGGGCTACCAGTATCTTTCCCTCACACGAGCTTTAGTGAGACTTCGCCCCAAGTGCCCTCATGAGCTATGTTAATTATTCTGTCTCTGAATTCAATGGGAGGAATCACTCTGTCTCCCCACATGAGATTGCACCAATAAAACGACAATTCTTCTCTCACAGACCAATATGCTTTCATTTCTTGATCTAAAGCCTTGTAGTCAGGCCACCCCTGGCTCTCCCACATTTTGAGAGAAGAAAGAGTTTTGTCTTTCTTTACACCATCCAACCATTCTCCACTGGACAGGGCTGGCTCTGCAACCCAATATACACTTTCAATTTCACCATCATTCTGTTTGTACTCAACAGGCAACCAAGAGATACAATCGGCGGACTTGTTGCTGGGACCAGGTATATATTGCACACAAAAGTTATATTCCTGGAGACCTTCACTCCAGTGCCTGAGTCTGGGTGTGACATGTTCACTGTGACAGCATGAATAAATTTGGACTAAGGGGCGATGATCTGTTCTAACCACAAATGGGATACCCCAAAGAGAAAACTTAAAGTGCTGCACTGCCCAAAACACACTCAAAGCCTCTCATACATGAGTAATTGGGTTCCGCATCCCTGAGAGCCCTAGAGGCAAAAGCGACATTCCTCTCCTCCCCATCCACAACTTGGGAAAGTACCGCCCCTAACCTCTTGAGACTGGCATCAGTGGTTAATATGGTCTTACGGTTGACATCAAAATACCCTAGGGTGGGCACCCTTCCAATTTCAGGTAAAGCCCTGATGGGTTCAGTCTCACTAGCAAACCCTTGCGCAAACTTGGAATAGAACTCAGTGAGTCCCAAGAATGATATCACTTGTTCCTTATCTTTAGGGGTGGGGGCCTTCATGATAATCTCAGCAAGCTCTAACTTGGGTTGGATCCCTTCTCCTGAGATCACATGTCCCAGATTTGTAACTGATCTCAACCCAATGCGACATTTTTGTTTCTTTACAGTAAGCCCCCTCTCCTTCAACTTCTACAAAACACAGGTTAGTGTCTCACCATGTTCTGTTTTACTCTTGCCATAGACCAAGATGTCGTCCTGAAAGAACATGATGTTGGGTATCCGTTCCAGGACCATCTTCCTGATCCTCTGGAAACATGCCGCCGCTGATGCCAAGCCAAAGGGCATTCTTAGGAAGCGATAAGCTCCCAGAGGTGTCACGAAAGATGTAAGATGCCTCGAGACTTTGTCTAGGAGAATTTGGTAATATGCTGATGATATGTCTAACACACTGAAAATCCGGGCTCCTTTGAGCATGCTAAGCGACTCCGAAATATTGGGCAGGGGTTGGCGATCCACCCAAATCCATTCGTTATATCAGGTGGCAACAACGTCATGCTGTCCAACCCCACAATCTCATCCCATTGTTTGTTGCCAACCATGGTGAAAGGCGAACCAGAGTCAGCCAGTACAACAAAGTCATGGCCATCTACTAAGATGCTGCACTCAGGCATTGTTATTTTCCCTGCATCGACTACACCATCATCATCACTGATACTTAGAACCACAGTGCGCACAGTCGCAGCCCCTTTCTCCGGGTTACAAGCTTTTGTAGAAGACTTGCAAACCCAAGCATAATGTCCCCTGACACCACATTTGTTGCACACTGACTCTCTGGCATAGCAATGAGGATAATTGGAGAAGTGTGAGAAACTCCCACACCTAAAACATTTAGGTTTAGGAAATTCCCCTGGGGCTTTGTCATTAGCACTACTACTAGTACTAGAAGGACGAACGTCATGCTCTGTTCTTGCCGGAAATCCTTTGAGAGGACCAGGCATGTGTGTATCCTTCTTCGAAGAGAAGTATTCTCTATACCCTCTACAATGGCAACAGCTTCAGCCAACGACGGGTTCTTTGACAAAAGTTTTTCCTGAACTCAAGTGCTGTTGGTGCACCTCACCAATTGATCTCTTACTAGGGAGTCAGAGAGCTCACCAAATTCACAAGTCCGTGCCAGAGTCTTAAGGGAGGCAACATAACTTCCCACCCGCTCAGCCAGACCTTGGACCCTGGTAAAGAACTTGTGCCTTTCTAGGACAACATTAATGCGGGGACCAAAATATTTCTCTAATATAGTCATAGACATCTCCTAAACATCAGCTGGCTCTCCATCCCCATTACCAACTGGAATGAGATCAATACTATCATACATATTTCTTCCTTCTACACCTAAATTGTGGAGAAGAATAGCTTGCTTCATGAATGCTGAAAACTGCTCTCCACCAATTGCTATAATGTAAGAGTCTAATACATTTCTCCATCTCTTCCAAGGAAGGATCAGTTCACCCTTCTCTGATAAGAAAGCCGGGGGCTGGGACATGCTTGTTGTGGCACCCATGATAATATTTTAAATACAGTTCGAATGTGGAGAAAAAACAAGTCAACTTGAGAAAATTAACATGTAAGTAGACTGAAAATGCAACCGATAGAAGTGCCAATATAAACTTGACTGTAGTAGCCCTTGTAGAAATTGTTGTCAGATAACAAGAAAGTAAGGGAGATTCCAAAGATTAAAACAAATGCCACCACTGTAATAAAAACAATGTCACTGCTGTACTTGAGGCAAGTTTAAAGCATTCTAACACTGCCAACTCTCACAGTGTACTGAGATTCTAGCGTGGCGATCGATAACCGACGAAAATAAACGGTGTCTGTCGTGACGAGATGAGACTTTATTCAAATCAGCCAAACGCCACGCGAACACAGCATAAATATGTGTTTGAGTGCTTCGTGCCTTCCAGTATGCGTTCCAAAATAAACAAAAACACTGAATCTAAGATGACCGCACTCCGCGTCGTCACAGCATAATTGCGTGCTGGAGTGCGACATGCATTCCAGGATGTATTCCAGTGATGTGGAGCAGTATGATGGAGGCTCAGCGCGAGAGAACAAAGCTCGATCTTCAGAAACAGCTTGCGGTGTGGCAGTTGAGCAGGTGAGCCTCGCTTTTCCAAACAGCGGCCTCGGGCTCATCCAAGATTGGCTTTAACCATATAGAAACAAAGGCATAACTCACATTTCTCGGGGTGAAAGCAGTCAATGTCACGGCCTCGGCACATCAAAACAATAATGAAAGCAGTGGTGTAGATCCACAATGATGGCACAGTCCAAAAGGCGAAGTTGGCAAACAGGGGAGTCGGTGCTGAAGATGCCTGTCCCCAATCAGGCAAAAGCTTCTCGTCGCCAGTGTTGAAATAAAGTAGTTTTGATGCTATGTTTAAAGTTTGTAGGTTTAATCAGGAACACAGAGTATCAGCACAGCACCAAATGTACAGCAGGATGCCCTGCTCTGGAATGAGTGATTCATGAGATGCCATGCATCCCTACATTCCATGACATAGCAGGGTTCCATGAATCTCTAAGATTACAACAGTCATGCAAGAAAAAAATACCTAACTTTTGACTTCTGCTTTGAAGCAAGGTTATCACTGATCTTCAAATCGCTCACTTCCTGTTTGGCTGCTCCAAGAACAGACACATCAGAAACACTTATAAAATATTACCCACGAAAACACAAAAATAAACATACTTGAACCACTTTTATAGTTTTATAGAGAGTGATTGGTTAAAAAACTGGATCTGAGAACCTGAAGGCTCAAGTTATTACTTCAGTTGAAGGGAAAAAAAGCAAACTGTAATTTGTTACATATCTAGAGGAGCGCATAAGGTAGTGAGGCCTGGCCACTAACAGCACCCTAAAGGTAGATTGAAAGCAGTGTTTTATGTCATGTAGCTTGTTGCTGTGCTGATATTGTCTTCCAGAGGAAATTTCGCATTGGATGAGTCAGGCCTTCTGGGGGGTAGCTCAGACAGAGGATGCAGCTTTGCCCTACTCCATGGAAAATAGATACCAAAAAAGTGAGTAGCATGTTATAAACTTTTTACAGGGGCAAGCTGCTTATTTCATTCCTGTACGTAATCACTTTCAGTGCCTACAAAACATTGATTTTCCGGCCCCTAACTTTTGGCATATACACACATAGGTTTGTTCAGTGGTAGGTTTACAATGCTGTTTCTCATTTTGAGGGATTCTAGGCAGCTTAACCCTTCGTAAATGCCTCACAAAATGTAATTTTCATCAATTTCTGAGATTAAGTCAAAAACCCAAATGTGTCACTGGTGTGATGTGATTTGCATAAACCTTGTAAGCTATAATACACTTGGTCTCACATTCTGTCTATTGTCTTTTTTTTTCCTAACATATCCTACTTAATTTGTTGCAGAGTGAGTTTTAGGCACTTTTAGATACAATATATGAAATTATAAAAAAAAAAAATCAGGTTGTTTTTTGCTTTATCAAAATGTAAAACATAACTTGTTTTTTTCTGGTGCTTGCATCAATGATAACTGAGGTTGTTCAGAGGGTCTCTGGGACTGCTATTTATGCAAAGCAGAATGAATACACAACAAAGTTAGTAGTATCCCCATACCACAAAATCGAAAATGACATATTTACATATTATGATAATTTATTGCATAACTTTGTGGGTTTTGTGACACATCTGCATATCTTGGCCTAAGGGGACAGAGGTACAGTTTGATGAAACGCTTCGATAAGGATAAATAGGTTTAGATAGGGATTTTCAAAGAATGCCATGCAAAGCATTAATATGTAATGCATTATTATTATTTTCAAATGTAATCCATTTCAGTTTTCATTATCATATGAAATTAGTTGTGCTGTTATTTCACGTACCTCTTTCTGACGGCTCTTGTGCTGAGGCCAGATGTTCGGGGAGCATTGGTATGGGTCCTAATGCAACATTTTAAATATAAAATGAAACTAAACTATATTTATGACATTCCCCTTTGAAAATAAAACTATTTAGAAAACTAATGAATCAGGTGCGTAAGCCACCATGAAATAGGTGCGTAAGCCACCATGATTTTCTTGTTACTTTAATGCCTTTTTGCTATGATATTACGTTCCATTATATTATATGATATTTTTTCTTCCTATACGAACGTTCTGTTCATGTAAACTTCATGCTTGTTATATTTCCTTTTAATGAGAGTTTCTATTGAACTGCTTATTCTTTGTATATGCTTATCATGATGACTGTACCCCTTTCCCCTTCCTTCCTCTTCCCTTCTTTATTTCTTCAATAAACTCAAACTTAAAAAAAAAAAGAAAACTGATGAATCAAAAGATGATTTATATGGGTAAATTGTATATGTTTCAACACCTAGACTGCGATGAACAAAGCTTTCGCATTCACCACAGCTACTCCATAGTGGAGGATTCATCCACTGCACCCTGGACAGTAATCTTTGTCCTGTGAGCATATGAACCATATTCTTCTTTAAAAATACCACTGGGACAAGAGGGAAGAGGTTTCTCTCGTACGAAGCAAACTTTTTTTTGTTTTCAGGGTGTAGCACAGTGTTTTAGGGCACTTAGGTCACACCGATTTAAAATCATTGGGTGCTGTCTAATTTCACTTTCCCAGATGCACAGGTACATATATTAGCCCCCACTGATCCATGGGGTTGCTGAAGTGCTGCTCAAGTCTTCACAGCTCACAATAGCACTCCTCAGGCACACAGGTGCATCCCAGGTGAGCTCATTGGCTCAAAGGAGCCTTTTAAACACAAGAGGGGAGGGGGAAGCACACTGACTCTCATCCCAGCACAGTTCAACCCATTTTATTCTTGTAAATGCAGTACACGTACTTCAAAATTGCTGCAGTTTTTCACCAAAGTAAGTGCAGGTAGTGCTGTTATCTCTAGACATGTGTTTGTGGGTTTAGCCCTTCAACAGGGGAGAGCAGAAGTAGAACCTATTAGACACCAAGGGTTATTTAAAAGATGGGATGGGAGTGACACACCCTGGAAGATGGCTTTACCACACCCCCCCAACATTCTTTCTCCCAATTGTGGAGATTGCCTCAACCTGCCATCCCAGGGAAGCATAAAGTCCACTATAGCAAGCATTAAAAAAAATAGAATGGGTTGGGATCCACCCGTACCAGGCCATTCTACCCAACCCTAAAGCTCTAATAGTCTTACTGCCCCCAGCAGAAAGGCTTCAGAATTTACCAACAATCTCGAACCTGAGTGGCAGAAAGCTCACTGGATACCAGGAATATTTGACAAAACAGTGTGCCAACCCATCCCTACATCAAGATGCACCCCATCCCTAAAGCCCCAAAGGTCTTTTTGCCTCCTTTGGGCCCAGAACATCCTCTTCCCCATGAAAAGCAAGATACAAATTAGAATATTTTGTAGATACATTTGACATATTGGCCAACAGACAAGGAGGTAAAGACCAATTTACTCTCATTTGCAATGAAGAATGGCTACACTATTTGGACTCTGGGCCAGCTGGCAGTCAGGTAGTCGTACACTGGGCATTTCTGAAAATCCTAACCACAGGCACATACAGGGCCATGTGGCCTATATGGATTGCCACTACACTTTCAGGCCCAGAATGTCCTGCAGAGCAAAACCTTTGACTAAAATCACACAGTGTTCTCACATTTTCATGCATATCCACACTTCTCCTAATAAACATGGTAACACACTTGTGTGGCTGAGCCCAAAACCCAAGTCAAGAATGAACAAACTAATAGATCATTCAAAGACCATAATGATAATACATTAACTTAGCTTGGTCAAAGATTTTATATATTCCTGCCACAGGTGATAGGCCCTGTAACACAAGCAGGATGCTGTTTTTATTGGAGGAAGTGTAGGCATGCTGGACTTGCAGATGTGTCTGTGTCTCAGCTATGATATAAGTTTCTCTGACCTTTCATACATTACAATATGGCTACCATTTGCAACTCATCAGTACTGTTCTAAGTCTTGCTTTTATATAACTGTTTGTTTAAAGCTTATTTAAACCAAGCTGACAACCATTTGCATCTCACCCGTGGTCAAGGCGTGGTGACGCCGAAATGCGTTGGGTTGGCTGGCTGCGAATAAATCCCTCTGGAGTCACAATGTATACGTATTTGATCATTTCTGGAGGAGTGTGTACTTGGCAATGAGTCTGCTGTTGGTGTAAACTACTATATATATATATATATATATGAGACGCAGTGGTATCGAGTGGATATATATATATATATATATATATATATATATATATATATATATATATATATTGAACCAATCCTGAACTCCAAAAACGTGCAAAGCCAGGCGCTGACTCCGTGGGATGATAAATCAAAGAAATATTTTATTTCGCAAGGACGCCCAGACGCGTTTCGACGGAAAAACCGTCTTTTTCACTACATCTGGTCCCTCTACAGTGTTTGTTTATATCACTGAAACGAGGCAAATTCCACCATGGTTGCCACAGCAACTCCGTACATAGACATTAAGAAAATATCAGGTATGTCTAAACCATATAACAAAAATTGCAATGTAGAATTAGAATACACTTCGCATTTAAGCTGTATTGGGAGAAATATTAATGCATTTTAGCAAAAAAAGCACCATATTTTAGTTTAACTTTTGCATAAAATACTAAAATCATTATAATGCACTATTGTGTGAAATACAATGTGTCAAACTGATTTGATGCTTATAGGTGAAGCCCAAGTGGGCAGACAAGCAAAGTGTTAAAAATAAATAATATATGGTGAAGGTGTATGTGCCATGAGAAATTAAAGAATTGTGAAAAAAAAGAAAGAACCACATATTGCGGATCGGAGTTCAAGAGCGGGATACGTACACAACAGGCCTTTCCTAATTTTTAAAGATGTACATTAAGTGCTTCGTCAGCATTCATCCCATTGGGGATCTTGCTGTCCAGAAGTATAATGTATTTCGATTCCAGTCGTCTCAGACTTAATTGTCTGTTTCCTCCCCTTATCTTTTTTGCAATGCTGTCAATGACAAAATAGGATATTTATTCTATTCTGCCCTCATGATGTAGGTTGATATGTCTCGCTACCGGATAGGTCGGGTCATCATTTGTGATGGCCCTAAGGTGTTGCAATATCCGGACATGTACAGGATGTATCGTACTCCCTACATACAGTTTGTTGCAGGTACAGCGGAGGATATATACTGCGAAATCCGTTTTGCAAGAAAAACTCCCTCGGATTTCAAAAGGGGTTTTTCTGAGGGGAAGAGAGATGGTTCTTGTGTTCACACCATGTTTGCAGGCTTTGCATTTAGAACACTTCTGAAAACCCCTCTGGGGTCTGAGCCAAGTTACCCCCTTGGTGTGTACGGGTGCGTTGTTTACCAATTCTTGTTGCATGCTCTTGGCTTTTCTAAACGTCAACTGAGGGAATTTAGTGCAGGTTGGTCCTATGGTGGGGTCATTCCGTACTAAGTGCCAGTGTCTGTAAAGGATCTTTCTTAAATTCTTGTGGTAAGTGTTGTAGCCTGTGATGATTCTAGGTGTATTGTCTATTGTCTTCTGTGTTTGTTGTTTGCTGTCCTTAAAAATAAGTTCTTCCCGTTTGAATTTCTCACATTTTTGTTTCGCTGATCTAAGTGTTTTGGTATTATAGCCTCTGTTTTTTAGCCGTGTGAAAAGACTGTCTATGGATGTCTTGAGACTGTCTGGGGTGCTGCAATTTCGTTTCATCCTCAGCAATTCTGCGTAGGGGATGCTCTCTATGAGTTTGCGAGGATGAAAACTATCGGCATGAAGGATAGCATTACCTGACGTTGGTTTCCTAAACGTCCTAGATTGTATTTTTTGGTTTTCTATATACAATTCAAGATCTAGAAAGACAATAGATGTTTTACTGGTAGTACATGTAAACTTGAGGTTAAGAGAATTATCATTGATGTCAGACACGAAATCAATTGCACTTTGTTCAGTGCCCTGCCATAGGATAAAAACGTCGTCTATATATCTTTTATATAGAACGACATTGTTGGTAAAATGGCTTGCATATTTCTTCATGAGTACCTGCTCCTCCCACCAGCCCATATGCAAATTAGCATAGCTGGGGGCGAAGAAGGTACCCATGGCAGTCCCCTGTGTTTGCTTGTACAGTAGCCTGTCAAAAATGAAGATGTTATTGTCCAGACACCACTCGGTCATATGTAGCAACATGATTGTGTGATGGTGTAACTGTATGGGTCTGGTGCCTAAATAGTGGTTGAGTGCATTTAGGCCATCTTTATGTCTAATACTCGTATACAGGCTTTGTACATCGAGGGTCAAGAAGACAAAGTCATCATGCCATGATAGATCGTAGATTTTGGTCAAGAAATCACCAGTGTCCCTGATGTAAGCGGGAAGTTCCTTGACGAAAGGTTGCAGGAAATAGTCCACAAATCTGCTGGTGTTTTCAAATAAGCTGCCAATTGCAGATATAATTGGCCTGCCAGGAGGAGTTTGAGCATTTTTGTGTATCTTAGGGAGTAGGTATAATTGGGGCGTGATGGGATAGTCATTTTTCAGGAAGTCAAATTCAGCTTTTGAGATGAGACCACCATATCTCCATTCATATAGGCACTTGTGGTATTTTTCTTTCACGCTGATAATGCCCGTGGCACTGATGCGGTTGTAACATTCTCTGTCTTGTAACTGACTTAGCGCCTCCTTGTTGTACATTTCAATGGGCCAAAGGACTACATTTCCTCCTTTATCAGAACAACGTACTACAATGTCTGTTCGTTCTTTGATTTTCTTCATTACATTGGCGTATTCAATTCTGACATTGTGTTTCGTTTTGATAAAATCACTGCTGCTCTTTAATGCCAAATCTTTAAGATCTTTTATCACCCTTTCTGCAAAAATGTCGATACCATCCTTTGGCATGAGCGGTGTAAACACAGACTTGGGTTTAAAAGGCGTTGGTGCAGATTCCAAGATGTTTAGATCAGATCCAATTGCTGCTTGTGTAGTGGTGAATGAGCAGCTTTCTTGTTCAAATGCCAGTTCAGTGATGTCTCTGAGGATATTCATATCGGCCACATTAAGTCCTTCTAGTCGCGAAGCAGTTGGTATCTCCTTAGTGGCTTCAGTATTACTGCTTGGGCTATTGAAGAAATGTTTGCGTAATTTCAGTGTGCGAGTAAAATTATACAGATCAATCCTGGTTTGTGTATAGTCAAAGTTCGTGTTGGTACAGAAGGATAAGCCAAGGGAAAGAGTTCTTTCTTCTTCCTTTGTTAACGCCATATTGGTTAGATTTATAACTGTGTTTTGGCTGGCTGTGTCCATATCTATCTGCGTCTGTTTCTCCTGTATGTAGGTTTGCCTGTTCTTTGTGTTGCTTTTGCCCCATCTCCTGTTTTTCCTTCGTCTCCTTTTGGATTTTGTACTTGTGATGTTTGGTCTTGGCGCATTGGTCTTGGTCTTAGACTCATTATGCGCTCCATGCGTAAAAAAACAAATTCTTCAACAGGTGTTGGTGCATTACAGGTGTGGGCGGTGTCACTGATGGCTTCTGTGTCGGATTCAACCTCCGAACTCAGTTCAGACTCACTGGGTGCAGCCAGTCTTGTTGTGCTGGTGCCTGCTGCAGACATTTGTTGGCGGCGAATATTTTCGAATTTTCTTGAGAAAGTGTAAATTCTTCCTTGTAAATAATAATTTCTGTCTCGTTGAAATTTCACGGCTTTACGTTCTTTGATAATTTGTTCATGTTTCATCACTCTCATTCTGATTTCGTCCAAGCTTTTGTTTACTTCGTCTTGATCTAATTTCTTCAGCTCATTGTAAATTTCTTCAATTCTGGCCATCATTTTTTCTGTCTGTAGTGGCGTATTTGATTAGGATCTGTAACATATTCCTGGAGGACTGGGCATTATTCTCTGCCCATTCTTGCAACATTGCCGGGTCTGGGTTTTCATACGTAGGAGCTACTAGGATCCTTAGCCCCCTTGGGATGCGACCCACATCGAGGTAGCGTTTCAGAGATGTACATTCCCACCATTTGGAAACTTCATGCTTGCGTAATTTTTCAAGTTCTGCCGTGAGTCTTTTGAGATCACTGACTAACGGTGCTGATGGTGTGCCACTCCTGTTTGGCTGGACCGTGACATTAGTTGTGTCACTGAAAATGTCTACTGCTGCGGCCTCTCGCTCTTTAATCCAATCCTCGGCCATCATTGGGAAATTGTAATTCTCTTTGACTCCCACTGCCCGTATTACGACTATTACGGGACTACCTCTCCCATCAGCCACCTTGTTAGACTCGGAAAGCCGTTACCGACTATATATATATATATAGAAAGAAACAAGAGGCTCAGCCTGCAAGGACGCACTCGGGAGGTCACAATCATCCAAGGGCACTGCCAGCACCACGACCACAGAGTACGCCTGACGCGTTTCGAGTTTCCCCTTAATCATAGGCAAAAGTACTCATTTTTACTTGGCTGCAAACAATTTATTCAAAAATGGTGGCCCGCCAATGGGCTTCTAGATAGAAAGTCCTGGAGACTTATGGGACTTGTAGTGTTGCAGCCTGAATCCTGACCCCAATGGGTATGGTATGCAATCATATTTCACATCAGCCTTGGATAGGCTGCGAGGCAGTGTCCAAAATCCATGGGCGGCCTCCCCACAATAGCGCTACAACATCTATTGCGCCCGTGGCCCCCTACATGTCCTGGGGTGGTGCATCCTCCGCGCCCGGAGCCGACACATTTAACATCAAGAAACAAGAGGCTCAGCCTGCAAGGACGCACTCAGGAGGTCACAATCATCCAAGGGCACTGCCAGCACCACGCCTGACGCGTTTCGAGTTCCCCCTTAATCATAGGCAAAAGTACTCATTTTTACTCGGCTGCAAACAATTTATTAAAAAAATGGGGGTCAGGATTCAGGATTCAGGCTGCAACACTACAAGTCCCATAAGTCTCCAGGAATTAAATATTTACAGATATCTACATATCGAGGTGAAGGATCCGCAAACCTTCCCGATCTCGAGCCTTGCAAACTGATTGGCTGCCAACAGTTCCAACCAGAAAGTGTTGGCAGCCATCTTTTGACTCGGTTGAACGAGTCACAAGAAAAAAGGTGAAAAAATGAGAAAAGGGGGCAGGGTAGAAACTAGGCCTTGGGGGAGTAAATTCCGCTCTGCTTGCGAAATTTGCTGAATTTTGGCAATGCCACGTTCCGCGGAGAACGCAGAATTTCTGAAAATTCCGCGATCCGCGGCGTAGCGGACTTTTTTCCTTGTTCGCACTTTCAAAATGCGTGTTCGCGCGTGCGGTAGCGTTCGCCGACAAGTTTTCCTATCTGTTCACGTGCGCCACAGGATATTGGTAGCCGGCCGCGTGATCCCGCAAGAGTACGATCGCGAACATGTCATTCAGACATCCATGGTCGAGAACAGGAATTACGCATCGCGAGCGGGCGGGATAAGTGAAACAAGATGGCTGCCTTTGAGCACTCAAACAGCATCCCCGAACAGGAAAAACGCATCGCGAACGGGCAGAACAAGCAATTCCGCATGCTCGCACAATTCTGCGTAGCTTGCAGAAATTTTTTACCATTTGCGTAACGCGACTACGAAAATCCTGCCCACCCCTAGTAGAAACACCCTGACCCCCTAGGCCTGCTCAGGGGGTCCCACAGGGTCCCAATGGCCCAAAAAAGCATTTTTTTTTAAATTTCTTGGCAGGAGTCCTCAAATCCCACCGAATGTTTTTTTTTAAAACGGAGCCCGTTCTCCCGTGCTTTATTTAATTAGGCCCCCGGGTGGGTCAGGTCCTGGGGGCAAATATGTTAGTGGATGCGGGGTCCTGTGGGGCCCCCCACAGTCCCGTGGACCAACACCTCCCAGGGGCTATTTTTTAAATGTAGGGGAGGCACACTTTAATTAAATGCAGGGGTCCATTACGGATCCCTGGCCACGGTGAACACCACCTCCCAGTGGCTTTAACTCTGTTGGAAGGGTGGTCGCACGGCCCACCTCCAGGAGTTCTCCTTGGCCCTGGGGGCTGCCACCCTCCAGGGCCAGCTCCAGCAATGTCCTGGTGTGCCCACGCCTGGGACATTGCAGTTTGCTATGGCATGGCGGGAGCATGCTCCCACCATGCCGTTGCAAACTTCTGCTTCGCTTCATGGAAGCGAGAGCAGGAAAACTGCTCTTGCTTCCATGAAGTGAAGCAGAATTGCTTTTGAGCAAAGGGAGCTGCATGTTTGCAGCTCTCATTGCCCAGAATCGATGTTGGCTCCTGCAGGAAGCGGGGATCCAGAAGGGACTGTGGTGGCATTGGAGCTTCCCCCGTGATCCCCAAACAGAGGGCAAGCATGGGGGGTGGGGTCCCCCAGGCCCCCCTATCCATTTTTGAAACAATAAAATAATTGGCCAAGACCCGGGGGATGTGGTCCCCGGGCCAAAAACTGGCACAGTGGGGGGGGGGGGGCTCAAGCGGTCCCCTCTCCCTTTTAAAAAAAATGTTTTTTTTAAATGGCCGGGCCCTGGGGTATGGGGTCCCAGGGAGGATATCGGGCAATGGAACTGGGGGAATTTTCTTTTTTCTCTTGTAATAGGAGTCACGACCCTATTGCAGCTCTCAGCATGGCCCCCAGTGTAACGTCGCAGTGGATTTGGGGATCCACCTTAAGTATATAATTAGATAGTATATAATTCAGAATGTAGTGTTGTATTTGTGAACATTTTCATAGAGCTAGTGAGATTCGAGTTAGAACTAATATAAAAAATAAAAATGTAAAGTTAAACTTGAAAAGTGTATTGTGTTGTAGTACATTGTATTCGTGCTTTTGTTTAGCGAATTTGCGGTGGGTTCGCAAATCCGGGAAATATATAAAAAGAGTATGTATGTTAAAAAATAAATAGGATTCACTGTTGGGTTATAAGGTGGATCTAAAAAGAGCCGTTGTTTTTCAATATGACTTTGTTGGAACTACATGTAAGTGCTGATGCACAGATTAAGGCTGTTGAGAAACACTCTGTTTCCTTCATCTGTGAAATGAACTCCATCACTTCTGTAGATGTCACGCATATCAAAACTTAGATTGTTGTTATAGATGGAGCCCATCCTATGGTTTCTAAGGTAAGCAGAAACAGCTTTATTGACATTCTTCTTAGCCTTCTCAATCCGTGGACAGACTTGATTTGACCCCTTCCAACAACAATTGTGCAAAGGTATCCTTGATTAGGATTTCCACCCCTACCCCGGTCAATCTACCTAGGTCATTGCCACCACAGTGCACGATCATGAGGTCAGGGGGTTGGAGTTGCAAAAGGGTTTTAACCAAAGGCATCAATTGGTGCCACTTTATTCCTCTCTGTGCAAACCATTTAATATCCACATTTTGCAAACCTAAGTCTTTGTCAATAGCTCTGCGTTCAGCATACCTTTGGTCCCAGAAAACATAGCTGTGCTCTGCAATCCATACTGTAAGCATTTTGAAGGGATGTGTGGAAGGAACCAAAAGACATCTGTAGCTGAGTAAGTCAGTTGGTGGAATGAGATGTATATAAAATGGTGGAGATGGTGCTGTTTTAGAAAAAGCAGATAAATGATTGGTTGGTCATAAACAGTGTGTACTCAAAAAATAGGAGGCATGTTACTTTCCTGTAAAGCATGTTTCTGATTGGTTATTGAAAAATGTTTTAAAGGTTCAGTAGAAACGATAAGGTAATATTTTGCAAAACTCAACCACACCTGCTATTTGCATTTGTAAGCTAGTGTTCGGAATTTGAAAATATGGTGAACTTGTCACCTTCTGGTACAGTTGACTGTTGCAGAAAGTGTAACTATGGAAACTAGGATTAAACAGAATCAGGGAAGGCTTGAAACTTAACTGTGGTTTTAAAATATGAAATGCTAACTTATATATAAGTGATATAAGTGATATGCTACTAAAATAAGTTTTCCCAAATCAGTATTATGTTTAGAAGTAGTGTGCTGTTAAAAACTAATACTAGTATTATTAGAAATAGGTATTTGAACTCCCGTAAGGGATCGCAGATACATCACGATGCTACACTGTGGCACTGCAATGGAGTCGCGATTCCAATAAACTACAGAACCAGTTTTGGCACTTTTAGAAGAGACTAAGGAAGGGTTAATATGTCTAACCAATAGAAATGTGTTTTAGAATTAAAAATAATGAAAGGAGCATTTTGATTTGTTACTTACATTTATTTGTGGGCAGACAGAGAGGAAACGTTTGCCATTACTGGTTTGACCTTGCTGAGAGTGGTGCATTACATTTATTGTGTGAAAAAGAAAATCTTTTATGAGTTTCTCATATTTGATGTTCTGTAATACTATTTGAGAAGTGAGTTACAAATTTGTAAGTTGTGTTATGTATTGTGTGGTTCAGCTTCAGTCTTTGTAGTGATATTTGTACCTTTGAAAAGCATTATTTTTAAAGTTTGCAAATTATTAGAGAAGTATGATGTTTGATATATGTTGCGAAATATTCGAAAGTGTATTGTAGTTTCTTTTCTTGTAATAAAATGAAGATTAAGAGGTTGGCAAAGTAATATGTATGCTTCCTTAGTCTCTAATGAAAGTAGTACAGAAAACTAATGTTCAATTCATATTGACAGATGTATTAAACTATATCACAGTCTATATAACTCTATACCCATATTCCCTGTTTTATGATCAGAAAGGATTACATATACTTTCTTCTACATAAATGTAGAGAGTATGCGGTCAAAAATACAGATATTCAAGCATTTCTATGTTTCTTTTTATGTATCATGTCACTAGCAAAAGACAAAGACAAACGCA
Source organism: Triturus cristatus (assembly GCF_964204655.1). NCBI lineage: Eukaryota > Metazoa > Chordata > Amphibia > Caudata > Salamandridae > Triturus > Triturus cristatus. The sequence continues at coordinate 394,120,608 of NC_140584.1, forward strand.
TGCATACATTCATAAATATGGTTAGACTTATAAGAATGACATGGGAAGGATTGCTGATTTAAATTTGAAGTAGGCCGTATAAACGTAGGTGTCTGCTTGAAATGGGAAGTGCAGTCTGTCAAGTTTAAATGTGTGCATGCTCTTGTGACTGAGGTATGTGTCTACTTTTACATGTATTCTCACACGTATTATGCATCTGAAGATGCTAGACATGTGAAACACAGGTATACAACTATTTGCATGCTTTCAGGAACATGGCGAGACTTACAACAGTAACATGGGAAAGCTTGCTGTTTTAAATTTGGGAGGGCTAACATTCTGAATAGTCGGTGAATGAATGTGAATCAGAAAAGTGAGGTTTAAGACATGTTGGTAGAGGGATTAGTGAATAGGTTCTAAGCACCCAGGCATCACCCTTGCACTCATGAAGTCACTCAGGTACTACACATGCAGTCATCCAATCACCCAGTCAGTACACATGCACTCATGCAATCACCCAGGCACTACCCATCCACTCATGCAATAACTCAGGCAGTACTCTTGCTCTCAACCATTTACTCAGGCACTACCCATGTACTCATCTTTTCTCTTAGGAACTACCCATACACTCTTCCAATGACCCAGGCACTATTCCTGCACTCATTAAATCACCCAGGAACTACCAATGCACTCATGCAATCATTCAGACACTACTCTAACACTCAACCATTCACTCAGGCATAATGCATACACTCATCCGTGCACTCAGCCACTACTCATGCACATCACCCAAGCACTACTTTTTCACTCATTAATTCAATCATTATGCATGCGCTCATCCATTCACTGAGACACTACTTATGCACAATTCTAACATTCATCACACACACACTTATACAAGAAATCATTTTCAATACAGACAATCTTTCGAATTATAACCAGTTAAGGTGGTTCTGTGAGAATGGATATCTTTAAAACCATTTTGAGTTTTTTTGCATTATGAGATTTTTTTGTGGTGTTTTTGAATTTTTTGAAGTAAGAAATATAAGTTAAACAGTACAATGGTGGTGTTTCATAAGAATGAAGAAACACAATGTAGAACCCCCTTCCCCCTAAATAATAGCACTTATGTGCTTTCAAAAGATCAATGATTGCTTGAATGGACAGCTCTCCAACACAAAGTAAAACACTTGAGACAGTGAATTCTTGCATCCACAAGTTCAGGGACTATCTGGGGTTGTGGAGTGGTCAGTACAGCACCTGCTGATGTAGATGGTTGACTACCATCATCAGCTGCAGCTTGGTCCCTCTTCTGTCGCTCCATCATCTCTCGTGCAAGACAAGTGGGATGTATTGTTTCATGGCACTTCTTCATCGAAGCTGTGCCACACGAATATTTATTTTCAGATCCTCCGGAGAGGACTTTGTGGCAGATGTTGCAGGTCACCTTCCGAGCATTCACTTTCTTCTCTCCCTTCGGCACAGTAAAAAATGCCTAAAAGATGCTTTCCTTGCGCTTTTTCACTGGCTCTCCCACCTCTTCCATCTCCTCCTGCTGCTCCTCTTCAGGAAAAGCTGATGCCATTTCTCAATGGAAAAAATCTTGAAACACCAAAGAAAATAAAGAATTTCCAGAGCCTACACAAAAGTTTTCTAACAAGGCGACACACCCAAAAGGAAAAGACTAGAACAGGTGTTGTTTCCACCCTCCAAGAGAAGAAAAAGCTTTTCAAATAATGATAAACTTTCTTTCCTTGTCACATGGAGTCACATGGTGTCGCGTAGTGGTCACACACCCATTGCGTATACGTAGTACATTGTAGTACATTTAATATAGAAATATAAATTGTTATTAAGATATTGTGTTTCAAACTATTTCAATGTAAAGCCTCAAAGCAAAACAGATATTTAAACGTGAAACACTGATATTTAAAACTTTTAAAAATGACGCGGGAGTCACGACCCCTACGCGATCCCAAGAATACGTCCTGGCAGGTTTCGCAATTCCCATGCGACTGGTGCACGATGGTGCTGTGTACATAAAAATTTCTTTTAAGCAACTTAAAAATATTTCACAACAACACTAATACTTATTTTGGGGATTCAATAATAAATCTCTTTGTTTAAAAAATATATTATTTCGGTGTAAGTACATATTTTAGACTTACATTCATGGAACAGATTCACAGACCCAGCGCATAGATCCGCAACTGGTGAGCAATACCATCCGCCCACCATGTAGATTTGCATATGGTGCGCGACACTTTTTTGTAAACCAAAAAATGAATAAATATATATTAAAGAAGATATTTAACATACAGAGAGAACAAAGCATCTTTTATAATATTAAAAGCAATAATAAAAAATGTAATTTAGCAAAAAAGAGTAAAAAATAATTACCATAAGATATTATAAACAAATTGTCTTCTTCTTTTCTTAATTCTGTCATATAATATCACACTGTATAAAATATAGGTAAAACAAGAACAATATTAAAAATTTGTAAAAATTGTAACTATTCAAATAAATGAAACTATAAAACTTTAATCAGCTGTGTTATATATATATATATTTAAAAAGTGATTGTAATTATTTTTTACTTTTATTTAAAATACAAAGAAAATATACAGAAAAAATAAAAAATTGTTACAGACATGTTTTATTAAATAAAATTGTTTAACAAACCATAGAAATTCACTGACAAAAACACAGGTTTCCGCTGGGACATTATAGTTAGGAATTTTCATTTTAAAAACCTGAGAAATTCACTGAAAAAACACAGGTTTCAGGGACATAATAGTTAGGGATTAGTTCACTGAAAAAACCACAGGTTTCAGGGATGTTACAGTTAGGCTGACATTTTACTTCTTCAAAACCCAAGAAATTCAGCCGTTATAGTTAGCTGAGCTAACTATAACTCGCGCCCCCGCAATGCACTGCTCATGATGTCAAATATTACATCACTCATGACATGGTCAGTGACATCACTGATGACATCACTGATGATGTTTCAAATGGTATCACTGATGACATCATCCACTTCTCAAAACCATAGGCACACTAATACCGGTTAGTACATACCCACTCACTGATTCCCAGGTTTACATACACATCCACTCACTCATCCATACAGTCACTCATACATGTAGTCATTCATCAATACAGCCACTGATATATGCACTCAGACACCCATAGAGCTACTCACACCACCACTCACCTATAGTTACCAACACACCGATTCAGTAACCCAACGAGTCAATCGCACTGCCATTTACTCACCTATACAGTTTTATAGACACTACCTCACTTATTCATACAGATTCTAACACAATGTCTTATACAGTCACTGACACAAACATACACTAATTCATACAGCCAGTCTCATAATCACTCACTCTCACATACAGTCACTTACATACTCCAACACTCACATATACTGCCTTTTACATATGTAGTTACTCCCACATACATGACTGAGACATCCAGTCACTCACCATCACAGCCATAGTCACTCTCACTCACCCATACAGCCCCTCACAGACGCAATCATGAACCTATACACACAGTGAATCACCTACACACACATCCATGCAGGGAGTCCCACACCCACCCACACAGACACTCAGCCACCCATAAAGGTACTCAGACAACCAATCATTAATCCATATAGACACTCATGTAGCTACTCACCAACCCATGCAGCCACTTACACACCAAGTGACAGACTGATACACACATTTACACAGATTAGTCACTCACCCATACATTCACTAAGATGGGTTTAATCACTTACTTACACAATCAGTCCCACACCCACTAAATCATTCATACAGACACTCATACACCCACTCATTCTTCAATACCCTTTAGCGTATTTATATACATAAAACATTCTTTTCAGAAGCACTCAGTCACTGGATGATGTCATCAGTGATGTCATTTGAGATGTTATCAGTGATGTCATCAGTGATGTCACACACCATGTCATGAGTGATGTAATATGTGACGTCATCAGCAGTGCATTGTGGGCACGCGAGTTATAGTTAGCTCAACTAACTATAACGGGGGAATTTCTATGGTTTTATATGAGTCAAATGTGCAACTAACTATAATGTCCCTGAAATCTATGGATTTTTAGTGAATTTCAAAGGTTTTTTAAATGCTAATTCCTAACTATAATGTCTTAAAACCTATGGTTTTTTCAGTGAATCTATATATTATATACAACTAAGGAAATATATATATATATATATGCATGTATAGATATATATATACTTACATATATATGTATATTGATGTATTTATATATATATTCACTGAAAAACACAGGTTTCAGGGACTTTATAGTTGGAAATTAGCATTTAAAAAACATTAGATATTCACTGAAAAAAACACAGGTTATAGGAATATTATAGTTAGGCTGACATTTCACTCATACAAAACCAGAGAAAGGACCCCGTAATAGGTAGCTGAGCTAGCTATAACTCATGCCCCTGCAATGCACTGCTGATGAAGTCACATATTACTTCAATCATGACATGGTCAGTGAGATCACTGATGACATCACTAATGACATCTCAAATTACATCACTAATGACATCATCCAGTGACCGAGTGTTTCTAAAAAGTTTAAGCTATATATATACATATATATATATATACATATATATATCTTCACTGAAAAAAACATAGGTTTCAGGGGCGTTATAGCTAGTTGGACATGTCGCTCATACAAAACCATACAAATTCCCCCGTTATAGTTAGTTCAGCTAACTATAACTCGCCCCCTCGCAATGCACTGCTGATGATGTCACATATTACATTACTCATGACATGGTCAGTGACATCACTGATGACATTACTGATGACATCTCAAATGACAACACTGATGACATCATCCTGTGACTGTGTGTTTCTGTAAAATTTAAATACGTTTAATATATTTACAGAAAGGTGTATTGAAGAATGAGTGGGTGTATAAGTGTCTGAATGGATGATTTAGTAGGTGTGTGACTGAGTCTATAAGTGAGTGATTAAACGTATCTTACTGAATGCATGGGTTAGTGACTAAACTGTGTGAATGTCTGTATCCGTCTGTCTGTTGGTGTGGAAGCGGCTGCATGGGTTTGTGAATAGCAACATGAGTGTCTATATGAGTTATTGATTGGTTGTCTGAGTATCTGTATGGGTGCCTGAGTGTTTGTGTGGGTGGGGTGTATGTGACTCCGTGCATAGATGTGTGAGTGGGTAATTCACTGGGTGCATGGTTTCAAGAGTGCATCTATGATGGACTGTATGGGTGGGTGAGTGTGTATGAGTGTGTTAGTGAGTGAATGTACATCTCAGTGGCACATGTGTGAGTAACTACATATGTGAAAGGCAGTGTATATGTGTGTTAGAGTATATAAATGGCTATAAGTGAGAGTGTGTGATTGTGAGAGAGACTGTATGGATGAGGGTGTGCTTGTATCAGTGATTGTATAAGAGCATAAGAATGTGTTAGTATTTGTATGATCTTCATCTCCCGCCCAAATACGTCTCGAGTTTGGTCTTCAAGACCATCAAGCAGTAGGGCGTGGAGCATACATCAGGTTGCGCAATAAATTGCGTACCTCCAGAGAAGGAACCCTGGAGGCTCTTTTGTGGGTGGAAATCTCAGCCGGCTATTCTGGCAGTTCATTCCGGCGCTACCTGCAAGATTCTTTAAAACTCTTCGATATAGAAGAAATTTGGTCCTCTAATCCATCTCAGCAGGCTCTTAAAATTTACATCAAAAGAAACGTCCGCCTTTGGTCTTTTCATTCGGGTAGAGCCCAACTGGTGCATCGTAAGCACTGGTCAATCTTATCAGGATTCAAGCCAGGGATTATGGCACACTACCTGTCATGTACCTACTCAGCGCTGTGGAAAAAAAGATTTTTGGCCCTCAGAATGGGTGAATGGCCATTCCTGTACTATTTGCCAGGATGGCGCCGCACAAATTCCAACATAACATGCAGGGGGTGCGGGAGCAGCCCAGAAACAATCGAGCATGTGTCATGTCTATGTCCTGCAGTCCACGACGATCGAAAGTTCTTGTTAAAGAGCGAATGGAACAAACTTGGAATTCGTACGTGCCGGCAAGCCATCCTTGCATCAATGAACCCGGACAATCCACAGCTCAACATCCGGTTCACCAAGTTCATCACAGGAACAGCAAGAAAATTTACACACAGCGAGAGCCAGTATGCCATTAAGGGTTAACTATCAAAGGACAGATTAAACCCTTTACTGCTTCACCGGATTTGTACATCTGTCAGCATCACCCAATTGCAGCAGAACATGGCCTGTTGCGTACAGACCATCTTGTTTTCCTGTGTAATCTTGGAACCCTCAAATATTGTATGCAGGGACCCTACAATATAAATGGACTCGCACCACTAGGGTCTTTACCACAAAATCTGACTTAATTACAGTGTTATTGATTATCGCCTTTTAAAAATCAATGTCCGTTTGTGGCCCTAATAGACAAAAAAATCTGAACGGAGGATTATGGCCCTTAACTGTTTTTTAATCACTTTCTTTTTTTAAAAAAAGGGGGTTGTACCGTTTAGATGAGTTAATACTTTTTATCATTATAAAAAACAGGTCTCTAGGAGTTTTTAAATTATTTTATGACGTATATTTCCTTATTGTGATGGTATAAATGTAAATATTTTAATATCTATTCTTGACACACGTTCTTATTATGGTAGCATATTCATCATTGTAATGATTTTTATTATTCAAACAATAAAGTATTCCCCCTATTTGTATGAGTAAGTGAGCTGGAGTATATATAACTGTATAGGTGAGTAAATGGGAGTGTGATTAATTATTTGCATGACTGACTAGGTGTGTGAGTACCTCTATGGATGAGTAGTGGTGTGTGAGTGTCAGTCAGTCAGTCATAAGTCTTTATTTCGATTGTATCAATCATAAAAGACAAAAAGTTACAAAACTTTTTTTAAAACAGGTCATATTAAAAGTCCATGATTTAAAAGAATATAAAAGTCAACGACCAACGTTTAGAAGTAAAGGGCCCTCAGTAAATAAAACACATGATAATTAAAAAATATGAAAATATACAATAGTACATACATATATACACATACATAGACATATATATTTATATATACATACATATATACATAAAAGCAATGGTGGCCATACGACCACCAAAAATCATATATCAAAATACTTTACACACTAAGTAACACACTGTTAGACACAGAGGTGCCGATTCAGATCCTGGAGAAACCGGGTACGAACCGTCGGTCGGAGCGTTTTCTCTGTCCGACTCGTACCCGGGAAATAAACATTACAAACATGCCAGTACGATTCCCACGGAAACACCATTTCCGTACGAATCATAAAAAACACCGACCGACGAGAAAATACATACCAATGTGATCCGAGACAGCGCCGACGTGACATCGGGACGCATTCAGGCTGCGGTTCACGAACCAGGAAGTACGATCCGCACCGACGTCACCCCGCACGGATAAAATTCTCCGCCTGCCAAAAACTGCCGGGAAATCAGGACGACGCGCACAAGGAGCACCTGTACGCGACTGACAGCCATGGACCCGAACCTACGTGTCATCCCAGCCCTCATAGCAGTCCACCTGCTCTACAGGCACCGACGCAGAAGCCGCAGAAGGTCAGAATAACACCCAGGGGCAAAGGGGGGGGGGGGCAGGGGCAGGACACATAACCCCCACCCAAGTCACAAATTACACATGCCCTGGACATACCTGACCTGCAGGACCTGGTCATCTCAAGGGGGTGGGGGCGTGTCCAGCAATGCAAGCATCCGCCACAACGGAAGTGGATGTTGACGCGAACCGGCAGCACAACAATACCGGTACGTACCGTACCCAGGCCTTAAGAGCGTGGGTACGGGTCGTACCACGCCCACCACTATGTCACCCCAACAATGGCGGTACGGCCCGTACCTACGTTCTAAAGGCCTGGGTACGGGCCATACCAGCATTGTTGGGGTGATGTAGGGGTACGCGTGGTATGACCCGTACCCACGCTCTGAAGGGCTGGGTACGGTTCGTACCCCTACGGCACCCCATTGGGGGTCTGCACCGTACCCAGGCCTTCAGAGCGTTGGTACGGGTCGTACCACACGTACCCCTACATCACCCCAACAATGCTGGTACGGCCCATACCCAGGCCTTAAGAACGTGGGTACGGGCCGTACCGCCATTGTTGGGGTGACGTAGGGGTGGGCGTGGTATGACCCGTACCAACGCTCTGAAGGCCTGGGTACGGTGCAGACTCCAATGGGGTGCCATAGGGGTACGCACCGTACTGAGCCCTGCAGAGCGTGGGTATGGGTCGTACCACGTGTACCCCTACATCACCCCAACAATGCTGGTACGGCCCGTACCCAGGCCTTTAGAACGTGGGTACGGGCCGTACCGCCATTGTTGGGGTGATGTACTGGTGGGCGTGGTACGACCCGTACCCACGCTCTTAAGGCCTGGGTACGGTACGTACCCAGGCCTGCAAATCATGGGTACGGGAATGTACGGAGCATACCCCCACCCGTGTATGAATGGAGCGTACCCCCACCCGTGTATGAATGTAGCGTACCCACACCCGTGTATGTCCCGACCGTACATGCCCAGACATAGGAGGGGTGGGTGCAGAGTCCTCCCAGCAGTGCCCAGACATAGGAGGGGTGTGTGCAGAGTCCTCCCAGCAGTGCCCAGACATAGGAGGGGTGTGTGCAGAGTCCTCCCAGCAGTGCCCAGACACAGGAGGGGTGTGTGCCTATCACTCCTAGCAGTGCCCAGACACAGGAGGGGTGTGTGCCTATCACTCCCAGCAGTGCCCAGACACAGGAGGGGTGTGTGCAGAGTCCTCCCAGCAGTGCCCAGACATAGGAGGGGTGTGTGCAGAGTCCTCCCAGCAGTGCCCAGGCACAGGAGGGGTGTGTGCAGAGTCCTCCCAGCAGTGCCCAGACATAGGAGGGGTGTGTGCAGAGTCCTCCCAGCAGTGCCCAGACACAGGAGGGGTGTGTGCAGAGTCCTCCCAGCAGTGCCCAGACACAGGAGGGGTGTGTGCCTATCACTCCCAGCAGTGCCCAGACACAGGAGGGGTGTGTGCAGAGTCCTCCCAGCAGTGCCCAGACATAAGAGGGGTGTGTGCAGAGTCCTCCCAGCAGTGCCCAGACAAAGGAGGGGTGGGTGCAGAGTCCTCCCAGCAGTGCCCAGACATAGGAGGGGTGTGTGCAGAGTCCTCCCAGCAGTGCCCAGACACAGGAGGGGTGTGTGCAGAGTCCTCCCAGCAGTGCCCAGACACAGGAGGGGTGTGTGCCTATCACTCCCAGCAGTGCCCAGACACAGGCGGGTGGGTGCAGAGTCCTTCCAGCAGTGCCCAGACACAGGAGGGGTGTGTGCCGAGTCCTCCCAGCAGTGCCCAGACACAGGAGGGGTGTGTGCCTATCACTCCCAGCAGTGCCCAGACACAGGAGGGATGTGTGCCTATCACTCCCAGCAGTGCCCAGACACAGGAGGGGTGTGTGCAGAGTCCTCCCAGCAGTGCCCAGACATAGGAGGGGTGTGTGCAGAGTCCTCCTTGCAGTGCCCAGACATAGGAGGGGTGGGTGCAGAGTCCTCCCAGCAGTGCCCAGACACAGGAGGGGTGTGTGCCTATCACTCCCAGCAGTGCCCAGACACAGGAGAGGTGTGTGCCTATCACTCCCAGCAGTGCCCAGGCACAGGAGGGGTGGGTGCAGAGTCCTCCCAGCAGTGCCCATGGAAAAAAAAGGGTGCAGTACCCACAGATACAATGCCCACAATAGTCAGTCAGGTGCTCAAAGACCCTGCAGAACACGTAACATGTGTGCGAGGCTGGGAGTACACACATGCATAGGGTGTAAAAGGGAACATGTCCACATGAAGTAACTTCAAAATACCCCACACACAAGTACAGTGACCACCAAAGATGCCACAAATGATGCAGGTGGAGACATTGCCCAGCATGCATGGCCAAAGTAGAACGGATCCGTCATACACCAAGGATATGTAGACACAGCTCAGCAGAACATTTAGGAAACACCCTGCAGGGAAGATGTCAGGGTCCACAGAGGAAGGGACACACCTTGGGACAATGTCACCATGCAGTAAGAGCATACATGAACAAAGTTATTTGGCTAATACCTTGTGATGGCACACAGATACCAGGGTCCATCCCATGAGCAGCACACCACTACATTTGCCAGACACCTAACACATTATCCCCACCCCAATCATGGAGCAGCACCACCAACAGCAATACCAGAAAAGCAGGAGTGTACAAAGGGAAAAAAACATAGCTTTATTCAGCATAAAAAAACGATTTGTAATTAAAAGTTGAATATGTACAAGGCCCATAGGGCAGTCCATAGTCCAATTCCTGGTGGGGGACACATAGGGACGCGTGTCCCCTAGCTTGCCTGCACAGTTCATACCTCCTTTGCTTCCACGGGGGGGGGCATCATGTGGGGAGGAAGGACCAGGCACCGCAGGGACAGGAGGGGCAAGGGTAGGTGTTGTGGGTGCAGGGACGGAGGACTCCACCACAGGGGGTGGGGCAGCGCCAAAGTTGGAGGTCAGAATGGCGCTGCACACGGTTGCAAGGTCCCCCAGCGTCTCCCCTGCACCCGAAGGAACCACAGGCCCCAAGGAGTGGGGGGGGTCGGAGGGATGGGTCGCAGCGCTACTGGGGAAAGGTGTGGACAGGGGGGGGACTCAACCACCCTGACCGGGGACTCCTTTGACCGCTTACGGGGTGGTGTCACTTTGGGGCTCAGGGACAGAGCGGCCATGAAGGAGTCTTTGGTGGAATACTGGCCAGGAGAGCTGAGGGGAGTGGATTTGGAGGTAGTGGGTTGTGATGAATGTGGACTCCCACTGTGGCTGCGTGTCTTCCGTTTGCCCCCTGACCCAGTGGGTGTGCCTACTTCACCCTGTGTGTGCGTGACAGGAGGTGTGCGCTTGGCCTTCCCTGGAGGTGTGGTGCCTGTGTCTGGTGGGGTGCGTGCATGGCTACGTCTGGGTGTGCTTTGGACAGGCATGGGAGTGGGAAGTGTGGATGGTGCAGGGGTAGGGGGGGATGTAGCGCTGCAGGAGACCCACTGCTGCAGTCAGTGTCGAGTCAATGGACCTCAGCAACTGGCGTTGGTCAGACTGCGCAGCTGAGATGCCCTCCATGTATGCCTCCATCTGGGTGAGCACTCGTGTGTGGCCATGGAGGACATTAAGCATCGCAGTCTGACCAACCTGCAACTGGCGCAGGATGTCCACAGACTCAGCATTGGCGGCAGCAGTGGAGACAGGGGCAGGGGGTGCGGTGCCTGGCAAGAAGGAGACACGTGGTGACCTAGCACGGCGGGAAGGGACCAGAGCAAGTGGGAGGCCGGTGATGGGAATCGAGGGGGCGGGTAGAGATCGAGTGCTGCTGTCAGCTGTGGGAGCAGCCTCCGCCCCCTCTGGGAGATCAGCCTCGGACCCGTCAGCGTCATAGTCGGTGGTGTTACTGGACAGGTCCTTCGCCTCACTCCCCTCAGCCTCCGTGCCACTCGATGCGCCAGACAAGACAGCACTGCTGCCACTGGTGCCTACTCCCTCCTCACGGTCCGTGCCAGTGTCTCCCTCGGAGTCCCCCGACGATGCTGTGGGCAAGGTGAGGAGACAGGAAATGATCAGACACCTGTATACATATGTCACATGAGTCAAATCGACATAGGTCACAGTGCATAGCCTGAAAAGCAACATGAGTAACATCTACAACACAAGGTACATATGTAGGCCCTGCAACACCCAGCTGGTTGACCCACCATGCCACTGAGAAACAATGGAGAGCATGACCCAACAGCAAATTACTTGTTATCAAATAGGACAGAGGAGCCAGGCTCTGGGGACAATTGTGCACAGCATCTGTAGCACACAGCGTTGACAAAAAAGGATGAGCAGGAACCATGTCTATTAACTTTTTGCACATGCTGCAAAGCCAATACATTAAAACATGCACAACATGACTGGGTCACTGCACCTTGAGTGTATGTCCAGACAAACATCACACACAGGCCAGACCTAGCAGGGAGACTTCAGATTTGGACATGTAGGCCTTGCCCGCACAAAGCACCCCCTACCTGAGACAATGTGATTGTGACAGAGAAAGTACTTACACCTCTTACTCTGGGATAAAAACACATGGCCTGCACTAAATCCTGATTGTACACAAACTACCCCTGGTGCGCCTGTCCACATATATAATTGACAATCAACCATCATCAGATTGTCGTTCCAAGACACACAGGCACTGCCCACTGTGAGTATGCACAAGCAAAATTGGGTCACACTGTACAGTGGACACATGTAGCACAGTTTACGTCAATACAGATGAGGCCAGGGTACAATACCACAGAGCCCAACCTATGCAGAAGACACAGAAAATGTCCACATAGTTGGATGACACACATGATACATAGGAAAAGGTGCCCCAGGGCACGGTAGTGGCCACACACCTCCATGGTCCTGGATGGATATGACTGCAACTGAAGCAACCGTCCCTGCACTATGCATTAATCCCACTCATGGACATCATGTCAGAGGGCACAACATTGGACATGCATTCTGGAAGGCAGTACACTTTAAAGACACACTCCTGTGTTGGGACTCAGCATCAGTGCCAACTGACATGGACCCCACAATGACTGAACTGGCCAGGGCACAGCCAAGGTCCCAAAACCTTCTACACTCCACCCCCACACATGATGCTGCAAGCAGTGGGCACTTGGATTGACTGCCAGCCTAGATTACCTTGTGCAAGAGTGACTACACACAGACCAGGGAACACATGGCAAGGAGGGGAAGGGAGGAAGAACAGCACCGGTTTACTTTGGGGAACTGGTTATGCCCTGCACATGTAAACCCTGGCAGTGTATCCATGCAACTGCGCACTTCCAAAAGCTGGTGACACACAACAAACACACATGTACCTACCCTCTTCCTGCTGCTGCTTCTCCAGTAGGCGCCTATCCAAGTCGGGGAAGACCACCGCCAGCACACGCTTCTGGATGTGGGTCAGACGCCGCCGCCCACGGTTCTTCCGGCTCTCAGGTGAGTCCCCCAGCAGGACCCATGCAATCCTCCTCGTCCAGCACCGGATATCCTGCCAGCGTTTCCTCACCTGGGCTAGGCGCCGCTTCCGACCCTCTGTATTCCTCACGGCACTGACGGCTTGCTTCCATATCTCCCCCTTGGCATGGACGCCTACCTGTGAGGATGCAAAAGTGAGAATACTTTAATTCACCTGAGCAATGACACAGAGACACACATATTAACAAATTGTCTTCTTTGAACAGGCCATGGTATGCAGGCAACTCATTGCACATTTGTCATAGGGACATAATCCACTGTGGAAGGCAAAATGCACTACGTGGCATTGAAGGCACACAGGTGGCATGAGGGGTGCCACACAATCAATGATCCTGGATCACACTTTGCATCACAAGCTACACAAGGATTATGTACAACACCTCAAAGCAGTCACATGTCCCAGCCCACTGACGCTACCTCAGCAGAGTACACAGACATACACAGGCACAGGACAATCACCTGCCATTGCCAACTGCGGGTACAAACCTCACTCTGCCCATCTGCCACTAGACTGGGGGGTGTCACAGGTGTGGGGCTGGCTTAGCACGGCAGTCACACAGCACTGCTCCCTGCTCACATCACATGGGCAGGGTATATCCATCCCTCATGCAGCTGGTGTGCAACACTCCCCATATGCACTCACCCACATGACAGGGGACTTACACACACACCAATGTCCAGGGGATGAACACATCATTTGGACACTCACAGCACAGGTACACTAAACAAACACACATCTATGGGCACTGTCACCTGTCACACTGGGGGGACCACAGAATCACATCAGGACTGTAGCGACAACATACCCAGGAGGAGTAGCCAGGCAGAATGTGGCATGCACCATGCATTGATTGTCACAGTAAGCACAATGCAAGTGAGGAGTGCACACAGGAACCACAGCATGCTCTGCATGGGAGACATGAGGCCTTCCCCACCCTGTGACCCACTCGAAACAACATTGCATGTCTGTCACACAGGGACACAATGCCAGAAGTCACAGTCACAAAAAAGGGGCACAGTCTAAGCTAGTGGAGTCTGCACTCACCTGCTCCCCTGGTCGACCATACAGCATGGTGTACTGTGGGAGGATCACATCCACCAACGCCATATTCTCCTCCATGGTGAATGGCTGGGCCCTCTCCACAGACCTGGACATGGTGCCAGAGGAATTACGAGCAGCAGCAGTGTTGTGGAATGAAAGGATGTGCAGGCAAGTGCTCTCTCATGGGACCTGGCTGCCTTATATCTGCCTTGCTGGCCTGTTTCATTCACAGGAGTACAGAGTGATTGGTCAGTCACATTAGCATCCTACGTTTCCTCCAATCCCTGTAAACCTACCCCAGTGAGTGGCTTTGCATGGTTTAAAAATTGAGCATGATGTCAAGTCAACAACCACTTTGCAACAAAGTATATTGTTTCCAACCGACTTCTGCTGGCTACCTGATGCAATAATTCAAACTTTAAACTTGGTCTCCATGACAACCAGCATGCATTTAGGCCCTTATACTTGTCCCTCATGTGTCCCCTATGTTATTTCAAGATTTACACACAGGTACGGCCCTAGGGCACCCCAAATGCAGTGATACGGACCGGACACGAGTGTGTAGGGTCCATATCACTATGGGAGTGCTGGTGAATGCGTACGCCACAGTGATATGGACCGTACACGCGTGTGTAGGGTCCCTATCACTATGGGAGTGCTGGCGTATGCGTACGCCATAGTGATACGGACCGACCCTACACACGCATGTACGGTCCGTCTCACTGTGGCGTACGCATTCACCAGCACTCCCATAGTGATAGGGACCCTACACACGCGTGTACGGTCCATATCACTATGGCGTACGCATTCGCCAGCACTCCCATAGTTATAGGGACCCTACACACGTGTGTACGGTCCGTATCACTATGGCATACGCATTCGCCAGCACTCCCATAGTGATAGGGACCCTACACACGCGTGTACGGTCCGTATCACTATGGCGTACGCATACGCCAGCACTCCCATAGTGATAGGGACCCTACACACGCCCTCAGAGCGTATGTACGGTGCGTTTCACACCTGACAGTGGTGACAGGCGGCACACAGAAAGGAATTGAGCTGTCATACTTGGCCAAGGCTGGACATCAAGGCATTGTCTGTGCAGTACTACATGTGTCGGGCACAGGTGGGTCAAGCTGTGATGTGGCACTATACTCCTGAGGTGTGAAGCTAATTAAAGTATGATGAGCTGTGTACACATGTCATGTGTGATGGTGCCCTATGTGCCACACATCCCCTTCACTCCTTTGACATGTGTGCATGTAGTACAAACTTGGTAGCCATGCGTCACTGGCATGGCACAGTCACCGACACCCGCAAATGTCCCCTGATGCCAGGTACACGGAATATTACCCCTGACAAGTGAATGCCCGCGTTGCAGGCTGTAACTATGTCATGTGTGTGTCATGTGTT
This sequence comes from Triturus cristatus, assembly GCF_964204655.1. Taxonomy (NCBI): domain Eukaryota; kingdom Metazoa; phylum Chordata; class Amphibia; order Caudata; family Salamandridae; genus Triturus; species Triturus cristatus. The sequence continues at coordinate 394,136,220 of NC_140584.1, forward strand.
CCCATAGGTTTGCTGTAGGTGTTTGGTCAAATGCATCTGCAGTTGCTGCAACCAACATGTGTCTGTGTGTAGATGGGCATGGCACACTGTTACGCACACCAGCACACATGTGTAATCCGATGTAAGGTGTGTATGTATGCATCGACACGGAGTTTCAAAACAAGGACATATCTGCATACTCTCAATGTATGTGTGATCAGTCTTGACATGTAATCCTTCATGGCAAGGTGTGTGGTCTGTCCTTTTTCTATGACATGTGACCTGTGCCTCTAGTGTTCCGCAACCTGTCTGTACAATAAACATCCTTCTTCTGCACATATTTGGATGTCTGTAACTCCTGTAATGCATCTGCCTGCTCACTTACACTGGCCCACAGCTAGTTTCATGGCATGGCATATTGAGGTTGAGAATCAACGTTTGTAGCTGGCTCTTGGTAGGAGTGTCACCTGCCTGGCATACGTGTCCAGGGCATATTGCACAGACCTGACTCTGTATGTAGCATATGTGTATTGCCTGTTGAGCATGTGCTCAGTACATTGACATTGGTGGTGTACTGTACTCACTCTTCGTTGTCCCTTCTAATTCACTGCAGGGCTCCGCCTCTCCCTCGACCTATTCCGGACTTGACTGACCTGAGGGAACATGACTGTATACGCCGCTACCGCTTCCCCCAACGTTTGATTGAGGACTTGACGACACGGCTGGCACCACACCTCCAACCGCTACACAGGTATCCTACTGCACTGACACCCAAGATGAAGGTGATGGCAGCCCTACATTTATTTGCCACGGGTACCTTTCAACATACCATTGCCCATGTCGGTGGCATGTCCCAAACCATGTTCAGCCGTGTTGTGCATGATTTTTTAGAGGCCATGTTGGATCACCTGGATGAGTTCATTAAATTCCCAACTCCTGAGCAGTTGACAGGTGTCAAGCGTGAGTTCTATGCCCTGGGAGGGATGCCCCATGTCATTGGGTCCATAGATGGAACACATGTGGCTTTGGTACCACCACAGGCACAGGAGGTAGCGTATAGGAACCGCAAGCATTACCACTCCATTAATGCCCTTGTGGTGTGTCTTGCCAACATGGTGATTTCACATGTCTGTGCTCGTTTTCCAGGATCAGCACACGATGCCTACATCATGAGGCGTAGCAGGGTGCCTGAAATGATGCTGCAGCTGCGCAACGAACGAGCATGTATTGTTGGTGGGTATACTCTGGCAGTCCTGTATTTAACGTCATCTTCCTTTCTTACTGCTTCTCCTGACCCACTGTTGTCCATGATGTTTCCATGTAGGGGACGCTGGCTATCCCAACATGCCATGGCTGATCACGCCTCTCCGCAACCCCAGCACGGCTGCCGATCACCGCTACAAAAACGCCCATGGGCGGACCAGGCGAGTGATAGAGAGGACGTTTAGCCTCCTGAAGAGCCGATTCCGTTGCCTCCACAAGACTGGTGGCGCACTCCCATATGCACCGGTGAAGGTCTGCAAGATCTTCCTCGTGTGCTGCATGCTGCACAACATGGCAGTGGAGAAAGCTGTGCCACTCATCCTGGATCCAGATTAGCAGGACCATCCACCCGTGGAGGATGAAGGGCTTGGTCACGAGGCAAGTGATGTGGAGGAGGAGGAGGCGGTAGAGGACATCCGGAGTCGGCTCATACGCAACTTCTTCGCTTAGTGGTGAGTTCCAGTGTCTGATTGTGCACGCATTGGGCCGTGTGTGGCATGTGTTGCAATGTGTGTGTCCATCTGCATGTCTGCCAAGTGAGTCAGAGGTGTGTTTGGATGTGTCACTCGAGTGATGGTGCAATGGAAGAATGTTTTTCCAGAGTCCTCATTGTCACCTAGCATGTTAACAACCTTATACGTGTCGAGTACATGCACATGCATGCGGATGTGCTTCTTTTGGCTGACTTCTGGTGTGTCTCTCATCCACAGGTACTTGCGCATGCTGTCTGCTGGTGGCATTGTTGTGCTCCTGCTATTCCTCATGAACACAGCAACATGTGCTGAATCAGCGTTACATGCACGGACACATTTGAAAATCTCCTTAGGGTAAGGGATGCAGCACGGCTTTTTGGGAGTGGTATTTGTTTTGAATGTGTGTGCACTGCTCCTGTTCATGTTTGGATACTTTACATACATGTAGAATCACCATGGGGCACATGACATGGAGCTGAATTCACCTGAATTGATGGTCAGACTTGGTGACAGTCATCTGTAATGGGATTGTGGATTGGGATGGAGCCATCAATGTGTGTAACACTGCCCTTGGAAACATACGGGTTGCACCGGGTTGACATGGTGTGTGAATTCCCCATTAGGGGCTCAATGGTGTATAGCAGCCTCTCCGTGAGCAGCAGGGGGTGTTTAGCTGTAACCCGTCACTTGTGTGCCAGTGCCATGGATTTCCAGCATCTGTGGTGCAAAGGGGGGTGCCAGTGTTGGTCCCACGTGTTCATCCACATGACCTGTGTATGTGTTGACAGAGTTGCATTAGCATTCCGACACACATGAGTAATAAAGGTGTCCCTCTGCCTCCAAGGTGCCTCATCTCTGTCAATGGTGGTCTGTTGCCACTGTGCATGCAGCATGTCTGGCATTATTGTCAGAGATGGTGCATATGAGTCTATGTGTAGAGTAGCAAGATGCAAGCTGTTTGTCAGGGATTAGATTCTGTATTGTGCATGATGCCCATGGCTGTGTAGGTATTGTGGCATGTCAGTCTCCACGACGGCCACTGTGCTGCATGTGAATCCATTGTGTGTTTGTGTGCCATGTTGAACCAGACATTCCTTCCTTGACATACACCTTTTGCATAGTTCCTTCCTGAGATCCTTGTCTTTGTGTGCTACTTGTGGCATTGTTTTCTTGAAATGGCGCATGTTGCTGCAGGCCCTGCAGCAAGGGCACCCATTGTCCATGCAAACAAGCTGGTGTTCATCAGTGATTGCTTGCTGACATGTGCTATGCTGATCAGCAGCATCTGTGCCTCATGCGGCAGCACACTCTGCATTATGCACAAGATCCCCAGTTCCATCAACCTCAAGGCAAGAGGGAGACCATCCCCCAGGTCAACTACGACATCCGGGTCAATCCTACCCTGCACTCTACGGACATGTGCGTTACAAATCCCATGATACTTGTCCACATCCAAGGTGCATCTGCACAGCTCTGCTTCTACATCCGGCGACCAGGCACCATCAACGTCCAACAGAGATGGGGGGAGTGGATCACTGCCAGCTGCAGGATGACCTTCTCAATCCACCCACACACTCAGGATGCAGCCCACAACCACAACACAACCTTGTGGCACTGTGATCCAACACCCCATTGTGCCATCTCCATGCATCCAACCTTGCCCGGCCCACCATTCTCCACATCCACCTGACTCAAGCATGCAGGACATGGTTCTGCCACGTGTCTACACATACCTGGGACTCCCACCCCAGGACACTCCACATGATCCCTGACCTCTGCGCATGACTGTAGCTCTTCTAAATAGGTCTGTAGGCTCAGTTGTGCGGCCACCCCCTCAGCTGGTTGGGCCCATCACGGGTGAGTATGGTGCTCCATGTCTGTCTTGGATGATACATTGTGACCCATGCGTGTCCTGTGCCAGACTCAGACACCAGGGTATGGATGGTTGGAGTTACTACTGAAATCAGGCATGGTTTGACTTTACAACACACACATGTAGTGGAATAATGCAAAATGACGGCATCATCTGGTGATTGTGATGATTTTTATTTGTGGTGGGGCTCGTGTTTGGGGGGATGACCAGAGGTGCTTGGCGGGAGTGTAGAATCCAAAGTTCACAGGGGGAGTTGGTATCCTTGCCATTGACAGTCATCAGAGTCTATGCCACAGTCTTTGTCTACATTGGTCAGACAGTGACCAGCAAGGCCATGTGGAAGAGAATGTCATTTGCTGATGTGCTGCTGTTGGGCCAGAGGGCCAGGTGCCAGGCCAGGTGACCTGGGAGATGGTGATGTTCCGCTGACTCTCACGGTCTTTTGCGTGGACGACCCACCCTCCTGCGGGGACCCTCAGAAGCAGGCCGTGACAATGCGTGGGATGCTCTGTCGGATGAATCCTCCTCCTCCTGATCCCTCCCTGTGGGTGGTGATGTTCTACGCCTGGTGGCACAGGGAGGGTTGCCCATGTTTTCGGCAATCCGACGGAGTACACGGGTCATGTCCGTTTGCACCGCCACGAGCTCAGCCAGTCTTGCCTCCATCCGTCCTTGGTGTAGCTGTTGACTGGCATGTTGCTCGGCCTGCAGGGTCTTCATCTCCTCGAGGGTGGACACAACCTGGCTGATGCCCCTGGTGTCACGCCGGTATGAGTCGAGGATGGTGCTGATGTGTGACATTACCGGTTCCTGAGCCAACTGGTCAGGTTCGCGCCTCCGCCGTCCTCCACTCCCACCACCCCTGCCCACTTGCGCCTGGCCTGCCGTTGTGGGCACATCGGGTCTCCGGGACCCCTGAGGGATGGCATTTGCGGTGTCGCCTGCCTCCTCCTGGGTGCCCGGAGCACCTTGTCCCTCGTGGACAGACTGGCTGTGTTGTTGTGTGTGGGCAGGGCTCCTGGGTGTCTACTGGGATGTGGCAGGAATGGGGGTGGTGGTTGGCACAGTTGTACCTGACGCAGGTGCTGCAGGTGGTTGGACACCAGAGGGGCCAGGTTGGTCTGGGTCATCCACGGAGTGGTGAGAGTCGTCGCTGCCGGTGGGGTCCTCTTCACGCAGAGCCTGGTCCTGTGAGTCTTCCCCCCCAGTGTTGGGGGGAGATCGAAGACGTTGACCTGTGTGTGAGAGAGACAGTATTAATTGTGTTACATGCGACATCCATGTTTCATTCATTTTTGATTAGGCACAGTTCCTCTGGGTGGTTGGATTTGGCTAGCATTCCTCTCACAGTGCACTTGTGCATGGGTATGTCCCTTGGCCACAGCTTTCGACACTTTACCTATGTGTGACACAATCTTAGTTGATGCATATTTTGGGAACGCAGTCAGCAGTGTAGTGAGCGGGCGTAGCAAGCCATGCAGAGCCGCCTTAAGTGTTGCACTGTACGTGGCCAAATGGTGTTTTTTCCATGCTATTTGAGAATACAGGTAGGTAAATTAACAATTTGTGACAGGGTTCTGACAAACACAGTGGGTGGGTATACTGGGTGTAAGGTTCTGTTTGTGCCTACAGCACGGATGTACTCGTGCACAGATTGACACATGGCCCAGTGTTTATCAAAGGTTGAAGGGGGGGTTCACGCACTGCCAAACCTTGTCTACATGCACACAGTCCACCTGCTGACGAGCGGACATGGCCACACCACCCAAGGGTGATTTGGTCTCCCTCTGTCTCCCTTTCTCCCCCCCTCTGTCAGCCTCCTCCCACTGTCCACCTCCCTCTGTCTCCCTTTCTCCCTCCCTCTGTTAGCCTCCTCCCTCTGTTCGTCTCCCTTTCTCCCTCCCTCTGTCACCCTCCTCCCACTGTCCATCTCCCTCTGTCTCCCTTTCTCCCTCCCTCTGTCAGCCTCCTCCCTCTGTCTGTCTCCCTTTCTTCCTCCCTCTGTCAGCCTCCTCCCACTGTCCATCTCCCTCTGTCTCCCTTTCTCCCTCCCTCTATCAGCCTCCTCCCTCTGTCCGTCTCCCTTTCTCCCTTCCTCTGTCACCCTCCTCCCACTGTCCATCTCCCTCTGTCTCCCTTTCTCCCTCCCTCTGTCAGCCTCCTCCCTCTGTCCATCTCCCTTTCTCCCTCCCTCTGTCAGCCTCCTCCCACTGTCCATCTCCCTTTCTCCCACCCTCTGTCAGCCTCCTCCCACTGTCCATCTCCCTCTGTCTCCCTTTCTCCCTCCCTCTGTCAGCCTCCTCCCTCCCTCTGTCTGTCTCCCTGTGTCCACCTCTGTCTCTGTCCCTCTCTCTGCCCCTCTCCCTCCCTCTGTGTGTCACCCTCTGTCACCTCAGCCCAGCTTCCTGGGCACACACAGTTTGCAGGTCTTTCAAAGGCCATTGGCTTGTTCATGTGGGTTTGTTTCTTCTCTGCGGGCACCCATTGGGCGGAGTGTCTGAGTCTGCGCTGCTGCTGTGGCGGTGTGTGCTGACACTCTTTCAGAGTGATGCGTCTTCATTAGCTGCTGTTATGTGCAAATTGTGCCTTCATACCCATGTCGTCCTGCAACGCGGCCACCATTAGCAGGCAAAACAGTACTGTGTGGGGACACACTGTTTGTATGGCCGTGCCCTAAGCCATATGGGCTGAGGGCATTGTTGTGTGCTTCAGAGTTGCTCTATGTTAGTTTTGAGGCCCACCCTCCCGGCATCGGGGACATCCTGTCTTGTGTTGGTGTTTTGTGTGGCCTGTGACTTGGCATGGCCTTGCTTGGGGCATGGGGCATGGAGGCGCTAGTGGCATGTGTGTGTTTTTGGAGTGTGGTTGTGTACGGTGCAGGCTTTGGGGAGTTGCGTGCATGATTGGTATTTTGGTTGTGTATGGCGTTCCCCCATGTGAGGTGAGTTGTTTGTGTATTCACCAGGCTCTCGGACTCCTTCTACTCCGTCTACTCCCACCGGTGGCAGCGTGGCCATCACCTTCTCCTCCCAGGGATGGTAGTGTACCGGTCTGCGGGCCGGCCCTCCTCCAGTGATGTTGGCCTGGTTGTGCTCATCCGTCATTTTGCGGCGGACCGTCCTCCGTAGATCGTACCACCTGGCTTGGCACTCATGCCTGGTCCTTCTGGTGGACCCAACAGCATTCACAGAATTGACTATCCTCTCCCACATGGCAGATTTTTCAGATATGCTGGTACCGTCTGACCAATGTTCCAAAGAGCTGTGGCTCGACTCTGACGATTTCGTCGACAAGGACCTCCAGCTTCTCCTTTGAGAACTTTGGATTCTTGTTAGTGGGCATGGTGTGGGGTGTGGGTGTGGATGGTTGTGGGGGTGTGGGTGTGGATGGTTGTGGGTGTGTGAGTGTGGTTGTGCAGGTGTGTGTGTGTGAATGTGATGAGGGTGTGTTTGTGATGGTGGTTGTTTGAAGGAGTGCAAGTGTAAGGTGTATTGATGTATGTAGTATGGTGCAGTGCGTTGTCTCTGTGGTCTGGCAGAAGGGGATCTGTTGCAAAGGATCATGGTTTGTGTGTGCTGGGCCTTTTTATTGGTCCATTTGTGGGTGTGGCTGTGTTTGAACTTTGGGTGGGTGTGTTATAAGGAGTGGTAGTGGTTTGGGCCTCTGTTTAGCTGTTTGTCAGTTGCAGGTCAGTGTATAGGATGTATTTGGGCTTGTTGGATATGTTTTGTGGTGTTGTGTGCTTCGAATTGACTCTCCTTGTGTTTTTTTGGTTTGTCCTGGTTCAGTACGAGTGTTTTTTGCGTCTGTACGGTGCGTACATGGGCCATGTTGTTGTAGAGTGCTGTCCTTTGCTATGGCTTAGTACGACTCGTACATGCGCGATGTTGGGTGAGGGTGCTGGTGTGTGGGCCTGGGGTAGGGTGCGTACAGACACGTGCAGGGTGTTGGTCTGCACCGTCCATCGGTGGTAGTGTTTCGCACCGTACATACAGGGGGGGCTGGGTGTGGGGTCCGTACATACACGGGTGTGGGTACGCTCCATACATACACGGGTGGGGAGTTGGTACGCTCCATGCATACACGGGTGGGGTTACGGTCTGTACATACACGGGTGGGGGTACGGTCCGTACATACACTGGTGGGGGGTTGGTACGCTCCATGCATACATGGGTGGGGGTACGGTCCGTACATACACGGGTGGGGGTACGGTCTGTACATACACTGGTGGGGTGTGGGTACGGTCCGTAAATACACGGGTGGGGGTACGGTCCGTACATTCACGGGTGGGGTGTTAGTACGCTCCATGCATACACGGGTGGGGGTACAGTCTGTACATACACGGGTGGGGAGTTGGTACGCTCCATGCATACACGGGTGGGGGTACGGTCCGTACATACACGGGTGGGGGTACGGTCCGTACATACACTGGTGGGGTGTGGGTACGGTCCGTACATACACAGGTGGGGGTACACTCCATACATACACGGGTGGGGAGTTGGTACGCTCCATGCATACACGGGTGGGGGTATGGTCCGTATATACACGCGTGGGGGTACGGTCTGTACATACACTGGTGGGGGATTGGTACGCTCCATGCATACACGGGTGGGTGTACGGTCTGTACATACACGGGTGGGGGTACGGTCCGTACATACACTGGTGGGGTGTGGGTACGGTCCGTACATACATGGGTGGGGGTACGGTCCGTACATACATGGGTGGGGTGTTGGTACGCTCCATGCATACACGGGTGGGGGTACGCTCCACAGATACACTGGTGGGGGTTCGGCACGTACATCCGCGGCCGGGGGGCATTTTGCGCGTACATGCGAGGGATGGGGGGGTCGGCGCGTACATACGAGGGCTGGGGGGGTGTTCTGCGCGTACATACGGTGTCTGGGGTGGGGTGTTCGGCGCGTATGCGGGCACATGTCTCCATGGTTGCTATAGGAGTTCGGTCCGTACGGTGTTTTCTCCATCCAGTTGTAAAATCGAAAGGACGGGAGTGATCGTACTTGCGCGGTCGGACTTCATTTTTCTGATTCGTACGGTAAATCGTCTGGGGATGTGTCGGACACATTTTCCGACCCGAGGATGTGTGGGGAAATTTTCCCAATGCGATTCGTATGGACTTTTTCCCATGCGAATCGTACTTGGCAGTTTGTATGCTACTTGTACGATTCGTACGGTAAAAAATCCGGATACGATTCGTACGGGGAACATTTTTCCAGGATCGGAATCGACCCCAGAAATGTGTGTCAAAGCAAACATAATACTACTATGCTGGTCCCATGCCCAAACTCTTAGTATAATTATTAATATAAAACCTGACTAGAGTTATGGCCCCTCATGTTTTTAGCGCGGATAACCCACATCCAGCTCAGAAATTTGGCAACTGCAATTACGATTGAATCCTGCGTATTAGTCTTCAAAATCCTTAATGCCTCCATGCTTGATCTAGTACCCATATTGAGGCAAACAGGTTTGAGCCATTTTATCCTAGGATGCTTGTAAGCAGGGCATACAAACATTATATGGGCTATTGTTTCAGTCTGTGCTGGGCATGTAGAGCATTTATCATCCGACCTTGAGTCCCAGCATTTTTTGAATTCTTTTAATGGGAGGGAACCCACCCTAAATTGATGATACCGCTTCCCATCAGGGGGTTTAGTGATCACCTCCCAGTAAGTTTCAAGCTCGGTCTCATGTTTAAGTTCCAAAAAACGCCTAGAAATAGTAGACCTTATTGTGGATGAAAAGCGCTTGATCTTAACCATATTCCAGTATGCTGCTTTATACACTTTTTTAGGTGGAAATGGGTTATGGGCAAGACCCTTCCACAGGCTACTCATCCCCATATCAATCAGGATTATTTTTAACTTGTATAGCCATGTAATTCGACGTGAACAGTCTGCCCCCCATGGAGATTCGAAACGCGTCAGGCAAATCCACTACGGAGCGGCTCCTACAAGCGGATCCCCGTCCCTACCTACACATAAATGAAGCTGCTGGTCGAGTGCTACTTACAGGTGGACAACTTTGGAGCAGAATATAACACGCGGCCGTCCAGCCGCGGAGTATACACCACCCCGGAAGTCTTGGGGGCCACGAAAGTGGAACAGCAGCCGTACATAGGATCGAGGACGGGCCCACTTGCAGGGTCCATACAGGACTTGATTATGTGCTTTCTGCACTACACTTCCCATAATGCACAGTCTCATTTGAGCCTCTCATTGGTGGGTGTGTCATATGTTAAATGGCGAAGTGGGTTAGCGGTTGTGCACACCGTTTCCGTTAAAGCCTATGAAGAGAAGCATATGGAGCTTCGAAACGCGTCAGGCAAATCCACTACGGAGCGGTTCCTACAAGCGGATCCCCGTCCCTACCTACACATAAATCAAGCTGCTGGTCGAGTGCTAATTACAGGTGGACAACTTTGGAGCAGAATATATATATATATATATATATATATATATACATATATATAAATATATGTGTGTGTCTTGGTGAATGTATGGGTGAGTGCCTTATCTGTGTGAATGTGCGCAACACTCTGTCAGTTGGTGTGTAAGTGGCTACATGGGTTGGTGAGTAGGTACATGAGTGTCTATATGGGTTATTGATTAGTTGTCTGAGTACCTGTATGGGTGCCTGTGTGGGTGGGTGAGGGGGTTTGTGACTCCCTGCATGGTTGTATGAATGGATAAATCCCTGGGTATATTGGTTTATGATTGTATCTGTTAGGGGCTGTATGGGTGAGTGAGTCTGCTTATGGCTGTGTCAGTGGTTGAATGGATGTATCAGTGGTATATGGGTGAGTAACTACATATGTGAAAGGCATTATATGTGAGTGTTGGAGTATATAAGTGACTGTATGTGAGAATGAGTGATTGTGAGAGAGGCTGAATGGGTGAGTGTGTGCTTGTGTCAGCGACTGTATAGGAGATTAAGTATTTGTTAACCCCTTCGATGCTCATGACGGAGCGGTTCCGTCATGAACACAGCCCCTGGATGAAGCGCTGGCGCTACCCCCTGGGGCATCGATCTTGGCACCACAGAGGAGGATGGCAGCCGAAGAATTTTCGCTGCCACCCCAACACCCCCATGCTTCCCCATGACGTCAGCATGCACAGTGCACGCCAACGTCACCAGGAAGTGCTGGATGTGCTGGAAACCATTTGTTTCCAGCACGTCCACGGAGGAGGAGGTAGGTTTTGGTCTCCGGTGGGGCGGGGGGGCCAAATCTGGATGCCTTGAGGCATCGGGGAAGAGGAAACAGTGTTTCCTCTCCCCTGATGTCTCAATGCAGGGCGTTCCTGGTGCACGATCGCGCACAGCGTCGCGATCGTGCACCAGGAATGCCCCCACTAGACACCAGGGATGTCATTTTCTGTGCAAAGGAAGCGACCACTTGGGCAAGGGTCATTTCCTATGGGGGAAATTTAAATTCAGACTATTCTGGCCTCCCTGGGGACAGATCGGCCGTTTTTGGGCCGATTCTGGACCCTGGGGGGCAGAAAAGCCCACTAGAGCCAGGGAATTGTATTTTTTTCTTCAATTGGAAGCGGCCCCTTGGGCAAGGGTCACTTCCAGGGGCCCAAAATAATTTGTAAGTATATTGTGTCCCCTCTGGGGGCAGATCAGTTTTTTTATTTGGCTTTTCTGCCCCCGGGGGGGGCAGAAAACCCCACTAGACACCAGGGAATTTATTTATTTTTAAATGGAAGTAACCCCTTGGGCAAAGGTCGCTTCCAGGGGCCAAATGTATTTAAAAACTATATTCTGCCCCCCTGGGGTCAGATTGCCTGATTGTTTGGACGTTTCTGGCCCCAGGGGTGGCAGAAAAGCCCACTAGAGGCAGGGAATTTGTTTTTTAAAAATTGGAAGCGACCCCTTGGGCAAGGGTCGCTTCCAGGGGACATATTTTAAAAAATAAAGTATCTTCTGTTTTGTTTAATTGGTCTTTCTGCCCCCGGGGGGGGCAGAAAACCTCACTAGACTCCAGGGAGTGTTTTATATTTTAAATGGAAGCAACCTCTTCGGCAAGGGTCGCTTCCTTATGGGCCTAAGTAATTTTTAAGACTTTTCTGCCCCCCCCCACCCTGGGACAGATCACCTATATTTTTTGGCGTTTCTGGCCCGGGGGGCAGAAAAGCCCACTAGAGCCAGGGATTTAAAAATTAATTAATTGGTCGCTTCCAGGGGACATATATTTGTTTATGTGTATTCTGCCCCCTTGGGGGCAGATCAGCCCGTTTATTTGGCCTTTCTGCCCCCATTTGGGTAGAGACATAGCGTGTTATAATGTGAATTGTTTTTATTTCTTGTGAATTGTAATGCTTTATTTCTCCCTTTTTGTTCTAGTTCAAGGCTTTTGCTCTTTAGGCTGTTGCAGGTTGCGGTTTCGTTACTGGTGGTTCTGCTGTTTGTGTAGTTGCATGTGTTTGGTAAGAGACTTTTTTGTACTATGTAAATGAGTTTCATTTTTCTGCATGAATGTGTTTTTTGCAAATTGTGTAATAATACCAGTATGTTTGGCTTCTGTTTTTTGAGTGTCTAAAACGTTTTGGATTAGTGCTTGATGTGTATTTTGTTGTCTTTTGAGTAATTGTTTTTTTTTTTCTTTCTAGTGGGACATCGTTGATTTTTAATGAGTCTTTGCAGAGTAGGTGCTGGTGAGTGTAGCTGTCTCTTGTAAGTGAATCATATAGTTTTTCAGTATATAGATCTTTGTGATAAAGGCACACATTTTTTTACCTACTTATTTTGCACAGTGTTGGTTGTTGACTTGTTTGTGCAGTCTCCTTTCTTAGTAAGGATAATGGCTAGCTGCAGGATTACTGCTCAGCAGGTTGTTGGTATGCTTTTTGGTTCTTCCTCTGACCATGGTCCAGAGACTGACTCTGATTCTGAGGCAGAGGTGGGAGGGGAAGATTCAGGCAGTGAGTTTTCCCTCCACATGGCATCATCCAATGATGAAGCTACTCTCCGTGCGGATGAAGCTACTCTTAGTGCGGATGAAGTGCCTGTGTTAGGGGAGGACATTGATGTGCCGATAGTGCAGCAAGAGGCATCTGGGCTGCAGCCTGGGGCTGCAAGACTTCCCGTAGGTATAGTGAGGCAAGAGACGTCTGGGCTGCAGCCTGGGGCTGCAAGGCTTCCCGATGGTATAGTGTGGCAAGAGGCATCTGGGCTGCAGCCTGGGGTTGCAAGGCTTCCCATTGAAAATGCTGACCTCTGGGTTGCCCCAGGCATGGTGCAGCTTGCATTGCCAGACTTTACTGGTGTTCCAGGGTGTAGAGTGAATACTGAAAACCTTTTGCCGATAAATTATTTTCAGTTGTTTATGAACAATGTGTTTTTGGCAGAGATTGTTGTGCATACTAATTTGTATGCCGAACAGTATTTGAGGGACAACAGTGCCAGCCTTAAGCCCCACTCTAGAGCTACCTGGTGGACTCCCACAAATATGGAAGAGATGAAGAAGTTCTTGGGTTTAACTTTTTTGATGGGCTTGCTAAGGAAGCCATCAATGTCTTCATATTGGTCTACTAGTCCCTTGATGGCAACTGCTATATTTCCGGCAGCCATGAGTCGTGATAGGTATTTGCTGCTGCTTCGGATAATGGATTTTGTCAATAATGGTTTAGCTTTGCCACGAGATCACCCTGATTGTGACCGTCTTTTTAAGATTCGGCCTGTCATTGATCACTTTGTTGATCGATTTTCTGAGATCTATGCTCCAGGGAAAGAAATTGCAGTGGAAGAGTCTTTGGTGTTATTCAAGGGCCGCTTGGTTTTTAGGCAATACATTCCTAGTAAGAGGGCATGCTATGGAATTAAGCTGTATATGCTGTGTGACAGTAGAACTGGATATGTCTCTAATTTTAGGGTGTACACCGGTAAGGAATATAGTTTTAACCCCCCTGGTTGTCCGTCCACTTTTGGAGTGACGGAGAAAATTGTGTGGGAACTTGGTAGAGGATTTTTTAACAAAGGCCACCATTTATATGTAGATAACTTCTACACTGGTGTGCGGTTGTTCAGGTAATTGGCCAAAATGGACACTGTTGCTTCTGGCACAATCCGCTCTAACCGTGAAGGTTTCCCAAAAGAACTTGTTTGTCAAAAGCTTGTGCGGGGACAGTGCAGTGCTTTGCGTTGTGAGGAGCTTCTAGCTGTGAAGTTTTCAGACAGGAGAGATGTCTACATGCTGACTACCATCCATGATGAAAGCACTGCACCTGTGACTGTTTGGGGTCAGGTTGCTGAAGTGCGCAAACCTGTGTGCATTTTAGACTGTAATAGGCACATGGGTGGTGTTGACAGAGTAGATCAGAGGTTGGAACCTTACGCTGCTCTTTGTAAGGCTTACATTTGGTACAAGAAGTTGGCTATCCATCTTTTCCACTTGGCAACTTTTAATGCTTTTGTTGTGTTCCAGGATTCTTGTCCTGAGTCAAAGATGACTTTTTGCTAAGTTTCAGGAGTTTGTAAAAGGCAGCCTTGTTTTAGTGGAACAGGCAAGTGTTCCTAGAGTTGGAGTGGTGGAGGATGTTGCTAGATTGAAAGATCGCCACTTTACTGATCACATTCCTCCCACACCCTCAAAAGACTTTCCCAGTAGGAGATGTAGAGTTTGTTGGTGAAGAGGTATGCAGAAGGAGACTCGTATGTACTGGCCCGAGTGTCCTTCTAACCCTGGGCTGTGTGTGCCTGCTTGTTTTAGAATGTACCACAGGCAAAATAATTTTTGGGAGCATCCATGAGTGGTAAAGTGAACTGCCTGGCCTCTATTGTTTAAAATGTTTTTGTTCAGTTTTAAGGTTGGCATTTGTGTAGTGTATTTAGTTTTAGTTTTTGTGTCTATTTGCAATTTGTTTGTGTTTTCTTATTTATATATAAAAAAATCCTAAATGTGATGGCGGTGTGTGTGGAGTGGTGCTTGTCTGGGTGTGTGCATGGTCTGGCGCTTGGCTGGCAGTGTGTTTGGATTGGCGCTTGGCAGGCGGTGTGTTTGTACTGGCGCTTGGCTGGCTGTGTGTTTATACTGGCGCTTGGCTGGCGGTGTGTGTGGACTGGTGCTTGGCTGGCAGTGTGGTGTGCGTGGACTGGCGCATGGCTGATGGTGTGGTGTGCATGCACTGGCGCTTGGCTGGCGGTGTGCATGGACTGGCGCTTGGCTGGCGGTGTGCGTGGACTGGCGCTTGGCTGGCGGTGTGTTTGTACTGGCGCTTGGCTGGCGGTGTGCGTGGACTGGCACTTGGCTGGCGGTGTGCGTGGACTGGCACTTGGCTGGTGGTGTGTGTGGACAGGCACTTGGCTGGCGGTGTGGTGTGCGTGGACTGGCGCTTGGCTGGTGGTGTGCCTGGACTGGTGCATGGCTGACAGTGTGGTGTGTGTGGACTGGCACTTGGCTGGCAGTGTGCGTGGACTGGCGCTTGGCTGGCGGTGTGCGTGGACTGGCACTTGGGTGGCGGTGTGTTTTTACTGGCACTTGGCTGGTGGTGTGTTTGGACTGGTGCTTGGCTGGCGGTGTGCGTGGACTGGCGCTTGGCTGGCGGTGTGTGTGGACTTGCACTTGGCTGGTGGTGTGTGTGGACTGGCGCTTGGCTGGCAGTGTGCGTGGACTGGCACATGGCTGACAGTGTGGTGTGTGTGGACTGGCACTTGGCTGGCGGTGTGCGTGGACTGGTGCTCTGCTTGCAGTGTGCGTGGACTGGCGCTTGGCTGGTGGCGCGTTTGTACTGGCGCATGGCTGGCGGTGTGTTTGAACTGGTGCTTGGCGGGTGGTGTGCGTGGACTGGTGCTTGGCTGGCGGTGTGGTGTGCATGGACTGGCGCTTGACTGGCAGTGTGCATGGACTGGCGCTTGGCTGGCGGTGTGGTGTGCGTGGACTGGTGCTTGGCTGGCGGTGTGTGAGTAGTGACTAGCTTCAGGTCACTACACACACTGCTGGCCAAACGCCACTCAACACAATCCGTGAGCTGGTGTGGTTGCTGTGTCAGGAATGTGGGTGTGTGAAAGTGATGGGCCCTTGAATGGCGCTGTCTGCTGGTGTGAGTGTTGTAATGTCCTGGGCCCGCAGCTGGCGTTGTGAATGGTTTTGAATGTGTCGCACATATGAAAGGTGTATGAATGGCCTGTAAAGAGGTTGGTGCCTTGTCGTGGCTTTACAGTTCACCAGCTGTGAGTCAATGGTTCAGTTTCTCATCCTTTCAATTAACAGTGCATTTCATTTTTGTAAAATCTCTGGTTAATACAACTGCATATACTGAACCATCACTCACCCTTGTGCCAAATCCAACCAGTATGTATATGTGCTTGAGGAATTGGTGGTTGTGCATAAAAATTTGTCTTTTCTGTTTTTGTCATGCAGGGTGTACTTCGTCCTTTTTTGTGAATGTTGTAATGTATTGGTTTTGTGCCTGGTGATGTAAATGGTCTTGTGTGTATCATGTATGAAAGGTGTGTGAATGGCCTGTAAAGCGGTTGGTGCCTTGAAGTGGCATTACAGCTCACGAGCTGCGAGTCACTGGTTCAGTTTTTTGTCCACTCAATTATTGACAGTGCATTTTATTTTTGTGAAATCTCTTGTTAATACAATTTTATATACTGAACCATCACTCGCCCTCGTGCCAAATCCAACCAGTATGTGTGTGTGCTTGAGGAATAGATGGCTGTGCAGTAATCTTTGTCTGTTTTGTCTCTCTGCCAAGCTGTACATTTCATTTAAGAATAACCTAACAACTGTAGTTTTTACTAAACACCCATGGGAGTGCATGGTGATATCTCTCTTGTGAATCCCAACAAGTTATCTTACCCACAATGTCCTGCAAACCTCAAAATGTGACTGTGACATTTTCCTTGCATTATTGTGCCCAAATTTTCACACGGCAGAAAGTAACAACAAATTTCCAACCCCCCAGCATTTCTCCAAGTATCCCAATAGAAATACTACCTCACTTATATGGGTGGGTCAATTGCCCGCGGCAGGGAAGGGCCCTAAACCTATTGATGTGACATCAAAATTACCTATCACAAACCAACCTGGTTTTGCAAGGCGCAATTGTGTTGTTTATATTGTTTTTGATTTTTATAACTGTTATGTATTGTCTTTGATAAACTGTTTTTGTTTTGACAATTGTATTTCTTTGTTATTTTTGTAATTTTTTCTTGTGGATGTGATGTTATTTATATTTTTTGTTGTTGACCTGGATTAAGTAGACTGCTTCATCTATGTTTGAGACTCCTCTGTTACAGATAAAGGGTGGAGTTATATGAAATTTAATGTATTTATTGAAAAGTTATGGATATTAATTGATTGAAATAGATAAATAGTTTTGAAAATAAAACAAAATAATGTTATAGAAAGGTGTTATTTCTTTTGTGGGACAGTTCCGATGTGAATATATTTTATAAGGGTTTTTTTTGCTGTTTATTTGTTTGCAAGGGGGGTCCCATGAGTTTTTGGTCAGGGGCTCGGCAGCCATCTAGGGAAACCTACCTAACCCACTCATTTTTGGAAACTAGATACCCGGGGAAGTCCAGTAAGGTATGGCTTGCATGGGTCCCCCATCATTCTCCTACCCAGAATCCCCTGCAAACCACAAATTATCTATCACAAACCGACATGGTTTTGCATGGGGGTCCCATGAGTTTTTGGCCAGGGGATCGGCAGCCATCTAGGGAAACCTACCTAACCCACACATTTCTGAAAACTAGACACCTGGGGGCTTCCGAGGAGGTATGGCTTGCGTGGATTCCTCAACGTCTCCTTACCCAGAATCCCCTGCAAACCTCAATTTTAACTTTTTTCACACATTTTTGTGTGGGAAAGTTGTGGCATCACCGGGCTCACACACATTTCCCACCACCCAGCATTTCCCCAGGTCTCCCGATAAAAATGGTGCCTCACTTGTGTGGGAGGTCCAAGTACCCACAACAGTCAAGGGCCCAAAACGTAGTGAGGCAACATCAAAATTGCCTATCTCAAAACCACCTGGTTTTGCAAGGGGGGTCACCTGGGTTTTTGGCCCGTGCAAGGCGGCCATCTAGGGAAACCTACCAAACCCACACATTTCTGAAAACTAGACACCCGGGGGCTTCCAGGGAGGTATAGCGTGCGTGGATCCCCCAACGCTTCCATACCCAGAATCCCCTGCAAACCTCAATTTTAGCTGAAAAAATCACTTTTTTCACACATTTTTGTCTGGGAAAGTTGTGGCATCACCGGGCTCACACAAATTTCCCACCACTTAGTGTTCCCCCAGCTTTCCCGATAAAAATGGTTCCTCACTTGGGTGGGAGGCCTGAGTACCCGCGACAGGCAAGGGCCCAAAACGTAGTCAGGCGACATCAAAATTGCCTATCTCAAAACCACCTGGTTTTGCAAGGAGGGTTACCTGGGTTTTTGGCCCCCTGCTCGGTGGCCTTCTAGGGAAACCTACCAAACCCACACATTTCTGAAAACTAGAGACCTGGGGGCTTCCAGGGAGGTATGGCTTGCGTGGATCCCCTAACGTTTCCTTACACAGAATCCCCTGCAAACCTCATTTTTACCTTTAAAAAATCACTTTTTTCTCACATTTTTGTGTGGGAAAGTTGTGGAATCACCGGGCTCACACAAATTTCCCACCACCCAGCATTCCACCAGGTCTCCCGATAAAAATGGTGCCTCACTTGTGTGGGAGGACCAAGTACTCGTGACAAGCAAGGGCCCAAAACGTAGTGAGGAGACATCAAAATTGCCTATCTCAAAACCACCTGGGTTTGCAAGGGAGGTCACCTAGGTTTTTGGCACCGTGCTCGGTGGCCATCTAGGGAAACCTACCAAACCCACACATTTCTGAAAACTAGAAACCCAGGGGCTACCAGGGAGGTATGGCTTGCATGAATCCCCCTATGTTTCCTTGCACAGCATCCCCTGCAAACCTCAATTTTAGCTAAAAAAAATTACTTTTTTCACACATGTTTGTGTGGGAAAGTGTGGCATCACCGGGCTCACACAAATTTCCTACCACCCAGCGTTCCCCCAGGTCTCCCGATAAAAATGGTGCCTCACTTGTGTGGGAGGCCCAAGTACCCATGACAGGGAAGGGCCCAAAACATTTTTTGATAGGCAATGTTGATGTTTCCTCAAAACGTGTCCTTGCCTGTTGCGGGTACTTGGGCCTCCCACACAATTGAGGCACCATTTTTATCGGGAGACCGGGGGGAACGCTGGGTGGTAGGAAATTTGTGTGAGCCCGGTGATGCCATACTTTCCCAGACAAAATTGTATGAAAAAAGTGATTTTTTCAGCTAAAATTGAGGTTTGCTGGGGATTCTGAGTAAGGAAACATTGGGGATCCACACAAGACATACCTCCCTGGAAGCCCCTGGGTGTCTAGTTTTCTGAAATGTGTAGGTTTGGAAGGCTTCCCTAGATGGCTGCCGAGCACGGGCCAAAAACCCAGGTGACCCCCCTTGCAAAACCAGGTGGTTTTGAGATAGGCAATTTTGATGTCGCCTCACTACGTTTTGGGCCCTTGCCTGTCGTGGGTACTTGGGCCTCCCACACAAGGGAGGCACCATTTGTATTGGGAGACCTGGGGGAACGCTGGGTGGTGGGAAATTTGCAGGAGCCCGGTGATGCCACAACTTTACCCCACAAAAATGTGTGAAAAAAGTAATTTTTTCAGCTAAAATTGAGGATTGCTGTGGATTCTGGGTAAGGAAAAGTTGGGGGATCCACGCAAGCCATACCTCCCTGGAAGCCCCCGTGTGTCTAGTTTTCAGACATGTGTGGGTTTGGTACGTTAACCTTTGTGCCGGCAGAGCTAGGGTTCACAAACTACAGCTAGGCACTTTGCGAAAAAAGGGCCATTTTTCACTGCGAAATTGAGGTGTGACCACGTTGCGTTTTGCAACATTTCCTGTCGCGGGCATAAGGCCAACCCACACAAGTGAGGTACCATTTTTCTCGTAATACTTTGGGGAACGCGGGGTGGGTGGAAATTTGTGGATCCACGCAGATTCCAGAACTTTCCACCACAGAAATGTGGGTAAAATGTGGTTTTCTTGATAATTTTTTATGTTTGCATGGGATTCTGGGTAACAGAACCTGGTGTGAGGCAGCCAAGTCACCCCATCCTGTATTCCCCTGGGTGTCTAGTTTAAAAAAATTTATAGGTTTGCTAGGTTTTCCTAGGTGCCGGCAGAGCTACGGTTCAAAAACTACAGCTAGGCACTTTGCCAAAAAATGGTAATTTTTCACGGCAAAATTGAGGTATGACCACGTTGCGTTTTGCGCCGTTTCCTGTCGCGGGCACTAGGCCGACCCACACAAGTGAGGTACCATTTTTCTCGTAAGACTTTGGGGAACACAGGGTGGGAAGAAATTTGTGGATCCATGCAGATTCCAGAACTTTCCACCACAGAAATGTGGGGAAAATGTGTTTTTTCTGACAATTTTTTTGGTTTGCAAGGGATTCTGGGTAACAGAACCTGGTGGGAGGTAGCTAAGTCACCCCATGCTGGATTCCCCTGGGTGTCTAGTTTTAAATGTGTAGGTTTGATAGGTTTTCCTAGGTGCCGGCAAACCTATGGTTCAAAAACGACAGCTAGGCACTTTGCCAAAAAAGGGTCACTATCACTGCAAAATTGAGGTGTGACCATGTTGCGTTTTGTGCCGTTTCCTGTCGTGGGCAATAGGCTGACCCACACAAGTGAGGTACCATTTTTCTTGTAAGAATTTGGGGAACGCGGGGTGGGTGGAAATTTGTGGATCCACGCAGATTCCAGAACTTTCCACCATAGAAATGTGGGGAAAATTAGTTTTTTGGGACAATTTTTTAGGTTTGCAAGGGATTCTGGGTAACAGAACCTCGTGGGAGGCAGTCAAGTCACCCCATCCTGGATTCCTCTGAGTGTCTAGTTTTAAAAAATGTTAGGGTTGCTAGGTTTACATAGGTGCCGACAGAGCTAGGGTACAGCTAGCCACTTTGCTAAAAAAACGGTCATTTTTCACTGCAAAATTGAGGTGTGACGATGTTGCGTTTTGCGCCGTTTCCTGTCGCGGGCACTAGGCCGACCCACACAAGTGAGGTACTATTTTCTCAGAAGACTTTGGGGAACGGGAGGTGGGTGGAAATTTGTGGATGCACGCAGATTCCAGAACATTCCACCACAGAAATGTGGGGAAAATTTGTTTTTTTGGACAATTTTTTAGGTTTGCAAGGGATTCTGGGTAACAGACCCTGGTGGGAGGCAGTCAAGCCACCCCATCCTGGATTCCCCTATGTGTTTAGTTTTCAAAAATGTATAGGTTTGCTAGGTTTTCCTAGGTGCCGGCAAACCTATGGTTAAAAAACGACAGCTAGGCACTTTGCCAAAAAAGGGTCACTATCACTGCAAAATTGAGGTGTGACCACGTTGCGTTTTGTGCCGTTTCCTGTCGTGGGCAATAGGCCGACCCACACAAGTGAGGTACCATTTTTCTTGTAAGAATTTGGGGAACGCGGGGTGGGTGGAAATTTGTGGATCCACGCAGATTCCAGAACTTTCCACCATAGAAATGTGGGGAAAATTAGTTTTTTTGGACAATTTTTTAGGTTTGCAAGGGATTCTGGGTAACAGAACCTCGTGGGAGGCAGTCAAGTCACCCCATCCTGGATTCCTCTGAGTGTCTAGTTTTAAAAAATGTTAGGGTTGCTAGATTTACATAGGTGCCGACAGAGCTAGGGTACAGCTAGCCACTTTGCTAAAAGAAACGTCATTTTTCACTGCAAAATTGAGGTGTGACGATGTTGCGTTTTGCGCCGTTTCCTGTCTCGGACACTAGGCCGACCCACACAAGTGAGGTACTATTTTCTCAGAAGACTTTGGGGAACGGGAGGTGGGTGGAAATTTGTGGATGCACGCAGATTCCAGAACATTCCACCACAGAAATGTGGGGAAAATTTGTTTTTTTGGACAATTTTTTAGGTTTGCAAGGGATTCTGGGTAACAGACCCTGGTGGGAGGCAGTCAAGCCACCCCATCCTGGATTCCCCTATGTGTTTAGTTTTCAAAAATGTATAGGTTTGCTATGTTTACCTAGGTGCCGGCAGAGCTAGGGTTTAACAACTAAAGCTAGGCACTTTGCCAAAAAAGGGTCATTTTTCACTGCGAAATTGAGGTGTGACCACCTTGCGTTTTGCACCGTTTCCTTTCGCGGGCACTAGGCCGACCCACACAAGTGAGGTACCATTTTTGTCGTAAGACTTTGGGGAACGCGGGGTGGGTGGAAATTTGTGAATCCACGCAGATTCCAGAACTTTCCAGCACAGAAATGTGGGGAAAATTTGGGGGTTTTTTTACACTTTTTTAGGTTTGCAAGGGATTCTGGGTAACAGAACCTGGTGGGAGACAGTCAAGTCACCCCATCCTTGATTCCCCTGTGTGTCTAGTTTTCAAAAATGTATAGGATTGCTAGGTTTCCCTAGTTGCCGGCAGAGCTAGGGTTAAAAAACTACAGCTAGGCACTTTGTCAAAAAAGGGTAATTTTTCAATGCGAAATTGAGGTGTGACCACATTGCGTTTTGCGCCGTTTCCTGTCGCGGGCACTACGCCGACCCACACAAGTGAGGTACCATTTTTCTCGTAGGACTTTGGGGAACGCGGGGTGGGTAGAAATTTGTGGATCCACGCAGATTCTAGAACTTTACACCACAGAAATGTGGGGAAAATGTGGTTTATTTTACACTTTTTTAGGTTTGCAAGGGATTCTGGGTAACAGAACCTGGTGGGAGGTAGCTAAGTCACCCCATGCTGGATTCCCCTGGGTGTCTAGTTTTAAATGTGTAGGTTTGCTAGGTTTTCCTAGGTGCCGGCAAACTTATGGTTCAAAGACGACAGCTAGGCACTTTGCCAAAAAAGTCATTTTTCCCTGCGAAATTGAGGTGTAACCACGTTGCGTTTTGCACCATTTCCTGTCGCGGGCACTAGGCCGACCAACACAAGTGAGGTACCATTTTTCTCTGAAGACTTTGTGGAACGTGGGGTGGGTGGAAATTTGTGGATCCACGCAGATTCCAGAACATTCCACCACAGAAATGTGGGGAAAATGTGTTTTTTTAAATAATTTTCTAGGTTTGCCAGGGATTCTGGGTAACAGAACCTGGTGGGAGGCAGTAAATTCACCCCATCCTGGATTCCCCTGGGTGTGTAGTTTTCAAAAATGTATAGGTTTGCTAGGTTTCCCTAGGTGCCGGTAGAGCTAGGGTTCCAAAACTACAGCTAGGCACTTTGTCAAAAAAGGGTCATTTTTCACTGCGAAATTGAGGTGTGACCACATTGCGTTTTGAGCCGTTTCCTGTCGTGGGCACAATGCCGACCCACACAAGTGAGGTACCATTTTTCTCATACGAATTTGGGGAACGCGGGGTGGGTGGAAATTTGTGGATCCACGCAGATTCCAGAATTTTCCACCCCTAAAATGTGTTTTTTTGGACAATTTGTTAGGTTTGCAAGTAATTCTGGGTAACAGACCCTGCTGGGAGACAGTCAAGTCACCCCATCCTGGATTCCTGGAGAAGTGCAGAAAGAAACAAGAGAACTGCAGAAAGGAAAGAGGCAAGAGATGTGCAGAAAGAGGTAAGAGAGGTACAGAAAGAGGCAAGCGAGGTACAGAAAAAATCAAGAGATTTACGAGAAGAAGCAAGAGAGGTGGAGAAAGAGGCAAGAGAAGCATAGAAAGAGGCAAGAGAAGTGTAAAAAGAGGCAAAAGGGTACAGAAAGAGGCAAGAGAGGTATAGAAAGAGTCGAGAAGGGTGCAGAAAAAAGAAAGAGAGGTGCAGAAAGAAGCAAGAGAAGTGCAGAAAGAAGCCAGAGATATGAAGAAAGAGGAAGAAATGTGCAGAAAGAGGCAAGAGGGTTCTAGCAAGAGGCAAGAGAAGAACCAAAAAAGGCAAGACAAGTACAGAAATTAGCAACAGGCGTACACAAAGAGGCTAGAGAAGTGCACAAAGAGGCAAGAGAGGTACAGAAAGAGGTAAGAGGGGTACACATAGAAACAATAGAGGTACAGATTGAGGCAAGAGGGGTGCAGAAATAAGCAAGTGAGGTGCTGAAAGGAGCAAGAGAAGTACAGAAAGAAGCAAGAGAGGTGTAGAAAGAGGCAAGAGAAGCATAGAAAGAGGCAAGATAGGTGTATAAAAAGGCAAAAGGGGTGCAGAAAGAGGCAAGAGAGGTACAGAAAGAAGCAAGAGAAGTATAGAAAAAAGCATGGGACTCTCAGAAAGAAACAAGAGAGGTGCAGAAAGAAGAGAGTAAGGTACAGAAAGAGGCAAGAGAGGTGCAGAAAGAGACAAGAGAGGTGCAGAAAGAGGCAATAGGAGTGCATAAAGAAACAAGAGATAGGTGCAGAAAGAAGCAGGAGAGGAACAGAAAAAAGCTAGAGAGATGCAGAAAGAAGAAAGTGAGGTGCAGAAAGAAGCAAAAGAGATGGAGAAAGAAACAATAGAGGTACAGAAAGGGGCAAGAGAGGTGCAGAAAGAAGCAACAGTGGTGCAGAAAGAAGCAAGACAGGTGCAGACAGAGGCAAGAGAAGTGCAAAAACATGGTGAGACTTGCAACAGTGATATGGGAAAGGTTGCTGTTTTAAATTTGGCTAGGCCTAACATTCTGAGCAGTCGTTAAATAGTGAGACTGCCAGAGAAAAGTGAGTGCAAGGATAGTTTTTGAATGATTGGATGAGTGCATGGGTTGTGCCTCAGTGAATGCATGAGTTCGAAGGTAGTGCCTGGGTGATTGAATGAGTGCATGGGTACTGCTTGAGTGAATACATGAGTGCAAAGGTAGAGCCTGGGTCATTTCATAAGTGTGTGGGTAGGTACGGAGACTCATGTGAAGTAGCCTAATCTCTAATCCCTCTGCCAACATGTCTTAAACCTCACTATTCTCTGGCAGCGTCACTATTGATGGGCTGCTAAGAATATTGGGACTAGCCAAATATAAAACAGCAACCCTTCCTATGTCACTGTTGTAATTCTCACCATGTTTCTGAAGACACACCCACTTACACCACTGTAGACTTTTTTATACACCTACTGCAGCTCTCAAACAACCATTCACAAACCCATTTACAAAGCCATACCTTTACTTACATCCCACTCACTGATTCATTGATCTATACACATTTCCACTCGCTCACCTATACTGCCATTCATAGACCCACTCACTCACTAATACAGCCACTGACATTTCGACTTATACAGACATACAGGCGCTGACATACTGAGCCACCCCTAATCGGAGGCGTGGTCTCGGAAGATGGCTGCTCGGAGCTGGAGCTCTGTAGGGAACCGTACCTTCATCCTCCCGAGCAGCGCTTCGCTGCCTTATTCTGCCACCTAAACCAACGATTCCTCAACCGGAATACAGGCAGATCCCCTGGGGCTGAATTTCATCCTTCTCTGTACTTCCTTTGTAGAGATATCTGTACTGACGGCAGTTCGACCGGTCTTGTCTCGCTTGTCCCGAGCTAAGCAGAACAACTGAGGTGCAACACCTTCTCTCTCAACTGAGCAGCAGACCTCCTAGGCGGTTCACAGCGGACGCTCAGTTAGAAGGGTGCTGAAAGATTGGGGACGCTCAAAGCGCGGAATCAATACAATACTGATACCCTGTGAGTCCCGCCCACCATTTCCACCACTCACCATGAGTTCGAAGACGGGGAGCGGGGTAAGCTTTAACTTCACCACAAGCTCTGGGAGGCTAGATGGTTAGCCCGGGAAGCCTGGGGCTCTTGACCATGTCCTCCTTTAGTCCTTATGGGCAACGCATTTTCAGCAACTTCCTATGTTGTTCCTGTGCTTGATGCCAAAATGGCACCCGCAATCAATCGTCGGCAGGGGTCAAAGATACATCCAAGGGAGACCCCCTGCCCCCTTCCTTAGCGTAAAGGCAGCAAAATGTGTTTTGTTACTACAATCTACTGCCCTGTCCTTCTGAGAAGACCTTGATTAGCGACATTAATAATGCGAGTAAGACTCTAGAGTCGCCCTGCCTGTCCTGCTAATGGCGGCTGTTTCTCCCTCTGCTGGTTATTACTCGACATCACACGCTCCCCCTAAAGACATGAGGACCCTGGCTCTGTTCATCATGCCGATTCTCTGCTTAGTTTGCACCCTCTTTCATATGGCTTATAGAAAATTGCGGGGATCCTCTGAATTCGTACATCAAGGACTCATTCCATCCTGCCTCACCTCAAGATGGTCACCACAGTCATTGACTCTGTGAACTCTCCATCGACAGCTGAGACCCTGCCATTTTGACTGATGCCCGTTGGAGCTACCTCATGAGCTAAAGGGGAGATGGGCTATGGATTCCCTCCTTGGCTATCACCTACCCAGCAGGTCCTTGGGCAAACTCTCCTGTGTCTCTCCTGACCTTATCTCCCTCCTCCCCCCTCACCCTATCCCTACCACTCTACTCTTCTCTTCTTTCCAGCTATTGACCCCTGCCCTCACCCGTCCTTGCTCATAGTTTCCACCCTGTCTATCCACTGCACTCTCTTATGTGAACTTTCCCTTGTCAGTTGAGACCTAGCTATTTGACTGATGCCCGATGGAGCTATCTTGTTTAGCTAAAGGGGAGACCGACTGTGGATTCCCTCCTCGGACGTCTCCTACTCAGTCGGTCTTTGGGAAGACTTCCCTTCGTCTCTCCTGCTGTCTTTTCCCTCATCCTCCCCTTCACACTGCTGCCTTCCCCCCTCCTCCCTATTTCTCTCACCTTTCTTTCCTCTTTCATTGTTGTTGCTTATTTTTGACGTAATGTGTAATTGTTATCATTTTCTGTAACATTGTGTAACCGAATGTAAAGCGCTCTGATACCTACAGGTATAGTCAGCGCTATATAAAACTCATTAAATAAATAAATAAAGCTACTCACACACCTAGACACTCACCAATACAATAAATAATACAGCCACTTACTCACCCAAACAGTTACATATCCACCCACGTACTTACTCATAGAAATAGGAACACAAACTCACTCAGCTCTACAGTCACTGACAGAAGGATGCACATGCACTCAATCACCGACACAGTAATACAGACACTCACTCACCCATACAACTTTTCACATGCAACAGTACCCCATACAGCCACTGACTCACCCACTCACTGATCCACACAGGCAGTCACACACCTCCTCACCCACAAACACAGACACCCAGACAACCATAAACGTAGTCAGACAACCAGTCAATTACCCATATAGCCAATCATGTACCCACTAACATACTCATACACCCACTTAGACATTATGTTTATGTTTATATATTTTTAAAGCGCTCGAATGCCGAGGCGTCTTGGCGCTGAACGTGTAGTGGCAGGGAGAGCAGGTATAACGCCGCCTATGTAGCTGCAAAGAGCTGGGTTTTTAGGCTTTTTCTGAACAGCTGGAGGTTGGATTGAAGCCTCATAGTTTGAGGCACCTTGTTCCAGAGTCTAGCCACACAATATGTAATAGTTCGGCCACCCCAACCTTCTCTTCTAATTTTTGGCACTTTAACAAGACCTTGAGTGGCCGATCTTAGGATGCGCGATGGAACATAGGATACAAAAAATCTCTCAAGATCGTCCGTGGCACCTCCATAAATTGCCTTATGCACAAGTGTAAGAGACTTAAACTCAATGCACTGTTTTATAGGCAGCCAATGGAGAGATCCCAGCTGAGGTAGGCTGTCCTCTTCGTAAGCCCAATAGAAGCCTAGCTGCTGCGTTCTGTAATGACTGCAATTTCTGCAGTTGAAATTTTTCAATCCCCAGAAACAGTGCATTGGAATAATCCAACTTTGAAAGAAAGAGAGCCACCATCCCTGTTCTTTGTAACTCCTGAGGTATAAAAGGAAAACATTTCCTCAGTGTCTTCAGGAGAAAGAAACATGAGGATGTAAGGCTGTCGACCTGTGCACCAAAGTTAAGCTTGTTTTCAAAGAGAACGCCAAGATTTCTGACCTTCTCTACTGGGAATGGACATTCTCCGGCCTCTAACGGCCACCACGATTGGTTCCACAGGGGCGGACCCGACCCAAACTCCATCACCTCTGTTTTATCTGTATTTATTTTTAAGTAATTCCGACCCATCCAAGACATGATCTCCGTAAGACAAGAATGAAATCTAAGAGCTGTGGCTTCAGGCTGATTGGTGGTAGAAATAATAAGTTGAGAATTGTCAGCGTACGAAACCAGAGCAAAACCATGTCTCCTGACAAGGTTGGCCAGTGGTGTAACATATAGGTTAAACAGGGTTGGAGATAGGGCTGACCCCTGTGGAACTCCGCAGGGAAGAAGAAAGCTGTTGGATTTCATACCCTCCCAAAACAGCCTCTGCTCCCTGTTTTTTAGGAAGGAGGCTAGTAAAGACAGGGCGGTCGCCCCTACCCCTATGTCCCTCAGCCGCTGCACCAAAACCGTATGGTTAACGGTGTCAAAAGTGGCAGATAAGTCAAGGAGTACAAGGGCCGCTTTCCCACCACTGTCCACCACCCTGCGAATCTCTTCAGCTGCCTTGACTAAAACCATGTTGAGAGAAATCCAGTAAGCCATTTATGTCAAGATAGACTGTAAGGATTTTGTTCAGGTGTTTCTCTAAAACCTTGGCCGCGAAAGGGGGGCCAACAATGGGGTGATTAACAGACACATTCACACATTCATACAACCAGTCACTCACCCATACACTCACTGAGATACCTAATCACTCACTTATACAGTCAGTCATCCACACACTGTCATCCACACATTCACTCATAAACCCACCGATTCACCAATACACCTTGGAATATATATTTAACACTCATAAACTTTTAAAGAACACTCACAGTCACAGGAACCAGCGCTCAGGAATTCCGCTACTTAGGACTTACTGATGGTACCCGGAGGGCTTCTTGGCTCCCAAGTTCCCTCATGAGTAAAGTGGACTTCATCCCCCAACCAGTAGTGCGCCACGAAGTGAGTTTGCAAGGTAGTGGAGAAAGGGGGGTGGCCCCTGAAAACCTCTTAGCAATCCCACTGTGTGGGACTCACTGGAGGTAACAGGAGGGGTAGTTGACCTCCAAGGATGTCCTTGAGGGCCAACTACCCCTCCCCTATTAGGTCCAGTAAGTCCCAAACAGAAGGACTGCTGATCTGTGATACCAGGCTCACGCCCCATTTTTCCTCCACTCTTCAAACACGCCTCCTGTCATGCTCTTGGTTGGGGATGAAGTTCCCTACACTGCTGGGGGTTCTTAGGGGCCAACTAGCCTACCTGTTACCTCCAGTAAGCTCCACAGAGTCAGATTGTGATTGCAGAGAGGTGGTCGCAGGCCATGCCCTCTTTCTCTATGACTCTGCAAACGCACCTCCTGGCACACACATGTTGGGGGATGAAGTCCCCTTGCCTCTTGACAGTTCCTGGGGGCCAACTAACCCTCCTGGTACCTCATGTAAGCCACACACAGCTGGATTGCTGAGAGGTAGTCAGAGGCCACGCCCCCTTTTTACACCAATCTCTAAACATGCCTCCTGGTGCACTGCTACTTGGGGGATGAAGTCCACTTTAGTCCTGAGGTCCTCAGGACACAAGGAGACCTCATCGCCCCACCAGCAGTGCGCCAAGAGGCGTGTTTGCGGAGTGGTGGTAAAGGGGGCAGGGCTTCCGATCAGTTGCCAGTTAGTTTATTCTTTTTTTTAGGAAAGGGGGCTGTGTAGCCCCCTTCCCTTAGCTCATTTGGGCCCGGGGACCCCATCCCTCGGGGCCTGACACATTTTAAAACATTTATTAAATTAAAAAGAGAGAGGGCTGTGTGGCCCCCCTCCTTATGCCGATATATGCCCCGGGGATCCCATCCTGCTGGTCTGGGCCTTTTTATGCTTTTATTTTTTAAAGGGGAGGGGGAACATGCAGCCCCCTCCCCAGGCCGATTTTGGCCCCGATCCTCCCATCTTTTTTATTTCCTTATGTTTTTTAAGGGAGTGGGCCCACTCCCCAGGCCATTTTCGGCCCAGGGATCCCCACTTCCTGGGGCTTGAGCATTTTTTATCATTTCTTTTCAGGGATGGGATCCGGGCGGCCCCCCTCCCAAGACCGATTTTTGCTTCACTTTATGGAATCGAGAGCAGTTTTCCTCCCGCCATGCCATAGCAAACTGCAATGTCTGGGTGGGCACCCGGGGACATTGCTGGTGCTGGCCCTTGAGGGTGGCTGTCCCTAGGGCCATGGGGGCCTCCACAAGGGGTGACCCCCCTTCAACATCTTTAAAGCCTTGGGGATGTGGTGGCCCCTGGGGCAGAGTGGGGGGGCTTGAGCTCCCCACACTACATTTTTAAAAATAGCTCTGGGGAGGTGGCAGTCCCCAGGGCTGTGGGGGGGCCACAGCCCCCCACATTTAATGATTGAAGCCCTGGGTAGGTGGCAGTCCCCAGGGCTGCGTGGGGGCATAGGAGCCCCTCGACATGTTTTTTATGTTTAAAAAAAGCCCTGGGAAGGTGGCTGTCCCCGGGGCTGCAGGGGGCCGAGTGACCTTCCTGCATTTTATGATCATAGCCCCAGGAGCTGGCTGTCCCCGGGGCTGCGTGGGGGAGGCTCTCCCCTATGCCTTTTTTTTTAAAAAAAGCCCTAGGGAGTTGTTGATACCTGTGGCTGGGGGAGCACGCGTGGCCCAACGCACATTATGGACATCACCGCGGGGAGGTGGTGGTCCCCGGGGACCTGGCCCACCCGGGGGCCTAATTAAGCGAAGCATTTTTTGTGGGATTCAGGGACCCTGGCTGACTCCCGCCGAATTTGTTTTTTAATGCTTTTTTGTGTTCATCCGAGTCACAAGATGGCTGCCAACACTTTCTAATTTGAAGTGTTGGCAGCCAATCAAATCTCATGCACAAGATTGGGAGAGTTCATGGATCCTTCCCTTCGATATATGGATATTTGTAAATCTTAAATTTTCTCAAAAACTACTGAATGGATTTACACCATTTAACAAAAAGAGTGCACTCTGGACCAAGAGCTACCTTTCTGCCAAATTTGGTGTAATTCCTTTCAGCAGTTCGGGCGCAGCTGCATCAACAGTATCCTATGGAAATTAACATGGAGAAAAAGCATTTTGGAACCCCCTTTTCCTCTGCCCCTGCTTGACAAATCACTACGACACTTTTAAAACAGCAGCTGAAGTGAGTGGGCCATTAGTTTTGAAATTTTCACGAAGATTCATCATACGGCGCCAAAGATATTGGCAAAAGAAAAAACGCATTTTGAATAGAAACAAGGTCCTTACTATAACTACCTACTGACGACTGCCAGTAGGTAATATAAAAAATATATATATATATATGTACAAATTATGAAAACTCTTCATCTATTAAGTACAAGTCAAGACAATAACAGCAATATGCATGTCAGTACACAGGAACTAGCAGAGGTAGAAGCTATCAATATTTCATCTTCAGGTCAAAGTCCATTAAAGCCCATCTCTACTTTTGTTCCCATTATGCCCCGCTATGTGGTTGATATTTTTCATGACAGGATAATGGATGAATTAAAGAAACTATACAAAACAAGAAACAGACATACCAAAAACAGAGCTAGTTCCAAATATCAATCATGTTCTTATTTCCAACTCATGAAAAAACTTAATAACAATCACAAAGTGATAATAAATAAATCCGATAAAGGGAGCAATATAGTCCTGTGGGGCAAAAAAGAATACAAAACGGAAGCTTACCGTCATCTTGATGACAAAGACTGTTATCGCAAAATTGGTGCATCTGAGATTACTAAAATCAATAAAAATTACAAGGATGACCTCACTATGTGGAAGAGGGACAATATGATTAGTAAAGATGAATTAAATTTCCTCAACAATGCTTATCCTGTTATTCCAACTATATACTTTATACCAAAGGTGCATAAAGGCACAAATCCTGTTCAAAGTAGACCGATAATTTTGGCAAGAAAAAGTACTTTTGAGAATACTTTTCACTACATTGATTTTTATTTGCAGGATTTTGTTACTAGTTTGCCCACCTATCTACGTGATAGTAAAGACTTTTTGCACAAACTTAGTACCCAAGTATGGTCATCTGAATATCGGTTTATAACATTGGACATTGCTGCCCTTTATACTAGTATCAGGCAAAACAGACGAAATCCAAGCAGTCGAACATTATCTAAACAAAAGACCTGTTGAATTCTATTCCCATAATAAGATGTTAATATCCATGATTCGTTGGTGCCTCTTCAATAATGTTTTTACATTTGATGGTTGTTTGTTTCAACAACTACAAGGAGTGGCTATGGGGGCATGCTTCTCCCCCAGCTACGTGTGCCTTCACGTAGGCTGGTGGAAGGAGCATGTCCTACAGAAAGAATATGGGGATATTTGGAGCAGACATATCATTCGATGGTGGCATTATATCGATGACATTTTTGTTAAATGGCAAGGTATTCAAGAAGAGGCTGAGGAGTTTGTCAGTAGCATTTATGAAAACACTAAAAACTTACAATTTACTGCCAACATTGATAATTCGTGCTGTAACTTTTTAGACATCAAGGTTTATATCAATCAAAACTGTATTGAGACATGTCTATATCATAAGCCCTCAGCTGGAAACAGCATTTTGCACGCCAACAGTTTCCATCCTGCTCACACTATCACAAGTCTCCCATATGGTAAATATTTACGCATACACCGAGCCTGCAGCAACAACTTAGATCTGATTTTCCATCAAGACGAAGCAACACAAAGGTTCCTAGAAAGAGGATATAATCCTAGAAAGCTAAAGGCAGCCAGACACAAGGCCAACAGTAAAGACAGACTAACCTTACTAAGTAGTGTCAATCATACACTTAGTACATTCTCTGAAACACAGCTAGATGACATTGAACCTAATAGGGCTGTATGTAGGCTAATCACCACATATAGTAAACAGGCCAATGACATAAAAACTATTATCAACAAACAGTGGCCTATTGTTTTGACCGATGCTGCTTTGAAGCAGGTACTTCCAACTAGGCCCACCATTACTTTCCGCAGAGCATACTCAATGTACAATGACTTAGTTTGAACCAGTCCTGAATTATAGTCTAAAAGCAGTTGGTTATCTCCAAAAATGGGATTCTACAGATGCAGCTCTTGCCGCGCCTGTAAATTTGGCACAAATACCACCAGTTACACCACTACTTTCTCTACGGAGAGTTTTGAAATAAAGGGCCACTCTACCTGCCAAACTGAATACGCGGTCTACATGTTGCAGTGCACATGTGGACTCAAATATATAGGCAGTACTAAGTTGCCAGTGCATGCTCAAATTTTGCAGCATCTGCGAGCAATAGTAAACTCTGACCCCTCATACCCAGTCAATAGACATTTTAAAATCGAGCATGCCAACAATTTAAATTGCCTACAATACTGTGTTCTTGACTCTGTACCTATCAACAAGAGAGGAGGTAATCGAGAGAAACGATTACGACAATTAGAATCTTGGTACATTATTGAACTTGGTACCAAATATTCTCAAGGTCTGAACACTGGTGAGGACATGCAAAATTTCTTATGAAGTTAGTCTGGTTACTTTCCATCTATTGGGTATCAGTCGAGTTACTGTAACTTTGGCCACATTTTCAACCAACATCTGAATACAATCTGTGTGAGTGGGCCTAAATACTAAGGGCTACTCATCTGGGCCCATTTTCTTAATTCAAAAGGGAACCTGTCACCTTAAGATCCCCACCAATATTGGATTCATGTTAACGTGTTTAAATGCCTAAAAATCTTAATTTTAGACCATTTGAGATTTATCCTAAAGCTTCTCCATTTGCAGCCTAACCTTGGTTAGTCACCACATTTCTTAAGTACTTTTTTCACATTTGTTCACTTAGATTTGGCTTTTTATACAATATAAAAGTTTTTTAAGGGGGACCCCTACCATTAGTATCAGCCTTTGTTTTCATGTTTACAATAATTACTTTTTAGTAGTTATTTTCCTATTAGGAACTATTGGTACAATAGGCTTTTTTATGAAATTCACACCTCTTTGCACATTAACTTTTTGCACTTTAGCACTCAGCACTTTCATTATATGGCACTTTATAAGTGTGGGTCATTCAAACAACGGTTGAGCCACTTTGAGAAGAATAAATATTCATTTATATCACACTGGTATCCTTCTATACACAATGAATGCTCATATCTCTATCTTTGCGATACATTTTTAGGCCATTTTACCAGTATATCAACCAAAAGAGTCAAAATACAAGCTTCGAATTGGTATTTGTACCATTTATTACGTGTTACTACAAATGATAACATAGCTTATTAATGATTCATTGTCTCAATCAACACTCACACTGTTTGTACCAACGAAATACAGTGTTCAAACTGGTAAGATGTCTAAATTTTGCCAATGATTGCATTACATTTTTTAGCAATATGTCAATCATAATGGACACCTTGTGTGACAGTAGGTATTAGTACCTCGTATTTCAATTCGCCTCAACACACGAAACCTCTGCTCGTAGGACTAGTCATGTTAGGTTTGACACTGTGTACTCTAAATTAATTTAGATTATATAACTTATCAAAGAAATGAAAAATTACTGAAATATTTACAATGTTTCTATATCAGTTTTCTTTATATACCACCATAGCTCTACACAGTACCAGTATCAATGTAGCCTACGATTTTTATGTATAATCGCAATTTCAAATTGGTGATATCACATGCATTTTATTCCATTTACTATTGTCATATTTGTATTATGAGTAAGTGATTGGTTATTCCTATAGCATTTCAACACAGAGGTTTCATTCCTAACAAAGGAAACTACAGATTTGAGTATTTTTTCTGTTTCTACTGTAGTGCCACGTCTCTAGTCAGGTGATGGGTGGTGTATCCTTTTAAATTCATTACTATGTGCGTAACGCGATCATGTGAGCAAGGGCCAGGAGGCCCGAAACGCGTCACTTATATTCATGTAATAAACTTCAATTTTCAGCACTGGCAATACAAGCTGTCCGTTCCTGTTTATGTGCGTGAATGCACATTTGGAGAGTATTTGGATATATATATATATATATTATCTACTGGTGGTCGCCAGTAGATAGTTATAGTTAGGACCGAGTTTCCATAGCAAATCTGAAAATTCTATTTTGAATAACTTTGCCGCCGGTTGACGAATCCTCGCAAAATTTTCAAAACGAATGCGGCGCTCCGTTCAGCTCCTACCCTGAAAGTCTCGGGGTGATTCGTCAAGCGGGGGCTGAGAGAAAAGGGGGGTCCCAAAATGCGTTTTCCCCATGCATTTTTCCATAGGACCTTTAGTCGAAGGTACAGCCCGAACGGCTGAACAGAATTACTTGAAATTTGGCAGAGAGGTAGTCCTCAGGTCAGGGAAGTGTCTTTTGCAGGACTGGTGTCAATCTGTTCAGTAGTTCCTGAGAAAATATCATTTAAATGCATATAAATATCTATAAGCGCGCACCGTGCGTGCACCGTGCGAGCACCCTAACGTGCGCGAGCATAATTCTGATTGGTGGTTACATGTTAGTCAACGTTCGAATCGGTCGAAATCAGGAAGTGTCTGCCGCCATTTTGTTTGTTTTCAGTGCGAGAGTGAAAAATGAAGGTGGCGAACGTGAAAAGGGGGCAGGGTAGAGAGTTCCTGACCCCCTAGCCTTTGTCAGGGGGTCCCTGAAGGACCCCAAAGGCAGAAAAAAAATTGTAATTTTTTTTTTTTAAATCGCGGGGGTGCGCGCACCTTGCGCGCACGGTGAAAACCCCCCCCAAAAAAATGTTAATACGTAGTTTATTGTAAAATAAATATATAAAAAAATAATAATACATAAATAAATTAGCATTTAAAAAACCGTTCAAAATCACTGAAAAAACCATAGGTTTCACACAAGTTATAGTTAGGAATTAGCATTTAAAAAACCTTGCAAATTCACTTAAAAAACCATAGGTTATACACATGTTATAGTTAGGTGGATATTTCACTCGTAAAAAACCAATGAAATTCCCCCGTTATAGTTAGTTCAGATAACTATAACTCGCGCAACCGCCACTCTATCACAAGGATGATGTCATCAGTGATGTCATGAGTGATGCCACTGACCATGTCATGAGTAATGTAATATGTGACGTCATGAGCAGTGGATTGCGGGCGCGCGAGTTATAGTTATCTGAACTAACTATAACGGGGGAATTTCATTGGTTTTTTACGAGTGAACTATCCACCTAACTATAACATGTGTGAAACTTATGGCTTTTTAAGTGAACATGCAAGGTTTTTTAAATGCCAATTCCTAACTATAACGTGTGTGAAACCTATGTTTTTTTTCATATATATACATATATACATATATATATATATATTCACTGAAAAAACCATGGGTTTCACACACGTTATAGTTAGGACTTAGCATTTAAAAAACCTCAGAAATTCAGTGAAAAAACCATAGGTTTCACACACGTTATAGTTAGGAATTAGCATTTAAAAAACCTTAGAAATTCAGTGAAAAAAACCATAGGTTTCACACATGTTATAGTTAGCTGGACATTTTACTCGTAAAAAACCATTGAAATTGCCCCGTTATAGTTAGTTCAGCTAACTATAACTCGCGCGCCCGCAATGCACTGCTGATGACGTCACATATTACATCACTCATGACATGGTCAGTGACATCACTCATGACATCACTGATGACATCTCAAATGACATCACTGATGACATCATCCTTGTGATAGAGTGGCAGACCTCCTCTCACCCTAATATAACCTTTGATACACACATACAAAAATAGAGACTAAAATTTACAAAAGAATGGACATACCAATAACAGTTACAACAACCTCTTCAGTAATTCTAAGATCCACATACACATCCATTCATTCACCAACAGTTCAATACAGTCACTCATACATGTACTCACTTATCATATGTACTCATACACCTATACATCCTGTAACACAATGCCACTTATCCATAGAGCTACTCACACACATAGTCACCCATGCTAATAAAGAATAAAACATACATTTACTTGCATATACAGTTATTCACACACCACCACACTTACTTCTACGGAAACTTACACATACTTAGTCTTTTAAACAATCACTTATAGAAACACATACTTATTCATACAGGAACTCTTCCAATGTCTCACTCTCACATATACTCACTTATTTACACCAATAGTCACATATACTAGTTTAAAACATATGTAGTTACTCATAAAGACACTATTGAGACAGTCATTCACTCACTAACACACCCATACACACACTCATCCACCCATGCAGTCCTGCACACATGCTCTGATCAACACATACAAACAGTGAGTCAATCATTCATGCACCTATGCACTACGTAATACCCCCCACCGAACCATGCAGACACTCAGACTGATACTCAAAAAACCAACTAATATCCTATATAGACACCCATGTAGATACTCACCAACCCATGCAGCCACTTATACACAAAGTGAGAGACTGATACAGATATTTATATATTTAAACATTACTCACTAAGCCATGTATTCACTATGATACACTTAATCAGTCAGTTACACAATCAATTTTTCAATAAGAAATCATCCATTTAGACAGTAATATACCCATTTATTCTTTCATCGACCTTGAGATATACATATATAAAACATATTTAATTTTCAGAAAAACACACATTCACTGGATGGTGTCATCAGTGATGTCATTTGAGATGTCATCAGTGATGTCATGAGTGATGTCACTGACCATGTCATGAGTGATGTAATATGTGACGTCATCAGCAGTGCATTGCGGGCGCGCGAGTTATAGTTAGCTGAACTAACTATAACGGGGCAATTTCAATGGTTTTTTACGAGTAAAATGTCAGCTAACTATAACATGTGTGAAACCTGTGGTTTTTTTCACTGAATTTCTAAGGTTTTTTAAATGCTAATTCCTAACTATAACGTGTGTGAAACCTATGGTTTTTTCACTGAATTTCTAAGGTTTTTTAAATGCTAAGTCCTAACTATAACGTGTGTGAAACCCATGGTTTTTTCAGTGAATTTGCAAGGTTTTTTAAATGCTAATTTTTTTTTTTTTCTTCTATTTTTTCTAACATATTTTTATTTTAATTTTCTTACCTTTTATAAAGACTATGATTAAATTTTTAAAATTCTTTAATATGTTTTTTTTTAATATATTTTTTAAAATAAACATGTAAAATTTATTAGCAGTACTTTTTTTCTATTTTTTTTATTATTTTTTTAGTACGCGTACCGTAAGCTCACGGTAAGCGTACGGTTTACGCAACGCCCGTAATTTTTTTACGCTGCTTGCGTATAGTTACGCAATTTGCGTAGCCGCGCGTACTCCGCGTGGGACGCGTACGCGTGTACGCTACACGCGCACGTTACGCGGAAGTGTCGGGGAGTGACTGTTATGCGCATGCGCGCAAGCGCGTGTCTTTTTTATGCGCATGCG
The DNA here is from genome assembly GCF_964204655.1 of Triturus cristatus. Lineage (NCBI taxonomy): Eukaryota > Metazoa > Chordata > Amphibia > Caudata > Salamandridae > Triturus > Triturus cristatus. Next base: position 394,174,298 of record NC_140584.1, read on the forward strand.
CACTTTTGCCGTAAGCGTACCGTAAGCGTACGGTAGGTCATGTGATCATGAAACACAACTTTTGATTGGTTGAAACTACTTTCAGTTCTAGAACTCTCCTACACCACACCCATTCCCCTCATTTCTGCTTGTGATCCCTTAGGAGAAGGAGCTGGGTTGTCTTTGTGATACGATGGCAGAACAGCAGAGCTCTTCTGAGAGTGAGGCTAGCACTAGCAGCACTGTCTTGAGGCAGAGAGCGAGGAAACAAAAGCCCTCTTATGTATGGGATTATTTTACTTTTCCTGAAGGCCAGCAAAAGGTGAATGCACCCTTAGTAACTTGCAAGCTGTGTAAGCGTGTACTTTCTAGAGGTAATCCTGACAGGAAGTATTCCTTTGGGAATCATACCATGAAGAGACACCTCCAGGATGTACACAGAAGGACACATGGTCATCTTTTTGGAGGTAACTCTTCAGAAAGACAAGCAAGTACATCCACAGCAGCTCAGCCTGGACCATCATCTGCAGAGCTGACTCCTTCTTCTGCAGGTCAGGTGAGCCCTTCATCTGTGGGGGGAGAATCTCCTTTTGCTGGCCCTCTGGAAATGAACCCTCGATTTCGAAGGGTTGATATTCGATGCACCTTTTGTCAAGATCTAATTTGCCATAGGGAGACCAGTGTTTCCCTAGTGAACAACAAAATAGATCAGCACATTTGTCGCTTTGAATAATTTTCCCATGCTTTCTTTCCTCTGTCCCTGCATGAACACAACGGTTCTTTTAAGAGCCAACCTTATCTTTCATCTTTTTTTTACATATGTTTTTAAAAACTTTTTTTTATTTTGGCGCGTACTTTTTTTTTTTTTTTTTTAAAAACACTAAAAATCAATTATCACATTACAAGGTCCTTGAGAGACTACAATTATTATTATTGACTTACCATACTCACTCAAAAAAATATTTATTCATTTGTTTTTTAAAAAAATAGCTTTAAAAATGGTTCTAGTTTTCGAAAATTTTCTATATCAATCTGAAAAAAAGAAAAAAGTATTAATATTTTTAAAACATTTTATAATACAGTACACATATTTACATTTTTTTCCCAAAAATATTTTTGCCTTATTTTTGCTGTTTTCAGAATATATTGCATTTCACTATAAATTGTGAAAGCAATTGCATTCATCATTTTACAGCGGGCAAAAAAAAATAACAATCACAAAGATTGTAATAAAAAAGCCCAGAATCTCTTTTTACTTAAACTTAACATTATAGAAATGCATAATATTCTAAAAAAATATCATCTAATACCAATAGTTATTTCTTTAAAATACCGTCTGATATGTTTGTTTCAGAAGTATAATCACAATATTATATCTCAAATAACTCCACAATACATCTGATTCCATTTCCTTTAGGCCAAATAGTAATTTTAAAATTTTTTGGGGAATAAATTTCCAACAGTAATCCAATAAAATTCTAAAGTTTAATTTGTCCAGATCTCACCGATTCTCTGTAACATTTTGGTTCACGAAAATTTTTTGAATAATTTATTAAGTCCACAATAGAATTGGTTACTTTTCCGCATGGCCAAATAGTAATTTTTTAAATCATTTTTGAAAAAATTTCCAATGGCAGTCCAATAACATTCCAAAATTTAAATTGTGCAGATGTTACCGTTTATCTCTAAATTATTGGTTTTTCAAAGTTTCATTAAAAATTAAAAAAGTCCACATTACAATTGGTTACCTTTCCATTAGGCCAAATGATAATTTAAAAAAAAAAAATTCTACAAAATTGCAATGGTAATCCAGTAAAATGGTAAAATTATTTTGTCCAGATCTTGCCAAATCTGTCTAAAATTTAGGTTTCAGGAAGATTAGATAGGAATTTGCTAAATCAAAAGGCAAACGTTGTTTGAAAATCAATTGGGAATCATTACACAGTGTCCAACCTTTTTCACATTTAAGATAAACTGTGTAATGTCCAGAAGTAACAGTAGGTCCATCATGGAAAATTATTGCAACAGTTACAAAAGTTTTTCCTGAAATTGATAATTGCTGTCCTGTAAACTTCTTTATTAAAGTATCCAATTTTGAACCATCAGCTCTACATCGTTGCATCATTAAAATTACATACTGTCTGTATTCCTTTAAAATTAATGTTGAAAACATGTCAGATTTACACTCACCACATTTCATGCTATGATTAGCATCTTTAACTAATTTTGCAAAAGTAACTGTTTTACTCTCTGGCAATGTCAAATAAATAAACCTTTCATTATCAACATTAGAGCCACATATATTATAACAATTTTCACAACTATGTTCCCATTTATAAGAGAGACCAAAAAAAATTTCAATGGGAACTCCTTCTTCTTCCACTACCTGAAGAAAATACATCAAGAATTCCTGTGCGTCTTGCTGTACATTTTGAGAAAACTGTGTTCGTCCTGAACATACATCTAAAAGTTTTCTAATTTCAGTAGCACTTTCTATTTGAGTTTTATCTTTACTTAGCTTTTGAAAAAGGAGACTCAGCTCTGAACAGAATCTTTTTCCCTGATTTACTATTATCTGCTCTTGCAAACTTTCCAGATAAAATGCAACATTCAGCACTACATTTGCGTAGCAGTTGACACCAGAGCTATTTTCAAAATGACATCCTACAACCTGTTCTTCATTTTCCTTTTTCTTTTTGCTTACAATTACATCACTCCTCTTTTTTTTCCTCTTCTCTACATCTTCATTACAGATATTCTCATTTTTTCTTTTACGAGAAACTACACGTTTCTCTAACACAGGATACTGACCTAAATGAGGAGCATAGCTTCTTCTTAATCTATTATACTCCTTTACACAGTTTGTATCAGCACTAACTTTTGAGTCATCAAAGTCTATCATGAATAAACCTGATAATGTTTTCACTCGTGACAAAGCAACATATGCCATACCTTCTTTGAACACAGTTGAACCAATGTTCACAAATGCACAATCTACAGTCAATCCTTGAGACTTGTGAATAGTTACAGCATATGCTAGAGAAAACGGAAACTGCTTCCTACGTACATATAAGTCTTTCACAAGCATGAAACGAACTGTACAACGACAAATATCTTTAACTTCTTCTATCTGATCAAATTTTATTTTTAAACATTCAATTCCTTCTTTTTTCTGATAATTAATAAAACCCACAACTCTTCCCATAGCTCCATTAACTAAACCTTTTTCAACATCCAAATTTCTTCTTAAAAATACTCTACAGTTCATGCAAACATATAGATTTTTTTCTAATCCAGCTGTTTTGGAGATGTTCTTCTCTAGTGAGTCCAATTTATTTTTAATTTTGCCTGTTACTGTGACAGTAATTCTTCCATCCTCAATTTTGTCCACTGCTTCCAATTTCCTGATCTCTTCCTTTTCCAATTTCAAAAGCTCCTCATTGAATATTGAGCATTCACGTAGAGTTGGCATTAAGCAGATGACACTTTTGTTTTCTGCAATGTTCTTGTATATCTTCTCTGCAATTATTTCTTCCTTTGGAAATAAATTATGTAGCAGCCGACTCTGTAATGCTTTTTTGCCAACTTCTGTGAGTAGTCCAATCCTGATATCTTTCAGAATACTTCCATATTCTTCATCGTTTGCTTGCCTCATATTAGTAGTAAGTTCCTTGTACTCAAAGAAGGACCAAATATTTGTATTTCCGATGCTTCCCAATGACTTCTTCGTGTCTTCATGTGTGACAGTATTAAACACTGGTTGTCCTTTAACTGGAGTAAGTTGCAAAAGATCTCCAAAAACTATGACGTGTTTTCCACCAAATAACATGTCATAGTCTGTCTTCAAAATTTGCTGCATTCTTAAATGCACAAAGGCAAGCATTAAGTTTGATACCATGCTCACCTCATCAATAATGAGAACTTGCATCTTCTTCAATACTCTTGAAACTTCCAAGGATGCTTCTCCAGTTAGCTTGTTGAATTGTATTTTGTTCTCATGCTCCACTGGTAACATTAGCAAACGATGTAAAGTGATTCCTTTTATGTTATATGCTGCTAACCCAGTTGGAGCAGTAACCACACAAGACAAAGTAGAATCCGTTTTTTGCTTTAGGTAGCTTCTGATGACTTTTATTAGGAAACTTTTTCCAGTTCCAGCTTGTCCGCTTACATACATCCTGATTGGATGAAATGATGTGCATGAGCACTCTTTTTTTTCATGTAGAAATCTGTGATCAATTTTGTTTTTGATCTCTTCATAAATTTGTTGCTGCTCTTGATTCAGTTGTCTTTCCAAATTTTCTAAGTCTATAAATTCTTCTTGAGCTTGATTCATAGCCGTTTCCACTTCATTCATGGCTATTGATGCTTCATTTTCAACGATTGGTTGTCCTAGGGGATCTTGACTGAGTGTTCCTGAACTTTGGCTGTCCTGAGAACTATCTCTAGCTATTTCTGCTGCAATTGTAGTTTCCTGTTCTATTTCTTCATTTAACATTTGCAGATAAGTTGAGAATGTACTGCATTGTATGCTGTCTTTGCAAGCATTAAAAGAATCTTCATAGCTTTGAAATTCTCCCAGTAGTTCATCCTCTGTACGCCATGGTTTAAACAACTGTAAAAGAGCCAAGTAGTAAAATTCCTTCTTGTCAGTAGTGTCACAACTCAGCTTCCGGTGATTTATCAAACTTCCTTTTGTTTGCTTCACCAAACATCCTTCTTTACCAACGACTTTATATTTTCCATTGTTGATGTCTTCTGCAGCTTTCCGTGAATAAATGTAGTTCTGCAACACTTCATAGAGACACATGTTCTCCAGATGATGACTTCTCTTGGGATAATAAGTGTCCAACATGTTTGATTTCAAAATATCTGTACTTTCTGGGTCATTCTCGGCCAAATATTCAATTTCTCCTACAGATTTCAGTACCCGATTTCTCATTGCTGCAAGGCCTAAACTTGCCCAAATTATTCTTCTTGACTTCGAGTAGAGACTTGCAGAAGATAACCTATCTGAACATTCGTAGGATCCAATTTCTCGATGCGATAACATCTTCAAACTGAAACTGTACAGCTTCTTACTGACAGTCTTCTCGTGAGAAATCTCTTCCCACATTTCCTTCAATTCTGTTTTTTCTGATTTCGTAATGTAAGACGTTACATATCGAGCAACAGCAATGGAATTGTCAGCAACATACTGTATATCCATGTTAGCGTTCCACATGGATAAAATGACTGGGTTGTAGTCATTTATATTTTTTGATTCTTCTTTTCTTTTAAGGTTGTAGGTATTCTTAGGTGATTTTCTTGTGATAGTATGTCTCACAGCTGACATAAAACTGTTTACTCTTCCATTTGAAAGAACAGGTCTAGGAAATCCAAATCGACATTTAGTGTAGTATTTTTCTTTGCTCTTGTATTTCCGTCGACAGTATTTTCCACACCGATGACTTTGGAAACGTAAAACTTGCTCCTTTAACTTGTTCTCTTCTGTGCTTTTTGGTATAGCACATGTTACATATTCTTCAATGTAAGATAACACTGCTTCATCAGTATCTGTTCCAAACTTTGGGGCATCCTTGATCCACAACAGCATATGAATATGAGGAGCACCTCTTGCCTGGTACTCTTTTCTCCAAAAGAAATCCACTACTTCTCCAAGAGGTGGATTTATTTTATTGCAGATGAAGGACATCATAGCCTCAAATCTATGATTGAAATATCTGCAAACATTAACCGGATCCAATGAGCACAGTTCTCCTGCTGTCTTGTATTCGATGTTTTTAATGTTTGAATTGGCCTCTCGTAGAAAATCCAGTAAATCATCCCAAGCGTACTCGGCACAGCTTAGGGTAAGGAACCATGTTGGTGTTCCTAAATTCCGTAACATGCATTTTAGTTCACCATGGCGTCGGTACCAATATTCATTTGTCCCACGCTGACAAGCCATCAGATTGATCAGTTGTGTTTCCAAATGATCATCTCGGTGCTGCACTTTCTCCATAAAATCCTTAGCAGACACATTTTGTAAATGTACTCCACTTTTTAAAATGTGATTTACTGCATAAGACAGTGCAGACAAGTCGCTTTCAAATAAAAGATGGAACAAATAAGGAATACTTTGTCGAAATCTGGGATCTTCAGCATATAGTCTTGTAGTCCGATACTCAGAAGCTGGAATCTGTTCTGGACGTTCATCGTATCGTCCTCCTTTTCCTTTAGGAAACAGCTGGGGAAAACATCGAGCTTCCAAGCTCTCCTCCCATACACTCACGGGAGTTCCTTTTGCTTTCTTCATCTGAAAGAGATCAATATTATCTCCCATAACTTCTTTTGAATGAAGAGGATGTATGCTAAAATGTTCATAAATTTCTTCTTCCTTTGACTTGTCCACTTTTTCAATTTGTCCAGTTGGTGTTTCTGTGTCTTCTTGTAAATCTTCTTCTTCTTCTTCTTCTTCTATATAAATTGATTCATACCATTTGTTATTTTTTTTCAAATACAAATTTGCTCTTTGTACTTTCCGCACATCTACCAGCTCCAGCCAAATCTTCTTATTCTTTGTAGGTACACCATTAACCAGAATAACTAATGGTTCAGTTTCCAAAGTATCCGCATCAATAGTTTCCATATTTTTTTTCAAATCCAAGGGCAAATACACCACTCTACCTTTTAAACCTCTCAGTAAATCTGAAGGAGGTAATTTACCAGTTTTGGGCTCCATACGTACTATGGTCTGGAACGGATGAACACATTGAATGAGTATAGACTCATATGTATTTAATTCAGAAAGTTCAGCAGGAATAGCATCCAATTCTAAATTATTATGTACAGCTCTGGTCGGCATTCTATTTTCCTCTAACTTGTTGTAACAGTATTTACAAATACGCTGATCTTCACCCAATTCAAAACAATTTTCTAGAAATATATATGTGGCAAAATCCTTCCACTTATAATTATCTTCATTTTCACTCTTTCTGTAGAGATCAACATTCCTAGTTTGTTTTCTATAATGAGTTCTGCGGCAACAAATACAAGTAAAATTTGGTCTTTCATTAGAGACTATTGCAAATTTTGTTATGTGATCATTAAATGTGTTACTTACAGAGGGTTCTACATTCTCTTCCACTTCTTCCTCATTTACTGTGTCCTTCTCTGCGCTGTTTTGTTCAGGACCAAAGTAACAAAACTGAATTTCATCAACAACCTTCTCTACATCTGATACCGTTCCTCGGAACAGAGCCCTATTCAATTCATTTAACTTTATTGCTGGACTTTTGGCAAAATACAACCGTCTCACAAACTTTCTCATTTCAGTATGATGAACAGCCAGCATCCTAAAATGATGGAAAACACTATTGCACACTTTTCTAGATAGACAAGCCAGAGAATGACCCTGCAAACCAGTATTCTCTCTCACTCTGCATGGATCCAGACTTTGAAGCACCTTAATCTTCTGTTTTATACTTTTTTTACTATATTCTCTTAGAAACTCTCGAAATTTGTCAATAGATTCCTGACGCACAGTGCAAATACTACTACAATTCCAAGTGTACACTGGGGCTTTAGGACGTCTCCCCATTGCCTCATCTGCCATCACTTGTACCTCATCTCTTGGAACCATTATCTCCTTCTCCATTATGCAACCATTTTTTACTTCGTATGAACGACCTCTGGTGTCAACTGCATGCAGCAAACTATTACTTTGAAAATAGCTCTCTTCATTAAAAAAAGGTTCACTACTTGAACTATGCATCCACTTTCCTAAAAACACTTTACAAAAGTTTGTTCTGTTCACTACTCTTTTCCTTTTGCTATGTGATTTCAGTACATTAACCATTTTGTCTAATGTACGCATCCTATTCAAAATTAATATGAATAGTTTCCTTTTTAATTCTAATGCCTTTGCTGCAATGGCTTCAATTTCTTTTTTTCTCTTATAAAACTTTGTCTTTTTCTTATATTTCTTCACATCCTTTATCAAATTTGACATAACTCTTCTCAGAAACATTTTTCTACGTATCTCTTTAAACGCTGTTTTTCTGTTTAAGTTTAACTTTTTAGTTGCAGAAGGTATATTTGCATTAACTAAATTCTCAATTTTTTCTTGTCCTTTTTGTTTGAAATCATTCTTTCCTGTACAGACATTTTGTACATTTTTCCTTTTTTTGAATATATTCCTTAGAAAATCTTTTTTTTGCTTACCAGAAGATTTTTTCTTCCTCCCAACATCAGCATCTTCTACTAACTTTGATCCTCTAGTTGTCTTCAAATATAGTTTTTTTTTAGCGTTTTTTGAACTCTGGATTTTGTAGGCATCTTAAATTTTGTTCACTGCTCTTCAGCAATACCTGAAAAAAACTAAAAAAAAAATTCCTTTATTTTATTTAAATATATTACTACATTTCTTTTCACAATAGTCACAAAACGAAATTTCTTTGCCAATTTGAATGCACACTTACTGCTCTTTTTTTTGGGCAAGTGAAAATCACTTTTACAAACTGACACATTATGAAACCACTTTTCAGATTTTTTAAAAAGCCCATGTCCAGACTGCTACACTCCAGCAAGGGCAACCAGCCTTAGTGATGCTGAATGTATTTGCATTACAGACTGAAACCTGAAAACCCCACTCGCTTGTAAATACTGTGCATGATTATACATGGCAAGCAGATGGGTGTGTGCTAAGAGTCTGCTTCTTCCCCCAAAAAATCGCTCCCCCTTTTTCCTACTAATGCAACTGTGAAATCACCAGAAAAAAACGCAATAAATCTCTGCCTATAATTCCTCTTTGCACACAGAGTCATGTTTTCACATTAGTCCCAAAACGAAATTTCTTTGCCAATTTGAAAGCACACTTACTGCTCTTTTTTTTTGGCAAGTGAAAATCACTTTTACAGACTGACACATTATTAAACCACTTTTTTGATTTTCTTAAATGCACATGTCCAAACTTCTTTTTCAGACCACCACCATGTGTAACCTGGGTGCCTGCCTACACTCCAGCAAGGGCAACCAGCCTTAGTGATGCTGAATGTATTTGCATTACAGACTGAAACCTGAAAACCCCACTCGCTTGTAAATACTGTGCATGATTATACATGGCAAGCAGATGGGTGTGTGCTAAGAGTCTGCTTCTTCCCCCAAAAAATCGCTCCCCCTTTTTCCTACTAATGCAACTGTGAAATCACCAGAAAAAAACGCAATAAATCTCTGCCTATAATTCCTCTTTGCACACAGAGTCATGTTTTCACATTAGTCCCAAAACGAAATTTCTTTGCCAATTTGAAAGCACACTTACTGCTCTTTTTTTTTGGGCAAGTGAAAATCACTTTTACAGACTGACACATTATTAAACCACTTTTTTGATTTTCTTAAATGCACATGTCCAAACTGCTTTTTCAGACCACCACCATGTGTAACCTGGGTGCCTGCCTACACTCCAGCAAGGGCAACCAGCCTTAGTGATGCTGAATGTATTTGCATTACAGACTGAAACCTGAAAACCCCACTCGCTTGTAAATACTGTGCATGATTATACATGGCAAGCAGATGGGTGTGTGCTAAGAGTCTGCTTCTTCCCCCAAAAAATCGCTCCCCCTTTCCATCTAATGCAACTGTGAAATCACCAGATAAAAACGCAATAAATCTCTGCCTATAATTCCTCTTTGCACACAGAGTCATGTTTTCACATTAGTCCCAAAACGAAATTTCTTTGCCAATTTGAAAGCACACTTACTGCTCTTTTTTTTTTGGCAAGTGAAAATCACTTTTACAGACTGACACATTATTAAACCACTTTTTTGATTTTCTTAAATGCACATGTCCAAACTTCTTTTTCAGACCACCACCATGTGTAACCTGGGTGGCTGCCTACACTCCAGCAAGGGCAACCAGCCTTAGTGATGCTGAATGTATTTGCATTACAGACTGAAACCTGAAAACCCCACTCGCTTGTAAATACTGTGCATGATTATACATGGCAAGCAGATGGGTGTGTGCTAAGAGTCTGCTTCTTCCCCCAAAAAATCGCTCCCCCTTTTTCCTACTAATGCAACTGTGAAATCACCAGAAAAAAACGCAATAAATCTCTGCCTATAATTCCTCTTTGCACACAGAGTCATGTTTTCACATTAGTCCTAAAACGAAATTTCTTTGCCAATTTGAAAGCACACTTACTGCTCTTTTTTTTTTGGCAAGTGAAAATCACTTTTACAGACTGACACATTATAAAACCACTTTTTTGAATTTCCTAAATGCACATGTCCAAACTGCTTTTTCAGACCACCACCATGTGTAACCTGGGTGACTGCCTACACTCCAGCAAGGGCAACCAGCCTTAGTGATGCTGAATGTATTTGCATTACAGACTGAAACCTGAAAACCCCACTCGCTTGTAAATACTGTGCATGATTATACATGGCAAGCAGATGGGTGTGTGCTAAGAGTCTGCTTCTTCCCCCAAAAAATCGCTCCCCCTTTCCATCTAATGCAACTGTGAAATCACCAGAGCAATACGCAATAAATCTCTGCCTATAATTCCTCTTTGCACACAGAGTCATGTTTTCACATTAGTCACAAAACGAAATTTCTTTGCCAATTTGAAAGCACACTTACTGCTCTTTTTTTTTGGCAAGTGAAAATCACTTTTACAGACTGACACATTATGAAACCACTTTTTTGATTTTCTTAAATGCACATGTCCAAACTGCTTTTTCAGACCACCACCATGTGTAACCTGGGTGGCTGCCTACATTCCAGCAAGGGCAACCAGCCTTAGTGATGCTGAATGTATTTGCATTACTGAGTCCAACCTCAAACCCTTAAACTATTCTTTTTTTTTCCAGTACACCTTAATTTATTGTGAAAACATAGTCCATATTATTTTACATGTTCCTCACAATTAAATTTCTCCCAAAACAGAAAATGATAAACGCAACTTCAACAAAAAGAATTTCCATTTCTATTATTCATTTCTTAAGTTACCACATACATCCCCTCTCAAACTCATAACTCACCTTTAAAATTAGTTAGTTGTGAAAGAAATGTGGCACTCAAACAGCAGATTATCAGAGCCAGGATCTCTGTTGTGTTCACCTCTCTCCTCTCAGCAGAACCAGATAATGGCAAACTTTCCCTCTATTTTTCCACACATATACATGTAAGTTTCAAATCTCAGTGCTTCCCCCTTTTTTTCAAATGTAATCACACATTTCTATTGGTTGAAAACCAACCCTTTTCCAAAAGTACCCTGCCCCCAACTTGACTTCTGCCTAGTACCCTTCCCCCAACTTGACTTCTGCCTGCTACCATAGCAACAGCTCATGGAACACTGCTGTGTGGAGTTAGGCCAGAAGTACGCCACACAATGTTTCAATTCCACAGAGCAAGAGTGCTTGACTTTTCAAACCTAACAGCAAATCCATAGTACTGTTCTTTGGTTACACATTTTTTTGTACCAATACAAAACATGCTTCTATTAATGTACACATACAGCCTAGTTTTTATTCTAGAATGGTATGAAACAGCCAATCAGTTCTTTTTGTTTTGAAAAAAATATGTATGCCTCCATTTCCAAACTGTCTTTCTTTTCTTATTGCCATTCTACTGAAAGACACCTCCTGAGTGCATCCAGTTCTCCTTTGAAGATGTTCACAGTGTGGATTGTAGGGCACAGCTATGTCTTCTGGAGTGAAAAGTTTGCAGAGAAAACAGATATGGTGAGAGACCTTGCTTTGCCAAATGTAGACATTAAATGGATTGGTCAGAGAGGGTTAAAGTGGCACCAATTGATGCCATTGGTGAAATCCTTCATGCAAATCCAACACCCTGACCTCATAATAGTGCACTGTGGTGGCAATGACCTAGGCACTTTGACTGGGGTAGGTCTGGAAATGCTTATGAAGGACACCTTTGCACAACTGTTTTCACTTTTCCCTAAAACTGCCTTTGTGTTTTCTAACATATGCCAAAGGCAAAAATGGAACTGGTCCAATCATTTCTGTCCGCAGATTGACAAAGCAAGAAAGCACGTCAACAAATCTGTTTCTGCTTTCCTCCGTGACTATGGTATGGGTGCCATTTACCACAACAACTTGCGTTATGACATGCAAGACATTTATAGAGGAGATGGTGTGCACTTCAATGATGAAGGGAACAGAGTCTTCCTCTTGAACCTTAGACTCTGCATCGGTACTTACTTGTAGGTACCACTAAAAAAATGACTTCATAAACACAACAGCTCTTTTTAGAGCTCCCTAATATCTAAACTCTTAATTCTGCATTTCATTTATTTATTTTTATTTTTTTTTACCGTACGCTTACCGTACGCGTACCCCGTGATTTTTTTAAAAATCAATAAATGTTTTTTTTGTACTTTTCTGTCCTTCTTTGACCCCCTTACAAATGTTAGGGGGTCTGTAACTCTCCTCATTGCCCCCTTTTCTTGTTTTCACTCTTTTTTTTCAGAGTGAAATACACAAAATGGCGGCCGCAGCTTCCTGGTTTCGGCCGATTCGAATGTTTACTAAGATCTAAGTGCCAATCAGAATCTCGCTCGCGCACGCCATTTTTCTTCCGTACGCTTACCGTAAGCTCACCGTACGCGTACCCCGTGATTTTTTTAAAAAACAATAAATGTTTTTTTTGTACTTTACAGTCCTTCTTTGACCCCCTCACAAATGTAAGGGGGTCTGTAACTCTCCTCTTTGCCCCCTTTTCTTGTTTTCACTCTTTTTTTCAGAGTGAAATACACAAAATGGCGGCCGCCGCTTCCTGGTTTCGGCCGATTCGAATGTTTACTAAGATCTAAGAGCCAATCAGAATCGCGCTCGCGCACGCCACCGTACGCGTACGGTAAGCGTACGGTAAGCGTACCGTAAGCGGGCTCAGATATATATATTGATTTAAAGGCTATTTTCTCAGAATCTACTGAACAGATTTACACCAAACCTACAAAAGGCACTTCCTTGACCTAGGGACTACCTCTCTGCCAAATTTCGAGTAATTCTGTTCAGCCGTTCGGGCTGTAGCTCGTTCTAAAGGTCCTATGGAAAAATGCATGGGAAAAATGCGTTTTGGGACCCCCCTTTTATCTCAGCCCCCGCTTGACGGATCCCCCCGAGACTTTCAGGGTAGGAGCGGAGCGTAGCGCCCCACCTATTTTGAGAAATTCGCGAGGATTCGTCGACCGGCGCCAAAGTTATTCAAAATAGAATGTTGCGGATTTCCTATGGAAAAGGGGTCCTAACTATAACTACCTACTGGCGACCGCCAGTAGGTAATATATATATATACATATATATATATATATATATACATATATATATATATATATATATATATATATATATATATATATATATATATATATTATCTACTGGCGGTCGCCAGTACATAGTTATAGTTAGGACCGTGTTTCCATAGGAAATCTGAAAATTCTATTTTGAATAACTTTGGCGCCGGTTGACGAATCCTCGCGAAATTTTCAAAACTAATGGGGCGCTCCGCTCAGCTCCTACCCTGAAAGTCTTGGGGTGATTCGTCAAGGGGGGGCCGAGAAATAAGGGGGGTCCCAAAACACATTTTCCCCATGCATTTTTCCATAGGACCTTTAGTCGAAGGTACTGCCCGAACGGCTGAACAGAATTACTTGAAATTTGGCAGAGAGGTACTCCTCAGGTCAGGGAAGTGCCTTTTGCAGGTCTGGTGTCAATCTGTTCAGTATTTCCTGAGAAAATAGCATTTAAAAGCATATAAATATCTATACGCGCGCACCGTGCGCGCACTGTGCGCGCACGGTGCCATGCGCGAGCGAAATTCTGATTGGTTGATAGATGTCAGTAAACATTCGAATCGGTCGAAATCACATCTCGAATTACATCACTGATGATATCATTCGATGAATTTAAGTATTTTTTGAATATTTCAAAGACTTTAAGATATATATTAAACTACAGCATAAGTTAAATTGCTATTCTTTTTGTACTAGTAATTAGTCAAACTATTTCTAACATATTTCAGCTGAGTGGCTGTGTGACTGTCTCAGTGTATAAGTGGATGCCTGAGTGGCTGTGTGGGTGTGTGAGTGGTGTGAGTAAACGGCTGTATGGATCTGTAAGTGTGTATGTGAGTAGCTGTCTGGGTGAGTGAGTGGCAGTGTGAGTGGCTGTATTGGAGAGTGAGTAGGTCTGCAAGTGTCTCTATGGGTGAGTTAGTGGCTGTGAGTGGCTGTACAGGAAGGCTTAGGCAGTGCCCTGGCCAGGCAGAACCTGTCACTCCTGTCGGTGTTAGGGGATTACACTCACTATATGTGTGTGTATGATGTCACTGTATAACCTGCACTCACCCTTGGGCAACTTGGCACTGAGAAGTCAGGCTTATCACGGAGGCAATGTTTAAAGCATAGGCACATCACTCTCACACAATAAATACACTGAGCTTCACAAAAGATACTCCACATAAGGTGTCTGTAAATGAAGATTGTATTCAACACACATATTAATTAACACCACATGAACATCATGCATTTCTGGACATAAATCCTTGGAAATATTGCTAGCCGTACTAGGCCTAATAGTGTTAAAATTACATCAGTAATAGGCACATTTCGGAAAAATCTTATTTTACCATGCCCCCCCTATGCAGTGCAATACGTTGTCAGTACAGGACCCACCCTGGTACATAACACAATTTAAATCCATAAATTTCGAGGGTGCACCTCAGGTCACACTGATATCAGGAATGTGTACACACAGGAAGGTATAACACTTTTCAGTAGCACCACGGACCAAGGTCACATGGGTAAAATCAATGTCAAAACAGAGAATTTGTTAGGCAATGAAACAACCAAGTCAAACAACACCACTGCATGGTGCAACTAATAGTAGGCTGTTCTCATGCACCACACTCTCACAGCACTGTAACGCGGTGCAAAGGATATTGGCAAGTACATATGAATCACACTTGCACACACACAACTCTGCCCTGTAACGCGGAGCAAATGATTTCTAGCTGGTCAGTTGATAATAGGAATGCAGACCCCGGGGTCACAATCCCTTCTCCCCTCAGTTACCCCATTACTCTGCCAACAGGTTAGAGTCAACACCTCCTACCCCTTACTATACTGGTTTAAGGCCAGAGTCACACTTATTCAGGAGCCCAAGGGAGAAGGCTGGAGTAACTATCAGGGTAGCCAAACAACAGTCAACAAATGGGGGATTGCCACCACTCAGGAAGTTGACCCACTTTATGTGGAGCAGAAAAGGGCCAGAGGCTGTTCCAGTTCAATCAAAAGGACCCTCAATTCATCTTCTGGCACCAGCCCAGTTCTGCAAAGCACAGGGGGACACGCAAGCTCTCAACCCACTTCTGATTGCCCTTGGAAGTGTTCCTCAGCCGAGCCACTTACTCTCACCACCCAGGCCTTATCCAGGCGATACTACCTGGCAACATTGCCAAAGTCATCGGGCTGGGTGAAGAGAGGGCAGTTGATTTACAGAACACTTTGCGAATGGGGGATCTAGCTGTCCCTGCATCCCATGGCAAGTGATACACAATGTCTGGTGAGCGTTGACACGAGTCACACCTGACAAACCAGTCACTATGATCCACAAGTTGGGTTCTTTACAGCTCCCTGGAAATGAGGAACAACATCTGGTACGCAATGATACAAGTTGCACCAGACAATCCGGTCACAATGATCCAAAAGTTGGGTTAGCTGTACCACCCTGGAAATGAGGCACAACGTCTGGTGCTTGATGATACGAGTCACCCCAGACCATCCAGTCTCAAGCAACCTATGGTTGGGTACACCAAGCTTCACTGGAACGAGGTGCAAAGTTTGGTGCGCAATTCTACGATTCACACCAGACATTCTGGTTACAATCAACCCACAGTCGGGTTTGACATATCTCCTTGGAATGAGGCATAACATCAGGTGTACAATGATACAATTCACACCTGCAAATCTAGTCCCACACACACAGTCACAAGTTCAGTATTACCGTATGAGGTAGAGTGAGGCACTTATACAGATGTGCCCTCCCTCTGAGCGTTGGAACCTGAATCGGACATTGCATGCAATGAGCATGCTGTCTGTGTGTTGCACGAGAGAGATGCGCCACAGACTAAGAAGTGGGTCATGCTGAGTCCTGCAACCGGAAAATCTGGTCACCACCAATGAGATGCTTGTGCATGCTGAGGCCCCACAATACAGGAGCCACACTCCTTATAAGTGGGCACGACTTGGGGGCTCTGCACGAGACAGTTCAGTCTCCAGGCACAATACTTATTCCACGCTCACGCTATGCTGCAGTCAGGATCCAGAAGATGAAGTAGGCCTTGGGAGGGCACCTCTCTCCAGGTGAAACATGAAGATGGTGTAGGTCCCTCATGGGTAGTCTTAGATGTCCCTAGGACCTCCACAAAGAACAGGGGGCAAGCCAACACACCCTTGGAGAGCACTCTTCAGGGTGCCACACAGCAGCAGGTAGTCAGTCCACACCGCCACTATTCAGGCAGGGTGCATGTCCCTTTTAATAGCAATCTCCTCCTTGTCCACAACAGATTCCTCTGGCAATGTGCACCACACAGTCCAGGATGTCTTATCCTACATCCCCATAAGTGTATCGCTGCCTGCAAAGGTATGGCATCAGTATTTATACTGTAGTATGCCTTTGAAGTGAGGGGAGGTTCAGAGGATTTCACCTTTGAACCACAAATGTCTCCCCAAAATTTCAGTTCTGTCATCCACGAGGACTTGGAATGCAAATCTTAATCTTTAGGGGGGCCATGATCTGACTTCCCAGAGGCCAAGTGTCAAAACCTATTTCTCCAATCTCTCCTGCCAGGTCCTCAAATGGCAAAAATCTGTTATTCTGGTTACATGCCCGATATATATGGCTGTCTCTGGGAATGTACAGAGGTGCCTCCGAAGTGTGGAAGAGAATCAAACTAAAAGGCATATAAAAGAGTTTATCACAGAAAAATTCCCCCTTTCTAGAAGTGGCATTTCTAATCTATTAATGACAAGTCCATATTTACCACAAGGAAGGATATGTCATTGTGAATCCAATAATGGTAAACAACATGAGGCTGCTCCACTTTAAGCCACCACTGCAGCTTAAATTATTCTCATCCATTCCCTCATGTTAACCTAGGGGGAGAGCAGAAGTAGTGAAAACACACATGGGGGCTCTTCACTACCTGGACAGGGAACACAAATGTGTACTTGCCCTGCCTTTCACCTATCACTTACTCCACCCCCAGGGCTCACCATAGGGGTGCTCTAGCATTAGTGAAAGGCCCCCTCAGAATTGGACAATGATTTAAAAAGGTTGACCTGAGCAATAGTGCAAATGCACACACACAGGCCTGCAATGACAGGCTCGAGACAAGTTTAAAAACATCAGGTAAGCACCACTTCCTAACATGTGTAGGAAGGGCGTGCACACTTTCACATTGCATTACAGTGGGAAAGTGCCCAGGATCCTAAGGCCACAAGAAGAGAATCAGCAGAACTGATGAGGAAAAAGCAAAAGTATCAGGTCTAACAGTGTGTGAGTGGCTGTATGGGTGACTGATGGACTGTGTCAGTGGTTGTATGGGTAAGTGAGTAGTGTATTGATGAGTGTGTGGCAGTGTGAGTGGCCGTGTGGATGAGTGTGTGGGTGGTGAGTGGCTATAAGGTTGTATGAGTAGGTGTGTAAGTGCCTGTATGGCTGTATGACTGGATGTGTGAGTGGCTGTACTGGTGTGTGAGTGGGTGCATGAGTGGTTGTATGTGTGAGTGAGTGGCTCTATGGAGGAGTGAGTAGCTGTGTGAGTAATTGTATGGGTCTGTGAATGGGCATGTGAGTGGTTGTGTGGATATATGAGTGGGTGTATGAGAGGCTGTATAGGGGTTTGCGTGGATGTGTGAGTGGTTCTGTGGATGATGTCATCCATGATGACATTTGAGATGGCATCAGTGATGTCACTAACCATGTCATGAGTGTGAGTGATGTAATATGAGCAGTGCATTGTGGGGCATATGTTATAGTTAGCTCACGTAAGTATAACTGATCCATTTAATTGGTTCTGTATGAGTGAAATCTGAGCATAACTCTAACATTGCTGTAACCTTTGTTTTTTTCAGTGAATTTCTAAGGTTTTTTAAAATGTAGTTTCCTAACTATAATGTCCCTGTAACCTTTGTTTTTCTTTTAGGTGATTTTCAAAGGTTTGGGGATTATTTCCTAACTGTAACCACTAACCTTTGATTGTGAGTGAGTGCATGAGTGTCTTAGTAGGTCTGTGAGTGGGTGTGAAAGTGTCTGAGCGGGTCTGTCATGGGTGCCTGAATGTCTAAGTGGGTCTGTGAGTGGGTGTGTGAGTGTCTCAGTAGGTCTGTGAGTTAACACAGGAGCCTCTGAGTGGGTCTGTGAGTTAGGGCAAGAGTCTTTCAGTGGGTCTCGGCATGGGTGTGTGAGCCTGAATGGATCTGTGAGTGGGTGCATGAGTCTTTGAGTGGGTCTGTATGTGGGTACATGAGTGCCTAAATAGGTATGTGAGTGGGTGCATGAGTCTCTGAATGGATCTGTGAGTATGTATGTGTGTGAGTGTGATTTATATATAAACACCACATATTTCCACTTATTTATTGCCTTTCTGTTGTTGGTTCATACAGACTTATTTTCTTTTTAAAGCCAAGAAATTAACCAAATTTCTTAACATACATTAGTTCTAAACAGCAAACTACGCTAGCCGTTGCACTATATTCTGAACAATTGTTTGGCATGAAACCAGAAAACTACAATATTCCCATGGTAGAAGGTAAACCTCTTAACTACTATTCTATTTGTGACTCATGTACAACATGTGTAGACTAACGTGTTCATGTATAAATGCTTTTTATATGTATGTTACTATGTTGAATTAATATTAATGGAAGAAATAAATGAAGTGAATACCTTAGTCTCAGGTTTTCACTCTCTAGAGTGTTTTTCTTTACAAGCAGACCTCAGATACGTGTTTCATTTGATTCATCCTCGCTTTGCCTCAGTGCCTGTCCAATCACTAATTTTTTTTACCATGCAAACATAGACCGGCATCAATTATTTCAATCTTAATTTCCATTTTGTGGTATTAGGGTTACAGAAAACATTAAGACATTTACTTATAATTTGATAGTATTAGGGTGGGAGCTGGATTTCTTTTTCTATTTTTTATTATATTTTATGTTGCATTCTTCAGATTCATTAGGCAGCACCTTTCTTTTATCTTGATAGGTTATTTGAATTTACTAAAAACACATGCAATAAAATCTAAGATGCAAATTAATGCACACACCAAGATATTTTTCATTCTTCATCTAAAATACTCACCTATCAACTCGAGTTTGTGAGCAATATGTATTAATTTGAAATTTGTATCTCCTTTGCTAAGCTTTCATAAGTGGGCGATGGTACAGGAATCTAGAAAAATAAGTTTCAGTATTGAATATTGCTGCTCTATACATTGTCTCCTATCACTTGTTTATCTTTATTTTTTATAACTATTCACAAGCTATCTCAGCACTTTGCTTAGCCTTATGAATACAGACCTTCTACTACCATGCTTTCATTATATTACGTTACACGCTTGTGTCTAAAACAATATTTGAGGGTCACCTGTTTACTGAGTTCTAAGACCAGCTATAGATCACCGTTAAGAAATATGCTTAAACACTCGAGGTCAATGCTTCTGTGTGTCAGGTATCTCTCATATAGGAATATGATAACCCACCGTGTTTCCTCGCAAAGCTTTCTGTGTTGAACTATGGCTACACATCAGCCTATTGTTTACTCTCATATAAATGTGGCCATTTTTACATTAATGTAGTGGCTATTGTACCTCACCTAATTATTCTTGAATATGCCATCAGAATCATCTTAAAACTTTCAGCGGCACATTTTATTTGATAGTCTAAAACAGTCCATGCAGTTCTTTACACTCATACGGCTCGTATATTGTACGGTGGCACATTTAATTTAATAGTTGAAAAGCAGCACATGCGGGTGCATGACTTGCTCCATTTACATTTCTTTGTAGGACTACGCTGCATGTCATATTTAAAACTGATACATTGTATTACTTCTATCTTAATCGTTTACTATTGTAGACCGCTCACCATATTTTATGCTGTCATCCCAAACAACTTTCCCATCTTCTTACCTAGCATCTTGTTCAAAATTCCAGCACTCCTCGTCTCGCTCCTTCTCCACGTCAACAACCTAACGCTTGCTACTGTACTGTACATATATTAATATATACACGAAATTTACTCTTTTTAAGGTCGATACGGGAGTATGAAGCTACATGCAAGAATCAAAGCAATATTTATATCACAACTAGTGACGTGAAAGGACATGAGTTTATGGTTGCAACAACAAAGCATTATAGATAATGTGGTCCCCACAATGATGAACTCTATTCAGTAGTTTAAATATAGGAGATGCTAAAAGAAAGAAATTCAACTGATTAACCAGTGTATCTAATTTTGCAAATAATCACTGATTTCATTTCAAGATCTTCAGGAGATAGCCACTTGGATGACGAATTAGCATAAGTCATTTTTCAGTGTTGAGGTATTCCATTGCACCATATGTACTTTCTCAGTGTTGATGTATGTGAATTTTAAATCCCAAATATATGACTACTCCCTCACCCGCATTTGCACATTGTTCAGACTCATGTGGAGTCAAAATGTGTTTATGCTGATGCAGTGCTACAATAAAAAGAACTGCTACTAAGGATCGGCTGGTAGGCCAGTATTTCACTTTACAGCAAGGGATGAAGTGCATGTTTTCTTATGAAAAAAATAAATAAATACATATATGTATATATATATATATATATTCACTAAAAAAAACATAGGTTTCAGGGACGTTATAGTTAGTTGGACATTTGACTCATGTAAAACCAGAGAAATTCGCCTGTTATAGTTAGCTGAGCTAACGATAACTCGCGCACCCGCAATGTACTGCTGATGATGTCACATATTACATCACTCATGAAATGGTCAGTGACATCACTGATGACATCACTGATGACATCTCAAATGACATCACTGATGACATCACTAATGACTTCATCCAGTGAATGTGTGTTTCTGTAAAGTTTAAATATTTTTCATTTATATCTATGCCAAGGTGTATTGAAGAATGAATGCATTTACAAGTGCCTGAAGGGATTATTTAGTAGGTGCGTTACTGACTGTATAAGTGAGGGATTGAACGTGTCTTACTGAATACATGGGTTAGTGACTACACTGTGTGAAAATCTGTATTAGTCTCTCAGTTGGTGTGTAAGCAACCGCATGGGTTGCTGAATAGATACATGAGTATCTATATGGGTTATTGATTTGTTGTCTGAGTATCTGTATGTGTCCCTGCATGTCTGTGTGGGGGGGTGTATGACTCTGTGCATAGATGTCTGAGTGGGTGATTCACTGGTTGTATGGATTCAAAAGCGCATCTGAGAAGGGCTGTATGGATGAGTTACTGTGTGTATGGGTGCATTGGTGAGTGAATGAATGTCTCAGAGGCATATGTGTGACTAACTACATATGTTTAAGGCACTATATGTGAGTGTTGGAGTATATAAATGACTATACATGAGAGTAAGTTATTTGAAGAGTTTGTGTATAAATCAGTGTCTGCTTATATCAATAATTTTATAAGACAGTAAATATGTGTTAGTATCTCTATAAATAAGTGATATGGTGTGTCTATAAATAACAGACTTGGTGTGTATAACTGTATTCATGAGTCAATGGATATGTGATTGATTCTTTGCATTACTGACTAGGTGTGTGAGTAACTCTATGGATGAGCGGCGGAGTGTGACTGCATGTATAGATATATGAGTGCATATTATACTACTGTATTGATGAGTAACTACATGTATAAGAGACTGGATGTGTGTGTAGACCTAGGAAACAGTGAGTAGTATGTAGTATATGGCATTGTTATGTGTATAGTTTCAAAAATTGTAGTCTGCATTTTAGAATGGGTGTATCAAAGTTTATATTAGGGCATCAGTGTGTGCATCAGATTATTACGTGGATGATGTCATCAGTGATGTCATCAGTGATCTCATTTGAGATGTCATCAGTGATGTCATGAGTGATGTCACTGACCATGTTATGAGTGATGTAATATGTGACATCATCAGCAGTGCATTGCGGGTGCGCGAGTTATAGTTAGCTCAACTAACTATAACAGGCGAATTTCTCTGGTTTTATATGAGTCAAATGTCCAACTGACTATAACGTCCCTGAAACCTATGTTTTTTTTTGTGAATTTCAAAGGTTTTTTAAATGCTAATTCCTAACTATAACGTCTGTAAAACTTATGGTTTTTTCAGTGAATTTCGAAGGTTTTTTAAATGTTAATTTCATATTTTAATGTTTATAAAACCTATAATTTTTCTATTTGTTTTGTAATATTTTGGAACTCTATTATACTCCTTTTTTTTAACTTTAAAAATTAAGTAATGTTTTATATCTTCCCCCAAAAATATGTATATATTTTCTTTTTGGAGAAAACTGCACTCCCATACTGGTAGTTTACCAATCTCCATCACCACGCGAATCCTATCTGCCATATTGCTAAACTCGTAAAGGATGCGCATTTCGTATCCGACGGATTCGTGGAACTGCGTCCCGCGTAACATCGTATACGTATTGGTACGCGCCAGCTGCTACATAGGTATCCGACGGGTACGCAGTACCAAGCCACGCATTACATCATGTACGTATGGGGTCATGCCCGCTGCGCGTTGCGTATGTGATGAGTGCACGCTGCCAGGCCCTGTGTTACGTCATAGAAGTATGGTGTCGCGCCGGGTACGCCATTTCCTCATTTTTTCTATGTCTCAAACCTATATCTAAATAACTTTAAACTGTATATGAGATCAAGCGATAATCTAAAATATTTTAAACATTTATATATTTCTAACTGTAATAAACTTGGGTGCGGCCTCCTTGAACCCTTGATGCGCGATTGCCATGTGACCTTAAAAAAAGCATTTGATTAGTTCATAACATTTCCCATTGTAACAGTTTGAGGACCCCACCCATTTTAGTCATTCTCTGTACAGCGTTTGATGAGACACACCCCTTCTGCTTAGAGAGCTTTTTTAAAAAGTTTTTTTGCTGTGTACACATATCTTCTACTACACACCACATGCAACGATCATCTTAATCAATATTCATGGTCTGTACATTAGCCTTCCACATGTGATGGCCATGCATCTCAAACGTTACATCAAAAATCAAATGTGTGTTACACGATGCCCCTGGTGTGTGTGTTTGCACATTATTGTGCTGCCTTTCGGCCTGGGTATTGTTGGCCCGAAGGGGTATAATCAGCCACGGGCAGAGTGCACATCCTAGATCATATGTGACAAACAGTAAACAGTAATGTGTACATTTGTATTGCTGTATTCTCTGTTGTCATGCTTCACCAGTATAGTAGTGTGTCATATGTGAGACTTTCAGATTCATGTTTGGCATGCATTGCTTGACTATAATGAACGTTATCACTATTTATGACGTAGCCTCACTGCTGATCCTCCCTCCATCCGAGCACATTCACAAGTGTGCGCTTCGCGATAGCAACACTTTCAATAATACCGCACACCATTGACATGAGTGTCGGCACATATCCACAACCTTGACAACGACCTGTGATATTGGCCATTCAATGTTTTCGAACAGCATCTCATTAGCGATAGTTGCCGCCCTCCAGGTACATGATGCTACATTAATGTAAATTGCGCATTCTGCGACGTCAAAACTGCAACAGAAACACACATAAGTACACTTCCTTGCCAGGCAGGAACTGAACAACGCCCAGGTCCCCGGAACTATTATTCACACCCCTACGCTCGCCTGGCGTATGCAAGCCCAGCCCACTTTGCATACGTATAAATAGGATAACGACAACGCCACACGTCCCAGTTCTTCTACACTGCCTCAGGTGATATGGCCGCATCCACCTCACATGTCACAATGCGCAATAAAAAAAGGGATCCATAAGGCGTACACCATAGTCGCAATCAACACTGCAACTGAATTGTGAACACTGCTGCCCGTCGTGTTTGGACACACAACAATGACAGCAGGTGAGCAGTGGGGCCTGGGTGCACAGGGACTGCAATTGAGTACAATGCTGCGGGAGGGGTGGGGTGCATCAGCCTGGGTGCGCAGGTACAAACAAGCGATATTGCCCTGCTTAATAATGTGTTCTCTGACCTCATTCAATCACATGTCTGTCTCATTTTAAGGACCTGCTGGACCGTACTGTAGGCCTGAGCCAGCGGGCAGCGCTGCACTATAGACACATGTTGAGCACAGTGCTGCGGGAGGGGTGGGGTGCATCAGCCTGTGTGCAAAGGTGCAAACAACCGATCTTACCCTGCATACCGATGTGATCTCTGACCTCATTCAGTCACTACTCTGTGGACCTGCTGGACCGTACTCTAGGCCTGAGCCAGCGGGCAGCACTGCCCTACAGACACATGGCATTAGCTTTTGGGGCACTGTAGTGAGCTAATTACTAAGTGTACATGCACACGTTATGCTTCTACCATGCGCTCTGTTCCTTTGTATGTGAACGTTGGCATGACATATTATTATTTAACCTTGTGTATTCTCATGCACTCCAAACCCTCTTTGAACCACGATTACCACTAACAGTTCGAAGATAGTACTTCAAGAAGGAAGGATGCACTCAACTGGTGTTCTCCATTAACATTGAAAGAAACCTTCATTTAAATCAAGAGGTTTCCAACATTATATTTTTTCTCCCTTTTCAGACACTGGGTTAGTGGACCCAAAATGGGCAGAGCGGGCGCTCACCCCGTCATGATGCCCTGGGCATTCTGATGCCTTCCCCCGTGGTATCAAGTCACCGTCCCCGACCGGAGACTTGCTGGGCCACCCTAATAGCAGCATCCCTGAGTTGGAGCTCGCACCGGCATGTCCTTGGACACACCGGTTGTGGCAGGTGAGCACTCAAGCCTCGACGCGCAGGAGCTACAATTGAGCACAGAGCGGAGAAAGGGGCTGGGGTGCCACAGCCTGGGTGCACAGGTGCAGGCAAGCGATGTTGCCATAGATAATAATGTAATCTCTGGCCTCATTCTTATCTCTATTTCATTTTAAGGACTTGCTGGACCGCACTCTTTCTCGGGGACCCCAGCATTCCAGACACACGGGTGATGGTAGGTGAACATTGAGGGCTGGGTGCAGTAGGCCGGTACTCTGTCTCCTCCTCCCTCTGTTCTTTTCACTCTCCCTCCCCTTCTCCCTTTCACCCACTCGCTCTCTGTCCCATTCTGACTTTCCTCCGTTTATTCTTACTACTTTTCTTTTTCTCTTAGACATGGCACACATACTTATGTTTCATTTTTGTCTGGCAGGTTTTGTACGCTACGGAGGAGTCTCACCCACTTCTTTCATGTTTTACTGTTGTTCGAATAAAGTTACATTTCCATTTATTTGTGTTGTGTTAATAAAAGTTGTTTTTTTTACCAATAAATAATTGAGTGTATGGGTCTTCTTTTTCTGACAACACTTGTCTGTTGTTTATTGTGAACATCGGTGGTTGATAGTAGGTTATAAGGAACATTTTGTTTAATTTTCCGGTACACCTACCAAATATAAACCAACAGACTATTACATAAATGAAACCTGGGTAATTGTACAACGGCAAGAGTTCTATGAGTGTATCACTTTATAACACCATGAGAACTGCCCGCGTTATTTCAGAACCAATAAGGCACTACCTAGGGCCTCCAAGGCTTCAAGGACTGGCGAGGCCCGCCATGCATATTTAAATAAAGCCCCGGAGGTTGTCGATCCCCGGTCTTGAGTTGGCCTCGAAGCCCCCCGAACAATTCGTAAACAATACCCTGGGAGGTGTCGATCCCCTAGTCTGCGAAATATCTCTGGGCCCTCACGTGCCTAATTTACATGTGAGATTAAGTTCCCTAGTGCTGCAGAGACCCCCGCAATATAATAATAGGATTGGCCCCAGAACATTACCCACTAGTGGGCTCATTTAAATGAACGGGTGTGACCCAGCGTAATTTTTTTTTTCTCCATTTTTACCATCCGTTTCAGCTTTATTGAAACAATACAAGGCTTTCCTCCTCTCGCTTCAATGAGGCAAACAAGAATTTACTATCACAGGGTGCAAGCAATGCTCCCACCCTGTAATAGCAAACATAAATGTCCCGCGCTTGCACACCCCGGGACATTGTATGACCTGCGCCTGGGAGTTGGTGCTCCATGGGACCATGATGCTTTGTTTAATGCATAACTACAGAATTAGTATAAACGCATACTAACACTACTTGCACACGTGTGGTACAGCAACCAGAGTGTAGTGAAGAGGCAGAGGAAGTCCAAAATCTACCAGAGGTAGGATCACATGGTTCGATCAGCCGACGACCCTGGGAAGAGTAGAAACAGATTCACCAAGAAACGGGTCTGCAGCACACGACCCTGGGATGAGTAGAAACAGATTCACCAAGAATACGGGTCTTCAGCACAACGCAAGGAAGCGCAAAATCTCGGTGAGTGCTGTCTTCTTTTCACCTTCTCCCACTCGTCGCAAAATTTAAGTAGTGAACAGGAAGACAGCAGTGGATCCGATAAGTAGATTTATTGCAGGAAAAGAAGACAGCTTAAACAGCCACCAACAGGACCAGACACCAAGACATCCGTCTTCTTCAGCACCGTGTACAAACTCCCCAAGATTCCCCTCATGACAGCCCTACATTCTAACATTACATACTTACTTTATAGTATCATTACATACTAACATTGTAAAATGACTTACATTGAAATAGTACAGAGAGCACATCACTTTACAGCAATGAGCTCACGGTTTAATGCCCGAGTCTTCAGACCAGTAGGGGTGAGTAGTTCGCTTGCCACTTCCGATATAGTATAAATGCACGGTAGAGCTCAGTAGTTCGCTTCCCACTCCCTGTATGGTATAAACGCCTACTAACACTACTTCCACAGGTATCCTACAAACACCAGAGCACATCACTTTATAGCATTGACCTCCCGGTTTAGGCTCTAGGTTTCATACCTGACTGTAGCAGCATCTCATCTCAGCACCATGTCACTCTGAGCAACACCGCACTTTCAGACCAGTAGGTGTGACTACTTCACTTCGCACTCCCCCACAGAGGTTACAGTGCTACTATCCTCCTGTTTCCTACTCTTTTCACCCTTTTTCCCCCTTACTCGCTTCAATGGAATAACAAAATGGCGGCCAACACTTCCTAGTTGCAACCGCTCCCAGCGCTGACAACCAATAAGCAGCAAGCTTGTGCTTGTAACGCCTCAACCAATCAGATGGCAGAATTCCCAAATATAGGTATCTGTAAATTTCGATATTTCTCCAAACCTACTGAACAGTATATATATATAAAATAGTTGCCCCTCCGGAGGCTAAGCACACGCAAGTAAGTATCGCCAAACACAGCAGGAGCAGCCCACGCAAACACAGTCCCCACCAAGATCAATGCTGTCTACACGTTTTGGGCATAGTGCCCTTCCTCATGGACAGCTTAAAGTGAGTGACGGCAAACAAAACAACACCAGTGAATTCCCTCTTTTATTTCAATGACGCAAGATCGTCCAAATGCATTCTGGGTGGTAGTGTATCATCATCCCCAAGTGGGTTGCCGCCGTCACTTCACCTTCAAAGTTCAATTCAACGAGGATATTTAGTGTTCTGCAGAGTTGCCCCCATTTCCAATCAGCATTTCCTGCTCAGCAACCGCCGACTGTCATCAGTGATGTCATTTGAGATGTCATCAGTGATGTCACTGACCATGTCATGAATGATGTAATATGTGATGTCATTAGCAGTGCATTGTGGGGGCGCGAGTACTATAACGGGGGAATTTCTATGGTTTTGTACGAGTGAAATGTCCAACTAACTATAGCATCCCTGAAACCTTTGGCTTTTTTCAGTGAATTTCTAAGGTTTTTTAAATGCTAATTTCTAACTATAACGTGTCTGAAACCTATGTTTTTTTTAATGAATTTCAGTGGTTTTATAAATGCTAATCTCTAACTATAGCGTGCCTGAAACCAATTGTTTTTTCAGTGGATTTCAATGTTTTTTTAAATGCTAATTTCTAACTATGCCTACAAAGGTAGGACATGTGAAGAAAGAGGAAGAAAAGTGCAAAAAGAAGCAAGTAAAATACAGAAAGAGGCAACAGAAGTCCAGAAATACGAAGAAAAGTGCAGGAAGAAGCAAGAGATGTGCAGAAAGAACCAACAGAGGAGCAGAAAGTCGTCCTGTGCCCCTAACATTTTACTGACAGGTACTGGTGGTAACTGACTGACTAACCAGGACAGGAGCCAGTGCTATGCTAAAAGACACTTAGAATACAGTGAAAACACCTACATATACTAGGGAACACTATGAGTTGGGGTACCCCTGTGATTAGCATGACCTCCTCTGTATTTGCCATGAGTTAGTGCCTGGGTCATGAGTACATGGGTACTGAGTGGATGATAGAGTATTGCAAGGAGAGTGCATGGTGAATTTATAAGTGCTTGTGTTTTTGGCAGAGTGATTGGATAAGTACATGATGCTGGATGGGTGATTTGAGGCGTGCATGGTTAGTGACAAGGAGATGGCTGGATTGCATCAATAGTGCTTAGGGGATTGTAGCAGTGCATTTGTTAGTGCCTGGGTCATTGCATGAGTACATGGGTAGTGACTGGATGATTAGAGTGCTGCAAGGACACTGCATGGTGAATTTATACGTGCTTGGGTTTTTGGCGGAGTGATTGGATAAGTACATGATGCTGGATGGGTGATTTGAGGAGTGCATGGGTAGTGACAGAGGGATTTCTGGAGTGCATGTGTACAACCTGGGTAATTGGAGGAGTGAATCAGTACTGTGCAGGTGGTTAGAGATCTGCATGGGTAGTGCACAGGGGATTGTAGCAGTGCATGTGTTAATGCCTGGGTCATTCCATGAGTACATGGGTATTGACTGGAAGATTAGAGTACTGCAAGGAGAGTGCATGGTGAATTTAGAAGTGCATGGGTTTTGGTGGAGTGATTGGATAAGTACATGGTGCTGGCTGGGTGATTGGAGGAGTGCATGGGTAGTGACAGGGCGATGGCTGGACTGCATGGGTACTGCTCAGGGTATTGTAGCAGTGCATGAGTTAGTGCATGGGTCATTGCATGAGTGCATGGGTAGTGACTGGATGATTAGACTGCTGCAAGGAGAGTGCATGGTGAATTTATAAGTGCTCGGGTTTTGGCGGAGTGATTGCATAAGTGCACACATGTCACCTCAGGCCCTGCTCCCTCCCTTCATCACTGTGCAAACGCACCTCCTGGTGGGTTTTAAGTTGGGGGATTAAGTCCCTTTGAATCCTGAGGGTCCCTGGGGGCCAACTAGCCCACCAGGTACCTCCAGGTAGTGCCACAGAGCTGCATAGCAGAGAGGTGGTCCAAGTCCATGCCCCTTTTTACACCTCTCTGCAACACAACTCTGCGTCGCTTACTGAAGGTAGCTTGTGCTTTGCTTCATTGAAGCGAGAGTAGGTTTCCCTGCTCTCACTTCAATGAAGCAAAGCAGAGTTTGCAATGATAGGTTGGGAGCCGCACGGCTCCCGCCCTGTGATTGCATACAGCAGTGTCGCGGGACTGGCCACCCGGGACACTGCAGGAGCTGACCCTGGGGGATGGTGGTCGCCAGTGCCATCAAGGGCTCCAGGAGGGGGGCCACGCGGCCCCCCTCCCATCGTTTCAAAGCCCCGGGGAGGTTGTGGTCCCCAGGGCCTGGGGTCCGCTACGGGAACTCATATTTCAACATTAAATGCCCCGGGGAGGTGGTGGGCCTAGCGTGTGTGGGGGGCTCTAGTCCCCCAACAGGTCTATTTTTTTTAAAAGCCCCGAGGGTGCTGGTCCCCGGGGCATCAGGGGGGTATGTGTGCCCCCCTGTGAATAATTAAACAAAGCCCCGGGGGTGGCGTTCCCCGGGGCTTGGGGGGCCTTGGAGGCCCCCACTCATTAAAAAAAAGCCCCGGGTTGTGGCGGTCCCTGGGGCTGCGGGAAGGCCGAGTGCCCTCCCGCACATAATTTGAAGCAAGCCCCGGGGGCTGGTGGTCCCAGGGGCTGCAGGGGCCCCCGCATATATTTGTTGCAAATGCCCCAAGACCTGGCCCACACGGGGCCTCAATTAAATGAAGCACGGGTTTGCGACTCCAGAGCGAATTGCGCCGAAATTGTTTTACAAAAATGCTTTTTTGGGCTCTGGGGGTCCATGTGGGACCCCCTGAGCAGGCCTGGGGGCCAGGGCGTTTCTACCCTGCCCCCTTTTCTTCACCTTTGTTTTTCAGTTGGCTGCCAACACTTCCTGGTTTGGAGTATTGACAGCCAATTAGAATAAAGCCCGTGGTCGGGAGGGTTCACGAACCCTCCTCGGCCATAGATATCGATATTTTTATGTCTGATTTTCTCAACTACGGAACGGATTTACACCATTTAAAAAAAAGGTCGCTTTCTGAACCAAGCACTACCTTTTTGCCAAATTTGGGATAATTCCATTCAGCAGTTCGGGTTGTAGCCTTGCCTAAAGTTTCCTATATGACTCTTATTTTTTTAATTTCTCAGCAACTACTCAACGGATTTACACCATTTCCTATATGACTCTTATTTTTTGAATTTCTCAGCAACTACTCAACGGATTTACACCATTTAAAAAAAAATTGGGGTAATTCCGTTCAGAAGTTCCGGCTGTAGCCAGTCCCCCTTTGTTCTCAGGCCCCACTAGACGAATCTCCCCCAAACTTTCAGGATAGGAGCTGACCTGGATAGACTTTCTGTTTGGAGGATTTCGTGACGATTCATCAAACGATGCCAAAGTTCTTAGCAAATCAAAAAATGCTTTTCCTATGGAAACTAGGTTCTAACTATAACTACCTACTGGCGATCGCCAGTAGGTTATATCTATCTATCTATCTATCTGTCTATCTGTCTATCTATCTATCTATCTATCTATCTATCTATCTATCTATCTATCTATCTATCTATCTATCTATCTATCTATCTATCTATCTATCTATCTATCTATCTATCTATCTATCTATCTATCTATCTATCTATCTATCTATCTATCTATCTATCTATCTATCTGTCTGTCTGTCTGTCTATCTATCTATCTATCTATCTATCTATCTATCTATCTATCTATCTATCTATCTATCTATCTATCTATCTATCTATCTATCTATCTATATATATATATCTATATATGTATATATAACGAAGAATGGCATACCTACTTGGTGTTACTGCTCACATTGAAGGAAACCATGACGCGCTTAGTCATTATTGCACATACAATGGTTTGTCTATTTTAAACAATGTACTTTGCAAGTCTTCTGGCAAACTAACTCTCCTATTATATTTTACAGAACTACAAGCAGTAAAACCAAGTAGATGTTGTATGTATGTGTATATGCTTTTTAGCATGCATTGTGTGTGTGCAGCTACAATAATACAAGAGGGGAATCAGGGTGTTAGTTTCCTTGGTCCTGAAGAAAAGCCTTGGGGAACGGCTTGAAACATGTTGACCTTTAAGAAAGGCAGGCACATTATGATCTACACTTTCTTGTTTCCCCTGTTCATATCAACTAGATGCCTAAAAAAATGGTAATTTACCTTCTAGGCAGGTAATTTAAATTTCACTTTCCACACAAGATCCCCTCCACTCTTATTTTTATCATCATTTTACATCATTTAATAAACAACAAAAAACTATTCTCATGTAACATGTAGGTCGTAGCACGCTCGTTCCACAGGGGAATGGGATGGACCTAATGATGAAACATGCTACCAAGGTGCAACCCTGGTGGGTGAGGGTTATATAAGAAAACCTAGCATTTTCTTTTTCTCGTGGAGAGATAGTTAATACAAACAGTAGGGCTCTCTTTGGTTCTGATACCATTGACAAATAGACAATGCATCCATATTGGTGTTTCTTAAAGTTTTAACAAAATGTTGGTTTTCATATGTTGTGAAAACCATCACTGTGCTCAAACTCTAAAATAACACTTACACCAGCAAACTGTCGATTGACCAGAGGTACACTGGGCCTCTTTTACATAGATTTGGCGTAGGACAGCACCAAAAGTGTTTTTCCTGCTCTACCCTACGACAGCACAATATGGTGCCTTGCGCCAATCAGGCATCCTTGCACCATGGTTGAAGTGTGTCTGCATTGTTGGCAGGATTGTTTTTGTGCAGGAAAGGACACCTTCCTGCAAAAAAACAATCCATGGAGGTGTTTTTCTCTATGTGTGCTGCAGAAAACAGCACACATAGAAAGGGGAGAAAACAAGGAGAAATAAATATATTTCTCCTCATTACTCCTGCCATGGGGAGGTGTACAGTTTTGATACATTGCCAGGTTTACAGATCTTTGTAAATATGGGAATGCATCAAAACCCATGGGTGTTGCGTGGAAACATCCACCAGGATGCTTTTGGAATGCCTCCCTGATGCAGGGTAAGGCAACGCAGTGACTTGTGCTGCATTGCCTTACATCATATCTGCAAGGCCATAAAATGCCACGCAAAGTGGCTTTGTGTTGCCTCATAGATATGGGTCTGCATCTCCGCACTTCCGGAGCATCATAAAAAGCTAAAACACTGGTAGCTCAAGGCACTTGAAAATAAGCCCCACTGTTACTTCCAAGTAGACAATGTGTCTGTGTTGATGTTTCTTAGAGTTATAGCACAACATTGATTTTCACAAGCTCTGACGCATTGTCTAATGAGAAGGAACGGTCCATCTCGCGAAAGCTTGAGAACAATGGGTAAACAGACACACCTCTTCATCCCTGATAAATAGAAATGTGCAATTACCGGGGTGTACTTGTTAGTGGAAGGCGTTTATTTCATACTATGTATTATTTATCATATAATACCTGTAAATAGAGTATTCAAGTACTTTTGTACCCCTGCGGGATCTGGACCAATGCAAGTATTGTAAGAGGGAGTGAAAAGTTTAATCTGGTTCCCAAAGCCTCTCTGACGGCAGGTAGAGTTCCTGGAAGGGTGGGTAAGGATGCAGTTGTTACCAAGATAGCGCATAAGGGGTGGGGCTTTCTTTGGGGTCCTGGAGTAGCATTTTTGTTTTAATGCACATGCTTCTAAATAGGAGGTGACAGGTCATGAGAGGGGGCAATGACAAGTGGGTGAAGGAGGGAAGGGTGAGGAACACAGAGAAAGATCTCTGGGGCTTTGGGAGTGTTTTAAGTGGGGCGACACTCCTCCCCTGTCACCTCTATCAAATTCTATGTGAGGATTGGAGGCAGGGATTACGCATTACCCTTCTCCACTTCATTTACAGAGCAGCAATTCCCAATTCTTAGTCACTTGTCTGAGAGCCAATCAGCTATACTTCCAAACAATGTGAAAACTAGCAAAAACACAATCAACCAATCATCATAGTTGTTGATCCAATACACTTCTTTAGCGTCTACGATTCCTCTTTTTCATTACTCAGCAACACAAAGTTAAGTTGCCCAACTTTTTTTAAGTATTAGATTTTTTTGTAATTCATTTGTCTATGTTTGCTGTTTTATTGAATTTGGTTAGTATTTATATGATTACTTTATAAATTGAATCTTTGATGGTCGCACATTATTGTGGCACATCACACATTGGGGTAGTTAACAGACTTTTGACTCTAGTGGAGAGCCGCCCAGGCACCCAGACATTGAGAAGCCTGAGTACATGCATAACACAAGCCTGGAAGGCCTGCGATGACCCGGGTGTGGCTGAACAGTGCAGGAGAATCTACACAAGACCTGCAGAACAAGTGTTTTTTCTAACGTGACCAAACATCCCCCATCACACAAAGGCTGTGCAAGGAGCTGCACTTTTCGAGGGGGTGCTTGCGCGCACCGCTCTCAAGGAGGAGCACGAGATGAACTATATCTTCCTTGGAGTTCCTACCTTCCTTTCCCCCCCAGGACAGCCCGTGTTGGAGTGGCTCTGGGGGAAAATGTGTACTTTAAAAAAGCACAGGTTCTTTTTATTTCTTTGTAGAAGCAGCTTCGCTGGCACTTTGAGTACAGTGATAAATTGTGTCAGTCTCAACAATAATTGATCACATTCATTAAAGTGCATGTGCGGTCAGAATATGGTGGTTTGTAAACAATAATTTCAAGGCACTGAAGACGATCAACATTAACCATACAAAGAAAAGGGGTGTATTGTGCCACATCCCACCCTGATAGGAGCTCTCTTTCAGCAGTAGTCTGGAGTTGCCTTAGTGTTTCCGATGGTACTTCTTCAGGTTGGAGATCTATGCAGGTAACTGCAGTGTATGAAGTACCAGTGGGAGACAATTTCTCGGCTGTGAGATAATGAGAGGGGTTCGACTCCCTAGGCCCCAGATCTGTGTTCTGGCCTCTGGGACGCCATTGCTGGCAACATTATCTGTCCAGGCAGGATAATGCATGTGTACCCAGCTAGGCTTTGCCAGCAATCTTGGATGCTGTTATGTTGGAATTCACAAAGAGTGTTTGATGTCAGAGCTTTCTTGGATATTATTGTCAAGATGGTCACCACGAGGGGAGTAACCTTTGGTGTTACCAGGACAAGACCATTCCTAAGACAACTTCTTATCTGGCACGTGCTGAGGATTCTAACTGTATGTGGCTTGTTCTATTAAGACTTACATGGTTTGATGGCAGAGGAAACCAGTCTTTTGGTAGCAATGAAGATGTATTCTTCGAGGTTTCTTCCCCTTCCTTCTTTGGATGAAATAGGATGATGATGCGGAAGACTGGAATTAATGCTTCTCCTTGTGGAAAACATTTACCTAGGGAGCAATGGGGTCTAAGGCTCTGGTGCTAGGGTGTGCCTGCTCGATACACATATAATGGATGGGCTATCAGGGTGGAATTTTAAAGGCAATTTTCAATGGTGGCTCTGCTGGTGGTAATTAGGCTTTAAATATGCAGAATCCTTGCCTCCAGTCCTGGCATACTATCAGATTTCCTAGCTACAAAGAAGAAAAGTTTAGATTTTATTATGGAGACAGAGGCAAGGATTATCCCATAACTATATACGCTGATCAACCCACCCTAGTTATCTTCGTTGATGGAATAAGTAAATATTTTGTGGTTATTATAATGCTGTGCCGGAGATGGCACTTGAGAAACAAGCTGTCCTTAATGATGTGGGGATGTTGAGACCTATTCACAAATGTAAATATGCGTGTGTAGAACTACTACATGTAGATGTATACTTTTGGAGCAACTTTACAACTTCTCTCTGGTCACAGTTTACTAGTAAAAAGTTACTGAAAAGATTAGACTTACATGTCCCTTACCCTTAAAATATAGGGTGAGGTCATTTAAAATGACATACATGACCATAAATTTACTACTAGGAGCGGCTTTACAACTGTATTTCAGGTTCCGCACACATGGTGGCGACTCTGCTATTGATGCGAACATCACTCTAGAGTAAAAGGTACAGAAAAGTGTAAAAGTTTATTAAAATTTAAAAACAAATTAGAAAAATGTGTTTATGTTAAATATTAATGTTAGGCAATTTCATATGCTTGTATATATGTAAAAAAAGGACAATACTAATAATTGTATTTTAGATTAAAAAATATAAATTTAGAATATAAGTAAAGAATTTTTTTCTTCAGTTTAAATTAATAAACCAGATTCCCACCTAAAGTAAAATAATATATATTTATGTATTAAAACTTATTTAAAGTTATGCATAAAATTAATTTAAAAAAGTAATTTCATTATTTTAATAAAAAGAATGCTACAAATAAAGGTTATTAAAATATTTAAACATAAACTAATAAATATATTTGTTTATAGATATTTTTTCTAACAGTACATTACATTTAATTATATTTTTAAATAGTTTAGACAATGTAATTTAATTTAACATTTTTTCCTTTGCAGTTTTATCTTAAGTCCCTATCTCTATTACTGTCTATGGAGGGTGTTGCAGTGTGTGGTGCTGTACTGACTCCAGTTCTGAGCTGCAGTGCATTTACTACTGTTTGGGGATGTTTTTGGCTTTGGCTGTAGCAAACTACAGAAGTGCAGTTTGTGAATTATATTGGGCTTACTCTTATGTGAATCGGTTCATCTCCCTCCTTTAGCCCCTCTCTTGCTCTCCCTAAACCCCTCCTTTCTACTCCCTTAACCAGTCCCCAAAGTCAAAAATATTCCCCATTTTCCATCAACTCACCCACCCATCCCACATTAACTAATAATACATATAATTAAATGTCCATGGATGTTCACAGTTAGGATGGAGATCTCCGCACATAACACAGAGGAGAGGTGAGGGTGTAGACTCCGTTAGCTGTAGTAGTGTGTAAAACTTGCATTATTTGATGTAGCTAAATTACACGAACTTACAGCATAATTATAGGAATTTTAGTGTAGTTGTGCAAAATGCATCTAGCACTCAAAACATTACCTGAAAAATTCAACTCTAAAAAGTAAGTTCAAGTTGATTTCAGGTTGCTCATGTTCCAAGCACTGCTGCTGACATTTGGATTTGTATTTTTCGCTCAAAAATTACAAGAACAAATAGCTTGGGTAAAAAATCTACCTAACATGTTTGTTGACCACATACATTAAAGGAACTGCTGCTCGCTTTAAAACACTGTTGCTTGCATTTGGATCTGTAGCTTCACACTCAAATGTTACCCAAGTGACATGCTCAGGTAAAATATCTTCCTGAAAAGCTACTTATGTTCACAAATATCTGAACATCTTGCTTTAAAATGTCGACCTAAAATGATGTGATGTGGTGTAATGGTGTTTACCTTGCCCTCATGATAAATGCAGAACAGAGGGATGAGTAAGCAGAGGTCTGCATGATGATGACACTTCACATGAAGAAAGAGCTGAGGGAAAAGAGGGAAAAGATTGCAAGGATATTTATGGACCATGGGCTGGGATGATTTGTGAACTGTGTTTTGTAACCTTTTCCCCATTCTTGGGATATGGTGTTTATTGATTTTTAGAGAAGTGAACTTGGGAAGTCCTGCTGAATAAAGGAAGTGAAAGAGGATGACGGCTCCTTTATACTACATCACAGTTTGTCACAGAGCATGGTCATTGATTCTGCCCTGTGACAACTGGGGAATGTGTGGTCAAGGTAGGTGAGTGATGTTCGACTTTGATGTTGGGCAGCAACCTATAACCCCTGTGGCATGTATTCAATCACCATAGCTAGAGTTTAGTCTTCCTACTGCTATGGAATTGATGGGCATTGGAAAGGTAAGCCTTACACAGTGATGTCATTCTATCTTTCACTTGCACTTTGTTGCAAACCATTTCTTCCAGAAAGTGAGTTCAGAACTGCTGTTCAAGCCCTCACACTTTTTTCTCTTGAGGGTAGAAATGCCCTAATATGTGCCACCACGACTCTACACTGACACCCCTAAGGAAATGCCTAATTTGTAAAAAAAAAATAATTATCAGGGCCCTCGTCAGGAGGTGAAATTGGCTTGCATTGCCGATTGCCCCTGGCAGCGCTGCTAATGACTGTACTAAGCATCTCACTCCAAAGGTCTGCAGCACACACTATTCCAGGCCACTAAAAACTACAGGAATAACTCAGGCAGCAGGTATTTGTCATTTGTAATGAATATTAAATTAGTAAATAACTGTTGTGCTCATTTCAGAAGTAACAAACAGTACCCCCATGTGGCCGACTGCCATAAGAGCCGGTGTTGACTATTAAGTGCCGGTGCTGAGCACCGGAAAACTTTGGCACAAATTAAGCACTGCCCTTAAGGAGACTCTGCATGCCACAGCACGTTTCACTGACTGCCTGAAGAAATATGATCACATCACCCAATCCTGGAGGAACTCCATTGGCTCCACTTGTCACCCCACATCATCTTCAAAACCAGCTACATCATTAACAAGGCCATCAGGAAAAGCATCCCACTTATATTGCAGACAAACTTGACATCTATGGTGGTTCACAGCACACCCACAGCCAGGACATCATCAGACTGAAAACTAAGAAGTGTAAAAAAGAAGAAACAAGACTGGAGACCCTTTTCATCTATGCACCCATGGTCTGGAACAACATACCAGTATTCATCAGATCCACTTCAACACTGCTCCAGTTTAAAAATGAATTGAAAGCTCACTTCTTCAAAGAATATTGCATTAGAATGCATTAACTGTCCACAACCCAGCTTCCTCTCCCATTACTTGTTAACATTATGCTTGTCTTTGACCATGTACAACCCCCTGCTGCCTTTCGGCTAGGTTAACACAATAGAAATACCATATACATACTTGTAAGACATTGGACTATTGGTTGACCGGGGTAGAAGTCCTACTCAGGCAACAACCACAATCCTTGCCAGGGTGAACCATAAAATTCAATAAATGACCTGTGCTTAACCTTCTGGTAGCTTGACACAAGCAGTAAGGCTAAACTTAGAGACAATATTTAAAGTATGTATGCAGCACACAAACACTAATAGAGTTAACACAAAACACAAGAAAAATGTAAAGTTTAATAAGTAAAATGGTAAAAGAACGTTTCAAATTGCAAAGTAAAAATAGCACCTAAAAGCACAAAGCTCCAACTGTGATGTTAGAACAGAAATGTCCTCTGCATGGTAAAGAATGTGTACCCCTATCCTGAGTACCCAACTGTATGGTTGTCCGGATCCCCAATACTGATTTTTGGTGTCATGGGAAATCATGGATCATGCGTGCCATGATTTTGACCTGTCTCACAGATTGCGGTGTTATTGGATTGAGAGGGACATCTAAAGTGCTAAACTGGGGGAAGGTGACTGCCTTCACCAGGAGTTAAGCAGCATGAGCGCTTTGGTGGCAGCATACCATGTAGTGATCCGGAGTGAACAGGCCCTTTTTACACTCTGTCACTAGAGTAATGCCTACAGGTTCACTCAAGTTTTTCAAATGTTCTGCTGCTGTGCACTTAAGTCACTGTTGTCCTTCATCAGTTAGATGTAGAGTGCAGCGCCAGAGTGATGACTCTGCGCTGGTTGTTTGTGGGCCTGGGAAGAGTACAGTGCAGGAACAGAGTAGTGCTATACAGTGTAAGCAAAGTGAGTGTGTGCACCTTGTGGATGAGTGCAGGACATGAATACATTACATGAAAAATATAGTGCTGTGAGGTTCGTGCACAGGGAATGCGTGTGTAATATGTGCTTGCAAAAAGTACAATACATGAAAGGTTAAGTGTTGTGCAGTGTACACATGATGAATGCGCATATGAGTGCACATGATGAGTGTGTGTATTTGCAAGTGGCATACCATGGCATTACACATGAAGGCTACAATATTGAACAGTACGCAGAGTGAATGCGGGGCTGGACCTATGTGTGTTTGGGAGGGCACAACGCATCAAGGTAACAATACTGGCCTAGTGTACATTCAGTGAGTGCAAGAGTGTTTGCAATAGCACTTTACATGAAGGACCCTGGGTTCCATTTTCGGAAGTCTGGCTCTGCCTGGTGACATGAGGAGAAGAGGAATCCCCCTAGACATATTTGTGTATTGCTGCATTCCTGTGAGCTGGGTGGGTGGGACACATTGGAGAAGGGAGAGACTTCCCCTGTACACTACAAAAGGCGCTCTTTGATTCATGGATAGAGCACAAGGAAAGGGCCTTGACATCCCTCAGGAAGGAAATGAGTCTGATAAGGAAATAACAAAGAATAGGGCTGGGAGCCAAGGATTAAACATTTTATGCACATATGATTGTGGCTGGCATCCAGGTGTTAACTCTCAAAACTCCTAAGTCCAGTGTTGAGGGATTATCAGCGTCAGAGTATTTTCTGCTGTGACAGACAATCTTTTAAGAGCAAGAAGAGAGAGAAAAGTGTACACTTTGAAAGAAGCAGAACCCCAACATAAAACCTCAAAGATCCAGACCCCAAATCACATTTGGTGTCTGGAAAAGAACTAGAAGAAGGTAAGGTTAAGAGCCCAATATTTGCCCTCCGCCAATCATCCAGATGGCCTGTGTGAGAAATAGAAGCTCTACAAGACCTATTCATGTGACCAGGACTGGGGCCAAGACTTGATACTCTCCCTGATGGGTGAGGGGACATCACCCAGGAAAACCAAAACCACCTGCTCTGGAACCTGAAGCAGCAGCACCTACCTGCTTGCCAGGACAAGTGTGCTGTGTGAAGAAGAGGAAAGCTTTGGAGGGACTAAGGCCCAGTGAGGAGCCTTGCCAAGAAGACTCCTGGTAAAAGGTGTGAGGACACAGCTGTGCATTCCCCATGTGCAGAATCGAATTGTGGACCCCCGTAAGGCAGGAGAGGGCCACCTTGAACTTCTCCATGAACTGAATACTGTGCAGAGAGCGTGAAGCCCGTACCACCGCAATGCAGTTACCTGTATGCCAGGAGGGGCTACCTTGAAAGTAATTGTTGCCTACAAAGAGCCAAGATCTATGTGGGTATTATCGGTCACCCTGTAAGCCAGGAGGGACTGTCGCAGTATAGGCGGCGGTACAGTAAAAACCAACACCTCGCCATTGACTGGGAAAAGTGAAGCTGCGACCTGCAGGTCGGAAATAAGTACCAAGATCTGTCCCCTGAACTGCCCCGTGGACTCCCAAGGATGTTTAGAAGACTTTGCTCAGTTGCAGGGACCCAGGCAGGAGTACAAGGATCAACCCTCTCACCCTGTGTGGGAAAAAGCTGAACTTCCTGCACAACAGGAGCTAGGAGCACCTCAGATAGCTGTTGAAGCTGACCGCACACCTCAGAAGGAAGCCTGCACGCGCCGGGTGCTGCTGCATGTATGGCATGAAGACCAATTCAACTAAGCAGAATTGGAGCATTGCAAGTGCCCACGGTTGGGGCACCCACTGAAATGCTGAACACTTCCCTACTGTTGTAGGGATAAGACTTGATACGGGCCTGCCAGTCCCTGGGTGACTCCCTGCTAAAGGTGCTGCTTCTCTATGAATACTTTTAACAGTCTCCTACGAATCTGAGGAGACCCTTAAAGAGGCCTAATAGTGAGCATTCCTTGTATGTGGCCACCAGTGAATGGAGAGTAACACCAACCACATTACAAGGAAGAGAGTTGGAGAGGGATTTGCCAGTTAAACCCTAAAGCCCCAACATCAAGAGGATTGTGTTATTGCTTAGGAATGTTGTAATGCCTTTATTCTTGCATAGAGTTAGAAATAAAATATTTATATTTTAATATAAAAACAAGTACTTGACTTGACATTGATTTATTTACATTGCTGAGTGCACTTTGAGGTATGAATCATGTTCCTGAGGGAGCTTTCACTGCTCATCCAAAGCTACCACTGAGAGTCAAGTGCAGGGGGTGGGGTACTTGGCATAGTTGCTCAGGATCCATAGAAGGTAGAGCCCTGGGACATCAGGAGCAAAATGTCTCAACCACCACGGGTGAGCCAAGTAGCCCCTGCAAGACCCATGGCCCTCTGAAAGGGGAGATGACATGTGGTCATCTTGTCACACCAAACCAAAACACAGTCACAAGTTCAGGCTGGCTGCGATAGAGCACATGCCCCTGTAGTTACCAGGTTAATCCTGTGGAGAGCTGTACCTTACGTTCTCTGCTGCGAAGCTTTGGCTTGCTCAGTGTCAGTTCTGCAAAGTCCTGTGTTAAGGTATGTCATGCTGTGTCAGTTCTGGTGACAATGCCAACTAGAAGCCAGTGGTATCACACGGCGCTGGATTTGAGGTGACCCACAGTTAGCAAGGAAGGAGTACACTCTGATGCCAGCCAACAGTCTAGGACCTGAGATGCACCATTTGGGGAGCAGGACTCTCTAATGGCAGAGGCCATCAGCAGGTCTCAGGAGGGTCCCATTTCAGTTCCAGTGTAGCAAATCAGCCAAGATGATACAGGGAGGCCTCAGAAGCTGGTTTTGTCCCTGTTGCTCACCCAGGAGGTCATCCAACTGCCTCTTGGAGTCACTCTGATTAGCCTGGGATGAAGAGTGGAAGGTCCAGTTTTCCATTGCAGAAAATAGGGCAGTCCTTGGAGCAGCACAACAGAGCTTCTTCTGTAACTTCCACAGGTTGGGAGAGATCTGAAAAGTGGCTCAGGATGTCTACTATTTATACCTGGTGCCAGGGTTTGTGTGAAGGAACTCCCTGTCCTACCCCACATCTGGTTGTAGAAAATTCTTCCCCTTCTGCGGTCAAGACTCCAAAGTGTTTGGGGTGGAAAAACACAGGGCAGGTCTGGTGCCAGTTTTGTTTGTGTGTGCAGGAGGTAAAGCCCTTTGAAATGTAAGTGACGCTGGGTACCGCTCCTCCCCCAATTATCCTGTTTGGATGACCCATCCTGCCCAAACCTAAGCCTTTGTATTACTGTCTGACTGTCTGAAAGCAATACGCAAACTCTAGCAGTGAAGCCATTCACAGTCATGTGACCCAGGACACTGGCAAAAAGCACAAATGGTTAGGAAGAAAATCCCAACTTTCTTAAAGTGGCTTTTCAGAATTGTAACTTAAAATCTGGATTTTCCATTAAAGAGGATTTAAACTTACAATTCATTTGAGTGTACACAGCATATCTCTATCTGATCTCAATCCAAAGTTATCACTTATTAAATGTGATAATGTAACCTAGTGCTAGTCAATAGGAGAGATAGGCCTTACAACAGTGGAGAATTACTTTAAGAGTTTTTCATTGCCAGGACATATAAAACGTAAGTGCACATGTACTACATGTTAAATACAATGCACTCAGCCCTTTGAGGCTTTAGGCCCTACCTTCGGGTGTGTTAAAAAAGAAAGGTTTATGCCTTGCAAAAGGTTTATTTTTCAGGTTCAAAAGAGCTGTTTACATCTGCAATACAGACTGCAGTGGCAGGCCTGAAACATGTTTTATAAAGGCTATTTTAGTGGGTGGCACGATGTGTGTTTCAGGCCCACTAGCAGCATTTAATTTACAGTCCCTGGGTACACGGAGTACCATCTATTAGGGACTTACAAGTAAATTAAATGTGCCAATTGGGTGTGAGACAATTTTATAATGTTTAAAGGAGAGATCACACATACATTAGAACTGTTTAGCAATGGTAAAGCCAACAAAAATGAATTCAGCAAAACAGGAGGAGTGAAGGCAAAATACCACACCAAGAATGTCAGGTCTAACAATACACATATAGATCTACTTGTGCAGTAGCCTGCTGAAAATGTCTGCCTGCCTGTCCTTGCTCTAAAGGTTAGGCCCACTGATTATTTCACAACATAACACCGAGTTATGTACACAGTTATTTATAGAGACATGAGTCTCAAATTGGGAGGAGGGGAAGATTCCCAACACCCTCATACGCACAAAAGCTGCCATGATTGAGTCTGGAATTAATGGTTACTTTTCTTGTGGACATCAGTTACTTCTAAGTGAGCAGTGTTTCCTAAGACAGTGAAGGTCTTGAGTAGGTGCAAAAAATATGACTCTAGAAAATAAGTTTGGACCCCCCCTGCTTTTGAAATAGTGGTTGGCACTGGTACGCAGTGGGCATGGAGGATGCGTCTACTGCGCATATCCAGTGTGTAGCCTCAATACCATCAGAAATGAGTACGGCCAGCACATCAGCTGAACACAGATAGGTGGACCTTTCCCCAGGTAGCTGAAACTTTGCTTTCCTCCATCTCAATATATGGGTTTGGAAAAGGAAGGGTGGACATGTTGCCTTGATTATCTGTGCTTCATCATGGAAACATATAAAAATATGGCCATCAAAGGAGGAGATCTACTGTTGAACACTAATACATGTTGGAAACATTATTCACTCTTATTGGATCTGGTGAGTCCAGAAAAGACTTAGTAGCCATTGCACACACATCTAATGCTGCACTCATCATCACAATTTGTTTTTTAAATGATGCATAATAGAAACACATTCTGCCCCTCACGGATGATTCTGACTGTGCCAAATGTCGTTGTCATTCAGGGAGGCTTGTGAGGTTCTGTTGTTGCCACTCCCTAGCACCTGTCCAATCAATTCATTTTAATCCTTATTTCCACTGCAAACACTTGCATGTTAAGCCTATTCATCCTCCTGCTGAAGGGTCACAAATGATCCCCCAATGCGCGAGTATGCGGGACACTCACATGTTGGTTGTCATCTACATCGGCTTTCCCCACTTCATTCCCTGTGTGGTACACATGTGCTAGCATGTTATATATGTTTGTGCAAGTGTTATGCTGTAGGACTCTCACATTCTGTCTGGTCACTTGAGGACTGAGATGCTGGCATGTAGCAGTTGACGTCATTGATATTCTTCAAATGAGTCTTCCCTTGAGTAAAAACATCTGGTGGAGGCTAATAGTTATCTCTGCTACTATCCTGCTGTGAAGTGATTGAGCTCAGAAGTCCCAGGGGATCCATATCCACGTGTCTGTTTTCAGCAAATTGTGTTCCTTGCAGTC
Source organism: Triturus cristatus (assembly GCF_964204655.1). Taxonomy (NCBI): domain Eukaryota; kingdom Metazoa; phylum Chordata; class Amphibia; order Caudata; family Salamandridae; genus Triturus; species Triturus cristatus. Next base: position 394,218,800 of record NC_140584.1, read on the forward strand.
CGTAAGGTAGGATGGAACATTGCTGTAGAATCTAGTTGGAAAGTGCAACACTTTTAAGTTGAAAAACACATAAGTTGAAACTATTGGGAAGAAACCTGTAGGGCTTCATTATGAGCGGCCTGATGCTAAGTACAATATTTATCTCACTTGATAACGATACTGAGGGCTATGTTATTTATTGGGTGCGATAAGCAGCACCTATTACAAGTTTATCGTTAAAATGGACATTACAAGCAAATGTCGCGTTTGCGGCACCAAAATCCCATGGCCTGGTATTTACTGGTCTATTTGTTCTCTCTGATAAATAAAGGCAGGTTTGACTTGTCAGGAGAAGTGATTTTTTAAAGCAAAACGTATTTAGCAAAGCACTTATGTGCGGTAATAGGAGTTTCTCATTCATGAGCTTGCAATATGTATCTTTGCTAGGCATTGTGCTGAAAAGGAGGGCACTGTATTGTGCTACTTCTATGTTGTTTTGTGGTAACTATATGCGTTAAAGCGAAGTCCTCCATGGTTGCAGGTGTTTCTCTATAGCAGAGGTCTTCAAACAGAGCGGCGCGCCCCCCCACCTCCGCCCCCCCCGGGCTCCCAGAGGGGCGCAAATGCCTCTGCAAGTACATGTAAATGAAGATGTCCTGGAAGTGCGGTGATGTATATTTGCTGCATTTCCAGGCTGTCTTCATTTACTTCAAAGCCCTTGAAGTGAGATCACAGTGCTGTGGGGCTGGTGGTCAGTGAGTGTGCTGCTGTGGGCTCAGCTGGGCAGTGTCTGGAGTCTTATCTCTGGCACGCCAGAGTTTTTCACAGGTCTTTAAAGACCATTTAGATATTTACATAACTTTGGAAATGGGTTACCAAGGCCTAGTTTTTTTTCTGGTCCAATTACCCTCTGGGCCCCGACTTTTTCTATACCTTACATTCGTATTTTACATACTGCCCTAGTGTGAGAATGTATTTTATGAAAAAGAATATAAAGTAGGGTTGCCCAAAGAAAAATGCCAGCCATGTTTGTTTAAAGAGCCTGTTAAATCACTAAATAGGTTTTTAAATAAAAAAAGTATGTATTTATTTGTAATGTGATATTTCTGTCTTTGTTCCCTTTAATTATCAGTCATTAGCCATTCAGGCTGCCCTAGAACACAAAAAAAAGGGCTTTCTATTTATATTTGCTGTTCGAAGTACGCACAGATAAGTGCGGAAAATACGGCTTTAGCTGACTGCTTTTTTTTGTGCCGTCTGTGACATCAAAATAATGAGCTGGTTACCCTAATCATAAGATTGGAAGTTTGTTGCAGGATCAGCACATTATTTATTTCCTCCACCCTCCACCCTCCACCCTCGATTCCTGATTAATGTCATACTAGCAATAGTTTAACTTATATCTGAAACCCTACACCTCCGTCAATAACATGCTGATTTACTTCAAGCGTCTGGGAATGCACCCTGCATTCAGACAACTCACTCCTCATTCTCACCCTTCACTTTCACGCTCATACTGCACTCACAGCAATCACAATGCACTCACATGGATCACCATGCACTCACACCATTCACACTCTCACCCTGCACTCACAGTGATAACTCTGCTCTCACTATGCACTTGCGCTGTTCACTCTGTACCTCACCCTGCAGTCCCAGAGCACACTACTCACCCTGCACTCATGTGACAGTTCACTCACCTTTCCCCCTCACTGCTCAATGTGCAATCACACTCAAACAAGCCCATCACTAACCATGCATTCATTCTTCCCACTCTGCACTTAGATCCGCACCCAAATTCATATGGTCACATCACTCACCCTGCAATCACTCCTCTTACCCTACTCTCACAAGTCACATCGCTCACCATGCACTCACATGGGCACTCCTGCCACCCACTCAGCGCAGAGGATTAATGTGCCTGCTAAAAAGTATGTGTAACATGCAGATCACAGAATTGAGTGTGAGTAAACTATGAGTAGCGCTATAAAAAAATGAAATGTTTGTCTGAATGGTGCTATAGAGAGATGAGGTGCATTGTTGGTGAGTGGTAGCGAGGGAATTCATGTAGAAGGAGTAAATGAGGGAGGGTGCGACCAGTGCTAGGGTCAGCCCTATCTGGGAGTGTTAGCCCCCCCACCCCCCCCCTGAAGTTCGGGTCTAGTTGCGCCCCTGGTGTGCTGGCAGGGTCAAAGAGGCTGCTAAAAAGAATAAAAAGCCTAAGTGTTTTGTGTTTTCATGGTCATGCAAGTGTGTATAAAATAATGCAATAACAGCGTAATTGGATAATTATTGCAAGTTAAACAGACTGGTGATAAATGCACTCTTTTAGGGTATGAAACCCCAGTTAGCGACTACCATCACTGCAGATGTCTGTGTGTGTTAATGCTGAGCAACACATACTTGAACCCTAGTTGGTGCAGAGGAATAGTGACCTTTGTATTTATAGTCAGGGCCACTGGATTTATGCAATTGTGCAGGTTTGGCATTTTGCACATAGTTATGGATTTCCTGCGTTTGCCACATAATCCATCATCTACTGCATAAGAAAAAAAACTTGTTTCTAGCTCAAACGGTTCAAAAGTTACTAAAAAGGCAGCAACCTATGTTACCTCACAGTGGAAGGCCCTTTCTAAAGGTTGACTGGTCACCTTTCTGTTGCTTATTGCTATTTGTGGGTGCTAATGTGGTACTTATGAGGGACAATATATTCCAGGGCAGTGTTAACAAGTGTACAAATGACAAAATAATGTAGTAATGCTATCACAAAATATGCAGCATTATGCAGCATAATTTGCCTTAGCTTGCTGCAGAATTTTGTCAACCCTGCTGCCAAATTTGGCATTCTCCTGCCGCATAATTCCAGTGGCCCTGTTGATAGTGCTATGAGGTCCCAGGCTGTGGCAGAAAGCACTGTGAATATGTGAGTCATTATTTTAAAACAGTATTTACATACTCTAAGCTAGGCTGCTGCAAAATGATGCAGTGATTGATAAAACAAGTTCTTACAAAATATACTTTTTAGTAATAAGTAATCAAACTGTATTTAATGCAGACAGTTTTGTAAGTGTCTCCACTATTCCAGATCTCAGCTGATAACACCCTTACATTACATCTCAAAAAGAATAAATCTTTGCAAACATGAAGCTTCAATCAGAATCACTGGAATCATTCAGCAGAAGAGGACCACATTATGTGGCAGGGTTGACTAAATTAGGCAGTACGAAAAGGTAAATTATGCGGCACAATGCACCACATTTTGTAGTTAGCCTTTCTTCATTATTTTCTCATTTTAACTCAAGGTAACTCTATCAGGGAAAAATGTCACCTCATTAGAACCAGTTTAACACCCAAATACAGCAGTAAGCAACTACAAGAGTACCAGTCAATCTTTGCAAAGGGCATTCCACTGCTCCAGAACACTTTGTCATGCTTTGAGTAACTTTTGTTCCCTTTGAGGTAGAATCACATTATTTTGTTGAAATCTGCAGATTATGTAGCATATACAGTAAACTGATAATTATGTGGAAAATGCTGCTGTGGCAGAAACTCATAATTCTAGTGGCCCTGGCTTTAAGTGACTCAATCAATTAATGGCTGGTAAGAAGGCTGTTTGTTTTTTTAACTTTCTGCACTACCACCACACCCTTCACTTTCAGGCAAAGGCACCTTAAAGTCAGTATTAACACTTCAGGGGCAGTTTTTGTGTGAGAGCAGAGTCTATGGGGTGGCAGGTACAAGGCTAGCAGGGTTGCATTCAAATCCAGAGCCCTAATCCTCTCGTTCCCTGGGGCCGAACAGTAATGGTCTGGGAGACAGAGGAATTCATAGATATTGTCAAAGAGAAGGTCCAGAATAGGGAGCACTGTATGCTGACTCATTTTTATGTATACAAATGGCCAGAGACAGCTTCGTCACCGAGATACCCCAAAGAAGGGGACAATATAAGTGTTTTCTTTTGTTTTTTTAAAGGGACATTCATTAGTGAAGCTGGCACTGCTGCCAAGTGTGTAAGTGGCCACTGCTGGTTATCATTCAGGAGACAGCTGCAGCAGGACTGGGGCCCAGGGATTTGAGGGGCCCACTACATCCCAATTATGACTGTCTACCGTTACAAAAGGGGCATCAGAGCTTTTTTCCTTTCAAGCATTAGTACAGAGGTGATGATCCATCATAGTAGGGAAGAGGTAAAAGATGTAGAGGAGATAGCTTGCTACTCAGGACTGCAGTTATCATTTGTGCAGCAGGTGTAGTTGCATTGGGGTCAAAGAGTGTGATGGGCTCACAACACCCCAATTATGGGGAGCAGTTTGTTTGGGATAATCTCTATTTTTGTTTGATGCATTTGCTGTTTTATAAGTCTCTTCATTAGTGCGGTTCATAAGCTATAGAAAAAGTATTCCTGAAATCATATCATAAGCCCTGCTCCCTGCATGCAGCCATGTCCCTCCCACTCCCCCAATCCTTGCAATAAAGTTTTGGAGGGGGGCCTGACCTCAAAACATTTTGCTTAGGGGGGGCTCAGAGTAAAAATGTTTGAAGACCTCTGCTCTATAGTCATGTTTATGTATGTACATATGAAGTGGTGTTTGCAGAGCATGCCAAGCTAGAGAGCTGCAGAGTACTGAACAGTGTGTGCAGGAGTTCTGGGACACAGGCTTCCCTCCATATCTACCCAAATGGTAAACATTTTAAAAGCAGGACCTCCCCCTTTAAGGGACAATGGCAGTCTCAGTTCTGATACAGACAGTGCTGGAATGAAGGGGAACCCATCGGATCTCTGATCTAGCAGCTATTATTCAGCCAGATCAGGGATCTGTCTGGCCCCAGTAAAATTTACTGAATTGGTCACGGTGTAATTCGCCAAAACCAAGACACAATTCAGCAGCACCTGCACATTGTCTGCTTTTGTTTCTCAGCAGCAACATGCAGGTGGTAAGGGGGCTTATGAGGTCAAAGCCTACTAAAGACTTCTTGGGGACAATCTGAAATCTGACCTAAGAATACTTTCTGCCCATTGCTTACGTTTGGCTTTGTGGCTTCTAACTCACATTTGCTTGCCTTCTATTTGCAGGCTTGATTTGTTTTAGGCTGTCCAGCATATCTTTGTCCCTCCTGTGGAGCAAAGTTGGTTTGCTGTATTCTTCCATGAGTGTTCACATTCTGTAAACAGGCTTATTCATTTGTTTTTATCTTGTCAACTTTGCTGAGGTCAAATGTCAGGCTCTGTCTTCCAAGGGAGCTAAGTGCTTACTTTTTTTTCTCTGACTTCAAAATGACAGCATTTATCTGCCAAATTGGTGGTTTGAAGGGAAGGGCTTTTTTTAGCACACAACAAAATTTAAATATCTGAAAATTAACTGTGCAAATATTTCAGAATATAACAGGATTCAGAAAGCACAATTTAAGCACATTTCTTTTAATTCTGAAGATCTCTGGACACAAATATTTGAAGACAATGAAAACAAATCACTACGTTAGTTTATGCCATTGCCACACATTGCATTTGTGCGCTGTATAGTTTTATCAGTAAAACTGTATATCTGTGCAAATGTAATGATCATTTCAATTGAAAATGTGTGTACTCTGTAATGGCAAACCACTACCACACCTTGCATACTTCACTTCACTTTACAACACTCTACTCTACTCTATGGCACTCCAGTCTAGGACACTCCACGATACTCCATTCAATGCCACTCCATTCCATGTCACTCTACTTTACACCACTCTACACTACTCTACACTATGCCTCTCTACTCTACTCCACTCTACATCACTCTACTCAAATCTTCATTTCTTTACTCCATTTTATGCCACTCTACTTCTCTCCACTCTATGCCACTCCAATTTACGTCAATTCCATTCTATGCCACAACACTCTGTGATACTCCACTCTACAACACTCCCCTCTATGACTAACTACTCAACTCACTTTGTGATACTCTGTGACACTCCACTGAACTCCACTGTACTCCACTTTAGGCCACTCCACTCTACGAGATGCTGCTCCACCCTATGCAACTCAATTCTACAACACTCCACTCTACAACACTCCACTCTATCAGACTTCACTCTACTCCACTCCACTACATGCCACTCTACTCCACTTCACTCTAGGCCACTCTACTCTTCTCTACACCATGCCACACTACTCCACTCGACCCAACTCCACAATACAGCCCTCCACTCCATGACACTCTATGCACCTCCACTATATACCACTCTATGACACTCCACTCTACAACACTCTATGACACTCCACAACACTTTATGGTACTCCATGAGAGTTTATGCCACTAACCTCGACTACACTCCACACCACGTTCTCCACTCTATGTCAAACCACTCTATGATACTTTACTCCACTTATGACACTTTACTCCACTCTATGCCACTCCACTCTATGCCAATCTATGCTACTCTACTCCATTCTATGACACTACGCTCTAAGGCAATCCATTCTATGACACTCCACTCTATTTCACTCCACTCTACTCAACAACACTGCTAAACAACACTCTATGACACTATATGATGCTCTACAACACACCACTCTACTCCATGCCCCTCTGCATCACTCTTCTCTATGACACTCTACATTACTCTATGACACTGCATTCTACAGCACTATATGCCACTTCGTTCTGGGCCACTCTCTTCCTCGCTTCACCACTCCACTCTATGCCACTCCATTCTAATCCACTGCACTCTCTTACACTCTACACCACTCCACTCTCCGCCTCTCTAAGACACTCCACGACACTTTATACCACTCTACGACACTCTATGCCACTCCACTCTACTACCCTCCATGCCACTATACTCTACCTTATGACACTCCACGCTATTCCTCGTCACTCTATGACACTTTACTCTATGGTACTCCACTCGACTTCACTATACGACTCTACTCCACACTATGACACTCTACTACACTCTATGCCCCTTAACTCTGCAACACTCAATACCACTCCACTCTACATGACTGTATGCCACTTCACTACAGACCACTCTATGCCACTCTACTCCACGCCACTCCACTGTACGACATGTCACTCTACAACACTCCATTCTGCAACATACTACTTTACTCCCCTCTATGACACTCTACTTCACTCTATGCCAATCTACTCTACGACACTCTACTCCACCCTATGCCACTCCATTCCACATCACTCTATGCCACTCTAATCTATTCTGCAACCCTCCACTTTACAACACTCCATTCTTTTCTACTCCACTCTATCCCACTTCACTCTACTCCACTCCATGACACTCTAAGACATTCCACTCCACTCTATGACACTCCATGCAATTTTATGTCACTGTATGCAACTCAAATCTATGACACTCCACACCACTCTACTCTATGCCACTCTGCACCACTCAACGACACTCCACGCTACACCACGCCACTCTATGACACTTTACTCTTTGCTGCTCCACTCTCTGACACTTTATTCCACTCTATTACTCTTAAATTCACTCCATAACACTACACTCTCTGAAACTTTATTCCACTATATGGTAGTCTATGCCATACAGCTCTACAACACTCTACACCATTCTACTCCACTCTATGCCACTGAACTGTAGGCCTCCCTATTGCACTCCACGCCACTCCACTCTATGAAACTCCACTCATGACACTCCACTCTATGACACTCCACTCCATGACACCCTATGCCACTCCACTCTATACCACTTTATTTACTCTACACCACTCCACTCTACTCTACTCTATGCCACTCAACTCTGATCCACTCTACTGCACTTTACTCCACTCTACATTCTTCTACTCTACTTCCCTCCACTCTCTGCCCCTTCACATTACAACACGCTAATGCACTCTATGCATCTCCCTCTATGCTTCTCCATGTCACTTTATTCTATTCTATGTCACTCCACTTGTCCAAGCTAAGACAATTTACTCCACTCTATGCTATGCCATTCCACTCTACTCCACTCTACTCTACTCTAGGCCCCTTCACTATACGCATTTCCACTTTATGCTCCTCTACTCTATGCCACTCTAGGATACTCTATGCCCCTCCAGTCTATACCTCTCCACTCTATGTCACTCCACTCTACAACACTCTACTGCACTCTATTCTACTTTATGCCCTTCCACTCTACGCCCTTCCTCTCTACACAACTCTACAGCACCCTACTCCATTCTACACCACTCCGCACCACTATACTCCACTCTACATCACTCTGCTCCACTATATACCACTCTGTCGCCACAACACTACAATCTCCTTCACAACACTCCACTCCACTCTCCTTCACAACACTCCACTCTACAACACTTCACTCCACAACACTGCAAGACACTCCTCTTCACTCTACACAACTCCACAACCCTCCACTCCACTCTACACCTCTCCACTACACTCTACATCACTACACTCTATGACACTCTACTCCCACTCTACACCACTCCATTCTGCTCCATGCCACTCTACTCTATGCCTCAAACCTTTAGCAATGTTGAACAGTGCTACACTGGTGTACAATAGGGCTAAAACACATTGAAAAAGACAATAGCTTTGCATGGGCAAAACCTATTAACTTTGCCATTTCTTGTTTAGTTTCTCTTCTAGTTTGGGCCCAAAGCAAAGGGTGAATATAAAGGGACATCGCCCTCTTTTTGTTTGAGTATATTCTTGGCTAGATGCTATCTGCAGCCTAATACCTAGATGCAAATGCAATGGGGCAACAAAGGCACACAGTTTGTCATCACTTCACAAGTTCTTAAGAACAACTATACTTTGGAGGCCGATTTTTGACTTTCTGCAACCTCTATATGAAAGAGATATATATTCACTGTAAGAATGTCATATGTATCAGTATGTAAGAATACACAAATAATAATTTAAATAGCACTTGCTAATTTTTCGATGTAATACTTTATAGCCTTACTCATCCCACCATAGAGTGTCAAAGAGTTTACATTACATGCACACATTATACATTGCTCATATATCATACACATGTGCAGTGCAAATAAATGTACATGATGTTACTTAAGACAAAGAGTGTTTCAAGGTGTAATAGTCACACATTATCTTTACTGGTAGCGAGTGTGTGCAGTTCTACTAGAGTTATGGGACCACTAGGTTTTTGAGTAATTATGAGTTTAACACATTTTCCACATAATCCCTCATCTTCTGAATAACCTGCAGAAAAAAAATTCTAGCTCAAACGGATCAAAACTTACAAAAAGCATAGTGACACTTGTCCCCACGCAGTGGACAGAGCATTTCAAAAGGTGACTGGTCATCTTTCAACTGCTTACTGTTGTGTTTGGGTGTTGAAGTGATAGTAACAAGGTGAAAACTATGCCCAGACAATGTTACAATGCATAAAAATGACAAAATAATTAAGTAATGCGATCACAAAATGTGTGCCATTGTACCGCATATTTTGGCTTTTCTTGCTGCATAATTTAGTCTACCTTGCCTAAAAATAGTGTCCTTCCCTGCTGCATTATTCCGGGGGCCCTCTTAAGACTGTACAGCCGGGAGAAGCACACAGTCAGGAATTAAAACGTAACATAGTGCTTGGGGATGTCCTTTATTACTATCCCAAAAAAACCTTTTAGCAACCATATAAGTACAGATTGAGAAAAACAATAAGGTTCTATAGCCATGGCTTGCAGTTGGCATGCAGGTCCTTAATGCTGGTTCCAAGCTCACTGCGCTATATTAGACTTATGAGCTGCAAGTATTAAAAGGATCTCTGTGCCAAATAGAGAGATCCAGTTACCTATCTACATGACATTTTTTGGGGGGGGGTTACAGCTGCAGCCGGCACAGGTAACCGCGGTGGGGTGTGGCAGGGAGCGGCCGGTAGGAAAGCCGACTGAAGAGGGAATAGGTGTTATTTATTTATTTAATTATACCTATTCTGTCGTCTGTTGACTTTCCCCCGCTCCTACCCTACCCCACTGCTGCCCCGTCCCACCCCACCGCCCCAACTCATTTACCTGTGCCGGCCGCAAATGGTTTTGTATAGCGCAAACTCGAACCGAAGGTGTAAGAGAGCTTTACATGAGCACCAGTTGCATTACAGACAGACAATCTACCCTCTGCATGTTACAGGATGTTCCTCGCAGGAGACACATTAACCCTCTATGCTACTTTCAGTCAAAACTGTGACTAAACAAAGCACAGATCTCTCCAGTAAGTGCTTTAACCAACAGAGTTATCTTACCATTATTATTATTTCTTGAGATTTACTGGGCACACAATGCTCTCTGTAGCAGGAGCTTCAACCCCCATAGGATATTTTGAAATAGAAACTTTGCAACCAATGTAACCAGAACAGATTTCCTGTCACGTTTGTCCTTGGTGGCAGAGTGTGTAAGTTGACTGTCATACTGCTTCGTATGAGTACACCTCTTATGGCACCCCCACTCATTTTGTGCCCCTCCTTGACTCCCAACTTATGGGTTCCCAGAGTAAAGTTTTTCCAATTCCAAGACTGGATTCAGATGCATTTGTAAGCGGGGACACATTGCTGCCTTTAGTTTTAACCCTACGATTGGCTTGAAATCTTGCTCTTTTCACAGGTGGCAGATGGGCACTTGGGCAGTCTTGTGACTCCTGCTGTGCCGGTGGGGGCAGTGGTTCAGCCAGCGCCATTTTCTGTTCACAGCCCATCTAATGAGCAGTTCCGAGGCTGTTTTTTCTTGAATCTGAAGTCCCTCTGCTTTATAAAGCACAATTAGAGCCTCTCCTCATGTTTGAGGCGGTGCCCTCGGCAAGACAGCTTGCAGATGAACGCCAGTGGAGATGATGGAACGGGACACGTTATTCCAGTGAGAGAATACATTCACACTGGCCGAGTCCTTACAAGTTGACAAAGCAGCTTACTTATCTATAACACACGCAGCACTCCGTCTCTGTCGCGGAGATCATTAAACTCGCGCGCCTGTATAATTCGTATCTGTGTTGTCTTGCATATATTTACGGAATTGTATTGTCAGGGCATGTCCTAGCATACACATTATGTTCACGCTTCTGTTTCTTGCGTTGTGAGCTTGGGGACCATAAACTGTTGTCTCTGTCTTTATTTTTGGGCGTAAAATGCCCTTTTTTTCATGTCTTCTTTAAGCATTTAAAAGTGCAGCCACGCCAACATTTTCCTGCGAAAGCATGCTTCATGGTAAGACTAAAATGAAGCATTCAGGTCACATTTTTCTCTGTGTTTGGTCCCCTCACATTCGAAAAAACATGTTCCATTTCTAAAAGATCAGGGGCTGTTTCGAGATGACTTTGCGCAAAGCCAAGCACTTGGGGGCAGACTTACAAGGAAGTGCCGCAGCACGGCAACGTAAACCCTTTGGCTGCGCCAAGCTGCGGCACTTCCAAAGCACAGGAATGCGACATATTTACAATAATATGTCGCATTCCTGTGCTCTCCCCTGCACTGGCGCACAAACTATTGCCATGCGCCGGTGCAGGGACTCTTGCACCATGGTGCCCCTTTCACGCAAAGTGCTGCGTGTAAAGGGGCCATATTTACAAGGACAGGAAAAACCATGCAGGGTGGCTTTTCATGTCCTTGTAAATATGGAGCAGTAACATGCACCACCAGTACGTCACAAAAAGTGACGTAATGGTGGCGCAGGGGGCTTGTAAATCTGCCCCATGGTGTCTAAAGTTCAAACATATAACCCAGAATTTTCCTGTGTTACTGCATAAGCAGACAGAACAAGTAACACAGAGAGGCAATCCCTGCTCACTGTTTCCACTTGTTCTAGTTAAGCTTCCTGCTTTACCTCAGAGAAATTACTACTTTAGACACCTCAGCTGCAGAACAACAGGTGGCGGGCACGTCGTGATAGGGTCCATGATCCACTGAAGGTTTGTGCAGGGGCGTGCGTGAGTGAAAGTAGTGCCCAACAACTGTGCAGTGCTAAAGTACTAAACATGCTAATCTACGCAAAGGGGGCATGTCTGGGGATAACCCCTGCAAACATTCTGTAGTATCCTGCATTTGTTAATGTAATGTATTTTACACCTACTGTTCAGCCAGTGCTTGTGCTCTCAATAGAATGTTGGGGTCTTGATGTGCCTTGGAATGTTGGGACACAGAGAGGTGAAGTGTCAGTTGAGCATGGGCTGAGCAGCAGACAGGCTGCTCCTGGTAGGGCTCCCCTTCACAACTTAACTACTTGTTGACTGGAACTATTCTATTTGTTACCTGCATGAATAAAACGTCTTTAATTACAACCTTCCTGCGTGGACCTCCTCACTACATTTGTTTTGCGACGAGTTGGTGACGAACCTCTGTGAAACAAGCTGATCTCAGGAACCTGGCATAAAAATAGGACCGGAAGATGAAACAAGCTACACAACAGACAGTCACACTCTACAAAAAGGAAAAGAGAAGGTATCCACAGGAACGGAAAAACTGCGTACATGAAACAAGGGTGTTCTACACAGAACAACTAAGGGGCATATTATCAAGCCAGGCGATACAATTATCGCCGTTTTAGCGGCAGAAAACTGCCGCTAAAACGGCGATAATGGGCTTGATAATATGCTCTATGGAATTCCAATTGAAGCTCAGGTTAGATGTCCTTCACATCTGACATGGGCTTCAATTGGAATTCCATAGAGCTTATTATCAAGCCCAATATCGCCGTTTTAGCGGTAGTTTTCTGCCGCTAAAGCGGTGATAATATGCCCCCAAGACGTCAACAAGGAAGAAGTAAGTTCCTCACAGAAAACCAAAGAAGACGTCATGAAACAAGTAAGATCAAGCACTACTCCTCTTAGCCTCACCAATGTCCTCACCACCAGACCGCCCTAGCCAAGGTGTGCTGTGTTTATACAATATTACTTATTATGGACTTTGTTGAACCCTGTTCTGCTTGCATCATCAAGCCTATCAAGATTCAGCATGCAAATTATTTTGGGTCACGTAGGTGCATTTCCAGCCACACTCTGTTTTACCCTAAGGACTTACAAAATCGTCATGTAGCAAGGGAAAAGCTTTGTGCTCTTCTGGATCTTTCACTTGGATCTTTGAATTATTACAAGCTGTGATTCTTACATCAAGACTTCAGCCTACAGTTTGTAAATTCTTTTGACCCTGATGACATCCTAATAACATCGTAGAATTTGTCAATACAATTATTTCAACTCGACTCAGCGCTTATCTAAACTGTTTATACAACATGTTTCGTCTGACGACGCTGGGATTATGTTTCAGGGAGGAACAGGCTGAATCCTACTCTGCTTATTATATGGTATTTTGTTTACCAGTGAGCACGAGGAAAATTCATTGAAGCTTCAACCTGAAGGGATGTAATCTGTAAGTGAGGCGCATAGTGATGTTTTTTTTGCTGCCTATGTGCCAATCTTTGCGTACTGGTGTTTCCACTCACCTGTCTTGACACGCATTGCAATTGTATTGGTAGCAGTGGATGTATGGGACTTTGTATGCGCTTTGCACTACCTGTGGTGAGTTTGCTTGCTTCTCTTTTCACCTCATAAATTACATGGCTCGGTTGGCTTTCCGACCGTTTAAATCGTTTTTTGGTAATTAGCCTTTTCGCGCACTGCTCACCTCACGCTTTGAGCCGTGCAGGACATCTCATCATCGAGAACCCTCTATCACGACATCCATGCTCTTGCTCAGGGACACCATTTGGCACAACAGCATGCCAGGAGCCTTCCTGCACTGTGCATAGTGCGTGCTGCCATCTTGCGGTTGCCGTTTGCACGCAACAATTTGATCTCTGTTCTCTTTTGCCATGACTTTCCGTGCTGCGCCATGGTTGTGCTGTAACTGTTCACATCCATGGAGGCCGTCCACTACTGGGGGTGTTCTCCATCTTCGTTTCAGAACGCTGGAACTTTCCATGTGCTTATTTCAAGCTACATAAACGAACATGTGGTGAATTTTGTGAGTACTATCAGTGACTGTGTTTTTCTTGGGCCCATATCTGACTTACTGTGTTTTAATTTTCCATACCCTCTGTGGGTAGCACATTACACGTTTGTCTGCTTTTACGTGTTGCCAGTGCCCATGGGTGTTTCTAGTCGTTGTCAGCCATTTGCTATCCCTGCAAACCCTGTCTGCTTACGAGCTCCAGTGTGTATCACAGGATCATGGTGACACGCACTTCCCCAACTCTAACATTCAGAAAGTTGAATGTCAATGCTATTCGTTATTTATGCATATTTTATGCTTTCCTGTGATTACACTATATGCATCTTTGTCTTGGTTTCCTGTACATTGTAAATGGAATTGCGTAAATCCACATTCATCCACCGTGGGATTGTATGGTCGTTCCCCGTGGGTCATCATTGTACTCTTATAGACTCTGGGTACACACCTCTAGGGGTCAATTTTACACTTTATTCTCCCCTACATAGGGATGGCAATGGGTTCCTTCCCCATTCGCTCACAGTACATGTGCCTACACGGGCTACTTACGGTCTTCACCCTTACACAGGGCACTGTTTCATGGGTTATAGTCCCATTTGCATTTCCGCAATTACCATCACACAGGGCATCTTATGGGTTATAGTCCCATCACTACATGGCACTACTGTTTACCTCTACATGGGGATTGTCCTTACATGGGCTGCTATGTCATGGGCCATAGTCCCATTCACAGTGCTCCTCACCCTTTTTGCATTGGGGTAGAGGACGGTCATGGGTATTAGTCCCATTGACTGTTATTTACTGTCGATGTACATTTTCATGATGTTACATTGCTGTTTTAAATACGCAAAGTTACACTCATACCTTATTTGAATTGTCTATTTGGAAATTGGGAGAAGTATATTAATACTGTTTGTGTCTCTTCGCTTCCTCTCTGTTTTCTCCTGTTCAGTTTTCCTATTGATGTGCACTACCTCTTCATCTTTGGAATCTGTACCATACACATTCGCTGTTATTCTTCCTGAGTCTTTTGCCTTTCCTTTTCTGCATTGTTCTTTTCATTCTCCTATGCTCAGGAGGAGTTCCTTCCTTCTCTTCTTCTTGTGTTTGGGTATGTCTTCTGTTCCTTTCACGTCGTGCCTTGTCCTCCCTTCCTTGCTTGCCTGCCTGGCCAGTGGGTATGTTGGGGGTAGTCTTTGGTCTATGTCTTTCTGTTCACTGGTTGTTTACTTCACATTATCTCTGCTTCCTTCTCCATTCTAACTCTTAGTTGGAGGGTATGCATCATCTCCTTTTGTGTATTTTCACTCTTCACCTCCTTCATCTATCTCTTTGCTCTCTTCTGTTCGGTTACTTCTTTGCTTCCTTATTGTATTCTTTTTTTTTTTTTTTTTTTTTTATTTAGCAGAGCAGAGCAACGACATAGCATCCATATACAGAATACAATCTATGATGACAAGAAGTGATAAATACAGAAATACAATAATTGAAACCTCTAACAAGTGTTATATAGTCTTCCCAACTAAGTTCCTTCCTTTATGTTACTAAAAGTAATAATCAGAGATGTCATCCATATTAAGGAAGTGACATAATATACTAAACAGCAAACAATAAAGTGCTATAGGGAGAGATATAATATCCGTAATACGTGAGCAGCAATTGTATATAGAAAAGTGCTAGTGCTTCTCAAGTATAGTCATTTGGAGACAAAAAAGTGCGAGTGCATCCATTTATAAAATATAGGCTTCCTTATTGTATTCGTTGTTGGAGAGTTTGGGTCTTTCCCATTTGTGTATTCTTGCTCTGTGCTTCCTCCTCGTCTTCTTCCACCTGTCTCTTCACTCTGCCTTGCTTACTCTTTTCTTTGATGTTGATTCTGTTCCACCGTTGTTCTTCCTGGTTATTTCTTCTCTGGTTCTCTTGCGCTATAAATCATTCATATACAGGACTTGTGTTTCCCTTGTGTAAGGAAAGGGGATATGTAGTATCCTGCATTTGTTAATGTATCGTATTTTACACCTACTGCTCAGCCAGTGCTTGTGCTCTGTGGTCAATAGAATGTTGGAGTCTTGATGTGCCTCAGAATGTTGGGACACAGAGAGGTGAAGTGACAGTTGAGCATGGGCTGAGCAGCAGACAGGCTGCTCCTGGTGCGGCTCCCCTTCACAACTTAACTACTTGTTGACTGGAACTATTCTACTTGTTACCTGCGTGAATAAAACGTCTTTAATTACAACCTTCCTGCGTGGACCTCCTCACTATACATTCCTGAGCAGGGCTTTCAGTGTGATGAAAATATGTATGTGTTTGGGGTTTTCTAAAAAAGAGCTTTATCTAAGAAGTGTATCTAAATATCTTTTCCAAAAAGCTTGGCTTATGTAATTAAAGGTGTGGCCATAACTAAAATTCTATGCTTTCCATAGTGTGCCATCCAACCAGAACGCTGGTGACTCATTATGAGCTTTGTGTTATTGCATCCAGACATATCATATAATAACAAATATGCACCTAGTCCAGACCTAATTTTTTGCCACTGCTTGTTAGCAGTGTCAGACAAATGAGTAACAAAAATGGCTTTGTTTTGAATACGTAGAATTGAAAATGTTTCATTTCTGAAAATATTAGACTGTGAAATAAATATCACTGAGGTCTGTGGAAATGAAATTAGACTTAAGAATACCTCAATCGCTCCTGTTTTCCACTTCACACCCCTTTCATCTGCACTCTCTGTAAGACACACCCTTATCTCCCCAAATTTTTATGAAATCCTCAATTTGCATATTTCACACCTCATCTCCTTCCTATTCTGCTCTCTCTTTTAATTCTCTCTTGCATGCACTGCCTTACATCTCAAAAACACACATTATGCATCCACTCACCTGTTAGGCTGCATTTTCATTTACTTTCACACAGTAAATAATTTGATGGTTGTGTGACTTTTTCACACACTTTTGCCTGGATTCATAGTTCAATTGGCATTTGTGACAATTCTTCTGTGCAATCTGCAGAGAGGCCAAGGACAGGATGAACACCATTCTGAACATCTTTGTGTCCCACTGAAAGGCACTGTGAGTAACTCACCCTTTCATTAAATCCAATTCTAGAGCTCTCAAACATGGCCAGAAACTCCTCTTGTGCCACTTTAGCTGAGCAGAAAAATGTTTCTCTGGTTTTTGTGAAATTCACAGCAATTAATAAACCATTCATAGAAACTGAAATGGTTTATGGAAAATATAAATGTAGGAGGCACGGACTAAAATCTTGATATAAAAGTGACATTAGTTACAATACACTATAATCAGTGCCTAAATTGTAAAAAAGAATAAGTGTCAGAGCCCTCGTCAGGAGATCAATGTGTCTGGCACTTCCCATTGCTTTTGCCAGCACTGCCAATGAAAACCACTTACCAACACACTGTTACAAGTGTGATAATTCCGACTATTCTAGTCCCCCAAAGCTATAAGAATGACTTGGGTGGGAGAGATCTCATTTTAATGTATATAGAATTAATAAGCTATTATATTGCTCATCTCTAAATTAGATTGTACAGGTCATAACTGCCAATTAAGTGCCGGTGCCGAGCACCGGAAACCACCAGCTCAAATTAAGCACTGACTAAAATACCAGTACAATCCACAAATAAAATGCAGTTTTATAAACATCCATTCACAACTTGACTACACAGACATTTGAACATAATCCAGCTCACAGAAAGTGGTATTGAAGAGTAATATGCTGCATGAAAAGAAAGCCACAGACAAACAACATCCTGGAAAAAACAAATACTCTAAGGAAAGTAAATTAAGTTAAACGTGAAATTCAAGCAGGAGTTACCTCACTTACATGGTTTGTCTTAACGATTTTTACAGCCATTGTTTAAAAATCAATGTTTTTCACTGTGAAGATAAGGACAGAATAGATGAGCCCAATAAGAACCTGTGTCAACATCGGCTTTTAACTGCCTCCAAGTTTCGGACCCAAAGGGACCAACCCCACTTAAAGCTATTCCCCTGAGTTTTTAAGGAAAGCCAGTTCAGGTATAAAGGTCTGACCTAGCTTTATGTCAAAACCGATGCAATGTTTCATGCAGTAAGCCAATATGCGAATTACAGTATATCTCTAGGCCATGATATCCCTAGATCTGTACTTCTTGATTCTTTGTCACGTTTGTACTTCAGACGAGGATTAAACCTAAGCATGGTTTTTGTGTTCTCTTCCCAAAGTGTGAAAATCTAAATCCCACCATTTATCCACAATTTTGGGAGGAGCTGCTCCTCCCAAAAAATAGGCTTAAAAAGGAGGTGAATCCAAGACAGTGATTTTGCAGCTATCCACAGACTTCAGCAAAATTAATGGCTCAGGTACATGTCATGGGCAGTTTGCAAAGTTTGTATAAGCCTTGTCCTGATTGGCTACTATCAGCCAATTGTAATGTACCTAACAAATGGAATGATTCTGATAGGTTGAAAGAGGAATTCAATTAATAAGATTTCTAAAAGAACAGCAATCTGATTGACCACAATGTCAATTAATGAGACCAAGACTGTGTGTTAGGATCATTCTGTACCCAATTTTACTCCACAGGTGAATGTTTTGAACATTCCTACTGACAACTATTTGGCCTCATTATGATGCGACTTGGAAAACCTCGGCTTTCCGAGTCACATCGTGGATTTCACTTTCGACCGCTGCATTATAATGTAAGCAATCGAAAGTGAAACCAGACGGTCATTCCAGCTGGATTCCCACCGGTTTAAGGAGCCTGTCGGCCAGTCGGAGGCCTCACTGTAATCCATATGGATGGTGTTTCCGCCGTCAGGATTACAATGTTGTTTTCTGACAGGTTTTCCATGTTGGGCTTTCTGACATGGAAAGCCTGTCAGGAAGTGACTTTGGGGGCCCCTAGCAAGGCCACCTTCTCTCTGCGGCCTCCTGTTGTGGACCTAGAGGACACTTATGGTGCCCCCCTGTTAATCCCTGCACTGTAATAAAAAGGCTGTAGTGAATTTTCACAATTGTCTCACTGTTGTTTCTGAATGGATGTGAGGCAACTTGCATAATCTCAGTGAGGGCAAAACTGAAATGTCTATAATAAGGGACCATTTCAAAATGTAGACTGATATGTGATGGCCACTCTCCTGGGGAAAGTTCCACAGTCCGATGGCTAAGGGGAAATCTGGGGGTCATATTTAAAAGCCGCTTGCGCCACTTGTGCATCAATTGCGTGATGCACTGGTGATGCAGCCTGCTGAGTGATATTTACTTTGCGTGTTAGGGGCGTGACATGGGTGTTGCTGTGGGTGTTCCCATACAACACCCATGTCCACTGATGCATTTCCAGATTTACGACAAATCGTAAATCTGGAAATGCGTCCGAATGCTACTCCACCCTAGGGGGTGGCATAGCGATGTGCAACGAGGACAAATGTTTTCATTTCTCCTCCTTTCTTTCCTCTTTCAATGCGTGCTGCATTCTACAGCAGACAGTGGAAGAGGAAATCAATTGATTATGCCCCTTCCTGCACAAAAAAAATCTCCCCACGATGCAGGCATCCTTGCACCATCGCTGCTTTTTGCCCAAAAACGGACGCTAAAGCGGCGATAATTATATCGCCAGCCCTTGCTAATATGCCCCTATGTAGGTAAACATATGCCCGAAGGGTGCAAACATTCGGGTGTTTTCCTGCCGGGCTCCTATTGACCAGATCTCTCTAATACAGGGTCTCATTTAAAAACTGGTTGGATCTTCTACATTGTACCTTGGAATATTACTGGAGTCAGAAAATATTCAAGGCCTATTCACTATCTCCATTTGGTAGTATGTTTAGTAGTACTACAATTCTGTAGTATTTGCCCTGGTACAGAGTCTCAAACAGGACTAGAACATTTTACATTACAGAATTAGCAGAGATCTGATCTCACTGTAGTTCATACAATTTTACAAGTGACTTGTGTATTAGATGTTCCTGTATTGGCACACAGCTGTACTAGCCTGTGATATTTCCTCTTGCTCCTCATGTACCATGATGCTTATCTTGACTCACCAATACAGACATTTTATTTTTGCATTCTAAAGGCCAGCTCTCCTGTAAGTAGAATGCTCCATAGCACTCAAGCTTTGTTGTTCAATCCTATTCCCTTAAAGAACAATGCCAGAAGAATGAAAAAGCACCATCTATTTGTATACAGTAATATTCGTCTTTTGCTAACGATAAATAATTTTTAACTGTGTGAGGCCTCCCCATTTTGCATTCATGAAGCCTATGTAACAAATCGATTAGATAATATGAGAGTCTGGAGACTGGAGGACTGTTTATATTTGGTGAGTGAACTGTCATCTTCTTGCCACAATAGATGTGATGTACTCATCAAACTGATGAATGTTGTGTTTGTCTATCTTTTACCTTTCATCAATTCCCCCTACCCATCCAATGAGGAAACCCATAACCCTTCTGCCTCCGGTTCTGTGTGATCATTAGAGGTGTGTGTTAATTTCCACCATCAACAGATCTCACATTTGACAGTGTGGTTGTGATTAAAGCGATGTCAAGTGTTACAGGAGGTAGTTACCAAAATGTACACATTTGGCCAATCCACCCAGCCTACCCAGGCATGAAAGGAACAACATAGGGCAGACACGTGATTAAAACAATGTTGCACATATCTATGGCAGATAATTACATAGTTCCTATGAATTAAGTGGAACTGTCTATCCAGACAACATAGCCATCAGAATATGGGGACTGATTCCACACATATAATTAGAGTATGTTGGCCCAATTTCTAGCTAGCTCACAGTGCCTTATCTGAACCCCTAACCTGAGCAGGGTACCAGTTGGTATCTGCAACCTCAGAACATGACCACTCTAAATCCTCCAGGAAATTGTGGAAACAGATCTACCCTTTTTTTACTACTTTCTGATATCCAAGGTAAACACAAGAAAGATACTATTTGGCATTTCAAACATTTATTGAAACAATCATATTATTGTGAGCTGCAATTATTGGAAGGATGAAGCAAGGCGTTGTAACCAGCATTACAAGAATGGTGAAGAATATAAACAGTTCAACAATTATAGCCAGGGCCACTGGAATTATGCAATTGTGTGGGTGTGGTAATTGTCGCATTATTTTAGATTTGCTGCATTTGCCACATAATCTGTAGAGTTTAACAAAAAAAATGTTGTTTCTAGCTCAAATGGTTCAAATGTTACTAAAAACGCAGCGACACATGTTGCCCTGCAGTAGAAGACTCTTTGTAAATGATGACTGGTCACCTTTCTGTAGCCTAACGCTATATTTCGGTGATATGTTGGTACTAATGAAATGCAACTAATGCCCAAACAGCGTTAACAAGCTGAAATATGAGGAAAAAAAAAAAGTAATACTATCACAAAATGTGCCACATAATGCTGTGTAATTTGCCTTTTCCTGCCACATAATTTACTCAACACAATAATTTTGCCCTGAACGACCGCATAATTCTAGTGGCCCAGATTATAACATTACTCTGTGATTATGATTAAATATATACTCCTATCTAATACTATCAAAAGCACAGTGGGAGTTCCCTCTGTCAGATCCCTTCAGGCAGTCTAACGCCCATACCTGTATATGATGTATCAGGAAGCCAATCTGGCTTAGAGCACGCTATTGTCCTTTGTAGGGTGATGGTTAGAGTCAGCATGGCTGCATCCCCGTCTCAGTGCACAGCGTTCCAGGATAATCCCAGCAGAAGTGTTCCTCTGCCGAATTTGGCTCAGAGACAGTTTATATAATAAAATAACTGTTCTAATCGCACTGCGTCGAAGGTGCAGAGCTTATTCAGTGGTTAGTCTGGAGTCTTAGAACTATCTCCAACTGGACAACCAAATGAAAGGTCATCACATTCAATAATCTAGCCTTGGACAGAGTGTACCAGCAAAATGATAATATGTTTATTGAGAAATGTGCTGCCCGGAGAATAATTTCTAAGTACAATGTCTATAAATGCAAATCATGTAAAAAGTCACCATTAGAAAAAGATGTCAAGTTGAAACGTGTAGCTAAATTGGAGACTTTAGTGTAGACCCTGTTGAACTCAACAACAATAGATTCTAGTCAAGTAATCTTGTGCTGAGTTTTGATATCTGAGACGTGAGGGCTTCATTATGCTTGCTTAGTAAATAACTCAATACCCTGTTGCTAGTTGTTATGTTTTCATGGTGATCTCAGTCTTGGATTGTTCATTCTCTCTGTATTTTCTTTTAGTCTAGTTGCCTGTAATGCACGTCAAGAATCCTTTGGTTATTTCACCTCATCAGCATAATTTCTTAATAAGAAAAACCTTGTTTTTCCTGTTATGTCTTTCCTGATATTGCTGGGGCACCACCACCCGCATTTTAAAGACCTATTGGGAAATCCTAAAGTGAGGTATGGGCCAATTGGTAGAGGTAGCAGGCATCACTTAATCTATAAGGTAACAAAGAAGTTCTCAGAAATAAGGGGTTGTTATTATAATGTATGTTGATGGTTCCCATTAGTTGGCCATAGTTACAAAGAGCAGGGCAAGGCAGTAAGTAAGAAGTATACAATTATTTCTTATAGAAGGATGGGTGCAGCACATCCTGATCAAGCAAAAAGGGTGGAGACTTGTGTGGTCATTGTCAGTTTTGTGTTTTGACCTTGGGATGTACACTGTGTGACAGCTGCTTTGTGATGGGACATGTGTGAAAGACAGCCACTCATAACTTCTTTGAAAGTGTTTCCTGTTTCATTAACAGTGATGTTACACTAACTAGTAATATAAAGACAGATAGTCAAGCAAAACATGCAACCCATTTTTTAATAAAAACAAATAAACCCTCACCCTCTTCTTCCAAACCTGGCCCACCCCTTCACCCAAGAAACCTGAAAAACATAAAAAGCCAGTACCATGTCCCTATTCACCAATTGTTGTTAGCACCCTTTCCTCCCCCAACAAGCCTACCACTTATCCTTAAAAACAATACCCTAAAACCATAAAAGTCCAACTACTTTACACTCTCCCCAACTGTTTCCACCCTCAACTACCACAGGAATAGTTTTACTCATCCCCTGCCTATATTGGCATCCATACCCTCTATTCTCTAAGGTCCTTGTGGTCCTTCTTCAGTTCCCCCACATCCTGATCAATGTTATGGAGGATGGCAGAAGAAGAGGGTGATTGTGATGGTGTTGCTTGAAGGTTGCTACCTGCCTGTTGCTGTGGTCCCTCTGGCTGGGAGCCCAAGGCAATGGCGGCTGTTGCCTCTTCTTCCTTCTACTCCAGAACCACCAGCTGTCCGCACTCCACTGCATTTATCTTCATTTTGTGGTGGCACAGCTGAGCTGCTGTGGGACTTTGGGGCAGGTCCTCTGGCAGTAGTATCTAGATGATACAAAGAAAGAAGAAAAGAATATGGATTGTAGCACTTAACACAAATGCTTGTTTATATACTTTCAAACAAAATGTTTCTGGTCACCTAGGGCCATTGGGATTTTTTAAATATGATTCTTGGTCACAGGGCCAAGATTTTCGCATACATACTTCATGAAATGAAGTAGCAGTGGGTGGTATGAATTAATCCATGACCACCTACATATCAAAACATATTTTGGGGTTTGATAGAAATGATGAAAAGTTGAAGTAATTTCAAGAGGTGACACACTGAATGTGTGTTACTGTTAATAATTTAATTAGCTGGCAAATATAAAGATATAATGACATTGATATTGCACATTGAAGTGATTCTGCACAATTTACGTGACTAGATACGTACAACATTAATGGAGCCATCCTGGCAAGGCACGATGATTTTTACAGACATCCAAATGCATGTTATCATAAATTCCAATGACCTTAATAATATTCTACTCCCTCTTGAGTTCCTCACTGAGTACCACACTAGACCCTCCACCCCAAATAAAGTTCTAAAAACATTCTTCCTTGCAATGGTGCAAGGAAGTGTAGGGTATGGTAAGTGACATTACAGGGCTTGTACTAGGTAAACGGCTTGTATGTGAACTTGTAAGGTGTCAGATTCATCATGTACAAGTAGGCTTAGTCACATGGCTAATGGGTGATAGAGGTGGAACAGTAATGGAAGCCATGAAGTAGTCACCTATGCAGAAATTGTGGGGAAAATGGGGCACATGCCAAGAGAGGTTTGTAACTTTTGGGCTTTCTGGGACAGAAAGAATGGGGGAAGTGATAGGTGAGAGAGCAATGGGCACCAATTCAAGAGAGGGCGAGACAGGAACATAGAAGACTGGATAATTTATAAACAAATTACTAAATGGGCTTGGACGAAAGGAATGAATACCTTAACAAATGCAATAATTGCCATTGAGAAAGGAAAGTAACTTACCACTTGTCCCAGCCTTCACTCCTTCCCCCTTCATAGGAACATGGCCACTGCTGCCCGCCTCTTCAGGAGCCTGGAGTACTTCAAGATCAAGACAAAAATGTAACCCACATATGTAGATACTATAACAATACCACTTTGAAAGCTTTACTTTACATTTTAAAAACCACTAAGCCAACCATCCAATGTTATAATAATTTTCTTTCATAATGGAGGGACATGGTTACGAACAAATCTGAAAACAATGAAGATTTGGAAAGGACTTATAGTATTGGTGGTATCCTGTTGTGTTGCACTGTCATGATATCATGGAACATTGCCTGACATCCTATTGGGGCCATGATGCCCATCCCTGTTCCTGAACTATTGACTGGTTGTTGAATTAAGACTTCTGTCAACTTACATGTTACAAATAATACTCTATTAACAGCACAAGAGATGTAATATGAGAGTAAGGAAAATAATGTATGGGAAAGCAGTATAGACAGGAAGAAGTCAGCTGTAGAAAATTATGGAATATAAAAGAAAGCAGTACACATGAACACAGAAATGCATGATAAAAGCAGACACTAAAGTAGATATGGTGAAGTTGAAGAAAAATGAAAATACAGAAAATACAGAAAACCATAATGCATATCAGTTGAAAAGTAGGACATATTAAACATGACTTATCAGCAGCACAAGCAGGAATGGGTTTGGGCATGGAGGCTGTGTCTGGCCCATTGCCCAGGTAGGGGGAGGCGAGCTGTTCAGAAATGATAAAAGTTAAGGAGAAGATCAAACAGTAATTTGTTGCTACTCCTTTAAAAAGGGCATTTTACAGACAAACAAATCTGCTTCCTGACTAGGGAATCTGAACCCTCCTTCACTTCTACCCTTCAAATAAAATAGTTCCATATTACATGCAGTTTCCTACAAATGGTATTGCTGTTCCACTCGGTTTAATCTGTTTTGCTAATTGGTCTTGTCTTAATTTTGTCACTCTTAAAGCAGTGGGCTATCAGCCTCTCTTCATGATTGCAACGCACAAAGATAATATGTACAAGAGGGTGAGGGAAAAGGTTTCTGCATCTGTCCCAAAAAGGGGTGGGTAAAGAAAGCTACAGACAGGAGAAAATCAGCTGCAGAAACAGGGAATAAGGAAAACACAAAGGACTCTGAAGGGTTAACCAAAATTAGTTCAAGGAAAGTTGGGTAAATGGAAAATAGTACTGAAGGCTACAATACATACATGGTAGGCTTGCTACTTGGTACTCTTCTTAGGAAATGAAGAAAGACACACATAACAATGATTCATTTACCAGTCCTCTCTACAACAGGGCATTTATACAGGCTTAACAGTAATATGTGAATAACCAATCCTGAGCATCCCTTCAACTTCCACCCTAAAATGTGTTCTCTGTTCTACACATTGATTGCCTCCTACAAATGATGTTGCTACTTTTTTGCTGTTGTTGGATAAATTCAGTTTCTCTTCACATACTGCACCTGGATATGGAGACATAAAGTCACGGAGGAATGCCAACACCCTGATTTTTTGTGTGTGTTTTTTATTGTTTTTTTCAACTGTCTTTAGCTCATACATTGTAGTCATGCTTATGAAAGTAACATTACGGGGTATTATGGATAATATAATTTGCATACATGCAATTTGATAAATATATTACAGCATGTGGCATTATATGAGAGTACAGTGTTGGCGCATACATACTAGTTATCGCTGGTGAGTACCAGCAGGTGTTAGTTTTACAGCTTACTTTAGCAACAGATTTAAACAGTTTTACTGTAAGGTAATATATTGTTACAAACCTTTTGTTTAAGCAGTTAGTCTCAGCTCTCTTGTAACATGCACAGTATATAGGTACCCTTTGATCATGGTGACAGTTCCCTATGGTAGCTTATTCTCATAGAACATCATATAGTCAACAATCACATTGCCAAAATGGTATATATTGGTAACACCTATCTAAGTAATAGGCTCTGCATTATGCATATCCATCTGCTCCACGTCTACACTCATATTTGACTCAGCTGTGTGTGGGACGGGTGTTATGTCAGTGTGTAAATCCACAATCAATGCATGAAACGCCTTGTTGGGTAATTGGGTATTCCCTAAGGCCCAGGTGCCAACACCCCTGACATCAGATTAGGCTGGTGACATCCCTTAAATAAGCCCAAGCAAGAACTTGGCTCACACGGAACAGAATTGGGGTAGTGTGATTCACTTGTCATTCACTCCCAATGCTCCAGTTCTACGTCCTCCCTGTTAGTTCACCAAAATGCCCTACTACTCTTCATCAAATGTACTCCACAAAGTGTGTAGCCAAACCCTAATGTATTATATGCTCGCTCATATAAAACAAAGTCAGTGGTTGCAGTCACTTTCTGATGCAAAAAATGCATTCAATTATAAATGTGTGGCACACAAAAACATTAAAAGACCTCTGACCAGTTGACATCAAACATAGTACTATGTACATAAATCTATTTATTCTTTGCAGTATAGCAAAATAACTGATTGGGAGAACGAATATTGAGTATCATGACAAACTGAGAGAAAAGGTTCTTTTATTGTGATCATCCCAGGATTCCATTTCTAAATCTCTGACCAAAATGTAATGAAAACAGTATGAAGCCATTATGGAAGCCCATTGTGTCTTTAAGTTGAAGCCTACCTGAGAACACTTCGAAATATGTAGATTATTTTTAAGACCATTTGTGACAGCTGTACCTTAATTTACAGCTGATAGTAAATATTTTATGAGAGTGAAGGAAGGGGAACATTGGGAACCTGATTAAGTGGTTTTGATCCGTGATGTAGCTGGTTATATACTAGCATTGGACACAAAGTAGGAGTACAGGCATGTAGATATTGTTTGAGGGCATGAGCCATTTCTTTTCTTACACACACAGAAATGGTTTTGGATATGATCACCTACTGTTTCACACTCAACATCTTTATGTTTGATAGCTAGTTTTTTAAACAGATGCAGGTCTATCAATGACTTGTTTGTGAGATGGAAGGGCAGCGAGGTGGAAGCAATGAGGTTTGTCAATAGATTGAATGACAATTAATTAAATGTGATATTTATGAGCACTTTGTGTGACACTAGGGTTGACTCCTTGGATTTGTGTGTGAAGGTTAAAGGTGAGAAACTGGCTACCAGCCTAGAAGGACAAAGTACAGTAGATAATAGTATCTTCCAGGTCCAGAGTAGCCACCATAAGAATTTAATTCACAGCATTACGTATGCTGAATTGCTAAGGGCACAACGGAACTGTAATTCAGAAGAAGCCTTTCTTAAAGAATCCATTGAGATGCTGAAGAGAATCACAAACACAGGGTCGACAAAGGATTGTCTGAATTCAGCCCCAGACAAAGTTTTTAAAGAAAATAGATACAATGTCCTAACAAAGAGCAATGTGCAACACAAGGAACAAAGTAAGATTAGGTTCATTACCATCTTCAGTCAGGAAGTCCCGAGATATCCATCTGTAAAGGACAAGTTACGTAAAAATAATGTTTGAAAAAGAAGTGAAGGGAGAGGGAGGAGCCTAGCGCTTGACCAAGATGGCCGCGTGAGCTTTGAGCTCCCGAGACCCTCGTGCCCTCCGCCGACTATCCTGTCTCTAATCCTGTTTGCATGCATGGCATCGTGCAGATGACTAGTCAGGGAGGCGATTGATGCTACCCGCGGTCGGATCGCCCACCGGGAACTGGAGTTATGCATGGCGGAAGATTGAGGCCTATCTCCGAAGGATGCCAGGGGCTGGAGTTGGCAGGATGCCCGGCCTCTAATTGAACAACAGCGGCCAGGCGAGGTGTGAACTACCGGACGGAGGTCTACATCCTTTCACTTTCACTTTCTCGTCCTTTGTTGGCCCTGCCCAGGGAGTGCTCTCGGCTGCCTTATTATTCTCTGGACGCTCTGCACGCTACTCTGGTGGCCCATCGCAGGACTGCGCACTCCTGCCTCCTTTCGCTGAGAGAGGGTCGTCCTGATTGAACCGACCTGCTTGAGCCAACCATGTCGGGCAAAGCAGAGGTGGATCGGCCGAAGCCTAAGGCCACCAGGCGGGGAGCCTATACTCAGGCCAACAATATGGACCGCTACGAAGTCAGCTGTAGAAAATTATGGAATATAAAAGAAAGCAGTACACATGAACGCAGAAATGCATGATAAAAGCAGACACTAAAGTAGATATGGTGAAGTTGAAGAAAAATGAAAATACAGAAAATACAGAAAACCATAATGCATATCAGTTGAAAAGTAGGACATATTAAACATGACTTATCAGCAGCACAAGCAGGAATGGGTTTGGGCATGGAGGCTGTGTCTGGCCCGTTGCCCAGGTAGGGGGAGGCGAGCTGTTCAGAAATGATAAAAGTTAAGGAGAAGATCAAACAGTAATTTGTTGCTACTCCTTTAAAAAGGGCATTTTACAGACAAACAAATCTGCTTCCTGACTAGGGAATCTGAACCCTCCTTCACTTCTACCCTTCAAATAAAATAGTTCCATATTACATGCAGTTTCCTACAAATGGTATTGCTGTTCCACTCGGTTTAATCTGTTTTGCTAATTGGTCTTGTCTTAATTTTGTCACTCTTAAAGCAGTGGGCTATCAGCCTCTCTTCATGATTGCAACGCACAAAGATAGAGAGTGGATATGTACAAGAGGGTGAGGGAAAAGGTTTCTGCATCTGTCCCAAAAAGGGGTGTGTAAAGAAAGCTACAGACAGGAGAAAATCAGCTGCAGAAACAGGGAATAAGGAAAACACAAAGGACTCTGAAGGGTTAACCAAAATTAGTTCAAGGAAAGTTGGGTAAATGGAAAATAGTACTGAAGGCTACAATACATACATGGTAGGCTTGCTACTTGGTACTCTTCTTAGGAAATGAAGAAAGACACACATAACAATGATTCATTTACCAGTCCTCTCTACAACAGGGCATTTATACAGGCTTAACAGTAATATGTGAATAACCAATCCTGAGCATCCCTTCAACTTCCACCCTAAAATGTGTTCTCTGTTCTACACATTGATTGCCTCCTACAAATGATGTTGCTACTTTTTTGCTGTTGTTGGATAAATTCAGTTTCTCTTCACATACTGCACCTGGATATGGAGACATAAAGTCACGGAGGAATGCCAACACCCTGATTTTTTGTGTGTGTTTTTTATTGTTTTTTTCAACTGTCTTTAGCTCATACATTGTAGTCATGCTTATGAAAGTAACATTACGGGGTATTATGGATAATATAATTTGCATACATGCAATTTGATAAATATATTACAGCATGTGGCATTATATGAGAGTACAGTGTTGGCGCATACATACTAGTTATCGCTGGTGAGTACCAGCAGGTGTTAGTTTTACAGCTTACTTTAGCAACAGATTTAAACAGTTTTACTGTAAGGTAATATATTGTTACAAACCTTTTGTTTGTGGCTATTAGATAATAGGATGCATTTTAAATTCTGTTTAATAATCAGCACTAATATTTAAGCAGTTAGTCTCAGCTCTCTTGTAACATGCACAGTATATAGGTACCCTTTGATCATGGTGACAGTTCCCTATGGTAGCTTATTCTCATAGAACATCATATAGTCAACAATCACATTGCCAAAATGGTATATATTGGTAACACCTATCTAAGTAATAGGCTCTGCATTATGCATATCCATCTGCTCCACGTCTACACTCATATTTAACTCAGCTGTGTGTGGGACGGGTGTTATGTCAGTGTGTAAATCCACAATCAATGCATGAAACGCCTTGTTGGGTAATTGGGTATTCCCTAAGGCCCAGGTGCCAACACCCCTGACATCAGATTAGGCTGGTGACATCCCTTAAATAAGCCCAAGCAAGAACTTGGCTCACACGGAACAGAATTGGGGTAGTGTGATTCACTTGTCATTCACTCCCAATGCTCCAGTTCTACGTCCTCCCTGTTAGTTCACCAAAATGCCCTACTACTCTTCATCAAATGTACTCCACAAAGTGTGTAGCCAAACCCTAATGTATTATATGCTCGCTCATATAAAACAAAGTCAGTGGTTGCAGTCACTTTCTGATGCAAAAAATGCATTCAATTATAAATGTGTGGCACACAAAAACATTAAAAGACCTCTGACCAGTTGACATCAAACATAGTACTATGTACATAAATCTATTTATTCTTTGCAGTATAGCAAAATAACTGATTGGGAGAACGAATATTGAGTATCATGACAAACTGAGAGAAAAGGTTCTTTTATTGTGATCATCCCAGGATTCCATTTCTAAATCTCTGACCAAAATGTAATGAAAACAGTATGAAGCCATTATGGAAGCCCATTGTGTCTTTAAGTTGAAGCCTACCTGAGAACACTTCGAAATATGTAGATTATTTTTAAGACCATTTGTGACAGCTGTACCTTAATTTACAGCTGATAGTAAATATTTTATGAGAGTGAAGGAAGGGGAACATTGGGAACCTGATTAAGTGGTTTTGATCCGTGATGTAGCTGGTTATATACTAGCATTGGACACAAAGTAGGAGTACAGGCATGTAGATATTGTTTGAGGGCATGAGCCATTTCTTTTCTTACACACACAGAAATGGTTTTGGATATGATCACCTACTGTTTCACACTCAACATCTTTATGTTTGATAGCTAGTTTTTTAAACAGATGCAGGTCTATCAATGACTTGTTTGTGAGATGGAAGGGCAGCGAGGTGGAAGCAATGAGGTTTGTCAATAGATTGAATGACAATTAATTAAATGTGATATTTATGAGCACTTTGTGTGACACTAGGGTTGACTCCTTGGATTTGTGTGTGAAGGTTAAAGGTGAGAAACTGGCTACCAGCCTAGAAGGACAAAGTACAGTAGATAATAGTATCTTCCAGGTCCAGAGTAGCCACCATAAGAATTTAATTCACAGCATTACGTATGCTGAATTGCTAAGGGCACAACGGAACTGTAATTCAGAAGAAGCCTTTCTTAAAGAATCCATTGAGATGCTGAAGAGAATCACAAACACAGGGTCGACAAAGGATTGTCTGAATTCAGCCCCAGACAAAGTTTTTAAAGAAAATAGATACAATGTCCTAACAAAGAGCAATGTGCAACACAAGGAACAAAGTAAGATTAGGTTCATTACCATCTTCAGTCAGGAAGTCCCGAGATATCCATCTGTAAAGGACAAGTTACGTAAAAATAATGTTTGAAAAAGAAGTGAAGGGAGAGGGAGGAGCCTAGCGCTTGACCAAGATGGCCGCGTGAGCTTTGAGCTCCCGAGACCCTCGTGCCCTCCGCCGACTATCCTGTCTCTAATCCTGTTTGCATGCATGGCATCGTGCAGATGACTAGTCAGGGAGGCGATTGATGCTACCCGCGGTCGGATCGCCCACCGGGAACCGGAGTTATGCATGGCGGAAGATTGAGGCCTATCTCCGAAGGATGCCAGGGGCTGGAGTTGGCAGGATGCCCGGCCTCTAATTGAACAACAGCGGCCAGGCGAGGTGTGAACTACCGGACGGAGGTCTACATCCTTTCACTTTCACTTTCTCGTCCTTTGTTGGCCCTGCCCAGGGAGTGCTCTCGGCTGCCTTATTATTCTCTGGACGCTCTGCACGCTACTCTGGTGGCCCATCGCAGGACTGCGCACTCCTGCCTCCTTTCGCTGAGAGAGGGTCGTCCTGATTGAACCGACCTGCTTGAGCCAACCATGTCGGGCAAAGCAGAGGTGGATCGGCCGAAGCCTAAGGCCACCAGGCGGGGAGCCTATACTCAGGCCAACAATATGGACCGCTAAGCCCAGCAGAAGGGGTCACCGGGTGGACCGAGCCAGTCGCCGGATGCACAGAAGGCTGCCTCACCCTTGGCCCCGGAGCTCTCGCTCCAGGATGTCATGGGAGCGCTCGACGGACTGCAGACTTCGATTGGTAGACAGTTTGATGCCCTGGCGCACAAAGTGGATGCCATCTTGGTGGACGTTAATCTGATCCGTGCGGATTTGGGCAAAACGAATGAACGAGTTAAAACCCTGGAC
The DNA here is from genome assembly GCF_964204655.1 of Triturus cristatus. Classification (NCBI taxonomy): domain Eukaryota; kingdom Metazoa; phylum Chordata; class Amphibia; order Caudata; family Salamandridae; genus Triturus; species Triturus cristatus. Next base: position 394,251,097 of record NC_140584.1, read on the forward strand.
CTCAAGACCACGGGCCTCACCGCTGATGTCTCGGAACTACAGACCGAGGTCCGTAAGTTGCGGACCGAGAGTGATCTCGCCGCCCGTTGGCTGGAGGACTTTGAGAGCCGGGCCAGGCGCAACAACGTGCGCGTTATAGGGGTCCCGGAGTCCTCGGACGAAACTTCTGTAGACCTGCTAGTGGAGGACTTGGTGCTTAACCATCTGCAGCCTAAGGGTCTTGGAAAGTTTTTCGCAGTTGAGAGGGCACATAGGGTGCCGGGTGGTAGGCCCAAGGTGGGAGCCCCACCGAGGCCGATTGTCGCCCGGCTCTTTCATTTTCGAGATCGGGACGCTATCCTGCAAGCATCGAGGGTGACGGGCCCGGTCCCCTTCCAGAACGCTTCGGTGAATTTCTATCCTGACTTCACCCAGCAGGTGCAGAGGCAGAAGCAGGGCTTCCTGGGGGTGAAGAGGCGGCTTCGGGAGAGGGAACTGAAATATGCCATGCTCTTCCCTGCGAGACTACGTGTGGTGTACGAAGACCGAACATTCTTTTTTGAGTCGCCTGTCATGGCCGAGGAATGGCTGGAAGCTCTGCCCCGACGACGGACGGGAGAGGACACTGCTGCAGACGGGGACAGTGGCCGGGATGAACAAGGTTGATGTCTTCGGAACCGGACTGACTTGTTTTGACTCCAGTTAATGACTTGAACAGAATGCAGTAAATACGGAGGGTTGTGGGAGGACGAGGGGAGCTCTTTCCTCCCTTAGGGTACTTTTTGTAGATTTTGGGTTCGGTAGGGTGACAGGCACACTGCAAGTTGGGGGGGCTTTGTAAGCTGCAGCAGGGGTGCAGGGTGGGGGGGATAGTTGGGATTTTGGGTTCGTTGTTGGGGGGTTTGTTTCTGCAAGGCGTATTGACCATTTTCAGGGCTGTTCCATGGTGGCTCTTCGGGTGTGGGGGGGGCCTCCTTACGTTTGGGGATGGGGGTAGGGGTTTAAGTGTTATTAGCTGGAATGTTAATGGTTTGAGGGATCGCATTAAGCGCGGGATTGTTTTGCAATTCTTGAAACGGTCATTACCGGATGTCGCCCTACTGCAGGAGACGCACCTTATCGGTAACATGTGCTATGCTCTTAATAGGAAGGGTTATAAATTCGTAGCACATTCGGGATTTTCCTCTGGGTCCAGGGTGTGGGCATCCTAGTCAGAGCCTCGCTACCATTTGAGGTGGACTCCACCATTGTTGACGATAGGGGGAGGTTTGTGACGGTGGCGGGGCGGTGGGAAGGAAGAACTTTGGTTTTAGTTTCGGTTTATGTCCCGCCGGCCCTGCAGGCCTCCACGTTTACAGATCTGGGTAGGGCTTTGCTGGATCTCCCGGGGGGTATGCTTGTGGTGGGGGGTGACTTCAATGCTGTTGGCTCTGGGCTGCTGGATAGATACCCGCCCAGAGACACGGGGGGGGCTCAGAAGTGGCTTCCAGACTTTCTGGACACACTTGGCCTGATAGACTGCTGGAGGCTCCTGCACCCCACACAGAGCCAATACACCTTCCACTCCGGAGCGCATGGTAGCCTCTCTAGGATTGATTACCTGCTCACTCTGGCTGCGCACGCCTCAACGGTGTCCGAGGCCAGGCACATGGCGCGTGGTATATCGGACCATTCGCCAGTGTGGGTCAGGCTGGATGTTGTCCGTGAGGGAGGGGGAAGAGTGGCTCCTATTAACCCTTGGTACTTCCGAGACCCCAAGATGCGCAGCGCACTGGTGAAGACAGTTAAAAAATTTTCAAGGATAATCAGGGATCCGTGGACTCGGTAGTGTCGCTGTGGGAAGCCTTCAAGACCGTGCTGCGCGGGGAGGCTCTCTCCCTTGTAGTGGCGGCCAAGCGGCGGAGAGATGGCGAGGTCATGCAGGTTGAGGAGGAGATTCTGGCTTTGGAGGGAGCGCTAGAGGAGGAGGTTACAGAGGCCTCACTGCATGAGCTGAGCTTGAAGCAAGCCGAGTATAAGGACCTGGTGACGAATGTCGCTAAGACCCTCAGTAGGGAACAGCAGGGCCATTTGTATGATGTTGGTGACAAGGCCGGGAAACTCCTAGCTTGGCTGGACAAAAAAGAACGGGTTAATAGAGTAGTGCCGGAGTTGACGGGAGAGGGGGGAGAGGTGATTGTGGAACCTGAGAGGATTGTGCAGTGCTTCAGGGACTATTTCCGTATGGTTTATACCTCAGTGTTGGATAGGCCGCCCGAGGACTCGCGTGACCTCTTGCGTGATATTGCTTTGCCCTGTCTTTCCGACGTAGATAGGGACGATTTGGACGGAGACATAACGGTCGATGAGGTGGCGGGAGCTATCCGCGCGCTGAACTCGGGCAAGGCCTCGGGCCCGAACGGCTTGCCAATTGACTTGTATAAGCTGTTTCCGGATATGGTTGCCCCTCACCTGCGCGCCATGTTCGTGGAGGCGCGGGGGAGTGGGACACTCCCGTTGGATCAGCGACTGGCGACGATTGTTGTTATACACAAATTAAGACTTCTGTCAACTTACATGTTACAAATAATACTCTATTAACAGCACAAGAGATGTAATATGAGAGTAAGGAAAATAATGTATGGGAAAGCAGTATAGACAGCACTTTGTGTGACACTAGGGTTGACTCCTTGGATTTGTGTGTGAAGGTTAAAGGTGAGAAACTGGCTACCAGCCTAGAAGGACAAAGTACAGTAGATAATAGTATCTTCCAGGTCCAGAGTAGCCACCATAAGAATTTAATTCACAGCATTACGTATGCTGAATTGCTAAGGGCACAACGGAACTGTAATTCAGAAGAAGCCTTTCTTAAAGAATCCATTGAGATGCTGAAGAGAATCACAAACACAGGGTCGACAAAGGATTGTCTGAATTCAGCCCCAGACAAAGTTTTTAAAGAAAATAGATACAATGTCCTAACAAAGAGGAATGTGCAACACAAGGAACAAAGTAAGATTAGGTTCATTACCATCTTCAGTCAGGAAGTCCCGAGATATCCATCTGTAAAGGACAAGTTACGTAAAAATAATGTTTGAAAAAGAAGTGAAGGGAGAGGGAGGAGCCTAGCGCTTGACCAAGATGGCCGCGTGAGCTTTGAGCTCCCGAGACCCTCGTGCCCTCCGTCGACTATCCTGTCTCTAATCCTGTTTGCATGCATGGCATCGTGCAGATGACTAGTCAGGGAGGCGATTGATGCTACCCGCGGTCGGATCGCCCACCGGGAACCGGAGTTATGCATGGCGGAAGATTGAGGCCTATCTCCGAAGGATGCCAGGGGCTGGAGTTGGCAGGATGCCCGGCCTCTAATTGAACAACAGCGGCCAGGGGAGGTGTGAACTACCGGACGGAGGTCTACATCCTTTCACTTTCACTTTCTCGTCCTTTGTTGGCCCTGCCCAGGGAGTGCTCTCGGCTGCCTTATTATTCTCTGGACGCTCTGCACGCTACTCTGGTGGCCCATCGCAGGACTGCGCACTCCTGCCTCCTTTCGCTGAGAGAGGGTCGTCCTGATTGAACCGACCTGCTTGAGCCAACCATGTCGGGCAAAGCAGAGGTGGATCGGCCGAAGCCTAAGGCCACCAGGCGGGGAGCCTATACTCAGGCCAACAATATGGACCGCTACGCCCAGCAGAAGGGGTCACCGGGTGGACCGAGCCAGTCGCCGGATGCACAGAAGGCTGCCTCACCCTTGGCCCCGGAGCTCTCGCTCCAGGATGTCATGGGAGCGCTCGACGGACTGCAGACTTCGATTGGTAGACAGTTTGATGCCCTGGCGCACAAAGTGGATGCCATCTTGGTGGACGTTAATCTGATCCGTGCGGATTTGGGCAAAACGAATGAACGAGTTAAAACCCTGGACCTCAAGACCACGGGCCTCACCGCTGATGTCTCGGAACTACAGACCGAGGTCCGTAAGTTGCGGACCGAGAGTGATCTCGCCGCCCGTTGGCTGGAGGACTTTGAGAGCCGGGCCAGGCGCAACAACGTGCGCGTTATAGTGGTCCCGGAGTCCTCGGACGAGACTTCTGTAGACCTGCTAGTGGAGGACTTGGTGCTTAACCATCTGCAGCCTAAGGGTCTTGGAAAGTTTTTCGCAGTTGAGAGGGCACATAGGGTGCCGGGTGGTAGGCCCAAGGTGGGAGCCCCACCGAGGCCGATTGTCGCCCGGCTCTTTCATTTTCGAGATCGGGACGCTATCCTGCAAGCATCGAGGGTGACGGGCCCGGTCCCCTTCCAGAACGCTTCGGTGAATTTCTATCCTGACTTCACCCAGCAGGTGCAGAGGCAGAGGCAGGGCTTCCTGGGGGTGAATAGGCGGCTTCGGGAGAGGGAACTGAAATATGCCATGCTCTTCCCTGCGAGACTACGTGTGGTGTACGAAGACCGAACATTCTTTTTTGAGTCGCCTGTCATGGCCGAGGAATGGCTGGAAGCTCTGCCCCGACGACGGACGGGAGAGGACACTGCTGCAGACGGGGACAGTGGCCGGGATGAACAAGGTTGATGTCTTCGGAACCGGACTGACTTGTTTTGACTCCAGTTAATGACTTGAACAGAATGCAGTAAATACGGAGGGTTGTGGGAGGACGAGGGGAGCTCTTTCCTCCCTTAGGGTACTTTTTGTAGATTTTGGGTTCGGTAGGGCGACAGGCACACTGCAAGTTGGGGGGGCTTTGTAAGCTGCAGCAGGGGTGCAGGGTGGGGGGGAGAGTTGGGATTTTGGGTTCGTTGTTGGGGGGTTTGTTTCTGCAAGGCGTATTGACCATTTTCAGGGCTGTTCCATGGTGGCTCTTCGGGTGTGGGGGGGGCCTCCTTACGTTTGGGGATGGGGGTAGGGGTTTAAGTGTTATTAGCTGGAATGTTAATGGTTTGGGGGATCGCATTAAGCGCGGGATTGTTTTGTAATTCTTGAAACGGTCATTACCGGATGTTGCCCTACTGCAGGAGACGCACCTTATCGGTAACATGTGCTATGCTCTTAATAGGAAGGGTTATAAATTCGTAGCACATTCGGGATTTTCCTCTGGGTCCAGGGGTGTGGGCATCCTAGTCAGAGCCTCGCTACCATTTGAGGTGGACTCCACCATTGTTGACGATAGGGGGAGGTTTGTGGCGGTGGCGGGGCGGTGGGAAGGAAGAACTTTGGTTTTAGTTTCGGTTTATGTCCCGCCGGCCCTGCAGGCCTCCACGTTTACAGATCTGGGTAGGGCTTTGCTGGATCTCCCGGGGGGTATGCTTGTGGTGGGGGGTGACTTCAATGCTGTTGGCTCTGGGCTGCTGGATAGATACCCGCCCAGAGACACGGGGGGGGCTCAGAAGTGGCTTCCAGACTTTCTGGACACACTTGGCCTGATAGACTGCTGGAGGCTCCTGCACCCCACACAGAGCCAATACACCTTCCACTCCGGAGCGCATGGTAGCCTCTCTAGGACTGATTACCTGCTCACTCTGGCTGCACTCGCCTCAATGGTGTCCGAGGCCAGGCACATGGCGCGTGGTATATCGGACCATTCGCCAGTGTGGGTCAGGCTGGATGTTGTCCGTGAGGGAGGGGGAAGAGTGGCTCCTATTAACCCTTGGTACTTCCGAGACCCCAAGATGCGCAGCGCACTGGTGAAGACAGTTAAAAAAATTTCAAGGATAATCAGGGATCCGTGGACTCGGCAGTGTCGCTGTGGGAAGCGTTCAAGACCGTGCTGCGCGGGGAGGCTCTCTCCCTTGTAGTGGCAGCCAAGCGGCGGAGAGATGGCGAGGTCATGCAGGTTGAGGAGGAGATTCTGGCTTTGGAGGGAGCGCTAGAGGAGGAGGTTACAGAGGCCTCACTGCATGAGCTGAGCTTGAAGCAAGCCGAGTATAAGGACCTGGTGACGAATGTCGCTAAGACCCTCAGTAGGGAACAGCAGGGCCGTTTGTATGATGTTGGTGACAAGGCCGGGAAACTCCTAGCTTGGCTGGACAAAAAAGAACGGGTTAATAGAGTAGTGCCGGAGTTGACGGGAGAGGGGGGAGAGGTGATTGTGGAACCTGAGAGGATTGTGCAGTGCTTCAGGGACTATTTCCGTATGGTTTATACCTCAGTGTTGGATAGGCCGCCCGAGGACTCGCGTGACCTCTTGCGTGATATTGCTTTGCCCTGTCTTTCCGGCGTAGATAGGGACGATTTGGACGGAGACATAACGGTCGATGAGGTGGCGGGAGCTATCCGCGCGCTGAACTCGGGCAAGGCCTCGGGCCCGAACGGCTTGCCAATTGACTTGTATAAGCTGTTTCCGGATATGGTTGCCCCTCACCTGCGCGCCATGTTCGTGGAGGCGCGGGGGAGTGGGACACTCCCGTTGGATCAGCGACTGGCGACGATTGTTGTTATACACAAAGATGGTAAACCCCGAGATAAGTGTGCCTCATATAGGCCTATCTCCCTTCTTAACGCCGAGCCGAAGATTCTGGCTAAAGTCCTGGCGGCCCGATTGGTCAGGGTGCTTGGAGACTTGGTCCACCCTGATCAATCCGGTTTTATTCCGCATCGTAACACCGCGTTAAACCTTCGGCGCCTTCATGGCGTAATCGCCAGGGCGGGCACGCTGCGTGAACCAGCCGTTGTGGCGTCTCTCGATGCCACGATGGCCTTTGATACGGTGGAATGGGCATATTTGTGGGCGGTGCTGGCCAAGTTCGGCTTTGGCCATGGCTTTGTGAGCTGGGTGAGGTTGCTGTATGACGGACCCCTTGCGAGTGTGGTGGTAAATGGACGGGCGTCGACTCCGTTTCAGCTTGGGAGGGGCACTCGGCAAGGTTGCCCCCTGTCGCCATTGTTGTTCGCCCTCGCCCTTGAGCCATTGGCGGCGTGGATACGCTGGAACCCGGATATACGGGGACTTAGATGGTCGCCCGAACACGAGGACCGCATTTCGCTATATGCTGATGACATCCTGTTGTATCTTGCCTCGCCCAAGAAATCACTGCTAGTGGTCTGTGACGTTCTTACATCTTTCGGTAGGAATTCGGGTCTCGTCATCAACTGGAGTAAATCGTATTTATATGTTCTGAGTGGCGAGGTTCCACCGATCCCGCGAACTTGTTCAATCCAGATCGCTCAGCAGGGCTTCGTGTATTTGGGGATCTTTATCTCCACGGACTCCACTTTGCGGTATGAGAGGAACCTGCTCCCCCCTCTGGCGCGACTGCGGCGGGATGTAGAGGGTTGGCGGAGGCTGCCGCTCTCCCTCGTTGGGCGCGCTGCCTTGTTCAAAATGATGTCTCTTCCCCGGTTCCTCTACGCATTGCAGAATACTTTCGATTGGGTACCGGCCAAGTACTTTCGGGAGATCGAAAGCCTCCAACGAACGTTGTTGTGGGACGGGCAGCCTCGAATAGCAATTGCCAAGTTGACGCTACCATGGTATGATGGGGGTATTGCGCTTCCAGACATCCGACGCTACTATTGGGCCACCCAGCTGAGCGCGATTAATCATGGTCTCTATGGCCCTGCCCTCAGCCCTGGTTATGCCATGGATAGGTGGTTGCTGCGTGGTGGTAACTATCACAGGGCGTTGTACTCGCGGTCTCTGGACTCGTCCCTCACGGGGCCTACTGGGGTGGCGGTGCGTGTGTGGAAGATGGCAACTGACTCGCTGGGCTGGAAGGATAGGCTCACCCTCGCTACCCCGTTGTTTGAATCTGAAAGATTGGGCAGGCTTTGGCATTCGAAAGGTTTTGACAAATGGGACCTGATCGGCATCTCCAGGGTCGGAGATGTGCTGATTAAGGGGAGGGTGAAGTCTTTTGAAGAGTTGCAGAAGGAGTATGAGCTGGGGGCTTCCGAGTTTTTCCGCTATGTTCAGGTGCGTCATGCCCTCCGGTCAGTCCTCGTGGAGGGTGAGAAGGTGCCTGAGTCTTCTCCTTTGGAGGACCGGATCCTTGATGGCCATATGCCTGAGAGCACGATCTCGCTCATCTACAAGAAATTGATAAACGTCCAGGCGGATACGCTTCTTGGGCTGCGGGACCAGTGGACTAGGGATGGACTCGAGTTGGATGATGAGGATTGGCAGTCTGCTGTTTCCTCACCCAAGGAGGTTGCGATCCCGTCGCGTCTGAGGTTGGTGCAGCTCAAAATACTGCATCGAGTGTATGTGACGGGGCCAAGGCTGGTTCATATGGGATTCTCTGAGGAAGGCCTATGTAGGAGGGGAGGTGGTATGGTGGGTACCTTCCTGCATATTATCTGGGAATGTGGTGTCATCGCGGAATTCTGGAGGAGAGTCCATGCAGTGATGGGGGAGGTGACGGGCATTGCTATGCAGCCGGAAGCGCGGTGTTGTCTCCTGAATGTCTGGGGGCCCACTGATCACAATGCGGCGCAGACCCAATGGGTGACTCTGGGTAACATGGTCGCTAAGAGAGATATAGCGCGATTGTGGGGCTCCGTGGGGCCCCCCACATTGACCGCATGGAAAGAAAATATGGATTGGAGTATGCTCAGGGAGAAGACAGTGTATTGCGCTAGAGGCCGCCCTCGGAAGTGGCACGCCATCTGGGGGCGGTGGAATCAATATAGGGGGGGAATATGTCTTGCCCCTGATTTGGATCCCCCCGAGGAACAACTTTCTTCTTGACATTCTTTCCAGCTCAGTATATAAGCTGTGATGATTAATTGACTGCTTGGGCCTCTGCTGTCCCCCTTCTTTCTCTTATCATAGAACTGTGACTGTTAGATGATTGGGGTCTGACCTCCCCTGGGGGGCTTTCACCATGGGCATTCAGTGTTTTTTTGCCTTGCTGGGGTTTGTTGTGTGTTTGTGTTTATTTAAAAATGGAATCTTTTCACTGCTCCTTTAATGCAATGTGGACGCTTCCTTGTCTTTCTCTGTCGAAGCTGCCGAACCTCCGGGTTGTCGGCTGAATAGCTGTGTCCAGACTCTTGACGAAATAAAGGTTTTTAAAAAAAAGAAAAAAAGAAAAAAAAAGAAAAAGAAGTGAAGGGATTAATATGCCAGGTTTGTATGTGAGGTTTTTTTCCAAATGTGGCTAATATAAGGCATGCAAGTATAATAGTAATTTTAAAAGGTACACAGTAACCGGGCAGAAAAAGGGAGAGGGATATTTCGAAACGTCTAACATATAGTTGAGATTTAGTTGCGAATATCCTCGTACAAGTCCATGTGAGAGATGGCCTGTGGTCTATACCATCTATCTGCTAAAAAAGAGAGTTTTCTAACATGTTAGAGCTATCATGACTTATGATAAGCAGTACCAAGTAGCCCGGCATTTAGCAGAATACCATGAGAAATATCAGATGCTACTAAAGTATTTTGTGATTGACAGAGTTCATTGTGGTAATAGAGAATTGATACTTAGGAGGTTAGAATATCGTTACTTTATAGAGTTGGATACTAAATACCTAGCGGTTTGAATAGAAATGAAGAACTACTTGTACCTTTGTAAAACAGTATTATTTACTAATTAATTACCGAGGTAACTGTGTGAATTTTTATATACACAATAATTATGTTTCCTTCTCTAAGATTAGTCTGTTTTTATTAGGTAATGTGTGTAGCAGTTGTAATTATTGTTTTTATTTTACAGGCTTTCTGGGAACATATACAACAGAACCAGATAAGAAGTACAGATGAGGTAAAGCATTTTGTTTTACTTTAGTTTTAGGGCATATAATATTGTGACTGGTGGGAGAATGTTATATTTAGAAAAACATGTTACCAATGTACTATGGTTTAGAATGATTATGAAGGAAAACAGTAACCTGTGAAGGCAGTTAATAGGTGATTACATATACACAGCTCAGCTGATTATACCTACTAGGGATTGTTGCACATTCATTTTCAGTACAACCTAGTCTATAATCTTCCTCATAGGCTCACTCCAATGATTTGCTATCAGCTGACACTCATTTAAATGCTCCAATGAGCTTCTTCACCTTTTCGGAAGGAATCGTCCGAAACGCGTCAGGCAAACACTCAAGGTTGAAGTGCTGACAGTGCCCTAACGAACAGATTGCAGTTCACCGAGTGCACCTTCAAGTGCAGAGCACACGTATTGGAATATTGTCGCGCCTGCTCAGGCGTAGGAAGGTAGCACCACCCCAGGATTGCCAAAGGGGGCCACGGTGCGCAAATCATGTCGTCGCCAGTTGTGGGGGACTGAATTTAATATGGGCATCAGCGGCACATCACGGCGCAATCGTGCCAAAGGACTATACACTTACCTAATCTCATCTGAGCAAGAGGCGGCGGCTGACACTACAAGTCCCAGCAGGCGTTGGGAAAAGGTGAAGAAGCTCATTGGAGCATTTAAATGAGTGTCAGCTGATAGCAAATCATTGGAGTGAGCCTATGAGGAAGGAATCGTCCGAAACGCGTCAGGCAAACACTCGAGGTTGAAGTGCTGACAGTGCCCTAACGAACAGATTGCAGTTCACCGAGTGCACCTTCAAGTGCAGAGCACACGTATTGGAATATTGTCGCGCCTGCTCAGGCGTAGGAAGGTAGCACCACCCCAGGATTGCCAAAGGGGGCCACGGCGCGCAAATCATGTCGTCGCCAGTTGTGGGGGACTGAATTTAATATGGGCATCAGCGGCACATCACGGCGCAATCGTGCCGAAGGACTATACACTTACCTAATCTCATCTGAGCAAGAGGCGGCGGCTGACACTACAAGTCCCAGCAGGCATTGGGAAAAGGTGAAGAAGCTCATTGGAGCATTTAAATGAGTGTCAGCTGATAGCAAATCATTGGAGTGAGCCTATGAGGAAGGAATCGTCCGAAACGCGTCAGGCAAACACTCGAGGTTGAAGTGCTGACAGTGCCCTAACGAACAGATTGCAGTTCACCGAGTGCACCTTCAAGTGCAGAGCACACGTATTGGAATATTGTCGCGCCTGCTCAGGCGTAGGAAGGTAGCACCACCCCAGGATTGCCAAAGGGGGCCACGGCGCGCAAATCATGTCGTCGCCAGTTGTGGGGGACTGAATTTAATATGGGCATCAGCGGCACATCACGGCGCAATCGTGCCGAAGGACTATACACTTACCTAATCTCATCTGAGCAAGAGGCGGCGGCTGACACTACAAGTCCCAGCAGGTGTTGGGAAAAGGTGAAGAAGCTCATTGGAGCATTTAAATGAGTGTCAGCTGATAGCAAATCATTGGAGTGAGCCTATGAGGAAGGAATCGTCCGAAACGCGTCAGGCAAATACTCGAGGTTGAAGTGCTGACAGTGCCCTAACGAACAGATTGCAGTTTACCGAGTGCACCTTCAAGTGCAGAGCACACGTATTGGAATATATATATATATATATATATAAAATAGTTTTTAGTTTTTTTGTTTGACGGCACCAATAAATAAATGCAACATGTTTTGGTGTTATATATAAACAGGGAAGAAATACTTCATCACCCAGCTGTCAACTTTTCTGTCTTTATGCACATAAAGTGCAAAATGCAGTATCAATACATAGATTCAATAAATAAATGCATACTTAAAACATTTATAACAATTATATTTCGCAAAATTCATGATAGATTAACCTACAATTCTTTTTTTTAATTTTAAAAAAAAGAATCTGCTGAAATCTCATGACAATTTCTTTTGCTCTCTCTGTCACATGCAAGAGGTCAATTCTTAGTCATTTTATTGGGAGCTTACAAAATACAATTAAAGTGCACAATGCTAAATATGGTGTGCAAGATACTTCACACATTGTTGAATTATGCCCAAGTGGACTAAGTTGCTATCACCCGAGGTAAACAAGAAGAACGTGTTTTTAAAATTCATTTTTTATTCCTGAGATTTAATCTGAAATTCTAATCACAACCACATTTTCACATAGATTATACTCCACAAATCATGTTATTGCCTCTCACATATTGAAACCACTGTGCATCAAACTCATCTATCTGTGTTTAACAACTGTCATCTCCATTGGGCTATAACTGAAACATGCTATCCTGTAACTCATTAAACACTGTTGGTTCCTTTCACCTTGAACTGAAACTTTGAGAACAGAGAGGAGGCGGCCTTCCATGTACCCCACAATTACAAATGTACATAAAGGTCTACCTCATTATTTAATCCTGTGGGTTACTTGCTGTTCATATTTAATATGTACCTCAACTCTAGTCTTCTTAATTGCTGTTCCCTATTTCCACCTCTGATTTTTGGGGGCACTGAGTCAATTACAAAATATGTCATCTTAGACACATCTCCATTATGTACTTCCTTGTAATGACGGGCTACAGGGTAACTTTGATCATTATTCTTAATTGCCCTAATGTGTTGAAATATTATCAAATGTACTTTTAAAATAGTACTACCAATATACATTTTTGGGCAAGTACATTGAAGAACATGGACCATAAATGCACTCTTGCAATGCAAGGCTGTTCTATTTGTGCAGCTTTTGTTAGACAATGGACACCGTACTTCTTTTGTGTTCACTCCAAATGTGCAGGCCTTGCATCTGAGGCAGCGTTAGAAACCCTGGGTCCCCGTAAACCAATTTTCTGGGGTCTGTACTTCAGTGCTGCTAACTACCAGCTCTTGTCGCATAGATCTAGCCCAACGGAAAGTCATTGATGATCTTGCTCTACTGTATTTCCTATTATAGGATGACTTTTGATGAGATGCCAATGTGTGGAGGACATTCTTATTCTTTGATGTTCTCTAATGTACCCTGTAATCATTCTCAACTCTTTCTGATTTTTGTTCAAATTTTCTTTCCTCCTAGAAATATCACCTATCCGAAAAAGGATTTCCTCGTGATCTTTTTGATTGACTTTGCTAATGGCACTATCTAATACTGTATTGCTGTAACCACGACTTAAATACCTTTTCTTCAATTCTTCTTGTACTCCTCCTAGAAACTCCCTATCACTGCAGTTCTGCATCAATCTAAGGTTCTCTGCATAAGGGATATTATATTTAAGAATATTCAGGTGGAAACTATAGGCATGCAATAGAGAGTTGCCTGCTATACGATTTAGTACGGATTTTGCCATTGCTCACAAACACTGTTCAATCTATAATAAAGTGGACCTCACTCTTGCTCATGGTGGCGGTAAACTGCAAGGTTTGAGATTCTCTGTAAACCTTTTTGCTGTTGCTTGTGTTCCACTCCATATGGCAAAGATATATATATATATTAGTTATAATTAGGACCTTGTTTAGATTCAAAAAGCGTTTTATCTTTTCCTAATAACTTTGGCGCTGGTTGACAAATTTTCGGGAAATTTTCAAAACGTTGGTCTCGCTCTGGTCAGTTCCTATCCTGAAATTTTCGGGGTGACAAAAAAGGGGGGTCCCAAAACGTGTTTTCTCCATGTTATTTCCCACAGGAAACTTTAGACATGACTACAGCCCGAACTGCTGAACGGAATTACACCAAATTTTGCAAAAAGGTAGCCGTGGTTCAGAAAGAGACCTTTTTTTAAATGGTGTGAATCTGTTCAGTAGCTGCTCAGAAATTTAAAAAATAAGAGTGAAAAAATCCATTTCCCATAGGAAACTTGAAGCAAGGATACAGCTGAAACTACTGAACGGATTTACCTCAAATTTGGCAGAAAGGTACTGCTTGGCTCAAAAATGGTGTAAATCTGTTCAGTAGTTGCTGAGAAAATCAAAAATAAAAGTTTCGATATTTAGAGGCACGGAGGATCCGGGCACCCTCCCGATCCCGAGAGGCATTCTGTTGGCAGCCATCTTGTGCCTCAGTAGAAACGAGGCACAAGAAATCAGTAAAACTAAGGCACAAAACAAGAAAAGGGGGCAGGGTAGAAACACCCTGACCCCCTAGGCCTGCTTAGGGGGTTCCACAAGGACCCCCAGGGCCAAAAAATGCTTTTTATTTTTTTTTAAACTCAGGATGCACGGAGGATCCGCGGATCCGGCTGCGAAAATAAAAAAACTAAGCATGGACTCCCGCGCTTTGTTATTAATTAGCCCCCGGGTGGGTCAAGTCCCGGGGGCATGTTCAAAAAATATTTGCGGTGGGGCGCACAGCCCCCCCTCGCAGCCCCGGGGACTGCCACCCTTTCTAAAATATTTGCATCTGTAAAACCTATGTTTTTTTTCAGTGAATTTCGAAAGTTTTTTAAATGTTAATTTCATATTTTAATATTTATAAAACCTATATTTTTTCTATTTTTTTTGTAATGTTTTGGACTATATTATCCTTTTTTTAATTAATTTTAAAAAATATGCAATGTTTTATATCTTCAAAAAACAAGTATCTATAGCTTTTTTTTTTTTTTGGGAGAAAACTGAAGTCCCGTACTGGTAGTGTACAAAGGCTCCATCAGCACGCAAATCCTATCCGCCATATTGCTAAACTCGTAAAGGATGTGCATTGCGTATCCGACGAGTTCATGGCACCGTGTCCCGCGTAACATCATATACGTATGTGGTCGTGCCAGCTGCTACTTTGGTATGTGATGGGTACGCAGTACCAAGCCATGCCTTATGTCTTGTACGTATGGGGTCACACCTGCTGCACGTTGCGTATGCGACGAGTGTACGCTGCCAGGCCCTGTGTTACATCATAGACGTATGTGTGTCGTGCTGGGTACGCCATTCCCTCAATTTTTTTTTGGCTCAAAACTATATCTAAATAAGTTTAAAGTGTATATGAGAACAAGCGATAATCTAAAATATTTTAAACATTTATATATTTCCTAACTGTAATAAGCTTTGCGCCAGGTGCGGCCTCCATGCGCGCTCGGTGAATGATTGCCATGTGACCTTAAAGGAAAGCATTTGATTGGTTCATAACATTTCCCATTGTAACAGTTGGAAGACCCCACCCATTTTAGTCCCTCTCTCTACAGCGTTTGATGAGAGACTCCTCTTCTGCTCAGAGAGCTTTTTTGAAAACTTTGTGCTATGTACACATATCTCACACTACACAAAACATGCAACCATCATCTTCATCAATATTCATGCCCTGTAAAGTAGCCTGTGATAGCCATGCATCTAAAAGCTACATAACAGACGTTTTCCCCACTGCCAGAGGTAACATGGTTGCATACGCTGTCCAGAGCACAATGTAATGTGGTACGGACCAGGGGCAGTATCATGCATAGATAATGAACACACGGATACAGATAGATAGTGGAAGTGGGTACGAGCACGTGCGCTCGACTCCTTTTTATTACCAGGGTCACATATTCAGTGACGTCTGTGCTGAATGCGTGTGGGGTGAATGTAAACCAGCCCTCAGGGAATGGTTGCTGCTAGCATCAACTACAACAGTAATCATTGGATCACACACAGAAATTCAATTATAAAAGGGTCAATAGTTTGTGCTGCAGTAAGGTAGGGACACTAGATGTGAAATAATACAGAATGATTCTATCGTCAAAGAAACATAACTTGTGGTATACTGAGATACAGGCAGTAGATCTGAATTAATACACAAAAAGATTGTATCATAAAGGGTACATCAGGTCTAGTGCACTTAGATAGCCACATCAAAAGCATTCAGCATGTGCACAGCCAGCGATGATGCATGCTGCGGGTGGGCTGTACTAGGAACAATGTCTGTTGCCTACAGGACTGCCTCATCTGCAATAGCGACTTGATCTGAATTGTAAACATTGCTGTCTGCAGTTTAGGCCAGAGAGCAGTCAGCAAGGGCCCACAGCCATGTGGCGTTGACTTGAGCTGTCCTGTTTGCAGTACGCGAAGCAACAAAAACCGTGTGCGGACCCTGTGATGATGCGGAGGAACTTTTGACAACAGTAGCGAGGGGAATTAAATCAGGCTCCCTGAGGGATCCCGCACCGGCCAGAATATTAGCTAGTTCTATGAGCTTCTTAGCCCCCTATATCAGACACATACTTTCTCTATCCTTTGACTCAGGCAAGGTTCCGCCTGGATGGAAACAAGCAGTCGTGCTACCCCTAAAAAAAAAACCTCAAGTGAGTGCCACTCAGCTTAACAACCTACGCCCTATTTCCCTCTTACCCTTCTTTTCCAAACTTGCCGAAAAATTGGCCAACCAACAACTCACAGCACACATAGAGGCGAACAGCCTTTTCCACACTTGCCAGTCTGGCTTTCGCGCTCACCACTCCACGGAGTCAGCCCTACTTTTCTCTACAGAGGCGCTGAGGAAGCATGTGGACGAAGGGCAAGTAGCAGCACTGATACTTCTCGATCTCAGTGCTGCCTTCGACACTGTAGCACACCACACCTTGCTACAGTGTTTGAAGAGAGGGGGAGTGACGGGAAAAGCGTGGCTATGGCTAGAATCATTTCTGACTGACGTAGCTTCTATGTGGAGCAAGGGGGCAACAGATCAGATGTTTTTGATCTTAGGCAGGGAGTCCCTCAAGGTTCTAGCCTCAGCCCCACCCTATTCAATTTATACGTTACACCTGTGGCGCTTATTGCTGAGCAGTATGGGGTTGAGGTAGTAACATATGCCGATGACACTCAGCTGGTTGTTGCCCTGACCCAGCCAGCTGAGCAGGCTGCTAGTAAATTCACATCCTGTCTCCAAGACCTTTCAGCCTGGATGGCTAGTAACTGCCTCCGCCTGAACGGTGACAAGACAGAGGTACTTATCGTCGGCAGATCTCCCTCAGTTTGGACCTCGGCCTGGTGGCCGCAGGCCTTGGGACCTCTGCCGATTCCAAGGGATCAGGTGAAAAATTTAGGCTTTTGGATTGACTCAAACCTGACTTTTGACTACCAATCCCGGTGTGTCTCTGGCATCTGCTTTGCTATCCTTCGCAAACTGAGAAAGACGCTTGACCTGCTCCCGGAATCTGCTAGGAAAACTTTGGTACATGCCCTAGTCACCTCTAGGTTGGACTATGGGAATGTTCTCTATTTGGGAGCAAATGCAAGCTGTCATCGAAGACTCCAGACTATCCAAAATGCCGCCGCTCGCTTGGTACTTCGGTTACCAAGAAGAGCTTCCTCGAAAAAATCCCTGGAGAAACTACACTGGCTTCCTATTAAGGAACGTGTTGATTTCAAGGCCCTATGCGTTGCCCACAGAATAATTCAGGGGAAATGCCCGGGCTTCTTGCGCAGCCTGCTCCTTCCTTATATTCCTGCTCGGCAGCTGCGCTCCCTTGGAGGTGGATTCCTATCGATTCCTAGAATCAAGAGAGCCAGGATGGGTGAGAGGTCGTTCCGCTCCTTAGCTGCCCGCAGATGGAACACCCTTCCCCCCCGACTACGGACAGAAACATCAGAACTGATTTTTCGGAAAGAGCTGAAGACGTTTCTCTTCCCCAAAGGCTAATCATCTGCTCTCTTGGTTTTGCCGAGTAGGTGCTGCTACAATCCTTGATAGCGCGGGGACACACTGTATAGTGTAACCAGGCGCTCTACAAACTCAGAAAAAATAATAATAATGGTGCGGACAGAGCGCACTGGAGCAATGTCTTTTGCCTACAAGACTGCGTCATCTAAAATAGAGACTCCATCTGAATTGTGAACACTGCTGTCTGCAGTGTAAACTGAATGCAGTAGTGAGCACAGTCATCCATGAATACTTTTTCTCACTTCCTCTTCACAAAATACAACAACATAAATTACACAAAACTCTGCAATAAATAAATCAAAACAATTCGAATTGCGATCTCTGCTGTCCACTGTGCAAACTGTTATTCAGTGTTCTTTACCACTACCAAGAAGAATGACATCTCAAATGACATCAGTGATGTCATTTGAGATGTCATCAGTGATGTCATGAGTGATGTCACTGACCATGTCATGAGTGATGTAATATGTTACGTCATCAGCAGTGGATTGCGGGTGCGCGAGTTATAGTTAGCTTAACTAACTATAACGGGGGAATTTCATTGGTTTTTTACGAGTGAAATGTCCAGCTAACTATAACGTGTGTGAAACCTATGGTTTTTTCACTGAATTTGCAAGGTTTTTTAAATGCCAATTCCTAACTATAACGTGTGTGAAACCCATGGTTTTTTCACTGAATTTGCAAGGTTTTTTAAATGCTAATTCCTAACTATAACGTGTGTGAAACCCATGGTTTTTTCAGTGAATTTGTATGTTTTTTTAAATGCTAATGCTTACCTATAACATGTGTGATTCCCATGGTTTTTTCATTGATTTTGTATGGTTTTTTTTAATACAAATTCTTATATTAAACTTGTTTTTTTTTTTTTATTTGCAAGCTTTCTTTTTTTTTTTTTTTTTTACTTTATATTTTCTTAAAACACTATGCTTAATTTTTAAAAATTCTGCAATATATTATTTTTTCTCATTTTTTTTTTTACCAAACAGGTAAGATATATTAGTATAACATAAGTGCGCGTACGGTAAGCTTACGGTAAGCGTATGGTTTGCGTAATGTTCGTAATATTTCTACTCTTTTTGCGTATGGTTACGCAATTTACGTAGCCGTGCGTACTGCGTACACGGCGCGTAAGCGTGTATGCTACACGCGCACGTTACGCGGAAGTGTTGGGGCGTGCCTGTTATGCGCATGCGCGCGAGCGCGTGTCTTTTTTACGCGCATGCGTACTTTTACCGTAAGCGCTCCGTAAGCGCACCGTAAGCGTAACGTACGCGCACGGTGGGTCATGTGATCATGAAACAAAACTTTTGATTGGTTCAAAGTAGTTTCAGTTCTAGAACTCTCCTACACCACACCCATTCCCCTCATTTCTGCTTGTGATCCCTTAGGAGAAGGAGCTGAGTTGTCTTTGGGATACAATGGCAGACCAGCACTCTTCTGCTGAGAGTGAGGCTAGCAGCACCACCATCAGGCAGAGAAAGAGGAAACAGAAGAGCTCTTTTATATGGGAGTATTTTACTTTTCCTGAGGGTGAGAAAAAAGTCAATGCTGCTTTGGTGACTTGTAAGCTGTGCCAGCGTGTACTTTCAAGAGGTAATCCTAACAAGAAGTATTCCTTCGGGAATCACACTATGTTACGACACCTTGAGGATGTACACCCTAGGACACATGCACGACATACTAGAGGAAACCCTTCAGTAAGTCGAGCAAGCACATCCACAGCAGCTCAGCCGAGTCCATCTTCGGAAGCTCAGCTGAGCCCTTCATCTGTGGGGGCAGATTCACCTTTTTCTGGTCCTGTGGAAACAAACCATCGGTTTGCGAGGGTTACAATGCGGTGTTCATTTTGCCATGGTCTAATTGTTCATAGGGAGACCAGTCTTCCCCTCATTAACAACAAAATAGACCAGCACATTTGTCCTACCAGCTAATGTTCCCATTCTTCCTTTCCTCTGTCCCTGCATGAACACAACGGCTCTTTTAAGAGCCAACCTTACCTCTCAACTTTTTTTAATTTTTTCTT
Organism: Triturus cristatus; assembly: GCF_964204655.1. Classification (NCBI taxonomy): domain Eukaryota; kingdom Metazoa; phylum Chordata; class Amphibia; order Caudata; family Salamandridae; genus Triturus; species Triturus cristatus. The sequence continues at coordinate 394,270,426 of NC_140584.1, forward strand.
AAAAACTTTTTTCTTTTTTTTTTACCGTACGCGTACGGTAAGCGTATTTTTTTTTTTTTTTAAAACACTAAAAAACAATTACCACATTACAAGGTCCTTGAGGGATTAATAACTAAATACTGAAAATCTGTTTGAGGAGAAGTGGAAGAAAGGGACCATCTAATTTCTGACTCACCTGACCCACCCAACAATTTAATTTTTAATTAAAATTTAATTGAAATTACTTGTAAAAATGGTTGTTTTTTTCGAAAAATTTCTTTCACAATCTGAAAAAAAGAAAAAAGTATTAATATTTAATAAATCATTATATAATACAGTACACGTATTTACATATTTTCCAAAAACAATTTTTTGCCATTTTTTTGCTGTTTTCAGAATATATTGCATCTCACTATAAACTGTGAAAGCAATTGCATTCATCACTTAACAGCGGGCAAAAAAAAAATAACAATCTCAAAGATTGTTTTAAAAAAGCCCAGAATCTCTTTTTACTTAAACATAACATTATAGAAATGCAAAATATTCTAAAAAAATATCATCTAATAACAATAATTATTTCTTTAAAATACCGTCTGACAATTTTGTTACAGAAGCATAATCACAAAAATAATATATCTCAAATAACTCCACAATACATCTGGTTACATTTCCTTTAGGCCAAATGGTAATTTTAAAATTCTTTTTTGATTAAATTTCCAATGGTAATCTAATAAAATTCCAAAATTTAAATTGTACAGATGTTACCGATTCTCTCTAAAATTTTGGTTTCCGAAAGATTAATTAGTAATTAAATAAGTCCACAATACAATTGGTTACCTTTCCTTATGGCCAAATGGTAATTTTAAAAATCTTTTTTGATTAAATTTCCAATGGTAATCCAATAAAATTCCAAAATTTAAATTGTACAGATGTTACCGATTCTCTCCAAAGTTTTGGTTTCTGAAAGATTTATTAGGAATTAAATAAGTCCACAATACAATTGGTTACCTTTCCTTTAGGCCAAATGGTAATTTGAAAAATCTTTTTATTTGAAAATTCCAATGGTAATCCAATAAAATGGTAAAATTGTTTTGTACAGATCTTGCCAAGTCTCTCTAAAATTTAGGTTTCAGGAAGATTAGATAGGAATTTGCTAAATCAAAAGGCAAACGTTGCTTGAAAATCAATTGGGAATCATTACACAGTGTCCAGCCTTTTTCACATTTAAGATAAACTGTGTAATGTCCAGAAGTTACAGTAGGTCCTTCATGGAAAATTATTGCAACTGTTACAAAAGTTTTTCCTGAAATTGATAATTGCTGTCCTATTAACTTCTTTATTAAAGTATCCAATTTTGAACCATCAGCTCTACATCGTTGCATCATTAAAATTACATACTGTCCGTATTCCTTTAAAATTAACGTTGAAAACATGTCAGATTTACACTCGACGCATTCCATGCTATGATTAGCATCTTTAACTAATTTAGCAAAAGTGACTGTTTTACTGTCTGGCAATGTTAAATAAATAAACCTTTCAGAATCAACATTTGAGCCACATGTATTGAAACAGTTTTCACAACTATGTTCCCATTTATAAGAGACACCAAACATATTTTCAATTTGTACCCCTTCTTCTTCCAGTACCTGAAGAAAATACATCAAGAATTCCTGTGCGTCTTGCTGTACATTTCGAGAAAACTGTGTTCGTCCTGAACATACATCTAAAAGTTTTCTAATTTCAGTAGCACTTTCTATTTGAGTTTTATCATTACTCAGCTTTTGAAAAAGGAGACTCAACTCAGAACAGAATCTTTTTCTCTGATTTACTATTATCTGCTCTTGCAAACTTTCCAGATAAAATGCAACATTCAGCACTACATTAGCGTAGCAGTTGACACCAGAGCTATTTTCAAAATGACAACCTACAACCTCTTCAACATTTTCCTTTTTCTTTTTGCTTGCAATTACATCACTCCTCTTTTTTTTTCTCCTCTCTACATCCTCATTACAGATATTCTCAATTCTCCTTTTTCGAGAAACTACACGTTTCTCCAACACAGGATATTGACCTAAATGAGGAGCATAGGTTCTTCTTAATCTATTATACTCCTTTACACAGTTTGTATCAGCACTAACTTTTGAATCATCAAAGTCTATCATGAATAAACCAGAAAATGTTTTCACTCGTGACAAAGCTACATAAGCCATACCTTCTTTGAACACAGTTGAACCAATGTTTACAAATGCACAATCTACAGTCAATCCTTGAGACTTGTGAATAGTTACAGCATATGCTAGAGAAAACGGAAACTGTTTCCTACGTACATATAAGTCTTTCACAAGCATGAAACGAACTGTACAACGACAAATGTCTATAACTTCTTCTATCTGATCAAATTTTATTTTTAAACATTCAATTCCATCTTTTTTCTGATAATTAATAAAACCCACAACTCTTCCCATAGCTCCATTTACTAAACCTTTTTCAACATCCAAATTTCTCTTTAAAAATACTCTACAGTTCATGCAAACATATAGATTTTTTTCTAATCCAGCAGTTTTTGAAATGTTCTTCTCTAGTGAATCTAATTTATTTTTCAGTTTGCCTGTTAATGTAATAGTAATTCTTTCATGCTGAATTTTGTCCACTGCTTCCAATTTCCTAATCTCTTCCTTTTCCAATTTCAAAAGCTCCTCATTGAATATTGAGCATTCACGTAGAGTTGGCATTAAGCAGATGACACTTTTCTTTTCTGCAATGTTCTTGTATATCTTCTCTGCAACTATTTCTTCCTTTGGAAATAAATTATGTAGCAACCGAATCTGTAATGCTTTCGTGCCAGCTTCAGTGAGTAGTCCAATTCTGATATCTTTCAGAATACTTCCATATTCTTCATCGTTTGCTTGCCTCATATTAGTAGTAAGTTCCTTTTACTCAAAGAAGGACCAAATATTTGCATTACCAATGCTTCCCAATGACTTCTTTGTGTCTTCATGTGTCACAGTATTAAACACTGGTTGTCCTTTAACTGGAGTAAGCTGTAGAAGATCCCCAAAAATATGACATGTTTTCCACCAAATAACATGTCATAGTCTGTCCTTAGAATTTGCTGCATTCTTAAATGCACAAAGGCAAGCATTAAGTTTGATACCATGCTCACCTCATCAATAATGAGAACTTGCATCTTCTTCAATACTCTTGAAACTTCCAAGCATGCTTCTCCAGTTAGCTTGTGGTATTGTATTTTGTTCTCATGCTCCACTGGTAACATTAGCAAACGATGTAAGGTGATTCCTTTTATGTTATATGCTGCTAACCCAGTTGGAGCAGTAACCACACAAGACAAAGTTGAATCCGTTTTTTGCTGTAGGTAGCTTCTGATGACTTTTATTAAGAAACGTTTTCCAGTTCCAGCTTGTCCGCTTACATACATCATGATTGGTTGAAATGATGTGCATGAGCACTCTTTTTTTTCATGTAGTAATCCGTGATCAATTTTGTTTCTGATCTCTTCATAAATTTGTTGCTGCTCTTCATTCAGTTGTCTTTCCAAATTTGGTAAGTCTATAAATTCTTCTTGAGCTTGATTCATAGCCGTTTCCACTTCAGTCATAGCTATTGCAGCTTCATTTTCAACGATTGGTTGTCCTAGGGGATCTTGACTGAGTGTTCCTGAACTTTGGCTGTCTTGAGAACTGTCTCTAGCTACTTCAGCTGCAATTGTAGTTTCCTGTTCAATTTCTTCATTTAACATTTGCACATAATTTATGAAAGTACTACATTCTATGCTGTCTTTGCAAGCATTAAAGGAATCTTCATAGCTTTGAAATTCTCCCAGTAGTTCGTCCTCTGTACGCCATGGTTTAAACAGCTGTAAAAGAGCCAAGTAGTAAAATTCCTTTTTGTCAGTAGTGTCGCAACTCAGCTTCCTGTGATTTATCAAACTTCCTTTTGTTTGCTTCACCAAACATCCTTCCTCACCAATGACTTTATATTTTCCATTGTTGATGTCTTCTGCGGCTTTCCGTGAATAAATGTAGTTCTGCAGCACTTCATAGAGACACATGTTCTCTAGATGAAGACTTCTCTTGGGATAATATGTGTCCAACATGTTTGATTTCAAAATATCTGTACTTTCTGGGTCATTCTCGGCCAAATATTCAATTTCTCCAACAGATTTCAGTACCCAATTTCTCATTGCTGCAAGGCCTAAACTTGCCCAAATTATTCTTCTTGATTTCGAGTAGAGACTTGCAGAAGATAACCTATCTGAACATTCGTAGGATCCAATTTCTCGATGCGATAACATCTTTAAACTGAAACTGTACAGCTTCTTACTGACAGTCTTCTCGTGAGAAATCTCTTCCCACATTTCTTTCAATTCAGTTTTTTCTGATTTAGTAATGTAAGACGTTACATATCGAGCAACAGCAATGGAATTGTCAGCTACATACTGTATATCCATGTTAGCATTCCACATGGATAAAATGACTGGGTTGTAGTCATTTATATTTTTTGATTCTTCTTTTCTTTTAAGGTTGTAGGTATTCTTAGGTGATTTTCTTGTAATAGTATGTCTCACAGATGACATAAAACTGTTTACTCTTCCATTTGAAAGAGCAGGTCTAGGAAATCCAAATCGACATTTAGTGTAGTATTTATCTTTGCTCTTGTATTTCCGTCGACAGTATTTTCCACACCGATGACTTTGGAAACGTAAAACTTGCTCCTTTAACTTTTTCTCTTCTGTGCTTTTTGGTATAGCACATGTTGCATATTCTTCAATGAAAGATAACACTGCTTCATCAGTATCTGTTCCAAACTTTGGGGCATCCTTGATCCACAACAGCATATGAATATGAGGAGCACCTCTTGCCTGGTACTCTTTTCTCCAAAAGAAATCCACTACTTCTCCAAGAGGTGGATTTTTTTTATTGCAGATGAAGGACATCATAGCCTCAAATCTATGATTGAAATATCTGCAAACATTAACTGGATCCAATGAGCACAGTTCTCCTGCTGTCTTGTATTCGATGTTTTTAATGTTTGAATTTGCCTCTCGTAGAAAATCCAGTAAATCATCCCAAGCGTACTCAGCACAGCTTAGGGTAAGGAACCATGTTGGTGTTCCTAAATTCCGTGACATGCATTTTAATTCACCATGGCGTCGGTACCAATATTCATTTGTCCCACGCTGACAAGCCATCAGATTGATCAGTTGTGTTTCCAAATGATCATCTCGGTGCTGCACTTTCTCCATAAAATCCTTAGCAGATACATTTTGTAAATGTACTCCACTTTTTAAAATGTGATTTACTGCATATGATAATGCAGACAAGTCGCTTTCAAATAAAAGATGGAACAAATAAGGAATACTTTGTCAAAATCTTGGATCTTCTGCATATAGTCTTGTAGTTCGATACTCAGAAGCTGGAATCTGTTCTGGACGTTCATCGTATCGTCCTCCTTTTCCTGTAGGAAACAGCTGGGGAAAACATCGAGTTCCAAGCTCTCCTCCCATACACTCACAGGAGTTCCTTTTGCTTTCTTCATCTGAAACAGATCAATATTGTCTCCCATAACTTCTTTTGAATGAAGAGGATGCATGCTAAAATGTTCATAAATTTCTTCTTCCTTTGACTTGTCCACTTTTTCAATTTGTCCAGTTGGTGTTTCTGTGTCTTCTTGTAAATCTTCTTCTTCTTCTTCTATATAAATTGATTCATACCATTTGTTATTCCTTTTCAAATACAAATTTGCTCTTTGTACTTTCCGTACATCTACCAGCCCCTGCCAAATCTTCTTATTCTTTGTAGGTACACCATTAACCAGAATAACTAATGGTTCAGTTTCCAAAGTATCTGCATCAATAGTTTCCATATTTTATTTCAAATCCAAGGGCAAATACACCACTCTACCTTTTAAACCTCTCAGTAAATCTGAAGGAGGTAATTTACCAGTTTTGGGCTCCATACGTACTATGGTCTGGAACGGATGAACACATTGAATAAGTATAGACTCATATGTATTTAATTCAGAAAGTTCGGCAGGAATAGCATCCAATTCTAAATTATTATGTACAGCTCTGGTCGGCATTCTATTTTCTTCTAACTTGCTGTAACAGTATTTACAAATACGCTGATCTTCACCCAATTCAAAATAATTTTCAAGAAATATATATGTGGCAAAATCCTTCCACTTATAATTATCTTCATTTTCACTTTTTCTGTAGAGATCAACATTCCTGGTTTGTTTTCTATAATGAGTTCTGCGGCAACAAATACAAGTAATATTTGGTCTTTCATTAGAGATTATTGCAAATTTTGTTATGTGATCATTAAATGTCTTACTTACAGAGGGTTCTACATTCTCTTCCACTTCTTCCTCATTTACTGTGTCCTTTTCTGCACTTTCTTGTTCTGGACCAAAGTAACAAAACTGAATTTCATCAGTAAACTTCTCTACATCTGATACCGATCCACGGAACAGAGCCCTATTCAATTCATCTAACTTTATTGCTGGACTTTTAGCAAAATACAATCGTCTCACAAACTTTCTCATTTCAGTATGATGAACAGCCAGCATCCTAAAATGATGAAAAACACTTTTACACACTTTTCTAGATAGACAAGCCAGAGAATGTCCCTGCAAACCAGTATTCTCTCTCACTCTGCATGGATCTAGACTTTGAAGCACCTTAATCTTCTGTTTAACACTTTTTTTACTATATTCTCTTAGAAACTCACGAAATTTATCAATAGATTCCTGACGCACAGTGCAAATACTACTACAATTCCAAGTGTACACTGGGGCTTTAGGACGTCTCCCCATAGCCTCATCCGCCATTACTTGTTCCTCATCTCTTGGAACCATTTTCTCCTTCTCCATTATACAACCATTTTTCACTTCATAAGAACGACCTCTGGTGTCAACTGCATGCAGCAAACTATTACTTTGAAAATAACTCTCTTCATTAAAAAAAGGTTCACTACTTGAACTATGCATCCATTCTCCTAAAAACACTTTACAAAAGTTTGTTCTTTTCACTAGTCTTTTCCTTTTGCTTTGTGATTTCAGTACATTGACCATTTTATCTAATGTACGCATCCTGTTCAAAATTAAAATGAATAGTTTCCTTTTTAATTCTAAAGCCTTTGCTGCAATGGCTTCAATTTCTTTTTTTCTCTTATATAATTTAGCTTTTTTCTTATATTTTTTCACATCCTTTATCAAATTGGACATAACTCTTCTCTGAAACATTTTTCTACGAATCTCTTTAAACGCTGTTTTTCTTTTTAAGTTAATCTTTATTGTTTCTGAAGGTATATTTGCATTAACTAAATGCTCAATTGTTTACTGTTGTTTTCTATTTAAAAAATTCTTTCCAGTACAGACATTTTGTACATTTTTCCTTTTTTTTGAAGATATTGTTTAAAAAAAAAAAAAAAATCTTTTGTCTGCTTACCAGAAGACTTTCTCTTTTTCCCAACATGAGCATCCCCAACTAACTTAGGTCCTCCAGTTGTCTTCAAATATAGATTTTTTTTGTGGTTTTTCCTTAGTCTGGATTTTGTAGGCATCTTAAATTTTGTTCACTGCTCTTCAGCAATATCTGGAAAAAACTAAAAAAAAAATCCTTTATTTTATTTAAATATATTACTACATTTTTTATGATCTTTTCAAATCTTAAAATACTATGTACCCCTTTCCTACAAGTGAAAATCACAATAACACCATCACAAATTAAATATCTAAAAACAATTCCTGTGTGCACACAGAGTCATGGTTTGATATTAGTCAGAAAACGAAATTTCTTTGCCAATTTGAAAGCACACTTACTACTCTTTTTTTGGCAAGTGATAAGTACTTTTACAGTCTGACACATTTTGAATCCACTTTTCAGATTCTGAAAACAGCACATGTCCAAACAGCTTTTTGAGACCAGCAACATGTGTAACCTGGGTGACTGACTACACTCCAGCAAGGGCAACCAGCCTTAGTGATGCTGAATGTATTTGCATTACTGACTGCAACCTCAAACCCCACTCGGTTGTGAATACTATGCATGATTCTACAGGATAAGCAGCTGGGTGTGTGCTAAGAGTCTGCTTCTGCAGAAAAAATAGCTCCCCCTTTCCTACTAATGCAAATGTAAAATTACCAGAGTAATACGCAATCAATCTCTGTCTATAATTCCTCTTTGCACACAGAGTCATGGTTTGAAATTAGGCAGAAAACAACATTTTTTTACCAATTTGAAAGCACACTTACTACTCTTTTTTTGGCAAGTGATAAGTACTTTTACAGTCTGACACATTTTGAATGCACTTTTCAGATTCTGAAAACAGCACATGTCCAAACAGCTTTTTGAGACCAGCAACATGTGTAACCTGGGTGACTGACTACACTCCAGCAAGGGCAACCAGCCTTAGTGATGCTGAATGTATTTGCATTACTGACTGCAACCTCAAACCCCACTCGGTTGTGAATACTATGCATGATTCTACAGGATAAGCAGCTGGGTGTGTGCTAAGAGTCTGCTTCTGCAGAAAAAATAGCTCCCCCTTTCCTACTAATGCAAATGTAAAATTACCAGAGTAATACGCAATAAATCTCTGTCTATAATTCCTCTTTACACACAGAGTCATGGTTTGAAATTAGGCAGAAAACGAAATTTCTTTGCCAATTTGAAAGCACACTTACTACTCTTTTTTTCGCAAGTGATAAGTACTTTTACAGTCTGACACATTTTGAATCCACTTTTCAGATTCTGAAAACAGCACATGTCCAAACAGCTTTTTTAGACCAGCAACATGTGTAACCTGGGTGACTGACTACACTCCAGCAAGGGCAACCAGCCTTATTGATGCTGAATGTATTTGCATTACTGACTGCAACCTCAAACCACATTCGGTTGTAAATACTATGCATGATTCTACAGGATAAGCAGCTGGGTGTGTGCTAAGAGTCTGCTTCTGCAGAAAAATAGCTCCCCCTTTCCTACTAATGCAAATGTAAAATTACCAGAGTAATACGCAATAAATCTCTGTCTATAATTCCTCTTTGCACACAGAGTCATGGTTTGATATTAGTCAGAAAACGAAATTTCTTTGCCAATTGGAAAGCACACTTACTACTCTTTTTTTGGCAAGTGATAAGTACTTTTACAGTCTGACACATTTTGAATCCACTTTTCAGATTCTGAAAACAGCACATGTCCAAACAGCTTTTTGAGACCACAACATGTGTAACCTGGGTGACTGACTACACTCCAGCAAGAGCAACCAGCCTTAGTGATGCTGAATGTATTTGCATTACTGACTGCAACCTCAAACCCCACTCGATTGTGAATACTATGCATGATTCTACAAGATAAGCAGCTGGGTGTGTGCTAAGAGTCTGCTTCTGCAGAAAAAATAGCTCCCCCTTTCCTACTAATGCAAATGTAAAATTACCAGAGTAATACGCAATAAATCTCTGTCTATAATTCCTCTTTGCACACAGAGTCATGGTTTGATATTAGTCAGAAAACTAAATTTCTTTGCCAATTTGAAAGCACACTTACTACTCTTTTTTTGGCAAGTGATAAGTACTTTTACAGTCTGACACATTTTGAATCCACTTTTCAGATTCTGAAAACAGCACATGTCCAAACAGCTTTTTGAGACCAGCAACATGTGTAACCTGGGTGACTGACTACACTCCAGCAAGGGCAACCAGCCTTAGTGATGCTGAATGTATTTGCATTACTGACTGCAACCTCAAACCCCACTCGGTTGTGAATACTATGTATGATTCTACAGGATAAGCAGAAAAATTACCAGAGTAATACGCAATAAATCTCTGTCTATAATTCCTCTTTGCACACAGAGTCATGGTTTGAAATTAGGCAGAAAACGAAATTTCTTTGCCAATTGGAAAGCACACTTACTACTCTTTTTTTGGCAAGTGATAAGTACTTTTACAGTCTGACACATTTTGAATCCACTTTTCAGATTCTGAAAACAGCACATGTCCAAACAGCTTTTTGAGACCAGCAACATGTGTAACCTGGGTGACTGACTACACTCCAGCAAGGGCAACCAGCCTTAGTGATGCTGAATGTATTTGCATTACTGATTGCAACCTCAAACCCCACTCGGTTGTGAATACTATGCATGATTCTACAGGATAAGCAGCTGGGTGTGTGCTAAGAGTCTGCTTCTGCAGAAAAAATAGCTCCCCCTTTCCTACTAATGCAAATGTAAAATTACCAGAGTAATACGCAATAAATCTCTGTCTATAATTCCTCTTTGCACACAGAGTCATGGTTTGAAATTAGTCAGAAAACGAAATTTCTTTGCCAATTTGAAAGCACACTTACTACTCTTTTTTTGGCAAGTGATAAGTACTTTTACAGTCTGACACATTTTGAATCCACTTTTCAGATTCTGAAAACAGCACATGTCCAAACAGCTTTTTGAGACCAGCAACATGTGTAACCTGGGTGACTGACTACACTCCAGCAAGGGCAACCAGCCTTAGTGATGCTGAATGTATTTGCATTACTGACTGCAACCTCAAACCCCACTCTGTTGTGAATACTATGCATGATTCTACAGGATAAGCAGCTGGGTGTGTGCTAAGAGTCTGCTTCTGCAGAAAAAATAGCTCCCCCTTTCCTACTAATGCAAATGTAAAATTACCAGAGTAATACGCAATAAATCTCTGTCTATAATTCCTCTTTGCACACAGAGTCATGGTTTGAAATTAGGCAGAAAACGAAATTTCTTTGCCAATTGGAAAGCACACTTACTACTCTTTTTTTGGCAAGTGATAAGTACTTTTACAGTCTGACACATTTTGAATCCACTTTTCAGATTCTGAAAACAGCACGTGTCCAAACAGCTTTTTGAGACCAGCAACATGTGTAACCTGGGTGACTGACTACACTCCAGCAAGGGCAACCAGCCTTAGTGATGCTGAATGTATTTGCATTACTGACTGCAACCTCAAACCCCACTCTGTTGTGAATACTATGCATGATTCTACAGGATAAGCAGCTGGGTGTGTGCTAAGAGTCTGCTTCTGCAGAAAAAATAGCTCCCCCTTTCCTACTAATGCAAATGTAAAATTACCAGAGTAATACGCAATAAATCTCTGTCTATAATTCCTCTTTGCACACAGAGTCATGGTTTGAAATTAGTCAGAAAACGAAATTTCTTTGCCAATTTGAAAGCACACTTACTACTCTTTTTTTGGCAAGTGATAAGTACTTTTACAGTCTGACACATTTTGAATCCACTTTTCAGATTCTGAAAACAGCACATGTCCAAACAGCTTTTTGAGACCAGCAACATGTGTAACCTGGGTGACTGGCTACACTCCAGCAAGGGCAACCAGCCTTAGTGATGCTGAATGTATTTGCATTACTCACTGCAACCTCAAACCCCACTCAGTTGTGAATACTATGCATGATTCTACTGGATAAGCAGCTGGGTGTGTGCTAAGAGTCTGCTTCTGCAGAAAAATAGCTCCCCCTTTCCTACTAATGCAAATGTTAAATTACCAGAGTAATACGCAATAAATCTCTGTCTATAATTCCTCTTTGCACACAGAGTCATGGTTTGATATTAGTCAGAAAACGAAATTTCTTTGCCAATTGGAAAGCACACTTACTACTCTTTTTTTGGCAAGTGATAAATACTTTTACAGTCTGACACATTTTGAATCCACTTTTCAGATTCTGAAAACAGCACATGTCCAAACAGCTTTTTGAGACCAGCAACATGTGTAACCTGGGTGACTGACTACACTCCAGCAAGGGCAACCAGCCTTAGTGATGCTGAATGTATTTGCATTACTGACTGCAACCTCAAACCCTAAAAGTATTCCTCATTTATACCAGTACACCTTAATTTATGGTGAAAACATAGTCCATATTAGTTTACATGTTCCTTACATTTAAACTTCTCCCAAAACACAAAATGATAAACACAACTTCAACAAAAGGAATTCCAATTCTATTATTCATTTCTTAATTTACCATATACATCCCCTCTCAAACTCATAACTCACCTTTAAAATTAGTTAGTTGTGAAAGAAATGTGGCACTCAAACAGCAGATTATCAGAGCCAGGATCTCTGTTCTGTACACCTCTCTCCTCTCAGCAGAACCAGATAATGGCAATGTTTCCCTCTCTTTTTCCACACATATTCATGTTAATTTCAAATCTCAGTGCTTCCCCCTTTTTTTCAAATGTAATCACACATTTCTATTGGTTGAAAACCAACCCTTTTCCAAAAGTACCCTTCCCCCAACTTGACTTCTGCCTAGTACCCTTCCCCCAACTTGACTTCTGCCTGCTACCATAGCAACAGCTCATGGAACACTGCTGTGTGGAGTTAGGTCAGAAGTTCACCACACAATGTTTCATTTCCAAAGAGCAAGAGTGCTTGACTTTTCAAACCTAACAGCAAATCCATAGTACTGTTCTTTGGTAACACATTTTTCTGTACCAATACAAAACATGCTTCTATAAACTGACACATACAGCCTAGTTTTTAGTGTAGAATGGTATGAAACAGCCAATGAGTTCTTTTTATTTAAAAAAAATATGTATGCCTCCATTTCCAAACTGTGTTTCATTTCTTTTTCCCATTCTACTGAAATACACCTCCTGAGTGCATCCAGATCTCCTTTGAAGATGTTCACAGTGTGGATTGTAGGGCACAGCTATGTCTTCTGGAGTGAAAAGTATGCAGAGAAAACACGTATGGTGAGAGACCTTGCTTTGCCAAATGTAGACATTAAATGGATTGGTCAGAGAGGGTTAAAGTGGCACCAATTGATGCCATTGGTGAAATCCTTCATGCAAATCCAACACCCTGACCTCATAATAGTGCACTGTGGTGGCAATGACCTAGGCACTTTGACTGGGGTAGGTCTGGAAATGCTTATGAAGGAGACCTTTGCACAACTGTTTTCACTTTTCCCTAAAACTGCCTTTGCGTATTCTAACATATGCCAAAGGCAAAAATGGAACTGGTCCAATCATTTTTGTCCGCAGATTGACAAAGCAAGAAAGCACGTCAACAAATCTGTTTCTGCTTTCCTCCGAGACTATGGTATGGTTTCCATTTACCACAACAACTTGCGTTACGACATGCAAGACATTTATAGAGGAGATGGTGTACACTTCACTGATGAAGGGAACAGAGTCTTCCTCTTGAACCTTAGAGTCTGCATCGGTACTTACTTGTAGGTACCACTAAAAAATCACTTCATAAACACAACGGCTCTTTTTGGAGCCCCCTAATATCTAAACACTTAAATCTGAATTTTATTTATTTTTTTATTTTTTTTCTACCGTACGCGTACGGTAAGCTTACCGTACGCGTACCCGCGATTTTTTTTTTAAATTATTAAATGTTTTTTTTGTACTTTTCTGTCCTTCTTTGACCCCCTTTCAAATGTTAGGGGGTCTGTAACTCTCTTCCTTGCCCCCTTTTCAAGTTATCTCCCTTTTATTTTCTGTGTGAAACACACGAAATGGCGGCCGACACTTCCTGATTTCGTCCGATTCGAATGTTTACAGTCATGTGACAACCAATCAGATTTGAGCTCGCGCACGGCACCGTACGCGTACGGTAAGCTTACCGTAAGCGCACGGTAAGCGCACGGTAAGCTGCCACAGATATATATATTGATTTAAATGCTATTTTCTCAGGAACTACTGAACAGATTTACACCAGACCTACAAAAGGCACTTCCTTGACCTGTAGACTACCTCTCTGCCAAATTTCAAGTAACTCTGTTCAGCCGTTCGGGCTGTAGCTGTGTCTAAAGGTCCTATGGAAAAATGCATGGGGAAAACGCGTTTTGGGACCCCCCTTTTTTCTCAGCCCCCGCTTGACGAATCCCCCCGAGACTTTCAGGGTAGGAGCGGAGCGTAGCGCCCCATTAGTTTTGAAAATTTTGCGAGGATTCGTCGACCGGCGCCAAAGTTATTCAAAATAGAATGTTGCGGTTTTCCTATGGAAACAGGGTCCTAACTATAACTACCTACTGGCAACCGCCAGTAGGTAATATATATATATATATATATATATATATATATATATATATATATATATATATATATATATATATATATATATACGTCAAAGGGGACCCAAGGAAGCCCCAGGGCTTACATACAAACAGGGAGAAACCACTTTGGACACCCCGTACTTTTGTTTGCATCAAGTTCGTCCATCATGCACTTAGACTCCATGCTTTACCAAACGGAATACTCACCAAGGAACAATGTTTTCTGGAAACTGCAGTTTCCATCTGGCTGCAGTGGTCACTCGACCATGTGATTTTGGTGAAGCAGACTCCTGCCAATAGGAGTGATGGAGGCAATTCAAAGGAGAGGGTGGAGCTTCAACCCTGTCAGCAGCGGCATCTGAAGAAGGCTATTCAGCCAAAATGCATTATGCCCGATTCTGCCTAATTAAAGGTCTTCTGAAATTTCCCGATGTGGCCTCTGAACTTCTTTTACTGGAGGTGTTGTTGTTAGAATTTATTCACACATGCCAGGGGCGTGAAAAGAGGCCCCGTTCTGCAAGAGGCTGGAGCAGCACTGGTACCTGCTTTTGCAGTTTTCTTCAAGTCCAGGCAATTGGAACGACTTCAACCCGCCTCGCAGTGCAGACTATGCCATGGGCTGCTGCCTTGCATCTCGTGACTTCACAAGGAGGCAGGTTCACTGCAACATTGCCTCACGGCCTGGCGGACCCCTGTAACCGAGGCTCGAACATCAAAGGGGACCCAAGGAAGCCCCAGGGCACACATACAAACAGGAAGAAACCACTTTGGACACCCAGTACTTTTGTTTGCATCAAGTTAGTCCATCATGCACTTAGACTCCATGCTTTACCAAACGGAATACTCACCAAGGAACAATGTTTTCTGGAAACTGCAGTTTCCATCTGGCTGCAGTTGTCACTCGACCATGTAATTTTGGTGAAGCAGACTCCTGCCAATAAGAGTGATGGAGGCAATTCAAAGAAGGGGTTGGAGCTACAACCCTGTTAGCAGCACCATCTGAAGAAGGCATTATGGCCGATTCTTCCTAATTAAAGGTCTTCCGAAATTCCCCGATGTGGCCTCTGAACTTCGTTTACTGGAGGGGTTGTTTTTAGAATATATATATATATGTGTGTGTGTGTGTATTATCTACTGGCGGTCGCCAGTAGATAGTTATAGTTAGGACCGTGTTTCCATAGGAAATCTCAAAATTCTATTTTGAATAACTTTGCCGCCGGTTGACGAATCTTCGCGAAATTTTCAAAACTAATGGGGCGCTCCACTCAGCTCCTACCCTGAAAGTCTCGGGGGGATTCGTCAAGCGGGGGCCGAGAAAAAAGGGGGGTCCCAAAACACGTTTTCCCCATGCATTTTCCCATAGGACCTTTAGTCGAAGGTACAGCCCGAACGGCTGAACAGAATTACTTGAAATTTGGCAGAGAGGTAGTCCTCAGGTCAGGGATGTGCCTTTTGCATATATGGAGTCAATCTGTTCAGTAGTTCCTGAGAAAATTGCAGTTAAAAGCACATACATATCTATAGCCGCGCACCGTGCGCGCACCCTAACGTGCGCAAGCGTAATTCTGATTGGTTGTTACATGTCAGTCAACATTCGAATCGGTCGAAATCAGGAAGTGTCGGCCGCCATTTTGTTTGTTTTCAGTGCGAGAGTGGAAAAGGAAGGTGGCGAACGTGAAAAGGGGGCAGGGTAGAGAGTTCCTGACCCCCTAGCCTTTGTCAGGGGGTCCCTGAAGGACCCCGAAGGCAGAAAAACACATTTAATTTTTTTTTTTTTTAAATCGCGGGGGTGTGCGCACCGTGCGCGCACGGTGAAAAACCATTAAAAAAAAACATTTTAATACGTAGTTTATTGAAAAATAAATATATTAAAAAAATAATAATACATACATAGCTTAGCATTTAAGAAAACCGTACACATTCACTAAAAAAACCATAGGTTTCACACACGTTATAGTTAGGAATTAGCATTTAAAAAACCTTGCAAATTCACTTAAAAAACCATAGGTTTCACACATGTTATAGTTAGGTGGATATTTCACTCGTAAAAAACCAATGAAATTCCACCGTTATAGTTAGTTCAGATAACTATAACTCGCGCGATCGCCACTCTATCACAAGGATGATGTCATCAGTGATGTCAAGAGTGATGCCACTGACCATGTCATGAGTGATGTAATATGTGGCGTCATGAGCAGAGGATTGCGGGCGCACGAGTTATAGTTATCTGAACTAACTATAACGGTGGAATTTCATTGTTTTTTTACGAGTGAAATATCCACCTAACTATAACATGTATGAAACCTATGGTTTTTTAAGTGAATATATATATAAATATATATATACAGATATATATGTATATATATGTATGTATATATATATATAACCTCTCTGCCAAATTTCAAGTAACTCTGTTCAGCCGTTCGGGCTGTAGCTGTGTCTAAAGGTCCTATGGAAAAATGCATGGGAAAAACGCGTTTTGGGACCCCCCTTTTTTCTCAGCCCCCGCTTGACGAATCCCCCCGAGACTTTTAGGGTAGGAGCGGAGCGTAGCGCCCCACCTATTTTGAAAATTTCGCGAGGATTCGTCGACCGGCGCCAAAGTTATTCCAAATAGAATGTTGCGGTTTTCCGATGGAAACAGGGTCCTAACTATAACTACCTACTGGCGACCGCCAGTAGGTAATATATATATATATATATATATATATATATATATATATATATATATATATATATATATATATGTACAAACAAACACTCATAGGGAGATCGTAGCCAGTTGAGGGGTGCCACTATGCCGGTGAAGTATGCCGGTAAATCAATATTTTGAAAAGAACGGAGTCCCAATCGGGCACTCGTACACTCTGCAAAAATCACCAGAGACCAAGGATCATTCAAGGGGGTTTATTACTGTCATAACCCCGATGTAACGCGTTTCACCCTCTGGGGGCTTATTTAAAGTCTGTTTTCACTCTTTAGAGAAGTTTAATCACATGACTATGTAAATGTCAGGATGTAGCTACCACAGTACTCGTGATCAGGGGAGTGTTTTCCAAAACACGTTGAGTTGGTCTGCTTTATTGAATAAAATACCGTCTGGAAAGCATTGTGTGTCCACGGCTTGCTGTCATTGGAAAGAAAGTGAGACGGCGTGGGTTTTTGTTAAGAGGCTCGCCTCCTCGCCGCGGACCTCCGTTGTAAGAGAAAGGGGAATGGCGTTTACAGTGCGCAGCACTGTTCATCAGTTGGATATATGTATATATCTATATCTATATATATATATATCAACAGAAAATTCATGCAATATTCACAGCATGAAAACAAGCCCTCCAGTCAAACATTAGGTAAGTAGATGTATCCATTAGGCAGACAAGGCATAATGCGTTTTGATCCCAAACGGGTCTTAGCCATATGCTGATATGAGGCCCAGTTGCACCTGGGTTTAAGTATGATTAGGTCTTGAATACTAAAGAAGGACTACGAGTGCAGTACGCTTTGTATACAACACTGTTGATGAATGTTTTTATCACCATAAGAGACCATGTAGCATCTTTCATACTGAGTGCTCTTGACAATACACTGCTTGTGTTTTCTATTGATTAGTGTTTGAGTTCTTAAGTCCTGACCCTAATTGATGTCTTTAATCAGCCTACAGTGTCTATTATACTTTGCAACTGACTTACAAAGCGTAGTAATATCCTTCACTTTTAAACCTTTAAAGTTATGCCTTGATAAGTCTAAATGAGATTTAAAAAGTGCCCCATTCATGCCTCTAATGGAACAATTCCATGTAGTGCTAGGCAGCAATAAATCTTAATTTACCTCCAAGGCACCTCACCTCGTGTGCTTGTTGTTCTAGTTCTCCATGTGGCTGCCTGCAAATTTATTAACTCAGTTTGAAAGTTCAAGAGTTCAACGACCCTCACAGAGCCTGGCTGCTTCTTAAATGTTGAGAAATCTTCAGCCTGTAGGCCTCATCATAAATAAGTGGCAGAGCCTCCAATATTTAAAAGTGGCACCATCCCGGCAAAAATCTTTCTTTCCAGATTGAATTCAGCCGGCAGGAATTCCATTCCATATATATCCAAAAGCAACGAAAAGAGAGCCCAGCCTTATGGGTTGGGGCTATTAGGCGACGCCACCACCAAAAAATAGCAACAGAAAATTCATGCAATGTCCATGGTTTGAAAACAATATACATATACTACTAAATTTCCTTGGTTTTGTACAAGTGAAATCTAAGCCTAACTATAATGTTCCTGTAACCTTTGTTTTCCTCAGTGAATTTCTGAGTTTTTTTAATTCTATTTCCTTTTTTAATTAAATTTTTTTTATTGTCAACAAGAGAGCTTCATTTACAAATTATACTTAGAATATCTTATATTATCCATGAAAGAAAAAAAATACCTCAAAAATACATGTCCATGCATATACAAACATTTTTAACATAAAAATACATTTAAGGGAGAAAAGAAGTAATGATCATAAGCTTGAGACTAGCGACCAATTACTGTTTCCTGGAGGTGCCTCTTCAACATACATTCAACATATGTTAAAGAGGTGCCTCTTCAACATACATTCTATTTTTTAATCTTATGTGTCTAGTGCCAAATACCCCCATATAGCCTTCAGTTTCATCAGAGAGGACTTCCCCTTACCTTAGCCAGGGTTTTTTCCATTTGATACATTTCCCATACTATAGCCCACCATTCGCCTATAGAAGGGGATTTAGGAGAGACCCATACCCCAGCAATTGTAAGCCGGGCAGCAACTAGTAAGATTGACATAAAGTGAGTTAATCCCGGACTCTCCTCCTTGTATCCCATCATTATCTCTATAACTGTAGGGGGGGAATCTATCCCTAGTTTCTGCCTCATCACCTGGCCTATCTTTTGACAAAAAGTTCCCAGTTCCAGGCACGTTACAAACACGTGTATCATGCTTGCAGCATGCATACCACATTTAGGGCATTTCTTCCAGTCTCCTCACTGATCCCCCTGCGCCCGGCTTACAATTTTCTCAGGCATAGTGTAAAGCATACAAAACTGTACAAAATTGTTGTAGTTTCAGTCTAACAGAATGGATTGAGCTGTCTATAATTCCGAGTGCTTGTTTAATAATTGTAGGCGTGACATCAGTCCCCTAAGCTTTACTCCAGTGTACAGCAAGCCTTTCACAGTCATTCAGTCTATAATTGCAGAGACAGTGGTACATAGCACTGATTGCTGATTTTCTCTTCTCTCCCTGAAGACAATCCCACATCTCTGAGCTAGATACTGTCATTAGGGCCAGGTTTTTCACAAAGTAATCACTAATCTGAAGATACTTAAAAAACATTTGACCAGCTAGTTTGTAGTGAAGCTGCAAGTTCTCCAGTGCAATAAAACCATTGTAATCCCCAAGGCATTGAATTGAATCCCATATCTGGTCCAGAGCTTACTAACAGTATCATGAAATACCTCTGGTAGCATGGGATTGCCCCATAGAGGAAGTTTATCATAGAAAAATGACAATTTATCTCTAGCAGCCATTGCTCACCATATATATATGCTATCTCTAATGGTCTTTTTTTTTTGTTTTTTTTTGTTTTATTGAATTTTAATAATAATGAACATGTACAGACAATACAGAATAATTGTCCATGAGCGAAAATACCTAATCAAAATAAGAAATTTACAAAAACAATAATAAATTACAATAGGTATAGATGTATAATTATTCATTTAAAGAAGGGAAGATAAACAAAAAAAAAAGAAAGGCAAGGGAGGGAGGGGAGCCATGTATAATTACTATGTCAACTGTTAGAAAATAGAGCTACTTTTATCATATAAGTACTTAAGTATAATGACTGTAAAACAATATATCAAGTATAAATATACAATTATGAAGATAAATATATATCTAGAGGTAACCAAAAAGAGCGAAACAAATTAGAGTTATGATTAATCCCATTCAGGGATAACTGAGCACATCTTCTTGTAAAAATGACCCGTGACCACCAAGCATGAACTGATAATGACGAAATATCCTTCCAGCAAAAAGTAATGGATTTTAAAGCAGCTGATATTAAAAATTAAACAGTTTACCTTCTAATTCAGTTAAGTTATGCAAAAGACCAACAGATTTACATATTAACATTTTGTAAGAAATAACATCATGGATATGCAATATCTTTTGGACAATATCCCACACATCAGACCAAAATTTAAAAATTAATTGACAATCAAAAAGCATATGTTGTAATGATCCAGGATATAATTTACAATGCCAACATGTTTCAGATTGCAGCAGGTTAGCACGAAATAAATGTACTGGGGTCCATAAACAATTGAATAAAATATAAGAATTGGTTTGGTAAAGCGAAACAGGCAGGCAGCCAGCCTGAAATACTATTAAGCCAAATAATCTTCCAAGTATCATTAGATAAAGAAAGTGAAAGCTCATTATTCGAAAATGCTGAGATTATATTTAAATTGTTTCCTATAGAATAAGATACTTTTTTATATAAAATAGAAACAGTATGTGATGACGTAGTGATAGTTTGAATATATATTACTAAATCTGCGTTAACATTAGATGGAATACCATGAGGGAAAGAATCTAAAATTGAATTACATAAAAACTCAAATTTAATAAAATCAGATTGAGGTAAACTAAATTGTGTTTGTAAAGCTTCAAAGGAAATAAAAGCATTGTCGAAATAGATATCTTTACGATAAAAGATACCAGCCTTCATCCAAGAATTCCAGAAATTAACATTTCTATTCAATGTAATAACATTACTATGCCATAATGACAAATCTTCAGTATAGACCATAGGAGATAGAAAATTTGAATCCAGGTCATTAAAAATGAGTTTAGTGGATTTGATAATAACAGATTTTTGCAAATATGTTGATCTGTTAGACATTGTTAGCAAGGTGGTTAATGGAAAAGGATCCACAAGAGAGTGCTTTATATGAAGCCAAGTAGGAGGGTTATTTAAAGAGGAAGGAGTAAACCATATAGAACTTTGTTTCAGCATAGATGCTTTGTGATAGAGAAAAAAGTCAGGCAGGCCAAATCCAGCATTACATTTGTGTATTTTTAATTTTTTATAACCAATACGAGGTGATTTACTGTTCCAGAGAAATTTGGAGAGAAGTCTATCAATATCTTTATAGAATTGTAATGGAAATTGAGTAGGAATCATAGCAAGGGTATAAAACAATTTAGGAGCAATAGTCATTTTAATGGAGTCCATTCTACCCACCAAGAGAGATGAAGTGAAGACCACTTAGACGTTTTATCTTTGATATAATTTAAGATACAGTTAATATTTAATGTTAATGTTGCTTTTCTGGAGGACGAAAATAAAATACCAAAATATTTTAATTTATCTTTTTGCCAAATAATATCAGCCATAGGTAACATATCAATAGTACAAAAGATATTTAAGGGGAAAAATTCAGTTTTATTAATGTTCAGTTTGTAACCAGAAACCATGGAATATTTTGCAATAATTTCTAATAAGGAGGATATAGAATCACTAATAAATAACAGCACGTCATCAGCATAAGCTAAGGTTTTGATAGTAACTTCCTTGATTGTAATACCTTTAATATTAGCACATTTTCTTATATGAGTAAGGAAAGGTTCAATTCCAATGAGAAATAATAGTGGAGAAATGGGACAGCCCTGTCTTGTGCCTCTAAAAAGGGAAAACTGACTTGGCACTTGGCCATTGATAAATAAACGAGCAGTAGGAGCAAAATACAGAGCAGAAATCATGCGAATAAACGAAGTACCAAAATTAAATGATAACAAGGTCTGAAATCCAAATTGCCAATGGATTTTATCGAAAGCTTTCTCTGCATCAAAAGCCAAAATTCCTGCGGGGGAAATTAAAGTGGAACTCTGTTCAATAACATGTAATAAGATTCTTGTGTTATTTGTAGAGTATCTATTGTTCATAAAACCTGATTGATCAGGTTGTAGAATAGAATCTAGGACAGGGGCCAATCTAGAAGCAAGTATTTTAGTGTACAATTTAGAGTCTTTATTAATTAAAGATATAGGACGATAATTTGAAACAAGAGTGGGGTCTGGTTTGGGAAATACAATGATTAAAGCATCAGTAAAAGAACCTGAGATAGTTCCTGAAGAACCAAAAAAAGTAAAAAGTTGAAATTGGAACTGGAACTCTTTATAAAACTCAGCTGGGGTACTGTCTGGGCCAGGAGACTTATTTTTTTAAATAGATTTAATGGCTGGTAAAATTTCATATGTAGTAATGGGTAAATTTAGCCCAAGCCTATCCGATTGTGACATTTTGGGCAAATCACATGCATTTAAGAAAGAGTCAAGTAAGGAGGCATCATGAAAATCGGGCTTATTATATAGAGTAAAGTAAAAATCCAAACATTCTTTAACAATATCATTGTGAGATAGTGCAATTTTGCCATTAGGGCCATGAATTGAGGTAATTTGCATTCTATCTTTTTTATACGTAAATAATTAGCTAAAAGTTTCCCAGATCTGTTGGCATTAAAATGAAATTTAGCCTTAGAATTAGAGATTTGGATGCCAGCTCTTGTACTAAGGATTGAGTTAAATTCATATTGAAGCTTTTGTAGTTTGAATTGAGGATCATTTGACGAAATAAAAAGCCTTTCAAATTTCGCAATTTGTTTTTCCAAACTTCTGATATGCGCATTGAATGTTTTATTTTCGTAGGCCATAATAGAAATAGTTACACCCCTAATGTGAGCTTTAAAGGCGTCCCATCTATTGACCATAGAAGTGAAATCTTCAGGGTTAAGTAAAAATTAATCTTGAATGGCATTTAAGATTTTAGGCTTATTATGTTCATTAAGAACAATTCTAGTATTCATAAGCCATCTACTTTGTTTTGTAAAAGTTGAAGTTAAATTCAGAACAAAAGAAATCAAAGCATGATCTGAGTCATCAATATTACCAATCTTAGGAGTTTTTACAGACTGGACTAGTTGTGTGGAGATTAAGAAATAATCAATTCTAGAATGTGAAATATGTGGGTTAGAGAAAAATGTAAAACATTTTTCTGTAGGGAAATGCAATCGCCAAATGTCAACTAACTTATGAATAAATGATTTAAAAGCATGAAAAACCTTAGGAGGGGGAAATTTAGTACTAGATAGTCTATCTAATAATGGGTCAGCAATAACATTAAAATCACCTCCAACAATTAAAGGAGCTTAACCCAACTTTAGGACCTTAGTGGTAATATTAGACCAAAAAAGAGGGTCATCTGCTCTAGGACCATAAACATTGAGTAAAAATATGACGGAATCATGAACTTTAATTTTAGCTATTATATATCTTCCATCCGCATCCGAAATGTTACTTAAAACTTGGCAATGTAATTTTTTTGTAAAGAAAAAAGCCACAACATTTTTTTTACCATTAGCAGGTGACGAAACAATAGTATCCACCCATTTCTTTTTCATATAATTTAAGATTTAGTCATCTATATGAGTGTCTTGAAAAAAACAAATATCTGCCTTACAACTACCTAAATAATCTAAAATTTGTATACGCTTGACTGGATGACGTAATCATTTAACATTTATTGAAACAACTTTAATATTGTGGACATTAGCCATAATGAAGAGAGAGAAAATAAAAAATCAAGAAGAGGAGAGGAAGAAATAGAGCAATAATAAGAGAAAATAGTAGCTCCAGAACTAGTAAAAGGACAGGAAGAAATTAAAAGAAGGAGAAAACGACAAACAGAGTACATAAATATCAAGGATGAAACGCACATACGCTTTACAAGCATGACCGAGCCATTGGAGCCCTATGTTGTAAAAAAACATTAATCTGTCAGAACATATTCAGTTAGCTGTAATCAAGTATTAGAGTCATGAGTATCCATGGAATGCTGCAAACGCTGATCCAAAAACTGAAGTAAGTCATCAGGATGCTGAAAATATTTTGAAAGATTGTCCTTCCAGATACGCATTGTTGAAGGGTCAAAAAGACCATATTTGAACCCAAGACTTTGCAGTTGAGGACGAAGAGCAGTAAATTCTTTGCGAATTGAAACTGTTTCCTAAGCAAAATCCTGATGAATAAAAATTGTATTCCCATTGACCATCAAGGAAGGAATTTCTTGTGCTGCCTTTCGAATCAAAACCAGATGATGATGCCTTAGAACTTTGAAAATCATTTGACGGGGTTTAGTATGTTGGGGATTGCGATGTGAAGGAATTCTGTAGGCCTTGTCAATCTCAAATGTTTTGGGAAATTTAATTTGTAGAAGGCCAGGAATCAGATTTTCCAAATACAATCTGCAGTTGCCACCCTCCACATCTTCTGGTAAATTAAAAATGCGTAAGTTGTATTGTTACGATTTTCCATATCTGGAAGTCGTGTAGACAAAGGTTATATTTTCGCTACAAGTGGGGTAAAAGTCTCAAACTTAGCCTTATTATCTTGTATTTTAATTGCATTATCAGAGATTTTCATTGACAAACTCGCCATTTCTTTTCGAACATTTTTAATCTCTGAGACAATGGAATCTGTGTTGATACGAAGTGCTTGAATTTCCTCTAAAATTATGGATAATGAAGGTTCTGATGACTCTACCGCCTTTGATTTAATTGGCGGAGGTGAAACCTGCTGCCTCCTTTTAGGATGAATAGTATTTTTATTATCCATATTGTTTTAATATCAATAGTAAAATAAAAAAAATAAAAAAATCGTAAAAATAATAGCAAGAATGAAAGAAAATAAAAGAAAATATACTGCAGCAGTGAATAAATCCCTATAAGAGCTGGTGCAGCAGCTATAATGGGCTATGGGAGTGGCTAGGCCCAAGCCAGGCCCTTTCCTGAAGGATTGCTCCACCCCCCTGTATGACAAATCTGGCAGTACCTGGAGGCAGAGCTGGAAGCAGAGGCTGGAGGCAGAGAAACGCCACTAACACCGTCCAAAATCCTCAAAAATCACCTCATTCCACAGGTACTGACGTTATGAACAAAGCGACCTCATTTTCGCCGTAAATCTGACAGAAAATCGGCATTATTTATGTAGAAAAGGGCAAGAAAGCACCGGAGCTCGTTAGGCGGTGGCCATCTTACCCTTTTAATGTAATTTGGATCATTATTCCTTTGAGCCGTATTCTGTAGTTTACTACACCGCACCCTGCTCCTCCCCCGCCCCACCCCACCCAACCGCCCCGCAGCACTCCCTCTGCTACTGACATATATATATATATATATATATATATATATATATATATGTATATTACCTACTGGCGGTCGCCAGTAGGTAGTTATAGTTAGGACCCTGTTTCCATAGGAAAACCGCAACATTCTATTTTGAATAACTTTGGCGCCGGTCGACGAGTCCTCGCGAAATTTTCAAAATAGGTGGGGCGCTGCGCTCCGCTCCTACCCTGAAAGTATCGGGGGGATTCGTCAAGCGGGGGCTGAGATAAAAGGGGGTCCCAAAACGCGTTTTTCCCATGCATTTTTCCATAGGACCTTTAGACACAGCTACAGCCCGAACGGCTGAACAGAGTTACTTGAAATTTGGCAAAGAGGTAGTCTACAGGTCAAGGAAGTGCCTTTTGTAGGTCTGGTGTAAATCTGTTCAGTAGATTCTGAGAAAATAGCCTTTAAATCAATATATATATCTGAGCCAGCTTACGGTGCGCTTACGGTGCGCTTACCGTACGCGTACGGTGACGTGCGCGAGCGCGATTCTGATTGGCTGTTCGATCTAAGTAAACATTCGAATCGGTCGAACACAGGAAGCGGCGGCCGCCATTTTCTCTCTCGCACTCTGAGGGGGGCAGCATAAACAAAGTCAACAAACATCTAAAGGGGTAGTATATTTAGTTCTTAACCACCCAGCATCGATATAGGTGTCCCCCAAAAACCCCCAAGGCCAAAAAAACTATTTTAATTTTTTTCGAAAAATCGCCGATTACGCTTACCGTACGCGTACGGTTAAAATTATTAAAAAAAAAAATTATCCACACTTTCCCCACCCCGTGTGCAAATGGAGCCCGAAGGGCACCATTTGTGCATGGCATATTTTCTCCAAGGAAACTAAAAATGAATACCTTTCACAACGAAGCACATAATATGTCCCCCATGTGCGCACGGTGCGCGAAGCGCATCGTGCGTACATGGCCCATCCCGCGTAACGTGGGCACGCGGTGCGCGCAGCGCACCGCGTGACCACCGTGCGTGCACGGAACGAACTGCGTTAACTGGGCGCGCACGCCACGAATGGCGTAAAGTAACTTAGCATTTAAAAAACCGTACAAATTCACTGAAAAAACCATAGGTTTCACACACGTTATAGTTAGGAATTAGCATTTAAAAAACCTTGCAAATTCACTGAAAAAACCATAGGTTTCACACAAGTTATAGTTAGCTGTACATTTCACTCGTAAAAAACCAATGAAATTCCCCCGTTATAGTTAGTGCAGGCAACTATAACTCACGCGACCGCAATCCTCTGCTGATGACATATGTGTCTTTATGAAAAAAAAATATTTGTAATATATGTATAGCTAAAATTTAATGGAAGAAGACATGGGCAAATAAGTGTCTAAATACAGTATTAGCATCAGCAGAGGATTGCGGTCGCGTGAGTTATAGTTGCCTGCACTAACTATAACGGGGGAATTTCATTGGTTTTTTACGAGTGAAATGTACAGCTAACTATAACTTGTGTGAAACCTATGGTTTTTTCAGTGAATATATATATATATATATATATATATATATATATATATATATATATATATATATATATTCAGCTCCAAAAACTCCACTCGACGAATGAAGGGGACCGCACTCAACAAGGTTCTCGGAAAAATCTTTAATTCTTTATGTCCGAGATAAACGCCAGGACGCGTTTCGGCATTTGCGCCTTTTTCGACTTTGTTTACAAAGTGCAGTTTTTTTGAGAACAATTATATCCGGATCACTGTTTTCAGTTCCGGTTCACCAGTCATTGACATAAACAAAAGACTTGCATAAATAAATGAATTACCATTATAATAGGGAGCATGAATCTCACGCAATTGCATACATATGTCATATAATTTCATCCGGATCGATTTTATCGCTTCCGGTTAAATTCACCGGTGGTCAACATAAACAAAAGGCATACGATAATAAATAAATCACATTTGAGGCAATGAATATTAATCTTGCCTAATAGCATAAATATGCAGCCTTCAGAGTTCAAAGTAACAATAACAATGATCTAAGTGAGGTAGCAATTCAGGATGCATAAATTAATGAGCATCCGGTCAATCAAGCCCTGTATGGGCAGACAAATTACATTCAATGGCAATTATCATTATGCCCCATATAAATAGGGCACGGAGAACGGTGAACACCGAGTCAGCATATATATTCAGCTCGAAAACTCCACTCACGAAATGAAGGGACCGCACTCAATCAAGGTTCTAGGTTATCAATTTATTTGCCGAGAATGTTTGCCAGGACGCGTTTCGGCATTTTCAATGAAGCAAAGCAGATTGCTTTTCCACAAGGGGAGCTGCATGTCAGCAGCTCCCCATGTGGAAAAGCAATGACGGCTCCTGCAGGATGCGGGGAGCCGGCGGGACTGTGGGGGCATTGGGGCTCCCCCACATTCCCCCTGCGGTCCCACCGACTCCCCACACGGTCCTGCCGGCTCCCCTCTTGTTACCGCCAGTAAGTCCCACACAGTGGGATTGCTAAGACATCTTCGGAGGCCATGGCCCCCTTTCTCTACAGACTACGGGATGAGAGATGAAGTCCAATTTAGTCCTGAGGGAGTTTGGGGGCCGAGAATCCCTCCTGGTAAGTCCTACGCAGCAGAATTCCTGAGCGTTGGTTGGACGCCCAGCACCCTTTCTCCACCACTCTGCAAACACGACTACTAGTTAAAGTATCATATATCTGCACCTCTGACTTAGAGGTAGTTTTAATCCCCCTGCCCTATTATGTACTAGGGCCTTACAGAGGAGGTCATGCTAATCACATGGGTACTCCAACGTATAGTGTT
This sequence comes from Triturus cristatus, assembly GCF_964204655.1. Classification (NCBI taxonomy): domain Eukaryota; kingdom Metazoa; phylum Chordata; class Amphibia; order Caudata; family Salamandridae; genus Triturus; species Triturus cristatus. Next base: position 394,298,519 of record NC_140584.1, read on the forward strand.
TCCTAGTGTATGTAGGTGTTTTCACTGTATTCTAAGTGTCTTTTAGCATAGCACTGGCTCTACGCCTAGTTAGTCAGAGTCAGTTACCACCAGTACCCATCTGAAAAAGTTGTGGGCACAGGATGATTTTGCAACAAGGCCTCTTTCTACTCCTCTGTTGGTTCTTTCTGCACATATCTTGCTTTTTCCTGCACTTTTCTTCCTCTTTGTGGACTTCTGTTGCTTCTTTCTGCCTCTACTTTTGCTTCTTTCCGTGCGTTCTTTGTTCTTTCTTCACATGTCGTACCTCTGTAGGCATAGTTAGAAACTAGCATTTAAAAAAACCTTTGAAATTCACTGAAAAAACCATAGGTTTTAGGGAAAGTTATAGTTAGATGGACATTTCACTCATACAAAGCCAGAGAAATTCCCCTGTTTTAGGTAGTTCAGCTAACTATAACTCGCGCCCCCGCAATGCACTGCTGATTACGTCACATATTACATCACTCATGACATGGTCAGTGACATCACTGATGACATCACTCATGACATCTCAAATTACATCACTGATGACATCATCCATGTGATAATATGATGCATCTTCTCACACCCTAATATAACCATTGATACACCCACTCTAAATTACAGACTGCCATTCTCAAAACCATAGACACTCCAGCACTAATAACTACATACCCACTCACTGATTTTTAGGTTTACACACACATCCACTCAATCACCCATGCAGTCACTCATACCTATGGTCACTCAGTACAGGACTATCATATGCACTCATACACCTATATAGACACTCACACAACACCACTTATCCATGGAGGTACTCACACACCTAGTCAGTCATGCAAATATTTAATCACACTGCCATTAACTCACCTACACCGTTATACACACACCAGCTCACTTACTAATACAAATACTACAACATTCTTGTGCTCTTATATAATCACTGATACAAGCACACACTCATCCATACAGCCACTCTCACAATCAACAACTCTCACTTATAGCCATTTACATACTCCAACACACATATATGCTGCCTTTCACATATGTGGTTACTCACACATGTACCTCTGAGATATACATTCACTCACTAACACACCCATACACACACTCACCCACCCATACAGTCCATCACAGATGCACTCTTGAAACCATGCACCCAGTGAATCACCCACTCACACATCTATGCACAGAGTCACACACACCCCACCCACACAAACACTCAGGCACCCATAGAGATACTCAGACAACCAATCAATAACCCATATATGCACTCATATAGCTATTCACAAACCCATGCAGCCACTTACACACCAACAGACAGCCGGATACAGACATTCACACAGTTTAGTCACTAACCCATGCATTCATTAAGATATGCTTAATCGCTCACTTGTAGAGTCAGTCACGCACCTACTAAATCATCCATTCAAATACTTATACACCCACTTATTCTTCAATACGCCTTTCCCTATAAATATTAAACATATTTAAACTTTACAGACACACACTGTCACTGGATGATTTCATCAGTGATGTCATTTGAGATGTTATCAGTGATGTAACTGACTATGTCATGAGTGATGTAATATGTGACGTCATCAGCAGTGCATTGTGGGGGCCGAGTTATAGTTAGCTGAGCTAACTATAACGGGGTAATTTCTCTGGTTTTCTACGAGTGAAATGTCCAACTAACTATAACTTTCCCTAAAACCTTTGTTTTTTTCAGTGAATTCCTAAGGTTTTTTTAAATGCTAATTTCTAACTATAACGTGCCTGAAACCTATGGCTTTTTCACTGAATATTATATATATATATACCTATGGTAGTGGTGGTGTAATAAACATCTCTGAAATTGCATCTCTGGAATGCAACAAATCTTAAATGAACTTCGGGTTGGATTCCACCCATCCTGTCTGCACTGGTTGCATGAGCGCACTGGTAATTTGGAATCACTTTGCTCTCATATATAAATATATATATTCAAAACTAGCAGGGCAGTCACTTCAGCTAATTCTTAAAAATTTGGGGTGATTCATTTAGCGAGGGCCGAGAAGAAAGGGGTGCCCAAAGTGCTTTTTCGCCATGTTAATTTCCATAGGGAACGGTTAAAGCTGCTGAACGGAATTACACCAAATTTGGTAGAAACTTGGTAGAAAGGTAGCTCTTGGTCCAGAAATAACTTTATTTGTAAAATGGTATAAATATATTCAGTAGTGTCTGAGAAATTTAAAGATTTCTCAGATATACAAAGTGGATCCACGGCCCCTCCCAATCTCGAGCCTGAGATCTGATTGGCTGCCAACACTTCAAAGCAGGAATTGTTGGCAGCCATCTTGTGACTCGGTTGAATTGGCTGCCCACACCTCCCTGGGGACCGCCACCTACCTGGGGCAACTCTAAATTGAATTTTATATGGGGGCCAAATGGCCCCCACAGACCCAGGGACCAAAACTTCCCTGGAGTCTAAGTTTTTGTTGGAGAGGGGCCGGGTGGAGCCGTAGTTGGCCCTGGGACCGCAACCCCCCTGGGATGGCTCCAGCAATGTCCCAGGGTGCCCACCCCGGGACATTGCAGAAACCATAGAAAACTCTGGTCCACTTCATGGAAGCAAGAGCATTCACAATGTTCTCACTTTCATGAAGTGGAGTAGAATTGCTTTTGGACAGAGGCAGCTGACATGTATGATAAATGCTTCTAGTGCTTCTAGTGCACTACCAGGGGAGTGTGTGGCTGGGGGAGGAGATGTGTTAGAGGTACAATTGGGTACTGCTGGGAGACACGGAGGGGAGTCTGATTCAGGGGAACCCAATTTAAATATGAAATCTGACACTATCATGACAGAACTGAAAGATGTGAGAACCCCTGATGGAGATAAATTCTACTCCCTCACAAACGACTCTGAACTATCTAATGATAGTGAGATTGGGGCTTCTGATCTCGACAATTCTAGAGAGGAGTCAGATAGCACAGAGGCAGAACCCGTCACTCAGAAACGGGTCATTGCACGGAAAAGATGGAAAAGCTTGGGTGGAAAAATCTCTTGAGGTGCGGGATTTGAATCCGATGTTGGCCATCCTGATCAGATGAATTGGGATTGCTCAGGGACCCTTTTGTATTCTGAGACCAAAAAGTTAATAAATGATAGTACTCAGTTGGAGGCTGGTAAGCTACTACCCGGATCAAATGCTATCTCTGATCCCTCTCCTTCAATGGGATTTATATATTCCACACTTAAACAAATGCAAGTCAAAGCCCGACAGGAGCACAAGATAGCACATTTGGCGACTAAAAAACTACAAGTGGCTATAAGGAAGGTTAATAAAACCTGTTCAGAGATTACGGAACGAACTGCGGCACTAGAAGAACGAGTACTGGGGCTGGAGGCAGGGTCCGAGGCCAGAGGACAAGAAGCAATGGCAAACGAGGCACGAATGACCGATGTCATGTGGAAGCTCGAGGATTTCGAGAATCGCCAGAGGCAAAATAATCTGAGGCTTCTGGGTGTAGCAGAAAACGCAGAAGGAGAGGATATTCATGGATTTATTCTATGGCTACTGAAGGGAGTCTTCCCGTAACACTGGGACGCAGAGGTGCAGAGAGTGCACAGATTCCCTCTTATGCTCAAGAAAAAAAGGGGACAGGGCGACCACGATGATAAACCCAGAGCTATTTGATTTTCTTTGGGAATTTTTTGTTGAGAGAGGCTGTTTTTGAAAAAGCCCGACCAGAAACCAGACGATCTGCAGAGGGACACACTATTTTTGTCAGGCCAGACTTTTGTCACACAACAGTGGAGAGATGATGGAGGCTTAGACAGTTAATTGCTCCTTTTCAGAAAGTCGGCTGTGAAGTCTATCTAATAAGTCCTGCAAGATTGAAGGTTATACATAAGGGGGTGATCAGAGTGTTTAGCTCAGAAATTCAAGCGCAGGAGTATTTGCAGGAAGTCTCAGGAGGAAAGAGCTAGAAAATGCCTGTCCGATTCCTGTTGGTTTCTAAGGGTCCGGATAGTATGTGGCATGCTATGTCATTTTTGTATTTTTTTCTTTAGAGGTGGCAGCGACAGGGGGTAACAGCAGGATGCAGGAGGCATCACAAGGATCTACAGACCTATTTTGCTGGGTTCAGGGGTGAGGGGAGGCTGGTTCTGGGGCCAAGAAATTTTTACAATGGCAAGAATACTTTGTGGAATATTAGGAGGAATTTTAGTTTTTTTGTGTTCATGGCAACTGGAAAGCTAATAAATATAATGAATGGCAAGGGGTAAGCTAAGGATCGCATCTGTTAATACATGTGGTTTGAATTGTCAGACTAAGAAACGCAGAGTCAACGAGGGCATCCAACATCTTAATGCAGATATAATATGTTCACAGGAAACACACATCGAAGCTGGGAGACAAAAAGTGGCAGAATTAGCCGGCTTTCAGCTAGTTTCCTCCACAACCCAAGGCACTCGTTCAAAAGGGGTAGCCATAATGGCTCGCAGGAAGATTTTTAGTTTCCCACGGTTTAAAGCAGATCATCTGGGCAGATGGGCAATCACGTTATGCAATATCGATAACTATTCCTTTACGCTCTGCTTGGTCTATGGTTCAGTGTTTGATGAGCCTGCCCTTTTTATTTGTATAAATATGGATCTTGTTGGCTGGCCACTGCCTTTGATCGTTTGCGGCGACTTTAATTTAAATCTGGGGGTTAACACTTTGAAGTTTGGGCCTAGTCTTTATAGAGGTCGTAAGCCTAAAGTTTTAAAATCCTTGCAGAATGTATGTACGATTCATGGTCTCATGGATGTTTGGGCCTCGCAAGAACCCCATGACCCTGGCTTTACTTTTTTTTTCAGCTCCACATCAGACACATGCTAGGCTTGACTATTTCTTTGTGTCCCAGGGTCTTTTGATTAACTGCTGAATCTTTAAATTTCCACGGGTCATGTCTGACAATAACCCGCTAGTCCTTTAGATCCCACTTCAAGCCTCTAAAAAAGAGATGCCTTGGTGGACTTTTGATAGGGCACTCCTTTATGATCAGGAATATATTGCACATCTGAAAGTATGGATCCCAAGATTTATATCCGAGAATAAGGGTAGCACGCGGGCTGATATTGTATAGGATGCTCTGAAAGCTGGGATAAGAGGAGAAACTTCAAGGTATGGTTGGCCATCTCAGAAAGCGGGCAAACGCTATTTGCAGGAACTTTATGACAAGCTAGCAGAGGCCAACTAGTTGAAACTATTATGGATGGGGGAGATGTAGGCCAGGTACAAATTCAGGTAGCACTAGCTAAATCTAAAATTTTAGAAGTCTCAACAAGCAAAGCAGCAGGGAAATATGCAGCGTGGAGACCCAAAATGTACGAATGCAGCGAGCGAGTGGGACATATACTAGCGGTTCGCACAAGAGAAAGGGTGACACAGGGAGCAATTCTTGAAATTGATGATCCTCAAGATGGGTTAGTCTCAGAGGCCTCAGATATTCGGGCTGCCTTTCAGCGATTTAATCAACAGCTTTATACAGAAGAAATCACTGGAAAGGAGAAAGAAATTCAGGATTATCTAGCAGAGCTTCCTGGGGCGGGAAACTAACTAGGGAAGAAAGAGAAGCATTGGAAATACCTATTATGAAGAAGTTATGGACGTTATCAGCTCCCTGGCTAACGGGAAGGCGGCTGGTACCCATTCTATTCCAGGGGAATTCTATAAAAAGCTGGCTCCCTGCTTAGTAGAACTTATGGTCGATGTCTTTCTCAGAGCACAGTCTGGGCAGAGGGCACCCGAATCATGGGGATCAACTAACAATGTGGTCTTTCCTAAAAAAGGTAAATCGGCTAAAGAACTGGAGTCGTATCGGCCTATAACATTAATTAATAGCGATATAAAGGTTTATGCCAAGATTTTGGCAAATTGCCTAGCCGCCGTGATTAAGAAGCTGGTTTCACCCACCCAACATGGGTTTGTTCCCGGTAGGAGCACAATAGATCATATTCAGAGGGTGATAGCTCTCTTTGATGAGGCAGGAATTAGGGGAAACCCTATCGGGCTGATTCTGCTAGATGCGGAGAAAGCCTTCGATAGGGTCTCCTGGCCATTTCTGTGGGCAATACTGGAGAGTAGAGGATTTGGCACAGGCTTCATCAAGGCGATTTCAATAATGTTTATTAACCCGATGGCTAGAATTGCTATTATGGGGGAATTGTCAGGCCCTGTGTTAATTAGCAGGGGAATGCGTCAAGGGTGCCCTTGCTCCCCTCTTTTATTTGCTTTGTATATTGATCCCTTCGTTAGGAAATTAATAGATAACAAAATGAGATTTTAGCCATACAAAGTAAGGGGGGAGCACTAAGATCTTGGCGTATGCCGATGATCTAGCTATTATGACCCCTAATCCACTTTGTGCACTAGTTGAAATCGAAAAAGAGGCAAAACTTTTTGGGCATATATCGGGATATCGACTTAACTCTAATAAAACCCTGGTTGTTGTCAGTAAGGGACTTCAGATCAATGACCCTCGTGTCATTCAGAAGGCTATGTATCTTGGGGTGGAAATAATGTCTGATGTGTCTAAAATTGTTAAAACTAATTTGGATCCATTGCTTTTAAAATTTAAAACAGATTTTAACGGCATAGACAATCTCAAGCTAAGCCTGATAGGGAGGTGCAATGTCATCAAGATGGTGTTTTTGCCAAATATGTTATATTTCTTCAGGGTGATGCCGTTGGTTATTAACAATACTTGGTTTAAAAATATGAATCAGTTGTTCACTAAATTTCTTTGGGCTAATTGTCGCCCTTGGAGAGGGCTAAAATTCCTGACATTACCTAGGGACAGAGGCGGATGCGCGGCCCCTAATTTACAGCTTTATCACTGGGCTGCTATACTATTTAAATTGGGAAGTCTAATCAGGGTTGAATCTGATCAGGTACAAGAGGCGGCTCCTCCATCAATTTATGATTTAAAATTGGGGTCAGGGGCTAGGGGTTGTTTCGTTCAATATACTGATTTTAATTATTACAAAAGGGTGAAATTCAAGACATTGATGTGTGCTTTTAAAATCTGGACTTCAGTTCGAAAAAAGCTTGGTCTGGGTCGCATACATGCTTATACCCCACTGTATGGTAATGATTCACTTCCTTGTATTTTTAAGGATGGGTATATGAAAATGTGGCACGACAAAGGTGTCAGGATGGTTGGCGATATTATGGAAGCAGCTGGGGTGTGCCCTTTTGACAGGATTAAAGAAACTTTTGGGATTGATAACAGGCAGTTTTTAAAATATCTCCAGATGAGAGATTTTCTAGCGAAGAAACTGGGAGGCATAAGCGGCTTTACCAGGGTGACACTGGTGGAGATGTTACTCAAGGGGGTAGGAACACTGGGTGGGATTTCAAAAAAACTAAATGAGACGATGACTGATGATCTACCCAAACATTGCGTTCGTTGGCAGGAGCGGCCACAGGTTGAACTAGAGGGAGTAGAAGATTTACTTATTATGGCCCAAACCTCATGTATAGCAAGTAACCTCCAATTGCAATGCTTTAAGACTTGGTTTAACCTGTATATTTCACAGGAGAAGATCTTGAAATGGGGAGGAGGGGCGGGAACACTATGCCCATGCTGTAGCTGTCCTGCAGCAGACATTGTGCATATGTTTGCTTCCTGCCCTGATCTAGGTATAATTAAATGGGAAGTTGGTATGATTCTTGAATCCCATCTGGGTCAGCAAATTGAGATGACACCACAGCTGATTGTACTAGGAGTGAGCATCTCTCATTTACCAGCCCAGGTCCAGACCTTCCTCTTTGTAGCTATGATAGTATTTAGACTATGTTTAGATACACATTGGTTCAATCCTACTCCACCTCCGGGTCAGCAATGGCTGGCGAGGTGCTTGGCAGTGTTTAGGCTTGAGACTGCAATATATGCTAGGAGGGGGCGCCCCACCCCTGATTAGATGGTCCGAGGACAGCTAGGATATCAGGGATAGGCGCTAAAGAATACGTATAAGTGATTTAATGTTTATGGCCCAAATGGCCCTAATGTTTTATGTTTGTAATAATCGCAAGATCTTGTAGCTACATGTAAAGACAGTGTTTTCTGTCTGATTTTTGGGGGGGTTTCTCGTGCCAGTAGGCTTGTGTTCTTTTCCTTGATCTTGTCCTCAAGGACCAGCCAGGGTGGGGCAGGCGGGATAATCTCGGGGGGGGGGGGTAGGTGGGATATTTGCCGGTATGCCTTTGTTTGTCCTCTTATGCTGTATCTGCTGGGTGTTTAAAACTAAATAAAGAATGTTTAAAATAAAAATAAATTCAGCAGTTATAGTTACCTAAGCTAACTTTAACTTACAACCCCCAATGCACTGCTTATGACCTCACATATTACATCACTCATGACATGGTCAATGAAATCAGTGATGACATCACTCATGACATCTCAAATGATACTCATGCTCCCTCTCACAGACCCACTCAGAGATTCACTCACCTACCCACAGACCCAGTCAAACAGTCACACACCCATTCACACACCCACTCAGACACTCTCGCACCCACTCACAGACCCAGTCAGACACTCACAAACCCACTCAGAAGCTCAGTCAGAGTAGAATGCCCACTCACAGACCCTTCAAACACTCATGCACCCTCTCACAGATCCACTGAGACACTTACGCACCCACTCACAGGCCCACTTACAGACTCACACACCCAGTCACAGACCCACTACTGACTTACACAACCACTCAGACTCATTCAGACACTGGCACACCCAGTTAGATGCACAACCACTCATACAGTTGTGAATTTTAAATGTGCTTTTGTCTTTTGAATGTCTGGTTTTGTTTTGTATATTTGTTACATATTCACAGATTTTAAAATAAAAGGGATTTTAAAAGAAAATTAAGCAGTGTTTGGGAAATTGGGTGGTTCTGGGAAAACCCTTTGTGTTAATTGTGTGTAGGTGATAACTACACTTAAAACAGGATGCAGTCTTTCAAGTTGTTTAGGAACCCTTGTTGTCTTTCTCTGTGAAGTGAACTTCATCCATTCAATAGATACCATCCATGTCAAAGCGCAAGTTGTTGTTGTAGATTGAGCCCATAATATGGTCTCTGAGAAACAGTTTTATTGACATATTTCCTCACTTTGTCTATTTATGAACACAATTCGAGTGACCACCTCCATTTCTGTCTTTGGCATATGTTGGAGAACACCAAGGCAGTCTGATGGAGAAGTACCCTTCATTTAGAAAAACGATCCTTCATTAGGATTTACAGTCCTACTCCAGAAAGAGTGCCTAGGTCATTGCATCACAGTGCACAATCATGAGGTCAAGGTGTTGACAATCTGTACTGCTTTTTACCAAAGGTAGCAATTAATGGCTCTTTAACCCTCTCTTACCAATCCAAGTAATGTCCACATTAGGCAACCCCAAGTCCCTTTCAATGCCACTTTTCCTAGCACACTCTGTAGCCCAGATCACAAAGCTGTGACCCATAATCCACACTCTAACCATTTTGAAGGCACAGAGGAGTAGCACACAAGAGAAGGCTGGAGCAGAATGAGACAGTTTTCAAAATGAAGGGTAATTAAAATGGAGGACAGGACCTATTTTTAAAAAAAAGGACATATTTGATTGGATGGTGTAAATGTGCATGCAGTTAAAATGAGGTACTTATTTTATAGGAATAATCAGTGATTGGCTCTGGTAGAAATATAAAAATGTAATGCAACCCTGGATATGCTTTTAATTGCAGACAACCACAACTGCTGCAGTTCATTTGGAAGTTAGTGTGCTGCTTCCAGAATGTGTTGTAAACTTGTGGACTACTAGGTCATTAGAGTGTTCTAAAGGGGGCTGCTATGTAAATTGTGCTAAGACAGTGTGGGGGTAGAGCATTAAACCGACTGTAGTCTATTTATTAAAATTAGAGTGGTTTACACTCATTATTCTTAATGAGAGTTTATTATTTAAGTCTCATATATGTAATAAATATCAGGGCAGTTGCAACGTATAAAGAGTTCACAGGTAAATATGTGACTCCAAAACATAATCACAAATTCATCGTGAAGTTACAAGTGGAGGCTGTGCTGAAAGTCACGACGAATCCACAAATATGCAGAAATGCCCTTCTATATTGTGCTTCCTCAGAGAAGTGCTAGAAAGGGTGAACACAGATTAAGACGTGGAGTAACAAAACAAAAGTAAAATATGAAAGACATGTTTTGATTTGCTGCCTTTAGCGGTATCAGAGAGTGCAAAGTTAAAAAGGTTGCCATTAATGGTTGCTTTCTATGAGAGTGATGTGCCATTCTTATACTTAGTTTTCATATTTTCTGAGAGAGTCTAATCTATCTAATAAGAGCAACAAAAACCAAAAATAATACCAACAAACTTAATTTTCAGGTATGTGAATTAGATTTAAATTTTAAAGAAAATGTAATTGAAAAGCTATATGTGTATGTGAGCTTGATAAATGTGTGTATGATATATACAAACTTATTGTAACTCTATAAGGGGATCTGTGAGTGTTTTTGTATATTGATTAATGGTTGAGTAACTCTCTTTCTGGGTGTGTGAGTATGTAACTGTATGTATGAGGGTGAGAGTAGCTATGCGACAAGCTGCTTAACAATGTGTTGCCCTGGAACTGTACAGTGTACATATGTTGTTTTACTGCATAGTGTAGTTGGCATAAAACCTGCTTGCTAAGCTTACACTTCTCTTTTACTATGTACTAGCAGCTCTGCAAAGTTTCACCAGTTCATGAGTGATGTGCTACTCCAGACGAAGGTTTTCCATTGAATTTTGAGACTTGTACTCTTTGTTATTCCATCATAAAAGAATACTAGTCCCAGAATTCAAATGAAAAATCCTGGATTGGAGAAGTACATAACGAATGAACCTGTGACACTTGGCAGCTATGTACTAGATAGCCATTAGGTAGGGTGTTGCTAAGTCATAGGGCAGGCTTGCGCGTGCTTAGACGGTAAGACATGCCCTTTTCAATCATACTCAGTCACATGTGTACTTTGAGACTCCTAGGCATAGTTAAATATGAGGTGTTTCACCACTACTACATGTTATATTTATATGTAGAAAAGCACTGTTACTCACCTAGCTTGTGAGAGAGAGAGAGAGAGAGAGAGAGAGAGAGAGAGAGAGAGAGAGAGAGAGAGAAGGCGCATGCATATTTATTGACATGCCCATGCAGCACTTACGCATGCAGCAAGAACTACACATAAAACACCCCTCAGCTAGGCTATATATATGTAGGTCAGAGAGCAAGCTGCTTTCTCTTTAAAAGGTTAGACATGCTTTTTTGAGTTTCACTGAGTTACACTTGCACTTACAGACTCATATGCCCAGCTACACATGCAGCCTTCCACCCATACTGAAACTCACATACATATTTACAAAAGCATAGGGCCACTCACACATCCAGTCAGACAGCGAGAGAGGCACTTATACATTCACTCACACAGACGTTTTGTATACAGCATCATCAGAGGCAGTTGCACACACAGTTACATACCCGTGCACTCACTAACACAGCCAGTAAGCACTTCATAGAGCCACTTATATACTGATTTAGACACCCATAGAGTTACTAAAAGAGCAAGTGATTTACTGGCATACTTACTTAAACATAAAGATATTGTGATTTAGTTACTTACACATCCGGTGACACACCCAGAGAGGGACTCATACAATTTTTTGATATGTACTCAAGCACTGATACTCTTTGTCATCCATATAGACAAGCAGACCTTTAAACATGCTACTGTAGAGGCTATGTTATAGTATTAATGCTAGGTTGACTTTGCTTTGATAACTACTTACTAAGCCTTAAGCTTTCCTTCTACTAGATATAAGTCACCACTAACGTAGGGCATAAGTTGGCCATAGGTCAGGGTGCTATGTCTTTATGCTATGAAGGTAAAACATGTACTTTCAAGTTTCATTGAGTCATATGAGTACTTTCAGACTCATATGCCTAGCTAAACATCCAGTGTCCCACCCATACTGCAACTCACATATATATTTACAAAGGTATACAGACACATACCAAGTCAGTCAGACAGAGGCACTGACACATTCATTCTTATGCCCACACAGCACTTATGTATCCAGCAGTGATGGAGCCAGTTGCTAACACAATTATAAACCCCAATACCCATTAATACAGCCAGTAAGTAATCTATAAAGGCAGTTACATACACAACTAGAGACCCATAAAGTAGCTAGTCCTGTAGTTACATAGTCATTTACACATCCAGTGACACACTAAGAAAAAGACCAATACAGTTATTTAGATATGTATTTAAGAACTGATATTCCTATGCACCCATGCATACAAGTAGCCCTTTAAATATACAGGCACTCCCCCACCCAGTAAGTCAGAGATAGAGGCACTGACACGTTTAGTCATATGCTGATATAGCACTTATGTTTCCAGTAGTAACAGAGCCAGTAGCACACACTGTTACATTCCCCTAAACTAACTAACACAGCAAGTAAGCTATTCATACACCTACTTACACACATAGAGACCTATACACATACTAAGACTCTTTGTACACTTTTAGTGCCAGGTCGAGTAGGCATTTAAAATCCCCTGCCAAGCCTTAATCTTCCTTTATTCTACATACAAGTAGTGTCCAGGGTAAGCTGTAGGTAGACATACACTGACACACCCAGACACACTCTAATGCATATGGTAGCACACACAGGCTTACACTAAAGTGTACACTACACAATGAAGGGCACACTCATGCGTACACTGATACTCCCAGCACAAACTGATGTATAATGTAAAACATGGAGATAGGTATGTATGCATGCAGTGACACAATCAGGTACACCCAGATGCATATACTGACATACCAAGGCACACAGTAATGCATATGCTGACACACCCAGAGAGACACTGATGTAGGTAGGCCATAGGGCAGGGTGCTATGCACTTAAAGGTTGATGCATGCACTTTTAACTGTTACTGGGTTGTATGCACACTTTCAGACCCATGTGCCCAGTTAAACATCTAGTGTTCCACTCATACTGCAACTTGTATATGTATTTACAAAACCTTAGAGGCACTCACCTACCCATGTTAGACAGCAACAGAGGCACTTACACATTCACTCACACCACCACTTAGCACTTATTTATTGATTTGTATCTGAGGAAATTCCCTACAGTGTTACATACCCTTACACTCACCAATATAGCTAGTAAGCAATCTATACAGCCAGTTACAGATGCATATACAAAGCCATAGACATACTAAGCCTTCCAGTGACATACCTACATACTTACTTGAACTTTCAGTGACACACCTACAGAAGGAATGACACGCTGACTGAGAAATGTATGAAGTACTGATACATCCAAGTCACTCATCCAGAGAAGTAGCCCTTTGAACATATCAGTGACCTTCTAATGTAGAGTGTATGTGTACAAATTTACTGTAACGCTGAATTGGCATTTAAAATGTCTTGTTGGGATTTAAACTCTTCTTTTATTATATATGACTATTCCCATGGTAAACGGTAGTTAACTCATAGGATAGAATGGCATATGCTTAAAACGTAATATATGCACCGTTAAGATATATTGAGTTACATGTGCATTTAGGGACCCATTTGACTAGGTAAATGACAAGTCTTGACCCATACTGCAAGTCATAAACTTTTTGAGAAAAACATTCATGCAGTTACATACCCAGTCAGACAGAGACAGAAGCACTTACACACCCAATCCCTCAACCATACAGCAGTTGTGATTCTAGTACTGTCAGAGCTAGTTGCAGACTACATACTTGAACACTAACTTAAACAGCCAATAAGCTATCCATACAGACACTTGCATATAGATTTTCAGACCTTACTAAGAGAGCTACTCACATAGTGATATATTTACTTACACATACAATCACACACTGAAAGAGCTACTGATACACTCACTGAGATATGCACTCAGGTACTGACACAAAGAAGTCAACCATCCAGATAAGTAGCAGTTTGAACATGTCTTGACTGGTACTGCAGAACATGTGTGTACAGTTTTACTGTCAGGCCAACTCCCCATTTAAAACTCCTCCCAAACCTTAAAATCCCCTTTTTCTACATATAAGTGACTCCTAAGGTAGACTGTATGTAGGCCGTAGGGCAGAGAGGTATGTGCTTAAAAGGCAGGATATGTACTTTGAAGTACCAGCGATGGGACCACATGTGCACTCCAAGATCCATATGCCCAGTTATGCATTCAGTCTTCCACTCATACTGTGACTCATATACCTATTAAAAAAAGAATGGAGGTGCTCACCCATCCAGTCAGAAAGAGATAGAAGCACTTACACATTTAGTTACATGCCCATACAGCACTTGTATACCAAGCTGTTAGAAATGGGGTATCTAGTTGGCAGAGGTAGGTAACTTTGACCAAATAGGGACCCCTGCTTCAAGTCAGGATAGGGGGGAAACACACTATAGATAACCCCTGCTCACCCCCTTGGTAGCTTGGCATGAGCAGACAGGCTTATCCTCACGGCATTGTGTAAAGTATTTGTACCAACACTCACAGTAACAAAGTGACAACACCACAAATGGACACTACACAGGTTTTGAAACATAAACTATTTTTATCTAAGCTTCACAAGACCAAAACGACAAAAAATCAGACATACATAGGAAAAGGGTTCTCAATACAAGTGTCTTTTAAAAGTGTTCCCAAAATAAACTTGTAGTTTCAGTATTCTTTCAGGCAAATGTAATGGGGGCAAACAGTCACAGAATTAAGATAGGTCACTTGCAGAGACTGTATTGACGTCAGGATACGTATTGTTATCAGCACATGTCACTCGGCACCGGTGCGCGGTGCCCTTCTTGTTCTGAAAGCTGCTTTGCCAACCACGATGCTGACTCTGTCGTCAGCCGCTATGAATACCTGCCCCCAGATTCTGTCAGAGCACGAGACAGTGATTGGAACTGGCCCCCGGTACCGCAGATCCTCTCTGGGCAGGTACGGGTCATGAATGCCCCAGTAAGAACGGCTCCACGCAGACCTGCAACCCGCCCCGGGCAGCACCACACGCAGCAGTTCAGAATCTCAATCTCAACGTTACCTGGAGGGTCCCTCTCTCTTCGCTGCCAACGTCCTGCGGGCGACTCTATCGGCTTTGGCAGAAAAGTGCAGGGGAATCCCGGTTGTCAGGCAATGCCTCGCAACCACTCCGGCTATGGCGTAGCTCATTCCCTTCTGGTTTCAGTCTTTGGCAATCGACTCGGGTTGGCGGCGGTGAAAATGCCCTCAGTACTTGATGATTAGAGGGCTCGGGCCAGCGGTGGTGAAAGGCACGTAGCACTCTGCAGATTTACGGCAGACTTCTCGATGATCACATCGCAAGCAGGGCTGGGTGCTGACACACACACACAGCAGCGCTGCGACTCGGGACTGTGATATTATCAGATACACAGGACTTGAAATAATTACTGCAGGCTTCACAAATGTTACACGCTGTGCCCAGACACACGCAACAGCATCGTGAAGATCTTGGAAACTTTGGTGTTCCTGAGTTTCCACAACAGGAGTCCAGCTCACATCAGGCCCTTGGAGATCTCCTTTTAAGCAGGGGACACAGCGCACAGCAAAGTCCTCTTCCTTCCTCTGGCAGAATAGCAACTGCAAGTCAGCCCCAGAACACACAGCAAGGGCAGTCCTTCTTCTCAGTATCTTCCGCTCTTCTCCTCAGCAAAGGGTTTTCTTGATTCCAGGATGATCTAAAGGTCAGGAGTTTCAGCTCTAATATTTATATCCCAAATGTCTTTGTTCTCTATGTGTAAGGGGTCCTGAACCCAGTCCAAACCAGTTCTAGGTGCACTCTGCCAGTGCACAACTTCTTCCTTTGTCAGTGTGGGCCAGGGTCGTCAGATACACCGCAGGAGGTGCAGCCAGTCTTTTGTGGAATGCAGGCACAGCCCTAGTCAGGTAAAGGTGCTACTCCTCTCACCATTCCAAATGCTGATCGGTCTATTCAGCCCAGGGCTGACTCACCCAGACTCCTGGAGCAACCCCAGCTCCTGTCACTGCAAAGCCAGACCGTCAATCCACAAACAGGCAGAGGCACACAGAAAGGTTGAACAAGAAAATAGCTATCTTCTAAAAGTGCTATTTTCAAACACAGAATTTAAAAAACAGCCTTACTAAAAGATGTGTTATTAAATTCTTAGTTCAGGGATACCAGACTCCAATTTTCTATCTTACTCTTATGGGAAGATATGCTTGTAAAAATGTTACAGAGCATTCCCAATTCTGTCCTATGGGCAAGATAGCCTTTCAATAGTGAAAAACAAAATTGGCAGTATTTCACAATCAGAACATGTTACACACACCAGTACATGTCCTACCTTTACCATACACTGCACCCTGCCAAGGGGGTACCTTGGGCCTACCATAGGGGTGTCCTATGTGTAAGAAAAGGGAAGGGTAAGGCCTGGTAAGTGGGTACACTAGCCAGGTCAAAATGGCACTCACCAAACTGCGTGCAGGCACTGCGGTGGCAGACCTGAGACATCTTTTCCAGGCTACTCATGTGGGTGGCACAATCAGTGCTACGAGCCCACTAGTAGCATTTGATTTACCAGCCCTGGCCCACTAAGTGCACTTTACTAGGGACCTACTGGTAAACAAATATGCCAATCAGGGAGAACCAATCACAATATCAATTTATACAGGGAACACTTGCACTTTGACACTGATCAGCAGTGGCAAAGTGCCTAAAGCATCTAAGCCAGCAAAAATGAAATCCAACACAGCATCAAAAACACAGGAGGTAGGGGCAAAAAGTCAGGGGAAACCACGCCAAGGATGCCAGGTCTAACACGTGTCCCCTCCAGCTGAAAAGTGGGGAGAACTACACACCCTCTTGGGAGTTCTCATCGCTAAGGCGGAAAAATCTGAACAGACCATCAGCATTGGTGTGTTCTGTACCAGGGCGGTAATCCACCGTAAAGTCCATTCCCTGGAGGGAGATGGACCACCTCAACAGTTTTGGGTTTTCACCCCTCATCTGCATCAACCATCTGAGGGGCCTGTGGTCTGTCTAAACCCGAAAGTGAGTTCCAAACAAGTAGGGCCTTAGCTTCTTTTGTGTCCAGACCACAGCAAAAGCTTCCCTTTCAATTGCACTCCACCTCTATTTCGTGGGAAGTAGCCTCCTACTAATGAAAGCTACTGGTTGGTCCAAGCCCTCATCATTCAATTGTGAGAGTACTGCTCCCACACCATGCTCTGAAGCATCTGTCTGCATCACAAACTCTTTGGAGAAATCAGGCACCTTGAGCACAGGCGCTGTGCACATGGCAGCTTCCAGGGCATCAAAAGTGGTCTGGCAGGCATCAGTCCAGATCACCTTCCTGGGCTGCTTCCTTGAAGTCAGCTCTGTCAAGGGGGTAACAATGGTGCCATACCCCTTGACAAACCGTCTGTAATACTCGGTGAGAACTAAGAAGGCTCTCACCTCTTTCTGGTTCTTGGGGGCTCCCAAGCCAGAATTGTATCAATATTGGCCTGTAGGGGCACCATCTGGACGCTCCCTACTTGGTGTCCCAAGTACACCACCGATCCCTGCCCTATCTGGCACTTACTTGCCTTGATAGTGAGGCCTGCTCTTTGCAGAGCCTTCAACACTTCACAGAGGTGTTGCAGATGTTCCTCCCAACTGGAGCTGAACACAGCAATGTCATCCAGGTAAGCGGAGCTGAATTCCTCCAGCCTGGACAGTACCCGGTTGACAAGTCTCTGGAAGGTGGCAGGGGCGTTTTTCAATCCAAAGGGTATAACACAGAACTGGTAGTGCCCCTCAGGTAGATACCAGGCAGCTCCTACCCGATCCACGAGCTCATCAGCTCTGGGATTGGGTGTATATCAGTCTTGGTGACCGCATTGAGCCCATGTTAGTCCACACAAAACCAAAAGTCTGGAGTGGCACCGGGTGCAGCAGCTTTTGGTACTAAGACCACTGGGCTAGCCCAGGGGCTGCTCGAGGGCTCAATTACCCCTAGCGCTAACACCTTGGAAACTTCTTCCTTGATGCTGCCCCTGACCTTGTCATCTACTCTGTAAAATTTCTGTTTCACAGGTAGACTGTCCCGAGTGTCCACATCATGGACACATCAATTGGTGACTCCTGGTGTCAGGAGAACAGAGAGGCGAACTGACCCAACATATGGCGACAGTCCCTCTGCTGTTCAGGGGTCAGGGTATACGAGAGGTTCACCCCATCCACTGACCCATCCTGCTCCCTTGCTGACAGGAGGTCAGGAAGAGGTTCACTCTCATCATCTGTAGCAAGGAGCATTGTCACATCAGACCTCTCAAAGTGTGGCTTGAGGCGGTTCACATGTAGGACCCTCAAAGGGTTCCTGGAAGACTGCAAGTCAACCAGATAGGTTACTTCACTCTTGCTCTCCACCACCTCATATGGACCAGTCCACTTGTCCTGGAGCACACAAGGCTCCACTGGTGCCATCACCCACACTTTCTGCCCAGGTTGAAAATCGACCAGAGTGGCATTCTAGTCATACCATCTTTTCATTTTTTCCTGGCTAGCTTCCAGGTTCGCCTGAGCGAGCTTCCTGAAATGGTGAGTCTGGTTCCTGAAGGCCAGCACATAGCTGAGCACATCCTATGGGGTCTTACCAGGAGACTTCTCCTAACCCTCCTTCATCAGATTCCGAGGCCCTCTCACAGGGTGACCGTACAGTAGTTCAAAAGGACTGAACCCTAAGGACTTCTGGGGTAACTCCCTATAGGCAAACAACAGGCATGGCAAAAAGATGTCCCACTTCCGTCTCACGAGTTCTGCAAGACCCTTGATCATGCCTTTTAGGGTTCGGTTGAACCTCTCAACCAACCCATTCCCTTGAGGATGGTAAGGAGTGGTGAACTTGTAAGTTACACCACACTCCTCCCACAAAGATGTCATGTACTTCGAAATGAAGTTGGTATCCCGGTCGGAGACCAC
The DNA here is from genome assembly GCF_964204655.1 of Triturus cristatus. Classification (NCBI taxonomy): domain Eukaryota; kingdom Metazoa; phylum Chordata; class Amphibia; order Caudata; family Salamandridae; genus Triturus; species Triturus cristatus. The sequence continues at coordinate 394,317,546 of NC_140584.1, forward strand.
TTCTCTGGGGAAACCCACACGGGAAAAGATCCCCAATAATGTATGGCCCAGCACGAGGTCTGGGATTGTCCTGAAAGGGACAGCTTCCAGGTAGCGGGTGGCATGGTCCACCAAGACCAAGAAAACCTTGTTGCCTAAGGCTGTCTTGGGTTCCAGTGGCCCCACAATGTTGATGCCCACCTACTCAAAAGGGGTGCTGACCACAGGAAAGGGTTAGAGGGGAGCCTTATACTTCTCTCCACTCTTGCCACTTGCCTGGCAAGTCCTACAGTGCGTACCAACATGCTTCCTCATTTGTGGCCAGTAAAAGTGGGTGACAAGCCTCTGATAGGTCTTGTCGCAACCCAAATGTCCTGCGAGAGGCACCTCATGAGCCAGACCCAGTTGGAAGGTCCTGAAGTGCTCGGGTACCACCAGCACATGGGCTGCACCGGCATCAGCGACTTTAGGCTCACTGTAGAGTAATCCATCTTCCCAGTAAATGAGATGTGATCCGGACTGATCACCTGCTGCCTGGTCTGCAGCCGGTTGCCGCATACCAATGAGAGAGGGGTATTCCATCTGTGCCTTGCAGAACTCCTCCCTGGAGGGACCCCTACCTGCTGCCCAAGGGTCAGCTCAGGCAGTTCTCCCAGTTCGACCACTTGTTCCCCTGTAGGTTCCAGGGCATTCCCCTCTGATTCTGCCTCCTCCTGGACCGTGGGAACTACGGGGGCCGGTTTCTCATGCCCCCTGTCCTTCCACTTTCTGGCAGGCACCTGGGCCACTATTTCAGGCTCCAGGTCCTCTTGATTACCCTTACTGGCTGCCATTGACCAAGTTGTTACACAAACCCACTCAGGCAGACCCAACATCTCCAAATGAGCCTGGCGTTCCACCTCCCTCCATGGGGAACTCTCCAGGTCATTTCCCAGAAGACAGTCTACAGGCATAGAGGGACTAACAACAACCTTCAAGGAACCTGAAACACCCCCACTCAAAGGGAACTAGCGTCACTTTACATAGGTACACAGAGTTGTCTGCTGCGACTACAGGGTGAAGTACATTGGGTATAACCTTCTCCTCAGACACCTATTGACACCTGACAGATGTCATACTAGCTCCTGTGTCTCTCAGAGCCTCCACCCTCCTTCCATTGATGGTCACCCACTTCCTGTATTTTTTAGTGTTCTCAGGCAGGTAGGACTCCTGGACCATCTCTCTGTCTCCTAAAGAGACAAGAGTCATCACTGCTTTCTCCTCCCCTTCACTGGAAACCAATTCTTCCCCCAACGCTACTCTCACTAAACCCAGTGACGGAGCACCAGTGGGTGCTGGAGGTTTCTTGGGGCACTTAGGGGCAATGTGGCCAACCTCCCTACAGGAATAACATGTAGGGGGACCCCGGTTGTCACGCCTGCCCTTAGGGGGACATGTTGTCTTAGGCTTGGGGGTTAGGACTCCATTTCCTGGTAACTGTTTTGGGGCCCTTTAGAGAACTCCTTTTGGTTACCCTTGTCCTCCCCACCCTTCTGCTGGGGACCCTGTCCACCTTTGGCTGTGGTACCCACAATCCCCTTGTGGACCCTGGTGCTGGTCCAGCAGTCCGCCTCCTTTGCAAGCTCACTGGGATCAGTTAGCTTACTGTCCAAAAGATACTGGCGCAGTTCTGCAACACACAGACAACTCAAGTGCTTCCAACTAACTAAATGGCACAACCCTGTATAATCAGTTACCTTGCTGCCCTTTATCCAACCTTCTACTGCAGGGTGTACAAACTCACACACTCAACCCAAGTACTTGAATCATGCTTCTTGAAGTCCCTGAAATTGTGTCTGTACTGTTCTGGGTTGAGCCCATACCTTAAGCATGAGGCCTCCTTTATATTGAGGTAGGTCAGGGTACCCGCCTGCTGTAAGTGTGGTAAGACGTCCCTCCCAGAAGCCTCAAAGTGCTTCCATAGACCCACCCCCAAGTTCTTTTCAGGCACCTCATTCATCCTCAGTGCAATCTCATATGCCTCAAACCATGCATAAATATCATCACCCCTCTGGTAATTCTGCACTAAATCCTTGGGTATATACACCTTACCCGCTTGCATTGGCTGTGCGCTGCCACCATTTGAACTGGACTCCACTTATTTGGCCTTAGTGTCCAGTTCCCTAATGCTCAACTCATGAGCCAAAAGCATTTTTTTCTCTTCCAAAGCGAGAGCATTCTTGCTCTCCTCTGCACTCTTTCGCTCTCAAGAAGCAACTTCTTTTCCTCTGCCTGAGCCTTGAGGATCAAAACTTCCAGGGCCTGTTCTCTGACCCTTTGATTCTCCTGCAACTCCTCTTGGGAAAAGCTCAGGCAGATCTAGTGAAATGAAACCATCCCCTTGTGCATCCTCATCCAGATTTGCATCATCTGTCTCCTCAGCCTCTTTGGCCTCCCACCAGGCCCTTAAGGACTTCTGCAGCTCCTCCTTTTAGAGCTGCTCCTCATGGGACATCCAAAATATTTGCAAAATTGTTTCAGTTGATCCACTTTGTAGGTGATCAAATTCCAATTCTGCAACCTCACTTGCTGCTTTACTCTTCTGAGACTTGATGCGTGGATGCTTTTAAGGGTCACTCAAAAATAGAACCAAAAACAAAGCACAGTATGTGGCTGCGTAGTGGTCTGTGCTAAACTAGTGATGTACAACCAATCACGGTGGGTCAAGTACAAATACAAGTTCAAATCCCACCACTGACCACCAATGTTAGAAATGGGGTCTCTAGTTGGCAGAGGTAGGTACCTTTGACAAAATAGGGACTCTTGCTTCTAGTCAGAGTAAGGGGGAAACACACTCTAGATAACCCCTGCTCACCCCCTTGATAGCTTGGCATGAGCAGACAGGCTTATCCTCACGGCAATGTGTAAAGTATTTGTACCAACACTCACAGTAACATAGTGATAAGACCACAAATGGACACTACACTGATTTAGAAAAATAAAGTATTTTTATCTAAGCTTCACAAGACCAAAACGACAAAAAATCTGACATACATAGGAAAAGGGTTTTCAGCACAAGCGTATTTTAAAAGTGATGCCAAAAATAAACTTGTAGTTTCAGTATTCTTTCAGGCAAATGTAATGGGGTCAAACAGTCACAGAATTAAGATAGGTCACTTGCAGAGACTATTGACATCAGGAAATGTATTGTTATCACCACATGTCACTCGCATTGGTGTACGGTGCCCTTCTTGTTCTAAAAGCCGCTTTGCCAACCACAATGCTGATTACGTCATCAGCCGCTCTGAAAACCTGCCCCCGGATGCTCTCAGAGCACGAGACAGTGATTGGAACCAGCCAACGGTACCGCAGATCCCCTCTGGGCAGGAACGGGTCGTAAATGCCTCCAGTAAGAACGGCTCCCCGCAGACCTGCAACCCGCCCCAGGCAGCGCAATACGCAGCGGTTCAGAATCTCAATCTGGGTGGCCGCTCTCTCATGCGGGGGACTCCTTCGGGTCTGGCAGAACAGTGCAGGGGAATCCCGGTTGCCAGGCAAAGCCTTGCAACCCCTCCTGTTATGGCATAGCTCCTTCCCTTCCGGTCACGGGTCCGGCAGTTGACTCAGTTCGGAAGCAGTGAAAACGCCCTCAGGACTGGATGATTAAACGGCTCGGGTCAGCAGCGGTGAAAGCCACATAGCACTCTGCAGATTTACGGCAGACTTCTCGATGATCACAGCACAGGCATGACTGGGTGCTGACAAACGCACACAGCCCGCTGCAACTCGGGACGGTGATATTATCAAATGCACAGGACTTGAAATAATTACTGCAGGCTTCACAAAGGTTACAAGCTGTGCCCAGACACAGACACACAGCGTCGTGAAGATCTTGGAAACTTTGGTGTTCCTGAGTTTCCACAACAGGATGCCAGCTCTCCTCAGGCCCTTGGAGATCTCCTTTTAAGCAGAACACAGTACAAAGCAAACTCTTCTTCCTTATTTTGGCAGAATAGCAACTGCAGGTCAGCCCCAGAACACACAGCAAGGGCAGTCCTTCTTCTCAGTCTCTTCCGCGCTTCTCCTCAGCAAAGGGTTTTCTTGATTCCAGGAGTTTCAGCTCTAATAATTATACCCCAAATACTCTCTATGTGTAAGGAGTCCTGAACCTAGTCCAAACCAGTTCTGGGTGCACTCTGCCAGTGCACAACTTCTTCCTTTGTCATTGTGGGCCAGGGTCGTCAGACACACTCCAGGAGGTGGAGCCAGTCTTTTGTGGAAGACAGGCACAGCCCTAGTCAGGTACAGGTGCTACTCCTCTCACCATTCCAAATGCTGATCGGTCTATTCAGCCCAGGGCTGACTCACCCAGACTTCTGGAGCAACCCCAGCTCCTGTCACTCCAAAGCCAGACAGTCAATCCACAAACAGGCAGAGGCACACAGAAAGGTTGAACAAGAAAATAGCCATCTTCTAAAAGTGCTATTTTCAAACACAGAATGTTACACACACCAGTACATGTCCTACCTTTCCAATACACTGCACCCTGCCGAAGGGGGTACCTTGGGCCTACCATAGGGGTGTCCTAATTGTAAGAAAAGGGAAGGGTAAGGCCTGGCAAGTGGGTACACTGGCCAGGTCAAAATGGCAGTTAACAAACTGCACGCAGGCACTGCGGTGGCAGGCCTGAGACATCTTTTACGGGCTACTCATGTGGATGGCACAATCAGTGCTACGAGCCCACTGGAACCATTTGATTTACCATCCCTGGCACACTTAGTGCACTTTACTAGGGACCTACTGGTACACAAATATGCCAATCAGTGAGAACCAATCACAATATCAATTTATACAGGGAGCACTTGCACTTTGACAGTAATCAGCAGTGGCAAAGTGCCCTAAGCATCTAAGACAGCAAAAATGAAATCCAGCACAGCATCAAAAACACAGGCGGTAGGGGCAAAAAGTCAGGGGAAACCACACCAAGGATGCCAGGTCTAACACAATCAGTAACAGGCAGTTGCACACACAATTATAAACTCCAACACTTAGTAATAGAGCCACTAAGTAATATATACAGTCAGTTAAATATACACATATAGAGCAGTCAGATATACAACGAGGTAGTTATTTTCACCTCCAGTGACACACCTAGAAAGGGAGTGATATGATTATTTAGGTATATACTCAAGTAGTGATGCTGTGTGTCACCTATCTGACAAGTAGCCCTTTAAACATGTGTCGAGCCTGCTACTGTACAGCCTGTGCCTGCATTTTTACTGCCAGATTTATTAGGCATTTAATTTTAAAACCCCTTGTCAAGAATTACGTTTACTTTTTTTTACATATATGTGAGCTCTAATGTAGGCTGTAGGTAGACTTACACTGATGCATACACTGACACATTCAGACACACTGTAATGCATATAGTAGCACACCCAGGTACGCACAGATGTATACACTAACTCTCTAAAGCAGACACTCATGTGTACACTAAAACAACCAGGCAATCACTGATACATACAGTAACACATCTAGAAACACATTTTTGCACACACTGACACACTCAGACAGACAGTGACGCATATGCTGATACACCCATCTACATTTGGATTTATTGAGTAACACACCCAGCCAGACACTAATATATATACATACACACCCAAGCAAACAGTAATGAATACACTGAGATGACCAGGTACACACTCATGCATATATTAACACAGCAAATAACACATGTATGGATACACTGACATACTCAGTAACACATTGATCCATACACTAAAAGAGCCTAGCAAACACTTGTACATACCTGGTCCGTGTCATACTCAGGCACACGCTGATGAATATGCTGGCACACCCAGGTACATACTGCCGCATATGCTGAGACACCTAGGCACACACTGATGCATACAGTGATGCACCCAGTCACACAGTTATGCATATACTGATATACACAGGCACACATTAGCACATATGCTGACATAATCAGGCACAATCTGATCAATACAGTGATACATCCACTCACACACTGATACATATGCTGACACATGCAGGCAGACACTGATTGAAATATGAAAATTAATAACCGTAGAACAGCTATTACATAGTGATATAAGTGTTTATGTTGGTACTTTAATTCTCAAAATATATAATTTATTAGTATATTATGAAGAGCTAAATGTATGAATTTGTTGTTTTTTTCTAGACATGTACTTGTGCCCAAAAATAGAGACTTACAGAGCCAAACAAAACTGAAAAAAGAAAGAAACAGAGCAAAGGATACTATCTTCGTATAACAGAGAGAAGAAATTAATATAATGCAGAGAATACGGTTAAAGAGAAAAGAGCAGCTGGTAAGAAAACTAAGACGTTTCTATAAAAAGTATGTGGAAAACAGCAAAGTAAGCAAAAGCAAGGAAGTAAAAAGTGGGGTTTCAATTCAGCTAAGAAAGGGCTAACTGTAAGTGCCATTAACTGTAATAAATCATGTAGCAAAGCAGATATTGTAACAAGATGACAGAGGCAGTTTAAACAAATAAGTGTCAGAATGTTTTGTAGAAGGGCAATTCAGAATCTTCTACAAACAATAAAGCGGTATAAAAGGAGAAGAGAAGCAGTGAAACAAAAGGAACCTGTTGTGGCTGTAGTTGATAAGGCATTTGCCCTAAAATAGAAGTTATTTATTTTACTTCTGAGCAGAATGAAAACAATGTATAAAGCAGAGTTGTGTATAAAGAGAAGTAGCCAAAAGAAAAAACTCGTAAATAGAAGTAATTTTTGTAAAATGTTCAGTGGCGAATGGATGCATTCTTCCAGTACTGAGCCTTTCTTTAGTGAAGAAAGTTACTTTCAAGGAAACACATTAGTGCATGGTGAAGAATGATACTCCCATTCCAAAAGAGGAGATGGTTCTTATAAATGTTGAAGAATTGATAGCTGGAGAGGTACAGGGAATGTGTAGACAGGCCCCTCTTTAATAATGGAACTGTAGCAGTATTTGCTATTTTCTGCAGGAATCAATTGATATCTTGAGAAATTTTCTACGTATTTTTCCATACAAACATCTAAAACAGAAAATTTGGATTTTGTAAGATTTAGATCCCTTAAAGTAAGGAAGTATACTAGTTTACAGGGACATTCTAGACCATTACTATAAAACAAAAAGTCAGCCAAAGCACCTTTCATCTCTTCCGAATGTTAGCTGTTCACCACTCTAAAATGTAAAATTTAGTAAGGAGGCTTTAATATGTCAAAACCGCTGTCCTATGTTTAAGACAAATGAATAAAGCTCTTTTTCATGGTACGGTAGCAGAGGTAGAAAAAGTTTGTGAAGATGTTCAGTTTAACTTCTTTGGCCCTGAAAAGGACTCTAGGGAAAATGAAAAGTTGCTTATTGAAGGTGTAGAGGAACCCGAGACAGGCATTAGTGCTGCTAACTTTGCATAAAGACAAAGTTTAAGACAGTTTCTTCAAAGAAACCAAACTGTGTTTGTATTTGCTGTTGACACACTCACTACAGAATTCAAGCTTGCAATGTAGTTGTATTCTCTAAAACTGACTAAAATTCCAGTAATTCTGAAAATGTGGAATGCGAACATGGATATATAGTTTGTTTTCAGACAACTCCATCGCTCTTGCTCATTATGTCACTTCATATATTACAAAATCAGAGAAGTCTGAGATGAAGGAGATGTGTGAGGATATTTTTTGCAGAAAAGAGTTTAATCAAGAAAGTGCTTTTTAATCAAGAAAGTGTTTAATCAAGAAAATGCTTTGCCACAGAGATATAGGAACCTATGAGTGCTCAGATCGGTTGAGCTCCGATAGTTTGTTCTTGCAGTCAAGGGGAATTGTTTGGGTAAGTCTAGGCACACAAACACATGAAAGTCTTTTCCAGAAATTCAGTATCTAGCAAAGTTCAAATCAGAAAGCACAGATATTGTGAAATCAAATATGTTGGACACATACTATCCAAGAAGGAGCCCACACCTAGATAACATGTGCCTTTATGAAGTTCTTCAACACTACAGATATAGAAGAGATGTAACGGAAAACATAGAAGAATGGAAATATGTGGTAGTTGGATGTGACAATTGTTTGGTGAGACAGCTTATGAAATCGAAATAACCACAGGAAACTGAGTTACTAAACTGCTGATAGAAGAGAGTTTTTCTATTTGGAAAATCTACAACTGTTCAAGCCTTGGTGAACTGAATTAGAACTACTTGGGGACTATGACTTCTATGAAGATTCTTTCAATGCTGTAAAATACAGAATTCAGTGTTCAGTCTTTCCAAACTACTTGCAAATGTTGAAAGATGAGATTGAACAAGAAGAAACTATTGCTGCTGAGTTAGCTAAGAAGATTTCACAAAGCTGTCAAAGTTCTGGACTACTGAGTCAAGAACCTCTTGGACAACCAGTGATTCAAAATGAAGCAGCCATAGCTATAAATGAGGTGGAGATTGAAATGCAACAAGCAAGAGAAACAAGTACTAATTTAGAGCAATTAGAAGAACAACTGAATGACAAACAGAAAGAAATTTATAGTGAAGTAAAAGATCAAATAGAGCATGGATTTCTGCATGAGAAGAAAGATTGAGAATGCTGTTTGTTTAAGCCAATACTTCTATACAGTAGTGGTAATGCTGGCACCAGCAAAAGCTTTATAGTTACATTTATTTCCACTTATCAACAGAAGACTATAGAATCAAATGTATCATGCGAAATAACAGCACTAACTAGATTAGCTGCACACAACAATAAAGGAATTACTACTTATGCTACCAGTTGAACATGCCAATAAACTGGAATTCCAGAAAATATCAGGTGAAGCTTGACATGAAGTCTCAAGGGTATAGAAGAAACTGAAGCTTTTAATCATTGATGAGGTGAGCATGGTGTCTAACTTAATGCTTGCTTCATGCACTTGAGAATGCAACAGTTGCTAAAAACAGAGTATGACATGCTGTTTGAAGGAAATACCTTAATTGTCTTTGGTGACCTACTGCAAACTACCCCTTTCAAAGGACAGCCTGTTTTCAAGACACTTCTTCATATTGAAACAAGAAATTCTTTGGAAAGTATTGGCAATGTAAATATTTGGTTAAACTTTGAATGCAAGGAACTAGTGAAGAATATGCGTAAAGCATCTAATATGGAAACTGGAGATATTCCAAACAAAAGTTCCTGGTTTTTTAAGTTCTGCATAGTTCTCTAGCAGATATTGCTCCAATTTGCTAGGAAATGGGTCTCCTGGTGTAATTTGAGTTGCACTAGAAGTTGATGTTTCTTATGCACTCCTATCAAGTGGTTCTTGAAGTAGGTGTTGTGATGGGTAAACATGCTTGTGGTCCCACAAGAGTATTTCTTATTTGTTCACCTTCAAAGAGATTTTTCACACAAGGAGCACTTCATGTGCTTAGCGATTGTTTTTTCCTCACCATAGGAGACTGTAAAGAAATCCTAGACAATGGGTTGGCACTTTGCTGGGGGTTCTTCATCAGACAAATTCTCATCTTCACGGTGTGGCTCCTGCTGCTCTTTCCCACAAGATATCATTTACATTTTAAAAATATTTCTTTTTTTTTTTAAATGTGCTTCCAGTATTGAAAAATACTAGAGAGTTCCCAAAAAGCTTCCAATCTCTCCACTGGAAGTATGAAAAAGAATAAAAGTGGGTGCGGACTTCCTCTGTAGAATAAGGAAAAGTGTGTTATCCAATGAAATCCCTTTCATACATACCCACGCAATATTCACAAATGCTGATGATGTAGCAAACGCCGACTCCATCATGAGTACGGGAAGTGGAATAAAAAGGTGATCAACAACAGAATTACTTATTAAAATGTTACTTTAAAGATTATGGGCCTTATTTACAAAGAATTAATGCAGACCGGTGCCACAAGCCATTTGGCTGCGCTGCAGTGCGTTAATTCTGAAGCACAGGGATGCATCATATATACAATGATATGATGGTTCCCTTTGCTCTTCCCTGCACAGGCACACTATTAGCTGGGATGTGCCAATGCAGGCACCCTTGCACCATGGTGTAAGGGTACCTGCATCACTGGATAATTGTTTATGTGCAGGAAGGTCTCCCTTCTTGCACATAAGCAATCTGAAATGATGTTTTTAAACTTCTATATGTGCTGCTTAATGTAGTACACATAGAAGTTGAAAAATTTCATTTTTTTCCAATGGTTGTTTATGTGCACCTTCCTGCACTTAAACAATCACAAGAGGTGATTTCCTCATTCTATGTGTGCTGCAGAATGCAGCACACATAGAATGAGGAAATAAACTAGGAGAAATTAATACATTTCTCCTCGTCGCACCTCCCTACGCCTCCCCTGGGGAGGTGTAGCATTCAGACGCATTTCCAGGACAACAATTTCTTGTAAATCTGGAAATGTGTCAGGTTCCATGGGTGTCGCGTGGGAACACCCACAGCAACACCCCTGGAACACCCCTTTCACGCAAAGTGCTGTGGGCCTTATATACAAGGACAGGAAAAGCCACGCAGGGTGGCCTCTTCGTGTTCTTGTAAATATGGGGGTTATTTAATCCACAGCGCACTAAGTTGCCAGACGGTCCTGGCAAGTTAGTGCGCTGTGAATTAAATAAAATTGATTAAAATATATATATATATTTATATTCTTTCAAAATCAGGTGGGTCACGGCAACTATCTCAAACACAGCTGTTTCATCTCAGCCCCTGAATTCAATAGTACGCACTCTAAAGCAATTTTAATCAATTTTATTTAATTCACAGCGCACTAACTTGCCAGATGCGTATGTATGTGTATTAACTAGTGGCGGGCGTAGGTAGTTATAGTTAGGACCTAGTTTCCATAGGAAAAGCGTTTTTTCTTCTAGAACCGAGTCACAAGAAAACTGTGAAAAAAGATGAAAAACAAGAAAAGGGGGCAGGGTAGAAAGACCCTGACCCCCTAGACCTGCTCAGGGTGTCCCACAAGGACCCCCAGGACCCCCCCCCCAAAACATTTTTTTAATCACTTTGGCAGAATTCGCGCTGGGGCCGCGAATCCCGCCGTAATTGAAGGGGACTTAATCCCCCAACTTAAAATGCGCCACGGGCGCGTTTGAACAGTGATGAAGGCAGGGGGCAGGGCCTGATGTGACAAGTGTGCAACTGCGCTCCATGGCACGTTTTAAGTTGGAGGATTAAGTCCCCTTGAATCCTGGGGGTCTCTGGGGTCAACTAGCCCACCAGGTACCTCCAGCAAGTGCAACAGAGTTGCGTTGCAGAGAGGTGTAAAAAGGGACTTGGTGATGGACCACCTCTCTGCAACGTAGCCCTGTGGTGCTTACTGGAGGTATCTGGTGGGCTACTTGGCCCTCAGGGACCTCAGGATTCAAGGGAACTTAATCCCCCAATTTACAACGCGCCAGGGGCGGTTTGCACACTTGTTATACCAGGCCTCGCCCCCTCCCTGCACTACTGTGCAAACTCGCCCTCCTGGCGCATTGTAGCTTGGGGGATTAAGTCCCCTTGAATCTTGAGGATCCCTGGGGGCCAACTAGCCCACAAGGTACCTCCAGTAAGCCCCACAGAGCTGCGCTGCAGAGAGGTGTAAAATGGGGCATGGCCTCGAACCACTCTGCAAACGCGTCTTCTGGTTCACTGGTGGTGGGGCGATGAGGTCCTCTTGTGTCCTGAGGATGTCAGGATACAAGTGGACTTCATTCTCCGAGCAGCAGTGCGCCAGAAGTGGCGTTTGCAGTGTGGTGTAAAAAGGGAGCATGGCCTTGGACCACCTCTATGCAATCCAGCTGTGTGATGCTTACTGGAGGAACCTGGTGGAAACGTTGGCCCCAGGGACCATCAGTATTCAAGGGGACTTAATCCCCTAACTTAGAACGTTTGCAGAGTGGTGGAGAAAGTGGGCATGGGCGTGGCCTCTCAGCAATCCCACTGTTTGGGGCTTACTGAAAGAAAGAGGTATGCTAGTTGGCCTCTAAAGGACCCCTAATAGCGAAGGGGACTTCAATCCCCATCCAAGAGCACACCAGGGAGTGTGTTTCTAGAGTGGTGGGAAGAGAAGGCATGGCATGCTCTTCGAACTTAGCAATGCTGCTGTGTGGGATTTGCTGTAGGTAATAGGAGGGTTAGTTGGCCCTCAAGGATGTCCTTGGGGCCAACTACCCCTCTTGTTACCTCCAGTAAGTCCTGCACAGTGGGATTGCTAAAACGTCTTCTGAGGCCATATCCCCCTTTCTCCACCATTCTGCAAACATGCCTCCTGGCATTCTACAGGATGGGAGATGAAGTCCAATTTACTCCTGAGGGACTTTGGGGGACAAGAAGCCCTACTGGTACCTCCTGTAATCACTACGCACCAGAATTCCTGAGCACTGGTCGGAGGCCCAGCACCCTTTCTCTACCACTCTGCAAACGCAACTACTAGTTAAAAAAGTGTTTGCAATGTAATAGGTTTCGCATTTGTGAGAATTAGAGCTATTGTTGTAAATGCTAAAGTTTTTTACTAATGTTTCTTGGAGTGGAGTGGATGTACGTTGTGTGTACTGGAATTATGTGATATGTTGTGCAGTGAAGTTATGTGGATAGAAAGTATGTGGTATTTAATGTATAGGAATTATGTAGAGTGGGATTATGTGTTATGGAGAGTAAATATGTGGTATGGTAGTCTGTGTTGTGGAGGGGAAACCTCAGGTTTAGTCTTCCTCATTTCCATAGAAGCTCAACTATGAACTCAGTGAGACAAAAAAAGATTGAATCACTGAGGAGCACTTGTGGACCTAGTCAGAGTATGAGCATGGCCACTGGAATTATGTCACTGTTTGGCTGCACTGACTTTCGCACAATTATACATTTTCTGCATTAGCCACATAATTCATCATCTGCATCCTAATCTGCAGATTTGAACAAAAGAAGCCTTGTTTCTAGCTGAAACGGGTCAAACATTACTAAAAATGCAGCGACAAGTGTTGCAGCATGGTGGGTAAGGCCCTCTGCAAACCTAGAATGGTCACCTGTTACTTATTGCTAAATGGGGGTTTTAAATTGGTACTAATGGTGTGCAAGCCACTCTTGCTTCCCTCTGAGCCTCTCTAGACTCTTTCTGCATTTCTATTGCTTTTTTATGCATGTTTCTTTCTTTTTCTGAACTTCTCATGGCCTCATTCTGCAAATCTCATGTACCTTCTGCACCTCTCTTCCCTTTTTCTGCACGTCTGTTGCCTCTTTCTGCACCTCATTTGCTTCTTTCTCCACCTCTTTTGTCTCTTTCTGCACTCATCTTCCCTCTTTCTGTACCTTTCCTGCCTGTTTTTGCATCTCGCTTGCCTCTTCTGCACTTTTCTTGATTCTTTCTACACCTCTGTTGCTTCTTTCAGCAATTCTCTTGCCTGTTTCTGCACCTCTCTTGCCTCTTTTTGCACCTCTGTTGGCTCTTTCTGCACCTTACTTGTTCCATTCTACACTTCTCTTGCCTCTTTCTTCAACCCTATTGCTTCATTCTGCACTTTCAATGCTTCTTCCTGCACATGTCTTGCTTCATTCTGCACCCCTGTTGTCTCTTTATGTACCTCTTTTGTCTCTTTCTGCACTTTTCTTGCCCTTTTCTACACCTCTCTTCCCTCTTTCTGCATGTCTATTGCCTCTTTCTGCACATCATTTTCTTCTTTCTGCACCCCTTTTATATTTTTCTGTATTCGTCTTCCCTCTTTCTATACCTTTCCTGCCTGTTTTTGCATCTCACTTGCCTCTTTCTGCACTTTTCTTGCTTCTTTCTACACCTCTGTTGCTTCTTTCAACAATTCTCTTGCCTCTTTTTGCACCTCTGTTGGCTCTTTCTGCACCTCACTTGCTCCTTTCTACACTTCTATTGCCTCTTTCTTCACCCCTGTTTCTTCATTCTGCACTTTCCATGTTTTTTTCTGCACTTGTTTTGCTTCTTTCTGCACCACTGTTGTCTCTTTGTGTACCTCTTTTGCCTCTTTCTGCCCTTTTGTTGCCTTTTTCTTCACTTCTCACGAATGTTTCTGCACTTCTCTTACCTATTTCTGCACCCCTGTTGTCTCTTTGTGTACCTCTTTTGCCTCTTTCTGCACTTTTGTTGTTTCTTTCTACACCTCTGTTGCTTCTTTCAACAATTTTCTTGCCTCTTTTTGCACCTCTGTTGGCTCTTTCTGCACCTCACTTTCTCCTTTCTATACTTCTATTGCCTCGTTCTTCACCCCTGTTGCTTCAGTCTGCACTTTCTATGCTTGTTTCTGCACCTGTCTTGCTTCTTTATGCACACCTCCTGCCTCTTTCTGTACCTCTCTTTCCTCTTTGTGCACCCATCCTTCCTTTGTCTGCACCCCTCTTGCCTCTCTATCCACCCCTCTTCCCTCTTTCTGCACTTCTGTTGGTTCTTTCTGCACTGCTCTGGCTTCTATATGCACTTTACTTGCCTCTTTCTGCACTTTTTTTGCTTCTTTCTACACCTCGGTTGCTTCTTTCAGCAATTCTCTTGCCTCTTTGTGCACTTCTCTTGCCTGTTTCTGCACTTCTCTTGCCTCTTTCCATGCTTCTTTCTGTACCTGTCTTTCTTCTTTCTGCACTTCTCTTACCTCCTTCTGCACCTCTTAGTTAGAGGTAGTTTTAATACCCCGCCCTATTATGTGCTAGTGCTATACAGGGGAGGTCATACCAGTCACAGGGGTACCTCAATCCATAGTGTACCCTAGTGTATATAGGTGCTTTCATTGTATTCTAAGTATCTTTCAGCATAGCACTGGCTCCAGGCCTGGTTAGCCAGAGTCAGTTACCACCAGTACCCGTCAGCAAAAGGTTGGGGGCACAGGATGACTTTGCAACAAGGCCTCTTTCTGCTCCTCCTCTGGTTCTTTGTGCACATCTCTTGCTTCTTTCTGCACCTTTCTTCGTCTTTCAGGACATCTGTTGCCCTTTTCTGCATTTTTCTTGTTTCTTTCTGCACCTTTCTTCCTCGTTCTACACATGTTCTACCTCTGTCGGCATATTTAGAAAATAGCATTTAAAAAACTTCAAAAATTCACTGAAAAAACCACAGGTTTCAGGGACGTTATAGTTAGAAATTAGCATTTAAAAAACCTTTGAAATTCACTGAAAAACCATAGGTTTCAGGGACATTATAGTTAGAAATTAGTATTTAAATACCTTAGAAATTCACTGAAAAAAACACAGGTTTCAGGGATGTTTTAGTTAGTTGGACATTTCACTCATACAAAACCAGATAAATTCAGCTGTTACAGTTAGTTCAGCTAACTATAACTCACGCCCCTGCAATGCACTGCTGATGACATCACATATTACATCATTCATGACATGGTCAGTGACATAACTGATGACATCACTGATGACGTCTCAAATGACATCACTGATGACATCATCCATGTGATAATCTGATGCACCTCCTCACACCCTAATATAACCTTTGATACATCCACTCTAAAATACAGACTACCATTTTCGAAATCATAGACACACCAATAACAGTTACTACATACCAACTCACTGATTCATATGTATATACACACATCCACTCTGTCACCCATACAGTCACTCATACATTCAGTCACTTATCAATACAGCACTATCATTTGCACTTATACACCTATACTGACACTCACACATCACCACTCATCCATAGAGTTACTCACACACCTAGTCAATCATGCAAAGAATCATTCTCACTCCCATTAATTCACCTATACAGTTATATACATACCACCTCACTTATTCATACATATACTAACGCATACTTACTCTCTTATACAATCACTGTTACAAGCACACACTCATCCATACAGCCACTCTCACAACCACTCTCTCTCACATATAGTGATATATATACCCCAACACTCACATATACTGCCTTTCACGTATGCAGATACTCACACATGTACCACTGAGACATCCATTCACTCACAAACACACCCATACACACACTCACCCACCGATACAGCCCTTCACAGATGCACTCTTGAACCCATACACCCAGTGAATTACACAATCACACATCTATGCAGATTCTCACACACCTCCCACCCACCCACACAGACACTCAGACACCCATACAGATACTCAGACAACTAATCAATAACCCATACAGACACTCATGTAGCTACTCACCAACCCATGCAGCCTCTTACACACTAACTAACAGACTGATACAGACATTCACAGTTTAGTAACTAAGCCATGCATTCAGTAAGACACGTTCAATCACTCACTTATACAGTCAGTCACACACACCTATTAAATCATCCATTCAGACAGTCATACGGACACTCATTTTTCAATACACCTTAACCTCTATATATATATATTCACTGAAAAAACCATAGGTTTCACACATGCTATAGTTAGCTGGACATTTTACGTAAAAAACCATTGAAATTCCCCCGTTATAGTTAGTGCAGGCAACTATAACTCACGCGACCGCAATCCTCTGCTGATGACATATGTGTCTTTATGAAAAAAAAATATTTGCAATATATGTATAGCTAAACTTTAATGGAAGAAGACATGGGCAAATAAGTGTCTAAATACAGTAGTAGCATCAGCAGAGGATTGCGGTCGCGTGCACTAACTATAACGGGGGAATTTCAATGTTTTTTTACGAGTAAAATGTCCAGCTAACTATAGCATGTGTGAAACCTATGGTTTTTTCAGTGAATTTGCAAGGTTTTTTAAATGCTAATTCCTTACTATAACGTGTGTGAAACCTATGGTTTTTTCAGTGAATTTGTACGGTTTTTTAAATGCTAAGTTACTTTACGCCGTTCGTGGCGTGCGCGCCCACTTAACGCAGTTCGTTCCGCGCGCCCACTTTACGCAGTTAGTGCCGTGCACGCACGGTGGGCACGCGGTGCCCACGTTACGCTGGATGGGCCATGTACGCACGATGCGCTTCGCGCACCGTCCGCACACGGAGGACATATTATGCGCTTCGGTGTGAAAGTTAATCAATTAGTTGTTCCACGATTTTATATGCCATGCACAAAAGTGGCTCTGCGGGCACCTTTTGCACACGGGGGTGGGAAAGTGTGGATACTTTTTTTTTTATATTAAATTTTTACCGTACGGTAAGCGTAATCGGTGTTTTTCCGAAAAAAATTAAAATTGAATTTTTGGCCTTGGGGGTTCTTATGGGACACCTTAATCAAGGCTAGGTGGTTAGGAGCTGTCTAACATGCCGCTTTACATGTTTACAACCTTTGTTTTTCCTCCCCCCCTCAGAGTGCGAGAGAGAAAATGGCGGCCGCCGCTTCCTGGTTTCGACCGATTCGAATGTTTACTAAGATCTAACAGCCAATCAGAATCGCGCTCGCGCACGGCACCGTACGCGTACGGTAAGCGCACGGTAAGCGCACGGTAAGCGCACCGTAAGCTGCCACAGATATATATATTGATTTAAATGCTATTTTCTCAGGAACTACTGAACAGATTTACACCAGACCTACAAAAGGCACTTCCTTGACCTGTAGACTACCTCTCTGCCAAATTTCAAGTAACTCTGTTCAGCCGTTCGGGCTGTAGCTGTGTCTAAAGGTCCTATGGAAAAATGCATGGGAAAAACGCGTTTTGGGACCCCCCTTTTTTCTCAGCCCCTGCTTGACGGATCCCCCTGAGACTTTCAGGGTAGGAGCGGAGCGTAGCGCCCCATTAGTTTTGAAAATTTCGCGAGGATTCGTCGACCGGCGCCAAAGTTATTCCAAATAGAATGTTGCGGTTTTCCTATGGAAACAGGGTCCTAACTATAACTATCTACTGGCGACCGCCAGTAGATAATATATATATATATATATATATATATATATATATATAAATATATATGTGAAACATATTTAAACTTTACAGAAACACACACTCGCTGGATGATGTCATCAGTGATGTCATCAGTGATGTCATTTGAAATGTCATCAGTGATGTCATTTGAGTTGTCATCAGTGATGTCATCAGTGATGTCACTGACTATGTCATGAATGATGTAATATGTGATGTTATCAGCAGTGAATTGCGGGGGCGCGAGTTATAGTTTAGCTGAACTAACTACAATGGCCAAATTTCTCTGGTTTTGTACGAGTGACATTTCCAATTAACTATAATATCCCTGAAACCTGTGGTTTTTTCAGTGAATTTTTAACGTTTTTTAAATGCTAATTTCTAACTATAACATCCCTGAAACCTATGGTTTTTTCAGTGAATTTCTTTAGATATATATATATATATATATATATATATATATATATATATATATATATATATATATATATATATATATATATATATTCAGTGAAAAAACCAAAGGTTACAAGGACATTATAGTTAGGCTCAGATTTCTCTCATTCAAAAAACATTGAAATTCAACAGCTATTGTCACCTCAGATAATTATACCTTATGCCCCCACAATGCACTGCTTATGACTTCACATATCACATCACTCATGACATGGTCAGTGTTATCACTGATGACATCTCAAATGACATCACTGATGACATCATTAAGTGAGTGTAAGTGTTTTTAAGAGCTTATGGGTGATAAGCGTATATACTAACCTAGTGCAAATGTTAAATTAGTATACTAGTTGCACTACTACTGAGTGATACTACTTCTAACATAAATCATGTGAGTGGCCATGTGACTGTACGTATCCTTGTTTGTATGGGTGTGCGAGTGGTTGTATGGGTGTATAAGTGGGTGTGTGAGTAGATGTGTGAGTGAGTGAGATGCTGTGTGAGTAGCTGTATTTGTGAGTGAGTGGGTGTGTCAGTGGCTGTATGGGTGAGTGAGTGAGCAGCAGTGTGAGTGGCTCTATGGGTATGTAAGTGGGTGTGTAGCAGGCGCGCAACACCCATTGAACTCAAAGGGCTTCAGCCCCTCCCGTCGTGTGTGGCAGCCCGGGATGAGACACCTTCCTGGGCAAAAAAGCAGCTGCACCCGAGCACTTCACAGGTCTTTAACCCCTTCTGTGCCCATGACGAGCTGGACTCGTCATGGAGCACAGTCGCGCTGTGCCCATGACGAGTCCAGCTCGTCATGGGACCCACCCTTGGGGGAAGCGCTGGCGCTCCCCCCGTGATTCGTCGATTTTATTTTTTTTTACTGGGGAGGAAGGGGAAGACCTTCCCCTGCCTCCCCCCGCCCCCCCCGCCCGCGTCATCAATGATGTCAGCGCGCGAGCCGCGCTGACGTCACCGGAGGCTTCCCCTTTGCTCTCCGAGGCGCAGGAAGCCATTTGCTTCCTGCGCGTCGGAGTGTAAAGGTCAGTTTTGGGGCTGGGGAGGGGGTATTATTGCATCGGTGGGTTAGGTAGGGTGGGGGCACAATGTTGGAGGGGGTAGAAATGTTTTTATGTAGGCTCCGCTTTGTTCCTGCGCTTGGATCGTCCAAGTGCAGGTGCTTCTATGTGAAATGGATCCAAAAAAGAAACGCTCGTTTTTGTTTTTCTCTCGCTTTCTGTGTGATGGGTGCTGCTAGCGTGGGATGGGGGTGGGTGGCGAAATAAAGTCAGCCATAGGGGTTGCAAAGTGGCCAGATTGATTTTATTTGCTTCCAAGTACACCAGCATCAGAGTTTGCCAGTGATGTGCTTCTTTCGTTTTTTTGTCTTCCTTTGAACAGTATTGTTGTTCCCAGGGGGGGCGAAATAAAGTAAGCCATAGGGGTTGCAAAGTGGCCAGATTGATTTTATGTGCATCCAAGTACACCAGCATCACATAGTTTTCCAGTGAAGTGCTACTTTCGTTTTCTGGTCTTCCTTTGAACAGCATTGTTGTTCCCCGGGGGCAAAATAAAGTTAGACAGAGGGATTGCAAAGTGGCCAGATTGATTTCTTTTACATCTTGTGATCGGTGGGTGCTGGTAGGGGGGTGGGGGGTGAAACAAAATAAGTCAGAGGGGTTGCAAAGTGCCCTGTTTTTTTTTTTTAGTATACAAATACACCAGCATCACAGAGTTTGCCAGTGAAGTGCTACTTTCGTTTACTCGTGTAACGTTGAAGAGCATTGTTGTTCCCAGGGGGGGCGAAATAAAGTGAGACAGAGGGGTTGCAAAGTGGCCAGATTGATTTTATTTGCTTTCAAGTACACCAGCATCAGAGTTTGCCAGTGAAGTGCTACTTTCGTTTTCTCGTCTTCCTTTGAGCAGCATTTTTGTTCCCAGGGGGGGCGAAATAAAGTAAGACAGAGGGGTTGCAAAGTGGCCAGATTAATTTTATTTGCATCCAAGTACACCAGCATCAGAGTTTGCCAGTGCAGTGCGACTTTCGTTTTCTCGTCTAACTTTGAGCAGCATTGTTGTTCCCAGGGGGGGCGAAATAAAGTAAGACAGAGGGGTTGCAAAGTGGCCAGATTGATTTTATTTGCATCCAAGTACACCAGCATCAGAGTTTGCCAGTGCAGTGCGACTTTCGTTTTCTCGTCTAACTTTGAGCAGCATTGTTGTTCCCAGGGGGGGGCGAAATAAAGTAAGACAGAGGGGTTGCAAAGTGGCCAGATTGATTTTATTTGCATCCAAGTACACCAGCATCAGAGTTTGCCAGTGAAGTGCTACTTTCGTTTTCTCGTCTTCCTTTGAACAGTATTGTTGTTCCCAGGGGGGGCGAAATAAAGTAAGACAGAGGGGTTGCAAAGTGGCCAGATTTATTTTATTTGCATCCAAGTACACCAGCATCAGAGTTTGCCAGTGAAGTGCTACTTTCGTTTTCTCGTCTTCCTTTGAACAGTATTGTTGTTCCCAGGGGGGGCTAAATAAAGTAAGACAGAGGGGTTGCAAAGTGGCCAGATTGATTTTATTAGCATCCAAGTACACCAGCATCAGAGTTTGCCAGTGCAGTGCGACTTTCGTTTTCTCGTCTAACTTTGAACAGTATTGTTGTTCTCAGGGGGGGCGAAATAAAGTAAGACAGAGGGGTTGCCAAGTGGCCAGATTGTTTTTATTTGCATCCAAGTACACCAGCATCAGAGTTTGCCAGTGTATTGCTACTTTCGTTTTCTCATCTAACTTTGAACAGCATTGTTGTTCCCAGGGGGGGCGAAATAAAGTAAAAAAGAGGGGTTGCAAAGTGGCCAGATTGATTTCATTTGCATCCAAGTACACCAGCATCAGAGTTTGCCAGTGTATTGCTACTTTCGTTTTCTCGTCTTCCTTTGAACAGCATTGTTGTTTCCAGGGTGGGAGAGTGTACCATTTCTGGAGGTACTGCAATACCTGGTTGATGGGTGAATTGGAAAACACAATGTGCACCATGGTTCTGTTTTTATGGATGTGGTCTACCATACTGCTTATGTTTTGTAAGGATGTAAGCAATGGACAGTGAAACGGTTCCCTTCAGGGCCCTCTAATCATGTCCATAACTTTTCCGGTGAAACCACTCGCTGATTTCTGAATAGTTAGTGAGAGATCGTTTAGGTAACCATGTTGTTTCTGCTTACATTGCACATGCTTTGCATTCCCTAGGAGTGTTTTTTTTTTTTTTTAGGCAGTGTATTACTCTTATCAAGTGCATAATTTGAATTGAGCCACATCCAAGTGTTTATAGCGAGCACAATTAGGTTATAGCTGAAGGCAGTGCGAGTTTCTCTCAGTGGGCAAGTATGGCGTTCAGTGGGGATGTGGCACTATGGCCGGAGCTGTTGAATTTGGAAATGGGGAACCGGGTTCTGCATTCATGACCAGTCCACCACACCACTGTACTGAGGGAGCACATTCCCATGCTACACTGTAGAAGGCCCCACTAGACCTTAGAAGGCTTGATGTCTTAGCACAAGCAGGTGTACTGTAGTGGTGTCAACTTACAAAAGAGTACAAAGTACAAGTAGAGGTATAAAAGTGCAATAAATGGCAGACACGCAAAACACAGGAACACACTGGGTAGGCACTTCTACGGGCATGGAGAACAGAATTTCCTATAATGTAAAGACTTCCTTCACACAATAGAGAGGGTGTGAATTAAGTTTGGAAGTGTCTTTGCAGGAGGAGAACTTTGAGGTTAGTTTTGAAGGACTGGGAAGAGGGAGGGGGTGGTCCGGAGCTGAGGCTCAGTTCCAGATTCTCGCCGCGTTGCTTGTAAAGGATTGGGCCATCGATCTTTCCTTTTTGAAAGTGGGGGGGTCAAGCAATACATTTTGCGCAGTACGTGATGGTCTAGAGCATTATATGCATATGTTACAATAAAGTTTTTTTTCTTCTTTTTATTCTAGTCTAAAGCTTTTCGACGGTGGCTGTTCTGCAGTTTTGTGTAGTTGCATTGTGTTGGTAAGAAATTTTTTGTTGTTGTATTTACACCAAATGAGTAATAATATAATGTCTGAATGAATTTTTTTGTAAGTGATGTCATAATGGCGGCATATTTAGTTAGTGGTTTGAGCATGAAATTCTTTGCGATGTGTTTTGCATAGTCTTATGTGTAATTGCTTTTCTCTTTCTTTTTTAGTGGGATATTGTTGATCCATACTGTGTCTGTACAGAATTGGTGGTGGTGAGTAGTTTAGCTGCCTCTGGCAAGTGAGTGGTATTGTTTTGGAGTATATTTGAGTTTTTGATAAAGGTGCTTTTTGCTTATTACTTATTTTACAAAGAGTTTGTTGTTGTTGACAAGTTACCTTTATTAGTAAGCAATATGGCTAGCCGTAGAATGACTGCTCAACAGGTGGTCGGTATGCTTCTTGAATCTTCCTCTGAGCATGGTTATGAGACTGACAGTGCGTCTGAGGGAGAGGAGGGAGGGGAAGATTCTGGCAGTGAGTTTTCACTCAACATGGAATCATCGGATGATGAAGGTACTCTCAGTGCAGATGAAGGTACTCTTGGTGTGGATGAAGCAACTCTCAGTGCGGATGAAGTGCCTGTCTTAGAGGAGGAAACTGCTGTGCCGATGGTGCAAGAGGCATCTGGATTGCAGTCTGAGGCTGCTAGGATTCCTACTGGAAGTGCTGGACTTTGGGTTGATCCAAACATGGTGCAGCCGGTGTTGCCTGCCTTTAGCGGTGATGCAGGGTGTACAGTGAATTGTGAAAACTTTTTGCCTATACAGTTTTTTCAGTTGTTTATGGATGATGTATTTTTGGGTGAGATTGTTGAGCAGACAAATTTGAATGCTGAACAGTTTTTGAGGAACAACAGCGACAAACTTAGGCCCCAGTCTAGAGCTACCCGGTGGACTCCCACATATTTGGAAGAGATTAAGAAGTTTTAGGGTTTGACTTTATTGATGGGTGTGGTAAGGAAGCCAACCTTGGCTTCATATTGGTCTACTAGCCCCTTGTTGGCAACTGCCATATTTCCTGCAGTTATGACTCGTAATCGGTATTTACTTTTGCTACGTATGCTGCATTTTGTTGATAATTCTATGGCGTTGCCACGAGATCACCCTGACTGCGACCGTCTTTTTAAGATTCGGCCCGTTCTTGAGCACTTTGTGGATCGATTTTCTGAGATCTATACTCCAGGGAAAGAAATATCTATTGATGAGTCTTTGGTCTTGTTCAAGGGCCGTTTGGTTTTTAGGCAGTACATCCCTAGCAAGAGGGCACGCTATGGCATTAAGCTGTATATGTTGTCTGAGAGTAGGACAGGATATGTTTTTAATTTTCATGTGTACACTGGTAGAGATTCTGCTATTGACCCCCCAGGTTGTCCGTCCACTTTTGGAGTTGCAGAGAAAATTGTGTGGGATCTTGCTGGGAGACTGTTTAACAGAGGTCACCATTTGTACCTTGATAACTTCTATACTGCTGTGCAATTATTTAAGGAATTGTATAAAGTGGACACTTTTGCATGTGGCTCAATCCGCTCTAACCGTAAAGCTTATCCGAAAGAGCTTGTTTGCAAAAAACTTCAGAGGGGGCAGTGCAGTTCCTTGCGTAGTGATGAACTACTAGCTGTAAAATTTGTGGACAGGAGGGATGTGTACATGCTGACTACCATCCATGATGAGAGTACTTCACCTGTGGCTGTTTGGGGTCAGGTTGCTGAAGTGCGCAAACCTGTGTGCATTCTAGACTACAATAAGCACATGGGTGGTGTTGACAGAGTAGATCAGAGGTTGGAACCTTACTCTGCCATTCGGAAGGCTTATGTTTGGTATAAGAAGTTGGCCATCCATTTCTTCGAATTAGCAATGTTCAATGCTTTTATTGTGTTCAAGGAGTGTTCTCCTGCGTCAAAGTTGACATTTCTTCAGTTTCAGCACTCTGTGATAGCTAGCCTTGTTGTTGTGGAACAGGCAAGTGTTCTTAGATTTGGAGTGATGGAGGATGTGGTTCAATTGAAAGATCGCCACTTTCCTGATTTCATCCCTCCCACACCGGCAAAAGATTTTCCCACTAGGAGATGTAGAGTCTGTTGGCGAAGAGATAAGCGGAAGGAGTCTCGTATGTACTGCTCCGACTGTCCATCTAAACCTGGGCTGTGTGTCCCTGCTTGTTTTAGAGCGTACCATACACAAAAGAATTTTTGGGAGCAATCATGAGTGGTAAAGTTAACTGATTGGTTTGTATTCTTTGAAAAATTTGATTCTGTTTCAAGGTTGGCGTTAGTGCAATGTGTTTAGTTTCTGATTTTGTGTTTGTAGATTTGTATCTATTTGTGATTTGTTTGTGTTTTTATTTTTGTCTAAAAAAATCCTAAATGTGTTGGCAGTGTGTGTGGACTGGCACTTCTTTGGCGGTGTACGTGGAATGGTGCTTGGCTGGCGGTGTGCATGGACTGGTGCTTGGCTGGTGGTGTGCGTGGACTGGTGCTTGGCTGGCGGTGTGCGTGGACTGGTGCTTGGCTGGCGGTGTGTGTGGACTGGTGCTTGGCTGGCGGTGTGCGTGGACTGGTGCTTGGCTGGCGGTATGCGTGGACTGGTGCTTGGCTGGCGGTGTGCGTGGACTGGTGCTTGGCTGGCGGTGTGCGTGGACTGGTGCTTGGCTGGCGGTGTGTGTGGACTGGTGCTTGGCTGGCGGTGTGTGTGGACTGGTGCTTGGCTGGCGGTGTGCGTGGACTGGTGCTTGGCTGGCGGTGTGTGTGGACTGGTGCTTGGCTGGCAGTGTGCGTGGACTGGCGCTTGGCTAGCGGTGTGCGTGGACTGGTGTTTAGCTAGCGGTGTGCGTGGACTGGTGCTCGGCTAGCGGTGTGCGTGGACTGGCGCTCGGCTGGCTGTGTGAGTAGTGACTTGCTGCTGGTCACTACACACACTGCTAGCTGAGTGCCACTCCACGCAATCCATCTGCTTGTGTAGTTGCTGTGTCAGGAATGTGGGCGTGTGAAAGTGATGGGCCCTTGAATGGCGCTGTGTGCTGGTGTGAGTTTTGTTATGTGATGGGCCCGCGGCTGGCGGTATGAATGGTTTTGTATGTCTCACGCGTATGAAAGGTGTATGAATGGCCTGTAAAGAGGTTGGTGCCTTGTCGTGGCTTTACAGCTCACGAGCTGTGAGTCAATGGTTCAGTTTCTCGCCCTTTCAATTATTAACAGTGCATTTCATTTTTGTGAAATCACTTGCTAATACAATTGTATATTCTGAACCATCACTCACTCTCGTGCCAAATCCAACCAGTATGTGTGTGTGCTTGAGGATTAGATGGCTGTGCAGTAATATTTGCCTTTCTGAAGCAGGGTGTACCTTGTCCCTTTTGTGAATTTTGTAATGTGTTGTTTTTGTGCCTGGTGGTGCGAATGGTCTTGTGTGTATCACGTATGAAAGGTGTGTGAATGGCCTGTAAAGCGGTTGGTGCCTTGCCGTGGCTTTACAGCTCACGAGCTGTGAGTCATTGGTTCAGTTTTTTCTCCATTGAATTATTGACAGTGCATTTCATTTTTGTGAAATCTCTTGTTAATGAAATTTAATATACTGAACCATCACTCGCCCTCGTGCCAAATCCAACCAGTATGTGTGTGCGTTTGAGGAATAGGTGGCTGTGCAAGATTCTTTGTCTTTTTAGTTTCTCTGCCAAGGTGTATGTTCCATGTAAAAATAACCCACCAACTGTAGATATTGTCGTAAACCCATGGGAGTTCATGGTGATGTCTCTCTTGTGAATTCCAAAAAGGTTTTTTATCCTCAATGTCCTGCAAACCTCAAAATATCGGTCACATTGTCCATGCAATATTGTGCCAAAATTCTCACGTTGTAGAAACAATGTCAAACGTTCTGGTTTTGCAAGGGGGTCAACTGTCTTTTTGGCCTGTGCTCGGCGGCCATCTAGGGAAACCTACCAAACCCATACATTTCTGAAAACTATACACTCGGGGGCTTCCAGGGAGGTATGGCTTGCGTGGATCCCCCAACGTTTCCTTACCCAGAATCCCCTGCAAACCTCAATTTTAGCTGAAAAAATCACTTTTTTCACACATTTTGGGGTGGGAAAGTAGTGGCATCACCGGGCTCACACAAATTTACCACCACCCAGCGTTCCCCCAGGTCTCCCGGTAAAAATGGTGCCTCACTTGTGTGGGAGGCCCAAGTACCCGCGGCAGGCAAGGGCCCAAAACGCAGTGAGGCGACATCAAAATGGCCTATCGCAAAACCACCTGGTTTTGCAAGGGGGGTCACTTAGGTTTTTGGCCCGGTGCTCGGCGGCCATCTAGGGAAACCTACCAAACCCACGCATTTCTGAAAACTAGACACTTGGCGGCTTCCAGGGAGGTATGGCTTGCGGGGATCCCCCAACGTTTCCTTACCCAGAATCCCCTGCAAACCTCAATTTTTGCTGAAAAAATCACTTTTTTCACACATTTTGGGGTGGGAAAGTAGCGGCATCACCGGGCTCACACAAATTTACACCCACCCAGCGTTCCCCCAGGTCTCCCGGTAAAACTGGTGCCTCACTTGTGTGGAAGGCCCAAGTACCCGCGGCAGGCAAGGGCCCAAAACGCAGTGGGGCGACATCAAAATGGCCTATCGCAAAACCACCTGGTTTTGCAAGGGGGGTCACTTAGGTTTGGGGGATCCATGCAAGCCATACCTCCCTGGAAGCCGCCGGGTGTCTAGTTTTCAGAAATGCGTGGGTTTGGTAGATTTCCCTAGATGGCCGCCGAGCACCGGGCCAAAAACCTAAGTGACCCCCCTTGCAAAACCAGGTGGTTTTGCGATAGGCCATTTTGATGTCGCCTCACTGCGTTTTGGGCCCTTGCCTGCCGCGGGTACTTGGGCCTCCCACACAAGTGAGGCACCATTTCTACCAGGAGACCTGGGGGAACGCTGGGTGGTGGTAAATTTGTGTGAGCCCGGTGATGCCACTACTTTCCCACCCCAAAATGTGTGAAAAAAGTGATTTTTTCAGCAAAAATTGAGGTTTGCAGGGGATTCTGGGTAAGGAAACGTTGGGGGATCCACACAAGCCATACCTCCCTGGAAGCCGCCGGGTGTCTAGTTTTCATAAATGTGTGGGTTTGGTAGGTTTCCATAGATGGACGCCGAGCACCGGGCCAAAAACCTAAGTGACCCCCCTTGCAAAACCAGGTGGTTTTGCGATAGGTCATTTTGATGTCGCCTCACTGCGTTTTGGGCCCTTGCCTGCCACGGGTACTTGGGCCTCCCACACAAGTGAGGCACCATTTTTACCGGGAGACCTGGGGGAACGCTGGGTGGTGGTAAATTTGTGTGAGCCCGGTGATGCCACTACTTTCCCACCCCAAAATGTGTGAAAAAAGTGATTTTTTCAGCAAAAATTGAGGTTTGCAGGGGATTCTGGGTAATGGAAACGTTGGGGGATCCACGCAAGCCATACCTCCCTGGAAGCCGCCGGGTGTCTAGTTTTCAGAAATGCATGGGTTTGGTAGGTTTCCCTAGATGGCCGCCGAGCACCGGGCCAAAAACCTAAGTGAACCCCCTTGCAAAACCAGGTGGTTTTGCGACAGGCCATTTTGATGTCGCCTCACTGCGTTTTGGGCCCTTGCCTGCCGCGGGTACTTGGGCCTCCCACACAAGTGAGGTACCATTTTTACCGGGAGACCTGGGGGAACGCTGGGTGGTGGTAAATTTGTGTGAGCCCGGTGATGCCACTACTTTCCCACCCCAAAATGTGTGAAAAAAGTGATTTTTTCAGCAAAAATTGAGGTTTGCAGGGGATTCTGGGTAAGGAAACGTTGGGGGATCCACGCAAGCCATACCTCCCTGGAAGCCGCCGGGTGTCTGGTTTTCAGAAATGCATGGGTTTGGTAGGTTTCCCTAGATGGCCGCCGAGCACCGGGCCAAAAACCTAAGTGACCCCCCTTGCAAAACCAGGTGGTTTTGCGATAGGCCATTTTGATGTCGCCTCACTGCGTTTTGGGCCCTTGCCTGCCGCGGGTACTTGGGCCTCCCACACAAGTGAGGCACCATTTTTATCGGGAGACCTAGGGGAACGCTGGGTGGTGGTAAATTTGTGTGAGCCCGGTGATGCCACTACTTTCCCACCCCAAAATGTGTGAAAAAAGTGATTTTTTCAGCAAAAATTGAGGTTTGCAGGGGATTCTGGGTAAGGAAACGTTGGGGGATCCACGCAAGCCATACCTCCCTGGAAGCCGCCGGGTGTCTAGTTTTCAGAAATGCGTGGGTTTGGTAGGTTTCCCTAGATGGCCGCCGAGCACCGGGCCAAAAACCTAAGTGACCCCCACTGCAAAACCAGGTGGTTTTGCGATAGGCCATTTTGATGTCGCCTCACTGCGTTTTGGGCCCTTGCCTGCCGCGGGTACTTGGGCCTCCCACACAAGTGAGGCACCATTTTTACCGGGAGACCTGGGGGAACGCTGGGTGGTGGTAAATTTGTGTGAGCCCGGTGATGCCACTACTTTCCAACCCCAAAATGTGTGAAAAAAGTGATTTTTTCAGCTAAAATTGAGGTTTGCAGGGAATTCTGGGTAAGGAAACGTTGGGGGATCCACGCAAGCCATACCTCCCTGGAAGCCGCCGGGTGTCTAGTTTTCAGAAATGTCTGGGTTTGGTAGGTTTCCCTAGGTGCCGGCAGGGCTAGGGTTTAAAAACTACAGCTAGTCACTTTGCCAAAAAAGGGTCATTTTTCACTGCAAAATGGAGGTGTGACCACGTTGCGTTTTGCGCTGTTTCCTGTCGCGGGCACTAGGCCGACCCGCACAAGTGAGGTACCATTTTTCTCGTAGGACTTTGGGGAATGCGGGGTGGGTGGAAATTTGTGGATCCACGCAGATTCCAGAACTTTCCATCCCAGAAATGTGGGGAAAATGTGGTTTTTGTGTCATTTTTTTACGTTTGCAAGGGATTCTGGGTAACAGACCTTGGTGGGAGGCAGTCAAGTCACGCCATCCTGGATTCCCCTGGGTGTCTAGTTTTCACAAATGTATAGGTTTGCTAGGTTTCCCTAGGTGCCGGCAGGGCTAGGGTTCAAAAACTACAGCTAGTCACTTTGCCAAAAAAGGGTCATTTTTCACTGCAAAATGGAGGTGTGACCATGTTGCGTTTTGCGCCGTTTCCTGTCGCGGGCACTAGGCCGACCCGCACAAGTGAGGTACCATTTTTCTCGTAGGACTTTGGGGAACGCGGGGTGGGTGGAAATTTGTGGAGCCATGCAGATTCCAGACCTTTCCATCCCAGAAATGTGGGGAAAAGGTGGTTTTTTTGTCATTTTTTTACGTTTGCAAGGGATTCTGGGTAACAGACCATGGTGGGAGGCAGTCAAGTCACCCCATCCTGGATTCCCCTGGGTGTCTAGTTTTTAAAAATGTATAGGTTTGCTAGGTTTCCCTAGGTGCCGGCAGGGCTAGGGTTCAAAAACTACAGCTAGTCACTTTGCCAAAAAAGGGTCATTTTTCACTGCAAAATGGAGGTGTGACCACGTTGCGTTTTGCGCCGTTTCCTGTCGCGGGCACTAGGCCGACCCGCACAAGTGAGGTACCATTTTTCTCGTTGGACTTTGGGGAACGCGGGGTGGGTGGAAATTTGTGGATCCACGCAGATTCCAGAACTTTCCATCCCAGAAATGTGGGGAAAATGTGTTTTTTTTGTCATTTTTTTACGTTTGCAAGGGATTCTGGGTAACAGACCATGGTGGGAGGCAGTCAAGTCACCCCATCCTGGACTCCCCTGGGTGTCTAGTTTTCAAAAATGTATAGGTTTGCTAGGTTTCCCTAGGTGCCGGCAGGGCTAGGGTTCAAAAACTACAGCTAGTCACTTTGCCAAAAAAGGGTCATTTTTCACTGCAAAATGGAGGTGTGACCACGTTGCGTTTTGCGCCGTTTCCTGTCGCGGACACTAGGCCGACCCGCACAAGTGAGGTACCATTTATCTCGTAGGACTTTGGGGAACGCGGGGTGGGTGGAAATTTGTGGATCCATGCAGATTCCAGAACTTTCCATCCCAGTATTGTGGGGAAAATTTGTTTTTTTTGTCATTTTTTTATGTTTGCAAGGGATTCTGGGTAACAGACCATGGTGGGAGGCAGTCAAGTCACCCCATCCTGGATTCCCCTGCGTGTCTAGTTTTCAAAAATGTATAGGTTTGCTAGGTTTCCCTAGGTGCCGGCAGGGCTAGGGTTCAAAAACTACAGCTAGTCACTTTGCCAAAAAAGGGTCATTTTTCACTGCAAAATGGAGCTGTGACCACGTTGCGTTTTTCGCCGTTTCCTGTCGCGGGCACTAGGCCGACCCGCACAAGTGAGGTACCATTATTCTCGTAGGACTTTGGGGAACGCGGGGTGGGTGGAAATTTGTGGATCCACGCACATTCCAGAACTTTCCATCCCAGAAATGTGGGGAAAATGTGTTTTTTTTGTCATTTTTTTACGTTTGCAAGGGATTCTGGGTAACAGACCATGGTGGGAGGCAGTCAAGTCACCCCATCCTGGATTCCCCTGGGTGTCTAGTTTTCAGAAATGTATAGGTTTGCTAGGTTTCCCTAGGTGCCGGCAGGGCTAGGGTTAAAAAACTACAGCTAGTCACTTTGCCAAAAAAGGGTCAATTTTTCACTGCAAAATGGAGGTGTGACCACGTTGCGTTTTGCGCCGTTTCCTGTCGTGGGCACTAGGCCGACCCGCACAAGTGAGGTACCATTTTTCTCGTAGGACTTTGGGGAACGCGGGGTGGGTGGAAATTTGTGGATCCACGCAGATTCCAGAACTTTCCATCCCAGAAATGTGGGGAAAATGTGTTTTTTTTGTCATTTTTTTATTTTACGTTTGCAAGGGATTCTTGGTAACAGACCATGGTGGGAGGCAGTCAAGTCACCCCATCCTGGATTCCCCTGGGTGTCTAGTTTTCAAAAATGTATAGGTTTGCTAGGTTTCCCTAGGTGCCGGCAGGGCTAGGGTTCAAAAACTACAGCTAGTCACTTTGCCAAAAAAGGGTCATTTTTCACTGCAAAATGGAGGTGTGACCACGTTGCGTTTTGTGCCGTTTCCTGTCGCGGGCACTAGGCCGACCCGCACAAGTGAGGTACCATTTTTCTCGAAGGACTTTGGGGAATGCGGGGTGCGTGGAAATTTGTGGATCCACGCAGATTCCAGAACTTTCCATCCCAGAAATGTGGGGAAAATGTGTTTTTTTTGTCATTTTTTTACGTTTGCAAGGGATTCTGGGTAACAGACCATGGTGGGAGGCAGTCAAGTCACCCCATCCTGGATTCCCCTGGGTGTCTAGTTTTCAAAAATGTATAGGTTTGCTAGGTTTCCCTAAGTTCTGGCAGGGCTAGGGTTCAAAAACTACAGCTAGTCACTTTGCCAAAAAGGGGTCATTTTTCACTGCAAAATTGAGGTGTGACCACCTTGCGTTTTGCACCGTTTCCTGTCGCGGGCACTAGGCCGACCCACACAAGTGAGGTACCATTTTTCTCGTAAGACTTTGGGGAACGCGGGGTGGGTGGAAATTTGTGGATCCACGCAGATTCCGGAACTTTCCCAGACAGAAATGTGTGGAAAATGTGGTTTTTTTGAAACATTTTTAGGTTTGAAAGGGATTCTGGGTAACAGACCCTGGTGGGAGGCAGTCAAGTCACCCCATCCTTGATTCCCCTGGGTGTCTAGTTTTCAAAAATGTATAGGTTTGCTAGGTTTCCCAAGGTGCCCGCAGAGCTAGGGTTCAAAAACTAGAGCTAGGCACTTTGCAAAAAAAGGGTAATTTTGCATTGTGAAAATGTGGTGTGACCACGTTGTGTTTTGCGCCGTTTCCTGTCGTGGGCACTATGCCTACCCACACAAGTGAGGTACCATTTTTATCGGGAGACTTAGGGTAATTCAGATTTGTAAAGGAACTGTTATTATCTATTGACTTTCCATGCATTTCTGCTTTCCAAATGAAAGATATTGTGTAAAAAAGAAGTCATTCTAAAAAATGACTGATAATTCTCATGCTAGTATGAGTATTCCCAATTTCAGAAATGTGCAAATATCTACTGTTTCTAAACTCTATATTTTGTTCCCATTTCAGAAATACATAGGTGTCTTTCATACCGATTTTTCCATGTACACTTTTTTACAGAATAATTACTATATACCCGGTACATAATAAAAAACCATTGCAAGTTACTACTCAGTTTTTGGCTCTGGGTTCGTCTGGTTCTTGGTGAACCTACAAGTCCTATATATCCCCACAACCAGTAATGTACAGCGGATGCAACGGTATATTGCTTTCAAAGAGCTGTCATAATTATAAGAAGTTACAGGTGAAAACGTTGACACAAAAGGCTGTTTTTTTCAACTAAATTTCAATTTATCCTACATTTAACTGTTTGTTTCTATAAAAAAACCTTGATGGATCTACACAAATGACCCCTTGCTGAATTCAGAATGTTGTCTTCTTTTGGAAAATGTATAGCTTTCCAGGATCCACTATTGCTTTTGTACCCATTTCTGCCACTAACTGGAAGGAGGTCAAAAGCACAAAAAATAGCAAAAATAGGCTATGTCCCAGAAAAATGCCAAAACTGTGTAAAAAATGTTGGGTTTCTGACAAAAGTCAAGTATCCCCGAAAAGCTGGGAAAATGGTGATTTCAACCCCACAAACCCTTTTTGATAACATTTGCAGGAAAAAACCCAGATGCTTTCATTTGCAGCCCGTTTTTCCAATTTTTCCAAAAAAAACCAACATTTTGCTGTATTTTGGCTCTTTTCTGTGACCCCTCCAGGGGAATCAACAAACCCTGAGTACCTTTAGAATCCCCATGATGTTGGAAGAAAAGGACGCAAATTTGGCGTGGCTACCTAATGTGGTCAAAAAGTTACAGGGGCCTAAGCGCGCACTACCCCAAATAGCCAAACAAAGGCCTGGCACAGGAGGGGGAAAAGGCCTGGCAGCGAAGGGGTTAAAAGACCATTTGCATATTAATGAGGCCTTGCTGTTGTTTCACCCCTTCTAAGAGCCCCTGCAGCTCCACTCTGCCTATTGCTTAAAGTTCAGCCCCCCCCGAAATTTGTGCTCAGCCCCCCCCCGAAATTTGGCTCTAGTTGCGCCTTTGGTGTGTAGTGAGTGTATGAGTGAGTGATTGGGTATCTGAATAACTGTATGAGTGAAATACTGGGTGTAAGTGGCTGCATGGGTGAGTGAATGGCTGTTTGAGTGGGTGTTTGGTTAAGTGAGTTGGCCTGTGAGTGGCTGTATTGGAGAGTGAGTGTCTGCAGGAACGGCTCTATGGGTGAGTCAGCAGATGTGTAAGTCCTTGTATGGATGTGTGAATGGGTATGTAAGTAGTTGTGTGGGTGTATGACGTTGTGTATGAGTGCTTGTTTAAGTGAGTGAGTGGCTGTGTTGAGAGACTGCATGGGTGAGTGAGTGGGTGTGTGAGTGACTGCATAGGTAAATAACTGTATAAGTGAGTATCTGTATGGCTGAGTATGTGGCTGTTTGAGTGGCTGTATTGGTGAGTGACAGTTTATATGAGTAGATGTATGGGTGGGTGAATGGCTACACAATTGAGTGAGTAGGTGTGTGAGTAGTTCTATAGAGAACTGAGTGGGTGTACTTGTACTGGTATGGGTCTGTGAATGGGTATGTGAGTGGTTGTGTGGGTATGTGAGTGGACCTGTGAGAGGTTATATGGGGTGTGAGCGGGTGTGTGAGTGGATCTGTGGACAATGTCATCCTGATGTCATTTGAGATGTCATCAGTGATGCCACTGACCATGTCATGAGTGATATAATATGTGAGGTTATAAGCAATGCATTGTTGCAGGGCATAAGTTATAAATAGCTCAGGTAACTATAATTGCGTCATTTCACTGGTTTTATATGAGTGAAATCTGAGCTTAACTATAATGTCCCTGTAACCTTCGTTTTTTTCATTTCATTTCAAAGGTTTTTTTTTATTCTCTTTCCTAACTATAATGACCCTGTACCCTTTGCTTTTTAATTAATTTCTATGTTTTTTTAATTAGTAGTCATGTGTGCAGAGTGTTGGAGAAAGGGGGCCTCTGACCATCTCTCAAGAATCCTGTGTCCTGTTGTGTTGGTAACAGGAGGGCTTCTGGGCCCCCAAGAAGCCTCAACATCCAGGAGGACTTCATCCCCAACCAGCAGTGCACCTGGAGGTGTGTTTTCAGAGTGGTGGAGAAAGGGGGCATGGCCTCTGAAGACCTCTCAGTAATTCCACTGTGTGGCACTTACTGCAGGTAACAGGAAGGCTTGTTGGCCCCAAGTACCCTCTGGGGAATGGGGACTTCATCCCCGAACTAGCAGTGCAACAGAAGGCATGTTTGCAGTGTGGTGGTGAACGGGGGATGGGCCTGCAGTTATTTCCAGTCATTTTTAAAATTGTATTTTTATTTATACGGTAAGGGGAGCCATGTGGCCCCCCTTCACTGGGCCTATTTTGACCCCTAGGATCCCATCCCCTGTGGCCAGGCCTTTTTTAAATGGGGGAGAGGGGCATCTTGCACCCCTCTAAGCCCTATTTTGGCAACAGGACCCCTTCCTCATGGGCCCAGCCTCATTTAAATATTTTTTTAATAAAATAAGTAAGGGGGGCTGCACGTCCCCCCTTCTGGGCTGAATTTGGAAGCCTGCATTGCTTTTACACAGGGGGAGCTGCTAAACAAGCAGCTCCTTCTGTGTGAAAGCAATTTTGCTCCACTTCTAGGAAGCAAGAGCATTTTCTATGCTCTTCCTTGCTAACAGTAGAGCACAGTTTGCTATGGCTTGGTGGAAGCAGTAAAGTTCACACCAAGCCATAGCAAATAGCTATGTGCCTGGGGTGAACACCCCGGGACATAGCGGGGTCCAGCCCTGGGGTGTGGGGGTTCCCAGGGTAATCTATTGCTCCATGATATGGGCTGTGTGGTCCCCCTCCTTTCTTCAATTTTGCTCCAGGGTGTGTGGTGGACCCTGGGTCTGTGGGTGGGCCCTCCTGCATTCTATTTTACAAAATCCCTTTGGAGATGACAGTCTCCCCAGGGCTGCATGGGGTCTGTGTGCCTCCATCTGCACTAATTAAAATTAAAGCCCCAGGGAGGTGGTGGCCCACGGGGCTGCAGGTTGGTCCACACTGCCCCCACTTTCTTTACAAATAAAGACTCAGGGAGATCATGGTCCCCAGAGAGCTCCCCCAGTTGTAAATGAAAAGGCCCTGGTGAGGTGGTGGTCCTCAGGGCATCAATAAGCCCCGGGGGGGGCATAAAACTTCCTCCTTCATTATAATGCCTCCGAGACCTGGCCCACTGGGTGCCCACACTTGCTTTTTTTGCAGCTAGTTTGCAAATATCACAATTTTGCAGCAATATATATATATATACCTTTTTAATGCTGTTTTGGCCTGTTGGGGTTTCTCTGGGACCCCTGGACCAACTTTATGGGGCAGTGCTACTCCTACCCCACCCTCTTTTCTTTTTTTTTTACATTTTTGCTTTCGCACTCAGTTGAAGCCCAGTCCCAGGTTGGCTGACAACACTTTCTGGTAGAAGTGCTGGCAGTCAATCAGAACACTGCATTTCCCTTGTCTTTTTTAATGAAGTTATCATGACCACAGATATCACTGACTTTATCTTCTTAAATTTCTCAACAACTAGTGAACAGATTTATACAAAATAACAAAGGACCCAATCTACAGAACAAATTCTAGCTTACTGCTGAATTTGGTGTAATTCCGTCCAGTGGTTCAGGCTGTAGTCACGTTGAAAGATCCTATAGGTATTAACACGGGAAACACACCCATTGTTTTAACCCCAGTTATCTCAACCCCTCCTTCATGAATCGCTCAGAAACTCTCCATCTGCAATACGAATAACTAGGCCCTTTTTTGGGGGAAATTTGTGAAGGTTCGTCAAACGACACCAAAGTTATAGTCAAGTCAAAAAATGATTTTCATATGGAAACTAGGTCCTAACTATAACTACCTACTGGCAACCACCGTTAGGTTATATATATATATATTCACTGAAAAAAACAAAGGTTACAGGGATGTTATATATATTACCTACTGGCGGTCAAACCAGGAAGTGTTGGCAGTCATCTTGTGACTTCGTAGAAGCGAGTCACCAGAAAACAGAGAAATAAAGGTATAAAACAAGAGAAGGGGCAGGGTAGAAACACCCTGACCCCCTAGGCCTGCTCAGGGGGTCCCAGAAGGACCCTCAGGGCCAAAGAAAGCATTTGGTTAAAAAAAAGAAATATCGGCGCAGGTTCCCGCGTTTTATTTTAATGAGACCCCGGGGTGGGCTAGATCTCAGGGGCATTTCTTAAAAAATAATAGCGGGGGCTCTCTGGGGCTGCGGGGGCCCGCTGGGGTCCCCACAGACCTGAGGCTTCACTCATGTTGGGAGGGGGGTTGCGCTGCCCCCCTCCTGGACTCCTCCATTGGCTTATAACATTGGCGTCGTTTGACGAATCTTTACTAAATTTTCCAAAAAGTTTCTCTTTTTTGATCAGCTCCTATCTTGAAAGTTTAGGGGTGTATTGACGATGTACAAGGTTGGTTGTTGATTGAAAGCAAGTTTTTTGTGAGATATTTGCACCCACGACCGGACCCATCCAGCTGCGAAGACATATTACAGGGTGATTGGTAAAGGGGGGGCTGAGAAAAAAGGGGGGTCCAAAAAAGTGTTTTCTCAATGCATTTTCCATGGAAACTTTGGACAAGGCTACAGGCCAAACTGCTGAATGGAATTAAACCACATTTGGCAGGGAGAAAGGTCTTGGTCCAGAAAGCGCACTTTTGTTGAAATGGTGTAAATCCGTTCAGTAGTTTTTTAGATATTAAAGGAAAATAGATATATATATCTGGACGGTGCCTAACTCTGATTGGCTGTTAACACTTCAAACCAGGAAGTGTTCTCTGATTGGCTGCTAACACTTCAAACCAGGAAGTGTTAGCAGCCATCTTGTGCCTCGCATCGAGTGAAAATATAAAAGAAAGTTCCCTGGGGGAAATGTAATATACTGGAACTCTGTCTGTGCGAGATACCCCTTACACGCTGCTTCTCCCTACATCAGCAGGTAACGCACCCTTTCCCCCATCAACAGAATACCTCCAACAACATTCTTGGGCCCACAAGTCTCCCTCTGCGAACCACTTGTCGACTCACAGCTCTTCGGGTGTGAGTTCTCGGGCCCGCGGTTGTATCTGTGAAGCCAAGACTGGAAATATATCTCAGGTCTGTCTCTGCGAGATACGCTCTTCGTGGTCCCGCTCCCCACATCACTGTTCCGCAACTATCCCTTTGGATGCCGATGGCCCACACCTTTCCCTATATCAGTCGGCCCGCAGGTGTTCCTCTGCGAGCTGGGCCACAGCACTCCCTCTGCGAACTGATGGGCTTCGGTTCTCCCTCTATGAGCCTGCCAGTCGGCTCGCAGCTCTTCATCTACGAACCAGCCCGCCGGCTCATAAGTCTCTGAGAACAGATGCAATGGTGCAATGGAGGCAACGATCCTGCAGGTTGGACACCCAACACTGCTCTGATATCCCCCAGCAGGAGCTCCTTGTCCGCCATCCCCCCTCACCCCTACCCACCCCACAAACAAATGTGACAGTCACGTTAGGGAATCTGGAACGTAAAAAATTGGGTAATGTTGTTTAATTATTAATAAGAAGATGCTTGTGAGGTTGGAAAAATAAGAATCTTAGACATGTATGGATTTACATATAAAAGATTTTATTAAAACAAAACAACAACTAAAACTATGTACAGCCATGTCGTGTCATCGCTAGACCATTTGTGAATCACAGCCTGCAAGACAAAAAGAAAGATAAGAGGGTGTGTCATACGTCCAGCAAAGGAGAAAAAAAGAGAGAAAGAGAGAGGGAGAGAGAGAGAGAGAAACAAAGAAAGAGAGAAAGAGTGAGAGAAAGAGAGAAAGAGTGAGATACAATGAAGAGAGAAAGCGAGAAACAGTGTGAGAGAGAGGAAGAGAGAGAGAAAGAGTGAGAGAGGAAGACAGAGAAAGAGTGAGAGCGAGAGAGAGAGGAAGACAGAGAAAGAGAGAAAGAGAGAAAGAGTGAGAGAGAGAAAGAGAAAAAGAGTAAGATACAAGGAACAGAAAGAGAGAGAAACAGTGTGAGAGAGAGGAAGAGAGAGAGAAAGAGTGAGAGAGAGGAAGAGATAGAAAGAAAGAATGAGAGAGAGGAAGAGACAGAGAAAGAGAGAAAGTGTGAGAGAGAGAAAGGAAGCAGTGGAGAAGGAGAGGGAGTGTTGACACTGGAGAAAATCTTTACAGCTCACCTTTGTGCCACCGGTGTGTCTCCAACCACGTGCCGGACATAGTGCACCCTCAAGTTTAGTCATCTGAAAGATAGTATAGAATTAGTAATTGCAGAGTACATGCAACTGCACACGCCTAATTCTCTGTTTCACCAATGCGCACTCAGGCTGCTGCAGCCCATCCACTTCCACTGCTCGGAGGTGTCTGTGTGCTCTTGTGCGCCTAGGCTGCTGCACACTATCCACTCCCACCACCCAGAGGTGACTGCCCCCTGCTGCGGAAAGAAGCCTCTCTGCTCACCTTCCGCCACCGGCGTGTGTGTAAGAGGGTCCACCACGTGCCAAAGCAACTTTCTCAGGCGTTGTCAGGATGGCCACTCATCATCGCAGGTTCTACACGCGTTCAGCTGTAGTTGTGTTGGGGGGACGTTGATTCGTGAATCACAGCCTTTTAGATAAAAAGCAAGATAAGATTGTACGTTATGCGTCCATCAAAGGAGAGAGAAAGAGAAAGAAAGAGTGAGAGGAAGACAGAAAGAAAAAGAAAGAAAGAGTGAAAGGAAGACAGAGAGAAAGAGAGAAACAGTGGGAGTGAGAGGAAGAGAGAGAGAAAAAGAAATAAAGAGTGAGAGGAAGACAGAGAGAAACAGTGAGAGAGATGAAGAGAGAGAGAAACAGTGAGAGAGAGGAAGAGAGAGAGAGAAAGAGTGGGAGAGAGGAAGAGAGAAAGAAAGAGTGAGAGAGAGGAATAGAGAAAGAGAAAGAGAAAGAGTGAGAGAAAGGGAGAGAGAGAGAGAAAGAGGAAGAGAGAGGAAGACAGAGAAAGAGAGATAGAGAGGAAGAGTGTGATACAAGGAAGAGAGAAAGAGAGAAACAGAGTAATAGAGGAAGAGAAAGAGAAAGAGAAAGAGAAAGAGAAACCGTGTGAGAGAGAGGAAGAGAGAGAGAAAAAGAAAGAATGAGAGAGAGAGGAAGAGACAGAGAAAGAGTGTGTGAGAGAGAAGGAAGAGATAGAGAGTGAGAGAGAGAGAAAGAGTGTGAGTGACAGAAAGGAAGAGATGGAGAGGGAGAGTGAGTGTTAAAACTGTAGAGAAGATCCTCACAGTTCACCTTTCTGCCACCTGTGTGTCTCCAACCACGTACCGGGATATAGGGCAGCCCTCAAGCTGAGTCATCTGAAACATAGAATGGAATCAGTAATGGATGAGTACATACAACTGTGCACGCCTAAATTGCTGTCCCACCTTTGTGTATCCAGGCTAGTGTACCCCATCCACTTATACTGTCCAGAGGTGTCTACCCACTGCTGTACAACCAGGCTGCTGCACCCCATCCACTCCCACTGCCCAGAGGTGTATGACAGCCACTGCACACCCAGGCTGCTGCACCCCATGCACTCCCACTGCCCAGAGGTGACTGCCTGTCACTGCACACCCAGGCTGCTGCACCCCATCCACTCCCAGTGCCAGGAGGTGACTGCTCGCCGCTGCGCAAACAAGCCTCTCTGCTCACCTTCCACCACCGGCATGTGTCGAAGAGGGTCCACCACGTGCCGAAGCAACCTCCTCACCCATTGTGTACACGCCGCAAAGCTGAGCTCACAATTCAGTTTGAGTGTTGATTGCAGGATGGCCACACATCATCGCAGGCCAGCTAGACAAAAAGCAAGATAAGATTGTGCGTCATGCGTCCATCAAAGGAGAGAGAAGGAGAGATAGAGAGAGAAAGAAAGAGTGAGAGGAAGACAGAGAAAAAGAAAGAAAGAAAGAGAGGAATACAGAGAGAAAGAGAGAAACAGTGAGAGTGAGAAGAAGAGAGAGAGAAAAAGAAAGAAAGAGTGAGAGGAAGACAGAGAGAAAGAGTGAGAGAGATGAAAAGAGAGAGAAACAGTGAGAGAGAGAAAGAGGAAGAGAGAGAGAGAGAAAGAGCGAAACAGTGTGAGAGGAAGAGAAAAAGAAAGAGTGTGAAGGAGAGAAAGGAAGAGATGAAGAGGGACAGTGAGTGCCCATACTGTGGACAAAACCCTCACTGTTCACCTTAACACCACCGCTGTGTCTCCAACCACATGCTGTGACCTAGTGGATCCCTCAAGTTCCCACAGCTGAAACATAGTACAGAATTAGTAATGGCAGAGTATATGCGACTGCATACACCTAAATAGCTGTGCCGCCTTTGTGCATCCAGGCTGCTGCACCCCATCCACTCCTGCCGCCCAGACGTATTTGCCCACCACTGCGCCTCCAGGCCTCACTGCTCACCTTTTCATGGACTGGTCACCCTCCACATCATGCAGCAGCGCTCCGCAAGCCTACAAGTCTTACATTTGTTGCTGCATCTTGATTTTTCCATGGCAGAGGACATACTAGTGCACCTATCATCATCACAAGTTGCACACCTGCTCACTCCTTGCGGTGCCACTAACTCAGTGACCAGTGGGGCCATGCACGTGGCAGTAGGCCCCGCTGTTCAATGGCTCAGGCCTACATAAGGTGTCCGGACCACCGGGACGGGCCATCAAAGTGCATGCGGTGGGAGCAACTCTAAAATGGCATAGAGCACGTGCACCCTGTCTTTTTTATTGGTAGGGTCAGGTGTCCTGTGACGCCTGTGCTGGATGGGTGTGGTGTGGGTGTATACCAGCCGTGAGGGAGTGGCTGTGGCATAGTAACAACTAGACCTGTGACCAGCAGATCACTACAATGAAAATCTGAGCCATTTAGCATTATTGTCCTTCCCTGTAGGCGTAAGCAGAGTGGGCTGGCCTGGCGTATGCCAGTCCTGTGTGAGGCTGTGGAGAATGACTCCGGAGCTATGGGCGTGGCTCCATCGTGAGCTGTATGAGGAATCAACTGATGCGCCGCCATGCGGGTGTTCTTGTTGTTGTGCTGCCATCACCTGGGTCACAAGCGTCAATGTGTCACTCTATGAGCCAAGTCCCACAACATGGCCAACATGGAAGGTACGGGGAATCACTGACCCTACATTGATCCATAGTTCCACACAAGAAAGATGGTGGACATGACACATCTGTGTGGATGTAAATGTTTATTGCACATTCAGTGGAGTATTGCAGCTGTAGCAATACAGGGCCATGCAAAGTCCAAATTTCAGTTTTTGGGACATAGAGGGCAGCCAATTAGAGACAAGCTTGTTGTCGGAGTTAGGCTGCGCCAACATATTTACTCATACAATCACTCTGCCAATCCCCACGCACTTATAAATTCACTATACACTCTCCTTGCAGCACTCTAATCATCCAGTCTCTACGTACGTACTTGTACAATGACCAAGACAAAGTTACATAACCAAGGTTTTCTCCCACTGTCAAAGGTAAGTTGGTTACATACGTTGTCCAGAGCACAATGTAATGTGGTAGGGCCCAGGGGCAGCATGTTGCATACGTAATGAACACACGGACACAGATAGATAGTGGAACTGGGTACAGGCATGTGCGCTCGACTCCTTTTTATTACCAGGGTCACATGTCCAGTGACGTCTGTGCTGGATGCTTGTGGGGTGAGTGTAAGCCACACCTCCGGGAATGGTTGGTGCTGGCAACAAGTACAACAGTAATCATTGGATCAGACACAGAGATTCAATCATAAAGGGTCAATGATTTGTGCTGCACTAATGTAGGGGCACCAGATGTGAAATAATACACAAAAGATTATATCGTAAAGGGTCCATGACTTGTGGTACACTGAGGTAGGGGCACCAGATGTGAAATTATACACAAAATATTGTATCATAAAGGATCCATGAGTGGTGCTGCACTGAGATAGGGGCATTAGAAGCATTCAGCATTTGCGCAGCCAGCGATGATGCATGGTCCGGGCTGGCCCCACTGGGAGCAATGTCTCTTGCCTGCTGGACTGCGTCATCTGCAATGGCGACTCGATGTGAATTGTGAGCCTTGCAGTGTAGATCGAAGGCAGTAGTCAGCATAGACATCGAGGAATGCTTTTTGTGACTTCCTCTTGAGAAAATCCAACAACATAGAGTACAGTTCACTCTGCAATAAATAAATCAAAACTGAATTCAAATTGTGAGCTCAGCTGTCTGCAGTGTAAACTGCCATTCAGTGTTCATTTGGACTTGCAAGATGAATTTGGTCATTGCAGTAACGCTATAACTGATATAAAATAAGTTCTTGAAGCAAGGATACTTAACCCCTTCGCTGCGGCGGAAATTCCGCTGCAGCGCTGGGGGGTGCGGGGGGGCAGCGCGGTGGCGCGGTGCTCATGACGGAGCCACTCCGTCATGAGCCACGGTTGGGCTGTGCTCATGACGGAGTGGTTCCGTCATGACTCCGCCCACAGCGCTAATCGCCCGCACAGGCGGGGAATTAGCGCCGCGTGGGCAGCGCGGCCGCCAACGGCCGCAGCATGACGGAGCCACTCCGTCATGAGCACACGGCAACCGTGGCTCATGATGGCGTGGTTCTGTCATGAGCACGGAAGGAGTTAAAGTATATTGTGTAGGTTTGAGGGACGTTATACTTAGTTGCCTACTGCACTGTGCAATTAATGAATGAAGACTCCATTTTAATTGTGAGCCCTGATGACCGCAGTGTAGTCAGGAGGCAGCGATCAGCAAGGGCCCACAGCCATGTGACGTTGAGTTGAGCTGCAAAGTTATTGGCAATTTAGTGTGTGTGCAGCCAGCGATCATAAGTGGTGCACCGAGTTAGTGGCACCTGAAGCACTCAGCAAGTCCGCACCCCGCGATGATGCGTGGTCCGGGCGGGCTGCACTGGGAGCAATGTCTTTTGCCTACTGAATTCTGTCTTAATAAGTCCACGTGCCGATGACTTATGGTGCAGTGACTTAGTGGCACCTGAAGCACTCAGAGTGTGTGCACACTGCGATGATGCGTGGTCCGGGCAGGCTGCACTGGTAGCACTGGCTTTTGTCTAATAAATTCTGCTTTAATAAGGCTACATGGCGATGACTTATGGTGCAGTGAGTTAGTGGCACCTGAAGCACTCAGCGTGTGCGCACCCTGCTATGATGCGTGGCCTGAGCGGGCCGCACTGGGAGAAATGTTTTTGTCTAATGAATTCTGCCTTAATAAGGCCACGTGGCATGGACTTCTGGTGCACTGAGTTAGTGGTACCTTTGGTGGTCAGCGTGTGTGCACTCTGCGATGATGCGTGGTCCGGGGGGCCGCACTGGGAGCAATGTATCTTGCGTACTGGATTGCGTCATCTGCAATCGCGACTCGATCTGAATTTTGAGCCCTGCTGTCCACAGTGCAGATCAAAGGCAGTAGTCTGTACAGACATAAGTTTGTGGTGTTGTGCTGCTGGGTTCGCAGAGGGCCTTTGTCGAGGAGGCCGGCGGTCATGGCGGAGACCTCATGGCAGGGTGAGGGCTGCTTCCCTGGCAGACACTTTGGTCTTCCCAGAAGTGAACCACACCCAGAGCTCTGTCCTATTTATTCATACTATTACGCTGCAGTGGCGTACGTTGGAGCAGCCCACTCCGCTTCTACTTCAACACAGCTACATGACCGAGATCTTCTCCACTGCCTGAGGTAACATGGTTGCATCCACTGTGCACAACACTACAAGTACCAGCAGTATATGTACATATGGAGAGGTTTGTGCTCTGCATAGTGAGATCTGTCCAGCACATCACCATTACACTTGGTATTATGTGCATTATTATTGATGGGTGACTTGTGTCCTTCACACATACTTGGTTGCCACAATTGCCGGCATTCAAATATTGTGTGGCTGAGGGACCATGCCGTTTTTGGAAGGTCCACTGTCCTGTTCTGCGCTGCCTCGGTGGTAGTAGGGAGGGGGGTGGTCCGGGGGGACGTCCTGAGGCTGTTGGCAGTGGGTGTTGTGGCCTCCTTGGGTGTTGGAGCTGCATGGTCACTAACTTTATAACATGTGTTGTTCTTCAGATGTGATTCTGGGCTGGGCTCCCTTTCACACTGTAGGTAGTGGTCGTGGTTTGTATTATTTTTGCACGGGGACGCCTACTCTGCATATTATAACCGTTAGCTGTTGCTGTCATTTGTGGCGATTTTTTTTTGCAGAAGCTATTGATGGAAAACTGGGGATATCAGCTGTTTTCAGTCGGTTGAGAATGGAATGATCATTTAAAATCACTGAAAAAACCATAGGTTTAAGGAACATTATAATTAGAAATTAGCATTTAAAAACCCTTTGAAATTCACTAAAAAAACATAGGTTTCAGGGACGTTATAGTCACAAATTATCATTTCAAAAACCTTTGAAATTCACTGAAAAAAACATAAGTTTCAGGGACGTTATAGTTACAAATTAGCATTTTAAAAACCTTTGAAATTCACTGAAAAAACCATAGGTTTCAGGGACGTTACAGTTAGTTGCACATTTCACTCGTACAAAACCATAGAAATGTGGCCGTTATAGTTAGTT
This sequence comes from Triturus cristatus, assembly GCF_964204655.1. Taxonomy (NCBI): domain Eukaryota; kingdom Metazoa; phylum Chordata; class Amphibia; order Caudata; family Salamandridae; genus Triturus; species Triturus cristatus. The sequence continues at coordinate 394,362,496 of NC_140584.1, forward strand.
GAGCTAACTATAACTCACGCCGCTGCAATGCACTGCACAAATATTTACAAGAAAATACATTTTACTGTTGTCATTCTTGTGGTGTATTTTTATGTTATCTTATACATATTGGTAGATTAGTATTATAATATCCTTCGTGCATTTTTGTTGCAAGTATGGCATTTTTCACAAAGGTTTTTTGGGTATAGTACCCATCACTTTATTAAACTTTTTCAAATTTACTGGTATAGTACTCCAAGTCTCAACATTTACCAATTATTTCTTCATATACTCTCGGTTTTCTCACTTCAGGGTGATGGTATTTCAGTTCTAAGATAGTTTTTTGCCCTTTGTTTAATCCAGATGTACAAAAAGCTCTTTGTTGTTGTTAATTCCTTGCGGTGTCTTAGTTCCTAATTTTATTATATGCCTTGATTGCAATTGGCGTAGTTTTTTCATTCTGTCTCCTCCGCGATCATTAGAAGAAATTTCATGGATGCCATCGTAGCTTGTTGCTTTCCAATTGCCATTTTGGCACTGTGCCATGTAATTCGCAGTGGCATACGTCATGTGTTTGTTTTTTACCACTCTAATGTGTTCGAGGATCCTTTTCTTTAACATGCAAACCGTGCTTCCTCTGTACTTTGATCCACAATTGCAATCAATTATATATGTATAACATATTGAGTGGTACAGGTAATCTTTTGGATAATGTTTATGACCTTTCCATCTCGATGAGTGATATTTCTCACATTCTTTCCGATTTTACATACCTTGCATGAGTTACATTTTTTGAAACCTCTTTGTTGTTCAAGAAGCCAGTTGGATTTTGGAGATTCTTGAAATTGGCTTGTGACTAGTAGATCTTCAAGTGATTTGGTTTTCTGTAGGTCACTAATGGTCTAGATCCCTGAAGTTAACCTACATATGGATCATTTGCAATCAAATGCCAGTACTTTTGTATTTTATTGACGATTTTCCCACTTTCCTTGCTGTAGGTCGTAATGAATCTGGGTGCTTCTTGATTTCCCTTTTTATTTTGATCTCTTTCTCTTTTTGGTATCAAGGTTTACTCTCTTGATTTTTTTGTCTATTTTCTTTTTACTTTTCTTTAAGGTTGTCTCTCTGCAACCTCTAATTTGTAACCTATTCATAATTTATGCAATTTTCTCTTCCGCATCTTTTTTGGAGCAGTTCCCCTTCATTCATAAAAACTCTCCATAAGGAATGCTGTCTATTAATGTTTTTTGGGTGAAAGCTTGTTCCGTGTAAAACACTATTTGTAGCCTTCTCTTTCCTGAATAGTGTTGAAAGGATCTTGTCTTCTTCTATGTAGATTAGTGTATCCAGAAATGCGATTTATTTTCTGCTTGTTGTTCATTTAAAGGATAGACCTACCTCATTCACATTAAGTTTTTGATAGTATGCCTTGAATTCTTTTTCCGTGCCATTCCATATTATGTGGAGGTCCTCAATGTATCGGACTCAGAGAATTATTTTTTCCAGTTCATTTTGGTATTCTGTGCTCCAGGCTACTGTCTTCTTCCACCAACCCATTGTGATGTTAGCGTAGTTCGGTGAAAAGGATATTGCTTAAAAAGTTCTTTATTGAAGAGAAAACTGTTATTGGTTAGGCATATTTCAATCATTGATAGGAACATGTGTGTATGTTTTAATTCCATTATCCGTCTCTGTTTGAGGAAATAGTTGCATGCTTACAACCCAATTTTGTGTTTAATGGATGTATACAGGGAAACCACGTCTATGGTTACCAATAAATATTTGTTGTTCCATCTGATCTCTGTTAATATCCTCCAAAAGTCTCCTATATCTCTGATGTAAGAACTGAGGCTTTGCGCTATAGCTGCTAAAAATTGATCCACATATTTTGATATGTTTTCATATAGTGAGTCACATGAGGAAATGATTGGTCTACCAGGTGGATGGTGGAGTGATTTATGGATCTTGGGTAAAAAATATGTGTTGGAATTAATGGGAAGTCCTTTGTTAAAAATTGGAATTCATCATCACTGATAAGGGTTGCTTCGTGCCATTCCTGTAATTTTATATTTAGATCCACTGTCATCTCAAAAATTGGATTTTCTTGAATCTTGCAATAATTGGTGATGTCATTTAGTTGTCTGTATGCTTCAATCATATAGTCTTTTTATCCATAAGCACAATTTTGCCGCCCTTGTCAGCAGGTTATATTATAATTTCATGATTTTCCATTAATCCCTGCATGGCTTCAGGTTCTCCACAGCTCAAATTCTCTTTATATCTTTGATGTCTCATTTTTGACATTTTATCAAATTCTCTAATAATAGCTTCTGCAAAAAGATCAAATGTGTTACCCGAGAATAAAGATGGACAATATTTTGACTTTCTTTTGAGACCACTATCAATTTGTTTATCAATCTCTATAGCTAATTGTTGCAATATTTGTTCTTCTGTCATTTCATCATCACTGAAGTTGAACATTAGTTCGAACATGATTTTGAAATCTGGTATTTGATCGATACTTTATTCTGTTTCACTTTGATTTGGTTGACTTTTTTCTCCCATTTGCTCTCTGGTATCATGTTTTTATTGTTGTGTGCGCGTACTTTTGCCAGTTTTAATTTCCGTACATATCTGTACAAGTAAATCCTTATTTGGGTGTAGTCATAGTGACTCTCTGAGCAAAATGACAGTCCTTTATTAAGTAGCACTGCATCCTCCTTAGTAAGTGTATGTTTCGAAAGAAGTATAATCAGATTTACAGTGCAGCGTCCTTTGTTTCAAATATATATATATATATATATATATATATATATATATATATATATATATATATATATATATATATTATCTACTGGCGGTCGCCAGTAGATAGTTATAGTTAGGACCGTGTTTCCATAGGAAATCTCAAAATTCTATTTTGAATAACTTTGGAGCCGGTTGATGAATCTTCGCGAAATTTTCAAAACTAATGGGGCGCTCCGCTCACCTCCTACCCTGAAAGTCTCGGGGGGATTCGTCAAGTGGGGGCCGAAAAAAAAGGGGGGTCCCAAAACACGTTTTGCCCATGCATTTTCCCATAGAACCTTTAGTCGAAGGTACAGCCCGAACGGCTGAACAGAATTACTTGAAATTTGGCAAAGAGGTAGTCCTCAGGTCAGGGAAGTGCCTCTTGCATATATGGAGTCAATCTGTTCAGTAGTTCCTGAGAAATTTGAGTTAAAAGCACATAAATATCTATAGTCGCGCACCGTGCGCCCACCGTGCGCGCACCGTAACGTGCGCGAGCGTAATTCTGAATGGTGGTTAAATGTCAGCCAACATTCGAATCGGTCGAAATCAGGAAGTGTCGGCCACCATTTTGTTTGTTTTGAGTGCAAGAGTGAAAAAGGAAGGTGGCGAACGTGAAAAGTGGGCAGGGTAGAGAGTTCCTGACCCCCTAGCCTTTGTCAGGGGGTCCCTGAAGGAACCCGAAGGCAGAAAAAAACATTTACATTTTTTTCAAAAAATCGCGGGGTGCGCACACGGTGCACGCACCGTGAAAAACCTAAAAAAAAAAAAAACTTTTTAATACGTAGTTTATTGTAAAATAAATATATAAAAAATATAATAATATATACATAACTTAGCATTTTAAAAAACGTACAAATTCACTGAAAAACCATAGGTTTCACACACGTTATAGTTAGGAATTAGCATTTAAAAAACCTTGCAAATTCATTTAAAAAACCATAGGTTTCACACATGTTATAGTTAGGTGGACATTTCACTCGTAAAAAAACAATGAAATTCCCCCGTTATAGTTAGTTCAGATAACTATAACTCGCGCGACCGCCACTCTATCACAAGGATGATGTCATCAGTGATGTCATGAGTGATGCCACTGACCAAGTCATGAGTGATGTAATATGTGACGTCATGAGCAGTGGATTGCGGGCGCGCGAGTTATAGTTATCTGAACTAACTATAAAGGGGGAATTTCATTGGTTTTTTACGAGTGAAATATCGACCTAACTATAACATGTGTGAAACCTATGGTTTTTTAAGTGAATATATATATACATATATATATTCACTGAAAAAACCATAGGTTTCACACATGTTATAGTTAGCAGGACATTTCACTCGTGAAAAACCAATGAAATTCCCCCGTTATAGTTAGTGCAGGCAACTATAACTCACGCGACCGCAATCCTCTGCTGATGACGTCAGATATTACATCACTGTATTTAGACACCTATTTACCCATGTCTTCTTCCATTAATCTTTAGCTATACATATATTACAAATATTTATTTTTCAGAAATACACATATTTAATAAGTGATGTAATATCTGATGTCATCAGCAGAGGATTGCGGTCGTGTGAGTTATAGTTGCCTGCACTAACTATAACGGGGGAATTTCATTGGCTTTTCACGAGTGAAATGTCCTGCTAACTATAACATGTGTGAAACCTATGGTTTTTTCAGTGAATTTGCAAGGTTTTTTAAATGCTAATTTTTTTTTGAGATTTTTGGTAAAAAATAATATCCAACCTCTGTATAAAATAATATATGTACTATATCCTGCATTATGGAATGGTTAATTTTTTTTAAATTAATGTTTACATACAGTTGTACATCACAGTTATTATCTTCTACAACTCTTGAAACTTGTACTTTTTTTTTTTATGCATTTTTTGCCGTGCGCGTACGGTAAGTTGACGCTACGCGCACCGTACGTCATAAGTACGGTGCGCTTATGTGATACGTACGTGACGTACGTGTACACGCATGCACGTTGCGTGGAACCAACGTCGCGGTTACGTGGGTGCGTGTACTGCGCATGCGCGAGTGCGTCCTACGTACGCGCTCCGTAAGCGCTCCGTAAGCGCATATTTACGTCACGTTTGCGCATGCGTACTTGTTTACGAGCGCGTACCGTAAGCTTACGGAGCGCGCACGGTAGGTCATGTGATCCACAAAGAACACTTTTCATTGGTTGAAACTACTTTCAGTTCCAGAAACTTCCCACACCACACCCATTCCCCTCATTACTGCTTGAGATCCCCTAGGAGAAGGAGCTGAATTGACATTGAGATACAATGGCAGAGCAGCAGTCCTCTTCTGAGAGTGAGCCTAGCAGGACCATCATCAGACAGAGAAGGAGGAAACAAAAGGATTCTTTTGTGTGGGAGTATTTTACTTTTCCAGAGGGGCAGAAAAAGGTCAATGCTCCATTGGTCACTTGCAGACTTTGTGAGCGTGTTTTATCTAGAGGAGATCCAAGGAAGAAGTATTCCTTTGGAAATCACTCTATGATGAGACACCTTAGGGATAAACATCCCAGGACCTTTGCTCGACATACTGAAGAAAACTCTTCAGTAAGTCACCGGAGCCCAACCTCAGAAGCCAAGTGCATCATCGGCAGCTCAGCTGAGCCCTTCCTCTGAGGTGGGAGCATCACCTTCTTCAGCTCCTCTGGACATTAACCCTCGATTTCGGAGGGTTTCAATGAGGTGTACAGCGTGTTGTGGTCTTATTGTTTTTGGGGAGACCAGTGTTTCCCTTATTAACAATAAGATAGACCAGCACGTTTGTAGACGTTCATAATATTCCCATTCTTTCTTTCCTCTATCCCTGTATTAACCCAACGGCTCTTTTAAGAGCCAACCTTACCTCACAATTTTTTTTATTTTTTTTTAAGCTTTCCTTTTTGAAAACATTTTTTTGCCGTGCGCGTACGGTACGCATAATCGCGGAATAGTTACGCGAAGTTCGCGGAATTTTTCTCGCGGAATTTTCCCGTTTACGCCATGCGCGTACGCTACGCGCATTCCGCGATTTTTCGAACAAAAAAATTAAAATTTATTTTTGCCCTTGGGGGTCCTTCTGGGACCCCCTGACAAAGGCTAGGGGGTCAGGAACTGTCCACCCTGCCCCCTTTTCACGTTCTCTACCTTTGTTTTTCACCCCCTCAGACTGCGAGAGACAAAATGGCGGCCGACACTTCCTGGTTTCGACCGATTCGAATGTTTACTAAGATCTAACAACCAATCAGAATCGCGCTCGTGCACGGCGGCGTGCGCGTACGGTAAGCTTACGGTACGAGCTCGGAGCGCGCCTATAGATCTATATATTGATTTAAATGCGATTTTCTCAGGAAATACTGAACAGATTTACACGAGACCTTCAAAAGTCACATCTCTAACCTGAGGGCTACCTCTCTGCCAAATTTCAAGTAATTCTGTTCAGCCGTTCGGGCTGTAGCTCGGACTAAAGGTCCTATGGAAAAATGCATGGGGAAAACGCGTTTTGGGACCCCCCCTTTTTCTCAGCCCCCGCTTGACGAATCCCCCCGAGACTTTCAGGGAAGGAGCGGAGCGCCCCACCTATTTTGAGAATTTTGCGAAGATTCGTCAATCGGCGCCAAAGTTATTCCAAATAGAATGTTGCGGATTTCCTATGGAAACACGGTCCTAACTATAACTATCTACTGGCGACCGCCAGTAGATAATATACGAATTTACGTATGTACTTATGTATGTATGTACGCACGTATGTATGTACTTATGTATGTATGTACTTATGTATGGATAGATAGATAGATAGATAGATAGATAGATAGATAGATAGATAGATAGATAGATAGATAGATAGATAGATAGATAGATAGATAGATAGATAGATAGATAGATAGATAGATAGATAGATAGATAGATAGATAGATAGATAGATAGATAGATAGATAGATAGATAGATAGATAGATAGATAGATAGATATTTTCAGTGAAAAAAACTAAGGTTACAGGCAGGAACGTTCTAGTTAGGCTCAGATTTCTCATACAAAACCAATGAAATTCAGCAGCTATTGTTACCTGAGCTAACTATAACTTACGCCCCCACAATGCACTGTTTATGACCTAACATTTTACATCATTTATGACATAGTCAGTGGCATCACTGATGACATCATCCAAAGAACCACTCACACACCCACTCACACCCCGATACACCCTTTCATAGGCCCACGCAACCACTCACATAACCATTCACAGACCTATATCATTACTCACACACCCAGTCACTCCTCTATAGAGTATTATCCTCTGCATTTTCCTTTTAAGGTACTTTTTCAGCTGGTTAACTTTGGTCACTGTATCCAACCTGTGCTCCATCATGGTTGGCCTGAAGTTTTGAATTTGACCTGGTTTAGCACTACCAGATAGCCCCAGTTGGCTCTTTATATTTTTAAGCACTACAATTCAGCTTATTCTTTAAAAATTCATAACTCCGGTTATGCTTATTGGGTTTTTGTCGTTTTAGTCCTGTTTAGTAATAAAAATATACTCTATTTTTCTAAACTGTTATAGAGTCATGTTGTGGTGTTTTCACTGTGTTACTTTTGAAGTGTTACACAAATACTTTACACATTGCCTCTTAAGTTAAACCTGCCTGTTCTGTGCTGAGCTACTAGACAGTGAGCACAAGCTAATTTAGGTTATGTATCTGACTTACCCCAACTAGGATTGTGGTTCCTGCTTGAACTGGGTGCATACCTCTGCCAACCAGAAATCCAATTTCTTACAAGCACCTCCACACTACTTCCCTGAGAAGCCTTTGACTACTCACCATCACAACCACACAGAGTTAAATGCTGAAGAGTTGTACTTGGCCCAGTTAGCAGAGTCATTGTAGGTTTGATTCCAGGACATCAGAGGCAAATGATATCAACCCTGACGGATGAGGCAAAGTAGTCCTAAATGCTCACTCACAGATTGGGGTCTCACAGCCACTGTTTTGTTTTAGCTCCTGAAAATCAACTCACTCTTGGGTTTTACATTCAGAAAACAAAAAAGGTTGCAGAACCAGCACATCAAACATTGTCCTCACTAAGCAAAGAATCAGTGTTTTCAGTGAAACAACAGAGATGCCTGTCTTCCTGGTACTGTGGGTGGTCCTCTGCTTGGTGGGGCCCATGCGGTACCAAAGGTCTGGTGGGCAAATTAGCAGGGCCTACATGGCTCGGCTCATCTGGCTTCATGGATGTAGTTTCTGAATTTGATCAACTTTTCAGGCAAATGTTTTACTTTAAACCGAGCCTACATACAACGCCTCTGAAAACATATTTTTCATATCACTGCGATGCAAATTTTCAAAATGTTTTAGCAAAGTACTGCACAAATGTTGTTCCATATTAGGACATAACCCCGAAATTGTTTGTTGCAAACTTGGTTTTATGTGTCCTTAGGCCATAAGAAGTGAATGATTTAATATAAGTTGAGGTGTGCCAAGCAGCAAAGTCCACGGACTCACAGCTTTGTGGATTTAAATTTATAAAAGCTTCCTAAAGTGTAATGCTTGCAAGGTTTCAATTTTTAAAAGAGAGGCCCCTTCATCCTGCATTGATTGCAGTGAAAATGTGTTCCTGCTGCTGTAAGGCACTGCATGAGCAGCGGGTGGACTGGCTGATGCTGCTTGTCAGACATCCCTCTTCAGAGTGCCTACTCGCAGTATGTCCTACGCCCCAACCTGCGACACTCACACCATACACTGCTCAATAGTCCCCTACACATTTGCAGCAATGGCCCTTTTTTATGGTCTCTCTCATGCAATGTTCCCAGGGCTCCAGATCTACCTGTGACCTATCCTAACACCTGGCACATCCTCCACCAGACCATGATGACAGATGTGCTAACTATAAGAGCTAAAAAGAGGCTGAAACTTTGACACCGCTCAATATGCAGGGTGTCACTAGGGCATTACATTGATATTGTATGCAGGATGATTCTCACTAGGATATAACATTTTTGTTTGACACAAGCATGTAAAAGCATAATTACAGATGCCCCATGCCATAACCTTTAAGTTTTTTAATAGAAAGATGTGATACTAGGCCGGAACATTGGCTATGTTGGATATGAGTTCCCAGTGTATACTAAATGTGTCACCAGATCATAACTTTTATTTATAATCTAATTGTATTGGTTTTGGCAAAAACAAAAGAAACACAAGAGCATGATTATTATTACAATACATCCATATAGCGCGCTTTCAAACTCACCCTTGTTACCTAGTGTGGACAATCTCGGTGTGCTCTCCACATCGGCACTTCTGTCCACCTCTAGTCGAGCAGGGTCCCCTCATTTTGTCAGTCCCAACCATTTACCCCATGCATGATCATACTTGGTAGGACATCCCCTCGCCATATACACTGGTTTTTCCTGCATGGCACACCAATCCATCCCCCCTGTGCTACTTAGAGACAGTCGGGTGGGATATTTCCAGCTGGCCATTATGTCTCGCTTTGCCACCATGTTGACCACCCCCAGGAGTGTTCTGTCAGCTCTGGAGCCATCCAGACCCTCCATAACTCCCAGCATCAGGACTACTGGGACCTCCCAGCCCAGCACGGTGCTCAACTCTGTCACTATTGCCGACCAGTATTGGGTGAGAGCAGTACAGGACCAGACCATGTGGTAAAAATCTGTGGGTTCTGTGGCACAGCACGGACTAAGCAAAACCAAAGGGAATGATGGACGGAGTGTTGAACATTGCAAGCACTCACCCCCAGTCAACTGATCTGGGTTTAATCTATCATCATTCTTTAGTTCACTCCGCCACCCCAGTTCAGACATGGCCATATGCAAATCAGTCTGACCCTGTGCCTCATGGGAACAGTCCAGCCCGAACTGCCAAGCCATGTCTTTCCTGGACTGGAAACAAGTATCCTGGGACCGGTTTCTGGCTAATCAGCCGTCATCAGCCAGGCTAGCTTGAATCCAGTGGCAAAGTGAGCAAGGGACCCACGTTTGGGAATACCCTGCCAAATTAGGGCGAACAAAGCAAAACCAAAGGGGATGATGGACGGAGGATTTAACATTGCAAGCACTCACCCCCAGTCAACTGATCTGGGTTTAATCCATCATCATTCTTTGCTCACTCCACCACCCCAGTTCAGACATGGCCATATGCAAATCAGTCTGACCCTGTGCCTCACGGGAACAGTCCAGCCCAAACTGCCAATCCATTTCTTTCCTGGACCAGAATCAAGCATCCAGGGACCGGTTTCTGGCAAATCAGCCGTCATCAGCCAGGCTAGCTTGAATCCAGTGGCAAAGTGAACAAGGGACCCACGTCTGGGCACACCCTGCCAACTTAGGGCGAACAAAGCAAAGCCAAAGGGGATGAAGGACGGAGTGTTGAACATTGCAAGCACTCACCCCCAGTCAACTGATCTGGGATTAATCCATCATTATTCTTTAGCTCACTCCATCACCCCAGTTCAGACATGGCCGTATGCAAATCAGTCTGAACCTGTGCCTCATGGAAACAGTCCAGTCCGAACTGCCAAGCCATGTCTTCCCTGGACCCGAAACAAGCATCCTGGGACCGGTTTCTGGCTAATCATCCGTCATCTGCCAGGCTTGCTTGAATCCAGTGGCAAAGTTAGCAAGGGACCCACGTCTGGGCATACCCTGCCAACTTAGGGCGAACAAAGCAAAACCAAAGGGGATGATGGACGGAGTGTTGAACATTGCAAGCACTCACCCCCAGTCAACTGATCTGGGTTTAATCCATCATCATTCTTTAGCTCACTCCACCACCCCAGTTCAGACATGGCCATATGCAAATCAGTCTGATTCCGCAGACTAGGCCATAACTTAGATGTATTTGAGACACTGGCTGTCACTAAGCCATAACATTGGCACTATTTGAAAAATTGTCACTAGGACATAACGTTTTACATGAGGCAGCGTTAGGCTATAACATGTATGTGTTTTGATCCTAGGGGTGTCGCTATATCATTGATTGCTGGTTGAAGCAAATGTGAAAGATGCCCTCTCGGCTCCACACCTTTTCTTCAGGTGCACACACAGGCAGTGTTCTAACTCACTTTTAATCAGTACATTTTTAGTTTGTAATGCTGGTTTGGTTGCACTGTGGTTGTGCAGACACCGTAGCAGGAAAAGAACACAGGGCCTGTCTCCGCAAAGAACAGCCATTGACAGTTTAATTGAAAAGTTGTACCCAGCGGTGGGCAACAACGAGACCCGGGCGTTGATGAGGAACACAATGCAGTTTAATTCTGTAACATGGAGGGAGCCCCGCGGCAGAGGGGGCGGGGAGAGGGTTCCTCCCTCAGTAACGCGGAACCACAAGATATATTCAATTTTTTTTTTTAACATATATTTCATAAAGACCTCGTGAACGATACGAAGAATCAGATATGGCCTAGCTGTGATTAACGAGTTACGCATCAGCAGCAAATCAGTTAAAATTCTAAAATTCGGGGCATTTCCAGCAAAGTTTTGCTAACACATGTCTCTTTATTAAATTAAGAGAATTAAAGTCCATGGCGTCTAGAATAGTTTAACCTTGGTAAATACGTCGACGTACATGCATAATTGTAGGCAAAAGCCAAGCAGTTTTCTGTCAAGTACTTAAGATGCGTACCCTTGATACACTGGTTTCATGTCGCAATAGGTGTGTCCCCGAGAAATCCCTTGAATGGGCGGGATGCAATTAATCTGCATGCGTGCTGCGTCCTGTGATCCAAGCCGTGCACCCAAACATCACGCGTGGCCAGGATCACAACATGCGCTCCCCTTCCCTTCCGCTGCTGCCCCCTCCTCTCCAGGCAGCGCCTAATCTCGCAGAACGCACTCCACTCCGGGGCTTGGCAGGAGCCGGCCGATAGCATCAGTGGGAAGGAGGGAATACACACAGCCTCCCGCAGCCTGGTTCCAGCAGTCAGTTTCTGCAGGTGAAAGACTGGTTTGGACAAGAGGAAATTGGGGAGCGCTGCGATCCGGAGGGGGTGAAAGGAAACACAACAGGGGGAGATCCGCTGCTTTTTTTCTCCCTTTTCTTCTTTTTTTCCTTTTTTTTTTTCTTTTTCTCGCCGAGTCTTCGCAGCTGAGGGCTGAAGCTAATTGATGTAAAATGTACAATGTGCAGCTCCCCTCTCTTGGCACCTCTGCTGCTTTAGCGCCCAGACACCCGCGGCTGGAGCTGTGTTCGGAGTCTTGAACAGAGCGAGAAACAAAAGGGGACCCCCGCGAGAACTTATTTGAAGGCTTTTTCTAACGATGACACAAGTCTTGGTGTGGATTCGGAGTATGATTTTGGAATTCTGGGCGGGTCTTCTCGTTTGCATGGTTTGGATTCAACCCTCTCACGGAATGCCTCATGTCATTCGGATAGGTAAGAAGAGCGCGTTCTTGTGTATTTATCCCATTTCCCCTCGATGCGCCGCCGCACGGTCTTTGACCCCCTCTGCGGGGTGCAGAGTGCCGGGCTTATTTTGCCTACTGTAGGGTCTGCCTGCTTTACAGGTGAGCCATGGACACCCCAGATTCCGTCAGAGTGGGTGGTTCACATCAATTTGGGGAACATAGGGTAGCAATGCACTTTTCCCCAATTTAGGGAGCCCCAAATGAAAGTACAAACAAAAGAAGACCCGCTACAACTGTTGGTTAAATAATTCACTCTGAGATTAAAAAAAAACAAAAAAACACTGCATAGTCTAAATGGGAATGAGAGACGAGGGGGTGAGAATGCCAAGTTGCTGTGCAGGGTACCACAAGACGCCGCAGTCATGTACCGAGGAAGGTCAGAGTGCGTGTCGGAGTGAATTCTGATAAACCGAGGACCAGCGATTGGTTCAAAAGACAGGATGGGAGCGCTGATGAGACAGGGTCTACTTTGCACCAAGGGCGAGACAGATCAGAAATTAATGGGAGGGTTGTGTGTGTGTGTGAGAGAGAGGGGGTGTTAACTGACAGGACTGCACATCCTCACTGCTTGCTTGTTGAGGGATACCTCGCGCATTGTGCAGGGAATCCTCGCAGCTTTTCACGCTCACTCACTTGCGCCTTCTGTGCTTGGACAGCAGTTTAGCCCCCTCCTCTCCCTTCCCTCCTACCCCCTGCTGTTCCCTCCTTCACACACTTCACCCTCCTCTCAAAACATGAGGTCAGACGGTCCCCGTCTGTATCGTTTGCTAGGCAGTTGAGTTTCGTGAAGCCTGTCCACGCCCCCTCTCCAAGGGCAAACCAACTTCAAGGGGCTCTGAGCAAAATCTGCATATGGGGAAGTTTGGTACATCGACGTGGTCTTTAATGTCGAATTTCTAGTTCCTTAAAAGAGAGCATATTGGACAAACACTGGAAATGCCCTTTTCTTTTCTTCTAGTATTCAGTTTAAATATTCACCCTGAATTAAAAAATGTTAATGCTTGATATTTGCAGACTGAATTTCCCCCTAAGGAAAACTTTTAGTCTGCAAAATGCTTTTATGCTTCTAAAGATAGATTCTACTTAGGAGTTCAGATATTTTAGGGGCACACAATACGGCCAGAAAGGTGGCACACCAGAAGATTAGATAGCTAGATAGACAGACAGCTAGCTTATGGTATTGTATTGTGGTTGCGTATAAGTAGCTCTGCAGCTATATAGATAGATAGATAGATACACACACACATATGTATATTTGTTGGACGTGTGCCACCGTAGGATCGGGTGTCCAGGAGGAGGAACACCAAATGGAGACATATAATTAATATATATATATATATATATATATATATATATATATATATATATATATATATATATATATATATATATATATATATATAATATATATATAGTTTCTAACAAGTCTAATAGCTAGACCCGAACCTGAGAAGAAATTTATCATTCTGAAAATTACAAAAATGGTGAATTATTAGTGGATCATGAAAATATAGTTGTCAGAACATCAGAAAACAAGCCTCAGTATGTTTGAGCACGTTCACGCCGAAATACCCTGAAAATCTTTTAAATTGATTAGTAGCTGTTTTTTACCCTCATAAAATCGTCAATATGTTTGACCTTGTGACCCATGTCTTTAAAATGTATGGGATGGAGGGGTGGCCGTTTTCTCCAGTTCCTTACTCCTGGTACATGCAAGCGGCTTTCTGAACCATAAGGTCGCGCTTCCACTTGATGGCAGAGTTGAATATGTCCACAGCATTCACACTGAGCGTATTGCAGGTGCTTGGAATTCAGAGCACTATCTAACACTTCCAGCAGTGTTACAAGCAGTTCTTTAAACTATTTTACTTATGTTTTGTAGCGTGTCCTCTATTCCAGATGTTAAGGCTTGAATATGCCTTACCTATAATGTGCTTGCTAAGGTGCCTTGAAATACCCTATCAGACACTCTACATGGGAGAGCGGGATCTTACAGACCATCGGTGGAGGCCTTTATTTGACAAACAGAAGATATTGAACCATTAGTAGCGGACGGATTATTACTTTAAAACCTGAGAGCATTCTTTGTTTTAAATTGTTCAGAAATTCTCAATAATGTGGGGTTGTTGAGTTTGACCTTTCTAGTGTCTCAAAGACAAGACGTCATGATCAGGGTGTAGGGTTATTATTTCATGTTATGTTGGGACTAACTCTGCATCCCTCAGCTTTCATTTATTAAACTAAAGCACTGTCGGATTTGTAGTCTTTCAGATTGGACTTTCACAGAGACTCCATAGCCCTTGGTGGGAAAGCCCTGGGATGCGTCCTAGTGACACCTTGCTCTATGTTTGACCTACTAGAGCGAGAAGAAAGATCCAAGTGATTGGAGGGCTCGTGAAGAGGGCGGGCCGTCGCTCCCAGCCATATTTCAACCCCCCTGGGACGTGCAGTGGTACTGCCTCTGTCCTGTTAAATATAGACTGGCGAACGTTCATCTAAGAACACATGAAGGTGGTCGAAATGGTAGTTTTATATTTGTAACCTTTTCTAAAAAGATTTACAAAAATATGAATTGAATATGTTGCTGTACATTTCTTCTAATAGAGTTTTACATAGGCAGTATCCACTGGTGATTTTTCTTTTTATTGGGGGGGTTGCATGTTTACGAGGAAATTCCTTTCCAGATTACTTGAAAGTCATGCATTCGATGTTTGCTGCTGCTGGCAAGTTCTACCTAAAAATACCAGGTTACAGTGGGCATGCCTTCATTTTTTAAGGGACATGCACGCGTATGAGGTCATGTCATACTGCTGTTGTTTTCCAGCTGATGGAATGTCACAGCGTGCACTATAATTCTAAGCCTGTACTTTCAGCTACCTGCGTAATGCGTTGTGGGAGTTGAAGTCGACTACTACTGAACAATTATAGCTAAAATATTAGATATTAACGACTTGCATAAGATAAGAACAGGGCTGGAGTCACTGTGTCCTGAGAGACTTGAATTAATCGGTCAACACTACAAACCTTACGTAATTGTGTAATAAAAGTTCAATTTATTTTCGATATTGAGTCTCAGATATTCCAATCACACATTTTATGAATGCTCAAAAGGCGTTTATTCCGTTTGATGTTACAGCCAGATACTCACGTGACTCTTGCTTGCCCACTTTTAGTTGATTTAAGTATCTGCTGATGCATTTGAATGTCGGGGTGCTGATATAATGTTTTGTTCATGCTTTCCGTCAGATTTTGAGTGTCTGTACTTTTGGCAGACAGTGGGAGTGAGGGAAAGAGGCAATGGAGGGATTTGCTCAGGATCACACAATTTACGCAAATGGAGATCCTGGCACTAAATCTCAGCCTGCTAGTTCACCCACTACTTAGCATTGACTACTTAGTTTCCTTGTCAGTGACATCAGCCTTACGGTTAAAGAACAATACAGGGCTGGTTAAGGGGATCACTTGCCTTGTGGTGGGTTGCAGACATTTCCATTTAAGGACAGTCTGCAGCTGTGGTTGAACCAGTCCTACTGGACCCAACCTATGGAACTGGCAAAGGCCAACAGATGGCACTGATGCCCTTTTCACGTCCATAATTCTCCACTAGGGTGACAGGAGTGTGGCAAGACTCTATCGGATGCGAAACTCGTCTGTCTTTGACGTTCCTCTGTATGACTCTGCATGGCTGGTCACTGAGTGATTTTCTTTTATTCACGCTTCAATACACTTTCATCAACATGTGGAACGATTGCCACTTAACAGCGCTTCGAAGTCAAGGAAACAGCTAGAGATGGGAGAAGAGAAGATGGGAAGGAATGCAAGAAAAGATAGGGGAGCAGTGATGAATCTGGTGGAAAAGACCAGCGAGGTTGGAAGGAGTGAGAGCAGGAGGAAGGAGAGGAGAAGCTGAAAAGAAAAAGGACAGATGGGGAGCGCATGACAACAGGATGGAGGTCTGAGTGGAGAGGAAGGAAAGACAGGAAGAGGTGGAAGGAGGGAGAGCAGGAAGTTGAAGAAGAGGCGATGGGAATAAATGGAAAAAGGCAGGGAAAGTAGGCTAGCTGTGTGGGTGGTTAGTGGGATGGAAGTAAAGAAAGGGAGAGAAGATGGCGAGAGAGTAAGCTAAGGGTAGATAATCTAGATAGGAGAGAGGAAGAAAGAGGCACAGATGGAGAAGTAGAATTTAACCCAATTAAAGCAAGAAAAGAGGGTACGCAGATGTGAACTGAAGCGAAAGTGGGAGTCAGTAAAGGAGTAAAAAATGGGGTGGGGGCTTGAAAGAGATTGGAAAACGCTGGAATATGAGAGGGCAGTCAGATAAATGAGATTAAAATATGGAGAGACACATCAAAGAGTACAGGTGTCTTTCCTCTTCAAGAACACATTGACTGTACTATTTTTATGTTTGAAAAAGTGTCATACATTTTACTTAAAAACACACAGGATTATAAAAAAAACAGTTTGAAACAAGAGCAAAGAAAGAAAACAAATTAGGAAGGAAGAATTTAAAGAAATGTCTCTCACATATATATAGGAATAATTTTAGTTAGCGGTATTCCTCAAAGAAACACAAATTATGGATCCGTGCCAGTTTTTTAAGATATACTCATTGGATATTTTTACATGCAACCAATGTAGACGGGAATCATTTGCATAGTCTGTAGTTATCCTGAAAATATGGCATGGATCTGGCATTCATGGACCAATGCTTGACAGTCAAATTTTAGATCTTATTAGTAGTCAGAGTTTTTTTAATGTTTGAGGCAGATGAGGCCTGGACTCTCCGATGGGCTACGGCAGTGTAGCCTGTGCATGGGCCTTCAGTGGGGTTGACAGGAGGCTGTACAGGAGCTGCCTGATGGGAGACGCTCAATCTTTATAAGACATAGCCAATGGCGTAACGAAACTTGTGGGTGCACCCCTGAAAGGTACATGGAGGGGCCCCTCTCTGGATTTTATCAGGAGCTTTCAGGCCAGAGTACTGTGCTGAGGGAGACCCCTGCAGGTTGCTCCCCGCATTGTGGGGGATGCGGGGGCCTGCGTTACGCCAAAGTAATGACGTTGAAAATGAAGGGAGCAGAGTGACTCCTTGAGGACCCTAGGGTCACAACAGTAAAAGGTGTGAGATATTCGGGCCTACAGTTTGATGACTCTTACATAGAATAGAATGATGGTGCCCTTAGAAAAGAATATACACTACATATCTTAGTCCGAAATGTAGACATGCACCTGATTTCGGATGCACAGTATGTTCTACATCATGTTTTAGATAGGATCTTGAAACTCACTCCCCACTTTTAGTTGCATTTGGCTACTTTAATGTTCTAATTCTACTTCTAGCACATTTTGGGAGGCATCTCTTGATGACGCAGGTGCCAGATCTTCATGTATTTATATTTTGCTGTTGGAAATTGAAATGACAACAAATAAACAAGGCACAAGGTGTATGTGCGGAAAGAGATAGAGATATGTTGAACGATAATGTTTTTAAAATGTATTAATATATACATTTATCAATATATTGCTGCGTGGTAAAAGCAATTACATTCTGTAATTATAATGTCATTAGGCGTGCCATCAGTAACCTTTCATTCATACTCCATTCGCATCAGCAGTCAAATAAGAGAAAACCAACACATACACTCTGAAGTCCAACCCAATCAGATAAAATCAAAGACAATTTATGGAAAACAAATATCAGAGTTGTGCATTAGTCACTATGGTACAATATGATTGGCGACAGTAAATTCTTGTTGGGGCTAGTTTTTTATATTGATATACTTTCCCTGCTTTAGGTACTCATATTATTTTTCAAGGGGTCCCTCCTCTTTACATACCATGGAAAAAGAGTACTGTTACTCTTAATTCTCACCTCCCAGTTTTCCACATAAGTCTGGGACCCCTGCGCTTGTGCTATGCAGTCGTTTCAATATGTTAGGTTCTGGTCTGTTGTCGGAGTTTCATAGCACATGGCGGCTGGTTGTTGGACCTACATCCCAGAGTTGGGTGTGCTTTTTCACGTGATTTTGGAATTTCTCCAATGAGCTGCATCATAATGGTTGGATACCATTGTGCCTGGCTTATTCAGTGAATGCAGTTTTCAGTACAGGGTCCAGAGATGGTTTGTATTCCTTCAAGTGAATGACAGCTTTGTGGTGCGTTTGAGCTTTTGTTTGCTGTTGAAGGTGTAAGTAAAACTAAAATCTAAAAAAAGCTAAAATCAAATAAAGAAATAAATATATGACTCTAGAACCTAACTGATTTTGTGGTTTTACAAGCTGCCCACCTCCCCCCCACCCTGCTCTCCAGAATGTTTACCGTGCATATGCTATCTCTCCTTGCCTCCATACTGACCACTCCTCTCGCCCTTCAAACCGTGCCTACCATGGCACGCCCCCCCCCCCCACACACACACACTGTCACTCACATTGCGCTCTATAAAGCTGGGTTTCTCAGACTCTGACTGGTAGAGACAGTGCAGTCAAACGGCCCGGGCACTTGTCTTTGCATTTTGAAATCACTCATCGTAAAACAATGAGAAATTCCTCGCTGGTGCCCGCTGATGCGATGACACATGGTGGTGTAGCAGCAGACACAGGCTGAATGAAGATCAATACATCGCTTTTTCCCCCCGTGGAAGCAAATAGCTTCAGACAAGTGGCTTACTGCCACCTGGGACCGGCGGCCGGAGTTAGACAACATTAACTCGCGGCGCAAAGCCTCCCCCCATCCTTCATGGCAAACTCATATCTAAATGTGGCTGGAGAATTTGACTTCATTGGTGTAAGCACTGTATTTCATGTTTGTTCGCCTCGCATCCCCTGGTGCTCGTCTTCAACAGCAGTCATTTACAAGTTCACCATTTTTGTTACACATACTTCGGATAATGTATACAAAGCAGTTGTTACTTTTGATAAAGGAGTCCAACGTGTATTTCCTTTGTATCTTCCTAGATATTATATTGTCTTTGTCTTTTTTTTATTAAAAACATTTCCTACCGGAATTTACTGTTTTTCTTTTCCCATAATGTCTATACTATTGGGACTAAACGATTTCTCACGATTTAATAAAAAAAAATCTCTCCCTGTTCCCACTCATTTCATATTTTGTTTTGGTCAGTCTAATACGAACCATTCTCTGTGTAAATACTCACATACAGTATGTGGTATCATGAGAGTTAATGGGCGTACTGTGTAAAATCCAGGAATAAACAGCATTTTAAAATGTACTTTCCTGTAAAACAAACTGATTTGAACGTTTGAGAAATAATTAATAGAATATTTGAATCAATTTCAGTTTTGACAAACATTTTGACGGGTATTTGCTACTGTGATATTTGCTACAGTGTTACAATTACAATATTTAATTCATATCTTGGTGTTAGCATTACGCTTGGTAGTGGGTGCTGATGTAGTACCAATGGCTGCTCATAAGCAGGGTTACTGTTTAAGCAGTACATATATATCTACGCATAGAAGTTTACTTGGTGAATCAATATGGACAAAATGGGATCCCTCTTTCCTACAAACGATTCCTTTTGCTACATGATGCTACCTGAGGCCGTCAACATTTGAATATGACAGCGAAACAAAAAACCTGAGCTTCCAGACAAAGGGGTGGATTCACAAAGGCTTGTAAGAGTATGTAAAGGAATACTCCTGTAGTACTGCTTCCTGTTGTCGTGATGGTATCTACGAATGCAGAGCATCTTATCTCAAAGACTTGAAATGTAAAACTCCCTGGAGACCCTCGGGCTTGCAGCATTAGATGTCTCTTGTGGTGCCCTCATTATTGAAGAATAGCAGATAATTCAGCGCCGGAGGCCGGGCAGTGTGCAGTGGTCTCCTCGGAGCTCTCCTACATCACTTGAGCTCTGAAAACATGGCCGCTAGCCAGAACCTCAGTTCTTACTCAATAGTTTGTTCTCATTTTTCCTTCTATTGCTGCTTATTTTATCTCCTCCCATTGATTTTGTATTGTGAATCAGGCCCCTGTTTTGGCAGCGATCGATATACAAAAAAAGCACAAAATAAATGAAGGGAGTAAAGTCTGTATTGAGCACAAAGTAGTGGAAGATCTTCCTAGTATCGGTTTTCACTTGTTTGCCTCCTAAATGAGTTAATCTCAATATTTCTACCCTTCCGCAGGACTTGATCAAACTTTGATCTAGTCAATAAGGTACATTGTTTCTCCTCTTGCCTAGGACCTGTGATCTCCTACAACATACAGCACTTAGAATCGAAATACAAGTATCTTAATGTTACATTTTAGTTTATTAAAGTGAAAACTATGTCCTTTGGACTTGCCTGACGAAATAACAGGCAAAGATTTGCTTGACGCACTTTTCAAACACGTCTACAAAATTCTTGACTAGTTCATCCTCACATTCACCTTATTTCCATGTCAATTTTAATGACGTTCATTTAGACCTTCCTTCCCTTTTCCAGGAACCTGTGTAATGTCCCTCTTCCCAAAAGATTACAATATAAATTTGAAAAACGATATGGATATCACCTTGTTCTTAAGTGCACTATACAGATATAGTCGCCTAAGGCCACATGACCATGCAAGACACTACCACAAACCTGACAATGTGTACAGTATAGATCTAGCTCCCGCCACCCACTAAGATTTTTAGTACTTCACTTTCCGAAAGTACAAGGAGGTCGCCCATTCAGACCTGACAGTACCTCTTCAGTCGAAACTGTTACCCTCAGCCGGTTTCGTCATAAACCTCTGCATGTCCTTTTCTCAGGGCGGCTCCTCCATTAGGGCGGAGGAGCGTCGCCCCACTGCTTTCTCACAGTGCGAGAAGCAGTAACATAAAATGGTATTTTAAATACTATTTAAAATACCATTTTACCATTTTAAATACCATTTTATGTTTCTGCTTCTCGTGCTGTGAGAAAGCAGAAGGCAGGGTATTCCTGGTTGGGGGCGGGCGGGTCAGGTAGGAGTGACCTGTACTCTGAATGCCCTGACTGTTTGGTTGGCCCTCTGGGGCCGACCAAACCAGTCATGCGCAGTCTACATTTTCTCTATGTAGGCTGCATGCAGCCTAAATAGAGAAAATGGCCTCCCTACAGGCGCCCGACTGGGCGCTGTCCGCACCAATCACAGAGCTGCCATTGCAGCGTTGTGATTGGCTTAGGGGAGGGAGGCTGCCTTCTTCCTGTTTCCAGCAGCGGGACCCGGCCAGGAGCGTAGGCCACTCGGGACCCGGTAAGGGAAGCTTTATTTTATTTAATTTGCCACCTCCTTGTGCGAACACCCGCACGACCCCCCACCCGGAAGTCATGCGAGCCGTGACTGCCTTTTCTTTTGTCCCTGCACCCTTGAAGTGCTTAGAAACTTCTGCAACGTGGGGCACAACAATTTACAAAAACAGAAATTAATTTATAAATGAAATTTACTTCCTTGACCTACAGCTTTCTTGGAAGTCTTTTCAAGTGAGCGTGCTTTGATTTTTTTTTTTACCAACTCAAATATTGGGTATATTGATTATTTTTTCATTTCACATAAGGCTGACTTTTTTGTGCTTCAAAGATACATACAGATCAACAAGTTTTAGCTAGTCAATATTAATCTCTTATTACCATTTGTCATGTCCCTAAGCTAATATTTGCATTGCTCACATCTTCGTTCAGAACCACTCGATCCCCTGTCGAAAGAATTCTTCTGTACAATACCATCAGCTACAAATGTGAAAACAAGTGGCTCCTAAAAGCCATAAACGGAATAAGATTACAGAGAGGGAAATCATGTTTTTGGGGCATTACTGAATGACAAATGTCGTGCTTTTTCTTGAAGAGGGACTGAAAATGTATTTCCTCTGCATTTCAGGAGTGCACACCGTTAATGTATCTAGGTCAAACTCCCGTCGTTTCACCCAGCTCCTAAATCGATCACCTGATTTTGGTACACACTAAAATAGTGTCTTGTGAGTATGGGAAAAGAACAACAATTGTGTACTTTATTTTCTGCGTGATCCACGTTTCCAGTAGCTGTAAACATTCCGATATCTTTATTTTCCGATGAATTCTAGGTTCGCAGTGATTCACATATCTCTGGGGTTTGTTTTTCACCTTTTGTTGGAGCTATTATAGAAGGATTTAGGGAAGAGTTGGAGAGCTGGGCGCGTGTTGCTAAGACCAGGCCAATCGTAGGAGCTTCAGAAACGGAGGGAGTTTATATCTCTCCCTGCTGAGCCTTGCTGCTAATAATGTTGAGCATCATGTACCCCAACCTTTTTAATGATGATAACATTTAAAGAAATATTTTGAAAATGAGCTAAACAAGGGCTTGAAAAGGCATTTCCTATACTGTGGAAATAATATTGTCGAGTTTCAAAAGACATTGTGTCCCTGTCGCTCAGGTTGGTGTACTTACCATAATAGATTTCATTCAATCACTGCTCTTGATTAAATGAATGACCTTTGACCTTTAGTCTTTCTAGCTGGACAGCTATCGACACTAGGGATTGCAGACTATAACACACCTCAGCACATGCGTCACTATCAAAGATCAGCCGGCTAAAATCTCAAGCTAAAATTAGCTCACAAAATATTTAGCAAAATTTTAATAAGGTGTTTTTTGTTGGGTTTTGGCAAAATCTGCCTGGTTCACTCTTGAGGGACTACATTTGCTTAGTGACATCCTGCACATACTGTTATACCATTGTGACATGATTAAATGTATTCATGTTGTGACTTGTTTAAACATGTTTAAATATATTATATTTCTGTAGAGTATTGGGTTGTGCTTGAGTTTATGTATATCACAAAACGTTTGAATGCACCTGAATACATACATGGTTCTAATGTGCTGTGACGTTTCTGGACATGTACAAAGAGATGACATACTGTAAGTTATCTGATGTGTTTGAATGTACAGTGTGTTGAGATTAGTGCTTAATTTGAACTGGTGGTTGGAGGTGGTGCCTATTGGTACTCATTTTGGGGGAAAGGCATTTATTTTTTGACGTAGACTGCAAGCAAGAGAGGAAAAACATGAAGGGGGAATAGGTAGGAAGAGACAGACGGAGAAACCTTTGCAAAGGGAGAAAACAGGAACCTGCATGAGTGAGATACAGGAGCAGGGAGTGTCTGATCCTGAATGGAAGAGGCATGAGGTAGATTAAAGAGTACATTGCCTTGGTATTGAGTGTGCTGACATTTAAACGCACCGTCCTCGGGTTTCTGAGCAGAGCTTTGGGGACCCGCACTCATTCTATCATAAATTAAAAACTGTTTCAGTTACAAAGTCACCTTCAAAAAGGACCTCAGGCTCCTTGTACTTGACAGACACCTGGGTTAATCTCCCTCGACCATACCTAAGTTCTCTATCCAGGAAACAAACTACCTTCATTGTATGTCCCCACCATCTTAATCGATGCTTGAACCGTGTAAATCCCTGTCCAACGGCTGCTTTTGTCCTGGTCGCAGCTACCGATGCAATAACTGAACGTAATTATTGTAACTGTAACTTGCTTTACCCTTGTATAATGCTACTGTTGTACAGCCCCCTGATGCCTTTGGGCCATGTCCGCACTAAATAAAATTGCAAAATTAAATAAAAATAAATAACAAATCAATGGCTATATGCATGGTTTATAGGAAGTGTTTGGAAATACACATGATAGTGTTTTGTGCCCATAGCTATGCGCACAAAAGATGTAGGCGCAATTCACAAGCACATGTGTGAATATACACATACCTTCAGGATGTAGTTACAGTGTATATTTACATTTTAAATATACACTTGTACATGTGCATAGCAAAAGCTGATTGCACTTGCTAACTCTTCTTTTTCTCCATGGAGGTGCATGTCTCACTGTGGAAATTGTTTCACCCATAGCCTCACCATGGCCTTTCCCCACACTCTTCATGGAGCGAGCTGTACTGCGACCTAATGGGATTTAATCTGTTACATTCTCTAGGATGGAAAGGGGTGTAGACAGTTTTTGAAAACCCAGTAACTCACACGTCTATGGCCTGGGTGTTATCTAGCTTTCTGTGCCATGCCTAGCCTGGATTACCCATTCCCCAAAAATGTGAGGAGATTTACTTCCACATAAATGATCATTCAGTGTAGTAACATAATCTGTGAGCAAATGATTCTACTATTGCAACATCACTTTATTATTCCAAGCATAAATGTGCACTTGTAAATGCTGGCATTTGCAGATCCAAGCTTAATTTAGCTGTGCAAATGGCATAACTTTATGGATTGGGGCCTGCGTGCTGAATACTATTGATGTCCTCAATTCACTTATGGACATTTAGTTGCCTGTGCACATTTGTTTAAGCACACACTGTCTCTTGCCCGTGGCACCACCAATCTCAGATACATTCTCCCGCAGAATAGAAGAATATCACTTGCAACCAACAAATGTCTCGTGGACTTCAATGGTGTTTCCTGTTTTTGTCAAATACCAGGATTATCTCTTTCGTCCTAAAATCCTGCTGATGAAGGCAGGAAATTAAGAAGAACACTAAAACAAGACAATAAGGACAATGCTTAAAAATATGAATATGTAATATCCAATTATGAAAACATGTGCTTCATTTGGTCTGTTAAAAGGATTGTGTTTATGTCTGTTCAGTGCAGCCTTAATAATACAGGTATGTACTTAAAGACAGGTCACGAAAAGCGGTCAAAAATTGAGCTCCTTGTTTTGGAGATCTTACTGTTTTGATTTTATAATGTAACTTATGTACTAACAGGTCACATCACAACAGCTCCAGTCGCAGAAGGCCGCAGAATGATCTGCCTAATGAATATTAATTTGGCTGGACACACTTGCAGCCCACTGGGATTTCTTACAAACACAGAGATGGGGGCTTCACAGAGCAACCAACCTTCATTCCTGTGTTTGCATTCCCAGGCAGGACATTTTTTAAATTTTAAAGCAGCCTTTGTTCTTTGAAGGAACTGGTGCTGCTTTAAAAAAATATTTCTCATTGGGAAACACATGGGAGGAAGCAGGCGGGTGCTCTGGACAACTGTCTGCTTCCCACTGACTCAACCCAACACAATTCCCAAAGGTAAAGCTGGCCAACGGTGACGCTTCCCTTTGAGATAAATCGGTCTAACGGCGATCGCTTCCCTTTTGCAAATGGATTATCAACTCCTTTGAGGAGATGATAGCTTTTCAATGGTTTACAACCATAATTTTGGTTGCCAATCATTAATATACCATTTCACAATTAAAAGGTGATGTCCCTTTCACTATCTAACCATAATAATTTCAATTTGTATTGGGTTGCAAAATCCATTCTGCAAGTTGGAGATGTTTTTCTCGCCGGAAGGCTGCAGACCATTCAGAACTAGGAGGCCAGAATCACCAGCACTCACATCACACCACACCTGAAGGCGCTCCCCTGGCTTCCAGTTCATAAATGAGCACAATTAAATCTCCTAATCCACACTTTCAAGGCACTACATGACACCACTCAGCATACCTCAACACTTGCATCTGCTTTCACAACCCTGCCACACAGCTCTGCTCTTCCACACTCCTACTTGCACACATCCCTCAAATAAGGAAAACTAAATCTGGTGGTTGATCCTTCTCCTACATCGCTCCTAAAGCATGGCACGACCTGCCACTACACATGAGAACCTCCTCCTCACTTCTTGAATTCTAAAAAGCGCTGAAGGCTTGGCTTTTCAAGTAGTCCCACTGGGTCCACCTACTCAGCACCAGGATACACTCACGGATGATAGGGCACTCCACAAATCTGAATAACGGAGCATAGTTGTAAAATGGGTTTAGAACACTGTAAAAACCTTTTGTGCTCTCAAACCTTATGATTTTGTCTTCAACCACAAAATAATTTTGTACATAAGGAATATCATTCTAAAGTTCTTACAAAGGCCGCATTTCTACTAACTTGCCTGAGGAATATTTTATTCACATCTTTGCAAGCAGCTTTATTTGCAAGATCTTGTCACATTTACGAAATACCAAGGTATATCATTCAATACTTCTTGGTAGCAATGCACGCACAGGTATTGAAATATGAACAATGGAAGTAAATATTTGTGTCATGGAGCCAAATGCTCACAGCTTTTATTAAAGGTAGATTCCTGCAAGAATGTAAAATGCTCAAATTAACCTGATTTCTGTTGTAAATATCCACTTTGTTAAATCAATATTTAATTCCTGTCTCAAGTACAAATATTCTAAGTAAAATCATGACATTAGACAATGATTTTGGGAATACTTTACAATTGTTTTCAGTGCCTTAATACTTCAAGTACTGCCTGGGAGTATACATGTGGAGCAATTTTACCTCCTTAGGAATGCATCTGAAATGCGATCTTGGCGGCTTAGAAGACAACTGCTTGCAAATTTGTCTCAATTCATGGCTTAGTAGTGGAGGCTGGTGTCAGGGCTTAGTGGCGGGGTGGCGGGGGGGGGAACACAACGATGATGGATAACACGATAAAAGAAAAAAAAATACAAAATAAGAACTTCCCTTAGCTTCAGCCAGACAGATTGTGCTCTTCTGCTCCTCTGCAGACAAGCTCCCATAATCCCCTGTGGGCAATCCTGACGCTGCTCTCAGCAGCACGAGAACAGCCTCAGGATTGGCCTGAGCACCCTCGATTTGCACCGCCAGGTAGACTGGGAGCCTGCGCCTGCTGTCTCCAACCGGGCAACGCCGCTCGGGTCTGAGAAACGTTTTGTGCATGTTGGTTTGGCCTCCCTGAGACAGCCGACTAAACCCACGTGCGCATTGAAGGCAGTGCTCATACCAATCGCCCTCAGTGCCTGTCATCCCCCTAGCCCCGCCCATTAGACTCGGCACACTTAAAAGAAAAAGAAAACTATAATAAAACTGCTTTAAGACCAGTTTTATTATAGTTTTATTTTTCATGTTTTTGAGGGTGCTGGCGGGGTTCCTCCACCATAGTGGAGGAGCCACCGCTGTTGCTACGTATGATGGCACTGAAGCTTGACAGGAGTGGTACAGTAACACCATTCTCAAACTCTGACTGACCATATAAGGGCAGAAAGTGGATGTTACATAACATAACGTATATTTCATAAGTACACATAGTCCTGTGGCGATCTGGGTGCTAAATAACAGATGTTTGTTGTTACCTGACTCATTGGTACTCTGTTTTTTCAACATCAGGAAGGTGAAAACCTGAGAGGAATCACTGGTCTTTGAATTTGTGTCCATGGGGTTTAAAACAGATCCCTGGAATGGATACATGAGTCCACCAAGCCACAAGATCTGGCTTAAGTTACTTAACATAAAACAGTGTTAGAAACAAAAGGCCTGGGATAAACACAAGTCTAAAGTCACTGGGGAAAGAACAGAGACAGAGGTGTAGACTCACAAGTCCAGCATCCCTTTACTCACGAAGTTCAGCTGATAAAATGCTCATTTCAAAAGCTTAGGATCAGTAGTGGCTGGCAGGGAATGAGGGTAGAGGGGTGATTGTGGGGGAGACAAAATAATAAAAACCAAAATACCACTTTCCTCTTTTACTGGCCCACTTCTCCGGGAGTCCTAGAAACAAGAAGTACCCAGGCACCCCAGAGCCACTCACAACGCTGAAATGCAGCGTTGTGATGGACTCCCCATAGGCAATCACAATGCTGCAATGCAGCATTGTGATTGGTCTGAGCACTGTGGATCAGCACACAAATGGGGACTGGGGACCTGGTCATGTTCCCCACCAGGCTGTGTAATGCATCCTGGTGGGGGACATGCAAAGTGCGCATGACTGTCTGGCCAGGACAAGACATCTGGCCAAGCAGTCATGTGCACTTGGAGTGTGCAAATAACTCCTTCAGCTGTGCCTCCAGTGCCTCCAGCTCTGTCCTGCCCTAACCCTGCCCCAAACCTGCAAAAACTAAAATGATAATAACTATGTTATTATAAGCTGTTTTTTTCCTGCTCAAAGAGCAGTAGGGCGTCTCTCCTCCGCCTTAGCGGAGTAGCCACCCCTGCTTAGGATCCCTCTGGATTATAGTGAACCCATTCCATACCATACATCAGGCACTCAAGAGCGTCCTTCTTTTCGTTTGTGTGCCAGTATAGAGAAGGTAGGGTGTGGACTAATAACTTGGAACCTTCTCTCCTTCCATAGACACAAGTGAATAGGTAGAGTTGACCATATCGCAGGCAGCAGGACAAGAACTGGGCAGAGGGAGGTAGGTGGGAGGTCTTTATCTGCAACCAAACATGAGTGCCACATGCAGCCTGTGCAGCACCTGTTTTGCAAAGAGGTCCCAGCAGGGCTGAATCTTCCATTGGTGCAGCAGGTACAGTAGCACCCACCCCCAGATGTTTGAGGGGCCCACCCAACCCTGATTTGTGCTATATTTTACAATTCAGGGGCCCATTTCCTTCCTAGGATCTTGACACACTGACTGCTGTACCATTCCACTCCCACACCACACACTTACTCTAGTTCCCTCTCCCAGCCTGACCCTTTATTAATATATAGCATAGAGTCATCCTGTGCTGCTGCCTCGACCGTTAGCCCACAAGGGGTGGGACTCTCAGGGTCCCTCGTTGACCAGATCCCTTGTTTATCTGTCAGGAGTATGTATATACATCTCTCAACAGCAACAAAGTCCCAGTCCCGGCCCGTCATGACTGCCCTGGTACGAACCACAGCGCACGAACAGATGCAGCAGACTCCAAAGTGCTGGTTCTCAAAGCAGTGATTTATTGTCCATAAATAAAGCTCCCAAGTGTTCCAGGCATTGTGCCTGCCACAACGCGTTTTGTGTCACACACATTTATATATATATCATGTACTATAAAAAGACTCCGCATTTACTGAAATCATAGTCTCCAACAGCGAAGACCGAAACAGCTACTTAGCTACTTACTGATGTAATGGTGACTCCATGATTTGAAATCTGCTTTGTCCGACTTGACACCCTTGATACATCTGCAATGTTTGAGTTGTTCACATTATGAGTAATTTTGTTTTCATGCAGCATTCTTCGTCCTTTCTACTTATTGTTCACTTTGGCGTTTAGTTCGCTGTTAAGTGACAGTAGGTGGCAGTGTTTTGCATTTCCATTTCGTGTGTATATTGGTCGCACTGGAGCGCGTGCCAGCAATATTTCCAGTCACATTCTACCGCAAGTCATGTCCGCTTATTGTTTGTTTTCCTGCCATAATACTGTCTATGTAGATGACATGAGTTTGTTGACACCTCTGTAATCAATCCGCAATCATTTCTGACACCGTCACCATTTTTTTTATTTATTGTTAATGTTTTATAGATGTGGGAATACCTGAAGAAAATCGTCTTGTAAGTTCGCGCTTTTTTATAACCTTGTGTGACACACGACTACTGGCAAGATTCATGTAAAACGTGCACCATCGCAAAGTCATGCACTTTGGCTTAAACCGGTGCAAAGTTTGGAAAGTGGATTTACTTTCCAGCACAAGAGGTATTTTCGGGTGACGCACATTGCGCTGTGCGCAGCTTTGTGCAGCTCTGCATAAACGGGGCATTAGATGGTTGGAACTTTAGTGTCACAGAACAAGCACCCATGGGCTTTGATGCAAAGCCAGCACTATTAAGATTGTCAGACCGGGCTTGGCATAAAAAACATGCTGCCTCCTTTAAGCAGGAGCAAAATTGGAGAAATGTTATTGTTTGTCGTAACATTTCAACATTGTATGCACGCTGCTCTGTACGGCACACATCCAATGTGAATAATGTTCTAGACATTGTATAGGCATAGGATTTTGTCCAGGAAGGGTATACTTCCAGTAGAAAACCTTTCGTTAAACATCACTCACACAGCTTTGTACCATGGTGCAAAGGTGTGTATGCATGGCTCTAAGCAGCCTGTTTGTGCGTCGGCGCAGGTGATAAGAACAGCAGCAGGCCATTTGTGTAAACATGGCTCTGCACTACTCTCTCTCACTATGCAGCACAGCAAGTTTGATTGTTGTGCTGTAATGCACAATAATTCAGTGCGTGTGAACCATGACAGATGGATAATGTCAGTAGCGCTTTATAATAGCAGGAAACCGTTCCCGCTGCAGCAAAGGCCCATACTGTGCAGCGGTGGACTAAGGCTAGGATCCGCATTAGTGGAAAACTAGAAAAAAGAAGTCAAGGGAAAGCACCCTAGAAAGGGCCTTTTCCAACACACCTCTTCCCCAGTCCACATGAATATTATTACGACTGCTGCCGCTCTAGATAAAGTGATGTTTTGCCACCTTTCCTCTAGAACTGGGGCAGCATTTGATACATATACTGCCAATTGACTCCTTCCGGAGTGCTGCACCAGGTATAAATCACCAAAAATAATTAAAAAAAATTGGGCTACATTCACAAAGGATCTAATGTGAACTGCCATTGTAGAACTCCTGGCTTACTCCTGTGCTCGTACTTTACTCCTGCGATTCAGAAGCAAGGCATAATTGCTACAGGAGTAACTGGCTCCCAGGCTCAGCAAATTCTTTGTGAATGGGGCCCATTGGCTTTCTATTCTAGTGCCCCATAAAGTCAGTGCTGCTTCTCCAGAACGGAAGGTCTCGGCTGTTCAAAAATGAAATGGTTTTGCTTGTTGAGTGCTAGAGGAAATAACTTCCCCCAATTCTCTGAGACAGAAGGAGCACTTGGTGCCGTTTGTGCTCTTGAGCTGCCTACCTGTCAATCACTCAGACTTCCTGCCATCTTTGTTGACAGACCGCAAGGGAGAAGTAAAACACAGAGTATCTTCCATAGTATGACAGGAGGTCTCACCCTATGACACAGGACTTTCTTTCAAAGTTTTTTCAGAATCTCATTGGGGCTCCCAAACAAGCATATTGTCATTGAGAAGTAACCAGGTAGCGCCTTGTTACTCTTTTCTTCAAGGATTGCACAATTAATGTCAGGTCCTCTTAATTGATGACACATTCTGTCAAGGCTTGTATACAGTACCCAATGCTCCACACTGTCAGGCCATGTGTACGGGCTCACATGATGCCAGATTCTGTCACATCATGTGTACGCTTCACCTGACGCCAGATTCTGTTGTGTCGTGTGTACAGTGTCACCTGATGCCACATTCTGTGATCTCCTTTGCAGTTTCACCAAACCAATGTTTTTTTTTAACTGAGTGCTCCATGTCAGTAGTGATATGACCGATCAAAGATTAACAAACATGTTTGCAGGGTCCTATGGAGCGTTTTGGAGTTATTCAATAGAGATACCTGGATCTGTGGGTGAGCCGTGGTTGCGAGCGATCATTTTTAGTGAAAGGTGACCACTGTCACCACCCCCGGCTGTCTGGTTAGAAGCTTAATGTGGTGATGGCCAGATCTGGTGGCATCGCATTCCTTGCGGCCAAGCACCTGCTGGTATGGGGTCTCCTTGTTGCAGGTGTTGACACGCTTTCTCATCAGCACCTGTAGAGGTGAAAATGTGAAATTAAAGAGATATTTAGCAGGACACTTTCTGTGTTGCATGTGCTGCTCCCCAGTCTTCAATTGTGAAAAAATGAAGGTGCCCCCTAGGTACCTCTGCACAGCTCATCCTCACAGTGTGCAGAGCTGCGTGCGAGCAGGGCTGTTACAAGCGGTGGGGGGAGGGGTGGGCAATATGCAATATGCCCCATGCCAGTCCCTGGACTTTCCTTGTCCTCGTGATCCTTCTGTAAATGTTATCTAGACTTTAATGTTAAGAAAACCGGCCGTCTTCATGAGTAATGAGTCTAGATAGAGGTAAGTGCCATATTTTCTCTTTATTAACAGCAAGTAACAAGTACTTTGGGCACCTGCCAACATTGGAAGACGTGTCCAGGGGCCCGCATCGCTTTGATATCAGTCCTCACACACCTCACCAGTCCTCTACAAGCCTACGTGAAAAGATATCCAGACCGATTCTCTCAGATTGCCCCTGGGCACCAGAACCCCACCTCAGACACTGACAGACCAGGTGACCATTGTCCAGTGATGGCTGATATGCCAATCTGACACCCAAGCTACCACAAAATGGCAATTAGGTCTATGCACTGCCACTGGCAAACTCGGCTTAAAATGCAGTGAGTGTCAAAGCAGCCGAAACACACAATGCAGCAAAATAAATGAATCCCTATTCAAGCATTACATCAAGATGTCTTGTTCCATTCGGCTTAGGCTGATGCTACACACTCACACATATCCAGGAACACTGCCCGCCACAGAGCAGATCTCGTATTGTAGGATATAAGGGATTGAAGCGCTTAAAGTATTTAAAACCCAGTAAATCAATAGTCTATCTATCCCCATGGTAAGTATTTCTAATCACTCAGAAGTTTGAAGCACTGCCAGAAACATCAATGGAGTTTCCTTTGAACATAAGGTTACTCTGTCTTATTGATCTTGCTGTGGCTTCAACTTCGTGTTTATGTATTCTGCTCTCCTCGCGCCGCGATGCGGCATGGAGCGTGCAAGCGGCTCAATACAGTAGAGAGGGGAGGCTCGCTGGATCCCTGGTCCTCGTCCACCTAGGTAGTGCAGACATACACTGGTGGGTTTACCTTTCTTGAAACACTCTGCATACAGCTGAGAGCTAGAAAACAGACACTCACCCAAGAGTGCAAGGAAGCAGGAGCGGCCTGTGCATGTAAGAGCAGTGGGGCGAGGTGGTGGGGTGGACTACGACAAGGTAAAAAAAAAAAGAAAATCACTTACCTTGTGCTTTCCGCATCGACAAAGCAAGATACTTTTTTTAACTTTTTTTATTTTTCTTCGTAGCTGTTTGTCTACTCCCCACCACACACTGCCTCACCACCCACCGCTCTTACCTGCACGGGCCGCTCCTGCAGTGTAGAATTTGAATACCGGGATGTTCTGTTGATTGGTTAACTGGGTGAGTAACAAAATGATTCCCATATTCAAGAGAGTTGTGTGTCCACAGGCATTTGCGTGTGTGCGTGAGCTTAGGGGTAACTTTGTTTTTCAGTGTATGTTTCAGTTTTGCTGCCTCCTCGACTGTGTTTTTATATTTTTATTACTTTTTGATGGCAACAAATAAGACCATAAAACAGGCCCACAAGCAGTTACAAAACCCGCCCACACACTGACATGTTAGAACAACCTATCGGGGAATTGCCTGATTGCCCTATAAGCCAGTGCGACTTTGCCTTTAACATGCAGCTCATTCCACAATGCTCACACTTTCTTATTCAAAAATAATGCTACATTACTTTAATGGTTTCCCAATAGTACTGCATGACAAATTTTTCAATGTCGGCACAAGTCAACTTCAAAGATTTTACACACCCCAATTTTAGCTTACTTGGAAAGGCCATACCGTTGGCTAAATGCTCCCTCCCCCAGTAAGCAGTGAAAACCTATGATGAGATATAGGGCTTTTAATGACCGCGGTAGCCACAGCAGAAGGGCTAAAATGCTGTTAGAACATTAGACTTAAATAAATAAAAGAGTGAATTTCTGGAGAGCACAGCGACTGCGAGAGTGTCTTGGCGCTAGGGCAATCGGTCAAAGAAGAGTATCACCCACCGTACAGATGGAACTGGTGTGTTTTCAGTTGTTTGCAGAATAAGTTCTTCTCTGGGATACACCTGAGAGGAAGATGGAGTTCGTTCCAGTACTTGGCTGCCAGAACCGAGCAGGCTGAGCTGCCCCACTTCTTCCGTAGAGCGTAGGAAAAAACTAGCAACCAGGCAGACTGTGAACGTAAAGATCTATTTGGACAGTATTCAACAATCTTTTTGGGCAGGTGTTTGGGACTAGTCTTATAGAAGGTAGACTGTGTCACCATCAGCGCTTTGAAAATAATCCTTTTTTTTTCCAACCGGTAGCCAATTCAATTGTTTACGGTAGTGGGAGATGGAGGCATTCTTGGGAAGTTTAAACAAAAGGAGAATTGCCATCCTGTGAACCTTTTGCATTTACTGAATTAGGCACAAAATGTTGGCATAGTCTTGAGACTATTAATGCTATGCTACTGTTTTCTTGGATTCCCAGGGCCGGAGTTTAAGAACTTTTCTCAACATACTCAGTATCCAGCAGGATATTTTGACCACTACTGAGATATGGAATTTAAAAGGATAAGTGTGTGTCTATGTGCACCCCTAGGTTCTTGGCCACCTCCGAGGAGGGGAGTGAAGTGCAACTAGTCAGCCATGCCTCTGACTATCTGGCCAAGCGGTTGGCACCAAACAACAGGACCTCCATTTTCTCTGGTTTACATTGCAGCGAGTTGGCCTTAAGCCATCCCGTTACTGCAACAATGCAGGCCGCAAATTTGGACTTGGCTTCCAATCCATTGTTGTTTTAGGTCAGCAGAAGCTGGGTCTTATCTGCATAGGAAAGCACTTGGATACCGAATGAATCAATGAGGTATGCCAACAGTGTCATATAAATATTAAAAAGTGAGGGGCTCGAGGTAGAGTCCTGAGGAACTCCATGCTTGAAAATCTTTGGCTCAGAAAAAAATGACTGAAGCCTCACAGCCAGTTCTCTATACTCCAAAAAGGGAGCCCATCCAGGACAGGGCAGTCCCATCCACAACAATAGCAGCAAAGCGATGAAACAGGATCTCGTGTGAGATTGTCTCAAATGCCGTGGAGAGATCTAATCAAATGTGTACGGCATTTGGCCAGCGTCCATCACACATTTGATGTAATCTGTAACTTTCATAAGTGCTGTCTCCATGCGGTGGAGAGCCCTGAAAAGTGATTGTGAGGAGCGGAGGAGATTGAAGGAGTCCAGGTTTGAAGACAGTTGGGTGTTTACAATCTTCTCAATAATCTTGGAGACCCCGGGGAGCAAAGTGATGAGTCTATGCAATTAATATAAAGAGTTTGTTGACACCGATGGCATCAATCGGTAATCATTTCTGGCATTGTCGCTATTTTCTATTTATTGTATGGGAATATCTGAATCCACTTACCTTGTAACTTTGCGCTTTGTTTGATAACTTTGTGAGGCACATTACTGGGCATATTTACTTAAACTCTGCACCATTGCAGTCATGCAAATTGGCACAGAGTGGTGCAAACTGGATTTACTTTGCAGCATAAGAGGTATTTTGGGATGGGAATGTGCCCGTTTTCTTGACGCAAATTATGCTTTGCGCTGCTTTGTATAGCCTTGCATAAAGGGGGCATTACATGGGTGGAGGTTTTGTGTTACAGAGCAAGCACCCATGGGTTTTAATGCATGGCCAGATCTACTAAGATTGCCAGACTGGGCTTTAAATATTAAAATACTGTCTCTGTGCTCTGGAGAGCCCTGAAACCTCATGGTGAGGGAAGGAGGAGATAGAAGGTGTCCAGGTGTGATGATACTTGGGTGTTTACAATCTTCTTAATATTGGAGACCCCGGGAGCAAAGAGATGGGTCTGAAGTTACAGAGGATATCAGGGTCTACATTAGGTTTTTTGAGAGGGAACATGACATTCTTCCTTTTCTTGGAGGCGGGGACAATCTCAGAGTGCAGAGAAGTGGTGAAGAGATCCTGGTAAGTTGGACTTAGGCTGTCCCCTATTAACCTCACAACAACTAGACTCATTAAGACAGAATGTTGGCATTTTAACAAGGAGAATCAGAAAGTAGAACAATGGATTGGTCTGGACAAAAAACCCATACAAATCATTATTTAACACCTCCTTCAGCTCCCAGCAGTCCACTGTTCTAATAAGCACACGCTTAAGTTCGGTGGGGATCTCCTTCAAGGAGGAAGGAGTAAAGTGATACATATCTGTCATGGCAAAATCCCTGCTTATGCCTTACATGATGTGCTTGCTTGTGATGTTCTCCATCATTTGCAATATCTGCATGATCATGCTATCGATACTCTTCCAATTAAGGCCACTTTTTACACCTGTTTGTAGTGTGCATGTGCATAATGTACACATTTGAAAAGTACATTGCACACAATCAGCAGACACTTGCACGCTTATATTTCATTTCTATTTTCTTTTCTGAATCATGCACAATGTTTGCATATATATTTTTACCTTTCTGTCCTAGGTCTATTTGTAACCAGCATCAACCCTTACATATCAGAGGCAACACAAACGTCAATTACGTGAAGCCGGAGTAACAGGAGCTACCCTTGGCTAGACCTATGTTACCTCTGGAACTGCCATGGGTAGCCCAGCAAAGAAAGTAAAAAGGCATCTACAAAACATGTTTACTTGTCCTCCTGTTAGATGCTAGCACCATAGCTGCTAGTCTCCCCTGGCAGGAAATAAGAGTCTGTGAAAGGAAAAAGGTAAACCATATGATGTAATCGGGAGTCAAATGGGGCTTTTTGTAACTCCTGCATCTCTTTTATTTTTGATGGATCAACAACATTTGTGGGTAGCAGGTAACTTCAAAAGACCCCATGGCAGCAACAAAGTTGGGTTTCGAGGTGCAATATTGTTGAGTAAGCATGCACAAAGTTGGGAAGCATGTAGAATTTTTCTACTCTCAGAAGAACAGAAATGAACCAATTTTGCCTCTGTGTGCGCACTAGAGAAACTGTCTAGCAGAACCAGTGCTTAATTTGAGCCGGTGGTTTCTGGTGCTTGGCACCGGCACTTAATTGCCAGAACCTGCACTTATGACAGCTACCACATGGGTGTGCTGTTTGTGCACTTTAAAGATGCACAGAGAAGCAGTTGTCAGTTAATTCAAAATAAATAAAAAAACAACTAATACCTGCCACCGAAGCAATTCTTAAAGCTTTTGCAGCCTTGAACAGTCTGGATTGTCACACTTGCAGCAGTGTGATGGTTAGTATTTCTCAGTGCTTGAAATGGAAAAATAGAAGTGCAGATACTCTGTACCAGAGTACCTGCTTGTTTCTGAGAAGTGCCGGTACTCGCCAATTAAAAGTATAGCATTTCTCTTGAGAAGTGCTGATACTCTCCCTGTCTAAATAAAAAAGTGACGGGACTCTGTACCGGACAATACCGGCCTATTTAAATCACTGGTAGTTGTGCAAGTGCAGTGGCAATGTGTGGTGCAGATATTGGTACTTGTGGAATCCATCCAGGATTTGCAAAAGACAATTGTGAGACTTACTTGCAATGTAGACGAAGAACTCAGGGGCATATTATCAACAAACTTTAGCGGCAGAAAACTGCTGCTAAAGCGGCGATAATGGGCTTGATAATATGCTGCAGAGAATTCCCATAGAAGCCCATGTTCACACCAGAACATGGGCTTCTATGGGAATTCTCCAGGGCATATTATCAAGCCCATTATTGCCGCCTTATCGGCAGTTTTCTGCCGCTAAAGCGGCGATAATTTTAACGCCGTTTGTTGATAATATGCCCCTTAATATCTTACGATGGCGGCTATTTAACTGCCCGTACATTTTGTGTGCAAGACCTATATTAGTGCTCAAGGCTGTATATGTCACAACTGAAAAGCCTGCAAGGAACATTGTCTGCCAAGAGCCTACCTTTGAATATAAGAGGATAACCATGGCAGTGACAAGAGAACATTATATCAAGGACATGGTCTACGTCATGATGTACCGCAAGCACTCTAGTGCACTGAACATATGGGTCTTATTACCAAGCTTCTATATTTGATCAAGAGTTTTTATTTTATTTTATTTTGAGTCCCCTGTGGAGGATTGTCTTCTGTTGACTCATAAGAGGAACCTGGGAATCACAAAGCAGATGATACAACTGCTGTAGGCGGAATTAAATGTTTCCATGTTTCAATTTGACTAATGGGACTAACAAATGCATCATCTCGACCATACTACCTGCAATGCATTTCACTCAGGATTTCCCTTAGTCAGAGGGGAATATATTTCATAAAAAGAATTTCCAAGCTTGCTCTGAGGAAAATAGGAAGTTTTATTAAAGACAAGATGCATCGTTACATTGCAATATATCTTTAATTGCAAGTCCCAACAGCAATTCCACAACAAAGCGAGAAGGTTTAGGCTTACATAGCAAACATCTTTTCATAAGAGGGTAACATTTTCTTTTTTAATTGCTGCTCCTGGCAATATAAGTCATGCTCAACCATAGCTCCTTCTTTAGTAATCCACATGCATCTATGGTGATTACCTGCCTAGGCTTTGCCTAAACATTATTTGCCTTCTCTTTTTATTAGTTCCCATTTTCACTTTCTCACTTCCATCAGCCTGCCCAGCTAGCTGTTCTTGGCCTTTTCACAAGCCCCCTTGTTTTTTTCCCCTTCATATGGCCGCCTCTATAGACATTAACCTTATTTTACTCACTTTTATCTCTCTTTTCTCGGCTATATTGTGACCTTTTGCCTTGCTCACCTTCTGCCCTCTTATTGCCCTTTTCTATCATTGTGCTTTTGTCTTCAAGCATTTCCTTCCCTGTTCCGTCAGAGTGAAGCTGATCCAGGCAGATTTTCTAACTCGTTCGTCACCACTGACTTTATGACCAAGCAATTCCATTCCTCTAGTCCACTGTCCCCACAAGCGCCTCGCCAAGATAATCATCGCCCTGCGTAGGGCCTAGAAAGGACATCACATGTATAGTCTGCCATTTTTCTTGTTCCCTGCACTATTGACACCCAACCACTGTGCAGGGATTTCTTTAATAGTCTTCCACTGTGTAGCATTTCAGCAAACTGATACTGTCCTGAAATACCTATCTCACCTGCCTCAGTTTTTCCTGTCATCGCTTGAGTTTGGAACAATGGCTCAGCTGTTTCCTGTCATCTCTGGATCACCACACACACACACACACACACACGCATGCATGCACATGCACACACACACACACTGTCTCTCTCGCTCTCTCTCTCTGTAAAAAAACAATGGTTAATGTGACGATGTCATAGTTGTGTCTAATAATAATATCTCACTTTACATTAAGAAAACCTCAGAAACTCGCTGGAAAAATAGCAAAGGTTAAAGTTGGGCTGTTATAGTTAGGTGAAAATGCCAGTGAAAACGAAACATGTTAAACTAAAAAACAACACAATCATTTGCCTGTTATAGTGAATGTCATCATTGTCACAGTGTTGTCATCAATTGTGGTATTTCAGATGTTGTATTGATTTTATCAATGATGTCATGCAATATGTAATGAGTGATGTAATATGTGAGGTCATAAGCAGTGCATTGAGTGGGCATGAACTGTAGTTACTTAATTGGACAGGGTGCTCTTTTGTGAGCCCCGCTCCCAGGTCAGAGGGGAGGAAGAATATACATTTTAATGTTGGAGATGCACAACGACTACCCCCCATCGACTTTGGTTCTGGGTCCCAGGACCTCATGTAGCATTATTCGTCCCCCCGGGGCAAATATTGCAATGTGGGGTATGGTAATAAAATATTACTTTACATTAAAAAAACTAGAAATTCAGTGACAAAATAAAGGTTGCAGTGACATTATAGTTAGTTATGGTAATAATATCTTACTTTGCATTAACAAAAATCTTCAGCAAGTCACTGAAAAAAAACAAGGGTTAAAGTGACATTATAGTTAGGTGGAAATGTCAGTTTAAACATAAACTTTTAAGGTCAAAAACACTGAAATTCAACAGTTATAGTTATTTAAAATGACTTTAACATGCGTTCTTTTATCACAGGGAAGCGGGCATGCATGGGGCCCCCTTCCTCAAATGATTATTAAACCCCAGTACCCCTTTGTCCCTGGGGTCGGCACCCAATTTAATGGATCCAGGGACCTCATTACCAGATGCGAAGATTGAAACCAGGTCCAGGAACCCATCATGAGGAGCCAGAAGACAAAGAAAGCTGCTCCCAGCGGTGGGAGCACAAGAGAAGTGCTCCCATATGGCAGGAGCAAGAGAGAAGATGTTGCTGACTTCCGCTTGGCATGGAGCTGGGAGCCTGCCTGTGTCACATGTGCCTTGGGGTTCCCCCTGCTGCTCCAAAGCAAAACCTGCCTTGGGTGTGTCCCAGGTGCAATGGGTGCCCCTGTTTAAAAAAAAAAGAAACAAAGAAATACACAAGGCCAATGAAGTCTCAGCACAGTGGGAGACTGCTATTTGTATACTCACTTCTCTGGTGGAAGGAGCACCTCTTAATGCCCTGCAAGAGCTTACTTCACATAAGACTCTCTTTCTTGTGGTGGCCCCAGGAGTACAGGGGCTCCACCAACATTCATCAGGAAGTGCTCGGGAGCTGCAGTACTGCAGCAGTGCCCCCTGGATCAACTTTTTGGAATTAACCCCATGTCTCCCATGTTAGAGGGTGCATGATAATGGGAGATTCTCCTTTGATTTTTAAGCATTCCTAAGACTGGAACCTTTGTTCTGCAGTCTAGGAGTGCAGCAACCTGAAGTGGTTGGGTCTATGGCTGCTTGCTATGGGTCCTAAAGGCACATTAGAAAGACTCAGGAACATGCCACTTTCTTTTTAAATGCATTACTAACGGTAGGTTTCTGATAGTGATTTTTGTTAAATATTGCAATACTTTATTCCCAATAATGATTATATGAGTATTGATTTCAGTGACATAATGATGATTTTTAACATGTAGATTATTGGTCTTTTAATGTGGTGGCCTTTCACAAAACCAATAGGCTTGTCTATGTGGGTTATTGGTCTTTAATTGTGGTGGGCCCTGACAAAGCCAAAAAACTTGCTTCATATTTTGTTCTACGAACACCTTGACAAAGCCAAAAGGCTTGCTTTATATTTAGTCGTGAAGACCCTTCCTCAAAGCAAATAGGCTTACCTTATATATTGATGTGATGATCTTTGATAAAGCCAATAGTCTTGTATTATTTACAAATCTTATTGGCCTGTCTTATTTAAGCTGATACCCTCCTATATTGAATTGTGATTTAGTGGATCATGATCCAGTAGGGGTCAACTATGATTTCAGAA
Organism: Triturus cristatus; assembly: GCF_964204655.1. NCBI lineage: Eukaryota > Metazoa > Chordata > Amphibia > Caudata > Salamandridae > Triturus > Triturus cristatus. The sequence continues at coordinate 394,403,475 of NC_140584.1, forward strand.
TGTCCCCAAAAATATTTTCAATCTACCTAGTGTACGTATTTGTAAATGAATGTGTATTATTTATTAATGTATGTGTTTAATACATAGATTTTTCTCTTTTCAAAGAAAAGAACTGACTAGACAATGGAGTGATTGACTAGACAATGGATTGTTACTATTGTGTGCCAGTGAATGGGGATGCGTTGCACATACCACCTACCCTGAGTAGGCCTTGGACAGCTCTGCTTCTCCACCCTTAGAGAGTCAAGTGATACAATGAGGTGCTTGGTGCCCAGCGAAGAGACAATTGTCAAACCATTACATCCTCACATCCTGCACAACTAATAACCCAATGTCTTACACACAGGATACCAGTAGAAGACAAATAAACCATGATGATCCCATGACCAAGTTAGGTGAGGGTAATACATGAATCTAATCAACGTTTTGATTATTTGATATCATAATCATTTTGAAAAAAGTCCACATTATATATATATTTCTGAGTGTGAGGGGGTACTGGTTTTCATATATATGTATATATATACTAACTAACTATAACGGGGGAATTTCATTGGTTTGTCACGATTGAAATATCCACCTAACTATAACATGTGTGAGACCTATGGTTTTTTAAGTGAATTTGCAAGGTTTTTTAAATGCTAATTCCTAACTATAACGTGTGTGAAACCTATGGTTTTTTCAGTGAATATATATATATACATGCACACACAGACACACACAGTACTGCATTCTCCCTACCTCATTGTTTTGGTTGTCCAAGTTTTTGACTGGTGGATATATTGAGGCAAAAACTCAGGATTGAGGATGGACTGAGCAGGATTTTCACTGACTTTGTGTTTTGTGTTTTTTAATTTGAGCTAGACATATTTACAGATCAGAAGCCTACACACTACTTTGTGATAAACCTGTTTTAACACCCTTTTATAGTTTTGCGTGGGTCTCTTGCCTACAGCCCACATACATTCATCGCCTCAGAAAAGCCCAATCATTATCCACCATTAGACATCATGCCAGCTATAATTACTGGGCAATTGCACTTTTCAACATTTCCTTTGGTACCCAGATAATAAAGAGGCTTTGCTTTTAAAGGTGTAATCCCAGGCATTCAGTAAGTGCTTTGCACACCCTCCCATTCATTATCATTATTCTACTTTGATGCTTTTACCTGTCAAAAAAAGGCAATGTGAAAGCTTTGCTCTCTGAACCATCTGAGTTTTCATTGACTTAAATAGTGCGCCTCACCCTTTTTATTAATTTAATATATTTAACTTCTAGCTCCCCGCTTAGTCAGTGACTCTAGATGTTTGCTCTGCATTATCCGCATGGACATTTAAGTCTTGTCATGGAGGAGTATTGAAAATGACAACACTGCACAGTGAGATGATATTCAGGTTATTGTGCGGTCTCTCATCGTCCAATTGGTTGGTCACTCTAATTGGGTTTTGGCTTTTTCATAATCTCAGTACAATGAAGAATCTTTCGTAAATGTTTTGAGCCTTACTTATCACATGTTATGTTATATAGTGGAACTCAAAATATGCAAAAAACATAAGCTTAAACCCTTGCGTGCGCACAACGTCTCCCGGCTGTCGCGCATTACGGTGGGCGTGTGCGCACGACGTCCGGGAGACGTCGTGTTCCCGAACGCCGTTTATTTCTCCCGGAGAGCGGGTGAAATAAACCCGCACGCAAGGGGTTAAACCTATAAAATATTCAGGGACAGATTTAAAAGCCATTGCGTTGTCCTTGCAGCACACAAGGAGACGTAAGGCAACACGAGTTTAAGTGAGATTTACTAAGCCACGCAAAGTCAACTTGCGTGGCTCTGCATAGGTTAGTAAATCCAGAGTTAAGAAAGATAGCACAAATTGCTGCCTTGCATTACTCTTCATTGAGAAAGCGCTCCATGGTTGGAGCATGGACGTTCCCATGCATCCAGCCATTGATTTCGGTGCATTCACTGAATTAGAAAGACTTTTACCCTGGTAATGCGTCAAAATGGTATGCCTTCCCAAAAGAGGTGTAAAAAGAATTTGTTTTTTATCTCCTTGTTATTTCCTCTTTTTCCGTGTGCTGCATTCTGCAACATATATGGAAAGAGGAAAATGCATCAATGGATTGTTTTCGCGCAGGACGGTGTCCCTTCCTGCACAAAGCAATCCTTCCTGTAATGCAGGCAGCCTTACACCATGGTGCAAAGGTGCCTTGGTTCTAGGCAGCACTCAGTGCACCAGAACAGGGAGAGATCAGGAATGTGTCATATCTTAGTAGGCACAGTGCATGTCTTCTCTCTCCCTGTCACGCAGCGCAGCGAAGCAAGTTGTCTAGCTCTCTTACGTTGCGGACTTTCTGATAAATCTGCCCCTCAATTTCTCTGATGGCGACCACTGAGCACACTGAATCTCCCAATGGAATCATAACTATTATGGCACAATATAGAAAATGTTTTTAAAATAAACAACTCCTCTTGATGTAGTATGCTAAAAGATTCTTCTGCCTGCACTTTCCTCTTTAATAACAGATACCTGTCTTCCTTTGTTTTTCTCCAACCCACATGTTTAGCTGAGATATTAGTGGTCTATAGAGACTTCTATTTATGCCTGCCTAGGAAGTGCTTTGGCACTTAGAATCCTCCACGGGAGGAATTATATGAAGTAATTCGAAGATCTGAGCCTGTGAAATGAAAGTGTCTGTTTGAGAGATAACGTAGGTGTTGGAAAAATTGCCATGTATATCTTTCACTTTATACCTCTCACAACACCTGTGTAAAATGAGTATTTATTTTTGGTGGGAATAAAATTCCCTCTACCGAGTCGGAAGGCAAAGCGAGAAGCAATCTTTCTCATAATTGGTAGGGAACAGAAAAGTGTTGGCGGGGTTTTAAGAGGAAATATGAGATGCTGCTGGAGCATCCGACTGTTGTGGCAGAGGGTGTTCTGTTTTACCACGAAGATGACGTGAGGTGTGGCAACCGGAAGCACTCTATCCACACAGTCACATGAAGCTGGGAACTTCACATTTCGTGAGCAATGTTCTCCTTACTTCGCATGAGTTTAAGTGAATTTTTAGCTGACTCATTCCTGACAGCCAATGCCCCACCCGCCATGGATTTAACATTAGGATCATGGTAAATCGGCTTCCTCGGTGTCACTCAGGGATGATGTAGCCTAGTGAAAAGTCAGTTGCTGACTCTGGTATTGAGGTCACCATTTGAGTTAGGTGTCTGTACCCTCATGCTAAACTTTTGCAAGTTACCCTATGATTCTAGCAGCATAACATTATTTGCTCCATCCTGAAAAGGTACAATAATTTCTAGGATTTTATTCTACATTAGAATCTTGGTATGTTTTTCCTCAGTTTGTTATATGAGTTAGAACAGCTATGATCTAATATGAGAAATATATTTTCCAGTGTTCCGCATATATACCTAAGACATCCTCTTGTCTGGTAATAGTATATACTGTAAAATTCATCATAACGAGTTTTATTCAAGATTTCAGGAGCGCTGCAGACTATGCAAGGTTTGGTAAGAACAAAATTAGAACATTTTTATATATCCAGCAACTGCATCAACGTAAAGTGGTACCAAGTTAGATTAAATTGAAGATTAACTGTTTTTACATGCAAACCCTTCTTTTGGAAAGATCTCTGTCACCTATTGGGTCTTGTCTGCACTATTTCAAACAGATACTAATTAATTAATTAAATACACAAATAAATATATACATAAATAAATTATATTTTTTATAAATACATTTATGCTTATTGAATAACTTGACAATTTTGGCCAGAATGGAGCGCCTTTGAACAATTTTGAACAACCCTATCATACTTTAATGGCCAATTTTCTAATACTACACTAAAAAATTGGGGACTGATTCACAAAGGTAAACTTACACTTTATGCAAGTTTGTGATTGTTAACTATTCACAAAGGCCTTTTACTAGTAATAGCTTTACAACTGCGAAGGCTCTGCACATAAAAAGATAGGACTGTCATTGGTTTGTATAATGAGACACTTTCATATCTTTAAATATTATTCAACAATGACTTACCTAGTAGGTCATTATTTGCGGCTCCTTTTATTTATTTACCTCATGAATAACCAGTTCTCACTCTTAAAATGGCGAAAGGTTTGGTTTTCTCTCTTACAGAAAAGGATGAATATTTATAATTTTTCTAGCACTTCTGATTAGAATGTATTTATTTATTTTAGTGTAGTCTGAAACAAATTGCCCCCCACTGTCACTGAGGGATAGAATGATCCTTTATTTTAAGCGCTGTAGCCATCTTTCAGGTTCCTAGAGATTATGCTTTGGAAGTAAGGAGTTTCAGTTTGCTTTGCAAAAGTGATGAGAAAATTAACCAGACAGTTGACTGAAGGCACTGATTAGCTGATTGTCAGAGAGCTGACAGCAAATGACAGTCACACAGAAGCTTGAGGTTATTATGCTAGTCAAGATCATTGTATGTCTTGTACACTGCATAATCTCCCTCGAAACATGGTGGGCATAGTGTTCTGTTTGACAGCAGAAGAGAGATTTCATGCCCTTTTTAGGTCTCGCCTACGCGTAGGCAAAAAGACCTTTTGCAATCGCTTTGACTTTTCAGCCAAAAACGTGCACGTGTTCCATTGCCTTCAATGGCAACGCGTGCACGTGTGGAGATTCACTTGCAGGAGCGCGCGTCGCCATATGGTAGCAATTATCGCTCCTGGCGCTGCTCGCTCTCGCAAGTGAAACGCTTTCACTCGCCCCCTCCTCTCACCCCTCCCCCTGCTGCCTCCTTTTAGCGCGAGGAACGCGCTTGTTTAAAATCCTTTTCGGACCGACGGTTTCTACAGAACTTGCTTTAGGCTGTACTATTTTGGTACAAATAGCGTTCTTCGCTTCCGCTGTGATTTCGTACCGGAGTTAAAATGGTGCTAAATTCAGTTTGGAGCACTCACTAATTTGTGGTCTTTTCTTGACAAATTATTTTTAGTCGTTGAATGCAGAGTCATAAATAACAGTAAAAGTAACCGCGGCAAAACTGAAAGTCATACGTAGGATTGCACTCTCTGATTTCCAGGAAGAGACTGGCCTGTTTGCCATGGTTTGAATTAAGCAACATTTAAGCCAAGGTAATTGTACTTTTCACAATGAATCTGCTCTGTCTGAACTTCTGGTAACTGTTAACCTAGACGCGGTCTTGATTGTCCAATCTGCCAAGCGATAGCTGCTTGATAAAATCACTGACTGGCTGTTAAATGCGTGAATTGATGTTGCGGTGTGGTTGAATCTAATAATGCATTGTGTCTCATGGCATTGTTTTTTCTTAGTCTTGTGACTGTAGAAAAAGTAACTGCCTTTGTGAACTGAATGTAGTCTGACATGGGTTAGTTTCATTGTTTTGCCGTGTGTGAGTTTAAAAAACAAATATAAAAAACTGGACCCAGCTGTCTATGTGTTTCATTGAGTATGCATGCTAACGGTATCTCCCTTTCGTATATCCCACTGCTATGCAAGTGCCTGCTTCAACTTTATAGAAGTTGATTGATGTTATTGGGGTTAATGTTTTGCCGCTAAGGTTTTCAAAAGTGGAGACATAGCTTTTCAAACTCAAATGAGGAGGAATCTCTGGTGCCATTGTGTTTTAGAAATAAACCAAATTAATGAAAAGCCCAATTTGTAATAAGTAATCGATTGACACTTCTGCCTTGACCAGCTTTAATAATGTCCTTTGTCACTGATGTCAAACAGCATGGCCTTTTACTGGTGCTTGGCTCCCTGTGCTGTGACCTGCCACATGCAGTTAATGGCTTTTGGGAGAGATATCTCCTTCATCTCATTTGAAGATTAAAACACACATATTCTGTACTTGTCTGTAATCTCGCCTATATTTAGAATTATTCCCTCCTATTCAGCATTTGGAGAGAACTGAAAAACAAGCATTGGCATAGCCAATAGGTCTCGCTTTGGGAACCTTATAAGTATTTAGTTATGCAGCACAATATCCTTGGTGCAAGAACATCAACTGTTGCATGGCTAAACACTCCCAAAGGCGAGACCTATTGGCTATGCCAATGCTTGTTGTATTGGTTGTCAGATTAAAATGTGTTTTATTTATGGTGGGGACTTTCTTATCATCTTGTATGCATCACAGAGTCATTGCTGATTGAGTGGAATCATATCCCCCCACTTACCTTTCACCATCCATTTGGTATGGAGATGTATTTAGGGACCATTAACTGAGTTTACTTAGCGAAAGTTGTAGAATGATTTTTTCTTTATTTGTTCTTTTTTTTTTGTCCTGATCAGTCACCAGACAGATGCTGGCTTCTCTTCCCCCAGGGGTTACCTTTCCAACAGAACCTTTCTCTTGACCGGGGGTGGGACGGCCTTACCAACACATACCTTTGGGCTTAGTAGCCCCTGTAAGTTGGTTTTCTGGCATCGTGATTGGACAAACTTCCACTCTAATTGTAATTGAACTTCAGCTTTCCCCACCACTTATCTAACCAACTCCAAATCCCCATCTCCTTGGATTACCCACATCTGCGATCTATGTTCCAGACCCTCCTTATCTTTCGGGCCCATTCTATAAAGCTTGAGGAAACCCACTTCCTACAGAGCTCCCTTCTTGCCAACAACACCATATATAGAATCCGTGATTGTTGCTCCTTCCACAAACAACATGTGTCTGTACTATCCCCACTTTCTTGCAGAATACACAAAAATATAAACAATGGGATTACCTTAATTTATGTATTAAGTAACTCAGACAGAACCTTAACCACAGCTTGCTAGAAGAGCCGAATCTTAGTACACTGCCAGAACATATGGCATCATCTGTTTCCTGTGCCCCACATTTCTGACAGCTCTTCTTCACCCAGTTCCCTATTGCCAGCAGCCTTTTTGGGGTCCAGTACTCTCTGTATAAGGCAAAATGATGTTTCCTTCTTAAGGAGGCAGACTTCACAGGTACTTGACATTTATGATTTATATCCTCCATCATTGGCCAGTCCTACTTCCAAAGCTCCTCTAGCGGTCTAAAGTTACCATCCAGGACCTCTAGAAGAGCCTAATACAATTGTGCCATCTCTTTTTTCCTAGGGATGTGCTTGTGAAGTTCTTCCAAAGGTAATTTTGTCCCAACTGCCTCTTTAAGACTTCTTCCCCAAATGGTTATCTGGCAATATTTAAACATGGAGATTCTGTACCCTGTTTTTCTCAAGATATCCCCACATGAAATCAAGATCCCTTCCTGAAAGAGTTGTTGCCACTTTTCTATACCGGAAGTCTCCAAAGGTAACACAAGCTGGTCCCACAAACAGTCCACGGTGCCCGGGGATTCCCATATGGGGGCCAATTTACCGTAGTAAGGTATCTTAAATGTCAGTTTAATTTGTGTGCAAAGTCTAGCCACCATGCTCACCACTTTCAGCTTCACTTTTTTAAAGTACTTAGCATCTCCAAACTGATGCAAAGAGTTCTTCAACATGGCAGCAAATATACAACCTACTTGTGAGTGGTTAGGACCAGAAAGCAGCATCTTGTTGTTTTTTCACGGGAAGGCCCAGCAGTGTAGTTGAAAATCAAGCCCTTCTAAGCCTCCCTCCTCCGTTTTCCTTCTCAGATTTCTCCACACAAGCCTAACATCCCTTGAGACCCAGATAAACTTATCAGCTCGCACTGTAATTTGTTAAACAATCCTTTGCTAAACATAGTGGGTTTGAGTTAAACAAGATGGTCAACTTGGGTAGAATTGACATCTTGATGATATACGTTCTGCTATATATAGTGAGAGGGAGGTTCATCCAAGTTCTCAAAAGCGTTCTCGTCTCAGCCATAGCTTTATTAAAATTTACTTGTGCAAAGCTCCTCAAGTCGTGTAAATCTGTATGCCTAAATAGTAAATACCGAACGTCTTTTCACTGGGTGGCCCACCCTCTGAATGTTCCACGTCATAATCCCAATAATGAGGAAGGCTCAATGTAAAAACCATTAAGTCATCTGCATATAGGGGCCCTTTTCTTCTCCCAACCACTGTGTTGAAAAGGCACTACATCTAAGCTGGCTGTCAACCTCTTTGTCATTGGCTCGATATACAGATTAAATAGAGGAGGGGACAGTGGGCAGCCCTGTCTTGTACCGCTATGCCTTTTGATCTCCCGTATCAATCTGCCATTTCCAGCAATCCTAGCCACTGGCTCCCTATAAATCAGCTCCACTGCCCTGCAGAACCTCTCTCCAAGGCCGTTCGTGCCAGTACTGCGCGCTGATATTGTGACCTCAACCTGTTGAAAGCCTGGCTGAATGAAAGGTCAAGATATCTAGGGAGATGTTTCAAATTATTGCCATATCAATAGACCCAATTAACCCATAGGTTACCTCATGCAGATACTACACACTGAAAAACCCTTTCTGACCTTCATGTGCTAAACTGCCAATCACTTTATCCAGCTTTTTTGCCAACATCTGCGTAAAGTACTTATAGTCACACTTCAACAGGAAAATTGGGCTGTAAGATTTGCAAAGATAAGGATCTTTATTTGGTTTTAGAATAATACCTCCAATAAATATTCTCCCCACCAATTTAGTAAAAACCTTAAGTATCACATCCTCTAGCGCAATATAGAACTCGATAGGGAAGCTGTCTGGGCCAGATCTTTTACCCCTTTTACCTTTCCTCCAAACTTCCTTTACCTCCTTCTGAAGTATCTCTTAGTTCAGGAGCTCTAATAGATTTGTTTCTAGTTTTGGTAGCTGTCTTTCTCCATACACCTTTGATACCAAAGTCTTTCATCATGAGTCTAAGATGGTGGTGTGATTGATTTTGGAACTCTCATAACCTGTGCTGACAGTAGATTTATCTTTTACAGTATCTAACAGAACATTAAAATCGCCCCACAAAATTATAGGTATCACTTGCTCCAGTATGATATAGTATAGAATCTTCAGGGCAGTGGGGTCATCTACATAAGGTCCATAAAAACTGAAGATTTCATACCAGGATCCCTGTATTGCCGTCTTAACCATTACCCACCTTCCTCCACTGGCTGCCTTATACTCTATCACCTTTGCTCAGGCCGAGGTCTTAACTAGAATGGAGACTCCTTTCATACAACATGCTTGAGCCATGCACAGACACGCAAATCCGTCTCTGAGCCTGAAATATTTCAATACATTCCATTCTCAGCAAGTGTGTTTCTTGTAAAATTATAATCTGAGCGCTCGACTGTCTAAAATATTATAAAATCTTTCTTCTTCTCATTTTAAATCTGAGGCTATTGGCATTCCAAGTCAATATCCTAAAAAGGGTGATCACCCTTTGTGCTTACCATCTCTCTCCCCTAGTTTTTTCTTTCTGCAATGCCTAAGACCTAAGACCAATGAGGGTAAGATATCTGTTTCTCTTTTGTCTCCACATGCTCGCCACCATGTGCCCTCCGTCCTATTCCTGGGTAACTAAAAAATAAAAAGAAAGTTGTAGAATGCTTACATGCATTAAAGCTATTGTTCGGCCTAATACATTTCCTTGACATCCCTTCCAGTTTGCATACATGTGTAAAAGATTAATGCAGTGAAACAGGGGGCATACTGTACCACACTAACTATGGTAGACTCTCAATGGGGTCTGAATGTAGTCACTGGGAGCATGCACTCATATGAGCAAGTGCTCTCCCCCACCCAAAGATGGCATTCTTCATCATTGGGCTTGCTCCTCTTTGGGCTGGCACTGTAATGCCCAACGGGCCCCAAGAGAGAGCGCTTTGTCAGTCGACAGGATAGCATTTAGTTTACATTCCTTGAATACATATAATATCACACATGCCAGGGACTTAAAAGCAAATTCAATCTGCCATTTAGGTAAAAAACAGTTTTACCTGTTTAAAGCGGAAAGCACAAGCACTTAGCCAGTGGTTAGCAGGAGAAAAGTGCACAGAGTCCTCTGGCCAACAGAATGGGTTGCACTAAAGAAGGCAAACATCTGGGTGAGTACTATGCAAAAGATGGCCAAGACCTGGTATCATAAAAGGTAAGTTACTATTTCCATTTTAAATTGCTTGTATTTGCTATTGCTTGTTGTGTCACACCTTCTCACTCGTAGTTTGAATGGAGTGCATGTTTTTGTTTGCTTTTATTTTAATTAACATCTGAAATTATTTTGTGACATATATTTTGTAATGAGATTTCAAAGAAAGCCTGCAGCTTTTTATTAAAGGTCGACTAATGCACTTTCACTCATGATGGAAAATAGTTAAGAAATGCAAAACCTGCCATGGTTTTAATTAATTTAGTCATTGACTGCCATTGTGCCCCAGGGGCTCAGGGGGATGAGAAAGTGTAAAAAAGCCATGACAGAATGTGTTTTTGGACTGCTACTAACGGGTTGTAATGCAGCCGGTTCATAGATGGAAGCATGGTAGTAATATTTGAATAGTAAAAGTAGTGCATATCGATACGTGAACTACATTCCCCAAAAAGTAATGTCAGATAAAATGTTACCCACTTAAGTATGAGGTACTAGTGGCAAACGGCACACACAACGAAAGTTCACTCACACCAGCCACAGACTCATGGCTGATACAATGCTACATAATTCATGACTGCCTGTGATGTGCAGAATTCAATGCTCAGTTACAGAGGGGGAGAATCTGTGTCCTGAATGGTGTTCAGTGGCTGGGATAAAGTACCCCTGTAGACAGCTGTCTGTTGCTGTACCAGACACTAGCAGTCTTATTTTTGATAGGATACTAATCTCTTGCCATATACCTCCCTCAAAAGAGGAGGGTACTAAATCCTTTTTAGGAATCCTTGTGAACCCTCCCAAACTGGTAAACCATCACTCAGCTTGTTCCATCAAAAGTTCAATGAGATGCAGAAAATTAAAGTACTGTTGTGTGATATTTCTAGGCCTGGTGAAAATGTTTATTATGCAAATATCATTTTCTTCAGTCCTGATTAATGAGTTTCCTGAACTTTGCATGATTTTTGTTCTCTCCTGCTGATGCATTTTAATGTAATTTTTGCCAAATGTAGACTGATGAGCTGAAAAGTCTTGCAGGAACTGGGAAACTGGATGTGTGCCCTGGCACCATGTTTGTGGGAGCAACAGTTCCAGTGTTACTTCAGAAATTGTAGCTAACATATATTGGGCAGTTAGCCCGTGTGACTATTGTACAGGAGGACATACCTCACATACAGTTTTCACAAAGACAGTGCAAGCATCTTTGATGGAATATGTGTAATTTCACAATTATTGCACATATCTGGCAATAAAAAAATGTACATTTTACTCTGGCCTAGATTTTTGATAAAATTCCTTTGGATTTCACCCAAATCGACATTCTGCAGTCTAACTACCTTTTATTTAAAGGACTGTTAGACCTGTATCCATGGCATGGCTACCCCCCAAATGTTTTGCCTTTACTTCTCCTGTTTGCTGAATTAGTTTTTGTTGACAAAAGGACTCTGTGCACACCAGGGGGGGCTAGCGGCCCCGTCATTTGAGGCGTATTTCCTGGCCGCCCAGCTGCAGTGGGTGTCGCGCTGGACAGCAGGCCAGGCACGGGGAGAGCTGACCACCAATACAGGGCGTATACAAACCCCCACTGTTCACCGTATGTTGCTGCCGGGTGCGGCGCCAATTCCGGCTGGGCCCCTACAAGTCAACACGGCGCGCGCCTGCTTGGCTCGTATCCATCGTATGGACCGGGATGCACCCCCGTACTCTCCGCTTCTGCCGCTGCTAGGGTTTCCCAGGGACCAAGACTATTATACGGAAAGTATGCTGCAAATCTGGACAGACCACGCCGTGACAGAGGTGGGGATGTTATTCTTTGAAGGGAGCCTACAGACATTTGACACGCTGGTAGACGATTTCGACCTTCCCAGGGGACAGTTCCTAAGGCATAGACAGCTTCTCACTGATTGTCGCAAACAGTGGTGCGTGATTGATACGGAACCCCCCACGCACCCGGTCATTCACGCGATTTTGCAGATGGGGCCCGGGCGACACCTAGTTACTTGGATATATAAGGCCGTACGGACATTGAGGCAGCCCACACTTGCACCCCTGAGGGAACACTTGGAACATGACTTCCGCAGGCCACTACACGACAGGGAATGGATCAGGGCCCTTGAATATACAAAGAAAGTGTCCTGCAATTACCGATTCAAGAATATACAGTTACACATCCTACATAGAGCGTACCTCACTCCTGAAAAGCTACAGAAATACTTTCCTGATAAAACGTTCGCCTGCCCTAGGTGTCTAGAGCCGGCTGCCTCTTTCCAACACATGCTCTGGGAGTGTCCGACACTTCATAACTACTGGAGAGCGGTGCATATCGCCATTCGTGCAGTCACGGGGTTGCAGGACCTATACATGATGGGAGGCCAGCGCCCTGGGCATACATGGGCAGCATAAGAACAAGAAGGTGGAGAGGCGGTTTGCTTTCCTGGGGCTTATCCTGGCCAAACGATGCATCACTATGTACTGGAAGGCGCAGGAGGGACCTCCCCTGCCGGCATGGGTGGGGGCAGTTAAGAAGTGGGGGAAAGCAGAGGAAACGTTACTTCGAATGGAGGAGGCCCGGGGACATCACAAACATCCGATTTCCTTGCCCTGGGCGATGCTGCTGCACTCCTTCGCTCAGGAAACATTACCGGTGGTGGGCCCGCGAACGGTTGGCTCTCAGGAGGCCTCCGCGACTCTGGAGTCCGCTCAAGGCGGCGAGCGGGAGTCCCGGGCACCCGGCGGGTCCTAAATGCAGACTGTAACTGTTGCCCTATTAGGCCCCTGTACGGAAAATGACTAATTCTCCCACCTTCACCCCCTCCCCCGATCCTTCCCCGCGCCTGCGAAACCCTAACACTGCGACAGGCAAAGACGCTGCTATCCGACGTTAGACTCACAATGCTTATATTCCTAGCTATGGTGCAATCCCCAGTTTTCAAATCCCCAGTTCGGTAATAGTAATCAGGTGGCTGCAATTCACAGACCTATGTGGCAACCCACACAGGGGATATGGATACATGTAGCAGCCCAGCATGGTGCGGCGTACACAGCGCGCATTAGTGGGATGGGCCCAGACATAGGCTTCGTTAGCCGGTCTCTAATTCAGAGAATAGGCGGGGACCATAACACCGTAAGCCTGTAAGCTCCGCTGACTCTAAAAGCAGCGTCTGTACACTGTGGTTCAAGGGCTCATATCTACTGTAATTCCATCGGTGAAAATGTATGCAATGTTTTTTTGTTTTTCTTTACTACAAATGCCAATAAAAAGAGTTTTCAAAAGAAAAAAGGACTCTGTGCACTCCACCACTACTAACCAGTGCTAAAGTTCTTGGGCTCTCTCCTTTAAACATGGTAAAATTGGATTACATCAAAATGGCACAATTACATTACATATAAGTCCCTAGTTAAGTGGTACTTCAAGTACCCAGGACTTGCAAATTAAATGCTACTAGTGGACTTGTGCACATACTGTGCCACCCAATTAAGTAACCTTTAAAACATGTCTCAGGCCTGGAATTGCACCCTGCGTGCAGTATTATGCCATTTTGACCTCGCAAAAAACCCTTTCGTCAGGCCCAAACCTTCCATTTTGACACATATAAGTCCCCCCTGGGGCCGGCCTTTAACAGCCCATATGGCAGAATGTATTTTACTTGAAAAGTTGAACAAGTATTTTTTAAGTTTTACATGTCTTACATGTGTTTTTCACTAATGTAAGCCCTACCTCTCTCATAGGATAACATTTGGCTACCTTATTAGTTTTATGTTTGGGCTCTAATGAATTGTAATTTTAAACACCTGTTCATGGTAAAGTCATATTTTAAGTCACTGTTCTGAAAATGCCATGTTTTCATGTCTTAACCATTTGGTGCCTGCAACCTGGTTCCTGTGTCACATGACTAGACTTAGCTGGCAAATGGAATTTGTGTATTCCTCCCTAACAGTATCACAAGGGGGACTGGATTTTGGCAAGATGGGCCACCCTGACCTGATGGGAAGGGTAGAGTTATTACCTACCACACTTGGACTGCATCAGCACACACAAACAAAGACATTCATACTAGCCTTTTGTGACTCCAGTCATTTTGAGACCAGAGCAAGGGAAGGAAGGAAATTCCAGAATTAGATGTGGGGGGAAGTCTAGAAGATGTTCCCACTTCAAATCTGGCAGCAGGGATTACTATCCGACCATCCGACCACCCTTCAGATCACTTCTAGACCTGTTGAAGACTCAGAAGAATGACTGTTCTGCTGCCCTGCTGCAAGATGGACAGTCCTCGTGCCCTGCTCCTAGACGAAGTACAACTGGACCTGCTCTTTGAACCCAGATTCACCGGAGTTACTCCAAAGGCTAGCTGACTGACATTTTCTGAGCTACAGAAACACAAAATGCTGGAGAGAACTGTCCTTCATCAGCCCAATTTCCCAGACTAATCTGAACCTCCCTGAGTCCTGCAGTTGACGTCTTCTGAAGTGAGTCCTGGACCTTTGATTGGCATTGCAAGATATTCCTCCGGGCCATGCTGTGGGTTCCCCAACAACCAACACAGCGTAATGCAAATCGACACAATGCGAAGTAGCATGTCTCATCATAGAACCTAGCAGCTCCTGATATGCAGCCTCGTCAGAACCTACGCAGCAAGATGCATCTCGATGAAGGAGCATGCATGACAACACCTTACAGCTCATGATCTGTGTCCTCAATGGAACCGACGCAGGGAGCTGGATTTTGAAGCAGGACCACGTATCTCAGTCCCAAGTATAACCAGGTTCACTGTCCAGTGGACCCAACCTGGTCTTATGTCTGATCCGCACTCCATTGCAGAAACTTGTGACTCTGTCTTGGTCCGGTGCAGCCACTTAACCACAGTTGGCACTTTGGGGTTTTGGTGATATTTTCACCTAAAAGTTTGAAATTGCATATATCCAGTTCTACTGATTGGATTTTTTTCGTTCTGTCATTTTATTTATTAACACGTACTCTATTTTTCTAGATCGATGTGGGATTTTTTATGAGTTGTGTTTTCACTTTATTACTATTTGAGTGCTGCATAAATATTCTACATATTACGTTGAAGGTAAGTGTGACTTTTGTGCAAAGCTACAAGAGAGTTAAGCACAGGTTAATTTAGTGATTTTTGTGATTCACCCTGAAAAGGATTGTAGTTGCTGCTTGAGCAGGGCTCACAACCCTCCAAAAAAATCCCAATTTCTAATGAGAATTTTAGTTGTGTTTCGTTTTTTATGACTGGGTCTTGAATACTATAGATAGCTATATTTGTGGATGTTACAATATATGCATAATATTAAGATAATCAATCATGAAAAAAGTAGCAAAAGATGTATACAATGTTGTTTCAATGTTGATCATTACTCTTGGATATGGCAAGAATCCTGTTACACTATAAAGTTCTCCTGGTTCTGCTTAAGTCTATGTCAGAATGAGATGTGTTCGGAATTATTGTCTGTGTGACTTTCTAGGATTTATATATGGGAGTACTGCAGTGGCATGATTTTGTTGGAGAAATGAATGAACCATAATTAGTGATGAAAGATGATGTGTGTGCACTTGAGGCAACGTTTTGAATAGATATTTGTCATTAAAGTTGAAGATAAATCTTTATTGTACCAGAAAAGAGTGTAAATCTTTGAGAGTCAGATTTACTAACATTTTGAGTTGTAGTTGTTCCACATTTTGGCACAGCCATGATGTAAAACGTAGGGGTGGGCTGAGGTCACTAAGTTCTACTCTGTGGAATTCCGCAGAGTTATCTAAAATCTCTGTGAAATTTTGCAGAGTTCTGCGTGCGGTGGAATGCCGCCCAGTCCTACGGCCACAAAGCACAAAAACAGATACAGAAATGTCATCACGCAAGTGCAGTTCACCAGGCCTACTGTCATCTGTAGGTCTGTGTACCCACAGAGACTCTAGGAAAACAAGCCGCTGTTGTACAAGTGCTGGACGCATGCTCCATCTCCCTGCAGGACTGTTTGCCACCTGCCTACCCCAACCCAGTCCTCAGTACCTCTTCCCTACTCTCTTGAATGTCCCCATTCCCCAGAGGCTGCACTTTCTCCATGCGGACGTTTTCCCTCTGTTAGCCAGCCACCCTTTGAAAGCGGACCACAGAAAAGTGCAGTGTTTAACCATCACAGAACACTTCAGACAACAGATCACCTTAGAACCACTCCCTCCACATCAGGCAACCGCAGAAAGTGAACAAGGCGTTCCATGCACTCCTTTAAAACTAAAGCACTTGCCCGAAAAACAGAGGGGTAAAAACAGCCATCAGGTTTGAGCCTGCTTCCGAGCTGCTCTATTGCGGTGTCTCCTCTGAAGCAGCTCCGGGACAGCCTCCTTGTCCAAATTCGCCTTGACATCATCATTCATAATATTCCCAACAGCATCCTGGAACTAGCACACTGAAGGCTAGCAGAGCCCACGCTTAACAGCTTCCCAATATACATATTTGCCCTCTTCCCTTCTGGGGAACCGGCACTTGCAGCTATGCATGCTTTAGCAATGGGCTGTTCAGACTCAAGAGGCTGGCAGTGACCCAAGCCAGGAAGAAACCGTTTCTGATATCAATTCAGGCAGTGGGGGAGGTGACAGTCAGGCACTGCGTCTTGAACAGGAGCATTTGCCTTTGCCATCTAATGTGCGGTAATGGTGTCACTCACCATCCCCTGACAGTCTTCTCCTGTGGTCACAGGCTCATAGCAACACCTCCAGCCATGGGAGGCCTTCATGCCCCCGGGTGGCACACTCTCCAGCACCACCTGCACCAACTCCACCTTTCTGGACTTCTGAGTCCCAGCGCTGCCAGGAGGACCCCAAGGGGGTCCGTCGCTGGAGCTCTTCCTGCTGGCTGACACCCTTGGAGTGATCTCTGCCACCGCTTGGTCAGCATCCTACTGGAAACTTCCAATGAGGGAAGCTGTTTTCAATGGAGGGGATATTCATGAAGGAGGAGGTGTTGAATAGTTCAGACAAGCTTCACACTAATTGGAGAGCGCGTCGGTGAACTCCGCTCCACTCACGGCAACCAAAGGTTTTTTTTTGCTGAACTCCGTGCTCTGCTCGTAACGCAGAGTGCCAAAACTTCGCAAACTTCGCCAGCGGAGCGGAGTTTACTGCCCACCCCAAATAAAATGTTAGTTGAGATTTAAAATGCTACGCAAATCTTCATTAGCGTGGCTTTGTATCACATTAACCCCAAAAAGCAATGAAAAGTCAATGAAAGGTCAGGAGGTGTTTCAAGGATGGAGCATGCATCCACCCATTTCTTTTCATGAAAACCCAGATTCTTCCTAATTTCATGTGTGCTGCATTCTGTTGCTTACATACAGAGAGGAATACGTCTCTAATGACTGTTTGAATGCAAGAAGAAGATCCTTTCTGCACAAAAACAATTGTGACCACAAGGCAGACACCCTCATGCCATGGTGCTAGGCTGCCACAAGCGCCCCTGCAGAAGGAGATAGCAGAAGTACGCCATATCTTAATGAATATGACATAATTTTGCTTTCTCCCTTTCACGCAACACAGTGCAGCAAGTTCCCTTGCTGCATTACGTTGCGTGAAAGATTAGTAAATCTAAGCCTGAGTGCTGAATTTGCAGTGTTGTCTTTAAATAATTTCCCAAAGCGACATGCCATCATTATTTTAAGTTTTCCAAATTTTCCATGTGTGATTCTTGGCAAATGAGTTCCTAATGATGGCAATTACTAGGTGGGGTTATACAGTTAATTAGACTATTTCAGTTAATTAGACTATTTATATGTTTTGGGTGCTGGGCAGATGGGGCATTTTATTCTTCATTTGCCATAGTTGGCGGTGCACTAGTTTGACCACTGCAATGATCTGGCGAGGATAATGGTGTGGTTTTAAAGATAATTTCGAAGTTTCTGGTGATCGTGACGATGCTTGAGACTATATTCAGGGTCGAGTGGCGGACTTAAAGCGATGCAGAGACTGTAGAAGTGCCAGTGATTAGCCAAATGGCTTTCACCCAGTTCTGGACCTACGAGAGGCTGTTATGTTGAAAAAAAAAACAAAGGAACATTGCTGAAATGGAATAGTATTAATGTGATTTTTTGTATGCTTTTTGAGTCCTGGCACAAATAATTTTGTGAATGTGCACGAATTTGGAGGCAGGCATTAGAACGTGGAGATAATGTAAGTCCTATTTGCTACATTAAAGGTTTTTCATTTGTGTATAATTTACAGCATTCTAAATTACTCATTTTCAATAAAATAATGAAAGTGTATTTTAGTCAAGCTTTCAAATCATTAATGAAACTTGCTGATTTATTTTGACTTTTTTCTACAATTTTGATTTCCCAGCTTCAGAGCCTGTCCATCGACTTTGATCTTACACAGTGAACTTTTCATACAGTTCAATTTTTCAGCTTCAGTGCCAGGTGTTCAATTTTAACACTGACAACCATCAGTCACAACAATCCCAAACAGCTTCAAACTGGTGACCTGTAGGTTAAGTGGAAGCCTGGTCCAAACCCACTGAGCCAGTCACTCTCCCTTCCTCTAGTTTAATACTTTATTAATCCTTAGATTTCATTTCACTCTCTAGATCCTGTGAAAGGGAGATAACGATTGACCTTTTAAGCTTCCTTTTTTACCTTGCCTTACCAACACAGATTCATAATATTTGCTCCTTTTTAAACCGTTGGAATTCACAGTCCACAATGATTTATTGAATAATCAATTTCTTTATCTGCCTAATACATTAAAGTGATCCATCAGTGCCAAGCGATGAATCTTGCTTGAAATGTGCGCTGTGTGTTTTCTCCCATGTTCCCTCATATTCCCAGACCACGAGGTAAACTCTTGTTTCTCCTTTCATTATGATTGTCTATGAATGTCTTCATGGTACATTGGCTAGAGATGATCTCTTGCAAGATTCACAGCGCTCTTAAAAAAAAAAAAAAACAGGCACTGGAGAGAAAAACGGTGGCATTTTTGCATGAAGCATTTACAAAAAGAGCATTGTTTACAGCGCATTTAGGGGTATATTATCAAGCCAGGCAATAAAATTATCGCCGCTTTAGCGGCAGAAAACTGCCGCTAAAACGGTGATAATGGGCTTGATAATAAGCTCTATGGAATTCCAATTGAAGCCCATGTTAAATATGAAGGATGTCTAACATGGGCTTCAATTGGAATTCCATAGAGCATATTATCAAGCCCATTATCGCCGTTTTAGCGGCAGTTTTCTGCCGCTAAAGCGGCGATTATTTTATCGCCTGGCTCGATAATATGCCCCCTGGAGAATTGATACTATGGGCAGCATGTATCAAGATGGTAGCAGACATAAGGCTAGTGGCTCCTTTGCCTACCCTTTACACATACAACATAATTTCCGTGCAATTATGGCTGATTTATGTCCTAAATGGGGAATAGTTTAGGTCTCCCCTGATCTGGCTTAATAGAGGAGAAGAACTTAGGGGAGAGTCCCATCAGGCCATTTGAGGACATACTTTTGGTTGCGTGAGGGTGAACTTTTGATTTTGTTGAATTTCTAAAATGAAGAACACCAGCTTGCCCTAACCCTACGTTGTTGAATCTCTATCTTGGATAATAACCAAAATACAAAAGTTGATTTTCACTCACATCCTATGATTTTGGAAAAGTTAACATGCTAGAGCAAGAGTGGTGTCCCAGATCTAGTAAATATATACAAAGACTAAGAATATCTTACAATTCTAAAAATACTAGGAAATGAAAGAATAAGTAAATAAAAATGGATTAAACAAGCATTGGCAAAGCAGATAAATCTCGCCTATGCTAGAACTATTGTCTTTGCCATTGCCTTTTAGGTAAGGTTTAGAGCAGCATGGCTGCTGTATTTTGTGGCTAAAAGTAAAAAAAAAGTGCTATGATGGGGAGGTCAAAAAAGCAATATGATGTGGGCAGTGCTTTGTTTAGGTTATAGCTTTTTTATGGCAGGTAGGTAGGGCAACACAAACAACAGGAGGGTGAGTGGTGGGAGGAAAGAGGCAACACAGATAGTGGGAGGGAAATAGCAACACAGACAACAGGATATGGATGATGTCAGGAAAAAAGCAGCATGGACAACGGGAGGTTGTTGGGTAGAAGGAAAGAAGCAACTAAGGAGTGGGGTGTTTGGGTGGGATGGGAGAAGCATGAGGAGGCAACATAAACGTAAGATAAAATAAGTACCTAAATCACAGCAGCAGAAGGACCCTAAGAAAGTTCAAGTTATCTGTACTGGTCCGTGCTCAAGATGAAAGTGAAGCTGCCTCGTGCTGGCCAATTAGGATGCTTGTTTCGGGTCCAGGGAGGACTTAGCCTGGCAGTTCAGGCTGGAATATTCCCACGAGGAGCAGGGTCAAGACTGATTTGCATATGGCGGGGTCCAAACTGGGGTAGCTTGGTGAGCAAAATCGATGATTTAAAAGCATGTCTCTGCGACTGGGGGTGAATGTTTGCATTGTTCAGCATTCCATCCATCATTTGTTCTTTTTACACAATTAGGAGGCAGCAAATGAGAGTGACTATGAAGCCTATGAATGGTAAGCAATGGGTGGGCTCCAAGCCCCGATAGAACGCAATATATCTTGCATGCAAGGTAGCATGCACTAGTGCATGCATGTACTGTCACAGGTGAGACATAAAAATAAAGAAAAAAAGGATAATGGAAAAAGAAAATATTGGGTACTGTAGTCATTTTGTATGTCTTGGCCCAGATGGGATAGAGCTGAATAGGACAGCAATGAAACAAAGAAGTGCCGAGAAGTAAAGATGAGTTGGAAAATGAGTGTCGGAGGCCAGTAGAAAAGCAGAGCATTGGTGAAGGAGGTAGTGAGAGGGCCTTTGGGCCTCTTGGGTGGCGTGGGGGAGCACACAAACAAGGAAGAGGGACGAGAAGAGAGAAAAAGGAAGAAAAGAAAGAGTGAATTCCCAGGTTATCCTAATAGAATGTGGAATAGTAGGAGAAGTCAGGGAAAGGCTAACTCTGACTAATTTGTTTTTCACCAAGAAGGACATTCACCAGGTTGGTCTTGTCAGCCTAGTGAATGCAATTGATGCTGAAAAATTTAAGAAAACCTATTTGACAAAAATGACTCAGCAGAACCCATTCAGCTGGGTTTTCCTTTCCCTGCATTCACATTCAATAGCTGATTGAGTACTACTTGCTTCTCATTTATATTTAGAAAACAACTCCATGTGTTTTCTCAGCTCTCTTGTTTACAGAAGACAGAGGATTCACTCATTTCAGAAGTCTCACCTTGAGATCACAAGCTTCTGGGTTATGAGACTGCTCAGCATGACTTCGGCTGGATGGATACCTGTTTCCCTTTTGTCTTGAAAATGTTTCCCTAGTGCTGAGATGGTATTCATCTCTTGGTCTGGTGGTATGTTACCAAGGCTTTACCAATCTAAATTGCCAACATAGTAGCTATACATTTGTGGCAAAAGATTATAGAGCAGACATGTGTAGATGGGATATTTATCTAGATTTGCCTTTATGTTTAAAACCGTCTTTATAACTCTAGAGGGAATTCCAGCTGTAGTAGGTGTAAAGGAGATTTCATCTTTTATGGAGCATGCATATGGTCATAACCCTTCAAGCTTTTGTGATTTCAGCAAGGATGTTGTGGCCCTACTGTCCTCTCAATACAGGAATCACCATGGGAATGGACTAGAGGACATGGGAGCATTACCACTTTCTAGAGCTGGGTCTATTCAATGGACCTGTGTCAGAAAGGAAATGTGAGTAGCGAAACCTGCTCCTCCTCCAAGGAGGAGCCATTTTGCTACTGCTGGGGCCATAGTAAGAGATATTCTTCAAGAGATGGACCCCTCAGCAACAGCCCAGACAGTTCTGCTGCAGACTTGACGGTGTGATGTAATGTGGACTGATGACCGCCATATTCTCTGCACTGTGTAGGCAGCTCAGAAGACAGGGAGGCCACGTCTGCTGGGGTGTTGAAACCCATGTCTTAGTTGGGCTTCACCGTTGGGGACTATGACTCGACTGAGCTAAAACACGACAGTCTAAACTGCATTGCCTCACCCAATCTCTTGATTAAATATCCTACACCACATGCATTTCCTCCACAAGGATCATAGTCGAGTAACATCACCTTTATCCCTGGTAATAAAATGATTTTTTCAGCTGTCATGACATTTAATATGGTACAGATGTGAGAACTCAAGATAAAGGGGCACCTATCCCCTATCATGGACATCAATTTGGGTTCACTAGGGTGTCACAACTGCAAATCTGTAGGCAGCACATTGCCTCTGGCTCTCAGCCAACCATGGAATACATTTGTGAGGATGTTTCCTTACCTGATTTCATCTTAATTTACTCCATGGCTTTCCAGAAAAACATTATCAGTGAATTAGATTTGTGCTTCCACTAAGGTCATTGTGTCTAGATTTGGGGTAGGGAGGAAAATAATGTAAAGGGTAGCAGAGGATGGAGGTGAAGAGGGAAAGTGAAACTCAACTTACCTAGAGAGATCAATTTTCTTTTTTCACACAGACATCCTCTCAAATAAAGTGGCACAAGACACAAAGCCAGCCTCTCTTCCTATACATTGATGGAGTGTGAGTCATTGATATATACTGGGCACCTTCACAGCACCGAGAGTGATGAAGTCAAAATGGGATAAAGTAAGGGCACTGTTAATTTATTCAAGGTCTCACAGATACATAGGGTCTACTGGTAAAATGTAAACCAATTACTTGATAAACAAAGTCCTTTGAGTGGAAAATTAGTTTCAGGGAAAGGGGGCCCTTGTAACACATGCATTCTACCTCATTAATGCCATGGCTAAAGAGCCCAGGTTATGTACAATATGGCCGACAGACGAAAAACTAAACCTCTCCATGTAATATAACTATTAGTTTAAGAAAATATGGATGTAGTTCTGTGGTTAGACGGCTAACTGTTTAACAACGAGAGATGAGTTCTAATTTGGTCCGGACGAAATTTCTGCTATGCCAGCAAAATCTTGGGAATTTTGTGTTTTTTACATGAAATGATGCTATTATGACACTTTATCTAAGTTTACGCTGTTCATGGAAACATTTTAATGCAAGCACATGCTACGTTTTTTCTCCAAATGCACACTTGTGTCTAAAATGGCCACGATGACGCATTTCGTGCTGAAATATAGCACCAAATGGTGGATTCGCATTTTGTGTAATTATGTGTACTTTTGATTATTTTTTCTTAAATAATAGCAAATTATGCACATTTTGCACACCCCTAGTTCTAATCCCAGGTTCCATTATTTATGACGGTATCTGAACCTGGAAATGTTACAATGTTTATCTCTGCCTATGTCACCTACTCCACTGATTTCGTAAATGCATAGAATCAGGCTCAATACAGTATAAGCCACTATAGACAAACGGGACACTTAGATAATGCTTGCATGTGTACTTAGAGTCTAGTTAGTACTTATCCCAGTCATATATGGCCCACATAGTGAATCAAGACTTTAAAATAGGGCCCCCAGTATAGCTGTATTGTCTCTACCGTCATACACTTTTACCACATACCATTTTGTATTTTTCTCTTTTTCTGCACTCTTAGTTATTACTCAGGCATATTTGCATTTTACATTTTCATCATTTTGTTCACTTGTAGACAGTGAATTTCATTTGAATGGCTCAGAAGTGACATCTCCTCGTTAGTGGCGGCCGGCACTAACAAAGGTGGTGGCCGGTGGGGGGAGCGCATGGGGGAGAGCGAGCGCCGGGGGGGGGGATCTGTTAATAAGATTAATTTAAAAAACTTACCTGATGCCGCCGTCCGCCTCCTGCGCCAAGTCACTCCTGCTGGACTCTTCCTGGTCCCAGCAGCCCCTGGGTCAGACTCCCATCCAATCCCCGTTCTGCAGAGCAGCGGAGGGTTTGGCGTGAGTGGGCAGGAAAGACTATCTACTTAGGTCATGGAGTCTGTGGAGTTTCTCCAGCCCGGCTGCTAAATGCAGCCAGGCTGGAGAAACCTTAGTGCGCATGTGTGTTTTGGTCACCTGAGACAGCCCGCCAAACGCATATGCGTACTTAGAGAGGGAGTGCACAAGCCCTCCTCTTCCCCCCTCCTGTGTCCCGCCCCCTCCATGCACAAGCTGGCTCAGAGCCGGCAAACGAGAAATAAAATGATGCTAGAGCATTGTTTTAATTTTTCAATTTCTGGCTCTGCGCCAGGCAGTGGGGCAATGGCGGAGGAGTCGCCACTGCTCCTCCCTGCTCCGTATATGGCACAGTGTATGAAGAAGTACAACTAAACTTTGATTGTCTACTTCAGTTCTTTCAGGTCTCTAAGTGTGCCTGTCTGGTTCTCCCTCCTGCTCATGATCCCATAGTCTGTATTTATCCATTATCTGCCTAACTTTGGTCTTGCAGTGTGGAGGCATGTTTCCGTTTCCAGTATATAAAGGCCCTCTTCCTGTATTTGGTTACCTGTGTTTGTTAGGTATTTCTGTCTACAGCATATTGTCACTTTTGACTGCTTCACTCTGTACTTTGACCTGCCTTGCTGCAGTTAGATCACTGGAGTCACTGCCAGCCTGTGATCTGAAGCCACTATGGTGTGTGCCCTCACTACCCAGGCTCAGCGGTCCTCACCCATGCTGCCAGCCCATAGCAGCTCTTACCGTGCAGGCAGGCCGTGGGGCTGGATCTTTGAATTGTATGAACGTGGGCAGGTGAGCGGAACATTGTCCAGGGGTGAAGTATTATCTCTCCATCAATTGCTTTGGACAATAACTCCAACTTTTCTTTCCGAGAATATACTAATGCCCCTCATTGGACGAAATCACTCCAGTGGTTGTCTACAAGCAGTATGATGTCACTCCAGGTTGCAGCGGTCTGTTAAATTATAAGAGAGCACTCAATGCTGAACCATTATCTGGTACTTTCCTGAAGCAGAGTACATCACTCAGAGCCGCTTGACATGCACATACTCCAGACAGCACGAATCCTGGCCTGTAGGCCCCTCCACCATCTAAAGGTCAATGGATGCTGCTGGGTAGTTCCAAAGAAAGGTTTCATTCAATAGGTGCACTGTTCTGGAGAATACAAAGAATATAATTTGTTTTATGGCCATTAGAAAGTGTTTTGTTTTCTTTAAAAAATTGCCTCTGCATTTGGGTTTGCATAAGGGTTCTTTGCCTAGTTGGGCTTTACGCTTGGCATTGCGACTGCACACTGAACCGGATGTGCCTCGCACATTCACTATAACATGTCCTTTGCACTTTCCGTGTTTGTGCGATGCATTCTAATTGCATAATTTTTTTAAAAGATAGGCTTTGGAGTCTGTCTACCAATTTAACAACCAATCCTGTGAATGAACCCAGCTGAGCAAATTAAATGGGGAGGTGAGGAAAGGCGAAAAATTGAGAAGATGAGGGGAAATGCAGAGTTAGAGGTTTGATGGTTAAAGAAATGGGAGCCATGACGGGTGAAAAGGAAGAAACAGAAGTGACAGAGATTTAAAAGAGGTAGGAAGGGGGCTTTCGGGTATCACTGGAAATTGGTAAAAGGGTAATCAAAAGAAGGGTGCGATTAAGGGAAGAAAACGGTAAGTGGGAGAAAAGAAAGGAAGGATCGGGTGGAGAAAATATGGAGCCTTCATCAGGTGAAGATGAGAAAGTGGACAAGGTGGGGTTTAATGAATTCTGAAATAATTATTGATTACTGGAGTGGGGAAGAGAAAATGGAGTGTCGCAGGGCTGCGGCAGATAAGTGTGGAAAATAAAGAGCAACAGAGAGAGGAGGATGAAAGGAGTGACAGTCAGAGAAAATGGAAAGCATGTGATACATTTGACAAGTCTGAGAGTTGGCATGGGATGTGTTAGATGGAAAGGGTTGTAGAAGGATGGCAAGAAATGGTAAAAGAGTGGAGGGGGACTGAGGGTGGAGTTCAGATGTGAGGCAAAGAGTACAAAGGAAAGGTGATAATGAGGAAATGAGGAAGAAGAAGAAAGAACTGGGAAATCGGTGAAATTATTACAGAGGAAGAAAGTAGGGTAGTGAAGAGATATGGTGTTACAGTATGCAAAAAGAGGCGGCATTCCACAAAGTGGAAAGTGTAGAGAGAGTGAGGGAATGATTTGAAAGTGGAGAGGGAGATAGAGGAAATGTTGACATTTTAGCAGTCGAGAAGAGAACAGTTGAACATGAAAGAAAGAGAGAGGATGGTAGAGTAATGGTTGGTGAGGATAGATAGGTAATAAGATACAGCAAACAGAGGCTGTGACAACGAGGAGATACATAAAAGGCAGCGAAAGAAGAAAATTAAGAGTTGAAGTGAAACAATGTAATTTATATTGGGGGAATTCAACTTGGCAAGCTTTTTTTCCATTGTTGTGCATATATTAAATTGTTCATAACTCATGCTGTTCTTTCGCAGCCCTGTATCTGAAGATACTATTTGATACTGGCAATGTATGTGGAGCATTTTCAAAAGAATTTTAATAGTGGATAGTTGAATACAGAGTATTTGATTTGTGACTGCCACAAATGTTCCAACCAGCCA
This sequence comes from Triturus cristatus, assembly GCF_964204655.1. Taxonomy (NCBI): domain Eukaryota; kingdom Metazoa; phylum Chordata; class Amphibia; order Caudata; family Salamandridae; genus Triturus; species Triturus cristatus. The sequence goes on from NC_140584.1 coordinate 394,430,024, forward strand.
AAGGTTAGATACATCACTTTCTGTGATGTCTTGTTATGTCACTTTCTTTGACAAAACCAGCACTGCTGCTACCCCTGGCATTTGATGAATCGACATCCATGTCCATTATCCTGGTATGCATACTGAAGTATGAGATTTATCCTGAAGTGTGCGTTCTATCCTGAAAAAGAAATAAAGTGTCCATACTTCCGTGAATATGGCATTAAAATATGAAGACATTTTTTAATGTAGAGGCACTGTGGGTGAATAAGAATATTGCTTTGAGTTATCTAGATGATGCACACAATGATACCCTACAAAGGTTCTACCAGTGGGTGGTAACAGAACCCCACATTTATGCAGAGCACACCAATTCCAAATGACTCGGAGCCATCATCTCTTATGCATTCGAGGTTGATCATGATGGGTCGATATACAATACTGGGATAGTGTTTGTTTTCCGTGAGGGTATCATGACCACACTGAGGTGTAAGAGACACGTTTATTTGGAGTGGCAAATGTTCACATTTAGACAGGAATATGCAGACAATAAGGTCCATCTACTGATAATTCATCATTGGTTCTATTAAAACATTCTCATTGCCATACATAGGTGAAAGAAACATAACATCCTTTTATTCAAATGCAAATGCACCAGGATTGATGGTGTTCATAAACCAGAAGTAGAATGCTCATCAAATGCCAGATCATAATACACACAGTAAATACAAAGCACGAAGAAATGGTTATGCCCATGAACGCCGCAAAGTCGGACTCTACCGTCAGTCTTCAGTGCCATGCTTATGATGGCTATTTCAGATTAAATACCATGTTGTCCAGCTTCTGTCAGTCCAGGCATCACTTTGAATTCTAATGGGCTCTGAAGGAACAGGACTCAGTCTGTTTTGATTCTGCTGCCTTATGTTGCTTCAGAAAGACGAGAGCCCTACTAAACTAGAAACAGCCTGCTGGCAGTCCAAAAGCTTGTGCTCTTTGAAATTCATGAGCTATGCGTTGGGCACCATTAATTTCATAGCCACAAGTAATTGGTGATTAACGTTATTGGACGAACTGGAATTTTTCATCTTCCTCTTGGAACAAGAGTGCGCTTTTGCAGTCTGGGAATAAAGCACTGAAACTGAGGACTTTTTTGTATCTCCAATGAAAGGAGGCTTGTGGTGATATCTTCAAGAGGGTTTACAAGGGTGTAGCATAGTGGGCACCACTGACAGGATATGCTAGAGTGCATTTTGGGTCTCAAAGCAGCCCCTGATTTCCTTTCATTCGTGACAAACAGAAATTATTGATTTTCAGACTCGCATTTCAAAAACGGGCCATTTTTTAAAGCATTGATTTTCAGACAGGCATCTTAAAACCAAGTGATTTGCTAAGTATGAGCTGCTCTGCATTGAAAGTTGACCTTTCATGCATACTACTACTACTACGTAGACAATTCAGATTTGAGAAATGGCTTTTTACCCCCTTTCATTGCTCTGAATTGGCCAAATATTCAGTCTTGAAATAAAACACTAGTTAAAAAAGCAGTTCTATTAGAATAGAAAAGATTGGCTTCTAATTAATTTTATATTGCTTCAGTGTGTACAGTGACGAGTTTTCAGTGTGTTCCACTGTCTTAAAGATTGTGTAAGTCAAATGTTTAAAACATACTATTAATCAGTGCTTAGATGGAATAGGGGAGCACACAGAGAATGATATGAAAAAGGTGTTACACTGTACACCTGATTTAAGGGCATTCTGTTAGAGAAAGGTGTGATCTTTGTATTAGGAACATAGTACACAGCCACGACATACAGGTAAGAGGCTGCTCTGGAAGAGGTGACAGTTCAAAGAACACTACATGAGAATGCCCCACACATTGCTCACATGAGCCTTACTCATAGAGGGGTATTGAAATCGACATCCTTTTTGCAACCAACATGGCCAACATCCTATTACACTGTACACTAGCTCCACTGGGAAGGAGAAGTGTTTATCAAGGACTTGCATCTACCCACCCTACAAGACGGATAGTTTACAGTCTTTGGGGAAAGTTTGATTTAGTCTTTGACTCCCTTTATGCAACCGAATCTAGAGCACTATTCTATGAAGATTAGAACCATTGCAACTTTCTTGTAGTGAAGAAAAGAGTGGAAGACCCATCTCCTCAGAAAGCACTACCCACCACACAATAGATACTTACACTTATCCACCATCCTGCAAACAAGCATCATTGCTACCACAGGACTCCTGTCAGCTGCTGAGTCATCTCTTGCTGTCCAGAAACAGTCTTGTCATATCAATAAATACATACAATTCAAATAATCTTGTTGAGTTGAAACTTTAATTATGTTATATTGTTGTTTTTAAAATTGTGCAACTTTCTTTTTAAATTACTGTGGGAATCTGAATTAAAAGTCAAATGCAAAGCAGCCAGCAGCCACCATGTTTTTTGGGCCTGGCCTATAGAAAGGTTTTGCTTTTTAGACTCTTGTACAACATAATAATGGAAAAATAATTGCAATAGGAATAACAATACCAGCAACGCATTTTGGATCCAACACCATCACCCTTTACTCTTTTGCTGTGTTATTCACAAATTGGGTCAGCCCAGAGGACAGCAGACATTATGTTGGTACGGCACCAGAATATGGTGCATTGAATATCGTACTCCAAAAAATCTTAATCAGAATATCAAGTATCAAAATAGCTTCCAGGCAAATATATATAGGCAAGTGTAGGTTTGCTATTCTTCAGTACACATATATGTACCTTGGCAATATGTATATTTTTGAAGATATGTAGATGTGGAGATAAGAATAAGAAATCTATATCTAAACATACCTATCTTCACAACATTTTGATAGTCAGTATTTGGAGTGCAATCTTCTTATGGGATTATTGGATACTATTTACGTCCATGATATTCTGTGATACAGCACTAATAACTTGGTGTTGTGGGTTGGACCCTTTCAATCATTAGCCCAGAGAACAGTCATTCACTAACTAGAGTCTTGGGAACTGATTAAGAATTTGTCGGTGCAGAGCGGGACTGCCCCGATCCCGCACCACCAAACCCATGGTCAAACAGCCCACCAGATTAGGAGTTTTCTCCTAGCTTGGTGGGAGGTTCTTTGGCATTTCCACAGCAATGGGAACATCAAAATCCGTACCTGCATGGCATGGAATGCTGCAGTCCATGCTCTGCAGGTAGTAGGAGCATGTACACAGGGGGCACAACATGTACCCCCTTCGTGCATCCCCTGGCCCAGACCCAATAGGGGGCTCCTTTGTTTCCTCTCTGCCATGGTTTTCATGGTGGTGGAACCGCCATGAAAAAAACACATCAGTGAGGAAACTCGTAATATGCTTGGCGGGACTTTAGTGGTCCCGCCAAACATGTTGCAGCCTCAAGTCCGCCGTGCCACTGCCAGGGATATCTGATCCCTGGAGGTTACAGCAGTCCCGGGGCAGCCCAACCGCTTTATTTGTAATACGGCAGTCGGAAGACCGCTGCGCCGGTGCGAGTCTGGGGGTCCATGGACTGCCAGACTCATAATTAGCCCCTTAGTCATTTAGAGCTGCAGCATTCTGCCTCTCTACTTTTGTACTTAATATCTGGTCGAGCCAAGCAACATAAGATGAGCAAATTCACATTTACGCTTCTGCCATGGCATTCTCTACACACATGCTGGAGAGAGAGAAGGCCTCTGGGATATGCACAACTGACCAGCACTGTCTCCTGACCGCTCAAACTGTCGTATTTTATAAGTATGGTGCATTTCTGCCCTTTCATGTTGGCGTAGGGCAGCTCAGCACGAAGACTTGCATAGTAACAAACTTACAAATATGATAAGGGATACATATTTCGGCATTGTTTTGATGAACGAACATGCAGTGAACATGCTAGATCAATGTCCTGCAAATCGGTTCTGTTGCTGGGCGAAATAAACAAAAACTTTAGAAACGAGTAATCTGACTCATTAATGCAACGTGGTGTGTCATTTATGTTGTATCTGTGTGACAAAAGATCTTCAAACTGCTGAGAGTGGTGCAGTGACTGTGACAGTAAGGGTGGTGAACCCAATGACAAAAAGCTAAGTCAAATAACACTACAAACAGAACACTGTCTACAATTGTAAGCATTCCCAGGGCTGCAGAACAAGCTCCCAAAAGTCGTATGTCCTAGAATCTGTGTCAACAAGTATCAGTTGATGGTCAGAAAAGTCAGTCACTTTGTTATGGTATAAGCTAAAACTTTAGCTAGCTCTTCACATTCCAGGCACGGAAATAGTGTCTTCCCCGGTTGCACCATTGTTTTTGTCTCTTATGATCTCAGCACTTCATTGTTATTTTGCCAGTTTGCTTTTGATTGTGAAAAGAATCGATATTCTCCATGCATTCCTCCATTCCTCCAACCCGAGTCACGTGGTTTTCTCCTGTAAATTCTGGAGAAGAGAAAACCAGAGAAATAGCTGTGAAGTCCTGAGGTCCTATGACATAAACACAGTGGCGCAAGCAGGGAAGGTGCTATTTCCGAGCTGGAAATGTGCTGAGCTGTTTGATGTTCATTACTCAGTGATCAGTGGGTGGCACATGAAACCAGAGGGACGTTTGTAAATTGAGGAGTGTTGAGGCTGCTATATTTCTTTTAATAGCTGTAGCTTTTCCAGGTTTAATCTTGAGTGTTGTCTGCATTTAACAGGAAACATCAACATAAGCTTCCATTTAATTCATTCTGCCCTTTCTCCCAATATGTTTCAAAATGGTAAACTCAAATTTAAACAGAGTAGCATTTCACTTGTCTGCTGAACAATGTTCAAATATGGAAACTAAAGCCTAATTCAACTATCTTGATTTTAAATGTCATTAGTGTATAGGCTAATCTCAAATAGAGGTCTTTGCAAGGGAACATCGAATATTGACCGGCTGGGCTATATGTATCTGCAGTCGCGGCTCATGCAGGTAAGAGCGTTGGGGCTGGGTGGAGAGGGATTTCTACAGACGACAAGGAGGAAAGATTAATTATTTATTTAATTTTCCCTCATCGTCGTCTATCGAAATCCCCCCACCTTGCTGCTCTTGCCTGCATGGGCCGCGGCTGTGTACCTGCTACCCTGCCTCTCCCCTCAATCCCAAACTAGCATTCTCTTCCTGATCACATCTTGCTTAAAATGAGAACCTTTCATTGGCATTCTAGCTCTCTCCTGTACAGTCGGGGGTAAATTACCCCCCACACACATTATACAGTCACAGTATGAAATAAACCCTTGTACCGGGGACACATACAGCGCGCTCCCACTGGACCGTGAAGTTGTCTTTGATTCCTGCTTTGTTAATGGCATTGTAAAATGAAAGCAATAGATTGAATGGGGAAACATTTGGAAGCACACACAGCAGTTAAAGGGAGAAAGTCACAGCCCCATTGATCCCAGCTAAAGATTTCGCTTTTCTGTTCACAATAATGTCTTGTGCACTTAAAGATAAAAAAATCTGGAATGAAACACAACTTGGAGGAAAAACACGTTTATAGATTCAGGCAAAGAAAAATAAGTATCTTGAGATTTTGTGTAAGGGGAGCTTGATGTAATCATCAGAGGAGATAAGAGGGGTAATAGGCGCTGTGTGGAGAGAAGCCCACTACTCAAAACAATATAAACAATCAACAGCCACAAGAAAAATGGAGCAGCTCAAAATAATTGCAGCGCCTAGTACAGTGTGGGTTCAGACTCCCTCAAACGCAATCAAAATGATCAAACCCGACCGCTATGAAAGTCAGTCTAGATACAACTAAGACGGCATCAGTTAAGAAGATATTTAATTATGCCAGCAGAGTTTGTGTGACCCACATATGGACAGTAATATGGCACGGAACATCAAAAGGATCTTATGAGGTTAAAGAAAAATGTGAAGAAAACACCTCAGAGAAGCAACACCATACAGAAGCAATTGGTTGCAAAAAGGCCAAAAGTTAATAAGGTACAGAAGCGTGAAGGGCAAATGTCTAAAGAAGTTCTGTTCCATGTCCCTTCGTCTGCATAAATGGGCTCAGAAAATGTTTGTGATGCACTGTTATCCCAACATTGATTTAGTGTTGGAAAGCAAAATAATGTTTGCCCTCTCAATGGTGTATCACATAAGAGTTTGTGATAAAAAAGGATATATTAAAATGTATCAAAGGCCGAAGCATGTAGTGATATACCCTTGGTACACATTAACAATGTGTGAACGTGTTGTGGCCAGTTAGTATGCTAGGGTTATTAAATCCTGAGGCAACACATTTATTTTTGTATTTGATTATGTAATGCTACAACATTTTACCAAGGCCACATAACAACACATGTAGGAAAGTGTGGAGCTGTATAGTACACCTTCAGATCTAATACTTGAACAGAGTGAAGATCCGGCATTATAATTTAATGTTCATATGGTGGGAAATTGAGATGTAATATAAAGTGATCTTGTACAAGACGAAAAACCCTGTCCCAAAAGTGGGCTGGTTGTGATAGAGTAAAAAACTTTGCCTTCAGTGCCTTTTTCAAGGATGACAATGTGGGCATGTGTCACAGAAGTGGGTTCAAAGTCTTCCAATGAATCGTAGCGACAGTTCTCACTGTGTCCCTCGGTCCTTCTTTCTTCTGTAGTTAGTTATGTTCTGAAATGTAGTGAGGGACTAAGTTGCTGATATAGAAAAAGCTATCTCCTGGGAAACACATATAAAATGCTACACATGGCTTTGAAAGTACTTTTTTATTGAGCTTGGGATCAATGCAATTATTCATGGATGTGGTAACATGGTTGTGTCCTAAGGATTAAACAGAGTCTTCTCTCTTAGTTTCCCAAAGACCCTCTTTGGTGGGTTGATGTAGACTATGTCAGTATTGTTGTTGTATTTTTATTACAAAATTTGCAAGTTTGATTCAGGTTCATGGTCTTCACAACTGAAGTAATCTCATAACTTAAAAATAAGTTCCAGTCAAGCCACATCCACATTTTTTACACTTTTTAATCATAAGGGGCTGTGCCTAGATCTGGTGTCCAGCTGAATTGAAGTAACATTTTATCATTAATTTCTATGATTGTGACATTCGTATGGAACTGTATAGGCCCACAAAATGGCAACTCATTCTCGAAGAATGCATGTCTGAAAACATTTATGTTCCTGCGATGGAATATAAGGTTGCTTTCAATATGAATGTACATGTTGGTCATCAGCTAAACTCTGACATAACTTATAGGTAAGTTTTTAAATGTGCTAATTAAAACAAAAATTACTGCATTTTTTGTGATTCAAAGTAATTGTTTTCAAATTAATTCCTTTTGGAATTAGCTAATACCTAACTGAGAGCAGAGCACGATGCCAGCTGACATGATGAGGGAGAGGCCATGGATCGCACTTGAAAAAAGTTGGTTAAGATTTAAATAAATATTAATACAATTTCAATAAAAAGGAAGGCTGAATCTGTTTTTAGGAAATATATCATAATGGTTTAGCTGCAAAATAAAGAGCATGGTACCCTTGAGAAAACCCCTGCATTTTCCATCAGAAACACTCCACATCCAAACTCACTAAAATATAAAGGATGAAATGTAGTTTCCATGCAGAATCTGCTTTCCTTGAGGATATACAGAGGCTCAGTGAACCCCCTTCTGAGTGAGGCCCTGCTGATTATTTGCTGGTTGTGCACTGGTTAGGTACTGGTTAGGGACTGGGTAGGTCAGAGATCTTTGTAACATAGCGTCTGGTTGACTTGTACCTGTAACTGTTCTTCTCCGACACAGACTTCATTTAGCAATAGTCATGGGTAGTAGGATCTACCATTGACTTCCCATCTGCTACCTCTGATTGTGCCATTGCTATCACTGTTATCAGGGATCACAGAGGCCATGAAGACAATAGCAGAGTCAGAAAGTAGGCAATTCTTGGCGCTCTGTCAAGTTATTGTAGTTTTTAACTCTTGCCCTTCTGCTAGGGCCTTAGATACTAATAGGCCGCTGCAAGGAGGTAATGTCTAACCCTGTGCAGTCACCAAAAGTCAACAAGTGTGTAATCTTAGTTTTGTTTCCCCTCACATTTCTATGATTCAATGTCCAAAAAACAATTCTACATTTTAAACGACAATCACCAGGTTTTCACCAGGTTTTCTATATATAAAAGATTTGCAAAGGCATGAATGTGCCACATTTTGGAGCCTGATAGCCCGCTGACAATAAAGACAATTTTATCAATAGGCTTACATTTCTATATTATTCTCTAAGATCTTCTAATTGGGACACTCTGCTTGAAATCAGAAGTCAAGAGGATCACCCCTTCGCCCACTCAGACTGTTCCCTCCCGCTGCGCCTGAGGTTTTTACACATCAGCCTAGAACACAATGGTGCAATTTCAAGACATGGAATGAAAGGTTTTGATGTGAAATAGCTGCAGATCCAACTATGTTGCCAGAATACCACTTCTTAATGTCATCTATTCATGGACTGGGTCAAGATTTGTCTACCTCCACTTCCGGCCTCAAATTTGACATTTTCCACTTTTTTTAATACGCTGTGCTTTATCCAGCAATTTAGCCGTCGCATTCTGTTCAATGTGCACATTTCCACTCTTCTTGCTTTGTCTGGAGGCGAAGTGTGAGTCAGGCCTGTTAATCATCTCATGAATAGCAGTTTTAAGAGGGAGTTGATATTTCTGTTGGCTAATGGCCATTCCGCGCCCGCTGTCAGCGACGTGATGTCTGGAGCTAATAAAGGAGACCTTCAGTGGTTGTTTTAGGTAGTCTGCCATTTTCGCGCTTTACGTCGGTTGTTTATGCGAGATTTCATTTGCCTGCTAGGTTTTCATTATCCAATGCATCTGAAAGGTTCAGGAAATGTCAGATTGCAAGTGGCTTGTAGTAAATGATGCCACAAAGGGTGTTGCAATGCAACCAGAAAACATCAAACAAAAGGAAGATTTTGGACCCCTTAGGCTGCGATTATGAAGGCCCTGGCAGGGCAGGTGTTTTTAACCCACTCTTTAAGAAACAATACTGCTGTTTTTTTTATATAAATGGTGCACCAAACAGTGCCTATTACAAGTTTAGCCCAAAAAAGTCATAACAGCAGATTTCGGTGCTTTCTGCACCAAAGTCTTCATGTAATGAAGAATTTATGCAGTCCTTAAACAGTAACGAAGTGAAAGCACACCACAAGAAAAATCCAACACCAATTTGGGAAAATATAGTAACATTTTATATATTATTTGACATCAAAACATCCAATTAGTAGAACCAGAGATAGGAAATTTCAAAGACTTAAGGTAACTGCTGTGCCTAAAAGCACAAAGCACCACTCATGGTTATCTGTTTGTGTGAGACTGGGTGAACATCACAAGTTCAGGCAGACTGTGATGGACCGCAGGCCAGAGTCAGGGACCTGGTTAGTCCTGCTGGAAAAGTTACCTTCTAAAGTCCAGCATGAAGATTTCTGTTTGAGGTGGAGGAGGCCGCAGGTGGCATGGAGAGCGTCTAGATGGTTGTTGCTGTAGTGCTAAAATCATGTCAGGCTCATGGACGGTCGTTGCTGTAGCTTTGAATTGGTGGTCACAGCTGGCTGTCGATAATGTAGCATGAAGTGCAGATCTTTCGTTGATGATTGTCGCTGGTGGTCTCTGTAGCGGAAAGCGTCGGGTTCACAAGAACATCATGTTGACTGTCAGCACGGCAGCAAGATCTTGGTGTGAACAGGCCTGTTCGTAGTCGAGAAGAGCATAAGACTTTAGGATTTCTCCTTTTTTCCATGAGTAGTGTTAGATCTGTCATCCTTTAGGTGGTCTTCCCCCAACTTTTTACCTGCACTTTTTGATGTATCTTTTTGTTGGCCATAGCACTTTACCACGTCTAACCAGTGCAAAAGTGCTTCTTCCCTAAATATGGTGACATTGGTGTATACCTGATTGGTATATTTAGTTTACTTATAAAGTGGTGCATGATATAACAAGGACCTGTAATCTAAATGCCACTAGTGGACCTATAGCACTGATAGTGCACCCCACACAAGTAGCCTTTTAAATCTGTCTCAGGACTGTAACTGCAAGGCCTGTGTTGGCAGTTTACTGCCTCTTCGACTTGATATAAAAACCACTGACCAATTATTAAACTTCCCTTTTATTACACATAGGTCCCCTCTAAGGTAGGCCCTAGGTAGCCCTAAGGGCAGAATGCTGTGTACTTAAAAGGTAGGACATGTACCTTTAAGTTTGACATAACCTGATAGCGACATACATCTAAATTCTTTTTTCACAATGGTGAGGCCTATGCCTCTCATAGGTTAGCATTGGAAATTCCTTAAACACTATTAAACCGTAATTCCTGATTATAATGGAGTAGCTAAATCATGTTTTGTATCTTTGGAATGGTAATGATAAATCTTCTATAATGGTACAGTTTGATTTGACATTACTATTTTAGAAAAGCAAATTTTAGAAAGTGGACTTTTCTCTGCTCTTAACTTTGCTCTCTGTGACTGCAGCCTGTCTCCAATAAACACCTGGTCTGGGTGACAGCTTCACTTTGTGCATTCCCTCTAGACAGCCACAAACACAGTAAGGATGGGTGCCATAGATGACTGTTAGAACCGGGGTCTCTAGTTAGCAGGGGTATGCACCCTAGTCCAAATAGGGACCACCCCCTCCGACAGGGTAGCTTGGCACAGAGCGGGAAGGTTTAACTTCAAAGGCAATATGTGAAGTATTTGTGCAACATACCCCCCAACAGTGACACAGTAACAACACTCACAAAAGGGACACTACACCAGTTTTATAAAAAGGTATCTTTATCTAAAGATTGGGCAAGAGCAAACAAAGGGTAAGACTCCACATATACAATCAAAAAGGTGTCAGTCAAAAATGTCTTTTGGGATGGCTGTTACAGGTATTCTAGTAGCGACTGTCTTTTAGCTGGAGAACATTAGGGCAAGAACAATTCCTTAGTCACTTATAGTAGAATAAACAAGTCCCTGATATTGGCACGGGCGTCTTTCAGAGGGGAAACCTCTAAAGCAAACAGTTCCACTAAGTGCGGTGGATTTAAGCCTTGATCGCCGTGTCAGGAAGGCGTGCCACCTGTAGGCTGTGCAGAATGCCCAGATCAATCAATCAATCACTGTACTTGTAAAGCGCACTACTTACCCGTGAGGGTCTCAAGGCGCTGAGGGGTGGGGGGGCGCTACTGCTCGAAGAGCCAGGTCTTGAGGAGTCTTCTGAAGGCGAGTAGGTCTTGGGTCTGTCGTAGGTGGGCTGGGAGGGTGTTCCAGGTTTTGGCGGCGAGGTAAGAGAAGGATCTGCCACCGGCGGTCATACGTTGGATGCGGGGGACATCTGCGAGGGTGAGGCTGGCGGAGCGGAGCTGGCGGGTGGGGGTGTAGAAGCTGAGTCTGCTGTTCAGGTAGGCTGGTCCGGCGTTGTGGAGTGCTTTGTGTGCGTGGGTGAGGAACTTGAAGGTGATCTTCTTGTTGATGGGGAGCCAGTGCAGGTCTCTCAGGAGGGGGGTGATGTTGCTGCGGCGGGGGGCGTTGACGATCAGTCGGGCGGAGGCGTTTTGGATGCGTTGTAGCCGCAGTTGGTGTTTGGCTGGGATTCCTGCGTAGAGTGCATTGCCGTAGTCCAGTCTGCTGCTGACGAGGGCCTGTGTCACTGTTCTTCTTGTTTCGGTCGGGATCCATTTGTAGATCCGGCGGAGCAAGCGTAGGGTGTTGTAGCAGGAGGAGGAGACGGTGTTGACTTGCTTGGACATGGAGAGGGAGGAGTCGAGGATGAATCCTAGGTTGCGTGCATGGTCGGTTGGTGTCGGTGCTGTCCCTAGAGCGGTCGGCCACCAGGAGTTGTCCCAGGCTGAGGGGATGGGTCCGAGGATGAGGACCTCCGTCTTGTCCGAGTTCAGTTTCAGACGGCTGCTCCTCATCCAGTCGGCGATGGCCTTCATGCCCTCGTGAATGTTGGTTTTGGCGGTGTGGGGGTCCTTGGTGAGGGAGAGGATGAGCTGGGTGTCGTCGGCGTAGGAGATGATGTTGAGGTTGTGGTGGCGGGCCACTTGTGCGAGGGGAGCCCTGGGGGACGCCGCAGATGATGTCGGTGGCTTCTGACCGGAAAGGTGGGAGGCGGACGCTCTGGGTTCTGGCGGAGAGGAAGGACGTGGTCCAGTCAAGGGCCTTTTCTTGGATTCCGGCTTCTTGGAGGCGTGTCTTTAGGGTGCGGTGGCATTCCGTGTTGAATGCGGCTGACAGGTCCAGGAGGATGAAGGCTGATGTTTCGCCGTTGTCCAGTTGGCGTCTGATGTCGTCTGTGGCGGCGATGAGGGCTGTCTCAGTGCTGTGGTTTCGTCTGAATCCGGATTGGGATGAGTCCAGGATGTTGTTGTCTTCGAGGTGGCGGGTCAGTTGAATGTTGACGATTTTCTCGATGACCTTTGCTGGGAACGGGAGCAGGGAGATGGGTAGGAAGTTCTTGAGGTGCTTGGGGTCCGCCTTGGGCTTTTTGAGGAGGGCATTGATTTCGGCATGCTTCCAGCTTTCCGGAAATGTCGCTTTTTCAAAGGAGATGTTGATGACCTTCCGTAGTTGGGGTGTGATGGCCGTGTCTGCTTTGTTGAATACGTGGTGTGGGCATGGGTCTGACGGCGATCCTGAGTGGATGGAGTTCATGATCTTGCGTGTCTCGTTGTCGTTGGTATTTGCCCAGGAGGTCAGGCGGTTGGCGCTGTTGGTGATTGCGGGGGGTGGAGTCGTGCACCGTTGGAGCGGTTGTGGAGTTGAAGCTGTCGTGGATGTCAGCGATCTTGCGGTGGAAGAAGATGGCCACTGAGTCGCACAGTTCTTGTAAGGGCGGGATGTCATTGGCGCTGGTGTCGGGATTGGAGAGTTCTTTCACGATGCGGAAGAGCTTGTTGCTGTCATGTGTGTTGTTCTCCAGGCGGTCTTTGAAGGAGGATCTCTTGGCTAGTCTGATGAGGTGGTGAAGTCTGCTGGTGGCGTCCTTGTGGGCTGCGTGGTTTTCTGGCGTTTGTTTGTGGAGCCATTTCTTCTTCAGCTTACGGCAGGCGCGTTTGGAGGTCAGGAGCTCGTCGGTGAACCAGGTGGCTCTCCTGCTGGCATGGCTGTTGGATGGTCTCTTGAGTGGGGCGAGGGTGTTGGCGCAGTTGTCGATCCACTGTCTGAGGTTGCGGGCTGCGGCGTCATGGCAGGTGGGGTTGGTAGGTGGGTTCTGGGCGAGGGTGGTGGTCAGCTGGTCTTCGGTGACTTTGTTCCAGCAGCGGCACGGCAGCTGTTGGGTGCGATGGTGCATGGTTGGTGTTTTGAAGGTGAAGTGGATGCAGCGGTGGTCGGTCCAGTGGGGTTCAGAGGTGTGGTCGAAGGTGATGTGGGTGCTTGTGGAGAAGACGGCGTCCAGCGTGTGGCCTGCGGCGTGGGTGGGTGCGGTGACGAGTTGTCTGAGGCCGAGGTTGGCGAGGTTTTCGATCAGAGTGGCGGAGTTGGCGTCGTTGTTGTTCTCGAGATGGAAATTCAGGTCCCCGAGGAGGATGTAGTCCGTGGAGGCGAGTGCGTGGGTGCTGGCGAGGTCGGCGATGGAGTCGCTGAACTGAGCCCGGCATCTGGGGGGTCTGTAGATGAGTGTTCCTCTGAGGGTGGTGTTGGGGTCGGTGTGGATCTGGAAGTGGAGGTGTTCGGTGGTGTTGAGGGTGTCGTCTGCGTAGGTGGTGACCTTGAGGGTGTACTTGTAGACAATGGCTATTCCTTCTCCGATTCCATTGGCGCGGTCCTTGTGGGTGATCTTGTAGCCGTCCGGGATGGCTATGGCGATGTCGGGTGCCGAGGAGTCGTTCCATTAGGTCTCGGTGAGGAAGGCCACGTCTGGGGCGAGGGTGTCGAGCAGGTCCCAGAGCTCGATGGCGTGTTTGCGTGCGGAGCGGGTGTTTAGCAGAATGCAGCGGAGGTGGTTGGGTCCAGTTCTAGGAGGTTTGGCGAGTCTGTCGCAGGTGAAGCTGCAGGTGCGGCAGGAGAAAGGTCCGTGGGTCCGTTTCGGGGCAGCCTCGAAGCAGGTGTTGTGTCGGCCGGCATTGAGTGCGTGGAGGGAGTTGGCATCGTATCTGCATCTGACGTCGTGGCGAGCGTGGGGTCCAGGGGTTCTGGCGCTGGGCGTGGTCGAGGAACGGACGGGCGCAGACGGGCTTGCCTTAGGCACGCCATCAGCGCGCCAGCTGTGCGGCCGCGCAGCGGCCTCCATTAAGGAGGGGGCGAGGGAGGGAGGAGCAGCTGGGAGGGGGAGCGGGTGGCGAATCAGGCGCAGGGGCAGGGCCGCAGGGGAGGCAGCGGCGGGAGCGGGAAGCGAGAAAAAATGGCGGGAAAAGGCAGGAATCACAGAGGCAGCGAGGGAGACGCTGGCGCGGTGGGGGAGCGACCTGGCCTGTGTGGGGGTACCCTTTTTATATGTGGTGCTCACTTTGATGTGGAAGAAACTTCTGTAGTCTTAACCCTACAGAAGTGTCTAGGATGTCCTACCTCCTAGCCCTGTCTGAAGGCACAAAAGGCTAGTGTGAAGTACTTTGTGTGTGAGCTGAGGCAGTGTCTTTGAAGTGCAAGAGTGACTGGTGAGAACTCCGCCCCTCTTACCGAGTTGGTTTGGCCCATCCTGCCAACATCCACACCCTCTATTATTTAGTGGTATTTGAGAAATACACAAAGGTCAACTGCCAAATACATCTACTCATGTGACTCAGGAAACAGACTTCAGGCACTACATGGTTAGGACAAAAAAAATGGCAACTTTCTAAAAGTGGGATTTTCAGAATTGTGCTTTATCGTTAAAGAGGGTTTTAAATTACAATTCCTCACCAAATATGACATCCCTACCTATCACTTATTAAATGTGAATAGGTAACCCAATGTTATCCTATAGGAGAGGTAGGCCTCACAGTAGTGAAAAATACATTTAGGAGGTTTTCACCCGCAGGACATACACTGCACCCAGCCCTCTCGGCGGTTTAGAGTCTACCCTAAGGGTTACTTATGTATTAAAAAGGAAGTTTTCGGCTTGGTGAAAGATATATTTGGACAAGTCGATTTGGCAGTTTACAACTGCATACAAGCTGCAGCTGAAGATGTGACACAAGTTTAGCTAGGCTACTTAAGTGGGTGGCAAAATAAGTGCTGCAGGCCCACTACTAGCATTTAATATACAGGTCTTGGGTACATGAAGAACCACTTAACTAGAGACATATAAGTAAATTAAATGTGCCATTTGGGTATGGGACAATTTTACCATGTTTAAATGAGAGAGCACAAGCACTTTATTCCTGGTTAGCAGCGGTAAAGTGACAGAGTCCTAAAAGTCAACAGAAAGTTTCAGAAAACAGGGGGTGTGAAGGCAAATGTTTGGGGGTGACCCTGTAGAGAGGACTAAGTCTAACAGGTTTGATCTGGTACAATTATTTAGGAGAAAACATCAGGAGTGTGATTATTATCACACATCTCAGAATTCATATCACTGTGCAAACTCCTGTCCAGTTTTCATACACCTTGAAAAGTATACAGACTGCTGTGCCATTTGTCCTGTTCTGCATGGGATTCCACCAGGCTAAAAACCCTCCCTTCCTACATAGAAGCGATGGGTTGGCCATGTTTCACAGTTATAGTCATGGTGGGGGATGTCATTGCATTCCTGTTCTGTAAGCCCTCATCAGTATGGAGAACTTATAAGTTGGCCAGATCTTTGTAAATATTTTTTAAAAGGCTATTTAAATAACTTCTAATAACTCAAGTTAGCAATCTGGGTCTAACAAAAGAGTACATTGAGCTACTCATTGAAGCTGAAAGTGATCTAATTTAATGACATGTTACATCAGTACCTCACAGGAGGCATCCTAAAATCCCTAAAAATGACTAAAGATAGGAAAAACTATGCATATCATTAAACACTATAGTACTACAAATTTCCCAGAACGCTCTTCACCATAAGAGTGGTGCATACATTTTAATGTGGCATAGACAGTGCCCAGTGGAACCCTTTGCTAATGCTTTTAGAACTCTTTTTGGGATGGTCTCATGTTTAACGACAGTATACTACATGGCTTTTCAACCACAGAAAGGTAGGCATTATCCTTTACCATAGTACCATGACGTTTGTTCTGGACAATGTATTTTCAACACTTCTTGTGCCTTGGAAGCTCATGTGAACATAAGGAGTGTATAGAGGAAATGTTCCCAGATAATTTGTTGTTATATTTGTGACCAAATTGCTAATTTTAGGTCGAAGCTTACCAGACAGCACAGCTCGTCGCAAAAAGACTTCTTGCAGGCTTTCTGAAAGCTTCTCTGGGATTGCATTCAGCCCATTGCTTACCATTGACTTTGCAGTTTCTTAATCAGATTTTCTGGCTTTCTATTTTCTGTTTTTCTGTATTTTAGGCTGTCCAGCGTGTCTCTGTCGCTCTTGGAGAGCAAAACTTGTCCATCATCGCTCCTTGTATTCTTCCATGAGTCCCTACTTTCTTGACACATGCCTTTACATTTTGTTCTCATCTTGTCACATTTGCTGTGCATTCAAAGACAGATGTCAAATGCTAGGCTTTATCTTCTGAGGGAGCTTTTTATTTTTTGTACTTAAAAGTGGGAGGATATATGTGCCAATCTTGTCAGGAATTGCGAAAGAAAGAAATAAATGATATTTTCTAGCACACAACAATATTTAAATGTCTGTAAATTAACTGTGGAAATATTTCAGAATATATCAGAATTACAAAAACATAAATTAAGCTAGCGTTGTTGTAATTTGGAAGTGTGTTGGAAACAAATATTTGAATACGGTCAAAACAAATCAGTACACTAGGTGATGCTATTTCCACACATTATAATTGGTGCGCTGTGTAGTTTTATGAGAAAAACTATATGAGGAAATGTAATTGTCATTTCAATTGAAAATGTGTTGTTTGTATTGGCAGTGCGCTACCACACAATGCCACTCTACTCTATCCCACTCTACTCTTCACCAATCTTTTCCTCTCTATGCCCCATCACTCTAAGCCACTCCACTCTACGACACTATACAACACTCCAATCCATGACTTGACACGCCACTCCATTCTACACCACTCTCTGCCACTTCACACTAGGGCACCTTACTACACTTTATACCCTCAACTTTAGACACTCTACTCTATGCCACTCCGCTCTTTGCCAATCCACCCTACCACACTCCGCTCTACAAAACTCCATTCCATTTTACTCCACTCTATCCCACTCCAGTCCACTCCACTATACCCCGCTCCACTCTACGCTATGCCACTCCACTCCACTCTATGCCACACCAGTCTATGCCAGTCCATTCTACAGCATGCCGCGCTACGCTCCCACTCTATGACACTCTATTTTACTCAACTCTACTTCACCCTGTTCCACTCAACAGTATGACACTCTATCCCACTCTACTCTACTCCACTCTACTCCAGCTTGTGACACTCTACTCCACTCTATGCCGCTATACACCACTCCACTTTATGCCACTTCACTCTATGCCACTCTATGCCACTCTACTTTAACACACTTTCTTCCACTCTACACCCCTGCACTCTACATCCCTCCACTCTACTCCCTGACACTCTACTCTAATCCACTCTTCGCCACTCCACTCTGCGCCACTCCACTATATGCCTCTCCATTCTATGCCACTCTCCTCTACAACACTAACCATCAGCCATGCTGATCAGTAGTCATGCTGGTGTACAACATGGCTAAAACACCTTGGCAAACCCAATAGCTCTTGCATAGGCGAGAACTATTGGCTTTACCAAGGCTTGTTAACTTTGGACATACCATTATTTTGGGGGAGGGAGTAATCTACTTCATAAAACAAAAGTAAGATCAACAAAACAAAACCATTGTCAACTGGAAGCTATAAATGGCTTCTACCTCGTTAAACAAGGCCAGACACTGCCACATTGACTATTGGAGTAAGAGGGTCAGTACTAAACTATTGCATTTTCCTATAGCTAGGTCTTTTGAAAATGAAAAAAAACTCAAATATAAAATTATGTACTCCAAAATAGGGCTGGATTAGTTTTTCATTTCTCTCAATGTGCAAGTGATCGTGCAACCTGGAAACCTGAGGAGGCCACTGCTATCTCTTCCTGTAGCGGTACAAGTTGTTGAAAGGGCAAATTAGATAGTTTGGGTGGCACTGGGGCCTGCATCTAGGGATGACCTAAAAGTAAGTAAGGTTGCCACATGATCTAAATTCTTGGGACCGCTCTGGGGGGTCCATGGCCAGCAAGGAAGTGGTGGGCCTACAGAGGTGAACTCCTTGGATGATAAGCAGGACATGAAATGGAAGAAGGGGACAGTACTTCAGGACTTCGTTTGAGCGTACAGGATTGGATCAGTGGGTAGAGGACTGCATCATAACGCCATCACCGCCTCCAGTAAAGAATAGCTAAACCAACCTCCTTTTTTAAACTTGAATTTTGCTAAGCTTAGAAATTAAAAAGAAAAATGTATGAAGTTGTGGGTCACCTTACTTTAGAACTCCCCATGTCCTTTTCAAAACCATTCTGCCTGTGTGACATCTCGCTTCAAAACCATCCGAGCTGGATGGTTTACAGGACAGAGAGATAGTCACATGTAAAACTAACACTGAAAGGTCTCCCGCCCTGCTGGTAAGCGCCATTTATTGTTTACTTTGATGTTCATTCTACACTGGGATTTCTAAAGACAAGTGTCAAAAGTATTGGACCAAAATCACTATTACTCTGTTGGTAGATCTCTTGATAACAGAGCCCATTGCCCTCTAACAGGCCAAAATGCTCGGATAAGGGCACAAAGTTAACAGGGGATTCCGAATTTGAATACTGCTATAGGTTCCAGATATTATTCCAAATATGTATTAAAACTAGTGCCGCTGCACATCTATCATCTTATGTTTTTTGTTTGTATCATCTATATTTCCAATTCTCTGGCCCCAGAAAAAGGACGCAAGAGCTGTACTGAGGGCCATCCCAAAAAATAAACATTTTGCACACTGTGAGATGATGTTGTGATCATAAGAGCAAGCTACATTTGTCAGAAGGGAATGTTAAAGAGACAAATCTGATATGACAATGAGGTGGTAAGTAGATAATTATATCTATGGATAATATGATTTCAGCAGACATACATAGACATTAACTCGGACTTTTCTCATAAATTGGTCGCCTCTTATTTGTTGGTGGGA
Organism: Triturus cristatus; assembly: GCF_964204655.1. NCBI lineage: Eukaryota > Metazoa > Chordata > Amphibia > Caudata > Salamandridae > Triturus > Triturus cristatus. The sequence continues at coordinate 394,449,231 of NC_140584.1, forward strand.
TTTAGTATCTGGATATTGGAAGTGGGGTCAAGATCTAGGAGATGTAAGTGATTTTCTAAGGTGAATCGGAGAAAAGATGGTGTCGGCAAAGTCTGATCTGGTAGAACAGTCCATATTTGAAGGAGTTTTCCTGAAAAGGTTTTGACATTTTTTATCCCTAATGTACATTCGTCTTTATGTTTTTTCAAACTGTTTAATCTCTAATGTAAATGGTCTCTCAACTTCATCATCCTCTTTGGAAAAATACAGAGCCTCCTGTACAGTAGAAAGTTGTGCTGTACAAGTTAACGCTGTGAAAATAGACTTCAACTAGTCAATTTGATAGCAACTGTGACCAAGGAATAAAAAAATGGATCGAGCTAGGTGCAGTCTTATGCAATTTGTCTTTTAAATTTGACTTCTGTCTGCATGAATCATTATAGAAATAATCATATGAAAAGATGGAAAGGCTTGAATTTTCCAGAATTTTCTCCAATTAATGCATTGAAAAGGGCACTACAGCGTGCTCAAAGTGCCACGCAGTATGGCCCAAATGAAGACACCAGTAGCGCTGTTGTCCTCTGCCTCTGACCCGCGGGACTATAGTTTGTTACACAGTTCAATGTTCTGAAACCGAATCTGCCACCGTGTGTGCTGTACTGGTGCAGCCATGTTGCTAAGCACTGAGGAACAGCTCAGAGCTTCCCCGATGGGAAACTGATTAATCAACTTCAAAAGATAATTACATTCTATATAACACTTACCTCCAAGCCATCTGTGGTTTTACATCACTTTTCATGTGACTTATTGGAAGGTTGCTTTGCAGACCTCACCATGGATTGTCTATCACATCTACATGCATGTTACAGGTCTCTAAAGAAGTTACATTTTCTAAAGGGCCTGATTAGATGTCGGCCGGAGTGGTAGCCATGATTAGGATGCCGTTCTGCTCGACCACAAGTGCCCCAGTGTTCCAGCACTCGCGATTACCAGGCTAGATTTCACCAGGCAGAAATGCGGTTCAGACAGTACCCACTATTACAGGATGGGGCGCTTACACACCTAGCCTACAGCCTTCTGTGCCCGCTGACACTCTCCTATTCCACTGACCCATGTTTAGCAAACCACATAGGACCCCACACCTATATACCTCCTGGAGGTGGCAAATGGAAGTGGAACTGTCCTCGGAATTGGAGATAACCATGAAGCTTTAGATCCAGTAAGAAGTTGAAGAACTGCAGGAGCACTATTTTACCACCTTAGATAGCGGTAAATAGATGCTTGTCCTAGGAACTTTCATGGTAAGTTAAGGCAGTGTGTGGTGCAGTCACATTTTACTGCCTCATTGTGAAACAAGATTCTGAAGGTGATAATGTGTGGCATTAATGCCTGTGCCTATTAGTAGTGTGGCATCTTGTTGTGGTGGTGATATGTTCTGCTGTTATTTGTGCTGCTGTTTTTTGTGCTGCATTATTGCAATGTGATTTTGTTGTATTGTACTGTGGCCGTTTTGTTGTGTTTTGTTTTGATTGTTTTGTTCTGATGTGCCCTGTCATGTTTTGTCTTGTTGCATTGTTTTGTGTATGTTATTGTTTTATGTTCTGGTGTGTACTTCAGAGATGTCAACAAATGGCTGCTACAATTCTCTACCTGTAGCATATACCTTGAAAATTCCTGTGGCAAACATCCATAAACCATTGAGGCTGAATTCCATAACGTGAATTTTCAAGGCTGGAGCTCAAGTGTATTGATCTCTTAACATCAGTGTTAAACTCAATAAAAGATCTGATATACCTTTGAAATGTAATGTCTGCACTCCGGGGGTAACAAACGTAACACATTTTTGGTATCAGGAGCAGAAAAGAGTGGCTTGAGACAGCGTGACACAGGAAGGCTTTATCTGGGCACTATTCAGACCTAAGGGCATATGTACGAGAAACTGGTGGACCGCGGTGTTACACCAAAATTGGTAATGCCACACTCTGACTGTTGCAAAATGCAGGGATGCACCACATTCACAAGAATGCGGTACACTCCTGTGTTACCCCTAGCACTAAAAAAAGCTGCCTAGTGCCAGAGCAGGCACCCTAGTGCCATTTTGCTAGGGTGCCTGTGCTGCAGGGGCTATTGTTTTTGTGCAGGAAGAGTCACCTTCCTGCACATAAAAATCTTCACAGGTGATTTTGCTCTTTGTATGTGTTCTGCAGAATGCAGCACACTTGGAAAGAGCAAAATATGAGGAGAAATAAAACTTTTCTCCTCGTATCCCCTGCTTAAGACCAGGTATTCCCTTTTGGTATTTTAGCACTGCCCCACATTTTGTAAATATGGGGCTGGGTCAAAAAGCAATGGGTGATGCCCACTGCAACACCAATTACACCCCCATTTCACGCTAAGTGCTGCGTCATTAGGGGCGTTATTTACAAGGCGGCATTAAGCCATATTAAGTGGCTTAATGCAGCCTTGTAAATATGACGAAGGATTTAATGCCACCAGAACATCGGAAAAAGTTACGCTTTGGTGGTGTTAACTCCTTGTAAATGTGCTCCTTTGTTCTTCTGATGCCCTATCAAACAATGTATCTTCTCTCTATGCCCCATCTCATCTTGCCCATGTTGTGTGTGTGTGTGCGTATATATGCCCCATCATTTGGAGTACCATGTATCTGTAACCTTTGGCTCTTTGACTCCTATGTCCCTTTTCTGCTCTTGTGTGTCTATCTTCCCTCTCTTCCTGCCCCTGAATGCTCATAACCAACGTGTTTTCATGACCCCTGTTTCTCTGAGAGCCCCTGACTTTGTGTCCTCCATCTCTGAATACACCGTCTCTTGGCATACTTTTTCTAGGGCTCCTGCTTTTTGAGTATATTGTGTCTTTGGACCACTGGCCTCTGTGTCAAGGGTGACTTTCCGTGGTTCCTATCTATATGTTCCCTCTTTCTTTTTATGCCCTTGACTCACTCTATCATATAATGTCACGAGATCCAAACCCCCACTGTGATCCACTCTATGGAGACCAGCCATAATCTTCTCTATCCATACAGAGGTTTAGTCAGCAGGTCACAAGATCCACCTACCTATGGGAAGGGTGAAGGCAAAACCCTCAGTTTCAGACCAGAGCTGGTCTGCAATCACCCACTCCATGGAGCAGCTGCAACTGCAAGTAGCAACTGCAACCGAATAACCACAGCAGGATACCCTAATAAGTTAAGTCAATATTGAGTGTGATGTTTAGATACCATGATCTTCTTTAATAAAGGCAAATATATACATATATTTTAACTTATATGTATATCTTCTCCTACAGATAGGTGTAACTAGCCAGTGTTTTGCTATTCATCATTTCCAAGTGGAGATGTATTTCTAGGTGTAAACCTACATGCCTCCACGCATTAAGATCAGGGGCTAGTGTCTCTTATAACCATCTGTATAAAGTGTAAATTCACTACTACCAGCCACTTCAACCTCTTGATAGAGATCTCTGCCACTGTGGCGAGGTCTCCATTTGGGAATGTATAGGGGAAATTATCAGGGGCAGCTCCTCCACTATGGTGGAGGAGCATCGCCCCACTGCTTTCTCGCTATGCGAGAAGCTAGAACATAAAATGGTAATAACTTTAAGTTATTACCATTTTATGTTTGCTTTGCAAGTGGGCGGGTGAGCGGGGCTGCCCTGCTCTCTGAGCAGGGGAGGAATGGTTTGCCCACTCCTGAGTGCGTAAACACTGTTTGGTCAACCCTCTCGGAAATTATTAAAGTTCGTTATTATTTTTAAAATGGTTGAAACTATTTTAATATATACAATAATTTTTTTAACATATTTGTTTTGCAGTTTTCACTAAAACACAGTACCTATGTTAATATATACAATATTTGTAAATTAATATAATATATTTATTATTAACCTAGAACTGGTGAAATATAATGTTACAGCTCATTAACCTATGAAATTAAATGTGTTAAGTGATGAATTTAAATATATTATTTTAATTGTAAAATATTTTTTTAACAATAACCTTTTTGTAAATTCCTCAATAACATTTTGAATTGTATTTAATATTTACCTTTTATTTAAATCTATGTGTTTGAATGATTAAACTAATGTTTCATTTGTAAAGAAATTTTATAAAGTCTATTTTTATATTGCATTTACTATCAGATTTTAAAATAATGAATCAATAATTAAATATCTTGGGCTCATTTAACTAATTTAACATCAGTGCCTTCTTTATTTCCCTGCCCTATTCTTTTTTTACATGACTGTGTTGCAGTGCCAGTGGTTGACTATTTGTGGAGCTTGACTTACACCTGGGATGGGTTGGTGTACATTTACACCGGTTTTGAGAGCTTTAAACCTGTAGTAACTTTGGAAGTGAAATTTTTGAATAACAAAGGTCTTACTCTTTTAGTCGTTTTTTGGGTATGTGTTTGCATTAGCTTGTCCATCCCTAACCCTCTCCTTAAATTTTCCTCAATCCCTCCCATTTTTTAGTTCATCGGCCACATCTCTGCACCACTACCTCTTGGCCTTCCAGCATTTACAGCAAAATAATATACGTAGGTGTTCAGATATCTCCAACACAGTGGTGGAGATCGACACGCAGGAATGATAGGTAAGATGAAGGTCTGCAACCATAGGTCTGTCAATTGCATTTTGCAGCGCATGAGTAATATTGCTGTAGTACGACTTTACATACAACAAGTTGTTGTTTCTGACTCAGCCCCCTTGTCATAAAATGTAACATTCAAGTAGTAACATAGAAAAACATATCCTCTCTCAACAGTGAAAATATGAGGAATTCAGCTATCAAAGAAACATAATGTACAATTGTATAAACAAGCATTATGTTAGATAGAGTTTTTGTCATTCTGTCATTGTATTGCTTGACCCAATTTTCTAAATTTCTATTAGAGGTTATTTCCCCAGAAACGTAAGGCTTGTATCAGTCAAATTAAAAGAAAGCCCTACAAAATTGAAATAAATTAATTTAGCATGAATTGAATCAAGTCTCAGTGCTTGAACTAACATAGATGAGTTTGGATAGTGCTGCATGGCCTCAGCAACCCCACCCCTCCTGCACACCCAGTAACAGCACCTATTGATAAGGTCTGAAACAGAAAGTTCCAACTTTGTTATATAAAAGCTGGCCCATGTCTGATTGTCGGAATAAGCATGGACTATATCAATGATTCATAAGTGGGTACACTCACCAGCAGTCCGTGCAAGTAACAGCGGTGGGGCTGAGTGGGGGAGATTTCGAGGGACGATGCAGAGGGAAAATTAAATAAATAAATAATTTCCCCTCTGCATCGTCCCTTGAAATCCACCCCAACGCGGCCCCACCGCTGTTACCTGCATGGACCGCAGCTGGGTACACTTAAAGTAAATTTATCTCAAGTGATTATCCTTACAATCTGAAAAGATTCAGCACTTGGGGGCCAACGATTAACACTACACGTTAGGTATTTTAATCCAGGCATGGATATACAGCACGGAGACTTTGCTTGATACGATTAAAGAAAAGTCACTGATGTGACGTTTTGGTGAAATAAAAGTAACGACATTTTTGATCAAAATATATATTTTTTTTTAAACGTGCCGTTAGTATGTACAAAAATTATTTTTTTCTTAGCATGACCAGCTAAGACAGCTAAACCCCAGTCCCATGCAAACGTATTACCATGACTTCAAATGATATCCCATAGTGAGATGATTTCATAGTCTTAGATCTGTGAGAGAGTTTGGAGCAGATAGCTGGAGAGCTTTCCTTCCTGAATGCACTTGTTTGACATGGAAGGAGAAGGTGAAAGATTTCTCTTTGTTCAGTCCTGATGGACAGACAAATTGAAGTGGCCTGTAGAATTGAGAGGGGTGTCTTGAAAAACTCAAGATGCTGTACTCAAACAGGCCAGAACGTATCATGGTTCTTTTATCGAAATAATTATGGTTGGTAATCATAACAAAGCTAAAGCCTTATCTTTGGCTTCAGCAAATGTGTTTTCTGATGAGCTTCATAAGTCAAGCTGGTGTGATTTCTCCCGCACATCGCTGCTTTCCAAGTTCATATTTTCTAAAGCTTCATGTGCACAACATATGCAGAATACAGATTTTAACGGCGTGCTGTTTTACATAAATAACCCATACTTGGGCCTCTTCCCTGGCTGGATCATAACTTCTGTTATGCCGCCTGCATTTGAAGAGCGCTTAGTATCAGAGGGTAGTTTGGAGTCAAATTCAAAATAAAAAATCTAATTTAAAGTTTTCTAATCTCCAAGGACTGACCTCTGTGTACGAAAGTAAAAGAGCAAAATATAGAGGAAATTATTTACAAATATATGACTGGATACAATCATACATGCATTTGTGATATAGGGTGCCAAGAAATTAGTGAAGAGACAATCACCAGGGAATGGGAAGGAGTAAATATTGATCCGCAGTGCAGAGGTCTGTATATGTGGAGAGAAGTGGGGGGCATCTAGCCACGGTGTGGTTCATATTTTGGTGATAGTGCTCAAAATGCATGTTATCAAGTAATTATTACCAATATCAAAGGAGGGGCAATAGGACTGGGAAATCTGTAGGGTACACTGCCAAGAAGCACAGCTGAATGAAAAAACCATACCAGATATTAAGGATCATAACTGGTGTTTAAAATAGGAAGTATCTAACATGTCAAGGGGGTCACGATATACCCCTAAAAATAATTACTCATTTTATCACTCTACCAAAAAAGCTGCGAATACTTCACCATGCAACCTGCATTTCTGCTCCTCACTCCATCCATAGGAGTTGAACTGGGTTCTATTTATTTCAGAAGTTAGTTCGGAGATCTTTATGTTGTGCAGGGTTAATACTGTCTTGCAGTTACCCTTTATAATTTCATTGGGAGTCTCCTATGGCAATAATAAAAAACTGTGAATTGAATTTGAGAACTGTCAATGGTTCCTTATTGTTCCGGTCAACATATTTGAAACTGACTTTGGTTAGCCCTATGCAGGGTCACCAGTTCTCTACACGGTCTACTCTGCCAGCTGTAGTCAGTCCCTGATCTAAACCTTTTTTGTATGAAAGGTGGCCCTGTGACTTTCTTGCATGCATACAAGCAGTCATGCAAGTTGTATGCTGAAATATTTGAACTTTTTGGGGAGCGCCTCAGCTGGTGCCTGTAAAGAAGTTTAGTAACAAAGACAAGCCAAATACAACATGAGGATGAGACAAATAAAATTCGTCAAGCAGTTATGCCCTTAATGAGGTGCACTTGGTGACAACAACCAGGGCCAGACTGGGAGCGAAAATCACCCCGGGCAATTACGTTGGACCGGCCCCCGGGAGAGAGGGGGAGGGCTGGTGGAAAACACTGCTGCTGCGCTTTTGGTACAGGAGGCTGATTTTGCAGCACTGCTGCAAAACCGACTCCCAGTAACAAACAAGCATTGGCATTGCCAATAGGTCTCGCCTTTGGGACCTTATAAGTGTTTAGCCATGCAACAGTTGCATAACTAAATACTTAAGGTCCCAAAAGCGAGACCTATGGGCTATGCAAAGTGGCCGTGCGGCCGTGAAAGTGAAAGTAATCGCGGTTTAGCGCTGCACGCGCACCCGCGCACATGCACTGTAGCTCCAGGCTGGGCTGGTAGCACTTTTTGGAGCCCTCTCAACAAGTCTCTCCAGACCAGCGCATGCGCTGGGTCAGGCGAGACCTAAAAAAGGCTACCACCAGTCCAAAACTGGCCCCCACCCTCCCGGCCCACCGGGGAAACGCCCATTGCCCGCTACGGCCAGTGCGGTCCTGACAACAGCACTGAAAACACATGCTATGTAAAATCACCTCTCTTGTGATTTCTATCAGGTTTTATGTCTCACCAAATCATCTGTTAGGAGCATATTGCCCTAAGATCTGAGGGAAATGGCATCCTGAAAAGTGTACTACCTTAGACCTCTATGGTCAAACTCTATGTAAAGAATTATTATAGATAAAATGCTGCGAATTAAACTGTGTCTGGGCCGACATTAATGTCAACTTGAACCTCCACTCCTTTGCAAATTTATGCCTGTGCAGTGGACATAAATTACCAAGGCATTTTGAAATAAGGCCTACAGTCTTTTGATATTTTAGATCAAAAGAAAGCATATGTGGATAGGGTGTCGTGATGTCCCGGATTTCCCTGGACAGTCCCAGGTTTCAGAGGACTCTCCCGGTGTCCTGACGCTTTTCTTAAATTTAAATACTTGGCCCGGTTTTTGGGGCAAAGGTCAGTGTTCATCCTGCAAAGCAGAATGAAAGGTATGCTCCTCTTTCACAGACGCCTCTGAAGTCAAATATTGTATTGGGTTCTGCCAGGCTGCACAGCAGGAGGCTGCTGTCTGCTCCATCCGAGAGAGTGGGGAGAAGAGGGCAGGGTGGACATCCTTACTCTGCTGATGGTATATAAATGTAGCCAAGCAAATGTGTGTGTGTGTGTGTGTCTGCATGCGCGCGCGTGAACGTGCGTGCATGTGTGTGTGTGTGTGTGTGTGTGTGTATATATACACAAATTTACAAGGCTGCACAAAAAACAGGACAGGACAAGGACAGATATTGAAGTACGACTAAAGGCTTTAGTCCCACTTTTATGTCTGACCTGTTCCGGTTTTTGCTTTTGAAATCTGATATATAGGCTGACGCGCATGAGCGATTTAAAGCATGTGAAAATGCTTCAATGAATGTTTCGTGCATCTGTAAGCCCCTCGCTTTATACAATATTTAGTCTGCAAACAAAACTGATTGGTGCAGCTGGTGTACCTTAGACTTGGGAACTGAGTATGATTGTGTGTTGAAAAGTGATGAGAAAAGCGACACATTTTTCTCTTTCTTGTCCCACCCCTGAGTTGTTATGATAACCTAATACTCCACTGAGAGAAATGCAGACTCCACCACTTTAGCAGGTATTGTTGAGCAAATGTCTATATTTTAATTGTATAATTGTATCAAGAGTTGTGTTGTCCAAGGTGGCTTTTGATTGTTGCATGAAGGTGCATCATCTAACACAGCATAACTATATAAATGTATATTATGCTGAAGGAAAGGATGTAAATAAATGAAGAGGCACAAAATATACAAAGAGGCAGAGATCCTTATGTAAAAGAATAGTTTTTATGAATTCCATTGTTGAAGCCAAGAAATGGACCCCCAAAAAACGATGGATTTAGGCCAGATCTCTGTCCTGGGGTGAATGTTTCACATTGTTTAATGCATTATGTCCATCAATTGTTCTTTTGCATGTGTCACCCAGAGTGGATCAGGTATGCCCAGAAGTGGATCCCATGCTTTCCATGCCACTGAAGTCAAGCTAGCCCGGCTGATGAAGGCTGATACCCCGAAACCGGTCCCCAGATTGTTGTTTCCTGTCCAGATAGGACCTGACCTGGCAATTCGGGGTGGCCTGTTCCAATGGGGAGCAGGGTCAAGACTGGTTTGCATATTCCTGGGTTTAAAACTGGAATGGCATGGGGTCAAAACAATCTATGGATTTAGGCCCAGATCTCTGTACTGGGGTGAATGTTTGACATTGTTCAGCATTCTGTCCATCAGTTCTTTTTTTGCATTTGTCACCGAGTGGAACTTGTATGCTCAGATGTGGGTCCCATGCTCTCCATGCCACTGGAGTCAAGCTAGCCTGGCTGATGAGAGGTGATACCCCAAAACTGATCCCAGGATACTTGTTTCCAATCCTGGGAGGACCAGGCCTGGCAGTTCAGGCTAGACTGTTTCCATGTGGAGCAGGACCAAGACTGATTTGCATATGACTGAGTTTAAAATGGAATGGCATGGGCAGCAAAAAACAGAATGGTTTAAGCCCCAGATCTCTGCACTGGGGTGAATTTTTGACATTGTTCAGCATTCTGTCCATCAATTCTTCTTGTTCCAAGAAATAGACTATGACATCAGTAATACACATTAGCAATTAGCAGTTGATGAATTACGATCAACAACTCAAAGCATTAAAGAAGTTAAGAAGGTTTCATGTTGAGGGCGCCATTTTACAAATTCACCGTAATCAGCTTAGTATATTGTTCAGAAATGTGCACAAAACGGAGGTATGAGGGGCACCCTCCATTTCGTGTTCTAAATAACATCTCAGTTCTGTGCAGTGTACTTTGTCCGATTGCTGCATGACACATCGCAGAAGGAGTAGTGCCTGGCGCTGTCTTATCTATGTCTTCGGATTGACTGTGCTTAATGGCTCTAATAAGTGTGTGTCACTCTAGTCTAGTCGTAAGCTCTGGGAGCAAGATATGCTATCATCATTTGAAAGCGAAGACTGCGCTTTCCAAACTGGCAGGATGGAAAGTATGTTTGATCAACTGAAAACACTGTCAAATGTCAGCTTTGATGATGCACGCCTTAGTACTGTCCAGAGCTGGGCGGAAAAGTCATTAAAAGGTGAAGTTTCAGCTAGGATGTAATAAGGCTTCATGCAGCTCGGATCCCACTACAGTTCTGCCGTTTCCACAGTTGGATTCATCAATCCCTCTTTAAGATCAGAAGTTGCTGATTAGTGCGTGCATATGAACACTAAAGAATTGACTATAAAATATTGGCTAGTGTTTTTTTGCAGATTTATATAGTGCGAACTCGACCCGAAGGTATTGGAATGCTTTACTTTAGCACTGGTTACGTTACACAAGGACACACTCATTTTTTTTTTTTTTGGTAGGCCCCGGGAGATTAAGTGATTTGCCCAGAATCACAGATTGTGGATGCGACCCTGAGGCTTGAAACTTGGTTTCCAGCACGGCAGCTCTAGCCGTCAGACCGCATCCTCTCCCCCAGTAATGAGATGTCTATTTCTGGGTGTATTCAGAGACCAATTCTCCTTGGAATTGAATGGGGGATAATTTATTTTTGAATAGGGCTGATACTCTAGTTGTACATTTTAAAGCATGATATTACCCTCACCCAACTCAAAAGTATTAACTCAATCAACACCAGGAGAGAGAAAAATGCTAGTTTTTCCTGATTGATTTCAAGACGTATGCCTCAATTTACATACTGCCTAAGTATCTTGGTCACATATCATACTTTTGTAGGGCAATTTTCACCATGAATACAATGCACTTAAGCAGAAGTATGGACTATTACTACATTTATCCAATCATTGTACATTTTTAGGACCAGTTATCTACATTCTCATTAATAGTCAGTACGTATAACCCACCTCTTTGAAATAATTATTTTGTAGAATGGCACATGTATCATATTAGTGGCTGAGTTCTGAACTAAGTGGAGTCACTATACCATTCAAACCAGAAATTGTGATAGACAAGACAAGTGCAAATTATCCAAGGTCAGGAATAGTTTCTCAGGTTAAAGACCATACAAATTTACCATAAGCTAGTTAAGGTTGGAAGCTTGTCATGTTGTTGCATCGCTTTTCCAAGCTGGCCTGTCAACGAGGTAGTGTTGCTACCTGTACTTGTTGGTCAATGAGGAAGTGTTGCTACCTGTACTTGTTGGTCAATGAGGTAGTGTTGCTACCTGTACTTGTTGGTCAATGAGGTAGTGTTGATACCTTTAACGGCCAATCAATGAGGTAGTGTTACTTGTCAGCAAAGAGGTAGTGTTGTCACCTGTATCTGCCGGCCAATGAGGTAGTGTTGTTAATTGTACCATGGATTAATGAGGTACTGTTGTTACTTGTACACTACCCCCCCATTCACTCTGGGCAAAGAGGTAGTGTTGTCACCTGTATCTGCCGGCCAATGAGGTAGTGTTGTTAATTGTACCATGGATTAATGAGGTACTGTTGTTACTTGTACACTACCCCCCCATTCACTCTGGGCAAGGAGGTATTGTTGTTACCTGTATCTGCCGGCCAATGAGGTAGTGTGTTACATGTCCCCATGGATTAATGAGGTACTGTTGTTTCTTGTACACTCCCCTCCCCCCACTCACTCCGGGCAATGAGGTAGTGATGTTGATGATTTGTTTTGGGAAGGAACACACAAAGGTTTTGCAGTTGACATTAAGTCTCAGCATTTGTCCTGAAAATATAGCATTATCCATTTTTTAAGGAAAAAGAAAAAATAGCTCTGAAAGGTCACTTCAGTGTATACACACCCGGCTCACGCCACCGCTTCAAAGTAATGCCACAGTCAAAAGAATGTCAGCCTCTGCCTTTTAAACATATTCAGCTTTATTGGGCTTCTTAGTGTTTTTGCTTTTCTCGCTAAAGGGTTGAGCGGCTATATTTAGCCATTTGCCTCTTTGATAATTTCTCTTTTTGAGAGCATTACTAATGTCACTGTGACTAGACGGCTTTTTGCGCCCGCTGAAGTGGTGCGGCAACCTTCTTCCCTATGAATAATGAATGCCGAGGCCAGCAAGACTGTAATTTGTGAATTGTTATGACAGTTGCATTTTGAAACAAAATCTGGAGAGCAGTGGTAATAAACCCATCCACTCAGGGAGTGGGGCCGCATTCTTACAGACGTAATTTTGTACGACGATTATTTATTGTGATTGTCCAACCAAGTGCATTTTTTGTATTTCTTTATTGGTGGAAAATCAGTTCAACGATACTCCACTGGGAGCCGGCTAATGGTTTTCTGAGTCGGCCATTCTGTATGAGCTTTTTAGTCACATTTCATTGTCCCTGTAAACCGTGACAAGTAATTTGTAATGGGTACAATTATATGTAAATCAGAGGTAGTCATTCGCACGGTGAAGGATTACTTAGATGAAGTGCTAAACACCTGAAGCTGTCACTTGTGGAGGTAGGGGCACGGTATTTAACAGGTAGTTGTTTTTACAGGGACATTTTCTCGAAAACGATCAAATACTGCAGTATAAACTGATAAAGAGTCAATCAGAGCAACAAGAAAACATAAGGATTGAATCAATCCCTATAGTTCAGGTGCTAAAACTCTCAAAGGGCACACTGTGTCGCCATTGTTCTTGCACTCAGGGCTAAAATGGGGGGTAACACATGCAAACCATATTTGTGTATTTTTGCACACCTTGGGGCATATTATCAAGGACGCCGTTAGAATTATCGCCGCTTTAGCGATAATGGGCTTGATAATATGCCCTTGTGAATTCCCATAGAAGCCCATGTTCTGGTGTGAACATGGGCTTCTATTGGAATTCTCTGCGGCCGTTTCCTGCCGCTAAAGGGGCGATAATTCTGATGCCGTCCTTGATATTATGCCCCTTTATTCTTACCTGTAGTGTCGTGGTTTACATAGGGAAGAACAACCACTATACCCTCTTTAAACTTGCCTGCGAAAAACACAGGATAGCAGTTTGTAATCAACTGCCGATAGGGGCAAGGCATGCAAGGATTTTCATAGATGGAGGAAAAACAGCAATTTGTTTGCTACAGTTCCACCCCCATCCCGACACATATATGTAAAAAAATGCATTTTATTTTTACTTTTATCATTATGAGAGAAACTAACGCCTCAGGGCTGCTGCCTTAAGGTGCATTATTGAAGTGCCTGCCCTGGTTAGTGGTTCAACAGGCAAAAATTATGATTGTTCCCATTTCAGTACAAGCACAAGGGTCTGAAATAACTGAAGGCACAGTTGTATGCATGAAACAGGCTTGACTACTTATACCTGTGAGCTTCTGAGGGCACATTTCTAATATAACTCGTGAATATATGCAGATCTAGAAGGCAAAGAGAAAATGTCTGGGCTCAGGACCGGACTGGCTGTAGCGGGCATTGGGCATTTCTCCAGAAGGCTGGAAGGGTGGGGGCCGGTTTGGCAGCAGTGGGGACCCGTTTTGTTATTAGGGGGTTGTTTTGTAATGGAGCTGCAAAATCGAACCCCAGTACCAAAAGCATCAGTGCCTCCCACTTGCATCTCCCCTCCCCTCAGGTGCTGGTCGGACATAATTGTCAGGGCTGCTTTGGGCTCCCAGTCCCGCCCTCGTGGACTCCTAGAGGAGCCAGACAACTGCTGAGGAGAGTCCATTCACCACAGCACCACAAACAGCTTTTCAGCAAAGACCGGGAACTGGCAGGCACAGACATGCCCAGATTTAGCAGTCTTTGGACCCACTGACTTGGGCCCTTCTTCATCTGAGCATGTTCCTAGTGCCACCGATAGAACGTGACTGTTTGTTATGTGAGCTGTTTGTGATTTCTATGCCTAGAACCCACTCAGCAGAGTTCAGTGCTACCCTTCAGAGTAGGTGTGAGCCTTGTCAGGAGATATGATGAGGTAATCTATGCTGTTGTGGCCTACAGAGAAATATTGGAGCTGGACTAGGCTCTAGGAGGTATGACTTTTTGTAATATCTTTGCACACAACGTGGCATACGCCACTCCCACAGCATTTACCCACACTGTCCATGAGCCATGTATACTTTGAGTGGAAGTTCTAGTTGCACATGGAACTATGATGAAGTTGTGAACCTAGGAAGTTCAGTTGCATTGGACTCACCTTCGCTTCAGATGTGTTGATGTGCTGCTGGAATAAAACTACTTAAAAGGACACCTTTGTGAAGAATCTTATTTGGAATACTTTTCTTCGTTCTTGCAAATCTTTTGTTATATTCCGTTAACTGAAATTTGCGTATCATTTTATGGATTTGAATAATTTCTTCTGGCTACTAGTATGTTTCGATTGCCCTCATTGCTTACAAACAGGGGGTCTTTGACTTGGCACATTCCCTGTCATTACTGCCCTTTTCTGATCTCGTGGCCCTTCTTTCTCTTGTTAGATGCTGTGCTTAACAGTGACCTTAGGGTGCTGTAAAAAGGCGTTGATTGGTGAACAATGTCAGAATCACTCTTACAACCCAAACAGACAAAATTAAAGGGACATTTGGTAATGCCTATTGTTAGTGACTCTTCGTGATGCAGTATTGGATAAAACACGTTTTTTCTTTGCACTGGGTGGCCATTTTAGGAGCCCTAAAAGCCCCCGCATGACAGTATGACTTCTTCTTGACTTGTCTTTCCTTTTCTTTCAGCTTTGCCTTTCCTCCCTCTACATCACCTTCTTTCCTCTACTGCTCCTGACAGTGCTTTGCAGCAGCCTAATGGTAGTAGTAAAGCTACACAACCAAGCAAAGGGACATGACATAAAATATGAGATCCCAAATAGTTAATATCGATTCATGATCCTGTTAGAAAAGCAATTGTGAACCCCTAAGCAATTAGCAGCTTTACACCAATCTTTTCAGTCCCCTTCATGGCAAGTTGCTGAAAAAAGCGTTGGCCCACTCATATAAGAGATCTAAGTCGGTGGTTCTGGAGTCTTACTCGACTAGACCTATTGGCGGCCATCAACATCATCTACTATAAACTCGTACTCAGACTGATATCAAGTAGCCCAGGTGGATCATCATAGGTTGGTTCAAGTCTTTCGGACAGGGTGTTTCACGTTAGATTGGACTCTTTCTTTTTAATTTTAGAGTCCCTATTGCTGAACTGATCTAGGGTATTCTTCAAGGTTCCATTTTGTCCCCTTTTCTGTTCAGCATTAATATGAGACATTTGGCCAGGCTGAACCACTAAAATGGGCCAAACATGAACATGTATGTTAACCATACTCTGCTCTTTTAATTTGACAAGGATACCTTTGGATGGTACCAGTGGAGCTTTGGTGAAGTTCAACGTTCTAATCAAGTGTCAGTTGGCAAGAGCAGGTTAACTTCGGAAAGTTCAATCCATTGAAGACAGACGTATTGCAGACTCATCTCGAATTATCAGGCTGTGGTGCCTTGTTTTGGCTAAAGATATCAGAAACCTTGGCTTTATTATTGTCCAAAATTCACCATCATCCGTGGCTGACACAGGTTAGCATGATGAGGCGAGCAGGGTGGGTTGGGAGTGGGGGTAATTCGACAGACAATGGAATGGTTATAAATAAATAATTAAATAACACCTATTCTATCATCTGTCGGCTTCCCCCCTGCTGTGCCCTGCCACGCCCCACTCCGCTTACCGGTGCTGGCTGCTGCTGTTCACCATGGCATCAACATGCCACTAATGATTCTGGCATCTGTTTTTTTCACATAAAAACATTATATTATGTAGAGATAGGTTGGGTGTAGAATAAAAAAGCACAACCTTTTGTGTATAGAATCACATAACAGAACCTAGATAAGGAGATCAAGTTTTTGTTCTACCTGCAAAATTCTGTGACTTTGACAAATTTCACACTTTCTGAAGTTCTTTAGGTTTTCCAACCTTATAAAACTTTGCCTGGATGTTGACATTTTCAATAGAAGTTTTGAAGAATAATTTTCCAAAAACAGTTGTTTAGCTAGATAATTTTGTATTTATTCTTACAATTTTTAGACATAGTGACCTTTGCGAAGTTCATTAAGCAGTCTAAGTTTTGGTAAAGAAAATTTCAAATGTTTAATTTAAAACTTTAGATATTGTTCCCCTTTGATATTTAACATCATAGATTACTAAAGATTATATAGCAACCTCAGAAGAATATTCTAGTTAAGGTAGGTAAAATGTTATATGTCTGTGGCAAGCAGGTGTAATAAAAACAGACGAGACAAAAAGTGTTAAAAGTATGATAGGGCTAGGGTTCATACTTACAGGCTGGTAGAGCAAAACGTTAGAATGAGCCAAAGCTTTTAGGGTTAGCAAACAAGGGCAACTGTATTAGGTGACGGAAATGTTAGCATAGAAATGTAAAACATATATTGAAGAACATGACAGAATACCAAGGGTACATGGTGGAGAGCTGGATAAAAGAAGAAAAACACAAAGTGAAAAGGAGAGTTGTGATTTATGGGGTAGAAAAAGAAGGGCCTTTGATATTGTGAGAAACTGGGTTGTTGGTTGAGGGAGATGAAACCCTACTCAAGCAACAACCACAATCCTTTTCAAGGAGAACCACAAAAACTTACTTAATTAAGCTGTGCTTGACCCTCCGGTAGTTTGGCATAAAAGCAGTCAGGGTTAACTTAGAGACAAGGTGTAAAGTATTTATGTAGAACACCAACAGAAATAAACTGAAAACACAACACAAGAAAAATTCCATGCCAATTTAGAAAAATAGACTAAAATATAATACATTATTCAACACTAAAAGCGCAAATATCCAATCAGTAGAACCGGAGATATGCAATGTCAAAGACATAAGGTAAGAATAGTGCCTAAAAGCAGAGAGCGCAACTCGCAGTTAAGTGGTAGTGCGAGACCGGGTGAAAATTACAAGTTCAGGTCGACCATAATGGAGTGTGGCCTGGCTACAGGGAACAGCTTAGACCCACTGAAAAATCTACCTTCTAAAGTCCGGCACAAAAAGTCAGGCAGTTCCAGATGCAGGTCCAGGCAGTTGGTTCAGGCAGTAGGTGCAGGCATCAGGTCAGCTGGGTATATGCAGGGAGTCATCCAGAGGATGTTTTGTCCCTGTAGCTCAGAATAGGAGGTCGGTCAGCTGACCTGTGGAGTCACTCAGCCTAGGATGAATGGAGCAGGTCCAGGCTTCAAGCAGCAGGGTGTCCACGTGTACTGAAGAGTGGCTTTGAGGGTCATCTTTTTATACCTGGTGCCCACTTTGAAGTGGGAGGAAATTCTGGAGTTTCCCCCTACAGAGTTGTTTGGAATTTCCTTCTTCCCTGCCCTGGTCCAAGTCTGTCTGGGGGCCCAATAGGCTAGTGTGAAGTCCTTTGTGTGTGAGTTTAGCCAGTGTCTTTGAAATGCTTGTGCGGTAGGTGACAGCGCTGCCCCCTCCCCCCCCCCCATTAAGCCAGGATGGCCCATCCTGCCAACACCCAGACCCTCTATTGTGATGATGTCTGGGTGGAATAAACAAAGGCCTGCTGCAAACTACATCTAGCCATGTGACCCAGGAACAAGCTGCAGGCATCAAATGGTTAGGGCAAGAAAAAGCCAACTTTATAAAAGTGGAATTTTCAGAATTGTGACTTCCAATCCAACTTTACAATTAAAGAGGGTTTACAATTAGAATTCCTCGGACACCAATTATGGCTTTCCTGCCTGTTCCCACACAAAGGCTATTGCCTATTAAAACTAATAAGGTAACCCTATATTATCCTATGGGAGATTTAGGCCTTGCAGTAGTGAAAAACAAATTTAGGAGTTTTTCAGTACAAGGACATGTAACATGTAACATGTAAAACTAAAAAGTATATGTCTAACCTTTTAAAAACACTGCACCCTGCCCTATGGGCTGTGTAGGGCCTACCCTAGGAGTGACTTATATGTATGAAAAAGCAAGGGGTAGGCTTGGCAAAAGGTTTATTTTACCAGTTCAATGTGGCAGTTTAAAACTGCACACACAGGCTGCAATGTTAGGCCTGAGACATGTTTAAAAAGTACATAGAAAAGTGGGTGGCAGAATGAGTGCTGCAGGCCCACTGGTAGCATTTAATGTACAGGCCCTGAGTACCTTTAATACCACTTTACTAGGGACTTACAAGTAAATGAAATATGCCAATTGGGTGTAAGCCAATATCGCCATGTTTAAAGGAGAGAGCAGAAGCACCTGAAGAGTCCTAAGGCCAACAAAAATGAATTCAGCAAAACATGAGGAGTGAGGGCAAAGGGTCTGTGGGAAGACCACACTAAGGCTGACAAGTCTAACAGATATATATGTAAGGATAAAGTGCCATGGTAGAAGTCTTATTTTAATTGTTAGGAAGTCATTTGTGTAAGCATGCAAATCACCGTATCTGACTGTGGTATTGTAAAGGTCTTGTACACTCAAATTATTTTGGAAGGTGACATTGAGTAAATTAATGATATCCATTCAGATTTTTGCTTAGTCACTCATTGTAATGAATCTGCTTTTCACTAAAAGAACACACCAAACCCCTGCACTCCCTTTCTGGGAGGCAAATAGACCACTGCACCTTTAAAAATACACTTTAAACAGCACTTCATAAAGACGAGGAAAGGACACAGCACTTCATTAAGGCAAGGCAAGGCAAAAAAAACAAATTCAGGTACTTTGAAATAACACACACAGGTTTATTAATGAACGGTAGGCCAAATATATCAGTAAATACATATTCATTAGTATCAAACACTTTTAAATGAACAAGTAAAATAAAATGCAGGGACTCTCTCTCTTTTAGAATAAGGCTTGGGGTTTATTATACAATGCTCTCTAAACAAAGCCTGTCTCAGATGCCAAATGCACAAGATTCAAATATATGTAGCAAACTATAATCTAAATGCATGAATAATTCTGATTAATGAAAAAGCAGCAAATAACATGAGATATACTGGACGTCCTGCAAGAGATCAGAAAAAAAAAATATATATATATATATATTTTTTTTTTATATATATATATATATATACACACACACACACACACACACACATAAAGCAGATGATTACTCTGGATGTGCACCTCCCACACCACAAAGAAAACACCTCAACTGATCAAAGCCGGTGGCTAAACATCACAATGGCAATAACCACAAAACTTAATACATCACCTGGTGCAAACACTGCATCTGCATCTTAGCCCACTTCTGGCCAGGGAAGTTCAGAGCTTATCTACCAGGGTCACTCCGAGATAGACACATCTGCCCTAGCTCGGATTCCAGACTCCCAGTTTCTCAGTCTGCAACCCTCAGCTTCAAACACACTAGACGATTCGTGAAAGACCTCCTCCTAGCGCCAGAGGAATTTTACCAGAACTGGCCATGTTCCAGGCAAGCATGCTCATGGCAGTAAGGAGCTCTCACATCCCTTCCTCCATTCTCACATCTTCCAGCCTCTATCTTGATGAAGCTCTCACAAGGCCTTCCAGAGTACATTAAACAAAAACAATCGCTCAGGAAAACAGCAAGAACTTGAATGTGAATAACCCAAACAACTTGCAAGCACTGCTGTGCACGCAGAGAAATAAGGCAAAGTCAGACATGAGGCCTTGTCAAAGCCAATAGTCAAAGTCAGAGAACAAGATGACATGAAGCCATGCCAAAGCCAATAGTCAGAGCTCATAATTCACTTAACCCAAACAACACCACACACATTTCTGCACAACTGCTTATAGCATCACATGATTTATCTCTCAATGTACAACACCGACCACATGTGTGCACCACCACTCACAACACTGCACTTCAAGACCAAAAAGTACATTCCACACCTCTCTCTCCCTCTCATGCCTTCAAATGCAGATCCCACACCTTCTGTTCTTGGCAAGACTGTTCTACTCCGTGACAGCTCCCACTGAAAGACAGCAAGATTTCAGGACAGAAGAGAAGCAGGCATATGCAGGACTATCCTACATTAAGGCTTGGGCAAAATAACACACTAAAGTAAGGTAAAATGGTGGTAGTTGAAGGTCATCATAGGGTGCCAAATCACAAGAGCGCCTCTTTTACTACATTCAATCTTTCATCCACTGAAAAGCAACTCAAATGTTTTGAAATATTAAGTGTGTTTATCTGGGGCATTTTAGGGCCAAAGGGAAAGTGATGATATTCTTTTGTACTAGTTGTACCCACCAAGAATGATCAGTGATCAATGCCAAGCATTAAAGGCAGGTGTCAGTCAGGGACCGACATGGCTTATAGGGCAATCAAGCAGTGCTGGATGGACTGGTCTGACAGGTTAGTGAGTGGGCCACTTTTGTGGCTATTTGTAAGCCTGTTTATGGTCTTTTGGGCCAGCTTTCACTGTTGAGTTGTTTCATATTAAAACAAACATTGCTTACAGCAAGTTGAAATCTATGCAGTTTTTAATATCTTGCAAAAAACTAATGGAACATGTTTTAACAGGTTCAAAACTGCCCCAATTTGCAAACATGGGCCACGTTTCTAGCTTTCTAATTAACTAACATGGGCCACTTTTATTTTGGCTCCAGTGACTCTTTTCTGTTCCATTCTGACCCTGGTGTCTGTATACAATAATGCGTATTCACAAGCCTTTAAGGATTCAGTTTAAAGAAATGTGCATCTGCTCATCTCAGCTGTTAGATCTATTGCCTACTAAGTGCAGTGTAATAATGATGTTGGGTAGAATTGCAGTGTTATTTAAGAGTATAGTTTTAGACTAATGCAAGAAAGTCATGGGACAGTACAACTATGTGATGGGCTCCTGCATTAGTAGTTCCCACATTAATGAATTTAATTTGTTAATTCATCCTGCCTGTGTCCATAAAGTATGTCTACACCAGATCCAGGCTGATGCTTTGAAAGCGACAAATTGTTTAGAGAGACTTTCATAGGTTTTTTTCAGCACAACCTGTTTAGTATGGCTAGCCCAGAGATGGAGAGTTAATCTAGGTTCTTTGATGGTAAATTTGTGACCTCTTCTTTTTGCACTGATCTTCAGCCATGACAAGTAACTATGAGTGATATATTTATTTTGAGCCTTTCTCTACATATCTGGCCAGGTGCAGGCCACACAGATAGCATGCTGTATTTAATTTACAGTGTTTCAGGAATTATTGGCGGCTCTCAAGTTAATCTCTCTTGTATACATTCTCCATGCAATCCCCTCACACGGTATCCTCATCGGCATTTATGGGGAGCCAAATTTAAATTTGGATGAGCTGCTCTGTGGGGTAAACTTAACAAGTTTTACTAAAATTATTATTTAACAATTATCTATAGAACTTAAGTTTTACACACTAATACTTTTTGGTGTTTTGATATGTATGGACATAAATATGCAAATTAAGAAAACTGTCTACAAATACTTAATTAATACATACACATATTCATCCAAGAATATAACTATATGATACGTGGGATTCTGTAATCACTGTATAAACATAGTCTCTAATTTCTTTAAAATCAGTGACTTGTGACACAACCAGTTGCAGATCAAGAAAAGATGTGAGACCTTGACTATTATAAGTTATTACATGTGAATTTTGATGTCACAATGCCTGCAGACAGAGCCAGCAACCACAGTGAAAGGCAGGTCAATTAATGGAGCATAATTGAAGTAGCCTTTTAAAGCAATGAAAACTGAACATTGCTTTTCTTTCTTATGTTCTATTTTAATAGCCTACAGTGAGAAATAGAGAGAATATGTTTATTGTTTGTACTCCTTAAATAGAGAAAAGCTAGAATCATTCTGCATGTTTCTATACATTCTAAACTACTGCAGCCTTTACAAAAAAACTGTATTGTATTGTATTGTATTCTTGTATTGCATTGTTTCTAATATCTGTTTGCAACAAATATCTAACAGGTTTTTAATGTGCTTAATTTGCAATTGAGGTTTTACTTTAATTCTTCATGTTTGAAAATATGCTCGCCCTTTCATATGAAAGAGCCACACTCTAAGGTTTTATGTGGTTTGCCGAAACAGTGATGGTGTGACTATGTATTATATGAAATAAAGGTCCTCATGGTGTACATGATAAGGATATTGCAGGCCACCTTGGAGTTCCATTATCTTTTAAGCAAACTTGGCCTTTGGTCTCGTTTCTCTATATGGGGATGGTATTCCCATGTGACTTGCAATATCCTTATAATGTACGGCAGGTGGTACTTTATTCCTTATGTAATGCTTATTGGGTGTTTTGTAAATATCCCTGACATATAAATAGCATAAATACAGCTGGCCTTTTATTTCATAGTTATCTTGGTTACAGAACCAACATATCTTGTTAACTGTTTAAGCTCTCTTGTTCTTCTACCTGAATAATCACTATGGAAGAAGTAACATGCCTAAATCTGCACATATTTACTACCTGATTGGAGCAGGTGGTAAATGTGTGGAGGGCCTTTTCTCTCAGTCAAGGTATAGGGAGCAAGCACATAGTGGGGAAGTATGGATTTAACTTCTGCTGGGAGCTTATTCTGATACCCCCATGCTGAATCATGCAGGAATGCAGTATCTCAGGAACCAGAATTATCAGGTCTGGAATTTGTGAAAATACAGTATTGCCAAATAGTTTTCCCTGTTAGAGGCGAGAAATGTGGACTACGTTCAATTGTTCCTGCAAGAATGTTGCTAGTTTTTACCTGGTGAAATTCATGTGCGGAGGGAGTGGGTGTAGGGATGTCTGCACATTCTGCAATCCGAATTCAGGCATACATTCCTATTTGTGCTAAACTCAGGATTCGTGAAGAGGTGTGAAGGCAGTCTGAAAATGGTGTGTCCATCATAATTGTGACAAGATATTTGTTTTAAATTTGCACAGCTCAAAACTCCCAAGACGCTTTTAGCACTAAACCATATATATATTGACACATATTGATAATAGTGCATCGATAGATAGTTTATTGCCTAGTACTTGCTACAGCAGGTTTGTGTTGTCTTATTCTTAATAGCAAGCTTCAATATTACCTAACTCAACATCCTCAAGTGTGCCAACCTTAGAGAGATAAATGCCTGAGCAAGCAGAGACAAAATGAGGTGGAGGAAATCCTGAGCCCGCATGCAGAGTTGTGAGCCTGGGACCCCCCAGGGTTGCATAAATATCTCAGCAGGGACCATTTAGCTCAGGGAGTTGTTCAATCTATTATACTTTTCCATCTCGTGGAATTTAGGAAGTTACAATTGGATTTGGCATTACTTCATTTAATGATAAGGGACACAGATACATAGTACTACTTTATTGACAGCATGTCTTAAATCGTCAGATAGTTTGATTATATAATGATGTATCAGACTCCTTGATTGATATAGCTTATTAAGATCACACAAGTACATTTCCAAATTTTCTACAAGGTGACTGGAGTGTTCCCAGTATTGATAATCGTGTTTTCAAGAGTGTTATGTTGTGCCTAATTTGAGTGGGTTTTGCAAGTCTTGGTCCCCAGCACTAAGCATTTTTGGGTACCGGCACTTATTTTTCCTCATCAAACATTGACTGCAAGCAAGAGAGTGAAAAACACACAAATGGGAAAAATGTAGAATGCGAAAGGTCGGAAAACCCGTTGCAAAGAGAGATAGAAAGAAACTGCAACAGAGAGATAAAGGGGCAGGAAGTGTCTGGCAGTAAACAAAAGAGGCATGAGGTAGATTCCTTGGTATTCGGACCGCTGACATTTAACACATCTGCGGCTTGTTTCTGGGAAGAGCTTTGGCCACCAATGCTTATACATATAACAGGTTAACCACTGGCGTTATGTATCCAGAACAGAAGTGTCAATCACATAAAGGTAACAATGAAGCAGAAGGGAGAACAGTGTAAAAGTTGAATTTTTATGAAGTTGATATTTTGTTTAAGAAATGCGGAAAATTGAAAATGAAACAAGAAGAACATGAAAACAGCGATTACGGGAAGTGATAATGGACAGACTGAACAAATACTAAGGCCCTCATACAAGACTTACATTCTCTCAGTTCAGCTGTAAACATTAGTTTACATTTGAATGATTAATAAAAGCTATGTAGGAACACAGCATGTCT
Organism: Triturus cristatus; assembly: GCF_964204655.1. Classification (NCBI taxonomy): domain Eukaryota; kingdom Metazoa; phylum Chordata; class Amphibia; order Caudata; family Salamandridae; genus Triturus; species Triturus cristatus. Next base: position 394,473,528 of record NC_140584.1, read on the forward strand.
ATATTGTTTTTGTTGTTTTAAGTGCTTAATTTGAGACAGTGGTTGCAGGTTAGGTTCAACAGCACTTATTTTTAGCGACTGGCACTTGAGTGAGAAAAACTCACAAGGGGAAACATTGAAAAACTGTGCTAAAGGGAGAAAACAAGTGCGATAACCTGAAGTTCAAGAGAAAATTGGCAGGGGGTGCCTAGCGGTGGATGAAAGATGCATAAGGTGGAATCACAACTAGGCAGCCTTGGTAATCAGCAACCCCAACATTTGATAGTGCCTCATGCCAGCTTCTATGCCCTGGCACTTGTTATACTATGTTATAAATTAAGCACTGGTTGTTTTCCCTCCAAATATTTCACTGGTGGAAATCTATTGAAATGTGTATGGGGAACAATTCCCAGAATGAGTGAAAAATGTAAGAATCTGTGTACTAGCACAGACCCTTGTGGTTATTCCTCATTCTGATGTGGAAAATCAGAATAGTACATTGACTGTATCGCCCAAAAATATGGTAGCCCATGGTTTTCCCACTGGTCCGACCCCCTTTTTCTTGAAATACTTTGGGCAGTATTAACATGGGCAGTACTGTTACGACGAGTTGCTGATGAATTCTCCAACTGTTAATGAGCAAGCTTTAAATTATTTTACAGTAGGGCCGAATGTTCTCTGGAGAAGCACAACAGTCACCACAAGTGCCAGACAACAGCCCCGACCTCAGCTGACAGGTTAAGTGGTTGGTAAATGATTCATCTCCATGACAACCATCGCCCTTTGCTGTTCGCATGTTTCAAAGACTTTCCTCATAAAGGAAGAAATAATACTACTAATAATGTGCTGTTGGAAGGGCTCTGTGTGGCCTGCTAGCCGTTGAACGTTTGTCATATTTCAGCGGAAGTTTGAATTTTGAACACGCATTTGAATTTTGAAAGGTTTCTTTCTGAAGGTAGCTGAGGTGAATCTGTTCTGAATGCATCACATTTCAGAATTATTATAAATATATCCGGTGTAAGCACTAGAATTCATAAAAAGGTTGTTAAATTAGTAAAATGGTTGAAAAACACAGAAAAAGCAGTTGTCACACAGGCTTAAGTGGACGAGCTAGTTCAATGATGACTTTCCAAATGGTAGTAGACGTGACATTTTCTAACATCAGAAATCACACACGAAACAATGACATGTCACTGCGATGCAGCGGGATGAAACCCCAAACAAACCTGAAGGTAGACATTCACATTTGTAGCCATTTATAACTCAAGACATTATTTTGTTTTATTATTATTATCATTTTTTAAGCGCTACTAATCATCCCAGAGGGGATCTCCCGCTGCCGTAGCATCAGACAACAATTAGAGGTTATAGATTGAACAACCAGGTTTTGAGAAGTTTTCTGAACTGCGATACGTCAGAGCAGGAACAAATGTATAATGGCAGCTGGTTCCAATGGTGGGGAGCCAAGAAAAAGAAGGAGCGACTGCCCTCTCTGGTTTTATGAATCCGTTTGGGACACAGTAATAACTGGTCACTAGATCTAAGTTGCCGTGTGGGAATATATGGCTGTAGTTTATTTTTCAGATGGTATGGTCCCCTTCCATGCAGGGTTTTAAAGACCAGACATAAGAGCTTAAAATGAGCCGGCTTTCTTATGGGCAGCCAGTGAAGAAGACGCAGCAGGGGTTCAGATGGTGAACGTGGAGGAATATTGAGGGCAAGGCATGCTGCTGTATTCTGCACCACCTGAAGTCTAGAGAAAAGGCCTTCATTCACACCTACCATTAGGGAATTACCATAATCCAGGCGGCTCACTATCAGAGCCTAGGTCAGGGTTTTCCCACTAGATAGAGGAAACACCTTCCAAGGTATGCTTAACCACTGTCCCTCAAAAACAACATGCTCACTAAGTCTTGTTGAAGGCCCTCAGTTTTGACATTTTATGAGCATTGTTTGATTTTGGCTCAATTATCAGCAATGTGTTTTTTAAATGAGTCAGACATTTCAAAAATAAGGTTTCTCTATTAACGTAGCCTATCCAAGCACTTGAATGTGGTTCCACAACATTGTGTACTCCTCTAAACCTGTGATCTGGCCATTTTTGTTTTCACACTTGAAGTAAAAATAATGGTGTTGCCTCCAAATTACAAATTCGGCAAGATTTATGGTTTTCATTTTCGTTTTTTTAATGTTATGTTCTTTTAAATTAGTTTACAATTTCTTTGTTTTTTAAATGAAAATGTTACAGCCAGAAAATTAAAGTTTCTATTAAATATCACATACCTTAAAACATTTGAAAGATAAATTCTATTTGCCTGTAAAAAAATCGCTTAAAGAAAGAACAGAAGAGTTTAAACATATTTAAAAGAACACATACTAAAACATTTAGTTCACATCCTAAACCTTTTTGAACCTCTAATTTGGAACACCCATTACTTACCCAGGTATTCTTATACAAGACAAATTTGGAATCAAATAGTGTCACACTTGGCACTTTCTATTTCTATTAAATGTAAATGTAAATGTTGTAGACTTGTAAAGCGCACAGCTACCCCAGCAACGGGGCGTCCCGGCGCTGTAGACCGCTGGGGAACCCGTCCTGGCTATCCCTGTGAGATGGTCCCTTCCTGGGTATCTCCAAAGTGAAACCAGGCATCCCCGGCGTCAGTGGGGGGCCGTTGTAAAGATGAGGCAAGCTTAATGCCCAGAGTTGCCGAGTGTGTTCCTGGTTAGAGTAGGTACCGAGGCGAGAATTATCGAGTCCGTTTTGACCCTGGTCCACGACCCTGCCGCGTCGGGAATTGAACCCTGGTCCCTGGCTGATACTCTGCTTACAGGTCTGCCGCCTCTAACTAGTGAGCCACACCTCTCCACCATTAAAGTACCAAATTCCTGACATTATGTGTGTGACTGTGTGTGTGTGTGTGCACACATTTGTGCGAGAGAGAAAAAAGAAAGTGAGAGAAAGAGAAAGAGAGAGAAAGAAAGAAGGCGAGAGAGAGGGAAGCAAAAGGGGGAGAGAAAATGGTATGACAATATCCATCAGGCCCATAAATGTATGGTAAAAAAAAATTAGGGAAGGTAGTAAACAAACTATATATTTTTAAAGGATTATCTAATATAGCCTTAGGGCCTGACCTAGTGGGCTCTACCAGCGTTAAAGGCCCAAGCCGAAGGTGAGGGCCTTTAACAAGGGAGCGGGCCTTTAATGGCCAGTAGAGCCCACTAGGAGAGCTTTAAGGGTATTAGAACATTCGACCTCTAGACGGCAGAATGTTCTAATTAGTAAAAACATAGGCATAGGTTTAAATCTCCTCGGGCTCCATGAGGCCTTTGTTCACAGCAGCAGCTGTGAAAGGAATGTTGCTCTCCGGGCTTTTACAGGCCAGTAGAAGCCCGGGGGAAGCCGTTGTCTACAATGGAGTGCTCAACATTCCAATGTCTAATATCTAGTGCCATAGAAATCTGACTAAAGAATAGAGTACTGAAAATTAACATAGACATTGTGACAAGGAGTACAATAGTAATGAGGAAAAATTGACAAAAGTGACATGAAGTAGAAAGAAGATTAACAAAATGGTTATTCTAAATGACAAAGTGGACTAACAGTAAAGAAAGTTCAGCAGAATCTAGTTTAGGTGCAAACTAATTGGCCCTACAAGATTGGTGAGGATGGGCCAAATGTGATAAAATACTTGTTGGAAAAATAACTTGCATACTACGTTTTGCATGTGAGAATGGGATCATACAGGCAGTATTACTTCACTATAGCCAATGTTGATGTATGGATCTTATAATCCTGTGTTAAACCTGCAACTAGAAAACACAACAGTCACAGTATCTCTAGTTACTGGGTTCCACTATTGCCACCCCAAACATCCCAGGATTCATAATGTACCCCTAAGTGCAAGTGGTAAATTAAAGGTACACATAGAAATACTTCTCAGAAAGAGATCAAAGTCACTGTAAGAAAAAACAAACCCATATAGTGGAGCTCTCGCTACTAAAGATGTGTAAAGCTCCCTCTCCCATCCCCTCTCTTGAGTCGAAAAAGCCCTTTATTCAGTTACTGAACATGTGTCTTGAGATATTTTGAAATGTTCCATCTACTAACTTTTCTAATCAATCTTCCACTTTAAATGTGTCTCAATTTTTGACCGGTGGTATCATAAATACGTTTTCTGTCTGACTTTCCTGATCTTCCTTTTACAGTTTCATTGCCATGTGCACAGGCCTGGGATCATCTTTGAAGATTTTATCTAGGAGGCAGAAAGGGACAGAGACAGACCTGCACATTACTTTGTTCGAACCGTGCAGTTATTGGATCCATATCAAAATACCTATTAATCTTGCATAGTAGTTAAAATATGCAGGAGACTGTCTGCACCTGGAAACATGTTGTTCTGAATAACACCCCTACTACTGATTTTGCTTTGGGGGAGAGATACAAGATTCTCCATCTATAGACAGAACATCACAGATGATCGCACTCTTGAGCAGGATTAAAATCTAAAATGGATCCTCTGAATTTTGTCTTTCAATAAACGGACCAACCAATCATCCTTCTGTATATCCAGAGAGGTGTATGGTTAAGGTAGATTTAGGCCAGCATTCTGAGAGAGATAATTAAGTCAGATCTGTGAGCCAGCACAGTGCGCACCAAAATCTAATAATGAGATGTGCCGTATTACCATACTCTTGCTTTTTGTCCCCGCAGAAATTCCTCTATTACCTGGAAAAATCGGCACATGGAAAAGTGATGTGGAAAAAGTGTGTTTCTAGATCTGGGAAAATCACCCAATAGCTTAGCCACAAGGAGCAGTTTGGGAATTACCATGCATCTATCATACTACTCAATAATTCTGCGAACCTTAAAATAAGGGTCTTAATGCAGCGTGAAGTAGTGGTGTGTAGATAGCCAGTTTTCTTCTTGAAGCCTTGACAACAGTGGGATTAGCAAACAGAAATCCGAACAACAAATCACTTTCAGTGAGAAAATGAGTTCTATTGAAGGGGGGATGAGGTGTACCCATCGTACTACGTCAATGTTGGGTTATGAATGCCAGGTGCACGTTCAGTGATTTGGAGGCGGTGAGAGCAATGGCCGACCATCAATGATGTACAATATAGATTATTGTAACAACTGAGAAAGTCTGATGACTTTATGTTAACAAATGTTTCACCCAATCAGATTTACTGAAATGGCCTTCAACCATCTTATCACAACACATAAGAAAAAATGCAGTGCTTTACGATCCACTGAACAGTGTAGTGTCCAGAGGAAATACTGTCTGTTCCTATTTTGTGGTGGGTGAACCATTGGCTTAACCCTTTAAACACATTCTCCACCCAAAAAAACTAGGTTTGAAAGTGATCCTCCACGACCAAAGTTCGAGGCCATACGACATAATGAGCAGGAATGTTAAAGTTGCAAAGCCCCTCGCTCACGTGCTAATTTTTTTTTTAACTTTCCAAGCTTTGTGAAAGTGCAAAGGTTGTGAAGTTTAGAAAAAAGGGCCGTTCTTCACAACCATTCGCTGTGGTAGAAAAATATTCCGGTTGCTGCACTGCGAGCGTTGACGAGGCAGGATGGGCTTTATCTGTCCTTAGCTTAAGGTGATGGTCCTGGTTAATGGTGTAATGAAAATTGGGGGGCCACCATGCAAAGGACATAGAGAAGCCCTCCTGGCCCCAGGCAGGAGCTCCCAGGTCAGTGACCACCACCCATGCACAGTGCTGGAGGGACACCCCTGAAGCGCTAAAGTTTCGCCACTGGTCCTTGTTATTCCTGTCCCGTCAATATTCACAGTATATAGCACATTACCTGGTTCCCATATAAGCAGGAGCAGCCCGCGCAGGTAGGAGCGGAGGGGTGGGGGGATTGTGATCAGATAGTGAACAGATAACGATGAGGGAAAATTAAATAAATATTTAATTTTCCCTCATCGTTGTATGTCGAGTCCCATCCACCACGCCCCATGCCTCACCACTCTTACCTGCATGGGCCGCTCCTACGACTGGTCGCAGAGTGAGTGAGGTTTTCTTATGTTGTAGTGCAGACTAAGTTAGCAGAATGGATCTAAAAGCTAATTAGTTAACATAGATTATGTTTTTAGAAGTTGCATTTAAATTCCGTAGCCTCTCATTGTCTGTGTTGTTGAACACTGTCAGCTAAGTCATTCTATGCCCCCAGGTCAATGGGAAATGGTAGTCCTACTTCTTTGTTTGTGGAATACGCAAGTTTAAGGATTTCAAAATCCTGTCATTCTACCTTCCCCGGCAGGCCGAAATGCACCTCCATCATTGTCCCTTGCAACGGGAACCCGCCTTCCTTGGCAATGTACCTTGGTACCAACACATTCGTTCGCAGGTGTTTCCTGACTTTGCATACATTTGCGGACGAAGCATAACCTTTCTCAAAGCCCTTATTGTTGACGAGGTATACAAACGAATGCCGTATGATTCTGATCTAGTTTAATGAGTAAATATTTATAAAGCCTGCCGGTGAAAAGTTCACACTGATATAACTAAAACGGTAGAGGGGAAACCTTTAATCAAATGACGACAATAAAACGCACATGGTCAGTGACTGGCTACCGCCCTCCCCCTGTGACCACACCACCCCCGGACACAGCACATAGACGTGGTATCTTTGGAAGGCGGGAGGTCGCGAGACCCCCCGGCCGTATTTATTAAGTACAAAAACAATAAATTTTTAAATTTGCATGATAAACAGTTATACAAAAATCAGCAGGACATTAGATACATCATTGTCAACAGGTGTGAGTGACTATCCTTAACAAAGACTCTAATACAGATTGTTTCCTAACCGAGTCTAACATCCTCCTCTGCATTTTTGTATACTAACATTTCTGGGCCATATGGCAAGGTCGCTAACCGGTGTCAGGTCCTACTAGCTGCGCCTCCCCTACAGGTGTGCGCATGCGCAGCCGGGCCCGGTAATTACCCGGTCCACGCCGTGAACTTCATTTACCCACTAAAGGAGGGCCCTTACTCTGCGCCATCCGGTGACGTCATGAGTATGCGCGCGCGGGGTGGCTACCAGCCTAAGGAAAGCGTGACTCCCCAACCCGCGCCCCTTTGAAGCACCAGTTACCTTGCCCCTGAAGTTCTAGGAGGAGCCAATGGCCCCTCCCCCTGGGTGGGCACCTCCGTAGGATGATGCCCGCCCCCTCAGACCTTCAAATAGTTGCTCACCGGTCATGACCTTACCGCATGCCCCATACCTAATAAATACGACGACCTATGGGAGAAAAATTCTAAAGGACAACTACACTGACTAAAAATTACACGTCATGTATAACACCATAAAGCTACAAGGGAAAGAAAAAGGCCTAAACACGACTGCACCAGTTCCACATAATACAGGATCATTCCTTACCTTGGGAGAAAAAAGGCCTACGAGAAAGCATAGTCAAGAACATAACTGCACATTACAATATTGCTCACTACAATGGGAGAAAAAATCGTAAAAGAAAACCTCATCAGAAACTAACATTTCTTAACATTTTTCGGCGCCCAATGTCCGCTAGTCGGACTAGCAACGCGTCAACCACGTACTCCAGGGATGGTGGGTGGGGAAAATTAAGCGCCCTGAACGCCGGGGCACGTCCGTTGTGTGGGGGAGCGTCCAGGCAACAAGGGGGTCACCTGGGCGCTCCCCACCTCTTTATCCCACCCCAGTGGCCCACCCACCCCCTCCCCCCCGACCCGGATGTCGATTAACGACATCCGGGTCACGTAAACAGCCAATCGGTGGTAGGGCGCGCCCCAGTGGACACGCCCCCACCATCGAAAAGTCCGGGGGAGGTCGCCGCACCGCCATGCAGGCGGGGGGGCCAAGAGCCCCCCTTTCCACATGGTCAGTGACTGGCTACCGCCCTCCCCCTGTGACCACACCACCCCCGGACACAGCACATAGACGTGGTATCTTTGGAAGGCGGGAGGTCGCGAGACCCCCCGGCCGTATTTATTAAGTACAAAAACAATACATTTTTAAATTTGCATGATAAACAGTTATACAAAAATCAGCAGGACATTAGATACATCATTGTCAACAGGTGTGAGTGACTATCCTTAACAAAGACTCTAATACAGATTGTTTCCTAACCGAGTCTAACATCCTCCTCTGCATTTTTGTATACTAACATTTCTGGGCCATATGGCAAGGTCGCTAACCGGTGTCAGGTCCTACTAGCTGCGCCTCCCCTACAGGTGTGCGCATGCGCAGCCGAGCCCGGTAATTACCCGGTCCACGCCGTGAACTTCATTTACCCACTAAAGGAGGGCCCTTACTCTGCGCCATCCGGTGACGTCATGAGTATGCGCGCGCGGGGTGGCTACCAGCCTAAGGAAAGCGTGACTCCCCAACCCGCGCCCCTTTGAAGCACCAGTTACCTTGCCCCTGAAGTTCTAGGAGGGGCCAATGGCCCCTCCCCCTGGGCGGGCACCTCTGTAGGATGATGCCCGCCCCCTCAGACCTTCAAATAGTTGCTCACCGGTCATGACCTTACCGCCACAGGCCAGCATTGTTAACCGACGATCTGGCCTCCCCCGTTACCTAGACCTAAACCAAGAGCGCGCTTATTTTGCAAATCCCTCCAACCAAGCCCAGACATTATTAGACCACAAGACGTTCGCTGTCTCCGTCAAGTGCACCCCGTCCCTCAAGTAAAATTGCTCGCCCCAGATACACCCATGTGGAATCGTCTGCAACTGGGGCGTCCGAAATAATTTGTCCAACTGTGTGTTGACCCTCCATACCGAGTGGTTCAACGCCCTGACCGAGACCCCCCTTCGCCACTGCCACCGAGGGATAAGTTGAGACCAAACTACTGTGGAACCCGGGCAAGCCCTGGCCACCCACCCCGCAGTGGAAATGATCTCCTCAATAAGCACGCGCCTCCCCAATTTTGCCAAATCATTCTCCCCCAGGTGAAGTATCACCACTGACGGGGGGGCCGCTGCTGAGCTAAGAGTCCCTGGAAAAAATCCCGAAACTGGCTGAGGCATAAACCCCCCCTCCCGAAAAATGATATAACAAACCCCTTTTGCACTGCACGCGTCCTACGCTCTCCTGAAAGAAAAACATGTTCCGCACGCCTAACATAAGAGTGGCCCACAATCCAAGTCACCAATTTCTTGTGTCCTCCGTGCTGTGCCGATGTCGGTCGTTGGCGCCCGGTGACGAGTTCCTCCCCTGCGTGACAGGTTTGAGAAACTGCAAAAAAACAGAAACATACCCGGCGTGAGCACCATTCTGTCACAACATGTCAATTCGTACATAACTCTTGTAACGTTCAGACGACCATCTCCCCAATGTCTTCACATTCTCCACTGAGAGACCCCTCGCTACTGCCTCAGTTGCTGCCCCAATCCTAAACGAGTGGGTGCCAAATTCCCTTGGATCGAACCCTGCCAGACTGACCGTTAGCTCCAAGACTCGCCTAAACTGGTACCTAGTCAATGGTGTACCATCGGCGTGACACAGCAGTGTGTCCCCCGCCGTGCACTCCCGCTGCCTGCAGAAAGCCTCCACGTGAGAAACCGGGCAGCAGGGGTTGGCCTGCGCCCGGTGGAGCACTATGGTGTGACCCCGAGAGTCCTGATCAGTTTTCGATCTCTGAATTGTTATTCTCATAACGTCCTCCCTGATCTCCACACCGGCCCACCGTAGACCGCCCACTCTATCAGCTTTTGACCCAGCAACTAACTCCCCAACCCTCAAAGCCCCATAGAAGGCCAGGGAAAATGCCGCCTTGAACAAGATAACCTCCCACTGGGAGCTACAAACACTGTGCAGCGCCCCCAATAAGGCCGTCAGCCGTGCCAATCCAATGGGCCTTCTCCTATCGCCCCGGTAACCCTGTAAACGGCGCCAACCCCTCAAGGCCTTGCGCACCAGAAAGGTGTTAGTGGGATCTCGCATACCCTTACCCTGCGCAAAGAAGGAGACCGCCGCCCTATGTCTGTTCGCAGTCGCCACTGAGCGCCCTTCCCTGTGCATTGATTCTAGGTAAGCTGCAAAGCTGTCCTCCTGGGCCCACCTAGCCTCCCATTCCTGCCCCAAAAAGGCCCGGTAAGACAAAAACGCCCCTTCGTAAGCTGTCTTGGTCCTGGGGGCTAAGCTAGCACCCACGAGGTCCTGTAATCTGGGGCACCAATCTGCCAAAGTACTGCCGGGAATTGCGCCGGCTGGGGATCTGCCGCAGGAAGATGTTCCCTGAAAACCTGCATTTTAAAGCGAGAAAGGGAGTCAGCTGCATTATTGAAGATGCCAGGGACATGCTTGGCTCTGAAAACCACATTCCATTTTAAGCATTGCAACACAATCTCCTTCAGTAAACGGAGTATGAATGGACAGCGTGCCCCCTGCTGGTTTATGCATTCCACAACCGTCATGTTATCCGACCAGAACACCACGGATTGGTTGCATAAGTGTTCCGGCCAGACCATCAATGCTACCCATATCGGAAAAAGCTCCAGAAAGCCAATATTGGTAATCAGTCCCTGTGTCCTCCATTCCGCTGGCCACCGCTGGGCGACCCACCTGGTACCCAGAATGGCGCCAAAGCCGGTACTCCCAGCAGCGTCCGTCCATAAACCCAATTCCGCCGATGTGGAGGGAGGACCCGGCCACACTACTCTGCCATTAAAATCCTCCAGAAATGCCATCCAAATAAGCATATCCTGGCGAACCTCAGATGACAACCTCGTGTGGTGGTGTTTCTCCCGTAGTCCTTTCATAGCTTGGGCAATAGAGCGTGAAAAAGGGCGTGCCATTGGGATGACCCGAAGCGCAAAATTCAATTGCCCCACCACCTCCTGTAGCTGTTGCAATGTAACCTTGTCTTTGCGTAGGCATTGACGTAGGGCTGCTCTAAAGCTAGACACCTTAGCCCTGGGTAACCTGAAGCATCCCTCCACGGAATCAATTTCGATACCAAGGAATTCCAAACAGGTGGACGGGCCCACCGGCTTCCCCGGCGCTAGCGGGACCCCAAAAGCCCGCATGAGCACGCAAAATTCCTGCAACGCCCAAGCACACTCCTGAGATCCCGCCGCACCTAAGAAAAGGCAATCGTCCAGATAATGCATAACCTGCCGGTGCCCCGTCACCTCCCTCATGACCCATTCCAAAAATGAGCTAAACGCCTCAAAGTAAGCACATGAGATAGAACAGCCCATGGGCATACATTTATCCATATAGAACTTGCCATCGAAAGTGAAACCTAAAAGATGATGGTCCAGAGGATGGACTGGGAGGAGGCGGAAGGCAGATTCTATGTCAGATTTTGCCATCAATGCACCTGGCCCCAGTGCTCGCAATAAATCAACTGCCTGGTCAAATGAGGCATACTTGACACTACAAATCCCCTCGTCAATCGCATCATTCAGTGACGCACCTCTCGGTGCCGACAGATTGTGGATCAATCTGAACTCCACTTTCTCTTTTTTGGGTGCTACCCCTAGTGGAGAACACACAAAATCGGGGACAGGCACCTTCTGGAAAGGGCCAGCTATACTACCCAGGGACAGTTCCTTGCTAATCTTAGCAGCCACCACTGCGGGGTTATGTTGCACCGACAGTTGGTTCCTGCAATGTGCGCTACCTGTGTAGCCCCCTGCCGGGATCCTAAAACCTTGAGAAAAACCTTCCTGCAGTAGAGTGGCCGCTGTGGGATTCGGGTACCTATTCAACCAAGGGATCATTGCCAAAACATCTATAGGGGTTGGGATATCCCGAATATCTGCACTACACTGGCTTCCCCCTCCCCCGCTGACTGTGGTTGCCCTGCTTGGACCTGCAAGATGACTCGGGGTGGGAGGGATGACCGCAGATCGAACATGCATGTCTGAATTTACAGGTGCCAGGGGCCCTCGTGCAGGTGCGCTTATTAAAGTCCCAACACACCCCTTTCCTCTCATACCCCCCCCCTACCCCTACCCGGGACCTCACTCCCCTGCGCCGCCCGAAAGGGGTGTTGAGGTCTGGTGGAGTACCCCCTGACCGCAGTGGTGGACTGTAGTGGGGCAGAGCTCCCTGAGAACTGCCTATGCCATGACACAGAGTCCACCTTGTCCCATGCCAATGATGTGTCAAATTCCTTAGCTTTCCTGAAATTGACATCGTACTCCTTCCAGGCATCCCCCGGGTACTGCTCGCTCCACCCCACAATCCTACTCTGGTAGCAAGCCAATGGCGCCTGCACATTAGGAGGCGGTTCGGCCATGATGGTCGTGAACACTGCGAAAGCCCTAACCCAATTGAGCAAAGTTTCCTCTACCCTAAATCTAGCACACTGTGCCCTCCACTCACTTGGATGCATCCACTCCAAATCAATTCCTTCGTTGCCTGAGACACATGTTGTGCCAAATTCTCACTCCTAGAGGGCAATGACCCATCACCCAAGAGAGGCAGTGCCACCTCCTTACCATTTTCCTGCGCCGCGGCCGGTTGACCACCATCTGCCTTCGGTTGGGCGGGGCTGGAACCTGCAAGTGAAGAAGAGAGGGGGACCGCAGCTCTATCCGCTGCCGCTGCTGATTTAATCTTTTCTACCAACTGTGCTGCTTCTGCTGCATGATCTGACGACGCTGGTAACACACCCCCCTTTTTTAGCCAAGGCAATAAAGACGCTATCTGAGATACCAATTCAGGCGGGACCGAGTCCGGGCTATCTGCTGGGACTACGGGCGCCCCGGGGGGCAAGGCCGGTAGCACTGGCATGGTAGGCAGCGGAGTGACCGGCGGCAGCAGACCCGGCACTGGGATCGGTAGCACGGGCGGGGAAGTAGGCCCCACAGGAGGTAGCGCCGGCGGCATGGCAGGAGCCGATGTAACGGGTGCCGGGACAGGTACAAGGGGTACCGAATCAGGTACAAGGGGTACCGAAACCGCGGGTGGGATCGAAACCGGTACCACTGGGGCTGGGGCACTGCGCCTTCGCTTCTTAGCCTTAGACGTCTTGGGCGGGCTAACAAAATCCCCTCTTGACAAGGGTGCCTTCCGCTGCCGCGCGGGCCTGCCTGAAGAGACTGGGGGGCCAGTAAACCTTTCATTCATGCGGGCCTCCAATTCATCCACCTTACTCAATCTCCTATTAATGCTGTTCATCTCCTGCATCATGGCCTGCATCATAGCCTCCATCCTGGACCCCCCTTCACCACCCATTGACTCCGCCATGACTTGGGTGCACCGCCCTACACTAATATCCTAATACAGGCGTAAGTACGCTTAATACCTTCACCAGATGGAGGATATACAGGGGGCTGTAAGCACCATGCAACCGTAACCGCAACGCCCCGGCTTATCCGGTTTGTCAGGGATGAGTAAACTCTAACGTAGACCCACCCGGCGGCTACCAGAAGCAATGCAATGCGAGCCCCCCGCTCTCCTCTTACCGCTCTAGATCCGGCGCACTTTCAGCCAGAATTTCGCCCGCGACCACACTGAAGTCCGCCACTCCGCTCGCTACGTGAGATACAGGATACAGCGTTAACGTGCCTAAAATAGAAAATGCATTAATACATGCTAGTGTTAAATACAACCAGCCGGTGAAAAAACGGACTGCACCACGTTCAGACCAAGGTATGTAGCTTACACTTTAACTCCACCCCCCCACGCTGTCCTTGGCTGCTCACCCAGCAATCTCACAAGCAGTTGGCGAAAGCTAGCTTGGACCTTTAGCCGCCCCTCCCCTGCCCTTAGCAGTTCCTCCCACCGTGATAAGCACACAATTTATGATAGCACAAGGCTAAACAAAGGAAATTCCCTGTCTGTTGTGAGGCACTGCTGGGAATAGAACCCTTGCCTCTTGGGGACCTACAATACCACAGGCTAAACACACTGCCGCTGTGCTACTGTGCCTGCCCTCACAAAATTCAGAATGCCCGCGCTTCCCTCCGCTTTTGAATGGCCCCTCCCCCTACTGTACTGATCACCGCACACGAGCGCGCTTCAGTACATGGTTCCAAAAAACGCTCCGGTGGCGCTGGCAGCCTGCCTCAAACCGCTGCCTCGATTGTACCTCAATCGTGTATACTTCCGAGCCGGATCAGCCGCTAACTTCCCCCGCTCCAACCACCACGAACTTGGCAGCTCCAAAAAACCGTCTTTCTGCGACGTCCGTGCTCGCCGCACCTCAATCCGGGTTGATCCAATCGTCGGAGCCGGATCAGCTAATAGCGCCGCTACCTTCCTCCGCTCGTGGGATCGGAAATTCCCAAGCCTCACCGCGCCGTCCGGAATCGGCTGCAAGTGGGGGGAAACAAAGAGAAAATTAAGCGCCCTGAACGCCGGGGCACGTCCGTTGTGTGGGGGAGCGTCCAGGCAACAAGGCAACAGCCGTTTAATCAAAGAAAGGAAAAAGCAGGTTCGTTCGTGACTGTCATTGTTTAAATAAAGCGTCGTTTGATCTAATCCAATTAAGAATGTGATTCAAGAAAGAAAATATTTGAATGCTAACAACGTATGACCTTGGCCTCGTTGAACAACTGCGACTCCCAGGTGCCTCGCCTCCACGGCATCCCTCCCGTCATTGAAGCCGCGTCGGCAAAAAGAACAATTATTAGAAAACGTCTAATCTAGTTCTAAGGCATCCATCAACAACATACTAACACGTTTTGAAGAAGCGGGCTGATTTTTGGTCTGCGTCATCAATAAACTGCGATGGCGCCGACCATTAAGAGCCGGAGTTGGAAGCCTCAGAAGTGAAGTGTCCTCTGACTTTTCGCAGCTCTTATTGGGTGGTGCGCGGGGGACCTTGGTGTTAAAATATCCCTATTCCCTACTAATGTCTCTCAGACCTTTTTTTTATTTTAAATAAGGGAGTAATGAATGGAGATAATGTAATTTGAAGATGACAGAATGCAAATTTATTTTTCCAGTTGCTTTACGGATATTTAGATGAATTCAGCGCCTGGTAAATTTCTTACGTTGAATTTGTGGAGTGAACTGCAGCATAGCCCAGTACCCCATGAGTCTGCTAAAGGTGTCTGCTTGAGAGATTCCTGAGGGTGGCTGTGGCTGTACTAGGCAGCAACGCCTGCTCGTCCTACCTTATACATCTGCGGGTCCACCTCCAGACTTGGGACAAGCTCCAAGGACAAGCCAGAGAGCCACTCACTGGTAGTGACAGTTTGTGAAATATCCTTGACACCGTGGTTTAGATACACTAAAGCTTTGTGCCATCGCAAAGTGATGCATTGGTTTTTACTTTCAAAAGCAAAATTACGCTGGAATTGTGCCCTTTTTCAGCACAAATACTTCTTAGTGTTGCTTGGTGTAACTTTTTGTCAGGTGTTACCTGGGTGGATCAGGACAAACACCCATAGTTTTTGATGCAAACCCCAATCTACTGGGGTGGCTACCTTAGAACATTGGGGTTTGCATAAAAAATGTGCCCTTGTGTCAAAAGATAATGCCTCCTTTAAGCAGGAGTAAGCAAAGAGAGGTTTTCATTTCTCGAAAACAAAAAAAACACACACATTGCAGTTGTGCTGAAGTCCACAGCACACATTAAATGCGTGGAGTTCTTCTATGTTTGTTTAGACATACGAATTAGCACTGGACGACTATGCTTCCAGTACAAATCCTACACGAGACAGTTCACACTGACCACTGTGAGGCTCTGTGTCATGTATGGAAACCTTTTACTGCAACAGCTCAGGGGAAGACAGCAGCAGCAGGTCTATCTATGTAAACACACCTCCGCATTGTTTCCCCCCTTATACAATGCAGTGCTGAAAATGTTATTGCTGCACTGCTTATTCTGAAAAAAATTAAAATCTGCCTTTGCAGAGAATAAGCAGCACAAGTGTCTTAACCTCCACTCCTTTATGTACTGTTACATCTTATGGGCACAGAAAGCACGTGGGGGCATATTTATAAGAGTATGCAATGGAGCGTCACTTTTTTCTATGCTTCGGTGGCTCAATGCCCTGCTCCATATTTACAAGGTGATGCTAAGCCACTTTGCGGTGCTTAAATCCTCCTTGTAAATATGGACCTCCTCGCCGCTGTTTTCTGCGGCAGAGTGGCGTAAAATGGGTGTTGCAGTGGGCGTTCCCACGAAACATCCATGGCTTTATGACACTGCTGCAGATTTACAAGGATCTGTATTTCTGAGGCTGTGCCGAAAACTAGCGCCTTTCAAAAGGAGGAACTAGAGTGGCACAACGTGGGGAAATACTTGTATTTCTCTTAGTTTTTTACTCTTTCTAACAGTGCTGCATTCTGCAGAACACCTTAAATGATTGTGTTCGTGCAGGAAGGTGTCCCTTACTGTGCAAACTCAGTCATAGGCAGCTTTTTTAGCGCCGGCGCAAGGGAGATCACAGGGGTGCCCCATATTCTTGTAAATATGGTACATCCCTGTGTTTTTTAAATGACACAGTGTGGTGCTGCTAAATTGCTTGCAGCACTGCGCTGTGACATTTCATTGTAAATATGCCCCATAGTGAAGGTAATTCACAAAAAAGGGACCAATCTGCTCTGTGCAAGAACTCCCATGATAGGGTACAGATTTACTACTTTTTGGAATATACAAACATTCTAAATAGTATCCCTGGAAGGCTGCACCAGGCACTGGAGTCCAGCCGTACCATTTGGAATGTCACAATATTTTCCCTGAGCTCCAATTTCCACAAAGAATAATTCTCAATATCCTACGCTTATACAGTTCGCATACACTACCTGATGTGCAAATGCAGAGCCAAATATTTTGCCTAGTGCAATATGTCCATCTCTTATACCCCCATCAAAAGTGGAGTGATCCGTTCCCTTTACATCCTGGAAGGAGAGTTAATATAACCGCTTGCTGTAGTGACTCTCTGACCATTTCCAAGGTGGGAAACCACATGATCAGGGTTTATGAATGCCCACAAATGTATAATTTTGTGGGCGTGCACAAATTTGCATGGCTAACTTCCCCTTTGTTCCTCCACGTCACACCCCTTGCCTAGGAATTACTTATGTGTATTTTCCTTCACTTATGGTGGATAACTATGCAGCAGATACCATGTTTACACCTGGCAGGCTTCTTTTTGTGAGTTACTGGCAAGTATAAATGAAGGTATTTTCAGATGAAAAATGTAGGTTTACAATCAAAAATGCCTTCTTGAGTTGGCCTCAATATTTTGGAAATCTTCGCTTGAACTGCAGGGAAAGGAATAATTCAAGGCCTTAACCCCATATCGTCCACAGGTACATTTAGCTATTAATTTGTTTGATGCCTTGGAAAGCCCAAATGGATGATCAGTCAGACACTGGGCATGCACCAGGCCGGACTGGGAACCAAAACCGACCCTGGCAATGTGCTCGGCAGGCCCCTCCCCCCGGGGGTTGTGGGCGCCGCAGATCTCTTTGCCAGGGCTGGGTTTCGGACGATTTTGTTACAGGGCCAATTTTGCAGCTATGCTGCTAAAACGGACCTGTAACAAAAATGTCCCCCAGGGGCCCAAAAACGTCCCACACCCGTGTGGCCCACCGGGGAATTGCCCGGTGCCCACTATGGCCAGTCCGGCCCTGGCATGCACTTCTGATGTGATTGAGTGTTCGCTCCCCCCACACCTCTCCCACCACCACCACCATGCCTCTTTGAGTATCCAGGAATCAGCAGAATGAGATGGGAAAGTTATTTTAATGTTTGCACAAATGCATGCAATCAACTCTGGACATGTTCTCCTCATTCCATAAGTCCACTTGGCAGAGATCAAGACTGAAAATAATATCAAACCAAGTTAAAACCGCTACTAGACCCAGAACGTAAATGTTGTGCAGTGGTAGCTTAGCTGTTTTAAATCCCGCAAGCAACATCCGTTCCCAAAATTTAGTGGTATATTAATTCAGGTTAGGAACCCAGTGTGACTTAGAACAGAGATGGTGGGAAAACACACAATGCAGGTAAAGAGCTCCACAGTAGACTAGATGAAACATGAGACTAGTAGCAGAAGTACTAGCAGTATTGCTCTTCTATAGTGTCTTTACATTCCCAAATGGGCTTCATGTCACTAAGATCAGTAAAGTGGCCTTAATTAAAGTTATATGTGTAAAAAGTTTCTTTCTGATTGTAAATTGGTCAGAGATAAAAAAAAAAGATAATTGCAAAGAGTTCAATGAAGTTGAAGCCACTGTCCGTCACTTTGGAAAATGACACAGCCCAGTTGAGGAATATGTCGAGATACAGGATGGCAAATATGGAACGTGTTTTACACCGATTTATTTGGGCGTGTTTTCTCCCAAAATGAATTTGTGCAAAATACGAAATGCTTTGAAGGGAACCCTGCAGTCAGTATGGAGCCTGTGCAGACCATCTTTACTTCAACAGCAGTGAAAAATGTGCACGTTTGCAAGTAGATAAGTCTGGACCCAAAATAAAATGTTTAATTTGAGCACAGAAAAGTGGCTAAATAACATTGTATGTAAAGGTCTTGATGAACACAGAGGACATGCACTGAGGAGAATATCTGATTTCAGTCTCATAGCGAGGAATGGTGATTTGACCATGAGAACATGAATAAAGTCACATTAGAGAAGGAAGGAATGCAAGTTAGATATCTTAACAAAATTCCTTATAATGTACTCATGTGCTGCATTTTAGAAATGTTAAAGTAAACAAATCTAAAGATCTGAAAGTTTGTTGCAAAGACCCCAACTAGAGAGGTCCCAAATGCAACTTGTGGGAAGCTCATTCACAGTCTTAAAGATTTCTCACTGTTTTAAGTCCCCTATTATGGGGCCACAAAAATAAAAGTTTTAGAGACACATTTTTATAGGTACACAGTGTGTGACATAATTGGGACACTACTAAATGCTAGTGGCAGAAATTGTTTATTATAACCCAGTAATTCCACACCGTTGTGTCTTCTATCCTTGATTTCTGGGGGTATTTTTTAAATATTTACACATTATTCAAAGTCTGTATCAAGTGAGGATGGCAATCCATCAAGAGAAGTTGGCAATCCACATGGTGCAAGCTGTCACACACCTTGTGTGGGTTGTGAGGATAGCTCAGAGGAAGATTAGGGACTGATGTGTAGTAATGTTCATTCTTTGCTCAGGTTGAACTCCTGCTGCTGCTTTGCTAGAAACTGGCTATTAAATATTTCCCTTACTTATGATGTTCAGAGGGTCTCAATTCACAATTGCACATTCTTCTCATTACACTACCCTCACATTGTTACATAGCTTTATAGTTAAGCACCTTTCCTTCTCTGGCATGGTCGCTTTTCTTTTTTAAACTTTCCTCTAACTTTGCTATAAAGCTTTCAGAGATTCATGAAGCCAGCCTACTATACAGGTGCCCTTGTCCAGTGTGTCCCCAAAAGAAAAGGGTATCAGATTAATACACGATGTCAGAGACACCAAAATCCAGTGCAGATTTACCTTTTACAACTGGAGTATGAGCTGGAACATCTGCTAGAGTAGTTCAATTGCGGTAGACCAGTCTCCTCCTTTCAACATGCACAGAGTTGACCGTGATGCCATGGTGGTTTCTGTTTGCGTGTTTTCATGACATTAATTGGTCTTCCTGTTGTGGCTCACTTGCCCGTACTGTATCAAACGCTTCAATACCCCCTCGGCACTTCCTAACATCCAATAATTCTCAGCATGTTGATCCTCACAGAAATGGTAGACGAGGCATGGAAAGCTGGACAACTAGAAAGGGTGAGTACACAAAACTTTGAGATCACATATAGACCATAAAATGAACTTACCCCCCCCCCCCTCTCCCTCCCCTCGTTTTTTATACCCTCAAAACCTCCTTTCAACTCTGCCGGCGTCAGCCTGTTTCAGAATTGCATCGCTGATCAGTACAGTTGTAAGTTCAGAAACTTCTACATTCTAAGAGAGATCACTCTAGCTGTACATTATAAGCCGAGCTATCATTAGTGAAGTCAGTATAGGGTTGGCCGTCTTAGGGTTGTCAGGGACCTACTGTGCTCAGTCATGGCGGTCTGTTACTAAGACGATGGGGGCAGACAGGTCCCCAAATTCATTTATTACATTAGGGCTCTTTGCACATTTTTTATGCACACATTTTTTATGCACTTTCATATGTGGGTTAGTTCTCTACTAAAGCAGTGTTTCATTTACTGTTTAGAACTCGAATTTCTGCTACTGGATACAAGGTTTGATTGGGACATTTTGTGTAGTTGGCAAGGATGATTGTGACATGCAAAGGTAATGGCCCTGGGGCCAGATTTACAAGGGATTATTCCAAGTATAAGTGTGACTGAAGTGTGGAATTTCTTTTTTCCCTGGTAGCTTATCCCTGAATTTAAAAAAATGAAGCAGACTAAATGCATGTCATATACATTTTTTCAACTGGTATGTAGATATTGAAATATACGAGTGGTTGTTTCAAGAAGGGGTCATAAAAATATGCAGAGCACCCACTTTCTAAACTCAGTGCAGAGCCACAACATTTGTTAATTGATATGCTCCTTATTTCCTCCTTACTCGTAATCATTCAGGAGAAATCCTTGCCAAAATTTGAGGAAGTGCAATGATCTGTGTTCATATGGCATGCCACGATGAGAAAAGAATGGAATTCAATGGAAGGAAATACAATAATAAAGAAAAAGAAAAAACAGATTATTGACTTTTACACACTCCCTACATGCTAGCTCTATTTGTCTTTTAAATCATCCAAACACAGAATTAGGAATCATTTTTAAAATGGTTTATTTCAGATATGGTTAGTCGCTCTGACATTTGTTAGTTAATGTATAAGTACATTTGAAACATTATCAATTGGTCAAATCAATGTAAATTACTGTAAGAAACTGGATTATTGGTTGAGAGGGGCGTAAGACCCACTCAGGCAACAACCACAACCCTTGTCAGGGTGAACCACAAAAGTCACTAAATTAACCTTTTCCTAACCCTCTGATAGCTTGCCACAAAAACAGTGAGACTTGACTTAGAGGCAATGCGCAAAATATGTATGCAGCACACAAATATCAATAAAGTGAAAACACAACTCAAGAAGAATACTAAACTAATCCAGAAAAAGAGTACATTTTAATAAAATAAAATGATACCAAAATAAAATTCCGATCGGTAGAACCAGAGATATTGAATTTTAAATTTTGTTGCGAAATTAGCGCTAGGAAGCGCCAGTTGTGGTTATCCTATCACGCAAGACTGGGGAAAAATCACAAGTTCAGGCTGACGGCGATGGAGCGTGAGCTGGATACAGGGACCAGGTTAGTCCCACTGAAGAGTTACCTTCTCAAGCCTGGCGCCGAGAGTTCAATTCACCTTTGAAGTGGCCGCAAGAAGGAGGCTTTTGGTTCAAAGAGCAGGTCTAGTGTCTTGGACAATTGCAGCCGTAGAGTGAAGACCCAGTCATCGCTGGAGCTTCACACTGGTGATCGCCGTGCGTTGTCTGTGCTGTAGCATGAAATGCAGGCCTTGCTTTGCCAGTCATCATGGACTCACCAGAGCATTACATTGGCAGTCATTACGGACAGCAGAGTTTTAGTACATTCAGGTCCATTACCGGTCACAAAGAGTCACGACTTCATGATTTTCAATTTGTTTTTCAGTTTTCTGAAGGAGCTCTAACTATTGCCTATTAAGGGTCCAGGAACTGGGAGTCACCTCTTAGGGATCAGGACTCACACCAGCGGAGGCTAGCAGAAGTAATCAGACAGTTCCAGGCAAGCTCAGGCAAGTCCAGTTGCATCTAGTCAGCTGGGTAGTTGCAGGAAGGCCTCTGGAAGCTTGTTGTGTCCCTGTAGCTCACACATGAGGTCATGCAACTGACCCTTTGAGTCACTCTGAGTAGCTTGGGATCAAGGTACGCTGACCAAGTATTTCTTCTTCAGACAGCAAGACAGTCCTTCTGGCAGCAAGACTGTGCTTTTTCTGAATCTTCCACATGTCCAAAGTGCTCTGATGAGTGGTTACCAATGTCCTTTTTTAATAAATGCTGCCAACCTTTGTGTATGGGAATTCCCTGACATACCTCCAAAACTGGTTCTGGTCAGCTGTACCCCCTCGAGTTTGGCTCCAAACTGTGTAGGGAGGCCAAAGGCACAGCAGACCTGGTAACAGGTCCCTTTGTGTGTGGTGTGGGCAAAGTCTTTTCAAATGTAATCAGGGCAGGGTACAGCTCCTCCCCAGCCATCCCACCAGGATGATCCTTGCCCAGCTAAACCTAGGTCTCATTGTTCACTGTCTGGTCTCAATACACATCATTAATTGGGGAACCAGTAACGGTCACAGGCTGCTGGAAGCTCATAAGAAAGGACCCAGAAAAGTTGCAGGATATGGAGGAAAAACGCCAACTTTAGAAAAGTGACATTTTAAAAATAGTAATATAAAGTCCAACTTTAACATAAAAGAGGATTTTAAATTACTATTCCGTTGACTGTAAACAGTGCTCCCAATCTGAATTTAGCACTTATTAATTATAATGTAAGCTACACTTAGCCAATGGGAATGGTAGGCCTTGCAACAGTGAAGAAGGAGTTTTCAACTGTCAGGAAATGTACAACTTAAACACACATGTTCTACTTTTTCAATATCATGCACCCCTCCCTATGAAACTTTAGGGCCTACTTTAGGGGTGACTTATACATTTTAATAAGAAAGGTTTAGACCTGGCAAAGGGTTATTTTGCAGGGTTAAATGGCAGTTTGCAACTGTACTAAAAATAGCAGTGTCAGGATTGAGATGTGTCTTTAAAGGCTTCTTTAGTGGGTGGCACAATAAGTGCAGCTTCCCACTAGTGAAATTTAGTTTACAGGCCTTGGGAACATGTAGTATGATTTACTAGGGACATATAAGTAAATTGAATGTGCCAATTAGGTGTAGGCCAATTTCACTATGTATGAAGGAGAGAGTACAAATACTTTAGCACTGGTGAGCAGTGGTAAAGTGCACAGAGACCTGAAGCCAACAAAAACATGTCAGCAAAAGTCAGGGAGTGAAGGCAAAATGTTTGGAGGAATATCACACCAAGGATGCCAGGTCTGACCATTACAATCATACATAAGCATAAATTAGCCATGCAAATATTTTCACCTAGTTTCCTGTATCTGATCTCAGATGTTCTGGTAGCAACCACTCCCACGGTAATGTTACATACAAGCTCCAGAATCATGCAGCTTCTAGTTGGTTGCTGTAGCAGTGGCAGAGAAGTAATTAACTGAATATGAATAAAGGCAACCACATGAATGCATGGGTGGTCATTTTGAATGTTTCCAGCAAAATTATAAAAAAAAATTAAAGTTGGACACCTGTGTGTGCACATCTGTGTGCACGTACACACAGGAACGGTCATCTTTTAAGGATTTTAAAGCCCATTCAAAGATGGGCGAGTCTTTGGCATGCGTACATTGGATGCATCACTGTGCAAGAATCAGTGAAAGCCTGGTAGAAATATGGGAGAGCTGTCAGGCCCTTGTTTAAGAAAAAAAGAAAAATATGAGAACCAATTGCTGAAGTGGGCTGACAAAGGCCCTCATACTGTATGCTGTAGTAGGCAGAAGAAAAATGTGATTGACACTACAACAGAACAATGGATGAAGAGACTGACTGAAAGCATCAAAGTGCAAGAAGGTATGGATATGAGTATTTTTAGTCTGGACTGAAGGGAATGTGCACACTGCGCAAGAACAGAATGATTAAAGGCTTGCCTAATACTAGACCTAGCAATATCAAAAGTATAACATTTGCAGGGCTATGAACAACTTAAAACGGAACGATCACCCTCCCTCCCCTCCCCCACGCGCTCATGCCTCCCGTATATCTAGATAGTTTTCTGAGGCATTATAAAAGTTAACTTGGCTTCCTAATCAATTCAGAATAGTTATTGTTATCAGTGGCAGTCTACACATGTTTACACCTATTACCTCTACAATCATTTTTTTCCTGATTTGCAGTTCTAGTGGGCAAAATGTCTATTCTACAAGAGAGCCTTTTTATTTCAGAAAATAGTTTTGACATCTTTCTTATATTAGGCCTGATGTCAGGTTGTTTCTCTGTGTGATTTCAACCCCGAACTCTTCATCTTGGACACCTCCCACCAACTTATAAAAGTTAGTTTCCTTTCAGCTTTGCCGGCCACCACCACGTGTGTCAGTTTCACTGTCCGCTGGCTAGCATCCTGCATCACTCTACATGTCATGTGTCGGTTGGACATTCCATTACTTTCTGCAATTGTTTATAGCTGTCAGTTTCTCAATTCAGCAGGGCCAAGCTGCACATTATTTCATTGGGAATTTCCCTGGGAGCCTGTATCCAAGGGGGGGGGGGGGGGGGGAGAGAGAGAGAGAGAGAGGGAGAGAGAGAGATATCAGACCAAGACATGCAGAATAGAGGAGCGAAGAAGAGAGACAGGCAATGGATGTATGGAATATGTGAGTGTGTGTGAGAGAGAATGGAGCAGGCAGGTTTGCAATTTTTTGCCAGGCCTACTTGTGATTCCCGGTTCGGTCCTGCAATGTACATCCTTCTCTCCTCGTATTTCAGTTTTGCTTTCTCTTAGCCATCATCTATGATAGTCCCATACAAATTGTTTGCCTAATGTATTAGCTTGAACATGGGCATAAGTGTATAGCAATAGTAGTATGAAATATTGCTCTGGATACTGTCCCTGTAGCAAAGCACATTGGACCTATCAGACAGAAAGTAAGCAGGATGTGATGCCCATGTCCCAACTATGCCCGATAAATTAAGGCCCCCATACCCAGACTGGCTATTTAGGACTACAGCTCCATACCCCAGGCCCAGCAGTGTATTCGCCATGCCTGCCCATATGTTTCAGTTAATTCGGAGACTACTATTCGAGGAGTTCCATTGAAAACAGACTCCAAAGTCTTTCGTTTTACATTGTGTCTGATCAATGCAGCTTATCTCGAAATCCCTCTCTGCAGCTGAGGGAACACTTAATTAAAATCAAATTTGCCACAGAGGATCTTGTCTGAATGTGCCATCTGTGTCGGCCATTGAAAAGACCTCTGTAAAGTCTGAGTGGTTTAAAGGTTAATAGTCATGAATTTGTCATTTATCATAAACACTGATTTGAGAGCTGAAAAGCTTCAGCGTCCCTACCCCACTTTTCTTCTCCTTTACGGCAAAACTAGTCCTAGATTGGCATTTCTGCCAGTGACACAGGTAGAGCAGATTTTTACTACAGAGATGCCATCAAAATATTTGCAAACATCCCAATTGTCTATTTTAGGTAGTGCTGGGGTTCCCTTATGTAGGATAATGACATGTAGTAGAATCCCTACCAGACTTCATTTGAAGAAATACATTTTCAGATAATTTGGGGAAATGCCTCTTGGGGAAGGAAAATAGGTGTTTTTTTCAAATGCACGTGCCCATTTATAATAATTTGTTCCTGTGCGCAATTAGTGTCGCTATAAGTACAGTTATAACAATGACCCACTTTGACTGCCTCATCTTTTGTGTGTATATACCACGTGTAAGCTTCTCTTCAGTATGGTAATTTGCTATTAAACAAATGCCTCCTATTGTGCATTCTTTACATCCAATGGAAACAACTCTATTGCAGAGACCTATAGATTGGTATAGAAGAAAATGGGTGTTGGAGAAAAAAACTGTCAAATGTAATTGCACCCAGTATGACTCAAAGACCAGCTTTTATCTGGTTGTAATACACAGTCTTCACTGGTCGCATTTTTACACAACAGTGAATCAGAATGGAGGGGCATCACTCTTACCACAACACCTCACGTCAGCATTTAGAAGGGTCCTTCACTCCACCTACTGCAGTGAATAAACAAATCTAAGGAACTGCCCTAGGCTGATTCATTTTTGCTGGCAGGAAGAGGACAGATGACCACTTTTCCACGCAACGCATCTCCATGCAGGATCAAGCAGGGGCCCTGCATGGCCACTCAATTGATCTCCTGCTCTTCAGCGCCTATCTCCGCCCACTAAAGGACATCATCTTGGTGTTTAGCATCGACTGGAACAGATGCACTGACAACACGTAAATCATCCTGAGGTTGGAGAATCCTACTAACATGGGGTCTGATTTAGAGTTTGGCGGATGGGTTATTCCATCACAAAGGGAACAGATATCCAGTCTGCCTTATTAAAATTGACATAAACAGGATATTCATCACATTTGTGATGTTCTGTGATCTTTGCTCACAAGCTTAGCTTGCACTGTACACATACCACAACATAACAATTAAGGGCCTGATTACGAGTTTGGCAGTATGGGAGTGGGCCACCACAACAGCACCCCGCTCCCACATCGCCAAACTGCAACACCGACCGCATGCCAGATTAGGAGTTTTCTCCTGATCAAACGGGTTTTGCTTTGACGGTCGCACGGCGTGACTTTCAAAGGCTCATATCTGAGCCTTAGAAAGCTACAGCAGTGGGAGTGACAAAGCACGTTCCTGCACGGCATGGACTATAAAGTCCATGTCGTGCAGGAACTGGGGGTGGATGCAGACAAGGAAGGACAACAGGTACCCTCCTGCATGCATTCCCTGGCCCTGAGGTAAAAGGGAGCCCTGTAGGCCCCCCTTATTTTTCTCACCACCACCCTTTTCACGACAGACTCACCTCCACAAAAATGGTGGATGTGAGGAAACTTTTAATATGCTTCGTGATGCTGCACCGCCAACATATTGCGGCCTCACACAGCTGCACCACCTCCAAGAGATTATGGATTCCCAGCAGTTTCAGCAATCCTTTCGCGGTCTGACCGCCAGAACTCGTAATAGGGCAGTTCGACCGCCGGTGCAGCAGTGCCTACGCCGCCACTGTGGGTTTGGCGGTCCATCGGACTGTCAACTCATAATCAGGCCCTAGGTGTTTTATAATAATGACTTTTCCGATAATGGCAACACACTGAAAAAGTATAATCCCATATGATTGACAGGCGCTGCATTAGTAGAAAAGGCGTGACTCAGTACTGGAAGGGGCGGTCTATTGTCTCGTAGTTTTTAGGTCTCGCGAGCCAAAGGCTCGAAGAGACATTTTGTATATGGGCTTCAAAAAGTGCTACCAGGCCAGCCTAGAGCTACAGTGCATGTGCGCGGGCGCGCGCTTGCACTGCTTACTTTCACTTTCTCGGCCGCTTTGATCGCGATCACGATCACTTTCACTTTCGCGGCTTTGCTGCGCAGACCCAGCCTCCTCTGCCGGCACACCCACTGTTTTCATTGATTCACCTTCAACGCCACTTGTTGCTTCTTACTTTCCTACCCTTTCTCCTCTACCTTCCTCTCCTTTTAATCTGCCTTCACCGTATATCCTTTGCTCTCCTCCCTTCCTTCTTTACAACCTTCCTTACTTTTTTCATCCTTCCTTCATCCGCTTTCTCGTCTATGCCTTCCATTCTTAAAATGTACGCGGAGTCTGCGCAGTGTCTGCGGGGCTCATGCGCTTCGTCCTCTCCAGCATCAGAGCGGTCTGCTTCAGACGGAGAACGGCTCTCACCCTCTTTGTCCACCTCCATTATTGTGCGTGGTTTTTGACATCCGCGTCACCACCCATTTGGCGATTCCTTCATATTTATCCTTGGATATCCCTTGTTTCCCTTTGTGTGTTTTTTTTTTTGGTCAGTCCCCCCAGGGCACAAGCAGGCATCCACTTCTGTCTTTTTTGCTCCGATCAGCTGTCCTGACAGAAGTGGATGCCTGCTTGTGCCCCGGGGGAACTGACACCAAAAACCGTATTTGGTCAACTTTTTGATGAGGAACGGGGAAGGGGCCTTTCATTGCTGTTATGATGTATGTTACTTTATATTCTCTGAGAAGATTCGACATTTATTTCAGGGAATGCAGAGATTTTTGAGAGGAGAAGTGAGCAATAACAGCGCTCCTTGTCAGTCTGTAACTGGGCGTTCATTATGAAAGAATTTAGATTATCCAGTCGCGATTCTATCTTCTTCACGTTCTTTGCCAGGGACTGTAATATTACAATCTGAGAGTCCATTTAGTCAGCATGCACCATTGCCACCTAGCCCATGGTTGTTAGTGTGGTGTCAATGACCGACCACCAGTTCTGTATCTGTAAGTTCATGACTGGTGTGTCAAAGGTGGACTTTTCGTTGTTAACCACTGAGCCAGGGTTATCCACCCTATCTTTCTGTACCAAAGGGGCTTTGTTGCACCTGAGAGATTCTGAGTCCAAGCGGGATCTAGGCTCCTTCTGAGACCCTCAAGTGGGTGAGTGATGAGATTGTTAATTTTTCCGTTTCGTTGTTTTTAATTTATAACGTTCATGACCACTATTACTTGACTGGAGGCCTAGTGGGTCCGTTACCGATAACAATTCTTCATCTCTTATGTACGGTTCCTCAGGTCTAATGAAACTAAAGTCTGTGCCATTGTGTTTTGATTAGGATTGCACGCACACACACACAACCACACACACACAACCACACACACACACAACCACACACACACCCCCCCCACACACACACACACACAACCACAACACACAACCACACACACAGAGAACCACACACAAAACCACAAACACACACAAAACCACAAACACAACCACATACAACCACAACCACACACACAACCACACACACACACAATCACACACATACAACCACACACACACCCCACCACACAACCACACACACACAATAACACAAACACATAACCACACACACAATAACACAAACACAACCACACACAACCACAACACACAACCAACCACACACACAACCACACACACACACAACCACACACACACACACACAACCACACACACACACAACCACACAACCACACACAACCACACAACCACACACACACACACACCACTCACACACACAACCACAACCACCCACAACCACAACCACTCACACACACAACCACAACCACCCACAACCACACACAAACCCCACAACCACACACAACCACACACAAACCCCACAACCACACACACAAACCCCACAACCACACACACACAAACACACACACAAAACCATACACACACACAAACCCCACCACACACACAAAACCATACACACACACAAACCCCACCACACAACCACACACACAATAACACAAACACATAACCACACACACAATAACACAAACACACACACAACCACAACACACACAACCACAACCCACCCCCCCCACACCCACACACACAACCACAAGCACACACACACACAATAACACAAACACACAACCACACACAACCACAACTACACACACAACCACAACAGCACACAACCACACACACACACAACCACACACAAAACCACAAACACAACCACTTACAAACACACACAACCACACACACACCACCACACACAAACCCCACAGCCACACACACAAAACCACACACACAATAACACACATAATCACACAAACACACACCCAACCACAACACACACCCAACCACAACACACAACCAACCACAACCACACTCAACCACACACACACAACCACACAAAACCACACACACACACACACCACCACACACACACACACACAACCACACACAACCACAAACACACACAACCACAATAACACAAACACACAACCACACACACACACAACCACACACACAACCACAAACACAAAACCACAAACACAACCACAACCACACACAACCACACACGACCACAACCACACACACCCAACCACACCCACACACAACCACACACACAAACACAACCACACACAATAACACAAACACACAACCACAATAACACAGAACCACACACACAACCACACACAAGCTCACACAATAACAGAAACACACATCCACACACACAACCACAACTACACACGCAACCACAACACACACACTACTACACACACAATCACAACACCCACACACAGCCACACACACAACCACAAACCGTTTTCTGGCTGTCAGCATAAATACGCTGTCACCAAACACGATGAACACCTTGGGAAAGTTTGTGAAGTCACCCCCAACTTTGAAACCCCTTGTTGTAGCGGAGTGTGTGCTGTACACATGGCAATACCTTGACACAGCGGACTGTTGCAAGGAATGCTTTGAGCCTCGGAGGCTGACAGACCTCAGTCTGTGCATTAGTTCACCCCGTCTTGGCACTGCATAAAAACAGGATGCCCACTGTCCAACATGAAGTGAGACATTGTGATCGGGGCTGGAGATGCTGTTTAGCAATCTGCTTAGAACATTGTGTTTCATTTAGGGCATTAAACATAAAGGAGCACTGGCAATGCTGATAAAATGGATTTCATTTTGAGTAGTGACTAAAACTTTTTAAAAAGCCTGCTGTACTGAAACAAGCATTTGCAATGCAATAGGTCTCGCATTTGCAAAAGTTTCAGCTATTGACATTGTTCATGACAATGCCTTTTTAATCTATTTTATAAAACAAACACATAAATAAATGGCATTATCATTTACAATGCCAATAGCTAGTGTTGCATTATTATTAACAATGCCAACTGCTCACACTTTTATAATGCGAGACCTATTGCATTGCAAATGCTTGTTTTATATAAATGCGGGCAAATAAGATAGGCTCTGAAACTGTTGTCTGCCTTAAGTTCCTAACGATCAGCCACCATTTTCTAAAGCAGCGAAGAAAAGCGCCTGACTGTAAAACCTTTCAGACAGTCTGAGAGAAAGTGGATTGTTGTGCAGAGGAATCGTTTGTGAAGCTTTGTGCTCCATCTCTCTGTATGTGGCGAGACACACACCACTATTTATTTTTTCCTTTTTAACGACTCTGCTTTCAGTAAAGCTGCGGGGAAAGATCTGCAAGTGTTTTGACAATGAAATGGAAACCAGTTGCAAATATTTCGCTGTTTATTGATAGCCCTGTAACGCCGCTAGAATGCCAGCCCAGCTGCATTTCCCCGCATTTAGGAATAATTCACTGTAATGTATTGTGATGCATTAGCATAATAATTGGGCGGCATTTTCAGATGAACAGTTTACTGACGGATGGATTATGTGCTGTATCTGTGAAGGTTATGTTGAGGGTTGAAAACATTTCACTGTGTCAATGAACATGCTTCATTTTTCTGGAAGAACTGCTTGAATGACTCAATGCTGATGCATTAGCATAAGAAAGACCCGATGCATTAGTGTATGATATAATATTAAACACTGCCCTGTGGTTGCCTAATCAAGTGAACCACAGTAGATTGGGGCCGGGGAGGTGAGCTCACAATGTGTGGGCTATAATCACAGAATGACAAGCATAGGCATGTTTTGGGGGGCTGGGTGCTATTGCGGGTCTCTGCTTTTCGGAGGGTTGAGCAGGAGTTTGTGGTTTCGCTTATGGAAGCAGGGCCGGACTGGCTGTAGCGGGCAATGGGCGTTTCCCTGATAGGTTAAAAGGGTGGGTGCCAGTTTTGGACCAGTGAGGGCTGTTTTTTTTGTTACTGGAGGCCAGTAATCGGCCCATTGTAACAAAAGTGCAGCCGCAGTGTTTACGCCATCACTTGCCCGCCCCCACCCCCTGGGGGTGGGGCAGTCGGAGGTAATTGCCAGTGCTGGTTTGCAATCCCAGTCCTGACCTGGCACCTGGGATAGAGGGGCAGGTGTCTGTGCGGTGAGCTACAGTCACAGAATCCATCATCCTTTTGGGTCCCCATCAAAGGCAAGCAGGGGAAGGAAACAAGATGGTAGCCTCACGTTTTCTTGAGAATTGCACGAAATTATATGTTATACGAAGTACTCGTATCTCACATGAAAACTGAATTGAACTGCTATTCAAAAGTCGCTTTCGATTTGCAGGAGTAAGTCACAGCTACGTGTATAAAACAATTCTGAAACAGGGCGCAGGTTACTGCACAATAATGAGATTTTTAAGATATGCTTCCTGGGTTACCAGTGATTTGGGGCATTTTCTTTTGTTTACCATCAACGTGAAAAGGCGCCGTAATATTTTGCGTCTTGGTGCTTTAATAGATACAGACTGGAGTTCAGTCTTCCTTTGATGTCACATCCAGTTTCAGGTGCTGAAGGCACCTCAGAAAATGGAGGGTAGACCATGTAAGAACAGTGCTTGCAAAATACAATTAATAAACACCCAATGTGATTGGACATTTTAACAGACTTTAAAACATTAAGAGAACGAAATACCATCGATTAGGTAGAAAATTAGGAATGTCCCTTTTAAGGTTGCATTTTTATGTAGGGTTATCTTTTGAGGGACTAGAATTATTATGCTGCAGGTGAGAGAGAGAGAGATAGCAGGGGCTCCCCTCTGTCTCTTAGAATTGTAAGTCACGTTGTAGAAAGAGAGGACATTTGACACAAGAAACGCCAATACAAAAACTAAAATGCAGTAGCGGCTCCTGGAGGGAGTGCTGCGGGGCGGTGGGCGGGTTGGGGCGGGGGTAGTAAACTCCAGCATATGGCCGATCGGAGTTAGGTAAAGAAATAAAGCAAATTAAATTGAGCGCACTGCAACACCAAATGCGTTGCAGCGCGTGAAATTAAATTTTTAAAAATGTATTTATTTACCTAACTCCCATGGACTGTATGCCGGAGTTTACTATCTCCCACCCTGCCCCTCCCCTGCCCCGCCTCACCACTCTGCAGCACTCCCTCCAGGAGCCGCTACTGCTAAAATGGAATAATTAACTGCAACCTCTAAAAGAACCAGAGTAGTTAGTTTGTTTAGCAATGAAATCTTATTGCCTTCAATATCCTTAAAAATAACAAAATCTGACTCACAGGTAAGACTTTGCTTTCTGCCCTTTTAAACTGAATTCCGATGAGGAAATGCATTTTTTTAGTTGGGTCTATTATTTGGCGACCTTTTGGATGAAGAAATCTGCTGGGATATTGACATAACTTAGAATGCCTGCAGTCTCCACATTGGACAAGACCTTTGCGTATTTGTGAGGCAACCAGTCTATGTTAAATTTTACCTTTGATTTCCTCGCGGAGGGCGCCATTTTGCTTTGCGCTACCACTGTGCGTACATTTAAAAATAGTTTGTTTATGAACATGGGAGCCACTTATTGCCACTATGTTTAGGATTTTTGAGCAAAAAGAATATGCCTGCTGCTTTGGTTTCTCATTTCTGCCAAGATGACTACATCTGTTAGCGATTTCTGAACGTCTAGATTTTTGTACATGGAATCCTCATTGTACAGAGTAATGCTGCAGTTACAGAGTACTTTGACTTCTGCTGAAATGTTTCCTATAGGACATTGGGCTATTGGTTGAAAGGGTCGGAAGTCTCACTCAGGCAACAACCGTAATCCTAGTTAGCGTGAACCACAAAAGTCATTAAATTAACCTGTGCTTAACACTCTCGTAGATTTGCATTTAAAGGCAACATGTAAAATATTTATGCAGCATACAAACAGTGATAAAGTGAAAACACAACACAAGAAAAATCCCAAACAAATTTAGAAAAACTAGAGTACATTTTAAGAAATAAAATGACACCAAAATGAAAAAATCCATTCAGTAGAACAAGCCATATTCATTTTTAAGTGAAAATAGCACCATGAAGCACAAAGTGCTAACTGTGGTTATCTGGTCGCACCTGACTGTCACAGTCACAAGTTCATTCCGACTCTGAAGAGAAGTTTCAGCAGAGATGTCTATCTATATCTACATCTTACTACGCATGCATGTCCTCATAAGGAGATGTTTGAGGGAGAGCTGGGTGTGACCTCACATTCAAATATGCACACCAGTTGTCCAAGAGAGAGTTCTCTGCAGAGAGGCTCATTAATTGTATACCCTGCTATGGACATTCATCACCATAAAGAAAGTTAGGAGCAGAGAGAGCAGTCTCTACCCTCAGCCTACTTCGCGCATGGGTTAGCCTGCTGACTTGACTGGCCAGTGTGTCTCCATACCCTAGATTCTATAGTTGTTATACAAGATAGACTTCTCAGCATAGAGGAATTTCTTCCCCACACCTTACTTGTACATCTGTCCTCTTCGGGAAAACTGTGACCAGCGATGTTAGCCCCTTTTGATGTTTCTGCAAAAACGGCAGTTCATCCCCACAGCCTACTATGTATAACTTTCAGCATGGGAAGAGGTATGAACAGAGAGATACGTTTTTTCAAACACTACTACAGATACCTCTCACCCTGGGGAGATGTGTTAGTGGACAGGCCACTCCCTTTATAGACAGTACTGTGTATTGATGTTGCTGTAGAGAGAGAGGTCAGCAGAGAGGTCACTTGTTGCCCACACTGTATTGCACATCCATGTTGTCCTGGAGATAGGTGTTAGTGGAGAGGACAATGTTTCCATACACACTACTGCGTATGTGTGTCATTCTTGGGAGAAGTGTCATTGGACAGGCAAATCCATGCTCACACTCTAAAACAGATAATTACTGTCCTGGGTAGAGTTCTCAGAGGAGAGGCTAGTATCTCTAATATTTGCTATGCAATACAGATGTCTTACATGTGAGGTGAGTACCTTCTGTAACCACTATGCATACTTCTGAGCCTGGGGAACAATGTCAGTGGAGAAGCAGTGTCTCTTTGCACCCCGATCTACACACTAATCTACACATTGGTCACTTTAATGCAAGGTCTCAGTGGGGAGGCCAGTCCCTAAACATAGTCTAGTATAAGGGAGAAGTGTAAGTGAGAACCCAGTCTCTCCTCACACCCTACTATGCACTGTTGTCATACTGTGAAAATCTCTCATTGGAGAGCCCACTTCTCCCCACACCCTACTAATGGGAACTATAAGGCATAAGCACTGCAATGAAGGAAAGTGTAAATTACTGTGCAAAAAAAGTTTATGATCTTGCAAGCATCTCGTGGGATCAGAAAAAAATTAGGGGGTGGAGAAAATCTTTCTCAAGAGAGAGTGGTTTCACTAGAGAAGCTTCTATGTTTGCACAGTCTAGTATACATACCCTATGATACAGAGCTATTATGCATGGAATATAGGTTAAATGTTTGAGCAAGGGTAGGCATTTGGGTGCTCCCACTCTTGCCAGACACTCATGAGTGTCTATCCCTAAAAGAAAGGGATTTATACCATGAAACAAGCACATGATTTTGAAATAAGGTGGCTCTGGCAAGAGCCTTTGTGTTTATAGTGTGTAATGTTCAGTTACACATAGAACTGGATGCAATCCTTGATGTTATTCTTCAGTGAAGTGCCCTCCATCTTGCCTATACGCACCTGGCATATCAAACCAGACGTTGTTATGATATATAGAGCCCATACCATGGCCACGAAGAAATGCAGAAACTGTTGTATTGACAAGCTTCCAGGATTTTTCAATCTTAGAACAAAACTCCCTTGATCATGTTATTGTTGCCTTTGACATATATTAGAATATACAAAGGCAGTGTGAGGAAAGAGAGATATAAATTGTGAACAGGTCTCCTTCATTTCAATTTTAGGCGCAACCCCTGTGAATGTGCCTAGGTCATTGCCACCACAGTAGGCTACCATGAAGTCTGGCTGCTCACAATCCAAAATGCTCTCAAGCATTGGTAACAATTGATGCCACTTCATACCTCTGTGGCTAATCCTAGTTATGTCCAAGTTTCGAAATCCAAACTTCTTGTCAATATCAAAATTAATGGCATATTCTCTAGCCTAGTGGACAAATCTGTGTCCCAAAAACCAGAGGCAAACCATGGTGCAGTATAGAGATCTCAGTCACAATAAGAGTAGAGGTGAGCAAAGAATTCCCCTCTGCCTGCAGTGTTTGTGGAGTTTTGCCCACTCTGTGCAGAGCAAAATGATGCGGAGCAGAGTTTTTCTTTCAAGTGGCTCACCAGAGGCTTGCTAATGTTAAGTTGGTGAGCGCTCGTGAAAAAAATCATGTTCTAGGCCTCCTTCCGTTGAGATTTTGCAACGTGCACGGTCGCGTTGAGAAATCTGTTGCTCGCGTTGAAGCTGCTGCTCGAGTAGAATATCTACTTGAGTGGCAAAAAGCAGCAGCGCCCTCTGGTGCGATGTGTTGTGCCATTCACGCTAATTTTACAGCACGGGACAAACTCTCTGTGCTAAAAATCAGTGTGTGCAGCGCAACTTAACAGACTCTACCACTGGCGGTTCTCCGCAGAGCTCAGCAGATTTTTTTCCAGTATTTCGCCGAGTTCCAAAGTGTAAAACTCCACAAACTCCACCCAGGTCTAACAAAAAACTGGTTTCACATTCCTTTGCATGTGCTGGAGGGAAAGGTGTGAGCGGGTAAGGGCACAACTCCACCCCCAGCCATCCTGTCAGGATGAACCATCCTACACCTCTTCCCCTCTGTGTCACCGTCTGGGAGTAATACGCAAACCCCAAGAGCAGAGCCATTCACAACTATGTGACCCAGGATAATGGCAGAAGTCACACATGGTTAGGACAAGAAAATGCCAAATTTATAGAAGAGTATGGCAATGGGTTAGGGAACATAATATCGCTCCCATGCCGGAAGCACTGCTGAAAGACTTTGTTGCGCAAAAATTCAAAAGATTCATCCAGTTTTATAATTTTGATCCATTTATTCCAGTTCTCAATATTATAATCCTTTTCGTCTGTCTAGCATTCGCAAGATTGCTCCTCCCACCCTTACGTGGGCGGAGCAATCTTGTGAATGCTGGGGGTTGTTGAACCGAATGAGGGGCTAGAGCAATGCTGCACATATCGGTGATTTCAACATGTAGGAGCCGTGCCGGTGGTTTATGGGTCTCGTAGTAAAAAGTGGTAAGAGCGTAGATAATATAAGGGGCGGGTCTCATAACGTGATGAGTTTAAAATGGAGGCAAATGTGAGAAAGCCGTTAGTCTGCTCGAGGAGTGAGAACCAGGTTGATGAAAAGCTACACAGGTACGAGAGGGATTGTTTTGAAGTGTGGAACGAGAGTTAATGGGCAGGTTTTTTATCTAAGAAAGTAGGGAGACACTCTTGTAGATGTTCTTTAACGTGGGACTGTATTACATATACAGATGAAGGGGAGTTGATCTTGTGCAGTCAAGCGTCGTTGGAAGGAACTAGAGGGAAAGCGCCGGTTGTACTCTTTTTAAACAAAGCACACAATGAATAATGTTAGTGTATCGATATGTCATGCGTTTTAAAATATGAAGTCTAAAATGTTGTTGTCTGATTTTGTAGTGAACCCCTGACGAAGGTTGATGAAAGCAACCGAAATGCATTGAGAATATGATACTACTGAGGATGAATTATGTATGTTTCCTGCTGTAAACATAAGGCTCGTATGGGCATATTTACCGTATCAGAATTGAATACATATTGGTTTTTCATGTGACGGACGAAAAGGATTATAATATTGAGAATTAGAATAAATGGATCAAAATTATAAAACTGGGTGAATCTTTTGAATTTTTGTGCAACAAAGTCTTTCAGCAGTGCTTCCGGCATGGGAGCGATATTACGTTCCCTAACCCATTGCCATATATTTTCTTACGTGGTTGAAGGGCGGACCGCGATTCCGGAAAGCACGCATTCTATTGTTAACAATGATGACATTGAATACATGGATAAAACTGAGTGCACTTCACCCTACAATTGAAATTTATAGAAGTGGCATTTTCAGAATTGTGCCTTAAAATCCGACTTTACCATTAAAGAGGATTTAAAATTGTTAATTATTTGAGTCTAAACAGCATCTCTCTATCAGCTCCCAATCCAAAGTTTGCACTTATTAAATGTAATAAGGTAACCCATTGTTAATCAATGGGAAAGATAGGCCTTACAACAGTGAGAAACAACTGTAGGTGTTTTTCACTGCCAGGACATGTAAAACTTAAACCCACATGTCCTACTATTTAAATATCATGCACCCTGCCCCCCTATGACCCTATATGGCCTACCTTAGGGGTGACTTATAAATATTGAAAAGGAAGGTTTAGGACTGACTAAAGTTTATTTTGGAATATCGAATTGGCAGTTTAAAACTGCATTACATGTTGCAGTGACAGGCCTCAGACATGTTTTAAAAGGCTACTCAAGTGTATGACACAATGAGTGCTGCAGGCCCACTAGTAGGATTTAATTCACAGACCCTGGATACTTGTAGTACCATACACTAGGTACTTACAAGCAGATAAAATATACCAATCAGGTGTAGGCTAATTGCACCATGTTTTAGGGAAAGAGCACAAGTGCATTTCCACAGGTTCCCGGGGAAAACATGCACTGAGTCCTAATGCCAACAAAACCGGGTTCACCAACAGAAGGCACAATATCTGGGGAAGACCCTTCAGAATGGGCCAGGTCCAACATGCCCAGAAAAACATTTAAAAATGTGGTTATGCCTTGAAAGGTCGTTTATTATTAAGGATATATTCCAATAAAGAACCTATATTTTAAATTGTTAACAAAGCAATGACTAGATGTCAGTGTCATGCCCACAGGGCAACCATCGGTGGTGTAGAGCCATACCCCCAGGGCTGTGCTAAATGGTGGAGAGCCATGTTCCCATAGCCATGATCAGTGGTGTTAGATCAATCTGCCTCCTTGTACAACTTCATATGCTCTTCAGAAGAAGGATACCCAGATCCAGACTGTTCTCACTTCTGACCATTCATTCCTTCCAAAACTCTTGAATCAATTAAACATTCCTTTTAGCAGTGTAATCATAAGGAATTGTGGGCCCCTCAGGCCATAAATATTTTTGGGGCCCATGTTTAGAACAACTTTGAATTTCATGAATACATTTCTGCTAATTCAAGCCCTTTTGTCGCTTAACAATATTGACTTGTTTGTTGAAGGCTGAGATACAAAAATACAAAGAAGTGAGCTAGACAGAAAGATCACTTTCCTGGTGGTGGGAGGAGGCATTGGAAGCTGAAGGTCCTGGGCAATTGCCCACTTTGCACATTACTTAAAATGTCTCTGATTCTTGGTCCAGACAGCGAAAGCCTGGCATATGCTCTTGGCAAGAATAAGGTCATTCACAACCACCTGGAGTTCCAGTGGACAGCAAAGGACTGGGTACTTTTTAAATTTCTTTATTGCTATGCTACTGACAAATATACAATAAGATACATAAAGGTTTTCCATCATCTTAAACATGGAAACTAAACAATAACATTAGTCATAGTGTATAATCCTGCCTTAACTTTTTCCAACAGATAATTTGCATATGTAAAGATCAGGTTCAAGGACAATTGTACATATTGGCAAGTCCGCTCTATGCTTAACTGCAACACGTTTGAAGCACCTCTCCAAATGTCTCATATCCCACCCAATCCTTCTCACAAAGGCCACATTATACACGCACACCCAACAAACCAGGCCCAGAAAACGGGGTAGCGCCTTATTAACCTACCTAGAAGATTGTATCTGCTAGTGCAACTTGATCCTTACCCCTCTCAGTTTGACTTCATCCTTGGGAAACAAAAAGTGATGGGTGTAATACATGAATTAATCTCAACCACTGGTAATTCATTTCCCAGGGCTATATTGCAGTCCATTCTTCTTTTTGTGGTCCCTATACCTCCAAAGAGATACCAGCCATACATCAATCAATGCAGGTACAGTACAGCCTGAGCTCAGGTCGTAGCCGAGATAACTTCAAGCATCCCATCCATCAATTTTGTGTTCGTTGTGATAGTCACTCCATTCTTAAGGTCAGCTTCAAATTTGTGGTAACATGTATGGAGCTCCCCCTGAACCTCATGCAAAAACACCCAAAGTTTCCCACACAGGTCACATTATAAACCCACATTCGCCGACCATGCACTGCAAATGTAGTAAGCCCTTAACTGACCACCTTGAAGAACTAAACAATTGCTTCATTATTACAAAGCAATACAATGCCATGGAGCCTGTTATTTGGTGATACCACAAAGATACCCCTTGTGGTGAGGACAGTATGCTGTACAAATCGACCTGTTGTGCTGTGTCACAGTACTCATGTGTAGCTAAGCATTCTATTTATTTGACCACAAAGGTTCACTATATCAGTTTTTCAACAATGAATTGTATAAAATACAACTCCTCTCTTGCAATAGCAGTTGTAAGTCAGGAGCTGCCGAACATACTTCTTGTCATCTGCAAATGAAACATGTCTTTGCTGCAAGTTTTACTGCATTGGTCCAGCATACTGACTGCTTTCTGTACACCCCTCCTCAATAGTGCAGCATGGCATGATAACAAATCCTCCTCACACGTCTTGGTAGTGGCAAACTGGCTTAATGTGTGACAGTGACGCGATGAGGTCCTCACACCATAAATATCAGCCCGTCGTCCTCTCACCCTCTCTGTCCTGCCGCCTGGGCATGGTAGGACTCATGTGGCTTGGTCACACCTTTCCAAGGCCCCCGTTTGGTCAAACGGACACAGCGGCTCAGATTTACAAGGGATTGTTTTTGCCACAAAGTGGCAGCAGTGATTTACTTCCAGCACAAAAGGTGTTTTGATCTGGAAAGGTCCACTTTTCACAGTGCCAGATTCACTAAAGAGGGTGTATTGGGGAGGATCTGTGCACACACATAAATTGTGACACAAAGTCAGAACAGTTAAGCCTCGCTGAACCATGTATCACAACGTAAGCCTGCAAAGGGGAGTGCATTGATTCCCCCCAGAAACCCATGCATTGCGTGCATGCATATCTATGTATCCGAGCCCTCTGCGTCTGCCCACGCACAGGAATATGTGCGGGGATTGTTGGCCTTCAGGTCAAATCCTACAGAAGGCAGAGCACACTCTCTCCCAGCCCATGGTGCAAGGCAGTCTATTTATGTGCCAGCGCATAGGCCTGCATGACTTGCTGTAAATCTGAACCATATGTGATGCCACAGAGTCTGTACAAAAGCAGCAGATAAATGAACTGGCATAGACTCTACCAAAGGGGAAGACACTTTTTGTCCAGTTTCTAAAGATTTGACATTTTTTAATCTTGAAGTTAAATTTTATTGAGGGATAATAGTCCAAATCTTCCTTATGGGCGAAAGCAATACCTACATTTGAGAAACAACTTGCACACAAAATATAAACTATTATTCAGTATAACCTCATTTTTTGTTTTTTTTGTTTAGTGTTTTGCAGCCTGGCAGCTTCCTACTGCCGTGAATAACAAATATCGCGATGGCCTGTCAGTGCCTTCTATCCACTTGACCTTCGAAGGGCGAGAGGTCGAATTTAGCAATCCAGATTTAAGTGTGGGATCTCCTGCTCACGCAAAGGACTCTTCAGCAGACGCTTCATGCTGTTCCTGTATTACGGGCTAAACCAAACCTCTTCTAGAAACGGGCAAGGGTTATTTTTGGTTGTATGTGACCACCGTGTTCGCTAAAGGAAATGGCGTGCAGCAAAATGTATTATTCAACAGAAGAGCAGCAATTTCAGGCGGTAAAAACATTTGTCTGACTCTGCATGTTTTCCCAACGCTCAGTAATCGAGGCCACAACATCCATGGAATCCTTCTTAATAAATGATGTGAGTACAGCAACTAACGAAGTTATTAAGAACGTAATCAGTCACTGTAATTTGGTATGCAATAGGGACACGTTGTGAAGATTAAGATATGCATTATGAATTATATTAGCTTAACAGCACATCCATGCTAACATAAGTAAGTGAATTAAGGAGTGGAAAGAGTAAACTGAATTAGGTCAAAGCGATGTATAAATAGAACAATGTCCCCCCAGATCAGAAGCACATAAAGCTCTGGATAGTCAGCCATTGCCCAGTTCCATTTTTTAATAAGCTTCTTTGATTTTAACTGGTGCCTGTTCATAATGTTTATGGGCTTATTTACATTCTTATACATTATTATATTCGGTGCTTAATTTGAGCCGGTGGTATCAGCTAAACAGCCCTAAGATGGACCATGCTCTTTCTTGACCGAAGAGGCCAGTATGTGCAGATGGACTTCTCCAAAGTGCCATTTCATCTGATGCCTGAGGGAACACTTGGGGATTCGATGAGCCACAGACTACATCGCTCTTCACCTATGTGCACATGTAGCCCCATTTCAGAGTTCAGTGTTGCAGGCCACTGACGTAAACCGCAACACTACTCAGTCATTATGCCTTTGTTGAGCCTAACGTGTATCTTAAAGTGGGTTGGCATAAAGATATAGGGCCATATTATCAAGGAACGGCGATAACAGGAAACTGCCGCTAAAGCGGCAATAATGGGCTTGATAATATGCCCTTGAGAATTCCCATAGAAGCCCAGGTTAACACCAGAACCTGGGCTTCTATGGGAATTCACAAGGGCATATTATCAAGCCCATTAAAGCGGCGGTGATGTTATCGCCGTTCCTTGATAATATGGCCCACAGTTTTAGAGTGAATGCTGGCTCACAAATCGATACCCACAGCAGTCTACCCGGCCATCTACATTAGAGCCAAGCCCTTGGGCTTTTACATCAATCAGGGCCTCTCGTTTAAAGAGCCTTTAAGAAACAGTTCCAGACAGATTGATTTCAGCTGTCACTCATAAGCCAGATCAGGCCTTTCCTCCTGACCCTTACCTTCATTTGCACAGCACAAGTGCTGCTCCATTCACACACTGACTGAGGTAAGGCTCCATTCATTCATTAGCCTCGTTAGTCTCTCCACCTTAAGATGATATGTCCA
This sequence comes from Triturus cristatus, assembly GCF_964204655.1. Taxonomy (NCBI): domain Eukaryota; kingdom Metazoa; phylum Chordata; class Amphibia; order Caudata; family Salamandridae; genus Triturus; species Triturus cristatus. The sequence goes on from NC_140584.1 coordinate 394,516,002, forward strand.
GCTGCTGTATGCTACTCATGTTTTGCTTGCCGCATATCTAGAGAAAGGTGACAAGCACATTTCCACTCTAAGAAAACAGAGACTAGGCACTTCATAATGCAGTTACCTGTTCCACACTGGCATGGTGGTTATTTATTTCAAAGCAGTTAAAACAGCTTAAGAAAGAGATTATGGAATGTGTTAGGCCCCGTTTGCGGGGCCACAGGCTACACGAGGTCTACTGGGTCCAATTGTGGTGGTTGAGGCCACTTGCCAACGGTGTTTGGGATCCGTCCGTCTGCAGCAATGCAAACTGGGCCAAGCACAGCCCTTTCCATACTTCCATTCAGTTGCATGCTTCTCAAGGGGGCACAAGTTCAAGACTCAACAATCAACTAGCATAGACAATAACTCAATGTGCAGTTCAGTCTTGGTTTGAAAAAAAGAAAAAAGTACTTTTATTCACACAGAATTACGAAATAATGCATAATCAAATTGATGTATACACAATAATTAAATGCTCTTTCACAACTTGGTGATCTTATCTGGGATAGGGTCCAGTAAGTTGTGGCAGGAGCATGAATAAGGCACAGGTGCATATTTCATTCTTCACAAGTTCAAATGTGCAACCTGTTCACGCTTGTTCTCAAGTCTTCAACTCACCTCAGCACATTACATGTATGGCTTGGTTCTGATCACCGGAGGAGAATCTTGACCTTTGCACATTGTCATGGGGGCTTTTACAGAGGAGGCTTGGTGTAGTCCATGTTTTTGGCATGTGCGTCCTCTTAAGTGAGTAGAAGGATGCTGCTTGGCGAGCTTCAGAGCTCTCAGAAGTAACTACCCACTGCTGGAGTGACGTCAACAATCACACAGCACAGCACAAGACTTACACAACAAAGCATGTGCAGCCCAAAATGGGACAGTGCAGGAATCACGTAGGACTACAATTATAGCCACACACACCAGTGCAGGATTTATTTAGCATGGTAGTTGCAAACCAACAAAGGTTGTTACAGTATGCAGGCAGTAAGGTAGTTGCAACTGACAAGGACTGGTGAAGATTTCATACAATAAGGCAATTACAGCCCGACACATGCCAGTGTGTTTCTCGACGGAACCCACGGAAGGGGAGCCATAGACCCAGTGCAACCCAGGCCTCTCCTGCCTTTGCTTTCTAGTTGTTTTTTCTGGCTGTTCCTCAACCACGAACACGCTAGGATTCTTCTCCTGGGCAGTCTCTCCTCCTGCATGGCCAAGCAGACTCCTTCACTCTCTGTAGGCAGGTACTCTTCTAGTTGCCAGACAGGCTCTCAGCTCTTCAAGCAGAAAATGCAGATTTCAGGTGATATTCCCTCACCTCTGGAAGATTGACTCTCAGGAAGACACCAGCCCTGGTCACACAGCAGTCCTTTGAGTGCTCTGTTGAGCGTTCCTGTCCTTGGTAACAATTTGGAACTGCAACAAAGAAGGGTGGTTTGGGTCACACGTTTAAAAACATGTTTTACACAAGCGTTGTGGGTCAAATGTTTCAATCACCAGAATCAGTTTGTGGTGATTTTCTTTTGAAGTGTCCTTTCTAGGCTGCTCTCCTGATGCAGCCTTGGTATAGGGAGAAGTTTCTCACAGCAAATAGCACCAGGGCTATCTCCAAGCTAAAGTACCTAAAACATGGGCCCAAGGAAATGTGACGTTCCTGCACATTGCTGTCATTGGTATTCGTGAACAGTAATCAGGGACAGACATAAGGGCAGGCCTTAACCAAGAAACGTCCTCACCTTCCTCAACAGAACTGAAGTCCCACCTTTCACTCCTTCTATCACTCAAATTTCAGAGATCAGGAAGTCTTCATGAAGTTTCAATGCAAGCCCTATCTCCATCCTCCTCACTTGAGTGTCTGGATCTCTATCCTCCAGCCACAGGCAATACATTTCAACTGTCTGGGAAAGCTGTCCTCATCCTCCATCGTGAGCATGCAAAATGGATCCCACTCACTTCACTGTTTACACACACATGCACACACACACACACACACAAACACACACTCCAAGTACAACACATTTATTACATGCATCCTGTATACCCGCACATGCTCAGAATGCCCATAAGAAATGAGTGCAAGGTTCTGGCTTTCACATAACAGCAGAACTTTACACAACAGGGTCCTGTATTGACATTATTAAAAAGGTCTAGTCACACTTTGCTAGAAATTACCATCTTTTCCCTGGTATGCCCCCTGATTTTTTATTATGTTTTCCAAACTTGTTGTTGCTGGTTATAGCACTCAGCACTCTTTACTCCTGCTAACCAGCGGTAAAAGGCTTGTGCTCTCCTCTTTAAACACGTTAGATTGGCATAACTAGTCCCTAGTATATGATACCACTTGCACCTAGGGCCTGTAACCTAAATGCCACTAGTAGGCTGTAACACTCGTGTCTAATGCTAAAGTAACACTGTACCACTGCAGCCTGTATGTGTAGCTTTAAACTACCATAACAACCTGTCAAAACGCATCTTTTGATAGGCCTAATTTTTCTTTTTTAATGCTCATAAATCACCCATAGGGTAGGGAATAAATGAGTATAGGACAGAGAGCATAGTAGGGCAAGCATAATGAATGTATTACGTGTCCTGGCAGTACAAAATCTCCAAAGTAGTTTTCACTGTGGTATGGGTAGTTCTCCTGTAGGTTAATTCAGCTTTAAATTATTACCTATCACCTCTAATACATGCTAAATTCAGTTTGGGAATATTTGGAAGAATGGTTTGAGGACTCATAGTAATTTAAAATCCAAGTTAATGGTAAAGTCGGATTTTAAATGACTATTTTGAAAGTAACACTTTTGATAAATTGTCATTTTCCTGCCTAAACCCACCAGAAGGCTTTCCTGTCAGTGACCAACTCTCACCTGAACCCTGAATGTGCTACTGTGGTGAGATGTATATTGCTCCCAGGCAGTGGACACATGCCTCAGATGTGGGAAAAGGACTTGTCCCTTAATATGATGGCCTGGGGGCTGTGCCCAGCCCCTTTCTGAGCTTCAAAAGGATGGCCTGCCCTGGAACCTATTCCTGGCCCTGTTGAAGTAAGTCCTAGATCTATCACCCCCAGCTCCTGGACCTTTGGCTGTTGCTTGAGTCTTCACCTCCTGTCCATAAATTGCAAAAAGTGGGACTTAGAAGCTTTTTGCCAATTTTATGCCTGGAGAATGGACAGAGCTGCAGCTATTGATTTTTGCCCCGCTGAAGGAGATCTGTCTTCCAGAAACATTTCTAAGCCAGAATGTAGAGGGCTTAATCAGGACCAGTGCTGAGCAGTATCGATCAATGTTGATGCCTTGCTGGACATGGACATTGGACTTTGTATGGCTGGAGCTTTTCCGCCTTTGTCTGCACTAGGCCTCTGCTCTTCAGCAACCAGCCATCATCAAGCCCCACTTCGGATCCAGCTTGCTTCGCTGCCAACTTGTCAAGGACCACTTTTGCTCCTTAAAATTTTCTAATTCAGAAGGTAATATTTCCACCAATGTGAACTTGGTCCCTTTATCTGACACTTTCTCCATCACAGTCCACAGTCATCCTTAACTTTTGACTTTGAACCAACATTGTATCAGAAAACCATGGCTGATGCTTTGTGCTTTTAGGTGCTATTTTTAATTCAAGCTTTAAAAAAAATGTATCTCCAGTTCAATGTATTCAGTTTTTGCCATTTTGGGGTCATTATATTTATTTAAATAGTCTCTATTTTTATAAATTAGTTTGGAGGTTTTTCTTTTGCTGTGTTTTCATTTTATTACTGTTGAAGTGCTGCATAGATACTTAACTCATTGCCTCTGTTAGAAATGGGGTCTCTGGTTGGAAGTGGTTTGCACACTGTCCAAGCAGGGAACCTCACTCTAGTCAGGGTAAGTATGTTACACCCTCAAAATAACCGGTGCTCACCCATTATTACCTAGACAAGAGCAGTCAGGCTTATCCTCAGAGAAAAATGTGTAAAGCATTTGTACACACACATGGTAACAGAGTGAAAACACCACAAACTTACTCAACACCAGTTTAGAAAAATAGCCAATATTTATATGAGTAAAGCAAGACGAAAATAACAAAATCCCAACATTCACAACTCAGAATATGAATCCTCAAAATTAAATGCAGTTATAAAGCTTAGAAACACAACTCCAACTGGGGCTATAACGATGTGCTTGAAGAAACCAATCTCAGAGTTCAGGGCTGACCGCCATGAAGCCCGGGCTGGCTACTGAGTCAGACAGACCCTGGTTACAGTTCCTTGGAAATGATGACAAAACAAAGACATTGCAGGGTGCCACGGAGTTGACAAGTCACTTCGGCTAGTGAGGCGTTGGTTCCTTACTGTCGGTGCAGCTCGGTGGCACGTCGGTGCTCAGGAAGTTGCACGGCTCAACTGAGTTGATGCATCATTAGAGTGAGGCAGCAGTTCCGCTGGCAGTCCGGGGTCAAAAAAGTCTCAAGAGTCAAGCCACGTAGTGTTGATTTTACAGTGTCAGTATTACACCACGATGCCACCGGTGCGATGGTGGAGTCGGAGTCAGGCACCACAGACTTCGATGACGTGATACTTGGGAATCCGTCTGTGGTGGTTCTTTGGAAGCACTGCAGTGGCGGCGGGTCCTGCATTGCAAGTCGTGGTTGTTGCATTGAGTGGGGACCATGGCTCCGTTGCAAGCAGCAGCGTGGTTGAAGAGCAGTGCCAGCTCCGGAGTCACTCTTAAAGTCTATGTGCTGATTTCTTCTTGTTGAACACAGCAAACTCAATTCCAAGGGCCCCGAACTGGAATTGGCACCAATTGGCAGATTAGGGCTCTCAGTAGAAAAACCAACATGCTGCAGGTTTAGTCTTTGATGGCCCTAAGATTTCCAACAGGAGACAAGCTCAACTTACGCCCCTGGAGAAACTTTGGAAACAGAATGTAGAAAGCAAAGTCTAGTTCTTTCACTCCCATGACAGAAGCAGCAGCCATTGGCCAGCACAGCAAAGCAAACAGCAAAGTGGAAGTCCCTCCTGACAGGAACACAGCCCTTCTTGCTGGCAGAATGCCTTCAATCCAGAAGTGTTCTGAGTATATGGTGTCAAAGGTCCAGTACTTATACCCATTTCAGCCTTTAAAGTAGGTAAACTTCAAAGAAAGGTTTTGTAGTGCACAATACCTTGGCGTTCCTGGTGCCTGGCTCCAGACACACTACAGGGGGGTAAAACCTGCTTTGTGAGGGGACAGGCACAACCTTACTCAGGTGCAAGTGTCAACCCTCCCACCACTCTAGCTCAGGAAGACCCATCAGCCTGGTGATGGGCCATCAGGATATGCACGACACACCTCAACTCCCTTTGTGTATGACTGTCTAAAGTTAATTCACAAAGACCAACTGTCATCCAACCCAGATGTGTATTCTCGGGACAGGCAGAGGCACAGAAGGGTTAAGCAAGAAAATGACAACTTTTTAAAAATGGCATTTGCAGACCTGCAATTTAAAAAACAACTTCACTAAAAGTTGTGTTTTTTTATTGTGAGTTCAGAAACACCAAACTCCAATTTTCTATCATCTCCCAAATGGAAGATACACTTAGAAATTGTTGCAACAGTGGCGGCTCCTACACTAAGGCAGAGGAGTGCTGCTCCACAGAGCGGGTCAAAAAAGGAAAAAATAAAATGATAATAACTCATTGTTATTAACATTTTATTTGTCCTCTTGCTCAGCTGGGTAGGGGAAGGGCTGCTCTGCTCACAGAACAGGACAGGAGAAGAGTGGTTTGCCCATTTCCAGTTGCCAGGACACTTTGACCGGCCATTTCGAACCGGTCAATCCATTATGCGCACTTTACATGTTCTCCATTTAGGCTGCATTGCCCAGCCTCCCATTCTCTGGCTGAACAATGCTGCATTGCAGCATTGTGATTGGCTATCAGGAGATTGGGAGCCGGGTGCTTCCTGCCCTGGAAGCGGGCAGAAGAGGACCTAGAGGAGGCTGCAGCAGACAGGTAAATGAGTTTAATTTTTTTTATTAAATACCTCCCCCTACCACTCCCCCATGACCTGCTCCCCCCGCCTTCAAATACCAGCTGACACTGTGTTACAAGGCACCTCTGATGCTAACCTATGGAATAGATAGTCTTTGCAGTAGTGAAAAACGAATTTAGCAGTTTTTCACTACCAGAACATATAAAACTTAAAACCACATATCCTACCTTTTAAATACACTGCACACTGTCTGTGGGCTACCTAATTTAGGGGCTGATTCTGATCCGGGTCGGAAAGCACTCCGACCGAGTCGGATCCGGAGTGTTTTCCGACCGGGCCGGACCCCTACAGTCCGACCGAGCGAGTACGATGCGCAGGTATGCTGTCGGACTCTGTTTGGTCGGACTCCCATAGAAGTCAATGGGAGCCGGTCGTACGACGCATACATGGGCTCCCATTGACTGAATGGGTACGTCTCGAACAAGTGCGCCCCCTACAGTGGGTATGCATCGGTGCCACCCGCACCGTACATGCCTGTGTTGGGGAGACCCATAGGTCTCCCCCTGTGTCCGAGTCGTAGGGCTGCGGGTGTCAGGGGGTCCGACGTGGACCCCCAAAGTCCAACTCCGGGAGCTTTTGCGAGCCGGACACTCCGGCTCGCACAGGCTGTCCGACGCGTGCATCGTACTGGTTCGGTTGTAAATCGCATCCATTGCACGCCACGGTTAGCTTCCGACCGGGACGTACGGAGCGGTTCAGACCAGGAAACGACTCGGTCGGTGAATTTCATGTAGCTCGCATCGTACTTGCTCACTCGTACAGCTGTACGAGTCAGCCGGAAAACACGCGTACGGCTCGTAGTTTTTCCAGACGAACCCGATTCGGTGCCCTTCTGACCGAGATCGGAATCGGCCCCTTAGGGTTCTTTACTTGCAATAAAAGGGTAGGTTTGGGCCTGGCAAGTGGTACTTGTCAGGTCGACAGGGCAGTTAAAGTCTGCGAACACAGACACTGCTGTGGCAGGCCTGAGACATGTTTGCAAGCCTACTCAGGTGGGTGGTACAATCAGTGTTGCAGGCCCATTAGTAGCAATTCACTTACAGGCCCTGGGCACACCTGGTGCACTGTACTAATGACGTACTATTAACTCTAATAGGCCATTACATTTTAGACAAGAAGCACTTGCACTTTAGCACTGGTCAGCAGTGGCAAAGTGCCCAGAGTCCTACAGCCAGCAGAAACGAAATCCAGCACACAGTCAAAATCAGGAGGGTGGCGTGTGTGTTGAGGATATTAATGTATTGTTCGATGCCAATTTATTTCTGCCACAATTTTCTCAAAAAGTATGAATCTGGTTGAAAGGCAAGAAGAGTGCGTGAAATTAAAGGAAAGCCAATGTGCACGAAGAAAACAATTTATTGGGTCTCATAGCCGGCAATGCGGATTAAAAATTCTATATTGATAGAGCAGCGGCCTGAGTATTTCTTGGTAAGGACGACTCAGCAAACCATCCACACACGAGGAATGCCTGTCACAGGATGACGAACAGTTTAATACCATACACGAAGGTTATTTGTGTACCATTCTTTTATTGCTTCGTATCCATTAAGCAAAGAGCATTTGAAACATACGACCATGCTCTGTGCTAGTGAGCAGCATCCTTGGTAAATTCTAAATAATGGCACATTCAATAGAGAGCAATTTAATATCCAGCCGGAATCAATAGATTGTTTTCAAAAGAACATTTCCCACTACAGAGATAAATAGGGTTTCATTTGTTCATTTCATCAGTGGCATTATCGTAAAAACATGATGTAGTATCTTTAATGTATTGTGGTTCCTTTTCATTTAAATCCAATCTGCCTTAAGTGTGTGTCTGTGGAGCAGCGTTTTTGTCGCATTCGTGCCTTGCGCTCATTTATAAGGCAGAGGTTTTGAGTGCAAACACATAAATGTATTGGTGTTGAAATTGTGTTTGTGTCATGAGGCGGTGGGCTCATTGAGTCTGACAGTGCAGTAGAGTGCCGGCTCTGCTGCTAGCCATGGTCCAGCACCGCTGGGTAAAGGGAACTCTTCAGAATTCAGTGGCGACCGTCTCGTGCCTTTCGCAAACACCCCTAGTGCTTGTAAATCCTGTCTCGTTGAAGTGCCTCAGTCTAGATAGTCCTGGCTTGGCAGTTCGGGCTGGACTGTTCCCATGAGACACAGGGTCAAGACTGATTTGTATATGGCTGGGTTCAAACTGGAACGGCATGGTGAGCAAAACAACGATGGATTTGGGCCCAGATCTCTGTACTGGGGTGAATGTATGACATTGTTCTGCATTCTGTCCATCAACTGTTGTTTTTGCATCAGTCTAGATAGTCAGCACTGAACTTCCATCTCAAGTGGTCCCGGCACGAGAGGGCCATTGAAATACAGCAGCAGTGATGTCAAATGTTAGCCTATAGAATTATAGATGGATAACATTCAATTACTGGGATGTTTTCCACCAAGGTGTTCTGTGAGACCTCAAGTAGCAAGTAGTGCAAAGCTCGAGTTGTCTGTGATGTCACTCAGAATCCCTTGGTAAAAAACATGCCTGAAATTCACTTTGTACCCATCTATAATTTTATGTTCTGTGTGGCCCACAAAATCATCTACCCCTGCTTTCAACTACTACATAAAAGAACTAGAACGTTGTTGCATTTAGTCTCTGTTGAGTCTTCTTCGCGAGACATGCGGCGTGGAGCAGTTCTCCACGCTGTGTGTCGTGAAGATTCTGGCACAAATGTTAATGAAGGAAAATTGTGAGCTGGCTGGCGGGTCCCTGTTGTTGTTACAGCAACTACAATAAACCATACAACATTATCCTGGTTGCCGGCACCATATTTCAGAAGTGTTTATGCCGACATCTCAGGAGAACCAGCCATTGTGCTGTAAGAATAGTACAGTGTTTTACCACAATATTGCAGATAAAATATTGACCACTCCTCGAATGAGTAGAACTGTAGGTGGGGGAAGAAAAGTTGCTCTATCTGTGCACAAAGCCTGGGCAACTGAAAGGATATATTGCTTAGGGGTTTGCCCCTTTTTAGATCCCTTCCTACTGGAATTGTGGTGCCTGATGCCTTGCATGACTGGATATTATTCTCCATAGAGACATGGATGATTGAGTGACATGCCTGGGGGGTGGGGGTGGGCAGGAGTTGAGTGGGAGGGAGGGAGGGTTCCGTTATTTTGTTAGTTGTGATTTTCGCGAGATTGTAATGGTACAGGCTGTTGAGATGTCGATCACTCGCTACAGGGATTTAGAGCATGGCTCACCTGAGGACTCTGATTTGACCTACAAGCACTGTTGACATTTTATAAAAGACTCACATATGATGAGACTCTGAAATTGGTGCTGTGTGATCATCGGATATGGATGTCGATAACTAATGTCGAAAGTACGATGTAAGCTCTAGATTCTCATTGTATTGATCCTAAATGAATGGGTGATTGGGTGCTATTGAATAAAATCTGTTGAAAGAAAAAAAATGAATGTCCACTTACATTGACATTTTGGTAGATAAACCAGCCTTCATATATTGAAGTGAGAGAGTGAGCATGGAAATAAACGTAAGCCAATCCAAATGTATTTGAATAATCCTATCTTATGATCCTCATCACCTCACAACTGTTCTATTTTACCCCAATAGGCATCCATGCAGGACAGGCTTCTAGGAGGCAAATAATGCTTGCAAAGGGCATCCTTTACATTTTAAATGACAAGAATTGGTTCCCAAAGACTCATAATCATGTTATATTATTCTCAGTGCAAAAGAATATCAGGTTATTATAGTTAATTCACGCCCCAAATGAATGTCAAACCATAATATATAAGTCAAACTTAGCGAGAACATAAAATACTGAATGATAGTCTAACTTTAGCAAGAAAATCCATAACGACAAATATCCACATCTCCCCAAGGGGAGATATTAAAATCTAGATGATTCCTCAGATACTGGTTGATGTTTCCATATTTTAAAAAGCACCAGTTCCTATTTGACGATGTGATGTTGCCTTTGTCTCTCACTAAGGGTGTGTGATCCGCATTCGGCTTGGCATTTCATCTAAAGAGAGACAATCCAACTTCCACTTGAACATCAGATAGATTATTCGGTTTTATTCTTGAAATCAAAGCAGACAGATAATTTAACCATGACTAGATCACGATTGTACGATTTTAGAACTGCAATGCAGCCAGGAAACAGTAGTCCAAATAGAGCATCAACAGCTAAGTAAGGAAACAACAAATGAGTAGTTTGTCAATTAACACCCATAATGAGGGGGTTAGTAAAGCATGAGCTATGCTGTACCAACTCTTAATGGTTGAGCACCTAGAGCTCCTATAGTGACAAATCTTTAATGGCAGCAAAAAAACACATTTATATAACAGGATGCACTGCTCTGGTCTACACTGTAGCACGGCTTTTACTGGGTACTCCAGAAGCAGTCCGGGTCTGTATCCTGTATCGCAATGAACGTGCTGCCACTGTGCAACTGTGACCTAAGGTCTGCCCCAGGGGCAGCGCAGTAGTGATAGGCGAGCTGGTTGTTTGGAGTTGCTGGTCCACTTTTTACTGTGACGGTTGAAACTGGGCCGCAGCCAGTTAACCGCTTTGGTGCTACACCCAATTCTGTAATATGGAACGGGGAAGAGCCATGGATCTGTGCCATCGGGGGCTTTTTAGATGATATGGCCCAAATGTCTCAGCACTGACTACATGTACAGTAGTGCATATTGGTACATTATCAATAACCAAAGGTGCAGAACAAACAACTGATACAGTGCTTTTGATTACACATAACTAAGATACTCCCATTACCTTCATACATCTAAGACACTACTGAGACGTAGCAGATGACAACAAATTCTATGAAGAGGACTGGTAGAATCTCAGACATCCTAAGTAGTATAAAAAATAATTATTTGCCAATATTCACCTGTACTACCCATCTCTGGCTTGTTGGTCAATGAACTTTCTCTTTGCAAAAATACTTATGATTACGATTGCCTTAATATTGACCACATGAACAGCAGATGTTTCACATGTGTTCACATTTGTTTGTATTTCACGTCTTTGGAGGCACCGTCTCTAAACATTACACTAAACTCCATTCAGTGTTCAGATATTAGTTGAATTTCATGCTGCGAACCTTAATTTTTGGAAGTTTTGAACTTGAGCGCTCATTAAATTAATATTTATTTAAAAAAACAACATTTAGACAATTAGATACATGTACTCCAGAACCCACGCTCTCCGACATATGAGCAAGATTGCAGTTTTTGTGAAAACTACATATATTTTGACACATAAATCATAATTATTCTAAAATACCATGTAGTCAGTCATGTGGCTGATAGTGTCACATCACTTGGTGCATTTACATTTAAAACACATTTGGTATAGGATGATGCACGGCCAAAAACTGTTTTAATACATTTTTGTTAAATTTTATATTGCATAGAACACGCAGATGGACACCTCAAAACGTTCCAAATATTGGGTTTACAAAAAGCAGGTAAAAGTGTTATCCTTTGAGCAAACAAATCCAGGAATATAAAGTGGGCTCAAACATCTGTAAGCAGCAGTAGGGCCACCAAATGTTTGCCCTCCTCATTTCATGAGAGCTACCTTCTGTTGGATTGGGTTTAGGAAGCGTCTCCCAGTGGGAGTATGATCCTGTATCTAAGTGTCTTTGTAATACTTATTCACTTTAACAGGTGATGAAATAATATGCATTCGAACAGTACCAATGTGGCATTTATTGCCCTAGTAAATGTATAAGTATACTTTGCTCGTGAAGGGTAGGCAAAGGAGACCAATTGAATGTGGAACATGGAGAACCAAAGGAAACTGAAGATTACAGGTATCAGGGAAAACAAGACTTTGTTTCCAAAGCATCCCTTGTGACCTAAAAGAGGGCCCTTTAATTTTGAGAATTTTGGAAATTGAATAATATACCTAATGTGGACAGCTGGGAGACCTTTCCAAGCTGTCCTCAGTGTAAAAGGCAATGTATTACCGCATTGCAGGCACTGTAAAATTCTTCACTCTTAGCTATATGCCACTAGAATTTAGGAGCTGCTGCCTTATCTTCTTTTTTCCTATACGTTAAATGGTGGAATGTCTTAAAATACAGAATTAGTAGTATGCTAATTTTGGCTTCCTGAGATATTTTAAATGGATATCAATATATTTTTAGTGCTAATACTGACTTATTTTGTGAACGTTCCGTTTTGGATTTATGCTGATATTCAAAAATCTAACATTTACAAAAAAAAGGCTTAGAAGTGGAATTCCCCACCCGATGTATAGGTATGCATTCCTCAGTACTCTACAGGCGTGTTATCTATCTTATAATTCTCTCTCGGATTTCATGCTAAGCTTCAATTAGATGCTCCACAGGAACCACCGCTTTGAGTGGCACCTTCCCTGTTTAGAATATTGACCACATTTCCCACGATGAGAGATCAGAAAATCGCGCTCAATCATATATCCATTCGTTCTCAGGAAGACTTTTAAGAAATGTGATGATTCAAATGCCATCGGCGGATATGGTACCAAATATTACCTAACAATCTTTGCAAAATATCTATTTTTGGTTGGACATTCATTTCCCGCTTATTCTGCAAATACTATTCAAGTCTAATGCTGCTTGTTTTTGTAACACTGTTTAGGAAAGTATTGTCAGTATTACTCTGCACTACAGTGTTCACCTTCTTGACAATGAGTACCCTACACAACTCTCTGGCTGATGTACTTATGTCGATCAATTATGTTTTTGCTCAATGAGTTGGCTTTAACTTTTGTTTACATGGCTTGATGTCTTTGTTCATTCATGGATGTTTGTTGTATTATTTGTTCCTTCATTTTAATATGGTGTACTCAATATATTATTAAAATATGAAATAATTTTTAGAGCAATATCTCGTTGGAGCATTGTTGCTGTTTAGCATAATTTGGCCCGGTTCCACAAGAGGCTTATGGGCCATCTCCTGTAGCTTTATTACTAAGGGGCATACTTACAAGTTTTGTGACACAGGGCAGCGCAGCAGTTATCTTGCTGCACTGCCCTGCGTGATATGGAAATGGCAGGAATGCGCATTATTATCCAATACTACATGTTGCTGTCCTTTCCCCCTGTGCTGGTGCCGTTTTGGCATTCTAGTGCCAATGCAGGCACCATGGTGCAAGGGTGCCTGTGTTGTAGGCAGGATTGTTATTGTACAGGAAGGGACTCCTTCCTGCACAAAAACAATCCTGAGAGGCCTTTTCCTCTTTCAGAACGCAGCACACATAGAAAGCGGAAAAAAACAGCACTCATAGAAAGAGAAAAAAACAAGGAGAAATAAAGATATTACACCTCGTTTCGCCTTACCTAGAGAGGTGTATCTTTTTTGCGCATTCCTAGGTTTACCTGGCTTGGTAAATCTGGGAATGTATCATAAACCATGGGGTTTGTTTGGGAAGACAAACCACAGCACCATGGAACACCTCGCTTGCACAGAGCAATGCCATGCAGCAGTTTCCACTGTGTTGCATTACTCCATATTTTTGAAGTCATTCAAAGCCAGGCAAAGTGACTTGACTTGGCTTCTTAAATATGACTTAGAGGTTTGCATTGTGCATGTCCCAAGTTGTGTGGTGCAACCATGATGCAAAGCTCTCATAAATATGCCCCTAAGTTTCAATTAGACCCAGTTAAGTGAATGGTTCTTTTTAAGTTGGACATCTGCTAACGTACTGACTTTACGTAGAAAGTTAAACACTCTCCTTGTTACTCTTTCTTTAAAGGGGCCATACAACACAAATGAAAACACAGTTCTCCTTTCCCGGTCCTGCAATGCTAACAACCATCAATAACAGGAATTCCAGGAGGTTGCTTTATTTGAAGATATCAGCTTAAGTTTCGAAATGTATTGTGATATCCAGTGACGGCCTTGGCAAAACAAAAGTGAGGAGGCTAGGGGGGGCAGGGCGAATGGGGAATTTTTTAAACAATATCTGTTGCTACCACCAACGCCTACCTCAGTGCTTCTTTCCCGACAGGTACTGGGAAAGCACAGACTCCCCACTCAATCCAGATGCTGCTCTCATGCTATACCTAGCATGAGAGCAGTGCCAGGATTGGTCTGAGCAGCCTGGTCTGCCCTTTAGACAGTGCCTGTGATCCTGCTGAATTTCTCCAACTCAGATGTGAGAAATAGAAGTGTGCATGTCTGTTTGGCCGACACAAAACTGACATGCGCTCATCAAAGTGCCCACCAATCCTCCCTGTCACGGCACGTCCACGCCCTGCCCTACACAGGCTTGGCTCAGTCAGAGTTAGTCCCAGAAAAATAAAATTATATTATTATTTTATTTTGCTGTGACTTACTCTGACAAGTGGGCGACAATCCTCCACCATTACGGAGGAGACACCCTTGGTGATCTCACACTCCACATGGCCCCTCAAAACGGAGTACATCTTAGAGGAGCGTATCACTCCTACAATGCATCTAGATGCTGAGCTGTGACATTCCTGTTACCATTTTACCTTAACAGTGCTCAGTGTCTAGAATAATGCTTCATTAAAAATGACAAAAAAAGAAGTATCTTACGGTCTGGTGGTTCCTTTCATGACCTGTGAAAGTGGTCCACAATTGGTTATTTGCCGCTGGATCTAGTGGGGACTCTGCTCCGCGGCTAATGGATCTGACTGTTCACCTGCTACTTTAATTATGCAAACACTCCTTTATTATAAAATTCGATTTAATTAGTTTACCTCCTATAGTGAAGCGTGCTAATGAATGATTGTTTCCGGGAGATTTCCGCGATGTTCTCATTAAAGACAAGGCATGTCAGGCGCAGGCGGGTACCATACATGAACACAAGGCCCCAAAAGTCTAAAAGCTGAGGGATTGCAGAGTCTACAGTAGGGGTTCTCTGTCACCTAGCTAATGCACACATTTAACTACACTACACACACATAGACTGAAAAAAGCAATATTTTTGCGGTAGTGTAAATTCAGCATGAGCGCCCATAAGACATTTCCAAATTAGTATCGACCAACTATGGTATAAATTCATAAATAACATTTCTCCTTGAGTATCTATGGGAAAAAACTCTAATAAAGAGCTCCAGATGGCTTTAGGACAGAGGATATGTTAATCAACATGTTATTCCTACCTAATGTCCAATGAGGTGTGCGGCATATCTTCTATTAAGGGGTGTTAAGTGGTATGAGGAGCTCCTGTGGCCTTTCATATTTGGTTTGATTGATCAGATATATGTCAACAGAGTACCCAGAAAAAAATGGAACATGCATGATCCCGAACTAAAAAAGTAGCTTTTGGGCTTTGGAAGGTTCTGCAGCATCATGTTTTGTGTCTAACTGAGTCAGATGTGATGTCAGATCAAAACATTGGGAAGTATCATTGGGGTCTTTTTAGTGCCTGCACCATTGATTGATTTCAATGACTGAAAACAACCACATGTCTGCAGGCCAGTAGGGAAGGGGGGGCTAGACGTTCATGAGCCAGGAAGTTCTACCAATGAGCTAGGACATGAGACACAAAGTGGCATGTAAGGGATGATGAGGGCGGGACTTCCGATTGGCTAGGAGGCAGAGAGGGAGGTTGGCCTGGTAAGTGGCCTGGATGGGGAGGGGTGGAAGGATTGCTAACGGGCAAGGAGTGTAAACGGATCAGGATTGCATATGTGCCTAGTGCGAGTATGTGTGTCTGCAGATCAAAAGTGCCATGAGGGAGGGACCCAGGGTAGTATTGCTCAGAAAGGGGGGTGGTTAGGAGTGTCAAATGAACAAGAGGGAGGGCAGGACAAGATTGTCATTGGCGTCAGTGTAAGGACGGAGGGTAGATTCCTCAATGCACTGGGAGGGAAGGAGAACATTTTAGTGTACATTTCTGGGAGAAAAGCAAAGAGGCGGGGTTTCCATTGAATTAGAAAGAAGGGAACAGGGCAGGATTGACAGTGGGCTAGTGTGGAAAGGGAAGATCTCAAGTGTCAATGCTCTGGCAAAAAAGCATTGAGGAAGGACTGTCAATGAACTGGAACAGGGAATATAAGGTAGCTTTGGTAATAGGTTATGTCAGAATTCTGTCGAGGTCATCGGGGGAATATTGGGCAGGATTGACGGCAGGTTTGACTGGGAGGGAGAGTACCACAAGATTGTAAGAAGACCTGGGGCCAGCCCTGAATATGGTCTGGGAGGGCGGTGGTGGTATTTTCTACTAACAGGACTGGAAGTGATGATTCTGGTCAGGACAACTAATGAACGGGAAGGGGGATGCAGGACTAACAACAGCCGAGAATAGAGATATAGGGACAAACGTCCCTGTCACACTGTTCAGCTGCGCTGTCAATACCATTTCCCCTTTGTCCCCGATGATATCCTTGTATTTTCCATTTTTGCAACAATTGTTAGAGCCATTGATCACTGGGCACATCACAAACCTTGAATTTGTGCTCCTACGCTCCTCAGGGCCACCATTTTGGTGAACCCTATATGGGTCCCTACACACTACATTGCTGATCGGAGTAGCCCATCCCCCCTTGGCACCCTCTGCACAAGTACTGCTTGCTGGCAGCTGAATATAATTTTTGGGAAGCACGAAGAGAACTGCCTGTCAACCTATCCAAGTAAACTGAATTCCTAAAGCTTGTGGCAGATTGAGCCCCTTTTCTTTCTAGAATACTTATAATGTTCTCATACATTGCCTGCAGCCCGCATGAACATGAAAACAAATATGCATGGTCAGTGCATCCCGAACTCTATCAGTGCGATTGTTGTTGAATTACGTATAGGTGATTGTGAACATTCACCTTTGGGTACAAATGGCAATTGCAAGATGGATGACGCGTATTGCCTCCAGAGGAAAATGAATTGCTTCTTTCTGCAGGTTCTTTGTTTACAGGCCTGTGTGAAGGTGCTCCGGATAATTCATGTCAGAAGAGCCCCTGGACTGCGAGCCTGTGCTCCGCACATAGTGAGAAGCCCCAACAGTGTCATGAGGGAGATGATTTTCCCAGTCCCTTCCCCAAGAATGGAAACATTCATTCAGCCTAATTGGCTGATATTTGGGCTGCAAGGATGCAGGTGGCATTGGTTCACAATTGGTTGCGGTAGTTTGGGATAACAAGCTAACTTCACCTCTGCTGCCCTTCCTGCATGGAAGTCCTAGAGGGCAGAGACCCATCAGAGCACCTTGAAGCCTGCTCTACCCCTGAACACAATGATTGGAGGTGAGCGCATAGAGAACCAGTCTTGATGACAACTGATGTATTTGAACAGATACTGAAACTATCAAGTCCCTCACCAGATATCGAGACAGGCAGCCATCGATATCGACCCCTACATGTATGGGAGAGACCGCGTGTGACTCCCATTGGCAAGCACATACTTTTCTCCTTCAGTGTTTACTATCTTTCCCTTTTTGTTGCTCCCTTGTCATGTGCTGTGGCTCTGCAACCAGTAAGCTAACTAGGAAGTCAAAGATACCTCATTGTCTATTGTGAGACTTGTGTACTGTTAGGTGTTCAGTCCCTTGTTTATCTCAACACCCAATGTTGGCATGCCTTCTTGTATCTTTAAACTCAACACACAAACTCCGAGACACTGTCCCCTTCCTATGCGGTTACCATTGGCACTGCAGTTACAACTATGATTGCTGTAACCAGTGCAGTTCACATGTTCACAAACCTTTCGAGTTACAAACCTTAATTGAGAAGAGATAAAAAGCAACCCAATTTGGCATGAAGATTTGTATTCTTTATTTAGCTACCATGGCTGTTTGGCTCTTCTTGATCAACTGTTATTTGCAAACTAGTGTCTATCTACCTATTTGTGTGTGTCTGTGTGTGTATTTATTTGTGTGGGCTGATAGAATTCTCTCCCACCACACACCTACCTTCAATTAGCCCTTAGCTACACCTTTTCACTCCTCCCAGAAACTCAAGGAGACTTACATGAGGTCCAGTTCCTGTTGCAGACTCGGAGGCAAATTTACAAGCCCCTTGTGCTGCTGGTGTGTCATGTTGCGTAACTCAATGGCAACGCAACCTGCTGCGTGATATTTACAAGCACAAGTAAAGCCACCCTGCATGGCTTTACCTATGCTTATAAATATCGCCCCTTTTCACTCAACACTTTGCGTGTTAGGGGCGTGACATGGGTGTTGCTGCGGGTGTTCCCACGCAACATCCAAGTCCACTGATGTATTTCCAGATTTACAAGCAATCATAAAATACGTCAGAATGCTACGCCACCCTAGGGGTGGCATATCGAGGTGCAACAAGGAGAAATGTTTTCATTTTTCCTTGTTTTTTCCTCTTTCAATGCGTACTGCATTCTGGAGCACCCATTGGAGGAGGAATTCACCTCAATTGATTGTTTTTGTGCAGGATAGTGTCTCTTCCTGCACAAAAACAATCTGCCCACGACGCAGGCATCCATGCAACATGGTGCGAGGGTGCCTGTGCCAGCGCATGGCAGCAGTTTGTGCGCCAGTGCAGGGAGAAGCACAGAGATGCGACCTATTGTTGTAAATATGTTGCATCCCTGTGCTTCATAACTAACGCAGCGCGGCTTGGCGCAGCAAAATGACTTGCGGCACTGCGCTGTGTTAGATTCTTGTAAATCTGCCCGCAGTTTTTTCATCACTGGTTGCCATGCACCCTCAGCTTTCTTCCTAAGACTGCATACTCTGGCGAACCCTGTATGACAGGACGAGACCGGGGAGGGATAAAGGATAAAATTATCGGGGTCATGAGGGGTTTCCTCTATGTGGGAGACACTGCTTACAATGCTATTTTTTGCATTGAAGGGAATATTTTTTCTGGGTTTATGTCAATGATTTGACATAGAATCATCATGTTAGCTTTATTTCGATTAAATGCCCACTTGAAAATTCCAAGTCAACTCATTTCAAATCCGTTGTGTCACTATTTCCTTAAAAATGCTACCAGTCTTTGAAAATGTATTTGCTGTTTCCTAATGAGTTAACTTTAAAACTGTTTTGTTTGCAACTCGAAAGTTCTTTTTATACCCGTTATTGAAAGGGACAAGAAATTCCAACGTGAAAACTGGCATGCAGAAAACTATGTGCACTGTGGGCAGTAACTTGAGTGGTCACAAAAATGGCATGACTTTTTCAAGATCAAACTTTACAACTCCGCAGAACCCGAAGGAAGTTCGAGAGCTGAACATTTGCAGGAAGAGGAGGCACCTGTATTGTAATTTAATTTGCTTTCACATTAGGAATTTATCTTCAACTATGTTTGGTTATCAACAAAGGTTTGCTTTGAGTCATATGGCAGATGATTCAGATTTAATAGAAAACAAAGTTGCCATAGTTATCCACTCATTGATGTTTTATGAATTTGTTTTAGGAGCCTCTTTAAAGATTGGTTAATTGTCTTTGTGTGCTCTTTTTAAGTCATTCACTTTTGTTCCCGTAGTTATCATACAGTTGTGCTATGAAGTGCTCCTTTGTGCAATGATAGTGCAGGAATTAATTTGATTGTTTGCTTCTTGATTTATTGCCTAAGTAAAAAAGTTTACTAAATGACTTTCCAGTGCTTAATTTGTAAGCCAATTAGCGACGGGGTCCAAAGCTTAGCTTCGAAGCCCGTGATTGACACTTTGAAAAAAACTCGGGGCAGATTTACAAGCCCATTGCATGACTTTTGCGCTGCAGTTGCGTCACTTTTTTGACGCAACAGCGGCGCAAACAATGCGGCCTATTTAGAATGTGACGCATCTAGGGAGATGCGCCACGTTGTAAAGCCCTGCGTCACATTATACCTGCGTCAGGTATAATGTATGCAGGGTGGGCGTTCCCGCGCAGGAAGGCCTCGGAAAAGTGACTCAGTGAAATCTACAAGATTTCACTGCGCCATTTTTAGGACGCCACTGCCTCAAAACCTTACGCCAGCTTTAAGCAGGCGTAAGTAGTGACGCAGTGTAGTGAGAATAGGCCTCAACATGCATTGCTGGAGTTGCGTCGTGCTTCCGACACGACTCCAGCAAATGCATGACTTTTCCGCCAACAGATACGTCAGAATTTCTGATGCATCTGTCCATCCTTGCGCCGTAGTGCGCCGTATTGTAAATACGGCGCAT
Organism: Triturus cristatus; assembly: GCF_964204655.1. Lineage (NCBI taxonomy): Eukaryota > Metazoa > Chordata > Amphibia > Caudata > Salamandridae > Triturus > Triturus cristatus. Next base: position 394,536,130 of record NC_140584.1, read on the forward strand.
GTATGGTGGCGCAAGGATTTCTAATGGTGGCGCAGGGAAAGTGACGCCTCTTTACAGACGCGTCACTTTCTTGTAAATCTGCCCCTCGGTTGTGCGAATACAAAGGTTGCTTAATCTTGATTCCACCTCATGCTCCTTTCATCCACCACCGTACACTGCCTTCCCCATTATCTCACTCTTGCAGGTTCTTTTTAACCCTTGTTTTCTTCCACTGTTACTGTTTTTTCACCTTTCCTTTCCTCCGTCTTTCTCCCTTTTGTGTATTTCCCTCTCTTGCTTCGGGCGAAAGCCTGATGAGAAATAATAAGCACTGGCCCCCAAACAGTTGTGCCAGTGACCCCCACCTGCTAAAATTAAGCTGCATGTTTTTCAATCACGTTCCAGTTCTGGAAACCTTAAATGGAAAGCATTACCCTTTAAACATTTTGGGCCTCATTTACAAAGTTTTGGCACAAAGAAGCACCACAAGGATCCTTGCTGCACTGCCCTGCATCAAACGAATAGGGCAGGAATGTGCCGTATTTATGATATAGAGCGCATTTCTGTCCTTTTCCCCTGAGCTGGTGCAGAATGGGCTGCTATGCACCAATGCAGACACCCTTGCGCCTTGGTGCAAGAGTGTCTGCGCTGTGGGGGAGATTGTTTTAATTCTGCAGGAAGGGACACCTTCCTGCAAAAAAAACAATCAAGAGAGGTGTTGTCCTCTTTCTGTGTGCTGCAGAATGCAGGCCGCAGAGAAAAAGGAAAAACAAGGAGAACTAAAGGTATTTCTCATCGTTGTGCCTCCAGGCGTAGAAATCCAACACATTCTTAGGTTTACAAAACCTTGCAATTATGGGAATGCGTCAGATTCCATGGATGTTGCGTGCGAACACCCACAGCAGCCACCCATCGAATGCCCCTTTCATGCAGACTAAGGTGTGAAAGGGGTCCATATTTACAAAGCCACGGAAAACCACGCAGGGTGGCTTTATGCTGCGTTTTAAATAAGGGCAAGCACATTGTGCCACCGGTGCATCCAAATAATCGAGGCACCGGCGTTGCAATGGGCTTATAAATGACCCCCTTAACGCTTGTGTCCAAGTCACTGACATAGTTTTGCGTTTCCAAACCAAACAGATATGCTATCTCAGCAAATGGCATTGACTGTTAATGTAAGCACTGTAGAGGGCATGCCACTCTGGCAGCAGTAATTTACGACGCTGGCTGTATTATAGCCCAAAACTTTATTCCCCTTGAAATTATAGTGCATCGTAAACAAAATGTCAGCCAGCACTGTAAATCTATGTCTGCTACTTGTTCATTTAGACACAGAGTCACTTAGAGTTTGTTTAAATCCTTCAGCAGTCCCAGGGACTGCAGCTACATTAACAAATTGAAAAATCTGTTATCCAGTAACAGAATTTGGGAATATATTGGCCGATCTTTGTTTCCCATTAAAGAGCAATCTGGAAATGTTTAACTCAAACATACGATTCAGGAGTAATTTGCTTTTCATTGCACGGTTTGCAGATTGAAGAAGCTGGCAAGCCCTGTAGAACCTTGGTGTTCCCTCAAAACTTTGAACACCCCTAAAAAATAATAGAATAATGGGGGAAATAGGATGGAGAGCATTGGAAAAATATAAAACAAAAGGGAATAACAAAAGTCAGGTAACATATAAAAAGGGAAAAACAGAAGGTTCCGCCCTATTAAAAAAATAAAATGTAAAAGAATTATGGTCACTGAATATTGTAAAAGAGATACTTGAAAAAACCAGCAAAATAAATCAATTGTGAATTAAAAAATGAGAGTTGGAGAGGTATTGGAAACTGATAGCACATAATATGGAACGGCCAAGAGTTAGTTATATTTTGGGCAGCTAGTTTTGATATAGTCTGTTTTATTGATCCCTGTTCTCTTATTGCTTTCCTGGGATCGACGTTACAAGTGCATAGCTTATCTCGATCAGTGAGGCAATTCGTATGTTTTGAAATGCTGGTGGCAACCTCCTTAATCATACAGCACTGGAAAATATTGCAAGCCCCTCATTTTGAAAACTGGCTCAATACAATTTTTTATTAAATAGAAAAATGTATGCAGAGTGAGTTCATCTATTAAATGTCTGGAGATATGGCAACACTTATGTTTTTTCTCAAATCAAAAAAAGCTCTACCTATGAATCTTCTTTCACTATACCCTCAAGGTGGTTGAAACGGCAGTCAGAAAAAGTAATATTGCCTTTAAATGCCCCACTAGTCTCCATTTGTTTTGTATTCTTTTTGTTTATGCAACAAATCATGCCTTTTTAGGTCTCGCCTGGCGTTAGCAGTGCGCATGCGCTGCCCTCGCCATGCGAGGGCCTATTGGAATCAATAGCGTGCATGCGGTAGGACAGAAGATGTGCACGCATAGGACTGGGTGCTTTACTGGCGGCATGACACTCTGGGGACTTTTTTTTGGGGCTCGGCAGCGCGGCTCCTGATGGAGGACTCAGCATAAAACTTACGTTTTTATGCATGATGACTCAGCTTCAAAGGTAAGCTTTTGATTATAGCTTGTGAGTGGGATGCTTTTTTCTTTTCTTTATTTGCCGCTATTGCCACTACTTTGTTACTATAAACTACAGACTTTCGACCTCTGCTCCCCCTAACATGTGTGGTGAGATTTGGACTCACTCATCACACTTGTTCAAAAGACTGGTTTAATAACATTGTTCAAAGCTATTTTTTGTTTCAAAATAATGATGGCTGCATTGTAGCCCGCCGCCAAGGGCTGTAACGCCTGTTAAAGACCCTCTACCTGTTAAGCTTCAGACAGGGTCCTATAACGACAAAGAGGGCCTTAAAGACTGCTTTGGCCTGAGGCATAAGGGCTATAGTGTGCTTACTTCTGTGACGACTTTCAACTGGTTCTGGTCCGACCTATCACACAGATTTCAGTGTCTCAAAATGTGCAACTCAATTTTCGATCCTCTCCATTAATTAATGCGAGCCACTGGTAATAAAATACACCGGCCGCTTTCCAAGCCTTTTTTTTTTTTTTTTGCTCTTCCGTGTCACTTTAAGCGAGAACTAACTATATTCAAATCAGTATTGGGCCTTCTCCTGTACACATAGTTCAGTCTCTGTCTTCAGGTTAGAGTAATTCAAAGCCAATATTACTTTTTTATGGCCAATTAGAATATACCTGTTTTAAGTACACCTGCCGGCAGGAAACAAATGTACTGCTCTGTAAATTCAATTATTATTTTTTGTATCTAAACATTGCAAGCATATGTCAGCAACGTTTAGGTGGCAGTGTGTTTTGTTTTCTTTATATTTTTGTTTCATAGATGTTCAATTAAAAGCAAAAGTATATATTTATTGTACCAGGCAAGGCTAGGTATGTTGGGTTTGCCAATACTTGTTTTCAGTTCTGTTTCTGCTTTTGACAGGCGCAGAGGTGATGCGAGTCAGTTCTTGGCATTTCCCACACTTTCTGTTTAGAATAGTGTCTTTGTTAGTTGCGATGCTCCTTCTAGCCACCACGTTGTATTGTCTTGGTGCCTCTTCCTGTGTTCAAAGTCACTGCGTAGAGTCACAAGAGAACAACTCCATCTGGAGCTTGCAAACCTTACGGTGGCTATAAGGTAACATTACTAGGTGTGGCACACCCAGCACACATCCTGATCTTAATACTGCTTACAGAGGTTGTTACAGAACCGCTGACAACACCATGTTTAGTCTCTTGAGCCATGAACAGAGGGAGGTTCATCAATGCTTAAAGGCTTTTGGTCAGATATCAGTGGAGAGGAAAATGATGGATTAGTGACATATGAGTAGCAAAATCGCTTAAGTGAGGTATTTGACTTTTCTGACTGAGTCATGAGTGGAATGGGGCAAGAATCATTAATGTATGTAATATCAACTCTAAGTTAAGCCTGTGCCTTTCAAAGGCCTTGTATTTTGGTTGGGCTTCAGAAGCCTCCTCACACCTTCCTGTAGCAGATATGAGCTCTAAAGCTCTCTCTGCCTAGTGATATCAGCAGTGACACGCCATCCTTCTGTGTCAGATTGCTGCAAGAAGTAACAAGCATTAAAAATGCAATAGGTATCTCCTTTCATTACATTAAAGCCATTGGCTTTGCTATACAATACCATTAGCAAAGCAAATGGCTTTAACTTAATCAAAGGCGAGACCTATTGCATTTTCAATGTTTGTTTACAACGTGGTGATCACTAAAATATCACAAGACCTCAAACCAGACCGAGGTCTCAAAAATTTTCAATATGGTTGCCTGAATGTCAAGGTCGACCATCTGTGATCTGCTTGACCAGAAAATACAAAAAAGCCCTCTACCCACACCCCACCTCCGCCCTTGGGAAGAAAATGTCTTGGACCAACAGTGTCAGTAAGATTCAGTCAGTCATGGTTACTAAATCCCAAGTCCAATGGCTTGGCTTGACTTTGGACCAAATGTTTATCACTATAGCATAGGAGAACATTTTCAATCCCAATAGCCAATTTGAAAATGACCATATTCTTAGAAACTGCAAGCTTTTTTCATTTCTTAGACACAAGTAGTGACTCAGACCTGTTGTTTTATTCTTGGTCAATGGGAACCTTATTTAACTTTCATGAACTTCCTGCAGTTTACTAGTATTCAAAGCTGTGGTGTAAGGCAACTTCCGGTCTTTCAGTAACATTCCTGTACTTATTGCAGAGGGCACAAAATGATACAGTTGGTCCTCTGGCACCAGCAGATACATTAGCACCTACAGGTCTCCCATCATGACCTTAATGCACTGGCACCATTTATTTTGACATGACAGTTTTAAGTGGTACACTAATCTAATCACCAGAAATGCTCTCTTTTGTCGAACCCAAATGGTGTCTTTATCGTCTGGCCTGCAGTCTCACCTCAGGCAATTCTAATCTTTTGTAAATCCAGTTTTACATAGGTACCAGAAGGGTAGCTGTGCCTTCTCATTTTTTGTGTCAACTTCAGGAAGTTAGGAACTAATTGGTTCTATGATGAATGTGTATTTTCTCTGCACTCAGAGGTTGGCCTGGGCAGAGATCAATGAGTTCCGCTAAACTCTGCAAAGTGACAAAAAAACTTTGGAGGGCTCCGTGGAGTTCCGTAAGTGGCAGAGTGAGGTAAGTCGCGCTGCTCAAGCTGATTTTTAGCACCAATAATTTGTCTTGTGCAATAAAATCAGCATGAATGGCACCACACACAGCACAAGTGGGCACACCTTCTTTTTGCCACTCGAGTAGATGTTCGACTCGAGCAGCAGCTTCCTTAACACGAGCAGCAGTTTGCTCAACGCAAGCGGTAGCGACTTGCCGTTACTGACTGTGTTGAGAAATCTCACCGGGAGGTGGTCTAGCATTGAATTTCCGCACTCGGTCTTGCCAACTTAACATTGGCAAGCCATGAGAGAGGAAAAACTCTGCAACGCAAGTTTTATGTAACTCTGTGCTCTATGCGGTGTGGGAAAAACTCCGCAAATCTCCACAAGCGGAGCAGAATTTTACACCCATTCCTACTCAGAGGACCCAATTATGGCAAATAATGAGCTTTATCAAATCATTCAACAGAACAAAGCAGGTGATTAATTTAGACTCTAGGGAAATATTCAGGATTTGGCACTCCCTGACAGTACAAATGTGGTGCACATCAATTTTTTTAAAAACTTTTTTCAGTGTCTTATTTTATTTCTGATTTAATTTTGTGCAATCCATGTATTTATATATTGTGTGTTGATGTCGCAGTGAGTAGGCTGAGAAGACACATTATATATTTTTATCAACCTTTACCATTAGTCGTGAAATTCAGAAGAATTTTACAGTTAAAATAACAGTTTCGTGCTTTATATACAAAGAGGTTACACCTTTGCCCTACACTTGGGGTGCCCATCTTAGGTCCAGAAACTCGGGATCCATACAGAATATTAGGACACCCAAATAAAATTTGTTATAGAGTGAATATAAATAGAAATAATTTACAGTCAGGTGTTATCCTGAAAATCTGGCATGGAACCGGCCCTTGTGGACAAATGTTGGACAGATCTGCTTTGCAAATAAGCAGTGTGTAATATATTTTAATCCATACTCTGAGCACAGTGTCACTATGCGTTTAGGTAACAAGTTTGTTCACTCTAGGCCGTGAATAAGATGAATCGCTGCAGAATTGTATAAAACTTTTATAGGCTCAGCCTCTATGTAAACACATTCAATTCCAATTATTTCTCACATGCCTGTCTTTATTTTTGGCCAATCTGTTCCTTCTACACTATATTCCTTTCCATTTACCTTTCTCTAATGTAGCAAATGTAATGTTAGGTTCATCCTCCACATCCCACATTGTTTCTTCCCATTCTTGAAATGTTTTTTTTTCATAACAAATATGTTGCTCTTGAGAAAGCTGCAGAAAGCTCTGGAGAAGGCGGCAGCGTATGGGAAGCAATCACCTTCATTACATAGGAAAACTAGTATAACATAAAACAAGATACATATCACAAACTCTCACCCTTCCTACCTCCCACAGCCGCCGCACTTCAGCCTTCGCTCCATCAACTCATTCACTTGTCCAGATGCATCCCTGGCAGCCGCGGCCCGTGGAGGGAGTTCCGTGGGGCGGTAAGGAGGGGCGGGGGAGGGAATATGGATAATTGCAGGTAAGTAAACAATTAAATAAATAAAACAAATTTAATCCATATTCCGGTTTTTAGAACCCCCCCACCCTGCCCCTCCCCCGCCCCGCCTTACCGCCCCACGGAACTCCCTCCACGGGCCGCGGCTGATCCCTGGACAGAATGCAGGGCACAATTTCTTCAACATCCCTGCCCTTTCACAGCCACGCCCATACATTTGGCCTTTTTACAATGTCTTACACTGTGGCCAGTCACATATTTGCCTATCTCTCTGGCAGGATCTTATCATAGGCATTTGAGATGGAAAATATTAAGCATTTCACTCATTGAGCTGAAAATGCATTTTTGATACCACATCCACCATCAGATAGGTTCCTGAAATCGTATTTGTTCTGCAATAATGCTGCAGAATAGAGTTTTCGTGATCTGTTATCTGCTCCCTCTATTGATGTAAATGTATTCTTAACCCTCTTCTTTAGGATTTGATGATAATCCCTTTCCTTCCAAACTTAAACTCTCAAATCTCTCCTTTTTTTGATAATTTGAAGCTTAGCTCTATCCTATCAATATGTTGCTCTTTTCTAGTTTGGAACTTGCACTTGCTTATAACAAAGATTATATATATATATAAGATATTACTTATGCCGCTATGGCTGTCGGCCACCATCAGGGCAAGCCTGCGTCCTCATGTTCTTTATAGATGTAGCCTTCAGCAAATCAACAATGCACTCCTGACTTCCCGCCACTGTAATGTGCTCAATGTTATGGCGCACTGCGAAGTCGGCTGAAATAAAATCTGCAGCAGCGGCTCTGGTTCAGAAAATTAACGAATAGGTCAGAGAGTGATATATGCTTTGGCAGGGTACATTTAATTCTACTTTAGGATTTTAGGGCATATTAGATAGTCCTCTTGCTACTTTATGTTCTGTATCATATTTAACAGGCAAGAGACTTTTATGGCCCTCGCATACCAGCCTGTCCAACACTCTTTTACTATAGCATTTTCTCCAGACAAATCCTAATCACAGGGATTTTAAGGACTATTGTTAGACCTGGCATCTTTTGGTGAGATTTACCCAGTTTTTTTTCTTCTGACTTCCTGTTTGGACTGTGTGCTGCATTTCGTTTTTGCTGGTTTTAGGACTCTGGGCACTTTACCACTGCTGATCAGTGCTAAAGTGCAAGTGCTCCCTGTGTAAAATGTAAGGATAAATGTTTCTCCATGACTGCCATTACTGATCTACTAGCAAGTCCCTAGTACTGTGCACCGGGAGTGTCCAGGGCCTGTATATCAAATGCTACTTGTGGGCATGTAACACTGATTATGCCAGCCACAAGAGAAGTCTTGCAAACATGGCTCAGGCCTGCCACTGCAGTGTCTGTATGCGCAACTTTACAGTGCCATTTCGACCTGGCAAGTGCAGCCACTTGCCAGGCCCAAACCTTCCCTTTTAGTATATTGAAGACAGCTCTAAGGTAGGCCCAAGGTAGCCCCATGGGCAGGGTGTAATGTATTGAAAAGGTAGGGCATGTACTGTTGTGTTTTACATGTCCTGGTAGGGGAATGCTGCTAATTTTGTTTTTCACCACAGCAAGGCGTATCTCTCCTATAGGTTGGAATTGAAGCTGCCTTGTAACATCCTACAAGGGTATATTCCAATTGGGAACTGATAGACAATTGGAGTTTGGGGTCTCTGGGCTCACAATTTTAAAATACATGTTTTAGTAAGGTTGTTTTTTAGATTGCAGGTCTGAAAAAAACAGTTGTAGAAAGTTGAAATGTTCTTACTTTAACCATTCTGTGTCTCTGCCTGTCTGCTGAATACACATAGGTGTTAGGATGACAGTTGGGCTGTTTGTGCATACACTCTAGACAATCACAAAAGGGAGCTGAGGTGTGCCCAGCATATTCTAATGGCCCATCACCAGGCTGATGGGTCTTTCTGAGCTAGACTGTTGGGAGGAGTTGACACTTCCACCTGAATAGGGCTATGCCTGTCCTCATACAAAGCCATCTCCACCCCCCTCTAGTGTGTCTGGAGCCAGGGTAGGGAAAGGCAGGGTCTTGTGCACTAAAAGGACTGTCCTTTGAAGTCTGCCTACTTCAAGGACTAAAATGCGTATAGGTACTGGACCTGTGACCCCATTACTTTAGAACACTTCTGGACTGAGGACATTCTTTCAGGAGGAAGAGCTGGATAAGCTGTTAGGAGGGACTGCCACTTTGCTGTTTGCTTTGCTTTGCTGGGTTGGCCTGCCGCTTGCTGCTTCTGTCCTGGGGGTGAGAGAAATGGACTTTGCTTTCTATATCTTGCTTCTAAGGTACTCCAGGGGCTTGAGTTGAGCTTGCCTCCTGTTAAGAAGTCTCAGGGCCATCAAACACTTAATCTACCAGCACCTGGTGTCTCTTGCTTAATGTCCTGTCTTGCCAAATGTTGCCAAATACAATTCCTGGGCCGTTGGAAGTGAGTTCCGGTGATTTCAAGAGAAAACCCACACATTGACTCCAAGCATGGTTCGGAATCCATGCAGCACTGCCAAAACTCAACGCATCGCCACTGCCTGCACTGGAGCGTGGCTCCCGCTGAATGCAATGACCGCGGCTTACAACGCAGGCCCCAGCTTTTCAGCGCAGTATCTCCGAAGAACTGCTGTTCCGTAAGTCTGTGATGCATCGCCCCGACTCTGACGCAATGCTTGTTTTAACGCTATGGAATTAACGCAGGGCAACCTGACTTTCAACACATCATACACGCATCATCCCTGGCCCCTTTTTCCTCATCGACACCACACCGCAGTAAGGAACAGAGTCTGCGTGTATGAAAGCAGTGCACCACCTCCCCTACAACACTAAGGAGCTGATACATCAAATCCCCTGCCTAGCATTAAGGCACAGAATCCTCACCTCCCTTGTAGCAGTAAGGAACTGACGCATCGCCTGCTTTTTCGGCACCTTACCTCCCCTGCGTCTTGCATCGTATTTGATTTTTGACTTATCTAAGGTACTTTGTCCTGATCAACAGCAACCAGTGATTTTTAAGAACTGAACTTTACTTACTTTTTGAAAATCCATATTTAGACTTCTGTATGTTAGATGTTTGTCATTTTGGGCTTGTTTTAGTCAGGTAAATATTGGCTATTTTTCTAAACAGGTGTGGAGTCCTCTTGTCGTATTTTTACTGTGTGTGTGTGTGTGTGTGTGTGTATATACATACACAAATACTTCACGCATTGCCTCTGGGATAAGTCTGACTTCTCTGTCCCAGAGTACCAAGGGGGTGTGCAGGAGTTATCTTAACTGTGTGCCTCCCTACCCTGACTAGAGTGAGGTTCCCTATTTGGACAAGGTGCAAACCACTGCCAACTAGAGACCCATTTCTAACAAATATCATAAAGTGTTTTTGAGGAAACAGATGGATAATAATTGTGCTATGGGGTGAATTAATTCAATCTCTATAAAGTCGCAGAAAATATTTGGGAAATGGTGTGGGAGGCAAAGCCAAGTACCTGAAAGCTCAATATGTCCTTAATGGATTTAAACATACACCGCTAGAGCACTGTTGGACCCGGCCTCGTGGCATGGTCCTTACCCCCGTGGATTGTGCCCGTTCCCCGCCCCGGCCTTCACGGGCCACCCTTCTGAACTGCACCGAGGCCCTTCCTCCTGAGCGGCACGAGGTCGCATACCCCTCGTGGCTCCGCCATCTTGTTGGTACCCACGTGACTCTGTGCACCAGCCAGCGCGACTCCGCTCAACCCGGCCTCGACCCCAGCGAAGCCCCGACATCGAGACACCACGAACTGGCCAGGAGGTGCCGCAGGAACCATTCATCGCCCCCGGCGGAGGACAGTATCGATGGGACCCCCAACTGTCCTCCCCTCTCGAGGTGTGATCGCCCTGCAACTCCCTTGGGCCTGGCGCCTCTCCTGCTGGGCGTCTGGCCACCTCCACCCGGCCTCTCCGCCCCCACCGGGCGCCTGGGTCCGGACATCAAAGGGCTCCAGACCTATATCTGGGGCGACCCCGCCACAGATCGGCAGTTGTATCCCGGAGTCGAGAGCCCTGCTGATTGAATCGCGGCTGACCCTACGGAGAAGAACTCTTGTCGGAACCATCACGAGCCCTGCTGACTGCGTCGCGGCTCCTTCTTGTGAACACTTTGAAGCCACCTGGAACATCGGAGCCCTGCTGACGCTGTCGCGGCCCAACCTCGCTGAAACCTCCCTCGGAGCCCTGCTGACGACGTCGCGGCTCGAGCTGAGCAGAAACCATCTTGAGAGCCCTGCTGATTGGATCGCGGCTCTCCACGAACTGTCCGCCAGAGCCCTGCTGACGCCGTCGCGGCTCGACCCCTCCGAGATCCGGAGGTCCTCCAGCTTGAGGATAAGAACTGGGCCCCAGGTACCCTCGTACCGCACTCCTGCCGAGGACTGTCCCGCTACCCCTACCCTTCCAAAGAGACACTGAGACTTTTGGTGGATCCCTCGATCCCTTCGTGTAAATATTGACCTCGTAACCTTTCTATTGCTGATAAAGAATTGCTTGTCTTGAGACAACCTCCTTGAGTCCTGTGTGGTGGTGTTACTGTGCTAGTACGTGATAGGAGAAGGATCTCTCAGGAGACTTCTCGGCAGCGCTCGGCTACTTCATACAGTGTGAGGGCCCCCCCTTGGTGGTCTCGCCGACTCCTCGGGGTCCGCCTTCCAACAAGCACTTTCTAGTATATGAATTTAATAAGTATATTTACATACTGTACAAGTCTTTAGATATTGTAATGAACATATATTATGTGAGAATTTAGAGTGCCTGGAAAAATACAAGGGGGCATATTTACAATGCCCCTGGGGTACTTTTACGCTGCTGGAACAGCACTTTTATGATTCTCCGGAGGTGCAGTGTGCCGACCCATATTTACAAGGTCACACAAAGCCACTCTCTGTGGCTTGTCATGTACTTGGAGGTGGCGTTCAATTGGTGTTGCTGTGGGTGTTCCCACGCCACACCCAGGCTTTTTGACAGCGTAAATCTGGGGCAGCACCAAAACATACACCTTCCCATAGCAGGTGTATCTCCTCATTTTTTCCGCTATCCACATTTGCAGCTGACACAGAATGAGGAAAATACCTCCTTTGATTGTTTTTGTGCAGGAAGATGTCCCTTCTGTCACAAAAACAATCATACCAACAACACAGACACCCTTGCACCATGGTACAAGGATGCCTGTGTTGGCACTCAGCTGCAGTTTGTGCTCTGGCACTGGCAGAAAGGACAAGAATGTGCCATATCTTGCAGATATGGTGCATTCCTGCCCTTTTCTTTTGATGGAAGGCAGTGCAGCTAGTAGGCTTGCAGCTTTGCTGTATGCCAAAATATTGCAAATATGCCCCACTGTGTGCAGAAACCTGTGCAGTGGGTTTCCCATAAAGTTAAAATGGAAGGATTTAAGACAAGGCATTAAAGTGGAGAAATAGCCAAATAATAATTTACAAAAATGTATCTCAGTGCTCACAAATGGCAGATCGCTCATCTGCATAAGTGTAGGCGAGAAACGTGTGATTATGCAATGATAATTTGATGATTATTTGATGCTGAAATTTAGAAATGACATTCCTCCACACTTGTGGATGTGAAGGAAAAAGTGTGAAACTTCTCTTTAGTAGTGTTTGTCTATTTCCGCATGTAAACAAAGCCAGGTCTGTACTGTGGCTTGAGTACAGTGCAACACACATGAACACTTGGTGGCAAAGTCCATGCGCCAACCTAAATGGGCATTGTCTAATGGTAGATACCATGGAGGTCATAGCCGTTATCACGGATTTGCACAATCCAGATCTTCCTACAGTTTTGTCATAAAAGAGAATAATAGAACTTCCATAATTTACAGTAGGAAACGTCAATTAAAAAGAAAATGATTTTATCTGGAAGTATAATGTTCTGGATTTCATCTTACCTTGATTGTATGCTCTGTGCTTTACTCCTGTACAAAATGGATCCATGATAATATATTACTGTTTGGGGCCACGTATAACCTCTACTATATATTTGATTTGAGTCAATTTTGTGATCTTCCCAATAAAGGGCCCAGTGCACTCCTCTAGAAGGTGCTTCTGCTTACATTGAATCTGTAGTCAACAAGCTCGCACAACAGCCCTAAATCTAGTTTGAACGTGTTGTATTATTTTTTTCCTGAAATATATGTGTGCCAATTAAGTCGGCTTGTTTACAGGATTAGATTTGCGTTTGGACTTTAGCAAGACAGGTCAACGGTGTCAAACTGAGTAAGAGCCATAACACCTAAGTGCATATACTAAATGATGTCAGTGCTGCAGGGCAGTATTGGAATGTCAAAGTGCAAATATAGCACTTAACGCAAATTGTGTATTGTAAGGAAACTTAGGGCCATATTATCAAGAATTGCGATAACATTATTGCCACTTTAGCGGCAGGAAACTGCCGCTAAAGCGACGATAAGGGGCTTGATAATATGCCCTTGTGAATTCCAATAGAAGCCCAGGTTCTGGTGTGAAGGACATCAAACCTGGGCTTCTATTGAAATTCACAAGGGCATATTATCAAGCCCCTTATCGCCGCTTTGGCGGCAGTTTCCTGCCACTAAAGCGATGATAATGTTATCGCCATTCTTGATAATATGGCCCATAGAATTGACTGTACCATGCAAGCACCGTCTCATGCAACTTCAGATAGAAAATATATCTTTATTCCATCCCGGCATCTCTCAAGCTGTTACAAAATTACCTCATTCCCGTCACATTTTAATTATTTGTCAACTTCAATGGTATGTTATGGTATGTCTCAAATGCACAGTTCCCACGTAGAAACTTTACTCTCTTTCATGACATCCTACAGACAATATGGCTGTCTACTGACAAGTGATCTCTGAAAACCTGCATGCAGCCCCAATTACGAAAATGAATGAAGTAGTGTATTCCACGGAAGTGGGAAGCTTAGAGAATGCTTCTCATCCTTACTGCTGTACTTGATAAATCCAAAGACAGCTACTATTGGAACCTCATCTCCTCTCTCCAACCAGACCTAAAACGTGCACCCTAAACTCTTACAAACAATGCTCGACCCCGCTTGCATTGCTCACAACACCCCACCTCATCCTCTTTTCTCTCTCAGCCTCACCCAGATAGCAATAATCACTTTTCTTAACTTAAACAACCCAGTGAATTCTCTTTCTGACATCTTCCAATCCGTCATTTGCCAGCTCTGACCGAATGTTTCCAGCAAATATTAAACCTTTTGCTTGTCTTTTTAGTACTTTTATTTACCCTCCACTTGTTACCGGGGTTCACCCCTAATGCTTTGGGTCTTCCATTGTACTCTAAATTCTAGGAAAAACGAAGGTTGACTCCTTTCTGTTTGGCTAGCTTTTCCCAATCCCCAAGCTACCATTCTTCTCTTTCAACCTGGAATGCCTTGTGTTCACAGGATCGCTTACCCTTTCAAACCTTACTTGACTGCCTCTATTTGGGTTTCTGTGCTGCCTGATCCACTGAGACAGCCTTCACTCATGCCTACATCTTCATCACCTCTGTCCACCACAAGTGACCATCATTGACTCTAATCTTCCTCAAACCTCCAGCTGTACTCAATGCTTTTAACAATTCACCCTTGCTCAATGCACCTCCCTCTCCTGATGTTGAAGGGCCTGCACTGGTGTGGATTATGTACTACCTCGACAACCACACATTCTCAGTCTCTTTGTGCTTTGAGCATTCCAGATTGACTCATAGATCTGTTGGCATTCCACGAGACTCTTTTCTTCTTACCCTACTTTTCTTACTCCCTATATAGTATCTGGAAGATATAGTCTCATTTTTCTGCTTCTAAATTTATTCCTACAAACACAAAAGGCATTCTCTGTCATATCTGGCACCGCTCCACTTCAAACCCAATTTTCGTTAAGGTTCAAATCTGTCTGGCACTGGACGACCCTTCACACCCTAATGATATCCTGCCCTAGAAAGAAAGAACTATACTTTACCGCATACTATACTTTACGGCTGTAGAAGACTCCCTCTCTCTCCTCCTCTCATTTCTTTCCCACTAGATAGTCTCTGATCCTCCTTGACAAGAGCATCGCTAGGTGTAGCATATTTCATGGCGTCGCAGTCAAAAATACAACTGACATTGTGTATTGAATGCTTGAATAATATTTGCAAGACATAACAGTAGTGGACACCCACGCACGCACACACATATGAAATGTGGCAAATGTAGTCTTATCTATGTTAGCTTCCTTCACACACCAAGTACCAGTTGGAAATCAGGAGCACAGGTGTCCCTTGCAGATAAAGAACAAGTATCACATGAACATTAGCAGTGCAAGCTTCCCTCACACACAGAGAGCAATTATCAGATGGGTAGTGATAGAACAAATGTTGAACACAAAGCCACACAAACACACAGCTGGTTTAGAGCATGCAGCAGGTACTATCTGAGCATCAGTAGTGCACACTGCCCTGCCACACAGAAAACAAGTATCTCATGGTCATTAGAAGTACAGTGTCTCTTGCACACAAAGAACCAGTACCACATGAACATCAGTGATCTAAGTGCATCCGACATCATACACACTGAAGAGGTCCATTAGGGCATCAAAAGTGCAAATTTTAATTGCGTCCCTAGATCAGGTAAACTGCAGTGCAAGCTTTCCTGACACGCATGTGCATACAGAACAAGTACAGCATGGACAGGAACGAAACAGAACAGATACAACATGGGCAGGAACAGCATAAGAGCTTTCCACCCACTGTCAACAGGTCGCCCCAATGGTGTGGGTTAGGATCCTTTGGTCAGCGTGGAGGGAGGTAGCTAGGCCATTGGAGGGTGGGGTTTGGGGGGGTGGTGGGGGTGTTGTTGGGGGTGTTCGGGCTGTGGGTGGTGGCTGGGTTGAAACTAAAAGGAAACTGATGGTGTCTGACTATATTTACTTATTTTGTCCATTTGTTAACATGTATTCATTGTATTCAAGGGGCCAAGAGCAGATAATTCTCTATAGACAATTCAATTCCGATCTCAATGTCTAATAAGGAGAGTCTGAAGTTGCTTTCTTTGGATGTTAATGGCTTAAATAATATTAAGAAAAGACGCGCTATGGAAGTTTGGTTAAAAGCTGAGAATCCCTCCGTTATTTTGTTACAGGAGACTCATATTCCCTCTTCCAAACTAGATGGGTTCTCAATGCTTAAATCCTGGGCTTCGTTTCGGTGCTTTGCATCATGTGATGTATCTCAGCGTGGGGTGGCAATATTCTTGAATAAGAACCTATGTGCAGATATTATTCAATCACAACAGGGAGGTGCAGGACGTTGGTGTTGGGTCTTATGCAGAGTCAAAACCAGGCAGAGACCTTTTATCTTTGTATGTTGTTACGGACCTTTAACAGACGATGCTAGTTTGTATGAAGACCTGTTTCAATCTCTTTTGATGGTCTCAGGTGATATCGTGATTGGTGGGGACTTTAATTTGTTAATGGATCCTCATTTGGATACATCATCCCAATTATCCAAACAACTTAAACCGAAAGTCTTTCAAACCATTTCACATTACATTAAACTATTCGATCTCTCTGATCACTGGCGGGCTGATAATCCCTCTAAAAGAGATTATACTTGCTGGTCGGGTAGATTTAAATCTTCATCCCGCATTGATTTTTTTATAGCTTCACGTAACCTTAAACTCGGTTTTTGTAATACGGTGTTCAATGTATTTTCAGACCACGCTATGCTTATTCGGGAGTTCGTTTTTGGGGATATTAGAAGATCCCCTAAAAGATGGGTCTTCAATAGAGCTTATCTCAATGATGATAAATGGGTCTCTGAATTAAAAAACAAGATTAAAGACTTTATAACTCTTAATATGGGCACTGCCCCCATAAGTATAATTTGGGATGCCCTAAAGGCTTTTATTCGCGGAATCATCATAGGGAAAGATGCGGCTATGTTAACGGTATCTAGGGCTCAAATCAAACTATTGGAATCTCGTATACAGATACTTAGCA
The DNA here is from genome assembly GCF_964204655.1 of Triturus cristatus. Classification (NCBI taxonomy): domain Eukaryota; kingdom Metazoa; phylum Chordata; class Amphibia; order Caudata; family Salamandridae; genus Triturus; species Triturus cristatus. The sequence continues at coordinate 394,552,781 of NC_140584.1, forward strand.
TCCAAAGGCAACAAAACCCCTCACGATTGGTTAAAGAACAATTAATTGAAGCTAAACAAAAATACTCCACTTTTTTATATGAGCAGGGCGAGGCATTTTTTCGTACCCAATATCAAAAAATATATGAAGAAAGTAATTTCACTGGGAGATTCTTGGCATGGCAGGCCAAGGAACAAGCAGCATCTAATTTAATTCGGGAGTTAAAATGTCCGGTCTCACACCAATCCACAACAGACCCAGATAAAATAGGTGCGATAATGCATTGTCATTATCAAAATATATATTCACACCAGCTTAAAATCAACCAGTCTAAATTAAACTCCTTTTTACGCCAGGCTGAGATTCCTTCTCTTTCCCACCCCGAAGATTTAACCATGGCAGATGGATTTTCTTTGGAAGAGATAGAGGGGGTGGTAAAAAATCTTCCATCAGGGAAAGCTGCCGGTCCGGATGGACTGCCTGCAGAGTTTTTTAAGGTTTTTTTTTCTTCTTTCTCTAATTTGTTATTACTTTTGTTCAACTCTATGTTGTCCGGTGCCTCAATCCCTGACTCTTTTCGCGAGGGCACTGTGGTCAGCTTCTTGAAGAAGGGGAAAGATGCTACTGATCCTAATTCATATCGCCCCATTACTCTTCTAAATTCGGATTACAAGATCGTCACTAAATTATTGGCTATTCGATTTAATCGCATTTCTTCTGATTTGATCCATTCAGACCAAAACGGTTTTATTACCGGTAGACAGCTTATGACTAACACTCACTATCTGGCAGAAGCTTTGGATTACCTGGAGACACGGAGAATCCCTGCACTTATTTTGTTATTCGACGCAGAAAAAGCTTTTGATTTGGTGGTTTGGGAGACACTTTTTATTATTTTGCAGCACTTTCATATTCCAGGTATCGTTATTAACTTCATTCGTAATCTTTATTCTGGTGCTAAAGCTAATATTATTATTAATTCACATTCGGTTGGATCTGTTGCAGTTAACCGTGGAACTCGTCAGGGGTGTCCCTTATCACCGATTCTTTTTGCCTTTTTTATCGAACCCCTCGCAATAGCTATTCGAAAGTCTGCAGAGATCTCACCCCCAATTCCATTTATGTCTAAGATCAAACTTTATGCTGACGATATCATGTTGCTTATTAAATCCGATTTGCAGTCTCAAGCTCAGGCATTTCAGATTTTTGAGCAATATGAATCTTTTGGGGGCTACAGGATTAATAAAAAAAAGACCGAAATATTGATTTGTGGCAATCACATTCCAGAATTATATCCGGATCTACGTGGCTGTATAAATAATAAACCTAAAAGATATTTGGGGGTGTTTTTTTTCTTCTTCAGTTACAGATCTTTTCGGTTTGAATTTTGTTCCCCTTCTCCAAAGGGTTCGCTCGATGTTAACTCGCTGGAATAAATTACCTTTATCATTACTAGGTAGAGTCGCCCTGATTAAAATGTCCATTTTACCATTGTTTAACTTTCTGTTCTCAACAATTCCGTGTTTTCTCCCAGGGTCTTTCTTTTCGAAAATAGAATCTTTATTCTCAAGCTTTCTGTGGTCACATAAAAAGCCCCGGATTGCATTGACTACCCTTTATGAGGGCTTAGATAATGGCGGTCTTGCACTTCCAAACATTAGAGAGTATTATTACGCCTATTTTGCTCAGTACTTAACTCGTTTCAAGGCCCCTACTCCGAATCCAAATGATTATATTAGTTTTTTTTTCGATTTAATTTTTTCAGAGAGTCAAATATCCTCCCCTCTTCAAATACCCAAATCTCCAAAATTGGTTAGGTATAAAATAATTGCTTGGTTTTTTATGAAGCGTAAGGCTATGATTAGTCGATACTCTCTCTCTCTTTTCAATACCTCCTCCTCGCTGATTAATTTACTCTCCTCAAGAGGGCAGGGGGTAAGCCCGCATTTAATGGGCTATTGGTCTAAAGCCGGCTTTAGCAAAGTAGGCGACTTTTTACATCACTCTAGGTGGTTAACTCCGCCCGAGATGCGCCTACTACTTTCAGGCAACTTTTTGTTAGCCGGGTCGTATCATATAATCTATAAACTTTTACAGCCGTTTGCTCCCACCTCCTTTACTCAGATTTCCCCCTTTAACAACGATCTCTTGTTCAATAGTACTTTAATAAGGAACCCTGGTGAGTGGAAACGTCATTTTGCCCAGATCAAACAAGACGATTTAGGATCGAAAGCAGTTAAAAAATGGTGGGAACACGAAAAGCAGGTTCTATCTTTAACGACGTGGCGGACTATTAATAAATATAATTTCTCCACTTTACGGGGAGCCAATTGGCGTAGAATGATATTTTGGGGGAAATGGCTCCTCTACTATACCCCGGCGGTAATTGCCAAAATGTTTAGTAATTATACACCGATTTGCTTTCGTTGTCAAAGTTTTTTCCCCGCTAACTGGACACACGTCACAGTTGAATGTTGCATGATCAAAGAGTTCTGGATAGATATTTTTGCTTTTTTATCTTCTATTTTTCATATCCAGATATCTTTAAATTCCAATTTTATGCTGCATGGTTTGGATCAGAATCTTAATATCTCTGTCTCACATGCTAAACTTCTGTTTATTTGCATGGCAGTGGCAAGATCATTGCTACTTCAGAATTGGCGATCAACTCAGACACCATCCTTTTATGAATGGTTGCGTAAAATGCAAAGAGTTAAGATTAGTGAGCGTAACTATGCAGCGAGGATTGGAGGGGGGAGAAAATTCGATAAAATTTGGGAAAACTTTTTTTGACTCTCTTTTCATTCAGGTCATTTTCAAAATTGCTTTTGTTATTGTACAAAGATCTTGGTTCATTGTATCTGAGATGTTTTGGTTTTTGTAACGCTATACTTTCTGTATTAACTTGAATGTTGTATGACACCTTCAGTTTCAACAATAAAAAAAAAAAAAGAGCTTTCCACCCACCCTGACACAGCATGTATAGCACAGGCAGAAGGAGACAACATCCCTCACACAGAACAAGCAGACCATAAGCAGCAGTAATGCAACCTTCTGCAAAGGTCAGAAAATGCACAGCAGGGCCCTGGGGGTAGGTTGCAGAGAAGACAGAGTGAAGAAGAAAGAGGCAGAGAGACACATAGGGAGATCAGACTTATACTGAAGCTACAGGAGGTCGCACACTCGTCCCATGGATACATGCAGAATGCTTTCAGCTGTGGTTCTTTTTAGGTTAATATTACAAAACCTGCTGGGTGGCGAGGTTGGAGACCCATCCAACTGAGTCCACCATGAGGAAGGGACCACTCACCAGAACTTATCCCATTCATATGGATTACTGGAATCTTTTTGCTGCTTCTCGCTATGTGCCAGCCCGCTCAGGTGGACAGCAAAAGGCCGTGACTTGGGAGAGTCAGCATTTCTGGTCTCACATCATGGAGTAGGATTCGTGGCCCCAGCAGACACCTACAAACAATGTTCACTGTGTCAGCCAGTCTAAGGTCAATACACATGATTTAATTGGAGCAACAAGATGCCTCAACATTTTAGCTCTGTTTGCTTCAATTATGCTTTTGTTAATTGATAAGTCAGTTTCATCCTTACAAGCAAATTCGCATTTTTCATCAGTTTTTCTTGTTTGATAATAGTAACCCCATTCTGTAGCAAATGGCTAATGTAATTCACTTTTATGGTAACCACCATTTAGAATATAATTGTAAAAACTGCTGCTGTTCATGTAAATGGTGAAAACCAAGATGTCTGACACTTTGCTAGCAAGAAAATGGATGCTGAAACTGATCTTTAAAAAAAACCTCAATTTCGAGAAGGTTATTTCATCTCCAGATGTAAGTCATCCAGTCATGATGAAGCAACATCAATCTGCTTTGAACAATGTGAGTGGACCCTCTCTGCTCCCATATTCCAATGACAACAATGACAACTTTGAATGTGGTGCATCCAATTCCCAGAACAATAAGTTTAAGAAGGCAAGACAATAATTAAAACCGTGAAGCCTAAAACGAATAGCTGTCAAATGAAAATGATCAAATGTGGAAAGTTACAACATCAACAGGCAGATATCAACCGGCAGAAAATGCCTTCTTTAGGGCAACATATATAAAATGTAACAGTTTCATTATTATCTGGACATTTTATCTCTCCAAACTTCTACAAAGTGGCTTGGCCAGAAGGTCATCTCTGTTGCCTTGCATGCACTTTTCAATATGTTGATTGACTTATTGTGTGATGGTTTTTGCATTGCGACGGGGTGTTGTACACCATTGTACAGGAGGTCAAGGTGCCTTACTACAGTGAGCAGGAAGGTGAGCACCAGGTTCCATTGCAGGTGAAGGACTCAACTTTGCAATGTGCAAGGGCCTGGTGGCTCCTACACCACAGTCATGGTCACAGCGCCGGCAATAAAGCATTGGTAAAACCCACTGTTAGAGATTTGTGATTATTTGAATTTGTCTTCTGGTGACTCTACGTCTCCTGTTCTTCAGAGAGACTTGCATTTTCTTGGCTTGTCTTCGTTTGTTGTATGCATCACTACCTGTAGGATGTAAGTGGAGAAGAAGAATAGGGCTGGAATGCAGACACTGCAGATACTCAAGATACAAGTATAACTAGACCTGTAAATTGGATAGAGTAGCGAGTCATGGGTGTCCTTGCCTGCTTCCCCTAAGGACGCCAAGCTACTCCTCTGTGACCAAGGCCAAAACGTCTGAATATTTCTGGCATAGCTTCCTTCTCTATTTTTTAAATATATGGCTATCAGTTAGCGCTAGACTTCTTTTGTTGTCGAGTCAGAAATATTTGTTCTAGGTTGTTCCTCTCTCCTGATTGCCATGCAAAGGTCCAACCAAGAGATATATGTACAAACCCCTATTGCCACGGAACGTCACTTTTTAGGACGTTCCCGTGGCAATAGAGGCTTCTCCTTATTTACAAGGCAGTGTTTAGCCACTTAACGTGGCATAACACTGCCTTGTAAACAAGGCCCCTTTTCAAGCTATGCTTGGCGTGAAAGGGGTGGGCAGTGGGTGTTGTGGTGGGTGTTCCACTTCAACACACATTGATTTTGATGTTGACCCCTATTTACAAGGGTGGCGTAAATAGGAGGCAGGGCCAAAATTAAGACCAGGGAAAACCTTGTCTTAACTTGCGAGACGAGGAGAAATGCTTTACTTCTCCTTGTTTTTGCTTTATCCATGTGTGCTGCCTTGTGCAGCACACATGGAAACAGCAAAACGCCTTGAATTGTTTATATGTAGGAAGGTGTCCCTTCCTGCACATAAACAATCTTTTTAAAAAATGACATTTTGTAACTTCCATGTGTGCCGCATTTAGCAGCACACATAGACGTGAAAAAACGGCATTTGAAGACTGTTGATGTGCAGGAAGGGACACTTTCCGATACATAAACAATCATTCCCCTGCACGCAGACACCCTTACACTATGGTGCAAGGGTGCCTGCATTGGCACTAGGCAGCTAAGTGTAGCGCCAGCGCAGGGGGAAACGCTAGGCTGCACCAATATCCTTGTAAATATGGTGCAGCCTTGCATTTCTGAAGTGGCGGAGTGAGGCGTTGAGCCATGACGGCTAATGCCTCACTCCGCCTCTTCTTTGTACATATGCCCCCAAGTGTTTTAATGTACCCTACTGTGTTATCTCGAGTGTAATGCAATGGAAAGTTACTGGGTTTCCCATCACAAAAAAATGAGTCTGCAGTACAGAAAGGAGCTTGTATTAACGCAATGGTTAATATGGCTCTGCTCCCACCTATTGAACATTCACGTTCCTTTGTCGTTTGGTAGTAAGCAGTCCACAGACATACACAATCCTTGTTCCAAAGATTAGTACCCCCAGCAATCCTTCTTCGTCTCTGCTCTCCATCTGTCCTAAATCTGTCACAATTCCGGCAACTAGAGAAGACTGGATGGCTTTGGGGCGTCCCTTCTGTACTTCTGTAGCGTAGGGATCTGCAGAGATTCCAAAGAAATTGAACATGGTCCTAAAGCCACTATTTAGGAGACATTCCCACTAGCGATGGGGATACATTTTATTCTATCTCATAGAATACGAACATTTGCAGAACAGGGTGATGAGATCCTCTCCATATTCATAAGTAGTATCTTGTTTTTGTTTTTCTTTTCTCTGTAAATTTGCCAACAGAAGGGTAGTACACGGTGTCAAATTATTCACAAAGGAAACAGATGACAGTGTAGCAGCTGGCATTTCTAAACTAAAGACAGCAAAATGTATGCGCTAAGCACTAAAATGAGACAGAAAAATCTAGCATATTAATGTATTTATTTATTCGGAAGATTTTAGCAGCTCTGACCTTGTCACAGGGACAATGACGTGTTTGAATCAAACTCTTAAGGATTTCAGCCACATTATCACAAAAAGGTTTCCGCTAGGTTTTGCTAGTTGAAGACCCTGCAGAAGGCCACATTCCTGCAATGAGCCTGTTCCTGAGTTTTAGGATGAGGCAAGAAAAAGACAGACACTTGTAGCATAGTAGGGCTGCCTCAGATTGATGGCCCTTGTCACTCTACAGTCTTCTTAGTTCATGAACACATGCACCCTGCTGCTCTGATTGCACCCTGGAGAAGGCCCATGCCCTCTTTAGGGAAACAGGCAATTCACTCATCATGATCCATGCTGAACTCTCAGTAGTGAGGTGTTTGTGCTATAAGGACACGACTAGTTTTGTTTTCCATATTGTGAATGCCTAGCCTCCACCTCAATGTGAAGGGCAGCTGCTTCTGTGTATTGATATCGAAAGGGCTCAGTGATTGATTGGCTTGGCCAAGAGTTTTGGAACAGTTACCTTCCTATTCACCATTTGAACTGCAGAGCACTTCGAGATTCAAGCCCCCAGTACAAGTTTCGAGGTAATCCCAGCGGGAGCTACCAAGCTCATCTGGATTATGAGAGCCATGGTAATCCCTTGGTTCCAAGTACTTCACCATGAACCGTCACATGCTGCATGTAGGCAAAGCCTCCGGGTGCAATACTGTGCAAAAATATGTTGGGATCAGTGAAGAAACACTTCCCAAAATCCCATCTCAGAAGTAGAGAAAATAACCTATTTTGGGCTGACAGCATGTGGCTTGGTGACTAAATTAAGGGAAATTTCATAAATCGGCTCTTCTGAACAATTTCAAAAACAGCTCTTGTGCAAAGGGTACAGCTTTACAGAATTCAAACAACTAGGCAGAAAAATACTAAAACTTTCACTGTGTAAAAATGAAGGGGCATATTATCAAGCCAGGCGATAAAATTATCGCCGCTTTAGCGGCAGAAAACTGCCGCTAAAGCGGCGATAATGGGCTTGATAATATGCTCTATGGAATTCCAATTGAAGCCCATGTTAGATGTCCTTCACATCTAACATGGGCTTCAATTGGAATTCCATAGAGCATATTATCAAGCCCATTATCGCCGTTTTAGCGGCAGTTTTCTGCCGCTAAAGCGGCGATAATTTTATCGCCTGGCTTGATAATATGCCCCGAAGAGAGTTCCATAAAATATTTGTCATGAGTTTAGCAAACATAATTTAATAGGTAAAAGAAGGGAGGGGAAGGAAAAGAAGAGTGTGCCCAGCGAAAAGGGTATATCATACGAAGGGTCTGATTTAGTACTTGACTGACAGTGCTCCCTCCGCCAGGGTGGCAGAGGACATTATTTCTGCCATCCTGATGGACTACTGTCCATCCAGTTCAAAGATGTGTGTTGACCCAGTGGCCATCTCTGCACATTGAAAAGAACTGCAGATGATGCTTTCATTGCACAAAAAAGTTTGGTGACCAGCCTTCAACACACTCCAAAAGGTATTGTTTTCCTGCAACAAACTCTTAAAGCAGGAGTTTGTTTAATTGACAAAATCCTTATGACCCCCTGGCCTTGAAAGTTTTCTCAAAGGTTGTGGGAATCATTATTGTTTTCTGTCTCTCGCTGCCATGTTTTTCCTGTTAGTGACCGCCAGGGAAAAAAGACATTACACTGACGACTCTTAATAGGGTGGGCTGTGTAATGTCCTTCCTCCAACGGCTCTGCTCCGTCGGGCTGTTGGAGGAATATTTTTGTTGATGTAGCCAACGGCTGCTCCTTTGACAGCAAGTTTGAGGTCTGATTGTCTCTAAATGAGGTGGATGGACCAAGCGTTTGGCAGGCGGGGCTCTGTCACATTTGCCATGCAGTCCGATAGCCATCTAACACCAAATCAAGCCCTAACTCTAGCAACCATCTTCAAAGACATCTACAGCTAAGCCAAGTGTAGGTTGATTCCTACTTGAGTCTTCCAGAGCGGCTCTCGCAGACATTTTGGGCGGGATCCTGCTTGTAATTCGTTTGTCTCCTTTCAAATCTGAGGGTTCAACATTGACACAGCTTTCATCGCTCATCTTCACCAGCCTCGACAAACGCTAAATTTAAAGACACAAAAATGGAGCGATGATTCTTTTCAAAGAATTTCCATCGCTAATTGCAGAAGAACCGCTCCTTTCTGGCTGACAGGCTCGGCGCATTGTTTATTTTGCGGAGGATAATAACAGCATTTCTGCGCCCGCTCGTGTTCCCCAATCCAAGCAACTTGTTCGTGAACGTCGGAGCTGTCCTTCTCTTTCAGAGCTGGAAGCACCAATCATCAATCACCAAGATTAATGCGGCGTTGATTCTTAATCAAGGAGCTATTTTTGGATGCATTTTTAATTCTAGCGAGTTGTTTAGATCAATTAAATTGGCTCACATGCTCGGGGGAGGAAGCGGGGGACACAAAGGGGATATTTTCGAATACTTCACCCAGATTCCGCCTCTGAAGGCCTGAATGTTTCATTCCTTCTGATTTCTTGTCAGGGGTTTACTGTGCATAGTGGCGCTATATTCTCTAATGGATTCTGTAAAACATTGCCTATGTGCTTGTCATGCCAGTGCAGAGGGATCACAGTGCTTAAGTGAAAAGTTCCCTGGTGTCCAGTACATTTGCACAGGTGGCTTGCAGTTTTACCACAACATTTCCATTAATGAACAGCACAAAATCATTTGTACTGAATATCTGTTAAAATACAATACTTTGCACCAGACAGTCGTGTAAGTGTTGGCCAGGGTCAGACTGACCTATAGGGCAATCAGGGAGTGCCTAGCTTGTCTGACAGGTCAGTGTGTGGGCCGGTGTTTTGGCTTTTTGTGGGCCGGTTTTATCGCCCGCTGGATATGAATCATAATTTTTGCACACAAAGTGCATTTGGATCCTAAAATATATATTTTGTTCGTGGAAAGTCTCCAATCCCTGATCTTATTAGTATCGTATGAAATTTATAAAGAAGTCACATAGTTCTTGTGAACCCTTTGTAAGTGTACCTATAAATCTGCCTTCATTTTGAGATTGTATCAAAAAATGTTAGGCTGGTACAATGATAATCTACTTGTAGGCTGATAATGATGGCTGATCAGTTGGCTGAGTGGCCTAAACACTAGGGGTGGGCGGTGTAGTATCGTTTGATTTAGCAATGATGGAACCATTTTGGCTCCTGATGGACCTGGTAGAACTGTGACAGAAGTGTTAGAGCGTATTGAAGTGAATGCAGGTTTAGAATGTTGAGTTTGCAGTTACACACAGATGAATAAAGACGTGTTATACTAAGCTCTGTGTCTGGCTTAGTCATTAGCAGTTACCCAAAATGGGGAGGACACTACAGGTGGAACTTGCAGGAGTTTCACTTGCAGAGTTCTGTGGAGTTACACAAAACTCCACCTGATTCCATGGAGTTCCGCCAATGGGTAGAAAATATGCTGCTCACGCTGCTCATGCTGCAATTTAGCGCGAGAAGGGCTGAAAAATCAGTGCGAACTGCACCAAGCATTGTTCAAGAAAACCCAGCCATTTGAGTTGATTTTGCTGCTGGTCGAGTAGAAAATCTACTAGAATAGCAGCAAATCTACTCAAAAGACAGCCTTCTGACCTTGTTACAAAATCACACCAAGGGACGCCAAATTTTGCTCGCACTGATGAGATCGCATTGTCTGGAGCCTCGCAGGAGAAAAATTGGCAATTGGTTGATTTTGACTTTAACTCCATGTTAAAGAGTAATGTGGAGTGACCAAAATTCCCTCAATTCTGAGGGCGGACAGAAACATTCCACCTACCCCTACTACACACCGCCCACTGATATCCTCCGAGATCTGGTAACCCCTGTTTTTTTAAAATATTTAGAAATGTCAGAAGTACAGTGTAAAGTGCTATATGAAAAACATGAAATTGTTATAAGGGTCTACATTTAACAGCACACTCATTCTCACATATTATTCTCAATGACAAACTAGGCATGTATGTATCTGCTTTCTCCCTCCATTTCAACCTGTAAAATGTTTAATTACACCGGTGAAGAAGGTGAATAATTATGCAAAGCTCAATTTGGAGACCCAAACGTTTTACTCCTTAAGGGCAGTTACAGTAAGCCATTTACAGGCAAAAAATTTACAAATTTCAAATCATTTTTCATTTGGTTCTCATTATCCTGTTTTGCCCAACCTCAAATGTTTGAACTTTAGTAATTTGGAATAAAGATTTGTAAATGGTGGTAATATCTTTATTCCTTTGATGAACTTAAAAAAATATGATTATATGAACTTTTGCAAAACTTTCGCTTCTTGTGATCTTCTATTCTTGAACGCAGTCTCTTATTAACTATACCAAACCTGATAGTTATTGGTCTCTTGAGCAGAAATGGTGTAAGGATGTTTTGTTGCTGTAGGCAAAATTTATTTTTCTGTTTGAGTGATCTCTATCTCTGATTAGGCAGGCAATGTTGTAATTTCTAAAAAGAAATATTGATTTCTACTCATTGACTTTATTTTAGGTCACTGACTTGCCTTGCCGTGCCTTAAAGAACCTGCTCTTGGGTTTACTCAGAGCAGGAATGGTACAGATGAAATGAATACTTCCAGCTTCTCTCTACTTCTCGCACCTGAATGAACAAACCTATATATCATAATATTGTCTGTTTATACCCCCTCCTCTCTTGTGGAAGTCCTGCTTAATAATTTGGGCATGTAGTCATAGTGCCCTGGAAATTAAATTGTGTGAACATCAGGAATTAGCAGAAATTTAAAAAAAGAAAAGCCACATGATTCTATCCTCTCAGGCAGCCAAATGTGAGTAATCAGTCCAAGCCATGTCTTTTCTTCTTAGGTCTTACCTGCAACAGTACATGCGCTCCATGAGCTCTCGCTTGCCAGAGATATTGTGTACAAGAAGGGGCTTTCAGACCGCCCATTTCTTACCATTCATTGGCTTAATTTGTACTCGTATTTGCTGCCTTCTAGTTGGCCAGCGCATGTCAGCTACACTTCTTCTTTCATGTGGAGCATGAACCAAGTACTGATTGCTTCACCGTGATTAATGTCCTTCCCCTGCTCACATTCATTGAGGTACTATTCTTCTTTCTTATTCCTCATCATCCATGTTTCTTCTTCTTGTTTCTTCTTCTTCTTCCTCATTGTCTGTTTTGCTTCTTTTTCTTTCTTCTTCCTCATTGTCTGTGTTGATTCTTCTGTTTTTCATCTTCACCTCACCCCACCTCTCAATGTCCATCTTTCTTCTTCCCTCCCAATAACTCCCACTCTCCCATTGTGTGTGTTGTCCCTCTACTTGCTACATGACATAGCAAAAGCTGGCTGCGTCATTGCATTTTTTAATCCTCCTGTTGTCTTTGTTGTCTGTGTTGCTTGTCTCTACCATTGTCCATTCCTTCTCACCCTCCCTCCTGTTGTCCATGTGCCCAATGCTACCTGCCATAAGAAAAAAAGCACTATGAAAAGGTCAGTGCTGACACCATCATATAACTTTTTTTCTTTTTTTAGCCGTACTGCTGTACAACATGTCTAAAACACATTAACAATGGCAATGGTTCTTGTATAGGTGAGACCTATTGGTTTTTCCAGTGGTTGCTTCTCTAGTGATTATTTCACTGAATCTGTTAAGGTATTGGGAAGCAAAGGAAAAAATATAGGACTGTCTATAGCGGTATCAGCTAACATCAGATGTCTTAAGGACTATAAGATAGCTTCAGAACTAAATAAAAATTACTAAAATGGAAATATTTATCAGATGATGATCTAAGAAATGAAACACTCATTGGAGCATGAGTGTGTTATGTGGTTTTCACACCAATTGTACTTCTGTTGTTTCAGCAGAGCTTGCCATGATTGGTTGATAGGAAAGTTCCTCAAAAACCTTTTGAAACGTTACTCAACCGCATAGGTGGAGAATAGTGCAAGGGTAGAATTTCTGTGTCTCTTAAACAGTTCCGAATCCAGCAGATGCATGCCACTTTTTCAGGATAATCATATAAAATAAATTTAGATACACTGAAACTTTGTAGAGGTAAGTTGTTAGGGGTCGCAAACTTGCATGATTTTTTTTTTAACTTGCGAAATTGCATGAAAAATACATTTCACAAAACACGCCAGTATTGTTTTTAAGAGAGAAAGACTTTTCGAGTAAAAGAGTTTTGTGAGGTGTCAGTAGGAGACTGTTTTTAGCATAAATTATTTCTTGATGAGGCATTTTCTGTGCAAATCTGTCTCCCCGTGTCTCATGATACTTTTTTATGACTTACAAGTTTGATTTTAAAAAGTTACTCAAAATTTCGTAATGCAAAATTTGACAAATATCGCTAGCCCGTGTAATTACAAATGTTGTTTAACGCTGAGGCATAGTGGGTGGCTATCCTGAATATGTGCATGGATTCCGCCCTCCTCGGACCTTCTTGGATACCCAAACAATAAGACATCCATCCATAAGGCTGCACTGCATGCCTCATCGCAGTCTGACACGCAAGCTGTTGCCTTGTAACGTGGCAGCAAGTTAAACCAACTCCTGCCCAGATGAGCTGCGCATGGCTGCATATTGCTTCAGCTGCATTACCGAGGGAGAGGCTCTTTATAAATGACTACACTAACAGATTCATTAATATATGAAAGTTCCTATATTAGCAAAAAAGAACAAATGATTAATAGCGCATAAGGGGAGGACGGCAAGATGCACCGGGGAAATTGCTTATCATTTATTACTGTACGTTTTCATATTTGTGAGTGCAACGGGACAAATGATTAGGACGCAGTATGCAAGAGGGAAATAATTAATGTGAGAAAACATTTTCATTTGATGTCCTTTACGATTACAGGCAGTGCATTAATGTTTCCGCGAGCCCGCATCCAATTACTGTCGCACAGCGGTGGTGCTCCGCGTTTCTAACCTCGGGCGTCAGAGTACAAACGACTGTGAGGGGAAATGGACGCGCGCGCGGCATGGGGGCTTCACCTTGACACTCTCTGGGCTCGAGCCGGAAGTAGCAAATATTTAGCGGCTCAGACAGTAATACTGAGGATACGTGGATCAGGCGTGTTGCACGTGCGTGTACTGAATTGCGCATTGATGTACCAGATAAAGGTATGGAACTTAAAGGTCAGGGGTTGACATTTTTTTCTGGCAGGCATGGGTATGATTGTTTCAGTGGACCTTTTTAGAGGGGAATCGAGGATACCATCTCCACTAGGAATGACGGGAATGGTGAGCAACCAGTATACTCGCAGAGCTGGCTTTTGGCATGGGCGAGCTGGACCCAGGGCGCCAATATTCAGAGGGGCGCAAGGAGCTGTGTGCATTAAGGTTTTGCAAACAGCAGTGCCCCTCCTACCTTGTCCGTGTCCTTGCATCATCCTTGGTCAGATTTGCCAGTTTAAATTGGTTTTATTCCTTCATTATCATGCCATAGATGATGTTTTTCACACCCCATTAGCCCCTTTCCTTGCCCACTCTGTTCCCTCTCCCAATCGGCTGACACACATTAACAATAACACGCTCATCAGGGGGATGGAGGTGAGCTCTGGTGTGATTTAGGTGAGCTGGGGAAGGTCCGGGATGCTTGTGTTCAGAGGCAAAATAAAAGAGGGTCCCCTGTTGTCTTATACTTGACATCATTCGAGCACAGAGACAGACGAAAGCAGGTTCTCTGCATCTTGACGGGCGAGAGTTCTTTCCGCAGGACTGTATACTGGATCCCTTCATTGGATCGTCCTCCCATTTACAAATACCGAAATCCACACTGGAAACGGACTCTGTTTTATCAAAGACGGCTTGAGGCCTCTACCCGAGGCTGCACATTAACCAGCACTACGCAACACCTTCTTCTGGATAACTATTTTACCTATCCATCACTGAGTACCTTGACTGCCAGTGCCCTCCCTCCCATAGGTGCCCAGACGGGCCCTATGTGAGTACCCTTCACTTTTCACTCCCACGGGTGCTCACTACACCTATTGTCAGTCATTCCCAGGTGTCCCATCATTGATAGGTCCTGATGAGACCCCGTATTGATAGCTGGGTCGAAACGTCGTCGGCAATTTGAAGCGAACCAAATCTCCAGTTCCTACTGTTGTACTAGGATGCTGTTGACATTCATTGTGTATCAATTGAATGGTCGTTTCTGTACAAACATTGAAACCTTGTTTTTATGTCACAAAAAATCACAATTAATATTGATAGGTTTCACTTTCACTTGGGACACTTCACATTGAATGCAATAATAACATGAACGCATTGTGTAAAATATCTTGTTTCTCAGCATACTCTGTTACGTCTTTTTTTTGTCTCTGACATCGCCCTTACCTCCACTTTCATTGCAATTGTGCATATATGTATTTCAATATCAATCATTGAGTGTCCACAGGAACCTCTATTTTTTTGTTTAATTATTTTATTAACTAGCATCAGCAAAGACCAGGGGCAGATGGTAACCTTAGAAAGTGGTGGGGCGAAGGAAGTGCCCCACCGCTTCCCCAAAAACTAAACAAAACAACCCCTCCCTCAAAAAGCCCAAATAAAAACAAACTTTCCACCCGGAACCCCTAAAAACACAAACACTACCCTAATTACTACACTTACATGCATTTCACATTCCCAATAAATAAAATCAAATAAAAGTGTACTCACCCACAAACTCCACATCCTCCTCTGTGTTCCTCTGCAGTCTGATTCACAAAGAATGACCCCGTAACCAATCCAAATGCTACTCTCATTGTGCTAACCAGCATGAGAGCAGTGCCAGTATTGGATGGAGCAGGCTGGCTAGACTCTCCCTCAGGCTCTGGAGGCCTGTGCTTGATCTCCACCCAGCTGTTTTAAACGGAAGCACAATAAGCGAGGGATAGCAGGTCAGGTGCTGTTATATAAAGGGTACAAAAGGGGGTGGTGATGGACGGAGCATCAGAACCAATCAAACACTCACACCCAGTCAACAGATCTGGGTTTGATCCATCACCGTTCTTTAGCCCACTCTGCCACCCCAGTTCAGACATGGCCATATGCAAATCAGTCTGACCCTGTGCCTCATGGGAACAGTCCAGCCCGAACTGCCAAGCCATGCCTTCCCTGGACCAGAAACAAGCTTCCTAGGACCGATTTCTGGCATTTCAGCCATCTTCAGCCAGGCTTGCTTGAATCCAGAGGCAAAGTGAGCAACGGACTCACGTCTGAGCATACCCTGCCAACTTATGGCGAATAAAGCAGTACAAAAGGGGGTGGTGATGGACGGAGCATCAGAACCAATCAAACACTCACACCCAGTCAACAGATCTGGGTTTGATCCATCACCGTTCTTTAGCCCACTCTGCCACCCCAGTTCAGACATGGCCATATGCAAATCAGTCTGACCCTGTGCCTCATGGGAACAGTCCAGCCCGAACTGCCAAGCCATGCCTTCCCTGGACCGGAAACAAGCTTCCTAGGACCGGTTTCTGGCATTTCAGCCATCTTCAGCCAGTCTTGCTTGAATCCAGAGGCAAAGTGAGCAAGGGACTCACTTCTGAGCATACCCTGCCAACTTATGGCGAACAAAGCAGTATAAAAGGGGGTGGTGATGGACGGAGCATCAGAACCAATCAAACACTCACACCCAGTCAACAGATCTGGGTTTGATCCATCACCATTCTTTAGCCCACTCTGCCACCCCAGTTCAGACATGGCCATATGCAAATCAGTCTGACCCTGTGCCTCATGGGAACAGTCCAGCCCGAACTGCCAAGCCATGCCTTCCCTGGACCGGAAACAAGCTTCCTAGGACCGGTTTCTGGCATTTCAGCCATCTTCAGCCAGGCTTGCTTGAATCCAGAGGCAAAGTGAGCAAGGGACTCACGTCTGAGCATACCCTGCCAACTTATGGCGAACAAAGCAGTACAAAAGGGGGTGGTGATGGACGGAGCATCAGAACCAATCAAACACTCACACCCAGTCAACAGATCTGGGTTTGATCCATCACCGTTCTTTAGCACACTCTGCCACCCCAGTTCAGACATGGCCATATGCAAATCAGTCTGATCCATCACCGTTCTCAGGGAAGGCATGGCTTGGCAGTTCGGGCTGGACTGTTCCGTTCCAATGAGGCACAGGGTCAGACTGATTTGCATATGGCCATGTCTGAACTGGGGTGGCAGAGTGGGCTAAAGAACGGTGATGGATCAAACCCAGATCTGTTGACTGGGTGTGAGTGTTTGATTGGTTCTGATGCTCCGTCCATCACCACCCCCTTTTGTACCGCTTTGTCCGCCATAAGTTGGCAGGGTATGCTCAGACGTGAGTCCTTGCTCACTTTGCCACTGGATTCAAGCAAGCCTTGCTGAAGACGGCTGAAATGCCAGAAACCGGTCCTAGGAAGCTTGTTTTCGGTCCAGGGAAGGCATGGCTTGGCAGTTCGGGCTGGACTGTTCCCATGAGGCACAGGGTCAGACTGATTTGCATATGGCCATGTCTGAACTGGGGTGGCAGAGTGGGCTAAAGAACGGTGATGGATAAAACCCAGATCTGTTGACTGGGTGTGAGTGTTTGATTGGTTCTGATGCTCCGTCCATCACCACCCCCTTTTGTACCGCTTTGTCCGCCATAAGTTGGCAGGGTATGCTCAGACGTGAGTCCCTTGCTCACTTTGCCACTGGATTCAAGCAAGCCTTGCTGAAGAGGGCTGAAATGCCAGAAACCGGTCCTAGGAAGCTTGTTTCCGGTCCAGGGAAGGCATGGCTTGGCAGTTCGGGTTGGACTGTTCCCATGAGGCACAGGGTCAGACTGAATTGCATATGGCCATGTCTGAACTGGGGTGGCAGAGTGGGCTAAAGAACGGTGATGGATCAAACCCAGATCTGTTGACTGGGTGTGAGTGTTTGATTGGTTCTGATGCTCCCTCCATCTCCACCCCCTTTTGTACCGCTTTGTCCGCCATAAGTTGGCAGGGTATGCTCAGATGTGAGTCCCTTGCTCACTTTGCCACTGGATTCAAGCAAGCCTTGCTGAAGACGGCTGAAATGCCAGAAACCGGTCCTAGGAAGCTTGTTTCCGGTCCAGGGAAGGCATGGCTTGGCAGTTCGGGCTGGACTATTCCCATGAGGCACAGGCTCAGACTGATTTGCATATGGCCATGTCTGAACTGGGGTGGCAGAGTGGGCTAAAGAACGGTGATGGATCAAACCCAGATCTGTTGACTGGGTGTGAGTGTTTGATTGGTTCTGATGCTCCGTCCATCACCACCCCCTTTTGTACCGCGTTATATAAAGGGTTCCACTGTCAGGGGTGCTTCTCCTTTTTTTTTGCTCCACCCAGTCGTCTAAGACAGCTAGGTGGAGAACTTCAAAGTGCCCATATCAATTTGGCTGGCACAAGGCAGCTGGCCAAACTGACATGCACACTTTAGAGCGTCCAGTCAGCCACTGCTCCAGTACTCTATGGACATGCCCCCATTTCTCCTGCCTCTGGGGCAGCCTGGGGGCTGCGGCACTCCATAGTGGAAAATAAAATGGCAATGAAATAATTTCATTGCCAATTAATTTTTCACGTTATGCACGGCTCGCAGCGGGTGAGGGGGCGATGCTCCCCTGCCCTAGTGAAGAAACCTCAGCTGGCAAGGATGCCAAATTTCTCTCCAACCAAGCGCTATCCTAGCAAAGGCTGCTTATGTAAGGGTGGGGGTAAAGGGACCACTACACTCCCTTACACTGTTTTCATATTGTGCCTCAACTTACAACATTGACTTCTAATGTGTGAGAAAATGGGATAGTCTTGAGTCTCATTGCATCAGCAGTATGGACTTCACTGGTGGCTGACTAATAGTGCTGTCTACTGAAAATTATGAATTTCACAGCGCAGGATTCAGCAGGTTAGAGTCTGTGAGAGACCTTTAGTTTTGAAAAAACTTTGTCCGCTCACCATAATATCAAAGGTGGAAAGCCAGGCTGAGACCATATAAACATTGTAGGCCCCCTATATTGCTAAAAAATAATGGCTAGAGAGTCCAGTCTTTCAAAACAATACTTTTGGTGGTTAATTTATTCAAGTTGTAAGTGGAGAGGATTCAAGTTGTAAGTGGAGAGGATGTAAGGGGAGAGGATGCAGCCTTACAACTAGAGCGGTCCTCCTCGAAGCTGGGGAACCGGGTTCAATTCTCAGCAACGACGCTCAACATCTTGTGATATTGGTCAAATCACTTAATCTCCCTGTGCCTAAAAAAAATGAATATGTCCATCTGTAACAAACTGGTGCTCATGTAAAGCGCTCTTAGCCCTGATATCTTCGGGTCTAATTTGCGCTATATAAAAGTCTTTAAAAAAATAAATTGTATGATTGTGACATGATCTTACTGTTGATATTAGGAAATCCCTTATCTTCGCTCAGTTAAGAAGGGTCTAAAGACCTCCTTTTTCTGAGCCGCTGTCTTTGGTGATTTTCACAGTACCAGAGCCTGGATATCTCTACCGTTTGGACCTTTATGTGACCCCTGTCCATGACTGTCAGGTTTACTGGGATAGCATTATTTTGTCAACATCTGCTTAGTGGGAATTGCTCTCAGAAAGAGTATTAGTTCAATAAAGGCCCGAATATACCAACAGGTACTCATTCATTTTCATAACTATAAGATTCATTCATGTACAAACAGGCAGCACTGAGATAAAGGAATGTTTGATTTCACCCCAAAGGCATTGTTCGATATAATTTACAAATTGGATATCTTCTCTGATTTGTTCTCTGATATTCGTATCACACCAGCAAACCCTACATGACAATTACAGCTCACATGATGACTGACTCATCGGCAATGTAAGCAAAAAACCGATGGATTTAACCCAGATCTCTTGACTCGGGGTGAATATCTTGATTTGTTCTGCATACCATCCATCATTTGTGTGTCTTTGATTGACTCATCACAGCAGAAGATTGAACAAACTAATAAAGGGTTCTGTGACAATGGGCCTGGCCCTCAAATTGAGAGTCAGTAAAATTTCTGTCTCATAGACAGAGTGAAACCAAAGGGGATGATGGACGGAGTGTTGAACATTGCAAGCACTCACCCCCAGTCAACTCATCTGGGTTTAATCCATCATCATTATTTAGCTGACTCCGCCACCCCAGTTCAGACATGGCCATATGCAAATCAGTCTGACCCTGTGCCTCATGGGAACAGTACAGCCCGAACTGCCAAGCCATGTCTTCCCTGGACCAGAATCGAGCATCCTGGGACCGATTTCTGGCTAAGCAGACGTCATCAGCCCGGCTAGTTTGAATCCAGTGGCAAAGTGAGCAAGGGACCCACGTCTGGGCATGCCCTGCCAACTTGGGGCGAACAAAGCAAAACCAAAGGGGATGATGGACGGAGTGTTGAACATTGCAAGCACTCCCCCCCAGTCAACTGATCTGGGTTTAATCCATCATCTTTCTTTAGCTCACTCTGCCACCCCAGTTCAGACATGGCCATATGCAAATCATTCTGACCCTGTGCCTCATGGGAACAGTCCAGCCCGAACTGCCAAGCCATGTCTTCCCTGGACCGGAATCAAGCATCCTGGGACCGGTTTATGGCTAATCAGCCATCATCAGCCAGGCTAGTTTAAATCCAGTGGCAAAGTGAGCCAGGGACCCACGTCTGGGCATGTCCTGCCAACTTAGGGCGAACGAAGCAAAACCAAAGGGGATGATGGAAGGAGTGTTGAACATTGCAAGCACTCACTCCCAGTCAACTGATCTGGGTTTAATCCATCATCATTCTTTAGCTCACTCCGCCACCCCAGTTCAGACATGGCCATATGCAAATCAGTCTGACCCTGTGCCTCGTTGGAACAGTCCAGCCCGAACTGCCAAGCCATATCTTCCCTGGACCGGAATCAAGCATCCTGGGACTGGTTTCTGGCTAATCAGCCGTCATCAGCCAGGCTAGTTTGAATACAGTGACAAAGTGAGCAAGGGACCCACCTCTTGGCATAGACAGAGTGGTCAAAGAACATTTTATGGAGTATAAAAATAATATAGATACTGAAGTTCCTGGAAAGGCTCAATGGCTCCATTGATTAGAATATATAGTTTGCAGCCTGTGACATTTACCATTAAGAAAGTTCTATAGATGGAAAATGAAATACAATTTTTTTTTCAACTATTTTCTGTCTTTCTGAACATTCCACCACAAGGTCGCTCCACAGAGCTAAATTAAACTTGGTCAGGCTGAGTTCCACAGGGCAGGTGCCGGTTTATGTTTGATAATTCCAAATTTCTAAATTCAATCCCGCGCTAATGGGTACTTTGCTGAGTAAAAAGGCACGAAGTAAAGGGCTTAGTCATTTTTTATAGAGAGGAGTGAAATTGTGGGTTCTGTTCTCCTTGTACCAGTTTTGGACAAGGCTGGTTTTAGCCAAGTCAAAATTTATTTATTTCAGAATGCAGAATTCTGTACAGCGTACCGTTCAATGTAGTGCATTGCATCAGTTTTATGTTCCATCCTTAGAGGCAAACAGATTTTATTCAAAGAGGGGGGATAAAGAAAAGTGAAGGCCAATGTGCAAGATGTCTAGGTCAAGAGCATGTGTCAGACCTCATATTCTCTATAATCCGGAAATGACACCCCAATTACTTTGTAGAGCTCTATCATACGCGAAGGACCTCGTTACACGTGTCCTGTCAGGGTTTCATTCCTGTACTCTGTAATTCCTGGGTACCTTGTGAAGTGTGAATGGAGAATTAGTCGAGCAGTGGGTTCTCCGCAAAACTTGTAATACCAATTGAGATGCTGATCTCGTTATTCTCTAAAGTAATTTTTCAGAGGCACTCCTCACGAGTGTCTGGGTAGATAGCGAGACCCTAAAAAGTGTCCATGGGGACTTCATCTTGGATGTATTTTACCAAGGGCAGGATCATATAAAGGGTTGAGATGCTTCCAGACTGCCCTACTGTACTTTTGTTCATGCCTGTTGGAGGCCACCAGAGACAGCAATGTGATGAGTTTAGTTTGTCGTAATAAAAGAAGCAGCTTTCAGACAAAAAAAGTTTCTATCTTCACAACATCAAGTAAGGCCTATGATGAGCTGTCTATTACGCAAATCATTGTAGCGTAAATTCAGAAAATGTAAGCCATGTAAAATATGACAATGTGATCCAAATGTGTATTTCAAAGTGCAATACCCATATCGGATTAACCAATTAATACTAATTGGTGTAAATATTAAATTTTGGTCATGATAATTAGAAAGCAGTTTTGAGTATGCAAGTTTGCAAACGTCACAAAACCTCTATGGTCAAGATTCCTGCAAAAAAAGCATTAGAAAACCTTTTTTAAATAAAAGTTTCACACTAAAACCTTTTTGTATATTTCTGTTACCCAATGTTTTTTATGCTTTGCAGTCTTCTTGACATTTAGCAAGCTTGAGAGGCATTTAAAGTTGAGGAAAAAATATCAGAGGTTTATGGGGGAAAACCATTTGAAGCAGTTCTACACTTCCGCCTAACCATGAAAAGATCTAAGGATATAGGACAGTTTTCAGTACATTTCATAAAGTAAATGAATGAAGCAATTTCCAACATATGGGATAATATGTTACACATGGAAAATTGAGAATGGAAAATGTATGCCCCGTGGATCCATGGTGCAACAAATGAAAACAAATGGGGATTGGGAGCTTGCAGGAGGTTGGGTGCAGGACCTGGCCCAGGCCAGGCCCTGCCCCTAACCGCCTGCCACACACGCCTGAAGGTCATGCTCTCTGAAGGTAGGCTGCCCCCAGGGGGTAGGGCGTGAGACTTGGCCAGAAGCCAGGTCCTCTGGCCAACCCCAAGCCACACAGGGCATTCAGCATCTTACTTTATGTTAAAACAATTATAGAATTCACTGAAAAAAATAAACGTGAAAGTGATGTGTTAGTTTGGAATTGTAATAATTACTTTTTCTCCATTTAAAAACCTTAAAAATTCATCATGTATAGTTATCTCAAGCAACTGTAACTTGTGCCATAAAGTAACTATAACTCGCACCCTCGCCATGCACTGCTGTATCCTCACATATTACGTCACTCATGACATGTTCAATGACTGCATAGATAACATACCTGATGACATCTGAAATTACATAATTGATAAGGATACTGTGCATGGCAAGGGCGCAAGTTATAGTTACTTTAGTACACAAGTTATAGTTATTTGAGATTACTATAATATCAGAATCACACAGAAAGATATTTAGTAAACTACATATGGGGCAACGTTTCTATATCTTTTGTGCTGGCAATTAATGTAAGCTTTTGCAATATGGTTTGCTTCCTAATGGGGTTGGGTGTGTTGAAGGTGTGGGCTCCCCATTAAGAGTTGCCACATGACAAAGGCTGTGTGTAGTAGAGGCTTCTCTACGTAACTGGATTAGACTGTCTGTAGGTAGTGGAATCTGTATAAAAAGCTGCCCACAGAGCTTTCGCAGTGCGTAGTCTGGGCTTGGAGCCCTAATGGGGCTTGAGTGCCTGGAGGGGGTGGTCTCTTGGTGAATAGTTGTGCACATGATGGATGTTGTGCGTATTGGGAGCTTCCGTTTCTAATGGGGGGTGGCTGTCTGGATGAAGTGAGCACTCCATGAACAGCTCTGCATGCACATATACTGTGCATAGTAGGGCATAGCCATGTCATGGGGCTTGGTTGTCTGAAAGGAGTGAGCTCTCCCTCAAGAGTGCTGCACTGGGAGAAGTCTATACACAGTTCATGTTTTATTGCCTAATCGCACTGGGCATTTGGAAGGAGTGGTCACGCCATGAAATGTTTTGCATATGGTGAAAGCAGTGTGTAGTGTGAGCTTGTGTACCTTATGGGGCTTGGGTGTCTGAAGGTTGTAGAGTCCCAGCAAAATGAGTTCACATTGTGTCGGATTTATGTAGTAGGTGACTGGCCACCTACTTTGGCTGTGTTTAGATTAGAAGCACTGACCTACAGTATAATTATTTAAGTGATTTCCTGGCTTAAAGGTATTATTTTTGCTGCAAAAATTTCCACTGGTCCTGTTTCTTCCATGTGATGAATCGGCATTGTGTTTTAGACCATCTCACAAACATCACCGGAAAGGGGTTACGGAAACCTATCGCAGACCTGACCATTTCTGTTTCAATTTCTGACACCAAGCGGTAAAGAGGCAAACACTGAACGTCTGGTGACACTTGTCAGGCTCACACTGTGGAATGTTAACACCAGTGATGTGCAAGCGAAGGTGAGAAGAGTCGCAGGCAGAGAAGCTCATTCTGATTAGGCCAGCGATGGCACATCGGTCGAGGTGGACTACTGTGAATGCGAACAGTCATCGAGCGGAGTCCTCAGCACTCGGCCTCCCTGGGATGATGCACATTCACAGTAATAGCATCTGGCGGGTGGCTCAGGAGTGTCGCGTGAAGCCAGCTTCTCCAGATCCTTCTGTTTCCTTTGTCCGCTGCACTAACATAGCTTTGCACTCTTCGCTGTCAGGCATGTCAAAGTAAGAACTGCGTCTTGGAACCTGCTGTGCCACTTAAGTGACTCTCCTTATCTGGCAGCATTCCCCTGGAGACCACAGGCTGAGACGTTGCATCTCAAAGCCCAAGAGCAGCTCTAAGCTAAATCACAACCTTCAAATCTGAATCAGTGCATTGTGTATATCAGTGATGATACATTGCAAATTTACTCTTAGTAAAGGCTTACCAGAGGGATATAGATTACTTTCCCCACACACCAATTCATTTAATGACCTTGTTCCCTCTCTCAGTTTTAAAGCTAGATTCTGAAACATCTGAGACGAGCATTGTACATGGCAAACAGTGGCGGCCGGCACAGGTAAGAGCGGAAGGTCTGGGCGGGGTGGGGGGATAGATGACAGGATAAGTACAATTAAATAAATAAAATAAAAAAACACTTACCTTGCACTCGCAACAGCGCCGACTCAGTGATGCGGCAAGCGCAAGGTAAGTGGTTTTATTATTTTTTTAAATTACATTTTACCTATCCCATCATCTGTCGACTTCCTCCCCACACCCCCAACCCCTGCCTCGCAACTCTTACCTGTGCCAGCTGCCAGTGGTAGCAAATATTTTACATGGTATCAATTTTAACATGCCTTTCAGCTTGAGTAATAAAATGTTCTCTCATTCCATTATGCACTGGTGTAGTGTGTCCCATCCAGCAGTTCAGCACCATTTACATTACATGCTTTGTATTAATCGGACTTTGGTTCGGAATTAACAGTGTGGTGCAAAATGTGCATATCTCACATTAAAAGGGATCATTTTATGGAGGGCTGACACACTACAAATAAGACAATGACTGCCCGAATCCTCCTTAATTAAACACCTGGCATGGGCCTAGCTCCTGTATGAACGGCGTAGATTGCTTGTAGGGTCCTGAAAGAGGCCTGATAGAGACAGCAAGCCTTGACTTGCCAGTATTACTATCTATAGGTCATTATTATTAAAACTAGAGAATGCATTAGTGTGCCTGTCGTCCTTACCGCGACAAGACATGATTTTAGGTTCAGTTTCATATACTTATAGTTTTCTTTTACCCATATTTGAGATACGTTTGACATACAGTTCCTTCAGGCAGTTGACCATGTGTTCTGTATGCCATGGGATGCAATTTCACACAGACAGCTAGCAAAATTTGCTTCATCTAATACGCATAATATTCACAAAATAAGCACTGGCTTCTGAGGATGTTTGAATGTTTCTCAGTAGGAATCTAGATGGCAGTTATTGCAGGGTAAATCCATTCGACCGTTATGTATGTGCTCCTGTTGCTTAAGATTTTCTTAGCCATTGTTTCTTTCAATTGTTCTGTGAGTGGTTTCTTTTGGTATGTTTCGTAGTAAAAAAGTAACCCCTGTCTTTGCAACTCACCCTGGCTTGTTTGTAAAGAGCATGGCTCCTCCTTCTCTTCCCAGGTGCATTTTGTGGCTAATCTTTATTTTGCTAAGGGTTGTGGATTCCCTAGGAGTGGACCAAGAAAATAGGAAAAATATAGCTATATGTTGAGGTTTTGCGAAAAATAGGAATAAAGTGCTCTGGATAAAAGTGTCAGGTTTGGTTTGTTGGTAAAAATGGTATTAACAAATGTTTTTTGACCCAAAGTCACCATCTTCCTAGCTGTCTGGAATATGCAGAGATGAATCAAAAACAACATATTTTTACCGCAGTTTTGGCATTTTTCAAAGAGGTAGCCCACTTTTCCTATTCTTTGCACTCTCAACCTACTTCCAGTTTGTGGTAGAAACCAGTGTGATACCCATGGGTGATCCAGGAAAGCTACAGACAAAATTCCAAATTCAATTCAGCAAGGGTCATATGTGTAGATCCCTCAAGGTTTTCTCAAAAAACTAACCGTTGAACTAAAGCAATGTGGGAAACGAGTAGTAAAAAAAAGGCCCATTTCGTACAACATTTTCATCTGTAAATTTTTATTATGAAGTTCGATTTACAAAAGCTATATACCTTTATGTCCACTACACCCTTCTCATTGCAGAGATATATTGGGTTTGTAGGTTCTCCAAGAACCTATGGTACCCAGAGGAAACAACTGAGCTGTACTGTACAATGGTTTTTCATTCTGTACTGAGTATCAACCAATTCATATGGTGAAATATGTAGGGTGGAAAATGGGTATCAAGGAAACCTATGCATTTCTGAAATGGGTACATGTTATGGAGTTTAGGAAGGGTGGTTATTTGCACATCTCTGAATGTGTTGGTAGATATACTAGCATATGATTTAGAGGGCATTTTTCAAAATGCCTTCTTTCTTAAACGCAGGCTAACATTTGAAAGATACAAATGCAGGAAAGTCCAGTTGATAATAACAAATGTTCTACTAATCTATGCTCCCACATGTCTTCCGATAAAAATGATACATATCTTGTGTGGGTACGTTTAGTGCCTGCGACAGGAAAAAGCCCAAAAACAGCCTGGATACATAAAATATTTCCACCCAAAACTGACCTTTTTTTAAAGTGGGTAGCTGTGGATTTTGTTCCCTAGCTCAGCTGACCCCTAGGGAAACCTGGCAAACTTGCACTTTTTTTAAAACTAGATACCTGGTGGAATCCAAATGGGGTGACCGGCATGGCTGCCACCAGGCTTTTTACCCAGAATTCATAGCAAACCTCAAACCGTGACTTAAAAAATAAATTTTCCTCACATTTCTGTGATGGAAAGTTCTGGAATCTGTGGGGAGCCACAAACTTCCTTCCAGTAGCAGTGGTTATTTGTACATCTCCGAATTTGTGGGTACCCATACTAGCATATGATTTAGAGGGTATTTTAAAAAATGTCTTCTTTCTTCCACACAAACTTACATTTGGAAGACGCAAATGCAGGGAAATCCAATAGGTAATAACAAATGTTCTACTATTCTATACTCCCACGTATCTCCTGATAAGAATAACACCTCACTTGTATTGGTAGACCTACTGCTTGTGACAAGAAATGGCCCAAAATGCAACATGGATACATAACATTTTTCCATTAGAAATTGACATTTTTTTGCAAATGTGTAGCTGTGAATTTTGGGCCCTAGTTCAGATGGCACCTAGGGAGATCTAGAAAACTTGCACATTTTTGAAAACTAGGGCCACAATTATCTAAAAGTAACGCAGCGCAGCACTGCAAGTCAGCTTTTGGCCCCCGGTTGGCAGAAAGACTGAAGACCCATTAAGTAAGGATGGGGGCATGACATTCCCTATGGTGGGTAGCCTCCATCCCTATTTTTATTTTTTAAAAAAGCTTTCCCAGGCACCTAGTGCGCTTTCTGCTGCTGGGGGTAATTTCCCTGATGTGCCACCCCAGAGAGTGCAGAAAGACAGATGCCTCATTTAATTGAGGCAGGGGCATGGCCATGCCCATGGTGGGAAGCCTCCATCCCTATACTTGTTTTTTAGAAAATGCTGTCCCTGGCATCTAGTGGATTTCTGCTCCCAGAGGGCAAATGGGGGTAATTATCCCCATATCGCCCCATGGTGGACAGCCCCCCTATATTTAAAAAAAAAACTTTCCCTTGCTCTTTGCCCACAGGGGGGGACAAATCAGGGGTTGTTACCCCAATCTGCCCCCAGAGGAGCAGAAAGACTGATGCGACATTTTATCAGGGTGGGACAATGACCATACCCATTGTGGACAGTCCTCACCCCTATATTATTTTAAACACACGATTTCCCTGGCATCTAGCGAGCTTTTGGCCCCCGTGGGCAGATGG
This sequence comes from Triturus cristatus, assembly GCF_964204655.1. NCBI lineage: Eukaryota > Metazoa > Chordata > Amphibia > Caudata > Salamandridae > Triturus > Triturus cristatus. The sequence goes on from NC_140584.1 coordinate 394,580,317, forward strand.
TGGCAATTACCCTTGGGGGTAATTACCCCCATATGCCACCTAGGTTGGTAAAATGACTGGGGCAATTAAATGTGCTGGGGAAGCACAAGCCCTTGCCTAAGGGGCTGCACCCCCATCCCCGGTGACTAGTGAGTGTATCCCTGTTTGGAATTTGTACTCCTGTGGTGCTCCCTAAGCAATGATCTACCCGGCAGAGGTAGCATTGGAAAGGGGAGATTCTCCCCTTTACATTGATATCTCTCCCAAAGGAATCAGTGCTGGGGGATGAGATCTACCAGTGAGCACTTATTGATTAAGTGAAAATAAAACAAGCCCATTGGCTCATTTTACCTTCATTTTTGTGAATGATATAATCGGGCCCTAAACGCTGATTGTCATTGCAGGAAAAAACACAAAAAACAATCAAGCTGCTCGGATAGCTCTTCCTGACCAACCTGATGTAGGAAAATAATAAAAGACTTTCTCTGGTGCACCAGAGGGGCCTTAAATTGCCATCCCAGAGTCGGCTAATGGCCGACACCCACACAGGGGAGTTAGTGCATCCATCAGCCTTAGGCCAATGGTCACACTTAAAAGGTTTAACGAGGAATTACTTTGATGCACAGCCTGGTCCAGCTTAGTAGATTGGGCTTTGCATCAAAAACTATCAATGTCGGCAGTGATCTGCCCACGTTGCACCCATATAATGCCTCACTCCACTAATATACATTTTTTATGCCTAAAGGTACACTTTTAGTTAGTGTATTCAACTTTTCATGACAGATAGAATGTTTTACTTTTTCCCTTAGTAACAACTGTTTTACTCCAGTTCACTTTTTTCCTGCTGTGTTTTTATTTCTGAGAAAGTGTTCAAACCCTGCTGTACTCACAGATAGTATGAACTCATTTCTGCTGTGTTTCATCTTTCCCGTTTGCCGCATTTGAGGCATTGATGTTTTCTGAGTAATGCTCCATAGTCGTCTTGTGTTATCCAGTTTAGACAACTGGTCATCAAATTTTCTGCTTTTCTCTTCATGGGTTAGGGAGTTCAAGTCTAATTTTTAAACCTTTTTGTAATAGATTGGACTATAACTTGATAGGGTTGAGATTCCACTTCATATAATATTCACAGTCCTTATCAGGATGAACTACTAAAGTCACTAAATAAACCTGGGTTTAATCATCTGGTATCTTGGAACGAAGCAGTCAGACTTAACCTAGAGGCAATGTGTAGAGTATTTATGCTACACTCAAACAGTAACTAAGTGCAAACGCAGCACAAATAAATCCCAACCCAATTTAGAAAAATAAAGAACATTTTACCAAATTAAATTACATCAAAATGACAATGAATCAATAAGTAGAACCAGATATATGATTTGATAGGAGTGCCAGCCGCAGTTATTTGGTTGCGCTAGACCGGCTCGAAGTCAAAAGTTAAGGACAACCCATAAGGATCACCGGTTGGATATAGGTACCAGGTTCGTCCTGGTGGAAAGTTTACCTTTTGATTTAAAACTTCATATGGAGGAATGGAGAACAGTAGTAGTTGATGGGGCTAGGTGCAAGCTGGATCTCAAGCAGGGATTGATGGTGGTGGAATCAGTTGTGGTCATCAACAAATGTGGGGAAGATCCGGGGGGGAGTCCTCCAGAGTCCATCAATATCGATTGGCTTTGGCTCAGAATCAGTCTCCAGTAGCCCTCTACAGTCAAACTAGGAAACTTTTCTAAAAGTCAGATCTCCCTCAGCAGGGAAACCCAGGAAGTTGAGGCCGACCTCTGATTCAACGGCAATGGCTGCAGCTTCGACGGCGACCCCAGTCTCCATCAGTTCTCCATGGATAAAGTTGGCAAATCCTCTTCCTTCTTGCAATAAGGGGGCAGTAGGAGAACACTCCAACTCCAGCCAAGCATCCAGGACCTGGGGAGCCTTTTTATGCCCTGTGCCAGCAGTGGGTGAAAGGCAAGCCTTTGTTGACCCTCAAAAACAGTTATTGTCAGTTCCTCTAACCCTATTTGGTTTGGTGCCAATCTGACTAGAAACAAAGGGCAGGCAAGCCTAGATGTGAGCTTCATCTCCCAGTGACACGATAGGCATCATTTGAAGCTCCTCAAGGGGCTAGGCACAGCCACAGGCCATCCTGTCAAGGTAGGAGTCCCTTCTCCATACCAATAGCCCCTTGTCCACTGTCTAGGTATAATATTCCCCTTACCACAGGGGAGTCATCAGGGGTCAGGTGAAAATTATAACTTTTTAAAAGGCTATTCTAAAATATTAATAACAAATTTGACCTAATTATTAAGTTAGGTTTTATATTACTATCCTTGATCTATTGTTCTAGCTATCCACACCGAATTTAGTACTTGTTATAGATAATAGGGCAGACTAGTATTAAAATATGGGAGAGCCAGCCCTGAAACATTGAAAAAGGACTTGGAAATGTGCTACATTTAAATACAATGTACTCTTCCCTATGGATATTAATGGCCCACCTTAGAGGTGATTTATAAGTATTAAAAAAGAAAGTTTAGTTCTGGCAAAATACTTTTTTGCCTGGTCACAATAGCATTTTTAAAACTCCACACCCAGGCTACAATGGCAGGCCTGGATACATGTTTTACAGTGCTACGTAGTGGGTTGCAGCTTACTGATAGCATTTAATTTACAGGTCCTCAGTACATGTGGTACCACATACTAGGGACTTATTAGTAAATTAAATGTGCCAATTACGAGTATGGCAATAGTTTAACAGGGAGTGCACGGTCATTGTCACTGGTTACAGAGTCAAAGTACACAGAGTTCTACAGCAAACAAGACATTGAGTACAATAAAAAGGCAAACATTCTGGGGTGACCCTGCAGAAAGAGCAAATATCCAACACATTACTTACCAAACTTGAGCAAAATATTCAGTTATTTTCACACTGCTCCTTGACTGTTGGGGTGTTCCAATATTTTACTGGTGTGTGCTCATCCCTTTAAATTTCCTTTTCCTACAAAAATCGTTTATTCCTTTACTGGTTGGTTCTGTCAAAAAAGTCTTCTTATGTCCTTAGTTCTCCTTAGAAAATGGATTAATATAGCAATAATGAACTTTCAAGGGGGTATTGTAATAAGATAATTATCCACCTCTCACTGTATCCTTCTTGAGCTGTAGGCAAGGCTACTATTAATATCAAAGGTCAATTTTCTCTTGATAATTCATTCTAGAAAATGGATTGCGGCTCTCACTCACTCAGGTGGCTTGTAAAGTGTGACTAGTCACCGTAAGGGTCTCAAGGCGCTCTTAGAACACGCTTATAGAGAACAGGGTGTGTTTAGTGAGCCTCTTACCAGTTCTTAAATTAACAGAACAACTTCTTGTTTATTTCTACTGCATGTGCTACAAATGGTAGCTGGTAAGCACCTTGGTGTGCTCTGCTCCCCAAGAACATGACAGGAGTTGATTAGCAGAACTGGTTGCTGGGGTCACTGTATAACTGACCAGTGGATCAACATTACTTCACATGCTCCAAAGTTTAGGAAAGCGATCTTTATTTCCTGAATAATAACTTTTCTTGCACAAGTATATTTTGTTCAGCAGTTTGAACATTTCATTTCATGTTCTAATATAGAATTTTGGCTGCTCATGTCATTGTTGTGGTCACATAAACAACCTTTTTGTTGCATGTCATTAGATGCCTCCCTCTTCTCTGTTGCAGTTCAGGATATCCTGTTTAGTTACATTAAAGGGGCTAAGTGCCAATACACTTACTACCAAGCAGTGGGCCTTAAATCAACTACAAGCTGGAAAATACAATCAAATTGATTTAGTAATTGATACTTATGCTGTGCAGAGTCAAGAATATTTAGGATTAAACCTACCTGGTCATACAAAAAGGAAATTCTTAAGATTCAGACTACTCTATATACCAATATTGGAGTCTGATCAGAAATGGAATCCAGCACTTGAAGGCAGTCCAACTTGACGGCTTTGTGGAACTACTGTTGAATCTTTTTGTACACTTAATATGTACCTGCCCTAAACTGTTGCCCATGTGGAGGATATATTTACGCTCTTTGTTTAAAAATGCTAAAACAAGAACAACCGCTGAGGCTGTTAGATACTGTTTTAGGCTCAGAGAAGACAGCGCAAAAATAATGATGATAATTTTTTAAACCATGCATATAAAGCATTATTTGCATAAACGCCAGTATATAATGGGAAGCAACACAGATTTTATGAGCAGAGAATCGAACTTTTAAGCTGTATAACTATGAGAAAATTATGTATCTAGCACATCTGGCACATTAACCCTTTAGTATGTTACTGAAAGTAAAGGATTGAGCCAAAAAAGAATATAATACAGATGTAGAGGGATGAACGACCCAAACTTTATTTAACAGAGTATCAAACCTCTTTTAGAGATAAAAAAAATAGCTGCATAAATGTAATGAACTGTTTGCGCTTTGTAAATCTGGCACATTAGTTGTATCATTCTTGAGCTGTAGGAAAGGTTACTATTAAGGTCAAAGGTCAATTTTCTCTTGATAATTCATTCTAGAAAATGGATTGCAGCTCTCACTCACTCAGGCGGCCTGTAAAGTGCGACTCGTCACCCGTAAGGGTCTCAAGGCGCTCTTAGAACACGCTTACAGAGAACAGGGTGTGTTTAGTGAGCCTCTTACCAGTTCTCAAATTAACAGAACAACTTCTTGTTTATTTCTACTGCATGTGCTAGCAATGGTAGCTGGTAAGCACCTTGGTGTGCTCTGCTCCCCAAGAACTTGACAGGAGCTGATTAGCAGAACTGGTTGCTGGGGTCACTGTATAACTGACCAGTGGATCAACATTACTTCACATGCTCCAAAGTTTAGGAAAGCGATCTTTATTTCCTGAATAATAACTTTTCTTGCACAAGTATATTTTGTTCAGCAGTTTGAACATTTCATTTCATGTTCTAATATAGAATTTTGGCTGCTCATGTCATTGTTGTGGTCACATAAACAACCTTTTTGTTGCATGTCATTAGATGCCTCCCTCTTCTCTGTTGCAGTTCAGGATATCCTGTTTAGTTACATTAAAGGGGCTAAGTGCCAATACACTTACTACCAAGCAGTGGGCCTTAAATCAACTACAAGCTGGAAAATACAATCAAATTGATTTAGTAATTGATACTTATGCTGTGCAGAGTCAAGAATATTTAGGATTAAACCTACCTGGTCATACAAAAAGGAAATTCTTAAGATTCAGACTACTCTATATACCAATATTGGAGTCTGATCAGAAATGGAATCCAGCACTTGAAGGCAGTCCAACTTGACGGCTTTGTGGAACTACTGTTGAATCTTTTTGTACACTTAATATGTACCTGCCCTAAACTGTTGCCCATGTGGAGGATATATTTACGCTCTTTGTTTAAAAATGCTAAAACAAGAACAACCGCTGAGGCTGTTAGATACTGTTTTAGGCTCAGAGAAGACAGCGCAAAAATAATGATGATAATTTTTTAAACCATGCATATAAAGCATTATTTGCATAAACGCCAGTATATAATGGGAAGCAACACAGATTTTATGAGCAGAGAATCGAACTTTTAAGCTGTATAACTATGAGAAAATTATGTATCTAGCACATCTGGCACATTAACCCTTTAGTATGTTACTGAAAGTAAAGGATTGAGCCAAAAAAGAATATAATACAGATGTAGAGGGATGAACGACCCAAACTTTATTTAACAGAGTATCAAACCTCTTTTAGAGATAAAAAAAATAGCTGCATAAATGTAATGAACTGTTTGCGCTTTGTAAATCTGGCACATTAGTTGTATCATTCTTGAGCTGTAGGAAAGGTTACTATTAAGGTCAAAGGTCAATTTTCTCTTGATAATTCATTCTAGAAAATGGATTGCAGCTCTCACTCACTCAGGCGGCCTGTAAAGTGCGACTCGTCACCCGTAAGGGTCTCAAGGCGCTCTTAGAACACGCTTACAGAGAACAGGGTGTGTTTAGTGAGCCTCTTACCAGTTCTCAAATTAACAGAACAACTTCTTGTTTATTTCTACTGCATGTGCTAGCAATGGTAGCTGGTAAGCACCTTGGTGTGCTCTGCTCCCCAAGAACTTGACAGGAGCTGATTAGCAGAACTGGTTGCTGGGGTCACTGTATAACTGACCAGTGGATCAACATTACTTCACATGCTCCAAAGTTTAGGAAAGCGATCTTTATTTCCTGAATAATAACTTTTCTTGCACAAGTATATTTTGTTTAGCAGTTAGAACATTTCACTTGACAAAGAGCTGGGCTAAAGTAATGCAGACTTCCATTGAGTAAGAGGGATATCATTGTATCAAGCCTTTGGTGCAGCCTCAAGCCGCACTCATCTCTAATCAGATTACCTAAATTTCACAAGTACTGGACACTTTGCACCAATTTTCCATTGACATTTTGCACTTTACTGTCCAGTGCAAAAACAATGTTTGGACTGACGTGTTTCTGAAGCACCTACATTTAGCACCAGGATGTCATTTGAAGGCAGGTGCATATTGCCAAGGAGCAATGTTCAGTTTGATTAGAGCTGCCCCCTACACTTTATTAGCTTTTGGCGCCCAACTGACTCCTAGTGTATTCCTGTTATTGCTGCTCCTTGAAGAGCCCTAGTGGCAGCAAGAGGATGTAAAAGCATTTAGGGGTATATTTACAAGGAAGTGACAGAGTGCGGAGTTAGCCTCATTGGCTTAACGCTGTGCTCTGCCACTTCTGAAATGCAGGGCTTCACAAGATTTACAACAATAAGGTGCAGCCTTGCGTTTCTCTCTGTGCTGGCACTAATTTAGCTGCCTAGCGCCATTGCAGGTACTCTTTCACCATAGTGCAAGGGTGCATGGTTTGAGGGGAATGATTGTTTATGTGCAGAAAGGTGTCCCTTCCTACACATAAACAATCTGAAATGGCGTTTTGAAACTTCTATGTGTGCTGCTTAATGCGTCACATATACTAGTTGCAAAACATCACTAATGGGAACCTTCCTGCACACAAACAATCAATTGTGTTTTGCTGATTCTATGTGTGCACAATGCAGCACACACAGATACAGCAAAAACAGAGGAGAAATGAAACATTTCTCCTCGTTTTGCCAGGGTAGGACCAGGTTTTCCCTAGTCTTAATTTTGGTGCTGCCCCCTATTTAAGCCACCCTTGTGCCAGTGCAGTGTCAAAATCAATGGGTGTTGCTATGGAACGCACACCAAAACACCCATTGCCCGCCCCTTTCACGCTATAGCGTGAAAGGGTGCCTTATTTACAAGGTGGCGTTAGGCCACGGTAAGTGGCTTAATGATCCCTTGTGAATAAGGCAAAGCCCCTTTGTCACCACAACATTGAGAAAAGTGACGCTGTGGTGGCGATAGGGGCTTGTAAGTATGCTCCTTAGTACATAATGGCCTGTGTTCGCAGCATGCATTGAGCTCACCTTACAGGGGAAGCATTCACTCACTGCAGGTCACTGCTCCACAGACCGCACATGCATTCTCATTAGAAAGGAGATGAAAGGGCACGAACGGGCATAAGTGATTCCCACCGCTGTAGTTTGACTTTTCTTTAATGGAATATGACCACCACTCCTCAGAGGAAATATGCTAAGAATAAGTACATTGTGCATAATTCTTCCAGCTCGCAGAGGGAGACGCCAGCTGTAATTATTTCTGACAAATGGTCGCCTAGTTCCGTTTTTAAAGCTCCAATCATGGCTTATCCTACATCTTTGGAGTGTGCATGCATATGGTTTTTGACAATCAGGAACATTACAAGGGCTCTTCATTTGCACAATTTTGCTCTGTAGTTAATTGTATCATTGCTGGTTTTATATGAAACGAAAAGCATTTACAGGCCTGTATTCGATTGTCAAAATCTTTTTTTCTTTTGTTGTATCCATCTACATGCGCATTTTAAAGAGCAAGATTTGCAGAGCGTGAGCTTATTTCACAGAGATTATTTTTTGGGCCTGAAATTGCAAAGATGGGAAATTTACAGTCTCTTTTGAGATTAGCTATGTTAGCCAAAGAGCTGTATTTGGGGCCCACATTTACTAAGGCTTTGTGCCTCTGCGGTGATGCAAAGCGATGCAAAGCTGCACATGATATTTATTATTGAGCACAAAAGGTGTTTTGCACTGGAAAGGTGCCATTTTCTCAGCACAAAACTGCTTTCCATCAGGGGATGAATCAACACAGACATCCAAATGTTTTGATGCAAAGCCCGATCTACTAAGATAGCCAGACTGGGCTTGGGTAAAAAATGAAAGCATTCTTCAAGCAGACATAAAAATAGGGAAATGTGTTTTTTTGTTTTTGAAACCTGCGTTGCATGTGTGCTGCAGTACACAGCACACATTCAATGCATGGGATACTCCTGCGTTTGTATAGACATAGGAACTTGTCGCGGAAGGGTCTGATACTAGTAGAGATTCTATGATCAACAGTGCACTCATCTCTCTATCATGCCTCAAGGCTGAGCATCCAGCAAGGCAGATTTTTTAAAGCACATGCGTCGGCCAATTTCAATTAATATATTTTGCAGTGTTTTACCCATAAGCAACACAGCACAGAAAATGTGTTTGCTGCAGGTTAAATTAGTAAATCCGAGCTTCAGATTTTGCAGCTGGCTGGTTGGGCATTTTTCCCTCTTCAATTGTGGGACCAAGCTGGGAAAACAACAATATTGACGGGTCTGCCTTGCCATGGCTAACCTGTCAGTGAAGCTGGGTTGCAATGCACTGATAAAGTGCTACAATTCACAAAATAAAGAGTTAAAAATGCTGGCATAGAAATATAATAGCCCAAAGCCAGTAGAATTGCAGCTGTGGTGTTCTCGGCATATTTATGAATTTAAAGCTCTTGCCAGATAATCCATCATTAGCAGCAAAAACATGTTTCATGCTTAAATAGATCACAAGTCATTAAAAAAGCAACCACACTTGGAACCTCATTTACAAGGGGCCTGTGTCACTAGGGCATCACGTTTTATGATGCTCCTGTGGCGCAGGCCTCTCAAATACACTACGCTGGTTCAACGCTGGGACATCGCCACAAGGGGTCATTAAGGCAGGGGGGACTACAACTGGATTATCCTGCAGACTTTTGATGGCCTGGGGCTTGTCATGCTCCAGGAAGGGGATTATCACTTGGTGGATTTTGCCTGGACATTGCTGGCCTGCAGTTTAGTGCCAAATGTCATATCCTGGGTCTTGAAGTACTCTCCAAGGGTTGAGTGGCTGTTCTGCTGTCCACGAGATCCCAGGGACACAAATGATCTCACCTTTTCCATTAGAGCTTAAGGACCACACTGGGTGCGGCAGAGATGGGTGGAAGTGATTGTTGGTTGGGACAAAGACCATCATGATGTACACCATCATCACGCTGTGGATAGGAGTATGTTCGTAGAGATCAGCAGCCACTTGAGGTGCTGAGAGGTAAGGAGTTTGGGAAGTGTGGGAAACTTGCAGAGTCTTAGGGACCTGTGCTCGCAACGAAGGAGAACTGTGCTAGTTTGCGCTCCAGGGCTCTATGGTCTCCAAAGGGTGTTGGGGGAACCTGAGCAGGGAGCTGAGACTGTCTTTGACCTCCAGATCAGGAGGACAACACTGCCTGACAACGTGGCTTCTGTCCGAGGTCATTGGCTGTCTCTCTCTTGACCCACGCCACAAAGTACTTTGCTGTGGAGAACATTGTGATGAAGCTTGAGGGGTTTTGTGTGCCTTGTGGGCACCTGCAGCTGACTGTTGGGTGCTGCTGCAGATCACATCTCTGCCTAAGGGGAAACAATTCTCCAGGCCTGGAAGTGCGCCAGCTTCTTGGGCCACAACCATTTGTCTACGGGGTTCAAGATCCCACACTCGTGCAGGTGCCATTGGGTGCCTGGAGGTCTAATCCGGATGGACGAAACTAACTGTTTCTTTCCAAGTTAGGTGGTTCCAACTGTCTAGTCAATGGGACACTAGCAGGACCAATGTGTATCATTGGCTGGTGTAGTTGAATGACTGAGGGGCTGGGTCACGAGGCATAGTCAAAGACTAGTGACTATTTGACCTTTCTGCAAATGGGAAAGTTTGACAATTGCATATCAATGTAAAGTGCATATACAATGTGTATCTCATTTTGATTTAAATGGGGATGTTCGGCACTTGCATGTAACTGTATAGTGTATATACAGTGTGTAGCTCATATTGATTTCAGTGTGTGTGTAATACATAGATAAGTGTTTTATACATACGGCGTGGAGTCTTGTTGCAGTGTATGCGGTGTGTTGTGAGGGTAGTGTAATAAATGTTCCCTTTTTAAATCAGAGCGACGGGCAGCCCTCGTCCTCCGTAGCCCGTTCGTAAAGACTTTCAAAAGGCAATTATTGAGCCTTTGGAAGGGTCGGGAGAGGAGGCAGAAGGCCCCTTGGAGTCACCTTCTCATTCTTGCAAAGAGATCCACATGGAGCCCCGTGCGCCTGACGCCGGAGGAAAGGCTTACCAGATTAGTCTTTGAAGTGACCAGATCACTAACAGCACATGATTAGGTCTACAGTGCCATCAATAGATGACAGGGTGGAAGCCCCACAAAGGCTACACACAGATTTTCCAGTTAGTCCCGAGGAAGACCCCACCAAGACGGTTATAATATCGCATTTTTTCAGGGGTCGAAACGTCGACGCTTTATTGTCAAGTGTTGATGATCACCCAGGATACCAAACCAATAATTTGATTAATCACTTACTGGGCTGATATTTCTTTTTTCTTCTTTCAAAAATGTTGCACTGTGTTTAAATATAATTTTTCCATGTAGTATATGTATTTTGTGGAATGTTTTGTGACATGTAAATATTTCAATGTTTGTGAACTTCTAAGTCTCAAATGTTAGTTCAGAAGAACTATTCTGTGTTTATGTAAATATATGTATTACAATAAGTTTACCCTGATTTTTCAAAAAACAGATAAAATATATATCGTGGAATATAAGACAAGAGTTTTGCGCTTCTTGGTTTGGACAGAAGATACATCTCGCTTTCTCATTTGTTGACTGTTCTCATCCATTAGGAGAGACTTAATTGCAAAAAAAGTTTTGTAGATTTTTAGAACCACTTTTTCACATATAGTAAAAACCCCCGAGTTCTGCACTAGACTGGACTACCCCGTTGCTTTATATCGTTAATACTGCGCATGCAATGCGATAAGTTCCAGCGATATCCGGCGTTAACAAAAACCGTGTTAAGCGCGGTAAGCAGTAATTAACGCTGACTCTTGTTGATATGCCCCTTGGTCCTAATATGTTATGTTATGTTATGTTAACGTAATTTGTATAGCGCGCGATTACCACAAGAGGTGTCCTGGCGCTGTCCATTACTCCATGAACCTAGCTACAGAATTATTTGACAAACAGCCAAGTCTTCAGTGCTTTTCTAAATTGAATTAAATTTTCCATGCAACGCATGTGAGAAGGCAGACCATTCCACAACCTTGCCGCACCGTTTGAGAAACTACGGCCGCCCAGTTGACTTTCTTTGTTAGGGGGACCTCGATCAGATTAGCATCTGACGATCGGAGGTGTCGGGCAGGGTTATACCTTCTAAACCTATTAATCAGGAAGTCTGAGCCTTCTCTGTATAGGGCCTTAAAGACCAAACAAAGTGACTTAAACTGGACCCTACACTTAATAGGAAGTGTAGGTCTCGAATGGCCTTAGATATATGAGCAGATTTAGGGAGGCCAGTTAGGAGTCTGGCTGCGGCATTCTGCAGCAGCTGTAGTCTGTGCAGCAGCCCTTCCTGAATGTTGAGGTATAGACTGTTGCAGTAATCTAATCTTGATGTTATCAGGGCCACTACAACAGTCTGTCGATGCTCCTGAGGAAGAAGGAACAAAATCTTCCTGAACATTCTGAGAATGTAACTAGTTTTGGAGGCTACCGTCTTTACCTGTAATGTCATGGATAGTTTGGCATCCAATACAATTCCAAGGTTCCTAACTTGATTTACCGGAGTGGGAAGTGCCCCCAGTTCCTGCGGCCACCATGCTGGGGTCCAAAAATTAGGGTTATTCCCAAATAGCATCACCTCGGTTTTGTTAGAATTTAACCTGAGGCAATTGTTTGCCATCCATCGAGCCACTTCTGACATACAGGACTGAAAATTCAGGTCCACCCCAGGTTCATGGCCGGGTAAAAGTGACACAACAATTTGCGTATCGTCCGCATAGGAGGTTACGCTAAAGCCGTGGTTTCTGATAATGGGTGCTAGGGAGGAAACATAAATATTGAACAATGTGGGACTCAGCGAGGATCCCTGTGGGACCCCACAGGGCAGTGAAAAAGGTTGAGAAGCAAAGTTTTCGAAAGAAACTATTTGGTTCTGATCGGAAAGAAAGGAGTATAATAGGTCCCATGCCTTTTGCTGATACTGCAAACCAGAAGTACTTTGTCCCTATAAATTGCACGGTGCTTATTGACGGCATCAAATATCATCTCACTTGATTAAAATGCTTTAAGCTGCCTAAGTCCATCACAGTGTTCTCACTTTAATTTCACTTTATACATTTCTGAAAGTTAAAGCAGAGATGAGTAGTTTCTATTCACTTGTATCGCATCATTGTTTCTGGTTTAAAAAGTGAGGACCAATACCCATATGTGAGCTAATTATTGTAACAAAAATGAGGTAACAAATGTGAATGTGCCCAGGCATGCACTCATTCCTTATCCTCTCAATGCTTTTGACTTTTCCTCAAAGTATGTTAGCCTTATGGATCACAATTTTTCGAAGGTAGGTGGCTATTGCACCGATGTTTTGGCATTTGCAACCTACCTCCATCATTCATTTTGGGAGTTTGCAAAAAAGTTGGTGGCTGGGCGGCAGAGACTGGCCAGATGCGGACTGGTCTACCTGGCCATGCTCCAATGGTGTCAGAAAAGACACCAAAGAGGCTTCTTTCTACTGCTAGAATGGATGTCTGTAGAGGTGGAGTGATTAATTAATAGTATGCAAAGTCGAATGTGAACTGAACTGAAGCATGCCTCAGAGGGAGAGAGGGGAGAGGGAGAAGGAGGGAGGGAGTGAGCAGACGGAGCGACTGTCGCCTCCAGGGGAGCACAGTCGGATAGTAGGAAGCATCACGAGCAATTAATGTCGACAGAAGTACAATTCAGGACTTTGCTCGGATCTGCTACATGGTTGAACAGGAAGAACACATGAAGTCATTTCATCTGACGGCTGTTATGCGTGCCAGACTGTTGGAGGCACTGTTTTTTGTATATTTTGACAGAGAGACACATTGCATGCATGGTGAATTGCGTGGCGGCAGAACAGTCATATAAAGGCATGATCAACTGACAACTTCAAACAGACTATAAGAGCAGTCAATAAAGCAAGCCTGTAAATGAGATTAGCCAAATTAGCTGGATTGGAGCGTCTGTCTGTCAATCACTAATTTTCAGCGTCCGTGCAGCTTCAGCTCTGATTGGTGCATGCATTAAGTCAGCATTAGTGCATGAACAAGAAGTAATTAGCCATAAGAAGTTGAAGTGGCTCCTGTGGTGTCAATCTTATTAGTCCTGTGGTGAAAGGGTGTCCGACCCTCAAGATCTGCTGCTGAGCCCACAACAGCTCTTGTTCTTCTGTTGGGCAGACAACCGAAGGAACATTTTAGGGGCCCTTCACAAAGTTGTGCTGGGCAGCCCCCAATGATCGGACTGTGGCAGAAAATGCCCAGGCAGCAAAATAAAAGTTGCCCCATTCTTGAATTAGATAGTTTAAAAAGTGACCTATGTTTGAAAATTGGGGCGGTTTTGAACTAGTAAAGACACGCTGTATAAGTGTTTTACTAGATATGGGGACTGCATGGATTTTTGCTTTCGGCAGGAATTGTTGGTGGTAATATCAACAAAATCAACAGTAAAAACGAGCCCATCAGACTATAAAAAAATATATGAAGCCTAAAATCCGGCTCACACACTGATCTGTCAGACCAGCCCTTCACGCATTGCCTGATTGCCCTAAAGTCTATTCCGACTCTGGTAGCCCTATGATTTTATGTTATGCCAGTGAGTCTCACAATATATTTGTTTAGGGTTACAGGAATTTACTTTCCTTCATGGATGTATATGGCTAATACAGATGGAGAGAGCTCTGTTTAAAGTTTGTCATTTATGAATTTCTAAGCTTTGTCATGAATTGCTAAGCTCAGAGCTCACAAAATCACTGCGTCTCATGGATACATTTAGAAAATATACTGGCTTGAGCCTATTACTTTTCACGGCTAATTAAAATTGAGGAGGAAAAAGTAGCTGACCGCTTACTTATAGATATTCCCAATGTACTAGAACCTTAAGATTGGCTGAGACTGCAGGTGTGCAAAGTATTGAATTAAATTTTTCGCCTCAGACTTTAGCGTGTATTGGCCTGTGTCTCACTCTATGGCTAATGCAATTTGAGGCTATGAAATCAGTTCACCACTTACTTTTTGGGATTCCCATTGTATTAGTGTGCTAAAATAGGAAAACGTGTCGTTTACAAAGTTCTTAATATTTGCCCAAAAATTTTGCAAAGTTGCTGTGTTGGAAATCTGGTTACCAGTTGACTGCAGTGTCCTGGTCAAGAAGTGACCACAATCCTATTCAGGGTAAGACAAAAGCAAACCCCAAATTAACCTGTGCATACCCCCCTGTAAGCTTGGCACAGAGCAGCCAGGATTAACTTAGAGGCAAAGTGTAAAGTATTTGTGCAACACTTCAACCAGTAAAACTGTAAAAACACCACACTAAAAGATCCCACACCAGGTTATAAAAATAGAGCAGAATTTAATAAATAAAGCAAGACCAAAATGACAGAAATCCAATCAGTGGAACTGGAGTTATTGTCAAAGAATAAACTGCAATATAGTGCCTAAAAGTAGAAAGCTCCAACCGCGGCTATCTGGTTGCACTAGGCAGGGTCAAAGTCAAAAGTTCAGGCCGACTGCAATGGAGTACAGTCGGATACAGTCCCAGATTAGTCCAGCTGAAGGTTTGCCTTCTCAAGTTTTATGCTAAGGGTCCCGGTCGAATTGGAGAGGGTGGTGAAGAGCGAGGAGAGTGTCGCAGGTGGTAGTCAGATTGCTGCAAACAGCCGGCTGGCGTCACGGATGGGCAGGCTGGAGTTTGTGTTGGCAGTTCCCCATGGGCTGTTGATGCTGCTGTGCAAAGAGACAGGCTGGGGCGGCTCATGCTGATTTTCGATATGAGTGGCATGGGTCTGGTACGAGTGGGTCTGTTTGTGGTCATGAAGAGCCCAACAGCTTGAAATCAAGAGGTTGAAAGCCACACCAAGGATGCAGAACCTGAGAGGGGGGGGGGCAGGAACTCCCTGAACATGGGTCCAGCCTTTTATGTTCCTGAGGGTATAATCAGGAGACCAGCAGACTAGCGCTTTGAGTTAGTCTGGGGTGCTGGGTTCAAGATGAAGTTGCAGGTCCAGTTCCTCTTCCCCTGGAAAGAGGCAGCAGTCAGGCAGCAGAGCAAGGCAGCAGTATATTTAGAGCAGCAGTTCAGCACAGTGGCAGTCCTTGTAGCAGCACAGCAGTCCTTCTTTCTGGCAAAATACCCACAAGTCCAGAAGTGTACTGAAGAGTTGGTGCCTGAGGTCCTACACAAGTGTGCCTTTGAAGTGCAAGTGGGGAGAATCTTCTAGATGCATGCCTTTGAAGTGCACTGATGCCCTGCCTTTCTGGTCTAGCTCTAGACTATCTACAGGGGTATGCAGTCCGTTTTTGGAGGCAAGACACAGCCTATTCAGGTGTAAGTGGTGCAGTGCCCAGCTCCTCCCTCCCATCCTGCCAGTGATGGCCCATCCTGGCACACCTGAGCTCCCTATTATATGTGGCTGTCTAGGAGGAATACGCAAAGGGCAACTGTTAGCTACACCCAGTCATGTGATCAGAGACAGGCTACAGGCATTAAATGGCTAAAGCAAGAGAATGCCAACTTTATAAAAGTGGCATTTTCAGAATTGCAATTTAAAATCCGCCTACACCATAAGTTATGATTTTAAATTGTGATTCCAGAAACACCTAACATGAACTGGTTATCTCTTCCCATTTAGAAATGACACTTATCAAATGCAATAAAGCAATTCCAATGTTATGCTATGGGAGAAATGGGCCTTGCAACAATGAAAAAACAAATGTAGGTGTTTTTCACTACCAGGACATGTAAATCCTAAAGTTATGTGCCCTAAAATTGAAATACATTGCAACCAGCCCTCTGGGCTGTCCCAGGCCTACCCTGTAAGGTTTGCCCCTGGCAAAGGGTTTATTTTGCCAGATCAACATAGCAGTTTAAAACTGCACACACAGGCTCTGAAATTGCAGGCCTGAGACATATTTACCAGGCTCCCCAAGTTGGTGGCACAACCAGTGCTCCAAGCCCACTAGTAGTATTTTATTTACAGGCCCTTGGTACATGAAGTACTGCCTTACTAGGGACTTACAAATACATTAAATACACCAATTGGGTATAAGCCTATTCTACCATGTTTTAGGGAGAGAACACAAGCATTTTAGCACTGGCTACCAGAGGTAATGTGAGTCCTAAGGCCAATAAAAGCAAATTCAGCAAAAATAGGGGGAGGGATGATCCTGCAGAAAGGGCTAAGCCCAACATACTGTTTCTGCCATTCAAAAAGGTTATTACGTTTCCCTGTTTTCCTTTGACTTTACAGAAGACATAGAATCCAGAAAACATAAACTCTAAATTCACACCTGCAGTATTTAAAAAAGGAACAAATCTGTTGTTTTATGGAGCATGTTGCGTTTAAAACATGGCGTTACTGATTCACCAGACCTTTTAACTAATTATGGAACATGCAGTGGATGAGGCAAATACTAAAGTAAGATTCAACATGCAGACCACCAGAAATGGACAATGACGACATCTAGGGTCATCTGCTCCTCTCCACCTGCCTTAGGGATGTAGTTTTGCCTGGACTAGATCCTGGATTCACACACACGGGAACAAACATCCTGATTGTCCACCTTTTAAAACTGCCTCTGGCGTTGCAGAATCAGACACAAGACCTCTACTTAAATGGCATGGTGGCCAGTCTTCACCGAGAGGCAGGTAACCCTGTAATTCTCTGAAGGGGAGTGCAGCATTCTGCTTTGCCGCTAATTCTCAGCTGTGCTGCAATGTTTGGCAAGCCTAATTAGTGCTGTTTTTGTGCAAAGAGGAACCAAATTATTTTTTGGGGAATGGACCCAACCCGGAAGGATTTGCAATTGCTACAAGGATTAATTGCTCAACATATTCTTCGTGTGATACCTTGCCCTCCCTGCTGGCTGTTCCCTATCAAGTTTGGTCATCCTCTGGGTAAGGTTGTAGACAAAGCCTATTTTCGGAGTGGTGTTAAAACAAGAGTGAGAAAATGGGAGGCCTGCATGCTGGTAAAGAGGACAGTGTAGTATGGAATGCTGTGGTTGCCGCACTGATTGAAGGTAGGGGGGCGGGGATGGGAGGGGGGAGGACGCAGGAGGTTGGGGACAGGGCAGGAGGGTGGAGGATGTGGGGGAAGCAGGAATAAACATAATAAATAATAAAATAAAAACCTTCTCGCCACTTCCTCGCCTCCACAGTCCACCTTCGCTCGGCATACCCAGGCGACCAGTCAGCCAATCACAATGCTGCCCAAGCAGCATTGTGATTGGTCTGAGCGCCATATTTCGGCACTCAGACACTGACTGGGGGCCTCATTCACTCGTTTTCTTCCTTGTCCATGTGATAATAAGTCAATCCAGTCGACTTTGCACATACTGTTTTATGTATCTATTATGCAAATGAGAGAAAAATCTTTATTAATCAATTAGTGAAGAAAATCAGTTAGCACTCCCCACCACTTGCTCCAGCTATGTAACAACAATTAGAAACCCCGTATGTTTGTTTTACTACGGCTTTCTTTTTACTAGCCATGGAAAAAACCAGTAAGGCTTATAATGGATTGCCCCCCACATCCTAAAGAACCCATACTCTGAGGTATATTCTGATCTCAAATGATTACTTTGACAAGTCTCTGACGTTGGCTAGATTTGCATTGCTATACTTAGGGGCAGATGTACGACCGAGTTTTCCAGTCGCAAACCGGAATTCGGCCTGTTTGCGACTGCAAAATTGGTCTGCCCCATGCATATGGTTTGCGACTCGGTATTAGGATGGGGAGTGCCAAGGTTGTCCCTTCCTCATAGTGAATCTAACACCAATGTATAATTGTTTTGCAACCGCATTTGCGGTCGCAAAACAATCGCAGTTTACCACCTACTTAAAGTAGGTGGTAAACCCCTCGCAACTGCCTGCCCTTAAAAAATTGAAACTGAAAAGTTTCATTTTTCTTTTTTAAGTGCATCCCGTTTGCCTTTAAGGAAAAAGGGCTGCACTAAAAAAAACTGCTTTATTGAAAAGCAGTCACAGACATGGCGGTCTGCTGACCCCAGCAGGCCACCATCCCTGTGAGGGCCAGCCATTCCCAATGGGGTCGCAAATTGCGCTTGCCTCATGAATATTGATGAGGCATGCAATTTGCGATGGCATTGGGAATCGCAAACAGTGTCTGAGACACTGTTGTACATTCAGTTTAGTGAGTCGCAAATTGCGAGTCACAATTCTGCAAAATTTGGTACTCGCTAAACTGTTCATTGGTCTTAATGAATTTTGTTTTTAATTTGTGCTTTTAGCCCCATTGTAATGTCACTTTTTTGCATGAAAGTATCTCGCTTTAGCACACAAGTTACTTTGAATGTTTTTTATTTACCTGCTTCTGAATTTAAATCTCCAATTTTAACTTTGATCTGCACTGTAATTGTACCTTGTGGACTGCAGTTTGCAACTTATGAATTTCTTCAACTATGTACTTTTATGCATTTTAACCAAATGCAAAATAAAGTTTTTAATTGAATTGACTGGCTGCCTGGGCATGTTCTCCACATAGGCTGTAATGCAGCCTGCATGGAGAACGTGCGAAGTGCGCAAGACTGTTTTGGGTGGCCTTAGAGGGCCAGCCAAGCAGTCACTGCTTACTTTAGGAGGGTTCTACCACTCCTCCTCTGCCTCCGCCCCTTATGCAAAGAGTATAAGTATATACAACAGGAGTAAACCCATAGACCAGGTTGAGATCTGGGTGAGGAAGTATAAACAAGCAACAATATCTCAACCGGTATTATTGAGAAGACTAGTTATCAAGCATGCACAAAACATTGCAAGAAAGGTAAGTAGGGAGACTCAAAGGGGATTTTAAGTGTGCCAAAAGCATCATATATTTAACGGAGTACAGGGTTTTGGAAAAAACAGTAAAGACCAAGGTTGTGAAAACTGGAAACAGTTGTATCAGCACTGTAAGCAATTGCTGCATAAGTAATCCAAAAACCTTGTGCACGCAAGTGCTCGTGACACTCAAGGGTGGATGCGCAGGTGACAAGTGAAGAACACAGCGGTGGCACAGAACTGCCAAGCCATGTCTTCCCTGGACCGGAAACAAGCTTCAGCCAGGCTTGCTTGAATCCAGTGGCAAAGTGAGCAAGGGACTCACGTCTGGCAGTTCGGGCTGGACTGTTCCCATGAGGCAGAGGGTCAGACTGATTTGCATATGGCCATGTCTGAACTGAGGTGGCAGAGTGGGCTAAAGAACGGTGATGGATTAAACCCATATCAGTTGACTGGGGGTGAGTGCTTGCAATGTTCAACACTCCGTCCATCATTTCCTTTGGTTTTTGCTTTGTTCGCCATAAATTGGCAGGGTATGCTCAGACGTGAGTCCCTTGCTCACTTTGCCACAGGATTCAAACAAGCCTGGCTGAAGACGGCTGAAATGCCAGAAACCGGTCCTAGGAAGCTTGTTTCCGGTCCAGCGAAGACATGGCTTGGCAGTTCGGGCTGGACTGTTCCCATGAGGCACAAGGTCAGACTGATTTGCATATGGCCATGTCTGAACTGGGATGGCAGAGTGGGCTAAAGAACGGTGATGGATTAAACCCAGATCAGTTGACTGGGGGTGAGTGCTTGCAATGTTCAACACTCCGTCCATCATTTCCTTTGGTTCTAACTTTCTAAAAGTGGCATTTTCAGATTTACAATTGAAAATCCGACTTCACCATAAGTTGTGATTTTAAATTTTGAGTCCAGAGACACCAAACTGCACATTTCTATCTTTTCCCAACCGTAAACTGCACTTAAAAGATATTTTAAGGCAATCCTAATGTTAACCTATGGGAGTGATAGGCCTTGCAATAGTGAAAAACAAATTTAGCAGTTTTTCACTACCAGGACATGTAAAACTCAAAAGTACATGCCCTACCCTTTAAATACACTGCACTCTGCCCATAAGGCTGCCTAGGGCCCACCTTTGGGGTGACATATGTAATAAAAGGTAAGGTTTGGGCCTGGCAAGTAGGATAACTTGCCAAGTCACAAGGGCAGTTTAAACTGCACACACAGACTCTGCAGTGGCAGGCCTGAGACATGTTTACAGGCTATTGAAGTGGGTGGCACAATCTGTGCTGCAAGCCTACTAGTAACATTTAATTTACAGGCCCTGGACACAGACAGTGCACTTTACTAGGGACTTATCACTATATTAAATATGCTAATTGTGGATAAGCCAATATTACCATGTTTTGAGTACAGAGCATATGCACTGTAGCACTGGTTAGAAGTGTCAGCAAAACAGGAGACCGGAAGGCACATCATCAGGGAAAACAATGCCAAGAATGCCAGGTCTAACACTCAGTGTCTCTTCAGAACTCAAACATTGTCTAATGAGTAAAGTGTAGGATGGACTTTTCCAGCGCAAAATGGTGCACTAAATATCCATGAACCATAATCTTCCATACGGGTATATACTCTTACTCTTCTAAGGCAGTTACATGAGACTTGCCACAATAAAGAATTTGGGCTGTTCTGACAAAACAGCATTTTGCTGTCGGAGTGACCCCCGTCCGGTCCTGATAGAAAACATTCTCCTAATTTGGTGCCACGTTGTGGTGGGGTCCTACCGCTGCTGCCTTACTTCATCTTATAGAAGTGATGGTCTTGGATTCTTGCAAAGATGCTGTAATAAGTTGGATACAATTTCACCAAGAAGCTTCCTCTCTTATTCTAAAAGCCATCTGTGTCCTCTATGTCTGACTGAGTTGGGTCAGTGGCATCGGGTATGAGCTGCAGATAATGCTTGCCTGGCTCATCCCTGTAAACACAGTGTTGTTCATCTATGGGCAGCCTGTGCTCTGACTCCCACTGGGCCGGCGGTAGGCATTTGATTACCAGCTGTCGCTATCATTTGCCCGTTTCCTTCTTGGCCTGGCACTGTCATTCTAAAGAGCGAGGGCAGACGGAGAATAGATAGGTTGGCAGCGCTGCCAGGCCGCACCCTGCAGTGGAGTGCAGAGAGCAGAGTATGAGTTCATCAATAATAAGACGGTGTGTTGGCAAGCAGGGTCCTCCCACGCCTGCTTGAAGACAGCAATCCAAAGTGCTGTTTTTGTCTGACTTAATGATGGATATCTACATTTGTGGCCTGCAGCGCTCCCTGTTCCAGGAGCCTTCTGAAGCTTGCATCTCTTAAATTCAATTTCACAAAATTGAATGCTATTTTAAGTCATGGTACATTATATTTTATATTACAGTGCTATACATTTTGTGCTATATCGCATGTGACACAGGATGCTACCTGACACCATAATGACTGTTTTCTCCCCCTCTCCCTCATAGTCCTCGTTCTTCCACTGCCCTTCTCTGTCTACACTTTCTGCATCTCATTCTGTGCACCTTGTTTATTTCTCTAGTTTTTTTACCTTCTCTCGCCAGCTTTCTCTTTCTACTTTGTACTTCTCTCCTCCTCCTCTTTGACATCTACCTCTCACTCTTCTTTCTCTCTTTCCTTTCACCTCTCCCTATTCATTCTTCCTCCTCCACGTAACCCTTTCTTTCCCTCTTTGACATCATATTCCCCTTTCATTTATTTAGTCTCCGTCATTCTGTATTCTCCTCCTCTTTAGCTTGCCCTTTGTTGTCCTTGGACATCTACTTCCTTCCATTTCTTCTCCTTTTCCTTATCTACTTTCGCTTCTCCATCCTCTTTTCCCTTGCCTTTCTGCTTCAGCTTCTTGTTTTACTTCTCCTTTTCCCCTCAACCATTCCCAGTGCCTTGCCTCCCCTAATCCCATTCTTCTCCTCCATTTCTTCCCCTTCTTCTTATTGTCCTTCACCGTCCATTCTTTTCCTGTCACCTTGTCCTTCCCCTTCTATTCATGTACTTCCCCTCTTTTTTGCACATCCCCCGTTTTTTGCCTTCTTTCCACCTCCTTCCCTTTATCTTTACCTTCTTCTTTTCTTGTTTCTCTGCTCCTTCTCCTTCATCCATATCAGAAAAAGGGGGGAGGAAGAGGATACGCCGGGTTCGTCCTCCTCAACCAATTATTATTATGCCAAACAAGAAACACAGTAATATTACACTCAGTAACTCTCCACAATAAAAATAACCAAGTAAAATCTTGTAAAAATATCACCCACCAGGGTTGCCCCTTGGTAGCATGCTTCATTATTGGGTCCATCCTGATCTACTGCGCACTGGGTTGTGCTGCAACCTACGAACTACGTTGGAGCACTTATTGATCTTTATATGATGATCAAGGATATGTTATAAGTAGAGGATAGTGTATTGCTATGGTGTAGTTTAAAAATACCTTTTTTTTAGGAAAACAAGGTTATAATGTATCTGCAATCCTAGAGGTCTAAGATTGCAGGTACACATAAAGATTAATAAGAGCTCCCACGTAGTACGTAGGTTGCAGAACGCCATGATCCGCAGCGAATCGGGATGGACCCGATGATGAAGCATGCCACCAAGGAGTAACAATTCTCCTTCATCTACACGTTCACCCTCTTCTTCTGCTGTGTTGCTGATTCTTCTCCTTCTCCCTCTTCCCCTCATTACTATTATCTTTGTCTCAGTCTCCATCTCCTATTGCGCATCAGTATCTCTATCTCCTTTATCTCTGTGTCTTTATTGATCAGATCGCCCCTTTCTCCTTTAATTCTTAAATTTTAGTCTCCTTTTCTACTCTTTGTTGATAATTAGTATTCTTTTCTCTAAACCATGGGTACTCACAAACTTTCTCTCGGGGGCCAAATTTCCAGTGTGGTTTGTTGCCAAGGGCCGCACCGGTGGGGGTGAGGTCAGTTGGGGGGCGGGACTAGAGCAAAAAAAACCTGTGACCGTGAGGTTGAACACAGGCCTCTGCAGCGGATGCATTAGTCCACTGAGCCACCAGACCCGGCATACACACATCTCTCTCTTCTCTCTCTCTCTCTCTCTCTCTCTCTCTCTCTCTCTCTCTCTCTCTCTCTCTCTCTCTCTCACTCTCTTTCTCTCTCTCTCCTCTCTCTCTCTCTCTCTCTCTCTCTCTCTCTCTCTCTCTATATTTATATATATATATATATATATTACCTACTGGCGGTCGCCAGTAGATAGTTATAGATAGGACCTATTTTCCATAGGAAATCCGCATCATTCTATTCCCAATAAGTCTGGCGCCGGTTGACGAATCTTCGCGAAATTTTCGAAACTTTTGGCTAGCTCCGGTCCGCTCCTATCCTGAAAGTTTCGTGGTGATTCGTCAAGCGGGGGCTGAGAAAAAAGGGGGGTCCCAAAACGCGTTTTCCCCATGCAATTTCCCATAGGACCTGTTGACGCCGCTACAGCCCGAACTGCTGAACGGAATTACACCAAATTTGGCAGAAAGGTAGACCTTGGTTTAGAGTCGTGCCTTTTGCTTAAATGGTGTAAATCCGTTCAGTACTTCCTGAGAAAATCAAAAGTAAAATCACATATATATCTGGGCGGAGCCTAACCACACATCTCATCGTGAGATCTGATTGTCTGTCAGCACTTCATCCAAGAAGTGTTGGCAGCCATCTTGGGACCAATATACATGATAGCACCTCATTAAAAGGCATTGCAGTTAATAGAAGGTTTTAAGACTTTAGTTACATTATAAATCATTTGTTGATGGTACCATACTCATTTTAGGAATTGTGGTATGTTCTAAGGTGATTTTACCATGTGAAAAAGCCTTCTGCTGGGATATCATGAATCATGTTTGAGAGAAAACTATTTTCACATGCTTTTCCCACAGAGGTTTGGAAGGTGATCTATAAGCTAAACTGAGAGCATATTTTCTGTAAATTCACATTATCTTTCTTAGTCATGTGAGAATGAAGTCTGACATTCTCAGTAAAACATGTACATCCAACAAGGCCAGAGACTGTCAGTTGATTTCTTTATGTTCTACTGCAGCTTCCCACAGTGTTCCAAAGAACAACCCGAGCGCTTACACTCCCACTTATGATAAACGTATGGCACCCCTGAAGCCATCTTGATTGGAATAAAGTGGTAACTCTTAAAACATTTAATTTAAAAAGGAACAAAATGAGGGGGTTCATTTTGCCATAGAATGTATGATTAGTGCTGCAGAAAGAAAAATTAGGGCACATTTTGAGTGACTTCTCAAATCCTCTTCTATTTCATTAAATAATTCTGACATGCAGACTGAAACATGCACTTTCAATACCAGCAGCAGACTTCCCTGGTGAGCAGCAGCTTTGCTACAGTGATCTAATGAGCAACTAGAGTGCTAACATTCTGAATTTATGGCAAATGTGTGACACATCTGAATGCCTTCTTCATTGAATCAAAGTAAAAAACTGACATTATGCCTACTGAGGAGACTGTAGTAAATGAGGAAATTAGGAAACTTCATAATAAGTCTCCCAAGACGGCCACCAGATACAAAAGAGCCCAAATGTAGCACAAATATCACCGAGATGTAGCCCAAGTATAGCCCAATGACAGAAATCCCAGAGTGTTTTAAAGAACAACTAGAGCGCTAACAGTCTTACTTATGACATAAGTATGGCACACCTGAAGCCATCTTGATTGGAATAAAGTGGTAACACTTAAAACATTTAATTTGCAAAGGAACAAAATGAGGGGGTTCATTTTGCCATAGAAATTATGATTAGTGCTGCAGAAAGAAAAATTAGGGCACATTTTGACTTCTCAAATCCTCTTCTATTTCATTAAAAAGTTCTGACATGCAAACTGAAACATGCACTTTGAATACCAGCAGCAGACTTCCCTGGTGAGCAGTAGCTTTACTACAGTGATCTAATGAGCAACTAGAGTGCTACCATTCAGAATTTATGGCAAATGTGTCACATCTGAATGCCTTCTTGATAGAACCAAAGTAAACAAGCATTGAAAATGCAATAGGTCTCGCCCTCGTTTAAGTTAAAGCAATTCTGTTTGTAATTAGGTGGCTTTTTAGCTTTGCTTGTATTAGAGTTTTTCAAACTTTCTTGTACATACCATGCATATGTATGCATATATGTATATGTATATGTTTGCATGCATTTATATTTATATAGATATGCAGATTATATTTATATGTTTATATATGTATATATATATATATTCACTGAAAAAACCATAGGTTTCACACATGTTATAGTTAGCGGAAATTTTACTGATAAAAAACCAATGAAATTCCCCCGTTATAGTTAGTGCAGGCAACTATAACTCACGCGACCGCAATCCTCTGCTGATGCTATTACTGTATTTAGACACTTATTTGCCCATGTCTTCTTCCATACATTTTTAGCTATACATATATTACAAATATTTTTTTTTCATAAAGACACATATGTCATCAGCAGAAGATTGCGGTCGCGTGAGTTATAGTTGCCTGCACTAACTATAATGGGGGAATTTCATTGGTTTTTTATCAGTAAAATTTCCGCTAACTATAACATGTGTGAAACCTATGGTTTTTTCAGTGAATTTGCAAGGTTTTTTAAATGCTAATTCCTAACTATAACGTGTGTGAAACCTATGGTTTTTTCAGTGAATTTGTACGTTTTTTTAAATGCTAAGTTACTTTACGCCATTCGTGGCGTGCGCGCCCACTTAACGCAGTTCGTTCCGTGCGCGCACAGTAAGCACGCGGTGCGCTTCGCGCACCGCGCGCCCACTTTACGCAGTTAGAGCCGTGCACGCACGGTGGGCACGCGGTGCGCTACGCGCACCGCGTGCCCACGTTATGCTAGATGGGCCATGTACGCACGATGCGCTTCGCGCACCGTGCGCACATGGAGGACATATGATGCACTTCGTTTTGAAAGGTAATATTTTAATTTTTCGTAATTTTTATAAGCCATGCACAAATGGTGCCCTTCGGGCACCATTTGCACACGGGGTGGACAGAGTGTGGATAATTTTTTTTAAAATTTTTTTTTTTTTAAATATTATAGTTTATCTCATCTGTTATAAGCCATGCACAATTAGTGGCCTTCGGCCACCAATTGGACACGGGGTGGGGAGAGTGTGGATATTTTTTTTTTTTATATCATTTTTTACCGTACGCGTACGGTAAGCGTAATCGGCGAAATTAGCGCATAAAAAAAATTCCGTTTTTGGCCTTGGGGGATCTTTGGGGACTCCCTCAACATGGCTATGTGTGTGGGAGCTGTCTAAACAGCCCCTTTACATGTTTTTGTGCTTTGTATTTTCATCATCATTCTCAGTGCGAGAGAGAAAATGGCGGCCGCCGCTTCCTGGTTTCGGCCGATTCGAATGTTTACTAAGATCTAAGAGCCAATCAGAATCGCGCTCGCGCACGCCACCGTACGCGTACGGTAAGCGTACCGTAAGCGCACCGTAAGCTGGCTCAGATATATATATTGATTTAAAGGCTATTTTCTCAGAATCTACTGAACAGATTTACACCAAACCTACAAAAGGCACTTCCTTGACCTGAGGACTACCTCTCTGCCAAATTTCAAGTAATTCTGTTCAGCCGTTCGGGCTGTAGCCCTGTCTAAAGGTCCTATGGAAAAATGCATGGGAAAAACGCGTTTTGGGACCCCCCTTTTATCTCAGCCCCCGCTTGACGAATCCCCCCGAGACTTTCAGGGTAGGAGCGGAGCGTAGCGCCCCACCTATTTTGAAAAATTTGCGAGGATTCGTCGACCGGCGCCGAAGTTATTCAAAATAGAATGTTGCGGATTTCCTATGGAAACGTGGTCCTAACTATAACTACCTACTGGCGACCGCCAGTAGGTAATACACATACATATATAAATGCATATGCATATATATGCATATATATGTGCATATGTGTGCATGTACATGAGAGGTAGAGAGGTAGAGGTGTATAGGTAGAGGTGAAGAGGTAGAGAGGTAGAGAGGTAGAGAGTAGTAGAGAGAGAGGTAGAGAGGTAGAGAGTAGAGAGCGAGTAATAGAGAGTAGAGAGTGAGTAGTAGAGAGTAGTAGAGAAAGTATCAGAGAGTGAGTAGTAGAGAGTGAGTAGTAGAGAGTGAGTAGTAGAGAGTGAGTATTAGAGAGTGAGTAGTAGAGAGTAGTAGAGAGTGAGTAGTAGAGTGAGTAGTAGAGAGTAGTAGAGAGTGAGTAGTAGAGAGTAGTAGAGAGTGAGTAGTAGAGAGTAGTAGAGAAAGTAGCAGAGAGAGAGTATTAGAGAGTAGTAGAGAGTGAGTAGTAGAGAGAGAGTAGTAGAGAGTGAGTAGTAGAGAGTATTAGAGAGGGAGTAGTAGAGAGTAGTAGAGAGAGAGTAGTAGAGAGTGAGTAGTAGAGTGTAGTAGAGAGTGAGTAGTAGAGAGTAGTAGAGAGTGAGTAGTAGAGAGTGAGTAGTAGAGAGAGAGTAGTAGAGAGTAGTAGAGTAGTAGAGAGTGAGTAGTAGAGAGTGAGTAGTAGAGAGTAGTGGAGTAGTAGAGAGTGAGTAGTAGAGAGTAGTAGAGAGTGAGTAGTAGAGAGAGAGTAGTAGAGAGTAGTGGAGTAGTAGAGAGTGAGTAGTAGAGAGTAGTAGAGAGTGAGTAGTAGAGAGAGAGTAGTAGAGAGTGAGAAGTAGAGAGAGTAGTAGAGTAGTAGAGAGTGAGTAGTAGAGTGAGTAGTAGAGAGTAGTTGAGAGCGAGTAGTAGAGAATGAGTAGTGGAGAGTGAGAAGTAGAGAGTAGTAGAGACTGAGTATTAGAGAGTGAGTAGTACAGAGTGAGTAGTAGAGAGTAGTAGAGAGTGAGTGGTAGAGAGTAGGCGAGAGTAGTAGAGTGAGTAGTAGAGAATAGTAGAGAGTGAGTAGTAGAGTGAGTAGTAGAGAGTAGTAGAGTAGTAGAGAATGAGTAGTAGATAGTGAGTAGTAGAGAGTGGTAGAGAGTGAGTAGTAGAGAGTGAGTAGTAGAGAGTAGCAGAGAGCGAGTAGTGGAGAGTGAGTAGTAGAGAGCGAGTAGTAGAGAGTGAGTAGTAGAGAGTGAATAGTAGAGAGAGAGTAGTAGAGAGTGAGTAGTAGAGAGCAGTAGAGTGAGTAGTAGAGAGTGAGTAGTAGAGAGTAGCAGGGAGAGAGTAGTAGAGAGAGAGTAGTAGAGAGTGAGTAGTAGAGAGAGAGTAGTAGAGAGTGAGTGGTAGAGAGCAGCAGAGAGTAGTAGAGTGAATAGTAGAGAGTAGTAGAGAGTGAGTAGTAGAGAGAGTAGTAGTAGACAGTGAGTAGTAGAGAGTAGTAGAGCGTGAGTAGTAGAGAGTGAGTAGTAGAGAGTGTGTAGTAGAGAGTAGTAGCGAGTGAGTAGTAGAGAGTGAGTAGTAGAGTAGTAGAGAGTGAGTTGTAGAGAGTGAGTAGTAGAGAGTAGTAGAGAGTGAGTAGTAGAGAGTGAGTAGTAGAGTAGTAGAGAGTGAGTGGTAGAGAGTAGGAGAGAGTAGTAGAGTGAGTAGTAGAGAATAGTAGAGATTGAGTAGTTGAGTGAGTAGTAGAGAGTAGTAGAGTAGTAGAGAGTGAGTAGTAGAGAGTGAGTAGTAGAGAGTGAGTAGTAGAGAGTAGTAGAGAGCGAGTAGTAGAGAGTGAGTAGTGGAGAGTGAGTAGTAGAGAGCGAGTAGTAGAGAGTGAGTAGTAGAGAGTGAATAGTAGAGAGAGAGTAGTAGAGAGTGATTAGTAGAGAGTAGTAGAGTGAGTAGTAGAGAGTGAGTAGTAGAGAGTGAGTAGTAGAGAGAGAGTAGTAGATAGTGAGTGGTAGAGAGCAGCAGAGAGTAGTAGAGTGAGTAGTAGAGAGTAGTAGAGAGTGAGTAGTAGAGAGTGAATAGTAGAGAGTAGTAGTAGAGAGTAGTAGAGAGAGAGATTAGTAGAGAGTGTAGTAGAGACTGAGTAGTAGAGAGTAGTAGCGAGTGAGTAGTAGAGAGTAGTAGAGAGTGAGTAGTAGAGAGTGAGTAGTAGAGAGTAGTAGCGAGTGAGTAGTAGAGAGTGAGTAGTAGAGTAGTAGAGAGTGGGTAGTAGAGAGTGAGTAGTAGAGAGTAGTAGAGAGTGAGTATTAGAGAGTGAGTAGTAGAGTAGTAGAGAGTGAGTGGTAGAGAGTAGGAGAGAGTAGTAGAGTGAGTAGTAGAGAATAGTAGAGAGTGAGTAGTAGAGTGAGTAGTAGAGAGTGAGTAGTAGAGAGTGAGTAGTAGAGAGTGAGTAGTAGAGAGTGAGTAGTAGAGAGTAGTAGAGAGCGAGTAGTAGAGAGTGAGTAGTGGAGAGTGAGACGTAGAGAGCGAGTAGTAGAGAGTGAGTAGTAGAGAGTGAATAGTAGAGAGAGAGTAGTAGAGAGTGAGTAGTAGAGAGTAGTAGAGTGAGTAGTAGAGAGTGAGTAGTAGAGAGAGAGTAGTAGATAGTGAGTGGTAGAGAGCAGCAGAGAGTAGTAGAGTGAGTAGTAGAGAGTAGTAGAGAGTGAGTAGTAGAGAGTGAATAGTAGAGAGTAGTAGTAGAGAG
Organism: Triturus cristatus; assembly: GCF_964204655.1. Classification (NCBI taxonomy): domain Eukaryota; kingdom Metazoa; phylum Chordata; class Amphibia; order Caudata; family Salamandridae; genus Triturus; species Triturus cristatus. Next base: position 394,610,125 of record NC_140584.1, read on the forward strand.
TAGTAGAGAGAGAGAGTAGTAGAGAGTGTAGTAGAGAGTGAGTAGTAGAGAGTAGTAGCGAGTGAGTAGTAGAGAGTAGTAGAGAGTGAGTAGTAGAGTAGTAGAGAGTGAGTGGTAGAGAGTGAATAGTAGAGAGTAGTAGAGAGTGAGTAGTAGAGAGAGTAGTAGTAGACAGTGAGTAGTAGAGAGTAGTAGAGCGTGAGAAGTAGAGAGTGAGTAGTAGAGAGTGAGTAGTAGAGCGTAATAGAGAGTGAGTAGTAGAGAGTGAGTAGTAGAGAGAGAGTAGTAGAGAGTAGTAGACAGTCAGTAGTAGAGTAGTAGAGAGTAGTCAGTCAGTGTCAGTCAGTGTCAGTCAGTGTCAGTGTCAGTGTCAGTCAGTCAGTCAGTGTCAGTCAATCAGTGTCAGTCAGTGTCAATCAGTGTCAGTCAGTGTCAGTCAGTCAGTCAGTGCCAGTCAGTCAGTGTCAGTCAATCAGTGTCAGTCAGTGTCAGTGTCAGTCAATCTGTGTCAGTCAGTGTCAGTCAGTCAGTGTCAGCTAGAGCAGCTCTGCTGACCTAGTTCTCTGGCTCTAAAGCAGCTCTGCTGACCTGGTTCTCTCTCTCTAAAGCAGCTCTGCTGACCTGGTTTCTCTGGCTCTACAGCAGGTCTGCTGACCTGGTTCTCTGGCTCTAGAGCAGCTCTGCTGACCTAGTTCTTATGCTACAGAGCAGCACTGCTGCTCTAGTTCTCTGGCTCTACAACAGCTCTGCTGACCTGGTTCTCTGGCTTTAAAGCAGCTCCGCTGACCCAGTTCTATGGCTCTGAAGCAATTCTGCTGACCTGGTTCTCTGGCTCTAGAGCAGCTCTGCTGACCTAGTTCTTATGCTACAGAGCAGCACTGCTGCTCTAGTTCTCTGGCTCTACAACAGCTCTGCTGACCTGGTTCTCTGGCTTTAAAGCAGCTCCGCTGACCCAGTTCTATGGCTCTGAAGCAATTCTGCTGACATGGTTCTCTGGCTCTAGAGCAGCTCTGCTGACCTGGTTCTCTCCCTCTAAAGCAGCTCTACTGTCCTGGTTCTCTGGCTCTGCAGCAGCTCTGCAGACCTGGTTCTCTGGCTCTAGAGCAGCTCTGTTGACCTGGTTCTAAGGCTCTAGAGCAGCTCTACTGACCTGGTTCTCTGGCTCTAAAGCAGCTCTGCTGACCTGGTTCTATGGCTCTAAAGCAGCTCTGCTGATTTGGTTCTCTGGCTCTAGAGTAGCTCTGCTGACCTGGTTTTCTGGCTCTAAAGCAGCTCTGTTAACCTGGTTCTCTGGCTCTAAAGCAGCTCTGCTGGCCTGGTTCTCTGGCTCTAAAGCAGCTCTGCTGACCTGGTTCTCTCCCTCTAAAGCAGCTCTGCTGACCTGGTTTCTCTGGCTCTACAGTAGCTCTGCTGACCTGGTTCTCTGGCTCTAGAGCAGCTCTGCTGACCTAGTTCTTAGGCTCTAGAGCAGCTCTGCTGACCTGGTTCTCTGGCTCTACAGCAGCTCTGCTGACCTGGTTTTCTGCACTCACGATGCACGCACCTGACTTCGCGAAAATATATTTAAAAATAATATAAGTTTATTATAAGTACAAATATATTATTTTGATGAATATCTTACATAATCTCTTGCCTTAATATGTATATTAAAGACACATACATATCATTTTGGAACAAATTTTTTTTTTGCGGGAGTCGGGCACCGAGCGCGCCCCAGCACGTATATGATGTCACGCGGAACCCTCAACCGCGCAAACATCTCGTACCATAATGCGCATGTGTTGCGAATGCGCGGGAGCAGGAGTCGCGGACTGGTCTCATACCAATAGCGCATATCACGTGATATTAAATGTATATGATGTAACTGAAAAACACGCAGCCTTCACACACCATACGCGGATCCTTCATGACTTTTCTAAAATGGCGGCTAGAATGCGCGCACCCACTGTGATGTGTACACTTTGAGTGCGCGACTCCGAAAGAAATTGGATTTTTTTTTAAAGAAAATAATATAAATATATTAAAATAAAAAATGAAAACAAGAAAATTAATCAATATTTCAGTTTTAATTTAACAATGTTTTTTTTGCAATTTTCAGAAAAATATATAATGTTATTTAATGAATAAAATATTTATAAATAAACAGTTAAAAAACTGTAGAAAATCAGTACAAAAAATAGATATAACAACTATCACACTTAAAAGTTAGCATTTAAAAAACCTTTGAAATTCACTGAAAAAAAACATAGGTTTCAGAAACATTATAGTTAGAAATTAGCATTTAAAAAACCTTAGAAATTCACAGAAAAAACCATAGGTATCAGGGGTGTTATAGTTAGCTACCCATTACATTCATACAAAACCATAGAAATTCCTCTGTTATAGTTAGTTATGCTAATTATACCTCACGCGCCCGCAATGCACTGCTGATGATGTCACATATTGCATCATTCATGACATGGTCAGTGACATCGCTGATGACATCACTGATGACATCTCAAATGACATCACTGATGACATCATCCACTTGACAATCTGATACACCTCATCATACACGAGTATAACCTTTCATCACTCCATATTTGAAACCATTGACACACCAATACCAGTTACTACATACCCACTCACTGATTCCTAAGCCTACACACACAACTACCCATTCAACAACAGAATCATCTATACATGCAGTCATTAATTAATAGAACACTATCAAATGCACTTATACACATATATAGACATTGACACATCAGCAGTCATCTTAGTCGGTTTTGCAGTCATCCTACTCACTCATGAAAAAAATGTATCGCACTTAAATTTACTCACTTACACAATTATCCAACAACACCTCATTTATTCAAACACATAGTAACTCATCGTTAATATGTTAAAAAAGCACCATTACAATTATACACTCATTCATATAGTTACTCTCACAATCACTGACTCTTACACATACTTATATATATACATCAACTCTCACATACAATGCCTTTTATTTTTTTACTTTGTTGAAGATGTACAACTAAAACATATCGCTCACCAACACACAAATAAATACACTCAGTCACCCAAACAACTGTTACCACATGCACTCTAAACCCATACACCTAGTCAATCAAGCATTCACACATCTATGCATAGAGTTACACACACCCCATCCAACCACACACAAACTCAGTGTCCCATACAAAGACAGTGCTGCACACATTCACATAGTTTAGTTACTAATCCATGTATTAAGTGAGACACTTTTAATTACTCACTTGAAAAGACAGTCAGACAGCTACTAAATCCTCCATCCAGACAGTTATATATCACCTCAATCTTCCATACAGATTGGTACATATATAATACATATTTAAATTTCAAACTAAACCACATTCAGTAGATGATGTCATCAGTGATGTCATCAGTGATGTCATCAGTGATGTCACTGACCATATCATGAATGATGCAATATGTGACATCATCAGCAGTGCATTGCGGGCGCGTGAGTTATAGTTAGCAGAACTAACTATAACGGAGGAATTTCTATGGTTTTGTATGAGTGAAATGGGCAGCTAACTATAACACCCCTGTAACCTATGGTTTTTTCTGTGAATATATATATATATATATATATATATATATATATATATATATATATATATATATATATATATATATATATATATATATATATTATCTACTGGCGGTCGCCAGTAGATAGTTATAGTTAGGACCGTGTTTCCATAGGAAATCTGAAAATTCTATTTTGAATAACTTTGGTGCCGGTTGACGGATCCTCGCGAAATTTTCTAAACTAATGGGGCGCTCCGCTCAGCTCCTACCCTGGAAGTCTTGGGGTGATTCGTCAAGCGGGGGCTGAGAAAAAAGGGGGGTCCCAAAACGCGTTTTCCCCATGCATTTTCCCATAGGACCTTTAGTCGAAGGTACAGCCCGAACGGCTGAACAGAATTACTTGAAATTTGGCAAAGAGGTAGTCCTCAGGTCAGGGATGTACGTTTTGCATATATGGTGTCAATCTGTTCAGTAGTTCCTGAGAAAATTGCAGTTAAAAGTACATAAATATCTATAGCGCGCACCGTGCGCGCACCGTGCGCGAGCGTAATTCTGATTGGTGGTTACATGTCAGTCAACATTAGAATCGGTCGAAATCAGGAAGTGGTGTCCGCCATTTTGTGTGTGACAGTGAAAAAGAAAGGTGGAGAATGTGAAAAGGGGGCAGGTTACAGAGTTCCTGCCCCCCTAGCTTTTGTCAGGGGGTCCCTGAAGGACCATGAAGGGTGAAAAAAACATTTTTTTTTTTTTTTTAAATCACAGATGCGCGCACGGCGGAAAGAAAATCATAAAAAAATAGAATTAAAAATCAAATTTAAGTGTTTAGATGTTAGGTGGCTCTAAAAAGAGCCGTTGTGTTAATTGAGGGACAGAGAAACAACAAAATGGCCAAAATTATAGGGTGCAGCACGTGTGCTGCTGTATCTTGCTCTCTATTAGGGGAATGCTGGTGTCCCCATAAGAGAGAAGAGCATTGCACGCATTGCACTGTATATGCACCCTCTTAAACAGAGGGTGTATATCCAGAGGAACAGAAGCAGGTGAAGCTGCCGCTGCAGATGAAGTGCTCGGCTGAGCTGCCAATGATGTGCTCGGCTGAGCTGCTGTGGATGTGCTCGGCTGAGCTGCTGGAGGGTTTTCTCTAGCAGCTCGAGCATAAGCCACAGGATGTACATCTCTAACGTGCCTGATCATAGTGAAGATACTAAAAGAGTATTTCTTTTTAGGATCTCCTCTTGATAAGACACGATCACAAAGAGTGCAGGTGACTTTTGGAGCATTCACCTTCTTCTGCCCCTCTGGAAAAGTGAAAAATTGCCATATAAAAGAGTTTTTCTGTTTCCTCTGTCTCTGTCGCACAAGGGTCTCCTGCTCACTCCCAGAAGATGACTGCTGCTCTGCCATTCTCAAGTACTGGAGTACTGGAAAAGCTGCTCAGCTCCTTCTCCCAAGGAATCAGAAGTAATAATGAGGGGAGTGGGTGTGGTGTTGGAAGTTTCTGGAACTGAAACTACTATAAACCAATGAAAAGTGTTGTTTCTTAATCACATGACCTGAAACTACTATAAACCAATGAAAAGTGTTGTTTCTAAATCACATGACTTGCCGTGCGCGCACCGTGCGCGCACGGAGCACGCACGCGTGCGCGTACGGAGCACGCGCGCATTCGCGTACATGCACGGAGCACGCACGCATGCGCGTACGGAGCACGCACGTATGGAGCACGCGCGCATGCGCATACGGAGCACGCACGCCGTACGCATGCGTACGTGGAGCACGTACGCATGCGCACACGGAGCACGTACGCATGCCTGCACCGTGCGCGCACCATGTGATGTCATCAGTGATGTCATGAGTGATGTCACTGACCATGTCATGAGTGATGTAATATGTGACGTCATCAGCAGTGGTTTGCTGGCGCGCGAGTTATAGTTAGCTGAACTAACTATAACGGGGGAATTTCATTGGTGTTTTACGAGTGAAATGTCCAGCTAACTATAACATGTGTGAAACCTATGGTTTTTTCAGTGAATTTGCAAGGTTTTTTAAATGCTAATTCCTAACTATAACGTGTGTGAAACCTATGGTTTTTTCAGTGAATATATATATATATATATATATATATCTGTCTCCATCTTTCTCCATCTGTCTCTGTCTTGATCTCTGTCTATGTCTGTCTTTGTCTCTATCTGTCTCTAGCTTTCTCTGTCTCTAGCTGTCTCTATATCTGTATTTGTCTCCATCTGTCTCTATCTCTCTCTATCTCTCTCTCAGTCCCTTTCTCTCTCTGTCTCTGTATCTATCTGCATTTGTCTCTATCTGTCTCTGTCTGTCCATGTCTCTCTCTGCATCTATCTCTGTCTCTATCTGCCTCTATCTCTATCTGTCCCTGTCTGTCTCTATCTGTCTCGGTCTGTCTCTGTTTCTGCCTGTCTCTGTCTCTATCTCTATCTGTCTCTATCTCTATCTACTTCTGTCTCTATCTGTCTCTGTCTGTCCGTGTCTCTCTCTGTCTCTATCTCTGTCTCTGTATGTATCTCTGTCTCTATCTGTCTCTGTCTCTATCTGTCTCTGTCTCTATCTGTCTCTGTCTCTATCTGTCTCTGTCTCTATCTGTCTCTGTCTGTCTCGATCTATTGTCTCTATCTCCCCATCTGTCTGTCTCTTCTCTATCTGTCTGTGTCTGTCTGTCTCTCTCTATCTCTGTTTCTATCTCTAGCTGTCTCTATCTGTTTCTGTCTCTATCTGTCTCTGTCTGTATCTTTGTCTCTGTCTGTATCTGTCTTTGACTCTATCTGTCTCTATCTTTCTCTGTCTCTGCTTCTATCTGTCTCTGTCTCTGTCCAAACAGTAAGCTTCCCAAAAGACCCTTTAAAAGTCAGCTGTGAAAGCTCTTACAGCTGACTTTTAAGGGGCTTTTGGGAATCTTTCCGGCGGTGCCGTGACGTCACAGAGGCCGGCAGTAAACACAGAAGATGGCCGCAGGAGCATACCTAGTGAATACCTATTTAATACGTATTCTCTAGCTATGCTCCTGCGGTCATCTTCTGTGTTTACTGTCAGCCTCACTGGAAACGTAGACACTGCAAGGCAAGGTCCGTTGTCCACCAATGAAGGCCTGCCAGGCCACTGGTTGCCCGCGGGCCGTACTATGAGTACCACGGCTCTAAACCAACCTTTGTCTTACCTGCTTCCTGGTCCAGACCTTCTCATTTTGCCCCTTTTTTTACTCATCGTCATCCATCTTTTACTTTTATGACATACCTTGTGCCTTTTCCACTCTTCTGTCTTACCCTCCTCATGCACCCCTTCTTCCTTCGTCTACTTTGCTGTCTGTTTCTCCTTCCGCTCTTCCATCATCTCATTCTCTTTTCTTTTCTCTGCTTCTTTTTGAGTTTTCATAATGAATTTAAAACATATATTTTAATGTAATAAAGTACCTATATTAGTAATAGTTAATTGAGAAATTCATATTTTAAATCTACAAATTATTGTCATCATATCAATCTCAAATATTGCAGGATGGGCAAAAAAAATAACATTAAGCTTATTGGGCGTTTCATATACCAACATTAAAAAAATAAGCAACTCCAATTTCTCAGCCATCATTTTGTTTAAAAAATGCATTTGATAGTTGAGTACGTGGGATCATGATAAGAAGTTATGCAGAAAAATCATGATGAATGGAAGATAGGACATAGTGAGTTTTTTATGCAAAGTGGGAAGTATTAAGGGAAAGATTCTTATTGCCTTCTTGTCAGAATTAGGACATAAATGGGGTTGTCTGGATTTGTCTGTCAAGTACTGGAGTATATATTAATGGCTTTTAGAATCAGAATGTTCCTTCCCAGCCTCTTGTGATGTGGAGGAAAGTATACTGTTGCCTTTTGGGTACTGAATATAAACTGAGAGTGCCAATTATCACAGCCAGGCTTGGAAGCAGAGAGATAATTCTGGCCGAGAATTATTAGAGGAACCAGTGTAGAATGAAAATGGTGATCAATTGGTTCATGAAGCTGGCTAAGTGGTTTGGCAAAGCCAGGTTTGCGAGCTGAGAAATATTTGGCAGTAGATTATTAGAAAGGATGGGCATAGAACCTATTATGAGCAAAATTCTTGGAATGACAAGCAGAGAAATAGTGGATAAAGGTTGCCTTGATCATTGGGAAAAGAAAGCAATAATGTATGAAGGAGCCCGCAGCGGCTCCTCCGTTAAGGTGGAGAAGCATCGCACCACTGCTGTCTGAGCAGTGCAAGAAGGAAAAATAAAATGATAATATCCCAATGTTATTATAATGTTATTTTTCAGTACTGAGCCAGGGCGGGGCTGTGTTATCCTGACGGGCAGCAGGGAGGATGAGTGGTGGGCACCATAAGTGCACATGATGGTTTGGCTGGCAAACCGTAATGTGCACTTAGTATTTCTCCACCCAGCTGTGTTGCACAGCCGGGTGGAGAACAGTCCCAGGCTGAGAGGCTCAGATCAATCACAACCAATACTATTACCAGCATGACAGCAGCATCGTGATTGGCTTAAGGGTGTCTGGGAGCCTGTGTGCTGCCGGAGGAAGGAACAGAAGAGGACTGAGGAGAGGCGGCAGCTGTACACAGGTAAGTGATCTTTTCTTTTTTTTTACTACCCCTACCCCCACTGCCTCACCACTTCTGGTCACTAGCAACTGCCACTGGAAGGAGCGATAGCAGGTTGGAGCTGGGTGACTTGCAAAATTTGTGCACGGTTCAGGTCAAGTGAGGCTAAGTTGCATAGTGAAGAGGTTGGAGCTAAATTTCAGGTGAAAAAGGTAATTGAGGAATATAAAAGCTGCAGAATTTGTGTGTACATTCAGAGTGTAACAGGCATGCTGTAAGAAGCAAGTGGAATACAAACCTATGTGGAGCTCATTGAATGTGAGGTGTCCCCAAGAGTCTAGCAGATACAGGTAACAACATGGAGCTGGATCAGCAAATAACAGAATCAGAAAGAAGTAAGAAATGTTTCTAATGGACTGCTTTGGAGTCAATTAGACCCATTGAAAAACATGTTGGCATATTATACAGAATATATAACACACAATCTGTACATTTTATAGTTATAAAAGACAAGCATAATATCAAATGAACTCAGAGTATCAGTTCAATAAATGAAAGCATCCTGCGAACAGGGCAGTTTTTAGGTACTATTTGTAGAAATATTATACATTTTTGGGCTAGATTATTTTCTGTATCATATTGTACTGTGAACTGGGGTACAGTTTTGCAAAGAGAGTTCTAATATGATACTTTTAATAAAGCAGATATTGCAGACTCCACTAGACAATAACTGATCGTTCAAAAAACAGTCTTCTGAACACACAATTTCAAGGTCCAATGGCTCTAGCTCTTCCTTATCATGATTATTTGGTGTCTCGTGTTCTATCGATTTAGGCTGGATGCCTATATTAATTTAAAGTAAATATGATCTTATAGTCTTATCGTAACGCGTGGCATGTATATGCCCTTCCTCAAAGTCACTCAAATGTATTACTGTGATAAGAGACTTAAGAGACTTTGGAGTCTCCATGTATTTCACTGAAAAGGAACTTTTATTAATCAGTTCTTAAGTGCTATTTTAACCATTGCATTTATGGTAGTTTTGGCCTGAATCATATTTACACTTAGCCTAAAAATATGTGACTGATCAATGAAGAGTCGCTATGCTTTCTTTAAATGTTCAAAGCCACAGATACTTGTTACTTTAAAGGTTAAGGGTGCTGTCTGTGGGACTATACCAGAGAAAATAGGTATACTGTAAGGTTTCTGGCTATGAGCCCAGACTTTGGGCCTTTTTTAGAGGTTGTCAGACAGGGTAACCTTCCACAACGTGGTGGATGTCCCGTCCATCGGATTGCAAGTGCCATAGACTATATTGCACCTGCAATACAGCGAGCTATATATCTACCAAGTTTGTGATGGAGTATCCCATCTGGCAAACTGTAAATGAGGCCCTTAGTCTTTGTCTCTTATAAATATAAATTGCATAAAACATTGAATGATGATCATTGACCAGCTGGCTGTGTCAGACCTATCATTCCTTTCAAGAGGTGAAGACCCATGTCTAAGAATCAACCCATTTCTGCCTTTGTGAAACAGCACAAGGCAAACACAAATGTCACTTCAGTGCAGACCTAACAGGACAGATAAGCCCTTTGATCTCAGCTTCGGTGGAATGCTTGAAGGTGGAGGTACGACTGAGCACATCAGCGCCATTTTGAACTAAGATGATATATGAAAGGAACAAAACTATGAACCTTGGTGACATAAGGCCGTAACACTCATACATGACTGTATGTAAGTAAAGATGATCATGCCTGTAAACCTGTGTGCGAAAAAAGATGGAAACTCATGTTGCAACGGAACACAGGAATAAAGAGGTGGGTGCATGAGAAGGGAAAGAGTACAGCACGCATGTACCCGTGTAATAAAGCTGAGGAATACACCCTCTGGCTTGTCTTAGGAATAACACGAATATGCTGCAGGATAGTTGTAATGGAAAAGAGCAAAACATTGTTGAGAATTTGCAGTAGAAAATAAACTCATTGATGGAGCGTTGTGATGGAAGAGAGGGACCTGTGTGAAGGAGAACACCTCCAGGTTTTGTCCATTTGGAATAAACTAAAGTAGACCTGAAGCAAGAGGTTGCTAAACTCCTTTTCAAACAAATTTGTGTTAAGAACCAATATGCCTACGTACAGGGTGCATATTCATCTGGGCTTGAATAGAGAATACATTAGCATCTGTCTATTGTGCTTTCTAAGGTAGCTATGCATGGTTGCCATTTTTCAGGCATGCATTGTTTCTAGCAAACGGTCATATTATGAAGTGACTGGGCCAGGAACTGAAGCTATAGCTGGCTAATCTCCACTCTTCGTCCCTGGCAGCCGTATTCAGTCTACTGGCTACATTAATGCATACTACAAGCACATAGGAGTCAGTGTCTAAAGTTGGTGTATGCTGAATGCATGGGTTCCCTCTGCACACATCTCGATGTGGAATATATTGAATCCTGCTCGCAGGTACTGCACTCGTCTCTCCAGGCCTGGGGCAAGTATGAACCATTTCCAGTAGCCTGATAGCTAATATCCAAAGATACGATTATGTACTGAGACAAGGAGTTCCACACAGCTTGAGTTGCTCAGCACTGGAGGTCAGGGTATCTAACTCGCGTGGAGTATCACCCCAAAGGGCAACAAGCATTGTGCATGCGGCAGATGGACTTTCTTTCTCCAGCCCTAGAAATAGCCACCCTGCCATTATGCAAGCTCATTAATAAATCCACTATTTAAGATATCCTGAAAACACAGTTGGAGTCAATTTTCGGATCCTTTGTTTTGCTTGCTTCTGCACTGCTCATTTCTGTGACTTCAGAACAGCGACATACATTTGCATTTATTGCTGTGTTTCTGACTGGAAAATAAATTGTGCATCTGTAAAGCTTATTCAATTTCCAGAAAATTGCTTCTAAAATTGTTTCTTTTAATCTTTTTTAAAACACCTTTCAGTTCTGATTTGTATTTCTGCCGGAGATTAGGCCTCACATATTAGGAAATGGAATTTTATCTGACAGTTGCATTATGATTTGGCGTTCTTCAGATAGGACCTGTCTGAGGGAAGAGGACGGCTCACTGATTCCATGTTGGCAGACTCTTTCGCGGCGAGTTGACGGGACAGACTTCACCGTTAAAGGCTGTCGGCCATAAGAACCTATAGGCAATTTTGTACTCATGAACAGAGCTGATGGTTTTATCCTTGGTTGTGCTATGGGTTAGTCTAATAAAATCTGATTTTGAGAAGGGAGTAGGGCCCTCTTGCGTGGTAATTTAAGCTGGCATAAAAGATGGTTGCAGATTAAGTATTCTTTGATGTATGGCAACACTGCATCAAAGTTGCTGCACTGCCGTGCATCAGAGGGAGAGAGAGAAAAAGCCATATGTGCTAAGATATGGTGCATTTTTTTCTCTACCCCAGTTCTTGCGAAATTTGCCAACACACACACCCGTTGAGCCATAGGGTGAGTGTGTTCTCTGCAGCATAGGTTGTGTACTGGAAGGGGACCCTCGCAATACAATAACTATGCTGCAACGCACCTTGTATTTGTTGTGAATAATTAAACACACATTGGAAACATTCCTCCTTCTTACTCCTGCCTTGAGGAGGCATAAGATTTTGGAAAAATCCCTGTCTACCAATGTTTTTTGACAGGGGTTTTTTCACTGAAACCCACAGGTGGTTCCATTCCCTTTTTTGGCTAAAGCCGGGCCTCATGTGATGAGGTCCTTTGGCTCAAAATTGGGCTGGGAGTGGGGTCGCACGGCCCGCCTCCCTGTTTTTAAAATACAGCCGGGCCGAGTAAGATAGGATCCCTGGGGCTAATATCGAAATGGGAGGTGGGCCTCATGGCCCCCTCACAGTTTTCTAGATCAGCCGGGCCCCAGGGGATGGGGAGCCTGGGGCCAAAAATCATCCAGGGAGGGGGGCTGCGTGTGTCCCCCTCCTCATTATATAATAATTATTTCTCCCCTGGTACATGGCCCACCTGGGGGATGGCAAAAACAAGTGCTTGGAACCACAGTTTTTTGTTTTATTTTCCCATGGATCCTCCACAAATTAGTGGGAACATCTTTATAAAAACATTTTGGCCCCAGCATAGTCCCTGTGGGAGCCCACCACCAGGTCTGGGGAGGTCAGGGTATTCCTAGCTTTTCCCCATGTCTATTTTTAATGATTTTTCTTGGGACTCAGCCGAGTCAAAGCCCCAAGTTGGCTGCCACCAATTTCCTGGTTGAAGTGGTGGCAGCCAATCAGATCTCACCATGAGGTCTGTCAGATCCACTGACCCTCCACATCTCTAGATATATATATATATATATACATCTTTTTTCTTTAATAATTCCAAAACTACTGAGCAGATTTACACTAAATAACAAAAATTTATATTTCTGGACCAAGATCTAGCTTTCTGACAAACTTGGTGTAATCCTGTACATAGTTCAGGCTGTAGTTGTGTCTAAAATCCCTATGGGAAATTGCATGGTAAAAAGCATTTTGGGTCACGTCTTTTTTTCAGGCCCCCGCTTGATGAATCACTGTGACAGTTTCTAGACAGCAGCTGAAGTGAGTGGCAAATTGGTTTTTAAACTTTTGTGAAGATTTGTCAAACTGTGCAAAGTTATTTCAAAACATAAGAAGCTTTTCCTATGGAAACTATTTCCTAACTATAACACCAGTAGGTGATATATATACACACATATCTGTAAAATACCTTCATTTTGTTTGTAAAGGCATGCGTGGTAAAGGTATATGCATGGTAAAAATTTGCATGGTGAAGGTATTGCGTGGTAACCTCTGCGTTGTAAAGCTTGTTTCCCTATAAATACCACATACATGCATACCTAATTTACATGGTCACTTTCGTAAGCTATACTGTTAAACAATGGTGGAGGTGCAAACAATGTGTACTGCACAGACTGTTGTGATTGATGTGTAGGACTGGTTGTTTGGAGAGCAAATGTAGAATTGATTGGATTTGCAAAGGAAGGCAACAAAACTGACTGATGTCGGGGTTGCACAATCAGGACTACGAATGCATTGTTTTAATATAAGTAAAAGAAGGGTGATTTCCTGAAGGAGTTGAAGGCTGTGCACCTATTCTGAGGTTTGCAACCTATTTCCTTTATTTATTTATTTTTTATTTTTTTTATTTTGAATTGCCAATTAATTTGATATACACGTACATACATACAGACTGGAGAAATACAATATTTAACAATTCCGCCTTATTCAATTAACACACCAATAGGCCGAATTTTTACAGTTCACATATCATAGAAAGTGTAAAAGAAAATTAAAGAAGAGAAGAAAGAAAAGGGAGAGAGGGGAGGACATCGCCAGACTGAAGGCCACTCCGGTATTTAACTTTTGTTAGTTGAGTTCATTTACCCAGTCATTAAGTGGTCTCCAGATCTTAAGTCCCTTGATGGCATAAAGGGCCTTCTCTAAGTTGAATATATGTAGCATACGCATTTTCCATTGTCCAAATGTAGGTGGTAACGGATCTAGCCACGAGGAGGCAATACATAATCTAAGTATAGTCATAGCAATAAATAGAAACTCCTTGCATTTATCTTCAGATGTTGATACTCCGAGTAAAATAAGTTGGGGAGTTAACAGTACACTTCTATTCAAAACATGTTGCAGAAACGTAGTGGCCTCCGACCTTAATTTATCCAAGACCGGACATGTAGAAAAAATATGCACCAAATCTGCCCCCAAAGTTTTACATCTAAAACAGTAAATGCCCTCCACACCCACCCATTTAACAATTTTAGCAGGGGTAATATAAAGATCAAAAAATGTCTTGAAACATTGTGCCCTGAGGTTTGCTGTGAATAGTACAGTATTAGCCAATACAACAGCTCTTTCCAAACCTGAATCTGTAACCTCCAGCCTTTCCTGACATTTTACAGAATGTTTTTCAATATCATCTGGTACCCCTTCAAGAAATATCCTATAAAGCTTTGAAATTGAAGGAGGGTCCTTACCAGTAATAGCCACCATCAAGGGAATAACAGAGTAACCAGTTATACCACCAATTTTTTTAGTAATAAAATCCCTTATTTGTAGAAACTTAAAAAAATCTCTATTACTAAGCTTAAATCTATTTTTAATCATTTCAAATGTAGCTGGCTGGTCCCCATCCAATAAGTCCGCTATACTACGGACACCCGCCCTTATCCACCTCCCAAAATATCCATCCAACAATGTTGCAGAGATCTGGCTGTTATCCAAAAATGGAGTGTATCTACTGAACCTGCCCATACCAAGTTTTTTTCTGTCACGAGTCCAGTTTTGATATGCAATTATCAAAGTCTTAAATCGATAAGTCTCCTTATATGATCCTCTGTCCCCCTTCCCTGAATTAATCCATGCTGCCACCGAGAGACCATTTGCTGCATCACTCTATTAAGGTGGGAGGCAAAAATCTTAGAGTATAATTTAGCATCGCTATTTAGGAGCGTAATTGGTCTATAAGAGACCATATTTAGCGAGTCTTTCTCTTTTTTGAAAAATATTACAATATTTGCCGATCCCCAAGACAACGGTGGAACGTCTCCCCCCTTGACAATATTAAAGAGAGCAAGAAGCTCCATACCTATCTCCTTGAAAAAGGTTTTATAGAATTCTAGCGGTATGGCATCCATGCCAGTAGCTTTGGCCGACGGTAGATCATATAGCGCTTTCTGAAGTTCCTCGTATGAAATTTCTAAATCAAGGTGACATGCCTCCTCCTTTGTCAGCTTTGGTTTAGGCAAAAAGAGAGAGTCATAGCCTTCACCAAGTAGTGTATCTGCTATATATAGAGCCCTATAATAATCTTTAAAAGAATCTCTAATCTCTCTCTCATCAGAAATTATAACACCATTCATGTTTTTTTAATTTGGCTTATGTGTCGAGCAGATATTTGTTGCCTAGTCCTGACTGCAAGTAATCGCCCAACTGTTTCGCTGTATTCGTATCATTCTTGCTTCCTGGCTAAATATGTACCTGCTAGCTTACTTAGATACAGATCACTTAGGGCTAATTTAGTCACTAAGATTGAATCCAGGATTCCAGTTAATTCCATTTTATCTCTCACTTTTGCTATTAATTCCATTTCCAACTGAGAAAGCTTCTGATAATGACTCTTAAATTGTGAAGTATATTTCTTCCTTCTAAGCGTTCCAAAGCTAAGAGTCTCTCCTCGTATCCAAGCCTTAAATGTGTCCCAGACCACCCCTGGAGATGCAGTGCCCTTATTGATACTGAAAAATTCCCCTATCCTGCTTCTCATATAATTTCTATAATCTTGATCTAGGAGGATAGCCCTTTCAAATGTCCATTTTTTATGAATATTTGCCATACCGTCTAAGGGAAATTGAAAGACCAAGGGGTTGTGATCTGATAAAACCCTAGGGTATAATTCGATTTTTGCTTCCTTTAGTAACAGTGGGGAAACTAAGAAATAATCTAACCTGGCACATTTTTGATGGGGGGCTGAATAGTAAGTGAATCCTGAGTCCGAGCCCCTTAATTTAGGCCAGACGTCAATAAGCCCCAAATCAGATATCAAATCATTTAATGCCTTTCACGCTTGTGGTTTACGTTCTACAGTTGCAGTACTACCAACATTTTTAGCTCCATTTACATTTAGATCCTCGCATAATACATAAGGCGCTGGCCAGGATGGAAGCTCCGGCGATAAATATCTCAGAACTAATGGATCGTCTACCACTAGAGAGTATATTGAACATAACGTAAACACTCCCGATCCACATTTGATAACCATTAGAATCCATCTTCCCAGTCTATCCACAGTTTTTCTTTCACATCTGATACTATTATTTCTGCATAGCACAGCAACACCCTTTGTCCTGCAATCCTGAGTGGTATGTGCAAGTCTTTTAAACCCCAAGGTATCTAATAGATTATAGTCTTTATTAGCTATGTGCGTCTCTTGCAAACATACCAGGTCTACACCAAGGAGTTTAAGGTCTGCTTGCATCCTTTTTCTTTTATTCTTATCATTAAGACCGCATATATTGATAGGGGCTATACGGATATGAGAGCTAACCATTATTTGCTGATATTATCTCCATCGGGCTAGTCATGCCGCTCTGGAGTAATTTTTTAATTTTCTGGCCTCCATTATTTAAGGACTTATTAAGGACAGTGATCCCATTGATATTAATATTCAAATAGCAAAGATAACACATTGGAAATAAACCCATATCTTTCCCCAGCTGTACAATGCTTACAATACTTATGTCATCTATACCGAAATAATTTTTTTTTCTCCCCACACCTTGCCCCCCCTACCCCCATCTGATCCCCCTGACCAGACCCCGAATTCCCAGCTCATCCCAACCCCCACCCCTAATCCCTCCCACTCCCTTTATGTACGGCGAAAGGACCAAAGGTCCCTAGTGATGTGGAGCCGGGGAGCTCCCCTGCAAATATCCCCCCCAATAGACACCAGCTCATATATAATAAGCCTAGAGCTAGCTAGACTAAGAAGAAGAAAATAGGTAGCGTCAAAACATATAATTATTAATACAAAAGACAGATAGATATATAGCCTAGACCACCCAAAACTCCTATATTGTGTTTAGAAATTCTTTGGCCTGTATCTCCGATGTAAAAAAAGATATTTGTCCCTGATACAGAACTTTTAACTTTGCGGGATTAAGCAGGAATACTTGTGCACCCTTCGCCTGGAACAACGACATCAGCGAGTGAAGCTGCCACCTTTGCTCAACAGTACCCTGGCAGAAGTCTGGCCTAACAAAGAATTCTTGACCCTTTCCTTTTCTCTTCCGGTTAGCTCTAGCTGCATCAAAAACAGCTTCTCGAGCCAAGAAATTGTTGAAAGAGATCAAGATGGCACGGGGTTGCACATTATCTTGATTTAACTGTTGTCGCATCTTGAAGGGGAACCGATGAGCTCTTTGTATTTTGATCTTCCAATCCCAGTTCTTTAAGTCTGGAAATGCTTCCATGAACAGCTCTACAACAAACTGACGGACATCTGAAGTTTCTAGACCCTCGGGTATACCAAGAATACGAAGATTGTTCCTTCTCATTCGATTTTCCAAATCGGAGAGCTTCCAGGAAACATCCTCCTTCTGATTTTTCAACATCTCTGTAATCCCTCTCTGTGCACTTAGTGTGTCCTCCAGCTTTGAGATCCGCTCTTCAACTTCACATGTTTTAGCTGCTATATCTGCACAAGTTTTAGCTACTCTTTTAATTGAATTTTGCAGTTTACGGCAGGCGCTTTGGGCCCGTAAGCTTTCTGCCCTGGTCTCTACTCTATGTGCCACAATAAGCTGATAGATAGAATGTAGAGTGACTTCCTTAGGGGCCTCCTGCTCCCCGCCAAGACTCAGATTATTGTCCCTTTCTTCCGTTATTGCACCAGCGTTATTACTAGAAAATGAATAGTCCCAGGCCAATGACTCCTGTATGTCATTGACGAACGGCTCTCCCAAGATCCCATGTACCTTAGCTTTCCAAATTGTATCAGGCCCAGGTCGTGTCTTTTCGCCTAATTGACTTTCTTCATCAAGAGAACCAGTACTATCACTGTAATCTCCGTGCCCTTCTTTACCCAGACTGCCATCCTCTGATGACGAAGGGTCGGACATCGAATAAAATGTATCCCCTATTTCCAACTCCTTAAGGTTATCCAGTCCTCCATCCACTAAGAGCCCCATAGATACGCCTCCATCCAGAGTAATTATGCCACTTTCATTGCTACAGGTACATTTCTCGCATGTGATCCCAGGATCGGCCGGTAGGACTACAGAGCCCACAATGCCTCTGCTGCGCTCACTTGCGACCTGACCTAGAGCGCGATTCCCGCTTTCTTCCTCCAGATATGAAGCGATTCCAGGATCAAACCTATTTCCACCAACTACCTACTTCCAAACTCTTACTTTGCAAGTTTTCATTATAGGACACAGAATTTACCCAATGTTTGTTAGCTTTTTTACAGAATGAATAGACTGATTGCATCCAAAGAGACTGTCTAGGAATGCCCTGCTCAAGTAAACCTTTACTACCAGTACCCTTACAGTGTGAGTTACAACAAAAACATATCTCACAATTTAAACTCCTATGCAAACTATACACTCATATGGACACACACACACTATCTCTGTCAATGAACATTGCAAGTCAGTGACTTAGTTACCTCATATGTGTCCTTGATTTGCTCTAATTTTTGGTTTTTACTACACATTGTTCAGATATTCCCTTCCCTCAAAATAAATGTAAATAGTTTGCTGCAAATATATTAGGATTTTGTAGCACTGTTCATTGCTGGTCTGTCAGCAGATGTACTTTCTACTTCCTTTGATAATTTTTATGTCCAATACTACTACACAGCACAGCTGTCTGGTTGCAAAATGACGTCCTGTGGGCATTCTGAAATTCTGAAAGCTTCCCCATAAATGAATTCTATCCATTGCTTCCCATTGGCTTTGCAGTTTGCAATTCACATTTCCTAGCTTTCTTTATACTGTCTTTATTTGTTTTAGGCTGTCCAGTATGTTTTTTTCGCTCCCATAGAGCAAACCTTATTCACCATTGCTCCTTGTAATCTTCTACATGTCTTACTTTCTGTAAACAGGCATTTTATTCTTATCTTGTCACAATTGCTGTGCATTTAACAGCAGAGTCAAATGTCAAGCTCTGTCTCCCAACAGAATTTGGTGATGACTTTACTTTCTCTGACTCTAAGATATTGCACTGTATGACACTCCACACCACTCCACTCTACGGCACTCTACTCTACGACACACCTCTCTATGGCACTCCATGCCAATTTATTCCTCTCTACACCACTTCACTCTACTCAACTCTATGCTACGTCACTACACTCTATTCCATTCCACTCTATTGCATTCCTCTTTAGGCCACTCAACTCTACTTCACTCTATGACACTTTATTACACTCCAGGCCCCTTAACTCTATGCCCCTCCACTCTACTTTACTCCACTATATTCCACCCTACGCCAATTCACTCTATGACACTCTACAGCACTCCACTTTATTCCACTCTATGACACTCTAGTTCATCTCACTCTATGACACTCTACTCCACTCTATGCCACTATAATTCATCCCATTCTAAGCCACTTCTCTCTGCCATGCCACTCCATTCTACGCCACTCCACTCTACGCCACTCCACTTTACGACTCTACTCCTCTGTATGCCACTCCATTCTATGCCACTACACTCCGTGACTCTACACCACTCTATACCACAACACTCTACTTTCTTACAATCTACGTCCTTTCACTCTACACCCCTCCACTCTACTCCACAACACTCCATGACACTCCAAGCTTTGCCACTTTACTCCACTCTTTGCCACTCCACTCTATGACTCTCCACTATACACCACTCCCCTCTATGCCACTTACTTTTAGCCATATTAAACACCAACCGTGGTGGTTTACAACAAGGCTTAAACATTGACAAGTCAATAGCACTTGCATAGACAAGACCTATTGGATATGCCAATGCTTATTATGTTACGACAGCTTTCAAGGGTTGTATCTGGTTCTACATAAGCTGTGCCACTGAAGATAAATGATACGAAAGGAGGGTGGGGTTTTATGTAAAACATTTTCTTGCATCATTCAGCTTGCAGGGTATTTCTATGACTTAATTTTCTTGGCCATTAACAATTATTCATGACAACTTCTGCACATCGACACCATCAAGATATGGTTCTAATTTAGAGTCTGACAGATAGGATACTTCATCACAAATGTGATTGATATACTGCCGCTGTATTACATTATCTTCAATGGCACAAACTCTAAATTAGACCCATTGTCTGACTTTCTTGAACACAGCTAGATGAACATAATAATTTAAAGGGATTCCATGTCATGCATTCGGTGTAGTTTTATGTAAGCATGTAAATAATAAACACAATAAATAAAACAGGTTTTTTCGTGTGAGGCAAAATAAATGCAGCTCAACAACACGTTAACAAAACTTTCACATATTTATCGGGACTGACTCAACAGTGCTCTAATTTATGAAAGAGTGAAACAGGTGTTTAAACAACATATTGTGAAATAGTGAAAAAAAATATTGTGTCAAGAATATCGGGGACAGAAATATTGTGAAGGTAAGTTTCTATAGGTAAGAAAAGTTTTACGATATATAACTCCACATACATGTACTCTGATCTTATGGTCCAGGACATTCAGGACTTGTGAAAGTATGCCCACCAAAGGGAAGCTCTTGCTACCTCTGGTCAGATAGCCAAGTACCATCAGCTTATTGCCAACCGTATAGTGCAGACAAGATGTAGTAATACGCCAGTCTGCCAATGGAAGAAATATTGCTCTTTGGCCCCTAGCGATGTAGAAATCTGAGGCATTACGACAGCTCAATGATGTTAAATGTTATGGTAAATTGATCAGCTCGAGTGGGACTGATGTGAAAGTAGCTTACACAAATAAGCTTTCGTGGTGGTGAGGGATGGGACTCATCTCTTCAGACAAATACGGTAAATATGGCCTATACAGGGCTTAATAGAATCTTATGGAGATGAAGGAACAAATAGAAGGGAATTAAGGGAGGGTAGAGCAAAATGACCTTGATAAAAATTTGATATATGGAATGATATACAATGGATGTCGCATTTTTTAGAATTCAGTGGGATTTGGCTTAAGCAATTGCTTGGCTCAATTTTTGATTTTGTATGGTTTTCTATCTATCTGTTTATTTATTTATTGACAGTATGACTTAATGAATATATTTATATTATTAAAATATATGGATAAAGAGCAGGATTAATGTAGAAATCATATTTAGAGGGAGCAACATCAACATAGCATTAAATATATAAGTAGAGATCTAGAAACCCTTCCAAGATAGCCTACGTGTAAATAGAGAGGCAGACGATCCACAGTAGAAGCCTGTTACATTTTTACAGCATTGCGTAATTATTTAATGGTAAATACAAAGAGTCAACTGATATTGACAAAGGCCAGGGGCCAAAATGCATCTGTGAGTTGTTGGTGGTGGTGGGCACAGCAAACATTAAAGTGTCATGTTCTTTGAGATAGGCTTTGCATTTAGCAACTTCCACTACCTCTCGGCTGAACACCACACTTTACTGATACTGGTGATGAATCTTAAATTCAGGTTATTCTCATTACGTTTTTCTGTGAACATTCTAGCTGAGGTTGTTGTCCCCCTCCAAATGATGAAAAGATCACCAATGAATCGCGTCCAGAGGATCACAATTTCAGATCATTCGGTGACATGCTCCTGGACTGACCAGCCCATATTCAGATTAACATAGCTGGGGGTGAAGCAGGTGCTCATAGCAGTGCCCCTCACCAGTCTAAATATCTCTGTGCCAAAGTATGAAGAAGTTGCTGTGTATGCCCAGTGTACCATGTCCAATAATTTGCATTTGTGTTGGTATAGGGAAATTGGTCAAGTTCCAAGGTTTGTTCCAATGCGCTGAAGGGGTTAAGTTGCTAAAATGCAACAGGCAGCAAATTATGAGTGCATATTTATCACTTAAATAAATATGGAAATGTACCATTTTACGACTTCATAAATTCACAAAACACAAAATAAATATGGATAAATACTAATAAGATGGCCCAAAAAATAAATATGGACAAATACAGACAGAAATGTTAAACAAATAAATCCCATAAAACTAGGAAATCTATAAGGCATTAGACTTAGAGATATTCAGCACTGAGTCTAGGCACTTTTTAGAATAGTAGTAAATATGATTCACTGTTCAAGTAGGAGGTATTCCGCACTTAGGTACTTTAATTAAGCTTAGGCAGTTTGTGTAATAGCTGCTAACACAGTAAATATGGCTTATACAGGGCACTTTAATCAAGCCCAGTCACTTTGCATATTAGCTACTAATACTGTAAATACGGCCCATACAGGACTTAATAGAATCTTATGGAGATGAAGGTAGGGATCTAGAAACCCTTCAAAGATGGCCTAGATGCAAATAGGGAGGCAACCAATCCACAGTAGAATTCCTTTGTTTATTTTTACAGCATTCCATAATTATATAATGGTAAATACAAAGCGGTAACTGACATTGACAAAGGCCAGGAGGCCGAAACTCGTCTGTCAGTTGTTGGTGGCGGGCACAACACAAATTAAATAAAATAGGCATTTTTAAAAAGGAATTATGTTATAGAGGGTCTATATTTATATGATATTTTAAGAGGATTGATTCATTATATGTCACACCATGGCTGCCATTCATTGATTGAGATATTGATCCACATTCATTTACTTTTAGATTTATAATGTATCATATGTGCTTTATACTGAAGATGAATTGAACACCTAGGGGTTGTTTATACAAAATATACTGCAATTGCAGACTTGCACTCAGGCACTTTATGTATAAAAAAGAAGTTTATATATATAGAGTTACCCATTGTATCTGTATTAATGATTGAATTGATATATTGGTATTTTATCGATTGATTTTCTCATTTGGAACGATATAATAGATTTGGGGTGCATGATACTTTTGGATGATCACAACTCCTTGGTATGAGTAACACCCAGTTGGTTACAATTATTTCTTTAAGTAATTAAATGAAACATGATACTTCTAATCAGACTTGGGCACTGGCCGAAGAGCTTAATAATAATGATACATGTAGTTTCTAATTAGGTTGGGGCACTGGCCCAAGAGTCTATCTCCTGAATTGTTCCCGGGACCACATCACGAATTATGGGATAATACAATGTTGAGTTGGTTTGTTTTTAAAAAAATATTCTTTATGAAAAGTATAAAAATTAGTAAAAAAACTTTTAGAAAAGTATTAAAGTGATGTACATCATCCTGCCAGTTCAATATACAGTATGCATAATGATAGGGACATTTGTACAACAGATGTTGTTTCTTCTTTGTCTATATTCACTGTACCTTTAAATGTGAAAAATGAAATGGTAACATGACTTTGAGAAAGGCTGGGATCAGCCGAAATGCATAAGGACAGACATCACACTGTAAGAATAAAATAGCTTGCTCACTGGGAGTGCCCACTTTGCACTTTTTGTGGGAGTTGTTTATAAATATATATTTATATATATATATATATATATATATATATATATATATATATATATATATATATATATATATATATATATATATATATATATATATATATATATATGTTCAATTTACGTAGATGTGGAATTAAGATAAGTAAATCTATACTTACCTAGATGCACTTACCTTCAAGATATATTGGTCCTCGTTATTTTGACATGATATTCGGTCAACATTTTTGTTACGGATATTCTTTCAGTCATCTGTTGAACACTTACTGCTTTAAAAAACATTAATTCACATTGCAGTAATGCCTCGTTGATTTTTTTGTACTACCCCATTACAGAAGAAAACAACTGGTGCTATACTCAAAAAAAGCAAATCTATAAAAAAATATATTTCACTACAGGAATTTCACCCTTTGCTTTTGGCTATGCTTAACTATATTGCACACAAACAAATTGCATGGTATTTGTATCATAAAGGCAGATGTACAGATTATAATGAGCTATTCATTTCCAATTATTGAGGGAGGGAAGGGGCACCATAACCAACTCAATGTTTCGCCTTTTGTAATTAATGACGCTCCTTAAACTAATAAGCATACATTCAGTCATTTTCTATAACAGGGCAAATAAAAAATCCAATAGTAATAACACTGTGTGCAGATATGTGTGCAGATATTTATATAGCGCAAATCACCACCCGTCTCTAAGCGCTTGCTTAGGGAACCCGTCCTGGTATTCCCCTGTGAGATAACCCAGCAGGGCATCCACAAGGTGAAAGCCAGGCATCCCGCCGCGAGGGGCCATTGTGGAGATTAAGCAAGCTATTGCCCAGAGTCGCAGAGTGTGAACCCATGAATCGAGTATGCACTGGAGCGAGAGTTATCGAGTCCATGGACAATTTATGGACTCAAGACCCAGCCGAGCCGGGAATTGAACCCTGGTCCCGGGCTGACCTCTGCTTCCAGGTCTGCCTACTCTAACCAGTGAGCCACACTTCTCCACTATACCCTATAACTTATTAATGTATTCCCTACCTATGTTCTTATACGTTCCATGTTACAAATGCTACAACAAAAGGGAGTGTCAAGGTTAATTTGAAGGGAGCATGCTACTCACCTTTCATATGATACTAGTATCTGCCTTTCTCACTTCCTCACAGATGTGCACCATCTTCTGCTATATTCCGTTCCAATCATACTGCTAACCTTTAGTTAAAAACATGATAAACCCTCAACCACATTATGAGTCATGCCTAAACATTGGGGTCACTCCTTTTAACGTGCAGAGCTGTAATTTTATATTTAGCACTGTTTTTCACTGTATTGTCCTAAAAAGCCGCCATTTTAAAAGGTCCACCTTTTACGCTCCACAATGTAGCCACCTGTTCTAAAAATGCAGTAGGAGCTGACACCGACCCTTGTGGGAATGTCATTGTCTCTGATCTTACTTAGTGTGAGGTGAAACTGTATAGGAGAGGGAAGCAACTTTTTACCATGTTCTCTATATCACAAAGTATTGAAAAAGCAATGTGTGACGAATATTGTATTCCTTCATGTCTTTCATGGGTGTCTCAAAATGTTTCAGTGCCCTCAAAGATCAGGCACATTCATCAGGACGTAAAACTGGTTTAGGTGTTATTATTAGGTATTATTATTAGGGCCTCGTACTTGTACTGTATGCACCATGTTTTTAAGAAAGGATATCAGAGCATCAAATCACTTCCTTCAAGGTTGCACAAAGCAGTAACAGTATCCAAACTACAGCGGGGTAAAATAAACATGCAAGTGGTGACCTATTCTGCAGTGTAGCACATACCATATCACCCATGGTTAGCCCTGAAGCTAAAACAATGAGCATTGAACTACCCGAGGAATGCAAAAGAACACTTGGACATTCTCTGTGATGGGTATGGTATTAGTAACCCTGTATAGTAAGCGCACAACGTGACATTCCCGCCTCCCCAAATGACATCACCTTACCGCCCGGCTACGCCCAAGAACTCTCAGAATCAAGGTATTTGGTCACGGCGTAGCCTTTTATTCACATCAAACCAAGCAATTCAGCACATGCCATTAACAGAGAAAAGTATCCTTTCTTGATATATAACAATTATTCACAGCTTCACTTTTCTCAGCACCATGTCAACTGCAATAAGGAAAATAGGTACAACATTACACTTTAACTTTTAACTCGGCCGTACACTAGAACTTGGCCATACATTTGAACTTGGCCGTCTCGGCCCACATCTTTCACTCAGCTGCGCACGTTGCGCCGTCAGGCCCCAACGCGCTACAGCCAACAGTTGCATTACTTGACAACCTGGGCGCCGCATACCGCACCGACCCACCGGGGTACCTGAACACAGCCAGCCTCCCCAAAATTCTACTCAGTCCGTACATTTTGGGGCAGGGCAGTAGAGTCCAGGACCACCATCAGGTCCGTCCCTCCTCCCTGCCTACCCAGTGCACACGTGAAGTCTACGCCCTCCTGGTGTCCATGGAATGGTTGCACTTCCATTGTTGTGCATCCCCCTTTGTTGTTAACTGTCAGCGCTCCGCCTCCGCTTCTGAGACGCCTTGCTGTTATGCAGGGTGGGTGGGTGATCGACGACGCTCCTGTGGCCCTGCTGTGGTCCGAGGAGACAAAGAGAATGAAACTCCCAGAGCCCACCCTTAAATAACCTGCTAAGTTTTGTTTCTTCCTAATGACATCAGTTTGTCCAGCCCTTCTTTATCCAGCCCCTCTTCTCAGGGCCAAACCCCGGAGGAGGGTCAGCCCCGTGGCACTACTAAGGGCGCCCCTCCGCTAGGCGCGGGGGGCACCTGATCACTCTCAGTGTATTTGTGATTTTAAGTAACTGTGCGACTTTAGTATATGATCGTTGTATCTCTGATATATTGTCTGATAGCTAACATCCCTCACCTAAAACATCTGTAATCTCTACCTGGAAAAAGTACTGCTGCAACAGCTTCCCTTACTAAACAGTTTTTAGGGCCTGAGAGAGTAACAGAATCAGGAGTGGGCAGATCCTTTGGCTGGCTCTGGAGCATTGGTGGCTGCAGGCTCTGTCAGATGATTGGTCCTTCAGGCCTCACCTGCTGCATTTTGCATTAAACAAGATGACGTATTACAAACGATGGTCCCTTTTTCTCTGGTGGAATGGGATGTTAATGACTAGAATCTCCAACAAGTAAGAAGCGATGTCCATGACTGTTTTTAGCTCTCATTTTAAATCTCAAGTGAGTGATGTGCCCAGATGTGGGCCTAAACTCGTTATGCCCTAGGAATCGAGGAGCACCTCACTATTAAACAACTATTACATCTAGAGAGTAAACCCAGAAAACCGTTCTGTTATGTTTGTGTAACATTGCGCAATTTTAGTAATTTTGTGTTATGTTTGTTACATGACATTCCTGAAATCATGCTATTATTGCACTTTCTGTAACTTCATGCCACTCACTGTTACGCCTCTTGTGTTTGTTCATCTGAAATCCATTTTCACGTCTAAAATGGAGATGAGGATGCAATTCATGCTAAAATTCAGTATTGCTTGCAGGTTTTGCATTCCATTTAATTATCCGTACGTTTGCACCATTTTTGTAACATTTCACGTAATTACATAATTTTGCAATCCATTTCCCAAGAGTGATGAAGTGCATGTGACTTTGCTTGTGATCCCATGGCGGTGGCATGGGGTGGCTGAACTTCTGTTTTGGTGCTGGCTAATACTTACACGGTTTGAACCCCGTCTGTAATGGCGCAAAGAATCTAAAATCATCTGAAGCAAACACTACCCAAAATATTTTCAAAAGTTTAATGGACCTTGATTCAAGCATCTCTATTCATCTGTCAGCTGCTGTTTCTCTGCGTGGGTTAGTTATGTCCACTCCTGTATCCCAAACCCTGTATATTACTAGGAACTCAAGATGGATCTCAGGTGTGAGGGCCAAGAAGAAGAAAAGAACACTGGGCCCGATTCACAAAAGTAATCTGAGACAAAATCCTAACTTGACGACTTTCGGTATTCACAGAAGGCATTTAGGAGTACTAAAGTTAGGATTTTGTCTCAGTTAAACTTAAATTTTGGTCTTAAGTTAAACTTAAGACAAACTTAAGTTTAACTGAGACAAAATCTTAGTCGTAAAGTTAGGATGTTCTGATTGTACTCCAATGTGGTCTAGCAGTTTTGGCAAGACTACTACTCTAGGGCAGAGCCATGATCGATTTACATACAGTTAAATGGCTTTTGAAGTGGCATTGGTAAACTAATAGAGGAATGAAAATCTAAAATACATTTGATAATGTTTTAAATCACCAAATGTCACTGTGTTATACTTTGCATGAGGCGATATATTATGAAGAGGGATACAACGGAATGTCTTCACTAAATCTGAATCAATTTTGATGTTTTATGTATTGCTTTCTATCCTGAAATAGCTAGAAAGTTTTTTTAATGTTTATAGATGCTGGTGTGCCATTTGTTTTTACATTCAATGAGCTAATTATGCATCAAAAAACGGTGCCTGCCATAGACCATCCTAGCTGAAATTCTAGGAACCCTCTTTATTTGTTGTGGTTTTAACCACACTAAAATCTTAATAATCGCTAACAAATCAACAAGCAAAGTGGTGTTTTAAAAGCAGCTCACTTTGCTTTTGAATTTAGGCCTAAGGTCTGTTTTGCAATCTGCTCAAAAACACCCTTAGGTCTGTCATTTGCTTTGGCTTGTAAAGATGAATTTCCTGCATTAGTGCCGCTTGTATTCTCATTTGAGTAAGTAAACGTGGTTGTAGGCTTTCCTGCATTTGGATACAAACAATTTAAATTACAGTGTAGCATCCAGACATTAGTGCCTAACCGTTGTGTTGCCTTCAGGCTGCGGCACAGGAGGAGAGGTAAACTCAACCCCTAGAGAGGTTTGCGTGTCACGCTCTGTGGTGAAGAGAAGAAAAAAAACGTTATTTTAGCTCTAAGAATAAATTGAAGGAGACAGTTTGAAGCCATTGCAAAGATTCAGCCCAGGAGTTTTCAGAGGCCAGGGCAATCTATTCAGAGAGCCGTCTACCTGTCTCGGATGTGGAGCCAGGAAAATGGCGACTGAGGGACAAACGTTAACATTTGCTGTCTTTTAGTGGAACAGGCAGGGGCATGGAGCACGAAGCAGCAGCACTTGCATGGAGAACAAAATATGGGAAACAGAGAATGCTCAGCTGCACAGCAGTGAGAAGTACATTTGCTTCTGCAGGTGAGCCCGGCTGCTATAGCCGCTCAAGACAATGAGCGATTCATCAGGCCCTTTCCGTAAAGTGCACTGCAAGAAAGCAAACATTAACATAAGCTGTCTTTTATTGGAATCGACAAGGCCGGGGCAGAAAGCAGCAGCATCCCTTGTGTGGCAAAGTAATTTTGGAAGCGGCATTTGCTAAACTATACCAGAATGGGGACAACAGCTGTACCCAATTGTGAGCATGAGTCCTGTATTTACCCAAAGTATTGGATGAGTGTTAGGGTCCTCTTTGTAAATGCACAGTAATAAAGTATTTGTGCGCTAAGTACATGTTTACACAATGTGCTGTTATATTTCATATCGGTACCCTAATATAGGTTTTGAGAACATCGTACTCTGTCCCTACATCATCTCCCCTTCATTTCATATGAACAAGCCTTATAAGTACATAACTCCAAATAAGGACAGAATGCCTTATAGGGACTGAACGCCTTACAAGGACTGACGCCTTTTAAGGACTTAACCTTTCACCTAGTTCTATGACGAGGGTGGGTTCTGCCCGATCGATATTGCTAAGACGTCATCCTTAGCACATATGAATAATTTTTGAGTACACTCTCCAGGGGGGCATACTTCACCTCTCCCATCGACGCACAAGGTTTAATCCCCAATGTCATCCTCATACTGAACAATAGGTAACATATGCACATAGACGGTATAAATACAGCACCTCTTGCTATCAGTAGTCAGGAATGAACCAAGACTTCAAGGCCGACACACTGACCAGAGACGCTGCGGCTCCGGCATGCCATCGGTCCAGCTGACAGTGGTCTAACTATCCCTGACGGGGAGTCCAACTCAAGTCCAGGAATGAAGTCCCACACTCTCACTATTCAGGTATGGAGGTTTGACTAAATCCTAGCGGGATTCTTGGCTCTTAGATTCTAGATTATTAGGCTCTTAGGCTTAGTAGCTATTTTGCACCTACTTACATGCTAGGTACACTCAGGTACATCTAGACAGGCATCTTAGGAGTACGCACTTTATTTTATAAATGCATTTTATATTCATGTATGTGTTCATGACTATTGCGAAATGGTAGAACAATACTATTCCTTTTTATTCACTGTACTGCTGATACTATATCTCTGCTACTATGTTACAGTTGTAGCAGCACATTTGTTTTACATGAAAAGAACAACGGTACAATAAATTCTTATTGTAAACACGCCCAACTGTTTCTTCTGTGTATCTCTCTGAGAGCAAATCAAGCAAGCACGAGTGACTGGGTGAAAAGTAGTATATTGTTTATACGAGTCTGAGGTTATTGTTTTCTGAGGTTGCACGACGCACCCATGGACCCTTCAGCTGCCACGCCTGCAAGTTCACCTGCATCCGGACCTGCCTCGCACCAGCACCCGCCAAGTCGAACACCAGCAGCACCCACCTCAAGTGCATCCTGCTCAACACCCGCTCCGTCCACAGACACGCCATCGAACTCTGAAACCTCCTAGACGCCACAGCCCCGGACGTTGCCTTCCTCACGGAGACTTGGATGAACGCCTCTTCAGCTCCCGACATCGCCATCGCCATCCCAGAGGGCTACAAGATCACCCGGAGGGATCGCACCGCCAACCAGATGGGAGGAGGCATCGCCATCATCCACAGAAACACCATCCGTCTCACGACCAGCACCGACAACACCCTGACCACTGCCAAACACCTGCATTTCCAGATCCACACCGACCCGAAGACCACCCTCAGAGGCACCCTGATCTACCGACCTCCGGGACCACGCACCCAATTCAGCGAGGACATCGCCGACTTCGTCAGCCCGCATGCCCTCCCCTCCGCTGACTACATCCTCCTGGGGGACCTCAACTTCCACCTGGAGAACAACAACGACCGCAACACCAGCACCCTGCTCGACAACCTCGCCAATCTTGGACTCAAGCAGCTGGTGTCCACCCCCACCCACCTCGCCGGACACACACTCGACGCAGTCTTCTCTTCCTGCACAGACATCGACTTCAGCCACGCCACAGAGCTTCAATGGACGGACCACAGCTGCGTCCACTTCACCTTCAAAAGAACGACGACCCACCACCACCAGCAACAGGCTGCCCGCAGAAGCTGGAACAAGATCACAGCCGACCAGCTCGCCACCTCCCTGAGCCAGCACCCTCCTGCCAGCTCAGCGAACCCCAGCCAGGCCGCCGACAACCTCACGAAGTGGATCAGCAACTGCGCGGACGAGCTCGCCCCGCTGAGGACCCCGCCCAGCAGACCCGGCAGCAAGAAAGCCCCATGTTTCACCGACGAACTCAAGAGCTCCAAGAAGAACTGCCGAGCCCTCGAGAAAGTCTGGAGAAGGGAACCTACACCGGACAACAGGACCTCCTTCAAGCTTGCCACCCGGAAGCACCACCAGCTGATCCGCGCCGCCAAGAAAACTGCATTCAAGGACCGGCTGGACAACAACGCACACAACTGCAAGGAACTCTTCAACATCGTGAAAGAGCTATCCAACCCCAGCGCAGGAAACAACGACATCACCCCATCGCAAGACCTCTGCAACTCCCTCGCCTCATACTTCCACAACAAGATCGCGGACATACACAACAGCTTCAACAACCAACCAACGCACACCACGACCGAACAACCACCCCCCACCAACACCCTCCACGCCTGGACCCCGATCAGCACCGAAGACACCATCCGCACGATGAACTCCATCCACTCCGGATCACCGACCGACCCCTGCCCTCACCACGTCTTCAACAAGGCCGACGCTGTCATCGCACCCCACCTGCGAGACATCATCAACACATCCTTCGACACCGCCACCTTCCCCGAGAGCTGGAAGCACACCGAACTCAGCGCTCTACTCCAGAAACCCACAGCGGACCCCACCGAACTCAAGAACTACCGCCCCATCTCGCTCCTCCCGTTTCCAGCCAAAGTCATCGAGAAGACCGTCAACAAGCAGCTGGCCGCCTTCCTCGAGACGAATGGATCCCTCGACCCCTCACAGTCTGGCTTCCGAGCCAACCACAGCACCGAGACCGCCCTCATCGCCGCCACCGATGACATCCGAGCCCTGATGGACAACGGAGAAACAGCGGCCCTCATCCTCCTAGACCTCTCCGCGGCATTCGACACTGTCTGCCACCGCACCCTAGTACAGCGCCTCAGCAACGTCGGAATCCAGGACAAGGCTCTGGAATGGATCATCTCCTTCCTCGACGGAAGAACACAGAGAGTCCGCCTACCACCGTACAAGTCAGAGGCCACCGAAGTCATCTGCGGCGTCCCCCAAGGATCCTCGCTGAGCCCCACCCTCTTCAACGTCTACATGAGCCCCCTCGCGGCCATCGCACGCCAACACAACCTCAGCATAATCTCCGATGCCGACGACACCCAGCTGATCCTCTCCCTGACCAACGACCCCGCCGCCGCAAGAGCCAACCTGCACGAAGGGATGAAAGAGGTAGCCGAGTGGATGACGACCAGCCGCCTGAAACTGAACTCAGACAAGACGGAGGTCCTCATCCTGGGCTCTTCACCCTCCGCCTGGGACGACTCCTGGTGGCCTCCCGCCCTGGGCACCGCACCCAAACCGACAGACCATGCACGCAACCTGGGCTTCATCCTGGACTCCTCCCTCTCCATGACCAGACAAGTCAACAACGTCTCCTCGGCGTGCTTCAACATCCTACGCATGCTACGGAAGATCTTCTGGTGGATCCCCACCGAGACCAGGAAGACCGTCACCCAGGCCCTCGTCACTAGCCGACTGGACTACAGCAACGCCCTCTATGCCGGTACCACCGCCAAGCTCCAGAAGAGACTCCAGCGGATCCAGAACGCCTCAGCCAGACTCATCCTCGACATCCCACGAACCAGCCACATCTCCGGACATCTGAGAGACCTACACTGGCTCCCCGTCAACAAAAGAATCACCTTCCGCCTCCTCACCCACGCACACAAAGCCCTACACGACCAAGGCCCGAGCTACCTCAACAGCCGAATCAACTTCTACGCTCCCAAACGCCACCTCCGTTCAGCCAACCACGCCCTCGCCGCGGTCCCCCGCATCCGAAGAGCGACTACAGGAGGAAGGTCCTTCTCCTACCCGGCCGCCAAGACCTGGAACTCCCTCCCGACCGACCTGCGCCTGACCCAAGACCACCTCTCCTTCAGGAAGAAGCTGAAGACCTGGCTGTTCGAGCAGTAGCGGCACCCCCCCTACCCCCAGCGCCTTGAGACCCTACGGGTATGTAGTGCGCTCTAGAAATGTCTTTGATTGATTGATTGATTGCAAAAACGAATCTCTCTGATAACATGAGATCTTAGTAGCACTACGAGCTAGCTAATGCGAAAACATGCTAACATATTCAGAGGTGGTGTACAGACTCAGTCTGCCACCAGACCCACAGTTTATGTTATACGCAAATGCGTAGGTCCTGCATGAAGGGTACTATTGGAACTATACTACAGCGCATGACTAAGGGCCCAATTACGAGTTTGGTGCTGTGGGAAAATGTCTGCCGTGCCGTCGTCCCGCTGCCTCTCTACCAAACCTGTGTGTGCACCGCCCGCCAGATTATGACTTTTACAGTCACTGACAGGAGATCCTTTGGCAGTCCCATGGCAGTGCAATGATATAGGCACCACAATGGGAATGTCAAAGGCAGTACCTGCATGACATGGATTGGTGCAGTCCATGCTGTGCAAGTACTGGAGCGCATGCACACCAGGGGGCACAACATGTGACCCCTTTGATGGACCGCTTGCCCCTGCGGCAACAGGGGGCCCTGTAGGGTCCCCTTTGTTTCCTCTCCAACACGGTTTTTAAGGTTTAGGAACCGCCATGAAAATTGCAGCAGAGGGGAAACTCGTAATATGCTTAGTGGGATGGCAGCTGTCCAACCAAGCATATTGCGGTCTCAAGACCACGGCACCACCGCCAGGGATCATGCCATGGTGCAACAGCAGTGTGACTGCCCAAGTTGTAATAAGGCAGTCGGACCGCCTGTGTGGCAGTGGGTGGGCAACCACCACAATGCCACCATGAGTTTGGTTGTCCACTGACCTCCAAACTCATAATTAGGCCCTTAGTACAGGATAATATAACGTTAAGCCCTGTGTCACACTACAAGGTATACACTTAAGGAGTCACAGGGCATAAAGTGTGGATGGGCGTGGTGACAAATCAGAGTGCAATGGTTTTGTCAGCTCATCAACCCATGCTGCTTATTACTGGGGTCTGCATGGTACCCTGAGAATCCTCATTCTATGTGCCATTCCAGTGCCAGAGGCCCTTCCTCTACAGTATTCTAAACGGGGAAATTTTAAGACTAATCATGTTTGTATTGAAATTGCCCAAATTCCTCACTAGTAGCTATGCATGGTTTCCATAACAGCTTATGTACCATGGAAGTATCACAGTTCTCTCCTGTACTAATGGGTGAAGATAGTCTATTGTATTGTGCATTGCAAAACGACACAGCATTTACATATGAATACACATATAAGTACTACATGAATTTATTGATGAATGCGCCTTTTGCCTAGTGCATGTCACAGCATTATACAATGGTCCCAGTACCTCCCACTTTGAAAATAGAATGGCGAGGAGGACGAATCTCAATATAAAACACAATCTTATACCAAGTTTTGCACCTGGTACATTGTCATGTACTTGTCTCCTGCCCTCATTGTTGTCAAGGTATTTTTGAATATTCCATAAACACAAGAGAAGTCAGCCAGTCTAATTTTTTTTGTATTGGTATAGCTTCACGTGACTTATGTTTATAATATCGTCAAACAAAAAGTAAAAATTTTAATAATAATCAAGCATCAAAAGAGGCAAAAATAGTCCATGAAGTAAAGACGGTCTTCTTTCCTAGTTATTAAATACCAAACAGCACAGACAATAAATCCAGCTCATATGATTCTGCATGCCTGGGTTAAGATTGAACCTCTGCCTATTGTAGACTATACAAAGGATGAGAAGCTAACCTAAAGATGACTAGGGGACGTTTTGAAAACAGTCAGAGTTCTGAAAAGCATGTCAGCTTAGTGAGTTTCAGTGGTTTTCAGCAATTAATTTTCTGATCATGCCCTTGTTTGTTCAAAAGCCTGAAGCAATGCACCCTGCAGGTAGTTTCTGGCAGTTGGTGCAGTGGCTTAAGGCATTCTGTGTGCAATTAAAAAACAGGGCCAGCATTAGTCTCTCAAGTTAAGTTACCCAATGCCCTGCCCTAGATGCCTGGCCGCTCCTGGGAGCATCGTCGCGGAGTGATGTCTTGTCAGCTGGAGTGTGGAGGGGGTGATGGGATGCTTATAATCCAGCATGAAAAATGTGTAGTTTGTAGTATTTCTGAATTCTACTAAAGAGACATTTTTATGGCAAAGTCAGGCTTTTCTGGGTGAGTTGTGTTCCACCCCGAAACACCTTGGGCTATTTATTTAAAGATGAATTTGTGGCTAGGCTGAAACACTGCTGTTACAGTTGCGAAGGCCTCGCACAGCCTTATTAAATGAGCAGATGAAAAATGTTATTTAAAATCAATGTAACTGCTCAAGTGATACGCACTATTTAATACTTATTAGTGGTAATAGTGCTGAGTTTGACCATTGTTTAGAAGTAGGAAAGGTATCAATATGTGTTTAACAATTCACTACATTTGGTATTGAACTACATTTATTTTTACTTGGATTACACATATTTGTAAATGTCACTAGCACATTCAGATTGAATATAGAACCCTACCACACATTACCCATTAAGTTTTATTTTTAATTAAATGTTTATTTTGGGGTTATTAACAATAAAAAATTCTCGTTTCTTTAAAGTGCAGTTAACAATGTCACTAGGTGGAATTTGAATTTGAATGTTTTGGATTTATTTACCAGGCATTAATACATTTTTACTAAAACAATAGACAACTGTGAGGGCCAGAGGATATATGTAATTCTGTGGGCACATCATTTACCGAATTTACCGAATGCTTATGGATTTACTACATTTGCCATATAATTTGCATAATTCACAAAAAACTGTTCTTAGCTTAAACGAGTGAAAATAATACTGCTAGAAAATGTTCCTCATAATTTGGCTTTTTGCCACACCATTTAGGGAACCCAACAACACAATTTGGCCCTCCCTGCCACATAATATTAATAGCACATACACTGAAAACAATGCAGTTTGGTGTGTTGGTGTGGGGCTGTCATTTGAATGAGGAATCCCATATTTCACAGGGAACTGAGAAATATGTTCCATATTTCACGGTTCTGTACCTTTCATGATAAATACGCTGATTTTTATGTGCAATAAAAGTACCCAACTTGATTTATCTATCTATCTATCTATCTATCTATCTATCTATCTATCTATCTATCTATCTATCTATCTATCTATCTATCTATCTATCTATCTATCTATCTATCTATCTTAATCCAATAACAGTGACAATATATATGGGGAAATAACACTTGCTATTTAGAGCAACTATATTAATAAACTCACATTAACACATTCATTAATACAGAAAGGCAGAGGTCAAATACTTTTTTATTGCCACAGTACAGCAAAATTGATTAGAGAGAAACTCTTTTCCACTGTATTTATTAATAGAGCTGCTCTAAACATGAAGTGTTATTGGGCCACATATATTTTCACTGGCATTGAATATGGATGCACAAGCACACACATACACGTGTTACCATCCTTGTGGGGACTATGTGTGAATACCTGCCTTGTGGGGACTAACCTTTCCCAATGTTTTTAAAATACTCTAATAACAGAAAAACGTTAAGAAAAAATTCATGATACAGGATCCTGCTTCAAATTTGCAAATATAGTGTTATTTAATCGTGCGCACAGCACCATACTTGCGGGGACTTGAACACGTGCTACCATCCTTGTGGGGACCTAGTCCGTAACACTATTTGTGAATGAATACAGTTGAAGGCACATGGCTAAATGTTTATTTTATCAACAATATACACAAACAACATTATAATCTATTCATATATTAATTGCTGCATATATACTAGGGGTATACATTATAGACAGATCATGTTAATGTGCCAGAAAATATCATATCATGCTTAAAGAAAGACCCTTAAAGCTGTATTTAACCTATTTATCAGTGCTTAAAATCTTAGGAGATAAGGGAACTAACACATAAAGAAATTAACATACGGAACTAAGGAATATGGTCAAGTGGAACCCAGAGCTTGATTAGCTGCTTACATTTTGGCCAAAATAGGTGTTCAAGTCCCCACAGAGATAGTGGGTGACGATCATTGTGTTTAAGTCTCCATAGAAATAGTGTGTACATTCAAAGCTTAAATCCCACTATAAAGAGTGTGAAGCTAATGATGTTCAAGTCCACACAGAGGTTGTGTGTAATCATAGGAATGCTCAAGTCCCCACAGAGATGATATGTTATTATAGCAATGTGTAAGTCCCCACAGAGATAGTGTGTTATCATAGAGAAGTTAAAGTCCCCACAAAGATGGTGTGTTATTATAGTGATGTTCAAGTCCCCACAAAGATAGTGTGTTATTACAGTGTAGTTTAAGTCCCCACAAAGATAGTGTGTTATTATAGCGATGTTTAAGTTCCCACATAGATAGTGCATGAAGGTGATTGTGTTGAAGTCCTCATTAAAATAGGGCCCAGTTCAAAAAGGTAAACTTAGACAAAAAAATCTAACTTTTCTACTTTTCAGTATTCACAAAGGTAAATTTAGACCAAAAGTCTAACTTTACTACTTTTCAATATTCACAAAGCCCCATACAGAGAATGTGAAGCTGATTATGTTCAATTTGAAGCAAACACAAGGAGATGATGGACGGGGTGCTGAAACTTTTCAGTCACTCACCCCAGTCACAGATCTGGGTTAAATCCATAATCGTTCTTTAGCTCACTTCGCCACCCCAGTTCAGACCCAGCTATATGCAAATCAGTCTTGACCCAGTGCCTCATGGCACTCCCTGGTGCTTCAAGCCGAAACAGAGCTTGCGTTTAATTACAGGAATGCTCGAGTCCCCACAGAGATGGTATGTTTAATGTTCAAGTCCCCACAAAGATAGTGTTTTATTATAGTTTTTTTCAAGCCTCCACAAAGATAGTGTGTTATTATAACGATGTTTAAGTCCCCACAGAGATAGTGCATGAAGATGATTGTATGTAAGTCCTCATTAAAATAGGGCCCGGTTCACAAAGGTAAACTTAGGCACTAAATATAACTTTTCTACTTTTCAGTTTCACAAATGTAAGCTTAGACCAAAAGTCTAACTTTACTACTTTTCAGGATTCACAAAGCCCCATACAGAGAATGCAGAGCTGATGATGCTCAAGCCAAAACAGAGCTTGCATGTAATTACAAGAATGCTCAAGTCCCCACAGAGATGGTGTGTAACTATATTATTACCATTGTCCCCACAGAGATAATGTGTGATTATAGACACGCCCAGGTCCCCACAAAGATAGTGTGTGATTATAGAGATAGAGGTCCCCACAGAGATTGTGTGTGATTATAGACATGCCCAGGCCCCCACAGATACAGTGTGTGATTTTAGAGATGTCGAGGACCCCACAGAGATAGTGTCTGATTATAGACATGCCCAGCTCCCCACAGAGATAGTGTGTGATTATAGAGATGTCGAGGTCCCTACAGAGATGGTGTGTGACAATAATATTGCCATGGATGCCAAAGAGAATGTGTGAGATCATAGACATCTCCAAGTCCCCTCAAAAACCTACACCCACCTAAACCACAAAAATTCCCTTGCCATCCAAAAACCCACACCCACCATAAAAAATCCCTTGTGGCCCAAATACCCATACAAACACTAAACCTTAAATGATTCATTGCCACCTAAAACGCCCATACCAGCCCTAACCCCTAAATGTTTCCTTGACACCAAAAACCCATGCCCAACCTAAATCCTAAAAAATCCCTTTCCACCCAAATACCCACACCCACCCTAAACCTTAAAAACCCTTGCAACCCAAAAACCCATACACACTATAAAATATACAATATCCCTTGCCACCAAAAATCTCACACCCACTTAACACAAAAAATTCCCTTGCTACCCATAAAACCGATACCACCCTAAACCCTAAAAAATCTCTTACCGCTCACAAAACTACAACCACCGTAAACCCTAAAAATTCACTTGCCTCCCAAAAACACATGCACACCCTGAAAAATCCTTGCCACCTACAAACCCATACAAACACATCTAAACGATCCATTACCACCCAAAAAAAACCATACCCAGCCTAAACCCAAAGAAATTCCTTACCACCCAAAAACCCATACCCAACTGAAACCATAACATTTCCCTTGCCCACAAAAACCCACACCCACCCTAAACCTAAAACATTCCCTTGCCACCAAAAAACCATACCCACCCTAAACCCTAAAACATCCATTGACAATCAGAAACCCATAACCACACTAAACCCTAAAAATATCTTACTGCTCAAAAACCTACATCCACCCTAAACCCTAAAAATTCACTTGCCTCTCAAAAACCCATATACACCCTGAAAAATCCCATGCCACCTACAAACCCATACAAACACTTCACCTAAACGATCCATTACCACCCAAAAAAAAAATATACCCAGCCTAAACCCAAAAAATTCCTTACCACCCAAAAGTCCATACCCAACGGAAACCATAACATTTCCCTTGCCCCCAAAAACACACACCCACCCTAAACCTTAAAAATTCCCTTGCCACCAAAAAACAATACCCACCCTTAACCCTAAAAGATCCCTTGTCAATCAGAAACCCATAACCACCCTAGAAATAAAAATTCCCTTCCCACCCTAAACCTTAACAAATCCCTCGTCACCCAAAAATCCATACCCGCCCTAAACATTCCCTTACCACCCAAAAAAACAAAACTCACGCTAAACCCTAAAAATTCCTTGCGACCCTATCCCCAAAAATCCTTTACCACCCAAAAACTCACACCCACCCTAAACCCACAAAAATTCACTGGCCATCCAAAAAACTATACCCAACTTAAACCCGAAAATGTACCCTACCACCCAAAAACACACATCCACTCTAATCCCTAAAAATTCCTTTGTCATCCAAAAACCCATACCCACCCAAAACCATAAAAGTCCCTTCCCCAAAAATCCACACCCATTCTAAATCTTAAAAATTCTTTTGCCACTAAAAAACCCACACCCATCCCAAATGCTAAAAAATCCCTTACCACTCAAAAACCTATACCCACCATAAACCCTAAAAGTTCACTTGCCTCCCAAAAACCCATACCCACCCTGAAAAATCCCTTGCCACCCAAAGACTCATACAAACACTACACTAAAACGATTCATTACCACCCAAAAACCCATACCCTGCCTAATCCCTAAGAAATCCCTTACCACCCAAAAATCCATACCCACCCTAAACCCTAAAAATTCCCTTCTCACCCAAAACCCCAATTCTCACCCAAAACCACAACATTTCCTATGCCCCAAAAATCCACACCCACCCTAAACCTTAAAATTTCCCTTGCTACCCAAAACGCCATACCCACCTTAAATCCTAAAAAATCCCTTGCCAATCAAAAACCCATACCCACCCTAAAAGTAAAAATTCCCTCGCCACCCTAAACCCTAAAATATCCCTTGCCACCAAAGGACCCATACCCACCCTAAGCCCTAAACATTCCCTTACCACCCAAAAAACGATACCTACGCTACAACTCTAAAATTCCTTGCGACCCTAACCCCAAAAATTCCCGTACCACCCAAAAACCCTACCATTAAAAAATCCCTTACCTCCCAAAAACCCAAATCCACCCTAACCCCATAAAAATTCACTGGCCACCCAAAAAAACATACCCGACCTAAACCCGAAAAGTACCTTACCACCCAAAAACACACATCCACTCTAATCCCTAAAAATTCCCTTATCATTCAAAAACCCATACCCACCCTAAACCCTAAGAAATCCCTTACCACCCTAAAATCATCACCCACTCTAAACATTAAAAATTCCTTTGCCACACCCATCATAAATGCTGAAATTTCCCTTGCCACCTAATAACCTATACCCACACTAAACCCTAAAAATTACCTTGCTACCCAAAAATCCATACCTACCCTAAACCCTAAAAATCCCTTACCACCCAAATACCCACACCAACTCTAAAAACGTAATTGCCAACCAAAACTACCATACCCACCCTGAACCCTAAAAGCCCTTATCACCTAAAAAGCTATACTCACCCTAAACCCTAAAGATTCCCTTGCCGAACAAAAACCCACACCAACCCTAAACCCTAAAAATCCCCTTGAGACTCAAAAAGCCATACACACCATAAATCCTACAAAATACCCTACCTCCAAAAATACGGCACCCATCCCGAATGCAAAAAATTCCTTTAAAACCCATCCCCCTAAACCCTAAAAATCCCTTAACACTCAAAAACATACACTCACCTAAACCACAAAAATTCACTTGCCACCCAAAAATGCACACCCACCATAAAAAATCCCTTGTGACCCAAATACCCACACAAACACTGAACCTTAAATGATTCATTACCACCGAAAAAACCCATACCAGACCTAATCCCTAAATGTTCCCTTGCCACCCGAAACCCAAGCCCACCCTAAATCCTAAAAAATCCCTTCCACCCGAATACCCACCCCTACCCTAAACGTTAAAAATTCCCTTGCGACCCAAAAACCCATACACACTGTAAAATGTACAATATCCCTTGCCACCAAAAATCTCACACCCACCCTAAACACAAAAAATTCCCTTGCCACCGATAAAACCCATACCCACCCTAAACCCTAGAAAATCTTACAACTCAAAAACCTGCACCCAAAAATTAACTTGCCTCCCAAAAACCCATACCCACCCTGAAAAATCCTTTGCCACTTCAAAACCCACACCCATCCTAATTGCTGAAAAATCCCTTATGACTCAAAAACCTACATGCACCCTAAACCCCAAAAATCCCTTACCACCCAAAAACCCATACCTACGCTAACCTTAAAAAATTCATCGCCTCTCAAAAACCCATACCCACCTTAACCCCATAAAAATTCACTGGTCACCCAAAAAACTATACCCAACCTAAACCCGAAAACTTATTTTACCACCGAAAAACACACATCCACTTCTAATCCCTAAAAATTCACTTATCTAAAAACCAATACCCAGTCAAAACCATACATTTTCCTTGCCCTCCAAAAATCCACACCCACTCTACACCTTAAAAATTCCTTCGCCACACCCATCCCAAATGCTGAAAAATCCCTTACCACTATAAAACTTACACCCACCCTCAACCCTAAAAATTTTCTTGCCTCCCAAAAACCCATACCCATCCTGAATAATCCCTTGCCACCCAAAATACCCATACAAACACTACACCTAAATGATTCGTTACCACCCAAAAATCCATACCCAGCCTAAACCCTATAAAATCCCTCACCACCCAAAAAGTCATACCCACCCTAAATCCTAAAAATGACCTTATCACCCAAAGACCCATACCCGCCCAAAACCCTAACACGTCCCTTGCCCCCAAAAATCCACCCCCACCCTAAAACTTAAAATTTCCCTTGCCAACCCAAAAAAATACCCACCCTAAAAAATCTCTTACCACTCAAAAACCTACACCCACCCTAAATCCTTTAAATTCACTTGCCTCCCTAAAACCAATACCCACCCTGAAAAATCCCTTGCCACCCAAAAACCCTTACAAACACTATACCTAAACGATTCATTACCACTCAAAAACCCATACCTAGCATAAACCCTAAAAAATTCCATACCCACCCAAAACCCTAACGTCTCCCTTGCCCCCAAAAATTCACACCCACACTAAACCTTAAAAATTCCCTTGCTACCAAAAAAGCATACCCACCCTAAACCCTA